>NC_138877.1:8905386-13905386 GCF_965194805.1 Balaenoptera borealis
GGCATTTTTCACAGAACTAGAACAAAAAATTTCACAATTTGTATGGAAACACAAAAGACCCCAAATAGCCAAAGCAATCTTGAGAACGAAAAATGGAGCTGGAGGAATCAGGCTTCCTGACTTCAGACTATACTACAAAGCTACAGTAATCAAGACAGTATGGTACTGGCACAAAAACAGAAATATAGATCAATGGAACAGGATAGAAGGCCCAGAGATAAACGCACACACCTATGGCCACCTTATCTTTGATAAAGGAGGCAAGAATATACAGTGGAGAAAAGACAGCCTCTTCAATAAGTGGTGCTGGGAAAACTGGACAGGTACATGTAAAAGTATGAAATTAGAACACTCCCTAACACCATACACAAAAATAAACTCAAAATGGATTAAAGACCTAAATGTAAGGCCAGACACTATCAAACTCTTAGAGGAAAACATAGGCAGAACACTCTATGACGTAAATCACAGCAAGATCCTTTTTGACCCACCTGCTAGAGAAATGGAAATAAAAACAAAAATAAACAAATGGGACCTAATGAAACTTAAAAGCTTTTGCACAGCAAAGGAAACCATAAACAAGACCAAAAGACAACCCTCAGAATGGGAGAAAATATTTGCAAATGAAGCAACTGACAAAGGATTAATCTCCAAAATTTACAAGCAGCTCATGCAGCTCAATAACAAAAAAACAAACAACCCAATCCAAAAATGGGCAGAAGACCTAAATAGACATTTCTGCCAAGAAGATATACAGATTGCCAACAGACACATGAAAGAATGCTCAACATCATTAATCATTAGAGAAATGCAAATCAAAACTACAATGAGATATCATCTCACACCGGTCAGAATGGCCATCATCAAAAAATCTACAAACAATAAATGCTGGAGAGGGTTGGAGAAAAGGGAACCCTTTTGCACTGTTGGGGGGAATGTAAATTGATACAGCCACTATGGAGAACAGTATGGAGGTTCCTTAAAAAACTACAAATAGAACTACCATACGACCCAGCAATCTCACTACTGGGCATATACCCTGAGAAAACCATAATTCAAAAAGAGTCATGTACCAAAATGTTCATTGCAGCTCTATTTAGAATAGCCAGGACATGGAAGCAACCTAAGTGTCCATCATTGGATGAATGGATAAAGAAGATGTGGCACATATATACAATGGAATATTACTCAGGCATAAAAAGAAACGAAATTGAGATATTTGTAGTGAGGTGGATGGACCTAGAGTCTGTCATACAGAGTGAAGTAAGTCAGAAAGAGAAAAACAAATACCATATGCTAACACATATATATGGAATCTAAGGGAAAAAAAAAAAGGTCATGAAGAACCTAGGGGTAAGACGGGAATAAAGACACAGACCTACTAGAGAATGGACTTGAGGATATGGGGAGGGGGAAGGGTAAGCTGTGACAAAGTGAGAGAGTGGCATGGACATATATATACACTACCAAACATAAAATAGATAGCTATCGGGAAGCAGCCGCATAGCACAGGGAGATCAGCTCAGTGCTTTGTGACCACCTAGAGGGGTGGGATAGGGAGGGTGGGAGGGAGGGAGATGCAAGAGGGAAGAGATTTGGGAACATATGTGTATGTATAACTGATTCACTTTGTTATAAAGCAGAAACTAACACACCATTGTAAAGCAATTATACTCCAATAAAGATGTTAAAAAAAAAAGAAAAAAAAAGAAGCAATTACCATTAAAAGGGAGACGTTTAAGGGAAACATCAGGCGCTGTTAGAAGCACACAGCAGGGTATCAGACCGAATCTGGGAAGGTCATGACAGGAAGTGACATCTAATCTGAGCCCGTGGGATGAGTAGGAGTTAATAGGAGAGAGTGCTCTAAGCGGAGGGAACAATATTTGAGAAGGTCTGGAGGTGAGACAGTGTGCATCTTGGGTGAGAAGTTCACCGCTACTTTCATATTTTAACATTTTTATCTTGTGCAGATATGATGTTGCAGCTGGATCTTGTTTACCTCTAAGTTCCGTCTGAGCACTGAGCAGTGTTTAACACTTAGTAGGCGGTCAGTAAATATTTGCATGTGACTGAATAACTCTGTAACGTCCGCTGTCCTGCTGGGCTACGTTCAGTGTCTCTGGAGGTTTAGGGTTTAGAGGCAGCCCTGGAGTTACGTGGAGAGGAAATCAGGCTGTTCAGTTCTCTTGGAGCAGCCCAGGCTGCGCCCTGATCAACTTACGGAATTCTTTAAACGTGGAATAAGCAGAACTGGGTCCTTTCTGGGACCACTGGACACCTGGCCCACCCCTGTTCTGACGCCCACTCCAGAAGTGAGTCAGATTTAAGGAGGATGTGGAAAAGGAGCCGTGGCTTCTGGGTGCCCGCTTGGCTTGTTGATGTGGACACACAGAGTTCGGCAACAGCGATCATTAGGTTGAGTTCTCAAATGCTGGAAAGTTTGTCACTATAATAAAACCACTGGTCTTGATGTTTTTTTAAATGCTGGAAGGACCCATTCTGATTTCTCTTCATGCATTTGATTTCTGGGAAAGTACAGATATAATTGAATGAGAAGGTTGTTAGGTTAAAAGAATAATTCCTTCAAAGGAGAAAAGAATTATGAACGTGTCTCATCTAGTCTTTTCAGATGATATTGAGCAGCAGCTGTGTACTCGGTGCCGTATTTTATGTAAAACATTTGTTAGGCTTTTACGTTTGCCTTTGACTTGAGAAAAACTCCCAGATCTTTTTTAGGATGTAGGAGTTTTCGTCTCCTCCTAGTGTTCGTTTCACCTGGAGATTATTTTTTCCATTATCCATAGCTCTAATTCTGTACAGAAGATGGTGACTCACTGTACTTTTTAATGAAAATTGGAATGATAAATAAGTTCAAAGCAAGTTCATGAAAAGCAAGTACAGAGCCAGAGGTAAAATGAGATGCTTTCTTCTTCTTTTGTGAGCAATACCACGTGAAAAAAACATCTAGGATGCTTTGTTTCTTTTGAAACTAGCATTAGGGAATAAAAATTACATAATGTTGCAGTTAGCTCAAACCAGTGTGTTTTCTTCCCCCTACCATATGAAATTTTAGGAAAAAAGTATATAAGACAAACCTGGCTTTGATATTGACAGAGATAAATGACATTAAACTCATAATTATGTGTTAGAGTATCAGTTATTTTGTTGGATTCGGACATTTTTTCCTTTCAATATCATTTTGTCATTCTTACTAATGCAAATTTATGCTGTTATACAATATTTTAAATAAAAAACTTTAATCTTTATTAAAGTAGTTAATCTGTGTTAAATTGCCTTTCTAGGTGATTTCTATAAATTTCTGTATCTTATTGAAGTCTTTCTGTATCTTATTGAAGTCTTTCTGTTTTTTCCCCACAGTATGCTTTTAATATGTGTGTATTTGCTGAAATGTCTTTAATTTTTAATTTTTAATAGAGGTGATAACAGGAGTGCTAGCAAAGAGTAATTCTAACATACTAATAGAACGTTGAGTTATTCTTTTACAGTCTGTCTTGATTGTAATTGTCTTTATTAAGAAGGCATTAAGAAAATTATTAAGAAAGATGGGGGAGTGTCTCTTCACAGAATCTATATTAATTTCTCCCTTAGAGTAGTTTACAGTATAACCCCCCAAAAAATATTGAAAAACAATCTTATATACTAGATAATAGCTGAACTGCTATTAGTTGTTGAAACATAAAAACATGTTCTGCATAAATTTATGTCTGGAACAGGAGTTTATAATAGTGAAAGATTATTGAGAAAGGTGCTAAAATATACTGAAGTGTTTACTTTCTTTAAACAAGCTATATTTACATGGTGTGTTAAATGTGATGATTTTCATATTGGTTAATGTTTAGTTGTTTGATTTTTTAAAAAGATCGTGAATATTCTATCTCAAGCCAAGGCTATTTGCCTTATAATTACTTCTCTTGCTCAGTGGTGACTTAATATATCCATAAGGTGTCAGGAAGAAATCCTCGGGTGGAACTATGAACCTAGACACACAGTTGTGTTACTGGCTTTCACGTATGTTCATTTATGACTTGTTGCTGAATTGGCCCAAACTAAGACTCTGGGAGGTATTTGGAACACAACCATGAGCAGAAGAGGGCCCTGAGGAGACAGCACTGTATCCCTCCTACTTTTATTTTCTGATAAGGGATAGGGAGTGAGGGGGTGATGGTTGGGTAAGAGAGAAAATATACAAAACTTTTAGAACTTAGGGTACTTGAGTTAAATTATCTGCTGACATTTCTTTCATAGTTGCCTTTGAAAGCTCTCCCGGGCTTGCTGCGTCATTTAACACAAAACTAGGGGCACCTGGGACATTTAGGTATCCTGGGATACAGCAGTGAGCAAGATGGACAACATCCCTGGTCACAAGGAGAGGATAGTCTTTGGCAGGGGAGACAGGCAAACGTGAAACAATGTGTCAGATGGTAATAAGTGTTATGGGGAAAAACAAAGCAAAATAAGAGGGATGAAGGATAGATTGGGATGGGCTTACTTTTCTGTAGAGGGTGTTCAGGAAAAATCTCACAGATCAGGTCACATTTGAGCCAAGCGTGAAGGAACCGAGGGAGGGAGTTACGTGCTCCCTACTCCGATGTCCAGCCGCCTACTTGTCTACTAGGAGCCTCAAACTCAACTTGTTCAGAACTGAACTCTTCATGCCCCTTTTTAACCTCTTCCATCTTCAGTCTCCTGCATCTCAGAAATGGCATCACTGTCTATTTAGTTGCTCATATGAAAAAACCTGGGGCTGGTGATTGATTCCTCTTCCCCCTCAATCTCATGCTGGCACATTCAGTGGCGTCTCCCTCCAGGATACACCTCTCATCTATCTTCTCGCTGTGTTGAATACTATTACTCTGGTCCAGGCTACCGTCATCTCTTTCCTTGACCATGATTTAAGCATCCTAGCTGCTCTCCTGGTTTCCATTCTTGCCATCCCAATAATCCAGTATCTCTGTAATTCAGATCTTCTTGCTCACCTGCTCAAAAACTTCCTGTGGTTTCCCACTGCACCTAAGACAGTTTCATGAGGTGTCGCACTCCAGGTCAGCAGTAATTTTCTATCACTGTAAAGATGCTCCGTTCTTTCACTTCTCTTGTTTTTGTTGAAAAGTTAACTGTATGTCTTATTTTTGCTCCTTTGAAAGAAATGTGTACACCTCTCCCCCAAAATTACTTTCAAGATTTTCAACCAGCATTTGCCTACGTGGTTTTCTTTGTATGTCTCTTGATTAGAGTTTATAGAGCTTCTTGAATCTATGGCTTGATGACTTCTGTCAGTTTTTAAGAAGATTCTAAGCCTTGTGTTTCTTCAAATATTGATTGAGTTCCATTGTCTCTTCCTGTTCTGGGTTTTGAACATCATGTATTTTATTTATTTTTTTATTGAAGTATAGTTGATTTACAATGTTGTACCAATCTCTGCTGTACAGCAAAGTGACTCAGTTTTACACATACATACATTCTTTTTTTAAGTATTCTTTTCCATTATGGTATGCCAGGAGATTGGATATAGTTCCTGTGCTCTACAGTAAGACCTTGTTGTTTATCCATTCTAAATGTAATAGTTTGCATCTACCAACCCCAAATTCCCAGTCCATCCCTCTCCCTCCCCTCCTCCGCCTTGGCAACCACACGTCTGTTCTCTATGTCTGTGAGTCTGTTTCTGTTTCGTAGATAGGTTCATTTGTGCCATACTTTAGATTCCACATACAGGTGATATCATATGGTATTTGTCTTTCTATTTCTGACTTACTTCGCTTAGTTTGAGCATCATGTATTTTAGACCTTTCACTGTGTCCCATGTTGCACTTAAGCTCTTTTTTGTATGTTCCTCTGTTTTCTTTTTTGTGCATAAATGTGGATATTTTTTACTGACTTACCTTCCAGGTCACTATTCTCTCTTCTGTTTTGTCTAATATTCTCTGGAATTCCTTACTTGAGTTATTGCATTATTCAGTTTTAGAATTTCCATTTGACTCTTGTTTATAGATTCTAGTTCTTTGGTAAAAATGATCATCTTTTCATCTATTTTCTTAAACATATTAATTATATATTTTTTAAACTGCAAAACCTGGTTTATCTGTGAATCTCTATTTCTCATTTTTCTCTGTTATTGGTCTGGTCTTGTGCATTTAATATTCTTCTGGGTTGTAGACCTTGTCTGGGTAGGTCTATCTACAGACTGCCCTTACTTCTAGACCCTTTTCACCCTTTTCTGTCTCCCCACTATTGTGTAAGTTCTGTTCCCACCTGGCGTGGGATAAATGTTAATTGATAACAAATGATAATAAATGTTAATTGAATGAATGAATACATGAACAAAACAGGCACTGATTCTGGAAGGAATTTTTCAAATTCTTCTTTGCAAACCTCAGTGGGACATAAAGGAACACTGTTTTCTTCACATTAATAGTATTTTGATATGGAATATTCTATAAAATACCACTTTTATGTGTTTATAGTATAATGGTGACTAACCTAACATTTTGTTCATCCTGATGATCTGATCTTAAATTACTTTCTTTATAGACCAAGATTATGCTATATTCATTATCATATGAGTAATAATTATATTTTTGTTAAAATTCTTTAGAAATATATAATCTGTGCTTATTCTCTATCACCCAGGATATTTAACTAAAACTCATGATATCAATTTGTTTTTGGTCGTGCATGAAATGGCTTTTTCAAAAAATTTTATATCTTTATTTAACAGGAATGGTTTCTAGGAAAAGCATTACATGATGAAGAATCCACAATAATTCACCATTATGCCTTTTCCGAAAATCCTACAGTTTTTAAATATCCAGACTTTGCTGCTGGCTGGGCCCTTAGTATTCCACTGGTAAACAAGTAAGCATTTATTAGACTTTCTTTTCGTTTCGTTTTGTGTATGAATCCACTTTTATTTCGCCGAGTCTTGCGGCTGATGGATCTGAGTGGCCTTTTCAGCGGAGGCAGCGAGTGGTCGTGCAGGGAGACCCGCGGCGGGAGCTGGACACAGGCTCCATCACTCACTCAGCCCCTCAGACTCATGCTCAGCCGCTCTGTCCTTCCTCTTACTCACCTGCAAAATGAGGCGAGTGATCAACCGTGAGGCTGAGGGAGGGCCCACGAGTGCTCAGGACTCTGCAGCCAGAGGTGTGACCGCTGTTGTGAGCTCCAGGCGTGGCTCTGATTGTCAGTAAGGAAGTGAATCAGCAGCACACCTGGGCTTAGGGTGATGACTGGTTATGTGCGTGGATGTGTAGACGCGTTGAAACACGGGCTGGGCACGAGGCATACCTAGCTCTTGGTGTGATAATCACAGTAATGCTGTTTTCGATGAGAAAGGGGAAGATAAGTCGTAATTCAGGAGAAGCATGGCTGTTGACAGTCCTCTTAACCTAAGTAGTTCCGATTAATTGTGAGTTTTTGTTCTTTAGGGAATGGAAAGTTGATAGTGCAGTTGTGGTTTTTATATCTGCAAAGATGAAAATGTTTCTGTTATTTCTTACAGTAAGTGTCCTGTTTCTAGGGCTTGGAGTCCTGAAAAGCCTTTTAGCCCATTGTAGTAATAGAAGGTAGTAGATACTTTGTCATTTGTGGTTGCTGAAACTTCTGGACTGCTCCCTTGACATTTGAAAGTTCCTTACAGTGTAACGCGCTCCTTCCCAATGTAGATGCAAGTAGCAGAAAAGTATGCAGAGTGGGTGAAGGGAATATTGTTGCTGGAATTGGAAGCGGAGGTGGGTGGTTGGTTGGTGCAGGAGTTCGACGATGTTACTGAGGAGAGGCTGGATCTCCCTGTCTCTCCGGCTTAGTGCACAGCATCATTTCATCCTAAATCTGGTTTGCTTTGTGCTTTCAAGGCAGTAAGGGCTATGAACTTCTTTTTTTTTTTTTTTTTAAACATCTTTATTGAAGTATAATTGCCTTACAATGGTGTGTTAGCTTCTGCTTTATAACAAAGTGAATCAGTTATACATATACAATATGTTCCCATATCTCTTCCCTCTTGCATCTCCCTCCCTCCCACCCTCCCCATCCCACCCCTCTAGGTGGTCACAAAGCACCGAGCTGATCTCCCTGTGCTATGCGGCTGCTTCCCACTAGCTGTCTATTTTACATTTGGTAGTGTATATATGTCCATGACACTCTCTCACCCTGTCACATCTCACCCCACCCCCTCCCCATATCCTCAAGTCCATTCTCTAGTAGGTCTGTGTCTTTATTCCCGTCTTGCCACTAGGTTCTTCATGGCTTTTTTTTCCCTTAGATTCCGTATATATGTGTTAGCATATGGTATTTGTTTTTCTCTTTCTGACTTACTTCACTCTGTATGACAGACTCTAACTCCATCTACCTCATTACAAATACCTCCATTTCATTTCTTTTTATGGCTGAGTAATATTCCATTGTATATATGTGCCACATCTTCTTTATCCATTCATCTGTCGATGGACACTTAGGTTGCTTCCATGTCCTGGCTATTGTAAATAGAGCTGCAATGAACATTTTGGTACATGACTCTTTTTGACCTATGGTTTTCTCAGGGTATATGCCCAGTAGTGGGATTGCTGGATCGTATGGTAGTTCTATTTGTAGTTTTTTAAGGAACCTCCATACTGTTCTCCATAGTGGCTGTATCAATTTACATTCCCACCAACAGTACAAGAGAGTTCCCTTTCCTCCACACCCTCTCCAGCATTTATTGTTTCTAGATTTTTTGATGATGGCCATTCTGACCGGTGTGAGATGATATCTCATTGTAGTTTTGATTTGCATTTCTCTAATGATTAATGATGTTGAGCATTCTTTCATGTGTCTGTAGGCCATCTGTATATCTTCTTTGGAGAAATGTCTATTTAGGTCTTCTGCCCATTTTTGGATTGGGTTGTTCGTTTTTTTGTTATTGAGCTGCATGAGCTGCTTGTAAATCTTGGAGATTAATCCTTTGTCAGTTGCTTCATTTGCAAATATTTTCTCCCATTCTGATGGTTGTCTTTTGGTCTTGTTTATGGTTTCCTTTGCTGTGCAAAAGCTTTTAAGTTTCATTAGGTCCCATTTGTTTATTTGTGTTCTTATTTCCATTTCTCTGGGAGCTGGGTCAAAAAGAATCTTGCTGTGATGTATGTCATAGAGTGTTCTGCCTATGTTTTCCTCTAAGAGTTTGATAGTGTCTGGCCTTACACTTAGGTCTTTAATCCATTCTGAGTTTATTTTTGTGCATGGTGTCAGGGAGTGTTCTAATTTCATACTTTTACATGTACCTGTCCAATTTTCCCAGCACCACTTATTGAAGAGGCTGTCTTTTCTCCACTGTATATGCTTGCCTCCTTTATCAAAGATAAGGTGACCATATGTGCGTGGGTTTATCTCTGGGCTTTCTATCCTGTTCCATTGATTAATATTTCTGTTTTTGTGCCAGTACCAAACTGTCTTGATTACTGTAGCTTTGTAATACAGTCTGAAGTCAGGGAGCCTGATTCCCCCAGCTCCATTTTTCGTTCTCAAGATTGCTTTGGCTATTCGGGGTCTTTTGTGTTTCCATACAAATTGTGAAATTTTTTGTTCTAGTTCTGTGAAAAATGCCAGTGGTAGTTTGATAGGGATTGCATTGAATCTGTAGATTGCTTTGGGTAGTAGAGTCATTTTCACAATGTTGATTCTTCCAGTCCAGGAACATGGTATATCTTTCCATCTATTTGTATCATCTTTAATTTCTTTCATCAGTGTCTTATAATTTTCTGCATACAGGTCTTTTGTCTCCTTAGGTAGATTTATTCCTAGATATTTT
The DNA here is from genome assembly GCF_965194805.1 of Balaenoptera borealis. NCBI lineage: Eukaryota > Metazoa > Chordata > Mammalia > Artiodactyla > Balaenopteridae > Balaenoptera > Balaenoptera borealis. The sequence continues at coordinate 8,915,189 of NC_138877.1, forward strand.
ATTCTTTTTGTTGCAATGGTAAACGGGAGTGTTTTCTTAATTTCACTTTCAGATTTTTCGTCATTAGTGTATAGAAATGCAAGAGATTTCTGTGCATTAATTTTGTATCCTGCTACTTTACCAAATTCATTGATTAGCTCTAGGAGTTTTCTGGTAGCATCTTTAGGATTCTCTATGTATAGTATCATGTCATCTGCAAACAGTGACAATTTTACTTCTTCTTTTCCGATTTGGATTCCTTTTATTTCTTTGTCTTCTCTGATTGCTGTGGCTAACACTTCCAAAACTATGTTGAATAATAGTGGTGAGAGTGGGCAACCTTGTCTTGTTCCTGATCTTAGTGGAAATGGTTTCAGTTTTTCACCATTGAGGACAATGTTGGCTGTGGGTTTGTCATATATGGCCTTTATTATGTTGAGGAAAGTTCCCTCTATGCCTACTTTCTGCAGGGCTTTTATCATAAATGGGTGTTGAATTTTGTCGAAAGCTTTCTCTGCATCTATTGAGATGATCATATGGTTTTTCTCCTTCAATTTGTTAATATGGTGTATCACATTGATTGATTTACGTATATTGAAGAATCCTTGCATTCCTGGGATAAACCCCACTTGATCATGGTGTATGATCCTTTTAATGTGCTGTTGGATTCTGTTTGCGAGTATTTTGTTGAGGATTTTTGCATCTATGTTCATCAGTGATATTGGCCTGTAGTTTTCTTTCTTTGTGACATCTTTGTCTGGTTTTGGTATCAGGGTGATGGTGGCCTCGTAGAATGAGTTTGGGAGTGTTCCTCCCTCTGCTATATTTTGGAAGAGTTTGAGAAGGATAGGTGTTAGCTATTCTCTAAATATTTGATAGAATTCACCTGTGAAGCCATCTGGTCCTGGGCTTTTGTTTGTTGGAAGGTTTTTAATCACAGTTTCAATTTCAGTGCTTGTGATTGGTCTGTTCATATTTTCTATTTCTTCCTGGTTCAGTCTCGGCAGTTTGTGCATTTCTAAGAATCTGTCCATTTCTTCCAGGTTGTCCATTTTATTGGCGTAGAGTTGCTTGTAGTAATCTCTCATGATCTTTTGTATTTCTGCAGTGTCAGTGGTTACTTCTCCTTTTTCATTTCTAATTCTATTGATTTGAGTCTTCTCCCTTTTTCTCTTGATGAGTCTGGCTAATGGTTTATCAATTTTGTTTATCTTCTCAAAGAACCAGCTTTTAGTTTTATTGATTTTTGCTATTGCTTCCTTCATTTCTTTTTCATTTATTTCTGACCTGATCTTTATGATTTCTTTCCTTCTGCTAGCTTTGGGGTTTTTTTGTTCTTCTTTCTCTAATTGCTTTAGGTGCAAGGTTAGGTTGTTTATTCGAGATGTTTCCTGTTTCTTGAGGTAGGCTTGTATTGCTATAAACTTCCCTCTTAGCACTGCTTTTGCTGCGTCCCATAGGTTTTGGGTCGTCGTATCTCCATTGTCATTTGTTTCTAGGTATTTTTTGATTTCCCCTTTGATTTCTTCAGTGATCACTTCGTTATTAAGTAGTGTATTGTGTAGCCTCCATGTGTTTGTAGTTTTTATAGATCTTTTCCTGTAATTGATATCTAGTCTCATAGCGTTGTGGTCAGAAAAGATACTTGATACGATTTCAATTTTGTTAAATTTACCAAGGCTTCATTTGTGACCCAAGATATGATCTATCCTGGAGAATGTTCCATGCGCACTTGAGAAAAATGTGTATTCTGTTGTTTTTGGGTGGAATGTCCTATAAATATCAATTAAGTCCATCTTGTTTAATGTATCATTTAAAGCTTGTGTTTCCTTATTTATTTTCATTTTGGATGATCTGTCCATTGGTGAAAGTGGGGTGTTAAAGTCCGCTACTATGATTGTGTTGCTGTTGATTTCCCCTTTTATGGCTGTTAGTATTTGCCTTATGTATTGAGGTGCTCCTATGTTGGGTGCATAAATATTTACAATTGTTATACCTTCCTCTTGGATCGATCCTTTGATCATTATATAGTGTCCTTCTTTGTCTATTGTAATAGTCTTTATTTTAAAGTCTATTTTGTCTGATATGAGAATTGCTACTCCAGCTTTCTTTTGATTTCCATTTGCATGAAATATCTTTTTCCATCCCCTCACTTTCAGTCTGTATGTGTCTCTAGGTCTGAAGTGGGTCTCTTGTAGACAGCATATATATGGGTCTTGTTTTTGTATCCATTCAGCCAGTCTGTGTCTTTTGGTGGGAGCATTTAATCCATTTACAATCAAGGTAATTATCGATATGTATGTTCCTGTTCCCATTTTCTTATATGTTTTGGGTTTGTTATTGTAGGTGTTTTCCTTCTCTTGTGTTTCTTGCCTAGAGAAGTTCCTTTAGCATTTGTTGTAAAGCTGGTTTGGTGGTGCTGAACTCTCTCAGCTTTTGCTTGTCTGTAAAGGTTTTAATTTCTCCATCACATCTGAATGAGATCCTTGCTGGGTAGAGTAATCTTGGTTGTAGGTTTTTCTCCTTCATCACTTTAATTATATCCTGCCACTCCCTTCTGGCTTGCAGAGTTTCTGCTGAAAGATCAGCTGTTAACCTTATGGGGATTCCCTTGTGTGTTATTTGTTGTTTTTCCCTTGCTGCTTTTAATATGTTTTCTTTATATTTAATTTTTGACAGTTTGATTAATATGTGTCTTGGCGTGTTTCTCCTTGGATTTATCCTGTATGGGACTCTCTGTGCTTCCAGAACTTGATTAACTATTTCCTTTCCCATATTAGGGAAGTTTTCAACTATAATCTCTTCAAATATTTTCTGTCTCTTTCTTTTTCTCTTCTTCTTCTGGGACCCCTATAATTCGAATGTTGGTGCTTTTAATGTTGTCCCAGAGGTCTCTGAGACTGTCCTCAGTTCTTTTCATTCTTTTTTCTTTATCCTGCTCTGCAGTAGTTATTTCCACCATTTTATCTTCCAGGTCACTTATCCGTTCTTCTGCCTCAGTTATTCTGCTATTGATCCCATCTAGAGTATTTTTAATTTCATTTATTGTGTTTTTCATCGTTGCTTGGTTCCTCTTTAGTTCTTCTACGTCCTTGTTAAATGTTTCTTGCATTTTGTCTATTCTATTTCCCAGATTTTGGATCATCCTTACTATCATTATTCTGAATTCTTTTTCAGGTAGACTACCTATTTCCTCTTCATTTGTTAGGTCTGGTGTGTTTTGACCCTGCTCCTTCATCTGCTGTGTGTTTTTCTGTTGTCTCATTTTGCTTATCTTACTGTGTTTGGGGTCTCCTTTTCACAGGGTGCAGGTTCGTAGTTCCCGTTGTTTTTGGTATCTGTCCCCAGTGGGTAAGGTTGGTTCAGTGGGTTGTGTAGGCTTCCTGGTGGAGGGGACTATTGCCTGTGTTCTGGTGGATGAGGTTGAATCTTGTCTTTCTGGTGGGCACGTCCACGTCTGGTGGTGTGTTTTGGGGTGTCTGTGGCCTTATGATTTTAGGCAGCCTCCCTGCTAATGGATGGGGCTGTGTTCCTGTCTTGCTAGTTGTTTGGCATAGGGTGTCCAGCCCTGTAGCTTGCTGGTCGTTGAGTGAAGCTGGGTCTTGATGTTGAGATGGAGATCCCTGAGAGATTTTTGCCATTTGGTATTACGTGGAGCTGGTAGGTCTCTTGTGGACCAGTGTCCTGAAGTTGGCTCTCCCACCTCAGAGGCACAGCCCTGATGCCTGGCTGGAGCACCAAGAGCCTTTCATCCACACAGCTCAGAATATAAGGGAGAAAAAAATAGAAAGATAAAAGGATAAAATAAAATAAAATAAAGCTATTATAATAAAAAATAAGAAAAAAAATTATTAAGAATAAATGTATTCAGAAAAAATTTTTTTTTAATTTTTAAAAATAGATTTATTAATTTTTTATAGTAAAAAATAAGAAAAAAATTTTTAAGAAAAAAGTTATTAAGAAAAAAAAATTTTAATTTTTTAAAATAAAAAATATGAAAAAACTTATTAAAAAATTTTTTAATTTCTAAAAATAGAAAATACGGAAAAAATTATTAAGAAAGCATATATTAGGAAAAAAAATTTTTTTAAGTAAAAAAAAAAAAAAAAAAAAATGGACGGACCTAACCCTAGGACTGATGGTGAAAGCAAAGCTATACAGACAAAATCTCACCCAGAAGCATACACATATACACTCATAAAAAAAGGAAAAGGGGAAATTAATATATCCTGCTCCTAAAGTCCACCTTTTGAATTTGGGATGATTCGTTGTCTATTCAGGTATTCAACAGATGCAGGCACATCAAGTTGTTTGTGGAGCTTTAATCCGCTGCTTCTGAGGCTGCTGGGGGAGATTTCCCTTTCTCTTCTTTGTTCGTACAGCTCCCAGCGTTCAGCTTTGGATTTGGACCCGCCTCTGCATGTACGTCGCCTGAGGGCGTCCGTTCCCCACCCAGACAGAACGGGGTTAAAGGAGCAGCTGCTTCGGGGGCTCTGGCTCACTCAGGCCGGGGGAGGGAGCGGTACGGAGGAGGCGGGGTGAGCCTGCGGCGTCAGAGGCGTCGTGACGTTGCAGCAGCCTGAGGCGTGCCGTGTGTTCTCCCGGGGAAGTTGTCCCCGGATCACGGGAGCCTGGCAGTGGAGAGCTGCACCGGCTCCCGGGAGGGGCAGTGTGGAGAGTGACCTGTGCTCGCACACAGGCTTCTTGGTGGCGGCAGCAGCAGCCTTAGCATTTCCTACCAGTCTCTGGGGTCCGCGCTGATGGCCGCGGCTCGCGCCCGTTTCTGGGGTCTGCGCTGTTAGCCGCGGCTCGCGCCTGCCTCTGGAGTTCATCTAGGTGGCGCTCTGAATCCCCTCTCCTTGCGCGCCGCGACACAAAGAGGCAAGAAAAAGTCTCTTGCCTCTTCGGCGGCTGCAGACCTCCTCTCCGGCTCCCTCCCGGCTCGCCATGGCACGCCAACCCCTTCAGGCTGTGTTCATGCCGCCAACCCCAGTCCTCTCCCTGCGATCTGACCGAAGCCCGCGCCTCAGCTCCCAGCCCCGCCTGCCCCAGCGGGTGAGCAGACAAGCCTCTCGGGCTGGTGAGCGCTGCTCGGCGCTGAGCCTCTGTGCGGGAATCTCTCCGTTTTTCCCTCTGCGCCCCTGTTGCTGTGGGATCCGTGCTGATAGCCGCGCGGCTCGCACCCGTCTCTGGATTTCGTTTAGGCAGCGCTCTGAATCCCCTCTCCTTGCACGCCGCGAAACAAAGAGGCAAGAAAAAGTCTCTTGCCTCTTCGGCAGCTGCAGACTTTTTCCCGGACTCCCTCCCGGCTAGCACCAAAGCCCGAGCCTCAGCTCCCAGCCCCCGCCCGCCCCGGCGAGTGAGCAGACAAGCCTCTCTGGCTGGTGAGTGCTGGTTTGCGCCGAGCCTCTGTGTGGGAGTCTCTCCGCTTTGCCCTCCGCACCCCTGTGGCTGCGCTCTCCTCCGCGGCTCCGAAGCTTCCCCCCTCTGCCACCCGCAGTCTCTGCCCGCAAAGGGGCTTCCTAGTGCCTGGAAACCTTTCCTCCTTCACGGCTCCCTCCCACTGGCGCAGGTCCCGTCCCTATTCTTTTGTCTCTGTTATTTCTTTTTTCTTTTACCCTACCCAAGTACATGGGGATTTTCTTGCCTTTTGGGAGGTCTGACGTCTTCTGCCAGCGTTCAGTGGGTGTTCTGTAGGAGCAGTTCCACGTGTAGATGTATTTCTACTGTATCTGTGGGAAGGAAGGTGATCTCCGCGTCTTACTCTTCCGCCATCTTGCCCCTACTCCTATGAACTTCTTATTTATGTACAGCAGGAGAGAGCCTCTAACCATGGAATGAAAGTGCTTATCCCCAGTCTCTAGGTGGATCCTGTCCAATTAAAGTCAACTGGGACAACTTCAGGCCTATACCAGCCTCTGCACCATTAACAGCTGCCAGCGAACTTCAGTGCATCGGCTGGGATCAAACTAATTCTGACCCTGGAGCCCCTTTATTGGCCTGAATAATTAATCAAAATCAGAATTCTCTTAGAGGAAGGAAGGAGAGGCTCTGTATCATGTGGGTAACCAACAGTGCCCACTACGGGAGTGTTGATTCCCTGTGTCTCCTTTCCTTGACTTTATGGCTCACTTGGTAGGTAGGGCAACGATTTATAGTTATTCAAGTAAATACTCAAGTATTTCTTCTGCTCAAGTCACCAGAAAAACTGGTTACTTAAAGACACTTTATGACACTCAGTTTCTTAGACTTTCTCACCGAAAATATTTTTGGGGCTAGCAACCCTGCATCAGTGAGTGTTGAATAAACACTGCCCAGCATTTCCCAGTGCTCCAGCTATGTGATCTCCTAACAATAGCATGAGTAAAAAAAAAAAAAAAAAAAACAAAAAAAACTGCATCTTTGGAGAAACGCTCATTGATTTTTCAGTAAGATGATTTCTTCGAATAGGTGTTACTACAGGACACTGTTACTGCTTTCCCCTGTTGTTTTTCCATCAGAAAACCTTATCTAGATTTCCTGCAATATCTTGCTCTGTTGACTGTCTCACAAGTGGGACTAGAAAAGTCAGGTAGGAAGTTTTCCTGGTATGAAGTTGAAGGAGCCCTATATTTGTTGCAAGTTTCCAGTCTAGCTGGTTGTGTCATTAGAACTGTTATTGGGACATGACTTAGTGCCTTCTAAAAATAGGAAAGCTGAATGTCAAATTCTTATTTGCCAGGAACTGAATATTTAGTGAAGAAATATTTTCGCAAAGTAGTTGGGATTTCTGGCCTTGTTTTTTTTGGCATTCTTGGTTCCTGAAATTAGCATTTGAAAAGCCCTTGGGTATGGCCCTTGCTTGGTGTATAGAAAAATGAAACCTAGTTCCCACCACTAGAACTGGCCTTTTAAGTAGGGTGAATGCCCCCCTGCACACTTTTAGAACTGGGACTTGTTTGCAAGGTGACTGGGTTAGGCCCCGGGTGTCCCATGAAGCTGACTCATCCATGCGAAGTTCGTAAGTAACCATCACTGGTTCTGGCAGATTCCACAGGCTGCTAAACGTAGCCACTTACAGATGTCAGTGTACATACTGATTTGTTTCCAATCAGTCAGTGTTCATCTTAAAGAGATTCTTTCCTCTTAAAGAGATTCTATCAGTGGCTGTCACATTTTTCTCTGGTTTCCCTCAGAGAAAAATGTACAGGAATTGAATGAGAAAGAAACTTAAAAAGTCAGGAAGAGTAGAGAGCATGTTTAGGGTGACAGTTCAGAGGTGTTTATTGTCTGCTAAGAAGGGGCGGTGTGGCCATCTGACAGTGGATGTCACATGCCATTGGATCCTGACCACAATTCTGTGTTCCTTGTCTGTGGCGATAAGCCCAGGTATGACTTCTCTTTTTTCTTTTTTTTTTGTCTTTGGTGTCTGAATGTGGTCAGCTCAGATTTTGAAGGCACTTGGCATGAGTCCAAATCCCCCAGTTACCTTCAAAGAGTTTATTCATGAAAACTGGCTCCAACCGAGCAGAGTTCAAGGTGGACAAGATTCCATGCCAGGGCAGGTTTTTCTCTTAATATATGTCAGGAATGTTCTGAGAATGCCGTCTCTTTATGCAGTATCCTCACCCACCCCTGCTCATGGGCCGGTGGGCAGGTACTAAGTGGGAATGCGGCACAGGTTCCATGGGGGTTCTTTCAGAGCTGTGTGCCGTCAAGCCACATTCGTATCAACCGTGGGGCCGGTGCTTCATGACTACACGTAAATTATAACCTGTGTCCTGCTTTATCTTTCCTCCGATTAGAGATGAATTTTTAAAGAAATGTCTGTGGCTCAACCAGGCTAAAAACTCAGCAAGGACTTTTGAAACTGATTACTAGTTTTCCTTTTAAAATTACTATTATTTCTTTGTAGTTAAAATATTTATTAGGAGGTTCGTAATTGAAATGAGGGTCCCGTCTGTAGCCCTGTAATAAACGTAAACCCTGTGGCGGTTCAGTGGTCTTGGTAATAAGCACGTCGTTCTACCTCACTCAGCCTGGAATGGAGGAATGTATTGCGATTCGCCCCCATCCCTGCAGACCGCTCACCGAGTGCTCGTTTGGGCCCGGGTGGTGGGCGCTGTTCTGGGGGTTCAGAGCAGGAGGAGTGCGCAGGGGGCTCGCCGTGTGTGATGAACGGGGCTGTGCTTCCCACTCTGGGGGCAAAGGAAGTTTCCATTTATTCTCGTGGGCAAGTCTGGACACCCTTGAATTCGGTCTCGGAGAAAAGGCTGTCAGGTAGAGGTTGGGTCGGGGCGAGCTGGGCATCTGTGTGGCCAGGAGCGTGCTTCGGGGGCGGCCGGTGCGCGCTCAGGAGCCCGGGCCCAGGGGTCTGGGCCTTTCTTCTGTGTTGAAAAGAGCCGTTATGGCTTTTCTGAAGCAAGAAAATGACTTGAAACTGTTATTCTTTCCCGAAACCACATGCTCTCTCCCCCAGGAAACTCCACAAACTGTAATTCATAGGGTCATTAAAAGTAGGAGACTGAAAAGTAGCAACTTCTGTTTCTCTATCAGGCAAGCTTTTTTCTTTTCTTTTTCTTTCTCTGTCATTATTTGGTCAAGGATTATCGGGAGTCAGCACACTCCGTGGCTTTTTAAAAGACATTTATTGTATCGTATTGTGTTTTATGTTATTTTCCAGATGTTGAATAAAGAACACTACATTTGCAACAAGCCTTGCATTTGTGTCCTGGTCCACAAATAATTGTGTTTTCATAGTCCTTTGCCTCAAGGAAATTAAACTCTTATTTTTATCTTAAAATTTATATTTTTATTTGTTTTCAAACATTAGAAAGTCTCAAGAATGTGTTATTCTTGTTTGATGCTTTTTTTGTTTTTTTCAAAAAACTCCAGTTGTCTCTATTTTCTAGGCTTACCAAGAGATTAAAGAGCGAGTCCCTGAAATCCGACTTTACAATAGATTTAAAACATGAGGTAGGTCATGATTTGTTTGGTTAAAAGTCTTTGTAATCAAGAATTCGTGTTTTTTGATACAAAAGGTGTCTCGTGTTTCCTGAAAGGTGCATCCCCTCCGCCACTCACATCCATATTCTCCCAACAAGGAAACTGCACATGCTACAGTCTGTGAGGGCCTTCCTCTTTAAGCCCATTTTGGTCACGTAGGTGGAGAAGGAACAGTGGAGAAAACAGTTGTGTCTGTGATTCTTCATCCTTTGTTTTTAAGCTAGGTGGACGGGTCCAGAGATGGATTTTTAAAAACATGCAAAAATGTCAGTAAAATACCTCTGGTCTTATTTTGTGCTTTGGTTGCACATATGCCTTCGACACGACTCTGTGCTGGACCCTGTGGACCAGGATTGGGCCAGCTGGTCCCCCAGCACCCTGGCATTTAGTGTGGATATCTGTGACCAGTCGTCCTGGAGGCAGGTGGCAGGCGTCCCGTCCTTAATCCATTGATCTCTCCTGAATCATCATCAAGAAGGTCTCTTTGTGCATTTCATTCATGGGTACATCTGACTGCCTGAAACAGAACTGCCTTTCCCTCTGTAGGAATCTGTATTTTAGGACATTGGGGCCAATCGTAACTCAGTCCAGCAGTGCTGGCAGCCTGCCAGGAGCGAAAAGGGCACTCACAAGATTTTAATTTGGGGAGTATTTTTAAATGATGAAATAGGTTATTTGAGGAGAAATATTCATGTCAAAACTCATTCTTTTCCACAGAAGGGAAAGAATGACTAGTTGAAAGCCAGGGTCTGTCTAGATATTTTTAATGAAAAGTCAGCTCAGGTATAGATACGCAGATTTGGGAGTCTATGAAACATTGAATAACATACAAAAAAACCCTCCAACATACGTGAAAGGTATAAAGATCAGTCAGAATATCTGTGCTTAAGAGATTGAACTTGATCAGTTGCTTGGAGGCTACCTGTAAGTATCTCCCCAGGGGGGTCCCCCTTTGTTCTAAAGAGAGTCAACGACTTTCTTGAATTCTCCCCCTCTCCCCCTTTTCTTCATATTTTATAACATATGAATGTATCTCTGAATAATATGTAGTTTTGCATCCTTCTGGCCTTTATATAAACAGAACTGTACCCTGAATAATGTTCTAATTTGAAAGTCATCCGTGTTGATACGTGTGGCTTTAATGAACTATTGTCACTTTGTATAACTGTCTCTCTCAGGACCATACCACAGGGTATTTGCCCAGTCTGCTGGTAGTGGGCCTCTGGGTTGCTACTGGTTTTTGCTATTGCAGTCACCACTTCTATGAATATTTTTGACCTGTGTCATGATGATCATCTACAAGAGTTTCTCTAGGGCAGAAGCTTTTAAACTGTTTTTTGACTGTGACCGACTTTAAAAAATACATTTTTCATTGTGACTCAGTATATTTGTGTGTTGTTATTGTGTTTTGTTATTGATTTCTAACTTAGTGTGATTGGTCTATATAACAGTCATTTGAAATATTTTTAGGCTTGCTTTATGGCCTAGTTCATGTTCACTTTTCATAAATGGAGAAAAGGATGTATGTGCTCTAATTTGGGGGGGTATAATATTCTCTTTATGTCTATTAAAGAAGACATAGATCAATCAGTTAATCTATTGTGCTTTTCACATATTTATTTCCTCCCTCTCTCCCTTCTCCTACTTTGGTTTTGTCTGCTTGATCTGTCATTTACTAAGGGAGGAATGTGAAAATCTTCCATGATAGTGGTGACAGTGTCTCTTTGTGGAACTGCCAACTCTTGCTATTTATACTCTGAGGCTATGTTAATTAGATGCATACAAGTTTAGAATTGTTACCTCCTCTCGGTAAATTTATCTTTATCTCTAGTAATGCTCTTTGCCTAAGCATTTATTTTGTTGATAGGAACACTTCTATACTAGCTTTCTTTTGGTGTTGGCTTCATCATTGTTTTTCATTTTTTTCTTTCAATTCTTTTGTGTCCTCTTTTGATGCGTCTCTCTTAAAGAGGACATGTTTGTTTTTTTCTCCCAGTTTGACAATCTTTATCTTCAAACCATATAGCAAATTTACATTTACATTTTCCATGATTACTAACACTTTATTTTATCCTTTGTCTCCCATTTTTTTCTTTTGAAAATTTCCTTGCTTTCTTTTAGATTTTTAAAATTTTTATTCCATTTTTTTCCCCTCCTCTGTTATTTTTGAAGTTCATTCTCAATGTCTGTTTCTTAATGGTTATTTTAAATACAGTAAGCCCCTACATACGAACCTTCAAGTTGTGAACTTTCAAAGACGCGAGCGTATTATAAACCTGTTACAGTACAGTACTATATAGCCTATTGTGTTAGTTGGGTACCTAGGCTAACTTTGTTGGACTTACGAACAAATTGGACTTAGGAACTCGCTCTTGGAATGGAACTTGTTCGTATTGCAGGCAACTTACTGTACTTTAACATGTAAATGGCCAATTAATCAACAGCCTAAAAATCTAAGGGCCTGAGCATAACTCTGATTATCCCTCTCCCAGTTTTTATGCTCTTTTGTCCAGTATTTTTGTTCTGTCTTTTTTTTCAACCCCACAACTCAGATACTGTCCTTACCTTATACAGTTAAATCATTTGTATTAGCTTAACCCTGTATTTGCCGTGTCTGTGCTCACTATTAGCTTAACCCTGTATTTGCCATGTCTGTGCTCACTATTCAAATTCTGTTTTTTTTTTCTTTAAAAATAATTTATTTCAACTTTGTTCTTGAGACATAGTTGCGTTGTGTGTACAATTCTAGGTTGTGAGACATTTTCTCTCATCACAATACTGTTGTTCCCCTGTGCTCTGGCTTCTGTTACTGCTGTTGTGTTAGGAAGTCAACCACCACTCTTGCATGGTTCCTTTGTCAGTAATCTGCCGTTTCTCTGGCTGCTTTTAAGATTGTTCTTTGTCTTTGGTGTTCTGCAGTTCACTATGGTGTATATATGTCTAGGTGCAGACTCTTTTTTTCTAATCCTGCTTAGCATTCATTGGGCCTTTCTATAATAGGATTGTTAAGCAATCCTATTTTTTTTTAATTACATTTAAAAAAAATTCTCAGCCATTGTCTTTTCAGCTATTTTCTCATCCCCTCTGTTATCTCTTTCTGGAACTTTAGATATATGCTAGAGGTCTGAACTTCTCTTTTACAGTCCCCATCTCTGTTTCTTGCTGGGCTACATTTCAAATAACTTGGAGGACATCATCTTTTAGTTCCCTAGTTTTTATTCAGCTGTGTCTAATATGCTGTTTATCCTCACCATTAAAATGTTCATTTTAAGCATTATATTTTTCACATCTACAAGTTCTAGATACTTCTTTTTCAAATTTGCTCTCTTGTACAATCTTTCAGAAATTTTGCTCATGTTTTAAAGTTTTTCTTTTCTTTATAAAAATATATGAAACAGTAATTTTCTATTCTGTGCTTGATCATTGCAATCCCTGAAGTCTTTTGGGCCTGAGCAAGCTGTGTCTGCTGGCTCTTGCCCATCATCTCATCTCTTTGTACTACTTTTTGTGATTTTTCTGCATACTTTTGCTCCTTGGGAACTGTGGCAGTCCCCCGAGTCCTATATTAAGGTTGTGGGCTCCTCAGGAAGGATTTGCATTACTTTTTGCCTGCTGCTAGAGGCTCAGGCTGACTTAGGGCCACTTTAAATTACTCTGAGGTGTTTCTGGAACACGTAGGTGACAAATGAGGGAGCCCTGGCTTTTGGTTACAGAGTCTCAGGATATCTGGAGATGATTTTTCCCTCCATCTAGTGCCAGTTGTGGGGCTTTGCTGTTAGACACGCCCCACCTTGGGCGGGTCACGGGCTTTATTTTCTTAACATGCATCAGAACCTTGGCATCCTCAGAGCCCAGCTGATACCTACTGGGGAAAACTACCCTCAGTGGCCTTTTTCCCCAGGTTCTCACTTTCCATTTTTGTCCTCATAAGCTCCACATTTTTGTGCCAAGTTAGCAATACATTTAAAATAGTTTTAAAAATATTTTATCCCAATATTTTTAGGTATTTTCAGCCAGTCGGTTTTTCAGGGTATGTAATTACCATCCTGCAGGAAACCAGAGTCATGATATTTCCTTTTATCTTTCTCTGTGATGTTTTAGAATCCCTAAAATAGCTTCCCTAAAATTGCTTATGACAATTTGGAATTTTTTGGAGGTCAGAATACTGATTCTTAATTAATTGTTTACAGTTAATAAAAGATTAGATTGCTCCACATGGAATTACTATTTTTGTAAGTAAAAAAACCCCAAAAAATCCTGTTGAATGATGACATATTGATGTGGTTCAATTTAATATTCTCTAGAGAAGGTAAGGTCTGCATGCCCTTGAGATGTTTCATACCTTTGTGGACCTGTGGTGCTGGTTAAGAGCTTTCATTCATGCCAGTTTCCTGTGTGACAGATCGCTCTCTACATCTGGGACAGAGGTGATGGACCGCCCCTCACTCCTGTGCCTGAGTTTTGTACAGACGGTGTGGACTCTTCCTGTGCCACCACATTTCATTCTTTTCTACCGCTTTGTGTAAGTAATAGAAGGACAGCTTCCTCGCACGTCAAAGGAAAACATACATGCCGTGCACAGTGTTGTCCTAGCACTTTCCATCCTAAAAAACCCCAACGTCTGCCATGTGCCAGGTGAGAACTATATATCATGTTTCTAGGGATATTGGCCCCATAAGGTAAGCACTGTAGTTACCCTGTTGTGCACAAGAGAAGAGAGCAGAGTGGCACTGAGAGCTGCGGAGGTGTAGCCCAGAGTCATTTCTTTTGTTGAAGATGTAGCATGTAGCTGTTGGAATTCCTATTCTATTTCCTAGAAAGGCAATCTCAGACATTTCCCGTTATTCCTAAGCCTTCTCCTCGAGCCCACCCCCTTTACTTTCTCAGCCAGTGACCTCGCTTTGATCTCACCTGAGACTGTCCAGAACTTTTAGAATGAACCTACTTGTTAGGGGAGATCCTTGGACCAGTCCCCAGGATGGGCCTGAAGACCCCGGGACTCAGCTGGGTGGTTAACAATCCTTCCTCATAATGAAAAATGTATTCACTACCTCAGCTGTTGTCTGTTATTTTCAAGTCATTGATAGAGAAGTCTGTGCGTTGCATTTTCAAAGAGGAATATATGTACACACAGACACACACACACTGCAACAGTGGGAGAGAACCTGTACTGTTGGCACAGTTCCTGAGGGGGAAAGGTCTTTTTAGACACTATGCTTGCTTGTTCTTTAATGTTCTCCTGGACAATCTGGAGGGGTTGACCTCCTAGTGCCTTGAGTGACATGACAAAACTGCAGTTACATGTCGCTATAAACCAGCCCCAAATGATGCAGAATTAGGATTGAGTATCACTACAGGCTTAAGATGGTGATAAAGGGGCCAGAACACACCGCCCCACCCAGCTCCCTCCGTGAAGCGCCCACGGCCTGGGTGTGGATTGTCCACAAGCCCCTCCGTGAGCCCCTTCATCTGAGTGATCGGCTTGGGTTGGAACCAGGGCAGGGCTCCAGGCTCCTCCAGAGTGTTTGAAGTTATCCTGCCTTTGGCAGAGGACAATATCGCTGTTGCCTAGATTTGGGTAGACGATAAAAGGCCATAAAAATACTTTAACATCAAAGTAAGGCTGGGCCCCCAGAAGGGAGTCATCTCTTATTTTACACTAAAACATCCCCCTACTTCTCTCTCCCTTTGTCAAAATCTTCACCAGCTGGAAAAAGGCAAGGGAAGGTAGCCCACGTTTACTGGGTACCTGTGATGCGCTTAATAAATAGTAGTAATAAAAGCAGCCGCACGGGTGGTCATCATCCCAATTTCCTAAATGAGCAGACGAAGTTGAGAGAGCTGAGGACACTCGTCCAGGTGACACAGTGGAAATGCAGAGCCGGGATCCTGGTGCCGGTCTGCCTGAGCAAAGGCTTTGTGGTCAGCGGAGCTACAGTTCCTTTTTTCCCCTAAAACTTAATCCTGGAGACAAGTCTGATGTCCCTGACATTGGTGAATTTGAACTTGAGAGCATGTGAGAGCTAATGTGGATGTGCACATGTATGCATATATTTTTCTTTTTTTTCTTTTTTTAGGGAAATCCAGTGAAGAAGAAGGATATTTTTGTTGCAGTAAAGACATGCAAGAAATTTCATGGTGACAGAAGTATGTTTTGGGTTATTCATTTTTATTGAACTTTCAAAATCCAAACTGCCTTTAAAAAAAACAGTACAAACCAGATATAAACTCAACCCTCAAAATAAAAGGGACAATGACAAATATGTCATTGAAGTAGAAGCAGTTTGTTTAATCAGTATTCCTCATCATACCACCTCAATCACCAGATCAATTAGAAAAGACAATTTTGTATTGCAACATGAGTGGTCACAGCCTGTCTAAGGACTGATCAGAGCAGTATTTTAAATTGGAAATGGAAAAGCTCAGCTGTGGCAATCTAGGAGACAGTAAGTGAATAACAATCCATTTTGCAAAACAATGTCCTGTTGTGTCCAAGTGCAGTCTCGGAGCTGTGTGAAGAGTATGAGAGGGGATTTCAGGGTAACAGAACGCCAAAAGAATGTTTTTCTAACACTGTTCCTTCTTTTTATATTTATTTCAAATGCACACATCAGAACTTTTAAGTAAGGATATGTATTTGCTCACATGTAGATATATAGAGAAAAGGAAAAATGTGCCTTACAAGCAATGGTTCCTTCTTAAGGAAATCCTGCGTGTATTGATAGATGAATGTTGTTTTTATTCAAATTGTTGGTGTCATTACAGAATTCTACTAAATTATTATGATACTATTTTTTAAAAAGCCTATCTTAAATATAAATACATAATTTATCTCTTTTTTCACCTTATTTCAAGCAGCACTTTTCTGATATTGAAGGTTAGACAGTCTTCTGCATTTTCTAATTTTAGCACATATTTTAATGTTTTTCCAGGAACAGACTCAATTTCACCAAGAGTGTGATGTTTATAGAGGAGAGATTTCTAAACCAGCTGTCTTTTTTTGTGGGATTAGAGCTATGTGGGGAGTTCATTTATATAATTTATGTGATAATATATTTACAAATTATATTTTAAAGGAGAACATATTTTCCAAATAAAAGAATATTATAATTTGGTATTAAAGTGTTGTTTAAGACACTGACATAAATTCAAATCTTGTTATAGTCAACACTATCTTAAAAGTACATTTACTATAAACCTTCATGGTTACCTAAAATAGTCATGATAAATTCTAAGTCCTATTAAATCAGCCTAAATAAACATATGCATTCATTATGAGTCCTAAAATACTATCAAAAATCAATATAGCACTTTAAAATTTCATTTACCATAAATTTAACCTAGATTTAATATTCTTTTGTTTTTTTCATAGTCTGTAAGGGCTCTGTAGGATGATTTTTTTTTTATAAAGTTTCTTTTATTATATATTTTTGGCTGCATTTTGGGTCTTCGTTGCCGTGCGTGGGCTTTCTCTAGTTGCTGTGAGGGGGGGCTACTCTTTGTTGCGGCACGTGGGCTTGTCATTGCAGTGGCTTCTCTTGTGGAGCACGGGCTCTAGGCACGCGGACTTCAGTAGTTGCAGCATGCGGGCTCAGTAGTTGCAGCACAGGGGCCCTAGAGTGTGCGGGCATCAGCAGTTGTGGCACGTGGGCTCAGTAGTTGCAGCGTGCAGGCTCATTAGTTGTGGCTCGTGGGCTCTAGAGCACAGGCTCAGTAATTGTGGTGCATGGCTTAGTTGCTCCACAGCGTGTGGGATCTTCCCAGACCAGGGATTGAACCCGTGTCCCCTGCATTGGCAGTGTAGGGTGATTTTTGACAAATACCTTTCATTAAAAAAGTGTGAAGGCACTGCAGAAATACAGAGGATCATGAGAGATTACTACAAGCAACTATATGCCAAAAATGGACAACCTGGAAGAAATGGACAAATTCTTAGAAAAGCACAACCTTCTGAGACTGAACCAGGAAGAAAAAGAAAATATAAACAGACCAATCACAAGCACTGAAATTGAAACTGTGATTAAAAATCTTCCAACAAACAAAAGCCCAGATGGCTTCACAGGCGAATTCTATCAAACATTTAGAGAAAAGCTAACACCTATCCTTCTCAAACTCTTCCAAAATATAGCAGAGGGAGGAACACTCCCAAACTCATTCTACGAGGCCGCCATCACCCTGATACCAAAACCAGACAAAGATGTCACAAAAAAAGAAAACTACAGGCCAATATCACTGATGAACATAGATGCAAAAATCCTCAACAAAATACTAGCAAACAGAATCCAACAGCACATTAAACGGATTGTACACCATGATCAAATGGGGTTTATCCCAGGGATGCAAGGAATCTTCAATATACGCAAATCAATCAATGTGATACACCATATTAACAAATAGAAGGAGAAAAACCATATGATCATCTCAGTAGATGCAGAAAAAGCTTTTGACAAAATTCAACACCCATTTATGATAAAAACCCTGCAGAAAGTAGGCATAGAGGGAACTTACCTCAACATAATAAAGGCCATATATGACAAGCCCACAGCCAACATCATTCTCAATCGTGAAAAACTGAAACCGTTTCCACTAAGATCAGGAACAAGACAGGTTGCCCCCTCTCACCACTATCATTCAACATAGTTTTGGAAGTTTTAGCCACAGCAATTAGAGAAGAAAAAGAAGTTAAAGGAATCCAAATCAGAAAAGAAGAAGTAAAACTGTCACTGTTTGCAGATGACATGATACTATACGTAGAGAATCCTAAAGATGCTACCAGAAAACTCCTAGAGCTAATCAATGAATTTGGTAAAGTAGCAGGATACAAAATTAATGCACAGAAATCTCTTGCATTCCTATACACTAATGATGAAAAATCTGAAAGAGAAATTAAGGAAACACTCCCATTTACAATTGCAACAAAAAGAATAAAATACCTAGGAATAAACCTACCTAGGGAGACAAAAGACCTGTATGCAGAAAACTGTAAGACACTGATGAAAGAAATTAAAGATGATACAGACAGATGGAGAGATATACCATGTTCTTGGATTGGAAGAATCAACACTGTGAAAATGACTATACTACCCAAAGCAATCTACAGATTTAGTGCAATCCCTATCAAACTACCACTGGCATTTTTCACAGAACTAGAACAAAAAATTTCACCAATTGTATGGAAACACAAAAGACCCTGCATAGACAAAGCAATCTTGAGAAAGAAAAACGGAGCTGCAGGAATCAGGTTCCTGGACTTCAGACTATACTACAAAGCTACAGTAATCAAGACAGTATGGTACTGGCACAAAAACAGAAATATAGATCAATGGAACAGGATAGAAAGCCCAGAGATAAACCCATGCACATATGGTCACCTTATCTTTGATAAAGGAGGCAAGCATATACAATGGAGAAAAGACAGCCTCTTCAGTAAGTGGTGTTGGGATAACTGGAGAGCAACATGTAAAAGAATGAAATTAGAACACTCCCTAACCCCATACACAAAAATAAACTCAAAATGGATTAAAGACCTAAATGTAAGGCCAGACACTAGAAAACTCTTAAGAGAAAAACATAGGCAGAACACTCTATGACATCAATCACATCAAGATCCTTTTTGACCCACCTCCTAGAGAAATGGAAATAAAAACAAAAATAAACAATTGGGACCTAATGAAACTTTTAAAAGCTTTTGCACAGCAAAGGAAACCATAAACGAGATGAAAAGACAACCCTCAGAATGGGAGAAAATATTTGCAAATGAAGCAGCTGACAAAGGATTAATCTCTACAGTTTACAAGCAGTTCATGCAGCTCAATACCAAAAAAACAACCCAATCCAAAAATGGGCAGAAGGCCTAAACAGACATTTCTCCAGAGAAGACACACAGATTGCCAACAAACACATGAAAGGATGCTCAACATCACTAATCATTAGAGAAATGCAAATCAAAACTACAATGAGGTATCACCTCACACCAGTCAGAATGGGCATCATCAAAAAATCTACAAACAATAAATGCTGGAGAGGGTGTGGAGAAAAGGGAACCCTCTTGCACTGTTGGTGGGAATGTAAATTGATACAGCCACTATGGAGAACAGTATGGAGGTTCCTTAAAAAACTAAAAACAGAACTACCATATGACCCAGCAATCCCACTACTGGGCATATTCCCTGAGAAAACCATAATTTAATAAGAGTCATGTACCAGATGTTCATTGCAGCACTATTTACGATAGCCAGGACATGGAAGCAACCTAAGTGTCCATCAACAGACGAATGGATAAAGAAGATGTGGCACATATATACAATGGAATATTACTCAGCCATAAAAAGAAACGAAATTGAGTTATTTGTAGTGAGGTGGATGGACCTAGAGACTGTCATACAGAGTGAAGTCAGAAAGAGAAAAACAAATACCGTATGCTAACACATACATATGGAACCTAAAAAAAAAAAAAAAGGTTCTGAAGAACCTAGGGGCAGGACAGGAATAAAGACACAGATGTAGAGAATGGACTTGAGGACACGGGGAGGGGGAAGGTAAGCTGGGACGAAGTGAGAGAGTGGCATGGACATATATACACTACCAAATGTAAAATAGCTAGTGGGAAGCAGCTGCATAGCACAGGGAGATCAGCTCGGTGCTTTGTGTCCACCTAGACGGGTGGGATAGGGAGGGTGGGAGGGAGACGCAAGAGGGAGGGGATATGGGGATATATGTATAGGTATAGCTGATTCACTTTGTTATACAGCAGAAACTAACACACCATTGTAAAGCAATTATACTCCAATAAAGATGTTTTAAAAAAAAGGGTTAAGGGAAATGAACTAGCTGCTTTTTTTTTTTTTTAAAAACAGCAAACAGAAGTGCTCAGATTGATTTATTTGTTCTTGAAGCTGCATTTGGAGTACAATATCAATGTTAGGAATGGGGGTGGTAGTATTTTCTCTTTAGAAACACATTTTTCAAGTTGACAGTTAAGCAGTAAAATTAGGGACCGTCCCTGTTGTAGTTTTCATGTTCTACAGAAATGAAAAAAAAAGTTTGCTAATTTTAATGTAGTCATTTATAATAATCTAGTTTATTGCTTTCTTAACTTTGCATAAGGTTGTGATAATCCTTTCAGATATCTATCAAATGCTTTTATATTTGAATTTTGAGTCAAAGGTCTTTAAAAATGATTAAATCTTCAAAGCCTGTTAGGAGCATTAAAACGAAGCCTCCCATAACCAGATGCACTGATTTTACTGCTCTTAATTTGGATCTGGGATCAATGCAGCCTGAGACCTAAGAGGTATTTTGAGGATGTCACAGCCGAGTTGCTGTGACAAGCCATTTTTAAACTTGGACCTGTTTGTTTGAAAAGATAGTCTAGGCAGCAGGATTTTAGGGGCTCTGATGTCCATTTTGCTTGACGGAAGTGAAACCTGCCCAGGCCAGTGGGCTCTGCTCCTCGTTTAGGAAATCTAGTCCAGTCACCATTTGGCCCAGAGAATTATCCAGTAATCGTTTTAGTTTCAGTGACAACGCCACAGTAGCTGCTTCTGACTGCTAATCTTTAGATTTAGATTTAGATTTAGATTGGGAAAAAGGGAAAGATAAATGATCTGATCAAGTCTCAAAATATTAACTGAAGATTTGGTTCATCAGAGTTGAGATTCTTAAATCAACAGAATATAAAATCTAGATATGATGATCTTTTCTATTAAAATAACAACGGAAACCCCTTCTTAAAATTTAGAGATGCAGACAGTAACTTAAAAAAAGTACAGAAGAAAATAATTACTGGGATAGTTGGTCAAGTGAATTAATATCAAACAGTGATCAAGCAGATTTCTGTATGTCAGGTGTGGAGACACGGCTACCTTTGAGCATCTCGCCCTAAAATGCAGAAAACCAGGAGAGTTTTCTGCTCTTCGTGTTCACTGTATTAAAATAATTTATCTGTTCATGACAGAGTTTTAGAATCTGCAACGTTCTCAATCTTATTTTTCCACATTTTCCAAAAGTGCAGCTCAGTAACATCAGCCATCATATGCAGTGATTCTCAGGGGTAGGGTCATGCCCTTTATAGGGTTGGGTGGTCCTGTTAGAATCTTCGGGCAGAGATATGCGTAGTTTGAAAAGGTCCCCCCCTCCACTGTGAGGGAGGCAAGTTTACATCTCAGCTACAACCATATACAATATTCCAATCCTTAGGAGTAATTATATTTCCCCCCCTCAGAAGCATTTAAAAAGTCCAGTTGTGAATTTTAAATGAAGCAGCCTATTGGGAAAAGAGAAAAATTAATTAAAATTAAAATTAATGTAAACACAACAGTATAATCAGACTAGAAAATAGGATTATCCTTATATGGAGGCAGTGTATTTATCACCAACAATGAGAAGTGCTCGGCTCTAGAGTATATGTGAAAATGCCTCAAGAAGAGGATTTTATTCCCGTGCTGTTGGCATTTCTCAGGGTAGAAAGCAAGCTTAGTCTTGAGACACCTGAAGAAGAACAAGTAATGCTTCCCTTCCTTTATAGGTGGTTATCCTGCCGCTTTGAGATTCCAGGCTTCCTAGATGTCTGTGCCAGTGACGGTCCCCTCTCTCATTTTTTCAGTCCCCATCGTAAAGCAGACTTGGGCGGGGCAGGCAGGTCACATCGAATACTACAGCGATTACGCAGACAGTTCCATTCCAACGGTGGATCTGGGAATTCCTAATACAGAGAGAGGTGAGTCCTTAGTTCTGACGACTCTTATTCAAAATGTCCATTCCGGGGGAATTCCCTGGCGGTCCAGCGGTTAGGACTCTGCGCTTTCACTGCCATGGCCCGGGTTCAATCCCTAGCTGGGGAACTAAGATCCAGCAAGCCGTGCGGCGACCCACCATCCCACCACCAAAAAAAAAAAAAAAAAGCAAAATGTCCACTCTGTAATTATAGTAAATTAGGATAAAAATGAAATATTTTATAAATAGTATAATTTTTGCCACGTGTAAGTTTCTTTCTTTCCTTCCCTCACATCTTTACCCATGGATGTGGACGGATTCTTGCAGTTTAAGTGCTGCTTTTAGTGCTAACAAAGGTTACAAGTTTTCAGTCGGTCATACTGATATGATTGACACACATGACAATTATGCATATGACAGTTGTGATAGAGTTTAATAACAGATTTCTTTGTACCTTCATAGTTCACCTTCATAGTGGCCATAATGGGGTGTCCAGAGTTAATTTATCATCTTCCCATACAAAGCATCTCATTTAATTTTAGCTATTTATCCAGACAGGACTGTTACCCAACTGCTGCACGCCAGCCATTGGTAGATACTGAGGGAAGCAGGAGTGAAGCTGACAGTTTCCATCCTCCTGAAGCTTATGGTCTGTTATGGTCTAGGACGCATTTTGCTTGTACTTCTGAGTAGCACTTAACCACATTCTACATGGGCTATATGTAGTATAAGCTCATATATGTATCCATATATATTAATATTTTAATTAGTAAATTGTTGGAAGTATGCCTGCTTTTCTCTTCAGATTGCAGGCTTTCTAATTCAAAACATTTTTTATTTCAAAAAAATGGAAGTAGAAATTTGGCCACCTCACCTGCAGATGCTCTTTGTTCATCTTAATTTTTATCCAGTGTTCCTGCCATGTTTTTTCTTTAGTTTTCTGGTTTCTCCAAACCCTTTTATGAAAAAAAAAAAGAGTAAGTTGATTATCTTGTTCTATAGAGTAATTTATCTTGATTATTTTATGGTAGCGTTGCTCATAATGCCTTGATTGATAAAAGTACAGTGTAGATCAGATATGTCATTCCTGTAGTTATCGATTATTCTGACAAGGTTAGTAAACATATCACTAAGTCTGTTTTGGAAAAATGATTTTTGTTTGAATTTTCTTTTTCTTTTTTTGTTTCTGCTTATCTTGCTTTTTAGACTTTGACTATAATAATCATTTATTTGTTGATGCATTCCTTACTTGATTTCTTAATTTATTTCTAGTCTGACCTTATTATTGCTCATATTTATATTCTACTTTATCCAAAAGGAATTTGAGGTGGCTTTCAAAAATACATACTATAATGGTTAAAAATAAAGAGATCAAGAATAAGGAAAATAAAGGTTAAATAAAGTGGTTTGTTCTCTATTTTGTCACCAAATACTTTGTTGAAAAGTGGGGCTTATTCTTTTTTATCGTCTTGAGTTCTCTTCCCAAGCATTTCACTGCTACCCTGGCCCCAGCATTTTCCATTAAAGCTTCGATATCTGTTGGCATCTAAGGGACTGTGCCTCTGTCTTACTCAGTATTGTATCTTTAGTGCACATCCGAGAACTGGCCACCATGTCTGGCATATTAGAAACCTTATAGCAAATATTTACAAAATAAATAATTGAAGGTGTAATACTGTACTTTTGCACCATTGTTTCCCAAAGGTTGTGATGCTTGAGGTTCTAATATTTCCCTTCAGAATAAGTAGATCTGAGGAAAGATGCCAGGCTCCTGTAATTTCTTCGAGGCGTACAACTTTCTTGTATGTCTGGCATGAAGATACTAGTCCTACCTGTACTTGACCTTGTGTAATTCCCCTCACCTCTCTAGGTCTTCAGTCCCTTATGTGCGAAATGAATGACTTTGACTTCATGATCTCTAATGTTCTTCCTGGTTCACTATGTCTATGGAAATTCGAAAAGGATCATTTTTAAAATTTCAAATTCTTAAGGTGCATGTCAGTGTTTACACTTTTACTTACAACACTTTAAAACTAAAATAATGTTTCCAAATGAATTATATATATTTTAAGGAAAATAATGCATTGTAAGTTTTCTTCTCACCTTTCCTAGGTCATTGTGGAAAGACATTTGCCATCTTGGAAAGATTTCTGAATCACAGCTATGACAAAATAGCATGGTTAGTCATTGTGGATGATGACACATTAATAAGGTAAGGGGTCATTCCTGTCCTAGGGTGGCTTTAAATTCTACATATATTCATAGTCAGAAACTGTGATGGGTACTTCTGCTGCCGGCCAAGATGGAGTAACAGGGACTGGATTTACCCTCCCATCTGAAACAACCCCCCAAAAAGGACACAATATATGAAATAAGTGTTTTTAAGACACTGATATTAGGCAACAAACGACAGTCATCCGTGAGACACATGAAGCAAATGAGGTGAGTCCTGTGACTGCCCCAGCTGACTGTCGTAGAGAGCTTCCACGTCGCTGCCCAGCGAGGGGAACCCAGGTGGAATCCAGCTGAGCCCCTGAGTTGAAGTGATGATGCTGAGAGTCTGGGGAGACCAAGGCCGTTAGAGTTTGCAGGACAGAGCACCGGAAAGGAGAGAGCTGCACAGGAAGAGAACACTGCACATCTGTGGAGGCGCCCCGTAAGTAGGCAGTAGAGTTTAGTCGGTGCATATGTACGAGGAAACTCCTGGAGGCTGGAGAAGGAACCAACCAGAGTGATTAGAGGGAGTGGTGCCCAACACTCTCAGAGGGCTGAGTATGGTACCTCTTCCCACCAGCCAGACTGGAAAACCCTTGATTCACAGGCACTGGGTAGAGTTTGTAGAAGGGTCTTGCTTTAATAGTGGGAAATAGCTAACCCTAGACTAAGCAGTGCTTTGGTCATGCCTAACAAATACTAAAGCAAGACCCCCAAAGACCAAACTGTTTCTAAGTAACTGGCCTGCATCCAAGAACAAAGCTCAAGAATATTTATAGAAACACAAAACATCTAGCCCCCAACAAAGTAAAATTCACAATGTCTGTGTTTGAAATGGAGGAAGCAATGAAATCTAACACATGTACAATTGGAGTCTCTGATGGACGAAAATCAAAAGAACAGAAAAATATGTAAATTACCAGAAATAAAAGAAGACCTTAATTTATATCTTGAAAGGGCCTAGTAGGTCCCAGGGAAAACTGACCTGGGATCATCAGCTTCTTCACATATCCTAGTAAAACTGTTAAGATTTTGATCATAAAGTCCTCTGAGTCTCTAGGCAAAATGATGAAATAATCTAAAGACCAAGAAGATTATAGACTGGTCTCAGACTTCTCAAAATAACATAAGAAATATGGTAACAGTGGAGAAACATTTTCAACAAAGAAATTGTGACTCACAGATTTTATACGCAGTTAAGATGTTCTTCGGTATTGAGGCTACAGAAAAGGTTCTCAGTGTACATAAACTCAGGGAATAGTGTACACACATGCCCTTCCTAAGGAATATATTGGTATTAGGGAAAGAAGTTCATGCAACTAAGATGAAATCTGGGTAAAACGACTGATGGTGAGCATTTCATGTATTTAACTGTAGAACTAAAATCACAGCAGGGGTGGGGACATGGGTAAATAACAGTGTGTAAATGTTATATGTTCTGACAAAGTAGAAAGTTTGCAACTTAAAAAAAAAAAGGAAGGAAAAGGGACAATAGGATAAGATCATGGCCTATTGTACAGGTAATGGATGGAATTCAAAGGATACTGATGTAAAACTGACAGACCAAGTAAGAAAAAAAGCATGGTAAGACATGAAAAGTTAAATAGAAGATAAATACCAGGAAAAGAAAACTTTCTAATATCCAGAATGTTAGTAGATAAAGAAACACAGTACATATAGTATAATATGTATAATAATTCAAACCTAAAATAATTTTAGTGTTGAAATCAAACATCAGTCATATCACAAAGTGTGAGTGGGTTTAACTCCCCTAATAAAAGAACAAACTTTTCACACTGGCTCATAAAATAAACCCCAACTCTATGCTTTATATGAAAGATACATAATCATTCAAAAAGTCTAACAATAAAGGGATGGATAAGGTTTGCCAAGCCAATGGGAACAGTAAAGATAAAAAATTCAATTCCCAACTCAACAAGTTAGGAAAAGAATCACAAAGTCAACCCCTCAAAAACAAGGAAGAAAATAATAATGAAGATAAATGCAGAAATAATGAGGTAGAGGTCAAAAAAAGCAGAGGATCAAACTAATGAACCAAAATTTTGGTTCCTTTAAAAAAAAAAAAAAAGAAATCAAATTGTATTGAGTGATTTCCAGAAGATACCATTACATGGAAAAAGCCAAGTGCACAAGAATGTATTTAGTTTGCTACCCTGTATGGAAGAAAGAAGGGGAAATAAAACATACCCATGTAGACGTACCTGTACAAAAGACACATGGACAGATAAGCCAGAAAACCACGAAGTAGTTTCCAAACGGGTGGATGGGAGGATCGGGTAGTTGGAGTTGGGGGGTGTGTGTGACCCTTTGCTGAGTTTATCTCTTAGTTTAGTTTTGACTTTGGGAAGCATGCTAATATTTTACCTATTGAAAAATAAAATAAATCTGTAAGGACGAGAAAAATCAACACGGATGAGGAGAAAGCTGAAACAAATGAACCCAACTGCATTTCAAATGAAAACATAATCACACTAAAGGGAAAGTATAACTAATGCAAATACTGTTGAAGACAGGATTTAGGGACACACCTTCAGTCAGGGGTGGGAGGAGGGGGGGATGTCAGACAACTCCTGAGTTTTCAGTCGCCGTGTGGGTGAAGCAGCTCTGAAGGTATTTTAGGTACACTGTAGGGCTGAGTAGGTGAGTAAGTGGTAACAGCGTTGGTTGGGAACCGTGGTGCTCACTGTGGGAGGAGATGGGACGGGCCAGGTCAAGGAAGAGGCCTAAGGTAGGGCTGGAAGATTGGGAGTGGAGAAATCTGCAAGAATTCATAATTTCTGTGAGACTCATGATTTCTAAAGTGTGTGTGTGTGTGTGTGTGTACGCACACACACACACATCTTCCTAGTTCTTCCCACCAAAGAAGACCAGAAGCAAAGATACCCCAGTAGCCCTGAGCAACTAATGATCAGAACTAATATTGCTACTTTTCTACTAAAAGGAACCAGTCTCAGAGAAATCACTGATTTTAAGGCTGAGGCAAGGAAGATACAGGAAGATATTTGGAACATTCATTCTTTTTTATACCAGAGAGTAAGGAAGTGCTTAGAAAAAAAAGTGCATGTCCAGAGGACACAAAAGTGAGCTTGGAAAGGTTCTCTTTGGCAGAATCTGGAACAAGAGCATCAGTGTGATTAAGGACGATAATGGATTATCAACCATTAAAATTAGGAATCAGGGAGTTCATGCTTATAATAAAGAAAGAAATAGATAAGTAAGTAAATGAGGCAGATCAGGCACCATAACAAAATATCACAGACTGGGTGGCTTAAACAACACAAATTTATTTCTCACAGTTTTGGAGGCTGGAGAAGTCCAAGATCAAGGTGCTGGCATGGGAGGTTTCTGAGGCATCTTCTCCTGGTGTGTGCTCACGTGACCTCTTCTTTGTGTGCCATGGAGAGAGCGCTCTCTGGTGTATCTTCTTATAAAGACACTAAATCTGTCACAGCAGGGTCCCGTTATGACCTCATTTAACCTTAATTACCTCCTTATAGACCCCATCTCCAAATACAGTCAGATCCCAGATTAAGGCTTCAATATATGAATATTTTGGTTGGGGGCATAATTCAGTCCGTAACAGGCGGGCTCTAGCTAGCAGGATAACGAGGAGTTCTGACTGATAAATGTGGAGTGATGATGGAGCTGGAAAAGTCATCTCTTTGTAACCATCATAGTAAAGATGGATTCAGGCAAGAATCATTAACGGATGCTAAACTCGGGGTGAATTTTGATGAGGACCAGGATATTTGCTGGTTGTTAAAGTGTCTGCCTGGAGACTGAGAAATAGCAAAGGGAAAATTGTAAGTGTCCAGGGGAGACACAGGCAGCGCCATGTGATCAAAATAGATACTCCCATTGGAGGACAGGTGGACACCACATGCCAGACAACATCACTTATATAATACTGCACCTGGGAATGCGTAACCTTGCTTTATTATGAGGAAACATCAGACGAACCCAAGATGAGGATCAATCTATTAAAAAGGGGGGTGTGTGGGCATTTATTATTTTAAAATACCAATGTCATGAAAGACAAAAAGCTGAGAACTGTTCCAGATTAAAGGACAATAAAGTGAATAATAAATAAATGCAGTACAGGATCCTGGGCTCCATCCTGTATTGGAGGGAAAAATTGCTATAAAGAATGTTATTGGGTCAGTCGATAAAATTGGAAAATGGGTGTTAGCTTAGATACAAGCGCTGTGTCACTGTTCATAGTTCTGGATTATAGTTAAGGCTGCTGTGAACCTTTGTGTACGTGTGTTTGTATAGTCATCTGCTTTCATTTATCTCGGCGAAATACTGAGGAGCAGAATGGTTGGGACATAAAATAGCTGTGTTAACTTTTTAAGAAACTTGTGTCAGCGGTAGAGTTTCTGAGGTGGCTAACTTTCACTGTTCTGAGAATACATACATTGATGTGTTTGGGGGAAGGGGCATAATACAGATATGTGTGTGTGTGTGTATATATAGAGAGAGAAATTGAGTGAGAATGATAAAACACTAAAATGTATTAATACAATTTTGATTGCACTTGAACATTTCCATACTGTTTCTGTTCATTTCTGTGCCTCAGGTTGCCTGAAATGGTAACAGATTGTTAAATGAAGTTCTTTTCCTGGTTCGGTAGCCAATTCCCTTGGATTGAACTTGGAGATCTGCCTGCTTTAGCCACATTTCCAGTTTTTACCAAATATGAAGTTATGTAATAGTTGTCAGGCTCAGTTTATGCTTCTTCAGCTTTAGTATGATCTTGCAAATACGGAAACGGTTAATGTTACTAGGAAAAGAAACCCAGATGAGATGTTAAATCCTAGTTATTTTAACCTCAGAAATTGAGGGTTTATGGTTTAATTGATAATTTTACAATATGCAGGAAGAAGGGAAATACTTCTCATTTCTTCACGCATTTGCTAGAAGGGGCTTTGAGCTTTTAGGGAGCTTTTTACCAAGCAAAGGCTGCGATTTCCCTTAGAGATCTTTGTCTCTCCATGACCGAATGGTGATTTACTAGGTGTCCACACCCTTCCTTGCTTTCCCCTGCAGAGGTATTTATTAGATGACTTCCTGAATACTGATTCCAAACTAGGAGCCTAGAATGTTTAACTTCTGTGTCAAAAATAGGGTAGTTTTCAAACACTTTCTGGCCTCTTAGAAACTGCCACCATTATCAGAGCCCTTGACCTTTAGGCAGATACAGACCTGATCAGTCAACTTGTAGACTCTAAGCACCGCACTTGTAAGAGATTTTTTTTCATACATCAGATTTGTTTTCTCTTTCAGCGTCAGCTTTATTAGCTGGGTGTAAGATGCATAAGCACAGATGGAAAAGACGGCCCTTGCTGTACCTCTCACAGACAGGAAAAATGAGACGCTACAGCAGCAGTGTCCTAGATGTGAATGTTGCTCTTGAGAAAAGAGTTCACGATTACTAATTGAGAGAGATGTTTGATAGAGCGAGCTCCTAGAGACGCATGATGCTCACGCGTCACGGGCGTGAGAAACACTGAAATTTACTTCGTGCATAAAACATATTTAATCCAAAGTCGGCCACGGAAAAACTTTTTTCGAGGCACGCTGATTAATATCATGAGGGAAGCTAGGATTTGGTGTGTATGACCTGAAAAGCTCTAAATTAGAAGAAACAGTAGAAGGACTTTACAAGGCATTTGTAAGTGACAGAAGTTCTTAAAACATGGGAAAACTAGCCTTTCTTAACGTCAACCTTTGTCTCCACTTAAAAAAAAGTATTTATAGATTTTATTTTCCTATGAAATCTTTTTTTCTCATCCTTACAGCAGCCATAGTTGCTGGCATCCTTCTGAGCAGCTCATGGATATTCTCAAGGCCCTTTGCAAGACACACGACAAAGAAGCATAGGGGCCAGAGGTATAAACAAATAGACACAAAAGAGTGTAGATTAGGGAAGCCGCGTTTGAGAGCGTAAGCACAGTGGTGCATCGTAACCTGAAGGTTTCCTGGAAAGCTCTGCTGCTTACACATTCTCTTCCCTACCTGCTGGCTGCCTGCCTGACATGGACCTCATCTGTACTTCAAAAGTTCCTTTTTTAGCCATGAAGAATTTTTTAAAATACCAAGTCCACCTGAAAAGGTGTGTGATGATCAGTTCACGCTCAGTGGGGAGCAGGACCGGTAGAAGTGAGCTAGGACACCTGCCACCCTGCCCACCCGAACGAGGCAGCCACGCCCGCCAGGGGCTTTGCTAAAACTGGAGAGGGGGCCCTTGTTTCTCAGTTTCTCTCCTGTTTCCAGTAATGCACAGTGTTCAGTTTTTTTTTCTTTTTTAAAAAAATCTTTCTTCTGTAAGTCTGTTGAATTTCATCTCTAAATGACTTCCATGTAGTATTGCATAATATGACCAGTGGGCTCTAAGAACCATGAAATATTTACTCTGAAAACACATTTGAATTACGTGATTATCGCTTCTTTTCCCTTGGGAATCAGCATCTCCAGGCTCCAGCACCTACTGAGCTGTTACGATGCCAGTGAACCCGTGTTTCTGGGAGAGCGTTACGGCTACGGCCTGGGCACCGGCGGCTACAGCTACGTCACAGGAGGAGGAGGGTAACTATGGCTTTCTGCAGATACGCACAACATTACACTTGCGTTTCCAGGATGCAGAGATGGGTCTGTGGCCGTGGGATCTACGCTGGTCTGCAGGTGTGCTCTGTCAGTGGGAGCTGCTACTATGATAGGAAAGTGAACCTTAACAAGAACCCGCAGTGAAGAATGTTTTACTCCTGGAAGAGACAGTGTACAGATGTGTGTCGGGGAACCTGGTAGAAATGCCCCTGTAGTCGTGAGTGCTCCTGGGCAACCAGTTAGTTTTGATAGTCTAAATGCAAAAAAATTTTGGATATAGATTTTAATTTCAGAAAGTAAGTCGTTAGACTTTTTAATTACCCGGTGCTTATAAATCACATTTGGGAAAAGAGTGGTACAGAAGTTTAGACTTAAGCAATTAAGTGATATTTGTGTGGGATTTATAGGGTTTAAATAACAGTTAAAAATCAGTGCTTTTAAATAAGCATCTGCCTAATCTCTTACGGGGAAAGATTTTTGATTCATGTAAGTAAATCAATTGAGCAGTTAGTCTGTTCTATTATTTCTATAGTCTTTGCTATTGGGGTATTTAGGGAGAATCTTGTTATCCACTATAGTAATTTAAATTTATTCAGCAGGTTTTTGTTGAATGTCCACTATGTGCTGGGCACCATTCTAGGCACTGGATTATAGACTTCTGAAGGCTAGGACTTCATATTCTTACTCTGGGATCTCCTAGATGAGAACCATTCCTGCTGCAGGACTACTACTGCAGGGTCATATTCCAGGTGTCCTGGTTTGCTCTGGCCCATTCAGTGGTGACTGCAACGTGGTTATGGAGGTGGCCCTTTCCTAGTGAAGACCAGGCCTGGGCAGGAGTACTGGTCTTTGTTGACCCACTGCTAATGTTGACCCTCCATTAGCCATAGGAGACAGAGGTCCACAGAGGCCTTTGAGAAGACACTAAAGCGTAAAGCCAAGGCGTATTGAGCTCATCCTCATTAAAAAAAAAGGTTCCAGCTCTTTGCAGGCTTATGGTGATGCATTAGTTTCCTGGGTGAGGTGCTGGTGCCCATTAAGCCAGAGCTTCCCCCTTTTGTAAAGGGCCCTGTCCTTGGTAGCGGGGGTTATGTATTTTGTAGCAGGAAGGTGTTAATACTTCGAACCCGGAAGGAACCACCACAGCCTCCTGGTCTCCCTGCCCTTCGTCCTCCTCCGCTCCGTGCTGCAGTCACACAGACTCCCCGAAACCACCTGGTCCTCTCGCTCCCCTGCTCGGGGACCTGCGCTGCCTTCCCCTTGATTGTAGTGCGACCTCTTTCCTACTCTTGTCGTCTGACTAGGAGATAATCGTTCAGATTTCAACCAGAGTCGCGTTGATCTGGATCAGGCCTCAATTTTAACCACCTCTTGTTGGCCTAATTCCCAGCCTCCCGGGTGCTCCTGAGGCCGTGGAGCGAAAGCCTCTAGCGGGTCTCCTTCCGCCTTCCCGCCCCCAGACCCACGTTGCCCGCTTGCCGCTCCCGCGGGAAGGGCTCCTCCCAGGAAGCACCCGGGCTCCACGTCATCCATCTCTTCAACAGTTCCGTAGCTTAATGTGAGCTTTATTTTATTCGGATTTTTCTTTGCGTTACCAGGGGAGTGAAAGTCTTCCACATCCTTTTATAACCTCTCGTTGCCGTTAGAATATAAGTCCAGATTCCTCACTGAGGCTTACCAGGCCTCTTGTGATCTTGGCAGATGCTGTTTTACCTTCTTAGCCTCATTTGTCTGCACCCTCATCTTAAAAGAATTTGTGCTGAACCTGTTTGTTCCTCAGACGCACTATTTTTTAACTCCTCCGCTCAGATATGGCGTCTGCCGGTCTGTACACAGCACTGCCCCTCACCCCAGCCTCTGCCTGTCACCTGGCCCGTCCTCCTCCTGCGTTTGGACTTGACAGCGCTATCAGCTACTTATTCCTGGAAGCCTTCAGCCTAGTCCAGCCCCTGAAATCCGGGTTTGATGCCTTTCTAATATACTTTCATAGCATATTATACAAACCATTATCATTTAATTGCCTATTTACTTCTCTGTTTTCCACCCAGATTATGAATTATTTGAAGGCAGCACCTGAGTCTCACTTCCCATTCCATTCCCCCTTCCTAGCATGGGGACTCATTTTTTACAGGATACAAGGGATAAATGAATAAACAGATGCATGAACACTGGTACTAATCTTTACATAACTATAACATTGACCAGTGTAATATTCTGTTCTTAGTAGCACTTTACAAAGATGCAGAAACATTCTTCATGAGATTGTCTTATATCTACCATTGATAAAAGCTGCAGACATAATAGTTTCTCTAATATTACAAGAGACTTTTCTGGTGATCTAGCTTAAGAATCAGCTTTTTTTTTTATCAGCAAGTCAGGATCAACTAATGGATGGTAAAACCAATTAATGGATCATACCATCATTTAAAAATAATGAAATACAGAATAGAATAACAGATATATCATGTACATCACATGTAGTAAGAGTATTATTGTTATGTGATATTTTTCCAGTTTTTATACACATACACATACACAAAACATAATTGGTTGCATATGAACTGTGTTTCTTGTTTTCTCACTGTGTTATAGTCAAATAAGTTTTTGAAAACCATTGCCTTCAATCACCCCTCTTAAGCCCCACTTATCAGAGCTAACCCAGGAGTGTGGACTCCAGGAATTTATGTGTAGGTACTCTGTATTGTTTGGAAAACGAGACCTTTGTACTATTTGAATCCAAGTGTCCGTTTTCCGCTTTGTTGCTTACTTCTTGAAAGTTTGGGTATTTGGAGGCAACTAGTTCAATAACTATTTTCTTTTTTGAAAATACTTCCTTACATACATTTGGGTAGGAAGCTGTGGTCAGGATGAAGAGGCCCTGGCAGTGTTGCCCAGAGAGACTGCCGTGACCTGTGTTCATCTGCTAGGAGTCTGGGAGCAGGCCCGTTTCTGACGATGCAGTTTATCTTCTGTACATGGTGTGTGTGTGTGTGTTTGTTGCTACGCTGCATGGCTATTCTTGATTTGCAGGTGTTCCCTTGGGCAAATTCCTGCCTCTCATTTCAGTTTTTCTTATTTTTAAAATTAGTATATTGTATATTAAAGGAAGTCATATTATTAGTCTTACAGCCTTTCAACATCTGTTTTTTATTAACATTCTTTTAATTTTTTTTTTTAAACATCTTTATTGGAGTATAATTGCTTTACAATGGTGTTTTAGTTTCTGCTTTATAACAAAGTGAATCAGTTATACATATACATATGTTCCCATATCTCTTTCCTCTTGCATCTCCCTCCCTCCCACCCTCCCTATCCCACCCCTCTAGGTGGTCACAAAGCACCGAGCTGATCTCCCTGTGCTATGCGGTTGCTTCCCACTAGCTATCTATTTTACGTTTGGTAGTGTATATATGTGTCTATGCCACTCTCTCACCCTGTCACATCTTACCCCTCCCCCTCCCCATATCCTCAAGTCCATTCTCTAGGAGGTCTGTGTCTTTATTCCCGTCTTGCCACTAGGTTCTTCATGACCTTTATTTTCCCTTAGATTCCATATATATGTGTTAGCATACTATATTTGTTTTTCTCTTTCTGACTTACTTCACTCTGTATGACAGACTCTAATTTTATTTTTTAATTGATGTATAGTTGATTTACAGTGTTGTGCTAATTTCTGCTGTACAGCAAAGTGACTCAACTATACACATATATACATTCTTGTTTTATATTCGTTTCCATTATGGTTTATCCCAGGAGACTGGATATAGTTCCTGTGCTATACAGGAGGACCTTGTTGTTTAGCCATTCTAAATGTAATAGTTTGCATCTGCTAATCCCAAACTCCCACTCCATCCCTCTCCTGCCCCCCACCCCCCGCCCCCTTGGCAAACACAAGTCTGTTCTCTATGTCTGTTTCTGTTCTGTAGATAGGTTCATTTGTTCCATATTTTAGATTCCACATATAAGTGATATCATACGGTATTTTTCTTTTTCTGACTTCACTTAGTATGATAACCTCTAGTTGCATTCATGTTGCTACAAATGGCATTATTTTGTTTTTTTTATGGCTGAGTAGTATTCCATTGTATATATGTACCACATCTTCTTTATCCATTCATCTGTCGATGGACATTTTAGTTGTTTCCATGTCTTGGCTATTGTGAATAGTGCTGCTATGAACATAGGGGTGCATGCATCTTTTTGAATTATAGTTTTGTCTGGGTATATGCCCAGGAGTGGGACTGCTGGGTCATATGGTAACTCTATTTTTAGGTTTCTGAGGAACCTCCATACTGTTTTCCATAGTGGCTACACCAACTTACGTTCACACCAACATTGTAAGAGGGTTCCCTTTTCTCCACACCCTCTCCAGCATTTGTTATTTGTAGACTTTTTAATGATGGCCATTCTGAACGGTGTGAGGTGGTACCTCATTGTAATTTTTTTTTTTTTAATGAATCAACAGTTTAAATTTTACTTATTTATTTATTTTTGGCTGTGTTGGGTCTTCGTTTCTGTGTGAGGGCTTTCTCTAGTTGCAGCACGTGGGGGCCACTCTTCATCGCGGTGCGCTGGCCTCTCACTGTTGCAGCCTCTCTTGTTGCAGAGCACGGGCTCCAGACGTGCAGGCTCAGTAGTTGTGGCTCACGGGCCCAGTTGCTCTGTGGCATGTGGGATCTTCCCAGACCAGGGCTGGAACCCGTGTCCCCTGCATTGGCAGGTGGATTCTCAACCACTGCGCCACCAGGGAAGCCCCTCATTGTAGTTTTGATTTGCATTTCTCTAATGTTAGTGATGTTGAGCATCTTCTTTGGAGAAATGTCTATTAAGGTATTCTGCCCATTTTTCGATTGGGTTGTTTTTTTGTTGTTGAGTTGTGTGAGCTCTTTGTATATTTTGGAGATTAAGCCCTTGTTGGTTACATCATTTGCAAATATTTTCTCCCATTCCATAGGTTGTCTTTTCATTTTTTTTTATAGTTTCCTTTGTTGTGCAAAAGCTTGTAAGTTTGATTAGGTCTCATTTGTTTATTTTTGCTTTTATTTCTATTGCCTTTGGAGACTGACCTAAGAAAACACTGGTGCGATTTATGTCAGAAAATATTTTGCCTATGTTTTCTTCTAGGAGTTTTATGGTGTCATGTCTTATGTTTTAAGTCTTTAAGCCATTTTGAGGTTTGTTTTTTTTTTGTGCATGGTGTGAGGGTGTGTTCTAATAACTTCATTGATTTACATGCAGCTGTCCAACTTTCCCAGCACCACTTGCTGAAGAGACTGGGAAACACATTTTCATATGTTTTTCCCATTTTATATTCTTGTCTCCTTTGTTGAAGATTAATTGACTGTAGGTGTGTGGGTTTATTTCTGGGCTCTCTATTCTGTTCCATTGATCCGTATGTCTGTTTTTGTACCAATACCACACTGTTTTGATTACTGTAGCTTTGTAGTACTGTCTGAAGCCTGGGAGAGTTATACCTCCTGGTTTGTTTTTTTCCCCCTCAGGATTGCTTTGGCAATTCTGTTTTTTTTCTTTTTCTTTCTTTTTTTTGGTTTTATGTAAATTTTTGGATTATTTGTTCTAGTTCTGTGAAAAATGTCATGGGTAATTTGATAGGGATTGCATTAAATCTGTTGATTGCTTTGGGTAGTATTGCCATTTTAATAATATTCTTCCAATCCAAGAGCATGGGATATCTTTCCATTTCTTTGAATCCTCTTTATTTATTTATTTATTTTTCACACACACACACACACACACACACACACACACACACAAACTGTATTTTATTTTTACAAGAGATAAATAGACTGACACCAAGCATTGTACATGGATGACCACAACAAAAGCAACAATGATTGCAATTACCAAACATGAAACACACTCATACTATGTCATAATATTGACATTCAGTCCAGTAATCCTCCACTGTAACAGCTCCTTTACTTTGCAGTGAAAATTGATTTCTATATTCTTTGCCTCTGAGTCCTTGTGGGATTTTTTTTTTTTTAATTCAGACAGAAAGTCACAAAAATTATACTCATCCTCATCAGTTCACTCAGTCCCATGTAATTAATTTTTTTTTTCATCTTGATCTTTTGTTAGCACTTTTATGAGTTCATCAGTTTTTCATTAGAGTTCTGAAAATGCTTATTCATTCAGTTCAGCAGTACAGTCAGTTACCAGAAACCTGTACTTGTCAGAGTCTTTTCCATGAATTTCTTGAAGATGAAAGCCTTTTATAGGAATATATTTGCAAAAGCATCAGAGTACACCCAGAACTGTCTGTAAATGACAAAAGACTTAAAAATGACCACTGTTAAAGATTTGATGAAAGTTCATAATAATGCAGTTGACAAGAAAATTAGTTATTTCTGAGATATACATTTTAAAGTAATAACTAGGATTATTACTTATAACATTATACCAGAACATATAAGATTTTTAGAAATTTCATGTAATGTCTGAAACATTTATATTAACATATTTCCATACAAATAACCCAATGCAAGTTTAGTATTAGTTGTTTTGTTTGTTTTTTTATACTGCAGGTTCTTATTAGGCATCAATTTTATACACATCAGTGTATACATGTCAATCCCAATCGCCCAATTCAGCAAACCACCATCCCCACCCCACCGCAGTTTTCCCCCCTTGGTGTCCATATGTCCATTCTCTACATCTGTGTCTCAACTTCTGCCCTGCAAACTGGCTCATTTCTACCATTTTTCTAGGTTCCACATACATGCATTAATATACGATATTTGTTTTTCTCTTTCTGACTTACTTCACTCTGTATGACAGTCTCTAGATCCATCCACTTCTCAACAAATGACTCAATTTCGTTCCTTTTTATGGCTGAGTAATATTCCATTGTATATATGTACCACCTCTTCTTTATCCATTCGTCTGTTGATGGGCATTTAGGTTGCTTCCATGACCTGGCTATTGTAAATAGTGCTGCAATGAACATTCGGGTGCATGTGTCTTTTTGAATTACGGTTTTCTCTGGGTATATGCCCAGTAGTGGGATTGCTGGGTCATATGGTAATTCTATTTTTAGTTTTTTAAGGAACCTCCATACTGTTCTCCATAGTGGCTGTATCAATTTACATTCCCACCAACAGTGCAAGAGGTTTCCCTTTTCTCCACACCCTCTCCAGCATTTGTTGTTTGTAGATTTTCTGATGATGCCCATTCTAACAGGAGTGAGGTGATACCTCATTGTAGTTTTGATTTGCATTTCTCTAATAATTAGTGATGTTGAGCATCTTTTCATGTGCTTCGTGGCCGTCTGTATGTCTTCTTTGGAGAAATGTCTATTTAGGTCTTCTGCCCATTTTTGGATTGGGGTGTTTGTTTCTTTAATATTGAGCTGAATGAGCTGTTTATATATTTTGGAGATTAATCCTTTGTCCGTTGATTCGTTTGCAAATATTTTCTCCCATTCTGAGGGTTGTCTTTTCGTCTTGTTTATGGTTTCCTTTGCTGTGCAAAAGCTTTGAAGTTTCATTAGGTCCCATTTGTTTATTTTTGTTTTTATTTCCATTACTCTAGGAGGTGGATCAAAAAAGATCTTGCTGTGATTTATGTCAAAGAGTGTTCTTCCTATGTTTTCCTCTAAGAGTTTTATAGTGTCCAGTCTTATATTTAGGTCTTTAATCCATTTTGAGTTTATTTTTGTGTATGGTGTTAGGGAGTAATTCTAATTTCATTCTTTTACATGTAGCTGTCCAGTTTTCCCAGCACCACTTATTGAAGAGACTGTCTTTTCTCCATTGTATATCTTTGCCTCCTTTGTCATAGATTAGTTGACCATAGGTGCGTGGGTTAATCTCTGGGCTTTCTATCTTGTTCCATTGATCTATGTTTCTGTTTTTGTGCCAGTACCATATTGTCTTGATTACTGTAGCTTTGTAGTATAGTCTGAAGTCAGGGAGTCTGATTCCTCCAGCTCCACTTTTTTGCCTCAAGACTGCTTTGGCTATTCAGGGTCTTTTGTGTCTCCATACAAATTTTAAGGTGATTTGTTCTAGCTCCGTAAAAAATGCCATTGGTAATTTGATAGGGATTGCATTGAATCTGTAGATTGCTTTGGGTAGTATACTCATTTTCACAATGTTGATTCTTCCAATCCAAGAACATGGTATATCTCTCCATCTGTTTGTATCGTTTTTAATTTCTTTCATCAGTATCTTATAGTTTTCTGCATACAGGTCTTTTGTCTCCCTAGGTAGGTTTATTCCTAGGTATTTTATTCTTTTTGTTGCAATGGTAA
Organism: Balaenoptera borealis; assembly: GCF_965194805.1. Lineage (NCBI taxonomy): Eukaryota > Metazoa > Chordata > Mammalia > Artiodactyla > Balaenopteridae > Balaenoptera > Balaenoptera borealis. The sequence continues at coordinate 8,953,983 of NC_138877.1, forward strand.
ATGGGAGTGTTTCCATAATTTCTCTTTCAGATTTTTCATCATTAGTGTATAGGAATGCAAGAGATTTCTGTGCATTAATTTTGTATCCTGCAACGTTACCATATTCATTAATTAGCTCTAGCAGTTTTCTGGTGGCAGTTTTAGAATTCTCTATGTATAGTATCATGTCATCCGCAAACAGTGACAGTTTTACTTCTTCTTTTCCAATTTGTATTCCTTTTATTTCTTTTTCTTCTCTGATTGCTGTGGCTAGGACTTCCAGAACTATGTTGAATAATAGTGGTGAGAGTGGACATCCTTGTCTTGTTCCTGATCTTAGAGGAAATGCTTTCAGTTTTTCACCATTGAGAATGATGTTTGCTGTGGGTTTGTCATATATGGCCTTTATTATGTTGAGGTAGGTTCCCTCTATGCCCACTTTCTGGAGAGTTTTTATCATAAATGGGTGTTGAATTTTGTCAAAAGCTTTTTCTGCATCTATTGAGATGATCATATGGTTTTTATTCTTCAATTTGTTAATATGGTGTATCACATTGCTTGATTTGCATATATTGAAGAATCCTTGCATCCCTGGGATAAATCCCACTTGATCGTGGTGTATGATCCTTTTAATGTGTTGTTGGATTCTGTTTGCTAGTATTTTGTTGAGGATTTTTGCATCTATATTCATCAGTGATACTGGTCTGTAATTTTCTTTTCTTGTAGTGTCTTTGTCTGGTTTTGGTATCAGGGTGATGGTGGCCTCATAGAATGAGTTTGGGAGTGTTCCTTCCTCTGCAATTTTTTGGAAGAGTTTGAGAAGGATAGGTGTTTGCTCTTCTCTAAATGTTTGATAGAATTCACCTGTGAAGCCATCTGGTCCTGGACTTTTGTTTGTTGGAAGATTTTTAATCACAGTTTCAATTTCATTACTTGTGATTGGTCTGTTCATATTTCCTATTTCTTCCTGGTTCAGTCTTGGAAGGTTATATACCTTTCTAAGAATTTGTCCATTTCTTCCAGGTTGTCCATTTTATTGGCATAGAGTTGCTTGTAGTAGTCTCTTAGGATGCTTTGTATTTCTGCAGTGTCTGTTGTAACTTCTCCTTTTTCATTTCTGATTTTATTGATTTGAGTCCTCTCCCTCTTTTTCTTGATGAGTCTGGCTAATGGCTTATCAATTTTGTTTATCTTCTCAAAGAACCAACTTTTAGTTTTATTGATCTTTGCTATTGTTTTCTTTGTTTCTATTTCATTTATTTCTGCTCTGATCTTTATGATTTCTTTCCTTCTGCTAACTTTGGGTTTTGTTTGTTCTTCTTTCTCTAGTTTCTTTAGGTGTAAGGTTAGATTGTTTACTTGAGATTTTTCTTGTTTCTTTAGGTAGGCTTGTATAGCTATAAACTTCCCTCTTAGAACTGCTTTCGCTGCATCCCATAGGTTTTGGGTCGTCGTGTTTTCATTGTCATTTGTTGTTTTTCCCTTGCTGCTTTCAATAATTTTTCTTTGTCTTTAATTTTTGCCAATTTGATTACTATGTGTCTCGGCGTGTTTCTCCTTGGGTTTATCCTGCCTGGGACTCTCTTCACTTCCTGGACTTGGGTGGCTATTTCCTTTCCCATGTTAGGGAAGTTTTCGACTATAATCTCTTCAAATATTTTCTCTGGTCCTTTCTCTCTCTCTTCTCCTTCTGGGACCCCTATAATGCGAATGTTGTTGCGTTTAATGTTGTCCCAGAGGTCTCTTAGGCTGTCTTCATTTCTTTTCATTCTTTTTTCTTTAGTCTTTTCCGCAGCAGTGAATTCCACCATTCTGTCTTCCAGGTCACTTATCCGTTCTTCTGCCTCAGTTATTCTGTTATTGATTCCTTCTAGTGTAGTTTTCATTTCAGTTATTGTATTGTTCATCTCTGTTTGTTTGTTCTTTAATTCTTCTAGGTCTTTGTTAATCATTTCTTGCATCTTCTCAATCTTTGCCTCCATTCTTATTCCGAGGTCCTGGATCATCTTCACTATCATTATTCTGAATTCTTTTTCTGGAAGGTTGCCTATCTCCACTTCATTTAGTTGTTTTTCTGGGGTTTTTTCTTGTTCCTTTATCTGGTACATAGCCCTCTGCCTTTTCATCTTGTCTATCTTTCTGTAACTGTGGTTTTTGGTCCACAGGCTGCAGGATTGAAGTTTTTCTTGCTTCTGCTGTCTGCCCTCTGGTGGTTGAGGCTATCTAAGAGGCTTGATGGGAGGCTCTGGTGGTGGGTAGAGCTCTGAATCCTCTTTAATTTCCTTTATTAATGTTTTATAATTCTCAGCATATAAGTCTTTCACCTTCTTGGTCAGGTTTATTCCCAGGTATTTTATTTTTTTGGTGTGATTTTAAAAGGTATTTTTTTTTTTTTTTACATTCCCTTCCTGATATTTCATTGTTAGTGTAAAGAAATGCAACCAATTTCTGAATGTTAATCTTGTATCCTGCTACTTTGCTGAATTCATTTATTAGATCTACCTGTATTTGTGTGGAGTCCTTAGGGTTTTCTATATATGGTATCATGTCCTTTGCATACAGTGACAATTTTACCTCTTCCCTTCCAATTTGGATACCTTTTATTTCTTTTTGTTGTCTGATAGCTGTGGCTGGGACTTCCAATACTATGTTGAATAGAAGTGGTGAGAGTGGACATCCTTGTCTTGTTCCAGATATATTAGCAGGAAGGCTTTCAGCTTTTCACTGTTGAGTATTATATTGGCTGTGAGTTTGTCATAAATGGCTTTTATTATGTTGAGATATGTTCCGTTTATACCCACTTTGGTAAGAGCTTTTATCATGAATGGATGTTGAATTTTGTCAAATGCTTTTTCTGCATCTAGTGAGATGATCATGTGGTTTTTTACTTTTCTTTTGTTTATGTGGTGTATTACATTGATTAATTTGCATATGTTGAACCATCCTTGTGAACTTGGGACGAATCCCACTTGGTTGTGGTGTATGATCTTTTTTATGTGTTGTTGGATTCAGTTTGCTAACATTTTGTTGAGAATTTTTGCATCTATATTCATCAAAGATACTGGCCTGTAATTTTCTTTTCTGGTGGTGTCTGTCTGGTTTTGGTATCAGGGTGATGGTGGCTTCATAGAATGTCTTTGGGAGTGTTCTCACCTCTGCAGTCTTTTGGAAGAGTTTGAGAGGGATCAGTATAAGTTATTTGCGTGTTTGGTAGAATTTGCCTGTGACGCTATCTTGTCCTGGACTTTTGTTTGTAGGGAGTTTTTTAAATTTTTTATTTATTTAATTTTTTTTTTTGGTAGAGGAATTTCCTGAACACAGCTTTTTTTTTAAATTAATTAATTAATTTATTTTTGGCTGTGTTGGGTCTTCGTTTCTGTGCGAGGGCTTTCTCTAGTCGCGGCAAGCGGGGGCCACTCTTCATCATGGTGCACGGGCCTCTCACTATCATGGCCTCTCTTGTTGCAGAGCACAGGCTCCAGACGCACAGGCTCAGTAGTTGTGGCTCACGGGCCCAGTTGCTCTGCGGCATGTGGGATCTTCCCAGACCAGGGCTCGAACCCATGTCCCCTGCATTAGCAGGCAGATTCTCAACCACTGTGCCACCAGGGAAGCTCTATTTTTTATTTTTTTTATTACAGATTCTATTTCACTTTTAGTGATCGGTCTGTTCGAATTATCTATTTCTTCTTGATTCAGTTTTGGTGGGCTGTATGTTTCTAGAAAGTTGTCCATTTTTTCTAGGTTGTCAAATTTGTTGGCATATAATTGTTCATAGTATTCCCTTACGGTTTTTTGTATTTCTGTGGTATCAGTTGAGATTTCTCCTTTTTCATTTCTTTTTATTTAGTTTCTGTCTCTTTTCTTCTTGGTGAGCCTGACCAGAGGTTTGTCAATTTTGTCTATCCTTTCAAAGAACCAGCTCTTGGTTTTATTGATCAACATCTTTTTAATATTTAAAAGTTGGCAGAACAGACATACTATGCTGTAACTGGTAATTTTCCTTTTGGGGTGGGTGGTAGAGCACGCCAAAATGAAAGGCTTTTCTTTTCTTTTTCATTCTACTGGATGCTGGCAGAAGAGAAGCATTTTTATTCAAATAGGGTTTAAGAGGACGAGATGCGTGCTGTGATTGGGACAATTAGTTACCTATGAAATGTTCCTTGACAGGACATCAGGCAGACACTTTAAGGGAAATGTCTGTTTATGGTGAACACATGTCCCTTCACACAGGCTCTTTCCTGGGATTGGTCAGTAGAGCAGGAATTTGGCTCAGCACATAGGTGTGAGGCCCTGAGTCACTGATGGACACTAGATTTTTAAGAGAGGCAGTTTACGGTGAGTTTTCAAACTTGCAGTTTTCCCTGTTGTATAGGTCATAAGCACTTTTTTCGTCTTGTACGGTCATATTTCCTTGTACCACCTTAAATAAAGAGCTTCTTTTTCCTCTGTTTGGTCATATTCCATCCAGTCTTCTGACATCTCAGTACGGGCAGAGAGTGTCTTCCGTGTCGCTGCATCACCAGCCGTGGTCACTGGTGTTAGTTATATGGCATTGAACTGAGCCCAGCTGAGCAGGAATCGACATGTTTGCGTCAGGGATCGTGCTCAAGTGCTCTGCCCTCTTTCCTTCCCGACTAGACTGATTCATAGAACTCTCCCTCCCTGGGGAAGAGCTTTGCAAAGGCAGCTTTGTTCTCACTTGTTGGATTATTAGACTTTTACTAAGGGCATACTGTATGTGAGACCCTGTATTTGGCTATGGGAATATATGGATAAATTTTAGATAGTTTTGCCTTCAAGAAAGTTGTTGCTTATTGGGAATGAACTTGTGAACCATATCAGCCCTATCAGCTATCGGGTTATTCATGATATGAGAAGATCCATTACTACTCTAGGACCAGAAGGGAAAGCAGAAACCAATCTATATTTTTTAAAAGAGGAGAATTTATTGCAGGAACTTGGTACAAATGTATTGGAAAGGGCCAGAGGAATAAGAGGGAGCAAGTGGCTTTACCCAGAGCTCAGTAACCATAGGAAGCGCTGTTGCCTCTGAAGCTGAAGGAGCAAAGGGTGCTGGTTTCTGGGGCCTATCGGTGTGGGTTGCTGTGGCCGCTGCTACTGTCGGGTTAACAGCACTGCATCTGGGGCAGACCTGGGATGGGCTCCAGGTCACTGCTGCTTTGGGACCATCACCGATGATCTGCCATCCCATGCCGGCTGTGCTGGAGCCTGTGGTTACCCACCCCCCATCACCTGCCTCTGCCACAGAGACCACCAGAGCCAGAAGCAGATGGCCTCCCCCAGTATTGGGCCCCTTGTCGTCAGGACGAAGCCAGGACCCATCTGGCCAGAGAGTCTGGAAAATATTGTAGAGTTTCTAGCCTTCTACAGTGCTGAGGAGAGCACAGAAAGGTAGGGATGGCTGTGAGTTCCACCAGAAAGTACCCAATGTATCTGGGCAAGCAGCGTCTTAGCACTATTTGAGATAAATCAATCTCTTTCTCCCTCTGTCTCTCTTTTTTTCCCTCTTTCTCGAAATTACCTTAAGGAAGCTTCTGTGTTCTGGAATCACTTGGGCCATGCATGGTTTTTTTCAATTAGATTTGATCTCATTGTCAGTCATCACCTGTATAACTGAGGTACCTAGTATTTCTGGGCCCATCTACCTGCTGGGAATGTTGGCGGATTTTGTTACTGATCTCATCGAGAGTGTGTAAACTTAAGAACTATTCTAATTTTCCAGTGACATACTAGAAAAAGAACACTGCCAAGTGTTAATGTATAGGATATACATAAAGAAATAAAATTGCCTATTAGATAGGCAAACATATTAAAAGTGCTTTTCCTTTCATAGAAACACAGAAACATTTCCCTCAGAATAATAAATATAAAACACTGCTGATGTCAACATCTTTATCAGAAATGTGGCTCTGAACTCCGTTTCCTTATTCAGATTACCGGTTGTGAGGAGCTAACCACCTTCTCTGTCTGCTCTGGCTTCCCCCAGGATGGTCTTCAGCAGAGAGGCAATCAGGAGACTTCTCGCCAGCAAGTGTCGCTGCTACAGCAATGACGCTCCTGATGATATGGTCCTGGGGATGTGCTTTAGTGGGTTAGGAATCCCTGTGACACACAGCCCTCTCTTCCATCAGGTGAGAAAAATGTTTTTATTCCTACCTCAGAGGGAGAGAGGGGGGTTTTCTTCTCACTTGAAGGTACTACTACTTTCCCTTCACCTATTCTTCTGGAAACGGTCTTAAGAGCTGTGTGGACAGGCTCCAGGGGGAAATCCTTAACAGACCTCTTTGTCCAGAGGGTTGATGCTGTACCAGGTAACAGCATGAAGATGGAACGCAGAAACATCTAGAAAATGAAATGGTGTTTGACCAGCATCCTTGCATGTAGGCTCAGGTAAAAGCTGTTCTTTTTTTTTTCTTTTGAGTTAAAAAAAAATTGGTGGTATTTAAAAATTATCAGATGCTATTTAAAAATATACAGGACTGACTTAATGTTGTTCCGCTAGCCACCAACTGTGTTTGCAGTTCTACACTGTCCTCAGTCCTTACACTGTCTATTGGGCTTTCTCCTCTTTGGTTGCTATTAAACTGACAGGCTAAACTTAATTAAGTTTCAGTATAACATCTCAATAAGCTTATAGTCTGGGGGTTACAGAAGAGATGAGATGATGTTTACCAGGGGTGGCTGGTGCTAATAGTTTCACCATCCTGCAGTGTGGGGTAAGAAGGGAATCCTTTTGCGATCTTTTTAGTAGTTTCTTTTTTGAAGAATCGGGTTAGTGAATATTCTGATCAGTGACTATTCTGATATTGTAAGAATAATAGCAGATATATTTGCACTAAAAATAACCATAGCCCACATTCACTTAATGCTCTCCTTTAAGAAATCCAAAGCTTTTTGAAAATTGAATGCATAGGTATTTTAAGTGCCCTCCCTTACATCGAAAATATAGTCTTCATGCTTTATTTAGTAACCAGTAGCAAACGCTATTATAGCCATATAGAGAATTGGGCATGACAGAAATAGCACTATAGGAGATCACTTGAACAAGGCAAAGAAAGTGCTTGCATTACACCAAGAAAGGCAGAATCCATTTCTGCGTTCTTGTGGACTGCAAGGAAAGATAAAGATAGACTTTTATAATAAGAAATGTATGAGAAACCTCCCTCCTGCTACTAATCAAAAGGTACTTTGCCATCTTTTAAAACCTTGAGCCTATGTGTGGTGTTATAGGACTTAAAAAAGCAAGTTATTCTCTCTTACCCTCTCTCTCACTATCATAATGTTTCACTCACAGAAAGGAAGGGTAATTAAAACTGTTGGTGTATAAGGGAAATAATTTATCACTGTTACTATCATAGTCTTATTTATTATTTATTTATCTATTTATTTCTGGCTGAGTTGGGTCTTCACTGCTGCGCGTGGGGTTTCTCTAGTTGCAGCGAGCAGGGGCTACTCTTCGTCGCGGTGCGCGGGCTTCTTATCGCGGTGGCTTTTCTTGTTGAGGAGCACGGGCTCTGGGCCTGTGGGCTTCAGCAGCTGTGGTGCATGGGCTTAGTTGCTCCGCAGCATGTGGGGTCTTTCCGGGCCAGGGTTCGAACCCGTGTCCCCTGTGTTGGCAGGCGGATTCTTAACCACTGCACCACCAGGGAAGACCCGGTCTTAGGTTTTTATAGCAGCCTTTTTCACTTAGGGAAGAATACGTTACTAAATGAAATGATAAGGATTATTTTCCTAGTCCTTTGAAGACAATTTAAAAAATTTTTTTAAATTGTTGTTTCCCATACTTTAAAACTCTTGATTTCTCTAATTCACATAATAAATTTTAAACCTTTCCAAAGTCATAAAGTATGCTCAAAATGTATCCTCCCCAACAGACACTGCTTTATCTTCTAATTCTTAAGCCTCTTTTAAGAGAGTTTGCTCTGATTTGGACATTACTTTCCATTTGTAATGTTTGAATACTGGTCCAAACAGTGTATTTGTTCATATTGAGAAAGAGATAAAATCTAGGATTCCTGGTAAGTTAGAGCAGGCATTTGGAAACAAGCTCAGATACAAAGTTGCCTGGGCCACATTTCTTCTCCTTTTAGTCAGGGAAGGTTATTGTGAGATCACAGGTTCAGAAGGAGGCCTCAAGGAATGTCTAGTATATCCCTCTGTTAAATACAAAGTATCTAGAGCATGTGTTTTTCTGCTCTTCCAAAATTATATGCTACTAATGGGTATGGCAGTGTGCAATGGTCAGTGAATCCTCTGCACAAAATTGTCAAAATAACTATTTCAGGAATCTGGAAGTCAACCAAAGAGCACTGAGAAGCATTAATTCCTGAAAAACTACTGTAGTTCTGGGTAAGAGCAACAGAATCTGAGGCCTTTCTGCCTGAAAACCCCCCACCCTACCTGCCTTCCATCCCAGCTTGGTTGGAGAGAGCAGCAGTAGTTTCACCAGTATGGGCCTGGCTGGAAAAAAACAACAGGTTTGCTGTCAGAGGGGGTGGACTTGATTTGTGGGAGAGATGAAAACCCACAGGTATGTCAGCTAAAATTGTCAAATTTGGGTAGGAAACAAACAAGAAAAACCTGCATCTTCACTGGCCTGAGGTTGTAGTCTCAGTTACGGGGAAGGGATTATTGGTCAGAAGTTTAATACCTAATACCCTGGAAATAAGAGAGCATAGTAGGGCTAGAGAAGCTGGCCACAATTCTCTGGCCCACTGGGAAACTACGTGCATGCACATGGGACAGTGGATGAAAGTAATTACAAGCCAAGGCATGTTTGAAAACCCACTGAAGCTTTGAATGTCCTTTCCAATCCACACACAGATTGAAGCTTTATGGGCTTGAGACGTTTGAGCACAATCTCTGCCTATATTACAAACTAACTACGAAGTTATTCAGGCACAGGAGTGACTTCTAGAAAGTCATCCTAAAGAATAAAAATAAGAACTAAAACTTGAGAAACTAGCAGCCACACACTCTAGGGAGAAAGATTCCACAGTGTAAGTTCAGGCAAATTAGTTTTTAAAAAAGAGTAGTAAACAAACAGATTTGTGAGTTGCTATAATACATTATTTAAAAATAACCAGTTTCCAGTCAATTACTGTGAAACATGCAAAGAAACACTGAACTCAGGGAAAAAATGTAGTCAACGGAAATGGACTCTGATCAACAGAAACAGAGTCTGAATGGGACCAGATGTTGGGTTTGACAGACAGAGAGTTCAAAGCAGCTAATAAAAAAAAAAAACTATATTCACAGAATTAAAGGAAACTGTAGTCAAAGGAAAATGTGATTACGTTAACTCAACAAATGGCAAGTCTTAATAGAAAAATAATAGAAACTATGATAAGGAACCAAATGAAAATTCTATAGTTGTAAAACCCAATAAAAGAAATGAGAAATTATCTAAATGGACATAACAGTAGATTTGAGATGGCAAAAGAAACAATCAGTAAATTTGAAGGCCAATCAATAGAAATTACCTAATCCAAAGAACAGAAAAAAGACTGAAGAAAAATGAACACAGCCTCAAAGACAAGTGGTAAAACAAAGTATACCAACATACAGTTCATGGGGGTCCTTTTTAAAAAGAGAAGGGAAAAAGAATGGGACAAGAACAATTTTTTTTAAGAAATACATTTTCTCAAAAATGTAATGAGAAACAATCTGTTGATCTGAGAAACTCAACAAGGCCCAAGTAGGATAATCAGGAAAAGAATCACACATGAACATGTTAGAGTCAAATCACTGAAAAACAATGACAAAGGGAAAATCTTAAAAGCAACAAAAACCTAATGAAAATGGAAATTAAAATGTTACTGGCTGATTTCTCATTAGAAATAAGAGGCCTGAAGGCATAAAGAAGAAAGTTAACCAGAAGTTCTATATCCAGTAAAACTATCCTTCCAAAATGGAAGTGGAATAAAGACATTCCCAGATAAACAAAAAGTGAGAGAATTCTTTGCTAATGGACCTTCCCTTAAAAAGACTAAAGAAAATTCTTTGGGCTGAAAGAAAATGGCACCATGTGGTACCTGGAATATATAGGAAGGAATTAAGTACACTGGAAAGACTATGTATATACATGTTTGTGTGTATGTATACACATATGTGTGTATATAAGAGAGGAAAAATGTGTCTGTATGAACAAAATATATGGATGTGTATATACACATACAGATATTTTTCTCTTAATTTCTTTCACAAGATTGTTTAAAACAATATAACTCTATATTGCTGACTTTATAACATAGATAAATGCAATATATATGATGACAGTAGAACAAAGGCAGGGGAAAGAAGTGGAGCTTTATTGGGGCAAGGTTGATTTTGTTGGAGTTAAGTCAGTATTAACCCGCTAAGTTAAAGATACATGTTATCCCTAGAGAAACCTTTAAGAAAGTAACTTTTTTGATGTTTTAGCTATATTTTTAAAGAGACTTAAATGAACACTAAAAGATTTTAACAAAAAAGGGCAATAAAGGAGAAACAGATGGACAAAAAAATGTATTAAAAAAATGGCATATACACTACAGGAAAACTGTAGAGGTTGCTCAAAAAATTAAATATAGGACCATATGCTGCAGCAATACCACATCCTGGTATATAGCAAAAGGAAATAAAAACAAGGTATCAAAGAAAAAAATGGCATATAAAATGGCTAATGAAAATACAGCTATATCAAGTATTACATTAAATATGAATGGACTAAATACCCCAGTCAAAGGGCAGAGATTGTCAGACTGGATAAAAAGTATGATTTGTCTATAAGAATCAAGTATACTTTAGATTCATAGACACAAACAGGTTGAATATAAAAGGAAAAGATATACCATGCAAACAGTTGATCATAGAGAGGAATGTAAATTGGTGCAGCCACTATGGAGGACAATATGGTGGTTCCTTAAAAAACTAAAAATAGAGTTACCATATGATCCTGCAATCCCACTCCTGGGCATATATCCAGAGAAAACCATGATTTGAAAAGATACATGCACCCAAATGTTCACTGCACCTGAATGTTCACTGCAGCACTATTTACAATAGCCAAGACAGGGAAGCAACCTAAATGTCCATCAACAGAGGAATGGATAAAGAAGATGTGATATATATACACAATGGAATATTACTCAGCCACAGAAAAGAATGAAATAATGCCATTTGCAGCAACATGGATGGACCTAGAGGTTATCATATTAAGTAAAGTAAGTCCAATAAAGACAAAAATCATATGACACTACTTGTATGTGGAATCTAAAAAAATGATATAAATGAACTTATTTACAAAACAGAAATAGACTCAGACATAGTTACCAAAAGAGATAGTGGGGGTTGGGGGATAAATTAGGAGTTTGGTGTTTATCTATTTTATATATAGTAGCATGTATATGTAAACAACAAGGACCTATTGTATGTAGCTCAGGGAACTATATTCAATATCTTGTAAAAACCTCTAATGGAAAGAATATATATATATATATATATATATATATATATATAATCTGAATCACTTTGCTGTACACCTGAAACTAATATAACATTGTAAATTATACTTCAATTTTAAAATAGTTCTAAAAATTTAAATAAAAAAGATATACCATGCAAACAGTTGATCACAGAGAGCTTGAGTGGCTATAGTAATATTAAAAACAATAGATTTTAAGAACAGAAATATTACTAGACAGAAAGTGGGCCATTTTATGACAAAGGTTAATACATCAAGAGAAGAAAACAATTATAAATGTATATATACAGCTAACAACAGATCTTCAAATTACATGAAACATAAATGGACAGAATTGAAAAGAGAAATAGACAAGTATTAACTACGTGACCTGTCACATATAAAGTATTTCACCGTCAACAACAGAATGAACATTCTTTTCAAATGTATATAGAACATTCTCCAGGATAGGCCATATGCTAAGTCATAAAACAAGACTCACCTCCCAGAACAATGGAATGAAATTAGAAATCAAGAAAAAAAATTGGGGAAATTCCCCCAATATTTGGAAATTAAACAACACACTTTGAAATAACCCATAGGTCAAAAAAGAAATCATAAGGAAAATTAGAAAATACCTTCAATGGAATGAAAATGAAAACACAACATATCAAAAACTTTGAGTGCAGCTATATAGTGGTTAGAAGGAAATTTACAGTTTTAAACATGTTAGAAAGGAATAAAGATATTAAATCAATAATCTAAGTTTCTACATTGAGAAGCAAAAGAATAATACCAAATCTGAACTGTGTGGAATAAAAGAAATACTAAAGATCAGAGCACAAATCAATGAAATAGAAAACAGAAAAATAGAGAAAATCAATTAAGCCAAAAATTAGCTCTAATTTGGTAAACCTTTAAGCTAGCTTGACCAAGAGAAAGAGAAGACAAAAATTGCCAAAATCAGAAATGAAGGAGGGGTATCTTTATATACCCTACCACAATTATGCCAACAAATTAGACAATTTAAATGAAATGGAGATAGACGTTTCTCCAAAATAGACATACAGATGGCCAACAAACACATGGAAAGAGGCTCAACATCACTAATCATTAGAGAAATGCAAATCAAAACCACAGTGAGGTATCACCTCACACCCATCAGAATGGCCATCATCAAAAAATTTACAAACAATAAATGCTGGAGAGGGTGTGGAGAAAAGGGAACACTCTTGCACTGTTGGTGGGAATGTAAATTGATCCAGCCACTATGGAGAACAGTATGGAGGTTCCTTAAAAAACTGAAACTAGGGGCTTCCCTGGTGGCGCAGTGGTTGGGGGTCCGCCTGCCAATGCAGGGGACACGGGTTCGAGCCCTGGTCCGGGAGGATCCCACATGCCGCGGAGCGACTGGGCCCATGAGCCACAACTGCCGAGCCTGCGTGTCTGGAGCCTGTGCTCCTCAACGGGAGGGGCCGCGACAGTGAGAGGCCTGCGCACTGCGATGAAGAGTGGCCCCCACTCGCTGCAACTGGAGAGAGCCCTCGCGCAGAAGCAAAGACCCAACACGGCCAAAAATAAATTAAAAAAAAAAACAAAAAAACCCCAAAAAACTGAAACTAGAACTACCATATGACCCAGCAATCCCACTACTGGGCATATACCCTGAGAAAACCATAATTCAAAAAGAGACATGTACCACAATGTTCATTGCAGCACTATTTACAATAGCCAGGACATGGAAGCAACCTAAATGTCAATCAACAGACGAATGGATAAAGAAGATGTGGCACATATATACAATGGAATATTACTCAGCCATAAAAAGAAACGAAATTGAGTTACTTGCAGTGAGGTGGATGGACCTAGAGTCTGTCATACAGAGTGAAGTAAGTCAGAAAGAGAAAAATACCATATGCTAATGCACATATATGGAATCTAAAAAAACGGTACTGATGAACCTAGCGGCAGGACAGGAATAAAGACGCAGATGTAGAGAACAGACTTGAGGACACAGGAGGGTAAGGGGAAGCTGGGACGAAGTGAGAGAGTAGCACTGACATATATACACTACCAAATGTAAAATAGATAGCTAGTAGGAAGCTGCTGCATAGCACAGGGAGATCAGCTCGGTGCTTTGTGACCACCTAGAGGGGTGGGATAAGGAGGGTGAGAGGGAGGCTCAAAAGGGAGGGGGTATGGGGATATATGTATACATACAGCTGATTCACTTTGTTATACAGCAGAAACTAACACAGCATTGTAAAGCAATTATACTCCAATAAAGATACTAAAAAAATTTTTTTTAATAATGATGAATTGAAAAATTAAAAAAAATAAATGAAATGGAGAAATTTCTAGATTACACTTTTTAAGTAAGGCTATTTCTCAAGAAGAAATAGAAAATGTATTTAAACTTATATACATTGATGAAGTTGAATTAGAGAAGCAAGAATGCTTCCTAACTCAGTTTATGAGGCCAACATTAACCTAAAATGTGAGAGATGTACATTGTATCCCTAGAGCAAGCACTAAGAAAATCACTAAAAAAAAAAAAATAGCTAAAAAGTTAACAAAGGAATTAAAATGGTACATTACAGAAGTAAAGGACAGGCCAGTGTTACTCTTGAACATAGATGCAAAAATCCTTAATAAAATATTAGCAAACTGAGTCCAGCAATATATTAAAATTGTTGCTTGTTTTTCACACTTAAAAATGAACTGTTGGAGATAAAAACAGATGTAACACAGGAAAAAATAAATCCATAATATTTTTGCCTTTATTAATGCAGATTCCAGAAGTGATTAATTGCCTCTCAGGAGTCATCTCTGCAAGTGAAGAGCTGGATTATTAAGCATTAGAATGTGCTAATCATTTCTGATAAATGAGGTCATGGAAAAGAACAAGACAAAACTAGAAGAGTAAAATGCATCCAAAGAGGCATCTGTGATGCTGAGAAGTCTGTAATCAACCTCTGTGCCCAAAATGCCAAAAGGAAATCCCAGACAGGCAGGGTCAGTGTGAGCAAGGAGGACTTAGGAGCAGAGGCGGAGCAGGGTGGGAAGCTGTACACGAGAAAGAGAGCTGGCTTAACCTGCATGAGAGGGACAGAAATTGGGCAAAATGTCAACCTTCTTATCTGTAAAGATTATAGCACACTGAACAGTGTAACAAATGGAGACTGATTGTATTTTAGACACACTTTTTTTTTTTTTACAGCTGTACTGAGGTATGATTTATATACCATACACAATTCACACACAGTAATGGTGTGAATGGTACCTTGAAAATTTTTAGCAAATTTCCAGAGCTAGGCAACCACAAACCCGGTTTTAAAACACTAGGATCATGCCCCCTAAATTCCCTTGCGTGAATCTGCATTCATTCCCCACCCCCATTCGCAGACCTAGGACACCACTGATTTGCTTTGTCTCCGTAGTGTTTCCTTTTCTAGGCTTTCCCTACTCTGAAAGACATGCCTAATTCCAAGTTACAGCAGCGGACAGGCAGTGGGAATGCCCACAATTCCTTGCCCCACCTCGCCACACAACCATGTATGGCCAAAGTTTCTTTAGTTTCTTTAGACCTGGGAAATAAGTTTTTCTGCCTTTTTGCAGAAGTCATAATAGTAACTTAAATGACTTACCAAGGAAAACTTTTCATAGTTATTACCACAGTTGAGGAATATCCCAGAGGCATGACTGTGGAACCTAGAAGCAAAAAGCGATGCATTTGGGATACGAAAGTAATTGGAGATGCAGAAGCAAAGAGCCTACACTTAGAGGGAAGATTTTAGTGGAAAAGATTTTCCTTCTTGCTTTTAGATTCCCATAACCAACATCAGATATTGAAGGAGAGCAATCGTTTCATGCATTTAAATGCTATTCTGAAGCAAAATTGTTTTCGATGAGTGAGAGAGCGGGATTCTCTGTTCTTCCTGCAGGCTCGGCCTGTGGATTACCCTAAGGACTACCTATCTCACCAAGTTCCCATATCGTTCCACAAGCACTGGAACATCGATCCCGTGAAGGTCTATTTCACATGGTTGGCACCCAGTGAGGAAGACAGAGCCAGGCAGGAGACACGAAAAGGCTTTAAAGAAGAGTTATAAAGCATGGCGGCCTGTGGGCACAGGTAGGACACAGAAGCAGAGACTGGCATTGTCCTGCTGTGTTGGATCACACTGCTTACGTGCGACATGCAGCATCGGAAGCTTGCTGACTTTAGGTGGACGTTATTATATGGTAATTTTTGAGTTGAGGGTGGGGAAGGAGTCATAGGGAAAACAGATTTTTGTTTTCTGGGAAAGATCACTTGCTTTAGCATTATGCAGTTATTGTAATACACAATGATTACTGTGTATTTTTCAAGCTGTGAAACAGCAGCTTTATTTCTGTCATAGAAAAATAAATGGTACCAGAATTTTCCTTCATGTCCTGTCTCTTCATTATAATGAAAGTTTCAGTTGGGCATGAGTCTGGAGAGACGTGATTGTCTGTTATTATATACATAAAATAAAGAAGAGGGAAGGTCTCTTGATCTGGATATTACAATGGGGTGAACTTTTTAACCGTATTATTGATGATCGAAATTATTTCCTGGTAACTCAGCAGGAAGATTGCTGTATTAAGGATCGTTCATAAAACATCATAAAAGTCTAGTGACGAAAAATCCCCTGTAGTCTATAATCCGGGTTGTTATGTTTTATCTATTTTTCTGTTCGTACCTCATAAAAAGAGAGTAATAAGTCTTCTGCGAGAGCTTTCTCCTTTAGAGGTTCATCTGTGTTCTATTTCTCCCTGAAGCCCTATCTTTATGACCTACTTGTAACACAAAAGTGTAGTGGCTGTTGCCAGAAGATAATGTTCTCAGTATTTAAAAAAAAACGTTGTCGTATTTTATTCAAGTCACTGAGCTCTGAGTCGCAGGAAGTGAATTAAATTAATTGTACCTGGTGTTTTACTCTTATTTTTATTTGTATGTTATGTAATGACTCTCTCCAGACTCAGAATAGACCCCCCAGTGTAAGGGAGGACCGCATGGTGATTTGGCAACTTCCCAGGGTTCTTAAACAATGAAATTTGCAGAGTATTTTGAAACAGCTCTAATTTCCAAATCATATCTTTAATATATAGTAACTTAATACATTAATTTTAAAGCATATTCTGTATTTAACATTTTAACTATATAATTCAGTTTTCTAGAGGTATTTGCATAAAATTTGATTTCGATATGTCTTAAACCAGTTTTGGTATAGTAAAATACTTTCCTCTTTTTTTTTTCATAAAAATTGTTATTCATTAATTTTGCCTGTTATGTTTTTATAGCCAAGCACAGGGTTTTAAAGTCATGCCACCAGAAGTATCCATGCATGTGTTTTTTAACAATACATTTTTCTTGTAGCTTATATGTAACTGATTTCCAAAATGATGCAATAGTATGTACCATTTTTTCCAAACTAGCAAATACCAGGACTGGTGTGTTTTCAGTGGTAACTGAATACACTGGATTCACTTCTGTGAGAGTGGATTTTGTGGTCTGTCCCAGGAATGGATCCGGGATGATCAGCTGGCTGTGAAGCACCCGAAGGATTTACAGATCCGGCCGAGCTGTTGCTGCTGACGTCAGTACTGCTGTCATAGCTGGGATCAGCGTCACTGTGACCATCACAGTCACCTCCATGTCATCTGTAATCGTGCCCCTGGAGGGCCTGGCTGCCTAACCCCGTGGAGAAGAGCCTCCGGTTCCTACTCTTGCCTAACAAACACTGTCACACTCAGAAAAGAGTGTCCTCATTTGACGGGACTGTACTGGCATCCTTACAGGAGGATCCACATCACGCTTTCTCTGTGTGATGACGATCAGTGCCTTCTACTGATACCGGAGCACCTCCTCTGGTACTTTTAGGTGTTAGTTATGTTTACTTTTTGGAACGATGTAAGCCTAACCACAAGTAAAAGACCTTTGCCTAAATTTCTGATTTCTCAGATGTATTTATTAGTCCAAGTGGAGTGGGAGTTGGGAGGGCTGTGAGGAAAAGGAATGAATGAAATCAGAGACAAAAGTTGGCAGCTCAGTAAACACAGTTTTTAAAAAGAAAAATAAAAACCTATCCTTTTAAGAGAAAACCATCAGACACTGAAGATATATTTATACAAAGTCTATAAAACCATTATCTATTTTATTATATAATGAATTGGAGATATTTTGGAACTGGTTCTCATAGAATTCATAACTTAAGAACCAGTTTTGAATCTCTACTTTCCTGGACACTTTCCTATTCATATTTTCTTTGCCTTTTAAATAGACGTTTGCTTCAAATGGCTGTTTTTATACTGGGATTTCAACATCAAGGAGTTATAGGTGGAATCACTGGAATACCATTTTTGCTTTTAAGCCACTTCTGCTGATATAGCCAAAGCAATTTGTCTGACAATGTAGGATTTTTACATCTTTCAGCCAAATTGGAAATCCAGACACAAACACGGCCTTTATAGACTGTTTGGGAACACAGAACAATAGCATGCTGGGCTGCAAGTGATGCTATGCATGGGTATTTAAATATCAGTGCTCCTGGGTTTCCTGATTTACTGAATACCTTTAGTGCTTCCACATCCATATCATTATAATTGTTTATGTATTTTCCTCAAAAATTAATAATAGAGTAGACATTTGTAAGAATGTTTCAGTTGTCTTCCATTCATAATCAGAGACAGAACTTGCGTGGACTAAAATGAATCAATGATTCATCCAGCAACTGTTTATTAAACCCCTACTATGTGTCAGACCTTCCAGGATGCCCCTTGTCTCTTCTACTCACCACTCTATCCCTGGCATCTCTGAATGCCTGGCACACAGTAGGTGCTACTGTTTTATGTTCCCAAGCTTTCTATAAACATGTCACCTGCAAAATGTGCTTTCCTCCTATCTATAGAAAGTGAAGGCTTTGTTTCTGGCATCAAGTCTTTGAGCACATGTTTTCACTTTAAAGACACATATTTCTGGAGGGAGTTGGGGTAGGTACAAGGGAAAAGGACATAAACCGGTAACAAATGAACAAGATGATTTCTAATAATACCTAAAGACACTAAGAACAGGGAGACAGAAGTGGATGGGGGCTGGGGACTAGTTTGGATAGAGTGGTCAGAGAGGGCTGCTAAGAGAGTGATGGTTGAGTGAAGACCCCACTGAATGGACAGAGTCAGGAATGCAGAGATATGTGCGCAGTAACAGCAGACGTGAAGGCGCTAAGGCGGGGACGAATTTGGCATGTCTGAAAAAGAAAGCAAGCCTGTGACTGCTTAGCTGTCATCACTGTTATTAGTAAACATCCAGGTGATGTCAAACAGTCGCTACGGAAGTCTGGAGCTCAGTGGAGCAGTCAGGGCTGGAGTTACAATTCTGGAACTCATCAGCATTTTTAAAGGTTTTGAAAGCCACAAGACTGGACAAGATCGTGCAGGGAGAGAAGGAAGTAGAGTCAGCCTGAGCAGGATGGTCAGCGAGGTGGAAGGGACACCAGGGTAGGCAGGGGGAGCTGTATAAGGGAAGCCAAGGAAGGAGTGTTCTGAGAAGCAAATGATCAAGTGTGTCATGTGTTGCTGAGAGGATGGAGAAGTGACAGTGTGACTGAGCAGCATGGAAGTGACCTTGACAAGACTGCTCCCAGTGAGTGGGGCAGGATGGGAGCTGAGATTGTGGAGAGCGATTATAAACATTTGGGCGGGGGGATCTATAGTTAATTCTTTTTATGATTTAAAGACAAGGGAACATGGAGTCTTGGGAGTTTATATTTTAAGATGGAAGATTCTAGGAAACGTCTGTATGAGATGCGAATGGCCTCGTAGAGAGGGAGGATGACGAGTGACTGCATCGACGGTCCTGGCAACATGGGATGGAACCCAGAGCCCAGTGGGGGAATCTGACAGGAGGGGCTACTGTCAAATGGGGGGACAGTGTAGGCACAGAAGAAAGGTTTTTAGATTTGCTGATGTGAAGATACGGGTGTTTACATCTGATCATTTCTATTAAGTGTGAGACAGTGTTATTTGCTGGGAGTGTTTGACTTTTTACATGGGTTTGCTTTATGGGAACCACAACATTAATAATAATAACAACGACAACCACTTACACAATGCTTACTGTACTTGGCACAATTCCAAGTGTTTCACACATTGTTATTTAATCCTCACAGTAACCCTCAGAAGTGAGTACTAGTGCTTTCTCCAGTTCATATTGGAGGTAACTGAGGCGCAGATTAAGTCACCAGCTCAAGGTCACACAGCTAGTCAGTTCTGAACCCAGACATTCCAGCTCTAGAGTTTGTTCGTGTAGTCTCTGTGCTCCTTCACCTCTATCAAGAACAATGTAGCCTCTTCCCCGACTGAATGTATATCTAGTTCTGAAACACTATCATAGGTAAAGATCACTGAGAATCCAAGAGTTAATCATGAAGTAACCCTATATAAGAGAGAGAAAAGGCAAATATGATTATATATCAAATAAATTATAGCAGCAATATGTGCTGGGAGGTTAAAAAAGGAAGACACTGACTAATTGAAACTGAATTTTGAACTTTCGTACTAGAACTTTGGAAAACAATACCTCTGGTAAGGGTTAAGATCCTCATACACTGTGACCCAGAAGTTCTACTCTGAGGCATATACCCTAGTGAGACACTCACATGCTTGCACTAAGAAGCATAAACAAGAATGTTCACAGCAGCATACACAGTTCAGGAGAGCTGAAAGTGGGAAACAGTCTACATGTCCATTGCTTGAAGGATTACTAAATTCTGGAATATCTTTACAATATCACATTATGCTGTGGTTAGTACGAATGAAATAAAGCTACATGACACATCTCAATGTTAAGCAAATTTTAAAGTCACAGAACAAAACGTATAATAGGATCTCCTTTATATAATTTAAAACCATGCAAAATTAAAAAATAAACGTGTAAAGATACACATCTAAAAAATTAAGAAAAGAGAAGGATAAACACAAAATTCAAGACAGTAGTTACCTCTGCAGGAAAGACAGGAATATGCTCTCCGAGGGAGACACAGGGGACTCAAAGGTAATGGTTATTTCTGTTTCGTAAACAGGTTGGTGGGTACATGGGTGTCTGTCTTATAGGTGTTCTTTATGCCTGATAAATACGTTTTGAATATTCCCTGTTCAACATTTAATTTTGATGTAATTAATGTTAATAATGACTTGCTTTAATTAAAGAGCAAAAATGTCTTGTTTAGCACTGGATGTGTGAGTATTAATTTCCTGTGAGTCTTAACTGTTGTTCCTGCAACAACTTATCACAAACTGGCTGGCTTTCAAAAAACAGAAATAATTATCCTGTGTCCTGCCTGTAGAATCTGGGCAGTCTATCAGCCTTCTTTCATCTTGTCCTGTTTTTGTCCCTTCTGATTCAATCTGGCAACATTTCTGCTTATATAACAAGCTCAAAAACCTTTTGAATCCCCCGTGTATGTTAAGGGGATTCAGGCTATTAGAGGCTCCTCCACAGATCTTTTCTGATGATGTCATCCCTATTCCCGGCTCCTGCTGAGATGATTGAGGGGCTCCACTGGTCACCAGGGAACCCTCTGTGTGATGGGAAACTCTAACCTTTCCATCCTTTCAAGGCACTAGCCAATGACTGTCCAGCTACACCTGTGTCTTTCTTTTCGGAATGTGCTTTTCTAATGGTGAATCTCCTAATTTTAGCATCTTTTACCATGTGGATTTGCTGAAATTTTCCCAAATCAAGTCCAGGTTCATTTCTCCTTAACAGTTACCTCAATTTATCTCTTTCCTCTCAAATTTTCCCATAAACTACAAGAAGAAACCAGGTTGCATATCCAATACGTTGCTTGGAAATCTCAGCAAAATATCCAAGTTCACTGCTTGTATGTTCTGCTTTCCATATAACTATAGAACATAATTCAGACTTCCTGCTAGAAGAATTACTTCCTAGACTTCCTGCTACTGCATAACAAAGGATCCCCTTTCCTCCAGTTTCCAAAAATATTTTCCTCATTTCTTTCTGGGCCCTCACTGGCAGGGCCTTTAAGGTTCAAATACCTACCAGCATTCTTTACGTGTGTTCGCTAAGAAAATACAGGCTTTCTCTCCTTGCTCCTTACCTCCTCCTGAGTCCTCACCAGAAGCACCTTAAACATCCACTTCTACCAAAAGTCTGTCTAAGGCAGTGTAGGCTTTTCCTATCATGCACGTCAAACATTCTACCAGCTTCTACCCACTACCCAGTTCCAAAGCCACTTCCACATTCCTAGGCATCTGTTACAGAAGCGTCTCACTTCCCAGGACCAAAATTTGTCCCTGTGGCTGATGTAACAAGTTACCACACACTTAGTGGCTTTAAACAACAAAAATTTATTATCTTACAGCATCACTGGGCCAAAGCCAGGGTGTTGGCAGGACAGCGTTCCCTCCAGGGGCCCTAGGGGAGAATCCATTCTTTGCCTCTTCCTGCTTCTAGTGGCTGCTGCACCCCTTGGCTGTGGTCACATAACTCCAATTTCCACCCCCGTGGTCACTCTGACTTCTCATCTCATGCCTGTGTATCAAATACCCCTCTGCCAGCCTCTCATAAGGATACACGTGATTGCATTAGAGCCCACCTGGATAAGCCAGGATAACCTCCCTATCTCTAGACCCTTTAGTTAATCACATCTGCAGAATTCTTTTTTTTTTTTTTCCCCATATAAAATGACATTGACAGGCTCCAGGGATTAGGACGTGGATATCTGGATATCTTTTTGGGAGGGAGCACCGTTCAGCCTTCCACGGTGTGAGTGATTTCTCCCGTTGGCAGACAAGTGGGTGAATAAGGGGAGTCTGAGCAGGGCCTGCCTGCTCTGTCTTTCATTCACTCATTCATTCACTTGACATACATGTTTTGAGCAACCACCTTGTGCCAGGCATTGTGCTAAACACTGGGCACTCAGTGGTGCCACCTAGATCATCTCATCAGCAAACACACATACACACAAATATCAATTTCTTATTTTAAAAAGCTAGTCATTGTTTAGGCAGAGAAGAAATTAAGCTAAAGACCTGCCTGCTATTATTCTGGGCTTCTCTGCCTACCAGTCTACTGGATATTTTCAGACATTCCTAAATCTAGAATTTCTTTTCACTATTTTACCGTCCTGTTTTATCCCTCCTCCGAGTTTCTACTGAGTCCACAACTGGAATTGGGAGTTATTCTGCTCTTTTATATCGAGGTGGGTGGGATGAGCACGGGGTTAAAAGGTCCTGAGCTGGCCTCACTATGCGACCTTGGGCAGGTCATGTCATGTCTCTGGGCTTCAGTTTTGTAATGAAATGCAGTTTGAACTTTAAAATGCTATGATTTTACTGTCTAAATATAGGACCTGCATCACTAAATATTCCTCGTGGGTGCTATTTCCACATCTATGCTCCATCCTGAAAAGACCTTAATCTCAAGACTTCAAGGTTCTCTCATTACAATGAATTATCTGCTCAATCAATCTGGAAAATTTTGTCATATTGAGTTTAATCAATTTGAAATAAATGTGACTTTCATTCATGGATTCAGAAACACAGGACATCTCTGTAATAAAGGTTTTAAGAGTATATCATTTTATGGATACAGAAGTTAACTTTGGCTCATTCAGTAAATATTTATTAAGTTCTCTCTTATGTTTTAAGGTTCTGGAGATGCCATGGTGAGTGAAAGCACACCATTCATTGTTCTTGCAGAATTTATCATCTAGGGCACAGACAGTAATCGAAAACAAGTACTACTACTAATAAATCATATAATCATAAACTTAAATGCTGACAGAGAGTTGGGCTTTGATTTGAGATACAGAAATAAAAAACAGTTAACCAGGTAAAGGGGTCAGAAGGAGAGAATTTTAGGAAGAAGAAACAGCAGATGCAAGGGCTCTGTGGCAGAGGGATTACAACTGCTTTGAGAAACTGAAAAAAGCTAGTGGACACTGGACTGCTTTAGGATCGCATTTCATGCCCCTCTGTAACTGGCTTTCCTCACTTTATACATCACGGACATCTCACATGCTGTCAATATTCTACAACAAACCCCCCCACCCCCAGAGTATTCACTGTATGTTTATACCGTAATTCATCTAAGGATTTCTCTATTATTATTTTGATCATTTGCCATTTCCATGCTTTTAATTTTTGTAAGAGATTAAATTGAAGCAAGAGAAGTAGGATGACCTGGCTAAGATTAGACTTAAGGTGGTGATTTTGAGTTAGACTGGTTATGTTGGTCCTATCAGGTAGGTGGGTTGTAGAACTTTTAACTGTTTTTCTTATTAAAGGTGTTTGTTTGAAGAAAGTGAAAGGAAAATAATAAAAACCATGTCTACTGCAACTCCCAACTCTCTTCCTATCTCTCCCTCCCTTTTCCCTTCATTCTCCTTTCCCTCTCTCTCTCTCTCTCTGTATATACACACACACACACACATTTATACATATACATATATATATTGACAGGTTCCAGGGAGAACCTGTCAATATATTTTATATATATAAAATTTTATAAACAGTGCTGTAATGCACATCCTAATAGCTAAATCTTGGTACATGTTCAAGAGTTCAAGATTACTTCTTTAGCCTAAATTCCTACTTACATAAACGTTTGAAGGCATTTACTGCATGTTATCAAGGAGGAGCTCTCCCAATGTACCAAGCTAGACTTCCAGCAACCCATAGGGCTCTTCATATTTCATAATATTTTTGTTCTTTAGGGGAGCCTTCTTTTTTTGGTATGTTTCTTTTCATTTTGATTTAAATCTACTTATTCCTCTATTACCCTGGAGGAGCCTCAGGTGAAGGACGTCGGCATACTCGTTCTTGTGTCCCTCGTGCTCAATAAATGCGTGTGGAAGAGCATTAACCTGCGGGTCAGTCAGCAATGGTTAATACAGGACTGACCATCCTGGACATTCTGCTCACATGAAACACATCCTTCTCCACCATCTTGAGCCCACATTTCTGAGTGTCTTTAAAGCACAAACGTCCTTAGTGGTCAGGAACCTACCACGCAGTTCCCCTACCTAGATTACAAATCTCTGGACATTTTCTTGGAGTTTGAGAATTCTCCGTGACAAGCTTTTAATTCTGAGCTTACTTTTAGATAACATGATAATCAATTTAAGCATTCTGACCACCAGTTATAGCTGTAATCTTTGTGTCTCTGTGTCGACACCAAGCAATCACCGATGTCAACATGACAACCAACAGCACATTCTCTTTATCAATTACAAAAGTAAACCTTTCCTTTTTCAGATAATCAATCAATGAAAGTCATTTTCACAAAGAGCTACTTAATAAAGGCCTTGACTTGATGTGAAAACAACAATTTGGGGTGAGTAATATGATACTTTGTCATTGTTTAGTTGGAAAAGAACAGGGGCAAACCCGGTTCACAAATGGTGAGTCTGTATACCGCAAAGGCCAAATGATGTCATGGCACCTATGAAAATAGACTTTGCATGTGTGGATATAATTTGCATCGAAGGCAAAGTGGAAGCAATAGCACCAAACCTTGATTTATTGTTGAAAATGGAGTGAATAAACCATTTCCCTTATTACTGGTTTAAGAGTTTGAATTTTTTTCATTATTCGCATGCAAATGAACTTTAGATAGTTTTCAGATCCCAAGTCCAGCAATAATTGGATTAAATATCCATTTAAATTAGATTTCAATGCCACAATACTAATCTTGTTTTCAAAAGACCAATTTGTTCTAAGAATGTTGCTATTATAACTATTAGCATTGCTTTTGTTACCTGTTTAATTATCATGAACCAGCAAACAAAGTGTCTGTGGACAGACAAATGAGACTGTCTGCAAAATGACCCCAGAGGCTCTCTCCAGGTGGCCGGGTGTGCTGGATATTTCGTTTGCCCCTTGGATCTATCTCCACCCTTCTTCATGCCCTGGGAGGCTCACTGGCCCTCTGGCTTCCAGTTTGGGTTAGCCAGTGGGTGACACCTGCAGGAGGCTGGGAGGCGGTGGAGAGAGACGCCTTTTCCCTCTGGCTCCCTCCATGCCGGGCACCGTGGGTTGGCGATGCCCTTCTGCTCCTGTTGGACAGCCTCTCCCACACAGCTCCTCTGCATGTGGTCCAGTAACAGCCCCCTCCCGTTGCCCCTTCGGGCTCCTCACAGTTGCTAGGGTTGAGGTACTGCAAGATTCCTGCCGGTGTCCCGCACACCGTGCCCACGCCTTTGCCAACAGTCCCTTTCTCAAACTCTTCTCAATTACCCAATTTGACTGTGAGATCTGTTTCCTGCCAGGGCTCTGACACCCCTGGCAGGGTTGCCAGTGAGTCAGCTGGGACCAGGTGCTCCCTCCCCTCCGCAGGAGATGCTGCAAGTGTACTCAAGCTTTAACAAGATGCTCTGGGTGCTGTTCCCAGCGTGCAACTCCCCTGAGCAGCAGGTGCCCCAGCCCAGGCTGCTCCCCGGCTTGTAAGACAGCTCTCATGCCTGAAAGGGAGAGCGCCTGCTGGGAGGGGGGAGGGGCAGGCTCCCTCTCCTGGAGCACAGCCTCGAGGCGCTGATGCCCCCAGCTGAGTCCCGGTCAAGCCGAGGTCCCATGCACGGGTGTGTGCCAGAAGCCAGGGGAAGACTCACGGGTCTGCGACTCTGTGACTTCCAGCTACCATCAGTCATTGGTGTCTGGCTGAGCTCTTTTGATAAGTCTTGAGGTTATTAATAACACTTTGCACTATATGGTTATTGAAGTCAGAATGCAGGTAGCGTCATAACAGAACCAGACCCGAGGTTCCATTTTTCTGCTATTAAACATAATACCAGAAATTTACTTTTAGGGAAAAAGAATTCATCACACTAAATTAATGTGATTATGAAAAGATGTTCGTCATCACTAATTTTTAAGAAATGCAAATCAAAACTACAATGAGGTACCACCTCACACCAGTCAGAATGGCCATCATTAAAAAGTCTACAAATAATAAATGCTGGAGAGGGTGTGGAGAAAAGGGAACTCTCTTACGCTGTTGGTGGGAATGTAAACTGGTGCAGCCATTATGGAAAACAGTATGGAGGTTCCTCAAAAAACTAAAAAATAGAGTTGCCATGTGACCCAGCAATCCCACTCCTGGACATATACCCAGACAAAACTAGCAATATAATTCGAAAAGACACATGCACCCCTATGTTCATAGCAGCACTATTTACAATAGCCAAGACGTGGAAGCAACCTAAATGTCCATCAACAGATGAATGGATAGAGATGTAGTACGTATACACAATGGACTATTACTCAGCCATAAAAAAATAATAAAATAATGCCATTTGCAGCAACATGGATGGACCTAGAGATTATCACACTAAGTGAAGTAAGTCAGAAAGAGAAAGACAAATACCATATGATATCACTTATACATGGAATCTAAAATACGACACAAATGAACTTATCTATAAAACAGAAACAGACTCACAGACACGGAGAAGAGACTTGTTTCCAAGGGGAAGGGGGGTGGGGGAGGGAAGGATTGGAAGTTTGGGGTTAGCAGATGCAAACTAGTATATATAGGATGGGTAAACAACAAAGTCCTACTGTATAAACTGTTCAATATCCTGTGATAAACCATAGTGGAAAAGAATATGAAAAAGAATATATATATGTATCATTGAGTCACTTTGCTGTACAGCAGAAATTAATACAACATTGTAAATCAACTATACTTAAAAAAATAATGTGATTAGTTTTATCAGTTTGGGAATGTTGTTTGTATTTACTTTATCAATTAGTTGTCCTTTCATAGTTGTATAAGAGCTATAACATAAGAAACTGTCATGGACTGAACCGTATCCCCACCAAATTCATAGGTTGAAGCCCTAACCCCTAATGTGACTGAATTTGGAGGAAGGGTTTTTAGGGAGGTAATGAAGGTTAAATGAGGCCCTAAGGCTGGGATCCTCTCTGATAGGACTGGTGTCTTATAGAGGTCTATAAGAACTACAGATCTCTTTCACTCCCCACACACGGAAGAAAGGCCACGTGGGGACACGGTGAGAAGGTGGACGTTTACAGGCCAGGAAGAGAGGCCTCATCAGAAACACAATTGTCTGGCGCCTTAGTTATCTAGCTTCCAGCCTCCAGACTGTGAGAAAATACATTTCTGTTGTTTAAGCCCCCCAGTCTGTGGTATTTTGTTATGGCAGCCTGGGTAGACAAATACAGAAATGTACAATCAATCATACACGTTTAAGTAACATTACAATGAAAATATTTCAAGCTGATTGCCAGATTCCTTGAGTAGTGTTACCTGGAAAAGGGCCTTATTATTATTTAAATTTGACAAACAGGGCTTTGTAGTTAAAATAGGAGAGTGCTGGGGTCATAATACTTGGATTTTAATCCTGGCTGTACAACTTACTATGTGATGCTGAACAAGTTAATTAACCTCTCTACACCTCAGTGTTCTCTTTTGTAAAATGGATATGATAATAGTTCCTACCTTTTAGGGTTGCTGTGAGGAATAAATGAATTAAATGATATAAGGAATCAAAATACCTAGCATAGTATATAAAAATCTACATTAAAGCTATGTCTTGTGTTTAAAAATTATTCATGCCATTTTGCTCCTACTCTTCCTAATTCTGATAAATTTCCCTAGTCAAACAAAACATTATTGATAGAACCACATATCTAACTTATAATCCTTGTGTGCTATTTGTAAATAGCTCTTATAATTGAAAAAACTTTAGACAGAAATAAAGGATATAGGACATTCTAAAATTCACAAACAAAGGGGATTTAGTAAAGTGGCCAACAAGAAATCCTGGAAAAAAAAAAAAAGAGCATGAGCTATCCTCAGCAAGATTCAGCTTGGGCTGCTAGTTCTAACAGAGGTACAAATTATTTGCTTATAAAGCTGCATGCATCTTTGGTATAGCAGAGGTGTACTGGGCATCATTTAACATTGTTTTCCAAGGACCCAAAGGATTAGTTAAAAATTTAATTTTCTTTTCTCATTAGGCAGTAGAACTGTTAAAACTCTCTGAAAACATAACATGATAAAACACATACTCGGACTTTTGGGGCACTTTGTAAAGTATATATCCAAAGTTTCAACTTCCAACTGGGAGGAATATGAGACGGAACGTGGGAACTTTTCACCTAGCCAGGGATTTGCCATCGTTTTAGATTCCTATTGCTGCTGTAACAAATTACCAGAACTGAGTGGCTTAATGTGACATAAATTTATTATCTTATAGTTCTGGAGGTCAAATCCCTGAAACAGATCTCACCAGGCTAATCAAGGTGTTGGCAGGGCTGCTTTCCTTCCGGAGCTTCTAGGGGAGAATCTACTTCCTTCCCTTTAAGCAAGGGATCTGTTTCCCTGCAGCTCCTGGAGGCCACCTGCATTCCTTGGCTCCTGGCTCTTTCTTCCATCTTCAAAGACGGCAGAATATCATCATCTTTAAACCTTTCTCAACCTCTGACCCTCCCACCTCCCTCTTATCAGAACCCTTGTGCTTACACTGGACTAACCTGAATAACCCAGGATAATCTCCCCATCTCAAAATCTTTAACTTCAGCACATCTGCATACCTTTTGCCATGGAAGGTAACATATTCACAGGTTCTGAGGATTAGGATGTGGACATTTCTGGAGGCCATTGTTCTGCCCACCATACCTCCGAGGCTCTGCTGTACCTGGCTGGAAGTACCATTTACCTGGGTGTGCTTCTGTTAAGTGCTCCTTTGGGCTGCATGTATGATTACGCTAGATGTGTGACAAGTGCTGTCCCTGCGAAATCAACTCCACACACATTTTGTACAACTTGAATGCAACTGACATTGTCCTAAAACTCTGCTTTTAGTTTGCAGCTGCACTCATTTCTCCATCATCACACAGAACATTTGGAACCCACAGACTAGAGGCCCCCTGACATTTCTGTAACAGTTCATCATCGTGTCTGTTTACGTGATCACCACCTCTTGGTGTTCTCACACTTTACCATGGAAGATGGAGAAACTCAGAGAAATGGTGGTGACGTGATGTGAGAACAGCTTGGTGATGGCTGGAAGCCAGCCTCTTTCATCAGGCTAGTGCTTCCTACTACTTCAAATGATAAGATGCTCAGCATCTGCTAATTTAGAAAATTTCCACAGTGGCTCTTTAGGAACCAAAGGTAAGGGGAAATAACCATATGGATGAAATCATAGTTAAATTTAGATAGAATTCCAACAAACAGTTTTAGAAGCCTTTGCAAAAATTGAGTTCACTGCTGCTTTCAAGGGGGATTCTATGCCAAGAGATGAATCCAATTGCACTTCCCCCAGAGAGTGAAAAATGGATTATGATTTAAACAGGAATGTTCTGCAAAGCACAAATTAATAAAGTTCTGCTTTTATATTGTGTGCCATGAATGACACAAGCCCTCACTATAAGACTTATGAATATATTTTTCTGGGAGGAAAACCTGGGGGTTCAGAAGAAGAAGATAATGTAATTGTTTTCAAATTATCCCATTTAAGTTCTATTATTCACACTTTGAGGGACCAGAGAATCAAATACATCATTGAAGAAACTGACGCATCTGTGGGCAATATGGCATCTAACTCAGATCAAACAGGCCCACAGAGATGTAGGAAGGCCTGATTCATAACAACCAACAGTTAGGAGGGGGAGTACAGATCAGAAAAACACTGTAACAACTCAGAATGGTTCCCTGAAGGTACCACTTCTATACAAGACGGAGGAGCTGGAAACTCACAATCACTATGCAGAGACAGGAGTGGATCAGGGTGGCTAGAACACACAAAATCACCCCTGGATGAGAATTCCATAACAAGTAGGGAAATACTAAGAACAGGCCTGTGGCCTGGTATATCTAAGTACTGAGTGCTGAGGAATAAAAAAATATGCTGGTATTCTTACTGGGATCATGTTAAGTATTTTCCACCTTTGGAAAGTGTCACCTCTTGGCCTCTGCCACCCTGGGACCCCATAATCCACACTGCATTTAGAGATCCCAGTTGTGTGGTAGTGGTTCCCACTGTAATTTCTGACCTACAGAGAAGAGCAAGCACAGACCCCGCAAGGATGCTGGGGGCCCCCTACCAAATCTGTCCACAGTTGTGGTAACACATGTGTTCTCTGGTCCCGCCCAAGATGGGTGAGCAGGATTTCTATGATAAATCCACTTTTAACATTCCAACATCCCTACATCTTGGATACCTTCCTCTGCAGTACACCAAGCCAGTTCTGGCATTTGTCACCTTTAGTCCATATTTCAGACAATCGACTGAACGGAGCTCTTCCTCCTGCTCCGGCTAAAATCCTAAATCCAGAATTGTGCTTAGTGAACCCATCTCAGCCTCATCCAACTTTATATTCCTCCGCCTTGATCCCCTGCCCTTGAGATCCATCCCCACAAAGATTCTCGTTTCCTACCTATACAGATAGGAAAGATCAGAGAGTTCTTTTGGTACATGTCACACTGCCTCACGTACTGGACCTCAGATAGGGGAAGACAGCCATAAAGGACTTGATTGGGATAAATGATGACATCTGTGGATTTGTGGGTTCGCTCCTAGAATTCTATGTCAAATTTTCTGAGTTTGATCCTTGTGCTATTATTTATGTTCTTGTTCTTAGAAAATACATACAAACCTGGGCAAAAATAGCCTACTAATCCTCTAAATCATAGCTAAACCTGAACTGCATGCTTACACTTACAGCATTATTGTTCGTGTAGCCCTCAAAAGGATTGTGAAAAATTATGTTACTCTTCTTACCTTCTTGAAGTTAACATTTAAAGTGTTTCATCATAGATTTTACTGAGGAGAATTATCCAAAACTTGTAAATAAGATAAAAAGATGATTCTGTGAACTTCTAATGTTTTGCTAAGAGCATTTTCTAACAAGCCAGTTTTAAAACAATCTGTCTCTTTGAGGGAATGGAAGTTTGACTTAGTTTTATACTTGATTGGAGCCCAGTCATTTTATAATTTTACATTTCTGTAAACTTAGAGGTTAGCTTGTAGAAAAATAATGTGTGTTGATCTTTCTTCTTTTTGCTAGAGCAGATAACCTTAAGGATTATGATTTTATTGCCCTGTAGGAATTAGCCAGTTTTGTTTCTAATTTAGCAATCTTGTTTCAGCATTCCTTCTCTCACTAACTACATAAAACACCAGTTTCTCATATCCTTTTTAAAATGGCTTTGTCTCATGCTGGTCCCTTCTTTAGTGGGTTAACTAAAATGTTCATTCATCTATCTGTATGATAATTATGTTTTTAACATTTTGTGAGTTATGCTTTGACAGTTCAAATAGTCATAAAACATGTTAACTGTAGTACACTGTAAAAAATTTTAAACCGCTAAATCATCTTTTGATCTAGCCAGATGAATCCAAATACAATGGTGACTTAATACCTACTATCATTCTCTAAAAAATACAGGAATGAGCTCATCTTTAAAAAGCAGAAGCTTAAATCATTGTATTTCCTCCTTAAACTCGTGCCCACAATTCTCAAAAGCCATTTATTAATAATCCTATCATACTTCTTGGCAAAAAAGATATATATATATATATATGAATTATTGTTTTAAAAAATTTCCTCTGAGGATTTAAATGTTAAAAAATTCTCAGTTGATTTATCATAATTACTATGAAAACACAATTGATTAAAACAAGTTATATATTAGATTTTTTGATAGTTATTAAATATAAGAAAGTATTTTATTGGAAATGCAACTCAGTGAGATTAGTGGAGCTTTATACAATTTTTATATATTCATAGATGAATATTATTTATTGCTATTTTAATTTTTATTGATGTAAGCACATCAATAAGTAGATGGGAAATGGAAATATTATTATAGTATTGTCATTTAATTCTTTGAAATCCTGAGTTATATGCCAACAATTGCAGTGCAATTTAGTCCTCCAAAACGATGTTTAGTGATCTACCAGCTAATAACTCCATTACATCATCCTTCAATTTTGTTGACAGCAAAGAACTGGAAACCACCTGATTTACATAAGGATTTTCACCTAGTCATTTCCCATCACTGATTCCAAGGTTTTGAATGGATCCTTTGTTTTGCACATAGGGGTCTGTCTACCCAGAGCAATATATCATAGTGAGGTTAGGGGTGGAAGACCGGTAGGCCTTTCTTTTACAGAGTGAGAAGGGAGATTGTGAAAGGGGAGGTGGGGAAGGAGAACCCGTACCCGCAGTACACAGTACACAGAGCATGGATGCAAGCGTGGGTCTGGAAATGAATTCTGTTAAACATCCAAAACCACTTATAGCTTGAAGGCTGCTGCTCTAGAGAATTTAGCCCATGATTTTGTGATGTTGCAAAACAGGATTCCCTTGGCCACCAATGCTGACCTTTCAATGGATTTAAATGACTTTCCAGCACAGGTGCACTGAACCCATCATACCAGCTGCGCAATTAGCCCAGACATACCTGCCAATATAATTCCAAAGAGAAAGTCACAAAATGAAAAAAATACAACCTAGAAATTTATATCAGCATTTAACAACAATTTTTTGAGGTAAGCACTTTAAGAAAGATGAGAAATATCCTCTATCATCAGAAGCTAATGGTGATATTTTATTCTGACATATTAACATGTAAAGTCGTATTGACTCACTTACCTGGAATTAAGAGGCAGACATATCATATCATGTCTCCAGTGATACGAAGAAAGGCAGTCCACTAAAGAAAGTTAGCAGAACACACCAATGTCTGAAGAGTCTACTCAGAGCTATCATAATTCGCTGGATAATCAGCTCAAACCACACAAAAGGGGAAAGATATGTAGTCCCCTCCATCTCTTCTCTTCCAGCAAACTCTCAAGGAACTTATACTTAAATTTCAATAAGTGATCTTCAAAATGTGAAAGAAACAGGCTTTTTATATTCTCTTGTTACAATCCACTTCCAAATCATTTCATTCGAGAACCTCACATGGAAGTCAGGGCTACTTTAATTGGGGAAAAAAAGCAAACATACAAAAAACATAACAAGCTCCCTAAACTCATCCTAAGGCATGCTCTGTTAACTTGTAAACTAGTCCTTGCTAATGAGGTGATATACATATTCCAATATTCCAGATGAGAATATTTATCTGCCCTCTGGCTTTATGAAGGTAATCCTAAGGCCAGAAGATTAAGATGTTTCCCCAGCATGGAACAGGGGTCACTGCCGGTGTCCGTCTGTGCGGGTGAGCGGTCAGCACACTCTCACTCATCTCCTCTCTCCCCATGACTCCCTCGCCATCACATCGGCCCAGCAGAGAGAGATGAGATGGCTATCCTGCTGCCTCTGGGACGGGGACCAGCCCGCAGGGGCCTCACGGTGGCCTCCTGTGCCCTGTGGCAGAGGGGGAGGCGGAGCCGTCGCCCTGGCGGGGGGTCCCCAGCCAAACACCCTACTGGCCCTCACCGCTGACCCAAGGGGCAAGGAAAGGGGAGGGACACAAGTCTGTGTGACTGGGCCCGGGGGCAGGAGGCAGCTTGTTCCCCTAGTTCTTGGCTCCACCATTTCCAGATGGGACTATGAAGGGAAGTGATCCATTATATCCAGCTTTTCATCCTCCCAACTAAGCAAATGGCTTTTGGCCTGGGAAGAGGATGGAGGATAAAAAAAGAAAAAGCCACAACCGAACAGTTCACCCCAAACGTTTTCCCACACGCTTTGGAAATTCAAAACCAAAGTTTAACATGTTTCTAGTGAGGAAAGGGAAGGTTTCTCTTTTCCGCAAATTAATTTTTTTTTGTTTTGTCTCGTGCTCTGCATTACTCGACTGCAGAATCAAAGCACGCCTTCCTCTATTTAGTTAACAGGTTCATTTTTCATGCTTCTTCAATATAGAGCTTTAAGTCCCCAACTCTCAAGGATCATTAGGATTTCCTGAGCGGCTCTGAAACAGTGCAGGCGCTCAGTCTCCATCCCTGGAGACTCTAAGACAATAGGTGTGGCATGGGGGATTCTCTGTAGCACAGCCAGGACTGAACTCTAGAACCGCATTAAGTCCCTTTGGTACTTTTCCTCACATGACTTGGATGGTAGGTGGGGGTAGCTGCTGTCCACTCCTGGAAAGCTGGGCCCGTGGCCTGACATTATGTGGCCTGCCCAATTTGTTATGAGGACTTTTGTCAAACTTAAATGTAAGAACATCTCTCTCCTCTTCTGGAGTAGCTTCCAGTTGTGCTAGGAATAGCAAATTTGGCTCCTAAGTTTATAACTTAGGAAATACTTTGCTTTTTGTTTTATAAATGAGAAACATCTTGTATTTTTTTCTGATTAAAAGGCATATGTTCATTATTAAAAATTCACAGAATGCAGAATATATCAAGAAGAAAAAAATAACTGAAGAAGATAAAAGTCACATGTAATACCTGTACCTGGAAAAACTACAATTCATATACATTGTGAAAGGCATTATTTTATGTCTAATCACAAAATTGGGATCATACAGTACAAATTGGTTTGTTACTTGATGCTTTCACCTAATAAAATGTCAGGAAGATGCTTAAGGTCAACAAATAAATACAAAAACACGTGTGTGTGGGTGTGGGT
Organism: Balaenoptera borealis; assembly: GCF_965194805.1. Classification (NCBI taxonomy): domain Eukaryota; kingdom Metazoa; phylum Chordata; class Mammalia; order Artiodactyla; family Balaenopteridae; genus Balaenoptera; species Balaenoptera borealis. The sequence continues at coordinate 8,989,030 of NC_138877.1, forward strand.
GTGGGTGTGTGGGTGTGTGTATATTTGCTCTAAAGACTGCATAATATTCCACCATAGAGAGACACTGTAATTTATTCAAAGAACCACCTTCCGATTTCACTGATTTTCTCTATTTTCTCTTTATTTTCTATTTCTAGCTTCCCCAGACATGATTTCATTTCCCTCTAGACAGTACCTAGACTAGGGGCAAAAATTGATCCAATCAGGATTTGAGATGATTCAAGGGGAATTTCAGGCTATCTGAGGGCTGGTTTTCCATTCTGTCCTTACATCTAGGGTTTGGCACTTCAGGGATCTCAGCTAAAAGCCTGAAGTTTTCACAAGGGTCCTTCTTCCTTGTCTCATCCTGATCTGCAGTTTTACTTCCTCAGCTCTGTGAGACTGTGTAAACTCTGTTTCATCAGGTAGCCACTTAGCAACTATTTTCTGCACCATTTCTTGGCCTCCTGACCCAGAGTAGTTTTACCATGCGGCAAATTCCTTGAGGACAAACGCAATACGGAATAATGCAGAATGTTGGGCTCACTTCTCTGTAGTTTCCTTTACTTTAGGATCTTGGTACCTCAAGCCCTGGCTGCCTTATTAACCCTGCATTCACTTCTGCCTCCCAACTGGAAAAATCTCCAGGCAGCTATTTTCTGCTCAGTCTCAACCTTTTGCACTGAAAATGAGCCATTTATTTCTTGAGGGAAAGGGGGATAAAGAAGGTTCAGCTCACCTCAGCATATTGCCCTTAACTTTGGGCTCTTAGCTCTTTGTATTAATTTTCTTTTGCTGTGTAACAAATTATCGTGAACTTAGAGGCTCAAAACAACACACATTTATTATTTCACAGGTTCTTAGGGTCGGGAATCCAGACCTGGCTTAGCTGGGTCCTCTGCTTCCAGATCTTTCATGAGGTTGCAGTCAAGGTGTCAGCTGGAGCTAGGATCTCATCTCAAGGTTAGACCAGGGAAGGACCCACTTCCCAGCTCACTCAGGGTTGCTGGAAGGATTCAAATCCTTGTGGGCTGCAGGGCTGAGAGCTCACTTCCCACCATCTTTTGGCTGTAGCCCCTCAGTTCCCTCCACATGGCCTACCCCAACATGGCTGCTGCTTCATCTACACAAATGTCTACATGCTGAGAAGGCTACAGAGAGAGTTTGCTAGCAAGGTGGACGTTACAGTCTCACGTAATGGAATCACAGAAGTGACAGCCCGTCACTTTTGTGATACGCTGGTTAGAGGCAAGTTAGAAGTCACACCTACACTCAAGAGGAAGGGATTACACAAAGGCATGGACACCATGAGGCAAGGATCACTGGGGACCATCTGGGAGTCCACCATCCCTCATGTCCTGCCTGCCTTGGCCAATCTTTGATGACCATCCTCAAAACCTTTTTTTTTTTTTTTTTTTCTAAATTTTACTCTGTTTTTAGAGGTCTTGGTGGAAAGTTTGGTCTAATACAAGCTACTCTATCAGTGCTACAAGCAGAAAAGTACACATGTACTTTTTTGTGGGAAAATACACGTAACATAAAATGTACCATTTTAACCATGTTAAAGTGTGCAATTTAGTGGCGTTTAGTTTACTCACAGTGTTGTGCAACCATCATCACGACCTAATTCTAGAATATTTTCATCACCTCACACAAAAACCCTACACCCATTCATCAGTCACTTCCACTCCTTTCTCCCCCAGGCCCTAGAAACCACAGGTCTGTTCCCTGTCTCTATAAATATGCCTATTCTGAATACTTCATATAAATTGAATCCCACAATATGTGGCCTTTTGTGTCTGGCTTCTTTCATTCAGCATCACTGAAAACAAGGATCACCATGTTGTAGCATGTGTCCATGCTTCTTTTCTATTTATGGCTGAAACGTTTAATTGTATGGATTATGCTGCGGCCACTTTTAATTTACACAAATATAAATTCTGCTATAGATCTCACCATACCTTTTACTCTGTTTTGACTCAGGAACTTTAAAAAAAAAAAGTTATTTTCTTTGAGGTATAATGTACCCCATGGTTAAGTGTTACAACTGGATGAGCTTTGATAAAAGTATGAATTTATGAAACTACCACCAAAATCATCATCATATAGAACATTTTCATCTCTCTAAATGTCCTCTCATGTCCCCTTGTAGACAATCCCATTTGCCCACCAGGGCCCTGGGGCAGCCACTGATCTGCTTTTTGTCATGACAGTTTTGCTTTTCCCAGAATTTCATGTATATGAAACCATCCAGTACAATATCCAATGATTGGGGTTTCCATGGATAATATAGAAACTGGAGAGGAGAAATTATCACAGAAATAGTTTTCTAAAATTTCCCAGGGAGGTAGAGAGACTTCAATTTTCCAATTAAAAGGTCCTAGTCTATGTCTAGCACGATAAATAAAAAAAACATAAAGCAAAACATAAGCACCTCTGATGCTTAGACAGCAATGTGAAATTTGACAGAACCACGGATAAAGGGACTATCTAAAATATCCATGAAGAAAACCACAGGACTCCTATAGAAGGGAGAATAAGATGGGCGTTAAGCAATACTATTAATAGATGCTGGAATCAAAAGGATCAATGCCTTTTAAGTGCTGAGAGTAAGTGATTTGGAACTCGGAATGCTATACAAGCCATACTGTCGATCAAGTGTGAAGAGCCAGTAAATACATTATTAAATATGCCAAGATGCAGAAATTTTATTTCTCATGCACTGTGCACTGCTTCTTAGGAAGTTGCTCATGTTCCAGCCAAATGAGACAGTAGACAAAGGAAGGGATCCAGAAAACAAAGGCTCCTCCTCAGTTGAACAGTAAGAGTCCAGAGTGACAGAATGCAGCAGGTCTAGAGAAAAATCTGTCCAGCTTGCAGCAGGAAGACAGACAACTCCAGGAGGGAGGTCTCCTGGGGGAAAAGAGATCCATAAGGCCTTAAGAGTACTATTGAGATGCTGGATGAACTTAAGAATATGACAAAGGGAGGAAATGTTAGAAAGGCAGTTAGATATTTCAGAAAATAAAAGCTGTAAAGGAAAGACACACGATCGTAACACACTAGCTCTGTGGTGAACGGTATTTACACAGATATAATAATGTCAGTACCTTATTGATATTTAAAACCTTAAAAATCCACCTACAAAGAACAGAAGAATTAATTATCATTCCAAATAGCATATAAAGATTGTAAAAGTGCATGTGACAAAGGGGCAAGGAGTGGGGAAGAGTGGGGAGAGGAGGTGATGGAGGGGTAGGAAGGCTATATGCTCATATTATCGATACAATCTGAAGTGTTGAAAGATAATATCTAGAGTTGATGCTGTAAGAAATAGAAATTTAACTATATTATTTGAAGTTAAGAAAGGTAATTAGTAGAGAGATAAACAGGTGCTATAACTATATTGGGGGGAGGTGGAGAATGCAGGTAAGGGGGGTCCCCTAAATTTGCTAAATGAATAATGATAGTAAAAGTATATCATGTAGAAATACACTGGTAAACACTAGAAGAGTTAGAAACGAGTGATGAAAAGTGCCTGCCCTGGGGATCTGAACTGGGGAGGAAAGGACTAGAAAAAGAACTTGTGCTTTTCACTACCTTCCCTCTGTATTACTTGATTTTTAAGACTATGTATATGTATTGTTTTTATAAAATGTGAAAAGACAAACACCTCAAAAGCAATGAAATTTAAAAGATGGTGTTGATTTGGGAACTAAGGTCCAGATTTATGAAGGACTTGGTGGACTGTAGAAAGGAGTAGATTTTGTCCTAGGTTAGGGTAAGATCTTGAAGAATTTTAATCAAGGGAAAGGCTGAGTACAATGTGCGTAGCACAGAAAGATTCTGAGGGATTGACTGATGTGGTTTAAGACTAGAGACAGGTCACAGGAAGGATGCTACTGCACTACCACAAGGAAGAGCAGCTGAGGGCCTGAGCCAGAGCAGCGGGCATCAGACGTCAGGAAGGGTGGCTTGGGCAGTGAGGGTGTGTGGAGCCCATCCTAGAGGTAAAGAATAAAGGGAGGCGGGCTGATCTAGCGGGGAAGACAACAGTTTACATTTGGTCACATTGCATTTGAAGTCCCTGACGTGGCCTTTGGAAGGTCCCTGGGCCAGCTGGAAACACGGGTGTATGGCTCTGGAGGGATGTTTGGGGGAAAGCGCACACACCTGCCTAGTGTCCACTGAGGCCATGACTGTGGGCTACGTCACTCAGAGAGAGACCACAGGAGCAGCCATGGGCCAGAAGAGCATCCCGGCGGAACGGCAGCATCCTGGGGGCTGGATGCCTCAGAGGACACCTGGCCGCTGACTCGCACACACCTCTCTTTATTTCAGAACTCCTGGCACAGACACTGCTTGAAACTCATTTTATTTTCACATTCTCTATCACAATCGTCTAGTTACGTGGCATGAAATTAGCAATTATTTAGTGGGAAACGGAATACATAGGCTGTGAAAAATAACCAGAAAAACCAAATTAATTTTTCATTTTTCACTTAATTGTTAGGTAGTCACAGGTAGAATTTTAGTTGGATAAGTTAGGGTAGCTGGCTCTCAGTCAGTACATTTACTGGTACTTATTTTCCATGAAGTGCTGGGTCATACTGTCTTGGTTATCGATTTCAAACCAGGCAAGGTATCTTCTTACCTCTCACAGAGTAACTTTAGGGGCAACTAGACATTTGGAAAAAGTAACAACAGTGAACATGAAATCCACCCAGGGAAAAGATAATCTGAACGATTTATTGATACACTTAAAGGTGAAAACAAGTGGAATTAAAATGTTCAACATGCAAGGAGTGATACTATCTCCATGGTAACCAATTACTGCTTGACTTTCTTGTGACCACAAAGTTAGGGAGCACTGGGAACATAAAAACCAAAGGAAACTTTGAGTTGACAGATGGGTCATAAATATCAAGTGTGTTCTCTCAGTGGAGGCATGAAGTCTCCTGCAAGATAATCTATACCACAAACACTTGGGCACACGGCTTCCATATGTCGCAAACGTTCTGAGATGGCTTTACTCCCCTCCACGCCAGCCCAGCGTCCAGCCTCATTCCTGCAGACTAACAGTTTGATGAGTGATGTTGCCTTCATTATTTCATAGCACTTGATTTCTGTTTTCATCTTAAATGGGTCCACAGAGATAGTGGTTTAAATCATTTTGTTGACCTGAGCTTGAATGGTATGTCATTCGAGTCAACACACACACACACACAAACGTAAACGGATAAGAAAACAATGGTAACCTGAAAATCCATAGCCAGCACTACCATCAACAAAGAACCCTGGGAGAAGTTCATTTGGCATTACGTAGGCCAAGTTTTCCTAGACAGGAACAACCATTTTTCAAATCAACATATACAGAAGAAACATTCTGACTTTGTGGTTTTAAGTGGCCAAACCAGATGAGAAAGTCCACAGAGGAGGCAACGGGAGGTACAGTCCTGCTGTAGAGTACTGACCTTCTTTAGTGTTCATTCAGGAGTCCCTCTTGGGCTGGCTGGGTTGGCCGATGAATTTGGAAGAATACAGAATTAGGTAGCATGAGGATGCTGCAAGACTGAATTTAAACACTATAATTTTGCAGTTACGAGGGGCCACTGATCTGTGTCATGGCCTGGAATAATGAGTCACACAACTTTGTTTAGATAGTAGATCAACTAGAAATCAAAGAATTCATTTTAGAAACCCACAAATATTGAGTTTATTTCCTCATGAAGCCAGGAACAATTTCATACACATAAAATGATAGCTATATATGGAAAAAATGCCATCAGATTTATCAGGACCATCCAACTAGGATTCCCTGTTCATATCTGCTGCTGTCGAGTCATTAGATTTGGCTGTCTTCTAACTTTTACTAACAGATAAGCAGCAGTAGCTTGCATGGGTGTGGGCACTACGGTGGGGGGGGGGGCGGAAATCTTAAAATCCAGAAAGCATTTCAATTCATCTAGTTTTCCCCAGGCAATTGGGAAAAAAACTGTTGTTAAAATCTGAGCACTTGAGCACGATAACCCATCTCCCTGGGAAACTATTCTGTAGGAGTACCTTTCTGAGAATCACTGTTTTAGCCCAAATAGAAAGCAATGCCAAGGTATCAGAAGTGTGGGATTCACATTTGCTCTTCTTTACTGAAGTAAACATTTGCTTAGCTCACTTCAAAAAAGTTACTGAGTCTTCGATTTGCCATGTTGACTCAAAAGCCAGCAAATTCTTCTGTATTAAATGGCTGAATTAATAGAACAATACATTGCCTTAATCTCGAAATTCAAAACCTTTTGAACTACTGCTGCCAATTTAAAGTAAATTAGTAAAACTTGCTGTCACTCTCCCCATGCCTATTTACAATATCTATAATTCAGGTAAGAAAAGACATATTGAGGGACTTCCCTGGTGGCCCAGTGGTTAAGACTTTGCCTTCCAATGCAGGGGCTGTGGGTTCCATCCCTGGTTGGGGAGCTAAGATCCCACATGCCTCGTGGCCAAAAAAAAAACAAACATAAAACAGAAGCAGTATTATAACAAATTCAATAAAGACTTTAAAAATGGTCCACATCAAAAAAAAAAATCTTAAAAAGACACTGAAAATGTCAACATATACAGGGTAATGAAGTGGATTTCAGGGGAAATCCCAAAGAGAGCTGGTAATGTGGACAGCAGAAGGTGTAAGAGGAGGGGAAGAATACTAAGAGGGCAGGAGGGATGAAAAATAACAGGAGATGCTGAGTTAATGGCAAGTTAGAAAAAATTTTTAAAAAATTTTTATTGAAGTATAGTTGACTTATATTAGTTTTAGTTGTACATCATAGTGATTTGATATTTTTATACATTATGTACCACATGAAGTTATTATAACATTGACTATATTCCCTGGGCCATACATTATTACATCCCTGTGACTTACGTATTACATTATATAACTGGTAGCTTGTACCTCTTAAGCCCCTTCACCTATTTTTCCCATTCCCCACCCCCTCCCCTCTGGCAACAACTAGTTTGTTCTCTGTATTTGAGTCTTTAGTTTAATAGCACACTAAACACATGAAAAGACACAATTAGTGAACTAAAAATTGGATCAATAGATATCATCCAAACCTAAGCACCCAGAGACAAAGGAATTTAAAATAAAAAATATAAAACATGTGAAGAACACTGTCAAATCATGTAACATATGTGGCTGAAACCCTAAAGGAGACAGAAAATGGGGCAAAAGCAGTATTTGCATTTTCTAAACATGATGAAAGATCTCAATCCACAGACTAAGAATCTCAGTGCCTCCCAAGCAAGAAAAATACAAGAAATCAAAATTTAGATACATCACAGGCCAAATTCTTAAAACTAATGATACAGGGGGAAAAAATCTTTAAAGCAGCCAGAGGAATTAAAAGACACATTAACTTCAAAGGAAAAACAGATTGATAAACTTTTCAATAGTAACTCTGGAATTCAGATGACAATGGAATATCTTTAAGGTGCTAAAGGACCTAGTATTCCTAATTCTGTGAAGTTATCAACTGGAAATGAAGGTAAAATAGATATGTGAAAACAAATAAAAATCTAGATAAATAATTTCCAGCGGACCTACGATTAAGAAGTACTAAAGAAAATTCTGCTAGCTGAAAGGAATAATCTGTGAAAGAAACAGAACTGCAGAAAGGAATGAAGAGCACTAGAAAGGCTAAATACGTGACTGAATATAAAAGAGTACTGACCATTTAAACGAACAATAATAACAACTAATGCGATTTAGATTCTACATAGAAATACAATATATGACAACCTAAGTACAAAGGGCAGAAGACAGTAAACGGAGTTGTGCTCTTGTTTACTGTACTACTCATGAAGAGGTAAAGTACAAATTTATGACAGATGCAGATAAATCAAGAATGTCCACTGTAATTGCTAGTCACTAAAAATAAAATAAAAACTAAAAATCTAGTAGAGGAGATAAAATGGAATGTTAAAATACTTAATTAACCCAAAATAATTCAGAAAAAGGAAGAAAATATGAACAAAGAACAGATGTGACCAACAGAAACTAAGTAAAAACACTTAAATCCAACAATATCAGTGATTACCTTAAAAATATAAATTGACTAAAAACTTTCATTAAAAGACAAAGATTGTTTTACTGGGTTAAAAATTAACACTCAACTTTGTACTGTTTAAAAGAAACACACTTTAAATATAAAAAACCCTTATAACTTTAAAATAAAAGGATGGAAAAAATAGGCAAGGCACACACTGACCAAGAAAACAATGGGAATTACCTGGTGGCCCAGTGGTTAGGACGCTGCGCTTCCACTGCACGGGGAATGGATCCCTGGTCCGGGAGCTAAGATCCCACAAAGCTGTGTGGAGGCTAAAAGAAAACAAAAACAAAAACAAAACCTTGTTTGCTATGTTAATAGCAACAAAGTAAATTTTAAGGCAAAAATATTACTAGAGTAAAGGAAAACATTTCATAACCATAAAAGGGTAAATTTAACAGGAAGATATAACCATTTTTAATTTTTAGTGCATCTAATAATATAGCTTCAAAATATTTATATAAAGCAAAAACTGAATGACCTAAAAGGAGAAATAGACAAATCCATCCTCATGGCTGCAATGTTTTAATAAACGCTTAGTGTTTTACAGTACTAGCAGACAACAACAACAAAAAATCAGTAAAAACTCTCAGAAAACTAGAAATAGAAGGCAAATTCCTCAGTATAATAAAGGGTATCTACAGAAAATCTACAGCTATCAGAATATTTGATGTCACCATATTGAATTATTTCCCCCCCTAAGTTTGGGGAAAAGACTAGAATTTTAACTATCACTACTTCCTATTCAACCCTGTTTAGGAGATCGTATACAGGGCAAGAAGACAAGGAAAACGGCACTGTATAAAGAAAGGAAATAGGGAAGTAAAATTATATTTGCAGATGAAATGACTGAATGCAGAGAAAATCCAAACAAATTTAATAAGTACCATATCTAATGACTTTACCAAGATCACCAGATATAAGTTTGATATAAAAATTAATTGTGGAGAGAAGATGGCCGAAGAGTAAGACGCGGAGATCACCTTCCTTCCCACAGATACAGTAGAAATACATCTACACGCGGAACTGCTCCTACAGAACACCCACTGAACGCTGGCAGAAAACGTCAGACCTCCCAAAAGGCAAGAAAATCCCCACGTACTTGGGTAGGGCAAAAGAAAAAAGAAACAACAGAGACAAAAGAATAGGGACGGGACCTGCACCAGTGGGAGGGAGCCGTGAAGGAGGAAAGGTTTCCACGCACTAGGAAGCCCCTTCGCGGGCAGAGACTGCGGGTGGCAGAGGGGGGAAGCTTCGGAGCCATGGAGGAGAGTGCAGCCACAGGGGTGCGGAGGGCAAAGTGGAGAGATTCCCGCACAGAGGCTCGGCGCCGAGCAGCACTCACCAGCCCGAGAGGCTTGTCTGCTCACCCGCCGGGGCGGGCGGGGCTGGGAGTTGAGGCTCGGGCTTCAGAGGTCGGATCGCAGGGGAGAGGACTGGGGTTGGCGGCGTGAATACAGCCTGAAGGGGTTAGCGCACCACAGCTAGCCGGGAGGGAGTCCGGGAAAAAGTCTGCAGCTGCCGAAGAGGCAAGAGACTTTTTCTTGCCTCTTTGTTTCCTGGTGCATGAGGAGAGGGGATTCAGAGCGCCGCCTAAACGAGCTCCAGAGACGGGCACGAGCCGCGGCTATCAGCGCGGACCCCAGAGGCGGGCACGAGCCACGGCTATCAGTGCAGATCCCACAGCAACAGGGGCGCAGAGGAAAAAACGGAGAGATTCCCGCACAGAGGCTCGGCGCCGAGCAGCACTCACCAGCCCGAGAGGCTTGTCTGCTCACCCGCCGGGGCGGGCGGGGCTGGGAGCTGAGGCTCGGGCTTCAGAGGTCGGATCGCAGGGGAGAGGACTGGGGTTGGCAGCGTGAATACAGCCTGAAGGGGTTAGCGCACCACAGCTGGCTGGGAGGGAGAACAGGAAAAAGTCTGCAGCTGCCGAAGAGGCAAGAGACTTTTTCTTGCCTCTTTGTTTCGCAGCACGCAAGGAGAGGGGATTCAGAGCGCCGCCTAAACGAGCTCCAGAGACGGGCGCGAGCCACGGTGATCAGCGCGGGCCCCAGAGATGGGCATGAGACGCTAAGGCTGCTGCTGCCGCCACCAAAAAGCCTGTGTGCGAGCACAGGTCACTCTCCACACAGCCCCTCCCGGGAGCCGGTGCAGCCCGCCACGGCCAGGCTCCCGTGATCCAGGGACAACTTCCCCGGGAGAACGCACTGCGCGCCTCAGGCTGGTGCAACGTCACACTGGCCTCTGACGCCGCAGGCGCGCCCCACCTCCTCCGTGCCCCTCCCTCCCCCCCGGCCTGAGTGAGCCAGAGCCCCCAAAGCAGCTGCTCCTTTAACCCCGTTCTGTCTGGGCAGGGAACAGACGCCCTCAGGCGACCTACATGCAGAGGCGGGTCCAAATCCAAAGCTGAACCCCGGGAGTTGTGCGAACAAAGAAGAGAAAGGGAAATCTCTCCCAGCAGCCTCAGAAGCAGCGGATTAAAACTCCACAAACAACTTGATGTGCCTGCATCTGTTGAATACCTGAATAGACAACGAATCATCCCAAATTCAGGACGTGGACTTTGGGAGCAGGATATATTAATTTTTCCCCTTTTCCTTTTTTTGTGAGTGTATATGTATATGCTTCTGGGTGAGATTTTGTCTGTATAGCTTTGCTTTATAATACCTTTACTTTACTTCACTATATTATATCCTCTTTCTTTCTTTCTATCTTTTCTCCCTTTTACTCTGAGCCGTGTGGATGAAAGGCTCTTGGTGCTCCAGCCAGGCATCAGGGCTGTGCCTCTGAGGTGGGAGAGCCAACTTCAGGACACTGGTCCACAAGAGACCTACCAGCTCCACGTAATACAAAACGGCAAAAATCTCTCAGAGATCTCCATCTCAACATCAAGACCCAGCTTCACTCAACGACCAGCAAGCTACAGTGCTGGACACCCTATGCCAAACAACTAGCAAGACAGGAACACAGCCCCATCCATTAGCAGAAAGGCTGCCTAAAATCATAATAAGGCCACAGACACCCCAAAATACACCACCAGATGTGGACATGCCCACCAGAAAGACAAGATCCAGCCTCATCCACCAGAGCTCAGGCACTAGTTCCCTCCACCAGGAAGCCTACACAACCCACTGAACCAACCTTAGCCACTGGGGACAGATACCAAAAACAACGGGAACTACGAACCTGCAGCCTGTGAAAAGGAGACGCCAAACACAGTAAGATAAGCAAAATGACACGACAGAAAAACACACAGCAGATGAAGGAGCAGGGTCAAAACACACCAGACCTAACAAATGAAGAGGAAATAGGTAGTCTACCTGAAAAAGAATTCAGAATAATGATAGTAAGGATGATCCAAAATCTTGGAAATAGAATTGACAAAATGCAAGAAACATTTAACAAGGACGTAGAAGAACTAAAGAGAAACCAAGCAACGATGAAAAACACAATAAATGAAATTAAAAATACTCTAGATGGGATCAATAGCAGAATGACTGAGGCAGAAGAACGGATAAGTGACCTGGAAGATAAAATGGTGGAAATAACTACTGCAGAGCAGGATAAAGAAAAAAGAATGAAAAGAACTGAGGACAGTCTCAGAGACCTCTGGGACAACATTAAAAGCACCAACATTCGAATTATAGGGGTCCCAGAAGAAGAAGAGAAAAAGAAAGAGACAGAAAATATTTGAAGAGATTATAGTTGAAAACTTCCCTAATATGGGAAAGGAAATAGTTAATCAAGTCCTGGAAGCACAGAGAGTCCCATACAGGATAAATCCAAGGAGAAACACGCCAAGACACATATTAATCAAACTGTCAAAAATTAAATATAAAGAAAACATATTAAAAGCAGCAAGGGAAAAACAACAAATAACACACAAGGGAATCCCCATAAGGTTAACATCTGATCTTTCAGCAGAAACTCTGCAAGCCAGAAGGGAGTGGCAGGATATACTTAAAGTGATGAAGGAGAAAAACCTACAACCAAGGTTACTCTACCCAGCAAGGATCTCATTCAGATGTGATGGAGAAATTAAAACCTTTACAGACAAGCAAAAGCTGAGAGAGTTCAGCACCACCAAACCAGCTTTACAACAAATGCTAAAGGAACTTCTCTAGGCAAGAAACACAAGAGAAGGAAAACACCTACAATAACAAACCCAAAACATTTAAGAAAATGGGAATAGGAAAATACATATCGATAATTACCTTGATTGTAAATGGATTAAATGCTCCCACCAAAAGACACAGACTGGCTGAATGGATACAAAAACAAGACCCATATATATGCTGTCTACAAGAGACCCACTTCAGACCTAGAGACACATACAGACTGAAAGTGAGGGGATGGAAAAAGATATTTCATGCAAATGGAAATCAAAAGAAAGCTGGAGTAGCAATTCTCATATCAGACAAAATAGACTTTAAAATAAAGACTATTACAATAGACAAAGAAGGACACTATATAATGATCAAAGGATCGATCCAAGAGGAAGGTATAACAATTGTAAATATTTATGCACCCAACATAGGAGCACCTCAATACATAAGGCAAATACTAACAGCCATAAAAGGGGAAATCGACAGCAACACAATCATAGTAGCAGACTTTAACACCCCACTTTCACCAATGGACAGATCATCCAAAATGAAAATAAATAAGGAAACACAAGCTTTAAATGATACATTAAACAAGATGGACTTAATTGATATTTATAGGACATTCCACCCAAAAACAACAGAATACACATTTTTCTCAAGTGCGCATGGAACATTCTCCAGGATAGATCATATCTTGGGTCACAAATCAAGCCTTGGTAAATTTAAGAAAATTGAAATCGTATCAAGTATCTTTTCCGACCACAACGCTATGAGACTAGATATCAATTACAGGAAAAGATCTGTAAAAAATACAAACACATGGAGGCTACACAATACACTACTTAATAACGAAGTGATCACTGAAGAAATCAAAGGGGAAATCAAAAAATACCTAGAAACAAATGACAATGGAGATACGACGACCCAAAACCTATGGGACGCAGCAAAAGCAGTGCTAAGAGGGAAGTTTATAGCAATACAAGCCTACCTCAAGAAACAGGAAACATCTCGAATAAACAACCTAACCTTGCACCTAAAGCAATTAGAGAAAGAAGAACAAAAAAACCCCAAAGCTAGCAGAAGGAAAGAAATCATAAAGATCAGGTCAGAAATAAATGAAAAAGAAATGAAGGAAGCAATAGCAAAAATCAATAAAACTAAAAGCTGGTTCTTTGAGAAGATAAACAAAATTGATAAACCATTAGCCAGACTCATCAAGAGAAAAAGGGAGAAGACTCAAATCAATAGAATTAGAAATGAAAAAGGAGAAGTAACCACTGACACTGCAGAAATACAAAAGATCATGAGAGATTACTACAAGCAACTCTACGCCAATAAAATGGACAACCCGGAAGAAATGGACAGATTCTTAGAAATGCACAACCTGCCGAGACTGAACCAGGAAGAAATAGAAAATATGAACAGACCAATCACAAGCACTGAAATTGAAACTGTGATTAAAAACCTTCCAACAAACAAAAGCCCAGGACCAGATGGCTTCACAGGCGAATTCTATCAAACATTTAGAGAATAGCTAACACCTATCCTTCTCAAACTCTTCCAAAATATAGCAGAGGGAGGAACACTCCCAAACTCATTCTACGAGGCCACCATCACCCTGATACCAAAACCAGACAAAGATGTCACAAAGAAAGAAAAGTACAGGCCAATATCACTGATGAACATAGATGCAAAAATCCTCAACAAAATACTAGCATACAGAATCCAACAGCACATTCAAAGGATCATACACCATGATCAAGTGGGGTTTATCCCAAGAATGCAAGGATTCTTCAATATACGCAAATCGATCAACGTGATACACCATATTAACAACTTGAAGGAGAAAAACCATATGATCATCTCAATCGATACAGAGAAAGCTTTCGACAAAATTCAACACCCATTTATGATAAAAGCCCTGCAGAAAGTAGGCATAGAGGGAACTTTCCTCAACATAATAAAGGCCATATATGACAAACCCACAGCCAACATTGTCCTCAATGGTGAAAAACTGAAACCATTTCCACTAAGATCAGGAACAAGACAAGGTTGCCCACTCTCACCACTATTATTCAACACAGTTTTGGAAGTTTTAGCCACAGCAATCAGAGAAGAAAAAGAAATAAAAGGAATCCAAATCGGAAAAGAAGAAGTAAAGCTGTCACTGTTTGCAGATGACATGATACTATACATAGAGAATCCTAAAGATGCTACCAGAAAACTCCTAGAGCTAATCAATGAATTTGGTAAAGTAGCAGGATACAAAATTAATGCACAGAAATCTCTTGCATTTCTATACACTAATGATGAAAAATCTGAAAGTGAAATTAAGGAAACACTCCCGTTTACCATTGCAACAAAAAGAATAAACTATCTAGGAATAAATCTACCTAAGGAGACAAAAGACCTGTATGCAGAAAAGTATAAGACACTGATGAAAGAAATTAAATATGATACAAATAGATGGAGAGATATACTATGTTCTTGGATTGGAAGAATCAACATTGTGAAAATGACTCTACTACCCAAAGCAATCTACAGATTCAATGCAATCCCTATCAAACTACCACTGGCATTTTTCACAAAACTAGAACAAAAAATTTCACAATTTGTATGGAAACACAAAAGACCCCGAATAGCCAAAGCAATCTTGAGAACGAAAAATGGAGCTGGGGGAATCAGGCTCCCTGACTTCAGACTATATTACAAAGCTACAGTAATCAAGACAGTTTGGTACTGGCACAAAAACAGAAATATAGATCAATGGAACAGGATAGAAAGCCCAGAGATAAACCCACGCACATATGGTCACCTTATCTTTGATAAAGGAGGCAAGCATATACAGTGGAGAAAAGACAGCCTCTTCAATAAGTGGTGCTGGGAAAATTGGACAGATACATGTAAAAGTATGAAATTAGAACACTCCCTGACACCATGCACAAAAATAAACTCAGAATGGATTAAAGACCTAAGTGTAAGGCCAGACACTATCAAACTCTTAGAGGAAAACACAGGCAGAACACTCTATGACATACATCACAGCAAGATTCTTTTTGACCCAGCTCCTAGAGAAATGGAAATAAGAACACAAATAAACAAATGGGACCTAATGAAACTTAAAAGCTTTTGCACAGCAAAGGAAACCATAAACAAGACCAAAAGACAACCATCAGAATGGGAGAAAATATTTGCAAATGAAGCAACTGACAAAGGATTAATCTCCAAGATTTACAAGCAGCTCATGCAGCTCAATAACAAAAAAACGAACAACCCAATCCAAAAATGGGCAGAAGACCTAAATAGACATTTCTCCAAAGAAGATATACAGATGGCCAACAGACACATGAAAGAATGCTCAACATCATTAATCATTAGAGAAATGCAAATCAAAACTACAATGAGATATCATCTCACACCAGTCAGAATGGCCATCATCAAAAAATCTAGAAACAATAAATGCTGGAGAGAGTGTGGAGGAAAGGGAACACTCTTGCACTGTTCGTGGGAATGTAAATTGATACAGCCACTATGGAGAACAGTATGGAGGTTCCTTAAAAAACTAAAAATAGAACTACCATATGAGAAAACCATAGTTCAAAAAAAGTCATGGAGAGCCTCCCATCAAGCCTCTTAGATAGCCTCAACCACCAGAGGGCAGACAGCAGAAGCAAGAAAAACTACAATCCTGTAGCCTGTGGACCAAAAACCACAGTTACAGAAAAAACAGAGAAGATGAAAAGGCAGAGGGCTATGTACCAGATGAAGGAACAAGAAAAAACCCCAGAAAAACAACTAAATGAAGTGGAGATAGGCAACCTTCCAGAAAAAGAATTCAGAATAATGATAGTGAAGATGATCCAGGACCTCGGAATAAGAATGGAGGCAAAGATTGAGAAGATGCAAGAAATGATTAACAAAGACCTAGAAGAATTAAAGAACAAACAAACAGAGATGACCAATACAATAACTGAAATGAAAACTACACTAGAAGGAATCAATAGCAGAATAACTGAGGCAGAAGAACGGATAAGTGACCTGGAAGACAGAATGGTGGAATTCACTGCTGCAGAACAGACTACAGAAAAAAGAATGAAAAGAAATGAAGACAGCCTAAGAGACCTCTGGGACAACATTAAACACAACAACATTCGCATTATAGGGGTCCCAGAAGGAGAAGAGAGAGAGAAAGGATCAGAGAAAATATTTGAAGAGATTATAGTCGAAAACTTCCCTAACATGGGAAAGGAAATAGCCACCCAAGTCCAGGAAGCGCAGAGAGTCCCACACAGAATAAACCCAAGGAGAAACACGCCGAGACACATAGTAATCAAAGTGGCAAAAATTAAAGACAAAGAAAAATTATTGAAAGCAGCAAGGGAAAAACGACAAATAACATACAAGGGAACTCCCATAAGGTTAACAGCTGATTTCTCAGCAGAAACTCTGCAAGCCAGAAGGGAGTGGCATGATATACTTAAAGTGATGAAAGGGAAGAACCGACAACCAAGATTACTCTACCCGGCAAGGATCTCATTTAGATTTGATGGAGAAATCAAAAGCTTTACAGACAAGCAAAAGCTAAGAGAATTCAGCACCACCAAACCAGCTCTACAACAAATGCTAAAGGAATTTCTCTAAGTGGGAAACACAAGAGAAGAAAAGGACCTACAAAAACAAACCCAAAACAATTAAGAAAATGGTCATAGGAACATACGTATCGATAATTACCTTAAACGTGAATGGATTAAATGCCCCAACCAAAAGACATAGACTGGCTGAATGGATACAAAAACAAGACCCATCTATATGCTGTCTACAAGAGACCCACTTTAGACCTAGGGACACATACAGACTGAAAGTGAGGGGATGGAAAAAGATATTCCATGCAAATGGAAATCAAAAGAAAGCTGGAGTAGCTATACTCATATCAGATAAAATAGACTTTAAAATAAAGAATGTTACAAGAGACAAGGAAGGACACTACATAATGATCCAGGGATCAATCCAAGAAGAAGATATAACAATTATAAATATATATGCACCCAACATAGGAGCACCTCAATACATAAGGCAACTGTTAACAGCTATAAAAGAGGAAATCGACAGTAACACAATAATAGTGGGGGACTTTAACACCTCACTTACACCAATGCACAGATCATCCAAAATGAAAATAAATAAGGAAACAGAAGCTTTAAATGACACAATAGACCAGATAGATTTAATTGATATATATAGGACATTCCATCCAAAAACAGCAGATTACACGTTCTTCTCAAGTGCGTACGGAACATTCTCCAGGATAGATCATATCTTGGGTCACAAATCAAGCCTCAGTAAATTTAAGAAAATTGAAATCATATCAAGCATCTTTTCTGACCACAACGCTATGAGATTAGAAATGAATTACAGGGATAAAAACGTAAAAAAGACAAACACATGGAGGCTAAACAATACATTACTAAATAACCAAGAGATCACTGAAGAAATCAAAGAGGAAATAAAAAAATACCTAGAGACAAATGACAATGAAAACACGACGACCCAAAACCTATGGGATGCAGCAAAAGCAGTTCTAAGAGGGAAGTTTATAGCTATACAAGCCTACCTAAAGAAACAAGAAAAATCTCAAGTAAACAATCTAACCTTACACCTAAAGAAACTAGAGAAAGAAGAACAAACAAAATCCAAAGTTAGCAGAAGGAAAGAAATCATAAGGATCAGAGCAGAAATAAATGAAACAGAAACAAAGAAAACAATAGCAAAGATCAATAAAACTAATAGTTGGTTCTTTGAGAAGATAAAAAAAAATTGATAAGCCATTAGCCAGACTCATCAAGAAAAAGAGGGAGAGGACTCAAATCAATAAATCAGAAATGAAAAAGGAGAAGTTACAACAGACACCGCAGAAATACAAAGCATCCTAAGAGACTACTACAAGCAACTCTATGCCAATAAAATGGACAACCTGGAAGAAATGGACAAATTCTTAGAAAGGTATAACCTTCCAAGACTGAACCAGGAAGAAATAGAAAATATGAACAGACCAATCACAAGTAATGAAATTGAAACTGTGATTAAAAATCTTCCAACAAACAAAAGTCCAGGACCAGATGGCTTCACAGGTGAATTCTTTCAAACATTTAGAGAAGAGCTAACACCCATCCTTCTCAAACTCTTCCAAAAAATTGCAGAGGAAGGAACACTCCCAAACGCATTCTATGAGGCCACCATCACCCTGATACCAAAACCAGACAAAGACACTACAAAAAAAGAAAATTACAGACCAATATCACTGATGAATATAGATGCAAAAATCCTCAACAAAATACTAGCAACCAGAATCCAACAACACATTAAAAGGATCATACACCACGATCAAGTGGGATTTATCCCAGGGATGCAAGGATTCTTCAATATACGCAAATCAAGCAATGTGATACACCATATTAACAAATTGAAGAAGAAAAACCATATGATCATCTCAATAGATGCAGAAAAAGCTTTTGACAAAATTCAACACCGATTTATGATAAAAACTCTCCTGAAAGTGGGCATAGAGGGAACCTACCTCAACATAATAAAGGCCATATATGACAAACCCACAGCAAACATCATTCTCAATGGTGACAAACTGAAAGCATTTCCTCTAAGATCAGGAACGAGACAAGGATGTCCACTCTCACCACTATTATTCAACATAGTTCTGGAAGTCCTAGCCACAGCAATCAGAGAGGAAAAAGAAATAAAAGGAATACAAATTGGAAAAGAAGAAGTAAAACTGTCACTGTTTGCGGATGACATGATACTATACATAGAGAATCCTAAAACTGCCACCAGAAAACCGCTAGAGCTAATTAATGAATATGGTAACGTTGCAGGATACAAAATTAATGCACAGAAATCTCTTGCATTCCTATACACTAATGATGAAAAATCTGAAAGAGAAATTATGGAAACACTCCCATTTACCATTGCAACAAAAACAATAAAATACCAAGAATAAACCTACCTAGGGAGACAAAAGACCTGTATGCAGAAAACTATAAGACACTGATGAAAGAAATTAAAGATGATACCAACAGATGGAGAGATATACCATGTTCTTGGATTGGAAGAATCAACATTGTGAAAATGAGTATACTACCCAAAGCAATCTACAGATTCAATGCAATCCCTATCAAATTACCAATGGCATTTTTTACGGAGCTAGAACAAATCACCTTAAAATTTGTATGGAGACACAAAAGACCCCGAATAGCCAAAGCAGTCTTGAGGGAAAAAAATGGAGCTGGAGGAATCAGACTCCCTGACTTCAGACTATACTACAAAGCTACAGTAATCAAGACAATATGGTACTGGCACAAAAACAGAAACATAGATCAATGGAACAAGATAGAAAGCCCAGAGATTAACCCACACACCTATGGTCAACTAATCTATGACAAAGGAGGCAAAGATATACAATGGAGAAAAGACAGTCTCTTCAATAAGTGGTGCTGAGAAAACTGGACAGCTACATGTAAAAGAATGAAATTAGAATACTCCCTAACACCATACACAAAAATAAACTCAAAATGGATTAGAGACCTAAATATAAGACTGGACACTATAAAACTCTTAGAGGAAAACATAGGAAGAACACTCTTTGACATAAATCACAGCAAGATCTTTTTTGATCCACCTCCTAGAGTAATGGAAATAAAAACAAAAATAAACAAATGGGACCTAATGAAACTTCAAAGCTTTTGCACAGCAAAGGAAACCATAAACAAGACGAAAAGACAACCCTCAGAATGGGAGAAAATATTTGCAAATGAATCAACGGACAAAGGATTAATCTCCAAAATATATAAACAGCTCATTCAGCTCAATATTAAAGAAACAAACACCCCAATCCAAACATGGGCAGAAGACCTAAATAGACATTTCTCCAAAGAAGACATACAGACGGCCACGAAGCACATGAAAAGATGCTCAACATCACTAATTATTAGAGAAATGCAAATCAAAACTACAATGAGGTATCACCTCACTCCTGTTAGAATGGGCATCATCAGAAAATCTACAAACAACAAATGCTGGAGAGGGTGTGGAGAAAAGGGAAACCTCTTGCACTGTTGGTGGGAATGTAAATTGATACAGCCACTATGGAGAACAGTATGGAGGTTCCTTAAAAAACTAAAAATAGAATTACCATATGACCCAGCAATCCCACTACTGGGCATATACCCAGAGAAAACCGTAATTCAAAAAGACACATGCACCCAAATGTTCATTGCAGCACTATTTACAATAGCCAGGTCATGGAAGCAACCTAAATGCCCATCAACAGACGAATGGATAAAGAAGAGGTGGTACATATATACAATGGAATATTACTCAGCCATAAAAAGGAACAAAATTGAGTCATTTGTTGAGAAGTGGATGGATCTAGAGACTGTCATACAGAGTGAAGTAAGTCAGAAAGAGAAAAACAAATATCGTATATTAATGCATGTATGTGGAACCTAGAAAAATGGTACAAATGAGCCAGTTTGCAGGGCAGAAGTTGAGACACAGATGTAGAGAATGGACATATGGACACCAAGGGGGGAAAACTGCGGTGGGGTGGGGATGGTGGTTTGCTGAATTGGGCGATTGGGATTGACATGTATACACTGATGTGTATAAAATTGATGCCTAATAAGAACCTGCAGTATAAAAAAACAAACAAAACAACTAATACTAAACTTGCATTGGGTTATTTGTACGGAAATATGTTAATATAAATGTTTCAGACATTACATGAAATTTCTAAAAATCTTATATGTTCTGGTATAATGTTATAAGTAATAATCCTAGTTATTACTTTAAAATGTATATCTCAGAAATAACTAATTTTCTTGTCAACTGCATTATTATGAACTTTCATCAAATCTTTAACCGTGGTCATTTTTAAGTCTTTTGTCATTTACAGACAGTTCTGGGTGTACTCTGATGATTTTGCAAATATGTTCCTATAAAAGGGTTTCATCTTCAAGAAATTCATGGAAAAGACTCTGACAAGTACAGGTTTCTGGTAACTGACTGTACTGCTGAACTGAATGAATAAGCATTTTCAGAACTCTAATGAAAAACTGATAAACTCATAAAAGTGCTAACAAAAGATCAAGATGAAAAAAAAAATTAATTACATGGGACTGAGTGAACTGATGAGGATGAGTATAATTTTTGTGACTTTCTGTCTGAATTAAAAAAAAAAAAATCCCACAAGGACTCAGAGGCAAAGAATATAGAAATCAATTTTCACTGCAAAGTAAAGGAGCTGTTACAGTGGAGGATTACTGGACTGAATGCCAATATTATGACATAGTATGAGTGTGTTTCATGTTTGGTAATTGCAATTATTGTTGCTTTTGTTGTGGTCATCCATGTACAATGCTTGGTGTCAATCTATTTATCTCTTGTAAAAATAAAATACAGTGTGTGTGTGTGGAAAAAAAAAAAAAAAAAGGAAAAAGAGTCATGTACCAAAATGTTCATTGCAGCTCTATTTACAATAGCCAGGACATGGAAGCAACCTAAATGTCCATCGACAGATGAATGGATAAAGAAGATGTGGCACATATATACAATGGAATATTACTCAGCCATAAAAAGAAATGAAATGGAGGTATTTGTAATGAGGTGGATGGAGTTAGAGTCTGTCATACAGAGTGAAGTAAGTCAGAAAGAGAAAAACAAATACCGTATGCTAACACATATATATGGAATCTAAGGAAAAAAAAAAAGGCCATGAAGAACCTAGTGGCGAGACGGGAATAAAGACACAGACCTACTAGAGAATGGACTTGAGGATATGGGGAGGGGGAGGGGTGAGATGTGACAGGGTGAGAGAGTGTCATGGACATATATACACTACCAAATGTAAAATAGATAGCTAGTGGGAAGCAGCCACATAGCACAGGGAGATCAGCTCGGTGCTTTGTGACCACCTAGAGGGGTGGGATGGGGAGGGTGGGAGGGAGGGAGATGCAAGAGGGAGGAGATATGGGAACATATGTGTATGTAGAACTGATTCACTTTGTTATAAAGCAGAAACTAACACACCATTGTAAAGCAATTATACTCCAATAAAGATGTTAAAAAAAATGAATTGTATTTCTACATACTAGCAACAATTAGAAAATAAAATTAGAAAAATAATGTTCTTTACAAGCATATCAAAAATATCAAATACCTAGACACAAATTTATTGAAACAGTTGCAAGACCTCCACCTTGAAAGCCATAAAATTTTGCTGAGAGATATTTAAAAGGAACTAAATAAATGAGAGATTTATCATTTCATGTACTGAACTATTCATTATTGCTAGGATTACGATGATCTCAAATTGATCTACAGATTCAGTTCCCATCAAAATCTCAGTAGATTTTTTTGTGTGTAAAAGTTGACGTGCTGATTCTAAATATATATGCAAATGCAACGAACCTAGCACAGCCAGACCAATCTTGATGACAAGATTTGAAGGTTTACATTACCAGATTTCAAGACTTAGCAAAAAACTACTAAAAAGTGTTTTATGGCAGAAGGATATAAATTAGACACACTGAACAGAACAGAGTTCAAAAATAGATGCATACATATATGGGCACTTTAAGACAAAAGCAGTAAATGCAGTTCATGAGGGAAATTATGTAGAGAAATTAGATATCTCTATGGAACAATATAAAGCAGCCATATAAACTTTGATGGATAATAACATACTATTTAAAGCTTAAACTAAAAGCATATAGAACAGTGGTTCTCAGAGGGGGCTTTGTGGCTCCAGGAGACATTTGGCCAGGTTTCTGGTTGTCACAATGGGGAGGACGTGCTACAGAAATCTCGAGGCCAGGGATGCTGTTAAATATGTCACAAGGCACAGGAGAGTCCCCCACCACAAAGAATTATCCAGCCCCAAACATCAGTACTGCCAAGGTTGACAACCCCTTGTCTAGAAGAAAAAACAGGAGAATAGCTTCATGATCTTAGGTAGGCAATGAAGTGTTGAACAGACAATAAGAAACACTATCCATAAAATAAAAAATGGATACGTTTGATTTCGTTAGAAATAAAACCATTTTTTCTATCAAAGAAAAGGAAAAGGTAAGTTACAGACTTGAAGAAGGTTACCTGTGACCCATATGTCTGACAAGGACTCTGGCAGGCAGACTCCAAAACGGCCCCTCTAACCCCTGACTCCTGGTCCTCACACCCTGGTGTAACCCTCTCCCCTGGAGTTGTAGGGGGACCTGCGGCTTATTTGTAACCAACAAAATATGGCAAAGGTGATGGGATGTGTGTGATTATGTTCCATAAGCCTGTGAGGAGACACTCTCCCTTGCCGGCTCTAGGAAACGAGCTGTCGTGCTGGGGAAGCCCACACGGCAAGGAAGTAAGGGCAGCCTCCAGGCAACAGCCAACAAGAAGCTGAGGCCCACGGACTGACAGCCCACAAGGAACTGGATGCTGTCGACACCCACGAGCCCGGAAGCAGATCACACCCCACTGGAGCCCAGGAGACCGCAGCCCTGGCCAACACCTTGACTGCAGCCTTGTGAGAGGCTCTGAAGGGAAGGGCCCAGCTGAGCCACGCTCAGACTCTTCATCCACAGAAACTGTCAGGTGATGAACGTAGGTTGTTCTGTGTCACCGGGTTTGTGGTAATATTGCTGTGCTGCAATACATGAGGCAGACTCATAGGCAGAATATCTCCTACAAACCTGAGACAAACACAACCCGATCAAAAACGTCCAAAATACTTGAACAAACACTTCACAGAAATTCGAATGACTAATAAATATACATTTTAAGTGCTCAGCATCATTAATATCATGGAATCACAAATTAAAATCACAATGAGATATGCTACACAACTACAACACGGCTAAAACAAAAGAGACCGACAATTCTGAGTGTTGACGAGGATGTGAAACAACTACTGAATTCTTGTGAAGTACTGCTTAGAGTTTTAAAAGAGCAGCCACTTTGGAAAACCATTCAGCAGTTTCTACTAAAGCAAACCAAACATCTGCCTCCGGATTCAGCAAAATTTTGTTTCACAGGAATTATTTGCTCAGGGGTCATCTATGGCAGAGTTGACTAGCTATGACAGAATATATGGCTTGCAAAACCCGAAGTATTTATTATCTGTCCCTTTACAGAAAAAGTGTGCTGATCCCTGGTCTACACTATGTCTCAGCAATTCCTTTCCTAAGTGCATAGTTCTACAAAATGAAATGTTCAAGGGAGTTCATCAAAGTTTTACTTTAATAGCCCCAAACTGGAAAAAAACCTAAATTCCCACCAAAAAGAGAACGGATAAATTCCCATATATTCATACAGTGGAGTACTTTACAGCAATTAAAAGGAGCAAAGTATTAGTAGATATAACATGAATGATTCTCTCATAGGTATATTGAGCAAAAGACACCAGACACAAAAGAGAACGTACTGTGTGGCTCCATTTACATGAAATTCAAGAACTGGTAAAAACAGTTGATAGAAATGGAACAATGGAAAATTCTGGTGGGAGGGCTGGGTATGGGCAAGGAAACCACCTAAGGGAAACTTCTATGATGTTGGAAAGTCAATGTCATGACCGTACGTACACGAGAAGTCAAGTCAGACAATAAAGTTTGTTCTTTATTATATCCCTCAATTAGAAAATGCATGTCTACCGTAGAATATCTGAAAAGTACACCAAAATTTAACAAAACATTCAAAAAGCAGGCCTTCAGAGGGCAACTACTCTTAGCATTTTGCTTTATTTTCTTCCCGTCTTTTCTTTTCTTTTTTTTTTAATGAATTTATTCATTTTATTTATTTTTGGCTGCGTTGGGTCTTTGTTGCTGTGCGCAGGCTTTCTCTAGTTGTGGCGAGCGGGGGCTACTCTCCTTTGCGTGGGCTTCTCATTGCCGTGGCTTCTCTTGTTGCGGAGCATAGGCTCTAGGTGTGAAGGCTTCAGTAGTTGTGGCACACAGGTTCACTAGTTGTGGCACACCGGGCTTAGTTGCTCCGTGGCATGTGGGATCTTCCCGGACCAGGGCTCGAACCCGTGCTTCCTATATTGGCAGGCGGATTCTTAACCACTGCGCCACCAGGGAAACCCCCCGTCTTTTCTTTTTAATGGTTTCAAACCTACTGAAAAGTTGCAAGAACAAAACAAAGAACTCCCTCATCCCTTTCATCCAGGTCCCCCCCTTACCACTAAGTATTCTGGGATGTACTTCCCCAGACAAGAATGCTCTCCTACGTGGCCACTGTGCAACCCTCTGAAAGTCAGGACATCGATGTTGGTACCACATTCCCATCCAGCCCACAGCCCCTGATCCAGTTCCATCACCTGTCCCACCGTGGTCTTGTTTTCCTCTCTGGTGCAGCACCCCATCCAGGGACGTGTGCTGTGTTTAGTGGGGACATCACAGTCACATCAGTTTCCTTCAGTCTTTTCCTGTCCTCATGTCCCTGCAAATCTTAAAGAATACAGGTGATCTGTAACGTGACTGCTGATCTAGTTTCACGTCAGGGGACACATGATGCTGTTCCACTAAGATGTTCATCGTGATCACCTGGGCAAGTTAGCAACTGCCGGCCTTCTTCTCCCCCTTTCTATTTGATCAGTGTTTTGTGGAGAGATGTTGTGAAATCATCCTATCCTCAAACCTCCATCCACCAAACCTCACATACACTGAAGACTCCTGCCTGTGTCAACTGCTGCTGTGATGGTGGCCAAGTGGTGATTATTTTTATCATGCCTTCGACACATGTTGCTTGGCACTCTCTTTTAAAGAAGAGCCTTCCCTTCTCCACTTTATAATATTTTTATTAATATGGACTTGTGGGTTATTATTTTATTCAATGGGCTATAATCCCACATTGTGTGCATATTTCAAAACAGGGAAGTAATTACGAACTCAAGCTATTTGGATTATTTCAAAAGATGCAATAATTTTCTTCATTCAACAATGAAAGAAGTTAGAAAATAACTTCATAAACAGCAAACAAATTTCCCTGAAAGTCACAGTCACATACATGGTACATCCTAGAAAAGATGAGGGTCATGAAATTTTCATTCACTCTCACAAGTTTCATTAAATATTGGATCCAGTCAAGGGTGGAGAAAAAAAGGCAACTTTCAAAAAGGAGTATGTGGCTTATGGAAGACATTTACTCTTACTTCCTAATTGCACCCGATGGGGAATGTGTCTTCCCAGTACATCTAGGAGTTGGAGCGAGCACTCAATCCATCCTCCTCTGCTGAAGTACTTTCCACAGTCCCCTGGTTAATTAATTAAAAAACAAGACCAAATAAAAACTCCT
This sequence comes from Balaenoptera borealis, assembly GCF_965194805.1. Classification (NCBI taxonomy): domain Eukaryota; kingdom Metazoa; phylum Chordata; class Mammalia; order Artiodactyla; family Balaenopteridae; genus Balaenoptera; species Balaenoptera borealis. The sequence continues at coordinate 9,015,569 of NC_138877.1, forward strand.
CCACACATCCCCTCAAAGGACAAAAAACTAACAAACAAAAAAGAAAAAAACAAAAAGAAAGCCCACTAAGACATCCCAAGTTACTCTCCAGAGTGTCACCAGGAAGCAATTCCAACAGTTTGAGCCAAGAATTTATCTATCACAGTCATCACAAGCATGCCTTCCTTTTAAACAAGCAAAACTTTTTGAAATAAACAGAACCAAAAGCGGTACTGATCACTTTTCTTGCGATGCACAGTTACTCAACATGAACTAGTATTTAAACTGAGTTAGGAGGGGAAGGAGGCCACACCTCCAGGCCTCGTCTCACAAGGGTACACGTGGGTGGAGGCAGGGCGTCTGTCATTACTGCGAAGCCAAATGTTAAGTTGAACCTTTGGTTTGATTTCAACATTGCTCTTGGTAGCATGCCAGCACCACCGGTACAGAAAGGGCTCTGGAGGCTGCTCACAGCAGCACACACCTGTGGCCCTTCTGTTCTGGAGGCTGCAGGGAGGCTAATAAACAGTGTTTTGTCAGACACACTCTTTAGGCCCTTCTGTGTGAGTACAAAATAACCCCCACACGCCACAGCCTTCAGGCTGCATCTGCTTTTCAGGGTGTCTCCAGGGTGACAGACTTTTGTTTGTCCTTAGCTAATGTCTCAGTATTAGGGAGACCATCTGAGGTCAATGTTGGTCCCCACAGGCAAGAAAGGAGTCTTTGGACAGTGGTGTTTCAAGTATCCACTTTTCTTTCCGATTTTCAAATGAAGACAGAGAGGGCACTGAAAAACAGACGAGAGATGCACCTATTTGTGGACTGCTGAGAGGTCGTAATGTGTTATAACCGTCTTGCCCTGTGGTATCAAGAAGTCCAAGGGCAAATGGCTCTCTACCAACCCGAGCAGCGCCTGCACAGAGGTCAGGGAAGGCTGGGACACACCTGGGAAGGGGATTTGCTTGTTGGAGAGACTGTCAGGTGACCTTCCCGACCAATGGCTCTTTCACTGACAGCACAATTGTTTGTGTTGCTAAAGTACTTCTGTGCCCACTTTACACACTTCAAATTCGACGCTCGCCTCAAATTCTCCACCAGGGCGCTGGCAGCACTGTGTAGGGTCTCACGGCTGCTAGATAGTGGCTGCCCATTTTGTATTCAGATGCTCAAATATTTCTAGATTTGGCCAGTGGGGCAGCGGGGGGCCCTTCAAGCTGTCCCTTATTCTTTCTGTCCTTACAATTCTTTGAGCCTTTTTGTATTTTCTGGCAAAAAAAAAAAAGTTGTACTCTTCCTAACCCAGTGATGAAATCAGCTATTTCTCTGAGGAGCTCTGGTTCCTTTCAGTGAAGGAGGACATTCAGAAACCACGTTTGACTTGGGCACTCAGCGTGCTCATTGCTACTGGGCTGACATTGCTTCTAGGCCCCTTCAGCAGATGGAGATGAGAATACATGTATGTATACAGATACAGACACAGATATTAACATCCATATATACACAACATCTGTAACTGTTTCTGTATCTATCTGTGCATATATGTATTAACAATTCCTGAGTTAATACCAATATGTCTAATTCCAATTCAATACTACAGTTATTTCTAGCCTTTTCCCTTTCCACGTTGGTAAATCCCTTCTCAGACCCGATCAGAAGATTTTATTTTTCAACTGAGGTTTAAGTTGGTGGGAGAAAAGTCAAAATTGCAAGCCTGGGTATCATAGATGCAATAAATACCACATGGGAATAGATCATTCCTGGCTTTCTGTAACTAGTTTATGCACAGGTCACCTTCTCTAAGTATAACACTTGCTGAGACCGTAAAGGCTCAGTCACACTGTTGCACAGAGTAAAGTGGGGTATGCTAGAACCCAGCTGTGGGCAGAGTTTGGCAACAGCATGCCAGGACCCAGGAGGTAATGAGAGGTAAAGGTTCCCCGCCCCGCCCAAGGAAGGGATTCTTCACACTCAACCTCCAGCCTAACCTTGGAAGGCTCTAGACTGCACTAACCTAGGAGGGGCATCCTGCTTATGGCACTTCTGGGGGCCTCATCCAGCATCTGGCAGCTTGTCTCAAGGTCAGATTTATCAGAGGTACCCTCTCTCCTTATGATGCTTGTTTTTCAGGCTGCACCAGAGCCTGGGGCTCCTCTGGTCTCTGTGAGGAACATCATGGTGAGGAGGCTGCAGCCCCCAGAGTCACATTACAGAATCTAAGCCAGAAACAGAAATGATTAGCCTGTTGTGAGAGTTTGGCCGCAGATATTTTGTTTGAGCCAATTTTTAAAAATTCTGAGTTTCCAAATAAAAATCAGATTTCTGACTTTTCTAGAAAAATGTGAAGATCTGGCCACAAGGGGCCCATATTCTTATGCACTGCTACTCAGCTCCAAGTTAAGCAGGGGCAAGTATTCTCCACGGGTCCCGCGTTCCCTGCCTGCCCTCCTCACCACCCTTCACCATGTGAGAGCCTTCCCCGAACTGTCAGCACAGGAAGCCTGGGCAGAGGGCATGGGACTTTCTGTTACTTTGTATTTGCTTTGATCCCATAATCATTTACTTCAGGGCCAGCTTGGGGCCACCAGCCTATTGGAAGCAGAAGTCCAGCACCGCAGGTAGAGGCCAACTCTGGGCCAGCTGGGGGAGATGAAGCAGGGAAGAATGCTGGCCTCCACCAACACTGGACTTCAAGTTCATTTTTGAGACACAAGGGGAAAAGAAACCAGGATCTCTAAGCATCCGAACCTGTCCACTCTCCCATGTACCTAGTGAGCACAGGAAGAACAAAGAGTCACAGCAGAGGGGCTCAGAGAGAGAGGCTCATGTTGTGTTGCTTGCTTTTCTGGGCACACACCTGAACCCCATTTCCCAGACAGCCCTCTGGTCAGAGTCGGGTCATGTGAGAGCCAAACACATGTGGATGGCAGTGATGGACACCAGCTCCTAGCCTCGCCCTTACTCCTCCTCCCTCTCCCCATCTGCCACTCACAATCTCTCCCTTTGCCTAAGGAGTCACAGATTCAGGAGAAGATTCTGAGGTCTTAGGGTGGATGAGCCATCTGCTAGACGGAAGCCTAGGTCCCTGCATGACCACATGGCGCAGAGTACTCCTCTTCTACCTCCTCACTGGACTCTAATGAGAGCAAGAAATAAACTTCTATGGTTTTAAGCCACTGAGAGTTTGGGGTTGTTAAAACAACTAGTGTGTCCTGACTAGTACACTGGCCTTGACTAGTACACAGATTAAGGGTTTATTAAGGTACTTCCTTTGAGGTCAAGTTTCTCAAATAAATATTACATATCCAAATACTTCTAATTTTTTTCAATCTAATCACTGCCTTATTACCAATAATCTGGTTTGTGTTTTTGTGACTCAACTTGTAGTGGGCTTGCCAAAAATTTTAACTGCCAAATCCAAAATACTTCCCAGCTCTCATTTTACTTGTGTTCCTGTGGTACTTGACACTGTTAACCATACTCTTCTTCCCGAAGCCCTTCCTGCAATTCTCCATGCACCTGAGAGGTAGACTGTTTCATCTTCCAACTCCACCACCACTTACTAGCTGAGTGACCTTGGGCAATTCCTGGACTTCACCAGGCTCACTTAGGGGCTCCTGTGAGGATTCCGTAAGATAATGTGGAGCTCACTGAATGAATGCAATGAATAAATGTAAGAGCTCACTGAATGTTAGCTGCTGTTACTATTGTTAATAATACAGTGTCTTGATTTTCTTCTGTCTTCTCTGTCTCCTCCTCTGTAAAATGTTTTGGCTCTTCTTTCTCTCTCTGCTGACTGTTGGCTTTTCCAAAGGTTATTGTCTCAGATCTTTTCACATCTTCTCCTCTGTGACTGACAGACTTCTACATCGGGTTCTTAATGTTCTATCAAGCTTTATCTCCAATTTGTGCCCTCTACACCTCTTCCCTCATGTGTCATCAAAGCAATCACAAGTACACAGAACAGGCTGACGGAGCGCTTTCCTCTGGGGTTCTGGGGCAGACCCAGAGACTGGGTCAAAAAGGAAGGACTCCTCATAGACATGAATTGTGTCATGTGTCCTGTTCACTAGAGCTAAGTGACTCAGCCACAGCCCAGCCCAGTGAATTGGAGAGACTTCCTGAAGGGACTGCGACTGCTCACTAACTTCCAAGACCTTCATCCATTTCAGAGTCAGGAAGCACGGTCCATAACTCATGGTCCTTCCAGTCTTCTCTCCTAAACACAGCCCATTCGAGGATTATTTCAGTTGGCTTAGTTTTCTTTAGAATGGGTTTCCCAAGTTATGATCCATAAAATATTTGACTTAAAGATACTTCTCAAAAGGAGACTTCCAGAATTAAGTAATTAAAAAAAAAAAAAAAACTATTGGAAATTCCCAGAGCACATTAGTAAACCACAGGCCCTGCGAAGCCCTGCTGTGGAAAGACATGGGACTTGAGTCAGCTCAGTGTCTTTCAAGCTTACGTGGACACAGAACCCTTTTGGGTCGAGCCCAGTGTGCGGAGATCCTTCAGCTGCCACAGGAGCTCCCACAGGCACAGAGAGGGAAGAGCCCCAACTGCCTGGGAGCTCCCTAAGGGGCAACTGAGAACAATCAGGCCAGAGAGGGAGGGGCCGGCACCGTGAGATGCAAGGAGGCATGTGCAGTGTCCCAGGAGTCGAGGCGTCCGAGAGGTTTCGCAAGGATGGGATGGTCAAGTACATAAAGTGATAAAATGTCAAAGAGGATTTGCTCATGCCTACTGTGAGTCATTCTAAGAGAGTTTTCTGGATTACTGACACCTACCTAGGGGTTTGTGTTGGACACCTGGCCAACGTTAGTCAGTTGCAGTGAACAAGACAGACATGGTTCCAGCTCTTGTGCCCGAGGGGGCTGGAGGGACTGTGGGTTCCCACAGCAAACTGAGACCTAGGTGGGGCAGCCAGGACTGCCATGTGCCCCCAGACTGAGCTACGCTTGGAGCTCCGGGGACGGAGCAGCGCGGAGCACGAGCTAGCAGGAAATTAGACTGTTCAAGTCTCTTATGACGGCCCTCAGAACAGAAGAAGAATGCCCGAGAAACTGCTAAACAGGGAGCCCCAGGCACTTGAACTAATTAGAGAAACCTCAGAGTAATCCTGCCTCTCAATTACAGGTTCACGGGGGCCGGTGGGCGGGCGGGGGACGAGGTCTGGGAAAGAGTCATGGAGGGTGCTGTTTCCTCTCAGATTCCACAGGAATAAATAAAGTTGGCACCTTTAAAGAAGTGCTTTCAAAATGTTTTGAAAAGAAATGCCAGAGAGGGGAAAAAAAAAAAATCTCTGTGCCCACTGCAGCTCAGCAGGAGGAAGACTTGCACATGGGTTGGCGCCCTTGATGGGGCTCCAAGTGTCTTACAAGGATATTTCCCACATGGCCATGGGCAAAGGCCGTGGAGCAGAGATGGCACAGTGGATGCCCAAGATCCTGGAGCGACGAGCAGACGTACTTTGTTTAACCTACACAGTGTTTTGAAAAATTGAATAAGTTGCTAACATTTAAAAATAGGGAGATTTAGCATAAAATATGGATTTTTACCTTCTCTTGAGAAAATGGAGAGTCTGAGCAAATTGGCTGGATCTGAGGAGACGTTTCCCCCTTTACACGGGGCAGGCATTGTATTTCTACGGCAGGGTAGATTCATTCACTTACGGTACTCGCACGGCCCTCGCAGAGACCTGAGTTGGTGACCTTTGGCTCTGAAGCATTGTTGGAATTGATACTAAGATATTTTTAATCATGTTTTCAGATGTTATGAACTCTGGGTTTCTTAAATCCCAACAATATAAATGAACGGGCCGATCTAGCCACTTAAAATTCTCCCCAAATATACTCAGGATCCCTTTGGAGGTATGTCTCATGGTTGTATATACCAGCTGCGTTCACTTTTTCTCCCAGTTTTGTTTTGACTTGTAGGGTCCACTGCCATAGAAGCTTCTAATACCCAATGAAATGGATATTATATAAAATAACTGAAGGTCCTCACCAGAAGTGGAGATTAAGATAGTATTCACTTCATTGAGGCATTAAGGCAGTTAAATGAGTGAATATTTGCAAAGTGCTTCAAACAGGGCCTTGTAAATAGTAAATACTTCATCTGTACTTATTAAATAAAACAATTTAAATGCTGTTAACATGTAATGATGTTGCCAACTCGTATTAACTTTTTCCTATTTTTCTCTCTCTAGTCCGGGTTCAGGCTGAAAAACGGCCTATTCCTCAGGTCACTGTGTCTGTTCTTGGTCCTAGTTAAAAAAGGACCCATCATCCTTGCATGATTTATTCTCTGTATTCATAAGCTGTGTAAGACTACACTCCTGAGTCCTCAAGGCCTTAGAGAGATTCTTAGTGAAAGGTATCTTTTAGTCTTTATTTGCTCTCAACTGTACCCTCCCTGTTTGCCCAGATGCAAGGACATGGTGTCTGGTCAGAAAAAATCTAAATCACAGAGACCAGGTGACATTCAAATTCACATCTCTCCTCCCAAGGTATTAAGCTTCATGCCCCACTTTTCTCTTTCTATAGGAAGGTTTCTATGGCTTTGCAGCTAGAACCTGCAGCCCAGGTCCCAGGGAACCTCAGAAAGCCCAGCTCCTCAGAATCCAGGGAGATGAGCAGAATTTAGGGTCCTGGACTGGCTCTAGGCCACGGCACTCTTGGTTATCTTTCAAACCAGGAGTCACCTTCTAGTGGCTTCTGTGCCCTGGTCATCTTCACAGCCAAAGCTGCACATATTCTTGATTTTCAGGTCAGTAATTCTCTCCAGGGTAGTGGCTAGCTCTACCTTTGAGCACCAGTAATCAGAGTTGGAAGAATCTTCAGCAAGGAAATTTAGTATAATCCCCATTTTCTGTCAAACTTCTCCTTGCCAACCCCACCCCTAAATCTCAACCAACTGACGACCAAATACAAAAATAAACTTTTGTCAGTACTCATCAATAGCTGTTTGAAGACGTGATACTACTGTTGAAAAGGCCATGCAAAATATTAATCACTCAGGTGGGTACACTACTTTCAAGCACTTTTTTTGGGGGGGGGGGTTGAGAATAAGGAGATTGTCTTTCTTGTCTCTTTCCTTTCTCTTTTTCACATTCTTGGTAGAATTTCTTGAGAGATTATGCATTGCTTTCCTTGAAGTATATTTGATTATGACTTTTAGACATCAGCACACAGGATATATATGTACTATATACTAAAAGATTATTTCTGTATAACTTTCTATATAAAGCAATATGTATACATAATGTTTTTAAAGAAATGCAACCTGGTGCACAGGCACATGTGGTGCTCGTGTCCACACCAATCATTATAAACACAGCCACAATGACATGAGTGTTGCCAGGTACTTTATTTAACTGGGCTACTCCCACTGTGAGACAGATAACAATATTCCCCTTTTACAGACAAGAAACTGTTCTTCAGCAGACTTAGTAACTTGCTGAAAGTCCCACTGTTGGTCAACGGCAGAGTTCAGAGCCAATCTCTGGTCTGTCAGGCCCAAGTTCTTGGGCTTCCTCACAGTGTATGGCTAACTCTCTAGCTCTCAACCCTGAAGGGACAAAGCCTCTGAGGCACAAGACAGTGTTTACAAACACTCTTGGGTTGACTCTTCATAAAACCCAGAGGTTTTATGGGCAGTGTCTCTGCCTTATCTCCAGACAATTATGGGTAAACTACACTGTCAGATTATAAGAACTGTGTTGACAGTGATGCAATCCAGCAGTTGATACCAGAGGGAGAAAATAACTTACTAGTTCTTTTGATTTGAGAAATGGATTTTTATAGAATATGACATAGATTAAAGCATTTTCCAAAAGGAGCTGGAACCTGGGCCAGTGATATTCTTTAAAAAATGTAGTTCTAGTAGACTGTTTCAACACTTTGAGTGGTTTGGATGGATGCTCTCTAGTATGGTCAAGAACACAGTTATAGACCCTCTGGGACAGGATGCGCCAAGGGTCCCAGTCATTGATGGAAAGGTGGTGGGGTGGGTCCTGACCAGGGAGGAAACTTAGCCAAATTCAGGGCATTATGGAGACTGTTATGAATAGCTATTATTGTGGGAAAGGACATCGTGGTCTCCAAGACGTCCTAATAACATGAGAACACACTGTTCTAATTCAAATATCAGAAATCCTCACGAATATGTTTCTGAACCAAAATGGCCCATGAACTTCTTGCTTACTTCAGTCAGTGGTATCTTTGGGCCATGTTGACTTTGGTTTTCTACATAGATCTTACACAGGGAAAAGCAAACTAAATAATGCCCTCGATATTAGTGATGTACTCTTTCAATAAATATAGCAGTGGTGTTCATACTGTTGTTTCTTCTAATGATTGATAATAAGTCATAACATTAAATGAATTCTTAACAAAGACAGTTTTGGGAGGGAGCCAATGTAAAATGGTCTAAATATATATATTTCTGGAGGCCTCAATGTATAACATTTCAGCACATTCATCACATTACTTTAGATCTCCTTTAGATCAAAATAATTCTAACTTGGTCCTCCTTTCTGGCAGAAAAATTTTAACATTCGTAATTACTGGGCTTCCCCGCAGGATGGTGCAAGTGTTTTCTCACCCCCTTACACAGAACAGAATGTTCAGGGCGGGCCTCCGTCTCTGTCCACACTGGTCCCCTGCCATATCCACAGCCTCTTTTGTTGCTTCCTGCCAGGGCTCGGCTGCGTGCCCACCTGGCTGCGTTGAACTACAGTTCCCAGAATTCCCCTTTCTTCGTGCTTCCTGTCGGCTAGCGCTCCGAGGAGATTCTCTCGACAGTTGGAGGCCGGAAGAAAGGGGGCAGCCGTTTTGTAGCACACACATTGTTTCCCATCTCCTGATTCATCTTAGTGGCCTAAAGCAGCAACATGGCCTGCAATGGCTCTCCCTTCCCCCTGGACCTTCTTCCAGTTTCTCTGACTCCTGGGTCAGCTGTGTGTGTGTGTTCGGGTCCTTGATGAAGGACTGTGGCCTCTGCAGGATATGCCTGTTACCAAGGTCAGAGGCAACCAGAACCGATGTGGGTCAGCCAGGCCTCGTGCCTGCGGGGTTCCAGCCTGCTCATGACCTTCCTTCCGCAGCTTGTGAGCTCTGGACTCCAACAACAGATGTGGAGACGACTTTGCCAAGACTGCTTACCGAACCCTCAGAGTGCTTAAGCCATTCCCTTTGGTAAATCCGTATGTATTTATGTCTTACTGGTTCTGCTTCTCTGGGAGAACCCTGACTAATACACCTCCATGCTGCTCTCCCGGGGCACAAGCCTTTGTCAAGGCTGAATCCCAGGGTCTAGGACAGGGCCTGCCGACACATATACCTGTAGCCTCTCCTCGCTAAGGCCCTGTCACCACCCCCAGAGATGTGCCATGCAATTCTGCACGGTTCTCTGCCATGGGAGGACCTGTGACTTCTGTCCCTTTCTGAGTCTGGGAGGAATCCCACTGCATGACTTGCTCCATCACCTTCACTCTGGAGTATCTGATGACACTTCCTCAGGTGAAATGGGTTGAGGCTTTCACAAAAAACAGGAAGAAGGCTTGACTTCAGGCCACTTCTGCTTTTAACCCCAGGAGAAACTCACAGTGAGGCGAGCCAGTACAACTCCTTACTTCCTTGGAGTTGAGAGGTCCGTGTGTGAGAAAAAAAATAAAGGGAAATGGCATAAACACTTCAATAATTATCCTGCCATAGGAGGGCAGAGCTAGAGACGTGGATGGAGATGTGTTCCTTCGCCTGTGGTTCCAAAAGCCAGCTAAGTCATTCCCAAATTGTACGCCCACTAGGGGGGGTACAGGGAATCTGTGTTTTTAATTAAAACTCTCTCAAGTGGTTCTTATGCATAAATGAATTAAAAGTAGCTGTCTTATGCCATCTTTTCTATGTTCAATGCCAATTCTTTGAGTGGAACATTTGATGGTAGTGGATAGCAAATAATAATAATTATCCTATACAAGGATAGGATCTGGTGTGTTGGCTACTCCGTATGGCCAAATATGCGTTTGGGCATTCTGGAAGCCCTAAGAGGCAATATCTTATCCAATATCCTTATGCGATTGGGAGACAACCCCATCTGAGGGAGAACACAGCAGTGGGGATTCTAATACAATAAAAAGATAAAGTTTAGGGTCAGGACTAGATATCACTGGGTCTGCAGCTCATGCACTGGGTGGAGGTGGGCCAGAGTTGGGTGCAGCCTCCACATGTGCCCGAGTACCTCCTGAGGCACATGGGTTGAAGTGCTCTCGCAGCTGTGGGTCAGGCTGCCAGGAGCTGCCCTGGCAGGACTCTAGAGGCTGGGGGAGTTTCAGTTCACTGAAGAAAGACACAGCATTATGAAGTGATGATGATGAGGATGGAGTCTGTCCAGTAAGAAAGCAAAGCCTGACTGGAGCGCTGTTCTGAGCTGGGTCCCAGTGGTAGCATTCCTGATGGACACGCGAATGACAGGGCTACGTGCGATGGTCAACTTTCTGTAGTTGGCGTGAGAGACCTTCTTTGTGAAGCAATAGATCAGGCGATTGAGAGTCGCCCAGAGGAGGTTGTAGGAGACTGAAGACAGAATAACTGATGAAGGTGAAGAAGGTGAAACTGACAGAAGTAAGAATACCCCCAGTTTTGTCCTAAAACAGATTTGAAGAGGGAGTCCAATGAAGTCTTTACAAAGGAAATGATTGAGTCCGTGAGCTGTTTTTCCATGGAGCTTGTATTCTGGGAACTTTTCCCCAAACTCTTTTTTTGATGAGCCAAAGCCATCAACTAGTGCTAAGAACTCCACAGGAGAAAGCCCAACAAAGGCACGGCTGCCGGGACCTCAGCAGAGAGCGATGCCTGCACAGTGGTCTGGAGAGAACTGCTTGCACAGAAGAGATGGAACTCAAGAAACTAGTTTCCAAACTACTGGTGTCCAATTTGAGGAGGCTTCTTGGCCAGAGCCTGCTAGCACGATAGAGGGACCAGAGAGCTTTGTGAAACGGGTGTAAGAATAGCCCCGCCTGTGATTTGGGGTGGGGATCTCATTCTGGGTCGACAATTTATTGAATTCAACTTCTTGCCCAGGAAGCTTGTCTCAAAAGAAAAGCCATTTTCTAGGGGCTTATTAAAGGAATGTTACATGATAGCCTCCGTGACGGCAAGGGTAAGAAGCTGTATGTAAAAGACACCTTAAATCACCTGCCACACTGGCTAAACATTAAGACTCACTGACAATGTTCTCTTTAAGATGAAAGAGATGGTTGGAAAGAAGGCTGCTCCTGCTCTAATGGGACCTGGCAGCTGAGTCACTCCTAGGCAGGAGCTCTGTTGACAGAGGTGACTGTTAACATGGATGAGAAGGTGGAAGAAATCAAGAGCTTAATTCTAATGCTAAGAAATATAATGGAGGCCCCGGAGCTTATATACTACTTGTCGATTAATACAGCCCTGTTGATTATATAGCCAGGAGAATCATGGCTGACTTCTGCCTCTGAAAATACCGTGAAAACATACAAAGAAAATTTTCTCCCCCAAGGTTTATTTACCCTCTGCTAGTGCTATCCCTTGGTTTCCCTTGCATAACTGAGAAGCCTGGCTGTTCAGGATGTTTACAAGTTAGTGACGAGAAGTCAGGACAAAGACTGGGAAGCAAATCAGATGCAGACTGGCTATGGGAGGACAGCCCAGCAGACCTTGCGGAAGCACGGGGCCAGCCAAACAACTTCTATAGTTCACAACAGTTACACCTCGATGGGCAAGCTGAGTTATGCTAAGGGCTAATTTTGAAAATGATTATGAATTCTTAACTGAGGATGTATTCTCATGTGGCATTGAGATTTACTGAAGTAGTCAGCTTGCCCGGTGCTTAAAATATTGTGCAGTAATCCTCAACCTTAGTGGAGGCTAGTTTCCTGCTAGCAGGGAATCATCGCGGGTGCCCAAACCAGACTCTAAGGTTGTCCTCTGGGGGCACACAGGATTGAAGTTTTAACTTCTCAGGAAGAACTCTTCTGTGTGGAAAGAACTTGCAGTGAAAAGTGGAATTATAATTCCTTTACTGCTTCAGAGTCTCCACGACGACTGAAAAGTGTACATAGCTGGTCCTTGTATCACACAACAGAAGACCATCCAAATTTCTTATTCTATTTTTTCCCCTTAGTGAGAATTGAATATTTGTTCAGAAAAAAATGGTTTATGCCAGTAGAGATGAATTTTGAGACAGCAGCTCCCACGCCTTTTTGAAACCCATGCTGAAATCTCTTCCCTTGCTGCAGGTGGCACAGACGAGGCACAAGTCTACCAATTCGACTTCGCGTCCTGCCTGACATCCCTGCTCTACTTCTGTCTGCAGCGTCAGGAAAACTCTTAATGTTTAATATTTGAATACAACAGTTAATGTCTATACAGTAAAAGTATTCAGACTTCAAACCAGTATTGAAACCAGGTGTAAACCAGCTAACGGTTTCTTAATCTCAGACTTGGAAATGAATGTAAACTGTATTTTTCTTAAGTGTGTTTTAAAACCTCCTGCCTCAAGTTCATTGTTTAATGGGATCAACTTCCAAAGAAATTTATTCTAGTACCAAAAAAAAAAAAAGAGACTGTCTAGAGTTAGGGGAGAAGGTGTGACAGTGGCTTTCTAAAACATGACTAAGATTGTCTTCTGTGCTAGACTATATGATACTATTCCTATAGAATCTATAGGAATTGCTGGGCCGGTTTCTAAACAAAGGTGTATACAATGAAAGGCTCTCAAATTGTTGGTAAAGATAGGGGAGAATTAAGATTCTTTCAAGATTCAAACAGAACCTGTTTCAGGAGTCTTAACTGACATGATACTTATTTTCTGCAAAAAAAAAATATGGATATTAAATGTCCCTTCTTAAAAATTTATTTATTTATTTATTTTTGGCTGTGTTGGATCTTCGTTCCTGTGCGAGGGCTTTCTCTAGTTGCGGCAAGCGGGGGCTACTCTTCATCGCGGTGCGCGGGCCTCTCACTGTCGCGGCCTCTCTTGTTGCGGAGCACAGGCTCCAGACGCGCAGGCTCAGTAGTTGTGGCTCACGGGCCTAATTGCTCCGTGGCATGTGGGATCTTCCCAGACCAGGGCTCGAACCCGTGTCCCCTGCACTGGCAGGCAGATTCTCAACCACTGCATCACCAGGGAAGCCCTAAATGTCCCTTTTTGAATTCTATCTTCTTGCATATATTTTTACAAAGATTGTTTCCTTCATCCTTGTGATGTTTTACTGTTTCATTTAGTATGACTTCTGCAGCATGGATTACTATGTTAATGTGTGAAAAGGAAAAAAATTATCTAGATCATGTGAACTTTAATGAACAAATGTATGTTTTCTGTAGGTTCTGGAGTATAATTTTGTTTGGTGTTTTTGGTTGTTGTTCATAAAAAGGAAATTAGTCCAGTTCTCATAAATGTTAAAGAAAAAACTGATACTTGAAATGCTACAGATGCAAACTTTAGAAAAATAAGTGGGAGGGTGGCAGAAGCACAAGAAGAATATTTACTAGTAAAGTATATTTGTTAACTGGAATCTGAAACAGATTTTTTTCTTTGATTTTTTTAATAGTGACAAGAATTGTGTAGGACAAGGGGAGTTCTGGAAGATGCTACCAATTTTACTTTAAAATCAGATGTGATGTTTCTGTACATTATCTATTTCGATGAAAGTTAAGTGATTTGGGGTGGGAGGGGGAAATGTCTAGTTTCAGTTCCCATCAGCTTTACCAATTGTCCCAGGTACAGGTGAGGGCTAGCTGGAGTCATGGTCCAAGGTTAAGTCAAGGTCACAGTGTTCTGATTTGAGGCACAGCTGTGAATCAGACTGAGATCCCAGCCAGAGAAACTGCCTCAGCAGTATCTGAGCCACTCTTGAATTTTAAAGTGACCTAGAATATTTTATTTTTTGAGTATTATGAATGAGTATTGAATATTACAGATTTTTATATTCAGTGTGTTTTAATCAATCCCATTCTTTATGATGCTCAAAGTGTCCCAAATGTGATGACTGGGGGCCCTTATATTGGCTACTGTTCTTCTGACATTACCCATTAGTATCTGGGTACTTCTGTGCTTTCCAGAAAGGCTCACCTTCTTCATTCCCCATCCCATACTTGGAATCAGTCAAGTTTTGTTTAGTAGCATGAGAGTACAACGGTATTTTGAAACCAAACTCTTGACATTGATGGGAAGCCAGATGAGTGACATGGCATCACCAACGACATATGCTTGTCAAAATGTTAAACTTGAATCTGGTTGCAGCTTTAGAATTTTCTTCTAGTTTACTGGCATTGCAGGGAGCAGAGGAAGGAGTTAAATAACATGGTGATGAAACCAGCAGACAAATGCAACCTTGAGGCCTTCTACCAGACGCCTGACCTGGTTTCCTCAACAAGTCATAAAGAACGTGGGGAAGACAATCGTAGATTTGAGGAGACTTAAAAGACGTAACAAAAGAAGCATGGGCTTGTGACTTGAATCCTATTTTTTAAAAACTATAAAATCATTCTGGGAATTGTTAGGGAAATTTTAATATAGATTCACTATTAGATGATACTAGGTAATTATTAATTTTTTGAGGTATAACACTGGTATTTTGATTGTTTAGTTAAATATTTTTTGGTGATACAGGCTAAAGTGTTTAAGGATAAATGTAATGAAGTCTGTAGTTTATTTAAAATTATTTAACAAAAATAAAAATCAAGATAAAGTAGTATGTAACTATATAAATACATATTATGTATTTATGAAGAAGATGTGGTAAATTCAACAATTGTTGGGGAACTGTTGGATCTAGGAGATAGGTGTTTATTGTACTATTTCTTTTCCTTTTCTATATGTTTACTTTTAAAAATTGAAGTATAGCTGATTTTTAAAAATTAATTAATTAATTAATTTATTTTTGGCTGTGTTGGGTCTTCGTTTCTGTGCAAGGGCTTTCTCTAGTTGCGGCAAGCGGGGTCCACTCTTCATCACGGTGCGCGGGCCTCTCACTATCGCGGCCTCTCTTGTTGCGGAGCACAGGCTCCAGACGCGCAGGCTCAGTAGTTGTGGCTCACGGGCTTAGTTGCTCTGCGGCATGTGGGATCTTCCCAGACCAGGGCTCGAACCCGTGTCCCCTGCATTGGCAGGCAGATTCTCAACCACTGTGCCACCAGGGAAGCCCCACTTTTTTTTTTTTTAATTGTAAAAAAAAGTTTTAAAAAAGGGGATGGGAAACTCCCAGACTTTGGGACACAGGAGGCTTCTTGCTCCTGAGAACTTTAGGCCAATGTTTCTTCCTGCATTTCCTGCCTTTCCTGCCCAGGAGATGGTACCATCCTCCTAGCTTCCAAGTCAGAAGTCTGAGGGTCTTTCTCATCTCTTCTTTCTTCTTCAGCCTTTGCATTCAACAAGTACCACTTTTTTCCAGTTACATCTTCCAAATATGTCATGGCTCTGCCCCTGTCCGAGGCCACTATCCCGGGGGACCCAAGCAGCAGCCTTTGCACTGAAGTCCCTCCTTCACGACCATCTTCCTCACATCCATTCAGCCCCAGAGTAATCTTTCTAAAGTGCAGTTCTGATCACGCTGCCTCTCGGTGACTCCCCACTGCTTAGAGGATAAAGTCCAAGCCCCTGGCATGGTGTACGATGTCACGCCACCCACCCCCGCTCCGGCGACACGGAGCTGTGCTTGTGTCGTCTCCCCTGTGATGCCCTCTGCGTGCTCTTCCCCTGGCTGACTCCTCGTGCGCATCCCGAAATCCCCAAACGCAGCAGCCCTCCCTCTCCAGGACAGTTCCTCGGCCACACTGCTACCTTACTGGGCTGCAAGTCCCCCATAACAGCACGTGGACACCGCCGCTACTGCATTTGCTCACGCCTCTGCAAGGCAGTGGGTTGTAGTGACTGGAGCCAAAATGCCTGAGTTTGGATCCAGCTCTGCTGCCCACTCACCCCTTGTGTGACCCTGGGCAAGTAACTTAACCCTTCCATGCCCGTCGCCTCGTCTATGGGGTCAGGATCATAATAATAGGACCTTACTTACAAAGTGCTGAGGATGAAGTGAACAGTGCCTGGTACATTATAAGCACTCAGTAAGTGTCAGCTATTAATATTATCTGAACTGCGTTCCTGTTTTCTCACTCAATGGTGAGCTCCTTGAAATGAGGGGCAGTACTTATAGCTATTACCATGTGCCAGACACAGTGTTAAGCACCTGCGTTTCATTTAATCCTCACAAACGAGGTAAGTGCCAATCCTTCCCCGCTACCCCATCCTCCCTTTTGCTCGTCCTTCCTTCCACACATATTTTGGTGCCAAGCATGTGCTATCTTCCCTGTTTTACAGATGAGGAAACTGAGGTACAGGAAGGATAAGTAGTTTCTCCATGCACACGTTAGCCAGTTCAATGCAGCCCCTGGGCTGGCGCTGCCAGCGCCTGACTCTGAAGTTGGTGCGTGCATCATTGGCCCAAACATTCTTTGCATCCACAGCATGTAGCACCTTGACTGCTATTTAGTGCTCACTAAGTGTTTGTGAAATGAATGACTGGTAAGTAAACTAAGGTAAAATGAGGGAAAGAGGGACATATGGAACTCAGGTTTAGAGGTGGGCGTGCTATGCTCTGAAGAGCCAGGCGAGTGGCCTGTGTGGGAGATATCTGGGAAGTCCAGGCTCAGTGTCACGCCATGGATGTGCTCAGGAAGGGAACTGTGAGGACACGCATGCTCCGTCCTTCAAAAGTCAGTTTTGCATTTTTCTGAGAATTCACATTAAACTGAACCATCTGGGCCAGATCTTCATTGAGGTGAATAATCTCTTGTGGGGAATGATCATCATCTTATCCTCCATAATTCCTCAAAGATTACTCCAGGATTAT
This sequence comes from Balaenoptera borealis, assembly GCF_965194805.1. Lineage (NCBI taxonomy): Eukaryota > Metazoa > Chordata > Mammalia > Artiodactyla > Balaenopteridae > Balaenoptera > Balaenoptera borealis. Next base: position 9,032,427 of record NC_138877.1, read on the forward strand.
GTCTAAAAAGTCCCTCACGATTTTAGCTTTTCTGAGCGAAGATTTAAAATAAGTAATTGCTAGGTGTTCTCTTATCACTTCCATAGTGGAAAGTCTTCTTTACTACTTTCTCTGGGATTTTCCAGTTTGAAATTCCTTCTCCTTGATGGTGCTGCCTTGGGAGGGTCAGTCTCCGCTGGGTGGTGGGCAGAAGGCCAAGTTCCCTTCATCAGAGAAGACTTCCTTCAGTGTTCTTTCTGAATTAGTCCCCCAGTCTCCATCACTGTCATGTCATCCTACGTTACGGTCTTGATAGCATTTATTTTCTTTGAAATTATCTGAAGCCACAGACATTGTGTGTTTCCAGTCCCTCCCTATCGGCATATAAGCTCTATGAGGGCAGAGTCTGGTATACCCTGCTCACTACTGGTGTGTGGGTTGTAGGTGCCCAGTAAAAACTGTTGAACAAATGAAATGGGGACGCACGCGGCATGGAGAAAAGACGATGCAGAAAGGGGTGAAAGCAAACAGGGAAGAGCCCTGACGTGGCTCCAGCACGCCACACTTACTGCTACTGATGTACCTTCCTGCCGGTGCTTTATCTTCTATTTTAATTGAAAATAGAATACTTTTATACTCTATTATACTACTGTTTTCTATGCTATTCTGTCTCCATCACTGGCACGTGGGCTCTTGAGCGCCTGGCAGCGCTTGCTAACTCTCCTACTCCTGCCATTCATTCATTCATTCTCTGCATTCACTCATACAATGACTGTGACAGGGGACAAGAGTATGACTCCAGGCTAGGGGGTCTGGGAGCTGGAGGTTCCCATGCGGCTGACAAAGGAAGAGGGACCAGATGTTGCAAGACTCTTTTGACTTGATAATTTTGCTTGCAGCTAAGCCTGAAGCATCAAAGAAACATTTGCCTTCTCTTGTCAGCCCGGAAGGCTCTATTTAGAAGCTGTTAGCGACAGGAGAGCAACCTGTTCCTGTAACCCAAGCGAAAGGCCACAGAGACCTTAATCAATCTGCTTAGGGTTTGACAGGATTAGGATTTTTTAATTATTTAACCACTTCCAGAAAAAAATCTCACTGACCAGGCTTTTTTTTTTTTTTTTTAAATAAGGCTAGAAGTTTATATTCCTTTGCATTGTAAGTGGAGTAATTTATGTGTTTCCAACTTGAAATATTATAGGTTAACAATTCAAATTCAAATATGACAACATACCATTTTTCATGTTTGTTACTAACAAATATTTATCTTTGTTTAAAATATTTGTTATTTTTTGGTATAAAAAGATCTGCCATGCTCAGACCATGTGAAATATGGGGAGAAATTTACTTCTTTTAAGAGAGCAACTGTTAGGATAAAATAATACTCTCACTTACTAGATCCACAAGTATCAGGTGCCTGCTTTAAAGGTGATATTCACACATGTTCACACATAGAATTCTACGCCTGATGTGTCTAGGCAGGTTAGTCATGTAACTTATCAGGTTCTTTAAAAAAACTCCCCTTATACCTTGGCCGAATTACATTACAGCTTGCAGATCATTTCATGTATACAGAAGAGCCCCAGACCGTACAATTCTTTGTATTTCCTTCAATACCTACCACAAACACCTTGCACATGGCATGTCAGCATATGTCCAAGAAGCATCCTTTATAAGCTATGAACTTTTATCAGCTCAGCTACCCCTTTAGAGCAGGAGTCCCCAACCCCCAGGCTGCAGACCGGTACCGGTCGGCGGCCTGTTAGGAACCGGGTTGCACGGCAGGAGGTGAGCGGTGGGCGAGCGAGTGAAGCTTCATCTGCCGCTCCCCATCGCTCCCCATCACTCACATTACTGCCTAAACCCCCCCACCCCGTCCACGGAAAAATTGTCTTCCACGAAACCGGTCCCTGGTGCCAAAAGGTTGGGTACCGCTGCTTTAGAGCAGCTGCTTGAACTGTTTGCCCTTCTCCACAGGTCATCAACAATGCTGCCCAGCACAAAGGGATTTTACACCCGCTAAAGCTCAGCAGAACAGAGACACAACTTCATTTCACCTGCAAGTCCCACTGCCGCAGGGAAAAGCAAAAACAATGTGTGACCTCTGATGCTTTTCTGACATTCTCACCTCAAATTGTAACTGCTTTCCAGATGCCTGCTGGTTTTCACTCTTAAAACTGACAAACCAATTTCTCTTTTTTCTTTACTTCTAAAATTAAAATGTCTAATCTTTTTCCTCTGAGCTAGGTGGAGTTTCCATAAAATGAAAATGTATTTTCCAGAAAAACCCTGTCTTCCCCGTAATGCATCACGGTGAACACCTTCCAAAAATGTCGCCATTTCCCAAGTCGGTGCCTCCATGAGGGTTTCACCGTGTCTCCCCGCTTCCCAACTACCCCCCCTTCACTGTGCCAAGGTGTTTATCATGGGACCTAAGAACGTTCAGAGTCTGAGGCAAACTTCAAGGAAGACTAACCCGTAATTTTGGGCTGCAACCACAACTTTCCCCTCCCCTTTAGTCCCTCTTTTTCTTACTCTGGTCTGTATTTTAGTTGTTTACTCATCTTGGAAATTGTTGTGTGCTGGGTTGATAATTCACATGTGAATTCATATCACTTTTTGCCTTAGAGTTCAGAAGGAACGTACGTTTTCCCCCAACCTTTGATATGTCTAATAAGTTCTCACGCAATTCGAAAAAAACAAAACAAAAACACCTCCCCTTATACCCACCGTCCCTTGTCTCCTCCCACTCCCCCTCCAGCCTCCTCCTCCTCATGATGCTCCTGCCGCACCCCTCCCTCTCCCATCACTCTCCTCCTCCCCAACCGCACACCTCTTTTCCCTCCCACCTCACCTCCTCCGCCTCAGCGGCCACCATCAGGCACCCCAAGCCCTGCACTTTGCACTTCCTGCCGTGTGGGCATTTCCCCCGGCGGTGACTCAGTGCCACTCAGCCTTCCTGCCCTGTCCGGGAGCTTCCTCGCTTCCTACTCTTTGTTGACGGTGTGTGTAACCTTCTAGCTCGCGCCACCCCACGACCTGGCGGTCATCACGAGGCGCACACACATGGGCCGGCTGAGGTAGCTGTCTTAGCTGGCAAAGCTTAGGCTGGTAAATTCCTTCCATGTCATTTGTTTTTATCTTTGCTCTATTCCAAAGGACTGTACTCTCACATCTAATTGCCTCATTAATATCTGAAAATGGTGTTCATTTCTTTAAAAAAAGGGAATCACTGGTTTCTTCCACTTGTTTCATCTATTTTGGATTTAAATAAAATTTTTGCAATTGCTTTTCCAAATAGCATTCCTGGACTTTTGAGAGCTAACTCTTTACCTTTGATTCCATGTGGTTTCAGCATGAGAGGAACGTCAGAAATGAGTGACTCTGGTAAGCCAAAGTTATCACAGGTAGCTGGAATGCTTCATTGCACCTTATTATTTTTGTCAAACTGAGAATTTCTGTTTCTTATTCTATAACATCCACAAGGGTTATCGCTTTGTTCTTAAAAACAATAGCAATTGGAAACAACAACCCTTTTAAAAACTGGTCATTAATACTTTCTAATATGAGATCGGAATGTGGACATGCCGTTTCTTTTCAAAAAATCACTGAGCTCAAGCTCAGAGTTTTCTGTATCATTTTCTCAGCTGAAGTGATCCTTCCTTCCACCTCACACAACAGGTTTATTTGGGAGACTAACCAAGTGTGCACGTCAACCTTCAGGGGACAGTCTCTCTGCTGCTCTGACAAGGGCGTGTTCTTTACAGCGGCCCTTACGAGCCGGCACCTCTAGGTGTCCAGCATGACCCTGGCCAGCGTCGGTTCAACACCCAGCTCTGCCATCTCCTCGTCCTTTTGTGGGGACATTTTTCATGAAAAAGGGGTATGGTATGGGTGGCTCAGGGAAAGGAGTTCCATTACCAAATGAGGGTTTCTTCAGACCACCACACACATCCTCACACCTTCTCACTAATGCACACAGCTGGATTCAAGCTGAATTGAGCTTTCTGAATATTCTTCTTGTCCTGGGTACCAGCCCTGCAGCAGTGTAAGATGGGGCTTAAAATTGAGTTAAAAACTGGACAATTTCAAAGTAAGGAATTAATGACCGTTAGATTGCCATAATGAGGATACGCAGAGGGCTTATCAAATGATGCACATAAATGTTTGCAAATGAAGGACCGTGACCATGAAGTGACTGGCAAACATAAATAGAACTCGTACCTTTTCCAACTAGGAGAACGAAACGTTATTTCAATTTCAAGTCTAGACATCCAAAAGCTAATCCCTTCTAAAGACGCAGGTAAATTTCTTTCTTTAAAAACGGTGTCAATGCCATAACATTCCAAACAGATGACTTCTTAGTCCTCCCTGAGAGCTCCTGCATGCCCGTGACCCTGGGTGACAGCCAGTCAGGGCCTTCCAAACATCTTTTAGAACAAAACCTCATCCTGTTTTTCCACTAGCTAAAATCCTTCCCAAAGATCCTCACTGCCTACTGAATAAAGTCCAAGCTCCTTCTCCCAACAGGCCCCACCTTTCACCATCTGCCCCTCTCACTGCTCAGACTCTGTGACACGTTACAGGACCTAGAACTTGGGTTCTTCTGATGGATCACACTGACTTCCTCCACCAGCCTATTCCTTCTGGAATGCCATTCCCTGCCTCTTCTCCCCCTCCAACTTACTCATTCTTCACTATTCCACTTAGACGTCCTCCAGGGAACTTCCAGGGCTGGGCTGGGCTGGGCTATGCACCTTTCCCACAGCACTGGAGCATTTGTCACAGCATCAATTTGTCTATTCTCTTGTCTGTCTACACCACAAGGCTGCATGTCCCATGGGGGCAAGGATGGTGTTTTAACTCACCATATCCCAGTATCTGGCATGAAAATATTTGTTGAATGGATAAACCATTAGATGCTATATAGGAATGGCATGCTGGGTTCAGTGCCTCTTGAGGGTCTCTTGAGAATAAAAAGGAATAGGCGATGAATAGGTAAGGCTATGGGACAAAGTGAGTACGAGTTTGCTTGATAACAGTTCCCATCCCACTGCGGCAAACTGTAGCACAATCAGGAAAATAAGAGTGACTAGTCACCATGCTAGGATTAAAGAAAGAGCTGGTGGACCAAGAATGCACTGGAGACACATCCAATACCACGCTTAGGGGGTGGCGTGATCAGGAGTGGCACGCAGCTGGGCTCAAGGCTTGGGGGTCTTCAGTCCCGCATCCGAGTGGGGCTGGAGGAGCCCAGCATTGAGGACGGAGGTCTTGGAGACCCCTCTCCAAAGACGCGTCCTCTGAGGAGAATAGCACTGCACAGAGGAGAGTCTGATTAACGTACTCTGTTTCCACTTGTAACTGAAAAAGGTGATTGAGCATAACTTCAAGTAGTCCACAAAGTGGGATAAAAAGGGGCCAGAAATTTATACAGGTCTAGAAACCAAAATAAGGTTAGTACTGAGTGCTATCCAACTCCAAGGAGATGAATGGCTGTGGGAAATGTTTGAAAACAATTCAAAGCATGGACCTATCCTGTTTGGGGACCCTCTATAGCCCTGGCATAACTACTGGGGTACTTAGAAAGTGTACGTGTTGGCCACACTTCTCTAAAGTGTTCTAGAGACTCTTGGAGATTCCAGCAGCTGTGGTTCGGGGGAGGTGCTGAAAAGGTGAAAGTCTCCCAGAAGAGTGGGGCGGGGGTCTGTTCAGAGTATCAGAGTTGCCCCCCCAGAGTTCCTGCCATTCTACTGTCACTATCAGGCTAATTTATTTGTCCTTAGCTAAATCGGGGAGCGGTGGGAGAAAAACAAAATCACATCTTGGTTGGCGATTCAGTAAGACAGTGTACAGCAACCCTGAGCTTATCTAGAATCATGCAACCATAGAAGAGAAATGCAGAAATGTTATAACTCAGAACCTTTGACTCCAAAGTTACCAGCTTACCAGGCTCCTCTGGAAATCTGACCCAACTACCCACTCACCCTTGAAACCCTCCACTCATTTCCCTGAACCTACTCTCTCTTGGTTCTCGTCCCAACTCTCTGGCGACTCTTCACCAGAGCTCATTATGGGTTCTTCTTACTCTGCCCAATGTCCCTCCTCCCTACATCTCTGCCCCTGGGCCCTTTTCCTCTTTTCACTCTACGCTTGGCCGCTGGGCAAGCTCACACACAGCCTGACTTCAGCTTACCATCTGTATGTTGATGACTCCCAAATATTTGTTTCTTTCTATGTCTCCGTTCTAGATTCCTGGCTAACAGAACCATCTAGCTGAATGTTTCTCAGGCACCTCAAATTCAGCATTTCCTTTGTTTCCTCTTACCACCCAAACATATGCCCTCAGCCCTGCCTTTCCTGGGAAAAGCAGTGAATGAAGTCACCTGGAATCCTTCACCTTCCTTTGCCTTCTCAGTCTAGTATCAAACAGCAAGTTCTCTTGCTTTTGCTTCTGAAATCCATCACTCTCAGCCTTTCTACTCCTGGACCAGTAAAAGTCAGCTTCTTTTCTGGCTTCCTACCTCCATCATCACCCTCTTCTGCTCTATCTCTATTGCTACTTTTGTGAATTTTCTAATGTAACATTTGAGAAGTGGCTTTCTAGTTGAAGTGCAATGTTTCCCAGCTATCAGGCCCTCTCACAGGACCACATCTTCTTGCATATGGGCTCCCACGACTGTAACTTCCTGCTGCTTTCCCACTTTTTTTTTCCTACAACACTCCTGCCATACTACTTTTCTTGTACTTCCCTTGGCATGAACTGCAAGCCTACATCAGACCATCGTGAACTTGAAGGTGAGCAAATGTGACTTTTTTTTGAAAACTGAACTCAACTTTGCTCTTGAGAACAGATAACTCAATCTTTCCCATTTTGACATATTCAATTTAATCCAGGGACTTTTTTCAGCTACACTCAAATGTTATTTTCTCAGTCACTGTCAAGTTCAAGGCTTATCATGAACTTCAATCTTCTGTTTCCCAGGGTTTCTTTTCTTTCTGCTTTCACCTGCCTTTCTTTTTGGAGGTGACATTAAGTGCCTGGGGGAGAAGAAGGCTAATGTACTGTCTGGCACCAGGAAAGGGGTTTCTTGCCCCCAGAAGCCACGGTTGCCTGTCCCTGCAGTGTCTGCTGAGCATGGCTCAGTGGCCTGGGCGTTAGGTGTCTGAGGCTGGGCTCCATCAGGTTATGGCCATAGTCTTTACCACTGTCCTCTGTACCTTCCTCGTCCTGACCTCGGACCCCCTCCGGGTCACTCTTCCTCTCAGAATTCCAAAGTCTCCTTGAAGGTCTGGGAATGCTAGCCGACCTTCTCCACGCCTGCGGGAAGCAGTGGGCCTGTGAGGCTCCTCGGCCTGGCCCCGAGCCGCGCTGCTTCCCCCTCCTCTACCACTACGAGCAGCGCCACACCAGACCTGCAATGAGCCCTCAGAAGAACCAACTCTCAACACATGGTACTTATTTTCTATGAGTTTACAAATCTTTCATTGGAAGAGATGTCTTCAGCAGCGATAATCCAGGCTCAATGGTTCCCACACTGCGGTGTATAATTTTAGGACGCATGTGTATCTAAATGGCCACACATCTCAGATATGGATCTTTCCGTTTCAATTTATTGTTGACGCTGTCAATCTGATGGGAAAAGAATCCCAGGCAAATCTGGGATTCTCCCACTTTTGGCTCAGGGTCTTAGCTAAGTTCCAGGGGCTTTACAAAAGGGTCCAGAAGGCCAGCTGGTCCTCTGTGTCACCTGTCTGGATAGTGTCCACCGTGATGTCCACTGCTGCACTGGGCCCACAGTTGTTGGACCACACAGGTCCAGGGATGTCCCTGGGTCCCATCTTCTTGTCCCCTTTTCAGTTCCATCGATATGCCATGCCTCAGACAGAAAGGAACCAGGTTTGGATCTTCAGCTAGTCTGCGCTGCATGGAAGTTTTCGGAGGCTAGGGTGACATCTTTTTGGATACTCCTTTTATCCATCTGTATTTTGGAGTCTGGCCACTTCCCAGAGATTCCGCAGGAGATAGGGCACAGGTTCCCTCTTCATATGGTCCCCACAGACCTCCCAGGGCTTGACCTGGACAGTGGGGTCTCTTCCGGAGACCCACAGACATTGGCCCTCACCCCCTCCTCTCTTCCACCCTGGAGAGGAGTCTCCTCGTATCACTGCAGGTGCGGAGGGCAGAGGACAGTTCTTGCTCTTACCCAGCAGGCCTTCTCCCAAATCTTCCAAAGCCAAAGGCTTTTCTATTCCCTAGGCTTTTGCAACTCCAAAGGCAGAAAGATGCTCTCTTCCCCTCAGCCCTCCATGGTCACTTCTCTTCGCCAAGCGTTCAGGGCACACCTAGTCTCACTGCTGAGGCAGCCGCCTGGCTCCTGAGGTGAGGCCTGGGCCCTTCACTGCTTCCGGAGGGTTACACTACGCCCATGAGGACTGCGCCTGGAAAGGACAGGCAAGATCCTCTCTTGGGAGGGACGCACTGTCTACTCTAGACCTTCAATGTTTTGTTGCACTGTTGAGCCAGGGCTACGTAGCCTGTCCAGCATCTATGGAAACCATCTCAGGATCCAATAAAAGAGCTGGGCTCGTTCTCCATCTCTCTCTCTCTCTCCTTCTCCCTTTTACTATTTGGTATTAAAAGCCTCTGAGGTGAGGAGGGAACATAGAGAATATCATGGAAAATGAGGTCAGGTGGCATCCAGAGGCCAGGTTTTGCCCTCACAGCTGGATATTTGCTCTGCTCACCCAAGAAAGATGAATATGAAATCATGTGCTTCTAAGAGGAGGAAAAAAGAGAAGTAGGTGTAACATCCCATGGCCCAGGGGAGCTGCTAAGTATTTCTCTCAAGAAGTGCCTGCAATTGCTCGTGGATTTAAAAACATGAATGAAAATGCTCCAAACCACTGAAAGCAATCAGAGGACTGATTAGAGAGGAGACCTCGCAGAGAAGCAGGCTGGGATCCCTGCAAAGGGTGCGGTATTTCCTCAAGGGCACTGCCCCTCCTCCTCCTCCCCCTGCTCCTATCCCTCTTGCTAGGCAGCGAGCTAACAACTACAGAGCGCTTGCTTCCTAACAGCCCCACACGAACTAACCCATTTAATCGTCACAACAGCTCTATGAGGTAGGGACTACTATGATCATCTTCATTTTCTCAGAGGAGGAAAATGAGATGCCGAGATGTCACTAGCCCGAGATGGCCCAGCAGGCGGCAGGGCTGGGACGTGAGCCCAGGCAGGAGCAGCCTGTGTCCTGGTCTGACCTCAACGACGCGCCACCGTGCCTTTCCTTCATGTGCGGCACTGTAGTCTGCAAAGAGCTTGCCCCGGTCCCTGCTCCTAAGAGGCAGCGGGCAGCTCGGACTCGGGGAATCAGCTCTTCAAGCTCTTGTACCGCAGTGTTGCTGAGGGCAGAGGAGAATGAATTTATATCACTCAATCATCCCTGCTGCCAACCACACTCTCCCAAACCTGACTCCAGGCCAGCCCAAAGCTGCCCCAAAGCACTGATTCTGTTTTGAAATCTTGTGTTTTTGTCTTAAAATTCAGGCAAGTCTGTAACTTATGACATACTATGTCCACGTTTATCTTTGTACTCCCCCCAAATTGAAAAATGGCAACAACAGGTTCAGGTGGACAGACTGGGCACAGGCCTAGAAAACAAGATCTACGTCTCTGAAGGATGAAAAGTCTGGGCAAACAGGGTAGACAGCAGAGAGAGCAGCTCCATCCCCCAGTGACAGATGGAGGCCTGAGCTTCCAGGGTCCCAGTGTAGGCTCGACGCACAGCACCCAACACTCTGCCCCTCAAGCCTAGCCTTGGAGACTGGGAGCACGTGCCGGGCCTCCCCCACCGGGCGCCACGCCAGTGCTCTCTGTGTCACACCAGACACACCGCGGGAGGCTGGCACAGCACGCTTGGGCATGAACTTTCTCCTGACTTAATCACCCTCGGCCTCTGCAGGCCGATGCTGCCTGGAACCTTCTTCCCTGCCCTTAGAGGTGTGAACCCAAGCAAGGCTCAGACACCCAGGGGTCCCTTAGCATCAGGCTACAGGAACAATTCTGCAATTCTAACAGTATTTAGTTGACTACTTTAGGCAAATTTCCACATTTTATCTAGTGGCTTGTGTGCCCCCAACCTTCTGCCACTTAAATCCAGACGTAAGCACCCTGCTTTTTTGGGAAGCATGGGGATGGCATTATAGTACCGGGGTTACGAGCAAAGGGGACCTGGGAAACCAGATGGGTGCTGTGCAGTAGCAATTTCCACAGCACTGCGGACGTGGCTCAACACAGCCACTGGCAGCCACCCACGTCCCCGAAGCCCTGGGCCTCAAGCCCCGCAGAGCTGTCTCCCCCGCCGTCTGAGTGGCAAGAGCCAGCAGTTGGAGAAATGGTTCAACAGTTCTCAGTCCCCTTGTGCTGAGCCATGTGTCCAGGCTGGGAGGAGCTATGTTCCGCCAGCTCTCGCTCTCCTGGGTCACCAGACACCAGAGACCTTCCAAGTCACTGCTCCTTAGGGGCAGAGGGACTATAGTATGGGTACCTTGAGGGTTTGACTGGTGCATCACTTAGAGCCAGAGGCCAAACTAGGGACCACAGATGGAGTCAGTGGCATGCCCATATTTTGATATGCCCTTGAACAAAAACAGAAACCACTTGAGGTGCTTTAAACTCTTCCGGCCATAATCTATTTCAGGCCTTTTTTTTAATACAACCCAGCAGAAACATTACTTATGTCGAATCAAAACAGACGCTTACGACATAGTGTGTCGTAAAATCATGACAATTACTCGTATCTTGCTAGCACACTCCTTTAAAGTATGCTGTCGAGACACTACATCTTCGGATTACAATCTCATCTTTCTCTGTACTCTGTACTCATCCCCAGGGGTAGCATGACAGTGTAGCTTTGTCTGAGTAGCTGTGCCAGCAGCGAGCTGGCCTTGGAGGGCATGGTCCCGCATTACTGCAGGGTGGCAGGCTCTGCGTAGGTCAAACCTGGCCCTGCCTTCCAAAGGGTATGTAATTTTGGGCAGATTCCTTCACCTTGCTAAGGCAATTTCTTCATCTGTAGAATGGGCACAATAATATCTCACCTATAGGACTGCTGCATGATGCAAGTTTAGTACCAAGGATACAGCCAGCATTCAATAGCTTTGATTTGTATTTTTACTGCCCGAAGTCCTACAGTTACTAAGATGCAGGGAAGGGGGTTGCTCTTATGCTCTTGTGCTTTGTTATTTTTTAACTTTTTTTACGTTGTAAAATAAAACATACAGAAAAGTGCATAAATCCATGCAGTTTAACAAATATTTGTAAAACCCGTACTTGTGTACCCACTGCCGAGGTCAAGGAAAGGGTATCAGTGGCATCCGCAGAGTAGCCTGTGGGTCCCAGCCCTCCCCTGCCTTCCATCCTGGGCCCTCCCCTGCCGGCCAGGAGCCCTTCCCCCCAGGAGTCGGCCTCCTTCCCATGGCTCCTGAGCAGAGCTGGTGCGGCTCTCTGGAAAGGAAACCTCCACCGGCACAGCACCCGGAGCTTCGGAGGATCCCCGAGGACCTGCTCTCCCATCCCCACACCTGACACAGATGGGGGTGGGTCAGCTCCCCACAGGCAGTGGCTCCTTTTCAACTACACAGAGTGACAAGCTTGCCTAGGAAGTCACCATCCAATTCTTATTTCTGTGTCTTCCGCCCATCTTTCCTGATCAGAGAGCAAGTCCTGTTGGATCTTTTTCCTCCTAATGTCTCTAGGCTCCTTCCCGTGACCCCAGCACCATGCTTGCAGAGACGCAATGGTAACTTGTTTCTTGGCAGATTGCCTAGTTTTAAATATCATGTCCAGTAAGGATTTTATTTTCTATCAAATCTTAATGCTCTTGTTCGCTCTTGACCCTTAGAATATTAATTCTTAAGTTTCGTTTAATCTTGTTTTTGACTTGGTTCTCAAGAACAAAGTTTATCTCAGGATAAAGCTGTCCATTTTGAAAAGCTTCTCCTTCATTCTCTAATTCAGTATTAACGGAGCACCTCTGCGAACACCAGCGCAGTGGCAGGCACCAGGCCCAGGCCCTGACATTTGGATGTAGGATTTTCTGGGTGGGGCAGGGGCAGTGGATGATCTCTCAAGGCCACCCCAGCCCCTGGTCCAGTGCACAGCCTCCAGCAACCATTCTACTACAGGAGTTCTTGGGCTACTGGAACTAGGATCCTGGGTAACATCCTACAGCTGGATAATAACCTTGATTATGCAAATCTCGACTTGGGGAATTCTTTAAGAAGTAATCCTGAGAACTCAATATCACAAATCCCTCATTCATGACCCATCTTGGTAGTATTTCTATAAATGCACTGTACTACAGATGATGTCAGCTATCTGGGCACAACTACGCAGCCCTGAGCGGTAAGCACCAGCGAGAGATGCCAGCATTACAGCAAGCAGAGGAGGCTTCGGGAAAGCCCAGCCTTTGGAGAGCCTCATCACCCACGGAGTCCGAGAGTCAATATGAGAACATTCACTCCTCTACGTCCTGGGCACACCTAATAATCACTCAAGTAGGTCAATATAAATAAGGGCCTTTTCAAGGAGCAAATCCTTGAAATACAGCAACTGTTTAGTAAAAGCTTACTGAATTAAAGTTGAATTGTATAAGGCTATGCCTTCTTGGCATTAAAACTGATAATTGAAGAATGCAGATCATTAACAAGATATCCTGGCAATAACCAATAACCAGCAAAAATTTTGAATTCTTAGTATCTGATCCTGAATTTCAATAGTTGAAAGCAAAAACTTAGAGGTACAGAGAGGTATTGTGTCCAGATGCAAAACTATTTTCCTATGAAAGTACAAAAAGTACTATGATACTTTTTCTAAAAATCTATGGGAACAGTGAAATTTATTCAAAATTAGTCAGGTGAATTGTATTCATTATTCCCCTAGATTATCTTCCTGTTAATTTAGTAAATGAGAAAATTATCTTTTTGGTGAATTAAACATCTTGTTAAGGTTACTGTATGATCTTTTACATAGTTAAGACCAAGCCAAATCAAACACAGACAGATGGAGCAATCACATCTAATCTCATTAGTGTACAATTAAAGGTACCAAGAGAGATGGCCAGAGCACTCTACATATTAGAGCTGCTTTTTTTTTTTTAATAATAAGCATAACTTTTTTTTTTAATTTATTATTTATTTATGTATTTATTTATGGCTGTGTTGGATCTTCGTTTCTGCGCAAGGGCTTTCTCTAGTTGTGGCAAGTGGGGGCCACTCTTCATCACGGTGCGCGGGCCTCTCACTATCGCGGCCTCTCCTGTTGTGGAGCACAGGCTCCAGACGCGCAGGCTCAGTAGTTGTGGCTCATGGGCCTAGTTGCTCCACGGCTTGTGGGATCTTCCCAGACCAGGGCTCGAACCCATGTCCCCTGCACTGGCAGGCAGATTCTCAACCACTGCGCCACCAGGGAGGCCCTAGAGCTGCTTTTAACTGGAAACAGAACTTAGTTCATAATGTGTCAAACCTTCACACTGACTTGCTGGGGTGGGTGTGTTAAAGAAGACAGAAATACAAGTGTTTAGAACTGTAAGTTACACGTTGGCCTGTAAAATCACTACAGAATTTGTAGTGCGTAGTAGTTGAGTTAAATCTTATTCTCCCTACCACCCAATGCATTCATTCTTATGTGTTCACACAAACGTGCATACGAAGTCAAGTCTAAATTAAAGGAGCAGTAGGATAAGCGCAGGAGTAGGAGGGAACAAAACGCTGGAGACATGGAAGCCAGGGCACAGAGGATTAAGGGGTTTCCGATACAGCCTGGAAAGCAGAGACGTGTGGTGACAGCAGGGGTGAGAGGTGGGAAAAATAAAAAATTGGAGAGAGAAGCCAGGGCCATCCAGCAGGGTCTGTAAGCCAAGATAAGGAATTTGGACTTCATCCTAAGAGCAATGGAGGACCTTTGGGACTTCATCCTAAGAGCAATGGAACACCTCTGAGGGATTTTAAATAGGGAAGTGACACAATCAGATCTGCATTTTAGAGAGAGACTGTGGCCTGCATTGTGGGGAAAGAGATTAGAGTGCCAGAGCCAGGGAGTTAGGGAGAGCAGTTAGGAGGGCATTACAGGTAAAAATGAGGATATATGCTATCCTTCCATGTCTATATTTCTGAAATCATATACTAATAAAGTGAAAAAGTCAGATGGAAATTATAAATTGGAAGTCCTCTTGATAATTTAAATTTTATCCAGTGGAACTTGACTGTAGGATTAAAACAACCTCTCTGTCTTGGGCAATTTCTGTAATGCTGTCCAGTATCTTTCCAGAACAGAAGAGATTTGGGATGTGATTATCATGTGCATGACTACCTCTCAAAGCATTTTTGAATCAGATAGGTTTTAATTATGTTAAGGATAATGGAACTGATGTCTTTTGATACTTTTTTTCTGGGAAATAAGTAACAGCCCCAAATCTAGGAATCTTCATAATCTCCAGATCTTGTTAAGTGGTTGAACTCATGGCTTATTTTTGCTCTGGAAAAATTTGTATTTCTTAGCAGGATGAACTTACCCTAACTAGGCAGTTTGGTTTTTTTGTCCTATCCTGAAAGACTGAAGGATGCTGGGAAAGAATACAACTAAAGGTCACCCCAGGATAGCGTTAATGATTTTGTAGAATTCTGTAGCTTGGGATTGAAGGTTTTTCTTCAGTCAAGAAAAGTACAGCATTCATTTCAAGTCTATTTTTTTTCAAACTTGAGGGCATACAGTGTTTGTGTTCTGATGCACACTATTACCTATGTTGTGTAAATATTTATAATATATGTTCTGGGAATAGTCAGTAAGAATGATTTCAAATGCTATCACTAGCTTCCTTAATACTTTAAAAATCTTTCTGCTTTCAATTTTTCAATTACCATAATAAATCTTTCTCATCTCTTATTCCTGAGGGAAATCACAGAGAGGAAACTCAGTCGGCTTTCTTTTGAAAAGGTAGATAAACCAAGACTTCTAAGACATAATCTGTCACTTAAAAGATATCCAGAAAAATAAAAGCTGTATTGAGTTATCTACTTTGTCAATTTTCTCAAAATCTCCATTTTAAACTTTGAATAAAACAGTTTGTCTACTTAAGATAAGATTAGATAGATTCTAACTAGATAAATTCTCTGCAGGCGTAGCTGCAGGCGACTCCTTTTTTCGTGTCTTAGTCTAATCTCAATATGCCAGACTCGGGCATCCTGAAAGCCATGTCCGGAAGGTTTCTGCTCTCCTTGGTTACTGTCTGGAAGACTGGCTTCAGTTACCTCCTGCCTCTGGGCCAGACGCGCAATAGCACCATCAATGTTGATCCACCGACCTGAACCCTGAGGGCAGTGAGGACGGACATGGGGATTTTAGAAAGAAAACTCAGGGCTGGAACGCCTTCCAAGGGGTTGGTTTGTTTACTTTCTTTTCCTGTATTTTATTCCAACATTTACTGAACAGCTACATGTGTGTACTGCATCAGGCAACATGGGGAGCATAAAACAAATGTAAGAACCATCCCTACTGCCCGAAAAGTTTTAACAGTTGGCAAGACAAGACACATATGAAAGTTAAATAATAAGACTGTGTGCAAAAATGAGAAGAAGTGAAGGGACTTTTGGAGCATGGAGAGGGGAGGGCCGGTGCCTTTCAAGGAGGAAAGAGGCGGGAGGGGTAACAAGATGATGAAGGGGTTACAGAGGGACGCTTCCGAGGCAGAGGACAGAGAAGCAGCAGCAACCTGAGCAGAAACGCAGAGGCCTGAGAGCAGCCGGCACGTGCCAGGCTCTCTGAAGGAGCCAGAGGGACCAGAGTGGGAGCTCGGGACGGGAGATGACACTGGGAAGGAAGGCTTGGGCCAGTTTGTGAAGAATTGTGAGTTCCCTGCCACGGAGCTTGATTTAACGTATTGGCAACGGGACATCATCTAAGGTTTTAAGTGAGGGAGTGCCACTCACCTCATAACATATACATTTTTTAATGAAAAATGATTTTTAAGTTAAAAATGAAAAGGGAAAAGCTGACAGAATGAGGCTGCTCTTGCCTCAGACTTCAATGTCTTTCTTACAGCTGGAAAGCTGTCTATTCAATGCTGTTCAACATGCTAGTAAGGGAAACAGATGGAGAAGTGCCCTGCGCTAGGTAAAGGGATCTCAGGATTCTTCCTGGTGTCCTGAGAGTCTTGGGAGCAAGCAGCTTAATGAGCGACGGAAGTCAGGAGACACAGGAAAACACCAGCATCAAGAGCTTTCACGGGCCACACAGATGTGGCAGGGGTCATAAAACAGCAGCTGAGCCATCTCAGCACCTCCTGAGGTTGCCCATCCCCGCCTCTGGATCTCCACACCCACCAAGTTCCAAGGGATCACCCTCTCCAGCTTTTCCCCATCCTCCCTGAAATCTGGATGAAGAGCCAAGATTAGAAAGTCAGTGACCTGCTCAAATTCACTCAACCGGGCAGAGTAAGAACCAGAAGCTGCGTGCTTTCCTTAACAGCATGGGTCTTCGCCAAAGATGCCAACCCCGCACCCCGGGGACTGTATGGCTCCCGAAACCTGAATTTCCAAACTCCAGACGTGTCTACGTGAACCTACGGTGTCTACTTTTTTCCCTCTTCAACTGCCTTCTGGAGTTCAACATCTCGACTACACCTTCCAGATCCTTCTTCCTGTGAAGCCAGACGTCTGTTACCTGGGTGCCCTCTAAAGGGGACAACAGGGAGGGGAAGCAAGAGTCTAGACCAGGCAGGTAAGCAGGTTACCTACAGATTAGGTTAGCAGTGTACGGGGTGGGAAGTTAAGAAAGAAGCAAAATAACCAGAGGTGGGCAGTTAAGCCTCAGGACCTGCTCTGTGGAGGTCTGCATTGATTATAGACACAAAATTGGCCAAATATACATGCCATCAGCTACTATGGGCAAGGGGATGGGCTGGGAGGCTAGAGAGAGGCCCACGGCCTTTGGTTGCGTAGGAAGGAATTGGTGTCCATGCTTTGGGCTAGTGGGGACACTTTTCAGCTCCTATTTCAAGCAGGAACCGACCTTTCATGTTAAAAATGTTAAACTCTACCCCCATTTTTTGTCCAATAGGGATTCTTTTGAACTGATATTCAGCTCCTGAGCTGGATCTGAATCGCCAGTCTGATTACTGTAGCACGTAGGAAGAAGCCAGGTCCCAAAGAGAATGCAATTGTCAAAGAAAACACGGAAACAGGCACAGCAGACTTGGGCTGGAGAGGGAGGCAGCCCCGCTGTGGCCACAGCAAACCTCACAGGACCCAGTGCGTGTGGGGAAGCGGAGCCTGCCGTGACATAAAGGGATCAGACGTTACACACAGAGGCTGCCCTGTGAGCAGCTGCCTAAGCCAAGTCCAGGTCTCAGAAATAAGGGCACAAAGCACGGAGGGGACAGCCGGTGAAGAGCTGATCAACGGAGACACGGGGAGGGGATACAGACTGGACCAGGATGACTGCCCCGTCCACCCGGCTAAGGGCTACCATCCCTCCCTCGTGGGGAAGAATTCCAGGTTCAGACCCGCGCCCCTTATACACCCTGCTTAGTTTACAGCCAGTTTCACTTGCTGCCGAGGGCATCCACTCCCCATTCGTAGTGACCCTGCCATTCTCCCTGCTCTGGCCCCCGGCTTCTCTTCCCAGCAAAGATCCTATTTCTCCCCCTTCATGATCCTTCTTCCAAATTGTTCCACAGGACTTTAAAGTGTGTTTTCATCTGTATCTGAATATCCCTACTTCTAGGAAGGTAAGTTCACTTTTCTTCCAGAAGTACCTGGAAGGAGGCCTGGGGGCTTGCTTCAGAAAGGCCCACAGGCTTTTAGAACCCCCTGCTTGGCCTCTATGCTCCCGTCTCCTCTCACACAGGCCACTCCCCACACTGCTGGCTGTCTCCGCTGGGTCACCACTCCATCGATCAACTAGAGTGCAAGGGACCCAGTTTGTTCCTTTGGACCACAGCCCTCTCCTCTCTGGAGTACACTCCCCCCTGGGGAGGGGGCAGGTGGGTAGAGAAGCTGGTCAGGGCACAGGGCATCTCTGCTCTCTGGCAGACGTGCATTGCCCTGCTCTGTCGTTATTCACAAGGATCTCCTCTCAGGACTCTTATGGTTTTTCCCTTCAATCTGATTTCTTTTGGGGACACTCAGTCCAGCAGAAACATATGACTATATATTGGTTTCAAACTCCTACAGAGTTCCTGCTCCGTCAGGTGCGTGAGGAGATGTGGCTGGACACTGCTCTCAGTGACAGTTAAGAACTTTCCCAACGTTCTACGGCGGTTAAGAGGTAAGTCTGCCTGGAGCATCTCAGCCGACCTCTGGGTCAGAAGTCATGAGTTCTAAGGTTCCTCAGCTCTGGCCTTGGATAAAAATGCCCTTTTACATGCATAAAACAAACTCTGTATAATTTTCATTTCCAAGTAGGTGTTCAGGCATATTCAGTATATCGTTTTGCTATTTTCACGTAAAATCCCAAGTTAAAGAATTCCAGGTATTTCTCTCTGCCACACTTGGATTGGGTAGACCTCAAGACTAGCTTCCCAGAGTTTCCATGCCCAAGGGGGCAGCACCCTTGTGCTAACGAGGCTCATTTCTGCAGGGGGTGAGATGCTGACACAGGGCCAGCAGGGAGAGGTCTTGAGCAAAGAGGAAGTTCTGGGCAGGGATCAGGAACTGAGGCAAAGACCATGAAGGAGTCAAAGTTCTGAGATACCTGGATATGGGCAAGAAAAGGATGTGATTTTATTTTTTTATGAGGGACACTGATCTATAGTTTTCTTTTTGTGTTATTTTTGTTTAGTTTGGTATCAGGTTAATATCTGCATCATAAAATGAGCTGGAAAATGTTCCCTTATCTTCTATTTTCTGGAAAAGATTGTGTAGAATTGGTGTTGATTCTTCATGCATTTGGTTGAATTCTGCCATGAAATCATCAAGACCTGGAGATATCCTTTTTCAGTTTTTTAATATTATGAAGTCAACTTCTTTATTAGTTACAAGGCTATGCAAATTGTCCACTTCATATTGGGTGACACTTGACAGTTTGAGCTTGTGTGTGTGTAGGTATGTGTAACTGACATATAACATTATATTAGTTTCAGGTGTGCAACATGATTTGATATTTGTGCATATTGAGGAATTATCACCACAATAAGTCTAGTTAACATCTGTCACTACACAGAGTTACAAATTTCTTTTCTTGTGATGAGAACTTTCAAGATCTACTCTCCTAGCAAGTTTCAAGTATGCGATACAGTGTTGTTCACTAGAGTCACCGTGCTGCACGTGACGTCCCCAGAACGTACTCATTTTATAACTGGAAATTTGTACCTTTTGACCTCCTTCACATATTTTGCCCACCCCTTGCCTTTGGCAACCACCAATCTGTTCTCTGTTTTTGGGGGGCTTTCTGTTGTTATTTTAGGCACTCCCCATATTTGTCTTTGTCTGATTTATTTCACTTAGCATAATGCCCTCAAGGTCCAGCAATATTGTCACAAAGAGCAAGACTTCATTCTTCTTTATGGCTGAGTAATATTCCATTGTGTATATATACCATACTTTCCTTATTCATTCACCTACTAATGGACACTTAGGTTGTTTCGATTTCTTGGCTATTGTAAATAATGGTGCAATGTACATGGCGGTGCATATATCTTTTTGAGCTAGTATTTTTGTTTTCATCAGATAAATACCCGGAAGTGGAACTGCTGGATCATTCTATGTTTCATTTTGTAAGAAACCTCCAAACTGTTTTCCATAGTGGCCGCACCAATTTGCATTCCCACCAATAGTTCACAGGGTTTCCTTTTCTCCACATCCTCTCCAGCACTTGTTATTTCTTGTCCTTTTGAGGATGGCCATTCTAACAGATGTGAGGTGATACCTCATTGCATTTTTGGTTTGCATTTCCTGATGATTAGTGATGCTGAGCACCTTTTCATGTACCTATCAACCATTTGTATGTCTTCTTTGGGAAAATGTCTATTTAGTTCCTCTGCCCATTTTTTTGTTGGATTGTTTCTGTTGTTGTTATTATTGAGTTGTATGAGTTCTTTATGTATTTTGGATATTAACTCCTTATCAGATATATGATTTGCAAATACTTTCTTCCATTTGCTAGGTTATCTTTTCACTTTGTTGATGGCAAATGTAATGTTA
Source organism: Balaenoptera borealis (assembly GCF_965194805.1). Classification (NCBI taxonomy): domain Eukaryota; kingdom Metazoa; phylum Chordata; class Mammalia; order Artiodactyla; family Balaenopteridae; genus Balaenoptera; species Balaenoptera borealis. Next base: position 9,052,605 of record NC_138877.1, read on the forward strand.
AAAAATATTAAAAGTTGGGCTTCCCTGGTGGCGCAGTGGTTAAGAATCCACCTGCCAGTGCAGGGGACATGGGTTCGAGCCCTGGTCTGGGAAGATCCCACATGCCATGCAGCAACTAAGCCCGTGAGCCACAACTACTGAGCCCGTGTGCCACAACTACTGAAGCCTGCGTGCCTAGAGTCCGTGCTCCGCAACAAGAGAAGCCACCGCGATGAGAAGCCCGTGCACTGCAACAAAGAGTAGCCTCTGCTCGCCACAACTGGAGAAAGTCCGAGTGCAGCAACGAAGACCCAGTGCAGCCAAAAATAAATAAATAAAATTAAAAATATTAAAAGTTAATTTGTCTGGCATCCCTCCATAAGAATAAGAACTGTTTCCTAAAACACACAAACTGTGACCAGTATTTTGATTAGCGGAGACTAGAATTTGACAGCATTTATTGATGGCCAGCCAGCTTTCATTGCTTGCTTTGTACTCACTGAGCACCTTCCAGAGAATCAGGCATTGCCTAGTTTTATGTTTTCTCAGTATGGAATTCAAGATTTTAAGGCTTTTGGTGTTAGTTTGTCAGGATTAGAATCCTTGTTCTACCAAGTACTAGAAAGATAACCTCTTTAAACCTCAGTTTTCTTATCTAGAGATAATGTTAGTATCTTTCTCATTGGGTTGTGTAAACTTAATGGATGAAATTTGTCAAGTGCTTTAAAAATAATGCCAAACACACATTAGGTACCCACAAAGTATTAGTTTTTGTGATTATTATTATAGTATCAGGAGGCTGGTCAAAAGTCAGGAATGTAGGAAGTGCGGGCTGCCAGTTTTTGCTTCGGACAATAGGGATTCTAATCCGACCGGAGAGGAATGAGACCCTGCACCAGGTCCCAGGCTATCTTTTGGGTCAGTCTGTGGAGGAGACACAGAAGGGGAAGAAGAGAGAGTCCCCGCAGCTGGATGGAGAGGCCAAGCTTTGCTAAGTCAAGAGTTAAGGCAGGGCAGGCTGAAGCGAGAGAACTAGCTGAATGGGACATTACACTCACTAAATCAAGACAGCCCAGCAGCTAAAGAGAGGTGAGTGCATTGGGGAGAGACAGATAAGGAGTGTGAGGCAGTGGATGCAATGAGGTGTGGATGATGGATAAGGACTCACTGCCATCGATCTCACGGTCCCCAGCTCCGGGGGTGGGGGGAGGAATTTCCTTCCTCTCACGTGGGGTCTGGTACTGCTGCTGTGGGCCTGGAGGCAGATGGCTAAGGTGAAGGAGCTGGTCGGATGCCAGCAGCTACCTGTCCAAGATGTCAGGGGCAGCCTCGGCTTCAAACCCACCTTCTCTTCTACAGTGTAGCTTGGCAATACTTTCTAGGTTGTACCTCCCAACTTTTGTTATTGAAAACAATAGTGTTTTTAATATACCCCTCAGATAATTAGCAAAATTAATGTGAAGAGATTTTGTTTTTAAAGATTCATTTTTTTAAGCATTTTAAAAAATTTATTTTATTTTTGGCTGCGTTGGGTCTTCGGTGCTGCACACGGTCTTTCTCCAGTTGCGGCGAGTGGGGGCTACTCTTCATTGCAGTGCACTGGCTTCTCATTGTGGTGGCTTCTCTTGTTGCGGAGCACGGGCTCTAGGTGTGCGGGCTTCAGTAGTTGTGGCACATGGGTGCAATAGTTGTGGCTCGCGGGTTCTAGAGAGCAGGCTCAGTAGTTGTGGCACACGGGCTTAGTTGCTCCGCAGCATGTGGGATCTTCCCGGACCAGGGCTCGAACCCGTGTCCCCTGCGTTGGCAGGCAGATTCTTAACCACTGCGCCACCAGGGAAGCCCATGTGAAGAGATTTTAAATCGCCTTCTAGCTAGTCAGGAAGGGTTTCATGGAGAAGTTAAGAGACGAAAAGAATATAAGTAAAGGGAGACGGATTGGTTTGTGAAAGAGAACTCTGTTCCAGGTGTGAAGAAAGGCCTCAGAGAGGACTGGGGACGAGAACAGAAGGAAGGGATCAAGATAGAGCCAGGGGTGAAGAGCAGCCCAAAGTTTGTAAAGCTGGGATTAAGGACCACCAAGGAAATACAGGAAGGGGCTGGCATTCCAAAGGGGACATTAAGGACTGAAATGCTAGCGCTGGATCTGTGGCGAGATGATGGTAGAGAGATCTATGGGCTAGTGCATGTGAGACTTTTAATAAATAGTATCTTTCTTCATCACACGAACAACTGAAGGCAGAGAGGACGGCTTTCCCAGAGGGACCACCAGGAGTCTGGCTGAGGCCTGAGCCTCAGGATGCAGCCCGGGAGTCTCTCTGACTTGTCTGGCAGGAACAGTGCTCACCTTTCAGAGACACATGCTCGACAGAATGCAGATTTGTAGGGGGCCAAAGAGAACGCCTCTCCTTTATTTTTTTCCTTAACTTTGCATTCTACGATACTTGAAGCATACAAGACAACATAGGTAGGTTATGAAGAAAAATGCAGAAATGAATAATGGTACAGTGGTAACCGGAACACTACCAGCACCACCATTTAAGCTGCCTGGGCTCCTCTGGTTCCATTCCATCCATGCCTCTGGCTGGGGCACTGGCTCTGCTCCTCTCAACGTGGGTCTTCCATCACTGAGTCAAAGCAGCTGTCCCGTTGTTCTGTGTCCCAGCCACCGGGACAGGGGAAAGAGAATCTGGAATCTTTAAAGACATGGCTTGGATGTTGCGTAAATTGCTTCTCACATCCTGTTGCCGGAACTCAAGTCTTCTAGCCACACCTATCGGCAGAGACTAGGGAGGCTACTCTCTAGCTGGGTGGCCATACGTTCAGCTAAAACTTGGGGGTGTTCTGTTAGTAAAGGAAGAACAGGCATGCTAACACTGGGGGACAGTTCACAGCCAGCTAGTGACATAAGTATTCAGGTGTTCAGCTTTCCAAGACAATGTCAAGTTGTTTTTCAGGATGGTTAAATCAATTTACACCCACCAGCAGAACATAAATTTCCATTAATACACATTCTCAACAGTTGCTGTTGCCAGATGTCTTATATAATTATTTTTTAACCCATTTAACAGGTGTAAAATGGTGTTTCATTATGATCTTAAGTTGCAGTTCCCTGATTACTAATGAAGTTGAATGTGTTTTGATTAATATTTTCTCTTCAGAGTAGCACTGACATATATACACTACCAAATGTAAAATGGATAGCTAGTGGGAAGCAGCCGCATAGCACAGGGAGATCAGCTCGGTGCTTTGTGACCACCTAGAGGGGTGGGATAGGGAGGGTGCGAGGGAGGGAGACACAAGAGGGAGGAGATATGGGGATGTGTGTATATGTATAACTGATTCACTTTGTTATAAAGCAGAAACTAACACAGCATTGTAAAGCAATTATACTCCAATAAAGATGTGAAACAATAAATAAAATGGTGAATTTTGTGGCAAAAAAATATATATATTTTCTCTTCAGTGAAATAAATACCTTTTGCCAAATCCTTCCCACCTCACCCCACCCCCACTGTGTATGGGTTTTTTAAATTCATTTGTAGGAGGTTTTTAGATTTTTGTATAAAATTTTGAATACTGGTCATTTGTCAATTATGTGTTATAAATACCTTCTTGCTTTTATGGCTTCTCCTTTCACTTTATGATGTCTTTTGTTTAACATAAGTCCTTAATTTTAACATCATAATTTTGAATATTTTACAGTTAGAACTTCATTGTCTTTTTGAAGATGAATTTCCCTACTTGAAGGTTGCAAAAATGCTCTTTCATTTCCCTCTAAAAGTTTTAAGTTTTACTTTACATAGTTAAGTTTTAAAAATACCTAGAATCAATTTATGTAGGGTATAAAATAGGGATCCAATTTGGCCTGCCTTTCCTATAGATGTGTAATGCCACTTCTATCACTTAAGTTTCTATGTAGGTGTGAGTCTTTTTATGAGTTCTACTTGGATCCACTGACAATATGTCTATCCTTACATCCAATTAAACAATGTTTTAATTACTACAGACAGAATAAGTTTTGAGATCTGGTAGGTCAAGTCCTCTCATCATCTTCTAGCTACTTTTTTTTTCTTTTGCTATTTTCTTTTCTACATATATTTTGGAATGAATTGTCAAATTCTCTAACAGAATGCCAGTTTGGATTTTGGCAAGCACTGCAAATAGTGTATAAGTAAATTGGTGGAAATTGGTATCTTTACAAAATGTACAAATTTACAATCTTTACAATAGTACTGATATCTTTACAACATTGAATCTTTCTCCCCATTAAGTATATCTTTTCGTTTATTTAAGTAATCTTTAATGTCTTTCAATAACATTTAAAAATATTCTCTGAGACTGTCCTGTATATGGTTTGTAAAATTTATTCCTAGGTACTCTTTTATTGTTGTTATTGTTGTCATTAAATTGGTTTCTCTTTTAAAACTACAATTTCTAACTTGTGTTACAGAAATTGTGTACAGAAATGAAACTGACTTTTCAATATTAATTTTAAACTTGGTTACCTCTATTATTGATTATTATTATAATTTGTAGGTTGTTTTGGGATTTTTATGTACACAACCTGATGTGAATAATGACAGTTTTATTTTCTCCTTTCTAATCCTTATATTCTTTGTTTCTCTTTCTTGTTTTAACTCTCTGTCCAGAATCACCAGAACAATGTGGAATGGATATGGTGGTGGTGGCCACAATTTTCTTACTCTTGATTTTCAAGGGAACGCTTCTAATGTTTTACCATTATGATGTCAGATGTAGGTTGTGAGTAGATAACCTTAATCATACTAAGAGAATTCCGTTCTATTTCTTACCATGACTTTGCCAAGAGTTTTTTTTTTTAATTGTGAACAGGTGTGGAATTTTATCAACTGTCCTTTGTGTCCCTATTGAAGTGTCTGTACTTTTTTCACCTGTGTTAATGTGATGAATTATGTTTAGAGATTTTTTTTTACTGCTAACCACTCCTGTATCTCCAGAATAATCCCAACTTGGTCAGAATGTAGTTTTTATTCTTTATATTACTGGATCTACTATGCTCTTATCATGTCTAGGATTTTTTTTCATGTAGATTAGTGAGTGATATTGTTCCATAATTTTCCTTTATTATACAATACTTGTCTGACTTTGGTGTCAGAGATAAGTTGGGGAATGTCCTCCTATTTTTTGTTTTCTGGAACAGTTTATATTATATGAAATTGTTGTTCTTGTAAACAATAATGAAAATTCTGCAATTTCTGGAAAAAAGTTTTAGTCAACCCATATGCACCACTAGCATTAAAATTTTCTTATACTAACATATTAAATATTACATTCAATTTTTTTAAATTGGGTAGTTTTAGATAGCATAAATTGCCCTAGCTCTCCATACTTCTTTACTGAGGGAGGTTTCTTTATTTGGAGTCCAAATGAGGAATGTGAAGGTAGTCCACTGGAGAAAGTTCCAGTGAGTCTGGTACATGCAAATGATGATGTTGGTAGTTGTTTCACATGGGTTTAACAGACCACAATACTGTCAGCAAAAATCTTTTCTAGTTGCAGTGGTGCTTTCTATGCATATCATGTGCTTTAACAACATCCAGACCCTGTCCAGATAGCTTTTTATTGTCATACAATTTCTATTTTGCTTGTCACAGGCATTGATCCTCTCCAAAACAGTTCTCAACTTTTGATCACCTATCAATTACTGTGCCCATCTGTCCAATTTTTTCACCTTCTCTACTGTAGCCAAGTGTTGATATACTATCTTATTGGACACTCCTTAAGTTTGCAACAAATTCTGAACTACTGTTTGTGGGTTAGCTTTCAACTAATTGATTGTTATTTAAAACAAATTTAGATCTCTTCTGAGACTCAGTTTTGAAAATCAGATTCCAGAATGAAATTAAAAAAAAATTTTTTTTATTGGAGTATAGTTGATTTACAATGTTGTGTTAGTTTCAGGTGTATAGCAAAGTGAATCAGTTATACATATACATATAACCCATTCTTTTTCAGATTCTTTTCCCAAATAGGTTATTACAGAATATTGAGTAGATTTCCCTGTACTATACAGTAGGTCCTTATTAGGTATCTATTTCATATATGGTAGTGTATATATGTTAATCCCAATCTCCTAATTCATCACTTACCCCATGTTTCCCCTTTGGTAACCATAAGTTTGATTTTGAGGTCTGTGAGTCTGTTTCTGTTTTGTAAAGTTCATTTGTATCATTTTTTATTAGGTTCCACAGATAAGTGACATCATATGCTATTTGTCTTTCTCTGACTTACTTCACTTAGTATGATAATCTCTAGTTGCATCCATGTTGCTGCAAATGGCATTATTTCATTCTTTTTTATGGCTGAGTAATATTCCATCGTATGTATGTACCACATCTTCTTTATCTACTCCTCTGTCGATGGACATTTAGGTTGCTTTCATGTCTTGGCTATTGTAAACAGCGCTGCAATGAACATTGGGGTGCATGTATCTTTTTGAATCATGGTTTTCTTTGGATATATGTCCAGGAGTGAGATTGCTGGATCATATGGTAGTTCTATATTTAGTTTTTTAAGGAACCTCCATACCGTTCTCCATAGTGGTTGTTACTAATTTACACTCGAACAATAGCATAGGAGAGTTCCCTTTTCTCCACACCCTCTCCAGCATTTATTGTTTGTAGATTTTTTTGATGATGGCCATTCTGACTGGTGTGAGGTGATACCTCACTGTAGTTTTGATTTGCATTTCTCTAATGATTAGTGAGGTTGAGCAGCTTTTCAACTGCTTTTTTGGCCATCTGTATGTCTTCTTTGGAGAAATGTCTATTTAGGTCTTCCACCCATTTTTTGATTGGGTTTTTTTTTTTTGATATTGAGCTGCGTGAGCTATTTGTGTATTTTGGAGATTAATCCCTTGTCAGTTACTTCATTTGCAAATATTTTCTCCCATTCTGTGGGTTGTCTTTTTGTTTTGTTTATGGTTTTCCTTGCTGTGCAAAAGCTTTTAAGTTTTATTAGGCCCCATTTGTTTATTTTTGTTTTTATTTTCATTTTTCTAAGAAGCGGATCAAAAAAGATACTGCTGCAATTTATGTCAAAGAGTGTTCTGCCTATGTTTTCCTCTAAGAGTTTTACAGTATCCAGCCTTACATTTAGGTATTTAATCCTTATTGAGTTAATTTTTGTGCATGGTGTTAGGGAGTGTTCTAATTTCATTCTTTTACATGTAGCTATCCAGTTTTCCCAGCACCACTTATTGAAGAGACTGTCTTTTCTCCATTGTATATTCTTGTCCCTTTTGGGATAGATTAGTTGACCATAGGTATGTGAGTTTATCTCTGGACCTTCTATCCTATTCCATTGATGTATATTTCTGTTTTTGTGCCAGTACCATACTGTTAAACCCACAGCTAACGTCATTCTCAATGATGAAAAACTGAAAGCACTCCCTTTAAGATCAAGAACAAGACAAGGATGTCCACTCTCACCACTATTATTCAGTATAGTTTTGGAAGTCCTAGCCATGGCAATCAGAAGAAAAAGAAATAAAAGAAATCCAAACTGGAAAAGAAGAAGTAAAACTGTTACTGTTTGCAGATGACATGATACTATACATAGAAAATCCTAAAGATGCTACCAGAAAACTACTAGAGCTCATCAGTGAATCTGGTAAAGTTGCAGGATACAAAATTAATGCACAGAAATGTCTTGCATTCCTATACACTAACGATAAGAGATCGAAAGAGAAATTAAGGAAACAATCCCATTTACCATCACATCAAAAAGAATAAAATACCTAGGAATAAACCTACCTAAGGAGGCAAAAGACCTGCACTCAGAAAACTATAAGATGCTGATGAAAGAAATCAAAGATGACACAAACAGATGGAGAGATATACCATGTTCTTGGTTTGGAAGACTCAATATTGTCAAAATGACTATACTACCCAAAGCAATCTACAGATTCAGTGCAATTCCTATCAAATGACCAATGGCAGTTTTCACAGAACTAGAACAAAAATGTTTACAATTTATATGGAAACACAAAAGACCCTGAATTGCCAAAGCAATCCTGAGAAAGAAAAACACAACTGGAGGAATCAGGCTCCCTGACTTCAGACAATACTACAAAGCTACAGAATGAAAGTTTTGAACTATCATTGAATATCCTTTCACTAACAGAGGTTTTCCAGAGGCCAAATGATGCTTCTACCTGCTTCAGCTGTATATGATGTTTCAGTTTAAATAGATATAAAAAAGGATTCTGCATTTCTTTCAAAGACATTATGTTGTTTACTTCCGTGGAAAAATATAAAAATAAACTTAAGAACCAAACAAAATAAAGACACACTACTGTTGTAAATTCTCAATAGTAAAAATGGAATTATATTTATATCAAATTTTTAACTCATAGTCAATTTACAACTGACCAAATGTTGACATTTCATGTGGGCTACTCTAATATATGACTGGAATAATCTGTTTCTCAAAAGTGTGGTAGAGCTTGCCCATAAAACCATATAAGTTACACACGCACATGCACACACAATGAGTTCATGTAAAAACTGGTGAAAACTGAATAAGGCCTGTAATCTAGTTAATGGTATAGTGCCAGTGTCAATTTAGTGGGTTTTATAACTACAGTTATAAAAGGTATCACCACTGGGGAAAGAGGGGTGAAGGGTTCACAGAATTCTATTCAATTCTATTTCTGCAACTTCTTGTAAGTGCAGTTATTTCAAAAAATAAAAAGTTAATAAGAAAACACATGGACCTGTTGTTTACTACTTTTATGTATTAAAAATGCTTTTTGGGGGTCAAACATATAGAAAGCATGTAGCATTTACTTGTCAATCCAACTCACTGTTGCTCACGTTAATCAATGCTGCCAGAGGTCTCTGACGTAGAAAGAGTCTTTTAAAAGGCCTGTGTCAAAGAAGTACTTTTTACATTTATCTTTCTCAAACTTTGCTCTATAGAATTTGATCTCTGGGAAAGCAAGAATCATAGGTATTAAAAAAAAAAATCCCAGGGGGTTACCTACAGTTGTCTGTCATCCATCTTAACTCTACATTAGTATAAATAATCTAGGTTTGACTGTAATTAAAGAGGTAGCAATGAAAGGTGTTATCTATGCAAGGGTGTCCACAGAACTTCATAAAGATGATAGTTTAATCCATCAACAAGAAGTAATAATCGGAGAACTATTGTAGCAAATCCTCTAACAAGCTTTACATTCTTAGATTTCTAATACTAATTTAAAATCACTTTGATTCATCTGGCACCAACGTGTCACAATTCCATTTCTGATCCCTGGAGTTTCAAAGATTATTCTGTGCTTTAACTTGAAAGTCCTCCCTCTGGTCCCAGGTGTAGAGGTATCTTTACAACCGACTGGCGGAAACCTTTTTTGCCATCTCTCCCGTCAGTGTTGCACTAAGTGCAGTCAGCCCCGCCATGTGGCCCTTCGCTTGTCATTTTAATGGATGGCTGGGCAGCTGTTAATAAAGGGAGTCTCTACAGAAACACCATGATCAGAGATCACATTCAAAAGAAGCTCAAAAAAGGGTGACTAACGTGAGGCTTTTAGCTCTTATTGAACATCATCCTTTTCAAAATGGAGAGTCAAAGGCTTTGAAAAAAGTGACTTTGGGAAATGACAGTTCTATCCACTCTATTTTTTTTTTTTTTGAGAGATGAAGGGTCCAGTTTCATTTATGCATTTATTAAGAAAACTAATAGATATTTCAAGCCATTGGCTACTTTCAATTTTAAAAGTCTCTTTCTAACGTTCTAAAATTGAAACGGCAGAAACATTTTTACACACTTGGTAATTTCTTTTTCTGCCATGGGTTTTCATGGATATCTCAGGCTGGTCAACCATATTTATGTGCCTCAAATCTTTGCTCTGAAGAGACCTGCCACAATGATGGGAGAAGAAATCCAAGCACCAGTGGAGTATTCAACACTGCCAGAGGTCTCTGAGGTAGAAAGAAGGGGCATACTTTCCCGCAACTTTGTACAGTGGGAAAGTAGTAACAGTAAACATGATCTGGGGACAGTATTCCAAGATAATCCCCGTCTATCTGGCCTCAAGCCTTTCATGTACACAGCAGGGGTCGACTCAATCTTAATTTCTTCCATCTTCCACCAAGCTTTTGTGGATTTTTCCTTTTCTTCACACATGGACCATCTCCTTAGATTCCCAGGAAGCAGGTCATTTGGTGGAAGAAAACTGAGTAACTTCCTCTAAAGGAATTCAAATAAATCATTTTTTTAGTGCTGTCATTTACTTCATTAAAAACTGACTCTAAGTTAATATTAGGAAAAAGAATTCTAATGATTTTCAAATATTCCCTCTCTTTATCCTATAAATACAACATCTTATTTCCAGTGACTCATCTTTGAGAAATGGGTGACATTTCATAGACAGATGCTCATAGAAGACCAGAATCCTGATTTTAAACTGCCAAAGCACTAGTTCCCAGGTCTCACTGCCACACTTGATTTGACCTGCATCATCTCCAGCCTCTCAGCTTTGAGGGTAAAGTGATCACTAATGACCTCTATTCCTGAATCTCTTATTTGAGAGCCCAGTCACCTGAAGCTGACAAAATATAAGGAGTAGAATCCTGGCTGACTTTTAAGAATGATAAGCAAAAATCGACATTGATGGCTCTTATCTTTACTGGATTTCAGTTTAATAAAGTGAAGACATCTTTCTCACCATCTGAAGATCCTCTAACAATGGTGTTTGAATCCCTCATGATTATTACTGTACTTTGATGGTTAGATGCAGAGTAGTGAGTAAGGAGCTGGGCCATGGATGGGGGAAATAAGTGTCACCCTGTGGCCATGCCTCCCCTGGTTCCCTGTAGATGACGCTCCATTAAGCCAGGAGCCACATCAGAACTCTTCTATCCATTGTTCCAAGGGAGACACAATTGTCCAGAGTTGACCCTCCAGATACAACACACCTGCTGTTGACAACATCTATAACCTGGAGCAGACCCAGCTTTGATTTCAAAGAGCTTACTGAATAAACATGAGTTACAGATTCATAAAGGCTGAAAGAGTACAATGATTTCAGAAGTATAGAAAATGATATTTTTAATGAGATAAAGTTAGAGAAAATTTACTGACCTCTTGCAGAATGTCTGAGGGACAATGTAGTAAATGCACGAGGGAAAGGACATTTAGGAAGGGGAACTTCAGACAAAAATCCTCTCCATATTGCTCTAGCATATTAGATATTCACAAGCCAAATGTAAATGACTGGCTATTGCTTGCTCTCTGTGTTTTGTCAGTTTGGCGAACTGAGCATTAATTGTGTGACAAGTCAGCAATCAATATGTGTATCTGAATACTGTGTGCTACAAAATTTGGTAGAGAGTAAAAATCATTAAGCACAGGTATTATTTAATGTTGGATAATGCAAACTGTTGCTTCAGCACAACTGATTGTCCTTTTTAGTAAGGTACGTTACTTTCTTATCCTGTTAAAACTTTACATCTAATCCGAAATATAAGGCAGCATGTGGGTTGGTGAAGAACACAGACTGTGTGGCCAGAATGTGCTCTAGTTCGAACCCCAGCTCTGCCCTTTATGGCTCTGTGACATTGGGTAAGTTACTCCACCTTTAAAAATGAGAAAAATAATACCCACATCATATTATCGTTATTAAAATTAAATGAATTCATGTTTGTATACTGCTAAGAACAATGGCTGGCAAATAGTACCATCAGAGCTTATTAAATCAACAAAAAAATCTCTTCGTAAAGTGTGTTAACGTGGAATAACTGCAGATGTTATCAAATCTGGTTGAATTGCAATAAATGTAATTATTTCTATCGTTCAGCTAAAGAAACTGAGTAAGATCCAGAAAATAAAATATCTTGCCTAAGGATCCAATACTTGGCAAAACTGATACTTAAATCAATTTACACAGAACACTGCCTAGGAGGAACACACAAGAATCCTTTCTCTTGCTTCCCTAATTTTAAAAAAAAGGGACTCATTAAAAGAACAAAAAAGACAGGGAAATAGGTTAAGATTCCATCATTCATGCCTTGACAATGTGGGTCAGCACCTACCTACAGAGTTGGATCAGAGTATGTGACAGCCCCTCCCTTCTGCTGACTCTCTCTGCCTTATTCATGGCAACTAGCGGTGAAACAGTCAAAGGAGGGTTCCCACTATGTCAATTAAATTAATACAAGAGCAAAACTGACATGACAGAGACGCTAGCAGGGAGAACTACTGTTTCCTTTGTCCTGGGTAATGGTGCTCAACATTGCCAGTAACTGGATTATTTCTCTGTGTTGTTTCATTCCACTGACTGAACTAGTTTTGTCTCTAGTCATTTTGCCTGCCTGATCACAATTATCACAATAAGAATAGCAAACATATTCACCACCTTGCTTTTGGAGTTCTAGCCTCCAGAACTGTGAGACAATAAATATCTGTTGTTTAAACCACCCATTTTGTTATGGCAGCTCTAAGAAACTAATACATAGGAATATACAAAATGTGTTTGCCCATTCACCTATAGATGGACATTTGGGTTGTTTCCAGTTTTCAGCTATCACAGAAAGTTTCTATGAACATTCACGGCAGCTCTGTATAGACACAGGCTTTCACTGCTCTTTGGTAAACAGCTAGGAGAGGAAGGATGAATCACATAACAAGTGTATGCTTAACTTTTCCAAAAAACCACCAAATTGTTTTCCAAAGTGTTTGTACCATTTAGAATTCTGAGCAGCAGCCTATGAAAGTTCTATTTCCTCCACATCCTTGCCAACGCTTGGTTTGATCAGTCTTTTCAATTTCAGACATTCTTATGGTAAGTAGTGGTACATCGCTGCAGTTTTTATTTGCATTTTTCTAATGACTAATGATACTGAGCATCTTTTCATATGCTTATCTGTATATCATCTTTGGAGAAGCATCTGCTCATTGTTTTTGCTTATTTCACTGGGTTGTATGTTTTCTATTACTGAATTTTGAATATTATTTATATACTTTGGATACAAATCCTTTATTGATTTATAAATGTTTTTAAACTTTAAAAACCTTTTTGACTTTGATTTATACCTTGCACTATATAATAACTCAAAATGGATTATAGTCCTAAAAGCTAGAACTGTAAAACTTCTAGAAGAAAATACAGGAGGAAACATTTGTGACCTTGGGTTAGGCAAAGATTTCTTCAATGTGACACCAAAAGCATGAACTATAAATGAATAAACTGATAAAATAGATTTTATCAAAATTAAAAATGTCTGTTCTTTAAAGGACTGTTTAAAGAATAAAAAGACAAACAGAAACAGTAAACTGAATGAAAATATTTCCAAAACATACATCTGACACAGAATTTTTTCTATAATACTCTTGAAGTGTAATAATAAGGAAATCAACTCAATATTTAAAATGGGCAAAGTATTTTCTCCCATTCTGTAGCTTGTCTTTTTATATTTTATGTTTTATTCCAGAAGTTTAATACTTCTAGATTTTATATTTAAATGTATGACTCATTTTGAGTTAATTTTTATGTATGGTATGAAGTATGGATTGATGGATTGAAGTTCTCTCTTTTTTTACATATAGACATCCAATTTTTCCAGTACCATTTGCTGAAAAGAATTTTTTTTTCCATTGAACTGCCTTTGTACCTTTGTCAAAAATCAGTTGTCCATATGTGTTGGTCTGCCCATATTTTTTTTGTCAGTCTAAATCTTTTCTTTTTTTTTTTTGAGTCTTTCTTCTGTTCTGTTAATCTATTATCAATCTTTATGCCATTTCCACACTGTCTTGATTACTTTTGTTTTATAATAGCCTTGAAATCAGGCAGAGTTAATTCTCTAACTCTGTTCTTTATAAAGCTGTTTTGGCTAATTTAGATCTTTTGCATTTTAATATAAATTTAGAATTACCTTGTAAATTTCTACCCCCCCACCGAAAAAACCAACTGGGATTTTAATTAGGATTGAATATATAGGTCAATTTGGAAAGAACTGACATCTTAACTACTGAGTCTTCAGAGCCTTTAACATAGTATATCTCTCCATTTAGATCTTCTTTAATTTCTCTCATTAATGTTTTATAGTTTTCAGTGTACAGATCTTGCATATTTTTTGTCAGGTTTACCCCTAAGTATGTCATATTTTGAGGTGCTACTATATTTTCTGTAAATTTTGATTTCTATTTGTTGTTAATATAATATATAGAAATACAATTAATTTTTGCATATTTTCCACATACTCAGCCATATCATCAGCAAATAAAGATATACTGGACAGTTGCTATTGCTCTGTCTTCAAGTTCATTCATCTTTATTTCTGCGATGTCTAATTTTCTATTAACCCCATCAGTGTATTTTTCATTTCAGACATTGTTTTCCTTTCTAGAAACTTGATTTGGATCATTTTTGTATCTTCTCATGTCTCTACTTAAATTTTTAAAGATATATAATACTGTTATAATGACTTTTAATGTCCTTGACTGCTAATTCTAACATCTATGTCACTTCTGGTTTGGTTTCCATTGATTGAATTTTATTCTCATTATAGGTCATATTTTCCTGCCCATTTGCATGCGTGCCTGGTGATTTTAAATTTTGATTTCAGGTATTGTGAATTTTACCTTGTTAGGTGCTGGACGTTTTTGTGTTTTTGTAAACATTCTTGATTTTTTTTTCTGGGATACAATTAAGATACTTGAAAACAGTTTGATCTTTCTGTGTCTTGCTTTTAAGATTTATTTAGGCAAGATCAGAGCAGCATTTAGCCTAAGGCTGATTATTTCCCACTACTGAAATAAGATACTTCTGAGTACTCTATTAGATGCTTCACTGGTTATGAGGTTTTCCACTATGGCTGGTGGTTAACAGCCCCTATTCCTAGTACTGTGTGAACTCCAAAGAATGTTTCCTCTAATCTTTCAGGATGGCTATTTCCTAGCATCAGGTGGTTTCCTTAGAAACATGCACTGATCAGTCCTCTCCAGAATACTCAGAGGGGGTCATCTGCAGATCTCCAGAGTCCCCTCTTTGGGCAGTTCTCTCATCTCTGTTATTTGCACTATACATTCCAACTACCTTGATCTCTCTGGATGCTCAGCTTAATCTCAATTCAGGGAATCCACTGAGCTCTGCTTTGGCTCCCACTCTCTGCATCATGTCCTGATCACTCTCTCAAGGAATTAAAAGGGGCAACTGTAGGTCTCATCTCATTTGTTTTCTATTCCTCATGGACTGCTGTCCTTCACTGCCTCATATCCAGTGTCTTGCAAACCACTGTTGCATATATTTTATCTCATTGTTTGAAAGGGATGGTGAAACTGGTCTCTGTCACTAAAACTAGTGTGGAACTGCAAGTCCCTCTTCCCAGAGGATTTTAACAGGACCACAGTCTCATAATACTATATTCAAAATATCTAGGATATAATTCAAACTTACTTGATACACAAAGAATAGAGAAAACCTTAACAACTCATAAGGAAAACGATACTCAGCAGCTGCCTACCCTGTGTTGATCTGAGTCTCAGTAATATAAATCTAACAAAACTTTAAAGCAGCTATAATAACTGTGTTCCATGAAGTAAGGCTGCACACTCTTGACACAAATGGAAAGACAGTAATCCTCAGTAAAGAAAGAGAAGCTGTGAAAATAACCAAATGGACATGTTAAAAATAAAAAATAAAGTAACTAATGATGACAGAGGAAAGAATCTATGAACTTGAATAGAGCAACAGAAATTATCTAATCTGAACAACAGAGAAAAAAAACTTTGGAGATGAAAAGTTAACAGTCTCAGGAACCTGTGGAATAGTATAAAAAGGTATAACATTCATGCCAGATGAGTTGTCGGAGAGGAGAATGTGAGTGTGATTGGTGCAGAATAAATATTTGAAGAAATGATGGCTGAAAACTTTCCAAATTTGATAAAAGACATACATTTACAAATTCAAGAAGCTAAGAGAATCCCTAACTGGATAAACTCAAAGGAAACCATGCCCAGATACATTTTAATCAAACTGCTGAAAACCAATGTTTAAAAAAAAATCTTGAAAGCTACAAGAGAAAAAAATGACACATTACATTTGGATGACTGGATTTCCCATGAGAAACAATGGAGGCCAAATGGAAGTGACACAGCATTTTAAAAGTAATGTAAGAAAAGAACTGTCAACCCAGCCTTCTCTATCTCGTAAAAATATCTTTCAAGAATGAGGGAATAATAACAATAGTCTCAGATGAAATACAATTAAGAGGATTAGTCAAAATCAGGCCTTCTCTAAAAGAAATGTTAAAGAAAGCACTGCAGGAAGAAAGGAAATTACCACAGGGAAACTGGGAAATCTAGGGCATAAAGGAATAGCATCAGAAATGGCAAATAATTAGGCTAATATGACAAATTACTTTCTCCTTTAAAGTTTTTGAAATATGTAAGAAGATAGAAAGTCAAAATTATAACACTGTCTGGTAGGCTTTTAAATGTATGTAGATGTAATGCAAATGACAACTACAAATATTAATACAACATAAAAGGGGGAGGATCAAGTTGCTACATTTTATTTGAAGAGATAAAACATTAATTTTAATAGACTGTAAAAAGTGACATATATAATACCTAGAACAACCACTAAAAGATAAAAGAGATAAATACAAAAAGCTGATAAATTTAAATGGGATACAAATATATATTCAAATATTTCAAAAGAATGCACAAAAGGAGAGAAGAAGAATACAAAATAGAGGGACAAAAAGTAAACAAATAAAATAATGGTAGACCAAAATACCACCTTATCAATAATTATATTAAATACAAATGGTCTAAGCATACCAAATAAAAGAGAGTGAACATTAAATTGAACAACAAAATAAACCTAAGACTCAAATATATGTGGTCAAGAAACTCACTTGAAATATCCTGATATAGACAGGTTAAAAGTAAAAGGATGGAAAAATATATACTAAGCAAACACTTATCTAAAGAAAACTAGGTTGTATCTGTTAGTATTAGACAAAGTGGACTTTTGAACAAGGAAAATTACCAGGAACAAAGAGGCATCATTATATAATGATAAGAAGATCAATGCACTAAGAAGACATATAATCTTCAATATGTATGCACACACAGAAAAAACAAAACCAGAACCAAAAAACGTATTAAAATACAACTGGAAGAACTGCGAGGAGAAATAAATCTACAATTATAGTTGGAAGCTTTCAGTTTCCTCTTCGAGCAATAGAACAAGTAGACAAAAAATCAGCAAGACCACAGAAGAATCGAACAACACCACTCCACCAAAGAACAGTTGAATACACATTCTTTTCAAGTGCACAGGGCACACTTGTCAGGATAGACCATATACCAGGTCATAAAACAACCTTAACATATTTTAAAAAACTAAGTACTGAAATCATACAAAGTATATTCTCTGACCATAATGGAATTAATCTAGAAATCAATGACAAAAATATCTGGAAAATCCCCCAATTCTTAGAAATTAAATATTTCTAAATAATCCATGGGTTAAAGAGCAAATCTCAAAGGAAATAAGAAAAAATTTTTAACTGAGTGACAATGAAAATACAACATGTCAAATTTGTGAGGTAAAGCTAAAGCAGTGCTTAGAAGAAAACATGTCATTAAATGCATATATTAGGAAAAAAGAGAGGCCTCAAATGAATACTGATTCCACCTTAGGGAACTAGAAAAAGAAGAGCAAAATAAACCAAATTTATCAGAAGTAAATAAAGAGCAGAAATCCATAAAATTGAAAACAGCAAAACAATAGCAAAATCAATAAAACCAGAAGCTGATTCTTAGAAAAGTTAAACCTCTTAACAGACTGGCCAAGAAAATGAGAGTAGAAACAAATTACTATATCAGAAGTGAGAGAATGGTATCATTAGAGACCCAACACACATTAAAATAATATAAGGGGGGGCTTCCCTGGTGGCGCAGTGGTTGAGAATCTGCCTGCCAGTGCAGGGAACACGGGTTCGAGCCCTGGTCTGGGAAGATCCCACATGCTGCGGAGCAGCTAGGCCGGTGAGCCACAATTACTGAGCCTGTGCGTCTGGAGCCTGTGCTCCGCAGCAAGAGAGGCCGCGATAGTGACAGGCCCGCGCACCGCGATGAAGAGTGGCCCCCACTTGCCACAACTAGAGAAAGCCCTCGGCACAGAAACGAAGACCCAACACAGCCATAAATAAATAAATTTAAAAAAAAAATAAATAAATAATATAAGGGGGCTTCCCTGGTGGCGCAGTGGTTGAGAATCTGCCTGCCAATACAGGGGACACAGGTTCGAGCCCTGGTCTGGGAAGATCCCACATGCCGCGGAGCAACTGGGCCCGTGAGCCACACCTACTGAGCCTGCACGTCTGGAGCCTGTGCTCCGCAACAAGAAAGGCCGCGATAGTGAGAGGCCCGCGCACTGCGATGAAGAGTGGCCCCCACTCGCTGCAACTAGAGAAAGCCCTCGCACAGAAACGAAGACCCAACACAGCCAAAAATAAATAAATAAATAAATAAATAAAATTTTTTTTTAAAAAAAGGAAAAACAAATTGGTTAAAAAATACTGAGGGATTCATAAATAAAAAATAAAATAAAATAAAATAAAATATTATAAGGGAATACTGTGAAGAACTCTAAGCACATACATTCTAAAGCTTAGATGAAATGGAGCAATTCCTTAGAAGACACAAACTACCAAACCTCATTGAAGAAGAACAGATACAGTTCTATATCTGTTAAAAATTGAAGTCATGGTTAAATGGCACAAGTCAGTATGGACAGAGAAAAATAACTAAGACTAACTTGGGGAGGTAGAGCTCCTTATTTTCCCTCTAGTGAGGAACCGACTGGTTCCCAAACCTGAGATTTTTGTTGTTAATTTATTTAGTGAAAGGTGCTGAGTAGTAGGCTGAGAACTACAGACTTTGGGCAAATGTCTTGAAACAGGAGACTGATATGATAAATGGCTCTTAAGGTCTTATTCTCCTTAAGTTAAGGAGATTATTTTGCAAATGTGTTTTGGAATAGACAGCATCTAGAGACAAGAATACCAGAAGGATGTTAGCAAAATGTACTGGTAAAGATTTGAGCTAGGCAGGCAGTTTTCAAAAATGAATGTAAGGGATAAATGTAAGATTTGGTATAGTTTATACAAAACCAAATGTTTATTTTTATTTTTCTCCAAGTAAGGTATTTTCGACAAAAGATAATGCATAGCTATGTTTTGGGGTAAAATGCAATACATAGTAAATATTTCTAAAGCACCTGGAAAAAGCTGGCTAGTTTAATACCCCTCTCCCCCATCTGTTTTAGGCAGTTTAACATGCTTTGGACCAGTTGTATTTTCCAGAATTGTTTTCTTGGATATTAAAATGACTGAATTCTCTAAGCAGAAAATGAAAACCCTGAAATAGAGGCAGAATAACAAGTATTACTTCTGCTCAATCAAATATAGAATTTAAATACACAATTAAGCTGCTTCTGTTTATGTGCCTGAACATTAAAATCTTCTCACCCTATACAATAACTGAAATTACATGAAGGAAAATAACCAATTCGAGACTGAATAAAATGAGCCTGGTGGTCTCAGGGACAAGCACATTTAGTCAAAAAGTGTTGGTAAAATCCACTTTTATGTGTAATTTTGAGAGTAAGCCTTTAGGTCAGCACTGAGCTTGTGCTTGTGCCAAGAACTAAAAGAAATGCGACCAAGAGAACAGCTGTAGCATAATATTCTCAGTGTTTCTAACTTCAGCCCCATCTGTTCGAAACTTCTGCAGTGGTGCCCAGAACAGTTTGTTGGTAGCATTGAGGCATTTTCAAGGGGCAAATTTTTCTAAGGACCAAATCATCATTAAAATATTCAAAAGGGAAACAGAATGGTCTTCTAAGCTCTTGCTACTCGAAGCGTGGTTCACAGATCAGCGCTGACATATCCTGGGAGTGTGCTAAAAATGCAGAATCTCAGGCCCCATCCCGAACTACTGAATCAGAATGTCACGTCATTTTATCAAGACCTCCAGGTGATTGATATTAAAATTTGAGACATTGTGGGTTAAGCTCTTTGAGCAGGTTTTTTTTGGAGGGTGCGTTGGGGGATGAGAGGGTGGTGGCTGTTTAAAGAGGTAAGCGTTGATTCTTTGCGGAGGGGGTTTGGCATCACACTGTGCGACTGAAGAGCATGCAGGGAAAATACAGAAGAGGAAAAGGTTTCTTTGAGAACAGCCTCTGCTGGCAACGATGCTCAGAGGACTAATCTCTGCTGTGGGACAGCAGAGTTCCTGGAGGCCTCTGGGATGCTTATGAAGTTCAAAGGCAGGAGTTTCAATATCAGGCAGGTGGTGTTAATGCTTTCTTCACATACACACAAATCCACTTGTTTTTATAAGTATGCCCTTACGAATTAACAACTCTCTTCAAGGGGCCAGTCCTTCAGCACTTTTACCAGACCAAGGTAAAATGATTAGATTTTTAAACGGTCTAACTTATTAATCACACAAAAAACAACTCTTTCCCACAGGAGGGACACAAAGTGAAAAGGTTCACTTCATAATCCACAATCTGGAGAGATGCTGAGTAGTGTAACAGGGTCCAAATTTGGTCCTTTTCCAATTTCCAAAGTGCAATTCTTAGTCCAAATCTCTGGACACACATAGAACTCTGCCAGTAACACTCTGTGCAGGACAAGGGACTCCTTCCCATTTCAGTCTCTGGCAGCCAGGACCCCTCTACTTTGTCTCAAGATGAATTTTCTAGTTATATCATTGTACATTTTGTTCTCAAAGATCTTTAGGGAGAGGACAGACAAATCTAGATGATCTAGACGAGCTTAGCCCCGTGATTTCAAGCGTGATGGAGCTCTGAGCTGGGCTTGGAGAGGAGCCCTCGTTTCTCCTCCCTGTAGCAGCTACTCTCATGACCTTTAGCTGGTTCATCAATGTGATTCCATGTAGAAATGACTATATAAAGTGATATTTAAAAGTCAAATAGTGGTGGTTTAACCATCTGCTTTTATTGATTGCTCACCAGTCGGTCATTTCAGGACTCTCTTATCATGCTCTGCTTGGATATTTAAACTGTTCTTCACTGCATCATCCTCAAAGGTCCCGAGACCTCTGCCGGTGAATTACCACGTGGAAACTACATAGAATACCCAGGCCCCACTGTCCTCACACTAGGGACAGTGAGGAGCAGTGGGAGGCGTGCTGACTCTGAGGCAACCTACAGTGGCGTGAGCATCTGAGCTCTGCCCTCCTAGCTGTGCCGTCCTGGGTAAGTTACTTAAGCCTCACTGAGCCTCAGTTCCTCTCTCTAATAGGGGAAAATGATATCTACCATACCATTTTCTTTGAGGATCAAAAGAGAATAAAGGGAAATCATTTAGCAAAGCCACAGGCACGTAGTAGGGAATCAAAGAGCACTGTGCTTCTGATGGTTAATCTTTCACCCTGGTTTCCCGAGAAAACTGAGCCTAAGTCAAAACTTAAGTGCTAAAGCTTAGTTGAGGGTGCAATCCAGGGTAGTAAATGTGAAGGAACCAGGTAAATGAGGTAGGAGAAGAGAGAAAGCAGGTACAAAGGCATGCATTCCAAGCTGTCCAGACTTTCCAGCAACCAGGAAACATCCTGGTTGCTCAGACACACAGGACATCCCCAGAGAGGGATATGGAAACACTGGGTCCCAGAACAGTCTCTGGGGGAGGAGTACAGGAGGAGAATCTATCTGTTGGCTCCTTCTGTTTCCTGTCACTTACTGGCCAGAGTCTCCCCCTCTCTCCACCGTTGGGTGTCAGTTCCCCATATTTCTGGGAAATTTTGTCACCAGAGCAGTGGCATCAAACTCGTGAAAGGACATGAGGCAGCATCATTTTATGCCTGTCTCTCTGCAGCCTGCAGCCCTGAAGACCCTCCTGAAAAGCCAGTGGGTGGGCTGGAGCGCTCAGTAAGGCCCTGGCATTTGTAGGGCAGCAGTGACACGGAAAGCACAAGGGCAGGAGAGGAGGGCCCTGCAGTGTGAGGTCAGAGGTGTGAGAGGAGGCACTGTTTGGTCCTGCCTTCAGCAACATGCGAGATCAGGAGCAGCTGCTTGCTGCAGCAGGACCACCTGCTGGGCAGCCCAGGGCAATGACCAATCAGCCACCAACATGAAGGCAGGGAGACAGCTCAGTGAGCCCCTCCCAGTAAAGATGGACATCACCTCTCTGTTCCCACAAAAATGCCATTGGTGCCAAGTGATCTTCCTGGAGGGTCACCAGTAGCATCAAGCAGAAAATCATGCCCAAGCAAATCTGAGAAGTGCATAAACTGAGTCTGGTATTATGAGAACAGGATGTGTGCTTTCACCAGTTGATGAACGTGGAGGGATGCAAAACTGGCTCATGACAGACACAGTTATGATCTGGGTCAAGTTTACTTTTAGTGCCCCTCTGATTCATGCTCAGGAGAAAGGCTGGTTTCAGAGCCCGTGCTTTGTGAGTTAGCCCATCAGTGGACTTCAAAGCCCAGGCTCACCCACAGCGCCGTACCTACTGCCTCGGCACAAAGATGTGCTGAAGCCATGAGGCCAAATATCCTCGCCTATCATGAAGAGAGACAGGGCCCCAGCACCCAGTGTACCTGCAATGCCAGAACAAGAGGCTGTGCAAGACACTGGGAGGAAAAAAAAGGTTTTAGCAACAGAAAGAGAACCAAGAGAGAAATCGGTTAAGAAAGAAGAGATTTTCAGGTTGAAAGGAGGGACCACCAGTGTCAGATGTGCCGAGAAGCCAGCCTAGTAGAACAGGAATAAGAAACAAGATAATAGAGTTTTGTGCTTGCTGCCCTGACCAGAACAATTTCCGTGGTAAGACAGCAGCTGGAAATATTGCTAAGAATTCAGCAGTGCAATGGGAGTGAGGAAATAGAGCTGGTATTTTTTTTCCAAAAATATTTTTACCTAAAATTATCATACAGGAAAAGAAAGAAAAGTTTTGGTAGCTTGAGGGGGAAGCAGAATTGAGGCAAGGTATATTTTTTCAAAATATCACAATTCATTTATTTGATCTGCCTTGATACCATTGGGTTATTTCCGATTTTTGACAATTATAAACAGTGGTGTTATAAGTATTCTTATAAATTTCTTTGGGTATATATGTGTGTCTCTTTTAGTTGAGCATATCTCTAGGAATAGTGATAGTGTATCTATATATTCAGTTAATAACCCAATTTATTAATATGTCAGTTAGATCACCTTGACCAAACCATCTGTAATCTTACTATTTTTGTGTGTGCATGTGTCCACTTGTTCTGTAAGTTACAGATAGAGGTGTATTAAAACCCACAGAACATTATTGATATACATTTCCTCTTTTACTTTTGTTAATTTTTGCTGTCTATATTTAGAAGAGTATATACATTTAGAATTGTATACTATAAACATATACAGATGTAGAATTTTCTATAGCTTCCTGGTAAAATGAAATTTTTATCACTAAGGAATTTCTTTTGACCTCTAGTAATATTTCTTATTTCACAGTTTTCTTTACCTGATAGTTACTATCTTTTTCTCAGAGTTTGGAAGGAATTTTTTTCCTATCCTTTTATTTTCAATCTCTCTATATTTTTATATATAAAATGTGTTTCACAGAATCAAAATACAGATGGTCCCTGACTTAAGATGGTTCGACTTATAATTTTTCAACTTTACTGTGGTGTAAAGGTGATAGAAACCATAGTTTGAATTTTGAATTTTGATCTTTTCCCTCTCTAGTAAGATGTGGTATGGTTCTCTCTCACGATGCTGGGCAGTGGTAGTGAGCTGTATCCCGGGGTCAGCCACGGGATTACGAGGGTAAATAATCGATACACTTACAACCATGATGTTTTTCACTTTCAGTACAGTATTCAGTAAATTACATGAGATATTCAACACTTTATTATAAAATAGGCTTTGCGTTAGATGATTTTTGCCTAACTATTGGCTAGTACAAGTGTTCTGAGCACGTTTAAGGTAGGCAAGGCTAAGCTGTGATGTTTGGTAGGTTAGGGGTATTAAAAGCATTTTTGACTTAGGATATTTTCGACTTATGATGAGTTTATCAGAATGTAACCCCATCGCAAGTCAAGTAAGATCTATATAGTTTTGTTTTGTTTTTAATTCCCATCTGCTCTGTAAATTTTCCCATTTATAAAGCATTTTAGTCCATTTATGTTTCTTGCGATTATCTAGAAGCAAGGTATTTTTAAGACAGTGGAAGCATTTAGTATATTTGTAGGCAGAGGGGAAAGGAGAAACTAAAATGATTGAAAATATAATGAGGGAAAGGAAAGTGACGACTGATGGGGCAAGTTCTAGAGGTGACGGATGCCAACGATAACCAAAGTGCAGAGCACAAGACAAGGGAGGCTCCTGCGGAGGAAGCTGCCGAAAACTGGAGCTCATCTACGCTGGGCGGTGGTGTGAAGAGACATTTAGGAAGGTTGTCTCTGCTGGCTTGTATTTTTCTTCTAAGGTGGAAACAAAGTCTTCGGCTAAAGTATCTGCAAGCAGAGCTGAGAGCTTTAGGGACGTGGAGAAGTTTCGTAAGTGCCACCAAGGAGTACGGGATAGGGAGGGTGACAGTGGGAGACACTCATTTGTTTAGGAGGTGAGGGAAAGTTCTCTGGCAACTGTAAAATTCCACCCCAGCTGGCTGTCAATTTGCCTTTCCCTGGAGATCCCAAGTCCCACATTCTTCTATATTCACACTGTCACGGCTCCCAGAGGGCAACTTTCCCAGATACTGCTAATGCTGCTGTTCTGGTTGGAGTGGAACTTTGGAAGGAGTCTATTTGGAATGGTAAAAGAAGGAATTTTTTATTCTTCTCCCCGATGTCTGTCTTGATGTACAATCCAGTTTGATCTGATGTTTTTCACATAAGCTGGTACCTCCATACCTACTATGTTATAACCTTCCCTCTATTTACAGAGTGGTTCATTTAATAAGTACTCAGCTTATGTTTACTGCATGGTAGGATGGCTGTGAAGCCTATGACAATGGAGAGCTAGTGATTCTCTAATGCACAAGAGCTGGCTTTACCTCTTGCTGGCTTTTCCCTACTCAACTCCCACATCCTTAGCAGAAAATCCTTGCTACGTGGTGAGACAGAAGATCCCAGTGGTTAAATTCACTGGCTCTCAAGTCAAATTCCCTGGTTTCAAAGCATGGCTTCGTCCTTTGCAAACTGTGTGATCTTGAACAAGTTCTTGACCTTGAGCCTCCATCTCTTCATCTGTAAAATGGGGATACAATAGTACTATGCTCATAGATTTTTCATGAGGGAAAAATGGCATATATATTGTGACAGTTAGTTTTACCTGTCAACCTGGCTAGACCACAGTACCCATTTATTCGAATAAACCCTAATTTACGTGTTGCTCTGAGGGTATTTTGTAGCTGTGGTCTAACATCCACAATCAGTTGACTTTGAGTAAAGGGGATTATCCTCTATTATCTGAGTCGGCATAATCCATTCAGTTGAAAAGCCTGAAGAGCAAAACTGAGGTTTCCTGAGGAAGAAGAAATTCTGCTTCAACATGACAGCTCTGGCCTGAGACTTTCCAGCCTTCTGGCTGCCCTGCGGATTTTGAACCTGCCAGCCTCACCACCGTGTAAGCAATTCCTTGAAGTAAATCTCAACGTCTGTGTGTCCCACTGCTTCTGCTGCTCTGGAGAAGCCTGACGGATACACACATGCTAAGCAGCTAGCACAGTGCCTTGCCTGTTACAGCCCGCAGGAATGACTGACCTACCATTATGATTTTAGGCATATCGTTTTAATATAGAGAATGCTTCCTCAAACACAGGCTTCCCGAGGATGATTCCTATGAAGAGGCAATCCTGACGTCACTTGCTCTCGTTGTGCCTCTGTTTTATCTTATTTTTCCAGGGTAACGAGGATGCTTTGATGCTGTCATAACGTCGCAGGTCTTGCACTGCTCCCTGCTCGGTAGCTGATTTTTCACCCTGTGCCTCTTTGACAGTCCCTTGGGAAGGCCACCTGCCACCTCTGCATCACCTGAGGCACTGCCACCTATGCACACTTTGTTGATTTTTGTGAGTCAAAACTGAACCTCAAGAACATACGATAATGGGAGAGAGACCACAGAGAGCTGAACCTCATCCTGACTGAGCAAAGGCCCTACGAGAAGGTGGTTCACTGGCTGAGAACTTACGATGGTACTTCCATCGACTGTACCCACTTTATGTAAGAAAACTGGTTTTTTGTTGGTCAAACACGTTCAGTGTTGGTAATTACATATGCTTCACCCTAATACTCTTCCTCGCTATAAAAGATTTCTAAATATTTTAAGATAAAAACATTTCTGTGATGAGAGTACTGTAACAAATCAGTGCTGCATAGAGCACTGCTAAGTGACATACGTATATGATTGTTGTTGTTAATTTCACTAGCCTTCAGTTAGAGCGAAAACTAATCCAAGGGCAACCAGAGATGAGCTTGGACCTAATAGGCCACGTCCCCGGTGCTGGTCTCTTGCGGATGGGGGGTGGGCTCCGCGTGGGGGCTCGGGGGGCTCTCTCATTGCTGATGTCACTACAGGCCGGCTGCAGCACAGACCTCCAGTCCAGAGAGCCGCCCCTGGGCAGCAGCAGTAGGTTTGCTCCAGCTGACCCAGGTATTACCCGGCGATAGACGAGACCTGCATGTCTTGTGACCGGCTCTTCTCTGCCAGTGAGCTATTTTCACTGTTTGAGGAATTTTCAGTACAGGTCGCACCAGAGGCTACATGGCGAACTGCTAAGTGTATATGTACACGGGCTTTTAGAAAGTAGAAAAATACTGAATTTACTAAAACTTAGAAAAATCCCTATCTCATACTTCACATTACCTACGGAAACAAGCCAAGTGCCACGTCCTTAAAGATGCCCAATAAAAACAGAAGCTGCAGTGTGTGGTGTCATAGCGTAAAGGTCTCGACTTGCAAGCTGGGTTAACTGGCTTTGAATTCTAGTTCTGTCACTGAAGAGTTGTAGAACCTTGGGCAAGTTAACCTCTCTGTGACTCACCTACAAAATGGGGATGGAAACAATCCCCTATCTTAAAGGGTTATGGTGGGATATCATTTGTAAACTACAATGCCTGGTACAGAAAAAGCATGGTATGTATTGACTATTATTACTAAATGAATGACTTTTAGTATACAGAAGTTTTAAAGTTCAAACTGTGTTACAAAGCAGCAGGAAAATTCTGAAAAACAACAATCTACAAAATGCCCAAACTCCAGAAACACTATGATTTTGTTCTTGTATTAGAATGGCGTGCTAAACGCAGTGGTTGAGAATCTGCCTGCTAACGCAGGGGACACGGGTTCGAGCCCTGGTCTGGGAAGATCCCACATGCCGTGGAGCAACTAGGCCCATGAGCCACAACTACTGAGCCTGCGCGTCTGGAGCCTGTGCTCCGCAACAAGAGAGGCCGCGATAGTGAGAGGCCCTCGCACCGCGAAGAAGAGTGGCCCCCACTCGCCGCAACTAGAGAAAGCCCTCGCACAGAAACGAAGACCCAACACAGCCAAAAAAAAAAAAAAGAAAAAGAATGGTGTGCTACTGGTTTCTGTGTGCTGTTATGTAGGGCGTGTCCCAGCTTAGGTCTCTTGGTCTCACGAGGACTTTCGTTGTCATTGTTTCTGCTCTTTCCCATTTTTCCTTCTGGCATTTGATATATCTTTGCCAAATCCTTGAAATGGCTGATGCAGTCATTCCCCTCCTTAATAACTGATGGCCATGGCATCGGTGATGATCGTTAAGATCAGTCAACAAAATAACCTAACTGGTGCACCCACGTCCACCTCCTTAGCGTCAGATTGGAGACTGCATCTATGCATTTTGTCCACAGTGAGTTAAAAATGAATATATCTTGCTCTTACATTGTTATGTGACATTTTAGAATTCAACAGCATGTAATTATAGAAAAGTGTTCCAAACTACCAGTTTCTCTGAATACCATACTTCACAATAATTCAGAGCCCTAAGCATCTTTATCAGTTACTTTCAAATGATTTCTTGCAGGAAGCTTGGTATCTCAACACTGCATGATTTTTCTCACTGCTCTGAAAGCTGCATTCAGAGTCACTCCAAAGCTACTGAACTTGCATCAAAGAATTCAGCCTTAGAGCAAAGAAATGGCCTTTTCAATAAAGGTGATAAAAATAACTTAAATTTCCAGGGTGCCTTCTTCTGAAAAACTCATAAAAGGCTTTACATGATTTGGTGAAAGGATTTTTATCCAGAAGGGATGGCATTTGATTGATAAAGTTTCTCTAAGTTTAAATATATTTCTGAGTATCTTTCTCATCTTTTGCTGCTGTATTTTCAGATGCAACACATTTCAAGTTAACTTATCGTGACACATATTCCTTTTTCAAAAAAAAAACAAGACAAAACAACAGTGTAAGAGCTGAGTCACTCACTTTTCTTAGTTCTCTATGGTTCAGTTTCTCTGGACAACATTTGGTTCCCAAGTCCTTTCTTGTTCAGCCACTCCTAACTTCATCCTTCCATTTCACTGGGGGTATCCCCAGCTGGGGCTGATGAACTGACACAGTGCTGGAACACTAGGGCTCCAGGCCCCAATTACCAGCCTTATTTTTTAATAGAGTGTCATATTCCACTGCCTAGCATTCAGACCTCTGGGCTTGGCTCTTCCAGGAAGCTGAATCTCTAGTTTCCTCCCATCGTGTGATGGTTAATATTCTTATCTGTACTCTTGTCCCTCTGTGTGCCTTGCACATATATTTATGATGTTTCAGGAAT
Source organism: Balaenoptera borealis (assembly GCF_965194805.1). Classification (NCBI taxonomy): domain Eukaryota; kingdom Metazoa; phylum Chordata; class Mammalia; order Artiodactyla; family Balaenopteridae; genus Balaenoptera; species Balaenoptera borealis. Next base: position 9,081,383 of record NC_138877.1, read on the forward strand.
CAGCTTACATTCCTATACCCCTGAGTTCTCAACTTCTTAATGTTTTTCAAGTTTTCTTTAACCTCATCCACATTATCCAAAATTTCCAACTCTGCTTTAATTGCATACTCTAAAAACAAGTATTTCTATTTTTCAGAATCTTAATTTTTTCCTATTATAAGAGCAATATATGTTCACTGCAAATAAAAGTTAAACATTCCATATATACTTCCATCTCAAGGAGATTAACAATGCCCATATTTTTTTTTCAGTTTTGTTTTTGCCTTTTTAAAAAGATCAAAATTGGGATCATACCTAATTGGAATGAAGTTTAAGAAAAATCAGAACCGAAAGAACCAGTGCACTGGACATCACTCACCAAGTATTTACAGATTTTTTATTGATTTAGAAATTTTTATATAATTTTGTGAACATTTTCCCAGATATTAATACTTTAAAAAAAAATTCTCCAAAAACTGCATGAGTTCATTGTTTGAAAGCATCTGAGGGTTTAGGTTCTCCTAAGCGCTCATAAAACTTTAGCAGTTCAATGATGGCTTGTGTTGCCTGTGACTTCAAAAGAAGGAAAATAATAGCAGACCATGGTCCCTGGAAAGTGAAGGGATAGTTATAAATGTAGCAGACTTTGGATTCTGTGTATCAGTCAGGTTTCTCCAGAACGGAAGCAATAGGGTGTGTGTGTGTGTGTGTGTGTGTGTATGTGTGTGTGTGTGTACACACACACACATATTTTTTTTTTTCCTAAGAAATTGGCTGATATAATGGTGGGGGCTGGCACCTCTGCAGACCTGCAGGTTAGAAACTCCAGCAGGGTTTGTGTGTTACAGTCTTGAGGTGAGGGAAATGGAATTCTGTGCCTGAATTAGTCACGCAGCAATCTCTTAAATAATTTTTTTTTTTTGTATAGTCTGCAACCAGGCAATTCAAGACCAAAGGCCAAGAAGATGCTGTCTTGACCAAGAGTAAACTCACCAAAACTTGTCTTGACCAAGAACTGAAGAACAATCCAGAACTCAGAGAAGTGCTTAGGCGCAAGTATTCCTTCCTGGTTCTATTACTGAATCTGTGTTGATTTAAATAACTTCCATTTCTAAATGATTCTCATTTTCAAAGGCCAAAACTCCACATTAAAATCAACACTGATTATTACCACACTCTAAAGGAACAGGTTAATGCTGTCCTGTTAAACTGTCCAACAGCATAAAAAGATGAGAACTTGCTGACTTATTGCACAGACCTGAAGCCACAGCTCTAGGCTTCAAGAAGTCCACGGCCATGCCAGTATCTTCACTGCTATCATGAGAGGTGGGAGATCCTCCACAAATGCTTAGTGCTTTGAACAATATATTACAGAAAGGGAATTTCAGAATAGTCTATTGAAGTGCATGAAAAAACTCTTGTATAAACACTAGCAAGTTGAGTTCAGGGTTTAGCTGCTCAGGCGCTGGCAGAGAGAAAGCAGAATTGGTACCACTCCAAGAGGAGATTTGTCTGGGCAAGTCATAAAAAACAGAAGATGGACAAGAGAGTTTAGGGTTTGGGCAAGAGTGGGATGGAGATGCTCTGCCATGAAATCTAAATCCCAGAGAAAGAGGGAAGTATAAAGAAGCAGGGCTGGTAGATGAAGAGAAGACAAAACATCTATGAGCCAGGGGCCCTGCTGACAGTTCGGGTGGAGTCGAGGCTGATGTTCCCTGGGCAGCGTGTACTCCACAGGGCAGGGGTCTTCACCAGAAGGTGAAAGAGAATGCTCTAGAAATGCTTTGGGGGAGTGAAGAGAACAGTGACCTCAGCACATGACCCCAGAACAACTACAATGATAATCATAAAGATGGACTATTAATAGCTACTGTTTCTGGAGTCCTTATCAGGTACCAAGCTGGGGGCTGAGTTTTTTATACAGCCTATCTCATTTAACAAGGGCGTGGGGAAATGAGCAGCTTCTGGGGACTGCAGGAGAACTGGTGCCTTCGGTGAGAGCTAGTGACAGTTTAGTTGGGGAAAGGGGGAGGAGCTTCCAAGAGAGGTCTGAGGACACAGGGAGTGTGTAGATATTGGGGAGTGCAAGGGGCTAGACTGTAAGGGTGTGGAAGGAAGGAAGGGCTGGGTGGGAGTGGAACAAAGCATTACAAGGATGCCGACAGTGGAGAGGAAAAGTAACCAGAGGGACGTATCACACATCCCAGGCCCTGATGGAGGGAACACAGACTTGCGGTGTGAGAGGTTTAGTCTTGATCACTGTTGGAGCCAGTGGATTTTAATGTGGAGCAAAACAAAAGACAGTGAAAGATCAAGTGCTAACTGCTGACCCAAATAAGAAGCCCAGGCGCAGAAAGTGGAAAGAGGGCAGAAGGCAGAGCAGGGGCCTCTTCCAGGTGTGGGTGTGGCCACAGGCCGAGCAAAGAGGAGGGGCTGGAGCCTGCAAATGACACCAGGCCTTGAGGAGAGCTGGATTTATCTCTGTTTCTCCAGTGCGTTAGCATCACTGAATATGTACATATATATATATTTTAATCAACATTAGAATATATTTGACATTTATATAATAAAATATAGAAGACAATAAAAAGAAGTGAGCATTGCTACAAGCAACAACAGAAATAAAACTCATGAGCAATATTCAGCAAAACAAGGCAGACATAAAATGATATACATTGTATGGTTTCTTTTTAAAAAATTCAAAACTGGGCAAAACAAATTTATGGTGAAGATAGTGGTTACTTTGGGGGCAGAAAGCAGGGGTCATGACCAGGAAATGGTATAAGGAAGGCTTCCGAGGTGCTGGGAAAGTTCTGTTTCTTGATCTGAGTAGGGGTTATACTAGGGGGAGTTCAGATAACTCACATAGGTCATAAGTTTATAGTTAAACTTAAGACTTATGCACTCTTCTCCGTGTTATAACTTATTAAGAAAGCTAAGACAAAAGCCTTATTTAGTTCATTAAGATCAACAGTTGGCAAAGAACCACTGAATATTATTTTAGACACCTACAAAGTTCAAGGAACTGTCTTAGGTGATAAAAGTTTCCAAGTCCATTCCACTATCAAATTTTTTTTTTCCTATTAGTCATCCATTTTATACACATCAGTGTACACATGTCAATCCCAATCTCCCAATTCATCACACCACAACCCTCACCCCCCGCCACTTCCCCCCTTGGTGTCCGTATGTTTTTTCTCTACTTCTGTGTCTCAATTTCTGCTCGGCAAACCGGTTCACCTGTACCATTTTCTAGGTTCCACATATATGCGTTAATATACGATACTTGTTTTCCTCTTTCTGACTTACTTCACTCTGTATGACAGTCTCTAGATCCATCCACGTCTCTACAAATGAGCCAATTTCATTCCTTTTTATGGCTGAGTAATATTCCATCGTATATGTGTACCACAACTTCTTTATCCATTTGTTTGTCGATGGGCATTTAGGTTGCTTCCATGACCTGGCTACTGTAAATAGTGCTGCAATGAACATTGGGGTGCATGTGCCTTTTTGAATTATGGTTTTCTCTGGGTATATGCCCAGTAGTGGGATTGCTGGGTCATATGGTAATTCTATTTTTAGTTTTTTAAGGAACCTCCATACTGTTCTCCATAGTGGCTGTATCAATTTAAATTCTCAACAGTGCAAGAGGGTTCCCTTTTCTCCACACCCTCTCCAGCATTTGTTGTTTGTAGATTTTCTGATGATGCCCATTCTAACTGGTGTGAGGTGACACCTCATTGTAGTTTTGATTTACATTTCTCTAATAATTAGTGAGGTTGAGCGGCTTTTCATGTGCTTCTTGGCCATCTGTACGTCTTCTTTGGAGAAATGTCTATTTAGGTCTTCTGCCCATTTTTTGATTGGGTTTTTTTTTAATATTGAGCTGCGTGAGATGTTTATATATTTTGGAGAGTAATCCTTTGTCCGATAACTCATTTGCAAATATTTTCTCCCATTCTGAGGATTGTCTTTTCGTCTTGTTTATGGTTTCCTTTGCTGTGCAAAAGCTTTTAAGTTTCATTAGATCCCATTTGTTTATTTTTGTTTTTATTTCCATTACTCTAGGAGGTGGATCAAAAAAGATCTTGCTGTCATCTGTGTCAAAGAGTGTTCTTCCTATGTTTTCCTCTAAGAGTTTTATAGTGCCCAGTCTTACATTTAGGTCTCTAATTCATTTTGAGTTTATTTTTGTGTATGGTGTTAGGGACTGTTCTAATTTCATTCTTTCACGTGTAGCTGTCCAGTTTTCCCAGCACCACTTATTGAAGAGGCTGTCTTTTCTCAATGGTATATCCTTGCCTCCTTTGTCATAGATTAGTTGACCATAGGTGCGTGGGTTTATCTCTGGGCTTTCTATCCTGTTCCATTGATCTATATTTCTGTTTTTGTGCCAGTACCATATTGTCTTGATTACTGTAGCTTTTTAGTAGAGTCTGAAGTCAGGGAGTCTGATTCCTCCAGCTCCGTTTCTTTCCCTCAAGACTGCTTTGGCTATTCGGGGTCTTTTGTGTTTCCATACAAATTTTAAGACATTTTGTCCTAGTTCTGTAAAAAGTGCCATTGGTAATTTGACAGGGATTGCATTGAATCTGTAGATTGCTTTGGGTAGTATAGTCATTTTCACAATACTGACTCTTCCAATCCAAGAACATGGTATATCTCTCCATCTGTTGGTATCATCTTTAATTTCTTTCATCAGTGTCTTATAGTTTTCTGCATACAGGTCTTTTGTCTCCCTAGGTAAGTTTATTCCTAGGTATTTTATTCTTTTTGTTGCAGTGGTAAATGGGAGAGTTTCCTTAATTTCTCTTTCAGGTTTTTCATTAGTGTATAGGAATGCAAGAGATTTCTGTGCATTAATTTTGTATCCTGCAACATTACCAAATTCATTGATTAGCTCTAGTAGTTTTCTGGTGGTATCTTTAGGGTTCTCTCTGTATACTATCATGTCATCTGCAAACAGTGACAGTTTTACTTCTTCTTTTCCAATTTGTATTCCTTTTATTTCTTTTTCTTCTCTGATTGCTGTGGCTAGGACTTCCAAAACTATGTTGAATGATAGTGGTGAGAGTGTACATCCTTGCCTCGTCCCTGATCTTAGAGGAAATGCTTTCTTTTCAGTTTTTCACCACTGAGAATGATGTTTGTTGTGGGTCTGTCATATATGGCCTTTATTATGTTGAAGTAGGTTCCCTCTATGCCCACTTTCTGGAGAGTTATTATAAATGGGTGTTGAATTTTGTCTAAAAGCTTTTTCTGCATCTATTGAGATGATCATATGGTTTTTATTCTTCAATTTGTTAATATGGTGTATCACATTGATTGATTTGCGTATATTGAAGAATCCTTGCATCCCTGGGATAAATCCCACTTGATCATGGTGTATGATCCTTTTAATGTGTTGTTGGATTCTGTTTGCTAGTATTTTGTTGAGGATTTTTGCATCTATATTCATCAGTGATATTGGTCTGTAATTTTCTTTTTTTGTAGTATCTTTGTCTGGTTTTGGTATCAGGGTGATGGTGGCCTCAAAGAATGAGTTTGGGAGTGTTCTTTCCTCTGCAATTTTTTGTAAGAGTTTGAGAAGGATAGGTGTTAGCTCTTCTCTACATGTTTGATAGAATTCATCTGTGAAGCCATCTGGTCCTGGACTTTTGTTTGCTGGAAGATTTTTAATCACAGTTTCAATTTCAGTGCTTGTAATTGGTCTGCTCATATTTTCTATTTCTTCCTGGTTCAGTCTTGGAAGGTTATACCTTTCTAAGAATTTGTCCATTTCTTCCAGGTTGTCCATTTTATTGGCATAGAGTTGCTTATAGTAGTCTCTTAGGATGCTTTGTATTTCTGTGGTGTCTGTTTTAACTTCTCCTTTCTCATTTCTAACTTTATTGACTTGCATCCTCTCCCTATTTTTCTTGATGAGTCTGGCTAATGGTTTATCAATTTTGTTTATCTTCTCAAAGAACCAGCTTTTACTTTTATTGATCTTTGCTATTGTTTTGTTTCTATTTCATTTATTTCTGCTCTGATCTTTATGATTTCCTTCCTTCTGCTAACTTTGGGTTTTGTTTGTTCTTCTTTCTCTAGTTTCTTTAGGTGTAAGGTTAGATTGTTTATTTGAGATTTTTCTTGTTTCTTGAGGTAGGCTTATATAGCTATAAACTTCCCTCTTAGAACTGCTTTTGCTGCATCCCATAGGTTTTGGATCATCGTGTTCTCATTGTCATTTGTCTCTAGGTATTTTTTGATTTCCTCTTTAATTTCTTCAGTGATCTCTTGGTTATTAAGTAGTGTATTGTTTAGCCTCCATGTGTTTGTGTATTTTACATTTTTTTCCCTGTAATTGATTTCTAATCTCATAGCACTGTGGTCAGAAAAGATGCTTGATATGATTTCAATTTTCTTAAATTTACTGAGGCTTGATTTGTGACCCAAGATGTGATCTATCCTGGGGAATGTTCCGTGCGCACTTGAGGAGAAAGTGTAATCTGCTGTTTTGGGATGGAATGGCCTATAAATATCAATTAAATCTGTCTGGTCTATTGTGTCATTTAAAGCTTGTGTTTCCTTATTAATTTTCTGTTTGGATGATCTGTCCACTGGTGTAAGTGAGGTGTTAAAGTTCCCCACTATTACTGTGTTACTGTCGATTTCCTCTTTTAGAGCTGTTAGCAGTTGCCTTATGTATTGAGGTGCTCCTATGTTGGGTGTATATATATTTATAATTGTTATATCTTCTTCTTGGATTGATCCCTTGATCATTATGTAGTGTCCTTCCTTGTCTATTGTAACATTCTTTATTTTAAAGTCTATTTTATCTGATATGAGTATTCCTACTCCAGCTTTCTTTTGATTTCCATTTGCATGGAATACCTTTTTCCATCCCCTCACTTCCCGTCTGTATGTGTTCCTAGGTCTGAAGTGGGTCTCTTGTAGACAGCATATAGATGGGTCTTTTTTTTGCATCCATTCAGCAAGCCTGTGTCTTTTGGTTGGAGCATTTAATCCATTCACGTTTAAGGTAATTATCAATATGTATGTTCCTATGACCATTTTCTTAATTGTTTTGGGTTTGTTTTTGTAGGTCCTTTTCTTCTCTTGTGTTTCCCACTTAGAGAAGTTCCTTTAGCATTTGTTGTAGAGCTGGTTTGGTGGTGTTGAATTCTCTTAGCTTTTGCTTGTCTGTAAAGCTTTTGATTTCTCCATCGAATCTGATTGAGATCCTTGCTGGGTAATCTTGGTTGTCGGTTCTTCCCTTTCATCACTTTAAGTATATCATGCCACTCCCTTCTGGCTTGTAGAGTTTCTGCTGAGAAATCAGCTATTAACCTTATGGGAGTTCCCTTGTATGTTACTTGTCGTTTTTCCCTTGCTGCTTTCAATAATTTTTCTTTGTCTTTAATTTTTGCCAATTAGATTACTATGTGTCTCGGCGTGTTTCTCCTTGGGTTTATTCTGTATGGGACTCTCTGCGCTTCCTGGACTTGGGTGGCTATTTCCTTTCCCATGTTAGGGAAGTTTTCTACTATAATCTCTTCAAATATTTTCTCGGGTCCTTCCTCTCTCTCTTCTCCTTCTGGGACCCCTATAATGTGGATGTTGTTGCGTTTAATGTTGTCCCAGAGGTCTCTTAGGCTGTCTTCATTTCTTTTCATTCTTTTTTCTTTATTCTGTTCCGCAGCAGTTAATTCCACCATTCTGTCTTCCAGGTCACTTATCCGTTCTTCTGCCTCAGTTATTCTGCTATTGATTCCTTCTCGTGTAGTTTTCATTTCAGTTATTGTATTGTTCATCTCTGTTTGTTTGTTCTTTAATTCTTCTAGGTCTTTGTTAAACATTTCTTGCATCTTCTCAATCTTTGCCTCCATTCTTTTTCTGAGGTCCTGGATCATCTTCACTTTCATTATTCTGAATTCTTTTTCTGGAAGGTTGCCTATCTCCACTTCATTTAGTTGTTTTTCTGGGGTTTTATCTTGTACCTTCATCTGGTACATAGCCCTTGCCTTTTCATCTTGTCTATCTTTCTGTGAATGTGGTTTTTGTTACACAGGCTGCAGGATTGTAGTTCTTCTTGCTTCTGCTGCCTGCGCTCTGGTGGATGAGTCTGTCTAAGAGGCTTGTGCAAGCTTCCTGATGGGAGGGACTGGTGGTGGGCAGAGCTGGCTGTTGCTCTGGTGGGCAGAGCTCAGTAAAACTTTAATCCGCTTGTCTGCTGATGGGTGAGGTTGGGTTCCCTCCCTGTTGGTTGTTTGGCCTGAGGCGACCCAACCCTGGAGGCTACGGCAGGCTCTTTGGTGGGGCTAATGGCAGACTCCGGGAGGGCTCACCTCAATGAGTACTTCGCAGAACTTCTGCTGCCAGTGTCCTTGTCCGTTGGTGAGCCACAGCTGCCCACCGCCTCTGCAGGAGACCCTCCAACACTAGCAGGTAGGTCTGGTTCAGTCTCCTATGGGGTCACTACTCCTTCCCCTGGGTCCTGATGTGCACACTAGTACTTTGTGTGTGCCCTCCAAGAGTGGAGTCTCTGTTTCCCCCAGTCCTGCCAAAGTCCTGCAATTAAATCCCGCTAGCCTTCAAAGTCTGATTCTCTAGGAATTCCTCCTCCGGTACCAGACCCCCAGGTTGGGGAGCCTGATGTGGGGCTCAGAACCTTCACTCCAGTGGGTGGACTTCCGTGGTATAAGTGTTCTCCAGTTTGTGAGTCACCCACCCAGTGGTTATGGGATTTGATTTTATTGTGATAGCACCCCTCCTACCGTCTCATTGTGGCTTCTCCTTTGCCTTTGCATGTGGGGTGTCTTTTTTGGTGAGTTCCAGTGTCTTCCTGTCGATGATTGTTCAGCAGTTAGTTGTGATTCCAGTGTTCTCGAAAGAGGGAGTGAGAGCATGTCCTTCTACTCCGCCATCTTGAACCAATCTCTCTCTTTTTTTTTTTGATCTCTTATGAAGATAAGGCTTCTGGACTCTTACATGTTATCAACAAATATGTATTGAGTCCCTACTGTGTGCTATGTTAGGTGGCCTGAGGGATACAAAGATGTAGAAAACAGGACCCGTGCCCTCAAGAAACTTAGGGACAAGTTGAGGATAAAGGTCATGACAAGTCAAATAGTAATATGAGAAGTTAATGATAAGACACAACAGAGTCATAATTAAGTACACGGCACTTGGGAAATAAACAGGATGAATAAATAGTTGTCTGGATTCAGAGAGGAGAGGAGGACCCAACTGCCATGGGAAGGCTTTAGAGGGACATGGAGGCGCTTTCACAGGGAGTGCAATGATATGTGGACAAGCCAAGAGCAAAGTGCATTCCAGGCCTGGAGCAAGACACGGGCCAAGTCAGGGAGCAGCAGCAAGGGGCTCGTATTGGAGTGGTTGTGCAAAGGGACTAGAGGCAGCAGGGCTTGAGAGAGGAGGGCCTTCAACGCCGGGACAAAGAGCCAAAGAGGCAGGATGTGTCCTGGGGTCAGTGAGAAGCCAGGATGGCGTTAAGTCTTCACTCTGTAAGCTGATTTCTCTTTGGAGAAGGGTTCTTTAAAACAATTCCATGTGGTTAGCTTCAGGATGCTCACAATATCCAATAAATAAAAGTCACTGATTAGAACCAGACACGAGTCTTCTCAAGGCCAGAGTTTGGTAGTTGTTGGCAATTACTGTCTTGAGATTTGGAGCACGAGGACAAAAAAGCCTAACCAAAGGAACGCTTAACTTAGATGTGTCTGCCTTTATGTTAACTGAGGGGTTTTGGAATAGACTTAACATGAAAAAATGCAGTGTGCAAAGCCGGGAGCTTATGGATCCATGAGAAGAGACTGAACGGGGCATATGCTACAGCTGAATGGTTCAAACCAACCCAAGTAAATGGGTATGTTTCAGAGATCTGGTCTTTATGAGCTCTTGTGGCTTGAGGACAGCAGGCCTGGGGTGTCTGGCTTCAAGCTCATCATGAGACCACACAAATATGTTAACCCAAATGGGGAATGATGAAATCCCTCCTATTCTTGCATCCAATTTGCATTTATGGACCCATGGCCATAAAGATAGGGAAGTGTGTTAAAACACATACACTGGACAACGGCTAATGCTTGCCCTTACCTTGGACTACACAAATAAAGACAAACCACTTGAGGAGCAAAGGAATGTTTAGTGAAAATAGAATAAAATGCCCATTTAAGGCATGGACAATTTAGTTTGCAAAGTTAATTGCAGGGAAAAAAATGTATATAAGTCCTCATAGGATACTTCTTCAAATCCCTCCAGTCTTCATACTGTCACCATATTTCTATATCTATGTTTTGGTAATTATCTTCTTATTATTCTGATTTCTAAAGAATGGTGAAAATGATGCATCCAGAGCAAAAGTCTTAGAATCCCACCTTACTTCTACATACCATCAGAATGTTTAGAATCTCTCTTTGTTCTTCTATTACTTTTAGGACCAAAGTCAATGTATCTTTTAATTCATTCTGACATGCTCAGCTAATAATTAGATCAATTAGATGGGAGGAAAAATACATATATAAAATTGGGGAAAATAATTCATAGAGATGGTGGGGGGGGGGGAATACACTAATCAAAGTTGCTTACTTAGTAACGTCTTTTTCCCCTCTGCAAATAAACATAAAAGTGCATCTCAGTTCTGTGCCCTCCCAAAGGATTCTGAATTTTAAATCAGAGATTTTTTGAAAATTGATTTTTAATCGATAAAGTTTCCTGGCTATTTCAGACAACTTTATAACACATTTTATGGAAACGGACACACAGATAGGAGGGCCCTGTCTCTTCATCATTCTCACCCTTGCTCTGGGAACGCTGGATGTATCATCAACCTACAGAAAGCTATTATTTTAACAGTTGACTGAGTTATCGTCATCCCCTGTGGAAGAGGCATCTAAGGAAGTAGCAAATTCTCATATCATCCAAACTCTTTTGTCACCTGACAAGGACCAGGGAATTAACAGCAAACCACCAATGAATGAATCTATCACTGGGCACCACACCTCAGATCACTCCTGAGCTATTTCTCAAAAGAGTCTGTGAACTGAGGTTTAGATTTCTATCAGCACGTTAGATTTTAACCACAAAAAGCATCTATCATGCACTTCATGGAGTACAAGGCTGGACCCTGGTGTGCTCCTTGGTTTCCAGCCACACAGCGGCAGTGATTCACGCTATGTGGAAAACCACAGCACGCAGACCTCACCGTCTGAGACAGGCAGCCCCGTGGCAATGGACATGGGCATAACCAATTCTTAACAGCCACAGTTTAACACAAAGAATGAGCAAAATGTCTGATAGGGGGAGAATGAGAGGTCTGAAGGCTTTGGGAAGAGTAGGAGGTGAGCTCTGAAGGACAGCCTGGGATAATATATTTAGTCATTAAAGGTGAAATTACTACTTCTCTTTTAGGAAACGAGTCAAGATTTGCAAGAAGAGATGGAAGTTTTATAACGTGCTGGAGTAGAGGGAAAGAGCTTAATGAACTGTGGAGGGGGCCATGAAGAGGTGTTCCAAACGTTAATGAACTGAATCTCTCAGGACTAAGGAGCTCCACTTAGCACAAGCCTGCCCAGTGGAAATGTTATGATTTAAATATTGCTCAATACTTGATGTGTCAGAACATTTTGTACTCTTCGTCTGAGAAAATCAGTTTCATTTGTCTCCTTCCCGAATCTCAGGAAGCCATGTGGCTGACCCCTGAACCCCAACCCTTTCCAGGATCCCATCTCCCCATCCTCCAGCCACACTGGACCGTTCCACAAACCTAGACGTACTTTCAGTGGTTTCTCTGCACGTGCTCCTGAGGGTGTCATTTCCTCTCTTGAAACACCCTTCTCTTTGGACCGTTTTAATGCTTATTAAATGCCAAGTCTTTCCAAAGGTTCCCCTAATCCTTCTAATTTGATTGTAATCACTTCCTCCTCTGGACACCTATAGCATTTTCTACTTGTGATGAAATTCAACCCATTTCATCATATATTATTGTTATCTTGCCCTAATCTGTCCCCATTTCCAATAAATTATTAAACACTATGAGTATATGGATTTTTATTTCAATTTTCTTTGCATGTACCTTGCACACAGAATGTTCATAATAAATACTTCTTGAATAACACTGAATCAGTATTTGTTGAATGATGCTGAATCAATGCTATGAAAATGGCTCCCTTTCCATGGGAACTCCTTTACTGAAAAGGGGGGCTAGGGTCCCACACAGCAGGGGATTCTGGGCACTGGATTATAAATGGGGCGGGGTGGATTCAGTGGTAGGGTTGCAGAATATGGTGCTAAGGGAATTCACAAGACAGTATCTCAGGGTAAAGCCAGAGTTGAGAACGAAAAAGAGAGTCCAAAAGGAGTATCACCTGAAGAGGCAGCAACCAACAGCTCACCAAGATGGAATAAGCTGGTTGGGCAGAGGAATGGCTAGGAGGGGTGGCTGAGGAGTTTTCTCACAGTTACTGGAGTGAAAAGATTGGGATCTGGTTGAAGGATTGAGTGGAGTAAGCTCTTTAGGACACTCTCCTCCTTTACTGTTTCACCCTTTGAGATTTCAAACCAGTGGGTACCATTGTCTTAGTTCAGGTATCTTCAACGTAGCTTGGAAGAAGTTCTTACCAGCTAGTCTGTGGTGGGTCATCTTAGTGACCTAGTTAGAGGCACTTTTTCTTAACCTTTCCTTTAATAGTAAGCCTTCAAAGTGTTCTTCCAATGCTCTGTGATGTCTAACTTGCTGCCACCCTGTAAACAGGGCGAGCAGCTTTCTCTAGCCCTTGTCAGACTGAGCGGGCTGGGTATACCGCAGAGGACTCTTCCTGTCAGGGACAGACGGCCTAAACTCACCCAGCCTCCTAGAATCTGCCAGGTTGTGTCTTTGGACTTTGATTTTCTGGGGGGTTCTAGATGTAGTGATTTTGATGAGATATGGTGAAAAGAGTTCTGAAAGTAAATACCTAGTACGAGGTCCCACTTTTTTCACTGAAAACCTTTGTACAGTGGTTTAACATTAGTCTCTCTGGGCTTCAGAGACCTTGTTTTTTGGTTTGTTTGGTTTTTCTATTTCAACCTAGCTTTAATTAATGTCTTTTGAAAATTAAATACATCCAATCAAGAAAATATATACTAATTGTTCCATCATAGGCTTTAAAATCTGTGAGCATTTTAATAGCCAACAGATAGCAAACACTTGACCAGTGAAGATGGATAAAGCTGTAACTTAACAGCTGACTCAAAGGGGGAAAGTATTAAGATAATAGATACCTTGCTTTTAAAATGAGATAATAACGTCAAGTAGCCCTATTTGTAAAATCCTAAAAGTCGTGAACTTGATGTGATAGGTTCTTGAGTTTTTTTTCTTTAATTACTTCAGTTAATTAGTATTTCTTGAGCACCTGTTTGTGGGGGACCCTAACCTGAGGTGTCTACACTCCATGCCTTGCTGCTTAGCCCATCGGACCAATCTGTCCTGAGGCACCAGTGCTTTCTATGGTTCTAGCAAGTCTCTGCAATCTAGAAAAATATCGATAGTGAAATCATAGGTACTTGTCTCACTACTTCATAAGTGTTTCCGTAAAATTAAGATGACAAAAAGCGCTACTTGATGAGGCAATGCCCAGGATGAAGTGAACCGTGATTCAGGAGGGATCTGTGAACTGTGAAGGGCTGTGGAGATGTAAATGGTAATTGTGACCATTTGTTCTGTAGACCCAGGAGGGCCTCTTCCTGTCCTGGTCTGAATGCGGCCAAGAGAGGACATGGGCAGAAGCTCCCATTAGGCGGGTGACTTTCCAGGCATGTCTGCCCTCTAGTGGCCACGACCCAGGGCTGCTTTCTGGAAGGGGTGCCCTAGGAGGCTGGTCTGGGTGGGTAAAGAAGTGCTCAGCAGGAAAATCAGTCTTGTCCTCGGCCTCCTCCTCTGTAGGAGACACTGCCCACACCCCTTTTCCCGTCTTCAGTCCCAGGTACAGTGGGGGGCACAAGGCTTTGGGGGTGAACAGCCTGACCCTGCCATTTACCACAGATCTGAGCCAATTTACCTAATCTCCCTTAGTCTCAGCACCCCCCAGCCCCGTTTGCATGATGGGAAGAACAGCACTACCTACTTTAAGCTGTTGTGAAGGTTAAATGAACTAATTTATGTAAAACAGTCTGCACAGTATCTGGCAGATATTAAGCACTTTTTAAAAGGCTTTAATTGCCTTCAAACTTGGCTTTGAATGATGCCTATAATTTAATCATCCAACTGGAGCTATTTATTGAGTCCGGTTATATTACAGCGGGACATTACCCTTTGGACATATAATGGTGAGCAAGTTAGACACGACCATTGCCCTCAGGGCACTTGCAGTCTAACAGGGTTACTGAGTAAGAAATTGCAATAAAGGGTAATAAATGCCATGAGAAGGAAAGTGCAGAGTCCTCTTCATCCATTCTTCCAGGGTTCCCTCCTAGGTCTTTCCTTTCCTCATTTTACATGTGCTCCTGGATGACCTCATTCATTCTCATGGATTCAAGTAATGACTCTAAATAGAGATCTCCAGCGCAAATCTTTCTAAACAAATCCAAACAATGTCTACTGGATCTCTCCTCTTGAGAGAGGAGTTTGAACACCTTCAAAGTCAATGTGTCAAAAATAGAACCGAGCACCCCTCCCCTTCCCCAGTTCTGAGCCACCGTCACCTGCAGCATCATGGAGTCACCTGTGCGCTGAGACAGCTGAGCACCAGCCTAAGCTCCCTGGTCTACCCCACTTCACCTCAGCAGCCTGTCCCTGGTCCTACTCATTCTTTCTCCTAAATATCTCTTGAAACCCCTCAGTTATCTCAGTTCCTACTGAAATGGCCATTAAATAGCAACTGTTAACTTTTATTGGACCCTTATTATATACCAGGTTCCGTGCTATGCGCTTTAAATGTATTTCCTCATTTAATACTATTGAGCAAGCTCCACTGAGCCCGAGCGTTATTCCCATTTCTACAGCTAAGGGAAATGAAGTACAAAGGGGTGGAGCAGGCTGTAGACGGTCACATGGATGGAGGTGAAGAAGCCTTGTAGGATGAATCAGTGTCATTAACCACTGAACCCTCGTTTGGGCAGGTTTATCATCTCTTCTCTGGATTTCTACAACGGCCTCCAGCCATGCCCTTTTCCAAGCTTCACTTCACACCAGAGTGAAATGATATTTCTACCTTAAGTTCTTTAGTTGCTTCCTGTTACCCTTAAAGTCCAAACTCGATAGTATGGGTTTTGACCTTATTCTCCATGATCTGACCTCTGATTATGTTTCAGGGCCTTCTCATTCCTTCCCTCTCCCATCTACCACACGGCCCTAAAGCACCTTCTTTAGTTCCACAAACAAGCTTTCTTTAACTCTGGGTCTTCTCACATTTCTTCTCTTTGGAGAATCTTCCTCTATGACTGATCTGACTCCTTCACTCATCACCCCCCCCCCCCCGCCCCAGAAATATAATTTTTAAAATATTTATTTATTTATTTTTGGCTGCATTGGGTCCTCGTTGCCGTGCGCGGGCTCGCTCCAGTTTCGGCGAGCGGGGGCCACTCCTCGCCACGGCGCGCGGACTTCTCACCTCGGTGGCTTCTCACGGCAGTGGCCTCTCCCGTTGCGGAGCACGGGCTCCAGGCGCGCGGGCTTCAGTAGCTGTGGCACATGGGCTCAGTAGTTGTGGCTCGCGGGCCCAGTTGCTCCGCGGCATGTGGGATCTTCCCAGACCAGGGCTCGAACCCGTGTCCCCTGCATTGGCAGGCGGAGTCCCAACCACTGTGCCACCAGGGAAGCCCCTATAATATTTTATCAGTTAAGTTTCAGTTTAGATGTCTCTTCTTCTAGGAACGCTCCCTGAGTCCCCAAGCCTGAGCTAAACGGTGCCGTAGGCAGAATAATGGCTCCCCAATGGCGTCCATATCTTAACGTCAAAATCTGTGAATATGTCACCTTACGTAGCAAAAGGGGCTTTGCAGATGTGATTACGTTACGGCTACTGAAGCGGGGAGATGTGATTAAGTTACGGCTACTGAAGCAGGGAGATTATCTTGGATTATCGAGACGGATCCAATGTAATCACAAGGGTTCTTATAAGAGGGAGTCAGGAGAGTGAGAATCGGAGAAGGAAATGTGCCAACAGAAGCTGAGGTCAGAGTGAGGCAGCCAAGAGCCAGGGCACACAGGGAAAAGGCGAGAACGCAGATTCTTCCCTGGAGGCTCCTAATGAACACAGCTCTGTGGACACCAGGACTTTAGCCTCGTGAGACTCATTTAGACTAAAGCGCAGAGCTGTAAGATAATACATTTGTCTTGTTTTAAACCACTAGGTTTGTGGTAATTTGTTGTAGCAGCAACAGAAAACTAACACAGATGGCCTTCCATGTGCTACCAAGCCTCTCCTATTTCTTAAGACTCTTCAGATTCTACTTTAATAGCCTGATCACGTGTTTATCTGCCTAGCAGCCTAAAAAGATCTGTAAGATAATATAGTGAATCAATATTATTCAACTTACATCCTCAAGGACCAAGATGGCTCTTGGAACATAGCTGGTTGTAAATTAATATTTGTTAAAAGAACGCTGGTGGGAGGGAGATGCAAGAGGGAAGAGATATGGGGACGTATGTATATATATATAACTGATTCACTTTGTTATAAAGCAGAAACTAACACACCACTGTAAAGCCATTATACACCAATAAAGATGTTAAAAAAATAAAATAAAATAAAAGAACGCTGGTCAAAAGTATAGAAATTCTATAATTGATTTTCTGTGCTTCTCAGAGAATAAACTGTAATGAGAGAGTAAGCTTAGTGCTTCTTTGTAGGCTTGCCTCAATCATACCCGTATACAGAAGGAGCTACCGTTACTGCTTTTTCTCCATGGGATCATTCTTAGTCTGGGTTGGATTCGCTCAACTTTGCTCGCCTAGAAATCTGCCCTCTCATAAAGCGCTTTCCTGCCTTGGCACTCCTGCAGGCACCATGCCTCTTTTTATAAGAAGCTTAAAATAAAGAACTTTCTCATCCACCAACCTCTCCTCTTTGAATCCTAAAGTTAGTAAGCTCAAACTACCTATGGCTGGCAGGTGAATAAGAATCGCTTTCGGGAGCTCGTAAAACTAGACCTTCCCTGATCTTGGCCCGCACCTGCAGTATCAGGATCTCTGAGAGAGGGATCTGGTTCTCCAGGCGACTGTGATGCAGATCCAAGTTGGGAACTCCTGAGACTCAACCCTACAGCAAGATGAAGTGCAACGGTCACTTCTGCCACCAAACGTCAGGCTTTTACTCTCCACTCTCTGCTTAAAGCACAGAAAATGCCTAGCTACGCCCCTCCCCCCTCCAGCTCCCACCTCAGGGGAAATTCAGTATGTTTTGGGCCAAGGGTTAGGATAGATGTTCTCATGTGCATTATCCCACTGAGCCTCACAACCACACTGCAAGTCAGGCATTATCCCCAAGTTACATATGGAGAAACTGAGGCCCAGTGGGATAACCAGTAACTGGCTGAACTGGGATAACTCCAAAGCCCAAAGCCATGTTCTTTCCATTTAACCATCCTGCCTTAAATTGGTTGGTTTGGACAATTACTGTCTTGCATGTAGGAGAAGTTCAGTAAATACTTGTTTAACGCATTAACTAACAAACAGACAAAAAACAAAAAACTTAAGTCTAAGAGCAGATCCAGGTGAAATCTCTAGGTTTCTCTCAAAGCAGTTTTATTACAATAATTTATCTTTATTTTTATTTCTATTTTTATAGAAGGGCAAGGAAAAATAGAAAATGAGTTAAATGTGGTACCTTTTCAATTTCCTGGTAGTCTTTGGAGATAAGCCAAAGTTTAATGTTGGACATGCAAAAAAAAAAAAAAATAATCCTATTCAGGATAACCAATATGGATACCTATAAAAGTGGGTTATTGTGCGGCTCAAAAGAACGAGGCCCATCTAGAGCTGTGGCTCTGTAATTCTGTCCTTCGGAGGCTTCCATTCCAGGAGGTGTGCTTGGTGAGTGTGTGTGTGTGTGTGTGTGTGTGTGTGTGTGTGTGTGTGTGTGGACAGGAGTCAGGACAGATCAAAGGGACAGGATATCGAAGGCTTTCAGCCTCCATTTCAACAAGAACACCCACATTTTATTGACTTTATGTGTTGGTACTTCACATAAGATTCAGCTTTGAAACATGGTTCCTACCATCATTAGCAAGTGGAAACTGTTGACTGATAAGCAATTGTAATATTCTGTGTAGAATTCTCACCTGCATTAGCAACATATTAAATAAAATACTTTGCACTTATTAAGATTTTTCAGTTAAGGAAAAAATGTTTAAGGTTCTCAAGAAAAAAAATAAATAAGGCACCAAAACAATTACCTTGAAAATTCAAAAACTGTTTAAGAAGAAAGGTTCAGACAGAAGTATTCCCTTACCTATTCCATTATTTGTTTGTTTGTTTGTTTCTGTTAAAAGCAAACAGGACATATTAACACAAATGATGGATGGGACTAAAAATGAGACACCCTCCTTTTTAGCAACTCTGTCCTGAAACCAGGGTCGTGACTATGTGACAGAGGACACGCTAGGATCTGTGAAATGCATGTACTGAGGGGAGTCACATGGTGGGCATGTAAGCTGCTTGCTGAGCATTCCCTCAACCTCTCTCCTCCCATCCTGCCCAGATTGTAAAGACCGTTAGGAAGGAGATATGCTGAAGACTGGGACCAGCAGAGTGAGCTTGCATGATTCGTATCATATTCCCCTCTCTGAGCTGCTTAGGATCAAAAAGGTGGGAAAACGTTAGAAAAAATATCAATGTCGAGTATAAGTTTGGAAACACTTGGCTGGAATAAATTAGAACCACATTTCCATCATCAAGGTCCGATAACCAAAGGGAACGACCTTTCTCCTCTTTGGGAACTAGACTGTCTCTGGAGTTTGGGGAACATTCAGACCACAGGCTCTAGGCAAGGCTATGACTAGGTCCCACCAAGTTCCTGATGGCCCTTCTGCCACTTATCTCCCCTTGAACTATACCCCATCTCATTCCTTCACAAGGTACCACATCTTTTAGGGGTGGAAGGTGACAGCGGCACTTCCTGGCGATTTTGCAAAATCACCAAACCTCCCCTGGTTAAGTTTGCAGTGACCTTCTCAGCCTTCAGGGCAAAGGGGCAGAATCAAGGCTCTTATGTTTTAGGGAATGGAGGCCATTGACCACATTGGTTTACAAAACTAAATCGTTCTGTTTAAAACAGTTATTTTGTTTTCCAGCTTCCTTATGTTCTCTAGCGTTTATATATTCCAAGTGTACACACTAGCTTGTTCTTGCATATTTGACTATTCTTTAAAAAAAAAAGTCTTTCATTTCGTCTGACAGGAATGAAGACCTAGTTTCTGAGCTGCAGCATCACAGAGAAAAGGCACCTGACACATAATATCCGGTGGTCTCAGGGGTCTTTCCTGATTGCCCCTTCTGATACCACTGAAGTCACTCCCTTTCAAAACATCTTGTTTTATTTATTTAGTTTTTGGTAGCACTTTACCCTTGAGGTAATGAGATGTTATTCTCTCTCTCCCAATTAGAATGTACATTCCATGAGGGTGGGGACCTAGTATAGTGCCAGCACATGACAGCTGCTCAATAAACGTTTGTTGAAAACTGGGGAAGAGGCTTATTTGGACAGTGAGGAGCTGGGATGGGGTGGCAGGCAGGTCTCACCCAGGACGTAGGAGTCCCAACGCAACAGCTTAACGTGTGAGTGTGCCGGGAGCACCTGGTAACTGGGTCACCTCTTCCCCTCGTTTCTGTCCAGCGCCCAATCCAGGTCAGTCACTGAAAACACTCAGTTCGTTACAACTGTGGATTAATGAAAACTGCTATCAAACTTTTACGTAAGACTCTGTTAAATCTGTCTTTTTTCTTCCACTCCTTCCCTTTTCTAAGGATTTTGGGAAAAGAAAGAAAAATGTAAGTACATATAGTTAGGATGAAGAGGAGAGGCAAAGATTTGGATCATTTGAAAGTGAAGTGGATTAAAACACGAATGACTGATTTCCGGTTTAAAAGCACTGAGTGCAAGGACAATTAAGCATATAAAAGTCTCACTTTTTGAACTCAGGAAGTGGTAGCTCATGGACTGAATGGATTTTCAACTCAACCAATTGCCTTTTAAAAAACAACTAATGCTGTCTTTCTCATGACAAGTATTTTTTCCCACTTCAGTTTTTTCGTAAGTGCCAAAGTTTCTTTACATTTAGGCCAGCCCCTGTATATGGAGTTGGGTGTGAATGCAAGTTGTTCTTAAATTTCTTTCTATGTCCAAATTGCTACTCAGCATTACTTCCATAAGCATGCTTTAGGCTGGACCACTGATGTTTCTTTGTAACAGTCTCATGAAGCTAAAGCAACTTCACTGACTCTTTAAAACTTGCTTTACAGTAGTGGGAATACTGAAGGTCACCAAGTCACCCAAAGGACAAAGGGCCCAGAATGTGCTAGAAACAACTCTTGCCTAGTCACAGTTTTGTCTACAGCTGGCCCGAACTGGCATTACATGTAAACTGCAGGGAGGATATTACCAAAGTAGGTGTGTCTGTTGTGAGGTATGAAGTGGCTGTGTGAAAATTTCAGAAGGTCTTCTGGACTAAGCTTTACCCAGATATCCCTGGCATTTTCCCAGTAATGTTGTGTTCTTGCCGGGAGGTGGTGAGCCCCTGCGGCCCCAGGGGCACAAAAGGGAGCCTGGCGAAGTGGGGGCAGAGCCCTGGAGGTCTGGTTGACTAGGCTGGTGTGCTGGCATCATGGCTTAGAGGACAGGGAGAAGAATAGCCTGTGCACATCTATACGATGGTTTGGATTTGAGGAAAACTCCACAGTAGACATCTGTATACACTTCAGAAAAAGAAATCCTACAGCATTTTGTGTACAGCACTGTTGGAAATGTTCCTGATCATAGCCACAAGGAGACTGAAGGAGAGGTTTAAATTCTGTACCTTGAAAATGATCAGAAGAACCTAGGGGCAAGACGGGAATAAAGATGCAGACCTACTAGAGAATGGACTTGAGGATACGGGGAGGGGGAAGGGTAAGCTGGGACAAAGTGATACAGTGGCATGGACATAGATACACTACCAAACGTGAAATAGATAGCTAGTGGGAAGCAGCTGCATAGCACAGGGAGATCAGCTCCGTGCTTTGTGACCACCTAGAGGGGTGGGATAGGGAGGGTGGGAGGGAGGGAGATGCCAGAGGGAAGAGATATGGGGACATATGTATATGTATAACTGATTCACTTTGTTATAAAGCAGAAACTAACACACCATTGTAAAGCAATTACATTCCAATAAAGATGTTAAAAAAAAAAATTCTGTACCTTGGCAATCTGAGTGTTCAGGAAGGGAAAGAGATTAGTTCTGAAGGCATGTATTTCTGCATTCCACATTCCATATCTGGATGTTAACCATATTACGGTTAAACAAACCATATCTGATTCTTACTAATGCTTTATGTTTATTTGGGGGGGCTTTCTCCTTGAGGAAGTATAATTATTATGTTTGAAATGTTCATGGATCCTCAGACTCTTTTGGAAAACAGACATGCAGTATCCATCCAGCTCCCCTCCACCACCCACTTCACTCCTCTTTTCCCAAAGAAGCAAACTGAACTTCAACACATATCACCATCAATAAGAAAAGGAAGCAGGGGTGGGGGATTTCTATGCAGTGGGACAAGCACGGGACTGGAGCTCGGGGGGAATGACAAGACCACCTTTACTGCCGCCAGCCAGCAGTGTAATTTTGGAAAAAGTTAGTTCACATCTCGGGGTCCTAATTTCCGCAACCGTAAAATACAAAGAGTAGGCCAGGTGATTTGTAGGGTCTCTTCAAGCTCAGATTTTGGGATTAGAGTTCAGAAGGCAGCAGAAAGCCACAGCAAGAGTGTGGCACAGTGAGGACTCCCCTCTTTTTCTTCTCTGAGAGACCAGCTTCAGGCTGTGATTTGCAATAAAGAACATTCAACGGGTAGACATTTGCCTTCACTGTGACTATAGCTTCCAAAAGGAAAGGGAGAGAGAGAGAGGAGAGAGACTAAAACAAGAAGAAGAGTTTATGATTTAAAAAAAAAAAGATAAGGGAAATTTATGCCGAGCTGAAAAACTATTTTTGTGCGTCAAAAGAAACACTCATGGTGTGTGGATTAGGAGGTGAAGAGGTGAAAGAAGATAAATGATTTTTAAAAAGGAGTTTGATCCAAATCAACCTACACAGTATTGTATTTGAAGTAGTCCACAATCTAGAGTGCTTAGGAAATGAGAACTTCTGGATGGCCAAGTTTATTCAGCTATCTTTAAACCTTTTAAATTTTATAATTCCTTCTTAATGGGAAACTTTCTAAAATGTACATGTCCTTTTTCTATGAGACAGAGCACACTAACTGGAATACACGATAGAGACGATCCTTGGGCATATAAATATCAGTCATTACTCACTTTGTGCTCCATTTGTTCACTGTAGCTGTAGACTGAGACGTAGACATCGATTGTAGATTGTGGGTTGATGGAGTGCAGACACAATTATGGTCCTGAAATTTGTTTTTTGTTATTACTGCTTTGGAAACTCCCTGGTATCAATCTGCGTAATACTCACTGGCCTCCTTTTCATACAGGTGGCTGAGGCCATGACAGCTAAATGAATTCCTGAGGAGTTTAGCGCGCTTGCCTCTGGGAACAGTAATGATCGAATGAAGACAATCTTTCTGATCATTGCTATTAGTCCCTTTTCCTTGTAAGCACTGCTACACTCTGACCACAGGCTCCTTGTCAGCACAGGTCACCCTCTCTCTCCATGTCACTCGTGGCGCCTCTTTAGAGTCACTTCTGCCAGGACTTTTTGCTTTGGGGTACGAAACTGCACTACCATGACAGCCAATCAGGGTCCTCTTTTCCTTCTGGACAGCACATCAATCCAATGTACTGTGTTAGTATAATCTTTAGGTACTGGACTCAAAAACTGTGTTAACTGACAGCTGGGTGTTCAAGAGCTGGTGTCTTTTTGCCGAAGAGAAAATTAAAATGAGCAACACGACACATCAACATATCAGCCATCACTGCAGTTACCTAAATGCGCTGGATTGGTCGGCTACGACGCACGCACCTCAACCCCCTCCAAGTGTAACAAGTTTTCCCCACATGAGCTCCGATTCCAACAGTCAGGCCAGGCCCCTAAGGTCTGAGGATGGTCAACAACAGTGATATTGCTACTCCTCATGGTGCAACCTGACATCCAGGGGATGTGCTCGTTTGTTTCTCAAGCAAAAAATGACAATCCTGAAGCCACATAACTGATAAGAAGTTACTTCACTAAACTCTGAGTTACTTTACTAAATTTTAGATATAAATTTGTCTCAAAATAACCTGACTTAAAACCAAAAGAATCATTTTAATAACAAGTTCAGGGTAGGATCTATTAGAATTCCTAATGTTTTCCCTTGTTTCCTATTGTTCATTCACAGTCAGGAAGTGTTTAGTTTGTTGCATGCAAGGCATGATATTGGAATTCTTTCCTTCTGTGAAAGACATCCCCGCTTCAAAAGCGTTGCAGTTCAAACCTCTTTCTGGCACATCTTAAGAACCGACACTCATAGAAATTCACACAACACACGTGTGTGTGCAGTGTTCCAGCCGCACAGGCCTCTCCTCACGTTTTATCGTCAGGGTTTCCACCACGATGTTCTCTTAACCAGACATCTCAGGGCAGGAACGATACGGCTGTAACTTTAACATTTTAACTCAATCCACGTGTGAAACACTATCCAACAAAGTGGAAGAGGATCTTATATCCAGGAAATTTTTGTCACACTTTGATTGGAGTTCTTAAGCAGCTGCAATCTGTGATGATGACTTTCACTTAGAGATTAAAAAAAAAATTCCCAGTTTAAACTTGTTTCCATTTAGCACATTTCGGTGTTTCTTTAAAACCATTTTAACTTCTAGTTCAAATTCAGGCACACACAGAAAGGGGAAAAGTGGTTTGCTTTTATGATGGTGTAACACAGGGCGGAAACATCTTATGTATTTACAACTTGAGATTTATACCACTGTCTAATTTCAAAACAGATCTGAGGTGGTACATGGAAATGCTGACTTTGCTCTTATCTGGATGTCTTAAGATGTAATTTATGCTGGTTGTTTTATTCCATATATTTGCTGCTCCTTGGCATTTGGTGATTAATGCCCGTAAGTGGAACAAAACTTATACTGTGGGTATAAAACATCCTCTCGTCTGTGAGGTCTTGGCAAGCACTGAGACAACTGCAAGAGGAAATAATTTGAAACTGTACACTAGGTGCAAAAGAGCTGAATGGCCATTTTATTTTAAAGAGGAACTCAGACAGAAAGATAAAATCATTTTTTAAAGGGCATTTCCACCAGGAAACTGTCCACGCCTTCCTCTTTGCCCTATTTGTGTATATAACACTCAATCCTTGGTGTCCCTTTAGGAGAAGGAAATGCAACCCAAGCCAAGAAGGCAGGGCTGTGCTCTCGCCTCATTCCTGGTAGATTTAGGAACTAGGTGACAACTTTACACATTTTTGTTTGCATGGTGTCATATCTAAGGACTCTTGGAAAATATAAATCAAACAAGTTTGACATCGTGTAAGCAATGGACCTTTTATATTAATCTCTCTTTCCAATGTGGCGTTTCACGTGACACGTAGGGAAGTAAAATATGGAAGAGGAGGAGGAGGAGAACGAGACTGAGGAAGGAAAGGCCACAGCAGACGTGCGTGCTGGGGTCGGCAGGTGAGCGGCTCCGCACCGTTTCACGCGTTGGCCGACGGCCGAATGCTGTTTCTCAACAGCGCTGACCGGATGCCTCGGCCCGGACGAAGCAGTGGCAGCTCTCGTCGCCACTCCTCCACTCCCTTTCTGTGCCACCTGCCCTGGTACCTCTGTGCATCCCCACTTCCTCCAGCTACTCTTCTGGGACACAGCCCACCTCTTGCCGGGCCAGGGAAAGAGGCACGGACACAAGAGGAGAAGCGGCCTGTGGAGTGCGGAGGTGTCAGATCCACAGGGCAGCAGCCTGCAGCACCGGGTGGGGGACCAGCAGGCAGCGGACGCAGTGGGGCTGGCCCTCAGGCTCCTGGTTTGCAGCATCAGGAGGTGTGCCTGTCGAGGGGCTCAAAATCCGAATCACCTGCGCTTTTTACAAACTCACTTTCCTGGGCTCACCATGACCTCTGTGGGTGAGGCCCAGGAACCTGGATTTTTAATAATCTCCTAAAATGAGTAGGATGACCCTAGGTCTGATACCCACCGGGCTCTCATCTAGATTGTCTCTTGCTGACCACTCGGCACTAACGCTTTATGATTCTAAGGCCACTCGAGTTTGACTTGCTTTATTCCCTCTGAAGGGAAGAAGCCCTGAGTCACAGATGTCCAGTAAGAACTCTCCGAGAGCCCCATCCATGCTCATCAGCCCTAACATCTGCGAGCGTCTTTCTCGGCACATCTTGGCAGTCGCGACATGCAGGTGCAGATGGGTCGTGTCTCGATGGCTGTGGAGCTGGGAGCAGAGCTCGTCCCAGTGCCGCCTAGCGACTGATCCCTACTCGTGGTCACGAGGAGGCACTCAGGATGGGCAATGAGGCAACCTGCTGCTGGACCCACAGAGTGCACAGCAAGGAGATCAATATTAGATGGAGGCGGTGAGATGGAGAATCAGGTCAGGCTGGCGGGAGAACATTCTGGATGACATCAGGATTGTCAGGAAGCTGGGGAAGGAGCATGCGGGGTCAAAATAAGCCATGAGTCCAAAAGGGTCAGAGACAGAGCCAGCCTTCCTGAGGGAGAGATCCTTCCGGAACGCCCTGTCTGTTGGACTTCTGGTACATTCCAGGGGTGTAGAGAGCCTGCCACCCTGAGAAACCACTGATGTAAAGTCCTAGAAACATAGCCAGCTCTCTGAGAGACGCCAACTCCTCTGAGAGTCCTTTCTTCCCACAGCTCACTAAAAACAAAGGGTAACTTAATCTCTCTGGACCTCAGTTTTCTCATCTGTAAGATGTGAGTGCT
This sequence comes from Balaenoptera borealis, assembly GCF_965194805.1. Classification (NCBI taxonomy): domain Eukaryota; kingdom Metazoa; phylum Chordata; class Mammalia; order Artiodactyla; family Balaenopteridae; genus Balaenoptera; species Balaenoptera borealis. Next base: position 9,107,446 of record NC_138877.1, read on the forward strand.
CAACTAGAAAATCCCTACAAACCTTCCAGCTCTGTTTCTATGAAAATAAAACAAAATAAATAACTGAGACAGGAAAAAAATGAAAAGAAGTTTTTACACAAGACAGGAAGGGAAGTATAATAGAATTTTCTGCAGAGCTGAAAGTTGCTAAAGGGCGGAAGGAAAGCTTGGCTAAAGGAAATCAGTGCAGCAGACCAGATAATGGGCAAGGATGGGAGGGATGCGTCCAGAGTCCAAGGTCCACACTTTGGATCTGACACTGTATGGGGATGTGGGAAGAGGTGGGGCTCAGCTTGAGACCATCTAAGGTCAAGTTACAAACCAAACTGCTCAGTGCAACCACTGATAATAGCATCCTCCAAATAAAATGACTCAAACTCCTCAACCTACTTTCCAGATAACATTGTTATTTATGTAAAAGATGCCCATGCATTAAAGGCTCCAGGGAATATTCACTCCGCTCAAATCCTCAGCAATGGTGAGCATTAACCTTTCAAACAGTAAGTACACTGTCCATAGTATTTTTAAAAGTCTGAGTAAATTGAAAGAAAATGCAACATATTGAATACATGTTCTACTCTGCAGCCTCAAGTCGGACAGTCGCCCTCAGTTTCCCGGTGCGCTTCCAGTGTCCGGGCAGAGGGTTCCTTTCGGGGGAGCTACTACCACCCTCAGCCACGAGCCCTCCCGGGCAGGACGACAGTGGTTTCTTCAGCAGGGGCTACAGATCTAAGGTGTAGGACCTGACGAGGTACCCCTTCTGATGCATCTTACCCCCCAGGGACCTAGAGCCTCAGCCAGGAATGAGGCCTCCTCACAGTCAGAGACAGAACTCTTCTTTTGGAGCTTGATTCTGCCCCGGACTGGACTGTGCAAAACCTATCAGCACCATCTCTCTCTTCAGACAAGGTAACCAACACCTCTTTTAATCCCCAGCTCCCCCCTCTACAGCTCCTGGCAACAGCAAGAGATGTGCCTTCACTGAGGGGTTTGCCCCTGTCCATCTCGGGGTCGATGGGACCGGGCTGGGCCCCGTGCACCATGGATTCCATCAAAGCACAGGAGTTTGCTCACTGACAGCAGCCCCCATCCTAGCTGCTCCGTCCCTGTCTCTGTCACAGAAATGGGCTTGAGGAGCGTGGAAGGAGCAAGTCACTTCTCACCGCTTTGGAATCCTTATTCCAGCAAAGTGGGGCTACACACGCTTTTACAGAACTGAATATCCTTAATGGACAGAAACAGGACGCACTTCCTCTTGGAGAGCTTTCTGAGATGGCTGCTGAACTAAGGCTGGTGGAGGTTAGGCAGGTGTGAGACTGCCTTCAGGAAGAAAAGGGCGAGACCTAGCAGGTACTTTCTTCCCTGATGTAAACTGAAAGCAGCATTGTCTTCTCTGCTACCGTCCACATTAGTTGTCTTTCTTCAACTCTGTCCTAAGTGGAGTTTATCAGGTTTTTTGATTTTGATGTGACATTTTTCATTTCCAAGTTCACAGTTGGTTCTTTTTCATTGTTACTTGTACCTGTTTCATTTCTCCTTATTTTTACTTTATGGAGTTTTTTCCTTGTTAAAAAGTTATGCTTTATCTTTTTGAACACATGTAGCATACTTATTTAAAGGTCTGGCCAAAAATATTCTACAAAGTTGAGTCCATAAAATATCCTATAAAAAATGTTTCAACTGCTGATTTTGGCTGTCTTTTGTAATGTTAGACTTCAGAGTGTGTTTGTCTCCCTCATAGTAGATTTGCCATTGCTTCTTCCTGCCCTCGGAGCCTCTGAAATCAGGAGGAGGAAGGGGAGTTCAGACACCTGCCCTACTGTCAATATCAGCTGGAGAGAGCAGGGCCCCCGCAGAGCCAGCAGGAACTTGGTTTACTGCCTCACGTTCCCTAAACCCACATGCTGCTTTCTTAGATGCCCAGCTCTCTAAGCACCCTAGCTCCAGGAGGAAGCTGCACGTTGCCTTCCCTTTACTGGTGAGTGTCTTTTCATGATGAGGATGGGAAAGCCCCACCTCAGCCCTGCCTTCACACCATGAGCCTGGCTCCTTCCCTGTGTATGATGGAGAACTTCAAGTCCCTTCACCCTGCAGAACCTGGGTGTCCAGACCCAGAGCCCAGCAGGCTTTTCTTTTCAGCCAGCTCACCCTTCTGCATCTCAATTCCATCTCTGGTCCAGGATGACAGTCCTCTTGTTTTAAATTCTGGCTAAGGTTCTTTGCTTTTATTTTTAAATATGTCCCCCATCATTGCTATATTTTACTTATTTCTGTACGCGTTCACTTTCCAAGAGTGAACACCTGACAATAACTCCAAAAGTGTGGTTATATTCCTGCATTAACCTATGCAAATCCTGCTGTGCCTTCATGCATTTCACAAACATTTGTTAGTTCCTAATATGTACACTGTTCTAAGCTCTATGTGAGTGTGGGTCGGGGTGGGGATGGGGGAGATGGGTGCAAAACGTTTTGACTTCCAGGTCCCTTTAATTTAATATGGGATTAACTCTTATACTCAAATAACTATAACGTGGACCGTGCACATCATCTTCTGAACCAAAATCAGGATGCACGGTCTAACTGTAAGCAAACAATGTAATCTTCCTAATACGTTTCCCTATCGACAAAACTTTAACAATAGTAACACCTACTACTTTGAGTCGTTTTCAGGACTAAATAATATAATCCAAGTAAAGCACTTAGCTCAGTATCCGGCACAAAGAAAGTACTCAGTGATATTAACTATCATCTTTTTTTTTTTTTTTTAACATCTTTATTGGAGTATAATTGCTTTACAATGGTGTGTTAGTTTCTGCTTTATAACAAAGTGAATCAGCTATATGTGTACATATATCCCCATATCCCTTCCCTCTTGCGCCTCCCTCCCACCCTCCCTATCCCACCCCTCTAGGTGCTCACAAAGCACCGAGCTGATCTCCCTGTGCTATGCGGCTGTGTCCCAATAGCTATGTGTTTTACATTTGGTAGTGTATATACGTCCATGCCACTCTCTCGCTTCGTCCCAGCTTATCCTTCCTCCTCCCCGTGTCCTCAAGTCCATTCTCTATGTCTGCGTCTTTATTCCTGTCCTTCCCCTAAGTTCATCAGAACCATTTTTTTCCTTTTTTTAGATTCCATATATACGTGTTAGCATACGGTGTTTGTTTTTCTCCTTCTGACTTACTTCACTCTGTATGACAGGCTCTAGGTCCATGCAGCTCACTACAAATAACTCAATTTCGTTTCTTTTTACAGCTGAGTAATATTCCATTGTATATATGTGCCACATCTTCTTTATCCATTCATCTGTTGATGGACATTTAGGTTGGTTCCATGTCCTGGCTATTGTAAATAGTGCTGCAATGAACATTGGGGTGCCTGTGTCTTTTTGAATTATGGTTTCCTCAGGGTATATGCCCAGTAGTGGGATTGCTGGGTCATATGGTAGTTCTACTTTTAGTTTTTTAGGAACCTCGATACTGTTCTTCATAGTGACTGTATCAATTTACATTACCACCAACAGTGCAAGAGGGTTCCCTTTTCTCCACACCCTCTCCAACATTTATTGTTTGTAGATTTTTTGATGATGGCCATTCTGACTGGCGTGAGGTGATACCTCATTGTGGTTTGATTTGCATTTCTCTAATGATTAGTGATGTTGAGCATCCTTTCATGTGTTTGTTGGCAATCTGTATATCTTCTTTGGAGAAATGTCTATTTAGGTCTTCTGCCCATTTTTGGATTGGGTTGTTTGTTTATTTGATATTGAGCTGCATGAGCTGCTTATATATTTTGGAGATTAATCCTTTGCCAGTTGCTTCATTGCAAATATTTTCTCCCATTCTGAGGGTTGTCTTTTCATCGTGTTTATGGTTTCCTTTGCTGTGCAAAAGCTCTTAAGTTTCATTAGGTCCCATTTGTTTATTTTTCTTTTTATTTCCATTTCTCTAGGAGGTGGGTCAAAAAGGATCTTGCTGTGATTTATGTCACAGAGTGTTCTTCCTATGTTTTCCTCTAAGAGTTTTAGAGTGTCTGGCCTTACATTTAGGTCTTTATTCCATTTTGAGTTTATTTTTGTGTATGGTGTTAGGGAGTGTCCTAATTTCATTCTTTTGCATGTAGCTAAAAATATGGAATGCCTCACAAATTTACATGTCATCCTTGCACAGGGGCCATGCTAATCTTCTCTGTATCGTTCCAATTTTAGTATATGTGCTGCCGAAGTGAGCACTAGCTATCATTATCTTGATAGGCAGCATGCCAGCCTCAATCACCATGATTTAAAAAAAAAAAAAAAAATATATATATATATATATATATATGGTAGTCTCCCAGGCAAACTATTGTCATTTAGCAAATTTTCTTCTCTAAGTCAGACAGGGAAGGACAAATATCGTATGATATCACTTACATGTGGAATCTAAAAAAAGTGGTACAAATGAACTTATTTACAGAACAGAAATAGAGTTAACAGATGTAGAAAACAATCTTATGGGTACGAGGAGGGAAAGGGGGGGAGGGATAAATTGGGAGACTGGGATGGACATATACACACTACTATATATAAAATAGATAACTAATAAAGGTCCTACTGTATAGCACAGGGAACCCTACTCAATACTCTAATGACCTATATGGGAAAAGAATCTTAAAAAAAGTGGATATATGTATAACTGATTCACTTTGCTGTACAGGAGAAAGTAATACAACATTGTAAATCAACTATACTCCAATAAAAATTTAAAAACAAACAAAAATATAAAAAATTTTCTCGTCTCCCAATTCTTGCTATCCCTGTGTTGTGGAAATCACTTTTTTGTCCCCTTCACCATTTGATTCCTGTGCATACTCACCTCTGCCCGGGAGGGATTTTTCCAGCACAATCACATATCTGTGTTACGCAGGAAAGAGCTTGTTTGTTTTGAAAGGGCTCTGCTCTGAAGAAGGTGAGAACTCACCATTTCCTCTTTGGATGAAACCACGGATGGGTTTCCCGAGGCTCAGAAAAAGGGTCATGTGACAAAGAGGGTCCTGAGGGTGGGCAGAGGGTGGAAAAGGATGAAAACCAGGGAGAAGGGCCCCCTAGAAGGGCTTCGCTCTGAGAAGTCCTCTGCATGGTCTGAAAAATGACCAAAGGGAACAGTGAAGAGATATTTTAGACCATCCTCCTGACTCAAAGAGTATTTGTGATTGGCAGGATTCTTGCCGGTAACAGGCTATCCCTGGACCCTGCAGAAACGGCAGAGTTATGCCAGTTCTTACAAAGACAGAAGCTTGGTCCCAAGTTCGGTGCCCGGAGACAGCAGACCCTGGATCACTGCAGGCTAACAGGGAAGAAGGCAGTGCCTGTCCGATGGATTTCCATAACTCACGTGGGATATTTGGGGCCATGAAGTGTCCTGGGAGTGGCCCCTTCACAAGTATTTTAAATGGAGGCTCTTCTAGAAAATCTAAGATGAATGGACACCAGAGCAGGGTAGATGCCACGCAAACCACTGGACAGGAGAAAGGCACAAGGGCTGCTCCTCCCTGACCAGAAAGGCCTGTAGGTGTTGTGAGCATGAGGTCTTTCTGAGTGAATTTAGCAACGTAAAAGCAGAACGATGATGTGTCAGCACTAAGAGCGAACTTTTATTTATTTTTTTCCTGTCTTACAACCACAAAGAGAGCTGAAAAGAGAAACATAATGTTGGCTGATGGCCTGTTTTACTGATGAAAATGAGAAGGCTGTAAAGGAGGTAAAAGCCCTGCACACATGGCTAAGGGCCCCTGGGGTCATGCCTAACAAGTCAAGTTCATTTGGGCAAACACAGAAAAAAATAGTAAAGTTTGAACTTAGTCCAAGATTTAGAATGGATTTAAAGAAAGAAGTCAACCAGCCACACTCATTTTTCATAACCTTGGTGTCACAGCAAGAGTATTTTTGAGGTACTGGAGCTTCCGTAAATTAAAACAACCCTTTTGAGCAGCCACCTTATTTCAGCAGAAAGCAGGCAGTGTTAAGACTCATTTTTAAACATTCTCTTGGATTTGGTGTGGGGTAGATGTAAGTCCCAAGACTTCCCTAGGTGTGCTGTGATTTCCTTGTCCCCAAATGCTAGATGCTGACATGGGACTTCATTAATATGTTCATCTCAGGAGCTGAAGAACATTTTTATTTCCTCCAAAATTTCTCTTCTCCCCAACACTACAAATCAGAAAATACAGAGGGAGTTTACTGCTTCCTAGGATTTTGCAGGAGTAATGCCTCCGTGCCTGGGAAGATCTGGAGCACGCCTTGGCTGCCAGGCTGGGCACAGGCCTGCAAGGCTCCTAGGGATCTGGGGAGCCCTGTGTATGTGGCTTCAATGTTTGGGTGCAATTTTATGTTTTTCTCCAGGAGATTTTCAAATAAGTTAAGACCCAATCAAAATGAAGCATGGCCGTTCCGGTCAGTCTCAAATGAATGAGGGAAAGTGGAGTATCATTACCATCAGTGTTCAGAGATGCAGGTCTAAGGCCACAAAATACCTGGCTCTGCCAAACCCAAAGCTGAAGCAGAGCAACATGGAGATGCTTTTGACCAAACCCAGGCCCAGAACACCTGCTGGGATGTGTGTGGGATGGCTCAGAATTTATCTTAAAGTTGATCTGTTTCTGTACATTACCTCAAATACAATGTCAAAATAGAAGGAAGATCTTAAGTTGGATGAAGGCTTCCTATTGGAAAGAAGGTTATTTTCCACTTAATAATTTTAACTGAATGGTCTTTCACAGCATTTGGGTCAGGTTACAGAATGCGTATGATCAGTATTTAAAAACAGGTTTATTTTTCATGTTGCTTTTTCTCATTTAAGTGTCACAATCCATTAAAAACTGCAATTTATTAATTTTTCTCATTTCTTCACTTTTCACTGCTCCATTTTTACATTCACTGTTCTCAATCCTATCTTTTTCAGAGATGCCTTTATTTCTTACTGCTTGCCACTTTTTGAGTATTATGATGGCATTTTGATGATTTTGTTCTCATTGGTTTGATATATTTCTTTGTTCCTGTATCTTATCCCTGTGTTGAAGGCTCCATGTCCTTTCATAATACGTCATTTTGGAAAAATAGGCTTTGATATTTTCCAACTCTTTCTTTTTCTTTAACATTACTTGCTACCTCGTGTTTTTAGAATGATACTTTTGCCAGATCTCAAGTACTGACAAAAGGAATCAATTAACATTTTCTCTAGACTTTATCTTGGAAATAAAAAGATAATAAATAAACTTCCCCACGCTAAAAAATAGAACACAAGATTGTCCTTGTGTTCACCATGGTCAATTCAGATTTGGGATTTGAAAATAACATCTAAATACAAAGTAAATTTATAAACAAGAGAAGGCTATTAAGAAAAAAATCCTCAAGAATTACTTTTTATAATCAGTTACAACCATTACTGTCTTGTCTGAAAGGATGAAAGCAGAATATTCTTGATTGCATTAAAACAAACATGAGCTTTTTATGCTTATATTTACATACCCCATGTCTGCTTTCAGATGTCAAAAGAAGTAATTATTAAAATATATATTGAAAGAATGGGGGTCCTGTTACATGAAATTCCCACATCCTCATCTGTGATAACATCTCCTTTGGTTTGGTAACCTTAGAAAAGCCTTTGCAAGGAATCCAGGTCTTAGAATAAATGCTGAGGTGAAACCCAGCTAACTACAAACTAACAACATTAATGAGACGTGGTCTGCTTATTTTTTCCTCTGGAGTGTCATCATTTTAATACCAGAGGTTTCAAGGCAGTTTCTTTTTCCATTATGAGTATCAAGAAGCTATAAAATCAGATATTAACAATGGGGAAGATTTCTTACCAAAGTTATGTACAGAGTTACCCATTCCAAGAGACCTGATAGAGTCAAATACTACAGTGATGCTCTTAGACAATTATCTTCGAAATTTTTTCTTTGTTTTGTATAAAATCAACACTATATCATGTACCCAAATATGTTATAGCCAGACAAAAATAGGCTTAGAAATATTTCCATCATTAATAACTACCCATATTTACTTGAAAGTCCTCAGTGTCTGTGAGATCGCCCACTCCAGTCTTTCTATTTAAAAGATAATATTGTCTCCTTTTAAATTGTATTTTTCAAGAAACATAGGAATATATTCTCTCCGAAAACTTCAGACATGAGAATAAGCTAGTGTTCCTCAGCCCTCAATTTCCAATCCTGGTTCCCTTCCTAGAGGTCACCACAGTTATCAATTTACTGTATATAATTCCAGCCCTTTTATTTCTTCTGTGCATTGTCATCTAGATCTACAGCCATACGGCCATTTGATCCCCTGGGCACCATAAGCATAATGACAAATGTCTCCCCACTTTTCAGGGGTATTTTGTTTCGCCTCTGAAGTATTAAAAGAAAACTAAACAATTGAAAAGTAATGTTTAAATCACTACCAAATTTAATGTTGTCAAACTTAGTATTCATTAACAAGTTATTACATTTGAAAAGACTGGATTCTCCTCACTTCACAAATGTTCCCAAATATAAATGACAATTATTGAAAAATCATAGCTAATTGCAAATTAAATAAATTATTTGTAACCAAATCTTTTCAAAAGCAAAATTAGAAAAATTCTTCCTATTTTTGCAACAAAAATTTACATTTAATTTGAGAAATACATCCCAAATTAGGTGGAGCAGCATCTTCAAAATTTAAGATTGATTAGGGCCTACAAATTTCTTAAAACAGCCGTATACAAATATATAGTATTATTTAGTGTAAGTATTTTTTAACTTGCTTTATTCACTCAAATGGCTTCGAGATTTTCAATACGAGGAGATCTGTATCCACCTGCTTGTTTTGTAACTGACTAGTAATGTTTCAGGATGCCAACTGGGAAGGGGAGGGTATGGTGGTGTGTAGTTAACAATGGAAATCAGTGGATAAGGGTGGTACTCAAAGACTTATCAAGCATAAGCAAACTAAGAACTGTGTGTGGTTACAAATAAAAGCCCTGAAAAAAGCAGGTATCATAGCACACAACAGGCAGCCTAGAGGGGGAAAAAGAACAGTATGGGATATTAACTCACTTGGTCGGTCACTCTATCGGTAAATGCTGTTGAGATCCTAGCATGTGCTCCTCACTGTGCCAGACACTGGCTACAATGCCAGCACACTATATATAGCACTATATATATATACATATCACCACTATATAAAGTGGATCCCATCCTCATAGCGCTTACAGCCTCACAGGGAGGACAGACATTACACAATAACGCATAATGACGTATTACAGGGAAAGTAGAGGGTGTTCTAACCTATTTTAAGGGCTCAGCAAGGTTCCCTTGAGGAAGTAAAATTTAACCTGGAGCTGAGGGATGAGTAGAATTTTGCCCAGTCACATGCAGGTGTCAATCTGGATTGGGGGAAAAAATGGCATTACAGGCTAAGACTAGCATATGGGAAGGCCTAGAAGCAACAGAGAAGATGGCTGCATGTATAAGATAGTAAATACGAAAGGAGGCAGGGGAGCTGGGCAGGTGTCAGAGGCTGGAGGGCTTTGGAAGCCTGGTAGGGAGCTGAGTCTTACACCTAAAGGCAATGGATGGTCACTGAAGGGTTTTGGCAGGACTGTGGCCTGGTCAAACCTGTCTCCTAGCAAGAGAACCAGAGTGATTGTGTGATGGACGGATTGGAGAGGAGCACCCCTAGAGCAGGGAGACCAGTGTGGAGGTCGCTGCAATAATCCAGATGAGAGACGGAGAAGATGTGCACTAGGGTGATGGAGAGAAGTTCACTGATTCAAGGGGCAACAAGAGGCAGAAGCGCCAGGACTGGTGTTGGGAGGGAGCGGGGGGAGAAGCGGAGAGATGATGCCTAAGTTTCTGACTCCAGAGATGAGAACCAGAGTGGACCACAAATCATCTTTTAGCCCAACTGGTGAAGGTTACCACCCATCCCTTAGTGGGGGTAAACTAGAGAATTATATCAGAACCTGGTTCTTCATATGTATGTATGAATGGTAAAGACTACATCCTTTCATTCCAGAGCACAGTTGGTCATTTTCAAGAACATGTTTTTCGTTATTTTTATCATCTTAAAGAATGCCCTGCTCTATGTAGCTAGACTTCTTACAATTAACAGTTCAGATCTTGGAGTAAGCAAAACCAGGTAAGTACGATATGGAATCTGAGTTAAGGAGGTTTATTTCTATTTGGATACGTTCTCTATTTTGACTTCACATGTGTAAACACCTATGATTCTCATTACAGTCCTCTGAGCCCGAAGGACAGATGTTATCTGCTTTATTTTACAAAAGGGAAAGGTTAACTGACGTGCATGAAGTAACCTGGAACCAGGATATCTGACTGGGGTTTTGAGAATTCTTTCTAGTTTAATGCTCTCGTGTCCCCAGCTAACTCAAAGGCTGGGAAAGGACCGGCTGGGAGAGGAATGGCTGCTGTGGGTGCCCAAAGCAGGGAGGCTGGGAGGAGGGGCGGGAGCACCAGGCAGGGTCTGGAGAGAGAAACCGACAGACTGAGTCAAAGTTCCCCGCGTCTGTGCTGAGACTGCACAGGTTTTGTTTGTCAAATGACACCCAAATGGGATCAGAGAAACATGGGTATGTTCGAAACAATGACATTTTCACCCTGAGGAGCAGGGTACCTTAGGCTCCTAATCTTGAAAACGGGTGTCTCTGAGTACCTGGGGGAAGGGCTGGGGTCAGCGAGGAGTCTGGGGGTCCCCTCCGAGCTCCACCTGCTGTATGGTGACATCAGCGAGCTGCACCACCAGCTGAACGTGAGGCTGATCCCAAGCCCCCCTCCAGGGGGCACTAATTCTGACACCAGCTCCCCCCATTTCACACTGGGCTGATCAGCAAACCTGTAACTGAATGAAGGCCCTTTTAAGGCCATGGACACATTGGCAAGGCAGTTTGACAAACTCCTGTTTTTAACAAAACAATTCTATTCACATAGCTCAGGGTGTGTGTGTGTGTGTGTACGCGCGCGTGTGCGCATGTGATGCTTGAGATTTTGGATTTTTGTTGTAGCTGTTTTGATTTTTTTTAAAATATGACTGCTCATACAAGAGATCTGACTAACTTTCGCTAGTGGAAAACTGTTTTGGCTAAAATGATTTAGTTTAGAACATGCAATATATCACTTATTTCTTATACCGCACTTATACGCAAGAAATAAGTGATATATTGCATGTACCAAACTAAATCATTTTTATGAAAAAGCCTTTTCTTGTGCACATGCTCTTCTGTATTACACACAAAAGATCTCACATTACACACTACTATTTTAAGAACTGTCTCAAATATGTAGGCAAAGTAGAATCTGTAAATTTAAGAAAAGCAGCTTCCGTCATCCTAGTCCTCCCTCTTCCGATTTTTTTGGGAAGACATTTCAGATAGGCTTGTGATAATTTTGCTTGGAGAGCATTCCACGGTCAATTTAGAGTGCATAAATCTTGTTGCCTTTTCTATTTTAAAAATGTCGATCACTGCCGCCTTCTGAAGCTGCAGAGGCTGCCAGCAGGGCACATTTGTGCCATCTCTTCTTGGCCCCTGTAGGTCCCGGAGCAGAATGAAGGGATTGGTCCATCTGGCTGTCATGGTGGCACAAGTCTGCGGGCACAGTGATGCTACATATACCATGGGAGTCCCACACAGGAAAGACAGGAAGACGGGGTTCCATTATCTGTACAGAGGTGCTTGATGTGTTCCTTTGATTCTAGACCAAAGTTTGGGAGCTGGCAGTCTCTGAGCTGCCCACAGTAAGGTCTGTTCTGTCCACACAGTGTTTTTCTTTTAAAATTAATTAATTACCAATATTTTTATATTGTGATATTTTTATATTAAAGTTTGGATTTCAGCCTCTCTAGAAAACTCAGAAGATCTAGTGACATGGGGTTTCCAGGCCTACATGCAGCAAGAAGCCTGTTTAGATGAGGCCTGTGCACCTTCCTTCGCCACATTCCTCACAGTTATCAGTATCATTTCCTAATCACTGGGCTTGCGCTGTTGTATTTCTCATACCAGACTGGCTTTGCTATTTATGTTCCCTGCTTCCGTCTACAGGCATTTAAATTTGTGACTCCTGTTCTAGTACATTTTACTTTAAAACCCTGATTTGGCTTTAATTTACTTGCTTTAAGCTAACAAGAACTAAGTCCCTGTCCTGTAGACTTTACATGTAAGCTGGAAAAAAGGTATAATCGTTCATTCATTCAACATTTCTTGAGTACTTGCTGTGTTCAAGGCATTGTGCTCTAGACCCTGGAATACAATACAAAATAATCCCTGTCCCTGCCTTCATGATTTTACAGTCCAATTACACTATCATTATTTTAATAATATGATAATTACAGTCCAATTCAATGATAAAAATGGTAAATATTTGCTATGAGAAAGTAAGTGGTTGCTATGGGAAAGGGGAAGACAAAACCTTAATACTACATAAAACAATCAAGGAAACTTTTCAAAATATGAGACATGCTCTCTGCTTTTGGAGTGAGTGGATGATGTGATGCTCTCAAGTATACCTGTGCTGCAGAACTGGGAGATGTCATACAAGAATCACCTGGAATACTTATTTTCTGAGATTAGGATTCAACTGTGAAGCTATAATGAACCATCATTTGATGACTGTGAAGTCATCTCATGATATCACTGGGCCTCAAGACTGTCTTCAGGAGCATCAGACTTCACCGTACTGTTTTGTGTCACTGGGAAAGTCCCTTAATCTCTCTGGGCCTCACCATCCCCTTCGGTAAAAGATCTCTAGGGTCTCTTGTAGCTCTCAGGTCCTATGATTTACGTATGAAAGGGCTAAAAACACATGACAAAGGATTTAGAGTATTAACACGGTACCAAAGAATCTCTGAGGAATGGGTAAGTTTGGCAAGGTGAGCTTTTAAAGTCTGGGTCTTGAAGAAATTTGAGGATTTAGTTTAATAGAGAGAACTTAAGAGAGTATCCTATGTTGGAGATGAGAAACAAAGACAAAGACACAAAATGTGAGTCATGATAATTAAAGGAACAGGCAAACCACAGGGCACCAGCTGAAGAGAGGGTTGGCACCAGGGAAAAGCAAGATAGAAGCTCACAGTGAGGCCTGTAAATTGAAGGTATTGTATCCTAGGGTAGAGAATTTAGTCTTGATACAATAAGAAGGATTAAAGTGGTGTTTTAAAGTGATTATTTGGACAATTATGTAGACCAGGCTACTGCTTTCCCGTCACCCCCCCAACATCACTGACTTTTTTCAAAGCCACTTAGCATCTGGGCAAAGCCTCCTGAGTTCTTATGCAACAAAGGCCTACAGCCTTCTGGTCTTAAAAGACTTAGTCAGCCTAAAGTCAACTGAGCAGAGAGAAATAAAACTGTGATTGAAATAAAATTATAATTATAAAGTAGAGCTAATACTTATCCTTCTCAAACTATTCCAGAAAATTGAAGAGGATGGAAACACTCCCAAATTCATTCTATGTGGCCACCATTACCCTGACACCAAACCCAGACAAAGACACTACAAAAAAAGAAAATTATAGGCCAATACGTTTGATGAATATTGATGCAAAAATTCTCAAGTAAATATTAGCAAACCGAATCCAACAATACATAAAAAGGATCATACACCATGATCAAGTGGTATTTATTCCAGGGATGCAAGGATGGTCCAATATTCACAAATCAGTCAATGTGATACACCACACTAACAAAAGGAAGGATATAAATCACATCATCTCAATGGACAGAAAAAGCATTTGCTAAGATTCAACATCCATTAATGATAAAAATTCACTCTCATCAAAGTTGGTATAGAGGGAACATATCTCAACATAATAAAGACCATTTATGACAAACCCAAAGCAATGTCATACTCAATGGTGAAAAGATGAAAGCCTTACCTCTAAAATCAGCAACAAGACAAGGATGCCCACTCTTGCAACTTCTATTTAATATAGTACTGGAAGTCCTCGCTACAGCAATCAAACCAGAAAAATTAATAAAAGGCATCCAAATTGGAAGGAAAGAAGTAAAACTGTCACTATTTACAGATGACATGATGCTACATATAGAAAACCCTAAAGTCTCCACCAAAAAACTATTAGAAGTAACAAATGAATTCAGTAAAGCTTCAGGATACAAGATTAACATACAGAAATCTGTTGCTTTTCTATACAATAATAATGAACTATCTGAGAGAGAAAGCAAGAAAACAATCCCATTTAAAATTGCATTGAAAAGAATAAAATACCTAGGAATAAGATTAACCAAGGAGATGAAAGACCTATACTCTGAAAACTATAAAACACTGATGAAGGTATTTAAAAATGACACAAAGAAATGGAAGCAACTATACTCCAATAAAGAAATGGAAAGAGATCCCATGTTCTTGGATTGGAAAAATTAGTATTGTTAAAATGTCCACACTACCCAAAGCAATCTACAGATTTAATGAAATCCCTATCAAAATACCCATGATATTTTTTGCAGAACTAGAATAATCCTAAATTTATATATGGAACCACAAAAGACCTCAAAGTGCCAAAGCGATCTTCAGCAAAAAAAGAACAAAGCTGGAGGTTCATGTGCCCTGACTTCAGACTATGCTACAAAACTATAGTAATCAAAACAGCATGGTACTGGTACAAAAACAAGCACATAGGTCAATGGAACAGAATAGAAAGTCCAGAAATAAACTCACACACCTATGGTCAATTAGTCTATGACAAAGGAGGTGAGAATATACAATGAAGAAAAGACAGTCTCTTCAATAAGTGGTGCTGGGAAAACTACATATAAAAGAATGAGATTAGAACATTTCCCCACACCATATACAAAAATAAACTCAAAATGGATTAAAGGCCTAAATATAAGACCTAAAACCATAAAACTAGAAGAGAACATAGGCAGAACACTCTTTGAATAAATCATAGCAATATTTTGGATGTGTTTCCAAAGGCAAAAGAAAGAAAAGCAAAAAGAAACACATGGGACCTAATTAAACTTAAAAGCTTTTGCACAACAAAGGAAACCATCAACAGACCAAAAAGACAACCTACTGAATGGGAGAAAATATTCTCAAATGATGACCGATAAGGGGTTAATACCCCAAATATAGAAACAGCTCATACAACTCAATATCAAAAAAACAAACAACCCAATTTAAAACTGGGCAGAAAACCTGAATAGACATTTTCCCAAAGAAGATCTACAGATGGCTGACAGGCACGTGAAAAGATGCTCAATATCTCTAATCATCAGAGAAATGCAAACCAAAACCACCATGAGATATCACCTTACACATGTCAGAATGGCTATCATCAAAAAGACCACAAACAACAAAGGTTGGTGAGGATATAGAGAAAAGGGAACCCTTCTATACTGTTGGTGGGAATGTAAATTGGTGCAGCCACTACGGAAAACAGTACTGAGGTTCCCCAAAAAACTACAAATTGAACTATCATATGATCCAGCAATTCCACTCCTGGGTATATATCTGAAGAAAACTAAAACACTAATTGGAAAAGATACATGAACTCCAATGTTCATAGGAGCATTATTTATAGTAGCCAAGATATGGAAATGACCTAACATCCATCAACAGATAAATGGATAAAGAAGATGTGAGATATATATATCAATATATGATAGAATATTTATATTCTATCAGCCATAAAAAGAATGAAATTCTGCCATTTGCAACAATGTGGATGGACCTAGAGAGCATCATGCATAGTGAAATAAATCAGAGAAAGACAAACACGTTATCACCTATATGTAGAGTCTAAAAAAACCATAAATGAATGTATAACAAAACAGAAACAGACTCACAGATATAGAGAACTAGTCGTTGTCAGTGGGCAGAGGGAAGGGGGGGGCAAGATGGGGGTATGGGGTTAAGAGATATAAACTACTATGTATAAAAACATAAGCAACAAAGATATATTGTAAAGCACAGGGAAATACAGCTACTGTTTTGTAATAACTTTAAATGGAGTATAATCTATAAAAATACTGAATCACTATGTTGTACACCTGAAACTAATATAATATTGTAAATCAACTAAACTTCAATAAAAAAATAAATAAAATCATGAATACAAGCAGCCTTACAGATCGATATATATTTTTAAAAGCCAATGGCTGAAACATTTTCAGCAGCCTACAGTCTGTTTCAGTCATAGGTAACTTGCCATTGCCAGACACTCTTCCCCTCCTCCTAGGTTAAGAAAATACAAGAATCTGTCAATAACAGATAAAAGAAGAAAGAAGTAGAGTTTATTGATTTCCAGGCTCTCTGACTTAAAATACAATCTACCTGGTTGTTTGTAAGTGGCAGGTGGGGTGCCATTTTCCTGGATTCAAGAAGTTTGAGATTTGAGTTTTCTAAATTCCCTCACCTCTTTTAAAAGTGAGAAATGAAAAACAGAATAGTACTCTTCTATGCTGGCAGAGTAGAATTGGGGTCATAAAGCACCAAAAGATGATTTCCAAATTAAGATGATTTGAAACACAAAGGATAAAACAGGATCCCTGGCTGTATCAGCAAGCATTCCAAAGCACAAACCTGAGCAATCATGACTTACTTTCTTCAGTCCTTCAAGGTATCTTCAGAAGCAATTTTGTTTAATTACTTTATGTCTTCTGATTTTGAAAATCATTAACTCAGCAGGATGCCAGCCATCAGAAGCAA
The DNA here is from genome assembly GCF_965194805.1 of Balaenoptera borealis. NCBI lineage: Eukaryota > Metazoa > Chordata > Mammalia > Artiodactyla > Balaenopteridae > Balaenoptera > Balaenoptera borealis. Next base: position 9,124,147 of record NC_138877.1, read on the forward strand.
ACTCTAAACTAAATTTAGAAATCACTTGGAAAAATACCCAGCGACTATCATACATATTGTTGCTCTCATTTTGAGAAATTTCCTTATAAGCTGTCCTTTGTGTATCTTAAGGGATGAAGTGAATCCCATCCCAGCTGTGTAGACAGCCCAGAAAATTCTTCACTCACGGCAACATCTCAAAGCAAAGGAAAAGGCAAGTCACCTTAAGGTTTCAAAGAACTTACACGATTTTGGTGGGAAAATGGAGGATAAATGACAGGGAATTTCCACATCTGAATTGTCTGGAGCACTGTTTTGATACTTTGAAAATATTTATGGTGTGGGTGGTACAAAACCAATCATTTTATCAGGTTTAAAGTTGGGACAGTTGCTCTAAGCAGAACTGCTTTGTGACACTGAGAAATGGAGCCACGTGGCATTAAAACACTGAGAACGCCTGGGCTTTCTTGGACTTCACCTTCCATATCAGAGGTATGTCTGCTTGCTCCAGAGGACGGGCTAAGGGCTTAGTCTATGCAAGCAGAACTTTGTAAATAAAATCATATTTTAAATGTATTGTAATAAGGGAGCTTCTATTTAAAGAATTCGACTTTTCAATCCATCTTGTATATCATCTCTAAAATGATCTTCTTCAAAAAGTTACAAATCAGAGCATGCCACTCCTGCTCTTGCTAAAAATGTTCAGTGATTTCCTATTACCGACACCTAATCTCTCTCCAGAAACTTCAATTTCCCTGCTCCAATTATAATCACCACAACAATCTTTTTGTTCCTGTGGCATAAAGTGAGGATTACTCCTAATTTCACATGAGTCCTTCAGTTATGATATCTAAGTGGTCCTCTAGATTGGAACACCATGAATGCAGTGGAAACCATGGCAACACTTTTTCTTTTTTTTCATACCTGCTTACTTTTCTATTTTGTCATCCTTCAGGAAAGCTACCTCTTTTGGTCTGGTGAACTCACTCATTGCCTCTTGAAGCATCCCCCTCTTTTTGTAAACTTGCTCAGTATCTGCAGTAGTTAACTGTCTTGATCGCTGAATTCCTAGAGTGTCTGAGCCTTTACTATAACACTTGAGAGTGACTGTAATTAGGCCAGGACATCTTGGTTCCTCCAGCTACTCTGAGACCTGTGAGGGCAGCAGATCCTGTTTTATACAGCTTTGTGCCTTCAGTGCCTGAAATATAGTCTGCACTTAACAAATGTCTGTTAAAAAAAGGAATGAATAAAACAATGGTGAATTCTTTCATAAAATGAAGAGCTCTTTTTGTGATGCAAGTAACCACATTTGGTTTATGAGTTTGGATATCTGTCTGCTAGACTTCTGTTCACTGTGGTGCAACAATATGTCATGTAGCTTCAGAAAGCACAACAGGAAATATTTCTCAGCTATTCCTCTACCTGATACAGTGATTTATCCACTGGAATGTCACGATGACTAAGGAAAGTGGTGGAAAACAAAAGAAAGAAAATCCCAGGCTTCAATCTACTTTGTCACTGATTTTCAACCTCTTTTTTTTTTTTTTTTTTTTTTTTTTTTAACCAGACTGGAAAAGATGTAATAAAATTGTCTGGTTTGAGTTTCCTCCCTCATCCCTAGACGGCCTAACATTATCCAGAGGCTGGCGGGACCCTGGGGCAGGAGATCCTTGCTCAGCCGTCACATCCTCTCCTGTCCTCTTCATCGATTCAGGTTTAGCTGACACCTCCTGAAGAAACACCTCAAAACTGCCCCCCACTCCAGGAGGCCTCCTCTGATCAACCCCTCAGTTCCTAGGTTCCCAGTCTGAACACAACTGTATTATGTTTGTTGTTATTTTGCTTTGTAAACATCCTTAAGCATTTCCCATGTCTGCGCAGGATTCCTATTTATAATGAAGTCTTCCTCAGGGACATGTGTACATGTTCTGTTTCTTTGCTATCCTCTTTCCACACCCAAAGGCAACCAGCACAGGAGTCCCCTAATGTAGACAAGTAAATATTTACATCTGTAGGAAATATTTACCATGTCCTCAACTTTCTCTTCACCTCGCTAACCTCCAGAAAAGTGATATTTGGAATATTTAATTCAGATGATTTCTTCCTTTTTCTCATTTAGAAAATGTTGTAGCATCTCTTAAAATTAATTAGAAGTCCCAAATTGCCAAAAAAAAAAAATCCTATGACACTGTGTCTCAAAATCAGGATAGAACAAATGTCGTGCTAAGTCAGGAAGCCTGAGTAATAACAGTACTCTGCCACTGTCATAGAGCTGGTGGAAAGATTATTTAGATAGGATGCAAACACACTTTGGAAAGAGCAAGCCAGTACCTCTGAAGCATCCTCATTTCCTTCCATGTGTTGTACAGGACACACGTACTCAGTGGTGTGCTAGTAAATTGGTTCTCTGGGGGAAAAAGACCCCAATTTGCAGCATTTACTGATTTCTGTGGTATAAATGCTCCCACCATGGTTGATTTCAAGCTATCAATGGATTAATGATCAGTTTGCAAAATTCTTGACTATTTAAACAACTGGTTCTTCATACAGGCCGGCTTCAGCCCACTACTGCATATATCTTGGCTCTGAGGTCGGATATTAGAATAGGTCATTGTAAAAGATAACACTAACCCCTAAATCAGCCATTTTCAGTGTGAGAAAGGGAAGATGACTCTTAACCCTAACCTAAGTCCTCCTATTGTTATATCTATTTGGTCTTCTAGGTCTGAACACCATGAATACAGGGGAAACGTGACAATAAAAATCAACACATTGATTTTTTTAAAAATACTTGCTTATCTTCCTATTTTGCAGCAGTTAACAAAATAAGATTTGCTGTGGCCACCCAGTTAGAACTCAGTGGCTGCAGCAATCTCTTCCCAGCTAATTATGTTACATCCTAAGTGAAATGCAGAAAAAGTAATACAATTATTATTATATCTAATGTTTAATGAATGCCCATGATGTGCCATGCACTTGATGTTTATTAACTCATCTATTCCTCACAACCATCTCGTGCAGACGTGTAATTATTATGCCCCATGTTACACAGCAGGAAATGGAAGCATACAGCAGGCAAATGGAGTGGGGTGCAATCCTAGGTAGCTTGGTGTCACCCCAGGCTCTACCACTAAAGGTTAGTAGCTCCAGTCTGTTCAACATCTTCACACCTGTTCTCCCAATGGGAAGAGCTGGCTGCCATTTATCACGATGCAGTCATGTTCCATATCCACGCTTGGCCCTACAGCAGGAAGCCAGCTTGAAAACTTCTGCTGATTAAGAGAGGAAGCTAATTCGTTTCTATTAATGGCTCAGATATATTCACCTCATCATCTAACCTTGACTTTCACGATTTTTTTCCATATGGTAATTGCACATTCCCCTGCACTAGATACGTAGCAGGGTAGAGTGTTTTTTTTTCCCCCCCCAAAACCACTGAAATAAACAGAATAATACAACCCTATTGCATAAAATGAACTCTTCCTGCTTTTTACTCTCTATACGATGCCTCTGTCTCTGGCCCTAAACATAAGTTTTCTTAGTTGAACTTTGATTTTCATATTATTTGAATTTCCTGCAAGCAGATTCAGTTTTTTTTTTTTAATTACACCAAGACCATGAGAAGAATAAAGTAAACACTAAGCGCTCAGTAGATTGGGAAGGAGGGTCATGGTGGAGATTTGGGGGAGAAGTTTGATTTTTAACGAATGGTGGTTTACAGAGTAGGGGTTCAGAGGAGTGTGAGTTGGACTTAATTTTTACAGCAGAGCAAAAGTTATGAAAGGCTAAGCTGCAGTTCCATTCTCCCAAGGAAAGAGCTGAGAAAAACTGCTCAAACAGACTATGTAAGAGATACATTAACTTTTATTAACTGCTACTGGAGAAGAATTCTATTGTGCAAAACTGTTTATTGTCCTGGTATCTCATGCCCTATTTGGAACTTCTCTATATAAAATGGAAGGAGTAGGGAAGGTTGGGGCTCAAGGAGGCCCATGGGAGGACCCAACCCATCTTTTTCATTGTGGAAGGATTCCTTCCCCAAACTTCTTTTTCAATGCACACCAGTGAAAACGTTTTCCTGGCTATGTATATAAAGCGTGTTGCCCAGAACCGTTCTGCAAATAGCCATAGTTCAAAAAATTTGATTTGACCTGTGACCTAACAGAACTTGCATTGTTACAAGCAAGCCATAGCAGGGTTCTATTCTATTGGTATTTTAACAATTGTCTCTTCTAACATGAAAAGATGCTCAACATTGCTAATCATCAGGTAAATGCAAAGCAAAATCACAGTGAGATATTACCTCACAACTGTCAGAATGGCTACCATCAAAAGAACACAAATAACAAATGTTGGCGGGGATACAGAGAAAAGGGAACCCTTGTACACTGTTGATGGGGGTGTAAATTGGTACAGTCACTATGGAAAACAGTACAAAGGTTTCTCTAAAAACAGAACTACCATATGACCCAGCAATTCCACTCCTGGGTATATATCCAAAAAAACCAAAACCACTAATTTGAAAAGACATGTGCACCCCAATGTTCATAGCACGATTATTTACAATTGCCAAGATATGGAAGCAACCCAAGAATTCATCAACAGATGAATGGATAAAGAAGATGTGGTATGTGTGTGTGTGTATATATATACATATATACACACACACACATATATACACACACACATATATATATACACACACACACACAATGGAATATTATTCAGCCAACTAAAGAATGAAATTTTGCCATTTGTAACAGCATGGACAGACTTGGAAGGTATTATGCTAAGTGAAACAAGTCAGAGAAAGACAAATACTGGTATAGTATCACCTATATGTGGAATCTAAAAAATACAACAAACTAGTGAATATAACAAAAAAGAAGTAAACTCAGAGAACAAACTAGTGGTTCCCAATGGGGAGAGGGGCAAAGAGGGGTAGGGGACTAAGAGGTACAAGCTATTATGTACAAAATAAGCTACAAGGATATATGTACAACACAGGGAATATAGCTGATATTTTATAATAACTATAAATGGAGTATAACCTTTAAAAACTGTGAATCACTATACTGTACACTTGTAACTTATTAATACTGTACATCAATTATACTTCAATAAGAAAATTTAAAATTTAAAAAATTTAAAAAATTTTAAAAACCAAAATTGCCAGGTCTAGATAATGGTCTCTGCTTCCTCCCTCTTTCTTTTAAAAATCTCATTTTAGAGTTACAAAATTCCTAAAACTATTTTTGGAAGAAAATGATTGTATAAATAATCAATAAATAGCCAATTCAGTCTATACCGTAAGACTTTTCTCTATTTAGCCTCTGAGTTTCACAAATACTTGATTAGTAGTTGCAAGTGCTAACGGAACAATGAAAGAAAGAAGTAGTGAGAAGTACAGGTAAAAATGAATGTTCTAATTCAAGTCTTTTTGGTTCAGTTAGGGACAAAGGCAATTCAAATAGTAATTCAGCTAGAACTATATAAACACGAATGTTTTAAAAACATTTCCAGTCATAGAAGAGGTTTTTATATGGTGAATGTTAAATTATATTTGTAATTTATTTCCATTTTTATTTTATTTAGCTTTTCCAATTTTTAATGTTTCTTAATGCAGTATATGCACAACGTTAAAATAAAACAATAAATGAGGTGTGGCACACAGTTGGTATTCAATAAGGTTCTGTTGAATGAATGCATGGATTAAAGAATTATAAACCCTTTCTTGGCCCTAGCGAGTTCCAGTTCCCAAAGACAAGCACTTTAAAAAAAAAACTATTTTTTTAAGATTTCATTTTTCTCAGAGAAGTTTTAGGTTCACAGCAAAATTGAGATGGGACAAAGATTTCCTTCCCCCTTCCCCCCTGCCGCCACCTATGCACAGCCTCTTCACCAGAATGGTACATTTATTACAACTGATAAACCTACACTGACATATCATAATCACCCAAAAAACACAGCTCACATTATAGTTCACTTAGTATTGTACATTCTATGGGTTTGGACAAACATATAATGGCATGTGTCTATCATTACAGAATATTTTCACTGCCCAAAAATCCTCTGTGCTCCACCTAATTCATCTGTTTCCCTTTCCTCCTCCATCCCCTACCCCCTAGCAGCCACTCATGTTTTTCTTTAATTTTTATTTAAAATTAAAAAAAATTTTTTTTACGATTTTTAAAGGTTACTTCCCATTCACAGTTATTACAAAACATTGGTTATACTCCCTGCGTTGTAATACATCCCTGATCCTATCTTATACCCAGCAGTTTGTGCCTTCCCCTCCCCGACGTCTTTTTTGCCCCTCCCCCTTCCCTCTCCCCACTGGTAACCACTAGGTTGTTCTCTACATCTGTGAGTCTGCTTCCTTTTTGTTATATTCATTAGTTTGTTGTATTTTTTAGATTCCACATATAAGTGATATCATACCAGTCTTTCTCTGTCTGACTTTATTTAACTTAGCATAATGCCCTCCAAGTCCATCCATGTTGCTGCAAATGACAAAATTTTGTTCTTTTTTATATGCCTGTTGGCCATCTGCATTTCCTTTTTGGAAAAATGTCTATTCAGTTCTTCTGCCCATTTTTTAATTGGGTTGTTTGTTTTGATGTTGAGTTGTATGAGCTGTTTGTAAATGTTGGATATTAATCCCCTAGTGGTCATATCATTTGCAAATATTTTCTCTCATTCAGTAGGTTGTCTTTTCTTTGTGTCAAGGGTTTCCTTTGCTGTGCAAAAGCTTTTAAGTTTAATTAGGTCCCATTTGTTTATTTTTGCTTTTATTTCCATTACTCTAGGAGATGGATCCAAAAAATATATTGCTGTGATTTATGTCAAAGAGTGTTCTCCCCATGTTTTCCTCTAAGAGTTTTATAGTATCCAGTCTTACATTCAGGTCTTTAATCCATTTTGAGTTTATTTTTGTATATAGTGCTAGAGAATGTTCTAATTTCATTCTTTTACATGTAGCTGTCCAGTTTTCCCCGCACCTTTTTTTTTTTAATTAATTAATATATTTATTTTTGGCTGCGTCGGGTCTTCGTTGCTGCACGCCGGCCTTCTCTAGTTGCAGAGAGCGGGGGCCACTCTCCATTGTGGTGCGTGGGCTTCTCATTGCAGTGGCCTCCCTTGCTGCGGAGCACGGGCTCCAGGTGCACAGGCCTCAGTAGCTGTGGCACACGGGCGGGCCCAGGCGCTCTGCAGCATGTGAGTTCTTCCTGGACCAGGGCTCAAACCCACGTCCCCTGCATTGGCAGGCGGATTCTTAACCACTGCGCCAACCAGGGAAGTCCCAGCACCACTTACTGAAGAGCCTGTCTTTTCTCCATTGTATATTCTTGCCTCCTTTCTTGTAGATTAATTGACCATAAGTGTGTGGATTTATTTCTGGGCTCTCTATCCTGTTCCATTGATCTATGTGTCTGTTTTTGCAGCAGGCACTCATCTTTTTACTGTCTCCATAGTTTTGCCTTTTCCAGAATGTTATATAGTTAGAATCATACAGTTTGTAGCCTTTTCAGATTGGCTTCTTTAATTTAGTAATATGCATTTAAGATCCCTCCATGTCTTTTCATGGCTTGGTAGCTCATTTGTTTTTAGTGCTAATATTTCATTGTTTGGATGTACCACAGTTTATTTAACAATTCACTTACTGAAGGACATCTTGATTGCTTCCACGTTTTGGCAATTATAATTAAAGCTGCTATAAACATCCATGTGCAGGTTTTTGTGTGGACATAAGTTTTCAACTCTTTTGGGTAAATTCCAAAGAACGTGATTGCAGGATTGTATGGTAAGAGTATTAGCTCTGGAAGGAATCACCAAACTGTCTTCCAAAGTGGCTATACCATTTTGCATTCCCACCAGTAATGAATGAGAGTTCCTCACCAGCATTTGATGGTGTCTTCCAAAGTGGCTATACCATTTTGCATTCCCACCAGTAATGAATGAGAGTTCCTCACCAGCATTTGATGGTGTCAATCAGCGTTCTGGATTATGGCCATTCTAATAGGCATGTAGAAGTATCTCATTGTTGTTTGAATCTGCATTTCCTTGATGACATATGATGTAGAGCATCTTTTCATATGCTTACCTGCCATATATACACATCTACTTTAGTGAGGTGTCTGTTAAGTCCTTTGGCCTATTTTTTAACTGGGTTGTTTGTTTTCTTACTGTTGAGCTTTAAGGGTTTTTGCATACTTCGGATAACAGTGTTTTATCAGATATGTCTCCTGCAAATATTTTCTGCCAGCCTGTGGCTTGTATTCTCATTTTCTTGACATCGTCCTTTGCAGTGCAGAAGTTTTAAATTTTAATGAAGTCCAGCTCATCAATTATTTCTTTCATGGATCATGCCTTTGGTGTTGTATCTAAAAAGTCAATGCCATCCTCAAAATCATCTTGGTTTTCTCCTATATTATCTTCTAAGAGTCTTATAGTTTTGCAATTTGTATTTAGGTTTATGATCCACTTTGAGTTAATTTTTGCAAATGGTGTTAAGTTCTGTGTCTAGATTTATATTTTTGCACGTGGATGTCCAGTTGTTCCAGCAGCATTTGTTGAGAAGACTGTGCTTGCTCCACTGTATTGCATTTGCTTCTTTGTCAAAAATCAACTGAATATATTTCTGTGGGTTTATTTATTTCTGGGCTGTCTATTGTGTTCCATTGACCTACTTGTCTTTTCTTTTGCCAAATACCACACTGTCTTGATACTGTAGCTTTATAGTAAGTCTTGATGTCAGGTAGTGTCAGTCTTCCAACTTTGTTCTTCTTAATATTGTGTTGGCTCCCCTGGGTTTTTGCCTCTCCACATGAACTTCAGAATCAGTTTGTTGATATCCACAAAACAACTTGCTGGGATTTTAATTGAGATTGCACTGAATCAAGAAAAACACTTTTAACAGTTTTTGTTAAGATAGTTACCTCCTTTTATTCTACATGATATGTTTATATCACTATTTCTTGATTTTACATTTAACACATAACTACTCACTGTGAAAGACAAGGATGTACCTCTGTAACTTATTCAAGCTGTTATCTCCTTGTTCAAATTTCTGATAGTTCTGTTGCTTGCCTTTGCAACTTTAAATGACATGTTTAAGCTTCGATTTGTTTCACTAACTTTAGATATTATATCTCAACTTCCCACTCTGTTAGATGAGGATATTAGTACCTGCTTCCTTCCTCCTTTTCTGCACACTTTCCTTTTACATAGTCAAGGTTAATGGTGTTTATAATGTTTTGTAACTACATTTAAGATGAGGATTTTTTTCAATGAATTATCTCTTAAAGTTGAAAAACAATAAATAATATTTACCAAAGTATAACTATATGTAAAATAGAGCATAAGGATTATATTTCATTCTCCGTGGGTACAATGTCCTAACTGGTATATCACTTGAAGGAGACAATTCAAAGCATCCAAGCTAAGTGGATTTTCTTTCCATTTACTTCTGTTGTTCGAAATCATGCCATAGTTTACTTTGCAATGTATCTGACATGCCTTTCTTGTAGTTTTATAGCTTTCTTAGCTGTTTTATTTTATCCTCCTCTTGTTCAGAGTAGAAACATATTTTTGTTTTTATTTTCACCATTTTTTACTAATATAAGAAAGCTCTAAAGTCCTTGCACATTGCTTAGAATCCATCCTATTCCCTTTCCTCCTTAGAGGCCAATGGCTTCCTATTTTAACTTGAACCAGTCGCTTACTAGGCATTCTGTATAACTGACAGGTCAGGAACCATTTTCATCGAGTTCCTCATTAAGGTTCATTATTTATTATTTATTCATTCATTATATCCCACGATTTCCTTTCTCTTTACCCCATCCTTCACAGAAAGGATGTATGTGAGATAATGTTCTGAGCCCTTTAATAGCTAAGAATGCTTTTGTTCGTCTTAAGCGTCATTGACAATATGGGTAGGAATAGTAATCAAGGCTTAAAACAATTTTCTCTCAGAATTTCAATGCCATTACTCCACTGAACTATGGCATCTGGTGCTGTTGATGAGACAGCCAATGCCTGTCTGTCTCTTATTTTCTGTGTTTTGCACTGTGGAAATTTAAGGCCTTTTCCCATAGCACTATGAAATTTAATAGCACTATGTCTAGAAAGTTGTTTTTCATTCCTTCTTCTTGGCTCCTATAGACTCTTAAAATATGAAGGACTCATGCTCCTTTTCATCCCTGGGAAAACTTTTGCTCTTATTTATTTAAAAATTTCCCCTCTTATTTTTTCACCCTCTCCTCCTGGAACACCTGTTGGTCAGATGTTATAATTCCTGGATTACATTCTTTTGTGATTTTTATGTCTCAATCTTTCAGTTCCATATTATAAGAGATTGCCTTGCCTTTAATTCCAAACTTCTATTATATTTTTAAGAAATTATTTTCAAAATCATGTTTACTTTCTAAGAGTTCTCTCTTGTTCTTATTGTTTCTATTTCATAGTATCTTGCTCTTGTTTAATGAATGTAATATGTTCTTTTTTAAAACAACTTTAGCGAGGTACAATTTACATACTGTAAAATTCACTCAATTTAAGTGTATAATTCAGTGATTTTTAGTAAATTTATAGAGTTGTACAGCCACCACCATAATCCAGTTTTTGAACATTGCCATCACTCCAGAAAGATCCCCGACCCCACTTTTAGTCAATCCCTGCTCCCATCCTCATTCCCAGACAAGTAATCTACTTTGCCTCTAAAGATTTGCATTTTATAGATATTTCATATAATTAATTCATACAATATGTAATTTTTGGCATTAGTTTTATTAGCATGTTTTTGAAGTTTACTCATGTTGTGGCAAGTATTAGTAGTTGATTCCTTTTTATTGCTAAACAGTATTCCATTGTAGGGATAAATACTATATTTTATTTATTCATCATTGGTGGACATTTGAATTGTTTCCAGTTTTTGGCTGTTATGAATAACAATGCTGTATAAACATCTGTATTCAAGCTTTGAGTGGACATGGTTTTCATTTGTCTTAATTAGTAATTAGAGTCATTTGGAAAGTTTATGGTTAACATTTTAAGGAAACTGTTAAACTGTTTTCCCAAGTGACTTCCTGCTCTTCACATTCCCACTAGCAAAGTATGAGGGCTCCTGATTTGCCACATTTTTGTCTTTGATTATCATCATCCTAGTGGGAGTAAAGTGCTGTTTCATTTTGATTTTAATTTGTATTTCCCTAATGATTCATGATGTTTAACATATTTTTATGTACTTATTAGCTATTCATGTAGCCTCTTTGGTGAAATGTCTATTCAAATCCTTTGTGCAGTATGGAAAACAGCGGGAGCTTCAGCATAGTTGTGCCAGTTTACCTTGTCCCTAAGTCCCATGGGTGACATGATGGGCCCAGACAGAAGCTCTGCCTGCAGTGTGTTGCACAAAAGCTGAGGAACCCAGGACTTAGGGTCTAGCACCTTTGTAACAAGCAGCAAACAAATCAGTCCCTGACCCTGGGGAGTTTGCCTCCACTTACTGGTTGCAAAAACTGTTGTATTCTATTCCTTCTTTCTACTTAATTTCTTTCTCTTCATACTTTCCTTTTTATTTTTATTTTCATTTTCCCTTTTTTTCAAGTGTTTAAGCTGAGAGGGACTGCTTGCATTTAATGTCTCAGTTATCTTTTAAATCACTTTTGGAAACTTTTTTCCCTTTCAGAAACATTCCAGAGACAATAACTTTTACGTTTTATTTAGATACTGTGTTACTGTGTTGGATTTCTCCCTCCATCACCAAAGATAAATGGTTAACTCCCATACCTCAGTGACAGCTGATAAAAAGATAGGTGCAAATTTCAGGAAGAGAAAAACAGGGGGGGAGAGAGAGAGAGAGAGAGGGAGAGGGAGGAGGCAGAAGAGAAGAGGAGGGAGGGGAAAAAGGAAGGAAGGAAGGGAGGGAGGGAGGGAGGGAGGAAGATATTTCTTTATAGTTTTAGGAATTAAGTTTCTTTATAGATCTTATTCTGGTACTGTATTCAAGAGATCTTAGGAAAACTTTTAGGAAATTTTCCTATGGTAAACAGAGGGAAACATGAGATTTTCCTGAAAGAAAAGATGTCCTGAAGGACAGAAAGGAAAGGGATTATCTCTTGTTAGAGTCCTACCCCTATGAGAGCCTCATAAACAGCAATGTAAGTCTCTCACTCTCCCTCTTGTTTAAGGCCAGCTTGCTCTTGAATAATGGAAGGGTAGGTACATGGAATAATTTTGTAACAACTTCTCAGTCCTGACACAAAAGAAGTTCTTTATTAATGCACTGAACTGAATTCTAACTTAATAATTCAAATGCCTTTATCTCAACAAACATTTACCGACTGGCGACACAGTTGCATCTCAAGGAGAAGCACACCTTGACCAAGTGAACAGGTTCTGTAGTTTTTAAACATAGGAAAAGAAGCAGACTCACAGATATAGAGAACCAGTGGTTACTAGTGGGGGCAGGGAAGCGGGGAGGGACAATACAGGAGTAGGAAAAAGAGTTATTATGGGAAATTATGGGATGTTATGAAATCATGTGTGTGAAACTTTTGAAAACTGTGAAACACTACAGAATTTAAAGAATCTTCCGTTCAATAAAAAATCAAAACAGGAGATTTGTACTCTAAAATTCTTTTGTGCTATAATCAAGAGATGTGCCCTTGAATGGACTCTGTGTGTGCTTCAATAGAGTAGGCAAGGATAAACAAAAAAAAAACGAAAGAAAAGGAATCTGGGTAGACCGTAGATCCAAGTTATCATAGCCAAGGTGTTGGCAGCCAAAAGTGAATGTAAGTGAATGTAACAGACAGATGTCTGTTGTAGAGGCTATTCTCAGAGTCACCCTACCTTAAGTGACTCAGGCACAGAAGAAATGTAGAATAAATATTCCAACCCCAAGAGTACATGTGTTCTGAACTCACAACCTTCAGGATCAGTGACACTAATCAGGACACATGCTTCTTTGAGCCTCAGTTTCCATGTCTCTTAACAAAGTATGACTTGGTTATGAACATGAGCTTTGAGGGCAGACAGTTTAAGTCTGGCTCCATCATATACTAATGCTTTAAACATGGATACATTACTTAACTGAAGCCTTTTTCAATGTTTATTTTTATTTTTGTTCTTAAGCTGTGAAATGAGAATTACAAAAATACATACTCCGTAGTGTTGTGAGATTGAAATAATTTAATCTATTTAAAGCACTCAGCCTCAAATCCTGGACAAATTGCCCATAAATGTTGCTGTTATTATCATTATCTCAAGTTTTTAGTGTATTAGTGTCATAATATCTAAAGATTGGTTGTAATATTATTAATACAAAAAATAAACATTCATTAGAAGTGACCAATAGCAAGAGCCTGGATAATTATTGAGGCTATTTTTCCTTACCTGTTTATAAAATGTTGGAATCAAATGGTCTTAACCAAGCATCCTTGAGGCTACATATGCACTTAAAGAGAAGAGGCAATTTGCGGTGGGCCTTACTGGGGCTCACCAAAACCCAGTTCTTCCCTACTCCTTGGACTATATGTCTTCCTTATGAAGACTTTATTTCCAGCTACCTTGCAAGTTAGGTGGGTGCATGTGACTTGTTCTACTCAGTGACAAGCAGGTAGAAATGTAATGTCACGTGGTTAGAGGCAGATTCTCTGGGCCTCTCTCCCTCATGCTGAATGATGGAACCAGAGGATCTAAGCCACTTGGAGCTGTGAATCACTGTGTGGAGAGCAGCTGATCTGGAGAGTCAGCCACACCCAGGGTGGACTTGGAGGAGTGAAAAACTTTTACTGAGTAAAGCACTGAGATGACGGGGCTGTCTGTTACAGCTGCATAACCTAGGCGATCCTCATTAATACATTACGAAGCTTGAAGTGACTCTGTATTTTTCATACCTTAAATTCAGAGCATTAAGTAGTTATGTAAGACAGAGATCACCCAAGTAGTGGCAAAGCTCAGACTAAGATCCTGTTTCCAGGTTTCCTTCTACTATATTGTTCTGTCTACTGATATTCTAGACCCCTAATCCTAATTTGTAGAACTACTGTAAAGAATACAGGCAAGGTAAGTAAAGTGCCTAGCACAAGACCTATCCCATGATGCATAATTTAAAAACTGGTAATTAATGTTTACATTCTCTATCTTTAAAAACCTATTTTAGACTGCTCCATGCTTCTGCCTGTGCCAAACATGCTGATTAATGACCTTTAATTCTGAACCACTATTAAACCAGGAGTTGATAATGTAACTCAATTTGGGAGCAATTACATTTTTATAGCTTAGATTGCTGGCACGGAATCTATACTTCACTCCATTTACATCTATCTAACAAGACAAATGCCTATCCATTTTTCAAACAATGACAGAAAATTCATTCACATTTTATGCATCTAGAAACTTTGAGAATTTATAAAAGCAGAAGCCAAATTCCTGGGAATTATTTTATCATCATCCCTTCTTGGTTTTAATTCCTCTGTTCATGCATCTCCTCTAATCTTCCTTATCCTTACTGGTGCCTTTTTTGTTGTTCCTCTTGTATTTTGAAAGATGCATTATCACATCACTGTAAATTCCTTTTGGCACATCTAAGATAACATCTGGCTCTGGCATAATTCAAGGACATCAGAACGCATTCAAACTATTAATAGAAATATAGTGCCTTCAGTTTAGAAGGGGCCTTGTAGGTCATCCAATTCAGAGTCCTAAATTCTCATCCAAACAAATACCTCAAAATTGCCTGGGGCGCTTCTAAAAAATGTCCATTCTTAACACTCCCCAACCCTAGTTTCAGTTCCTACTTGATCCTGCAATCACCTCTACAAACTCCTCTGGAAAATTTTTTCCTACTATTATACATATTGTTCTCAATTTGATACTATTACCCACTATATTAGCTATCTGTTCCTTTATCTAGAACTTCATATCATCTATAGAGATGATAAATAGGAGTGTTTTTTTTTTTTTTTAATTCCTAAAATGTTGAACTGGGGAGCGATCCTAGCCCTGACAAAATCAAGGATAGAGATAGATATTATGCCATAGAGATCTCCCTTCAGATTTTCATTGATAATGAGTAAATAATACTTTTTATATAAATACATTTTCTACTTTTAATAATCACTAAATACTACTTTTAAAATTGATAGTAGCAGTGTTTTAAAATTAAGGTCAATGCTAAGGCATTTTGAAAACTTTTATTACAATTTGTTTTAAGACCGAAGGAATCCTCCAGAGTTGAATTATAGGCAGTTGTTACTCAGAAATTCAACAGAAGCAAGTAAGCTAAAGTGGAAATATTTATTGCAGCCTTATTCATAATGGCCCTAAACTGGTAACAAATCAAATGCCATCAATATGAGAATGAATAAACAAACTGTGGTTTATTCAAGCACTGGAATACTACTCAGCCAGAAAGAGGAACAAACTAATGACACATGCAGTGACATTATAAACCTCAAAAGCATTATGTTGAGTGACATAAGGCTGATTCCATCTGTATGACTTTTAAGAAGAGGTAAAACAATTTCTGGTGATATAAGTAAAAAAATTTTTGCCTTGGCATGAGGAAGATTACATGGAAGGAGGCACAAAGCAATTTTCTTGGATAATGGAAAAATTCTGTACCTTGATTTTGGATGGACTTACATGAGCATGAACATTGAACAGAACTCTAAAGATCTATGTGTTGAATGTAAATTACACCTCAACAACAACAGCAGCAACAAATACAGTGGAACAGACAAATTTGGAAAAGCCTGAATTAGAGATGAAAATCAGAGATACCATCACTGACATATCACAAACTTCATGGAATTTCTATCCTAATATATAATTTGGATAGGACAACATATAGGTTATAAAGACCTTATACACCATCCTCTTCTCCTAGAAAACAGCTTTGCACAGGGTGGGTGGGAGTACTGGTAAGCCTCCACTATTGCTTGGTTACTACTAGAAATAACTGGTAAGAACAGACTGTGGATTTACCATTTACCTTGCAGCTCTAGGGACATCATAGTTCAATTCAAGTGTGGAAACCACATTGTGCAGATAATCAGGAAGACCGAGTCATGGGTAGGTAGGACAGGAATAAAATAAAATATCTCTACTATTGCTATTTATACCTCCTTTCTCACCACCCACAGGAACTGGTTAGGCCTCAAGTTTCTTCTATGAAGACCTGGATGGGTAACCCTATTAATTTCTTACTGAATTTAGCTCAATTACTACATCAATATGATCCAGTATTTAGCATGCTGATTATATTGATGGTCTCCAATATACATAAACTCTTGTTCTAAAACTGTAGTCCCTTCCCACTCTAATGTTGAACGTAGGCATGTGATTTGCTTTGATTAATGAAACAGTAGGAAACTTGATACAAGTAGAGATTTGAAAAGGTACTATCCCGTTTCTACTTGCTCTCTTGGACCCCTTATCCTACCATAAGAACAAGCTCAGGCTAACTTGGTGGAAAAGATGGAGTAATTTGAGGATAGCAGAAGTACCCTATCTAACAGTCAGTCAGCTTCCAGAATCAAAGCCACCAAGCTGACATGAAGTTGCCTGCAGATGCATGAGGGAGACTAATAGGAACGAGAAAAACTGTTTGAGTTCAGCCTAAATTGTTGTTCCACAGAATTATGAACTATGGCTATTGTTTTAAGTCAAGAGTTTGGTGAGGTTTGTCAGGCAGCTACAGCTAGCTGATACACAATACCAAACAAGCAATCACCTCTCCTTAAAAAAAAGAATAGAAAAATCATGGTGTTAGTAAAGAGATGTTATAGTACAAAAGAATTACAAAGTCTATCTTTTTTTGAAATATATTTAACAAAAGGAAGGTGAAAAAATCTCAGAAAACATTTGAGTTATATTTATATTTTTCAACATGATTTGAGAGGATTTTCATCAATGAAGTTGAAACAGTCATAATTAAAGTATTGATACAATCCACAGTTTGAAAGATCAGGGAAAACACAATTAACAAATTAAAAACTGATTTAGTACATGAATAATAGATTTAATGATGAAAATATTAAACTTCTGAAGGAGAAAGCATTCTCCCAGAAATAAAGTGAAAAATATAAAGAGACATAAAAGGAGGCTCAATTTCCGATATCTAAACTACAGATTAGAGGAATTTCAAAGAGAAGTACAAAACACACAAACATTGATCAAACAGAAACATGCTTTACAGATCTAAATAAATAAAATCTTAACCTAAAAATTGAGACTGTACATCTTTTTATGAGAAAAACAATGATAAAAAGACATTCTGGTAGAATGTTCAAAGATCATAGGAAGATCCTAGAAGCAGCCAGGAGAACATGTCCAGGTCATCCACAAAGAGAAACAAATCAAGTAGCTCTCAGAGCACTCCTCAAAAACAACAAATGCTAGAAGGCAATGGAGCAACACCCAAAGCTCCCAACAGAACAAGACTGTGACTAAAGTTTACACTGAGGACCGCAGAACACTGTCATCAGATGTTCCATGGTAGAAAACACAAATTTAAAGAACAATTTAAAGATCTTGAGAATGAAAAATAGAAGTCATGGAAAACTATCAATATTAGCAGGGAAACCTGAACTTAGCTGAAGATATAGAAATAGGTAAGGCAGTTGTTTTATTCAGTCATCCCCCCCAGCTTTATTGAGGTAATTAACAGATATCATTGTGTAAGTTTCTGGCATACAAAGTGATGATCTGATATATGTATATTTTGCAAAATTATCACCACAATAAGATTAGTTAAAACATCCACCATCTCACACAGTTACCATTCTTTCATGTGTGGTGACAAGTTTTAATAGTTACTCTGATATAGTATTGTTAACTATACTTGACTTGCTATACATCACATGCCCAGAATTTACAACTAGAAGTTTATAGCCTTTGATCCATTGCCCATGTCGCCCACCTGTACCCACCTGAGCAATCACCCATCTATTCTGTTTCTATGAGTTCAGTGTTTAGGTCCCCATTTAAGTGAAGTCATGCAGACTTTCTGTCTGGTTTATTTCACTTAACATAAAGTTTACCCATTTTGTAGCAAATGGCAGGATTTCCTTCTTTTCTGTGACTGAATAGTATTCCATTGTGAGTGTGAGTATTATGTATGTGTATCATATTTTCTTTATGTGTTCATCTGTCTACACTTAGGTGGTCTCCATGTCTTGGCTATTGTAAATAATGCTTCATTGAAATCACTCTCTTAGAGACAGTGATTTCATTTCCTTTAGATACATACACAGAGGTGGGATGGCTGGATATATGGTAGTCCTATTTTTAATTTTTTTGAGAAACTTCCATTCTGAATTCCATATTGGCTGCAACAATTTATATTCTCACCAACAGAGAACAGAGTTCCCTTTTCTCCACATCCTCACCAACACTTGTTATCTCTTGTCTTTTTGATAATAGTCATTCTAACAGGAGTGGAGTGATATCTCATTGTGTTTTTGATTTGCATTTCCCTAATGATTAGAAGACGTCAAACACCTTTTTATGTACCTGTTTGTCATTTATATGTCTTCTCTGGAAAAATGTCTATTCAGTTCCTCTGCCCATTTTAAAATAGATTGTGGGGGTTTTTTGTTTGTTTGTTTGTTTGTTTGCTATTAAGTTGTATCAGGTCCTTATATATTTTGGATATTAACCCCTTACCAGATATATGATTTGCGAACATTTTCCCCCATTCCAAAGGGTTACCTTTTCATTTTGTTGATGATTTCCTTTGATACGCAGAAGTCTTTTAGTTTGATGTAGTCCCACTTGTTTACTTTTGCTTTTGTTTCCTGTCATAGCCAAAAAAGCATTGCCAAGATGAATGTCAAAGCTGTTTACTTGTGTTTTCTTCTAAAAGTTTTACAGTTTCAGGTCTTACACATTTAAGCCTTTAAACCGCTTTGAGATGGGGAGGGTGGTGCTGCTGGCTGTGTTCCACAGTCAGGTGGGGTCACCAGCGGGGCTCTGCAATCATCTCTGGTCAGGCAGGGTCACAGGCTGTGTTCCCTGGTAGGCTGGTGCCACTGGTTGGATTCCAAGATTGGACAGGGCTGTGGGCTCTGCTCCATCAGTGCTCCTGGTCGGTTGGGACCTCAGTATATTATGCTCTGCACCAGGTGGGGCTCCAAGCTGTGCCCCAAAGCAGGTGGGGCCACAGGCTGGGTGAGGCCACGTGGTAGGCAACTGGCTGCGCTCTGCTGTCGGGTGAAACTGTTGGTCATGTCTCTGGTTGGGGAGGGCCTCCAGCTATATACCCCACAGTGGGGTGGAGCTGGAGAGTGTTCTCTGCTGTTGGGCAGAATCTCTGTTCAGCCTCTTTGGTCAGATGTGGCCACTGGCTATGCTCTGCGATTGGGTAAGGTCACTGGCTGTGCTCCTGCAGGCTCTGTTGAGCAATCTGGCAAGGCCACATGCTGGCCTCCACTGCCACGTGGGATTGTAGGCTGGACTCTGCAGCTAAGTGATATCATCGGTTGGGCTCTGAGGCTGCTCAGGGCCACTGTTCAGGCTCCCTGGGTATCAGGGCCAGGGGATGTGTTCGGCAGTTGGGCAAGGCTGCTGGCTTGGCTCCCTGCCCAGCAGGCCATAGCACGTGCTCCGTGGCTGCCGGATATGAATAATGCTCCAATAAACATGGACGTGCAGATATCTCTTCCAGATACTGATTTCAAGTTCTTAAAATATATACCCAGGAGTGGGACTGCTGGATCACATGGTAGTTCAATTTTTAATTTTTTGAGGAACCACCATACTGCTTTCCATGGTGGCTGTACACTCCCACCAACAGTGTCTAAGGGTACTCTTTTCTCCACATCGTCGCCAACATTTGTTACCTCTTGTCTTTTGATAACAGCGATTCTAACAGGTGTGAACTGATATCTCCTATCTCACTGTGGTTTTTGATTTGCATTTCCCAGATGATTAGTGATAGAGCATCTTTGTCTATACCTATTGGCCATTTGTATGTCTTTTTGTGAAAATATCTATTGAGGTCCTTAGCTCATTTTTAAATTGGATTATTTGCTTTTTTGCCATTGAGTTGTATGAGTTCTTCATATATTTTGGATACTAACCCCTTATCACATATATGGTTTGTGAATATTTTCTCCCATTTGGTAAGCTGCCTTTTCAGTTTATCAATTGTGTCCTTTGCTGTGCAGAAGCTCTTCAGTCTGATATAGTTTCATTTGTTTATTTTAGTTTTCTTGACTGTGCTTTTGGTGTCTTACCCAAGAAATCATTGTCAAGACCAATGTCAACGATCTTTTTCCCTATATTTTATTATAGTTTTTCAAGTCTTACATTTGAGTCTTTAATCCATTTTGAGTTAATTTTTGTGAGCAGTGAAAGATAGGGGTCCAATCTCATTGTTTTGCAATGTGGATATCCAGTTTATCAACACCATTTATTGAAGAAACTATCCTTTCCCCACTGTGTGTTCTTGCCTCGGCACTGTGGTGAAAAATTAGTTGACTGTATACGTGTGGGTTTATGTTTGAATGCTACTCTGTTCCACTGGTCTATGTGCCTGTTTTTATGCCAGTACAATACTGTTTTATTACTACAGCTTTGTAACATAGTTTGAAATCAGGAGTGTGGCTTCCAGCTTTGTTCTTCCTTCTCATGATTACCTTGGCTATTTGGGGTTTTTTGCAGTTTTGTACAAATTTTAGGATAGTTTTTTTCTATTTCTGTGAAAAACACCATTGGAATTTTGATAGGGGTTGCACTGACTCTACAGACCCCTCGGGTATTATGGACATTTTCACAATATTAACTCTTCTAATTTAAGAACACATTTATTTGTATCTTTCTCAATCACTTTTATCAATGTCTTATAGTTTTCACCATACAGGTCTTTCACTATCTTCATTAAATTTATCCCTAAGTATTTTACTGTTTTTGATGTTATTGTAAATAGGACTGCTTTCTTAATTTCTCTTTTGGATAGTTCATTGTTAGTGTACAGAAACACAGTAGGAATTGACTCAAACAATTACGGAGGGTGAGAAGTCCCAGGATCTGCAACTCGTCAGCTGGAGACCCAGGAGAGTTGATGGTGTAGCTCCAGTCTGAGTCTAACGGCCTGAGAACCAGGACCAATAGTGTAAACTCCAGTCAGAGTCTAAAAGGAAAGAGATGACCAATGTCTCGGCACAAAGATGGTAAAGCAGAGAGAGCAAATTCTCTCTTATTCATCCTGTTTGTTCTATCCAGGCTTTCAATGGACTGGATGAGGCCCATCCAACTGGGGAAGGCAGTTTGCTTTACTCAGTGTGCTGATTCAAATGTTAATTTTATCCAGAAACACCCTCACAGACATATCCAGAATAATGTTTGAGCAATTCCTGGGTACCTCATAACCCAGTCAAGTTGGCACATGAAATTAACCAACACAATATTTTTCTCTTCAAGCTTGTATTCTGGTTCAATAACTTTCTTAATAAAATTTATGCTTAATGATAATAAACTTACAAGCAAGATGTCCATGTTCCAAATGTATGCCAAAAATAATGTTAAGCAAAACATTCTATACAGCAAATCTGGAAAAGATATGCAATATAAAATCTAGGAAAAAGTATTATATCTAATAAGGGTACAGTTGTACACCTGCATACAAGATAGGTAACCTCAACTCAGTAGATAATCCATTAGCAACTAATTAGAAGCCACATGAAAAATTCCCGCAAAGCAACCCCAAAACACTAAATTTCTGAGACTAACTTAATGAGAACTGCATGGACCTTAATGTTACTGGAAGATATTTAAGAAGATATAAAGATATACCATATTCTCAAGTGAGGAATTCTCATCACAAACCTAACAAAATCTGATATCTGAATTCCAAAGTCCATTGCAAAGAATAAACAAAGAAAAGCTATGAAATTTTGAAGGAGTAAGGGGATGGTTTTCCTAAAAGATATCAAACAGTGTAAAGCTACATGTGACATATGCTATATGGTGGCTCACTCAACGCTGATTTCAATTCCTTTTGTCTTGTCTTCTAACTTAAAGAGGCTATAAAAACAAAACAAGCAAACAAACAAAAATAAAAACCATAAAACCCTCTTATAGTTTCTTGGACTCTCTTGCAGTAAAGTGACCCTGTAGCATAGATATTGCCTCTTCCTGTCTTTCCTTCTTCATGCAAATGAGCGTGTAGTGGCTGGAGATGCAGAAGTCATTACGTTTGACGAAGCAAGAAGAGAGAAGAATTCTGAATTTCTGATAGTATCACGAGCAGCTGAATCCTCCCTGGGCTACCAATCCCTTGACTTCTTACTGAGTGAACAAAATAATGCCTTCCCTAGTAGGGATTTCTATTACAGTTGAATACCATCCAAACTGATACATTACAACATTAAAGTTGTCTACCTCTGATATAAGAAAAGACATAGATCTACTGGGCAGAAGTTAAATCCAGAAAATCCAAAAACAAACCTTGCTATATATAATAGGTTAAATAACTTAATGTAATAATAAGCCAAGTATCATATATCACCCAGAGGGCGATGAATTATATAAACGATTTCCTCTGGGGAAAAATATTCAAGCTTTATATAACATACATTAAGTTCCACCTGGATCAAACAGATACACATAAAATACTAAACTATAACAAAAATACAGTTAAAAAGTCCAATATACATTAATTTTTTAATCTGATCTCAAACTGGAGAACTTCCCAAGTATAAAATCATTGAAAAAATCCAAACAAAAAACTTGATTTGACTTCTTGAACATATATAAATATGTTGTATGCACACGTAAACCGAAGTTTAAAAGTCAAACAAGATACTGGAAAAATATTTGCTTCAAATGTTACAAGCAAATGCTACTTAATATATAAGGAAAAATGCACAGAGGACATTTCAAGGACAATTCATAGAAGGAGAAAAGCAAATGACCAATAAGCACAAAGCATGTTCAGTTTCACTAATAATCAAAGACATCTGAAATAAAGTAATGAGTTGCTTTGGGTTTAGGTTATCAAAGAATATGCAATAAAAAATAATCAGAAATAGGAAGCAAAATTTATGCATCTTAGGAGGATGTGGAATTCGTGTCTTCTCACAACCAGGGCACCTACCAGGCACAGGTGGGGGACCACGGACACCTAAGGGGATGGAAGGAACCCCCAGTGACCAGGTAGGATGTGGGGCATGGGGGGAGCGAAGGGGGAGGAGAAGTGGAGGCAGGATGGGACTGGTGCCCCTGAGGGGTGGCTGGGGGAGGGGAAGGGATCCCACACCCGAAGGGGGAAATTGGGGAACCATTGGGAGGGCAGAGGATCAAAAGGGAGCGTGGCCAGGTTTCCCCTGCCCACATGGGCCCCCAGGAACCTGCTGAGATCCCGGGCCTGACCCTCTGCCCACCAAGGCCCCCTCCAGCCACGCGGGTCCTGACGGAGAGGGAGGGAGGGAGCAAAAGTAAAGGCCGGACCTCCGGAAACGGCATCCCTGGGGGCAGCTGGGGAAGGGGAGGAGTTCCTACACCCAGCGGGACCCACCCACGGTTAGGGGCCCAGCAGCAACATGTAAGACTCTGGGGGACACAGTGTGGGGGGGGTGGGGGGGCATGAAAGAACATAAGGGAACGGCCAGTGCTTTCCCTGTCCACTCAGGCACTGGGGAGCCTGCTGGGCTCCTGGGCCTAATCCTCTGCCCGCGGAGCCTCCCTCCTGCAGCGCAGAGCCCAAGCCTCGCCCCTGCACCCCCAGCCAGGGCCCCATCTCTACACTCGGAGACCCCCTTTGAGACCCCCTCCAATGCACTGGGCCTAAACCCCCCCCACCCCCCACCCCCACCTCACGACCCTACCTCCAAACTCTGGAACTCCACACTCCAGAGACCCTCCTTTACACCTGCTACCGCTCCCCTTCTGCAAAGGTCCTAAGCAGAGGCCCCGCCCCACACTTGAACGTCACCCCCCCCCAGGTCCCACCCCACCCAAAACCCCGCCCCTACCTAAGTTCCATACCCCCGCCTAAATCCCACCCACATAGCCAAGGTTTTTTTTTTTTTTTTCCTCTTTTAGATTGGGGCTCTGTTTTACCTTGTTGATTCACTGCTGTTGATTCTTTCATATTTTTACTTTTCCTAGTAAACCTTTTTTTTTCTAATTTTATTTCACACTTTATACTTTGTTATTGTTCTGTCCTTTAGGCTTGTTTCCCCCCTCCCCCTTTTCTTTCTTTTCTTTCTCTTTTTTCTGTTGTGGTTTTATCTTGCTGCAGTTGTTTCAATTATACTTTTATTTTTCCTAATATATTATTTATCTTTCTAATTTTATTCTGTTTTTTATTCTTTGATATTGTACTGCTCCTTTCTTTCTCTCTATCTTTCTTTATTTTTTTCCCGTGCCAAGAAGCCTGCAGGATCTTGGTTCCCAGGCTGGAGGTCAGGCCCGAGCTCCTGTGGTGGTAGCTCTGAGTCCAACTGACTAGTCCGCTGGACTAAAAGAGAACCTCAGACCCTGGGGAATATTAATCAGAGTAAGGCCTCGCAGAGGTCCTCATCTCAGCATCAAGACCTGGCTCTATCCAACTGCCTGCAAACTCCAGTGCTGGATGTCTCAGGCCCAACAACCAGTAAGACAGGAATACAGCACCACCCATCAAAAAACAAAAAAAAACGAAACGACAAAAAAATATGATACAAAGGAGCAAGGTAAAAACCTACAAGACCAAATAAACGAAAACAAAATAGGCAACCTAACTGAAAAAGAATTCAGAGTAATGATAGTAAAGATGATCCAAAATCTTGGAAACACAATGGAGAAAATACAAGAAACATTTAACAAGGATCTAGAAGACCTAAAGAGCAAACAAATAGTGATAAACAACACAATAAATGAAATTAAAAGTACTCTAGAAGGAATCAATAGCAGAAAAACTGAGGCAGAAGAACGGATAAGTGACCTGGAAGATAAAACGGTGGAAATAACTGCTAGGGAGCAGAATAAGAAAAAAAGAAAGAAAAGAATTGAGAACAGTCTCAGAGACCTCTGGGACAACATTAAACACACCAACATTCGAATTATAGGGGTCCCAGAAGAAGAAAGGGTCTGAAAAAATATTTGAAGAGATTTTAGTTGAAAACTTCCCAAATATGGGAAAGGAAACAGTCAATCAAGTCCAGGAAGCACAGAGAGTCCCATACAGGAAAAATCCAAGGAGAAACACGCCAAGACACATATTAATCAAACTATCAAAAATTAAATACAAAGAAAAAATATTAAAAGCAGAAAGGGAAAAGCAACAAATAACATACAAGGGAATCCCCATAAGGTTAACAGCTGATCTTTCAGCAGAAACTCTGCAAGCCAGAAGGGAGTGGCAGGACATATTTAAAGTGATGAAAGAGAAAAATCTACAACCAAGATTACTCTACAAAGCAAGGATCTCATGGACATATATATACACTACCAAAAATAAAATAGATAGCTAGTGGGAAGCAGCCACATAGCACAGGGAGATCAGCTTGGTGCTTTGTGACCACCTAGAGGGGTGGGATAGGGAGGGTAGGAGGGAGGGAGACGCAAGAGGGAAGAGATATGGGAACATATGTATATGTACAACTGATTCACTTTGTTATAAAGCAGAAACTAACACACCATTGTAAAGCAATTATACTCCAAAAAAGATGTTTAAAAAAAAAAAAAACCTTTACAGACAAGCAAAAGCTAAGAGAATTCAGCACCACCAAACCAGCTTTACAGCAAATGCTAAAGGAACTTCTCTACGCAGGAAACACAAGAGAAGGAAAAGACCTACAATAATAAACCCAAAACATTTAAGAAAATGGTAATAGGAACATACATATCAATAATTACCTTAAATGTAAATGGATTAAATGCTCAAACCAAAAGACATAGACTGGCTGAATGGATACAAAAACAAGACCCATATATATGCTGTCTACAAGAGACCCACTTTAGACCTAGGGACACACACAGACTGAAAGTGAGGGGATGGAAAAAGATATTCCATGCAAATGGAAATCAAAAGAAAGCTGGAGTAGCAATTCTCATATCAGACAAAACAGACGTTAAAATAAAGACTATTACAAGAGACAAAGAAGTACACTACATAATGATCAAGGGATCGATCCAAGAAGAAGATATAACAATTGTAAATATGTATGCACCCAACATAGGAGCACCTCAATACATAAGGCAAATGCTAACAGCTATAAAAGGGGAAATCGACAGTAACAATAATAGTAGGGGACTTTAACACCACACTTTCACCAAAAGACAGATCATCCAAAATGAAAATAAATAAGGAAACACAAGCTTTAAATGACACATTAAACAAGATGGACTTAATTGATATTTATAGGACATTCCAACCAAAAACAACAGAATCCACTTTCTTCTCAAGTGCTCATGGAACATTCTCCAGGATAGATCATATCTTGCATCACAAATCAAGTCTTGGTAAATTTAAGTAAACTGAAATCGTATCAAGTATCTTTTCTAACCACAACACTATGAGACTAGATACCAACTACAGGAAAAAAACTGTAAAAAAAAATACAAATACATGGAGGCTAAACAATACACTACTAAATAACCAAGAGATCACTGAAGAAATCATAGAGGAAATCAAAAAATACCTAGAAATAAATGACAAAGAAAACACGATGACCCCAAACCTATGGGATGCAGCAAAAGCAGTTCTAAGATGGAAGTTTATAGCAATACAATCCTACCTCAAGAAACAAGAAAAATCTCAAATAAACAACCTAACCTCACACCTAAAGCAATTAGAGAAAGAAGAACAAAAAAACCCCAAAGTTAGCAGAAGGAAAGCAATCATAAAGATCAGATCAGAAATAAATGAAAAAGAAATGAAGGAAACAATTGCAATAAAACTAAAAGCTCGTTCTTTGAGAAGATAAACAAAATTGATAAACCATTAGCCAGACTCATCAAGAAAAAAGGGAGAACACTCAAATCAACAGAATTAGAAATGAAAAAGGAGAAGTACCAACTGACACTGCAGAAATACAAAGGATCATGAGAGATTACTACAAGCAACTATATGCCAATAAAATGGACAACCTGAAAGAAATGGACAAATTCTTAGAAAAGCACAACCTTACGACACTGCACCAGGAAGAAATAGAAAATATAAACAGACCAATCACAAGCAATGAAATTGAAACTGTGATTAAAAAACTTCCAACAAACAAAAGCCCAGGACCAGAAGGCTTCACAGGCGAATTCTATCAAACATTTAGAGAAGAGCTAACACCTATCCTTCTCAAACTCTTCCAAAATACAGCAGAGGGAGGAACACTCCCAAACTCATTCTACAAGGCCACCATAACCCTGATACTAAAACAAGACAAAGATGTCACAAAAAAAGAAAACTACAGGCCAATATCTCTGATGAACACAGATGGAAAATCCTCAACAAGATACTAGCAAACAGAATCCAACAGCACATTAAAAGGATCACACACCATGATCAAGTGGGGTTTACCCCAGGAATGCAAGGATTCTTCAATATATGCAAATCAATCAATGTGATACACCATATTAACAAATTGAAGGATAAAAACCATATGATCACCTCAACAGATGCAGAAAAAGCTTTTTACAAAGTTCAACACCCATTTATGATAAAAACTCTCCAGAAACTAGGCACAGAGGGAACCAACCTCAACATAATAAAGGCCATATATGACAAACCCACAGCCAACATCGTTCTCAATGGTGAAAAACTGAAACCATTTCCTCTAAGATCAGGAACAAGACAAGGTTGCCCACTCTCACCACTATTATTCAACATAGTTTTGGAAGTCTTAGCCACAGCAATCAGAGATGAAAAAGAAAAAAAAGGAATCCAAATCGGAAAAGAAGTAAAACGGTCACTGTTTGCAGATGACATGATACTATACATAAAGAATCCTAAAGATGCTACCCGAAAACTAGTAGAGCTAATCAATGCATTTGGTAAAGTAGAAGGATACAAAATTAATGCACAGAAATCTCTTGTATTCCTATACACTAATGATGAAAAATCTGAAAGAGAAATTAAGGAAACACTTCCATTTACCATTGCAACAAAAAGAATAAAATACCTAGGAATAAACCTACCTAAGGAGACAAAAGACCTGTATGCAGAAAACTATAACACACTGATGAAAGAAATCAAAGGTGATACAAACAGATGGAGAGATATACCATGTTCTTGGATTGGAAGAATCAACATTGTGAAAATGACTATACTACCCAAAGCAATCTACAGATGCAATGCAATCCCTATCAAACTACCAATGGCATTTTTCACAGAACTAGAACAAAAAATTTCACAATTTGTATGGAAACACAAAAGACCCCGAATAGCCAAAGCGATCTTGAGAAAGAAAAACGGAGCTGGAGGAATCAGGCTCCTGGACTCCAGACTACACTACAAAGCTACAGTAATCAAGACAGTATGGTACTGGCACAAAAACAGTAATATAGATCAATGGAACAGGATAGAAAGCCCAGAGATAAAGCCATGCACATGTGGTCACCTTATTTTTGATAAAGGAGGCAAGAATATACAATGGAGAAAAGACAGCCTCTTCAATAAGTGGATAGCTACATGTAAAAGAATGAAATTAGAACACTCCCTAACACCATACACAAAAATAAACTCAAAATGGATTAAAGACCTAAATGTAAGGCCAGACACTATAAAACCCTTAGAGGAAAACATAGGTAGGCAGAACACTCTATGACATAAATCACAGCAAGATCCTTTTTGACCCACCTCCTACAGAAATGGAAATAAAAACAAACAAATGGGACCTAATGTAACTTAAAAGCTTTTGCACAGCAAAGGAAACCATAAACAAGACAAAAAGACAACCCTCAGAATGGGAGAAAATATTTGCTAGTGAGTCAATGGAAAAAGGATTAATCTCCAAAGTTTAGAAGCAGCTCCTGCAGCTCAATATCAAAAAAACAAACAACCCAATCCAAAAATGGGCAGAAGACCTAGATAGACATTTCTCCAAGGAAGATATACAGACTGCCAACAAACACATGAAAGGACGCTCAACGTCACTAATCATTAGAGAAATGCAAATGAAAACTACAATGAGGTATCGCTTCACACCAGTCAGAATGGCCATCATCAAAAATCTACAAACAATAAATGCTGGTGAGGGTGTGGAGAAAAAGGAACCCTCTTGCACTGTTGGTGGGAATGGAAATTGATACAGCCACTATGGAGAACAGTATGGAGGTTTCTTAAAAAACTAAAAATAGAACTACCATATGACCCAGCAATCCACTACTGGGCATATACCCTGAGAAAACCATAATTCATAAAGAGTCATATACCAGAATGTTCACTGCAGCTCTATTTCCAATAGCCAGGACATGGAAGCAACCTAAGTGTCCATCGACAGATGCATGGATAAAGATGTGGCACAATGGAATATTACTCAGACATAAAAAGAAACAAAATTGAGTTATTTGTAGTGAGCTGGATGGACCCAGAATCTGTCATACAGAGTGAAGTAAGTCAGAAAGAGAAAAACAAACACCTTATGTTAACACATATACATGGAATCTAAAAAAAAAAAAAAAAAAAAAAAAAAAAAGGTTCTGATGAACCTACAGGCAGGAAAGGAGTAAAGACACAGACAGAGAGCATGGACTTGAGGACACGGGGAGGGGGAAGGGTAAGCTGGGACGAAGTGAAAGAGTAACATGGACGTATATATACACTACCAAATGTAAAATAGATAGCTAGTGGGAAGCAGCTGCATAGCACAGGGAGATCAGCTCGGTGCTTTGCGACCACCTAGAGGGGTCGGATAAGGAGGGTGGGAGGGAGAAGCAAGAGGGAGGCTATATGGGGATATACGTATGCATATAGCTGATTCATTGTGTTGTACAGCAGAGACTAACACAACATTGTAAAGCAATTATACTCAATAAAGATGTTTAAAAAAAAAGTATGTACATCTGATTGCCACCTCTGTTGGATTATTTTTATTAGACTTGTACAGTAGTGTATTTTAACATAAATTTGAATTGCAAATTATTGCTTTTAATTCCTTAAAATTATTCTAGATGCGTACTTCAAACAAAAATTATTTTGTATGCAGAAGATTGCCTGCCATGCACTTGGTTGGTCATGCACTAGGTGATGGCATTGATGTCTATAGAAATTGATCTTGGTCTTAAAATTTTCAAAGCTAGGAGAGATGGCATGACTAAGCGAGCATTGTGAAGGACTTTTACTCAGGCCGGAATATCTACATTTCAAGAAAAACTATGTAATTTAGTGAAGGAAAAACCTGGACTAACTTTAACCGAATGGGAAATGCAGAAAAATCCTGAAATTTAAAAAATATATCTCAGAATTATATTTTCAGTTCTATACAGGATGAAGTAATGATCACAGGCATGGATTATGAAAAGTAGCATGTCACTCTGCTGCCAGTGATAGCTGCTGACAGCAAGAGTAATTTATAACAATATTCAGATTAAATAAAATAGAAGGTTTAGAAGAATTATGCATTATTTATATATGTATATTTTTTAAATCTTTGTAAAAGAAAAATTTGTACACTTCTCTTTTCCCAGTAAAAACGTTATTAAATTAATAATGTGTCTTAAAAACAAAAGCTTCCAAGATCAAGGAAATACGATACACACCCAGAGATAGGTTCCTAGGAGGACATACAATAAAATGTTAATTATAGTTATTTCTGCGTAATAGGATAATGACTACATTGTTTTCTTTTTTTCTACTTTCTTCTCTTCCCCAATTTTTTATAATGAAATTTTTCCTTTTATAAAATCAGGGTAAAGAAAAATAGTTTTGAAGTGATTGAAATCATTTGTAAACTATTTAACTCGTATTCTGAGTAGAGAAAAATTCCCAGCTGACCTGTAGTGTAGTTATTTTTTTTTTTTACCATCTTTATATTTCAAGACTGAGTCTTTATTTCTGGTTTCTGTTTGTTGGTTTATAAATGGTAACTTCACAACTCAGATCAGTTGCTTTACATAATCTCTGTAAATACTCCTTTATTGTAATGTTCTTCTGTTGGCACTGATCTCCAGTGTGCTGCAAAGTATTATTTCTACTTTACCCAAACTTCTTTTTACCCTCTTTATCACAACTCAACTTGTCAGTTTCTCCAGCAGGATTTCCCTCATTAGTGTCATCCCTTCTTTAATTTACTTCTCCTTCTTCATTTATATAAATGGAGATAAATAAGATATATAAAGATACACATACGATTATATATAGTGTCACCATGTACCACTGGTGTGGTATGTTGACCTGAAACAAATAGACTGCCAGAGATTTCTCTTGAAGAGATGGGTTTGCTTGAGATCAGCAGAGAATTGCAGTTTGGGGTCTACAGCCATGGCAAGGGAGCCACATGCATGTACAAGGGAAGGAGAATGCTTTTATCGGGAGGAAAAGGAAGCTGGGAGGGCTAAAGAATCCATGGTTTTTCATTGGCTGAGTCCTTGCCAGGAAAGAAGAGATGTCTGTCTTCTTCCTGTTGGCTCTGCCAGTACTGCAGGGTGTGAGAGCTCCCCCTTCTGGTCTCCCAAGTCTATCTAATTAAGGATTCGGTTTATTTTTTTATAGGTAGTACCGTCCCCATGCAATGTAGGTAATTCTTACCTAACTCAGTTGCACTGAGTTTAATTTAATTGGTTTGGGGTGGGGCCTGGGAACCAGTATTTTTTACATTCTACAGTATCCAGAATTGAGAACAATGGAACTGATTAACCTCTATCAAAGTAGCCTCCACAGTCTACAGCAATCCTTTTCACATTTTAGTGTACACAGAAATCACCAGTGATGCTGTTAAAATGCAGATTCTGATTCAGTCAAGTCAGGCCTGAGATTTCACCTTTCTAACAATCTTCCAGGTGATGGTAATGATACTGGTCCACGGACCACTCTTTGTAAGGATGTAGACCGTACTATAGAAATGTAAAGAAATTACATGAGACAGAGTGAAAAGGCATTTAAAAGGTTTTGACAATGTGGAAATTATTCCACAATATGGACATTATTTATTCATGTCAAATAGTATTGGATGATAGTTCATTTAGTCACTGGTTGAGTCATTCAAAACTACTGACTGAGAGCCTACCTTGCGATAGACACTGTGCCAACACGTCTTATATAATTATTTGGAAGATCATCTAAGTGTTTACCATTGAGAGCATACTGATAATGTGCTCTAAGAGTCAAATCATGAATGATGACAGGCATAGATTTACCTTCTACAATACTATTTGTCTTTACTTAGGTTTATTTGGTTGGCAAGACAAAAGGCTCTTCACACTGGCTTCTAAGAGAGTTTAACGTAACAAGTGATAGTGGATATTTCATGTTAATCCACTACCAGAATGTTCTGTTTTGGTCTCAGCCTGTCAATAACCAATGTTCTGGCTGGACCTGCCCTTGCGACTCTTACTATGACTGCAAGATGCCCTCAGCAATAACCATCAGAAAACTCTGAGGAAAAAATTAAAAGGTTTATTACTTACAGGTCCTGAAAATTACACATGGCACACCTAGGCCCTAATGGTTTTGGGCAGAGAAAGAGAGAGAGGGAGAGAGAGAGAGAAAGAGCAAGCGTGAGCAAGCACAAGCAAATGCCTGGGGTTCTGCTTTTACTGGGGTTGAGGGTGGGGACCTAGGGTATCGTGGGCTCACTCCTCTTTACTGGTAACTTTAAAATGTAAGGGGAAAATTCTGAAGCGTGGAAAGAGAGAAAACAAAAGGCCCTCTGGCCAGCAATGTGTTTATTCAAGATAGCCATCTTTGAAGTGGATGCCTCAGCAGTCAAAGCTTAAGTCCAGCACCTGCATTACAAAAAAAAGAGAAAACTCAACTGTCAGGACTTACACTACACAGAGGTTAATAGGTTTACAGCGCCCAGCGCTGTCATTGATGTATTTCAGTTCCACACTTAGGCTTTCCAATTAGAAACATCCCTCCTTGTGTTTTAGTTCAACTTTCTTAGAGAAAAATGTGGTTGATCCCACTATCTTTCTGAGCCAGGATGCATGTGCCCTAGGTGCTGGTCAGCCTATGGACAGGCTCACTTTGGATGAGATGTCTTCCTCTCCCAATAGCCAATCAGCCATGATCCAGAGAGTGGGGTCAATCTGCTCACTCAGTGGGTCCATGGGTGGGAGTAGAGAAGGGTGGTGAGGTAACCAAATTATTCACAAAACTTAAAAATAGTGTATTTTCACAAGGATAAGTTGCTTTAACTTTCAGCTAGACATAAAAAAGCAGAAATAACAAGTTTTATTTATAACTATACTTTATATAAAAATGGGATTTCTCAAAAGGATTTCTCAAGAGACTTTTCAAAAACTCTGGAACTAAGTAAATGATTGCCCAAAGACTTTGGGAATTCCAAAGTTCCTATGATTAGTAGTATTTTAATTTAATTTATTTAATTTATTCCAAAGCTTAGAATGAACACTAAATAACATAATGAGATAATATACTTAATCAGAAAGTCTGTAACATACAAACCTGCTTAAATACAGAAAAGACTAGAAGTCTTATTCTTAATTAAGAAATTCTTCTACGTTCAATTTTAACACATGATACAACTGAGAAAAGAACAACTTAAATACCTTCCTCTTAATAAAAAGACTTTAACCAAGACTTACGCTCTAGGCATTTCAAGAAGAAATCAATATAAGTTTAAATTCAATTCAGAAGCCCTTCTAACTTGGGAAGATTTACTTCTTAGCCAAGAGTACCATATAACAAATTTTGGAGTAAAGAAACTGGAAAAAGTCAGGAAAATAAAGAGAGACTTACATGGAAAAGATGTGTGGTTATAATCACAGAATAATGAAATTTCAGTTTTGGAAGGGATCTCCTTTCTGGATTTTCTTTATGACATCTAAGCCAAATGGTCACATGGCTTTTTCTCAAGGACTTTGGGAGTATAGAAAGTCATTTTGGCAGCAGAGTATGGATTGAGTTGGAAAGTGGAAAGACCAGAAGCCTGGAGGCAAGTTAAGAGTTGAAAGAGGTGAAGGCAGTAGTTCAGGTATCAGGCCAGGGCAGGAGTTGGGCAGTGAGAAAGGAAAAGAAGGAAGAAGTGCACTGTGGCAGCCGTTAAAAAGTGAGAAACAACTGAGTTTGGCAACTGACTGCAGCTAGAGGTCCAGAGAAGAGCTGATTCTGAATTTACAATGTGAATGATTGAGAGAAATAGCCTTATTATGGCTGTTTCTAGTGGGAGAAACAATGAGGTATTTTTGAAACATGCATGAGTCTGAGTTGGTAAGGCATCCATGTGATAATGTTTACTGGCTATTTTTCTATTTTCAATCTCAGGACCAGCGATTTTCTTCTGTAATCACAGATATGACTCACAGAAGTCCTTATTTTTAGAAATGGAGAACATTAAAGTGGTTACTTATAGGATTTAAAGATCTAACATTATATGTTCAGGAATGGTAGAAAAATCACCAAAAACATTGACAAGAGGAAGAATATATCAGAGTCAAAATCATTGTTTTAGCATCCTTTAATTTTCTACTCCAGTGTTTAATCAGAATTGATTTGCAATTCTGAGTGCAATTTGCAACTGTGTATTTCAGTGGCTCAAAGCAGCTGTACCACTAGCAAACAGACAGAAGCACAAATCTTATTGATGGTGAGTTTACAGTCATCTCTATGGGTAAGAAAGAAAATGACGGTATAAGTAAATAAGTTCTTTTTGTGGCCAAACAGCCTGCAAAAATCAGTTATTTACATAAAGTTAAGGTAAAACTTTAAAAGAAAATAATCTTTAGAATTTAGGCTGAATATTCTTAATTCTTACAGGTATAATTATTAACAAATAATGGGTAACTTTTATGTCAAAGTGAATTATAGTTTACAAAGCAATTTAATATCTATATCTTAGGTGAACTGCACCTCAAGTCTGTGAAGAAGGCAGGGATGATTATATTCCTATGAGAGCTTCAGAGCTAGTTGAAATGTCTAAAGTTGACCAACAAATAAAATAGGATATTCTACTTAGAGTTTCTGGTTTCTGAGTTCAATATTCCTTTCAATATAACTTTCTGCATGGCAAAAACTTTTAAAAATACATATTTGTGGGAGATGACACAGCTTTCCTAACTGCTTTTAACCATTAAGATGAAAAGTCTGGTTTTTGAATGATTTAAATTTTTTGATTCACAATTTTAACGCTGCATCAATCAAAGTCCATTCAGGGAAACAGAAACTGTACAAGTTATTTTGACAAAGACAATTTAATATACAGAATTGAAGAACCAAAAAAGTAATGCAGAAACAGTAACTGCAGGAAGCAACTACCATCCCTGGGGAAGGAGGAATTAAATAAAAGCTGGACTGGCATGCATGAAAATGGTAATGACTGCTGCTACGGACTGAATTCCAAGCACCCCCGCCCCCGTCCCGCCGATTTATATGTTGAAGCCCTCACCCCAATGTGATGGACCCTTCTGGAGGTAATTAGGGTCAGATGAGGTCATGAGGGTGCGGTGCTCATGAGATTAGTGTCCTTAGGAGAGGCAACAGAGAGCTCTCTTTCTCTCTGCCATCTGAGGATGTGGCGAGAAGAAGTCTGTCTGCAAGCCAGGAAGGGAGCTCTCGCAGAACCTGACCATACTGACACCCTGATCTCAAACTTCCAGCCCCCAAAACAGAAAGAAAATAAATTTATGTTGTTCAAGTTACCTAGTCTATGGTATTTTGCTACGGCAGCTGAGCAGAGTAAAACAATGGCCAAGGGGATATGGGCATGAGAGTGGCAACATCTGCTGGGGGTATTTGCAGAGAACAGTCTACTAGTTTCTTTTAGTTTGTTTTATCAAATACTACTAAAAGTTAACCTTATCCTTCCAGGGATTTGAGCTTTTCTGAAAACCAGTTGTGTAGAATCCAGTGATATTCAGATAAGTCAGTGGCATACAAAGGGTAGGTTACTGGGAGTGGGCTAACTGGCTGTAATGGAGATAATTAACTGTAGAGAATTTTGAAACACTATTAAAACTGATATGTTTGTCTGCTTCTAATTATCAAAATGCGTTGGCAATTCTAAATATCGTCAGTTATAAAATATTCTTCCCTCATGGGCCAACCACTCTACTCCAACACCCCACCCTATTCCTCGTGTATGCTGCTAAAACAAGTTGTTAAGAGTTTCTAGAATATATTTAGCATCAAATTGTTTCAGAAGTCACTTTTTTTTTAAAAAGGCTTTAGATTTTGAAAGTAGTCTGATGCATGAAGAAGAATGGCTGCAACTTAACACTTTTAATCATTCACACAAGTAGCCCTCATATCAGATACAGGAAGCAAACTACTATGGTTACACTCAGGTGATCATTCAGCACCTGGGAGGAGAGTTATAGGTGACCAAGTAAGAGAACACTTTCCACATCTTCTGTGATAGTCACCAGCCCTTGTGCAGGGTGAAGCCCCTTCATACTCTGCTGTATGTATATGGATATGCAAATATCAAGCACTAGTATCCATCAAAGACCTCTGTTACTGGGGTGACTATGTTCCACACAGTCATTCAGACACAAAATTGCTGCTTTCATCTTACTGCACCACCATCCCCAAGGGTACTGATCTCATCAGTCTGGGGGAGTTGGGTTACTGCCTTGCTCCTGTCTCAGTCCCTGGGATGTGGAGGGCAAGTGATTTATTTTAAAGGAAGTGACATAGGAGAAGTATACATCATTTTCCCTCATATTCCACAATCTAAAATATTTTCTAGGGGGAACTGATCATAGTGTAATCTCACAACACTAGCTTAAAAGAGACTGCACACACGCTCTGGGATCTATCAAGTAAAAGGACACAGAAATGTCCACTAAGTCCTGCCCACTCTGTACTTCAAGGATGAGAAAACTGCCTACTTAAAGAATTCATCAGTGAGAAACCAGCCCCTGATAACTTATTCACTTGCTACATCCAACAATAAGAGAAGCTGAGAAATGTAGTCTCTAGGTAGGTGGCCATGGGCTCAGCTTAAGACGAGTTACTATGGGAAAAAGGGAGAACAAATCTGGGAAGACAGATAGCAGTCTGTCATAGACAGTATGTAGGCACAGATTTTTATAAAATGCCTTTTCTCTCAGCTAAAAAGACAAGAAAGACTTAGCCCATAGCTAAGATAGCAGGTTTAGTCCCAGCTTCTAGGGATGGTGAAATTGACAGACTAGTAAATATGTATTCACACAGACATAATGAGGTCAAAATGTTCTGATAACATCACAACTCGGTATTTGCATTTTATTTCAACACAACGTTTTTCTTGCCAGATAGGGGAAAGCCGATTTATTCTTCCAGGTGCAAGAACAATGCAAACAATTAACATACAGCAACTTGCTTAACACTTGGAAAAACCTACATTTAAACAACATGAACATAACTCATTTAAACACTTAGGTTTCGTTGGAAACTTTTAACCCAAGGTCTACATGAATCAAGAAAAACTTTTTTAGATGGAACAACGCTGTACAAAAATCAGGGGCAAGTCTTCCTGTCCTAATGCTATTCACTCAAATATACAGTGATTGACAGAATCACTGAGGGAAGCCAGCAGTTCACTCCTAGGCATGATATTCAATATACTGCAAGATGCAAGTTGTCAGAATTTTCTGCAGGATTATAATTTCCTGTCATTTTGGCATTTCCGTATTGTTTACCATACATATTACTACCCAGAAGTGAAGTTGGCATTACAGTAGTTTATATATGCTGGTTCAGAGAAGAATAAAGGGCCTATTTCTACCTAGTAAAAGTGATTAAGATGGTAAATTTTATGTTATGTGTATTTTACTACAATAAAAAAATTTTTTAAATGCTGTTTTAAGTTACTAAGTTTACTGTAATTTGTTACACAGCAACAGAAAACAAATACAATTACTACATTTTCTTAGATGAATAAACTGCTTAGAGAGTTTAAATAACTTATTCAAGTTTATATGGCTAATTAGTAACAGAGATGGGGTTTGGACCCAGGCAGTCAGAGGGAGAGTCCAAGATTTTAACCTCCAATGTGTATGCCTGTCTTTTAAAAAATGTTACAAGGTGGAGAAGGTAGTTAATCTTCAAAGAATTAAAAAGGTTATTACTTCTCTAATAATCCATCCTCTTTAGGACATGATATTAAACAGATTTTCTTCTGCCTTCAGTACGTTTTGTATCTATTTATTCATGAGGATGGGCTTTTAGGTTTTATAACATTGAATTTTTTGTTTATTTCGTTTCCATAGGACATTATTCATAATAGGATCCAAGTAGACTAAAAAACTGCATTAAAAAAAAAAAATACTGGCAGTGTAACGAAATAAAAGCTGGTCTCAAAGGTAAGTACCAGATGATATAGAACGAAGTATCTCTAATCACACAAGGAATAAAGTTACTATAGTGTTTACATATTTTTTTGAATTTTATTTCTTTTTTTTAATACAGCAGGTTCTTATTAGTTATTTATTTTATACATATTAGTGTATATATGTCAATACCAATCTCCCAATTCATCCCACCACCCCCTACCGCCCTGCTTTCCCCCCTTGGTGTCCATACGTTTGTTCTCTACATTTGTGTCTCTATTTCTGCCTTGAAAACTGGTTCATCTGTATCATTTTTCTAGATTCCACATATATGCGTTAATATACAATATTTGTTTTTCTCTTTCTGACTTACTTCACTCTGTATGACAGTCTCTAGGTCCATCCACGTCTCTACAAATGACCCAATTTCGTTCTTTTTTATGGCTGAGTAATATTCCATTGTATATATATACCACATCTTCTTTATCCATTCACCTGTCAATGGGCATTTAGGTTGCTTCCATGACCTGGCTATTGTAAATAGTGCAATGAACATTGGGGTGCATGTGTCTTTCTCAATTATGGTTGTCTCTGGGTATATGTCCAGTAGTGGGATTGCTGGGTCACATGGTAATTCTATTTTTCGTTTTTTAAGGAACCTCCATACTGTTCTCCACAGTGGCTGTATCAATTTACATTCCCACCAACAGTGCAAGACGGTTCCCTTAGTGCTTACATATTAAAGAAGCATATACTAAAAGCCTACAATGGATTCCTCTTGCACACAGAATAAAGTATAACTCCCTAGTCAGCTGCAACTGCAGTTTCAGCTTTATTTTCAACTACTTGTCTTCATAAGCCCTCTATTCCTGACTACTAATGGTTCCAAAATGCCTGGTGCTTTTCTGTGTCTGTACCTCCACTCATACTATATCCAAATGAAATTATCTTCTTCTTCACCATTGCCTCTATAACTTTAACTTATTCTTTAAAATTCTTTAAAGCAGAGCTCAAACTCTACCTTGTTGGTAAAACATTTCACCATAAAAACCCCTGCTTGAAATGGTTTCTCTCTCCCCCATCTCTGTTGATGTTTATTGTCTACACGAATTCATCATTTACTTTGTACAATTATTAGTATTCAATTCAATTTCTTAAATGTTTATGGGATTTCCAGGTACTGTGCCAAACTCTGGAGAAAACAGTGAGTAAGACACAGACCCTGGATTTTGAAGAGTTATTCCTCAGTTGATTAATATCTATTTGAATGACAAACACCTAAGATTCCAAAGTAAAATTTAAAAACCTAAATTAGGCTTTAAAATAGGAAAAGCTTTCATAATTTAATGGGAATAATAAACATTATTTTAAAAATAAACTTTGAATTTTAAACAAAAATAAACACACTTTCTTACACAACAGAGAAATAGACCCAAGGCTCTAAAGTGATGCTTGCAAAGTCAGTACTCTCCTCAGAGCGAACAAACATTGAAAAGCAAAATATTTGGTACTGGGACACAAAATTTGAACAGATTATGGTTGAGGTAGACAAATGTCAGATGAGGAAATAGATTACGTTAAGAAAACATATTTCTTCATTAAAGGTGCTAAAAAAAACTAAGAAGGAAGATTCATCATCAAAATATCTCAAGGCTCCCTAAATTGATGTATACAAAGGCAGCAACAGGTGTTTTTCTAGAGTTAGTGAGGTTGATTCTAACGTTCATGTAGAAAAGAAATTAAGGAGGTTGTCTCTCTACCAGATGAAAAACAAATCATAAATATTGTAATTTTCCAATATTTAAAAGAATACTCCTTTAAAGAATAGAAAGCCCAGAAAGTATTCTCTTGATTCAGTGAGGAAAACACAGACTTCTCAAAAATGGATTTTGTATAACTAGATGGCCACCTGGAAAACAATTAAAGTTGAGTACCTATTAACTACTAACAAAGACAAACTCCAAAGGGTCAGTGATTTACGTGTAAAAAATGAGATTATAGCTTCTGCTTTGGGGAAGACAGAATAGATGTACTTTGCCCTATTCCTTCTGCTAAGTGTAACTAAAAACCTTCAACATTATATATAAAACCAAGTATAAGAAGACTCTGAGAGAGGAGACCAGCTAGGGACTTGGGGGCCAATGGAATAAAACAGGCAAATCCCATGAATTTTCTTTTTGCCTCATATATTCCAGACTTGGAGTTAATAAAGCCGGCAACCCAGAAACACCAATGAATTAAGACAAGAAAAATCCCAACAAAAGCCTGCTCTCTCTCACCAAGGAACAGGAAAGGGGCAGCCTAGCAAGACCAAAAACCGTCAGATAACACATGCTCTACTTCAGCCAAACACCACAGAAAATACTGTGGCCCCGCTCCCGCCCAGGCCAGCAAAGGCAGAGTGAGAAATTTAGATTTCCATCTTTGCCATGCTACGACGAGGTGCCCCAAGACTCACCGTGGGGTGCAGTCAGAGAAAACTAAATAGGAGCTGGGACTTCCATCCTCACCAGATGGTAATGAAGGCCCCACAGCCCCATGGTGTCAGTGGGAACCACTGTGGGGAGACTGGAATTCCAACTCTACCCAGAAGTAAGGAACCTCCCCTTCCCCGCCCCACCAGACAGGGCTAGTGTCAGAGGAACCCTAGTAGAGAATGACTAGTATGTTCACCAATGCCCATCCTCCTGTGATGCAAGTCGAGCCACGTGGGGAGCAGGAATGAGGCACTCCTACCCTAAGAGGGTCAATTTATCAAGATGATATAGTGATTATAAACATATACACACCAAGCAATAGAGCCCCAAAGCATATACAGCAAACACGGGCAAAGTTGAAGGGAGAGATAGACAGCTTTACAGTAACAGTGATGCATTACCACCTTCAATAATGTATAGAGCCTCTATATAAAAGATCAGTAAGGAAATGGAGGACTTAAAGAACACTACTGAACCAACTGTAACACCCAATAACAGCAGGATACACATTCTTCTTAAGTTCACATGGGACATACTCCAGCAGAGACCATATGTTAAGTCATAAAACAAGTCTCAATAAACTTAAAAAGACTGAAATCATACACAGTATCTTCTCTAACCACAAAGGAACAAAGTTAGATATCAATAACAGAAAGAAAAACCAGAAAATTCACAAACATGTGGAAATTAAACAACATAATCTTAAACAACCAGCGGGCCAAAGAATAAATCACAAGGGACATTAGAAAATACTTTGAGACAAATATAAACAAAACACACCTTACCAGAATTTACTGGATACAGTGAAAGCAGCGCTCAGAGGGAAATTTGTGGTTGTAAACACCTGTGTTAAAAAAGAAAAAATATCTCAGATCAATAATCTAACTTTACCCCTACGGAACTAGAAGAACAGCAAACTAAATACATGACAGCAATAACATTTGTTGGGAGAGGTGTATCATTTCATACCGCCACTCTGGGAAATTTTATCCTCTCTAATGACTACAATTACTGTCTAAACACTCACGTCACCAACATAAAGCCTGATACTCTTCTACCTTTGGTCTCTCATATAAAAAATGCTACCTGGGTGTTGCAATCAATCACAATAGGGTAAGTTAGTGGCTGGCAAACTACAAGGAGGCCCACAGTCTGCTTTTGTATGGTCCTTGAGTTAAGACTAGTTTTTACTTTTTTTAATTAATTAATTAATTTATTTAGGCTGCGATGGGTCTTCGTTGCTGCACGTGGGCTTTCTCTAGCTGCGGCGAGCAGGGGCTACTCTTCGTTGCGGTGCGCGGGCTTCTCATTGTGGTGGCTTCTCTTGTTGCGGAGCACGGGCTTTAGGCACGCGGGCTTCAGTGGTTTTGGCACGTGGGCTCCAGAGCACAGGCTCAGGAGTTGCGACGCACGGGCTTAGTTACTCCGCGGCATGTGGGATCTTCCCGGACCAGGGATCCAACCTGTGTCCCCTGCATCGGCAGGCGGATTCTTAACTACTGCGCCACCAGGGAAGTCCCGGTTTTTACTTTTTTAAAGAGTTATTAACAACAAACAAACAAAAACAAAGAAGTACACGTGCCAGAGAGTGTATGTGGTCTGAGACACCTAAAATATTTACTACCTGGCCCTTTGCTGAACAAGTTTGCCACCCCCTCGGCTATGTTATGCCTTGATAACAACCTTTGAGTCTTGGTGGTTTATAAAAACAAAGACTTACTTTTCACTTAGGTTATATGTCAGTGATGGGAGAGCTATGGTTCAGCTCTTCATTCTATGTGTCTTCTTCACTCTGGGACCCAGGGTGTAAGAGCAAAGCCTATCTGGCAAAGGGAATCAAGCAAAGGCTGAACCAAATGGTGGCTCCTACTGTTTCTATACTTAGATGTGGCACAAATTCCCTTGGTCAAAGCAGGTCACATAGCCAAGCCTTATACTTCTCCCCTCTAAGAAGTGTCATCAGGAGGAGGCTTTTACAAAGGGCCCAAGAGAGAGGGGCACTGAATAACTGAAAACTATACAGCCTATTGCAAAAGGTAAGTGGAGATAAAGTATTCTCAAATCATCATATTTTGTGGGAGAAGGGTAAATGCAGTAAGTAACTTGGACATCAGTAAGCTAAATATGCATGTTGTAATTTCTAGGGTAGCAACTAAACAAATAGAAATAGGCAAAACTTCTATACCATCAAATATTTTAATGACAAAAATAAAAAGCAGTTTAGAAAGAAAGGAAAAAAACAATAAATATGTAGAATGCACAAAGTAAGACAGAAACTTTAGCTCCAAAATCTCAGTGATCACTTTAAATGTAAATGTGCTAAATGTTCCAGTTAAAAGACAACCTCCACCAGTGCTATTCCTCCTTTGGGGTCTGAACAAAGCTACGGTTCAATGGACATTGTGTGGCTGTGAGCAATTTATATTCTTGGAAGTCTGCATTATTATTGTTCACTAGTGAACAGTTAATATTTATTAATCACTTATATCTGGCACTACATTTGACATGAATTATCTCACAAAAACCCTATGCGGCTATCATCCTCATTTTATAAATGAAGAAAGTGATACTGATAAGTTTGAGTCCCTTGTCCAGACTCACTCACAGAACCTGAGATGGGTTTTAAGCCCAGGAGTCTGCTCAAGAGCTCACGTGATTGCCACCACGCTTTGCTGCTCACATATCTTCTAAGTTCATGGTTCTCAGAGGAGAGCACACATCAGGATCTCAGGAAAGGCTTTCCCAAACATCCCTACAGCTTCTGATTCAGTAGATTTGGAGCAGGCCCTGAGAATCTGCATTTCTATCAAGTTTCCAGG
The DNA here is from genome assembly GCF_965194805.1 of Balaenoptera borealis. Lineage (NCBI taxonomy): Eukaryota > Metazoa > Chordata > Mammalia > Artiodactyla > Balaenopteridae > Balaenoptera > Balaenoptera borealis. The sequence goes on from NC_138877.1 coordinate 9,167,786, forward strand.
GATGCTGATGCTGCTGGTACAGGGACCTCACTTTGAGAACAGCTGCTCAAAGGATACTTCTGTGGGGGAATGGGAGTGAGCTCTAGCTCAGATCAGTGGTTTGCCCTTCGACTCCTAACCCAGGTGTCTGTGTAATCATAACCATTCCAGAAAACCACTAGATGCAAACCTGGACAAAAAAAAAAAACAAAACACATTCACTTTCAACGCATGACTGGACGCCCTATGGTTCTTATTTTCTCTTCTCAAACATCTTTGATAATTAATGGTTAAATAATGACTTGTTAATATTCCTTAACCGTGTACAGCAGTGGAGCAACTCTTGTTTTCACCTCCTGCTCCCTTTCAGGTTCCTACAGCTCTACTCCCCACCCCATCTTATTACTGAGGCACCCCTAGAGCACAAGCATGTGATGGGTATCAGGTACAAAGAGAAGCTTTTCTGCTTTTCCACTATTCCTTTCCCATGGAGCCTAGCGTTTCTCTTCTTCCTCAGTGGCACGGAACCCTCACAAATATCTCAACAGGGGCCACTGTGTAACTTTCGAAATAATTTATTTCAGACAAGGCAGCAAAAGGCTTTTCTTGTCAGTATACTTTTGCTGACTCCACTGCTCACTCTGACACCCCGTCTTAGTTTTTCCTCTCTTTTCTGAGAAATAAATAAGAAATATCACAAAGATTTATTGACCTAAGCTCTGCTCCTAAGCACTGCTTCTGTTTACTGAATTCTTTGCTTGTATGATGAACAGATTGACTCCAAAGTGACTTCAACGCTCTGTACTTACACTTCTGTGTTGACAATGTCTGCTTTTAAGACTAATGGTGTCTGCGACATACTGCCTGATACAGCACACAGGTAATGTATGTAATGTATACTGAACATCTGCTCTGTGCCAGCATCTGCACTGAGTACTTTAAGCAGTTCACATATTTCATTCTTGTAATTACCTTATCAGGTAGGTACTAACATTATGTCTATTTTACAGATGAAGAAATCAAGGCTTAGAAAGATTAAGTAATAAAAGTCGCACACCTAAACAGCAGAGCAAGGTTTAAAACCCAGGGAAAACCTAAATACATTTTACTCCAGAACACTCAACTGCTTCCCATTCATTTGCTGGCCCAGTTAGCAGCAAAGGCACACGACCACTATCTACACACGGGCTCCAAATCCTGGAGTATCTTCAAACTGCCTTCTCTTTCCATTTCCATGTCACTGCCTTTTCCATTCCTATGTTTGGCAAAAGGACTTTCGCATCTACAGACAAAGATGTAGGTGGGGAAAAAAATGCCTCAACATATTATGGCTCTCCTAGGACCACGTAAAATTCTGTCCCCTCCTTATCCCTGATATCCTCTGAAGGCTTAACTTAGCCGTGACAACAGAACTGCTGCTTTCAGTTTCCTGCCTTCACATTTTCTTCTAGCCCCACAGGCCAGCGGCTGTTGATTTTCCACTCTCGGAGGTTTCTGTCTGACAAGCCTGTTTGCTGGTGCATCTCTACATGGGGAAGACAGGAAATCTATCCTGACTTTCTAGAAGGATCTTTAATTAGTTTCAAATCCAAGTTGACATTATTAGTTTTTCCTTAGCAAAATTACACATTACTGGCAGGCAGGTTCAGGAGGAAGCTGCCGGGGCCTCTCACTGTGGTTGTTTGTTCTGTTTCCCAGAGACCCAGTTTCATGTTTTCAAAACTTAAACAGTTAAAATCAAACTTACCAGGAAATACAACACCCTAAAAAGAACCAGGGGAAACCAGATAGCTTCCTTTGCAATGGGGTTTTACCAAGTTTCCTTATTATGTTTGATTTCAACTTTTAAAAGCCACCATAGATTGCTGTGTTTATTTGCCATGTTTCCATTTCTAACATATGACCCTCATTTGGGTGAAAAATAAGATTTATTTCTTGTTCCTCTGAGCAAAACTCTTTCTGCTGCTACAAATGACAAGTAAGGAAAAATGGGCTATATTCATAATTGAAACTGAGAACATATATAAAATAATGCTATTTTGTATAAGCTTGTATTCTCCAATTTTTTAACCCTTTATTGAAGTATTACACACATAGAAAATGCACAAAATGTAAACCTACATTTTAATGAACTACCACAAAGGGAAAACCTGTGTATTCACCAAGACCTAGAACACAGCCAGTCATCCTTATGTTCTTCCCACCTGCCACCCCTCCCCTCCTTCCCAAACGTAATCACTATCCTGACCTCTGGTAATGTAATTTAGTTTTTTTTGTTTTTTGTTTTGTTTTTCTTTTACATCTTTATTGGAGTATAATTGTTTTATAATGTTGTGTTAGTTTCTGCTGTATAACAAAGTGAGTCAGATATATGCATACATATATCCCCATATCCCCTCCCTCTTGCGTCTCCCTCCCACCCTCCCTATCCCACCCCTCTAGGTGGTCACAAAGCACCGAGCTGATCTCCCTGTGCTATGCGGCTGCTTCCCGCTAGCTATCTATTTTACATTTGGTAGTGTATATATGTCCATGACACTCTCTCACTTCGTCCCAGCTTACTCTTCCCCCTCCCCGTGTCCTCAAGTCCATTCTCAATGTCTGCGTCTTTATTCCTGTCCTGCCCCTAGGTTCATCAGAACCATTTTTTTTTATATTCCCTATATGTGTGTTAGCACACGGTATTTGTTTTTCTCTTTCTGACTTACTTCACTCTGTATGACAGTCTCTAGGTCCATCCACGTCTCTGCAAATGACCCCATTTCGTTCTTTTAGATGGCTGAGAAATATTCCATTGTATATAAGTACCACGTCTTCTTTATCCATTCGTCCGTCGATAGGCATTTAGGCTGCTTCCATGACCTGGCTACTGTAAATCGTGCTGCAATGAACACTGGGGTGCATGTGTCTTTTTTAAACACTAGAGGTAGTCAGCCTCAGGTTAAGTATCTTCCAGTTGATTTACCTGGAACCTCTGCCTTACACCTTGATGATCAGTTCCTTTGACTCGACTAGGCTTTGCTAGTTCTCCTGGCTGGTGGGCATTTTTCTTGTCAATACTGCCATTAAATTTGGGCAAGAGGGGCCCCAGTCCTGGGCCTGGTACTCCCGCTCTGAGCTTCCTCAGGCTGCGCTCCATCCCATAGGGCAGAGTGCTCAGAGTCAAGGAGACACGACCCCCTTCCACACCACACCCCAGGTACACGGCACCTTGGAATCTCCTGTCCAAACAGCCCCAAGCCCACTTTCAAAGAATGTGTGTGCTTCATCACTGGGTCTCTCATCCTGAGGCAGATATTACCTGTGTGTAGACCCACAGGCCCAGACAGTCGAGGGATGGCTAATTGCAAGGGGTGTGGATGGCGCTTGGAGATGAGAGGTGGGTTGACCCCCGGAATGTGTGCAAGTCCCTCCCCACTTCTGAACTGAGCTGGAAAGAGAGCGGGCAGCAGTGGGGACCTGGGAGCTGGACCAGCTCTCTGTGCTGCCACGTGGTAGAACTCTGAGCAGCCTGAGAATTTTAAATTCCAAGTTACTAGGAAGGTATGTTTGTCAAGGGAGGAGGAGAGAACATCCTTCATTTAGTAGTTTATTAGCTTGACCTATTACTGCTTTGAAGTATTTGGACCTATGGAGAGGGCCTACATTTGTATCCCCGTTCTGGGCCCCATAGATGTTAGTGAGGTCCTGCTTCTTGTTTCAACCTCTGTACCTTGGTTGCCTGCTCCAGCTGCATTCTGGCTTCCAGCTCTGGAATCTTCTTAATACCTGGCTTACATTAATTCATTCCTGGCCGCTTTCCTAAGTCACTCTCCTATCTGATTCTGCTCCCAACTGTGCCTAAGAGTACATGGTGACTGAGACTGCCAGCCTGCACCCCAAGCTTCAAGGGTTCTACCTTGCCTCTTGATTAATACTGAAGAATATCTTTCCCTTCCTTTTCCTCCACCTAACCACCAAGGAAATTCTTATAGGCTTTCTAACTAGTCAAAGGAATATCTTAGATTACAAGATAAAGAACTATCCACTTCTTATTGACTTGGATGCACCAAAGAAAACAAACCCTGTTATCAAGAACCGTTTCCAGATAACATCTCACAATAAATATTTCAAAGTTAAGTTTTCATTACTCAGTGCATTTGAAAGTTGGAGAAAATCCTTGTGTTAACTTCCAGGAAGATTCAAGCTTAAGGGAAAATGCTGAACATTTATATTAATGAAATTTTGAGCCGACACAGCGAAGCAACCTAAATGTCCAACGATACGCAAATGGATAAAGATGTGGTAAATATATATAATGGAATACTACTCAGCCATAACAAAGAAGAAAATAATGCCATCTGCAGCAACATGGATGCAACTAGAGATTATCATATTAAGTGAAATAAGTCAGAAAGAGAAAGACAAATAACATATGCTATCACTTACGTGTGGCATCTAAAATATGGCACAAATGAACCTATCTACAAAACAGAAAGAGGCTCACAGACATAGAGAAGAGACTTGTGGTTGCTAAGGGGGAGGAGGGGAGGGAAATGGATGGACTGGGAATTTGGGGTTGGCAGATGCAAACTATTACATGTAGAATGGATAAACAACAAGGTCCTAATGTACAGCACAGGAACTATACCCTGTCCCCTGGGATAAACCATAATGGAAAAGAATAAAAGAATATGTGTATAAAACTGAGTCACTCTGCTGTACAGCAGAGATTGGCACAGCACTGTATATCAACTACACTTCAATAAAAAAATGAAACTCTGGCTCAACAATCTAATCTAACCCTTCAAATATATAAGTAATTGCCCACTAGCTCCAGGCACCTAAAATAATACAAAATACAGAAGAAAGAATCAGTAAAATGATATAACATGTAGATGAATTTTCCCCTTTAAAATTATGAGGGATTATTTGTTTTAAGATAAAACAATATTTTCATGCTGGTGGCAGGATTCCTCATGATGGGAGAACAGTGTTAGCACCTTGATGACTTTCTCCACTGCGGCAGAGGAAAGTGGTCTGGAGACGTCAGGGGAAAAGTGGGGAGGGGAGTGTGGGATTTTAAAGTTCCAGGAGGAGAGGGCCAACACGCTGATGGGGAGATAGAAGACTGAGCATGAAGGTCAGCCAGCAAGAAATCTTGCGGTGGGAATGGTGAGAATGCTGGGAATGGCTCAGAGGTGTATACGACTGAAAATCAGTCTCAGATTATCTCCTGTGCTTTGGAACATTGTTCTACTGTCTTCTCTCTACAGACTTTTAAATAAAATATCTCTACACAAAACTCTCTTGTGTAAACAGTATTTGTGTGGGTAAGGGAGGGGAAACCATGCTTGTTTATATTAGTAAAAGAGGAAAAGCAAATATCAATCATAAGACGAAAAACACAAATAAATGGAAAATTCTATAGAAATAAGGTATGACTTTAGAGAAACACTGGTGGTGATGTTCTGTTTCCCACCATTTGTGGACAAGTGCCAAGCGATTTTAATATAAATGTTGAAGGGAAGGTGATTCTGTAAGGGCGTAGGATATGGGGACATCCACATAACTGGTACCTGTGCAATTCCTTACAAATTCAAGCTGTCTTTATTTTGCAGAAAGGTCTTTATAGAATACGGTACAAATAGAATAGGTTAGAAACTAATTCTTTATAGAACATGAAGTTTCAAAACAGTCTCACTGACTAAAGGATGTGCTGTATTAGATATGGGCATTTGTCAACAGGCAGCTTGTATTTCCTCTATTCTCAACATCGTGGCTGTGCTGTGAGAGACACAAAAGACATGTCAGAAACAGTTTCCATTCTTCGGGAGACGAGGAATGACCAAGTCATATGAAGCACTAAGAGCACTGGGTGCTTAGGCTTGGGCTGGAAAGGCAATGGGAGTTCAGAGAAAGGAAAATCAGCTGAGATGCAAACATCCAGAGAGGCTGTGCTGCGTGCTGAGGGAGGGCTAGACCTGGACACAGGGCTAGAGGAACACACGGTCTCTTCCAGGTTGAGGGAACAGCACGCACAGTTGCAGGAATTCAATATGACAGGGAGGGGACTTCCCTGGTGGGGCAGGGGTTAAGAATCCGCCTGCCAATGTAGGGCACATGGGTTCGATCCCTGGTCCGGGAAGATCCCACATGCCGCGGAGCAACTAAGCCCGTGCGCCACAACTACTGAGCCTGTGCTCTAGAGCCCACGAGCCACAACTACTGAGCCCACGTGCCACAACTACTGAAGCCGGCATGCCTAGAGCCCGTGCTCCACAACAAGAGAAGCCCACACACGGCAATGAAGAGTATTTCCCACTCACTGCAATTAGAGAAAGCACGCGAGCAGCAACGAAGACCCAACACAGCCAAAAATAAATTAATTAATTAATTAATTTAAAAAAAATATGGCAGGGACTACTGTGTGCAGCACAAAATGAATGAGTTGACCTGAGAAGATGATTCTTCCCCAAGAGGGGGAAGTCCTGAGATGCTGCTTGTGGGGGCAGGGAAGATAATGGAGAACTCTGAAAGACCAGGCTGGGGACACTGGATGTTTTTGAGCCACATGAAGGAAATTTAATAAATGGCATTTTTAGGAAGACTGGCCTGACAGCAGGCTGTAGGATGTTCATGTAATGAGAAACTGGAGGCAGGAAGGAAGCAGGGGCCCAAATCAGGAATAAGCAACATGGGACCAGACCAAGCTTGTGGGATCACAGTGTAGTCGAAGGAGCTTAAGAGATTTTTCCACATTTTCAATCCAGATCTATTTAGCATTATACCTTTAAAAGCCTTCCCCAGGTAAAAATATACCATTTAATAGAGATCTGGCTACCACTACCATTCTATACTCAAAATGTATTTTAAACTTCCCTCAGTTTGAGAGACACCTTCACCCAACTTGATAATAGAAACCCCTTTAAAGAAATCTGCTTCCCATTTCTGGTAACCTTCATGCTCATGCATTCTTATAACATTGAGAAGCCAACCAATTTCCTACAGGACTCGGGCATTACAGACCTTCTACAGGGAAGGTGAAGATTAAAATCTGTTATTATTTTATCTTTGTGGTTTCCACAGTTCCAGAGTGAATGAGATAAGGACAACACGTGACATGACGTGCCCTGATGCAAACTGGCTCTGGGGTGACAGAACTGGTGGCAGCCACTGTGGGTTTGCAGGGATATTTAAAGTTTGAGGAATGAATACACAGCGCCTTACTGGTACTGTCTAAGTGATTGTGACATAATTTATGCTCCAACTGTGAAACTCCAATAAAGCCAATAAATCCAGGCCAATGGCAAGGAAACCCCAGATGTTGGGCCATTCTGCACACTAAGTAAACAGGCCTCAGTGAATTTATGATCTCTCTATCTCTGACTCCCTTCTCCCATTTTGGAGATTAATTCCTCTCTTTAATTCTATCTTGCAAAACGTGCAGGCTGACACTGCTTCACGCCCTTATCCGCCATGAATCCTCAGATTAATTTCAGCATTTGAAAATGCTAAGATGCCAGAACTTAAAAAAAAATATGACCCTGCTGTCTGTTTTTATTAATCACTAACATCTTTCTCTCCAGAGATAAGTGCAACATTAATCAGAAGTTCAGGGAAGCATTTTCCATGTTGACTTAAGTGGGTTGCTGGGGTCACTTATAAAAAAGCAGGGAGTACTGGAGACTACCGGGTTCTTTGGTGGGGCTAATGGGGGACTCTGGGAGGGCTCACGCCAAGAAGTAATTCCCAGAACTTCTGCTGCCAGTGTCCTTGTCCCCACGGTGAGCCACAGCCAGCCCCAACCTCTGCAGGAGACCATCCAATACTAGCAGCCATGTGGCTGACAAGGTCTTGGTGCTCCAGCCGGGTGTCAGGCCAGTGCCTCTGAGGTGGGAGAGCCGAGTTAAGGACACTGGACCATCAGAGACTTCCTGGCCCCACGTAATATCAATTGGCGAGAGCTCTCCCAGAGATCTCCATCTCAAGGCTAAGATCCAGCTCTACTCAATGACCAACAAGCTCCAGTGCTGGACACGCTATGCCAAACAACTAGCAATACAGGAACACAACCCCACCCATTAGCAGAGAGGCTGTCTAAAATCATAATAAGTTCACAGACACCCCAAAACACACCACCGGATTTGGTGCTGCCCACCAGAAAGACAAGATCCAGCCTCATCCACCAGAACACAGGCACCAGTCCCCTCCACCAGGAAGCCTACACAGCCCACTGAACCAACCTTAGCCACTGGGGGCAGACACCAAAAACAATGGGAACTATGAACCTGCAGCCTGCAAAATGGAGAACCCAAACACAGCAAGTTAAGCAAAATGAGAAGACAGAGAAATACACAGCAGATGAAGGAGCAAAGTAAAAACCCACCAGACCAAACAGATGAAGAGGAAATAGGCAGTCTACCTGAAAAAGAATTCAGAGTAATGATAGTAAAGATGATTCAAAACCTTGGAAATAGAATGGAGAAAATACAAGAAACGTTTACCAAGGACCTAGAAGAACTAAAGAGCAAACAAACACTGATGAACAACACAATAAATGAAATTAAAAATTCTCTAGATGCACTGTATTTCTGTAAGAAAAACCCTAAAATTTGCTCTTGGTAATTCTATTTGGACAAGTTGGAAATTGATTAAGCTTTTCAACTAACCAAACTTCTGAATTTGAGTTTTAACCATATTTAAATGTTACTATGATTTCAAAGAGGCTATTATTGATTTTGAAGTAGTGGACTTTGATCGAGTTGACTTAAAAAACAAAAAACAACACTATTTGGATTTTAACTGTGATATAGACATTATAGTAATAGATCATTGGTGTTCTACTGAAAAAAAATTCTCTAGAAAGAATCAATAGCAGAATAACTGAGGCAGAAGAACGTATATGTGACGTGGAGAAGATAAAATAGTGGAAATAACTACCACAGAGCAGAATAAAGAAAAAAAGAATGAAAAGAATTGAGGACAATCTCAGAGACCTCTGGGACAACATTAAACACACCAACATTCGAATTATAGGGGTCCCAGAAGAAGAAGAGAAAAAGAAAGGGACTGAGAAAATATTTGAAGAGATTATAGTTGAAAACTTCCCTAATATGGGAAATGAAATAGTCAATCAAGTCCAGGAAGCGCAGAGAGTCCCATACAGGATAAATCAAGGTGAAACATGCTAAGACACATATTAATCAAATGATCAAAAATTAAATACAAAGAAAAAATATTAAGAGCAGCAAGGGAAAAGCAGCAAATAACATACAAGGGAATTCCCATTAGGTTAACAGCTGCTCTTTCAGCAGAAACTCTGCAAACCAGAAGGCAGTGGCAGGACATATTTAAAGTGATGAAAGGGAAAAATCTACAACCAAGATTACTCTATCTAGCAAGGATCTCATTCAGATTCAACAGAGAAAATAAAACCTTTACAGACAAGCAAAAGCTAAGAGAATTCAGCACCACCAAACCAGCTTTACAACAAATGCTAAAGGAACTTTTCTAGGCAGGAAACACAAGAGAAGGGAAAGAACTACAATAACAAACCCAAGACAACTAAGAAAATGGTAATAGGAACATACATATCGATAATTACCTTAAATGTAAATGGATTAAATGCTCCAAACAAAAGATATAGACCTGCTGAATGGATACAAAAACAAGACCCGTACATATGCTGTCTACAAGAGACCCACTTAAGACCTAGGGACACATACAGACTGAAAGTGAGGGGATGGCAAAAGATATTCCATGCAAATGGACATCAAAAGAAAGCTGGAGTAGCAATTCTCATATCAGACAAAATAGGTTTTAAAACAAAGACTATTACAAGCGACAAAGAAGGACACTACATAATGATCAAAGGATCAATCCAAGAAGAAGATATAACAATTGTAAATATTTATGCACCCAACATAGGAGCACCTCAATACATAAGGCAAATGCTAACAGCCATAAACGGGGAAACTGACAGTAACACAATCATAGTAGGGAACTTTAACACCTCACTTTCACCAATGGACAGATCATCCAAAATGAAAATAAATAAGGAAACACAAGTTTTAAATGACACATTAAACAAGATGAACTTAATTGATATTTATAGGACATTCTATCGAAAAACAACAGAATACACTTTCTTCTCAAGTGCTCATAGAACATTCTCCAGCACAGATCATACCTTGGGTCACAAATCAAGCCGTGCTAAATTTAAGAAAATTGAAATCATATCAAGTATCTTTTCCAACCACAACGCTATGAGACTAGATATCAATTACAGGAAAAAAACTGTAAAAAATACAAATACATGGAGGCTAAACAAGCCACTACTAAATAACCAAGAGATCACTGAAGAAATTAAAGAGGAAATCAAAAAATACCTAGAAACAAATGATAATAAAAACACGACGACCCAAAACTTACGGGATGCAGCAAAAGCAGTTCTAAGAAGGAAGTTTATAGCAATACAATCCTACCTCAAGAAACAAGAAAAATCTCAAACAACCTAACCTTACACCTAAAGCAATTAGAGAAAGACAAATAAAAGAAACCCAAAGTTAGCAGAAGGAAAGCAATCATAAAGATCAGATTGGAAATAAATGAAAAAGAAATGAAGGAAACAATAGCAAAGATCAATAAAACTAAAAGCTGGTTCTTTGATAAGATAAAATTGATGAACCATTAGCCAGACTCATCTAGCAAAAAACGGACAAGACTCAGATCAACAGAATTAGAAATGAAAAAGGAGAAGTAACAACTGACACTGCAGAAATACAAAGGATCATGAGAGATTACTACAAGCAACTATATGCCAATAAAATGGACAACCTGGAAGAAATGGACAAATTCTTAGAAAAGCACAACCTTCTGAGACTGAAACAGGAAGAAAAAGAAAATATAAACAGACCAATCACAAGCACTGAAATTGAAACTGTGATTAAAAATCTTCCAACAAACAAAAGCCCAGATGGCTTCACAGGCGAATTCTATCAAACATTTAGGGAAGAGCTAACACCTATCCTTCTCAAACTCTTCCAAAATATAGCAGAGGGAGGAACACTCCCAAACTCATTCTACAAGGCCACCATAACCCTGATACCAAAACCAAAGATGTCACAAAAAAAGAAAACTACAGGCCAATATCTCTGATGAACACAGATGCAAAAATCCTCAACAAGATACTAGCAAACAGAATCCAACAGCACATTAAAAGGATCACACACCATGATCAAGTGGGGTTTATCCCAGGAATGCAAGGATTCTTCAATATATGCAAATCAATCAACGTGATACACCATATTAACAAACTGATGGATAAAAACCATATGTTAATCTCAATAGATGCAGAAAAAGCTTTTGACAAAATTCAACACCCATTTATGATATAAACTCTCCAGCAAGTAGGCATAGAGGGAACCAACCTCAACATAATAAAGGCCATATATGACAAACCCACAGCCAACATCGTTCTCAATGGTGAAAAACTGAAACCATTTCCTCTAAGATCAGAAACAGGACAAAGTTGCCCACTCTCACCACTATTACTCAACATAGTTTTAGAAGTTTTAGCCACAGCAATCAGAGAAGAAAAAGAAATAAAAGGAATCCAAATCGGAAAAGAAGAAGTGAAACTGTCACTGTTTGCAGATGACATGATACTACACATAGAGACTAAGATGCTACCAGTAAACTATTAGAGCTAATCAATGAATTTGGTAAAGTAGCAGGATACAAAATTAATGCACAGAAATCTCTTGCATTCCTATACACCAATGATGTAAAATCTGAAAGAGAAATTAAGGAAACACTCCCATTTACCACCGCAACAAAAAGAATAAAATACCTAGGAATAAACCTACCTAAGGAGACAAAAGACCTGTACGCAGAAAACTATAAGACACTCATGAAAGAAATTAAAGATGATACCAACAGATGGAGAGATATACCACGTTCTTGGATTGGAAGAATCAACATTGTGAAAATGACTATACTACCCAAAGCAATCTACAGATGCAATGCAATCCCTATCAAACTACCAATGGCATTTTTCACAGAACTAGAACAAAAAATTTCACAATTTGTATGGAAACACAAAAGACCTCAAACAGCCAAAGCAATCTTGAGAAAGAAAAATGGAGCTGGATGAATCAGGCTCCCAGACTTCAGACTATACTACAAAGCTACAGTAATCAAGACAGTTTGGTACTGGCACAAAAACAGAAATATAGATCAATGGAACAGGATAGAAAGCCCAGCGATAAACCCACGCACCTATGGTCACCTTATTTTTGATAAAGGAGGCAAGAATGTACAATGGAGAAAAGACAGCCCCCTTCAATAAGTGGTGCTGGAATAACTGGATAGCTACATGTAAAAGAATGACATTAGAACACTCCCTAACACCATACACAAAAATAAACTCAAAATGGATTAAAGACCTAAATGTAAGGCCAGACACTATAAAATTCTTAGAGGAAAACATAGGTAGGCAGAACACTCTATGATATAAATCACAGCAAGATCCTTTTTGACCCACCTCCTAGAGAAATGGAAATAAAAACAAAAATAAACAAATGGGACCTAATGAAACTTAAAAGCTTTTGCACAGCAAAGGAAACCATAAACAAGACAAAAAGACAACTCTCAGAATGGGAGAAAATATTTGCAAGCAAGTCAACAGACAAAGGATTATCTCCAAAATATACAAGCAGCTCATACAGCTCAATATCAAAAAAACAAACAACCCAATCCAAAAATGGGCAGAAGACCTAAATAGACATTTCTCCAAAGAAGATATACAGATTGCCAACAAACACATGAAAGGATGCTCAATGTCACTAATCATTAGAGAAATGCAAATCAAAACTACAATGAGGTATCACCTCACACCAGTGAGAATGGCCATCATCTAAAAATCTACAAACAATAAATGCTGGAGAGGGTGTGGAAAAGAGGGAACCCTCTTGTACTGTTGCTGGGAATATAAATTGATACAGTCACTATGGAGAACAGTATGGAGGTTCCTTAAAGAACTAAAAATAGAACTATCATATAACCCAGCAATCCCATTACTGGGGATATACCCTGAGAAAACCATAATTCATAAAGAGTCATATACCACAATGTTCACTGCAGCACTATTTACAATAGCCAGGACATGGAAGCAACCTAAGTGTCCATCGACAGATGAATGGATAAAGAAGATGTGGCACGTATATACAATGGAATATTACTCAGCCATAAAAAGAAATGAAATTGAGTTATTTGTAGTGAGGTGGATGAGCCTAGAGTCTGTCATACAGAGTGAAGTCAGAAAGAGAAAAACAAATACCGTGTGCTAACACATATATATGGAATCTAAAAAAAAAAATGGTTCAACGAACCTAGGGGCAGGACAGAATAAAGATGCAGACGTAGAGAATGGACTTGACACGGGGAAGGAGAAGGGTAAGCTGGGACAAAGTGAGAGAGTGGCACTGACACATATACACTACCAAATGTAAAACCAATAGCTAGTGGGAAGCAGCCACAGAGCACAGGGAGATCAGCTCTGTGCTTTGTGACCACCTAGAGGGGTGGGATAGGGAGGGCAGGAGGGAGACGCAAGAGGGAGGGGACATGGGGATATATGTATACGTACAGCTGATTCACTTTGTTATACAGCAGAAACTAACACACCATTGTAAAGCAATTATACTCCAATAAAGATGTTAAGAAAAAAAGTATGAAGCATTCACTCATTATCCTGCACACAGTAAGTTGCTAAAAGGTTATTTCTCATTTTATGATTTCTCATTTTATGATCTTATAATTCAAGCTATAGTTTTAGTCCTTAATTAAAGAATGATTAAGATACACAGCAGCTTCTCATTTATAGTAAAAATTGGCTTTACTTATATGAAATTGTTTTATAAATGCAAATAGTACTAGGGAAAAGGCAGAAAAAAGGAAAATTTGAAAATGTATTCTGCACACCAAAGTCTCATAAAACAAATATTTAATGAATGAATGAGTGAATGAAAGAAAAATCTCATGGAGATATTGGCTATAGACTTAAGTGTTTTACACTGAGCAAAGCTAAGCCTCAGGATGCCAGTTTTATCTCTTCAGCTATCAAACCTACAACTTGGATATCACTGTCTGATGAATTACCTAAATCAGTAGGGTATCCAATAGGTATAGCTGCTGGAGTAAAGATAATTTAATAAACCTAACTGTACTAAAATAATTACGTGTAAGCAACTGTCACTAATTACTGGCAGGGTTTCTCATTTCTAATGAAGAGTACAGAAAAAGGATTGCCGATCTTCAGGCATCAATTAAAAGTTAATGGGAATATATACACACTACTATATATAAAACAGATAACTAATAAGAACCTACTGGGAACTCTAGTAGAGCACCGGGAACTCTACTCAATACTCTGTAATGGCCTACATGAGAAAAAAAATCTAAAAATAGAATGGATATATGTACATGTATAACTGATTCACTTTGCTGTACACCTGAAACTAACACAACATTGTAAGTCAACTATACTCCAATAAAAATTAAAAATTAAATTGTCTCTGACACATTAAAAACAAAAAGTTAATGAGAATAATTTTAGGTTCTGCCTAAAAGAAATAGGATGAACTATCTTGTCATGCAGTTTCAATTCCAGCACATCTTTCTCACGAGCCTTACTGAGCCCTTCACGAGGAGGGTGCCCTATCCCGTCTCACTGCCCATAAAACCAAGCAGCTCAGCGGACTGTCGTCAATCAGTGATGAGCAGCCCACCACGTGGTTTTCTGCAAGACACTGAGACCACGCTTCTGCAGACTTTGAACTGGTGCTTCAAATCAATCAGGATCTCAGAGCATCGCTGATCAGACATGTTGCCTACATACCTGTGTTCTTGGAGACGCCTAACAAGATGCTTAGTGCAGAGCTAGTGCTAATAACGTTTACAGCACTGAGTAAATGTTTACGGGTGAAGAGGTCAATGCAGGTTTTTATGTCTACTTGGGTTTTGATCTTTGTTTTCTCTCTACACACAGGAGGAAGAGACTGTAAATATGTGGTTAGAATAATTTGATACTTAAAAAAAAAATCAATAGTTGAAACGATGGCAGGTAAAATTATCTATTGTGTAAACCTTTGCCACCAAAGCCATCTCTGGCCACAGCGAAGGACTGTTAGTTGTGAGGGACTTTCAGCCTCTGCCAAAAGCCCAGGTGACTCACAATTAGATTCCTTCTCTATCTGTAACTTTACTCTTACCTGATTTGTCCACCTATGGGGAAAACAAAAACAAGCCACATTACCGTTTGTTCACAAGTCAGGAAAACTGACATGCTTTAACTCTATCTTCACTAGTGAAGCTATTTATTCTGCTGCATTTGTGCTTTGAAAGAGTTTCAAGAAAGACACAAAATATGGAGCAGGAGAGGTAGAATGACACACCAGATAAGAGCCAGAAAACTTAGGCTCAAGTATGGCTCTGCTGTGTGACCTTGGGTAAATTACTTCACTTCTCTATGGCCTGAGTTCCTCAGTTGAAGATGGGGGTGACAATAATATTAGTTAACTCACAGGATGCTGTGAGGATTGAATATATTTAAAGTATAAAGTATATATAAAGTATAAAGTATATATAAAGTGTCTAGACGTGCCTGGTACATAATAAACTGTACAGAAGTAACCACCATTTTGGTACTGAGCTTTAGAGTAAGTGTAAATGATGGGAAGAATAATTCACTTACCAAAAATTGTAACAATTTCATGAATATGAGCATATTATATACCAAAGAAATAATAAAGGAGAGTGTATTCTAACAACATATGTAAAAGAAAAAATATTTTACAAATCTATAAGTATTGGATTTACTATTCTAAAATCAGAGATATTGGTGGCATGTTGGAGGAAAAAAATTCCAGGGAGAGTTCCAATAGACAATGACTTAGAACGGTGATTTTCATCCTCCGGTCACGTTAGAATCTCTTGGGGGAAGCTGTTAGCCTCATACTGGGGGCCTAGGCCTCTACAATTTTGTGAAAATCTCTAGGTGATTCTGATATAAAATGAAGATAGAGAGGAGACTTAGAGAATGAGGCGGAGCCAAGATCCGGATTCTGGGGTGGGAATGGGATTTGGATAAGCTGCCCAGGCAGCTGGATCACAGCAAATTTCACTCAGCATTACTAAGCCATAAATTGGAATAATCCACTCAAGTCAGATCAACCCATCAACTTGTTACTGTTTCTGTTTTGGGTTCACATAAAAAAAGGTGTTTATTTTCAAATCTACTATGACCTTTTGCTCTGACACAGGGTGAGAGGAATTGGTTTCTATAAAGGAAGTTAAAGCCCTACACAGTAGGTCTTTCATCATAGCCAGTCTTACTTTCAACACTGGTAATGTGTCCCACTTTCTTCTGGTTAGATGATCTTTGTATTTGTATACATATTCTGAGTCTTTTGGCAGTAGATGATTCAAAATATTGCAAAAAGAAAAGCCTGAAATGTAAAACCTCTCCAGCTCCTACCCTTCTCTCCTGTTAAACCACTTTGGAAGGATAAGGTAGAGACAAAAAAGGAAAAGGTTTAATTTGGTGGGTGAGTAAATTCAAACTTTGTAGAAGTTTGAAAGGCTGAACTAGGTTTCTGAATCTTTACAAGGGACACTGGTCAGATTAAAATAACTTGTCTCGCTTCCTGAAATCAGACCCTATCTGAAAGTAAAGTGAGTTTTCCTGAAAATTTGGTTAAAATTAAAGCTACCACATAAGGAGAAGCTTTGGAAATAGTGGAGAAAACAAGACACCAGGTATATCCACTTTCTATTTATTTGAAAATATGGATCAGAATTTGGGAAGATTTGAAAGTGGAGATGTTGTCTCTTTAGACATTTGGTCTTATCAAACTCCCAGAATGGAGATATTTCATTCCCAGTACTGTGTTCCCTATTTCAGCTCATTTTTTTCCACATCTCTAACCAATTAACCCAGTATTATATTCTTTAAAGGCTTTCATTTCCTCTCCAATTTGTGATGTTATTTTGAATTCTTATATGTATATATTAAGCTGCACTGAAGATTTAAATTATTATTTTAAATGCATATATGTTGGGCTATTCCTGAACTATTTATTTTGTGACATTGATTTATCTCTATTTTTGCATCCATATCAAGCTTGATTTATTTTTTTAACATCTTTATTAAAGTACAATTGTTTTACAATGGTTAGTTTTTGCTTTATAACAAATCGAATGAGCTATACATATACATATATCCCCATACCTCTGCCCTCCTGCGTCTCCCTCCCACCCTCCCTATCCCACCCCTCCAGATGGTCACAAAGCACCGAGCTGATCTCCCTGTGCTATGAGGCTGCTTCCCACTAGCTGTCTATTTTACATTTAGTAGTGTATATATGTCCATGCCACTCTCTCACTTCATCCCAGGTTACCCTTCCCCTTCCCCATGTCCTCAAGTCCATTTTCAATGTCTGCATCTTTATTCCTGTCCTGCCACTACGTTCTTCATAACCAATTTTTTTTTAAATTCTATATATGTGGTGTTAGCATATGGTATTTGTTTTTCTCTTTCTGACTTACTTCACTCTGTATGACAGACTCTAGGTCCATCCACCTCACTGCAAGTAACTCAATTTCATTTCTTTCTATGGCTGAGTAATATTCCATTGTATGTATGTGCCACATCTTCTTTATCCATTCATCTGTCAATGAACACTTAGGTTGCTTCCATGTCCTGGCTATTGGAAATAGAGCTGCAATGAACATTGTGGTACATGACTCTTTATGAATTATGGTTTTCTCAGGGTATATGCCCAGTAGTGGGATTGCTGGGTCATATGGTAGTTCTACTTTTAGTTTTTTAAGGAACCTCCATACAGTTCTCCATAGTGGCTGTATCAATTTACATTCCCACCAACAGTGCAAGAGGGTTCCCTTTTCTCCACACCCTCTCCAGCATTTGTTGTTTGTAGATTTTTTGATGATGGCCATTCTGACCGGTGTGAGGTGATACCTCACTGTGGTTTGATTTGCATTTCTCTAATGATTAGTGATGTTGAGCATCCTTTCATGTGTTTGTTGGCAATCTGTATATCTTCTTTGGAGAAATCTCTCTTTAGGTCTTCTGCCCATTTTTGGATTGGGTTGTTTGTTTTTTTGATATTGAGCTGCATGAGCTGCTTGTATATTTTGGAGATTAATCCTTTGTCAGCTGCTTCATTTGCAAATATTTTCTCCCATTCTGAGAGTTGTCTTTTTGTCTTGTTTACAGTTTCCTTTGCTGTGCAAAAGCTTTTAAGTTTCATTAGGTCCCATTTGTTTATTTTTGTTTTTATTTCCATTTCTCTAGGAGGTGGGTCAAAAAGGATCTTGCTGTGATTTATGTCATAGAGTGTCCTGCCTATGTTTTCCTCTAAGAGTTTTATAGTGTCCAGTCTTACATTTATGTCTCTAATCCATTTTGAGTTTATTTTTATGTATGGCGTTAGGGAGTGTTCTAATTTCATTCTTTTACATGTAGCTGTCCAGTTTTCCCAGCACCACTTATTGAAGAGGCTGTCTTTTCTCCATTGTATATTCAAGCTTGATTTCTATGATTTCTAAGATGTGTTTTAGTATCTGGGAAGATGACTTCCCTAGCCTTCCTCTTCCTTTTCAAAATCCACCTAGATATTTTACCTGTTTGTTAACCTAGCATTAAAACAATTTTAAAAAGCCTGTTCGGATACCTATTGAAACAATAAACTTTTAAATTATTTTGGAAACAATTAACGTTTTCATTATTACATCTGCCCATTAGAGAACACGGTGCACCTCTGCAGTTATCAGTTCCTCAGAACTCTCAGTAAAATGTAGTTTTCTTATGTTTAGGAGATTTCTGGCTGCTTGGTGATTATTGGTGCTATGGTGAAAGGCATTTTCTAACTGGTTATTGTTGGCGTGAGTGAGTTTTCTATTTCCATATGGTTTGCAAATAATTGAAAATGTTCTCTTTCAATAAATTTACTTGTTTTTTGTGTTGCATTAGCTGAAACTTCTATAATATTGACTAATATTACTGACTAATAAGACTATACCAGGCATCTTGGTTTTATTCTGAGTTTTACTGCAACTTCCTCTAGGATTTCCACTTTGAGGTTGTCTGTGGCTTAAAACAGATGTAATTTATATTATCTTATGAGAAACTATATGGGCTAGCCAGCCTCCAAGGTGCCCCTGATGATTCCTGCCTTCTGGTAGTCACATCTTTGTACAGTCTCTTCCCATAATGAATATGGCTGATCCGTGTAACCAACAGGGATACTACGGTAATGATGTTTTGTGACATCTGGGCTAGCTCATAAAAGACAGTGAGACTTCTGCCTGGTGATTTTTTCCTGCTCACTCACCCTGAGGGAAGCCAGCTGCCATGCTGTGAGGACACTCAGTCAGCGCTACAGTGGTGAGGAGCTAAGGCCTCCTGTCCCGCCAGTGTGCTGCCTCGCTGGGCATGTGAGTGAGCCTATGTATGCGTGGAAGCAGATACTCTGGCCCGGCGAGCCTTTGGAAGACTGCAGCCCTGGCCGGGATCTTGGGTGCAACCTCATGAAAGCCCCTGAGCCAGAATCATCCAACTCAGCTGCTCCTGAATTCTTCACCCATAAAAACCTTGTGAGGTAATAAATGCTTTTTTTTTTTTAAAGATTTATTTTATCGATTGATTGATTGATTGATTGATTGCTATGTTGGGTCTTCGTTTCTGTGCTAGGGCTCTCTCCAGTTGCGGCGAGCGGGGGCCACTCTTCATCGCGGTGTGCAGGCCCCTCACTATTGTGGCCTCTCTTGTTGCGGAGCACAGGCTCCAGACGCGCAGGCTCAGTAGTTGTGGCTCACGGGCTGAGTTGCTCCGCGGCATGTGGGATCCTCCCAGACCAGGGCTTGAACCCGTGTCCCCCGCATTAGCAGGCAGACTCCCAACCACCGCGCCACCAGGGAAGCCCATAAATGCTTATTTTTTTAAGTGGCTAATTTGAGGGTAGTTTGTTATCCAGAAATAGATAGCTAACACACTTCCAAAATTAAATTTAAAATAATTTATCTAAATCAGTAATGGTAACAACTACACTGAATGCCTTTTCAATATGTATTGACATGGTTAATTTTTTTCCTCATATTTTATCAAAGTGATGTTTTATTTCATTAGCTTGCCTAATATTAATCCATTCTTTTCTTCCTAGATAAAATCTCCTTCATTATGGCAGATTATTATTCTAATATACAGCACTAATTTTATTTTCTAGTCATTTATTTGGAATTTTATTTATGCATTTTAATAAATGAGATTGGCTATACCTTTCTTTTCATTAAAATAAAGATTATCTTGCTTTTATAAAATTAATTTTTTTTTTCCTATACTGAGTTATTAGTTAAAGGGAATCACCTGTCCTTTGAAAGCTTAAAGGAACTAGACCATGAAAATCTTTGAGCCCAGGGCCTCTGGTTGTACTTTCTTTGGTAACTTTCTCAAATCTCGTCAAATCCATTGGTCTATCCAGGTTCTCTACTTGAATCAATTTTTAAGGTTTATGTGTTACAGAAAATGTTAACTAAACCACTCAGATTATTGGCCTATATATTTGCTTTCAGTATTATTTGTCTTATTATGGTTTTTAAAAATCTGCCTGAAATAAGAAATGAATGTGAAAAAACAATCCATTAGCAGAATTAAACATCCAATGGGAGGGTGTGTCCTCTACAGTAGAAACCAGCTTTGGGGAATGAGTTAGCTATTTTGCCCAAGTGGAAATTCAACAAACAGATGAAAGATTCAGAAGGAACTTATCAGGGGAGTCCTCGGAAAGCTGGGAAGCTAAATTAAGGAAGCATGCTCATATATCTTGCTTGCCACTCACTCCCCCAAAGAAACAAGCTTTTGTAATTGACAGTTGAAGTAACTTATATGGACGCATTAGGCCACTGAGAGGAATTAACTGTACAGAAGGCAGCACACTTACCACTGTTAGGCACCAAATCAGGAGGAAAATGGAAAGTATTTTGGTTGCCTTCCCTTCCAGGATCAGTGATGTTTGCCCTCATTCCTGTCCCGCCAGCATTCTGCTCACGGCTCGGTCTTGGCCACGGCTTTCACCACGTTCATTATTCCCACTAGCATCTCAGTTGATGTGAAATAAAGGTTTCCCCTTGGCCTATGGGGTTTAGAGCTACTCGCTTCCTGAATGGTTTAAATCGACTGAACTCAGACACTTGCTCAGCACTTGCAGCTATACTGAGAAAAGTTTTTGACAGAGTCAGTAGAATCTTCCTCTCTTTTATAACCATCCCGAAAATTCCACCAAAGGAAAACCTCACTTCAAACATAAGTGTCTCTTCCCCCATCATAATTCATTGCACTTGGCAAAGCCATGCTTGGTTTCAAGTTATCATGTCAATGAACTGACACATGGAACACACACTCCAGAATCCTTCTAATCTTGTGGTGCCTTCTGTTTCCTTTTCTGCCATGACTCCTTCCACCAGCAAGAAAAAAAGACATCGCCTCCCACTTCAGCTTCAACAGACTGCCGGTGGATGCTGATGACTGATGTCTCTCTCTTCCCCAGCTCTGCCAGCATTTCCACATCTGGACTTCCCTTGAAGGCTGTCTTGTTTCACTAACTTATCAGTGATACATCCTCCTATGTTTTGGTCACAGCTGCAGTGGAAACGTCACATGGTTCCTCCCCTTGACCAACTATTTTCCCGAGGCCATGAGTGATAAGGTTCTCCTTTGCTCCTGAGGCCCCCATGTCTTAAAAAAGCTGTTGTTTCACCATTCAAGACCAATAAATGGTTTAAAAAATCGGCAATTTAGGGGTATTGTGGTCACCACAATACATGCTAATTAGTTTCCTAAGCTCTCGACCACCCGGTAAGAAATTGAAATGCTGACACTTAGCATCAAATCATGGCCACGACTCTTAAGAATTTCCTTAAAGTTTCTGGGCCTAATTATTTCCTCACGGCCTCTTATCAATCAGTTTGATTAGCACTTTTCTGATGAACTATCCATTTTAAAGAGTCTGCCGCTGCAAACCATATCCAATAGTGTCTCTCTAGAAATGACTTTCCTCTTCCTGCAGGTCCAAATAATCTGCCTAGGTTATAGACTATTAACATTCTTTCCTCTTTAATGAACACGTTCTTGTGATGGAGAATGTTAAAGTGTTCCCCAAGTAGCAGTGAAGCCAGTCAGGAGGAATGTGGTATATTCCGACAGAGCCGAGAGCATGGACTTTGCCTCAAGTCCTGTCTCTACCACCACCAGGCGAGTGTCCTTGGGGAGTTTATGTCCTCTCTCTAATCCTGAGTTTCCATGACTGTAAAATGGGACGACAATAATAATACTTATCTCCCAGGGTGGTTGTTGTTGTTGTTGTTTCAATATAAAATGGCATACTACAAAGTGTTTTAGAAAGCGTAAAACATCAGAGGATATTAGTAACTATTCCACAGCTTCTGTTCTTGCAGAGGAGTATGGAAACACAGCATGCCTTTGTTTATTTACCATGTTCACAGATTCTGTTCCTTGGAGAGAGTTCTAGACATGCCTTATGGCAGGCTACCAGCACCACTGGTCTAACAGATCAGCTTTTGCTTTTATTCTCTTTCTTTGATACGGACCTGCAGTCTTGCCCAAGGCACGGATAAATTCAGCCACAGAATGTCTGCGTATTAATTCCTCATCTCTGGGGTAGTTATGTTCTCGCTCTCATCTCTAATTTTGTTTGCTTTGTGTTTGCATTTTGCTGTTTTTTATTAAGTTTGCTAGAAATTTTATTTTAATAAGATTAAAAATAAACAGCTTTTGGTTCTATGTATTTTACTAATTTCAGTTTTTCTAATTTTCCGGCTTTAAATTTTTTTCTTTCCTGTGTTTTTAAAATTTGAGTTGAATGTTTAATTATTTTCCCCCCAAAGGCATATGGTCTTTCCTAAACTAATATATAATCTTAAAATCACAATTATACATAAGGATACTTATATTTGCAAATAATTGTTCTTTCCTATTATAATCATAAGACATTACACATATAATAATATCCCTGTTGTCTGATGGGGAATTTATAGGGTTTTAAAAAGTAAGTTCCACAATGATCTCTAGCAAGATCATTGCTTAAATTTGTTCTCTGTGCAGTGCTAAGTTTTTCTGGGGGGAAAAAAAAGGAAAATAAAAGAGTATCTTGATAAACTGCATCTCTCATCCCTTTCCTTTTTTCCTATGTCAAGGTCATTCTTTGCTGTTGAATTTACATTCTCCAGCCCATGAATGACACTTAGAATAGCAAATACAGTTGGCCCTCCATATCTGCAGGTTCTGCATCTGCAGATTCGACTAACTGTGGACTGGAAGTTTTTTTTAATTCTAGAAAGTTCCAAAAAGCAAAACTTGAATTTGCCACACACCAGCAACCATTTACATAGCAGTTACATTGTATTAGGTATTATAAGTAATCAAGAGATGATTTAAAGCATACGGGAGGATGTGTGTAGGTTATATGCAAATACTACACCACGTTACATACGGGACTTGAACACCCATGGATTTTGGTGTCTGTGGAGTTCCTGGAACCAATCCCACATGGATACTGAGGGTCAACTGTGTAGTTCAAATACAAACTGCCATAAAAAAGGAAAAAGGTGCTAATTCTCATTATTAGTAGGAAAATGTGAAGGTAGCCTGTTTTGGTTAGTGAATTTGGATTAACTTCCGCTGATTCTGTTACCACCAGATGAGCCAGATGAAAATGTTAATTCATTTGGGTGAATTTGTACCAATACCTCTTAGTTAAAAGGTGTGAGATATTCCTCTTTATATCATCTGTTCCATCATCAAAAGGCTCTGGTCCTCAAGGGGGCAAGAAGTTTAGTTTCTGTGTGGTTGCTCTGCCCTCAGCGTGTAATGTACTGACATCACAACTACGTGCCTTTTAGTTTCAGCACAAATGGAACGTGCCACATGTCTTACACTCCTGATTCCTTTTTCTAAGACAGCTTCTGGATGTTTAGCTACACACAAGCACACACAAGAGATGGGACAGCATTCTGCCCTAGTTTACCCCACATCTGCCACACTAGATATGCTAGAATAATTCCATGCCCAGTGCGTTTTCTAAAATTTTTATGGAATCGGTGGGTTGCCTCCCTCTATTAGCTACTTGAGATCCTGAATCCACAAAGCATTGAGATGCAACATTAAAAGATGTCTGTCTTTTATAAAGGAGAGAAGCTGCAAAGCAGAGGACCTCTCCAATGAGTTCTTTCCATACTGTGGACACCACGACAGCCTCCGCATGCTCCAACAGCTGTTATTTTTAGAACCCAGGACTACTGCAAACACTGTCCCCCCTCTGGGCAGCATTCTGCATTTGCATCAGGAGTAGCCAAGGCATCGCTGACTCTTCTCTGCCAAGGAGAACGTTCCGCAGCTGCTGCTTCCCAGGAACCCTACTTCCGGGGTCTTCTGAGGGGTAGAAACAGGCCCTCCCGGCCCAAAATGTTTCTCCCACTGACCTGCAAATACGCCTGGAGGCCTGAACTGAATGAAGACCTTAGGGTATCTGAAAGGAGTAACAAATTAGCTAGCTAGAATATTAGGTGGAATTAATGTATCCCTCCTTTCTCCTTGCAGAGGAAAGGAGACTCAGGTGGAAAGGGTTCCAGGGCAGAAGAAGTAACGAGGTCTGGAGGTCGGAGCAACCTGGGCTCAGGCCTGAAAGCTGTTTAACCATTCAGTTACTAATCAGATGTTGCCCATCTACTGTGTGCCAGGGCTGTGTCAGGTGACAGGGTTACAACATTAAGTGCCATCAGAGGCCACCTCAGTAGCTCTGGGTGACGGAGGCAGATGACAGGGCTAACCAGCCACTCTGAAAAGCACATGGGTCAAGGAGCGCATCCTGCATTTGTGTCTGAGGGCACCTGGCCAGGTTAGGGCAAGACAGGCTCAGAACAATCACCTCTTCCAATCAGCAAGTGTTTTCTGGCTGTGGAACCCCCAGCACAATTCCCAGCAGTGCCTCTCTGTACTTTGCTCACTCACTTACCCTTAACCAGAAACATCTATTCTAGCATATCAGGGGTGTAGCTTTCTTTCTTAGCTCTGGGTTATTCACAAGAATGTCAAATTGAAACAAATCTATGGGAAACACTTTCTACACAGCTCACCAGAGAATGGTGCTAATTCTCCCCTAAACTTCAGAAAGCGAAGCACTATGATATCACCTTAATTAAAAATAATTTCTAATGAAATACCTGATGCAAATGCAGAAGTAGCTATTGGCAAAATTCACTCCATGCTTTGAAATTAATTCCAAAGCCCACTGGCATTTATCTTTGATTTAAAAAGGGGAAAATTGCTTTACCTTTTTCTTCTTTAAAATTTATGTAACTATTACAGAGAGAAAATTAGAGTTCATGAAATCTAGAAATTGAATTATAATCCAGTGCAGCACATTTCCTTTCCCAGAAAGTCAAATGTCATTTGCCTTTGAGCTGATGAACTCCTTTGGGAACCTCAAAAAGACTTTTTTTTTCCTTTCTTCCTCTTATATTCTTTGAATTAAAGTTTCATCATTTAAGGAACTCTAGTTGTTTTCGTTTTATGCAGGCTATGCTAAAATGTAATCAGGTTCTCTGAGAAATAAATAGGTTACATGAACATACTGCAAAATAGGATTTGGTGCTTGCAAAGAAATGGATGGAAATTACTGGGGAAACAAAATTCAGGCATTTAATGATGGTGATGAAAACCCAATATTGCCTCACGTGGAATATGAGCCATTGGGTTTAGAAATTAGGAGGCCACTGGTGACTTTTCTAAGTGTAATAAAAGCATTTCTTTCTTTACAGGATCGTCTGAGCCTTAAGTGCACTTTACACCAATTTTAATGTTTTCTGATTGTAATTGGTATTTTAAAAAATACATACAAAAGGGCTTGGCTCACTATATTCTAGGGCTATGAGAGATAAGACTCAGTGAAGTTTGGTTCCTGTCCTCACATTGTTTTAAGTTTACTTTCTAGCCTGGCCTACAAAATTAGATAACAGATGATAACATATGTCTCCTAAGATAGAGTTTTTATTCACCATCAGCTAAGGTGTGTAAAAGAGAAACAGAGCAAGATGCTAGTTAAGGGTGACAGATTTTATTCAGTATTATTGCAACAGGGGAGAGAGACATCAATAAAGCTGAGCTTAACTCCAAATACAGCAAAAAACGGCTGGGGATTTATAGCCAAGCAGAGTGAGAGGGGCAATAAGTAGAAAATTACTAAGAGGGGATGTCAAGAGTAAGGAGATTCTTGCTAAGCTGGTCTAACAGGATTCTTGCTGAAGGCAGGCCAAGGACTTAGACATCAATGGTGGGGGATGAGGAATTTAATCAGATATCAAACATGGGGAGACTCTAAGCCAACTTAGCAGGTTTTTTGCTAAAACTGGGCTTGGTAGGCCAAGAACAGAGCCCAAGGAGGAGGCCTAGTTAAAAAGAGAGCTCAGAGAAGCCTACCTAAAAGTTTGGTCAAGGAGAAAGTCTTTGTAGGGTGGCAAATAAGTATCATCCCACTTGCCCCCTGTAATCAATTGACAGTGGTTGCCTGGGAAAGCTTTAGAAGAATACTGGCTTTTTCTCTGGGCTTGGAGTCAATTAGAAGTGCCCAGCCCTCCCTGGTGCAGCAGGGAGGGTGCAGCTCACACACCCCATGTGGGTGGACTTCTGCTTCAAAAGAATATGAAATCCTTTCATCCTGAAAGTAGCTCCTGCTCAAAGATTGGTTCCCCTAGTCCAGTGGTTCTCAGACCTGAGTGAGAATCAGAATCACCTGGAGGCCTGTTACAACAGAGAAGGCTGGGCCTGCCCCTAGAGTTTCTGCTCCAGGAGGTCTGGGGTGGCGCCCAAGATTCTGCATTTCTAGTAAGTTCCAGGCGATGGTGATGCTGTTGCTTTAGGGGGCCACTGCCCTGGGGACCTTTCTCCACCTCACCACTTCTCTTTGAAGGAGCTGCTGGAGGCATCCATAGCTCCCCAAATATAACCACCCCAACCCAGTAACTTCCAGATGAGAGAGAACAGGTGTGTGCAGGCACAGGTGTTGGGGAGGTGGTGACTGGCGAGAGTGTATCTTTGCTAACAAACTGCCCACTCCCTTTACTGGACAGGAAACGATCTGTGAAGCAGAAGTGGGTGGAAATCTCCGTGGCGTGGAGCGGGCTGTGCGTCAACTCCTCTTCAAGTATTTTGGAGAAATGAGGTAGGTATGTTAACATTAGGAAATAGATAAAATATGTGCCACATCAAAACATGTGTTTTTGTCACATGTTCTTTGTGTGGAGTCAGCTGGCCCTCCCGCTGTAGGACTGGATTGGTCCCCTCCAGAACATTAGTTCTCTTGAAGAGGAGGTGAGTTTAGAGCTGAGCTCTGTGACAGCTCCAGTGGGAATTCACCTGACTTTCTCCCTCACATGTGCCCCCTGGGTCATTTATAATGTGGATCATCAGTTATTAGTCACAGAAATAACACTGGGATAAGGTCAAGCTGTCTCAGTCAACCCCTCTGCCACGTCTGTGGATACTTTAAGCTCATTTTGCTAAGCTGCCTTTTCTATCTTAGGGTAGATATTGAACTTAACGGTCTTAGATTAAAATATTAGTATTGTTCCCATTACGTTTTACTATTAAATATTGTAATTATCCTACAGCAATTTCTACCACATTTATTTAATCACTAGATTTGAATACTGGATTTCACTTCATAACCTAAAAGTCCACTTATTCATCCAACAAGCCTTTCTTATGAGCCATTCTTCAAATATAGCCCCCTTCCCCCATTCTCTCCCTTCAAAACTCTTCCAAGACATAAATTAGAGCATGTGTCTTAATTTCACTTTTGTTTTATCCTCTGTGCTGCATTTTGGTTGATATTCTTATACTTCTCTACAAATTTACTGATTTTCACTTTCTGTACATCTATTTTTCTAATCTTTCAGCTTTTGAGTTCCAATGGCCATGTATTTAGTTTCAAGACTATCTTTTTGGTTCTGTCAAAGGTTTGCTCTTTTTTCATGCTGTCAGCATCTTATCCCATTTCTTTCTTTAAACATTTTAAACACGCTTGTTTTAAATTCTCTTTTATATGGTCTATCACCTTCCAGTCCTGGAAGGCACATCTTCCAGCAATATCTACTTTCCTGATTCTCTTTGTTTTGCTTTCTCATGTCACTTTACAATTTTTATTAGTATTATTTTTTACTGTGAGATTCCCTTCCTTGGGTTGTTTTCTGTGGGGATCCCCTGTGTGCTGGTTGCAACTTCATCCTTACACAGTGGTTTCGTGTTTCCTATGTTGGGAGCACAATGGGCTCACCTGTGCCGGATCTCTCTTGTGTTAAGTTCTTAACCTGGTGTCCCTCCCACGTGAATGCAGACTTCACACTTATGTGCAGTGCAGGACTAGGGTTCAGATTTCTCATGAGTGGTTTTTTTTTCTCCCAACCTCCTCAGGGGAAGGCAAACTCCCACTGACTTTCCCACCGGAGTTGCTCTTGTGCTCTGTCTCGGGGCACGCACACTGGGGTCAGAACTCACTCCCCACTCGGCCCTCAGTCCCCAAGTGTCAGGTCCCACAGATGGAATTAGTTCCCTGGCTTCAGCTTCCACTCACCATTCTGACCTGGAGTTTCCTGTTCATTTCTAGATTTTGAGCTGAGTAATGTATTAAAAACTTTTTTTGGATCATATTCAGCATTTTTATGTTCTAGAGGTTAAAAAGGTGTTTGGGGTTTTTTTTTGTTTTGTTTTGTTTTCATCCCCTGCATCAGTTCGGTCCACTTTACTGACCTCAAAGACCTGAAGCACTGGATCATTATCAATGTCATCCCTAATGAGGTTTGCTTCATTTAATATAAGGTGTAAAAATCCTGCCACTAATTTTTCCTACTTTTTGATTATCTCTTCCTCTTTCTCTCTTTTGTGTTCTGCCCACATCACCCCAACCGGAGGGCCTTTCCTGGTATATTTCTTTTGGTGGGGAGAATGATTTTCATTTTCAGTCTATGCTATAAAGGATTCCCCATTGGGCCAAATCCACTTTCTTCCCTATTTAATATGCACATCTTTCCTGGCGGCAGTAGTTCAGAGTTTTTAACCTTTAGTCCTTCCACATCCAATATTGGGTAGACGAGACTTCCACATACATTATCTCATTTGACTCTCTTAAAATCCAGCATAGCTACTATTATTTTAGTTTCATAGCTGGGAAAACTGGGCTCAGGGGATAATTAACTTATCCAAGGCTAGTAACTAACAAAGCTCCCCTTCCTCCACTGAGGAGGAACCCTGCTTAGAAACACGGCCCACACGGAGCTCACTGGCCCTGCTCCTTTCCTGCCATGGTGATGCATGAAATCTATAGGGCTCCTCTCAGCCAGAGAACTTATATTTGTAAACCCACTCAGAGAATTCTCTGTATGATTTTGCCCTTTGTTTTGCATATCTGAGAATTCCTTGGAGATGACTGTGATAAAAAAATGATTCTGAGAAATGCATTCATTTGCTCTCTAAAAAGAAAAAGCTGTGTGTTGCAGTTTTAAACTTCTTGGACTTATTATCTGAAATTCCTAGGCTTTATCTTTGGGCACTAACTGCTACAAAATTACGGAAAATGGCTTTGTAGACTCAATATATTTACATGAAGGTGTATTAGTTTGATAATTCTAGATGATGGAATATTACATATTTTAATCCTCAGAAATTCAATTGGTATACTGATGTAAAATTCATAAAATTGAAATTGCTTTGGCTCTGATCTCCATAATGAAAGTTTTGTGATGCCTTTAAAAAATAGCATTAATGTCCTACTTTGAGACCCTCAGTTCTCCTTGTTATCTTTGTCGCTCTCACCCTGCAATAAGTGATCCCCTGAAATGACCCAATATTCTGTGCCTTCTGGAATTAATAACAAAGGAGCTACAGGCAGCCTTGGGGGGCAACTCCCATTTCTTTCTGGTGTCCTCAAGGTGCCTCACGAGGGCACCCCTCTGTCTTCTCCTTCCTTACCTTCTACACAGAAAACAGAATTCGAAGGTATTTTCACCCTCCCTGCATTTGTTTTGTGGCTTCAATAATATGAAAACTGATCAAAAGTAGAAACTGCAGTTTTTCGTAACATGTAGCAGTAGGGGTTTTTACTTTAAGGAGACAGAAGAAAAAGGAGCAGAAACACACAAATTGACAGTTAGACCCACAGGATCCAGAAACCTTCAAAGTTTTACTTTTAGGGTATTTTCAAAAGAGAAAAGGTGTTCTGAAGGTTTTCACATCTGGGTCTTAATGTACAAAGATGTTTTTGGCACTTCAGAAAGCTTTGATGTTTCATAGTTATGGGCAGATTTCTGCAAATTGTTCTGTTCTAATACTTTGCTCAATATCATTCTTCATTTCACCATTTTCAGTTACAGCTACACTTTAACATCTTTTAGATCTTGAGAACACTCACTGTTATAGACTGAATGTTTGTGTCGGCACCCCGCCCCCCCCCCCCTGCCAAATTCACATGTTGAAACCTAATCCCTGATGTGATGGTATTTGGAGGTGGAACCTTTGAGAGGTGATTAGGTCATTCCTCCCTAAAGGAATTAGTGCCCTTATAAAAGAAGCCACAGAGAGCTCCCTTGCCCCTTCTGCCATGTGAGAACACAGGAGAAAGACAGTGCCTACGAACCAGGAAGCAGACCCTCACCAGATTCTCAACAGACACCTAATCTGCTAGTACCTTGATTCTGCATTTCCCAGCCTTCAGAACTGTGAGAAATAAATTTCTTTTGTTTGTAAGCCACTCAGTCTATGGTATTTTGGGTACAGTAGCACAAATGGATTAAGACACTCACCCTGCTGCTCTAGGGAATTCTAATCTTACAAAAGCTAAAAATTTCACCTAAATACCACTGACTAGGTAAAGAGAAGAAATAGATGATGATCTTTAATTATTGCCTTCAGACAGATGCTCAGCAACTTCTGCCCACTCACTGTCCTGTAAAATGTTCTTAGGGGAGAAGGATTATCTGAGAGCTATGCTTATTTTGGTTAGTAAGGATTGATTTATATGTATGTGTGCATGTATTTTGCTACGCTCCCTAACTCCTGTAAGCTTCTATTTCATTTTCTCAGTTCCAGGATATGTGTTCTCAAGAAAGGAAATTTGGGACACCTGATTTTTGCTCTGCATTTATTTTCTTACTGTTAATCTTTGGTGCTTCTCCCTCTAAGTATTTACTGGTAACATCGGGTAAACACATTTGGAAGAAGAATGTCAAAATCTGTATAGTACTATTGAGAGAATAAAAAAGTCCTCCAGAGAAAACATCTGACACACACAAAAATATCTTAAGCCTCATTCACAAAAAAAAATAACTCCTTGAAAAAAAGTGAGGAAAGCACTGAAAAAGAAATAGGATTTTGAACTCTGCCCAAGACAAACCAAATCAGAGAGATTAACTGTAAAGGCATTTTATGGTTTCTACATTAGAATGGAAGAAATGACCAGGTCAGAAGTGGTGCTTGTTTTTAGTAGATTATGCAGGACATACAGGGAGCAGTGGCTTGTTCTGATTTTCTAGTTGTCTTTCTAAGTACTTTTTTTAATGAATTCTAAATAATTTACATGACTTCTGGCCCTCCCATTCTGCTCACTGAATAGCATACAGGGCAGAATTCAAGCACAGTAAAGATAAATGTCTGCCATCAGGTCAGTAAATCAGTGGTAGGGCCAGGTCCTGAGTCTACAACCTTTAAATCATGCTCTGATTGATCTACAACCAGGGAGTTCAGCTTTGCCATTTCCAAATATAGCCTATTGATTTTTTAACAAAT
The DNA here is from genome assembly GCF_965194805.1 of Balaenoptera borealis. Classification (NCBI taxonomy): domain Eukaryota; kingdom Metazoa; phylum Chordata; class Mammalia; order Artiodactyla; family Balaenopteridae; genus Balaenoptera; species Balaenoptera borealis. The sequence goes on from NC_138877.1 coordinate 9,199,677, forward strand.
ACCTCAACAATTAATCAAGAAATAATTATTTATGGAGCACCTTTCATTTGTTTTTCACTACTTAGGCCTGAATGGGAATAGCCTTTATCTGTCATCACACAGCTGATGCTAATCTGACTAGAGAGATGCGCTGTTTAATATGTATTAGACATGAAGCAACAAGCAAACTGTGCAAACCAGTATTATCAATACAATTAATGTTGTAGAGAGGAAACTTTCTTTTGGGTTCACAGACAGGGAAGATCTAGGAGAACAGAAACTATCTAGGAAGGCTTCAATCATGAAGGAGGTTAAATGAGCCAGGGGTGGGGGAAGGAAGATGCATTACTGGCCAGAAAAAAGTACAAATATGCTGCGGCAAGATTTGTGGAATGTGCTGGTAAAGTACAGCCTACTTAGGGAAAATAAGATCGGGAGAGACGTGGAGGGCCATCCTACACCTTTACCCTCACATACCTACACAAATCTCCACACATCTTAAGCTTCAGCCACTTTTGGCCACTTGCCATTATCTCTATTTATTTATTCCTCTTTTCATTCAATCACGCAGGGAATACTTATGGAATGTTCATCTTATGCTAACAGTGTACCAGTCACTATGGGTGCAAGGGTGAGCAAGGGCTCATTATATCACCTTGGTTACAAACATGGGTTCTGTAGTCAAATAGACTTGATAAAGGTCTGGTTCTGCCAGTTACCACCTGAAAAAATTATTTAATCTCTCAAAGCATCAATTTTATCATCAGCAAGTAAGAATACCTTATGTGGTTTTTATAGTTAGCATGTTTTTGCCTAGCCTTCCTTTCTCCTTATCAAATTTCCTTTAGAACTCCAAGATGGTGATATAGGAGATTCCTGAATTTCCCTCATCCCACAGATACACTGAACATATGGCTAATAAGTTGTAACTCCCTTTGAGAGAAATTCAGAAACTACTTGAGTGACTCCTATACATTGGACCCTGGCACAGCACCAGACCATCGACAGGGGATTCCCCAGCTTCCAGCTTCTCCCTGAGAAGCAAAGGGTTTGGACCACATATCTATCACTCCCACTTTTAAAGCTCCCACCAAAGGGACAGGACCCCAAAACACCTAGCTCTGAAAGCCAGTAGAGCTTGAGTTCAGGAGACCCACAGAACTGTAGCAATGAAGCAGCAGTTCCTAATGAGGGCATGAGCAGTCACTGTGGCTATCCCCACCCGGGCTCAGTGCAGAGGGAGCTGGCAAAAAAGTCCATCTCTCAGTCTTCCCTGGCAGAGTTCGACTGCATGTATCACAAGCTGCTGCCCGAGGGTCCAGATTCTAATTAGCACTCATCTAGCTGCTAGCTGAGATTCTCCCTGGATCCCAGAAGGGTTGGTGGGCATTTCCATTGTCTTCTCTCTCTGGTTTGGTCCAGCAATAAATCGGGTCACCAGCAACTCTCTGGAAGGAGCTTCCAGATATCCACATATCTGGCACCCCAGCTTTTGCAGCTGCAGCCCAAGGTACATGCCCCCAGAACATCTGACTCTGAAAGCCAATAGGGCTTGCATTCACTAGTCCTACAGAACTGTAACAAACAAAGAAATAGTTATTAACAAGCACACATGTAAGCACTTGCCTCAGCTCTTCCCCCAGGGCTCCGAGAGGAAGCAGGCAAAAACACCTATCTCCTAGTTTCTCCTGGGAAGGAGTTTAACAGCATACTTTCCCAGCTGCAGCCTTGAGTGTCCAGCTTCTAATCAGCCTGCATCTTGATGACCCTCCCCTTTGGGTCACTGACAGGTCTTGGCACACCCTCAACCACCAGCAACCACTAGGAACAAAGACAGCAGCTTGGACAATCACAAAGGTTTGAGAAGCAACAAAGGTTGGGCTGGACTGATTTACAAGGTTCATCTTCTACTCAAGACCAGTCTGTGAAGACAAGAAGAAGTGGCTCTTTAATGTACAGAAACCAACACAGAATATCAGAAAAATGAACAAACAAGGAAATACGTTCCAGACAAAATAAGATAAACTCCAGAAACCAATGTTAATGAAATGGAGATAAGTGATTTAACTGATAGAGATTTCAAAATAATAGTCATAAAGAAGCTCACAGAGGTCGGGAGGGCAAGGCATGAGCAAAGTGAGAATTGCAACAAAGAGACAGAAAATATTAAAAAGTACCAAAAACAAATCATAGAGCTGAAGAATACAATAACTGAACTGAAAAATTCAATAGAGTGGCTCAACAGCTGACTAGACCAAGTGGAAAAACAGTATCAGCAAACTTGAAGACAGGAGAGTAGAATTCATTCCGTAAAAGGAGCAAAAAGGAAAAAGAATGAAAAAGAGTGAAGATAGCTTAAGGGGCTTAGGGGACACTGTTAAGTGGATCAATATACATATTATAGTCCTTTGTCGCTGATCCTGAAGTTTCGTGTCTTGTACTGGCATCCATGAAACTGCAGCAGCCTAACTTACTGTGCTTCAAGTAAAGTAAAATCTCAGACCCTTCCCAGTTCTCGATTCTCATCTAATCTGTCCATGTGAGTAGATTAGGGACAGCTGGGATGAGTTCTTCCCTCTGAATGGTTAACGTGACTAGGCCAGTGTTGGTGAAACAACGGGTTCCTGTCCATGCATGGAAAAAATCAGGTCGGAACAGAGGGAGACATGAGCCAGACCGCAGAGGAACTGAATGCTCTGCAGAGATCTCTCTGGTAATTACCAGGGAGTCATGGAATGACGGGGGCTGGGCGGTGAGGGTGTATGGGATGATGAGTCAGAAAGATTAAAAAGCTGTATTATTATTTTTTTTTACCTTTATTTATTTATCTTTTGTCCATACCACGTGGCATGCAAGATTTCAGTTCCCCAACCAGGGACTGAACCCATGCCCCCTGCAGTGGAAGCACGGAGTCTCAACCACTGGACCCCCAGGGAAATCCCCTGTATTATTTAAGATAGACTACACGGCAAAAAGTTCAAAATACAGGAAGAATGGTTAGGAGAGATTTGTCTAGGCATGAAGTGATGAGAAATTGAACCAGAAAGATGAAAAGGAATGAGGGCATATGAATGAATGTTTATTGAGTCCCTGAGTTCCCACTCTGACCAGGAATGTAAGATATGTGACTTGCTGCTTGACTGGAAGAGGGAGTTGCCCAGTTATAAGCAAGGTAGCAGGGACTGAGGCAGTGAGTCCTGGGGATAAGGCAAGAGATGCTGGCAGGAATGGGACACGGCACAGGCAGCACATAAGCTTCTGTCTGGCTACAGAGACCTTAACTGATTTAAGTCTCTCAATGTGAAGTCACAGACAGAAGCAAAGCCTATGTGACCAATATGGCAGACTGAGGCAATCCAAAGTAAAGAGACAGTGGGAAAGTCAATGACGGAGTACCTATCATGCATGCTATGAGGTAGTATCAGTGATGCAGTCCATTAGGTCTTACTGTTCTCATAGAATCTCTTTTTGTTGTTGTTCTCACAGAATCTTATACCATATTTTACTCCATCATTTATTTAGCTTAGGCCAGCATTTTATTATGGGCAGCTCTGACCCTTTCCAGGTAACTCTGTTGATGGGATAGCTCTTCTTTGACCTCAGTTGGGCCTGCCTAAAACAGTAGGTCCTAAGAAGAACTAGAAAAAGTCGTCCAGACTTTTTGGGAGACATTAAGCCATTCTGAAGCAATAAGCAGGACTGTCAGAAAAGTTCTATGTAGGAAGTTAAAAACATCAGTTCCACAGATAACAACTGAAAGATCTAGATAAAATCCCTCACTTGATGATGCTTTCTTTTCAGCGTAACTCATCTCTCCCACTGGGAAACTTCATAAAATATATATAAAGCAAAAAGTACACTTCTTGGCAGTGAAATTTTGGCAACTGCTTCTAAACAATCTTGCTGAAGTGATGTGGGACCATTTAGGGCATTTTTCTGAGCCTCCAATATTTTGCCAATACATCAGCATGACACTGAGCTAGAAGTCGGGTCTAGAGAAGCTGCTATTTTCTTTGAAAGAAAAATGTTTAAATTCCAAACTGAAAACTTGGAAGATGATTTTTGGAAAGCAAATGTGTCAATATATGAGACTTTAAAATATTTAAACCTCTCAGCCAGAAATGATAAAAACAGACAAAGACAGGGAGACAAATATAGACAGATGCTCCTCTTAGCATTATTTATAGTAGCAAAAAGAGTAAACAGCCCAAACACGTAACATAAGGAGAAGGCTTCTATAATCATTATATTTGTTCCAGGTAATGTAATACAGCCATTAAAGCCATCTACAAAAATTAAAATAACAGGAAAATGTTCATAATGTCAAGCAGAAAAAAACAGGATCCAAAATCTATAATAAAGTGTCATCTTAGTTGTCAAAGTTTTCCTTCAGTATTGGACCATTTCTACCAGCAAACATACCTGTTCTATTATTGACCAACTTAAAAAAAATCCCTTAACCCAAATATCTACCTCAAGCTCCTAAATCATTTCTCTGCTCCCCTTCACAGTAAATTTTCTTGAAAGAGCTGTCTATACTTGCTTTCTCTCCTAAACCTATTCCAATCAGGATGTTGCTTTCACCATTACACCAAAATGCATGACCTCACTGTTGTCAAATACAGAGATCAATTCTCCTGCCTCATGGGAAACAACCCACCAGCAGTGTCTGATACAAGTGCTAACTCTCTCCTCCTCGACTTGCTTTTTCTTCTTGATTCTAGAACATGCTCTGTCTCAGTCCTCCTACTTTACCGGCTGACCCTTCTCACTCTCCTTTGTTGCACGCTTCCTCTTCACCTTCTTGCCATCTAAACACTGGAGTGCCCTAGGGCTCAGCCGTCAAACTTCTTTTCTAATACACTTACATGCTTTAAATCATCGGGTCTCATGACTTTAAATGTCATCTAGGTGATGACTCCCCAATCTACCTGACATCTCTACTTATAGCTTCCACTTTCCTGACTAATCTGATTCTCCCCCAGTTTTCCCCATCGCAGTAAATGGTTTCTAGTTGCTCAGGCCAACAAATTTGGATTCATTCTTGTCTTCTCTCTTTCTTATACCCCATACCCACACCATCAGCAGATATGTTTGACTTTACCTTCAGAAAAACTCCAATCTTCCCACTCTCCTCACCTGTACCACTACCTCCCAGGTCCAAGCCCATCCCCTTGCATCTCACCTACTATTTACAATATCCTCCAACTGGGCTGTCCCCCTCACTTCCTGTCCTCATCCCCTCTTGCTCTCTCCTGTGGTCCTTTCCCAGAGGTGCCACAGTGATCTTTGGAAAGGTTAAGTGAAATCATGTCTTCGTTCCTCTGCTTAAACACTTAGAAATCTTCCCACCTGTGCTTGATACTGTGGATCAATACTCAGCATTAATTCTGAACCTCTCCAGTACGCAGAGCTTGAAACTACCTCGCGGTTGTGTTCTGGACACACATTAGGTTCTGCTGATTAAGATGAGGCTAGCTAGCAGCTGCCTTAACTGCTGCTGGTGGCAAGCACCGTCGTCAACAGTGTGGGTGTTTTTTGTTTTTGTTTTGTTTTCTGTAGCAGCAGCCCAGTGTCCAGGAACCAGTCTGCTAGATATAGTGAGGCAAGTGCAGAAGCAGCAGCTTCTCGATCCCTGATCCCACTGCCAGCCATGTGCTCCAGAGAAGAGTGGATGCTATGAGAGCCTGATTCCCTTCCTTCCTGATACTGGTAGAAGAGCAGCTTCCATGGCACGCCCTTGTGGGGGAGTTGTTCTGAAAGGTACTCCCAGAGGTCCACTGAGAACCCATTCCTCCAACTTTTCCAAAGATTTTATAAGGACCAAATTCACTGAATTATATCCTTTTCTCCTCCAGTTAGCCAGAGGTTTCCATTCTCTGATACCAACGAATATGCCATCACACCCGAATCAATTCCCAAGTCCTTACTCTCACCCCTGAGACCCTATGTGCTCTGCTGCCCTGTCACCCACTTGGTCTAAGACCTTCCACTGTCCTCCTTGCTCATTCTACTCCAGAAACACAGGCAGAAAAATAAGCATACTGTTAAAAGAAAACGGAAAAATTGAAGATACAGCTGCTGAGTTGCATTCTCAGTCACTAACAAATATATTCACATTGCCCAGAACAATAAGGTAAAATACTCAATATGACAGCATTCACATGCATTGCTAATCCTAAAGAAGATTTTGAAAGCTGGCCTCTTCTAAGTGATTCTCTGGATTTGTTCTAGCTTTAGAGTTCTTATTTATCTGCTCTAATAAACACGGAATCCAGGATTACCATCTCCCTGATAGGAATACTCTGTTTATAAGGTATCAGGTTTTTTTTTTTATTCCTCTGTGGGATATTCAGATTATTTTCAATAAAAAGTAAAAACAAAAAAAGTGTTTTTTCACATGAATTGCTGTTAAGGCTTGCATCCCTCAGTTTACATTTATGTTGTTGATATTTATATTTAGAGGAATTTTACAGTTGAATTTGTACAATTTCAACATACTGGCTGATGCCCTCCAAAGGGCCAATCTATGTGGATTTTATGAATTCTGAATCTGTCATCCTGGGTATTAGCTGTGAAGTTTACCATAGCTCAGCCAATCCAATTATTTTAGCTGCCTACACGCTTAGAGCTGAATTCCACAGTCAAAAATCTGTAAATATGTCCAAACAACTAAAAATCAATAAGCTGAAATCTGACATGATGGGGAATTTAAAAAGCTACATTCATTTATTCTTTTAGCCTCCAAATTAACAGTGAACTCTAGTATCCTGAACTGCAAACTGCATGTACGTATGTATGTATTTTAAAATTTGTGTTTGATCTCCAAGAACAAAAACACACATTTATGCTTTAGTGACCTTTTTGATGATATCTGGATATTATCAAACCTACTGAAAAACACTTTCAAATTGCTCTGAATTAGCAGATGATTTTGATTCATCTTCTCCTCGTTCATATATAAATGGATGGCTTTGTTCATGAAGAAGTTCAGATTTAAGAGTTAGATTTGAAGTAAATGCTAGAAATCTCTCTACTACAGGTATTTGTGTTTTGAGACATGGGATTTCATGGTTAGTAAGAGGACTGAAATGAAAAGCTTGCTGAAAGGCCTCAAGTACCCAGTATCACTGAGCCCATGGATTCTTGGAAGCAGACTACTTCCCTGACGATTTCGGTATGTCTAGTTCGTAACGTGGGAGTGTCCTAGAAAGGGGAAGGTGGAGTAGACCACTTTTAGCTTTGGGGATTCTGCCATAGTGTTGCCGGAGGACCTCGAAGGCAAAACACTTTTTGCAGAAAGCTAAAAAATAAACTCAGTAAATGATTTTTTTTCAAATGATCTAGAAATAATTTCACTAGCCAAAAAAGGGCCATATTTCAGCTTTTCAAAAACCTTCAAAATAAGTATAATTGACTATTTTACAATTTTTCCATTAATTTTGAGTTGGCAATATCTCTCACGAACATAGATGCACAAATTGTCAACAAAATATTGGCAAACCAAATTCAAGAATATATTAAAAGGATAACACGTCATGACCAAGCACTGTTTATCCTAGGAATATAAGGTTGTATTTGAGGATAAAAATGATAAATCCGTATTGAGTTGTAAGGTTTACATGAGATGACAGACTTCGAGCAGTTAGTACAGTATCTCAGGTTAACAAAACCTCAATGGATGTCAGCTATGACAACTGATGGTGGTTTTTTTTTGGGGGGGGGGGGGAAGTGCTAGAAAATTAGATAATTTTCTGGGCATGAGGAGGTCAATACTTAAGAGAAATAATGAAGGTTTAGATCAGCCATGGAGGGGCATGGACAGAAGAGAAAACTGTGATGTAATGAGAGAATGGGTGGGCAGAGCCAAAGGCCCACTGGACACTTGAATTCAAGGACTGTCACGGCACCAGTATCCATAGTTTTGTCATAACATCCAGGAATGCTAGGCCATTCCTATCTGGAAGGGTAAAAGGCAGATTTCAGATCCAGGGTTAGATCTGGGCCAGTGAGTGCAGTGAAGGCCAGAGGTGGAGGGAGTTGAGGATGCTCAAGGGAAAGTAAACAGGACAGATGACGCAGCTGAGAGCCCTGGCTGGTAGGAGAAAGAGGGGGGCACATGGGGCCAGTAGCCTAGAGGCAGATGGAGGGACCAGAACTGCAACCTGCGTGAAAGTGGAAATGCAGCTGCAGAAGGAGTGACAGGACAAGAGGTGCGAAGACGGAGGCTGTGGTCTTCAAGGGAGGCGGCAGGACTTCCTGCACCCTGGAACATCCACGCCCCCCGCTTCAGTAAGCATTCCCTTTCTAGTCTGTAATATCATCGTCACAGACATGAAGTCTACATTTCTCAGACTCCAACTTGGGCTAAATCAGGCCAGCGAGGTATAAGCAGAGGGTTGTGCGGAGCTTCTGGAAAGGGATGAAGTGAACCCTTTCTGTCTTCCAACCTTTTACCTCCTTCCCCGCACAAGAGGCCATCCTGGCCCCTGAGGCAGCTCACTGAAGACGGGTGAGTAGCATGACAGAAGACCCTGCCTTGTCTCCCACCTCTGGAATTTTTGGTTTTGGTTTTGGTTTTGATGTGAGGAAGATATAAAGCCCTATGTGGTTTAAGTTACTGTTACTTTGGGATTTCTTATTTCTCCCAGCAGAACCTAAACCTAACACATACAATGGGACACTGAGCTTAAAGATTTCTGAAGTGAACCGTTGTCAGGATGTCCAGACTCCGGCTGTGAGAAGTACAAGAAGTGTTAAGTTTGTATCTGACTTCGGAAAATTTTCAATTAGATTAAACTCTATGCTCCAGTAGCTTTCATTAGTTTCCTTAATCTTTCCCTAATATGTCATGCCAAATAAAATCAGTTTTACTATTTTCCCTCACGACATCTGAAAGCAGCAGTTGGGGCTCCAAGTCATCTTCTTTATAGGCACATCCCCTGGTTTGTTGAGCTCTCTCTGAGTGGCAAAGCCCTGCGTTTCTGCACCATCCTGCATACTTACCTCTGCACATGGTCTAGTGTGTACATTTCTTTCTTTAAGTGTGAGGTCTGGACCTCAACACAGGGCAGAGGCGGGTCCGAGCAGGCTATTATCCTTCACTCCAGATGACATGCTTCTATTATTACTATATTACCTTTTCCAGCAGAGACACCACATTTTGCATTCATATGAAACCTTGTTTTGACTGAAATGTGTGTCTTTTCCACCCAGGTTGCTGGTAAAGACACATCTTCCCCAATCTCAACTTGTGTAGTTTTCATATTTTTCAAATGCAAGTGCACAGCCTTACAAAGCTAGTTCCATTAAATTTCACCTTGTAAGATCTGACTCACTGCTTCAGCCCATGGAGATTTCTGGAACTCTAATTCTGGCACCCACTCCCTCTTGTTAAGCCTTGTACTATTTGCACCTTTGATAAGCCTGTTCTCTGGTTCTTCATCTAGATCTCGAATCAAAAGATTGAACAAGGCACCTGGTTCCTGGACAAGGACCTTCCTCCCAGCTGCCATTCATCAACCAACTCATCAGAGTTTGGAGACTATATTTTGCAGCAAGTGATTGTTCTCCTGATTGTATTCAGGATTTCTTAGCACAAGAAAAGGAAAGCTTGGGGCTTCCCTGCTGGCACAGTGGTTGAGAATCCGCCTGCCAATGCAGGGGACACAGGTTCAAGCCCTGGTCTGGGAAGATCCCACACACTGCGGAGCTACTAAGCCTATGTGCCACAACTACTGAGCCCACGCTTTAAAGCCTGCGAGACACAACTACTGAAGCCCATACACCACAACGAAGAGTAGCCCCCGCTCACCGCAACTAGAGAAAGCCCGCACCAGCAATGAAGACCCAACGCAGCCATACATACATACATACATAAAGGAAAGCTGAAGAAAGATTCCTATAGTAAATCATTTGGCCACTCAAGGTTGTTTGGAGTTGGTGGATGTCATGGACTAAATGTTTGAGTGTCCCCAGAATTCATATGTTGAAGCCCTAACCCCAGTGTGATGGCATTTGGAGGCAGGGCCTTTAGAAGGTAATCAGGTTTAGATGAGGTCACAAGGGTGAAGACTCCATGATTGGATCAGTGCCCTTATAATAAGAGAAAGCGACACCAGAGCTTCCTTTCTCTGCCATGTGTGAATATAGCAAGAAGGCAACTGACTGTAAGCCAGGAAGAGTCCTCACCAAGAAATCAACTCTCCTGGCACCTTTATCAAGGACTACCAGTCTCCAGAACCGTGAGAAATGTCTGTTGTCTAAACCAGCCAGGCTGTCATAGCAGCCCAAGCTGACTAAGACAGTGGATTTCCAACCAGTGACCTTCTCAAGGTGCCTATAGTTCTCTATTGTCAAAGCTCTGATGTGTCTAGCTCAAGCTGGGTCACTCTTCCTTGTGTCAATGATGTGTGTGTTAAGACAGGGTACTGAATCACTAGCCTGAATCCTGCAAGAGGCCACTGGAAGTGTGCTCATGTGGAGGAGGTAGTCTTAAATGCTTCTCCTATTTTAAGGCCTTGCTTTGGAACTGTGCCAGTGATCACATGAAATTGCCCAGAATTTTTGACTCTTTAGTTTACATGCTGCAAGGATTTGGATTTCTGTTCCTACTCTGTATTTCTGCCAAGCCAGAGAAGCCAACTTAGGCATGTTTTGAAGGGTGTCGAATTTCAGTTTCATTAGGCTTGGTATGGGAAAAGTGTTTGAAATTTACACAAATCACCATAAGCTTTTATAAGACCTTGTCCTTTCTGGTTGGAGAGACCAGATGTTACTTTTTGTCCCCAGATGACATACTCATAAAGAAAAACAGTTGCCTTTTCAAAGACACTTATTCTACTCAAGCATTCTTGTCTTTTAAAATGCTAAAACTGTTAGACTTTCTTATTTTGACATTGGTATAGTAGGGAACAAATTTAGTTTCATACACAGAGAGTTTGAACCCAAGGAGATTCCAAGTTGGTGTATGTGATACTGATGGCAGGGTGATGATCTTAACCTTCTTCACTGGCTCTCAGGGGCATTCAGGCAAAAGAAGGGTACATGGAATGAAAACTAAGAGTCTGATAAGAACATATATTGGTTCTGTGCCCCCAAGAAACAGTTGGGGCCTTTGGGGACCCAGAAACTGATCCTCTGACTGTATCCCTATTCTGGGACCCTCAGAACAGGTGGAAAAGTGGCTCAGGAACAGAAAAGGTGGGCAGGAGATTCTCCAATCTGGGATTCCCTGTGGAGACCCAATCTGGTACCAACTATGATCCAAGCCCAAGGCTAGGCCAGGCGACACTATTAGTTCAGGGATTTCTTTCATGTAACTCTCTCACGTAATCTCACATCAAGAGCTTCTCTGCTCACATGTATCCTATGGTCTCCCAACAAAGACTGGGTATGGCTTACTTCACACTGTGATTCCCAAGCCAATCAGAGGCATGTTCACATTTTTATTTCTTGTTCAACTGCTGGTATGTGTCAGGCACATAGGTTTACATATATCACATTTAACAAAAGCCCTCTGAGGTAGCTATGATACATTATTATTCACATGCTACAGATGCAGGATGTGAAGGTCATATTGGTTAATCAATCTTAAGGTTACACAACTAGAAGCAGATGAGCCAGGACTTGGACCCAGGTCTACCTGACCCCGATCCTAGTTTCTTTTACTACACATGCTGCTTCCACTTGCTCTGAGCAGCAGGATTCTTCCATTCCAATTCTGCTCATGGAATATGGGGGGTAAGAGCAACTTTGAGAAGCAGACAGACAACGTAAAATATCTGTCTGGTCCTGCTTAGCACTTCTTTCTGACTCACGTATGCTTGCTTCTGAATCTGCTCACATAACTCAACTACTTCAAGGTCTGTAATTTCTGAGCTTCAACTCTGACCTGACATGGGGACTGATCCTGCTAAGGGGGAGACAATTTGCTCCACCTCAAGGGAAATATTATCAAATTCTTTCTGGTTCATATACCATTTGTAGTTATATGTGGCCACTGGCTTGGTCACCAGTGTGCTGGTCACAGGTAAGTGGTCCCACACCCTCAGAGAACGCCAGGACCAAGGGAATCTGGGATCAACATGAACGTGGGTTGAAAGTTCAAATAGAGACATTATATTAATTTACATAGTTTTCATGGCATATCTGTGTCTTGTTCTGAAGAACAAGAAATTCCTTCTGAGAACCATACAGACAGGCATTAATTACTGCAGTTGGGCTCTAGGAATAAAAACAGCAAAGCCAAATGTTGAAAGAGGTAGTAGCTCCAAGAGGCTCAGCTGAGCCAAAGGGCTCCACCCGCCAAGAAGACAGCCTCCCATTCAGTCTGAAAGCAGCCTTCCTGCCTTACAGTGATTCTGCTGCTCCTATCAAATTTCCTTTGACCTAGAAGTGCATTTTTTTCACTGTCCAAACCTATATTAAATACTAACCAAAGAAATAGTGGATTCTCAAAAACCTCTATAATAGATGAATACCAGAAGCTTCATGGAAGGAGATGTTGTTACTGGTCACATTCAGATGGTTTCAAAATACAAAGAAATGTGAAAAGAAAATCACATATGAGTTTTTAATTTGAAAGCTACAAAGCAGATCTAGCACAATAAATCAGATATTACAACATAATTAGCCCACCTTTTCCATATCCTGATTGAAAATATGAATAAATCCAAACTTAGGAACTGTCTCCATTTGCTAGGGCTGCTATAACAAAGTACTACAAATTGAGTCACTTAAACAAACAGAAATGTATTGTCTCACATTTCTGGAGGCTAAAAGACTGAAACCAAAGTGTCAGCTGGGTTGGTTCCTTCAGAGGACTGTGAGGGAGGGGTTTTATTCACCACAGTATTGGAAGTCCTAGCCAGAGCAATCAGACAAGAAAAGAAACAAAAGGAATCCAAATTGGAAAGGAAGAAGTAAAACTGTCAGGGTTTGCAGATGACATGATACTATCAATACAACAGAAAATCCTAAAGATGCCACCAAGAAACGACTACAGCTCAATGAATTCAGTAAAGTTGCAGGATACAAAATTATATACATATATCTGTTGTGTTTCTATACACTTACAACAAACTATCAGAAAGAGAAATTAAGAAAACAATCCCATTCACAATCACATAAAAAAATTAAATGCCTGGGAATAAATCTAACTAAGGAGGTAAAAGACCTGTACTTGGAAAACTACAAGACACTGATGAAAGAAAAAGATGACTCAAACAGATGGAAAGCTATATAATGATCATGGATCATAAGAATTAATAGTGTTAAAATGACGATACTACCCAAGGCAATCTACAGATTCAATGCAATCCCTATCAAAATACCAATGGCATTTTTCACAGAACTAGAACAAATAATTCTAAAATTTGTATGGAAACACAAAAGACCCCAAATAGCCACAAAAATCTTAAGAAAGAAGAGCAAAACAGGACGTATCATGCTCCCTAATTTCAAACTATACTACGAAGCTACGGTCACCAAAACAGTATGGTACTGGCACAAAAATAGACACATAGATTAGTGGAACAGAATTGAGAGCCCAAAAATAAACCCACACTTATATGGGCAATTAATCTGTGACAAAAGTGACAAGAATACACAAAGGGAAAGACAGCCTCTTCAATAAATGATGTTGGGAAAACTGGACAGCTACTTGCAAAAGAATTAGATTGGACTACTTTCTCACACCATATACAAAAATAAACTCAAAATGGATTAAAGACTTCAATGTGAGACCTGAACTATAAAACTTCCAGAAGAAAACATAGGCAGTACAGTCTTTGACATCAGTCTTAGCAATATATTTTTGGATATGTCTCCTCAGGCAAGGGAAGTAAAAGCAAAAATAAACAAACGGGACTACATCAAATTAAAACCCTTTTGCACAGCAAAGGAAACTATCAACAAAACAGGCCACATGCTGAATGGGAGAACATATTTGCAAAACATATATATAAACAAGGGGTTAATATCTAAAATATACAAATAACTCATACAACTAATCATCAAGAAAACGAACTACCCAATCAAAAAATGGGCAGAGGACCTGAATAGATATTTTTCCAAGGAAGACAAACAGATGACCAACAGACACATGAGAAGATGCTCAGTATCACTAATCATAAGGGAAATGAAAATTAAAACCACAATGAGGTATCACCTCACACCTGTCAGAATGGCTATAAATAAAAAGACAACAAATAATAAGTGTTGACAAGGATGTGGAGAAAAGGGCACCCTTGTACACTGCTGGCGGGAATGTAAACTGGCACAGCCCCTATGGAAAACAGTACCATACTGCTCAAAATATTAAAAATAGAACTACCATACAATCCAGCAATTCCACTTCTGGGTATTTATATGAAGAAAATAAAAACACTAATTCAAAAGGATATATGCACACATATATGTTCACTGCAGCATTAGTTACAATAGCCAAGATATGAAAGCAATCTAAGTACCCATCTATAAATGAATGGATAAAGAATATGTGGTTATATATATGTGTGTATACAGACACACGCATGTGCGCACAATGGAATATTACTCAGCCATAAAAAAGAAATGAGGGCTTCCCTGGTGGCGCAGTGGTTAAGAATCTGCCTGCCGGGCTTCCCTGGTGGCGCAGTGGTTGAGAATCTGCCTGCCAATGCAGGGGACACGGGTTTGAGCCCTGGTCTGGGAAGATCCCACATGCCGCGGACCAACTAGGCCCGTGCGCCACAAGTACTGAGCCTGCGCGTCTGGAGCCTGTGCTCCACAACGGGAGAGGCCGCGACAGTGAGAGGCCCGCGCACCGCGATGAAGAGTGGCCCCCACTTGCCGCAACTGGAGAAAGCCCTCGCACAGAAACGAAGACCCAACACAGCCAAAAATAAATATATAAAAAAAAAAAATTAAAAAAAAAAAAAAAAAAAAAGAATCTGCCTGCCAATGCAGGGGACACGGGTTCGAGCCCTGGTCTGGGAAGATCCCACATGCCGCGGAGCAACTAAGCCCATGCGCCACAACTACTGAGCCTGCGCTCTAGAGCCCACGAGCCACAACTACTGAAGCCCATGTGCCACAACTACTGAAGCCCGCGTGCCTAGAGCCTGTGCTCTGCAACAAGAGAAGCCACCACAATGAGAAGCCTGAGCCCCGCAACAAAGAGTAGCCCCCGCTCACTGCAACTAGAGAAAGCCCGCGTGCAGCAGTGAAGACCCAATGCAGCCAAAAATTAAATAAATGAATAAATAAATAAATTTAAAAAAAAAAAAGAAATGAAATCTTGCTGTTTGCGACAACATGTAAATCAGACAGAGAAAAACATATATTGTATGATTTCACCTATATGTGGAATCTGAAAACAAAACAAATGAACACAACTAAACAGAAACAAAGTCATAGATACAGAGAAAAAACAGGTGGTTGCCAGAGGGGAGAGGGCTGGGGGAAGAAGAGAAATAGGTGAGGGAGATTATGAGGTACAAACTTTCAGTTATAAAATATTAATAAATGAGCCACAGGTATGAAATGTTCAGTGTGTGAATATAGCAATAATTATGCAATACCTTTGTGTGGTGACAGACGACACCTAGACTTATCATGGTGACCATTCTGAAATGTATAGAAATATCTAATCACTAAGCTGTGTACTAGGAACTAACATAGTGTAGTTAGTTACACTACAATTACACTTCAAAAACAAACAGACTCATAGAAAAAGAGATCAGATTTGTGGCTACCAGAGGTGGGGGGTCCGGGGAGGGGCAATTGGATGAAGGTGATCAAAAGGTACAAACTTCCAGTTAAAAGATAAATAAGTACTAGTGATGTAACGTAATACAACATGTTAAGATAGTTAACACTGCTGTATGTTGCATATGAAAGTTGTTAAGACAGGCAATCCTAAGAGTTCCCGTCACAAGGAAAAAGTATGTATTTTTCTATTTCTTTAACGTGTCTATATGAGATGATGGATGTTCACTAAACCTTTGTGGTAAATATTTCACGATGTATGTAAGTCAAATCATTATGTTGTCCACCTTAAACTTATACAGTGCTGTATGTCAATTATACCTCAATAAAACTGCAAGGAAAAAAAGTGAAGGTGAAGCCGAAAAAGATTAGAGGGTATCAGGTGCTGGGTGTTGGGTGATGGGGAGTTGTTGTTTAGTGGGTACAGAGTTTCTTTTTGGGCTAATGAAAAAGTTTTGAAAATAGATAGTGGTGGGCTTCCCTAGTGGCACAGTGGTTGAGAATCTGCCTGCCAATGCAGGGGACACGGGTTCGAGCCCTGGTCTGGGAAGATCCCACATGCCGCGGAGCAACTAGGCCCGTGAGCCACAACTACTGAGCCTGCGCGTCTGGAGCCTGTGCTCCGCAACAAGAGAGGCCGCGATAGTGAGGCCCACGCACCGCGATGAAGAGTGGCCCCCGCTTGCCACAACTAGAGAAAGCCCTCGTACAGAAACAAAGACCCAACACAGCCAAAAATAAATAGATTAATTTTTTAAAAAAAGAATTTGCTTAGCTATGAGGGGAACACAGATTCTTAAAAAAAAAAAAAATTGATAGTGGTGATGGTGTCACAACACTGAATGCAATTAATGCCACTGAATTGTACACTTAAAAATGGTTAATATGGCAAATTTTTTGTTATATATATAGTTTACCAAATTTTTTTTAAATTTAAAGATACCTGAAGACACAGTAACCACTGTCTTTGAGGGGTCAAAGAGGAAAGGGAGTGTAACCATTACATATCTTTAGCTCTCAGTGGAAATAAGTAAGGATATTCAAGTAACAATATTTTATTACTATCATTACAATTACTACCCTCTTACCTGACTTCGGAGCTCATTACTCCTAACATTATGATGCTACACATACAATGGGCACTCCTGAATGTCATTGTGAGAGGCCTTAACCGGGTATGAATCATGGAAAGGAGGCAACAAATTACTGTGAATTCTTTGCACAGTGGAACAGGGGCATATATTAAGGCAGAAAATCTGAGGTTTTATGGTCTGCCTAGGGAGTTGATAATAATGATGAATAAGCAACCTACCTCTATTAACTAGGCCTGCAGCTCCCTGCTTTTCTACGCATGATTACCTCCACGAAATTCTCCTCACTTTTGTATTGATTCAGTCCCCTGCATTGTTGCTAACTCCTTTCTGTTACTTTCTCAAGGGGGAAAAGAAAATCATTTCAGAGTAGCTGGAAGACATTCAACTTTATCTAAAAGTGATCGATGGCAATAAATTTCATCTTTGTTATTCTCTTGTTCCAAGAGGCTGAGCTTCAAAAAGCTTTGCAGAAAAGAAACAGATGGTGAAGAGAAACACAAGGTAATAGTTTCCTCAGGGGGAGGAGCTCAGGAGAGCTTTGTGGCTCATTCAAGGGCACGTTCGAATGCAAATGGGGAAAATAATAAGAGTGTTAGCAAGGACAAAGATTAACAAAGAAGCCAAGGAAAATAGACTTTGACTATTGTTCATTTACTATGCATACTTAAAAACAGACTCAGTCATGAGTCTTCAATGAAAACAATCATGTTTGCTAAATGTTCGCTGGACAGCCTGGTAACTGCCTTGGAATCTGAGGAGATGGGTGCTCTGATTATCATCTTTACATTGCCAAAGGCAGAGAGTAGGATGTCTTGGGAAAGAAGAAAATCACTTTGCTGTACACCTGAAACTAACACAACACTGTGATCAAATATGTTTCAACTATACTTCAATAATTCTGTATCACATGATGAAACAGTGATGTATCTAGGTACTGAAATAAAATCCCTAATTTTCAATCCAAAGGGGAAAAATAACAATCTTAGGCAAGTTAAACTGAGGATTTCATATTGGGAAATTAGGTCAGCTTTCATACGCCGGTCTCTCATGCCACCTGCTTGATTTAAACGCTTCACTAGTGGCAAGGCTGGCACTCTCTACCCTTGCTGGTAAGTCAGATATCAGAGAATGTTTGTCTATGCAATGTGGAGTCACTGCACCCTGCTGTGTATTCAGAAATGCACATTTCTCTCCTTGTGTGTGTTACTAATCAGGCCCTGAAACGGGACCAACTAAAATTGTTGGCGTTGAGTACAATTTACCTCTAGATAGAGAGGCTTTGCGACTTCCAAGTCCTGTGACCAGGCACAGATGCACGTGAACAAGGTATGGTTTGCTCTTAGGTGCCTCTGAGAGGTGGGAAACTTGCTTGAGGGGGATATTCTACGTAGCGTCTCCTGAGCGCTGTGTGCGAGCATCCGAGTGTGGTGATATCCTGTCCAACTGCTAGCCCTCCACAGGAGGTTCACAGGTTGTTAAACTAGGAGAACCAGGGTTAAGTAGGGATTAGTGGTGCTCATCAGTTCCACGTGCCATGGAGAACAGGAGTGCTTGCTCTCAGAGAAAGTGAAAAGATACTAAGAATGACTCTGCTAAGCTTGAGGAAGGCAATCCAGTCTCCTTGGACAGGAAGGAGTACCCAACAAGGAAAAGACGATGGAATAAATTTAGAGGGACTAAAGGGAACTCAAACGAAGGTGGAAGAATATGGTACCTGAAAGAAAGAGAAGGCTCTCACTGTCACATCACACCTCCAGGGCTATGCATCAGGCAAAAGGCTCTGTCCTCCAAGGTGATTAAGACCTCCAAAAAGAAAGCTGTGGTTTAAATAAAATGGAATATTAAGAAGAGGAGGAAAGGAGGACTTCTGTCACAGACGACAGAGAGGAGGAACAGATGAGTCAGGGCTGCCGCTCACTCCAGAGAGATGGCTTAGCGGGTCAAGGGACCTGTGAGAACACTGGGCTCAATTTCCTCCTTTTATATGCGAGTAGCCAAGGGACTCCTGGAGTCGCGTGAGCTGAGTGGGCTCAAACCCACAATCCCTGCTTTGGTTTAACCACTGGACTCATGGGGAGCTCTTTTTAAGGTGTGTGTAACCGTGGGAAAGAATAACACCTCTATCTGCAAAATATTCCTAGAGCACATAAGAATCATAGGTCACACTGATTGAGCACTTTTGAGCGCCAGGCACTGTTTCAGGCACTTTTACATATGTTATTTCATCCTCACAACAAACCTATGAAAAGGTTACTATTATTATTCTCTTATGAGGAAACTGGAGACATACACCAGGAGCTAGGAATGAAAAGATTAATTTTGTGCCACATCTTTGAGTATAAAGGGAGATTATTTTTAAAGTATTCTTGCAACATACAGAAATTAACATTTTCTCAAAGCATTCGATCACTCCAAGAAAATCACATATCCAAGTAATCGTAAGGCCCAATTACCACAACCATAAAAGTCATTTCACCACAATAAAGGAGCCATATTCAAACACATTTGGAAATTACTCAGCTCCTTCTATAGCTATATTCTTTCCTGTTTGCCTTTTCCCAGCCTGACTTCACTTTCATATTTTAGATTACATACTAATTGTGCCTTGGGGTTTTGAAGCCATGAAGTGGAATATCTATCAATTTTTAAGCAAGAGCATCCTTTAAAAAATGTTACTAATTGCTAAATGGTCGCATTTATTTCTTGTAAAATTACTCAATGATAAATTCAAGCCAAATACTTTGAAGAAAAAAGGGGATAGAGTTCTTCCACTTAAATAATATTTTAGTGGTGGCATGCAAGTCTTTCAGGCAGTATAAGTCCACTACCCCTTCCCCATCCACTTGCTGCTCCCATATGAGGAAAGAGGCAAATGCCAGCAAATTCTGAGGACCAGACCGCTCCAGCAGCCATGGATCGGGTGGGCACTAGAAGAGGCACTTTCTACTTCTCTCCATCCCTGTGGTAGAAGGTTAATTTGGTGGCTCCCAATGAACCATGCCTCCTGGTATTCACACCCCATGTAGCCCCCAAATGGGCTTAACTATGTATCTAGTTTTAGCCAACAGGGCATTAGCAAGTGTGAAGAACATGGAGATGTGATAAGCTCTTGCACTTGAGGCTTATACTCTTGATACACTGCTTTTTGAAACCCAGCCACCATGCTGTAAGGAAAGAAGCTCAAGAAGACACACGGAGGCAAATACATGGAAAACTGAGACCGCTGGTTGAAAGCCCAGCTGAGGTCCCAATTTGTGGCCCGCACCAACTGCCACTCACATGAGTGAGGTCATTTAGACCTTCCAGCCATTCCCATGCCACAGTGGGCACTGCATCATGCAAAAGAACCAATCACTCAAACCACAGAATCACAAAAAATAAACTGTTCTTTTTTTAAGCCAGTGAATTTTGGAGTAGATTTTTACACACCAATAGGTAACTTAAACAAGCCCTCTGCACCCTGTCGTCCAGACCATCATTAATTCCCTTCTGGATTACTGGCATAATTTGGGGAAAAAACTCCCTATACCCAAGCCACTCCAATGTACACTCCAAACTAACCAGAACGATCTTTCTAAAAACCATCAACGGCTCCCTAGGGTCTTTAATATAAAGTCTAGCTCATAACACAGAACATGATTATAATATGACCCTTACTTCTCTCTCCAGTTTAGCCTATTACTTCACTCCAGCCCACACTTTATGTTCCAGTAATAGTGGTTATGCCCTGCTCTACCAAGAGTCAGGCTCTCTAGAACCATCTGTCCCACTTTCACCTTATCATGCTGACTCCTCTTTGCTTTTTAGGACCTGAACCATGGGTATCTCCCCAGGATCCTTTAGCACTCGGCTTACATCCATCATAGCACTTGCCTGCTGCACTGCAATTGTATCTTTTATTTCTCTCCTTCTTAAACTGTAGACTATTTGAGGACATGGAACAAATATTTCCTTTGGTCTGAATGTTTGTGTCCCCCCAGCATTCATATGTTGAAATCTTAATGTTCAATGTGATGTATTAGGAGGTGGGGCCATTGGGAGGGTCTTAGGTCACGAGAATGGAGCCCTCATGAATAGGATTAATGCTTTTATAAAAGAGACCCCCGGAGAGTTCCCTAGCCCACCTCTACATATCAAGAAGGCACTGGCTATGAACCAGGAAGAGGGCTGACACCAGAATGTGACCATGCTGGTGCCCTGATCTTGGACTTTCCAGCCTCTGGAAGTGAGAAATAAATTTCTATCATTTATAAACTGCCCAGTTTGTGGTATTTTGTTATAGTGGCCTGAACAGACTAAGACAACATTCACTTTTGTTTCCAGTACCAGCCACAGAGCTTCGCACATTGTAGGTGTTCAGAATGTGTTTGCTCAATGAATATTATTTACTCCACTCTGCCATCATTGCAAGATGACATTTGTTTTTCCCAGGTTTATCCTTATTCCAAACCAGGGATGAATGGGGAAGCTACTGATTACAGAAGAATGATTTGATCAATTTGATCACATCTTATATTCTAGAATAATGTCAAACAGGTCCCAGAAATTCAAGCTAAGCCAAACTTCAAAGAGGAAAGCCAAGATCAAAGATGGGACTTTGTTAGAGAGAAGGGCTTAGAGCTTGACCAACTCTTGCACATCCTCCAGGACTCATTTCATATCTGACTTCCTCTGAGACTCCATCCCTTAGTCACATAGGTTAGACTGGAATGCTTTTCTCCACATTCTCATGGGACTCTGTTTATTCTCTGTTTAGCATTGATAGTAAGTGTCTATCTGCCCTTTTCCCTCATTAGACTTGGGTTTCTGAACGAAAAAGCTGTATCTTACTTATATCTCAAGGGTCTAGCACAACACTGACACAGAACATATGCTCAAGAAATATCTGTTGTGTGAATGAATGAATAAATGAATGAATAAGCCAGAGAATGAAACTTAGTGAAAGCAGGCTGAGATCAAATGGGGTTAGGGAGGGAGCAGAGTTACCTTGAACAAGGGCTGATATTTGTGGCTTCCTTTAATGGTTCACTGAGTATGAGCCTAGCTCAATGGCCAGAGGTGAGATGGGCAACTCAGCCCAGGTTTGGTACCTCCCTGGTTCTCCTAGTGGAACTTCCTGATGTGATCTTTTGATTTGCAAGTGTCCTTTAGCTCTAGAATTATTACAGTGAAGCTCAATACGTAAAATAGATGAGAGCAGAGTTCTTCTGGTTGAAGTCGATGAAGCAACCCAGATTCCCACCCACTATTTCTTCCACCACCGCTCAGCAGCCCCCAAAGGTGCTTCACAGAAGCCTAGTTTGGAAAACCACTGTTCTATAGCTTTCTTACGACGTGAGTTAAGTTGCCATTACTGCTTTTCTGGTCCACTTTTTCCCTAATGGCAGCAAAGTAACCACCCACACCACAGTTCAGACACATCTGACCTGCCTCCCATTATGCCCACCCAACTGGTGTCACACGCGTTGGAGCCGACGGTGGGCATGCAGCACAGGTGGTCTAATGCCTTCCCTGACCAGCTAATATAAAATTGCCTCAAGTCATCCCTATTTCTGCCTCATTTTATATCCTGTCAACCGGGCTTTTTCTCCAGTCATCACTGGGGCCACTAGCTTCATGCACGTGTAGCCAGGCAGCCCCTGCCCAGCTGTGCTGCGGAGCTCCTGCTTTCTGCCCCTGGGCTTCTCTCCTGACCCTGCCTGTGGGACACCACCCCCGCCCCCGGCCACCCCGGCACATGCTCAAACCTGGAACCAAATGGGGGAACCCTTGACCTATGGGAATAGGACCTACAAATAAATACAATCATCTTCTGTGATTTGGGCAGACAATTCTAATGCACGTTCAATGAAGTTCCTCCAAAGATCCCCATGGGGACTGAGTCCCAGTTGCCTGCATCAGTAACACACCCTAAGATGGGCTCTTCTTCCTTTACCATTTTACTCTTCTCAGTCAGTCCTGTACCTTGGGATCTACCAAAGATAAACTACCTACACTTAAGCCACTATCTAAAGCTGATCTGGAAGTCAACCAAGTTAAGATGGTTCCTTGGCTGTTTTATTTTTCTTCTTAGCACTTATCATCCCTGACGTATTTTATATTTATTTGTTTTTCCATTTGTCTCCCTCCTCTAAAATAAAAACTGCACGAGAGCTGGGACTTGGCTTTTTTCACTCGTATATTACCAATACTTTGAATAATGCTTGGTACATGGTAAGTACTCAGTAAATATTTTTAAAATTAATCTGTTGAGGGACTTCCCTGGTGATGCAGTGGTTAAGAATCTGCCTGCCAATGCAGGGGACACGGGTTCAAGCCCTGGTCCGGGAAGATCCCACATGCCACAGAGCAACTAAGCCCATGCGCCGCAACTACTGAGCCTGCGTGCTGCAACTACTGAAGCCTGCATGCCTAAAGCCCGTGCTCCGCAACAAGAGAAGCCACCACAATGAGAAGCCCGTGCACCGCAACAAAGAGTAGCTCCTGCTCGCCATAACTAGAGAAAGCCTGCGGACAGCAACGAAGACCCAACTCAACCCAAAAAAAAAAAAAAATTAATCTGTTGAGTCTCCGGTTATATTTCTGATTCCCTGGTTGCCATGGTGCATGTGAGTTAAACAAGTTCATCAGTAGACATCCACACCTTGGCAGGGGACTGGAATTCAGTGTGGATACAATATAGGGCTAGATGGGTTTCCACTCTACCACTGGGACATACAGTCTTCTGTATGTAAGCTCTCCTCACAGTAGGCAGCACTTGACAAAGTAACCATCCACACTGGAGTTCAGACGCAGCTGCCCTGCCTCACATTACAGCCATTCAGATGGTGTCAAAAGAGACTGAACACTTGCAGTCAACTGCTCCGGATCAAATTTGAGCCACTGGGAGGGGATCTCGTGTAGCAGGACCAAGTTGGGTCTCCAGCCCAGGGCAGGGCTCACCATGGCTGGCTATACTGGGGTTGACTTCTGACATGCACAAGGTAGAGTCAGATTTCTCTCCTGACAATGGGTGATGCCAAGGACCCCAAGGTGATGGGTGATTCGAGGGGACCAGATTGTCTAGAATAATAAGAGATGTTAGGTCTAACTGTCAAGAAGAATAGGAATGGGCTCCAAAACTGGAAGTCCAAAGAGTTAAGAACTAAGATGATGAAACCAGGTGAAAACACATCAGAATCAAACAGGTAGAAATGGTGCATCTGAGCTTTTGCACCGAATTCTGGCCAATGTTGGCTTAGAACCTGGCTTCAAGGACAGGGGTACCAGGTCAGCGGCTACCAGACAGCTTAAATACACAATGAAGAAAATGATTGGGCTCATGATCTAAGAAGTAATAGATTTGGGGATAAACAGGGCAAATTTTTAGAACTGGAGACTGTTTGGTTACTATAATTGTACTAGGTCACTCTTGGTAAAATATTTCCCTAAATGCTGTGAAGGCTTATCTCTGCTAATTGCACCTTAAATTCTCTGTTTAGAGAGACTGCTCAGGTTAGTAACAGTGCTGACTCTTCAGGATTAGGGGCATTTAAAATGACTTAAAGGGGTGTGTCTCAAAAATTGCCTGGAAAGCTAATTAGGAATGCAAATTCCAGGACCTTATTCAATGAGCTTTGAGCTTCAGAGTGAGTAGGGAATCTTCATTTTAATCCAACACTCCAGGCAATGCTGGTACAGGCCATTCTTGAGAAATAGTGACTTAATACTTAACAGGATTTTCTGACACAGGAGCTTTTGAAATTCACTGGCATTTATGAAGGCATACACTGGTAAACAATTCTATATTCCTGTATCCCCCAAATTCAAGCCTCTTTACCATGCAGCTGGAGTACCATAGTTTTACACTATATTTTTTCTTGCTGAAAATCTCACTTTTGTTCTGTAATACATCATGAAAGAGGGAATTAATTTCATTTCCAGTTTTATCAACTGAGAATGGAACACGTGACACTCCAGCTGCCCCAAACCTTTCTAGAAAAGACATGGATAATACACACACACACAGATTTAAAATACAAACATTAAAAGATCTCTCTAGAAGGTTGTTTTACACTTTTAACCCATGAAACTCCATAAAGACAAGGATTACTTCTGTGAGTCAACTCATGTCAACGCGGGCAACTAGATGCAGAGATGTCAGTAAAGAATGCAAAATTAAGGAACTCATGCAGAATCTTGTACTTCGTGTGTGAAAGGAAAAGGAGGCAGATGCTGAAAGGAGGCAGAGAGGGCTACATCACTGTCACACCGAGAAAGACCTGAGGCCTATGAGCCACATGCAGTCAGCATTTCAAGGCCAAGGACACAGGATGGTTGCTTGGCAACTGCTGTTCTGCCTTTATACCGCTTAAGTAGCACGTGTTCTTTAGTGAGCTCATTTCCCATCCTTTCTCCTGTCTACAGACCGACCATCTAGAAATCATGCTCTGCAACAACTCTAACAATAGTAGGGCAAAAATCACTTTTATATGATCCTTGAGTCAAGCAGAATAGAGTAGGAGTCTTCGTTCACTTATGTGAGGAATCTATGACAGAATTCATTCTGGAAATGTGTTGTGTTCAGTTCTGGTCACAATAGTTTATGCGAGAGGAATAGTGACAAACTGAAAGAGGAAGGTGAGGAGTTGTTAAAAATATTTTAAATATGAGAAATGTCTGAGAAAGTAGTGTGTGTGTATATATATATACGTGAGCACATGGACACATTTAATCTTTAAAAATGTTATTATGAAATGCAATATGTCAAGAATTCTAAGATGCACATATCTTCACATTTTAACATCTGAGATCATTCAAAGAGCAGTGACTCATTAAAAAGTAGAAAACCAGTATCACTGCAGCCTCTTGTGTAGCTCATCTGCGTTACATACCACTCTGACCTCCTGAGATAACCACTACCTTCATTTTTTTATTTACCATTCCGTTTCTTTCTACTATAATCATATTTCATATGTAGGTATCTTTACCAATACAGTCTTTATGATTTATGCTTCTGAGACTTTGTAATTGGTATACTACAAAGTCTTCTGTAAATTGCACTTGACATTGTTTCTGAGATTCGTCCATGTTGTTTATGGTTTAATCATTTGAACTATCATTCAGTAGTAATGTACCAAATTTATCCATTTTCTACTGAAGACATTTGGGTTGCTACTAGATTTTTGGCTACTATAGACAATACTGCAGTAAACATTCTTGTACATGTTAAAACCTATTAATTTATAGATCTTTAATAGGTTCAGGACATAATTCCTTGTATTATGTGTACTACATAGATCTTCCAGTTTATGGGTGTCTTTTTTACTTTATTATACTATTTTTATTAATAGGAGTTTGTTACCCAAATATATATCAATCTTTGTTTTATATTGTATGTATGTGTATATTTTGCCTTAAAAAAAAGTTTTGCTACCCCCAAAATCAGAAAGACATTCTCTAATAATTTCTTTGACATTTTTACATACTTTTCAAATTTAAAATTTTAATCCAACTGAAATTACTTTTTGATTTGTGAGATATGGCTCCAATTTCACGTTTTGCCACATGAACAGCCAAGTGTCCGAGCACATCTGTAAACAGTCCATCTTTCCTTCACTGATCTGCCCTGCCACACTGGCAAGTGTCTTTTCCACATCTGCATGAACCTATTTCTGACCCCTCTAATCTGCTCCATTATTCTCTTCACTGATGCTACAATGCCATCATCACTGATGTTTTATAGTAAATCTTCACCTGGTAAGGCAATTTCCTTTAATTTATTATTTGAGAGAGTTTTGGACGTTCTTGGACTTTGCTTTTGCACACGTATTTTAGAAATAGCTTGTACAAGTCCTCAAAAAAAACTTTGGTGGGATTTTTGTCGGAACCACTTTGAATTTATAAATCTATTTAAATGAAAACTGTCACCTTTATGGTATTGACTCTTCCTATACATGAACACAGTATATTTCTTAATTCAGATCTTTTTACTATCTCTCAGTAAATTTGCATACGTATCTGCACAATGGTCCTGCACATTTTTCATGGCATTTATTTTAGGATGACTAGTTTTGGCAGTAATAAATTATACCTTTTGTACAATGATATTTTCTGTCTCTGCTGTATAAAATGTAATTTTTTGCATAATGATATCTAGAAACCTTACTGAAACCTCATATTTTATTTGAAAGTCATTATGGATTTTCTATGTAGACAATCATAACTTCTATAAATGATGACATTTATTTCTTCCTTTCCAATTCTTATAACCTTAATTTCTTTTTCTCATCTTAATGCACTGGATGAGACTATGAATTCAATGTCGAAAAGAAAACAGTGAACATCTTTGACCTTTTCCTAATTATGAATGAAAATGTTTGTAAAATCTCAGCAGTAACAATAATGCTAGTGCTATTTTGGGAGGATACACCCCAGATTTGAAAAGTTCTTTTCTATTGCTAGTTTGCTAAGACTTTATGAAGGGTGCTGAATTTTACTGGATGTTTTTATGCCTCTAACAAAATGACTGTATAATTCTTCTCTATTAAATCAATACACTAAATTAATGAGAAGATTTTCTACTTACAAACCAACACTGCAATTCCTGGGATGAACCTAAAATGAATTGATTTGATTTGCCAATTTGTTTCAGGTTTGTTTTTTTAATCACCATTCATGAGTGAGATTTGCCTTCCATTTTCCTTGTTTGTAATGTATAAAAAACTTATTAGTAGCTTCATAAAATGTATTATGAGGAAGAATCGCATGCATCATATAAAAAGTAAAAGTCACCCCACTATTATGGTACTTTGCACATAGCATTCGTGTTTACCCAAATTTACTGATTAAATAAAGTGGGGTTAGGATCAGTTGCCAAGGATCTCAATGATGCTGAGCGGCATCGTTGAAACCTGAGAATCTTAGGAATTGATTTGCTTTTAACAAGCTAGATAAAGTAACTCAGAGACTACTGTATAGGCCCTATGGTTCCCGGATTTGGGTTTTAGAGCTTTATAATTAAAACAAATATAGGGGGAGAGACTTCCAGTAGGAACATGGTTGAACCAGTCAGTATCGTTTCTCTTCTCCTCCTACAAGTCATATGCAAGCCAACAAGGAGAAGGGGCGGGGGGGGGGGGACACAAACTTTGTTTTCAGTAAAACTAGAAAACAGTTATTATCCATACAATTCAAAATCTGTGTGAGGATGCCAAAATGAGCTTAGACTGGACAAAACCAAGGAGAAATGTAGAGGAGAAATCATAAAAACGGCTAAGTGTCTCAGAGCCAAGAAAAAATATACTTCCTGAAGATAAGAGGTCTCACTCTGATGTGCAAACCTATATAGATGTTTTTATTAACGGGAGTTAGAACTGGGCTTAGCAGGAATGCTTGAAGTCTCTCTGGACACAGTTTGGCCGAGAAGGAAAGGATAAAAGACCAAATAAAGAATAACATGGAAGAGCCATTCTAGCATAAAACAGCTTGTCTGTGTGGTAGAGAAGGAAAAAAGGTTCAGGATATGAAGTCTACACACACATGCTACCCCTACACAGATGCGCACGCACACGTGCATGCACGTACCTACTCATACACACACATGCATATGTGCATGTACCTACACACCCATCAACCTTCAGCAAAATCCAGTCCCAGAAAAATGTATTTGGATGAGTTATAAGAAAAAGTCACTAGAAAAGCACTGAATCAAAGAGTATTTAAAAAGTATATGGGGAAAAACAGGAAACTTAGAACAAAGAATATTTCTCACTAAAAAATGTTGCTATGCAGCAAATAAAAATCATGTCCAAATATTTCATATGAACTTAAAAGAACTTAATAAGGAGTACCTTCAATGAAGAAATACAGGAAGTCAAACAAGAGACAGTAAGGTAACAGAGGATGAAATTAAAGTAGCAGAACTCAGAAAACAAATAAGAAAAAATGAAAACTATCACAGAAATAAAAATGAAATTTGAATGAGTACATGGGAGAAGTGATACTTCTGAAGAAAGCACAAGTGACACAGATGATATCTGAAAAGTAAACAGTGTAAAGTGGAAATAGATAAGGAAGATTATACACACACACAATGATAGCTAAACAAGATAGACAAAGGTGCCCAATTTACACATTGAGTCCTACAGAGAACTAATAAAGGTATATATCATATAAAGGTATACGGACACTTCAAACTATGTAAAGACCAGCTATTTTTATTAAAATATCAAAAGACTTCAAAAAAATAAAAGGTATAATTCTTGAAATAAACGTAAACTTGGTACATTATGTGTTGGAAAAATTGCCTCTCAACATTCAACTCTGAGAGATGAAATAAAGCACAGAGACTCCACAGAGTAAAAAGCTCATAAAATAAACTATGAAAGAAAATATAATGTAAAATATATTGACAGAACTAACACAAAATAAAACTCTAATAGCAAACAAAAAGGAGTTTACATGTATACAAGATATGGCTCAGAAAGGTTAAAAATAAAAAGGATGAATAAAGGAGAATTGGGCAATGCAAGCATATCAATCAAAAAGCAGAGATTACAATCTTAATAGCAAACAAAGTGGGATTTAGGTTTAAAAAAAGACAAAGAAGAGAACTCTATAATGCTTATGAAGATATGAGATTATGAGTATCCATGTATCAAATAATAAAGCAATAATATTCATAACCAGAAAATCAAGAATAAAACCAATGACCCAAAAAAAAAAAAACAAAAACCCAATGACCCAATAGAAAAACGGGCAAAGTATATAAAGTGTTAACAGAAAAGGAAATACAAATGGCTCTTAAACATAGGGAAATCTGTACATCCTCATTCATAGTAATATAAATGCAATTTAAAACTGTACAGGGACTTCTCTGGTGGCACAGTGGTTAAGAATCCACCTGCGGGGACACGGGTTCAAGCCCCAGTCTGGGAAGATCCCACATGCTGCAGAGCAACTAAGGCCCTGAGCCACAACTACTGAGCCTGCGCTCTAGGGCCTGCGAGCCACAACTACTGAGTCCGCATGCCGCACCTACTGAAGCCCATGTGCCTAGAGCCCACGCTCAGCAACAGGAGAAGCTGCCTCAATGAGAAGACTGCACACCACAACGAAGAGTAGCCCCCGCTCACCACAACTAAAGAGGGCCCACGCACAGCAACGAAGTCCCAATGCAGCCAAAAACAAATAAATAAATTAAAAAAAAAACTGTACAGATAAACCATTTTTCACCTATTAGGTTGGTAATAATCCAAAAGATTCACTGTGGAGCTGTCGGAAGATAGGTACTTTCATACACTGCTGGTGTGGGAGTGAAAATCGGTATAACCTTCCTACCTAACTGCTCTACAAAGGACAACCTGTCAACATCATCAAAACTACCTTCACATTTATCCTCAGACCCAGCAATTCAGCTTCAGGGAATTTGTCCTATAGATATAAACTTGCACAAGTGTTAAGTGACAAACATGCCTGGTTATTCACTGCAGCATTGTTTATAGTAGCAGAAGATTGGAAACAGTCCTATATCCATTAATACAAGACTGCTTAAATAGTTTATTCCTACTTTGAATTCTATGCTACCATTAAGAAAGAATAAAAGATACTTCTATGTACCGACATAGACAAAAAAAAAAACCTCTAGTATAATATGTTTATGCGAAAGAGCAAGGGGCAGAGCAGTGAATATTTTGTCTAAAATAGGCTGGGAGAGAGGTAAAAAAATTATATATATACATACACACATATATACACACACACATAAATGCATAAAGAATCACAAAAATAGTAAGAAATCATAACAGAAGTAGGTGGGGTTCAAGGGAACCATTTACTTTTTCCTTTTTATTTTTAATTGTTTAACCATGTGAATTTATTACCCATGTAAAAACTAACTTAAAATATGATAAATATGAAGGGGAGATGGTCACAGTCCTGCCAGGTTTATATATTTCCAAGAAATGACATTTAAAAAAACTCCCACCATCCATCATAACTATTACATCATAAAAGAAAAGAAAAGGCCTCTTGAAACAAACAAAAAGCAATACAGAATATCGTTTTTAAGGAAAGTCTTTTAAACTGAGCACGTCGTCATCTTTTTCGCAGGTCACCGTAGACCCGTGAACACTTCATCGCTACCCAGCACTGGCCATACAGAAGGAGGCAGAAACCACGAGCACAGGTGGTGGCAATGAGGGAGCCCATGAGCCAGGAACAGATACAAGGCTTCCTCTGGAACCAGCTGGAAAAACTCTCTTGTGATAAGATTCCATGATTCTTACGCATACATATATATGACTATTTGTACCTTACCACCTCCTGAAAATTTTTAAATGATCAAAAAGACTAAAATCATCAAAACATAAGTAAGAAACTAAGTATCAATAGCAATTACAGTCCAAAAGCTAACCCCGCAAGTGGAGACTGAGCTTCTGGGTGAGCAGGAAAACGGGCCCTCCCAGAAGACCTCTCTCAACCAGGGTAAGCATTCGGGCTGCTGCCTGGCTATAGAGAACCCTGTTGGCCCCAGGCTGTAGAGCAGTGCGTGCGTTCTGGGTGATGACCAGTGAAGGACACTTTCTTAGATCTCTGAGCTGATGCTGGACTCTCCTATCCTATCCCTCGTCTCCATAGCTGTTTCTCAGAATGATGGGCCAAAAGGTACGTTTTCAGTTTCCCTATCACGTGCAGTTAGGTAGAAATGATTAAGGAGGGTATATTAACATGTAATTAGAGCACAGAATCCCACTCTTAGTTTTTGAAAGGAACACTTACACATGGTATTGTGCAACACCAATGGCTAATGTGCCATAACAGAATATGTAAACTGAGACAGAAATGCTGGATTGGTATCCAATAATAACAATGACAAACAACAATAATAATAACAGATAACATTTACAAAGCACTATGTGCCAATCATAGGTTGAGCTCTTTATATGCATTACTGAATCTGCGCACCTCAGTGACATAGGTAATACTACCATCCCCATTTACCTCTGAGAAAACTGAGGCACAGCAAGTTGAGGCCATTTGTTTTAGGTCACATAGCTCATAGAGAATTCATGAGAACAACGCCCGGAGATCATGGTGCAGTGGAAATAGCTCTGGATCGGAAGTCAAGAGACCCAAGTTCTATTTGTAATTCTAGCTCCTTGGTAAATACTGTTATTTCTCCAAGTTTGTTTATTCGTCTATAAAAAGAGAGAAACAGAATTTCTAACAGCTAAACTTTTCCAGTTCTAAAATCTGATGGATCCAGTACAATTTTAGGTCATTTGGTGAATTCTACATGAATGTGAAAAACTATGTCTCAGTCCATAACCCAACCGATTTAATTCAAGGAACTATTTCTTCCACAGTACATGGCAATGTAACAGAATGTCCAGAGTTATTTTTCCTGTTGATTTAGTATTTTAGGTGGTGAGGCATCACCCAAGCTAGGGACAAAATCTCCCCTCCCTCTCTTCCTCATTCTAAGGGAGTTGCCGGCAGCTGGAGCCAGCCAACTCCCTGCAGGCCCTACTCAATCAGCCCTCCTATACTGGGTGCGGGGTGCCTACAAGTTGGTGCTTACTGAGCTGTGCTCCCCACGAGCGCACTCTGGTGCCAACATCAAAACACAGTGATGCGGGTTCCTGCAGGCCTAGGAGCGTGTGCCATGTGATGTTGTCAACACCCCTTCCCCAGTAAGGGAGAGACGAGGACGATGCTTAGCGCACGTCCCCGGAGATGAGGGATGTACTTCAGCAAAGACTGGTACCTACTTCCGGTCCAAATATTTCTAAAGACAGTGGCCCAGTAGAGTACGTCATGACAGCAACACGTGAACAGACAGTGATATGATAAACCTGGGAAGAATGTGGGCTCTAGCTGCCCTGCCACGTTTCCCATGGCCCTCAGATGATGCAGAAATGGTCTCCAGAGGTGCCTGAGGCTCTGTGGAAGGGACACAGACATGAGGGATAGGCACTCCGGGGCCACCAGGTGGCTGCAGGGGAGCTGGGCAAGGTTGGCGAAACATGGCTGCTCCCTGATGGGTTGTGTCAGTGACTGAAGGAGTCAGGGTGAAAGCACCCACCAAAAGCACCCCAAGAAAAGCACACACACGCCAGAGATCCCCACGTTAGCAGAGCCACCAGCATCAGGCTAAACCAGAGTGAGACCCTAGATGCTTCCCTGCGGCCCACATGAGGGCAGTTATATAAGAGGATGTCTAAGAAAACATCTGCGACCCTCTTCCTCCTCTTGCTCTCAGAGCCACAGAAGTTTTAAAAAATATATACAACACTCAGCTGTTACAGCTGGAATGAGCCGGTTCTTATAATCAAATGTAACAAGAAAGTTAAGGAGACACAACATAATAATACAGTTGAAAGCAATGATGAGGAAAAAAAATCCATTTCACATTTACACCCCCAAGAAGTTGAAATCTCTCAGCTTGTACAAAACATCTATGATAAAATAATTAAAAACATGGATAACAGGATGCTGTCAACAGCTCCCAAAGTTGTTTTATCCCTTTCCCACCCTTTTGTCCTTCTTTCCTAAGAACAGCTACCATCAAGCCTTTCTATTTAAAAATAAATATGACAATACTTTTGTTGCAGGACTGCTTTAAGTGTTAAACAGAATAATATAAATGTTCAATAATGGCAGGTGTTATCAGTATTTATAAATGTTCAATAATGGCAGGTGTTATCAGTATTATCATCATCTTTCCAATGGAAGCATGATTTCTACGTTGCTTTACCTTTTTCTTACATGCCTTCCATTTTAGGAAAATGTATGCGCAATTTATATGTGGGCAATTAAAATCATATTTTTAAGTTCTCTAGGACAGTGGCTTTCAGAATTATTTTAGTCTTGGCATGATTTGCACAAAAGAAGTCTTGGGTGGAAATCCCATAATAAAACAGATGAAAAGCAAATCTGCCCCAGAAACAGAGGTGGCAGGTATCTTCAATATTTTAATTTAAACTTAAGGTGAATAAATCTGCTCTCAGAAAGGGAGCAAAAGTTGGGGGGAAAGGGAATCTACTAGAGATGATCAAAGAATTGTCTAACAAAATTTCTACTTTGTCTGCATTTATCTGACATTTTTTTTCTTTAGGTCCTTTTGAAAATAATAAGAACTTCAAATATACTCAAACAATACCTCAAATACATATACAAAGTTTTTAAATTTTATAGCCCCCATGTACTATTTTATCTTGCCATCAAAACTGCCCCATGAACCAAACGGGAAAGGTGTTGTTATTATTATTAATCCCATATTAAAGATTAGGCAATATAGCCACAAATGAGTTGGGATATTTTTAGAAATATCTGCAGATAATTATCCAAATAGTTGATTGTATTCGATCTCATAAAACTGTTTTAGGAATGACAATTCACAATAAATTACTGAATTTATTTAGGTTTATGCCAACTGAATAAAAGAGGGAAAAGTAGGATATTACTTGGATTATAAAAGATTTTTATAACTGTTCCGGTTGCCCATCTCTGAGCTGATTTTGTTTTGCAAAATCACTTACTTGCCTAATATACCCTCAGGAGCTATTCAGTTCTCCTCTTCTGCAACAGGTACTTTATTTTACTTTAGACTCAGATAAAACCAAAATCACCCTTGGGGTTGGATTTACTCTTTGTTTATGCCCCACAGGAAGCCTAGCTAGCAGGAAGTTGAGTGTTCGTTAAGAAGTGTTGATTAAAAATAAGGAGCTAATTACTTCTATGCAAACTACTTAAGTATAGTGATTTGGATACATGCGAGGAGGATCAGGAGAAGCTGAGCCATCTGGAATCCAAAGAACTGAAGGATCTGGGGATCCAGTCCTGCTCTGCACATTCCAAGGGGGACCATTTCTGGAGTGGCCACATGATACGCTCTGCAGACCCACCCCCCAGCAAAACAGCCATAACTGGTAAAAAGCTGTGTAAAAACTAACTACTTAGGGTCCCTGAAAATTGTCCTAGTGTCATACAGCAAATGAGGAAACATTTATTCAAGAAGATCCACGATATCTTGCTAAGAAAGTGAGTGTGCAGCACTTGAATCATACCTGGCTCCCTTTCTCCCCCGCCAGAGCTCTGTGTGATGGGAATTCCACTCTGGCGGGTGTGGCCAAGAAGACAAGTCGCCCTCTCCCCCAAGAGGAGGAGGCCATCAGCACATCCCATTATGCCCAGTTTCATGCTGCAGAGTCTAAATTCAGAAGCTCCCTTCCTCCACCTAGCCCCCACTCATAAGGTGGAGGTTCTACCTCAGGTGTGTTAGGTTGAGGATATAGGAGGTCCCAGTGTCCCTTACCCCAGGCTGCTCACAGTGTGGAGGTTCCATGCCGGGTGAGGAAAGCCAAGAAGACCAGAAGTTATGGCCCCTGCCCAGCATCCTTCTCACAAAGCAGGGTGACACTCAAAGGACAGGGCATTTGAGCCCAGCTCTGGAGATTCTGCCCGGGGGAGAGACACACCATGAGAACACAGAGCTCCAAAGCTCTCCATAAAGGAACTGTCTTTATTTGGAAGAAGTGTGGGGAAGTGCAAGCCCAAGGCTGTTTTCAGACACAAGGAAGATTTGGTGGATAAGCACTTAAGAGGAGGCTAGTACCTCTCTAAAAACTAGGAGCTAAACCCTAGGGGCTTGCTTGTTTACCGGAGAGAATCACAGAAAGAGATGGCTAAGAAAATCCCTCCTGGGGTAAGAACAAACGTTGAAGACTGGACTCAAAAATTACCCCTGCAAAGAGGCACAAATTAAATTGGATGCGATGGTGGAACAATTTATGTTGTAGGGCACTGTTGCAGACACTAGAGCAGTCATCTGACAATTAGTGAAGCCTCACATCTGACTGTGATGCTAACAGAGGCAGGCAGCCTCTGGGAAAGGCTTAAAGAAAGTGTGAGTGAAAGAGCCCTGCTAAAACCATGTTACCCCAGGGTGAGGGTACGTGCCCAAGACTATGCCTCTGAGGAATGATATTAGAGGCTTTATAACCATCAGTGAATATCACTGAAATAGTCCAATTGAGTTGTTAAACGAATTAACAAGCAAAAAAGAAACCACTGGCAGGGACATCAGTACCCAGAGTTGCTACAATATATTATTTTAAATGCCTAGTTTTTAACCAAAAACAAGACTTGCAAAGAAAGAGAGAAGTGTGACCCACGCACAAGAAAAAAAAAAAACATAACAGTGAACAGAAACTATCTGTGAGAGAGCACAGATGTTAAATTTAACAAAGACTTCGAAGCAGCCATTATATACATACGTTAGGAGAACTAAAAGAAACTACACTTGAAGAGAAAGGGGTGATGACAAAGTCTCACCAAACACAGAATATCAAAAGGAGACAAAACTTATTTAAAAAATGGAAATTCAAGAATTGAAAAGGACAATAATTGAAATGAAAAAATGTACTAAAGGGATTCAACAAAAGATTGGACTGGCAGGAGAAAGAATCAGCAAACTTGAAGACAGAGATTATGTAATCCAAAGAACAGAAAGAATAAAGAACAAAGAAAAGAAAAATGAACAGAACTTCAGAGAAATGTGCAACACTATTAAGGAAGCCAACACGTGCAATGAGAGTACCAAAAGGAGAGGAACTAGAGAAGGACCAGAAAACATATTCAAAGAACTAATGGCTAAAAACTTCCCAAATGTGATTTATAATACACACACACACACACACACACACACACACACACACACACACACACACACACACACCCAAGAAGCTCAACGAAAGATAAAGGCAAGGAGAAAATCTTGAAAACAGCAAAAGAAAAACAACTCATTTTGTACTAAGGAGCCCCAACAGATTAATAGCTGACTTATCAGATACAACAGAGGCCAGAAGGCAGCACAATGCCATATTCAAAGTGCTGAAAGGAAAAAAAAAAAACTATTAAGCGAAAATCTTATTTCCAGAAAGAGTGTCTTTCAAAAATTAAGGTGAAATAAAGATATTCTCAGACAAACAGAAAAAGAGAATCTGTTGCTATCAGGCCCTCCTTGCAAGAACATTAAATATCCAGGCTAAAAGTTATCTCAGACAGTAACTGGAATACACACACAAAGAAGTGAAGAGCATCAGTGAATGTAATTACGTAAGACAGTTTAAATTCATATTTCTTCCCCCTTCTTTTAACTGATTTAAATATATATGGTATACAACAATATGGATTGTATTGTTAAGCCTATACAAAGGTAGTATATTTGACAATAATAGCACAAAGAAGTTAGATGAAAACAAAGGTTTATCAGAATAAGAAAAATGACACCATATGGTAACTTGAATCCACAGGAACAAATGAAAAGACCAGCAATGATAAATAAGAAAATTATTATAACAAACTATAAATATATACTTGCTCCCCTAGCCTCTTTCAGCTTCTTTAAAAGACATGAAAATATAAAAAGTAACAATTATAACAATGTATTGTTAGGTTTGTAACATATATAGATGTAGTAGGTATAAAAGTTATAGCACAAGAGGAAAAAAAGGAACTTTACAGAACTATAAAGGAGTAACATTCCTATATCTCACTGGAATTTAGTATATATCTGAAATAGATTCTGATGAGTTAAGATGTATATTGAAAAAACTGGTGATGTAGGAGCCCCAGCCACTGCTTCCCCACAAAGATCAACAATCAGACATCTATCCACAAACAAAAACAGCTCTGGGAGAGCTCTGGAGTCCACTTAAGAAACTTCAGCAACACAGTGGAACAAAAATACCTGAAAATAACTGCAGAAGAGAAGGAAGACAGCTTCATTTTGCCTGCAGCATCCCATCCCCAAGCTGGCATTGCTCAGCACCAGGAGGGAACTCCCCAGCTAGAGAGAGTTCCCCTTGCCAGGAAGGAAGAGTGGAGTGAGTGACCAGTCTCCCTGGCATAATATACATTGTAAAAGTAATCTGATCAACAAATGGTCCTGGGACAAGTGGGTATCCACATGCAAAAGAATGAATTTGGACCTCCACCTCACACTATATGCAAAAACTAAGTCAAAATGGATTCACACATAAATAAAAGAGCTAAAGCATAAAAATCTTAGAAGAAAGCCTAGGGGTAAATCTTCATGACCTAAAATTTCAATGGATTCTTCTATATGAAACCAAAAGATGATATAAAGTCTATCTTGTTTTAAATTAGTATAGGCACTCCCCTTTCTTTTGGTTACTATTTGCATGGAATATCTTTTTCCAACCTTTCATACTCAACCTATCTGTTTCTTGTATACAGCATATAGCTGGACCATGGTTTTTTATCCATTCTGCCAATCTCTGTCTTTTGACTGGAGAATTTAATCCATTTACACTTAAAATAATTACAGATAAGAAGGGACTTGATTCTGTTATTTTGTTATTTGTTTTCTCTATGTCTTATGGCTTTTTGCCCCTCACCTTTTGAATCACGGTCTCCTTTTATGTTTAGTTTTTGCAGTAAAACATTTTAATTCCTTTCTTATTTCCTTTTATGTATGTTCTATAGCTATTTTCTCTGTAGTTACCATGCTGATTACACTTAATATCAAAAAATTTTAACACTCTAATTTGAATTCATACCATCTTAACTTCAATAACGTACAAAACTCTGCTCCTATACAGCACCATCCCCATACTCTTTCAATTACTGATGTCACAAAATTGCATCTCTATACATTGTGTATCCAAGAACATATAGACTAGTAACTGTTCTTCTTTATGCATTAGTCTCTTAGATTAAGTAGAAAACAAAATGTGGAGTTACAAACTAAAGTTTCAATAATACTAGCTTTTAGACTATTTTTTAATGTATTAGTCTCTTAAATCATGTAGAAAACAAAAAGTGGAGTTACAAACCATTGTTACAACATTAGCTTTTATAATTGCCTATGCATTTACCTTTACGGAGATCTTTATTTCTTTATATAGTATGAGTTACCATCCAGGATCCTTCCATTTCAACCTTCAGGACTTCAGAATTTCTTCCAGGGAAGATCTAGTGTTAAGAAACTCCCTCAGATTTTTTTTTTTTTTTTTTTTTTAGATCTTATAAGAGTTGGGTTTTTTTTTAACACCTTCACTGGAGCACAACTGCTCCACAACAGTGTGCTAGCTTCCGCCCCACAACAAAGCGAATCAGCTACACATACACACACATCCCCACGTCTCCTCCCTCCCGCGCCCCGCCACCCTCCAGGCAGCCACAACGCACCGAGCGGATCTTCCCGCGCCACGCGGCCGCCCCCCACCTGCCATCCACTTCACACCCGGCAGTATCCGTAAGTCCATGCCACTCTCCTACTTCGTCCCAGGCCACCCTTCCCCTCCCCACGTACCCAAGTCCACCCTCCACATCCGCGTCTCCACTCCTGCCCTGCCCCTAGCTTCCTCAGAACCACTCCTCCTGTTTTTTTTTTAGATTCCATACACACGCGTCAGCATAGGGCACCTGCCCCTCTCTCTCCGACCTACCTCACCCTGCACGACAGACTCTAGGTCCACCACCCCACCACAAACAACTCAACTTCGTTTCCCCTCATGGCTGAGCAATATTCCATCGCACACATGCGCCACATCTTCTTCATCCATTCATCTGTCGATGGACACCCAGGTTGCCTCCATGTCCTGGCCACTGCAAACAGAGCTGCAATGAACACTGTGGCACATGAGTCCCCCCAAACCATGGTTCTCTCAGGCTACACGCCCAGCAGTGCGATTGCTGGGTCGCACCCTAGCCCTACTTCCAGTTTTTGAAGGAACCTCCGTCTTGTTCTCCATAGTGGCTGTATCAATTTACATTCCCACCAACAGTGCAAGAGGGTTCACTCTTCTCCACACCCTCTCCAGCATCCATTGCCTACAGATCCTTTGATGATGGCCACTCTGATCCCTCAGCTTTTATTTATCTGGGAATATCTTAATTTCTTCCTCACTTCTGGAGGTCAGTTTTGCTGGATATGGGATCTTTGATCAATAGGGTTTTGGTTTTTTTGTTGTTGTTTTTTTTTTTTTTTTCCTTTCAGCACTTTGAATCTGGCAGCCTTCTGGCCTCCACACTTCTCGATGAAGAACCTGCTGATATTCTTATTGTGATTTTAGCTCCATTTGCTACTGTCCAATTTACTGTCTTCATGAAAAAGTTAATCACCAAATAGGTGACAGAAAGAGTAACTGGTATTTGGCCAACTAGAAGTAAAGTGAGAACTCTGAGCTAAATTCTTATGCTAATTAGTGGTCAAGGAAAATGTTCTCACATAAGAAATAAACCCTGTTAACTGATCATTTACATCACATTTGGCACAGATCACAGCCCCTACAGATGGTTATACCTCAGTCTGGGTTGTAAAGACCATGAAAATACACAGGCTGCAGCACTTGGCTCCCCTACATTGATTAGACAAGACCTGCAACTGACCTCCCATGCTCTGATGCCAGACAGGGTATTAAGTAGATGCTCCAAACTACATATGCCAACATCTATCCTAGAAACATCACTCTCCATAGGTCACCACATGTCTCACTCTAAGCCTGGTCCACAATCCTTCCAAGCACAGAATACAGTAACTGCTCAGAAGAATGGGTCTCTGGAGCACGTGGTACTCAGGACTATGAAACAACAGGTGGGCTGGCTGCTGTGAATGTGCCCACATATTTAGAGGAGCAAAGCCAATCAGTCGCAATCTCTGACGGTCACATTTGCCGAATCTCTGATGTGGCATGTACTGCTTCCAGCCAGCACTTGGGGAACAGCTGAAATGATTAAAACTAATTGTAAGTACGACTCCCAGTATTTTCTAAATATACCATAAGGCTGGAAACATTGTTCTTTTATTTTTTTCTGTCATCAGCTTTCTTTGTTACCTAAAAGAAGGAGAGGTACCCAGCACAACTTTCAGCTGCTTGTTTCAGATTAGAAGGGAATCATCGCCACTCTCGTATCACAAGCTCCAAAAAGAGGGCCTCTGTGCTCCCCTTCTCTCCACACACAAGGACAGAGGACATCGATGAGAGAATTAATGCAAAGGAAATGGTCTACAGGTAAGGTAGCATCAACTGTCCTGGGGTGAAATTGTCTGAAGTTGAGAGACCTGCTCTTCCTCCAAGATCTCTGCATCGGTGCAGTCAGCCCTCTGTAGCTGCAGGTTCTGCATGCATGGATTCAACCAAATGTGGCTCAAAACTATTCTTAAAAAAATTCCAAGTATTCAAAGAAGCAAAACTTGAATTTGCCATGCAGGCAACTATTTACATAGCATTTACATTGTATTAGGTATTATAAGTAATCTAGAGATGACTTAAAGTATACAGGAGGATGTATACTCATCTACTTTATTGCAGAGGCTCCAGACCACTGCCATAAAGTGAATATCGCAACAAAGCAAGTCACACACATTTTTTGGTTTCTCAGTTCTTATAAAAGTTACATGTACAGTATACTGTAGTCTACTAAGTGTGCAACAGCATTATGTCTAAAAAAACAAAGTACATGCCTTAATTAAAATTACTACTAAAAAATGCCAATTACAATAGTAACATCAAAGATCACTGATCACAGACCACCATAACAAATACAGTAATAATGTAAAAGTTTGAAATATTTCAAGAATTATCAAAATGTGACACAGAGACATGAAGTGAGCAAATGCTGTTGGAAAAACGGTGCTGATGCAGGGTCGCCACAAACCTTTAACTTGTAAAGAACACAATGTCTGTGAAGCGCAATAAAGCAACAGCACAATAAAATGAGGTATGCCTAAATACGCAGATCTTGTGCCGTTTTACACAAGGGACTTGAGCATCACAGGTTTCGGTACCTGTGGAGGGTCCTGGAGCCAATCTCCCACGGACACAGAGGGACAACAGCACAGAAGACTTTCCCCTCTGCACTCTGCAAAGGCAGTGAAGGACACCCTCTGCTAGGCAGGGCAACACTGCCGCTCCCAGCTGCCAGCAGACCTGAACCTTACCGGGCTACAAGGGCAGAATGGATTGAAGACCACTGACTTGACAGCAGCTATGAATACCTCAGGACTGTACTGAAATCAACCTGTAAAGCATCACTGTTATGTTTAAATTTGATACGGAAATAAAACTCCGATGAGGCAGCTCCGAGAAATTCCCAGTGTCTGTGTTTTTCCCTCACTGAAGCCTTTGACCTGAGTCTTGCTTCAGACCCTGATCCAGATAGAGGGAGGATCTCCCCAGAGTAAGCTTCTTCCCCAGCCCCAGGAAAGATAAAAACTTCTTTCCCTTCTCCCGGAGTTCTTGCTTCATTATAAATTTCCAGGAGTCTTTAGTCACTCATTTTCATCAACACATCAAATAAAATAACTTCTGAGCCAATGGTGAGGACTATACAGCCATATTTGCAGGCAGAGATATTTTGACTGGAAAGAATCAAATTAAGCACCATTAAAGTTTCACATATTTTTTTAAATATTAAAAATACACCTAAAAGGGAAACACTATGATTCAAAGCACATTAGGCAAATACTATAAATAAAATCCTTAATACCACTGAAAATGGCCAGGCCGGGATGATAAAATGAATGAAGGATGAGGAGAGGTTCCCACGAAAGCCAAAGGTCACCACTGATTTGCAATGAACAACCTAAGATAGCTGAATCTTTCTGCGAATGAAGAAACTGAGATTTAGAAAGATAAAGTGACTGCCTGGTATCAGCTATATCACATAGCTGTACAATTTCATCCTAGATAATAATCTAGACAGCCGATGC
Source organism: Balaenoptera borealis (assembly GCF_965194805.1). Classification (NCBI taxonomy): domain Eukaryota; kingdom Metazoa; phylum Chordata; class Mammalia; order Artiodactyla; family Balaenopteridae; genus Balaenoptera; species Balaenoptera borealis. The sequence goes on from NC_138877.1 coordinate 9,242,223, forward strand.
ATGTACACATTTGCCTTCTTGCATATTTCTCTTCTCAAGAGAACCTACTATAGGACAGGTATTCACCAGGTTTTATATTATTCTCTAGGCCAAATCTATTAAGTAGCTACTGGTATTCCCATTACATAGATGATCGTGAGCAAAATTAGGTAATCTGCTTAAAGTAACAAACTTTAAATTTGTTACTTTAAGCAGATTACTTGTTAGTGGGGGAGCTGAGAGTCAGACCCAGGTCTGTCTAACCCAGAGTTTGTGACCTATTTCCTAAACCATATTTCCTTGCTAACCAGCAAGTTCGTGGTTAACTGCTTCATGTCCAAATTGATTAGGAACTCTGGGTTTGAATCAAACATTACCGAGCCATCTCACCTTCAGACAAGGAGGAGAAAACTCCTGACCAAGTGCACTCAAGCTTTCTCCCTGGTTCAATCCACAGGGCACCCCAGAAGCAGAATTTGCTAAGACCACAGACACAGAGCTGTCAATCCTGACTCCCTGAATCTGGAAGAGTATATGGTCTAGTCAATCATTCTACAACTACTTACGGGGGGGCAGTTGGTGCCACAAAAAAAGTTCCCTAGGAGAGCCAGAGATGGATTTAGTATTCTAACACTACAGCTGAAAGCGACTGGAGGGATGATTCAGTCATTAGAGTTGTTCTCTGATGGGGCCATGAGGGAGTTTAGCCGCTTCATTCCAGCACACTCCCACTCTGAGATGTTTTTAGTATCTACTCCTAAAGTTAACATGCAGTCCCCAAAGTCATAGTCTTTTGTAAAAGGCACGCTCTTCAGAGAACATTCATTTCCTGGTATCTAAGAGAAATATTTACGTTCCCAACGAGGCACAAACAGATATAATCTCTAGAAGCATTTTCACAAGAATTTAAACACTAGAAACAATACAAATACCCACCAACAGAACTGTTACATGAATTATTAGACAGCCATACTATAGAACATTCTTTTTAAAGTGTCAGGTAAATTTGTATAGTTACCTGAAAATATTTCCAATGTTAAGTGAAAATGTAAGTTACAAAAAAAAATGTATATACCATATGATCCCCTCTACACAAACCACACAAAAATGCAGCCTGTATACTTGTGCACAGATAGCCCTCCATACATGGGTTCCACATCTGCAGATTCAACCAACCACAGATCAAAAGTAATAGGAAAAAAAATTCCAGAAAGTAACAAAAAGCAAACCTTGAACTTGCTGTGCACTGGCAACCATTTACACAGCATTTACACTGTATTTACAACTATTTACAAGCATTTACATGTATAGGTATTATAAGTAATATAGAGATGATTTAAAGTATACAGGAGGCTATGTGTAGGTTATTTGCAAACACTACACCAAAGGGACTTGAGCATCCACAGATTTTGGTATCCATGGGGGGGTCCTGGATTGGCAGATGCTCTGTCCTCTACCTTCTCTCTCACACGAAGTTGAGTCAGGCACCACGGGAAAGCCTATTTTTTCTTGAATAGTTCAGGTAGAACAGGAGTCACAGATGTAACCAAGGCAAGCCTTACTCAATAAACAATCCCAAATCATCATTTAATTGGTCATAAATCTGTAGCTGCCTCAGAGCACACAGCTCATCCACCCTCCCCCCTCCAACTAGTTCTTTCAAGAATAAAATTATTTGTACTTTACGTGGTCCTGCTTAGGACATGAGGATAAGCTCATTTTTAGTGGTAGGGAGATAGTTACAGGACTGACGCAGAAGTACGTCTTGCCTCCTCCCCTCACCCCACAGGAATCTCTGTACTGTGCTGGGCATCCAAAGAGAATTCTACATGGACATTTAGCACCCGCCTTTTGGGGATGTCTGGCACCTGCACTCTCTTCCCACATTTGGGAAATGCCCAGAATTCTCCACTACCTGGAAGAAGGAGCCTGCTTCCTATCATAGAAGGTGGATGCTAAAGCACAATTAGTTAATAAACTTAGCTCCAAATCCTGGAACTCTGGATGATGTCCATTTTCCCACTAACTCTGTCATGTTACCATCTCAATCTTTTACAACCTACGGATTAAAATATGAAGTTGAAATCATCAACACACCCTTTATAAAACAGTAGGAGAAGGGGAGTGGAAATAAGAAGTAATTCAAATACACAAATATGTATGTGCTTCAGCGAGAAATAATTTATGTATATGTTGCAATCCTCATTTCTGCACTTGGTCACAAGGCCATATTGGTTTACTGACTCCTCTATTTTACCAATTCCATTCTCCCCTTGTGTTTAGCCAAACCTCCAGCTAGTTCAGATTCTTTATTATGTATGGTGACCTCTTTAGGTAAGGAATCTGAACCACGAGTATTTTACCTAGATGGGGTTGTTGTCAAAAATCCATTAATTCTTACTACTTGACTTGGTAGGATAGGAACTGGTAGATTACCTGGAGTTCTGTTCAAATTCCTCTCTTCCATTAAGAGTATCAGCCTTTTGGGGCTTCCCTGGTGGCGCAGTGGTTGAGAATCTGCCTGCCAATGCAGGGGACACGGGTTCAAGCCCTGGTCTGGGAAGATCCCACATGCTGCGGAGCAACTGGGCCCGTGAGCCACAATTACTGAGCCTGCGCGTCTGGAGCCTGTGCTCCGCAACAAGAAAGGCCGCGATAATGAGAGGCCCGCGCACCGCGATGAAGAGCGGCCCCCACTTGCTGCAACTAGAGAAAGCCCTCGCACAGAAACGAAGACCCAACACAGCCATAAATAAATAAATAAATAAATAAAAATTTAAAAAAAAAAAAAAAGAGTATCAGCCTTTTTTTCTCTTGACAATCAGAATCAGTCAACACCAAAATCCCCATCTCTTTTTTTGTTGCCCATGTGTTAAGTGGCAAGAGGAACCGGAAATGATCAGAGGGCATCCTCAAGTTCCAACTCAAGGGAGCTACTGTTATGTTCCCTGGTGGAAATATCTTTATAATCAAAGAGAATAAGGCTATTCAGCTCATGTGAAGCCTCCATCCCTGCCGTCATGTGCTCTTTGTTCAGGATCCCATTAAGAGTATTAGAAAGTTTAGGGAATGTACGTTCACAAAGCCAGACATTTTGGCTCCCCGATTAGCACTAGAGTGCTTTTGGGAGAACATTCACATGGAACACAAATGCTTACACTCTGGCCCTTTTCAAAACCTTGACCTTCCTAACTCTCCCCCAAGCATCCTTGTCACTCGGCCTCCAATCTTGTTCCATATTCCTATCTCCCAGAACCATTAGTGATAATCAGTGATTGACTGTAGGTCCTTAATTTAAGTAATCTCTCCTTCCAGGCAAAATACTTTAACATACACTGGGAGGATTTTCACTTTTTCCTATGTTTCAGTGTCATCCCAATTGCGTCTGTAATTCTACGGAAGCCAGCTTTTAAGAGTTCACATATCATGCAGGGTCTTTTACAGATAAGGTTAAATTTTCTTTTCTCTTCAGTCAACTGGTTACAGAGAAGAGTAAATTGCTGAATAACTATCTGTGATGTTATTACAGGGTTTTTTCCTCAATGGTACCTTGTCTTCCCTTTACTCAAGATATTCTGGGCCTTTGAAATGACTTAGGTTTGGGAATTGCGTGAAGAGCTATAACTATCATGGTGGTTCAAGTCAGCTCTCTGTGCATCAGATCACATTTTGACGTGTGCAAATCCCATTTTTGGTTTGTGAGCTGCCTCGTCGCATTGGTTCCAGAGACCTCCAGAGCACTGAAGTGCTGCTAAGACCAATCAACACGCTTGACCCGGCACACTGAATCAAATCAAAATTACATTCTGTTCTAAGTCTGACATCTGCAAATACATTTACAACATACTCCTCATGCTTTACCATATGGCGTATGGATATGTAAGTCTTCTCCTCCTGGGTTAGAGTCTGTCTAACTCTCCTGGCTATGCTACTGTACACCTCTAGTCATTGGTATGCTGGTAAGAGAGCATGCTATAAACTGACCTTGCCTTTCAGCGTAGCATGACTCTTCAAAAAATGTAGATACAGCTAATAGATGGGGAAACTGGATTCTTGGCTGAGAAGGATAAGCAGAGGTTGAGGTAATCCAAGTCTCATGATTCCTCCCTTATTTTCTGTTCCACGTCATGGGTCCTCAGTATTTCTCAATCAATACTTGAACTCCTATATAAGTGACCTGACAAAGCCAATAAATCAACAGCTTTTAATTTTGCAGTCTGGATAAACCCGTATAGGTTTTATTTATTTATTTGACCCCAATGGCCTTAAGAATTGAGATTTTTTTTGTTGCTCCTGTTTTTTTTTAAGCACAGTCATAGAAAGTCACTGTTTTTAAGTCAAAGATAGATGCACATTTAGATATAAGTCTACCATTCTCTTTCTTAAGCTGTTGAGAGACTGAATAGAATTCTGAAGCACAATCTGCCACAACCAGTCCAGGAAGTCAAACCATAATCTATGCAGCAACTGGCCCAAAGCAGCCAGCACTTGATTAATAACTGAGAACTTCTCTAATATTTGCCCCGGCCTTCAATTGACACTTTATTCCACATAAATACTGGTGATATTTTAACTAGTTTTTTGGCCACTGAGTGCCATAGCAGTCAGATTCCCATCCCCAAATACTGGCTGGATTTTCACTGCCTTCAGCCCCAAGCAGGTCAGATAATCTCAAATTGCCTGACTGTCCTTAAAGTCTATTTACTGCCTGCAACTATTTCTGTATCTGTCAAGTTTCTGTCTCTAGCTGAGAAGAGAAAAATGAAATGAAATTACAAAAAGAACACGGAACAGCTTTCAACCAACTAAAGAACCAGGCTTAGAAAACTGGTAGAAATGAAGGTTAGGAGCAATCAACATTACACTTCCTACTCCTCCCATTTTCCCTCAAGAAAAAACTGATCACTGAGGACACTACTCCTGCCCACCACTGTCACCACTGGCAATGGATACAGGATGCCACAGCTGTACCACCGCCTCCAGTGACTACAGAAACACACTGCTGTTGTGACTGCTGCTGTTTCCTACACCCAGAAAGGATTCTCTATGGCCCCTCCTTCTATGTACAGCCCTTGATTCAAGAACTAAGGCTGATGCTTCCCACTGGTAAATCAGTACTCTTTACACGCCCATGCTCAGACTACAAGGGAATAGAAAATCCACAGCTGGTCAATAACAAAAAAACAAACAACCCAATCCAAAAATGGGCAGAAGACCTAAATAGACATTTCTCCAAAGAAGATATACAGATGGCCAACAGACACATGAAAGAATGCTCAACACCATTAATCATTAGAGAAATGCAAATCAAAACTACAATGAGGTATCATCTCACACCAGTCAGAATGGCCATCATCAAAAAATCTACAAACAATAAATGCTGGAGAGGGCGTGGAGAAAAGGGAACACTCTTGCACTGTTGGTGGGAATGTAAATTGATACAGCCACTATGGAGAACAGTATGGAGGTTCCTTAAAAAACTACAAATAGAACTACCATACGACCCAGCAATCCCACTACTGGGCATATACCCCGAGAAAACCATAATTCAAAAAGAGTCATGTACCAAAATGTTCATTGCAGCTCTATTTACAATAGCCAGGACATGGAAGCAACCTAAGTGTCCATCATTGGATGAATGGATAAAGAAGATGTGGCACATATATACAATGGAATATTACTCAGCCATAAAAAGAAACGAAATGGAGGTATTTGTAGTGAGGCGGATGGAGTTAGAGTCTGTCATACAGAGTGAAGTTAAGTCAGAAAGAGAAAAACAAATACTGTATGCTAACACATATATATGGAATCTAAGAAAAAAAAAAAAAAAAAGGTCATGAAGAACCTAGTGGCAAGATAGGAATAAAGACACAGACCTACTAAAGAATGGACTTGAGGGGAGGGGGAGGGGGAGGGGCGAGATGTGACAGGGTGAGAGAGCGTCATGGACATATACACACTACCAAATGTAAAATAGATAGCTAGTGGGAAGCAGCCACATAGCACAGGGAGATCAGCTCAGTGCTTTGTGACCGCCTGGGGGGGTGGGATGGGGAGGGTGGGAGGGAGGGAGATGCGGGAGGGAGGGAGATGCGGGAGGGAGGAGATATGGGAACGTGTGTATATGTGTAGCTGATTCACTTTGTTATAAAGCAGAAACCAACACACCATTGTGAAGCAATTATACTTCAATAAAGATGTTTAAAAAATAAAAAAATTAAAAAAATTAAAAAATAAAAAGAAAATCCACAGCTGGGATTTTCAGCTTTCATTGGGGTAGGCTCTATTTGCTTCCCATACAGACTTATAAGGAAATTTTCTAACTTAAGAGTTTAAATGCCAGATAAATAGAAAAAAATGACAAATGTCAATTACAAGGAATGGGGGAGAGGCAGTCACTTGATTTCTTGTGTTAGGGAAGTCAAGGATCACATGAACCAGAACTAGAACTGAATCCCATCAATATCCAGTAGCATGAGGCTCTGAACACCTGCTAACGTTATCCTCTGGGAAAGAAAGAAATAGATGTATAATTACCATTATTTTTTAAACAGTATTTTTTTTTACTGCACTGTGCTTATGGTTAAAGTTATATAATTAAGAGTTTGATGACATTTGATGACAAAAATAGGGACATTCTGGACTATTTTACTTGGTTTTTATTTCTCGGTCTGAAAGAGAGAAATGCATTTGATTGCAAGTGATTGATCTGGTAGTTCCCTTTTTGTGTCTTTTTGCTCTTTGTTCTTCTACATATTATGTCTGCAAGTAGGGCATATTTTTAAAACTTACTGTTCCCACATTTTTAAAAAACTTTATACCATTTCTTTTTTAGTCATGAGAGAAGTCGATCTTCTCCTAAGGAATTTTCAATTACTGTCGCAGCTGAGTCAGAGAACCTCCCTTTCATTTGTCTCCCTGACAGGCGATGCTCCTTATAAAGAAATCTTTCTCAGATCTTTTCTATTTCAGAACAAAGGGCATTTGGGGAGCAGCTTACTCAAAGTATATTCTCCATTCACGGAAGAAAAATACACCGTCTTCCTAGTTTTACATCTCTGATATTTCTAGTTTTTCCTTTAGTGCTGTAAGCCTTGCTCTTGCAAATATCTGTGCACACCTCCAATTTCCTCATTATAATACCTTGTATTTATATAATGCTCCACATTACCGCAATTTTACAGACAAAGAAGCAAACATCCAACAGGATTAAATAACTTGCCCTAGCAAACAATAACCTTGCAAACAGCATGGGGCATAATCAGGATTCAGGGGCAGGTTCGCCTACCCCACGTCCCCGTGCTTGCCAGTCTGTTCAGGCCTGACATACGTACACGCTCAGTAGATGTTTGTTGGATACAAGAGGAGCTTGATAATTAAATCAAATGCATCAAAATATATTTTATGTTCTCTGGATAATCTCTGGTTAGGTAAGTCTGGGATACTTAAATCCACTGATTAAAATTTGCTATTGATACTTACTAAGTGCTAGTGAAACATCCAGATTCCCTGGAAATTCAAATTCACTGGCAGCCCAGGTAATTTTCATCATTCAAAGTTTCAGAAACACTCTTTCAGCCAACCAGCTATCAGAAAAACAAGAAGCTTCAGTGCAAGGGGAATAGGATTAGATGTCATGAGAGACTCAGTGCATATCCTGAACCATTTCATCTGGGTCTCAATGAAAGGTGAAAACATCAGTCACCTGGCAAGACAGTCTTTTCCTGTTATTGCAATAGTCCCCACCTTTGCTGATTTTTAAACAAAACACCGGATGATTTCATTTCCCTTTTCATCTGTATATGTTGGTGTTCTAGAGACATGACCTTAAGTCATACAGAACTATTATGCTTCTAGCACTTCTAGTGCTTCTATCGCTGTACTATGTACCTCTTAGAGGCTGTAGTAACGTCCTAGGGCTACCAGAACCAAGTGCCATAAACTGGGTGGCCTATGAAAACAGCTCCTGGCGTTGCCAGCAATCCTGAGCCTTCTTGGCTTGTGGATGCAGCACTCCAGTTCTGCCTCTGTCTTCACCCGGCCTTCTCCCCTGTGTGTCCCAATATCCCTCTTCTTCTAAGGACACCTCATCTTAACTTGATTACATCTGCAAAGGCTCTATTTCCAATTAAGGTCACATTCACAGATTCTGGGGGGACATGAATTTGGGAGGTGGGAAACACTATGCAACCCAGTACAGGACTTAAGAAATACTAATTGAGAAAAGGAAGAAAATGTCAAAGTCTTGTGCTGCGGTCTGTGCTGAGAAGGAAATGCAAGAATCTCTGTGTGGAATGATCCCTTCCTCTGTCTGAGTTACAAACTGACATCATTTCACTCCAATGAGAGAATATAAGCATCTCTCCCCGTGAAATTCTTTTTGTGTTTCTCCTTCACAGTGTTATCACATTTTCTAATCAACTATTTCTCTGACCAAGTTAACTAGATGCACACTTGCAGTTTTAACAATTTTCCCTACTCCACCCTTCATATTTCTGCATCCTCTTGGAAGGGATGCATTTTTCCAGATAGACAGGCTTTCTAGAAATCCAGTAAGACTTCTCAATTGCCAAGGATTCATACTGAGTACTATTCCTGGGGAGCCCCTAACCAGGTCTATTGCTGTAAGGATTCAACTTACAGGATGAACTCCCTTCCATAACTTCCTCCCTCAGAGACATGACTTACATGAAATCTGTTTCAAATGAGCTCATAGGTATTGTCACAGGGAGGAAAAGACACAAAATTGTCTGAAGGAGGGTGGGGGTGTGTGTGTGTTTATGTGTGTATAAAACTAGTGTGAGGCCAGGTCATGTCCACTCCTGAGATTCGGGCATCCTGAGGTTTGTCTAGGCTTACCTGGCAGGACAGGTGAGGAGGCCCCTGCAAATGCTGTTGTCAGAGTGACTGAGGATCCTCCTGAGAAAGGAAGCCAAGCCCAGACAGACTGGCTTTAGTTTTGGAGACAAAGATGATTCAGAGTGCAAGATCCACCCACTGCCACTGGGCTGGGCTCGTCTGTGAATCATGTGATGGAGGCGGAGGGTGGTAAGAGATTAGATATAAAAACATAAATGTTTCCCTAAAGCCCCTGCGTCATCCTTAAACAAGTGTTAACTAATGGGTGCAATTCAAAATATGGGCCGCAAACTAGCGCCAGCTTGTGAGCTATCTGTTACAAGTCTGTGATAAAGTGAACACACAAACCAAGATGCTTTGCTTTAGATGCTTTGATTCCAAGTTGACAGTGCTTCAACATCAAAGCACAAGATCCATGGATCTGTCTCACTCATAAGGGGGAAGACTACAAGTCTTAATATCATTCACCACTCATATCATTAGAAGCACTGATATAAACCACAGGGCATAATTGGAGGCAGGTGGATCCAGCGTTCACTTTGTGGTCTAGAGCTCTTTCTAGCCTTCTCCTCTCCTACCTACATATTCTGACTTTGTGTCCTTCTGCTTACCTCCTTAGAGTCACAAAATGATTTCTGCAGCTTGAGACATCACATCCTTCTACCAAAATCCCCATGAAGGAAGGAAGGGACACACAAAGGCTTCTACTTTCTAAGGCCCTCTCTTCTTATTTAGGAAGAAAATCCTCCCTGGAAGCCCCCTGAAAAACTTTTCCTTGCGTTGCTCAGCTAAAGAGGAGACTGGGGTACCAGGTTTCTAGCAAAGAGTAATGGGATTATCATGACTGTCTTAGGCTGATTATAATATAGCCCCCGAAGCTGACACAGGGTCTGCCCTCCCAAGAGATCAGAGGATTTCCTCTTGCTACCCAAACTAATTACGATTCTGTTAGAGAGGAGGAAATGATAGACAGTAAACAATTCTGGGGACCCTCTGTTAAGATATGGGCTCCATGCGGGTAAACATGGCTAATCCTCACTGGTCAGCATATTCCTGGTATATACTGCGTTCTCATGACAATCAAATGCAATGACGAAACTAATGTATTCAGCCCATCATCTAAATGCTCAGTCTTCACGATATCAAGCGTCCAGGTATTTAGGAGCATTCCCCACCCCATCGCCCTCTTTCTCCCAGCTCCTTGTCCCAGGTCTTAGCTAATGTAGGCATCACATTCTGTTTCAGTCAAGGTTTTTGGATGCAATGATGTAGACTCTGAATCATGGCTCAGAAGGTGCTTCCACTTCACCTCATTAAAAAATAGAGACACAGATGTAGAGAACAAATGTATGGACACCAAGGTGGGAAAGGGGGTGGGGGCGGGTGGTGGTGGGATGAACTGGGAGATTGGATTGACATATATGCACTAATATGTATAAAATAGATAACTAATAAAAACCTTCTGTGGGGGCTTCCCTGGTGGCGCAGGGGTTGAGAATCTGCCTGCCAATGCAGGGGACACGGGTTCGAGCCCTGGTCTGGGAGGATCCCACATGCTGTGGAGCAACTAGGCCCGTGAGCCACAACTACTGAGCCTGCGCGTCTGGAGCCTGTGCTCCGCAACAAGAGAGGCCGCGACAGTGAGAGGCCCGCGCACCGCGATGAAGAGTGGCCCCCGCTTGCCGCAACTGGAGAAAAGCCCTCGCACAGAAACAAAGACCCAACATAGCCAAAAATAAATAAATAAATAAATAAATAATTTTTTAAAAAAAAGAACCTACTGTGTTAAAAAAAAAAAAAAAAACAAACAACAAAAACAGTTCTCCCCAAATTCTAAAACCCTAAAAATGACTTTGTTTCATTAACACTCACTAAAAATCATAGATCTCAAAATTTGCAGTTTCAGCTTTGACATGTAAAGAGTTTGCAAGGTGTCACCCCAGTCCTTATAACAAGAAAAGGCTGGACAGAGTAAAAAACTAAAGTCTTTTCCTGGACCACAGGGCAAACGGCCACCCTAAAATCTGGAGACTCAGAGAAATCCAGACAGTCACAGCCAAGAACTGCTTACCCGGAGCAGAAGCTTCTGGCGTCACACTGTTAGGAACATGTAAATGAAAACTTGGATGAACTGCTGGAGGCTGAGTGTGCACCAGCTCGAGAGTGAGAATTTCCTTGGGACTGTGATGGGGGAGGGGCAGCGGCACACATTTTATTGGCTTTATCTCCATGAATCCCAATCCCACCAGCTTCACAGGATGATGAACAGCTGATATAGATACCCTCCCAGCTCTGGCATGGGAGATGAGGAGCAATGCTTGTGAAATTGGCCCAGACCTTTTCTATAACTACAGTCTTCTCTCCAGGGGGAAAGACTTTACCAGAGACTTGTCCTACAGCTGTGTTGGGGGGGGGTTGATCATTCCTCTGATTCCTGCCCCCGTTTAGCCTTCTTGTCTTACCTAAGGAGCACGGGGAGGGCAACTATACAAGAAACACTTGTGGTCATAGGCTACAGACACAGGCCCAATGAAACAGACTTGTAAGATTCTAGAATGCACCTTCGCCCAAGTAGACCACCACACCAACAGAACCCCAGCATAATAAGAGTGAATTATAGCTGAAAGGGCTGCGGGAACATGGACTCCCTCCGAGTAGAACTTAGAGAATCCCAAAGTCAAGAAGGGACACATAATCAAGGATAATAAAAGAATTTGAAGCACCTGGCACCTACAGCAAACATTAGTCACTGCCCAGCCCCCAGCCAGATTAGCATAAAACCTCACACTCAAGGCCTACTGACCTCAGTTCCTAGTACCCCATACATTGTGTCCAGATTTCAACAAAAAAATCACTCCAAAAGGCAAGAAAAAAACAGTCTGAAGAGCCAAAGCAAATAACAGAACCAAACTCAGAAATGACACAGATATTAGAATTGTCTGGTCATTAAAAATAAGTCTAATATTTTAAGGTCTATAATGGAAAAGTTAAACAACATGCAAGGAGAGATGGGTCTCAGACAGAAACTCTAAGAAAGAACCAAAAGAAAATCCTAGAATCGAAAACACTGTAATATAAATGAAGATTACCTTGGACGAGCTCAACCGTAGACTGGTCACAGCTGAGGTCACTCACTGCTGGTCACAGCTGAGTCAGTGAGCTTGAATACTGGTCAGAAGTTCCCAAACTGGAAATCAAAAATAAAATAAAATATTAATAATAAAAATAACAATGAACAGAACAAGTACAAAAGATACAACTATGCATAATGGAAATACCAGATAAATAATAAAGAGAAACAAGAGCAAAAATAAATTTTAATAAATAAAAGCTATTTATTTAAAAAAATAAAATTTAAAAATAAATTTTAAGAAATAAAAGTTCAAAATGTATGACAGGCACTAAACCCCAGATCCAGGAAGCTCAGAGTAACCACAAAACAAATAAACAAACCCACCCCCCAAAAAAACCCCAAACCCAGAAAAAGCCCATACCTAGATATACCATATTCAAACTGTAGAAAGCCACAGGCAAAGACAAAACCTTGAAAGAGTCCAGGAGGTGGCGGGAGGTGGCGGGAGGTGGCGGGAGGTGGGCGGCCTTACCTGCAGAGAACCGACGGTAACAACTCTCCGACATCCAGCCTTCTCCCGGAAACCAGCAAAAGCATTTATTGATTCCTTTTCCGCGGGGTCGCGGGCAGGCCCCGGATGGGCCTTGGCCTGGGCGCGCAGAGCGGGGCTTCCCAGGAGGGCAAACAGGGCACGCCTGGAGCTTTGTGGGGTGCTACGTGGCCTCGGGTGCGTGAGGGAGCCGCCGGGAGAGGATGGGCTGGGGTTCCACAAGCACCGCGAGCAGCTCACGGAACCGTGAACTCAGGCTCGAGGCTCTGACGCTGCAACCGCTCTTCCCGGAGGAAGCCTGATCTCGCGGAATCTCGCGGGATCTCAGGGTTCTACGATGCTCAGGTGGGGAGTCCTGGGATGAGAGACACCTGGGTGCTCTGGGTGCTGGAGCGCCCTGGCCCCGGACTTCATTCGCAAGGATTCCGCCCCACGCCACCCATCAAGCAGACCCTAGTCCTCGCCAACACCTCGTCCACCCCCTCCCCACGGCCCTCACCTCAGAGGCCAGCCAGGTGCAAGCGAACACCTCTGGCCCAAAGCCTGTGCAGGGGCAGGACTGCCGTGGACCAGACAGGCGAACTGGGCATGTGCAGGCAGCAAATCCAGAGCCTTCCACAGGACCCTTTGGTGGGAAATCTAGTCCAACCTGCCAAGGTCCAAGGATGCAGCAACCCAAACGTGTGGACACTGAGGCCAGTTGTCCCTCCAGCACCTGCGAGGTGGCCTCGGTTCGTCCCGGGAGACCTGTATCCAGTGAATTATCCTTCAGAAGTGAAAGGGAAATGAAGGCTTTCTCACCTATACAAACACCGAAGGAATTCATTACCAGTAGAGCTTCCCTGAGAGGAATGTAACAGAATTGAAGGAAGAATTATAGATAGCTCTCTAGTAATACTTGGAGACTTTAATACCCAATCTAAATAATGGATAGGACAACCAGACAGAAGGTGAGGAAGGAAATAGAGGGCTTGGACAACACAATAAACCAACTAAAACTAACACACATATACACAACACTAATCAAAAACAGTACAATAACCATTCTTTTCAAGTGAAATGAAACTGGAACATTCACAAGTGTGTGGAATTAAACAACACACTCTTAACCAATGGATTAAAGAAGAAATCACAAGGGAAAATAGAAAATACTTAGAGATAAATGAAAATGAGAACACAAGATACCAAAAGTTATAGGATGCAGCAAAAGCAATGCTAAAGGGGAAATCTGTAGTTATATGTGTTACATTTAAAAAGTTAAACAACCCCATCTTAAAAAGCTACATAATGTATGATTCTAATTAGATGACATTCTGGAAATGGCAAAACTATAGAGATGGTAATCAGTCAGTGGTTGCCAGGAACTTGGAGGAGGGGTGGAAAGTTGACTAGGTGAAGCATAGGAAATTTCACAGGGAGTGAAACTATTCTGTATGATACTTTAATGGTGAATATAAGACATTAAGCATTTGTCAAAACCCAGAGAACTTTATAGCACAAAGAGTAAACCTTAATGTATGCAAATTTTTAAAAAGTCATTTGGGAGATAAGGGATCCCAGGATGGAATGCAGAATGTGACCTAAGAATCTAAATACATTATGAGTGTATGAAACAATTTCACTGCAGAAAGTGAAGGAAGAAGATGCTGACCTAAATAACTTTGGAAAGGAATGGTTCTTAAGACTAAAGGCAAAAGGAATTACACATAAGCACTGTACTCTAGCTGATAAAGTTTTCCCCGTGGGGATATGGGTTAACAGTTCTAAAACCAGTATACTGGAATTGAACAATTAAGTAAATGGATGCGGAATAGTGAGAGCCAGGTTTCTCACTTTTGGAGTGGGAAGTGGCAGGTGAACAAGAGAAGGAGGCTAGAAGAACTGTGGTAGTGGGCTAGAGATGGAGACATCAGTATGAACTCATGTTTAACTTAATTCAGATACAGCTGATTATGTATAGAATAATTATAGATGTGTGTACATACACAGGTTGGTATGTACACATGTATCTCCGTGCCCTGTCAGCTGAGAGGGCCTAGAAGTAATGGCAAACACTCCAGTGGCAACAAACGTACCTACCACCCAGATCTTGGTTTCGAATACAATTATCCAATAAAAGGAACCAGAGCTCCTTGTAGAAATGATTGATTCTGGGACTGGGCCAGAAGATATGCAAGATGAGCCTAGAGCATATTGTAGTTAGTGCCAAAAATTAAGAAAGTTTCAAAATGTTTTTAAAAATGCAATGATAGGAGCATATAAAAAGGACATAGAATCCAACCGAAAGAGCTTCCAATAACCAAAGCTGGAACAGTTTGAGCAACAAAATAAATATATTAGTGTAAAATAAATATACATGACTCTACAATAATAAAATTGCTTAAGTAGGGCTTCCCTGGTGGCACAGTGGTTGAAAATCTGCCTGCCAATGCAGGGGACAAGGGTTCGAGCCCTGGTCTGGGAAGATCCCACATGCCACGGAGCAACTGGGCCCGTGAGCCACAACTACTGAGCCTGCGCGTCTGGAGCCTGTGCTCCGCAACAAGAGAGGCCACGATAGTGAGAGGCCTGCGCACCGCGATGAAGAGTGGCCCCCACTTGCCACAACTAGAGAAAGCCCTCGCACAGAAACGAAGACCCAACACAGCCATAAATAAATTGTAAAAATAGATAAATTAATTAAAAAAATATATTCTTCAATGATATTAAAAAAAAATTTTTTTAATTGCTTAAGTAAATAAATAAGGGAGAATAGACAAATCTTCCAAGCAGAAGAATTCTAAATAATTCATGTGCATACTCTGCCCTCAGGAAGATCGAACATAACTCACTACCCTTAAGCGTCGACTTCACATAGTGACTTTCTTCCAAAGAGTACAGTATGGAAAGGAAAAAATAATAATTAATTATAGTGGAGAAACCTGACAGACACTACCTCAGTCAGTTGATCAAGGTCAACATCAAGAATAGGTTATATTGATGGTATGTACCCTTGACACAACTTGATGAGGATGGCACTTTACTTCTCTGGTTTTCTTTCCCAAAACTCATTTTCAGTCATGAGAAGAACATCAGAAGAATCCCAACTGAGGGACCATCTACAAAATACATGATTGGTAATTCTTTTTTTTTTTTTTTTTTTTAATAAATTTATTTATTTATTTATCTACTTTTGGCTGTGTTGGGTCTTCGTTTCTGTGCGAGGGCTTTCTCCAGTTGCGGAGAGCGGGGGCCACTCTTCATGGCGGTGCGCGGGCCTCTCACTATCGCAGCCTCTCTTGTTGTGGAGCACAGGCTCAGTGGTTGTGGCACACGGGGCCTAGTTGCTCCGCGGCATGTGGGATCTTCCCAGACCAGGGCTCGAACCCGTGTCCCCTGCATTGGCAGGCAGACTCCCAACCACTGTGCCACCAGGGAAGCCCATGATTGGTAATTCTTAAAACTGTCAAGGTCAGCCAGAAAAAGAAAGTACGAGAAACTGTCACAAGCAGGAGGAGCCTGAGGAGACATGATAAATAATCTAATGTGAAATCCTGAATGGGATCCTACAACAGAAAATGACATTAGGGAGAAACTGAGTAGATCTGAATAAACTATGGACTTTAGGTATAATAATGTTTTTAATATCGGTTCATTAGTTGTGACAGATGTACCTCACTAATGTAAGATGTTAGTAATAAGGGAAACTGGGTGTGAGGTATATGGGAACTCTCTGTATTATGTTTGCAATCATTCTGTAAATCTAAAACTGGCTTCATTAAAAAAATTCTTCCTGATATCTGAATGAGTTGCAAAGTAATGGATAACCAAAGATCACTTTAGTAATAAAGGTTACTTATATATGTATCACACATTAAGCATTTTTTAATGACTGACTTTTAGTATAGGTTTCACATGTGCTTTAAATAACATTTTATTTCATTAAAAAAAAGACCTGTATCAGATAACATTTAATTATATATCCATTGACTCACATTGAGGAAAATAAGTGATTGCATGAAACCAGAATTGTTCAAGAAGATTTAGAGCAACATAGAGATGACCACAAAGTCAGCAGTTGCATGTGCCCTTCAGGAATGCCAGCAGACAGCCTGCCCAGTCTTCCACTGACGTGGTTCTTCAGGGCTGTGCCATCCTGTAGCTGTGCCCCACATATCCCAAAAGGAAACTTCTCCGTGGGGACCACCATTAGAATATTCCGTAGCATGCCTGTCCTCCCCTCACAGAGTGTTTCTGGAGGCTTGAATATTGACTGAATTTAGCTTTGTGATTCTTTAACTCTTAACTCCTTAAGAAACTTCTAGATTCTCTTAATGAATGATAAACAGTTTGGGTATTGGATGTTAGATATTTTTCTCCTTTTCCTTTTTAAAAAAATTTAGTCGGGAATTCCCTGGCAGTCCAGTGGTTAGGACTCCGTACTTCCACTGCACAGGGCATAGGTTCAATCCCTGGTCGGGGAAATATTAGATCCTATCTGCCACAAGGCACGGCCAAAACAAAACAAAAAATAACAAATTTAGTCAATAAAGAACTATCTCTGATCTCTTACTTCCTAATAGCAAAATTACAATTCAACCAGCTTTCAAATACAAAGGTATTGCTATATATTTCTGCATTTCTTCCCTCTGCCTCCCATTTTCAGATATTTGGGACAAAAAGGATGCCTACTTAGAGAATGACAATAGAATGGATTCACTTGAAAAGCACACATGTTAAATGATACATAAATTCTCATTCCAAATCTTCCTGATGAAAATGAAAATATTTGAACAACCTTCAAAACATCCAATTTAAGCAAGGTTAGGCAACAAAAGTGGTTTCTGGCGCATCACACCTATAGCCCTATCTACACAGCATCAAGCGATGGGGACTTCTGGATTGTGTAAATCACTCAGAGATAATAGTCACTAGTTCTCAACGTAGAGATCACCATAAATGTAGTTTCATGCCATGGTTACATCTTCTTCTAAAATGACACCAACAAGTGGTCTACTTTGTTTATTCGATTATTGAAATTTCCCAGGTCTCCACTTTATATTCCCTGGCAGTGCCTGAGGTTGCAATATTTTTAATCCTTCCCAGATCAAAACCTTACACCTAGTTAGCCCTTTCAGAGATAATTTAACAAACCTATCTATGATCTTCAAACAAACATATCTATGACATTTTCATTTTAATGGCATTTTCATTTTAATGACAGCTCTTGGAAATTTTATTCCAGAGGTTATCTTCCTTTTTTTCAGAGATTTCATTGCCTTTAACTGAAGAAAGATGAAAATGTGAATTCTTGTGATTACAAAGCCAAGGACAAATGGTCTGGATCAACACTATCCAGTATAAATGTAATAGAAGCTATTATGAAGTTTCAAATTTTCTAGAAGTCACATCAAAAAACGTAAGAGGTAAAATTAATTTTAATAACATACTTTAACCCAACACATCTAAAATATTATTTCAATATATAATAAATACTTTAAAATTCTCATCAAGATATTTTAATTCTTTTTCATACTGTCTGAAATCTTACGTGTTTTACATCTTTATTTGGACTAGCCACATTTCAAGGGCTCAATAACCATGTATGCCTAGTGGCTACCATCTTGGATTGGGCACTTATAGACACAGTGGTAATTAAGAGGAGGGAGCTGAGCTTGGATGGTTTAAGAGTTGGAGCCAACATGACATAATGGGGAAAATGCGGGGTTTAATTACCAGCATTCAGATTCCACCTTCCACAATTAATTAAGAACCTTCAGAAAAATTTCCTTAAATGTTTGCACATTTGTCAAGTACAGAGAGTGTTACTTCATGGGGTTATAGATAAGATTAAATGAGATAATGTGCATAAATCTTTGGTTACACTGTAGATATTCATTAAATCTTATCTTGAATCCTTAAGAGGGAATATATCCTGTGAATTTATTAATTCTGCAGCATATATTTATTGAGCAACTACTCAACTGTTACACATCAGTGAACAAAACAATTATACCTAGAAAGTAGAGGAGGACATACAATAAAGAAATAAAATATGTTGTAGTATGTTGGAAGGTAATAAGTGCTAAAGGAAAAACAAAACAAAGCAAAGTAAGGGGACTCAGGTATGAAGAAGATGTGGCATCGTTTTAAATAAAGTGGTCAGGCTTATTGAGGGGGAGACATTTGGGCAAAGACTAAAAGGAGGTGAAGGAGTTGACTATGTAGATTTCTGAAGGACAAGCATGCCAGGAGGGGCTCGGCTGGAGCAAAGACCCTGAGGTTTCCTGGTGTGTTTGAGGAACAACAGGGAGAGCGAAGGGTGGAGTGCAGGGAGTGAGGGGGAAAGAGGTAGGAAAGAAAGTCAGAAAGGTCCTGATCATCTGGGGCTTGGGAGCCATTGTAAGAATTCAGGCTTTCACTCCAAGTGAGATGGGAGCTACTGTAAGATGTTAAGCAGGGACTGACATGCTCTGACTTGTAATTGAAATGCATCGCTCTTACAGCTGGGTTGAGAACGGGCTGTGGGTGGTGAGGGCAGGGGGCAAGCAGTGCTGGGAGTAAGGGAAGAAGCATAGAGATTGGGGAGGGGCTACGGCAGTCATGGAGGAGAAACTATGGTGGCTTGGACCAGAATGGTAGCAGAGTGGTAATGGAAGGGCTGAGAAGTGGTGAGTCTCTAGATCTATACTGAAGGTACAACCAACAGTATTTCTCATTCATTGCGTTGTGGAGTATGGGAGAGAGAGAAGCATTAAGAACGACACCAGCATTTTTAAATGATACAAGTGAACTTATTTACAAAACAGAAATAGACTCATAGACATAGAAAACAAACTTATGGTTACCGAAGGGGAAAGGGTGAGGAGAGGTAAATTAGGAGTTTGGGGATTAATAGATATATACTACTATATATAAAATAGGTAAATAACGAGAACCTACAATATAGCACAGGGAACTATATTCAATATCTTGTAATAAACTGTAACGGAAAAGAACCTGAAAAAGTATATATATATATATACATATATATATAACTGATCACTTGCTGTACACCTGAAACATTGTAAATCAACTATATTTCAATAAAATAGATAAATCAATTTTTTAAAAATAGAATGACACCAGCATTTTAGAATAAGAGACTATATATTTGTTACTGACAAATGAGAAGACTGAAGGAAGAGCAGTTTTGGGGGGGAAGAGCCAGAATTCAATTTAGGATGAACTAGGTCTGAGATGTGCCTCTAGTCCCCAGAACAACAGCCATGGGTGAGAGTTTAGAAGATTCCCTCTCTGGGGAAACCAATAAGCCATGGAGAGGAAGACACCTAGGGGTCCAAGAGTGGGAAATCTCTCATCAAAATATCCCATCAGATCACTTCACTGAGAAGCTCATCAGTAGATAGGCGTTTGTCAATTCTGAAGCTCATTTTTCCATTTTAAGAACTTTAACAACTTTTTTAGATGCATTTTAGAATAGTAAACATTGTACAATCATCCTTGGCCACGGGACAGTCATGAGGTGGACAGTGTGAAGCTGATTTTTATTCCTGATAACGAGACTAACTCAGCACCGGCAACCCTTCATTGAATATTGATGTAACTAAAAAATATGACCTAAAGATATATGTGGGACCTGAATCCTCTGTTCTATTAAAGTTGGAAGTCAATAGATAATGTTCTACACCAAAAGAATAAAAATAAAAAAGCAATAGAAGCTATTTTTCATTATAAGCCATGTGGCATCACATTCTTGTACAGCATTGCTAAAAATAAAAAATAAATGATAACAAATAGGACAGGATATAATGATGCAACACTTTTATGCTTTGAGTCCTTTCAGAGATCTGTCCTTCCGGAAGCCACCTTCCACACCACTACTAGAAGAATATTCTAAAACTTGCTTACATTTTGACTATTTCCAGAGATCCGTTTGGAGAATTCTGTCACAGAGTTTTCACATCTTTTAAACAAACAAGAAAAGCAGTGTTCAAAGCATGGGACTGTCATGGGGGCTGGAGCCTTGAAGGAAAAGAGAAACTCCAGGAATCCTGGAAACCCAACAGGAAGTGAATCAATTTGTCGCTAGATTCCCTCGGGGGGGTCAGCTCGGACAGATGCTCCTGTAATCGTCACTGACATGAAGAAAGGTACTCTTGAGTCTAGCAGCTGAGGGTTCCTTGCCAACTCCACAGCCCACTGACAGCTGGTGATAGACCCACATGTGGCCCACGTGGAATCCTCTGGGGCTGGTGGAGTGAAGCGTCAATCTTAAGTAACTGGAACTGTGTTCGTTGTTCACAGCTCAGCTGGAGCTGGGTCCTGGACAGGGGTTCACACTTTTTGTTGTTCTACTGATCTATAAATCAGAAACCTATAATTGATCAGTATGGCAAACCAAGCAATACAATCTTTTCTAAAGGAGAAATTGGAGGGAAAAAATAGCCTAGGAATGCCTCTGATGCTAAATAAAGGGAAGGATGTACATTTACAGTAAAAGTACAATTTGAGTTTCAATGATGAAAATAAGAAATTCAATCTGCTGAAGTTGTTGAGGCAAACTAAAAACAAACAAACAAAAAAGGAAACAAACAAAAACCAACAGCAAAAAAAGAGAAACGTATGTTTGTTTCATCAAGTATCCAGAAAGATGAGATAATCTGAAAAACAACCTTAAAAAGATGTAATCAGTTGTATGTCCCTCAAGGTAGAATGCACAGAAATGTCTGTTTCCAGCTACACAATGTCTTTTCCATAAGAATAACAATGCAACCACAAATCTTTAGAGTATGCATAAATGAATAAATAAAGTAGGTAAATACAGAACTATTCAAGAGAACACAACAAGAAGTTAGAAAAATGAGAAAAAGAGGAAAACCATTAAGTACATAGGGCGTGGATATAGTAATGGGAGAAAACACAAATCCCCTGCTATCAGAAGACTATATTTCAGAGGATCAGGAAAAAACAAACCCCAGTGCAGCAAACCCAAAGCCCAAAGCCCAAGGACAGTGTTAACAGCATAAACAATTCTTTTTTGGTGGCAGGTGGGATGAGGATTATCGCTGCTGGCATCACTCCAGTCAAGAAAACCTCCTAAACAAACATCCTTTTTTTTTTTTTTTTAACATCCTTATTGGAGTATAATTGCTTTACAATGGTGTTAGTTTCTGCTTTATAACAAAGTGAATCAGTTATACATATAGGTATGTTCCCATATCTCTTCCCTCTTGCGTCTCCCTCCCTCCCACCCTCCCTACCTCACCCCTCTAGGTGGTCACAAACCACCGAGCTGATCTCCCTGTGCTATGCAGCTGCTTCCCACAGAACCAACTAATTTGGAGGTAGCTGTATTCTAAGAGTATGACAAAGAAATTCATCCGTTAAATAGCAAACTTTTCTAGTGACTTTTCTTTTTTTGAACCCAGCTATTCCACCTAGTGGGAAATAACTGCATTGGGGGAAATGGTTGACAAGCAAGTGGCTTTTCTAAAACTTGGCAGGGGGGGATATAAAGCTGCATTCGTTTTCCAGCCTGAGAAAATACCTGAATGCAATGACTATGTTCCACAGTGTCACCTAGTGGTCTTGAGGGACAGGATCCAGAACTGAGGCAAATACTGGTAATGTACGGTTGGTTTCAGAAGCCTGTCATTTCAGACAGCAGCCTTCTCCTTTGATTGGGGGCGGGAGTGGAACAGGATTAATAGCTGACCTCAGGGCTCTGCGGTGAGGCTAAAACTCTCAAGCCTCACCTACACTGTGTTTCACAGCACTGACCTCAATTGCTTTTATAAGCCTAAAACCACAGCTTTGAAATTGGGTTTCCACTTATCTGATGTGAAACATCTCCATTGGGTGTTTTTGAGATTTCTATCTGAGAACCAGCTAGCGAAAATATCTGATAAATAGATGCATGATTTTATGCAAGTGTCATTTCTGAGTTGTGTGGAGATGATTTGTACACAAATAGCCTCATCTCAGGTTCCAGTCTCACTGTGTCTCCAGGCTGGTTTGTCATTTGATTACACGATCGTGGGCCTCACTGACATGGAAATGTTTAGTTCAGGACAGTCTCCTTTGTTTCCAGAATCATTGCAACTGACTTGCCTGCCTGCAGCCTGGGCCCTACAGAATTTATCACCCACAGCGTTGCCAGTTCCCTTTCTAAAACATAAACGTGATCGTTGTTCCCGGCCTTAAATCCTTTATGGCTTTCTCTTTGCCCTCCGCAGAAAGTTCAGATTCCTTAAGGGACACGCAAGGCCCCAGGCCTCACCCTGTTTACCTCGCAGGTAGAACCAGCCACTTCCATTCACTCTCCACGCCTGGCCAGACTGAGCCCTCCCGGTGCACACCTGGGACCTGGCCTCTGGTGCCCCCACTGCTACAACACTCTTCCCCATCCTCCTTTACCTGTGTTATTCCTGCTCATCCTTTGTCCTTCTCCAACCTCAAGCCTGGGTTAGTGGCCTCCCCACAGTCCCCTAGAGAATTCCACATGTGATACATCCATAATGTGATACATAATACTCTGTTTGATAAGTACTCCTCCATCAATCTACTAACTGATGCAGTGTCTTACAGCTCCATATCTCTAGTGTCTGGAAGAGTGCCAGGGACATAGTCACTCTTTTTTTTTTTTTAATTTATTTTATTTTATTTTTGGCTGTGTTGGGTCTTCGTTTCTGTGCAAGGGCTTTTCTCTAGTTGCGGCAAGTGGGGGCCACTCTTCATCGCGGTGCGCGGGCCTCTCATTATCGCGGCCTCTCTTGTTGCGGAGCACAGGCTCCAGACGCGCAGGCTCAGTAGTTGTGGCTCACGGGCCTAGTTGCTCCGCGGCATGTGGGATCTTCCCAGACCAGGGCTCTAACCCGTGTCCCCTGGATTGGCAGGCAGATTCTCAACCACTGCGCCACCAGGGAAGCCCCATAGTCACTCTTGATAAATATTGGAATAAAAGAAGGCACAAATGATTGAGTCAATGCCCTGATTCTCTGTCCCCTAGCATATCCAGCCAATCAACTTAGTTCCAAATATAAATGTGACCTGATGCTTAGTGGGACTAGTCTGTGACTATTAAACCACAGAGTCATAGACAAGAAGGTGTGACACATTCTAAAGAGAGCCCACAACAAGAAAAGCCAGATGTCCATCCCCCACCCCAGGCCCTACTACAACTAACCACCACCTACATTCAGCATCCCCCAAGTCTCCTCTGAGAAGAGGTCCCGGGAGAGGGAGGAAAGTGGCCATCATTAGCCTTATGGGGACTGTGGTATTCCTGTGGGATTTATCCCTCTGCCTCCAATATCAAGTGAAGGAGGAGAGTCCTAGGCACCCATGTGCATCCATGAGGAGTGCCAGCAAGAAAGGAAGCCCAGCTCTTGTTCCCCAACTCGGTGCTGGCTGAGCATGGTGAGAGAGTTCCTGGGAAAGTCTGGGGTGTCCTCAGGAATAAGGATGTAAAAATATGGAAACTGGGGTTTGCTTCTCAGGTGGATATTCCCAAAGGCAGGAGGCTTGATGGTGGAACCTACATCAAGTAAATAGTTTAGTAAGCAAAAAGGGGCTTTATTATAGTAGCCTAGTGTGCCTGGAAAGAAAAGGACAGGAGTGGACACCCTCACGCTAATTCCTCATGTCTTTTGGTCCCATGAAGGAGCTTGGAGTAGAGGACCAGACACAGGAGGTATGGAGTGGCCGAGATGGACACCAGGCCAGGAGGGAGTCCCCTCCTGGGCAGTGTCAGTAAATGTCCCTGCCTGAAGGGATCCTCAGCAACAGAGAGAGCCAGAGAGACACTCAACACCACGTGTCCATCTACAGCGACCACCGTGTCAGCAGAGGACACCCAGGAGCAGGTATAACCTGAGTAAGGCCAGCGACACTCCCTGCCACCAGCATCAGCCAGTGGATCTAAGACATTCCTTATCTTCTCTGTGATTCCTTTCTTCCTCCTTCCAAGTTAGGAGGGACTAGTCCTAACTGAGAGAAGCCTTATTGCAGAGGCAGATCATGCACCCCACCACCTCCTTCAATTCCAAGCAGATGGGTTTACAGGTCAAGCCTATGCTGGGATGTAGGAGCCAGAATAGGCTAGGTGCAGAATAGGCTACAGCATCTCAGAAAAGTCCCATGTCTCAAAGGCTTAGTATAGTAGGTTACTTCTCACTCATGCTGTTTCCGAAGCACACTGGCAGGGGCCTGTACTCACAGTGGTCACTCACAGACCTGGGCTGAAGGAGCCTTCACCTGGACATGTACTTCCCTCACCATCACAGGAAGGAAGGGGATGCAGCAAATCATGCACTAGCTCTTAAAACTTCTGCCCAGATGTGATACATGTCATTTCTGCTCATATTTCATTGGCCAAACCCAAGTCATATGGCCACCCTAAGTTCAAAGGCTGTGGGAGTTCTTTCCTGCCATGTCCTCAGAAGGAGAACTAGAAGATTCTTAAACAGTTCTAATGATGACCACGTTGGGGGGTAGGGGAGAAGAGCTTCAGAATGAAATCCAAATCTAGTTTAAGCTTGAGATGTTGAACCAGAGTGGATTATAATATCTGAAAGTGAGCAGAAAGATCTAGAATCTGCTGAAGGGACATTAAGGGACCACGAAGCATGATGCCAAAGAGTACAGTTGGTGGTAATGCTTAGAGAAGAGAAAACTGCTCACGTGTAGACTTACTCAGTAGATGTTTCTTTCAATTCTTCACACATAGAGTCCCGTCCTCTACAGCTATGGGAACCAAACTCCAAGAAGGCACTGAATAAACCCTCACTCCTCAGCACATCGTTTGACAGCCTCTTTCCTCTGTCTAATGTCTATTCCGCTCATACCTAACCATGCTTGTTTGAGCTAAGGAATATGTGACCGTGTGTGGGGGGAGGGTATGTAATTCTGAAATTTCTTGAGAAGAAAAGTATTTTCCAGTAAAAATGTTACATTGGCATGCAGAGGAATTACTTAAAAATTAACCCTAACTTCCTGGATCTGTGCATGAAAATTCACAAATATCTAAGGGAATTATTTCACTTTAGAAAATTCCTATTTGAATTATTTTCACTATATTGTAAACACAAAAGTCATTTTGATTCCTTTACGTTTACCTAAGTTGAGTAGAACCCTAATTCAAATATGAACTCCTTCTAAATTGCCTTTATGAAGAAATTGGTGGCTTAGATTTTTCACTTTGCCAAGTGGAAAATACCATCAGATGCTTAGAAAGGCTCCCAACAACTTGATAGATAGTGATGATTCCCATTTGTTGAAATGTTTCCAATTTGTTGAAATTGGTTTTTTTTGATTTATTCCCTATCAAATAGTGGTACGAAAAGAATTTTTAGTGTCAAGGATGATCTAAGGAAATAACAATTTAATATATTTGGTGTTGAATAAATGAGAAAATTTTATATTCTTTTCACTTGTATCAAAGTAAAGGAGGAAAGCCATGTAATAAAATGTGATAGAAAGTTTTATTTCAGATCTTATAGAAAAATTTTGGAGGCAATAAATTTTTACATTATGTGTCAAGTATTTTTGTTGAACTAGTAACAACTCTATTAGCAGATGGAAATTTTCTCTCATTGGATGTATCAAGCCTGTCAATCTCCTCCCCGAAGAAATTTATACAGAGTAGTTTTTATACTTATATGAAACAGAGACTTAGTGGGCTTTGTAAATATCTTGAGTGGCCTCTGTAAATATCTTCATAGAAGATAAACTCTGGTTCATACAGGAATGGTCCTTTTGCCATTAATGTTGGAATTTCCTTTCTTGTCCCATTCTAAATCTATTTTATATCTAAAAAGGCCTCTCATACGTTGTGCAACTCTCAAGATAACTAACTTCAGAAAGATCTAGAGGGTGGAGTGAAAATATTCTTTCCATTATATCTACTGAAATGTTGAGCACTAATTAGTCACATATATTTGATTTATGAAAGTATATTCCTCATCCTCATATTTTTGTTGGAACCAAATTGAAGTATGGAATTGGGAGTCTTCTTGCTCTCTCTTGCTCACTAGCTGTGTGATTATGAATAGAATCTCTTTTTCTGGGCCTCAGGTTTCATATTTGTGAAATTAGTTGAACTAGATGATTTCCAAGATCTCTTAATTTTCATAGAGGCTGAAAGTGATTAAATGTATTAGCATGTAAAAATTGTACTGCACATCAATAGAATATTTTCTTCTCTTGAACTGCCAAACGATTTTACACTTTAATGACTCAGAATTTGCATGGAGTGCTCTCTGCAATGTTTTTGAGCCTGTGCAAACTCATAAAAATACCTTCATTGAATCTATTGGCAAGAAGTATTAATCATATTTTTCTTTGAGATTAGAACCTGAGGAACTGTCTGTTAGATTAGCACTTGATTATAGTTTTAGTTATACATCCTCTTGCCAACATTTCCCAAAATGTATTTCCAAATTGCCTTTATGAAGAAGTTGATGGCTTAGAAATTATTTCACTTTTCACAGTGAAAACCACCAGCTGATACTTAGAAAGGCTTCAGATGCCACGCTTGATTGACAGTGGTAATTTCCATTTGTTGAAATTGGTTTCTTTTACTCTACTTCTAGCTCCACAGTGAGTTAACAGATATTCTGCTTTTTAAAAAGGAGTCTTGTTGGCAACTAATTTGGAGAAATGATGGGCTGACAGAGTTAAACCAGTCTCCTTACCATGTTCAGACTATTAAACTTGCTAATATGATTTTCTTTCTCCTATACAGGAGTGGAGTGCACTTTAAAGGAAGGGGGCTGCTGCCAGATCAGTAGGTAATCCCCTGCACACCCCACTCCACCCTCCAACACAGCTCTCACAGTGAGTAAGAAGACAATGAGACTTTTGGTCGGAGCAAGTCTTTCTGCACCAGGTATATAGATACTAAACCAAAGCAGCTTTGTTATGAGAAGTAGGGCAGATCTTGAACCAGTCCAAAAATGTTCGATTCATAGTTCAATTTAAGCCACTTACAGTTCTATCTAAAGAAGGACTCTTTACAAAGCCGAGCTAAGTAAAAATGGAAAGGACTCTTTCTGGAGGCAGTGGGTTTCGGTCCTGGGAAATGTCCACGCAGAGGCAATCTGGAATTACAGGAAACATGTACTCTGAGCATTTCCTGTGGGAAAGGTAGGATGTGATTTTTAGTTCAGGAACTGATTTTTGCTTCAGCTACCTAGTGAAGGGCAGGCGCTTACTCAGTGACAGGCTTCATGGCAGGGCCCTGACACCCAGTCATTTTGCTGGGGGTGTGGGTTGATACCCATGTGGTAGGGGACAGAGCTTATCTGTATGGCCTCTGGTCTAGGCTAAATATAGGCCAGGGAAAGGAGTAGCATCTTCCCTGAGGTCTAGTCCTAATTCAGCAGTGCCCACCTCTAGCACCATGGACACCTGGCCCAGCCTGGCCCCATGTACTGTCCACAGGACAAAGTTTAATAAACAGGCAGCAGAATTTAGGGGCGAAGAGCATGGCCTCTGAAGTCAGACTCCCTGGGTTGGACCCTTGAACAGGTGTGTACTTTCTGTACCTTAGTTTCCTCATCATAAAATGGACATGACCTTAAGAGCTGCCCCAGAGTGTCGTTTTGAGAGACAAATGAGTTAGTCCATGTAAAACAATTCACAAACGTCATCATAATAAGTAATACTTAGCATTACTACAGAAGATTTAATTTTTGAAGTAGTATTTCCAAACCTATTATCTTACTTGAATCTCATATAATAACCATTTAAATTAGGTAAGGCAGATGTAGAGTATTATGCTTTTTTCCCCTAAGATATGGATATCGAGATACAAAGCAATTGAGTGACTTAGGTAGTTAAGAGCTTTAGAATCAGGGAGAACTCCTTTTGAATCTGAGTCTACCAAACCACTAGCTCTGTGACCTTTAGCAAGTAACATAACCTGTCTGTGCCTTTATTTCCTCATCTCTGAAATGGGCATAATAATAATATTTACCTCACAATGTTGTGGTGAGAAATCAAAGAGTTGTTAGTACATGTAAAAGCACTTATAACAATGCCTGGCAAGTAAGAACTAGTCATTTTAATTGTTGCGTTTACTATTTCTCCCCTCTGATTAGTTATATTATTTTCCTACTGCCCCAATTCTTGGTATACTACTTGATACATAAATGGTGATCAATAATATTTTGTTGAATGAAAATGCTATAGGATTTCAGAAGAGATCATGAGATCTAAGGAAATTCTAGAAGGTTTTATGAAGGAGATGGGGCTTGGGTTGGTTTGTGATAGAAAACACTTCAGTATTTTTGAAGGTGACAGAAGAGAGATTATATATTATACATATACTCCTGGATTACATATTTTACATTTTCTCTTGGATTTAATGAATTCTACATTATTTAATTTCCTCCATTTCTAGTTAATTAATGGCAAAACCTGTACAAACTGCATTACAAAACATAGCTTTATCTTACACATATCTTTTGTGTGTTTGTTGTAAATTCCAGTTAACATAATCAGAAATCAAACTGAATTTATCATCATTAT
Organism: Balaenoptera borealis; assembly: GCF_965194805.1. Lineage (NCBI taxonomy): Eukaryota > Metazoa > Chordata > Mammalia > Artiodactyla > Balaenopteridae > Balaenoptera > Balaenoptera borealis. Next base: position 9,271,196 of record NC_138877.1, read on the forward strand.
AAGATATGAAAAAAAATCACACCAAACAGCCTTAGGGATATTGTTCAGCTGCATTACAAAAAATGACCCACAATAATTTCACAGAGAACTTTCATTTTATCTAAATTTTATTTTTGCTAGATGAGTCCAATTACATCTCTGTTTCTCTTAGTAGCTTGGGATTTTTTTTTTTTTTTTTTAATAGTCTCCAGGCAAAACCTCTATGTTTAATCTGCCTGGAGTGAAACTCCTTCTTCCAACGTCAGAAACAGTTGAGTTATTAGTATATTTTTCACCTACCATTTGCTACCAGCCCTAGAGCATCTTGATTTCTTTGTTCAAATGTCTGCCATTGCCAGTGGGGGTACATTAAGCATATTGTAATGTAATTAACACTGAGCATTCTTCAGAAAGTAGAGGTTTTCTTCCTCTTTTTAACTCCGTATTTGTAGCCCTTCCCAAACTATGCCACAGTATCCAAACAAAAATGAAAAAGCACAGGCAACCAGCTGAACATCTGACCTCTCTGATGTTGGTGTCCAGATCACGTGATCATTTCTAACTCTCCAGATGATCAGCACCTTGTCACCTGAAATCCACGCCGTCACACTTGACCTCTTGCTGCTCCTCTTTGCTGTTGTTGTCTGTAAACCCCTCCCCACTCCCTCTCATCCTTTGATGATTTTACCAACTGTGCTCTTTCTCACTCCTGTCATCATTCTTAACAACTTCAACATCCACATAGACAACTGATTCAGTATCTTGGTCTCTCAAATCCTTGGGCTGTTTGTTTCCAGCGATGTGTTCATTCTTGCCACCTCAGCAGCCCTTCTGGAATCTTTAAAAAGCCCTCTGCCTGATAACCACATCTTTTCCTTCCAGGTTTCCCACCCTGAGTGTCCACTCCAGAAATTCTCAGACCTACCAAAGCATCGACCTGATCCTTTGCTACTACCACCCCCTTGGGCTTGTGCCCCTTCTTACTCAGCATAGCTTCCATAGATCATTATTAGAAACATAATCCCCTCACGCCTCCCTCCCTAACTTCACTGGCCTTGCAAAGCTGAAACCCTACTTAAGCCCCACTATGCATCTGCTTCCCACCTGCACCCAAGCAACTCAACAATGCTGCGTCAAACATACAGTCAAGCAGACTTGTTTCTCTTTAAGTATATAGTGACAACTCAGATGAGCACACTTTCTATTATGTGTGCTTGTTCACTCTCCAAAAGATAATTTCCTGTCTTCTCCTTTCTGCTCAGTTCTACTCATCACACACACACACACACACACACACACACACACACACACCTGTTCTCTCCTCTCTGCAATCTTTGCTTTCACCAGTGAGCTTGCTTCGTGTGCTACTAAAAGAAATACACAATCAGATACGCACAGTATTGATTGACTTTACCTGGACAAACCTAGATTAAGCTTTGCTCTTAGGTACAATGACAAATCAAGATAGAGAACATGTTTAATAAAAGTATAATTACATTGTTTTGTTTATCTGAGTTTGTGAATTGAGAACATTATATCTTCAGTAAAAGCGGGATATGTGACAGTGTCTTTTAAACCTTCATTAAAGTATATTTTTTAAATATTGCTACGAGATAGTATAATTAGCTGTGTTCCTATCAGGTTGAATAAAAAGAAATCCAGGGCTTCCCTGGTGGCGCAGTGGTTGAGAATCTGCCTGCCAATGCAGGGCACACGGGTTCGAGCCCTGGTCTTGGAAGATCCCACATGCCGCGGAGCGACTAGGCCCGTGAGCCACAACTACTGAGCCTGCGCATCTGGAGCCTGTGCCCCGCAACAAGAGAGGCGGCGATAGTGAAAGGCCCGCACACTGCGATGAAGAGTGGCCCCCGCTTGCCACAACTAGAGAAAGCCCTCGCACAGAAACGAAGACCCAACACAGCCAAAAATAATAAATAAATAAGTAAATAAAATTAAAAAAAAAAAAAAGAAATCCAGCATTATCTGAAGGATCAGTGGCAACTAAAGATGATCTGTAGGGCCATAAAGCTATGTTCTTGGATCGATCTCTTTGATATCTTATGGGTAAAGGTACACAGATACTAAAAAGTTGGAGAAAAAACTAATATGCTGGATTAAAAAAATGTTGAAAAGATTTGATGTGCTAAAAAAATAGGCTGAAACAAATAAGATAAAATTTAATAAGGATAAATATAAAATCCTTCATTTACCTTTAAAAACAAATTTGTGATATAGCGCAGGACGGACAACACTGAATTAACAGAAATAAATGCACAGAGTAGTCTTTCATTAACGAAGAAATAGGTTCATCGCCAAAAAAAAATTTATGTTCATCACAAAGAAAGCAATAGACCAACCATCCTATGCACAGGCCAGACCTCAGCTGAAGGAGGAGATTTAATTCTGGGGACTTTATTTCGAAAGAGTTGTAACATCTACAGCACATCAAATGAAGGGGAGACAGGGCAGTGAAGAATGGAGATCTTGTATGAAACACCACTCCGAGAGGCTATGGGTAGATCCTGCAGTGACTGAAGGACAAATCCAAGGCTGTCTGGCATAACTGAGTTAGGCGTCCTTCATAAGAGAGTTCGAATCCCAGCTCTGCCAGTGATGCACTTTGTAAACTTGGGGAAGTTATTCCCGTCTCCAAGCTTCAGTAGCTTCATTTACAAAAAAATTATGAGATAATCTTATTAACAACTGCCTCATGAGAAAGGGTATGAAAACTGAATGAGATAATCTATTTGAAGCACTTTGCCCATTCCTAGAACATAATAAATGTTAAATAAAATTTGTTCTTGGGCAAGGGCAGAGCTGGTAGGAGAAGAACAGATTGTTACCGAAGAGCCCAAAGTTGGTACTTTCAAAGTTCAGTACTTTTTTATGTTCAGAAAATATTGCCCTATTTTATCAGTTAATTTGGGAGGGTTTTTTTGTTACTGCTGTTTTTCTAACCCAGATGATTTTAGTCCTGGTTAGGGAGAAAGTTGAAAAGAACGATATGTTTTTTCCACATATGAGCCTGAGGGCAGAGGGACAGAAGTGTCTGAATGCATCAGGTGTCATGGTGATGAGAACCACGAAGGGGTGACATACACAGGGGCACATTGTCAGGAACTGCTTGCTTTCTGTCCCCCAGAGTCTCTTCTTGAAACCTTTGCTTCTGTCTTGAGGATATGTTTTGTCTTTACGGGGTGGGGGTGGGGGGGGGGGGGGCGTTTCCTTACCTGCTGCATCAAGGGGACTGGATCCTGAGCTTAGGGACATAAAGTGAGATCCTGTGGGAGAAAGTCAAAATGGCCATTTGACTTGAGCTCCCGCCACTGTGCAGCGCAGTCCAGGCCGAGCTGGGAGCCTTCTTATCACCGCTCAGGAATTAGGCTTCGGTGCCTTACCTCTGCAATAAATACGGAGCTTTTGTCATCGACCCTTCCCAGTTGGGTCCTAACAAGGGTCCTCCTGCCCTGTGTCGCCGGCACCAATGAAACGAGTTCAGAATTTGGTTCAGAAGCAGAGGAAAGCTTTCCTCTTTGCTCAGAGAATGGAGAGATGAGAGGTCCCACGCTAGAGCACAGGTTCTCCAGACAAACAGTGGGTGGAGCTGCTTTATACGGAAATCGGAAATCGACTGCAGGGAGGGGCGGCGGAGGAGGAGTCTTTGCGAGTGGGCGCAGGCGCAGTTGTGCAGCTCTCGCTCCAGCTCCAGGGCCCGGCACCGCCTCTCTGCGCACCCCGCTGCCGCCATCTTGGATTGAGTCTCGTGTGCAGACGCTGAGCTGAGGTGTCAGTGCAGCCATTTGTTACCGGGAGCTCTGGTCTAAAGTGCCAGGTGTGACGCCTCGGAATGCAGCACCCTGTGAGCCAGTGAAACTAGACTAAGCACAAAGGAAAAGAAAACAAAAGGTTAGACTTTATTTTGTTACCCAAATTCTATTTCTGTTTCCCCGGGAATTGTGAATGGGCTTTGCCGGTGACGCTTTGACCTACATCCCTCTCGTCGGTGTTAATCATGCTCTGCCTAGACTTGGCCCATCAGAGGAAGAGAAGTGCTAGTCGCTCCTCCTTCAGGAAGAGCACAGCTGCAAAACTTGCCGGACGCCTGTTTCTTGGTCCCCGGACCTCCTGTGATGGGCCCTGCAAGGCTGCTAAGCGTGTTTCCACTCTCCCCTGTATCTTCAGCTTCCCAGTCTGTCTTTTGAAAAAGTGCTTTTCCTGCCTTCTTCCCGCTCTGGCTTACATCACTCACTTTATTCTGTCCTTTAGAATCAAACTTCTTGAAAAAGCGGTCCTCAGGGCCCGGTAGATGCAATAGCATTGGCTGTGCTCTGTTCTTCAGGCGGGTGGTGGGGTTCATTTCATCACTGTGTTCCGTGACTTACGTGCATGTCACATAATGTGCTTTTGAACATATCAAATAAGGCAAAAGAAAAAAAGAGCAGCCCCATGAGTTCCTGTTGCCTCATTGCCTGGTCATTCCTGACCCCCCTGGAATCTGGAGCCCTCCCCCAGCACTCCACTGAAACTGCTCTGCTAATGTGACCCATGGCCTTATGTGTCTGTGCCCATTTCACAGGAATTCTCTGAGGTGTTCGATGGAATTAGGACTCCATGTCTCTTGGCACCCTTTCTTGTTTTCTGGACAACCCGTCTCCTTCCTAGTTGGTCTCTTAATCTTTTCCCCCAGAGTGTCTTTTTTCCTAGTTAACCACCTGTAGTTGACCTTACTAGCACCCGCTGCAAAGTGTGATCTGTAAATTCTGCTCTTCAGCACACTGCTTGTTGAAGAGGCCAAATGATGGGGACAGGTGAGCTGGGCTTGGGAAGGGGACTGCTGGAGCGGGGCTGGGAATTCTCCTTCTGGAGGCTGTGGCTCCCTCTGGGAGGGCAGGAAGGTGGAAGCAGGGAGTGGATGTACAGTTGACCTTTGAACAGTGCGGGGGTTAGGGGCACTGACCCCTCTGGACAATGGAAAACTCAAGTATAACTTTACAGTCATCGCTCTGTATCCACAGTTCTGCATCCATGGATTCCACCAGCCCTGATCATGTAGCACTGTGGTATTGGGTTGGCCAAAAAGTTCGTGTGGGTTTTTCCATGAGATGTTACGGAAAAACCTGAACGAGCTTTTTGGCCAACCCAATACATATTTGTTGGGGGAAAAAAAAACCTGTCTAAGCTGACCATACTGCTGAACTGAATGAATAAGCATTTTCAGAACTCTAATGGAAAACTGTTGAACTCATAAAAGTGCTAACAAAAGATCAAGATAAAAAAAAAATTAATTATATGGGACTGAGTGAACTGATGAGGATGATTATAATTTTTGTGACTTTCTGTTTGAAAAAAAAAAAAAATCCCACAAGGACTCAGAGGCAAAAAATATACAAATCAATTTTCACTGCAAAGAAAAGGAGCTGTTACAGTGGAGGATTACTGGACTGAATGTCAATATTATGACATAGTATGAGTGTGTTTCGTGTTTGGTAATTGCAATCATTGTTGCTTTTGTTGTGGTCATCCATTTACAATGCTTGGTGTCAGTCTATTTATCTCTTGTAAAAATAAAATACAGTGTGTGTGTGTGAAAAACAAAACAAAACAAAACAAAAAAACCTGTCTATATGGGCCCTTGCAGTTCAAATCCATGTTGTTCAAGGGTCAACTGTATACAGAATTCACAGTCTATGTGGCAGCATTCCCAGCAGAAGGACGTTTTACTCAACTGTGTGAGTGTCAACCTCCATTTGACTGTAGGTCTGAGGCAAGTGGGTGGTTTAGACCTGGCTTAGTCTTAAAAGTGTTTTCATGAGGCTTTTTGATAACTGGATAAAATCTGAGACTTACAGATCTCAGAAGGTGTAGTCGGGAAGGCAGAGAAGGGAAAGAAGCTTTACAAATATAAATATGTGAACCTGGCTTGAGGGAGGCCTCGGCCACACCAGGGTTCTTATCCCCAAAAGCAGGCCAGAATCAGCCCTCTCTGCTCCATGACAAAATGCTCATGTCTTAGTTTATTAAAACGTCAACTGGGTGCCTGTATGGGGGACCCTCACTGTTCTCTCCAGGCAACCGACACAATGTAGAATGGAAGCAGAAGACTACCTTTCTCTTTCCTCCCATTCCCACCTTAAGCTCAGAGCAAGCAATCAGTTTTCAATTTTTCTCTCCTGTCGGGTGCTACCCAACCCCTCAGATCTCCAGATTGAAATCAGTGGGAGATCGTCCATGCCCCAGGTCAGTCAGCAGGGAGAGAAGCAGGGGGGAGAGAACACTTGGGAAAATGCTTCCTTTAACTTAAAATGTTGATCTAGTCTCTAGCTTTCCTACCAGAGGTCTCTACTCCTGTCTTATGAGGTCTGAAAAGGACTGAAGATTGAGGGGCAGAGTAGGAGGATAAAGGAATCTAAGTTTGCATGTTTCCAGAAATCCATCCTGAAGGTCACTCAGTCAGTGGCCTATCTCCAGGGCCTGCTTCGCTCTCCTCTTTCCACCAAGTCATCCTTCCCCTCTCCAGAGGCTGCCCCAGGCTGTGCTGTGCTGCTCTGCCCAAGTCCAGGGGACTCAGGCACACAGCTGAAGACCCAACTAACACTTGATGGCAGTTCACAGAAGATGTCGGGGAATAACATAACTTCAGATGGAAACAAGATGAATGTCTTAGCCTGCTCAGCTGCTCTAACAGAACACCACAGACTGAGTGGCTTAGAATTTCTCACAGTTCTGGAGGCTGGGAAGTCCAAAATCAGGATCTCTGGTGAGAGCCCACTGCCTGGTTTGCAGATGGCCATTAGAGGCACACAAACATACATTCTGTAGCTAGGAACCTTTTCTCAGGGTCTGCATGCCCCAAACCCTCCAAATAAGCCCTCGTGGTTCCACCTTTTCTCTGACCCTGGTGTGATGCTAAATCTTGCCCCTCACATGGGCAGTGGGCCTCTCCTTGACAAATGTCCCTCCTGCATAAGATCTAGTTGCCTATATGAAGAAAATGACAAACTCTCCCAATAGATGTAACAGTTGGATAAATGGAGAGATCCACTGTGTTCTCAGGTGGGAATACTGAATCTTTTAAAGATAATAACCCTATTATCTTAGAGGATTAATATAATTACAATTTAAAAGTCCCAGCAGAGTTCTGGAAATTTGCAAACTGATTGCAAATTATTGAAAAAATAATCAGGCAAAAATTGCTTAAAAAAGATGAATTATGAAGTGAACTACTGGGTTTCAAAATCCATCTTAAAGAAAGCGAATGATAGTGATGATGATGATAAACTATCATTTCTTGAGCACTTCTGAGGTGCTGGGCATTATGCTAACCACTTTCTGCACATTATCTTTTCTAGTCTTCACAATAATGCTGTGAAATAGGCACTATTATTATCCATATTTTACAGAAGAAGTGACAGAATTAAAGTGGTTGTTCAAGATCACTAACTTCTTCAAGATCAAACAGCTAATCAGCTGTGAAGCCAGGGTCTGCCTAATTCCTGGGCTTATCTCTTCACCCCTCTACACTGACATGGAACCCACATGCTACTGATGAAAGAATAGGCAGATGGAGCAATAGAATAGAACAGAATGCTCAGGGTAATTTTCTTAGTTAAAAGTGATGAAATAAGACACCAGGAAAACGTCTGTGAAAGTAACTATGCAGAAATTCAAGCCTATATTGTTACAAACACATAACACCCAATACACATACAAATGAAGGCGAAAAAAACCAAAATGACAGCAAATATAACAAAGAGTTGGAATGGGGTTAAGGTCAGAATTGCAGTCTGCAGCTGGGAAAGGAAAACAAGTGCAAGCAGAAGGGAGTTGAGGATGAAAGAAAACCTGGAAACATTTGGAGTAAATTTCTAGCTCAGTATCAGTTGCCCTTTGGCTTATTTGGCTGAAAGCATCAAGGATAAAGCAGACAATGTGTGAGAAGCCATATTAAAACAATAAGCTACTCACTTTTACCCACCAAATTATCTCCCCTTCTAGGGATCCACAGCCCCAACCCAGGGCAAATGAGTGACCCAGATGGCAAACTGCCATCTTCATGCTGGGGCGCAATTGTTACTGGATCAGGGGTGGGTGAGAGGCACCCCCCCCCCAACCAGCTGCCCACTGAACATGCTGTGGAAGCGCCAGCAGGAGTGGCCAGGTGCCCAACCGTGACCTTCCTTATATTCGAGTCCAGGAAGTGCCCCCACCGGGTTGACGCCCAGGTGGAGGCTAACGGTGGTTGCAGGGACAGAGAGGGTCTGGGGCTTCGTGGGGTGGGGAGCATATAGCAGAGAACCCATCGTAGGGAGGTGGGGGGGCCACAGGAGCCAAGCTCCAAGCCCTCCGCATGTGCTCCATTGTCCCGATGGACTTCACTTACAAAACACAAATTCAAAGATGAAATTATTAAGAATTTGGAGGCTGCAATCACAGAGCATTAAACCCCAAGCACAGGGTTCTTCTGAGCATGGGCCCTTGTGTGACTGCACTGGTCCCAGGCCTTGGGAAGAGTTGGCTAGTTAAGAGAGACCTTACAACCCCTAAAATAGCTGTAGAAATATTTTACAAAAACGTTCACAGACCCCTGGTCTAGAGGTTTCTAATAGGTTATTGGATTTGGGGGGGATCTGAGCTTTTCATTGGCTTGACAGTTTTGCAGCTGTATAGAGATAGAAGTTAATTCTTAGAGGGCCAACAGTCGTGCTAACCACGCCTTTCACAAGGTGAAGACGTGATTGGCTGCTGCTCTGTGCAAGAGGCTAGTTTTGCATCTAATCACAAGTGCACCTCTGCATTCCTGACTGTTTATGTCTGTGTCTACTCTTTGGATTTGTCCTTGCCCCTCCCACCCTTTTTACATCTTACTGGAAAATGAACTAAATGTTCGTTCTATATTTGTAGGGCCAACATGATTCACTTTTTTGAAAAGAGTTATCCTTTAACAGAATATTCTTATTTATCCTTTAACAAAGTATTGTTATTCTTCCTTTGACAGAATATTGTTATTTATCTGTTGATTTTCCTTTATTCAACTTGAGAAAATGTGTGTTTGTTCAGTATCAGGAGTTGAAGCAGCGTTTTTTTCTTTTGTTTTGTTTTTGAGATTGCGTGTTAAACCTTTCAGCGGTTGCCAAATAGTGAAAGAGGAAACTTTACATTTTCTAAAGTTTTCTTTTACCACAGTGTGGTCCCCATGGGCTGTGAGGTGTGCGGGTAGAATGATCAGAAGCCTAGCCTGCCGGCTGAACGAGTGTTCTGGGCAGTGAGGTAGGCGCACAGGCACGGCTTGGGGGTGGAGACTTCCTGCTCTGCAGGGTCTTCCTCCTGGAGGACAGGTCTGACTTGACCTAATCTCCTGCTGGCGGTGGGGTGAGGCGTGGGGGGTGAGGAGTGGGGGAGAGAAGAGGCTGCCGTGGGCGGAACCATCCCTGCTGGGCGCCAGCGGTTGGATTTTGCTGCTGTTCCCTGTGTGGGTAATGCAGCACGACCACTGTCATCGCGAGCCCACTGCCGACCTGTGTCAGTGAAGACTGGGGCAAAAGTGGGGGAAACTGGTGCCGTTAAGCAGGTATCACCCCTGCACCCCGTGGACTGATTGATGGCCAGCCTTCTCTTCTGGTGTCTGAGGTTTCCCAGGGCTCACTGGGGTCCCTTTGGGGGATCCTGTGCACCCATTTCCTAGGTGAGGTCTCTCCTGTGCTCATGTTGAAATGTGAGCAGTCTTCTCTGGTTGCTGCTATATAGTCTAAAAATGATTCATTATTTTCCCCTTGTTTATAGTAATGTCCCTAATTTTTCAGAGCTGATACGGGATTTCCTCTAAAAAATTTCCTCTTAATTCTTTGCCAGTTTCAGTGGAATTAAGGAGATAAACAAGGCAAATCAGTGGACTCAAACAATTGTCAATCTACATCATTTCTACTTTTTAGCGTCTGTAAATAGCGACGATGTCATCTTCATATTTGGATGATTTTCTCAGGATCTAGTCTCACAGTGAGATTACTGATCTATGCATATTGACATATTTATGTCTCTTGATACATAATTACTAAATTGCTTTTCTAAAAGGTCAGTTCCTTTTCCAGTGACTTCAGTGATATATGAAGGTATGAAACAGCAAGACTCTAGCTCATCGTGAATATTTTCCCTCCCTATTTTGATAGCTAAAATAGTGCCTGGTGCTTATTTTAATTTGTCCATCTTTTATTCTTTTGAGGAAGACTCTGTTACCTTCACATAAGCTGCAGGGATGTTAGCAAGCTCTCGTGCTTGCTGGTTTCACCTTGTTCCATTTTATTTATTTATTTATTTATTTATATTATTATTATTTTTTAATTTATTTTTGGCTGCATTGGGTCTTCTTTGCTGCATGCGGGCTTTCTCTAGTTGCAGCGAGCAGGGGCTACTCTTCGTTGCAGTGTGCGGGCTTCTCATTGTGGTGGCTTCTCTTGTTGTGGAGCACAGGTTCCAGGCACACGGGCTTCAGTAGTTGTGGCACGTGGGCTCAGCAGTTGTGGCTTGTGGGCTCTAGAGCGCAGGCTCAGTAGTTGTGACGCATGGGCTTAGTTGCTCCGTGGCATGTGGGATCTTCCCAGACCAGGGCTGGAACCCGTGTCCCCCTGCATTGGCAGGCAGATTCTTAACCACTGTGCCACCAGGGAAGCCCCTCCATTATATTTAAATTAAAATATTCAGTAGCTTCAGTTCCCTTGGGTGATGAAAACCTAGTGTCCACTGTGACAGGTCTGGAGACTTGATATTTTTCGTCTAGTCAATTCTTATTCCAATTTTTTGAATCAATGGAACTCTCAGTCTCTCCCATTTCTTACCTCATGTGACTCTCATCACTCTGTCCCCTTTTCTTCATTCCCCTCAAACACTCTTCATACGAGGGGCTGCAAAAGGAGGGATGCAACTTGCAAGTAAACAAAACCTCTTAGCACGGCAAACAACCTAAAAGTTAAACATGAGACATTTCTATCATAAAAGGGCACAGCGGGGACCTCCCTGACGGTCCAGTTGTTAAGACTCCACGCTTCCACTGCAGGGGGAACAGGTTTGAGCCCTGGTTGTGGAACTAAGATCCCACATGCCACGTGGGCAAAAAAAAAATTTTTTTAATTAAAAAAACACTTATCTCATTTACTTTAATTTACTTATAAAAAAAAAAATTAAAAGGGCCCAGCCATTCCTGCTCCTTGGAAATTCTCATTGATCCCTTTCCTTCTTGGATCCTGGTTCCCTGCATTTGGCTGGCCTGCCTCTTCCTGACCACACCTTGTCAAGCTCCCCTCTCTCCCCTGAGTCCTGCGCTCCTTGCCCTGTGCTTCTCAGAGGCCTGTAGTCCCCCTCTCATTTCCACTTGGCCATGTCCTAGGGCTGTCTTTTCACAATCTGAAATGGCCCATTTAGTGTTTTGCTAAACAAATGCAGTTTTCTCCCTGAGTAATTATGCCAATCACTTTTAACCATTATTTTTTCCTCCCTTTTTCTCCAGCCGTATTTCCTCTTTTGTCTGTTTTCTGCTCAGGCTCTTTGCTTGTTTATCTACTGATGTCTTAATGTTTCTCTTATTGGTTAATGCCCTCTTTTCGTTCACTTAAAGATTCCTGAATTAAGAAAAAAAATCATAATTAACAGATGTTCTCTTTACAATAAACAGAAGGTACTATTTCTTAGTTTCTGGAGAAAATTACTTTCTCCTGGAAGAATCAATAAATCTTTCAAAAGATTATTCCATATATGGCTTCAAGCTAAAAAGCAGAAACTCAGATCCCATTTTATATATATATATATATATAATCAGAAGAAATTTCCCATAATTGTGTTTGTTTATCTCTGGTTTATCTTGGTAATCAGTATCACATTGTTACCCATAAAAAATACAATAAATAGTCAACATCTGAACTTTACTAGACAAAACAAACATCTTTGCTTTGAATATTAGACATGTGTTCTTTTATTTTGAACCTTATTCTTAATAGTTTGAAAATCATCTAGTTCTAGAAACTTATTCTATCAAACTCAAATCTTTGGCTGTGTCTTTGCAGAAGTTACCTTATCTTGCTGTTTATTATATCTCAGATGAAAAGCGGTAGATTTTTAGAAAATGCAATTCATAGTTGTGTACTTTATATTTTCTTTTAAAATCTGAGCAGCTACATGGCCAGTGCAAATTAATAAAAATACCCAGACCTTTGCCAGCATTTCTCAAGTCTTCCCCAGTATACATGCAGTGACCCTTTGAGGAAAGGGGAAGTGCTCTTTACAAAAAAAAAAAAGAGTCAAGAATGATGTACAAAGGCAGACTATAAAGAATCAATGGGGAATCAAAATAAATAGAATATAAATGAAATAAATATAAATATTCAAATGTATTTTATAAATTAAAAAATCACATCAAAATAAAGGGGTTGCCAGGCTTTCCTGGTGGCGCAGTGGTTAAGAATCTGCCTGCCAGTGCAGGGGACACGGGTTCGAGCCCTGGTCCAGGAAGATCCCACATGCCACGGAGCAACTAAGCCCGTGCGCCACAACTACTGAGCCTGGGCTCTAGAGCCCACAAGCCACAACTACTGAGCCAACGTGCCACACCTACTGAAGCCCGCGTGCCTAGAGCCCGTGCTCCGCAACAAGAGAAGCCACTGCAATGAGAAGCCACCGCAATGAGAAGCCCGCACACCGCAACGAAGAGTAGCCCCCACTCACCACAACTAGAGAAAGCCCGCGTGCAGCAACAAAGACACAGCACAGCCAAAAATAAAACCAAATAAATAAATTAATTTAAAAAAATAAATTAATTAAAGGGGTTGCCATGTCAAGAGCTTGAAGGTAAAAGTAATTCTCTGCCACCAAATCTGTGTGACTAGCTTTGGGCTTCTGTCAGAGGGTTGATGTGCATCTCCTGAGCAATTAGTAGGCTGCAGAAAAGCAATGAGACTTCACATGCCTTAGATCGCAGGTGGAACCTCAACCCCATCTCCGAATGGTGGTTAATGAATTCCAGCCTTTTCTGGAGAGGTCCCTCACAGCATCCTAGGCACAAGGTTCACCACCTGACTTTGTTCTTTATGAGCTGCTATCCAGCAGAGAGCCTGCCAAAATACAGCAAACCTCTTATCGACACTTCAGCTCCTTGCATCTGCCCATACATATGGGAATAATTCATAGAAACTGAAGAGACCTGCAAAATATCTCCAGTAACTTTCAGGTGCTGGGAAGGAAACTATAGGTCCTAAGAACACAGACAGTATTTTCAGGTTTTCTTTAACTTTGGAGGCCAGGTCATTGAAAGTGAAGAGAAGATCGATAGGATAGAAGTGAAAACTTGCTTTCATGGATGCTGTCAGGGAATGGGATTTGCTAAACACGCTCTCTACTACTGAGCTACACCCCTGTTGTGTAGGGGTTTGCTTTTCTAGATTATGGCCCAAAGTTCCCAAACAATGGGTCTTTAATAAGGGACAGAATGATTATCCTGAAGTCCAGGGGAAAAAAAGCGTTTTTTCCCTTTCATTCCAATTTACAAAGGCTAATTATCTGAATAAGAATTCTCTTTAATCAATTTGGGTGTAAATTTTTAAAAATGCTTCTGTAACCCTTGATATCTGAGGCCATACTAGCTTGTGGGAAGGTAAATAGAAGTGTGATTAGTATTCTTGTTGTCAATGAATATATTCTTTGGTTCTGAGCCTAAAACAAAGGATGTTGAGAGCCCAGCACCTGCTGCATCGTCTCCCACATCCTAGCCTTTGCCAGGTAGATGGGTGGCTTTTCCTCTCTTGTTGCGTATGTGATGTTGGTGGGGGGTGTCGGATGTGGAGGTGTGCTGTGCAGAGAGAACAGAACAGGTTTGTCTCCTGCTGTCTGGAGCATCTAGCACAGTTCCTGGAGCATGCTTCCTACGGGTATGGTGAGGATGCGTGGAATAATAGGAAGAATTGTAGCTTTGTACAAAAAACCCTGTTTCAGGAGTCAGATCGTATGGTTTCAAATTCTTTCACTTCCTGACAGCATAACTTGGCAAATCACTTAACCTCTCTAAACCTCCAATTCTTCAGCTGAAAAATAAGGATAATAATAGTCTCTTGTTTTAAAATGTTGATTCCTTACCAAAAATAGGATAAGTCCAAATTCCTTATCGGTACATATAAGCTTCATATTTTAGCTTTGAACTAACCGTTGCTGACTCTTATCTCTACCTAATGTACTTTATTCTCCAATCCCACCAAGCATCTGACCTTTTCCTAGTAGGACAGTAGGACACAGAAGGATCCCGTAATAATTGGTGTCTGTTAGACAAGGTAACTATTCTTCTGCCTTGTAAACTCCTTCTCACTCTTAGTATTTCTCTCAAAAATCTCCTGTCCTTTCTGATTTCTCTAATTCGTGGGAAGGAGTTAGATCCGCTCTCTGAGTGCACAATGAACTCTGAGTTTTCTGCTCTCTACCAAATATCTGTTTTACACTCTTTATGCTATAACTTCTGAGCATCTTGAGAGCAAAATGTGTTTAATTTATCTTTGTCTACCATCTCTAGCACAGTAATGGTACACAACAGACTATCAATTAGTGTTGAATGAATTAAGTTCTTCCTTATGTGTTTTTTAACATGGTTTTTTAAAAACTAAGCTTAATTTGACAAACAGTCTTATATAAGAGTTTATACAATAGCTCAATTTGATCAATGAGTGAGGTAAATGAATCTTCTTACTATTGAACATATTCACTGATGTTCAGTTCTGTACCTTGAGGCTGGTTGATTCTAACTTAGCTCATAGAAGAAGAAAAACAAATAGCCAGTAAACATATGAAGAAAAAGGTTCAACTGAACTAATAAACAAAGAAGTTAAAGCATAACAACAAGATATGAAAAACGAAACAAAACAAAAACAAACCCAAAGGAATAAGCAAAAAAAAAAAATTTAAAGATACACAATTCTGGTTAGGGTGCTGTGAAACAAACTCTAATACATTGCAGGTGGGAGTAGTGATCTAATACTTTTGTAAAGCAACTTGATAATATGTATAAAGAGTCTTAAAAATCTTCATATCTTTTTTGAGTAGTCAACTTCTAACAATCTCTCACAAGGAAATAAACAGAAATGTAGACAGAGCTGTGTGCACATAGGTACTCTGCACACCATCATTTATGATAACAAAAATTGGAAACAATCCAACTGGGAAGAGTTAAACAAATTATAGTATATCCATGCAAGAAATATTATGTAGTCACTGAAAATTGTGAGTATCAAGAGTCAGTAATAGTGTTGAGAAACGTTGAGGTTTGAAAGGGCATCATCAACTTCAGCACAAAGATGCTGGTACATAAGCAGTCCATAATGGCAACGGCACTTTCATTGGGTACCTTTTATTTATTTATTTTACTACATTTTTCCTGTCTATTTTCAGTTTTCCGTAATGAACATATATCTTATAAAAAATTAAAGCATTAATTTAAAATTAACACACTGAACTTATCAGAGAGCTACAATCGTGGCCTCAAGTGATTTCTTCCATAAATGGATCCTCTAGCCATCTTTCCTTTAAGAGCACTCCTCAGGCAAGGGCTCACTAATATTTAAGCTGAACTTTGAAGAATCAGAAGGGGTTTGTCAGGCAAGAAAGGGGAATAAATGGCCTTGGCTCAGGACATGGGATATCTTGACAATCAATCTTTAGGAATTGCAGAGTGGGATATGAGAGATGGGTCTGAAACAGACTACAGGTTCATGGAATGCAGGGCGCTGGGGTCTGTGCTGTGGAGTTTGGACTTAAACCTGCTGCTTGTGAGGAGCCTGTGGCTGAGCAATTCTGCTCCTAGGTATTGATATGTACCCAACTAAGTACACACATGCGCTCACCAAAAGACACATCTGCAGATGTTCATGGAACCACTGTTTGCAGTGGCCATAGACTGGAGCAGTACAGAAGTTCATCTGTGAGGGGTGGTGGATGGATCTACATACAGTCTTTGGAAAACAGTGAGAATGGATGGAGGTTTAGTTGCAAAATTTAGTTGAGTTTTGCAGCTGTGGTGTTGAGTGAGGAAGGCTACTCACGCAGCGGAATGTGTGCGTGATTCCACTCGTGTGGAGTAAAAGAACAGGCCAGAAAATGTATGCTTTTGGAAGTCACAGTGGTGGTTGCCCGGTGGCAGTGGGCAGTGATAGGAGGGAGACGTAGGAGGGGCGGTCTTTGGTGCAGTTTCATAATCTGTGTCTGCAGATCACATGAGTGCATTCACTGTGTGAAGATATATTCAGCTGTATGGTTAAGATTTGCACACTTTTTTGCATGTTATACTTCAAAAATATTTACAAAAATAAAATATGTTAAAATAAAACCAACTCTGGAAAAACTTTTCTTTCCTGCTTCTACACTGCAACATACATAGTTGGAAGTCCCGGCTTCCTGACTACAAAGGTCTGGAGGAGTTGAACAGCTCTCTTCTGCCTTCCTAGCTCCCAATCCATCAGAGATCCCCAACCACTCAGGGCTCCAAATTATTGAATCTGGCTTTTACTTAATCAATAGAGTAGCAGGGGAGAAAAGCTCTAAAGGTTACCTTAGACCTGAGATAATGGCTGGTCTAATCCAGGAAAATCTGCAGCTGCTTCTCTGTTTTAGAATTCCTCGTTTGTAAACAGATTCAATTCTGCCCCTAAGGAGTGATAATGTGATGAATCATACCCCTCAGGCAATCCAGATTACAGTGCCTGGCTTTCGTCATTAGGCTGGACTTCTATATTGCCAAGTAATCCAGATGTTTTTCCCTATTTTGGTTTAAAAGTTGTTACTATTTGCTACATACTTATAATGGATTTCATTTCAAGCAAAAATTATGGACGAGCCCCTGCAAGGTGGTTGGAGAATTTCTTACCCAGAAAGAAGGTACATTAAAGTCATAAAATCCCTTTGGAGCAGCAAAATCATCTCAGCTCTGTGTTTTGGACTTACTTCTACTTTCCAGAGTCCTTTCTTCAAATCTTTTCTTTAGATAAGGTGACTTTAGCAGACCCTGATGGTTCTTCCTCCAGGTAATATGTTCTCAACACAGAGGAGCCATGTGGTTTATTGAGAGCACATGTTCCCTACTGTCATCACTCAATGTGTTTGCCGCTCCATGCACCAAAGCCATGAGCAATGACAAAGCCGTGAAGCTAGAGAAATTGCTCCCAAATATCAGCATGCCAACTCTCCTCTCTTTACACCATACAGAGGTTTTCATTCGCTCGTGAACTCACTCACTCAGTCCCTCCACATATAATTTATTGAGCATCAGCTATAGCCAGGCATGTTGTAGGTACTTTGGATAGATAATGAAGAAAACAGTCCCAGACCTTGGCCTTGAGGAACTTACATTCTAAAGACAGGAGACTGACAACAAATACATAAATATATAAAATGATTGTGGGTGGAGAAAGGGCTAAGAGGGAAAGCAGAGTGGCGGGAGGTAGCAGGATGGAGTTGGATATTTTGGGTAACCTAGTCAGCGGGGCCTCTCTGAGCCTGGACCTGAGTGAAGTGAGAGCTCTAACTCCACCAAGATCTGGGGAAAGTGCATTCTGTGAAGAGGAACAGCCTGTGGAAAAGTCTGAGGGAAGAGCGAGTTTGGTGGGTTCAGGTTTGGAGATCAGTGTCCAGCAGGTCGGCCACCTCAATTGGTTCCAAGGTTTACTCTCTGAACTAATATCTAGTTAAATGCCCTTTAGCTTCTTCTTGGCAATTTGCTCCCCCAAATGGATTTTTCTTCTGACCATTTCCAGAACCGTGTCGTCTGGGGAGTATTGTCGGGAATGTCAGCCAAGATCCCTTCATCGGTGCCTTCTGGGCCTTCCTTTGATGGCAGGCTAGAACACTTAGCACGGGGGCTGTATAAATCCATCCTTTGAAGAGCCACCAGTGATAACAAGCTCCTTCTGGACTGTAGCATTAGGTGCCTAATGGCTGTGCCCCAGGAGCCAGGAATGTGCTCAAGGATTGAACACAGACCCAGGGCTGACTTTGGATGCTGGCTCTGCCTACCTCAAGCAACTTGACCTCTCTGTGCTTCAGTTTCTTCATCTATAAAATGGGGGCAATAATAGTAACCACCTCATAAAGTTACTGTGGAAATCACTTTAAGTAATATAAATATTTAATATCATGCCTGGTACATAATAAGAGCTTCATAAATATTAGTTTCTGTTGGAACCATCATTGCCCTGTCCTAACCATCTTCCACACTGCTGACAGACATATCTTTCTTGAGAAACAGTTCTCTGATTATAAAAGTAATAAATGCTAATTGTGAAAAAAATTGAAAAATACAGAAATGTATAATAGAAGAAAATAAAATAATTTATAATTCCATCACCCACTGAGATTATAATTTCAGTTTCCAGTTTTTCTCCTATGCATGTATAATTTTCATTAAAAAAAATTGGGATCATACTATCTAAATTATTTAACTTTCTTTTTCCATTCAGTTTGCTCTGTGAGCATTTTCCATATCCTTAAGTTTCTTTTTTTAACATGCTTTTTAATAGTTGTGTAATATTCTTTGCTACACATCTGTAGTATTCACTTCATGAGATTGTTGTGAGGATTAATATAGTTAAAAAGTAGTAGTAAAAAGTAGTTTGAACATCATTTTTGTATAGAAAGAGCTTTAAAATATTAGCTAAAAATAATAATGATTGTGGTGTTGAAACCACATTTGGAACAGTTTAATTTATCTCCAGTTATAACCAGACATTTTCTGGCTGAGCAGGACACACAACCTTCTTTGTTCTACATCCATTTGTGCACATGGTTTTCATTGTGTGACTGGAAAGGAGAGAGAGGTTTAGCGTAAGTAGGGGCTTGAGGGGAGAGTGGAGATGCAGCTCCCTCCCCTGATCTCCCCACCCCATGGTCTTCCTCACCCCATGGGTAGGGGTGGTGAGGTGTCTACTGCTACACAGCCCCATGAACCGAATTTGAACCTCTATAATTAGAAGAAAGAGAACCAGGGACCTTACATAACCATTTCCATGAGTCACGGCATGAGGTTCTCAGTGGTGTGAAATCACAGACTGGTTGTATTGTTTCTACTGTAAGCGTCTCTGAGCAGAGGCCTGGTTACTCTGAAAATAGGTGTCCACAAGTGGCACCTTTTTCTGGGGCGTTTTCTTCTCCTGGCCTCTCTGTGGAGCCCAGCGGTGCTTGGGCTCCCTGAGGCTCAACACCTTTCACAACCACGGAGGGCAGCCTCCCTAGCAAACCACTGGTGTCCTCACAACAGCTGCTTCAGCTGTGGATATGGTGAGATCACAAGTGACTACTCCGGTAACTGAAGTTAAAAACCATGGCAGCCAGAGAAAAAGAAAACAAGAATGTATTTCCTCTGGAGCCAACATGGGCCACTCTGGAGAGAAAGCCAGTCTGGCTCCATTTTAACTATTGCCCCAGAAGACAGCCAGGAGGAGTGGCCCCCCGCAAAGTTCTCAGAAGCCAGTGGAGGAACCCCAAGTGACCAGCCAGGAGACTGTCCAGCAACCGTGGCCAAGTGTTGCCAGTCAGGACTTCTGAAAGCCACAGAGCTGCACCCCAAGAAAAAGAATCAGCTTTGCTCATTCGCCACCAAGCCCAGAGAATCAGATTTAAATATCTGCCAAAGAAAGAGCCAAAGCCTGGTTAGAGTGGTACAAACCAAGTAAGTCCTTTCCTGCTTCTCCTGTTTTTTCCGTGGCTTCCACTTAGACCCTGGAAGGGTCAGAGACCACACCAGGGACTAGGTAGCCATGCAAGGAAGAGAAGACATCACTCCTACAAAACACAGCTTGGCAGTGTGTGCCGCCTCTCTTTGCTGCTCTTATGGGCTGAATTGCATGCCCCTCCTCCCCAAAATTCATATATTGAGGTCTTAACCCCCAGTCCCTCAGAATGTGACAGTATTTGGAGATAGGCCATTTAAAGAGGCAATTAAGATTAAATGAGGAGGGAGCTTCAAGATGGTGGAAGAGTAAGACGTGGAGATCACCTTCCTCCCCACAAATACATCAGAAATACATCTACATGTGGAACAGCTCCTACAGAGCACCTACTGAATGCTGGCAGAAGACCTCAGACCTCCCAAAAGGCAAGAAACCCCCCACGTACCTGGGTAGGGCAAAAGAAAAAAGAAAAAAACAGAGACAAAAGAATAGGGATGGGACCTGCACCTCTGGGAGGGAGCTGTGAAGGAGGAAAGGTTTCCACACACTAGGAAGCCCCTTCACTGGTAGAGATAGGGGGTGGGCAGAGGGGAAGCTTCGGAGCCATGGAGGAGAGTGCAGCCACAGGGGTGCAGAGGGCAAAGCAGAGAGATTCCCGCACAGAGGATCGGTGCCGAGGAGCACTCACCAGCCCAAGAGGCTTGTCTGCTCACCCGCCGGGGCGGGTGGGGGCTGGGAGCTGAGGCTCGGGCTTCGGAGGTAGGATCCCAGGGAGAGGACTGGGGTTGGCTGCGTGGACACAGCCTGAAGGGGCCAGTGCGCCACGGCTAGCTGGGAGGGAGTCCGGGAAAAAGTCTGGAGCTGCCGAACAGGCAAGAGACTTTTTCTTGCCTCTTTGTTTCCTGGTGCGCGAGGAGAGGGGATTCAGAGCACCGCTTAAAGGAGCTCCAGAGACAGGCACGAGCCACGGTGATCAGCGCGGACCCCAGAGACGGGCATGAGACGCTAAGGCTGCTGCTGCCGCCACCAAGAAGCCTGTGTGCGAGCACAGGTCACTCTCCACACCGCCCCTCCCGGGAGCCGGTGCAGCCCGCCACGGCCAGGCTCCCATGATCCAGGGACAACTTCCCCGGGAGAACGCATGGCGCCTCAGGCTGCTGCAACATCACGCCGGCCTCTGCCGCCGCAGGCTCACCCCTCACTCCGTACCCCTTCTTACCCCCGGCCTGAGTGAGCCAGAGTCCCCCAATCAGCTGCTCCTTTAACCCTGTCCTGTCTGGGTGGGGAAGAGATGCCCTCAGGCGACCTACACACAGAGGCGGGGCCAAATCAAAAGCTGAACCCCGGGAGCTGTGTGAACAAAGAAGAGAAGGGGAAATCTCTCCCAACAGCCTCAGGAGCAGCGGATTAAATCTCCACAGTCAACTTGATGTACCCTGCATCTGTGGAACACCTGAATAGACAATGAATCCTTCCAAATTGAAGAGGTGGACTTTAGGAGCAACATTATATATATATTTTTTTCCCTTTTTCTCTTTGTGAGTGTGTATGTGTATTCTTCTGTGTGTGATTTTGTCTGTATAGCTTTGCTTTTAGCATTTGTCCTAGGGTTCTGTCTGTCCGTTTTTGTTTTGTTTTGTTTTGTTTAATATAGTTTTTAGCACTTGTTATCATTGGTGGATTTTTTTTTTTGGTTTGGTTGCTCTCTTCTTTCTTTCTTCCTTTTTTTTTATTCAAAAAAATTTTTTTTAAATAATTATTTTTTATTTAAAAACTTGATTTTACTTTATTTTATTTTATCTTCTTTCTTTCTTTCTTTTTTTCCTCCCTTTTATTCTGAGCCATGTGGATGACAGGTTCTTGGTGCTCCAGCCAGGCGTCAGGGCTGTGCCTTTGAGGTGGGAGAGCCAAATTCAGGACACTGGTCCACAAGAGACCTCCCAGCTCCAGGTAATATCAAACGGCGAAAATCTCCCAGAGATCTCCATCTCAACGCCAAGACCCAGCTTCACTCAACGACCAGCAAGCTACAGTGCTGGACACCCTATGCCAAACAACTAGCAAGACAGGAACACAACCCCACCCATTAGCAGAGAGGCTGTCTAAAATCATAATAAAGCCACAGACACCCCAAAACACACCACCGGACGCGGACCTGCCCACCAGAAAGACAAGATCCAGCCTCATCCACCAGAACACAGGCACTAGTCCCCTCCACCAGGAAGCCTACACAACCCACTGAACCAACCTTAGCCACTGGGGACAGACAGCAAAAACAACTGGAACTACGAACCTGCAGCCTGTGAAAAGGAGACCCCAAACACAGTAAGTTAAGCAAAATGAGAAGACAGAGAAACAAACAGCAGATGAAGGAGCAAGGCAGTAACCCACCAGACCTAACAAATGAAGAGGAAATAGGCAGTCTACCTGAAAAAGAATTCAGAATAATGATAGTAAAGATGATCCAAAATCTTGGAAATAGAATGGAGAAAATACAAGAAACGTTTAACAAGGACCTAGAAGAACTAAAGAGCAAACAAACAGTGAGGAACAGCAAGATAAATGAAATTAAAAATTCTCTAGAAGGGATCAATAGCAGAATAACTGAGGCAGAAGAACGGAAAAGTGACCTAGAAGATAAAATAGTAGAAATAACTACTGCAGAGCAGAATAAAGAAAAAAGAATGAAAAGAAATGAGGACAGTCTCAGAGACCTCTGGGACAACATTAAATGCACCAACATTCGAATTATAGGGGTCCCAGAAGAAGAAGAGAAAAAGAAAGGGAGTGAGAAAATATTTGAAGAGATTATAGTTGAAAACTTCCCTAATACGGGAAAGGAAATAGTTAATCAAGTCCAGGAAGCACAGAGAGTCCCATACAGGATAAATCCAAGGAGAAACACGCCAAGACACATATTAATCAAACTATCAAAAATTAAATACAAAGAACAAGTATTAAAAGCAGCAAGGGAAAGGCAACAAATAACACACAAGGGAATCCCCATAAGGTTAACAGCTGATCTTTCAGCAGAAACTCTGCAAGCCAGAAGGGAGTGGCAGGACGTATTTAAAGTGATGAAGGAGAAAAACCTACAACCAAGATTACTCTACCCAGCAAGGACCTCATTCAGATTTGACAGAGAAATTAAAACCTTTACAGACAAGCAAAAGCTAAGAAAATTCAGCACCACCAAACCAGCTTTACAACAAATGCTAAAGGAACTTCTCTAGGCAGGAAACACAAGAGAAGGGAAAGACCTACAGTAACAAACCCAAAACATTTAAGAAAATGGGAATAGGAACATACATATCGATAATTACCTTAAATGTAAATGGATTAAATGCTCCCACCAAAAGACACAGACTGGCTGAATGGATACAAAAACAAGACCCATATATATGCTGTCTACAAGAGACCCACTTCAGACCTAGGGACACATACAGACTGAAAGTGAGGGGTTGGAAAAAGATATTCCATGCAAATGGATATCAAAAGAAAGCTGGAGTAGCAATTCTCATATCAGACAAAATAGACTTTAAAACAAAGACTATTACAAGAGACAAAGAAGGACACTACATAATGATCAAGGGATCAATCCAAGAAGAAGATACAATAATTGTAAATATTTATGCACCCAACATAGGAGCATCTCAATACATCAGGCAAATGCTAACAGCCATAAAGGGGAAAATCGACAGTAACACAATCATAGTAGGGGACTTTAACACCCCACTTTCACCAATGGACAGATCATCCAAAATGAAAATAAATAAGGAAACACAAGCTTTAAATGACACATTAAACAAGATGGAATTAATTGATATTTATAGGACATTCCATCCAAAAACAACAGAATCCACCTTCTTCTCAAGTGCTCATGGAACATTCTCCATGATAGATCATATCTTGGGTCACAAATCAAGCCTTGGTAAATTCAAGAAAATTGAAATCCTTTCAAGTATCTTTTCCAACCACAACGCTATGAGACTAGATATCAATTACAGGAAAAAAATCTGTAAAATATACAAACACATGGAGGCTAAACAATACACTACTTAATAACCAAGAGATCACTGATGAAATCAGAGAGAAATCAAAAAATACTTAGAAACAAATGACAATGAAAACACGACAACCCAAAACCTATGGGATGCAGCAAAAGCAGTTCTAAGAGGGAAGTTTATAACAATACAATCCTGCCTTAAGAAACAAGAAACATCTCAAACAACCTAACCTTACACCAAAAGGAATTAGAGAACAAAATAACCCCAAAGTTAGCAGAAGGAAAGAAATCATAGAGATCAGATCAGAAATAAATGAAAAAGAAATGAAGGAAGTGGTAGCAAAGATCAGTAAAACTAAAAGCTGGTTCTTTGAGAAGATAAACAAAATTGATAAACCATTAGCCAGACTCATCAAGAAAAAAAAAGAGAAGACTCAAATCAACAGAATTAGAAATGAAGAAGGAGATGTAACAACTGACACTGCAGAAGTACAAAGGATCATGAGAGATTACTACAAGCAACTCCATGCCAATAAAATGGACAACCTGGAAGAAATGGACAAATTCTTAGAAATGCACAACCTGCTGAGACTGAACCAGGAAGAAATAGAAAATATGAACAGACCAATCACAAGCACTGAAATTGAAACTGTGATTAAAAATCTTCCAACAAACAAAAGCCCAGGGCCAGATGGCTTCACAAGCGAATTCTATCAAACATTTAGAGAAGAGCTGTCACCTGTCCTTCTGAAACTCTTCCAAAACATAGCAAAGGGAGGAACACTCCCAAACTCATTCTACGAGGCCACCATCACCCTGATACCAAAACCAGACAAAGATGTCACAAAGAAAGAAAACTACAGGCCAATATCACTGATGAACATAGATGCAAAAATCCTCAACAAAATACTAGCAAACAGAATCCAACAACACATTAAAAGGATCATACACCATGATCAAGTGGGGTTTATCCCAGGAATGCAAGGATTCTTCAATATACGCAAATCAATCAATGTGATACACCATATTAACAATTTAAAGGAGAAAAACCATATGATCATCTCAATAGATGCAGAGAAAGCTTTCCACAAAATTCAACACCCATTTATGATAAAAACCCTCCAGAAAGTAGGCATAGAGGGAACTTTCCTCAACATAATAAAGGCCATATATGACAAACCCACAGCCAACATTGTCCTCAATGGTGAAAAACTGAAACCATTTCCACTAAGATCAGGAACAAGACAAGGTTGCCCACTCTCACCACTATTATTCAACATAGTTTTGGAAGTGTTAGCCACAGCAATCAGAGAAGAAAAAGAAATAAAAGGAATCCAAATTGGAAAAGAAGAAGTAAAGCTGTCACTGTTTGCAGATGACATGATACTATATATAGAGAATCCTAAAGATGCTACCAGAAAACTACTAGAGCGAATCAATGAATTTGGTAAAGTAGCAGGATACAACATTAATGCACAGAAATCTCTAGCATCCCTATACACTAATGATGAAAAATCTGAAAGTGAAATTAAGGAAACACTCCCATTTACCATTGCAACAAAAAGAATAAAATATCTAGGAATAAACCTACCTAAGGAGACAAAAGACCTGTATGCAGAAAATTATAAGACACTGATGAAAGAAATTAAAGATGATACAAATAGATGGAGAGATATACCATGTTCTTGGATTGGAAGAATCAACATTTGCATATTTGCAAGTATTTGCAAATCCTATATCTAATAAGGGGCTAATATCCAAAATATATAAAGAACTCCTTCAACTCAATAGGAAAAAAAATTCGATTAAGAAATGGGCAGATGGGCTTCCCTGGTGGCACAGTGGTTGAGAGTCCGCCTGCCAATGCAGGGGACACGGGTTTGAGCCCTGGTCTGGGAGGATCCCATGTGCCACGGAGCAGCTGGGCCCGTGAGCCATAACTGCTGAGCCTGCGCGTCTGGAGCCTGTGCTCCGCAACAGGAGAGGCCGCGATGGTGAGAGGCCCGCGCACCGCGATGAGGTGTGGCCCCCGCTTGCCGCAATTGGGGAAAGCCCTCGCACAGAAACGAAGACCCAACACAGCCAAAAATAAATAAATAAATAAAAATTAAAAAAAAAAAAATGGGCAGAGGATCTGTATAGACATTTTTCCAAAGAAGACATTCAAATGACCAACATGTATGTAAAAAGATGCTCAACATCACTAATCTTCAAGGAAATGCAAATCAAAAACCACAATGAAATATCACCTCACACCTATTAAAATGACTACTATAAAAAAGACAAGAAATGACAAGTGTTAGGGAGAATGTGAAGAAAAAGGAACTTTTGTGCACTGTTGGTGGGAATGTAAATTGGTGCAACCACTATGGAAAACAGCATGGAGTTTCCTCAAAAAATTAAAAATAGAACTACCACGTAATCCAGCAATTCACATCGGGGCATTTATTCAAAGAAAACAATAATTCAAAAAGTTATTTGCACCCCCATGTCCACTGCAGTTTTACTTACAATAGCCAAGACATGGAAAGAACCTAAGTGACCACCAATGGATAAATGAATAAAGAAAATGTGGTATATATGTATATACAAAATGGAATATATTCATCCATAAAAAGAATGAAATCTTGCCAATTTTTACAACATGGATGGATCTTGAAGGTATTATGCTAAATGAAGTAAGTCAGACAGAGGGAAATACCGTATAATCTCACTAATATGTGAAGTTTAAAACAAAAACAAAGAAACCGAGCTCATAGATACAGAAAACAGAATGGTAATTGCCAGAGACAGGGAGGGAGTAAGGGTTGAAATGGGTAAAGGTGTCAAAAGGTACAAATCTCCAGTTATAAAATAAATAAGTCATGGACATGTACACTGTGATGACTATGGTTAATAATACTGTGTTGTATATTTGCAAGCTGCTGAGACAGTAAACCTTTAAAGTTTTTATCACAGGAAAAAAAAATTTTGTAACTATACATGGTGAGGGATAACTAGACTTATTGTGGTGATAGTTTCACAATATATACAAATATCAAATTGTTATGTTGTACACCTGAAACTAATATTATGTTATACGTCAATTATACCTCAATTTTAAAATATGTATGAAAAAGAAAGATACTCTCAATGGAGACCAATTACCTGTGAGAATATTTGAGCTAAAATATTTCTATTTTAATTTTTCAATATTAAGAATAAGCTAGAATCAAATATATCCTTAATTTAGCAAAATTTTCTCTGAGCTTGACACTTAGCATGTTTCCTGGGTCCTTGCCATCCCCATTCCTACCCCCAGGTGGTTTGTAAACAAGTCAGCCAATTTTAAAGCCTGAAGCCAAGCTTGCGATCTTGCTTCTAAATGAGCTGTTTGATTTCTGAGAAAGGGGCACAAAGGTGTCTATGAAAAGCACACAGTTTTCCTCAGTTCTCACGTTCATAATACACCAGGTGCGGGGCTTTGTTCCCACACCCACCGATTTTCCCATACCAGCTGGGTGTCCTACAATTCCATTCATTTCTAACACTAAACAGAGTTATCACAGGCCCCACAAGACTGCCCCCTCCTTCAGATGCCCATCACAAGGGTTGAGTCCTCAGGTTGCCCACCATTTATGTCCTTCTTGGCTAAAATTAGAGGTTCCCATGACCCTCTCCTCGCGTTCAGTAATATGCTAAAGCAGCTCACAGAACTCAGGAAAACAGTTTACTTACTACTGCTGATTTATTACAAAGGATATTTCAGTGGCTACAAATGAACAGCGGGAGAGAAGTGTTACCTAGGGCGAGGTCTGGAAGGGTCCTGAGCACAGGAGCTTCTGTCCCTATAGAGTTGTAGTGCGTCTTTCCCCAGCTTGTAGATGTGTTCACCAACCTGGAAGTTTCTCTGAACTCTGCACTCTTAGGGATTTTTTTATGAAGGTTTGATCATTTATTTACTCAATTGCCAGCCCCTCTCGCCTCTCCCGAGAATGGGAGGTGGGCCTGAAAGTTCCAAGCTTCTGATCATGGCTTGGTCTTTCTGGTGACCAGCCCCAATCCAGGAATCCATCAAAAGTCACCTCATTAGAACAAAAGACATTCCTATCACGAGGAAATTACAAGGGATCTAGGAGCTTTGTGTCAGGAACCAGCGTCGAGGAACAAACATTATCAGGAACCAGGGGCAGAAGCCAACAGATATTTATTTCCTATTATTTCACAAAAGGTTTGTCCTGATCTCAATTTCAGCAGTGCCTGCCTTACCCATTCTTCCTCTTTTTCAAAGAACTCCTTTTTTGTTTCACAATTATTTTACAACTAGTCACAAGGGAAAGTGAAGGCTTTGGGGAAGAACAATAATTAATTACAAGAAAGTCCACAATACACTTAAGGTTCCCTGCCCTTGTGTGTCCCTTCCCCAGAGCCCCACTGTTGGGTGGTCTTAAGGAAGGTCTGTAGGACTTCTCCCCTCAGGGAGCCTGCCAGCAACCCCATTTCCTGCTATAGAATGAGAAGGGGGATAATCATATCTGTTCTGCTTCACACTGAAGGATGATGGGGGATCAACTGAGAATAGGTATTTTAAAGTGCTTTGGTAACTATAAAAATCTCTATTCAGATAGAATGGATTGGTATTTGGTTTCCAAAACAGGCTTCACTACTAGGAGGGAAAATGTGCTGATATTCCCTGTCAACATCCTGGCAATCATTTTCCTCATTAAAACTGACTAAGTTGGCTTTCTGCTTCAACTTGAACTGCTATGGGTTTGGACAGCATCACCCTATTTCCCAGAGTTTTATTGCTGTAGGTTAACTCAGCCACAAAAGAAGCTTGAGATTTCAATTCTGCCAAGCTGACAGAGCAAACGGAAGTCATGCGTCTTTTCTCACCACCATTGGGAAATAATCATAAACGTGAATCTTTAAAGTGGGGCAAGTGCATTAGACAAGGAGCTGAGATACATGGGCAGTGCTGAAGTGACCTTGAGGAAGCCATTTGAACTGTCAGCCTGAATTTGTCACCTGATTAAAAAATGGGGTGAAAAATATTAATCCTGCCTATTTCAGAGTTGTTAGGAAGATTAAACGAGGTCTGTAAAGACACTTTGCAAAGTATAAAGTGGCCTATGGAAGTGAAATATTATCAATTATTATATTTATTGTTACATAACTGAATTACTAATTAGAAAAGGGATGAAGTTAAAACCGAAATGAAAAGTCAGGCGTTTCTCATATCATAAAAGCCAGTATTTGAGGAGGTCATAAAATAACAAGGCTAATAAACCATGGTTGAAATGTATTATCTCATTTACTGCTCATAAGAACAAAGCTCCCAGGAGTAGGGGAAAGTCTCCCACTTTTATTCTTCAAACTTGAGATCAGACCTTTTATATTACAGTGAGCAGGTAATTACGGAGGAATTACTATAACCGAGTCACTTTGATGCACAATGGACATCAAGATCTCTGCCATTGAAGAGCTTAGAACATAGAAGAGGAATGAGAACATATACCCAAAAGAGCAAATAATGTCACCACACTATATAGGCAGCAATAAATTATATATTGTGAACAAAAACTGCCTCAGAATTTGAGAAGAGGGAGAAGTCTCTGTGAGCTGGGAAATTTGGAAGAGTTTTGATGAGAAGGCAGTGGGACTTTTATCAGGTCTTGAAGGACACATTATATGTATTTGGACAAACATAGACTCGTAGGCAACCACTACAGACAGGGAGAACAGTATGTGAGCAGAGGTTGTAGGTGAAAAATCATGGATGCATTTGAAAAGCATTAAGGTAGACTGAGTGGCTGGAGTCAAGGAAGCATGAAGTGGCCAAAGGAAAACAGGGTTACAGGCTTTCCCAGCTCTGCTTTGTCTCCATCAGTAATTCAACTCCAGGGATCCTCCATTCCCAGCTTCAGCCCCAGCCCAGTCATCACTCTTACCCCATTTGCAGTGACCTCCCAAGGGAGTCCCAGTCCGCTGTGTGGCACACATGTA
Organism: Balaenoptera borealis; assembly: GCF_965194805.1. NCBI lineage: Eukaryota > Metazoa > Chordata > Mammalia > Artiodactyla > Balaenopteridae > Balaenoptera > Balaenoptera borealis. The sequence goes on from NC_138877.1 coordinate 9,300,845, forward strand.
CCATCTCAAGTTAGGAAATGACCTATAGGGAAGACACCTCAAAGGAGGAATATTCTAAGATAATACTTGTGTCAAAGCATTTTTTCTAATCGTAATTAAGTATCTTTTCATTAGGACATACCTGTTCTTGATTTATGTAACATGGTTAAGCTTAAAAACAATGATCCTGAGTGTTTAAAGTAAACCTTTTAGAGCCTAGTAACTTGGGAAAAGAAGCAAAGCAAAAGTTTTGCTTACTCCAATGCTGCTATCTTAAAATCGTTTTTGGTGCTTTTCTAATAATGATGTTTAGTTAGTTCATCAAGTAGTTAAGAGCAATAAAATAATTTTTTTCTCTCAATAACTTATAATGTCAAAGAGAGAAATCAACCAAGATTTAAAAATAATCTCTTTTTCTATTCTGAGAACTATAAAACAGTCAGTTTATCAATTTACTCATGGAGTACATAAATCCTAAAATTCTTTTCAGCAAATAAATTCTTTTATGGAACTAAAACCATTGGACTATAAATGTATTTGAGCTCCACGTTGTATTAATTTAAATGAAGGAAACAGTGAAAAAGAAGGCGATGAGAGGTGGTGAGAAACACAGAGATTAAAGAGAAAGATTGATGAAGGAAATATCCCCCCTTTACACAATCAGCAAATGTTTACTGAGAGGCTCCTCTGCACCTGGACCAATGCTAAAAAGGAAGAGGGGGAGGAAGAAGGAAGGAATAAACAACAACAACAACAGCAGCAGCAAAGGAGAAGCCCTGTGGTTTCTGGACCAGAGGGAGTCCAGGGTGAACTGCTGTTCTCTAAAGCTGTGCTGTCTAAGGTGCTGTTACCTGGAAGCTGAACCTTCTGTCCTTCAACATTTTGTTGAGTTAAAATCTGCAGTGCGTTGGTCTCCCAAAGCATCATTAAAGCTTCACAGACTCTTCTCAAATTTGAATAATCCCAGCAATAAAATTGCCCTGAGGGCTGCAGAAGCTGCTGTGAGGCCCACACTCACACAGGGGATATTTGTCAAGATTCAGATGAACTAGAGTTGAGGCCAGATTTGGCCCATGGGCTGGAGATTTGCCAAATCCAAAGTAATCCAACATGTTTCTCCAACAAATATTATACAATACGTGATCATGTTCTGAGTTCAGAGTTTCATGTAGTGAAAAATCCTAAGCAAAAGTTGATGTATTTATGGAATGCCAACCTGTTTATATTCCTAAAAGACACATTAAATGAAGTGTTCAGTTATTCAATATAATTGAATATATAATTATTCAAATACATAATTGGTGCCTGTTATAAAATCCAACAGATTCAATTTGCTAAAATTAGTACTTAGACAGTTTTTAAGCTACAGAACTACTTCAACATATGCTAAAGACAGACTCCGCAGACTTATCAGAGTCTCAGTGTTTGTTTCAGCAAATGAGGTTTTCTGGTTTATTCAATGGCCAGACTTTCTGGATTGTTAACACTATTTTGCTCTTTCAGTTTTTTCAGACTCAGAGGATTTCGCTCTCTCCCCTCCCCCTCCCCCTCCCTTTCACTCTCCTCCTCCTCCTCCTCCTTCTCCTTCTTGCGCTCTCTCTCTCTCTCTCTGTCTCTCTGTCTCTCTGTCTCATACATACACACATACTACATACACATATCCTCCTCTATTTCTGTGGTGTTCTGTTAGCAGTGGCTTCTGAAAGGGACACAAAACATGTCTGAGAATGCAAACCAAGGAGATGAAATATATTCTGCTTTAAAATATTGGAGAAAGAGTTTTACAAAGCTGCAACTTTCTAATTTAGCAAAAGTGTAAACTTCATATTGTTTACCATTTAGAGCTTTAAGCAAAACAAGAAAAAGAATTGTGTATATTTAAAATATATGTATTATTCGAGTTTATTTGCATTTATTTATTTTACTGGAACTGCAAAATCTTTCTTTATATAAATTAAAGGATATGCTGTATCATGAAACATGGTTTTCCTGATATTTTAGGGCCAAATGTTTTCTAGAGAAATATATTTTTGGTTTTATAATGAAAATCAATGGGTCTATTGACTCAATGGAAAGACATGTATTTTACAGATACTATTGTTGCGAATGCAACTATTGCAAGATCCTGTTATACATTAAGAATCTGAAGTTTTGGCAAGATTTTTTGACAAGACAGTTCCCATGGAAATTCTATAATGTGGGATCTCTGTAATAAAATAGAACCCAGCTAGTGGCCCCTGATTTGCCTCCTGCCAACCTGTCTTTAAAATAGTCATGAAAACAAGAACAAGGTATAAAACTGATGCACCAGTAGAAGCTAGAAACATGGGTCAACATTTATGGGAAGAATTCACCTATCCAAAGTGCAGATGGGGCCCTCAGGCAGAAGAGTGGGAGTGAGGGAGAACGATATGGCACCTCACATGTCTCTCTGTGAAGTCCCCACTTCACAGTTAATGGAGACTTTACTGGGCAAGCATGGACCGTCAGCTGTTTAGATCATAGAGTCTCTTCTTCAGGTAAATGAGCTCTTTAACAAATATAGTAAACCCTTCCCTCCTTAGAAAAGCTCTTTCTATTTAATTTAGGGACTATAATTTCCAATGATACGATAAAGCCATAGGTAGAAGTGGCAGGAGTTGTTCAAGCAATATAATTCAACATATTATACATATGTATATGACAAGGACTGTGTTAAGAACTCAGGATAAAATGATGATGAAGTAATAGTCTTTGCTATTGAATATAGTGGTAAAGTGAACAGACATGAATTACTATGTAAAAAACATCCTAACACAGATGCCATTTAGTGGTAATCTAAATGGCAGGGAAGTCCAGAAGGGAGGGGATATCTGTATGTGTATGGCTGATTCATTTTGTTGTGCAGTGGAGGCTAACACAACATTGTAAAGCAACCATACTCCAATAAAAATTAAAAAAAAAAAAAAAAAGCATCCTAAAAGAGGTTTCCTAAGACCTGCAAGCTAAGGAAGGGTGCTTTAGAGATTGCAAGTTGACCATTGCAACATCCTTCTCTCCTTCCTTCTTAGTAACTTAGCCCTGCTTTTTCATTTGCATGTTTCCACCTGGAATGAAAGACTACATCTCCTATTCTCGGTGTGGCATGAGTCCTTGTTGACATAGCGAATCTACCGAGCCAGCCTGGACAACCAACTTTCCAGAATTATTTTATGTGAGAAATGGTTCAATTTTTCTTTTACACCATTATGTAGGGGTCTAACAGGTGAACCCCTAAATATGATACAAGGACTAGTCAGAGGCGGAGAAGAGGAAGAAAGTGCTGCTTGGAAGAAAAAAGCAAGAGATGGAAGACCTCTGAGAGCAGAGCACCCTGCTATTGTGGTTTTTCATACCCTAGTTCTAGTAAAGGAAGACCTGAGGTCACAGAGCAGCTGCTCCTCATTCTAATAGAGCCACAGGAGATAAATGAAACCCTGGCCCAATAAATTTAACAGAAAGACCAGCACATCAACACATCACCCAGCATTCTAGTAGGAAATGAGCTAACACAACAGTGAGGGTTCCCATGAGAAAGCACCAGTAGTAAGCATATACATATATATTTTTTTCTTTTATTACCTTTGCATTTTGATTCATAGTTAGAAAGTCTTTCCTTACACCTTAAAGAAGAATCCATCCATGTTGTCTTCTAGTGCTTGTGTGCTTTCATCTTTTACCTTTTGAGCTCTAATCCATTTGGAGTTAATTCTTATGTTCAATGTGAGATACACATCTAATTTTATCTTTTTTTCAAATTGCTCTTCTATTTTCTGGTCTCTCCCTCTTAACTCTGTTCCTTCGTTCACACCACTGCTTGACCTGTCTCCCTAAAACATACCTTCCCACACATGCTTCTCCTGCTCAGTGGCCACAGACAACTTCCTGTCACCTGCTGCATCAAGCCCGAAGCCTTCATGCCAAAAAAAATTAAAGCCCTCCATAATATTTACCATCCAGCATATTCAGTCCATCTCCATAATCCTAGACTGTAACAATTTTCTGGTCTTTTAAACTTAAATGTAAGAGCTAAAATTTATATAAATACATATACAAAATTGGTATATAGGCTATATTTTTAAAAATTTTTATTGTATATAATCTACAGCTCAGTATAGTTTTTAAAATATATAAATATATACCTATTATTGTACACAACATTTTGGTTTACACTGAGTATAATAAAAGAATGAGTTAAAAGTGATTTTCCCCTGGGAAGATAGTGTTTTACAAAGTGCTCTGTTCAGACCATGAGCTCATTTAGGATCCGGAGGTCTGTCCTGGGCAAGTCTTAGAAATCAAATATCTCCATTTTATAAGAAACACAGAGTTGCATATTCTGTTTTAATTTTTTAGGGATTTCCTGTATGTATCTGTTATATCCACTGGTGACTTCATTGCTACATTTGGCAATAGTTACAAAATTATAATTTGAGTTTCAGATTTTTTGTGAAAAACTTCAACAGCAAAAAACTGAAGGTAAAAATTGAACAGCATAAAGATAAGGGAATGACAAAAGAACTCTGCTATAAGAAAGTCAAAATTCCTTGGAAAATTTTATAGGAATTTTTTTGGGAAATTTTATAGGAGAGCTAAATATTTCTTGAGCACCAGTTCATGTAAATGTCATAGTAGTCTGTGATGATGTAAGCTTTGGCCTTCCTCAAAAATCAGCATCCAAGCCACTCCTGGGAAAACTGCTGTTTATTGCTGAGCCTTGGATTGTTGTTCTATTAACAATTATCTGTATATGATCCTGCCTGGTATGGTTGTGTGACTTCCAGAATAACTGGTTATTAACTGTCTCGAATAGAAAAATAACACTACCAGATGTGAGATGAACAAAAACTGTAATTATGATTAACATATCTTTGGAAGCTTTTTCACTCTCTGAGCTTTCCGGAGCAGAAAAGAAAAAAATGTATATACCGTATACAATTCTGGATTTTTCCCTTTTCTTCCATGGGCTTACTCTAAGTATGGCTATGACATTTGGAAACATCTCTTTATTTTAGCCTATTTTTCTTCATTGTTCTCCAGTGTACATGTTCACTTCATAAGTTCTTGTTATCAATTGTTCTACTACTTAGTTCCTTCCTCTTGGCCTATTTGCTTTTCCAATACTGTACTGTGATGATGCATCCCCTCCCTCTACCATCTTCCTATGTCATATGTGTGTCTGTGTGTGTATACACACACACATATATATATGTTAAATATGACTAAAAGAATGGGAGATGTCTTAAGCCTACAGAGGCATGAGGACAGGAAGAAAGTATTGACTTGAGGCAGCCTGCTATGCTGCGTGACTCACGTAAGAACTTTAGGCCACTGTTGGCACTAGCCAGTGAAATCACTTCTCTTTCTCTCTCTCACCTCAGCTCCTATCCAGGCTGCCTTCCAGAGTCTCCTTGAGCTCCCTTGGTTCTCATCGGAGCTCAGGGGACTCCTAAAATACCTAGAGAAGTCATCCTTACATGCATCTGCCTCAGGGACAGCTCTGTGATTTAATAGAGGATTTTAGCCTTTATCTAGCCCTGTACTTGGCCCTACTTATTTGGATTCATCAACTTGATTCTGAAGTTAGCTGCTGTATCAGATCCCACAACATAAAACTTTTCGATATTTTCACAAAGTTTAGTGTTTACTCCTATTCATTTGTCAGCTTTATGTGCCTTAAGTATGCATTCTAAAATCCAGTACCATTGTATTGACAGGATCTAACGGATTTTCTGCATATGTGCTTGGAATATGCATGTGTACATATAATTACTTCACCTACTCTCTGTGATATTGTCATTTTTTTTTTTGTAGATCTTTTACTTTGGTTCACCCAAATGGAGATCAGCTATGCTGGTCCTATAATGAATGTTCATTAGATAGTAATCTGAAATTAGCTGTGTGTAGCTCTAGTGCCTTAGAATTTTAATGACTTTTAAGTAAAGCTTCTAATGAATATCTTCTTATATATATATATATAGCAACTATATGATTAAAATTTTTTCATTGTAGCTTTTCAATCTCTTTATTTTGAAGTATTTTAGGTAATTATTCTATGAATGAGACTCCTTGTTTCCCACACCATACCTCTTTCCTGAATTCTAACTTCTGTTTCCAACTGTTGGCTAGACATTGCTCTCTGGATGTGCCTCAGGCCCCTCAAGTTCAGCACATGGAAATATTCAGTCAACATTGTCTCTGATAAAACACTCCTCCTCCTGGGTCTATTACCCAGTGGCTCAGTTTAGAGATCTGAGAATCACCTGAGGCATCTTTCTCTCCCTTCCTTCCATTGCTCACCATATCCCTTCAATTTTACCTCCTAAGTATATCTTAGATTTGTTCCCTCTTCTTTGTTCCTTCTGCTTTGGTCCATGCCTTCCTGGGCTACTGCAGTGGATCTAATGGGTCCTCCTGCTTCCAGACTGTGTCCTCTCCAACATACCCTCCACACAGTGGCCAGCCCACTCCCCCTTCTATTTGATTAAAACTTCTCAACAATTCTCCCTTCCCTGCCACATAAAGTCTACATTTCTTCCCATGGCTTAAAAAGCACTTCCTAAGCTTGTCCCTGTTCCACGAGAGCATTGGGCATCCTCCCACAGCCCTGTTCAGTCCACCCTCTGTAAGGCCACGCGCCCCCCACTCTTCAGCTCCAACGTAAGTAAACTCAATAAAGGTTTGTTGAATGAATAAGTCCACAAATGAAATGAAAATATCCATCATGAGTTAACAAAGAGTTGCACAAAGGTGAACAGCGCTAACTCTGCTATCCAGAAATTAACTGGTTTATTTAGGGTCTTCCGCTCACTCTCCCATCTAAGGCCAACAATTTGGGCACTTTTCTGGATACTGCATCCAGCTGTCAGAATGTAAAATTATAGAATGAAGAAGCAGTGCACAGATCAGTGTTCATACTCAAGCAAAAGACAAAATAAGAGAACAGGATGAGAATAATGGCCGTCACGAGCATTCGGGCTGATTTGAGGGCATTGGTAGGCTGTGCCAGGTTTGTGTTTTTATGATCCTATAAAACGAAGGGCTGGCATAATGAATGCGAGAAGAATTTAGATAAAAATGATTTGTGGCTTTTCACTTTACATCAAAGATCATTACCCAGCAATATACATGATTGTGTTTTATAAATAAAGGTACGTTCATTCAGGGTAAACTCAATACACAGACCTGAAAATTCAAACATTCACCAAATAGTGTTCTAATTTATTTTACGTTACCTGAAGCTTTAAAATGAAGGCAATTAGAGACCACGGTACACATGCACTAGAAAATAGCACCTATTTGTTTATTTAAGCTCAGTCATATTATACAGAATTTCAGAAAAACAAAAGAACTTAGTAACTATATGAATGATTTTGTGAATAATGAAGGGAATGTCACCTCTGCAAGTAATACCTGAATAATTTACTCTAAGAAATTTGGAAATAATATATAATGCAAAAGACATTCCAAAAGAAGAAAATTTCTTCAAATAAAAATGGAATTTGTGCACTAATTTACTTAACATACGTAGCACATGCTGCTAACCCAATATCCTCAGTTTTTGTCCTGAAAAACTAAGATCAGGACCAATGACTTCCAGATCTATCTGTCTGAGTCAGGGTTTGTTGTGGCAACCAAAACAGCAGCAATAAAACAGAAATCTCAGTGGCTTACAACAATAAACATGTATGCCTTGCCCACGGGTCTGTGGGTCATCTGTGGCTCTTCTGGGCTTGGCTGGACTCAGGTTCAAGCATGCTGCACGTGACTCTCGTTCTGGCTAGGGAGTGCGGGGGGAACCAAGCCACACCACACAAGCACATTTAAAGCCTCTGCTGGAACGTGGCACATGCTACATCTAGTCACATTTAATTGGTCAAAATCAGTCTCACGACAAAGGCAAAAGTCGATGCAGCAGAGAAATATACACTACCTATAAGGGGTACTGCCAAGTCACATGGCAAAAAGTGGGAGTGCATAATCCTTTTGCAGCAAGTGGAATAATCAGCAATGCTAATCTAATGTACCATAATATCTCTCATATGCTTTTTGAGTAACTACCCTCTTTTTGGTCTGGCCATGTTTGTGTGGGCAGTATTCTCTCAGTCTCACTCAGGTACAAGAATCTGCTTTACTTCCTTCTGCCATCAGCCTGACTTGAGAGTATCTTAATACCTCTGTGAGAATAGCTGACGTGACTTCTTAATCTCTCAATCCGTTATGTTCAAGATATGCAGAGCACAGGTTTCATCTAATGGTCTTTGCATCTCAGATTGTTCCCTTCCCTGAAAGGCCATTTAACTTCTTATCTTTATCCTTCATTTGGGTTCTTACTTAACTTTTTAATATATCTTTTGCTCCCTTTAAAATATAGTTTTCCTAGGAACACAGTTTTTAGTTGCCAGTCATTTTCTCCCAAAATTTAAATGCTATTGCACCTATTCTGGCTTCCATCATTGTTGCTGAGAAATCTGCTAGTATTCTAGTTTTACCTTTGTAGCTCACCTGTTTTTTCTCTCTGCTTTCCTTTAAAGCCTTCTCTGTATATTTGATATTACCCAATTTCAACACCAAATGTCCAGATGTGGATTTATTTTTATTTGCCTACTAGAAATTGTTCTTCCTATATCTGTAAATATTATATTTTATCATTTCTAGAAAATTCTTAGTCATGATCTCCCCCAAATATTCTCTCTTCCTTACTCTCACAATTCACTCCTTCTGGGACTCTAATTAGCTGTATGTTGAAACTTTTCACTCTTTCCTCCTAACTCTTCTTTAATTTTGTTCATTCCCTGTTTATCTGTACTACATTCTGGATAATTTCTTTACCTCTTTATTCCAATCTACAACTTTTTTTCTCAACTATGTCTTAATGACTACTTTTACCCATCCATTGAGTTCTTAAGTTCCACAAATATGTTGTTCGTGTCTAAAAATTCTCTTTGGTTCTTTTGAATGGTTTCTTATTTCTTACTCACTTTTGTGATTCCATGTGTTTCTTCCTGTAAACATTTTATATTCCATAACTGATAATTTCAATATTTGAAGTTCTTGGGGTTCTAAATCCATTGCTTTTATTTCTGCTAAGTGTCACCCAAGTGTGCTTGGTTGATCTTTGATAATGAGCCTATATTTGGTTGATGTTAATCTGGGTAAACCCTAAGGAACTAAATTAAGGATGTTTTCTACAGAGTTTATGTGTCTATTTCAGGGTGCTACAGGGTGCCTCTTTGACATTGCTCAGCTTAATCCTCTGAGGAGGCTGAGGCTGAGCCCTGAGACCTTGCCACCCGACACAAGCTTGGTCTGGAAGTTGGTCTAAAAGTTGATATCTGCATTTGTTTGCAGGCACGTCTTGCCTTTTATGTTTGTTTACTGTTTACTTGTTTCTGTTCTGCATTGCTGTTTCAGCATTTTGTTTTTGTTTTGTCTTGTGCTTTTCCTTTAGACTTAATTCTTCTCATTTTTAACACTCCAGAAATGCAGTGAAAATTGTTTTATGCAGGAGCTGTTATTTTCAAGCAAGAAGGCTTTTCAGAGTATCTAATCTACCATCCTGCCAGGAGTGGATGTCTCGGTGATATTTTTTACTCTGGGTTTGTAGCTGTACTCCTAATCACTGAGCTTGCCAAGAGTTGAAATTCCCAGATAAATGGAGCATGACTTAAATTATTTTAAATGTAAAATATCAGAGTTAGAACACCTAACTGAGACTTCCCTTCTCAAAATGGACCCTATATCAGGACTGGTTTGCTTAATTGACTGACACTCTATGCTAATGAGATTATGTGATTCAGTTAGGTTTGCTCTGTCTACAGAGTGCAAATAAGTCTGCTACCATTGCTGAAAAAGTTACTCAAAATATCAGTCTTACTAAATGACAAGTTAATGATGTAATCTCATGAAGAAAGGCTAACATAATTATAATCACAAATACTTAGCTGGTATAGCTGAATATCTAATGTTTTACTATAACTTCGTATATGGAGGCTATTCAAGTGAACATTGCCATTGTTGGCCTAATATCATGAGCGTGGGATTCTTATATTTATTATTCTATAATTTATCTTTTTGGGGAAAAATCTTACCTATTAATATAATTCCTTCATTGACTATCCTATGTCCTTTCCCTCAAAACAGAAAGTGATACTAAACAGCTAATGAATAGGTTTTGTGAATGAAAGACTAGAGACTGTGGAAATAAGAGGCATTTAACAAGCCTATACAGTGTGAGTGTTTAGCAAATATCTTGATTGAAAATACTGATTTAGCAAGATAGTAAATTATAGCTTATATGAAAAACAGTCACACACTTCTGAAAGTGAGTTAATATCAGGGTTTTCTGACCATATTTAAATTATGTTCTGGATTTCAGAACTTTATATGTAACAATGGCTTCTAAGATGTGAATAAAAGTTACAGTAGAGGCTAAGAAAATGCCCCTACCTCTCCGCCAGCCCCGCCCCCCAACTATTAAACTAGGTAATTAGTCCTTTCAGTAAATAAATTCCCTTGAATTAGCGAGAATTATATTGAATTATGCTATTTATTAAATACTATATTTATATGAGCTTTTATACTGTTATTGCCAAAAATATGAGTGCTACCCACAGGAGATTGGAATGAAGGAATAAACTGATTCAGGCAAGGATCAATAAAATACACCTGTGCAAATTTGAAGTTAATATCCAGGGATGAATCAGTTTGTACAAGCCTTCCTCTCAGCTCTGCATGAAACACTCTCTGGAGCTTCCTTGCCAACTGTGTCTCCAAGGAAAGAGTAAATCCATTCACCCTTATTTAAACACATATATTATATCCTTGTGTACATTTCAACCATTTGGGTTTCAGTTCAAAATGCTGGATACTCATACTAAGTAAATCAAAGTTAAAACATATTAAATGAAACACGTTTCAGTACTTGCACTCTCCGTCTTTGGAAACCAATAATGAATGAGCCTAACATGTTCTTAACTATTACTTATAATTATGGAGTTCTGAATTTTTCATGTTAATATTTCAAAGATTAACTTTGAAAAGCTTAACACAAAGGGATGGTGATTCAGCTTTTTAACAATTTAAATCTGCTTCTAAGGCTTAATATTCACGAAGAAGTCGAAATTAAGTTCTTTGAAATCTTGACATTTCTTCTTTCTCCAAAAATTGTGTTTTCATGGAGTATATATTTAAACTTCAGATAGACTTGTGATGGGCAATTCATGGTATTTAACTGCACTTAAAATTTCATGCTCAAAGTTTCAGTACCAGAAACTAGCACCCATCATCTTGTTAGTAGAACACAAAATGTAAGAAAAACTGATCACTCTGAATTTTTTTTACATGAACTAAGGCAAATTTTATCTAAAAAGACCTCGAGGTTAATGAAGAAAAAAAATTGCTTGAAATATAAGAAAAAACCTTGAAATACTTCTTTTCATTGTTTTTCCTTTATTTTCTTTGTTGCTCTCTCTTTTGGTTTGAAAAATAAGATGAGAACACATCTAAATGTATCTGGAAAAAGTCTTAGGGAATTTAGCTCACTTCTTAAAAGAGAAAAGAACTAACTACATTATGTGATAAATAAAATATTTTCTATTTGAAATTCCCTTTGAATCTTTATTCTATCAAAGGCTGGAATGAAAGAAAGAGCAATGAAAACCCCATCTCTAATGATTTGTGATGACAATAGCCATTTGTCACAGGATGGTTTTTCAGTGTTGTTTCAGTGTTATTATGATTAATAACAACATATAAGAGAATCTGTATCGTTCCCTTACAAAATCCTATGTCCAAATCAGAACTACAAAATGTTTCATATGTCTACATAGACATTTCTCAGAATTTCATAGACAACGAAATTCTACAATGTCCTTTTGTAGACTCTTTATCATTACACTAGGATCAACTGAATCCTACAACCAAAGTCCCTTTCTATACTTTAACTTGCACTAACTATGCTGTTTTAAAAACTGCTTTCAGGATGTAAGAACTGAATTATAATTAATATTTTCTAATAGGTATGCAACATGGGATTGAAAGCAAGAATAAAATTACCCATTTTTAAAAAAGAATATGATTATAGAGGAAGTAAATGAACTTTAAAATATTGTGTGAATGTCTTACAGTAAGTAACTATTAAACACAGGGCTGTATATTTAGTTATTACTTTCTGTATGTCATTTGAAAACATTTAAGTGCATTTGAATGGAAGTAGGAGTTCTTCATGTATTTGCCAGTGAGTAGTTTTTTTGTCACTTTTTTATTGCATGAAAAATATGCTTGAAAAGAGTTTCATCACCTTTTCAGTGTAAATCTATGTCCCTTTCTATTTGAGAATTTCTGTATATGTTTGGATTTAAATTAAGAGCAAATTGTACTACATGCTCTAAGGGGAACATATTTTTAGAATGATTTAAAAAAATGTTTCTTACCTAATAATACCAGAGTCTTATATATGTCTCTCTGTACGTACTATAATGAATTAATGACCAAGAATACAACTGTAGATTTAAAATAAAATGAAACCAAAAAAGAAAGAATGAAAAAGATAGGCTGCATAGTGACAAAGACCGTCTCCTCTCGTGCCAGTAAAGTTCTAGCTGTTGAGCATGCTCAGACACAGGGGAGGCACTGAAGTTACTATATCAGAACTCCTTCTGAGGTTAAGGAGCATACATCTAATAACTCAATTGCTGTGAACCCGTTGTTATTTTTCTGGTATTAAGCGTCTCTTCAGCTGCAGATTGATTGCAATGTTCCTTCTACTTCATTTCATCGTTCTGATGGATGTCAAAGGTAAGGCTACTGCTTTCTTGCTTGAATGAGTGCAATTACAAAAGAACAGAATACTTCTACTTGGTTCTATCATATTTATGATACACTCATTGCAGTGTTTGATAAACAGACATCCAGTTTGCATTGTCATTATCACTAGTTGCCTATAGTCCCATCCTAGCAATTTCTAGATGCAACAAATTTTTCATGGAAACTTGCCTTTAAATGTTGTTAAAATTGTAATAAGATAGCTTTAAAAAACAATGTTGAAGAAATCAATTATAATGGAGAAATTTTTTTTAGTATTTGAAAAAATGTATGACAATTAATAACTTAAAATTTTGCCTTATGAAATTTCAACCTGTTGAAATCTGTTCATAAATTTTATATAATTGTTAGTTGCTATGTTTCATTGTTAACATAGTTAAACTGGGAACTGCAAAGCCAAAGACAAATCTAAAAATCAGTATCTCTCCCTAAGAGCAAACCTATGTAAAATAAAATAATTAAAAATGGACAAAAGTTACCTATTCATATAATTCTATTTTCTGTTTTTTATTTTTAAACTTTTCATTTTAGCCAAACTGCGCATTTTCAAGTTGGCAGTATTTTTATTGTAAAGCTGAAAAAAAAAAATAAAATTTAATCTTCCCCTGGTTTTAGAGAAAAATATAGACTTGTTTTGTTATGAGCGTGTACACTTGTAAATAATCTAGTCATCATACCCAAGGCACATTGGGTTTATTATTATTATTTTAAAATGTATTTAAGTTCATAGTCTTTCTTAAAAACTTTTGATAAACCTCTGAGACTAAAGTTAGAATTCAAAATTATTTTTCTTTTCTGAGAAATTCGTTTTAGGTTTTTAAAATGTTTAATTTTATTAAATGAAGTCAACTGAATATTTTAAATATTGAAATAAAATGCAGTATTTATGAGCAGTTATTTAAGAACTTCTAACAGATAAAAGATTTTTTAATATTTAAATTTTAGTTTGAATTTGAAATACTAAAACTTTGTTTCAGATTATTTTAAAATATTTTAATACATGTAACATGATTTTTGTCTTATATTTTAATCTTTCTTACATGAAAAGTGTTATCTAAGGAGAAACGATATATGAACTCATTTTGCATGTAATACAGTTGTAGAAAGCACTCTACTCTTTTTTTTAATCTTTTATTTATTTATTTATTTATTTATTTATTTTTGGCTGTGTTGGGTCTTCGTTTCTGTGCGAGGGCTTTCTCTAGTTGCGGCAAGTGGGGGCCACCCTTCATCGCGGTGCGCGGGCCTCTCACCGTCGCGGCCTCTCTTGTTGTGGAGAACAGGCTCCAGACGCGCAGGCTTAGTAATTGTGGCTCACATGCCCAGTTGCTCCGCGGCACGTGGGATCTTCCCAGACCAGGGCTCGAACCCGTGTGCCCTGCATTAGCAGGCAGATTCTCAACCACTGCACCACCAGGGAAGCCCGAAAGCAGTCTACTCTTGATATAAGGTCTTCTTCCCTCAGAAGTTCATGCCCTATGCACATTTATAATATTCAATTTTTTATGAATTTTAAGGACAGACAGTTACAAAATAGGTTCTTGGATTCAACACACTTCATAGAGGTTATCTATGCCCTTAAAAAATTCTTTAATGTACAAGACTGTAACTATAGTTAACCAGTTTTAACTACTTTTGCTTATGGTAATGCATCTAATTGATTTGCCTTAGAAAAACAAAATCTTTATGAGAAGAAAAATATCTATTACTAAAATAATGTTTTAAGATTTACCACAATGTGTAATGGTGTTCTTTAAAAAAAGAAGGAAAGAAACTTTAAACATGATTTTTTTAATTTCTAAGTAAATGTCATATTTAAAATCCATAGTATCAATCTGATATTTAATTGTAATTCCCTGGAAATTTTTACTTTCTAATTTTATATTATTTTCAATTGATAATTTATATTTAAAATCATTTATTTTCAAAGTTAGATATGTTAACCAATGCTTTGCTATCTTATTCCTACTTATAAAAATAATAATAATTTGCTATATATATTAACAAAACTTCTTTCTTTTTCACAATAAAATTAGAGTTAAATTAGTTAAAGCAGTTAAAATTACACAGTTAAAGCAGTAAGGCTCTTTATCATAAACAAAGAAAAGTCATTTAGAATTATGTAAGAGTAAAAATTGCTTCTTAAATTTAAATGAATATTTGTGATAGATTCTTAGACCAGATCTAAACAAAGGGAAAAGTTAACAATTATATGATTGTCTTTTCTCTTCTGGCCATGATCACCCTTGCATGCCTAATGAATAAATGATACAACCATCTTAAGCTACAGACGTTAATTGATAAGTAAAGATAACATGTCTTATTATCACTTTTTTCATGTATTTTATCATCCATTTATTCACTGGGTGTCCTTGTTAACCAGCTTCAAACTCCCTCCAAAAAAAAGTTTTTTATGGACTAATTATGAACAATATTGCAAACCAAAAAACATGGGCTTATATGGGAAACTGAAAGCGTGAAGTATTGAGAATGCTACTGGATAACTACCAGTTGCTACTTACTCAAATAATTTGCTAACCTTGAAAAAGGTAGTCATCAAAAGCAGGGCTAGAGCAGCATTTGGACGTGAACAGTATTTGACTGCCCCCTAATGGACTAGTTCAAATCTCATCTTGGTCCTTTCTCAGTAACGTCAGTTCGACTTGGATGCTGTGACTTAAGAAAACGTTTCTGAACTAAATTTTAATTTCACACAATTATATCCATGCTGCCGATAGCTGTGAAAATCAATTATATTGCAAGACAGTCATACTGAGAGGCTAAAGCAGCACCACTAATGAAAAAGAAACTCACCTGCTTCAGGGCTGAATGGAGCCTGCTGTGAGGGAAGAGGAAAAATATCAGAAACCCAGAAGTTAAGGCCATTTGAGATAAGTTATCTTTAAAGGCACTAACTAAATACATCTCACAACAGATGTTTATTCATTTGTTCATCTTACTGTGAATGAATATGACCAGATGCAATAAAAGAGTTTTAAGGACTCTCACTTGAAGTGACAAAATTGGCTGTCACCTGAATTTTAAAGACGAAAATGGGGATGTTGCTTCAAATAAACTGATGTTGAAAAATGGCACATTCGTCCTAAGAAATTGTGGCTTGAATAAAATTCAATTAACTAAGAATAGTTTTTGTGTACATAGTTATATGATGATAAATGCACAGACTTTTTAGGAGTATATATATGTTTGAGAACCCAAAACAGCTTGGTTTCCTTGTTTGGTAAAAATGTAACTTACCATTCATCAGGCAAAATGAATGTGCTTGGTTTATATAAGAAATCACAGTGGAGGGCTGCCCTGGTGGTGCAGTGGTTAAGAGTCCGCCTGCCAGTGTGGAGGACATGGGTTCGAGCCCTGGTCGGGGAAGAGCCCACATGCTGCAGAGCAACTAAGCCCGTGCGCCACAACTCCTGAGCCTGCGCTCTAGAGCCTGTGTGCCACAAGTACTGAGCCTGCACGCCACAACTACTGAAGCCTGTGCACCTAGAGCCCATGCTCTGCAACGGGAGAAGCCACTGCAATAAGAAGCCCGCGCACTGCAACGAGGGGTGGCCCCTGCTCGCCACAACTAGAAAAAGCCCATTCACAGCAACGAAGACCCAACGCAGCCAAAAATTAATTAATTAAAAAGAAATCATAGTGGAATTAGAGGAAACATTTTAAAGTGCTTTGTTCACATGCATCAATTCTTCATCCCTATAATTCTAGATGTTGTGTATGTATAGAAAAAAACTAAGCTTGCAATAAATATTGTTCTCATCAGTGGTATATCACTTTCTTTTTTGTTTTTTGCCCAGGGAAGTTCTGTGTTAATAGAATATGTTTGATAAGGGGAAGATAATGTTATCTCCCAGTTCCCCAGGTATGAATTCTTTCTTTTTTGGAGGCCTGGACATTTTCATGAAGTTGGAGGGATTTTTCTCCTGCACATGTCTCCCTATGAGTGGTCTCAGAATTACCTCAACAGAGTGCATTGGAGTGTTCAGTTCTGAGCCGTAGTTTATGAGTATCTCAGAGATTTTACCTTGTGGGTGATCCAGTTCCAAATCTCATGCTCAGTTTGCAGAGATACCACCACTGCTTTCCCTACTGGCCGTGGGCAAGGGGCAATATTCAAATCACAACCTTAGGTGGTCAGCAGAGGCATTTCATCCCCCATGCATTGTTAGGGGCTCTGTCCCAGCAGGTAGCTTCATGTAGGTCCCAGACTCTGCTGGTCAGGCTGCATTCAGCCACTTTCTCAAACAGGCATGGGAGCCAGATCTAACTGCTCATCCAGTCTAGGCTCCTGTCAACCAAGTGGGCTTAGCTCCTCTCACAACAGCAGCTTTTTCTCTGTTCATGTTCTGTGGAGATTCTCTCTTCAATAAACTAAATATTTCAGTGAAAAAACATAGTAACAGTCTTCTCTATCTTTGGAAAACTAAATGTTGTGGGAAACATATTCAGGATTTGCTCACAATAGATCATCTTTGACCCAAAGCTCAGAAAAGAAGGTAGTTTTTAATTCTTCAGATTTTGCTTAATCAGAGATTGGACATGAAAGGGCATACACACCAGAGATTTGAAATCATGAAGTAGAGTGTTACACAGCGGAAGGGGTTAGGATAGGAGAGGTAGCAGAGTGGCAAGGATGCTAGATTTAGGGGTGAGCGGACCTGTGTTCAAGTCACAGCCCTGATCCTCTGAAGCCTTTGACCTTCAGCATACCAGAGAACCTCTCAGCCATAGGCAAACATCGGTGCAATTATTGAATTGCTAAGAATCACTTGTGATGATGGTAAAGAAATAGATTCTAGGACTCTAGCCCCCCCCCATAGATTTGATAAGTCTAGGGTGGGGTGTGGGACTCTGTACATTTAAGAAGCATTCTAGGTGGTCTGATGAATCTGCCCCATAGGTCACACCTCTGGAAACACAGGTATTGCAGTTAGCACATCAAAATATGAGTAGGCTTTTTTTTCTGTAAGGGAGGCTAATTCCTTGTTATACTCTTTGTGCATACCAGGATTGCTAATTGGATTCACTTGGATTATTTGACATGTTAATACTACCTGAAAAGTCTTCTTTTTTCAATTTTGGGGGTTATAAAGACAAATTAAGTATTCGGCAAGGGAATAGCTGATCTAATGATCAATATACTGACTCAATGGACAGTAAAATTCAAAAAAGTATAATTAATACATAAGTTTACCTATAAAGTAGTCTTGATGCTAATTACCACTCCCTCCTTAAGAAATAAGAAATTAGTAAACCAACGACACAATGGTTTTGCTGAGTACACAAGAAATTAAAGATGATACAAACAGAGGGAGAGATATACCATGTTCTTGGATTGGAAGAATCAACATTGTGAAAATGACTACTACCCAAAGCAATCTACAGATTCAATGCAATCCTTGTCAAACTACCACTGGCATTTTTCACAGAACTAGAACCAAAAATTTCACAATTTGTATGGAAACACAAAAGACCGTGAATAGCCAGAGCAATCTTGAGAAAGAAAAACGGAGCTGGAGGAATCAGGCTCCCAGACTTCAGACTATATTACAAAGCTACCATAATCAAGACAGTATGGTACTGGCACAAAAACAGAAATATAAATCAATGGAACAGGATAGAAAGCCCAGAGATAAACCCACGCACATATGGTCACCTTATTTTTGACAAAGGAGGCAAGAATATACAATGGAGAAAAGACAGCCTCTTCAGTAAGTGGTGCTGGGAAAACTGGACAGCTACATGTAAAAGAATGAAATTAGAACACTCCCTAGCACCATACACAAAAATAAACTCAAAATGGATTAAAGACCTAAATGTAAGGCCAGACACTATCAAACTCTTAGAGGAAAACATAGGCAGAACACTCTGTGACATAAATCACAGCAAGATCCTTTTTGACCCACCTCCTAGAGAAATGGAAATAAAAAGAAAAATAAACAAATGGGACCTAATGAAACTTAAAAGCTTTTGCACAGCAAAGGAAAACAACACGAAAAGACAATCCTCAGAATGGGAGAAAATATTTGCAAATGAAGCAACTGACAAAGGATTAATCTCCAAAATTTACAAGCAGCTCATGCAGCTCAATATCGAAAAAACAGCCCAGTCCAAAAATGGGCAGAAGACCTAAATAGACATTTCTCCAAGAAGATATACAGATTGCCAACAAACACATGAAAGGATGCTCAACATCACTAATCATTAGAGAAATGCAAATCAAAACTACAATGAGATATCACCTCACACCAGTCTGAATGGCCATCATCAAAAAATCTACAAACAGTAAATGCTAGAGAGGGTGTGGAGAAAAGGGAACCCTCTTGCACTGTTGGTGGGAATGTAAATTGATACAGCCACTATGGAGAAGAGGATGGAGGTTCCTTAAAAAACTAAAAATAGAACTGCCATACGACCCAGCAATCCCACTACTGGGTATATACCCTGAGGAAACCATAATTCAAAAAGAGTCATGTACCACAATGTTCATTGCAGCTCTATTTCCAATAGCCAGGACATGGAAGCAACCTAAGTGTCCATCATTGGATGAATGGATAAAGATGTGGCACATATATACAATGGAATATTACTCAGCCATAAAAGAAACAAAATTGAGTCATATTTAGTGAGGTGGATGGACCTAGGGTCTGTCATATAAAGTGAAGTAAGTCAGAAAGAGAAAAACAAATACCGTATGCTAACACATATATATGGAATCTAAAAAAAAAAAAAAAGTGGTTCTGATGAACCTAGGGACAGGACAGGAATAAAGACGCAGATGTAGAGAATGGACTTGAGGACACAGGGAGTGGGAAGGGTAAGGTGGTACGAAGTGAGAGAGTGGCATGGACATATATACATTACCAAATGTAAAAATAGATAGCTAGTGGGAAGCAGCCACATAGCACGGGGAGATCAGCTCGGTGCTTTGTGTCCACATAGAGGGGTGGGATAGGGAGGGTGGGAGGGACACTCAAGAGGGAGGAGATATGGGGATATATGTATATGTATAGCTGATTCACTTTGTTATAAAGCAGAAACTAACACACCATTGTAAAGCAATTATACTCCAATAAAGATGTTAAAAAAAAAAAAGTAAAGGAGAACTGCTCACTGGCTATGCTTTATCTGAAATCACTTTGAATGACTTTTCATTTTCAATACTATATAGTATACCATTGATAAATATACCACAATTTTTATCCACTTTATTTTTTTCAAGGACGTTTGTATTGTTTCCAGTTTGGGGCTATTATAAATAATGCTTCTGTGAATATTGCCGTCTGTCTGAGTCTCTTGGTGCACATGTGCATGCATTTCTATGGGTATGTACCGAGAACTAAAACTGCTGACTCATAAGGTTCTCAATCGTCAAGTTTAGTAGATAATGACAAACTATTTTCCAAAGCAGTTGTTCCAGTTAACACTTCTATCAGTGCAGGAGAGTTTGCATAGCTTGACATTCTCACCGGTGTATTATTGGTAGTTTTTAAAATCATACGTAACCATACTGGTCATTTGTTTTTGCATATGGTAATTTGCATTTCCCTGACTACTAATTAGATTTATTCCTTTTCAGATGTTTTTGGCCATTTGGATATCCTCTTTTGTTTAGTGTCTATTCAAGTCTCGCCCATTTTTCTATTTACTGTTTATCTTTTCCTTATTAATTTGTAGGACTGGCCTCTCTCTCTCTTTCTCTCTCTCCTAATTACAAAACTTTTTGCAAACATCTTCTACTCTGAGGCTTGCCTCTACATATTCTTAATGGTGACTTTGTTTTATTTTTATTTTTCGGTTAACAGAAGTTCTGAATTTTAATATAGTCTAATTTAGCTATCTTTTATGATTAATGCTTTCATTTTTTGTTTTGTTTTGTTTTTTCCCTTAAAATCCTACCCTAAAGTGATAAGTCTTTTCTCCTATATTATCTTCCAGAAACTATTGTTTCACCTTTAATCTTTAGATCCATAATCTACTTAGAGGTGACTAACCCCCACTACTGCTCTGCAGTGCCACTTGGTCCTAAATCAAATGTCCGTGTGTATCTGTATTTTTCTGAACTTTCTGAATTATTGTATCATTATCATAAGTCCTGATATACAGGTAAACAGTTCTCTCACCTTGTGTTCCTTCTTCAAGACACAGCTAGTTCCTCCCGTCCTTTATCGTCACCATATGCCTTGGAGAAACAGCTTATCCGTTTCTACGCACACATACCTATACATGTACACTCCTGGATTCTTATTGGAATTGCTGTGAACCCATAGATCAATTTGAGAAAAGAATTAACACCATTTATTTAGGTCTTTTTTTTTAAATGTCAGCTTTTCAATTATATATATATAAAGCTGTTTTTAAAACAATATTTATTTATTTTTATTTATTTATTTTCTTTATTTTTTTGGCCGTGTCGGGTCTTAGTTGCGGCACATGGGATCTTCGTTGTGGTGCTTGGGCTTCTCTCTAGTTGTGGCGTGCAGATTTTCTCTCTACTCGTGGCACGTGGGCTCCAGGGCACATAGGCTCTGTAGTTTGTGGCACACGGCTGTCTCATTGAGGCACGCGAGCTCAGTAGTTGTGGCACTCGGGCTTAGTTGCCCCGGTGGCATGTGGGATCTTAGTTCCCCGACCAGGGATCGAACCCATGTCCCCTGCATTGGAAGGCGGATTCTTTACCATTGGACCCCCAGGGAATTCCCCAGTTTGCGAGCATTACCTCCATTTATTTAGGTCTTTAATGTCTATCAATAATTTTATATACTTTACATAAATGTCTTGCAGGCTTTTGTTCGATGTATTCCTAAATATGACACAGTTGATGCTATAGTAAAAATATTTTTTAAACATTTCACTTTCTAATTGTTTGTAGATGATATATAGAAATTAAATTGATTTTACAGAAACCTTGATAAACTCTATAGCACTAATAATTTATTATTTTGGATTTTTTATGTTCACCCTCATATCATTCATGAATGATGACAGTTTTATTTCTCACAACTTGTATATGATTGATTTGCTTGCCTTGCCTCACTACATTTGCTAAGTCCTCCACGACAGCCTTGAAAAGATGTAGTAATGATGGACATCACTGCCCTGATCCCAACCTCAAACTAAACGTCTTCAAAAAGTTACCATTAAGTATATTATATGCTATGGGTTTTTATTATAGAATATTTAAATATTTTATATAGAATATTCTAAAAATAGAATGTTTTCTATTTTTAGTTTGCATAGTTATTTTAAAGTCAGGATCAGATCGTTTCCTCTCTGGAGCCTCTGTTGTAAGCAAAGTTAAAGACAAGTGACAAACTGGGAGAAAATATTTGTGAGTTATAGAACAGAGGGCTAACTGCCCTGAAGAATTCTGGTCAACTTTGCCAGATTTGGTTTTCTCACACATAGTTCCAAACACTGTGTTCCAGGCCACTGCTGTCAGGAATGAAAGTTTCAGCAGTCCGTGAGCAAAAAAATAAGTTAGTTTTTTTGTAAAGCTAAATGTATTCCTTTCAAAGGATTGTCTTTTCTTCTGTGCATATATTCTCTCAAATTTTTAGCAATAAAATACTGTTTTTTTAATAATCATTATTATAATAGTGGTAATTTAGGTTTTTTTAATGTTCTTGTTTGACAAACTAAAATACTAGTAACTCTTTGCAGGTCCCTCTAAATTCTCTAATTGATTTGATTCTGACCCAATGCATATCAGTGACATTCAGTATATTGACAAAGAAAAAAAGAGCCAATGCATTAAGGAGATGGGTGGGAATAGAGACAGGGCCTTTAGAGAGCGTGGAGAAGAAGGAAGTAAACCAGGGCAGTGAGACATCACAAAGCCAAGGGAGAAAAGGTTTCAACCTGGTGACTGTGGTTGGCTGTGTCAAATGCTGCAGAGAACTAAGTAAAATGAAGACTATAAAATATGTCTGGTGTTAGTAACAAAGAGGACATGAGTGATTCCAGTGGGAAGAGTTTCAGTGGAGCAGCAAGGCCAAGACTGAATGCTGTGAACTGAAGAAAGAAAGGGTGGTGAGGAAGTGGAAACATTGACTAGTATGATTTTTCTGAGAAATTTAACTTTGAAGAGAGAAGGGTGTCTCAGTTCCAGTGTGACTATAATAGGATTTGGGTTGGTTAGTTGATTGGTTGGTTGGTTGCTTGCTTGCTTGACTGGTTAGTTGGTTGATTGATTTGTTTGTTTTGAAGATGGGAGATGATTGAATAAGATTAGTGTGAACAGAAAAACCAGTGGAGAGACAGGAATATTGGAAATACAGGAGAGAAAGGAGATAATGGAGAGAGATTCTGAGAAGAGGCGATGAAGTGGAATATAGAACACAGACGGGAGGCTTTCCCACGGGCAGGAAGGGAGCCCATCAACCTTTGTGCATCATAAAATAAGCATCCGGGGCCTCAGCCTTGTACTGTGTAGCCACAGCTCAGCACTAGCAGCTGTGTGAACAGTGCCCCATACTTGTGCGAGGTACATCCTGCCCAGTCATACGCAGCAGCCTAGGATACAAGTAAATATGTAAGTTGATTTGACTAGAATTTGAGAGAATTACCACCAAGAAGAACAGCCAGTGAAAGTCCCTCGAGAGAGAGCAGTCAACCACTCAGAGAGGAATTGGAAGAGAGAGACGTGAAAGGAAAAAGCTATCATCTTCTCTCCTCTCCACATTTCTCATGCCAAGTTTCTGTCAGGTTTCACCCTGTCTGTTTCATAATCACCCTTTCCATGTTCTTCTTCCCTTCATCCACCACAGTGTTCATTCTCTGAGTTCATTGTACACAGGCAGATTTTAGGAAGAAGCCAGTCTTTCAAACTCATGGCAGAACAAGATAGGAATTTAAATACTAAAAGACAAGATATGAACCTAAAAGAATGCATCTCTTAAAATGAAGCTTAAGCAGTTTACTGGTCAGTAGAAGAGATGTTTTGGGAAGAGAAATCTTTCTTGTGCCTGCATATACCTTAGAACCCACCAAGAACCATGGTGTTCAGTTTGTGACCCACATAAAAGCACCCAGCCAAGGGGGACATAGGATGGAAATCCATCCCTGGTGAGGATGATGTTGGCAATTTAAAATTCTTTTTTTTTTCCGATTTAAATCAACACGTATTGAACCTATACTGTGTCCCACATAGTTAAGCAGCATTTCCCCAAATCTGTCCAAGCATTGGGCAGTAGTCTGAAGAGGGAGATGGGGTGATGGTTTCTGCAGAAAATCTGAGTAGGATCCTGAAGGGCATTCACCAGTCAGAGGTGGTGGGTTTGTCTCAGAAGAACACTGCAGAAAATAGGGGCTTAGAGAAACTCAGTTAAGGTAGGAATCTTTGAAATGGGAGGAAGTTGGGGGAAATGTGTGCATGCAACTGGATCTGAATTCTACACATACTGACTGATATGGCCACACAATATTGTCAAAGCTGGGAGGACTGAACAGTAGCATAAAGGGACAAGATTTCTAACTTTAAAAAACAACCACCAAGAGGGTAATTTCTCTCCACTCACCTTAACATAACCACTTTTTAAGGCAGACTTTACTAGTTTCCTTCAAACAAATAATAAATTGGGTGCCCTAGAAAGGTGAGGTTTTAGTGGCGCTCAGGCTCTTCCCAGAAGGAGGGGGGCGTCCAGTAGGTGGACTCAGCGAATGACCTGGATTCACCTTTGCTTCACTGAGTAGCGCTGCTGCCCCTCTTGGAGATCCTGCCACCTGAGCTCCGGGTGGGAATGGACGTTGTCTGCCTTGTTGAGGTAGCACGTAGTACGCACTCAGCTAAAATTTCCTAGATGTTAAATGAATGTTTCTTCCTGTGCTGCAGTAACTGGCTCTTTAGAGTAAATGGCAGAGGCTCCCCTGCATCTGAACTGGATTGAACTCCACTAGGAGCAGTGCACGCTGGGAAATGGCCTCACTGGCCAGGATCCTCTGGGCTCCCTGTGGGTGGTGGGACCTTCTTCCCTGGCAGGGCTGTGGAGAGAGTCTCAGCCAGAAAACCAGGCTGAGACGATAAAGGCTTTCTTCAGCTTCATGCAGGACAAGCATTGGCAGAGAATCAGAGAAAGTGGAGAGGGTCTTGCTCACCTCCGTCGATTCTCAAACTGAGCACCTGTAAGATCATCCTCACCGGTAGTTTCCCAACAAGGAAAGGGTTTGTGGGCAACAAAGTATGTTCTTAGGCAGCGGTCAGTTGGTTTCCAAAAGCTATCAAGGAGTCATTTTAGAATCCCTTTGCACAGATATGTCCAGAACATTGACCAGAAGAGAGACGAGAAAGACCATGATGGAGAAATTTTCTTTCATATGTTCAGACCTCCTCTCAGCCGTGTGTTTGACACAGGTCCCTTAGAAACTGCTGCAGAAACTACTGGCACAGCTTGTATGTAGGCATCCTCCGTTTTTATAATCCCTGAGTTTCAGTAAAACTATCTCCACTTCCACAGATGGCAGGAAGAATAGACAGCATAATATGCTGTCTACAGATGGGTATTGATTCTTTTTCAGTATGCGCCAAATACAGCAAGGATTCTTAATCATTTTCTAAATTGTATAATAACCGAATGATAAATGATAAATACCTTGAAGACTAAAAAATACTTTCTCATCAAAATAAAAACATTACCCTGCAACTATGGGAATTCTACATTTTTAAAGGGGCTATTCCTTCAACTCTTCTTTTATTCCTAAATGACCCATTAATTCATTTGTTCATTAAAAAAATTTTATTGAGTACCAAGTAAGTACGAGGCACTAGGTTAGACAACTGGGATTTAGGATACAGAAGGCAAGGGGTAGGTATGGAATAGATTTTATTTATTTATTTTCCTTCCACATAAAATTTATACCTTGAGTTGTTTTCAGGAATATTCCATTCTGGGGTGAAAATGGAGAATTTTGGGAAATACAGTTGGTAGGTGCTGTTTGTACATGGGCAGTCTTTCTCCTCCGGTTCCTTCACCTGTACTTGCTAGGTGAAACCCATTTTTTCCCCAGGGAAAAGGAAATAATCTTGATCCTTCTTGTCTGTGACACTTGACTGTTTGTCTCCCTCGCAATGAGTCTGCATCTGTGAGGATGCACATTTAGTAGAGTCCAGCCCTCAGAGAACTCAAGGTTATCTTCATGATAAGACCCTATAATGGAAGACAATATGCCACCTTCAAAGTATCTTACACAGCCTCAGTGTTCTGTTTCAAAATTGTCTTTAATCAAATGAGTAATCACCTCTTCTAGATCAATAAAAAATATTATTAGGAAGTTGTAAGGACATTTTTGTTGCTTAATCATTTACAACCCCTCTTCAGCTTTCAAAAGAGATTTGAGGCTGCTTAAAATAGAAACCATATATGTCACATGGCTTTTAATTTTTTTTTTTTAACTTTTTTTGGGGGGGTTTATTTATTTAGTTATTTAGTTATTATTTATGGCTGTGTTGGGTCTTTGTTTCTGTGCGAGGGCTTTCTCCAGCTGCGGCAAGTGGGGGCCACTCCTCATCGCGGTGCACGGGCCTCTCACCGTCGCGGCCTCTCCTGTTGCGGAGCACAGGCTCCAGACGCGCAGGCTCAGTAGTTGTGGCTCACGGGCTGAGTTGCTCCGCGGCATGTGGGATCTTCCCAGACCAGGGCTCGAACCCGTGTCCCCTGCATTGGCAGGCAGACTCTCAACCACTGCGCCAGCAGGGAAGCCCCAACATGGCTTTTAAAATTGAATAACATGAAGAAGTTGGAGAAACTTTATTATAGTCCTATTATTTCTTTTCATAGAAGTCATATAAAAAGATCATGCAATGCTAAGGCACAGCAACCTTCCATTAAAGTCCTATTTTTTCACTTTGCATTGAAATTGCCTGTATGCCAACATTAACCAAGGGTCTACCGTGGGCCAGGCACTCTTCAGCACTTCACAAGCACTAACTTGTCTGGTTCCTGGGATATTATCATTACCCCTATTTTAAATATGAGAAAACTAAAGTTTAAAGAGGTTAAGCAGCTTGCTCGAAGTCACACAGCTTGGGAGTGGCAGAGAGAGTTACAATCTGGGTCTGATGGTCTCCAGAGGACTTCATTACTAATGAATATTTTAAAATAGCGGGTCCCATGCCATTAGTGGCCCGTGAGATCAACTTAGTGACTTGTGATGCCTTTTCAACTGAATAAGATAGAATAGCAATGATCAGAGTTCATCCGCTGTAGTAAAAGGTAAGTAATATTTCAAGAAATTTTGCTTTCTGTGTGTGTGTATGTGTGTGTGAGTTTGTATACCAGACTGTGATGTGATACCAAATTTACTTCTAACTGTGAGTTACTATTTTAAACAATTCTAAAGCTGCTACACTAAGGAATACTGACCCTTATTCATGTTCCAAACACAGGAGGACAGCTAGTTTTTGTAAATCTGCCCTCTGTAGAAATCTTTATAGGAAGTTAAGAGAGTTTACAGTCTATGACTCAGCATGACTCTCCCTGTGTGAACAGGCTTAACAAGCCGAACCCCAGAGCCACACAGCAGAGAGTTTTCCTAAAATAGTCAGACCTGACTGGTCTTACGCCCAATTGCTCATAGTAAATCATTCATTGACCCCTGCAGCAGAAGCAGAGAAAATAGTTCTTGCTTTTGTAAAAACAAAAATCCAGTGGGTAGAAAAGAATCCGAGGGCCACACTCGCCACTCAGGGAAGGCCTAGTGGATGCAGCAGCAGCTTCCATGGGAGAACGGACACTGCTTCATCTGGCTGTCCCCAGGAGAGGGCCAGATGCTGCGCTTTTATGTGTTTGCTGGATCTTCAGGGTCATCATGACCAAAGGACTAAAGCTCAAAAAATCAAATAACCTACTCATCCTCTCTAACAATATCACTAAAAGCTTGGCATGCACCGTAACTCAGACATAGCTTTAGTGCCTGTAGCAAACCCCTGCCCTTTTACAAATGGCATGATTCGTTAAACAAGGAAGGCCAGCAGCCTTCACCGACTTTAGGAGAGCCTGGTGATCCGTCTGGTGGGAGAACACCTCAGTGCAAGGCAGCATTTGCTTGGAGGGCCCAGACCTCGCCAGGGTGTTTTCCCAAGAACCAGAGTAGAAGTGCCTTCATATTCTCAGCCTTCATTCCTCATCTTTACGTGGGGATAATAACACCAACAACACAAAGTTGCTGTTAGGAGTAAGTGAAATAATTAGGAAACACCCAGCACGCAGTAGAAGATGCTCCTCGAAGGTTGATTCTCTGGTCCTCTGCAGTATTAAAAAGCCCCGTAACCCCCAACCCAAGAAAATTCCTGGCCATGATGCCACCTTCAGTGGTGCGGTTAGGAAAACTTTGCCAACAGCCCTCGTTCCCTTCTATTAGTCATGATGAGTCTATACTGAGTAGACTACTACACTACTCTCTGCCTGAGTCTACACTCTCCTTAAATCTGTTTCTGTGAAGTTTCATCTTGCACTCCTTCCCCCCGCCCCCACTCACATTTTATACCCTTGACTCATTTATTTTGCAGCTGGAAGTTTGTACCTCTTAATCTCCCTCACCTATTTCTGTCCAACCCATACTCCCTTTTTTTTAAAAAAATACATGACTTCCAAATTTTTACTAGAGTATTTACAAAAACACCCACATCTCTTTATTTTCTGGAAAGTACTCTTTCAAAATTAAAAGAGTGTCTCTTGCATCTAAAATTCTGGAATTTCTTTGGTCATCCTATCCACAGATACAGTAACTTTGTAAATGTTAATTCTCTTTCCTTTCTGTGCTTTCTCATTCAACCCAGCAGTTGCTCAACTCTCATTCATTTTCTCTTACTTTCCCAGCACAAGAAGACTATTTTTAATTCATCCTCATAGAGGACTTATGCTCCTTGAAATGCGGGTTCCTGATTCCCCCGAGCAAGATGGTTAAAAATGGGCCTCTGGGGTCAGAGGGATGATTCAAATCTACCTGTGTGATTTTGCATTCAACTTCCCTAACCCTGAAATAGGAAGGATACTATCACCCACACATAGACTTGTTGAAGGAATAACTGAGATTAACCACTGTGCAAACTACCTGGCACACAGTAAGCCCAATGAGTGTTAGATGTTATTACTCAGTATTATCTCTCCTTTTTCCAGTGCGGTTCTGGATTTCACTGCCATGCACACTTAAACTCTCCTTTTGCATGTGTATTTTCATTATGTCACCTCAAATCCTCCTTATAAACGATTAATAAGTAAATAAATCCACCTATTTGGTCCTGTTAGCTCATGGTTTTACCTTTTTGTTTCCAGGAGTGAACAGGTCTTTAATTTCATACAAAAGTAGGACAATTGCTTTGGTTTTGTTTACCGTTGCCTTCCTGAAGCAAATTCAAAGTGAGCCTTGATTCCACTCTTGGTGTAACTGGTGTTTGGTATGATTGTGATTATTTTAAATGTTATGAACATTAAATATTATTTTAAATATTATGAACATTTTTCAGAGAAACTGTACACTAAGAATAACGCCAGACAAACTCAACTCATAGCGTTTTGTGAAAATTAAATGGGATAACACAAAAAGAGTTTGGCCATATTAACAATTTCTTCCCATTACGTAAGACTTCTATCCCCTCTTTCACATAGATTTTGCACTGACCGAAGGGAGTACAATCACTCCTTTGTGCCCAAAAGGATATTTTCCCTGTGGGAACCTGACCCAGTGCTTACCCCGTGCGTTTCACTGTGACGGCGTGGACGACTGCGGGAACGGAGCTGACGAGGAGAACTGTGGTGAGTCCTGGGCTCGGCTCCATACGGACACCACCCCTTGTGAACCTCCCAAAACTGGGGGTGGATCGAATGCTAATGGTGATGAAAA
This sequence comes from Balaenoptera borealis, assembly GCF_965194805.1. NCBI lineage: Eukaryota > Metazoa > Chordata > Mammalia > Artiodactyla > Balaenopteridae > Balaenoptera > Balaenoptera borealis. The sequence continues at coordinate 9,330,527 of NC_138877.1, forward strand.
AGGGGAAAAGGGGATTTGGTATTCTATAGGGAATCCTGTTGTGACACAACTAATTGCTCCCCAATGGATTTGTGATAATTACCAGAATTTTCATATATAGAGGTTGCTTAAATCAGAAATACAGTATTAGAAAAAGTTGTATTTGATGAAAAAATAAAATTATTTAAAGTTCTACTTGGATACCCATGTTTTAATTTTAAATGGCTTACTGTGACCACTTCCCTATGGCTTGGTAATTTGGCTCAGCTGAAGGAATATCCTTAAAGTGCAAATGGGCCTGCCTAGAGAATTAAGTTATTCAGTAGACCCATATCCAGTGCCCATTGTGTGCTCTCCAAGTCACCAGGACGCAGCAGGCTCAAGGGAGACAAGTGTCTTGCCCTTATGTGGTTCACAGGGACCATGTGAAGAAGGAGGACAGTAAACTTGTACATAAACAAATTAAATAATTTCAGAGAGTGATAAGTGCCATGAAGTATATAGAACAGGATAATGGGATAGAAAGTGAGTTGGGGGAAAGGCTACTTTAAAGATATAGCCAGAAAAACCCTCTCTGAGATGATGACATTTGAATTGAGAATGAAATGAAAAGAAGAAAGAAACCATGAAATATTCTGGCAAAGTTCCAGGCAAAGGAAACAGCAAATGCAAAGGCCCTGAGGCTGAATGAAACAAGACAATGTGTTTGTGGGAAGGAAAAGTCTGATTGGCTTGGGCGGAGTGAGCAAGGATAAAGAGGGTAAAGAGGTAACAGGGGTCAGATCACGAAAGGTCTTATAGGCCATTTTAGGTCTGTATATCAGGACTGTACATGTCATCTAATCTAACCCGTGTATTTTTCTCTCGAAGAAACTGAAGCCAGGAGAGGTTGACATGTCTAGTTAGTCACAGAGTATACACTAGAACCCAGGTCTCCTGAATCTGAATGAATCCTGTGTGTTTTATACCACACAGAACTGCCACTCCTTGGCACTGCCCAGCTAGCAATCAGAGGCGACAGCAAAGTCCAGGAGTGCCAGTGTGCATCTCTAGAATCTGCTCTCCTGCCCCTGGGAACTCATGCATGCTCCCAGCACCGCTGCCTTCACCACCTGTGAATCACTCCTACTCAGCCTGTAGGGTGCAGTTTAGGTGTCCCCTCCTCCCCTGAGAAGCTTGGCTTTCCCAGCCATGCCTCCCCACCCTGAAGCTCTATCCCAGGTCTAGGACAAGCACCCTTTCTCTCTGTTGCCATAGCACCCTGGGTATACCCGGACGACCGTACTAAGGACTGCCTTGTCTTTACACTGTGCTTCTCTCACTAGACATAAACTCCTTGAGGAGAGTTCTTATTTGTTTTGGTGTCACCAGATCCTAGAACAGTAGAGTACAATCAGTGCTCGTGATGGGGCAGCTCTCTGGATGCCAATGGCAAGTCACTCAAATTCTTGGCCTTTCCTCTTCAGTGGAAATCTTAGACCATGCATGTTATCTACCTCATGAGGGTGTTAGGAACGCAAATTAAATAATTCATGTAAAGACATCAAATGGAATAATTTTAAAAACCACTGAGGTTATCAACAAGAAATAAAAATAAACTAAAATTTTCAGAGGTCAAAGGGACCTGCGGGCAGTTATTTAAATTTACTTTTCTATTTGTATGAACTTCAGTATCATACATCATATTGTGTGTTTTGCCACTTTAATAGTTTATGCTAAAGTACTGATGCTTCAAAAATCAAGCCTTCTTTTTTAAAAGAATACAATTTTATTGCAAAAAACGGAAAACTTGGCAAATAAGCAGATTGTATCATCTGACAAGTTGAGAAAATATTTTTCTCATCAGGACTAGACAGACTTTATTAAAAGGAACTTGGTTTTTTCCTTATTAAAAAGGTCAGGTGACATAAACTTTGTCAGAACTCATTACATATATCAAGTATGTATCTACATACATGTGTGCATATGACAAAATAAAATTCAGATTATATTTTCTTCTGGGGACCTCAAAATTAAGATCAAACATTTAAAATGTCAGCATTAGAGACAGGTGATATTTTTCAAGATGGACACATGTATGGAAAATAATCATCTATTTTCATTATGTATTTTATGATACACACATTTAAACTCTTTGTAATTGCAGAAAAAGACAAGACTCCAGATGTTTGCCTACCTTTTTCTCCCTTGTTATCTTTCTATTACTTAAACAAATTTTTAAAATTGATTTCATGATCAAATTTTTATACTTTTGTTTTGTAATTTGATATTTTATTTCTAGAATAACTGACACATGTTCATCGCCGTGTGTTTCACAGGAGACACTAGTGGATGGGCGACTCTGTTTGGCACAGTCCATGGAGATGCTAATAATGTGGCATTAACACAGGAGTGCTGTAAGTAGTATTGTTCTGAAGACTCAGCCTCAGCTTTGCAAGCAACATTATTTATGGGGCATGGATTTATATGGGTAGTGTGATAAATTCCCTTAAGAATTTCAATTTCAGTTCAATGTATTTCAGTGGTCAACTGGTCTATTATCTGTTCTTGGGACTGAAAAGATGGAAAGAAGAGAACAACATGCTCCATTCATGCTCATTCTATGTATTAGCCTGTGAGTGCAAGAATACATAGGTACTGAATACTTGTGACAAATAATAAAGATCTTACTCCCTTTGGTTACTTTCTTTAATAAAGATATTAAGCACCAACTACTTTCCAGGACCTATGTTAGGCACTGAGAGTGCAAGGATGACTGAGGTCCTCAAATACCTCACACTGTTGCAGGAAAGACAGACCCTTATAGAAGCAGGAATGATACAATATTTGTGCGAAACTGAAGGAAGGACGCTTGCACAAGGGAATGTGGAAGCCCTTTGGGAGAAATGATGGCTGTGCCAGGGATGGGGAAAAATCCACAGACAAGGTGACATTGAGATGGACTTGGAAGTCCTTGGATGGAGGGAAGGGGAAGAGGTGACAGGATGAGCAGGGGAGTTTGATCAGCAAAACAGTGGGGTCAGTCAGAGCCTGCTTCACATTCGTTCTAGTACACGAGGTGGAGGAGCAGGAGCTGGACCCAGAAGGGTGGAGCCAGCGCACAGAGGGTTTTGGGTGCACTCTCTGGAGTTTGGCCTCTATCCCAGAGATAGAATTATATCTCTCTATATACACAGATTATATTATATGTTAATCTATTATTATATGACATATAATATGTATATACATAGATATAATTATGTACGTGTATATACAATTACAAGCATACATTAGTATGGTTACATAATATATGTATATAAAGTCCATATATTAAATACTACCCTACAGTATATTATGCACTTTATAATACCAGGTTATAATTGCCACTTATTATATACTTTATTATACACAAATATATCATACATAAAATTAGAAATTGAAAAGAGTAAACTAAAAGGATTAAAAATAAATATAACTGAAAATTCTAACATTCTCTTCCGGAACCACAATGGGTCATCTTGTACACATGCCATGGTGGAGATCACTGCTGTATACAAGGGGCAACCACCAAAGTTGTGAGCTTATTTCCATTTAGTGAAGAGGAAGATGAAGTGATAAGAAGTGTATGTGAAAATGATTCTTCTACCAGAATTTTAAAGAATGGGTTAGAACGGTGTTCTCAGCCTGAGACCATTCTGCCCCTGGAGAGCATTTGGCAATGTCGGGAGACATTGTGGGTTGTCACAGCTGGAGAGGGGTGGGTGACTGCTGGCATCCAGCGGGCGGAGGCCTAGGACGCTGCTGAGCCTTCTACAGTGCACAGGTCAGCTCCTCACGCCAGGGAATGGTCCTGGTCCGACCCCGATGTCAACTTTGCCGAGGTTGAGGAGAAAGCTTGGTGAAAGAGACGCTGGACATTATGTTTCTTGCAATGCTCCAGGCTAATACTAAGAACCTGAGCCCAGAAAATACCTCTGGGAAGAGTGAGGTAGGAGAGCTTCAAGAGGCACTTCAGAAGAAGAATCCAGAGGTTGGGGTTTAACTGACCTGCAGGTGAGGGAGTTCCACTCACATTTCTGGTTTAGTCAACTGGCTCAGCTTGGAGTACATGAAATTCTCTTATTGGTAAATAAGAGCTTCCAATCCTAGGCTTTCAATCTAATAATGTAACCGCTATTTTCAATGTCAATTAAACATTGAAGTAAACAATCTGGAGTTATCTTTAGGAAGTTGAGATGATTAGCATAAGCCTACGAACACCACAGAATATTTTCTAAACACTTATACACTAGAATGCATCTTTTGGATTAGGGAGGTACTCAATAAAAGTTTGTTGGATTTACTAAAATTTGGTGAAATTGATTTTAAAAATGAAGTTTGAATAAAAATGATCTAAAAGAAGCAGAGCAATTAGAAACAACTTATAATTAGATTTAAATAAATAATAAATATAAACATTTGAAAATAACTCTCACTTTTTTTAGCTCCTTCAAAACAAATACCCACAGGATCAGAGACAACATCAAATGCTCCATTAATATCATCCCCCAACCCTCTCTCTCTCTTTCTCTCTCTCTCTCTCTCTCACTCGCTCTCTCACACACACACACACACACACACACAGAGTCATTGTTCTGCGGACCAACTTGGCCTGGTTTCTCCATAGATTTCTCATATGCCATTATTTTAACAATTAACATAATTAATAACTACATAATATGTAAATAAAAGAATTATGTGATAATGTTTATATATTATTAATATATTATGATAAATCTTACTAATTATGGTAATATGCCATTGTATTAATAATTATGTGAGTTCCTTCAAAGTAAATCCTAAAGTGTTTTTGTTCCTTCGGAATGCTTCAGATAGATGGATCTTTGGTCTTTTTCTGCTTTACAGTTTCTCTACAACTTTTACCTACCACGTTAACTTCATAGTGATGAAAAGCTAAGAGCCGGAATGATAGAGTGTCTGGGTTGGTTGATTTCACTAAGGCACAGTGGTGGCCAGTGCCCAGCCTGCATCTCACTGTTGTCGAAGCTCTAAGAGAAGTTTGAAAGGGGGAAAATAATTGAGTTTAATTTTAACCAACAAGCATTTACTGAGCAACTTCTTTGTGCCATTCAATTAAATGGAACTGACTCAGTTATACCCATTAAAGATTTACTCAATCATACTCATGTTTTTCATTGAGAAGAACTTAATCTTGTTCACCATATGCTTTTATGCTATTTAAACATCTTTGTGGTTTCTTTCTAATCCCTTGTTAAATGCCTCTGAAATGACCACTAGAAGCTAGAACTGAGATGAATACCACATGAGTCTATATTTGTTTTTGGTTTTGTTTTTCATACTTTATTTATTTATTTATTTTTGGCTGCATTGGGTCTTCACTGCTGTGCACGGGCTTTCTCTAGTTGTGGCGAGCGGGAGCTACTCTGTTGCAGTGCACGGGCTTCTCATCGCGGTGGCTTCTCTTGTTGCGGAGCACAGGCTCTAGGCACGCGGGCTTCAGTAGGTGCAGCACGCAGGTTCACTAGTTGTGGCTCATGGGCTCTAGAGAGCAGGCTCAGTAGTTGTGGCGCACAGGCTTAGTTGCTACGCGGCATGTGGGATCTTCCCAGGCCAGGGCTCGAACCTGTGTCCCCTGCATTGGCAGGCGGATTGTTAACCACTGCGCCACCAGGGAAGTCCCAAGTCTATATTTGACTGGGAGAAAATTCTTGTTTGCTTTTATTATGGGCCAGAATAAGTTCATTTAACAAGATGTGAATGTTATACATTCAATGGAAAAAGAACAATGCCAGTTACTAGAAATAAAGTCATAATTAAAGAGCTTTTTTTTCCCTATTGAATCGTTACACTTTTTGCCCCCTAGTTTTAAATCAGTACCCACAACGCTGTGACTGCAAAGAAACTGAGTTGGAATGTATAAATGCTGGCCTGAAGTCTGTGCCAACTGTTTCCAGCAATGTGACATTACTGTGAGTAAAATTCAAATCTTGATATTTGCTCCTAAAGTCACATGAAAACCATGTAGTCTAATCTAAACTCTCTTTGTTCTGTTTTATGCTACTTATATATTAGCAAAATCATAGAAAGTCCCTTTAAAACCACCAGCCATCAGAGAACTCTGCACGCTTCTTCTCCAGGGAAAAAATGTTTCAAAACACTGTATGTTAGATTAGCCAGGTTATCGTTTAGCTCACAAACGTCTGTGGCCTGGAGTTATTTTCAATTACTTTCCAATTCATGTATTATTACTAATATGCCAGTACTATACAAGTAAAAAAAAAATTTGAAAAAAAAGGAAAGGTACTCACTCACTCTATCTCATTTTAAGTAGTGGTAATTTGTCCAAGACTTTAAGGTGTAAAAGATCCACAAAGCTAGCTGTGACATAACTGTGCAAGTTTTTCTGAACTCTGCATAGAAGTTTTGAGAGCCTCAGGAATTTGCCTGCAGACATATCATAATTTGGGCATGCATGAGTTGGTTAGGATTTTTGTTGTGTTTTGTTAAATTATCTAGAGAAGAAAAAGTTAAATCACCATAGATGTTCCAGTCTATTATATTGTACGAACTGGCTAACCTTGTCAAATATTTGCAAACTGCTTTAATTTTGCTTTATGGACTTTTCGTTCTCACATGAAAGTTTTTATTTATTATGGGCATTTTCAAATGTGTGTGAAGTGGTATGGAGCATCTTCAAATATTCTCAGGCATGCAGCTTCTAGGGAAGAGTTTGGTTGGTCATAAAATCCATGATAACGTTTTCTTTCCATGTTATTTTAGGTCTCTTAAGAAAAACAGTATTCACAGTCTTTCAGATAAAGTTTTCATCAAATACACAGAACTTAAAAAGATGTAAGTAGCTATTAATAGTGTTTTTATGGGAAAATCTATGGGATGTTTTGTTTAAGATGTTTTTAATCTAAGAGTAAAATGAAATATAAGGTTGATTACCTTTATCATTAAAGTTATTTTTCTAAATGGAATTAAGATTAGACAATAAAGCATTGAAAAGTATGCTTTCTTTCCATTTCATAATTTAAAATAACAACTGGTTTTACTTAAACTTTCCGTAGAGAGTTAAACTGGATTAAGCATCTCAGTAAGAAAGTACATAGTTCCACGGTTTTACTCCAGATCATTTGGAAAATGACATTGCAGATTCAGAGGCACTAGATGCACTTTTTAACCTGGAAGAGTGTTAACATAGACAAGAACCATCGTTTAAAACATATAATGATAGGATATGGGCTGTCTCCCAGGACAAAAAGAGCAAAAACAGGATCTTGGTGAAATTGGTGATATTAGCATATCTGAGGAAAGAAAATAATAAATAGGACACGGTCAGCCATGAGAAACAAAGTGTCAGGATGCTTCCAGCATCATCAAAAAAAGAAAACCAGGATCTGAGAGATACAATCCCTAGAGATAGTCTCTGTTGGGGGGCAGGGATGGACTGTGCATCTCCACCGTAACTCCCATGAACTTTATTGTGACACTGTTCATATCAAGATGGAGAATCTCTTTGCTTTGATTCCCTGCTCATCAATCAACCTTATGATGACTACATTAACTTCCTAAATTATTCATACTAAAGTATTTGGGAGGTTACCTTGGATGGGGAATAATAACATTCCAATTAGTGGAATGGAATACATCCTATTTAAATAAAGCGATTAGGGAATTCCCTGGCAGTCCAGTGGTTAGGGCTCCACACTTCCACTGCAGGGGGCATGGGTTCGATCCCTGGTCGGGGAACTGAAATCCCACGTGCTGCATGACGTGGCCAATAAATAAATAGATAGATAGGTAGAGAGATAGATAGATAGATAAATAAATAAATAAAGCAATTAAATATTCAACCTCTTCAGAGTTTGGTTACTATGTGTTAGTCCCTCTGAGCCTGAGTCACTCTGGGATAATGGAGAGGTCAAGTTTCTGTGCTTGTGAAGATGATCATTAGACTAGATTAGAAAATTAGCAAGACAATGTTGTAAGGTCCCTAGGTAGTACCATCATCTTACAATTTTGCCCTTTAACATTCAGAATAGAAGAGAAAGTTTCTAGAAATGTGATATATATTAAAATCCAGGATAAAAAATAATCTGATCCTTTGCTGTACTGGACAAACACATTTGGTTTGAAATGCCATCAACAGTTCTGTGCTGCTCATGAATTTAGGTACAGACTCCCTTATACAAGAAAGGAAGTCCCTGAAGGAAGTCCAGTAGTGAGGAAGAATCTTGTGTGAACACAGAGAATCATGCCTGTGTTTGATTGTAGCCTCCGTGATTCAGTGAACTCCTTCCGCTCCATCCTGGAGAATGTGCTCATGTTGCTGTTGTCCCCAGGAGTAGCTATGCATTGCCTCTGGGGTTCCAGATTCCTCTAGAGAAGAAATCTTAACTATACTGCTTCTGGCCTTACTGGAAATGCTTAGAATCACAGCCTGTTCATTTCTACGAATCAATATTGTCCTTGCACTCCCTGAATGATGCTGAGGGGAAGAAAACTAAAATAGCCTAGCATAAAGGAAGGAAAAATATTCATGTTTTAGAGTAGCTGTTTAAAACTATTATCTAGAGTCATAGAAGTCTTATGAATTCCTAATTAAGTCTTCTCATTATTTACAAGGTAACTAAAGTCTGCAACAGTTAAATGACTTACCTAAGGTCTACAACTAACTAGTAGAAGAGCTAGAATTACAGCCCATATCTTCTGATGCCCAGTGCAGTGTTTATTCTACAATAAACAGAAACCTAGAGATGGAAAGAAATTGCTCTAGCATCTAATTGAATCTTCTACCAACACATACTCTTCTGTCCCAAGCAGGACTCCCTGCTATATCTTTTGCTCCCAAATTTGGGGAAAGCTGACTTCTGGGGAGGCAGAGGTATCACTAGAAGGTTAAGCAAGGAGATTTAAAATTAGACTTCGCAGGCCAAGTCCTTCCCTGGACTGCTGATTCATAGCTTTGTTCTGTGTCAGTACTTCTCTCTCGGTATCTGGTAGCCCACTGAAGGGAAGAATGTGGAAGCGCTATTGATAATACAGGCCTCAATTTTCCCTAGTGAAAAAAAGTAGAGATTTTTTTCCCACCAGATCGCCCAGATCAGCTGGAAATTTCTCCAATTAAACATTTAATTTCTCCTAAGTCTGAGAAAACTTAGGTACCACATCATAACCTGAATATCACTCAGCAGGGATTCTCTTAATGCAAACTGTTATTTGATGCTTTCGAGGCAATTTGATTCTCCCAGAGAATCAGAGAGAAAAAAATTATAAGACTCTTATCAATAAACATTCACCAAGTGTCTCTTACATGCAAGGCACATCAAGGGAGATTCAACACAATTTCTTACATTCATCTATCACTTTTTAAAGTTGACAAAGACTTCCAACATTTGGAATTCTCATTTGGACTTTGATCCTCAAAGTCTGTGAGGTAGGGCAGACAGCATCAGATTCCTTTCAGGAATGAGGAAGCCATCCTTGGAGAAGAAAGGTTGTTTGTCCAAAGTCAGCCAGCTGACAAGTGTTAGAACTTGGCTTCAAAGCCAAACCTCTGACTATAGTCCTCTGGAAGTCCACCCACATGGACCGATCTCAGAATATTGTTACCATCGATGAAAGTGTCCAGAAAACAAACTTTGGTTTCAAAATAACCGAAGTTCTTTATAAACATTATTCAAATATCCTAAAGCAGTTCATAAGCTCAGCAACTCTTCTTTAAATCTCCTTCCCCTCCCCCATCCCCTTTTCATACCACTCAGCTCCTCCTGCCACTCTCCAAAACTCGCAGAAAAATCTCCCCAGTCTCAGGCAAGCCCTTGTCCTGTCCTGTCCCTTTTCTTCCTGATCCTGCATTACAACAGTCCAAACAACCAACGTAGCAAAACACAAACCATCCCCAGGAAAGGGTGTCAGGAGAAGGAAGAAACTAGATGGACAACCCCAGAACTCTTGGTAGAGACAGCAGGAGGGTAAAAGCTGGCCAAGCCCACATGTTCGTTCATTCTTTCAACAAATATTTATTGATACCTATGAGGTGTCAAGGATATAGCGGTAAACGACACATATGAAAAGCCCTCTCCTCAAGGAGCTCAACTTCCAATGCAGAAAGATAAAAATGCGTAGTGTGTTAGATAGTGATTATGGGGGAAAAAAATAAACCAGGAAGGGAATTAGGAGGTGCTGAGGGAAAGGAATTTCAAACAATATGCTAATAAACTGTCCTGTCACATAACTCTACTACTGCCCCAAACATCTCTAAAGCTCCCCATGATTCTGAGCGTTACCCCATGAGACGGATGAGAACACACCCAATAAGTCTTCTGTGTAACTCCTCTGATATTCAAAGCTGGCCATTATCACCATGCCCCCCACCACAGGTTTCTCCCCACGCAGCCTCGAATCCTTAACTTCTTCCCCAAAGGGCCTGGTTTCAAATCTATTTGTCACTCTGTATATGGTCACTTACATATTCCTTACGTGTAGTATCTAGAATAAATGTAATATTATCACTTGTATGACACATACAAGGGCAGAACAGGGGGAAGCTAGCAACCCTTCCTTTCTAAACTCCTTACGCCCTGAGGTTACATTTGTTCTTTTTGTGGCTACTTCATACTCTTAACTCCTAGTGATTGTGTCTCTAAAATCCCTCATCCTGTACCATATGCATAACTGACAAGTGACAGCTTCTCCATCCTGTACTTGTGTGCTTAGCACCTGAGAGCTAGTTGTGGCACTTCAGATTTATCCCTATTCAGTTTCACCCTGTTAGATTCAGCTTTTCTTACCAGACTGGGAAGATCTTTTTGGCTCATCCAACAGATTCACTCTTCATCCCAGCACTCTGTTATCTGAAAATAAGATGAGCCATCTTCACCTAAGTCATGGAGCAGAATATTGAGCAGGACAGTGCCAGTATTCTTTATTTTGTCTGTAAAAGCATCATAAAACCACTTAATCAATGCCCGGGAGACATATAAGCAAAGTCGACCGCACATTTTTATCTGATCAGTCTTTAAATGAAGAAAATCAGGTTGGTCTGACCTGCCCTGTTTTTCGTGAACTTCCCTGTTCCTGTTCTCTTTGAGGTGCTCACAAAGCAGCATCACAATATCCTGTCCTACGATCTTGCCCAGAACCAACTTCAAGCTCATCCAACTATAGCTTGTGAAATCTACTTACCTTTTGGAAAATCAAAACGGCATTTGCCATCTTTAATTTTCCAGCTGCTCTTCCTTTTTCCAGATTCCATTGATCATGACTGAGTGTACGCATTTTCAGTGTTTCTCAGTTTCTAGGAGAAATTGTCCAAACCAGAGGCTTTGACTCATTTTGATTAACTTATTCTACCATTTTGGGCTTTCACTGCCACAACGCTGTATCCTATTTATTCACTTCAGTCCTGAGATCACCTTCATTGACCAAGAAGGCAAGAACAATGTAGGAATTGAGAATTTATATTTTTTTATTATTTCATGATAATATAAAACATGTCCCATACAGCAGGCTTGGGCTTTTCCTTAACATTTTCTTGTTTCCAAAATATAACTAGAAATTCATTTCTACTGCCCATTGTATTCTTCACTCTCTGAGCTTTGAACATGTCTTAGATCATTCTTTCAATTATGATTCCATTTTGTGAACCCCTCACCTTCGTCCCTGGACTCTGAAGAAACCCCTCATGACCATCCTACCCTCTTCCTGAACTGGATGGTCCTCTGGCTCTCTCCTAGTACCATGTACCGCCACTGCCAGCACCCCTCATTGTCACATATGCTGAAACATATGTGAGGATCAGTGTGTATTTTGTTGAAGGAATGATGTGTAGGACTAACACACAGGGCTAAAGAGAAGGTGGGGAGCATCTTCAGCAAGGAGGACCAAAAAAGCATAAGCAGAAACACTCAAAGGATGTTAGAAAGAGAGTGACCAGGGAAGTTTGTCTAAAGGAAACGAGTTCCCACAGGAATGATGGAGTGTATGCTGGAGAGGTCATTGAATCATGATTGTAGGGCCTTTGAGTGCTAGGCTAGATCATCTGGGCTTTATTCTGTTTGACCAGGGAAAAGACATGCATGAATATGTGTTTTAGATTGTATTGAGCTTATAAAGTTGATATGCATCTTTAAGTTGTATTGGGATATATCCTAAGGGATCACCCAATTTAACGTCAAGTGCGTCTCCGGTCTTGCATGCTCTAAATATTCACAGTGAAATTAAGGTCATTTAGGCATCCAGAAAAAGAAATTCCTAAGTCAAAATAAAATGTTAATTGCTAGATGAACAAATGTTACGTATCTGATTGCTTTTACTAGCGATCAGTTTATTCTTTTTAATATTCTTTTAAACTTTCTAACATTAGGGGGTAAGAAGCAATTTAAGATGATCTTTGAGAGAAAGAAATAAAATACAATTTATGAGCTTGACCATAATACTTCATCACTGCTACCACGGAAACCAACAGCAGTTCCTCTCCTCACTGTGACATAAATTTTATATAAATTAGGAATTCCTTCTTAAACTGGGTTCTTGTTCAACACAATCATTGGCAACAAAATGTAATTCAAGGAGTCTGCCTGGCTCATGAATACAAAATGTTGCATTAAAAAAATAGTCTATAAACATGCATGCCATTAAAGCATTTATTTGCTTTAGTTTCAGGTACATAAATTCCTGGCGTTTCTGCTTGAAAAGTCCTGACAGCTGAAACAGCAGGAATTCATGAACCAGTAAGTTATTCTTAGAAAAACCATTCAGTGTAAAGTATATCAAACGGGCTCATATCTCAGCTGTGAAGAAAAAGAGGACACCACTTGCCAAATTGTCATGTTTCCAAATTTCCCCTCATATTCACCAAGCTACTATTCTGTAAAGAAGAAAGCAGATACTGAAGGATCAAGTTAAAAAATTCAGCAGCCTAAGTCTGAGACGAGAGACCTGGGACTCTAGTTCTCCATGGGGTGCCAGCAAACTGGCTAAATAGAAGACTAGAGCTTCTTTATTATTTAAGAAGTTGGAGTCTTAACTGGTGTCAGTGAAGGCAGATAGACTGAACATATCAGGTGAGTCGTGCAGATCAAAAGCACAAGGTCAAATTCACAATTTACGACTGCCCCCATCTCTTCAAGATTGACAACGTGTAGGTAAAATGTGCAGTGCACTTTTGACTTAATTATCTTAAATGAAATGTAAATAACACTAGTTAGGTAGTAAATTTTATATTTAAGAGGAACTTCAAATACGTAGATTATGGTGTTATATTCTTTTTCTATTTTCATTTGCTATTGTAATATAATTCACCATATTAACTTTCATTACATCACTCTAAGGGCTCTGAAAATGCTAAAACAGATATTGATCTGTATGGGTTCGTTCTATGCACAGCAGAACTTTAAAGCAAAAGCAGAATTTATGCTACAATGTGAAGCATCTCCTTACAGACATGTTGCAGCAGGGAGAGGGGGATGGAATGGCACAAGTTCTTACAGGGTTTCAAGTTTACTTTGTAGGATTGAAATTGTTGCTTTGTGTGTCACTACAATTGTAATGCATGTGCTCTGTAGTACGCAGCTTTTCCACATGGTGGTACACAGAGAAAATGACAATATTTGTTCAATATTTGGGATAAAAGATGGGTTTGTTAATAACTGGAAGCTAATCTTGGCTTTACTTTGCCACCTTGAGGGCTGAGGACATCAGTATCCCAGCACACCTATAACGCAGTCATGACTCAAAGGCTGGGAAGCTTCACTGGGAGTAAATGTGGTGTAACAAAATTCAGAGTACAGCCAGATGCCGGACAGGCAAAAGATCTACCGATAGTTTTGCAGTGAAGTATCATAACAATGAGAAAGTGTAAAATATTTTAGGAAGCAGGAATTCCCTGGCGGTCCAGTGGTTAGGACTCTGCACTTCCACTGCAGGGGGCATGGGTTCAGTCCCTGGTTGGGGAAACTGAGATCCCACAAGCCACGTGGCCAAAAACAAAACAAATCAAAACAAAACTTTAGGACCCAAATCAAATCAAAATAAGAGATAGGGAAGCCACTCAGAAGATTATGTAGACGTTAGTTACTATTAATAGCGTGAATATTTCCTGCCTAAAGTTCTTTAGAGAATATGAAATCAAGGCTAACCCCCCACTGTATTAATATAATGAGCATAGGAAATGGAAGCTGTTTACTTAGATACTCCTGAAAGTGCTATTATTGAATCCATACACTCTTGCTAGGTTGCTTCAGCGGTTAAGGAGCTCATGGCCCTGTGAGCTGAAGTTGGTACACTGGCCCCAGTTCAGCCACTGATGCCATTTGTGACCTTGAGCCCGTGTCTAACTAGCTGCATCCTCCTCACTCTGCATGTTGAAACAGAACGAGACTTGCCCTCGCCTCGTTTCATGGGAATAGAATGAAGAGAAGTGAGGAGTTGAAGGTGGAACCCTGTACTGAAAGAGCAAGAAATCTCAGCAGTGAGAGCCTGGCTAGTCTCACATGCTGGGCAACTCCCGCATGTCAGAGGAGGAAGGCCACTGGAATGCCAGTTTGCAGAAATACGACTAGTTCTGTCCCCACACACAGCATACTGGACCTCAGTGGTTCAAGTCAGAGATGTCGGGGTCTCATTGCACGGGCGCTATCAGGACAGCAGACACAGCTAGGCGCACAGCCTTCTCTCACTGGCAATGCTTCTACCTCCCAACGTGAGAACAAGACAGGATTTTATGAGCCAGGAGCACAAATTGTCTTTAGGTGAAGAAACAACCTAACAAATACATGAACCATAATCACATGACTCTTCTGTCTTATTCCTACCAGATTCCTTCAGCATAATTGTATTAGACATATATCCAGGAAAGCATTCTTTGGATTACATAATCTGCAAATACTGTGAGTAACTTCTTTATAATTATGAGTACAATTTTAAGTAACAATTAAAAGGGTAGAATGAATGGTACTTTTTTAAAGGCTCGACTTTGGATATAGAGAAATGGGAGAAATAAGTTTTCACAAAGTACAGTGTAATTAGTTATTACACTGAAAGAACTGCTAAAAAATTCCAAGTTTTACCAGAATACAGGTATAAAGGCTCGCTTTAATCTTGTCTCCTCAAGTTTGGGTCATTTCCACAAATAGAAAATATATAACTTACCTAAACACTTTCTTAAAATGTTAGTCTACTAAGGATGTGTGACCAAAAGGAGAAAAGCAAAAATCACCTCACATACTTATTCTTCTGTTACACTCTAACATAATATAATGTCCCAATACATTATTTTTGGCCACTTTCCTGGTCCTGGCCCTGGTGCTTGTTACACTGGCTTTTGGTTATCTGTATCTCCTGCCTGTTCTTTGATTTTCTGGCCCCTGCTCATCCAGTAGAGTGCTTTCAGAAACAGATGTCCAGTAATTATATGTGACTAAAGTGGAGTATTAAGTTTGCCTAATTTACTCACCCGTGCTATTTGTAGATATCTCAACCACAACTGCATTACAACTCTCAGACCTGGAGTATTCAAAGACTTACATCATCTAACTTGGCTGTAAGTATTCTAGCTTTTCCTTCCCTCGGATGGCAGTCCTAATGATACTCATCAAGGCTCATAGTTTCCATCTATGTATGTATCTTGTTTATTATACTTATTTTTCTGCTTGTCACATAATCTGGAGCATGTTACCCAAGCACTTCAGATAATGGCATGCCAAATAGTGGTTGTGTGAAGAGAAATCAGTGCTATGTTTTTTCAGGTGGCCTCTGTGCCCAGAAGTCGGCTTGCTAAGTCATCCATCCACCTGGTGTTTACCTATAGCTGGGTGTCTCAGCCCAGCTCTACTGGCATTTTGGCCCAGATAATTCTTTGATTGTGGTGGGGGGGGCGTGCATTTTAGGATGTTTAGTGCCATCTGTGGCCTCTACCTCACTAGATGCCAACAGTACTCGTTCCCAGAGTTGCAGCAATCAAAAATGTCTCCAGACAATCCCAAATATCCCTTGGGGGAAAGAGTGCCCTCTGTTGAAAACCACAGACCTAGAAAGTAAGCAAGATAAGGCCTTTTTCGATTTCCAGAGAATTCATAGAAAAGACTGAAAATATGTGAGCTTGTTGTGTTTCATCACTTATCAAGCTGAGCCACCAGCTCCATCCTAAGGAGTCTCACATCAGAGGTCTTTGTTTTCATCAGGAAAAATGAACAAAGTGCAGTTAGAAGGCTGTGTCAGTTTTCCCATTTTCTGTAGGTCAGCCTGGTCTAGTGGAAAAAGCCAGGACTTCAGCTTCATCCAGATCCTTGTGTATGCCATGGCCCCATGCTTAATGTTCCAGACAATTTTCTTGATCTTCCTAGGCCTCTTTTTCCTCATCTTTAAACTATAATCATAATTCCTTTTTTCTAAGAGGGATGTTGTGAGAATTAAATCATATAACATATATAAAGTGTCACATGCAGAATGCCTGGCATATAGTAGGTGCTCAGACGCCCCCTTCTCCAAATCCTACCCTCAGGTACCTCTGAAAGTAAGAGGAAATGGTACCTGGCTTCAAAGGCAACAAGAGAAAAGAAGGCATATTTCCTCTTATCTATTTTTTTCTAGGAAAATACCATATAGAATTAAAAACAGTGATTTGAATTTGTAAATCTTTTCACTCTTTCACCCTCAAAGCTTCTAATAAGTTTATTTGCATAGGCCCCACTAATTACATCATTTAAACACTGTGAGACCAAGGAACCATTTATGATTTCCTAAGAATTATTTTTCATTCATTTTTCATTCAGTCAATCAGTAAGTCAAAGCATTTATGGAGCCCATAATCAGCCAATAGCTAAGTGCAGCTTGTCTGGACCCAGGAACCCAGAGGTGAAGGTTCTTAAGTCCAAAGGGAGGTGGATACAGGGAGCAAAGACCATCGGGATGGACTTAATAAATCCTGGGATGGGGATTATGGGGGTTTGGAGGAAAGTACTGCTCCAGCCACGGGGTGAAGTAAAAGCTCTCTGGGAAGAGCCCTGAGCCAAGTGTGGACAGACAGGAAGGAGGAGAGCAGGTGTTGGGGGGAGACAGGATTGACACGGCCTTTTATTTCTTCCTGGTTTAATTTCACAAATGTATGTAACATTGGAAATGTTTGTGATACGTTTTGTCAGAATTCTAGATGACAATCCCATAACCAGAATTTCACAGCGGTTGTTTACTGGATTAAATTCCTTGTTTTTCCTGTAAGTATTCATCTACCTTTCAATCCATCTGTCTATAAATTGCAATGACGTCTAAAACTAGCTTACAAAAAGAGCTTTAGGAAAATCAAGCCCCCTACAATGTATATTAGTCAAAACCTTCCCTGTATTTCAAGCCACAGTTACTGTTGCTACTTCCTATCCATGGCTCATGGTATATTTGAAGCCGACTAGTTCAATTCCTTTTGATCTCCTTTAATTCCCTTTAGTCCTAAGGCATGTTCTGTTTTGGTTTTCTAAGGCATGTTTTTATTTGCAGTGATTCACCAAAGATAGTATTCATTTTCATCTCCTTACTACATTTAAATTTGTTAGAGTCTTCCAGGAGTTCAGCTCCAACTGCATTTTTAACAAAGGAAAATGTGCCTTTGTCCAGCAAGAGTAACTGAAAATTCCAAAATCTTTGTCTTAGCAACTAAGCTTTTCTCATAATTACATTTGCAGTGTTTATTAATATACTGGGATGATTTATCAGCAGGGGATTATTATGTTCCTTTACAGTTGATCATATAGGATCATTAATTTTCCATTTGTGAAAAGGGACCACAATATCATAAATTAATCATGCAGCTTAACATGTTCATAAGTTGTCTTCTTCCCCAAATGCCCCCCACTATCACTTCTTAGATTTAATGCAGTTTCCAGTGTGGCCTTTTAATATTGTAAATGATTAACATTTCTCTTAAAATGAAACTTTGGATGTATGATGCTGGAAATGATTGCAAATTTGAAGTTTACAAGGAAAATTACCATGAACTTCAAAATTATTACCCAGTATATACTTTTGTTTCATCTCATGAAGTCAAACTGTTTCATATTTATTCCTAGGTTATGTATCACACTTATGCATTCATAGTTTCTCTGACATCTGCTCCCTTATCCATGCCACACACATATCTAGAGACCATTTTGAAGAGGTAGTTATGTTTATATTCTTCATCCTAATATATTGATTTTAGCATACAAGTTCCCAAACTGTGGAAATAGTAAAAATACTGTTCTTAAAGTGGCATATCATTTCGTTTCTAATTAATCTCTTCTTTGTGTAAAGGTCTATGGTGAATAACTACTTAGAAGCCCTTCCCAAGCAGATGTGTGCCCAAATGCCTCAACTCAACTGGATGTGAGTATGCACTTAGCAGCTAATTTGTTATTCGCCCAGATTCAGGAGACTAGCCCTGAAGTTAATTAACAATTACACAAAAAGCTCATCTCTGCTTTTCTTTCTAAAACCAAAATCTGGTCATGTCACTTCCTGGTTTAAACATCTTTTGGGAATCCCCCCAGGTGTGAGGGTAACGTTCAGGCCTCCCAATTTAGCACCAGAGACCCGTTGTCCTCTATCCCTTACTGCACCTGGTCTCTTTGCCAGCCCCTTCTCCTCTTGTGCCTTCCTTTCAGATACACCAAATTACTGCTCCTTCAGTCAGTTCCCTGAACACATGTTGTTCCTTCAACTTGAAAGGTCTTGCTTCTTCATTCTCCGACATTTCCTTCAAAAGTCAATTTAAGTGTCACCTTCAGGAAGCCGTCTCTGACACACCCACCAGTTCAGTGGTTGCCTCTGTGCCCCGATTACGACAGGAGAGCCTCCACCACGCCTCCCCTCCTCCCACTGCACCGCTGTCTCAGGGCACTGTCATCATAGAACCATCTGTTTACTTGTTTATCCCCTACTGTTCAGTAAATTCTGTGATTTTATACCCAGCACAAGGATCAGCACATAATAGTGCTCAAAAAAAACTCTGCAAATGAACGTGCTAAACCATTTCCACTCCTTGGTAGCTTTCGACCAATACACATTTAAACCATTCATTTGGTTTCACCACCACTACCCACCATTCCACCATGTTCATATTCACGGTCTCCTGAGACAGGCAGGATTGGCACAGGAGTGACTTCCTGTCCTGGGAAAATGCCGGTTGTACTGTCCCCCCAGAACTCTCCCCATTGTCAAATCAGGGGACTCAATACCCATAATATGATAAAATTTTAGTACCTCAGCTTTGGATCCTCTCTGAACTCGCCTCACTTGTTACAACACTATTAGGTGACCTTGTGTTTATTTACTGACTTAAAAAAATTATTTACATACCTGTTATCAAAAGGCTTTTAAGGCAATGGGGGTCTCACGTAAGTGCGCTAAATGTTAAAAATGGGAGAGATGGGACTTCCCTGGCAGTCCAGTGGTGTAGACTCCATGCTTCCAATGCAGGGGGCACGGGTTTGATCCCTGGTCAGGGAACTAAGATCCCACATGCCGTGCAGAGCTGCCTTAAAAAAACAAAGCGGGGTGGGGGGGGGAATTGATGATCTGAAAAACATGAGAATAAAACTCATTAAGAATAGGTGGAAAATACTTAGAAACTAAGCAAGTACATCCACACAATGGGAAAGCAACATGAAGGAGTAACGTTAACAGAAAAATATCAGGCCTCCAGCCTGTACCCACCTGGTCCCCAAAATGGGCATCAGCAACAAGCAGGAGACCAGGAAGCAACATCCGAGCCCCGGGTTCTGGGGACACTCATTTTCACTCTAGGCTCCCACAGACACGAGGGAAAAAATAGACACTCAGTGAAAAGATGTCGTTAGCAAGATTGGCTGATCACAAATGAGAGCTGAGAGGTCAGACCCAAATCGCCCCAGTTCAAAGGCAGAAAAAACCCACCTTGGCCATGCTTCTCCTCCCTCACTTGCTATCAGCTAGGACTGTTGCTCACAACTGCAAAGTGTTATGAGATGTAAAAACATTTTCCCTATTCTACTGAACAATATTTGGACTTTCAAGGGACTACACTGTTTATTATTTGCAATTGCTGTATTTTAAGAGTGAAAAAAAAAGTTGAGTTCCTGCAAGCCCTCCAAGATGGCTTTAAAATAGGATTTTAAAGGCAATGACAAAGGAACTGGTGATTTTAACGTGAATGTGAGAAAGGTTCAGAGGCAGCAAAACAGCTATTGTCATGTACGGGAAGCCTGTAGGAAGCCAGCGGTAAACGGAATGAGGAGAGTTGGCAGCAGAGCCGACCCTCTCCTTCCTTGGCGCTGCTGGAAGCGGCCATGTCGGAGTGTTCCCGAGGTTGTTCCCTGACGGTGCGGGTGCTGCTGTCATAAAAGGTTCACCTTGGCAGAACGTCATCTCTCCACCAGTGCTTCTCCAGCGTCAGCGTATAGCGCAAGCAACGCAAAGACTCAGGACAGCCCGCTGGACCTCAGTCCTAGCGTTTCTGATTCAGTGGGTCTGGGGTGGAGCCTGGGAATCTGCATTTTAACAAGTTCCCCGGTGATGCTGGGACCCGGGACCCTCGGAGCAGCACTGCACTCAGCGTCAGCACCATGGAGGGAGGTAGAAAGAGCAGGCACTTCCCTTTACACAGCTTCGGACTCGCCATCCTGACTCTGGCATCCAGTATTTGGTAGATAGTTTGGCCTAAGTTTCTCCTTCAGCAAAATAGAGACACAAATATCTACCTGACCCTGGGGGAGGGGAGGGGAGAATATAGCGATCTACGATGCCATGACTAAGTGTCTATGCATTAGATTCAGATGGATCGGAGTTAGAAGGTCAGTTCTACCCCTCAGTAGCTGTGTGACAAGAAGAAAAGTGAATTTCCAAGATCCTCAGATTCCTCATATGTTCAATGGGAGGTAATAATGCCCACTTTGTAGGAGTGTGTATTATGCACTCAGAACAGTACCTGACACTATAAAAGCCCAATAAATGGGAGTTACTGTTATTACTGTACAAATTTTATGCTAATTAATAGCATGGTGTCCGGCACAGAGACACATTCACTAAATGGCGGGCTGCCCTTTCGCTCAATTTTATTAAGTTCTAACGCTAATTAGAAGGGGAAAAAGATACAAAATATTAATTATACTGACCCTGCAATAAGTAGGAGGAAAGCCTAAAAATTGGAATGAAGTAAAAATAAAGTTCAGAACTGTTATATCACCAAAAACTGCCTTTAGACATATGATTTGTGCAAAAACATTAAAAATAGTTTTTCTCCATGCCTTTTAGGGATTTGGAAGGCAATGGAATAAAATACCTTACGAATTCCACCTTCCTGTCGTGCAATTCACTCACAGTGCTGTAAGTATACAGTGTAATTCAGTAAATGAGGGGAAACCCAGTAGCTTTGGAAATCGAAAGGAAATATTGGCAAGGAATTTTAAAGTATGTTTTGTTTACAGCCTTGGTCTGAAACTGCAGTACTAGAAAATGTACACATGGATCTATTGACTTGGATGGTAGGGCCAAGCCTTATGTTTAGCTGCCAACCATTTAAGCCTCCTCCTTTCTGAGGGCAGTCATCATTTCTGTGCACTCTCTCTGCTGAACTGGTACCTAACCCCACGGTCAACAAGGAAATGAGATAATGTATGTGAAAGTGGTTACTGCTAATGACACTTATCACTTGATGTCTCTCTCTTTAAAGAAAACAAAATTTTATTCTAAAGAGAAGAACCTCTAATGTATTCTGATTGGCCAAAGATTCTGACTGGTGATTCTGATTGCTGACTGTGTTTTTTATGGGGGCAGGAAGGCAGATGGATCGGTTAATTGGCACATTTGCACTGGTAAGCTTAAAAACACAAGAATGTGCTTTTGTTTTAATCATAGTTCTCCATATATAGTAAGTACTTAGTAATGTTTGTTGCTTGGATGGGTGGTTGGGAAAGAAAAATCAGAGCATATCCATTTGTAGTAATCTAACCACTTTTCTCCAACAGACTAAGAGATAAGGCTGTTGCCAGGTTGCAGATTTATCAATCAGATTGAAGATTAGCATATTTAGTAAGAAAAGAGGCTATCCCACATAGGAGATGCAAAGAGTTTATTCTTTGTCTCATAGATAATGAGAGAGAACACTGGAAGATAAACAAATACCATCCACGCCTCCTATTTTATAACACCATGTAGCTTTTGAATCACCTTCATACTCTTTATCTCATTTGTTTATACCCCTGTAAGGTAGTTAGCTGACGACCCCCTCTTTTTTGCCGTTTGTCCTGGAGGATTCCATTTCTAGACAGAGGAAATGTAAAATCACTGTTCCCCCACTAAATTTAAAATTTGTTTGTGGCCCAAATGGGGTTGGTTCAAGCTTTGCTCTTTTTCTGGACTACTTCTTATAAGGAATGTGCCTTACCCAAAGATCCTCTCAAAGCCTTCACAGAATTATTAACAGGGTCCAAATTTGACATTGCATGTGTGCATGTTGGGAAAGAAACACTTTCTAAAGTAATCAGAATCCAAACGAAGTGCAGCTCTGTAAACCACACTCAGCACCTCAAGTTCCTTACGGGAGCATGTCCTGGAGAGAGCATATGGATACATTCTCTGTAAGAAGCTCCTGCCTGTGTTCCACACCAGAACGTGCCTTGCTTTGAGATTTCAATGGAGGCTTATTAAATTACACCCGGATCAATGGCATCTCCCAATGAGAACTGATTACTACAGCAGACACAAATCAACAATGCTGACTCTTACCATGTCTTACAGGTTTCTGCCTAGAAATCAAATTGATTTTGTTCCAGAGAAGACATTTTCGTCATTAAAAAATTTAGGAGAACTGTAAGTAGCATTGTCTACTAGGAAAATATGATTGCTTCTTCAGGATTACAAATCTAAATGGCTAGTGAGACTGCTTTTCATTAGTAGCAATCAAAATCCTGTAGACCACTGGATATTCAAAATCAATTAAGAAAACCAACATTATCCTAAAAGCAAATTAAAAATCAGACAGTGGGCTTAATATGGATTTAGCCTACTCTAATTTCTCTGCCTGTTTTCTTTGACTGATTTCATACATACGTGTGTTTGGGAGTAAATGAGTTTTCCATGGCTCCTTAAACTCAGGGATTCTCCTCTCTAATGTCTGGAGTACAATTAATTCTCAATACATGCTTGCTGAATGAATAAATGACTGAAATAATATTAATCAATTATAACTAAACAAAAGAATGAACATGCTTATTATCCCTTAAGATATTATAACTTCCAGAGCAGATGACGCAAATAGAAATGTCTAGAAAGAGGCTCATTGAAAAATATTCAGAGAGCTCATGCACATTTTTCTGTTCAAATATATGTTTTGTAGATCTAAACCTTTTGAAAATCATCTGTCTTGCTATTAATTCATCGCTACCCACAAAATGATGTATCATTGGCATTTAAAATTGTCTGTTACATTACACATAGTGGTGATAAGGGTAGAGATCTCCTTCTCCTGATCTGAAGTCTAAAAAATGGAAATTAATTTCTTAATCACCTTCTCCCCCATTCTTTATACCTTGCTTTGAAATCCAGAAAGGACTGTGAAAAGTAGTTCAATAAGAGTAATTTGAAAAACAATTCACAAATAATTAAGATAATTTAATCTAATGAATATCATAAACCAAATCCACAAATATTTAAGTGCCTATAATGTGCAAAGCACCACATTAGAACTAAAATATTATCATTCTATGGCAAAAAATTAAAGACAGCTCACTGCTTTCTCACAGGGGCATTCCTGATCAGACCTTGGAGGATGGATACAGATTTGGGTTACGGGGGTGGAATGGAGGAGTAGAGTAGCCCAGGACAAACAGGAGTGTGTTTTTATACAAACTAAAGGAGACAGTGGTACGGAGTCCACATTCTGAACATTTTCCTAATCCTCGTCTTATACTACACTTAGGCAAAGCCAACCCCCTGCCCCTGCCAAAAACAAGAGCCTAAATAAGAGACGCTAGCTTTCTTCTTTTAGGACCACCAATAATTCATTCCAATCCAGATAGCACCAGTATGATAGAAGAAATTCAGAACTCAATAAAATTAACTCGAACAAGGCATTTACATTTCTTAAGTTTACAAAAATGTTAGATAATTTTACTGTGCCTTCTTGACCACAAACCCCTTCTGGAGAGGAATAAGCACACTTAGATGAGGCCACTCAGATCCTTTCCGCACAGAAGACTGTACTTTATTTTTCAAGGTAACACTTTGCAGGACGTTCTCCAGGTGTACGAGATCATCGTCATCTTGTTTTGCTGTCACTCTCCCTCTGATCTGTGCACACCTGTGGCTTTCTTCTGCGCCGTGACCCACCTGTGCTCCTTGCATCTGGAGCACCAGCTCAGAACACCAGCTGGCAGGCTGTCTACACTTGGATGTCATGACAGTCCCTCAAAGTCTATTTGTTTAAGTTAATTTACAGATGACCCTTACCCCACAGCCAGCTTCTTCCCCTAGGCTTGCCTATCTTAGCGGAACCTGCATTCTTCCTGGCAGCCTGGCTAGAAGACTGTTCCCTTTCCTTCTAACTCTCTTTACACTTGATGTCCTATCAGACCGCAAACCCTGCCAGTGCCTCCTTCTACCCGTATCAGCTCTCACCCGGTCCAGGGTCACAGCCTCCTGCCAGGTCTCCCTCCTCTGAATCTCTGGCATTTCATCCTATCTTTCATTCTTCTAACAGAATTATCATCCCATAACCCAGAGCATATTTTCCCACTGTCCTGTTTAACATTCTCCTTCCTTGTTGCCTGCCATAAAGCAAAGTCCTTGACAGAGTTCTCAAATGTTAACGTTCAGAAGAATCACAAGGAATGCTGGCTTTAAATGCATGTTACCAGGCTCCCTTCCAGAGATTCGGGTGTGATAGTTCTGGAGTGGCACCAGGAAAGTGCTCTTTTTATAAGCATCTTCCTTGATTCTGATGCCTGAACTGTACTCTGGGAAATACTGCCTTGGAAGGTATTCATGGCCTTCCCATTTTGTCTCCAGGCTCTTTTCCAGGCTCTCCTCCTCTACATCTCCCCATCCTTTCTATCCTCCACCCACGTTGGACAACTTGCTGACTCCTGGAGATGTCACTGACTTCCAAGCATCTGTTTCTCTGGTCCTGCTTAATCCTCACCTGAAAATCTGCTCTTCTTTGACTCCACCTATAAAAATCATCAAACTTTGCTCAGACGCTTCCTAATTTCCCAGGCCAAGTTTGATGATTCCTTCCTCTGTTTTTCATCTGTACTTGTGTAATAACACTTGTTTCATTCTTTTGTTTCATAATCTAGTTGTTTACTCTAACTGTAAGCTTTTTTTTTTTTTTTTTTAATTTATTTTTGGCTGTGTTGGGTCTTCGTTTCTGTGCGAGGGCTTTCTCTTGTTGCGGCAAGCGGGGGCCACTCTTCATCGCGGTGTGCGGGCCTCTCACCATCGCGGCCTCTCCTGTTGCAGAGCACAGGCTCCAGACGCGCAGGCTCAGCAATTGTGGCTCACGGGCCTAGTTGCTCCGCAGCATGTGGGATCTTCCCAGACCAGGGCCCGAACCCGCGTCCCCTGCATTGGCAGGCAGACTCTCAACCACTGCGCCACCAGGGAAGCCCCTAACTGTAAGCTTTTTTAGAGAAAGAACTAAGTCATAGTTATTTGTCACTCCCATATATCCATCAGGAGCACCAAAAAATCAAAAATAGATAAGATCTTTTGTTTGACTCCTAGGCGATTTCACATCTGTTTCACTTTTAACATCTTCTCTGGCTCAGAGGATATTTTGGACCCTTCAAGATTCCTGATTCCTTCTTATCCTGACAAATCTCTTTTTCACATTCTGTAGGGACACTGCCCTGCAATTTTTTCTGGATTGGACAGCCCTATTATATTTAGATCTAAATTCTCAATTTCTTCTAAAAAAAAAAAGTACCATATAAAAGTAGACTAAAAATATGTGAACTTATCCATTCAAGATCATCTGGGCAGCTATTATGTGGTCAAAACTCTCTTAGTTGGAATGCAAAATAAGTAGAGACATAGGTCTTGATCTCAGAAAGCTTCTAATGTAGTTGGATAAACAAGATATCACATACATGAACCAAATAGGAATCACAGAAACAATGAATGGTTGAAGGTACAAAGAGTACCTAAAACAGAGGGAATTAATCAAAGTAGACATTGAAGCCATGTTGGGAGTGTGTTGGAGAGGGGCTGAGAGGAAATTCCAGATATGGGAACTGGATGAGCAAAATGTCACC
Source organism: Balaenoptera borealis (assembly GCF_965194805.1). Classification (NCBI taxonomy): domain Eukaryota; kingdom Metazoa; phylum Chordata; class Mammalia; order Artiodactyla; family Balaenopteridae; genus Balaenoptera; species Balaenoptera borealis. The sequence goes on from NC_138877.1 coordinate 9,356,773, forward strand.
TGTCTGAAGGTGATGGAAAACATATCCATTTGGCTGACTCACATGACTTTGTTGGGTAACAAGCTATCAGGTTGGTTAAATTGGATTGTATTTTCTGTTACATCAAATGGGCTGATGACAGTTGTGAGGAGTAATAACTATGTCATTTATTTCCAATGTAATTGCTTTGGGTTTTCACTGTCACCAACAGGGACCTGTCTAGCAATATGATAATGGAGCTACCACCCCACATTTTCAAAGACCTGAAGCTTCTTCAAAAACTGTAAGTTCTTCTTCCCCCTGTCATCAGATTTAAATGGCAACATCTTGAGTTTCCAAAATAATAATATCCTCATGCTTCCTTCCTCCTCCCTTCTAATTGTACAAAAGGAACCTGTCGTCCAATCCTCTTTTGTATCTCCACAAGAACCAGTTTGAAAGTCTTAAACAACTTCAGTCTCTGTAAGTCAAATGTAACAGTATGTTGATTATAATTTTAGTGTGTGTGCTTTACTTAGGACCACATTTATTTTTAAATAGGTATTTGACACACAGGAGAGCTTTTAATTTGAGCATGCATCCTCAGACAGTTGTTAATATCATGATTACCATCAAGTATGTACTGAATGACAACAGAATCTCATTTTTTACCATTCAGTGTGTGTAAAGACCATTTCTGTGTTTGAAGCTATATATAGCTCCTTCCTGAAAACAGGATTCATATGGAAAAATCTCTTACAGTTTTCACCAAGAATTAAATTTGCAATAGTTGTGTTACTAAGCAGTCGGTAAAAAAAAATAGCAAATTATATAAGACTTCTCTACTTCTTCCCTTTCTTCTTTCCTACAACAGTCTACTTGATATCGATCCTCAGAGCATGCTTTTTACTTTTCAATCAGTAAAGAAAAAATTATCCCATAAATATGAACATTCAGACAATTAATATTGTTTAGTATTTTAAAATTTCAAACATACTAGATGTTAAATGGTGCCAAGAACTCTGCCAGCTGTTCTGTGAGCCTCTTCAGTTCCTTTCCCATGAATAGCCATTGTTGGTTAAAGTCTGGGTTTTTTTTTTCCCCACAGAGTGCATATTACTTTACCTCATCCCAGCCCAAAGCCTTTCTTCATTTAATTCCAAAGACCAATCCTTAATATCACTTTTTATTCTTGCTAAATAGTTTTCTGTTGGAAATTAATACAAGATTTAGATTCTCAATAGATATTAGTGAACATCCAGTGATGAAAAAGACTTGGTTCCTGCTCTCAAGAAGCCAGAAGATATGGACAAAATGATCTTCCCTTCACTCACTACGTACTGAATTCCGAAAGGCAAAGTATCAAGTTACACATCACGCCTTTCTGAAAAGTCAAAGTAGTAACTATTTACCCCATACTTCCCTTTCATTTCTTTTCTTTCTTTATTGTCTCATTTTCTTTTCTCTAAAGATTCATTTACACATTTATTTTACAAACATTTATTAGCCACCAACTTAATCATAGCACTGTCTTGGGCACTCAGTATATAGTAGCCTCTGCTCTTTTGAAAACCACAGGCTATTCATCAAATAATCACATAATCCATGTAATGGTAAAACTGTGATAAGTTCAGGAGAAGCTAGAGAGCAGAAGAAAGAAGGGGGGGGTGCGGAATCCTTTAAAAAGGACTCCAGAGTTTCCTGCAGGAGGGGCCCTGTGATGATTCAGTGGTAGAATTGTTTCGTAAGTCTCATTTCTGACCACCAAGGTCCTCTATAAAGGACTCAATATGCAAAGGAAAACTCAGAACCTTATCCAGAAATCCTTATTCAGATTTGCCCAAAAGAAGCTGAGTGAGAATCAAACATCTTTCAAAATAAGCCTTTAAAAAGCAAAAGGTTTCTGTCTTTTTAGACTATCCTCTTTCCATCTATGTTTCCTGAGAACATGGCAGACTCCCTTAATTCATGCCATCCTAAAGTGTCTTCTAATAATCCGTATTTGAAGAAGCTTCTGGATAAATGAGGAGTGTTAGAGGTTATCACTGGAGTCCTGTGTGGACATTTTATGGGGTTGGAGGAATTACAGGAATTATGTTTCCCACTGTTGTCTTAGAAAATGACTGTCCTGAATCGGAGCTCCTTTTATTATTGCTTCCATGGTTTTCTACCTTAAAGATACATAGGCCAGGAAGAAATGACTGTATTTAAATCCAGACTCTGACAAAACTCAGGTTGAAAATATCAAGTCCTGTCTGAAACCCTCTAACTCATATTTCGTGATTTATAAAATCAAACTACAGAGCCAGTTTCACAATCATATAAATCACAACTGTCATTTTTAAATCAAAGAAATGAATGAACGTGTTTTATTAGAAGGTTGTTCTGCATATGAAAGTGACAAATCAGCTCCAAGTTACAGGAGGCATAAATAGAAATGGCAGTTTTCTAAGACAGTTCATTGTAAAATTTTCATCCTAATTTGAATTTATAACAAGATTTTGAAGCATGGTTTTTAAGATTGACAAAGAATACAATGATTTAAAAGTTAAATCCTAAAAACATGAAACCTATTGTGCATATTTTCCAGAGACCTGGAAAGGATAGAGATTCCAAGTATAAACACACAAATGTTTCAGCCCATGAAGAATCTTTCTCACATGTATGTATGTATGAAAGAATGGGGAAAAAAGTATGGTGAAATGTTGCCGATGGGGAAGAAAGTATGGTGAAATGTTGCTGATATTCTCTTTTAAACTGTCTGATGTATCACTGCAATGTGTTTTATTTTTAGTTAATTAATTAATTAATTTATTTATTTTTGGCTGCGTTGGGTCTTCATCGCTGTGCGTGGGCTTTCTTTAGTCGCAGTGAGCGGGGGCTACTCATCGTTGCGGTGGCTTCTCTTGTTGCGGAGCACGGGCTCTAGGCGTGCAGGCTTCAGTAGTTATAGCACGCGGGCTCAGTAGTTGTGGCTCGCGGGCTCTAGAGCGCAGGCTCAGTAGTTGTGGCGCACGGGCTTAGTTGCTCTGCGGCATGTGGGATCTTCCCGGACCAGGGCTCGAACCTGTGTCCCCTGCCTGGGCAGGTGGATTCTTAACCACTGTGCCCCCAGGGAAGCCCCTGCAATGTGTTTTTATGCAAGAAAAGTCTTTTTATTGAGAACTTTTTAATTTTGTCACCTTTGGTCCCTGTTCAAATAGAGCTCAATATTATGATGTGCTGACATGAATGACACTTCTCTCTGGAAACATGCTGTTTATCCAGTTGAGGGCCAATAAGAGATTAGGGTACCAGAATGCCACATATGACACAAGATGAAGTCACTGGCTAATGGTACTCAGGAGACCTGGAAACATTAATTCACCTCACATGAGTGAGCAGTCAGCTACTCTAAGATTTGAGCCCTTAAGAGGAAAGGTGCTATATAAATTCCAGGTGTTGTTTCTGTTACTGAGTGCACTGCAAAACAGAGGTAATTAATCTTTATAGTAGTTCTGATAAGTCACGTTAATATATCTGGCTAAAGTGCACTGTGTAAGTTGTCTTAATATAGGAGTTTATGACATGATCATTTCTTTATCAACTGTGTAATCTAATGTGTTCATGACTTCAAAAATCAACCATTGTTATCCACAACAATAGGGAGGATTCGATGTAAGATATCAAGTTGGGATCAGCAAGGGGCTGAAATGGTTGGTGTGAAGGTGACCTTTTGGGAGAATATTTTGTTTATGTCTGTGCAGTAGGTGTGATTACCCAAAGACAAGTATTTGATGTATATCCATATGGTTTTCATAAATTCTCTTTCTGTGGCTCTAGTAGATAAATATTTCATGAGGCTATCATTTCCTTGCTGCAGGCAGAATGTGAAGTCTCCTTAGAACAAAGAAATTCAACCTTTATAGAACTTGATGGAGAAGCTGCTGCTTTAAATATGAACCGCAGGTTGAGGTCAAGAAGGACCCAACAATTAACAGAAAACGTGTGAACTTAGTTACTTCCCTACTAAGTGACCTAGTGGTTCTTCTTTCATCTTCCTTGCCCATCGTTTATTGAAACACGTCCACCTGCCAACCAGTGCCCTGGTCCCAGTGGGAGGAGAGGTTGGACCACCGTAAGCTACTTGAGGGCAGGGATAGCCTTCAATATCTCTATGTGACATACCCAGCACTAAACCATGCATCATTCATTTGCTATCTAACAAGTATTTGTTGAGTACTTCCCCCATGCCACGGAGAACACAGGGATGAATGAGAGAGAGAAGTGTCTGCCTCACGAAGCTTCCATTTAGCTTTGGGAACCAGAAAGTAAACTAGTTAACAAATAAATCATTAAGAAATGCTGGGAAGAAAAGTATAGCAAGATAAAGGCAAGGAAGAAGGATGTAGGTAGTTCACCTAGAAGTCAGAGCTGTGACAGTCAAGCAGCCCTGAGTGGAAGGAGACAATTCTTCCTGGAAGATTCTTCCAGGAAGAGAGAAAAGCAAAAGCACTGCACTGAGAAGGGGGTGAGCCTGGGTTGTTCTAGGATTAGAAGGGAGCCGACGTGTCTGGGTGGAGTGAGCACGGACGGGAAGCGCTGAGGCAGATCAGGGTAGCCAGGGGTCCAATCATGGGAGGCCTGCAAGCCGGGGCAAAGTAAAGCTTTCTTTTTTTTTTTTTTTTTCCCTGCCTCTCTTTTTTTCAAATTTTCTTCTACTGTATTTTTATTTTCTCTTTTTTACTGAGATATAATTGACATACAGCATTATAGTTTCCTGTGTACAACATAATGATGCAATATTTGTCTATATTGCAAAATGATCACCACAATGAGTCTAGGTAACATCCATCACCACACATTGTTGCAAATTTTTTTTTCTTGTGATGAGAACTTTTTAAAAAAATTTATTTATTTATTTATTTATTTTTGGCTGTGTTGGGTCTTCGTTTCTGTGTGAGGGCTTTCTGTAGTTGCGGCGAGCGGGGGCCACTCTTCATCGTGGTGCGCGGGCCTCTCACTATCGTGGCCTCTCTTGTTGCGGAGCACAGGCTCCAGATGCGCAGGCTCAGTAGTTGTGGCTCACGGGCCCAGTTGTTCCGTGGCATGTGGGATCTTCCCCGACCAGGGCTTGAACCCGTGTACCCTGCATTGGCAGGCAGATTCTCAACCACTGCGCCACCAAGGAAGCCCGATGAGAACTTTTAAAATCTACTCTCTTAGCTACTTTCAAATATACAAGACAGTATTATTAACTATAATCACCATGCTGTACCTTATCTTTCAAATGTTTTTAAATTGTTGTATTATATTGAATGTCAGAAGCTTTTAAAAAGTGCAGAGGATATAGTATTCATATGTTGAGAACATTGGCTTTTTAAAATAAAACAGTTAATTGCTCTTTTAATTGTATCCAATGGAATTTTTTTTACCAAAGCAATTTTATCTACACATATAAATGTAAAAATATATAAACAAACTTTCTTTAACTTGCTAGTTTAGCAATTGAATGGGCAGATGACAAAAAAAGATTAGATGAAGAGAAAAGAACTAAAAGAGGTGGTGAACGAATATAAAAATAAAATGAGTTTTATGGGAGAAAATCCTAAACATAACAGGTTTGGAGAATGGCAGTAAACCAAATGATCTCCCCAATTCCAGCCCTTCAAGATTCCACACACTTAGACCATAAACACATTGATCACAGACAGGCCTGTATTTTTCTCTAGAAATGGTTTAAGTCCTTCCAGGCCCTATTAAGGAATCTGTGTTTAAGGCAGCTGCTTCTCCTCACTTCAATGAGACTGAATTTTCCTAGTCTCAGGGACCTTCCCTTCCTGCCTGTACCAGGGAAAAGAAGGCTAGTTTAAGTGAATATACTTAAAACTAAGTACAAGACAGGACTGTTTTTAGTGAGCTACTCCGTGGGTCCCTTATATCCCAAACCGAAGCCCCTGAATGTTTGCTAAAAGATCAATTTAACAATGACAATCTACTTTTTTGTAATACCCTAGAGAATCACCCAATGTGATGGGGAAAAGTAGAGTCCTGGAGATTTCCCATTCTCATGTCCTCCCCTGACTTACCTCAGACAAGCCACAGCAGATACCTATGTTCTTTAGGTTCTTCACCTTTAAAGAAAGAACACTGCCTAGAGTAATGTAATATTTAATGAAGAGCTCTACAATTACGTAATCACTACTAAACAAAAATAACCAAGCCTAGTGAAGCCACACACCTAACACAGCTGCAGCCCCAATAGGACTGCAACTGTCGTTTCTGTGTCATTGCTGTAAAGTGACTCTTTTTTCCCTTTGACTTTAGTTATTTCAAAAACTTTCGATACTGCTCCTATGCTTCCCATGTCCGAATATGTATGCCCTTGACTGACGGCATTTCTTCATTTGAGGACCTCTTGGCTAACAGTATCCTCAGAATATTTGTCTGGGTTATAGCTTTCATAACCTGCTTTGGAAATCTTTTTGTCATTGGCATGAGATCTTTCATTAAAGCTGAAAACACGACCCATGCTACGTCCATCAAAATCCTTTGTTGTAAGTATGTTTCCTATATAAATGGATTAAGGATATCTTTGGAGAGCTGTGCTCTAGATTATATTGGCATTCAACAGACGGCGTTTAATATGAATTATATATGCTGGGCAATTTTTTTTTAAAGTATGAAGGTACTATTGTTCTCTTTGGCTGCTCTTTTCTGGATTGCATGAATCTGCAGTGACTTATGTCTTCGAAATGGGGTAACAGGGAGCCGATGAGTTAAGGGATGGATTATAGAGGACAGGTTGTGGGTCACAGAACTATGTTTTGTTTAACCTTCAATCGCAATAGCATCCATGCTCCTCAAGCCCAGAAAATGATTCCTTTAATAACTATGTTAGTAATATTTTTTACTGTTTAAAACCTAGACCCCCCCCCCATACCCCCGCAAATTATCTCCCCACCATTTTTTTCAGAATTATAAAACAAAGATGCAGTGTAGTACTTTAGAAATAGTACACCTTTTGAAGTCCATTGGCTTCTAGGCACTATTGTAGGTTTTACGTTAGTTCGCTTAATACAGGAAGAAGGAAGCAGGCCTAAATCAGAAAACTAAGACGGAGATGCTGGAACTACCAACATACATTCTATGACTCTTCAATAGGTGCGGACTGCCTGATGGGTGTTTATTTGTTCTTCGTTGGCGTTTTTGATCTAAAATACCGCGGGCAGTATCAGAAGTACGCGTTGCTGTGGATGGAGAGCTTAGAGTGCCGCCTCCTGGGCTTCCTGGCCGTGCTGTCCACCGAGGTCTCCGTCCTCCTGCTGACGTACTTGACTTTGGAGAAGTTCCTGGCCGTTGTCTTTCCCTTCAGTAACATCCGTCCTGGAAAATGGCAGACCTCGGTCATCCTCATTTGCATCTGGATTGTGGGATTTTTAATAGCTGTGATTCCGTTTTGGAAGGAGGATTATTTTGGAAACTTTTATGGAAAAAATGGAGTATGCTTCCCACTTTACTATGACCAAACAGAAGATATTGGAAGCAAAGGGTATTCTCTTGGAATTTTCCTAGGTAAATTATATTTTTCATTTCTTGGACAAACGTTCTTCTTGTAGCAATACCATAGATTTCAGTAAAGCCATATTTCTCCGTTTCAGAAAGTAAACAAATATAGTCAAGACTGTTTTCCTTTTTTAAAGAAAAGTCCTTGCTGTGTATATATAGGAGGTTTTATTAAATTTTTTATTATAGAGATTTAGTATGGAAAACAAAAACATACTGTCAGGATCTCTGAATGATCTTTTTATTATCTGTAAGACCCTTTGATTTCGTGTTCATACAAAGTGACAATGAGCTGGAGGAATTCTAGTTCACTGCCTTGTCCTGTGACGCTACCAAGTTATTTGAACTCATTTTTTTACAGTCTAGATATGAGCTAAATAAATAATAATAAAATTCTTGAAACTGACTAGCAGGAGATTATCTGAATGGAAATACCAGGAAGGTTTATTACCTTCTGTAAATGCAGTTCCAAAGTCCGCAATGGAAGGGTGCTTAATAAAACTCTTTGCTTTTTAGTTTTCTTAATTCTCCCTAATTAAAGAGGGAGAATTCAGGGTTTTAGAAAAGAAAACGCTACCTTCTCTATTACAAACGAATGAGAAGTTTAGCCCTTAAAGATTAAAAAGACTTTTAAAATTGTCTAGTAGGTATCTCTCTTGCTTAAAACTAAGGCCATTCCCATGTCCCCTCTTTAACTAGGGCAGTATTATCATTTCGATTCCCCCTTCTCATCTTGTCCCCCTCATCTAAGAAGTCAATAAGCTCCATCATCCTTTCGTTTTTTTTTAATACTCGTTATCTTTTTTTTAAATTAATTAATTTATTTTTGGCTGCTTTGGGTCTTCATTGCTGCACGCGGGCTTTCTCTCGTTGTGGTGAGCGGGGGCTACTCTTTGTTGCGGTGCGCAGGCTTCTCATTGAGGTGGCTTCTCTTGTTGCAGAGCACGGGCTCAATAGTTGTGGCTCGCGGGCTCTGGAGCGCAGGCTCAGTAGTTGTGGTGCACGGGCTTAGTTGCTCTGTGGCATGTGGGATCTTCTCAGACCAGGGATTGAACCTATGTCCCCTGCATTGGCAGGCAGATTCTACACCATTGCGCCACCAAAGAAGTCCTCATCCTTTCTTTTTCATCAAATATTTTTCCCTCGAAATACACCTTTGTCTTCTCTTTCTTCCAGTCTCTACCTACTGCTGTCACCTTTGTTTAAAGCCTTATGACCTCTGCCCTGAATTATTACATTAGCTCTCACTGGTCTTTTGGCTTCTGGGGTCTTCTCTTTCCTGTTTATCTGTTCACTACCTGAGTACCGAAAGGACTGAGTATCCTCTGCTCAGAGACTTTCAAGAACTCCCTGCAACCAAGGTCAAGTTTAAATTAGTCACTTAAAGCCCATCACAAAATGGCCCTAACCGCCACTCCCAGCTATTCTCCATCTATTCCTTCTCTTCTTCCTCTGAAAAAGAAAACACTTTATATGTACCATTATAATAATACTCCTCACATAAACCCTGTCTGATAGCCATTTTTTCATGGCTATGGCACTCCTACAATGTTGTAAGCCGTTCCCGGCATAGGTGCACTTCATGGAAGCCCTCTCTCCCTCACACACACATATACACACACACTACTGTACATTCATTGGTTCAAACAGGATTTATTAAGCACCTCCTATAGGCCAGGCACTATTTTGGGAACTGGAGATAAAACAGATTGGCCCCACGGATCTGCAGCCAGAAAGAAGGATGAAGACAAGGAAACACGTCCTCACGTCACAGGCTGACAGATGCCACGAAGGAGGAGTACAGGATGTTCCAGGAGCCCCAGATCTGAAGACCAGGGAAGACATCCCAGTAGAAATGAACCCAAACGGAGGCCCAGAGGATGAGGACACATTAGCCAAGTGAAGGCAGAGGTTGTGTTCCAGGAGCTGGAGACCCACAGCCAGGGAACAGGCCCAGATAAAGGGCAAAAGAACTATGGTGTGGAAAAAGAAAAAAAAAAGAAGAACTATGGCATGGCTGGATCTTACAGTTAAGGTGTGGGCGTCACTACAAGGGTTTAGCACACACACATAAACATCATCTACATACACATAGCTTATCTGTGAGAGATGGAGTCCTAGAGCCCGTTCTTTTGCTTAAAAAATATAAGACTATATAGTTTTTTTTTTTTTAATAAATTTATTTATTTTATTTATTTATTTTTGGCTGCATTGGGTCTTCATTGTGGCACGTGGGCTTTTCGTTGCGGTGGCTTCTCTTGTTGCAGAGTATGGGCCCCAGGCGTGCCGGCTTCAGTAGTTGTGGCTCGAGGGCTCTAGAGCGCAAGCTCAGTAGTTGTGGCGCACGGGCCCAGTTGCTCCGCGGCATGTGGGATCCTCCTGGACCAGGGCTCGAACCTGTGTCCCCTGCATTGGCAGGTGGACTCTCAACCACCGCGCCACCAGGGAAGTCCCAAGACTATATAGTTTTTAAATAATTTTTTGATTTTAGAATATATTTAGATTTAGAGAAAATTTGCCAGGACAGTACAGTTTCCTTATACCCCTCACCCAGGTTCCCCGACTGTTAACATCTCACATTCCTATGGTGCTTTCAGAACATACACTTCTGAACCTTTCTATAAGTCAGTTTTCAGGATTTGTACCAGAGGAACATCTTTAACAGTCATTTTATTTTATTCTTTTTTTTTAACACCTTTATTGGAGTATAATTGCTTTACAGTGATGTGTTAGTTTCTGCTTTATAACAAAGTGAATCAGCTATATGTATACATATGTTCCCATATCTCCTCCCTCTTGCATCTCCCTCCCTCCCACCCTCCCTATCCCACCCCTCTAGGTGGTCACAAAGCACCGAGCTGATCTCCCTGTGCTATGTGGCTTCCTCCCACTAGCTATCTGTTTTACGTTTGGTAGTGCATATATGTCCATGCCACTCTCTCACTTTGTCACAGCTTACCCTTCCCCCTACCCATGTCCTCAAGTCCATTCTCTAGTAGGTCTGTGTCTTTATTCCTGTCTTGACGCTAGGTTCTTCATGACCTTTTTTTTTTTCTTAGATTCCATATATATGTGTTAGCATACGGTATTTGTTTTTCTCTTTCTGACTTACTTCACTCTGTATGACAGACTCTAGGTCCATCCACCTCACTACAAATGACTCAATTGCTTTTCTTTTTATGGCTGAGTTATATTCCATTGTATATATGTGTCACATCTTCTTTATCCATTCATCTGTTGATGGACACTTAGGTTGCTTCCATGTCCTGCCTATTGTAAATAGAGCTGTAATGAACATTTTGGTACATGACTCTTTTTGAATTATGGTTTTCTCAGGGTATATGCCCAGTAGTGGGATTGCTGGGTCGTATGGTAGTTCTGTTTTTAGTTTTTTAAGGAATCTCCATACTGTTCTCTGTAGTGGCTGTATCAATTTACGTTCCCACCAACAGTGCAAGAGGGTTCCCTTTTCTTCACACCCTCTCCAGCATTTATTCTTTGTAGATTTTTTGATGATGGCCATTCTGACCAGTGTGAGGTGATACCTCATTGTAGTTTTGATTTGCATTTCTCTAATGATAAATGATGTTGAGCATCCTTTCATGTGTTTGTTGGCGATCTGTATATCTTCTTCGGAGAAATGTCTGTTTAGGTCTTCTGCCCATTTTTGGATTGGGTTTTTTGTTTTTTTGATATTGAGCTGCAGGAGCTGCTTGTAAATTTTGGAGATTAATCCTTTGTCAGTTGCTTCATTTGCAAATATTTTCTCCCATTCTGAGGGTTGTCTTTTCGTCTTGTTTATGGTTTCCTTTGCTATGCAAAAGCTTTTAAGTTTCATTAGGTCCCATTTGTTTATTTGTGTTTTTATTTCCATTTCTCTAGGAGGTGGGTCAAAAAGAATCTTGGTGTGATTTATGTCATAGAGTGTTCTGCCTATGTTTTCCTCTAAGAGTTTGATGATGTCTGGCCTTACATTTAGGTCTTTAATCCATTTTGAGTTTATTTTTGTGTATGGTTTTAGGAAGTGTTCTAATTTCATACTTTTACATGTGGCTGTCCAGTTTTTCCAACACCACTTATTGAAGAGGCTGTCTTTTCTCTACTGTGTATTCTTGCCTCCTTTATCAAAGATAAGGTGAACATATGTGCGTGGGTTTATCTCTGGGCTTTCTATCCTGTTCCATTGATCTATATTTCTGTTTTTGTGCCAGTACCATACTGTTTTGATTATGGTAGCTTTGTAATATAGTCTGAAGTCAGGGAGCCTGATTCCTCCAGCTCCGTTTTTCTTTCTCAAGATTGCTTTGGCTATTCACGGTCTTTTGTGTTTCCATACAAATTGTGAAATTTTTGGTTTTGGTTCTGTGAAAAATGCCATTGGTAGTTTGATAGGGATTGCATTGAATCTGTAGATTGCTTTGGGTAGTAGTCATTTTCACAATGTTGATTCTTCCAATCCAAGAACATGGTATATCTCTCCATCTATTTGTATCATCTTTTTTTTTTTTTAATTAATTTATTTATTTATATTTATTTTTAGCTGTGTTGGGTCTTCGTTTCTGTGCGAGGGCTTTCTCTAGTTGCGGCAAGTGGGGGCCACTCTTCATCGCGGTGCACGGGCCTCTCACTATCGTGGCCTCTCTTGTTGCGGGGCACAGGCTCCAGACGCGCAGGCTCAGTAGTTGTGGCTCACGGGCCCAGTTACTCCGCGGCATGTGGGATCTTCCCAGACCAGGGCTCAAACCCGTGTCCCCTGCATTGGCAGGCGGATTCTCAACCACTGCGCCACCAGGGAAGCCCTATTTGTATCATCTTTAATTTCTTTCATCAGTGTCTCATAATTTTCTGCATACAGGTCTTTTGTCTCCTTAGGTAGGTTTATTCCTAGATATTTTATTCTTTTTGTTGCAATGGTAAATGGGAGTGTTTCCTTAATTTCACTTTCAGATTTTCATCATTAGGGTATAGGAATGCTAGAGATTTCTGTGCATTAATGTTGTATCCTGCTACTTTACCAAATTCATTGATTAGCTCTAGTAGTTTTCTGGTAGCATCTTTAGGATTCTCTATATATAGTATCATGTCATCTGCAAACAGTGACAGCTTTACTTCTTCTTTTCCAATTTGGATTCCTTTTATTTCTTTTTCTTCTCTGATTGCTGTGGCTAAAACTTCCAAAATTATATTGAATAATAGTGGTGAGAGTGGGCAACCTTGTCTTGTTCCTGATCTTAGTGGAAATGGTTTCAGTTTTTCACCATTGAGGACAATGTTGGCTGTGGGTTTGTCATATATGGCCTTTATTATGTTGAGGAAAGTTCCCTCTGTGCCTACTTTCTGGAGGGTTTTTATCATAAATGGTGTTGAATTTTGTTGAAAGCTTTTTCTGCATCTGTTGAAATGATCATATGGTTTTTCTCCTTCAATTTGTTAATATGGTGTGTCACATTGATTGATTTGTGTATATTGAAGAATCCTTGCATTCCTGGGATAAACCCCACTTGATCATGGTGTATGATCCGTTTAATGTGCTGTTGGATTCTGTTTGCTAGTATTTTGTTGAGGATTTTTGCATCTATGTTCATCAGTGATATTGGCCTGTAGTTTTCTTTCTTTGTGACATCTTTGTCTGGTTTCGGTATCAGGGTGATGGTGGCCTTGTAGAATGAGTTTGGGAATGTACCTCCCTCTGCTATATTTTAGAAGAGTTTGAGAAAGATAGGTGACAGCTCTTCTCTAAATGTTTGATAGAATTCACCTGTGAATCCATCTGGTCTGGGCTTTTGTTTGTTGGAAGATTTTTAATTACAGTTTCAATTTCAGTGCTTCTGATTGGACTGTTCATATTTTCTATTTCTTCCTCGTTCAGTCTCGGAACGTTGTGCATTTCTAAGAATTTGTCCATTTCGTCCATGTTTTCCATTTTATTGGCATAGAGTTGCTTGTAGTAGTCTCTCATGATCCTTTGTATTTCTGCAGTGTTGTTACTTCTCCTTTTTCATTTCTAATTCTGTTGATTTGAGTCTTCTCTTTTTTTTTTTTCTTGATGAGTCTGGCTAATGGTTTATCAATTTTGTTTATCTTCTCAAAGAACCAGCTTTTAGTTTTACTGATCCTTGCTATCGTTTCCTTCATTTCTTTTTCATTTTTTTCTGATCTGATATTTATGATTTCTTTCCTTCTGCTAACTTTGGGGTTTTTTTGTTCTTCTTTCTCTAATTGCTTTAGGTGTAAGGTTAGGTTGTTTATTTGAGATGTTTCTTGTTTCTTAAGGTAGGATTGTATTGCTATAAACTTCCCTCTTAGAACTGCTTTTGCTGCATCCCAAAGGTTTTGGGTCGTCGTGTTTTCATTGTCATTTGTTTCTAGGTATTTTTTGATTTCCTCTTTGATTTCTTCAGTGATCTCTTGGTTATTAAGCAGTGTATTGTTTAACCTCCATGTGTTTGTATTTTTTACAGATTTTTTTCCTGTAGTTGATATCTAGTCTCATAGCATTGTGGTCGGAAAAGATACTTGATGCGATTTCAATTTTCTTAAATTTACCAAGGCTTGATTTGTGACCCAAGATATGATCTATCCTGGAGAATGTTCCATGAGCACTTGAGAAGAAGGTGTATTCTGTAGTTTTTGGATGGAATGTCCTATAAATATCAATTAAGTCCGTCTTAAGCTTGTGTTTCCTTATTTATTTTCATTTTGGATGATCTGTCCATTGGTGAAAGTGGGGTGTTAAAGTTCCCTACTATGATTGTGTTACTGTCGATTTCCCCTTTTATGGCTGTTAGTATTTGCCTTATGTATTGAGGTGCCCCTATGTTGGGTGCATAAACATTTACAACTGTTATATCTTCTTCTTGGATCGATCCCTTGATCATTATGTAGTGTCCTTCTTTGTCTCTTGTAATAGTCTTTATTTTAAAGTCTATTTTTGTGTGATATGAGAATTGCTACTCCAGCTTTCTTCTGATTTCCATTTGCATGGAATATCTTTTTCCATCCCCTCACTTTCAGTCTGTATGTGTCCCTAGGTCTGAAGTGGGTCTCTTGTAGACAGCATATATACGGGTCTTGTTTTTGTATCCATTCAGCCAGTCTATGTCTTTTGGTTGGAGCATTTAATCCATTTACATTTAAGGTGATTATCGATATGTATGTTCCTATTACCATTTTCTTAATTGTTCTGGGTTTGTTATTGTAGGTCTTTTCCTTCTCTTGTGTTTCCTGCCTAGAGAAGTTCCTTTAGCATTTGTTCTAAAGGTGCTTTGGTGGTGCTGAATTCTCTTAGCTTTTGCTTGTCTATAAGTATTTTAATTTCTCTGTCAAATCTGAATGAGATCCTTGCTGGGTAAAGTAATCTTGGTTGTACGTTTTTCTCCTTCATGACTTTAAATATGTCTTGCCACTCCCTTCTGGCTTGCAGAGTTTCTGCTGAGAAATCAGCTGTTAAGATTATGGGGATTCCCTTGTGTGTTATTTGTTGTTTTTCCCTTGCTGCTTTTAATATTTTTTCTTTGTATTTAATTTTTGATAGTTTGATTAATATGTGTCTTGGCGTGTTTCTCCTTGGATTTATCCTGTATGGGACTCTCTGTGCTTCCTGGGCTTGATTAACTATTTCCTTTCCCATATTAGGGAAATTTTCAACTATAATCTCTTCAAATATTTTCTCAGTCCCTTTCTTTTTCTCTTCTTCTTCTGGGACCCCTATAATTCGAATGTTGGTGCATTTAATGTTGTCCCAGAGGTCTCTGAGACTGTCCTCAATTCTTTTCATTCTTTTTTCTTTATTCTACTCTGCAGTAGTTATTTCCACTATTTTATCTTCCAGGTCGCTTATCCGTTCTTCTGCCTCAGTTATTATGCTATTGATCCCTTCTAGAGAATTTTTAATTTCATTTATTGTGTTGTTCATCACTGTTTATTTGCTCTCTAGTTCTTCTAGGTCCTTGTTAAACGTTTGTATTTTGTCTATTCTATTTCCAAGATTTTGGATCATCTTTACTATAATTATTCTGAATTCTTTTTCAGGTAGACTGCCTATTTCCTCTTCATTTGTTAGGTCTGGTGGGTTACTGCCTTGCTCCTTCATCTGCTGTGTGTTTCTCTGTCTTCTCATTTTGCTTAACTTACTGTGTTTGGGGTCTCCTTTTCACAGTCTGCAGGTTCGTAGTTCCCATTGTTTTTGGTGTCTGTCCCCAGTGGCTAAGGTTGATTCAGTGGGTTGTGTGGGCTTCCTGGTGGAGGGGACTAGTGCCTGTGTTCTGGTGGATGAGGCTGGATCTTGGCTTTCTGGTGGGCAGGTACGTGTCTGATGGTGTGTTTTGGGGTGTCTGTGGCCTTATTATGATTTTAGGCAGCCTCTCTGCTAATGGGTGGGTTTGTGTTCCTGTCTTGCTTGTTGTTTGACATTGGGTGTCCAGCCCTGTAGCTTGCTGGTCGTTGAGTGAAGCTGGGTCTTGGCGTTGTGATGGAGATCTCTTGGAGATTTTCGCCGTTTGATATTACCTGGAGCTGGGAGGTCTCTTGTGGACCAGTGTCGTGAACTTGGCTCTCCCACCTCAGAGGCACAGCCCTGATGCCTGGCTGGAGCACCAAGAGCCTTTCATCTACATGGCTCAGAATAAAAGGGAGAAAAAATAGAAAGCAAGAGACAAAGAAGATATAATAAAATAAAATAAAGTAAAATAATATAAAATAAAGTTATTAGAAGAAAAAAGAAAAAATTAAGAAAAAAATTTTTTAAAGTAATAAAAAAAAAAAACAGAAAAAACGGACAGACAGAACCCTAGGACAAATGGTAAAAGGAAAGCTATAAAGAGAAAATCACACACAGAAGCATACACATACACACTCACCAAAAGAGAAAAAGGGGAAAATATATATATATCTTTGCTCCCAAAGTCCACCTTCTCAATTTGGGATGATTCGTTGTCTATTCAGGTATTCCGCAGACGCAGGGTACATCAAGTTGATTTTGGAGCTTTAATCCGCGGTTCCTGAGGCTGCTGGGAGAGATTTCCCTTTCTCTTCTTTGTTCACACAGCTCCCGGGGTTCAGCTTTGGATTTGGACCCGCTTCTTTGTGTAGGTCACCTGAGGGCATCTGTTCTTCACTCAGACAGGACAGGGTTAAAGGAGCAGCTGCTTCGGGGGCTCTGGCTCGCGCAGGCCGTGGGGAGGGAGGCGTATGGATGTGGGGCGAGCCTGCGGCGGCAGCAGCCAGCACAACGTTGCACCAGCCTGAGGCGCGCCGTGCGTTCTCCCGGAGAAGTTGTCCCTGGATCACGGGACCCTGGCAGTGGCGGGCTGCACAGGCTCCCGGGAGGGGAGGTGTGGATAGTGACCTGTGCTTGCACACAGGATTCTTGGTGGTGGCAGCAGCAGCCTTAGCGTCCCATGCCCATCTCTGGGGTCCGCGCTGATAGGCGCAGCTCACGCCCGTCTCTGGAGCTCCTTTAAGCGGCGCTATTAATCCCCTCTCCTCGCACACCAGGAAACAAAGAGGCAAGAAAAAGTCTTTTGCCTCTTCGGCAGCTCCAGACTTTTTCCCGGACTCCCTCCCAGCTAGCTGTGGCGCACTAGCCCCCTTCAGGCTGTGTTCACACCACCAACCCCAGTTCTCTCCCTGGGATCCGACCTCAGAAGCCGGAGCCTCAGCTCCCAGCCCCGCCCACCTGGGCGGGCGAGCAGACAAGCCTCTCGGGCTGGTGAGTGCTGGTCGGCACCGATCCTCTATGCGGGGATCTCTCCGCTTTGCCCTCTGCACCCCTGTGGCTGCGCTCTCCTCCGTGGCTCCGAAGCTTCCTCTCCGCCACCCGCAGTCTCCGCCCGCGAAGGGGCTTCCTGTGTGTGGGAACCTTTCCTCCTTGACAGCTCCCTCCCACTGGTGCAGGTCCCATCCCTATTCTTTTGTCTCTGTTTTTTCTTTTTTATTTTGCCGTACGTGGGGAGTTTCTTGCCTTTTGGGAGGTCTGAGGTCTTCTGCCAGTGTTCAGTAGGTGTTCTGTAGGAGTTGTCCCACATGTAGATGTATTTCTGATGTATTTGTGGAGAGGAAGATGATCTCCGCATCTTACTCTTCAGCCATCTTGATGCTCCTCCCTTATTTTATTCTTAAACTTTCTGACAATAGGCCTGAGATAAATTAATTTTGTGAAATTCTATTTGTATGAATTTATAATGAGATTCCATGGAATATGAAATCTTTTGGATAAAAACAATGGAACACCTTGAATTTATAGAATTTTTCCCTAGACTTCACCAGTCTTACATACAGTCTAATCAGATGAACATTTTTTAAACAACTTTGAAATTATATGGAAATTTTATGTTCACTATAAGGAATAAGATAATCACTTTTAGGATTTTTATGATAGCAAGAATATAACAGAGTGACAAAGAAGTCAGCATTATACGATAATGATAAGTGAGAATCTTCTGAACATATTTGACCCTAAAATAGTAATTTATATAGTTGAATTTTTAATTTTTCTCTTATTCCTTGTTTTCCTAAAACAAGTCTAAAAGGTTTGAATTTTAGTTTAGATTACTGTGGGCAATCTGAAGAAAAAATAAAAATGTATTTTAGTCCTATGTATTATTTTTTTAAGACCAAAAAACGTAAGAAATAATGTTTCTGAGGCTATTGTCTTCTTGATAGTCCAAGGATATCTTATTCATATTTATAAGTTAAAGGAATAGGGGCATATTGATTTCTTGAGCTGTACATGTGATTATAATCCCTTAAGGTTTGAATTTGCAGAGAACTAAAAATGAAATAGCTTTTTTCCTGCTTTAAAAAAGCTAAAATTTACCTCATGATATACATAGATCTGAATTTCAAAGTCTACAGTTCTTGGAAAAGTGTTTATGTATTTAAAATACATTTTTGATCTGGCAAACCGAATTTTTTAAACTTGTTCCAGTTTATAGCCTTGGATTCAGGGTTTTAGCTGATTTACCACTGGGCTTATACCAAGAATGCTTCCTGGAAGTACAGGGAAGGGGGAGAGACACCATATTGAACATCTACGTAACACAATATTTCTACTGTTGATTTATACACCTGAGATGTTAAGAGGTGTGCTTTTCCCAACAGGTATGAATTTGCTGGCTTTTCTCATCATTGTGTTTTCCTATACTATTATGTTCTGTTCCATTCAAAAAACTGCCTTGCAGACTTCAGAAGTGAGGAATAACACCGGAAGAGAGGCGGCCGTCGCAAACCGTTTCTTTTTTATAGTGTTCTCTGATGCCATCTGCTGGATTCCTGTATTTGTAATTAAAATCCTTTCCCTCTTCCGGGTGGAAATACCAGGTCAGTCCCTTCTGTAATTCCCAAGTATGTTGTGCTTTCTTATGCCCTTTGTTTGACGAGGCGAGAATACAGTCCGTCACATATAGTAAGTTCTCCATAAATACCTACAACTTGAATACAAAGGTTTAGGATTTCCTAAGTGTTTTATAATCAGTATTCTAAGATAGGAACAGGGTAATGGTGCAACCCAGACAAGAATAACAAAAACACAGGAGACAGAGAAAAACTAAGTCTTAGTGTCTTGCTTCCACTTGAGCTAGATAGTGGTGCTTCACCAAGAGTACCTAAAACAAAACAAAATATACATGCTCAGGTTTCACCCTGGGCCTCTGAATTTAGTCTATAGGGGCCAAGGCCTCTACATGGGTGTTTTGTGATTCTAAGGTGCACAACCCTGGTTAAGAACCACCAGTCTATTTCATGGCCCTAGCCATGTGGTTGTCACACTGTCCCCTGTGGAGGTCTAATGTTCCATGAAAGTGCCTATCTAAAAGGCCACACCCCTACTTCAGCCAGAGAAAATCACCTTTCATTAGTTAGGATTTTGCTTGAAGGCCTTTCTGGGACCTAGAAATTGTAGCCATCCTAGGGTCCACCCAGGGCTTTTGCCCAACCCTCAGGGAAACAAACTTTGGGATCATCTTCAACTCACTTTTTCAGCCTATTGCGAATCTATTTGGAGTGTTCCTCCAGGGCAGGAATTGTCTTCTTCATCTTGGTAGAAGATGTTTTCAGGATTTGTACCAGAGGAACATCTTTAACAGTCATCTTATTTTATTCTTAACTAAACTTTCTGACAATAGGCCTAAGATAAATCAATTTTGTGGAATTCTATTTGTATGACTTTACAATGAGATTCCATGGAATATGAAATCTTTTGGATAAAAACAAAAGAAGTGTCAAGCATGGGGTTGACACATCAGAAGCCCTTATAAAAGAGTGATGAATGTACAAGTAACAAACACCTGCAACTATTTATGTCCCTCTGCCTTGCCAAATGCCTCACTGCAAAATGACATACAACATTTGCAGCATCCCCTTAACCTATGAGCTTAGTCTCACAACAAGGTTTTCTGATAGCAGGGGTAGTAATCATTATTCTTAGAGAGAGTCTAAGACATTGCAGATCATGATATGGAACTAGAACAGGAAAAAAAATCATGAAAATGTTATTGGGCCACACATTGGTCTTTCTCTACATTTTATAGTTCAGTCCTTTGAGGTTTGTCTTGAATACCTCGGTGCACATAGGAGAGAAGTCTTTACCACATTTGACTAAGCCCCTCCTCGCTTGCCCAACTTCCCATGGTGTTGTAAAAATTGCTACATTCATGGACCTAAATGCCCCCTGTCCCCACCCTCCAAGAACTCTGGGGTCTGCTCCATCATGGTAGGTCACTGAGAGTACATGGGGTCAGCCCCAAAGATAAGCTGGCTTCAGCCCTCCCGTCTCAGGACTTACCTGCTAACCTTACATCAGTGAGTCATCCTGAGACGAACAGGAAGTCTCATTCCTGATCACAACCTCCTTTGGGGACACAGCAGACAAAAAACAACTGACTGTTTTTCTTCAGTCACAAACTGTTCATATCTAATTTTTTTTTAAATTAAGGACAGATAATCTAGTAATATAAAACTTCATTTAATAAATCTAAGGTATACTAAATAGAAACATATTTCTTTTATATTCTTTCCAGTTAAAAAGAAATAAGGAAAAGAAAGAGAAGACGGGATGGAAAAGAGGAAAGGCAAACATAGAAAAAGGAGAAGGGGGAGATCAAAGGGAAGGAGGAAAGGGCAGATAAAGTCAGAGAAGAAATGGAAAAGTAAACTGGAGGAAGAACAGACAGGATGTAGGGAACAGAGCAGGGCTAAGAGAAGAACAAGTAACAGTGTCTGAAGGATAAGAAATTTACAGGATGGGTAGGGAAGGAGGGGGTCACAAAGGAGAGGGGGAGAGGAAGGATGCTAGGCTTATGTCCAGCTCTCACCTGAGCTGGCTGTTCTCAGACTTTTGAAGATGGGGGAGGAGACAGCAGAGTGTGGTGGGACTGGAGAACCCCAGGTTCTGAAAATGTGCTGAAAATGGTTGTCCGCAGAGCCAGCCCAGCTCACTGACTTCAGTCATGTAAGTTATCGTCAGCCCCTTTCACAGATAAGGCAGTTGAGGTCTGGTGAGCTTAGGGGATTTGCCCACAGTCACACAGCTAAGAAGTGTGTAACCCTGGGAGCAGGCTCTGTTTAAGGGAGAAAATAGATTTCATCCTAACCAAGCAACTGATGTACCATCGGCCCTCCGTAGCCCTGCATTCCAAATCCATGCATTCAACCAACTGCAGATGGAAAATATTGGAAAAAAATTTCTAGAAAGTTCCAAAAAGCAAAACTTTAATTTGCCTTGTGCTGGCAAATATTTACATAGCATTTACATTGTATTTACAACTCTTTACATGGCTGTACCTTGTATTAGGTGAAGTAATCTAGAGATGATGTAAAGTATACGGGGGGATGTGCATAGGTTATATGCAAATACTATGCCATTTTATTTAACGGACTTGAGAACCTGTTGATTTCAGTGTCTGTGGAGCTCCTGGAACCACTTCCATGGTGGATACTTAGGGACAACTGAATTCAGAAATGACACTGCCATCCAAAGTTTCTTCTCACTTTTTCTGGCATATTTCCCTTAATATTCTATTAGCCTTTGTAAGCCTTCACACAGAAGGAATTCATTGAGTTTGGAGATATATTCTTTTTTGCTCTTCAAATCTTCTGACTGCACTCTGAATATAGCAGTGGGGATATGAGGGCAGGGCAGGAAGACCTTCAGGACTGAAATTCAGACCAAGGTCAGAGCTGACTCTGGACCAGAACCTTCTAGTTCTGGACACTGTCCTATTGATTATGAATTATTTCCTCATTTTCTTATTTTTCTATAAGGAAGGGCAATAAAAACAAGAAAAATACATTATATATCAATTTATAGTTTGTAAAGTGTTTTCACATATTTTCCTCCCATGTTGTTTCGTAACAACCTGCAAAGTAGTTTCTGAAACTCAGAAAAGTTGGTGGTAGGACCTTGAATTCGTGGCTCCTATGCTCTTGCAGCAAAGAGATTTTCCATGAGATGAGAGAGAACGTAAATGAACCAGGTAGCCGTCTCAAAAATAGCATTGACTATAAAGTGTTATGTGTCTTGTGTCTATGAAAACCTCAACTTTCTTTCACACTTCTTTTCCTTCTCAGAAACAATCACTTCCTGGGTGGTCATTTTTTTCCTCCCAGTAAACAGTGCCTTGAACCCAATCCTCTACACTCTCACAACCAGCTTTTTCAAAGACAAGTTGAAACAGCTGCTGCACAAACATCAGAGGAAATCGATTTTCAAAACTAAAAAAAAAAGTTTGTCTACATCCATCGTGTGGGCCGATGACTCCTCGTCACTGAAACTTGGGGTTTTGAACAAAATAAACCTCGAGGAGAATATAGTGAAACCAGTTTCCTAGTAATGGTTTTGGAGCACTGGACTTTCAATGGACTACCTAAAAAAGCACAGCATTTGGAAGATGACATCTGCAGTGCTTTTCATCTTTACCAACGGCGAACCTTTCTGCACAGAGAGCACGGCAGGATGACGTCAGGCACTGCATTCCGATGGCAGCTGTCCTGTTTACCAGCTGGGCTGAGAACTGTACCTGAGAGTTCTCCTCACCGACATGCCTGAAGTGCACAAGTGAATCCATAAACAGCAGGCTGATAAGCAATTGTTCTCTAGCTCGCCAACGCGGCCAACCTACCAGCGGAGGCCCACACGTTGGCACTGCATGGTCTGTTTTTAAATTGAATTGTGCTGTCCATAAAATAAAAAGAGTCACGACATCTAACTCTAGCGTGGCGGTAATAGCATAAACCTAACATCTCTCTCCTTGCTTTTTCAACGTCAAATGAAATCATCAGCATCCTGCTGAACTGATAGCGAAGGATTTCCAAGATGTCTACCCACCTCAAGTCCTGCCCTATGGAGGCCCGTGGATTAGCGGCTTTGAAAGCAGAACTTCGTACAAGGTTCGAAGTCTAACATATGACCAGAGAGGCACGCTGACCATTCGCCTAGTACCATGCACCTTTTCAGCTTGTATTTAATGTGAGAAGAACTGAGCTCTCAAAATATTTGTCTTAAGGTTGCCCATGCCATAAAGGAAAATTGGGCACTCCAACTGCCAAAAACTACATTTTAATATGTTTTAAAGTATAATTTCTTAAGAGCAGTATCCCTATTGCTGGCAAGTTCTGCCATCATAGAACACACAGATAAGAAGTGTTAAGGGGGATTTAAGAATACTGGACTCAGATAAATTCCTATTGTTTTTAACAAAAAGGCTGGTAAGTTTGGATTTGTTTTTTGAAAATGAAAAGTAGTTGTGAAGTCCTGGACATGTTTTTATATGGAAAGTTTATATGTGAAAAAAAAAAAGAATCAGGTAAATAAAATTATATTTTGCATTTGTCTATACATTATTTTAAATTCAGTAAAGACCACAGATAGGGCTTATTGACTGTTACCCATGTTTTTCTTGGTAGAGAATATAACTAGCAAACAAACACAGCACCGCAGTTAACAAGACACCTCTTTACATTTTTCTTTCTCTTCTCCCCTTTTCCAAAGCATGGAGCAGTAACTTAATTTCTTTACTCTTCACTTCATTCTGAGTTCCTTTAATGAGATGAAATGTAAGCAGCTGACTCAGAACTCCACATCACCTCCTACTGCATATTAAATGAGATGCCCTTTTATCCAGTAGCATCCAGGAAAGAAAGAATCCCAGAGTTTATGCATCACAGCTGTGTCGGTAACTTACCTGTTGTTATCTAATATTGACTAAAACCTTCATGGGAGTTCCTTTATTTTGATCTAGTGAGATATTCCTTACATCAGTGAAATCTTTTCACTCTTATTCTAGAAATTATGTCCCTACCCATTGACTAGGCCACTCTTTTTCCTTACAGTTTCAAATTTTCTCTGTTCTATCTCCTCACTATGATTAGTTGCTTCCCAACTTGTCTATTTTTTTAAATGTCCTTTGCCAGTCCTTGAACATCACATGATTTATTTCTAATATATTTCCCAACATCAAAAGCATAAATAAGGAATAGACCCTGAGTGTAGGGCGTCTCAATCTTAGCACAGATGTGTCTCCCAGTTTCCCATTCTCGAGCCTTAGGCATGGGCCGGGAAGCAAGGATCTGGGAACTGTGTTTGTGAATGTCTACACTCCTACTGTTGAGCTTTGGACATGAGGAGAAGCACAAGGTCAGATGCACCAGGGAATTTGGCAGCATATTTCATGGAAAAATGGAAGCTCTATATTGGTCAGCAGCATGACAAATAGTATAAAATTGAATTCTAATAGCTTAGTGATTTACAATCTTACTCTGTACTGCTATATAAATAGAAAACCATCAGAAATATGTTTAATTTTAGCAAATGATAGTGTTTTATCTGGGCTGAGTGAAACCTTTTGTGTTGGGTCAAACTTGTTTTCTAAACCCAGTATTTCTATGTGGTTGTGAAAATACCACCTCTGTTCATGAGCCATTTTCCCTGACAAGATAAACATCAATTAAATGTCACTCCAGAATTAAAGAGGCCACAGACTGTGCCATCTCTGAGTAGGAGAGGGTGAGGGCAAATTACCTGATCCACATCCTATTATGCCTTTGTGTATAACGTATCTTGTCTTGAAAAGAAAAAGATATTCTAAAAAATCAATATGGAACCTCAGACATCAGTACAAAGAGAGGCTTTGTGGTTTATCTGTACTAGACATAGCCAAGCTTTTCTACATCACTTTGTTTTATTCTTAAGCTTCATATCTAATTAAAGTTAAACTAGTTTATGCCAATCACAGTTGCTGAAATAGCTTCTTGATGGTCAGGTGCTTTAAGTGAAATTAGGCATATCTGAGCTTTTGTATAAATAGTAGTATCACCTTCCCCCAATCCCATCTTACACCCCAATTCTGCGGCTTCATCTACCTGGTCTCTATAAAATCAAGGAGCCATAAAAGCAGACCCATCTTCCCAGTGTTTGCCTCCTAAGGATGACTCGGTTGCCAGATCAAATTAGCATTTGGTGATTTGCTACCTATCTACTCATGCCACATTTTCAAGATTTTATCTCACCCCAGGTGATTCTTCGCTCTGCTTTACCATCCTCAAGTTCATAAGCAGTGCAGAAATCCAGAGAATGCACATGTTAGAGATGAGAAGTGGTAAAGACTTCACATCAATCATATCCACCCTATCGTTTGATAAATCCTCCAAGGGAGTCTGAAGGAAATGTATCTTCCAAAATTAACAAGGAATACATGTAAGACATATTTCTTTTTAGTTTTTGCAGTATAATGTAAATGGGCATATCATTCTATTTAATACATAGACTTAGGCAACTTAAGAAACAAAACATTGAAGATAAGTATTTGTGTTTTATTTCCTTATTCTGGTAGATAAGAGAATGATTATAAAGATCTCTATGTATCTATTTATATATTTATCTGTTTATGTATGTTTCTGTTTATATGTCAGTTGTCTGACATCTTGTTTATGAAAGACAGAAGGTGTATATTTAATAATGTTTATTATCTCTGACCAGGAAAATGAAATGAAATTAGATGATTCTCCTTTTACATGGCTTTTCAGTGGGAGATCTCAAAGTCCTTGAGAAATACTTCCCAAAGCCCTGAAAGCTAGTTGAAACCTATTACTCCCTGTATTTCATTACACTAGTCTTCAGGAGATTTCTCCACATGACACATACGGGAGGAACAAATTACAAATGAAGAAATAGAGAACAAAAAGGCCAAGTGACAAAGTTGCAGATCGGGAGTGGGGATCGTCTGCTGTCTGAACAGCCTGGTCCGAGTCCATAGTGGCACCTCCTACCCCCAGGACCTGAAGAAACTCATAACAATTTTGGGTTATAAGCTCATAACCACTTTATACAGAAGAAATTATTTCTGGACTACCTGGGAGCTAGTAAAACGTTCACTTGTTTAGTGATTCTCTGACTTCATGGTGCGAGGGTGTCTGATTCATATAGGTTTTGTAATGAAAGCTGTCTAGTTTCTTGCTAAGACAACACACATTTAATACAAGGAAATACACTGTCAAAAGTAAGGGGGCTGGTGACATAGTTCAAGGTCAGCCATCAACTACTTCCAAGACCCCAGACAAATATCTTTAAATCTCTATCATTCTCTATAACTGACTTTCCTTAAGATTATATCACATAAACTGACGTCTTGGCCCATTTCTGGGAAGATCTATTATGTGGATTAAAACACTTGCTGAAGGTTGATATGGATTAAAAATCCAAAAGTTTACATAAAGTTCAAAGATCATTCAATTCTCAATTTCCCTTTTCTCAGGAAGAATGAATGCGCAGAGCCACCAATGTTCAGAAATCCACTCCTTTCAGTGGATTTCCTTCCAGGAAGCTTCTATTCTGGAAAAAATACTGAAGCAAAGCCTCAGACATTGAAGCTTTTCTAGGACACAGGCACTTACAACAATACAGCAGTAAGTACAACTTAAAAATTAGATGGCCTATTGCTAAGCAAAATCCAGGAATGCAGAGATCAGGATAATTAACAAGCAAACATCTTAACTACAAATCAGACTGATCTCTTCACATAAGTGTATAAATAGGTCTACTATCACCTGCATTATCCTCTTAAACAGACATAGATGCACAGGGATGTCCAGCTCTTATGACTGGGTATACTCCTGGGAAAAATGTTGTTAGGATAAGGAGACAATGACACACCTGATTTCCCTGTGGAACCAGCATAGAACATGTGGTTCTTGACCCAGGGTTCAGCTCCACCTCCAACTTTGCACCATCATCTGTAAACTCCCTCCCCGTGTCACCAGCCTCTCCCTCCCTCTGCCAGCTCTTTCTCCTCAGCTCGCAATGCTCAGAATTATCACCGCAAAGAAGACAATCCCACCATCCTGCACCCTCCTTTAGCATCTGTCTTATTCTCACCTTCTCTTTATAGCTAAACATTTTGAAAGAATAGTACATTCTTGGTCATCAGCATCTCACCTCCCATGACTTCTCAACCACTGACCTCCACCCTCACCACTCCACTGAGCTGCCCTCGTGAAGATCGAATCACTATGTTGTACACATGAAACTAATGTAATGTTATGTCAATTACACTTCAATATAAATAAATAAATAAATTACTTTTTTTCATTGAAGTATAGTTGATTTACAGTGTTTCAGGTGTACAGGAGTCTCTGGCTCTTCCATCACTTCCTGTTCAGGAAGACGCATCAGGCCACAGGAGGGTGAGAGTGGAGGAGGGGTAGTAGAATCTGGCTCCTCCAGCAGCTACTGAAGAGGCCAGGGCATGTAATCTGAAAGTGCAGGGTGATTTACTCCCCTCTGAATGAACTTTGTCCATAGGAGAGGGAAGAGAAAAGGGGGCCAGCAGATCCATTTCCACTTGTCCTGCTCCAAGGAACTGTTCCTAGGAATACGTTCCCCTAAAGCCTATCCAGAGACACCTCATGTGACCTGCCCAGCTGCTCGTCTTGCCTTGTTCTGAAGCTGTGGCATTTGCACAAACCTTGCATTTGCTCCTTATCCTTCTCTGCCTCACATTCTGCTTCTCTCAGCCTCACTGCTCTAGGGTTGGCTTCCTAATAAAGCACTAGCTCTTAAACCTTGCCTCAGGCTCTGATTTTTCTAGGGGATCCAGGCTAAGACATCCCACAAACCAGCAATTCAACTTGCAGGTGTTCACCCTAGAGAAATCGAAGCACATGGGCACAAAGAGATGAATACAGAGATGTTCAGTGCTACAATGTTTGTTCAGTATTTGTATTAGCACAAAAGCAGAGGCAGCCTAACTGTCCTGCAGTAGGAGAATGGGTAAACTATGGCTTATTAATTAAAACAATCCATTATCATTCAACAGTTAAAGTGATCTCATGTATCAAAATAGAGAAATGTCAAGAACGTAATATTGACTGAAAACAGTTATAAAAGATGGAGTACACTATATCATTTACACAAAATTTTAAAACACAAAACAATATATCCCTTATATATCTTATACATGGGAATGATATTCTGCAATTTTAAGAAAGGATTTACCTCTGGGAAAGAGAGAAAAAAATTTTAATCTGTCTTTAACAATTGTTCTAAACAACAACAAAAAAAAGACCTAAAGCAAATATCACTAATGTGATTATCTGTTTAACTTTGCCAGTGTATATATTGTTATCAGTTATATTGGGTTGGCCAAAAAGTTTGTTCAGGTTTTCCATAGCATTTTACAGGAAACCCGAACGAACTTTTTGGCCACCCCAATATTAGTTCATAAACTTTTTTGTGGTTCCACCATCTTTTAGAATTAAAATTTAAATGACTCAAGCCCTCATCTTGCATATCATAACGTTAGAATGTCCAAAAGTCTCTTGAAGTGAGGTTTCTTTGAATTTTCAGGGGATTTACAATTGGCTAAATCGGTTCCTGTTCTGTGAGCACTTTCCTTCTCCCCTGATCCCCAGCTCTGGGCCTCCTCTAGCCTCAACTGTCTGGACCATGGGCCTCAGTCCTCCCTCGATATGGTGCCAACACACTCACAGAGCAGAGGGATACTGTAGGGAGGGCTGTGTTATCCCTCAAATCCGTGTACCATTAACAGACTTATAGTTGAGGGTAATGAAGACAGATTACAGTTCAGCTAAAAAAAAAAAAAAAGAACACAAAACTTAAATGAAGTGTGTTCTAAAAGCTCATTCAGTCATTTCTCTCTCTACATTTAGGCCCACACTGTCTCCATCTTCTGGGGCTTTTCTGTTACACACACACACACACACACACACACACACACACACACACACACACACACACACACACACCCCTTCTCCCTACCCTGACTGCCAGCCGTTTTATCCCACAAATTCTGTTAATCCCTTCTTCAGAATAGTTTTGTTTTTCACCCCTGCCCCAAACTGACTTTCAAGCCTACCCTGGCTTATCCAAAATATGAATCCACATTGTTAAACAAAGGGCCTTCTATTTAGGATCTCTGCCCTTTGGCTACACGAAACAGAAGGAAAAGCTTTGAAATTACAGGCTTTCCTTTAGCATGAACAAATTTTATGAAAGATAGCTTCCCCCTACAAGTCTTTCTCAAAACAGAAGGAAAACAGTATGAAAATTCACTTTACATCTGTCCAGAATAAATCCGCAAGGGTGGTGAATCTCCCCCAACGCCCCACCACAGTTTACCCAACTCAGCACCCCTACACATATATACAAGTGCTAAAAGCCCTGAAATCTAGGGCCATTTAGTATAGGGGCAAATAATTCCATACACCTTAGTTGATACTGAAGAAATATATGCATTATGATCCAGTATTAGAATTACTGTCCATAAGGATGATGCCTTAGATGTGCATAGCCTTCCACAGTTTACAAGGAACTTTTATATAGAACACAATCTGTAAAGAAATACATAAGGAGACGCAAATAATTTTTAGCAGAACTGAAACTAAAATCCAATTCTCTTGACACAATAAAATTCTTTCCACTCTACCAAGCTGTATCTAAACTTATGTCACCTAGAAAATATTAGATTAGTATGAGTACTATAGAAAGGATAAGGTGAAAAGAAATCTAAAAGATTTCAGAAGAATTCATTTCAAAGTTTAAGCTTTGGTGGACAAATGGTTGTCTAGAACAGTGCCTAATGCATAGTAGGTGCTCAAGAATTTGTTGAATGAATGAATGAAATGTGTATGTCCCTGGCTGCCTGAAATCACTGTTTAGTTATCCAGAATAACCCAAGGGTTTTAGATGGTTGAAATGGTGTTATCCAGGATGGAGGGAGATGTGTTTATATGTATGGAGATATATATATATCTCCAGAAATTCCCCATCTCTATTACTCTCTTCCTTGCCTACATCCTTTGTCTTCAAAGCCACATTAGAAAGTATAGATCATTAATATATAAGAAGACATACCCAGGGGTATAAAAACCATACCTAGAAGAGGACACTGAGATTCAGATAAGATTTTTTCACAACTTTATTACCTACTGAATAGAGTACCCTTTGTGTAATCTTTGGTGAAATCAGACTTTCTTAAAGGAGAGAGCATATGTGACTTCCTTTCTTCTTCCTGGTGCTGAGGGTGAATGTGGCCGTGCAGAGCACAGAGGTAATATAAAGTGAAGTAAAACCCTTGACTTTGATTCACAAGAGGGGGAAAATTTGCTCAGAGAATGGGACGCATCAGAGAACAGACCTCGGTCCCACTCTCAGGAGAGACTGCCCAATGGCTGAGCAAACAGCAGAGTTTTATTTGGCAGAATTTGCTTCAGAGAGTTGAGAGAGGAGAGAAGGGATTCAGAGAGGAAGAGTGAAGATCAGGGTTTAAACCCCTGTGCAAGGAGTGCAGTCAGGTTGAAGCACACTGGAGAATTTAGAACACTAGCCAAAACAGAATCAATATCTATCTAGCAAAAATGCCAGAATGTTATTAAGTCACCTGCAAAGCATATGAAGGAGAGAAAAGGGGTCTCTTCCTGCACCGAAAGACAGCAATCCCTGAATAGGTTCGTGGTCTATCACCATGAGGAGCTTAAAGAACACTGCCAAATAATGAACTTGTATGATTGTATTGAATAAAAAATTTGCTAAAGGATTCAAACATCTTGTGATAAGTGAACGTGAATCAAAAGAAACGAAACTCCATTAACTCAATGCAATTTTGAATCAGCAGATATTGAGGATTCAATTTAAGAGTTGAAAAGATTTGGGAAGAGCCTCTAGCCAAGGAGATAACGTCTTCCCTGAGGGTGGATTAAGGAAGTAAAATATAGCATTCCCCGACCTCCAGAGTGGCGGAATGGCTTCAACCGCCAGATCTCCTCCCCATCTCAATAAACCCCAACTCACTGCTGGGGCTCAACAGCCTCACTCCCAGGCCGACAGTGGTGCTGGAAAAGCCACAGACTGGTGATTTGTTTTCTCTTCTTTTTAACAATGTAATTAGTATTGCACAAACTAAACTATGGCAACACTGAAAGAAACAAATAAAAAAATGAAAATCACCCATAATCCCCTCACTTTAATATAATATGATTTTCATTTATTTATTTTCTATTATGTTAATAGATATGTTTTCCCTCATTGCAAACCCAGCATATATACAATTACATGGTGCTGTTTTTCTTTTGCAAGAGTGTAAAATTTTTTCATGTTCCCCAGTTTTCATAGTTGTTATTTTTTCTATATTGAGATTCAGTGATTTTCCATTGAAGTATTAATCCTAATTGATGTAACCACTTCCCTGCTGTGAAGCATTTTGGTTCTTTCCAACTTTGTTCATTCATTCAGAAAGCATGAAGTGTCTTTTATGTGCCAAACACTATACTAAACATTAGAGACATAAATAGTCCCTGCTCTTGACAAATTCAGGGGAAAAGAGATGTGGTCACTAAAGGGGGGACCTGGAACCAGACTGCCTGGATCCAGAGCTCCCCGTGGAGTTGGTCTTGCATCCGAGCTCACTTCTCCCTCTGCCTAGTCTTCTTCCTCCCTCTCCTTTCCACAGGGGTTGATCCTGTGAGTACACCCTAATAAACCCCCTGAACACTAGACTGTCTCAGAGTCTGCTTTCTGAATACACCAACCTGTGAAACACCATAAAAGAAAGGTGAGCTTTTCAAACCCTTGGGTAGAAATGGAACATAAATCTCACACCGGGGATCAAAAGACCTAGTTCAAGTCCCAGATCAGCCACAGAGAGGCAGTGTGATCTCGAACAAGCCTCTTACTGTCTTGAACCTCAAATGTCTCTAAGAGAAGAATAATTCCTCCCCATCTATCTTACAGGGTTATGGCATGAGGATTTAATGATAAGATGTGTCTTGGGAAAACACTACAGAGTGTAAGTTGCTAGATAATTTGTTATTCAGTAGATTCTGGAGTTGTTCTTTTCTTTGTTAAGTTCATCCTTCTCAGCATTAAACCATTCAGATTGCTCTAGAAAAATATTTCCCTGGGTTATTCTCATAGGTGACTGGAACTAACTCTCTAAGGCTCATAAAGAGATGTAAAAGATCAAGAACACTGAGAGAATATCAAAGGACTCTGCATATTTACAACAAACATTTCTACATAAAATATTTTATGACTACACATCCAGATCCCAGGCTACATGAAGCCCTGTAGTCTTGGGTATAAATGAACTAAGACATAAGAGAGTCTGAGGTAGACACAGGACCAGATATAAAGGAGATTATGTGGCCCCAGTCCTGTTAATGATAGGAAGTTATAGTATAATGATTTTATGGGGAGGGGGGTCTATTGCTAATATTTCAGCCCATCCTGGCTAGAGAACTTTGTAAGCACGCCTTGGTTCATTTTTCTTTCTGTTGTTGAAATTTCTTCATAATAATTAGGAGTCTTATCAGAGAGATGGTAGCTCAGCTGGAAATCAGAAGAATGATGGACATTTCGATTTGCAATGGAAGGAGAGACTGGTAATGCAGAGACTGGACATAGTGGGGACGGCAGCTCTTCAGTGCACAGCGTCACTGGGAGCCTCTCCCATTGAGAAGGTGTGACCACCGTGTCACAACTTCTCTTCCTCTAACCACCGTGTCCTATGCCAAGTCGGTAAGACATAGCATCCAGTGAACCGCAGCCACTGCAAACACTCTGTCTATCTATCTAGCTATCTATCTACCATCTATCTATCTATCTAATCTGTCAATTGTCTATCTATATCTTATTTATCTATCTATGTATCATCTATCTATCATCTCTATCTCCTTTTGTGAGAGAGAAAGTCTCAGATTAGTGTGACAATTCACTGACCTGTAAATTGTTATAAAAGAAAAATTAGGGGTTATAATGAGGGTCTTAGCCTCTCTCCACCTTCAGCAACCTTCAGAGATCTTTGATTTCCTCATCTCGATTCAATGAAAAACACAATATTAATTAAAAGTTAAAGCATTTTCCCTTTGCTAAGGGCAGCAATCTTTCTCTTAGCCCTTTTCCAGCACTGATGAGGAGAAAGCAGATCCCATTCAAAAAGCCCACTGTAGAAAGTGGAGCTGCTCTGTCAACACCAGCGAACAAGAGTGAACAAATTATCCTTAATTTCCCCCAAAAAATATTAGTAAATAATTAATAGAGAAAGTGGGAGTTCATTTGACAGTAAACAGAACAAGATCCAGGCTAAACAAAGAAAAACGAAAAAAGCGAAGTTGGTTTAAGTGTCTCTTCTCTTCCCCTCTCTGTTTATGTCACTTTTCTCTCTCCCTTAGGGTCTACCAACCTTTGTACAGGTTGTCTCCCCTTGCAATCCCTTGGCCTCCCAAATTCCTCACCCTAATTTGGCTGTCCATGACTCAGTATCTTTATTTACCTCCACTCCCCAACCCAAGGCATGCACTCCTTCCCCACTCATAACCCCATTAGTCAATGGGTCTTATGCCCTCAGGTTTTAAGGGCTAACTAGCTAGTCCGGAGGCTAACATAGATTACAGAAAGAGGCTGGGTAGGGAGGGGCTGCTCCCAGATAACATATAGCAAATACATGTTAATAATAACTTCCTAAAGACAAGTGGTCCATGGGAACCATTTTCTCCATTAGAGATTCCAGTGGTGGACATTTCAGACTTGACAGCTAAGGAGGGCCAGGCTCCGGCTGGCTGGGGGGAGCGAAGAGAACTGCAGCTGGAATGACCACTTTCACCCCTATCTGAGGAGCTTCCTCCCAGCCCTAATCTCTTGATGTAGAGGCCCTCTACCTGCTAGTTTCCTTCCTTCAAAGTTTTGGGAACGTAGATACCATCTTGCCAAAAGCCTTTTTGATTCCCTTGATTCCCTTCAGTCTGGTAGTATACCTTGGCTTCAGAACAGAGAGCTGTCAATGATGATCTCCTCTGATCTGGCAATTCTGAAGCATAAACGTGCCAAAATGAGACAATTAGAGGAGCGGTGCCTTATGCGTGAGTACTATTATGTATTAACGTACTGAGTGCCACCCAAAAGAGAAGTAGTAGGTACCCAGACACGCTCGCGGTATTTTAACCTACATGTTTTAAAAACTCGTGAAGCTTTAAAACTCCCCCAGCATATGCAACAGAATCATTCTGCGTTTCCTGAGGTAGAAGCTGGGTGAACAGAGTGATATTGCCAAGGGGGTTTAGGGAGGTTGATCAGCGGTGACATTAAACAGCAGTTTCCTGTGAGAAGCACAGCTGCCATTTAGACGAGGCAGGGAAGAGCGGAAACCAAGCAAAGAGAACGCTAGGGAGGAGATGACGGGGGACAAGTGGAGAAGCTGTACGGTAAGCAGTAAAGCCCCGCAGAGGGATGAGGAGCCCAGCGAATGCCTCCTACTAACACGTACCCACTGCTCATCTCCTGAAGAGAGAAAACCAACATGGCAAACCTTTCCTTTTGTTCTCATGAATTGGCAAATATAAGGCCCACATCACTAATGTTGCCCCAAAGTCCTGACTATCCAGAATGACTAAAAACAAGTCATTCACTCATTCAGTGAAATGAATGGAGTGGAAAAATGGGGGATAGGGACGGGGGGAGACAGATTTCACCAACTTCCACATATTCCAGAATTATTTTTATGTCTGCCTTCCAGACACTTGGATGTAACACATGTATGCAGTTGAAAGAGATATTTTTTCCTCTTAACATATAGGGTAGCTGTGCTTCACATGATTCATGTATAGGTATAAGATTTAAATATGGTCAGTTTTGCTTATTTTTTTTTGTTTGTGGCTTTTTAGCAGCCTCTCTCTATTTTCCCCACCCTCCCCACCCCAAGGCAACCACTTTTCTACTCTTTGTTTCTATGAGTTTGACATTTTAAAAATTTATTTATTTATTTATTTATTTGTGTGTTTGTTTATTTACTTATTTATTTATTTCAGAGTCCACATATAAGTGATACCATACGGCATTTGTCTTTCTTTGTTTGGCTTATTTCACGTAGCATAATGCCCTCCAGGTTCACCCATGTTGTCACAAATGGCACCATTTCCTTTTTTGTTGTGTCTGAATAATATTTGATTGTATATACAGATCTTCCTCGACTTATGATAGGGTTATGCCCCATAAACCCATCATATGTTGAAAATATCATAAATTGAAAATGTATTTAATACCCATAACCTACTGAACAACGTAGCTTAGCCCAGCCTACCTTCAACATGCTCAGAACACAACATTAGCCTACAGTTGAGCAAAATCATCTAACACAAAGCCTATTTTATAGAATAGGCGACAATATAACAAAGTGTTGAATATCTCATGCCATGTATTGGATTCTGTATTGAAAGTGAAAAACAGAATGGTTGTTATGGGTATGGAATGGTTGTAGGTGTATCAGCTGCTCACCTTTGTGAGCCTCTGGTTGACTGGGAGCTGCAGCTCGCTGTCGCTGCCCAGAATCACACAAGAGAGTATCGTACCACCTATCACTAGCCCAGGAAAAGATCTAAATTCAAAATTCAAAGTACAGGGACTTCCCTGGTGGCACAGTGGTTAAGAATCTGCCTGCCAATGCAGGGGACATGGGTTTGATCCCTTGTCCAGGAAGATCCCACATGCCGCAGAGCAACTAAGCCCATGCACCACAACTACTGAGCCTGCGCTCTAGAGCCCACGAGCCACAACTATTGAGCCTGCACCACAACTACTGAAGCCCGTGTGCCTAGAGCCCGTGCTCTGCAGCGAGAGAAGCCACCGCAATGAGAAGCCTGCGCATCGCAATGAAGAGTAGCTCCCACTCGCCGCAACTAGAGGAAGCCCGCGTGCAGCAATGAAGACCCAACACAGCCAAAAAAAAAATTCAAAGTACAGTTTCTACAGAATGCATATCACTTTTGCACCATCATAAAGTCAAAAAATCATAAGTCAAACCATCATAAGTTGGGGATCATCTGTACATATACCACACCTTCTTTATCCATTCATCTGTTGATGAACACTTAATGTTGTTTCCATATCTTGGCTATTGTGAATAATGCTGCTATGAACATGAAAGTGCAGATATCTCTCTGATATTCTATTTTCATTTACTCTGGATATATATCCAGAAGTGGGATTGCTGCATCATATGGTAATTCTACTTTTAGTTTTTTGAGGAACCTCCAAACTGCTTTCCTTAGAGGCTAAACCAATTTCCACTCCCACCAACAGTGCACAAGGGTTCCCTTTTCTCCACATCCTCACCAACACTTGTTATCTCTTTTTGGTAATAGCCATTCTAACAGGTGTGAGGTGGTATCTCATCGTAGTTTTGATTTGTATTTCCCTGATGATTAAGGGTGTGAGTACTTTTCCATGTACCTATTGATCATTTATATGTCTTCTTTGGAAAAATGTGTATTCAGTTCCTCTGCCCATTTTTAAATTGAATTGTTTGATTTTTTGCTATTGAGTTGTGTGAGTTCTTTATATATTTTAGATATTAACCCCTTAGGAGATGTATGAGTTGCAAATATTTTCTTCCATTCTGTAGGTTGTATTTTCTTTCATTTTGTTGATGGTGTCTTTTGCTGTGTAGATGCTTTTTAGTTTGATGTAGTCCCACTTGTTTTTTTTTTGCTTTTGGTGCTTTTGCTTTTGGTGTCAAATCTAAAAATCATCATTGCCAAGACCAGTGTCAAGGAGCTTACTCCCTATGTTTTTTTGTAGGTCAATTCTGTCAACTTTGGACAATTTTGTTGTAATGAAACTTTATTCCTGAAGGATTTGTTCATTGAGTTGTCACTGTATAAGGAAAACCACATTAAAATGCAAGACTTAGAAAAACAAAAACTTAAGTCTTTGCAAGATCAGAGTGCTCCTCACTTTTGCTTAATATCAGATTGTCAAAATTAGTAATCATCAGCTGCAAGAAAGAAATAATTTATTTTTTCATAGTCTTGACTAAAGATTTAGTTTTTATAAGGTGGAGAACAAATTGTATGATTTTGGGGGTGGGGATTGAAGAGTTTATTCAATTTATGTTTCAAGGCAATTACATAACTGTTTATTTTGGTTAGCATAATATTTTGTTGCACAATTAGTGCTATTAATTTATACCATCAAATTGTATGATTTTTAGTAATTTTTCTCCCTTAGGATCTGAGTAATTTTTTTCCAATTAAGGAACAACATTTAAAAAAAAAGAACCTTTGAGAGAAAAATTCAACTGTGTCAGTGTACCTAATGGATACTATAAAATAAACCAGATTGTTGACTCGGTCTTTCTCTCCTAATAACTGACCCAGAAAAGAAGTTTAATTTCTAGAATGTAAAGTAGGACTATTTCCTTTGATATTTCTATTAATCAAATATCTTAAATCCAAATTTATAATGGGCATATACATCTGGCATTAAATTGTTTTTAAAATGAAGTACATTATTTCTCTGACCCAACAGCTGTTACTGAATACTATAGAGATGTCTGAGATTGTGTTTGTAAGCACAACTATAATGGTTTCTGAAATATGATTTAAAAATCAATATCTAAAAGTATTTTAAATGCATACTTGGGCATTATTCATCCTAGAGGCATGCACATCTCATTTTCTAGAAAAATCAAAGGCATACTCTGTAAAAATAAAAACAACATTTTCAATACTGTCTGTAGGATTTGATTGTGCAGGGCCAATACTTATATTTAACCAACTTGGGGGGATGAACTAAATGATGAAAGAATATTAAACTTGAACAGCTTAGACATAGATTTTCTACAGCTAAAACTCTGTGTCTTAGTCATAGAGAGCTACCACAACCACTGATAAAGAAATGAATAAAGTAAAAATTAACTATAAGTTTCTTTTATCTTAATATTTCTTTTAAAATATAGGGAAAAGAGCAGTTATATTATTTGTGAGTTCAATATTATTATCCACTGATTATATAACGCTTAATTCATTTTCCTAAGGTATGTTTGGAGAAACAAGTAACAACAGTATTATAGGGATTACATCAATGAAGAGCAATCACTAAATAATAAAGCAACAACATTTATAACAAATATAATAGTTTTGTTAGGGTTTTAAAGTCCCTAGGAATTTTTGAATATTGAAAGAGCAAATAGATATAAATATATTTTGCTTTAGATGAGGTTTGCAATTTTTCTTTCCATGATTAATTTTAGGGAAATTAAGACACATTTTTATGGAAAAAAAATTTACTCTGTAATTACATATTACTTCAAGATTTTTAAATTCATGCTCTGATATATAAATAGACTATAATCAAACTAATTAATACTACATTAATCTGGTTCATAACAAATCAGGTTACAGTTGATTCAACACTCATTACAGTTCATCTTTATTTTCTAGTTGAATTTAAAAATGATTATTTTTCTGAGCAAAGAGAGGTATTAAGAATTTCATTTTTATTTATAATAATTAATTGTTCAACATTTCTAACTTTATCAAAATTATATATTTTGTTGATTCTTTGGCACTTCAAACTCTATAATTTGGGTAAATTTTCAGCACATGCCTGAAAATTACACATTTGCAATTTATTGTGGTTTTAGTCAGCAGTGGTTAGTGAACTCAAATTGGAATCTTTAACTATAAAATACTTAGAGCCTCTTACTTTAGACCGTGGTAGGTACTGGTTTGAAAAGATAATTATAGAAATACATCTGTTAGAAACATATAGTCTTGGGGGAAAAATTAATGAAATACATAAATATTTCACAAGAAATTCACAAGGTTTGATATCTGTAGGCAAACCCGATGATGCCACCACCGAACCGTACCTGGCCCAAGGAGTGGCAGAGAATGGGCTGTGTGCAAGAGAGAGCCTGAGAACAATTCTGCAGATGGTGCTGAAAAACACCTGGATGCACGTATGTACAATCTGTCAACCTCCACATCCCAGCTCTGGTGGGAATCTCCCTCCCCTTGTCCATGCACATCCCTCAAGCTGCAATTTACCCTTCTGTCTTCAAGGTGGCTGTGAGTTTAGTTTAACCTGATTTCACTTCAATAAATTGTTAAGGGAGACGAATGCTATTGGAGCTTTTCACACTCCGCACACGGGTAGAGGTGGAACTGCCCAGATTTTCACTTCTCCAGGCCCTTGCTGATGGCCGATCTCCATATAAGCCCCCCAGGCTTCCTAGTCCACAAGCATCCATCTGAATTTTGAATCATGCTGAGGGCTGTGGGTGCAGAGCACAAGGCCTCAGGAACCAACCTAAAGCTGAAAACATTGCAGTTGCTACTTGTAGAGAATATAATATATACATGGTTCTTCCAGTAGTCACGTGTCTTTTAACCTGATAAAAGCACAAAAGTGCTAGCTGGAAATGAGAACGGAATCTGCAAAACTAGCTTAGATCACTCAAATCTGCCTGACTCCAAACCAGTCCTGGGACAGCCCTGCATCTATTCCACCCACCACCAATGTTGGAGGTCCTCTAGTTTCATTTCATAACTAGAATGACATCCTTCAAAAGAAGTAATTGTTATCATGTTAAGTGGTCAAGACAACCTGGCAATAGTAGTTTTTAAAAGTAATCAAAAAGAGAGAGTTAAGAAATAAAAAAGGATCATTTGAGTTCATTTTTGAGAGAAGTTTAGCTACATCAAAAAAATGCTTCAAGTCAATTATTTAAAAGATAGAAATGATTTCAGTGTCAATCTCCTTTAAACACATGCATCTGTTGGGTTTTGTTTTATTTTATTATCATTTGAAGGTAACTAGAACTGCAAACATCAGCTTCTCTGAATAATCACTATGAAGTCTTCCAAAAGAAAGGCAAGGGCTATAACCCTAGTCTAAATTTTTGGATGTCTTCCCAGTTAAATGTCAAAACAGTAGCTTCCTTTGGGATAACTCTTCTTCTTTATTGTACTGAAGAGCCTTTTAAGTGGTTTACTCTGAATAATTGCATATCATGCTCGACTTTACTTTCACATACTATGAAAATTTTTATTTTCTCATTCTCTAGGAAACAGCCAAGTTACTTCAAGCCTGTTTCTTTTCTCTCTTAAATACAAAGCTATTTTTCTGGAAGTGGAGGTGGGGGACCTGTAATATGCAAAGGCAGAGAACGTATAATCAGTGTAGATAAACAGAAACATGTATCCCCTCCCCCCTTCATCCACATCAAGTCAGCTTGCTTTCTTCTGAAACCATAAACACATTCACACCCCGGGACTTTCCAGGTGCTGTTTACTCCTGCTCTTCCCTCCCCCTCATTCTCAGACTCCTGTTCCTCACTCATCTTTCATTGTCAGCTCAGAATCCATCTCCATCATGATGCCTTTTCCCCTGATCACCCAGACAGGATGATGTGTTCTTTTCTCAGCTAGGGAATGGGTCCCCACTGTTAACTTTTTAGAGTATACAATTTTAGCATTAGTTTTGATTTAAAAAAAAAAAAAATTCACAATTTTCACGTTTACACTACTTACAAAATTGTTCTTTTTCATGGGGCTACCAACGTTTGCAGTCACTGTCTGCTGGTATCCTTCCTTTCCTGAAATTCTGTCATAAGGTACGTTGATTCTCCTAGAACGGCAAGGGACCCCAGGCTAGCTGGCTGGAAGCACCAGGATCTGGCAGGTGGCTCAGCAGGGGAACGTTCTGGTTCTTCCTCTCTACCTTTGATTGTCTTTTCATCTATAGAAGCAGGTCCCGTAAATATCCCAAGGGGCAGTAGCGGATCACTGTCCCAATAGCTCTCTGCCAAGTGACCTGGAAAGGAGGAAGCCTGCTTGAGAAGGCTGTGGAGCCACGGCTGGGGGCAGTGGACGGCTGACAGGGGCTGAACCCCTCCAATGACACCACTGTCCTCTTCCCGAGGACTGTTTCCCACACGCTGTTACATGTGGTCCAATTAAGTTGGTCCTTTCGCACAAATCATTTTTTTCCCAAATATATTAGGAAAACTGTCATGTTCATCTGCTTTTACTTTGATCAGTGAAGAATACTTATTTAGGGATCGATCTGGCTGGGGCTGATGATATTTGATAACATTCACAAAGTAGCTTGCTTATTTTCATTATCTCATTTCTTCCAGTACATCATAATTCCTCGGGGAGGGACAACATCTGATCCTGCAAGAGGAATAGCTCCAGCCTTCTCATTGGTTCTCCCCTGCCTAAAGACTCCAGGGAGATCAGCACTCCCCCATTCTTCTGGATTCCCTAGATTTTTGCACAGAAATTTAGGGAAAAGAGCATTGTAATGCTGCGGTGTTAATTAGATATTACAATCTTGTGAAGGATAAAAATGAGACTAAAAGGGTGACCTGAAAAAGAAAAAGAAAAGAAGCATGGAAGATTTAGAAAAGATTTCGAAGATCTTTAAAACTACTAGGAAATTATCTCCTCAGAGCGAAAAAAAATTCTATAATAAGTATTAAAATTAGTCTGCTGTCAAGTACTTAGCTTATTTACTGTTAAAATATTACAATTGTGCTTCCGTAGATTGAGACTAACTTTTAAATTTCAGGCATTTAGATTTAGGGTTCAACTCACAGCTTATTAAAGTGTGGGATGTGATTCTCTAATGTTCTTACAACTATGTCCCAAAACTCCAGAGTGTTCACACTATATGGGCCAATTAATTTCCAAGCTTCATAATGTATGTCAGCACTATAAACAATTAGTAACAACAACAAAAAGATGATACCCTTTTTGATGGTAAAATGATACTGAACATTTAACAGACATTCATTGAGGGCCTATTGGGTCCCAGGCACTCTCAGTGCCCGGATGGGGATGGGGAAGGGGGTGAGGAAGTGCACAGGGTAAGGATAGATGGGGGATGCAGGTGGGGGGGAGGGGAAATAAGGAAATTAACAAAGCACAGTACCCGCTTTCAAAGGTGTTCATGATCCCACGAGAGTTGAGAGAAAAGGTGGAGGAAAAGAAA
Source organism: Balaenoptera borealis (assembly GCF_965194805.1). NCBI lineage: Eukaryota > Metazoa > Chordata > Mammalia > Artiodactyla > Balaenopteridae > Balaenoptera > Balaenoptera borealis. The sequence continues at coordinate 9,398,555 of NC_138877.1, forward strand.
AATGCTGTTGGGGACTTCCCTGGTGGCGCAGTGGTTAAGAATCTACCTGCCAATTCAGGGGACACGGGTTCGAGCCCTGGTCCGGGAAGATCCCACATGCCACGTAGCAACTAAGCCCGTGCGCCACACTACTGAGCCTGCGTTCTAGAGCCCGCAAGCCACAGCTACTGAGCCCACGTGCCACAACTACTGAAGCCCGCACGCCTAGAGTCCGTGCTCTGCAACAAGAGAAGCCACCGCAATGAGAAGCCCGCGCACCGCAAGGAAGAGTAGCCCCTGCTCGCCGCAACTAAAGAAAGACCACGCGCAGCAACGAGGAACCAACGCAGCCAAAAATAAATAAATACATAAAATCAAAAAAAAAAAAAAGCTTTCTCAGAGCCAGGAAATGAGTTCTGTCTCAGCTCCATCACTTAGAAACCATACGGCCTTAAGTGCATCCCCTCACCTCTCCACTTTCAGGAGAGAATGCAAGAAAGCCCTTCGTGAACTAAAAAGGTAGAAACAAAGGCCAACTAATGATACTACTATGCCCCTCAGAGACGACGGAACTGGGCTTAGATTAAGACCACCAAAATCACACACTACAGGAGGGATAAGAAAGACCCAGAGGAATTCAAATTTTCACTTCCTGATTAGGCTGCCCCTTTTGAACTGAGCTCTAATCCACGGCGACAGTTTGTCCTGTGAGGAACAGTCCAGCTTCACTTCCTGCCACACCTCCCACACAGGGCCACATCAGACATTGCTAAAAGACAGCACAACACCAGCCCCTCCACGCCTGTGCCAAGGTCCTGCCTTCGGTCTTAGTACCCTAAACCTGGCACTGTCTTACCTCCTTGGAGTAACACCTTATTGTATTATAACGACTGTCCCCTTAACAGTCTGGCAACTCTTTGAAGACAGAGATCATGTATTATCAATCTTTGTACCCCTGTCAGAGTACCTGATAAAGATACATGGTTTATTGAATGAGTGGATGGGTGCATGCATATAAACCATTTCTGCCCACAAAGAACAGAATTGTGACATACTCCAACTATGTGCTTATGTGTGTCTCCCTAAAGCACTATAACTCTCAATATGGTTTTATAACAGCTTTACTGAGATGTAATTCACATACAGGTAGCCTCGGTTTTTTCAAAAGTTTGCCATATACCACTTTACTTTTACGACAAACCTACATTAGTAACCATTTTCGCTAACTGAAGGAAATCCAAAGAGGGTTTTTGCTTTTATGTAAAAGGCCAAAAGCAAACATAGCGTTTGTCATTTGATTTGCAACAAGCCGTTATGGAGGCAGCGCCAACCTGGGCAAGGAGAGTGGCCCTGCCAAGGTCCTCCTCTGGGAACTACACTCAGCATCGCAGCAACAATCTGCCATAGTTTTGAACTGTGTCTGTGAGCATCTGTGCTTTATCTCCATTTATTTTGTGTATGCGTTAGCAAGACGTGCCCCAAGGTAATTGCTTCTGTGCTTTATGCCGTTTTGGCTTATGAAAGGCTTCATAGGAACACTCTACTTTGGGTAGCAGGGGAAACCTGTACCACAATTTCACTTAAAGTGTACAGCGCAGTGGTCTTTAGTATATTCAGAATTGTGCATCCATCGCCACTAACAAATTGAGGAACAGTCACATTACCCCCAAAGAAACCCCAACCTATTAGCAGTCACTCCCCATCCCCCCTTCCCAGCCCCCTAGCAACCGCTAGTCTACTTTCTGTCTCTATGGATTCTTAATTTCTTGTTACACTGTGTACATAGCTCAGTTATTAGAACGCATTTCTGCATGACTGAGAAATAAAAACTGAAGCAGCTTCGATTTAATACAGAAGTACAAAATCAATCTCCTTGCTCTGTGACCTTGGATAAGTTGTTGAACTGGATTTAGTTTCTACATAAAATGAAGAAGTTTGCACGGTGTGTGAGGGCACCTTCAGGTTAAAAAAAAAAAAGCAAAAACAAAACAAAAAAACCCTCTGTCTATAATTCCGAGACTCCACCCTAGGTAGCCTTTTCTGGGCTTCCCTAATAAATAAATGTCTTTATATAATTAAGACTTCACACCAGAATTGCTGCAGCCCCTGCCTTCCCCGCGAAGGGCCCTAGAGAAAATGTTTTCTCTTTTCCTGTCCTTCTTGGTCGTCTATTTCTGCGCGGGCCAAGGAGAAACCGCAGAGCCCAGTAGCGGAGTCTTCGCGCGCGCTACACGCAGGAAGTCTCGCCCAGCCCGGGACCCCACCCTCCGCGGCGCCCCTGGAAAGAGCCGGCCGCCGCGCGCGCCCCCAGCGCGGGAGGGGCGCGGCGATGGGGGCGGAGCCAGCGACTCCGCAGCCAATCCGGGAGGCGGCGCGTCCCGGGGGCCGCGGCTCGCCCGGCGCACAGGGGGCGGGGCTCCGCTTGACAGTGGCGGTCGCCGGGCAGCTCAGCCAGGGCACAGTGAGCGCGGCGCGGCGCAGGGAGCTCGAGCGGCGCAGGCGGCAGCGGCGGCGGCGGCGGCGCCGGGTCCCCTCCCGCTCCGGCTCTTGGCGCAGCGGAGTAGCCTCCCGCGGCGGCGGCGGCGGCGGCGGCGGCGGCGGCGTCCGGGCGATGCTGCGGGTCTCCTTGGCCGCCGGTGTCCTGACCTCTTCCTAAAGGTACTTGGCTGGGCTCGCCCCGTCGCCCCGGGCGTCGCAGCGCCGGGAAGTGGCTTTGCAAAGCCCTGGGCTGCAGCGGGCGGGCGGTGGGCTGGGGCGCGGGCTGGGCGCGGGCTGGGCGCGGGCTGGGCGGGGCTGGGCGGGGCTGCGCTGTCTGGGCCGCTTTCCCTGCGAGGAAGAGGGTGGCGGCTGAGGGAAGCGGGCTGGGGGAGGAGGGCTGTCTCCGGGCAGCAGCTGGTGGCTTTGCCATCCTCTATCCTCCTGCCCCCATGTGGTTTGAAAGAGGTTTTGTTCTAGGAGAAAGTTTGATGCTGAGACGAGAGGAGCCGGACTCGGGGGTCCCTGAGGCGCAACCCCATTAGAGGGAGACAGGTCACCCTGGCCGGGGACGCCCGTGACCTGAATGTGGGCATGCGGGAACGCAGGCCACTTTCTGGCCCGAGCAGCATTCCTGACGCAGGCTCTTCCCTGAGGACATTCCTCTGCGGGAATCCCCCTGGGGGGAGGGGACTTTCCGGAGACAGGGCACTCAGAGCCCCCCCGTACTGTGGCTTTTGCAGCAGGTAGTTAAGTCTCCCTTACCTTCTAATTAAAGGTCCCTAAACAATGTGTCCAAGGTGCCGATGATTCTTCTGTCAAATCTTGAATATTTTCTTAATGCTACATGTTTTCCCAGAGTGCTGGGGTGGAGCACGTGAAGAGAGTAGAAGTTGTGGCCCAGCTCTTAGGGTGAGAGGTGGGAAGAAAGAATACAGAACCCACGTACCCACTTGAAGATGGGAGAAAGTTTCGACCTTCAGAAAAAGATGGATTAGGTGTGGATGATTTGCTTTACAAAACTTCCTCGAATGCAGAGAAATAAAGTTAGTGTTGAGTTTCACACGATTGTAGGAACACATCTGTCATAAAGTAGCTAAGAGTAGAGGTAGTCATGTGGATGTCCTATGGACTTGAAATGAGCAGATCTCAACAAGTGTATGTTCAATTCTGTTTAATTCTAATCAGTCTGATACCTTTCTGATCACATGTGTGGATTCTCACAGGTACTTTATTTTTTTTAATATAAATTTATTTATTTTATTTATTTTTAGTTTTGGCCACGATGGGTCTTCGTTGCTGCGTGCGGGCTTTCTCTAGTTGCGGTGAGCGGGGGCTACTCTTCGTTGCGGTGCGCGGGCTTCTCATTGCGGGGGCTTCTCTTTTTGCGGAGCATGGGCTCTAGACGTGCGGGCTTCAGTAGTTGTGGCTCGCGGGCTCTAGACCGCAGGCTCAGTAGTTGTGACACACGGGCTTAGTTGCTCCGCGGCATGTGGGATCTTCCCGGACCAGGGCTCGAACCCGTGTCCCCTGAATTGGCAGGCGGACTCTTAACCACTGCACCACCAGGGAAGCCCAAGTTACTTTAATTTCTTATCAAAAATATTCATACCATAAGACAACTTGATAATGCCAACTTTTGTACCCTGGGGACACCCTTAGCCAAGGATGTCAACCCCTTGCTCTGGTCCATATGATTTATCCCCACACCAGGTCCCACCACTTCTGTGAGAACATTTACATATTAAAGAGAAGGAAACCTCCTTGGTCAATGGTAACACAGTACGTCGAGCACATACTACGTGCCAGATATAGTATTAAGTATTTTATATATAACTTTTAATTCTCACAGTCACCCTGACGAGTTATTATTACTTCCCCTGTGTTAAGGTTTAAAGAGTTTTGCAATTTTCCCAAGATTACTTGTCAAATGATAGAGGTGGGATTTGACCCCGGATGTGTGTGACTCCCTGCCCGTGCTCTTTTCCACTGTCTTATGCTGTCTCCCAGCCCCTCTTGAGAGAGAGTTGCCCATGTTATGATATAGCAGGAAATCCAGATATGGCAACCTGTACTGCATCTCCCAGCCTCCTAGATCAGACCCCTTTGTAGAGTATCTTCTCCCTCTGGGAACCCACCACTGTGTGCCTGTGCCCCGCAGGTGTTCCCTCCACCCAAGGGTGACATCAGGGACTCCGCAGAGCCCTCCCTCCCACACCCCCAATCCCCAGGATGTAAATCAGATGGAAATCTCCAGACATATAAACTTGCCCTTCCAGATAGCTTGGTTCCAGAAGACAGGTAACCAAGTGTTTCCCTCACTGGCACTTAAGGAGCAGTTTCTCCCCTCTCAGCCGTTCAAGTCTATTTTAAGCGTGCACGTATAAGTGCCCCCCACCAGCTGGCAGCAGCATATCCCCTGCAGCACTCCCACTGGCACACTCATCCTCCTGTACCAACTGTCAGAGAATTCCTGACACAGCCCTGTCTACTTACAACGAAAGACTGAAACAAGGTCACTGGGGAAGGTGGTGTTATTCCAGGGAATCCCTGGATTCTCCTCTACTGACCAGAAAGGAAATTCGCTAAGGACCTTAGGAGCAGGAAGCAGGCCTTCTCTAGAGTGCAAAGTGCCATTTGTGTGGTGTAGCCTGTTGTCAGCACTGCTGAAGATATGTATTCACCATATAGAAATGCTTTTACCGGTTATATTGGTGATGGATGTGGCCACACACCTATTTCTGATTTGATTACTCCCTTTTACACTGAGGCAGTTGTCACTTGGCTGAAGGGTATGGAAACCTTGTGTCACAGTTGTGACAGTAAGCTTGAAGCTGTGCCTAAAAAAAATTTATTATTATAATCTACAACCACTGTTTTATCATTTCTCTTCCCTAGGGGGGTGTGTATGTGTGTGTATTCTCTCCCTTTGTATAGTCTTCAACTCTCTCTGGTTCCAAAATGATGCAGTACTAAGGCTAAAAAGAAATAAATGCCTTTTTGAGCTGTGACCATATGCTGCCTGGAAGCATATCCCTGTAGTTGGCATTTTACTCATGTTAATCTAGTGCTAAGCATCGCAAGGTCCCGTGTGCATGCTTTGGGATTTCAGATGGGCTCTCCTGTCTAATTATTTCACTCCATCCCCTGCAGCGTGGTGAGGTTTTAGTTTAGAAGACAGCCCTGGCACCTCCCCTCTGATATCTCTAAATGGCCAAGAACTGGAGCAGCACTAATTAAAGTTGGGAAAGTAGAACATGAGGTTTACTCATTGTCACTCTTGCACCAGAATGGAAAATGTACCAAAAACATACAAAACGATACCAGATTATTGACATGGTACAGTTTGCCTGAAGTTGGGTGCATGCAAATGCCTCACTAACCTAAAAGTGTCCAGTATCAACAGACTTCCACTCTGCATTCTGTTCTAGTTTTAAAACTTCTCATTAACTAGCGATCCATCTTTATTTCTGTATTTCATCAGATTGAAAATGTCAGCTGTAAGACATAGCATGGTTTTTGTTATACAGGAAGAAAGAGAAAATACTGCCAATTATATTATGACATGCCACTTTAACAGTGGTCTTCCATGACACTGCATGAATCTGTCACACTAGCATCTCATTGCTTTCAAGATTCCTTCATCTCCTCCATGGCTTTTGGTACTTTTTCCTGCTGGTACCTTCAGTAGCATTGCTTATGGTGTGATAGGCAATCGGTTTGGATGTCTCACTTACAAACTGTAACACAGATTCCTCTTTTGTGTTTTTCTTCAGTCTGGTAAAGCATTTGGATTTTGCTTTGCAAGGTAATGTGGAAATGCCAAACAAAGACAAATGTTTCCTCCAGTAATATAACATTCAGGCCCCACTGCTCTGTTTGTTTGCCTTGGTGCGTACACAGTAACATCTTAAAGTGCCAAATCATAGTGTAATCTTTTTGAAAACCATTTAAATGGCAGTTTAACAGGACACGTGCCGTGCTAAGGATGCCCCTAACTTAGTGGTAGTGATGACAAAGTGAATAGCGATGACCAAGTTTATGCAAATGCAGGGAAATGGCAATTGTGCTGTGACTGCGGCCAAGTTGTCAGCCGTTTTAAGACACCATCAGTATTAAGACACATCCTGATTTCAGAGATATTAAAGTGTGAGGAAAAAGCGAACCTTATCAATGAAATATGTTAATCTGTGCCCACTCAGTTTTCTGAACTCTAACCTGCCTACCACCTTGCATGTATTCATTCATTCATGGAGTCATGCATTTTGTTAAACTCCAAGCTCCAAGAGGGCAAGGACTTTTTCTGCCTTGTTCTCTGCCGTATGCCAGCCACTTAGGATAGTCCTGACACATAGTTAAGCTGCTCAATAAATATCCACAGAACGAGTGAATGAATATCCCCTTTGGAAGACATGGAGACACGTCAGGCAGCTCACTACTCTCCTGCTGGTTAGAAAACATATTCTTAAAATGAAGACATTGACAGAAATGCCAAACATAGAGAAAGAATACAGGCCAGCATTAAGTCCTTTTTTTCTATTTACAAAGCCCAATACAAAATATTTCATGCCATTGCAGAACTAGTTTCTGGTAGAAGAAATTCCAGTGTAGCTTTTATTGATCTTTGACCACTGAAGGAATTTATAACAACTTATATCTTGGTTCTTTTGTATGATCCAGAATCATTAATTGCTTGAATTTTATGCTTAGTTCATTTTCATGTACTTGTCCTGTTGTAGATGTAACACGTACCAGATGACAGGTAAATACCTTTTCCTTCAGTAGGCTCCTCTGAAACAGAAGATCAGTGCTGGTGACCTTGTCTGGATGTACATCCCCAAGAAAATATATGTCTACTTAAAGGCTGTGCCTTACGGTCTGCTTTTAACCCCCCAAAGAGGCCGTCTTTATATTTTGACATTTGGCAAAGGAAAACACAAAAGAAAAAAAAGAAAGGGAAAGAAAAGAGAGAGAGAGAAAGGAAGGAAGGAAGAAAGGAAGGAAGGAAAGAAAGAAAGAAAGGAAAGAAAGGAAGAAAGGAAGGAAGAGAGAGAAAGAAAGCGGGAGAGAGGGAGGAAGAAAGGAAAGAAGGGAGGGAGAAAGAAAAGAGATAAAGAGAAAGAGAGAAGCAAAGAAAGAGAGGGAGGGAGGAAGGAAGGAAGGAAAGAGAAAACCCTGATGGGCAAGGTAGACCTGCATCTGCCGGTGCCTCTGCTTCCTTATTGCTCCTGGTCAAGCAGAATGCACGTCTAGGCCAGGGCCAGGGAGCTGGATGAAGATGCCAGCAGAAGGAATGGCAGAGAAGTTGATGTAGCAGCAAGCTCTGGAGCTGTCCTGAGGATTGGAGTGAATTTGCACTGCCCAGATCACCCCAGGGTCTATGAACATAATAGCTGGACCTGCAGAGACACACCCAGATTCCAGTCCAGGGAAATGTGGGACCTTTGAAACACATCTAACAAACCAAGGTCACCCCTGAGTTCCTAAGATTCATTTAGTCTGCTTGTTCGGGGAGAGGGTAAGCGCTGTGAGCGGAGGCTGGTTATCCCTTCCCCACAGGCAGGTGTGGCAATGTGGCGTGGCAGTGGAGGCTGTGAAGGGACTTGGCACATAGGCCAGAGCTGGCTCTTTCACACAGCAAAAAATAATAATTAATTAAGTCTTTTTGGTTACATACTTAAAGAGCTTACATACAATTACTTTTATTAAGTATTGTTAACATGGGCCAGACAAATGACAAAAGACCAAAAAAAAAAAAAAAAAGGCTTAACACTTGTTTTTACTGAGCAAAGAAGGTAGAATGAAACAAACAAACAAAACCAAAATAATCTTAGCTGCCAATTCTATGATTCTGTGATTCTGTGGGATGTTTTAGCGGGACCCAGGATTTGTTTTAATCAGGTGTGGTGAGACATGCAGACATGGAAATGACCGTCATAGTGGAAGAATTTTATTATACTCACAGTCTGCTGGAAGCAGGAGCGTTGCTATATCATGCAGTGGGGGCAGGGGGAGGAGGGGAGGAGGGAGAATGTGGACAAGAGTCTTTATTGTGGTTCCACTGGAAGGAACGGGAAAGGCAAGGGAAGCAGGTTTGGGATTAGCTCGTTTGAAGAATTTCAGAGGCTCTGCCACAGAGGGGCTGTTCCCAGTAGGCTGATGCCTGGCCCTGAGGAGACAAGGGCAGGTGGAGAGTGGCCCGAGGTGTGAGAGCCAATAACGAGGCGTTTAGGAGTGTGGACTTGGCTTGGTCGGTGTGCATATGGAAAGGCTTGCGGGAAGGCAAGTTGATTATCTCTAGGCATTGGCTCACCCTGGGAGGAGCAGTCCCTCCAGGGTTCTCAAGGCCCCAAGATGTCAAAAGATCAGGATACAGAAAATAAAAGGCATGATTAGTACAAGGGGATTTTTTTAAATAGTCAGTTAATGAATTAGGCCCAGGTGCAGCCACATGTGCAGAAGCGCCTTGCTCAGGATCTGACACTTGGTACTCATCCAGTAAACATTCATTAAATCTGAGTCCTGGTGCCAGATGGTCGGATCACGCTCACAGTCAGTCTTTGCTGGATACCGCGGTCAGGTGTGCACTGTTCATCTTCAGAAAAAGAAAAAAAATGAGAAGCTGTACACTGCATAGAGGATCCCCAGAGGAAAGATGAACCACCCAGGGCGAAGAGGAGGAAAAACAGTGAAGTCTCTAAAAACATAAATGAACCCTTAAGCAAATACATCTTCAGCTTTAAGATCTTAACATCTATCAGATAATTGAATGTTTGGGGTAATTCCTTATCCACTGTGGATGTGGAATATCAATAAAAGTCAGGAAGCATGAAAGTTACAGGCAATTTTGTAAAAAGTTGTTTCTCAGAGTAAAATCGGAGTTGGGAAGTGAATTGTGCGCTGCAAATGGTGTGCTCAGGGGTAGGCTTCTAAAGGTGAGGTACTCAAAATAGCACGAAACATACTTTTCTTCTCAACCGCACGTCAGCGTTGATCAGACGAGCGGATGATTTACATACGCATGAAAGCATGGTACTGGAGAGGGTTACTTGAAGGCAATTAACAGGACGTGTGGGGAAACAAGTCTAGGCATAGAATGTTTAAAACCACCTGTTTAACAAGTGTCTGCTTTGAGGACACTGATGAAGGATGGCCACGTGTGGGCTGGGCCCGGGGTTAGACTCAAGGCATTACTCTTAATGATGGATGGCAGGGGTGCTTGAGGGTGGGCGTGTCTGGACTCCCAGTGAAGTAAAGTAATTGAGTTGTTCCTCTGTTCAGCCTCGGGACTTTTCTCCATGTGGTTGGTTAATGGTTATAACATCTTCAAAGTCCTATGACTTTTCCTTCAAATCTTGACCATGCACGTTAAGAGACAATAATGAAAACATAAACAGGAGGGCAATCTAATCATCTAAGAAGGGTAATTCCTTCTCCGTGAAAACTCTGCGATCGCCCTCATCGCCCTCTGCGTACAATTCCTCCTAATTTGTGACTTGGCACACATCTCTTTTGTGTTCGTGTAGGAGCTTATCTGTGTTGATGGAAATTGCAGAAATGTTTTCGCTGGAACACAGCTGCTCTCCCTTTGTGTTTCCACACTGATGTCATAACTCTTTAATTAAACTAGCAATGGTAGCCTAAACTGGCCAGTGAAAGCATTTCTGCCTGGCTTATGTTGCTGACCTAGATCTGATGTTGGTCAGGATGGTCTTTGGATTTATCCACACCAGTGACGCATTATCTCTTAACCTCACGTACATTTTATAATCCAGGCTTTTATGGCCTTTTCACCTCTGATTCCCTACATGAATTAGGCCCATGTAAAAATGGAGTATTCAGTCAAATGAGATAATACACAGAAACATTTGAATTGTCCAAGAAATGTAACGAACAGTTACATCAACCTGTATCTTGCTTTCAGGTATTTCTCACTCATCAGTGAGTCCTTTGCTTCCTGGAGCTCCTTCTTTGTGTTGATACTTATAAGTGAAATCCCATATGGGAGGGTGAGGGGAGAGCGGGCAGCCTTCCTGGAGCTGTTCTAGGTATTTGCGTTCTATTTTGACTTTAATCTTTATGAATTTGAATTGCTCTCTTTTGGGGGTGGAGTGGAAAGAGGCATACCGTTGCTTATCTCTTCAGCCCTGGAGCCTAGAAAACTGCCTGCAAATGGCAGGGGCTTAATAACTACTTGCTGAATTTAAAAATATCCTTTGACTGGTTGACACAGGAATTCCCATCCTTCTTTGGCTCAAAGATTTATGAATAAAAGCCTCACCAAATACCTTATAATTTGATAGTTAAATCATCTGGAATAAGGAATCAAGAACATCAAAACTGAAATTTTAACAAATAGAAGTCATGACGATAACCTTGTCTTAAATTTAAAAATCTATTACAAATGATCATTGTTAAAATTCTCTGATGTTGGATTGAAAGCTAGGCAGATTAAAAATAATAGTATAGAAATTACAGATTTTGATTTAGATTAGTGAACTTAATTTAACACATACAAATAAGCAATACAGCTTTTGAAGAAAGGATCAATTACTTAATCAAGCTTGCTAGAACAATAGAATAACAGTTTGAAGAGAAAACAATAAGAAAAAGAATAACTTATATTTTGGTCATAACCAAATATTGCAATAAATTTCCTATAAGCCATAGTGTTACATGTTGGAAAAAAAAAAAAGAAATACCATAATGATGGATACATGTCATTATAAATTTGTCCGAACCCACAGAATGTACAACACCGTGAGGGAACCGTAATATAAACAATGGACTTTGGGTGATGATGATGTGTCAATGTAGGTTCATCAGTTGTAACAAATGTACCACCTGGTGGAGGATGTTGGTAATGACGGAGGCTGTGCACGTGTGGGGCAGGGGGTATACGGGACATTTCTGTACCTTCCCCTCAATTTTGCTGTGAACCTAAAATTGCTCTAAAAAATAGTCTTAATAAAAAAGAAAAAGAGGGGAAGGGAGGGAGGGAGGGAGGGAAAGAAATCAAAGTAATGTTTTTAGCCTAAGTCTGAAGTCAGTGAAGATTTTTCTGAATAGTCTTGTCATCTTACAAAAGAAGATGCATTGGAATACAGAAAACTGATCATCATTTCAATAATGGAATATAATAAGACAATTCTAAAAGGCAGAATGGCAGAATGAGAAAGAACATAGCTAATGAAAACTTATCTAAAATACATAAGGGGTTGATATGAATATGGGATCTGTGGCATGATCTCATATTCCAGGGATTGAGGGAAAGGATTAGACATTTTGGACATTGAGGTACAAATGTTAGATCATCACATGATAGGCCCAGAGCATGAAACACACACATTGATTACCACCATTTAAAGGTGTAGTCTGTGCTTTGACGAAGATCAAAAGTAATTTGGGAAGTTGGAATTCTATAGCCACTGACTGGTTGTTCACTTGTTGCACTAATAAAACAAAAATAACAGTAACCATCCTTGAGACACCACTGGAGAAGATAAATCATAGGGGCTTTATTCAGAAACCACTTGAGACAGAATTACATATCAGAATTTTCTTCTCTTGTTTTTCCAGATGATAGAAACAAATTTGACAAAAGACTACAGTTTGGACACTTGGAGATACTAGTAGCACATTAGACAGTGTCTCTATCTTAGTTGCATCTCTTAAAAACACACTTATCTGAAACAGTAGTTCAGGTTTTGAAACCTGGTCTTGAGCCTCATAAAATGTTCACTTCAGCGTTGTTTTCCTTATTTCTCTGGGAAGTGGAGGTGGAAACTCTGTCTCTGTGAGTATTGCATGTGGCTGGAGAATGACCTTCTGGACCATGGAAAGGATCAAAATAGAGGTTGGGAGGCCCCTTGAGCTGTGGCTACGTTATATCGGGTGTGTTTGGGGGATGGAAAGAACTTTGACTCAGACTGACCTGGGCTTGCCATCCCCTGGTCATGGAATGAGAAGTGCATCAGTGCCAGTTGAAGGTGGCAGCATGGGTGGTACCGAGCTAAAGGCTCTCTGTCCTCTCCTTATGCCATTTGATCCCCATACAGCCCCCGGGCAGTCAACCCTGTTACTATCTCTATTTTACAGATGAGGAAACTGAACAACACAGAGGTTAGGTATTTTGCCCTGTGTCACCCTGATAGCAAGTGAAGAAGCTGAGAGAAGAACCCAGAGTGTCTGACCCCAGAAGTATGCATTTAAGCACCGACATTATGCTCCCATGCGGTGTGCTGAACACCCCTCAGGTTTAGCTTCCTCCCCTGTAAGATGGGGCCGTTCATTTCTACTGGGCAAGTTTGTTGTGGGTTTGCAAGAGAGTATGTATGTATAAAGTATCAGGCGCCCTAATGGCCCGACCCGAGCGGTTGCCTGTTGTTACTGCCGTCTTTGTTGCTGTGGAAAATGGCCGAATAACAGTCTCAGCAAAGTCCCAGGTATTTTTTTTCCGTCTCTCAGATTTAGCCCAGTCACGCCCATTGCCATGGCAACCACTCTATCCTAGCCATTCACCATTGCACATCTACAGGAGCTTCTTTACTGACCTCGGTTAAGTCCAGTCTAGAAGCCTCTCTTCTCCACCAGGACCGATCTTGTCTTCCTTGCACAGAGTGACTGGATGAGTGGGAAGCAGAAGTGGAAGAGGAAGCACTTTAAAAGGGAGGGGGCAGAGTGGCACTATTCCTTGTGGGGACCTCCACCCCTTCAGCAAAACAGTAGAATTAAATCCACCAAAAGTAAAACAGGAGGAAAGTTTTCGCTCAACACTCTGGTGCCCAAAACTGGGGAATTATCATCTTCATTTGCTATCCTTTGAGCCCTGGATCAGTTATCTTCTCAAGTGAGAAGAAAACTTCTGCTGCTTCCCACACATCCAGTCACTCTGTGTAAGGAAGAAAAGATCGGTCCTGGGGGAGAAGAGAGTGTCCTAGACATGAGCAATGGGGTAGCCAAAATTTGGTTGCCACTAGCACCTCTAGTGTCCTCTTGAAGCCATAACTATATAGAAAGAGTACATTTAATTACGAGTTCCATAAGGTCCTAAGTAGTTAGCAACCTTAAACATTCTTGTAAATATATTGTAGCCAGTGAAACCTACATTGTATTCCTCCAGAGCTTTCCTTAAGGAGATCCTGGGGCATCCACTTAGAAGTTTTTAGAAATCAGTTGTGAAACTACTTTTTTATTCTCACGGGTTCAATACCATGGGTACGTGATACCTCATTAATACATTTTTAATACATTTTAACGTGTTTAAAATACATTAAATACATTTTAATATTAATGTGTGTTAAAATATGTTTTATTAGGCAAGTAATATATGTTCAACGTTGAAGACTTTAAAGATTTAATTAAGCAAATAGAAGAAAATAAAAACCGTCCATAATCCCACCTCCAAAATATAATCAGTTTGCATTTTTGCATGTTTCCTCCCAGCTTTCTTTTTTTCATGTATAGATGTATTGTATACAAGATGGAATCATTTAATATACTGTTTTATAAGCTGCTTTTTCACATAGCACAATTTATCCCAAATATCTCTCCATGGCAGTAAACCATTACATAGATTTTTAGACAAAAAGTCATCAGACCTTGGTCCTTGTGTTTCGAGACACTAGAGAAGCCTCCACTTAGCCCCAAGGCTGAGGACTTTGTCCATCTCTATACAAAACACACTCTCTGCCTTGTGGAGTTTTTAAGTCCCCAAGCCGGGTTTCACTTGCAAAGCGGGAGGAGAGGTCTGCATCTGGACTCCTACCTCTGCCGTGTACTCTTGTCATCGTGAGCCTCCTACTGTTTATCTACTGAGAGGTCTGTGTCATCCTGGTGGCTCTGACACAGAATTGCAAATGAGCTTTTTCTGCCTTGCATCTTCTGATGGATAAACGTCAGGAGACACACAACACTGCCAACTGGCCTCTTAAAACCAAGACCATCTGCCATTCAGAATGCTGACATCCTCCCCATCTTATAATTTCCATTTCTATAGCTGGCTCTCAATTACTGCTTCCCCTGGGAGCCAAGATCCAAAGATAATTAAAACCCACAGATAAGAACCAAACTTCATGATAGTTTAAATCTCCTTCTCCATCTTTCGACTAGAGCTGCTCACAAATGGACTGATTTGAGTTTCTCCTCCTTCTATTTCCCCTGATTAGCCCCTGATTCAGAGCCTAATGAGCAATGGCGCAGCCAAAATTTGGTTGCCAGACAGACAAGCAACCAGCCTGTCTTTATGATCCTGCAGTTTGAGCGTATCAGTCTCTGAAACCTCCCGTGACTTCACTGTGAAGAGTACTAAGCAAGATGTTTCATACCAGTAGAATCAGACACTTACGATGCCTTCGTGGTTCTTTATCCAGACGTTTTACCCAGGAATGTATAAATTGCCTTTTGCTACCTAGATTTTCCAAAAGCCTATCAGAGCTCTTCAAATAAGTTCTAAGTAATTGATATTCCTTTTTTTAAACACTATCTTGATCTCCTCTTTCCTCAGTCTGCCATCTTACCTCCACCCTCCTGCAAAATATATATATATATATACACACACACACCTGTGTGTATTTATATATGTATTTATATACAGACATAATACACACAAATACACATTTAAAAAAATGAATCAGAGTCACCATTCTCTAGCCACAAATATTTTTGTTCTTTTACCTTCTCCACCGAGGAACACGGAGCCTCGAAATCACTGGGCACCCAGTGCGCCCCCGTGCATGCGGCGTCCTTTCCTCCCTGGCCAGCGCAGGCAGCTGCTTCAACTGTCTGGTCCTCTCTCCCCCAACTTCAAGCCTTCTTTCAGCACTGCCAGGTCTCTTCTCCCCCTTCTTTCCTTCTGGACAATGCCCTGACATTTTTGTCCTCTCAGGGAGGACGTATGATGTATCTGAAAGAACAAACTGAGACCACGGTATTTTCTGCAACCATCACAACTGTTAAGGTTTTCTGAAGCAGCACTACCTACTTAAAAGATTTTTGGTTTTTGGTCTTTGTTTTTTCTTAAAGGAAGCCATTCCATGCTTTGGCTTTCATGGCACTCTCGCGGCTAGTTGGTTGTAACTGGAAGAAAGGGTTACGGCCTTCTGGTTACGTCATAGGTGCTGAGAAGGGCCATTTTGATTGAGGCACAGCCCAGCACTTAGTTCTGAGATTTCTCCCCATCTTGTTGTATAAGTGGCTTATTCCTCAGCCATAGTAGTGGTTCAGGCCCTGTGGGACCATTCCAGCCTATTTGAATAAGCTGTCAATAACATTAAAAGCCTTCCCAGACACTGACGTTTGCCAGCACCTACAGGCCAGTGCAAATGGGATGAGTAGCTTTTGGATGTTTTCAGTTTCTCCTCAGTGTTTGTTAAACAGTTAAGGTATTTATCAGACATGGCCATTGGACACAAACACATTCTAGTATGTGCTTTTAATTGTATTTTTGCTGAAACTGTTGGACTCGATTTCTTGTTGGATCATGTCCTTAGCCCCAGAAAGGAATCCTGGAAGTGTTGAAAAGAAATTCTATGTGAATTACCCCTATTTAGTAGAAGACCAGTCAGAGCTGGCACAGCCTCCTAAGCTTTCAGCCAGAACTGAGTGTGAGGAATGCCAATTAGGAGGCGGGGAGAGGGGCCCAGATCTGTGCCCCGCTCTGCACCTCTCCGCTCCTATCCCACCCAACACAGCACCCCAGGCTCACCGACCAGCGAGGTGCCAAGCCAGCTGGACCCCAGACTAGAAAACAAGGAACACGATTCAAAGCTGTCAAGGGACCTGGGGAGATGGCCATGGCAGGATTGATTTCATTTGCATCCTGGATGAGATTCAGGACGTTGATGATGACTCCTCCCTTGAAATTTGTGTTTCACACAAATTGTGAATTATGTAGGTATTCTTTCCTTTCTTTCCTTTTATTATTATTATTATTACTATTATTTTGGAGTCTATAGCTTTGATCAAGTTCTTAGATCTTAGAGGAACCCATGGCTAAAAAGTGTTTAAGAACCATGGTTCTAATTTTGCTCTCCAGTTTAAAATAGCCTCCCCTTTGCTGACCCTAAGTTTTATTCAAGTTGTCCTAAAAGGGAAGAAGTTTGAGGTGTTCTAAACCTCCAAGTTCAAAGTTTGAGGTGTTCTAAAGCTCCAAGTTCAGCTACTGGGGTTATAGGGCCTTTTAAACCCAAACCCTCACCTTCCTGAGCACCCAGTGAGTCCAAGAAATCACAGAACGAGAGAGAGGCTGCTCAGAACAGAGGGAGGCTTAAGAGTGTGTGTGTGGGAGGTGGTACTGTCCACTCCCAACACGGTCTGAGGGCTGTGGGAAGATGCTGGACTGCATACCAGAACTGGGCAAAGTGGCTGCCAATTTGGCTCTGTGAACGAACCTTTATTATTTTGGCTCAAGTGGGCATAAATTCCCACAACTTTGGCTATAGCCCCAAACGGCTGAAAGTCCAAATACACCTGCAGAATTCTAAATTCTAAAATACACCCTACTAACAGTAATTTAAAAGTATATGGGGGCTTCCCTGGTGGCACAGTGGTTAAGAATCCTCCTGCCAATGCAGGGGACACGGGTTCAATCCCTGGTCTGGGAAGATCCCACATGCCACGGAGCAACTAAGCCCGCGAGCCACAACTAATGAGCCTGAGCACCACAACTACTGAAGCCTGCGTGCCTAGAGCCCGTGCTTCGCAACAAGAGAAGCCACCGCAATGAGAAGCCTGCGCACCGCAATGAAGAGTAGCCCGGCTCATTGCAACTACAGAAAGCCCACGCGCAGCAACGAAGACCCAACACAGCCAAAAATAAATAAATAAATTTATAATAAATAAATAAATAAAAGTATATGCTCTTTTGGCTCATAAGTATAGTGAGAACTGATTATAGTTATTTTGTTTTCCACTCGGGATATAATTTCCTCAAGAGTATTGCTATTGGTCAGTATGGAAAGAATGGGTGCTTGAATGACGTATATAAATTAAACAGAGTCTCCTTTTTATGAATGACTGATCTGCGACTTCCCTGGTGGTCCAGTGGTTAGGACTTCACCTTCCAATGCAGGGGGTACAGGACCTTCCCGGTCTGGGAGCTAGGGTCCCATATGCCTTGTAGCTAAAAAACCAAGACAAAACAGAAGCAATATTTTAACAAATTCGATAAAGACTAAAAAATGGCCCACATCAAAAGTCTTTAAAAAAAAAAAGAATGATCTGAAATGACACAAATAAGAATGAAATCAAGTCATAATCAAGTCCTTTTCATATGCAATTAGGTTTTGAGAGTTTAAGCACCGTCCTTTATTGTCACACGCTGTGATGAATTGACCAAATATACATACAGGAAAAAGAAAGAAAGCTATGAAATTTTTATTTTTAAAAGTTTTCGGGCTTCCCTGGTGGCACAGTGGTTAAGAATCCACCTGCCAATGCAGGGGACACAGGTTCAATCCCTGGTCCGGGAAGGTCCCTCATGTCACGGAGCAACTAAGATTGCGTGCCACAACTGTTGAGCCCACACCACAACTACTGAAGCCCACACACCTAGAGCCCATGCTCTGCAACAAGAGAAGCCAGTGCAATGAGAAGTCCACGCACCACAATGAAGAGTAGCCCCCGCTCTCCGCAGCTAGAGAAAGCCCGTGCACAGCAATGAAGACCCAATGCAGCCAAAAAAAAAAAAAAAAAGTTTTCTATTAATGTCTTCATATCAACATTATTATCAGTATTGTAGACAAGGCTCAACCTTATTTTAAAGGGGAGATTCTAAGTAACTTTTATTTTGCACTATCTGATTGGCTAAATTCCCTCCTGCTAATCTTTTTTTTTTTTTAAGATTTAATTTAATTTTATTTTTGACTGTGTTGGGTCTTCGTTGCTGTGTGCGGGCTTTCTCTAGTTGTGGCGAGCAGGGGCTACTCTTCGTTGCAGTGCAAGGGCTTCTCATTGCGGTGGCTTCTCTTGTAGCAGAGCACGGGCTCTAGGTGCACGGGCTTCAGTAGTTGTGGCACACGGGCTCATTAGTTGTGGCTCGTGGGCTCTAGAGTGCAGGCTCAGTATTTCTGGCACATGGGCATGTGGCATGTGGGATCTTCCTGGACCAGGGATCGAACCCATGTCCCCTGCATTGGCAGGCAGATTCTTAACCACTGCGCCACCAGGGAAATCCCTCTCCTGCTAATCTTTTGAATTATCGGGTCTGCTTATGAGTTTTATCTGTGAACTTAAGTGAAGTTTCTGGACTTTTGTGCATGGGTTTACTTATTTGCAAAACTTGGCAAGGTGGTCTCTATTTTACTTGAACACCCATTAAATAAGAGGATATGCTTGACTGAAAGGACACCTTGAGGATTAACCAACCAAAGCAGAAGAAAGTGATGACTGCCTGAAGTTAATCTGATTATGCCATAGTTGATCCTAAACCATTACTGCCTAAGTGCCCAGTCTATCCCTCTGTTTACAGATAGGGCAGAGCTTAGTGTTTGGAGGGCTTATGCAAAGTCGGCCACTTCAGATTTCACAAGCACAATAGGGAGATTGGGATTGACGTATATATACTAATATGTATGAAACAGATAACTAATAAGAACCTGCTGTATAAAAAAATAAATAGGGGCTTCCCTGGTGGCGCAGTGGTTGAGAATCTGCCTGCCAATGCAGGGGACACGGGTTCGAGCCCTGGTCTGGGAGGATCCCACATGCCGCGGAGCGGCTAGGCCCGTGAGCCACAACTACTGAGCCTGCGCGTCTGGAGCCTGTGCTCCGCAACAAGAGAGGCCGCGATAGTGAAAGGCCCGCGCACCGCGATGAAGAGTGGCCCCCGCTTGCCGCAACTAGAGAAAGCCCTCACGCGAAACGAAGACCCAACACAGCCAAAAATAAATAAATAAATAAAAAATCCTTCCCTCTACTTTAATAAATAAATAAATAAATAAATAAATAAAATAAAATTCAAAAATAAATTGAAAAAGAACAGGCAAAACTAAAAAAAAAAAAACAAAACGATTTCACAAGCACAACAGAGCCTTGTTCATCTGCCATTACGGGGGTATGTGTTCCAAATATGTTAGTTTTTCAGTTAACTTAAGCTCACTTTTTTGGGAATCTTTCTAAAAGGAAGACACTCTTGTCTTCTGAAACAGTGCTGAAGTTAACTTTCCCTTTTCTGGATATCTTGGGCCTTCTGTGTGAACTTGGGAACGTATGTACCTCCTGGGCCTGTAAAACTATAAATGTGGGGTCATTTGTCCATTAAGCTCAGCTACCCCAGATATTTGTGCTTTCTTACTTATTCACTCTGATTTTTGTGGACCTTTTCCCTCCACAGATCATTATGGTTACCTTCCATACCTGTTGGAGTATTTAATGCACACCTGTTTCCTACAGTTACCTGGATGGCTCCACACCTTTCTTATGCTACAAAGAGCACTTTAAAAGTTCTAGTCTTTTTAAAATAGTAAGAGAGTTAGGATTGACAACATTTATTTTGTTTTATTTTTTTAATTAATTAATTTATTTAATTTATTTTTTGGCTGCATTGGGTCTTCGTTGCTGTGTGCGGGCTTTCTCTAGTTGCAGAGAGCAGGGGCTACTCTCCGTTGCGGTGCGCAGGCTTCTTATTGTGGTGGCTTCTCTTGTTGCGGAGCATGGGCTCTAGGCGCATGGGCTTCAGTAGTTGCAGCACGCAGGCTCAGTAGTTGTGGCTCAAGGGCTCAGTAGTTGTGGCTCGTGGGCTCTAGAGCGCAGGCTCAGTAGTTGTGGTGCAGAGGCTTAGTTGCTCCGCGGCATGTGGGATCTTCCCAGACCAGGGCTCGAACCCGTGTCCCCTGCATTGGCAAGCGGATTCTCAACCACTGCGCCACCAGGGAAGTCCCAGGATTTACAACATTTAGTTCAGGGGAATGATGCTTATTGCTTTTAATTATTCTCAAAATGGATTTGGGTTAAAGAATAGCTTCTAGTTCATTATTATAACATTGGTAAAATTATAAAATATATCTTGCAATTTAAAACTTTTGAGCTCTTTAGAAACTGCAAGTGTAAAGCCCCTTATCCAGCTTCATCTGAAGTCAGTCTACCAACTATACCTTGACTGAAAGTTTTGGGTAATATATGTTGTACATGTTGTAGTGTAAATAACATGAATGATAAAATAATGCAAATAATAAGGACCTAAGGGAAAATAAAATGGGAGTTTTGAAGAGCTCACATCACTATGCGTGTCAGTGTAACTTTTTAGTGAGTACAGAGAGATTTAAATATATTTAGAGCTGTGTTTCTCTCGTATTTAAGTTATTGGCCACACACTAAATGGCTTGATGAATTGGTTTCTGTGTATATACCCCTACAAAAAGAATCTTTTCTAGTACATGCTTAACAATCAAAAAGAGTAATTTTTATTTATTTTCAATTCTTTCATGGAATGGAGACAGTATCTCCATATTTCATATACCTCTTCCAGTATATATTTATTTCACGATGCTTTTTTCAGCATTGCAAGTGGACACCTTTAGACCGTAGATGTACACATCTACAGGTTGCTTGCTTTAAACTTCTGTATAGTTGTTCTGGCAGGGGATGTAAATAGCATAATTAGATGCTGTGTAATTAGATGGAAACATATTTCAGTTAGATAGAAAAATCTGGTTACCACAGCAGCTTCTCCTTTTGTCCTAGAGCAACACTTAATTTTTTTTTTCCCTTTTCAGTTCCCGACTAGAGTTGTTTAGTTTTTTTTCTTCACAAATGCTAGTCACCTGGAGATATGGCAGTTGATCAACAAAACTGATTACTGTGCAGATGTAAACCAGATAGTTTAGGTCCCCAAACCATCCTGGACCAGAAGAAATATTTCGTTTTCTCCACTAATGAACTTCACAGGATAGTTCTAAACCGTCCCTTTACATCTTAGGTTTGAAAATTAGAGCCTCATCATAATGCCATTTAGCTGGTCCAGGTGGGAGCCTGCGTCATCTAGGTAAGCTACTTAGATGAAGTGAAAACTCAGTAGGTCAGAGCAAGAACATGAGTTATGTGACTGCCCCAGCATCATCATTATTGATCAGGGAAAGGCACTTAGGCACCTGAGTTCGCTTTATCTGCTCTACTGATGGGGGATGATAATTTCATCGCATATGACTTTTGATGAGAATGCCTTAATGAGATCGGCAGCGAGGGGGAGATGAATCTCAGAGAACGATTTTGGAGTGTGTGTATGTATGTTTAAGTAGCATCCGAGTGATTCTGAAAATCACCTAAGGAAGATGTAATCAGCTAGACCATACTGGCTTATCAACATAGGGCCATGTTTCTGCATTTCTAATTTGATTACCTGGAAACTAGTATCATTAAACTAAAAGACATTGCGTTGTATATCTTGAGAGAGAGAGAGAAAAAAAGACAGATTAGTGATACTTCAGGAAATGCTCTGACTCTACCCAGGAAATGATCTCTTCTCACTAATTTTGCATTCCAGCCTAAAACAGCCCTGTCCATGCTCTATAATTAGAAATATAATAAATAGTCAGATCGAGGCACTAGGAAAAATGTCAGATTTATTTTCTCCACTCCCACATGTACTATATTTGTTTGGTTTATTGTCTTCTTGGTCAAGGAAGAAATTTTATTTACATATTAGTGTCAGAAAATATAAAAGTTAAGTGATTCACCAGATTTACCATTTGGGGTATACTCTATTTTTATATAATACTAATTAACCATGTTTTGAAACATAAGGTGCAGGAAAGGCTTCCCTGTAGTATTTATATTGTAACTTTTCAGCCCACAGAAGTGTGTTGCATTCCGAACCCATATGACCAGTAAATACCTCTATCCTAAATGTCTGGAAGGAAGGTGCCCGGTGTGATTTTCTGTGCACGAAAATGTGTCTCAAGACACCAACATGAGGATTACAGGGCTTTAGAGTGCTGTAAAGTTAGTTTTCTGTTTAGACCTACATCATGTCGTAAGGTATTTAGAAATTAACTGGTGCAAAATAATATACCGTTTACTAGAAATAATTTTAAAGGCCCATAGCCTTATAACCCCTTCTAAATAATCTTTATTAGGCACGTTCCCACAAGCATACTGTGGCCTGGTGTATGAATTTGATATTACAGTGTTGCAGACAACCGCTTTCTCAGATTTTACAATGGATCAAAGACAATGTTTATGCTGATAGGTAATTCTGGAAGAGTGTCGGTTTCCCTGGATCTTAAGGGCCCCACTCTAAGAACCTGCTCCCATCCTAGACTCCACTCACCTCCCCACTAGCACCCACCAGGTAGGCCTGGAAATCGTACGATTAGACCAGAGATGTAAGGTGGGTGCCGCTCGTTGCTTGAGGGAGGTGGAGATGATACAAGAAAACTGCAAGACCACGGAATAGAGGAGATGAACATAAGAGAAACAAGGAACCAACTAAACTATGGAAAATTGAGTACTCAGTTATGTGAAGTTCAAAAAGTTGTTTTCTTAGAGAACCAATCAAGAGGAAATAGACTTAAGTAGGGTTGATTTGTTAGACATAAGGAAGGCCAAGCTTCCCTGGTGGGTTTGATATGACGTAGGACCAGAGCTTGGTACCTTTTAGTAATGACTCATGGTTTTAAGGGCTGCAGCGTTATGGGTTGACATCCCTGAGCACCCAGATCATATACTTGACCCTGTGGCAATTTAGAAAAGGCTGTTTGGCATCAGTGGAGAAGCTGTACTTCATCCGAGGTGAAGATGAGTCACCTATATATAATGGGTGACCTCTTGACAAAAAACTACATGATAAGCAAAAAGTTTGGTCTGTAGTCTCCTAGGGGTGTTATGGGGAAGGGAGAGAGAGAGACTAGCTCATTTGCATGTCATCCTGCCCAGAAAAACTTTTGCTGATTGAAGCTCTATTTTTTTTTTTTTTTAACTGTGGGTAGAGCACTTAACCTGAGAGCTACCCTTTTAACGAAAATTTAAGTGTACAGCCCAGTATTGTTAACTATAGGTACAGGGTTGTACAGAAGATCTCTAGAACTTATTTATCTTTCTTAACTGAACCTTTATGTCAGTTGACTAGTAACTTCCCATTTCTTCCACCTCCAGCTCCTGGCAACCACCATTCCACTCTTTGATTCTAGGAATTTGACTATTTTAGATATCTCATGTATGTGGAATCATGCAGTATTTATTCTGCTGTGATTGGCTTATTTCATTTAGCATGATTCAACAAGGTTCAACCATGTTGTCACATATTACAGAGTTCCTTTCTTTTTTTAAAGGTTAATAGTATTCCATTGTCTGTATCTACCGCATTTTCTTTATTCATTCATCTGTCAAGGGACACTTAGGTTGTTTCCACATTTGGCTATTGTGAGTAGTGATGCAATGAACAAGGGAATGCTAATATCTCTTCAAGATTCTGATTTCAGTTATTTTGGATAAATACCCAGAAATGGGATTGCCGGATCATACGGTAGTTTTACGTTTAATTTTCTGAGATACTCCATACTGTTCTCCATAGCAGTTGTACCATTTTGCATTCCTACCAACAGAATGCAAGGGTTCCAATTTCTCCACATTCTTGCCAACACTTGTTGTCTCTTGTTTTGTTTTGTTTTGTTTTTAATATAATAACCATCCTGACAGGCGTGAAGTGATGTCTCATTGTGGTTTTGATCTGCATTTCCCTGATGATTAGTGACATTGAACATTTTTCATATATCTCTGGGCCATCAGTATTTCTTCTTTGGAAAAATGTCTGTTTAAGTCTTTAGCCCATTTTTAAAGAGTTGTAGGAGTTCCTAATATATTTTCAAGATTAACTCCTTGTCAGATGTATGGTTTGCAAATATTTTCTCCCATTCCATAAGTTGCCTTTTTATTCTGTTGATTGTTTCCTTTGCTGTGAAGAAGATTTTTGGTTTGATCTTAGGGGAAAAGCTTTCAGTTTTTCACCATTAAGTATAATGTTTCCTGTGGGCTTTTCATAATTAGTCTTTATTATGTTGAAGTACTTTCCTTCTATTTCTAGTTTGTTTAGAATTTTTATCATGAAAAGCTGTTAGATTTTGTCAGAGGCTTTTTCTGTATTTATTGAGATGATCTATGATTTTTATTCTTTATTCTGGTAATATGGTATATCACATTAATTGATTTTCATATACTGAAACATCCTTCCATCCTAAGGATAAATCTCACTTGGTTGTGGTGTACAATCCTTCCAACATGCTGTTGCCTTCAGTTTGCTAGTATTTTGATGAGGAACTTTGCATCTATATTCATCAGAGATATTGGCTATAGTTTTCTTTTCTTGTGGTGTCTTTATCTGGTTTTGGTATAAGGTTAATGCTGGCCTCATGAAATGTATGGAAGTGTTCACTCCTCTTCCATTTTTTGAAAGAGTTTGAGAAGGATTGGCACTAATTCTTCTTTAATTGTTTGGTGTGATTCACCATGAAGCCATGTGTTTTTCTGGTTTTCTTTTTTGGGAGATTTTGACTACTGATTCAATTCCTATACTAATTATAGGTCTGTTCAGACTTTCTATTTCTTCATGATTTAGTCTTGGTAGGCTGTATGTTTCTAGGAATTTATCCATTTCTTCTAGGTTATCCAGTTTGTTGGTGTATAATTGTTCATAGTGGTCTCTTACGATCCTTTTTATTTCTGTAGTGTCAGTTGTAATGACTCCTCTTTCATTTCTGATTTTATTTGAGTCTTCTTTTTATCTTAGTCTAGGTGTTTGTCTGTTTTGCTTATCTTTGAAAAAACTAACTGGAAAATTCACAAGTATGTGGAAATTAAACAGCATGCTCTTGAACAACCATTAGGTCAAACAAGAAATCAAAAAGGACATTAGAAGATACCTCAAGGACTTCCCTGGTGGCGCAGTGGTTAAGAATCCATCTGCCAATGCAAGGTACACGGGTTCGAGCCCTGGTCCAGGAAGATCCCACATGCCGTGGAGCAACTAAGCCCGTGCACCACAACTACTGAGCCTGCACTCTAGAGCCCACAAGCCACAACTACTGAGCCCACGTGCCCCAACTACTGAAGCCTGTGTGCTCTAGGGCCCGTGCTCCACAACAAGAGAAGCCACTGCAATGAGAAGCCCGCTCGCTGCAACTAGAGAAAGCCAATGCACAGCAATGAAGACCCAACACAGCCAAAAATTAATATATTAATTAATTTTTTTAAAAACAGATGTTACCTCAAGACAAATGAAAATGAAAACAAAAATTACCAAAACTTATGGGATGCAGCAAAAATAGAAGAGGGAAGTACACTGCAATAAATGTTTACATTAAAAAAAGGAGAAAGATCTCAAATAATCTAACTTTACACCTCAAGGAGCTAGAAAAAGAACAAACTAAGCCCAAATTTAGCAGAAGGAAGGAAATAAATATTAGAGCAGAAATAAATGAGATAGAAAACAGAAAAACAATAGGAAAATGTCAAAACTAAGAGTTGGCTTTTTTTATTGTAACTTTTCTTAACTCTAAAATTAAGAAAGTAAGTGTGCCTGCAGTAGCCAGTTTAATTGAAGCAGGTATTTATAGCCACATGATTTGGGGCAGAATGCTTTACCATGCCTCTTAGTTTAGGAATATAGAAAATGTTCACTGTGAAACCTCTCTAAGAGATATTTGAAGTTACTGCTGGGCTGTGCTGTCAGTGAGTGCCAGGAGAAAGCAGTGCATCATCACATTGTAGCAAACCTTTTGGACCATTTGCTATAGAATTATCTTGGTCAGCTCATGTCTGCAGCGGGCTCCAAGACTCACCGACAGTTATTTAGTGTTCACTCATTCTTTGCCAGGGTGCACCATGAAATGATGCTGGGAGTCTGGCTTCTTGCTTTGATTCACTCTTTTTCCTTGTCTAAAGCACTTCCCAGTGGGGACAATAAGCTAATACACAGAGCTCAGTGTAAACAGGAAATCTGGCAGCAATAACTGGACCAAGGGCTAACTTTGCAAAGCCAAGTTTTAATGAGTAATTTGCAAAATAATTAATCAGGAGGCCACTGTCGCTAGAAAATGGGCTAAGTGCACCCCACACTGACTTGCTGCCTTTCCTGGCTTCCTGAGGTGACGGTCATAAGGAGAAGGTATTTTAAGGCCCATAAAAATACCTTAAAATACCTTCTCCTATGAAAAGTAAGCTTCTCTAAGTAACCTGCTGTTACCAGGATCGAAGGGAGAAGTTGTGAACTCCAGAATCCACTTCTTTAGTCTTAAAAAACTGCAGATCATGAGCTATTAATGACCCATTAATGGATGAGAAAATCGATTTAGTGATTCAAAACCAACTATCAAAAAAAAATTAAGTGAAATAAACTAGAAATATCAAAGTGTGTCATGTATTATAAGGTTAAATATTTTGTAAAACAAATTTTTTATACACATATAAATATGTGTACACTTATGTTGGTACTGAGTTATAATATAATATGTATTTCTTAATCTTGGTCAGAGAAGTTTGTCATTACTTTATTTAAAACTTTTTTGAAATATGGAAAATTTTTTTTCAATTACATTTTAGATATAATGATCAAGAGATAGTTTATTTCTTTATGCTTAGGAAAAATAACTTCTCTAGGAAAATAATGAATGCACTTAAAGTTGCTATAATTAGACAAAAGAAATGAATATGCTTATATGATCCTCCAAAAAAATTTGACATTAGATGTAAACTGATATCTCATGCTATTAATTTAAGTATCCTAAATATTTCAAAGCTATATTTATAACTATATTTTTGTAAATGCCATTGAAGTATGCAAATCAATGATGATAATGCAAATAATTTAAGTATTTAAACATTTTAAATAGCATTTCAAAATTTAGAGTCTTGACCCTAAAAATAAAACATAAAATCTAACTTAAAAAAGCACAAACAGCAAACCTATAGGTTTTTCCAAGGAGTAGAGTACACAATTGGGCTATTTCAAGGCTGTCACCAATATATTTCTTTCATGTATTGTCATAAAAATTCTATAAAGCCCTATTACTTTTAGTATTTAAGTAGTTTTATTCATCATTCACAGTGGCACATTTCTTTTTTTGGGTGGGGGGATCATTTTGTTTTAAAGAATTATTATTTTTACTTAAAATACGTAAAACAGAGAAGCAACATAGGAACATACACTCCAGAACCAGATTGCTTGGGTTATGTGACCGAGAGCTGGTTCTTTAACCTGTCTATGCTTCACTTTCTTCATCCATAAGATGGAAGAAAGAGCAGTGTCTGTATTAAGAAGGATTAAATGAGTTAATATTTATAAATCTGGCAAGTTAGGAAGTGCTAAGTGTCTGCTGTTATTATGGCACCTACTCAACCTTCATTAATTCAACAAGCACTCACATCACACCTAGAAGATCAAATGCTGAACTGTAGATAAAAGGGCAGCCTCCAGCATCTAAAGAGTACAACTGGGCAGGTCAAATTCCTGGAAGGGTAAATAGGAGACAATGATGGAGGAAGCAAAGTGCCAATTTGGTGATGGGGGGAGGGTGAGCTGGGGCGAGCAGTGAGGGTGAAAACTCACTTTTCTTAAATAAGTGCTAGTTGCTCACAGTCGAAACAAAGTCCAGATGTTGACATTTATTTTGGATTTTCCCCTTGGCCAAACAGCCTAGTTCCTGGCTTTTTCTTTTCTTACCATCTCGTGTAAGCTTCTTGTTGCCATTTCTCTAGTCTGGCTTTCTCTAAGCGTTCAGTCTCAATGAAGCTGTTGAAGGGCTGCAGTCGTGATGCAGGTGTAACTGATCACACAGGACTCCAGATGCAGGTGTGGTTCTCTCAGAGCTGATCCATATCCTGGAGTTGGTTGGCCCACCTATCATTGGTAGAAAAAGGAATTACTGCTTTAGTTTATAGACTTTCTTACCTCCCCTTCCCAAGCCAACTGCCATACTTGCAAAATGCTTCAAATATTCTCTAATCATACTAGGTATGTAGCACAAATCTTCTAAAGTACATTTCACCTGTGAACATGTAAGCCCTGGACGGTTCTGATTTCTCTAATAATTTGTCACGCTGTGTCTTTACTCATAAAGTCAGTATTACAAAATGAAAATTGTGCATTGAGGCCCAGTGTTGCGAGTCAAGGAGTTGTTTCAGGGAAGTAGAAGTCATATTTGTTAAGCACTTGTGAATCGCAACTATGAGGATCCAAATAGGAATCAGACGCTGAAGGAGCTTGGACCTGGATGGGGAAACAGATGCGGTTCCAAGTATTAGGAGCATGCTAGTAAATTACACACGTGTTTCCATGGTGGCTCAGAGGAGGAAGCGGTCAGTTATGCTCTGGGTGTGGAGGTGGTGTTAGGGACCTCACACTAGCATTCTGCCATGGAGAGCAGCAGCACATGTTAACTGAGGACCTTCTGCAGCTGGGACACAGCGCCCAGGAGCTGGGCTGCACACCAAGACGGGGCAGTGAGAAGGTAGACCAGGAAGCTGCCCATGTAGCCATATCTCACCCAGCCCTGTACACACACGGCTGCATCTGAGCTGAGGTCATGTCCTAGCCCCCTGCATACCTATATGCCCCCCATGCCTGTTACTACAGGGATGGCTTAGAAGCTATGTCTCTGTCTACGGAAGCTGAGAATATGTTTATCTTATATAAAATATGCAGGAGATGCTGAAGCAAGCAAGTGAAAGATAAACCTCTACCCAAATGGTCAACATCATCAGCAAGACAGAAACTTGATCCAAATATAACTGCAGAAAGTTAACAATGGGAAGGAAAAGGAAGAGAAGCTTTGGGAAGGAGTCTGACTTTGAATTAAATAACAGATGATTCACAAGCGAAGAATAAAGGCTAAGCCTTGAAACTAAAAATGAGAAAGTCAATTTGATGCAAAAGGAGAAACATTATGATGAAGAATTCAAGTGACTGAATGAAATTAAAACTATTAGGTGATGGAGATACAGCTGGAAGGTCAGCATCCCATCTGGAGGAAAAAGGGAGGAAATTAACCTTCTATGTGACTCTCCTGGGCTCAATAATAATGTTGAAGGAGAAGGGAAGGGAGCCTTGGTGAGAAAAATAAGGAGGGTCAGTTATGCACAGAAGAGAAGTTTCCAGGTTGGGATCAAGAAACCAAGATGATTAAATCAACACAGAATATCATGTGTAACATAATGAAAGTGATGAGAAGACCATCTTCTCAAACTGTATCCTGAGCAAGGGAAATCCCGGGATGGGGACAGCAGGGATACATGCAGATGATAGAAAATGGTTTCAGGAGTCCAGGAACCAAGAAATAAAACAATAACAACAACAACAACAGCAGCACCCCTAACCTGTAGAGCCTCAACATAAGCAAGACCTAAGATAAACTAAACGGCATCCCATTGCTCTTCCCGAGCCACACCAGGTATCTGTGTTTGCCCAGCCACCTGTCTCCTGAGTCAGGAAAATTGCCAGATCTAAAAAAACAAAACAAACAAGACTGAAAAAAAACCCTAAAGATTCAAAGACAAGGGCCTGATGGTTCAAATCTGAAATGGAAAGAGCAGAAATGTTGTAACTGAGAGAGGAAAAGGAGGTGGTTAGCAGAACATGGACAGGTCTTGCAGAGGAGGCAGGTTCCCTGAATTCTGAGCTCACTGCTTCTCCCACCTGGCTTTGTGCTTCTAGTGAGGGGGTTCCCCAGCGTGTTTCTTTTTCCTTGCTTATAAAACAAGAGGATTGGAATAAATGAATTCTAAGATCCTCACCACACTTAAAGATTTCCATAAGGATATAGAGAATAGAAACTGAATTCAGTTCTCATGACAAGTTCAAAGTGAATTCACTACTCAGGATGTAAGAATGAGGTTTCTATCTATTGGTCATTTACTTATTTCCCTTCTTTTTTTAGATTGCCAGCCTACTCCTGATCTGTCTAGGTTCACAAAAAAATCTGTTACATCTGGTTCCTCAAAACCTTTCTAGAATGTCATATTGTCATCATAACTTCTCTCCCAATTTCAATAAGAATGGGCATATTTTGAATCATTAAAGGCCATAATGTCCAAAGCTTGTACATATTCTGCCTATTTTGCCCCTGTCTAGCTGCATCTTGAGATGCCAGGGCCCTTGGTTTCCTTGGCTCTGTGGGTGCTACCTTTTGGGAAATATAGTATCCAAGGGATTTAAACAGTGTCTGTTTAAAGTTGCATTGGGCAGGGTGGGGGAAGTAGGTGAAGGTGGCTCAAAGGTACAAACTTTCAGTTATAAGAAAAACAAGTCCTTGGAATGTAATGTACAGCATGGGGACTATAGCTAACAACACTGTATTGTATATTTGCTAAGAGAGCTTGAAAGTTCTCATCACAAGGGAAAAAAAATGTGTTAACTATGTGTGGTGATGGATGGTAACTAAACCAACTGTGGTGATCATTTTGTAATATACTTAAATCATTCCACTATACACCCTAAACTTATACAGTGTTATATGTCAATTATATCTCGGTAAAACTGAGGGAAAATCAAGTTGCATTGTGCAATAGAATGTTGCTTGATAACTTCAGTTATAGTGATAAACATCAAATGAAAAGTGTGAGGCATACACTGCCTCGTGTCTACTACAGAGTCAAGTGCTTCTTCTCTTGTTCAGTGTAATTGGGCAGCAACACAGCTAATAAACCAAAGCATAGAAAAGTCATTTCAGCCTGCCAATTAAACGTGGTACTGCACTGACTTTGTATACCTAGGGTGCTAATGTGATCCTAAGGAATCAGAAAAGTGGGACCCCTCTTTTTTGTGCAGGTTCCAAAAGAAAGACAAGTTATTTAAGAATATTGTCAAACCTTCCATGAAAATACACCCTTAAGAAGATTGAAGAAGAGGCTCTGCGTCCAGAAGGGGCAAATCAACGAGAGTGGAGTTAGAGAAAGATGCTAGAAGGCGAGAGTCAGATGACAAGACTGAGAAGCACAGGGGAAAGTCCTGCTAAGTTTTAGACAACAATCTTGGTCAAGTTACATTTGAATTGCTGCTGAGCTGCCACGTAGAAGATGCTGCAGAGATAACCGACAGTTAAGATTCCACAGGATGAAGAGATCTGGGGTGGGCAGTCGGATGGGGGACCTACAAACAGAGGGCAGATGATAGAATTTGAGTACAGGTGATCAATAAAAAAGGTGGGCAGTAGACCACAGTAGAATCTATTTTTTTAAAAAATTAACAGGAGCAAGAAAGCAAAGTCTTCAAGGCTATGTCTACACGAAACTCACAAGTGAGGTTGAACAGTCCAGAACATCTTTTAGTGTTCACCGCCATCCTGAAACCTGGAGCTCCCCAGGAAGTTTTTGAAACGGACGCTCCATCTGCATTCCAGGTAGGGTATTTTTGTGATGGGTCCTGTTTACTTTGTGTTTTGATTCTTTTCTAGTATATCCACTGGAGTGGGTTCTGGTACTCCATTTGATCTTTGGCTTCTGAAATATGAGCTTTCTAATAAGTTTAAGCTTGTACATGACCATCTTGAGCTTGGAAAGATTGTGAGGAAACCCTGGGAAGGGCAGTGTCATTAAGAAAATTCCAGGAGGGAGACTCAAGGGCAAGGAGAGTCTCAGCTAGAAAAATCTACCCCTAGTTGGATGAGGATAAAGGGAGAATAGAGGCAGTTAGCATTATTCATAAGAAGCCAAACACAAACTTTAATTAAGACCAAAAAAAGACAAAGAAAAAACTTTAATTTAAAAATTCAGTAAAACACCAGGGAAGAAAATAATGATTATCACAGAGTATATCAGAGGTTTCTGCTAAAGGGGAGGGAGAAAAAGAGTGTATTAGGCAGGAGTAGCCATTTGGTTCAAAAGAGGCTTTTTTGAAAATTAGCTTGAGAAAGTGATATTCATAATTGATGACATGGAGGTAGTAAAACATTTCCTGCACTTTTTTTAAAATTTAATTACTTTTATCCTCTGAGATATGTCAGGGCATTGGTAACTTTGCAACAGTAGTTATCTGTCCAAGTTGAATATTATAGATGTATGTATGTGCCTTACATAAGAGGGCAAGACTGTGAGTCTGTAACTTCTAGTTCAGTTTTGAGATTCTTCACCTGAGTTGCTACTCATTGATAGAATTTAAGATATATTAAATGACAACCAACTGATTCTGTTCTAATCCTTGGCATTCAAATGAGGATATGTTTTCTTTTTTCCTCTTACTCCACAAATAAGTTGTTACATGAGTTTTCAAAATTTCTACTTCACTGGCATACTTAGGAAAAATCAGAATGGGGACAGAATGAAAGCTCACTTGAAATTTTAACCCCGAGATAGACTCATTTTTTCCTTGCCAATAGCGGGAATCTACAGGGACCTTTTGCTTCGACAGATGGAAAATTCCTATTTTGGGAATCAACCCCAACTGTTTTTAAATAGTATTCAGCCATTACTTAATCTAAGGCATGGCTTTTGATCCACTGCTCAGAGGATTACAAAAAATTCTGGGTTTCAAGTTAAAGGTCAACAAATGCTACATAGGCCTGTGTGGAGAAGGCAGAGTCACGTGGTTCGTTAGTGCTCATGCACCTGAGATTCAGTCGTGTGGGACTAGCCATTTGTTTTAAGTTTCTTGGTAAAGTTATTTAAAAATACGTTTTAACAGTTGTTTGATTTATTAAGATATTGTAAGGGAGACCCACATTCAGTTTGATAGCTTGTTTGCACTGAGGTCTCTATCTTTGCTAAGTGAAGGGTGGATAGGACTAAGATAGTTTTCAAAGTACACTGTGTCAATTCATGACCATGATTGGTGCCTGGACATACTTCCCAATAGACCTGTACCTTTAGCTTCAGTGTGGTCTAACTGACTGCAGATTAAGTAACAGAGGGAATTGAGACACAGTGGAAACGTGAAGCTAAGTCAGATAAAGAGCACTAGCATTACCCTCGGATGTGGATCAGAGTGGAAGGGGAATCTGGGATCCTGATGTTGTGATAGCTGCCCCTGAAATGTGATGCTGTCAGCCTGTGGAGAGACCTGTTCATGTGTATGAACAATACTTCAGTGTATATCTATTTAGAAAGGACCGTCTGTGATATATATATGTATATATGTAAATGTACATGTACACATGTATATCATAGATCATAAATATGTTAGATAATCCTCTCAAATGTAAATATATATATATAGAGAGAGAGAGAGACAGAGACAGAGAGAGACAGAGGCAGGCAGAGCATGCACCTAAGTGTGTGTGCGGGGGTGTGTGTGTGTGTGTGTGTGTGTGTGTGTGTATTGTGTGGAAAGATGTATGCATACACATGTATTTATGTACACTTATATTTAAAGATATATCCCAGATGGCTGGAAATCTTTCTCAGATTGTTTCCCTGCTTTTCAAGTACATTCCTGAACAAGAGGGAAGTTGTAAATAGTTGTAAATGCCCCTAGACTTATAAAGCATTATCTACCAATTTTGGGTAGATAATGTGTGAGCTTATTGATTAAAATATATTTCTGCTTTTTCTTTAACAGTTTTTCTGTTTTTTTAAAAATTAAAGGCAATGGGAAGCTTTTCCAATGATTTGTGTGTGTGTGTGTGTGTGTGTGGAATTAATTGTTGGCCTCAGACCCAAGAACCTTAGCGGGGAGACATCATCATAGAACCCCAGGAGCAAGCCACTGTCCTGATGTTAGGTCTAACTTTGAAATGTAATTTCCATAGGAGCCCATGGTTCAAATGTGAGGTGTTCTGAACTAAATCTGGAATTTTCAGATTACCATGGAACCAAAATTTATTTGATGAGAAAAACCCCTGTACCTAGTGGGAACATAAGCTCTGAGACACCAGTATTCACATGCATCCGAGTTTATCTTTAATATTGTAATGGCTATTTCTGATTCTGTACCTGTTCGCCAGGAAAGCCTAGAGATTTGCTTCCAACTTAAAGATATATATGGTATAATATCTATACTATGTAATTATAATATGATAGTAAAGAGACATAGTTTGGTGTAGTAAGTTATTTCTAAATATTGCCTTAAAACATGCTGTAAATATACTAGAAGAAAAAAATTAAGTGATTTAGATAATATAATTACACTTTGGGTTATTACTATTATTAATGCACTGAAATCTCATTAATTCACACACAACTTGGAGTTGATTATTTAAGTGAAATCTTGGTATAAGTCTCCAGTTTCTGTACTTATAAGTAAAGAAAGTATTTATAATAGTCTCCAATTTCTATATTTATAAGAAAGTATAGTACGTAAAGTTTATAATAAAATAAGTAAAAGAATTTATAATTCTGTATTGATAATAAAAAATAAGTAGTATGGACAAAATAGACCTGTGAGAGGAACAACGTGATGAGTGCCTCTAAGTGCTAAGCGCTACAGGTGTTACCTAACTGAATGTCACAAGTAGCCTCTGGGGTAGGTGATGTCATCTGTATTTTACCAGTGAGAAATCTGAGGTTTATGGCTTAAATGACTAACCAGAGTCACGTATCTAAGAAAGTGGAATGAGGGTTTGAACTCGGGTCCTATGCTTTTTTGAGTACCAAGCCTCTTTCTAAGTTCCTTAGGAATTTTCATTCTTTCATTCAACAGGTATTTTCTGAGCAACACCATGGGCTTAACAGTATGCTAAACATTATTCTTGCAAGCAATCTGCTTATTATCATATTGAGCAATCATTCTCATCCGGGCACTCCAGCAGTGCTGTAGGGCTTCAGTGTGCTGGGTCTCTCCTGGACTGTCAGAGACTCCTCTGCATACATTCGAAATACTCGTATCCTAGTAATTTATATTCTTCTGGACCTCATGCCTATCCCCAACTAGTCTAGTGAGTACTGTATTGCTCCACTTAATTTTGTGTGTTCATGGAACTTCTTACTGCTCAAAGTCAGCATTCACTATAGGGCAGGACTCATAAAGCCCAACCTAAGTCAACAGTAGCCACTTCCTGATAGCATTGTGGACGAAGGCTCTTACTGAACCTACACTCTGAAAATGTTCTCACCTATCGTGCTGACGATAGCACAAATGAAAACTTTAAGATGGAAAACCTTAGAATCTATTCTGAGTGTCAGGTGGAAGGAGGCAGCTGTGAATATGTCTTATTTTTAAAACCAAGAGCAAAGGTTCTCTTGTGTTTGTGCTGCCAGCTTCATGTTTCGAAAATAGTTGGCTCTTCCGATGGTTGAGTTCATAAAGAAATGGAATGCTTCCTTCTCAGCTTCAAATTCAGTTCGCTTTTAGGTTCTTAGAGGTGTCTACAGTATTTCTGTCTCCTGTTTAGCGAGACACAAACATTATTCTTACTGAAATGCAGAGGAAGACCCAGCATAGTTCCTGCCGTGTGCAAGGCACTTGTCTTGCTATTTTCATCACTACTAATGTTAACACTTGTCTTGCTATTTTCATCACTACTAATGTTAACATGATTTCTTTAAAGCCTTCCTTTAATCTCTGAGATACAGTGAATTCTAAGCGCTCCTGTGAAATGTCAGTGAGTGGAATTACGCGGGCAGTTAAGCAGAGACAGAAGCTACATTGGCATAACTACATTTTAGCATATATATTTTAGGAAAAAAATACCTCAAGAGATGGAAAAGTTGAAGTATTTTTAAAGGTGTCAAGGGACTTGTTAGTCATGGATGCCCTGACACACCATTTTTATTACATACTTTTATCTTAGAAGAGTCTGGAGTTTTATGACAACAGAGTTTTCCCCAGCTTGTGATGAACTAACGGGTTGTATTTTCTCTCTCATGACTGGCTGAGACTTCTGCTCACAGCCGGGCCTCACTGGCTCTGTGCCAGGATGTCATCTGTCCTCTTATCCACTTTATAAAGCATGCCCTTTCACGTCCCATGACCCAAATGGAAATAACTCCAGTGACTGCTTCACACATATTGGAAATGAAGCATGGGGTGAGCACACTGGGAGTCTGCTATTTTGTCATCTACTTCCTTGAGGGTCAGACCTGTACAGGGTGATCCTTCGGCAGAAATAATTTATGGAGAAAAAGGAGGGAGAGCAAAACAAAGAAGGCAAAAAAGGATAAACTTCTATAGCGCTCCACGGAAGTGGCTAGGACCCCCCGGAATTTCTCTAGTAGTTACATTCATTGGTGAAGAAGAGTGGGAGGTTGTGCAGTTACCAGATGAATTATATCAGTGTATGTATGCAAACTGGAAAGTGCAGTCCAAAGTACAGTTTTGCTTCAGAATTGTGTTTTCCTTGTTCAGTTGTACCTGAATTGATCCATAATTTCTTCAACGTTCACTTTCCTCTGTGTGTTG
The DNA here is from genome assembly GCF_965194805.1 of Balaenoptera borealis. Lineage (NCBI taxonomy): Eukaryota > Metazoa > Chordata > Mammalia > Artiodactyla > Balaenopteridae > Balaenoptera > Balaenoptera borealis. Next base: position 9,435,264 of record NC_138877.1, read on the forward strand.
AATGAGTGTCATCTGGAAGCATATGTTTCACCTTATATATCTATGTATTCTACACATCTAAAATCAGACTCTCACTTAATTTTAATACATCTTATTTGCTAAGAAAATAGTAATTTAAGTGGTATCTTTGCCAAAAAAAAAGACCAGTTAGAATGATTCCCTTGGTCTTGGCTTATGGTCCTTTTGTCCCATACCTGCTGGAAATTAATTTTAACAGTCCACTTATTTAATTAAATTAAAAGATTTTTAAAATGTAATTTATCCAATAAAGCCGTAAACTAATGACCTTTATGAAATGCTAAGTATGCCAGCAGTCTTTAGCCTTTTGCAAAAAGAGTTGTGGAAAGGGTTTACATGAATGGATTAGATTTCATTTTAAAGTGAATTAAGTGACATAAACAAATATGAACAATTTACCTTGTAAGTTACTGTAAGTACCTTAGGTAAAGGAAAATAGGAGCCAAATATTGGAGTGGTTATAAAGTCTCAGAGCAATGGTTAGGTATGGAGAGGAATAAATGTGTTTTAAAATGGTAGAAGAGCCATGATTTCAGATTTTTAATGTGAACTGTACTTTATATAAACAATCAATTATTTCCACCTTGGGATTGTTTTCTTGCTAATAAATGGAATGTGCAGTTATGCATTATAAGAAGGAGTTAATATGACACAATTCAAATGGTAATTCCCCATGGGGAGGAAGAGTTGCAGAGATATTTTATACTGGAAAAGGCATATAATGTGAGCCATATATGTCATTTTAAATTTCCAGTGGACACATAAAAACAAGTAAAAAAAAAAGCAGGTGAATTAATTTTAATAATACATTTTAACCCAATCCATCCAAAACATCATTCCAACATGTAATCAATATAAAAAATATTAATGGGATGTGTTCCATTGTTTTCCTCCTGCCTTTTGAAAGCTGGTGTGTATTTTATACCTGCAGCACATCTCAAATTCAATTAGCTTTATTTCCTGTGCTCAGTAGCCACATGTGGCTTGTGGCTACCGCATTGGACAGCACAGCTTTAGACCCAAGACTTACAGGGGCTAAAATGTAAGAAAAATGGAACAAGAGGCCAGTGGGGCCTGTGACAGGCTGTGACTTTTCTAGAACGGGCTGAGCTACTCTTAGCCCAGGCTGTCCCTGCCATAGCCCTAGGGCTGCCAGGTTTCCTGATTTTTCAGGGAAACCAGACATTCAGAGTCCTGTGGGAAACTTCTTGATTTTTAAGTGCTGGCAATGAATTCAAAACTTTTAAAACATCATGTGGGTCTGGCCCTTAGGTTGCCAGTTTGTGGCCTCTGTTCTCAGCATTTCATATATATATATTTTTTAATTTATTTATTTTTATATTTATTTTTGGCTGTGTTGGTTCTTCATTTCTGTGCGAGGGCTTCCTCTAGTTGCGGCAAGCGGGGGCCACTCTTCATCGCGGTGCGCGGGCCTCTCACTATCGCGGCCTCTCTTGTTGCGGAGCACAGGCTCTAGACGCGCAGGCTCAGTAGTTGTGGCTCACGGGCCCAGTTGCTCCGCGGCATGTGGGATCTTCCCAGACCAGGGCTTGAACCCGTGTCCCCTGCATTAGCAGGCAGATTCTCAACCACTGCGCCACCAGGGAAACCTAGCATTTCTTATTTTAAATCAGGTTCTCTGGCTCATCCAACATGCAGTATTAGGTTTGGTTAAGGATAATAAAGGATCCTTGGTTTTCACCAATGCAAATGTGTGAGAACGTATTTTTTTTTTTTTTTATTTTTGGCTGCACTGGGTTGTTGCTGCGTGCGGGGGACTACTCTTCTTGGCGGTGCGCAGACTTCTTATTGCGGTGTTTCTTCTTGTTGCAGAGCACGGGCTCTAAGCACTCTGGCTTCAGTAGTCGCAGCATGCAGGCTGAATAGTTGTAGCTCATGGGCTCTATCTAGAGTGCAGGCTCAGTACTTGTGGTGGGCATGTGGGATCTTCCCAAGCTGGGGCTCGAACCCGTGTATCGCTGTATTAGCAGACGGATTCTTAACCACTGCGCAACCAGGGAAGTCCCGAGAACGTATTTTTAAATGTATGGACTCTATCCCACATTAAAATCTATTCAGTGATTTCCCAACTAACTCAGGTGCCTTTAGGAAAGAAAATTTCATGTAGTCACAGAACCTAGAGCTGGAAATGCTCTGGGATAAGCCCCTCATTGCTCCAGCTGACTGCACTCCCCCTTTTTATAAAACATCCATTCCACCTGAAAGTGCTTGTTCAGTGTCCCTATACTGTGTCAGGTTGCAGGCTTCTCGAGGGCAGGCAGAATCTGTCTTGTTCCTCACTGTATCCCCAGCATCTGGTGTGTGGCAGGCTTTGTGCACGTGTTTACTGAATGAATGGGTAAATACATAAATAATTAAAAACCCAAGGAGGAGATGTTGGTGAGGGTGTGGAAAAATTGGAACTCGTGCACTGCTGGTGGGGATGTAAAATGATGCATACTAGAAAGCAGTATCGCAGTTCCTCAAAAAATTAAAAATAAAATTTACTATATCATCCAACAATTCCATTTCTGGATATATACCCCCCAAAATTGAAAGCAGGGACACAAAGAGATATTTGTACACCCATGTTCATAGCAGCATTATTCATGCTAGCCAAAAGGTGGAAGCAACCCAACTGTCCATTGATATGAATAAACAAAATATCATACATACATACAGTGGCATATTATTCTGCCTTGAGAAAGAAAATCCTGTCACATGCTACAACATGGGTGAAACTTGAAGACATTATGCTGAGTGAAATAAGCCAATCACAAAAGAACAAATACTGTACAATTCCACTTGTATGAAGTATCTAGAGTGGTCAAAGACGAATGGATAAAGAAGATGTGGAACATACATACAATGGAATATTACTCAGCCATAAAAAGGAGCGAAATTGGGTCATTTGTAGAGACGTGGATGGACCTAGAGACTGTCATACAGAGTGAAGTAAGTCAGAAAGAGAAAAACAAATATCGTATATTAACGCATATATGTGGAATCTAGAAAAATCGTACAGATGAACCAGTTTGCAAGGCAGAAATGGAGACACAGATGTAGAGAACAAATGTGTGGACACCGAGGGGGGAAAGGAGGGGGCGGGTGGTGGTGATGGGATGAATTGGGAGATTGGGATTGACGTATATACACTAATATATATAAAATAGATAACTAATAAAAACCTGCTGTATAAAAAAAAAAAGGAGTGATCAAACTCATAGAGACAGAAGGTTGGAATAGTGGTTACCAGGGGCTGGGAGGAGGAGAGAGTTGGGGAGTTACTGTTTAATGGGTACAGAGTTTGCAAGATGAAAAGAGTTCTGTGGATGGATGGTGGTGATGGTTGTGCAACAATATGAATATACTTAAAGCCACTGAATTGTGTGCTTAAAATTGGTTAAAATGCTAAATTTTATGTTATATATATTTTGCTACAATTAAAAACATAATTTTTTTAAAAATCAGGGAGGTCAAATGACTTATCCAAGGTCACAGTATTCTACTCTGGAGCTTTTAAAACTATCCCAGACTATTTGTAATATTTTTTTGAGGTAGCATAATAGTAAAAGGAAGGACTTAAAGGTGGGAACCAAGAGAGTTAGATCTTGAGAAGTCATTTGATGTCTTGATGCCTCTTTTCCCAGACCTGTGTAGTGCTCTGTCCCTCGAAACAACTTACCAGTGAGGTTAAGATGATGAAATAAGGGCTTCCCTGGTGGCGCTGTGGTTAAGAATCTGCCTGCCAATGCAGGGGACACAGTTTGAGCCCTGGTCCAGGAAGATCCCACATGCCACGGAGCAACTAAGCCCGTGTGCCACAACTACTGAGCCTGTGCTCTAGAGCCTGTGAGCCACAACTACTGAGCCCACGTGCCACAACTGCTGAAGCCCATGCCTAGGGCCCATGCTCCGCAACAAGAGAAGCCACCTCCATGAGAAGCCCGAGCACTGCAACGAAGAGTAGCCCCCGCTCGCTGCAACTAGAGAAAGCCCGCATGCAGCAACTAAGACCCAACGCAGCCAAAAATTTAAAAAATAAATAAAATAAAAATAAATTTTAAAAAACTAAAATGAAATGAAAAATTAAAATGAAATAAAATATGTATGAGAAAGTATATATGCTGGATTAATCTGGGCTGAATTCATTATACTCTAGGGAATTAATGTATTATTGAGATAGAAACTTCCTGGTCAGGTAACAAATATGTAAGATCCTTGTTGAACTGATGCCCCAGCATGATCTTTCCCCAGTTTAGTTAAATGGTCGACTGAATGTAAAAGTTTGCCTGTCTTTATGATGATGATGATTTTATTTCAAAGCAGTCTTCCATGTGTGCTGAAATGCCCTTGGAATCAGATTCATCTTCTCTTGCTCTCAGAGTAAAGTGAGGTGGGAAGATAATCTGATACCACAAGAGGGTATCTAGTCTCAAGAGGCAGCACCCCACCCTGAGGTCCAGCATCTCCAGGTGACCTTGACGGCTCGGGAACTGTGTGAAGGTCTGTTGTTCAAAGCAACCAGATTTCAGTGATTAGAGGGGAAAACATGAGCATTTTAATATTTCCATTCTCTAGAGATTTGCTTTATTAGGAAAGCAAGCTCTCCCCTTTCTGTAACATGCTGTATCGAGTCTCACCGTTGAAGTGGACATTATCTTGAAGCCGAGAAAATAAACAAGATTCTATACTAGTTTTGAATCACAGATGGCCCAGTTTATCCAGCCTTATGTTTTGAAAATAAACACAGATAAATGCCTTGCATGTTGTTACTTACAAATCGATTCTTCCCGTTGTTGGGAGAGCTTTCAGTCACATCATGCACTAAAATAAATTCAGGATTAATTAAAAGAGTTGAATGCAGAAAACGAAACCATGAAAATCAAGAAGAAAGTATAGATGGAAAGTTAGTTAAGCTGTTGAGGTATAAATGCAATGAAAAAAATTGCAAAAGAAAAATTGATAAATTTAACTGCAAATAATTTCTACACATCAAAAATATAAAAGTTAAGCAATATGTTAGAAAAATATTTGAAGCAAATATGATAGGCAAAGGGTAATATATAAATAAATCTCTAATCAATTATAAAAACCTTTACCATCCCAAGAAAATGATGGACACAGGACATGATTAGGGACATGATTTTTCTTTATAAAAGAAGAAATGTAAGTGGCTAATTAGTGTGAAAAAGTCATTATCTCTAGATATTAAAGAGATGCAAGCAAGTAAGATGAGGACTATTTCTACTATTAAGTTGGCTTTTTTTTTTTACAAGATAGCCTTCAATACTGGCATTCATATACTGCTCGGAGAAGTGTAAGTTGAAGTTGATATAGCCTTTCTGGAAAGCTGTTTAGCAACAGATACTAAGAGCTTTAAATGTGATCATACACATTGACTCAGAATCTTTTCTAAGGAAGTAATTAGAAATACTGGTAAAGATTTATGTGTAAGGATGTTCACTGCAGCATTATTTGTAGCAGTGAAAAATTGAAGATAACCCAGATGAACAACAATAGGGAATCATTTATATAAATTATGGTTCATCAATGACGATGTTAAAAATCAAGAGTCCAAAGAATATTTTTTTAAATTAATTTATTAATTTCTTTATTTTTGGCTGTGTTGGGTCTTCGTTTCTGTGCGAGGGCTTTCTCTAGTTGTGGCAAGCGGGGGCCACTCTTCATCGCGGTGCGCGGGCCTCTCACTATGGTGGCCTCTCTTGTTGCGGAGCACAGGCTCCAGACGCGCAGGCTCAGTAGTTGTGGCTCACGGGCCTAGTTGCTCCGCGGCATGTGGGATCTTCCCAGACCAGGGCTCGAACCCGTGTCCCCTGCATTAGCAGGCAGATTCTCAACCACTGTGCCACCAGGGAAGCCCCAAAGAATATTTTTTAAAGTGTTCAGTGTGAATTGTGCACAACTATGTAATGTGTAATTGTGTGAATGTATACAATTGTATACCAAGATATAACATGGCAAATATGTACGTATGGGTTGATGCCGCAGACCGGCTGCAGAAAGCTAGAAGTTCCTGGCGGTGAGGGGTAAGGACTTGCCGCAGACCGGCTGCAGAAAGCTAGAAGTTCCTGGCGGTGAGGGGTAAGGAACTGAAAAGCACCAGTATGGGGTCAGAAGGGCCAAGACAACTGATGGTTGCAAGGCTAGTTTATTCAAAGAGCATGAATGTATATATAGGTTTAGTACGGAACGAATACCAGACAACAAATCAGCAAACCTTGTATTTCCACATAATTCTGTCGCCACTATCTATGCGCCATTATCTATGCGCCATTATCTATGCATCACTATCTATGCATCACTATCTATGCGTCAGCATGCCTTATGGGCCATTCTTTGGAGATACAGACTTCCCCCTCAGGGCAGCACGTCCTTCTTCTGGGGAACAACCAGGGGCTCTTAGATCCAGAGCAGGCACCTGGAACGAAACTGGCCGCAAGCCATTTTCCTTTTTTACGCTCAATACCGCAGCGTCAGGAGTGCATACCAAGAAAGAGACAAGCAGTTCTCCGCAAAGCAGAAAGCTGAATAAGCTTACAGCTTGGGGGCCACCACATTTCCCCCTTTTTTATTATTTTTTAAAGCTTGATAATGTAGTTTTAAGCCATGAACATCCTGACGCAAGACAGCGAAGGGCCCCATTACAAATCTAACAACACAAGGTAATAAACCGATCACCAATAAAAGTAGTACACCAATTGATATCAGGCCTGAGAGCCCTCCATGAATCCATTGTGTCGGATTTAGCCCTTGTAGTTGATCTAATAATCCTTGAATCAAATTCTGGGGTCCATCTTCGTCCAGGTGGGCCTCTTGAATAGCTTGTATTTCGGCATTTAACTTTTGAATATCAAGGCTAATGTGTCCATCAGTCCATACACTTAATATATGCATTTTTACTTTTTCCCAATCCCATTGTGAATCATTATATAAATGTTGAGTTACACAAATCCAGGTATATTTGGCATGACAAATCAAACGCATTTTTAATTTTAAAGCCATAACTTGATCCCCTATTCCTATTAGAACATTTTTTAATTCATCTACTTCCGTTTTTAGTTGGGTATCAATATGACTTTGTAGGGCTAATGCTACACTAATATTTTTAGATAACTGATTAACATAATGAGCCTGGTGAATAGTTTGTGAAAGAGCAATCCCAGCAGTGGCCGCAGTAGCAGTTAAAGCTGCTAAGGCTAGGATTGCACATATTAGAACACCAATAAATCTCTTTGGTCGTTTTAATGCTTCAGTCAATTCCAGCCAGGCTTGCATGCCAGTGTTATGATACCATGGTTCAGACAAATTAACAGGTAACATTATATAAGAAGGTTGCTTCATAATCATAACAGATGTAGATCCTTTAACGGGCAAAACACAACTACTAAAGATACAATTAACACAAGTAATATTATAACCTATAGGATTCATAGTGTTTTTTACAATTAAATCTCCAATCAATAAAGCATAAGGAGGAGCGACGCAAGTAATCACCGGTCTATAAGAAAAGGATAAGGCAAGTTTCCAGAATTCCCATTGCTTGTAAAAAACAAGGCTGTTATTATTAACGGGGACAGAAGAAACTAGTATGGTGCCATTATCATAATCTAAAGTACACCAGACAGAGGCTTTAGTCCATGTATCATTACAAACAGGAAAATCAAACTGCGGGAATTCAGAAGCCATAAAAGCAGGAAATTGTAGTCCTGTGACAGTCTTTACGACCGTAATTTGATGTCCAGCTAATAACGTCCCTTGATTACCTATGGTAGTTTCAATACACAAATAATGTCCAGTATCTTCAATCCTCAAGCGATATATGCATAGAGAATGATCCAACGAAGTATTAGAAGCAAGCTTAGTTACTCTAGCATTCATGTGAATGGGAACGTTATCCTTATACCAAAATACAAAGGTGGATAAATCTTCTCGTCTAGGAACAGTCTGTTTGCAAGGAAGACAAATATTAGATCCCACAGCTTTATAATTTTTACGTAAATGAGTAAAAAATTGAGAATTTACAGTGGTTTGGTAAGAAATAGCATGTTCTAAAGCAACAGCCTTAACACAACCAGAATTGGTACTCATAGGACTTAAACAAACAGGGAGAGTATTAAACCAATTAGAGTAATTAACAGAAGTATTAGTAATAGGCAAATTTCCTAGCACTCTTCCAAAAGTAGAATCATTATAGAAAATTGGAAGGTCAGCTTCAGACCATGTAACAGGTTGTAATAAAGGAGGATCGGGTACATAAGCCCAATAAGATTTAGCCTCTATAGGTGGGGCTGCCAATACAGCTATCATGGCTAAAAAAAAGGTAAGAGGAGAGCGAGGATGAGCACTCTCCTCCATAATCCTACGTGCTTGAAATACTAAACATTGCAATTGATACCAAGTAATTTGATTTCGATCTCCCCTCGCCTCCCTGACAAGTTGTCTCCTACTCCGTCGCCGCATTCTTCTCGTCCGCCGGGGGAACCGGTTGGGGTGTGCTGTGGTCGATTGCGAGAGCCTCAGGCGACGCATTCTTCGAGTCAGGGTGTTTATTGGTGATGGCATGATAATGTCGAACCAAGCGCTCCGGGAGCCACCGAGGAGAGTCTGCCTCCCTAGGGAAAACACAAACATGGCCTCGGCCCCATACTAAAACAGGGTCTGGTCCATGCCAAAGGTTAGTCATGGGATCTTTCCATTTAACAAGCGCTTTTTCAGGAGGGGTTCCAGAAAGACCTGTAAACAATCGTTCATAAGGCGTGTGACTAAATGCATCTAAAGTTAAAAAATTTAAAATAAATAAAGCATGATTAAGCATAATCTGAGGAGATCTATCATATTCCCCCTTTTTTATTTTTTGTAATGTAATTTTTAATTGTTGGTTGGCACGTTCTACAATACCTTGACCCTGAGGATTGTAGGGAATGCCTGTTTTATGTGAAATATGGAAAGTTGCACAAAAATTGGCAAAAGCTTTACTCGTATATCCTGGAGCATTATCTGTTTTTAAAGCTTTAGGAATTCCCATAGATGCAAAACAATGAAATAAATGAGTAATTACATATTTAGTAGATTCCCCAGCCAAAGGCGTAGCACATATAAAATTAGAGTAAGTATCAACAGTTACATGAACAAATTGTAATTTACCAAAAGAGGGAATATGAGTAACATCCATTTGCCAAAGATGATGAGGGAGTAAACCCCGAGGATTGACTCCAAATTGTGGAACAGGAAGGTGGGGTAAACATTTAGAGCAGGACTTAACAATGTATCGGGCTGTTTCTCTAGAAATAGAGAATTGTTTTTGAAGCATAGCAGCAGATTGATGATGTAAATTATGTGATTGAGTAGCAAGATCCTGAGGTTGAGATAAACTTAAGGCTATAATCTTTGTATTTTCGTCAGCCAATTGATTTCCCAAAGACAATGGGCCAGGGAGACCTGAATGGGCTCGAATATGTAATATGGCTACAGGAAAGTTATGCTGACGAATAATCTTTTGTAGTTGAAAGAAAGTCTGAAACAATTGAGAATCAACAGTATTGCCAATTATAGCAGTTTCTATGTTACGCAAAATAGTAACCAAATAATGGCTATCTGTATAGAGATTAAAAGAACAATGTGAAAAGATTTGAAAAGCCAAGGAAATCGCATGTAATTCAACTCGTTGGGCAGAGGTATGATCTGTTTGTTCTTTATGAAGTAAGTCATCAGAAATAACCACAGCGATGCCATTGGCAGAACCATCAGTAAAAACATTTGGGGCATTGAGAATAGGAGTTGAACAGATAGTTTTTGGAAAAATAAATAGATGTTGAGTAGCAAAATGAAGGAGCTTATTAGAAGGATAATGATTATCAATAATTCCTGAATATCCAGCAAAAGCAAGAGCCCAAAAATCAGAGACAAATAATAGCCAAGAATATTGATAAGTAGTATAAGGTATAATAATAGAATTTGGTTCATATCCTACCAACTGAATATTTCTTCTACGACCCAATTGAACAAGGGTTGCTATTAACTCATAATAAGGTGTAATGACTTTATTAGGCGTATTTTTCATATGAATCCATTCAAGAATTCCTGTTTCTTGCCATAATAAGGCGGTAGGGGTATGTGACGTAGCACAGATTATTAATAGTATAGGTAAAGAAGGCTCAATTCTAGTTAGCTGAGCAGATTGTATTGCTTTGTTTACAAGCTTGAGTGCTTGTTGAGCTTCAGAAGTTAAAATACGAGGGGAAGAAGGATCAGGACTTCCCTTTAGGATATTAAAAAGAGGCTGTAATTGACCCGTAGTTAATTTTAAAGAAGGTCGCAGCCAATTAATATCTCCTAATAACTTTTGAAAATCATTTAAAGTTTTAAGAACGTCAGTCTGTATCTCTATCTTCTGAGGTGTAATATTATAATTTGTGATATACTTACCAAGATATGAGAAAGGTGGGTTCATCTGTACTTTGTCAGCAGCAATGACTAGTCCTGATCGTGACAAATGACTTTGAAGGGAATTATAAGCCTTAAGTAAAATATGTTTATCAGAATAAGCAAGTAATAAGTCATCCATATAATGAATAAAATATATCTGAGGGAACTGTTTACGAACAGGGGCAATAACTTGAGCTACAAACTGTTGACATAAAGTAGGACTATTAGCCATACCCTGAGGCAGCATTTTCCATTGATAACGTTGCATAGGTTCTGTAAAATTTAAAGAGGGTAAGCTAAAAGCAAATCGCAACTTATCAGCCGGAAATAGAGAAATAGTAAAAAAGCAATCCTTAAGATCAATAATAATAATCATATAATTTTTAGGTATGGCTGCAGGAGAAGGCAAACCTGGTTGCAGAGCTCCCATAATTACCATAGTTTGATTAACAGCACGTAAATCTTGCAATAAACGATATTTTCCCGATTTTTTCTTTATAACAAATATAGGAGTATTCCAAGGGCTATTAGACTTTTCTAGTCTGCCCAAAGCAAGCTGTTCATTAATTATATTATGAGCCGCCATTAATTTCTCCTTAGAAAGGGGCCATTGGTCCACCCAGACAGGATTATCAGAAATCCAAGTTATAGGGTCAGCATGTGGTGGAGGAGAATCCAAGGCCCCTAGAAAAAACCCAAGCCTGTTTTATCCCGTTTATTATCAGTCTGTAAGGGTAGTTTATTTCCCTGTTGATTTTTTCCCAAACGATTCCTAGGATCATACCCTTGATTTAACAATATATTAGTTACAGTAGGGTTGGGACTAAGCAATAGGATTCCCATTTGTTGTAATATATCTCTTCCCCAAAGGTTAACTGGCAGTCCGGGCAATACGTAGGGTTTGAATATTCCTTGATTACCTTCAGCATCCTGCCAATGTAGGTATTGCGAACTTTGTTGTGGAGAATTAGATTGGCCAATACCTTGCAACTGTGTAATGGTTTGGTGCACGGGCCAATTTTTTGGCCAATGTATAAACGAAATAACAGAAACATCAGCACCAGTATCTAATAACCCAGAAAAAGGCCTTCCATTTATTTTTAATACCAATTGTGGTCTTTCCCTACCAATTTGTTGAATCCAGTAAACTGCATCAGAGGAACCGAAAGCCCCAGTTCCTCTTTTGTTATGTTGTAAAATTTTTCCTTCTGGTATGAATGGAATTAATAGAAGCTGAGCTATTCGCATACCGGGTGTGATAAGAAAAGATCCTTTTGATGTTTGAACCATAACCTTTAATTCCCCTTCATAATCAGCATCAATCACCCCAGGAATAATAGTTAAGCCTTTCATAGACATACTACTTCTTCCAAGGATTATACCAACCGTTCCCTGGGGTAAAGGCCCAAAAGTTCCCGTAGGAAGGGCTTGGGGTCCCATATCCGAGGTTAATAAGAATTGGGTGGAGGCACAGAGGTCCAGTCCTGCACTATTTGGCGTGGCCCTTTGAAGGGAGGAGATTCCATTCCCTGAGGAACAAAGGTCTGAGCTGGAGGCGGTAGAGAAGGTTGTGAGGGGATTATTGACATTGCTCCAATTGTTTGATGGGGCCGGAGCAGGCCCCTCCGGAAGTTTCCCGACAAGGGAGTTCCATCTTTATGAGTCACTGATCGACATTCTTTAGCCCAATGCCGTCCTCTTTGGCATCGGGGACAAATTGTGGGAGGAGGAGATTTACCTTGAGGCACAGAATTTACGATAGGCATATTAGGAGTATCAGCAGTACAATTTTTTGCAAAATGACCTGGCTTCCCACATTTAAAACAGTTTTTACTTTTAGCATTTGGCCCAAATCCTGCCTTAGTTAGGGCTGCAGCTATAGCTGCTCCCTGTAAGTAAGATGATCCAATATCAGAACAAACTCGAATATAATCCTCTAAATTTCCTTTCCTTTTCCATGGACGTATAGCTGCTTGACAAATATTATTAGCATTTTCGAAAGCCAATTGTTTGACGATAATTGCTCCAGAAGGACCATCAGATATAATTCTATTAACAGCCTGTAATAATCTAGCCACAAAATCAGCATAAGGTTCATCTGCCCCTTGCCTTATTTTAGCAAGGTCTTCAGTCCTAGTGGAGGCAGGTAAATGTTTCCATGCATGTAGAGCTATATGACTGATCTGAGCATAAGCCACAAAAGGGAAAGCTAATTGATCCTGTAATAACTGATGTTGTCCTTCCCCAATCAACATCTCATAATTTACTAGCACATTATGTGCAGTATTTCTTTCAGCTTGTTCAGCAGCCTTTTCATAATATTCTGATTTCCAAAGTAAATAGTCGCCACCAGTGAGACAAGCACGAGCAATAGATTTCCAGTCTGCTGGAGGCAATGCTTCTGTTGCAATAGTATCCAACATAGTAATAGTGAAAGGGGCTGTAGGCCCATATTGTGCACAGGCTGCTTTTAAATCTTTCAAAACCTTAAAGGAGAGAGGCTGATATTCCCGATTATTTTGTTGTGGATTTTGAGGATTGGGTCGTTCCACCACCGGGCAGCAGAATAAAGGATCCTCCCCTCTATTAAGAGCTCCCCGTACTGCTTGTTGTAAAGGACTAAGCTTAGGAGGGATAGGGACAGAGACATGTAATTGCTGTAACCGCGGAAGAATATTTTCATCAGGATATTTTTCAGCCTCATATTTGGCTTCTTCACCCTCTAAATCAAAAGAAAAGTCATCATCATCAAGTGAATTAACACTTTTTATCCTCGGTGGCAACGGAGGAGCAGTATCTACTGCAGCAACATGTTCTACAGATTTAGCTGTTAATTTTGGAACTGAATCATAAATTGGATTAAAACAATCTCTTATTAAATTCCACAAGCTAAAAATGGAAACTGAAACAGAAGATGGTCCATGAGCTTCATGATATTTAGATAATTCATCTCCTACACGAGTCCAAATTGCTAAGTCCACTGATCCTCCTTCAGGGAACCAAGGACAAGCATCATATACTAATTGCAAAAATTCCAGAAGTTGTGAGGTAGTTACCTTAGTTCCACGGGCTTTTAACATTGAAAGCAAAACCTGAGCAAATAAATCACGCTCCTTAGAGCCCTTTTGTCCCATATTATTTTACTTCTGACTCTTTCTCGAGTTACCGTCCTAAAAACGAAATTATTTCTTGTGGCCACACTATCTCACTCGAGAGTTCTACTTACCTGAAATCTTCCGAAATGCCTCACGCACTCAGGTCCCTGTGCGGGCGCCACTTGCCGCAGACCGGCTGCAGAAAGCTAGAAGTTCCTGGCGGTGAGGGGTAAGGAACTGAAAAGCACCAGTATGGGGTCAGAAGGGCCAAGACAACTGATGGTTGCAAGGCTAGTTTATTCAAAGAGCATGAATGTATATATAGGTTTAGTACGGAACGAATACCAGACAACAAATCAGCAAACCTTGTATTTCCACATAATTCTGTCGCCACTATCTATGCGCCATTATCTATGCGCCATTATCTATGCATCACTATCTATGCATCACTATCTATGCGTCAGCATGCCTTATGGGCCATTCTTTGGAGATACAGACTTCCCCCTCAGGGCAGCACGTCCTTCTTCTGGGGAACAACCAGGGGCTCTTAGATCCAGAGCAGGCACCTGGAACGAAACTGGCCGCAAGCCATTTTCCTTTTTTACGCTCAATACCGCAGCGTCAGGAGTGCATACCAAGAAAGAGACAAGCAGTTCTCCGCAAAGCAGAAAGCTGAATAAGCTTACAGCTTGGGGGCCACCACAGGTTGAAAAGGGATTACATGGGAATCAGCAATATGTTAGAAACAGTTATCCCTGGATGGCCAGATTACAAATACTTTCAATTTTCTTTATACTTTTCTGACTGTTCCAGATTTTCTACAGAAAAGAATATATTATTTTTATAAATGGGAAAAAAAGTTTTAAAAACTGAATTGAAGGGACTTCCCTGGCTGTCCAGTGGTTAAGAATTTGCCTTCCAATGCAGGGGGTGCGGGTTCAATCCCTGGTCCGGGAGCTAAGATCCCAAATGCCTTGGGGCCAAAAAACCAAAAACATTAAAACAGAAGTAATATTGTAACAAATTCAATAAAGACTTTAGAAATGGTCCACATTAAAAAAAAAAATCTTTAAAAAAACAAACTGAATTGCAACCAAAACAGATTTATTGTGAAAAAGATGCTACATCTTTTACGTAAACTTTTTCCTGGCACCATCTCCATCATTAATGACTCCACCTTGTTCCCCAAATCCATCAAATTACCAGGTCCTATAAAGTCTTCCACCTCAATGCTTCCTAGACCTGGCCCTTCATTTCCCCTTCTGTGGTCAGCCCTATAGTTTGGGTTAGGTTCTCATTACTTATGGCCTGGTCAAAAACTTCCATTGTCTCTCCATTGCCCTGGGTTTTGAATCCTGATCCCAACATCCACCACTCTTGGTGACATGCCTCTCACCTGGCGTTCACATGTTAGTCCTCAAACTCCCCTATCCCATCATCCAGACTGTCCCTCGTGCAACTGTGCTTTCACATCTCTATGATGTTCCTTCCACTAGCAATAAACTGTATATTTATTCATTCAGCAGACATTTACTGAGCAAATATCACGTGCCAGGCAATCCGGGGCACAAAAGTGAATTAAACACAAGTCTCTGCCTTACTGTAGCTCACAGTCAACTTGGTGAGCAAGTAATAAACAGCTAGTTATATTTTGTAGGATAAGTGGTAGTTATGTTAAATATGTTCTCCAGTGGCAGAACCTGGATTTGAACTCAGGTCCACTTGCCCCTAAGGTCATTTTGCTTGAAGGTGAAGAAGACAAAAGCAGTGGCGGTGTCTGATATGGCTGGTGCCTCGGTATGTTTTGGGGAGGAGCAGGAGCTGAGGCTGCAGAATGGCCCGTATGCTATGCTGAGGGGTTGAAACTTCAACATCTTTGTAGCTGGAATAACAATAGTTAATAACTTACAGTCCATGCCATACTCTGTTCTAAGTGCTTTGCATACTGACTCAGTTCATCCTCACAACCACTTGATAAGGGAGGTAAAACAACTGTATTTTTTTAGAGATAAAGAAACTGAGACACAGGGACTTCCCTGGTGGCGCAGTGGATAAGAATCCGCTTGCCAATGCAGGGGACGTGGGTTCAATCCCTGGTCTGGGAAGATCGCACATGCCACGGAGCAGCTAAGCCCGTGCGCCACAACTACTGAAGCCCACATGCCCTATAGCCCGCGGGCCACAACTACTGATCCCACGTGCTGCAGCTACTGAAGCCTGCGCGCCTAGAGCCCGAGCTCCGCAACAAGAGAAGCCACGGCAATGAGAAGCCCGCGCACCACAACGAAGAGTAGCCCCCGCTCGCCGCAACTAGGGAAAGCCCGCGCGCAGCAATGAAGACCCAACCCAGCCAATAAAGAAAGAAAGAAAGAAACTGAGAAAAGTCAAGTCATTTGCGCAATGTCACGTAGGAACTCTCTGGCTCTGGTCAGAGACTGTCGTAGGCACTGCCGCGTCCCTAGCCCAACTCTATGCGTTGACACCAGTAAATATGAATTGAACGGAATTGAACAGAGAGCTCTTGTGAAATATTCCTACTGGTTTTGTTAATTATCCAGACCTGGGTTGTGGGGGAAAGTGGAGAAAAAGAAAGGGATTGTTGAACCCACCATCTTAATCCAAAACTGTATGTCCTTCAGAAGCAGGTAACCCGTCTGCATGGGCTGAATTCACACTACGTGGTTCCTGCGTGGCAGAGTCAGGGTCTCTTTAAGTCGGAAGCAGTCGTGGCAGTGACCTTGCCGAACCTCCCACTGGTTTGAAACTGTAACTTGACTGAAAGGCTCTTAGAACACGATTCCGGAATGTGAGAGGCTCTTGCTTTTTTAAACTCACTCATTCTAAGCCCATAGCTTTGTAGAGGAGAAAATTAGCCCTGCCGGGTCGGCTTCCAGCGTAATAGAGTCCTAATGTGTAAGCTTCTAGGGGATGCTATGCAAATGAACACTTGTTTCCTGCTTGAGGCCGCGGTAGCGCAGTGCGTGCATCGGGACCCTTCTGTTTCACATCCTGGGGACGAGTGACTGACCCGCGCGGCCACGATAGGAACATCACCGGAGACTTGCAGCCCCTGTGCACAGAGGGTGGATCATGCTAATCCTTTCTCTCCCCAGCCCTCACCCTCACTCACACGTGTGGGAGGAGCAAGCTGCCACGAGGTCGTGCAAGGACGCACAGCGCTTCTCGTTCCGACCATAGCACTGCGTTTGCTTTAAGAGAGCGGCAGGGCAGAGGGGAGAGATGGGGGGAGAGTGAGGACCTCTCACCCCACCCTCTCCTGCCAGGGCTTTGTCACAGCTTCCCTGTCACGGCCCGACCTCCATGGCCACAGATCAAACTCGGCTTTAGCCTGTGAGGCCAGGCTCAGCCAAGGCCTCGTTAATAACAGTAAATGCAGCTAACACTGATTGAGCACGTCTACCAAGTGACAGACTCTGTGTCCTATTGGGAGGTCAGTGCCTGTAACCCTGGCGGGCTTCATTCATTGTTCTTGTCTGCATTTACCAACTGCAGGAGCTGGGGCTCAGAGGAGTTTTGTGAATTTCCCGGGAGGGAGGAGCCAGGACCCAGATCTGAGCTATGTTACTCCAAAGCCCAGGCTTTGAGCCTTTGTGCCACACTTTCTTGGCCACAGAACTTCTGGCCTCCAAATGCTCCCTGCTTCCACCTCCAGCCAGAAGTCATCTATCCTCCTTACAAATTCTCAGAGTGCTTGATCTGCATTTCTTTCATGGGGCTTCCCAGTTTAACATCCTATTACCATTATTTATATAAAGTGTTCACTTCTCCTGTTAAACTGGGGGCGTGGAGGCAGAGTCCATTTCTTATTCCATGGCATATTTTCCACGGCCCCCAGTGTAATGTGTAGGCCCCTCAGACAAGACTAGAGAAGGTTGTTTCTGATCAGATCTGCCCCTTCTGAGCACCTGTACCTTGATGGGAATTTGGGAATCTAGAAAACTATCTGTAGGAATTCTTCGGCTCAGATTTCCTAAAGAAAAGTAAAGATTTACCTGAGAATAGTTGAATCATGGTTTTCCCAACAGAAGCAGGTGACTCATATACCGTAGTCCGCCTTACCGTGCCTTTCCTGTAACACCCCCATTCCTCGCTGCCCTAGCACCGCTCAGAGACCACTAGCATCCCAGTCTGCTGAGAACCTCTTCTTGTGTATGGTTCAGATTGCTTATCCTTTCCTGTGCATCACATCTGTTTAGTGTCAGGGTTGACGTTCCCTCGGATCCCCTGTGACAGGTTGCAGAGACACTTCTATCTCATGTTGCTTCAATTCAGACCTTAAAGTATCTAGTTGTCGTTACCTGTATTTGGAGGTTCTACTATTGCATAAGTTTACCCATATGGATTTCAGAACATTCTGGGAAATACATGCTCAACCGTTTTTTTACACCAAAATGCACACTCATCTCTCTTTGTGTTTCTCTGTCTCCCTTTCTGTCTCTCTCTGCAAGACTGCTTCTCTCGAATCTTGCTTCTTGGGCTGTGACAAATGAGAAGGGTTTTAGGTTTATATCCTGATCCATTTTTTGGCAGAAGAGAGCTGTTTTAAGGGTGAACCCAATTCTATAATACCTCCCATGTTCCACTCTTAAACATCTTTCTGGATGCATCGCTCAAGATTTTTTTTTTAAACATCTTTATTGGAGTATAATTGCTTTACAATGGTGTGTTAGTTTCTGCTTTATAACAAAGTGAATCAGTTATACATATACATATATCCCCATATCTCTTCCTTCTTGTGTCTGCCTCCCTCCCACCCGCCCTATCCCACCCCTCTAGCTGGTCACAAAGCACCGAGCTGATCTCCCTGTGCTATGCGACTGCTTCTCACTAGCTATCTATTTTACATTTGGTAGTGTATATATGTCCATATATACACTACCACTCTCTCACTTTGTCTCAGCTTACCCTTCCCCCTCCCCGTGTCCTCAAGTGCATTCTCTAGTAGGTCTGCGTCTTTATTCCCATCTTGCCCCTTGGTTCTTCATGTCCTTTTTTTTTTAGATTCCATATATATGTGTTAGCATACAGTATTTGTTTTTCTCTTTCTGACTTACTTCACTCTGTATGACAGACTCTAGGTCCATCCACCTCACTACAAATAACTCAGTTTCGTTTCTTTTTATGGCTGAATAATATTCCATTGTATATATGTGCCACATCTTCTTTATCCATTCATCTGTTGATGGACACTTAGGTTGCTTCCATGTCCTGGCTATTGTAAATAGAGCTGCAATGAACATTGTGGTACATGACTCTTTTTGAATTATGGTTTTCTCAGGGTATATGCCCAGTAGTGGGATGGCTGGGTCGTATGGTAGTTCTATTTTTAGTTTTTTAAGGAACCTCCATACTGTTCTCCATAGTGGCTGTATCAATTTACATTCCCACCAACAGTGCAAGAGTGTTCCCTTTTCTCCACGCCCTCTCCAGCATTATGTTTTCCTCTTTAACCATTTCATAATCACTGATTTCTAAGCTATCCTAGCACAGTATTTTGTTCATAATTATGCACAAATATTTGTCAGTGAATGAACCAGTCGGGGGGGAAGGGAAGAAAGGAAAGTGGTGTGTCCAGTTTCCTGAGTACAAGCAATGCCACCCCTTCTCCTCAAGTACAGCCCTAAACAGGACGTCCAGATGGGGCACCTCCTACCCCTCCACCCTTGCTGACTTCAGTACATCACAAGGTGCTTATGTTTGCCCTGAGGTCAGTCTTGGCATCTGTGCTGCTGGGGCGTCCACAGCTGGCCCAGACGTTGCTGTATGTTTATATAAGTCTCTGTGTGTGCATGTGCCTGTGTGTGTACGCAGGTCACCCATTTACGTGTGTCCTGTGTGTCTTCCCTGTAAAAACCATGCACGTCTCATCGTGGGCTGTTGTCCAGCAGAGGTGGAAAGTCGCAGCTCAGGAGGCCCCCTTCCTGCTGAGACACCCCTTCCCTGCAGCCTCAGCTGCTGTGAATTCCACCACCCTTTCTGCAACCTACAAATGCTTTTTTCTTTCCTCAAAGCCAAATCACACTTTCCTGACTGGTTGGCCACATTTGAGCCCTTAGTTTTTAATTCTTGCAAGATGACCCAAGGGAAAACCAGGAATGGTGATAAGCAGGCAGTAGAGAAATGGCATTTCATCACTGCCACTTGAATAATTCCTGTTGCTATTTTTAAATGTTGCTCTGTTTAATGTAGCATTTCTGCTGTTTGGAGTGCATGCCTATACCAGTGCATAACGCATGCTTGTGCTTTGGTACCTGGTCCTGCCTGAGTAAGATTTGCAAGGCTGAATCTTTGGCAGGTATCCATCTGCCTACGTATTAATTGAGGCAAGTCAATAGGAGAACCCTCTAAAATGCTCAGGAATGTTGCAGAATGGCTGAATTCCTCAGGTGCAGGCTCCGTGCGCTACAACAGCAGTTCTGTGGCATCAGTGAACAAAGCATCAAGCAAACAGTGACGCTCCTACTAAGCACCAGGCACTCAAGCATCAGACTCTGCTGCCAGCTGCTGCCTGCACACTCCCGTAAAAGGCTACCGAGGCTGTCTCCTAGATGCCAACCCTCATTTCAGTGCCCGGAGCATTTGAAAAACATCACT
Source organism: Balaenoptera borealis (assembly GCF_965194805.1). Taxonomy (NCBI): domain Eukaryota; kingdom Metazoa; phylum Chordata; class Mammalia; order Artiodactyla; family Balaenopteridae; genus Balaenoptera; species Balaenoptera borealis. Next base: position 9,455,441 of record NC_138877.1, read on the forward strand.
AGCAGATACGGTAATTCATTTCCTTAAGACAGAACTTGGAGTTGAAAGGAGGTTAAATGAAAAGGAACACAACAGGGCCAGGTTTCCAGCCCTTTCTTTTGTGCATAAATATTAATAGATACTTGACGTAAGAGTTCTGCAGCTTTGTAATCTCTCATGATAGTGGCAGGACTTCAGGTTGGATGTGCATCGTTAATTCTCCATTCGCTTGTCTTTGGTAATCAGCGTATTTCTATGCCCCTGGATGAGGGTGTGACAAACCAGTGCAGTCCAACAGGTAGAAGCAGGTGAAGATGAATCTCCTTGTGACCTGGACTTCTTGTCACGTCTCCTGACCTGCTTAAACTATAAAAGGAAGACAGTACATCTTTAAAGACACTTTCCATACCTTTGCTCGTGGAATTGAACAGAACTCTGTTTAGCTGGGGGTGGAAGGAGGTGCTGGCTTTATGTTTTTAATGCATCAAAAGTACCGTCTGTTTATCTAAAACTAAGGGTTGGCACGAAAACATCCCCAAAGCATATTAACAAGAGGGACTTACTTTCTAGAGGAAGATGAGTCCTTTGGGTCCTTTGCTCTGTCCCAGCCAGGCAGCCTCAGCCCAGGCACTCGCCCCTCTGAGACGCGATTTCTGCATGTGGTGTAAAGGATCCTCAAAGCAGCTGAGTATGCAGTGAGGTACATATATGAAGATGTTCTAAACCCAGAGCACCACTCTTTCTAGTGTCTTTTTTATTGTCCTTTTATTGCATAGCTAACAATATCATATAACCGGCATAATTTAACATAAAGCCATCTGCTTTTTCAGTCTCTGGAACATGCTTCTCTGTGGTGCAGAGCATAGAACCGAGCATATAGAATTGCACGGGATGCTGTCAGGCCCATCACTTGCTCATGTGAGACTTCCTAGTGCCTGTCACATGGGAACAGCCTGTAAAGCAGCTTTTCTAATCTTAGACACATATCAATTATTCACCAGCCTGGCTCCTCTTGTGCGTTATCTTATAGAATTCACCGTGGCGACAGTGCACCTTGCTTCTAAATCTTAATCTGAAACTGATACCTAAATATTAGGTTTCTTCTGCTTTAGGTTATTCTAAATGTCAGCTGATTCTGAAAATGGCTTTAAAACTTTTTCCCTCCTTCCCTTACGTTACATGAAGGTTACTTATTTTATATGAAACTTGATACGAAGTTTAAGAAACTAAGAGCTGGCTATCCTTTTCTACTTTTTAGTATCAGTTATGAGATCATGCTCCTGGTATAACCGTCATTTAGCTTTTGAGAGAAAATATATAAGCAAGAATTTCTGCTTACATCGATTTTATGTACTGTGTTGCTTGCAGTGTTGAATGCAAGAGTATAAAATGTGTTTTCACTTTTCAAATAAGTGTAATTCAAAATTACACATACTACAGTTATTCCTTTTCACTACATATGGAGAAAACTGTGTACGATATCAGGTTTCTGATATTTTCATATGTAAAACATAATCCATAAATCCATGATAGAAAAATGCTATGGACATAAAGAATTCATTCTTTTTATAATGTTTTTATTTTCTTTTTTACTATGGGTACAAGCAAAACCATGTTGAGGGAGGGACCACATAATGTCGTTAGTTGGCTCTCCTGACAGGATGGATAATTATCCTCTTGAGCGCCTCACATAAAAGAACTAATGGTTCCTGGAGATAGTCTAGACAGCTCAGGAAAGAAACAGAGACTACAATTATAATGTTAATAGTCTTAATGAGGATGTGCTCCTTACCTTTGGGGTGGAATAGTGCCCCTTGGTCCACATTCGGCCGACAGTCTGTGCTGAATGACTGACTTACACTTTGTAGTCATGAAAATTAGATGGTGGATGATTTCTCACGAGAAAAGTCACATTCTTAAAGAGATGTCAGAACGACACGATTGGACACGCTCCACATGTATCCTTGTGTCCAAAGATGGGCCCAGGAGTGCAACCCGTCAGTAATATTGCTGCTACATCACAAAACAGGCACTTGGGAACTGATTCAGCCCGGGTCAGAGGACAGCAAATGAGCGACAGGAGGGAGTTTTCACAGTCTGAAGAGTCAGGTGTTGAAATGAGTGGCATTTTAGGACACGAGTTAAGGTTTAAGTAAATCGAGGCGCCAGTGAAGGAAATTAACACCACAGTTAAACAGCAAAAATATTCTAAAGCATCTTCGGTGTCCTGGTACAATATCACAGAACATTTTCACTCCCCCCTTGGAGAGTTTAGATTATTGTATTAAGTAGAATATTCTGAAATATTTCTACGTATTTTTTAAATAAGAGTTTGTTTTTTTAGAGCAGTTTTAAGTTTACAGCAAAATTTGAGAAGGTAAAGAGATTTCCCATGTACCCCCCCTGCCCTCACACATGAACGGTCTGACCCATTATCAACACATCCACGTCTACTTATTTTCATGAATGACTGGGTATTATTTTTGACAATATTTATCTATCCAATTTTTGTGAAGTTCCCCCCACCCTCCCGTGGACTCTTATCTATTTATTTTTTTAAAATTTTTATTGGAGCATAGTTGATTTCCAATTTTGTTAGTTTCTGCTGTACAGCAAAGTGAATTAGTTATACATATATCCACTCTTTTTTAGATTCTTTTCCTATAGAGGTCATTACAGAGTTTTGAGAAGAGTTCCCTGTGCTCTACAGTAGGTCCTTATTAGGTCTGTTTTATATATAGTAGTGTGTATATGTCAATCCCAGTCTCCCAATTTATCCTTCTCCCCTGTCCCCCAGTAACCACAAGTTTGTTTTCTACATCTGTGATTCTATTTCTGTTTTGTAAATAAGTTCATTTGTACCATTTTTTTAGATTCCACATATAAGTGATATCATATGATATTTGTCTTTCTCTGTCTGACTTACTTCACTCAGTATGACAATCTCTAGGTCCATCCATGTTGCTGCAAATGACATTATTTTGTTCTTTTTTATGACTGAGTAACATTCCATTATATATATGTACCACATCTTCTTTATCCATTCTTCTGTCAATGGATATTTAAGTTGCTTCCATGTCCTGGCTATTGTAAATAGTGCTGCAATGAACATTAGGGTACATGTATCTTTTCAAAGTATGGTTTTCTCCAGATATATGCCCAGGAGTGGGGTTGCAGGATCATATGGTAGCTCTATTTTTATTTTTATTTTTTTAATTTTTTAAAAAACTTTGGGTTTATTTATTTATTTATTTATGGCTGTGTTGGGTCTTCGTTTCTGTGCGAGGGCTTTCTCTAGTTGCAGCAGGTGGGGGCCACTCTTCATCACGGTGTGCGGGCCTCTCACCATCGCGGCCTCTCTTGTTGCAGAGCACAGACTCCAGACGCGCAGGCTCAGTAGTTGTGGCTCACAGGCCTAGTTGCTCCGCGGCATGTGGGATCCTCCCAGACCAGGGCTCGAACCCGTGTCCCCTGCACTGGCAGGTGGACTCCCAACCACTGCGCCACCAGGGAAACCCCCTCTATTTTTATTTTTGAAGGAACCGCCATACTGTTCTCCATAGTGGTTATACCAATCAATTTACATTCCCACCAACAGTGTCGGAGGGTTCCCTTTTCTCCACACCCTCTCTTATTGTTTGTATAGATTTTTTGATGATGGCCATTCTGACCAGTGTGAGGTGATATCTCATTGTCGTTTCGATTTGCATGTCTCTAATAATTAGTGATGTTGAGCATCTTTTCATGTGCTTTTTGGCCATCTGTATGTCTTGTTAAGTTTTTTTATGTTAAAAAAATATCCATTTGTTCAGTAAACTTTTTTAGCCTCTGTTGTAAGCTAAGCACTGTGTTAGGGCTGGGAATGTTGGTCTCAGAATTCAGCATAGTGCTCTTTACATAAAAGACTCAATCTTTAGTGAATAATTGCGTAGAAGATGAATAAAATACATCCTTGAGAAATTGACAAACTCATGGGTCAGGAGATGGAGGAAAAAGACATACGAAGTTAGTATCACAATGAAGTGGAGTTAATGGTTATAACAGACATCAAAAAGTACTAAAAAAGTCAGTGGTAAATGAAATCATCTCCAGAAGATATTAAAGTCAAGAGTACTACATTTTATTGGTATTTACATCTATAAAAGTTCACTTCCAGGGGCACTCAAAGTTACAGCAAATTATATTTGTAGGAAAAAAATGAAAATGAGGTGTGTTCAATATGATTTTCCCAGAAATAACAATAGAAAAATAATTTTCATTTCTAAGCAAGGTCTTAATACCCAGTATTTTTAAAATAATGGACACAGCACCATGTTTAATCAACTATTTAGCCACTATAAATTATATACCTTTTTACTGTACAAATTAAGCTTCCTACCATGTGAAATTACATTTACTATGACATGGTATTATGCATAGTTCTCACCTTTATCATTCTTGCTGTATTTTACTACAACTATTCAAAAGGTCAAATAATTTATGGGGTGGTAGAATTGAGATTTAAGTCCTGATATGCATCTTTAAGGGAGGGGTTGGAAATACTTAAGACTTCTTGATGCCTTTTTTGAGAAACTCATATAGAGTGCATTTTATTTTTTGCCATCATTCTCATTTTAATTGTTCTGAGGCAGGCATACAGATTAGAACCTCAGTATCAATCTTTCACTATTTGAAGACAAATCCTTTCTATGGAGGCATCTCATCTATACCCGTTGTTTTACCTTGAACTCCAACAAAATGAATAACCAACCAACATGAATTTTTATTATTTATGCTTGACAGTTTTACTATTTTTGCTTTATTTGCAACAGCATTACTTCCTAGTGTGTTGCTGTTTTTGGTACAAATATAGGTGTACCAACTGTACCTCAGTATCCTCGGGGTCTGTTTCCAGGACCCCCCCTGCCAAAATTCAGAGATACTCAAGTCCCTTATATTAAACAGAATAATATTTGCTTTTAACCTAAGCACATCCTCTCATATACTTTAAAGCATTTCTAGATTACTTATAATACCTAACACAAGGTAAGTGCTGTGTAAATAGTTGCCGGTTTAGCTTTTGGGGACTTTGTGGAATTTTTTTGTTCTAATATTTTTGATCAGTGGTTGGTTGAATCCCTGGATGTGGAACCCATGGATACAGAGGGCTGAGTGTGTCTAATATATTAATTGAGACAGGTCTGGGTTTGAGTTGCATCCCAGCTTACAGACTATGTAATTTTGCACAATTTACCTCTCAAAACTCCAGTATCCCATCTATAAAATGAAAATAATAATGTTTTGTGGAAAATAAAGGAATGGCTTGATCCTCGCGGTATGCATGGCACTGTGTTTTACACGTGGTGTGCACTTAGTAGGTGTTGGTGACAGGACTTCACAGAGCGAGTGCATGGCCTGGCCAGCTCTCTGTTGTTGGTTGTTATTGTTGATGTTATAGCTACGGGAAAAGCGTTCTGAGTTCAAAACACTAGACGTATCTATAGACTCAGATTGTGATTGGTTTAAGTTGGAACTTTCAGTTAATAGAAAATTAGAAAAACAAAACAAAACAAATTTAGAGATGTTCAGGGTGGGAGAGATCCGAGCTGGGCCAATCAGAAACATTCTCAAAGATTTGGTGCTTGAAGAATGGGCAGGAGGAGGGTGTATGCAAGTTTGGAGAATGTTCTGTGCTTGCTTGCATAACGGTTTAAATGGGGTTCAGTGCCAAGCTTGAAGAAAAAGTTCCTTCGTGTCATTTTGCCTGGAAGAAAATCAGAAGATAGCCAGCCTCTTAGAATTACGAGTTACAGGCAGGCCTGTTGTGAGGAGGGTGCAGGGATCCTCAGTTCTGAGAGTCCCTTTATTCAGGGGGCACACAACTGAAATGACACTGTCAACCAGAGGAGGCCTCCCTGCAGCCCCTAGTCCTTGACTGCAGCCCCCTGAGGGGCTGTGGAGGCTCGTTCTGTGACTGTGGCCTCGCAGGAAGAGGCAGGGCCTCCCGCTGGCTCACTGAATAGCCCTGAAAGGGCTGCTTTCCCACCCTCAAAACAGGACTCCACCCTCAGAATAAAGCAGGCTCCATCCACAGCTGCCTAACTAAGTAATCTCATGGGGCTTCTGGGGGCTGAAAACCACAGCATAGCTTCCTCCTGACTGGGCATGACTCTAAGACAAGAAAAAGAGATAATTTTAGACCATAAAACTTTGACCTTGTGAATAGAAGGAGAATGGTATAAAGAAAGAAAAATAAAGTGGAAGAAACGAGCAGAAAAAATGATAGGATTTAAACCACTGGGTCCTAAGATCAGACCCAATTTTTTAAATGCCCTAAAACCTCATACTGGAGAGTTTACATCTTAACCTAGCTATCATTTCTTTTGTTTATTTTAGGTGTAATGCAGATGATTAGGAGCTGCTTAATACTATATGCTCTTCGGACATCTATTGTTTATTTACACTTTGCTTTGTACAGAACGCCCTGCATAACCGACTCTGAGGGTATTAGTTTCCTTTGGCTGCTGTAACGAGTTACCACAAATGTAGTGGCTTAGAGTGACACGGATCTATCCTCTTACGTTTCTGGAGATCGGAAGTCCGAAATGGGTCAACAGGGCTGCGTTCCTTCTGGGGACTCTAGGGGAATATCCTTTTCTTGCCTTTTCCTGCATTTCTTGGCTCCTGGTCCTGCCGACTCTGACCTCTGCTTCCGTAGTCATGGCTCCCTCTCTGGCTCTGGTCCTACCCTCTCCGTCTTTTTTTTTTTAATTTATTTATTTATTCATTTATTTAATTTTTGGTTGCATTGGGTCTTCGTTGCTGCGCGTGGGCTTTCTCTAGTTGCAGCGAGCGGGGGCTACTCTTTGTTGTGGGGCGCAGGCTTCTCATTGCGGGGGCTTCTCTTGTTGCAGAGCACGGGGCTCTAGGCACGTGGGCTCAGTAGTTGTGGCTCGCGGGCTCTAGAGCGCAGGCTCAGTAGTTGTGGCGCACGGGCTTAGTTGCTCCGAGGCATGTGGGATCTTCCCAGACCAGGGCTCGAACCCGTGTCCCCTGCGTTGGCAGGCGGATTCTTAACCACTGCGCCACCAGGGAAGCCCCCCCTCTCCGTCTTATAAGGACCCTTGTGATTGTACATAGGGCCCACCCAAATGATTCAAGATAATCTCCCCATCTCGAGATCTTTAACTTCATCCCATCTGCAAAGCCCATTTTGCCACGCAAGGTAACATATTCACAGGTTCCTGGGATTAGGTGGACCTCTGGGGGTCTGTTATTCAGCTACCACACTGAGGCTTCGAGTGTGTTAGACCATCAACCTAGACGGAAATCCATCAGTGGAGAAAACAGCAAAATGTTGGAAGTGGAAGGTTGTGCAAGGTCATTTTTTTCCTGTACAGAATTCTATAGGTTAATATATTTTATATGTGAAAAATGAAAATGTATTCAAGTACATTCAGGAAAAGGAAGTTTTTCCCTTAACATTCTGTAAATATTTTAATATGTGGTCCAGAGCATCTTCTCACTCATTCTGCTGCCTGGGTAACTGTGGGCCCACCAGCCGCGAGGCGCTGCCTTAAACTCCAGGCAGACTACACTCAAGGCGGCTCATTTCTTCTCAGTTACAGTCTGTCTTCGCTTTATGTTTAGCGTACAAATTGGTTGTTAGCCCTGTCCCAGAGCAGGGCCCTGGATTTGCAGTCTAGCGCAGCACATCCTCTGAAGTACAGCAGTGTTTTTCTGGCTGCTTCTTGTGTTCTTGTGGCTCGTGGTGGTGAGAAGCAGCAGGAAGACAGTTCAGGGTAGATTGCCGCCCTGGAATGGGGGGCCGGGTTCGCAGGTGGCACCCTTGCAGTGGAGGAGGTGGTTGGGGTGTGGGTGGGTGACAGTATTATGTGATGGCAGTGCCTGAGGGAGTTGCCTGCAGAGGGGAGGTCAGAATTCAATTCCCAAGGCAGGCGGAAAAACTCACTGTAGAAGCTTCCATGCTGGGGTGTGAAGCTGAGGGCTTGGAGGAGGGGGCATCTGCTCAGTTTGGAAGCTGGAAGGTTGGGGATCGCTTAGTGGTGCGCGGCACTGTCTCATGTGCGGCTCCTCGGAGGCTGCTGGGGGCTCACGTTCTCCTCCCGCTGGAAGAGCGAGCGCCAGGCCAAGGCCCCAGGACTGACCTCTGCGTCCCTACCTCTACACAACCACGTGAGCAGAGGAGAGAGCTGAGGTGCCTGTGGCCTCCTCTCTCAGTGGGCGGTAGAAAACCCCTCACGTGTTGTGTCATGTGCTGCCTAATGCATAAAGGGGATTTGTTGATGCCTAATTAAAATTCATATTTGTGAGTATTTACTAATGTGCCAGGCGCTGTTAGCTCTTTACGTAAGTTATGCCATTTAATCCTCAGAACTATAGACTGAAGATGCTTTTACAGAAAATGGGCCCAGAGTGATTAAGTAACCTACCCAAGGCCACACAGCTAGGGAGAAGTGAAGTTGGCATTAAACGCAGGCAGCCGGACACAGAAGCCCGTGCTCTGTCCTCTGCTCCTTCCCAAGGAGACGAGATGCTGAATGCTCTGGAGTAAAGATCTTTAAGAAACTTGAGTGATAATGCAGACACTTAGGAGGGCTTTACATATAGTAATTCATTGAATCCTCTGAAAACCCCCGAGGTAGGTGGTGTTATCATCGTGTGGGAGGGGTTACGTAGTTTGTCCAGCTCACACAGATAGTAGGTCGCACAACCAGGATTTGCAGCCAGGCAGATTGCCTGTGTTCCTCTAAAAAGAAAATATGTTGCCATATACAATACGAGGATAACACCCAGTTTATAGATGATGGAACTAAATGATGTAATTGATACAGTACAGAAATGAATCCAAGAAAGATAAAGTCTCTTTCCTTTCCCCAAGGAGTTTGCAGCCCAAGATAGATGACTTAGATGTAGCCAGTGATAAATTCAATGCGTCTGGGGACAGAAGGTGCTGTGACAAGAGGAAAAGGAGGCTCAGGGTGCTGGCATGCCTCGTACAGGGACAGGACGATGCCACACGACACCTCACAACCTCACCTCTTCAGATTTCACTGAGTGTGTAATAGTGCCTCTGCTCAGTATGCTGGGTTACACCACTTCCTGCAGGAAACAGAAGTCTAAGGAAATGTTGACGGTGAGGAGGGTACCGGCTGAAACTATGAATGAGACAAAGTAGTCGGCAGGAGGAGGGAAGTGCCCCAGCCACAGGGACCCGTGAATAACAATGCAGGGAGGCAGGCAGGAGGTGACAATCCTGATCAGAGGGGCTGGATCTGAAAAGCAGTGACGTGAAGGATGTGAAATAAATTTTGGATGGATAGAATAGTAAGTTCCTTAGAGGCCTTTAACAAAGGGAGTAAGAAATAATTACTAACTAGATTCTCTACAACCCTGACCTTGGGGGTTTGTGTTTTTGTTTAGAAGAGGCTCATGTTTAATTCAACTCTATAATGAATAGATTATGGTGAGATTTGGTTGTATTTTTTATTTACGGTGACCAGACACAGGACTGTAAGCCAGAAAGGTATTCACCTCAGAGAAGAGAGGTATTAGCTTCCTACTGATGCTCTAACAAAGAACCACAAACTTAGTGGCTTCAAGCAATATAAGTTTGTTTTCTTACGGTTCTGTCCATCTGAAGTCCAACATGTGTCTCACTGAGCCAAGATCAAGGGCATAATTCCTTTCTGGAGACAGGAGATTCTGGAGAATCTCTTTTCTTGCCTCTTCCACCTTCTCGAGGCTGCCCACCTTCCTTGGCTCATGGCCCCTTCCACCATCTTCAAAGCCAAGCAGAATCCTTCTTATATTCCCATCTCACTGATTCTCTTTTTCATAATCACATCTTCCTCTTCCTTCCTCTTTTGATATCTGGATTCTGAACATCTTGGGATTATGCCGTTCGTTTCCAAAATTATGTTACCAGTGTTGTGGCTGCATTTCAGCTGGAGAGTTATGAGTGAGGAAATAGTGATAAAGGTGAAAAGAGAGAGAGTTGGAAAGTCTGTAGCCAGGCGTCAGAAGCATAGGCAGATGTGAGCAATAGAAAAAGGGAAGAGGATGGGGCACCAAAAGTGTGTCCTGGTGAGCCTGAGCTTTGTATGTCAGTAAAAATTGTGCTGTTAAACAAAGGAAGTGTAAATGCTTCTAGAAAACATAACATTGTTTTTGTTATTCAGAGGAGAAATTCATGATAAATTGTAAAGAAGTTGACGAATATTTATTCACCTAGATAGTGTTGATACCATAGTATTGCAAGGACTTTTCAGAAAAATAAGAATTCTGTTTGACTTGTAGAAATTATAATTCCCATATTTATTTCTCATCTATCAATTGTGTTCTACATCACAACTCTGGGAGAATATAAAAATTGACCTGTATCAAACAGAAACATGATTCTGGCAGCAAAACAGGCTTCCATAAAAATCAGGCAAAGTGGACAAAAAAAAGAGGTAGGCAGATTTTATTACATTTATTTTTGTCCATTTCCTCAGTTTTTCCTGATTTATTTTAAAACCCTGGTCACATGGGGCCAGAATCTATATTTATTGCTAAATAAACATATCTGTTAGACCTGAGCCATATAAGGAAAATATTGCTAATCTTGGTTCCAGTGGTATTTTAAAATCTTAATATTCTGTGTTGGTTTAGTAGCCTTAGGCTGTTTTTTTTTTTTTTTCAGGCTTTGCACTCAAATATAATTGCCAGCTCTTCTCCACTTTTCTCACTTCCTGTGTCCCATTAAAGCTTAAAAGAATACCATTCCTTCCATGACATTATTCTCATCCCTCCATTATTCTTTTTTATTTCCATTCTTGCCTTTCTGCCTTAGCTGTATGTTAATCTCATACTTCTTCTAATGAGTAACTCCTTTTGGCTCAATGGACAAGAGAAACCAAGCAAAACTTCACTCTTAAAGTAAATTATTAAACTAATTTTTAGACGATTTCTTTTAAAATTCCATAATTGCTTTTTAATCAGACACATTTGTTAAATTCGAAATGTCAGCAAGCAGAATCAAAGGCCCATAGTTATACGCTTTGCAGAATAAAGTGCTGCTATTGCCTATAGTTTTGCACATTCTGATAAAAAGCATTAGTATTTCCTTTGTTTCTGCCTCAATCATCAAGTGGTATAATGGTAAAAAATCTCAGGATGATGATTGGGATTTGGTTAGCGGTTAAAGAAGGCAAGTCTTCTCAGAACCACAAAGACCTACAGACTGTGTTTGAACTGTACTTACTACAGACAGGTCCTGACTCAGGTGCCAATCTGACATGACAGAATTGCTGTGCGAAGAATTCTGGATCTGTGATCAATTAGTAATGTCTGCATGGGTGCAGAATGTGAGTATAAATATATATACTACATATTTACCATTCTTAAAATCTTGATGAAGGCTGCATAACAGCGTTTTTTTTTTCTTTTAAAGGTAGCATGACTTAATGGAAAGAACTTGGGTGGGTTCTGGAATCAGATCCATCTGGGTCCAAATCTCTCCTGTACTTCTATCTAGTTGTTTGATCCTAGGAAAGCCAGTTGACACTTGTGCAATCTATGAGATGGGATTGATAATACCTGTATCACATGGTTGTTGGAATAATTAATCAGAATAATATATGTCAAGCCCCTGGGCCCTAGTAGAGTCTCCATCAGTGATAGCTGTAGTTATTTCCTGTGTTATCTTCTCACATTGTTACCCACCGATCTTCCAAGACAGAGTCTTCACCAGACCATGTACCTCTAGTGGGAGGGAGGGATTTCTCAACAAAACCAGTCACATTATGCTCCTCCCAACTCAAATCAGACCAAAACGAGTCCTTCCTTGGGGAATTTGCAGACTTGAGCTGGCGGAGGAGAGATGTTTTCTCTCTGTTGATTTGTGCTCCCAGAGCCGAGGATTCTCATCCACATGACAAAGCCTGTCTATGATGGAGAGAATGGACTGATGGGGCAGTGTCTCAGTGTTTAGTTTCAGTGACTGGACCCCTGGAGCAGCCCCGGATCCTCTCCTCCCAAAGCCTGGGTGTTTGGTCATCTTTTCCTTTGATTCATTGATCTTCATCCCCGACTCCCACCCCAAACACATAGACTTCTAATCCCATTTAACTTTAAACTAGACCCAGACTCAAAACAGTTCTGACTGATAGGCTAATTATTATTATGCCTACCTTTTTTTTTTTTTTTTTAAGAGATTGGAGTTTATTTATTTATTTATTTATTTATTTATTTTTGGGTGTGTTGGGTCTTCGTTTCTGTGCGAGGGCTTTCTCGAGTTGCGGCAAGTGGGGGCCACTCTTCATTGCGGTGCGCGGGCCTCTCACTATCACGGCCTCTCTTGTTGCGGAGCACAGGCTCCAGACGCGCAGGCTCAGTAGTTGTGGCTCACGGGCCCAGTCGCTCCATGGCATGTGGGATCTTCCCAGACCAGGGCTTGAACCCGTGTCCCCTGCATTGGCAGGCAGATTCTCAACCACTGCACCACCAGGGAAGCCCATGCCTACCTTTTAAAAGTTTGATTTCTACAGATTAGCACTTAATTCCATCATTGCTCCTCTCTTGACATTTTTTCATCTTTTCGTTGTACAAGGAAGCCTTAAAATCCAAACAAAGTGGCTTTCAAAGGTTTTGCTTATAAGCATGTCATATTAAGTAACTGAGCTATGAATATTTACAGTTGATGACATATTGGGAAAATTTGTTTCTTGCAGTGGCATAAGTAGATAACATTTATATCCTAAAATGAGCACTACTGAGTGGTCTGTTAGAAGTCTGGTGCCACATGGTGCAAATAAAGCCACAATCATTGTTCTAGAACATGTTCAGGCAAGTTAGCTCTCTACAAAGAAAGCTTCACTCCACCTCACAGACTGTGTCTACTGGGCTCCGATTATGGAGGGACCTGGGAGGACCTCAGGCAAACATGTCATCCTGGTGGAAACTGGGCACAAAAGGCATTTCACCTCTGTCACCCTCTCCCCCCGACTCCAGTGTCTGGCCATGGTTGGTCTTCCAGAAATGTTTGTTTGATTAGAACCACAAGCAGAGAGAAAACGTATGAAACTAGTGCATCTTTTCCCTAAATCTCACCCCAACAATTGTCCCACCCTATCTTCAGACTTTTTCTGTCTAAAAGCACCTTCCGTTCTACACTCAGAAATCCCCTTCTCAGCTCTTTTAAGAAGACATTTCATTTTCAATGAAAATTCTAAATTCAGGAGAATGATTTTTCCATAAGGTATATAGAAAAATCAGATCCACTGCTTTCAACTTACTACTTACACACTTACAAATTACCCTTGCCTGTAAGAAATAGTTGGAAAAATCACAAATTCACAAACTCTCATAATCAGGAAAACTGAAAAAGAGGCAGCCATTTTTGCCATCACAGTGCTAAGCATGAATAGAGCAAACATTTGCTATTAATTTGCACTTCAGCTAAAAGCCTATATAATCCTTACAGTCTGTTATACCAGTTTAGCTTTTTGTTGACTTTTAGTTGTTTCACCATGATTGGACATTATAAACTCTTCATGAACCAAATTTGAATTATGTTTTTATAATTATCTCTTGGTTCCTAGATATACATCAAATACTTAGTTGATACTTGATAACTGAATAGGGAATAATAGAGAAAATAATGTCTTTCAGAAGCTGATAGTCTAGTGGGAAACACAGGATCAACATAAAGATGACTGTAATTTCCCAAAGAGCATTCAAATGAATAATTTAACAAGCTTTCACTTTAAAGCTGACCTAAGACGGCATTACTCAGTGGGACTGAAATTGCTGTGCCCAAAAACACATGGAGAGGGTGTAAGCTGGAGAGAGAAACAGCCGTGTGGCTGACAGGGTCTTGGTGCTCTGGCCGGGTGTCAGGCCTGTGCCTCTGAGGTGGGAGAGCTGAGTTCAGGACATTGGTCCACCAGAGACCTCCCAGCTCCACGTAATATCAATCGGCGAGAGCTCTCCCAGAGATCTCCATCTCAATGCTAAGACACAGCTCCACTGAACGACCAGCAAGCTACAGTGCTGGACACCCCATGCCAAACAACTAGCAAGACAGGAACACAACCCCACGCATTATCAGAGAGGCTGCCTAAAATCATAATAAGGTCACAGACACCCCAAAACACACCACTGGACGTGGTCCTGCCCACCAGAAAGACAAGATCCAGCCTCATCCATCAGAATCCCCTCCACAAGGAAGCCTACACAACCCGCTGAACCAACCTTAGCCACTGGGGGCAGACACCAAAAACAGTGGGAACTAGGAGCCTGCAGCCTGCGAAAAGGAGACCCCAAACACAGTAAGTTAAGCAAAATGAGAAGACAGAGAAACACACAGCAGATAAAAACCCACCAGACCAAACAAATGAAGAGGAAATAGGCAGTCTACCTGAAAAAGAATTCAGAGTAATGATGTAAAAATGATCCAAAATCTTGGAAATAAAATGGAGAAAATACAAGAAATGTTTAACAAGGACCTAGAAGAACTAAATAGCAAACAAACAATTATGAACAACGCAATAAAATTAAAAATTCTCTAGAAGGAATCAATAGCAGAATAACTGAGGCAGAAGAATGGATACGTGACCTGGAAGATAAAACAGTGGAGATAACTACCGCAGAGCAGAATAAAGAAAAAAGAATGAAAAGAATTGAGGACAGGCTCAGAGACCTCTGGGACAACATTAAACGCACCAACATTCGAATTATAGGGGTCTCAGAAGAAGAAGAGAAAAAGAAAGGGACTGAGAAACTATTTAAAGAGATTATAGTTGAAAACTTCTCTAATACGGGAAAGGAAATAGTCAATCAAGTCCAGGAAGCGCAGAGAGTCCCATACAGGATAAATCCAAGGAGAAACATGCCAAGACACATATTAATCAAACTATCAAAAATTAAATACAAAGAAAAAATATTAAAAGCAGCAAGGGAAAAACAACAAATAACATACAAGGGAATCCCCATAAGGTTAACAGCTGATCTTTCAGCAGAAACTCTGCAAGCCAGAAGGGAGTGGCAGGACATATTTAAAGTGAGGAAAGGGAGAAACCTGAAAAAATTTTCAGATTTCAGAAAAATCTGAAAATCTCATTCAGATTCAACAGAGAAATTAAAACCTTTACAGACAAGCAAAAGCTAAGAGAATTCAGCACCACCAGACTAGCTTTACAACAAATGCTAAAGGAACTTCTCTAGGCAGGAAACACAAGGGAAGGAAAAGACCTACAATAACAAACCCAAAACAGTTAGAAAATGGTAATAGGAACGTACATAATGATAACTACCTTAAATGTAAATGGATTAAATGCTCTAGACAAAAGACATAGACTGGCTGAATGGAAACAAAAGTAAGACCTGTATATATGCTGTCTACAAGAGACCTACTTCAGACCTAGGGACACATACAGACTGAAAGTGAGGGGATGGAAAAAGATATTCCATGCAAATGGAAATCAAAAGAAAGCTGGAGTAGCAATTCTCATATCAGACAAAATAGACTTTAAAATAAAGACTATTACAAAAGACAAAGAAGGACACTACATAATGATCAAGGGATCAATCCAAGGAGAAGATATAATGACTGTAAATATTTATGCACCCAACACAGGAGCACCTCAATACATAAGGCAAATACTAACAGCCATAAAAGGGGAAATCAGCAGTAACACAATCATAGTAGGGGACTTTAACACCCCACTTTCACCAATGGAAAGCTCATCTAAAATGAAAATAAATAAGGAAACACAAGCTTTAAATGACACATTAAAGAAGATGGACTTAATTGATATTTATAGGACATTCCATCCAAAAACAACAGAATCCACTTTCTTCTCAAGTGCTCATGGAACATTCTCCAGAATAGATCATATCTTAGGTCACAAATCAAGCCTTATTGAAATCATATCAAGTGTCTTTTCTGACCACAATGCTATGAGAGTAGAAATCAATTACAGGAAAAAATCTGTAAAAAATACAAACACATGGAGGCTAAACAATACACTACTAAATAACCAAGAGATCACTGAAGAAATCAAAGAGGAAATCAAAAAATACCTAGAAACAAATGACCATGAAAACACGACAACGCAAAACCTATGGGTTGCAGCAAAAGAGGGAATTTTATAGCAATACAATCCTACCTCAAGAAACAAGAAACATCTCAAATACACAACCTAACCTTACACCTAAAGCAATTAGAGAAAGAAGAACAAAAAAAACCCAAAGTTAGCAGAAGGAAAGAAATCATAAAGATCAGATCAGAAATAAATGAAAAAGAAATAAAAGAAACGATAGCAAAGATCAATAAAACTAAAAGTTGGTTCTTTGAGAAGATAAACAAAACTGATAAACCATTAGCCAGACTCATCAGGGAAAAAAAGGGAGAAGACTCAAATCAATAGAATTAGAAATAGAAAAGGAGAAGTAATAACTGACACTGCAGAAATACAAAGAAAGGATCATGAGAGATTACTACAAGCAACTATATGCCAATAAAATGGACAACCTGGAAGAAATGGACAAATTCTTAGAAAAGCACAACCTTCCAAGACTGAACCAGGAAGAAATAGAAAATATAAATAGACCAATCACAAGCTTGGAGGAATCTAGGAGCAGGACAGGAATAAAGACGCAGATGTAGAGAATGGACTTGAGGACATGGGGAGTGGGAAGGGTAAGCTGGGACGAAGTGAGAGAGTGGCATGGACATATATACACTACCAAATGTAAAATAGATAGCTAGTGGGAAGCAGCCACATAGCACCGGGAGATCAGCTCAGTGCTTTGTGACCACCTAGAGGGGTGGGATAGGGAGGGTGGGAGGGAGACGCAAGAGGGAGGAGATATGGGGATATATGTATACGTATAGCTGATTCACTTTGTTATACATACAGCAGATGTATATATTACTGCTGTTATATATACAGCAGAAACTAACACAACAATGTAAAGCAATTATACTCCAATAAAGATTTAAAAAAAAACACACATGGAGAAATATAATAGGTAGTACAAGCCTAGTAGGCAAGTGGAATATTCTGGTCAGTCATATGTTCTGATTAATATAATTTCAGAGTTTGGGAAGCCATAAGGGTCTTTAATCCAAGTCCTACCTTTTGTAGAGAGGAACGGTCTCCCCGGGATCACACAGTTAACTAGCAGAAAGCTCTATCTCAAATCCTCATACCCCTGATTGCTGCTTTTTCGAACAAATAGGATAAGATGAAATAAACCTATCATGAAACTTTTTGCACAGTTTATCTTCTTGTTGCTACAGAGCTAAGTAAGCCATGGTGGGAAAAAAAAACAGAGTCAGAAATTCTGGTGTTGAGTGCCAGCATTCTTTCCTAATGATGGCGTGACCCCAGGCATGTCATTCAGGCTCTCTGAGCCTCAGTTTTCTCACCTGTGGGATGAGAGTGACAGTATCTGATACTGGATTTCAGTATCCATTGAAACAGTGCGTGTGCAGATACTTTGTTAATTGTAAAGCTCCATGTAAATGTGAGGTATTATTGTTTATGTTGTTGGGATCCTGTATTACCTCAAGACCCTTGTGATAAACATCATATATAGAATTTCTGGTACTAGAGAATGCCAGTTGGGGAAATGCAGGAAACACCTGGTTTTTTACTCTATGCTTACTTACCCAGTGATGTGACTTGAAAACATTAATAAAAGTAAAGGCTGCTTTTAGATGAAGCTTTCAAAAGAAGTGGGTTTTTTTGTTTGTTTTCTGGGTTGTTTTTTAGTGGTTCTCCACGTAGAGCAGTAGAGAAAAACATTGTTCTGATTAATGTCTTAGCCAGCTGTCACTTTTTTTTCTATTATTTCCTTTAAGAACAGGTCTATTAACTAACTTTTATTATTCCATCTCACACTGAATTTTCATCTCTTTGTTATGTTCCTGCTCAAGTTGAGGAAGCTCTGCGTGAATATCAATTAAAGTAAATGGAAATTTTGTTCTCCTCTCTCACCGCTGAAAAATGGTGAATAGCTGTTTTAACTGCTGTTTGCGGAGTACTAGATTAGGCACTTGGGAGTGTAGCTGCGGTGGGGAAATCTAAATTGTCACCAACACAATGACAACAACTCCTGACTGGGCTATGTCAGAGGAAAGTGTGCTGGTTAGCCCTTGAGTTCAGAGGACAGAACGGGAGCTCCCACTAGCAACTCAATTCAGTGGCTCCACAAATGGACATTTCCCAGGCTTTGAATGTGGAGATTGTCCAACATATAAAGACAATTGTCTAAATAAAAATAGAAAGAATAAAAATCCTTGGGTGGAACACACAAGTCCCTTTTCCATCACTAAGATTCAGTTGCAAGTCTGCACAAAGTTGACCCTGTTATTCTGTAGTAAACTGGGGATAATATATCAGTTGAATCACTGAAACCTGAAGATGATCACCAAATGTTATTTTAGCCAATGGTTTCAATTTTCTTTTCAGAAAAAAAATGTTTTCTACGAAGGGCAGCCATTAATTGATTTTAATTTTACCTGTTTTCCTGTACTGAATACCCTTGATTTTGAATAAAGTAAGATAAAGTAGGAAAGAAATTGAAAGGTAACTAATATTGACAAAGCCTGTTTTCAGTGTATGTATTACAGCGTGTATTTATAAGGTTAGAGGTATTTAAATACATACTTCGGTGGTTTGGTTATAGAAATAAGAAAAGATATGAGCTGTACGAGGTGGAAAGATGCTTCGTATAACTTAGGGAAGAGATATGTTTATAAAGACTGTAGGATATTCACAATGTTTGACTATAATTTCAGTTGCTCTATTTTTGTGCAGACACCCTCTTCCATTCAATCTGGTGATGTTGCCAGATTCCCTGTTCATCCTTGTCTTCCTGTCTTACTAAGACCCCTGGTGGTAGCTAATATGTTGATCTACCCACGTTGTTCACTTGCTCTCTGGACCGCACACTCTCCTGACTTCCTCGTGCATCACTGGCTGCTCCTTTTCCATCTTCTTTGCTGGTCCTCCCCCTTTGCCCAGCAGAGTGCAGGGTGCAGAGTGTCCCAGGACACTGGGTCCCAAGCCTCGTCTTCATTATCTGCCCACTCTCTGAGGTCACCTCCTCCCATCCCATCTGCGGATAACACCCCAAATCTCTGGTCCTAGCATCTCCCCGAAGTATTCAACTCATATTCTAAATGCCTTCACTTGGAGGTCCTGGAGGCATTTCAGACTTAACGTGGTCAAAACCAAAGTTGATTTTCCATCACATACCTGTTCTTCCCCCAGTTTCCCCATTTCAGTACATAACACCATCATCCCAACATCAAGACAAAAAATCTAGGGCTCATCCTTGATTATTTTCTTACCTTCGCCCTCCACATTCAGCCCGTCCTATCAACCCTGCCTCCCAAACAGACCCAAATCCATCTACTCCTTTCCATTTCCGTTACCAACACCCCAGTCCAAATCACCATTGTTTCGGACCCTTGCCTGTTGCAGTAGCTGCCCAGTTGTCTCCCCGATTCCGTGCCTGTCTCCCTGCAGTCACTTCTCTACACAGCAGCCCCAGTGATCTTTTAGAAACATTAATATTTATCACACCTTCCTTCCCCCGTTTATAATTCTCCAGTGGCATCCCCTCTATCTGCCATAACATCCAGACTCTGCCCTGGTTTACACAGCCCCTGTATCATCGGGGCTCTCTGCCTAGGTCTCCAACATTGTTTTCTATCACTCTGCCTTTTTTCACACCCGAACTATACTGTTTACTTGTTCTCTAACACATCCAATACGCTCCTGCCATAGAGCTTTTGCATAAGCTGCCTCTGGTCTAGAAGCTCTTACTTCTCATCTCTGAGTGGCTGTATCCTTCTTAACGTTCAGATCTCAGTTTAATTCACCTCCTCGGAGATGCCTCCCATGACACCCCACCTAAAGCGGTCACCCCCTGTCCTGTCACTCCGCTTTAATTCTCTCCTATGTATTCATTACTATCTGATACTGTCTGGCTTATCTGTTTATTCATTTTTACTTTTTAGTCTGCATGTGAGCATATGCCCCTGTACTGTAAGCTCTGAGAGCGGGGCCTTGAAGGTCTTATTTGCCATGATAACCTCCATGCTTGGAACAGTGCATGTAGAAGATGCTCAAAAAACATATTTTGGACAAATAAATGAATGCATTCAAGCAACAGGGAAATCTGTTAAGGGAGAAATTGATGACATTTTCTGTTTTATTTCATAGTGAGGTCTTGGCTAATCCAACTAAATTCCTAAGGACTAATCAAAAAAATAAAATCAAACTTCCTGTTATTTGGCCAGTTCAGTTCATTGAACCCTCTTTCTTCTGCATTTGTGATCAAGGCTGCCATAAAGGAGAAGCATGATGTATTGTACGTTTCTAGTTAGATCCATGGAAGAAGAAGGCAGGATCCTTAGGACCTATGATATCTAGATTCTCATTTATTTGATGAGATTGTGGCCGTAAACTTCAAATAGTTTGGCAGAAACGGAAAATCTGTACTACTAAGAACTACTCTAGTAGATGCCCCAATTCTCTCCCCAGTCTTCCCTCCTTCTTTTTCTGCTACAAAATGAAATAAAAAGTATAGCAGGCATGGGCCTGGGATGTTCTCAGTTACAATTAACTGTATTTCAGGTTCTCACCTGTGGGGCTAAGGCGCCTGTGTGAACCTAAGTCTGTCTCTCAGCTAAAGTACACCCGTTCCCTAAGGAGATTTCTGAGGCCAAGCCCATTGACCCATTTAGAGATTCAGGGGTAAGGAACTCTCTATTTATTTCCGTTCAAGCACTATTTATGGCATTCTAATCACATGGCACTCTTAAGACTATAATTATAGAGTTTTATATGAGAAGAGTACGGAACACTTCTTGTTGGATTTATCCTTTGGGGATTTAGTATTGAAAGCATTGAAAATTGTTTTATTTAGTATTGAAAATCATTTTATGTGGCCTCTAGCCAGTTCCGCATTCCTCCTTTCTCTTTTCACAATTGCAGAATGCTACTGGTGTGGTTTTCCTCTGTTTTGAGCCCCACCCTTCCTGTTGCGAGGCAGATGAACTGGATTGCATAAATTGTCAGTTACTCAGCTGTGACAATGAGAAAGGACAGCAATAGCCAGAAAGGAGGGACAGCTACTTCTATTACTTGGATTTCAGGTTAGATGATGAAGAGAAAGTCAAAAGGCAATAGGTGAAGTTATCATAAGTAAAAGTTTTATTTATAGTTACCAACTAGGACAGTTTGGAAACAGGACAAAATACCCCGTCCCCTGGCACTAATTTTCTTTACATATATTCTCAGAAAGACCTGAGCAAGCTCATTCTCCTTTCAGAATATTTACTTATTGAAGTGAGTTTTTTCCCCCATTGTAAAAGTAATTTCCTATCACGACCAAAAGAAAAAAAAAAAAAGAAGAAAGGATATTATAGAAGGAAAAAGATGAAACATAATTCTACTACTTTAGTACAAACCCTATTACCATTTGTGCCTATTTCCTTCAGAGATTTATATTCATTATATTAGAGTCAATTGATTAGATTTGTTTGGGTATTTATTTCTTTGTCTATGCCTAGTGATAATTTACATACTTTTAGCCTTAGTTTTAGAATATTTATTGAGTAGCAGTTATTAATCATTTTAATATTTCAGGTTAGGTTGACTCCCAATCTGGAGTCAGTTCTAAATCTGTATGTATTAAGGAGCATATTTGCATTTCTGACCCCCCCCCCAAAAAAGAAAGGAGCTAACATTGCTTTGGGTGATACATCTTCACTCATCTCATTTACTCAACTTCTTTTTAATAAAGCAGGTTTAGTGTGGTAGGTGTCTACCAAACATTTGGCTCTCATCAGGTCACCTGTGGCTTCCCATGGAAATTTTCTACAAAACAAGCATTGAATAGGATTATAAGATTTCTTTCTGGAGCCCTGTGTTTACTGATTCCACTCACCTGTAAGAGGCTAATAAGCACAATGCTGGCTCTAGCTCCCCATAGAGAGGTAAACAGTGTGTGTGGGCATAATTAGCATAGCCTCAGGTTGTAAGATCCAGGTATCTGGTTTTCTTTGATGAGATGTTCCCCTCCAGTGGTTCCCCAAAGAGCTGCTTCGCAAATAGCTCTACAAACTACAGCAAATAATGAACTCAAAAAGGTGTGCTGCAAATAACACCAGAGGGCGCTAGAGTAACATTGTGATGTGCCTCTGCTTTTCCCTTAGCTCTGCCATCAAAAAAATAAATAAAAGTTTTATTTATTTATTTTTATTGAAGTATAGTTGATTTACAATGTTGTTAATTTCTGTTGTACCGCAAAGTGATTCGGTAATACATATATATACATTCTTTTTTTATATTATTTTCCATTATGGTTTATCATAGGGTATTGAATATAGTTCTCTGTGCTATGCAGTAGAACCTTGTTGTTTATCCATTCTAAATATAATAGCTTACATCTGCTAACCCCATCCTCCCACTCCATCCCTCCCCCAACCCACTCCCCCTATTAAAAGCTTTTAAAATAATGCACTACCTTGTCTTGAACACATTTGCTGGAATTTACATAACATAGCTTTCTGATGTGAGTCAAACATTTGTTGTTATCTAGCATTCTAATCAACATTTTCTCAAAAGCGGGTCTTTCTTCCTATGCTGAACCTAAGAAAAGAATCTTTAGTAATCTCTTCTTAGACAGTTTTTTTTTTTTTAAGGAAAGCACGTTCTTATTCTTCCAAGATTGACTTTGTCCTCTCCCAAGAGATAGTCATATGTGTTAAAATGTTTAATAGTTCTAATCTGCAAGATATTAAAGAAATGAATTATTTCCAAACATGCTTTTATAATCACAGAGTGTGGTCATTCGATCAGTATGTGCCTACTGTTGAATTTAAAATAAAGCATATGAATGCATTAGGATAACTTAGCAGTGCTAAAAAATATATAAGTATGGGTAGTTAGAAGATTATACTGGCATTTATTCCTAAACAACCAATTTAGTTTAACCAGAAGATTTTCTTTTTCAATGGTAAGCTATTTTAAAATTCTAAATAAAGTATTTTTGTTCAACATAACTTATTTTAAAAGTGGGAATTTAGTGCCTAATGTTTATATGTCTATGTGCCTAGAATTGTCTTTTAAACCATTCCTGCCCTCAAGACCTGGCAGTCTACTTGAAGAAACAAGATACTTTCTCTTTAAGAAGTTGTCACATGACAACTTAAATAATGCAAGAGATAAATAATACCTACCAAACATATAAAATTTTGCAAATGTGTGTCACGTAAAATGCTGTGTGTTTAAAGGATGGAGATGCTGCAGGACTGGAGGGGTGGGGGAGACTTGTAGACTGGGCTTGAAGGCTGGGTAGGATTTGGTTGAGCAGAGAACAGGTGATTCAGAATAATAGCCTGGTGGGAAGGGAAAACCAGCAAGAATTCACATGCAGCAACATACCTGGCACCTCCTGGTCCCTCCACAGAGAGGTCCCAATCCAAAGTTATAAATGCCATTTGTTTTTCTTTTTTTTTATATAAATTTATTTATTTATTTTTGGCTGCGTTGTGTCTTTGTTGCTGCGCGCGGGCTTTCTCTAGTTGCCGCGAGCGGGGGCTACTCTTCCTTGCGATGCGCAGGCTTCTCATTGCAGTGGCTTCTCCCTAGCACGGCCTCTAAGCACGTGGGCTCAGTAGTTGTGGCTCGTGAGCTCCAGAGCGCAGGCTCAGTAGTTGTGGCGCAGGGACTTAGTTACTCCGCGCGTGTGGGATCTTCCCGGACCAGGGCTCAAGCCCGTGTCCCCTGCATTGGCAAGTGGATTCTTAACCACTGCGCCACCAAGGAAGCCCATTGTGTCTTTCTTTTAATCTATCTATCTATCTATCTATGTTTATCTATGTATTTCAAAATGAGATTATATTGTAATACACAGTTTCATAACATACTATTTTATAGTCGGTTTTTTTCATTTAATAATCTCCACATTTCCACATAAATAAGTCTGATCTTCATATGATGATTCCTATCAACAAACTTGCTGCATAAAAGTCTTCCAGGACATATATACACTACCAAATGTAAAATAGCTAGTGGGAAGCAGCCACATAGCACAGGGAGATCAGCTCGGTGCTTTGTGACCACCTAGAGGGGTGGGAGGGAGGGAGGCGCAAGAGGGAAGAGATATGGGAACATATGTATATGTATAACTGATTCACTTTGTTATAAAGCAGAAACTAACACACCATTGTAAAGCAATTATACTCCAATAAAGGTGTTAAAAAAAAAAAGTCTTCCAGTAAAATACTTGTTAAATGCTTCAGACTCTCCAGGGTTATGGGTCTGGGATTTGTATTTTAGCAAGTGTCTAAACGCCCGAATCCTAGTCGCTGACCTACAGCATCGTTAGGGGGGCGGGGGGGTGTGGGATAGATTTCCACTGTATAGATACACTGCAATTTATTTAACCAAACCATATTAGCTTAATTTTTCCTCATCTTGAGCCAGGTGATAAACATCATTTAGTGTTGAGCATGACAAGTCGAGATGATAAACATTTTAAATCTCTGTGAATGTCAACATCGCTTGATCTATTAAGTGCTAGTAATAAAAAATTTTAAATCTGTGCTTAATATTGATAGAGGGGGATCTTTGGTTGTGATCCCAGAGCCACAGGATGGATCACCATAAAATGGGCTGAACTGAAACTACTGCAGCGGCCTTTCCTTCTTTCTTCTTTCACTCATGGGCCACGGGGATATAAATCTGTGCGTCTGTGTGGGAAGCCAGATGACTCAGGTCCCCACGTCTAGTGCTCTCTCCACTGGGTTATGTGGACACATTGACCCATTTTGCCTCTGAATCCTTTTGCTGTCTGCTGACAGAGTCTTTCTTACTGCTTAACACCAGTGATTAAGTTATAATCAGACAACTCTGCCCAACCCACATTATTTCATCATAATATGTGTTGATAAAATTGGTCCAGTACTCCCAAGTTCTTGGCTGCCCTAGGGAAAGAGTCTGCCCAGGATTTTTTCTTATCTATTTTTTTTTCCTTTCAATTACATTCTGTAGTTCCCCTGGTTTCATGAAATAATGTCAGTAGAATTAAACTTGAGCAGCTTAGAATTAAGTAATTAATTGCATGGCGCTTCAATTATCATCACTAATTGATCCCCCCCTACCTGGGTGACACCTGGTGGCAGTGAGTTTCACAGTGCTGTGACGGACAGATGGTAAGGCTATGTTTGACCTGTAATGTATGAGATCCAGGTAATTAGGTTAAAAAATATTTTTCAGAGGTCTCAGACAGGCCACATTTGTTAAAATGCTGTGTAAGGACACCTAGACACCGTTAAGCTGATATTTTCTAATCTGTTAAGTATAAAATTACTGATTCTGTTTCAACACAATAGATAAGGCTTAGAAATCCATTTATTTGTTCACTAAATAGTTACTGAGCCCCTCCTGAGGGCAGGTACCATGCTAGGCACTGAGACCCAGTTGGTAAACAGATTGACATAGTTCCTGACCTCATGAAGTCTACAATCTAAGGGATCAAAGACAAAAAAAACAGGCAATTCCTACAAACACAGTTGGAACAATTTAACCCAGACTCAGAGTGTTAGGAAGGGCTTCTATAAGTTCTGTCTAAACAAATCAAATAGGAACTGATGAAAGAGGGCAGGAGATGTCTAAGGCAAAGGAACAGGATCTACAAAAGCCCGTGAGGCACCGTGCCACATTCAGGGAGCTGAATGAAGTCCACTATGGCTAGACCCTGAGCTGGACTGAAATGGGTAAACCAGGCCAGGTTACCCAGTGCCTTGGAAGCCCTGGCCAGGAGTTTGGGCTTATTATAAGAAGAGTAGGGAGCCATTGACGGTTTTTAAGAAGAGGGTTATCATCAGATTTATGTTTTAAAGAGAACACTCTTGCAGAAGTAGGCAGAATGGATGGAAAAGTAGCGAGACAAGAGGCCAGACAGTTCCCTCTTGCAGTCACCCCGCTAAGAGCTGCTGCTGACCCAGGAGAGAAAGGAGTCATTTATTTTATGTTCATTTAGTATGACTGTTTAGTTTATTATGTTACACTCAGCTGATAATGTTGCACTCGGACTCTTCATACCAGAAGCCAGGCACTGTTCTAGTTAAACAGTCTGTGTTTTTTCAGAGCTTACATTCAGGTGAGGAGAAACAGACAATAAACACATTTTTAGAACTAATACGGCAGTTCCCTGGTGACCCAGTGTTATGACTCGGTGCTCTCACTGCCGGGCTCCGGGTTTGATCCCTGGTCAGGGAAGTAAAATCCGATAAACCGTGTGGCATGGCCAAAAAAATTTAAAAAATTTTAAAAATAAAAAATTAATAAATAGCAGCATTAGTCACAATGACCAAAAGGTGGAAACAACCTAAATGTCCATTGGTAGATGAATGGATAAACCAAATATGGTGTATACATATATACAATGGAATATCATCCTACCTTAAAAAGGGATGAAATTCAGATACATGCTAAAACATGGATGAACCTTGAAAACATTATGCTAAGTGAAATAAGCCAGACACGAAAGGACAAATATTGTCTGATTACACTTGTGTGAGGTACCTAGAGTGGTCAAATTCATAGGCATGGAAAGATTAAAGGTTACCAGGGACTGAGGTTAGGGGCATATGGGGAGTTACTATTTAATGGGTGCAGAATTTTTGTTTGAGAAGATGAAAAAGTTCTTGAAATGGATAGTGGTGATGATTGCACAGCATCGTAATTATATTTAATGCCACAGAATGACACATGTAAAATGGTTAAAATGGTAAATTTTATGTTATGTATATTATACCACAATTAAAAAAAAAAAACCCAAAACCTCATTCCCCCACAGCCAAACATTCTATGAGACTGTGGGGTAACGAAATGCAAGAAAGAGTGGCCAAAACTATGTTTCAGGTAGATTTTTTTTCTGGGCAGAAAAATTAATACATGGGACTTCTCTGGTGGTCCAGTGGTTAAGACTCTGCGTTCCCAGTGCAGGGGGCCTGGGTTTGATCCCTGGTCAGGGAACTGAGATCTCGCATGCCACATGGTGCAGCCAAAAAAAAAAAAAAAAATTTAATACAGATGGTGGTAAATTAAATGAAGCAATAAAGCAGGTGATGCTGGGAGAGCAGCTTGGAGGAGCGGGTGGGGACTGGGCTGTTTCTTCAGGTGATGTGGTTACAGAAGGACTCGGAAGAGGTGACAGTTAAGCTGAAACCTGACAGACTCAGCCCTGCAGGGACCTGGGGGAGGAGCATTCTGGGCAGAGAGACGAGCAGGGACAAAGGCACTGGGGTCACGAAATGCTTGGCAGAGAGAATAAAGCGCAGTGGGGCTGGAGGGCAGTGAATAGAGCAGGACTGGTAGGAAATAGCCAGGGAAGAGGCAGGAATCAGATTCCAAAGACCTCGCAGGTCATGGGAAGGAGGTGAGTTTTATTCTAGTTGCTGAGGGAGGCACTGGGGGATTTTAAACACAGCAGAGATATGATCAGGTTTATGTAACAAAAAGACTGCCCAGCTTTGAGGTGAGAGCCTGTGGGGGAGACGTGGGGAGGCTCTTGGCAGTATTCCGGGTGAAATGATGCCGGGACACAGAGCAGGGAGTGGATTTGGAAGCTGCTAGAAGGCAGAGTCCCGGCGCTCCGCGCTTGAACGACCGCGGACGGTGAAATCTGTGATGCCCTGTTTCCACCCTGTGTTTCTGGATGAACGTGGAGCCGCCGTGGGGTCAGGTTGTTAGAGGCCTGGGTCCACACTGTTGAGGCCTGTGTCCGGTTTCCTCCAGGGAGGCCGTATGTGGAAGGAGATGTACGGTAAAGAGTAAGAGCTTTGGCTTTGGGGTCGGGAGGCTTGGGTTCGAGTGAGCACGACTTACCAACATTGGGAAAAATAAATTTCTTTAAGCCTCTGAAAATGAGGCTAAGGATAGGAAATCTGGGTGCAGTGGGACCCCTAAAAATCATTGATGCCCGTCCCTTCTGTGAGCCCCTCACCAGCCTCACTGGAGGAAGATCACAGGCTCCCAAGTCAGTAGTAATGCAAGGTCTGGTCTGAAAGATCAGTCAGTCAGAGCTCAGAAGACACCCCTAAAGTAGCTGAAAATGGACAAAAGTAAATATTAACCTGCTGCCTACGCCTAAGCCTCAGGGAAGCCGTGAACCCAGACAGCCAGACACAAGCAAGGTCAGCCTGCAAACATCTAAAGCCTTCTGGCACCAACAAAAAACACTGTTAAGTAATGGGGGGAGGGTTGGTTCTCATTCACAATAATAACAAAAGCTAAAAGGCAGGAATAAATCTAAAAGATATTCAAGTCCTTACGGATAGAATTACAAAGCATTACTGAAGAGTGTAAAATAAGATGCAAATCAAAGGAGAGATAGGCCACATTCCTAGATGGTGGGATTCAATATCAAAGCCAGTTTTTACCAAATTGATTTTAAAACTTAATAAAATTTCAACCAAACTCTTAGTAGGTTGTGTGTGGGTGAGTGGGAGTGGGGAATTTTACAAGCCAAATTCACATAGAAAGCACAAAAAACAAAAATATCTAGGATGAGTTAGATATTTTTGTCAGATATCAGATACCAAATATCAGATACCAAAATTTATTTGAAAGCCATACTGTTTAGTTAAAGGAGCATTGGTACAGGGGTAGAAACAGACCAAACAAAGTCGAGACCCCAGAGAAAAATTCATGCAAATAAAGAAACTTGATTTATGGCACTAGATATTGGCATTGCCGATCAAGTAGGGGTAATGATTGATATTTAAGTCATGGCACATATGTACAGAAATAAATTTCAGGGGCTTCCCTGGTGGCGCAGTGGCTAAGCATCTGCCTGCCAATGCAGGGGACACGGGTTTGAACCCTTGTCCAGGAAGATCCCACATGCCACGGAACAACTAAGCCCGTGCGCCACAACTACTGAGCCTGCGCTCTAGAACCCGCGAGCCACACGACTGAGCCCTAGTGCCACAACTACTGAAGCCCGCGCACCTAGAGCCCATGCTCTGCAACAGGAGAAGCCACCGCAATGAGATGCCTGCGCACCGCAACGAAGAGTAGCCCCTGCTCGCCGCAACTAGAGAAAGCCCTCGCAGCAACGAAGACCCAATGCAGCCAAAAATAAATAAATAAAATAAATAAATTTAAAAATAAATAAATAAATAAAACTTCACCTGAAAATATTAAAAAGAAAGAAAGAAATTCCAGATGGATTGAAGACCTCAATGTTAGCAACAAACACATAAGAAAAATATCTTCAAAAATCTCATATTACAGAAGGATTTCAGACAGGATACAGAAAGCACAATCACATTTGATAAGTCTGCCTACATTAAAATTAAAGTCGTCTGTTCAGCAGAAAATACTATAAATGATAAGCTACATAATGGAAGAAAGATATTTGCATTGGCTGTGACTAAAAATTAGTATCCAAAATGTATTTTAAAACTATAAATCAATAAGATATAGAAACATGGTGTAATATAAAACTGGACAAAGAAAATGAACTTAAAATACACAGAAGAAATTTAATTGGTGTGAAACGACACCAAGCCTCCCTAGTTATGAGGATGTAATGTCGAGGCCTTACAGATACCCATGCAATTTCTCAGCCACCTGGGAACATTTGTGGCAGGTTGAAGGCTCACAATCCTTAGAAGTTCACAGGGTGACACTGTGGCTTTTGGAGCTAGATGCCAAGTTGATACCTAACTCTTTCAACTTTGCGAGAGCTTGGAAGGTCAACAGCCAGGGTGATGTGGAATTCAGGTCTTAAGCCAAACCATGCAGGATTTTTGGAGAAAGCAGAATTCAGATGAAGACTTGGTGAGATGGGAAATCCCAAAGCAATAGGGATGAACACCCCAGGGAGCTTCACAGCCAGTGGACAGCAAAAGTCACAGGAAGCCGGATCACGAGCTGAAATTTATGCTGAGTCAACCCCCATT
Organism: Balaenoptera borealis; assembly: GCF_965194805.1. Taxonomy (NCBI): domain Eukaryota; kingdom Metazoa; phylum Chordata; class Mammalia; order Artiodactyla; family Balaenopteridae; genus Balaenoptera; species Balaenoptera borealis. The sequence continues at coordinate 9,485,403 of NC_138877.1, forward strand.
TAGTGTGGGGCAAGTGAAGGCTGGTGCTCTAGGCATGGTGAACCCCACGTGGAAGGCGGTGACTCTGAAAATGACGTGGTACAAACCTGTGGCCACCTGGTCGTCTCTGTCCTTGTTGCACAGCTATCTCAGTCTTAACAAGTAAGCAGTGACTCTTGAGCAAGACTAATCCCCCGAAGTCAGAATCAGTGTCCTCAGCCATTAGCGGGGGTTAGTAGGTAATGCCATTTGCTCATCCAGTACGTGATAATCGAGTGCCTCATGGGCGCCAGACGATGTTCTAGGTGCTTGGGACACACCGATGAGCAAAATAAACAGACCGCTGTCCTCCTGGAATTTACGTTTTAGAGGGAAGGGGGACATTATAAATAATCAAAATGAATAAGTAAATTATATACCTCAGACTCCACCCCAGCCCTACTAAAAAAAAAGGAATCTGTATTTTAACCAGCTCCTCCAGTGATTTTTATGCATATAAAAGTTTGAGAAACACTGTGAGTCTAGGAATCACTGGCTTTTCCATTCACAATTCTGCATCCAATTATCACGGTTGGATTGGCCTTCTGCCATATCGACACCCAGCTTGTTCTTGGTAACAGGCAGTTAGGACATCTCTTGGCGATGGGAAATAGTACTTGTGAGCAGATATTATAGGCAACACTTACCAAGTCATTTTGAATTTTGGACTCCTTCCTTGGCTATAAATGTGCCTATTTCTTATACCGAGCAACTACTGGCTATAATTAAGGCAACTTTAATGGCAGCAAGTGGTTTTGTTATTTTATGCCCCTTGCTATTCTGGACCAATTTATTTTAGTTCTGGTACATCTGGTTATACCAAGAAATATGAATTCCTTTGCTACATAAAGGCGTTTTCACTCTTTTCTTCATTTTAGCACAAAGAGGTGGGCAGGTAGTAAGAGCCAAAGACAGTGGTCAGAATTGCCTGAAGTGCTCTCTCATCTGCACACATCCACCGCTGCCGCTTCCAGAAGGTTCTCTTCCTGTTCCTCTGCCAGAACAAAACCTTCATTTTGGTACCCAGTTCCTAGTTAGTCTATTCCATTAATATTTTCCTGCTCATCTCCAAATGAAGTCATTATTTTTAACTTTCAACTCATATAGCACCTACTGTTTCTGTCTCTGTGATTCATTTCGAAATGAATCATATACTGACTTATGCCAGCTCTTCCACACTTGCTTTGAACTGTCATTTATGTCTCGTGAACTGTCATTGAAATCTCAGATTATTTTTTACATTCTCATACTTTTAAATCGTATTTTCCAGGATAGATTTTAGATTCCTTACAGACAAGAACTCTGTCTCACATATCTTAATGCACTTCACGCATTGCCTTGTACACAGTAGTCATTGGATACATACTTGTTGATTTTAGTGTGCATTTGCTCTATGGGTAAAGGTTTTTCCTTTGAAAAGCCAAGAATCCAGTACATAAATTATAAAATTTGGGGCTGACATCACACAGACATTTCCATTTGCTATTGGGGTAAAGCTTTAAGTAATATTTTAAGGAACTGAATCATATTTAGCTTGGAATGACATTTCTCAGGCAGCTGGTTTGTTCCCAGCATGTGAGATGATAGAAACTGGATTCCTGTTTGAAGAGCAAGATAATTGGCCTCCACCGTTAGAAAACAAGCTCAAAGGGAATTTAGAATTCAAATTGAAAGCTATTAGTTTTTAGTATGGTGTTCTTTGTGCAATGTCTTCACCAGACATTTGACAGAAAGCTATGACTCAATTGTAAATAGAATTGTCATAAAAGCAGAAAGAATATGAAAAGCATAGAGAATTTTTTTCACATAACACTGTGGAAAAGCAATTCTGTACTGAATCTAGCACAGTTCCCAAAGAAATGGTGTAGATCACTACACTACAATGTTTAATCCATTTATTCTTTTTTTTTTTTTAATTCTCTTCTTTTAAGAGGTTTTCTCTCTCTCTTTTTTTTTTTTTTTTTTTTTGGCTGCGTTGGGTTGTTGAGGCATGCAGGATCTTTCATCGCGGTCTCTTTGTTGTGGTGCTTGGATTTTCTCTCTCTAGTTGTGGCACACGGGCTTCAGGCGCATGGGCTCTGTAGTTTGCGGCACGTGGGCTCTCTCTTTGAGGTGCGCAAGCTCAGTAGTTGTGGCGCCTGGGCTTAGTTGCTCCGAGGCATGTGGGATCTTAGTTCCCTGACCAGGAATGGAACCTTCCTGCATTGGAAGGTGGATTCTTTTTTTTTTTTTTTAAACATCTTTATTGAAGTATAATTGCTTTACAATGGTGTGTTAGTTTCTGCTTTATAACAAAGTGAATCAGTTATACATATACATATGTTCCCATATCTCTTCCCTCTTGTATCTCCCTCCCTCCCACCCTCCCTATCCCACCCCTCTAGGTGGTCGCAAAGCACCGAGCTGGTCTCCCTGTGCTATGCGGCTGCTTCCCACTAGCTATCTATTTTACATTTGGTAGTGTATATATGTCCATGACACTCTCTCACCCTGTCACATCTCACCCCTCCCCCTCCCCATATTCTTTACCACTGGACCACCGGGGAAGTCCCTAATCTGTTTATTCTTAACTATGCAGTTTACCCAATAAGAGGAGATTAGCAGGAACTCCAAAAGTGAGAGATTATTCTAGAGCTAGGATAAAAGATTACTTTTCCCGTGCAGTCTTTTTGTCTTCAAAAGATGCACATTCTTACTGTATCCTCTTTCCTCTTTCCAAAGACCTTCCCTTTATATTGATGAAAGGAAGAAATGGGCTATCCCATTCTTCAATTTATTTTTAATAGCTTAGCACGTCATTCTATGCTACATTGGGCCAACTGGGATCTTGCTAGAAACCAAACTGCCAGACTTCTAAGTGGGATGAGCTGAAGTTGCCTACAGAATTGAATCTTTGGAAGGTGGGGAAAACAAAATAATAATGATATTAAACATTATTTATTATTAATATTAATTAATAGTTAATTATATAATTATTAATGCTGATTATTATTATGCTAAACACTGAAAGCTTATTTTGGAAAACACACAGCCTCCTTCTATTTCATGACTTTTCCAGAACTTTTACATTAACTGTAAAATTTCATATTCTAAAAGTAAATCTGCTTATTTAACCCAGAGTAAACAGCAACCAGTGTTTTAGTTTGAACTGTAGCACCCATACTCAAATTTTCAAAAACCTGGTTGACTCTATTTCCCAGACTCAGATGTATCTAAAGATAGGGAATGGACTTGGAGGTCCCAGTGTCCAAGAAGGATCCTGTTGCACCAAAACCCATCTTTGTGGTTAAACATTTCCTTTTTAGAATGAATTTGGTCTTCCTTTCATTTACCTATTTGGTTCTTCAAACTGTAGATGTATTTGTCCACATATAAATACTGGGTAAAAGATGAAAAAGATGACTCTTGGTACTTTTTTGTGAGGTGTTTACTGTGACCTTAACATGAGTAGAAAAAGTAATGGCCATGTTAAAGATGGTTTCATACAGTCAGTGTAAATAAACTCTTACATAAACCAAATCTTTAAATGATCGAAATCACTGATTATTTGACTTAGGTAACATCAGCTCTCTCTGAAATATCAAATCCGTGGCTCACATATTCTTTGAGGGAGTTTTGCAAAAATTGAACTAGATTTAGAGAAGATTGTCATTAAGCCACAAGGTATTTAAGCCACTTGTTATATGACAGAAGTTAAAAAAAAAAAGGAAAGAAAGAAAGAAAGAGAAAAAAAGAAAGGAAAAAAAGCCTGCTTAGAAGAGAGAGGGGACTCATTAGAGACAGAAAGAATGAATTTTAAATAACTTCAGGGTTAACATCTTCCCATATTAAATTATTTAAAAATATTTTCATTGTACTTTCATCTCCCTGGAATTTAAAGAATCAAACAATTTTACTTTCTTAACAATATGAGCCAACACTAACTTGGGTACTCTGAATCAGAGCCATTTGGGTGGAAAAACATCTTTCCTCTGAACATAACTAAAGTAGTAAAGTAGGATGAAGAAAACAGGGTTAGGAGGCATTATTTGAAAGACCATTTCAAACAACAAGAATCAGTCATCTCTGCATACTCTCTATTATTAAGTGAAGGGACCAAAGAAGGGAATTGATTTCAACCAGCTGACATGTTTTGGGTTCAGGTTCTGGCATTATTCCTAGCCAGCTCACGTGATTGTCTTCAGTTACTAAAGACTTACTGACCAAGCGATGTGCTGTCCCGCGATGGATAAGACAGACACAGTTCTTGCCTTTGTGCAGCTTACAGTTAGTGGAAAGTTCTTTTGGAGGCCCTCTTTGTTCAAAGGGCAGGGTCACCCCAATGCCCAGTGATTCTACATAGTATTTACTTCTTTGACTCTTTGAAATTCCCCACCTTAAGAAGCTCTTCTCCCTCGAATTCCAAAATATTATTGTCTTCATGTCTTCTCTAATTTTAGTTCTGATCTTTTTCTTTCTTTTTCATGTAAGCGTTGTGGTTATTGGCTTCACGCTGGCCTTGCTTACTATTCTAAAGTCTCTTTTGGGGGCAATCTTCTATTTCTTTGGATTCAATGATCACCCAGATACAGTACACCGATGACCGCTCCATCAGCCCCAGCTCTGACTCTCCTGAGCTCCAAACACCACGTCCATAGTCCCTGGATATTTCCACGGCCTGTCTCTCAGGTAACTCAAGCTGAACTCATCCTGTATTTTCCCAACCCCCTCCTGTCTTATGTATCTTAAGAGCATTATCCATCTCTCAAGCTAGGAATCTTGGGGTCATCTTTGACCCCTCCCTTTCTCACAGTGTGGGTTCTCCCAAGTCTGCCGTTTAGTCCTATATTGTAGGAATATTTGTAGGACTTGTAATATTCTAATTACAGAATCCCTTTCTATCTGTTTAGTTCTCCACATCTGTATTGTCTCTGTTCCCGTTTCAGGTTCACCTGCTCCACATTGCCTTGAACTGGTCTCCCTGCATCCAGACTTTGTCAGCTGCCTTCCCTGCTGCTCTGGGGTGGGACGGACAGATCGACAGATCGTGGGTGTGCAAGCAGGGGGATCCGCCTTAGAATCCTGCAACAGGACTGTTGTAAGAATTCAATACACAGCACAGTGCCTGGCCCATAAGTAGTTCCTCCTCCTCCTAACACTTATTTCTCTATGTTTTCTTTTTCAATCCCCTCATCTTTATTTTGTACTCAAAAACGTTTACCTAAACTCTTCTAACAGTTTAACTACTCTAAGTTTTCTTAATATGTTATCTGAACCCATTCATTAGAATGTGAGCTCAACAAAGGCAGTGGTTTTTCTCTTTTCTTTACTAGCGATCCTCAGATCCTAGAAGTCTGGCACATAGCAGGCCTTATGTGTTTGAATGAATGAATCGATCAAGGAATGGCCAAAACTGTGGAGAGACTAGCTACTACGGAGCAGTTAGGAGGTAGTGGGGAAGAACCTGTAATCTCAAATGTAGGCAGTTTGCTTCAGAAGGAAAAGGGAGGCGGCTGGGGAGAGAGGGGCACAGACAGTTACAGACACAATTAAATTGTGATGAGTGAGTAGAAGGGTGAGTGCAAGATGCCAGGGGAAGGTCTGGAGAAGGGTATTTATATTGAGAACGAATGGATAACTGTGAGTTGGCCAAAGGAAAGGGGGACTCTGTGAACATCTTTCCATAATAATAAATGTGTGTCTGTATCAGTATAGCTGTGTAGTCTCCTATTGTATGTGTGTTCAACAAGGAAAATACCATTCTTTTTATTCTTTGATAATTCGATCAGTGAAAAATCTCATTGTTGCTTGCATTTCTTTGATCATTACTAAGATTGAACACTTTTCCCATACATTTATTGGCTATCATTCACTCACCTCTGAGGAATTACTTGTTCATGACCTTAGCTTACTTTTCTGTGGGAGTTTATACATAATTTTTAAAAATGTACATAGTCAAATCTACCAATCTTTTTCTTTATAATTCCTGTCCTCATAGCCATACTTTGAAAATCTCTCTGTACCCCAAGATTGACTTTCCTTAATGGTTTGAGATTTCAGCTTTATCCTATTCTGAATTCTTACTGATACTTGTATTTGCTGCTGGACTTTACACTCTGTTTTGTTACTCTTTCTGATTACTTATGTTACCATGTTGTTTTAATTATCGTGGTTTTAAAACATACTTTCATGCTAGGAGTATAAGCCACTCATTATATATATTATACATAATGCATATTATACATGTATACATAACACATATGTAGTTGTAACTTTTCATATTGATATGATTACAAACTTATACAAGGGTTGCAAGAATGTTACAAGGAACTCTCCTATACCCTTTACCCATCCCTCCATCCCTATTTCCCTGTACACACACACACACACATATATTTTTAGCTGTTTGAGAATCAGTTGCAGACACAACTGCAGTGCAGATACCCTAAATCCTTCAATGTATATTTTCTAAGATCAAGGATATTCTCTTATAATTCTACAGTACATTTATCTAATTAGGAAAAATTGGACAAAGTCCATATGCAAAATTTGTCAATTGCCCCAATAATGCCCTTTATAGATATTTATACCATGACCACCACTACCTTCCCCTCCTTCCCACCTCCCCACCCCCATGCCTCACGCCCCCAAGTCCAGGATTCAATCCAGGATCACACGTCACATTGAGTTGTTTTGTCTCTTCCGTCTCTTTTATTTTGTAACAAGAGGTCCTCATTCTTTGTCTTTCTTGACCTTTTAAGACTACAGGTCAGTTGTAGAATGTTCCTCATTTGAGGTTTGTCTGACGCTTCTTCATGATTAAATTCAAGTTAAGCATGTTTTTGGCAGGGATATCATAGTAGCAGTGCTGTGTCCTTCTTGTCATAGTATATCAAACATGCTGTCAGTTTGTGCCAGGACAGGGGTGTTAGCTCTGATCACTGGTTAAGCTAGAGTCATCCAGATTTCTCTGATTATTTTAGAATTATTTTGTCACATTCCCAGAAAAATCTATTTTTAAATTGTAAATCCACCTGATTTATAGATTAATTTGGAAAGAATTCGATGTTTTCTCTATTTTTAACTCCACTTTTCTGTCTCTCATCAACATTTTGGATTATTTTTTCTTCTTATGAGTTCTACAAATTTCTTATTCAGTCTTAGGTTTTAAATATTTCTGACTGTAGTTGGAAACAGCATTTCTCTTTTCTTCATGTTTTCTTTCTTTGTGTGGCTGCTAGATAGAATTCAACGTATCTTTGTAGATTTGTATAACTACCCATCTCTGATAGTTTTTATAGTTTTTCATGATTCTCTTACATTTTTTAGGTGAATAATCTTATTACCTGCAAATAATGATATTTGTCTCCTGGGTTTGAATTCAGAGTCTACCATTTTTTAGTTTGAGTATTAACACTTTCTAGCCACAGTTTCTTCATCTGTAAAATGGGTATAGAAGTACTTTATATCACTGCTATGAAGAGTAAATGCTAAAATACATATAAAACTCTCAGGACAGTATTAGCAAGAGATCAAGCTCTCAATATATGTAAGCTAGTTTTAGAAATTATAGTAAACTAATCTCAGAATTCATGGCATAGATCCTGTACTTAAGTTTTTTTTTTTTTTATGGACTGGATCTTTGTGGCAAATTTATATCCCAACCAATTATTGCTAACACATAGGAAAGCAATAAATTTTTCTATATTATTGTAATGAGCTTTTTTACTAAAATTACTAATTCTAATGCTTTTTACAGGTTTTACAGGTTTTACAGGTTTAAATTCATATAATCTGCAAATAATGCAAATAGTTCTTTCTCTTGTTTGATTACATTAGTCAGAATTCCTAGATCAAACTGTTCAATACTATCAGTTTCTGATTTTGCTGAGACTATCTAGAGTGTTTCACCATTTTAAAGTGTTGACTGGTTTGGGATTATAATTCTATTATATTAACAATTTATTCTTCTAATCCTAGCAAACTATAATTTTTTAATCAGGAAGTGAATTTTTTTTTTAATTTAATTAATTTATTTATGGCTGTTTTGGGTCTTTGCTGCTGCGCGTGGGCTTTCTCTAGTTGCGGCGAGCGAGGGCTACTCTTTGTTGCGGTGTGCAGGCTTCTCATTGCGGGGGCTTCTCTTGTTGCGGAGCACGGGCTCCAGGTGCGTGGGCTTCAGTAGTTGCAGCACCCGGGCTCAGTAGTTGTGGCGCACGGGCTTAGTTGCTCTGCGGCATGTGGGATCTTCCCGGACCAGGGCTCGAACCCGTTTCCCCTGCATTGGCAGGCGGATTCGTAACCACTGCGCCACCAGGGAAGTCCAGGAAGTGAATTTTATTAAGTGCTTTTCAGCATCTACTGAAATGAGAATCTGTTTTCCACTTTTTTCTGAGATTAATTATAATAGATTGAAGTAATTAATTCTTAACAAATATTCTAACGTTGAACTGTCTTTGCATTGTGGAATATCTATTTTGTTATAATTTTTTTTACACTCGCTTGCTTTACTAACAGTTTATTAAGATTTCTGCGTCTATATTCCTAAGAGATATCAGACTATAGATTTTTGTTTTGCTTGCTTTTTGTTTGGGGGCACTGTATTTTTCTGTTCTTTGCAGCAAGGATCTGTGAGTTTTATTAAATGAATTGGAAATCTTCCCATCTTTTTCTGTTCTCCAGAATGACTTGAATAACATAGAAGTTCTGTTCCTTAACATTTGCTTATAAAATAATTTGGTACCTAGTGGCTTTTGGAAAACTGGGTTTTATTTTCTAATCATTGCTACAATTTCTTTCATAATTATCAGCATTTTGGGATGTCAAAATTGTTTCATGGGTCACTTTGGTAACAGCTTCCTCTGAGATCATCTATTTCTTACAGATTTTGGAATTTGCTAACATAGTGTGTATACTGTTCTTCATCGTATATTTTATGTTTTATTCCTAAAGTAGTGTATTTGTACTTTCTCCCAGGTTCAATCTACCTTTGGCAGAAGCTTTGATCTTTTATTGTCATTTTAAAGAGCCAATTCTTAGGTTCATCAATTCTACAGTTTTCTAATTGATTACTTTCTGGTTTTATATGTCTCAAATCTTTCCCTTCTACATTCTTTAGATTTATGTATGTCTCTGTCATCTTAGGTACTATATTTAATTCATTTTGATTTGTTCCGATTTAATAACAGTAATCTTAGTTGAATTGTGTCCCATAGAGTCACAAGAGTTTTGGAACTGGAGAAAAGTGTCAAAACCATATCATTCAAACCCTTTGTTTTCCATATTAGGAAAGCAGACAGGTTAAAGACTTGTTCACAGCCAGCCACCTGCAGAACCAAAGTATCAAACAATTTTCCTGATCCTCTTTTCCTACTCCACCACTCTTCCTGGATGCTTAACCAAGAAAAGACACGAGAATAAAGCAAAGAGGGATAGTTTCTGGTGGGAAAGTGACTTGTTTACAGCTTGGGAAACCCCTCAAAAGGCCAGGACTTAAAGTAGCCAGCTAAGGGCTTTCTGAGCACTGTTTTTTCTGTCTCTGGGACAGAGGTTAGTTTATGTTGACACAGGCTGACTAAATAAACCTGTTGATTCAGGAAGGGTGCAGGGCCTGTAGAGGGCGGCTTTGGAACTAGACTTCAGGCCAGTGGAGCCACACCTGTCGTAAAGGAGTTCACGTTGCTTCAGCTGCCCAGCTCTGAACCAGACCTCCCAGGTGAGAGAACCTCCCTCTTCCCACTCGGAGCTCCAGTCTGACCACTCCTCCCACCCCTGCCCATTGTCCCTGCATCCTGACCTGATTGCGTTTCCACCCCAGAGCCGCCTGGAAGGAGGATTGCCATCTGCTTGAATTATAGCTCCCAGGGCAGGGCCAGGAAGCTCAGCAGTGGGGGCGGGGAGAGGAGAAGAGCAAATGGAATAAGAGCAGCTCAAGTGATCAACAGGCTGGCCTGTGTGTAACTGTGCTCCCTCCATTTTTCTCCTTTCTTGCCCTGACTTGTATTAGTGAAGGTGGTGGAGTGGGGCAGGAAACAAAGTGGTGTAGACACGGATTCCAAAATGAGTTTTTCTTCCTTTTTACTTACAAAGGCTTATGAAAGTTCATTACTTTCATTTAGCATTGGATATTGGTGATCTTTTGAGAATGAAGATGTAAAAAGATGGATGTGTGTGTACAGACATGTATTTGTACCTACATATGTATATACGCACACACATTTTACACACATAGAAGAGTCTGAAACCCAAGGGAGTCTTGTGATGGAGCATCTTTATATAAAGTGATGAATGTTTTTGCCTTGGGAATAATTTTACTCCTTCTTTAAGTGTCTGTTTTGTCTGGGTGTTTTACGTTTTATATAGAATAATGCTCAGTATATTTTTTTATTCCTATTTTTTGCCCTGCATGAAGATAAGAGATGTTTTACTGTTGTTACCTGGAATTACCTGTAAAAGTCAATGCAGCTCACAAAAATTCCGAGTCAACCGATGTTTAGTAAGGACTAACTCTGTGCCCAGGGGCTTTCACAAGAATTATCTTGTTTACTATCCCTTAGCCACTTCCTGCATAGTGAATGCTGTCATTCTTGCTTTACAGATGAAGATGCAGAAGCTCAGAGAGGTTAACTCACTTACCCTAGATCACACAGCTAATAAATGCCAGAATCTAAAATCAAACCCAGATCTTCTGATTTCAAGTTGGATATTCTGTCATCTGCCTGCCAGACCAAAGCCATTTCATACTACATGGTCAATTCCTCAAGGTCTAGGATAATGCCTCATTTATCTTCATACAGTGCATTGTCAGCTGTTTCCCAGGGGATTATATACTTTGTGTATTATTACCTTTTATTGATTTTTATTTTTTCAAGGTATTACATGAGCATTCTTTGAGAGGTCAGGTAACAAAGCTATAAGACCTTTCAAAACTAGCCATCTCCTGACCCACCACCCTACATAATAAGTTTTTTGTTCCAGAATTATTCCATGCAATTTGATTTAGAATTTGAAAGAGAAAGGAATAAGAAATTGCTGTTACTTAGCAAATACTATATCCCAGGCAGAATGAGTTACATTCCCCCAAAGGTATCTTATTTCATCCTCAGAAGGACTCTCACTTATCCTGGGACTCCAGCCCCTGTGCTATTTCCACCTCACTGGACTGCCCCCAGTGCCATGAGAAACGCATCTATTATCAAGTGTCAAGATCATCACCACGATGGTTAATACACCATGTGGAAGTTCAGCTGGTTTCGGAAGTTCTTCCCTCTAGTCAGAAATTGATTGGTTACTAATAAGTTAAAAACAAAGTTCAGGCAATCTGCACCAGAACTTATTTTAAATGAAATCCAAGTATTCATCCCTATTTTCTTCCTTCTGAAAACCGATGTACATCTTATAACTTTATTTGAATTTTTGTAGTTAGAAGCTACACAAATCAGAAGTAGTATGTAATTTTAAGTAAATGTTCTTCTAAAATATTGCATTTTACCCTGCCCGCAGAATGGCACATAGATAACCCTTTGAACTAGTGAACAGACAGCATGTTTTGCTGCATTTGTGAAGTTCGGCGCAAACACTGGACCATTTGTTGGCACAAATTAAGTTTACTATTTTGTGTGTGTGCTTATATTCATTTTTCTATTTCAATTGTTCATTCAATACCTATGATGAAAATTTCATCTCTCCTCCTCCCCCCGACCCCCCACTGCTTTTTATTATTCAAGGTTTACCCTGGCTCTTCTTTATAGTAGCCAGACAATTCATCTGGTCAGGTAGCGCTGTTCTCCTTGGTTCATTACATTGTAGATTCCTCAAGCTCAGGAATTTTTTTCTTCTTTTATTCCCACCTCCCTTCCCTGGACTTACATTGCTGATACATAAGAGAGCTCAGTAAATGTGTGGTGCATTGAATGGAATGGAACTGTAGCATCCATCGGCCCTTGGTGGGTGTCCTGGTTGTACGTCCACCAGCCCTGTGGTGTGTTCAGAGACCAGTGTTTCCGGAAGCGGACTGAGGTCCCTTGGAATGGAGCTGCTGTCATTGCCCAAATCTATTATGTATCATTTAGAATCGAAACTGTCAATTAAATGGATTAGCACTAGAATTCTCTTCCCTTCTTTCTCTTTACTTGGTATAACTTTAAAAAAAAAAAAAGACTTTTTTTGTGATTATTTGCACTCACTCCTTTTGAAACTTAACCAAAGCAGTTGTTTATAGTCATGTTTGAGCCATCTGTGAATCAAGAAAATCAGCCTTAGAAGGTTAGAGTCAAGTGTTCAGGCCTTATCTTGCCATATCAACCTTTTACCTACATATTTCAGTGGGTATTGAACTCATTTTTCTTTTTCTAACTTCCTCTCTTCTGCTGATGTCCACTAGTTAGGTATTTGTGTTTAAGTGTATGAAAATATAACTCCTGCAGCCCCAAACTGCTTCTAGAAGCTGCAAGGACTCAGAAGACACGGTTCTCCTGGCATCCACCTCCGCTCCCCGATCTTAGCCCCGGGAGCCTGGCATGGGTGAGCCCAATAAGTAAGGAGAGTGCACCTCCAGCTCCACAGCCGAGCAAGCAAAGGTGTGTAAGACATGAGTTACATGCCAGCAAGGGAGACGGATGCGTGGGCAGATCAACTATACAACAGTGTAGGAAAGGCGATGGTAAATAGTTGAGCAAGGGAGTTAGGAGCTCAGAGGGGCAACTAAGGCAGCTGGGAAAAGCCAGAAACAGTTTCTTAATGGAGCCTGGGGAATTGGGGGTGGGGGAGGAGAGAGGGGTGGTGCAGGGAGCGAGCGAAGGGAATTAAGGTTGAGGAGAGGGTAAGAAAAGGACTCCAGGAGGAGGTGGCCACGTGAACTAGGGCACTCACTGAGCGATGGCTGGGAGTGGGGAGTGTTCAGGGCACCAACCGCGTGCAGCTGAGCATTGCTGAACAGGCAAGTGCAAAGAAGGCAGTTGTAAGAGGTGAGAGTACGGAAGCGAACTGGCGCAGGTCATGGAGGAGAGGCTTGGTGGTGCCAAGGTGCTGAATGGAGCCATCATTGCCTTTCCACCTACAGACCCAGGGAGCCTTGAAGACAATTTAAGCAGAAGGACCTGCCATTTGTCTTTTCAGTGGAGCCATTTGGCACCAACAGTTAGGACACGTTTGAGGGGCAGAGGCAGAGAGAAAACCATCGCAGAGTCTAGGCAAGAGTTAATGGAGACCTGCCTTAGGACAAGGGTGACAGGAATAGAGGAAGTGATGAATTCAAGGTGGTAAAATTGGCAGCACTGGGTAAGCGGTATGTGTGGTGGCAGGGAGAGGACGGAATTTAGAATGATTCCCAAGTTAGAGACTCAAGTGGTCAAGAAAATTCAAGAGGGGTAGCAATTTAGAGCCCATGATGATTTCAGTTCTGGACCTGCCGAGCCTTGGGTGATCTTGAGTATCCAGATGGAAATATCCATCATGTAGTTGGATGTGAGCCCAACGATGACGTGGTAGCATAGATGTGAGGATTTTATGTATCTGAAGAACACACAGCCACTACTTGAGAATGCGAGCACAGGGTGATTAGATTTTATCCCTTGGTTAATAGTGCCTGTCTAAAAATTCCAGGCTGCTTAGACATACGGGATAAAGATATAGACGTGCGCACACACACACACACATATACGTGTGTGTGTGTGTGTGTGTGTGTGTGTGTGTGTGTGTATATATATATATATATATATATATATATATGTTCCCCCTGCTCCCTTCCCCCACTGAGGATTAATAAAATAGTAAATATTCTGTGAAGCATTGCATCAGAAGAAGCGTTTGCAAAGAATGTAGACAAAACAACATAAACCAAAACCACATACCTCCTCCAAAAAAAGAGCAGTGCATGTAGAAAATTACAGCTTTGTATCCACGTCAAGGAAGAGTGTTTGACAGCTACAGGATGTGAGAAGATTCAAATGACCAGCTTGTTTGGTTTGGGGAAAAAGAATGTTCACATGAAGTCACAAGAGAACCCCTTATGTCCTCCGTATCGCATTAAAGTCACCATTAAAACATCCCTGGCCCACTCACCCTAACAATGTGTTCACCCAGCCATTTTTCCCCCCACCCTGGCCCCCGTAAGTACGAAACTGTACAAAATACTACTGATTTTTTAGATCTGGGCATTCACTAAAGTCATTTTGATATTTCAAAGTGGAACTTAAACTGTAGATGTTTTCTAGGGAAAAGAAGCTTCGTATGGATATCTGTATAGCACGATATATACAGCTGGCCCTCCATTATCTGCTGGTTCTGCATTCTCAGATTCAGCCAACTGCGGCATTTTACAAAGGGACTTGAGCATCTGTTGATTTTGGTATCAGCTTTTGGGGGTCCTGGAACCAGTGCCCCTTGGATACTGAGGATGATTGTGTTACCTTACTAAACAACAACTCAATACAGGGAACTCTTGTATTAAGTGATTTAAAGAATTTTATTTCTTATGGCTCCTCTCCTGGAATGGCAAAGAAATGAAACATTTGTAACAGTTGATGAATATGATATCATTTTTTCAAGTCTGAATTACACTGAGAATCCTATGCTAGTTTCTCCAAGACTCTAAAATTTTCCACAATTCTTAAACATTTCATTACTGTAAGAATTCTCTCTCAGTGTAGGAAAGGGGAATTAGAGAAACTACAGTTATAAATACCTGGCCTTTCAGGTCAACAGTAAATAAAAATAAAGGCCTGATAGATATAAAGACATACAAATGCTGGAGCTGAGGTAGTGGTTCATCTTTTGAGAATTTCAGAAGAATTACTGTGGGAAAATGGAAAACCACAAAACAGCATTTATTAAATTACTAGTCAAACTTCTACATCTCTGTAAAGACCAAAATGAAACCACAAGCGATCATAGATGGAAAAAAACTGACTTCCCTAATAAGGTAGCATTTCATCAAGGTGGTGTGATAGCTGATCTTTGTGGAGAAACTTGTTCAACAACAAGAAGAATACAGGTTTGTGTATAACAGAGTAACTGCTGATTGAGTGAGAACACTTGAGTTTCAGTTATTTTCTGTCTACTTTGAAGACAATCTGTAGAAAAATATAATTATATTTTGACTTCCCTTGCCCCCTTCCAACCGTTGGCATGTGTTGCAAGAGTAGAAACTCACTTCTTCAGTTGCCTGGATAACTTATAAAGACAGTTTCTGTGGCTTGTATTGGACTCCTGAGCCTGATATAAATTGTTTGAAGTTACTTTCTCTAGTCCATTTTCTTTAGCACAGGCAAAAGTAGTTGATTTTGTATTGATTGCATAGCACCGAGGTCTGTTCTCCTTGTATGGGAAGGGGGACCTGGCAAACAATGTGCAGGGATTTAAAGCTTGTTCGTTTCTTCTACATGGGCAGTCAGGATGCCCAAGAGGCCATTAACAAATGGCTTTTTGTTTTGCAGAACATTAGGGTCAAAAGATACTAATAGTTGTTTGTTATGTAGAAAACAGGAGGAAAGAAAGTTCTCTATTCAGCCAAGTTTGGAAAATGCCAGTTAAACGGAGTTAAGTAGGATTGGTTCTTTGCTGCAAGATTCAAGAGTCTTCAACATGGACCCCTGCATGGTGACTCTCCAAAAGAGATTTGTTCGCAGAATTTCCTAGACGTTTCTCACCTGGGCACAGCTTTGTCACGAGGGCTTTCACAGACCCACTGTTTGAAAATGGTGGGTTAAGGCACGGACTCCAGAAGTTCTGTGAACATTTGACCGTGTGGCCTGGGGAAGGGGGTTAAACCAGAGGCCTCAACTGATACACAACTTTGGTTTCTTCGGCCTATACACTGTCTTTAAAAACATGAAGCCAACATTTACAAATCAGGGTATTTCAATACAAAAATCAGGGTTGCAAGCTTCTCTTGAAAAATCAGAGGATGAGGCAAACTGGGCCTTCAGTCCTCCACAAGCACAGTCCACTGGACCTTGGGAAGCCACTGCCCTTCAGGGGAGAGATGTTCACCCCATTCATCACTGTCTCCCCACCCCGTTTCCATACACACGACAGCCTCACTCATTAATCTCCCTTGGGTGGCTCCAGACATACTGGCCCCTCCCAGCCACATGGTACCCTTCACACGGATGAGAGGGGGCTCTGAGGTTGAATCTGGGCGAGTGGTGGATGGCAGGACAAAGCCTGGAATCTGGAACCAAATATGCCAAAATGTTGACAGTGGTTGTCATGATTCATGAGGTTATAAAATATTTTCTGCTTCCTTTTATTTACTTTTCTGTGCTTTCCAAATATTCTGCAACAAACATATTTCCTTTGTAATAAAAAATAGAATTAAAAAAAAAACAAACAGAAAGAATCTGAAATAGGGATTTTTTTTTTTTGAGATTTAGCTACTATGAAAATATCTCCCTTCCTTTAAATCCTGATTACTAATAGAACTTATAAAACCAGTAAGAGAAGCATGAATTTATGCAAGAAACCAAAAATAGGTCTGCTTCAAGAGTTGTCTTAAGATCCTGTCTCTTAGCTATTCATCATGAGTTAATGATATAAATTTGTAGTTATATTTTATGGAGGTGGGGTTGAAAGATGTTGGTTTGGCTTATATGAAGTTTGGTTTCTGATACTTGGACCTTTCCTAGCTTCTAGAATATGATAAAAAAATAAATCACCTTTTATATGGAAAACGATAAAAATAAATAAGTAGAAGGATAGTTAGATCTTTCTGAGATGATAGAGGAAGCTGGGAGAATTGAAGTGGAAAATAAAGGCCCACCTTACTTACTGGTGAAGATAGTTCCAACTTTTGATAAAATTTCCTCCAAGCTGGCTAGGACTCAACAGTGAGTAAACAAACATGACACAATCTTAAATCTTGCGTGAAACAGACATTTGGAATCCTGAGTTGGAATTTAATTCCTGGACAAAGGAAATAAAAGGGTGGCTCCTTTCAGCACCTGAGGGAGAGATACTGGAAGGACACCATTTGAAATTTCTTGTTTGATTCAGTTGCTCTTTCCTGGTCATAAAAGAAGGCCCAGAAATCAGGGTGGGGCAAAGGAGATGCTTTGTGGATAAGGATAAGGAACCAGGGAGAGGGAAGACAAAATCAAAAGGGAAAAGCCTGGAGGTAGCTGGGAAACGAAGACTCAGAGGGGAAATGTATATGTTAGAGAGTTTGGTATTAAAGGAAGACTGGGCTTGGTTGTGATCAGTTACTGCTGCGGTTTCTTGGCCTCTCTTAACGAGTTTCCTCCTCTATCAAGTAGAGAAAATGGTAGTACTGCATGAGAAATATCAATACTTAGCATAGTACGTGACTAGAGGGAATACACAATAAATACTATTACCAGCATTGGATTAAAAGAAAATGTTTGTTGCTATGTTTTATATTGACTCCCAGTTTTGGGGTAGTGATAAGAGAATGTCTCATAGGGTATGACAACAAAAAACAAATTGGTATTTTGAGATTTGTTTCATGGCCTTGTACGTGGTCCATCATTGTTTTAGATGTCCTACATAAATTTAAGACATTGTTTTTGGGTACAGAGTTCTCGGCCCACTGGATCAGGCTTTTTAATTGTGATATTTAAATCTGTATTCTTACAGTTGCTTTTTTTTTTTTTGGCTGCTTAATATCAGTTTCTGAAAAACTTTACTTTTGTTTGCATAAGAAGCAATACGATGTTTGTAAAAATGCTAACCATATAAAGCTAAACTGGGGTTTAAATGGCCGTGAGTTATAAAGTTTTTCTATTGCTCACACCTGAATTTGCACAGAATAGCGCTAGCTCAATGACTAGGACATTTCACATTTTTTCATTAAATGGGTGGTGTCACCTGAATAATCAGTGCAGTGTTTGATCCAGCTCCAAAGCTATTGAAGGCATTCATGCTGCCAGTTACCTCTGGAAAGTTCAAATCCTAGAATCTAAAGAACATCAGCGGTGTCGGAAATTGTGGGAAGAATCTTCAGACTAGCTCATTTCATCCAGTGCTTGGGTGTTTAGCAAGGCTGCACCTAAGTCACCTAAGATAACCGACGTTTATCCTGATCTTGAAGTTCTTTGCCCTAAAAGATTGCACACTTTTTCTTGGTAGCTTGTGAGGAAACTTCCTGTTAAGAAGTGCCTTCTTTTTTTTTTCATTGTAGTTTTTTACTCTTTTACTTCTCCGTTCATTCTGTAATATTTATTGAGCGCCTTCTCTAGGCAACTCACTGTAACAGTGAATGTGTTACCTGGGAGTATCATGTAGACATCTTTCAGGCATTCTTGGAGTTCTACAGTGTGTAAATTAAACACTAAAGGCATAGTTCAGGATAAGAAAATTCTTAAGTGAAAATGACTCACGTAACACTTGAGTCCATGTATATTTTTCTCTCACTCTTGATGTAGATGATGGAATCAGAAGATTGTTTTCACTTTTATTTATTAATTTTATTAGCTGAAACCTGGAACATGTCTGAATCCTGGCCGAATGCACTGGGGGAAGGTATAACGTTGCCTTTTTAAAAAAAGTTTTATTGAGGTATAATTGACATAATAAATTGCTTATTTTTGAAGTATAGAAGTTGATTAGTTTTGACATATGTGTACACCTATGAATCCATCACCCCCCAACATTTTAAATCTAGAACACTACGGAGAAGTCTGGGTTGGGGCTTTGGACTTCACGTCATCGGCACCCAGATGAAAGTTGCAGTCGTGGTTGAGAACGTCCGCTGAGCGCCACTGATACTGCTGCCATATGAGTGACAGCAGTCACTTGCCAACCTGGTTTTAGCTACCGCATTTCTGAGGTTACACCATCTAGTATTTGGACAAAATATTTTAAAAGCTTCGATTCTCTTATGAATGCAAATTTCAGTTTAGTTCCTTAAGCCGAAGAATAACTATCCGTCCTTCCTCTCAGAGACCATGTGGGTGTGTCAGGGACGTAGTACAGGGAGGGAGATTTGTTTATGCTGTACCTTCTCACCAGAGAACTCCACAACAAGCCCAGAAAAATGTGTCCTTAAGCCCTACCTTAATTTGAGAAAAGGCCCTGCAGTTATGCTGACATTTTGCTGAGACTTGCAAAATTGAACAAAGAGGAATGCAAGTGCAAATGAAGTAGGATTTCAAGCCAGTAAGACCTGGTTCTAAAGATTTTTTTAAAAGGTACAGTCTGCATGACATTAAAAACTTGCATAAGAGTCTGCTTCAGCAAATCTCTGTATCATAGATTCTGGAATAAATAAAGATGATTCAGGAGAAGGGTTATTTACTGGAGCCAGATTTTTTTTAATGTCTTTTTACATTTTGTTAGGAATTACCAAATTGTTTGAACAGGTTGGAACCAGGTTTTTAATACTGATTTTTTTAAAGGAGGTGTCTTCTGTATGTCTCATTTGTGGTGGTGTTTGAACAAATATGTAATAATGCCAACTTCTGGTTTTTCCTTCTGTTCCCTATTTGCTAGGATTGCTCAATCTCACTTTTTCAATGTCTGTAGTTTTGCATGATATAATGCCCCAGGGTAGGTACGGGATTGCTGTGCTTGCCATTTTGTGGGCATTTGGTGTGATGTCACGTCTTAGTGCCTTTGCACTGGTTCCCTTCATCTGCCTTGTGAACTCTCCTCTTCTCCCCTGAAAACGCTTCACTTCCCATTCCCCTCCCCATCAGGAAGAGCTGACCAAGTAGCTTTTTTTATGTCACCTCTGCACAGAGTGATCTCTGTGTTCCAGTAACTCGTTTGTTATAGGTCGTCTCCCTTCCTAGATGAAGAGGTTCTTGAGAGCAGAGACCTTGGACTTTGCATGGTGTCAGACACATAGTAGATGTGTCCACTCAGGAGGCTTGCCAAAGAGAAGGAATGAGGGAAGGAGAGAAGAAAGTACCCTTCTAAGGAGCCCCTGAAGAATCTGAGCAGAAGGGACCTGAGACATAGGAGGAAAACAAGAGATAATAGTGTCATGGACGCCAAGGGAGCAGAGAATTTGAAGAGGGAAAGGCTGGTCATTAGTGCTAATTGCCAGGGAGAACCAATGAGATAAGTACTGAAAATCTCCATTGTATTGTTAGCAACTGAGAAAAGATTTCCTCAGCCATGGTCACACCCTAGGTAATACTGCAGGTGTGTTAACAACACCAAGCAAAGACGTGTTGGCAGTAAGAGGTGGCAGGTGACCTCTCGGAGGGATGCATCAGTGGAGTTGCTTGGCTTGGTGATATCCTTCATTCTGACATTCTACACGATGATTTTTTTTTTTTCCTGGTGGCAAACCCACTGAATAATTGGTCCTCTCAGTTTACAAACTGAATAAAGAGTTCAAAAATCAGAAATATTTGCAGGATATACAGTACAGCAGAGTCAGACTGAGATTTGGAAGCTAATCGGTTGAATCTTAACAGGCCTAAAATCTTGGTGGATCATTTCTCAAAAGGTGATAATGAGCCAGGTGGTTACAGTTGTAAAATTGTACAGTTCTCAACTTGCAGCCTTCTCAAAAAATCCAAATAATTTAGTAGTGCTATTTAAAAGCTATCAAAATTCACAAGGAAATTATAGCTGCAAATGAGGAAATAAATGTCTTTCTATGGAATATTTGAACATTCTAAGAGAAAGAAGACAGTGTCTTATTAGCAGGAGGAATAAAATGTTCATGAGATGGTAACAGCATTTAATAAAAAATACACAAGTTCTTAACAGAATAGAGTCACAGATGTAGAAAATAAACTTATGGTTACCAAGGGGGAAAACAGGGGAGGGATAAATTGGGAGACTGGGATTGACACATACACACTACTGTATGTAAAATAGATAACTAATTAGGACCTACTGTACTCAATACTCAGTAATGACCTATATGGGAAAAGAATCTAAAAAAGAGTGGATATATGTTTATGTATAACTGATTCACTTTGCTGTAGAGCAGAAACTAACACAACATTGTAAGTCAACTATACTCCAATAAAAATTAATTAAAAAAACAAAGAAAGCTCTAAGGCTTTTGGTACCACACAGATTAAATTTAATCCATTTTGGTAAAAAAAAACAAAACACAAGTTCTTGAAGAATAAGAAATTAAAATAATTCAAAAGAGATTAATATATTGGATTTTTAGGAGAATGGAAACTTTTAAAACGTAATGGTTATTAAAGGTATAGGAATAGAAAATGTCCGGTTATATATTTTAAATTACTTAACTATGCTATAAGTTTCAAGATTTCTTTTAGCTCAGAACCTAGTATATCATCATTCCTTTGACTACCTGAAAAAAAATGAAATTC
Organism: Balaenoptera borealis; assembly: GCF_965194805.1. Lineage (NCBI taxonomy): Eukaryota > Metazoa > Chordata > Mammalia > Artiodactyla > Balaenopteridae > Balaenoptera > Balaenoptera borealis. Next base: position 9,506,660 of record NC_138877.1, read on the forward strand.
CACTTTTGGCTGGTAGTATGAAGAGGGAGGAATGGACTTAACATTACAGTTTGTGAATATTCTCGTTTAGCCCAAACCAAGCTAAATTATTTGTGGCTGATTATCACTCATGTTGTCAGCCAATGTAAATATTTTGAAAAGAAAGTTTACTTTTTTTTATGTTCATAAATTTAATACTATTTTAAAATAAATAAAAATTGTCCTTTTTTTCATTACCCTAAAATTTGAATAATAGCAAATTCAAGCTGTTCTCACTTTTCTCTTTGAGAAAATATATTAAATGAGCTAGATTCATATCTGTTTATATTCCCAATGAGTGGAGAATAGTTGGGCAGGAGAGGAATTAAATTGCGCATATCAGGAACCCTGAGCCCTCTCTTACATCGTTTTATTTTTAGAGGATCAGGAGATTAGGGGCACCTTCACAAGTAGGGTAGGATTTTTTTCCCTAATTATGATTTAAATCTCAGGAAAATGGAATACGTTTATCTAAAATGCATTTTAATATGCAAAGTCTCAACATGAATACTTTATTATTAAAGCATAAATCGGAATTCTCCTTCTGTTTTTTCATACTTTCATTCCATGGATCTTAAAGATGTCCTGACAGCTGGGTTACACGGGGGAGGCCCAGTTAGATCAGCCAGACCATTCCTCCCTCACTCAGTGATGCAATGGAAATCTGCCTAAAACCAAGAATTGTGTTAGGAAAATAGAGAAAGACTTTAGAGTTCTTTCAGATTTCATGTATACATTTAATAATGCAACATGGTGTTCTTTTGTTTTGTTTTGAGTATGGTGTAGTTTTTTGTTTTTGTTTTTTTTTTCAGTGTGGTGTAGTTTAAAGCATGGCCTTGGGCATAAGCGTTGGAGTCAGGTCAAAGCTGTGTTCAGATCTCTCCCCCAGTTCCCCGGGCATTTGGCAGTCTCAGTGTGCTCATCTGTAGAACAGGGGGATTAGGAAGAATCAATGAGATGATGCATGTCCAAAGCTTAGCACAGAACCTGGCTGGTATTAAGCGTGCAATAAACCACAGCTATTGTTACAATGCCTTCCAGATGCATACACTCTTAACCCTGTGTTTGCAGCCAGCCTCTCCAAGGTGCAGCCGTACCTGTTCCACACTCTGTGTGATAATAACACCTTTCCTCTAAGACTCCATTTCATCTCATACACACTCTTATTTAGCCCCGTGGGGATACCGTGAATTGGGAAAGAAAGTCACTAAATAGCTCGACTTTCAGCTTGTCTTTTGCTAGATTTCTCGCTGTTAGCATCCAGTATTTTGTACCCTAGGGCTCTACCCTGTTAGGTATTCAAAACTTAAACAACATTCTTGAGATTTACATTATGGAAATGCATTCTTTCTCCTATTAAATCGTTATCTCAAACTTTAAGTAATGCTTTACTTTTTATTTCTTTACTAGAAAAAAAAATGTATCTTCATTAAGCTAAGGGAGATTCAAGAAGTCTCATGGGCTTTTCAGAATAGTTTTGTACAAGCCACTCATTGTTTTGAAGTTCGTGATACGTTCCAACTTGACAAAATAGTTTTAAGTCCTGCAAGGGAAATGGTGTAGATGTTTCTCAGAATTAGTAAAATAATTTAATAATCTAATATGCAAATAGCTTGCTGGATTATAATTATAATTTATGGGTTATAATGCAACCCTAATCTGGACACACTTGTTAAAAAAATACTTTTCTCTTCAGAAAATCTGTTGTAGTTTGAAGACCTATTTGCTAAAAGGAGAAACGAGAATGAAACTTATACTTGTGTTGAAGTGTATCCTTAGTTAGGTGAAAAGACCCAGCTCCTAAATTCTACCAAGTAATACAACCTACTTGGCAGCCAGGAAACCTAAGTAAACAGTGATTTCTGAAACAACCCCTAAATCCTTTATAATGGTATGTATCTACTGATTCCAGGCGCTGGGAAGAGAAAAGGCAGATTTTATCTTCTTTATCTTCTGACTCACACTGCAACCAGACAGAACATAAGAGGGGTGTGTGTGTGTGTGTGTGTGTGTGTGTGTGTGTGTGTGAGACTGAGACAGAGGAGGGGGTTGGGGAGAGGAGACCCAGCCCTGGGACATGAGGGAATAAATGATCGAGTTATGATTTCTGCACAGTCAATTAAAGAAAAAAGGGCAGAACATTTCCACATAAATAGAGCAAGGGGGAAGGGAACAAAGGACACAAAATGCAAACTCCGGAAGAGAAAGAAAGAAAGTATGGGACGGGTCAAGCAGGAATCTAGTAAATGCTGCTTTTTCTCGGACCACCAAACCAGTTGACCACGTTAGTTGAGAGCAAGGCAGAATCCCCGCAAAGATCACAGAGTTTCCTTTCCCTTTGCTGAGTGGAGGCTGCCATCACTTATAGGTCACAGCTCATTTGCTAGACCTCTGACTTCGCCGCCAGACAGCTGACCTTTTCAAGAAGCCGTCTGCCAGGTAGAGCGCAGGATGGAAGGGGTGGGTGGGGAGCTGCGCTGCTGCTAGGTACACGCCCACCGCGGGTTCCTTCCTCATCTCCCCAACCATCTCTCATCTCCTTCGTCCAGCCAACTTCCAGTCGGCTGCCTGCCAGATACGGAATTTAATAAAGACAGATGTTTGTTCTGCGTGTGTAGTTTGAAACAAAAAGGTAGGAGGAAATGTAAAATGTTTCCCAAAAGCTTGTAAAAAACCTTGAATAGTTTGGAAAGTAATAATAATTAGGCTTGCGATTTGCATAGGTATTCATTCTTAAAGAATAAGTTGTGTTTGCTTTATGACATCGCACTAATAAATAATACAGGTAATTTAGGGTAATGAATAAAACAGAAATTTCACACAGTAACCATCACTTTTATTACCCGTGTGCCACATCTGTTCAAATTCTTCAGTCTTCTGAACCTAATGATATTTTGGATCTCTCCTCCCTGGTGCTATTAGCTGTGGATAGGAGGGGCTCCTTCGTAATTCTACACCTGTTCAAGTACACGCCTATCAACTTGCTAAGCTTCCCAAACAAGTGCGGCGTAAAGCATGAGAACATCTGAATCTGGGGTGGAGACGCAGATGGCTGAGGCTGGGTTTGGCTTTTCAGATTTTGTTGAGAAAATCTAATGTATTTCCTACCATGGCAGTTGATGACGGCAATTTATATTCCAGGACAAAGAACAAACTAAATTCATCTCAAAATGATTGTAAATCATCAAGACGGAGTAGCCTGCCACCTGAACTACTCATAGGAAATGACATTAAAGGAAGACTTCAAAGAAACATTAAAAACTTGGAACCCATTCACCTGAGGCGCCCGAAAAAGAGACCATCCATATTTCCAGGTAGGATTTATTTCAGTTGATGCCTGCCAGTTAAAAAAACAAACCAAAAGCAACAAGGACTGTATTTTGTTTGTAATGATCAGATGTGTTACATTTAAAATTAACTTGGGACATGTTTGAGAGCTTGAAGCAGCCAACTAAACATGTTTGAGTATAAAATACAGAATGATTCTTTCATCTGAAAACACCCCCATCTTTTTTCTTTCTTTATTTTCATATCTTTAAGGGTCTAAATAGGCGGCTGTTTTATTATCAGGCAGCAGGATCAGGGAACTGCTTTGCTTGCAATCCTGGAGAATTCCATGCTGCATTTCATTCTCTGGTGTATTTTCTTTATTTTGCAAGATTATTGGATTGTTGAGTGAAGCTGATATTTGTGTGCCCCAGAAATTAACACCATTAAATACTCCAATGCATGCTTCAAATTCCTGTCTTGCATCAGAGCCTAAAACATTTGTAGTAAAGGGCTCAATTAAACAATGTGGATGGTGAAATGTATTGGAGCACAGAAGACTCAGGGATTTCAATCTCGATAAAGAGACTCTGATGGCAGCTTTAGATGTCCATGCCTGGTATTAGAGGTGTGTAGCTTGTATAAGACACCTGTGATTGTGAACTCTCACTGAGGTGTCACTGGTGGGTGCGTGGTCACTGGAGAGGATGAATTATGTAGTCAACTTCTTTCAATACTGTTTGCATTGGAATTTCCTAGAGAAACTGAAAGTGGCCTTTTTGTTGTGATTGATTGATTGGAGTCTTTAAGGAGGATAGATTAGACCCAACTGCTGAGGGCTAACTCTGTGAGGATAGAAAATACACAAGAATAATTCATTCAAGCTTTACTTCATCATGAAAATGAAATGAACCCCCCTAACAGTTGAGTCTTTTTAAAAAATATTTATTTATTTATTTATTTGGTTGTGCCAGGTCTTAGTTGCGGCATGCGAACTCTTAGTTGCGGCATGCACGTGGGATCTAGTTCCCTGACCAGGGATCGAACATGGGCCCCCTGCATTGGGAGCGCAGAGTCTTATCCACTGCACCACCAGGGAAGTCCCACAGCTGAGTCTTTATATTGAGGTGGGAGCTCAATGGATTCTCGTCTAGACTGTGTCCCTAAATGGTCTCCAAGCCACCTCACCGACCCCTGTGGCCTTCAGGTACATTATTTTTTCTGCCTATTTCTGCTGCCATTCCCCTCCTTGGGGACAGCAACAGGAGATGAACTCTTAACATCCTCCCTATCTGCTAGGGTCTCCAGTTGACAAGGTAGAGAGTTGCCTGCCCAAAGTTTGAACAATAGTGGCTACTTTTTTTTCTAAATTCCCTTTCACATGAACCACAACTTCATTGTCATGTAGGTCTCACTAACTTCTTTTTACAGTGGTTGACTTAGAAATGCCACCAGGCTGCAAATCCCACCACAGCTCCTAAACATCAGCTGAAAACAGAAATGTACGTAGGTTGTGATAACCATTCCTGTTATATGCTGTGTGGTTACACATAAAGAGCGGATATAATGTGGGACCTGAGCGTCAGAGAAATTAAGACGCAACTCAAAATTAATAACTGGCAAAACTACGGGTCAAACGTGGGTCTTTTAACTCCAGTGTTGAAGCTGTTTCCCTCTATTACCCTGCGCTGCATTGTCAACTGTTGTTCTCATTTGTCTGATGAGATGCAAGATTGAAGACATGTCAGCGTTCCGATGTGCATTCACTCTGACCCTTACGTACACACAGACAACTTTATCCTCTCTCTCAAGTCTCCTGTTCTCAGTCCTGCACTGAATGATTGACTGATGGGTTGATCAGCTTGTTCATTCACTCATGAAATATTCATTTAGTTCTTGAGCTGGTCTAGGGTGGACCTTGAAGAACCGAGCTACGTGTTACTCTTGTGTTCTTATCTCCTGTTTCTCCTCTAAGGGCCGTCTCACACTGCAGATAGTTATCTACCCAAAATGCAAATATGTTTGGTTCATTCCCTTACAATTCTTCAGTGGCTACCCTCGCTCTTCGGATAAAGTCCAGACTCTTTAAAGTGAAGTACACGAGACTGCCTACCTGGCCACTGCTTCCGTCCCCGGCGCATCTCTTTGCTCTCGTCCCCTTGCAGTCGTGCAAACTCAGCCAACTTCAGATCCCTGTGGTCCATCATGCTTGCTCTTCTAGGGTAGGTGCTATACAAGCTACCTGCGTAGTTTCACTCAACTAATTCCTACCTTGGCTTCAGGTGTCAGCTTGACAGCCTTTGTAGGGAATGTCTAGGAAGTTTTCCTGACCCTCCCATCTGGGTGGGGTCCATTCTCCATCCTTCTCATAACACCTGGACTTTGCCCTATCACAGCACTTATCACGTTGTATTGTAATTATCTGTTTACTTGTCTGTATCTTCCACTAGCCAGTGAGCCAGGGACCATATCAGTCTTGTTAACCATTGTGTCCTTTGTACCTATCACAATGCTTGGCACATAGCATGAACTAATAAATATTTATTCAGTTGACTCAAATCGTGCTGGACAGAATGAACTCTTGGCATGCCTTGTATGCTCTGCTTTCTTCCACTTTTGCATCCTCCCTCACCTCCCAACACACCCCCACAGGTGCACACACACACGCCTGTGTTCCTGTTATGCCCTTTCTTCCATTCTCCACCTGGGCTCCGAGGCCTAATTCAAGACTTCTGCCTTCTGTAATCACCCAGTCTTCCGATCTCTTTGAGTTCTCCTTTAATGCCTACCACCCACCTCCTTGGCCTCAGTACTGCATAAAGAGCCCTTCCCTTTCTTCCTGGGATGGTGTTCAATTGTCTTAGTTTGTGAATGGGTTCAGTGGTCACTTTGTCACTTTGTGGCAACTAAGTTTCTATTTGTATAGAAACTCTTTGAAAACAAGGGCAATATCTTATATGGCCCAATTGTATCGGAGAGGGAATTGCACATAGTAGGTGGTCAGTTAACATCTGGTGGTGAATTAACTAATTTGCTGTGAGGCTGTGTCCATCCTGTGGGGCCTATCTGATTCTAGCTCCAGGAAAGAACTAGTTGGCAGTAGAGACTATCAAAGGGGAAGGTCTTTATACTGATTTTTATCACCATAGGAACTCCTGGTGGGGGAAATGCAGGTACCCCTTGTCTCAGTGTGTAATTCATTTGTTAAAACATGTGTTAGGATTCTGCTATATGCCAGGATCTATTCTAGACCTTGGGAAGAGAGTAGAAAATAAGACAGTTTCTTATGTAGCTGATGGGAAAGAATTTTCCTAGCAGGATGCCTTGCATATTGTGCAACCCGATAAATACCTCTTGAGAAAAGGAGTGAAGGGGGTACCATACTCACAGCAGTGAATCTTAAAAAACAAAACCAATACATTTATTTATTTATTTATTTATTTATTTATATACAGAGAGATGTCAGAGGAGCTAGTTAGAGTAGCAAGTATTAAATTTATTTATTTATTTATTTATGGCTGTGTTGGGTCTTCGTTTGTGTGCGAGGGCTTTCTCTAGCTGTGGCAAGTGGGGGCCACTCTTCATCGCGGTGCGTGGGCCTCTCACTATCGCGGCCTCTCTTGTTGCGGAGCACAGGCTGCAGACGCACAGGCTCAGTAGTTGTGGCTCACGGGCCCAGTTGCTCCGCAGCATGTGGGATCTTCCCAGACCAGGGCTCGAACCTGTATCCCTTGCATTGGCAGGCAGACTCTCAACCACTGCGCCACCAGGGAAGCCCCCACCAATACATTTAAAAATCATATTTTTATGATTTTTACAAAAACATCAAAAACTAACCGTTTTTCTTCCCTTGAAGAAGCCTCAACCGTAGAACTAGATTGAGTTGTTCGGTTGAAGTTCTTCCATCTCGGCTTCACCAGACCAGGCATTAAGAGTGTAGGTAGGGGGCTTCCCTGGTGGCGCAGTGGTTGGGAATCTGCCTGCCAGTGCAGGGGACACGGGTTCAAGCCCTGGTCCGGGAAGATCCCACATGCCGCGGAGCAACTGGGCCCGTGAGCCACAATTACTGAGCCTGCGCGTCTGGAACCTGTGCTCCGCAACAAGAGAGGCCGCGATAGTGAGAGGCCTGCGCACCGCGATGAAGAGTGGCCCCCGCTTGCCGCAAGTGGAGAAAGCCCTTGCACAGAAACGAAGACCCAACACAGCCAAAAATAAATAAATAAATAAAATTAAAAAAAAAAAAAAGAGTGTAGGTAGGTCTCTAGCGGGCGGCTAGCCTTGCTTCCTCGTCCTCCTGAAAGAACTCCAGCAGCTCCAGAGCAGAGGGCTCAGCTCTGTGAAAAAAAGCAAAGGAGGAGAGAGATGTGGTCCTTACACATACCTCATCCATAGGCGCGTCAGATTGAAATGAGCATCTCATCCTGCACCTAGAAGAAAGCGGGGCTCAGGTGCCAGGTGTCATGGGTTGTTCACTCAGCACTCGTAAGCAAGCAAGTTAGTGTGTTTGATCAGCTCATTCTTAAAATAGCCTACTGATTTTACGATCATCTGTTTGAAAAGCAGGGAACCATCTGCTTGGAGGAAACAGGCAGTTTCATGTACTTCCTTGTTGCTTAGTCAGAGGATGAGTGTGGGACCTCAAGGAGGAGGGCCCTCTGGTCAGGACTCACACGGCAGATAGGCCAGCATGTAAGCTAACCTCCATTCTCATTTTTCAGTCAGTTCTGTTCCAAAGGGATGTTTTTAAAAAAAATCCTAAACAATCTAAAAAAGTTATTTAAAATCATTTTAATAAAAAAAACAGATTTTGAACATTTTCTAAAGTAGAACTGCTTTTTTTTTTTTTTTTTGCTGTATGTAGGAGTTTATTGGAAACACAGGGAAGTAGTAAGAACACTGGCAGCTAGATGGTTCTCGCCTCCCTGAGGGTGGCCAGAAGGAGACAGCGCAGCTGGGCAGTTGGGTTCGGGCTCCCTCCTGGGCGCCTGCTTATCCCAGGCACAGGGAAAGACACTCTGTAATTAAACCCACCTCCTCCAGTTTTGTGCTCAATGTTAGGATTCTGTCACTCTGGGGACTTTCCTGGCTTCACCTTCCAATGCAGGGGGGGGCGGGTTCGATCCCCGGTCGGGGAACTAAGATCCCACATGCCTCGCGGCCAAAAACCAAAACATAAAACAGAAGCAATATTGTAACAAATTCAATAAAGACTTTAAAAATGGTCCACATCCCCCCCAAAAAAAATCTTTAAAGAATAAAAAAAAAAAAGAATTCTGTCACTCAGGATCCCTGCTGAGTAGTGATTTGATGACGTTTGAGCAGGGCCTTCCAGGGACAAGGAGGACGGGGGAGGACCTCCTTAAAGTCGCACTGTAAACAGTGCTTCCCGGGATTGTGTGCAGTTGGATTCGGTGGCTCCTCCTGGTGATGACAGGACCCATGTTTCGTACACCTGGGTGTCTTTGATGTGGGAGGTGCCCTGGAGGTGGTGAGGTGTGCAGGCAGGGTGGAGGCGCGTGAGAAGGACCATGTCACGACCTCTCCGGAGCTGCACCCCCGTCCATCTGGTGGTGTGACTTCCTACCACGGCTGCTTCCAGAGGTGGCTGTGCTCAGGGCCTAAGACAAGGGAGCCTCAAAGGCACGAGTCTGAACTTGTGCTCTCATGAAAGGATTTCAGACAAAGGATTTCACCAAGGAAGTATCTACCTCACAACTGGGTTCACGTTCTGATCCCCCATCTTACTAAACGTGTATTGGACGAGTCACTTGATCCCTGGGAACCTGTTTATTTCTTCATCTGTGAAATGGAAGTGAAAACACCAGTGTCACAGGGTTACATGAAATGCACATGAGATAGTACCTGACGATGAAATGATACACAGCTGGAATTGACTGTGTTCGCTTATTCTTTGTTGATATCAAAGGTTTCGTTTCACATAATTTGTACTTTACATGGGTGGGTGGTAAGTGTAATTGGAACACTTTTGCAAATCTTCATGGATGGAAAGTTATCCTAAGTCGTCAATCAAACCCTCTGCTAAGGTAAATTCTATATGAGACATCACTAAAAGACCTATTAATTTTCCATGAAAAGAGGGTAACATGGAAGCTCTTCTTAATAATAAAAATATCCACATATTTTCTCAACATGAACCCGTTAAACTTGAGAGTATTGTCATGTCAGGCCTCTGAAAATTGTTCTGTATTAGAAACAACACTATCTGTGATTTCAAAACTTACTTGTGGCCTTGTGTTTAATGATTTTGCCTAACTTTGTCTAACACCTTGCTTTTGGAAATTCAGCTTAGGCTTTTTTTTTTTTTCCAGTTGTACCACGTGGCATGTGGGATCTTAGTTCCCCGATCAGCGATCTAACCTGTGCTCCCTGCAATGGAAGCACGGAGTGCTAATGACTGGACCACCAGGGAAGTCCCAGCTTAGGCTTTTCTTTGAACTAAAAGTTGGAATAGGACGGTAGTTCATTCACAATTACATATAATATATAGCTTATATATGAGATTATAAATGAATTCACCACTTGAAATTAATCTTTTTAAATATTAGGAGTATTTAGACTTCCAAAAGTTTTGAAAGTCAATGTTTGACATTTTGATTTAAAATATTTATAGCATTTCTTACTCAAAAATACTAATGCAACAAAAACTGAGGTATCCTGCTTCCTTAAATAATCGTATTTGTTTTTTGGCCAGGTTTATTCAGGGAGGTGAAATTTCTGTTCTTGTTTTGCTTTGTTTTTTTTTCTAAAAAGAAACAAAACCAAAAACTTTTAATGAGGATATTAGTGGTAACCCAGTTACTTTTAAGGAAAACAAAAATGCTAATACTAGTCACATGTGTGATAAACAAAGGGAAATATGTTTTACCTTTATGCAGGGACACAGAATAAGCAGAAGGCATTAGATTTACGGCTTGACTTCAGGCTTTTTCTCCTTGTCATAAAAAAATAAATACAAATATACGGTTCTGAATACAGGACTTACGATATAAGTATATTGAGAAGTGGCTTAAATGCTCCTGTTCTGAAAGCAGTTCATTTCCATTTGCTGATCTATAGCAAATGTATAACTTTTCAGATTTGAGAGCTCCCACACACTTTAAATCTAACACTCTAAGGTCTAGTAGTCACATCTAGACTATGAAAAGATTGTGTTTTTACATCCACATAACTTTATATTTACTCAAGATACTTCAGTGATAGTTTTAAGCATTTTAATTGTTTTCATAAATAATGTACTTTTAACAAATACTTAGCAGGGTGTATGGCCATCCAGTTACTCAGTTATGCAGAGAAATGACCATACCCCAACATTCTTTTGCTTCAAATACTTTGGGACTCTGTACAGAATGATTACCTTCAAATTTTAATTAGAATATCTCCAGCATTTCTTTAAAATCTAGGAGCTTAAACAGGTAGTCATTTTTGGGTGACATGCATGTAAAAACTCTCATTACAAGATGGTCAGAGTGTTTTAGGTCACGATTTCCAAACCTTTCCATACTAAGTGGGGCATGAGTTAATTTTTTTGTGCCAAACAACAGATTATCAGATTTACCTTTGAACATCCTGGGAGTTCAGAGCACAGAGATGGAGGAACCACAAAGGTGGTGTATACTTTTGTCAGTAGATCAGATTTCTCCATGGTGCTCCCTCAGCTGTCAAATCATGCTCTTCTCTCCTACCCTGATACTTAAGAAAGACTAAGTCATCTCGATGGATAATCAATACTGGATGGCGTTTTGGAGTAATTATGGGCCAGAGATATTCAATTCAAAGAAACATTCTTTAATTTTAAGTATCAAAATAGTGCCCAAGGATAAATGGAAGATATGCACATGAGAAAGACTGCAACATCTATTCAACAAAAATCTAAGCTATCTTGCTGAATGACTACTAGATGCAAAATGCTACGAAGGACGGGTTGATGGGTAAGACATTGATACACAGCAATTTGTTCTCCTTTCTAATTTTTTACTAGGAGAGCAGGGTGCACTAATTTGGGTGTTCATGCTTCTCTGGCACAAGTGTTTAAGCTCTGTGTTGCACCAGCTAATGGCAATACTGACACCGTGTCATCCGGCACGGAAACCCTAATTGGCAGTGAAGCATCTCCCTACAGGAAAGTCCCAGGGGATCTTAATTGTCCTCTGCATCAGGGTTTCTTTGTGGGGGATTGTTTACCTTTTGTAAATTGTGACTCTTCTGCACCCTCTAAAACACTTCTGGCCTGATCAGTCGCCTGGACTTGAGTTTTGTCAGCTCAGGAACCTGAGGACAATGAGGAAAGAATACCAGGGCCTGAGTTCAGATCCAGCTCTGGGAAGGACAGGTGGAAGAAAGCCACGCTCCTCCCTAAGCTCTGGGCCTCTGGGCAGGGCAGGCAGATCCTGGGGCACTGCTGGCATCTCTGTGCTCCCCTTCAGGCCACACTCCGCTGATCTCCCTCATCCGGGCTGGAAACAAAATAAAGATCAAGCCTCCTGGATGCCAAAAAAAAAAAACAAAAACAAAACTCAGTGGGAAAGAGTTATAAGTTGAGTGTTCCTCCCCAGGGCCCAGCTCAGGAAGGGTTTCCAGTCTTCTGAGATTTTCAAATGCTTGTACAACTAAGGGAATATTAACTGAGCAACTTAGGGCATTCATTTTCAATTAACTGCGCAAATGCAAATTACTGGAGAAGGTTTTTCAGAATCCACAAGCACCAGCCCTGGAGATTTGATTGAGGAAGTCTAGGCTGGGGCTGGGCTTCTAACCGCTTTGTGAAAATTATCCACAGGTACATGGGACGTTTGTCCCATCCCCTAGTTGAGAACTGCAGACTTAAAGGAAGTGGAAAAGATCCTCAAAGATCAAAGTTATTCTTAAACTATCCCCTGCTTCACATGTAGGAAGCAGTAGGCATCTATTCATGGCAGGCCCCCGGCCCCTGCCCCTTGTCATTCAGTCCCCTCTCCCACACACCCAGCCATCACCACCCTCAAAGGTCAGTGTGTTCTTGGGCAGGAAGAGAACCTGTATTTTCTCTCCTAATAGTACCTGGATTTGAGTTCCATTATATACAGGCTTCCTCCTGGTTCCCCCTCATAATCTTACACACTACCCATCTAGGTCTTTGTTCTAACCTCTGCTCACATCAGAGGGTAAAACACTAGGACTATTTCTGCCACCTCTTGATCAATTTTTAGAATGTTAACGATGTGCTGAATGTTTGTGTACCCCCCCAGAATCCATATGTTGAATAATCCCCAATGGGATGGCATTTGGAGATGGGGCCTTTGGGAGGCTGTTAGGTCATGTGGGTGGAGCCCTCATTAATGAGATTAGTACCCTTGTGAAAAAAGACAGGAGAGAGATGATCTCTCTCGATTTCTCTCTCTCTGTCTGCCATATGAGGACACAGCGAGAAGTCAAGAAGAGGGTTCTCACTAGACACCAAATCAGCCAGCACCTTGATCGTGGACTTCCCAGCCTCCAGAACTGTGAGATGTAAATGTTTGTTGTCAAAGCCACCCGGTCTATAGTAATTGGCTATAGCAGCCTTAACTGACTAAGCCAATTGGATGAATGAGAAATAATTGAGTCCGTAAGAGAAGAAAAACTCTTAATACAACAAACAATACAAGTAATATAATAAAATATAGAAATGTTTAATGAATGAAAGTTGATGAATATCATGCACGATACTTAGTGCTGCACAGAATTGCATTATTCAGAAATAAACTATAGCGACTTATTTTCTTTTGTTATTGAATCACATCCATCCAAAATAAATAGCAGTTGGGCAACTTCTCAAAAGAAATATTGCCAAAATGTAATTACTTTTAATAAAGATGCCACAAATTACTACATAATTATTTAAACAAAAGGCAATGCAGTTTTGGAAGACTGTAAACATCCCGATGTTGTGACCTTGTACTTTGTCTTAATTTCTGCTGAATTAGAAAGGGCTTTGCTGTTTCAAATATACTCATGCTATTATTCAGTCCTTCAGCAAAAAAGTAGGTGACTAAAGTCTGTGTGCTTAACCATGCTTGACGAATATTTATAATGATAGAAGCCATTTTACTGGTGGTAAATCAGCTTCTGATTTCCACACCAGACACTCCCACAAGCACAAACATGGTTGGACAGGAGGCAGGGAAGTGGTCCGGAATCATATCCTTCACGGACAACCTGAAATGAAACTGCAAAATCTCCATCAATGGGGTGATAGTTGCGGGTAAGGGGGTACAGAGTGAAGCCCAGAAGGAATTTATCTAACATGCTCAGCAGAGGGAACTTAAGAAAAAAAAAAACAAGCAAAAAGAAAATAATGTTACACTTACATCTGTCCCCCACAGCAGGGAATTTGCGGGGTGGTTTTTATTTTGAAAAATTAACTGCTATGGACGGGGCAAAATGACTTGCAGAAATGAAACTGTGTTTGGTGCTTGCCGCTGCGGAGTGGGGAAGCTCCCTGAATGTCACCGAGATGGTGAAGAGGAGGGTGGTGGCAGGAGTGTAATCCTTGTTTATTTGATAAGTAATGGTTCTCTCTTTAAAAGGCTCTTTTAAAGTTTCCCGACCTTGAAAATAACGATGAGTGAACACACGACTAGATAGAGTGAGATAGAAAGAGTGGAAAGTTTCTGTTCCATCCTCTCCCCCAGACAGCAACGGATTCTATATCTCTATCCAACCGCTGCCTCGGGGAATTGACTTATAGGAAACTGAAGCGGTGGGAGGGAGACAGAGCAGCCGGGAAGAGTCCACTGGCTTCTCCTCATTGCCACACTACTCCTTGAAAGGCTCCCCAGCTCAGCCCGCACATTATTGCTTTAAAACAATGTTAGGATCTAGCTCAGTCGTATTTGCGCAGCAGAGATAGAAATGACCAACATATGAGCTGCTGATGTTTAGACAGAAGCCCAGCATTGCACGTTGCTTTCATTAAGTTGGAAAATACCGTGCGTAGACGTTGATGAAAAATTTACTCAAAAATCCACCACACTCTTTCAGGGGCTACAGTACAGGGGTACATATATGGTTCTGCTTCTTTAAAGTGTGGACATTTGAGATTAACACTGTAAAATAGATTAATATGTAATTGTTGTACACAAAATACAGGTTAATCAGCCAACTGGAATTCTGTCCCTGCTCTGGGCCAGAGTGTTTACAAGCCTGGGATCCTGCTTACTGTCCAGTACAGTTATCATATTAACATCCCACATTGCTGTATGCACTCATTGCTACATGGAATGGCTCATAACATCTGTTTAAAAGCAGCATAAGAAACTATTGCATAGTTTAGGACGTTAAGTTTTAAAAGTTATTAAATGTTGTGAATTTCATCCCAAGTGGCAATATTTCTCCAATTTTTTTTTAAATCATACTTCAACATTAGTAATAAAGAGATTATTTTTGAATTTTATTTTTTTTATACAGCAGGTTCTTATTATTTATTTATTTATTTTTTTAAAGAGCTCCTGACTTATTTATTTATTTATTTTATTTTTTTGGCTGTGTTGGGTCTTCGTTTCTATGCGAGGGCTTTCTCTAGTTGTGGCAAGCGGGGGCCACTCTTCATTGTGGTGCGCAAGCCTTTCACTGTCGCGGCCTCTCTTGTTGCGGGGCACAGGCTCCAGACGCGCAGGCTCAGTAGTTGTGGCTCACGGGCCCAGTTGCTCCGCGGCACGTGGGATCCTCCCATACGAGGGCTCGAACCCGTGTTCCCTGCATTGGCAGGCAGATTCTCAACCACTGCGCCACCAGGGAAGCCCTCCAATCAGTTTTTAAGGAATATGATTAGATGAGAAGTATACCTCACTTTCAAAATATTTTAATTTCATCATTGGGAAAATTGGAAGGACACCCATTTTAAAGTCGTGGGAATTCTTCAAGCTTCGATCGTGCCAATTCTGGGCATTAATGAGCTAATTCAGCTTTTTGGTCATCATTGCTATTGTTTTATTCAATGAGAGGGCATCTTAGAAGACTTACGGTGTTTCTCCAAAAGTTGAATTCTTAATTCCTTGCTAATTATTCATCTTATAGATATGTCTTTGAGTCCTGGGATTTACTGTTTTTTCAGAGCTCAAACTGCAAAAAGTGCTTGGTGGTTGTGTTGTTGAAGAACTTAGACAAGCATATAACTCACTTGACAGGGAGCACAGTGGAAAATCAGAGCATTGTTGAATTATGGATCTGAAAGAAATCTTAGAGAGCATCTAATTCAATGCACTCATTTTACAGATGAAGAAATACAGACCTACACAGACAGCTTACATTGAGGGTCTCCTGCTTCCCAGCATAATCTTTATGAGATCATCACCAAAACCTAGTTTTAAGAACCTCTGGGGTCATCTTTTGTGAACAAGAAAGTGAGGAGAAAATGATGCCCACAGCTTTCCTTGTGGGTCCCAGAGGCAAGCAATCCACGCACCAGCCTGTGTTTATCCAGCTCCACACACCCACCCTTCTGCACAGGACACTGCAGTGGAGAGGCAGGGCAGGGGGAGGCTGAAGCTTTAAAAGGTACATGTCAGTCACGGGTGGTGACACACCCAGCTGAAGGGCGAGCCTGGTCCCGTGCACGGCATCAAGATCTCAGCTGGCTTTATTTTTCATTCTGTCCTTAAGAGATGAAAAGTCTGTTTCTTTGATGAAAGGAATCAAGCGAGAGAGGGGGAATTTTAGTTTTGGGAAACTTTTGTTCAAGGAAATGCACAGGAAACATGATTGCCCTCAGCGATGTGATCCAGAGGAAAACCTAGACCCTATATAAACATTTCTTTTGTGGGGGGAAAGCTGTAGGACTATCTTCCTCTTGAACGGTGAAAAGGTCTGCTAAATTGTCATTGTCCTCACAGACTAAGATCACCATTCCCGTGTCACAGTGGGGAAGCTAAAGCACATGGAAATACTCTGTTCAATGTTAGGAGAGCAAATTTGAGACAAGATAAGATTTCACAACTTTTCAGTTTCAAGTTCTCCTTCACCAAATATTCTCTGAGGTTTATTCCATTCTCATGTTCAAAAAGTTATAACCCAAAGCAGCTTTAAAACCCTATATCTTAGTGATTGAACAAAAAATGTATATATCTCTTTTTTCCACACAGGGTATAACCAAATCCCTAATTAAAAATCAGTTAATAAGACCCCTGATTAAAGGGGCATCGAAGGTGAACAGGAGACTTAGCCTGACTGAGCTTGTGGAGCAGCTGTGTACCTGCATCTATCATTGAGAAGTAAATACTTTGCTCAACTGAGGGAAATGTATTACTTTTTAAGGTTGTCAGGGCTCAATTTAATCTTTGAGAAATAGGTCACCCTGTTGTTTTGTGTGGTCCTCAGTTTAAAAAATTATCTAACGGCAGGTTCTATACCTCTGAAGGGGTATGTAATAAATAATCATTACTTTGGGAAAAGGATTCTAGAAGAGCTCAAAATAAAGCAAAAAAAGGTTTTTTTTTTAAAGCTAATTTCTTCTAAGCACTAGGGTTTGAAAATACAGAAGTTTCTTTTTTTTTTTTTTCTGTTTTAAAGTTTTAAAGTAATAGAAGGAGAAGATCATATAACCTCACATAACCTAAAAGTCAGCTGGGAGCAATTTGCTCTTAAAATTTAAGTAAAGATTGATCAAGCGTCCATGCCAATACCTACAGAAAGTCCCAGGCCCAGCCCGCAGATCTCTGTAACTTCAGAGACACTGTCCTTCTGCTTAAGTTCCTGCTTCTGCTAATGTTTTGTTTGTTTGTTCTTTTTTGCCGTTCATGGATTTTCCCATTATCTTCTTATGCTGTGTGGATTCAGAAGGGAAGTTCAGCCTCTTTCCTTGATTTCCACAGACAAAAACTCAACCATAAAAGCCTGTGTGTATAGCAGATTCTGTGGATGTCCAGAGAGACAAAGAGGATGTAGGTTTTAGATATTCATTCAGCACAGACAACGCTGATTTAATATTAGATGCCCCTGTTCTTGAAAAGCCCTTTCAGCCACCCTGACATTTGAGATTTCTAAGTGCCTACTCTACCAGTATTCTTAACCCCTGGACATCTTGGTGACTTCTTTCTTCTTTTCTTTTCCCATCGATTCTTTCAAATTCCTTTCTACCACACCATCCCCAGAATTTCATGTTCTTCTCCCTCTGTCATATAGAGCAACTCTGATCTTACCAGCTCCTACCCCCAACTCTTCCTTTGGCCTGTCACAGCACATCCAAAACCAATATAGGTGCTCATGAAAATCAAAGGGCCATCTGAGATTACTCCCTTTAAGCCCATGGTCATCATAAGGCTACATAAGAACCATCTCAAATTTTGTTAAAATTAAATTCAGATGCTGGTTCATCTGGTTTGGGGTTGGCCTGGGAGTACTTACTATTAATAGTCATGATTTGATTCTGATTGAGGGATATTCCACTCATTCTTTGAGAAACTCTGTAGTCTAATAAGAGTCATCCTCTATAGGAGGCAGCTGGATTCTAGTTAACAGGGTTTTTCCTCCTTTACATATAGAGTGTACCTACAAAATCCTGCAAAGACCCCACTGTGATTGGGGTTAAACATCTCGCTATCATCCTATTGCTCGACCATCCTATGGTGTAAGATGTAAGCCCAAGATCACTCTGCTTAGAAGCTCTGTCAGTTAAAACTTTGGTAGACTCATTAGTAGGGGATAAGACTCATATTTCCTGTCTTAATAGGATTTATCTTGTCAAACATGTTTGTATTCACTTGAACAGGGCCAGTGACCCATGTAGCTAAGTTACATAGAGGACACAGCTTGCTCTGGGACAACCCAGGGAACTTTGCTTCCCATCTTCCAACGATGTAGAACAGAAGACAGTCTTAAGGGATCAGGAATTAAGACCATCTTGGGTTAGCAGGTGTTCACGTTATATTATATTTTTAATACCCACACTAGTTGTGGTAATTTCACATTGATTTGGGCAGCATTATTCAATGAGATTAGCTTTGTTTTCCACTCAGTTTACAGGATAGCTATGTCCCTTTTAAAAGATAATTTAATTACAAACCAGAAACTGATCAGAGCGTTATTATAAAGTGTATAAATTATCCATACTATGAATTAATAAATTCTCTTACCTAATATAATGCATTTTAAATAATTTGTTTTACAGAAATGTGGTGCACTTTTCAGGAAGCTGTCAACTGTGTTGTGTAAAGAAATACGTATATATCTATCCTATCCTTCCTAACACATCTACTGTCTTTTGTCTAGTTTCTGTCATCCTTCTACCTCAATTCTTAGCTCTTTGATTAAAAGAGCTAAATTTTCTATTTTTTTAATGTCCCTGAAACATTTATCTAATGATTTCTGCCCTCAGTGGATGTTCAGGAAAATGCTTACGCCCCACCCAGAGCTGTGTCATACTCTTCCCTCTTCCAGTAACAGTGTGTGGACCTAGATACGTAATTTAGCCACCCTGTACACCCTAGAATATTCCCTGAAAAGTGGGATAAAAATAGTATCTAATTTCTAAAATCTGTACTATTTTAAGGACCCCTCTGGAGTCTAGAACTGCATCCCTGAAGTAGTTCTCTCATCCACTGGTAGCTTTAATTCCCTTAAACGTTGAGATATTCTGTAACACCCCGCACCTTCTTTCTGATAGTGCCTCTATCGTGTTTTAGCCCCTTTACTTTCAGGATCAAGCCTACACTCTTGAGCATGGCTTTGAAGACCCAGGAGCCCTCCCAGGCTGACCCCGTGCTCAGATGGAAGGCTTCGTCCCTGCCCCTGACCTTCCTGCACACGTTCCAGCCACATGGAACCACTGATGCCCTCTGGCCCTGCTCCCCTCTCATTGGGGCGGGTCTTCACACAGGCTTACTTGTAAATCTGCCCACCTTGCTTTTCTCTGTCATATTCTTTTTCAAGGCTGAGCTCAAATGTCACCTTATCTCTCAAACTGTCCCTTAACACTCCCAACCTCAGATGGTTTTGTTGTATCTTACCTTTTGTTTCAAACGTCTTCACACACTGTTATGGTGTTTAATGCTGTTTGTATCGTTAGTACTACCCGCTCTGTTCCAAGCCTTTTTTTAAAAAATAAATTTATTTATTTATTTATTTTATTTTTGGCTGTGTTGAGGCTTCGTTGCTGCGTGCGGGCTTTCTCTAGTTGCAGCTAGCAGGGGCTACTCTTTGTTGCGGTGTGTGGGCTTCTCATTGCGGTGGCTTCTCTTGTTGCAGAGCACGGGCTCTAGACGCATGAGCTTCAGTAGTTGTGGCACACGGGCTCAGTAGTTGTGGCGCACGGGCTTAGTTGCTCCACGGCATGTGGGATCTTCCCGGACCAGGCCTCGAACCCATGTCCCCTGCATTGGCAGGTGGATTCTCAACCACTGCACCTGAAGGCAGATACTGTGTATCCCATGCATGAATGAATGAGTGAGTAAATGAATGAATGGATGCTTTTCCTATCTGTCTATATATTAACTGCCTGGTCTGTCTTAGTGATCAGTAACATGCACAAAGCTAAACTATTTCCCAAGAATTGATAGTCATCCTTAGTATTAGTTTTCCAGTGAAAGTGGTTTATTTTCCTCTCTCCAAATCCCTCATCACCTGGACTCCTGTTATTTTACTCTTGCCTTAATATATCCCATTTCGAGAAGATTTTTTGCTTATAGTATTAGTTACTTCAAATCCTTTGCAGATTTAAGTAAGTGAGAAGTATAATGCAGCATCTTCTGAGCCTCATGTGAGCTGCATAAAATCTTTTTCCATCAAAGGCTGCATCATTTTTTCCACTTCCCTTCCCCACTTACTGTATCCTGGTTAAAACCGATGTCAGCTCTGTATGTGTCCATCAAGTTGCCTGATGTTTTGAGTCAGTACCCTTTATTAACTTATTTTGCTCCTGCATCCATCCATGATTGGCTAGAATTATTTGACAATTTCTTTTTGGCTAACATAGATTTACAAAACAAAACTTTCTAATGTACTTCGCTTTTGCTGGTACCATTATGCATGCTGCAATAGCAGAGAATATAATTGTGTTTTGTGCAACAGTGTGGAAGAGTTAAGTAGAAAGAAGGAAAAGAGACTCAATGAAAAGAGATAAATGTAAGCTTGTCAGAGAATCAAAGTGAATTTCCTAAAATTATTAATATGGTGACAAGTATCTGCAACTTCTGTATTAAATCATCGGATATAAAGTCTTATTCCTAAGATACCTCATCAGAATGATGGTTCTTTGATGTATGGAATGGATTGTTTACCTGATGAAGCAGCACAACAGATATGTCAGGAATAACCAGCTTTACAGCTGACAGCAAAAGCCTTCGGGCAAGGACTTTATACGTTTGGCACAATTATACTTATTGTGTATCAGTGCTGTATAAATATTTAATAACAGTTCCTCCCACACCTATTCCTGGCAGGTCAAGCCTTCCTGACTTGTCATGTCCGTAATCAAATATATTTTTCCACATTAATCTTTTGAGGTGTGGTGCCACTCTTAGGCTGGTTTCTCTGGGACCACCCATCTTCTCTAGGCTTGGGGTGTGCTCTGGATGACTGGAATATAGATAAATAGCTGTGAAAAAAATCTCTTCATTTTTAGAGTTCAGTGACTTACAGAGTGAGCTATATTTTCTCCTAAAGCTGAAACAATCACCTTTGTTGAGGTTACACCAATACCTGGGCTTCTCCATCCAGGCTCTGTAACTCACAACTAGACTCTGGGGAGCTCACTTTACCTCTCCTGAGGTCAGTTTGCCCAGCTGAAAAAGATCTAATCGCAAATATTGATTCTGGCCCCAAAGTTTTAGCGTACTGCCTATTTCCAGATATACTATTGGTGCTTCTTTACTCAGAAGACATAAATTAGCTCATTCTTAAGTCTGTCTTTCTAGTGAATGTGAGAAATGTGCTACTACTTAAATATTTCATCTGTTGTCAGACTTTTTTCTTTAAGAGGAATTTACCTAATATTCACTATATAGAAGAAGAGAATCATTATGGGAACAGATTGGAGTTCCAAAGGACATACATATAGAATACCATAGCTATTTAATTATGTGAATTTTAAAAGAATAACACCTTTAAAGTGATCTGAAAGAACAAAATCTACTGGCTCTGGGAGACAAAAGTCTGCTAATCGTGTGAACTCTGTCCCTTGGTTTCTTCATCAGTAAAATGAGATAAAGACGTAAAGGGGGACTTCCCTGGTGGTACAGTGCGTAAGACTCCACGCTCCCAGTGCAGCGGGCCCAGGTTCAGTCCCTGGTCGGGGAATTAGATCCCTCATGCATGCCGCAACTAAAGATCCTGTGCACCACAACTAAGACCCAGCACAGCCTAAATAAATAAATAAATAAATATTAAAAAAAAAAAAAAAAAAAAGACGTAAAGGGCCATTAGGGGCAGTTATAGGAGTTGCAACTGGAAACTTTCTTGTAAAAAGATACTTCCAAGGCTGGTGTTTCGAGTTTTCTGACGGTGCTAGTGTCTTCATCTTCGTCCCTCACACTTTCTGTCCCGATCCCTCTCATGACTTTTGCCACAATTCCTTTATGTCTGGCTCCCTTTGGAGCTACCATCTTTGCTCATGCAAAGCGATATTTGTTATTGGTGGTGCAGCAACACTAATCAGCCCACAGAAGGATTTAATCTGTCTTTTGGTTCCATCAACAACTTCCTCCAAAGCCCCAAGTTTATTTGCCAAAAGTGAAGTAGTTAAGGCCCCATAAAAAAGCTGTGCAAATCCTTTTGGTTTTATTCACCTTGTCTTCCTCTCCTATCTGGGAACTCCCAGTCTGCAGAAGTTTTGTTTGTGCACACTGAGGTTTCCAAGGGTGACTCGGGTAAACCTGAAAAGTTCTTTGGTCCAGGCCACCATCAGGATTATTTCTACCTGTAGTCACTTTCACTTTCACAGAGTTAAACAATCATTCAGGAAAGTGAACCCCAGGTAGGTTTTCCTGCAGGAACACAGAGAGCTCTGTCTATTGCACTGAATCTTCACAGTCAGGTGACCAACACCTAACAGTAACTATTGTGCTTCCCATTACAATGATTTACACCTATGTTACTCTCAAGTTTAAATTATTAATATAATCTATTAATAGTTAATACATGGATATATTATCATATAAGCCACTGACACTGTTTCTAAGTACGTTATGTCTTATTTATTCCTCTGTATGCCTTTAAAAATGTATACTTCTAAAAAAAAAAAAGTATACTTCTTCCAAGTCCCCAAATACTGATTTTGACCTCTCCATCACACTAGGATCACCTTGCTTAATCCGATCTTCATTTCTATATTAGTAAATCTTGTAATTTGTATTGTTACGATAATTTTTCCACATTGATTCCCCTACCAATAGCTGTGATTCATAGAAGAATCACGTACCAGTTCATCCATTCATTCATTCTGTAAATTCTTTTTGAGTACCTACTACATGCCAGGCAGTGCACTAGAACTTGTTCGTAAGTATTAAAGTGTCCTATACAGGTATACCTCATTTTATCATGCTTCGATTTATTGTGCTTCACGGATACTGCAGTTTTTACAAATTGAAGGTTTGTAGCAATCCTGCATTGTCAGACAAAGCTTAGCATTTTTAGCAATAAAGTATTTTTTAATGAAGATAAGCATGTAAACATAATGCTGTTGCACATGACAGACTACAGTATAGTGTAAACGTAACTTTTATATGCACTGGGAAACCAAAAAATTTGTGGGACTTGCTTTATTGCGATATTCGCTTTACTGTGGTGGTCTGGAACTGAACCTGCAATATCTGAGGTACGCATACCTCAGCTGAGCCTTCAGTGACCCATATTAGTGACATCAAAGATCACTGATCACAGATCACCATAACAAATATAATAATAATAAAAAGTTTTAAATATTGCAAGAATTTCCAAAATGTGACACAGAGACACAAAGTGAGCAAATGCTGTTGGGAAAATGGTATTAATAGACTTGCTTGAGCAGGGTTGCCACAGACCTTCAGTTTGTAAAGTAGCCAATATCTACAAAGTGCAATAAAGTCAAGTGCAATAAAGCAAGGTATGCCTGTATTTCTCCCTTCCATTCTGTCAATTTGCTTCATATTTTGGGGAGCTCTGACGTTTGGTGCATACATAATTGTTATATCTTCTTGGTAAATTGACCTTTTTATCATTATATAAAGTTCTTTGTCTCTTGTAACAGTTTTTGGCTTAAAGTTTATTTCTTGTTATTACTATGCCACCCCCACTCTCTTTTGATTATATTAGGATGGATTCTCTTTCTCCATACTTTCACTTTCAACTATTTGTGTCCTTCAATCCTTAGATCTAAAGTAAGTCTCTTGTAGAAAGCATATAGGTGGATCCTGTTTTGTTTTGTTTAATCTATTAAGCCAATCTACATCTTTTGATTTGGGGAGTTTTAATCCATTTACATTTAAAGCA
Source organism: Balaenoptera borealis (assembly GCF_965194805.1). Taxonomy (NCBI): domain Eukaryota; kingdom Metazoa; phylum Chordata; class Mammalia; order Artiodactyla; family Balaenopteridae; genus Balaenoptera; species Balaenoptera borealis. The sequence continues at coordinate 9,530,381 of NC_138877.1, forward strand.
ATTACTTATAGAGAAGGACTTACTATTGCCATTTTGTTATTTGTTTTCTGTAAGTTTTATAGCTTTTTGTCTCTCATTTCCTTCCTTGCCTTCCTTTGTGTTTAGTTGATTTTTTTTGCAGTGACATATTTTGATTTCCTTCTCATTTCCTTTTGTGTATATTCTATAGATATTTTCTTTGTGGTTACCATGAGATTACAAAACATCCTAGGGTTATAACAATCTATTTTAAACTGATAACAACTTAACTTCAATTGCATACAAAAACTCTACTCATTTACATCTCTGCCCCACCCCTAGTTTACATTATTGATGTCACAAATTACATCTTTATATATCGTGTACCTGTTAACATAGATTTATAATCATTGTTTATGCTTTTGTCTTTTAAATCCTATTTTAAAATGAATGGTGGAGTTACAAACCAAAATTACAAGAATTCAAGTTTTTATATTTGTCTATATATTGACTTTTACCAGAGGACTTTTACAGTCATATGGTTTCAAGTTACTATCTATTAATCGAATCCTTTTGTCTCAACTTTAAGGACTCCCTTTAGCATTTCTTGTAGGGCAGGTCTAGTGTTAACTCCCTCAGCTTTTGTTTACCTGGGAATGTCTCAATTTCTCTCTCCTTTTTGAACAACAGTTTTGCCTGATATAGCATTCTCAGTTGATGGGTTTTTCTTTCAGTACTTTAAATATATCACCCCATTCCTTTCTAGCCTGCAAGATTTCTGCTGAGAAATCCACTGATGATATTATTGAAGATTCTTTGTATATGACAAGCCACTTTTCTCTTGCTGCTTTCAAGATTCTCTCTTTGTCTTTGACTTTCTACAGTTTGATAATAATATGTCTCAGTGTGGGTCTCTTTGGGTTTATCCTACTTAGAGTTTATTAAGATTTTTGTATGTGTATATCCATGTCCTTCCTCAAATTTGGGAGATTTTCACCATTTTTTCTTCAAATAAATTCTCTGCCCCTTTCTCTCTCTCTTCTCCTTCTGGCACTCCCATAATGCCTATATTAATCTGCTTAGTGGTATCTCGTAAGTACTGTAGGCTCTCTTCACTTTTCTTCATTCTTTTTTCTTTTTGTTCCTCAGATTCAATAATTTCAAATGACCCATCTTCAAGTTTTCTGATTCTTTTTTTCTGCTTGTTTGAATTCATTGTTGAACCCCTCTAGTGAATTTTTCAATCAAGCTATTTTCTTTTCATCTCCGTAATTTCTGTTTGGTTCTTTTTTAATAATTTTGATCTCTTTGTTTTGTTCATGAATTTTTTTCCTAAATTTGTTTAATTGTCTTTCTGTGTTCTCCTTTATCTCATTGAGCACACTTAAGAAAATTGTTTTAAAATCTTCGTTAAGCAAGTCCGAGACTTGTGTTTCTTTAGGGTTGGTTTCTGCAGATTTATTTTGTTCCTTTGAATGGACCTCTTTCTCTGTATGTTTTCCTCTTTCTCTGTATGTCTTGTGATCTTCTGTTGAAAATTGGGCATTTGAAAAACCATTTTCTCAGTCAGTCTTTGTGGACTGGCTCTGCACAGAGGAGGATCTTCACTAATCAGCCTGGAATGAAGGCTTAAGTTTCTCTCAGACTTTTTCTGGGGATATGTCTTCCCTGCTTTTTTCCCCCTCCAATTCTCTTATACATGGCTGTTTTTAAATCTCTTAATTTTTTCTGAGTCTTATCCCTGCTCATTCTCAGGACCTTAGATGTTCTGTTGTATTCCTCTGCCTGTAATCTCTTGCCCCCAGGTGCCCATGGGTCTGCAGTTACCTGAAGTTGTCACAGGCCACTTCACCCACCACTGCTTTCAGCAGCCTCCAACCTGATATACAGAATATGTCACCATTCCCATCAATGCTCTGAGTCAGGCCAGAAAGAAACCAGTTCCCCAGACAAACCAGAATGTTGCAAGCAAGTTCTACTCTTTCCTTCTGTCTTGAAGGAGGGACCAGAAATTGGATGGCATCCTCCTGACCACATCATGCTACACTGGGAAGGGGGTGGGGTAAAAGTGAGCAAAAAAGTCACAAATGTCCTGTTGTTTTGAGTGTGGCTTTTTCTTCGTTAGGCATTCACTTGGTTGCCGTGGATGCTTAACTGGTTCTAGGGTTCCCACAAAGCTACTTTGGTCCATATGTTGTTGTTCATTTGGTATTTCCATGGGAGAACAAGGGCCTGGAGCTTCCTATTCTGTTATCTTGGTGATGTCACCCTTATTAATAAGTAACTCATGATCCAGGGAGAAAGAGAGACATACAATAAGAATGACATAAACAGATTTGTGTTCTTGAAAAAAATAACTCTTAAGATTACACATACTTGTACAAGAGAAAATAAACTTCAGAGCCAGAGAAACCATTGGAAACCTGTGTATTAGACTAGGTGAGAAATGATAAGAGCCTGAACTAAGACAGAGGCATGTGTTCAAGAGATATTGAGGAGGTACAGTTCTAAGGCTCAGTGGCCTATTGGAAGCATGCTCCAGGGATGTGAAGACAGAGGAAATATGGAATCAAGAAACAGACAAGTAGATCCCAGTAATTCTGATTTTAAGCATGTTTCTTAGGCATTCTAAGCTCATTTTCTCATGTATTAAGTAGGATGGTTGTGAAGATTAGAAAAGATAACACATGTAAGTGTAGTATATTGTAGGCAACTAATAAGAGTTAGTTTCTTTTTTTCCCATCCCCCTACCTCTAACCAACATTACTAGATTTTGCAGTTTTCTGGATGGTGGCGCTGCTAACTAAAATGTAGAATAGGAAAAGTGCAAGCCAATCTTTTAAATCTCTGGGTTTGTTGGGGTTTTTTTAAACTCCTACTCTTCAGCAGTAATACACATTAGACAGATTCTGTATAAGGACATGTTTGCATTAATGTTTATCTTTCTCAAATAAGCTGTCCTAAGTGTCCTAAAATTATTTTCTGATTCCCAGAATATTCCCGTAAAATCAGGCAGGAAGCAAGGTCACTTTTAGCACACTTGTTGGTTCCAGGTATTTCAGTAAGTTTGGAGCAAAGTGATAAAAATAACTTCTGTCTCCTGGCTCTTGAGCCAATACTTTGTTATCAACTCTGAGGCTTTTAAAAAATTCTGTGAGAATCTCTCCAAATGGCTCTAGTTTGACAGATTTACAGCCATGTAAATAGATGTGTGCATTCACGATGACAGTTTAAATGTTATGTTTAGAGATTATGAAAGGAAAATAGAAAAAGGAATTTCAACTAGCCCTTTTTTTCCCCCTCAGGGTACTGACCTTTTTATAAATTATGTTTCTATAGGCCAAGATTCAAAGTTCTATCACTACTAGAGAATGTTGGTTTTCATGCAACTATTATTTTGTATGGACTATGTCTAGCTTAACAAATCATAATGTAGTAGCTTATAAAAGATAAAAAAAGGACAACTTAAAAACCTCTTTTTGAAATATTGTAGAATAATCAAAATAGTGTGTTTAACCCTTGGGAAATAATGCTGTAGTTAAGATCTATGTGTCAAATTTTAAAAGATGATCACTATATATCCAGATATTCCATTCTGATAGGAGAAAAATCTATTGGCTTGTAAAATACGAAATCTGAGAAATTGGGATGATCCAGGCTTCTAGCTGGGGAATGACGTAAGCAGTTATTGCAACTGTACCCCTGGGTTCTTTCCTCTAAGTCATACTCCCCTTTCCCACACCACCAAGAAATGGAATTTTCCAGAATCCTGCATTTTATTAATCATATGTTTTGAAGTATTTTCAAGAAAAATAAAAGCTATAAAAATATCAAGTAACAGCAGCTAATTCGTTTCTGCTCATCCAATAGCTGTGGTACATTTCCTGCATCTCATTTCTTATCTAGTGAAATAGCCAAATATGTCATCAAATGTCACCTCCCATAGAGAAAATAATGACCACATTTTTTGGGTGCTGAAACTGATGAAACACTGATGGAATTCTTATCATAACTCATTGTTATGCACTTAGAGATATTTTTCTTTAGCAAAGTCCTGATGGCTGGAAAGTCACGATTGTTCAGTGAGTGATGTCTTTATCTATTTTCACATGTGATTGTTATTCAGAGATTTGACTCCAGCAGATCATAGGGCTGCATTTCTCAGAGATGATACATGGACACTCACAGACACAGAGAATAGTTTTGCCTCTTAAAGCCTTATCTCTTGAAAGGCCTGGCTCAGGTGATAAGGTTGCCTCACAAAGGCCTGATGTCATGAGGCAGGTGCCCATCTGGATAACTGCCAACTTTCCAGACTCACCTCTGCACTCCAGGCACACTGAACCCAAAGCAGTTACACCATTTTCCTCACCATGTGCACCTCCGACCCAGCATTCATGCACCATCCCTCACCCTCACGCTGTCCCTCCCCACTGGCTGAAATAGACTCCACCAATGCCCTCCTTGCCCTATAATTTCCAGGCTCCTTCAGAACTCTGCTTGGGCATGAGCCCTTCTGGGAAGCTTAGTATCCATGCTAGGTTGGGTCCCTTTCTAAGCACTCCCAAGGGCCCTCTGCAAACCTTGGTTTTAACATTCTAGTCACTTGCTTCTCTTCCCCATTTGACAGTGAGCTTCTTGAAGATAAAAACTATGAACCTTGTCTTTTTATTAAGAATACCTAGGATACTGCCTGGCATCTGGGGGGACTCAACAAACATGTGTTGAATGAATAAGTGGACAAATGAATGATTAATTTCATCCTGGTCTGTAAATGAAATATTGACAAGAATTATAAATAACTCTTACCAAGTTTCTTCTATGTGCCCAGCATGGTGTTGGGCTTTTTAGAGGCATTCTCTCATCTAATCCTTTTAACAACTCTATGAGTCACATATCTTATTGTCCCCATTCTATGAATGAGAAAATCGAGACACAGGAGAGTTAAATGACCAAGATCCCACCATGCAGACAGATTTCAACTTTAGATTTGTTGAGCCCTTTACACTCAGTCTGCCCTGAGGGGAAGTGCCCCAGATCCAACAACTCAGAGTACAGTCTGTGGAAGAACCCATAGTCTGTGCCATATTATTGATACAATACAGAATAAAATCTGGTGAAAACTGGCATCCATCATGGCTACAAATGAAGGTCGGGGGAAATTGTCAAAAAGGGGCCATGTACACATGAGATGTCTGTGTGGAAGAGAGGGGTAGCCCAGACTGCAAAATATGCCTGCATCTTTTTGGTGGTCCCTGGGGACTTTATTCTGAAAATCTCAGAAATTTAAAACAAAAAACAAAACCCTGCCAGCTAGTGTCACTGATGTCGGCCTCCTGGCCCAGGTGGCTCCAGAGCCACTGTAGAGCTAGATTTCTCGAAACATTTCAGAGAGAAGAGTGTTGTCTGTGTGAAGATAGGGGTCATTTCTGTTTTTGTAGTTTGTGTGCAACACCGTATATCAAGCATTTAGCACAATACTTGGCACGGAAGAGGTGCTAATTAAATATTTGTTTAAATGAAGCCATGGGTGGGGTAGAGAGCAAATGCTTTAGAATCAGAAAGAGTGGGGTTTGAGACTTGTATCTATCACTGATGAACTAACCGGCCTTGGACAAGTGACTTAACCTCTCAGAGCTTCCATTTCCTCATGTAAAATGAGGACAATATGATTTACCTGGCCTGGTGATTTACATGCTGCGTGGGTATGTAATGATTATAGTAAGCAGGAGGTAACCACAGGGAGAGGGGGAGATCCAAAGATTGCCTATAGCAGAACAGTGTCTCAAGTAAGAGGTAAATAGGTGGGAGAGAAGTATGCAGGAAACATAACTTCACCTAAAAGTAAGAAAGCTGCAGAAAAATAGGTATAATGTGTGGCAGGAACTCGCCAGAAATGTAATAGAAAGGGAAAGAACCAGCGTTTCCATTTATATATTTATTTAGGCCTCGCCGCACAGCATACAGGATCTCAGTTTCCCAACCAGGGATCGCACCTGTGCCCCCTACTGTGGAAGCATGCAGTCTTAACCACCGGACCTCCAGGGAAGTCCCAGAATCAGCATTTCTGATCCTTACAAAACTGATTAGTTATTTCCCACTTGTTGACATTTTAGCCCCTTCTATGGGTAATCTCATTATTTTCATACTGGTTTCTTTTTTACCCCAAGTATGTTATAATTATAACTCACATAAATAGGAAACAGATTTTATAATATAGGGATTTTGAAGGATTGTCTTTAAGTAGATCTTGCCATTTTTTAGAACACATGAAGTTTATTTTGAAACTCTTATTTGGCCTCCAGCGTGCTTCCTAGAAATCTTTTTAGAAGACTAATTTGGCATAAAATAGAAATTACAATTTGGTAAGAAGCCCAGAATCCTCATTTGTCCCTTTTTTTTAGGTATAGTGTACTCCATTTAGGTGTGTGTGTGTGTGTGTGTGTGTGTGCACGTGCACGCGCACACTTCAGTAATATAGTGTTACATATTGCAGATGCTGGTTGAGGACTCTTAAAAACAAAAAAAAACTAAGTAAACAACAGTAACAACAACACTGTCTGCAATTCCTGTGCTGATCTGCTCAAAGACTCCTCCTTATTCTCCTGTCCTTTCATACTCATGGATTGCTGTCTGCACCGACCCCGCCAAGCATTTCTTTCTGATTTTCCAAGCACTCCTCCATCATTTAAAGAGCACCTCCAACCTTATAAAGTCTGAAGGTTGATTATGAAAATACCTGCCGACTGGCAAGTGGACCCCCAAGCTCTTCATCATCAGATCAGGACACCAGCTTCCTTGACTCTCCCAAGAATGGATGTGCTTTTCCTTTAACTCATAACATATCTTTCCTTTATTTTATTTGTGGTTTATATAGCTTTAGAGCTTTTTCTTTAAATTGAAAAAATAATTATGAAGTGCTTCAAAAAAAAAGAATAAAAAAATACAATGTCAAATACCTATGCACCCACCCTCAAAATAAAACAGATGCTGATAATGTAAGAAATTAAACTTTGCAGATACAGCTAAATCTCCATCTCTGTCTCTTCCCCATTTCTCCCTCCAAAGAAATAACCATTGTTTCCTGACATTGGTAAACTTCATTTCTATGAAATGTCTTAGTAGTGCTACTATATATTTATATATCTGCTCAAAATTATGTCTTGCCATGAGCCCCAACTCTGATTTCCTGACTCCACACTGACCAAGCTCCTAGGTTCCCAAGACCAGCCACTGCTCCCTGCTACTGTGTCCCAGGGTCACCGTCATGTCACCTCATGTCTCACTGGTTGTCAGTTCCTGGGGCATTTTAGGAACCCTGAAATTGCCCCTTCTCTCTTACAGACTTAGCCACGCGTGTTAACAGTTGCATATTGTACTTTAGCAAGCACATCTGAGTGATTTTAACAGGAGTGTTTTCTGGTGATGTTCTCCACAACACTGCAGAAAGCAGAAGTTCTAACTTCATTTTCATGGCCCAGTCATTCTGTAATAATTCTTTCATGTCTCGTGTTAATATTTTGACGAGACTATGAATAATTATGTACCATGTTTTGCATCAGTGTGTATTAGGACCCTTATCTAGAACCCTCATCTAGAAGAGCGAGTCTCCCAGGCCTGTTTCCTCAGTTACCTTCTAACTGTAAGATTCTGTGATTGTTATGAACTGTATGTAACATGAGATGATAAGAATTTAGGACTTGACAGAAGTTGTTTTTCAATAAGATGAACTAATAAATGTCAGCATAATACGGCATAAAATATTTTATAGCAATTTTATTGTAAAAACAAATTTCATTTCCATTGTTAAGAGTACTTTCTAGAAGTGACCATAGATATTTTCTTAAAGAGACATGTATGGTCATGAAGTGAAATGATTTGTTTAATAAATGAATATGTTGGTTTGAGCAAATTACCTCAAATGTTTGCATTCTTTTCCTTAACAATGGGTATTTTATAATCTTTTCCTTTAACAAAGCTTCTTTTGCCCTTATCCACTCCTTAGTCAAGACCACTGCCAAGTTTTTAATTATAAAGTAGCTTACTTCATAGGTTGAAGGAGATGAATCCTGGCTGATTCCTGGAAGGATAAAACTAGAAATCCCAGTTAAGTAAAGTTTCACCCAAAACATTCTGTTCCGACAGAGTCATTTTTCCTTTGAGAAAACCTGGCATAGGACTCCCTCCCCTAGGCCGAGTTAACACCTATGTTTTCCAAGGTCTCTAATGCTTTCTACAATCTCCATTTGTTCTCTTAAAGGCCAGTAAACTTAAGGTACACAGTGGGTTCTCAGTCAAGCTGAGAACTAACACTGAGTAATTTAATATCCTTCCTGATTAAGCGTGTCCTTGTGAGATGGGTGGAGATAACGCATTCCTTGGGCTTCACTGCCCGGAACCACGCACCGAGGCCCAGTCCCAGGCTGTCAGCATCAGCTCCCTACCACCCCATCCCACCCAGCACGGGAGTTGCATAGGGTACCATTTACATGTATGGAGCTTCAGGACCACCGGCCACACCTCGGCCAGCTCCCTGTTCCCAGTACAAGATTTGCACTCAGTGTCAAACCATGACTGGAAGCCTTTTTAACGCTGTAACAGGATAGTTATAGTACCCCGTTATAAAATGGTTTGAAATACATATTATATCACTTGGAGGGATGAATATAAGCTTAGGAAACCTGATTATGATGGAAAACGAAGGGCCTGTTAAAGGGGCAGTGTGGTGGGAGAACCCTGGCAAATGATTCTGGGAGTTTTAAAGAAATCTTGAGGTAGAAGTCTATCAGTTCTGAGAGCCTGGGGGGAAGGTGAGCTCTTTAAGGTCCCTTGTCACATGGGAGTTGTAAATGGGGTTCTCTTTTGGAGTATGGGGAAAAGAATTGAAGTGACATCCAGACCGAGGGACAGGAAATCTGGATTCCAATCCCAGTTCTGCCTCAAAGTGCCATCTTAGGATACAGGGCAAGACACAGACCCCGTGGTCCACGGTTGCCTCTGCCTGGAGTTCTGCTGAGGTCGGAGTGATGACCTTGGGAGTTCTTTTCCATCTCCAAGGAGCATGTACACAGCAGATCCTTTCCAAATAGAGCTGATTTTAACTGTTTCCTTTAGTACTGGTGAGCCAGCTGTGGAAGTCTGGCACACATCTGCTGCCTTGATTTCATAGACGCACTCTCTTCACCTCATTGACTTACACAGGATTGAGTGGCCTGCCCCACTGTTCCCTGGAAACCATTCTGTTCCCTTGAGATTCATTCCTCCAGGTCTTTGCATTAGTTCAGTGCTGACATTAACTTTTTCACTCCTCTAGTCTAGTTTCACTACCAGGGCATCTATTGCTGATATTTCAACCTTCCCACCATGCTACTGCCCTGCATCTAGGTCCATTTATTCATCCATGTATTCATTCAACAAACATTAAGCATCTCCAATGTTCCAAGCCCGACAAAGGCTCAGACTGAGGTTGCAAAGTGGACGGAGAATGCATTCCTTAGTAATGATCACAGTATTGTGAACACTTCTCCAGTAAAGGTCAACACGGTGTCATGAGATCCACACAGGAGGCAGCTCTTTGCTCTGTTATGTTCCTCAAACACTATCAGCCAGTAAATGATATTCCAATCATAACTCTTTACTTGTTTCCATATTATTGAACAATTTCTTCTACTTTGTACTCTAGTTATTCACTGAAGTATATATCTAGTCACTTACTTCTCTATCCCCCATCCAGTTTCTTCATAAAATGGTACTTACATTTATTTCTCTTTTCTCAAATGGACATTGTATGGAAAATATTGAGAAGTAAGCTACATTTGGAAACCGCTCCACAAAGAAAAGTTCTCTCTAAGACATTGTACTTACTAGAAAAGACATAACAAAAATTAGAGATAAAAATGTAACAGTCGACCAATTATATTTACAGTTGGTTTATTCAAATGTTTATTTATATTCTTAATGGCTTACTCTAGAGGTATTTGAATGCCTAATTTTGAGGCATACTTTGGAGATGTGAGATTTGTTTAGAGTGTAGCTAGAAATCAAGGATGTGAGTTTGTGAAGAGAAAAAGCAGAAAAAGAAATCTGGATGAAGGTGTGATGAAAGATGGCAATTAAATACCATTTTTTTCTGAAAAGAAGACAACCACTTTACCTATGTAGTTTAACTGGAAAAAGGGGGAGCACTTACATTTAAGAAAACCAGTATCTACTGATGAAAGGAAGTAATGGTTAACATGTTTATTGATAGTTCCACAGTATAGAAGTAGTTAGATTCAAACAGCTTAACCAAAGTAAAAGTGGGAAAGAATTTTAAGATAGAAAACACGGTGCCTATAATGAAAATTATACAGAAATGTGAGGTATATAAACTGAAGATAATAATAGAATCATGAATTAGAAGGAAGCTGGGCGGAGGCCTCAGCTGTTTTTTCTTCCAACCCGAGAATACCCCATGTAATACCCCTGATATTTAATAACCTGTTGGATTGTTAAATGGTTCTTTGACCTCTTCTGGAAATTTTCAGTTACAAGGATTTTCATACTTTTAAAAAATCAGTCTATTGCATTAATGAACAACTCTAATTGCTAGAACCTGGTCCTCATGACATAACCAAATTCACCCTCCTGTACCGTCTACCTGGTTCTGGGCTCTGAAGACACATGAAGTAAATCCAGTCTTTCTTCGTTGTGACAGCTCCTTTGTAAATACTTGAAGAAACTGGTCATGTTTCTTTTGAGTTTCTCTTCTCAACCTAAATATCTCCCAGTTTTCAAGTAATTCTTTTTTCTTTGGCTGCATTGGGACTTCGTTGCTGCATGTGGGCTTTCTCTAGTTGCGGCGAGCGGGGGCTACTCTTCATTGCGATGTGCGGGCCTCTCATTGCGGCGGCTTCTCTTGTTGCAGAGCACAGGCTCCAGGCACACGGGCTTCAGTAGTTGTGGCTCTTGGGCTCCAGAGCACAGGCTCAGCAGTTGTGGCGCATGGGCTTAGTTGCTCCGCGGCATGTGGGATCCTCCCGGACCAAGGCTCGAACCCGTGTCCCCTGCACTGGTAGGCAGACTCTTAACCATTGCGCCACCAGAGAAGTCCCTCAAGTCATTCTTCATAGGAGCTTGTTTCGATACTTTTCAGTATTGTGAGCCTCAGTTTATCAAGTTTCCTTTTAAAATATGGTGCCGACACCTCCGATGTGGTCTGAGCGCTGCTGGAATGACAGATGGGCTCCTTATTCATCCAGCTCAAGGTTATATTTCCTTTTGAAGGGTAGTCCTATCATGTTATTGTTTATAAAGAGAGTTTAGTACTTTCATTCCCAACCTTTCTGAGCTTTGGGTATGTCTATTCGAGGTTTTTTCTTTGTTTTGTTTACAAACACTAATTATGTTTGCTAATTATGCTATTTCAGGCATAATTCTGGGCCCTGCGGACAAAAGATGAATAAGATTCTGGCTGGAGGATTTTATGATGTGCTAGTGGGAGTGACAGACACATAAAAAATAATTACAATATGACGTGTGACATATCTGTGAACTCAGTGCTCTAAGAACATAGGAAAGGGAATGAACTGCCTTGGGGAGGGGCAACTAGTAAAGACTAATCATTCATACATTCATTCAGTAAGCCAGTGTTTACTGAGAATCTTCTATGTGTGAGGCGCATAAATAGACACTCATTTGTATGATTATGAATCCCCCAAGTATGGTATCCGGCCTATATTTTTCTGGATTATCTATGAAAGTTCAATGAAAGATTTCGCAAACTTCCTTGCTACATTTCTGTGATCTTTTAATCTACCAATATGAGAAGAGGTTAATTTCATGAACAACTATTAGTTCGTAGTGATTACTGATTTCTTTTCAAAGTACTGAGAAACTACTTGTGTTATAATTTGCTCTTGAATTTGAACATAAAATCCATGTTATAGCTTTGCAGTTTCTGGAATATGCTTCTCCCCTTTCTTTGGAATTTACCACTTCTTCCTTTTTTTTTTTTTTTTTTAAATTCCAGGGATAGGTAGGTAGGCTATTGGTATGACTGGGTGAGGGAGTTTTTTGTTTGTTTGTTTGTTTGTTTGGCTGTGTTGGGTCTTCGTTTCTGTGCAAGGGCTTTCCCTAGTTGCGGCAAGTGGGGGCCACTCTTCATCGCGGTGCACGGGCCTCTCACTATCGCGGCCTCTCTTGTTGCGGAGCACAGGCTCCAGACGCGCAGGCTCAGCAATTGTGGCTCACGGGCCTAGTTGCTCCGCGGCATGTGGGATCTTCCCAGACCAGGGCTCGAACCCGTGTCCCCTGCATTGGCAGGCAGATTCTCAACCACTGCGCCACCAGGGAAGCCCTACCACTTCTTCCTTTTGTTGTAATTTTTCCAAGACTAATAACAGCAGTTTCATGATCACATCTACAGTTTTTTCAGGATGCTCATTTATGATTTATTTGGGTTTGAGGGCTGGAACTCAGAGTGGCTGGGCCCTCTCTTACTATCTCTTACTTATACTAGGCTTTTATTCCCTCTAACTCATGTAATTTAAAAATAAGGCTGACTGATTAAGAAAATAGACACAAAATGCTTGAGTAATTCAGTATCTGACCCCAGTCCTGAATCCACCCCTCCTTCATTCAGTGCATATTCGTAAGTTGCGACCCAGACGCTGGCTTTGGATGTATCTGAAAACAGACATCTTCAGCTCAACACATTGTTCCTTTATACCCTTAACTTTGGTTCATTCTGGGCTTCTAGCCTTCCTACTGTAGAATGCACAGATTTGAGCTGCTTCTGTATATCTGCTTCTGAAATTCTTGCTCCCTAAAGAGGTCGCTTTGCAATTACATGAGTATCTTTATCTGTCTCTGTTTTTATTTTTCATTAGTATCATTTGGGATGTGGGTTCAGAATATTTTTTAAGCTGTATTCCTTTTAAACTTCCTGGCCAAAAAAAAAAGTAATTATCTTTTCTTTGAAATAGTAATAAATGATAAGAAAAGAATATAGGGAATTCCCTGGCAGTTTAGTGGTCAGGACTTGGCGCTTTCACTGCCAAGGGCCTGTGTTCAGTCCCTGGTCAGGGAACTAAGATCCCACAAGCCACGTGGTGCGGCAAAAAAAAGAAAAGACTATAGAACACCTTTAGGCAAATTTGGGGGGTGGGGGGAACGTTACAAGGTTAATGTGCAAAAGAATAAACAATGGTCTACGCACAGCATTAGGTCGAAGCTAGTCTATATATGACCAAGAGTTGTGAGGGTAGCTCCCTATCTTAAATATGCTTGATTTTTTTCTTTTAGTGCTTAAGTTATTTTTTGAGTATATAGTTTTTAATATAATAGATATTCACATGATATAAAACATAAGAAGTGTAAAAACTATACAGTGAAAGCCTTCCTCCTTTCCCTATACCCTATCCATCCAGTTTCCCATCCTCCCCTACCCCCTCAAGTTACCACAATTATTGTTTTCTTTATCCATATGTAAATAAATATGAATATAGATTACCTCTCTTTTACGCAAAAGGTAGCATATGATAAAAATGGTTTTGCAACTCGCTTTTTTACACTTAATATATCTTAGAGATTTTTCCATGTCAGTAATAGAGAAGGTCTTTGCTCTTTCTTAAAGATACATGTATTCCCTTGATACATGTACTATTTTTTAAAATTTATTAATTTATTTATTTTTGGCTGCATTGGGTCTTCGTTGCTGCGTGCGGGTAGCGAGCGGGGCTACTCTTCGTTGCGGTGCGCAGGCTTTTCATTGCAGTGGCTTCTCTTGTTGCGGAGCATGGGCTCTAGGCCTGTGGGCTTCAGTAGTTGTGGCTTAGTTGCTCCGTGGCATGTGGGATCTTCCCAGACCAGGGACTGAACCCATGTCCTCTGCACTGGCAGGGGGATTCTTAACCACTGCGCCACCAGGGAAGTCCCTATACATGTTCTATTGTTTACTTACCTACTACCCTACTGATGGACATTTATGTTGTTTCCAACATTTCGTTATGACAGACAGTGCTGCAGTGAATAACCTGGTATATATATTATTCCAAATATAAGCCAGTATATCTGCAGAACCAATTTCCAAAAGTGGAATTACATGTATTTGTAATTTGGATTGAAGTTGTCAGTAGCATGGATCCGCCAATAACATGAGAGTACCTATTTTCCCATAATCTCACCAGCAGATGTATTGTCCAGCTTAATTTATTATTAAAGCTTATTATAAACTCATTTATAACAAACAAAAAGTTTAAATTTCCCTGATTCCTATAGCTATGACATTTCTTCACGCCCTTTGTGGGGAGCACACCTTTGCTTACCTAATTTTCCCTAATTTCAGAGCATAAGGTGCCCCTTGTCATGTTCCGGGTTTCAACCTTGTTCCCCTACATCTGTCAGGACTCAGCTTCTCATCATCCTCTTGCTCTTCTGAATCTCCTGATGTCGCTTTCTGTTTCTTCCCAGCACCCATGAGTGTGCTCCCACTCCCCTTATTTAAAATAAGTAAATGAGAAAACCCTCCCTCGGCCCCCTGTTTCCTTGAAGCATCCGTTTTCAAGGTATGGTCTATTGATAGACCTTAAGAGGTCTTCTGTTGTGAAGAGATCCGATCCAGAGGCTCTGTAGAGAATTGTGTTGTGATGTAACATAATGTATGTGAATTCTTACTCTTCTCTTGTAAATAATAAGCAAGTCACATCTGCTCCTGTCCTATTCTATGTCACAGATGAATCCCCAAAGGAGAGCCCAGCACAGCCGTCTTTACAATCCCAATACTGTTTATCTGATTGCCTGCGAGGCACAGATTCCCGGAGTCTTATCATCTCAAAGGCAACAAGCTCAAAATTGAACCCAGCTTCCCATCTACACCGGTTTATCTCCTGGCACCCTCTCTCAGTTGGTGACCTCACTATTCACCTGATCGCCCAAACTAGAACTCAGGGAGTAGTCCTTAGTCATCTCTCTCCCTCACCCCAAATCTAATCAGTGGCTTTCTGTTACCTCGTAACTATTCATCGACTCTGCACCCCGACTACTACTGGCCTGGTTCAAGTCCTCAGCATTCCTTACCTGATCTTTTGCAACAGTCTTTTAACTCATCTCCCGGTCTACTTTCTTGTCCCCGTTACTCCATCATTCACTAGCTGTGTTCCCTGATGTGAAAATCTTACCATCTTAAAACCCTTCACATATATCTACCACCTACAGAATGAAACCTAAACTCCCTAACTCTTGGTGAAGAGCCACTTATGGTCTGGGTCCTCCACCTCTCCAGTCTCCTTTTGCCACGTCTTGCCCCCTCATTTTTATTCCAGTGACTCCAGTTGATTTCAGTTCCCTTCATTCTCCACGTCACATCTCCTGTCCGTGTCTGTAAAAGCTTTCATTGATTGAAAATCTATTACACGCCAAGTCCTGAGCCATGGAAATCATATGCACTGCCCTAACTGAATGGCCTTCTTTGTCCTCATTCCCTTCACACAGTTAGCTCCTAGTCATCCCTCGAGACTTAGCTCACGTGTAACCCCCTCTAGCGGGTGTTTATTAAGCAACACACCACCCACCGCATACCTGCCCCACACAGGCTGAGATGGGAACTCCTCCCTCTCCTCCCATGTGGTTCCCAGTGGCTGCCTCTATGCCTGCACTTACCACATTATCCAAATCACATATACAGTTTTCAATTTTCTAATAGTCATAATAAAAAAGGAAAAGGAAGAGGGCAAATTGATTTTAATAACATTTTCTATTTAACCCAGTATGTCCAGTATGTTACCATGGGAACATGTGGTCAATATAAAAATTACATACTTGAGATATTTTTCATTCTTTTTTTCTCCTAAGTCTTTGAAATCTGATGTGTGTTTTACACAGCACATCTCAAGTGCTCAGTAGCCACGTGGGACTATTGGGTACCATATTGGATAGTACAGGTCTAGTCTGTGACTCAGTGAGGACACAAACCAGGTCTTGTGTCCCTGGCACAAAGCCCAGGACCTGGCA
The DNA here is from genome assembly GCF_965194805.1 of Balaenoptera borealis. Classification (NCBI taxonomy): domain Eukaryota; kingdom Metazoa; phylum Chordata; class Mammalia; order Artiodactyla; family Balaenopteridae; genus Balaenoptera; species Balaenoptera borealis. The sequence goes on from NC_138877.1 coordinate 9,546,329, forward strand.
TGTAGTAGATACTCAATAAATGTGGAAGTAGAAGAGCGGAAGGGAGCAATCTGCAAATCACCTGCATGTGTAACAAGTATCATATTTATTCAGGTGTTTTTCTCTTTTACATTTCCTTATGTTCAAAACTGCCCTATTGTGCAAGGGATGTGCTTAGAGAGGGTTGCAGCAGAAATACGAAGTGAAAGAAGGAATTGTTATTTAGCTTTCTGACATCCAAAGCCAAGTTTATTTATTAGTTTAAGAAAGAAAAACGATTTTTAATATTTTTTAGCTCTCATTGACATATCAAAATTTAGATCTTACAGACTATCAGATATACTAAAATCTGCTTATAATTCAACACGTCCAAGAAATACCTACCTGTCCTCAGTGATAATAAAAGGAATTTTGTATGTAGTATACAGAACTATGTGTTAATATATTTAGGCTATAATAAGAAATTAACAAAAGAAATATCACTATGCAAGGTGGCCAAACGATTTTAATGAAACTGAGACCTGGTTATGGAGTGTTTAGATAAAAGATATTGTACTGCAGGGTAAGGAACAAAGGTCCTAATTTAAAAATTAAGAATGATAAAATTCACGAATCATTTTCCAGGTTTTTGGCCATCTACACAAGAGGTTCTTTAACATGTGGATTCTTGCTCCACCTTTGACCCATTCAAAATGTTCTAACACTCTGAAAAAATGTTGTAAGATAATAAACGTAGGAGAATGCTAGGGAGGAAGGATAGGGAGAGTGAAGACAAAGGGCTGATCTGTTGCTCTTTGAGTTACTAGAAAAGATCATTAAGGCCAGGTAGGATACACACGGTAAAAGAGGGCACCTGAACAAACAGGTATTGAATTTAGAGAATGCCTACAAGACTATTCTGGGCTACGTTCCCAGAGCAGACTCAGAAGTTACCTGCCCTGCCAGGTACCTACTAATCTATCCCCCTCAGAAGGGAACATTTTCTCCATGACTGTATGAGGTGCCTCTTGAAAGCGCCAAGTCTGATTTTTTTTTTTCCAATTACATGCTTAATTGGTAAAGTGCTAAGTTTTAAATAATTATATCAAGTAATTTTTGATGGTGGAATGAATCCAGTATTCCCTGAAACTGCCCTAATGATCCCACTTGAAGGAAAGACTTCACAGACATTTCAGTGTACCTACAACTGAGAAATTGATGTCAGCCTCTAGATTGAGGCTGATGGTTCCCCGGGGAGCATGCTAATTCAAGGTGAACTAGAAGACAATGTGAGATGCCATCTGTGAAATAAGAAACTGAACACTTTATTTAAATTCTTGGTTTTCTCTTAGCTTTCTAATCAGAAATGTAAAAAAGAGGTGCTTGGTATAGCCTCCTGGAATAAACCACTGAGGTTTCTTTTGGCTTTCCATGTGATCTTATTATTTCATATTTATGGAATGTATAAAATACACCGAGGGCTACATCCTCCATTTTTTACCTCAGGCGTTCAACAGCTTTCGACGTACGTGGACCCGCCAGTTGCACACACTCGGTACCTACCAAGTGGCTAGTTGGGGTCACCATCTTCCCCACTGTGTACCTTCCTCTAATGAAGCTTTCATTATCCCACGCAAATACCCGTGTTCTCCATATCCTATCCCTACCAAAATGCCCTCAAGAAATGATCTGGAACTTTTACAGGAAACTGATAGAACAAAGCCTCATCAGAGGCTTGAACAATGGAGGCTCCTGTGTATGTCTGTGTGTCTGTTTCTAATATGACAAGGAGTCTTGCTGTCTGCTCTTTTCATGGGTTGAGGAGGATGAATTAATTCACAAGGAAGGTTAAGATTTATCAAGAGCAATTGGCTGCTCTTTCTCAGAACTAAAGATGGGGTGTTTTTTGAGGGGTGGGGGTCCTAAAGGCTGGGCCTGCTTCCTGATAAGCTGTCAAAAAGGGATGGAATTAATTTTTTGGTTTGGGTGGAAGGTGGGGTGGGAATCAGTGGAACGTGGCTCTGTTGATCCCCTTGGGCAGGAAGGGGACAGAGTTGCAGGTTCTGGGAGAGGTGGATGCCCGTGTGCTTGGATCCATCCTGTGAGGTAGAACCTCAGAGGGAGTGGGGTTTGGGTCCACGGAGCTTTGACCTTGGGAGACTGAGCGGGGGGAATCTGCGGTGAGCTTCAGGCAAAGGGAATGGAGTTCCTGTGGGGCACTTCACCTCAAAATTCAACCCCATTTGGGGCAGAAAGGGGAGCGGATGAGGCTTGACCTCCACACGGAGGAGCAGCTTCAGACAGCAAAGAGGCTCTGAGCCCAAAAGCAGCATGTGGGACGCGGATAGGGTCAGAGGACTTAATGCGACTTGTTCACTTTCAAATGGTTGATTTTATACATGTGAATTTCACTTCACTTAAGAAAAATAAGGCTTAGTGGTAAGGACTTAACCCTGCTCAGCTCAAGAACTGGAAGTCTGGCAGACCTTGTTGGAGCTGTCAAAGCCACCAGGGGTTCTCGAATGAGCTGGTACCAGCTCTGATTTATTGGAGAAAATTAAAAAGTGTGGTATTACTTGACCGTCACGTGTTGTGGAGCAATGCCTAATAGCCTATAAAAAAATATCGATGGTTTTTCATTGCCCACAGAAATAAAAAAAATCTAAAACTGTTTTTCTGGCATTGCAGGCTCTCTTTGTGAAGCTCCAAATCTTGGAGTTTCATTTCCTGCCATCTTCCAGACACCCTGGTTCCATTGCCGTTCCCTGATGTGATTTTTGCTTGGCTATCTCTCTGCCTTTACTCTGTGGTGAAAATGGGCAGATTCCAGTTTGGGATTTTTAATGGGTTCCATGTGTGGGGACCCATTAAAGAACCTAAAGAGCCTTTGACTCTTTGACTTCCAGCAGACCTGCTGTCCATCCCTCTCCTTCCTAGCTCCCTATTTCTCCTCCACTTGCTGCCTCTTGAGCCAGTATCTTCCTGAACCACATAAATATCTGATATCTCAGTAAAAAGAAATTCCAGGGGCTTCCCTGGTGGCACAGTGGTTGAGAATCCGCCTGCCAATGCAGGGGACACGGGTTCGAGCCCTGGTCCAAGAAGATCCCACATGCCGCGGAGCAACTAGGCCCGTGAGCCACAACTACTGAGCCTGCGCGTCTGGAGCCTGTGCTCCGCAACAAGAGAGGCCGCGACAGTGAGAGGCCCGCACACCGCGATGAAGAGTGACCCCCGCTTGCCACAACTAGAGAAAAGCCCTCGCACAGAAACGAAGACCCAACACAGCTAAAAAATAAAATAAATAAATAAATAAATAAATAAATAAATAAGTCAGGAGCTCTTTTAAAACAAAACAAAACAAACTGCTGCTCCTCTATTTAAAAAAGAAAAAAGAAATTCCATTTTGCATCTAATCAAACAATTAAATACCTTGTCATTTCTTGGTCTGATATATTCATTTGTTCACCCAACAAATACTCACCAAACATGCCAAGTATGATGTTCGGTCCTAGGAATCCAAAGATGAATAGGTCATGGATCCAAAAAAGGCCTGTAATTCTGAAAGAAACTAAGAGAACTAGTTTTCCAAGAAGAAAGGCTCATCTTCAGTTGTGAAAGTTATTTGATTTTATGGCTGCTTCTTTACATCTGTTTGGAAGGATTCCAGAGTACAAGTGATTGAAAGATGTTTTGAAGACTTTTTTGTGTTTGCCTCATTGACACGATCTTTGTTTGCTTAAAATATGAAACAATTAATAACAATCCCTTATCATCCATTGTGGTACCTCACACCTTTTTTAGTAAAAACAATAGCTAAAAGGCCACATACTCTGATGCAGGATCTCTCAAAGTCCCTTTTTCCAGTCCATTGCATCTTTGAGTATGAAGCATGAAAAGCTTGAAACGGCATGTCATGGGAGAGCTAATTTAGCCAAAATACGGCATTAAACAGCATATGGGTCATAGCTTAAGAAAACCTAGATGTAGGCATGTGAACATGATGTTTTTTCTCTTCCAACATAGGTGCCAAAGGAGGGAAGAACAATACACTGGACTGTATCCAGTTAGAACAAAAACTATATAAGAAAAACAAAGGCCAGAATTTTCATTTTCCCAAGAGATTAAATCTGGATGGGCAAAGATGATAGTGTCCCAAAGGACAGAAACATCTCTGGGGAGATGCTGAATGCGTCTCAAGTTAATATCTCCAGTCGTACATGAGTACTCTTCTCTTGGCTGGAGTATTTTAATAGATATTTATTTTGAAAAAGAGAGACATAACAAAATGTATCAATTTAAATTCTATGATTTCTATGACATGACTTCAACTAATTTCCCACAGGTTTTACTCTCTTCTATAATGATGTTTCATAAACTTGTCACAAGAAGGAAATACTTTCTTTTAAGTACATTACTTGGACAATGGTGAATAGATGATGTGGAAACTTACCTGAAATAATGAAGTACATTCTGGAATGTAAATTACCCTCTCTCCATCCATAACATTCTGTTTGTGGCTTAACTATTGCCTGTTCATACTGATTTTTCCAGCCCCTAGAGTTTATGGGGAAGAATGTTTAGCTCTGACAAAAAAAAAAAAAAGTGTTCCACATATTATATTGTTTAGCTAAAAGTTTTTGCCTTGAATTTTCTGTGTCTGTTTTATACATGAATGGTTCAGCTGTTACTTTTGGAATATTTGGAATATGATTGGTTATATTAAATGGATCTACCACTGGAACATGCCCAAGTTATAGAAGATCATAGTGAGGAATAACATCTTCTATTTATAGAGCATATTATGTATTCGTATGTAGCCTGATATTTAATTATCAAGCTAATCATAGGAATCAAATAATACTATTATTCCCAATTTGCAAATGAAAAAACTGAGACTCTGAGTGTTATGTAACTTACTAAGAAACACACCTATAAATGGCAGAGCTGAGTTCAAATCAAATTGTTTTGACTCCAAATCCAGCATTGATTCTATTTTTTCCTTAAAAATTATTACTTTTTAATGTTTCTCTGAAGCAGTATGGCTCTGGAATCAGGAGGCCTGAATTTAAATCCCAGTCCCACCAATAACTAAACATGTGGCCTGGACAAGGTACTTGACCTCTCAAAGCCTCACACCCTAAGACCATAACATCCAAATGATGATTGACCTACCTCTTGGAATTGTGAAGATTCAATCAGATCATACTTGTAAAGCTCAAGCATGCAGTAATCCACTCAATAAATGTTAGCTATTTTAATTTTTTTTCTCAGAACAATTCTTAAGGAAATGTTTTGAGTTGACATGAGATTTCAACTCTTTTAACCCTCAAGTTCTGAATGTCTGTCTGGTCTTTCTTCTCGTTTTTCCCACCACTAACTCTCTTTGGCAAAGATATCTAACCATGCATGAGCCCCCCATACTCAATATTTCTGTTTGGTACTCTCTTACCGCACCTAGCAATAATCTTGGAATCCCATTTTTACCACACTGAGAGTCAGTCTCCTTCTTCCATTTCTTTCATAGTATGAATTTCCCCTGCTTATAATTCAATTTAATTGACACAGTTGGGGAATTCTCAAGTAATAAGTCAAAAAATGTCAATCCTGTTCTTCAGGAACTGTAATTAGATGTATATTAGAATTTCTCATTCTATTCTACTGGTGTCTTAAGCTCTTTCATATTTCCTGTCTGTTCCTCTGTCTGTGCTGTATTCTAGATAATGTCTTCAGATACATTCACAATTCTTTCTTCTAGCTGTGTTGAATTTGTTGTTAAATCTGTCCATTTCTAACTTCAATTATTATATTTTTATTTCTAGAAGTTTGTTTTCTTGCCTAAACCATTTGGGTATCCTTTAATATTTCTGGTTCCCTGAACATATCTTCAATCTTGTCTTGTACGTATTTAAACATAGTAAATATGGTTATTTATCTGAAATCCTTGGGGGTCTATTTTTGCTGTCTGTTGTTTCTGCTAATTATTTCTAATGGTGCCTTATTTCCTTGTGTATTTAGCTAGTTAGCTAGTTAGTTTTTTTTACTGTGAACCACTTATTTTCCTTGGAATTTTTTTTTTTTTTTTTTTTCCTTGGAATTTTATGTGTGACAATTCTTTGAATCCAAGGCAGAGATGCATTCCTTCAGAGGGGTTTGGAATCTGTTTCTACCAGGACACTACCTGAGGGCACTACCCATCAAGGATCACTCAAAATCAGATTTTTGGTCTGAAATACTTTGGACTACCTAAGTAGTGTGAATTTGACCGCCAAAGTAACATAAGGACTGGTTTGTGAGCCCAAATTTTCAGCAATGATTATTCTCAGCTTATTGCCTAAATTTGAAAATATACTATTTATTTGGCATTCCCCTGGGTGTGGCGGAGTGGGTGTCATTTTCCATTCACTTACACTAACGGTGTAACCTTTTGCAGTCTCAACTTTATGTTGGAGAGGAACTCAAACTACCCCCCCCCCCAATCTAGGAGCAAGTCCTAGACTTTTTACCCACACCCTATGTGGTCCTAAAGATCAAAGTTAAAGTTCATGCACTTTAGCAAGTGCCCTCAGAGAGAGAAAGTCAGCTGCAGTGCTGCACTTAACTCTGAGATCCTTCACTTAGGTTTTAGGTCCAAGAATTTAAATATTTTATGCAGAATATTTAAGCTGTTTCCAGAAGGAGGGTCAGTCCATGTACCTATTCTCCATATTGCTCAAAGCCGAAGTCCCTACCCATATTTTTACCAATTCCATCTTTGTTTCAAATTTGGTACAAATTTGGTAAAATTGGCAACCAGTAGGGAAAAAAAAAATTGATTCAATAACATCAGAAAAATATGGTTAAGCAATCAACTAAGTTATTCCTTTTAGAAGATTATACTGTTTATGCACCTGAGCTAACTCTACAATCACTACATGATAACTGTCTAACAGGGGTGGCAATCACACTGGTCCTTGCCCAGAGGGCAGCCTCAGACTGATCCATCCAGGCTCACATTGTTCAAGCCACCGTCACTCCATAAGGTATATAGGGCCCTCAACCTCTGGCTTGTAGGGTCCAGAACTGCTGAGTATCAGAGTGAGAGTTGTCCACACTAGAAGGGCAGGCAGACAGTGGGGAGGGGTGGGAGTGTTAAGTAGACTCTTCGGGATACAGTGGAGCATATCCAAGAAGTTCAAAGAGCAAAGGGCTAATAGACCACCAGGTGTTTTCCCGAGAAAACAACAAGAAAGTTAGATCTGGGTTAACTAAGCTTCTCAGCAGCTCTCTAGGCTCTTGACAGAAGATCCTTTCACCTTGACCCTACTGCCCCCAACCACAACTTCCACCCCCTTGGGCTGCAGCTTTCTCCCTCAGCCCTCTGCTATTCTTAGGCTGATGTCATTTATTAAGCAGATAAATATCTATATAAGTAGGCATCGAAATCTTTCTCTATGGAGCAATTTTCGTAGCCTTTTGAGCAAGACAAAGACATGTTTGGAGCTGTGAGTTAAGGCAATAGTTTTAAGGTTTCTTAAAAAAAAATTTCCTGAACCAGTTAAATACTTAGAAAATTAAAAGTGCTGGGCTTCCCTGGTGGTCCAGTGGTTAAGAATCCGCCTGCCAGTGCAGGGGACACAGGTTCGGGCCCTGGTCCAGGAAGATCTCACGTGCTGCGGAGGAACTAAGTCCATGTGCCACAACTACTGAGCCTGCACTCTAGAGCCCACGAGCCACAACTACTGAGCCCGCGTGCTACAACTACTGAAGCCCGAGCACCTAGAGCCCGTGCTCTGCAACAAGAGAAGCCACCGTAATGAGAAGCCCGTGCACCGCAACGAAGAGTAGCCCCCGCTCGCGGCAACTGGTGAAAGCCCGTGTGCAGTAATGAAGACCCAACACAGCCAAAAATAAATTAATTAAAGAAATAAATTTTTTAAAAAGACCCTAAAAAAAAAAAGTGCTTACAAAGAGTATTCACTATTTTGTTTTCTAAGTATGAATGTATATTTTTAAACAACTGCAGCCTAGTTTCTGCTGTTTTATCAATTTGCTGCATAAGAAACCACCCCAAATGCAGCGGCTTAAAACAGCGACATTTATTCTCGTCGTGCCTCAGAGGCTTTTCTTGTCTGGACCTGCTGGCCTGGGGCTGAGCAGTCCAAGATGCCCTCATCCATATGTTTGGGCCCTCAGGGTGGGCAGCTAGGATGGATGGACAGGGCCTTTCTTCACTTGGCCTGTAATTCCAGGAGGCCAGCCCAGGCTTGTTCTTGTGGGGTCACAGGGTCTCAGCAGCAAGAGAGGAAGTCCCACTGCCCAAAACAATGCACATGGCGAGCTCAGATTCGAGGGCTAGAGAGATGCAGTCCTCCTCTTTCTGGAAGGAGCTGCCGGTCACATTGCAAAGGGATGAACAAACAGGTGAGAATTGTGACCATTTCTGCCGCGGTCTACTACAATTATAATTATCATTTCATAGAAAAAAAGCATCTTACCAAAAAAAGTTAGAATAAAAGTTCCTCAAATGTAACATATTTAGCTTTATGGAAAAAAAAACTCACCACGTTGTCCTTTATTATTCCTCTTCCTATTATTATTACTGATACCATGGACTGTTGAAAACTTCATTCCTGTCCCCATTATTCTAGAGAACAGTGCAGGGAACTATGATGTTATGAAACTGAATCTGGCACCATTGCCTCGGATTAGAGTAAAGGGTGGGAAGACTAGGGGGAGGGAAGCCAGGTAAGAATCCAGATAAAAGATAATGAGAGAACATGAAGTGACTACTGAAATAGTGAGGGAGCAGGGAAATATGATAACTAACTCAGAGTAGCATTTAGTACCAGGATAGAATAGGCTGTGTGTGTGTATGTGTGTGTGTAAGTGTAGGGAAAGGATGGAGTCCTAATTCTGAGGCTTCTGCTTTGGTATTATCCAAAAATTTGATAATCATCTGTATTAGTTTTCTATTATTGAGTGGCAAGTTGCCACTAACTTAGCAATTTAAAACAACACCCACTTGTTATCTCACAGTTTCCTTGGGTGAGGAGTCAGGCATGGGTCAAACCTTGATCTCTGCTCGAGGCTCCGTAGGCCAGAATCAAGGTTTTGACTGAGCTGGGCTCTGACCTGGAGGCTCGAGGGATGAATCCCTCTTCAGGCTTACTCAGGCTGTTGGTGGAACCCAGGTCCTTGTTACTGTAGAACTGAAGACCTGTGTCCTTGTTGGCTGTGAGCTGGGGCGCTTTGCATCTTCAAGCCAGCAATGGCATGTTGAAACCCCCGTTTGCTTCCAATCTTCTGCTCTCTTCTTCTGCCACCAGCCCAAGAAAGCCCTCTGCTTTGAAGGGCTCCAGTGATCAGATCAGGCCCACTTGGATAATCTCCCTGTTTTAAGGTCATTTCTGCCATATGACATGACATTACATAACATGATCCTGGAAGTGATATCCCATCAAATTCATGGGCTCTGGAGATTAGAGCAGGGCAGCTTTGCGGGACAATTATAGAAAATTTGCCTGCTCCGTCATCTCTTGGAGAAAACAGTGATGGAATTAAGGAGACTTTTTTTCATGAAGGTATAATTTTATTGTGAAATCACCATCACCTCCCAGGATTATTGCTAGACACTCATGGTATTAAGAATAAGGAAATGTGTCGTAAATATAAAGAGCTGGAATGAGCACAGATTCACCCATTTGGACATTGAAATCCACTGCCACTGCTCACAAGCCGGATCATCTTAGGCAGGTCAGTGACATCCAACAAACATCTCTCCTCCTGGGGGTTTTGTTACTTGCTGCCACTAGGTGTCACTTACACAGCTTAGGAGAAGATCAGTTCCTGGTGGCTGTTTCCTCTGTCTCGGGGCTGATTTGGAAAGATATCTGTGCTACCCCCCTGTTGTGGAGTCCAGAATTCGAGCTCCTGGTCCCTGGGGATTCGGAAGCTTGGAGGGACCTTGAGGAATCCAGCTCTCCCAAAGGTGCAAGCCACACATTCGCTCTGGGAAGGGGCTTCTCATCAGTGCAGTAGGGGGTGAGGGGTGCTGAGGAGAGGGGGTGGGATGCATTTGTCATGCCTTTGGCCTCCTTCACCAAGATCCGGTGGCCCGGCTGGTTTTGGCCGGGAGGTGAAGTCTTCTTTTGCTCTGCCAGCCTCAGCACGTGGCTTGGGACCATCGAGACAGGAGTGGATGGTATGGGCCAAAACGAAAACCAAAGTGCCGACGTTCAGGGTCCCAGGTAGAGTGGTGGAATTCTTTGTTACAAAGGCCCCTGTGAAACTTGGCTCTCAGGGCCAGACAAGGTTCACTGTTGTTCTTTACTGGGTCAAACAAATGAACTTTAGCTACACCTCGGAGCCCCCAGGTTTCTAGGTCAGGAAGCTGGCATGAGGGGGCAGAGCCACTGTGGACTTGAGCCCAGGACTATTGCAGGTGCCTGATAGAACATAACTGACTTGCAAAAGAGAACTTTTGCCATGAAGAGCTTCTCCTGCAGGATGTAGGGTGCAGGCTTAAAAAGAGACAACAGCTCTTAATCGATGCTGATTGTCTGTTGTTATCAGTTGTGGTGAACGAGCGGTGATGTTCATATATGCTTTTTTATCACTAGACCCTTATTATCAAACTCCTCTAGCAGTAACTGCCCGTGTCTTTACAAACCAATGCCACTGAGGAAAATACAGACCTCACAGGTTAAACAGTGTATTTTATTAATTCATATCATCTCTGTACAGAGATCACTGATGTTTCAACAGCTTAGTGGTATACGGAAGGCTTCAGTATTTAAAAAACACACAGAAAAATGTAGAAAGTGAATTATAAGTGAAGTGCTTTTTTTTCTTACCATGTATTATGAGAAAATCAATCTTGAGAATTATCCCCAGAAGCTGAAGTCTGCAACCTTTTATGACTTTCTCAAAAGGGCATTAGAATATGAAGAAATTACAGGAAAACAAATTAGTTGTGTTTTTTACAAAAAACATTTACCCAAGCAGATAATGCAATACAAAAATTAAGTAGTGAAGGAATGCAGAAGATGTAAAAGTAATGCAGGCTTGTCCCCGTAATCTAAGGGGAGACCGGGATCTGGGAATACCCCACGGGCCCCAGGCCCTTCCCTCGGCTGGCAGGGACCTGTTGCTTAGTCAAAGACCTGTTTCCTTGCTAGTGAGTCTTGGCTTATGTCTAGAACATAAATTCATGTAGTAGATAAAACCCTGTGATCTGTGCAGATGCCCATATCTTTTTTGAACATCATTTATAATCAGATCCTGTTTCCTGTTTCACCTCTGCCATGACAGTTCTGAGTAGGTTTATTTTTTTATATTAGAAGTGTATTTGGTGATGAGAGAGCTCTCCAATATTTGCAAAAGGAATAATAGTGATGAGTGGCATTTTCGAGTTTTCACTGTGTACTAATATAATCCTCATAATGACCCTTAGAGATAGAGATTATTATTAGTATCTCATTCTATGGAACAGTGAGGCACGGGAGGGTTTAGGAATTTTCCCAGTGACATGGCTACGGTGTGACGGAGGAGGACTCTCAGTGGGGCCGGAGGACCCCAGACTCTCATCTAGGGCATCTCACCACCGTGCTTCTCGGGAAGCATATGCTCGCCTGAGTCTGTGCCTGGAGCCCGTCACGTCCCCAAAGACAGTGTGGCGGGAGCGTGTCACAGGCTAGCAGTCCTAAAGGGAGGTCCCTGACCCTGTAAATACATGAAATGGGCTTTCACCTTTGAGTCTTCTTTCTACCACCCATTTCAAAGGAGGAATTGGTTTTTCAGAGCCCCAGTCTCCTAATTTGTAAAACGGGTTTAATTTCTTTCTCTACTTAAAATCTATACGGTATAAGAATCTCCATAATGTATAGTCCTGTGCTCATGAAACTATAATGCATTATCTCATACCAGATGTTATTGTAATTATCTCTTATAATTCAGCTTTAATAAATAGATAAGGCCTGAATTATATTTTTACTTGAAATTACCACGCCACTTTCTGATAATTACTTTTATATTCTTTCAAAAATATCTAGATTATATTTTGCTTCCTGACAGATATTTTGTGAGTTTTGTGTTTCCTCTGGAAAGAAAGGGGTGGGGGGAGTACACCATTGAAAAGCAAGTTTCGAGCGCTTCCTTGCTTGTCTCTAAGATCGCATTTAATTGAGCATCTCTCCTCCCAAGGCTGTGCGGACATCCTCATTCAGCCTAGTGTAAGAGAGCATTTTGAGATGAATTCTTAATCATGTAGAATTCTTTTAAGAGCAGAGGCCAAGGGGAAGTATGCTTCCAGGCCTTAATGATTACCTTATTTGTCCATGACAAAAGCTGTCTCCTGGAGGTCACTTTTTCTCCCAGAATATTCTAGAATGTGAGTTACATGGTTGAGTCAGAAGAACATAGTAAATCAGATCTCATCTCCTGCACATTAGTGAGTGTCGCAGCAGGGCCAGGACAGAGTCGCCTCCTTGCGTAGATTAAGCAGCTGAGAGACTCCACCCAGCAGCCACGGGAGGAATCAAGTGTCTCCTCAGAAATGGACAGCAGGCCAGGATGCTCTCGATCTTAGAAGCAGCAAATTTGGGCAATAAAAAGATTAAAAATGACAACCAGTTAGGATGGATCACCTTTCTTAAACTCAGTCAAACCTTTATTAAAAAAAAAAAAAAAAAAGGAGAAATTGTTTCAGTCTCTCAAAAAATGAGACATCATCTTCTACTCCAAAAACAGTCAGGGTTAGATTTGTGTTTAGCTGGTGACATATTAAAGAACCATTTTGTGGGCTTCCCTGGTGGCGCAGTGGTTGAGAATCTGCCTGCCAATGCAGGGGACACAGGTTCGAGCCCTGGTCTGGGAAGATCCCACATGCCACAGAGCAACTGGGCCCGTGAGCCACAACTACTGAGCCTGCGCGTCTGGAGCCTGTGCTCCGCAACAAGAGAGGCCGCGACAGTGAGAGGCCAGCGCACCGCGATGAAGAGTGGCCCCCGCTTGCCACAACTAGAGAGAGCCCTCGCACAGAAATGAAGACCCAACACAGCCATAAATAAATAAATTAAAAAAAAAAAAAATGTCTTCTCTTGGGGAGACCATTAAAAAAAAAAAAAAAAAAGAACCATTTTGTGAATTAGCATTTTCCTTTTCTTCCCAATAAAATAATTTTTTGAGCTGTAACTTTTTGTTCAAATTATTGTGTTGTAACCTAAGCAATGTGATTTTGTTTAGCCTTATACAAGTGCCATGACTGTCAATGTGGCTCAATTCCTGTTTTAACTTTCCTACGCTACCATCATCTATTAATCCAAAATTCCGAAATCATGTACCTCAAAATAATCAACATGCAGATCCTTTATTTAAAACAGAGTTTCCTCTTCCGAATGCTTAAAAGATCATATTTATGCTTATGGTAAAATTGCTTAAAAAACAGACTTGTGTAACTGCCCCAAATGAATCTCTATTATAGTTATTTACTGAATATATATAAATATGACTTTAATTTTGACATTGATATAAGATCAGTCAGTTCAGTTGTAGCCTTCTCGTGAATATTCCCCGTCTTGCCTTTCCCTCTCGGTGAGACAGTCCCTTGGCTGTTTATGGTCCTTTTCTCCCTCCATCCCCAAGTTTTAGCCTACGTCACTTCTCTCGTCGAGCCATCTTCCTGGTAGCCCACCAGCAGGTGCACCCGTGGGAACTAGGTGAAATATGCATCCCTTCTCTATTGAATTCAAGGTACTTAGTGTCAGGGTCCTCCTAGTGTGAAGGAAACTGCACATAGTATTGCATGTTGAGCTATGTTGCAAGCTTGTGAGGGCAGGGATTTATTTTACACTTCTCTGGGTTCCCATTTTTAATAAATAGGTCTTAATGGTTTAAATTATTATATCTTCTTACTTTCTGACTCCTCTTTTGTTTTTTTTATAAATTTATTTATTTATTTATTTATTTATGGCTGTGTTGGGTCTTCGTTTCTGTGCGAGGGCTTTCTCTAGTTGCGGCAAGCGGGGGCCACTCTTCATCGCGGTGCGCGGGCCTCTCACTGTCGCGGCCTCTCTTGTTGCGGAGCACAGGCTCCAGACGCGCAGGCTCAGTAGTTGTGGCTCACGGGCCCAGCTGCTCCACGGCATGTGGGATCTTCCCAGACCAGGGCTCGAACCCGTGTCCCCTGCATTGGCAGGCGGATCCTCACCCACTGCGCCACCAGGGAAGCCCCCTGACTCCTCTTTTGAATGAATTTTTTCATTCCTCTTAGGTGGATGGCAATGGCTTGTTCAATGCAGCAGTTGATGGTAAAAATTTTCTCTTTATATATGTCTGCCTTTCTTCTCTTTTCCCAAATCCACACCAATGCCACTCACTGCAGGAAGAACACAGAGATCAAATGGGGCCTGCTAAAAATACCCATGATGCAGAAACATAGAAGACTGTAGGAAGCCCTGTCATGGCATGCAAAGATAAAAGAGGAAAAACTAAAAAAAAAGGAATTTGACCTCAGTGTTAGGAACTTTGTCTTTACATTTCTTTAGGAGCCTAGAACTAGTGATTCTCAACCTATTAGGTCCACTCCCCGTTTTATCACAAATATTTTGTCACATCTCCTTTATTATCCTGAAATGAAATTGAAAGGTAATACAACCCACCTATCCATATAATTTCTTTTAAAAAATCTGTATTTAAATATATGTATCTGTATCTCATATCCGTAATATAAAAAGAGAAAGGTAAGGAAAGTAATTCATGATAAACTACCCTGACCGTCAACACATTCCGTCTTCTGACACTGTCACATGGAGAGATATGCTGAAACAGTCAGATGCACACCCCTGTCCCAGAGCCGCCGTGAAGGCACAGCCCTTCGTGCACACTGACCCAGGCATGGCATTGCCTTGGGCGTTATGATTTTCCAAATTGATGACCAATTCTTGTTAAAGCTCCAACACAATAAAGTACAGTCTCTCCTCCACTTACGTTAAGTAGTTGCATTCCTTGAAAATTTAGAAGATATTTAACTTGTGCGAAAACACTTTGTTCACATGTACAACAGCTTCCAGACTTAGATCATTATAAGTGAGTTTTTCATGTACAAGGATGTCAAGGGGAGCGTTTGAATGTCAGTGGGACGGGAGAAAATTCTTTGTGGGCAGGAAAGCTCCAGGCATTGCAGAACATTGAGCAGTTCTGCCCCCGCCCATGTAATGTCAGCAACCCCTCCCCCATCACTGGTATGACCAAAAGCATCTCCACACATTTTGAAAAACCCCCCTAAGGAGTGGTTTCACATCCTTTAAGAACCACTGCTATCGAACATTAAGGATGCCTGGTAATAAATTTGATTCTATTTTATTAAAGAGTATAATTATTATAGAAACTTACATTATAGCCACCATTGTATTGAATGATCACCATTTGTCTTGCTACTAGACTGTAAGCCTATGGAGGGTTAAGACCATATCTTACTGTATGCAGAGTGTCCAGCAGGGCCTCAGGCAATTAACTGGTGCTCAGTAGCTACCTGTTCAAAAAATAAAGACATGAACATCTACCCCATTTTCAAAGGAACTTTCCTAAGTAATACATGCCGCATTTATCAAACTGCATTGTTAAGATATTACTATTAAGCTATTAAATGCTAGACTGTGCAAACCTAGAAAATAGTCAATGATCTGTGCCCAGCTGGAGAAGGTTATCTTTCTTTCTTTGTTGAATTTTTTAAACATAACATGTAAGAAAAAAGATGCTAGCAACCACAGACCCTGCAGTGTTTTCCCTTAAGAAAATACTATTCCGTTGTTATAAAACAATTCAGAGCTTTTTGAATACAATAGGGCAGAGAAAAACAACAAAGATAGTCTATCTGCAAGGACATTATTATCCATTTGGAGAGATGGGCTACACATCTAGAAGCATTAAAGCTAATAAGCAAGTGCCATGAGGAATAGGGATGTCATTAAATACAGTGAGAGACTAGGAAGAGATGATCATTCCTCCCTGGAATGGGAGAGTTGTGTCATTGAAAAAACAATGTTCATGGTCTGATTTTGGATTGAATGCTTAGTAATCACGTTAAGCAAGTTAAAAACAAGAATTAGAAAAGAGAAAATGTTATCTTTTGTTTTTATTTTATTTTATTATTATTTTAGATTATTATTTTTTTATTACCTTCATTCAGATAACTAATATTAGAATAGCTGAGCACACAAAGTTAAAGGAAGGCTGTGTTCCGAGCTATGCTTGGGTTTGGGATCAGAAATCACTTGCAGCTGTGCCACCTTAGGCAATAACTTAACACTGATGAACCTCAGTTTTCCCATCTTTAAAATGGGGGTAATACTTGATTCATAAACACGCACAGGTCTTTGGATTAAGTGCAATAACCTGTCAAATAGCCCATTATGTGGCACATAGAATACACTTAATAAATATTAGGTCTCTTATTAGATTAAAATAAGATATTTAACCCCTTTAAGTTTAGGTGAAATTTGTGTTCAGTCATGGAACAAGCAAAGCTTATAAAAATTACGTCTCATCAGCTAAGCAAGTGTTTATTATCTGAGTGACCTTGGATTCTCCGAACTTCAGTTTTCTCATCTTTAAGATAGGGATAATATACCAAGCTCGGAGAGTTATTATGAGAATTAAGTGAGGTGATGCATGAAAAATGCTTAGCATAGTCACGGGCACAAAGCAATCTCTTAATAAATGTTATCATTGGTGCCATTATGTTACTAGTATCACAATGATGCCTACTATATGCTATGTACATGTCCTGTCTCTATCTTTATTACAGTCCTAAGTGGTGTGTGTTTTTTAAATTTCATCTTTACTGAGGTGTAACTGACATATAAAATTGTAAGATATTTAAATTTCACATTATGGTGATTTGACATACATACACACTGTGAAAATATTCCACTCATCTAGTTAATTAACACATCCCATGGTATGTATTATTAATGTTCCTAATTTTATATGGCCAGGAGCTGAAGAATGGGGAAATTAAATGGCCTGCTCAGGGTCACCAATTGGTTAACTGGCAAAGTTGGACTTGAACACAGATCTTCCAATTCCAAGTCTGGAGTGTTTTCCATCATGCCTGTGCTGCCTCGAGCCATTGTAATGTGCCAGGATAACCCTTTCCTTCAAGGCCCACTGAGAAAATGATTCATAGGGCAGTTTGGAAACCACTGGACAGAATAACAAATGTTTCTTGAGACCCCAGAGCCTCAAGTGACATTTTATATATAGTACCAGTCCTGCCTAGTACAAGCCCTGCTTTTCCAATGATGAAGATAAAGATGGAACAGATAACCCTATTCTTGGCAACTCCTCTTTGTCGTCAGTGCACGTCTCCCAATGCTTTCATGCTGGCGTCACGGGCTGTGGGAGTTGGGTGGGAAATTTGACTGCTGGGAATAATTCAACACAGTTTACCTTGCAGTACTGAGCACTGCTACCTGGGGTTGTAAACACGTTTGACTCATCGCCATCTATGTCATAGCAGAGTTTTTTAAGCTGGTTGCCAATCAGTGTTGATCATTTCTTTGGTTCCATTTAGAGTGGTGATATTCCTTATGAAAATTAATATTTTGGAGCTACAGCTAGAATATAAACAAACATGCAAGTGGAGGCCCTACAGACCTCGACATACGTTGGGTTGCAGAAGTTGCCATCTTGGCTGCATATGTAGTGCTGCTCTGGGCACATGGCAGAATTTCAGCAAATTGGAAATTAAGTTTCTGGGAGCCAACCAATGTTAAACATCTGCCAAAGTGAATTATGAAACAAAAATTTTCTTTATTGAAAATGTTGGTGCTTTTCAATTACCTGAACATTGTAATGCTCAGTATTTCTGAGCTATGCGAAGGGCCTGAAATCGTGACATTGGGACTCAGCATCTTCCATGGGATGGAAGAAGGAGGGTGGCCCGTCCCCCTTACTCTTTTGTATTCAAGGACAGACCTACTTTTCAAAATCTCTGTAAGGTCATCTGGTGATTATTTTTTAACTGAATGGCCATGATTGAAAGTATATAGGCTCATCTGCTAGAGCAGAGTCTGTGCCAGAAGAATCTTTGGAACAACAGCAACAAAATTCATGAGATTCTTGTGAGTTTCACTATGTTCTTTGAATGCTGGCTTCTTGAAAGATCTATGGGCAGCCACAGGCACAGCGAGAATTAGGCACAGCCAGAATTCACCATCTGCCACTACGCTTGGGAGTATAAGAAGAAGATGATGATTGTTAATATTATTAATTATTCATCATGAGACATTTATTAAGATACCACAGTCTTCTGCTGTTGGAGCTCATGCATTAAATTAAACAGACATAAGAAACAGAAATGTCTATCTTCCTCAAAAAAAAAAAAACAACCTGAAAAGAGCTGACTTTAAGCAAACAATATATAGTAAACTATACTTAGAATTTTTTTTTTTCTGTGTTAGGAGATAATACATTCAGGCTGAAGACATGCAAAATATAAGTATGTGGGCCTGAAACTTTGACTAAAATCCACACATGAAGACAACTGTTTAAATGTGGACCTTTACCTGTATTTCATTCATCAGTAGTAGAATCAGATTAATAAAATTTCAACTTTGAAAAAGGACCCTGAAGTAGCCTAACCCTGTGCCCTCTGACAGAAGCTTCTCAATAATATCCTCATAGACAGCATGTTTGGCTTCTGTTCACATACCTCCAGTGACAGGAAACTCATTATCTCCAGAGGAAATGCATTCACTCAGCATATTTACTGAGCACTTACTAAGTAACTGTCTTTGTGGAGCTTATCTCTAGCCAGAGGAGTCAGCCATAGATGATAAATTCAGTACTTAAGTAAATTATATGTTAGGGTGTTCATTCATTCCATTTTCAGATGTCTCTTTTTGCTGGAAAGTTTTCCCTTATAGTTCCTTTCCTATAATGATGTTTAGGTATTTGAAGAAAGTGCTCATTGCCCTCTTAATTCACCTCATTTTCAAATTATACACTCTTAGTTGGTTAAGCAGCTACTTAATACCTACCAGTTTGCTACAGCAGTCATAACAAAGGACCACAGACTAGGTGGGGTAAACAACAGAAGCTGGCTCAGAGTTCTAGAGGCTGGAAGTCCAAGATCAAGGTGTTGGCAGGGTTGGTTTCTTTAAGGTCTCTCTTCTTGGCTTGCAGATGGCCATCTTCTCCCTGTGTCTTCACATGATCTTTTCTCTGTGTATGTCTGTGTCCTAATCTCTTCTTATCAGGACACCAGTCAGATTGGATTAGGACACTAGTGACCTCATTTTAACCTAATTACCTCTTTAAAGACCCTACTCCAACTACAGTCACATTCTGTAGTCCTGGGGGTTAGGACTTCAACATATGAATTTAATGGGGGACACAATTCAGCTTATAACATATATTCTTAAACTGGAACACCCACAAGCAGGCAGAGTACTCCACAGAAAGAATCAGGCAGGATGGTCACATCCCATGTGCTAGACATCTAGATTACCTTTGAAAGCCCCAGCCTATTGACTGACATTGAACTTGCAGTCAACAAAAAGTGCCAAGCCTTTAAATGAGGGGTCCCCAACCCACAGTACTGGTCCATGGCCTGTTAGGGACCGTGCCACACGGCAGGAAGTGAGCGGTGGGCAAGCTAACGAAGGTTCATCTGTATTTACAGCTGCTGCCCATCGCTTGCATTCAACATTAGATTCTCACAGGAGTGCGAACCCTACTGTGAACGGTTCATGAGAGAGATCTAGGTTCTGTGCTCCTTCTGAGAATCTAGTGCCTGATGACCTGAGGTGGAGCTGAGGCAGGGATGCTAGCGCTGGGGAGCGGCTGCAGATACAGATTATCATTAGCAGAGAGGTGTGACTGCACAGAGATCATAATAAACAATTGCTTGCAGACTCAAATCAAAACCCTATCAGTGAGCGGCAAGTGAAAACAGGCTCAGGGCTCCCACTCATTCTGCATTATGGTGAGTTGTATAATTATTTCATTATATGTTACAATGTAGTAATAATAAAGTGCACAATAAATGTAATGTGCTCGAATCATCTTGAAACCGTCCCCCTCCTTCCCCCCACCCCCGTCTGTGGAAAAATTGTCTCCCACGAAACCGGTCCCTGGTGCCAACAATGTTGGGGGTCTTCCCTGGTGGCGCAGTGGTTAAGAATCCAGCTGCCAATACAGGGGACACGGGTTTGAGCCCTGGGCCGGGAAGATCCCACACGCCGCAGAGCAACTAAGCCCGTGCACCACAACTACTGAGCCTGTGCTCTAGAGCCTGCGAGCCACAACTACTGAACCCGTGTGCCTAGAGCCCGTGCTCCACAACAAGAGAGGCCACCGGAATGAGAAGCCTGCGCACCGCAACAAAGAGTAGCTCCCGCTCAACACAACTAGGGAAAGCCCGCACGCAGCAACGAAGACCCAATGCAGCCAAAAATAAATAAATAAATAAATAAATTTATTAAAAAAAAATAGGTTGGGAACCGCTGCTTTAAATGCGTTGGTTTTTTTTTTTTTTACATCTTTATTGGAGTATAATTGCTTTACAATGTTGTGTTAGTTTCTGCTGTATAACAAAGTGAATCAGCTATATGTGTACATATATCCCCATATCCCACCCTCCCTCTCCCACCCCTCTAGGTGGTCACAAAGCACCGAGCTGATCTCCCTGTGCTCTGCAGCAGCTTCCCAATAGCTATCTATTTTACATTTGGTAGTGTGTAATTAAATGACTTGGTTTTAAGTCACATCTTCTTCCATCCTTTGCATAGATTATTCATTCGTTCAGTTATTCATTCAGTGAATCTGTCCTGAGCACCTGCTACTTTGGAGGTACTGCACACACTGTGTATGCAGCAGGGAAACAGGCAATGTCCCCGCCTTCTTTGGAGCTTAAATTACGTCCGTGAAGCCTTTCAATAAACAAGTGAACACACAAATATGTATTATAAATTGATACGTGCTATGAAGCAAATGAACATATAAGAGAGGCACCCTACTTCTGATAGTTTTTTGGGGGCGTGGCCAAAGTACAGAGTTTGAAATAAAATATTATATTTCAGGTTTGGCCCATATTCCGTCCTGTCCCAGTCGTTTACAGGAGAGATCCTGGCTGTCATTTATTGTATACAGTGCCTCCCCGTCTCCCAGATCAGAACAATACCACTGGAAAATGTCATAGAACTAACAATAATATCCATCAGCTATACATAACTAAAGGTCTAGCCATCATATATAAAGTGGGACTCTAATTAGAAATATTAACAAGAATCAAGCTGCCCACTGCTAGCTTTTCTGTATCACTAGCCTGAGCCTTAAATGTTCCTCTGGTTGTGTCACATTTATCCCAAAAGGCCTTTGAAGTTGTCTGTTTGATGATTCTTAAAAGGTCAAGTCCATTTAAAGTGTTTCACTCATAATGTGGGGAAATGAAAGTTGTTTTCAATTTAAACAGAAAGAACACCATTTGCAAAACAGAATGCCCATGTTTATGGTATCAAGGCTCAAAGGTGATGTCCATCAACTTCTTTCAAATGGACCTGACCTGCCCATGTGGGGCTACTCCAGAAATCTGGGTCCAAGGCAGTGTGGGTCCAAGGCCAGCCCTCACCCAGACCAGCTCCATGGTGCCCTCTCTCTTCTTACCTTGGGCATCCTTGGCATTTTTTAAAAAATTTATTTACTTATTTATTTTTGGCTGCGTTGGGTCTTCATTGCTGCGTGTGGACATTCTCTAGTTGTGGCGAGCGGGGGCTACTCTTCGTTGTGGTGCACGGGCTTCTCATTGCAGTGGCTTCTCTTGTTGCGGAGCACGGGCTCTAGGTGCGCGGGCTTCAGTAGTTGTGGCTCACGGGCTCTAGAGCGCAGGCTCAGTAGTTCTGGCGCACGGGCTTCGTTGCTCCGCGGCGTGTGGGAACTTCCCGGCCCAGGGCTTGAACCCGTGTCCCCTGCATTGGCAGGCGGATTCTTAACCACTGAGCCACCAGGGAAGCCCATCCTTGGCATTTTAACAACCAGTTCTGCACGTGCTGCTCTGGTTCATCCTGGTTTCCCCCACAGACACAGCCTCTGTCTTTGTCCTCAGGCAGCACACCCAACATTGGGGTAAAAGGTACCCCACATTGCTCGGCTGCCACTCCCCTGAACTGACTGACTCTCTTTCTGGTTGGGGTAGGGAGAGTGCAATCAAATTCAGAGAATTGGGGACTGAGCAGTTCATCCAACAGGTGCGTCAACCTAGACCATCACCGGGCTACCGACCCCAAGGTGATGTTGCCTTCACATCTGTGGTAGCATACTGAGAGCAGTAGAGAAAATGAAATGTTTTCATACACAGTCAAACCTCACCTTTAATTTAGCATGGACTACGGCTTGTCAAGCTTCCTGAGCAGAGAGGTACTGTGGTAATAAGCATTTGTTCACGTAGGTATTATTTGACATTAGTTTGCTTATTGAATCGGCACATTATAATCCACGATATACACAGAGTAAGTTAAATTGCAACAAAATTCATTCATTCATTTATTCATTCTTTCAGGATTCCTTGAGCACCTATCTTGTCCCTGTATTCTTCTGGGTTACTAGCATTACAGCCAGGAATAAAACAGGCATAACCCCTGCCCTCACAGATCTTATATTCTAGTGAGGATGGGAGACAGACTATGAATGTGGACATATGTATTCTTTAGAAAGTGAAACATGCTTTGAATAAAATAAATGAAGGAAAGGAGGATACAGTGACAGGGGGAATGAAATCTTACCTTATAGATGGTGGTGGTCAGGGCAGATTTTGCTGATAGGCAGAGACTTGAAGAAAGAGAAGCAGTAAGGCATGTGGACATCTGGATAGAGAGAGTTCAGGTAGAGGAAAGAGCAAGTGCAAAGGCCCTGGGCTTGACCTGTTTGAGGAGCAGCAAGGAGGCCACTGTGGCCGGAGTGGACCTAGTGCTTCTTCATTGCTGGTGTTTCAGAAAGTGTAACAGAAAATTAGATCAATTCTTCACTAGACTTGCTCTGTTTTGTTACTGCTGTTGTTCTTGTTGCTAACTAAAAGTATGTGAGAAAAGGGTGTTTTAGTTCTACTAAGTCTATGTTATTAACTGGCTGAGTAGGTAATCCCAGGTGTGTGTGTGTGTGTACAGACATGTATGTCTGTATATCTACATATATACAAGTTTAATGAAATTAGGAGAGCAGTTGAGACATACATTTTTATGTTTAAATGTGAGAGTGAGACTCATCTACCTGATTTTTAAAAAAGCCCTTTGTGGCCTGTGATGCAGTCTGCCCTTAGCAATCACTTCTGCCGGTGCTATCCTTTTCATCCTCCAAATAAGGCACAGGAGTTGGGTAAGAGCCAAAGTAGTTAGAAATGTAAATAAGAGCTCTGATTCTTGGCAGGATTCCGCACACCTGTGTTAAACTACCACAGGCGCAATCCCATTGGTGCAGACAATTTTATAAGCAAAACCTGAGGGGCGGGGGAGGTTACTTCCTGAGGCCAGTCTTCTTTTCACGCACAGTCAGCCTTCCCTGACCTCCTGCTGGCCCGCTTCTGGGTACTATGCATCCTGAGAAATGTTGGGAATTTTTTTTTTTCGGTTACAAAGATAACAGTTCTCACGCTTCCAAGTGTTTCCATGTGTCAGATTCTGAGGGGTGACCTGTGTTGGGAGCAGAGCGCATGCAGGTGATACTGTGCTGGTGAGCCTAGCTCAGCTTGTCTAGCGGGAGTGGTTCTGACAGCCCAACGGGGCCATGGCTGTGACCTCAGAGGACGCCAGAACACTTGAGGTACCAGAAGAGCAAATGAATAAAACTTTACCTGCTTCAGAATTAGACTCTGAAATGCACCAATGTAGCTTCAGTTGGTCCTGAGAGCAAGTTTGCAAATTTAAGAACAGTGTTTGGACTCATTCTTTGGCCATAACCAATATTTAAATATTTAATATTTTATTAAATATTTTAATGCTTCAGTCTCTCCATTGGTGAAATTCAGTGGTGTGGTGGACCTTCACGTGATGTGAAGGTACGCTAATTAATTGGTATCTTCTCAGGAAAAAAAACGTCACAGTGAGCCGTGGTGGTCCTTCTTGGTTGGAGCTGCTTCTCTGTGAATGACCGGCTGGGTAAGTGTGTCCCAGTAAAATTAAGTCTTGTCCTTGACAAGTGTTTTCAGAGCATTATAAGATTTCATGGATCACATCCTGTATCAGCCTGGTTGTTTCTAAGGGCTGAACAAATGCACTTAAAGAAATTTTGTGGTAATGGCAGAATATATCAGAATTAATCTCTAGAATTACATCTCTCTGCTTGGATATTTTAGTAAAAACAGGCATGTGATTTTTAGTCTTTGGTTTGTATGAAACAATTAGTTGTTCTCCGTTTTATTGTGTCTGTGGATTTTTACAGAAAACCACTTGACAGATGCACAACCGAAGAGTACATTTTGTATATTTAATGTATTGAGAGGGATGTTATCATAGCCGTTGCTTGTGGGCTCACCCACAAAAATAAACTTCAGCAAGCGTTTTATAGAATCTGTGATGTTCCAGGCACCATGCTAGAGGCTGGTAATTCAGAGATGAGGGGCACGATCTTCCACTTCTTTGAAGGAGCTCTCAGTTTAGTGGGAGGCAGACAAATAAACTAATAATCTCAAGACTGTGTAACAAGTGCAACTGGAGCCCAATGAGGAGCATGGGGGAGGGTTAGAGTTGAGAAAGAGGGAAAGAGGAGAATATACAGTGCAGAGCATAGCCGTATGGTGAAGTGATGTTTGGACTGCGGACAGTTCCCTTTGGCTGAAGCACAGGGTTGCATGAAGTTAGAGAAGTAGGAAAGGGTCTAGGATGACAACCAAAGGTTGAGCTTTATCCCCAAAGTGATAGAGGACCATTGAACAATCTGCAGCTGTAGGCAGGACTGCAAGACCAATGAGAAGACTGTTGGCATTGAGCCCGGCAAGGAATCATCAGGACCTGAGTTAAGACAATGGTGGTGGTAATGAAGATGGGAAGACAGATACAAGAGATATTTAAGAGGGAGAATTGACAGGGCTTGCTGAGTCTTTGGATGTGAGGGATGAGAAAGAATGGAGTTCTTGGCTTTCTAACTTGAGTGACTTAGTAAATGGCGGTGCCATTCAGGCAGTAAAGGAGACAGTGGGAACTGGGGAAGGGAAGTGGTGAGTTCAGATTTAAAGCTGTTGAATTTCAGGCACTTGCATGGTATCTAGGTGGAGACAGACAACAAAATGTAAAAAGGTACACATGGATGGAGACCTCAGCGGAAGATCAGAAGCGTAGAAATAATTCAGGAAATGTAAATTGGAGAGCGAGAGGGATTAGGAAGGGTATTCAGAAAGGGTGTGTGTGTTTAAGAAACTCGGCTGTAAGGAGGAGAGGGTGGTGCGTTGTTTCATCAGGTGCTGCTGAATCCATAAAATTGACTTTTCCCAGCCTAACTGGCCACGCGTCAGGGCATTCTCTATCATCATCAAATCAACAGGTTCCTCGCAGCACTGTTTGAGAGGATAAGGGTTGAAGTTGTTACATTAAAAGTCAGTCAAGGTCAGACAACTGTCTGGGACTTTCTAACACCTCCTGCTATTCCTGAGTAGAAAAAGAGTTTCAAAATCTCATTAGAGATGTTCTGGTCTTGATGCTTTGAATAGGATGGGTGTGGGACAGCTCCACAGAGAAATCTCTCCTTATCATGTCAGAAGGAACACCTGGCCTCCTACCTTAACAGGCACTTGGTGGTTTGTAAAAGAGCACTGGATTTCAGTTCTTCCACCACTGGAGACCTGGGGTGAGTCCCTTCCAGCTTAGGCTTGGGTTTTCCCTCCATATAATAAGTGGATTTGACTATATGACTTACAAGACCCACTCCTCCAGGTTCACCAGACTTTGATTCTGTCGTCAGAGTTTCTATTTGTTTTCCCTTCCCCATCCCTCCCATGCTTTGCTTCTTCTACATGATGGTTTCTGTAGTTTTCGGTTTACAATACACTGCTAGGAAAGAGCCCCATCTACACCTGACACGGTTGGAAATTGTGGCAGGGAAATGAGAAATCAAACACCAAGAAAATTGAGACTACTTTCTTCCAGCTTACTTTCTCCTTGGCTTTTCGCCTCTTTGGGCTGCCAGCTTACTCCTCCTCTTGGCCAAAATGGGAGTTTGTTCAAACAGATATCTGGGAGCCTGAAAAATTATGGACAGCTTCTCCATGGGGGAGATTCAAGGCCTGGAGCCGCCAGGATAAAGTCACTAATGTGCTTTGACCCCCTGCCATTGGTTAATTCTAATGATTCATTTACCCCAGTAGCTGTTCATTCAGTGATTACTTACCGAGGGCCTCCTGTGTGCTGTTTATTGGGCTCACCTGGGGTCCCAGGGTGCCGGCCTGAAAAGGTGAACACAATGAACATGGAATCTACCCTAGTGGAGTTAATAGTCCAAAGAGGGAGGAAAGAATATTGGAAAAAGTTACACAATAAAAGCATAACTACAAATTGTGACAAGGGCTATTAAAAAAAAAAAAGTAAAAGTAGCAATGAGGAATTTTAAAAGTAGGTCTGGATTTAGACCAGTATGTCAAGGGAAGGCTTCTCTGAAGAAATGATGCTTAGACAGAAAGACAAACAGGATTTAGCCAAACAAAGAGAACAGAGAAAGCATGTAGGCAGCGGAGCAGCGCTGCTTAGACCCTGAGGTGGCCAGAGAGTCGGGGGTGGGAGAGAAGGGGAGACGGGAGACACAGGTGTGGCCAACCGGGCAGGAGCTGCAAAACCAGGAAAGTTTGAGAAGAAGAGTGGAGGTCAGGGCAGCAAATGCTGCTGAGATGCCACTTCAGTTAAAGACTAAGCAATGTCTGCTGGCTCACTGGAGGCTACTGGTTACCTTAGCGGGAGTGTGGCCACAGGAGACTGAAGAGGAAATGGGGGGACAGGTGTAAAAGCAGCCGCGCTAAGACACTAAGCTATGATGGGGAAGTCGGGAAGAGAAGGTAGAAATTGGAAGGAAATGTGGAATAAAAGGAAGGGTTTTGTATTGTCTGTTGCTGGCTTTTCAGATGAGAGGTTTATTCAGCGTTTTAATAAAGACAGGAAAGATCTCATAGAAAGAGGAAGGTTAAGATACAAGAAACTGAAGGAGTGAGGTCCCAGCAAGGCGGCAGAGACGGGTCAGAAGCTGCGTTTCCTCCATCCTAACAGGAGATGCGGGACGGTGGTATTGGGGATTTGGTGGCAGAAAAATGGGGGCCTTCACATCCGATGCCACCTGTGAGGCAAAGTCGTCCCTGCGAATGGGATGGCAGGAGGGGAAAATGCAAGACATGACAGCCGCAGAGGAGGGGGCCCTGCTTACCCCATGACCCCTGGCGGGGCAGCCTGGTCCCCTGTACCTGCTGGCAGGGCTCTTTTCTCCTCACCATCTGTCCCACTGATCCTGTCAGCGTTCTTAGAAGTGTATGAGGAAGGTGTTTTGAGTTTGTTTCCTGTGGTTTTCCAATGCCAAATTACACCACTTTATGTAATTTCCTTATGAATCCAGAATATTCTCCCATGGGAGCAGTGCATTTTGCTCTGGTAATTTTTCTTCCCTGTTTTATTTCTAATTAATTTCATGATCCTCCCCCCTCCATGTTCTTGCTTTTACCCTTTAAGTTGCTTATACCCTTTGGCCTTGTAATCTGAAAAGCACATGATTTTGTGTCTGTCTTTTCTGGTTGTTTTTTGTAACTACATCTCACAGTTCAGTCTGCCTTCCATCCCATTTTTATAGAACACGTTATGAAGTTGGAATCTTTCATGCAAGCCCACTTGCAAAAATATTCAAATACTTTGCCTTGTGTATTTTTTGGCCTTTCTCTCCCCCGACACCCCCTCTCTCTTATGATGAGGAACTTTCAGGCAACATTTATGGCAATAACTAGAATGTCTGCTAGATCTTTCCTTTCCTTCCCTCTTCCCATTTCTGTTAGCCACCTGGCACTCACCAGGCCCTGCTGCTTTCACCTCTGGGCTTTGTATTTGTTGTTTCCACTCTGTGTCCTGTGCTTGCACTCTCCAGATCCCTGTCTCTTTGCTCCAAGCACCCAGAGTCTCTGTTTTTCTTCTGGATGACAGTCTGAAGCAGGGGAGCCCCCTTGGAGGTATGAGTGCTCTTGTTTGGGGTTCATAAGTCCATACCAAGTAGCTTTAGAAATAATGACGGATGAGGAAGGGAACTAACACTTGGTGAGCATTTACCTGCTAGGTGCATTCCTTATGCTGTATGAACCCTTATGGTAATCCTGCTGTAGGGAGTGTGGGCCCCAGTTTATAGACAGATAAACAAATCCCAGAGACATTCCTGACTTCTTGAGAAATATTTCAGGGCCAGGACTGGAAACTGTCCTTCTTCCCTGCCTGAAGCTCAAGGGGACCAGAGGTTATCACTGTACATCCTCTGGACACTTATGAAGGAGAGGCCTGGGTAAGGACCTTGACTTGCTTCAGACGCTGCACTCCCTCTGATGTGAGGGTGGCTTGCCTGGCAATCAGGAGTCTTCAGCCCTCGAGTCCAGACAGGAATCTCCTTCACCACTAGGTGGAGATGTAGCAGCACCGCAAGTGGTCCCCAGGCAAATGGAAAAGTAGACCTGGGGACAAGCCTTCTAGGGCTAGGGCACTCGAACTTTTTTTTTCCTCTTTAAATAATTTCCTGACATAAAACTAACCATTTTGAAGTGACAGTTCAGTGGCATTTAGTACATTCACAATGGTGTGCAACCACTGCCTCTATCTATGGCTCCAAAGTAAAACCCCTTAACCATTAAGCAGATTCTCCCCAATTCCCCCATCTCTGCTCCCTTGGCAACAGCCAATCTGCATTCTGTCTTTATGGATTTACCTATTCTGGGTGTTTTTAATAAATAGAATCATACGATATGTGACCTTTTGTGTCTGGCCTCGTTCTCTTAGCATAATGTTCTCAAGGCTTATCCACGTAGCATGTGTCAGTACTTCGTTCCTTTTTATGGCTGAATAATATTCCATTATATGGATATACGACAATTTGTTTATTCATTCATCCATTGATGGACATTTGGGCTGTTTCCCCCTTTTGGCAATTGTGAATAGTGTTTCTATGAACATGGGTGTACTATTTGTTTGAGTCCCTGTTTTCATTTCTTTGAGATATATACCAAGAATGGAATTGTGGGGTCATTTGGTAATTCTACGTTTAACTTTCTGAGGAACTCCTAAACTTTTCCACAGCAGCTGAACCATTTTGCATTCTCGCCAGCAGTGTATAAAATTTTTTAAACTTTTTTGACTAAGACGCACAATGAGAAATATATTTTACATTGCAACCCAGCATTCACATGTGTGTATGTATTTATATAACATATGTATATATCATACATATTTATATGTCATACATATATATATAAAAACAGAAGTTTTATGAAATAGGGCTCACCCTTATTACTACATGATGCACCCTGATGTGTCCTTCCTATTCTATTTTAATAGAAAAATAGGCTGGTTTTGATCCACCAAATTAGTTCCACAACTCAAAGCAAAATGAAATCTTAGCTGTTAAGATAAGAGTACTATTCTAAATGTAAGTAATAACATATCTCCTTTCCATTTGGATAGTCAAAGAATTTAGGCTATCATTCATCAGTTTAGCAATGCACAGGTTTGGGGGGGAGCTTATTTACCTTATGAAAATGACATTTTAATATAGTATATTCTCAAACATGGACAATTTAGATCATATACAAATATAAGTTGTACTGCATGTACTTGACAATGTGAGGATTGTAATTAGATGTTATTCTATAGTCAAGCAATGAATTTTTGGGTGGGTATTGTACCTATGGTTTCTAGGGAAAGTCCTGTGGTACATGTTATTTTCATTTATTGAATGGTTCAGTTCTTTATGTATCACTTGAATATTTCATAGTAGAGTAAGATACTGCAGCGTGCCATGGGATGACAAAGAGCAAGTGGTAAAAGAAGAGAAAGAAATAGAATCAAGAGAATTGGAAGAGGGACTTCCCTGGCAGTCCAGTGGTTAAGACTCTGTGCTTCCAATGCAAGGGGCATGGGTTCCATCCCTGGTGGGGGAACTAAGATCCCACATGCTGTGTGGTGTGACCAAAAAAGTATTAGAAAAAAAAAAAAGAATTGGGAGAAAAGCATTAGAAGCTTCTCAAATCTGCAGTGATAATTTATGACCATCTTCGAGAACCTGAAACTGTGAGCTTTCCTGGAAGGCGAGGTGTTTGGGAGCAGTAGAGACTAGGGGTTAGAGGAAATTCTTTTAGAAAGAATGAAGGACTGATACAAACAGGTCCACTCCTTGGGCAGATGGGGAAAAAATTACATTTTACTTCTCATTAACCTCTAACTGAAATTTTGTATTTTCTTCATTTATGAATATAGGCAAAAAACCTAGTATTAGCAATACCTACGACTTCACTACTAATTGAAATCAGAGATAAGTTTCATCCCATTACAGTTACTTTAGGTAGATTTCAATATTGTTTATGTTCATTATTTCATTTAAAAATTATAACTCTTAGGCTTGTCTCTAGATTATGTTTAGTGCATTGTTAAAGAAATGCATACATACAATACCATAATTTAAAATAATTTGATTTTTTAATCTGATTTTTAAAATAATTTGATAACTGTATTTCAGAATAACTGGTTCCCCCTCCTCATACACTGCTGGTGGGAATGTAAATTGATACAGCCACTGTGGAAAACAGTATGGAAGTTCCTTAAAAAATTAGAGCTACCATATGATCAATCAATTCCACTCCTGGGTATATATTTAGAAAAAATGGAAACACTAATTCAAAATAACTGGTTCCCTTATAATCCCACGTCTTTGGTCTCAGTCATGTAAACACATTCTGAGAAGGAGCCATTGGCTTTGCCAAAGGGGTTCATGCCCTGAAATAGTTAAGAAGCCCCTAGAGCTGTCCTCCCAGTAAGAGCCAGTGGCCGCATGCAGCTCCTGAGCACGTGGACTGTCGTGGCTGGTCCAAACTGAGACGCACTGTAAAATACACAACACGTCTCAAATATTTAGTGCAAAAAAAATTCCACTAATTTATACTTATTGCATGTTGAAATGGTAATATTGGGGGTATATTGGGTTAAATAAAAGATATTAAATTGAATCTAACCTGTTTATTTTTAGTTATTATAAATGTAGGTACTAGAAAATTTTAAATTGCATATGTGGACATCACTGGCCTAGTGTCAGACCTGAGCTCCAATCCTGGGTTGACCACATAACCAGCAATTATCTTCATTGTTGTTATTATCATTATTCCACCATGTCCTAGCTGTCAGATCCCCATCAATTGCCATTTCCTCATCTCTAAGGGTAGATAGAGAGCGGAGGAAGAGTATTGCTATGTTCATTCCAGACTGAGCCTTCTTCCTAATACATTTCTTACTCTCAGAAATGCCCTGCCACCGTATCTTACCCAGAAGTCCAGCAGAAGCCCCACAGCCATATCCCTTTTCCTTATTCTTCTGCTACTTGTTGTCTTAATGAACAAAAAAATTTAATTATATACGTGAGAGTGATATACAAAGGTGAGGATATAAGAATTCATAGACAAAGTGAACTTTTTTTAATTTAAAGAATAAGAGAAAAAGAAATTCCAAGGGATATTCCCTTGGAGAGTGAAGAAGATGGAAATAAGTTTTGAGGTCGGGTGGAGTCCTAGGCAGACTACAGATGCCACTCACTCATCCTGTATTTATCCAGAGAGACTCAAGTGGCATTTGGATAAGACCCAAGCAAACCACCAGCAGATGCTTGGAGTTTGGAAATGGCCGCTCAAATAGCGGGACAACCCTGGTGTGTTCCTAAACTAAAAGTCCAGCAGGCTACGTTCAATAGCTGGGAAGGTGACAGTGTGTTTCTTTAAGAGGAAAGGGCTGAGGAGGGACATCCCACCCTTTTGTTTGTCTGATCCTTAAACTGATGGAGCCCTGAGCATCTTAACACTAGTGCCCTGGGAATCCAAAGCCCTTTCATCTACAGAATCTCCTCTGAGATCATGAAATAACTTTCTGTAGACAGCAGATAGTAGCGTATCGCGTGCATCTTATGGATGAGAAGGGAATAGCTCAAGCACAGATGTGGATCACTGTGGCAGTACTTGGTGGGAGAGGGGCTGACTGAGCTTGGGTTTCTCCATAGGTAACACCACGAGGGTCAGAAGCATGACCTTCCACCTCTGTTTCCCTAGGCTTCTCAGAGTGACCTCACCCACCCCAACCATCTGCAGAGATCATTGTTCTCCCTTCTGGCTCCTAAGCATTTGGAGCTGCTCTCCCCACCAGCCTGTTAAGCTGCTCCCTTCCATCATTCAGCCGGTTTCTAACAGCCGCACCCTCCTACACAAAGCACTGCCTGTCTGGTCGAAGCAGGGTGGTGATTTCCCCACCCTTTCTGAAAACATGCCTTGCAAAAGATTTTCTCTATCCTCTAAAATATACTTGCCCCTTCACAGTTACATTTTCTACTACATTTGAACTGTGTCTGTTGGAAGAAGCATACGATGTAGGTGTTTCTCTGATTCACCGTTGCTGGGCTCAGACCACAGTCTTCTAAAGGTAGGAATCAGAGGGTCCGAACCACACGACCCCAAGAACAGATGGTCACTTTGAAGATTTTGAAGGTTTAGTCAGTGATGCCCAGTGAGGCAGACACTTGTTTTTAAAGCATTATTTCCGAACAAAGGGATATTCAATATGGCTTTAATTCCTTAGCTCAACTATTCTTAATCTCAGTGGTGATGATCTGGCTTCAGCTATGGTTTATCCCTGGTTTACAGGATGCGTCCAGTTGTATAGTTCCTATAGAATTGTATAGTTGTACAGTTCCTAGTTTTCCTCTGACCTGAGTAAAGCACTTTGACGTTGGCTCATTAATTTCCCAGTAGACAACTCCCATTATTTTCATATCAATTTATCTCTTTCTAATTCCCAATTATTTTTTGGTCCTGTGTCAACTTCTCCTACTAGTCAGCCAGTGTGTGCTTTATATTGGATATCTTCGATACTAGCTTTATCAAAACATAATTGAGAAGGTGACTCTGTTGCCAAAAAATTCAAATAATAAATGCCAAAGACTTACATAAACTAATTTATTGCCCAGTGTTCTGCTTTCATCATGCCATGGTTCCTCCCAATAGTATGAAGAATCCAAGGCTGGCCTGCCCAAGAGATGAGGCAGTTTGGTGATAAGAAGCAGCATCCTTCGTTCAGTAGAAAAGTAACTTGTCCAGGGTCATAGTATCAAGGTCAAAATTAGGAGCACAATAGTTTCCTGATTCCCAGTCCTTCAACTTTTGTTCGTAGGTAACTATAAACATGTGATCATACCTAGAAGAAGGAAAAAAATTTTAGTGTATGTAAAATTTAACTAGTAAGTGTATAAAAAAAACTAATCAAAACTTCTAATTTTGTCCAGTTTCATTGATTTTATAGATTTCAATAACTATACACATTAAATGGTACCTTTGAGCAAAAGTTGATCTGACCCTTATGACTTAAACTCTCATGTTTATTTTTATGCATGAAATTAGGACCATTAATGGGAATATTAGCTCTAGCCCTAAAAAGTACTTAATTTTTATCACTCAGTAATAGAAATAGCCTACCACATCTCAAAAATTTTAATGTAACTATGAAAACGCTCCTTTTGGGCTTGTTAAATTATCATTCCTATGGAGAAGAACCAACATTTTCTTAGTTCTCATTTAGATGGCAAATAGTGTTTGGGGAAGAGTGATGATTAAGATAAATAGAATTGTTTTTTACTTTATTATCTGTGCATTTTTGGTAAATAGTATGTGAAGCAAATGCCATTTTTTACTTCTTCAGAAAGGACTTAATATTTTATAATCATATATTAATTGTTAGCTGTTGTAGCTAGTTATATTGGAGCTGTTTGTATCTCAGTGTAAATAATTTTTCAGGTTGCTGGTGGTATATGAAAATAGGGTAGGAAAGTAGTACCTTTGTGATGAAGGTAAGTGGAAGAAACCTTTCCACATTTTCTCTTTACATGCACGTCTGTCAGAACAGTATTAAATACTAAGTGTGCCTTGCATTTACTCTGCAGAAATTGAGGTCAAATCTTTATATTTATACGTGCAAAATATATATGAACCACAGCATCTCCTGGGTTGGGCTCTAGGTTAATAATATCCAAACATGCAGGCCCTACCTTGAGAGGTTAATGGGAAGAATAAATTAGGTAAATATTGAGCTGATACTAAGCTAACCAGAACCCTGGGCACCGGAAGTTAGAAGCACTAAAATATTAAATACTTTTTTTTTTTTTGTACGTGCACGTTTAGGCTTTTATCTTTGCGAACTTCAGCCTTCCCCTGGTAGCTAGCTGGGGTGGGTGGCTGGACCGGGAGGACCCTCTGTGATGAGCAGGGTTCCTCTCTCCCCCTTTCCCTAATCTGGCCCTGGAGTGAAGGGGGCATTTTGCACTGGGTATTCTGGGTTCATTGCTAGCTGTAGATCTGCTACTGAACAGTTGTCTTCTTCCTGTGCGTTCATTTAATTCTTATAAAAGAACCTGTGAGATAAGCGCTATTTTTCAGACAAGGAAACTGAGACCACGAGGTGTTGAAGACTCTGGTCTCCTATATTGCTCCCCTTCTAATTAATATCCCTTGAATATTTGCTCTCAAAGTCTCCATTCATTTGTCTGGAACAGTGTTGAGGGAGAAGCCCAGTTTTCAGTTCGCCAGTTAGGAAGGTGCTGGGGTGGAGACCTGAGTTAAGGGACACTTTAGTCCCAATTCCTTGTCCTGGTGTCTCAGTGCCCGTTGCAGAAAGGCACCCCACAGATGACCAGCAGACCTACCCCTTTGTTCAGCTTTGTCCGTACAGGTCCTCTAGTTACAGCGCATTTACATCGAGGGCTCAGTAAGTGTCCATCTTTCAACTTGACTCTGAACTTGTCAAACACCCTGGGTGACACGAGCTCATGAGGGAAGGAGGCCTTCCCTGTGAGAGCAGCAAGGGGACGGACTTCAGGCTTGTCCTCTCCTCTTCTCCTGCTTAAATCTTTTAGGGCTTCCCATTGCCCTAGACCAACGTTCAGTTCCTTTGTCATGGCCAGGAGAGATGAGTGGGGAAGAAAAATGGGTTCTGCTGCTGTTTTTTAATGAAAACAATTTTAGGAGACATGATTTTCCTTGTTTATGTCTGAATCTGTGCAGCAACAAGCTGTGCTTTAATGAAGTTCTGTCACATTCAAAAAATTTAAATGTCTTTCAATTCATTTCAAAGAATTATTTGTACTGGATAGTAATGGAGTAAATGTTTTCCAAACTTGCGGAATCTATTTTTGTGAAGATTTGTATACGTGGGTTGGATTATTTTAAGGGAATGATGATTGCATTCCGTGTTTACGAAATGAGCGTTGTGTGCCATCACTTCCTATTTTTTTCTCTAATTTCTTAGCATAGGATAGATCAGCCCAAATTATGCATAGACCAAAATAGCAGCTTGTAATTTATGTCAATCATTTGTTCTTTAGGTTATCTCTAAAAGGCCTCTTATTCTACTGCTTAAAGAAAATCAAAACCCTTTCTCCACAATTGTCTCCATTGATCTCAACTGCTGTCTTTCTAACTCAATCCAGGTGATGCTTAATTTGACTTGGAACTGTTCTTATTAAGAAACAATATATATTAGTAGGGATATAATATATTTAGTGCTGTTTTGGAATTTGAAAGTCCAGATCAAAAATTGATACAGGAATTTTTTTCTTACATTAAGCAATTTTCCTTTGTTTCCTCAGGATGCTGGTAAAACATTTCTCCTCTGCCTCATACATTCTGTGCATGAATGTACATGTCACTCTGTGACAGTAATTACATGTGTGTAGCCACGTGCAGCCATCCACAGGGAAAGGGGGCGGATTCCAGTCCTAACCCAATCAACTCACTCAGATGCTTTAAAATCATTAGATAATGGCTCTCCATGTTGGCAAGCAACCAGATAGTTTGCCTCGCTTTGTTTTCACATTTGTTTTTAATACCACACATTTCGGTCTCCAAAAAAATTGTCAAAAATGCTAAGAAAGGGAAAATTGAATATGAATTAGAGCACAAACTGATTGCACTTCTGTTGCACGTTTTTGTCACAGGCAACAGCCAACACTAGGCACGCATGACAAGTCAGTTCTTTCACTCACTCACTCAGTGTGTGTATTTTGCATGAGGTCTTACCATGTGCTAAGAGGTGGGGGGGGATACACAACAGAGGGGGGACATGGGACAGATGGTTATAATAGGAATCCAGGTAGGATGTGGGTAAATGCCATGGATTGTAAGATACAATCCATGCGCCCTTTACCACCCTCATCCCACTGCCATTCAGCAACCTGGGACCTGGGTGACCATTTGGCCTCTGCCTTCCTGAAACACTCTTGTTTTCTTAGTTCCTGCTGCACCACCCAGGCTATCCCCAGCCCATTAGGTATCTTGATCACAAATAGGCACCCCTTCCTGTGGGTTGAGTATTGGGTAGATGCAGTCCCACACCAGGGTGGACACAGCTCATCACCACCCGTTGACAGCTTGGAGAGTGGAGTTTGGACTAGATGTCCACCCTTAATCGCCCCACTCCCACCCCAGGTCAGGCGTCCCTTATACAGAACACAACCTGTGGGATGAATCAAATTAATGTGAAAAATCATGGCATTCTTCTCTGGGTTCCTTTTAGGTAGGGCTACAGCCCCTCAGGGGACAATTCCTCCTCCAGACTAAAGCCAGACAGGAAGGCAGTGAGTAGTCCTGGAGAGCCAGTGGGGCCTGCAGCACTCCTTTTAGTGATAACAAGGGTTTTAGCACCTCTTCCTGAACTTTCGCTAAAGAGGTTGGTAAGCATGATTCTGGCCTTGCTTGTGGTTAAAGTAAATAAATAAAATTTAGAATAAATGACTCAGGCTCTAAAATTTGCTGGACCTCAATTTTACCAGCCATATGACTTTGACCTTTGGTCTTACTTTATGCCTCTTTAAACCTCCATTTTCTCATCTGTAAAATGGGGCTATTAATAGTACTTCATAGGGTTGGGGTAAGAATGGGCACCTTTAAATGTGATAAAGTAGGGATTTTCAGGACAATATTACTTTTCAACAAATGTAGATGGTGTCATTAATTGTTATCACTGTCTCAGGTCACTTTCCAACTCCCGCCCACCCCTACCTTGATACCATTTCCTGAGGCCTCCCACTTTTTCTGTATTACTGCTACTTTTCTCTCAGCCTCCAACATCTCTGCCTAATTCCTTGCCTAAAGATTCATGTTCTCCTAAGATTCTTAAGGAAGGGTCCCTCTTTTTTACAGATATGAAAGCTGAAATAGTTTTAGTTCATCTTAAATGACAACTGAAGTCTCATAACAAGCCAGGGACAAATTCAGATTTTATTTTGTATTTTAAATACCTCTGTCCAGGTGCCCATTCTGACTACATTTTTCATAAGCCTCCCCCACCCACCTAGAGAGAGAGGAAACCAAAGGGTAAATATGTCTTATCCCAGCTTGCAGCAGGTGTCATGCTATTTGGTTTGCAGGGCTTTCAACAAAACAAAAGGCCTTTTCTGTCCTTTTACAATATATGCTCTCTTTAAAGGTACTCGAATGAGAAAAAAGAAAAAAAAAAGCCTACACTGGACAAGATTTCGGCTTCTAACAGACAGAAACTGGGCTTAGTTGCTGATTCACTCTTCACAGGGAAAACTAGATGCCATTAAACACATTCTTTTCTAAATAGCATTTAAAATTTTATGAGAGCGTCCTCTTGAAATAACATATATGAGTGACATTCTCAGCAAATTAATATGTTTGTAGTAGGATTGAAAACTTTTAAAAGCCAGTTAAGATCTCTTTTATAAAATCAACAGAGAAAATTCTGTCAGCTTGAGTAACAGTATATAATAGCATTTGGTTATTGAGCTGTTTTAAATGTCTCCACCTTGCAATCCCCATAGTTACCATTGGTGTTCAAAGGTGATAGAGCTTAAATGGTACAAAAATGTATTTAACCTAAATTTAAAAGTTCTAGACTCCCTAAGGGTTCATAATAAATATCAAGATAGCTAAAATTTAATTAAGCATTTACTGTATGCAAGACAGTATGCTGAACACTTTCATTCATAATGTCATTTAATCTTTCCAGCAACTCAATGAGGTCAGTACCACTATGGATCCCCATTTTACAGATGAGCAAACTAAGGCTTAGCAAGGTTAATAGCTTGCCCTAGGTCTCAAAGCTAGGAAATTCTGATGAGTTTTGAGAGGCTTTGTGCTCATTAACTCCAAGGCACCCTGCAGCCTCCCTGTTCATTCATTGCCAACCACAGTGAGGGAGGCACCAGAAAGGTGGGCGTGGATATTTTTGTTTTCAGATGTAACAGACATTTTGGTAAATCCTTTGGGTCCTGTTTCACCTGGAATCCATATATTCAAAGTACAGGTGATAGAACTAAATTAGCTCATGAAACAGAAGTCAATCTGAGGAGACTTCATGAGAAGCAAGTGCTGTGAGTGGAGTTGGAAATCTTGGTGGTGGAGTGCTTACCTTTTCTATAAGGAGTCTGAAAAGCTCATTGTATTGATAGGGTCTTAGGGCATTTCAGGACATAGTCCTAAAAGTTCTCTTTAGTGTTGAATTTTTAAAAATTCTTAGTCTTAGGAAAAGTGTACTCTTTCCCTACTATTTCTCAAATGAACTGTTCGTCTGGAAAGTCCTATTTGTGTGTTGATTTTGAGTGGGGGAGGGGTGCTCACTTTTTTGGTGAAATAATTATTAATATAGTTTATTAACGCCTTTGGAAAATGTTAGTCGTAAATGTACTGGGGAGGGGGAAGGACTCATGGTTGATGAGATGCTTAGCCAAATCCCACCTACTCAAACGTAGCCTGTCAAGATTAAAGTTCTCGTTTAATCGTCTAGTCCAGCTAAATAATAACATGAAACAAAGCTAACTGAAATCAGGACACCTGATATCAAGATTTCATGGAGTAAAAAGCCATTGTGCCGCAAGGAATATAACGCTTTGCTTCTTATCTTTTGATAGCAAATAAAAATAAGCTTTCCTGGGCTCGGTGGCTCGTAGAAAAGACAGGCTTGAAGGTCCATTGTGGAGCCTGGCATTCGGTAAACAAGCCTGAGCGGTTCGTACCGTCCCCTTCGGACGCACACGTGGGGGCGGGGGAACGGGTGCCCCTCAAAATGACAGCATTTCTGGGAGCGAGCAGCACAAAGTGCAGCTTCCACTGCGCCCGTGAAAGGAGGGGAGGAAAAAGCCCAGGCCGATATCCTGTTATCAAGCTTTCCTGCTGCAGCGGGGCGGGCGGAGGGGGCTTTTCAGAAAACGTCGCTGCAAACCAGATCCAGGGGTGCCGCTCGGCTTCCTGCGGCGACGCGGGTGTGTGGATTTCGGGGGGCGGACGCCGGGGGAGCCGCGGCGATGCAGCCGCGGGCGGCTCACCGGCGGCCGTTCTGAAGCCGGGAGGTCCCTCCCGCAGCCGAGCCGGGGCTGAGGAGTGGCTCAGGTTGAGCCCGGGGGGCGGAGGCTGCCCTCCCAGCCCATCCCTCAGCCCTGCGGCGGCCCGGAGGAGCCGTGGGGGCTGGAGCCTGTCTGCGCCGCGTCCGGCAGGCCGGCCGAGAGACCCTCCCTCCCGGGGCAGGTGGGGGACTTCCTCGGTGGGTCCCGTACCTGCCGGGCCGAACCTGTAGGCGGCAGGCAGCGGGCGTGGCTGGTTATAGCAGCTCAGAAATGAAAGCAGTGGCCGCCGCCGCCGCCTCTCAGGGCTCGGGATCAGCCCCCAGCAAATAAGGAGCCAGTTCTGGACCCGAAGGAGGAGGAGCGGCCGAGCATCTCTTTCTCCCCGGCTGCTCCGTGTCCTTTAAATGAGGACTCGCTGCTGGCGCTGGAGGTAGATCTGCAGAGCCTCCCTCCCGGCCGCTGACCCCGCTTACATCACTAACCTGTGACAAGCGCATCTCCACGCCCGGTACCTGCTCCCCCGGCGGCTCCGGTCCAGTCCGAGGAGCAGCCTCTTTGTACGTCGCCGACATGGCCAGCCAGCAGGATTCCGGCTTCTTTGAGATCAGTATCAAATATTTACTGAAATCCTGGAGTAATAGTGAGTAATAGAAAATAACCTTTTGTTTGTTTGTTTGTTTGCTGGGTGTTGCCTAAGGTCCGAGAAATGAAATCTCAACTGGACGCATAGGCTTGTGAGCCGAGGAAGTTATTTTTTTTGTTTTTTTGGGGTTTTTTTTGCTTCCATCTGCTATGAAAATCAAAATGTCAGAGACTGAACTAGCTTTCCTGAAGTGCAAAGGCTGCGGTGGAATGACAGTAGC
Source organism: Balaenoptera borealis (assembly GCF_965194805.1). Lineage (NCBI taxonomy): Eukaryota > Metazoa > Chordata > Mammalia > Artiodactyla > Balaenopteridae > Balaenoptera > Balaenoptera borealis. Next base: position 9,586,726 of record NC_138877.1, read on the forward strand.
TTTGGTTTGATTAAATTTTCAAGTGGGATGGCCCTTCAGACTCTGGCCAGCGCAGGATGGGGCATTCCAGGCTGCATCTCCTGCCTTGGTGTTTGTTTAATGTGTTCAGGTTTTATTGAAATATTTTGTGAAGTGTGGTTTAATCAAAGGGGTGTGGCAGGGTTTCAGAGTACTTCATAATTGTTTTATTAGGGTATTGTCTAAAGAAAAAAAGTACTTAATAGTCCAAAACCTGACTCATCTTTTTTTTTGACTGTAGAGGCATTTGCAGATTTATTTGATCTCTCCCTGTCCATGTGGATGTTGTTCAGAATGCTATTACAGTATTTGACTTTTTGAAAAATCCTGACGTTTGTGATCGTCCCAATAATGTGCTTTTCTGAAACATAAACAAGTGAGGTGCTGACCGTAGAATCATTTATTAGGATATCAGAATGTTATGGCTTCTGAAGTTCCATTTCTGACCTACTTAAAGGTTTTTGCAGTCAGATATTTCCAAAAGACAACCTCTAAGGCATCATGGATCTGGAATCAAATTAAAATGAGGCCTTCAGGTGATCAGTGATGCCTTGTATTTTCTGAACAGTTTAAAAACAAAGTCTTCTTTATTTCACCAACCAGCCTTTGTACTTGTTTTGGATAAAAGACCGGCTGGTGTTACAGATCCCTAATTGTTTGAAATTTTAAAAAATTTTCCAAGAAAAAAATTTATGTTGTATTCTGTGCATACTAATGAACCTACCTGAGCTCAAAGAGCTGGCGATTAATTATCTCCTACACAAATGACTTGTGGCCAAGATTGTTCTTATGTAAACAACCCGGGCGGGAGAACCTGTGCCATAATTGCTTTGAGAAAAGAGCCAAAGTACCTTCAGCCTGAAGGTATTCAGGGATATTCATCTCTAAATGCTATCCATAGAAACCTTCTTTTCCAGATCATTTTGCACCACTGTATACACTATGGGGGTTGTCTGAAGCTGTTTTTCTACAAGTGGGAAGCCATTTGGGAGTAATACTGTCACCCTAACACAGCATTCCTTTGTTATAGTCATAATTCATTTATCTTGGATTCATTACTTGTGTAATACTTCACACTCAGAGGGTGAATATTCCTTTGTCTGTTTACCCTTTGATTAATGAAAAGAATTTGACATACAAGGTTCTTTATGGAGCAGTTTTCCGATATCTGGAGAGACTTAACTGTTGGACATCAGTGTGTGGTTTTGAATTATTATTTTGAGTACTTTAAGGCCAGATTATTTTCTTCCATCCATTTCTGTCATTGCCTCATTAGATAGAAAATTATGTTGTGACAATCCTGAGGCCAATGGGATTTCTTTTAAAATCTTTCTCCCCTTTTGTCTATTTTCAAATTACTCTAGACAAAGTCTATATTCTCTCCACCCTTCCTAAACTCTCCATGCCCCACCCCCCCAAAGCCCCCTTCACATCAGGAGATGGTTCAAAATGACTGTTCATTTCTACTTTGAGAGTGTCTGGGACACAATTTTGAATTCTTTCAATTCATTCAGCAAATATTTATTCCACACCTACTACATGCCAGGCTGTGGAGCTACAAAGGTGACTAAGACACAGCACCTGCCCTATATCTTAATTTCTTTATCGCAGAAGAGAGAACTTGGTGATTCTCTAGCATGCCTTTGGGGGTCAGAATGTTTTTCAGTCCTTTCTTAAAAGAGGAAGAGGAAATACACCTTATGCTTAGGCTTCCTTAAGCTTGTTGCAACACTAGCATAGCTCTCAGTTTTACATATTTTCAGTGGCAAAAAAGAGAAAGGAATTTGTCTGTGCGGAAGACAAAGTAAAAAACAGGAGCTTTAGGACGCTCAGCCTACTCAGGGCACCAGGGCTGAGAGGATGCACCATGGGGTCGGCAGCTTGTGGGCCCAGCATCACAAGTTTGACAGGTGAGGAAGCCCCCCTCTGCCACATACCCGAATGGAGAATCAGGCCTCTAATTATGTAGTGGTGCTTATTTATAAAAGTACAACAATTAAAAAGCAATAAAACAAACTCTATAACCATGGCTGACTGCTTTGCAAGGTGGTAGTAAGAGGAAAGATGATTCTGTGAGTATTTACAGGTTAAGATTTCTATCTTTTTTTTTTAAATGGCACATTGTAATTTTGTATATATTTGTCTCCTCTGAAGAATTAACAAGTCAATTATATCAGTCATTGCCTGGTGAGATGTATTAGCTTTTCGCTCACTGTTCATTTTGACACTCCCTTCTTCCCTGGCCTGCCCTCTCTGTCAGGCTACCCTTTCATTTTAATGGAGTTGGGAATTCAAATGGCCTTGATGTCTGGAAATAAAATGTCCTTTGTAGACTTCACTGCTTTCCTTATCCGCTTGGACACCTGTCCTGTTGCTTCTTCCCCACTCTTATCCAGGCCTTCCCCAGCTGGTCAGTGATTCTCACAGCTGCACCCCCTTGATGTTCATGGCCATGGCCACCATGGGCCCTCTTCAATTTAACCTGGAATATTGCAGTGGTCTCCTCATGGTTCACCTGACATAGAGCAGCCTGGAGAGGCTTCTGCCAGCTTTTCAAAGACTGTATCACAGCCTCCTCTGCCCCCAAGTGTCGGGGACCACCATACAGGACCCTCTTTGAATTCCTTGTTCGTATTCTCTCATGTTTCTCTATTCCAGCCATAGTTAATCTGCTTCCCCCTCTGCATTTCACTAACTTGCTCTCCAGTCTGTGCCTGTACACATGTCAGCCCCCTAACCTGGCACGCCCTCACCTAGAACACACAAGCTGCAGAACCAAATAGGCCTGGTTCAGATCTCTGATTCCTGCATTTGTGAGGCCTTGGAAAATCGATTAACTACTCTCTGCCTCAATTTTCTCATCTGTAAAATGGAGGCAACAATAATGAATACCTCACAGGAGTAAATGAGGCATTAAGATGTCAAGTACTTAGCACAATATCTGGCACATGGTGAATCTCAATAAATTTTAAAATAATATTAATGTATTCCAGTGCTTCCCTTTCTTCTAAACCCACTTAAAACCAAACTTAGACCATTTTTCACCTTAGCATTGACAGCCTCTCTGGAGTATTCCATGAATAGTCAGCATTCACTACAGCCCCTGCTTTGGGCCATTCTTTTTTCTAGATTTACTTTTTATCTTTACCCCTTTTTCCACCTCAGCTTCTAGTGGACTATGCCTACCTTCCCTAAGTACATACCTTCCAGCAGCGTGGGAGATGGCCTGGGAGTATTCTCGGTGGCAGAAAGTCACCGTGGCCTTTCAGGTTTACTACAGAAAATGTTTAGAGCAGATAGTTCCAAGCTATTTCATGGGAGAGGAGGGCTTGCTTTGTATTGATGCACAGAGCTGCTGGGTAGGCTCTCCTGCTGATCTGAAACTTCTAACCGGCGTTCCTTGGGTTTCTATCCATCCCATAATGACCAGTGAACACGGGGCCCAGTGGATGAAGGGGCATTCGGGGTCCATTCAACATCTCCATCTTTCCAGGGCAGGACAGTTTGTATCTTTCCTACAATGTTGACAAACCTTGCTACCCCATAGAGAGAAATCTTTGAATGCCTGTTAACGCTTCCAGGGAATGAGAATTCCATTGACAGACTGCTCTGGGGAACTGAACAAGCCCCTGGCCTGTTTTGGAAGGGACTGCTGTACATTATAAAATGACTCATGGTGCTGTAGAAAAACTTGCTTTAGTGGAAGAATTGAGTGTGGCATTTTTCAGATACGCTGTAGTGAGGTAAGTCATGGTGGTAAGGACAGTATTTCTGTCCAACGTAGAAATGCTGGTTAGTATATGGTAAGCTCTGGGGACGAAGAGAAACCACGTTCAAGTAAGGATTGAAAACATGTCCGATTCACTGCAGAACACTACTCATTGATCCCTATTTATGTCACCAGGATACTGCAAAGATGCTATGAGAAAGCCTTAAGAAAAATCTCAAGATGTTAGCTCAGTTAGTTTTGTAGAGTTGGTTTAAAGAAGTAGAAAACTGAAGAGGTTAACCAAGTTGCCTAAGTCCAGCAGAGCAGTACAGCTCAAGTGCAAGCACACGCACCTCATTCTTCTAACAGTGGGGAGCACCCAGCACTGTCCCAGGCACTTAGAGGAGAGTTACTCCCGTGTTCCTGTAGCCATGGTCACCTCTGCTGAAGTTGTGAGAAACGGAACCCCAGATCAATACCCGCTCTAAGTAGAAAAAGTTGATGTATCCTGGGTTTATGATGGAGGAAAATATGAGGTTTTTATTTGCTTTTGTTTTTTGGGGTTTTTTTGGGGTTTTGTTTTGGCTTTTTTTTTTTGGTTGAAATGCATGAACAATCCTAGAATCTAGAATAGCAGTAGCTGCCACAGTGCCTGAGGGCCCACCCTGTGTCAAATGTTATGCTTGGTAAATTATATGTAGGGCAAACCACATCACTATTTGTCCAAACTGAGACACCTTTAAGAGTGAAAGTTAATAATTATGCTGGGACACTAGGCATAAACGGGGACTGCCCTGGGCAAAGGAGGCCATATGACCACTCTGTTTATTATCTTTACTCTTTCCAGTAACCCTGCAAGGTTACGTATTATCTACATCTTACAGATGAAAATGAGAAAAATGAAAAATGAGAGTTGAATAAGTGGTTTGCTCAAAGCCAGGATGGTAGTAAGTGCCATAAACCCCTCCCCCAATCCAGTTGATAATCTCATTTTTTAAAAATTACCCATAGAATGAGCAAAGGGTCAAGAACACTTTGGGGACTTTAGTGCTTTACAGGTACTTTCATTCTTGTTGGCTGATGACACTCCCAATTCTTTGCCTCCTCCTTCCCTGTCTACCTCTGAAACCACCCCCTGCCCCGCCATCTCTCTCAAGACGCAGCGCTGGAGAATACCATCCCCTTAGCACAGACCTGTCTGAAAGCCCTAAGTATTAACAGCTCTTTACTCTCATTATTAAATATAATATGCAGCCAGTTCTGTGCCCTATGGTCATTTGATTTCACACACACACACACACACACACACACACACACAAAGGATTATAGTAAAAAGGTACATTTCTTCTGGTAGAATATTTTATGTTGATTACCCCCATTTTTAAAAGTACATGTAAATACTTAATTAAATAGCTCAAATAAATAAGAATATATTAATGGTCTTCTTTTAGAATTGTCCTTTGCTTATCTTGTTGGGGTTTCTCTGCTCTGTTGTGTTCTTTTTGGGAAGCAGTAGCAAACCCCTAATTATCTTCAGCAGTGAGAACAGGGAGACTATTTCCAGGGATGCTGGAAATCTGTCTATAATTCGGGTATCTCATTTTTACCTGATAGCTCTGGTTTCCACCATCATAAAACCCCCCACGAGACTGGCCACACAAAATGATTCAGTTTCAACTTCTTTGCCTACTTTTGCATGCTGCTTGCAGAAGTTGCCAACAAGAACCAAAATAGTCAGAAAGGCAAACAGCAGTAGGCAAGAAGGAGAAATGACCTGGATATTTTTACAATGCGGGAACAGCCCAGGATATTTGAGAAAGTTGCCAGTATTTAGATGTTTCAACTGATATAACATGCAAATATGCCCTTTATTTAAAAGACATCTGTTTCAAAACAGTTTAGTACCCATGACTCATTAGTTCACTTTTGGGTACAGTTCAAGGAATTGAATAGATTCCATGTGTCCTGATCATCTTATTAGTTACATCTATATTTTTGAGCCCGGTGAGATATTCAGAATGTGCCGGGCTCAGAAGTAAGTTTGGGCTGATGAGAAATGACATTTTCCTTGTGTTGGAGGTGTTCTATAGATTGACAGCCCTGAATATAAGCCTTTTGTGCAGGTTCTTTGTTAGTACTAAACCTTAAATGTATTTAGTGCCTTGTAGTTTGCTCAGCGCCTTCAGACACCACATTACCTCATTTGATGAATGAGATGCATTGATTCTGAATAAACTAGCTTCTTCTTAAATGTTCCTGGTTTGGGATGAAAAGGCTTAATTCTCCCAAAGTTCAGCTTCTGTGGTATGAGATACCCATACGGCATCACATAGGTATATTTTGTGAGGTTTCAGATCAAATGAACAAATAATGATGTTAGTCCATGGTCTTGACCTTTGAATGGGACTTTTTAAGTGCAGTATACCTTGGCATTTATCTCATAAGATATACAGAGGTGAGTCTGTCCAAAAAACATATGTATTAAAAATTCCCAAATTTATTTGTACCCTAGCATTTCTTAGTCCTCTTTTTTTTTAAACACTTAAACATTTCTACTTTTTCGCAACATGGTGCCTTTTGGGAATCACCCACTATTTGCAGATGACCCCAGTGCAGAAGGTTTAGCAGGCACCGACTTCCTGGAGAGTGGCATTTATGGAAAAGATAGTACACAGCTTTATCTCTTTTTTTTTTCTTACTAATCTCTCTCATTTGATAGATCCCATTCATCATATTCATTTCAGTATTGTTCCATTGTAGAACTGTTGGCTATATGAATAAAAGAATCCTCTTTCTTTGAGCTGAAATGTATCTCCCAGTTTCGGAGGAGCAGTGGGAATAGCCTTTTCCATTAGAACATCTTTACTTACTTTTCAATGCTGCCTTATACTCAAAAACTTACTATCTTAGCATCAGCTTTTCTTGGTTATTACTCCAAAATGTCTTGCTGCTTGACAGTGTCGAAGACGCAACGCAAACGCTATGCGTTACTTCTTTCTTGAGCATCTTCTGTGCACTAGACACTCTGCTTTGAGAGCTTCGTAGCTGAATCAGACCTGGATCCCACCATCAAGGGTCTCAGAGCTTCCCTTCTTCCTTCCTTATTAGAGTCAGAATTCAGGACTATTAGTGCAGAAGTTCCCAGGACTAGGAGAGGATCCAGTGATATTTCAGAGACACTGTATGCCCCAGAGAATTTTATTTGGGAGGATGTGTTTGATAGATTCTGTTGACTTTAACTTTCTGGATTTGTACTTTCACTGCATCAGAGAACTATTGGAAGCCTGGTGTTTGCAGGCAGAGTCCTGTGAGGACATTTTCCAATATTCCTCCTAGCAGGATGGCTGAAGGAGAAAAGGAAATGTAAATTATTTACTCAGGAACACTTGACCAGATGTCAGTATTTGGGAGAGCAAGGGTTTCAGATAGGCATTCTTTACCTTAGAAAAATGTGAAGAAGAGTTACGATGTTTATCAGAATTTTGGCGTGGGACTAATTTAAAGCCATTATACTTCATTTGGAGTGGTCCTCTCACTCTTCAGCATATTTGGGGGATTAGAGAGAAGGACTGTGTATGTATGTGTATATGTGAATTATATATTTCTATACGTTGTTTAATGATCATATATCTCACCTATGTTCTTACAAACACTTCTTTTTACAGAACATACAAGCACAAGCATTTAAATGTTAGTCATCCAAAACTCCAGATGCTAAGTAGTGAAAGTTTATATTCTGCCAGCATATCAGGCTCTGTAATGAGTCTGATTTTGGTTTAATTCCTTTCTACTGTTTAGTCATTTGATGAGCTGCAGATGGAAATTTAAGCCAAAGCCATAATATTTCAGCCAGTACTTTTTATGCTACTGTAAGGACTTGTTGTCATGTCAATTAAAGGGAGTTGAAATCTTTTTCAAGAAGACATTCAAATCTACATTAAGGGCTTTTATCAACTCTAATTTGATATACAACTCTAATTTGATATACAACTCTAACTGCCTCTGCTGTTCTAAATCAATTGCAAAGTGCAAAGTAGTTTAGCAGTGGAAGACAGCTTTGAAATGTCTAGTATTTCTCGGCTAATGCCACAAGCATAACATTATGGAACTATACAATTAAATCTCCATTAAATTTTTTTGTCCTAAGCTTAAGAAACACTAGGCTGACTTCTTTGAGTCTGGATTTAAACAGGTAAATATATATTTTGGCAGCCATGAAAAGGAGAGGGTATTAGATTAACTAGGGCAGTACTTTAGTAAAATTCCATTTGAATGCTATATTTATGTAGGAAGGATTCAGCAAATCAGTAAAATGATTTATTATGTAACCGTCAAATCAATAAAATGCTTCAGTTGTGCAAATACAAGATTAGGTTTTCCTTCCCTGTTTTTGTTAATTTTCTGTGTGTGACCTTGATCGTCTCCTTCCCTTACTTCCTTGTGTGAAAGGAGCAAAGCTGACACTGTCTCTAGCTGTTTTGTATGAAGGGTTTTGAATGCCTCCACTGAAAAAAGAGGTTTCTGTAAACATTGTAATACTTGTCGGTTATTTCTCCTGCCCCATTAAAGCCAGACCAAAGGAGGGTGAGCTGTACATTCTTGAACTTGACTGATAAGTAGAGACCAGTCTCTGACTTTCTAAGCTTGGTCAGTTTCTTGGACTAGCTCGCTCTTCAGTATTCCGAATAAGAAAAAGTTGTCACACTACACAGCCTATCGGGTTCTTTCTATTGTTATTTTTACAGCAAAGTGACTGTGTGTCTAACTCAGTGAATTTGAACAGGGTTGTCTCCAATCTGAAGTGTGGCATTCTTGATCCAGAGACGGGCATTTCTTTCTGCACAGTAAGATATGGTGTTTTTGGAGACTGCTGGCATTCTGGAGGTTTTATAACATAGGATCGTACAGCCAGAGGATACGCTCCTAGGTTTTGGTAGATATCGTGTTTCAGTTAAGCTATGTTGAAATAAAGTAGTTCGTAAGGATGCAAGATGCTATTAAAAAATCTGTCTGAAACATCGTTTGGTTTATTATACTGTTCACCTTTACTTAATGCCTGCAGCTAGGTAGAAAGCTCTGTGGCAGCTTTAAAGAATTGTAAAACTAGAAAAGTTGCTCAAGATAAGCATACTGCCTATGACTTTAGCAAATTATAAGCAGTTAGTTTAAAGTTTGCAGGTTGGAGCACCAATGAGAAGATAAAAAAAAAAAGACACCTGCTTTTTCTTAAAAAAAAAAAAAAAAACCTGCTTTTCAACTTTTAGTTTTTGAAAACCACATTTTAAACAAATCTTCACTAAAAATGAGGCCTTGCAGTTGAATGACAACATGAACTTAGCCTTAGTATCACTTGTACTATTTCAGCGCCCCAGAATTAATCTTTTACTTTTCTTTTTTTTTAATTGAAGTATAGTTGATGTACAATATTATATGTTGCAGGTGTATAATATAGCGATTCACAGTTTTTAAAGGCTATACTCCATTTGTAGTTATTGTAAAGAATTGACTATATTCTCTGGGTTATACAATATATCCTTGTAGCTTTCTTTATGCATAATAGTTTGTACCTCTTCATCCCCTACCTCTATATTGAGCTTCTGTTTTTCTAATGAGAATCGTAGCTTCCTTGAGGAGTTTATAGAGAAGCCCACCCCCTATTGGGCCACACTGGGTGTTTGGTCTCCCTTCCCTCATGATGTGAAAGTGGCCCTGAGGCCTGCCCTCGTCTTTTTTTTCTAAGACAACCTGTCCTCTTTCTGTTTTACTTGACTGAATACAGTTGCAAGCAAATAGGAAAATGAGACATTTTAGTCTTCTCATTGTGCATTCCATTTACTAAACAAACCCCCAGTCCTTATCATTATGGGAAAGTTAATCCTAGTTTATGCCAACTGAGGTATCAGTTTTGAAGGTGTTTTAAAACGTGGCCCATTTTCAACTGAGAAAAACTATTTTTTTAACTAACAGTTTAAATGTTTGAACTTTAAGAAAGGTCACAATTATGAATGAGAATGAAGATTCTATCACAGTTTAAATATCCAAAAATCTGTTTTACCTTAGCTTCTTTTCTTTCTCTTGTTAACTGTTCTATTTGCCATTTCAATGATTAGTACCATTTTCTTAGGGGGGCAAAGGAGTTGAAATTCAAATTATTATCATTGTAATTAGTCAACCGCTTTACTTATTTAAGAAAAAAGGAAAATATATATATATAAATTGGAAACTACTGAGTAGGATTCTGAAGATCAGTGACTTTCATTTCTAGATCCTAAATCCTTCTTGTCACAACTCCAAATACAGTAACATACCTGCCATAATGGTATGGTTAGTCATAGAACTAACTTTGCCATCTAGTAATTTGAAATGTGTCATTTTAGGATGCTTTTGCTATACGTAATAGGATAACTTTATAATGGCTGAAAGAATAAAGACTTAATTAGCTTGCCTAACCACAGCCTGGATGGAGCTGGGAGGTTCTGAATGGCTTTAGAAGCTGGAGGACCCAGACCATTCAGTCTTTAGACTTGTCACTGCATGATTACAAAATGGCCACCTTAGTTCCAAATATCTTTGCTTTACTTAAGAGGAAGGAATGAGGCCCAGTTTAGGTCTGTCTTCTGGCAGGAAGGAGAAGATTTTGCTGAAAACCCCGGCAAACTTCCTCTTGCAGTCCTCTGACCGGAATTGGGTCACATGCCAATTACTGGCAAAGTTGAATGGAATTACCATGTTGGCTTCGACAAATCATGATGCATTCCCTGCACTGGGGTGGGTCCACCTTCTGTTAGACAAGACTTCTACCTGGTACCTGAACAGAATACTCTTTTACCAAGAGAAAAGGGTAGCAACCAATAACAACCCCCATAAAATATAAACTGTACAATGGTAGATGACTATTAATCACCACCTGTTGTTATATAACATCGCATTAAACGCAATAATAGTAGCTGATATTTATAAGCCCTTATGACGTATCAGCGCTGTATTAAATGCTTTACCTGCATCATTTCCTCGAATCTTCACCGTGACCCAACTGGGCGTATACCATTTGTAAGTGACAGAGCCGGGAATCAAACCTAGACTCTAGGATAAACACTAAATTATGCTACCTCTCATCATTATTTGTAAGATAAAGATATGGATTAACAGTAGGTGAAATTGATGAACCTCAGGTAGGAGCAGAAGTATATTGACATGTAAGTCCTAATAAGTTACCTCAGTGGTGTTTGTCAAGAAGCAGTGGCAAAGAGTTCGAGAGCACTCAGAATAAAAATTCTCTATCTCTTTGCCTCCAGTTTCAGGAAGAGGAGAATTTTCTGATGTTTTCTTTCTTATGCCCATTCAATAAGAACTTGAGTCTGCTTTTCTTTTTTTTTTTTTTAAAGCAAATTGTAAGGAAGAATATTACTAGATCAGAAACTTGAGCCCTTGAAGATTGTACCCAGTTCTCAGCTGAAAGAGAAAAAAACCAAAGGAATGTAATAGGTTTATTAAAATCTGTTGTTAGATTAAAATGAACAAATACAGTATTAATTTGAGGGCCATCCGACAGTAGTAGATGAAATACCCTTAATCTTGTCATTACCCAAGAATGACAAAATGTTTTCCTGTTTTCAGATATTTCCACTTATGTAGAAATGTCAGTATTTTCCAATGAGGTTTAGATTTCAATCTCATTGTTCAGATTCAGCTACTAGTTTGAAAGGGCCTTAGCTTGACTCACTTTACCTATCCACGGCCCCCATAAGCTAATCTTGCAATGGTCCAATAAGAAGAATTGGCTGTGTTTCAGCCAATGTGCTAAGCACTATCTCATTTAAACTTAAATCAAATCCTACTGAGGCAAATCTCATCTCATAGATGAAGAATCCTAAAGCAAATAACTAAATAAATCATACACACATACACACATAGAGACTTGCCCAAGGGAAGTGCGTGAATAAGTACTGGCACCTGGATTCGATTTGCTTCTGGCTCTGGAGCCTCTATTCCTGTTGGCAGCCCAGCAGGAGTCATGCCCAGCCCCCTTCTCCTGTGATGATTTCCCACCAGAATGTTTGAAAGAGGCAGGTCCTCGCTTGTTCAGCCCTCGGTGCAAGCTTGCAACTGTGATTCAGTTGCTGGGGGAACTTCTGGAATGCATGTTTCTTCCTGAAAATAGGAAAAATTCATTCTTTGCCACTCTGATTGACCTGTTGCATCCAGCCTTTGGACACGATCTGTATAGACAGCAGGAAAAAAACCCAACAAAACCCTACTAAATTCTAAAACCCAGAGATGACTTTAAGCTGGACATGGATCAAGTTCCCGCTCTTAAGGAGAGGATTGTCTAGTGAAGGAGACCTACATAAATCAATAATTACAATCAAATATGACCAGGAACCAACCCCGTGAAAGATGAAATGCATCTCTGAGTAAGAGTGACTATAGTTTGTACATAAATGTAGCCCCCTGACCCCAAAGGCCAGCTTTTCTCTGTTATTTCCCTGCTTTGCTGATAGTCATCTCCAAAGCTGAATCTTTTCTCAGCAGCCTGGAGAAGCTGTGACTCCACCTCTCTCCTCCAGGTCCCTCACTGTGCTCATTTTCCTCATCACAGATACTGCAATTTCTCTACTGGTCAGGCCCAGGCAAGAAACTGAGTCCTTTTCAACCCTTCTTTGTCGTTCGTTGAAAACATGGCTGAAACTTCTTGTGCTTCCCTTTCCACATCTGGATCTCTGTCACCATCACCTCTGCCACAGCCTTGTTCCAGGTCTTCGTCACCTCCCATCTGGAGCATCAAAACTCTTCCTCTCCAGACTTTCTGCTGCCACCACCTGGCCGCCTTTCCAGGACGCTCTGGTCCTTGCCACATCCTTGAGTGATGACCTTCACCTTTGTTCTTTTAACTGTGTGCCGGCACTGAGGGTGAGGTTTCCACAGGCAGGGTTGGCACGATGTCTATGGTAGCAAGCGCCCCGAATAATTAAGGTGTCATTATGAGCTCAAAGTCATCATCTGAATTCATTGTCTTGACCGTGTATATCCAAAGCGTTTGTTTTGGTAGGTTTAAGAGTTCTGTAGAATGCAGAAATGGACTCCATCTCTAACCCACACTCTGTAATCCCAGTCATGGCCCAGGGGTGGGATGGAGGGTTATTGTAGTGCTGGGACTGCACTTTAAGGTAAAAGGAGTAACACATACTCTACTCTGTGCATTTTCATGCTGCTGAGATTTGAAGAGTCTGGATTTGACGGGCATGATGCAGAAGTTAAGGAAAAGCTGGCCTAAAGTTAAGTAAAAGACCACGATCTAAGTGTAATTATCTGCTAATAAAATAAATGAACTCAGGCAGAGGATCTAACTACTCATGGAGTGTCCACACTCCGATGATGGAAGGCCCACTCAACAATTCTCAAGTGTCCCTTATACACAAAATAACAGTCATCAAACTGGCCCAATGAGCTCATTAAATATCATATTGTTCTGCCAGATAAGGCTCTTGTTTTAGGGATTGACTCAGAGACTGTCACTTCTTGGGCCAGGAGAATGAAAGTACTCTTCAGGCTCTGGGAAAAAGATAGAGAGAAGTTGTGGATAGAGGATACTGTTCCTAGGCCATCCCTCCCATCTCAGTCTGTCTGACTGGACTGTGTGTTATATTGAAAGATGACTACTCGGCTGATTTATTCAGCAGTGTTTCCATGAAGTTTCTGCTATAGACCCACACAATGGAGAGGAGGTTAGAATGTTCTTTCTGGACAGGGTTCAACTAACGCCAAAGAACAACCCAGGCTTGATGGTGCTGGGCTGGCAAAGTCACGCGTGCTCAGGGCTTGAGTCCAAGCCTCCATCTCCTTCCTTGTAAGTGGAAAGTAAGCCACATCCAGAAGAGTCAGCCAGGAGTGTCATCCCATTTTATTTGCTTTTATTTTTTTCTTGCTAAAAACAGAAGTGAATCACACTCTTCACGGAGCCCTGCTGCCGAAGGAAATGATGCAATGCTGGTCATGTGGCACAAAGGAAAAAGGCCCATTATGCAAACCTAGTTCTTCATTGTGTTCTCGTGTAAGGAGAGGTTCAATCCCCACGCAGGGAAGCAACATAGAACTGGGATTCTTTTTTTTTTTTATAGATTGAGAAACTGATTGGAAATTGAATGCAAACTAAGACCACTTGACTGTTACTGAAATGAATAGCCCAGTTTGCTTTTTTTTTGTTTGTTTGTTTGTTTTAAAGAAATTCACGTTCTTTTATTTATTTATTTATTTATTTATTTATGACTGTGTTGAGTCTTCGTTTCTGTGCGAGGGCTTTCTCTAGTTGCGGCAAGTGGGGACCACTCTTCATCGCGGTGCGCGGGCCTCTCACCATCGCGGCCTCTCTTGTTGCGGAGCACAGGCTCCAGACGCGCAGGCTCAGTAATTGTGGCTCACGGGCCCAGTTGCTCCGTGGCATGTGGGATCTTCCCAGACCAGGGCTCGAACCCGTGTCCCCTGCATTGGCAGGCAGATTCTCAACCATTGCGCCACCAGGGAAGCCCAGAACTGGGATTCTTAAACGTGGATCCTTTTTCTACACGGAGGAACCATGTTTTACTTCATTTTTGTCTCCTTTTTATTCTTCTGCCTTTTCCCATTGGATTCATTAATTTTGATTGTAATACAAAGTATGGAAAGAATTGATTTAAGCTTGTTTGATTTACTTTTTCTGTATGATTTGGGATAATTATGAACATGTGCTTTGCCTCAGCCCCTAACTTGCTATGTGACCTTGAGCCTAAGGTGCTTCAACTCTGATTCTGTAGAAAGGTTTTAATATACATCATATATATCTTCATAAATAAAAGGTATACATGTATATTTAATATGCCTACCATAAAGCCTTCCTAATTAAATGAGTTAATGTTTATGAAATGTTTAGTATACAGCCTCACTATTGTAATTGCTTGATAAATGGTAGCCATTATTATTATGAATTTATCTAATGAATGCTTGTCTAAATTCCTCTGTGAGTTAATGGTTTTATCATGTTTGCTCATTGCCAAGACAATAGGACAGGGACCCAAGAGTCCTGGAGTCTCTTTGTGCCATCTTCTTGGCTTGGATATCTGGTCTTTACCACTCCCTATAGCAGACATTTTGGTAAAGAAGTATGTTTGTGGAACGTCAGAAAATAAACCATCTGAAGAGGTCCAAGTTGAAATACCTTCCTTTCAAATTCAGAGTTGTGTGGAGTGACTGCTAATACAGCAAGGTATTACTATGTGCTACAGTTGCAGCCTTTCCTGTAAGTGTCACATGAATTAAACCATAAGCACATGTTTTTTTGGACCTGAGCCAAAGTCCTCTCCCAAGTGTGAGTTCAGTTGTCACCTTCAGGGTGAAGTCTTCTTTGATTGCCCCACTTCCCCTGCCCTTTCTACATACCCCCATTGTAGCAATGGTCACATTGTTGTGTAAGCATGCTTTGTGGTCTAGGTCCCTCCTGGGATAAGAATCCTCTGTCTGTTCATCATTATATTCCCCAGACCTTTCGGGGCACACTGGCTCTTGTTAATAAACTGTCAAATGTTGACAGAGTGAATAAAATTACCTGAATGGGTGTGGGAGGCTTATGGCCAAACTTAACTAAGCATTTATCCCATCTTGGATCAGCCCCCAGCAAGCAGTAACAATGTTTTGTATTTGGAGGTTCTTTCTTTTACTCCAAGCAGTAACTCATCATCCACTCTCAGCTATAAAGTCTCTTTCCTTCTGTGACCCTCACCTGTTTTCTTGGAGTGGATTTAACCTGTTAAATTGCACCTTTGTGGTCACAGAACTCAGGGCCGATGTGTCCATGAAACTCATAATGAAGTGACAGTGAAATAATTATGTAGTAATCAGCCAACTTCAGGGAATATTTCTGTGGTGGGTTTTTTTGTTTTTGTTTTAAATCAGTGAACACTGTCAAAGATTGCTCTCTATAAAAAAGTATTAACTTATTCCTACATTCGTCGAATTTAACTTTACTTTTAAACCTTCCAGCCACTTTTGCCAAATTGGAAGAAAACCATTCTCAGTGAAATTACTGAGCTAATTTAATTCTTTACTGATCAGGGTCTTTTTCCATGAGAGGGATGCCGCTGTTTCACATTTGGAGAAATTGATTGCCTTAGTAGAGAAAAAGTTCTGAACCCAAAGATTTCATCATGATGCTTATGGTGGATGTACTTGGAACATCGCCCCAACTGGTCATGCCTGAATGGGCTTCAGGAAGTACCTGCAAGTGAATCAACAGTCTTCCCCTTCTCTTCTTCTTCTTTTTTTTTTTTTTAAATTACTAGCTACTTTATTTATTTATTTATTTATTTATTTATTTATTTATTTATTTATTTATTTATTTATTTATTTTTAGCTGTGTTGGGTCTTCGTTTCTTGCGAGGGCTTTCTCTAGTTGCGGCAAGCGGGGGCCACTCTTCATCGCGGTGCGCGGGCCTCTCACTATCGCGGCCCCTCCCGTTGCGGGGCACAGGCTCCAGACGCGCAGGCTCAGCAGTTGTGGCTCACGGGCCCAGTTGCTCCGCGGCATGTGGGATCTTCCCAGACCAGGGCTCGAACCCGTGTCCCCTGCATTGGCAGGCAGATTCTCAACCACTGCGCCACCAGGGAAGCCCCGCTTCTCTTCTTATAAATTATTAGATGCCTACTTGAGTAGGGCACCCGGCTGGATAGAGCTCACTCGGAAGGCCTACCTCCTGCCTTCTATGGGCTTTACAGTCAAAGACAGCTGGCTTTGATGAAAGGAGAGATATAAGGAAGTCACAGAGAACAAAAATGCTGATTAGATAAATGTTCTATCTGTGCCAGGCCTTTTGCTTGGACTCAGGGATACTGACATAAATAATCATCCAGAGGATAAAGTGATTCATCTTTTTATGTGGAAGAAGGCAGAGCCTGTGACATTTGAACTTGAAGAATGCCACAGAAAAGAAGGGAGGGGGCAGAGGGAAGATCATGATCAGATGCTGGGAGGTATGAAATTCGTGGGTTCAGGGAGCGACAGCTGGATCACAGGGTCCCAGAAGGAGAGTGATAGATGGTAGCCATAGACAAATGGGGTCAGATCATAAGGAGCATTCATGAGCTGCTGAAGGGTCTGGGCTTTACCCTGAAAGCATCGGGCGAGCCCCACAGCTTTGTAAAGCCAGGAGCAACATGGTCAGATCCCAGCTAATTCTGGGAGTCTTGGCTGAAAATGGAGGTAGAGAGGATCTCTGTGAGGAAAACCCAGGAAAGAGATGACAAAGACTCAAAGCCAGGTAGAAGGAGAGGTGTTGGAGGGGAGGGAACGGTTTCAAGCCACTTGCCTGGGATAGAGTTGCCAGGGCTTGGTGTCCTCCCTAAATCTAGCCTGTGCTTGATTTTAATGCACGATATGAACATGTATGATGATGTAGCTCATGCAAGCTGCTTAAAAGAGAGAGCAAGAGACGGAAGCAGTTACCTGAGGAACAGTGTTTTGGAATTATACGTGGAACAGAAGTTGTGCTCTTAAAGTAGAGTATTTGTGTTGAAGCTAAAAGGTGATGGTGGAGTTAGCTCTTGACAAAACTCATTTGATTTACTGCACCAGAATAACAGGCATTTTGCTGCTAATGTATATAGCCTCTGTTGAATTTGCTTCATGGTTATTCCCAGGTTATAGATTGACAGAGGTTTTATTTTGTTTTATTTTTCAATAAAATGTAAAGTTTAGATGAGCAAGTGACGTTGAATCATTTAAATGTACAAATAGGGCTCTAACGAATGCCGCATAGCCCACTGGAATACTTTGGGATGGTTTGAGGGTATCAGTTCATCTAAATTGTCTAGCCAAATTTTGTATGTGGAAGTCTCCTGGGAAAGTGTAGTGTAATTTTCACAGGAAGGCCATGCATCAGGAACAGTCCCAAACAGAACAGTTCTTAAGAAACAAGGTTCAAGATGATCTCTGTTAGCTGCTTTTTGTTGCATCCGTAGCCATACATGGTTTGGTCCTGCTCAGATAGACAGGACCTGCTCTCACTTTCCTTTCTACCTTCTAGGAAGAGCAGTGTGCTTTCCAGGCCCATGTGTACTTCTATAAATTGCTCTAGGAGAAAATCTCTCCTAGTCTTAGGCAACTTGATGATGACATATCTTTCTGTGTTTTTGTGCCAGTTCAAACTAGGCTAGTTGAATCAGATTCTCCCAATGCCTCCTCCGTGCCCTTACGTGAGGAAACTTCTGGAAGTTGTATTAACTTTTGTGGTCTGCCAGGCATGGCAGTCACTACTTCAGAATGCCGCAGAGTGCTCTGTAACAATTAATAAGTCATGGCAGGTGGTTCGTCATCACATAAGAAAGTAAGGCAGACATGCACCTAGTTTGTCATAAAACAATACTGTAAACCTTACGCCTATAACTGTCTTGCACACTCAATTCTCTGAATTATAACTTAAAGTTATAATTGTGTATCCGCCACATACAGTATTCAGGAAGACGCATCAGCATGTGAACAAGCTCTTGAAAAGCTCCCTAATAATGAGGATTATTTAAGTAGATGAACCTATAGCAATAAAGTTGGGACAGAAATAATATCGATACTTTAAACGGAGAAGTTATACAGTAACAAAACTCCACTCATATAGATACATATTTAAATATTTCCATCCCTTTCCAGTCTGAGAGCTCAAAGTTATTGCATCCCAGGATGTAATTGGGTGAGGAAAAGAACTGTTTCCCTTTTATTTGGTTAAGGGAGGTTTTGTGGTACAAGTCGGATTTGTAAAACGTCTTTGAAAGAGAAGATGTGTTGGCAGGATTGGGAGGAAAAGGTATGTCAAGCAAAAAGTGTGTAGTTGGAGTGAAGAAGCAAAGGAGAGGAGTGGTGGGGTGGCTGGCCAGAGCAGCTGAAGGGAATTCCAGAACTACCTCCTGGAATGAAATAGAAGCCCACCAAAGCTTCAGATGCACATCTGCCAGTTTAGCTTTCTGCTTGAATAGGATCCCATTTTCCCCAGCACTCAAAGTACTTCCGAGGTTTCAGGTGGGGATTAACTGATGAAATGATTCTGCTGTGGGAACAGTGTGAATCGAGATTGTGGTGTGCCTGTATTGCTAACGCAAGTCTGCATGAGGAATTGACATATTGTCAGACCGTTTTACCAGTTTTTCTTCCCACGTTGATGTGGCTTAAAAATTAAAGACATAAACAAATGAATAAATATTCATTGAGAATACACTGTGTGCAAAACACTGCAGTAGGAGCCAGGTGAATTGCAAAGAAGTGTGAGGTGCTGACCCCAAAGAGGCAGGCAAGGTGGAAATGTATATTTAGTAAGAATGATGGTGGTAATACAGTGGCTATCACAAATCCGTGTGTACTCAACTGTAATGTGGGCAATATAGTGAGACAGGGCCAAGGGAGTATTAAGATGTTTAAAAATCAGTTTCCTAGTCAGTTTTATATTTTTGGTTTTATATGGATTTGGCTGCCACGTGGAAGCATTTAATATCCGAGATATCTTTTATGGTGTTTTTGCGTCTCAGCATCTAGGAGGCAATCTGGTAGAGCGGGAAGAGTACAGACTTCTGAGTCAGGAGAGCTGTATTTGACTCCTTTTTTTCTGGCATCAGTTGAGTGTGCGATCTTGGACAAGTTACTTTAATTTTCTCAGCGGGGATAAAAGTAACCACCCCTCAGTCTTGAAACCAAGTTCCCAGTCTTACCCGGCCTGATGGTTTTTTGGGTTTTTTGTTTTGTTTTGTTTTGTATTTTTTTTTGTTCTTTCTTTTTTTGGCCACACCAGGCGGCATGTGAGACCTTAGTTCCCCAACCAGGGATCGAACCCACACCCCCTGTAGTAAAAGCTCGGAGTCTTAACCACTGGACCGCCAGGGAAGTCCCCCTAGCCTGACAGTTTTTCAAGTGATTAATAGATATTTGCTTATTGAGTCAATAAATCAATATTTTTATCACCTATTTGTGAATATTTATGACTACAGATATTTACTAATTCATAGATATGCAACACTGGCTTTTCTTAATGGCTTTCCGTGTTTATTCACAAAAATTGTTTCCAATATGTTTTAAGTTTTATCAAGTGGTAATTGGTCTAGAGAACAGCATGTACAATAGAAATACAATGCGAAGGCTTTATGCAATTTAAAGTTTTCTTGAGGCCACATTAAACAGAGTTTAGAAGCATCTGAAATTAATTTTAGTATTTTACCTAGTCCAGTATATCTAAAATATTATCATTTTGACACGTAATCAGCATAAAAATTATTAATGAAATATGTTATATTCTCTTTTGGGGGAATAATTCAGTGTGTATTTATCTCGTACCACCAGCACATCTAAATTTGAATACCAAATTGGTCAAAGATACTTGATCTCTATTTAGATTTCATAAAACTTACAGTTTAAAAAAAAATAGTTTTACGTATGCAAATTATTTACAAACGTACCTAAAATTTTTCCAGTAACGGAATCAAGCATCAGGTTTTCAATTTTAAACTGATTAAAATTCAGTAACTCAGTTGCACTAACCACATTTCAAGCGCTTAATAGCTATATTTGGCTGGTAGTGAACAGCACAGGTAAAATTATCTTGAATTATTTTTCAGTAGGTCCCCAGACTTTTAGGCAGCAGAATCATTTCATAAAAAAATAAAGATGTTCTAAACCTGGATTTCATTTTGGGAGTTACCTTATACTGACTATGCTTAGTGGTGACTTCTGGCACTCAGCTTGTTCTGCCTGCTAGATTTATGACATCTCCTTTGAATGAAGCCCTCTAGATTAGCCTAAGGAATGTTTAGTTGCTTTTAAAATGCTGCAGAAAGATCGGCGTTTTTTCATAGTAAGCATCTGAATCCATTATCTTTGCAGATGAATAGTCTGGGTCTCAAGCTGCTTGACTTGCCCAAGATCCCATGGCTAGTTGTGGGGCAGGTATCCCTTAAACCTGGACTTACGGGTCCTTGCTGCTCCTTATTTTGCCTCATTTAGGTGCAGGTGGATCCCTGATGCCCTTGCTTTGGACACTTAACATCTTACCTGAAGGAGGACCCTTTCTCAGGCCATATTTTTTGATTCTCAAAAATATCATCAACCCCAAATCCAAAGTGGAGTGTGGAGACCATATTGTAGACTGAATTGTCTCAAAGAATCCTTGGGCAGAGCAAGGTTGTGGAGATGAAGGTCGTGGAGAAAGAGGCTTCCTTAGTAGTAAGAATGTATGCGGCTAAGTGCCTTCTTCCTGCTCCTTCACTGACTTGTAAAGGCAAAGTTTAACTTAATAGAAAAACAACCATTACAGTCCTCAAAATAGTGGTGCTCTTACTATGTACATTTCTGTTGTATAAAGTTCTCTTTTGGAAATGTCTCTTTTTTGCTGCTAAATAAAACCAGTAAAGATGATTCATAAGCATTGGGTGGAAATGGATATGGGATACTTAGCTGAATGATTCCTCAACGTTCAATGTGACTGGTTTTTAGACACTGTTGGCTCCTATATGCTTTCTTAATGAATAGTCAAAAGGGATATGAGCTAATTCCTTGAGCTCCTGCCATTAACTATTTCACCAGAATTTACATACTTTATAGAAAAGGTTAATGTTTTCAGGACTGGCCAAAACTTCAAGTTCAGAAATCTTTGTTTAAATGATGCTTTCTTAGATGCAAGTAGTTGTTTACTCTCGTTTTAAATGTACCTATCTGAGCTCCTATTGTCAAGTTTATTGTATTAAGTATTTAGATGTTTTGGATAAAAATATGAAAATCCTCGAAGTTTTCACCCTCTACTATTGACACACTAGTACATCGTGAAGACGCCCCCTTTTCTGTTCTGGGCCGCTAGTCAGAAATGTCCTTACAGACTATTAAGGGTTTCCAGGAGGCTTACTCTGAACTAAAGGCAGGTATTGCCCTGTCTTTGGCATTGTCATTAATTGTACGAATGCTTTTAAGAATTTTTGCAGCTATGAAGCGATCATTTGTTACACATCTTACCTTTTGATTTTCTGCATCCAGTTTGCTGAGGGTTTAAAAACTGAACAAAAACCTGCTTGATTTGTGTGTAAACAAAAGTTAGACTTGGAGTAGGAACTTGCATTAGACTCTGTATAAAGTACTTGGATTTTGTGACATCTCTTTGGGCAAAGAAGCTGTGAGGCTGTTTTAAGATGAAAATCACGTTCAGGACAAGGTAAGTAAACCCCAAGTTTTGGGGGGTTACTTCCTGATTCTTCATTATGTTTTGAGTTGTAAGTATGAGGTTACCAACTTGATAGCTCTGTTCAAGATGGTAACTATTTTAAACTCTCCTATGCATTCCCCTGTCTGGGGAGACAGTTTACAGGATACTCAATTATCATTTATTATTAAATATTCCCAGAGGCCACCAGTAGCTTCCAAACCTGGCTGTACATCAGAATCACTTGTGGAGCCTTTAAAAAAGACAGATTCCAGCCTCACCAGAAGTTGGTGAAATTTGTACTGGAATTTGTACTTTTTAAGAGCTCCCCAGCTTTGGGTAAATGGGCTTTTGTCAGGCCCCTCCCCCCAAAATAAATGAGTTAAATGCAAGAAGCAGGATCAATGCAATGTTCCTCCAATATAGAGTAATAAAAAGACTGTAGGCCAGGGAAAGATCCAGTTAGGGATTGCACTTAATAGCTGTGGGACTGGGGAATGTCACTAAGCTGATTCATCATCAGAGAAAAGTTTCTGGAGAGAAAGCATTTAGAGTATTGCCAACACACGTTAAGTTCTTTCCCTTCTCAGTAGCATAGAACCCCTTCTGATTTTCCTCTCTAAGGTTGGGCTTAAGTGCACCTGGTAATTTACAAAAGCATGGGTGATACACAGGTTTAAAGAGAGCCCCTGTATAGGTTCAGACAATCTGTATACAATAAGTATTGCACACCTGTTGGTAGAATACTGCTTTAACAGTGGCTGGGTTCCAGAGGCTCCCTGTGCCAAAACAAACCAGTATTTTCCTAGAGTCCTTCCTGGCAAACATTTTGGGATTGCGTTTGTTTGCTGCATATGTCTTCAGGTAATGACATGCTTGGCAGTGTTTACCTACAACTAGAAGCCTGTTTGATAGCCATTACCTCCAAGCATAATGACACATTGTCTTTTAAAGGTTCTCTGCCCTTACGGTTTCCACAGGGAAGGGGCAAGGCTGCACGTGATGTTTGCTTATGTTGTACTTAATTTGGTTCCTACCCTATGACAGCCTCAGAGGTTCTTTGTCTCTGAAAGATTTGTTAATCCAAGTGAATGAATATATTCTGTGCTATGTTATCTCATGGAAAAATAGTGAAAAGAGATAATCCTCTTGACACTGGCATCTATCATTAACGGCCACATTTCTGTGGTAATATTTTAACACTTGCATTTACTAAATTTCTAGAAAGACTAGTGTGCACATGATTATGCAAATAAAATGTAACATCTCATTACTGAAATATTTCATTAAATATATCCCAAATTGGTTCTAAAGCCTCAGTGAGAAATGTTGAGTTTTTAAGACCAATGATGGGGAAAAAAAAGAATTATCAGCTTGAGTTTCCTATGACTTTAGGGTTTTGATTGATATAGGTTGTGTTCAGTGTCACCATTTTAAATGCTGACTTTTTCTTCAAGCTGGAAAAATTTCTTGAGTTGGTGTCTGAAGGATATTTTTTGCTTCCCATAATAGACTAGATTGTACATTAAGGAAGGTGAATACAGTCTAATAGGCTACATTTGATGAGAGTGGTTATATAATCTAACCTTCATGCCAGTAAAGTAGCATGAAGTAGTATCAGTCGGTCAGTAGCCTAGAAACAGTCTGCCAAAGCAATAAGGTTAACTAGACACACTGAGGAACGCCCTTGCAACTTGTAAGCTTGTGAAGATAGAAGCAACCAGTTTGGACTTTCACTTGCCCTTAAAAATATTTGCAGTCAAGCCACCATGCCACACAGAAACAGAAAGGAAATTTTTATGAATATTAGATTAACTTTTTTTTAACATCTTTATTGGAGTATAATTGCTTTACAATGGTGTGTTAGTTTCTGCTTTATAACAAAGTGAATCAGTTATACATATACATATGTCCCTATATCTCTTCCCTCTTGTGTCTCCCTCCCTCCCACCCTCCCTATGCCACCCCTCTAGGTGGTCACAAAGCACTGAGCTGATCTCCCTGTGCTATGCGGCTGCTTCCCACTAGCTATCTATTTTACATTTGGTAGTGTATATATGTCCATGCCACTCTCTCTTTGTCCCAGCTTACCCTTCCCCCTCCCCGTATCCTCAAGTCCATTCTCTAGTAGGTCTGTGTCTTTATTCCCGTCTTGCCCCTAGGTTCTTTGTGACCATTTTTTTTTTTTTTTTTAGATTCCATATATATGTGTTAGCATACGGTATTTTTCTCTTTCTGACTTAACTTCACTCTGTATGACAGACTCTAGGTCCATCCACCTCACTACAAATAACTCCATTTCGTTTCTTTTCATGGCTGAGTAATATTCCATTGTATATATGTGCCATATCTTCTTTATCCATTCATCTGTTGATGCACACTTAGGTTGCTTCCATGCCCTGGCTATTGTAAATAGAGCTGCAGTGAACATTTTGGTACATGACTTTTTTTGAATTATGGTTTTCTCAGGGCATATGCCCAGTAGTGGGATTGCTGGGTCGTATGGTAGTTCTATTTTTAGTTTTTTAAGGAACCTCCATACTGTTTTCCATAGTGGCTGTATCAATTTACATTCCTACCAACAGTGCAAGAGGGTTCCCTTTTCTCCACACCCTCTCCAGCATTTATTGTTTGTAGATTTTTTGATGATGGCCATTCTGACCGGTGTGAGATGATTAGATTAACTTTTAAAGTAATAAAAAGCATCAACTTTTAAAGTCATCATTCAATTAATATTTGAGGGTTATTATGGAACTATCAGTTAAGCATGCCAGCAGTCCAGTGTATGTTATTGATTAAACTTAGATTACATTAATATCGTTTAAAATGCCTAACATTTATGTAACATCATCGGGGGACAAATGATCTCTGAGTAAATTTCTCCAAGTCATGAAGCTTAACCCTTGAAGTGTCAAAACATTTCAATTTAATAATTTTGAATAGAATTCTTTGTAAAGTGTACTTTATTATTCTCTGTGCTGTATCTGTGCTATTGTATGCTATCTTAATTTAACCATGTCTAAATGAATTCAGATCATCAGCACATGTATTAATTATTAAAGATTCATCATATATGGCTACCTTTAGCGCTCTTGAAATGTTAAGGGCTCTCTCTTGTTATACTAAAATATCCTAAGGCTGCTATCCTTCCCAAGTTTTATGTCTGCTTTTTGTCGTTGTTTTCTGATTTTTCTATCAATATCAGCCATGAGCTGACAGCTGTCACTTACTCAACTGTTAGTGTGCTGTAGGAGCCTTCACCCATCCATGATCTGATGTTTTCAGTCTAACATAGATTGAGGCAAGGGCAAGATGGTTAAAATGATGTGTACCGTAGGAGAAATAAGCTCTGAGTGGAGATGGGTGAGGTGAGGTGGGAATTCTTAATAACAAAGACTCTGAGCTTTAATGGATGGACTTTGCGTCATCTGTTTTGACTCTAAAAGACACCTTCTATTACTCATTAATTCAACTCTACTAGGCATCCAAAGATGAGAACAATGTGGTTTATGCCCTAAGGATGTTCCCCAAACTGGTAAGGGCCAGGTTACCACAGAAGCACGAACAAACCATGGAGGGCATCAAAGGAGACTAGACTCTCTGGCATTCAGCTGGGTTTGGGATATGTGAAATTTCTGGATTAAAAAGTAGATTACTTGGGGGCTCCTCCTAAATGTATACAAAAACAAATACTCTAAGGTTACCATTGTTTAGAAGTTCCAATTCATAGTAAGGAATGTACTAGAATAAAAATAAGTGTAGTGACTCGAGTCTGACAACCCTGTATTTGAATGACCTTGAGCAATCTTATTTTTAATCCTTTTCATCAACTGTAAAATGGAGTTGGTAATGCCTACCTTATAAGGTTGCTGTGAGGATTGAATGAAGTAATACATGAAAAGTGCCTGGCAGAGTACCTGAATCCAGTTCCATGTCTCACTAATGTTAATTCTTTTTTCTACCTCTTTCTCTCTTGCACTTCCCTTAAATACTGTTTGGTAATTGGTATCTGTAAAAAGAGTGAAAAAATAAAATGATAGATACTTTTTTTCTTATTGGTATGAGGCTCTTTTAAGTAACTTTTTTTAATTGAATGACAGTCACATCATTTGAAAGGTTGATCTAATAATAGCACTAGAGACTTGAAGCTGACAAAGTGCAAATTTTCAGTTGAGTCTTGATTCCAATTTAGATCCAGAAAGAGGAGAATTGAAGAAGAATTCTTATTACTCAAAACTCAGATACCTCCCTAGGCACACTTGTAATTGTTTTGGCCCCTTTTAGCAAAACATAAACCAAATGCCACATAGGCATCTCAGTCAACTCTTTAAAAAAGGCGTTATAAACCCTGGATGTGTAAGACACAGTGGTACCATGGGGGCATCTTTGCTGGTGTTTAGCTTGCCTGAAACACTTGGAGTGTTCATTTTGGTAATGTGGACATTTTTCTCCTTCCTGTGAAATGTTTCCGTTCATCAGTCAATTCCCCATACCATGCTGTTTTGTAATTCCAACCTATGTTGCTAGAGCAAACCTTCAATTACCCTGAGCAAATCAAAAATAGAAAATGACTTGGGTTTTGTGCTCTTCACAGCTGTGTTAGTGAAGAAATAGATTTTCACTGACCCTCATAAAATTCTTCTGCCGGAAATAATGCCCACTGAAAGATCAGTTAGTTACACTTCTATTTTGTTTTTAAGTAACTTTGCATTTTCCTTCCCAATCTCCTCATTGGCCTAAACCTGTTTTCTTTTGAAGATAGAACATTCAACGCTCACCAATGTTGGCTCCTTCTTGGTGTTATAAATTAAGTTTTTAACAAGTCGATTTCGGCTGTGCCTTTTAAAATAATATAACTATAGATTTAAACCCAATCACTTTCCTTTACTCGTTATGTTAACAGATGTTCAGTGTTTCGTTTTCCTTAAGGGTGTATAGTTTCTCACTGACTCTTGGCTTCAAATAGGGATTCTCTGCTGTTGGTTTTGTCTGTAAGAACTTAAGCTGTTTAAAGCTGTTCACACTTGTGGCCAAGAGATCCTGGTTCCCAAAGCAACGGTTTATCACCCACCCTGTGTTATCTTTGCTCTTGTATTTCTTTGGTCCCAGGAACACTCCTGCGGCCCGGTGGGTCGGCTGCATGGGTTGTGTGTGGAATCGGAATGCGTGAACTGTTTGTGGTGCGCTGTGGAGGTCAGGCTCATGTTCCTGGAGTGCTGTAAGCGGCTTGACTAATCTGGCAGCATAGTATGTTCTTGCGGTTAAATATAGACATACAGGCACTTTGCTAGTTGCGGGTCACTGTCTTACTGTGCAGCTAAAAATTGTCCCATTGGTATGAACAGCGTGCCCTGGACGGAAGGCCTGTTTTAGTTTGTCTTCTACTGTAGGTCTTTAGCACCTGACTAAAAATACACCTTGAACCAGAAATAAAAGAGCCCTACCTTGTGGCCGAGACACTTACGGTGGCAGAGAGCAGGAGGACCATGGACTTGGTCATTCTCTTTTTCTGCTTTGGAACGTAGTCTGTGTTAACGGTTCCAGACTGTGAGTTCGGGCTCCTTTTCAGGCTCATGGAGATTACGACAGCTTGTTGGAGACAATCCTGTGTGATCAGCTTCATAAAAGGGCTTGGTAGGTATGAAAGGCTGTGAATTGTGCAGAGTGGGTAACTGGTTATGAAGCGCTGGGTGTAGGGAGGATTTTCCTAAAGCTTACCATGGATGGGGGTGGGAGGAGCACCTGCATCTCCATGCAGGGAATTACTTATAATGTCACTGTTCAGAGACAAGAATGATACCCTTTAGGGTTTCTGTTTGGGATTGCAATGTTTCTGAGGTAAGATTTGGTCAGTTTTATACATGAGTCTATGGAACAACAAAGCCATGATGTCATGGAATTTTTCTGTGCACTGAAGTTTCACTAAAAGATTCGATATGACTATCTGTTCTATAAAATTGCTAATCTGTAAAAATTGCTAACATGTATTTGGAAAATAGTCAATACCATCACATTTAATATTACAGCAGAGGTAGGGTTTATGCTTGATCTCTTCTAAATACTGTTGTAAATATCCTTATTTGTTTTCTTTCAAACATTGAAATGGGCCTAAAGCAGTTTTTCCTTTGCTTTTGGCCTAGCCTTCTCCAACATTTAAAAAATGTTTTTTCTTTTTTATGAACTAAAAAACAGGATACCATATGTTAACCAACATTAACTGGGTCCAAATTGCATGCTGCTGCCTTTTCTTTGTGCAAGTAATAGCCTGGTTACATTAGCTCTAGCATAACCTTGTAAGCAATATTGTACAAGAGTTCCAAAAATTTAATGAGAGGAAACTTCCATGACACAGAGTTAATTACATGCATCTTGGATATCCACCATTTAACTTTCTATTTAATGAAGGTGGAGGAAAAGTTAATTTGTAAGTGGTAAAGGCACAACATACTGCTCTAATAGAGAAGAAACATTTTGTTTATTAATGATTTGGGAGACTTAATTACTTGTCAATTATCCTACACTATCTCTAATGAGACTATAGATATTTACATATAATACCATTCTGTTTCTAGGAATAAAATCTCTATTAGTCATTAATTTACCCCTTATAGTTTATAAAAGTGGAGTGTATGTTAGGAAACTTTTATTCTCTCAGGAGATTTTTTTTCATGTATAACAAGCATACAAGTTAAAAGACAAAACGTATGGATGCATTTGGAAAAAATGCTCCATTGTAATAGGACTTATGTGAAATGCTTAATACTTTTGTTGTTTGATGTCTCTTGGAAATGTTACTGACCCTTGCTGTGTTACCCCTGGACAGACCACTCCCATGCTCTGGTAGCCATCTCAACTTCTCTTTAACTCATTGTCTTTCTTGCTCACAATATATAAACTTAACTGCTAAGAGATCAGTAACAACTAATATGTTTTCTATGAATTGGTAGATTTATCATTGCCTTAGATGATAAACTTATGGTAGGCATGTATCAAGTGAATTTTACAGTCATTGTACAGTTCCATAACTACTTAAGAATTTAATAAAACCTAAAATATTTTTTATTAAATGAGTTGACATCTAAATAAATAAGCACATATGAACCAGGAATTTAATAAGTATTTTGATCTTGACAAAATCAAAAACTAACCAGACTATAAAGGATTTCAGTTATTCAGTTAATTCATGGACAAATTATAGAGTTTCTATAGTATACCCTGCACTGGAAGTCCTTCTCTCACTCTAGATGTTGCAAGCATATCTTGTGTTATCATATGTATTAATAATGTATATGCATAACATCTATATTATACATATGTATATGTAGATTATTGCATACATATATATGTGTATATATTTTATAGTAGAATGCATATTGTAATGTATATTATACTGATGTGTATGTATATTTTTTTGCAGAGTAGCATGCTTTATTTAATTTAATTAATTAATTTATTAATTGGGGGTATAGTTGTTTTACAATGCTGTGTTAGTTCCTACTGTACAGCAAAGTGATGTAGAGTTCCCTGTGCTATATAGCAGGTTCTCATTAGTTATCTATTTTATACATATTGGTGTATGTATGTCAATCCCAATCTCCCAATTCATCCCACCCCCTGTATGTATATTGTTATAGGATATATATTATATTAACAAAGACATATGTAGGATCGGACTCCTTTTCAAGTCCCCTCACCTCCCGCCCTGCATCATGTAGTCTCCAAGGGTATCCTGAAGGGGAACAGCTAAAACTTTGGTTCGTGACCTTTAATGTCAAAAAAGGGCAGTGCCTGGCCCTGCTTTCTGGTGGCCGTCCCCACACATCCAGCCTGCCCTGTCTTCATTGTCCCTTCAGGTTGGGTCCCTGTGTCATGCGCCCGCTAATGCAGCTGCAGAAACTTCTGTTCTCTTACCCTTGATTCTGGCTTAAACATGGTTCTAATAAAATAGTTCAAGAAGCTGGGTCTGTCCTTTTGGGTGGACCTGAGTCTAACGCCTAGACAGCAGCCTACAAATGACTGCTGTTCCTGCAGCCTCTAGAGCCTTCTTGGCCATGACCCACAGTGAGAAACACATTTTGCGTTATGGCCCAGAGCACACACACACATACATATCTGTGGGCACAGACAGAGACTGGAAACAAAAGTGTCGCGAAGCAGTGCTTTGCCTCACTGTGCAGGGTGTCCTCGCTCTGCTGTTTTTCCTTCTACAGTTTTCTATTCTGTTTCATTGCAGTCATGCTGGTCAGCACCCACTCGGTTGGTTTCATGATTGAGTAATGGGTCACAACCAGCGCTTGACAAACTCTGCCGTAAAGATTTCATAAGCCAGCCATCCTCAACACACCATTAGTCAACTTCTCTACTGAAATGACGTGCTGTCGTCCTTGATATAATACTCTCCTCCTGGGCATCTTGGTGCTTTATTTGTCAGCGTCCTGTTAGGTGGCAGAAAGAGCTCTCCCAGTAGACTTGATGTGAGTCTTGGGTTGAATATAGAGATGCTAGGCTGGAGACAGTTCGTGACCCTATATATCTTAATGCTTCCTTCCTCCTTAATGCAAAAAATATTTACTGAGTACTGGCTATTAAGCTGGAAAGTGAGGATACAAGAGGAATTACACAAATTCTTTGCCCTTGTTGTACTTAAGTGTAGTAGAGGAGACAGATAGAAAACAAATACAAAATATATCACTATATATCAAGAGGTGGCCGGCACTCTGCAGGAGGGCAAAGCTGGGTAAAGGGGATGGAGGCTGTCAGCAAAAGGAAGTGCCAAGGAGTGTCTGGCCAGAAGAGCCTCTCATAAAACCAGAAGGAAGTGAGCAAGAGACACCGTGAGGCGTCCTTTTCCCCCACTTTGCCCTCATTCTCTTCTGCCTTGAAGCCTTCTCTGACTGTATCTATCGTCAGTAATTTCTAGGTCTCAGTGTCAATGTCACCACCCCAGACGGTCCTGCCCTGACCCCATAGTCACAGATATGTCCACCCTGTCTGTCTGTCTCTCTCTCTCGTAGGATTTTTTTTCATTGGAGTATAGCTGATTTACAGTGTTTCAGGTATACAGCAAAATGATTCCGTTATATATATGTATGTTCTTTTTCAGAGTCTTTTCCATTATAGGTTATTACAAGATACTGAATACAGTTCCCTTTGCTATACAGTAGGTCCTTGTTGTTTATCTATTTTACATACAGTAGTGTGTATCTGTTAATCCCAAGTTTGTAATTTATCCCTCCCCCGCCCCCCTTTCTCCTTTGGTAACCATAAGTTTGTTTTCTGTGTCTCTGCGTCTTTTCCCCCTGTTTCTCTCTTCAGCAGCCCTCATAGCACTTCGATATGTGGTTCTCTTTCTGGGTGTATTTATTATGTAATGCCTATCTCCCCCACATACCCCACGTACCATCAGCTGTATGAGGACAGGAGTTGTACCTGCCTTCCCCCCCTGCAGCTGGCACACTGCTTGGAGCAGAGTGGGCTTTTAGTAAATAGTTGATGACCGAGTCAATGAACAAATTAATGAATGCTCTCCTAAATTCATGTGCTCGTCCATTGACTCATCAACCTGACACTGTCTTGTGGCACCTTGTGACTGAATGTACTAAATTTTAAAAATCTTTCAAATTGTCACTTTAAATTTATCTTTGTATTCTCCACTGAACTTTGCAGAGCACCTTATCCATATTAAGGACTCATTTGTAGCAAATTGATTAACTGATTGCATTCATAGTATTTTCAGACAAAAATATTTCTGAAATATCATAACACAAGTATGAAAAAGGACACCTAGGGAAATGACATCCCACCTGTATTCACCCTTGCTGTGTGTTGTAAGTGTAAATGCTCCAAGATACACACCATTCGGTCCAACACAGTTAATGTGAAAGGATGTAGCTGGACTTGAAATCTTAGTGAACATTCTAACTTACGTGATCAAACCTAGATTATAGATGGTGTTCAGTTTTCTTATATAATAATTTATTTTTTGAATTGAGGTTCTAAGATAGCATTCCTTCATTATTGCCCGCTATAAGGCAATAAAGGAAGCTTTTTACAAATGAGCCTTATCTTTTAAAAATGTTTTATTATGAAAAATTTTCAAACAAACACAAAAGGAGAAAGAATAGTACAATATACAACGCATCTCCATCACTCAGATTTAACAGTTATCAAGATTTAATCATGTTTACTTCATGTATACCTTTTTTCTCTTAAGTATTTTGAATCAAATATGGACATCATTTCATTGAACTCCATATAATCAATATACAGTCTAGAAAATATAGGTATTTATTAACCTGCCCACAATGCTGTTATCATTCCTAACAAAGTTAACCATGATTCTTTGATATTACCTAATATCCAGTTCATATTCAAATTGCTTTGTCATTTTTTTAAATGTCTTCTAACAGTTGGTTTGCTCAAGTCACGATTCAAAGAAGGTTTGCACGTTATATTTGGTTGTTCTGTCTCCTAAGTCTCCTTTAATCATACTATTTTTATCTCTTCCATTGATTGGTAGACATTAGTGCACTTTGCTTATAAAATGGACCCAATTCTGGATTATTTCACTTGCTTCCTTAGGGTGACATTTAACTTGTTCCTACATCCCCATTGTTTCTTGTAAATGGATATTAGCTCTGCTGTTTTGAAAACTTGATGAGCATGGACATAGGGCAAGATACAATTCCCTCTCTGCCCTGCTGCTCTGTTCTAGCGCTAGGAGACTGGGAACCCCTCTGCTATTCCCAGGAATACCTAGCCAACAGTTTTCAGTGCTTGGGGACAAGAACCCTGACTAGTATCCTGCCACAGGGGGGGAATTTTGAGAAAGCTTCTAGAGTCACTATTCTAAAAAAGTTTCTCCAATGCCTTAATCATTATAACATCTCACCAGGGAAACATATCTTGCATGATTTTCTTAATGGAAAATCGTGATGTGACAGGATTTCAGATCATCTCTGTAAGATGTAGGACCTTCCTTTCTGCTCTGATGGGCCCTATACAGGTTCCCACCTTCATTGTTTTTCTCAGAGTTGGTACAGTGATCTTTAATTTGTGTTGTCCCTCAAACAGCCCTTTTTCAGCCCATCCTACACAGCAATATCGATCAGCATTCCTCCCAGAAACCTGCTAGCTCCAAATAGAATCCAAACTCGTTGACTTGTCATCCAAGATCTTAATTCTAATAATAAGAATTAAAAACCTACATTTTTTTCAAGCCAAAGGTATTTATTAGGATGATGAAAAAACTGTAAAGTACTGAATACTTTTTTTTTAAATTTTTTATTTATTATTTTTTATTTTTTTATTTTTTTATTTTTGGCTGTGTTGGGTCTTCGTTTCTGTGGAGGGCTTTCTCCAGTTGCGGCAAGTGGGGGCCATTCTTCATCACGGTGCGCGGGCCTCTCACCATTGTGGCCTCTCCTGTTGCGGAGCAGAGGCTCCAGACGCTCAGGCTCAGCAGCCGTGGCCCATGGGCCCAGTTGCTCCACGGCATGTGGGATCCTCCCAGACCAGGGCTGGAACCCGTGTCCCCTGCATTGGCAGGCAGACTCTCAACCACTGCGCCACCACGGAAGCCCCTGAATACTTTTAAGTGATATAAAAAGTGGGTAAGGCAATGAATATTTATTATTGACATGATATAATGGCAAAGGAGAAAGACTAGGGAAGAGGAAGTTGTCATTTGGATAGAAAATTCCCCTTATTGTCTCCCCATTAAAAAATTATGCACAGGGGCTTCCCTGGTGGCACAGTGGCTAAGAATCTGCCTGCCAATGCAGGGGACACGGGTTCGAGCCCTGGGCCGGGAAGATCCCACATGCCGCGGAGCAACTAAGCCCGTGCACCACTACTACTGAGCCTGCGCTCTAGAGCCCGCGTGCCACAACTACTGAAGCCTGTGTGCCTGGAGCCTGTGCTCCACAATAAGAGAAGCCACTGCAATGAGAAGCCTGCGCACCGCAACGAAGAGTAGCCCCTGCTC
Source organism: Balaenoptera borealis (assembly GCF_965194805.1). Taxonomy (NCBI): domain Eukaryota; kingdom Metazoa; phylum Chordata; class Mammalia; order Artiodactyla; family Balaenopteridae; genus Balaenoptera; species Balaenoptera borealis. Next base: position 9,620,627 of record NC_138877.1, read on the forward strand.
GCCGCAACTAGAGAAAGCCCGCGCGCAGCAACGAAAACCCAACGCAGCCAAAAATAAATAAATAAATAAAATAAGTTAATTAAAAAAAAATTATGCACAGGAGGAGGTCAAGATGGTGGAGTAGGAGGTCGAGGAACTCACCTCCCTCCGTGATCTCATCAACAATACATCTACATGTGGAACAGCTCCCACTGCAAACCAACTGGATGGAGACTTGGAGAAAGACAAACACCTACATTTTTATAGGACTTAGGAGTTGAAGTTGTTCATATATATACTTGTTCAGTGATTTCATTCACACGAAGACTGGGTACTGTGGAATCAGATGGGTGTAGTTCCATTAAGTAAGCACAATGGTTTAATTAATTACGCCAGGCATTGTGCTCAGTGCTTGAGATAAAGACAAGATGTGGTCCTGTTCTTGAGAACTTCTCAGTTCCTTGGTGAAGACAGAGTGCGTGTGTGCTGTGAGGGGGATGCGTGGTGGGAGGGTGAGGGAGGAGAGGACAAGAGACCCTCAGCAGATGCCTCCAGGCACCTGCCATGCTGAGCCCTCCCGTGGGTCGCGCCTTTCTCATCTCTGCCTGTCAGGGTCCTACCTGTCCTTGAAGCCTTGGGTCAGATGCCATCTATTCCACAAAGTCTGGCGCATCGGTGGCCGGGAACAGAGTTGATGCCTCTGTCCTTCTAGGTCTACTACAGGGATTTGTGAAAGGCAGACTCTCAGCACCTAATGTTTTTGAAAAAATGTTGACACGAGTCCTGAATTTACAGCTAGGCATGAAGTCAGGTTTCCTCTTGTGTCTACCTGGAGTGTAGGGAGTTGCCAGTCTCAGAAAGGTGGGTGGGAACCAGAGCAGAAATGGAGGTAGACCTGGAAGGGTCAGGAGTATTTGTCAAGCTTTCCTCTACAGAGAAGACAGACAATGGAATCTCACTGATTTATATTAATTCCAGGGAAGGCAAGTGTTTGAATAAGTGATGTTTTATGCGGCGTCAGTGCATATTTTTATACAGTCATAGAATACTGGAGCTAGAAAGGACAACGAGGCCTGGCCTCTTTAAGAAGGACAGGTAAGGAGAGCAAAGACCAGTTGTTGCAGCTTCCTCTCCCAGGGACACACACAGCTGTGCTGGGGCTCAGACCTTGGACTCTCCATTCAGTGCTCTTCCTCTGTTTGGCCTACAAAGCATTAACTTAGTTGGAGTTCATGAAGCATATGTTTTGCTATAGGCAAAAGGAATGAAAAATACTTCTGAAAAACACAATGTAGAAACAAAGTGAAAAAAAATAGTAATGATAATAAAAACTTGCATTTTCAAAAAAAAACACTTCTATCAACTGGATTAATTGGTCCCCTTTGCTTTCCTCAGAGATCTCAGAATATGGTCCCCAGGCCAGCAGCATTGGCATAACCTGGGAGCTGGTTAGAAATGCAAATGCTCGAGCCCCCCACCCCAGAGTCCCTGAATCAGATAGGGCCCAGCCTTCCAGGAGAATCTCATGTGCAGAGTTTCTGAGCACCCCTGATTCACATCAAAAGGCAGCAAATCTTTTTCAAAGCTAACATAAAAGAATGCAAGGCCTTGTCCAATGTATCATCAATTTTAAATTAAGGAATTTCAAATTAATGAGACTTTACTGCATAAAATGAGCCATAAGAGGAAGACAATAAAAAGGAGAAAATACAAGAAAGAGGAGGAGAGGATGGCCAGCGAGGGCCACATGAATGAGAGCCCCTTGTCAATTCTGTTCGGGAGAAGACGGAAGTTGAAATTGAGGATTATCCCGCCTCTAGCAGGTTATTCTATCTCCTTTTGGTGAGGAAGGACCTTGAAATGTCAATGTAACCTCATCTTCCTTTGCTCACAGATCTTGGCAAATGTTCTTTCAGGCTCTGATGACAGTACTTACTTTGAAGATCAGGGGAAAGTCCATGTAATTGCATCTTAGCAGATGACAGACGTTTATAAAGGAAATCACTGAAGTGTTACTGTCATTTCTCTAAGATAAAATACTGGAAGGTAAAGGAAGAGAGAAAGAAAACAGGGCAGTGACTTGATGCTTACTCTCTCTTTACTGAACTTTTTCACTCTCTCCAAGGTATTCAGTCTTTGGGAGACCAAAGACAAAAACAGTTTTGAGAGGCAGCAGATTGAAGTAAACACAGAGAACTGTGCCTTCAAGTTCACTTGCTTCTTCTTAGGATAACAACCAGTTAAAGGTTATATCATCAGGAAAGAATAGTCTCTAGACCTTTCTAAGGTGTGTCATTAATCAGATTTCATATGTTTATATGGGTCCTCAATTCTTTTTTTTTTAAGATTTTTTTTGATGTGGACCATTTTTTAAAGTCTTTATTGAATTGTTACAATATTGCTTCTGTTTTATGTTTTGGTGTTTTGGCCGTGAGGCACGTGAGATCTTAGCTTCCCGACCAGGGATCGAACCCGCACCCCCTGCGTTGGAAGGCGAAGTCTTAACCACTGGACAGCCAGAGAAGTCCCGGGTCTTCAATTCTTGATTCTTTTTTGTACTCCTAGCCTTTCTCAGCCTCCTCTAATGGCTAAAAGATGCATTCAAGGTCAAGAAGACATACAACTTGGCAGGGGACCCATGGCTGGAGGTTGTATGAGTCTTTCTAGAAAATAACCATCTATACTAATCCATAAGAAGCCTCATTCTCCAAATTACAACATTTATATTTTATCTTGTCATCCCTTGAAGTCCCCAAACTAGTTAATGCCAGGGGAAAAACCTTGTGGGTGGGTAAAGGGACTTATATTATTTAGTTTTCATCACAAGCAACTGCTATGTTTTAAGACAGGGTGATACGGGAAGCTCACAAGATATGCTGTCAGGTAAACATGGGTTCAGATCCTGAGTCAACCACTCTGTGACCTTGGGAAAATCATGTAACCTCTCTGAACCTACATGGTCTTATCTGTAAAAGGGAGATTGTTTGACCTTCTAGGATTATTTTTGAGGATTAAAGATATTAATTGTCCTAGAGATATCTTGTGAACCCTGAAACTTGAAGGAACACAATTTGAGAACTATAGAATAGAGAGCTAAATAGTGTAAGAGAAAGCAGGAATGTATTTAATCAACAAAAATGGGAGGAACATTTCACATTATTAGAACTTTATGGAAATTAATTAAGCAGAACTTAACATGTCTTTGAATATATTTCTCTTCCAAGGCAAAAATTATTTCTGAGTATTTTTGCCTAGTAGTCTTTTCTTGACCTACTTTGAAATATATAATATTATTTAGGAATCTTCTATCCCTTAAATATTTTTCTGTTGCTCAAGCTAATTGTTTCTTCTTATCCCAATATCTTCCACTTCTCCTTTTTATTTATTTATTTATTTATTTTTGGCTGCATTGGGTCTTCGTTGCTGCGCGCGGGCTTTCTCTAGTTGCGGCGAGCGGGAGCTACTCTTCGTTGTGGTGCACGGGCTTCTCATTGCAGTGGCTTCTCTTGTTGTGGAGCACAGGCTCTAGGCACGCGAGCTTCAGTAGTTGTGGCGCACGGGCTCAGCAGTTGTGGCTCACGGGCTATAGAGTGCAGGCTCAGTAGTTGTGGTGCACGGGCTTAGTTGCTCCGCGGCATGTGGGATCTTCCCGGCCCAGGGCTCAAACCCATGTTCCCTGCATTGGCAAGCGGATTCTTAACCACTGTGCCACCAGGGAGGCCCTCCACTTCTTAATAATACTCTTCAGAGGAAAATAATTCATCTGATCATAGTTGGAGGGTTTTTTCTTTTCGTCCTAATTTACTTTTCATGACCCTCAGGGTTTCTGGTCATTTTGAGTACTTGCAGTCCCTTTAAAATGCCATTTCTTAAGTGCCCTCATAAATGCATTAGTGGACAATTTATTATTGATCTATACACAGTGTGACACGTTCTCACAGTAGCTGCGTCATCCTTGGTTTATGTTTTATGAAATGTTCCTGTAATCCCAGTAAACAAAATGAGTCTTACAGGAAAGGAGGGATTGAGGGGGGGACGTATGGCCCTAAAGAAGGACCCAGTTCTTGGTTACAAAAGGGGTTTGCTCTCCAAACCTCCAAAATGAACGAGGCACCGAGAACCAGCAGAAAGAATAACGTATATCCAACTGTGAACAAAGAAATCTAATCAGTTTACTCCTATTTTGAAAGATAAGGTTACTTAGATCTCTAGAAAGTAAAGTTGTTTAAATAGACCTCCATTTCTAGGAGGAGTACCTACTTTGAACAGTTACTACATACTATCTCAGGATACTTTAAAAAAAAAAAGTAAACCATTTTCTTTTTCAAATGCTCAGGGTATGGTTCCAGTAATGGGAACATCATTGAGTGTTTTGAAAAGCTGGCTCTTTGCTTGTCTGTCTTTGTAAGCTGCTGAAGAGGCGGCAGAGATGGCCCCTTTCCTGAGTCCTGTACTTTGTGAAGGAGGTGAAGAAGCCGTGTGTGTGGTCAGCATTTTGATTCATGCCCTTCACAAGCTGGTTAAAATTCTCATTTCCAATCCAACTGACACAGATACAGGCAGGCCATAGGGATGGATCAGAAAAGCAGACCCTGCCTGAGCCAAGTGCTCTGGGTTTTTTGGCCACCAAGAATGCACGTGTCTTTCATCCCTCTCCACAACAGTTGTAGACTGTAACATCTAAGCACCTTTGGGCAGATAGACAAGAGCAGGTTCCTCTATTTGCTCACTCAATTTAATTTTCCCTTTGTCTTTTAGAACGTATTGCAATCTAACACATTTTGTGTGTGTGTGTGTGTGTGTGTATATACACACACATGAAATTGCTGATTATATGACCCTGCCTCAGTAAAGTGTAAACTCCATGAGGGCAGGACCCATCTGTTCACTGCTGTCTTCCCAGTGCCTAGAACAGAACCTAAAGCCTCAGCCCTCATTCATTAAATACTGGTTGAAGTGAATGGGTGAAAGAATGAATGGATGGTAGGCTATAATGAGCAATGGTATTAACGTGTCTGAAAACCTAACTGAGAGAACCAGTTGCTCTCCTGTAACATAGATCGCCACTTCTAGCCTCTGGGGCACTTACACGAGGAAACTCGTTACAGCCTTTCCTTTCCTTAGTGTCACAATAAAAATGTAGCTGCACCATGCGTTTTGGGGCTGTTTGTGCTGGTGTTGCAGTTAGGAGGTTAGGAATTCGGGGAAATGTGGGTAACTCAGGGAAATTGTACTGAAGACCGTAGCCAGCTAAGAGCAGTCAGGCTAAAAATTAAGGTATTAGTCGATGAAATTAGGGGAAAAGCGAGTCACCTTCAAAAGATCATCACTTGTGGTCAGAAATAGATCTAATAAAGAGGTAACAAATGGGCTGCAAAAACCTAGAACAGACTTCTAACAGATTAAGGGATGGAGCCTGCTGGATAGAAGAAGTAGACACCCAGTAAAGGGGGGAAAACACCTCCTGAAACCATCCAGCAGAACCAACTGACACAGAATTTAGAATGAAAGTAATAAAATAGCCTCAACAAAACCCATTTAAGACAAAAGAAGAAATAGAACATGTTTCATCCGAGATTAAAATGTAAATGGGAAAATAAAAGCAAAGCAAATTTCTAAAGATTCAATAGTTAGAGGCCTGATTAATATTTGAAAGTGATGCTCTTCTTTTCAACCCCACCTCAGCTCCCCACCCGCCCCTAGGAACACTGATTTCAGTGACTTTCTAGGGACATTGAGCTGTTGTGTGAATACAGGAAGATGAGATGAAGAAGAAAAGGAGAGAGGATAAAGGCAGATGGAGTTGAAGCTTCAAAATCCATCACATACAAGAAATTTAAATGAGAAAAGTGTTTACTCCAAGTTAAATTGTTCCTTCCACTTGTATTTAGGTGGGGAAGAGGAGATAATGACCTGTCAGGACCCTTTTATCCTAAAGGGGTAAGAATGAATGGATGGTAGGTCCCATGTTAAGAGGATGGTCCCATATTTCCAGAGGTCCCATGTTAAAAGGATGCTGACCATCTGGAGAAGCTGGGTGGACTGCGGCAGAGCCCAGTGGCGGGCAGGGCCTAGACCCAGCCAGTGGAGGAGAGGGTAGTGACCGGACCCTAAAGTGTAGACGGGCTTGCTTGCCCGGCTGGATAGAAAGCAGGGAAAGCAGTGGAGAGAAAGAGACTCAAACTGTAGGGTCGTCCCTCAGTGTCCACGGGGGATTGCTTCCAGGAGCCCTGCAGATTCCAAAATCCACGGATGCTCAAGTCCCTTATATAAAATGGTGTAGTATTTACATATAACCCAGGCACATCCTCTCCCGTATATTTTAGTTCATCTCTAGATTACTTATAATACCTAATACAATGGAAATGCTATGTAAGTAGTTGTAAGTACAATCAATGTAAATACTATGTAAATAGTTGCCAGCCCGTGGCAAATTCAAGTTTCGCTCTTTGGAACTTTCTGGAATTTTTTTTTTTTTTTTTTTTTTTTTTAACATTTTCCAGCCAGGGTTGGTTGAATCCACAAATGCGGAAGCAGAGGAGACAGAGGGCAGACTGTAACTGTCTGCATTTGCAGAGCTGGAAAATGGGGCCTTAGTGTGGCAATTACTGAATTAGTGGTTGGTTTATATGTTTCAATGAAAAAGTAGTTTTTGTTAAAAATCAGACCTGTGAAGAAATAGATGTAATTTTTGAGAGCAAAGTTTACCCCTTAATATACCAAAACTCTTTTAGTGTTTTCCTTTTGAAATGGAAACCTTTTGCAAATTTATATCGTTGTTTTCCTCACCTTCTCAAATACAGGACTAGATGTTGAACTTGTTCTAACCTTTCCACGGGACTCAGGCTTATCATCGTGAACGCTAATCATGACAACCTGCAGGATGGAGATATCCTTGCCCCCAGTGTCATGTTCTGTGGCCCTGTGCTAAATGGCCTCAGGCAACTGCATTTTTAAGTTCTGGCGGCTTTGGAGAGTTGTGCCTTTTTTCTTGTTTTGCTGTTGGTGCATCTACCCATAGATGTTGTACCTTTCCCTTGTAATTTTCAGTTTCCAGACTATTATGAACTTAGAAACCAGACAATTGATCTTAATTATGTGTAGATTAAGGGCAAGCAAGTGCTGAGGGAGGATATAACGATTTTTTTCCAATGGTAGTGGTCGAATGTTTAGTGTGAACTATGTGACTAAATTTCGAGTACCAGGAACATGTATTTTCTGCTTCTCAACTATATTTGGTAACAATATATAATTTGAGTCACTGAAAGGTGCCATGAAAATTATCCTAACAAAAAGCTAGAATTTGTTATGAATTACGGTGGGATGAAGAGGGGTTTCTAAGACTTGGGAGTGGATCTAGTTCAAGGACACTTACCCATTAACTCTCATGGCATCTCCATCTGCCCAGCTGGTCTGTTTGCAGCCAGAATGATGGGCACCCTCTCCTTGAGTCGCTTTCAGCTCTGACACAGGGCTCTGCTGGGCTTGGATAGTTCCAGCTCACTAAGGCTGTGCACACAGACTTTTGTACACACAAGGATGTCTGGGCTTTGAAGTATAGGCAGATACCATTTTTTATGATAGCAGTGAATTGGTACTTTGGCCTTTTAAATGGAAGAGTTGTCTGGGAGACATTCTGGTATCTGCATTTCAGCTCTTCTGGTTGAAAATGCAGCTTTGCAGGAGGACTGCTACAGGTCACTGTTAGGAAAATTCTCTCACTATAGTTAGGACTTTTAAGCCCCAGAGCCTTATGATTATGGATCTGGTCTTGCAGTTGTATCCCATCCACCTGATTATTGCTGTCTTCTAGAAATAGATTAAATCCTGTGGAAAACTAAAGGGAATAAAAAGTCCTCCACTTAGACTTCTTCAGTTTGTTTCAGTCTCAGTCCTATGGCACAGTGCCCTTGATACATTAGAATGATATCTCGTGGAGATCCCACGTCCTTCTGTAGGTTGGACCTGGGAGGCTTCCTACTTCCACCAGGTTCTTGCACTTAGGGTAGGAGGTAAGGCAGAGGAATGGACTTCATTTGCATCACCTGATTTTGAATATGCTCTTTAGAATTAATAGTACCTTTCAGTAAGCTGCAAGGAGTGCCATTTACTAATGACTCTTCACTGCAAATGTTTCACCCTGTTCCTTTAAAACTGTGACCACTGATTCTTCTCATAGTGTACCCTCCTTATGAATCACTTCAAGGCATACAGAAATAAAGTTAGATGTCATTTATTTATTTAAAGAGATTTATTAAGTATTACCTGTGCGAAGAACTCTGTGTGAGATCTGGGAGGCTACAGTCTTGTGAGGGGACACAGAAAAGTATATGGTTCAGTTACAGAGCCAGCCCTCAGCAGAACTGCGTGACTGATTGATAATGATTCCACCTGTCAGCTCTCTCTGGAGCCTTCCTTAGGTCATGCAGGATGTGCAAGGCCAAAGCGCGAGAGTTAAACGTTTAAACCTTGTCATACAAACTGACCGGTGCGGATTGGCCTGGTGGAGTAGGTTTCATGGAGATGAGAGTCAGAGTGGTTCTGAGAGGCCAGGAGGATTAGATGAGCAGAGGAAAGTGGAAAGCAGCAGCTGAGGGACAGCAGGAAGTTGCAGGTGAGGGCGGTGTACCCCTGGGCCAGCCGGGGCCGTCAGCGTGACTGGGGTGCATTCAGAACCAGGCCATGTGCTTGAGGCTTGATGATGAGAATTGAGAGCCGTTGCACATTTTGAGCAGAAATGTGTTAGAATTAAGCTGAAGGAAGATTCGTTTGGTATGTGAAACGAGTGAAGTTAAGCCAGCAATGGGGCTGCCATAATAATCTAGCCGTAGGTTTCCAAAGGCCTAGACTAGGATGGAGCTAGTGAGAATGGAGAAATGAGAAAATGGAATCATATACAACCGATTTTATTTTATTTTTAGAACTTGAGCGGCCATATTCTTAAAGTTTAGTGGTAGTTGAGATATGGGAAGACCCTCCAGATGTAAGGGAGTCCCCACCTGTATGGCAGGTTAAATGAAGTGGAGAGGAGGGGACGTTAGGAAAGAGTAAGAAAGATGACAGAGAATCTACATGACGTGAGGACATGCTGGTAATTCCATAAAATTAATAAAATTTTTGCCTGGCTTCCTCAGAATTTGGCTTGAGATAGAAAGAAGTTTAAGAGAAGCCTTGAATTTATTTGTAGTTTTTTTTTTTTTTTACAGCTAATCTGTTAAAACCGCCTTGACCTAATTTTATTTATTTATTTATTTATTTATTTATTTATTTATTTATGGCTGCGTTGGGTCTTCGTTTCTGTGCGAGGCCTTTCTCTAGTCGCAGCAAGCGGGGGCCACTCTTCATCGCGGTGCGCGGGCCTCTCACTATTGCGGCCTCTCTTGTTGCGGAGCACAGGCTCCAGATGCGCAGGCTCAGTAGTTGTGGCTCACGGGCCTAGTTGCTCCGTGGCATGTGGGATCTTCCCAGACCGGGGCTCGAACCCATGTGCCCTGCATTGGCAGGCAGATTCTCAACCGCTGCGCCACCAGGGAAGCCCTTATTTGTAGTTTTGAGAAGAGAGTGTTCAGCTTTCATGGAGAACTTTTCCCCTCCTTTATTATCGATGACATACCCCCATTCTCTTGACAGCCAAACCAGTGTCCAAACTGGAAATCTGCTTTTGTTTTTCTTGACTCCTCTCCTTAATCTCTGTATCCAGTCACCCAAACTATCTAGTTTTCCTTCTAAAAGTCTACTTTATCATCGTCCTCTCCTCAGTATACCTAATGCCTGTCACCTAAGCTCACCTACTCTCATATTTCTTCCATTGAATATTGATAACTGACCATCTTACAGGTACTTAGATGGAAGGGGCTAGTCCTTGTTAGAATTCAACATGTCAAAGGATAGTCAAAAGTAGAGAGACATGAAATTTTCATTTATGAATAAAAAATTTTTTTTCTGTTAACTGTCAAATTAAAGCAGTGGTCTGTCTGTTGCATCCTGAAAGGAGGCCACTCACTGGAGATTCTGATAATGGCCTCTGTTCAAGATCTAATCCAAGTAGGGAATCTGCACATTTTATAAACAATGAGGAGGGGCATCCCAACTTGAACCAAAGAATGGTGAGAGGGAAAAGAACCCACACCTTGGATGGCATAGATGGCACTGCTTGAGCCTTTTATCTTTCAAGAGGGGCATCCCTTTCAGGAGCAAGAGCCAGCTGGGCTTCTGAAAATTGCTTCTTGGAAACTTCTGGAAGGGACGACCCCAGAGTCTTTTCCATTATTAGAATGAATCACAGAAGACAGAGTGCTCCTGGTTATCAGGAAAACCAGGACAAGGAATCACTTGTTTTCCCCTAAGCATTTTCTTAGTCCATTTCCCTGGAACATAAAAAAGAAGCTAAAAACATCCTAAATGTTTTAGGATTTATCAGCTGTATTATGTCTTCGCAACACGATTTACCTAAAGCAATGTGGTAACCAGAAGTATTTCAAGATAAATATGGCATCAGACACACTTACGTAATCAAAATAGCTAAATCCTAACACCATAAGGCCAGGCTATGATATTGAGTACAGCATTCTTCATGTGATTCATATCCTTATATTTATGGTTTAACACAGCCAATCTGAATATTGATGATGTTATTTTCAGCCAGTAAGAATATCCATTCTATTTTTTCAGCTTCTCCAGTTGGCAACGGTTATATCAAGCCTCCAGTTCCACCTGTATCTGGCACACAAAAGGAGAAAGGGCCACCAACCATGTTACCCATCAGTGTGGACCCAGACAGCAAACCTGGAGAATACGTCCTCAAGAGTTTATTTGTCAACTTCACCACTCAGGCTGAGCGCAAGATTCGAATCATTATGGCAGAACCCCTGGTGAGTATGCACAGGAGACTTGCGTCTTTTTAAATTCATCTTGACACTGAATATAGATTTTACAGCTCTAAGAAAGGCTGGATGGCTTTCCCCCTAGTTTCCAAATGTTTGATACCATAGGTAATTTTTTAAAGATAATAGTTCAGTTTGCTGATTTAAGAAAAAAATTGTGGATCCAGGACTTCAAAACAATCCTTAGACAATACAGTTCAGCAGCACGCTTCACCACTGCATTTCAGGACAAATAAGCATAATTTAACGTTAAGCATAATTTAACGTTATTAATCATAGAAAAATTGTGTTCATAGCCTCTGCTGTGTCATATACTTTAGTCAAAATCTTTTGTCCTATTTTTAAAGTAAAAGAAAAAAAAAATCATCATTCTTCAAGGGCTGGCCTGAGCTCCTAGTTTGAGAACATATGGTCTCAGTGACATCTTATCCAAGGAAATTTTTTGTTGAGTCATTCAGAAATACCACTCTGTTATCTGAAAACTGGAAGACTGGAAATTCTTGACTCAGTTACCTTTAGGTCCTTTCTTAGATAGATAATGCCCTTCAACGTCAGTAGTCAGTATCTTTCTTTGCAAATGATTCTGCTGCAAAATAAGGCTTGTGGCTTCAGCCTTATGTTCATTACTTCAGCAAGGGCTCTAAGGACAGTGTGCTAAATCTCCAAAGGACAGTCAGAAAGGAAGAAAGTCCAAATGGAAGATTCAGATTACATGTTTTCTGACCTTGGTAGGCCACACACAATAAGAGAAAGGAAAGGAATTCAGAGTGACGCAGCTCTTTGTATGAAGCTTGGCTTTGTACCTCCTGTGAGGAGACTGGGACAGGAGAAGAGGTCTGGGGTTGGCTTTAAGGCAGGGGTCCCCAACCCCCGGGCCGCTGAGCTGTCTTGTTAGGAACAAAGACCGCACAGCAGGGGGTGAGCAGCGGGTGAGCCAGTGAAGCTTCATCTGCCGCTCACTCCCCATCGCTCCCCACCGCTCCCCGTCCCTCCCCATCCCTCCCCGTCGCTCCCCACCGCTCCCCGTCGCTCACCATCCCCCCCATCGCTCCCCGTCGCTCCCTGTCGCACCCCATCATTCCCCATTGCTCCCCACCACTCCTCATCGTTCCCATCGCTCCCCACCGCTCCCCATCGCTCGCATTACCGCCTGAACCATCCCCTGCCCCCCCTTTCCATGGAAAACCTGTCTTCTATGAAACCAGTCCCTGGTGCCAAAAAGATTGGGGACTGCTGCTTTAAGGCATCATAGCTTAAAATAATTAAATGTAATATTGAGCCCACTGCCCAAGTCTCAAAAAAATATGTAACGGATGATATTCAACATCATCTGTTAAAAAATAACCTTTATGAGAATCACAATTTAAGGTTTGGGAATCAAAATTCAAGAATATTTAAGTGTATGGTTGCCCAAAAGTTACAAACTTTGCATTTTAACGTTATTAGAGCAGTGAATTCTAACTTCCTATTAAGGAAAATGTTTTCTTGGTTTTACAGTTTAAATCATTTATAATAAATGAAACCTTAGTACTGTACCTTTTCCCCATTCACCCATGTTTTTGTGTTTTTAGTACTCTTACTACTAATAATAACTAATATTTCTGGAGCACTTACTATGTGCCAAGCACTGTGCTTAATGTATTATGTCCTTTAATCTTCACAATGACTTTAGGTAGGTAGTATTTATATCCCTGTTTATAGATGGGAAAAGCTGGCACAGAGAGGGGAAAGTAATTGCCCAAGGTCACACAGCATTGATTTGAATTCAAGCTCGTTCTCTTCAGAGCCCACCTCTGAGCGATTCTACACTCTACTGCCAGGCATTTTCACGTAAAGATACCTTCTTTCACTTTTTTGAACAAGCCAATACAGGGCTCTCCATAACTTGAGTCCAAAACTCATGTGCCCACATTCCCATTGCTCCAAACGGTGCTGATCCCTGGAACCCTCTGAGCTCCTTGAGAGGTGCCGAGGCAGCCCAGGCCCCCTCCCCATGTCACCTGGGTTCCAGAGATCACGGGGGAGTTAAGGAGGAGAGAGTGGGAAGGCACAGAAAAGAATCATTTCACTCCTTGACAGTGGAACAGTGCCAAAGTAGCAGGCCAGGGCTCTCTGCAATTGTGTATCATGGTGGATTTTCCCAAGAAACTGGGAAGTTGTACAGTAGTTGAAAGAGGTGCTTAGAAGGCTAGATCCTGAGCCATCCCTGTTTCCAAAATAATCGTTTAGATACTGTTACTTAAGAATTTATGAAGTAAAATAGTTTGGGTTTAACTTTTTCATCTTTAGTTTACTCAGTTTGGCATGTGTCTGCATGACATTTTTCTTCCTGGAGTAAACATTATGTCTGAAAAAGTAACATGTACCACAGCATTCTTTTAATTAGAGGTAGCCATTTTTTTTCCTTCCTATGAGACAACTTAAAGGTCCCCAAACAAGAAAAATGGAAAAGAAAAAGTGCAAGTCCTCCTCATCAGCAAATTTTCATTGTGTGCCCAGGGTGAGAGAGTTTATTAGATGCTGATGGCCAAGTAGATGGACATTGTGTTTTTAGCTGAAGAAATGTATTCAATCAATTTTCAGTATCGTTGCTTTTTATAAAAAGAGACTATTTGCTCCCCTTGCATTTTTTGGCAGAGATGTAAGCTTCTGTGCCATTTCCATTTCTTGTCTGCTGAAAAGTGCTTAGTAATTTTTGCCCTTGTATTTGCTTACTTATGGGACCATAAATGTGAGTAGATTCTGTGGCTTATTACCTGATTCTAATGTAAATGTGCATTTGGCATTTTGTTCTGTAGCCATAGCAAGAAGAAGTGTTATTTTTGATGTATGTGTAGTACATTTAAAGCGAACTCCAAGTAAATGTGCCCTACTATTTCTTTTGCTGAGGTTGGCTTTATTTAGGAAGAAGCTGAGTCCTTTAAAAACCTGGATTTATGTGGGCTTGTATCATATCACAAAGTTGTATTCTGTTATCTCTAATATAATTAAAACTTGTATGGAATAGCAAAGGTAATTTTTTAAAATTTTGAAGTATAGATTTATTATCTATGGGGCTACTCAGGAATCTGTATTTTTCAGTTTTATTTAGAAAACTTAGTCCTTCGGAATTCCACATCAGTTAGACTGTGTGGGATCAATTATATACAATACTAAATTAAAGTTGTATTTACGAATTACCAGTATCCAAATAGGTAACTTAAATGGGGAAGAAAGGACAGGAAACAAAAATGTTCTACCAAAATAAAATATTAGATATTTTTCTTGTTAAACATCTTTCACTGGTTCAGCAGTATTGTTCTTTGTATCCAAAAGATGCTCAGATCATATTCATTAATATTTATGGATAAGTCGATAATTTTATTCTATTTTTGTTGCTTCATGGGGTCATTTGATAGCATTTGCTCTTGGCTAGTCTTACCATTATTTCACCTTCCCCAAGCGAAGTGTTTTAAACAAGGTAAATTGGGTCATCTGAATCTTTTTAATATTTTTATTTCAAAACAGAAGAAGTACAGAAAACAATGTAACAGATGGTTTCCCTCTTGCCTCCTACTCCTTTCTTCTGGTTTAAATTTTCTTTTTCCCAAAGTATATCTTTTTGTAGTTCTTTAAGTAACAATCAGTGGGTGGTAAATCACTGTCTTGTTTATCTTGGATGCCCATATTTTCCCCTCAATTATCAGTGATAGTTCAGCTAGGAATAGAATTCTAGTTTGACATTTATTCTCCTTCTAGACTTTTGACAATATATTTCACCATGTTGCCTCAAGCATTGCTGTTGAAGAGTCTGTGGTTGATTTGCTATTTGTTTGTGGATTATTTACTTTTTTCTCTGTTTGCTTTTATGGTTTTTTGCTTTGTGTATAGTGTTCTGCAGTTTCACTACATTGTGTGTTTAGATGTGGATTTATTTTTTTTTTATTTTATTTTTTTTTTATTTTATTTTTGGCTGCACGCAGGCTTTTCTCTAGTTGAGGTGAGTCGGGGCTACCCTTTGTTGCAATGAGCAGGCTTCTCATTGCAGTGGCTTCTCTTGTTGCAGAGCACAGGCTCTAGGCGCACGGGCTCAGTCGTTGTGGCACACAGGCTTAGCTGCTCCGCGGCATGTGAGATCTTCCCGGACCAGGGCTCGAACCCATGTCCCCTGCATTGGCAGGCGGATTCTTAACCACTGTGCCACCAGGGAAGCCCCTGGATTTATTTTTATTTTCTTGTTTGAGACTCATGTTTCTTGAATTGAGGGTTCATATCTTTCATCAGTTCTGGAAAATTCTTAGCCATTAATTATTTGAATATTGCCATTTCTCCACTTTTCCTCTTCTCTTTTTCTGGCATTCATATTAGATGTACATTGGACCTTCTTGTGATATATTACATATCTTTTTACCCTTCTTTAATTATTTCTACCTCACTGTCTCTGGCTACCGTATCCTGAGTAATTTTCTCAGCTCTATCTTCAATTTATTAATCTTATCTTGGGCTATGTCTAATCTGTTGTTTAATGTGCCCAGTGAGAATTATAATTTTGGTGATAGAATTTTTTATGTCTAGAAGTACTGTTTTAAAATCTATTTAGGTTGGTTTTATTTTTTTAGTTTTTTTTAGGGGTTTTTTCCTTATGTTTAGAATTTCTTTTTTCTGTCTTTGATCACTTAAACATACATTTTTGTGTGTGTCCTCTTTTAGGTTAGCCCCAGAGTCTTCACCATCTGGGCCAAATATTACGTTAATTTCTTGGTTTGCAAGTTTCTGCACCTAAAAGGTGATATAAATGTAAGCTCCAAACTCTTGTAAGACTTGAGACTGTGGTTTCGAATTCTTGGGGAGGATTTTGTTGTTGTTGTTTTTACCTAGAACCCAGGCAGGGATCATTGGAATATCTTTTCATCTTCCTGTGCCAGTGCATAGATTTGTCCCTAGTCCACTGTTTCATTGTTTAGGACCAGGGTTTATATAGGTGTCTTATTTCCAGTGTCCCACCTCTCAAGGCTCACAGCTTTGTTTCCTGTCCCCAAGTAGACAACAACAAAAAGCCTCCAGCATAACGAGACCAGTAGTCCTCTCCCTGTGTAGCCACTACGTCACCTCGTATCTTTCTGCCTTTCATTTCCCTTTTCCTTTCTTGTGAACTCATTTCTGCCTTTAAAAAAAAATCTTATACTCCATTCAACATTTCCAAGTGTCTGTAGCATGTGAGTTTTTGCATTATCTTTGTCCATTATCCTGCCAAAGCCCTTTGCAGAGCTCTTGGTTTGCTTTTCATGCAGATAAGGGCAGGGTGGGTCTTTGCACTGTGAGGTTCCTGTGCAAGCAGACGTTCCCATGGCGAGGTGGGGGTGTCCCCAAGATGCATAAAAGGGAGAGTGAGGGGATTGTCACCAAGTCTTCCTCTTCTGATCCTGAGTGATGAGTTTCCCCTAAATACAACCTGTCCCTTTCATTCTCTTATTCAGATCCTTCATATCACACCCGTCTGCTCCTTGATTTAACTCCAGCCTACCTTTCTTCCTCCATGGATCTTTATGAGCCATGTTTCAATTCTGTGCTTGCCTGCCAACGTGTGTATAGCACACTGTCCCCTCTTCCTGGAATCCCCCTCATCTCTCCATCCTGCCTATCTTTCAAGGCCCAACTCAAACACCTTTGAAAAGGTTTACTTGATTTCTTCCCTGCTGACTCCACACAATTATGCAGTTGTGGATATACACACTTGTAAATCTCTACTTTATCTGAACCGCCATATCATTAGCTCAAGCAAACTGCCTTTATTAAATAAGAGTATTAGAGTAGACTAGAATAGAAAATATCAGAGAACATTATAGATTTTAAGGGTAGATGTTGTTTTATGGAACTTTCAGTTGTGTGTATACATATCAGACCTTGGTATAAAATGTATATTTTTATGGTATAAAATTTATATTTTAGGGGTGGAGGATACAGACTTTTTGTAAGTTAAAGAAGCATGTTACTAGTCTTTAAGTTCCTACAGGCATTAACTGTGTCTTATCTACACACACACACACACACACACACACACACACACACATGTCCCTGTGTCTAGAAAATCTCCTTTATATACAGTAGACAGTGTTTTTTGAATGAATGAGTATATGAATGAATGAATGGATAGATGAATGAATGGATAGATGAATGAATGGATGAAAAAAATACTAATAGGGACTTCCCTGGTGGCGCAGTGGTTAAGAATCCGCCTGCTAATGCAGGGGACACGGGTTCAAGCCCTGGTCCAGGAAGATCCCACATGCTGCAGAGCAACTAAGCCCATGAGCCACAACTACTGAGCCCACGTGCCGCAACTACTGAAGCCCGCATGCCTAGAGCCTGTGCTCCACAACAAGAGAAGCCACCGCAATGAGAAGGCTGCACATTGCAACAAAGAGTAGTAGCCCCTGCTCGCTGTAACTAGAGAAAGCCTGCACGCAGCAATGAAGACCCAATGCAGCCAAAAAAGAAAAAAACTATAAAAAAAATATTAATATAGTAGCTCAAAAGGAATGTAGGATCCTGTGTGTTTCTCAGGGTCGTCTTGCCAACCTCTAAACAGATAATAATGGATTTTGTTCTGTCCTTTGTACCCCTCGGCAGATGAATGCCCTACTATCTGCAGAGTACAAGGGACGTTAATTCTCAGCCTTCTGCCTTGGGGCATCTAAGGATACCTCATTATTCATTGATACAGTCACCTGCTCCCATTTCACCGGAGCAGTGTGTGAAGAGGAGAGTCAGGCTGACTCTTAGCGGTCGGACTCAGCCTCAGAATATACGCTCTCATTATCTGAGTCTCTCCGGTTATATACCATCTGTCACTGGAGTCACAGGCAATTACCTTCTCAATAAACTCTCTTCCAAAAAACAAGGCTCTCCAGCTTTTCGAAATTCAAGAGCTCGCATAATCTTGACTTTGCAGATTTAATGGAAAAGAAGAGATGAACAACTTTTCATTCAGCTTGATCTGGATCTGAATCCTGATTCTGCCTCTTTAGTGTTGTGAGGCCTTGGGTCAGCCAGTCAGTCTCCCTTGTTTCTCCTTTGCAAGAGCCTCGCTCATGGGGTGGGTGAGAGAATTCGAGGTAATGTGTGGAGCTGTGGCGCAATTCTTAGCACGTTCTAGGTGCTCAGTTTTCACCACCATCATCATCCTCATTGTCATCGAGGAATTGGTATCAATAACCTCATCTTCTGGTATGTTTCTCTGGTGGTCAGCCTGGTGCTTCCTCTCTTTGTGTTCATTCAGAAGGAGTGGAAGCTTGAACAGGGTGGTTGGATGCCTGCTGTTGCCATGCCCTGTTATTGTCAGATGGTTGTTCTGATCTCTGCCTTGGCAATGAGAAAGGTACAGCCAAAGCTGGTTTAAGCAGACCTGGTCTGGATCCTTTAGGGATTTACGCTCTGGGAGGTGACAGAGGCAAACAAAAGTCTACAAGAGAAGGCAGCAGCCCACTGGCTCACTGTTATCTCCCGCAAAATACTTATGCAGGTATAAGTTGTGAGGACCTAGGAAGTGAAACCAGGGATTTGAGGCGAGTCCACATAGAATGGTTTTCCAAGGCTTTCCAAGAGGAAATTTCACAGGACCCTGAGGATCGGGGTCTCGGAGACAAGTAGGAACATTGTCGTGCTGGGTCGTGCTGGGAAGCCAATGGCCCAAAATGTGAGAAGCTGGATTATTCAACTAAGTAAAGCAAGTTCAGAAAATTTCAGAACTTTCTTTTTTCTCATGCATATGTTTAAATTTATTGAAAACGTCAGAGGGAGAAATACCTAATTTTCTTAAAGTTAGTCATCAAATCAAACTGATTTTTCCCTTTTTCCTGTTTTATTGAGCTATAACTGACGTGTAACATTGTATTAGTTTCAGGCATACAACATAATGATTTGATGTATTGTGAAGCGATCCCCGCAATAAGTTTAGTTAACATCCATCACCACACATGGTTACAAATTTTTCTTCTTGTGATGAGAACTTTTAAGATCTACGATCTTAGCAACTTTCAAATATACAGCATGGTATTGTCAGCTGTTGTCACCATGCTATATTTTACATTCTCAGAACTTATGTTTGTAATAACTGGAAGTGTGTGCCTTCAAGAATTTTCAACCACAATACTCAGGCTGCCTGTTTTGTCCACCCTCCTTCCTATAATTTGACCAACACACAAAAAACTTGGTTTTTCATCACAGCCCTGCTACTAGCCTCTGCTTCCAACAAAGTCACTTACGTGTGATCCATCATTGTTTTTTCTTCTATGAAATGTTCACAGTCAAGCCCAGTTTTAGCTCTAATGTGTATAACAAATGAAATATAAGCATTAACTCTCCACGTCTCTGAGTGAATAAGTCACATCCCACTGAATCCACCCAGGTTAAAGCTTCCATTGTCCTTGCGAGGAGCTGCAGTGAAGCTAAACTGCGTACTGGACCAGGGGTTTCATCTGGATCTGCAGCCTAACAGCATAAAATGTCAACAGGAAGAAGAAGAAATTCTAACTCACCTAACACTTCTTTAGAAAGCAAGTAATGTATTCTCTACTTTAATTGAAACCTGGAGAGAGGAAAAGATCTGCATAACCTCAAAAGAAGAACACACACCTTTCATCTTGTCCTTTAGCAGAGCCTGTGACTGAGCAGGAGAGCAGAGCTCGCCTTCCTGTAAACGTTCCCGCATTTAAAAACATATTTAGGATGAAAGGTGATGTGACAGTGGGAAGATTTTATTATTGGGATTGCTTGAGCCTTGATAGCCGCTGCTCACAAAATAGCTAATGGATGAGATACAGGCAGGAGCTTTCAGGTATTATCCCTGTGTTGAGCTTGGAGCAGAGGTGAGGGAGGGGTGACAGATACTCACTCATAGAGATGCTAACTGGGGGATGCTGGGATGGAGCCTTAACAGTCATGTAACATGATCTAGCTGGTTTGCTGACATAAGAGACACAAGTCAGGGAATTTCTGCTTTAATATAAGACTAAAAATAAACTAGAAGTAACACAAAATAGTTTCTTGGTGTGCACATGTTTAAAGAATCCAGGATGCCAATGTCTGTTGCACTCACACCACCAGCCTGTAGTGAACGTGTCATGCCTTGAGACCAAGCCTGTAGGGACAGCGGTCACGGCCAGCTGGCACAAACATGGAAAGGCTGAGCAATTAGCTCATGGCCACATTAACCGCAAGCTAATGTGGTTCTAGGTTCACGAAGTACTACTGCCTGTTGACGAACACTTGTTTCTTGGCCCTGCGTCTCAGGCTTTCAGCTCCTCCTCCACCTGATGTCGCAGGGCTGGCATCAGGACAGCACTCCAGTTAACCCCAAACTTAAGCTGGACATTGTGCTATAATAGTGACACAGGTGATCCACCACCAACAAAATATGTACGGTGAGTGGTTCTAGTTGTTTTAATGAATCTGACTGTGGCTCTAAGTAAGCAAAGCCTTTAGTAAGTGAAATACACACTCACTCCAGCCTCCTCTTAGGATTTTAGACCGGATCTAATGAGAGGTAAGAGACTATGGTTGGGATACAGTCTACTTGTAGTTACAAAAGAGCTCTTTTTTTTTTAGCCTCTGGCCCATATACAGATTGAACATTCTGCTGTAGTCTTGTGTTTCACCTCTGCAGGTACCTGAATAGTCTGCTGATGTCTAGATACCAGAAACTATCAGATTCTTTAATCAGGAACTTTTTTAATATTTACGGAATTTGTGAATTAGGGAATCCTGCTGCACTAATTGAAAGGCAGAATTACTACCTCTAATTAAATTTGAATCTTTATATGGTGAATTTTGTGAAAACTGTTATAATTAGTCATGCTTATAGCCTGATAGCCATTCACTAACCTCAGTGTTGATATTTCAAGATAGTATTTCATCATACTGAGATTTGCACGTTGGTGGGTTTTTTGCACTGTTGTATATGCAAGTCTTCCTATACCACCCAACTGTTACATGTCTGTCATCTAAGGATGTGTAAATAGCAGAAACAGCAGCTTTAATATCTCTCTGCACTATGGATTCAAGTCAGCTTCCCAAAAGGACAACCAGCTAGTGTTTTTAGCCAAACTTCTCTTTAAATAGAGGCTCCTCTTACTTCGACAAACCTAGTAAGGGAAATATAAAGAGAATAAAAATAATTTCTAGATTTAGCTGCCTGAGTATAGTGATACAATCAAAGTAATGCTGTCCTTAAAGGAGACTCAGAAACAGTTCAGGTCAGATAAGGAATATTTATGTTACACTTAACAAAGTACTAGCTTATTTTCCAAATTATAAATAAAAAAATAACTTTAAAAATAGCTATTTCTTAGCAGAGCAGCTCAGCCTGGCACCCCTTACTTAATCTAGTAAGACTTTCACCAGAAATCTGAAAACTCACCCTAACCCAGAAAGAAAATAGTATTAATAGCTAAAACCAGACATAATTGTTGAAAGGTTGCATTTAGCCGCCGAATGAGGTGATCTTTCCAATGAGCTCACAGACTCACTTTTTTCTGTGTACTGTTCAACTTGAAGTTTGTTTTCCTTGTTATGAATATTCTTGGATTCACACAGATGAAAAGTTGTTCTTTTGTGACTGTTAAATGGAACTTTTTTGGCCATGAAATGAAATTTAATGCACCGTGAGAGTAAAAGTTTCACTGAACCTTATAGCAAATAAACCATATGGAAAGTATCATGAAGTAATACAAAAAAAAAAAAAAACCCAAAGGGGTTTTTACTTCAACTTAATAGTATCCAATTCAATTCATCCATGGGTGAGGCCATAATTTTTATGTCCAGTGACTATGAGAAGATTATCAAAGTTTCTTCTTTTTGAGAGTACAAAATCAGGTGAAGATTATTCCTCAAGTTATTTTCAGTCTAGCCTTTTCTGATTATATGCTTCTTCTTACTATTTATAGAGACATCATTTTTAACACAAAAGATCATTTGAAAATACATCATCATTTTTTAAGTCACAGAAAATACCAATAAAAGTAAGTTCAGGGACTTCCCTCGTGGTCCAGTGGTTAAGACTTCGCCTTCCAATGCAGGGGGTGCAGGTTCGATGCCTGGTCGATCAGGACCTGCCTGGTTCGATGCCAGGAAGCTAAGATCCCACATGCCTCGTGGCCAAAAAACCAAAAGACATAAAACAGAAGCAATATTGTAACAAATTCAATAAAGACTAAAAAAAAATGGTCCACATTAAAAAGTAAGTTCATTAATATGACATAATAAGCATGGAAGGCCCATTCCTACAATCACTATGATATAATATCACTATATTTCCACACAGCATTTTGCATTTTGACTTTCCTGAAAGTCATCGATACAGTTTTAGGCAGCAGCAATCTTTAGCACTGTAGTCATTTTAACTGGTTAAAATTCCACAGGTCATGCTAACAATAAGAAGACATATTTTATTAGGTAATTTTGATTGTCACTTACGTATATATCTAGTATTTCCGACTTAAATGATTCTTAAAATTCAGCATTCCATATGATGGTATTTCCTGATGCCTTTAGGGGTTTCTACTCAATTCATAAGTTGTAATCACAGAAGTTTGGTGGAGGTTAGGTACTATAATCTTAAAATATTTTTGATTGACCTAAAATGTAGGTATTGCTTTTTTTTTTTTTTTTAAATTAATTAATTTATTTTTGGCTGTGTTGGGTCTTCGTTTCTGTGCGAGGGCTTTCTCTAGCTGCGGCAAGCAGGGACCACTCTTCATAGCAGTGCGTGGGCCTCTCACTATCGCGGCCTCTCTTGTTGCGGAGCACCAGCTCCAGACGCGCAGGCTCAGTAGTTGTGGCTCACGGGCCCAGTTGCTCCGCGGCATGTGGGATCCTCCCAGACCAGGGCTCGAACCCGTGTCCCCTGCATTAGCAGGCGGATTCTCAACCACTGCGCCACCAGGGAAGCCCCGGTATTGCTTTTTTTTAATTGAGGTATGTTCACATACCATGAAATTCATCCTTTAAAATTGTGCAATTCAGTGAGTATTCACAAAGCTGTACCACTAATTCCAGAATGTTGCCTTTTAATAACACTTCAAAAGAGAGAGTAGGTAAGTAGATTTTCATCTATTTTTTTTTTTCAACTCTTTACCCCCTGGAGTTTTCCTTTTATTTTTACCAGAAAACCAAACCTTTTTTTTCTTAGTTAAAGTAATTGGGTCATTTCAGTTTTAACTGGGACATTTTGATTGGCTGCATGAATTTGGGTACGTAATGAATACTATATGATGCTTATCATGAAGAGGATGCTGCCTTTGAAATTGCCTTTTTTATCTCATGTGTAAAACAAACATTCAAGATACTTAGGGGCTGTGGAACTTCAACAGGAATGAAAATGCTCACCCGTGAGTCAAGCCAAATTCCAATTCAGAAATGGCAGCAAGGGCGGCATTCCCCCTTCACTCGGGTTCTAGCTGTTGGTTCAGATAACGGCGCTGTGTCACCAAATCCCACCTGAAAAGAGGCTTCTCTGTGGTGCTGAGTGAAGTGGTTTCCATTCTCTCGTGTTGGCTACTGACCTGTCAGTAACGCTCTGAGAGGCACATGGCTGGAAAGGCTTGTAGAGTGTGTGTCACATTCCTTTCCATCTAAACAATGCCCCGTACGTACCAGATTGGTCAGTCAGGATGTTCTAATTCCAGAGATTTCCAGCCATCACATTGGGATCAATGTCTTACCCCATAAATATCAGCTCTGTGGCTTCATGCATACCCACTTCCCAAGGTTTTCTGGGATTCCCAGTGGGTAGCATAATAAATTGTGAACTTCTCGAAGGCAAAAACTATCATGCTTATGCTCAGGATGGAGATTGGGAACGAGACAGTGGTTCCCCCTCCTAAAGGTAGGTCGTTACTATCAGAATTGCCTCCCCTCCTCCCTTTGGTGTCCAAGAAAATAAAATGCCTTTCAGACAGATTAGGGATTCTTCTTCCCATACATTCCGTGAAAATTTTTACTTTAATCAGTATTCTTAAAGTATACAATACAATAAGCTACAGGGGTTTAAAATCTCTGATTTGATGAATTTTGATAAATTTGTACACTGGTGTCAGCATCACCTCAGTCCAGATACAGAACATTTCCATCATCCCCAGGCGTTTCCTGTGCCCCTGTGCAGACAGCCCAGACCACCACCCAGGGCCTCAGGCAACTATTGATCTCTATATAGATTAATTCCCATTTTCTAGAATTTTGTATAAATGGAAGCTCTAGTTTGTTTCATTCACCATAATGTATTTGAGGCGCTTCCATTTATTATTTATCAGTAATTCATTCATCTTTATTGCTGAGTAGAATTCCATTTTATGTATATACCACAATGTGTTTCTTTAGTTACCTTTGAATGGCCTTTGGGTCAAAAAACAGTGTTTGAGTACAGTTTTAACCAGCACAAGTCTTTTTTTTTCCTATTCTTTTTCAGATTCTTTTCCATTATAGGTTATTATAAGGTACTGAATACAGTTCCCTGTGCTATACAGTAGGTCCTTGTTGTTTATCTCTTATATATATAGTAGTTTATAGTATCTGCTAATCCCAAACTCCTATTATCCCTCTCCACCCCCTTCCCCCTTTGGTAACCATAAGTTTATTTTCTGTGTCTTTCAGTAGCCAGCACAGGTCTTGATTTCCATAGATCATGCTAATAATTATAACAATGTATATATATTTTTTTTTTTTAATTTTATTTATTTATTTATTTATGGCTGTGTTGGGTCTTCGTTTCTGTGCGAGGGCTTTCTCTAGTTGCGGCAAGTGGGGGCCACTCTTCATCGCGGTGCGCGGGCCTCTCACTATCGTGGCCTCTCTTGTTGCGGAGCACAGGCTCCAGACGCGCAGGCTCAGTAGTTGTGGCTCACGGGCCTAGTTGCTCCGCGGCATGTGGGATCTTCCCAGACCAGGGCTCGAACCCGTGTCCCCTGCATTGGCAGGCAGATTCTCAACCACTGCGCCACCAGGGAAGCCCAACAATGTATATTTAATAAGGTATGTTTTTAAGTTTTATTGAAGTATAGTTGATTTATAATATTGTGTTCATTTCTTCTGTACGGCAAACTGACTCAGTTATACATATATTTAAGTTATTTTTGATAGTAGCTTATAGATAAGTAGGTAGGTAGATAGATAGTACTTTCTATAGTAACTTCCAAGTGTGATTGTACTTGAGGCTATGCATTATACAAAGAGGAATAAGACAGATTTTTATAAGAATAACTGCCATTTTTTGGCTTACCTGTCATGTTTCAGACGTACTAATTTTCACATTAACCCTAGCAGATAGGTAATAATAATAGTAATAGTTCATGTTTCTCTAGTGCCTACTGAGTGCCAGGCACTGTTCTTCTTTTTTTTTTCAAGTGTACAATCATGTTAATGACATTCACGTTACGTAGCTTCATTTTTTTTTTTTAATTTTATTTATTTATTTATGGCTGTGTTGGGTCTTCGTTTCTGTGCGAGGGCTTTCTCTAGTTGCGGCAAGTGGGAGCCACTCTTCATCGCGGTGCAAGGGCCTCTCGCTATCGCGGCCTCTCTTGTTGCGGAGCACAGGCTCCAGACGCGCAGGCTCAGTAATTGTGGCTCACGGGTCCAGTTGCTCCGCGGCATGTGGGATCTTCCCAGACCAGGGCTCGAACCCGTGTCCCCTGCATTGGCAGGCAGACTCTCAACCACTGCGCCACCAGGGAAGCCCCAGGCACTGTTCTTAATACTTAAATAACATCAACTCACCTAATTTTTCACATCAACATCATGAGATATGTACTCTTATACCCCACTTCACATGCAAGGAAAAAACTTGTCAAAAGTCACACAGTTAGTAAGTGGTGGGGCTGGCATTCAGTGTAGACCACCCATCTCCTGGATCCTTGCTCTTTACCACTACACTCGTGTCCCCCTTCATTTTTAGTCGGAGATGCTGAACCTGGGAGATTTAATAAAACCTTACCAAAGGTGGTGGAGCTAGGGTTAATGTCCTGATTCAAATCCTGGTTTGATTGACTCCAAAGTCCAAGCTCTAATCTACTCGGGAAAGGATGCGTATGTGAATAACCAGGATGACTTTGGTTAGGTACACAAGAACTAGAGAATACCAAAAGAGCTACTAAGAGTGAAATCTCTGTCACTTCTTGTAGGAGTGACCAGGGAAAGTGTCGTGGAGTGAATGAACCTTAAGGGACAAGTACGATTTTTTGATGAGAGGTGGTTTGGTTGGGTCTGAGAAGAGTGTGAGTGTGAGTGAGTGTGTGTGTGTGTCTGTTAGTGGTGCCAGAAGATAAATCAGAACATGATTGATTTCAAGTCCCCAAGAACATCCCTGGGGAATGTAAACATTTGAGGAGAAAGACCAGCCTATGAAGGACACAGAAAAGGGATGTCTAAAGAAGTAGGAGGAGAAAAAGTGGGGGATGGCATGAGTCAAGTGGAAAGAAGGGAATCATCGATAGTGTTTCATTGCAGCTGAAAGACCAGAAAGAAAAGTACTGAAAGATGTCCACCAGATTTATTGTTTGGAAAGTCACTGGGGCTTCTAGGGGAACTATTTTTAGTGGTGACAGAAAAGTCAGATTGCAGGTGGTTGAAAAAGGAGTAGGGGAGGAAGGGAAGACAGGAAATGTAGACCGCTCATTGGCGAACTAAGGATGAGAAGGAGTAGGGGAGGAAGGGAAGACAGGAAGTGTAGACCGCTCATTGGTGAACTAAGGATGAGAAGGAGTAGGGGAGGAAGGGAAGACAGGAAGTGTAGACCGCTCATTGGCGAACTAAGGATGAGAAGGGGGTGGAAAGAAAACAGTAGCCAGAGGTGGAAGTGTGGTGAAGGCAGATGCTAAGATGAAAAGCTCTAAGCATGTTGATAGCTGAGAAAAAGAGCCAGGAGTGTGGGGGAGGCTTGCATCTGGGGAGTGGGGAGCTGGGTGACTGTGCAGAGTCCCAGAGGAGGCAGGGAAAGATCCATCCACGTGTAAATGTCCACTCAGTGGACGTAACGTGCACAACTGGCGTATATATTGGGACAAAAAAATCCAAAATACAAACAAAGCCAGAAACAGATGAGTGAAGGTGGCATCTTGCATTTCTCAGTAGCTGCTGTAGTTTTTACAGAAATGCCTGTGGGAGATGCTCTTTTGTTCAATTAAAATGAAGATTAACTTTGTATCCAAATTTAATTGAAGTTTCCCCTCCAATGTTCAAATAATGGATTTGTCCTTGGGACTGTTAGATTTGGCAGAGAATTGACTTCTCTGAAATGTGCAAAGCCAGCTGCAGATAGGACAGGTTCTCTCAAGAGTTTTTAGTTCTTAGAAAAAGTGCCAAAATATTCCTCCAGATTTGAATCTGCCTTCTCATTTCATATCACAGGGTAACAGGCAGCATCTTACTTGCTAATACCTGAACTGATTGGAGATACTCTCATTCTCTTGATCTGGGGATTTTTCCCCAATATTCTGGGTAAGAATCAGCATATATTGTCTTGTTTAAAGAAATCTGTTTGTAACTGAAGAGAATAAAAGGGAAACACAGTTTCATCCGTTTCTATTAGCCCCCTTCTTCCATAGATCTCCAGTGGTTTTAACTAGTGCTCGTGAATTCTTGCTAGAAACCTAGCCAGGTCAGTGTGAAGTGATGCTCATTTTTACCTGTGGACAAACTGAGGCACCATCAAGGAGGCTGAGTCTTCCGCCAGAAGTTCAGTGATCCCTGCAGGCAAACAAAATGACCGGAGTGTATCTTCAAGATGATTCCAACCCTCAGGTCCCTGATTGACCCTCGTCGTGTAGGGAGAGACTTTTGGGGAGAAATGGTCAGTATTCAGAACTGTGACTTCTCAGGCTTATTCCTTAGATCTGTTTCCAAGGTTGAATCACAGTTGGCACAAATAAGATCTGAAGAAAAAAAATATGTGTCAGACATGAAGATACTTTGAACCTCATTTTTCTTTGGTTCAGCCTGAGAAAGGTGCCGGCCGCTGTGTGCTGATTGTTCTGGATGAAATGCCTTAGCGGCATCTCAACAGTCGAGCCCACGGCTGCTCTGAAGGGGGCAGCTCACTACACATCCTCCCTGTGTTCTGGTGAAGAAGAGGGATCCCAGTTGCGGAAGCTCAGATCTGAAATTTTTTTGTTGACTACTCAGAACAGACATGTGTATTATAAAATTTCACTGCTGATGGTATCAAAATCCTGAGTCAGTGATGCATAAACAAGTTCTTATAATCAAAAACACTAGTTTCAAGACTTGAGAAGTTTGGTGTTTTTTTTTTTTTTAAACTTGGTTGCTTTTATAGCATCCCACCATTAAATTAAAAGGTTTCCTCTAAATTACATATTAAGAATTAAAGTCACTGTAGTCATGTTAGATTTTTTTTTAAGAGAGAGGGACAATTACCCTTTATAATGTTTCTTTCCTACTTTCTGTAATACAGCTTTCTAGTTACACTTGGAAGCTTCCAGGAAGGTAAAATTAAAGCTTTAATTAACGTTAGTGGGAGTATGCGTTGCCCCAGGAAAAGAGGTGGAACTTAGTTTCAGCTCCTGAACATTATGAAAGAGGTTACACATTTTAATGTTTCTAGTTCCAATAATAATGGTATTAAAAGGAATTTTAATAGTAGTAATGACTCTCAATTATTGAGTACTCTGTGTCATTCATCTTCTAGTTCTATGAGATAGGTTGGCATTATGTATCCTTATGTTACCTAAAAGTTAACTGAAGCTTAGAGAGGTTAAGTAAGATCCAGTAAGGGACCTAGGGGTCAAAGTCAAATCTCTCAGGTTCCAAAGTCCATGCACTGAACTGCTATATAATAATTAAAAGATGTTAAAATAGTACCTCATAAGCAAGGCTGGTGACATAGTTAACAAATTGAATAAGCTCATATTAACTCTAGTGACATTGCTGGGTGACGTGTTTATTGAAATATCTCTGAGGACAAAAATACTGGGATCATTTGAGATTAGTGAAGTCCTACCTGTGTGGGGCACATTGTGGATTTTTTTAGGCCCCTCAAACTTCAGAGGTAGAAAGTGATTTATTAAATAAGCCCCTTGTATTCCCCAAATAAAACACCTTTTGATACAGAAGAGTCTCTCTAGACTTGTCTCACTGCCAGGTCCTGCTGTGCTATGGCCATCTTTTCTCTTGCAGATTACAGAGAAACCCAGTGTGAAACAATTATAAAGTGAAAATGTAGCTAGTAGGCACTGAAATTGTTCGAAAATTGAGGTAGAAGTCAATGGCCTTTTTAGGTAGGTATGGGCACAAAGAGCTTTTAGAGTTTGTGTTTTCTTAAGGGAGGGAGAGGTTGGAACGTCCCAAGGTTTGAGAAGCACAAACAGGGACCTTTCTCTTTTCCTGTGGAAATGCTTGAAACCCCTACAGGTTTCTTCGTGACAGGAGAAAATTCCTCTTGGATGGGTTGGGACAGCAGTGCTCTTTGATTCAGGGGAAGCAAACTGGAAGAAAAGCGCACAGTGCAGACTGAGAAGGGCAGCTTGCTCCTCACACAGCAGGCGAGATGCTCGCCACCCAGATCCTGCCTGGAAATATGAAGAAATGGGGTGGGGTGGGGTTCCTTCTGCAGCTCCAGCAGGAAAAGATAAAGAGTTGTGTAAGTACTATAGAAATCAGTTTTAAGTGACTTAGGCCACCTTGGAAAGTGAGACATTATAAAAAAAATTTTTTCATGGTGACAGAAGTGATACATCATGTTCCCCTGTTTTTAGTTGTTGTTTGTTTGTTTTTTTATGGAGAATTTCAAACATGTGCTAAAGTGGGAAGACCGTGTAATGAACACAGTGACCATCAGCAGCAGTTATCAACTCATGGCTAATTTGTTACACTCCCAGCTCCTCTCCCCAGTAGTATTTGAAGCAAATGCTAGAAACCATATCATTTAATCTGTAAGTATTTCAGCATGTATCTCCAAAAGATAAACATTCTTTTTTAAACAAAGACCATTATCACACCTAAAAAATTAAAATAATCCCGTAACATCATCAAATATCTAATGTGTTCAAATCACCAATGGTTTCATGAATGTCATACTTTCTCTTAACAGATTATTTGAATCCGGCCCCAGATCTGATTCACATAGTGCAATAGCCTTTAAAAAGAAAATCAATAGGCTCCACCTCCATTTCTTTTTTTCTTACTCTTTGCAACTTTTTATTGAAAAAATATCTTTTTTTACTTCAGTTTCCTTCAGTCTGAGTCTTGCTGATTGCATCCCTGTGGCTTAGTGTAACATATTTCTCTTACTCCTTCCTAACTCTTGTATTTCCTGAAAATTGGAAATGATATCTAAAGGCTTGGTTAGTTTCAGGGTATTTTTTTTTTTTTCTGTTTGTTTTTGTCAAAACGATTTCATAGTGTTTGCTTCCATCAGGAGGGGCTTAATGTCTATTTTGTTCTCTTTGTGCTGTTAGCAACCCCTGATGTTCAATGCCAAGTCTCAGGATGTTTTTGGTTCGCCCATCTCTTCTGTTCACTGTCACCCAGTGAGCCGGGGCTTCTGGGCAAGGTCAAGTCACACACTGAGATCTTCTAGCTTTGGACCACTAAGAATTTTCAGGGATCCATGACCCCAAAGTTTTGTTTTTTTAGAATGATTTTTGAAAAACAAACATATCATTCAATTAATAAACCTTTAGTAAATAAGTAAATCTGTACTAAAATACAGAACAAAGACAAATTTTAAAAGCATACAACGCACACTGTTCCTATTGGACAAGTGAGGCCATTATTTTGAGCCTCCTCTGTCATAGTCTGTTTCTACTTGTTCTTTAATTATCCATTGTTTACTCTGTGTTAATTTCATTTTACTACTTATTTAATGCTCTTTGAGACCCATGATGTCTTGAATGTGCAGACCTTGGATTCTTGCAGACCTTAGATTCGGTGTGCTGATCTCCTGCAGGAGAAACTCAAGCAGAACCGGGCCTCTGCAGATCTCTTTTCTCAAGTGGGCATGAGCCTTATTGCTCTGCCTTGTTTTCAGATGCCTCTCTCCTGAGCTTGAGCAAGTTTGCTTCTCTCCTCTTTTCCATTCTTCCCTCCTTCCCTCCCTTCCTTCCTTCCTCTCTTCCTTCCTTCCTTCTTCCTTTTCTCTTTACTTTTTAGCCAGCGTGATACTGTCTTCCCCAGGTCTAGTTTTTAACCTCTTGACACTGATAAAATCTATGTTGATACACAGAAAATCTTGGGAATGTTAAAATGTGAACTTGATTCTCTGTGCCCAAAGCTATCTTTCCAAATGCATAGGGATATATTCATTTAATAAACCCTAATAATAAGTTTCAACTCTGTACTAGGAGTGTAGGGAGACAGTCAAGTTACAACACAGTGGAAGTGCTGACAAGAATAGGTGCAAAGTGCCGTGTGACAAGGAACAGATGACTCTGCCTGGGAATAGTGGGGAATGGCTTAATCTTGGAAGTGACGTTTAAACTAAGTCTTCAAGGAATATGATTAAGACAGCATATTTGTGTAAGAACCGTTCAGGAGAACATAGCGTAAAAGTATGCTGTTTTACTGGGACATGGAATTCAAGTAATTGGCTAATGGACTTGACTTTTGAGTATAGCAACAACTTACCATATTAACTTTGCTTGCTAGACATAGTAAGACTTGCCATAGGCTATTTCCTTCATATGTATGCAAATATGTGAGCATAAAATATCATGTTTTTCACCATTCCCACCCAGATAGTAGTGGGAAAAAATGACTTTTAGGCATGGGATGTTCCAGGATGTGGGTGGACAGAGTCACCTTCCATCCCCCACTGTGATAGGATCTCATCTTTTAGGATGAAAGGATGGCAGATTCCCAAGGTATGGACTGCTGAGTTATTGCAGGGGTCTACAGATCCACATGTGTATCAGCCATTTAGGGTTTTTTGTTTGTTTGTTTGTTTGTTTATAAGCCCACACCATGCAGCATGTGGGATCTTAGTTCCCTGACCAGGGATCAAACCCATGCCCCCTGCATTGGGAGCACAGGGTCTTAACCACTGGACCTCCAGGGAAGTCCCAGCCATTAGCGTTTGACTGAGTACGTTATAGTTTCCCATGTAGATGTATCCCCACTTTCCTAATGTATATAAAATAAGTATTGTTGCAAGATAGTACAAAACCATTTAAAAGTATCATTGAAATCATAGTATTAGCTCTGTCATTATGTATGGTCTTAAACAAGAAGATAGAATTACTATCTTGTATGTTTGGGGTATAAGGCTGTGCTTGGTGGTTGAGAATTCCTTGAAAATTTTTGACATTAAAAGGGGTCCTCGGGGCTTCCCTGGTGGCGCAGTGGTTGAGAATCGGCCTGCTAATGCAGGGGACACGGGTTCGAGCCCTGGTCTGGGAAGATCCCACATGCCGTGGAGCAGCTGGGCCCGTGAACCACAACTACTGAGCCTGCGTGTCTGGAGCCTGTGCTCCGCCAAGAGAGGTCACGATAGTGAAAGGCCCGCGCATCGCAATGAAGAGTGGCCCCCACTCGCCGCAACTAGAGAAAGCCCTCGCACAGAAACGAAGACCCAACACAGCTAAAAATAAATAAATAAATTAAAAAAAAAAAAAAAAAAAGGGGTCCTCATAATAGAGTGGTGAAGGTTAGACAACATTGTAAATGCACTTAGTGTCGCAGAATTGTACACATAAAAATCGTAAAAATGGTAAATCTTGCATCATATGTATTTTGCCACAATGAAAAAGTATATTAAAAAATTCCTTTAACTTACAGCAAAACACACACATGCCAATAAGAGGATCTCATAGTTGAAGAAACTGGACATCATTAGCCTACAGCTTTGATTAATTTGGCAAATGTTTAACCGTTACCAAGCAGAGCCCTGTCCTGTAACTTTAAGTGCCGGGGAGAAATAGAGGGGACTGCGTTCTGCAGCTTGTAGTCTCCCGGGGGTGTCAGTCAGCTCATCACTCTTGGTAAGTGCTATAAAAGGAAAAGTATAATATACTTTGAAGAGGCAATGTTTATTAGCCCTGAAGAAGGCTGCATTCTTTTTATTTTAGGTGAATATGCATTTTGAAGCTGTGTATTTTGCAAATGAGACAGAGCAGTTAATTCATATGGTTCCTGGTAAAGCTTTAGATACCCAGACTGAGCCAATCTCTTCAAGAACAGAGACTCTATGGGGTGGGGTGGGGCTCGCATCCACCTGAGGGTATATGTCACCTTTTCAGTGGAGGAGAATGGAAAACCGAGGCAGGGAACGGTCTATGCGATCAGCAAAATGTAAATGGAATCTTTCTGGGACATCATCATTAGCTAAAGTAAAACACTATTTTTTTTTAAACAACTTTATTGGAGTATAATTGCTTTACAATGTTGTGTTAGTTTCTGCTGTATAACAAAGTGAATCAGCTATATGTATACATATATCCCCATATCCCCTCCTTCTTGCGTCTCCCTCCCACCCTCCCTATCCCACCCCTCTAGGTGATCACAAAGCACCGAGCTGATCTCCCTGTGCTATGCGGCTGCTTCCCACTAGCTATCTATTTTACATTTGGTAGTGTATATATGTCCATGCCACTCTCTCACTTCGTCCCAGCTTACCCTTCCCCCTCCCCGTGTCCTCAAGTCCATTCTCTATGTCTGCGTCTTTATTCCTGTCCTGCCCCTAGGTTCATCAGAACCTTTTTTTTTTTTTTTTACATTCCATATATATGTGTTAGCATACGGTATTTGTTTTTCTCTTTCTGACTTACATCATTCTGTATGACAGTCTCTAGGTCCATCCACCTCACTACAAATAACTCAATTTCATTTCTTTTTATGGCTGAGTAATATTCCGTTGTACATATGTGCCACATCTTCTTTACCCATTCATCTGTCAGTGGACACTTAGGTTGCTTCCATGACCTGGCTATTGTAAATAGTGCTGCAATGAACATAGTGGTACATGTCTCTTTTTGAATTATGGTTTTCTCAGGGTATATGCCCAGTAGTGGTATTGCTGGGTTGCATGCTAGTTCTATTTTTTAGTTTTTTAAGGAACCTCCATACTGTTCTCCATAGTAGCTGTATTAATTTACATTCCCACCAACAGTGCAAGAGGGTTCCCTTTTCTCCACACCCTCTCCAGCATTTATTGTTTGTAGATTTTTTTATGATGGCCAAAAAACATGTGAGGTGATACCTCATTGTAGTTCTGATTTGCATTTCTCTAATGATTAGTGATGTTGAGCATCCTTTCATGTGTTTCTTGGCAATCTGTATATCTTCTTTGGAGAAATGTCTATTTAGGTCTTCTGCCCATTTGGGGATTGGGTTGTTTGTTTTTTTGATATTGAGCTGCCTGAGCTGCCTGTATATTTTGGAGATTAATCCTTTGTCAGTTGCTTCATTTGCAAATATTTTCTCCCATTCTGAGGGTTGTCTTTTTGTCTTGTTTATGGTTTCCTTTGCTGTGCAAAACCTTTGAAGTTTCATTAGGTCCCATTTGTTTATTTTTGTTTTTATTTCCATTTCTCTAGGAGGTGGGTCAAAAAGGATGTTGCTGTGATGTATGTCATAGAGTGTTCTGCCTATGTTTTCCTCTAAGAGTTTGATAGTGTCTGGCCTTACATTTAGGTCTTTAATTGATTTTGAGTTTATTATTGTGTATGGTGTTAGGGAGTGTTGTAATTTCATTCTTTTACATGTAGCTGTCCAGTTTTCCCAGCACCACTTATTGAAGAGACTGTCTTTTCTCCATTGTATATTCTTGCCTCCTTTATCAAAGATAAGGTGACCATATGTGCATGGTTTATCTCTGGGCTTTCTATCCTATTCCATTGATCTATATTTTTGTTTTTGTGCCAGTACCATACTGTCTTGATTAGTGTAGCTTTGTAGTATAGTCTGAAGTCTGGGAGCCTGAATCCTCCAGCTCCGTTTTTCTTTCTCAAGATTGCTTTGGCTAATCAGGGTCTTTTGTGTTTCCATACACATTGTGAACTTTTGTGTTGTACTTCTGTGAAAAATGCCATTGGTAGTTTGATAGGGATTGCATTGAATCTGTAAATTGCTTTGGGTAGTATAGTCATTTTCACAATGTTGATTCTTCCAATCCAAGAACATGGTATATCTCTCCATCTGTTTGTATCATTTTTAATTTCTTTCATCAGTGTCTTATAGTTTTCTGCATACAGGTCTTTTGTCTCCTTAGGTAGGTTTATTCCTAGGTATTTTATTCTTTTTGTTGCAGTGGTAAATAAGAGTGTTTCCTTAATTTCTCTTTCATATTTTTCATCAATAGTGTATAGGAATGCTAGAGATTTCTGTGCATTAATTTTGTATCCTTCTACTTTACCAAATTCATTGATTAGCTCTAGTAGTTTTCTGGTAGCATCTTTAGGATTCCCTATGTATAGTATCATGTCATCTACAAACAGTGACAGTTTTACCTCTTTTCCGATTTGGATTCCTTTTATTTCTTCTTCTTCCCTGGTTGCTGGGGCTAAAACCTCCAAAACTATGTTGAATAATAGTGGTGAGAGTGGGCAACCTTGTCTTTTCCTGATCTTAGTGGAAATGGTTTCAGTTTTCACCATTGAGAATGATGTTGGCTGTGGGTTTGTCATATATGGACTATTATGTTGAGGTAAGTTCCCTCTATGCCCACTTTCTGGAGGGTTTTTATCATAAATGAGTGTTGAATTTTGTCAAAAGCTTTTTCTGCATCTATTGAGATGATCGTATGATTTTTCTCCTTCAACTTGTTAATATAGTTTATCACATTGATTGATTTGCGTATACTGAAGAATCCTTGCATTCCTGGGGTAAACCCCACTTGATCATGGTGTACGATCCTTTTAATGTGCTGTTAGATTCTGTTTGCTAGTATTTTGTTGACGATTTTTGCATCTATGTTCATCAGTGATATTGGCCTGTAGTTTTCTTTCTTTGTGACATCTTTGTCTGGTTTTGGTATCAGGGTGATGGTGGCCTCTTAGAATGAGTTTGGGAGTGTTCCTCCCTCTGCTGTATTTTGGAAGAGTTTGAGAAGGATAGGTGTTAGCTCTTCTCTAAATGTTTGATAGAATTCACCTGTGAAGCCATCTGGTCCTGGGCTTTTGTTTGTTGGAAGATTTTTAATCACAGTTTCAATTTCAGTGCTTGTGATTGGTCTGTTTATATTTTCTATTTCTTCCTTGTTCAGTCTCAGAAGGTTGTGCTTTTCTAAGAATTTGTCCATTTCTTCCAGGTTGTCCATTTTATTGGCATATAATTGCTTGTAGTAATCTCTCATGATCCTTTCTTTGTATTTCTGCAGTGTCAGTTGTTACGTCTCCTTTTTTCATTTCTAATTCTGTTGATTTGAGTCATCTCCCTTTTTTTCTTGATGAGTCTGGCTAATGGTTTATCAATTTTGTTTATCTTCTCAAAGAACCAGCTTTTAGTTTTATTGATCTTTGCTATCGTTTCCTTCATTTCTTTTTCATTTATTTCTAATCTGATCTTTATGATTTCTTTCCTTCTGCTAACTTTGGGTTTTTTTGTTCTTTCTCTAATTGCTTTAGGTGTAAGGTTAGGTTATTTGAGATGTTTCTTGTTTCTTGAGGTACGATTGTATTGCTATAAAGTTCCCTCTTAGAACTGCTTTTGCTGCATCCCATAGGTTTTGGGTCATTGTGTTTTCATTGCCATTTGTTTCTAGGTGTTTTTTGATTTCCTCTTTGATTTCTTCAGTGATCTCTTGGTTACTTAGTAGCATATTGTTTAGCCTCCATGTGTTTGTATTTTTTACAGATTTTTTCGTATAATTGATATCTAATCTCATAGCACTGTGGTCAGAAAAGATAGTTGATATGATTTCAGTTTTCTTAAATTTACCAAGGCTTGATTTGTGACCCAAGATATGATCTGTCCTGGAGAATGTTCCATGAGCACTTGAGAAGAAAGTGTATTCTGTTGTTTTGGGATGGAATGTCCTATAAATGTCCTATAAATATCAATTAAGTCCATCTTGTTTAATGTATCGTTTAAAGCTTGTGTTTCCTTATTTATTTTCATTTTGGATGATCTGTCCATTGGTGAAAGTAGGGTGTTAAAGCCCCCTACTATGATTGTGTTACAGTCGATTTCCCCTCTTATGGCTGTTAGCATTTGCCTTATGTATTGAGGTGCTCTTATGTTGGGTGCATAAATATTTACAGTTGTCATATCTTATTCTTGGATTGATCCCGTGATCATTATGTAGTGTCCTTCTTTGTCTCTTGTAATAGTCTTTATTTTAAAGTCCATTTTGTCTGATATGAGAATTGCTACTCCAGCTTTCTTTTGATTTCCATTTGCATGGAATATCTTTTTCCATCCCCTCACTTTCAGTCTGTATGTGTCCCTAGGTCTGAAGTGGGTCTCTTGTAGATAGCATATACATGGGTCTTGTTTTTGTATCCATTCAGCCAGTCTATGTATTTTGGTTGGGGCATTTAATCCATTTACATTTAAGGTAATTATCGATATGTATATTCCTATTACCATTGTCTTAATTTGGGGGGGGTTGTTATTGTATGTCTTTTCCTTCTTTTGTGTTTCCTGCCTAGAGAAATTCCTTTAGCATTTGTTGTAAAGCTGGTTTGGTGGTGCTGAATTCTCTTAGCTTTTGCTTGTCTGTAAAGGTTTTAATTTCTGTGTCGAATCTGAATGAGATCCTTGCTGGGTAGAGTAATCTTGGTTGTAGGTTTTTCCCTTTCATCACTTTAAATATGTCCTGCCACTCCCTTCTGGCTTGCAGAGTTTCTGCTGAAAGATCAGCTGTTAACCTTATGGGAATTCCCTTGTATGTTATTTGTTGCTTTTCCCTTGCTGCTTTTAATATTTTTTCTTTGTATCTAATTTTTGATAGCTTGATTAATATGTGTCTTGGCATGTTTCTCCTTGGATTTATCCTGTATGGGACTCTTTGCGCTTCCTGGACTTGATAGACTATTTCCTTTCTCGTATTAGGGAAGTTTTCAACTATAATCTCTTCAAATATTTTCTCAGTCCCTTTCTTTTTCTCTTCTTCTGGGGCCCCTATAATTCGAATGTTGATGCGTTTAATGTTGTCCCAGAGGTCTCTGAGACTGTCCTCAATTCTTTTAATTCTTTTTTTTTTTTTCTGCTCTGCAGTAGTTATTTCCACTGTTATCTTCCAGATCACTTATCCATTCTTCAGCCTCAGTTATTCTGCTATTGATTCATTCTAGAGAATTTTTAATTCCATTTATTGTGTTGTTCATCATTGTTTGTTTGCTCTTTAGTTCTTCTAGGTCCTTGTTAAACGTTTCTCGTATTTTCTCCATTCTATTTCCAAGGTTTTGGATCATCTTTATTATCATTACTCTGAATTCTTTTTCAAGTAGACTGCCTATTTCCTCTTCATTTGTTTGGTCTGGTGGGTTTTTCCCTTGCTCCTTCATCTTCTGTGTATTTCTCTGTCTTCTCATTTTGCTTAACTTACTGCGTTTGGGGTCTCCCTTTTGCAGTCTGCAGGTTTGTAGTTCCCGTTGTTTTTGGTGTCTGCCCCCAGTGGCTAAGGTTGTTTCAGTGTGTTGTGTAGGCTTCCTGCTGGAGGGGACTGGTGCCTGTGTTCTGGTGGATGAGACTGGAACTTTTCTTTCTGGTGGGTAGGACGGCATCCGATGGTATGTTTTGGGGTGTCTGTGAACTTATTATGGTTTTAGGCAGCCTCTGTGCTAATAGGTGGGGTTGTGTTCCTGTCTTGCTAATTATTTGGCATGGGGTGTCTGGCACTATAGCTTTCTGGTCGTTGCGTGGAACTGGGTGTTAGCGTTGAGATGGACATCTCTGGGAGAGTTTTCACCATTTGATATTATGTGGGGCCAGTAGGTCTCTGGTGGACCAATGTCCTTAACTTGGCCTGACACCCAGCCAGAGCACCAAGACCCTGTCAGCCACACGGCTCCAAACTCCGGAACTCCACACTCCAGAGGCCCTCCTCTGGACGTGCTTCCTCTCCCCTTCCGCGCAGGTCCAAAACACTATTTTTTGATGTATAACTTTTTGCATGGTTTCTAAGCCTAAATCAAATTTGGGTCAATATTAACTTCCAGAAAAAGAGAAAGATACAGGTAAGGCTAAATAGTTATAAAATGCCCTCCTGAAAGGTCAGTTAAGGCTTCCTAATGTAAATGAAGAAATAATCATTAGGAAAATTTATTTCTGTAGACCTTTGTCACTTCCCAGATTAGTTTTGCAGTGATTTGGATGTCGCAAGTCAAAATATCATGCTCAAAAATCACCGATTACGCCTAGTAAGTGTGTGATTGATAGGCTGTCCATCCTTCAGACTAATAATTATACCTTATTTTGTTTTTAAATCTTAGGACCTGGAATAGTGTATCACTTTCAACTTTTTATTATCTGTCAAGTCCCAAGATAGGTAATAAAATTTCAAACGAATTCCCTAGTTTTTCTTATGTGGTTTCCATTGAAAACACAGGACCACTTATAGCATCAGATTTGAATGTCTTCGTCAAATGTGTGAAGATGAATAGTAAAAATCCTGGTGGTGATGATCAAACATTATACTTTAAGGTTTGAATAGTAAGGAAGAGTTTCTCACATATTTGAAAACCGGTGTTTCTTCATCCCATAAAGGGAGAAATAGATGAGAAAAATTTTAATAATAATGACATTTCTTTTGTAATATTTAAAAGCCTCTAGTAATTTTTCTTGCCTATGTTTCTTTCTAGGAAAAGCCATTGACAAAATCTCTACAACGTGGAGAAGACCCCCAGTTTGATCAAGTATGTAATATATGTTATATACTGGTTTTTATTTGTTTGAAGATGTACAAAGGCAAGGGCTCAATGCTCACTATGGTGTATTGATGAACTTCCTCAAAGAGGATACAGGAGTGTGATGTTAGGAACTGTATCCTGCAGCTTTTACAGTGACGGCTTGTAGTAGATGTTTAGTAAATGTCTATTGGTTTGAATTGGAAAGAACTGAAGTGTTGAAATAATATGAGGAGGTCATCAATTAATATGAGGAGGTCATCAGTCTTTGGTTACCAGAAAAGATAAAGGAATTTCCATTCAAAAACTTATTGAGATTCTTCTGAATAAATGGTACCATATGACGATCAGATCTCTGCCCTAGAGCTTTCTTATATTTTATCCAGCGTTTTGTTGAATGCCAGCTATATGCTTGACACAGCACTAGGCTCTGGTGATACAAAATCTAGGACAAATTTTAGCAATCCTGTGAGAGAGAGAGACCACCTAAGCAATAATTATAAAACAGTATAGTAACTTAGATTCTAATAAAGTGATGCATGAACAAAACAGTTTAAGACAGAATAAATACAAAAAAGGTCCTTTGAAAATAGATCAGGACTAGTAAAAGGACTTCCAACTCTAAACAGCAGGTAATAAACATAGGAAACTAGGATCTTATCAATCCTGGTTGAGTCACTTCAGGAGGGCTTTAGGTGTGTTTAGAATGATGGATAACAGGACATCAGAGGAGGTCGGAAATGTGTTTGTGGTGTTTCCTAAATGCCTGCATTTAATGACAAAGAGGACAGCATGTTCTTCTTTATAAACCTCATTTGGTGCCAGTAGCAGAGGCAAAATCCTGCTGGATGCACCATGGCCTGATCTAATACAGTGGGATTTTTATATTGTCTTATGGAGAACACACAGAGAGTACGCTTTCTGCAGTGCTTTGAAATTGCCTTTAATGTGGAATCAAGAGGAAATGCTTTGGCTGTTAAAGTTCAGACTTGTTCGATCCAAAAATGTTAAGGCCTGACTATAGAGACAGAATCCTCCATTCTCTATTTTATAAACTGTTGGCTGAGGGAGACCTCACAAGTTTGCAGTCACGGCGGGTCTTGGAAGGCTGGTGCGGCCCTGGCTTTGCGCTCTGTTGCTGGCAGAGCTGGCTGTTCTCTGGAATGCTGGTGGAATGGAGTATGGGCTTCGTCTCTCTGTGCCATGGAGCTGTCTTCTCTCCTCATATTATCCTTAGTTGCTGTCACCTGGTCCTGCTTGGGAGGTCAGGGACCTGGGGTGAATGTTTGGGGTCATTATTTTCGAAATGTGGCAAGTGTGGCTCTTTCTTTTCTCCTTAAGAACGTAACTATTATCTGTCTTCCATAATTTTTCACTCTTATTTTCTTTGTCTCTATCCTCTTAGATTATCACTGTCCTTTCCTCAAAAAAATTGTGTTTTCTTTTTCTCCAGTTTAGTGTACTTCTTTCTTTTTCCTCTGGGAGAATAGTACTTTAGCATTTTAACATTACATGTAATAGTTATCCCAAATAATTTGGCTTAGACACAATGTCTCATTTATTATTCAGCACTCTATTTCTGCATTTCAGCATTGTGGGAAAGAGATAGACTTTGGGGTTTAAATCCCAACTTTGCCACTTAATTAGCTATAATACTTTTAACCTTGCTGCTCAAAATGTTGAAATGCAGAATCACTGCCCTGCCCTGATCTACTGAGTCAGATTCTGCAGCTTAACGAGATCTCCAGGTGACCCCCACCCACACTGATGCTTGACAACCACTGCTTGTAACACATCTCTGTGTATTAAAGACACTTTAGGGGTGAACCAGTAGTGAGGTGGTCACTGAGGACTTTCAAATAAGGCACATGAAATTATCCTCTGATTGTAAAATCATAAATTTACGCATGAACCATGAGAGAAGACAACCTACGAAGTTGGTCTCATTTTAAAGAGATAGCAAGATCCCCAGGCCAGAAGGAAATGTGATTGAAGTTGGTCCCTCTGTGGATTCAATGAAAAAGAAAGTCAGCCAAGTCACCTTTGAAAGTGCCCGTCCACTGTTTCAACAGCAAATTATAAGAATTGTGGTTCTATTGGCAAGGCCGTGAATGTATCAAGCTCTCTTAGGGTTTTGATATCAAAGGTCCAATTTCTGTAATTCCCCTTATTCTGACTCCAAGCAGGAGGATGTTAGTCTGGAGTCACACAGGTCCACCTACGGGAGAAGAACACGCTGGTGACACCTCCTTGGAGCTATAGACTCCATTGCTATACTCCCGGGAGCAGTGGTACCCACAGAAGTGACATTTATTTAGTACTTACCATAGGGGAGGCGATATGCTAAGTGCATCCTTTGGACAACGGACAACTGGTCCCTGTTTGGAGAATATTTTTATCAATTTCTCCCTTTTAAATGTCCCTGGCATGAGTGATAGGCTAAAGAGAGCTGGGCTTCTGCACTTTCAGTGCCTGATGCTGGGTGGCCCTGTTTAATTCTCCACTTGCCAAGCCCAGGATTCATTTTTCTCCTGTTAGAAACAGAAGCAAAAACAAAATAACAAGAATCATGTAATACTTTATAATTTACCAAGCCTCTTCTAAATTTTTTTATATTATTATTTTTATTATTTTGGTCACACTGTGCGGCATGCGGGATCTTAGTTCCCTGAGCAGGGATCGAACCTGTGCCCACTGCATTGGAAGCGCAGAGTCTTAACCACTGGACCGCCAGGGAAGTGCCTTACCAAACCCCTTCTCACGTATCGTGTCACCTGACATTACTCAACCCTTCCAACAAGCCCAAGAAGAAGGTCTCATCGTCATCTCTATGTTACAGCTAATGGAAATGAGTCCTGGAGAGGTTGCCCTATATTATATGACTAAAGCCTGAAGGGACCGAGACTGGCATCCATATGTTCTAACTATGAAGCCTGTGCTTTTTACTCTGTAACATGCTTAGCTTATATTTTTAAAAACTAAGTTGGTGAGAATATAGAGGGGAGTTTTCAACAGGTAATGGATCTAAGATCCCATATCAGTTAAGATTAGGTTTGGTGGCAAATGGCACATAAAATAACAGTGGCTTAAACAAGATAAAAGTTTATTTCTCTCTCACATTGAAGAAGTACAAAGAAAATCAGTCCCGTATCTTTGTATTTTTGTTCTCCTGTGTATGGCTTACATTCCCAAGGTCATCTCATGGTCCACTTTGGCTTCTGGAGCTCAGCCGTTACATCTGTGCTCCAGGCAGCAGGAAGGTGAAATGGAAAAAGAATCACAGAAAAAAAAAAACAAATAAAAAACAGAACATCCTTACACTGCACACCCTACTTCTGCTTATGTCCAGTTGACCGGATCTTAATCACACAGCCACGTATACCTATAAGAAAGATTAGGAAATTTTATTTTGGGCAACCATGTGTCCATCTAAAAATGAGGTATTTTATAACTAAGGAAGAAGAGAAGAGTGGATATTGGGTATTACCTGTCTCTACTAGATATTATATAGCCTATTTTTTGTCAAAATTCCCAGTAAAGAGTATTATGTACAATTCTCTATCTCTTTTTTTTTTCACCGTGGAAATCTCCGAGAATTTGTCAGCTTTCCAGTTTGAATTTTTTTTCATTATTATTTATTTATTTATGGCTGTGTTGGGTCTTCGTTTTCTATGAGAGGGCTTCCTCTAGTTGTGGCAAGCGGGGGCCACTCTTCATCGCAGTGCACAGGCCTCTCACTGTCGTGGCCTCTCTTGTGGCGGAGCACAAGCTCCATACACGCAGGCTCAGTAGTTGTGGCTCACGGGCCCAGTTGCTCCGTGGCATGTGGGATCTTCCCAGACCGGGACTCGAACCCGTGTCCCCTGCATTGGCAGGCAGACTCTCACCCACTGCACCACCAGGGAAGCCCTCCAGTTTGAATTTTAAAATGTATATTTAGAGGTTAAAGCTTTGTGTTTCCTTAAGTTTTCTTTTCTGTTGCTTTTCTATTTAATTAACTATTGGTTTAATATCTCTTATTTAACCTAATTACAATCTAAACATGTATAGGATAGACTTGGTTAAAAAAAAAAAAAAAGCCCTATTGTTTCATAAATGACAAGTTGTCTAAACAAGATTAATTTTTTGAAGCTCACTATTAGTGGGAGAAGAACTGTACCAGTGACTACTTTGTATATTGGAGAGCTAGGAATTTGTACCCTAATTCCCAGAATTTCACTTTTACAAATGTTATGAATGTGAACTTGACGCATTCTTACACAGTACCTACCTTGTGGCAGCCATGTGCCAAACATTATGCCAGCTTGTGGAAATAAACATGAAGGAAACATAGTGCCTCCCCTGGAGAGGCCCCCAGTCTAGTGTGAGAGACAAAGAAGAAAGATGTAAATCAGATAAATTATAACCTCAGTCTAGTAAGGAAGCTCGCAGTGGAAGAAGCAGGCGTGGTATGAACCCGAGAGCAAGCTTTGCCCTATACTAGGGAGACAGGGAGGGCTCCCAGTTCCTGCTGGTGAGAAAGTCATACGGTAATGAGAAGTAATAAAGGTGATGAGATTTCCAACAGCATTTTGAAAATGTACACTGCCACTAATTTATTTTAAATGCCTAAATTAACC
The DNA here is from genome assembly GCF_965194805.1 of Balaenoptera borealis. NCBI lineage: Eukaryota > Metazoa > Chordata > Mammalia > Artiodactyla > Balaenopteridae > Balaenoptera > Balaenoptera borealis. Next base: position 9,664,877 of record NC_138877.1, read on the forward strand.
CTCAGCGCTTAGAAAGCAAAATAAATGAAAAATTGTCCTGGTAATCAAGTTATTTTAGCAAACATTGATTAGGTGAGTGAGAGCGTGTGTGTATGTGTGTGTGTGTGTGTGTGTACATATACAACAAAGCCCTGTGTGGGACAAAGAGATGTAAGAATGTGGTCCCTGCATTCCAGGTAGGAAGGGTCAGACTGTGGAAGACCTTGATGCCAGCGGGTGGGGCCTTATCCTCTACATGCCAGTATCAAAGAGATCAAAGTGCAGCCTTGATGTTAAACGCGGACTGGAGAGATCCTTAAAGTTTGGAGGCACTTTGGGAGTTGGGGCATCGATAAAGATTTGAGGCTAAAATGGAGACGGTGGAACTAGAAAGAAAGAATGACTATAAGCAACATTATATGAGAAGAATCAATATTGGTTGAGAGAAGGAGAAACAAAAGGTAACTTCAGTTTTCAGCCATGATTTGGAGCCATTTCCATTCAATTTAACAAACATTGAGCACCTGAATCATGCCAAGGTCTGTGCAAGGTGCTGGGGTTACAAAGCAGTGAGAAAGAGTTTCTTCTCTCCAGAAATTCTCAGTCCCAGGAGGAAGACAGATACCTAAACAAATAGTACTGTGATGTAAATATAATAAGAAGATCCAGTTCAAGTGCTTTGGGATCTCAGGTAAGGGAGTAGTTAAGGATGCTAGAAAGGTGGTGGTGGGGGGGAGTGTCATAGGAAGCAGTTAAGGGGCAGTGACATACTAAAGATATCTGCTATCCAGATGGGCAAGATGTGCTGGGTCGTGCCAGACAGGTAGAGCCGAGTGGACAAAGGAGTTGAAGGAGAGAAGAGCAGAGTTCTGGGGAGTGGCTGGGAGGAAGCTGGGAAGGCCGACCGGAGCCCATTGCTCCCGCGACCATGGGAGCCATACTGAGGAGTCTGGACTGTTTTCTGTGGATAAGGAGTTCTTCAGAGGAATGCTGTGCTTGGGGAGAGGGGATAAATTAGTTTTACACATACTGAATTTTCAGTGCGGGTAAAATACCTCGGGAGAAATAACCGGGGCTCGTTCATTTATATGGTCACCCAACAAACACTGAAAGATTAGGGTAGAAAAAGTGGGTGAGGCATATCATAGGGAAACATAGTTCATTTAGGACCAGAAAGTGGGATCCACAAAAGAAAGCCCAGAAAAGGAGTGCCCAAAAAAGTGAAAGAAGCCTAAGAAGATGCATCTTCCCAGGGCAGGGGTGGCCCAAGATGGCAGCCTATGCAGGGACCCTGACGGAAGAATGAGAGGTTAGCAGTTAGGAGCACATGGGAAGCCCGCTTTGAGAAAGCCTTTTGCTGCAGTGGCTATTCATTGCCATGTAGAATACATTTTCATATTGCTGGATTAATGTTCAATAGTTTAAGAGACTTACTTTCACAGCCAAGTTATAGTGGCTGGTCATGATTGGCAACGTTTAAATTAAGAAGCATTATACCAGGACACAGTCATGGTACCAGTGATGAGTTCCCTATCTGTGATCTGTGCGGAGCACCCTGTGAGTGAAGGGCATGGTGAGCTCCCCATTTTAACTCCAAGTGACTTTCCTCTGTTATCAAAGTTTACAGATATTCTTTTAAAATATAAAGGCCAAGGCATTTTATTTTGGATTTTCCAATGAAACAACAGCTCACCTGTGATGTGTGTGGACCTGAGTAGATGGTGATCAAATACAGCTCACATATCAAGTTAACCCATTTTAAAAAGTGAAAAACACCTCTCCGAAATAACCCTCACCTGAGGGAGTACGTAACCCTTACCTGGTACAGTATGTACTAATGACAGTCACTAGATACATTTACAGACAGATGAAAAGTCTTGCTTGAGTAAAGTAACAGCTGAATCTTTATTATTTCACATACCTTCCAGCTACATATGCTTCTTGCCTATTTTCTCTGCCCCTTGGCCTTTAGACCTTTGCTTATATCTAATGGTGGCGTAAACATGCAGTAAATTAAATGATACAGTTGTACACTGCACGATGTGCTTCTATTTGAAGGATTCCTCCAACTTTGTTTCTTCAAACAGTCTCATAGAGTAAGTGGAAGTTACTTCCTCTTTGCTTAGGAAAGTATGATTTACTCCCCAAAGGGGCTTGTGCCGGAACAACCAGGATTAGAATCCAGCCCCTTCTTTTCACAGGTGCGTTGTCTTTCTGCGCTTTGGTGGTGTTTAAATAACCATACGGGAGACGGCAGAGAGTGCAGTCTAGTGACTGCCTGGCGGTGTCGCAGAATCCCGAGGAGGAAAGCGCTGCCGGCAGAACCTGATACATGTTGTCATGTGCTCAGGAGACTTCAAGGGCAATGATTGCAGAAAGGCCATTGGCGGGTCGTGGGTTTGTCCTTTCTGATCTTCCATAGAATAAAGTGTCGGTACTGTAGCAAGAGTAGAAATCAGGTCTCAGGCATGAAGAAGTGAGGCAGGAGGAGGAAGCATCGCCAGTCCGTGGCTGATTGAGCCGTCGGCCAGAAGAGGGACCCGTCAGTGGGTCAGAGAGGGGAGAGCGGAGTCAGAGAGGGCTGGGTGCGTTTACGGAAATGCGAGAAATCCGAGAGCTGCATGAAATACGAGAGCTTAATGCCGTGCCTTTCTGCCAAGGGTTGTATCCATTCTTCTTTTTTTTTTTAATAAACTGGCTTATAACAGTATATGTTTCCTGTGTTCAGTATTATAATTCGACTTCTGTATTCACTACACCATGCTCACCACCAAAGTTTAGTTTCCATCTGTCGCCATACAGCTAACTCCCTGGACCCATTTCACCCTCCCCGTTGCCTCTTCAGTATCTATGTGTTCATTTTTGTTTGGTTTGGTTGGCTCATTTATTTGTGTGTGTGTGTGTGTGTGTGTGTGTGTTCGTTCTTCACTTACATTTGGGCTCAACACCTTTTTCAGGATGCTGGAGTTTCCTGAGAGTCAGACTTGTAGATGAGTCAGGACTTACAATTATTGGTTTTTCTTCAACAGATTGATTGTGGTTCCAGAATAGTTACTTTCTCGGTGTCCTTTCCCATTTGCTTTAGAGCCAGGTGTGCATGCAGCAAACTCGGGGAGCCCAGTGCTGCTGCCTTTCTCTTAAGGAGCTGATGTAGGACAGGCGTTGCTCAGAGGTCTCTACAGTAAGCATCTGGAAGGCACTGTGTTTACATCTGCTGGGGCCAGAAAAGTTGGCTTATTTTGGGAATACAGACTAAGCAGAAAGGTTCTAATGGAGGCCTTGGTAGCTTGTGCTTGGATAAGAGATAGGTGGGTCTTAATTTTTTCCCACTACGGTTGTCCAGGGTATCCACGGGGCATTGTTTCCAGGGCCTCTGACCTACATGGATGCCAAAATCCACAGATGCTCAAGTCCCTCCTATAAAATGGTGTAGCATTTGCATATAACCCACACACATCCTCCCATATACTTTAAATCATCTCTAGACTACCTATAATACCTATTACAATGTAAATGATATGTAAATAGTTACAGATACAATGTAATGGTGTGTAAGTCATTGCCAGAGAGCGGCAAATTCAAGTTTTTCTTTTTGGAACTTGTGGCATTTTAATTTTATGAATATTTTTGATTTGTGATCAGTTGAATCTGCGGATACAGAGGGCTGACTCTGTACCTAAAAGCAACATTTATCAGCTCTGATAACATCTGTCATCAACTTCTGTCATTCGTTCTGTCATTAACTTAGCCTGTGATCTTACAAAGTCAAAATATTTTGTGTCTGTGCTTCAGTTTCAGTATTTGGAAATGGAAGAGGGAAAAAAGAAACAGACACTTTTGAAGGTCTGTTATATGTCCCACACGGCCAAGCTCGTACAGCCAATAAAGGGCAGAGTTGTAACTTGAACCCCAAACCCGCCGGATCTTCCCAGTACGCTGATGAAATTATGAAAATGTGGCTTTTGGAGATCAGGCTTCAGATATGCTGTTCTGAGAACATTAAGTTGCAGCTATTTGCAATTCAGTGTGACCTATTCTTTACTCTAAATTCCAGATAATTTGCTCATACATTCTAAGTAACTTCTTTTGGGATTTTCTTCTAGATGGTATATGTTTATGTCCTTTTGTGGCACCTTAGTTTCTTAATGTGTTAAAAATGCTATCTATAAACAGGAAACACATGGTAAAATAAATCTATTATAAATCTATAATAGAACTAAAATAACTTTTTATCATCTTGGGTAGTAATATTTTCCTGCAAAAGGAGGCAGGTGAAATTCTAGTGCTTTAACATTGATTCTAATGCTTCAATTCAATGAAAATCTATTTAAAATATATAAGTGAAAAATATAAGCAATTAAGAGAGTAAAAACAAATTAGGTAGCATTGGATTCACATTAGTGTTATTCAGTGTTTCTTATTCTCCAGTGGAACAGTGAGTTCCATAAAATGGACCAAGATGGTAAAATCAAATAATGAAGATCTTTTCCTAATTTGCAAGAAAAACATATTTAACATATAGGTTTTTATAATAAATTATTCTTAAGTCTGCAGTGTCTATCATCACTCATCGAATACTGTAAGCTAGCAATAGTATGAAATGTGATCGAGTAAAAAAAAAAATTGCCTCTGAATTGCTATAATAGATCAGGTACACAGAGAAGTACCCTGCCCCCAGGTGCTTGGCCACCTGAACTAGTTTGAGAAATTAAGCCATCAGTGAAGTTACTTTAAAATTTTTCGTTAAATGCACCACTCATGACAAGTCAGCCTTATTACTGTAAAATATGGAACAACTCTACTGAGTAATTATTCAAATATTTATGTATGAAGTTTCCTTCTTTGCATTCAGCCAGTATAATAAAATGCTTATGAAAAATTAATGTCTTAGATACAGCATAATGGACAGTTTCTTTTAGCCTATTTATATATAAAACGCCAAAATAAACGTTAAGAAAACATTTGCAAAGTACATTTAGTATTCCCCTCTGTCACCCCTCCAAAAGAAAACACCAGCATGAAATAGTTCTGTGATTCTGTGCACTGCGTCTCCTCAAGCTGCACAGTACCTAGCTCATCTGTGATGGAAGAATATGATCATTTAAATGCAACAAGAACATCTTTGTAAATGGGCCTCTCCTTGCACAGCAGCACAGAGCTAGAATTCATCTCACCATTGGCTCTGCTTCCCATAAATGAAGGAGCTGAGTAACCAAGAAGCCAGCTAGACCTTCCTCCCTTCCTGAGCTTTGAGGGCCAGGTCTTTGCAAATTCCACCCTTCCTTCCTGAAAGTCTGAACTCAAAAGGGCAGTAACAGAGAGATGGAAAAAACACACACATCCACCCCCTGCTGACCTTTCATCTCTTCTAAGATGGTCTCAGTGTATTTGCCATGGAAAGCATGCCCAATAGATATAATACCAAGAATGGCTTCAGGATGACTTTTTAACGGGTAGAAAAAAATGATTACAGCTGAGGTTTGAAGAACACTCCTGACGTTCTCTATGGAGAATGTGGGTTACACCTAAGTGAAGTAGCTGAATGCTCTGTTAGAGAATGCTCTGCCCAGAGAGGTTTATAGGAGTCAAACACAGGTTTATATCACCTTTATGGGTCTGAAGTAAATAAAGGAGCTTGTAAATGTCACACAGAAATTTTTTTTAATTTTTATTTTATATTGGAGTATAGTTGATTAACAATGTATTAGTTTCAGGTGTACAGCAAAGTAATTCAGTTATACATATGCATGTATCTATTCAAATATTTTTCAAATTCTTTTCCCATTTAGGTTATTATAGAATATTGGGAACTCTACTCAATATTCTGTAATGTTTTTTAAATAAACATTTTATTTTAGAATAGTTTTGGATTTACGGAAAAGTTGCAAAGATAGTACAGACAGTTGTCATATACCCCATACCCAGTTTTTCCTATTAACATCTTACATTACCAGGGTACATTTGTCATAACTAAGAAACCAATATCAGTACATTATTATGAACTAAATTCTATACTTCATTTGTATTTCATTTGTTTTTCCCTGATATCTGTCTTCCGTTCCAGGATACCATTGAGGATGCCACAGTACATTTAGTCATCATGTCTCCTTAAGTCTCATCCAGACTTGCACAAGTATTTTTAAATTGCTGAAATATAATCGTAGTGGCTTTGGGATTGTATTACCTATTCAGTAATTAAGACAGAATTAACCCTTGGTCAGGGACTCTGAATTCTGATCCCCTTTCCCATGTGGGAGGAACCCTCTTTGTTTCCCAATTCAAAATATTCTAGATGATGACAACTTGAAGAAATATCCTTTCTGGTGCTGGGGTAACTTTAGAGAGAACTAGGTAATTACCCCCTTGGCACACCATAGTCGGCTTTCCTCCAAAAATTTACTGCTGTTATAGCCAAAGGAAGAGCAGGAAAATTTGTTGTGCCTGTGGATGTTACAGCCTGGCGGGGAGGGCTCTTTTTTTAAAGAAAATAATTAGATATTTTAAAATTACAGAACCCTATAACAGTGACTAGGTTCACCAGGCAGGCTAAATGCAATAGCCTGTTTATTTTTTTTTAACTTAACCCATAACTAAAGATAATGCACAATTTTGTATTATGTACCTAAAACCATAATTATAAGAGAGAGAGCATGAAATAAGCTATCAAGAAATAGAATCTGAGAAAGAAAGCAATCATTGCTTTGCTCAATCTTAGGGCTTGTTTTAAAGGTGACAGTGGAAAGTCCTGTTGACATGAAGCACTTGCGCTTTCATTGCTCTAGTTTCCTGCTTTTGTAAAAGGAAGTTAAGCCTAGGCTGCTTAACTACAGAAATATTTTAAGTTAACTAACGTTTTCCGTTTCTTCTGCCACCTCCCCAGCTCAGGCTCTGAGCCCTGCACTCCTGGAACTGTTGCAGTAATAACCTCATTAGATTCAAGCATGTGTTGTGTATCTCTTAACTGCCTCTGTTTGCAAACCACTTCGGTCCAGCCTACCCGTCACTGCTAGATTAAACCTCCCCAAACATCATTTTTATGGACTGAGTATCCTACTCAGAAATCTTTAGGGGCTTCTCATTTTCTAGAGAAGAAAACTGAAATTGTTTAGACCGTCATTAAGTACCTTTTATGATTTAGTTCCGACTTAAAATTTTCAACATTATTTCCCTCCACTCTGGTGAACCAAAGTCCCTACATCAGTCAGATATTTCTTCTTTCAGTTCCTTCAAAACCTTCATTAATCACATAATCATTATCAACAAACAGTTATTTTACAGCTTCATGATGGTAGGATTTCCTGCTTAGGCTCCTTACTTAGTTTCTTTCTTGACTCTCATTTCAAACTTCTACCCTTTCTTTTAAAAAGGCCCAGGTAAAATCCTACCTTCATTTTTTTAAAACTCCCACTTACCCTCTCCCTCTGGTGATCTCTCTCCTGACATCTCTCCTGATTGTAATATGTACTCTTAATATGTTGGTATATTTCCTCCTGGTCTTATTTTCTATATATGCATACTTATATGGGTCTCTATCAAATTGGGATCGTACCAATTAAATGATTTTTCACTCTTTTTTCGCTTAACATATCATGAACATTTTCATAGCATTAAATATTTTTGAAATGAGATTTTTAATGGTTTCATAGATAATCTACATCAAATTCCACATTGGATTCAGGCGTTTACCTATAGCAGGACATTTGTTTCCATTTTTTTGCTATAATAAGTAATGCTGTCCTGAACATTCTTACTCATCTCTAATTATGTACTTGAGATAAATTCCTGTCTCATCAGTGCTGGGTGTTATGATTTGCCTATACTGTTTGTTAATTAAATAATTAAAACCTATCTCACTGTACTTTGACACATTCTGGTTATAAGACCTTTATCAGAGATGTGTTCTGCAAATATTTTCTCCCAGTCTGTGGCTGGTCCTTTCATCACTTAACAGCATCCTTCTAAAAGCTTAAACTTTTAATTTTGATGATTTTCAAAATATCGAATTTTCATGGAATTTGCTTTTGGTTTGATCCCTAAGAAATCCTCACCTACCCCAAAGTCACAAGGATTTTCCCCTATGTTTTCTTCAGAAGTTTTATAGTTTTAGGTGTTATACTTAGGTCTGTGACCCATTCTGAGTTCATTTTTGCATGTACTATAATATGAGATATTGACTGAAGTTCAGTTGAGGAGTGATACTTAATAAAAGATCAGGAATCTTTCCAAAATAAGGAAAGTAGAATAACTCATCTATCAAAGGTATGTTTGTTGTTTAAAGAGGGGAGATGTTTGCCTTTGATGTAATAAAGAGTAAATTACTGCTACTGATTCATTGAGTCTAATTTGGGGCACACCTCAGATTAGTTTATGAATGATTATTGGCAGAAAACCATACATTGCATTACCACTTAGGTTATTTGTTTGGGGGATAGAATTGCTTATTTCACCTAAGCCATTAAGGTAATCATATTAATTAATGTATTTATTTATATAACAAGCATTTTTGAGGACCTAAGAAGTACCAGTCACTGTACTTCTTAGATGCTGTGGGAAAATAATTTCTTTGCAGTCCATGAATAACCTGTATGCAATTAACATCTGATTTCTAGAATGAAAGGGAGTCAAAGTAATTATCTTTCTTAAACCACAAAGTTATTATATTAGGAACATCTGTAAACAGTAAGAAACGGGTTCTTGGGAATGTACTACTAAAGATTATTAAGGAGAGGACCGTGATAAATAAGAAAAATTTGTAGTGACTATGGTTTGGAGTTATTTGTGAAATAAAAAGTTTCTCAGTAATTGGCAGTGCCACCAAAGCTTTTTAATCGCCTGCTTTTCTCTGTAGGTCATCAGTTCAATGAGCTCCCTTTCTGAGTACTGCCTGCCTTCCATTCTACGTACATTATTTGACTGGTATAAAAGGCAAAATGGCATTGAGGATGAATCACATGAATACAGACCAAGAACCAGCAATAAATCCAAAAGGTAGGCTTCTCTATGTAAGGATTATGAGGATTATAGTTTTTTCTTTCTTTCTCTTTCTTTCTTTTTCTTTCTTTCCTTTCTTTCTCTTTTCTTTCCTTTCTTTCTTTCTTTTACTTTCTTTTTCTTTCTTTCTCTTTCTTTCTCTTTCTTTCCTTTCTTTCTCTTTCTTTCCTTTCTCTTTCTTTCTTTTCTTCTCTCTTCTTTTCTTTTCTTTCTTGAAACAAATCAAAGTGGGAGTTGGGTGGCTTCTATATCTTCCTGCCTCTTTACACATGAGCACCACCTTGTCTAGCAGGTGGCACATTTGGAGTATTTGTCACTGCCAGCTGTCACAGGTTGAAAATTCTTACATGGCCTTATTTTGACAGTGGTGGGGGCAGGGTGTCAAGGACCCTAGGTAACCCTCTTGCCTGCTTCTCTCCTGGGCCCTCTCTCCTCCAGTCTGCACCTGAAGGCAGAAAGCCTGCAGCAGGCCCTGCCCGACATTGCATAGATATTTGGATCTGCGTTCGTAACCTTGAGTGCCCAGGGTACTGTAGTGCAAAGGACACTGGTTGGACCTTAGAGGTAGTCATGGAGCTGCCACTAATTAGCCATGTGACTTTGGCCAGCTCCCCAACAGCTCCCCAGCTCCCAGCCTTTTCGTGAGCAAAGGGGGAAGTCAGATCACCCCATCTCTAACTTCCCTTCTAGCTGAGAATTTTGTTTATTGGATTTGAAAAGTGGAACTTGCTGCTACATGAGTTCTTCAGCCATAAAACTTAAGATTCTCATTCTGTCCAATGAATGTAAGTCCCCCAGAATTTTAGGTAAATATGTATAATTTCATATGTTTGAAATCAACCTATTATAGCAAGGTAGCAAATATAAGAAAGTTTAATACATTTACCTTTCTTTAAAAAAAACAAGAGATTTTTCAAAGCACTTAGATTTCTCCACATGGGTTATACATTTTTTAATGCTTTTAAAGACAATATAACTGAAATTAATCACTCAGAAAATCAGATATTAACTACTACTTGTGAGTGATTTATCCCTCTCATTTTTCTTGACACTCCTAGTAAAAAATATGTAAACTTCTCTTGAAATTGAAGACCTGTTATTTTACCAAATTACATTTCATCTGAACTTGTAATTTCATTTTGTAATATGCTTGAGTTTATTCAAGATTCATTTACTTATCATTTTGTTTGGGGGAGAAATTAATAACTTTTGCATATTGAATAATTATTTTAGTTGAAGAAGAATTTTTTTAAATGGAGGTATAATTCACATACCATAAACTGCATCCTCTTAAAGTGTGTAATTCAGTGTTTTTAGTATATTCACAAGGTTGTGCAGCCATCGCCACTGCCTAATTCAAGAATATTTTTATCGCCCCAAAAAGAAACCCCGTACCAATTGGCAATCTCTCATAAATATTTTTAATGTATCAAATTTAAAGGTAAAATTTCAATCCTGTGTCTGAAAATGGTTCAGCCTGTATGATTAATAAATTAATGGTGTCATTTTAGTATTTCCCCCTATTTCATGTTAGCTTATGAATAGATACTAAAACTTTCTAGGGGTGGAGAGTGGGGCAGTTTTAGTGAGTTGAATTAAGTGAGTTTTAGTTTTGTCCTGTTTTGTCAGAATTTAGTTACTAAAACTAGATTTTTCATGAATTGATTTTTTTATGGATTGAAAAGAATAGCTCTTTAGGTTGTATTACTGATTATTTCCAGGAGATCAGTCATTGCCGAGATCAAACAGAGAATCGGGACAGTGAAATTCAACTCAATTGCATTTTAGTTAGCACTTGAAAGTTTAAAATAAGAGAGAGAGAATGTGTGTTTGGGACAAAGCCAAAAGAATGAGGGTCTCTAGAGCATGATGTAGCTAATAATAGGGGTTTCTCGTAATAGAAACAAGAAAAGAGGAACTTAAGGAAGAAGCATAAGCAACTGAAAACAGTCAAATGTGATGGATGTGTATTTGGGTTATGATTTCTAAGATTAGTATAGTATCAACATTTTGACTGCCAAATAAATTTGTCAGATGCCTCTGGCTCCTGGCAGTTGGACCTCAAACTAGCAATAAAGTTGAATTCATTATTGGAAAGATATATGTCTTCCTTTTATTTGAAAGCATAAATTGGCTTATTAAATAAAACAGAATCAGGAGTTTAAAATTTTGTTTCTACCAAGATTTTTTTGCTACTTTTTCAAGTTCCTCTGGCCCCTTTTGGAGACCCCTTACTATAGCCCTCTTCTCTCTACTGCTGCTGGCCATCTTTGAGAGTTTTCCCTCCCTGTGGTCTTCAGACTTCCTGTTTCTCTTCTCCATGATGTAATTTCTGGGTCAGACTTGTAGACGCCCTCTTTTTAATGCAGCTCCATATGTTTTCCTCTCCTCCCTTCATCTGGCAGCAGCACTTTCTAGTTCTAGTGGGTCTTGAAGGGCTCCAGATGGATGGTTTGGTCCATTGCTCTTTCTCCTGGCAGGACTGTTTGTAAATGATCCTGAATGAATGAGTTCCTGCCCGGTCCATACATTTCCCCTTGAAAGTTAAAGCCGCAGCTTCCCTTGTTGACCTGCTCTGTCACCTACCAGGCTTAACTGGACTTGCTCAAGGAGGCAGAGCTCCTCCAGAGTTCTTTTTTACATCTTTTATATGCTTTCCTCTCATTCTCTCTTGACTGAAGAGAAAAGCATTCCATATTTAAAATAGTCTTGATTTATTTTGAAAATATCTGCCTGACAAATCCAAATTCTGTCATCCTTTCTCATTGCTTTTATTTAATATGCAAGTACTGAGCAGTTGTATGTTTGGGACCTCTACTAAATACACGTTTTTCTCTTAATACTCAAGCAAACCTTACTATAATTACTATTATTATTTCCATTTTGTAGATGGAAAAATTACTGGTAAGTACAAGAGGCGTAATTTTCACCCAGGACTGTTCTACACCAAAACCAACACTCTTTTTTTTTTAATTTATTTTTTTATACAGCAGGTTCTTATTAGTCATCAATTTTATACACACCAGTGTATACATGTCAATCCCAATCGCCCTATTCATCACACCGCCACCCCAAAACCAACACTCTTAACCACTATTCTGTGCTAAGGAACTTTGCAGTCACTTCAGTTGCTCAATTCCAAATTAGTCCTCAGTACATTAGAGAAGCAGGAAATATGAAGGGAAGGGGGTATGAACTCACATTTCTGTCCTCCTGACGGTGATAATTCTGCTCCCTCACTTTGGAATGAGTTCAAATGGCTCCACTTTGTCCCTCCTACCTCTTCTTCCATCTGCTTTTTAATCTTTCTCTCTTCCACCACCCCCTCACATCTTCTTTCTTCCTCTCATAAATCTCAAGTGGCAAAAGGTCAAGAGGAAAGGGACGGGGGGAAAGAAACGAAACGTAATGCTGATCCTTTCTCCTCCCACTGCAGTCCTGATTCCATAGGTAATCATATTATTTCTTTCTGTTGTTTAACTCTTTTCACAAGATCCTCTCAGGGTCTACCTCTGGCACCGGGGCCCTGTATCATGTTTGTTTCCATTTTACAGATGATAGAATTCCTGTGCTGAAAGGTACCTTAGAAAAGTCCACAAGATGAAATTGTAGACTCACAGATAGCTACCCAAGTTGACATGGTTGGATATTTAAAACCTGAAGTCAAATATTCAAATCCGGTGTTTGTCCACTGCATCAGACTGATCATAGGAATAACTTCAGTGTGTATTTACCACTGCAGTTTCTTCATAACAAAATTGGTTTGCAGTCCACTGGGGATGAGTCCTAGATTTTTGGGTGAATTACATCACTCTGAGGATATTTTCAGTGCTCATTTAATGTGAATATTTTAAATTTTACAGTGATGAACAGCAGCGAGATTATTTAATGGAAAGACGGGACCTCGCCATTGATTTTATTTTTTCTTTAGTACTAATAGAAGTTTTGAAACAGGTATGTCATTAATTTAATGTTACTTTAGATGAGATTTATTTATCTAAAAACTACTTATGTTTTTAAGGTCAAGTTTATTAAATTGTTCTTGAATTTCAAATACTATGTCATATGAATTATATTTATTGATTGTTAAAGGCCATATATAGTTCATTGTAAGTACTCTTACTAATTTGATCTTTAATATTCCCTTCCAAGTTAAGAGCCATCTTTTTTTTTTTTTCCAGATTCCACTTCATCCTGTAATAGACAGTTTAATACATGATGTTATTAACTTGGCTTTCAAGCACTTTAAGTACAAAGAAGGGTAAAGTAATTTGTCATCTTCGAATTTGAAGAAGTTGGGTACTTACAACTAAATCAAGTTTGCTCTTTTCAGATGACCTGGGGGTATTCCTAACTTGTCTAATTGTATGTTATTTAGGTACCTTGGTCCTAACACTGCCAATATGCACATTGTGGCAGACCTGTATGCAGAAGTCACTGGAGTGTTGGCACAAGCTAAGTAAGTGAACCTCAGAATCCTTCACCATAAGAACATGAGTGCCTCTTCTGTGCCAACCCAGCCCTACTCTCAGGAAGGGGGAGGGTGTGAGCTTACCAGAAACTAGGGTTTATTTATGCTGTGTGTGCCCTGTCTCTGAACCTCACAAGAAGCTCCCCAGGGCAAGTACCAAGTCTTTTTCCAATTTGTTTTCTCCTTTAGCTTTTTCACTTGGCAATTGATCCAGATCCTGCCAAGGGTCCATGAGTTTCAGACTATTGCATCCGAGAAAGAAATGAACTAACCAAAGTACTTTTCTTCCTGCTTAATTTTCCAAAGAAGTTTATCAGTTTTAAAAGTTTTGTTTTCTATATTCCATGAGTGGGTGGTTATGATATAGCATCCATGAGTGGGAAAATTCCATTCTAGAATGTCCCTTTACTATAGACCTTACTTAATTCAGCTGAGCTAAAAATGTCCAAGACACTGTCATGGAAACAAGTCAGAAAATTCTCATTGCTAAATATATCTGGCCCCATAACACTACTTAGCAGGCTAGAACAAAGTGGTATTAGACTATTAGCAATAATATACTTCTTCCAAAAGTGATGTCACACCCTATTCACCCATCTTCATCTTATTCAACCCTGAGGCAAATCGGGCAAGATCCTGAATTTCTAGGTTAGGCAAAGTGAGCCAGAGACATAATGTGAATCCAAGCCAAGAGGCCAGCTTGGAGCAACAGTGATGCCCTGATCTTTGTGAAATTGCAACCCTCAGAGAGATTTGTATCTTCAAGAGATGGAATTTCCTAACTTAGCAGTGTGGAAACACTCAATTTATCACAAAACAAAATTTTTAAAAAGTACTTACTCAGCACCTTTAGCTAGCCAAAACATAGTCAAGAACTCAGGAAACAGACCCCAAAAACTCCTTGAGGTGACTTATTTAATCTAACCCTGTTTGTCTATTCATCTTGACTACCTATTTTTTTTCTAACACATAAAACATCAGTACTAGATGAAAGAGACTTAGATACACTGACGCCCTGAGAAATATCAAGCTCAAAAACTGACAGCAACAGAGAGGAAAGAGAAACTGGCCAAAGCATACATGAGAACTAAACATTAGAGTTACCTGGACCATTTTGCATGAGAATATATATTGTACTTTTATTATAGCCCATTGTAATAATTGTAGTTCATGAAAAAAAAAAGTGTAATGCGTTTTGGAGAGATTTCCATTGCAATTAAATAATAAGAGTATTGGCTTTTTGAAGGAATAAGCTGCAGTTATCTGGCAAATTAACTCATGTGTCTCTACCTCATTCCTAGAAAAGATCAGAAAAATGAGTTGTTAATATGTATTTTGGCTGCTTTGTCAAACCCTGGAAATCTCATCATATTCCTTTGTAATTACCCCAGCCTAACTCTGTTATACAATCATTTGGAAAGTTTAATATGCCAGAAATGACTTCTTGTGTTTTTCTTAGTTTTGTGAAATGTACATAACAATATCGGTTACTATAGAATGACTTGCCTTAGCTACACCGATTTTCAGTTGGTTGAGAATGAATTGAGAGACAACGTCATAATTAAAGCAACATTCTAAGGTTGTAAGAATTTCTGTATTAGGTCTGATTGATGATCCACTGAGCCAGTGTTTTCTTGCCAACAGGGACTTTTTTAAATTTTCATGTCAGTATTTGTCTCAATTCTGCAATAGTAGGCTATAACAAATGCCTCGATTTGGATAATGCTCTATTACTTTTTAGTCACAAGAAAACGCTTTCACCAGTGGCTTCTTGCAGTAATTGCAGTAATATATAGTAATCCCATTGATAAATTCTTAACCAGCCAGTATAGAGTTAACCTTTATTGATAGACAGTACAGTCTTAAACTGGTGTCATACTACAAATTATCACATTACATTCTTCTCATAAGTACACCAGGACCATTACTTTATTGTCGCCTTAGAAAATTATTGCTTCCTTTGTTCTCAGTGGGGGAAAAAAAGGATGTATGCCTATTTGGTATAGGATGGTTATCTTTTTTTAAAAATAAACTTGAGTAATGTAACAATTCTAATTTTAGATTTTATATCTAGATCACAGTGGTAATGCACATAAAATATCTTCTTCATTATGACTTTAGATATTAATATTTAGTTTGGTCTTTAAGTTTTAGCAGAATCACTATTTTTAATCTTACTAGTGATAATGTGCTCAATTCCTGTCATTAAGGGAAATTTTTTTTTTTTTTGCTATTAAGTGATATTCACCCAGGGTCTTGACTTTTTCAAAGTCAATTAAGTTAAAATTAGATTTTTTAAGGTAAGTTTTTTGGATTAAAATCTGACATATTCATTTAAATAGTGATGATTGCTTATAAGATTCATTCCAAAACTGCTCTCTCTTTATGTGATATAATTTCAATATATAAATTCTTATACTCTCACTTTAATAATATATACTATACATTTTAAAGCAGAAGACTGAGTAATCGTTTAGTTACTGTATTTACTAAAGAATACTAAACACTCTAGGCGTGCTCATTGAAAAGAAATTTATTTTTCCCTAAAATTATTTTAAGAGAAAATAGATTTTAAGTGCAAATAGATTTTTGGATTATTTTTATTTTAAAATAACATGTTTATGTCATGTGGGACTTTTTAAAGTAAAAGATAGCTATATTTATTTTTAAATGAGAAATAAATGGACTTTTAGCCACTAACTTGTGAGAATACTGAAATGGTGAGGTGTACAAATACCCTGCCTTTTCCTCCCTCTCCTTGTTTTAGTCACGGATTAGAAAAGGAAAACACACTTTCGAAGTATCATGTGATGTTTAAAACAATATAACTCTAACCTGCAAAGTTACTTTTTTCTTTTAAAGTCTCACATTTCAAAATTAAAACGATAGATTTTTTTTTTTAGTGTTTGGAAATAATTTGAAATAAAATATAATTTTAAAAAATCTAGTTTTTATAGATTTTATAAATTTTTATAATCTTGATTGAAAGTGTCACTTCCGTCGCTTTGCTATACCACTTCTGCTTCCCGTCCTTCATCTGTCTCTGCCTAAAACCTCTGTTCACCCTTTACCCTAACATAAATCACCTCTGAAATCTTTGATTATCCAGCTGGAAAGAGCCCCTTCATTCTCCAGTGCCCCCGGAGCCTCTTCAGGTGTATTATTCACATAAAGGACAGTGTGAAATATGAGAAAGTGATCTGGCCTGGGGCATTTAACCTCCCTGAAGGACCAGAGAGATCCAGGCAAAGTCCCAGGCCCATGCTAACATACCTCATAAATAATAATACTGGTTATTATTAAAATTATTACTATTATTCACATGGCTCATGGTCAGTGCTACATTGTCTTATCTTTCCAGTTAAACTGTATACTGTTCTAAATAGACAGGGACTGCATTTCACAGCTCATGACTGTCTAAGGCAGCTACAAAATAGTGGAAATTCCTGGAATTCACATCAGAAGATCACAAAGTCTCATCTTTTTCACTTTGACCTTCCAATCTGTTTCTTCATTCATAAAATGGAAACACATTCACTACCTATTTTCTGCTCCATTGCCTTCTTAAAATCTTTTTTTTTGTATGCAGCAAACGTAAAGAAAAATCCATAAGTTGTTTAGAAAATACAAACAATTTTAACAAATTGTTGCCAAATGAACACCATGTAACCTCCTGCATTCCAGCCGAGAACGAGAAAATTGCCAGCTCTCATGAAGCCCGTAAACAGCCAACTTGCCAATCATACACCTGTTGCACTGCCTTTTGGTGACACCATATCTGTATGTTTACCACCTCCCTTATATGTCCTAAAATTTCTGCTTTGAGGTGTCAAGAGTTACGATTCCAAACTTCTGGGATTCTATTAATTGGCCTTTAACTTTTATAGTTGTAATTACCCTCTGTGATCATGCCTTGCTCCTAATTGATCCTTTGCAGAAACTCAGGCTGATAGTTTCAGGAAACAAAATACAATGAGTCTTAGAATGCTTTCCTTGTTTTTCCTTTTTTTAACCAATAGTCAAACCAGCCATCTCAGAAATAGTTTGGATAACTTGTTTGTATGTGTTCCTTTACCCTTAGGCACTTTGACAATCTGCTACTTTCCATCCTCTTAGGATCGATTCTCTTTTTAAACTTTTTATGATAATGTTGTTGTTGTAATTAATGTTATTAATTATTAATATTATTTTACTTTCAAACAATATAAATACCTTAAGTTCCTTGGGGACTGTGTCTTTTTATTTGTAAAATCCCATACATGATTAGAGAGCTTATTCATCTTCTAGAGATGATTTGAATTTTCCCATTACTAGATTTTCCTTCAACCTGAAAATATTGTTTTCAATAATCATTAACCTAAAACTATAAAAGAAGCAACAACAGAAAACTGTGGAAATGGATGTAGGAATATTACTTGGCGTTATTTGCTGTCATTGTCAGAAATACCTGGCCTCCTACATTATTGCTCGTCTTCTCACAGTTGGATACTTCAGGCCCTTGGGATCTGTAAGTACCTGGGAAACTGCTAAGCCTGAGGAAATGGAGCTTTTCATCATGCTCAGTTTAAGAGCCGAACCATTTTGAGAGGCTCTAAATAACCTTGGATCTTCTCCCTAGACTGAAGGAGACGTTGAGCATCTGATAGAATAAGAGAAGAAAGGAGAAGATGGGACTCTTTACTAAATCCTCAATATCAAAACCTTTACAAGATGACAGCCATTGTACTTCAGCTGATTCGAAGGTCCCCGCCACTGTGCCCTGTCACTCTTAGATGCTGGGGACCCGCATTACAGTTACTTTCCTACCCATCATTTGATAAATCACTCACGTTCTCTTCCTAGATTCCCTGCTGTAAAGAAGAAATTTATGGCAGAGCTCAAAGAATTACGGCACAAAGAGCAGAGCCCATATGTTGTTCAAAGCATTATCAGCTTGATAATGGGGATGAAGTTCTTTCGAATTAAGATGTATCCGGTGGAGGACTTCGAGGCCTCTCTCCAGTTTATGCAGGTACTGTCTTGGGCAAGAGAACTAAGGGGCTGTCAGCTTGAAGCGTCTGCCTTCCTCAGAGTGACTGACCTGGACTCTGAGAACCCATTCACTCGCCCATATGGAAAAAATCCTACGCATTTTCCTCAATAATTCATAAAGGGCTTCGTAACCAAGTAATAGAGTTTCAGGCACTTAATTTCATTTTTAAACTCATGTCACCTTTGGAGTAGGGTGTACAGTGGAATCTTATTTGTAGACTTTTTTTTTTCCTCGTTTTTACCCATTGGCTGCATATTGTTCTGTCAATAAAATATAGCTGATTTTTTACTTTTTGAGATCGATAGCATTGAGTTGGCGATGTTAACATTTCCAGGCATCAGAACTTTAAGTAATGATATCTTTTTTATTCATACTATAAAAAGGAATCCATTTTTAAAATCTCAACTAAACCACACAGGTTTAGGTGTCTGTGACACAGTGTTCACCATTATGTACTAAAAAAGAGAATTATTGCTAATGAGGATTTCCCAGAATACACAGCTCTATTAGTTTTTCTGTGTGTGTTTGTGTGTGTGTGTTTTGCTTTGTCTTTTTTTGTTTTTTTGGCCACGAGGCAGGCATGTGGGATCTTAGTTCCCCGACGAGGCATCCAACTTGCGCCCCCTGCATTGGAAGCGCAGTCTTAACCACTGGAATGCCAAGGAAGTCCGCACAGCTCTATTAGATCTTATAAAACTTTAGTATCGGAAGGGATTTTTTTTCTAATGCTGCTGTGAATTAGATTTAGTGAGGATCTTAATAAAGAGTTTAGATAGAGGGGTTATGAGTGTAGGTTGTACCACTTCATACCCACTAGGATGGCTGTGAGCAAAAAGACAGACAACAGCAAGTTATCTGTTGGTGAGGATGCAGAGAAATTGGAACCCTCATACACTGCTGGTGGGAATGTAAAATAGCACAGCAGCTTCTGAAACAGTTTGGCAGTTCCTCAAATGTTTAAATCTAGAATTACTATATAATCCAGTAATTCCAATTCTAGGTATATAGCCAAGAGAAGTGAAAATACATGTCCACACAAAAACGTGAATGCAAACGTTCATAGGAGCATTATTCATAATAGCAAATGTCCAGGATAGGCAAATCCGTAGAGACAGAAAGTAGATTAGTTGTGTAGGGCTGGAGGAGGAGCTGTGGATACAGAGGTTAGGGATGCCTGCTAACAGATACAAAGTTTCTTTCTGGGATAATGAAACGGTTCTAAATTTGATTGTGGTGAAAGATGTACAATTGTGAATATACTAAAAGCTATCAAGTTGTATACTTTATAAGGGTGAATTGCAGGGTATGTGAACTGTATCTCAAAAAAGTAGTTTAAAAAAAAAAAAAAGAATATAGGCCCTGTATCAAATTTCTTGGGTTTGAATTCAAGCTTCAGCACTTACCAGCTCTGTGACCTTGGACAAGTCACACTTAACCCCTCCCAGCTTCACTTACCTTGTCTGCAGAGTGGTAATAATGACACTAACTTTGGAAGGTGGTTCTGAGCATTCTTGGCACGTGGTAAAGGACTCCCTAAATGCTAACTATTTTTATCTCTCTCTCATGCTAATGATTTGTGTATCTATGTACTTGAATTAAGATTTGAGACAGTATTTACATACGTATGCAAAATAATGTAGGAAAAGGGCCACAATTCTGGGGACCATAAAGCTCCATTCTGTCCTGGGAAACTCTCAAAGACTTCCCATGCTGGCAGTGCCTGTCTTGGACTGATGTCTTAGTATGATATTGATGTACTGGGAACCTGAGCAACTGTTGTTGGTGACAGTCCCAATGTGGACTGAAAACAAGAGGTAATAGCTGATACAGATATCAAAGTGTCATCACAAATACATGCAGCCTTGGACCTTTCCATGAAAACAACATCTAAAAAAGACCACAGTAAGTTACTACCCAAAAGGCCAGGAAGGGGAAAGGGGCTGGCAGAATTCTGGACAGGCCAACTCTTCTAATATATTATTCCCTGGGCAACCAAAAATACCCTTTTGTAGACAGGAGTCCACAAGCAGAGACATCCTTGCTTAAGAAACTATTCCAAAGGTTTCTTGTCTGAGGTGGGGAAGGGAAGCATTCCAGACTTGCTCATGAAACTATCTGAATAATAAATGCCTAAAATGTCAGGGCCCAACAAGTAAACGGCTCTGTGCCTGGGGCTGTCAGGGCCTAAAATAAGGTTAATGTCTTCTGCCTCTCTTCCCGTGGTTACCTTCTCTGGGGATCTGTGCTTGTGGGTTAATCAAGGCCCCAGGGCCCCCCACACAGTAGGTAGTCAATAGAAACTTCTTGCAAATGAGTCACTGAATGAACCAACCAGTAAGTCAGTGGATGAATGTCTGCTTGCTGGTTATAGATGCTTTGTCCTTTCAGCAAAGGACAAAGTGATTTTCAGTGATTTGGGGATAGAAGTTAGGGGGAGAGTGAGAAAACCAGCCTTGTAAAATGTCATTGTAAGATATTGTGAACTTAAATATAAATGCTTGAATTAAGTGATTTTTTTAATAGATTATGGAATATGCTGTGTTATTGGGTGTGATTAAATTAAGATCTGTTTGCTTAAATTTGCTTACATACATTTTCTGTGCACATTTCAATCTTTCTCCCTCCCTTTACTCTGTTTCTACTTCTTAGGAATGTGCACATTACTTCCTCGAGGTCAAAGACAAAGATATCAAGCATGCCTTGGCTGGGCTTTTTGTTGAAATTCTTGTCCCAGTTGCTGCTGTGAGTTACATTTTCATTTTTAAGAACTTCTTCAAATTGGATTAGAGAAGCAACAATTTCATTAATATAATATAAACATGCATCTCTATTTCAGGCTGTTAAAAATGAAGTAAATGTTCCCTGCCTCAGAAACTTTGTTGAAAGCCTATATGATACCACGCTGGAACTTTCTTCTCGAAAGAAGCATTCCTTGGTTAGTAACTCTGAGAAAATTCAAAAGACAAAACTGCAGAGACTAAAATTCCTAGGCTGAAATCTATTTGAGAGTCATAAGGGTTCCACAGATGGGAGAATTACCTACAGCTTCCTCAAAGAGAGGTAGCATTTCAAATTTTGGAACTTCCACCTATTATTGACCATGACTGAATCATGGTAACATAAGGGGATTAGACCATGTCACCTCAAGGACCCTTCTAGTCCTAAAGATTCCGCTGTTTATTTTCAAGATGGGTTTAACTTAATTTTTATTTTAATTTCTGAGTATTTTTTCAATCTGAAGGCTAAAGTTTATAACAACAGTTTCTTTTCTCAATCCCCAGGAATCTTCACTGGGTAATTCCCATCCTGATATTCAGAATCAAAATGGAACCAGGCAGGAAAGGGAGTTGGGACACAGATAGTTGGCCGTTGGAAAGATTCTCTGAAGGCTGAGAAAACAGTTTTGGGGAATGCTTTTGTACTGAAGAGCAGCATAGAAAAGTCTTTTAAATTACCACAACTTTTTTCCTCCATGGTAAATAAAGCTCTGGTTTATGAATCAGCAGGTGGTAGACCAGCTGTAATTGTGATAGTATGGAGGAAGCAGGTTGCTTAGGTAGCTGGTTTCTGGCATTGTTTATGCTAATCTTTAAAGTATGAACATTACCACCATTATTTGAGCAAATACTCAGTTGCCTTGCGGGCAGTGGTGACAGATTTGCTCATTTTTCTGCATTCTGTGGTCGTTGTGACTGCTTGTATTTTTGTTTTTAAATTACTGGCTGGAATTAGAGTTGCACTCAATGGCAGTAATAGTTCAAAGTCAGTTTAAAACTAAGTTAACAACAACAACAACAACAACAAAATAAGTGTATGGATTGTTAAGCACTGAATCTCATCGTGGCAATAGATTTTTGCTAATTCAA
Organism: Balaenoptera borealis; assembly: GCF_965194805.1. Lineage (NCBI taxonomy): Eukaryota > Metazoa > Chordata > Mammalia > Artiodactyla > Balaenopteridae > Balaenoptera > Balaenoptera borealis. The sequence goes on from NC_138877.1 coordinate 9,687,216, forward strand.
GTTAATGGATGAGCGAGTTATATTTTTGTTTAAATCTTCACTAGCCCTGATTTTGGGGAGCGCCATAATCTGGTTCGGCAAAATGGTGGTGGGTTCTGCGTGTATATTGTTTGGGTGGCCACCCACAAGCTTTTCTGACTTCTCCAGTTGCTGCGGGAAATCTGCCCAGTTAGGCAGGAAAAGCACAGTGGCACCTCTGTTTTTTCGCTCGTGAGCAGATTCCTCCTGCGGTTAAATTTGTCTGGGTGGAGTTTACCAATGCAGTAACATTTCTTTTAGGAATCTTCCTTAATTACAGGAAGATTGCATGCAAAGGAAAACACATACACCTACCTCTAAGACAGGGACAAACTGGTAGATGTTTATGAGCAAAAAAGCCAGTAACATTTTCAAGATCAGTGTGCCTTTCTGCTTTTTCTCCTGAGGATTGAGAGTGATCTACGATAGTTTGTTTTTAAAATTTATGAGTGAAGACTAAATCAGTGAATCAGATTTCCACTTACGATCCATGAAACTCACTCTCTACCCTCTACATAACTCTAGAGTATTCCATCCCCATCGTCCTCAGAAAGCATTTGCAAAATATCCACCTCTGCACGGCACTTGTTGGGCCTGGGTGTGTTACAAAGTGTCCTGTTTATTCTGGCCCACACAGCACACAGGGGGAGATGTATGGGTGGTGGTTCCAGAGAGCGTGTGTTACCTGGTTGGTTGAAATAGACATCATCCTGTGACCTCATCTTCTTTCTCCTCAGGCCTTGTACCCGCTGGTGACCTGTCTGCTCTGCGTCAGCCAGAAGCAGCTATTCCTGAACAGGTGGCACGTTTTCCTCAACAACTGTTTATCCAACCTTAAAGTTAGTATTTGTCGGCTCAGAAAAGTCTTTTATAAAAATATGTATGAGTCCGAGGCTGGTATGTGTGTTTCTGAGAGTGACTCCTGATGTCTGCAGGGGAAATGATCCTGTACTATTTTGGAATAATGAAAAAAATATTAAGAAGAGTTTTCCTTATTAAATATAGTCAGTTTTAGAAGGCGACTGGGGTTAAGAGAAATCATGTCAAATTGAGGGGGGGAAATCTTTTCTTTTAAAAATTTTTAAAATTTTAATTTTCTTATTGAAGTAGAGTCAATTTACAATGTTGTAAAATCTCGTCTGAGAAGGATCACTTTAGGAGCTTTTTTTTTTTTTTTTTTTTTAATATTTATTTGGCTGTACCGGGTCTTAGTTGCAGCACGTGGGATCTAGTTCCCTGATCGGGGAGTGAACCCGGGCCCCCTGCATTGGGAGTGTGGAGTTTTAGCCACTGGACCGCCAGGGAGGTCCTTAAGAAGGATCATTTTAAAGGTAGAATTAAATGTCCCTCTATATGCATCTATGGTCACACTCATTCTAAATGATTAAAAAAAGGGAGGCCACACTTCACTGGCAGAAGCTCACCTAAACCTCCTGCAGCCTTTCTCTAACCTCCTCCAGGCTAGGGAAATATTTGGGGGGGGGAAACGTTCCATTCTGTGGGAGGATTGACCTAGTAGCAGAGAACACTTATTTCCTGTCCCTGTTATTTGTGATTGTTTGAAGATGTTCTGTTAAAGCCGAGTGCCAGTCAGTCCTAAGCATTCACTGAACAACAGCTGTTCAGATGCTGGGTGACGTGAGGAACCAAGTCATGGTGCCTGAAACCGAGGAACCTACAGTTAAAACAACTGCAATGGTTAGCTTTAAAATTGGCTTTATAACTTTTAATGTTGTGAACATATTTTAAGTTTTAGTGACCTATTGATAAAAGACAACTAAATGAACACTGTTTCTAATATGTGCAAATAGCACATATTTTTCACAGTTCTCAGTTGTATCCAAAGAGTTGAATTCCTTTTACAAGGTTAATACTTGCTTCTTTAGAATTTTTGAAATGCACTTAGTTATAAAATGCTGTATGTGCTTATACATATTGCCTTGTCTTTTTTGTTCTAAGACCCTTTAATTTGGTGAAATGGTCAAGATTAATTATATTATTTTGGCATTTACCATATAATGACACAATAGTCTGCATTGGGGCTGTTTTAAGCACCAGCTATGTACTGGCTCTAAAAGCTGATTGTGAAATCCAAGATTAGAATCGTTTATTTTCTTCAAATTGGCAGGGAAATATAATAGCAGTGGATATAGAATTAGCTTTTAAGAATTCTGGAAAACACAGTGTTTTTCAGGGTATCAGCTATTATATAATGGCCACTTTCAGATGTTTGATTCAGGGATTTTTCCATCTGTCAAACGCCTCCAACACGTAACCCAATGTCATTTTTTTGTTATATTGGTCCATTTTTAAGTTATTCAGCTATTCCATTTAAATATTTTTTCTTCTACATTTTACACAAAGAGGAAAAGTTCATTTTGTTCAAAACGAAACAAAAAGAGAAATGATTAAGAATGTTCATTTTTCTGTATATATTATGCTAAATGTGTTTGTGATGAATTTTAGTTAGAATCAAAATAGTGTTTTGCCTGACAATTTACTGTTGTGGCCAAAAAGACCAAAATTCTTGGTGTCCAGAGTTGCTTTTGAAATACAGCAGCATAATCTTACTTTGAACTTAATTGCTTTAAAGTTAAAATGTTTGAAGGTCTGGTCGAAGCCCACCAAAAAGACTTAATAACAGGGTTACACACAGCCCTACAGAGAAGGGCTGCACGCTGATGGTGTTTCCCTGTGCAAACATTTCAAGCATCAGGATTTCTTAAAGGGAGAGGCAATAGGATCAGAAAGAGTAGAGGTGCTAGGGAAGGTGCCGGAAATGGGAAAGATAGGGATGTCAGTTATATAAAAATTAGATCTAGGGTCCCTGTTCTCAAGGAACTTGGCATTTCATTGGGGGATATGTAATGAAGTTTCAAAATGCGTGATGCAGACAAGGAGGGATGTAAAAGGTGGGAGTAGGGAGTTACCTGTGCCATTTCTGGAGGTCTGGTAATCCATGAAGCATGAAAGAGGTAGTTATTAGGCAACGGAAAGGCAATGATATTTCACTTTATGGGTAATAAATTGTTGGAATTCACCTCCTCAAGGGTAAAAGATACAGAAAGATCCTTGATGAGTTACAATCGGAATAAAATTGTATCACACGTATTTAGAACTAGACCCAGTAGGGATTAAGTGGGACCATTTAAAAATATACAGAAAACCCTCCAAACCTCCTCAAGTGTCCTCAACAGGGAAGAAATACCTGAGGAAAAACTAACATGGCTTTAGGAGTACACTTTGTCTTGAATGGCTTCAGTATTTTGTGGGATTTAGAGCCAAACATATCATTTCAGAAAGGACCACCAATCCAGCTCTTTCCTCTGGTCACCATCCCTTTTTCCCTGCACCCCCTCCCCTACTTGTCTCCCCATCCCCTATAGGTACTCAAGTATAGCGAACCCAGTGTTTGAACCTTACATGTTGAACTTGGTAGCCACCTTTGATGTGTTCTGCAGGGGAGAGCCATCAAGGTGGCAGCATGACATAGAGCAGAATAGAAATGTGTGTGAGTGTGAAAAATCTGCTTTCAAAGTAAACAAGCTCTCAGATTCAATGCTCGTTTAACGTCAGTGCCCTGGTTTATCCTCAGCGTCAGTCTGTCAGAAGCAGGCTGCTTTGGTAACACAAACGTGAAGTCTTTATTTACACTTGTTAACTCGGTCAACCACGTATTAGCAATAGACCCTTGTAAAGTGGCGAGAAGTTTACAACACCTTCTCACCACGACCTTGACATCTTTCAGGAACCCCTGGTAAGTAGTGACCAATACTTTTTTCTTCTGTGTATTTTATGTCAGAATCTGAACATATTGAGCTATTTTAAAATGTTACATTCCCTTCACATCTGCCATAATATATCTCATTCTGAAAAAGGGAAATATGTTTTGAAAAATTGACTTAATAGTACTTTTTTTTTGTCACGAATCCCCATTTATTAATAGTTCGTTTCAAATGTCATAATTATTGTGCTCATAATAACTATGTACAAGTTTCTTATCCTCGAAAATGGATAATATAATTGGGAGAATCTTTAAATTTCCTTTTTCTTACAATAATGAATATAATATACCAGTGAGGTCTTGATCACAGAAACAAACAAAAAAAGAAACCTCAAAAGTTAAGAAATCTATTTACTGTATAATTAATAACAACAATAGGTCTCATTAATTGGAGATCTGTTATGAGCCAGGCCAGCAGTAGGGCCTTTACATTCATGTCATGGATTATCATGACAATGTCACAGGCTGCATTGACCTCCCCCTGTGCTTTCATGATATTAGTTATGTTTTTCTAAAAATTTTGCTCAGATAGCAATATTGAAGGTATATCATCTGAAGGTTAGACATTAGTCAGCTTAGCTTCATAGTACTAGAAACCAAAGTACAGAATTAAAAAGGATTCTTCTTTTGTCTCAGTCACTATTTGCACTGGGACTTGAATGCATTCGCTTAGTCAATTGGTCAACAACTCTTCACTAGAAATGTACCAGGCACTGTTCCAGGTGCTGGGAATAAGTGATGAATGAGATAGTAACACTCTGGTCTCTTAGACCTTGTAATTTAGTGGAGGAAACAGACAGGAAACAAGTAAACAAATAGATGAGGAAAAAAACTTCAGATAGTGATAACTGCTATGAAGAAAATCAAATAGGATATGATGATAGAGAATTACGGATTCAGGAGGGGCAGGGAAGAGGAGGGGACAAGGAAGGTCTTTTGCTTTTCACTAAGAGTCTCAAAGTTTCGTTGCCATAAATTTTTTTGATGAAACTTGTGTTTGGCACTTAATATATCTTTGTGTGTAATAATCACTATGAAGTTAAAGGAGTGCTTTTTCTTAACTTTTCACATAAAAGTAAGGGTATTAATGATATCTTTATTTTATGAGGGGAAGGATTGAGTAATATATTAAGGATTCCACAGTCATTGCCTGAATGCATTAAAATGTATGGTACCATTTAAAACAACTACTATCCTCTTTGCAAATATCAAATGTAAGCGATGCAGTATTAGCTATTTAAATATTAATTTTCAAGAAATAGTTATACTGCTTTAATATTAACTTTATTTCTATAAACTTGAGAAAATCTCTTATCTATGTTTCAGATCTGTCAAAGGCACATTTCAAAGTGGAATTTATAAATTCTAATAGTGCACACAAATTGAGTCCGAAAATTAGTGATCAGATGACAGGTGTGTTACTTTCTGTGAATGCCTTATTTATTCAGCCAATGAATAGAAAAGTAATCTCTGTAAATTTTTGGTACAGGAATTTTAGAGGTTATCCTAAACTATAGCATGTATATTATTTGGATAATACAGTCATCAAAAAGATTGAATTATGATCAGAGTAAATTGATTCAGGTATCAAAAGGAAGGAAGGTGTTGACTGTGATATGCAAGGAAATATGAGAAAGAAATAGGTTTACTTCAATTGCTTTAGTTGCAATGGAAAAGAAATCTAGAAGAGTTTTGAGTATAACAAGATCAAAAGACTAAAATTATTTATTGATCTGTAATCAATGGATCTTTACCTCTGTGTGCATAAGGATCTCTAAGGAAGCCTGTTATAAATGCACCTTGTTGAAACCTACCTCCGGAGATTCTGGTTTAGAATGTCTGGGTGCCGCCGAGGAATTTGCATATTCATAAGCAGCCTGGGTGACTGGGTGCAAGTGGTCAGCTGATGGATCATGGGAAACATGGGTCTGTCCAATGACCCTGTCACTAGCCAAGTTATCAGTGAATTCAGTGCTTCCTACTTGTTACTGTTAACACTGAATTGCTTTAACTAAATCAAAAGCACAATTTAAAGAAGGTGGGCATGGTGTTGGGCAGGTTGACATACATGAAGTCTGTCTGTGACCAGCACTGAGATTAGATGCCAGGAGACCAGGGAAGATCCACTCTGAAACCTCCTAGATTCTTGAACAGTTTTATCACTGTAACCTCAGAGCTGGTATAAATAAGTTGTTGGTTAATTAATTAATTGAGAAACGTATTCCAGTGGAAGAATAGAATAGTCTTTCCATCTTGGAGTGGAGACTTTTGACACAGAAGTCGGTGGTTTGAGACATAGGTTAAAAGTATCAAAATCCTGAAACTATATATCAAGACCTTGTTATGTTAGCTGCTGTTGACATACAAAGACAATGAGGAAATAGTCCTGTTTTCAAGTAGAGTACAGTCTAGTAGGTGCCAGCAGCGTATTTGATCAGCCTCCATATAATATTTCCACTGAAGTGGGAAAATTCATGTTTGGAAGACACCGGGGCCAGATTGCTTAGGTTCACATGCTGGCTCTGCCACTTTTTAGCCCCTCTGGGCCTTGATTTCCTCATCTGTGAAAGGATACAATAACAGTATCAACTTTATGGTTCTGAGAATTAAAAAGAGTTAATATGTGGACAACTTTGATAACAACGCCTGATATAGTTAAGTGTCCTGTAATATACACATTCCAGCTTCTGAGAAAACAGTCCTTACTGGACCAGAAGTCAGTTCCTATCCCACCTGTTATTTACTGGCTTGAAGACTTGAGCCAGTGATTTGGCTTCTGTCAATGACAGAATCCCCCAATTGATGTCATGGTCTATGAAAGTACTTTTGAAATATCAAAAAGCTGTACAAGTGTAAGATGTTTAGTAATATGTCCATTAGCTTCAGCTACGTACTAAGGGTTGCCTTTTGTACAGTTTCTGTATAAAGACATTTTGCTTATGCATCACGTTGTTCAGCTATTACTCACAGTTTGCTTTTTTTAAAAAAATTTGATATTTACTGATAACCTGCTGTATGGCAGTCACTGAGGGCACAGAGATGAACAACCCAAAATTCCTGGAGCTCACAGTCTGGTAGGAAACATATCAATACAAGTAAAGGCATAGAACAACATTCTAGAAGACAGAGAACAGGAATACTTGGTAATCTCTCTGGGATGGAGGAAGGAGTGGAGGGGCAGGGGAACGTAACAGAGGAGTGACACCTAATGAATCTTGCTGGGGAGTAGGAATTTTCCAAGTAAAACAAGGAAGGCGTTCCAGGCATTGGATGAATTGCAGAAGGGATGTTATGGCACAGAGCACAGTGGGGGTGGAGGCGGAGGGTGGTGATGTGGGAGCCGGGTCACCAAAGGCCCCTCATGCACCACATCATGGAATTTGGACGTCGTCCAGGAGGTGATTAGAAGCCACTTAAGTGCTTTAAATACAGGGAAGTAAACAATCCTGGTTGCAGTTTAAGAATATCATATGATAATGCCGAGAATGGAAGAGAAACAAGGGAAATCATTTTAGAAGAGAATTGCAGTGATCAGTGATATCACCTTGAAATGCTACAAAGCAATTACCGGTACAGGATCCACGGTTAAAACAAAATAAAAACTTAAGTCAGCCACTTTGCTCTTCAGTCTCTATGGGAGCAAAAATAGACAATCTCAAACATATTCTTAAGAGTAAAAGCACATCAGTCACAACAACATGCCCCCAAAAGATAATTGTGGGTAGGAGGACAGGAAAAAAGTGTAAAAGAAGTTGAAGATAAACAGAAGACAGTAATATGAATCATTTAAACTAGAGATCTTAGTTAAGCTCCTAAATGAAAGTTAGATGTTACTTGCCCTACCTGGCCATGATTCACAGTGTGAGATAAGGCACAAGAGAGAATTTTGAATGACACACTATGCAAATATGAATATAAAATACTTATATATACACCAATAAAGGGAAATTCACAAAGGAGGAGACATTCCCACTAGAAAGGAAGCTCCCTGAAGTCAGAGACTAATCTCCTTTGTTTGCTGCTGAACCTGCACCTTGTAATAATAGTTACTATGGGCAGGAACAGTGCTAAATTCCCTCTATGCACTAACTCTCAGTTCTCCTAACACTCCTAGGAGGGAGGGAGGATTAGCATCTGCATTTCACAGTCAGGGAAAATCAGGCCCAGAGAGATTACAGAGGGTCCCTGAGGTTGGCCACACAGCTAATGAATTGCAGAGCAAGGATGGGTTTAAACCCAGGCAGTGTGTGTCTAGAGTCTGCTTTTAACCACTGTGTTAACATCATAGACATTTGCTGATCTGGAGTGATTAGAGGACAGATAATTAGAATTCCTGAAATTTTTAAATGATGGAATATTTTAAATGCAACTTTACTATTTTAGTAGTTTATTAAAATTCCTTTATGTAACCAAGACATTCAACAAGTTATAAGGTGTATCACTTGTTTTACTAACAGACAAAAAAAAAATCTTTTGTGTATAAATGTATGCTTCTAAAAAGTTGGGGCTTTTTTTTTTCCTGGAGCTAGAAAAGTAGTTATAAAGTTTATTTGGAAGAATAAGTATACAGGAATATCTGGGGAAACCCTAAAAATAGAAAGAAAAGAAAAAGAGCAGTGGATGGTGGAAGGTAGGCCATACCAGATAGGAAAACACATCATAAAGGCTCAAAAATTAAAATGATGTGTTTTATCATTTTATTTATTTACTTATTTAGATTAATAGAAGAAAAAAATCCAGAATGAGACCAAAATGCATGTAGAAATTTAGAATTTTATAATAATGATCACGCCAAGAAGTTATTTTAAAACTGTTTAGGCATAAGAAATCTTTCCTAAATCTGAAAAACTACTCCCTACAATCTTTTCCATAGAATTTATTTATGTGACTCATCTTTATTCAGCAAGTAGCTTAAAGGTAAACTTATCCTAGATTATATCTAAACCGTTAAGAATTCTTAACAAATCAGGACCCGAATTATCTACACTAAGAACAGAACAGCAGAAACGGTTGTGACGAGATTAATAAATGAGTAGGGAAGAGACGTAATGTAAAAGCAAAAGACCTATAGGAAAGTTGAGTGACGTTTGAAGACTGTTTAGCAAACATGTATTGATCCCCTGCAGAGTGGCAAGAATTCTAATAGATGTTGGGTAAATAATGCCCCTCACTTTCAGAGAACCCACCTTCATGTGGGAGCTGATGTCTATGCAAGACCACAAGTAAAGAGCTGAAAGGCTATGTTACGTGTTTGTATGAGGGTCAGGGGACACTCAGGAGGGAATAATTCGTTTTAATGGGATGGGATTCAGGATATTGAGGAGGAACAGAGAAAGCCTGCACGGAGTTGGGAACATTCAGGTAGGCTGTGAAAGAGTGGGGTTCACCTGGTAGAAAAGAAGGACGCAGGCGAGGGTAGGAGACCCACTCCTGATGCAGAGATGGAATGAACGTGGCCTCGCTAGAGTTTGGGGAGCTTGTGGGAGAAAAACAGGGTGGGTGGCATCCTTCACGGGTAGGTTAGAGCCAGATACTGTCTGGTCAGGTATGCCGTGCAAGAAATGTTAACTTGATCCCATAGGCATCAGGAAAACCACCCAATCTGTGATTTTTAAATAGAAAGGATTATAATCAGTGTAAGATAGGACAGCAGTGAGGGAATCAATTTAGAGAGACTGTTTAGGAGGTTACTGCAGCATCCCAGGAGAAGGTGCTGGAAGCCTGAACTGTAACAGAGGAAGTGGGAATGGAGAAGATGCCAAATTCAAAACATATTTTGTAGATAAAACCTATAAAATCAGTTGAAAGGGTGGAGTGAGAGTCAGAAAGGGAGGAATGAAGGTGATGTCCGTTCAGTGACGAACCATTCCCTCCCCCTGGCCTATTTGTTAGACCCTGGAAGCTGGCAGCTGCGCTCTGGCTGGCCTCCCTGCCCCTGCTCCATGCCCCACGCTGCAGACTTCTCACATGGTCTCCTTGAGCTTCATGGCTTCCTGTCACCATCATGAGAACCCTGGTCCCGTTATTTAGCATGGCACGTAGGGTTCTTCGTGTGACCCCTGCCTTCCTCTCAAGCCTCGTCAGCCACTGCTTCTTCACCTGGCCCTATGTCCTGCCATACAAACCATCCCCAGTTTCTGAAACATGACCCCTCTTCACCTGCTCTCTTAGCTTCTTTGTGCTGTTGCCTCTCCGTAAAACGCTCTTCACTCCGCATCATCTTGGTTTCTAGTGTCAAGCATAGTACCTGGCCCAGTGTAGCCACTCGAATGTTTGCTTAATGAACAAATGAGTGAATGGATTTAAGTTCGTCTGAGTTTTCGTCTGCCCCTGGAAACCTTTCCTGACCCCAGTCCTTGTGTTTGCCATAGGTTGCCCTTCTTCCCATCCTCTAGCTCCTGTCCCCGCCAGTTTTTCACTGTGTCTTTGAGTTGACTGTGTATTATTTGTCTCCCAGCTGCCACCACCCCCCCCCCATAGACTGTGAACATCTTAGGGAAAAAGGATACACTTTTATCTCTATGTCCCAGTGCTTATTATATATTAGTCTCCATTGATGTCGGAGGGTAAAGAGATGGGAGGTGAAGGTGGGTGGTGTTTACAAGGGCATAATCAACAGTAGGACGGATTGATTCTCCTCTTGGTGCCAGGGGATGTGGTTCCCTAGGACCTGGAGGAAGAAGGCAATCGCCAGTATTCACCTTAGAAAGGAGAGAAAGACATGACTTCCCCCATAACTACTCAGTCCTGCCCTCTTGGCTATTTGGATCCATCCTCATAGATTATTTACCCAATGGGCACCAGGAGGCAAATACCCCATAAGTCCCAGGTGGTGCAGTGTACCTCATAGGCACCCTGCCACCCACCTGTGGCCCTCCATTACCAGGCATTCAGAAAAGAATAACCTGTGTACAGTACCATTTAATCTGCAGTCTTTTATCTTGGTTTCTGTTGTAGAATAAAGACCCCAAGATGGCTCGAGTTGCACTGGAATCTCTGTACAGATTACTTTGGGTTTACATGATTCGAATTAAATGTGAAAGCAACACAGCCACTCAGAGGTAAGGAGCTGGCCTGGGTTAATGGTAACCCCATTATTGAGTTACCCGTAACCACGTCACTCAGCCAATGAAAAGGGTGTTTTGTTTCATTGCCACCTACGCTAACCAAACTAGAAGCTGTTCAAAGCTGACAGTTTGTAAAAGCTCTAAGTCCTCTGGACATTTTCAGGCTTTCCTTAGACATTGGCTTCAACAGCCATTACAGAAACTCCAACCTCTACCAGGATTGCCAAGTTCTGTGTCAGGACTACATTCACCACTTTAACAAAGGAAATGGCTATAATTTTCCAACTGCCCTTAGTTTTCCAGAAAACCTTTTCAGAGAGTAATTATGCTAATGGAAAAGAGATGAAGTGGTTTGTTTTTTTTCTCTGAATTCTCTCTGATACTTAGATAAGATGAAGCATCTGCCATTTTCCCTTAATGTACAGGAGCTCAGCCAATCTTGCTTGTTTTCTCTTTTTCTCCCTTATCTTTCAGCCGTCTTATAACCATCATCACAACACTTTTCCCCAAAGGGTCCCGTGGTGTGGTGCCAAGGGACATGCCTCTGAACATCTTTGTGAAAATCATCCAGTTCATTGCCCAGGTAATGGAAATGCTTCTGGCAGTGAGAGTCTTCTAATTGCCTTTAAGTAGCCACCTCCTTCTTATGAAGTACTAACGGATGAAGAGTCTAAAATAATCTCACGTGGGTAGACTTTTCAGGATGGTTTTGCAAGTGTTTGCACACATAGCTTTTTTTTTTTTTTTTTTTTTTTTTTTGCTTCAAAACAAATTGTGACACGGTGTGCCAAGTGTTTTCCGCATTTGACGAATGAAAGAACTGAGAGGCGGGGTTTAAGTGACTGATCTGAGGTCAACAGAGCCTATTCGTAAGAGGGTCTCTTGACTCCTAGTCCTTGTTTTTTCCTGCTTCTCCGCTCTAGATTCTTCAAGTCAGGAGGAAATTGAGTCTGATGTTTGGAGGAAATAAGAAGACGATAATTTAGTGAACCTGGAGGAGTAAATAAATCATAATGCTCCTTCACCCTGTGAAAAAGAAGAATGTAACAGGAATATTAGCTTTTATCAAGCACTTATTCTTTGCCAAGAACCGTTCTAAGCACTTCATACATACTATCTTACTTAAGAACTGGGTCCAGTGATATTAAACATTTAGTGTTTACTATTTAGACCCAACACTTTTAGTTTTTAAAACACTTTGTGTATAAATGGTTTTTATCCCAACTTTGGCTTCCTTGTGATTTAGAGAGAAGCATGAAAAGCCGGTTATTCCAATCCAGCCTCTGCCGTGAGCCAGCTCCATACCCTAAAGAAGTCATAGAACATCTTTATTCTCAGTGTCTTTATCTATAAAATGTGGATGAAAGTGCTTACCCAGTATCCCTCAGAACGTTGTGTGGATAAAGGGAAATAATAGGCATGAAAGTACTGTTGAAGTGTAATTGATATTGCTATAAAGACATAAGGTTCAATGGCTACTTCACAGACCATTTAATGTATAATATCTCTCTGTGTGGTTAATGCAGGGAAGTGTCTCTCTAATATTTGTACTTAGGGAAAGGACAGTGCTTGCTTTGCAGGTGGATGAATTAACAGAACTTTTCTACATGTGGTTATCATGTGGCTGAGAATGTGCTTTGATTATTCTGGAATATATTGTATAAAATGAACGTGACATATCTTAGTAGTCACCGTCTCAAATTATTAGAATCTGGCTTAAACGTTCTCATTTAAGTAACCTTAATGGTTCTTATTTGTTGATTATTCATTTCACTTGCAGGATTGTCTGTTGTAATATGAGCCAAGGGATTGGAAATGTTAGAGAATAGAAGAAAATGGTCATTTTGCAGCGGTATTTTTAAAAATATATTTTAAACTGAGTTTCAAGAAGGTGTCAGCATTTGCAGGACAAGCAGGAAGAGTTTATACTGTGTAGAAGCCCAGATACTCAGAGTGTTTTGGTTTTTCATTTTTTAGTTTTTAGTTATTAGTCATTCTGTGCTTTAGGGCCTAATTACATATATTATATAAAGCATCTCCATGTGCCACATGGAAATAGGAGCAGCTCCACCGAAGGTTCGGATGGACGTGGTTTTCCTTCAGGGATTCTCTGTGATGCATCGAACTAAGCGATACCCCTCTTCTTTCAGAAGCCACCTGTTTGGTGCATATGACAAAAACAGACATTTTCATGTTGAATTAAAATAACGCTTTGTTTTGATTTCCCTTTTTCACTATAGGAACGTTTAGATTTTGCAATGAAAGAAATCATTTTTGATTTTCTTTGTGTGGGAAAACCAGCAAAAGCTTTCAGTCTCAATCCAGAGGTAAGAATGACCCTTTTGCGTTTATCGACAGAAGCCTACCTTTGCTTTGCAACGTTGGGGGATGGGGTGAAGGCCATCTTCTCCAAAAAAGTCTTCTGTTTGTTTCTCTCCATGTTATTTGACTAAAATAGTAGAGAAGTAAGATTTTGGGGTGAATAGACTTAGAATGATGAAAAGTTGACGTCCTACCACATTCTGTTCTTGTAGAAGGGAGTAAACCTTGCTCCGAAAGGTAATCTGTCTCTGTATGTCTGGTTGTTTATTATAGAAAAGTCAATACTTGTAACTATTTTGATGCAGATTAGCAAGTTGAGGAGTATTGAAAGTGATGAAACAGAAGAATAAATAGATGCAATGATAAAATACTAAAATCTAGTGAAATTAAATAAGTAATGTATGCATCTTTGATTCTGTGACAGCATCACAATTCAAGGACCAGGCAGATCATGGAAATGAGTGTATAATGGGTATGATGTACCTCATGGTGGGGGAGGGGGGCGGCTTAGGCAAATGAAAAGCACATGCAATTTTAAACTTCTAAAAAGACTGTTGGTGGGAATTCCCACCAACAAAGTGCAGAGTCCTAACCACTAGCTATAAGACATTGACCTCTCTGAGCTTCAGCTTTTTTACTAGTAAAAGGGACAAACTACTTTTCTAGCTCACCTCACAGAATCATCATGATATTACAAATTCATAAGCAAAAACAGAAAGAAATTGAACACCAGAAAAAAATTTTTAAACGTTGTTCCTGTCGTCACTATGATATTGTCTGGCTCCTTCATTCTGTCAGTGAGGAAGGAGACCCAGAGCCCAGAGGCTCAGAATAGGCAGCTGGTTAGCCGGAAGGGGAACCCAGGTCTCCCTGCCTCCTCATGCTTCCTCCCACCACACCCTGAATTCTCTTCTTGGCGCTGAGGTTGCCGTGTGTGTAGGGACAGCCCAACAAGCCCAAAAATGGGAGTTTCTGTCTGGTGTTTAATGACATCACAGGCTTCTGGAATGGCTGCAGCCAGGGTCAGTGGGCCAATGGGAGGGGGACAAACCCAGTGCAAATTCAGGGCATTTTGGCTGGAAGGAGGCCCATGGTCCAAGTACTAAAGAGTCTTCTCTTGCTTGAGAACAGTGGTTCCATGCTTTTCAATGGATGAAGGATAGTCTTTTTTTTTTTTTTTTTTTTTTTTTGGCTGTGCCATGTGACTTACGGGATCTTAGTTCCCCGACCTGGGATTGAACCCTGGCCCCTGGCAGTGAAAGCGCAGAGTCCTAACCACTGCACCGCTAGGGAATTCCCAGGATAGTTTTTCTAGTAAATGGTACTAAACAGTTGGACATCCACTTGCAAAATCATCAACTTCAACCCATAATTTGCCCTGTCAGGAAAAATTAACTCATAATGAATCATAAGCCTAAATGTGAAATCCGACATCATAAATCTTCCAGAAGAAAACAGAAGATAAAAATCTTTGTGACCTTTGGGTAGGCAAAAATTTCTTAGATAAGATACAAAAAGCATAAATTACAAAAGAAAAAGTTGATAAAATAAAATACAAAAGTATGCACTTTAAAAGTCAATGTTAATAAAGTGTAGAGCCACAGACTGGGAGAAAATATTTGCAAAACACGTATTGACAAAATCTTCTATCCAGAATATATAAAGAACTCCCAACTCAATAACCCAATTTTTTAAATGGACAAAATGAAGAGCCTCTTTACCAAAGAAGAGATACAAATGGCCAATAAACCTATGAAAGGATGTTCAACATCCTTAGTCATTAGGGAAATGCAAGTTAAAACCACAGTGAGATGTGCTGAGAAGGATACAGAGCAATTGGAACTTTATACTATTGATATTTTAGTGAGAATGCAAAATGGTACAACCACTTTAGAAAAAAGTTTGGCAATTTCTTATAAGGTTAAACATACACTGGGCATATGATCCAGCAGTTCTACCCCAAGGTGTTTATCCAAGAGAAATTAAAACATTTGTCCACAAAGATTTGTATCAACATTTATAGCACCTTTATTCATGATCACTAAAAACAGGAAAGCAACTCATGTTGAAACAGCTGGTGAATGTCGAAACAACTTGAGAATCATCAACACAATGGAATACTATTCAGCCATAAAAAGGAGCAGACTACTGATACTACAACAACACCTCAGAAGCGTTAAGCTGAGTGAAAGAAGCAAGACACAAAAGGTTGTGTCTGTTTGCTTCCATTTACATCACATTCTGGAAAAGGCAAAATTATAGGCAGAAATTAGACACTGATTGTCAGGTGCTGAGGTTGGAGGAGAGGACTGACTGACTGTAAAGAGGCACAAAGGAAATTTTGGGGATGATGGAAATATTTTATATCTTGACTGTGATGATAGTTACCTGACTATATATGTTTCTCAAAATTCAGAGAACTGTACAACTAAAAGGAGTGTATTTTACTACATGTGAATTATATCTCAATAAACTTGACTTCAGTAGAAAACAGTGGAGATTCTAGCCTACAATATATATTTGCCAGCGGGAACTTTTTAGGTATTAATCCTCACCGTAGCCCTATATGATCAATAGGTGTTATTATTCTCATTCTACAGAAAGGAAGCTGAGAATTGGACTTGGAAAAGTTAAGTAATTTCTCAAGACCAGACAGGTAATAGAAGGAGAGGTATGATGCAGAGCTATATAAAACATAAGAAGAAATTGTTTTTGAAATTAAGTTAAAAATATATTTCCCAAACTATCCCAACTTACTTCTGCCCTTAGAATTATTCAGAGAAAAGGAAAACTAAGAGAACTGGCAAGGATGGCTCATAAATTGGATAATCCACTTGCAAATAATTGAAGCTTGATCACTTAAGTCAATTCACAGTCATCCTATTGATACTGCATCTCCAGAATTGAACACTGTATTTCCTCACCCGAAACAGTGCTGTGTCTTGAAAAATATCCACAAATCTAGAAAACATTTCATGAAAGAACTACTAAAATAAATGAGGAAACTAATGGACTTTAATATACATTTCAACTTTTTAAAATGAATACTCTTTCATTTTAGAAAATGGAGAAAGAATATTACTGAAGACCATAAAATCATAAAATACACATTGGATTGGGTATGAATGGGCCAGAGAAATGTTTACCACACCCTGGTTGAAATACCCCTACTCCTTGAAGCTTGAATAAATAGTTTAGAAGTCGATATTACTTCATGTTCTAAGATATCATCATGTACTACAGAATAGGTGGTTCGGGCAAACCCAACTTGAATGTTTAGCTTCCCACCTACTAGTTATGTGGCCCTCGGTTTCCTCACCTGAAAAATAGGAATAATCATACCTTCCTTGCATGGCTATTTTAAAGATGAGAGTTAATGAGCAGTTCTGGATATATTTTAAGAACTCAATAAATTGTAATTAGATTATCATTGTTAGTAATGGTAATTATTTTCTGTATTAGGTAGCGGTCTACTTAGGGAACTTATTACTTGATGTGGTTTGAAAATATGAGTGTAAATGTTTACACATGGCTGTTTAAGGAAGTACAGATGTTTTAGTACCTTCTGACTTTTAAGATTATTGCTGCTGGGAGCAACTGTCCTACTGAGTCATCTTTCAGAGCCAATATTATGCCTTATCTGAGCCTGGGGAAGAAAATGGTCTGGCCCAGAATGACATTTCTTCTTACGAGTTTATGTGTTTTTATCAGTAACAGGTTCTGTGGCTTCGAATTCTTTAAATTTATTTTCAAACTTGCCAGTCTTTGTGAATCAAAAGTCAACAACCTGCAATTCAGAGCAGACGACTTACATTTTTATGATTCACATTTGGAACTCCCGTTTGTTTTCATTCAGTCTTTGTGAGTTAACACATGTCTCCTCCCAGGAGACAAAGAGATTTTTGCTGACCTCGGTTTACCTTAGTTGCAGCTGCTCCAGAGGGTGACTGCCTATCCCTTGGAGGTGCACCCAGGATCCCCCCAAACAGAATGAGTCTGACCATCTCAAACATACCCTCCAAGTTTGGTGAAAATCTTCCCAGTTGTTTTCTTGTGATGCAGCAACAAAGAGTGTCAGAAACTTAATTTCATTTTCTTAGGTTTGCCCTAAACCCTTTTAAATGATTTTCCCACACTAATCTAGAAGGCAAACCATGCTTAACTTCTTTGAAAGACTGATGGCTTAATTTCACGACAATAATTGGGTCTTTCGCTTTATCATGAACATATTGTCTCTTACAGAGGATGAACATTGGTTTACGGGCATTCTTGGTCATAGCTGATAGCTTGCAGCAGAAAGATGGGGAACCTCCCATGCCGGTTACGGGAGCCGTTCTCCCTTCAGGAAACACACTGAGGGTGAAGAAGACATATCTGAGTAAAACACTAACTGAAGAGGAAGCCAAAATGATAGGTGGGTTTCAAAGATATGTTTGCACTGGGCCTTATTAAGCCTTTAAAATGACCAATAGACACTTACCCTTAGTGAGATATATTTTAAAAATCTTCATAAAAGTAGCTGATGAGACATTTCAACATTAATTGTTTTGATTCATGCTGTGGTTTGTTTTACTGCCCTTTAAACTCTTTGGAACTTCCTGGTAAACATTTTGCCATTTAAATGTTAGATTTTTATCTGTGGTCTTTTCAAACTTCTAATATTGATTATTTGCAGTTTACAGTAAATTTCTAAGACATCTGTGTGCTTTGGTAGATAATCCTGTTTATAAAGCAAACATATAAATATATTCATTCATTTATTCATTCCCTCATTCATTTTTATAGTTCCTTTTCTTCATTTTTTTTTCAGTAAAATTAGTTTAATCTGTGTTTTAAACATGCCAAGTCCCATACATGCCAGGGTATATTGTGGGTTTAGCCTATGTGAGATTATTTTCTTTTTAATTTAACTGTCTTAACCCAAAGAGATGATTTTTTGCATTTGTTTCTCTTTTACTGAGTTCCTGAATTTAGAAACCTACTGCAAACTTGTTAAGTTAGTTCCTGGATTCCAAAGACCTAGAGGAAACATATGAGGAAACTTTTTCCTTTAAAATATTTATCTTTAGTTATGCAATGCTTAAATGAGTTCAAAAATATCAATATTTAATACATGACAAATAACTATTAATAATTATTTCATTAAAGTACAAATTTTAAACACAAAGCAATTTACTTTACATTTGTATTATATACATAAATATATAAAATGCATATACATATATGAAATACATATTCTGTACACATTTTCTTCCACTGAGAGCGGTAAAAATAATATACCTGAGGTAAATTTTCCTTCATTTAAAAATTTATGATGTGAAGTCATTTGTTGCCTTTACTAAAAAAACCCACACATATACTTCAGAGAATAATATAAAGTTATTAAAATTCTAACCCCAAATGAGAATTATCTTTTATTCACATAACCACTCGTTATGGTGGATTTTTTTATACTAACCAGAGACATAAAAATTCTAGTGTGGAACTTTGTTTCCTTGTTTATTTTTACTCTTCTGGAAAATATTTCCCTTTGAAGTATTAGAATTCCTATGTGTTAAATTTAAATGATTCTTTCGGGAATACCCACTACACGTGGGCACTATGCTAAGAGTCCTGCAGATAAGAGATTAAATTAGACTCTGCTCAGAGAATTCACTGACCCACAGAAGGTCTTCAGTAAAAATATATCACAGAGGGTGAATAAAATAGGATTTCACTCTTTGATAGATTTAGTCAAAGATGTAACTGTAATGCATATTTTTCAGGCATGTCATTATATTACTCTCAAGTACGAAAAGCTGTGGACAACATTTTAAGGCACCTGGATAAAGAAGTAGGAAGGTGTATGATGCTGACTAACGTCCAGATGTTAAACAAAGAACCCGAAGACATGATCACGTGAGTATAGTGAGGACTAAGTTTTCAGTGAAGGGTTAATGAACCAAAAGACACCAGCAGAGGTTGTTCCCCTTTATTCTGTATTTTGTTCTCATGTTATTAGAGTCCGAGTTCTAAGAAGTGTTAGGGATAGTAAAAACATCGTTTGATAATATTTGACTAACTGTAAAAATAAAGTCAAACCTGAGATTGATCTGTTTTGATAATATTTCAAGTATCATTAGGACAGTAAGTTAGAAAATGGGCTCAAGGCACTTTTACTGGTCCACATTTTTCAGAAGTAATGTTTTGCTCTCAAGCCCACGTGATATAGCGTCATCACCAGTTTAGAGACATTCCATCTTTATGAATCTCAAGTTTACTTGTTTCTAGTGAGCGTTCCTGAACAGTGAGAGTTAAACCTGCTTAATATTCTCTATGTAACTGTGTCATAGAAATACTGGATTTTAAGAATGCATTTGTAGCTTAGAATGTAGAAATCAGATGTTCTTACCCAAAATCCAAGATCTAGATTTGTAATTAGAGCTCCTCATTAGAAACTCACACAAGTTGTATTTGCTACTTGTAATTAATTATGGCAGGAACGCAGGTTAGGTTATGACTGTTTTAAGACAGTTTGGACTTTGTTGTTGAACTATGAATTAAATTATATTTGGCACCTGTGGCATACATTTCTAAACATATAATTAGGAAAATTTTCTTTGTCACTCAGTGTGTCCAATTCCAAATATCACAGTTAGTTGGAAGGTTGTTACCTATATAGGGAAGTTCATATTATGGGTGTGTATTTTCATTACAATGGTAGTATGTCAAAAACAAACTACAGTGAAACACAACATGATAAAAAAGTTTAAAATACAGAATTATTTTAAATACGTATTTAGCAGTATGGCAAGTTAAAATGAAAGCCTCCTCCACAGAGCTCCACTTGAAATCTGCATCCATTCCTTGGTTCAGTGTGATTTCTTCCAGACCTTTCCCAATGTCAGCACAAATGCATATATACATTTTCTTTTTTACAAAAATGGAGTCATACAGTGTATATTGTCCTGCAGCTTGCCAGTCACTTCATTTAAATGATATGGAGAGCATGTTGCTTTAGATTTTTCAACCAAAATGATAGCAGAATTGAAATTGACCAAAGTTAATAACGTTAAATATCTTGTCTACAGCTCTGGTACTTACCTCACAAATTGCCAGATTGTCCATAAACCTTTAACCTCCTTACTGCATACTCTCTGAATATATTAAAGCAGTTTTCAATTTACAATGTAGAAGATGTAAGAAATGCTTTGAAAACTTCTGCCATATAGTTGTTTCCTCTAAAAGAGTAAGGAAATGAAAGACCTTGAAAGGAAAACTATGTTTATAATCCAGAGATCATAAGACAGGGTCAGGAGAAAAACAATACATTCAGAACCATAAAAGGTACAGGTTTAAATGTAAATGTTAACATTTCATTTGTATTTTCACAATACCTTAAACTTTTTCTAAGGTGATTCTTTACTTTTTCCTATTCAACCGTCTTAAGATGCCCCACCCCAAATAGGGCTAGAAATAGTTTTCATGCTAGACTTTAAAGCAGATCCCTGAGTGGAAAATGGCTTCTGGCTACATTTCTAAAAAACAAAGAGATAGGGAGACCTTCAAGATGGCAGAGGAGTAAGACGTGGAGATCACCTTCCTCCCCACAAATACATCAGAAATACATCTACACGGTGAACAACTCCTACAGAGCACCTGGCAGAAGACCTCAGACTTCCCAAAAGGCAAGAAACTCCCCACGTACCTGGGTAGAGCAAAAGAAAAAAGAAAAAGCAGAGACGAAAGAATAGGGACGGGACCTGCACCTCTGGGAGGGAGCTGTGAAGGAGGAAAGGTTTCCACACACTAGGAAGCCCCTTCACTGATAGAGATGGGGGATGGGCGGGGGGGAGGCTTCGGAGCCACAGAGGAGAGCACAGCAACAGGGGTGCAGAGGGCAAAGCAGAGAGATTCCTGCACAGAGGATCAGTGCCGACCAGCAGTCACCAGCCCGAGAGGCTTGTCTGCTCACCTGCCAGGCAGGTGGGGTCTGGGAGCTAAGGCTCGGACTTAGGAGGTCAGACCCCAGGGAGAGGACTGGGGTTGGCTGTGTGAACACAGCCTGAAGGGGGCTAGTGAGCCACAGCTAATAGGGAGGGAGTCCAGGAAAAAGTCTGGACCTGCCTAAGAGGCAAGAGACCATTGTTTTGGGGTGCGCAAGGAGAGGGGATTCAGAGCACTGCCTAAATGAGCTCCAGAGACAGGCGTGAGCCACGGCTGTCAGCGTGGACCCCAGAGATGGGCATGAGACGCTAAGGCTGCTGCCGCCACCAAGAAGCCTGTGTGCAAGCACAGGTCACTCTCCACACCGCCCCTCCCGGGAGCCTGTGCAGCCCGCCACTGCCAAGGTCCTGTGATCCAGGGACAACTTCCCTGGGAGAACGCACGGTGCGCCTCAGGCTGTTGCAACGTCATGCTGGCCTCTGCTGTCACAGGCTTGCCCCGCATCCGTACCCCTCCCTCCCCCGAGCCTGAGCGAGCCAGAGCCCCTTAATCAGTGCTCCTTTAACTCCATCCTGTCTGAGTGGGGAACAGATGCCCTTAGGCAACCTATACACAGAGGCAGGTCCAAATCGAAAGCTGCACCCCAGGAGCTGTGCGAACAAACAAGAGAAAGGGAAATCTCTCCCAGCAGCCTCAGGAGCAGCGGATTAAATCTCCACAGTCAACTTGATGTACCCTGCATCTGTGGAATACCTGAATAGACAACGAATCATCCCAATATTAACATGGTGGACTTTTGGAGCAACTGTAGACTTGGAGTTTGCTTTCTGCATCTAATTTGTTTCTGGTTTTATGTTTATCTTAGTTTAGTATTTAGAGTTTATTATCATTGGTATATTTGTTTATTGATTTGGTTGCACTCTTCCCTTTTTTTTCTATATACAGATATATATATATTTTTCCTTGTTCTCTTTTTGTGAGTGTGTATGTGTATGCTTCTTTGTGTGATTTTCTCTCTATAGCTTTCCTTTTACCATTTGTCCTAGGGTTCTGTCTGTCTTTTTTTTTTTTTTACTACAGTTTTTAGTGCTTGTTATCATTGGTGGATTTGTTTTTTGGTTTGGTTGCTCTATTCTTTCTTTCTGTTTTTTTTTATTACTTTTTAACTTTTTTACGTTTAATAATTATTTTTTATTTTTTATTTTAATAACTTTATTTTATTTTACTTTTTTCTTTCTTTCTTTCTTTTTTTTCTCCCTTTTCTTCTGAGCCGTGTGGCTGACAGGGTCTCAGTGCTCCGGCAGGGTGTCAGACCTGTGCCTCAGAGGTGGGAGAGCTGAGTTCAGGAGATTGGTCCACCAGAGACCTCCCGGCTCCACATAACATCAAACAGCAAATGCTCTCCCAGAGAACTCCATCTAAACACTAAGACCCAGCTCCACTCAACGACCAGCAAGCTACAGTGCTGGACACCCTATGCCAAACAACTAGCAAGACAGGAACCAACCTCACCCATTAGCAGAGAGGCTGCCCAAAATCATAATAAGGTCACAGACACCCCAAAATACACCACTGGATGCGGTCCTGCCCACCAGAAAGACAAGATCCAGCCTTATCCACCAGAACACAGGCACCAGTCCCTTCCACCAGGAAGCCTACACAACCCACTGAACCAACATTACCCACTGGGGGCAGACACCAAAAACGTCGGGAACTACAAACCTGCAGCCTGCGAAAAGGAGACCCCAAACACAGTAAGTGAAGCAAAATGAGAAGACAGAGAAACACACAGCAGATGAAGGAGCAAGGTAAAAACCCACCAGACCAAACAAATGAAGAGGAAATAGTCAGTCTACCTGGAAAAGAATTCAGAGTAATGATAGTAAAGATGATCCAAAATCTTGGAAATATAATGGAGAAAAATAAAAGAAATGTGTAACAAGGACCTAGAAGAACTAAAGAGCAAACAAACAATGATGAACAACACAATAAATGAAATTTAAAATTCTCTAGAATGAATCAGTAGCAGAATAACTGAGGCAGAAGAATGAATAAGTGACCTGGAAGATAAAATAGTGGAAATAACTACTGCAGAGCAGAATAAAGACAAAAGAATGAAAAGAATTGAGAACAGTCTTTGAGACCTCTGGGACAACATTAAATGCACCAACATTCGAATTATAGGGGTCTCAGAAGAAGAAGAGGAAAAGGAAGGGACTGAGAAAATATTTGAAGAGATTATAGTTGAAAACTTCCCTAACATGGGAAAGGAAATAGTCAATCAAGTCCAGGAAGCACAGAGAGTCCCATACAGGATAAATCCAAGGAGAAACATGCCAAGACACATGTTAATCAAAGTATCAAAAATTAAATACAAAGAAAAAATATTAAAAGCAGCAAGAGAAAAACAACAAATAACATACAAGGGAATCCCCATAAGGTTAACAGCGGATCATTCAACAGAAACTCTGCAAGCCAGAAGGGAGTGGTCGGGCATATTTAACATGATGAGAGGGAAAAACCTGAAAAAATTTTCAGATTTCAGAAAAATCTGAAAATCTCACTCAGATTCGATGGAGAAATAAAAACCTTTACAGACAAGCAAAGGGTAAGAGAATTCAGCACCACCAAACCAGCTTTACAACAAATGCTAAAGGAACTTCTCTAGGCAGGAAACACAAGAGAAGGAAAAGACCTACAATAACAAACCCAAAACAATTAAGAAAATGGTAATAAGAACATACATATTGATAAATACCTTAAATGTAAATGGATTAAATGCTCCAGCCAAAAGACATAGACTGGCTGAATGGAAACAAAAACAAGACCTGTATATATGCTGTCTACAAGAGACCCACTTCAGACCTAGGGACACATACAGACTGAAAGTGAGGGGATGGAAAAAGATATTCCATGCAAATGGAAGTCAAAAGAAAGCTGGAGTAGCAATTCTCATATCAGACAAAATAGACTTTAAAATAAAGACTATTACGAGAGACAAAGAAGGACACTACATAATGATCAAGGGATCAATCCAAGAAGAGGATATAACAATTGTAAATATTTATGCACCCAACATAGGAGCACCTCAATACATAAGGCAAATGCTAACAGCCGTAAAAGAGGAAATCGACAGTAACACAGTCATAACAGGGGACTTTAACAGCACACTTTCACCAATGGACAGATCATCCAAACTTAAAATAAATAAGGAAACACAAGCTTTAATTGATACATTAAACAAGATGGACTTAATTGATATTTATAGGACATTCCGTCCAAAAAAACAACAGAATACACTTTCTTCTCAAGTGCTCATGGAACATTCTCCAGGATAGATCATATCATGGGTCACAAATCAAACCTTGGTAAATTTAAGAAAATGGAAACCGTATCAAGTATCTTTTCTGACAACAATGCTATGAGACTATATATCAATTACAGAAAAAAATCTGTAAAAAATACAAACACATGGAGCCTAAACAGTACACTACTAAATAGCCAAGAGATCACTGAGGAAATCAAAGAGGAAATCAAAACATACCTAGAAACAAATGGCAATGAAAACACAATGACCCAAAACCTATGGGATGCAGCAAAAGCAGTTCTAAGAGGGAACTTTATAGCAATACAATCGTACCTCAAGAAACAAGAAACATCTCAAATAACCTAACCTTACACCTAAAGCAATTAGAGAAAGAACAAAAAAACCCAAAGTTAGCAGAAGGAAAGAAATCATAAAGATCAGAACAGAAATAAATGAAAAAGAAATGAAGGAAAGGATAGCAAAGATCAATAAAACTAAAAGCTGGTTCTCTGAGAAGGTAAACAAAACTGATAAACCATTAGCCAGACTCATCAAGAAAAAAAAGGAGAAGACTCAAATCAATAGAATTAGAAATAGAAAAGGAGAAGTAACAACTGACACTGCAGAAATACAAAGAAAGGATCATGAGAGATTACTACAAGCAACTATATGCCAATAAAATGGACAACCTGGAAGAAACGGACAAATTCTTAGAAAAGCACAACCTTCTGAGACTGAACTAGGAAGAAATAGAAAATATGAACAGTCCAATCACAAGCACTGAAATTGAAACTGTGATTAAAAACCTTCCAACAAACAAAAGCCCAGGACCAGATGGCTTCACAGGAGAATTCTATCAAACATATACAGAAGAGCTAACACCTATCCTTCTCAAACTCTTCCAAAATATAGCAGAGGGAGGAACACTCCCAAACTCATTCTATGAGGCCACCGTCACCCTGATACGAAAACCAGACAAAGATGTCACCAAGAAAGAAAACTACAGGCCAATATCACTGATGAACATAGATGCAAAAATCCTTAACAAAATACTAACAAACAGAATCCATCAGCACATTAAAAGGATCATACACTATGATTAAGTGGGGTTTTTCCCAGGAATGCAAGGATTCTTCAATATATGCAAATCAATCAATGTGATACAGCAGAGTAACAAATTAAAGGATTAAAACCATATGATCATCTCAATAGGTGAAGAAAAAGCTTTCGACAAAATTCAACACCCATTTATGATAAAACCCCTCCAGAAAGTAGGCATAGAGGGAACTTACCTCAACATAATAAAGGCCATATATGACAAACCAACAGCCAACATTGTTCTCAATGGTGCAAAACTGAAACCATTTCCACTAAGATCAGGAACAAGACAAGGTTGCCCACTCTCACCACTATTATTCAACACAGTTTTGGAAGTTTTAGCCACAGCAATCAGAGAAGAAAAAGAAATAAAAGGAATCCAAATCAGAAAAGAAGAAGTAAAACTGTCACTGTTTGCAGATGACGTGATACTATACATAGAGAATCCTAAAGATGCTACCAGAAAACTGCTAGAGCTAATCAATGAATCTGGTAAAGTTGCAGGATACAAAATTAATGCACAGAAATGTCTTGCATTCCTATACACTAATGATGAAAAATCTGAAAGAGAAATCAAGGAAACACTCCCATTTACCATTGCACCAAAAAGAATAAAATACCTAGGAATAAACCTACCTAAGGAGACAAAAGACCTGCATGCAGAAAACTATAAGACACTGATGAAAGAAATTAAAGATGATAGAAACAGATAGATAGATATACCATGTTCTTGGATTGGAAAAATCAACATTGTGAAAATGCCTATACTACCCAAAGCAATCTACACATTCATTGCAATCCCTATCAAACTACCAGTGGCATTTTTCACAGAAGTAGAACAAAAATTTTCACAATTTGTATGGAAACACAAAAGACCCTGAATAGCCAAAGCGATCTTGAGAAAGAAAAACGGAGGTGGAGGAATCAGGCTCCCTGACTTCAGACTATACTACAAAGCTACAGTAATCAAGACAGTATGGTACTGGCACAAATTTACTGGCACAGAAATATACATCAATGGAACAGGATAGAAAGCCCAGAGATAAACCCACGCACATATGGTCACCTTATCTTTGATAAAGGAGGCAAGAATATACAATGGAGAAAAGACAGTCTCTTCAATAAGTGGTGCTGGGAAAACTGGACAGCTACATGTAAAAGAATGAAATTACAACACTCCCTAACACCATACACAAAAATAAACTCAAAATCGATTAAAGACCTAAATGTAAGGCCAGACACTATAAAACTCTTAGAGGAAAACATAGGCAGAACACTCTATAACATAAATCACAGCAAGATCCTTTTTGACCCACGTCCTAGAGAAATGGAAATAAAAATAAAAATAAACAAATAGGACCTAATGAAACTTAAAAGCTTTTGCACAGCAAAGGAAACCGTAAACAAGACAAAATGACAACCCTCAGAATGGGAGAAAATATTTGCAAATGAAGCAACTGACAAAGGATTAATCCCCAAACTTTACAAGGAGCTCAATATCAAAAAAAACAAAGAACCCAGTTCAAAAATGGGCAGAAGACCTAAATAGACATTTCTACAAAGAAGATATACAGATTGCCAAGAAACACATGAAAAGGATGCTCAACATCACTAATCATTAGAGAAATGCAAATCAAAACTACAATGAGGTATCCCCTCCCACCAGTCAGAATGGCCATCATCAAAAAATCTACAAACAATAAATGCTGGAGAGGGTGTGGAGAAAAGGGAACCCTCTTGCACTGTTGGTGGGAATGTAAATTGATACAGCCACTATGGAGAACATTATGGAGGTTCCTTAAAAAACTAAAAATAGAACTACCATATGTCCCAGCAATCCCACTATTGGGCATATATCCAGAGAAAACCATAATTCAAAAAGAGTCATGTACCACAATGTTCATTGCAGCTCTATTTACAATAGCCAGGACATGGAAGCAATCTAAGTGTCCACCGACAGATGAATGGATAAAGAAGATGTGGCACATATATGCAATGGAATATTACTCAGCCATAAAAAGAAACAAAATTGAGTTCTTTGTAGAGAGGTGGATGGACCTAGAGACTGTCATACAGAGTGACGTAAGTCAGAAAGAGACAAAGAAATACCATATGCTAACACATATATGGAATCTAAAAAAAATGGTTCTGAAGAACCTAGGGGCAGGAGAGGAATAAAGATGCAGATGTGGAGAATGGACTTGAGGACACAGGGAGGGGGAAGGGTAATCTGGGACGAAGTGAGAGAGTGCGATGGATTTATATATACTACCAAATGTAAAATAGATAGCTAGTGAGAAGCAGCCACATAGCACAGGGAGATCAGCTCGGTGCTTTGTGACCACCTAGAGGGGTGGGATAGGGAGGGTGGGAGGGAGACGTAAGAGGGAGGAGATATGGGAGTATATGTATATGTATAGCTGATTCACTTTGTTAGAAAGCAGAAGCTAACACACCATTGTAAAGCAAATATACTCCAATAAAGATGTTAAAAAAAAAGAAAAAAGAAAAAACAAAGAGAAACATTAGAGAATCATGTAAGCATTTAGGAAAAGAGAGTTGAGGTCCACACCACACTAATGGAAATAGTTATTGGTGTTGATATTTGAGGTTGGTCCACCATTTTTCCAGGCTTTGCTTAGGTTATGAACTTGAAAATGAAGCATTCTGTGTTGCTGTGTTTCCATTCTTCATCCCTTTTGTGCTTTATGCTGGCAAATAATAATAATAGTAGTAGTAGTAAGTATAATAATATAATGACTGTAAATAATAATTATATAATATCTGTTAATAAAAATTATGTTATTTGGGGTACTCAGATGCTTCCTATAAAATCCCAGGCACAGGACTGCAGTAAAAGGAAACCATGCACCAAGCAGAGTTTCTAATCTAGGCTTGCTTTATCAGCTGGGAAGTCTGCCAGTCTATCAGCTGGCAGAATTTGCCTTACACTTCAGGCCAGGCAGGGTCATCTGTTTTCCAACAGATATGAAAATAATCCCAGCTGTTTAAAACATCTGGTGATCATGTTAGGAGAACTATTTAAAAGACTCTGTGCCACACATGAACAATCAGATCACTAGGCTTTAACTCTGTCTAGCCATCGAGGATGTCATTTGAAGACTTCTCTTTCCTTCTGCTGATTGGAAACCAGTGTACAGTGAAGTCCTCTCTGGAGTCCTTGTATGTCCTGTGCAAAAGGACTATGGAAAAGGAGAGAAAATAATCTTACGACTTCCCACAAGAACAGAGTATTTTAGAAATTAACATATATGTGTTTTGTTTTTCACAAAATACAAAAAAGTTTTGTATTTATTCCTAACAAACTTAAAAACACATGCTAAAAAGTAATGTCACAGAGCAAAATTGCTGTCTGATTATTGTCTTTAGTTTACAGAGAGCATGGATTCTGCCTGTTACATTTCTATTCTGACACAGTTACTGTTCCAAGAAGGAATTACTTCTACGCTACTTTGCATTTTCATTATTGTGTTTGTGTCCTACGATTGTGTTAATTTGGTACCAATTTTATATTTATTCTCAGAGGACTAAATCACCAAAATTTAAATATGCTGTTATATTATATCACAAGTTATTTGAACGATTTGATGTGTAGTTTAGTCTTTCCATAAAGGTTATTGATAAATATGTGATTAAGAATCAGTTTTCTATTTAAATAAGTAAAAATTGAAATAGTTTATCACTGAACTTATATTTTTCCTTCAGATTTTACAACAGGATATAGAAGGTATTAATTACCTTTAAAACATTCATATTCTCAAGAAAGTAAAAAGAAGAAATCTCCAAAGAGGTCAGGACCATCAGAGTAATTTTAAAAATCAGAAATGGGTGCACAATTACATACATTTCAGGATTTTACTTGACATTATGAAAGACTTATTTTTGGAAGCATTTAATTAAAAGAAAAAAATCAGAGGTGGGCACTCTTGAGAGGAGAAGCATAACTCATCAGAGAGAGAAACTTCCAGATGTCATGTTTGTTAATGGCACCATTAGTTGTATACGTTAAAATCCCATTTTTAAATGCTGAATGTACTAATGACTGCAATGTATTTCTTACATACTAATGTGTCCGGACAATTCAGTGAATTCAGTGTCTTAAGTGCAGCCCACAGGGACCAAACCCCATGGAACCCAGCTGAATGGCAAGACATATGATAGCAATAGAATGCTATTGCTATCGGCATTTGTCTTTTCAGATATATACCTCTAACTAACATTTAAATCTTCATAAGTTCTCTTAGAACTGGCCAAGCTATAAAAGGCATAAACCTTTAAGAATAATAGGGAGCAATCACCAGGCAGTGATTCAGAAGGCATTGATTTTAGTCTTTGTTCACATATTTGACCAATTTTTAAAAATTTTTTCATAACCTTTGACTTACGTTTAAACTTTGTCTTCAAATTCCAGGGGTGAGAGAAAGCCAAAAATAGATCTTTTCAGGACCTGTGTTGCTGCTATTCCCCGACTGCTTCCTGATGGGATGTCAAAACTTGAACTTATTGACTTGCTGGCGAGGTAGGTGAGAGCTGTAGTGGGCATTATTTGATCAAAATTGATTTTAATCCTTTGTCATGATTCCTCAAAAAATAGAATGATTATTAAAAATGGACAGATATTTACTAATTCTAGGTACTATTTGGAGTGCCCAGGAGGAATAAAGAGATGGTTTTGATTTGGGGCTTTTTTTTTTTTCCCTGTGCTCAAGGGGTTTAAAATTCAATGTAGAAGCAAATCCATAAGGACATAAGGTAACTAGCAATCCAAGGCTTGAAACTGTGCAAATTAATGGCACCCAAAAAATGTGATATGTAAAATCAGAGGGTAGAAGGATTACTGTGGACTGAGGACGTCAGCAGATGACTCCTGGGAGATGGTGGAACTTGAATGGCCCTTTGAAGGAAAGATAGGATATAGAAATGTAAAGAGCCCTTTGAAGGAAAGATAGGATATAGAAATGTAAAGGGAGTGCCATGAGGACAAGCACAGAGGTGGGACCAGGAAATGAGGAGATGAGCCTGGCTGGGAAAAAGTTCATTCAGGATGTGATTCCCAATCTGAGACCAACACACCCCCGGGGAGGCAAGAAGGTGGGTAACAGGGATCCTAAGCGGATTTTTGTACTTCAGAAAGCTTCCCTAGATCCTACGTTTATCCCCCTCCCCATCCTCCGTAAGAATGCACCGTCCAGCTAGAACCTAAAGGTAACTTGCTTTGAATGACATTACATTATTGTAGTTAAATAAGCTTGATTTTTCTCATGCTGATCTGAAGGTCTAGCTGACAGTTATGCATGTCTTTAATTTAAAAATCAAAAGTGACTTATTATCTCAGTGCATTTAGAAGGCAAAATCATTAGAAACGGGGTCCTTGGAGGGAATGGAATGAGGAGGAAGACAAGTCAGCCTTGCTTTGAAAAAAAAAAAGAAAGAAAAAGGATTTTAGAAAACCCAATGATAAAAATAAATAGAAATAAGACTTTAGAGGTAGATATTTAATTAATCTTTACTATTAACTGAGGCGTTTGGACTAATGGAGTTTCTAAGCAGGAGAATAACATGATAAAAAAATGTCATTTCGGCTGGTTAATCTGATAATGGCGGAATAGAGGAAAGGCCGGAGAAGGATAACAAATATTGATGGTGATTGGATGAAAGATGCTTTATACATAATCTTTTACCCACATCCTCTAGCCTTCGGAGAGCACCCTTCCCATCAATATCCAAAAAATAGCCCACGCCCCGGTCCCCCATGACTGCAGATCAGCCGGTGGCCTGCCCACGGCGCTGAGTGTCCTCATGGTGTGCAGTGCACCCTGGTGATCGTGGTCGTCACGCTGTCTGCTCTGCATAGCTGTTTGGACTCCTGTGCAGAGGGGACCAAATCCCGTGGTTGATCACTTCCTGCTATCAGTTAATAGCTTTCGTAGCCTGCTGTCCTTCCCCATTCTCTTCACTCCGAGTGTGGACAAAGGCACTCCTTTCCCTCTTCTGGTCACACTAGCTCAGGATGGTGCTGGCTCCTGAGCTTTACTGAAGATCCATTGCTTTGGTAACCACCGTGTCAAGCTTTGGTGTTCTCTGGCCACAGCCGTCTACCCTGCTAGCTGACTTTTATCACCTATGACCTATATAACCGGTTCTTTGCTACAGTCAGCCATCTCCAGGCCATGGGTTCTTCTTTCTTCCATTCCATGTGTAGGATGCATTTTAAGAAGAATATGAACTTAAAACAAACTACAGTCTAGGCTTTTGCTGAAGCCTGGCGACCAGAATGTGAGCCTAGAGCACCTTATCCGAAGTAGGGGAGCAGTGGGGAAAGAGGGAAAAACAAGCCTGGATCACAAAGGGGCTTCCGGTTCTGGGGGAGGACAAGATCTAAGGAGGAGCGAAGGGTGGATTCCTAGTGAATGACAGACATGGTGATTTGGAGGTTGGGGAGGTGAGGAACAGAGAGACCCAGATGCCATAAAGGGCCATCCATGCTACTGTAGAGTCTCCCAGGGTGATGGTGAAGTGCTGAAAATAAAGAAAAGCTGTGAGACAGGTGCCAGAATTACCCAGAAATGTACAGGAGCAGCCTGTCCACTTGCCGTGGACAACAGCGGGGAGGATGGTGTGACTAGGAGACAAGTGTTTCCACAGAGGAGGGGCGCTGAGTGAAAGGGCTGCAGGTGGCCTTGAGGAACGAGGGGCTGCCATCTGAGAGATGTGGAGGAGGCGCCCCCCCAAATGGGAATAATACTGACTCCTTTGGAAATCCTGAGTTTTGCTTCCCTGCTTTGCCGTTTTACTAGCCGTGTGATCCTGACAAATTATTGGGTTGGCCACAAAGTTTGTTTGGGGTTTTCCACAAGATGGTACAGGAAATCCCGAACGAACTTTGTGGCCAACCCCATATTTAACCCCTCAGCCTGTCTTTTTTCCTTGGTAGAATTGGAATAATGCTGCCTATCTCATAAGACTGTTGAAAGGGCAAAATGACATGGCACTTTGGTTAATCGGAGAGAAAATGTGTCAGCAGGGAAAAGACAGTTATCAGTTAAGCTGAAGTAAAAGGGAAGTTCACTTATTTCATTGAAGTTCTAATTGGTGGTGATTATATAACTAAGCCCTTTGAGATGCTACGTGTTTTAAAGGTCGTGCAGCCTTCTGGTACCGTCTCTAATGCTGTTTTGCTGTAAGTCTGTGTGGGAGACTCTTAACCTCTGGAATCACCTTGGTGGCCTCATGCTGTGACGCCTGGATCTGCAGACGCGGTGCCAGGCATGTCAGGAGGGAATTCTGTGAGACACGGTTGGAATGGCAGTGCTATTTATAGTGTCTTGTGTTTATTATTATGTACATTCTTACAAAGCCCAAAGCCATGGGTAATGTTTTTATGAGAGGAAAGAACAAATAAATATACTTGAGAGTTCAAGTCTTCGGGCAAAGTCAAGAAAATGACGGGACTTATATGGGAAGCCTGTGAAGAGGCCTTTTTCATAAGCTTCAAAAGAAGCCAGAGGCCGTTCTCCTCAGGGGAAGGATAACTTGGAGAGCTGGCCCTCACACTGGGTCCATTAACCTATGAGAAAACAAGCCCCTTCTAGATCTCAAGAGGGTCAGAGGACAGAAGTGAAGAAATTGAAGAGCAGTAAATGTGGGTTTCAAGTCTTTAGTCACTTTGTCCCCCTATAGTCCAGTCACGTTTGGATTCATTTGACTCCTGACACGGTCTAGTCAGAGAGGTGTGAGACCTTTTATTTCAGACACTTCCTGGTTGCATCCATGGTGCTTTTTTTACTGGAGAAAATCTTGGTTTTCTTCATACTTGGCAATATAAGACCAAATTCCATGCAGGCTCACCTGCCCCTCACAGCTTGGTTCCCCGAATAAGGAGTGTCGACTGAAAAAAAATGCACAACATGAGAGTTGTGAGTTAAGTTTTATCTGGGGCAAAATGAGGACTATAGCCCGGGAGACAGCATTTCAGATAGCTCTGAGAAACTGCTCCAAAGAGGCGGGGGATGCTCAGGATATATGTGATTTTGGTGAAGGGGGAGTACGTGCAGTCAAGCACATTTTTTTTAAATTTATTTATTATTTTTTTATTTTTGGCTGTGTTGGGTCTTCGTTTCTGTGCGAGGGCTTTCTCTAGTTGCGGCAAGTGGGGGCCACTCTTCATCGCGGTGCGCGGGCCTCTCACTATCGCGGCCTCTCTTGTGGCGGAGCACGGGCTCCAGACGCGCAGGCTCAGTAGGTGTGGCTCACGGGCCTAGTTGCTCCGCGGCATGTGGGATCTTCCCAGACCAGGGCTCGAACCCATGTCCCCTGCATTGGCAGGCAGATTCTCAACCACTGCACCACCAGGGAAGCCCCAAACACATATTTTTTGCAGAAGGTTGATGCTAGTCACGAGGAGCAGACATCACCATGAAGGGTTTTAGTGTTTTTCTAGATACGAGGAGATGCAAGAATTGGGCTTATAAAATCTTTTCCTGAAAATATCTAATTATCTGAAGACCCGTTCTGCCAGTTTTTCCCAGAGCACAGAGCACCTCATTCCTGATCTTCACCCTGAACTCCTTTCAAGGGGTGTCGAAGGTCAGCAGCTGCAGCAGCTCATGATTTAATCCTTGTAGAGGTAGACAGCAAGTGCCAATGGCAAGTGCCAGTTTGTAGGTGACAGGAGTTTCAAGGATATGTCCCCCATAACTGCCCCCAGGCTCCCTTCCCAGCTGTCCACATATTGGCCAAATACCACAGACACTCTAATCTCAGACTTGTATTAGTATGTTTAGCATAACAATGGTTTACAGGATGAAACAGACAAAGAAGGTGGAGCTCACTTTTCTCCTTGGCAGTCGCTGTCTTTTTTCTCTGTCTCCTCCCAGGTGTTTCCTGCTCTACCCTTGACCACAGGAAGGACCTTTTCCCCCAACAGTCTACAGGCTCCTGTCCTCTGTCCCTTCCTGCAGCACTATAGATGCACTAAGGGTTTGCTGTTCCATGTTTGCCCTCCTTTCAAAAATCTGAAATAGGGTTGTGAGAATTAAACAATGCATATAAATCACTTAACATGGTGCCTAGAACACAGTAAGCTCTCAGCAAATGTTAGTTATTATTTTTAGGCATCTTTAAATATGAATAACGTATTATGCCACGATGTACAATGCACTTTCATATACTTTATGTTAGGAAAGCTGGGTACATATTCATTCCTATTTTCGGACAAAGAGATTGAACTTCAGAAGAGGAAAGTTGGTTGCCCAAATGTACAGAATTTTCCAGAAGCCAAATAGAAGTGACAAATGTCGTTGGTTTTATACAAAATGACAAACATTTTGTGCAGTGTTTCTTTACAACTTGTGGAACTTTCTGAGGTAATGCATATGCAATTTCATGATCTTTAGTGGTGTCTGAAAACTATTTATCATTTACTGTTTATCATTCAGTCTTCAGCCTGTGTCTGTGTAGCGGAGGGCGGCTAGCTGTTTTGAGTAGCTGGGTGAGAACTGTAGACTCAATCGCATATACTGCCTCGA
Source organism: Balaenoptera borealis (assembly GCF_965194805.1). NCBI lineage: Eukaryota > Metazoa > Chordata > Mammalia > Artiodactyla > Balaenopteridae > Balaenoptera > Balaenoptera borealis. The sequence continues at coordinate 9,722,286 of NC_138877.1, forward strand.
TAAACCACTTAATCTTATTACTTTATTTTAATTGAGATGCAGTTTAAAGCCCTGTAGATAGGTGGGAGCTCATTCTTCTTCTTTTTTTTTAATAAAGTTCCCATTTTATTTTATTTATTTATTTCTTCGGGAGGGGCCACACCATGCGGCATGTGGGATCTTAGTTTCCCGACCAGGGATTAAACCCGCACCCCCCTAAATTGGAAGCACGGAGTCTTTTTTTTTTTTTAACATCTTTATTGGAGTATAATTGCTTTACAATGGTGTGTTAGTTCTGTATAACAAAGTGAATCAACTATACGTATACATACATCCCCATATCCCCTCCCTCTAGCGTCTCCCTCCCACCCTCCCTATCCCACCCCTCTAGGTGGTCACAAGGAGCACGGAGCCTTAACCACTGGACCACCAGGGAAGTCCCGGGAGCTCATTCTTTAATACCTTAGAGAAGAAGTTTCCGCCACTTCTGGTGAACATGCCAGAGGTTAACAGTCCACTGGTCAGCAAGTCCCTCCTTTCGGAAACCTTCGTCTCCAGGCCTTCACTTCTAAACCATTTCTTCCGCTGCTGCCCTTGGTGACGTTATGGGGCAGCAGGTCCCTCACCGCTGCCTGATAACCTTGTGTCAGTCCTGCCAGAGCTGAGAGGAGGCTATTCCTCCTAATGGATCTTTTCTTCTGGGTATAGTTTGTGAATTTGAAGTCACTCCCTTTTCCTTCATGCACCTCTAGCAACAAAATTCTTCAAAGCGACTGAGCTGATTCCATCTGAACCTGAGCTCACCTTTACGAAAGTGTTTCTGTTCAGTCGTTTGTCTGATCTGACCAACCAAGAAGGCGGCCTTGCTCAAGTTCTGGGTTTTCCCCCTTTTACCCACATCCTTACTTAGTGTAAGTGCCCCTCACACCACACCGCCGTCCTAGATCACTCCAAGCAGGGCCTCGGGACTGTTGCCTCATGCAGAATGTCGCCGCCTGGTTAATCAGGCCAGGCTGGTCCATGCGCCTCATGCCAGCTGCTGGGGAAGGACAGATGCAGTTGGTGTCGGCAATAACGGTTTCTTTCGGTATGCTTCACTGCTGTGTCACGGTGGAGTCCCTTCAGGCCCCCTTGGTGGTTTTGTGTGTAACCACATACCTGTGACCCCATTTTAGGCTCCTGGAAACCAGGTCAGCGTCTTAGAAATTTTTCCTCGGGTCCCCCAACCTAGTCAGACTTCCTGAGCTGCCTTCTCTGAACGTCTCTCTTCTCTTTCCATTGCTGCCACCAGACTCTCACAGGACTGTTGTTTATTGTCCTCACAGCCGTTCGCAGGCAAGAACCTGTCCTTTCTTTTCTGGCTTCTCAATGGGATGGCCCTGCAGGAGTTTGGGGGATGCCCTCTCCTCAGCCACTCCTTGCTCGCTGGACCAGCAGGCATCGTGAGACTGTAAATAGGTCGGCCAGCATCATGCAGCTTCCCTGCACGTCCTGCATCCTCAGGGTGGCTGAGCATCTTGCGCCTTTAACTGAATCTTCTTTTCCTTTCTCGTTAACTAAAATTTTTTTTCCTGTTTTCTGTTTTATAATATTAAATCCCATGCGCTTCACAAGATGATCTGTGATTATCTGGTTAAAATCTAACAAAAGTAAAAATGAGGAAGATCTGGGTGGAAGAAACGGCGTCTGTATCTGATAGGCAGCTCCCTACTTAGACTCTCCAAGGAATGACACGGGGGCGGGGCTCTGGCTCTTCTCGCAAATTCTTCTCCTTCTCCCTCGCCTGCTGCCACTCAGACTTGCCTTGATACGTTATTTTCACTCCATCTCAGTTCTGTGCCACTGGACCTTTTTCTTCCACAAATATTCCACTTTTATTATCAACTGGGCCTTTTATTCCCAAAGCTCCCTCCCCTCCCTGGTCCTGTCTCTTCGTACTCCAGGAATATTTTTGAGTGTTCTCACTGGTGAGGCATGTGAATACCATGATTTCAAGAGGAGTGGTCACCAAAAATAGCAAGAGCTGCACCACCTTGGGGTCTCAGAGTCCTTAAAATGATCCTGCACTGTTGGTTTAAAGTTAAGACAGCTTCCAGATTGCAAATTGCGAATGATGCCAAAGTTAGACGAAGAGTAGAATTAATCTCATTGGAAATCTGAAAGTATTGGCCCTTCTTTAAAAGCTTCATCTAAATAGACCATGGCATGGTTTTTATTTTGACTTTTGACCCTAAAGATATGTGCTTGCCTAGTTTCATGTGTGTAATAAAATAGCACACACTGGGTGGCTTAAGTAACAGAAATTTCTTGTCTCACACTTCCACAGGCTAGAAGTCATCAGGGTTGCTTCCTTCTGAGGCTGTGGGAGAGAATCTATTTTGTGCCTCTCTCCTAGCTTCTGGGGGTTTCTGGCATTGTTTGGCCTTGCTTGGTTCATAGAAGCATCACCCTGATCTCTGCCTTTATCTTTACATGGTGTTCTCCCTGTGTGTGTCTGTCTCCAAATCTCCCCTTCTTATAAGGACACCAGCCGTATGGATTTTACCCTACTCCAGCATGACCTCATCCTAATTTAGCTAATTCCATCTGCAATGACCCTATTTCCAAATAATGTCATATTCTCAGGTGCTGAGTGTTTGGATTTCAACATGTGAATTTGGGAGGAGACACAACCTGTAACAATGAACAATATCATTACCATCAGTTAACATTTACTGAGTGCCTCTTGTTCCTGTCCTTAAAAGGTGGTTCGTCAGCTGCAGAAGCTTATTCTCTAAGACATTCAGGACTATAGACAGGTATAAATGTAATAAATTGGAACAATAAACTTAAGATGGAAACATGACCTCAAGTGTTTTCCATAAATTAGTGTTTTCAAACCATGGGCTGCAAAGGTGACTGGAAGCTGCCTGTAGATTGAAGGAATGTTTCCTCTCACAGGGGGGCTTCAGGTCCTTTACCCAGCTTCAACCAGAACAACTCGTTTCTTTCTTTTTAATAAATAAATTAATTAATTAATTAACTAATTTGTTTATTTATTTATTTATGGCTGCGTTGGGTCTTTGTTGCTGTGAGCAGGCTTTCTCTAGTTGCGGCGAGCGGGGGCTACTCTTTGTTGCGGTGCGCGGGCTTCTCATTGCGGTGGCTTCTCTTGCTGAGGAGCACGGGCTCTAGGCGCATGGGCTCAGTTGCTCCGCGGCATGTGGGATCTTCCAGGACCAGGGCTCGAACCCCTGTCCCCTGCCTTGGCAGGCAGATTCTTAACCACTGCGCCACCAGGGAAGTCCCACAACTCGGTTGTACTATATACTAGAGTTCTACATAAAATTTTTTGAAAAAAATATGGAGCTGCTGATTAAAATACAAAGAAAATTTGTAAATTCCTGCCTTAGTCCTTAACTAGAAGCCCCGGTTAAAGACCTCTGTGTGTTATTTCAGCAACTATGACCTACTTAATAGCTATAGACTTAATAGCAAGTCTGCCCTGAAGAATTAGCTCAGCTCTTCCTTCTCAGCAGTTTTGTAGAACTTAACTTGCTTTTGGAACAGAAGATATATCTTCCCTGACTTGGTATATATCTGCTCATTAATGAGCTTTTGCCTGGTTTATATTGTCAAATTTGGACCAATTAGTGTACTTTATACTCTAGAGAATAAGAAGGGTATTCAGTATCAAGTTTTTGAAATACTATCTATTCAAAAATATGTAACTGTATCAGGCCTGTTTTATGTAGAAAACTTTGGATTAAAGATGAGAAGTCCTGGGTTGGAATCCTGGACTTTGAGGAAATTCCTTAACCACTCTGGTTCACAGTTTCTTTTTCTGTTGGTTGAAGATATTATGTCCTATTTAATGGGGGCCCCTGTTGACTTGGCCAGCTTCTTCTTTGACACTGAACAATTCCGGGCTGCTGAGTCCTTGAAATTCTATCTCCTGGGTGTCTTTGCTCTCCATCTCTCCCTTCCTTACTACTTCTCTGCCTTGGGTCAGGCCCCCGCAACTTGGTGCCTGAGTCACTGCAATGACCTCCCAGCCGGTCTCTGCCCTCCGTCTTGTGGCTTCTCCAACGCATCCTGCATATTCCTGCCTAACTTTTTTTTCTCAGATGTGAATCTAATCATGTTACTTCCCCTGTAACTTTCTGAATACAGTTCATTTTCTTCTCATAGTAAGAGCTAACCTGTACTGAGTGCTTACTGCATGCTCAGTGTGGTACTAAACACTGTTCACAGATCATCTCAATGAACCTCACAACAGGTTATGAGCTACAAGTACAGCTATTATCCCCATGTTCCAAATGAGGCTCTGAGGCTTAGAGAGGTGAAGTAACTGGCATGAGGTCACATAGCTAATGCATGACAGAGGCAAGGCAGTGATCAGGCATTCTGATTCCAGAGCACTCACACTTAACCTCTTCCTGCTGTGTTGCCTCCTTGGGTGGCCCACAGACACTCCACCGGACCACCCCTGCTCCCTCTCCAGGACTGTCTCATACCTTGCTCTTGCTAACACCCTACCCAGTAAACACAGCCATACTGTACTCCATATCCTAAGGGCTGAATCTTAGGAGGGCCTGAATCTTAGGAGGACCTCAAAAACATTTGTTTATTAAATAAGTGAATGAATGAATCTATAAGGCATGATGTTAATTATAACGCTCCATACCAATGTTGAGATTTATTTAATAATATTATTATGATGTTCTGGTTTAAACCACAAATACACTGATATTATTTCAGTTGACAAACTCAGGATTTCCCAACTTTGCCACTGTCAGCATTTTAGGTCAGATAATTCTTTGTCATAGGAGTTGTCATGTGCATTGTAGGATGTTTAACAGCATCCCTGGCTTCTACTTACTACATAGATACCAGGAGCACACTACAAGTTGTGACAACCAATAATGTCTGTAGATGTTACCAAAAATCCCTTCATGGGGGCAGAACCAATTGAGGACAGCTGGCCTAACTTTTAATTACTCATTTTCACTGAACTTCTGGATGAGTCCCTTAGTTTCTCCAGGACCATCCTTAAAAGTGGTAAGGTTTGATACTAATTTATTCTGTAGTCAGTAATGTATTAAAAAGAATTCATGGTATCTCGGATTGCAACATGGTATCTCGGATTGCATTCCGAAACAGAAAGGACATTGATGGAAAACTGGTGAAATCTGAATAAAATCTGTACTTTAGTTAATAGCATTGTACCAATGTTAACTTCTCAGTTTTGATCACGTACCATGGTTATATAAGGTATTAACGTTAGGGGAGCTGAGTGAAAATTATAATAATATATTAGGGGAGAGTGACCCATTTTTCAGATACAGTAAAAGGCTCTGGCCTTATATATGTTCCTTTACAGATATAGAAGAAAAACTAATAAAGTAAATGACTTCATTGTCTTTATTCATCTCACAGGCTCTCTATTCATATGGACGATGAACTGCGACATATTGCGCAAAATTCTCTTCAGGGTTTACTTGTTGACTTCTCAGACTGGAGGGAAGATGTCCTGTTTGGCTTTACCAACTTCCTGCTCCGGGAGGTGAATGACATGCATCACACACTCCTCGATTCTTCCCTCAAGTTACTGCTTCAGCTGCTCACCCAGTGGAAACTGGTCATACAAACTCAAGGAAAAGTCTACGAACAAGCCAACAAAATCAGAAATTCAGAGGTGATTTTCACCCTTTTCCCTCTAATTTTATATTCTTGATGTCACATATATATAAATAAGTTGCAGCCCAGAGAACCTTGTGGTTCTTACTTTCAGCTACCTAGGAACTTTCTCCCTAGTGATGTCCCTAAGTTTTTCCATCTGCTTAAATTGTGGCCAAGAAATTCAGGGCATTTTATAAAGGACAAATTTTGTGTTATGTTTTTATTTTCATTACATTGTATAAAATTGTAAGATTATGTATGTCCTAATTTGCATTATAAATGTTTTTTTCCTACGTAAAGGCATAAATATAGCAACTTTGTATAAAAGTAGCTTATTAGATTTTTAATTTTGTCTTTTATAAAAAATTGTCTAACAGTGGGACTACCATTGCCAAATTGTATATGAAATATGAATTTTACGCCCTATAGTTAATTTCGTTTATAAGCATTCCATATTTCTCTAATAAAAGACATAAGTGATACTATTAAAAAAAAAAAAAAGAAATTCAGGGCATCATATGCCACACCAGGTTAGATTTATTAACATTAGCAAGGCCATTTACGGAGTAGAAAATGATTTTTTTTTCAGAGAATTATGATTATAAATCTGTTTGTAAGAGCAAATGACCGTAGGGAAGAGATACAGAGCTGGGTATGAATATGGATCTAGATATGGATGTGGATATAAAGCTGGAAATGGATATGGATCTAGAGTTGGATATGGATGTGTATCTAGATTTGGATATGAATATGGATTTGGATTTAGATCTGGATATGAATATGGATATGGATCTAGATCTGGATATGACTTAGAGCAGATATGGATATAGAGTTGGATATGGATATAGAGTTGGATATGGATATAGAAAAGTTAGCTGCCCACCAGTTTTTTCCCCCTAGTCAGCAACAAATTGGTTGCTTTCTCCAATATCCAGAGAAGATAGTCTTGTGGTTTCTTTATTCTTTCCTGCCTCAGTCATGAATGGTAAAAATTAATGATAACATTTTGAAGAGCAGGTTGAGGAGGAGTGTTGTCAGATGGGAACCAGGGCTGTGTGACTTGGTGTTGGCAACGAGCAGACGGAGAGGGGTCTGGCCGGAGAAGAGCTTAGCTGAGGATCTGAAGAATGTCGAGGCTTGGGAAGTATGATAGCATTTAGGATCCCAGATGGGCTAACCTCAGAGATGAGCTTCAGGGCGTTACTCCTTCCTTGTGTCCTGCACTTGCCAAAAGATGACAGGGAGGAAAACAAGGATTACCTATGCTTGAAAAAGGGAGACTGAAATGGAGATGGAATCTGCCCTGTTGTCTGGCTTGCTTTTGTTTGAGACTCACTTGGTTTGGGAACTTTCAGAACCCATCTCATTAACATGCAAAACCCAGATTAAAATCTAACATGAAAAGAAGTCTGATTAGAAAATCAATGTTTGAAAATTCAATTTAGTAGTAACTAAAATAGAGAATTTAAAATAGAGAATTCTCTATAGAGAATTTAAGTAAAGCCAAATTAGAACACTTTAATTAAATATACAGTGTCATCTCAAATGATATGGATGGAAGCAGTTTTGTTTTTATTCCTGCTAATAATAACCTTTGAAAAGTTATTCCTTATCAGAGGTAACAGAGGGCTGATGGTATTCCAAAGTGACAGTTGGTCTGAAAATAAAAAGGGATCTATGATATTTCATGAATAATAATGAATTCATAGACATGTCTGGTTCTAAGCTGGTATAATTTATTTTAGTATTACAAGGTCAAACATGCCAGAAGATGTACATAGAAGAGTGGCTTCTTCTTCCACTGTTGTTTTTCTGAACATAAAATGTTGTTCTTATTGCACAATAGCTCATTGCCAATGGCTCCAGCCACCGAATGCATTCGGAGCGAGGTCCCCACTGCAGTGTGCTCCATGCCGTGGAAGGCTTTGCTCTGGTTTTACTCTGCAGTTTCCAGGTGGCCACACGCAAACTGTCTGTTTTAATACTCAAGGAAATTCGAGCTTTATTCATCGCCCTGGGTCAGCCTGAGGTATGGATTATTTTTCTGAATTTTCCAATTCATATCTTTCAACAGTTTCAAAGTTTAGGTTAAAAACCGTAAAGAATGCATTACTATTTTATGTACTTTCATGTCCCATGATGTCAACAAATAATTTTTGATTCAGGGTGGGTTTTTAATTATGAAATCGTACTGTTGATCTACAAGAGCTAATTCATATATTCTGAGGGCAAGAGAATAGACCATTCCTGATTCTCTAAGAGATGGTGCTTTGTGAAGAAGTGAATCTTAAGCTTCAGTTATAGATCATTTTCTTTCATAATGTTCAACGTACATAGAATTAAGAAGATATTACATTTATATTAGAGAATGAACTTGAGAAAACCATGCATCCCATTTAAAATGAGCAAGGTACCAAACAGTCTGGCTCACTGAAAATTGTTTAATCTCAATAGTGGTAGAAAAATGGCATCACAAGAAAATATGTCCACTTGAGACGGGAGAAGTAAGCTGACTAATAACCATGATTGACTCCAGTTATTCTCCTGCACTCGGTCAAGGGCTGTACACCCTTGTTTAGATGTTAAGTTTCATTGCCTGTCGGCACAGGTGGCCAAACTCTATCCACGAGTTGATGAAAGAAGGACCAGCTTTTTACGTCACATACTTCTTTAGAAAAATACTACTTTCTGTTTTCTTGTTTTAAATCACTAATCTTGGTTTCATGATCCTTAAAATGATCAGTGTTTTCACAAAATATTTTCAAATGTGTCTCAATCCTTTCTGTTCACATTTCCGCAGCAAGCTTTCTGATGTATTTTAGGACATCTCTGGGATCTGGTAAATGGATCTCTAGGACATGCTGTATTTTGATAAACCTCCATTAAGTCTCTAATTATGATAATAACGATAATAATTACCATGTATGTGTCAGGCAGTGAGCTGTGCTTTATACATATTATCTCACTGAACCTTCACAATAACTTAAGAATTGGTACTGTTATTTTCCCCATAGTGCAGATTCTGAGACTGAGGTTTAGGGGGGTTAAATGTCTTACCCAAAATCAACAACTAGGATGTGGCAGAGCTAGAATTGAAAGCCAGATATACATGCCTCTACAGCCCAGGTTCTTAACTGCTATTCCAGCATACTGTGTTAAGAATATTTCTCATATGGTGCTTTCTTTGACCAGCAACAGCTTTTTTTTTTGTATAATTTTTTTTATTGAGGTATAATTGACATACAACATTATTAGTTTCAAGTGTCCAGTATAATGATTCCATAGTTGTACATATTGTGAAATGTTCACCACAATAAGTAGTTAATATCCATCACCATTCATAGCTACAGGATTTTTTTTCTTGTGATGAGAGCTTTTAAGATCTACTCTCTTAGCAGCTTTCCAACATGCGATACAGCCTTGTTCACTCTAGTCGCCATGCTGTGCATTACATCTGTATGACGTATTTATTTTATACCTGGGAATTTATACCTTTTGATTCCTTTACCCATTTTGCCACCCCTTCCCCCACCTCTGGGAACCAACCAATCCGGTCTCTGTATCTACAAGCTTGGTTTTTTTGTTGTTTGTTTTTTTTTCAGCCACAATCTTTTTGAAACCATTCTCATTCATACATGAATAAGGACATTCCAAAGCTTTCCTATAAGGCTTCTAAGTAAATAATTTCATATTTCTGAGCCTTTCTATGATAAAGGATGGCAAACACACATGTTCATGTATATACGCACTATCATGTAGGAGAATTTCCTGTAAGATATTCTCTCCTGTGCTTTTTTCCAATTTGCTTCTTTTACCAAATAGCTGTGCACAACATAGATACTACAGAGAGTGTGTGGTCAGTCTCCTGTGCAGTTTCTTTGGGACTGAAATTCAATCACAGTCAACAATTTACCAGTTATTTTAGCAGATCAGTGACTTAAGTAAGTAGCATTTTCGTGGCTTTTCCATTTTTTAAAATTAATGACAACATGAACACTTTAGTGAATAATGTGTGATGCTGAGATTTAGATTCCAGTCTAAATAAGTGTATGTGCGTGAGTTTTTGAAATTCAAGTACGTGTCTTTTCAGTACAATGTCAAACTGGAGCTCTAATTATCTTCCACTGAAACTTGTAAGACTAAACTCAGAATTACAGGGAGTTTTACCCACTACCTTTCACCACCTTGGCACTCACTTTTCTGTGAGAAAACCCTTATCACTACCTTGCAAGCTGTTAAGCTTCACATGCTGGACAAAGGCGGTGGAGAGGGTGGAAGGATTCATTTTCCCATGGAGAGTAATCGTCTCCTTTATGTACAGGACGATGACAGGCCTATGATTGATGTCATGGATCAGCTAAGTTCTTCCATTCTCGAAAGTTTTATTCACGTAGCAGCTTCGGATTCAGTAAGTACACGTTTGATCTTGATTACTGATAATTCTTAAGTATAAGCTCTGGGCCTGGCTGGCAAAGAGACACAAAGAAAAATGATATGGAAGAATTCTGGGATTTTATGTCAGGTGAATAGACCAAAACAAAAGTACTTAGGGAAACAAGACTAGCTTTTCAAATACTAGCTCAGGAGACCTTCAGATAAATTTAAATCAAAATTTGAGTCTGAGGAAGATAGATAAAGTTTTGCAAATTGCAATTTCAAGAATTGCTCAGGATTCTTTCAGAAAATTAACTTGCTTTATTTATTACACTTAATGCTATATAACCTATATTTATGTGTTGTTTTACAGTTTACAAGGTGCTTTCACATTTATTATCTATTTTGACCCTCATAGGTATTGAAACTCAACAACATTAAGGGGCAGGGCTGTAGTCACACAGAGTCTCAGGGCCTGGACTTGACCCTCTCTGGACTCTGAATCTAGTAGAGGTTTATCTGCTACACAAATACATTCTTTGTTTTAAAGAGCATATTGGCAGCTTTCAATTTCTGATGAAGTAGAAGGAAAATTGGAACTGATTTTAATTACCTGATTTTTAAAAAAATTAGTAAAGCACAGTTATGGGACTTGGATTGATTTTAGCTAAATAGCTGAAGAGAGGCAAGACACATCTGCAGAATCCACATTACTGATGCCCCTTGTATATTCTGATCAAATAACTATAAATGAATATAAACATATTTGACAAAGAGCTATAAATAAATATAAAACCTAAAGGCACCTGTGAGCTTTTTAATGACCTTTTCTGACCGAGAGTGAACACAGATCCCTATTTTTAGCAACCCTGTTCTTGCTTATGGTTGGAATATTCATGGTGATTACTAAAACTATTAGCCAAGCAGTGCAGACCTTAACAGTGATAGTGAATACCTCTACCTCTTCTTTTAGAAATTCAGATTGTTTTGACACTGAATGGAAGAGTCAGGTGTAATTGTTTTATATACATATCTTGTTTCCCTATAGATTATATTTTGTTCCTGTGATTTTGTTCTGTGTTTATCAGAATCTGAATCTTGAGCCTGGGTAACCAGATCAGCAGTACTGCACGTAGGAAGATGCACTGAAAGGGGAGAAGAGGCGTGGGGGGAAGTAGCGCCTGCTTTGTGCCAGGTTTTGACATCCCTTATCTCATGTCATCCACTTAAAGATTAAGTGAGATGAGCATTATAATTTCCAAGTCATAAATTAAGCAGGCAGAGACTCTGGGGTGTTCAGAAGTGTTCCCAGGTCAGGGGCTTTGGGCAGAGCCAGTGTTGGAGCCTTAAGTCTCTGGCTCTGAAGCTGAAGCTGCGCCTCTTCAGCCCATTAACCATGGAGGCCACAGGTGCAGCACGCTGGCGCATGGGAACTTGGAGACCCAACAGATAAAACGGGTCACTTTAAATGCCTGACAAACGTAACGGTGATTTTCTCTCCACGTACAACAGCTAGATTATTTGAAACTTGGTCTTCCCTCAACTTTGATACTCTGGACTTAAAAGAGAATGAAATATAAGACATTATGTGGTATCAATATATAAATATATATCTCTATATAATATAGATTAAATGTGGATACAGATATCTTTCCAAATGTTTTAGAATGTATTATTTTGGCTTGATATCATAGGACAAGAATAAGTAGGTATCTTACCTCAAAAATCATTAGTAAAATGCCCTTCATAAAAGAGATTGCATTTAGCCATCTCCCTAAGCCAGGGAGAATGTATTTTGGTCCAAGTAAAGGTAAACAAGATCATGGCTTAAAAAAAAAATACTAATTACAGGGATAATATATGAATATTATATAATATGATAATATGAATCTCAGAGATTAATAACTTTTCAGAATTTTAAGTTGGCAAATCCATGGTCAAGTTCAAATTAGCTCATGTTGTATATTTGTTCCACAAGTATTTAGTGGGCAGCTCCTGGGTACTAGTGTGTGGGGCTCTGTGACATTGACCCCTGCCCTTGAACTATGCACTTCCGCTGCCTGCAGTCTCCCATAGGAATGGCCGTGACCACAAACCCAGGTCCGACGTGGGAGGTGTGGGAAGGGTGCTTCAAGTTCCGAGCTGGACCCATTGCAGAGGTGGACGGGAAAAGCATCGTGGAGGAAGGGGCGTTGGGCTGAGGCAGGACGAGGACGTGGAGCTGGCCTTTCAGCACTGGTTCATCGCCTGCTTCTTGCACCTGCAGGTGACCTTACCCCTGACCCACAGCGTGGACCTGCAGTGGCTGGTAGAGTGGAACGCCGTCCTGGTCAACAGCCATTACGATGTGAAGAGCCCTTCCCACGTCTGGATTTTCGCTCAGTCTGTCAAAGACCCCTGGGTCCTCTGCCTCTTCAGCTTTCTCCGGCAGGAGAACTTGCCCAAGCACTGCCCCACTGCCCTCAGCTACGCCTGGCCCTACGCCTTCACGCGGCTGCAGTCCGTGATGCCTCTGGTGGACCCGAAGTAAGGGACCCCTACGCTTCCCTCTGTTTTGTTTGTCTCACCATTTGCCCTCTTACATTTTCGTTTTATATATGAGATAGGGATATAATTCTCTAGTTTCTGACCATCTTACTACAGAAGTCTTCACATTGAGTAAACACAGGTTAAAAGTTCTTGTCTAGAGCTAATTTTTTTTCCTCCCTTAATAATCATTATGATTGTCTGAGTATAGAATCTCAGCCCCTTCCTGGTGAAAAGTTCTATTCAACTTTCCATCCAATAGAGACATTCCCTGTCCAGACAGACAGTCCTTGACAGACAATTGTTCAACTCAGTTGGAGCGCTTCCCAGGATCTTTATTTAATAAGTGATACCTAAAATCCGGAACTGAGTTTCACTCTTGTTTTTGACTTCGTATTTCTAGCAGCCCAATTAATGCCAAGAAAACCAGCAGTGCCGGCAGTGGAGACAACTACGTTACATTGTGGAGAAATTACCTTATTCTTTGTTTTGGAGTCGCAAAACCCAGTATTATGAGCCCGGGACACTTAAGGGCTTCCACTCCAGAAATAATGGCGACTACACCTGATGGTACCGTGAGCTACGATAACAAGGTGACATGACATGCTTCAGAAGAATTATTCTGTAAGGTTTTTTTTTAGCTTGTTTGTCTAGATTTCACAGTGCGAATTGCACTGTGCCTGCCATCTGGAATATATGGGATCAGATTTTCATCCTACACATTTCTAAATTCCATTGAGCGTTTGTGTGAATAATTTATTATTCCTCCCTGACAAGTGGGGAACTGAAAATAAAGGGAAGTTAAGAAACTTGCCTAAGGTCGTAGAGTGACTTATATTTATTAGCGCCCTGAGGTTTGGTTCATGTCCTACATACCATGTTTCTCTCACTCCTCACCGAGTGTTCACCTTTAAACCATGTCTTGATTAACTTATCTTGTTAAAGATGGTTTTGTGGATTTAAGTATTTAAAAAAAAAAAGAAGACTATTATAATACGAATGTTCTTTAGAATTTGTGTCCCAGGTAAAAAATGCATTCATTGTGCTATTTTAAAATTTATGTGTGTTTTTTTTTTCCTGAAATGATGGCAGTGCCTTGGGATGTGGTTCAGTACTAATTTAAAACTGTTATAATGGAATCATCGTTTGATTAAAAGAAGCATCAGTTATCATGTTACCTCTTTTTCACTTTTAACAACTTGTTTCAGGCCATAGGCACCCCATCGGTGGGAGTTCTGTTAAAGCAGTTGGTGCCTTTGATGAGACTAGAGGGCATTGAGATCACAGAGTCCTTAGTTTTAGGATTTGGAAGGACAAATTCCCTTGTTTTCAGGTACGGTAGTCTTAATGAGTTGTTCTAAACTCCTGTGTACTGCTGCTATCGTAGTTCCTGCTTCTAACTCAAGTTTGAGTTCGTGTTTGGCATGTGTCTGGAGGTCTGCAGGCTTTGCACAATTCCTTTTATGTCCTCGTTGGTTGACATGCATGTGACAAGCATTCCCTGCAACTGCTTCGAATTTCACTTTTAGACGTTGCAACTTTGATTTTACGTCTCAGATTTTCTCTCACTTGCAAGCTTTGTTTTAGATAACCGTAAATGAAGATAATTCCGTGTCGATCCCCAGTTAGCCAGACTGTTCAGAGGCTATAAAGTCAAAATAATGAGTGTCTGCTCATCAGCCACTTACACAACAGACTCTCAAAGGTTAAACATTGACAGAACACTTTCAGGGGTGTCTGTTGTGTGTCACGCTTGCTGGTCTTTCTATAAGATGCTGTATCTGCCTTAAGAGAACCATTATGTCTCACTTTCTGGATTCCTTACTCATTTCACACCTTTAATCAAATAACCATTCCATCCGAGGCAGTGTCAAAGCCTTTTCAAAGAGTCATCATAAAATTTTATTTCAGGCTGCCTCTGATGATTTTATCGAGCAACGAAAACCTATAAAGACAAAGAAAATCTTAGTTTTTCCTATACACAGAAAAGGGAAAGCTCCAAGCATCTGTGAGAAACCCTATCTGAAAAATAAAGATTAACGAGACGTTTTAGAAGCAACTGAAAAAGATCTGTTACAGTATAGAGTCAAATTTTATCCTTAAAAAAAGCAATTGTGAGTTCTGACTACTGGAGTGCCAGTTAACCGGTGTTTTCACTGATTAATTAGTTAAGACAAAGCGTCATACAGAAATACTACAAGAAGATAATAAAAACAATTCCTGGAATTACCTAATGTCTTTCCCAAAGAACCTAAGGCTCTTTTGCATATCTTACCGTCTGAGTACTCCTAGGAGCAACTAAGATTACGCAATTTACTGGCCACGTGGGTCTGGAAAACACTGTCCCTGGGACTCAGTTCCTTCACCTGTAAAATTGTTATAATAAATAAAAATAAAGTGTATCTCTCTAATTTAAAAAAAAATGGTATAATTATAGAATCTATCTTATAGATGTATCAAGAGGATTGAATGTAAAAATGCACGTAAATATTTGATAAATGATTGCTATTAGATGAAGGAGACCATTAGCGTTATTTCCATTTTTTGAAGAAATTCTAGCATCTGTGTTGGAGAAATCTGGAATGGAATACAGGATTTCTGTTCTTCAGTACAGAATGCCATAGAGTTTTTACCTTCGTGTCCTTGGATTTCCCTGGAGGGTGATGTCTAATAGCACAAAATATTCTACCAGAAAATACAAGATTTTCAGACATGGAGCAGACTATAGACAAAATACCTAGCCACAGGCTAGATCTCCTAATTTTGTCTGTTTTGACAAAGCAATTCAGAAGTCAGTTCCTAAAGATGACAGCTGGTTAGATTACCAGGTATAAAGCTGAGAATTGGAGAAAATGGGGACAGATGAATTATATACATGTAATATCAGACATGTATTAATATGATAAAATTTTTTAGTTTTACTACACAAGGGAAAAGATTTTGATGAGAACCTCACTATTAAAGTAGTTGCCATAATTTACATTTATCATGTAGCTCAAATAAAGGAATTCATCTCTGAAATTCCAAAAAGACTTTATTTTAAAATCAACAGTCTTCTGAGCACAGATCCCAAAGGTAGTGCCATAGTTATTACACCTGTTTCTTTTGCTCTAATTAGACTGAAAATTTCTTCTGTTTAGGGAATCAATTTTATTTCTCTTCAGTCCCTCAGCCTGTGGGAAAATGCTTTGAATTTAGTAAGCACTTACAAAATATTGTTGGTTTAGTTGTTCAGGTAGGGATTTTTGCCATAGACTCTCCAGAACATTAAATCAAAATCAAGTCAACAAATATGTATTGAGCCCAAATTATATACGTAGCACTGGAGTTAAGACTGATAATACAAAGTACAAGCCAATGGCAATTTCCATTTCACCACATGATACAGAAATGGAAAGGCCAGAGGAGATTTTGATGTCAGAAGCAAAGTTTAAAAAGCAGATGATTTGGGATTGAATGGCTGTATTTTGCGACAAATTTGGTGTCAACAATAATGAATTCTAAATGCTCACCTTTTTCATTCATAGAGAATTGGTGGAAGAACTTCATCCATTAATGAAAGAGGCTCTGGAACGAAGACCAGAGGTAAGATTTTGAATTTATATAATTAATGCCTTGGCAGGAATAAAGAGGTAGACATAGAAAATGGATTTGAGGACATGGGGTGGGAGGGTGAAGCTGGGGCGAAGTGAGAGTAGCATCGACGTATATACACTACCGAATGTAAAATAGTTGGCTGGTGGGAAGCAGCAGCATAGCACAGGGAGATCGGCTCGGTGCTTTGCGATGACCTAGAGGGGTGGGATAGGGAGGATGGGAGGGAGGCTCAAGAGGGAGGGAATATGGGGATATGTGTTTGCATATAGCTGATTCACTTTGTTGTGCAACAGAAACTAACACAGTATTGTGAAGCAATTATACTCCAATAAAGATCTATTAAAAAATAATAATTAATGCCTTGGTTTATTTGGACAGTAGTGTGAATTTAAACCATACCCAATGGTTTCCCCTAAAGAATACAAACATACCAACATGCTTTTAACAATGAATCTTATTATTTTAACTTTTGTTATTTTCATTAATTTTTGATATTTGAGTATTTAGTATAATCTGGTTCTGATTTTAAAAGATTTTAAGTCCTAAACTTATGAAAGAAAAGCAACCTAAATAGTCATATGTATGTTAAGATATTATATTCTTTTGTAAGAGGCTTGAGTTAAGATTGAATTTGGGGTTTTAGTTAGTTTGCTTTTTTTATAAGAGGTTGAATAGCCAACAACATTATTTGTTTCGTCTGGTGTATAAAGTACTTTCCTCAACATTATCTTCCCTGAAGTGAACTCTGAAAAGGATAAACTTAGAATGTAGCCGGATAAAAAATTAAATAAAATAGAATAAGACTAAAAAAGAGGCTTCCCATGTAGTAGATAAGATACAAGAAGTAGCAGAAGTTTGGCAATTTAAGTAAGAACAGTGTTTCCTCTGTGACCAGAGCTGGTGGGACCGTTAGTGTCCACTGTCCTTTGCCACTCCTTTCTGATGCTTTAGTTCTTCAGCAGCTGCTGGAGGCCTCTAGGAAATGAGGCTTGTTGACTCTCAGCATTTCCAACTTACAGATATTTATTGGCCTACTTGTGATCTGTTTCTCTTATAGCCTGTGATAGCAAGCATTTTCTCTAAGGATTAGGAAGAAAGAAAAATACTTTCTGTCCTTTGTGTTTAGAAAATTGAAAATGACTAGATTACATCTTCCTTTAAAGCATAGTTAACATTATTGTGCCCATGTTTATAAGCGGTATTACCTCTTTCTGCACAGAACAAAAAACGCCGAGAACGGCGAGACTTGTTAAGGCTACAGCTACTTCGAATTTTTGAACTTCTGGCTGATGCTGGTGTAATAAGTGACAGGTAAGGTGGAAATACTACTGAGTTGATCTCTCCTCACCAAACTGATGTTTTTGCCTCTTTTTTTTTCATTCTTTCTTTTTTTTATATAAAAAAATATATTACCTTTAACTTTTACTTAGAAAAGTCCAAAAAACCTTGTTTTTTTCATATTCTGTTTACACTGCATATTCGTCAAGGACAAATTTAGTGTGCGAGTTCTGACAGTGAATCTTATTTTCCATGAAGCATGTACTACTTTGACATCAAGACTAATCATCTAAAAGTTTAATTTCCTTTTATTCCAGCACCAATGGAGCCTTAGAACGGGATACTTTAGCCCTTGGAGCTTTGTTCTTAGAATACGTGGACCTGACCCGCATGCTCCTAGAAGCTGAAAATGATAAAGAAGTGGAAATTCTTAAAGATATCCGGGCACATTTTAGTGCCATGGTTGCCAACTTGATTCAGCGTGTTCCAGGTACAGTGATACATCACTGCAAATTACCTTTCGTGCTTGAAATATCATCTGTGTTCCTCATTACTGTGCTTTCCTCTTTAAACCTACTGACCTGTTTGCAGGTCTGGGATGGGATCGTTTATTTGTTTGGAAATCCTTGGAACAGATCGTGGGCATGCAGCACAGAGTTGGAAGGGCAACAATAGAAATTAACTTTGGCTTTGTGCTCGTCATTATTTCTGTTCTTTGTTTTGGTTCCCATCTGAAAATGAACCTGTATGATTTCCATAGAAAGGAAGTAATTCAGAGGGAAAGTTCGCAGAGGCTCTAGTTTTTCATTCTCACTGTGCTAATCTCTGAACATATAATCTCAGCAATATTCCTGCTCTTGTCTCTATCCAGTCAACACATTATATAGAATTCTATATAGACTAAGAAATTATATTATTGGGATTTTTTTCATAGAACAAATGGGTCTGAAACATTTTCATATATTAGAAGCATAGAGAATAAAAATAGCTGGTCAGTTTGGTATAAAAATTAATTGCTGGGATTAAAATTTTTTGACATAATTACAAAAAGCTGCAGCTCATCTGTTTCTGCTTTTTCATTATGATTTAACATTATGATGTTGTAAAACATTCTTACCAATCCTCCTCATTTTTGATGACTCTAAATTAAGATTTAGCGTCTTCAGTTAAAGAATGTTTGTTTGAAATAGACAGTCTATCCGTTGTATTTCACAGTTCTTCCTAAAGACGCAGCAGCAGTCAAGAGAACGTTTTATATGTAATCAGCAGCCGAGTGGAAGGTGTTGCAGTTTTTCTAGATAATGCTTAGAAAACAGTGTCTGTGAGTCCATTTTCTATCTCTACTTTCTGCTCTGAGACAAGGTGCTGTTGACTGAAACATGAGGAGAGGAAAGAAAATTAAGCTTGACTTTTTAAATACATATTTCATTACGTAAAGAAAACTTGAGTTAGAAAACGAAATTACTCCTTTCCCCAAAACTTAAGAATCATGCACAATAGCAACGTAAACTGTATTCACTGTATTTTTCAGTCTAGTAGACTCTTAGCTCTGTTTTCTCTTTAGTTCACCACCGAAGATTTCTCTTCCCCCAGCAAAGCCTGAGGCACCATCTTTTCATCTTATTTAGCCAGTGGGCAGGACCCTTCAGCATTATGTTCACTCCTCTGGATCGTTATAGTGATAGAAATCATCAGATTACAAGATACCAGTATTGTGCATTAAAGGTAGGTCACCTTTGCCTCATGAATGACTTTTGTCAGATTGATGGTCTCTTTCCTTAAACAACCATGCCTTAAATAAGATTAAAATAAATAATATAATATGACATGATAAAATATAAGCACACATGCAAAAAAACCCAAACATATACACGTATATAAATACATAAGCTTACTTTATAAATTCTAAAATATCCGTACATAAACAAGGTAGATAGCTGTGTATAAACATGTAAATATTCCGATCGTGTTCACAATTTCAAAATGCGAAACTTTTCCAAGATCCCACTTTTATCTAAGGTTTCTACTATATGAAAACCATAGTTTTTGCTTATTTACCCTTTAAGTAACTGCCTTGCCAATTAACTTCCAACTTAAAATATATATATTCCCTTTTTAGTCTCCTCCTATCCTAGAAGACTCCCAGAAATAAGTTTCTACGCTACTAGGACTGTTCAAAATTTTCAGAACCATTATTTCTTACAGCTTAATTTCCTTTAGAAAACTAACTGTATATTGTCTCAGTCATATATACCAGGAGTTGCTAACTGTCAAGTTGACTTTTGACTTTATGGAGCTAATAAAAGCCATGGCCCTGATAATCATTTGGACCTACGGATTACAAAGTGAATCAAGATCTTCCCTTCTCTTCCCTTCTCTTGCTTTCTCCCCACCTCAAAGGAACTAAAGTTCATATTCTTCATTTTCTTTATCTTTGATTAAGAATCACAATTATTTATTTCTACATTTTTCATAGTTTGCAAATTTAGTGCATCAGTCAAATATTTGTCAAGTTTGTCGGTTCAGTATATTAGTTAAATATTTGTCATCAAAACAAAATTTGAAAAGCTATATTTATCATAAGCAGAATTCATTCACTTGAAGTCACTGATGGTAAGTTTATTTTAAGTCTTGTGAAATGGTCATTTTGTTTTGAATATCTCAGCCTTTCATTATAAAGATTTATTATAAAATTACATGTCTACAAAGTTCAATTTATGGATTTTTAACTCTTATAAAAAGAGACAAAATTGGGAATCTGGTATTTTTTATTGAACCTACTAAGGAATGCTTTAAAATCTTGTGGAAATAACTGCTTTAAAAGACCCTCATCGGGACTTCCCTGGTGGCGCAGTGGTTGAGAGTCCGCCTGCAATGCAGGGGACACGGGTTCGAGCCCTGGTCTGGGAGGATCCCACATGCCGCGGAGCAACTGGGCCCGTGAGCCACAGCTGCTGAGCCTGCGCTCTAGAGCCCGCAAGCCACAACTACCGAGCCCATGTGCCACAACTGCTCAGGCCCACGTGCCTGGAGCTCATCCTCCGCAGGAGGAGAGGCCACTGCAGTGTGAGGCCAGTGCACCACAGCAAAGGGCGGCCCCCGCTTGCCACAGCTAGAGAGGCCCTGCGCGCAGCAGCAAGGACCCAACACAGCCAAAAATAAAAATTAATTAATTAATTAATTAATTTAAAAAAAAAAAAAGACCCTCATCATTTATAAATCTAGTAGTATGTGTTTTAAAGTCAGTTATGTACCATTCAGTCATCCCAGGTTGTGTTCTGTTTTATCATCAGGCAATGTCAGCAGTGTTGTGCTGTGGCCCAGTGTTTGACAATGTGGGCCTTTCCCCAGATGGCTACCTGTATAAGTGGCTTGACAACATTCTGGCTTGTCAAGATTTACGAGTAAGTACTAGCCAAAAATACATTGTTTTTAAATGTATTGGTTATCCTGCCGCAGCTGGGTTACTGACCTGTCTAAGCATTGTTCACAGCACAGTCTCTTCACACATCAGCCTCAGAACTGTAGGCTTATGTGTTGTTCACATTACACTACGATGCATCAGGATAAAAAACACAGTAACATTTATCAAAATTGACTATAAACTAGGCCATAAGGCAAGTCTCCACAAAGTTCAGATGATTGAAAGATACAGACTCTGTTCTCTGATCACAGTGGCATTAAGCTACTAATCAATAACAGAAAAGAATTAAGAAATGCTCTTCCAGTTAACCAATGAGTCAAAGAATAAATAAAAATAGAAAGTGAAAAATATTTTTAACTGAAGAATAATGAAACCACTACATACTAAACTTGCGGGTTATAAATAAAACCTTGCTTAGAATATGGCCTTAAGTGCATATATTGGAAAGAAAAAAAGCTGATGACCTATGCATCCATTTCAAGAAGTTAGAAAAAGAATAGCATATCAAACTCAAAAAACGTGCATTGAAGAAATAATAGAGATAAGAGCAGAAACTAATTAAAGAGAAAAAATTACTGGAAATGATCATTTAAACCAAAAGTTGAATTTGTTAAAAGACTAATAAAATTAGTATATCCATGGCAAGTCTGATTAAGAGAGAGAAGGTGTATGTCACCAACCTCAGAAATGTTAAAGGACATCACTACAGAGGCTACAGATATTAAAAATAAGAGAACAGGGCTTCCCTGGTGGTGCAGTGGTTGAGAATCCGCCTGCCAATGCAGGAGACACGGGTTCGAGCCCTGGTCTGGGAAGATCCCACATGCCATGGAGCAACTGGGCCCGTGAGCCACAATTACTGAGCCTGCGCGTCTGGAGCCTGTGCTCCGCAACAAGAGAGGCCGCGATGGTGAGAGGCCCGCGCACCGCGATGAAGAGTGGTCCCCACTTGCCGCAACTAGAGAAAGCCCTCGCACAGAAACGAATACTCAACACAGTCATAAATAAATAAATAAATAAATAAATAAAATAAGAGAACATATGAACATCTTTGTACCAATAAACTTCAAAATTTAGATAAAATAGACAAATTCCTAGAAAAACACAGCACAGGAAGAAAAGAAAATCTGAATAGTCATATAAGTAACAAAGAAAGTTAATCTATAATTGAAAGTCTTCCCACAAAGAAAACTTTAGGACCAGATGGCTTTATGGATTAATTCAACATTTAAGGAACAGATTGCATTGATTTAATGCAAATCCTCAAAGAGAAAACAGATCAAGAGGAAACATATCTCAACATGTTTTATGAGACCCAAATAACTTTCATACTAAAACCTGACAAGAATTTAACAAGAAAGACAGTTAAAAGGCAAATTCATTCATTCCCAGAAATTTTAAACAAAATATTAGAAAATTGAATTCAGTGATATATTAAAAAGATGATTCACTATGATCAAGTTGGGATTATTCAAGAACTACAAGATTGGTTTAATATTCAAATGTCCTTCAATTCATTTGTATATTAATTATATTAAAGTCTCAAGAAGGAAATATCATCTGATCATTTCAATAGATGCAGAAAAAGCATTTAATAAAATTCTACATTCATTCATGAGAGAAACTAATGAAACTAAGAATAAAAAAGAACTTCCTTAGTTTGATAAAGGGTGTCTTTGATAAAGGGTGTCTTTAAAAAAAAAATGGGCTTCCTTGGTCTTTAGAATGACCAAGGAAGCCCATTTTTATTACCTCTATCAACATTATACTAAAGATCCTAGCCAATGTTTTAGAAAAGAAAAAATAAGATATCACGAGTGAAAAAGAAGAAATAGTTTATACAGAAACAGACTCACAGACTTAGAGAACGAATTTATGGTTATGGGGGGGAGAGGGATAGATTGGGAGTTTGGGATTGACATGTACATACTGCTATATTTAAAATAGATAACCAGGAATTCCCAGGTGGCGCAGTGGTTGAGAATCTGCCTGCCAATGCAGGGGACACGGGTTCGAGCCCTGGTCTGGGAAGATCCCACATGCCGCAGAGCAACTAGGCCCATGAGCCACAACTACTGAGCCTGCGCATCTGGAGCCTGTGCTCCGCAGCCAGAGAGGCCGCGATAGTGAGAGGCCCGCGCACCGCGATGAAGAGTGGCCCCCACTTGCCGCAACTAGAGAAAGCCCTCGCACAGCAACGAAGACCCAACACAGCAAAAATAAATAAATAAATAAATAAATAAATAAATAATTTAAAAAAATAAAAAAAATAAAATAGATAACCAACAGGGACCTACGGTATAGCACAGGGAACTCTGCTCAATGCTCTGTAATAACCTACATGGGAAAAGAATTTGAAAAAGAACAGATACATGAATATGTATAACTGAATCACCCTGCTGTACACCTGAAACTAATACAGCATTGTTAATCAACTATACTCCAATATAAAATAAAAATTGAAAAAAAAAAAAGAAATAGTTTGTAGATCTAAATGTGAAAGCTGAAAAACTGAAGATTCTAGAAAATAAAACAGGAGGCTATTTTAATCCCTGGGGTTAGGGAAAGATTTATTAAACAGGATGCAAAAATTACTAACCATAAGGAGAGACTAATTAATAACTTCTGTTCACCAAAAGACACAACTAAGAGTGTAAACAGGCTAGCTGTAGAGTAAAAAAAGATATTTGCAACATAAAGCCAACAGAGTTCTTATCTAGAATATATAAAGGACCTCTACAAATAAATAAGGTAAAGACACTCAGAGAAAAATGAGCAAGAGACTTAAACAAGCAATTTACAAAAGAAGTTATCCAGTATGTGCAATGTAAGACATGTATAGAAATATTCAAAGCAGCATTATGAAGTCAAAAGCTGGAAACAACCCAGATGTTCATCAGTAGTAGAATGAATAAATTGTGGAGCAATCATAAATTAGAATACTATACAATAATGAAAACGAATAAATGTTGATGACTTTTAAACATAAGTTGAGTGAAAGAAAGACACAAAATTATATACTATATAATTCTATTTACACAGAGTTCAAAACAGCTCAAACTAACCAATGGTGGTAGAAATCCAGATAGTGGTTACTTTTGAGGAAGAGAGAGAGGCTAGTGATGAAGAGAATACACAAAGCAGGCTTCAGTGGTGCTGGTGATCTGGTTTCTTCTGGTATTCACACTAGTGTGTTTAGTTACCATAACTCACCATTTACTTGTGAATTATGTACTATCTACATTTTATAAAGTTTCTAAAGCACAATAAAAACTTGCTGATTTTCTTTCAAGTTGAACTAAGTTTTTAATGAGATGTTATTTTTAAGTCCTTTGCAATAGTATCACCAGCTTTTATCTGCTTCTAAGTACTTAAGCCCATGGGGAACTAGGTTGATGATATTTGACCATCCAGTTAGAATATAGCTCCCCAACTATACTCCAATAAAAATTAATTTTAAAAAACGGTAATTTTGGTACACAATAAAGTTTTTTAGTTTAAAAAAAAGCGAAAAAAAGAAAGGAAAAGAATATAGCTCCCATCTGGGCCCATACCCTATAATACAAGAACAAACAAGGCATAATCTTTCCTTCTCCACCTTGTTGCTACTGGCAGGAGAATGGACAACTTCAGGAAGAGGCAGGAAAATGTTCCTTTCTGAGGGGAATATAGCCTCCAGACACCAGGCTTGTCCTGGACAAATGTGACCATCCAGCATTTAACAATAGCTTCAAGAATCATCAGTTAATGATCCTATTAATTCTATCTAGTATGATGATCTTTTCATATGAAAGTCTCTGATTAAAAAGAGCTTATTGATACTGTATTTCTTTTTAAAAGATTGCCAGCTAAGCTGTACACCGTATATTTAGTGATCAAGCCTCGTAAACATATTCCCTCTGATCTTCTTCATTAAAAGACTTTGCATTCATGAAGGCTATCCTTTTATATATTTAAATTTTTTAAACCAAATACATGTATTTTTCAAAACTATTTTAAATACAAAAAAGAAACATTGCCAATGAAGTCTTTATCACCTTTTCAGAGTTAAAAATCGAGAATGAGTGGACCCTATATGACAGATTTACACTGAGTCAAATTTAGTTTATACATTTCAGTTTTCAGTTGCAACATTGCATCCTCTTAAAGAGGAATTCCTAGAATAAAAACTAATCAAGATAAATGTTTAGTGTTCACTTTCCTTTTACACAATTTGTATTCGCTAAGCTTGATTTTGTGTCTTTCCCTTGAATAATCTTTCATTAAGCGTGAATGATTGCTTTCCTCCATGTGTTCAGGTTCATCAACTTGGCTGCGAAGTTGTTGTCTTGCTATTGGAACTAAATCCTGACCAAATAAATCTTTTCAATTGGGCAATTGACCGATGCTACACTGGTTCCTACCAACTCGCATCCGGCTGCTTCAAAGCCATAGCAACTGTGTGTGGAAGCAGGTATGAATTCTTTAAGTGGAAGGTACTGGGCACTGGCAAATGCAATTAAGGTTACTCTTCATCGTATGAATAATTGAGAGCTGACTGTTTTTGCAAATATTTGAACAGAGTAAATTCTAAGGAAATACAAAATGGCCTATCTTTCCCCAGCAGATAGCCTATTCCCTCTAAGTTTACAGCTACATTGATTTTTCATTCTACTAGGAGAATGGTTTGGAGTTATAGCCTGGAAATTTTTTTTTAATTGCCTGGAAATTTATAACGAAGTATTAGAGCAGGATTTGAAAATGATAAAGATACATTAAAGGAATTTCTAGAAATGTTTGTGACAGGTATGAACTGTGAGCACTTCAGCCATTTTGAGACCAAACTAAACACAGGAAGCAACGTAAAAATGTTACATTTCTCTTGCCCAAACCTTGAGAAAAGAAAAAAAGAAAGGGAAATGTGTCTCCTGGGATTCCATGGATTACACTTTTAAAACCACTGCCCTAGCTATGTAAATTAGTCATTCAGTGGAGTCATTCAGTTCTATAATTTATTGAAAGAAATGTTTTCATGACTAAGACGAAAGGATTAATGAAGGCTCCCCATATTGCAAAAGCTATTCCCAAGAAAGAGCTTATTATGTATTAGAAATCGAGAGAAGGCAGCTCAACTTTATTTTATTTTATTTTTTTTAACATCTTTATTGGAGTATAATTGCTTTACAATGGTGTGTTAGTTTCTGCTGTATAACAAAGTGAATCAGCTATACATATACATATATCCCCATATCTCCTCCCTCTTGCGTCTCCCTCCTACCCTCCCTATCCCACCCCTCTAGGTGGTCACAAAGCACCGAGCTGATCTCCCCGTGCTATGTGGCTGCTTCCCACTAGCTATCTATTTTACATTTGGTAGTGTATATATGTCCATGCCACTCTCTCACTTTGTCCCAGCTTACCCTTCCCCCTCCCCGTGTCCTCAAGTCCATTCTCTACGTCTGCGTCTTTATTCCTGTCCTGCCCCTAGGTTCTTCAGAACCTTTTTTTTTTTTTTTAGATTCCATATGTATGTGTTAGCATACGGTATTTGTTTTTCTCTTTCTGACTTACTTCACTCTGTATGACAGACTCTACGTCCATCCACCTCACTACAAATAACTCAATTTCGTTTCTTTTTATGGCCGAGTAATATTCCATTGTATATATGTGCCACATCTTTATCCATTCATCTGTCAATGGACACTTAGGTTGCTTCCATGTCCTGCTATTGTAAATAGAGCTGCAATGAACATTGTGGTACATGACTCTTTTTGAATTATGGTTTTGTCAGGGTATATGCCCAGTAGTGGGATTGCTGGGTCGTATGGTAGTTCTATTTTCAGTTTTTTAAGGAACCTTCATACTGTTCTCTATAGTGGCTGTATCAATTTACATTCCCACCAACAGTGCAAAAGGGTTCCCTTTTCTCCACACCCTCTCCAGCATTTATTGTTTGTAGATTTTTTGATGATGGCCATTCTGACTGGTGTGAGGTGATACCTCATTTGTAGTTTTGATTTGCATTTCTCTAATGATTAGTGATCTTGAGCATCCTTTCATGTGTTTGTTAGCAATCTGTATATCTTCTTTGGAGAAATGTCTATTTAGGTCTTCTGCCCATTTTTGGACTGGGTTTTTTTATATTGAGCTGCGTGAGCTGCTTGTAAATCTTGGAGATTAATCCTTTGTCAGTTGCTTCATTTGCAAATATTTTCTCCCATTCTGAGGGTTGTCTTTTGGTCTTGTTTATGGTTTCCTTTGCTGTGCAAAAGCTTTTAAGTTTCATTAGGTCCCATTTGTTTATTTTTGTTTTTATTTCCATTTCTCTAGAAGGTGGGTCAAAAAGGATCTTGCTGTTATTTATGTCACAAGTTTATTTTTGAAAGGACTGATATAGGCTGTTGATTGTCCCTTTTAATTAAATATTGCATTTTAAATAGCTATCTTGAGCTACAGGGTGAAGGGAATAAATGTAAATTAGTTGTAAATTCCAACCTGTTATGGTTCTAAATTAATAGGAACAGTATTTTAGAAGGCATCTACTTTCAATCAACCTAAAATGAACATGCTTTTTAAAGAGGCAAGTTTCTCTTTAATATTTTTCTTTCTTTTATAAAGATAGTAGATAACATTTCATGTCTAAAGCTTTCGTTTTCCATAATCTTAGTAGTAAAATTTTTTTTCTATATATATGTTAATTTCCATAAAAGTCATATCAGATGAACATAATCTAAACTGTCTGATTTTCCATTGGTTTATTTCTTGATGTTAGCAATACTAAGTAATATTTATTTATCATATTGGATATTACCAAAATAACATTTTTTATAAGAGTCTCTTTCTCTGGAGTGTTGTTTTATTTTCAGGTATTTCAACATTCTAAAAATAAATTTCTGTTCTTTGATTTTTAAAAATGTATTTAGAATCTATGACTTAGACCATAGATTCATTTGACAGAAATGAGAGTAATAAAAGTTTGCTCTCTTCACTGCCCTTCTCCCAGTGAACTTGGTTTGAACTATCCTAGTCACATTTATTTCATTACATGGCCCTCTCCTAAAATATCACACTGCATTCCTCTGGATAAATCTAGGTATTTTTTTTTAGGGAGCACAAATAAATGTTTTATGACTTTAGCAATATAGTCTCAATTCCAGTAATATCTCAGTCACAAAAATATTAGGACATAAAGCCCTCTATGTTTAGAGTAGATTTTTTAAGATAGCATCCTAAAATATTTTGGTTTCTTAAACAAATATCGCCTATCAGCTTATTTCACAACACTCATCTGTTCAGAGGGAAGGTCAGAGGGCCAGGCAATGCCATGGCTGCAACTTCACTGCCAAGGCAGTAGCCAACATGTGACCACAAATGGTGGTCGTTTCTCACCACAGGGCACGTTCAGAATTTAACGTTTCAGCTGTGGCTTAAATTTGCCCTCTTTTCCCATAAGTTCTCCGTCTGTATAGTCTGGATAAGCCTCCAGATTTGTTTGCGCAATCCTCACACCTCAGTTTTCAGTACTTTTTTCAAAAGCAATTCTGGTGTTTTAGACTTTGTTTTCTGCAAGTTTGCTTCTAAAAAACACCTAAATAACTTATGAAATAATCTGTTCCTAAAAAAATCATACATAAACTGGATCATATTTTAAATTCCTCAAACAAGGTGTCTGTGCAGTAACTCCTGCAACAAGACATACCCTAAAGTGAAGAATTCTTCCTGTAAAGAAAAGAATTACCTCTTCCTTGTCCAATGAGAATGATCATACACTGTATTTATCTTTGTAGGAATATGACAGTTTATAAGCAGACTCATTTATTAAGGAACCACTTATAACTTACCTTAAAATACCTAAAAGATTTAACATTTTAAAAATGCTCTTGTGGATTAAAATTTTCTACCTTTAGTTTTAGAACTAAAGCAATTTTTACGTAGTTAATATATCAATCCTTATATTCAGCAGCTGTGATAATGTGAAAAAATGGTTCTCTGCATTCTTCTTTTTAGTTTATTTCTATAAATGACTCTCTGTGTGTGTGCGTACGTGCGTGTGTTGTGAACTTGCTGGTCTCCAGTCAAAACTATAAGTTAACTATAACTACGATCTGACTGGTGACGTTGAGAGATTTGGAAGTCAGAGTGGAACATGAATAGGACCAGGGGAAGCGAGGATAAAAGTAGAAAGTGATGGTAGAACTAATAATATTAGTTTTGAAGCATTTTTCATAATGTATGTTTCATATTTGATTAAAATCTATTAAATGCAGCTCAGTACTATAATTTAGCCCAAAAGAAAATAGCTCACCTGTCAGGCAGCATTAGTTCAAATAACTGTTTGGTTTCTGTGTGTGTTCTTATTAATTTTTCCCTCAACTCCAAGTTATATCAGTTTGGAAGAGATAGGGAAATTGAGAAAGAGATTAAATGGCTTTCCAAGGTTATAAATCAAGGTAAATAATACGCTCTATATTAAAAGTATAGACCGCTTCCAATCACTAGCTTAACTCAACAGAATTCTCTTCACATTTAATTAAATACTTAAGAATGCCATTGTTTTTACTCTTACTCTGTAACATACTACTAGAATATAGTTAATAGATGTCTTAGAATTATATGCAAGATCAAAGTTTTAATTTTTAAAAAATTTTGTTGGGTTTATTTTTGGAGGTGGTTTTTGTTGTCATTGTTCTTTGCATGTCTGCCTTGCCTTAACTGTCTATAAATCTTTTCTAATTTAAATCAGGCAATGCAAACTTGAATCCTTAAAAGTAAATGCCCCACATTTCTTAAGGGAATAGCATCCATCTGTTGCCAAGGAAGACAAGGGAAGCTTATGATTCATGAATCTCAGTCATATGCCCTAACTGGTGATGTAGAGCCTCATTTGGTTGTGTCACTCAGCTGGAGAATTTCAGGAGAGTATACAGAGTTTGGGAATTTGGGCTCTGGAAACGTACTGTCTTGAGTTTGAATTCTAGCTCTGCCTCTCATTAAGCTGTGTGCTCTTGAACAAGTTACTACAAATGCTTACTCATTTGTGAAATGGGAGTGATAATAGGGTTAGGGTAAGAATTAAATAAAACCAATCTATTGACCTAAGGTCTAGCACGTAGTAAGCACCCTGTAAACACAAAGCTGTTATTATTCAACAGCTGTTGGAGGCAAAGAGCTATGATGTAATCATATCAGCTGGTAAAATCTGCTTCTCTTTTTTTTTTTTTTTTTAAGTATTTGTTTTTTTTTTAAATTTATTTATTTATTTATTTATTTTTTTAATATTTTATTTATTTATTTATTTATGGCTGTGTTGGGTCTTCGTTTCTGTGCGAGGGCTTTCTCCAGTTTTGGCAAGCGGGGGCCACTCTTCATCGCGGTGCGCGGGCCTCTCACTATCGCGGCCTCTCGTTGCGGAGCACAGGCTCCAGACGCGCAGGCTCAGTAGTTGTGGCTCACGGGCCCAGTTGCTCCGCGGAACGTAGGATCCTCCCAGACCAGGGCTCGAACCCGTGTCCCCTGCATTGGCAGGCAGACCCTCAACCACTGCGCCACCAGGGAAGCCCTCTGCTTCTCTTTAGAATAAAATTATCCTGAGCTTCGTCATTTAGTTCTAAGTAAGCCAGAGCTAGTGGGTATGTCTCAAATTCTTCAAAATCTCCTCTCTTTCAGATTGAAAAAACAGTTTTATTTCTTGTTTACTTTCTGACCCATATTTACCTTTCATATTTGTTTTACCATTTTATTTTTATTCTGTATGAGCACAGCTGTCTTTATTTCTTTTACCCTTCCACTGCCTATGTTGAATAATTAAATACTGAAAAATGTGAGATTTGGTTTCTAAGCCTATTTTAAACAGCTAAGTACAGATGTTTTATTTATGCTCTTGTACTCATTTGAGAGCTTTCTAATTTTTTCCTTCTCTGGGTTTCTTTCATTTTCTCTATCTGTGTTATTTCTTTCACTGTTGTTCCCCTTAAACTCCGTAGCTCAGTCTTAAGCAGCTAATTGAATTCCCTAATTACTTGGTCAAGTGCATAGCCCTGCATAAGAGGGAGGCTTTGTCTACCCTTCTACTGCCTTTAAATCCCCAGTGATCCTTAGTAGTTTCCAGTGTTTATTTATATTAAAAAAACATATGTATTAAATCCCAGTGTCAGAGACAGCAATGTAGGTAAGACATCTCTGCTACTATGGGGCTCAGAAGAAAGTTACCTTTCTATTTTCACAGTCAGAAAGGTCTGTTTCCAGATACTGCAGTTTGTAAGAATTCCAAATTAGACTGGCCATGAAATGATCTATTGTGAGGTGTCCAAGAGGCTGATAGCACTGTGGATAAGTGTTTGAATTCTTTGGAGTCATACAAATCCAGGATGGAATCTAGGCTCCACTACTTCTCCCTAACCTTTGGCAAGTACTTAACTTCTTTAAGCCTCACAAGCTTGTTGTGAAGATTAAATAACAAATCTAGATAAAGGACTTGGTACAATAACTAGCACAAAGTAAGCACATCGTAACATAAATGTAACCCATTGTTTATCGTCATCCTCACCACCATTATTTGAGGGCTTTGCCCAATTTCTCACCTAATCCATCAACCTCGTGCATTTTTGCTCCCTTAAAATTAAAGTTCTAGAAAAGCAATCATTTGGGAGTGCTAACTGGTAAAGCCACTTTGGAGGGCAATATAGCAGTTATCTACCAGAATTTTAATGTGCCCTTTAACCCTGCATGACCTCTTATAGAAATCTGTTCTTCTAAAGAAATACTTGCACATTTGGTGTTTGTGGTATTATCAGAGTGAAAAAAATGAAAATAACCTTTAAATGTCTGTCAACACATGTCAAAGTTCGGCTTCGCCAGGAAGCAAGACTCTGAGGTGGCGATTTGAGTCCAGGAAATTTATTAGGGAATGCCCTTGCGATCAACATCTGTGGGGAAGTGAGGGAAACAGAACAGAGGGCAGAGGAAAGAAGCCTCAGCCAATCCCACAGGGGTGCTGCGGGGGGAATAGGCGCGACGTTGGCCTAGGCAATTCCCAGAGAGGTATTCAGCCAAAGGTATCAGCCCGCAGCACCGTGGTGGGAGGTTGAGTGCCTCAGTCCTGGAGGGGGACCAGGGTGGCACACCACAGCACCCACTACGACAGCGGTTGGTAGCGGTACGTCCGTGCTGTGGAGCACAGTCCGGCTACTCTGGTGAAAAAGCGAATCCCCCAACAATGCACGTAGGTAGTATAACCACATTTATGTTTAAAATTCTGTGTAACGGGGGAGAGGTGTTTTCATATATAACCTTTCAAAATGCTGTTCTCTCTGCCCCATGCTACCCCTTCCATGACCTTGCTAACAATTACCATGTCTCTTGGTGCTGCAGGGCTTAGTTTACTTGTTTCCTCCTTCAAAAAGCGTCCTCTAACCCCAAGTCTGATGTAGGTGTCCCTTGTCGGGATTCTGTATCATGCTGTGGATAATCCCACCATAGCTCATCATAACTAGACTGTATAGTTTGCCTCCCTAACTAAACTGTAAGCCTTCCTTAGGGGAGGGCACCAGCCTTACTTAGTATCATCCGTACTTTGCAGTTGTTTCTGATAGATGTTTGGTGTTTAATAAATTTAGATAGATTGAATGAAAATAGTACGTCAGTGAGCTGTTGAGAAATTTAGACATATTGTCTTCTTCTTTTCCTCTTGTATTTGGTTTTCATTGAAATCTATTTGCAGTAGATAGACTTTTGTGTTCATTTATCCTGGTGTGACTATATTCAGTTTTAACCCAAAATGGAGCTATTTCCCTTCACCTGCTAATAAACAGCAAAAGAATGAGGGGGTGGGGGAATGGCCACATGGGCTTGGGAATGTCATTAGTAAGTGTGACCGAGGTCAGTGTGCCATCTAGAATTTTGAGAGGTAATGATTTATCAAGATTACTAGCCAGGCTGTCTCTTAAACTATGCTGTTTATTTTTTTTTAGGAACTATCCCTTTGACATAGTGACATTGTTAAACCTTGTTCTATTCAAGGCTTCTGACACCAACAGAGAGATTTATGAAATCTCCATGCAGCTCATGCAGGCACGTATCATTGACTATGTTGAAATTTCCATCCTTGAGCACAGAAAATAGAAATGGTAGTTGATCTACTGGATTGCTATTTATTGATACGTATTTATTTATTTCTGCATATCACCGGTGGATATGATGAGTGAGAAAACAATTACATAATCTCCTGTAAACATAGGAAGCAGCTGATGCTTTGCCTTTAATACAATATTAAAATATTCATTCATTAGTTTTTATTACAAAACTTTATTCAATATAAATACTGTGAGATAGCCAGCCAATGTTTTTTCATACTGTTTATTACTTTCCTACTACTTCTTTATAGATCCTTGAAGCAAAGCTTTTTGTGTACTCGAAGAAAGTAGCTGAACAAAGACCTGGAAGTATTCTCTATGGAACACACGGCCCGTTGCCGCCCCTGTACAGTGTGTCACTAACCCTCTTGTCGTGTGAACTGGCCAGGATGTACCCCGAGCTCACTCTCCCTCTCTTCTCAGGTACCATGTGATAGTCAGTCATGACATGTGTGATCATTTCTGCTTTAAGTGTTCTTACTTTTTAAATTCTAGTGTAATTTAGAATCAAAATTATTGATGCTAAATTTGTAGCTCAAAATTACTCTGGGCTAAGTTCAGTTACATATAAAAGTAAATTCTAGAATATCTTTAAAACAGTGTATTTATCTAAAATAGTGTAGGTATAAATAAACATAGGACAAATGTGAAGATGCTTAGATGAATCATAATACTTTACATACACTGTGTATGTAAAATTTCCCAAAGAAATTAAATACGGGTGGTATAACTTCTAATACAAATAATTGCTGTAAGTTGTTTTTTGGTGGTGGTGATGATGGTATTTTGTAGCTTGAATGTTGCTACATGTATCAGTTGTTGAGAGTTTGAATCAGGGCACATCTTTACGAGTAGTCTTTGTGAATCATGTTTTGGAAAATCCATTTATCTGAGACAGACTTAGTCACATCCTTGCATTGTGCCTGAAACAGTGGAAGGTCTCAAGGAAAACCTTTTTGATAAATTAATTTTCTTCTTGGAAAACTAAAATTTATTTTTACTCACTTCAACCAAGATTTGAGTGCCACCTGTATGCCAGGCACTGTGATTGGATCCTAGGAATACTGCGGTGAATTAAACAGCCTCTCCCATCAAAGTTTCATTGTCTAGTAATAAAGAAAGCTGTGCAATCATATGATTATGATACAATTTTTAAAAAGCACATTCTCTGTATGAGATGAAAGATCAGGGAGTAATCAGTTACTGGGCCAGGAATATCAGAAAAGACTTCCCAGAGAAGTTGATGTCTGAGCTGCAATTTGAAAGAAGAGTAGAAATTTGCAAAGCAGATAAATAGTTGACATTGCAGTTGGCAAGCAGACAGGCATTACAGGCCAAGGAAATATCATATGCATTGGCTTAGAGGTATAAAATAGAATGATGCATTTGAGAGATTATATAGTAGTCAGTTTGGCTAATACAACATGCAGGGAAGGGGGAAAGTTTGAGATGGTCACAGACAGGCAGAGAGGCAGAAGTCAATCTTGGAAGGCCTTGTATTGTACCCTAAGGAGTTTGTAGGCCAGTGACCACATACGTTCTCCTTAAAACCCCTCAGAAGCCTGTGAACAGGAAGGGCATCCAAGCAAGCTGCTTGGTTTTTGAAAGCCACTCATCAGTTTCAAACAAGAAGAGAGGGGACGAGATCAGAGTGCATTTTAGAAAGACTGACTTCAGTGTGGTGAATGGATTAGAGAACATCCAATCTAGAGAGAAGAGACCAGTTGAGAAATGATGACAGTAGTCCACGGAGGAAATGAAGAGGACCTGAACTCAGACAGCCCAGTGAGAGCAGAGGGGAGAGACCAGAGTCAAGAGCTACTGGGCAGAGTGCACAAAAGGGAGTGCCTAGTGCCGTATCTGGGAAATGGGTGGTGATAACCCCACCTGGAGAGCCGATTCGGGGAGAAGAGGAGGGTCAGGCCAAGGAAGAGATCATGAGCTCGGTTTGGGTTATTGAGTGTAGGCATCTGTTGGACATCCTGAGTACAGACAGACCAGGGTCAAGGGAAGGCCAGCGGTAGTGACTCATGGAAGACCAGAGGGGTCAGAACCATGGGAATAAATGAGGTCCTGAATGGAGAGCGTACAGAGTGAAAGAAAGAACCTGGACCCCCAACTTTTAAGGACCAGGCCAAGGAAGGGCGAGGGAGCAGAGAGGGAAGGGAGGCATGTTTATAGAAGGAGAGCACCTAGAAGGTGTGTTTTATGGAAACCTAGAGAAGACAGGACTTAGGAAGACAGAGTGGAGCAGTCCACAGTCCTATAGATCCCAGGAGATAAGGTCTAAAGATTACCCTATGGATTTCACAATTCATTGGTAACTGTCAGTAGTTTCCATGGAGAAGTAGCAGCAGAAGCCAGATCTCAGGGGCTTGGCTGAAAAGAAGCAAAAAAAGAGAGGATGGGGCTATAGTAGGATGCAGAGTCAGAGGATGAGCGAGACTCGAGCTTGTTTCTTGGCTGAGAAGGAGAAGCCAGTAAAGAGGGAGAGGCTGACTATTTGGGAGAGAGGAGATAAACAGTCCAGCAAATTTAATAAGAAAAGAGGCTCATGTATTGGGTTGCAAGTTCAAGCTAAATCTCTGTCAAGAACTGACCTTTTGGCTATTTTGATTTATGAGGAATAAGTTGTTAAAAATAACATGGAAAAATAAGGAGGTTTTAATAGATTCCTCGCTTTTGTTTATACTGCCTTCACCATTAAAAACCCTGTGGTGGGATTTTTACTGCCTGTAATTTCAGATGACTTAATTCCTTGTACGTAGCCAGGCCAGTTGTTCAGGTCTCTCCCCAAAGCCAGCAAATGTATACGGGATCCCACTGACATTGTCTCACAGTTTATTTAATTTGTTTCTAAAGAGGTGAAGGAGGGGTTGTCCGTGTGCCATGGCATTTTTTTTCTCTTTTCCCTTTAAAACACCTCTAAAAATCCAGGCCCTGATCGAGGTGCCTGGGGTACCACAGACAGACATCCCCACCCCCTCAGACCTTATGTCTGACAAGATAAAATAAACATAAATAAGCAAATTATTTATAAATATAAAGCTATAAATGCAAACTTATTTTACACAAATGAGTAATATGATAGAAGGTGATTATTGCTACGTAGATTTTTATACCGCTGTTGAAAGATGACAGGTATTCTTAAAGCAGTTGTCCCTCTGATTGGAAAGGTTTATTTCTCTCCAAAGTCCCAATAAATTTTTTGTGTCATAAAAATCCATGATATCAGTCATCACATTCATGTAAGTTTTAGAAATTAAGTAAATTTTGAAATTTTGACCTGTGTGAAATATAACAGCATAACATGTCTGATTATTGTGCACAGCATTAAGTATATTCTTATTCTTCAAAATAAAAAATTGTCATTTTAATTTCAGGACAAGTGCCAAATCAATTAAAGCTACTGTTTCAGGGATGCGGTGGATTATCTCGGTATAATTCCTAGCATCCGTGTTGTTCTATTGTGTAGCAGGCATGGGCTCTCTAAATGAGATTACATGCCTCGCTGGATGATAAAAAATGCATCAGGCCAAGCTTTCTAATTTCCCTTAGGATAAAACAGTTTCTTCCATAAATATTAGAAATAGGAGATGACTTCAGAACTTGCAGCATATACATAAAGCTGTGCTTTTATTATTTCTATAGAAAGCTTATTCAGATTGTAAAATTAAATGCTGCTGGCAGTGAAACAATGTAAGAATGCTATCAGAGGAAGTAATGGTGAGATGACCGGGCTGGTCATATAGTTTTACCCTTTTGACTCCTTATTTCGTAAAACAAAGCGTGGCATTGAAGGCACACTTTCCACATAGTTGGCAGTTTTCAAGTAGACACCACGGACATGAGTCCACACACTGGGTTTGTTCTTCCTGGAAGTTTGCATTTCACTTTTTAACAGCTAATGGTTCATGCAAGGCACTCTGTAAAATATAGGCATAGTTGAAAGGTAAGTCATTGTTACAACAATCGTAACTGCTGTTTATTAAGAGCCTGCTGGATGGCAGGCCCTGTGCTGAGTATATTATACACGTTATGATTGTATCTTTTAATCCTCACAATCGCCCAATGCAGGACCCGATGGGCCCCATTTTACAGATGAGGAAATTGAGGAACAGAGAGGTTAAATAACTATCCCAGAGTCTCATGCAGCTAATAGGTGGAAGAACTAGGATCTGGTCACATGTCCTTCTGACTCCAAGTCCCCTGTTTTGTCCACCCTAACGTACCTCTTCCACTAGCAGTGGATCTGAATCCAGGAGGTCTTGCATCCCATCCCACCAAGCCTGTGCTCTCCCCGCTGTGCTCTCACTTTCCTCCACGGAGCACCTGCTGAGAAGTGAGGGGCTGGAGGACAAGCCTCAGTTGTAAGATTGTATGGCCTTGGGGAGCTGCTGTATATGAAAATGCTTTGTAAACGGAGGGCTCTGTTGGATCTGTCACTTGCTGTTCATCTTTCGGTTTAGTCTGATGAGATGACGTGGCTCTCGGTCCCTGCCCTTCCCTCTAGAGGTCAGCCAGCGGTTCCCCACGACGCACCCGAACGGCCGTCAGATCATGCTCACCTACCTGCTGCCCTGGCTGCACAACATCGAGCTGGTGGACAGCAGGCTGCTCCTCCCAGGGTCGAGTCCCAGCAGCCCAGAGGACGACGTCAAGGACCGGGAAGGAGAGGCGACGGCTTCTCACGGGCTGAAAGGCAGTGGCTGGGGCTCCCCGGAAGCTACGTCCCTGGTGCTGAATAACCTCATGTACATGACAGCCAAGGTGAACTCCAAGGAATCACGCCTCCATCCCGTGCTCCCACATCCCGGGAAACCCGGGATTATACCTGGGGGAAGTGTCATCTACCATTAAAAGTCACAAAAATAGGGTGTGGTTGGTGGTGACGGTTGCATAACAGTGTGAATGTGCTTCATGCCACTGAACTGTACACGGAAAAATGGTTAAGATGGGAAACTTTATGTTTATTTCACCACAATTTTAATCGTGATCCTAATCATCATCATCATCATCATCCTAACATTTGAAAAATCATATGAATAAATATTGTGCATTAGTGATCTGTGCATTATAAATTCCTAAAAAGTGGCATCTTTCTGATGAATGGCCATTTTCCCCCTTCTTATGATTTTGAGATGACCGTGACCCTTAAAATGACTTTTGATCGGACATTTTGCATCCTCACGTTTTTCCTATGTGTCTCCCGAGCTGGTTTTTATTTTGTTGGTTACAGTATGGAGATGAAGTTCCTGGACCAGAAATGGAAAATGCCTGGAATGCTTTAGCCAACAACGAGAAATGGAGCAACAACCTGAGGGTCTCCTTGCAGTTCCTGATCAGCCTGTGTGGGGTTAGCAGTGACACGCTTCTCCTGCCCTACGTGAGTGCCCCTCTGACCTTCAGTGGTCGTTACTCCGTCAGTGGTTCCATCAGCGGTTTGCAAGTCGGAATGTGCTCTTTGCTCCAAGTAGAACAGAGATGTCAGATTTCATCAGTCACGCTAATCTCCTGTGAGCTTTCTAGCTATTATATAAAAGTTCCCTTCTGCCCCTCTGAGATGCGGACTAGTGTCCTAGTGACACCTCTGTCATCCCCTTTCTAAGACTTTGGACACAGAAACCTATGAATTTAGGCATAGACATTTTTCTAACAATTACCTATAAATCTGTCTTCTAGAAACATTAGACCCACCCGTTACGTAAGAGAAACTAGGTGTCCCGTTATATTTTTACTAATAAAGTGTTTCATGTTTACATCCTGATGCTCTTCAAACAATAAAAATGCAGAATATCCCAGTTTGTCTCTTCAAAGGCAGGTGGTAAGAGAGAGAAAGAAGCAAAGAGAAATCCTACTGAGATTCCCACCACTTAGTGTTTGTATTTAAAGGTGAGGTGATCAACAAAACCACTACACGTTTAAAGCCCTGACTCAGTTGGCCTCTGTGCGCTGGTTGCTTTTCTGAGAGATTCTGTGCCTGCCGGCTGTTCTGGGTCACATCAGCCGCGTTACAGCTTCCATGCCTCAGGTCTGGGGGCTATGGTGATGCAGACCTTTAGTCCAGAGTTATTTTTGCAACTTAAAACTCTGCAGACAGCTCAGACTCGTTTGTTTCTTGGGTAGAAGAAAGTAGCAGGAGACTGAGGTTTTGTTTTTTTTTTTAACAGAAACAGCTAGCAGTTTTTCCCCCATGGTTTTGTATAAATAAAATACTTTCTCAAGATAAGACCTTACATGGCAAGTTTTTAGTTTAGATAGAATCATGTTTAGCCCACAAGTTATCCCCAAAGTAACTTTCGTAAACTCAGCCATTAGGGAAGGTAAGGCCTTTAACCACACACTCCTATCAGGTGTGCATGTGAAAAGGGGTGAATTTTAACCCAGACACTTGACTCCTCCTGGGAGAGAAGGAGGATGAGCTATAGGGTGAGCGCTCCTGGGGGATGATGTGGTCATCAAAATGAACGGGTTACCATCTCTGCTGTCGACAGCCTAACATTCTTGCGGGCGTGCTCTGGAAGATATCCCTTGTGTTCTGTTTTTCGTCTCAGATTAAAAAGGTGGCCATATACTTGTGCCGTAATAACACCATTCAAACCATGGAGGAGCTTCTGTTTGAGCTACAGCAGACGGAGCCGGTGAACCCCATCGTCCAGCACTGTGACAACCCGCCCTTCTACCGCTTCGCGGCCAGCAGCAAGGCCTCGGCAGCAGCCTCCGGTAGGACACAGGCGGCTGGGTAGACACCTTGTCATGGAGCTCTGGATTTACCTTTATGTAGAGCATTGAAAGGATATGAGTATGTGTTTGTTACTTTCTCTTATTCCTGCATATACACTCATTTAAAAGACGGCTTAAGGATAGCTGAGACTCTCAGGGCCTTGGCTGATGAATGAAATGATTTTGTAAGGATAACCAGTAGTCGGGATCCAGGGACTCACATGCCACAGAGCTTTTTGCTTTAGGCTGAGCTTAGAGTGGACACTAGTCGTTTAGGTATTTCATTTCTGGACCTTCCTTCTTGTATCGATGGAATTCTCTTGGCTATTATTCTCCCAGGGTTTACTAAAATGCCCCCTGACCAGTGTTATCACTTTCAATAAATTGGTCTCTCAGCATCATTTTATGAAATATATACCACCCTCCTCAAATTCCTTGATGCTATCTTC
Source organism: Balaenoptera borealis (assembly GCF_965194805.1). Classification (NCBI taxonomy): domain Eukaryota; kingdom Metazoa; phylum Chordata; class Mammalia; order Artiodactyla; family Balaenopteridae; genus Balaenoptera; species Balaenoptera borealis. The sequence goes on from NC_138877.1 coordinate 9,762,407, forward strand.
CTTTCAATTCACCTAACACTGTAACTACCTTCAAACCTCTCTCCTCCCCTGGTCTCTTATGCCCTCTGTGTGCCCCACATCCTGCTGCCAGAGCAGTGTTCTTGCGAAGAAGCAGTGGCCTAGGGATCAGAAGCTCTAGGTACTTGGAAATGCTTCACTAACATTCGTTTAATAACTCCTGGACCCAGAAATGCTAAAGCAGCTAACAGCAGGGCTGGCCACTATAAATAAGCTTGTTACCTAAGTAGCCAGGAAGAAAGGGTTTCAAGAATGTTTGCAGCCTCGCTTTATAAGAGAGTTGAGGAATTTGGTTTGACCATAACAGATGTCTGGGATTCTCCATTTCAGTGGGGCAGGCTTGGAAGGTTGTTTAGAATGTCTGAGATTGTGCAGAAGATGTAAGGAATCTCACAAACAGATTTTACAGGAAATCCTTTCCTGGAATTACTTGAGACTTGAGCTTGACCCCATCGCAGGAATTTCTTTCTAAGTGTTGTTCTTTAATCCCATCTACAGGAACCACCTCCAGCAGCAATACAGTGGTTGCTGGCCAGGACAGTTTCCCAGACGCTGAGGAGAGCAAGATATTGAAAGAATCTGATGAGAGGTTGGTGCACAAATTTGGTTTAATATCCAGCTTAACTTTCAGCAATTGTCTATACAAAGCATTAGCAAAATTTGTGGGGCTTCATAAATTTCACACACACACACACACACACACATACACACATCCTTCTTTGTTTTTTAGAAACACAGATTGACTTTCAGACTCTGCTCTGTATATCCCTAAAGATAACAATTTCCTGCTGAGCAAAGCCAGAGGAGAGAAAGATTAAGAGAGATGTTGTTCTGGTGGCTGAAGCCTACTTACCCCAGGGCTTAATAAAAACCACAGGTTGTTCTGCTAGTGGGCACAGACCATCTGGAGTTAGAGGGAATTTCCACGTGAAATGTTCAAATCTGGGTCTTGAATAATTTCTTAGAGATAGAGTAGTTATCTTGAGGTGAATTCTATGAAACATCATCATTCTTCTTTTACCTTTACTCTGTCACCTCTGGGTTAACGAAGAACACTGTCTAAAAGAAGTCTCAATCCCCTTCCTATTAGCTCTTTAATGGTAATATTTCTCTTGTTCGTATTTCTGCCCTCACGTTGTCTAGGAGCTACCCATAAGTAAGCAAAATCTGGATCACTATTTCCTGCAGTTGGTTATGAAGAGCAGAGAGACAAACCAAAAGAGATAATAGGACTCAAATTTGAAAATTAAAATTAGAATGATTCTCATGGTGTTGAAAACTCCTTAGGTTGAATATTTTCTAGTGAAAAGTAATGGGGAGCCCTGTCCCATAAGAAATTAATAACAAGGGTGAGATATTCAGAAATTCATACTGGAGAAAATTTAGTGGATCAAATAATGAAAATAATTCATTTAGCCTAAAAAGCCCCTAGGTGCTTCATGACCATCCTCAGGATTTCATCCTGTACACGAGAATACATCAGGGGCTACAGGTGGAAGATTATCTGACATGGGGCTGGAGTTCTGAAAGTTCATTCTCTAATTTAGGCACTTATCAAATTCCTCAACATGTTGATTACTGGCTGGCTGCACTGCCTTTAGGCAGATGCTCATCCTGTGAGCTTGCCTTCAGATCAAAAGCTCTAACTCAGTAGGTCATGAATTATAGACCTTTTCCTTTACAGTTCTCCAATAAAGGCCTTTCTTTCTCAGAAGTAGATAATTTTCATACTCTATACATCAATGACAGTACAAGATTATTAATTAATGTGTTATTTTTTCATCTATATTTGCCAGTACCTTCTTTGGAAAACTCCCTCATGGTAAAAAAAAAAAAAAATCATATATTTCTCTAAAGATATTTCTACTTTCTGGTGGGAGTGTAGCATTCTTTATCATTTAATGTGTAGTCTGAATTTTTCATGTCAATTGTATTAAGGGTAGAAAGGTGATACATTTCCATACATTAACATCTCATTACAAAGGCCCCTTTAGGACCAGAGTTCTGAGTGTCCTGCCTAAATTTTTAGTGGTAGCCTTTAAAATGAAGAAGCCAGAGAATATCTGTAGTAGGCTTTGTTTATCTCTTGCTTTCCTGCTCTATCATCACATCTCTGTTGGCCATTACAAAGCCTGGTGCTACCCACATTTTTACATATTTGTGCACATCTATTACTTCATACTGACTCTATCTGTTTATCTACCTATAGGTAGATTAATTGGTCATATTTATATGTATGATCATACCTATATGAATATTCTATCACAAAGGATACTGTTATTCCATTGACCCTATATTCCACCTATGCTATTTCTCTAATATAGTCTGTCTTTTCTTTGAAGGTAGACTGTGCCCTCAGCCTAAAGTATCTTTTTTCTCTGCAATCTACTTATCGCCTTCCTCCCTGTCATGTTGATTTATAGATACTTGTAAACACGCTTGTGTCTCAACCACTAGATTTTCATTCTTAGAAAACAGATTGTGTAGCTCTTATACATATTTCTATCCTCAGTGATTACCCTACTATGCTGCACATAGTAATCATTTTTTTAAATGTGTATTCAGTATGTGAATGAAAATTGGAGAAACATCACAGCCCCAGAGGTGGATAAGCTGTCCAGACACCCTCCAGCCCCCCTTTCTCCCTCCCTCTTACTAACCCCATTACACAAGACAGTTATTTACGCTGTTCTTTACAATCCTTCTAGACAAAGAGCCTACAGAGATAATCTTGGTCACAAATACTCATGACCTGGCTGCTGTGTGACACAACTCCCGGGGTACCAGTCACCAGAATGCATTGTTGGGCTCCAGGGGGCACCGTGGAGTTGTGCAAAGCGGCAGCCCTGATGCCATGTTCTTTACGACTAGTTAATGGTTCTTAGATATAATTCAGAAATATTTAATAATACCGTACCTACTGACATAAAATTTAGATAACTTATAGTAAAACCAGGGTAAAAGAAAAAGAGTCAAGCTAAAAGGAAAGTGAGATAGTTATGTCAAAAGTCCTAAAGAGAACTACTAAAAGTTAATATTAACCTAACATTGAGTTCCTCAATAGTCAAAGTAAGAAAAGAAAAATAGAGCAAATGTTGTAACTTTCAGTACATCAAAAAATAAACAAACAAAAGCAATTCATTGGAAGCTACTAAGTAAGTATGCCTAAGCTCTAAGAAGTATTTATCATGTAGTTTTTAAAATTAAACAATAAAGTGAACACATATTTTTAATTAAAATAACAGTTCATAAAATATGCAGAAACAAACCGTTTAAGTAATTTTAATACATCAACCATTAATAAAAGCCATGAAAGGATTGTTCATAAGGAACTAAAAGCAATAAACTTTAGCTATGTAAGTTTCTGGTGATCTGTGTTGATACAGGGATAGAGATTAGTAATCCACAGAAAGTTGTGTAAGTATTAATTTGAGCAAAGTCAGCAAGAGAAAATTTAGGGAAACACTTCGTGCTTCTCGTTTTTCTCTTAGCAGAGCTATTTTTATGATACATTTCTAAGACATGTACCTTTATATTAAAAGACTGTTCAGTCTACTTAGTCCTTGAAATTCCTCTAGGACCTAGACCCAAAATTATTTTCTTCAACCCAGGAAAGCAAATGAACACAGCAGATTTTACTCTTGGGAATCAGTTTTTTACTTTTTCTTTTTGCCAAGTGTACACTTCCCTGCTCTGTGGTTTCAGCCTTCTCCAGAATAAAGAGAACAGTCTGGAAGGGGCTTGCCCCTCCCCTTCATCTTGGCCTCATAAACTCCTCCTAGCAATCATTTAGATCTATCTCAAAAGGAAAAGAGAAGAATTGCCATCCATTCTATAATTCTTCCCTGCCTGGCCTTCCCGAGCACGATTGTAAAACTGACGTATATCACAATTCTTGAATAGCTAGGAAGGCTGCAAAGCTCTCTGTCCTGTGGAAATCTCCAGATGTGGAATTCTTTCATCACTCTGTTTTTATTCCCTGTTGAATGATGTCTGGGCTCTGCATATGCTGTTTATATCTTTGCATTTATCAGCATAAATATGATTGTAGAACTTCTTCAGAAGGTAATAGGTTTGTCACTTTTCCAATTTCATAAGTACCAGCCTAATTTAGACAATTACGTGGCCTGATTTATATGAAACTAAGCAGATGTCCTCCATCTTCTGTTTTATGGATTCACAAATTAATAGCCCAAAAGATAAGAGAATGAAGAATGTTTGAAATACAAAGTTACCAGGAGAAAGATGGCTTGTCAGGACCAAAAAAAAAAAAAAGCTGCTGCAGATATCTACAGAGTGAATAAAACCAAAGGCTTTGTACTCAATACATTTCTATATTCAGAAAATCCAAATCATCGTTGCAGTGTTCTGATGTTATACCCTGGGACAAGGTAGCATCTTAATGGTACCTCCAGTACATTTTCCTGAAATATCACTCTTTCTCCATACATTGATGAGGACAGCTACAGCCGTGTATTTTCTGGTGTTCCAGAGGGAAATAGAGTGTTGATCTGCTATCAGTTAGGACAGAACACCCAGTTAGTAATGTAGATAAAACCCACTTTGTATCATTTTATGTAAAGTAAATATAGATGTACCATTTCACCCACCCTTCCCCTCATCCACACCCTTGCCTGACCTTATAGCTCTTTAGATGGTAAAAATGCTATTGATTTGTAAGTCTTTGGTGCCCTGAAAAGGCATTCTAGAAATCCAAGGTAGCGGTATAATAATTAATACCTTATGGTTGGATGGCGACTTGCAGTTTTGGAAATTCTCACATCATTTCTTTTGATTCCCACAGCAGTCCCAACAAAAGATTGGGTGAAATAAATGGTGAAGTGTTATTATTATTCCTTTTTGGCAGGTGTGGAAACAGGGTCCCCAAGGAGGTAAAGGACTTGCCCAGGGTCACCAAGCTAGTGAGCGAGAGCTCAACCTGATATCACATGTCCCCCATTCTCGGAGGCAACACGGCAATAAAAGCGTCCCTGTACTGCCACCTTCCTCGGCCTGACACTGGACAAGTTGCTTAGCCTCACTTGGCCTGTTTCCTCATTTGCAAAGTAAATGATGCTTATCTCAAAGTTGAGTGAGTGAGATTAAATGAGTTAATGTATGTGAAGTTATTATACTTCGACCTTTTTCTCTCTCTTTTTTTTTTTTTTTTTTTTGATTACTTCTTAAGCCACAAGAGAGACCAGACAGAAAGAGTCCCTCTGGTCCTCCTTTTCCGGTCAGCGGCCTGAGAGGGTAAAAGGAATGATGTCCGTGTCACTAGTCTAGTGTCAACACTGCTGTAGTCACTGGTAGTTGCACACGGGAAGAAACAGTGGATAGAAGGATGGCTGCGGTGATGGCATTTCTTAGGACACCTTTGGATTAATCATGAAAACAACTACCCTCTGAGCAGCTGCGGGCAGCATTTAGTACATAAACTGTCATGCAAGTCGAGAGGTTCAAATCTTCGTGTTCACTTTAAGAACACTCGTGAATCAGCCCAGGCCATTAAGGGTATGCATATCCGAAAAGCCACCAAGTATCTGAAGGATGTCACTTTAAAGAAGCAGTGTGTGCCGTTCTGTCGTTACAATGGTGGAGTTGGTAGGTGTGCCCAGGCCAAACAGTGGGGCTGGACGCAGGTTCGGTGGCCCAAGAAGAGTGCTGAATTTTTACTGCACATGCTCAAAAATACAGAGAGTAATGCTGAACTTAAGGGCTTAGATGTAGATTCTCTGGTCATTGAGCATATCCAGGTGAACAAAGCCCCCAAGATGCGGCGCAGGACATACAGAGCTCATGGTCGGATCAGCCCATACATGAGCTCTCCCTGCCACATTGAGATGATCCTTACTGAAAAAGAACAGATTGTTCCTAAACCAGAAGAGGAGGTTGCCCAGAAGAAAAAGATATCCCAGAAGAAATTGAAGAAACAAAAACTTATGGCCCAGGAATAAATGCTGCAAAAAATAAATGCAAATAAAAGTAAAAAAAAAAAAGAGTCCCTCTGGTTATATTACACCTCCACTAGTACCTTTTCCTAAAAACATTTTAAGGAAAACTTTAAAGCTGGTTAAGTCCAAAATTTGTTATGAAACTATTTTTGTTTCCAACTATTTCCAATTCTATCTCCTTTCACTTATTCAATCCTTCAGCAATTATTTCTTGACCACCTCCCATATGCCAGGTTACCATGTGAATAAAGGATTCATGTTATTCAGTAGCATGCCCATTTTATTTCCAAACAATTGTTATAATTTTCTAGTTTAATTCAAATATTAGTCTTAAAATGTTTCTTTTCAAAGTTTGAACTTGTGCTCCCGAGCAAGAGTGACCAATGGCCCTCTTGAGGACAAAAGGAATGTTTGGTGTACACTTTTTACAGTATTCTTTTAGGAAAAGGATCATGAGAACTAGCTGCCCAAAAATAGTGTGTTTTTTTTGTGTCACAGCACATACACACATGTTAGTATCTCATGATGGTTGTTCTTGTATTTGAAGGTTCAGTAACGTCATTAGAGCCCATACCCGTCTGGAGTCAAGATACAGCAATAGCTCTGGAGGATCGTACGATGAGGATAAAAGTAAGTACCAACAGACTGGGGGGATTCAGATGGAAAGCAAAGGGCTGGAGAATAGAAAATGAGTATTTTGATTATTCTTGTTCTAATCACTAAAAAGGGGCCCATAAGTATTAAGTAACCATTTAATCCAACTATGTAGATGGGCAAGTCAGCCTCTTAAAGTAAAAAGAAGCCAAGCAGTGCATGAATCAAAACTGTTACAACTTCAAGCTACTACCTAAAACCATATTTTTGTATTCTTGGCCCTTTTCCTTGGTGATGCAGTTGGGGAAAGGCTAGTAAGAAATTGTCTCATGAGAAAACAAAGGTTTCCATTCAATTTTTTGACCTGTCTTGGGAGTGGATTTAACCTTTAAGCTTTGTGAGTGAGCTCACCCAGGATAGATTTGTTTTCACATTGAATATCTCAATGGCACAGTCTCAGTGGCCAAGTGAAAACCTTGCCAGACTGGGAGATAAAATTATCACAAAAATTTCATTGTACCTTGGGAAGTTGGAAAAACCAAAAAGGTCAGTGCATTCATTAATTTTGTTTAAGCCCTGGACAGGTTGTGTAGATACTCAGAAGGTGATGGGTATTACTTGTTCACAAGTTACAGAAATCCTGGAACCAAAGAACACTCCCAGTGACATTTAGGTATGCTAAGGAAATCGGTAAACTATCTGGTAGAACTTATTTGTCTATTTTGGTGGAAATCGTAATATGATATCTCATGAGTTAGGTTCATTTTGTAAGTCAGTGCATTGGGCCTTTGTAGTGGTTGTTTTGAGTTGTTTTGTTCTTACGGGAAATGTGCAGAGTGGGGTAAGAGCTTAGCAGTTCTAATGACACCACATTTCAGTTGCCCTTACTTTACTTCCTAATGCAAATATAGACAGGCAATTCTCCGCCATTCAAAATACCAATGGGAGGAATGTCTAAAATCCATATATTTGCCATACTTGGGTTAAGTTTTAACTATGTCCCTGTAAAACCTTTTTCTAGAAAGGTCAGTATGAGATTAGGGGGAAGAAAAAAAAGCTATTTGCATTTTCCCTCCTTTCTGTGCCCCATCAAGGGGCTCTGCCATCCAGACACCAAACAGTTGAATCTAGGCAGGACCAGATTTTATAGATGAAGAGAGCAGTGCCTGAGGAATGGAGTTGTTGGTTCAAGAAAAGTCATTGCTATGCAATATTTGGTAACGCAGAATTTGAGGACAGAAAAACTGAATCATGAAAAGGTTAGGCAGTCAAATCCTGACTCCCCCAGAATGTGACAGGCATGATATAACAAAGCAAAGCTCTCTGTGACTGTGGCTTTTACATTAGGAATATTGTTGCACTTTGACCAGTTGACTCCTTCGAAGTGTATCTCTTTGTTCAGGGTACACAACCCAGAATTTGGTAGAAAATGCCGTAACAAAGTAACAATCATTTTGAAAATACATCTTCAGAGCCCTCTGGTATTAAAACTTCATATTCCTTATATATTTTAAAATAGTGAATTTCAGGGGATAATTATAACAAAATAAGCTAATAGTTGTGTCATTGTATAAACTCAGATCACTGACTTTAGGGACAAAAAGAAAAAGTAGTAGAAGTATTTATAAAGGGAAAGAAAGACTACTGTGAATGCAGATAAGGCATAAAGAGTAGTCTAGTATTATCATTATGGCCTCTATTTTACCCAGAAATGTTTATAACTTTGTCATACCAGCATAAACAGCATTTTAATGGGAAATTTTGGGTACAGAACTTGAATTTAATTGAGTCAGGTGTCAGTAATATTCTTCACAAGGTTACTAATATTAACTAGGGAAATTGGATTTCACAGAAAAGTAGTTTGGGTGCTGAAGCTCAAATCTTAAATTACTCATTGAAAGAGAAAAATGGAATCAAGCTTCTCAAACAGATCCTCATCACAGAAAGTACATAAACTATATGCTAAGATCCTTTCCCAGGCATTCAAGTACTAGAACTTGACTTTGGCTGTCTTGGATGAAGCAGTGTGTCTAATAAGGCACGAATACCCTCAGGACTTTGGTAACTGGGTCCTCCCAGATGCGTGTTTGGTTCCAGCTACCCAATGATGGATACAAGAGTATGCCACAAGAGAAGCAAAGGTTAGCAGGCTCAATTCCAAAACCTTACGGCCAGCTGTCTGGTATATGTTAAGGGCAGTTATTTCCTCCCTGAATTCCTGAGGGTATCAGCAGGGGTAAGAAGAGTGAGAAGGGATCAGGAGAGACCTCGTGGCCCAGGGCTTCATGGTCTGGGTTATCCAAAAATAAGGATGCTGTGTACCTCCTAAATGTATTTTTTATTAAAAAACCATACCACCTTGAGTAAAATGGACAAGCAAACTGATTTAGACCTGGTCTATAAAGCAGTTTTCTACCAATGTTATGTAAACTTTTTTTCTTTTCAGAACTACTTAACATATCTGGATTATTTTCCAAGGCCATATGCTAATGTATGTAACCCCACAATAAGGATACAACTAGTTAAGTTGGATAGCAGCTGAGTCATAGCAGTTTAGGCCTAACTGTAGAAAATCAGTTTTAGGTCAACTTAATCCCTAGCAGCACATTTTTGCTGACTGGATATACATCTGAGAATATCAGAAACAAAAAATAGCATGTCCTTTCCTAACAGAGATCTCACAAGTTTTTTTTGGTTTTTTTTTTTAATTCTTCAGTGTTCTCCCATTTTTGCTCCCCTTTCTAGTTTTGTAGAGTAACTAATTATTTAGAAGTGCATTTTGCAACTAACTCACCTTGGACAGTTATTCAAGAAGGTAATTTGCTGAAAGTGATGCATCCTGTAGGTAGTTTACCGAGTGGACTAAGTTGAGTGACTGTTATACCTGCTTTAAATTTTTTCTGGGCTAAAAATGTGGCCAAGCTTCATGGCATAGAGTGACAGGTTTCTAGTTGCTCATTTGCTTGTGTGTTAGAAAGAGTCAAGAGTCACTTTCTGAGGTGACTCCTGATCTTAACCCCCGGAGACTCCCTTAGCTCACATCCCAGGAGAAGCGGGCTGTGCTTGGCTCCAGTCCCTGTCTGGGTTTGGAGCCTCAGTTTTCGCCATAGGAAGGCATCCCCTCCATCAGCTCTGCTAGCTGTTAAGGCCAGCGTCCTACACTGGACCAGCGGCATCGAACCAGCTACCTCTCACTACCTTCAAAAGTGCAACCAAGAAGAATTGGAGAAATTGCCTAAGGATGTTATAAAAACATCCTGCCTCTTCATACACTAAAGCCTATCCCAGGATTAAGCCAGCTTGTCTGAAGCCATATGCATGGATCGTATCATGTGGCCCCAAGTGCAGTGGCTTGTCTTGAATGCCACTGGCCTATGTTGAGAGCGTTATAAAAAACAACTCCATGAAATTTGTTGCTGTGCTTACTTTAAAAATATTTTGTTAATGCATTCAAAATACATATGTACTGATCTCCTACGACGTGCCAGATACCGCTCTATGTACTAGGAACAAAATAGAGAAAGTCCCGCTCTCGGGGAGCTTGTGTTAGAGGCAGAGGAGGGGGGAGCCGTCAGTGCTGGGGAATCTGTGCCGCGGGGGAACTAAAGCAGAGAGAGGGAGAGAAAGTGATTGGGGATGGGGTGGATTTTAAATGGAGTGGTCACAGAAATCCTCTGCGATAAAGTGATACTTGGGCAGAGACTTGCATGAAGTAAAGGAGTGAGCCACGCAGCCATCTGGGGAAGAACACTGCAGCTCTGGGGTGGACGTAGGTGGACGGCGCCTGGCGTGGTCACGGAACAGCAAGAGAGCCAGGGTGAGTGGCGTGCAGTGAGCCGAGGGGACAGCAGTAGGAGAGAAGCCAAGAAACAGGAGAAAGATCTTGTCAGGCCTTAAAGGCCCTGGTGTGGGTGCTGCATTTCATTTTGAGTGTTGAGGGGAGCAGAGAAAGGGCCAGTGGTAAGCAGAGAAAGGGACTCTGAATGAACTTCTGTTTTAAAAGGATGACTCTGCCCGCTCTGCCGAGAATAGACTGTAGAGGGGCAAGGAGGGAAGCAGGGAGAGACGGTGGGAGCTTAGCCTAGGATAGTAGTGATGGAGGTGGTCGTAGCCTAGATTTGTTATGAGGTAGAGCTCACCGAATATGTGGATGGTAACAAGTTACTTAACTTTAGTGTCCCCTTTATGAAATAGGGATAATAGGTACCCATCATTGGGTTATTAATATGTGAGATGCATAGACCAGTGCCTGGCATAAAGTAAGCACTCGCTATGCTAGTTCGAATGTTGTTATTTTAATTATTACTGTCACCACCATCATGATCATGATGATTAGAAGTTGGATATGAGCTGTAAGGGAGAAGTCAGGGAGGACTCCAAGGCTCCTGTCCTGAGCGAACTGGAAAGAAGGAATCGCATTTTACTGAGACGGAGGAGATCAGAGAAAGAGCGAGTCGTCACAGTGATGGGAATTCACGTGATTTAATGTTTTTCTTCTTGTGTATCTATATTTTCATATATTTAATCACTCTATAATGAATAACCATAAATTAGATATCCAAGAAATAAAGGAATGAAAGAAACTTAATCAAGTAATTCCAACCCATTTGATCATATAATTTCATACTCACCAAATGGAATGGTTAGAAAGTTATTTTTACAAGCCTGAATTTGTACGTTTCTAAAAAGTCAAGTAGGGAAAACAAAAACCTGCTCTCCCTGAAACTAAAGCACGCTTGTCTTTCTCACGCTGTAGATGACCCAATTTCTCCCTATACTGGCTGGCTGTTGACTATTACAGAGACCAAACAGCCACAGCCCTTACCCATGCCTTGTACTGGAGGATGCTGGGCCCCCCTGGTGGACTACCTTCCAGAGACCATCACTCCCCGGGGGCCACTCCATAGGTGAGTAGCATGTACAGGTAGAAGGAAATGATCACTTAACTTTGACTGGACTTTTCTTCCTGTGAAAAGAGGGAAAGGTATTCCAGGTCCCATCAAGTGAAATGACCTTCAAAATCAGAGGGAACATGCTAACCTGATCTGCAGCTATCAGCATATTGGCAGAGTCTGGTCAGCCATTAACCAGGGTGCAAAGCTGCCTTGCAGCCCTTTGAATTTTTCCTTGATGTCATCTTGGTAGGGGTACTCATTCTGTTATGCTTTTTAGATTGTGAGCAGCTTGAAGAGAGAGTCCTTGTCTTCTGTTTCTCTTCATTCCTCAGCTCTTATTGCCTAGTAACTAGTAGAATCCCCATTATGTGAATTAGCTCAACTGAAGTTTCTTCTCCTCATAGAGCTCTGTGCTGTGTCAGAAGTTAAACTCCATTTCCCTGGAATAAGGGCCTTACGTAATTCTTCAACAAGGTTTACAAGTTGGATGTAATTGTGACTTAATGATCTATCAGTATATTTTCATCCTCTTCAGAAGTTGCATTAATTTCATCATTTCATTGATTAGGTGCAATATTGCTGTCATTTTTATGACTGAGATGGTGGTGGATCACAGTGTAAGAGAAGATTGGGCCCTTCATCTCCCATTGCTACTCCATGCTGTCTTCTTAGGTAAGACTGGAACCAAGAGGAATTCTAGCCAATAGGGTCAAAAACCTACAGAAGTCACCCATAGAGCTTTCCTTTTACATGGACATCCTGCTTTTCCTCATTTCCAAAATATCTAGTCTCTTCCGTTTTTCACTGTCTTTCTGTGACATCTCTAAAATTCTAGTTGATCAGTCATTGTTTAAAATTGTACTATCACTACAATATAGAGTGGTACCTTGCCAGTGCTATTTCTATAAAGATATCCAAAACAAGTTGGGCCTCTTTGTGGGTCTTTGGTTCGACGTGATAAATTTAAAGCCATGAGACACAGTCGATGCACAGAGAGAAAGAATGTAGTGCATGGTGGGCCAAGGACTGAGATTTTAAAATACTCAAGTTGTAGAGCAAAAAAATGGGAAGAGGAACCAGCCAGGCAGGGAGACTCAAAAGTTCAGTTAGAGAGAGAGAGAGAGAGAGAGAGAAAATTAGAATCTTTCAGTAACAGGGAGATCCAGGGGAGAGAACATCTCAGGAAAGAGGAATGCTAAGCAGAGGTCAAGAAAAGTCCGTCTATCAGTGCTTTATGAGAACATTTGATTTAAGGAATAAAACATTTTATTTTGCCTAAACCCAACTTCTTCACGTCGGTAACACAAACAATAACAAAGAAAACTAAACATTCTTTTAACATGTTCCTCCTGGGTATCTTGGAATCTTTACTATCCCTGGAATCTAAAGGTGCTGAAGATTTGTTTATACTGAGAGATTCCACCGTTTTCTTCCAGGTTTGGACCATTACCGGCCTGAAGTCTTTGAACACAGCAAAAAATTGCTTCTTCACCTCTTGATCGCCCTCTCTTGCAACAGCAATTTCCATGCAATTGCGTCCGTGCTCCTGCAGACTCGAGAGATGGGTGAAGCCAAGACTCTAACAGTGCAGCCAGCTTATCAACCCGAGTATCTCTACACAGGTAACAAAAGAAGGAGTGGCAGGGAACCTGAGACAGAGTCACAAGTATGAGGATAACTCGAGGTGTCACTGGAGCCCACATTAACTTCTCAGGTGCTATTACCCGCCCCCCAGCTTTCTAAGTGGTAAATGACGGGACTATAAGTATGCACCATTTCACTTGATGTGAACTTACCTCTCAAAATCTTTCTTCATTAGTAAATATTTTCAAATATACTCTTTAAATTATTATGATGACTGCTGTTTTCATTAAATATGTTCCTATTGGTACATTGAAAATTAAAATGTCCGTTGACCAAGAGCGTGAGTCTAGAACACCCGTAACCAGTGACCATCTCCATCACCTCAAGAGCAGACGTCACCAAGGTGCCAGATGTTTCACTGTGTACCCTCTAGTTCCCTTGAAGGAATCTATTAAATGACTGACTTTTTTCTGGAAGGCACCATTAGTGGAAGTCTATTAAAAATCATTGCTGTTTTGAAACCAAAAATTTCTTCTTAGAAATGAGGACAGAAGGCATTAGCTGAGTCAAAGAAATGACCCTGTTGTGTCCAAGCTACTCATGAAAACTTTCCCAAAAGGGTTGACCAGCGGTTCTCATTGAGAACCAGAACATTTAAAATATCTTAAAATGGTGATGAACTGACAGAGTTCTGGGGCCACTTTTCTTTACCTCGTTATTTTGTACATCACATTGGCACTGGATATGGGCTGGCATTTCACAAGTCACCACGTACTTCTCTCATTACCTAGAAAAAGAAGGACCTTTTATGCACTCTTGTCCTGGGCCCTGTCTTGTCTTCTGACAGACGTTGCATATTTCTCTGGAAAACAAATCTGAAGTCATTAACTCTGAAATGTAAGGACTACTGACCTCAGTTTAAGCTCTTTATTTTGAACCAAGCTACACCTAATTGAAAGTAATCCATCAGTAGCCTCTCAGAGACACAAAACTCTCTTTACTATAGACGATGCTTAATTAAAAGATTCTGAAGACTCTGGCTGTTCTAGCTCCCCAAGGTAGGGATGTATTCCATTAAGCACATGGCCTTAGAATGAGAAAATTTTAATCTCTGTTAAGTTGTGTATCTCTGAATGCATCAGTTTTGTATTCACTATACCACTGATGTGGCATAAAATGGTCTAGAGTGGGGATTTACAAAACCAAACCAAACACAGTATACCGTAGGCAAGACCTGGTAAAATGATTGAATCTCTATATAGTACACATGGCCTAGGTGTACAAAAGCTTTGAGAAGTATCTTCTTTTTATAAACATTTGTTAAATGTTTATTGAACACCCAGTTTCAACTATAGTTGCTTTCAAATCCATACTAAAAACCTATGTGATAAAAATTATTGTCTTCATCTTATTGTAATAGGAAACTGAGGTACAGGGAAGTTACATGACTCCCTGAGATTACACATTAAATGGCAGAGATGATACTCAGACCCAGGGCTTCTTACTCCTAATTTAATATATCTGTCAGACACACCAGAACTATGTACTTTTTATAATTATTAAGTAGGAGAAAAGGAACGGTCATGTGTATACATTTTCAAACCCACAACCTACCCAGAGATGTAGAATGCTAACTGTAGTATTTACTTACACCATATTTATTTTGCCTACCTTGAGACATATTTTATTAAAATATATTAATATACACACAGTATTCACAATTCTGGGTACATTTACTCAAAACATTATGTATAACCTACTTATCGCTGGTTAGTGTTGATATCTTCAAAAATGGTATCATTTCACATATTTAAGTCATCTATTACCCAAGAATAATTTACTAACAGCACAGTTAGGTGCACATGCATAGCAGAACTATTCATCAGCCTGTGCACGTGTGTGAGAATGCACACGCAGACACACACACATGCTTCTTTTGTAGAAAGCATCAATTAAAACACCAGAGTAGAAAATAGCAGATCGCCCTCTATTACCAAATACACTCTCATTTACACAGCAGTGCAACTAATCCGTAGGCAGGGAAAGAGTATCAGTCTTATTTAATCATAGCCGTAGCCAAAATGAAGCATTTTTCCCCCCCCAAAATTAAATAACTACACACTTCTTCATGCGCACCTCCTGACCTCATTAAGTGCCCGGCCTGCAAATTCCACCTTGACCTTGTCTTCCACCAGGTGGCTTTGACTTCCTGAGAGAGGACCAGTCCTCCCCGGTGCCAGACTCGGGGCTGAGCTCCAGCTCCACCTCCTCCAGCATCAGTCTGGGAGACAGCAGTGGGAACCTCCCGCAGATGACCCAAGAGGTTGAAGATGTGGACGCAGCTGCTGAAATAGACGAGAAGGCAAACAAGCTCATTGAGTTTCTGACCACCAGGTAATGAGGGGTCAGGAGATGGGCTGCTGTTTTCAGGTCAGTCTTTTGGAAAAGGGACATCACTTTAAAACCACAGATGGAAAAGCATGCCTGGAGTTCTAGCAAAGTCTTCTCTCTTCTAAATTGTGTCTGCTGGAGTCTGTGTACAAGGCAGACACTGGTAGACATTGTCATAGTTGAGGGGCAAGGAGATTTTGTGCATAAAGACCCTGCGGCAGACGGAGGTGGGAGAAGTAGCTCCCGGAGGTGAGCGTGACTTTCACCATCTATTGGAGCTGCCAGGATCTGGGAGTTGAGACTTGGCAAAGAACATCACTCTGGAAACCAAAGATATTAGCCATGGTCAACCCAGTGGCAGCTGCAGAGAGGACAGCTGTCTGCTCCTGTAGTCCAAAGAGGCATTTCTAAATGGAATTCAGAAACCAGAAACAATAAGGACGCGTGATAGGAAAGGGATCAAACTAATAATAAATCAAAATCAAGAAAAACCGCGAGCGATCCTGTTTTTTGCAGGTCTTCTGGCTCTTCTAAGGAACAGTTTAACTTGGAAGGCTTCCAAATCTCTAGTCCCCTGAGGTGCAGTATTTGTATAAACGCATGCTTACCTGTGACCTGGGGCGTGCTGACCTTCCTCAGTGAGTTAAGTCCTGGAAGTCTAGTCTATATAAATATTTGTTATCTAGTATCTCACATGATTTTTCTTTATTCAACTAATGCATCAAGTAATGCAAAAAATGAAGAGAGAGCATCTTTTTTTCAATTAATGATTTAGAGTATTCTGTGCACTCAACTCAATATAGAATTTAACGTACAGGAAGCTCAGGGAGGGGCTGGTGGTGCCTCCATGCTGGGTACCTCAGAGACCTGACTGGTTTGTGGAGAAGAAAGGTATTGTCACCACTCACTGCTGTCAGTGCTGGGAAGGGTGTTCTCTAAAATTCTCACCCCTGGATCCATCCCATTCTTACTGCAGAAAACCAAATAAGCAACAGAGGTTGTATCTTCAAGTTGGTGCTACAGTATTTGGCAACCTAATGATGTGATCCTGATTAAAAGCATTATCTCTGCAAATTCTAAGACATAGAAATTGAGTCTGTGTCTAAATCTATATTTTATTTAACATATTATATCATTTTGTTTAACAAACACTTACATAGCACCTACTATGTGCTAAATAAACACTGTCCTGGTGAATCGAGAGGTTTTAATTTTGTGGGTAAAACATAAGAAAAAGTGTGTCTCCATCAATTAGCTAGATCTGTTTGAGTATGCTCTTAAGCTTTAGAAGACTGAAATTTACCACCAAATTAATATGTAAAATTTTTAAAAATGTATGTTGTACCTTTGGAGTTAGAACTGTGTATATGGTTTTAAAAATGCAAAATGATAGTTACATTTTTGACATTTTGTGTGTTTTGTTGAAGGGCATTTGGTCCACTTTGGTGCCATGAGGACATCACACCCAAAAATCAGAATTCAAAGAGTGCTGAACAACTCACTAATTTTCTACGTCATGTTGTATCCGTGTTTAGAGATTCCAAATCAGGTACTTCATCCTGTTTCTCCAGATCCCACTTCAGTATTTTTCTATAATGGAGCTCATTCTCCCCATATAGCCACACATTGTGTATGTATTTGTGTGTGTGTGTGTGTAAAATCCTGCATTCAGAAGCAATAGCAAAGGAATATTCATAGGGGATATTGAAGCTTTTTCAGATGTGCCTGAGTGATAGTTAATGTCACATATACTGATACTTGCATTATGCTCTATCAAATAATTTCCCCAATGTCTCTGTTCTCCTTGCTTCATTTACCTTACTGGAATTAAACTGTGCCTATATTAATTTTATTTAAAGAAGGCCGTGAGAAAGAAGTCGTAGTCACTGACTGTCAGACTCAACTGTGAAAACTGTCAGCCTTGCAAACTGTATTTTTTTAAAAAAAGAATTTTGTGATAAAATGTTTTTGGCTTTAAAAGTATTTGCTGGCAAGTCCTGTGCCAGTGACCACTCAATATTCTGAACACAGTCTGATTCTAATTTAGACAGTAGTACCATCACAACATTTAAGCCCTTAGCTGCATTCCATTTAGATTCAGCTTGGCCTGGGCTGATATGTGTGTGAAATTTAAATTTGCTTCCTCAGCACGATACAACATCTATCCCTGCCTTTTTTCACACAGCAGGCTGGCCATAGTAAATAGGGCTCACCACCTCTCCTGGCTGCTCTGATAATTAGCACATTTCACAGTTGAAACATTCCAGATTAGCCACATCTCTTTTCATTATCAGAGGATACTTACTAAAAAACAAAAAATACTGTTAAACTGAAATGGGAAAGTTGTTCTAGGAATAGGATTGCCATTTCTTGTTTTGAGTTTCCCCTTTGGAATTTCTTTGAAATATTAAGACTGCTTTTATTGGTATTTCCCCCACTTAAAAGTCACTTAATAGCCTAAAGGAAGAAATTTATGATGCATGTGAACTCTTCATTTGTGTAACACTCTTGATTGTATGAAGATACTAAAAATGAGAAAACGTATGAATACCTTATATAGCATATTCTCAGAGGGTATTTCAGGCTGCTTAGAATATTGTATGTCTTTTCACATCTTGCACGAGATACTTTTACCCACCTCAGTTTCCTTGTACATCGCCACTTTCTGCCTGTTTCCAATCCAGCACAATAAAATGTGTTCCTGGAAACACTTGTATTAGTCAGGGTAGCATAGCTGCTATAACGAATAACCCCCAAAGCTCAGAGACCTAACACAAGAGGCTATTTCTGGATCACATAACAGTTCAATGTGGACATTTGGGAGACAGCCTTCCACCTGGTGCTTCAGGGACCCTCTGCCCTGTGGCCCCGTCACCCCCTAGGCTCGGAGGTCTCTACTCAGCCCTCTGTGTCCATGGGGCAGGTGAGGGAGGAGAGTGCGTGGAGGATTGCTCGGGAGGAGCTTACGTGCTGGCTTTGCGTGTGACATCCAGTGCTTCTTCCCACATTCCACTGGCCAGAACCCAGGCACGAGGTCACGCCTGATTGCAAGGAAGGCTGGGAAATGTACGTTCGGTGTGTAACAGGGAGTAAAGGAAACCTTTTTCTTTTCTCTGCCACCCATTAAATAGCTTTTCCCAAAGGACGTCGTCTTAGTGGTGGTGGGACGGGGGAGGATTCTGCAATCCTACTAGTACAGTTCCAGCAGTATGATTTAAATAAGCTTTTGTTCATTGCCAGGGGACCTAACCCCCATATATTAAATGGCTTAAGTAGAAAAATATGTTTTGAAAAGCAAAATAAAGATGTAAAAAACTATTTTGAAACATCCATTCATAGGTTGTGAACTGCCTATATGGGTTTAATCCTATATTTACTACCCTGAATGTCTCTTAAGTCCATTTTCCAGGACCCTTTGTTGACTCTGCAGGAACATTTTCTTATATGGTCTACGTGTCCCTGGGGTGAGACAGCCAAGCAGCAGCTAACAACAATAACACTGAATTATCCCTCCTGGTCCTCATGCGTGAGACAATCGAATGTGCCCCAGAGCCTCTATACCACGGAGACAGCTCAAGTCGATGTTTTCATCATGTCTTGTGACTCTCGTAGCCTGATTTTCTCCCTGTAAAGAGGCACAGCAAGTGTAGGGTTTAGTGGCCCAGAATTCAGTCATGGACTTTTCCCTTTTGCTTTCATTTCTGTCTGATCACATGATTTTCTGAGGACTGAGATTACCTTCATGCTGGTGGAAGAACAAATATTCAAGCGAAAGTTTAAATGATGCCTGCCGCCTTTGCAGTGCCTACACCTCCATATCTGCATGTTTATGGACTATTCTGAAGAGCAAAGACTTTGGCCCAGGCCTTGGCTATGCTTCGCTTTCCTCTGCATACACAAGTCCTCCAAAAACTTGTTTCTAACAAATTCTCTTATGAAAACAGGAGTGAAAGTATTCTATGTAAAAAGTACAGAAGAACAATGTCAAACAATAGCAGCGTAATAAATAATAATACACTTGTGAGCACATATTATGTGTCAGAGACAGTACTAAGCCCTTTTTAAGTTGTTTGATTTTCACAACCCCTCTGAGGTAAATGCTACTATTCACAAGGTAAAGAAAAAGGAAGCAGGCTCACAGAGAATTAGCTTCTTTCCCAGAGTCCCAAATCCCCCATTCAAAACTAGGACCACCTTGCTCCAAAGCTTCTGACTGTACTCCACTATGCCTCTTTAAGACTGATTCAGATTTGGGTTTCATTTTAAAATGGTTAACTTTTAAATAAGTACCACCAGGAGGTAGCGCTGTGCAGCTAGCCTGTTGTAAACGTGCGGATAGCTGGTGCCCGAGGTTTGCAGAGGAGCGGCTGACCTGCTCCCACCCCTGTGCCCTAGGTTTCCATCTGGAGCAGCACCTGAGTGAAGTTGCTCTGCAGACAGCTCTCGCCAGCTCTTCCAGACACTATGCCGGCCGGTCCTTCCAGATATTCCGGGCCCTCAAACAGCCACTGTCAGCACACGCCTTGTCGGACCTTCTCTCGAGGCTGGTGGAGGTGATTGGAGAGCATGGAGATGAGATTCAGGTACGGAAGGAAAGTCCGGGAACTCACCCTTCTCTCAGCTCAAAGATGAGGAGTTAATAACTTTCTTTGAGCTTTCTTCCTCTCGCCAAGTATCCCAGCCATTTGGACGTGTAAAATTTATTTTAAAATTCTAGAGGTTGACCTTTATTTTTACAAAAATCACTCCAGGGGGCATTGTCCTAGAAATTCAGTGGACACTTTTATTGAGCCAACAGCTGAAATCCTGTGGTGACTCTTTGTGTTGTTTTGTCTTTATTGATTTTATTTGGTGGGGGCTGAGGGAGTTGTCTTGTTTTGTCTTTTCTACTAACAACCTAAGATGCAGTTGTGCAACCTGCCCACCCAGAGAAGGGATCGCTATTGTATCTGTGCAAAGCACCCCACCTGTCTGTGTGGTTAGCCTTCCATAAACTGAGAAAAGCGAAAGAAGTAGTGGGGAGAGTAGATGCCACAGGAAGACCCTGTGGACTGGGGACCCCAGAGACCAGGGAGCTGGAAAGCCAGGGGCATTACAAGCTCTGTAGCTTGGGCCAAGCCCTCCTTTTCTACCAGAAGTGTTCTGCATCTCAGAGGACCTGCACTCCTGTAGACTTAAGCTTCTTCTCCTCCTCCTGGCCACTGGCAGCACACTATAAAATGCCCCTGGGACACAGCCCTTCTCATACTTCATCTCTTAATCTCTGGCTTTCAGACGTTGCCACTCTGTATTTCAGATGCCCACCATCCCCCTCAACAAGGGGCCATGCTTGTCCCTTGCCCCCTCCCTGTTGGATTTCAAATGAGATTGATCTGTGGAAGACCTCACAGCTAGGGAAATAAATCTTCATGATGATCTGCTAACTCCTAAGCCATCTGAATTTCCTAAGTGGCCCTTAAAATTTGTTTGTAGCCTTTGTACATTAAAGTAACCATGACTGTCTAGCTTTCAATATTACCATTATTTGAATAGTTTGCTTTGATTAAATTTATCTTCAGGAAGTTACTAATAGTTATAAGCAGTACAGAATGTTGTCTTTGCCTGTTTGGCAGGGTTACGTAATGGAAGCACTCCTTACCTTGGAAGCTGCTGTGGGTAACTTGTCTGACTGCCTGAAGAACAGTGATCTCTTAACTGTATTATCTCGGTGAGAATCAGTTTAACGACGTTTTGAAAATCAAATACGCGGTACTGAATATTTGGGAGATGCCTGGACTTTGGGCAATGTCTAAAGAACAAATCCAGTTTTGGAAGTCTGTGTATGATCCAAGAAAGTATGTATGACATTTCCTTAAGTTAAAAAAAAGGAAGTTACAACACACACACACACACACACACACACATGCACACAGTAGATAAGTATTTTAAAACATCAGCAGGATAGACAATAAATGTTATTTCTAAATAATACAAATATTAATGATTTTTCATTTCCTATTTCTTTGAGTATTTTTGCAAATTTTATGTAATTATCCTATTTATTACATTCTATAGAAACAAAGTATTTTATTTTTAAATTTTTTAAAATTTTTTTATTTTGGCCGGCTTCTCATCATGGTGGCTTCTCTGGTTGTGGAGCATGGGCTCTAAGTGCATCGGCTTCAGTAGTTGTGGCGTGTGGGCTCAGTAGTTGTGGTGCATGGGCTTAGTTGCTCTGCGGCATGTGGGATCTTCCTGGACCAGGGCTCAAACCCATGTCCTCTGCATTGGCAGGAGGATTCTTAACCACTGCACCACCAGGGAAGTCCTATTATTTATTTTTGGCTGCATTGGGCCTTCACTGCTGTGTGCGGGCTTTCTCTAATTGTGGAGAGTGGGGGCTACTTTTCCTTGCGGTGCGCGGGCTTCTCATTGCGGTGGCCTCTCCTGTTGCAGAGCATGGGCTCTAGGTGCGCGAGCTTCAGTAGTTGTGGCACGTGGGCTCAATAGTTGTGGTGCATGGGCTCAGTCACTCCACAGCATGTGGGATCTTCCCAGGCCATGGATCAAACCCATGTCCCCTGCATTGGCAGGTGGATTCTTAACCACTGTGCCACCAGGGAAGCCCCAAAGTATTATTTTTTAAATGAATATATACGAAACACAACTGATCGATCACTATAAAAACAGTTGGAATAAATGTTGATTTTACTTGAAGAAATGTCTACCTTAGGATCTTTCTTTTTTTTAATTTTTCAATTCCTTTTGCTCCTGGCAATGTTTAATAGCCCATTTCAAATCATTCACAATTTTGCATTCTGTTTGTGTAGTTAAGCTCATCTTGCTTGAAATTCAGTCAGCAATGTTATATCACGTTGAGCTTTGTTTCATTTTTAAGTTGAACATTTTTATGCATATGTAATTTTACTGTGATTACTACCATCATACATACTTATCAATAGAAACCTACAGATTAATCTAAATCAGTAAAAATTTAGCAAGAATGTTCATAAAGAGTTCTATCTTTTCAGCCTGTAATAGATTTAGAAATCATTTTTCATAAACGTTTATAAGTGCAAAAATTTTCCTTTGACACAAACATTTACTTTTTTTTCCTAGATATTTCTTTATCTGTTCTTTTTATCAGTCAGTTAATAGAATATTAACATTTGTACCTATCAGGTACATTTCATTTTGTAATCACTCTTACCCAAATTCAAACAAAAAATAAATGAAAGATCAGTAAACTTTACAGACAACTGCTTATTTCTTTAACTTTTTGATAAGTGGAAATCAGTATTCGGTTTTGTTGGTGAGGGTTGTTCTGATTAAGTTTTGTTTTTCATAGCTTTATGTTTAAGAATAAGGAAACATATTCTTTCAGTTTAAGAATATGGAAAAATGAATAGAAAGTAATATTTCCAAAGAATGATTTCCCTCCCTCATTGTTTGTTGATGGATCTTGAGAGGACTAGCCTTTCACTGAAATGTGTTGGCTTCCTATTGAACTTTTTAACTTTTATACCCAGCTCTTCATCACCAGACTTAAGCTCTAGCGCTAAACTAACAGCAAGCAGAAAGAGCACAGGACAACTCAATGTGAACCCTGGAACAGCCAGCGGCAACGCAGCAACTGCAGAGCGCAGCCGGCATCAAAGGAGCTTCTCTGTGCCCAAGAAGTTCGGTGTTGTCGACCGGTCCTCAGACCCACCTCGGAGTGCCACCCTGGACAGAATTCAGGCCTGTACCCAACAAGGCCTCTCCTCAAAAACCAGAAGCTCATCTTCCTTGAAGGACAGCCTCACGGACCCATCGCACATAAACCATCCAACCAACCTGTTGGCCACCATCTTTTGGGTCACGGTGGCCTTGATGGAATCCGATTTTGAGTTTGAATACCTAATGGCCTTAAGGCTGTTGAACAGACTGCTGGCTCACATGCCACTCGATAAAGCTGAGAACCGAGAAAAACTGGAGAAACTCCAGGCACAGCTCAAGTGGGCGGACTTCTCAGGGTTGCAGCAGCTGCTCCTGAAGGGATTCACCTCCGTCACCACCACCGACCTTACCCTGCAGCTGTTCAGCTTGCTGACACCGGTGTCTAGAGTATCCATGGTGGACTCATCCCAAGCCATTGGTAAAGCCCGCATCACTCACGCTCTTACAGTTCTGGTCATGGTGGGACTCATGTTTAGTGTAATAAGATAATGTGGGCTTAGTACTTCTAACGATTCTGCTTAAAAATGGGTCTTTGGGAATACTTTGTTCTTTCTTTTAAAATTCTATATAAGTCTTAAAATTCTATATAAGTCTTAATTATGTATATTGTAAGAGATATTTTTAAGGCAATAACATAAAAGGGGCAGGAGTAATACATAAGACAGTAATCATTTCTTTATGCTTTCCAGGTCAAATTGCAGACAGTGTTGGTTTATTTCATTGCTCTTGTACAGACTTTTTTCCCTTTTTTCTTAACTCCTAAATCTTTTATTTTTCTAAGCCTTTCTTTTCCTCTTGAAAATTCCCTTGGTTCCCTATCATTTTGAATTAAGCCAACAACAAACCAGATTTTTAATACCATGGCATGTGGCCCAGAATTCTTTCCAGGAAGCCAAAGCTTAATACAGTGGAACTAAGCTACTCCTCATCATTTTAAAGAGTCTTTCTGATTACATGAGTAAGACTTAAATTGATTGGCCTGTGTCTTCTCAAGCAGGTTTTCCTTGAAATACATTTTTTGATAAAAATTCAAACTAGTGCTTCAGTTCATTTTAATCTGCTTTTAAAAATCTGTGCCAATCATTCTTATTTGTAACAGGCCGTAGCAAAACAGCCGCTGAACCTGCAAATTACAAATGTACTTCAGTGCCTCCTTTGAAATGGTGCCATTGCAGTGGTACATTTTTCCTGGATTTATGTTAGTTCAGATCAAAGCTGCTTCAAAAGGCTGCTTTTACATCACCTCAGAATAAAATCTGTAATATGCCTTCCCGCTATTAATGGTTCAAATGCACCGTATTCACTTGTCTCCATTGTATCTTCTCTAATCCAGGGTTTCCACTGAATGTCTTGTGTCTCCTGCCCCAGCTGATACAGCATTTTGAAAACCCCAGCCAGTTCTGTAAGGATATAGCCGAAAGGATTGCTCAGGTATGCCTTATGGTTTCACCCTCAGGCAGATCCAAGGCCTAGTGGTGGACAGAGTTTACCAGGCTTAGACAGGGCGATGAGTTTCATAAACCTGAAAATAATAACTGATATCACTAGTAATTCACATCTCTGGGTGGCTGATTTGCATTGTCATTTCATTATTGAGAAAACAAGTGGAAAAAATTGTGAAAATTAAATTACTAAGCGCCTCTGCAGCTACACAAAAAATGTATCGATCAATTTTCCAGGCTGCTGGGGCTTATAGCAAAATTGCTGACATTTCTTCCTATTCATCAGGCTGTTTTATCCCTAATTGATTTTCTTCTTGTAAAAGGTTTGTTTGGAAGAGAAGAACCCCAAACTTTCCAATCTTGCACATGTCATGACTCTTTATAAAACACACAGCTACACGAGGGACTGTACCACGTGGGTCAACGTGGTCTGTCGATACCTTCATGAAGCATATGCTGACATTACCTTGAACATGGTTACCTACCTGGCAGAGGTAAGCTCTTCAATTAAGGATAAAATCTGTTATAATTTCTATGGGTAAAATATGTATGTAAAACTGATAACAATAGCCTTAACTTATTGATCGCCTATTATCTACCGGCATAGATGCTGTATGGAATCATTTAAAATCCTCACAACAACCCAGTGATGTAGGATTCTTTATTTTAACAAAGAATCCGAGGCTCAGCCGGGTTAAGTAATCTGCCACAAGTTTAAGGTGAAATGAGGTATAGCTGCCTCTGAAGCTTAAACTCCTTTTTACTACACTAATACCTGTCAGAAATGGCAGAGATGAGGAGATTTTATCTGCATTATTCTGGGTGTTCAAATCTTATTTAAGGAGTTATTGTGTGGCTTGTATGTTTAATGGTTGTTTGCTCTGAACTCATTAACAAAGCACATATTTTTGAAAAAAACTTTTTATCTTCATCTTTTGTGTTTGT
Source organism: Balaenoptera borealis (assembly GCF_965194805.1). NCBI lineage: Eukaryota > Metazoa > Chordata > Mammalia > Artiodactyla > Balaenopteridae > Balaenoptera > Balaenoptera borealis. Next base: position 9,787,928 of record NC_138877.1, read on the forward strand.
TTTTAAAACTGGGATGGGATTTTTGTCCTCATACCATGTGTTCCTAGCACATTCATTGCAAACCCCTACTCTGAATTCTGTGTACGCTGACGCTAGAAATACATACCACTCTCGGCAAGTGAAGAAATGTATTCTCTAGCACCCCCAGACCCCAACTAGTTTACTATACAAGGTCATGAAATCTGTGAGGCAAGTGACTGATAGTATCACCTTGTTTCAGCATTTTCAGCATTTGCTCTTCCTTTCTGGATCTGCGTTCATGCCTCTTGCTGGGGCCTTTTCAGAAGTGATGAGGACAGTCCATTCTAATTTTTCTTGTATTATATCACCAATCCAGAGTGCAGATAGGTTAAGAATCAATCAGTCATTTTCGGAAAGGCTCTGTAAGACTGAAAGCCTCTACCTAGAAAAAGGTAGCTGCTTCATCCACCAGCATATATAGTTGACCCTGCAGGATTTTGATTTGCAACACAGATCAGCAATATTGGGCTGTATTCGCACTGTCAACAGCCGAGGATTATTTTGCTCTTTTCACACCCCCATCCCTGGCATTTAAAGAACCTCTCTTAAGTGCCACCCTACTGCTTTTGACAATCACCTTGGTCACATCTGTCCCTGCAAGAGTTACTAATGCAGCACACACATACCTTAGCACACAAGAAGTACCGGGATAAACAATGCAAACACCCTGCTTACTAAGGCAGCCGATGCCTGTTTTAAAACAAGGTGAACTGGGAGAGAGCAAGGAGGCAAAATTTGTTTGGTTCACTAGACATAAAAGTTTCAAAGATACAAATGGGCTGTGGTCTGTACATACGATGGAATATTATTCAGGCTTAAAAAGGAATGAAGTACTGACACATGCTACAACATAGATGAACCTTGAAAATATTATGCTAAGTGAAATCAGCCAGACATAAGAGGACAAATACATGATTCCACTTATATGAGGAACACAGAAGAGGCAAATTTATAGCCATTGTTTTACAGTTACAGAGTTTAAGTTTGGGATGATGAACAAGTCCTGGAAATAAATAGTGGTCATGGTTGCGCAACAATGTGGGTGTACTTAATGCTGCTAAAGTGTACACCTAGAAATAGTTAAAATGGTAAATTTTATATTATATGTATTTTACCACAATAAAAAAATAAATTAAAATGGATATCCTAATTTGTTCTGTGCTGCCCTTATCAACAATTGTCACCACAAATTTTATGAAAAACTTACCTACTCACTACATATGATATAAATTAACTGCTATTTCAGTTAGTCCCATGTTCTTTCAGGTGTTGGCCAGGTACCTACATATAATTTTAGGCGGCTGTGGTCACTGTTTCCATGAACCTGCTGTGCTCACTTCACACTAACTTTGTATGTGTGTATGTGTTGACAGAGCTCACATCTTGTCACTTTCAATAACTGTGGAATTATATCGTTAACCATCTGCCTTTTGTTGCTTGTATTCATAATTTTTTTAAAAATAGTCCTTTGATGCAGACTTTTTATCAGATTATATTTAGCTCATTTTTCCTGGTGGCATTTCCCAAAAAATCTATCCAGGTAAAGCTCATGGATACATTTGGGAAAATGTATGCATTTGGGAAATTGGTCTTCACAGAGATTTTCCCAATTTACAAAACTACAAACAATGTATAAATATTCAGGTTATCCCATATCCCCACTAAATTCTATCATTCCATTTATACATGTTTTCAGTTGAATATTTTTATTGGTACTTTAAAAATCTCTTTATGTATTTCCTTTCTAGTGAAGATATTCCTTTTTTCATACAATAGATTTGTGGAATTGTATATTTCCTCATCTGTTAACTCTTCAGTTATTTCTTTGGGCCACTTTTTTTTTAAAATTCATTTATTGTATTTTTGGCTGCGTTGGGTCTTCGTTGCTGCGTGCAGGCTTCCTCTAGTTGTGGCGAGCGGGGGCTACTCTTCATTGCGGTGCGCAGACTTATCATTGCGGTGGCTTCTCTCGTTGCAGAGCACGGGCTCTAGGCGCGCGGGCTTCAGTAGTTGTGGCTCTCAGACTTCAGTAGTTGTGGCTCACGGGCTCTAGAGCGCAGGCTCAGTAGTTGTGGTGCACGGGCTTAGTTGCTTCGTGGCATGTGAGATCTTCCCGGACCAGGGCTCGAACCCATGTCCCCTGCATTGGCAGGCAGATTCTTAACCATTGCACCACCAGGGAAGCCCTGGGCCACTTTGGATGTGGAATTTCAGCATTTATTTGAATCATTTCTATTAATTTTTAATTTTGAACAGTAACCTTTTTCATTATGTCTGTCACATCAGTTTTCTCATTATTTTGCTTTCCTTTTTGAAAATGTCATTGATTTTTTCCCCCGGATTATAAAAGCAGTATGTTCAAAAATAATTATATTATCTAGGGAGAAACACTATCAACATTTTGTTGGGTTTACTTCCAGCATTATTTCTATATAACACACACCCATTCACATCAATGTTGGCATCATCTATTATATAGAAATTATATATCCTTCCTCTTTCACTTAATATTATCTGATATCCTTTACGATCTTTAAAAATGTCATTCTTTTGACTACATGATATTTCATCATACAATTTACCATAATTTATGTATCCATTTCCCTAGTGTTTGGCATTTAAATTGCTTACAGAGCTTTCTTGTTTTGTGTGAGTTTTTTGGTTGTTTCTTTTTTACCATTATAAATAATGCCTTGGTGAAATCTCTTACTTAAATCTTAGTATTTATCTCTAGGTTTGGAAAAGTTCCTAAAAGTGTAATTAGTATTTCAAAAGATATGAACCCTTTTAGTACTATTGATCTCAATTGCCAAATTATCCAATTTACATTTCCACTGATGTGTAAGAATACTCTTCTTATATCCTCACCAATACTATCATCAATTTCTAATCTTTGCCACTTCGATAACTGATAAATGTATCTTTCGTTTTCATTTATATTTTTCAGTCATTAGTGGTGTTTGATGCTTTCCTTTTGAGGTTTATTTTGTTGCATGCCATTGTGTAATATTATATACTCAGACCTACCTGCGTTGCCTTTGATAATACCTCCATTTCTTCAATAGTTAGGATTTTCTTTTCCCTCCTAAGGAAATGTGCAATCATAAAGGTACTAGGAAACCCTGGTGCTTCTGTGTGAAAATCTGGTGTCAAACTGACTCACTCTGTGCTTTTCCCCACAGCTGCTGGAGAAGGGCCTTCCCAGCATGCAGCAGCCCCTCCTGCAGGTGGTCTACAGTCTGCTCAGCTACATGGACCTTTCTGTCGTTCCGGTAAAGCAGTTCAATGTGGAAGTTCTGAAAACCATTGAAAAATACGTGCAAGTGAGTATTTGAATCAGCATGTTTCCCGAAAGTCATTCCAGAAAGACTGAGGCTTTGCATGGAGCTTTCTTTGTACTTGGCCACAGAGCTGTATGGGTGCCAGGCTGCATGTTCATTCATTGGTATCCATAACGTGCTGAGAGCGGCTGAGAACGGTGGCCGACCACCCCCAGGTGGTGTCCTGAGGAAGAAGGCAGGACCAGGCCGCAGTGCGTTCCTGAGCCTTCGGAGGACACCTCTCTGCCTCTTGGGCTTCTAGGCTGGGTATTGAAAGCACACTCCTGGCTGGGAGGGCAGGGGCAGGGTCTCATTTGAGCGGTCCTATTTCAGTGGAGAAGGAAGAAGCCACTTGCTTGTGCCTGGTTCTAGGCCAGGCGTTTCAAATGTGAACAGTTAATTCAGAGGTTCACATTGTCCCTTTAGAGCTGAAGGAATTAAGGTTAAGAAAGTGGCATAAATGTACTTGAAAATACTCCAACAAACAAACATAGTGTACTTGGTAAGTTTCAGAGTTCAAGGGCAAATGCTAGGTTTTTCTCTGGTTAAGCTCATTGACTAAGCCATACAATTTTCGACTTTTTTTTCCATCCTCACTTCACCAGTCACATTACTTGCAGAAAATTACTTAATGCTAAAAATGATTTTCAAGCTTTTCGTTTTTTCGAGTGGCGTTGCTCCAGTAATAGTTGTACCATGTGGTAGGCATTCATTACCACTTTCTCACTTTACACTCATGAGAGACAGAGGGTCAGTTCACATCTTTCTACTAATCATGTGCCCCTAGTTTAAAAAAAAAGTGATTGTTTTATTAGGCTACCTATTCTTAGGCCTGTGGGCCATCCCTGGTACTCAAGATCTTATCTTGAATGGTGGCTAATTTCATATTCAAACCATGACCTCCCGTGTGCAGAATTTAACAGTGAAGGAAATGTGTTTTATTTCATGCACTTTATTCCAAGGCCTAGGCAGATAATAACTTTTATCATGCTAGTTTATCTGTGTTCAATATTTTTGTGGGAGAAGTACCTCAGTCGGCCTGGGGTTGTCAGGGATCCAAAGAGGGTGAAACAAATGAGACTTACAGGAAGAGTAGGAGTTTGATAAGGCAATAAGGAGAGGAAGGGCATTCCAGGATGAGGGAATAGCATGAGGAAAGGCACAGAGGCTAGGAGACCTTGGCTGGTTTGGGCAACTCCAGGAGTTGCCTGGGGGAGATTACCCCTGCAGGCCTCGCTCAAGGAGTGTGGACTCCACCTTGTCCACCAGAGGGAGCCCTTGAAGGAGTTTAAGCAGGGAATTGGCTTGAGCTGAAGATTCTAGAAAGATCACTGTAGCTGGAGTGGGTTTGATGACGGACCCAAGGAGAGGCTGCAACTGGGGAAACCAGTTAAGAGGCCATTGAAATAGTCCAGGCAGAGGCCAGAGAGGATTCAGCTGAGCCAGTGCCAACAGGAATGGAGAGGGGGTGGATCAAGTTCTCAGGAGGGAGGGAAAGAGGGGAGGTAAGAATGGCTCCCAGATTCCTGGGTTAGGTCTTGAGGAAGATGTGGCGAAGAAGAGAAGAGGGCTGAGGGCAGAGATCAGATGCCCGGGAGCAGGTGCAGCAGAGAAGTAGGAGAAGGACCAAGGAAGCTTGGAAACTGCAGGTGGGGCGAATCTTGAGAAAGAGTGAGTAGACGGTAGCATAAAATGCAATGAGGGTTGCTGCAGGGGAGGGGGGGCAGTTGTTTGTCTTCTGTTTTGTTTTGTTTTTCAAACTGAAGAAATACCTCATCAGCAAAAATGGTACCTTGTTATTTTAAACTTTTACTTATTTGAATGTGGACAACACGTGTCTTTTTTTATTCTTGTTTCCTAAATGTAGTTCATCTTATGCATAAATTATCTTTTTATGTCATTTGCCTTTTACTTATCACAGAATTTCCTGCACTGTTTTAAATCAGTGAGCTCTGACCGGTCATTAGAAGTTTTGGTAGCTAGCGGCATATTAGTGTTTTGTTTTTTTTTTTAATTATTTTTGTCCATTGACTGTTTTATTTCCTTCAGAGCATCCACTGGAGAGAAGCTTTGAATATCTTGAAGCTAGTAGTTTCTCGATCTGCCAGCCTAGTTTTACCTTCCTACCAACACAGTGACCTTTCAAAGATAGAAATACATCGAGTATGGACCAGTGCGTCTAAGGAATTACCTGGGAAAACCCTGGACTTTCACTTTGATATTTCAGAGGTATGTTAACTGTTTCTGTAAACTTTAGCATGAATACATAGTGGCAAAGGTCAGAACTAGTTGCCTGGAGAAGGGGAGACTTATTTTACAGTTATGTCAAGTGAAAGCTCCTAAGGCCTAAATTAGGTTCAACACATTGTCCTATTCACTGGGGCTCTTCTCTGGCAGCTTTTAAAAATAGAAGCTAGCCTCAGTTATATAAAAATGATTTCCCCAAAAAAGATAACTTTAAAATGGAATGATCTTAAGCATTTTAAACCATGACCTTCACTCATTCTTTGTTTGACAGCTGTCACGTCCTATCTTGTATCCGCAACCTTGTTTCCTGAACTGCAACCAAACCAGCGGATGCCTGAGATTTACAGGAATACAGAATCTGCCTTTATGGTCACTTCCCCAAGCCACACTGCTTTTTAAACCAGTATAACTATCTAAATTCTTGCCTTGAGGGAGATGGGTGTGCGGAGGGAAGAGACTTATGAACTCAGGAGTTAGGAAGAGAAGAAGACAGAAAATAGTCAGGTTTACCTGCTGGTCCATGAACAAACTTTTGGGAGGCCTGTACTTAACTATTTTAGTCTAAGATGTAAAAATACGTTTGCTTTCCTGTCTCCTTTACCCCGTGACCCATAAACCCCCCAAAGCAGAAACAATGGCCTGTCCACTTTGTAAGCAGGGTCTGTACAGTGTCTGATGCATGTTAGGTACTTCATAAATATTCTTCAACACGGCTGAATGGATTCATTCACTAAAGGAATAAACTAGATCAGCTTACATGGGACTTACTCTATTAATTAGGTTGTGGCTAGATTGGGTTTTTTCACACAGTAGTCTCATTGACCGTTCATCATTTCAATACTCAGGTAGAGGTGCTGTTGTGCCACCATTGTGATATTTAGTATCTCTATGATATTAAGGTATCAACTCAGTATTTTTCAATTTTTAACATTTTTTTTACATTGCTGGAGGTGGGGGAAGCTTACTCTTTGACTGTTTACTCTGTCCCAAAGAGGTACAGAAAACCTGTAGCCAGTCAGCTGCATGCCCCGGAGACCCAGCTGCTCCAGAAAGATGTGCCTTGAGAGGCAGGTGGAGAGTTACCAGCCAGCGTCTGCCGTCTCTGAATGTAGGCCTACGAACAGGTTTCTGCAGAGACCTCCCTGGGGCTAAGGTTTGGGAGGTGCTGCCTGCCCAGCCACCACACTCCGGGACTCTCAGGAAGTGACATTTCTGAAGTGTTGTCAAGAACCTGGCCCTGACCTCATTCATTAAAATAATTGAAAAGATATAAATAATTTAAATAAATTTTTAAATAATTGAGAGTGTATCAAGATTGGTAATTACAGGTTGGGATGAGGGGAAGGGATTTTGGTCTTGTTTTAACTATAAAGAAAGTCTTTCAAGCTTAAACATCTGAAAACTATTTTGCTTTCCTGCATGTCTTCCTTCTTATCTTTACAATCATTTCTAAAGTGTGTTTAAGAACAAGCAATTGGATTTGTTTTCAGCTGCTAAAGAGGGTGGGAAAGGGTTGAAGATGCAAAATGATCTGGAATATGTATTTGAACGTAAGGAAAATGAGCCTCCTTGTAACACTGAACTTCTCTAATCTAAGTTTTAATCAGATAAGCAGTTCTTGGTTGCTGCTGGGACAGAGCGATCCGTATACCCCAGAAGTATGAATGAGGTAGAAGAACGTGTGCTTCTCTATTCTTTTTTCTCAAGACGCCCATCATCGGGAGGCGATATGATGAACTGCAGAGCTCTTCCGGGCGTGATGGGAAGCCCAGGGCCATGGCTGTCACCCGGAGTGCATCTTCCACCTCATCAGGCTCCAACTCCAATGTCCTTGTTCCTGTAAGCTGGAAAAGGCCCCAGTATTCTCAGGTAAAGAGTCCTCGACTCCCAGGATTGGAAGGGAGCTTAGGGGACCTATTGAACCCAACTGTGATATGGGATTCCTGCCTCCACCATCCCAATATTTCCCGTCTGGGCATCGACACTTCAGTGATGAGGATCTTACGGTATTCTGTATCCCGAGGGAACCCATTTTATCTTTGAACAGTTCATTACATTGAGTTGAAGTCTGACACTTTGTTGCTTCTACTCATGGGTCCTAGTTCTCTTAAGGCTTAGAAAATGCAATTGGATCTGTCTTTCACATGGCAGCCCTTCAAACACTTAAAGAAACCCTCCCCCCTCTGCCACTCATCCAAATCAGTCCTCTTTTCTCCAAGTAATACATGCTTAGTTCTCCTAAGCAATCCTGCGTGACAGGGCCACACCCCAGTGACCATTCTGGCTGCAGTCCCGCGAGCCTGCCCTCCAGTCAGTGGGTTCCATGCACACCTGACCCCGCAGAGCAGGCTGGACGGCCAGGTTTCTCTGCGGTTCTGTTATCTGTATGCACTTTCTGGGTGACTGCGTCACAGCGTTGATGTCATTGGACTTACTGCCAAGTGAAACCCATGCATTATTTGGGGCTCTTTTGGTGACATGTGCCAGAAGCCCAGTGAAAAACTGCCTTAAGTGGAAAGGGAACGTGTTAACTCCTATATCATAACTTCAAGCAGAACTGGATTCTAGCACACACAATCCTTAGACCCTCTCTGTCCTTCTCACCGTCCCCACCTTGTCTTCCCAAAGTCTTAGGCCTGCTTTCCTCCCTGCTGACCTCATTCTCAGGCAGACTGTTCCAACGTGAGGCCCAACAACCTCTGGCAGCTCCAGATTTACATGGTCTTTGGCCCTGACGATCTCAGGACAGAGGCCTCCCCTCCCCAACGTCGTAGCAATTCTGGAGCAAGGGCTCTGTGCAAGAGAGGCAGAGCCCCATTTGGCGGGAGAAGAGCCGTCCCGAGATAAAAAGAGGGACTGCATTACCAGAGGGAGGCGAAGTGGGTGCTGCGCAGAGAAAAGCCCTTTGTTTGCACGCCCAGCAGGACTCATCCCACCCTCAAAGGTTAGGGAAATGGAGCTTAGAGCCCAGCGCCTGCTGGGGCAGAGCTGCTTCTCAGTGAGCGCTCACTGCGTGCCTGAATAGAGAGCCCGCTCTACTTTCTTGGGAATTTGGAAAAGAGAAGAGAAATGTACAGCCCAATTCCATGCTCCTCTACATTCATTCCTTCCCAGAATTGTAAAATGCCCACTAAAACTTAGGGAAATAGGTTAGTGAATCTCTTGCCATTCTTCAACATCAAGGTCTTTGACCTTGAAATGACACTATATTGAGTGTCCCGTCTATAATTTGAAAAGAAGGATGCAGGGAACTGAGTTCCATTAAGTAGGAAAATCTATGAGCGATATTGGCCTCCTTGCAGTCTCCATATTAAATCAGATTAAAAGGGAAAAAAATCATTTTCAGGAGAGGAGGACGATTGCTTTAAGAGCAATTCTGAGGCACATTAATGTTTTTTAGGCTCTGGTTACTCATCCTTTTCATTCTCAACTCACCAGTCCTTCTGAGACCTAGTTTGTCTATGTCACTGGGAAATGTGATGGTTTGTAGAAGAATCTCCATGCTTAAGGAACTGAAAAGTAAGGTTTACGAAGAAAAGCAAAAGGAATTCTATCCGTTTAACTATAGGAAGAATAAATTGAGAAAGATTTAATATGTCTTGCAAATAATCGAATTTAATTCTGCAGAAAGCAAATTTATCCTCCCATTTGAGGAAAAGAGAATTGTGTTGTAATATAATAGATTTAATTAAGGTGTAAGGAAAGGCTTGCTAATGATTGAAAGTTGTAGCACACAAGAAAGATTATCAAGGAGAGTAATGAATATCTGCTAAAGAGCCAAGGGGTTGACTTTCACATCCCCTCCCTTGGGAAAACTTAGATCAGCACTGTCCAGTAGAAACATAATGTGAACCTCATTTTAAATTTTCTAATAGTCACCTTCTGAAAAAAAGAAAAAAAAAACAGGTAAAATTAATTTTAATAACACATTTTAGTTAACCTAATATATCTAAAATATTATTTTTTCAACATATAATCAATATTTTACAATTATTGGTGAGATATTTTACATTCTCTTTTCATACCAACTCTTCATGTATTTTATATCTCCATTCTCACTGGCCACATTTCAGGTGGGTTAGCCCTTTGTGGCTGATGACTACAGTATTGGAGTAGATTTGATCACAGGACCCCATGATTAAAACCTGCCTGTGTGTTTCTTTTCCAGAAGAGGACGAAAGAGAAGTTGGTACACGTCCTTTCTCTGTGTGGCCAAGAAGTAGGATTAAGCAAAAATCCATCGGTAAGTTCTGTCCTATATCACATTTATTTTGGTGTCATAACCTTTTTACCTTTGGTCATGTAGTTTGGAGGTTTCAACTATGAATTACAAGTATGATATCCATCATCTAGATCAAACCCTTAGATTATTTCTCTCCATAGTATGATTTTTAATCTCAGTTCAGAAACAATGAAAGATGTTATTGGTTATTTGCTCCAGTTGGTAAATAAAAACTCAGTTATTTTAATTTTTTTAGTATCTTGGATCTTTTTAATAAATATGCCCATACTTTCTTAAAATATGTATATGTGACCGTCTTCTACACCACCATATATGAGATATGTTCCTTTTGGGTGTAATTTTACTCTCTGTACACACATCTCTTACCATGATGTCACTATTTTACTCATGTACAATAAAGGTGAAAATAGTGATATATTATCATGTTTTTTCTCATATAAACTTCCACTGAGGGACTTCCCTGGCGGTCCAGTGGTTAAGACTCCATGCTTCCACTTCAGGGGGCATGGGTTCAAGCCCTGGTCAGGGAAGTAAGATCCCGCGTGAAGCGCAGCCAAAAAAAAAAAACACAAACCAACAAACAGAAACTTCTACTGATGTTACAGTTGCACAAAAATGCCATTGAGCTTTGAAATAAATGAATAATTTAAGTATTAGAAGTTAGCTTCTGAAGCTTTTATAAAATTTAGAAAATTCAAATTGTGTGTGTGAGAATACTGTAGCAAAAGCAATAAAAATCTCAGGGTTTGGTTTTACCGGGTATTTTTATTTCATCTATATCACATCATCTTTATTAGTAACCAGAAAAGAAAATAGCAAACTAAGTGATTTCCCAAGTAAGAAGTAGCAAACAGTGTCTCTGTGGAACTACTTTTAAAATTCCAAAATGTATATACTAATGTAGTTCATGAGCAGGTGAAATATGAGACTCATAGATTCGTGCTAAAGTGCAAGTTGATACTTGTAATCGTCTGGGAATGTGCCCCAGCCAGAAGGGTGGCCTCTGTTGAAGTCACCTTCTGAGTTATTGATCAGTGGGTTTGCTGCTGCTCCTGTGACATCATTGAGGGCAGAGGAACGAGGAGATAGTGTGGGGCAGATTGAGCCCCCCAGACTGAAAGGGAGAGGAATGAGAGCCCTTTACCTCTGCACTGGCACAGCCAGAGAGGTCCGTTTCTTACCACCCCTGTGGTTACACTGTCTCCTTCAGATCCAAACCGCCTGCTTTGGTGCCAGGCCTTTCTAGCTAGAAATGTTTACTATGTTACAAATAAGAAAAGTGGCACTAACAAGGAAAGGGAGGCTTCGGCTGAGGAAATCAGAATTTTAGTCTCTCATCTCTCACTGACTAGTTGCCTGGTCCTCAGTGCTATTTATCTCATATACTCATTTGCAACCCCTGTACAGACTGTGTGTCTTGTACCATTTTATGAAAACCTAGTGCAAATCCTATGACTGCTCTTAAACACTGGAGAAAAAAAAGAATGTTTAAAATCCATTCCCGGGCTTCCCTGGTGGTGCAGTGGTTGAGAATCCACCTGCCAATGCAGAGGACACAGGTTCGAGCCCTGGTCTGGGAAGACCCCACGTGCCACGGAGCAACTAAGCCCATGCGCCACAACTACTGAGCCTGCACTTTAGAGCCCGCGAGCCACAACTACTGAAGCCCACGCGCCTAGAGCCCTTGCTCCGCAACAAGAGAAGCCACCGCAATGAGAAGCCCGCGCACCACAACGAAGAGTAGCCCCCGCTCGCCGCAACTAAAGAAGAAGCCCGCGCGCAGCAACAAAGACCCAACGCAGCCAAAAATAAAAAAAGAAAGAAAGAAATTTTTAAAAAATAATTTAAAAAAAGTAAAATCCATTCCCCTTTTTTTTTCCTTTTGAGAGATATTTGTGATATTTAAATTCTTATAAATGACTTGCTTACTTTCAAGGAAGACCAAGACGTTGTAACGGTTAAAGAATACTGTTCATTTTATTTAATATCAGTCTATGTTCAGGAGAGGCTGGCGAGCAAAACATTTAGATTTATTTGAAGTCTGTTATTTCTACAAAGTTATATTAAAATGGCCCAAGTGAAATGAACCTAAACATAGAAGTTAATTTTAAAATATTAACATACTAAAATTTTAATAGAAAAAAAAGTTTTGTTTGAATCGACAGGACAGGACTTCTAAGTATGAATTATGAGCACGGCTGCTCAGCTTCTCCTCTGTAATTCACATGAACAAGTACTGTACTTCCTGACTTATGTTTCTTTTTCCCTACCAGTTCCTGGTTTATCTCTAAGAGGGTTAAATCCTTTGCTCTCACAGTTCGTTCTACAATAACATATCTTGGCATCAGTAGTCCTTAAAATCTTACATGATAATATGTATGTGACGTGTGTGTGAATCTGTACAGTTTCTAACCTCGCTCAGTGCAGAAACAGTGGAAAATTTCTTGGCTGCTGTAGACTGTCTGTGAACACACACTCAGTTGTCACACACACACACGCGCACGTAGGATACACTTTTCATTAAGAAGCAGCGATCTGACTCTTGAACACTCTCCTAGTGTGTGAACTTGCATCTTTGCAATGAGTTGAATCTGAAGGCACCTGTCCAACATAAATAATAAAAGAACATTCTAAAAATACCCACTTAAGGAATTAGGTGTGTACTGGAAATACAGTGCTCTGAGGAGCCAGTTACACTTTTTGTAGCACAAACACAGAAGGGAGAGCGGTTTCTCAGGAGAGGACTCTTGGTTCGTAGGTGATTTTCTCGTCGTGTGGGGACTTGGATCTGCTGGAGCACCAGACGAGCCTCGTGTCCTCCGAGGACGGAACCCGGGAGCAGGAGAACATAGATGACACCAACAGTGAGCAGCAGTTCCGGGTCTTTAGAGACTTCGATTTCCTAGATGTGGAGCTGGAGGATGGAGAGGTACGGCCCGGGCTCGGTGAAAACCATCCGCTCAGCCTTTTCCTTGACTAACAGCACAGTTTCTTTCTACCTGCTAAATAATGAGTTCTTTAATTAGAAAGCTGTAAACTTTATTTTTAATCAATTTATTCAAAGTACAGCAGCGTAACTTTGGCAAAAGGCACCACACCCTTCCTGTCTAAGCCCACGGCCAAAGCTACCAAGTTCTTTCTAAATGGCAAAGATCTGACTTTGACCACACAGAGACTCTGTGTGTGTGTAGTCCAAAGGTGAACTTTAAAAAAAAATCACAGAAACATGCAAGGTCTGAGCCTGTTCTCTGGTACCTGGGTAAAACAGGCTAAGCATTTTATTATTTTCAATGTGAAATTGCTCTCATGGGTTGACGTCAAAGCTTGCCTGCCGCAACCTGCGATCAGAGCCTGAGGGCCCCGGCATCTTTGTGCTGTTTGATGAAATCCTCAGAACTTGAAACTAGATTTAACATACAAGAGCTCTTGGCTCTGCTTTCAGTTGGTTCTTGACACCTGGAGTAGCTGAATTCAAGTATCAACAGGCAGATGCAGATCTGTTTATCTGAATGATAATCATGGTAATAAGATGCTTTCCATTATGAGTCATGCTTTTGAAAACCTGGGATTGCAAGGAGGAGCATCATTTCGGTAGCTCAGGGGCACGTTCCAGCTGAGAGGCAGGCTTTTCCCTCCTGGGATGGACACTATGTTCCCTGAAGTGGGGCTGGCATCTGTAATAAAGCCTGGTACCCAGCCTGGCATGTGGTGGGATCCACATACTTCAGCTCACATTTAACCAAGCACACTCTATTTCCCAGACAAAGAAAGGGCTTTCTGCTAGTCGTACAGTTAGAATGGAGGCTCAAATTCAAAGTTTATCATATCCTATGGCAGGTAGGCTCCTCCTAAGTTAACGATAGACTTGTGGGAAATGATGCTTCAAGTAACTGCTTACCTTCCCTAAAAGGATATGATTGCTGACCAATCCACTTATGTCAAGGCAAGGCCACGGAGCTGGACAAGCGCTATTGAGCTCTATTTTTGTCCTTACTGGCCACTGACTACCCTGGCTGTCTGTGCCAGCAAGGAAGAATCATGTCCTCAGAATGAAGAATGTTTTCTTTACCAATTCTTTCCCTGGAAACAAGTTTAGCAGATCCAGTCCTTTAAGAGTATAAAGGCACCAACTGCAAGGCATCTTTAAAATGTGTAAGCTTTCATCTTGAATTGTTCTCAAACCAGTAACAAGCATTGCAGTTTTCTGACTGTTAACCATAATTAGTGATAAATCAATTGCTAAATGCGGTGAGGATTGTTTTAAAAGTCTAATGCAAAATACAGCTGTTTTGAATACTTTCGAAATGATCCAGAGGTATATGGAATGTCAAAAGTTTAGCTTCCTGGTCTGAGCAACTGACCCAATCTTTGCTCTTAGGCTAGAATTCAAGCTTGGGCACCCTCTTCAAGGGTTAAACTACGGAGAGAAAAATTGATGAAACAAGAGAGGCATCATTTTTCAGTGTCAGCCAAAGAAAAATGTGTTACGTGAAGGGACCTAGGAGGAATGGTGTCAGATAGAGAAATCAGAAACAATTTCAGAACAACTAACAAATTTAATTTCTATCAAAATAAAGTAAGGAAAACCATAGATGCCCATCACTTGAAAGTAAATATTATACTAATATTTTTCAAGGACAATAAATAACGATTACTATGCCTTCCTTCTAGTGTTCTCGCTACTGTCCTAGCCAACAAGAACTAAAAAACATAGTGATTATTTTATCTTGTATGATTAAGATTTTATAAGAAGTTCAAGAATGTGAAAGTATATATTTTATCCAAATAAACCATTTGAGAATATTTTGCTACTTCTCAATAAGGTTATAATAAGGGATTCTAGCAAGCTTACAGAGTGGCAGAGTGAAAATGCAAGCGTTTTGGAGTCAGGCAGGTCCAACTCTGACTTTCAGCTCTGCCACTGACCCAGCTCAAGCCTGGATGCAGTTTCTCTTGGCGTCTTCATCTATCGAATGGGAGTGATAATACCTGCCTATAGAGTTGATGTAAGGATCAAGTAAGATGACCTATGTAAAGCTTTTAGCATAATTTCAGGCAGTAGGCATTCTAAATATCTGTTCCTTTGTACTGTCTTTGGTGAATAATTTCAGTATTTCCTCATCTGCAAAAGGTAAGCATATTTGGCTTCTAGATCAACACACATTTACTAAAAAAAAAAAAAGACAAGGTTTTTGTCATGTCTATTCCTTTTCATTAAATAGTCTCAGAATTTATTGACTAATATCTTTAAGGGTTTGCCTTTGAATTTCTCAGAATCTTTAAAGGGTGCTGTGTCTTTGCTATTAATTGCACCTCAGCAGTGAAACAGATCATGATCACAAACACTTCTGCTTTTGTGAGCAGGATCAGGTGATGCCACCTTTTTTTCCCAGCTGATGACCCTCATTTAGTCTTTCCATGACATTTCACGATTTTCTCACAAATAAAAATTTAGGCATTCCAAAAAAAAAAGTGTTGAGGAGACCAAAGTTGTCACTGAAGTGGAAAGCTATTTCAGAAATTGTATTTATGATTTATTACCAACTACATCATCCACCGCTAAGAGGTTTGGAATTTCCGGTGTTTCGTACTAATTTTTCTTTATGGGGTTTGTGTATCTTTGCCTGTTTTCTTTAAGTTGCATCTACTGACATATATACTGTTAGCACTGTTAGTTGCTGTTGTGTTACAACTAAGACAAATGCACTTGAGTATCTAATATAATCATTTTAAATAGACCTCTTATTTGTTTTTCTGTCCATTCAATCTGCTACACAGGAACTTCAGGTAAGATGATGCTATTTTCAATTCAGATGCACTAGTAGATGTTTTGCATCATTGCAGATTTATAACTGCATAACTGCTTTTTCCCCCCTTCGAGAGTATGTATGCCTATTTGCACATTTACATTGAGATGTGTGTGATAGAAGTATTTTTCTTGGTTGCTGTAGAAGGGAAATATTTTCTGAAGTATAAATATGAGACAGTCTTAAAATCTTTATATGTTTAGTTCTGGAAGTTGCATGATTATATCTCTTGAGAGAGAGTGAGTTTTTAAATATGATCCATGGAAATCCTATAATTTCTCATTAGGCAGTTGTACAGCTGGATTGGTTTTGCTGTTAAATTCTTTTATTAAAAGTGAAATCAACAAGCTGTATCTAACAATATACCACATATACTGCCAATCAATTCCTTTTATTTTCCAGGAGTTAGGAGCTATCTTTGGATGGTGACTATATAAAATTTCATCCAAATGAGGACCCTTTTCAAGTAAAAGGGGTCCGGTAATAATTACACCCAGACAACAGGCATAAGCTGGGATTATCCTGGGCAAACTGACCTATGATCACCCTGTATCTATGTCATATAGACTTACTCTAAGTAGGTACATTTGGGGGAACATATTTTGACCATCCAAGTTCCTTCAACAATAATTCTTATTTTTTGGAACTCCAATATCAAAGAATACGATTTCCAACATTTCTGGAACATTCAATCGTGAATACTTTCTCATCTCAGTATAAATCCTGAGTGGTTATTTAAGTTTGATAACTGACATATGCAAATTGTCCATCAGGAATAGTTAGCCATCTTCTAAATTTTCTCACACATAGAAAATCTTACTTAATCAGTGAAACACTCTTTTGGCTTTTGACCTTGTAGGTAACATAAAATGCAAATCTGACATTTGGGTGTGGGGAAGTTGGAAGGTGGCTCTCCCAATAGGGTTATTCCTGTGCTATGAGAAGGCCCAGTTGACTTTTAATCACCACCGACTTTAACGTAGGCTAGGCTACTGTTCCATCTCAACCCCTCAGCTACCACCAGGGAAACAGTTTCAACATCTTTGCCTCTAATGGAGTTATTGCATCCTCTAGCAAGACACCCAGATATTATTCCTGCAAGAACAACTTCCCTGACTCTCAGTTCCCATGCCTGATTGATTCAGATCTTCACCTGAGCTGCAATCAAATTAACAGCAATGGCTATCTATACCCAATGTAGCATTCTCTGGCCCTAGGTGTCTGTATTTCTCTGCAAGCTCAGTGCCACCCAGGTTCACTGTGGGAGACTTCCAGAACTGCTGCCTGAGATAGTTCATCTAACCCATCCATTGATTTGGTACAAGAGAATCAGTTTTGTGAATTATGTTTTACAGTTGTACGTTTTTCCCAGTAACTTTTACATTCTTTTTTCTCTGTATTGTAATCTCATTTTTCTTTACCCTCTTTATTTCTTCACACATTGAGTTTTCTTTTTCTTCCCAGAACTCTTGCCTCTTCCACATTTTTTTCATTTTTTCACTGAAACAGCTATTTTAAAGTACCACCACAACAGTCAGCCTTTTCTACCGGGAAAAAAAATAATTTGGTGGTAATTTATCACAGCACTTACAGATAAAAGGTACAAATACAGCTATAAACTATGGAAAGCATATTCTGAGTCTTATAATCAAACAGTCCTAAGAACAATCATAAATATCATAAATGGGGTGAATAATGATAATTTCCATATCATATCCATAATGTGTTCAGGATTCTTACCTGTTGCCTTCCACCATGAATAGCCAAAACAGACTTTGGAAAAGCTAAGCATCTATTATATGAGAGATCTGTGAGAATGGTAAGATTCATTTCATTAGGAGCTGGAAAAAATAGACCCTTAAAACCAGAGGAAAATTAATAAATTTAATGCTCATTAATTTTAATAGTAATTTACATCTCTCACTGAAATTATATTATTATGCTATTTACTGAGCTCTCATCAGAAGGTTATTTATGGGACTTCCCTGGTGGCATAGTGGTTAGGATTTGGTGCTTTCACTGCAGAGGCCCAGGTTCAATCCCTGGTCGGGGAACCATCCCACATGCCATGCGGTATGGCCAGAATACAAAAAAATAAAATAAAATAAAAATAAATAAAACATCACATTTAAAAAAAAGTTATTTATGTCAGTGAACCATCAGTGTTTCAAATGACTAATATAAATAAGATTCTGTGCTAGATTTTATTCAGATTACCTATTTGTTTAGGTTAAAATTTGCTCACCAATGAGCTAGTAATACTTCTCTAGCTTTATTCCTATCTTAACAGAGAGAAAAATAAAACCCAGATTGGTTTTCAGAAAAAAAATTTATGTTCATCAAATAAGCTTATTTAATATCTGATGGTTTGTAGAGAAAGTCTGAGCTATATCTAAAATCTTTATTTAACACTTTACAGTGCCACTTAGCCCGGTTCTCAGTGCAAATGTACAATTCAGCAATAATCCTTGGTACCGAGTCAGTCCATTCAGGTATAGGGAAGGAACTGTTTTCTATGTTGGGACAATTATTTAAAGATGAGCCTAAAGCAAAACTGAAGCCTTGCTGCTCTGGCCTCTGCGTAGTGCATGATTGTCCGACTGTGCCCAGCTGCTCTCTGATACCCTTTAACTCTGCATTTTATCTGTGAACACTGCTGCGGCAGAAACAGCCTGGAATGTTTACCTAATGCTCTTCTACTTAATACCCAGAGGGTGTGGAACGTGCCACAAGCGTAGCTCCTACTTTTCCTCCTTCTGAAAAGAGTACTAAACAGGGGCGGGGTTTGGGGAGGGAACATCTCTTTTGAAGTTGTTTTAATATTAACAGTCTCTTTCTGACAGATTTTTGTTAACACGGATCATTTATAGAGTATCCCAAAATCAACTTGTTAAAAAACAAGATGTTACCCACTGTGCCAGAGTAGAGTGTATAATCATGTCTACCTATGATTTAATACGCATTTTGGTGAAAACAGTGTGCTTCTTACTGCTCTTCACATCACGTAAGCAAAATGTTTGGTGCCCAAGGCCATGAGGGCTTGAGAGTTCATAATGAAAATTTTTATTACTAAGCTATGGCTAATCGACTGTGTAAAGGCATGAGTGCAGGAGGATTTTGGCCTTAAAAAAGCAGCTGATGGTGTGATTTCAGGGCGAGAGTATGGACAATTTCAACTGGGGAGTCCGCAGGCGTTCTCTGGATAGTCTGGACAAGTGCGACATGCAGCTTCTGGAGGAGCGCCAACTCTCAGGAAGTTCTCCCAGCCTAAATAAAATGAACCACGAGGACTCCGACGAATCCTCCGAAGAGGAGGATCTCACCACCAGCCAGATCCTGGAGCACTCTGACCTAGTAAGTAGGAACTCTCCACCTACTCTTCCCAGGACATTGGGAGACTTCTTTTTGTGATTCAAGCAGTAGTGCAGTTTCCAGTTGCAGCTAAAGAAACTTGCTACAGCTGCTAAACTCAACTCTGAAACATCAGGTGGTGTCTGCTTCTCACCGGTCTCTTCTCTGTAGGTTGCAAATGGAAACAAACACTGGGGTTTTTATAAGCCCTGAATGCCATCAAATCTGCTCAGGCCTAGATTTTCCCCAAATAACTTTTATTATGCTGAAATCTTTTTTTTTTTTTTATAATTCCTCAGACATCTGAAGTTTGAGGAAATATGACACGGACATTTTGATGGGGTTATCTGGAAATAGGGGTGTTTGTATTTTTCAGTGCTGGGCCTTGCCAGCTACCGTGCTTAAGTTCTAATGACAGTGACGTATGTATGTTAAACAGTTATTACCTGTCCACCAAAAACTAGCTTGTACACTGGTTTGTATTCTTATGTAGAGAATAATTAGAGCTTTTAAAGAATGGGAATGTCACACTCTGTTTTGTTTCCTATGCTTTCTCAACAGATCATGAATCTCTCCCCTTCTGAGGAGACTCATCCCATGGAACTCACGACCACCTGCGATATGACCCCCGCTGACCCTCATGCCTTTAACACCAGAATGGCTAGCTTTGACGCTTCTCTGCCTGATATGAATAATCTTCAGATTTCTGAGGGTTCAAAGGTGAAGAGATTTTGGCAATCGTTGATTGTAGTTTTCTTTAACAAAAAAAATGTACTTCCAATTTTCTGAGCATTCTTAGCAGGTTATAAGTGGAGGGACTATATTTTCTTTCTTTCTTTTTTGAAGTAGTTGAGTTTGTGCCCCTAAACCTAGGTTTTGAAGTTGCTTTACTCTCACAGACCTGAGTGGCCATCTTCCTGTTGGTTGAAGGAGATTTGATTTGAGGTCCTTTTAAAATGAAACATTTTGCATTTTCCATAGAGCACGAACACTGCTCGTGTTTTGCCATTTGATTAATGGCAAAACAAATTGGTGTATGTCGGAGATTGCTGAGACTGGGAAACTGCTGTTCTTTGTCATGACTTTTATAAAACAATCTGCTAAGTGAGGTGTGGGTGTATGCACGTATCGGGGGGAAATTTTTTCCTATGTAGGAACCAATTTTACAATCTGTACATTGATTCTGTTCTCGCCTTTGGCGGACTATCAGAATCTTCAATATCAATCACAGTATTATGCACAAAACTGTCCTAGCCAGGCTCTCCGAGGAGAAAAGTAAGTAATGGATACAATTTCCTTATTTAAAAGGTCAGCTTTAAAAAAAAAAAATCTAAAAATGTGTATTTCATTTAAGGTTTATTTTATCAATATTTCCGTAAACTACCTTGTCCATAAAACTATCAACTCCCACACTGTGTTCACATATGTGCCCACATAAATGCCCATTAGTACAGAATTTTATTTTCTTATATTAGAAATACCAAAATAACCTATTGCTGTTAGGATAAGGTTTTCTTTATCTTTAGTTTGGTTATGGTGGTATAAGTTTAAGGAGAAAATGAAATAGAAAAAAATTTACGAAAGTATATTCTTTCTGATGCTTCTAATAGAAAAATATAATACTGGCTATTCTGTATTCTTTTACAGTGTGCTAAAAGATATGTCTGCGATCTAGCAAAATCTAATCTACTTTAAACCAAGGGCAACCAATGAAACTGCAATCACCTAAAAATATTGAAGCTTAAAAAATAATTATTTCTAAGACTTCCCCATTGCAAAAGGATGGTGATCAGGGTTCTTAGAATTAGCAGAGTCCTTTTTTAGCCAAAAAAGGGGCTAGAAAGAAAACTGTCTGAGATTAAAATGCCAGAATCTTAATATGAAGAAATGAACTTCATGGAAAGGACACCACAAAATAAATGTGAAGTTATTAGCATTTATTACTGCTCAGTCTTGCAATAGTCATTTTCTCAACTTTTCTATTTTGAATGCTAAGTTGTATAATTCCTCATACAAAGCATTGCCTAAGGAGTAATATTTTCATGGACTCATACAGAAATCTATCAAGGAATTCTGTCAAGGAAAGGCTGAGTTTAATTTCTGAAAAGCTATCTCTGTTTTTCACATCAGCTGGGCTTCTGCAATGTTTGATGATGTATCTGTGATGTTAGAAAGAGAAAATAGAAAATATTTTTTTAAGAACTCAGCCCGCCCCTAATAGATTAAGTCTATATACATTAATAACCCAGGCCAGTCAGCAGTCTCGTTGGAACCACTCTAGTTTTAAAAAGCAGGAAGATGTAAATCAACTATACTCCAATAAAAATTAATTAAAAAAATAAAAAAATAATAAAATAAAATACAGTGCTCTGCCCACTCATCAGACACAAGAAAGCAGTGAATCTTTCATCTTCTAGCCAAAATTAAGCTGCTGAACTGCGCGGCTGTCAACCTTGACAGTTACTGTTTACATTCAAAATTTGGGGTAAAGGATAAATGAGTTTTTAACAACAACAACAAAAATTATATGAAGTGGACCATTAATGAAATTCTAACTGGACAAGAAACTAAATATTTTTTTAATGGCAATAGTAAATGTTTTAAAGATAAAAAAATAAAAATAAAATAAATAAAAAGCAAGAAGCAGCAGATATGGATACACCTCTGAAATGCAGTATTTATGAGCAATTCCTTCAAAGACATGAGATAACCTATTTCCCTAACATATCTGTAAACATTTCTAATTTCCCTCTTTAATCCTAGACTCAAAATACTAAATGGGCAGCCAGATGTCAACCCACGATAACTCTCTAATTCATATATACATCTATTTCGCCTTGATTTTGTTTTTGTTTTAAGAAAATGACTCACTGAACCACGTACGTGTGATTTCTTCCTCTCCTCTTCTGCTCTGTGATCCAGTTGCCTTCCTTCCTCTCCCGAAGAACAATCAGTTCTCCAGATGATTTCCCCCTGGCCCAGGTTCAAGCCCAGCCTCTTTTTCCATTTGACTTGCTACGTCTTTTTCCTGCCCCTCAGTGATCCCAGCTCTGCCTGCCCTAGAGCCCTTTCATCTCGCAGATCATTCTACATTTTATAGCAACGTGAGAGCACCCTCTCATATCTGTTATCTTCAAGGGATATTCCCAAGAGTAAAGCATACATGTATATGGATCTTGGAGGATTTTCAGCATGGAAAGGCCTGTCAACGTGGTAGGCTTGGTGAATAACTCTGGATCACTTGTGAGCACTGCAGACACTTCTGGAGCCTTTACTATGCCAGGCACTGACAATTCTAAATTCTAGTTTCCATAGGTAATATTGGACATGTTATATAATATATTGGAGAGTTAACTCCAGATAACTTGCTTTAGAAGACTGGGGTTGTACAATGAAAAGAGTTCTGAATCAGAGATGGTGTCTCTAGTCCCAGCTCTGGCTCTGATTATATACCTGATATTAGGCAAGTCCTTTTCCCACGTGGAGCAACTGTTTCCTCGTCTATAAAATATGGAGATTGGACCAGGGGGTCTCTACGGTCTCTTCCAAGTTTAGCATTTTATACTTCATAAGCATGGGTCAAATATGGTAATCTACTGAGAGCCTCTTTGGGAACTCTCCCGGAAAAGACTGAAAAGAAGATAAAGAAAGAACAGTACTTCAGAGAATTCTTGAGTTTGGTTATAGAAATTGACTCTACTGTAGCTAGAAGACAAATGCCCCCAATTTCTATTACTCTCAGGGTTGCAGATTTTCCTATGGATAGTCTTACATATTGGGAGGATTCTTTTCTCTTTTTATGCTCCCAGGTCAGTGCTGTCCAGGAGGAGGAGGACGCCCCCGTGCATGAGGATGATCTTTCCAGCTCCATCAATGAGCTCCCGGCAACTTTCGAATGCAGCGATAGCTTTAGCCTGGATATGACCGAGGCAGAAGAAAAAGGCAGTCGAGCGCTGGACCAGTTTACTCTTGCCAGGTGAAGAGTGTACAGGGCACATCGTACTGGCTTCGCTCTAACTCCAGTTAAATGTCAGGCTTGTGCTGCTGGGACTTCCTAACAAAGGAGTCCAAGCGGACATATAACTTGGAGGGCTCTCGGCGGGTGGGAATCATCCAACCCCAGAGCAGGGCCTTATGCGGAACCCGTAAAGCCCTAGAGTTAACGTAAAAATCCAGAGGGGAGCCTGGGGACATGGTCCAGGCCTTGTAAGCTTTGAAAATAAGCAGGCTTGGCAAGGCTTGGAAATAGGGAGTTCTTTTCATTTTGAGTTAAAAGACCAGAACAAGAGGCCCCTTATAAGCCAAATACCTACTCTTTTTTTAAGTGGGTGGCTTTCAGCCTCGTGGCTGACATTTCTGAGACAATTGAGATCTAGTCAGAGAATACAAATAGGAAAAAATATAACAAGGATAGATTTTTAAAAACCCCACTAATGTGGCATCTAGAATAAATTACAAATAATAATGCTACAGATTTACTTTAGGAGAAGAAAGTCAGAATCCTAAAATCACTCCTCTGAACGTTGAAAATAAGAATTAAGTAAAAGCTTCTGATGTGGCTGGACAGAGGCCTTCTGTTATGGTGACGCATATCCGCCCATCAGAGAACCGGCTTACGGTGATACCTAGAGAAGAACTTTGACTTTTCACAGTTCGTTCATTTTTCTCTCCTTTCTTCGTTCTTCTCTGTCTCCCCCTGCATTTCTCTTCTTTCATTTCCTTTCCTCTCTCTGCCCTTTTCTTCTGGGCATTTGTGTATCTGCACCCACTAATACTTTCCCTCCACAAAGGAAAAGTGAACAGATTCAGAAATTTTCTCATCACTTACTGTATTGAAAAATGAAAAGGACTGCAATGGGCCACAGCACAGGAATGAATGTATCCTGTGTCCGGGGAAAGGCTGTCCAGGAAAGTGAGGAGCAGTTACTGAAGGCTAAAAGAGGGACCGAGTCTATAAAGGAAATCCTTTATAGAGGAGAGGGAGGAATCCCAGAAATTCTACAGGTGAAAATTCTCTTTTCTAGAGTCAGAAAAGAATCTTGGAGACCTCTGAATGGGAGCCAGGCCCCCAGAGCGACGCCAGCGGGAGGAGTGGGCAGAATGGGTGCCTCGGGGTGAGAGGACGCCACTTCCTGACGCTGCCGTTTGCCTTTGTTCCAGCTTTGGAGAAGGCGAGAGGGGAGCCTCGCCGCCGCCCTCGCCCTTCTTCTCGGCCATCCTCGCTGCGTTTCAGCCCGCGGCCTGTGACGACGCGGAGGAGGCGTGGCGCAGCCACGTCAACCAGCTGCTGTGCGACTCGGACGGCTCCTGCGCCGTGTACACGTTCCACGTGTTCTCCTCCTTGTTCAAGGTACGGCGCCCACGGAGGGGCCCACAGACGCGCCGGGGCTGCGGTCTCTTCGGGGAGCCAGCTGGCCTCCAACTGAAGGGGTTAAGTGCTGGGTTTACACTACTTTGTCCTCCTGACATCCTTCAGTGTCCTCTGACTTCATCCTGTCTTCTCCCCAACCTGCATCTTCTCAGGCTGGCACTGTGGAGACGCTGCGCTCGGGGATTCAGGCCGCCGTGCTGTGCCCCTCGCTCCCCCACTCTGGTTTTCACTGGCATCATCAGTGCCAGGCAGGCAGCCAGGACTTCAGAACCACAGGGTGGCACCTTCTGCCAAGCCCAGCCTCCATCTCTTCTTTCCGCTTAGACCTCTCCTCTGTCCTTTTAATTCACTGTGTTTTTCCTTGCCTTTTATCTTTCCCCACCATGGAGTCCTTCAACGTGCCGGCCTGTGAAGCTTTTCTAGAGGTTGAGTTCTGCTGAGTATATCACGAGAGAGGCACAGGAACTTAGCTGGACTGAGGGATGGAGCCCTCTGACCACCTTCAGGAAGAGCCATGGGAAAGGCAGAAGGGAAATGAGGAATTATATAAAAAGTGGAAAATGAAAAAACTGGGATCATCTGCTTTAAATGATTTCAAATTCAGGAAGCCATAATTTAGTTAACATAAAAGTCAACTTGGTTTTTGAGCCTGGGGGCCCTTCCATTTTTGGAGAAGTATATACCAATAGTACTTAGAGCTAGTTTCCCAGTATTCTGAGTGTTATCTATGCTGCTCTCTCTCAAGTTTTTCAATTTACTTTTCGTGAGACCTGTTAGAAAACTGAATGGACAAACACTAAGGTTGCGTCTGAGATGCACTGGGGGCTGGAGGGACTGTTGGCCTTAAGACAGAAAACAATGGGCTGCTGAGAGATAAGAATCCAGACACACCCTAACATTAAGCCAGACTGAAATTTAAAAACAACAACTATCCACAAGCTACCATTTGAGGTAAATTTAATTGTTAAGGATTCAGGAGCAAAGTAATTTATTATATTGTTCTAACGTCAGTGTTTAAATAATGGTTAATAATGTATATTTAAGTTTGGCTGTTGTAGTAATTTTTTCTTATTACGGTTACTAGACTCTTCATGCTCGCTTTTATAGTCCTGAGCAGTACTTTTCCCTCTGCTGAGAACTGTCATCTCCTGTTTTCCCACAGCTGTGCTCCCAATGACATGCAAATCCCTGATTGACTGTCACTTCAGTGAATGACACCTTCCTTTACCTCTTTCTACCTGCCCCCCCACACACACTTGGGATCCCGAGCCAATTGTAGTTGTATCTGTTATACTTGTCACACTTGTTTAGGTGTCTGTCTCCCGGGAGACGGCAGGTAATGGTGTCTTGCTTTGATTCCCCAGCAGCTGGCACAGTGGCTCACACACAGTAGCTGCTCAGTAAATGCAGAAAGAATGAATGGGAAAAAAAAAAACCTTTTTAATGTAAATCTTAAACGTACAGTTTCTGACTTAATGCCAGTATGGCAACAGATTGTCATGTGAGCTGGGACGTGGGGCTGGGCCCTGGGAGGTACACTGGGGTTTGGATTTTTTTCATCAGTGTATTGGACCGATTTCTAAGGAGCTTATCCGCAATAATAATAATACAAATGTGTACCTCCTATTTCAGTTTTTAATATTACATTTAGCTTTAAGAACTTTCTCAGCTACCATCAAATGCTCTGTGATTGAGAGCAACACGGGTAGCAAAATCGGTATTAATCAAATATGCTGGAAATGAAACACACTTCAGACATGCAGTCTATTAATCTTTCGTCATGTCCTCACCATGGCTGTTTACTGTTTTCTAACATTTTTCCTGTGAGTCTGGACACCACGTTTTCCTGTATTTGGTTGGATTTTGGACGGGGTAGAGAGGAGGTAATTGCAAAAATAATTTGGTTTTAAAAACAAGGAAATGGTTTCTAAAGGTCCAGCATGGGTAGCTTTCCGAGTGTCTCAGTCAGTGTATTTCCTTCCTGCTGCTCCTGTGTTAGAATATTGTCATTTGATCACACAGTGTCACCAAATTATATATTTTTATATGGAAGTCATGTGTGGCTCTGAAGTTCCCTGAAAGATCTAGCTTCTCAGTACAATAAAAAACAAACCCAGGGACTTCCCTGGTGGTCCAGTGGTTAGGACTCCACGCTGCCACTGCAGGGGGCATAGGTTCGATCCCTGGTCAGGGAAGTAAGATCCTGCAAGCTGCTCAGAACGGCCAAAAAAAAAAATTAAAAATACAGAAATGAACCCAGATCTCACCATATCCTCGGGTAAGATGGAAAGAAACCAAACTATCTGCAGGACCTGGATCCTACTCCCGGCTTTGCCACTCCACTAGCTGGTGACACGTGGCATTTCCTGTTCCTTTCAGCAGCAACATCCTGTCGAGTTTTTTTTTTTTAATTGCACATAAAACTAAAAACACCATAAAGACATATGTATGTTATGCATTATAGCAAGATTCTCAGAGGTATTAAATAAAAAATAAATAATATGCAACATGGTAGGCATTTTTCTAGTATAACTTGTAAGGAACCAAGAGCCTGCTGCTGTTTTGGGGACCTGCTAATTTCCCCATAACAGGGCAGAGAGGATTTCTCGTGGGTTAGATTCTCCAACTCAAAAGGTACGACATCTCTTTGGGGAAGGCCAGTGCCTAGAACTGGAATTATTTTTTGGTTAAATATTTTGTTCTTTTTGTTAAAGATGTTGCGTGTTGGAAGTTGGGGCTAAAAATATTCTCATTTTGGCACTGACACCGGCCCAGTGAGTCAGATTCTTCCTAATTATGGTTTTTCTTCAGGCAGTATAGGGGGAATAGTAACATTTAGGAAGCACTATAGGTTTACGGAAGGGATGTGAACTTAGAAGTCAAGCTCATCCTTAACTCTTTCACTTACTAGTTGCATGACCTTGAGTCCTTTAACCTCTTTTAACCTCAGTTCCTTCACCTGGTTGTGAGGATTGATGAGTTGATGTGTGCAAAGCTATCAGACAGAGTTACAGACTCCTAATCAGAGGCGCTCTCACAGGGAGACAGGTCCCGTGAATTTACCCTTTCATTCTTCAGAGGCTTTATGGCCCATTTTAGTGCTCTATCTCAGGGAGCTGTGATCTTGGGAAACAGATTATATCTCATGACCTTTTTCCTCTCACCCACATTGCAGTAATCTCAGAAATTCTCACTCATCTGACAAACACGCTAGGCAGACTCAAGCTGCTGACCGGCACTGACAATCAGCAAAAAGCAAAAGCAGCATTTATTTAAAAGATTATATGAGCACCCATGCATTGGGAAATGACATTTTAGGAAGAAACTTTGTTCACACTGGGTGATTACTCACTTGACTTAAGACATTCACTCTGCCCCTATCACCGCCCCCCCTCCCGCCACTTCATGGAGGACCTGTGCTCATCTGATATTTTTATGAAGATTAAAAAATAGTTTTTTCTGGTACAAAAGTTAAAACGTGGCCATTTACAAATAGTAATTATGTTGCCTTTCAGAATATTCAGAAAAGGTTCTGCTTCCTAACCTGTGATGCGGCCAGTTACCTTGGAGACAACCTCCGGGGCATCGGATCCAAGTTCGTCAGCTCTTCCCAGATGCTCACCTCCTGCTCCGAGTGCCCCACGCTTTTCGTGGACGCCGAGACCGTGAGTATCTCAGGCCTGGTCCCACGGCAAATGGCCCACGCAGCTGATGCTGCGGAACTTGAGGGAAGCACACGTGTGTTGTGGTTTGTTTGAAAGACACTCTCAGTGTTTGCGAGCAGCGCTCTGCTGTGCTATGAGTCCCAGAGGCCTGGGCCTGCACAGGAATGACTGCATGGCCAGCCCAAGCCGAGGCAGTCACTGCAGGGAATCAGGAGGAGATCCCCCTCTGTGCTCCCTTCGCGGCCTTGTCGCTTCTCTCCGATGACTCTTGACTTTGAAGGCTGTGAATGTGGTGAGCTAACCCCCCAGAGCGGACCTAGCCAGTCCCCACGATGCCAGGTTGGCTAAGCAGATGGGTTCCCAGAGGCAACGATGTTATCACTTTCCCTACTTCCAAGAGACTGATTGCCCTCTGGATGGATTCGTCCAGCCCAACTGCAAATGATGAGTTTAAAAGCAGGAGTCCCCAACCCCCAGGCCGTGGACCGGTACCAGTCTGCAGCCTGTTAGGAACCAGGCCATAGAGCCAGAGGTAGGCGGCGCGCGGGCGGGCGAGCAAAGCTCCATCTGCCGCTCCCCACCGCTCGCATTACCGCCTGGACCACCCCCCCACCCCGTCTGCGGAAAAATCGTCTTCCATGAAACCGGTCCCTGGTGCCTAAAAGGTTGGGGACCGCTGGTTTAAAGGATGATTAAAAGTCCCTGGCTGACTGCTGAATCGTGACTGTATAAATGTAATACTAATGATTTAAAGTACAGATTAAATACAAAATCAGTTTGAAAACCTGTTTGGCGGTCTGTCTTCACACTGCTGGATGAAGACACTAGAGTCCATGCATAAAATGGATGCTGTATCTTAATGTGGGCTTCTGTGGAATACTTGTTAAGATTTGTCCGTCTATCCTGATATGGGGAAGATGGATATTTTCACAGGAGACTTTGATTAGCAGTATCCAATGCAATTACCGCTGATAGTGGAGCTAAATTACAAACTGCACAACTTATTAAATTGGATGCTACCAGCCCCCCCGCCCCACACTTTACATCTAAATATACTTCTCTTTTCTCTCTGCGTAGCCATGCCTTTGTCTAGGTGTCTCTCTGGAAGTTGTTTTAATACAAATTATTTTCCTGTCTTTAGCTCCTTTCTTGTGGACTTTTGGACAAGCTCAAGTTCAGTGTTTTGGAACTGCAAGAATATTTGGACACCTACAACAACAGAAAAGAGGCCACCCTCTCAGTAAGCTTCTATGTTTCTGTGCCTATACATTTACTTAAAACCAAATGAACCCAACCACTGTGAACTCTTGGGAGGCGATGTGATTTACCCAAGAGAGGCTCTTTTGGGAGAAGACAGATTTCATCTATTCTTCTGTGAAGGATTACAGTTCCAACTTAATGGTGGCAGAACTGTCAGTACTATGGATTATATAAAAATGATACCTACAAAAGAGAAAATTTTCAGCTTTCGATTTTAGCCCTATAATTTCCCTACCAAGAAACTGGGGAAAGTGGGTATCTGCTTAATATGTCAGTTTATCAACATTATAACTTTTCTTTTCTCAGAAATTTAAAATTGTTAATTACTTCCTTCCAGTGTCCGCCTCCCCCAAAACTGGTTGGGACGGACCTCCTCTCTCTTCTCCTTTTAACCACCCTCGGTAGCTGCTTCTCCATCTCCGTGGTTTCTCGTGGCCTCGGCTCCTGCTCTTTGCTTTTTTCTTCCTTCCAAGATGTAAATTGTAAAATGTTAGAGACAGAAGTGATTCAGAAACCATCCATGCAAACCCCCTGATTTCCAGCAACTTCCATGTGTAATTTCCATGGAGCACTTCCTATCATATACCAGGCACTATAAAAAGAGCGTGGATTTTTAAGTCAGATGGACTTGAGTTCAAATTGCAGCTCAGTTACTTCAGGGTTAGTGACCTTGGGTAATTTACCTCCTCATCTCAGATTCATCATCTCTAAGACAGTGATAATAGTAATTAATTTGCAGAACTGTTGTAAGAACATAACGATTATAACAGTCATAGCAGCTGTCGTTTCCTGAGTCCTTTCTATGTATCCAACAACCTGATAAGAGTTACATCTCTTAACTTAAATCATGTAATGCTTACAACTACCCTGGGAGTTGCTATTATTATTCTCATTAGCTAGGAGATAGCATAGTGGTATTGAAACCCAGGTCTGTGGGATTCAAAGGTCCATGCTCTTAACCACTACACAATATTGCCTTTAAAATAGAAATAATATATGTAAACTGCCCAGCACAAGTGCGTCATACATAGAAGATATTCATTCTAAAGCTACTGGGTTTTTTTTCTTGTTGTTGTTATCTCATGACCTGTCAAAGAGAGTTCTGACATTCTACTGCAACAATTCCCTTTGTCTTCTATTTCTGTGGCTCTTTCGCTGTCACTGATTTCCAGCTTCTCAGTCATCAGTTAATAAAAGTAATCCTTTCATTCTGGTTGGTGAACGAGCCAGTCTTTTGATGTCAAGTGTGAGTTTCAGTTCTTCAGTGCTTATTGTTTTCTGCCCAAAGGTTCCTTTCACATCTATACTAGTTACTATTCCAGATACTTAAGACCGGCAGAATCTTTTTTTTTTTTTTTTAATTTATTTATTTATTTTTAGCTGTGTTGGGTCTTAGTTTCTGTGCGAGGGCTTTCTCTAGTTGTTGCGAGCGGGGGCCACTCTTCATCGCAGTGCGCGGGCCTCTCACTGTCGCAGCCTCTCTTGTTGCCGAGCACAGGCTCCAGACGCGCAGGCTCAGTAGTTGTGGCTCACGAGCCTAGTTGCTCCGCGGCATGTGGGATCTTCCCAGACCAGGGCTCGAACCCGTGTCCCCTGCATTGGCAGGCGGATTCTCAACCACTGTGCCACCAGGGAAGCCCAAGACCGGCAGAATCTTTAAATAGCTGGGCTATTACTATAATAGCCTTTCTTACAGTGAAATAGACCTGCCTCAAAGAAGCCACCTCAAAATAACAGAGAAGAGGGGCTTCCCTGGTGGCGCAGTGGTTGAGAATCTGCCTGCCAATGCAGGGGACACGGGTTCGAGCCCTGGTCTGGGAAGATCCCACATGCCGCGGAGCAACTAGGCCCGTGAGCCACAACTACTGAGCCTGCGCGTCTGGAGCCTGTGCTCCGCAACAAGAGAAGCCGCGATAGTGAAAGGCCCGCGCACCGCGATGAAGAGTGGCCCCCGCTTGCCGCAACTTGAGAAAGCCCTCGGACGAAACGAAGACCCAACACAGCCAAAAATAAATAATTAATTTAAAAAAAAAAAATAACAGAGAAGAAGGTGTGCCGTGAGTCAGGGTGCATTGTCCAGCATGACCCAGCCTGCGAGGAAGTGTTGGGACCTGTCTCCTAACCTCAGTCGTATGAAAAGTTTCTAACCATATGTGAATTTAATCTATACATAAATTTGGAATGCTCTGGTGAAACCATTCTTCAGGGTGATACATCATAACACTGAAATGATAAATGTTGAAATTTTTAAATGACCATCACTGAACCCATCTAAGCAGATATTTTAATTTCAAATTATTAATCTTTAACCAAAAAGTTTTCAAAAAGTCGTTATATAAAAATTTTATTTTACTGTGATTAGAAGCTTAATCTATTTTTCCTGACAGAATTGATTGTAAAAACATTCTTAGGACATCACTGAATTTATCTATGTCTGTATCTCTTTCTGACAACAGTGGCTTGCAAACTGTAAGGCAACATTTGCAGGAGGATCAAGAGATGGAGTAATTACCTGTCAACCAGGGGACTCAGAAGAAAAGGTAATAAAAGCCTGTTAGAGTTTATCTTTTCTGTGCTCTGACTTTGTGTGTTGGTGTTGATCTACCCAAGAAGTGTGGAACTTGAAAAAGGAAGAGGCAGAATGAGTTCATCCCATACATTCACATGACACCTCTAGCGTAAGAAAGAATGACATTCGCACCAAGCATGACTGTGTTGATGGGATTTGGGGCGGGGCGGTCTTCTTTTTGGAAACGTAGAAGTATAAAAATAACCTTTCTGCTGACGCTAACTATACTAACCGTTTCCTAATAAATCTGTTCTTCGTTCAGAATATAAAACCAGATGTCATTAATTCTTCACTGATCCACTTAGCTCCTTCAATGAAGAAAGTCTTTGTTGACCTTTCAGCAATCAATCACTCAGACTTTTTTTTTCCTCATTTAGAATTGCTTTAAGTACACACCTCAGACCAGCTGGCTTATAAACGTATGTCATATTGTAAAGGAAACTGGGCAGAAAAATGTGAACAGATTAAGATCATTCAATTCTGCAGTTACTCCTGTGACCCCCGTGGTGGGTACAACAGTGAATTCTGCCCCAGGTGGAGCTTCTGATCTGTTCAGGGAGATGGACGTTAACCAACAGTCATACACGTGTAAACCGTGACAAATGCCATTAAGGAAAGGAAGGAACAGTAAAGCTATGAAAGAATACAGCAAGAGAACCTGGCCTACCAGGAGGGCAGTTCTGGGATGGCTTCTCCACGAAGTGCCATCTAAGTGGAGATCTCGGCTCTGAGCTAGAGTGCAGAGGGGTGGGTGGAGAGCCTGTGTGAAGGCCCCGAGGCAGGAGGGAACCTGGCCCTTTCCAAGGACTGACGAGAGCCTGTGGGGCTGGGTGTGTAGACAGTGACAGGGAGAAAAGTTCGAGTCTGAAGAAGCTGCACAAGCCAGACCGTGCAGGGCTTTGGGTGCGTATCAACAGCAATGGCAGGCAATTAAAAGTTGTAACAGGTGGGTGTGATCAGAGTGGGGCTCGCCCGCTCTCCTGTGGAAACGGACCGAAGTGGGCAAGCGTGGACTTGGGAAGACAAGTTAGGGGGCTGCTGATGGGTCTAGGCAGAGAGGTCACCTTGTAATTACATTGTCACACCTAGAAAAGCATGTTGGAATGTGCATCCTTCAGAGGGTGAGAAATCGTCTTCAGGGTGGGCCTTGAGGAGAAATGACAGTGTCAGTCCATCTCAGTATTGATCTTATATCCAGAGTGGGAAGAGAGATTATTTTTCTGATTAGAGCTATCATTTGGCTTCCATCCCAAGGCAAAACCCAACAAGTGTTTGACCTCAGAGCACTGCTTACCCTCCATTGATTGATTCACTCCAGCTCTCTTTTTTAAGTCAGATTCTCTATCTTCTGGAATAGTTTGATGTTGCCAGTTATTCTGAGTACCCTTTGCATGGGGACAAGTGAAGGGGGGAGATAGGAAGTGAGCTTTAACTTGAAGAATCTATGTCTGGATATAAATTGCGAAGTCAACATGCCAAAAGTTATTCCACGTGTGTATTCTGTTTCAGAGAAGCGTGGACTTTATGGAAGGATTAGTACTTACCTTACTAAACCTAGCAAACTCTTGAGCAGTTAGAGATGTCAGTCGGCCAGAGATGGTGACCAAGTACAGATAGGCATGTGAAGTCTTCCCACCCCAAGCCCTACCCCAACCGGTCTGGTCTTGGGCAGTAGCTGATTTCTCGTCATTCTTAACTGGTAACATAAGTGATAAATTGCTGTGGAATTGTTTGTGGAACAGAATATAACTCTTTGTTGGATGCTGAATATTTATTTTCTGATTTTTCTTCTATTCTCAACATGAAGTTGTAGACATCAAGGTAATGAGGAAAGGTTACACACTGGTAGCCTGTAAGCTGTAACCAATTCAGACATGTTTTATTCAGCTTGTACAATTTAAATTTGACCCAACAGTTTAAACTTAAAATTTTTCACACGTACACTCAAAACAGCATTCCTGGCATCTCTTAAAAAAAGAGAAAAAAGAGGGAGCAACACCAGGCCTGCCTTCCTAAAGTGGCAGCAGTGACCTTGAGCTGGTTGGCTCTCCACCGTCCGCTGTGCACACTGAGTTCCCGACCCTGCCGGCAAGAGCCAGGTGCCAGTCATCACGATGTTCTTTTCTTTATAATAGAAACATGTGCCTCTGCACCTAAGGCCCCACAATGGGGAAGTGAAAGCTAAATAGAATTGTGCCTTTCAAGAAAAACAGGAGAGTTCCTCTTTGCCGCAGTGAGAACAATCTCTGCGTATATAAGATGCTAGTGCCCGTGTGCTGGCCTCACTCCCTGAGGGGACCTTGGAGGAGTCGTTGTAGCGTGTGTACAAAACAACAGAACAGTGTTCCTGAGAAAAGTGCTTCTAATACATGGGAAGTATTTTGGAGGGAAGGCTTTTGTTAAGACAGGTGTGATTAGTCAGTAATTTAGGCTACTTGGTGACTACAATACCCGTTCTCCTAGAATGAGGCACGGCGCACAGCAAATAAGATGTAGAACAAGGCGGGCGTGTAAGTCGCGCCTGTCGTGAGGGCAGCTCCTTGGCAGACGCTGCTGTACCAGTGTCTTCTCCGCCTGCACACACCCAGCGAGACAGGTCTCTTCTTCACGACTTAAAGCCAGCACCTCTAAATAAGGATTGTGGTTTGCGGTGACCTCTCCTGTCGCCCGCGAAATTCATCCTGGAGCGGCTGCTGCTGGGGAGTTTAAGTTCCCGGAAACGTAGGATGCGGTGAAGCATCTCGGCTCTGGGCTCTCCAGGCAGAGGCATCGGCCTCGACCCTACAGCGAATTAGCATAGCTCACCTCCCCGGTTCTGCAGGGCTGGCCCTGGGCAAGCTGGAGAGATTGCCACTTCATTTGCCATAAGTGATTTTAGTTGACGCACTCTTAATTCCACAGCCATTTCTGAGCACTAATTGAACATTCGACTCTTTGGACTCAAGTACAAGAGTTTACATGTAGCTGCACTACATTTTATCTTATTACATTCAGACCATCCTAGAGTCTTCATGGACACTAACCCTCTTAGCTCTGTATTTCCTATCCCTGTCTAATCCAAGAACGAAAGAAGCCTGCAACCTCTGTTCTTCTACAAATTGAACAAAAAGCTAAATGTTGAACAAGACGAGATGTTTCTCCAGCTAAACTGTAACCCATTAAACATTATCCTTCGGATACAGTCAGTCAGTCCTTTGCTATAAGGAATCTCTTCTCTAGACTGAGTAAGGAAATGTCTGTTGAAATGAAAGTTTTCTTGAAAACAGTAAATACGTCAGGCTGTGTAATCTGTATTAGAGGCTTAAAGGTATTTATCTTTCAAATCTTTGAAAGATAGTCATGACCAAGGTCCAAAAAACTACTCAACAAATATAATGCAATAGTCATGAATGTGCCAGAGCCAAGTGATTTTAACAACAGCTGAGTACATATTGTACCCACCTGCTTAGGAGATTACATGCATCTATGTAATATTGAGTAGGAAAGCTTCAACATTTGGCTAGATTTCCTAAATTTTATCCAATTTAGTTTAAACCAGTGACTTTCAGAGGTTAAACATGATGAAAATTATAGGTAATATAGTATACTGTGACTTACCTTCTGACATGTCGAAAATTTCTCAGATTTTTACCTAACTGGCTACATCATAAGCAAAGAACTGGCTTCAGAGCAGAATACAGAGAAACAAGAATGGCTATGCTACTTTTTCTTTTTTTAACATCTTTATTGGAGTATTAGTGCTTTACAATGGTGTGTCAGCCTCTGCTTTATTACAGAGTGAATCAGTCACACATATACATATGTCCCCATATCTCTTCCCTCTTGAATCTCCCTCCCGTCCACCCTCCCTATCCCACCCCTCTAGGTGGTCACAAAGCACCAAGCTGATCTCCCTGTGCTATGCGGCTGCCTCCCACTAGCTATCTGTTTTACGTTTGGTAGCATATATATGTCTATGCCACTCTCTCTTTGTCCCAGCTTACCCTTCCCCCTCCCTGTATCCTGAAGTCCATTCTCTAGTAGGTCTGCATCTTTATTCCCGTCTTGCCCCGAGGTTCTTCTGACCATTTTTTTTTCTTTTTTAGATTCCATATATATGTGTTAGCATACGGTATTTGTTCTTCTCTTTCTGACTTACTTCACTCTGTATGACAGTCTCTAGGTCCATCCACCTCACTACAAATAACTCAGTTTCATTCCTTTTTATGGCTGAGTAACATTCCATTGTGTATATGTGCCACATCTTTATCCATTCATCTGTCGATGGACACTTACGTTGCTTCCATGTCCTGGCTATTGTAAATAGAGCTGCAATGAACATTTTGGTACATGACTCTTTTTGAATTATGGTTTTCTCAGGGTATATGCCCAGTAGTGGGATTGCTGGGTCATATGGTAGTTCTATTTTTAGTTCTTTAAGGAACCTCCATACTGTTCTCCATAGTGGCTGTATCAATTTACATTCCCACCAACAGTGCAAAAGGGTTCCCTTTTCTCCACACCCTCTCCAGCATTTATTCTTTGTAGATTTTTTGATGATGGCCATTCTGACTGATGTGAAATGATATCTCATTGTAGTTTTGATTTGCATTTCTCTAATGATTAATGATGTTGAGCATTCTTTCATGTGTTTGTTGGCAATCTGTATATCTTCTTTGGAGGAATGTCTATTTAGGTCTTCTGCCCATTTTTGGATTGGGTTGTTTGTTTTTTGAATATTGAGCTGCATGAGTTGCTTGTATGTTTTGGAGATTAATCCTTTGTCAGTTGCTTCATTTGCAAATATTTTCTCCAATTCTGAGGGTTGTCTTTTCCTCTTGTTTATGGTTTCCTTTGCTGTGCAAAAGCTTTTAAGTTTCATTAGGTCCCATTTGTTTATTTTTGTTTTTATTTCCATATCTCTAGGAGGTGGGTCAAAAAGGATCTTGCTGTGATGTATGTCATAGAGTGTTCTGCCTATGTTTTCTTCTAAGAGTTTGATGGTGTCTGGCCTTACATTTAGGTCTTTAATCCATTTTGAGTTTTTTTTGTGTATGGTGTTAGAGAATGTTCTAATTTCATTCTTTTACATGTAGCTGTCCAGTTTTCCCAGCACCACTTATTGAAGAGGCTTTTTCTCCACTGTATATGCTTGCCTCCTTTATCAAAGATAAGGTGACCACGTGTGCATGGGTTTATCTCTGGGCTTTCTTTCCTGTTCCATTGGTCTATATTTCTGGTTTTGAGCCAGTACCATACTGTCTTGATTACTGTAACTTTGCAGTATAGTCTGAAGTCAGGGAGCCTGATTCCTCCAGCTCCATTTTTCTTTCTCAAGATTGCTTTGGCTATTCGGGGTCTTTTGTGTTTCCATACAAATTGTGAAATTTTTTGTTCTAGTTCTGTGAAAAATGCCAGTGGTAGTTTGATAGGGATTGCATTGAATCTGTAGATTGCTTTGGGTAGTAGAGTCATTTTCACAATGTTAATTCTTCCAATCCAAGAACATGGTATATCTCTCCATCTATTTGTATCATCTTTAATTTCTTTCATCAGTGTCTCATAATTTTCTGCATACAGGTCTTTTGTCTCCTTAGGTAGGTTTATTCCTAGATATTTTTTTGTTGTTGCAATGGTAAATGGGAGTGTTTTCTTAATTTCACTTTCAGATTTTTCATCATTAGTGTATAGGAATTCAAGAGATTTCTGGGCATTAATTTTGTATCCTGCTACTTTACCAAATTCATTCATTAGCCCTAGTAGTTTTCTGGTAGCATCTTTAGGATTCTCTATGTACAGTATCATGTCATCTGCAAACAGTGACAGCTTTACTTCTTCTTTTCTGATTTGGATTCCTTTTATTTCTGCCTCTTCTCTGATTGCTGTGGCTAAAACTTCCAAAGCAATATTGAATAATAGTGGTGAGAGTGGGCAACCTTGTCTTGTTCCTGATCTTAGTGGAAATGGTTTCAGTTTTTCACCATTGAGGACGATGTTGGCTGTGGGTTTGTCATATATGGCCTTATCATGTTGAGGAAAGTTCCCTCTATGCCTACTTTCTGGAAGGTTTTTATCATAAATGGGTGTTGAATTTTGTCAAAAGCTTTCTCTGCATCTATTGAGATGATCATATGGTTTTTCTCCTTCAATTTGTTAATATGGTGTATCACATTGATTGATTTGCGTATATTGAAGAATCCTTGCTTTCCTGGGATAAACCCCACTTGATCATAGTGTATGATCCTTTGAATGTGCTGTTGGATTCTGTTTGCTAGTATTTTGTTGAGGATTTTTGCATCTATGTTCATCAGTGATATTGGCCTGTAGTTTTCTTTCTTGGTGACATCTTTGTCTGGTTTTGGTATCAGAGTGATGGTGGCCTTGTAGAATGAGTTTGGGAGTGTTCCTCCCTCTGCTATAATTTGGAAGAGTTTGAGAAGGATGGGTGTTAGCTCTTCTCTAAATGTTTGATAGAATTCGACTGTGAAGCCATCTGGTCCTGGGCTTTTGTTTGTTGGAAGATTTTTAATCACAGTTTCAATTTCAGTGCTTGTGATTGGTCTGTTCATATTTTCTATTTCTTCCTGGTTCAGTCTCGGAAGGTTGTGCTTTTCTAAGAATCTGTCCATTTCTTCCAGGTTGTCCATTTTATTGGCATATAGTTGCTTGTAGTAATCTCTCATGATCCTTTGTATTTCTGCAGTGTCAGTTGTTACTTCTCCTTTTTCATTTCTAATTCTATGGATTTGAGTCTTCTCCCTTTTTTTCTTGAGTCTGGCTAATGGTTTATCCATTTTGTTTATCTTCTCAAAGAACCAGCTTTTAGTTTTATTGATCTTTGCTATCGTTTCCTTCATTTCTTTTTCATTTATTTCTGATCTGATCTTTATGATTTCTTTGCTTCTGCTAACTTTGGGGGTTTTTTGTTCTTCTTTCTCTAATTGCTTTAGGTGTAAGGTTAGGTTGTTTATTTGAGATGTTTCTTGTTTCTTAAGGTAGGATTGTATTGCTATAAACTTCCCTCTTAGAATTGCTTTTGCTGCATCCCATAGGTTTTGGGTCGTTGTGTTTTCATTGTCATTTGTTTCTAGGTATTTTTTGATTTCCTCTTTGATTTCTTCAGTGATCTCTTGGTTATTAAGTAGTGTGTTGTTTAGCCTCCATGTGTTTGTATTTCTTACAGATTTTTTCCTATAATTGATATCTAGTCTCATAGAGTTGTGGTAGAAAAAGATACTTGATACGATTTCATTTTCTTAAATTTACCAAGGCTTGATTTGTGACCCAAGATATGATCTATCCTGGAGAATGTTCCATGAGCACTTGAGAAGAAAGTGGATTCTGTTGTTTTTGAATGGAATGTCCTATAAATATCAATTAAGTCCATCTTGTTTAATGTATCATTTAAAGCTTGTGTTTCCTTATTTATTTTCATTTTGGATGAT
The DNA here is from genome assembly GCF_965194805.1 of Balaenoptera borealis. NCBI lineage: Eukaryota > Metazoa > Chordata > Mammalia > Artiodactyla > Balaenopteridae > Balaenoptera > Balaenoptera borealis. The sequence continues at coordinate 9,827,206 of NC_138877.1, forward strand.
CTGACCATTGGTGAAAGTGGGTTGTTAAAGTCCCCTCCTATGATTGTGTTACTGTCGATTTCCCCTTTTATGGCTGTTAGTATTTGCCTTATGTATTGAGGTGCTCCTATTCTGGGTGCATAAATATTTACAATTGTTATATCTTCTTCTTGGATTGATCCCTTGATCATTATGTAGTGTCCTTCTTTGTGTCTTGTAATAGGCTTTATTTTAAAGTCTATTTTGTCTGATATGAGAATTGCTACTCCAGCTTTCTTTTGATTTCCATTTGCATGGAATATCTTTTTCCATCCCCTCATTTTCAGTCTGTATGTGTCCCTAGGTCTGAAGTGGGTCTCTTGTAGACAGCATATATATGGGTCTTGTTTTTGTATCCATTCAGCCAGTCTATGTCTTTTGGCTGGAGCATTTAATCCTTTTACATTTAAGGTAATTATCAATATGTATGTTCCTATTACCATTTTCTTAATTGTTTTGGGTTTATTATTATAGGTCTTTTCCTTCTCTTGTTCTTCCTGCCTAGAGAAGTTCCTTTAGCATTTGTTGTAAAGCTGGTTTGGTGGTGCTAAATTCTCTTAGCCTTTGCTTGTCTGTAAAGCTTTTAATTTCTCCATCAATTCTGAATGAGATCCTTGCTGGGTAGAGTAATCTTGGTTGTAGATTTTTCTCCTTCATCACTTTAAATATGTCCTGCCACTCCCTTCTGGCTTGCAGGGTTTCTGCTGAAAGATCAGAAGCGTACACATACACACTCACGAAAAGAGAAAAAGGGAAAAAAATAAATATATGTATCGTTACTCCCAAAGTCCACCTCCTCAATTTGGGATGATTCGTTGTCTATTCAGGTATTGCACACATGCAGGTACATCAAGTTGATTGTGGAGATTTAATCCGCTGCTCCTGAGGCTGCTGGGAGAGATTTCCCTTTCTCTTCTTTGTTCGCACAGCTCCTGGGGTTCAGCTTTGGATCTGGCCCTGCCTCTGCGTGTAGGTTGCCTGAGGGCGTCTGTTCCCGCCCAGACAGGATGGGGTTAAAGGAGCAGCTGATTCGGAGGCTCTGGCTCACTCAGGCCAGGGCGGAGGGAGGGGTACGGATGAGGAGCGAGCCTGCAGCTGAGAGGCCAGCATGAAGTTGCAGCAGCCTGAGGCGCACCGTGCGTTCTCCCGGGAAAGTTGTCCCTGGATCACGGGACCCTGGCAGTGGCGGGCTGCGCAGCCTCCCGGGAGGGGCGGTGTGGAGAGTGACCTGTGCTTCCACTCAGGTTTCTTGGTGGTGGCAGCAGCAGCCTTAGCGTCTCATGCCCGTCTCTGGGGTCCGTGCTGATCGCCGCAGCTCGCGCCCATCTCTGGAGCTCCTTTAAGCGGCGCTCTGAATCCCCTCTCCTCGCGCACCAGGAAACAAAGAAGCACGAAAAAGTCTCTTACCTGTTCGGCAGCTCCAGACCTTTTCCCGGACTCCCTCCCGGCTAGCCGTGGCGCACTAACCCCTTCAGGCTGTGTTCACACCGCCAACCCCAGTCCTCTCCCTGCGATCCAACTGAAGCCCAAGCCTCAGCTCCCAGCCCCCGCCCGCCCCGGCGGGGTAGCAGACAAGCCTCTCAGGCTGGTGAGTGCTGCTCGGCGCCGAGCCTCCGTGCGGGAATCTCTCCGCTTTGCCCTCCGCACCCCTGTGGCTGCGCTCTCCTCCGTGGCTCCGAAGCTTCTCCCCTCCGCCACCCACAGTCTCCGCCCGCGAAGGGGCTTCCTAGTGCGTGGACACCTTTCCTCCTTCACGGCTCCCTCCCACTGGTGCAGGTCCCGTCCCTATTCTTTTGTCTCTGTTTTTCCTTTTTTCTTTTGCCCTACCCAGGTATGTGGGGAGTTTCTTTCCTTTTGGGAGGTCTGAGGTCTTCTGCCAGCGTTCAGTAGGTGTTCTGTAGGAGCTGTTCCATATGTAAATGTATTTCTGATGTATTTGTGGGGAGGAAGGTGATCTCCGCATCTTACTCTTCTGCCATCTTGAAGCTCCTCCTATGATACTGTTAATGAATAAGAACTAGATGATTCTAGGCTTTTAAGCTACCTTGTCTATGATCAATTCTTAACATCTTGACTTCTTGACATTTTTTTTCTCATTTTGAGAAAACATACCTCTAAATCCAATTTATATATAAATCAAGCCATATCAGGAGTACAGGAACCGGGCTTGAAGAAAATCCTTGTGACCAAGTAAAACAAATTCCCACATTTTCAAAAGAATCTTGAATCACCAAAACATAGATATATCTATAAAGACTTCTAAAGGGATTATTTTTAAAACCTGGATACCAGAAAATATTTGCGCGGGGGGGGGGCAGTTTTAACATTTTCCTTGAAAGGCTTTTTTCACTATCTTTTTGGAGCTCTAAATGCAAACTACATCCAAGCCTGTGGCCTAGGAAAAGATTCTGGGGTAATAAATATCAATGCAGCTTGGACTAGCCTACCTAGAAAGGAGAGTGTAAGGAGGACACTGAGAACTGGTGTTCGTCAAGCTGGCCATCTCCCCAGAAACACAAGTGTGTGCCCTGAGTGTGGAGTGGAAGGAATTCGTTGACAATGAAATTCCTCGGTACCAGGCTGAAGTCAAAAAGCCTCATTTGCCTTCACTGAACAGAGAAAATTTTTCTTTAGCTGACTTGATGACCTAGGATTACAACACTGTTTTGGAAAACAGTAAAAAAGATAGCAGTTTTCTTCACATAAGACCATGTAATTTACTCAGCACTTGCTTCATTCCATGCTTCTGAAAAGTAAATTCCATGGTAGAAGCAGTTATGTACTAAGGTGCATACTAAACGTTTCAATCAGATTTGACGTTTTCTAAAAAGTCTTCACAGTGGCAACTCTGTATATGTAGACTTAAAACTCTGGCCCTGTACTCCTTTCTTGTGTGACATTGTCTTTCAGTACATAAGGTTTGGTTATAAAAACTTCTAGCACAGTTAAAGTTTTCTTGAAAATAGTAAATACCTCAGGTTGTGTAATCTGTAACATGGCCCAGTTACAAATTTATAATCTTGTAGACTAACATCCGTTCTAGATTACTTTTAGAAATTGTCTGCTGGGGAAAAATATTATAAAAACTAAAATGCAAGATTACTTGTCATATCTCACACTTGTTTGGGAGTATAAAGACAATGTTCAGTCCTTTGAAATAATATCTAGCAGTCCTGTAAAATATTCTCAATGTGGAAGGCAATCTGACTCTAAAGAAAATGCCACTTAGATTGTTAATTATATTCTATGCTAATTGGATAGTCATAGTGTAGTAGATATGAAGCCAAACATATTAAAGACTCTGCCTTAACTTAGCAATAGTATAATTTGTTTGGGGCTGTAGTTCTTTCAGATTAATCAGTTGGTCTCCTCACAGTTTTACTATGTTTACTATGTTACTATTCACATTTAAACACTAAAATCTTCAAGCAATATAAGTTTTCACTTATGGTCTCTCCAAGACTGACAAAGTCTAAATGAACTAATCAGAGAATCTAAAAGATCACAAATTATGTTTTCTCAATGACATGTTTCCCATTAGAGCTTGTTTTTAACTGGACTGCTGTGCATGTTGAATGGGTACAACATTTGCAACCATTTATCACGTTGGGGCAAGCGATGCTAATACGGCTGACGGCTGATGGTTCTGCTCTTGGAAGAGGGCCGTGCTTTCTGTTGCATGCATTACACTGACCCTGTACTTTCTTTCCTTTCCTTTGTTTCCTGTGCCATGCTTGCTGTGTAGCAAATGGAATCTCTTGCAGTAAGTTAACTTTCTTTCATACTCTTTGTCCATTTAGGCATGGACCCATAACAATCTTATTTTTACTGTTACTATTATATCTCTTAGCATGTTTTCCCTTTTTTGTTTCATTTTCTTTTATTTGGTAGACTGAGACATGTAGTTGATTAGCATTCTGGGCTGCTTTCCTCACAAAGTAGAAACCTATGTTGCTATGAACTCTCATGTTATCACTAGAATATTTTTAGAAATAACTACCATTATCTGACACTTAGAAAAGTCAGAGTTTTCATAGCTAGGTTTCACCCTAAATTGTGAAAGGTAACATTTTGTTTTTAAACAATACTTTTTTTGTCTGAGAGTCTCTGGCAGTTGTCTTTTATACCAGATTTTGAAAAGGTTTCCACAAAGTCAAGTTTAAATTATCATAAAATGTGTTACTAAAACAACGAAACATCTAGTTTGGGTTAGCAAATGAGTGTAGCTACTTCTTTACACTTAGGCTGGTTACCAGCATTGAGAGATCAAATCAATCTAAGTAGAACTGCTTTTTCCCCCCTAAGGGCCAGGGAGAGAGGAGAAAGAAAACTCCATCCAGCATGGTCTTAGCATGAACTTTCGTCACTTTAAAAATTAGGGTCCAGAGTAATAATACTATTAATGGAATATGCTTCCTAAAAACCTAAATTTAAATTCTTGTCATTTCTCTCCTTAAACTGACTTGGGGGGAACAATTTTAAGTCACTTCAATGGCTCTCAATTCTTACTGAGTTCTTTATAGTCCATTAGTGAAAGAAAGGCCCTATTTATTCTTACTTAACCACATTTGAAAACTGAACAGTGAAGTGTTTGGTTTAAGCCACATATCTCACCCACTTTCAGTGGTGACTGCTGAGCCATTAAATTCTATCTAGTGAAGGCTGTCCTTTTCCTCTCGCAGAATCCCATCTGCTACCTAGGAGCTAACCCTTTCTTGGGATAAAACAGGCAAAGTTTAGAGGCCATTAAGCAGATAACAGCTCAAAGAGTACTATGATCATTGGTGTTGGAATTACTCATGGTTTATTCTTCCCTTACAGTACATGTAAGCTGTATAATGAAAACATTTTCAATTCCAGAGGTGTCTATAGAGCTCCAGGGCCATTTTGTATGCATATTTTTTAACGTTCTTTCTTTCCACAGAAAGTTTTGCATGCTTTCATGATTTCTCCTTTTTGTAAGCATTTTGGGCCCTTTTTATCTCTCTTTAATGCAACAAATTTGTTGAGCACTGAGTAGAAGCATCATTAAACCTGATGCAGCACCTTAGACAGTCACGTGACTCTTGTGTTTACACAGACTTTAGGATGAGTGCCTACACCCTAAATGGCAGCCAGAGTTGTCACAAGGAATAATCTCCCAAGTGTCTGCTGAATTTATGAATTTAACACCTAGAACCACTTAATGTGCCTTTCAAATATACTTTTAATAAAAAGAAATTGTGTTCAAAGATGTATAGCTTATAAAAATTAAGACAACTACAGCTATAATTTGTAGATATTAAACCTGTAATTTAATTGGCAAATATAATGGAAATTTGGCAGTCCACTAAGTCCCTTTATAGCTAGCCACTACTTCTTTCTAATTAGTCATCCTCCAGGAGCTGTTTTATTCTATATGACACAGTGAATTTCTCACTGATAGTCATTGATTGGATTTATTGTTCTGTTTTATTTAGAATGGTAACAACTAGTTATGGTTCCTTGATTTTTAAAAAAAAGGTGCATTAGTCTCCACTAAGATTTCACTTACTATACAAGAATGATCCTTAATAACTCTTTCTTCCCATGCAAATTCTCTCTTTAGCAACTGGAACTGTGTCAGAGGTTGTATAAGCTACATTTCCAGCTGCTGCTGCTTTTTCAGTCATACTGTAAGCTCATCGGCCAGGTGCACGAAGTCAGCTCCACGCCAGAGGTGAGCCTGCCCACTCCCGACCCCAGGTCCTGCCCTGAGTATCACTGCTTTCCTTTTGTTCTCCCTCCTGCCAGTTTATCAATGTCCAAGTGATTTTATTCCCACATAAGCCTTTCACTCAAGCACAAGTCTTAAATACCAGTGTCTTATGTTTATTTCCGTGCTCACGTGACAGTGCCAGGACTAGGGTGAGGCAAGCGACATACCTGGACACAAAATACAAGGACGACCTTGAGGGTGAGCCCCTCCCTGAATGCTGTGCCGAGGGCCTCACTTGCCTCCCTCTGGCCCTGTGTCCGGGGATCCTTATTTGAAAAAGTTCCTTGTGTTACGGTTTTTCTTACCTCTAGCTGTTCACACTTGATCCTACGTTGAGGTAAGAAGGAAATAACTACATGATATTCGATTCTCTTCCGCTTCCCTGCTCTGCTTATCATCCGGATGCATTAATATTTTTAATGTAAAAGGTAAAATAACTTCAGCATACAGCTTCTGAGTGAGCCAAATTTTTCCTAGACTTGAAAAAATACTACTGCAGTGTAGTAGACGAAATAATGGTGGTGTACACTGGATATTGTGGACGCTCAGAGGGTGAGTGCCTAGTTCACCTGGAGACAAGGAGGTTGAAAGAGGAAACTTTCTGGAGGAGATCACACCTGAGCTGATTCTTAAAGGATGAGTTAGAATTCGATGAAGTGGGGGGTAAGGAGGAATGTTCCAGTAAGAAACAACAGCGTGGGCATAAACATGGTAGTGAGAAAGAGAAAGGAACTACAAGTACAGGCAATTGAGGATTGCTAGACTATAAAATGCAAACCAAGAGGAACGATGGACTAAGGCGGAAGAGATAAGTAAGGTGAGATCATGCAAGATGCTGCACCTGTGAGTATTTTAGTTCGATCTTCACGGCAGGGATGTGGAGGGTGGATTTGATGGCAACTAGACTGGAGACAGACCAGTCAGTTATGAGGCCGCTGAAATAGCTCAGATGAGAGGTGAGAGTTTGAACTAGGACAGAAGTGCTAGGTAAGGAGAGGGAGGAAACGTGGGAGATATTTTAGGACAAAAGGTCACTGAAACTGATTGGGTTGTGGGGGGGGGGAGAGGGAGGAGTCGAGGACGATGCTCAGGTCCCCTCTCAGATGAACTACGTAACCACAGTGCCACCGCTAAGACAGGGATGTCAGAGGAGGACTGAGACAATGGTACATCCACAGCTCCTGCCTGCTCGTCAGTGACCGACTCTGCCTGCTAGATCCCATCTTGCTTGTAGTTAAATACAAGGATCTGCTGCTAAAGGTGCAGATGTGCTAACTGTCAGGGAACAGTCATGAGTCCATGAAACAATCCCATTGCACGCAGCGGAGTGTGGATGGAGCCCAGAAACCTCATGTCTGAGTTGGGGGTAGGGGAGGAGGAGACAGAATGACAGCCATTTAACCATAGTTATTACTCAGTGTGGAAAAAAGGAAAGTGACTATAGTTTTAAAATATACAGTTCGCCCTTGAACAACATGAGTTTGAACTGTGAGTCCACTTACCTATGTGGATTTTTTCAGTAAATATATTGGAAATTCTGTTGGAAATTCGAAAAATCTCGCAAACATACCTAGAAATAGATATGTCGTGACTGCATAAAATATACGTAGACATACATATAACATACAAAATATGTATTAATGGACTGTGTGTTATCAGTAAGGCTTCCAGTCAACAGGAGGCTGTTAGTAGTTAAGTTCTAGGGGCGGGGGGGCGGACCAGAAGTTAGACCGTGCCCCTAACCCCGAGTTGTTCAAGGGTCAACTGTCCTTTCACAGATCCCAATTTCAAGGGAGACAGGAGTCAGACATCTTTGTTTATGAAGAACTCTTCACAAACGAGTTTTCCTCCACAGAATCACAAATTATCAGATAAAAGAAAAGACAGTTGATGACTGGGATTTGCCCATTGTCAAGATAAGCTTTTCTCTTCTGGAAAGTAGGAACCGAACCCTCAGAGTCCATTCTTTGCTCCAAAAATAGAGGACAATGCACGTGCAATTCACATGTCATTTTCCATATTAAAAAAGTAATTCACGTTTCACTTAAGAGTAGTAAATTACATGTTTCATACCGTGTGTGTGTATATAATTATTTTAAATCTAATAAATTTAAAGTGAATTTTTCCTTAATTATTTTTTTTTCTTAATTATTTTAAATCTAGGTAAGTTTTAAATACTTTACACACACATACAGTATTTGAAACTTACCTAGATTTAAAATAAGAAATTCACTTTCACACTTAAAAACTATATGTCTAAGACACTCTTAACAACTTATGTAAAAGGATTACCTCCTTGAATTTTGAACCTGGGGCTGGAGTACAGAGTTGTATTTAATCGGCATCTGTGTGAAGCCAGTCCTTGAGGGCTTCAGTTCTATAGCTTGTGCAGTGAGCAAGCTGGGAATGAAGACAGGTAAAGATGCTGGGTAAATCAACTTTTCTAAGAAACTGGGCATCCTCAGCTTACATGACAAAGGGAAACAAAAAACCTTTAAATTCATCTCAGTTTCTTTTAAATGCTCTTGAGGTCAAACTGCAAAAGAGCTGTCTTCCACTGTACACTTTGGAGTCACTAAGAAGTGACATAGTTTCTCTTTATGATTTACTTTTTAACAACTCAGAATCTTTTGGTTCCAGTAATTCTGAGGGAAAATATCTCTTACCTGTAACATGAATACTAACATGACATTGAGAATTTTCCTCCTTCCTCTTAAAATTATGTCTTTCATCTTTTCCCGTGGCACAGGAGTAGTGAGAAAAGTTTATTCTTCAAACAGCATCCGTGTTCATAATTACATTTATTGGGCACTTTTGTGCCAAGCTGTTTGTTTAATCTTTAAAATAACCTGAGAGGTGGGTAATATCTTCAATCTCACAGATGAAAAAACTAAGGCACGTAAAAGTTTGTTTACTTGACTATGCAGTAGTCAAGAATGCAGAACTGGCATCTAATAAACCCAGCTTTATCCAACTCCCGAGCCTGTTCTCTTGTGCATTTTACTTCTGTGTATGCCCTTCTGCTTAAATAGACGAGATTTTAAAAGGAGTCAATCTTTTCTATAAGGAGAGCATCCCAGCTGTTGATACATAGTTGAATACAACGCATTCAGCCCCATAACCCTACATATACCACGCAGTACGGTTTCATCTGTCCTATTTTAGTTTACCGAGATATTAAGCTTCTGCTTCACCAGACCTCATACAAATTTATTTTTAACTTTGGGGATGAAAAATCCAGCCTGCAACTAAATACAGTAAAAATACATTTTTTTTAAACAGCTGCTAAATATGTCCAGGGAACTGAGTGACCTAAAGAAAAACCTGAAGGAGGCTACTGCAGCCATCACAGCCGACCCTCTCTACATAGAGGGGGCGTGGTCTGAGCCGACCTTCACATCCACTGAAGCAGCCATCCACTCCATGCTCGAGTGCTTGAAGAACAACGAACTTGGCAAGGCTCTACGGCAAATCCGGGAATGCAGGTGACGCTGCTATTTCTGTTTAGAGACGGTTAAAGGAAATGCATGCCTAATAGTTACTTTGTCATGGTTGGGGACTAAATCACTACGGAAGGAACACCGAGATGTTTATATAAACCCTTCTCAGATCCTTCCCATTACCATGCCAGAAACATCAGATTTCAGAACTTATTGTTTAAAGTGTTGGTTTCGGTTCTGGTCATCTGTCATCTCTAAAATGTTCAAACACTTCAAAGTATACGCCAACATAATTTTAAAACTAATTATTTGAATGTAGCCTCTTTGGGTTTTTTCTCCCTATATTTTGATAGTATATTCACATTCATTGTAACCAGAATGCTATAGCAAATAAATATTTTAAGATTATGGGATTCCATTCTGATATTTTTTTACTTTAGATATTTTATCAAAACCAATAATATTCAATATTCTAAAACTGATCATGTGATGTCTGCACAACTCTGAATATTACTAAAAAAGCCACAGGACTGTGTATTTTAGATAGTGAATTGTATAGTTTGTGAATTATATCTCAACAAAAGCTTTTGTATTAAAAGAGCAATTTTCTTATACTAATAAAGACTCATAACATCTCAACCTTGTGAATAATGGTGCCTCTAATTTGCTCTTCTTTTCTGACTGCAGAAGTCTGTGGCCCAATGACATCTTTGGAAGCAGTTCTGACGATGAGGTCCAGACACTACTGAATATTTATTTCCGTCATCAAACTCTGGGACAAACAGGTACTTACGCACTGGTGGGGTCTAACCAGAGCCTGACCGAGATCTGCACCAAGCTGATGGAGCTGAACATGGAGATCCGGGACATGATCCGCAGGGCCCAGAGCTACCGGGTCCTCACCGCTTTCCTTCCAGACTCCAGTGTTTCCGGCACTAGTCTCTGACAGGAGCCTTCCGTCCCCCATGGGTGCCAAGCTGGGGGTGCTGCCATGCTGGGGTGACGTCATTCAGTGTCTTCTCAGCCTTCAAAAGGCTTGGTCAGACTGTTCTCCCTCTTGTTACCTGTAGGACTTTTTCTAAAGAGGATGGCAGAACTTCCCACGTGTAGCAATACTATAAGAACCAAGGTAGCATAGGACATTCTGGAACAGCCTCCATCCGTCATGCTGTGTGGCACAAATGTGTTATTTTACTGAGCAAATGCAACTCACTACTGAAGATGTGACTTCCATTGCATACCAAAGCCGACTACTCTGAACAGTACCTTCCTTTCTAGAAACAATTTTAGATTGGCAAAAGTGCAATGTTTTCTTCGCTAAAAATATTTTATATTCTAAAACTTGTACATTCTTTCCTTTTCTTTTTTTTTTCTTCTTTTTTTGGTGGGCTGAGGAAGGGACAGGCAGAATGAAGCTGGCCACTGAAAATTGTAAGACAGTCAAAAGCTGACAGCCTGTATATGTGAAAAGGGAATTGTAAATGGACAATTTAATGTACACTGAAATTTGAATACAATTACTGTATCTAACAGGAGCTGCTATGAAGTACCTTTCTTATGTTGCTAGGCTACTGTTTCGAAAGCCCTGGATCTCTTTGCAGGGGTCTGTGATTAGGACCCTCGCACCAAAAATGGTCCAGAGAGACCTTTTTCTAAAGGATCTTGGCTGCTTTTTACTATAAGGTTGCTTTTATGAGCATATTTATACTACAGAAGGATGAGTGTTAATTTTAACCAACTTGGCCATTTTGTAGAAAAAAGTTAAAGACATTCAACATTATAAATTCCAAGTCTTTCCACCTGTTACGCATGCATATTTTAATATCCGTTTGGATAGCTGGAAGTAGAATCATAACGGTAAAATATGAGTTGTCACTTCGTTTCTTAAGAAATGTCATTTTATTTGTAATATATATGTAAAGGGCCATTCTTAAGTTTTCTCCTTAAACTTAATGCTGTCAAGTGTTAGCTGTGTGCATGTAAACCTGTTGCACATTAGAAACATATTCAAAGTTTATCTGTGTAACTTATTCACTCTGTAAATACATTTAAAGTTTTTGTGATGTAATCTCGGTTAATACTCTGTTCAGAACTGCCTTTAGACTAAAAGAAAAAAATACATATTGACCACAGGTTTTATTTCTGCTTAATGAAGATTTTTGCCGTTGACACATTTATAGTTTTGTGTGTGGGTTGCCACGGTGACAACCCCAAGGGGTGCCACACTCCTATGTGTTCCATGAATGGCAGCCAGTGGGGTTGTGAGGCAAGTACAGTGACCCTGGGGAGCAGGAGGTCTCTGGAACCTCTTGAAGTGGACACCAAAGACTGTGACCCTCAACCAGTGCTCACTGGGATCAAAGAGAGAAATCAGAGAAGAACAAGAGCTCTCATTGTCCATAACCTATCATTAGGTTGTCATCCTTAACATTCTGAAATAGACCCATAATGATCAGGAAAAAGTAGTAAGAGTTTTTGTTCTTTCACCAAAACCCATCTATTCTTCACCCCACTCAAAAAACAGGGTCATGGAGACACATAACAATCTAATCTCTATGGTCTTCCTACTCATACTTCTTAGATTAACAAATATAACTTGCTTTCGTAACATGCACCAACTAAATCATAAGTAGTAATTTTCTAGAAGTACCCTGCAACAGAGCCTGACCCAAGATTTTTTTAATGTTACCATAGGTACAACTATTCACTCATTTTAAAGACTTTCTGGACATTGCTGTCAACATACTCTTCTGATGATTTTCACCTTACCTTAAAGATGATTCTCCATGATTTGTAGAAAAGAAACTGAATCACAATCTCTCTGAAAAAAAGTCTTGCATAATGCAGGTCTCTGTGGTTAACAACACTAGCCAACTCTCAGAGTTCTGCTGGGACCCACAGTAGAAAGGACTGACCAGTCGTGACTGAATTTTCCACCATGGCCTCTTACCCAGCAAAGAACCACCATGATGGGTTACTCTTTTAAAAAATGGAGATTTCAGTAATATAATCTGTAGTCATGGGAAGTAATGGGTTTTTTTCTGTTTATTTAAAAAAAAAACAGATTTGTTAATGTGAAAGATTTCTTCTACTTTTCCACTATTTCTTAACCTTCTCTCCCTTGAGTATAAGAGAAAGGCCCTTTGAAGCTGCAGACCTGCCCCATTTGAGCCCAACAATCAATGACTTCAGAGCTGCAGTCAAATCTCCTTGGGTATTGTGTTGTGCCTCTCTTACTGAAGTGTTAATTTTCACTTCCCAAGGAACAGGGATGGAGAGGAGGGGAGAGGAGAGGTAGAGATATCCACCCAAAGGAGAGGGCAGATATCAAACAGATGCTTCTGGGATAAGAGAAACACCTCCTCATACCTCCATGCTTTCTAGTCCCAAAACATGATACACTTTACCCACGGGCATAAAACAATTCAGACAGGTGCACTGCAACTTAGACATAACTTGATTAAAATTGTAATGTCCAAATCGAGTATTTTAGAAAAAGCACCATACATTTTAGAGGCATGCGAATGTCTTATTCTCACCAATAGGTGAGACTGTTAATATGTTAGTACAGCTCTGAAATAAAGATGCTTGTAACTTAGCATTGCACCTGCACACGTGTCCACAAACATGCACAGAGTTAGGTCTTAAGGCTCTTCAGGTTCCAAATCCTAATTCTGTTCTTTTCAGTGAATTGCAAATTACAGAAACAAGGGGGGAGCATCTAGGGAGGGGAACAAGCAGGGGTGCCCAGAGAGGTCATGGAAGCTCTGCACGCTTTCCCCAAGCCCTGCCCTACACATCTGTTCCATATGGATGTTCATCTGTATCTTATCATATCCTTTAAGAACAAACCAGTAACAGTATTATCATTTAAGACAAATTCGTTTCAGAAGCTTGGTGTTATCCTCACTACAGTCTTGCTGCTCAAAGCACACAGATCAATATTAGCTACCTTTTCTGGGAGCCTGGAAGAAACACAGACTCTCAGGTCCTACTGCAGACCTACAGATTCAGAATCTGCATTTTGACAGAACCCTCAGAGAGATCCCCAGAAAGATGGCAGAGTAGAAGGACCTGAGCTCACCCACCTCACGAAAACACCAAAATCAAAACTAACAGCTGAATGACCATCGACAAAAAATGACTGGAACCTACCAAAAAGATAATCTACTTCCAAAGACAAAAAAGAAGCCACAATGAGATGGTAGGAGGGTTCCATTCGTGATATAATCAAATCCCATACCCACCAGGTGGGCGACCCACAAACTAAAATAATTATATCGCAGAGGTTCTCCCACAGAAGTGAGAGTTCTGAGCCCCAGGTCAGGCTCCCCAGTATGGGGATGTGGAATTGGGAGGAGGAGCCCCCAGAGCATTTGGCTTTGAAGGTCAGAGGGGCTTCATCGCAGAAACTCCACAGAACTGGGGGAAACAGAAATGCCACTCTTGGAGGGCGCACACAAGATTTCATGTGCACTGGGACCCAGTGGAAAAAGCAGTGACTTCATAAGATCCTGGGCAAGACCTACCTGCTGATCTTGGAGAGTGTCCTGGAGAGGCAGGAGGTGGCTGTGGCTCACTGTGCAGACAAGGACACTGGTGGCAGAGGTACTGGGGAGTACTCATTGGTGTAAGCTGTCCTGGAGGCCGCCATTTTGATGCCAAGACCTGGCCCTACCCAACAGCCCAAAGGCTACCCATAATGTTGGGATGCCTCAGGCCAAACAACCAACAGGGTAGGAATGCAGCCCCACCCTTCAGCAGACGTTAAGGCTGCTTAAAGTCTTCCTGAGCCCACAGCTGCCTATAAACACACCATTTGACATGGCCCTACCCACTAGAGGGACAAGACCCACCACCCACCAGTGGGCAGGCATGAGTCCCTCCCAACAGGAAGCCTGTACAAGGCTCTTAGACCAGCCTCATCTACCAGGGGGCAGACACCAGGAGCAAGAGGAACTATAATCCTGCAGACTGTAGGACAGCAAACACATAAAGTTAGACAAAATGAGACAGCAGAGGAATATGTTCCAGATAAAACCCTAGAACAACTAAGTGAAGTGAAGATAGGCAATCTACCCAAAAAAGAACTCAGCGTAATTAAAGATGATCCAAGATCTCAGAAAAAGAATGGAAGCACAGACCAAGAAGATACAAGATATGTTTAACAAAGAGCTAGAAAATTTAAAGAACAAACAGATGAACAATAAAAAAACTGAAAGGAAAAATACACTAGAAGGAATCAATAGCAGAATTAATGAGGCAGAGGAATGTATAAGTGAGGTGGAAGACAGAATGGTGGAAATCATTGCCACAGAACAGGATAAAGAAAAAACAATGAAAAGAAATGAGGACAGTCTACAAGACCTCTGGGACAACATTAAACACACCAACATTCCCATTATAGGGGTCCCAGAAGGACAGGAGAAAGAGAAAGGACCTGAGAAAATATTTGAAGAAATAATAGCCAAAAACTTCCCTAACATGGGAAAGGAAACAGTCACCCAAGTCCAGGAAGCACAGAGAGTCCCATACAGGATAAACCCAAGGAGGAACCTGCCGAGACACATATTAATCATATTGACAAAAATTAAAGACAAATAGAAAATATTAAAAACAACAAGGGGAAAGCAACAAATAACATACAAGGGAATCCTCATAAGGTTATCAGCTGATTTTTCAGCAGAAACTCTGCAGCCCGGAAGGGAGTGTCATGATATATTTAAAGTGATGAAAGGGAAAAACCTACAACCAAGAATACTCTAACCAGCAATGCTCTCATTCACAGTCGATGGAGAAATCAAAAGCTTTACAGACAAGCAAAAGCTAAGAGAATTCAGCACCACCAAACCAGCTTTACAACAAATGCTAAAAGAACTTCTCTAGGTAGAAAAGAAAAGCCCACAAATAGAAACAAGTAAATTACAAATGGGAAAGCTCACTGGTAAAGGCAAACATACAGTAAATATAGGAAATCATCCACACACAAATATGATATCAAAAGCAGCAATCATGAGAAGAGGACAGTACAAATGCAGGATATTGAAAATGCATTTGAAATTAAGAGACCAGCAACTTCCTGTATATATATAGACTGCTATATCAAAACCTCATGGTAGCTGCAAACCAAAAATCAACAATAGATATACACACAAAAAAGAAAAAGTAATCCAAACACAACACTAAAGACAGTCATCAAATCACAAGAGAAGACAACAAAAGAGGAAGAGAAGAAAAAAGACCTATGAAAACAATCCCAAAACAATTAACAAAATAGAAATAAGAACATACATACTGGGGGACTTCACTGGCAGTCCAGTGGTTAAGACTCTGCACTTCCAATGCAGTGGGCATGGGCTTGATCCCTATTCAGGGAACTAAGATCCCACATGTTGCAAAGTGTGGACAAAAAAAAAAAAAAAAAAAAGAACATACATATTGGTAATCACCTTAAATGTAAGTGGATTAAATGCTCCAACCAAAAGACACTGACTGCTGAATGGATACAAAAACAATACCCATATATATGCTGTCTACAAGAGACCCACTTCAGACCTAGGGACACATACAGACTGAAAGTGAGAGGAGGGAAGAAGG
The DNA here is from genome assembly GCF_965194805.1 of Balaenoptera borealis. Lineage (NCBI taxonomy): Eukaryota > Metazoa > Chordata > Mammalia > Artiodactyla > Balaenopteridae > Balaenoptera > Balaenoptera borealis. The sequence continues at coordinate 9,842,998 of NC_138877.1, forward strand.
TATTCCACGCAAATGTAAATCAAAAGAAAGCTGGAATAGCAATACTCATATCAGACGAAATACATTTTAAACTAAAGACTGTTATAAGAGACAAAGAAGGACACTACATAATGATCAGAGATCAACCCAAGAAGAAGATATAACTATCGTAAATAGTTATACGCACTCATTATAGGAGCACCACAATATATAAAGCAAATACTAACAGCCATAAAGAGAGAAATCGACAGTAACACAATAAGAGTGGGGGACTTTAACACCCCACTTTCATCAATGGACAGATCATCCAGACAGAAAATCAATAAGGAAACACAGGCCGTAATGACATTAGACCAGATGGACTTAATTGATATTTATAGACTATTCCATCCAAAAGAAGCAAAATACACATTCTTCTCAAGTGCATATGGAACATTCTCAAGGATAGATCACATGCTGGGCCATTAAGCAAGCCTCAATATTTAAGAAAATTGAAATCATATCAAGCATCTTTTCTGACCACAATGCTATGAGGTTAGAAATGAATTACAAGAAAAAAAAACTGTAAAAAACACAAATAGGTGGAGGCTAAAAAATATGCTACTAAACAGTCAATGGATCACTGAGAAAAGCAAAGAAAAAATCAAAAAAATACCTAGAGAAAAATGAAAATGAAAACACAGTGATCTAAAACCTACGAGACACAGAAAAAGCAGTCCTAAGAGGGAAGTTTACAACAATACAATCTTACCTCAGGAAACAAGAAAAATCCCAAATAAGCAACCTAACTTTACACCAAAAGCAACTAGACAAAGAAGAACAAACAAAACCCAAAGTTAGTAGAAGGAAAGAAATCATAAAGATCAGAGCAGAAATAAATGAAATAGAGATGAAGAAAACAATAGAAAAGACCAATGAAACTAAAAGCTGGTTCTTGGAAAAGATAAACAAAATTGATAAACCTTTAGCCAGACTCATCAAGAAAAAAAGGGAGAGGGCTTAAATCAGTAAAATTAGAAATGAAGAAGGAGAAGTTACAACTGACACCACAGAAATACAAAGGATCATAAGAGACTACTGTACAAGCAACTATATGCCAGTAAAATGGACAACCTAGAAGAAATAGACAAATTCTTAGAAAGGTACAATCTTCCAGAACTGAACCAGGAAGAGAAAATATGAACAGACCAATCACAAGCACTGAAATTGAAACAGTGATTTTAGAACCCCTACAAACAAAAATCCAGGACTAGATGGCATCACAGGTGAATTCTATCAAACATTTAGAGAAGAGCTAACACCTATCCTTCTGAAACTATTTTTAAAAAGAGGGAGGAGGGAACACTCCCAAACTCATTCTATGATCCTCTATCACCCTGATACCAAAATCAGACAAAGACACCACAAAAAAAGAAAATTACAGGCCAATATCACTGATGAACATAGAAGCAAGAACCCTCAACAAAACACTAGCAAACCAAGTCCAACAATACATTAAAGGATCATACACCACGATCAAGTGGGATTTATCCCAGGGATGCAAGGATTTTTCAATATCCACAAATCAATCAGTGTGATATACCAGATTAACAACCTGAAGAATAAAAACCATATAATCACCTCAATGGATGCAGAAAAAGCTTTTGACAAAATCCAACACCCATTTATGATAAAAACTCGCCAGAAAGTGGGCATGGCAGGAACATACCTCAACATAATAAAGGCCATATATAACAAGCCTACAGCTAACATCATGCTCAATGATGAAAAGCTGAAAGATCAGAAACGAGACAAGGATGTCCACTCTCCTCACTTTCATTCAATCTACTTTTGTAAATCCTAGCCATGGCAATCGGAGAAAAAAAACAAATAAAAGGAATCCAAATTGGAAAAGAAGAAGTAAAACTGTCACTGTTTGCAGATGACATGATACTATACATAGAAAATCCTAAAGACGCTATCAGAAAATTACTAGAGCTCATCAATGAATTCGGTAAAGTTGCAGGATACAAAATAAATGCACAGAAATCTGTTGCATTTCTATACACTAATAACGAAAGATCAGAAAGAGAAATTAAAGAAACAATCCCAACCAGTCCCTCCCATCAACCCTCTTAGATAGCCTCATCCACCAGAGGGCAGACAGCAGAAGCAAGAAGAACTACAATCCTGCAGCCTGTGGAACAAAAACCACATTCACAGAAAGATAGACAAGATGAAAAGGCAGAGGGCTATATAGCAGATGAAGGAACAAGTTAAAACCCCAGAAAAACAACTAAATGAAGTGAAGATAGGTAACCTTCCAGAAAAAGAATTCAGAATAATGATAGTGAAGATGATCCAGGACCTCGGAAAAACAATGGAGGCAAAGATCGAGAAGATGCAAGAAATGTTTAACAAAGACGTAGAAGAATTAAAGAACAAACAAACAGAGATGACCAATACAATAACTGAAATGAAAACTACACTAGAAGGAATCAATAGCAGAATAACTGAGAGAGAAGAACGGATAAGTGACCTGGAAGACAGAATGGTGGAATTCACTGTTGCAGAACAGACTAAAGAAAAAAGAATGAAAAGAAATGAAGACAGCCTAAGAGACCTCTGGGACAACATTAAACGCAACAACACTCGCATTATAGGGGTCCCGGAAGGAGAAGAGAGAGAGAAAGGACCAGAGAAAATATTTGAAGAGATTATAGTCGAAAACTTCCCTAACATGGGAAAGAAAATAGCCACCCAAGTCCAGGAAGCACAGTGAGTCTCATACAGGATAAGCCCAAGGAGAAACATGCCGAGACACATAGTAATCAAAATGGCAAAAATTAAAGACAAACAAAAATTATTGAAAGCAGCAAGGGAAAAACGACAAATAACATACAAGGGAACTCCCATAAGGTTAACAGCTGACTTCTCAGCAGAAACTCTACAAGCCAGAAGGGAGTGGCATGATATATTTAAAGTGATGAAAGGGAAGAACCTACAACCAATATGACTCTACCCAGCAAGGATTTCATTCAAATTCGATGGAGAAATCAAAAGCTTTACAGACAAGCAAAAGCTAAGAGAATTCAACACCACCAAACCAGCTCTACAACAAATGCTAAAGGAACTTCTCTAAGTGGGAAACACAAGAGAAGAAAAGGACCTACAAAAACAAACCTAAAACAATTAAGAAAATGGTAATAGGAACATACATATCGATAATGACCTTAAACGTAAATGGATTAAATGCTCCAACCAAAAGACACAGGCTTGCTGAATGGATACAAAAACAAGACCCATATATATGCTGTCTACAAGAGACCCACTTCAGACCTAGGGACACATACAGACTGAAAGTGAGGGGATGGAAAAAGATATTCCATGCAAATGGAAGTCAAAAGAAGGCTGGAGTAGCAATACTCATATCAGATAAAATAGACTTTAAAATAAAGAATGTTACAAGAGACAAGGAAGGACACTACATAATGATCAAGGGATCAATCCAAGAAGAAGATATAACAATTATAAATATATATGCACCCAACATAGGAGCACCTCAATACATAAGGCAACTGTTAACAGCTATAAAAGAGGAAATCGACAGTAACACAATAATAGTGGGGAACTTTAACACCTCACTTACACCAATGGACAGATCATGCAAAATGAAAATAAATAAGGAAATACAAGCTTTAAATGACACAATAGACCAGATAGATTTAATTGATATTTATAGGACATTCCATCCAAAAACAGATTACACTTTCTTCTCAAGTGCACATGGAACATTCTCCAGGATAGATCACATCTTGGGTCACAAATCAAGCCTCAGTAAATTTAAGAAAATTGAAATCATATCAAGCATCTTTTCTGACCACAATGCTATGAGATTAGAAATGAATTACAGGGAAAAAAACATAAAAAACACAAACACATGGAGGCTAAACAATACGTTACTAAATAACCAAGGGATCACTGAAGAAATCAAAGCGGAAATCAAAAAATACCTACAGACAAATGACAATGAAAACATGACAATCCAAAACCTATGGGATGCAGCAAAAGCAGTTCTAAGAGGGAAGTTTATAGCTATACAAGCCTACCTCAAGAAACAAGAAAAATCTCAAGTAAACAATCTAACCTTACACCTAAAGGAACTAGAGAAAGAAGAACAAACAAAACCCAACGTTAGCAGAAGGAAAGAAATCATAAAGATCAGAGCAGAAATAAATGAAATAGAAAAAAAGAAAACAATAGCAAAGATCAATAAAACTAAAAGCTGGTTCTTTGAGAAGATAAATAAAATGGATAAACCATTATCCAAACTCATCAAGAAAAAGAGGAAGAGGACTCAAATCAGTAAAGTTAGAAATGAAAAAGGAGAAGGTACAAAAGGCAGCACAGAACTACAAAGCATCCTAAAAGAATACTACAAGCAACTCTATGCCAATAAAATGGACAATCTGGAAGAAATGGATAAATTCTTAGAAAGGTATAACCTTCCAAGACTGAACCAGAAAGAAATAGAAAATATGAACAGACCATAACAAATAATGAAGTTGAAACTGTGATTAAAAATCTTCCAACAAACAAAAGTCCAGGACCAGATGGCTTCACAGGTGAATTCTGTCAAACATTTACAGAAGAGCTAACATCCATCCTTCTCAAACTCTTCCAAAAAATTGTAGAGGAAGGAACACTCCCAAACTCATTCTATGAGGCCACCATCACCCTGATACCAAAACCAGACGAAGATACTACAAAAAAAGAAAATTACAGACCAATATCACTGATGAACATAGATGCAAAAATCCTCAACAAAATACTACCAAACAGAATCCAACAACACATTAAAAGGATCATACACCACGATCAAGTGGGATTTATCCCAGGGATGCAAGAATTCTTCAATATACGCAAATCAATCAATGTGATACACCATATTAACAAATTGAAGAATAAAAACCATATGATCATCTCAACAGATGCAGAAAAAGCTTTTGACAAAATTCAACACTCATTTATGATAAAAACTCTCCAGAAAGTGGGCATAGAGGGAATCTACCTCAACATAATAAAGGTCATATATGACAAACCCACAGCAAACACCATTCTCAAGGGTGAAAAACTGAAAGCATTTCCTCTAAGATCAGGAATGAGACAAGGATGTCCACTCTCACCACTATTATTCAACATAGTTTTGGAGGTCCTAGCCACGGAAATCAGAGAAGAAAAAGAAATAAAAGGAATGCAAATTGGAAACGAAAAAGTAAAACTGTCACTGTTTGTAGATGACATGATACTATACATAGAGAATCCTAAAAATGCCACCAGAAAACTTCTAGAGCTAATCAATGAATTTGGTAAAGTTGCAGGATACAAAATTAATGCACAGAAATCTCTTGCATTCCTATACACTAATGATGAAAAATCTGACAGAGAAATTATGGAAACACTCCCATGTACCACTGCAACAAAAAGGATAAAATACCTAGGAAGAAACCTACCTAGGGAGAACAAAAGACCTGTATGCAGAAAACTATAAGACACTGATGAAAGAAATTAAAGATGATACCAACAGATGGAAAGATATACCATGTTCTTGAATTGGAAGAATCAATATTGTGAAAATGACTATACGACCCAAAGCAATCTACAGATTCAGTGCAATCCTTATCAAATTACCAATGGTATTTTTTACGGAACTAGAACAAATAATCATCTTAAAATTTGTATGGAGACACAAAAGACCCCGAATAGCCAAAGCAGTCTTGAGGGGAAAAAACGGAGCTAGAGGAATCAGACTCCCTGACTTCAGACTATACTACAAAGCTACAGTAATCAGGACAATATGGTACTGGCACAAAAATAGAAACATAGATCAATGGAACAAGATAGAAAGCCCAGAGATAAAGCCACGCACCTATGGTCAACTAATCTATGAAAGAGGAGGCAAAGATATACAATGGAGAAAAGACAGTCTCTTCAATAAGTGGTGCTGGGAAAACTGGACAGCTACATGTAAAAGAATGAAATTAGAGCACTCCCTAACACCATACACAAAAATAAACTCCAATTTGATTAAAGACCTAAATGTAAGATCGGACACTATAAAACTCTTAGAGGAAAACATAGGCAGAACACTCTTTGACATAAATCACAGCAAGATCTTTTTTGAACCACCTCCTACAGTAATGGAAATAAGAACACAAATAAACAAATGGGACCTAATGAAACTTCAAAGCTTTTGCACAGCAAAGGAAACCATAAACAAGACCAAAACACAACCCTCAGAATGGGAGAAAATATTTGCAAACGAATCAATGGACAAAGGATTAATCTCCAAAATATATAAACAGCTCATGCAGCTAAATATTAAAGGAACAAACAACCCCATCCAAAAATGAGCAGAAGACCTAAATAGACATTTCTCCAAGGAAGACATACAGATGGCCAAGGAGCACTTGAAAAGCTGCTCAACATCACTAATTATTAGAGAACTGCAAATCAAAACTACAATGAGGTATCACTTCACACCTGTTAGAATGGGCATCATCAGAAAATCTACAAACAACAAATGCTGGAGAGGGTGTGGAGAAAAGGGAACCCTCTTGCACTGTTGGTGGGAATGTAAATTGATACAGCCACTATGGAGAACAGTATGGAGGTTCGTTAAAAAACTAAAAAGAGAATTACCATATGATCCAGCAATCCCACTACTGGGCATATACCCAGAGAAAACCATAATTCAAAAAGATACATGCACCCCAATGTTCATTGCAGCACTAGTCACAATAGCCAGGTCACGGAAGCAACCGAAATGCCTGTCGACAGATGAATAGATAAAGAAGTTGTGGTACATATATACAATGGAATATTACTCAGCCATAAAAAGGAACGAAATTGAGTCATTTGTTGAGACGTGGATGGATCTAGAGACTGTCATACAGAGTGAAATAAGTCAGAAAGAGAAAAACAAATATTGTATATTAACGCATGTGTGTGGAACCTAGAAAAATGGTACAGATGAACCGGTTTGCAGGGCAGAAGTTGAGACACAGATGTAGACAACAAATGTATGGACACCAAGGGGGGGAAACCACGGTGGGGTGGGGATGGTGGTGTGCTGAATTGGGAGATTGGGATTGACATGTATAAAATTGATGACTAATAAGAATCTGCAGTATAAGAAAAGAAATAAACAAATAAAAAGAACAACTAATACTAAACTTTCTTTGCTTATCTGTATGGAAATATGTTAATATAAATGTTTCAGACATTACATGAAATTTCTAAAAATCTTATATGTTCTGATATAATAAGTCATAATTCTAGTTATTACTTTAAAATGTATATCTCAGAAATAACAGAAAAAAATAAAATAAAAATCTAACTTTCTCTTTTGAAAATCAAAGAGTAATTCCCATAGTCCTACAATAATGGGATAATTAGTTCTGAAACCTGTCAAGTTTCATGTTTCATACGGAAAGAAAATCATATTAAATAATTTTTAAAAATTAAACATGGACTTTGTAGCACAAAGACAAGGTCTTCCCCCCCCCAAAAAAAGAAACAATCCCATTAACTATCACAATAAAAAGAATTAAATACCTAGGAATAAACCTACCTAAGGAGGCAAAAAACCTGTACTCTGAAAACTATAAGATGCTGATGAAAGAAATCAAAGACACAAACAAATGGAAAAATATACCATGTTCTTGGATTGGAAGAATCAATATCGTCAAAATGACTATACTACCCAAGGCAATCTACAGATTCAATGCAATCCCTATCAAATGACCTATGGGATTTTTTGCAGATTTAGAACAAAAAAATCTTAAAATTTGTATGGAAACACAAAAGATCCTGAATATCCAAATCAATCTTGAGAAAGAAAAACAGAGAGGGAGGAATCAGGCTCCCTGACTTCAGACTATACTATAAAGCTACAGTAATCAAAGCAGTGTAGTACTGGCACAAAGACAGAAATATAGATCAGTGGTACAGGATAGAAAGCCCAGAAGCAAACCCACACACTTATGGTCAATTAATCTACAACAAAAGAGGCAAGAATATACAATAGAGAAAAGACAGTCTCTTCAGTAAGTGGTGCTGGGAAAACTGGGCACCTACATGTAAAAGAATGAAATTAGAATATTCTCTAACACCATACACACAAAAAAAAACTCAAAATGGATTAAAGACCTAAATGTAAGACTGGATACTATAAAACTCTTAGAGGAAAACATAGAAAGAACACTCTATGACATAAATCACAGCAATATCTTTTTGGATCCACCTCCCAGAGTAATGAAAATAAAAGCAAAAACAAATGGGACATAATTAAACTTAAAAGCTTTTGCACAGCAAAGGAAACCATAAACAAAATGAAAAGACAACCCACAGAATGGGAGAAAATATTTGCAAACGATGCAACTGACAAGGGATTAATCTTCAAAATATACAAACAGCTCATGCAGCTCTATATGAAAAAAACAAACAACGCAATCAAAAAATGGGCAGAAGATCTAAATAGACATTTCTCCAAAGAAGACATACAGATGGCCAAGAGGCACATGAAAAGCTCCTCAACATCACTAATTATTAGAGAAATGCAAATCAAAACTACAAAGAAGTATCACCTCCCACCGGTCAGAATGGCCATCATCAAAAAATCTACAAAGAATAAATGCTGGAGAGGGTGTGGAGAAAAGAGAACCCTCTTACACTGTTGGTGGGAATGCAAATTGGTGCAGCCACTATGGAAAACTGTATGGAGATTCTTAAAAAACTAAAAATAGAGCTACCATATGATGCAGCAATCACACTCCTGGGTATATATCTGGAGAAAACCATACTTCAAAAAGATACATGGACCCCAATGTTCACTGCAGCACTATTTACAGTAGCCAAGATATGAAAGCAACCTAAGTGTCCATCGACAGATGACTGGATAAAGAAGATGTGGTGTATATATAGACAATTGAATACTACTCAGCCATTAAAAAGAACAAAATAATGCCATTTGCAGCAACATGGATGGACCTAGAGATTATCATACTAAGTGAAGTAAGCTAGACAGAGAAAAGACAAATATCATATGATATCACTTATATGTAGAATCTTTAAAAATGATACAAATGAACTTATTTACAAAACAGAAACAGACTCACAGACTTAGAAAACAATCTTATGGTTACCACAGTGGAAAGGTGGAGGGCAGGGATAAGTTAGGAGTTTGGGATTAACATACACACACTACTGTATATAAAATAATCAACAAGGACCTACTGTATAGCACAGGGAACTCTATTTGATACTCTGTAATAACCTACATGGGGAAAGAATCTGAAAAAGAATAGAGACACGTATATGTATAACTAAATCAGGTTGCTGTACACCTGAAACACAACATTGTAAATCAAATATAGCCCAATATAAAATTTAAAAAACAAATTTTAAAAAAAAAGAAATAAGGGGATCTCCAGGCTGCTTACATCAATAGCTTACACCTGCTTCCAAATACCTGCCTGAAGAACATAGACGTTAGTGTCCGTGGGTGGTTTTACAGTATCTTAATTATATCTCACTAAAGCTGGGTTTTTTTTAAGCTTTTTTATACACTTACTCACAATTAATTGATATTTGAATGCCCATCATGAGCTGAGTTTTTTCCTTCATCCAGCAAGTATTTATTATGTACCCACTCTGGGCTAGGCACTGTTTCAGGGGATACTGCAGTTATTAAAACAGATATATCCCTGTTCTCAAAGATTTTATATTTTCATGGAGAGGAGATGTGCTTGTTTGTCTATGCCAGGACATGAAGAACAAGAAAACAGGACAGAGGGGATATCTCATTGTAGTTTTGATTTGCATTTCTTTAATGATTAATGATGTTGAGCATTCTTTCATGTGTTTGTTGGCAATCTGTATATCTTCTTTGGAGAAATGTCTATTTAGATCTTCTGCCCATTTTTGAATTGGGTTGTTTGTTTTTTTTGATATTGAGCTGCATGAGCTGCTTGTAAATCTTGGAGATTAACCCTTTGTCAGTTGCTTCATTTGCAAATATTTTCTCCCATTCTGAGGGTTGTCTTTTCGTCTTGTTTATGGTTTCCTGTTTATTTTTGTTTTTATTTCCATTTCTCTAGGAGTGGGTCAAAAAGGATCTTGCTGTGATTTATGTCAGAGTGTTCTGCCTATGTTTTCCTCTAAGAGTTTGATAGTGTCTGGCCTTACACTTAGGTTTTTAATCCATTTTGAGTTTATTTTTGTGTATGGTGTTAGAGAGTGTTCTAATTTCATTCTTTTACATGTAGCTGTCCAGTTTTCCCAGCACCACTTATTGAAGATGCTGTCTTTTCTCCATTGTATATTCTTACCTCTTTTATCAAAGATAAGTTGACCATATGTGCGTGGGTTTATCTCTGGGCTTTCTATACTGTTCCATTGATCTATATGATGAAAAAATTCTGGAAATAGAGTGGTATGGTTACACTACATGGTGAATGTACTTAATGTCGCTTAACTGTGTACTTAGATGGTAAATTTCAGGTTATACATATTTTACCACAATAAAAGTAAATTTTTAAAAAAGGATCACTCTGGCTGCTATGTTGCAGAACAGACTATAGGACGGCAGAAGCAGGAAGACCAGTTAGAAGGCTATTGCAACAGTGCACTCATGAGTTATGTTGGCTTGGGATAGGGGCGTAGCAACGGAGGTTATTAGAAGTGGGCCTATTCTGGAAACATTTCAGAGATAGAGCTGACAGGACTTGATGATGACACATGGAAATGTGAGAGACTCCAAAATTTGGCCCAAATAACTAGAAGAATAGAGTTGCTATTTACCAAGACAAGGAGGTACACATATGGAAAATGGAAAACAAGATTTAATTTTAGACATGTTAACTTTGATTTGCCTAATTAGACACCCAAGACAAATGGCGAGCAAATGGTTGGATGTGTGAGTCTGCTACTGAGAAGTCTAAAAACACAGAGGTGGTATGCAAAGTCTCTGAGAAAAAAACAGGATACTCACCTGTCTCTCCTGTAAGAATCAGAGTGTAGTGCAGTGAGTTTGAAACCTTAGTTGCACATTAAATCATGTGGGGAACTACAAACTCCAATACCCACTCCACTCCTCCAGAGACTGATTTAACTGGTCTGAAGCGTGCAACTCCAAGGCTGTTTAAAGTTCCCCAGGTGATTCTAATCCACTCCAAGATTGTAACACTGCTCTGGTGGTTCTTGAACCTAAGAATCACTGGAGGAGGCTAGTCAAAAGTAAGTGCTCACTCAGGTAAATCCAGAGCAGGGTCCACCAAACCAGCATCTTAATAGCCAACTCACTTTGAAAGCTGTTGAATTAGGAGAAATTTATTCTCCAGCGAAGTTCACACCCTCAATCATTTTTCCATGGAGGGTGTTTGTGTAGTGATTCAACTCCAAGTCTGTCATTGATTTGTTACTTTGTTTTGTATTTGAGGTCACAGGAAGTGAGTGACTAGAATTCACTCAGACCATTACAAAGCAGTTTCCTGTCAGGCACTTCCTTCTCTGTCACCATCTCCTCTAGCCCAGACTTTGTTTTTAACAGCAAACTCTTTCTCTAACATTGTAAGCTAACTTTGGGTTCCAAGAACTTTGGCCACCTGCCAACAACTTCCAGGAGTTCCTGGGCCAGCAGGATGACAAAACTCCCCCCTGCTCCACTCTACGGATTTCCAACCCTTCTTTCTTTATTTCTCTTTCAAACAGCCCAGAGACTTGATATTCACGCTGCCCAGGTGCACTAATCATCCTCCTTCCTCAAGCCCATCCCCATCCCCATCACCTGCAGCAGTAGTTGTGAACCTTGGAGTACATTTGAGTCATTGGGGAAGCTTTTAAGATACTCTGGGACACAGGTCCCACCCCAGATCCCTTAAATCAAACCCTCAGGACAGTGGCCCGCCATAGTTACTTATAATGTCCCTCATATGATTTTAAGGTGCAGCTGTGGCTGAGAACCGCCGACCTAAAGCCCTCCTGCTCACACTGCCTTATTCACTGAATAAACAATAGCTTATTGCTCACTGTCTTCCTATCCATCCCAACGTCTGATGTCATTCTCAGGGACTGCAACATCCTCGTGGCTAACCCAAACAGTACCTTTTTCCTCTCAGTTTTAACATTCTTACCTCCAGGGAATCTCTGCTCCCCTCCATCCCACCTTGGCCACCCAATTTCATGGCTATACCAAAACCCCATCCATAGCAATAAGTGTATCAGCTCCAGAATCTCATGCTTAAGCATCCCACTCAGATATGCTTTCAGGCTCCTTTTGCTCTAGCCCCCGGCCCTTTCCAAAAATTCTTCTCCCATCATCAATAACAATCTGTAGACCTCGCTACTTTTTCCACTACCCACCACCTATCTTCACTCCTCTTCCGAACAAGTTTAAATTCCATGGATTATAATCACTCCCTTGCTGACAATCAAAAATATTAACTAGTTAAAACCTTCCCACCTAATGAAACTTAAAAGCTTTTGCACAGCAAAGGAAACCATAAACAAGACCAAAAGACAACCCTCAGAATGGGAGAAAATATTTGCAAATGAAGCAACTGACAAAGGATTAATCTCCAAGATTTACAAGCAGTCATGCAGCTCAATAACAAAAAAACAAACAACCCAATCCAAAAATGGGCAGAAGACCTAAATAGACATTTCTCCAAAGAAGATATACAGATTGCCAACAGACACATGAAAGAATGCTCAACATCATTAATCATTAGAGAAATGCAAATCAAAACTACAATGAGATATCATCTCACACCAGTCAGAATGGACATCATCAAAAAATCTACAAACAGGGGCTTCCCTGGTGGCGCAGTGGTTGAGAATCTGCCTGCCAATGCAGGGGACACGGGTTCGAGCCCTGGTCTGGGAAGATCCCACATGCCGCGGAGCAACTAAGCCCGTGAGCCACAATTACTGAGCCTGCGTGTCTGGAGCCTGTGCTCCGCAACAAGAGAGGCCGCGACAGTGAGAGGCCCGCGCACCACGATGAAGAGTGGCCCCCACTTGCCGCAACTGGAGAAAGCCCTCGCACAGAAACGAAGACCCAACACAGCCATAAATAAATAAATAAATAAATAAAATTAAAAAAAAAAAAAAAAAAAAGAGAAGCCTTTATTATAAAAAAAAAAAAAAAAATCTACAAACAATAAATGCTGGAGAGGGTGTGGAGAAAAGGGAACCCTTTTGCACTGTTGGTGGGAATGTAAATTGATACAGCCACTATGGAGAACAGTATGGAGGTTCCTTAAAAAACTACAAATAGAACTACCATACGACCCAGCAATCCCACTACTGGGCATATACCCTGAGAAAACCATAATTCAAAAAGAGTCATGTACCAAAATGTTCATTGCAGCTCTATTTACAATAGCCAGGACATGGAAGCAACCTAAGTGTCCATCATCGGATGAATGGATAAAGAAGATGAGGCACATATATACAATGGAATATTACTCAGCCATAAAAAGAAATGAAATGGAGGTATCTGTAGTGAGGTGGATGGAGTTAGAGTCTGTCATACAGAGTGAAGTAAGTCAGAAAGAGAAAAACAAATACAGTATGCTAACACATATATATGGAATCTAAGGGAAAATAAAGGTCATGAAGAACCTAGTGGCAAGACAGGAATAAAGACACAGACCTACTAGAGAATGGACTTGAGGATATGGGGAGGGGGAGGGGTAAAATGTGACAGGGTGAGAGAGTGGCATAGACATATATACACTACCAAATGTAAAATAGATAGCTAGTGGGAAGCAGCCGCATAGCACAGGGAGATCAGCTCGGTGTTTTGTGACCACCTAGAGGGGTGGGATGGGGAGGGTGGGAGGGAGGGAGATGCAAGAGGGAAGAGATATGGGAACATATGTATATGTATAACTGATTCACTTTGTTATAAAGCAGAAACTAACACACCATTGTAAAGCAATTATACTCCAATAAAGATGTTTAAAAACAAAAACAAAAAACTTTCCCACATCTGCACATGTTGAAATGTGACATTACTAGACCACAACTGCAACCAGGCATATCTTAAAGAGTGCCAAATCTCACAATGAGCCCTCAATGCTATCAGACAATCCTATAATATAATTATGCTCCCTGATAATTTCAAATTCCTATTATGAGATAATTATTTCATATCTTGCTGTCCCTCCAGTTTTCCTGCCCGTGTTTTTTATTATTAAGGTATAATTGACATACAACATTAGTTTCAGGTATAGAACATGATTTGACATCTGTGTGCACTGAAAAATGATCACTCCAATAAGTCTATTTACCATCTGTCACCATACAAAATTACAAAAAAAATTATTTTCGGGATTTCCCTGGTGGCACAGTGGTTAAGAATCCGCCTGCCAATGCAGGGGACATGGGTTCAAGCCCTGGTCTGGGAAGATCCCACATGCCGCGGAGCAACTAAGCCCGTGCGCCGCAACTTCTGAGCCTGCGCTCTAGGGCCCGTGAGCCACAACTACTGAGCCCGTGTGCCTAGAGCCCGTGCTCCGCAACAAGAGAAGCCACCACAATGAGAAGCCCACGCACCGCAACAAAGAGTAACTCCTGCTTGCTGCAACTATAGAAAGCCTGCGTGCAGCAATGAAGACCTAATGCAGCCAAAAATAAAAAATAAAAATTAAATCTTAAAAAAAATTTTTTTTGCTTGTGATGAGAACTTTTCAGATTTAATTTCTTAGCATCTTTCAAATTTGCAATATAATATTATAGACCATGCAGTATATTACATCCCAACGACTTATTTATATTATGACTAGAAGTTATATTTCTTGATCTCCTTCACCCATTTTGCTCACCCTCCAACCACCTCCCCCAACTCTGGCAACCACCAATCTTTTCTCTGTGTCTATGAGTTTCGCTCAGTTTTCTCTGCTTGTTTTGTTTTTTATATTCTACAGGTAAGTGAAATCATATAGTCCTTGACTCTCTTATTTCACTTAGCATAATACTCTCAAGGGCTATCCATGTTGTCTCAACTGGCAAGATTTCATTCATTTTTATGGCTGAGTAGTACTCCATTGTGTATATATGTACTACATCTTCTCTATCCATTCATCCATCAATGGACACTTAGGTTGTTTACATATATTAGCTATCGTAAATAATGCTGCTATAAACATTGGGGTACATTTATCTTTTCAAATTAGTGTTTTCATTTTCTTTGAATAAGTAACAGAGGTCGTACTGCTGGATCATATGGTAGTTCTATTTTTAATTTTCTGAGGAACCTCCATGCTGTTTTCCATAGTGGCTGCACCAATTTACATTCTCATCAACAATGCATGAGAGTTTCCATTTCTCCACATCCTTGACAACACTTGTTATTTCTTACCTTTTAATAGCAGCCATTCTGAAACATGAGGTGATATCTCATGTGGTTTTGATTTACATTTCCCTGATGGTTAGTGATGTTGAGCATCGTTTCATGTGCCTGTCAGATGTCTCTATGTCATCTCTGAAAAAATGTCTATTTAGATCCTCTGCTCATTTTTTAATTGGATTGGTTTATTTTTTTTATTATTGAGTTGTATGACTTCTTTATATATTTTGGATATTAACCCCTATCAGATATATGATTTGCAAATATCTTCTTCCATTCAGTAAGCTGGCTTTTTTTTTTGGCTGCATTGGGTCTTCATTGCTGTACAAGGGCTATCTCGAGCTGCGGTGAGCAGGGGCTACTCCTTGCTGTGGTGTGCAGGCGTCTCATTGCGGTGGCTTCTCTTGTTGCAGAGCACGGGCTCTAGGCACGCAGGCTTCAGTAGTTCTGGCACACGGGCTCATTAGTTGTGGCTCATGGGCTTAGTTGCTCCACAGCATGTGGGATCTTCCTGGACCAGGGCTCAAACCTGTGTCCCCGGCATTGGCAGGCAGATTCTTTTTTTCTTTTTTTTAACATCTTTATTGGAGTATGATTGCTTTACAATGGTATGTTAGTTTCTGCTGTATAACAAAGTGAATCACCTATACGTATACATATATCCCCGTATCTCCTGCCTCTTGCATCTCCCTCTCACCCTCCCTACCCCACCCCTCTAGGTGGACACAAAGCACCGAGCTGATCTCCCTGTGCTATGCGGCTGCTTCCCACTAGCTATCTATTTTACATTTGGTAGTATAAATATGTCCATGCCACTCTCTAAATTCGTCCAGCTTACCCTTCCCCCTCCCCGTGTCAAGTCCATTCTCTAAGTCTGTGTCTTTATTCCTAGCCTGACCCTAGGTTCTTCAGAACCACTATTTTATTTTATTTTTTTTAGATTCCATATATGGGTGTTAGCATATGGTATTTGTTTCTCTTTCTGACTTACTGCACTCTGTATGACACTCTCTAGGTCCATCCACCTCACTACAAATAACTCAATTTCGTTTCTTTTTATGGCTGAGTAATATTCCATTGTATATATGTGCCACATCTTCTTTATCCATTCATCTGTCGATGGACATTTAGGGTGCTTCCATGTCCTGGCTATTGTAAATAGTGCTGCAATGAACATCGTGGTACATGACTCTTTTTGAATTATGGTTTTCTCAGGGTATATGCCCAGTAGTGGGATTGCTGGGTCGCATGGTAGTTCTATTTTTAGTTTTTTAAGGAACCTCCATACTGTTCTCCATAGTGGATGTATCAATTTACATTCCCACCAACAGTGCAAGAGGGTTCCCTTTTCTCCACACTCTCTCCAGCATTTATTCTTTGTAGATTTTTTGATGATGGCCATTCTGACTGGTGTGAGGTGATACCTCATTGTAGTTTTGATTTGCATTAATCTAATGATTAGTGATGTTGAGCATCCTTTCATGTGTTTCTTGGCAATCTGTATATCTTCTTTGGAGAAATGTCTATTTAGGTCTTCTGCCCATTTCTGAATTGGATTGTTTGTTTTTTTGATTTTGAGTTGCATGAGCCGCTTGTATATTTTGGAGATTAATCCTTTGTCTGTTGATTCGTTTGAAAATATTTTCTCCCATTCTGAGGTTTGTCTTTTCGTCTCAGTTATGGTTTCCTTTGTTGTGCAAAAGCTTTGAAGTTTCATTAGGTCCCATTTGTTTATTTTTGTTTTATTTCCATTTTTCTAGGAGGTGGGTCAAAAAGGATCTTGCTGTGATTTATGTCATAGAGTGTTCTGCCTATGTTTTCCCCTAAGAGTTTGATAGTGTCTGGCCTTACGCTTAGGTCTTTAATCCATTTTGAGTTTATTTTTGTGTATGGTGTTAGGCAGTGTTCTAATTTCATTCTTTTACATGTATCTGTCCAGTTTTCCCAGCACCACTTATTGAAGAGGCTGTCTTTTCTCCACTGTATAGTCTTGCCTCCTTTATCAAAGATAAGGTGACCATATGTGTGTGGGTTTACCTCTGGGTTTTCTCTCCTACTCCATTGATCTATATTTCTGTTTCTGTGCAAGTACTATACTGTCTTGATTACTTTAGCTTTGTAGTATAGTCTGAAGTCTGGGAGCCTGATTCTTCCAGCTCCGTTTTTCTTTCTCAAGATTGCTTTGGCTATTCGGGGTCTTTTGTGTTTCCATACAAATTGTGAAATTTCTTGTTCTAGTTCTGTGAAAAATGCCATTGGTATTTTGATAGGGATTGCATTGAATCTGTAGATTGCTTTGGGTAGTATAGTCATTTTCACAATGCTGATTCTTCCAATCCAAGAACATGGTGTATCTGTCTATCTGTTTGTATCATCTTTAATTTCTTTCATCAGTGTCTTATAGATTTCTGCATACAGGTCTTTTGTCTCCTTAGGTAGGTTTATTCCTAGATATTTTATTCTTTTTGTTGGCAGGCGGATTCTTAACCACTGTGCCACCAAGGAAGTCCAGTAGGTTGACTTTTTATTTCATTAACGGTATCCTTCCCTGTGCAAAAGCTTTCTTGTTTGTAGTCCCATTTGTTTATTTTTGCTTTTGTTGCCATTGCCTTTGAAGTCAAATCCAAAAAAATATCACCGAGATCAACATCAAGGAGATTATGACCTGGTTCTCTTCTAGGAGTCTTAAGGTTTTTACATTCAAGTCTTTAATCCACTTTGAGTTAATTTTTGTGTATCGTGTAAGATAGTGGTGCAGTTTCATTCTCTTCTACGTGGCTGTCCCATTGTCTTAACATCATTTAATCAAGAGACCGTTCTTTCCTCACTGGATATTCTTGACTCCTTTGTCATAAATTAATTGACCATATGTGCATGAGTTTATTCTGGGCTCTCTATTCTGTTCCATTGATTTGTGTGTCTGTTTTTGTGCCAATACCATAATGATTCTGATTACTATAGCTTTATAATATAGATTGAAATCAGGAGTGTGATGCTTCCAGCTTTGTGCTTGTTTCCAAATATTGCTTTGGCTTTCATAAACTTTTGTGATTCTGTATAAATTTTTGGATTGTTCAATTTTTGTGAAAAATGTCGTGGGTATTTTGGTAGGGATTGCATTGAATCTGTAGATTGCTTTGGGTAATATGGACATTTTAACAATATTAATTCTTCCAATCCAGAGCAAAAGAAAAATACAGACTGAAAGTGAGGGAATAGAAAAAGATATTTCATGCAAGTGGAAATGACAAGGAAGTGAGGGTAGCAATACTCATATCAGAGAAAATGGACTGCAAATCAAAGCCTATAACAAAAACATAAAAGGGCATTATATAATGATAAAGGGATGAATACAAAAAGATGATACAACACTCATTAACACATATGAACCCCAATATAGGAGCATCTAAATATGTAAAACTAATATTAACAGACATGAAGGGAAAAAAAGAGAATAATAAGTAATAGTTGGGGATTTTAATGCCCTACTTACATCAATGGACAGATCATCCAGATGGAAAATTAATAAAGAAACAGTGGACTTACATGACATGTTAGACCAGTTATACTTAATAACTTATCTACATGACATTCCATTCAAAAACAGAATACACATTCTTTTCATGTGCACATGGAACACTCTCCAAGGTAGATCACACACTAGGCCACAAAACAAGTCTCAACAAATTTAAGAATGTAAAAATTATATCAAGCATCTTTTCCAACTACACCAGTATGAAACTAGAAATCAGTAACAGGAAGAAAAATGGGGAAAACAAAAACGTGTGGAGACTAAGCAACATGCTACTAAAAAACCAATGGGTCAATGAATCGAAGAGGAAATCAGAAAATACCTTGAGGCAAATAAAAATAAAAGCACAACTTTCCAAAATCTATGACAAACAGCAAAAGCAATTCTAAGAGGGAAGTTTATAGTGATTCAGGCATGCCTCAAGATACAACAAAAAACTCAACATAACCTACCATCTAAAAGAATGAGAAAAAGAACAAACAGCCCAAAGTCAGCATAAGGAAGGAAATAATAAAAATAATTATTTTTAATTCTTTTATTTCTTGTATTTCTTTTAAAAGAAATAAAATAGAGGCCAAAAAAAAATAGATCAAAGAAACCAAGAGTTGTATTTTTAAAAAGATAAATAAAGCTGATAAGCCTTTAGCCAGGCTCATGTAAAAAAAAAAAAAAAAGGACCCAAATAAACAAAATAAGAAATGAAAGAGATATCAAAACTGATATCACAGAAATACAAATAATTATAAGAGGATACTATGAACAGTTATATGCCAACAAATTGGACAAATTATAAGAAATGGATAAAATGATCAGTTATATGCCAACAAATTGGACAAATTATAAGAAATGGATAAACTCCTAGAACCATACAATCATCCAAGACTGAATCAGAAAGAAATAGAAAATCTGTTGAGTATGATAATAATACCTGTGGATCTGTAACATATGGCCTTTATTACAATAAGGTATGTTCCTGCTATGCCCACTTTCTGAAGACTCTTTTTATAAATGGGTGTGGAGCTTTGTCAAAAGCTTTTTCTACATCTATTGAGATGATCATATGGTTTTTATTCTTCAGTTTGTTAATGTGGTGTATAACACTGATTGGTTTGCAGACACTGAAAAATCCTTGCATCCCTGGGATAAATCACACTTGTTGATGGCATATGATCATTTTTAACATCTTGTTGCATTTGGTTTGCTAGTATTATGTTGAGTATTTTTGCATCTAAGTTCATCACTGATACTAACCTATAATTTTCTTTTTTGTGGACTATTTATCTGGTTTCGGTATCAGGGTATGGTGGCCTCACAGAATGAGTTTGGAAATGTTCCTTCCTATTGGAATAGTTTCAGAACCACAGGTATTAACTCTTCTCTAAATGTTTGATAGAATTCACCTGTGAAGCCAACTGGTCATGGACTTCTGCTTTTTGGGAGCTTTTAAATCACAGATTAAACTTCAGTATCGTAACTTGTCTGTTCATATTTTCTATCTCTTCCTGGTTCAGTCTTGGGAGACTGTACCTTTCTAAGAATTTGTTCATTTCTTCTAGGGTGTCCATTTTATTGGCATATACTTACTTGTAGTAGTCTCTTATGATCTTTTGTATTTCCATGGTATAAGCTGTAACTTCTCCTTTTTAATTTGTAATTTTAAAGATTTGGGCCCTCTCCCTTTTTTTCTTGATGAGTCTGGCTAAAGGTTTATCAATTTTGTTTATCTTCTGAAAAGCTGAAAGCATTTCCTCTAATATCAGGAAAAAGACAAGGATATCCACAGTCACCACTTTTATTCAACATAGTTTTGGAAGTCCTAGGCAGAGCAAACAGAGAAAAAGAAATAAAAGGAATCCAAACCAGAAAAGAAAAAGTAAAACTGTCACTGTTTGCAGATGACATGATATTATACAAAGAAAACCCTAAAGACATTACCAGAAAAGTACTAGAGCTCATCAATGAATTCGGTAAACTTGCATGATACAAAATGAGTACACAGAAATCTCTTGCATGTCTATACACTAACAACAAAAGATCAAAAAGAGAAATTAAAGAAACAATCCCATTTACCATCTCATCAAAAAGAATAAGATACCTAGGAATAAACCTACCTAAGGAGACAAAAGACCTGTACTCCAAACACTGTAAGACGCTGACGAAAGAAATCGAAGATGACACCAACAGATGGAAAGATATACCAAGTCCTTGGATTGGAAGAATCAATATCATAAAATTGACTATACTACCCAAGGCAATCTACAGATTCAACACAACCCCTATCAAATGACCAATGTCATTTTTCACAGGACTAAAACAAAGTATTTTAAAATTTGGATGGAGACTCCCTCTTGCGAGAACATCGGAATCACAAATAACTGCTGAACAATCATCAACAGGAAGACACTGGAACTCATCAAAAAAGATACCCCACATCCAAAGAAAAAGGAGAAGCCACAATGAGATGGTAGGAGGGGTGCAATCACAATAAAATCAAATCCCGTAACTGCTAGGTGTGTGACTCACAAATTGGAGAACACTTATACCACAGAACTCCACGCACTGGAGTGAAGGTTCTGAGCCCCACGTCAGGCTTCCCAACCTGGGGGTCCGGCAACAGGAGGAAGAATTCCTAGAGAATCAGACTTTGAAGCCTAGTGGGATTTGATTTCAGGACTTCGACAGGACTGGGGGGAACACAGACTCCACTCCTGGAGGGCACACACAAAGTAGTGTGCACATTAGGACCCAGGGGAAGAAGCAGTGACCCCAGGGGAGACTGAACCGGACCTACCTGCTAGGGTTGGAGGGTCTCCTGCAGAGGCGTAGGGTGGCTGTGTCTCACTGAGAGGAAAAGGACACTGCCAGCAGAAGCTCTGGGAAGTACTCCTTGGCATGAGCCCTGGCAGAGTCCACCATTAGCACCCCCCCCAAAGAGCCTGGGTAGGCTCCAGTGTTGGGTAGCCTCAGGCCAAATAACCAACAGGGAGGGAACTCAACCACACCCATCATCAGACAAGCGGATTAAAGTTTTACTGAGCTCTGCCCACCACAGCAACAGCCAGCTATACCCACCACCAGTCCCTCCCATCAGGAAGCATGCACAAGCCTCTTAGACAGACTCATTCAGCAGAGGGAAGGCAGCAGAAGCAAGAAGAACTACAATCCTGCAGCCTATGGAACAAAAACCACATTCACAGAAAAATGGACAAGATGAAAGGCAGAGGGCTATGTACCAGATGAAGGAACAAGATAAAACCCCACAAAAACAACTAAATGAAGTGGAGACAGGCAACCTTCCAGAAAAGGAATTCAGAATAATGATAGTGAAGATGATCCAGGACCTCGGAAAAACAATGGAGGCAAAGATCGAGAAGATGCAAGAAATGTTTAACAAAGACCTAGAAGAATTAAAGAACAAAAAACCAGAGATGAACAATAAAATAACTGAAATGAAAACTACACTAGAAGGAATCAATAGCAGAATAACTGAGGCAGAAGAATGGATAAGTGACCTGGAAGACAGAATGGTGGAATTCACTGCTGCAGAACAGACTAAAGAAAAAAGAATGAAAAGAAATGAAGGCAGCCTAAGAGACCTCTGGGACAACATTAAATGCAACAACATTCACATTATAGGGGTCCCGGAAGGAGAAGAGAGAGAGAAAGGACCAGAGAAAATATTTGAAGAGATTATAGTGGAAAACTTCCCTCACATGGGAAAGGAAATAGCCACCCAAGTCCAGGAAGCACAGAGAGTCCCATATAGGATAAACCCAAGGAGAAACATGCTGAGACACATAGTAATCAAAATGGCAAAAATTAAAGACGAACAAAAATTATTGAAAGCAGCAAGGAAAAACGACAAATAACATACAAGGGAACTCCCATAAGGTTAACAGCTGATTTCTCAGCAGAAACCCTACAAGCCAGAAGGGAGTGGCATGACATATTTAAACTGATGAAAGGGAAGAACCTACCCGGCAAGGATCTCATTCAGATTCGATGTAGAAATCAAAAGCTTTACAGAGAAGCAAAAGCTAAGAGGATTCGCACCACCAAACCAGCTCTACAACAAATACTAAAGGAACTTCTCTAAGTGGGAAACACAAGAGAAGAAAAGAGCCTAAAAAAACAAACCCAAAACAATTAAGAAAATGGTAATAAGAACATATATATCAATAATTACATTTAAAGTGAAAGGATTAAATGTTCCAACCAAAAGACACAGGCTTGCTGAATGGATAAAAAAAACAAGACACATATATATGCTGTCTACAAGAGACCCATTTCAGACGTAGGGACACATACAGACTGAAAGTGAGGGGATGGAAAAAGATATTCCATGCAAATGGAAATCAAAAGAAAGCTGGAGTAGCAATACTCATATCAGACAAAATAGACTTTAAAATAAAGACTATTACAAGACACAAAGAAGAACACTATTAATGATCAAGGGATCAATCCAAGAAGAAGATTTTACAATTATAAATATATATGCACTCAACATAGGAGCACCTCAATACATAACGCAATTGCTAACAGCTATAAAAGAGGAAATCAACAGTAACACAATAATAGTGGGAGACTTTAACACCTCACACCTATGGACAGATCAACCAAACAGAAAATTAATAAGGAAACACAAGCTTAAAATGACACAATAGACCAGATAGATTTAATTGATATTTATAGGACATTCCATCCAAAAACAGCAGATTACACTTTCTTCTCAAGTGCGCATGGAACATTCTCCAGGACACATCACATCTTGGGTCACAAATCAAGCCTCAGTAAATTTAAGAAAATTGAAATCATATCAAGCATCTTTTCTGACCACAACGCTATGACACTACAAATAAATTACAGGGAAAAAACTGTAAAAAAACACAAACACATGGAGGCTAAACAATACGCTACTAAATAACCAAGAGATCACTGAGAAAATCAAAGAGGAAATCAAAAAATACCTACAAACAAATGACAATGAAAACACGACGATCCAAAACCTATGGGATGCAGCAAAAGCAGTTCTAGGAGGGAAGTTTATAGCTATACAAGCCTACCTCAAGAAACAAAAAAAAAATCTCAAATAAACAATCTAATCTTATACCTAAAGGAACTAGAGAAAGAAGAACAAACAAAACCCAAAGTTAGTAGAAGAAAAAAAATCATAAAGACCAGAGCAGAAATAAATGAAATAGAAACAAAGAAAACAATAGCAAAGATCAATAAAACTAAAAGCTGGTTATTTGAGAAGATACACAAAATAGGTAAACCATTAGCCAGACTCATCAAGAAAAAGAGGGAGAGGACTCAAATCAATAAAGATAGAAATGAAAAAGGAGAAGTTACAACAGACACCACAGAAATACAAAGCATCCTAAGAGACTACTACAAGCAACTCTATGCCAATAAAACGGACAACCTGGATGAAATGGACAAATTCTTAGAAAGGTATAATCTTCCAAGACTGAACCAGAAAGAAATAGAAAATATGAACAGACCAATCACAAGTAATAAAAATGAAACTGTGATTTAAAATCTTCCAACAAACAGAAGTCCAGGAACAGATGGCTTCACAGGTGAATTCTATCAAACATTTAGAGAAGAGCTAACACCCATCCTTCTCAAACTATTCCAAAAAATTGCGGAGGAAGGAACACTCCCAAACTCATTCTATGAGGCCACCATCACCCTGATACCAAAACCAAAGATACTACAAAAAAAGAAAATTACAGACCAATATCACTAATGAATATAGATGCAAAAATCCTCAACAAAATACCAGTAAACAGAATCCAATAACACATTAAAAGGATCATACACCATGATCAAGTGGGATTTATCCCAGGGATGCAAGGATTCTTCAATATACGCAAATCAATCAATGTGATACACCAGAGTAACAAACCGAAGAATAAAAACCATATGATCTCAATAGATGCAAAAAAAGCTTTTTACAAAATTCAACACCCATTTATGATAAAAACTCTCCAGAAAGTGGGCATAGAGGGAAACTACCTCAACGTAATCAAGGCCATATATGACAAACCCACAGCAAGCATCATTCTCAATGGTGAAAAACTGAAAGCATTTCCTCTAAGATCAGGAACAAGACAAGGATGTCCACTCTCACCACTATTATTCAACATAGTTTGGAAGGCCTAGCCACGGCAATCAGAGAAGAAAAAGAAATAAAAGGAATACAAATTGGGAAAGAAGTGAAACTGTCACTGTTTGCAGATGACATGACACTACACATAGAGAATCCTAAAGAAGCCACCAGAAAACTACTAGAGTTAATCAATGAATTTGGTAAAGTTGCAGGATACAAAATTAATGCACAGAAATCTCTTGCATTCCTATACACTAATGATGAAAAATCTGAAAGAGAAACTAAGAAAACACTCCCATTTACCACTGCAACAAAAAGAATAAAATACCGAGGAATAAACCTACCTAAGGAGACAAAAGACCTGTATGCAGCAAACTATAAGACACTGATGAAAAAAATTAAAGATGATACCAACAGATGGAGAAATGTACCATGTTCTTGGATTGGAAGAATCAATATTGTCAAAATGACTACACTACCCAAAGCAATCTACAGATTCAATGCAATCCCTATCAAATTACCAATGGCATTTTTTACGGAACTAGAACAAAAAACCTCAAAATTTGAATGGAGAAACAAAAGACCCCAAATAGCCAAAGCCGTCTTGAGGGAAAAAAAACGGAGTTGGAGAAATCAGACTCCCTGACTTCAGACTATACTACAAAGCTACAGTAATCAAGACAATATGATACTGGCACAAAAACAAAAACATAGATCAATGGACCAAGATAGAAAGCCCAGAGATAAAGCCACGCACCTATGGTCAACTAATCTATGAAACAGGAGGCAAAGATATACAATGGAGAAAAGACAGTCTCTTCAATAAGTAGTGCTGGGGAAACTGGACAGCTACATGTAAAAGAATGAAATTAGAGCACTCTCTAACACCATACACAAAAATAAACTCAAAATGGATATGAGACCTAAATGTAAGAACGAACACTATAAAACTCTTAGAGGAAAACATAGGAAGAACACTCTTTGACATAAATCGCAGCAAGATCTTTTTTGATCCACCTTCTAGAGTAATGGAAAAAAAAAACAAAAATAAACAAATGGGACCTAATGAAACTTCAAAGTTTTTGCACAGCAAAGGAAACCATAAACAAGACCAAAACACAACCTTCACAATGGGAGAAAATATTTGCCAACGAATCAACAGACAAAGGATTAATCTCCGAAACAAATACACAGCTCATGCAGCTCAATAATAAAGAAACAAAAAACCCAATCCAAAAATGGGCAGAAGAACTAAATAGACATTTCTCCAAAGAAGACATACAGATGGCCAAGAAGCACATGAAAAGCTGCTCAACATCACTAATTATTAGAGACCTGCAAATCAAAACTACAATGAGGAAACACCTCACACCTGTTAGAATGGGCATCATCAGAAAATCTACAAACAACAAATGCTGGAGAGGGTGTGGAGTAAAGGGAACCCTCTTGCACTGTTGGTGGGAATGTAAATTGATACAGCCACTATGGAGAACAGTACGGAGGTTCCTTAAAAAACTAAAAATAGAATTACCATATGATCCAGCAATCCCACTACTGGGCATATACCCAAAGAAAACCATAATTCAAAAAGACACATGCATCCCAATGTTCATTGCAGCACTATTCACAATAGCCAGGTAATGGAAGCAACCTAAATGCCGGTCGACAGACGAATGGATAAAGAAGTTGTGGTACATATATACAATGGAATATTACTCAGCCATAAAAAGGAATGAAATTGAGTCATTTGTTGAGACGTGGATGGATGTAGAGACTGTCATACACAGTGAAGAGTGAAGTAAGTCAGAAAGAGAAAAACAAATATCGTATATTAATGCATGTATGTGGAACCTAGAAAAATGGTACAGATGAACCAGTTTGCAGGGCAGAAGTTAAGACACAGATGTACAGAACAAACGTATGGACACCAAGGGGGGAAAACTGCGGTGGGGTCGGGATGGTGGTGTGCTGAATTGGGCATTTGGGATTGACATGTATACACTGTTGTGTATAAAACTGATGACTAATAAGAACCTGCAGTATAAAAAAATAAACAAACAAAACAACTAATACTAAAGATTCTTTGGGTTATTTGTATGGATCCCACATGCCGTGGAGCAACTAAGCCCGTGCGCCACAACAACTGAACCTGTGCTGTAGAGCCTGCAAGTCACAACTACTGAGCCTGCGTGCCACAACCACTGAAGCCCGCATGCCTAGAGCCTGTGCTGTGCAACAAGAGAAGCGACCACAATGAGAAGCCCATGCACTGTAATGAAGAGTAGCCCCCGCTCACCACAACCAGAGAAAGCCTGCGTGCAGCACTGAGGACCCAACGCACCCCCCAATAAATAAATAAATAAATAGGTATGTAAGTAAATTTATTTTTTTTAAAAGCATAGGCAGATAATATACATACAGAATCCTAAAGATACCACCAGAAAACGTCTAGACCTAATCAATGAACTTGGTAAAGTTGCAGGATACAAAATTAATGCCCAGAAATCTCTTGCATTCCTATACACTAATGACGAAAAATCTGAAAGAGAAATTATGGAAACACTCCCATTTACCATTGCAACAAAAAGAATAAAATACCTAGGAATAAACCTACCGAGGGAGACAAACGACCTGTATGCAGAAAACTATAAGACACTGATGAAAGAAATTAAAGATGATACCAACAGATGGAGAGATATACCATGTTCTTGGATTGGAAGAATCAATATTGTGAAAATGACTATACGACCCAAAGCAATCTACAGATTCAATGCAATCCCTATCAAATTATCAATGGCATTTTTTATGGAACTAGAACAAATTATCTTAAAATTTGTATGGAGACAGAAAAGACCCCGAATAGCCAAAGCAGTCTTGAGGGAAAAAACGGAGCTGGAGGAATCAGACTCCCTGACTTCAGACTATACTACAAAGCTATAGGAATCAGAACAATATGGTACTGGCACAAAAACAGAAACATAGATCAATGGAACGAGATAGAAAGCCCAGAGATATACCCACGCACCTATGGTCAACTAATCTATGACAAAGGAGGCAAAGATATACAATGGAGAAAAGACAGTCTCTTCAATAAGTGGTGCTGGGAAAACTGGACAGCTACATGTAAAAGAATGAAATTAGAACACTCCCTAACACTATACACAAAAATAAAGTCAAAATGGACTCGAGACCTAAATGTAAGACCGGACACTCTAAAACTCTTAGACGAAAACATCTGAAGAACACTCTTTGACATAAATCACAGCAAGATCTTTTTTGATCTACCTCCTAGAGTAATGGAAATAAAAACCAAAATAAACTAATGGGACCTAATGAAACTTCAAAGCTTTTGCACAGCAAAGGAAACCATAAACAAGACCAAAAGACAACCCTCACAATGGGAGAAAATATTTGCAAACGAATCAACAGACAAAGGATTAATCTCCAAAATATATAAACAGCTCATGCACCTCAATATTAAAAAAACAAACAACCCAATTCAAAAATGGGCAGAAGACCTAAATAGACATTTCTCCAAAGAAGACATACAGATGGCCAAGAAGCACATGAAAAGCTGCTCAACATCACTAAATATTAGAGAAATGCAAATCAAAACTACAATGAGGTATCATCTCACACATGTTAGAATGGGCATCATCAGAAAATCTACAAACAACAAATGCTGGAGAGGGTGTGGAGAAAAGGGAACCCTCTTGCACTGTTGGTGGGAATGTAAATTGATATAGCCACTATGGAGAACATTATGGAGGTTCCTTAAAAAACTAAAAAGAGAATTACCATATGATCCAGCAATCCCACTACTGGGCATATACCCATAGAAAATCATAATTCAAAAAGACACATGCACGCCAATGTTCATTGCAGCACTATTCTCAATAGCCAGGTCATGGAAGCAACCTAAATGCCCATCGACAGACGAATGGACAAAGAAGTTGTGGTACATATATACAATGGAATATTACTCAGCCATAAAAAGGAACGAAATTTGGTCATTTGTTGAGACGTGGATGGATCTAGAGACTGTCATACAGAGTGAAGTCAGAAAGAGAAAAACAAATATTGTATATTAATGCATGTATGTGGAACCTGGAAAAATGGTACAGATGAACCGGTTTGCAGGGCAGAAGTTGAGACACAGATGTAGAGAACAAACGTATGGACACCAAGGGGGGAAAGCGGCAGGGGGATGGGGGTGGTGGTGGGATGAATTGGGCGATTGGGATTGACATGTATACACTGATGTGTATAAAATTGATGACTAATAAGAACCTGCAGCATAAACAAACAACAAACAAAAAAACCAACTAATTCTAAACTTTCTTTGGGTTATTTGTATGGAAATATGTTAATATAAATCTTTCAGACATTACATGAAATTTCTAAAAATCTTATGTGTTCTGGTATAATGTTATAAGTCATAATTCTAGTTATTACTTTATAATGCATATCTCAGAAATAACTAAATTCCCTTGTCAATTGCATTATTATGAACTTTCATCAAATCTTTAACCATGGTCATTTTTAAGTGTTTTTTCATTTACAGACAGTTCTGGGTGTACTCTGATGCTTTTGCAAAAATGTTTCTATAAAAGGGTTTTATCTTCAAGGAATTCATGGAAAAGACTCTGACAAGTACAGATTTCTGGTAACTGACCATAGTGCTGAACTGAATGAATAAGCATTTTCAGAACTCTAATGGAAAACTAATGAATTCATAAAAGTTCTAACAAAAGATCAAGATGAAAAAAAATTAATTACATGGGACTGAGTGAACTGATGAGTATGATTATAATTTTTGTGACTTTCTTTGAATAAAAAAAAAATCCCACAAGGACTCAGAGGCAAAAAATATACAAATCAATTTTCCCTGCAAAGTAAAGGAACTGTTACAGTGGAGATTTACTGGACTGAATGTCAATATTATGACATAGTATGAGTGTGTTTCATGTTTGGTAATTGCAATCATTGTTGCTTTTGTTGTGGTCATCCATTTACAATGCTTGGTGTCAGTTTATTTATCTGTTGTAATAATAAAATACAGTGTGTGTGTGTGAAGAAAAAAAAAAAAAACAAGAATGTTCTTGAGGGACTTCCCTGGTGGCGCAGTGGATAAGACTCTGCACTCCCAATACTAGGGGCTGGTTTCAATTCCTGGTCAGGGAACTAGATCGCACTTGCATGCTGCAACTAAGAGTTCGCATGCCACAATCAAGGAGCCCGCCTGCTGCAACTAAGGAGCCCACCTGCTGCAACTAAGGAGCCTGCCTGCCACAACTAAGGAGCCCACGTGCTACAACTAAGGAGCCGGCGCTTTGGAATTCAGAAGCCCACAAATAGAATGTTCTTGATAAAGCAGTACACATTCATTTTACGAAATCTCACCTCTTAAGTACACACGTTTTAAATATTCTGTGTAACTAGATGGGAAGTACACAAAATACTTCTTTTGCATACCAAAATATGAAGGTTATCTAGAGAAAAATCACTTGTGAGACTGAATTACAAGCTGAACTAGCTACCATGCATCGTCACTT
Source organism: Balaenoptera borealis (assembly GCF_965194805.1). Taxonomy (NCBI): domain Eukaryota; kingdom Metazoa; phylum Chordata; class Mammalia; order Artiodactyla; family Balaenopteridae; genus Balaenoptera; species Balaenoptera borealis. Next base: position 9,873,573 of record NC_138877.1, read on the forward strand.
TCAAGTACCACCATTTTAACTTGAAAGACTGACTGTTAACTAGTTATTCATGACTGAGTGTCAGACATTTTCTTGAAAAAATGAATAAAATGAGCCTATCAACTCCAAAGGAAACAAACAAACAAAAAAACATAGGCAGGGACTTCCCTGTTGGTGCAGTGGTTAAGAATCCACCTGCCAATGCAGGGGACACAGGTTCAATCCCTGGTCCAGGAAGATCCCACATGCCGTGCAGCAACTAAGCCTGTGCACCACAACTACTGAGCCTGCGCTCTAAAACCCACGAGCCACAACTACTGAAGCATGCGTGCCACAACTAATGAAGCCTGCACACCTAGAGCCCATGCTCCGCAACAAGAGAAGCCACCACAATGAGAAGTCTGCACACGACAACAAAGAGTAGTCCCCGCTTGCCGCAACTAGAGAAAACCCGCATGCAGCAACGAAGACCCAATGCAACCAAAAATAAATAAATTTTTAAAAAATTAGAAAAAAAAAAGAAAACATAGGCAGTACACTCTTTGACATAAGCCTTGGTAATATTTTTTTGGATCTGTCTCCTCAGGCAAGGGAAAGAAAAGCAAAAATAAATAAATGACACATTATTAAACTTTAAAGATTTTTAACAGCCATAAAAGGGGAAATCGGAGGTAGAGAAGATGGCGGAAGAGTAAGACGCAGAGATCACCTTCCTTCCCACAGATACATTAGAAATACATCTACATGTGGAACTGCTCCTACAGAACACCCACTGAACGCTGGCAGAAAACGTCAGACCTCCCAAAAGGCAAGAAACTCCCCACGTACTTGGGTAGGGCAAAAGAAAAAAGAAATAACAGAGACAAAAGAATAGGGACAGGACCTGCACCAGTGGGAGGGAGCTGTAAAGGAGGAAAGGTTTCCACACACTAGGAAGCCCCTTCGCGGGCGGAGACTGCGTGTGGCAGAGGGGGGAAGCTTCGGAGCCATGGAGGAGAGCACAGCCACCGGGGTGCGGAGGGCAAAGTGGAGAGATTCCCGCACAGAGGCTTGGCACCGAGCAGCACTCACCAGCCCGAGAGGCTTGTCTGCTCACCCGCCGGGGGGGTGGGGTGGGGGCTGGGAGCTGAGGCTCGGGCTTCGCTGGGATCGCAGGGAGAGGACTGGGGTTGGCGGCGTGAACACAGCCTGCAGGGGTTAGCGCACCACAGCTGGCTGGGAGGGAGTCTGGGAAAAAGTCTGCAGCTGCTGAAGAGGCAAGAGACTTTTTCTTGTCTCTTTGTTTCGCGGCGCGCAAGGAGAGGGGATTCAGAGCGCCGCCTAAACGAACTCGAGATGGGCGCGAGCCGTGGCGATCAGCGCGGGCCCCAGAGATGGGCATGAGACGCTAAGGCTGCTGCTGCCGCCACCAAAAAGCCTGTGTGCGAGCACAGGTCACTCTCCACACCACCCCTCCCAGGAGCCAGTGCAGCCCGCCACGGCCAGGCTTCCGTGATCCGGGGACAACTTCCCCGGGAGAACGCACGGCGCGCCTCAGGCTGCTGCAACGTCACGCTGGCCTCTGCCACCGCAGGCTCGCCCCGCATCCGTACCCCTCCCTTCCCCCGGCCTGAGTGAGCCAGAGCCCCCAAAGCAGCTGCTCCTTTAACCCCGTTCTGTCTGGGCGGGGAACAGATGCCCTCAGGCGACCTACACACAGAGGCGGGTCCAAATCCAAAGCTGAACCCCGGGAGGTGTGCGAACAAAGAAGAGAAAGGGAAATCTCTCCCAGCAGCCTCGGAAGCAGTGGATTAAAACTCCACAAACAACCTGATGTGCCTGCGTCTGTTGAATACCTGAATAGCCAATGAATCATCCCAAATTCAGGAGGTGGACTTTGGGAGCAGGATATATTAATTTTTTCCCTTTTCCTTTTTTTGTGAGTGTATATGTATATGCTTCTGGGTGAGATTTTTGTCTGTATAGCTTTGCTTTATAATAGCTTTATTTTACTTCACTATATTTTATCCTCTTTCTTTCTTTCTATTTTTTTCTCCCTTTTACTCTGAGCCGTGTGGACGAAAGGCTCTTGGTGCTCCAGCCAGGCATCAGGGCTGTGCCTCTGAGGTGGGAGAGCCAAGTTCAGGACACTGGTCCACAAGATACCTACCAGCTCCACGTAATACCAAACGGCGAGAAACTCTCAGAGATCTCCATCTCCACATCAAGACTCAGCTTCACTCAACGACCAGCAAGCTATAGTGCTGGACACCCTATGCCAAACAACTAGCAAGACAGGAACATAGCCCCATCCATTAGCAGAGAGGCTGCCTAAAATCATAATAAGGCCACAGACACCCCAAAATACACCACCAGACGTGGACGTGCCCACCAGAAAGACAAGATCCAGCCTCATGCACCAGAACACAGGCACTAGTCCCCTCCACCAGGAAGCCTACACAACCCACTGAACCAACCTTAGCCACTGGGGACAGACACCAAAAACAACAGGAACTACGAACCTGCAGCCTGTGAAAAGGAGACCCCAAACACAGTAAGATAAGCAAAATGAGATGACAGAAAAACACGCAGCAGATGAAGGAGCAGGGTCAAAACACACCAGACCTAACAAATGAAGAGGAAATAGGTAGTCTACCTGAAAAAGAATTCAGAATAATGATAGTAAGGATGATCCAAAATCTGGGAAATAGAATAGACAAAATGCAAGAAACATTTAACAAGGACGTAGAAGAACTAAAGAGGAACCAAGCAACGATGAAAAACACAATAAATGAAATTAAAAATACTCTAGATGGGATCAATAGCAGAATAACTGAGGCAGAAGAACGGATAAGTGACCTGGAAGATAAAACGGTGGAAATAACTACTGCAGAGCAGGATAAAGAAAAAAGAATGAAAAGAACTGAGGACAGTCTCAGAGACCTCTGGGACAACATTAAACGCACCAACATTCGAATTATAGGGGTCCCAGAAGAAGAAGAGAAAAAGAAAGGGACTGAGAAAATATTTGAAGAGATTATAGTTGAAAACTTCCCTAATATGGGAAAGGAAATAGTTAATCAAGTCCAGGAAGCACAGAGAGTCCCATACAGGATAAACCCAAGGAGAAACACGCCAAGACACATATTAATCAAACTGTCAAATATTAAATATAAAGAAAACATATTAAAAGCAGCAAGGGAAAAACAACAAATAACACACAAGGGAATCCCCATAAGATTAACAGCTGATCTTTCAGCAGAAACTCTGCAAGCCAGAAGGGAGTGGCAGGATATACTTAAAGTGATGAAGGAGAAAAACCTACATCCAAGATTACTCTACCCAGCAAGGATCTCATTCAGATGTGATGGAGAAATTAAAACCTTTACAGACAAGCAAAAGCTGAGAGAGTTCAGCACTACCAAACCAGCTTTACAACAAATGCTAAAGGAACTTCTCTAGACAAGAGACACAAGAGAAGGAAAACACCTACAATAACAAACCCAAAACATTAAAGAAAATGGGAATAGGAACATACATATCGATAATTACCTTAAATGTAAATGGATTAAATGCTCCCACCAAAAGACACAGACTGGCTGAATGGATACAAAAACAAGACCCATATATATGCTGTCTACAAGAGACCCACTTCAGACCTAGAGACACATACAGACTGAAAGTGAGGGGATGGAAAAAGATATTCCACGCAAATGGAAATCAAAAGAAAGCTGGAGTAGCAATTCTCATATCAGACAAAATAGACTTTAAAATAAAGACTATTACAAGAGACAAAGAAGGACACTATATAATGATCAAGGGATCGATCCAAGAGGAAGGTATAACAATTGTAAATATTTATGCACCCAACATAGGAGCACCTCAATACATAAGGCAAATACCAACAGCCATAAAAGGGGAAATCGACAGCAACACAATCATAGTAGGGGACTTTAACACCCCACTTTCACCAATGAACAGATCATCCAAAATGAAAATAAATAAGGAAACACAAGCTTTAAATGATACATTAAACAAGATGGACTTAATTGATATTTATAGGACATTCCACCCAAAAACAACAGAATACACATTTTTCTCAAGTACTCATGGAACATTCTCCAGGATAGATCATATCTTGGGTCACAAATCAAGCCTTGGTAAATTTAACAAAATTGAAATCGTATCAAGTATCTTTTCCGACCACAACGCTATGAGACTAGATATCAATTACAGGAAAAGATCTGTAAAAAATACAAACACATGGAGGCTACACAATACACTTCTTAATAACGAAGTGATCACTGAAGAAATCAAAGGGGAAATCAAAAAATACCTAGAAACAAATGACAATGGAGACACGACGACCCAAAACCTATGGGATGCAGCAAAAGCAGTGCTAAGAGGGAAGTTTATAGCAATACAAGCCTACCTCAAGAAACAGGAAACATCTCGAATAAACAACCTAACCTTGCACCTGAAGCAATTAGAGAAAGAAGAACAAGAAAACCCCAAAGCTAGCAGAAGGAAAGAAATCATAAAGATCAGGTCAGAAATAAATGAAAAAGAAATGAAGGAAACGATAGCAAAAATCAATGAAACTAAAAGCTGTTTCTTTGAGAAGATAAACAAAATTGATAAACCATTAGACAGACTCATCAAGAGAAAAAGGGAGAAGACTCAAATCAATAGAATTAGAAATGAAAAAGGAGAAGTCGGGCTTCCCTGGTGGCGCAGTGGTTGAGAATCTGCCTGCTAATGCAGGGGACACGGGTTCGCGCCCTGGCCTGGGAAGATCCCACATGCCACGGAGCAACTAGGCCCGTGAGCCACAACTGCTGAGCCTGCGCGTCTGGAGCCTGTGCTCCACAACAAAAGAGGCCAGAATAGTGAGAGGCTCGCGCACCGCGATGAAGAGTAGCCCCCGCTTGCCGCAACTACAGGAAGCCCTAGCACAGAAACGAAGACCCAACATAGTAATCAATCAATCAATCAATAAATCTTTAAAAAAAAAAAAAAAAGGAGAAGTAACCACTGACACTGCAGAAATACAAACGATCATGAGAGATTACTACAAGCAACTCTATGCCAATAAAATGGACAACCTGGAAGAAACGGACAGATTCTTAGAAATGCACAATCTGCCGAGACTGAACCAGAAAGAAACAGAAAATATGAACAGACCAATCACAAGCACTGAAATTGAAACTGTGATTAAAAACCTTCCAACAAACAAAAGCCCAGGACCAGATGGCTTCACAGGTGAATTCTATCAAACATTTAGAGAAGAGCTAACACCTATCCTTCTCAAACTCTTCCAAAATATTGCAGAGGGAGGAACACTCCCAAACTCATTCTACGAGGCCACCATCACCCTGATACCAAAACCAGACAAAGATGTCACAAAGAAAGAAAACTACAGGCCAATATCACTGATGAACATAGATGCAAAAATCCTCAACAAAATACTAGCAAACAGAATCCAACAGCACATTCAAAGGATCATACACCATGATCAAGTGGGGTTTATCCCAGGAATGCAAGGATTCTTCAACGTATGCAAATCAATCAACGTGATACACCATATTAACAAACTGAAGGAGAAAAACCATATGATCATCTCAATAGATGCAGAGAAAGCTTTCGACAAAATTCAACACCCATTTGTGATAAAAGCACTGCAGAAAGTAGGCACAGAGGTAACTTTCCTCAACATAATAAAGGCCATATATGACAAACCCACAGCCTCAATGTGGGTCCTCAATGGTGAAAAACTGAAACCATTTCCACTAAGATCAGGAACAAGACAAGGTTGCCCACTCTCACCACTATTATTCAACATAGTTTTGGAAGTGTTAGCCACAGCAATCAGAGAAGACAAAGAAATAAAAGGAATCCAAATCGGAAAAGAAGAAGTAAAGCTGTCACTGTTTGCAGATGACATGATACTATATATAGAGAATCCTAAAGAGGCTATCAGAAAACTACTAGAGCTAATCAATGAATTTGTTAAAGTAGTGGGATACAAAATTAATGCCCAGAAATCTCTTGAATTCCTATACACTAATGATGAAAAATCTGAAAGTGAAATTAAGAAAACACTCCCATTTACCATTGCAACAACAAAAAAAATATCTAGGAATAAACCTACCTAAGGAGACAAAAGACCTGTATGCAGAAAATTATAAGACACTGATAAAAGAAATTAAAGATGATACAAATAGATGGAGAGATATTCTATGTTCCTGGATTGGAAGAATCAACACTGTGAAAATGACTCTACTACCCAAAGCAATCTACAGATTCAATGCAATCCCTATCAAACTACCACTGGCATTTTCCACAGAACTAGAACAAAAAATTTCACAATTTGTATGGAAACACAAAAGACCCCGAATAGCCAAAGCAATATTGAGAACGAAAAATGGAGCTGGGGGAATCAGGCTCCCTGACTTCAGACTATATTACAAAGCTACAGTAATCAAGACAGTTTGGTACTGGCACAAAAACAGAAATATAGATCAATGGAACAGGATAGAAAGCCCAGAGATAAACCCACGCACCTATGGTCACCTTATCTTTGATAAAGGAGGCAAGCATATACAGTGGAGAAATGACAGCCTCTTCATTAAGTGGTGCTGGGAAAATTAGACAGATACATGTAAAAGTATGAAATTAGAACACTCCCTGACACCATACACAAAAATAAACTCAAAATGGATTAAAGACCTAAGCGTAAGGCCAGACACTATCAAACTCTTAGAGGAAAACATAGGCAGAACACTCTATGACATACATCACAGCAAGATTCTTTTTGACCCAGCTCCTAGAGAAATGGAAATAAAAACACAGATAAACAAATGGGACCTAATGAAACTTAAAAAGCTTTTGCCCAGCAAAGGAAACCATAAACAAGACCAAAAGACAAACATCAGAATGGGAGAAAGTATTTGCAAATGAAGCAACTGACAAAGGATTAATCTCCAAGATTTACAAGCAGTCATGCAGCTCAATAACAAAAAAACAAACAATCCAATCCAAAAATGGGCAGAAGACCTAAATAGACATTTCTCCAAAGAAGATATACAGATTGCCAACAGACACATGAAAGAATGCTCAACATCATTAATCATTAGAGAAATGCAAATCAAAACTACAATGAGATATCATCTCACACCAGTCAGAATGGACATCATCAAAAAATCTACAAACAATAAATGCTGGAGAGGGTGTGGAGGAAAGGGAACACTCTTGCACTGTTGGTGGGAATGTAAATTGATACAGCCACTATGGAGAACAGTATGGAGGTTCCTTAAAAAACTACAAATAGAACTACCATACGACCCAGCAATCCCACTACTGGGCATATACCCTGAGAAAACCATAGTTCAAAAAGAGTCATGTACCAAAATGTTCATTGCAGCTCTATTTACAATAGCCAGGACATGGAAGCAACCTAAGTGTCCATCATCGGATGAATGGATAAAGAAGATGTGGCACATATATACAATGGAATATTACTCAGCCATAAAAAGAAATGAAATGGAGGTATTTGTAATGAGGTGGATGGAGTTAGAGTCTGTCATACAGAGTGAAGTAAGTCAGAAAGAGAAAAACAAATACAGTATGCTAACACATATATATGGAATCTAAGGGGAAAAAAAAAGGCCATGAAGAACCTAGTGGCAAGACGGGAATAAAGACACAGACCTACTAGAGAATGGACTTGAGGATATGGGGAGGGGGAGGGGTGAGATGTGACAGGGTGAGAGAGTGTCATGGACATATATACACTTCCAAATGTAAAGTAGATAGCTAGTGGGAAGCAGCCGCATAGCACAGGGAGATCAACTCGGTGCTCTGTGACCACCTAGAGGGGTGGGATGGGGAGGGTGGAAGGGAGGGAGATGCAAGAGGGAAGAGATATGGGAACATATGTATATGTATAACTGATTCACTTTGTTATAAAGCAGAAACTAACACACCATTGTAAAGCAATTATACTTCAATAAAGATGTTTAAAAAAAATAAAAAATAAAAAAAAATTAAAAAATAAATAATTTTTAAAAAAAGGGGAAATCAACAGTAACACAATATTATTAGGGGACTATAACACCCCACTTACACCAATGGAAAGATTATCCAGACAGAAAATTAACAAAGAAAAACAAGCCTTAAATGACACATTAGACCAGGTAGACTTAATTGATATTTATAGAGCATTCCATCCGAAAGAAGCAGAATACACTTTCTTCTCAAGCACAAGAACATGGAACATTCTCCAGGACATCTCAGGTCACAAATTAAGCCTTGGTAAATTTACGAAAATTGAAATTATATCAAGCATCTTTTCTGACCACAATGCCATGAGATTAGAAGTCAATTACAGGGAAAAAAAACTTACAAAACACAAACACATGGAGGCTAAACAATATGTTACTAAATAACCAATGGATTACTGAAGAAATCAAAGAGGAAATCAAAAAATACCTAGAGAAAAATGACAACAAAAACACAACAGTGCAAAACCTATGGGATGCAGCAAAAGCAGTTCTAAGAGGGAAGTTTACAGCAATACAATCCTACCTCAAGAAACAATAGACATCTCAAATAAACAACCTAACCTTACACCTAAAGCAACTAGAGAACGAAGAGCAAACAAAACCCAAAGTTAGTAGAAGGAAAGAAATCATAAAGATCAGATCAGAAATAAATGAAATAGAGATGAAGAAAACAATAGCAAAGAGCAATGAAACTAAAAGCTGGTTCTTTGAAAAGATAAACAAAATTGATAAACCTTTAGCCAGGCTCACCAATTAAAAAATGGGAGAGGACTCAAATCGATAAAATTAGACATGAAAAGCAGAAGTTACAACTGACACCACAGAAATACAAAGGATCATAGGACACTATTACAAGCAACTATATGCCAATAAAATAGAAAACCTGGAAGAAAGAGACAAGTTCTTAAAAAGATACAACCTTCCAAGACTGAACCAGGAAGAATTAGAAAATATGAACCGACTAATCACAAGTAATGAAATTGAAACAGTGATTAAAAATCTTCCAACAAACAAAAGCCCAGGACCAGAAGGCTTCATAGATGAGTTTTATCAAACATTTAGAGAAGAGCTAACACCTATTCTTCTCAAACTCTTCCAAAAATTTGAGAGGAAGGAACACTCCCAAGCTCATTCTATGAAGCCACCATCACACTGATACCAAAACCAGACAAAGATGTCACAAATAAAGAATATTACAGGCCAATATCACTAATGAACACAGAAGCAAGAATCCTCAACAAAATACTAGCCAACAAAATAAAACAACACATTAAAAGGATCATGCACCATGATCAAGTGGGATTCACTCCAGAGATGCAAGGATTCTTCAATACAGTATATGCAAATCAATCAATGTGATACATCATATTAACAAAGTGGACAAAAATCATATGATCATCTGAATAGATGCAGAAAAAGCATTTGACAAAATTCAACACCCATTTATGGTAAAAACTCTCCAGGAAGTGGGCACAGAGAGAACCCACCTCAACACGATAAAGGCCATATACGACAAACCCACAGCAAATATCTTTCTCAATGGTGAAAAATTGAAATCATTTCCTCTAAGATAAAAAACAAGACAAGGATGTCCACTCTCGCCACTTTTATTAAATATAGTTTCCTAAGTCCTAGCCATTGCAATCAGAGAAGAAAAAGAAATAGAAGGAATCCAAATTGGAAAAGAAGTAAAACTGTCACTGTTTGCAGATGACATGATAATACTATACATAGAAAACCCTAAAGATGCTACCAGAAAACTACTAGAGCTCATCAATGAATTTGGTAAAGTTGCATGATACAAAATTAATACACAGAAACCTCTTGCATACACTAACAATGAAAGATCAGAAAGAGAAATTAAGGAAACAATCCCATTTACATTGCAACAGAAAGAACAAAATACCTAGGAATAAACCTACCTAAGGAGGCAAAAGATCTGTTCTCAGAAAACTATAAGAAACTGATGAAAAAAAATCAAAGATGACATAAACAGATGGAGAGATATACCATGTTCTTGTATTGGAAGAATCAATACTGTGAAAATGACTATACTACCCAAAGCAATCTACAGATTCAATGCAATCCCTATCAAATTACCAATGGCATTTTTCACAGAATTAGAACAAAAAAAATCTTAAAAATTTGTATGGAAACACAAAAGACCCCAACTAGCCAAAGCAATCTTGAGAATGAAAAACACAGATGGAGGAATCAGGCTCCCTGACTTCAGACTATCCTACAGAGCTACAGTAATCAAAACAGTATGGCACTGTCACAGAAACAGAAATACAGATAAATGGAACAGTACAGAAAGTCCAGAGATAAACCCACACACCTATGGTCATCTAATCTATGACAAAGGAGGCAAGAATATACAATGGAGAAAAGACAGTCTCTTCAATAAGTGGTGTTGGGAAAACTGGACAGCTACATGTAAAAGAATGAAATTAGAACACTCCCTAATATCATACACAAAAATAAACTCAAAATGGATTAAAGACCTAAATGTCAGGCCAGACACTATAAAACTCTTAGGGGAAAACATAGGCAGAAGACACTTTGACATAAATCACAGCAACAACTTTTTCAATCCATCTCCTAGAGTAATGAAAATAAAAACAAAAATAAACAAATGGGACCTAATGAAACTTAAAAGCTTTTGCACAGCAAAGGAAAACCATAAAAAAGACCAAAAGACAACCCTCAGAACGGGAGAAAATATTTGCAAATGAAGCAACTGACAAATGATTAATCTCCAAAATATATAGGCAGCTCATGCAGCTCAATATCAAAAAAAATCAACAACCCAGTCCCAAAATGGGCAGAAGACCTAAATAGACATTTCTCCAAAGAAGATATACAGATTGCCAAGAAACACATGATAGGATGCTCAACATCACTAATCACTAGAGAAATGCAAATCAAAACTACAATGAGGTATCACCTCATACCAGTCAGAATGGCCATCATCAAAAAAATCTACAATAAATGCTGGAGAGGGTGTCGAAAAAAGAGAACCCTCCTACACTGTTGGTGGGAATGTAAATTGGTATAGCCACTATGGACAACATTATGGAGATTCCTTAGAAAACTAAAAATAGAACTACCATATGATCCAGCAATCCCACTCCTAGGCATATACCCAGAGAAAACCATAATTTGAAAAGATACATGCACCCCAATGTTCATTGCAGCACTATTTACAGTAGCCAGGATATAGAAGCAACCTAAATATCCATCAACAGAGGAATGGATAAAGAAGATGTGGTACATATACACAATGGAATATTACTCAGCCATAAAAAAGAACAAGAGAAAGCCATTTGCATCAACATGGATGGGCCTAGAGATTTTCATAATGAGTGAAATAAGTCAGATGGAGAAAGACATATGATATGTCTTTCATACAAATATCATATATTATCACTTATATGTGGTATCTTAAAAAAGGGTACAAATGAACTTACTTACAAAGTAGAAGTAGAGTCACAGAAAAGAAACTTACGGTTACTAGGGGATAAGGGGTATGGGGGAGGGATGTATTGGGAGAATGGGATTGACATATACACACTACCATATAAAATAGATAACTAATAAAACCTACTGTATAGCACAAGGAACTCTACTCAATACTCTGTAATGGTCTACATGGGAAAATAATTTTTAAAAAGAGTGGATATATGCACATGCATAACTGATTCACTTTGTTGTACACCTGAAATTAACACCACATTGTAAATCAACTATACTCCAATACAAATTTAAAAAAATAAAGGCACCTTGGATATTTAAAAAAAAAAAAAGCTTTTGCACAGTAAAGGAAACCATCAACAAAATGCAAAGACAAACTAGTAAATGGGAAAAGATATGTGCAAACGATACATCTGATAAGGGGTTAATATCCAAAATATATAAAGATCTCATACAAATTGATAACAAGAAAACAAACAACTGATTAAGAAATGGGCAAAAAACCTGAATAGAAATTTTTACAAAGATGACATACAGATGGCCAAAAGGCACATGAAAAGATGCTCAACATCACTAACCATCAAGGAAATGCAAATCAAAACCACAATGATATATTGACTCAAACCTGTCAGAATGACTATTGTTGAAAAGACAACAAATAACGAGCATTGGGAAGGATGTGGCGAAAAAGGAACCCTGGTACACTGGTGGTGGGAATGTAAACTGGTGAAGCTACTGTGGAAAACAGTATGGAGATTCCTCAAAAAATTAAAAATAGAACTACCATATGATGAGAAATTCCAATACTGAGTATTTATCCGAAGTAAATGAAAACACTATTTCTAAATGATAAATGCACCCTTATGTTCACTGAAGCATTATTTACAATAGCCAAGATATTGAAGCAACCTAGATGCCCACTAATAGATGGATAAATATTACTCAACCATAAAAATGAATGAAATCTTGCCATTTGTGACAACATGGAAGAACCCAGAGGGTATTATGCTAAGTGAAATCAGTCAGACAGAGAAAGACAAATACTGTATGACTTCACTTATATGTGGAATCTAAAAAACAAATGAACAAATATAACCAAACAGAAACAGTCATTGATTCAGCGAACAAACAGGTGGTTGCCAGAGGGAAGGGGATGGGAAGGGAACAAGATAGAGGAATGGGATTAAGAGGTACAAACTAATATAACCAAAATCTTATAATAATAACTTTAAATGAAGTATAACCTATAAAAATATCAAATCGCCATGCTGTACACCTGAAACTAATATTGTAAATCAACTATACTTCAATTTAAAAAATCAGATGGTCTTATCTTCACTCCCAAATCTATACACCTACCTTTATCTAATTCTAGCCCATGTTCTAGGTGTTCCATCTTTTTACAATAGAAGGAATATCACTGTTCCCACTCAGGCCTAATCACTTTACCTCTGCTCTGGACCCCATTTCTTCTCCCTTTTCATAGGTTTTGACCTGGAGGCATGGCTTCTACCTGCTATAACATCAGCTTCCATCTACTGAATTATTCCATTCATAGACAAACTTACTCAGCACCTCTTTTTCCCCAAGTGCCCTTCCTGAGTATCACTAATTTCTCTGCTTTCTAACAGCAAAACTTCTATTTACTGTCTTCACTTTACTAACTTTGGCTTCCATCCCTACCAGTACATTGAAACTTCTCTTTCCAAGGTCACCAGACACCTTCATGTCACCAAACCCAACAGACATGTCTATCTTCAGCTTTCTCATTCACCAAAGAATTTGACTCAGTTGACCACTCCCCTCCTTCTTGAAATACTGTTTTATCTTTGCTTTCATGACACCATCCTCTGCTGATCCTTCTTGACCTCCTCTTTTATCTGACCTTTAACTTCTTGCTACCTAAACTGTGGTCAGGACACCAGCGGCATTGACTGCAAATCTAAGACGCTCCCAGATGCTAAGGCTCAGACCCCTGACCTGCTGGATCAGAATATCAAATTAACAAGATCATCAGGGAAAAGAAGGGAGATAAGATGGCAGAGTAGAAGGACTTGAGCTGACCTCCTCTCACAAAAACACCAAAATCATAGCTAGCTTCTGAACAACCATCCACAAAAAAGACTGGACCCTACCAAAAAAGATATTCTACTTCCAAATACAAAGAAGCCACAAAGAGACAGTATGAGGGGTGCTTTCACGATATAATCAAATCCCATACCCACTGGGTGGGCAACCCACAAACTGGAAAATAATTATATCACAGAGGCAAACATACAATAAAGGTAGGAAATCATCCACACACAAATATATCAAATCCAGCAACTGTGAGAAGAGGAGAGTACAAATGCAGGAAGTGCATTTGAAACTAAGAGACAAGCAACTTAAAACAATCTTGTGTATATATATAGACTGCTACATCAAAACCTCATGGTAACTGCAAACCAAAAAGCTACAATAGATAAAAACACAAAAAAGATAAAGGAATCCAAACACAACGCTAAAGATAATCAAATTACAAGAGAAGAGAAGAGGAAAGGAAGAAAAAAGACGAACCCCCAAAAAATTAAGAAAATGGCAATAAGAACATACATATTGATAATTACCTTAAAAGTAAATGGATTAAATGCTCCAACCAAAAGACACAGACTGGCTGAATGTATAGAAAAACAAGACCCATGTATATGCTGTCTACAAGAGACCCACTTCAGATCTAGGGACACATACAGACTGAAAGTGAGGGGATGGAAAAGGTATTGCATGCACATGGAAATCTAAAGAATGCTGGAATAGCAATACTCATATTAGACTTCAAAATAAAGACTGTTACAAGAGACAAAGAAGGACACTACATAATGATCAAGGGGTCAGTCCAAGAATAAGACATAACAATTGTAAATATATATGCACCTAACATAGGAGTACCTCAATATATAAGACAAATGCTAACAGCCATAAAAGGAGAAATCAACAGTTACACAATAGTAGTGGAGGACTTTAACACCCCACTTACATCAATGGACAGATCATCCAGATGGAAAAGCAATGAGGAAACAGAGGCCTTAAATGACACATTACACCCGATAGATATAATTGATGTTAATAGAGCATTCCTTCCAAAAGCAGCAGAACACACATTCTTCTCAAGTGCACATGGAACTTTCTCCAGGATGTATCACATGCTGGGCCATAAAAAAAGCCTCGGTAAATTTAAGAAAACTGAAATCATATCAGGCATCTTTTCCGACCACAACACTATGAGATTAGAAATCTACAAGAAAAAATGGTAAAAATAACAAATACATGGAGGCTAAACAATATGTTACTAAACAACCAATGGATCACTGAAGAAATCAAACAGGAAATCAGGGAATTTCCTGGCAGACCAGTGGTTAGGACTCTTCGCTTTCACTGCCAAGGGCCCAGGTTCAATCCCTGGATCAGGGAACTAAGATCCCACAAGCTGTGTGGTGCGGCCAAAGAGAAAAAAAAAAGAGGAAATCAAAAAAATACCTAGAGACAAGTGAAAACAAAACACGACGATCCAAAACCTATGGGATGCAGGAAAAGCAGTTCTAAGAGGGAAGTTTATAGCAATAAAATCTTACCTCAGGAAACAAGAAAAATCCCAAATAAACAACCTAATCTTACAGTTAAAGTAACTAGAGAAAGAAGAAAAAACAAAACCCAAAGTTAGTAGAAGGAAAGAAATCATAAAGATCAGAGCAGGAATAAATGAAATAGAGATGAAGAAAACAACAGCAAAGACCAATGAAACTAAAAGCTGGTTCTTTGAATTGATAAACCTTTAGCCAGATTCATCAAGAAAAAACGGGAGAGGGCTTAAATCAGTAAAATTAGAAATGCAAAGGAGAAGTTACAACTAACACCACAGAAATACAAAGGATCATAAGGGAATACTACAAGCAATTACATGCCAATAAAATGGACTACCTAGAAGAAATGGACATATTCTTATAAAGGTACAATCTCCTGAGACTGAACCAGGAAGAAACAGAAAATATGAGCAGACCAATTACAAGTTGAAAAACTTCCAACGAAGTCCAGAACCAGATGGCTTCACAGGTGAGTTCTAACAAATATTTAGAGAAGAGCTAACATCTATCCTTCTGATACTATTCCAAAAAATTGCAGAGGAAGGAACACTCCCAAACTCATTCTATGAGGCCACCATCATCCTGATACCAAAACCAGACAAAGGCACCACAAAAAAAAAAGAAAATTACAGGCCAATATCACTGATGAACACAGACATAAAAATCCTCAACAAAATACTAGCAAACCAAGTCCAACAATACATTAAAACGATCATACACCATGTTCAAGTTGGATTTATCCCAAGGATGCAAGGATTTTTCAATATCCACAAATCAATCAGTGTGATACACCACATTAACAAATTGAAGAATAAAAACCATATGATCATCTCAATAGTTGCAGAGAAAGCATTTGACAAAATTCAACACCCATTTATGATAAAAACACTCCAGAAAGTAAGCATAACAGGAACATACCTAAACATATAAGGCCATACGTGACAAACCCACAGCTAACATCATACTCAACAGTGAAAAGCTGAAAGAACTTCCTCCAAGTTCAGAAACAAGACAAGGATGTCCACTGTCACCACTTTTACTCAACATAGTTTTGGAAGTCCTAGTCACAGCAATCAGAGAAGAAAAAGAAATAAAAGGAATCCAAATAGGAAAAGAAGTAAAACTGTCACTGTTTGCAGATGACATGGTACTATACATAGAAAATCCTAAAGATGCTAACCAGAAAGTTACTAGAGCTCATCAATGAATTCAGTAAAATTGCAGGATACACAAAATTAATACACAGAATTCTCTTCCATTTCTATACACTAACAATGAAAGATCAGAAAGAGAAATTAAAGAAACAATCCCATTTACCATCACATCAAAATAAAATAAAATACCTAGGAATAAACCTAGCCAAGGAGGCAAAAGACCTGTACTCCAACAACTATAAGACACTGATGAAAGAAATCGAAGATGACACAACCAGATGGAAAGATATACCATGTTCTTGGAATGGAATAATCAATATTGTCAAAATGACTATATGACCCAAGGTAATCTACAGATTCAACGCAAGCCCTATCAAATGACCAATGACATTTTTCACAGAACTAGAACAAAAAAATCACAAAATTTGTATGGAGAAACAAAAGACCCCAAGCAGCCAAAGCAATCTTGAGAAAGAAAAATGAAGCTTGAGGAATCAGGCTCCCTAACTTCAGACTATACTACAAAGCTACAGTAATCAAGGCAGTGTGGTACTGGCACAAAAACAGAAAAATAGATCAATGGAATAGGAAAGAAATCCCAGAAATAGACCCATGCAGCTGCGGTCAATTAAGCTAGGGCAAAGAAGGCAAGACTTTACAATGGAGGAAAGACAGTCTGTTCAATAAATGGTGCTGGGAAAACTGTACAGCTGCATATAAAAAAAAAAAAAGAAATTAGAACACTCCCTAACATCATACACAAAAATAAACTCAAAATAGATTAAAGACCTAAATATAAGACCGGACACTATAAAACTCTTAGAGGAAAACATAGGCAGAACACTCTCTGACATAAATCACAGCAGTATCTTTTCAATCTGTCTCCCAGAGTAATGGAAATAAAGACAAAAATAAACTAATGGGACCTAATTAAACTGAAAAGCTTTTGCACAGCAATGGAAACCATAAACAAAATGAAAAGACAACCCACAGAATAAGAGAAAATATTTGTAAATGATGTGACCAACAAGGGATTAGCCTCCAAAATTTACAAACAGCTCATGCGGCTTAATATCATCAAAACAAACAACCCAATCAAAAAATGGGCAGAAGACCCAAATAGAGATTTCTCCAAAGAAGACATACAGATGGCTAAGAGGCACATGAAAAGATGTTCAACATCACTAATTTTTAGAGAAATGCAAATCAAAACTACGAGATATCACCTCACACCAATCAAAATGGCTATCATCAAAAAGTCTACAAACAGTAAATGCTGGAGAGGGTGTGCAGAAAAGGGAACCCTCCTACACTGTTGGTGGGAATATAAATTGGTGCAGCCACTATGGAGAACAGTATGAAGGCTCCTTAAGAAACTAAAAACAGAGCTATCATATGATCCTGCAATCCCACTCCTGGGCATATACCCAGAGAAAAACATGGTCTGAAAGGATACATGCACCCCAATGTTCATTGCAGCACTATTTACAATAGCCAAGACATGGAAAGAACTTAAATGTCCACTGAAAGAAGAATGCATAAAGAAGATGTGGTACATATATACAATGGAATATTACTCAGCCATTAAAAAGAATAAAATAATGCCATTTGCAGCAACATGGATGAACCTAGAGACTGTCATACTGAGTGAACAGAGAAAGAGAAATACTGTATGATATTGCTTATATGCAGAATCTTAAAAAAATGATACAAATGAACTTACAGAACAGAAACAGACTCACAGACTTAGAGAATGAACTTATGGTTACTGGTGGGAAGGGTGGGGTGGGGGATAATTCGGGAGTTTGGGATTGACATGTACACACTGCTGTATTTAAAATGGATAACCAACAAGGACCTACTGTATAGCACAGGGAACTCTGCTCAATATTATGTAACAACCTAATTGGGAAAAGAATTTGAAAAAGAATAGATAGATGTATAACTGAATCACTTTCTTGTTTACCTGAAACTAACACAACATTGTTAATCAACTATCCTTCAATATAATATAAAAAGTTAAAAAAATTAAAAATACAATACTTAGCAAAATGAAAAAAAAAAAAGCCTGAGTTAGACTAACCCATGACTAAAAGGAGATTAGAATCAGAATGGAGGTTATTAAATTGTTTCTAGTTTACATTCTTTAAACACTTTGAATTATATGTTATATTCTTTACTGAAACTAATAAAAATTTAAATGATTAGAAAAAATTTTTTTAAATGGTCAGAAGATCTAAATAGACATTTCTCCAAATAAGACATACGGATGGCCAAGAGGCACATGAAAAGATGCTCAACATCTCTATTAGAGAAATGCAAATCAAAACTAAAATGAGGGGGGAAAAAAACGTGTGTAGAGGAGCTTCAAGATGGCGGAAGAGTAAGACGTGGAGATCACCTTCCTCACCACGAATACATCAGAAATACATCTACATGTGGAACAACCCTTAAAGAACACCTACTGAATGCTGGCAGAAGAACTCAAACATCCCAAAAGGCAAGAAACTCCCCATGTACCTGAGTAGGGCAAAAGAAAAAAGAAACAACAGGGACAAAAAATAGGGATGGGACCTGCACCTCTGGGAGGGAGTTGTGAAGGAGAAAAGTTTCCACACACTAGGAAGCCCCTTCACTGGCGGAGATGAGGGGTGGCGGGGTGGAAGATTTGGAGCCAGGGAGGAGAGTGCAGCCACAGGGGTGCGGAGGGCAAAGCGGAGAGATTCCCGCACAGAGGATCAGTGCCGACCAGCACTCACCAGCCCGAGAGGCTTGTCTGCTCACCCGCTGGGGCGGGCGGGGGCTGGGAGCTGAGGCTTGGGCTTCAGAGGTCGGATCCCAGGGAAAGGACTGGGGTTGGCTGCGTGAACACAGCCTGAAGGGGGCTAGAGCGCCACAGCTAGCCGGGAGGGAGTCCGGGAAAAAGTCTGGAGCTGCCGAAGAGACAAGAGACTTCTTCTTGCCTCTTTGTTTCCTAGTGCGCGAGGAGAGGGGATTAAGAGCAGCACCTAAACGAGCTCCAGAGACGGGTGTGAGCCGCGGCGATCAGCACGGACCCCAGAGACGGGCATGAGACTCTAAGTCGGCTGCTGCAGCCACCAAGAAGCCTGTGTGCAAGCACAGGTCACTCTCATCACCTCCCCTCCCAGGAGCGGGTGCAGCCCACCACTGCCAGGGTCCAGTGATCCAGGGACAACTTCCCCGGAGAACACACGGTGCATCTCAGGCTGGTGCAATGTCACACCGGCCTCTGCCTCTGCAGGCTCACCCTGAATTCCGTACCCCTCCTTCCGCCCGGCCTGAGGCAGAGCCCCCGAATCAGCTGCTCCTTTAATCCTGTCCTGTCTGGGCTGGGAACACATGACCTCAGGCGACCTACACGCAGAGGCAGGGCCAAATCCAAAGCTGAACCCCAGGAGCTGTGCGAACAAAGAAGAGAAAGGGAAATCTCTCCCAGCAGCCTCAGGAACAGCGGATTAAATCTCCACAATCAACTTGATGTACCCTGCATCTGTGGAATACCTGAATAGACAACGAATCATCCCAAATTGAGGTGGTGGACTTTGGGAGTGACGATATATATATATTTTTCCTTTTTCCCTTTTTGTGAGTGTGTATGTGTATGCTACTGTGTGTGATTTTGTCTGTATAACTTTTCTTTTACCATTTGTCCTAGGGTTCTGTCTGTCCGTTTTGTTGGGGTTCTTTTTTTTTTAGTATAGTTTTTAGTGCCTCTTATCATTGGTGGATTTGTTTTTTGGTTTGGTTGCTCTCTTCTTTCTTTATTTTTTCTTACTTTTAAAATTCTTTTTTATTTTTAATAATTATTTTTTATTTTAATAAGGTTCTTTTCTTATCTTTCTTTCTCCCTTTTCTCCTGTACCATGTGGATGACAGGGTCTTGGTGCTCCGGCCGGGCATCAGGCCTGTACCTCTGAGGTGGGAGAGCTGAGTTAAGGACACTGGTCCACCAGACACCTCCCAGCTCCACGTAATATCAAACAGCAAAAATCTCCCAGAGATCTCCATCTCAACACCAAGACCCAGCTCCAATCAACGACCAGCAAGCTACAGGGCTGGACACCCTATGCCAAACAACTAGCAAGACAGGAACACAACCCCACCCATTAGCACAGAGGCTGCCTTAAATCATAAGAAGGTCACAGACACCCCAAAACACACCACTGGACGTGGACCTGCCCACCAGAAAGACAAGATCCAGCCTCATCCACCAGAACACAGGCACTAGTTCCCTGCACCAGGAAGCCTACACAATCCACTAAACCAACCCTAGCCACTGGGGGCAGACACCAAAAACAATGGGAACTACGAACCTGCAGCCTGCGAAAAGGAGACCCCAAACACAGTAAGTTAAGCAAAATGAGAAGACAGAGAAACAAACAGCAGATGAAGGAGCAAGGCAGTAACGAACCAGACCTAACAAATGAAGAGGAAATAGGCAGTCTACCTGAAAAAGAATTCAGAATAATGATAGTAAAGATGATCCAAAATCTTGGAAACAGAATGGAGAAAATACAAGAAACGTTTAACAAGGACCTAGAGGAACTAAAGAGCAAACAAACAATGATGAACAACACAATAAATGAAATTAAAAATTCTCTAGAAGGAATCAACAGCAGAACAACTGAGGCAGAAGAACGGATAAGTGACCTGGAAGGTTAAATAGTGGAAATAATTACCACAGTGCAGAATAAAGAAAAAAGAATGAAAAGAATTGAGGACAGTCTCAGAGACCTCTAGGACAACATTAAAAACACCAACATTCGAATTATAGGGGTCCCAGAAGAAGAAGAGAAAAAGAAAGGGACTGAGAAAATATTTGAAGAGATTATAGTTGAAAACTTCCCTAATATGGGAAAGGAAATAGTTAAGTCCAGGAAGCACAGACAATCCCATACAGGATAAATCTAAGGAGAAACACGCCAAGACACATATTACTCAAACTATCAAAAATTAAATACAAAGAAAAAATATTAAAAGCAGCAAGGGAAAAGAAACAAATAACATATAAGGGAATCCCCATAAGGTTAACAGCTGATGTTTCAGCAGAAACTCTGCAAGCCAGAAGGGGGTGGCAGGACATATTTAAAGTGATGAAAGGGAAAAACGTACAACCAAGATTACTCTTCCCAGCAAGGATCTCATTCAGATTCGATGGAGAAATTAAATGCTTTACAGACAAGCAAAAGCTAAGAGAATTCAGCACCACCAAACCAGCTTTACAACAAATGCTAAAGGAACTTCTCTAGGCAGGAAACACAAGAGAAGGAAAACACCTACAATAAGAAACCCAAAACAATTAAGAAACGGTAATAGGAATATACATATCAATAATTACCTTAAATGTAAATGGATTAAATGTTCCAACCAAAAGACATAGACTGGCTGAATGGATACAAAAACAACACCCGTATATATGCTGTCTACAAGAGACCCACATCAGACCTAGGGACACATAGAGACTGAAAGTGAGGGGATGGAAAAAGATATTCCATGCAAATGGAAATCAAAAGAAAGCTGGAGTAGCAATTCTCATATCAGACAAAATAGACTTTAAAATAAAGACTATTACAAGAGACAAAGAAGGACATTACATAATGATCAAGGGATCAATCCAAGAAGAAGATATAACAATTGTAAATATTTATGCACCCAACATAGGAGCACCTCAATACATGAGGCAAATGCTAATAGCCATAAAAGGGGAAATCGACAGTGACACAATCATAGTAGGGGACTTTAAGACCCCACTTTCACCAATGGACACATCATCCAAAATGATAATAGATAAGGAAACACAAGCTTTAAATGATACATTAAACAAGATGGATTTAATTGATACTTATAGGACATTCCATCCCAAAACAACAGAATACACTTTCTTCTCAAGTGCTCCTGGAACATTCTCAGGGTAGATCATATCTTGGGTCACAAATCAAGCCATAGTAAATTTAAGAAAATTGAAATCCTATCAAGTATCTTTTCTGACCACAACACTATGAGACTAGATATCAATTACAGGAAAAAAATCTGTAAAAAAAAAAAAAAAAAAAAATACAAACACATGGAGGCTAAACAATACACTACTTAATAACCAAGACATCACTGAAGAAATCAAACAGTAGATCAAAAAATACCTAGAAACAAATGACAATGTAAACACGACGACCTGAAAACTATGGGATGCAGCAGAAGCAGTTCTAAGAGGGAAGTCTATAGCAATATAATCCTACCTTAAGAAACAAGAAACATCTCAAATAAACAACCTAACCTTACACCTAAAGCAGCTAGAGAAAGAAGAGCAAACAAAACCCAAAGTTAGCAGAAGGAAGGAAATCATAAAGATCAGATCAGAAATAAATGAAAAAGAAATGAAGGAAACAATAGCAAAGATCAATAAAACTAAAAGCTGTTTCTTTGAGAAGATAAACAAAATTGATAAACCATTAGCCAGACTCATCAGGAAAAAAAGGGAGATGACTCAAATCAACAGAATTAGAAATGAAAAAGGAGAAGTAACAACTGACACTGTAGAAATACAAAGGATCATGAGAGATTACTACAAGCAACTCTATGCCAATAAAATGGACAACCTGGAAGAAACGGACAGATTCTTAGAAATGCACAATCTGCCGAGACTGAACCAGAAAGAAACAGAAAATATGAACAGACCAATCACAAGCACTGAAATTGAAACTGTGATTAAAAACCTTCCAACAAACAAAAGCCCAGGACCAGATGGCTTCACAGGCGAATTCTATCAAACATTTAGAGAAGAGCTAACACCTATCCTTCTCAAACTCTTCCAAAATATTGCAGAGGGAGGAACACTCCCAAACTCATTCTACGAGGCCATCATCACCCTGATACCAAAACCAGACAAAGATGTCACAAAGAAAGAAAACTACAGGCCAATATCACTGATGAACATAGATGCAAAAATCCTCAACAAAATACTAGCAAACAGAATCCAACAGCACATTCAAAGGATCATACACCATGATCAAGTGGGGTTTATCCCAGGAATGCAAGGATTCTTCAATATACGCAAATCAATCAATGTGATAATCCATATTAACAAATTGAAGAAGAAAAACCATATGATCATCTCAATAGATGCAGAAAAAGCTTTTGACAATATTCAACATCCATTTATGAAGAAACCCCTCCAGAAAGTAGGCACAGAGGTAACTTACCTCAACATAATAAAGGCCATATATGACAAACCCACAGCCAACATTGTCCTCAATGGTGAAAAACTGAAACCATTTCCACTAAGATCAGGAACAAGACAAGGTTGCCCACTCTCACCACTATTATTCAATACTGTTTTGGAAGTTTTAGCCACAGTAATCAGAGAAAAGGCAGAAATAAAAGGAATCCAAATCGGAAAAGAAGAAATAAAGCTGTCACTGTTTGCAGATGACATGATACTATACATAGAGAATCCTAAAGATGCTACCAGAAAACTACTAGGGCTAATGAATGGTAAAGTAGCAGGATACATATTAATGCACAGAAATGTCTTCATTCCTGTACACTAATGATGAAAAATCTGAAAGTGAAATTAAGGAAACCCTCCCATTTACCACTGCAACAAAAAGAAAAAATATCTAGGAATAAACCTACCTAAGGAGACAAAAGACCTGTATGCAGAAAATTATAAGACACTGATAAAAGAAATTAAAGATGATACAAATAGATGGAGAGATATACCATGTTCTTGGATTAGAAAAATCAACATTGTGAAAATGACTATACTACCCAAAGCAATCTACAGATTCAATGCAATCCCATCAAACTACCACTGGCATTTTCCACAGAACTAGAACAAAAAATTTCACAATTTGTATGGAAACACAAAAGACCCTGAAGAGCCAAAGCAATCTTGAGAAAGAAAAATGGAGCTGGAGGAATCAGGCTCCCTGTCTTCAGACTATACTACAAAGCTACAGTAATCAAGACAGTATAGTACTGGCACAAAAACAGAAATATAGATCAATGAAACAGGATAGAAAGTCCAGAGGTAAACCCACGCACGTATGGTCACCTTATGTTTGATAAAGGAGGCAAGCATATACAATGGAGAAAAGACAGCCTCTTCAATAAGTGGTGCTGGGAAAACTGGACAGATACATGTAAAAGAATGAAATTAGAACACTCCCTAACACCATATACAAAAATAAACTCAAAATGGATTAAAGACCTAAATGTCAGGCCAGACAGTATAAAACTCTCAGAGGAAAACATAGGTAGGCAGAACACTCTATGACATAAATCACAGCAAGATCCTTTTTGACCCACCTCCTAGAGAAATGGAAATAAAAACAAAAATAAACAAATGGGACCTAATGAAACTTAAAAGCTTTTGCACAGCAAAGGAAACCATAAACAGGACAAAAAGACAACCCTCAGAACGGGAGAAAATATTTGCAAATGAAGCAACTGACAAAGGATTAATCTCCAAAATATACAGGCAGCTCATGCAGCTCAATATCAAAAAAACCAACAATCCAGTCCCAAAATGGGCAGAAGACCTAAATAGACATTTCTCCAAAGAAGATATACAGATTGCCAAGAAACACATGAAAGGATGCTCAACATCACTAATCACTAGAGAAATGCAAATCAAAACTACAATGAGGGCTTCCCTGGTGGCGCAGTGGTTGAGAATCTGCCTGCCAATGCAGGGGACACGGGTTCGAGCCCTGGTCTGGGAAGATCCCACATGCCACGGAGCAACTGGGCCCGTGAGCCACGATTGCTGAGCCTGCGCGTCTGGAGCCTGTGCTCCGCAACAAGAGAGACCGCGGTGGTGAGAGGCCGGCGCACCGCGATGAAGAGTGGTCCCCACTTGCCGCGACTAGAGAAAGCCCTCACACAGAAACGAAGACTCAACACAGTTATAAATAAATAAATAAAAGAACGTGAATTTCTTTAAAAAAAACTACAATGAGGTATCACCTCACACCAGTGAGAATGGCCATCATCAAAATATCTACAAAGAATAAATGCTGGAGAGGGTGTGGAGAAAAAGGAACCCTCTTGCACTGTTGGTGGGAATGTAAATTAATACAGCTACTATGGAGAACAGTATGGAGGTTCCTTAAAAAAACTAAAAAATAGAACTAACATGCAACCCAGCAATCCCACTACTGGGCATATACCCTGAGAAAACCATAATTCAGAAAGAGACATGTACCTCAATGTTCACTGCAGCACTATTTACAATAGCCAGGTCATGGAAGCAACCTAAGTGTCCATCGACAGATGAATGGGTAAAGAAGATGTGGCACATATGTACAACAGAATATTACTCAGTCATAAAAGGAAACGAAATTGAGTTATTTGTAGTGAGGTGGATGGACCTAGAGACTGTCATACAGAGTGAAGTAAGTCAGAAAGAGAAAAACAAATACCATATGCTAACACATATATATGGAATCTAAAAAAAGTTTCTGAAGAACCTAGGGGCAGGACAGGAATAAAGAGGCAGACGTAGAGAATGGACTTGAGGACACGGGGAGGGGGAAGGGTAAGCTGGGACGAAGTGAGAGAGTAGCATTGACATATATACACTACCAAATGTAAAACCGATAGCTAGTGGGAAGCAGCTGCATAGCACCTGGAGATCAGCTCGGTGCTTTGTGACCACCTAGAGGGGCGGGATAGGGAGGGTGGGAGGGAGGGAGATGCAAGAGGGAAGAGATATGGGGATATATGTATATGTATAGCTGATTCACTTTGTTATAAAGCAGAAACTAACACACCATTGTAACAAATTATATTCCAATAAAGATGTTAAAAAAAAAAAAAAAACTACAATGAGATATCACCTCACAGCAGTCAGAATGGCTATCATCAAAAAGTGTACAAACAGTAAATGCTGGAGAGGATGTGGAGAAAAGGGAGCCCTCCTACACTGTTGGTGGGAATATAAATTGGTACTGCCACTATGGAGAACACTATGCATGTACCTAAAAAAGCTAAAAATAGAACTACCATATGATCCAGCAATCCCACTGCTGGGCATATATCTGGAGAAAATCATAATTCGAAAAGATATATGTATCCTAATGTTCACTGCCACACTATTTACAGTAGTCAAGACATGGAAGCAAACAGAATATCCACCAACGGACGACTGGATAAAGAAGATGTGGTGCATATATACAATGCAATATTACTCAGCCATAAAAAATGAAATAATGCCATTTGCTGCAACACGGATAGATCTGGAGATTATCATACTAAATGAAGTAAGTCAGACAGAGAAAGACAAATATATGATATCACTTATACGTAGAATCTTAAAGAAATGATACAAATGAACTTATTTACAAAACAAAAACAGATTCACAGACTTCAAAAACACACCTATGATTACCAAAGGGGAAAGCTGGTGGGGAGGGATAAATTAGGAATTTGGGATTAACATATACACACTAATATATATAAAATAATAAACAAGGATCTACTGTATAGCCCAGGGAGCTCTACTCAATATTCTGTAATAACCTATATGGAAAAAGAATCTGAAAAAGAATGGATATATGTATAACCGAATCACTTTGATGTATATCTGAAACTAACACAACATTGTAAATCAACTATATTCCAATATAAAATTAAAATTACAAAAAAAATAAAAATGGCAATCTGGATACAAGATGAATATCAGAGGCTTTGGGAAAAGCACATCATAGGTCAGTAGAACTGGCAGTACCATAATAATTACCATAAAAGTTCTAACTTAAAACCCAATACAGAGGGAGGAAAAGATAAGTTAAGCTAAAAACAGAGTCAACTTATGGTAGGGAACACAGGGTAAAGAGTTATTAATTATAGTTGAAATCTAATTAAATGACTCATTTAATTAAAAAAACAAAAAACAAGATCACCAAGTAATTCCTGGGACGTTAAAGTTTTAGAATCGTTGTTCTAAATGTTGCTGTGCCCCAGGGCCCTGTGCTGTACTCTCCTACTAGGTGACACCATCAGGGCTCACAGTTTTAAATTTTATAATTTTATATATATATATATATATATATATATATATATATGTATATATATATATATATATATACATATATATATATATACACACACACACACACACACACACACACACACACACACACACACACACATACATACTTTGTGGGTTTTTTTGGCCACACTGCTCGGCTTGCGGGATCTTAGTTCCCCGACCAGGGATGGAACCCAGGCCCACTGCAGTGGAAGTGCAGAGTCCTAACCATTGGATCACCAAGGAATTCCCAGTACTATGGACTTTTTTTTTTTTACGTCTTTATTGGAGTATAATTCTTTACAATGTTGTGTTAGTTTCTGCTGTATAATGAAGTGAATCAGCTATATGTATACATATATCCCCATATCTCCTCCCTCTTGCATATCCCTCCCACCCTCCCTATACCACCCCTCTAGATAGTCACAACGCACCAAGCTGATCTCCCTGTGCTATGCAGCTGCTTTCCACTAGCTATCTATTTTACATTTGGTAGTGACTACAGATTTTTTAATCTCCAAATCTCTCTCTCTGTAGCTCTTACCTCCCTCCTAAATTCCAGATTCATATAAACAACAGCCTACATGACGTCTCCATTTGGATGGAGTTTCAAATATTTCAAAGTTAATGTTGAAAACAGAAGCCTTCTCCTATCTCACTATATAGCCCCACCAAAAAAGGACAGCTAAGTTTACTGAATACCTGTTACAGGTAGTAACCTAAGTGCTTAATATGTAACAGCTGCTTTAGTCCTCACATCACCACCACCAAGAGACAGTTACTATTATTGTCCCCATTTTACAGAAGAGTAATTGAGAGAGAGGGCATAAGTAACTTGCCCACAATCATACATCTCCTAAGTATCACACCGAGGATTTGAAGTTAGGTAATTTGAGTCCAGAATATGTTCCTGCTATACCTCTCAGTTCCATCCAACCCAGAGCTCAAAGAAACCTAAAAGTCATAATTTATTTCACCATCACCCACTCCTAATCCTGTTCATTACATTTTCAAACACTATCTGAAATTCATATATTTCTCTCTATCTCCATGGCCACCCACTCTTTTCCAAGCCATCATTTTGCTCGTGCATTCATTAACCTCCTAACTGGTCTCCTTCCTCCCACCCTACCTGGTATTCTCTCATAGCAGTAAGTTTTTTATAGAAAGAATCTGTTGTCAGTGCCTTGTTTAAACCCTTTCATGGGCTGCCATATGCTTGACCTGAGACCTGCCTTCTCCAGCCTATGCCTGACTTGAGCCTCAGGGGCTCTTGTTCCTCAAACATACCAAGTACATGTCCCAGCCCACCGCAGGGTCTTTGCTCTTGCTGTTCTGTTGGATCAAATTCATCTTCCTTTCTCCCAGCTCCCCCTCATCCGGCAGGTCTCAATTCTCATGTCACCTCTCTTCAACAACTCTTTATAAAAGAGTCACTCTATTATAGCCCCGTTTCCTTCATTGCACTTAACACATCTGAATCTGAGAAAAAAATCTAAGTAAATCTAAAGCCATGGAGAATGTACTAGTCTACCTAGGTTCAAATTCTGGCTTTACCCTGTAACCTCCCTGTGGCTCCCTCTCCTCATCTATTAAAAAGGAGTATAATAAGACTGCTGTGATGAGTAACATCAATGCCTGGCATATACTAAGTACTATTTATGCATTTGCTATAATGATTAAGTATACTTGAAGGCAAGGACCTTGCTCCTGATTGTCTCTATATTCCTAGCACTTAGAACACCCAGTTTATAAAAGTTTGTCAAATGAATGACTGTTCCTCTTCATTGTTCCGTTCATATTAGTGATAGGATCTACCATTTTCCCAATGTTTTAGTGATGTTTTTACCCTGGGATCACCAATTAATGTGTCTTCATGGTCTATTTTACATGCATTTATTTTATTCTATTCACATCGACAATTGTCATACCACCTACAAAAAGTACAAAAGCCTAAACCATTTTCCAATACCAGGTCAGAGCCAAGGTGCAAAAGAGGAACTATACAGTAAATTACAAGAAGAGTTCAGGTGTCCCGTACGAAGCATGCTGCCTGTCACATGATGCATTTAAAGCTGTAAATATTGCCACAGGAGAATCTCTTGTCTTTGCAGCGGCCACACAGCTCCTGCCGATGAGGCCTCCTTAGATCGATGTGTCTTTTCTTTTGAAGACAGGAACAACGAGACTTTGAACAGGTCTTTTGAAAAGAAGCAACAGTTTGGGGACTAAATGATCAAATTAGTTCTTCAAATGTAGTCTTCAAATGAAAATACTTCTCCCCATCACCCCTATCCCCGATACCTTTCTCCTCCTTTGAATCCTATGAGAAGTCCAAGACCAAGTTGCACAAAACCACTCACAGCCCACTAAACGTCATGCATTTTTCAAAATGAATGATCAAAGACGATATTTAAGAGAACATTGATGAGCCAGTCCAGAAGATACAAGAGAAAAGGTTTAAAAGAGCTTTGTAGAGTCTCTTCATTATGCAGGTTTCTACATTTGTAGCCAGGTGGGAGTGAGCAGTGGGTATTAAGTGATTTGATTACCTAGACTGGAACATTTGAAAAATACTAGAGCAGTGATTCTCAACCAGTAGTATTTTACCTACCAGCAGACATTTGGCAATATCTGGAGAGATTTTTGGTTGTCACAGCTGGAGGGAGGGGTGCTCTAGAGGAAGCTACATGTTTTCCTTCCAGTCATGCCTAATCTCTGCTGGAATTTGAAGTGTTTTTAACCATTATCCTATTCTGTCTTCTGATAAATAAAAATCACACCCCATGGAGACTGGTATACTACCCTGGTCCACCTTCCCAACCCTGCTAATCTTTGAAAATTTATAATCACTGCTCTATTTTCTGCATATGTCCATAGCCAAAAAGAATAAGTCAAGCTTTACCTTTTATATTGTGAAAATAGGCATTTTTATTTTCCAAATGAGTGTCTCAGATATGATTTATCAAATGTTGTACTGCAATTACATCTTCCACTCTCCTGTTGATGAGTATGCATCCTTAAGAAAATTCTAACAGCAATACTCACATGTTGCTTACTCTAGGTACTGCTCCAAGCACTTTATATAAATTCACTTAATCCTCATATCACCTTTATAACGAAGAAAAGGCTTAATTCAAAACAAATTTTTTTAGTTAAAAAAAAAAATCAGGATTTAGTCTAAAGGTAGGTTTCTGGTTTTAGTAATGGTGGATTAGGTAGTTTTGACCAAATCTCCTACTTAGGACAACAAGAAAAGCTGAGCAGAGAAGATAATAATTAAAAACAAGAACTCCTTGAAGGCACTGGAGAGTTACCAAAGTATCAGAGAAGGAAGCCCAGAAAGAGAGATGAGCCTGACATTTGGGACTATTTTCTCTCTAAAGGCAATTCTGTAAGAGGTGAAAGACTCTATTTG
Organism: Balaenoptera borealis; assembly: GCF_965194805.1. Classification (NCBI taxonomy): domain Eukaryota; kingdom Metazoa; phylum Chordata; class Mammalia; order Artiodactyla; family Balaenopteridae; genus Balaenoptera; species Balaenoptera borealis. Next base: position 9,904,307 of record NC_138877.1, read on the forward strand.
CCCCTACTTTTTCATTTTTTTCAGTATTTCAGGAAGCTGAAAATGAGTTTAACAAGTTGATGAGGCTGAGGGATAATCTTAAATATGTCAAAATAGGAGAGACCTGGTAAACAATTCAGGTTTTGTGCTGGGACCCTGAAGGGCCCTGAAAGGCTACACCTAAGAATAAGAATGAACCAAAAATTGACCAGCCTTCAACTGCTGAAGCCCAGTTTCAAAACAGCTCAACCCTGATTGGAAAATAGTAATCTGAAATTGCTAGTGTTCCCATCTGCCCAACAGAAGCAAGTCTTCTGTGAAAAACAATACTATCCTAGGCCTCGAATTATTATTATTATTATCACTATAATTTTTCATATACAATATATAGCACTCAAAAGTAACCAGGTATATAAGGAGACAGAACAACATACTCGAAAACCAAGGAATGTGAAGAGGATAGCAACAGAACCATAGAGGATTAAATTAATGGAGTTTTCTGGTACAGATTTTAAGAAAATGATGTTTAATATGTTCAAAGAGATGAGACTGATATTTCCAACAGAGAACTGGACATCACTTAAAAAGACATAAAAATTCTAGTACTGAAAAACACAGTAACTGAAATCTATAACTGAATAGGTAGGTTTGACAGCAGATTGGAAAGAGCAGAAGGAAAAATTAGAGAAATGGAAGATAGTTTAGTAGGTGCTAACCAAACTGAAGCAAAGAGAGACAAAAGCATAGGAAAAACAGAAAAGAGCATAAAAGAGATAAGGGATATGGTACAAGGTCTAATATGAGTAATTAGAAGAAAGAGAGAATGGAGGTAGAAGTAATATTTTAAAGATAATGGCTGATAATTTTCCAAGAGTGATAAAAGTCTTCAAGCTACAGATTCAGGAAACACTATGAATTGTAAGCAGGATAAATACAAAGAAACTACAATTGGGTATAAATTGTAAAATTTATTTTCTGTAAATTTGTCTCTGCTGAAAACCAAAGCAGAGAGAAATATCTTAAAAGCAAACAGACTTAAGAAGGTAAGAAAAAGTGAGATATATTACTTCAAAGGAGCTGCAATAAGACCAATAGCCAACACTACAGAAACGATGAAGGTCAGGATCCTTAAAGGGCAGAAAGAATCTACTGCCAACCTAAAAATTTTACACTCAGCAAAAATATCCTTTAAAAAACCTATCTAGACAAAATAAAATGTGTCACCTTCAGACCTGCATTACAGGAAATATTAAAATGTGTTCTTCAGGTAAAAGGAAAGTGGTCCCAGATACAAAAAGGACCTGAGAGCAGCAGAAAGGGTAAATATGTAGCTAAAGCTAAATTAATTATGACTATAACAAATAATGTCTTTTAAAGTTTAAAATTAACATACAACAATAGCAGCAAAGAAGTTTGGATGAAGTGATAAGGAGTTAGTGTGACCTAAGGTCACTGCATTGTCAAGGAGAGGTGAGATTGACTTATCAACGTCTACATAAGTTGTTAAAGAATCATGCTGTAAGATGAACATTAAAGAATGAATAACTGCCAAGATATTGGATATCCATCCAAGATAATGGGGGGGGGAATATAAAAAAATCAATTCAAGTGAACACAAGAAAAAGGAGTATAATAGTAAGAAAATATATTTAAATCCAAAGTAATTATAGTAAACAGACTAAATGAGAATGTCAGATTAGAAAATCTAAAGATAAATCATTTATAAACGATTAGACTAGTTTTTTAAGTTATTTATTTCTTAGTAGTATAAAAATGTTTTTAAGTAAGTGAAGGATTTAGGTTAAAAAAAATTCTTGATTATGAAAATCAACTATGTCACACTTTTCTGAAAAGCTTCAAGAGATGTCTCCTGCAAGCTGTTTTAGGTAAGAGCTCATCGAATTCTGTGACATCCTAGACCTTGGGGACACCATGGAATCTGATCTCAACTCTAATACTATCTGTCCAACCTTGGGCAAGTTATTTTCTTATTGAACTTTAGCTTTCTGGTCTGTATCATAGGAATAACATCTACCTCAAAGGTTAGATTACAGGAGATAATGAAAAGCACTTGGCCTCAAGTTTGGCACATAGTAAAAGCTTAATAAAGGTTACCTGTTAAATTATTACATGCAAATTATACACAGGGTGTTTGAGGAAAAACACACCACATACATAAACACACCACATAAGGCAACTTAAGAGTAAACCTTCCCCTTCCCCCCCATAAAAACCTAGAATTAATGCTTTTTCTAAAATATTATAAAAATTCAAACATACAGAAAACCTAACACTCCTGTACAGATATCTAAGTCTATCAAATCCTAACATTTTGCCACAGAAGCTTCATGCTTAAGAATGAAAACATTATAGATACGATGGAAATATTCTATTTGCTTACCTGGCATTGGATTGCTTCTACTCGATAAGGGTTAAAACTCTTTTGGCATTTGCAACAGAGTTGTTTGAAATAAACCTAAAGAGAAATTTGTCTTTTATACAAGTTTATATTTACTCTAGGCTCCCAGATCCTAAGTAATCCATTCCTTCACCTTGCAGCTTGCTTTTGCCCAACCTCTATGCTGAAGTCTTAAGCTCTTCTAGTGCTGTCATTTTTTCTTATTCTTTGAACCTCATTTTCCTTACCTGTAAAATTGAGACAATACCACTTCCTTTTTCTATAATTCTGACAACTACCCAATAATGTACACAAAGTACCACAGTAAAAGTCTTCAGTGAGAAGTAGCTATTATAACTTTATTCATTGTGCAGGCAGAACCCTTGACCTGCTCCTTTTGTCCTGGTCTATTTGCCCCTACTTTTTCATTTTTTTCAGTATTTCTCAATTTGAAATTACTTATAGTTACCCACCAACACACATGGTTTCCAGGCTTTGTGCATTTTCTTGTGCACTTTCTCTCCCTTCCTCTCTTGGTGAACTCCTATTTATAAACCTTTAAAATCCTGCTTGGACATCAAGATGCCTTCCCTCTGACAGGGTTAATCGTCCCCCTCCTGTATCATTTCTGTACCACTTCCATGCCACGGGTGCCAATGCATATACCACCAAATATCATTTTGTCTGCCTCACTCCTATCAATAAATTTCTCCAGGATGAGTTCTATGTCTTGTTCTTTGTTTCCTAGTGTCACCAGCGTTTGAATTAAACCCACTGTTTCTTTTTTGGCAAGAGAAGGAAAGTAATTTTAGTTTAGTTTAAAAATCTATTCACCTCCAGGGTCTAGTAAATGGCTAGGGTTAAAAAAAAAAAACAAAAAAACAAGTTTTCATTCAGGTCGTAGCATGCCTCCTTATCCTCTCCCTCTACAGTCCTTAAGCAGGAAAAGCAGTATCTAAAATGCAACAGCACAGGGGCCTCAAACTCAAATGCTCGTAGAGGTGAATGCGAGACACCAGATGTAGACTGTTGTGAAATAAAGGCCACATGCCCAGTGAAAGGAGACAGAAGCTGCTCAAGTCCAGCCTACTGCTCTCAAACTGAAAGTGTTTAATGACCAGAGTCTGATGGTTCAGGAAAATCCGGAAACGCAAAATGTGTAAACTTTCCCAACCTAAATATGTTGACAACTAATTCAAATTAAGGCGGGGAGCCTAAATGAGTAAGGCTCTCAAGGTTAACCTTTACAATAAATTATTTCTCTCATTGCCCCACCTTGTGGACAGACAGTGGAAATTTTCTAGAGCTAAGGCCCAAACCTGTTACAATATACCAACTAAAAAATGATTATAGCAAGTCCCAATGTATACAAGAGCAAGAGTTCATTTAAATAACCGGACATTTTGCCCAGTGCAACTACCAAACCAAATATAACACCAGGGTATGGTTCAGGAGCTCAGGAGCTCTTGTGGACAGCCCAATTCAGTTCAACCCAAACATTTACTGAACACCTGTTATGTGCCTGGCACAGAGGCTGCCAAGATGACGAGACAGCATTCTGGTCATGCCCCATTAGGAAACATGGTCTTCCGCCATGGAGCACCTGCGCCCGCCCATGCTCTCCCTTGTCCCACTCACTTTTACTTACCTTATTAGTTCCAGAAATGCACCACACATAAGCACTCTCCCATCTCGTCTTACAATCTTTACAGTGAAAATAGCCATATTTTGGTTCTAAAAACTGCAAATAAGGAGGAAAAGTCCTTTACTATCTTGGGGTGGTGGGGAGGGGGGGGTGCGGATAAAAAGCCAGATCCTTCTATCCTTGTGGCTTTGTATACGAAACAACAAGACGCCTCCTTAATCTTATTCATAGCTATTCTCAAGGTCACTACGTGAACTCGGCTCTCAAGGATTGATTACTCTGGGACGCTTCTAGCTGCTCTCATGCTTTTCCAATCTATTTTCCCCAAGGCCATTGGCACCACCTGCACAAAACGAAGATCTGATCACAGATTTCACAAACCTGAAACCCTTCTTTGTCTCCTCATTTCCAATAGCTATGGTTCCCAAACTTTGGGTTTTCATAGGCTTAAAGTTGGCACCCCATTTTACCAAAAAAGTTAAACACACACACATACACATAGGACATGTAAAATACATGTTTGCGAGAGAAGATTCTGCTCTCGTTGCGCCAGAAATGGAAAAAAGGAAAGAGAGGGCTGAGACGAGGGAAGAGAAAGCTCACCTGGAAGTTGGGCTTCCGGGGCGGCTCGCTGGCGTCTCCCTGAGCTTGCTTGCTCTTCCTTTCCCGAGGACTTGAGGCATCTTCCTCCCCCAGCTCCTCCTGTTGCCGGAGTTCCTCCCGCTGGTCCTCTTCCGACCTTGGTGTTGGTGGTGGCGGCGGCGGCGGCTGGCTGGCCTCGGGAGGACCCGAAAGCGCCTTCCTCTCCTCGTCTTCCCCATCCTTCTGCAGCCGCACCAGGCCCCTGCGGCCCATCACTGGCGAATAGACTCCCCAGGCTGACAGGGGCGCTTTGTGCCCTGTGCTGCCCCAGGGGGAGCGGCTGTGCAAGGTGCGAGGCCCCAGTGAGCATTGCACGGACTTGTCCACCCGGGGGCTCACCTGCACGCCCACCTCCTTGGTGTCGGCCTTGCACAGACGCAGGCTCAGGCTGGGGTTCATCTGGGAGAGAATGGCCTTAAGCTGGGCCCTCCTGTAAGGGTCCACGCAGTAGTCGGAGGCGTTGGAGGGCACCAGCAGCCCCGGCCTGGCCAGGAAAGCGGGGGGACCGTTGTTGTGTCTCCAGTCGGGCTGTTTGTGCTCAGAGAGTCCAGGCTGGCCCAGAGGCAGCGTGTTCCCATAGCCCGGGTACAAGCTGTAGGGAACACGGACCAAGCGCTCCATCCGGCCGCGGCCGCCGTGCGCCCAGGCGCAGCGCAATATCCTGGGGCAGTTTGTTTGTGTCCTTGTTTTGCCTTCCACCTTCATCCGCCCCCTCTTTCTCCAGATCAAGTTGGTTCAGGTTCTTCCCGAGCTTCTCCATTTATTTCTGATCCTGATGGGTGCTGCTTCCTATTACCCTAATTGGAGGAGGGAACGCGATCTCCCTACCTACGGAGGTCTAATTGCCACCTCATCCCTAATTGCTTTTTTCTGTCTTTTCAATTCACTGCTCCTGAATCTTTTTTCAAAGCTGTTTTTCATTTACCTTCTTATTCACACACGTTTTAATTAGCAATTCATTAATTCACTATTCCCACAGTGACTTACCATTTTAGAGACCCTGTTTTAAAAGATACTGTACATCCAATACGAGCAGTAAATTACTTGAGCTGCCGCACTACAAGAGTGAGTATAAGGAAGAAAGTATATTATGGCAGAGCTAATGAATGTAAAAAACCTGGTACTACAGGAGCAAGGAGCATAAAGTTATGGGCAGAGTGCGGGGGGTGGGGGGGGCCAAGGAACGGTGTATATAGTGAAAAAATATATTTCAGAGGGTTGTATGACATACCTACAGTTCTCATTAGTCCACTCTAGTGGGCCCGCCCCCCCAAAAAAGGTGAAAAGCAGCAAATTGTTCAGATTTAGAGGTTAAATGCAGACAATCACAGGATAGTTAAGTATCTGAAGTTACACAGACTTGAACTGAAACCTAGGCCTTGTTTATCATGCAACTTACTTAACTAGATGATTCAGATTCCCCATCTGACAATACTAACCAATTTATAGGATTATTGTAAGATTAAACGTGATATTGTTTATAAAGCAAAGCAGAATAACTCATAGATGTTCATTAAGTGTTAGCTGTTATTGGGTAAGGATCCCAGGCCCGTGTTTCTTTGCTATTTAGACATAGATGATCATAAGCTTTGGTATCTATCTGTATTGGTAAGGCTTCCTACTACAGCAAAGGATTATGATCAAACTAAAATGACACCTCAGGTACCAAGTAGAGGCCACTCTTTCTCAAATCCATGGTTGCTTCCACTGTTTACTGCTCAAGAGCCTTGGGAAAGCAGCAAGGCCCATGAGCCCCTCTCACCTCCAGAATCCAGCTGAAGGCTTTCTAGGTATTACAATAAACCTGAATTAAGCCTTGTGCTAGGCATATCACAGACCCTGTGAATGATGAGACTGCTGTCTTCCAAGGCAGTTTGGAGGGGAAGTCAGGCACAAAACAGGTGTTTGGTACCCTAGGAATGTCAGGGATACTACGGAAGCCTGCAGAGGGAAGTGCCTAACACTTCAGGAGACCTGAGGTGGGTTTCACAATTTTTCAAGCAGGGAAACAGGCTCAGAGGTTTTGAAATCCTGCTGCCTAAGAGCAACACGCGGACTAGAAGCAACGTCCTCTGGCTTCAAATCTCAGCCTCTTCCACTCTTTAGGGAGCACTCAGCCGGGAAGGGAGTTATCCACAGCCACGGACCACTCTGGGGTTTTCTAACGTCTGCCCACTTTGGGGGACGCCCGCTCTTAGGACAAAACAGAGACTTTTCACAGACCCCAGGCCGCATTCGAGGGCGACCACCCAAACGTGACATGGAGCGGAGAGAAGGGGGAGGAGGCGGCGAGTATACATAGGGCGTGGTGCCTCCAAGCAGCGCGGCCTAGTAGTCTGAAGGCTCAGGAGAAGAGAATGGGCACCTCAGCTCCGTCTTTAGCGGCTCGGAACTGACTGTCAGGCAGCCGAACAAGTATTCGCCTTGTCCACAACTGGAGGCGGCGGCGACCCGGCCCGAGTCTGACTTCCGGGTGGCGCGCGCGCGCTGCGTGCAGCGTCATGGCGTCATCGCGTGACGTATCCCGTGAGCGGGCTTTTGGAGCGAGAGTCTGAAACCCGCTGGGCGGAGGTGGGGCTGCTACGGCTCCGCGCCCTGGGAGTCGTCTGGTGCGGTGGGTCGCGGCGAAAAGGAGCCTGCGGGGTCAGATTTCTGATCTGAGTGCCGGCGCGCGTTTTGTCAGCCTACTCTGGACAAAAACAGCTGCACCTCTGAAGGCGGTTAGTGTTGGCAGGGGTGGAGACGGGCGGCGGGGAGCGCCTCCGGTGCCCGGGTGGGAGCCGGGCCTCGGGCCCTCGCTGGTCCCTGCCCGCCCCTCACCGACGGGGAGAAGGGACCCGCTCCTCGGGGGGGAGGGTCGAGCCCCGCCCCTTCCCGGGGACTCCATTGCCCAGCTTTGGGCACCGCTTGTCCCAGACGTCGAAAGCTGAAGTTTCCTTAATTGGAATCACGATGAAGTTACTTTCACGGAATATTGCTATTTTGGAAAATGTCTTAGAGCCTGTGGCCCACTGTATCTGCCTCACTTAGTCCCCGGGTAACTGCTGTGTTAACGAAGATTTACTGATTGGGAATTGCCGAATGGTGTTGATCTAATAGCCCTCGCTAACTGCGCAGCTACTAGCCACACGTGACTAGTTAATTTAATAAAGAGTAAATAATATTAAAAATTCTGTTCTTGAGTCACACTTGCCACATTTCAAATGCTGAATGTGGCCAGTGGCTGCTCTATTGGACGGCACAAATATACAATGCTCTCTTCATCGCTGTGAGTTCGATTCTTGTCCCCGAATGGGACCGAGGTAAATAAACAATGTAACTTTAGGCAGGTTTACCCGCTTCCGCTTTTACCTCAGAGTCACTTAAGAAGGACTGCATCCCTGTGAAGTGTATTTTGGTGTTCTCTTTTGCAGACTCCGTTACCAAACGTTGGAATAATATTGTAGATAAAAATGCCGATTGGATGCAAAGAGAGGCCAACGTTTTTTGAAATTTTTAAAACGCGATGCAACAAAGCAGGTATTGACAGATTTTATATAAATTGATTGTTTACATTGAGAAAAATGTTTTCAGAAAAATATGTAATTATGCATGCTTGCTGAATTCAGTACTTCATGTTTTTGTTTACACTATAAACTATGCTTTATGGAGTCATAAATCAGGAAAATAATCATTTACAGTTAAACAAATGATAAGTATAGAACCTGTAGTGGATAAAGAGGAGACTGACCCCTTGATTAGCAGAATTGTTTTTAAAGCAGAGAACTTCTAGCAAATCAGAAGCACTGGTAACGTTATAGCAGAAGTTGTCAAACTTTTTGGTCTCAGTTCTCCTTACACTCTTAAAATGATTGAGGACCAAGAGCCTTTGTTTATGTAGGTTACCACATTAGAAATTAAAACTAAGAAAAAAAATTATTAATTTAATTAATAAAAATAAACCCATTGCATGTTAACGTGAATAATATGTTTATGAAAAATAACTATTTTACAATAAAAATGTGAGAAGAGTGACATTATTTTAAAATTTTGCAGTTCTCTTTACTATCTGGCTCAATAGCTGGATTCTCATACTCATTTCTGCATTTAATCTGTTACAATATGTTGTTTTGGTAGAAGTACATGAAGAAAACCCAACCTCACACAGTAATGTAATTAGAAAAAGAAGTATTTTAATAGTCTTCACTTAAGTGTGGGTATTTTTCTTTGGTACGACTCCAAAACTTACGACAAGTGGTAGTTTCTTAAAAGTTGCAATGTGGAATCTGAAACCATGTAATGAATTTTTCATACTCTTGTTACATTAAATTCAATTAGTCTTACTTGTACCTCGAATAAATCTTTTATCCATGTTGTAACATCATGTGTGGATTATTTGAAAAATATTAATGATATTCCATATATTGACACATTGCATTAGACATTATTAAAAAATCACATTGGGGGATTTCCCTGGTGGTGCAGTGGTTAAGAATCCGCCTGGCAATGCAGGGGACATGGGTTTGAGCCCTGGTCCCAGAAGATCCCACATGCCACAGAGTAACTAAGCCCGTGTGTCACAACTACTGAGCCTGTGCTCTAGAGCCCACGACCCACAACTACTGAGCCCGTGAGCCACAACTACTGAAGCCCATGCACCTAGGGCCCGGGCTCCGCAACAAGAGAAGCCACCGCAATGAGAAGCCCTTGCACCGCAACGAAGAGTAGCCCCCGCTCGCCGCAACTAGAGAAAGCCCACGCGCAGCAACGAAGACCCAACGCAGCCAAAAGATAAATAAATAAAATATAATAAATAAAAATCACATTGGTTACCTCACTGATCTCATCAGAAAAGTCTTTTAAGATTGGGAAGACGTCAAGCTCACAGAGGCTGATAGAGTTTTTAATAAAATTCTAATTCTCATTTGAAAGCTCACATGTTATCATTGGCAACAAACTGTTGTTTTCCCTGCAGTAACAGGCTCACTTCATTCATTTTCGACAAAATGTCTACCAAATCACCCAACTCAGAATAACTTAGTCGTTCTTTCTCATGAAAATGGCTTTCCATGAAAAGTGCTAATTCAGCTCACAACTCATCACATGAGTGCTTTTTCTAAACAACTCTTGAGCTTAAATATGCAGAAATGCTTTATGAATGCTTCCATTTTTGTCACAGAGAATATTAAAAAGATGTGCTCAAGGGTTAGGCTTTAATAAAACTAACTTTTGCTGCCTCGTTAAGGACACTTTAAGTTAAACTTGCTTTTTGTTTTTTTGGCCACACCGCACGGCATGTGGGATCTTAGTTCCCTGACCAGGGATGGAACCCGTGCCCCCGCATTGGGAGCATGGAGTTTTAACCACTGGACCGCCAGGGAAGTCCCGCTTTTTTGTTTTTGTTTTTTTATAAGTGCATGGTGACGAAGAATACAGTGATTCCTAGTACAGTTTGTGACCACTGCCTTGACTCAGGCAAAGCTGTCATCAGTTTTACCCACCAGTGGTGTAAATGTCAATGTTGGGAAAAAGGCAACTGATGGCTAATATTATTATGAAAATAGTTTTGACCTTATGGACCCCTTGAAATGGTCTTAGTGACCTTCGCCTCAAGTGGTCCACAGACCACACTTTGAGAACCACTACTTGAAGGATAGATCACAGGAGAAATTTTGTCTTTCTCTTTAACAGAGAATCTATTCCATTTGATTTGTGAGTCTACATGTCTCTTGTATCTATAGATTTATCACAGCCACTTATGTAGTATTGATAATTACTTGAATTGTATCTGTAGAATGCATTCTTACTATGGATGATTTTTGTTTCTGAGTCGTGAATATGAAAGAAAACTTTAGAAGAGCTAATATAGCTCATAATCTCCTTGTAACTTTCGTAAACTTCTGTTATACCTTACTACAGATTCATAAGAGAACATATTAATGATCCTGTTTAATTAGTATTCCTTAAAAGTAATCCACAGTCAAAATCTCAAACAATTATAATCTTTACTGGCTCATGGATTTTATTGTGTCACTGATTAAAACCCAGATGGGATTTTAATTTTTCTTACAGATTTAGGACCAATAAGCCTTAATTGGTTTGAAGAACTTTCTTCAGAAGCTCCACCCTATAATTCTGAACCTTCGGAAGAATCAGAATATAAAATCAGCAGTTATGAAACAAACCCATTTAAGACACCACAGAGGAAACCTTATCATCATTTGGCTTCAACTCCAATAATATTCAAAGAGCGAGGTCTAACTCTGCCACTGTACCAATCTCCTTTAAAAGAATTAGATAAATTCAGATTAGATTCAGGTAAGTAATGGGATGTGGTTGACTAGAAAAAACATGAACTAGTAATTCAGACAAACCTGTGTTAAAAATCCCAGCTCTGTTACCTATGTCATGTTGGTCAGATCAACCTCTCTGGCCACACTTTCCCCACCTGAAAAGTGGAAATGTGAAAATACTACCTAGGTTTGGTTAAATAAAATAGGTCCTTAAATAAAATGTAGGTCCTTGATAAATGTTTCTTTTCCTCCTTCCTTTGATTAATATATCCTGCCCACTGAGATTTGCTAAATTATATCATTCCTATACAAAAAAACCTAGGGCTTGTTTTGATGTTAAACTAAACTGTATTTCTGCAGGCTATCACAGAGTACAGAGATTCTTTTTAACAATTGCTATAAATGTCTTTTGATTTGATAGCACTTTCTCTGGCCTGTGTGCCAGATGTTTGCAACTTATCATGTAATAAGATTATATATTCATTTAAATATTTATTACCTGCTTGATTTAAGTAACATACGCTTCCTTTCTTTGGAGTATTACTCTCTAGTGAGAGGAATTAACAGTACACGGATTAAGTACAGTTCAGGGTTGAATGTGGTACATGCCAAAAGAAAAGTACAAAAAGTATAATGAGAGTTAAGAAGAAAGGAAGCATAAATAATATTGAGGGCAATTAGGGAATATTCAGTTGAATTAAACCTTGAAGAATAGATGAGATTCAGAAATTTGAAGATGGAGTAGAGTGAGCGTGTTCTAGGCAGAGGGAAAACCATGAGGAAGAATATGTAGTTTGTGAAGTTAATAGCAAGTAATTCAGACTGTTTGGAGTGTTGTGTGTTTGAAAGGGACCAATAAACAGCTTAAGGCTAAAAAAAGCAGATTAGAGGCAGGCATTGAATGCCAGGCTAAAGAAATTGAATTTATTTGATAGGTTGTTGAGCAGAGAAGTCACATGCAAATTTAATCATGCTACTTCCTGCTTCAAACCTTTGATTACCTCCCTTTGTCCTCATGATAAAATCCAGACTCCTTAATATGATTTACAAGGTCCTTTATAATCTGTTCTCTCATTAACTCTTGCCTCATCTTGCCATAATTCCCCTCCCACCCACCCTCAATTTACCATTCATTTGTACTGAATTTCTTTCCGAAACCACCATGCTCTGTGGCTCTTAACACAGTTACCTCTGCCCAGTACTTACTTCTTCTTATGCTTTGTCTAGCTAACTGACACTCATCTTTCAAATCTTGACCTATCTCTCTGCTTCTGCGAAGTAGTCCCTCTTGCACTCATTTAGCTTCCAGTGAAGGAGACTTACATAAGCAATTATCCTCTGATTAGTGCTATGAAATAGGAAACTCATGGTATTAGAAAATGCACATATAAAAGGGGATGTAGGTAATGAGCAAAGATTTTCTTAAACGTTATTGGATACCTAATGGCATACGTAGTGAGTATTCAGTAAGTATTTGTAGAATAAATGAATATTTATTTTGCTTAGAAAGCCTAAAAATCTGGCAGCAGTCTTTGGAGATGTGTTTTTCAAAATGTGAGGCATGGACCATTAGACTCTCCTGAAGTGCTGATTGAAAAGGAAGATTCCAGGCACTTTTCTGAATCTATTAAATTAGAATCTCTGGGAGTGGTGGTCATGAATGTACATTTTAAACTAATTGGGTGATTCTTATAGGAAGAGAAGACTGCAGGCAGGGAGATCAGTTAGGAGACACATAGTGGTCCAGGTGATGGGAGCAGGTGCCTGAATTAGAGTAATGGTAGTGAAAGCGGATATAGAAGGTAGAAACTACAGGACCCTGCAATAGCCTAGATATGGAAAATTCAAAAGAAAGGATCAAATCACAGGTGTAGGGCACGACTAAGGATGTAGTGGTGACATTCGTAGAAATTGTAAGCACTGGGGGAAAAGCAGGTTTGAGAGGGAAAAGGTTTGAAAGGATGAAGAAAAAGTAGGTTGAGGTTTGGATTGCAGTTTGAGAAAGTATTGGGATGTGAAGGTGGAGATGTCCTGAGAGCTTTTGGGAATACAAGACTGAAACTAAAGAAAGATACAGGTGGGAGAGAAAGATATAGGAATCAACTATCTGTTTGGAAAGTGAAGAAGTCATCAGATATGGTGAGAAAATTGATTATGATGAGGCCTAGGATAGAACCTTAGGGAATATTTAACAAATGAAACGTAGAAGAGAACACAGAAAAGGGAATCATCCATTCAACAAATATTCCATGCTTGCTTTTTGCCTGGCAGCTTGCTTGGCATTAAGGATACAAACATGAATAAGATGGCTTTTGACCTCTGGAACTCAGTCATGTAAGAGAGAAAAATACATAAATATACTGGTTGGTATATGTTATAATAGGAGCATGTACAAAGTACAATGTTATAGATATAGTAAAGGTAACAGCCATCTGTCTTAGTTGGTCAGGAAAAGCTCTGTAAACCAGTTTGTACTGAATCTACTGAATCTTGAAAGACATACCTAGAGTTGGTGGTTTATTGTCTAATTGTAACCTGCTGGGATTGGTCTTTCTATAACCAAGGAAGGATAGGAATGAATTAATAAGGTCACTGTGGACTCACGGCAGAGGAGTTAAGTTTTTTAAGGTTGCATAAATAATTCTGTTGACTGTAGTATCTTGAGACCTTTTGCTTTTAAGTTTACTTTAAATTGAGTATTGAAATGTAAGAGTAGGACTTAAACTGTTTTTAAATGTACTTAGTTCAGTTCTAACATCTAATATATTATTTTTAAATTATCCATTAAATTCCATGAGGCAGTGTGCTGTTTCTCCTCAGCAGTCTTTCCTCTTGCATAAGATCCCATGAGTTTATCTTAACCATCATTCGTCCTATTTATGAGATCCTCAAGTTATCTGGAAAATATTTATTGGGGTATGAACTTCATTTTGCCTGGTTCATTTATTTATTTACTTTTCATTTCTTACAGTTTCTATTCTTTTGCACTTCTTTTTATTGCTGAGCCAATATCAATACTTTATTATTAACTAAAGCCCTGTGTTTACACTAGGGTTCATTCTTCATACAGTTCTGTGGATTTTGGCAAACATGTAATGTCATGTACCCACCATTACAGCATCATACAGAATAGTTTCATTGCCCTGAAAATCCCATGTGCTCCACCTATTCACCCTTCCTTCCTTCACCCTAAACCCCTGGCAACCACTGATCCTTTTACTGTCTATAGTTTTGTCTTTTCCAGAATGTCATATAGTTGCTTCTTTCACTTAGCAATGTAAGGTTCCTCCCTGTCTTTTCATGGCTTGATACCTCATTTCTTTTTATCACTGAATAATGCTCTTTTATATGGATATACCAGTTTGTTTATCCATTTACCTATTGAAGGACACCTTGGTTGCCTCCAAGTTTCAGCAATTATGACTAAAGCTGCTATAAACATTCATATGCAGGATTTTGTGTGCACCTGAGTTTTCAGTTCATTTGGGTAAACAGCTAGGAGTACAATTGCTGGATCTCATCATAGAAGTATGTTTAGTTTTGTAAGAAACTGCGAACTGTCTTCCTGAGTGGCTGTCCCATTTTGCACTCCCGTCCCCAGTGAAGGAGAGCTTCTCTTGCTCCACATCCTTATCATCATCCTTGTCTGTATTTTAGATTTTAATCGACATACACGTGTGTAGTGGTATCTCATTGTTTGCCTTCTTTTTTAAGTCCGTGTTTTTGTTTGTTCTGATTAGGATCTTTGTTTTAAGAAAGATCCTTAATCTTTCTTAAAACAAAGAAAAGGGAAAAGGTGAAATTTCAAAATAGGTTTAGTTACTTTTCAGTATCTTTAACTAAAAGTCTCTTAGAGAAGGAGATTGGATATCTTGTTGAAGAAGGGTTTGCAATTTACACCTACAGTTGGCTTTTGTGTATTGCCTGTTTCTTGAGAAAGGAGAATATAACACAATGTTTGAGTAGGCTGCTACAAATAGTTTTCAGCTTGGTCTTTGCTTTGTTTCACTAACACTAATGCAGCTTATTTTCCCCAAAGCTTCTCTAAGTTAGAGATTATAGGAACAATTAAAGCGATTATTTTTATTTTTTTATTATTAATTTTTATTGAGTATAGTTGCTTTACAATGTTGTGTTAGTTTCCTGCTATAAAGCAATTATTTTTATTTTTTTTATTTTTTTAAATTTATTTATTTATTTATTTAGTTATGGCTGTGTTGGGTCTTCGTTTCTGTGTGAGGGCTTTCTCTAGTTGTGGCAAGTGGGAGCCACTCTTCATCGCGGTGCGCGGGCCTCTCACTATCGTGGCCTCTCTTGTTGCGGAGAACAGGCTCCAGACGTGCAGGCTCAGTAGTTGTGGCTCACGGGCCCAGCTGCTCCGCGGCATGTGGGATCTTCCCAGGCCAGGGCTCGAACCCGTGTCCCCTGCATTGGCAGGCGGATTCTTAATCACTGCGCCACCAGGGAAGCCCAAAGCAATTATTTTTAAAAGCAATTTTTTAAGAGTAATAGTAAGCGCCTCAAGTGCCACATTTGTGATACAGAAAATAGGAATGTTGAAAAACTATAAATTGGATTTGATAGAGCCACATATAGTTTTAGAAACATTATTGCCTTAGAAAGTAGATGTGTTCAATAAGAACAGACACAAATATTATGTGTCACTGTCTACAACCCACTTTTGTTATCATTGCTAATTCATTCAGCCAGTATTTGTGGAGTGTCTATAACGTATCAGGCATTATTGTAGCTTCTAAGGATACAGTGATAAATAAAACAAGTTCTCTACTTCAAGGAGCACACAGTCTAATAGGGGAAACAGGAACAGTGTATGATAAACTACTCTGTGGGGAACACGTCGGAGGGGCAGTCAGTCTCACCTTAGGGACCAGTAAAGATTTCTGGAGGAGGAACTTTCAAAATGGAAACCTGAAAGAGAATCTAGGTCAAGAGAAATAAAAAGAGGTAGAAAGAAACAGTTTGTACAAAGGCCTAGAGTGAAAGAGAACATCCTTGCAGAATATGCACGTGGATGGACATGGCTAAAAAGTAGATTGTGAAAGAATGTCATCGTAAAAATTAAATCAGATTGTGAAAGGCCTTGTTACTAGGGAGTTTTGTTATGGAGTTTGAACTCAATCTTGAAAACAAGATCTTGAGAGGTTTTCAGCAGAAGAGTGATATGGTCAGGTTTTTTACTTTGATAGGTTTTAAGTAAATGTCTTTTCCTTTACTCTCACCTGTCAAGATACCATAGTACTGTGTGTAACTTAATGACAAGTCATGCCACATTTATTTTGTATTCCACTTGTGCACATTTCAAACAGTTTTCCCTACTATACTGTGAACTCCTTGTGGTTAAAGCTCTGTCTTGAATTGTATTACTCAAACTGTCTTGGGCTTGTTGTATGCGTCACATGGTTGTTGAATGGGGGCAGACATCCTTTGAGACATCCCTTTTTGAGAGGAGTGAGCAAACTGAGAAACCAGTTCAGACTGAATTCCCCATATATTCTCTTCCCAATATAGATGAGGCTTTTTGTTTTCAAATACTTCCAGAGAATAAAAATTCACAGTCTAGAACATACACATACTCACTGAATTATTGCACTGTTTCAGGAAAGGACATTGTCAGTGGTAAACATAAAAGTTGTTGCACAATGAAGGCAAAAATGAATCAAGTAAATGATGTTACCAGCCCACCTCCAAATTCTTCTCTTAGTGAAAGGTATGATGAAGTCATTATATTAAAATATTTAAATGAAACGTTTTCCTACATGTGATGTTTGTTATATACAGATGCATGTAATTTTCATGGTAATATTTTGCTGTAGAGCCTGGTAGAGGATCTTCTATTTTAAAATAATTTCCTTTTAGATTGAGTCCTTTAATACAATAATTTTTACATTAGAAACATTTACTTTGTTTTTCTTATAACATTGAATTCACTATTTTCCTGTGTATCCATGGAATTTTTAAGTAACAAAAATATTATTGATGAAAAGCAATGCCTTTGAAATATCCTGTTTAAAATAATTTGTGTACTTTGAATCTTTGGAGAGAATATGATGCTATTATAGAGTCACTTTATATCATTTTTAAATTCAAAATATACAATTCCTAACATCTAAAATTTGTGAGTACTTTATACATTACTTTCGATGGGGATTTTAAACATAAGTTAGTGGTTACTTAATTCTTCATGAGATATTTACTTTTTAAAAAGTAATCTAAAAATATTACAAACTAGTATAATTCTAATAATTGATATGACTGAGAGTCCTTTTTTTAATAAGATTAGTATTTTGTTTCTCTTTGCTATTTTTGTTCTCTTTTGAAATAATCTGAGGGATTTGTTTTGTTTTGTTTTAGTCCTGTTGTTCTACGATGTACACATGTAACACCACAAAGAGAAAAGTCAGGTATGATTAAAAACAAGGCTTTTTATTTTTCAAATACTCTAAATTTTAATAAAAATAAAGCTTAGTAATTTTGTCCCTTGTTTTATCCCCAGTGATATGTGGAAGTTTATTTCATACACCAAAGCTCATGAAGGTAAATATTCTGCCTAGTTTATTTTTACTATGTAGTAATTGAGAATTTGACAGCAGTGTCATAAGTTTGCCCTGAGATTTACAGGTCTGTACTTGAAATTGACTCACATAGGCATTCAGTAAATGAAAAATGAAAAAAATAAGTGAATGAAAAAATATTCTTAATCATCAGTGCACTTCTGTGAAATAAACTATTTTCTTTATTTTCAGGGTCAGACACCAAAACGTATTTCCGAAAGTTTAGGAGCCGAGGTGGATCCTGATATGTCTTGGTCAAGTTCTTTGGCCACACCACCAACACTTAGTTCTACTGTGCTCATAGGTAATCCTAGCAAATATGTATTATATAAGATGATGTTGATAAATTATCATCTGTAATGCTTCTGTCCAAAAAAAAATATGAAAAGATGATTAGATAGTAATCAGATTAGATAATACTGTTTTTGATAGGTGTCTTGGTAGTTCAGAATAATTTTATTCTATTTAGTGTAGATTGAAATAAATCTCAAGTGCATTAAATGGTATTTTAGAGGAATCAAATTAATTTATACACAAACCAGGATTTTTTTTTATTCTAGGAAAAATACATTCCATGTTGATTCCTCTTTAGCTGGGCATTTAATTTTCTTCTTTTCTTGCTGAGATGAAATAATATAGGTAAAAGCATGTTGAAAAGTAAGAAGTGTTTAACATATGATATGCCTTTCAACTATATTGTTATCCAAAAAAATACTAAAGTCTACAAGCTTTTGCTTTTAAGTCATGACCTCACAGCTTCGTCTGATTTTCCAAGCCTTTGTGGACAGTATTACCTTCAAGTATTACCTTGTGGACACTATTACCTTCAAGTCAGGATCAGCAAACCATAGTTTCTTACCACTTTATCAGTGGTACTAAGGAATTGTGAGCACAGCTTATCCACTGTGTTGATTGACCTTTCTAATTACTATACTTCGATCAATTAATTTTGTTTCAAATGTGTCATTTAATCCAATAGTGCATGTTTCTTTTGATGTCTGACCAAAAAATACATAAGTTTTACATGAACTTTAACGTACGACATATGATACAGTATAGGTAAATTGAACTTTTTATCTTTTTACAGTCAGAGATGAAGAAGCATCTGCAACTGTAATTCCTAATGATAGTACTGCTGTAAGTAAATATGACAAATTGATTATGCTGTTGCAATTGCATAATTTCAGAATGCCTTGAAAAATTATTTATCTTGCATTTTTCATTCTCTAATTTATGATTTATCTAAGCCTTTGAGGAAGTCTCTAAACCTGTTTCTATATGTGATTTTCTTTGACTTACTATGAAACTTTGCTGTCTCTCTGTTTAAGAATAAGTTGAATATACTATAGTGAGGGTTTTTATACTAGTGATTTTAAAACATAACTTTTGCAGATTTCGAAAAACTGTTTTTCTAACCATGATGAAAGTCTGAAGAAAAATATTACGTTTATCCCTTCTGGGCCAGACAGTGAAAACAAAAATCAAACAGAAGCTAAAACTCATGGTAAGTCCTTCTGTTTAATTGAACTACTGTTTTCAACTGACATCATTGAAATATTGCTCCTCTTTTCTTGAAGAGAAAACACATTGCTTCTCCTTTCATGATTACTGAAGGTATTGAGAATAGAAACTAACTTGATTTAGATGAAAATGTTTAAACATCATACTAGGACAATACTATTCAAAGATGCTGTTGTGACACAAAAACAAAAGAAAACCCATAACTCAAAACTCACAGAGATGCAGATTAAGACTTAATGATTAACTAAATGTGAAAACCTTATTTTCTAATTAGAAAGTAAGTATGGTTGCAGATATACCTAAAGTTACCTAATCAGGTCATTGGAATATTGCATATTCTTAGTATTTGTGTATATCTGTATGAATGTGTAGGATTGGATATCTGTGTGTGTGTGTATGTATGTATAAAATCAGATTTTATTGCCAGTTGTAGGGCCACAAAATTTGGAACTTCTAGTTTGATAAATCTTAGACTATTCAATTGTGTATATATAGTAACATTGAGTGAGTTTCAGTTGTGTAGAGCTGGTAAAGAAAGGTTATTAGGGATTGAGTATGAATAAAAGGCTTTGAGTACAGTGGAATCAGTCTTGACCAGAAGAACAGGGCAAGGTTGATGCCTCCCTACCCAAAAAATATCTAGCACTCAGGATAACCCTTTAAATGCTAAATTATGTGTTATTCAGTGTATACTATTTCTATGAAAAAGGTTTGAGAGTAGTATAAATTAATATGGTTGTGTTATAAAACATTATTAATAATGCTTCTGCTTTACATTTTAACAGGATTGGAGAAAATGGTAGAGGATTCATTTGGTAAAGTAAATAGCTGCAAAGACCATTTTGAAAAGTCAATGCCAAATGTCCTAGAAGATGAAGTATGTGAAACAGTTGCAGATATCTCTGAAGAAGATAGTTTTCCAGTATGTGTTTCTAAATATAAAACAAGAAATCTACAAAAAATAAAAACTGGCAAGACTAGGAAAAATATTTTCAATGAAACAAAAACCGATGAATATGAAGAAGCTAAAATACAAATGACAGAAAATAAACATTCGTTTGTATCTGAAATGGAGCCAAATGACAGTGATCCATTAGATTCAAATGTAATAAATCAGAAGCCCCCTGGGAATGGAACTGACAAAATCTACAGGGAAATTGTACCATCTTCAGCCTCTGAATGGTCTCAGCTAACCCTCTCAGGTCTAAATGGAACCCAGATGGAGAAAACATCCCTACTGCATGTTTCTTCTTGTGACCAAAATAATTCAGAAGAAGACGTCATAGGTACAGAGAAAGAACGTACCAACTTCATTACTTTAGAAAATTCTTTGCTGCACATTTCAAGCATATCAAAAACAGTGAAGATATTAAATGAGGAAACAGTGGGAAAAAAGAGAGATGAAGGGCAGTGTCTTGAGTCTCGTGAAGATTCCACTGTTGTGGGAAAGCAAGCAGTATCTGATTCTTCTCTAGTAGCTTCTCCACTTCTGGGTATCAAGAAGTCTGTATTCAGGTTAAGAGAGTCACCTGAAAAGACTTTCAGAGCAGATTTCTCAAGTAATATGACTGATGCAAACTTTAAAAAAGAACCAGAAGCCTCTAAAAGTGGATCGGAAGTACAAACTGTTTGCTCACAGAAAGAGGATTCTTTACATACAAGTTCAGTTGATGATGGCAGCTGGCCAGCCACTACCAAACATACTTCTGTAGCTTTGAAGAACGCAGGTTTAATATCCAGTTTGAAAAAGAAAACAAAAAAGTTCATTTATGCTATTTGTGATGAAACATCTTATCAAGGACTGAAAATGCAGAAAGACCAAGAATCAGAACTAACTAACTCTTCAGTCCAATTTGAAGCAAAGCCTTTGGAAGCACCACATACATTTACAAATGTTGATTCAGGTACCTCTGTGTGTGTGTGTGTGTGTGTGTGTGTGTGTGTGTGTGTGCACGCGCGTGTGTGTGAATAGTGTGTCTAGTTTTATGGATGGTGACAAGTTTCTTATTTGAATATGTGAATCTCTTTCCTCAACCTTTTTAAAAAACATATTTCCTGCTTTCATTCTGTAGTTTTTTCTTCTGTAGTGTTTTGGGTTTTTTTTAAATCTGTATTTTATATTCAGTATCAGGCATTGTTGTTTAGGCCTTTAATTACCAATGTTCAGAATCATTTCATTCAAACTTGTTGGATTAATTTGCATAGTATATATATAATCATAACTCTTGAGACAGAGCATGTGATTCATAAACATCAAGAGCTTGGCTACTTAATTCCTGCTTTAATTTTCAGTATTTATTATATGCAAGTTGGACAATTCTATAAATATGTTGTGCTATTTAATATGTATTTTCTTTAAAGCATGTAAAAAATAGAAAAAAGCTAACTGCCAGCTAAGTTTAATGTAAGGCAGTCATAAAATAGTGACTTTTTTGTTGTTATTACATAGTTTTCTTCAATATTTAGAGATTGCTTAGAGTTATTACTATATCTCTGGGTGTCAGGAGTGTGCACAATGAAACTCATTTTTTATTTGAGCAACAGTTTATTTACCAGTTAACTATACTGTATGTTAAAAAAGGTGATTTTATCTCCCTGTGCGAAGATTTGAGTGGGTGGTAGTATCTCAGTGAACAATAGGTTTGGTGGAACTGGAGTAGAGAACAGTTTGAGATTTAGGTTAATTTCCAGAGAAAAATGTTTGATACTGTATATATCAGAGATAAAACCAATGAAACAACTAATATGTAGTACTGGTTAGTAATTAAATGAAATGAGATTAATAATTTTGACTTGTTAGTAGGAAATTCAGAGGATCAATAAAATTAACGAAACAGAGCAGTTTAACCCATTTGCCTGACATTAGGTAATCTTTCAGGCCTTTCATGCGAAGAACCTTTTTTAAAAAGTTCGTTTTGGGTTTTGTTTTTTTTTTTCAAAGTGAAAGACTGAATTAACCAAGGGAAATGTTAGTTTTCTAATACCTTTTCTTTGCCTTGCTTTTCTGACTCCTATTACATCAATATTAGCAAAGAATTTTTTCTAATTTTATTTTCCAATAAAATTACTTTGAATTTTACTTATGGCAGCTAGCTGCTTTCTTGAACTACATACTAATTTTAATTGAGTTGATAAGTACTATTAAAAAAAACTAGGTCCTATATATCTTTAGTTGGGAAATGTAATAAATTCAAAATAGAGAATATTTAGAATTCTTTTAAACCTGACATTCACTTCTTGCTTTTCATGTAATTCTTGTTTTAGACACTACCTTTTTAACTTAGTGGAAAATATTTAGTGAATGTGATTGATGGAACTGCAATTTCATCTTGTCACTTTGTGTCTTTATGCTTAGGTTTATTGCATTCTTCTGTTAAAAAAAACTGTTTACAGAATGATTCTGAAGAACCAGCTTTGTCTTTAACCAGCTCTTTTGGGACAATTATGAGAAAATGTTCTAATAATGAAAGCAGTTCTAATAATAATAAAATAATATCTCAGGATCTTGATTATAAAGAAGCAAAAATTAATAAGGAAAAACTGCAGTCATTTATAACCACAGAAACTGGTTATGTGTCATGTTTGCAGGAAAAGCACTGTGAAGATGATCCAAAAAGCCAGAGAGTTTCAGATATAAAGGAAAAAGTATTGCCTGCAGTATTTCACCCTGCATTGCCACATTCAGAGGAATATAGTGATATTCTCTTCCAATCCCAGGAGAGCTTTTTACATGGCCATGATAATACCACCATTTTAACTCCTAGCTCCAAGGATCTTCTGTCAAATCCAGTTGTGATTTCTAGAGGAAAAGAATCATATAAAAATATGTCAGAGAAAATAAAATCTGAGAATTGTGAAGCTGGTTTTGAATTAACCAAAAGTATTTCCATGGAAAAGAATCAAGAAACATGTGTTTTAACTGAAAATTCTAAAAAAGCTGAGCTGTTGTCACCTGAAAAATACGTAACAGAAGCATCACCTTCTATGAAGGTACAATTCAACCAAAATACAAATCTCACAGTAATCCAAAAAGACCAAGAAGAAACTGCTTTAATTTCAAAAATAACTGTCACTCCAAACTCTGAAGAACTTTTCCCAGACAAAGAGAATAATTTTGTCTTTCAAACAACTACTGAAAGGAATATTCCTGTTTTAGGACATATTAAGGAAGTTCATGAGGCAGACCTCAATTGTTTAAGAGAACCTGTTCCCAAGAACTCTGCCATAGTAGCATGTACAGACATAGATGACGGACAAGCAGCCAAAGTGTCACTTACAAAAGATTTTGGTTCATCAGATGTAGTCCGTGATCTTGCAGAGAAGAATAGAAATAGTGTAAAGCAACCACCAAAAATGACTCTAGGTCAAGATTCAAAGTCAGATGTCTCGTTGGATATAGATATGAAATCAAACAGAAATAATGATTGCATGGACAAATGGGCAGGACTCTCAGATTTGATTTCAAGTCACAATTTTGGAAGTGGCTTCAGAACAGCTTCTAATAAAGAAATAAAGCTCTCTGAACACAACATTAAGAAAAGTAAAATGCTCTTCAAAGATATTGAAGAACATTATCCTACTAGCTTAGCCTGTGTTGAAATTGTAAATACCGTATCATTAGAAAATCAAAAGAAAGGAAGCAGACCTCATGAACTTGATTCACAGTCAGTTAATACTGTATCTGGATATGTGCAGAGTAGTGCAATTGTTTCTGATAGTGGAAATAGTCACACAACTCCTCCAGTTTTATCTTTAAAGCGAGACTTTAATTCAAACCATAATTTAACACCTAGTCAAAAGGCAGAAATTACAGAACTTTCTACTATATTGGAAGAATCGGGAAGTCAGTTTGATTTTACACAGTTTAGAAAACCAAGCCACATGTTACAGAGTAATCCATTTGAAATGCCTGAAAACCAGATAACTGTCTTGAATACCACTTCTGAGGAATGGAAAGATGTTGATCTTCATCTCACAATTAATGCCCCATCTCTCAGTCAGGTAGGTAGCAGCAAGAAATGTAAGGGTATAGTTGGAGGTAAGCAAAAGTTGGCTTGCTTGTCAACAACAAACTGTAACAAAAGTGCTTCTGGTTATTTAACAGATAAAAACCAAGTGGAGTTTAGGGGCTTTTATTCTGCTCGTGGCACAAAACTGAATGTTTCTAGTGAAGCATTGCAGAAAGCCATGAAACTGTTCAGTGACATTGAGAATGTTAGTGAGGAAACTCCTGCAGAAGTAGATCCAGGAAGTTTCTCTTCAAGTCAGTGTAACGATTCTGATGTT
The DNA here is from genome assembly GCF_965194805.1 of Balaenoptera borealis. NCBI lineage: Eukaryota > Metazoa > Chordata > Mammalia > Artiodactyla > Balaenopteridae > Balaenoptera > Balaenoptera borealis. The sequence continues at coordinate 9,928,622 of NC_138877.1, forward strand.
TCAATGTTTAAGGTAGAAAATTACAGCAATGATAAAAACTTAAGTGAGAAAAATAATGAATGCCAGCTAATATTACAAAATAACATCGAAATGACTACTGGCATTTTTGTCGAAGAATATACTGAAGACTACAGGAGAAATACTGAAAATGAAGATAACAAATGTACTGGTTTTGTTTGTAACTTAGAATCTGATGGCAATGCTTCAAGTAAAAATGATACAGTTTATATTCATAAAGATGAAAATGGCTTGCCATGTATTGATCAACAAAACATACATCTAAAATTATCTAGCCAGTTTATGAAGGAGGGAAACATTCAAATTAAAAGTTTGTCAGATTTAACTTGTTTGGAAGTTGTGAAAGCTGAAGAAACATTTAATGTTAATATGTCAAATAAAAAAGAGTCAACCGCTAACAAGATGAGGCAAAATATAAAAGATTCTGATGTTTTTGATTTGTCCTTTCAGACTGCAAGTGGGAAAAACATCAGAGTCTCTAAAGAGTCTTTAAATAAAGTTGTAAATTTCTTTGATGAAAAATCTGCAGAAGAACTGAATAATTTTTCAGATTCCTCAAATTCTGAATTACTTTCTGGTGTAAATATCAACAAAACAGACATTTCAAGTCATGAGGAAACAGATATGGTCAAAAACAAAATATTGAAAGGAGGTGACCCAGTTGGTATTAAAAATCAAGTACTGACTCTCCAGCAGAGACCTGAATGTGAAATCAAAAAGATCATAGAACCAACCATGTTGGGTTTTCATACAGCTAGTGGGAAAAAAGTAAAAATTGCGAAGGAATCTTTGGACAAAGTGAAAAATCTTTTTGATGAAAAAAAGCAAGATAATAGTGAAATCACTAATTTCAGCCATCAAGGGGCAAAGACGCTGAAGGACAGAGAGGTATGTAAAGAAGGGCTTGAATTAGCATGTGAGACAGTTGAAATAACTGCCCCAAAGCATGAAGAAATGCAGAATTCTCTAGAGGAGAAAAAGCTTGTTTCTAAGGAGACAGCCATGCCACCCAGGCTCTTAAGTGATCATTTATACAGACAAACTGAAAATCTCAAGATATCAAATAGTATCTCTCTGAAAGTTAAAGTACATGAAAATATAGAAGAAGAAACAAGAAAAAGTCCTATAACTTCCTTAAGTAACAGCATGTCTAACAGCTATTCATATCATTCTGATTTTTCTCATTCCAATGAGTTATTTAATAAGTCAGAGTATCTCTCAAAAAATAAAAGTCATAATTCTGATATTGAGTCAGTAGTGAGGAATGTCAAAGATAGAAAAAACACTAGTTTTTCTGAAGTACTATCCACTGTAAGAGAAGCAAACATAAACCCACAAGCTGTAGACAAAGATAGTTGTGTTCAGAAACTTGTGACTAACTCTTCACCATGCAAAAATAAGAACACAGCTGTTGAAGTGGCCATATCTGGTTCAAATAATTTTGAGACAGAGCAACCTGCACTCAGTATAGCAAGTGATAAAATAGCCTTTGTTTCTCATGAAACAAAAGTGAGAGAGAGGTTTACAGACAACTGCAGGAAGGTAACTAAGCAAAACACTGAGAGTGAATCAGGCACTGGCCGAACAAAAATTGTGACAGGTTCTCATAAGGCATTGGGTGATTCAGAGGATATTATTTTTCCTAACTCTCCAGATAGTGAAGAACATAGTATGCATTCACACGAGGTTTTTCCTAACATTCAAAGTGAACACATTTTACAACATGACCAAAGTATATATGGATTGGAGAAAGTTTCTAAAATACCAGTTTGTCACATTAATTTGAAAACTTCTGATAAATGTAAATTTAACATGGGAAAATGTCCCAAGTCAGTCTCTTCTATAAATGTTTGTGGGATTTTTAGCACAGCAAGTGGAAAATCTGTACAAGTATCAGATGCTGCATTACAAAAGGCAAGACAGGTATTTTCTAAGACAGAAGATAGTGCTAAGCAACTCTTTTCCAAAGTATCATTTAAAAGTAATGAAGAACATTCAAACAAGTTTGCAAGAGAAGAAAATACTGTGATACATACCCCCCAAAATTTACTATCATCTGCTTTCTCTGGATTTAGTACAGCAAGTGGAAAACAGGTTCCAGTTTCTGAGAGTGCCTTTTGCAAAGTTACAGGAATGTTCAAGGAATTTGATTTAATTGGAACTGAATGTAGTCTTCAGCATTCACCTCCATCTAGACAAGATGTATCAAAGATACTTCCTCTTTCTTGTATTGATAAGAGAACCTCAGCACACTCTGTAAGCTCCAAAACAGGAAACGCCTATAATGAAGAATTTAAATTATCAAACAACTATAACATTGAAAGTGGTTCTTCAGAAAATAATCATGCTATTAAAGCTTCTACATATCTCTCTCAGTTTAAGCAAGACAAACAACAGTTGATGTCAGGAACCAAAGTATCACACGTTGAGAACATTCGTCTTATGGGTAAAGAACAAGCTTTACCTAAAAATATAAAAATGGAAATTGGGAAGACTGAAACTTTTCCTGATCTTCCTGTGGAAACAAATACAGAAGTTTGTTCTACTAACTCCAAAGATCCAGAAAACTATTTTGAAACAGAAGCAGTAGAGATTGCCAAAGCCTTTATGGAAGATGATGAGCTGACAGATTCTGAACTTCTAAGCCACGCCAAACACTCTCTTTCTACGTGCCAAAAAAACGAGGAAACGGTTTTGATAAATTCAGGAATTGGAAAAAGAAGAGGAGATGCACTTGTCACAGTTGGTAAGTGTCTGTTATTTCCTGTTGGTTTCCCAATCACTTTTTAAATTAAGTGCTTAATAATTCTGATATGCTAGCTTGTAGCAATTAGGATATTATACACTGAGTATATTTTTTTCAGACTTTTATGTGTAGTTTGGGAGAATGCGATTTCACTCGTGATATCACTGAGTTTGTGTACCAAGAAGTCATTGGTTGAGTCCTGTTTACATACATACACATAGAGAGGGAGAGAGAGTGCAGAGGTTCAGACTCTGGGTCTTAAGAACTTTAAAAGTTAGTTTCTAATTACAGGTGTTGGTTAGCTTGCTTTTTTTTTTTTCATCCAGGAAGTGTTCTAAAATCAGTTACCATTAGCAAATAGTATTCTGGTCTTAATGCCATCTGGCGTATGTTCTAATTTCTCTTTTGAATGTAGTATGTTTACTACAACTTAGTTCAATTATTAGGTTAATTGGATGTTTGTTTTTTTTTCTATTAGTATCTCTGACTAGGAGTAATCTTAAATAATTGAATCTGTTGATCAGTTACAATTAAAGTAAATAAAAACTAACTCTCCAACTTTTAAGTGGATGATCTTAAATACCTAGCTCCTGTTTAAAAACTCTAGACTGGTAGAGTAGTTGAGTTACCACAACTTTTCTTGTCCAGTCCCTTCACATTACAGAGAAAGACACTGAAGCCAGTCAGTTCATTCTTCCACTTGGTGCATTTTGCCCTTAAGTCATCCTGGTGGATACAGACTTGCTTAATCAAGTCTTATCCAGGTCACATTCTTTACCAAGTTTATGTTATGGGCAAAGTAGTAAGTTTATAATACTTACCTTAAACCGTTGCTGTTCTCTAGTGCAAAATTCTGAGGTGCAGACGCTTAAAGATATTCATAATTCTTTCATGGAAAATAATGGCTTTATTTATAGGACCCCGTTTTGTTCATGTGTGAACTAAAGTGGGTTGGCCTTATGCTTAGGAATAAAAACAACTCAGACTTCTACTAAATGTGCTCAACAGCATCACTGTTTCATTTCCCTCACTTCTGTTAGATATAAATATATATAGCTTAATCAGCTTCTGGTTACTTGAATAGTACAGGTTCTTGTCAAGCAATTAAGTCACTTTATAATCTAACACTTGATAAAGCCTTGCATGGACATTTTTACTTACTAAATCCTTCAAGTTCGCTTTCTTAAATAAAACGTCAATTCCTAATACCCAGTGACTTTGTGGTTTATCTCCACCTTGACTGTATGCAACTCAGGTTTCCAATAAAACTTGATTTATACTTTTAAAAAAGTATCAAAAAGCAAAGTATCTTTTAACACATATTATCTCAGGATGACATGGAAATGCATAACAAATTATGGTTTAAGTTTACTCTCAGCCTTTGTAGAGTTTTTAAATAAGAAGTACGTATTACTTTTGCTAATACTTTAATGTAATTTTGGTAATTTAAAATCTTTTCTCCTACTTACTGACTCTAATTCAAGGACCTATATAATAAATTCCTTCTTGAGTGTAATGCAAAAAAAAAAAAAAAAGTTGAAGAAATTTTGTTTGTCCTTATTGCCAGTAAACCTAGAGTTACTAAGTGGCAGTTTATTAAAAAAATAGCTTATCTGTGATATCTGGTAACACCTGTTTATCCCTGGACCCTATTAAATAGTGGTATTTTAAATGGTCAAAAAATAATAGAAATTAAGTTGACGTTGAAAAAATAATTTTCTCTTTCAAAATAGAATTTTCACTATTTAAATTATAATTATGTATTTTTTAGTTAACATATTGTAAGAGTCAGTACTTTAGTTTTAAAAAAATGGACTATAGGCTTTTTTTTAAAAAAATTGATATTATTTGTTTTAAAAACATGTATGGAAATTTCCTTTTAGGAGAACCCCCAATCAAAAGAAACTTGTTGAATGAATTTGACAGGATAATAGAAAATCAAGAAAAATACTTAAAGGCTTCAAAAAGCACTCCAGATGGTAAAATTTGCTTTTTATCCATATCTTTTTCCCCTCTGTAGTTACTATACTTAGTATTCTTTAAGTTATTTTTCTTTGGGTATGTAGGTAATTGGGCACACCTTTACAGTGTGGTTTGTTAAAGCTTACATCTTGCCTTGTTTTGTTATGTGAGCTTTTCCTTCATAATACCTAGTATAATGTGGAGGTTTTCCATAATTGAGAAATGTGAAATGATAACAAAATAATGGCTTTTAAAATAAAAAGCTGTAAGAATTTAGTAAGAACTTAGAATACTTTAAGCTCAGGTTCTAGAATCTAGTTGATTTCATAATATTTATGTGAATCAGTTATTTAATTGAAAAACAGTGACTTTCGAATTATGTTATTTCTTATACATTTATTAGATGGGATTCTTCAGCAAAGAAGAGCTTTCCCTTAACAACTGGGGATGAACTCTATAGTTCCTCCTAAAAAGGCAGGGTAAATATTGAATTCTTTCCCTTTACTTACCAATTTTCAGAGTAAAGAGTAGTTGGTATAGTAATCACTACTAATGGTAGTAAAGGAATTTTTTTCTTAGTTGAGTAAAACTGATTTCTTAGATTTTTATTTATAATGTATATATAAAGTTTAAAAGAACACATTATAAATAATGTATTTCTTTACAAAAGAAAACATTCTTTTTGATGCTCAAATCATTTCAAATTTGAAAATGGAAACCTCTTCAAGTATTTCCTAAGAGTTTTTTTTTTTAATATGCTTTAATTAACCTTTGAACACTTTCTTGCTTTTTATTATCACGAGATTTCCTAGGGAGTTGTTGTAATTCCCTGCCCCAGTTCTAGAATCCTTAGAATCTACAAAGATCCTTCCAGTGGTTAATATTTTTTAAAAAACAATGTTTGAATGCTAACTATGCTCATAGCTGCTGGTGTATTTTTTATTAATGCTGCATTCTTGGTTTCTAATAGCATTAACATATTTACTTATTTGCTTTATCTTCCAGCCATGGTTCTCAAACTTTTTGATCTCAAGATCTCTTTATACTCTTAAAAATTATTGAGGATCCCAAACTGCATTTGGTTGTGTAGATATATCTATTTATATTTGCCATATTCAACATTAAAACTGAGAAATTTTAATATTTGTAAATATTAAATATTGTGCATTGGTCATTTTGAAAATATTAGTTCAGAGTTATGCAGCTCTTCCAAATGTTGACACATTTTATTATACAATCTTAAACAATTACTTTTGTTAATGTCACCACTGATCTAATCTGAAAATTTAGTATTGGGAAATTGTCAAGCTAACAGCCAGATACAAGCGTTCCAAAATTGTCATTTTGTTTAAAAGCTTGAATTTTACAATTCAGTTTGTTTGGCAACAGATACTCTCACTTGTTTTTTTGTAGTGATAAGCTCATTTCATTCATTTTTGAAGAAATGTCTGCTGAATACCCAAGTCTGAAAGATTGTGGTTTGTTGGTTATTCTTTCAAGTAAAAATGGAATTCTTTGGGACAAAAATGATTAGTGCAGTTCACATAAAGTGCATTTCCTCAAGACAATTATTGCACTAAAGTATGCAGCAGGACATACCAGCAGTGCTAATGTCAACACAGTGAGAAAGATATATATAACTTCTTCTCCTCCTCCTTCTTTTCCTTCTTCTTCTTCTTCTTATTATTATATGATTATTATTACGATAGTTTGACAGCTTGGATCCCCTTTAAGGGTTGTGGGTTCCTCCCACCCAGGGTTCCATGGATCACTCTGAGAATCACTGTCTTACAGTATATGTATAATAGCTTCAAGTTTACAATACCAGTGTTACTAAATACCAATAATAAAACTACTAAGGGAAATTAAAAATTCTTTGCAGTTTTTGTCCTAAGAATATATATCATTAAGAATGTGGAGTCAAAGTTCTGTGTTCAAATGCCACTCAAAATAATTATTTTGTTGTTAACAAGTTAATAATTAGGTTAGATTCATTTGTTTTAGTTAGTTTTCAATTTTAGGATTTTCTTTTTTTTTTTTTAATTTTATATGTGAATAAATAGAATGTTTACATAGTTCATTCATCAAAAGTACAGAAAGGTTTACTTGGAGAAGCCTTATTTCCATCACCATCTCCTCTACACTGTTCACCACCTTCCTCACTTCTTGCTCACTATATTGGTAACTATTTTAAATGGTTTTTGGTCTATCCTTTTAGGTTTCTTTTTGTAAAAATAAGTAAATATGTGTATATATGTTCTCATTACCTTTCTTTCTTACTCAAAAGGTATCAGTATGCACATGGTTTTGTACCTTCTTTGTTTGTTGTTTACTTTAGAATTTATCTGGAGATCGTGCCTTAATGAGTATCAAGAGATCTTCCTCGTTCTTTCTTGTGGTTGTATAGTACTTGATCATGTGCCTGTATCAGTGTATTCTGGTTTATTCAACCAATCCCGTCCCTACTAATGGACTAGTTTTGAAGATTTAAGAAGTACAAGTTACCTGCTGAGAATGAATAATATCTACAGTTTAGCTTGTCAACCTTCATAAAACTAAATTTTAAATTTGCATTGGCAATTCACTAACACATTTGAGTTATGATTAACATCAGCTGACTAAATTTATACTGATTTCTTATATATGTTTGCACTGTGAGTTATTTGGTATTAATCATTATTAATTTGTGAATCAAATTTTTGATGGTTACTAACTAAGCATTCATTATATGCACTGAAAAATTTTAAATGTATAATTTTCTCACATTTTTGTGTAAATATTTACAATAAAGTGTAATGAACAGACATAGGAAATAAAATCTCCCATTAGATTTTCATTAATACATAATATAAAAGACATTTCATTAATACATAATGTAAAATAATATTTTTCTAGGCACAATGAAAGATAGAAGATTGTTTATGCATCACATTTCTTTAGAGCCAGTTACCTGTGGACCCTCTTGGTAAGACATGTTTAATTTTTTTTTTTTTAATTCTACTAATATAGTGTAGGAAAAATGTGGGTTTTTTAAATAAATATTTCTGTAAATACTGGCTCTAACATATAGTACAGACATTAACACTTCCCTTTTTTGAAAGCCTGCATCAGGATTAAAGAATTCTGTACTTTGGTAGTACTTTATAGTGCTGTGCATATTATTATCTCATTTTTAATAACTTTGTAAAGTAGACAAACAGATTTTATTGCAGTTTTGTGGATAAGGTACTGAGGTTGAGAGGGATTAAGGAAATTACTCAAAACCAATTAATAAAGGTGGTGTATATTATATCTCAATTATATTAGTGAAAGTGAAAGAAAAATTAAAGATGGCATATGTTGAAAATATGCTTTTATCTCTCCTCCCTCTCAAAACCCTACTAGTCACTAAGAGAATTTTTTTTAATGTATAAATCTGTAAGTACAGTGTTGTTTCAGAAGAAACAACAAAATTTTAGAAGCTAAAAATCATGAATGATTTAGAAAGACATAGAAAGCTAAAACCTGACATTAGAGCAAGCAGAGAAGCTACTCAGTTTCCCCTGAAGAACCTGAGAAAGACTCAAATTGGCAGCAACATGTACTTCTGAAGGTGAGGTAGAAAATAGGAAGATTAGTTGAAAATCTGTTTAAGAGACATCTACATCCCCTCCCCCACTGCACGCAGGCAATTATCCCTCTTCTGTCAAAAGACCAGAAGGTCATTCTCTAGAGAAGATGAATTGGAGGGATTCTGATTTGGGGATGGGTTTGGGGGAAGATTCTGAAAACAAAGATTAAGTAAAAATCTGGATGTCAAGTAGTGAGACTCCCTAGCCTCCTTCCCACACTTGGCTCCCAAATGCTGGCAGCCAGTCCTCTAGGCGGAACACTAGACGATTGTTTCTGTGGGTAACAGGAATAGAAAAGACTGAAAATACTGACAGTTGTGGTTACTTAAGTTAAACTGCATACCAGATCACCAGACAGTGAAGCCAACAACTGACAAGCCACACCAGCACACAGCTTCCAGTCAGCTCTTCAGTGCTTCACACTTAAATGAGAATAGATAATCAAGGATCACTAGTCATTGGAAGAAAGCCTCTGGGAAAGATAGTATCCAAAGTACAAAAAGCAAAGGACAGAAAAGGAACTTAGAGGAAATAGAACATGCAACAAGAAGAAAACTTCAAAAAAAGTACTAATATTTTCAGGAAAGAGAACATATTGCATCCTTAAAATAAGAACAAGTTGCTATAAGAAGAGCTCTTGGAAATTAAAAATATGATGGCACAAATAAATTAACTCAGTAGAAGAAATAGAAGATAAAAGTTATGAAAACTCCCAGAATATAGTACAAAAAAGAAGAGGAGATGAAAAAGGAATGAAAGATAATTTTAAAAGTCCTGTGGCTCTAACATCTGAAGATTTGGACTTTGAGAAAGAAGTAACAGAGGAGAAATACAAGTTTTCAAAGAAATAATTTAAGATATTTTATCAGTACTGAAGGACATGAGTTTCCTTGATTAAAAGGACCCTCTGAGTAAGCACATGAATAAAAATGACCTGTACTAAAGTATATCCTTGTGAAATTTTAGAACTGTAGGGGCAGAGAGGAACCTTAAAATTTCCAGAGGGCAAAAAAATCAGGTTTCAAATAAAGTTTCCCGAGTCATAATGGTATGAGTCCTCTCATCATTAACGGTGGAAGCTAGAAGGTTATAGATTCTAAAGTGTATAATACAGAGCAATACCTTTAAAATTCTGAAAGAAAACAATTTTCAACCTAGAATTCTACCACTGACCAAAATATCAAATAAGTGTGAGGATAAACATTTTTCAGATGTAAAGTATCAAAAGGTTTGTCTCCCACACACTTTTCTCACGGAGGTAACTAAAGTCCATAAATCAGAAGGAGGAAGATACAGGATTTAAGAAACAGGAATTCAACATAGGAGAAAGGTAAAGGGAATCATCAGGATTATACAGAAGGGGGAGATCCCAGAATTACAGCTGTGTGGCTAAACCTAGACAGTTACCCAGACCATTTTGGAAGAATAAAGCCCTGGGAGAGTTTGCCTACAAGAAAAAGATTAAAGCAGAACCTGAAGTATTTTAATGTATTAAGAAACTTCTTGGTAAAGATGGTGAATTGAGCATACTCACCTACTTTAATTGCCTCGCAAATTTTTACCAAAACAACCATGAAGGAATTCATACACACACACACACACACACACACACACACACACACACACACACACACACACACACACAGACACACACACACACACACACACATACGTCCCCTCCCCAAAGACAGGGAGAATGGGAGAGGAGAGACCACAGTGACTACATTGTTCAAAGCATACATACAGGAGAAAACTGATTTGAAAGTGGTAGTGGGGAGAGGAGAGAACCAACCATTTTACACTAAAGCCTCAGAAGCTCAGGAACTGGTGAATCTTCAGAATTGGGTGGTGAGGGACTTCCCTGGTGGCGCAGCGGTTAAGAATCCACCTGCCAGTGCAGGGGACATGGGTTCAAGCCCTGGTCTGGGAAGATCCCATGTGGCGCGGAACAGCTATGCCCATGCACCACAACTACCGAGCCTGCACTCTAGAGCCCGCAAGCCACAACTACTGAAGCCTGTGTGCCTAGAGCCCGTGCTCCGCAACGAGAGAAATCACTACAATGAGAAGCCTGCGCACCGCAACGAAGAGTAGCCCCTGCTCGCCACAACTAGAGAAAGCCCGCGCATAGCAACGAAGACCCAACACAGCCAAAAATAAATAAATAAATAAAATTAAGAAAAAAAAGAAAGAAAAAAGAATTGGGTGGTGAAGAAGGAGCCAAAATAAGGGTATATAGGTTGAAAGTCTATTTAAGATGCAGTCAAATCCCCTCCTTCACTCCATGAAGCTGGGCACTACCTCTTATGCACTCTAACAAAAGACTAGAGGTTAACTGTCCAGGGAGGGTACAATACAGGGTTTCTTTATTGAACACACTAGGCACAGTTGAAGGCAGGAGTAATATACTGAAGGCAGGGGGATCAGGTTAATGTGTGCACACTGAATGTTCGGGGGCTCTCCTCTCCAGGTCTTCTTCCCCCACTCAGCTTCCAGAATGCCGGTAGCTAAGTTTTCACTGTTGGAAGCTTCCAGTTAATCTACAGTGTTGCTTACAATCAGTAACGGTGTACCAAAGGCTTCCAAACAGCTCTTTGATCCCTGACGCTTAAATATGAACAGACAACCAAAGATTACCAAACATCACAAAAACCAAAAATGAAATAACCAAAAATCAAACTAATGAAAATAACTTAGAAGAAACACTATTCAAGGAGCAGAATGAAAAGAGAATTCTATATATAAAGCTTAGAGTTTGGGTGTGAATGAATGATAGGTACATAGAAAAGTAGCAGAGTTTTAAAAACAAACCAATGGAAAGCAAAAGTTGTAAAGATAGGAAGTACAATGAGTATGTACTACATATTAATACCACATAATACTTTTTACTAATATAACACATTCAGCTGTAAAAAGTATTTAGTCATGATGTAAATGTGAAATATTGACAGAATCAAATACATAACTTGGGAAGATGAGGAAAGGAGAGAGAGAAAGAGTGTTTGGTAAAGTGAAAGTGGTCTTGTGGGAGCTAAATCTTCATTCTCCATGGTGGCTTTTCAATAGAAAAAAGCCCAAAAGAAGCAGTTACTGAGGTGTCTCTTATAGATAATGGGTGTGAATATCACAGAAGCATCTCAAATTGTAGACAGCAGTTGTAAAATCTTTTCTAATGGTAAATTTTTAAGCCCAAAGATGTGGTTTAAATTGCATTAATGTTATCTTTTCAAAAATAACTACTTGTGGCATTGTTGAAAAAGTCATCGAACTGTATTCTGGAATATATTTTTCAGCAGGCTACTAATATACATGTTTTGAATGTAGAAATCCAGGTGATTATTAAATTTTTCATTTTCAAAAACAGGTTTTAATATTAAAAATAAAGTAAATGCTTACTTATCTACATATTACCTTAATTTACTCATATGATGGGAAAACAGTTTTATGCATTTAACAAACAGGTATTAAGCACCTTTTCGAAGTATCTAATTTATACTGTGTTGATAGATGAAAAGATATGTAAGTCCAAGTCAGATTGCTTGTCTTGGAGCCAGGCATGAAAAGAATTATTGTGCTATAAATACTAAGATGAATATAATAAAGTGATGTAAGAGCATAGAAAAATTGGCAGCTTAATTATGTGACAAAAGCTTAATAGGAAAAGTACTTTAGATGGAATGTAAAGAATGCTGCTTAAAGAGGGCATTGCAAATCTGGAAACAGTAAGAAGTTGTGTGACTTTCATCATGGGTTTTGGCAGGCTGGGGGTGGGGTGAGGACTGGGAGGAAACACAAAGAAATGGAGAGAGTAGGACCAAAAAGGAAGCCTCCTGTATGTCATTTCTGACAAGTCGAAACCTGGATAGGCGATAGTTTGTGTTTGGAAGTTTAAGAAGAGAAGCGACGTAACCAGATTTGTGTTTTAGAAACAGACCAGAAGAAAATGTTGCAAGGAGATTAGTAAGGAAGTAAAGGCCTTAGTTTAGTTAGTACATGTGGTAGAGAGCAGAGAGTGAGTGGAAGATAGATTTAAGATTTGGCCAGAGAGTCATTAACTGAGAGTGGCAAAATATCTCCATGTGGATTCAAATAGAGGTCTTGATCATAACTTGCAAAGCAAACTCCTCATTTTCACAATATTCTTCATATTTAAAAACACTGGAGTGAAAAATCAGTGAAAATAAGTTTTGGAGTGCCCAGGTTTATTCATTCCTGTGCACTTGATCTCATCTAGGTCTATTCAAGGAAACCAGTCCAGCCATTGTCCCCTCTCCCTCCTGCACTGATCATTTTTCCACTTTACTGGATTAGTCCCATCAGTTTAGGTAGTTGCTGTAAATCTCGCGTCTTGAAGAGAAAAGCCTCTCTTGACTCCTCTTATCCCACCAGTCCATTTCTAGGCCCCACTTAAAGCACATCTCATGAGAATTGTCTCAGCTCACTTTCTCTACTTCATCTCTTCCCTTTCTCTCTTGAGCCCATCCCAGTCTTTCATCACGACCCACTACCCCTCATCAAGATTACCAGTTACCATTTTCTTTACTCTGGCTTCTGGGACATCTGTCTTACGTCTCCTCCTATCCCACTGGCTGTTCTTTCTTACTCTCCTTTGCTAATTCTTCCCCTAACTGCTAAATGTTAAATTCCCCCATGGTTGAGCTCCAGATGGCTTCTCTTCCTGCCCTTCCTCCCTAGTATCTCATCCACTCTCATGACTCCGTATACCATCTATTTGGTGACAGCTCCAAAATTAATATCTTTAGCCCAGATTTCTTCCCTGAACAACATATTTATTCAGCTACCTACTTGACATTTTTATTTGGGTGACTTATAGACATCTTAAATGTAACATCTCCAAAGCTGGTATTCTTTCCCCTTACCTGTATTCCTATAAATGTAAAAGTCTAACAACTCTGCTTTCAAAATATACCCCAAATCCAATCATTTCTCACCATTTCCTCCCTTAACACCTGGTTCAAGTCACCATAAAACTGTCTAGATTATTTCAACAGAACTGGTCTCCTTACTTCCTACTTTGCCTCCCCCCACCTCCCTATACACAGTGAATTTTCAACAAAGAAGCCAGAGGGATCCTTTTAAATATAAGACAGATTATGTCATTTCTGGACTCAAAAACTGTTCCATGACTTCCCATCTCCTAGTACAAGCCAGAAGTCCTTACCATGGTATGCAGGTTCTTTGTGATCTGGCCTTTTTGCTACCTTTCCAGTCTCACCTGCTAACTTTCCCCTTGCCTGCTGTGCTCCAGGCATACTTGTGTCTAGCCCAGGATGTGATGTCCACTCTTCCTGTAGCAGTCTTCTCCCAAATCCCTTCATGGCTTTCCCTCTCACTTCCTTTAGGTCTCTGTATAAATGTCACCTTATCAATAACATTTTCCTTACCACCCTATATAAAATATCATTTATTTATTTCTGCTGGACACTTCCTGTCCCCCTTACCATGCTTTAATTTTCTCCATAGCATATATAATACCAATTGACATATTTACTTGTTTGTTTCCCTCCACTAGAATGTAGACTCTATGATTTTGTTTCATTTGTCACTATATCCCCCAGCCAAAACACTGCCTGGCAAGTAGTAGGAACACAGTAAATATTTGCTGGATAGATGAATGGATAACTAAATAAGTTGTAGGGTAACTTCAAGTTCCATGGGCTTAGGGTTGGGTAAAAGGAAGTATGGGGTTTTCAACAAAATATCGAGGAAGAACATGTACGCTAGGGAAGGTGGTAGGTTTGGTTTTGGACATGCTTAGTTTGAGATGAGTGTGGAACATCAAGATAGGGATGTCTGGTACTAGATGCAGTTCAAAGTGTAGGAATAACACCTGGGGAATGTCGGGCATAAAGATACAGATTGATATTTTTATTGTTAGATGGTAATTTAAGCAATGTAAATGACTCATATCACCCAGGGGAAGTGTCTAGGGAAGAAATCCAACTTTGGAGGCAGGAAGATTTTTAAGAGAAAGAGGAAAAAAACAGTTAAAAAAAAAAGAAGGAAAGAAAGAAAAAGAGGGACAATCGTGGTGTAAATATTCACGGTGAGAATTTTAAAAATGAAAAAGTAGTGAAAACTGTTAGAGATCAAGCAGAATGCGTTTACACATGAAGCTTTTTTTTATTTTGGTATTGGGAGGTCATTAGCAACTTTATTGAGAACAGTTTCTATAGACTAGTGGGGAAAATGAGAGTTCAGAGAGTGGAAAGTGAGGAAGTGAAAATAGCTACTTTAGATTACCTATGGAGGAAGGTTGGCCATGAGGGGTACGTAACAGTATCAGCTTGAAAGGGAGATAAGGTTGAGAAAAAAGTCTAGGGTGGGCAAGGCTTTCTGAATGAAAAAGGTGTAACAGATGGTAGAAAGAGAAAGGAAGGAGATGGAATAATCATTGCAAGAGTGGGGCTCCCGAGGAGACTGGGATACTAGATGGGGTCAAGAATACAGGTGAAGAGGTTACCATGAGAAGAGGACGGGTAGACAGACGTCTGGGGAAGGAGGTAAGTGAGGAGCTGTGATAGACCTGGAGGAGACAGACGGGGGAATCCATGTTTGACAGATTCTCTTCTCTCATGTTTGTAGGTGGTTAAGTCAAAGGCTGGGAGTCAGTGTGTGAGAGATAGACTTGGAGAGTGTGGTATTGTTTTGGAGGGCAACCATGATGAAATGCAGAACGGTTACCAGAATAGGATTGCCATGTAGCAACTGAGGGTCTACAAAAAAAAATACATATTCCAAAACATTTATATATATGTACATTTACTGGTAAATAATCAAGCTTAAATATTTTCTCCCCATTGTAGCACAAGTACGGAAAGGCGAGAAATGCAGAATCCAAATTTCACTGCATCTGGTCAAGAATTTCTATCTAAATCTCATTTTTCTGAACACCTGACTTTGGAAAAGTCTTCAAGCAGTTTATCAGTTTCAGGGCAGCCACTTTGTAAGGTTCCTGCCCCAAGAAATGAAAAAAGGAGACACTCGATAACTACAGGCAAACCAATGAAAGTCTTTGTCCCACCTTTTAAAACTAAATCGCATGTTCACAGAGATGAACAGTGTGTTAACAGGAATACTAATTTCGAGGAAAACAAGCAAAAACAAAAAAACATAGATGAACATGGCTCTGGTGATGGTGAAAATAATGTTAATGACAGTGAACTTCATCAAACAACTATGCTTTTCACAAAGGGTGAAGAAGAACCTTTAGGTATTGTGTGAAATTTTGTGTTGACGTATTTTTGCCTTTCAGATATATATTTCTTATATTAAATAACACCTTGAGGATTTTTCCCCCTTTTATGATGATTACTAATTTCAAAACCTTTTGTATTGCTTTAGATTTTTCTGTCCAAAGATTAAGTTTAAATTACTCTAATGTTTTCTTTCAAAGGTAGCTAATTGTAGACATTCTTCTTAAAAAAAAAAAAAGCTATTAGACACGCAGTCTAGGACAGCTATTATTGGATTATGATTTTTATCAGGCTACTAATTTTCTTCCAAATTCGAAATAAAAATAATCTATTTCTGTTCTTTTAGAAACATTTTTCAAGTAGAAACTTTTTTTCATCCCTTAAGATTTAAAGTTAGAGCAAATTGATATATATCATTTTATAAAACAAGGGTTGTGCTTTTAAAATTTTATATTCAATTTTATTTTTTGTTAATTATTTATTCTTTAATAGATTTAATTACAAATCTTCAGACTGCCAGAGATATACAGGATATGCGAATTAAAAAGAAACAAAGGCAACGTATTTTTCCACAGCCAGGTAGTCTGTATCTTGCAAAAACATCCACTATGCCTAGAATCTCTCTGAAAGTAGCAGTAGAAGGCCGAGTCCCCACTGCATGTTCTCATAAACAGGTATGCTTTTGTCTATAATGCTAATTAATAGCTTTTATAGCAATGTGTAACTTTATTTCATTAACTGGCATCTTCAGATTGTGTAAAGAAAACAAATTGATGCAGAAATGGATGAGTAAGATCATCTTGCTTCCTAATCAGCCTGCAGTGGCAGCCTCCTTCTCCTCTGCTGCCTTATCCTACTAAAGTGATCAGTGCTTCAAAATTACAATTTCTCTTTCACCCTCAAAATGTATTCATTTTATTACTATAAGTGCTCTCAGCTGGGTGTTAGAGGAAAGTAGTCTCATTGAATTTAAAGTGTGAATGACTCATAACCCTGAACCTGCTAAGAGCCATTTACATTTTTAAAAGGATTCTTATTAAGCCAGTACTATCTAGTTGGAATTTGGGGCAATGCAGAGGTGAGAGTCTGGGCCCCTTCTGAGTTTTTTTAACTTAAGAGGTTTTCTTAAACATTAAATTACTTTTTTATCCCCACAACGACTTCCTATGGCAGATATAGCAGGAGGCATGTACACAACGGGAATGGGAAAGGTGCAGCAGACTCTTGAATGTATAGGTCATTTATATTATGTAAAAAGTTTTTAGCTTCTATTAAGTACGTTACATATTTTTATAGTGAATATTTTCATATTTAAATGAAAAACTTTGGGTAGATTCAGTTTGGGTGTGTTATAATTTTTTTTTTCTGTGAAACATTCTTTTGTTTGATGTTTTTTACTCATCAAATTTTTCTATCATTTATTTTGTGCAGCTATATAGGTACGGTGTTTCTAAACATTGTGTAAAAATTAACAGCAAAAATGCAGAGTCTTTTCAGTTTCACACTCAGGATTATTTTGGTAAGGAAAGTTTATGGGCTGGAAAGGGAATACAGTTGGCTGATGGTGGATGGCTCATACCCTCCAATGATGGAAAGGCTGGAAAAGAAGAATTTTATAGGTACTCTCTGCAAAAAGAAATTTTGTATTAACTAACTTTTATATGTTCCATCATCTCTCTCTTCCTCACAAGTCCCTTTTTATCTTTCCTTATCTCTCCTGAACTTAAAAATTTGGCTAGAAATCAAAAGTTTATACATTGAATCATTCTAAGTACATGTGGTTCACTTGATATTCTGTTGAAATCTTTTGAAAAGTGAATTTTGGTTTGTCTTAGGATTTAGTGCATTGGTTTTTCTTAAACTAGGACATTATTCTTATAGCTTTTACAAAATAAAGACTGATAAGAAAAGTTAAGTGTGAGTTGGCCTTATAAACCCACACACATGTGTATACTTGTGTGGATATTCTCTTTCATTGTGTATTTCAGTAAATGTAAAATATAAAAAATAAAGTTAAACAGAAATACTTAAATATCAGTAATACCAAGTGACTAGAAAACTCCAGTGCCCTAAAAAATCAACAGTTTAGGAACTATATATACTCTTAGGATTCTAGTGTTTATACAAACATAATTTTAAATGTTTGCTATCAGGGAGGTATTACCTCATGCCAATGACAAGAGATAGGAGACCTTTCTCCTGTGTCCTTATTTTTGAGATCTCGGTATATCTTTCTAAAGTTTATAGTTTTGAGAAAAGTGGTAAAATATTTTTTCTTTAAATTTTTGTTATGTTTTTGGAGTATTTTAAAACACGAATGTTATTTACATCTTGGTACTTGTCCCTCATAACAAATATCAGCTGTTGATTCTAGTTGGAAAAGTAACAGCTGTATCACTTAATTGTATTAGGTAGACTGCATAGTGTAGAGGTTGAGTGATTACTCTGTAATCAGGTGGGCATGGTTCAAACTGTTCGCGTGTTGAGTCTCAAGCTGTGTTTTTGATGATTCAACAAATATTTATTGAGCACCTACTATGTGTCAGATACTATCTTGGGTACTAGGGATAGCAAAACAAAAAAACTCTGCCCTAATAAATCATATATTCTAGTTTGGGACAGGGAAAGAAAAATTTTAAAGGAAATAAGTAAATGGTATAGTATATTAAAAAGTGATAAATACTTTGAAGATAAAGCTGGAAAAAGGGGGTAAGAGAGAGGTGAGGAGAGGTACAATTTTTTAAATAGAGTAAGAAGGCAATGTGTAAGGGTACTGATGCTGGTGGTTGGTAGATAGGAGGGTGGAAGTTTATGGAAGTTCTCTTTTAATTAGTTCTGTTTATGTAGTGCTGAGAGTGAGAATGGGAAAGGAGGAGGAGTTGTAGATTTGAGCAGAAAGGGCCCAAGTTGTAGATTTGAGCAGATATCAAGAAGAGAACCAGGACTAGGTGATTTCTAAAAACAATCTCTTTAACAAGAAATATATAATCTAAAATATAATTATTTTACAGTAAGGATCTCATTTTCCAGTTGAAATAATTGTATTGACTGACATGTTAAGTGAAATTTTTATTAGCATATTTTGATACATGTCATTTTCTAAAATTATAATACTTATTATGTTAACTCATAAAAACTTATTGAATGATCTTGTACAATTTAGTTTTTGTGCAAAGAATAGTCGGGGTTATTGAATTCAATAACATCTTACCTGGCTTTTATTATTTCTTCTACCTTTATTTGTTCAGAGCTCTGTGTGACACCCCAGGTGTGGATCCAAAGCTTATTTCTAGAGTTTGGGTCTATAATCATTATAGATGGATTATATGGAAACTGGCAGCTATGGAATTTGCCTTTCCTAAAGAATTTGCTAATAGATGCCTAAGCCCAGAAAGGGTACTTCTTCAACTCAAATACAGGCAAGTTTAAAGCGCTATATTATGTAATCATATATTGTATGGGTCAGACTTCTGTGCTGTCTGTGACTTGCACATCAGAGCCAGTTGTTGGTGACAGCTGCCATCCCACACTGCTGTTCAGTTGTATAGCGCAGTTCTCTTGTCACCCTCCAGCCCCCACTTAAGAGCAATCACACATTCATACACCCTATGCCTCCCTCTTCTCCCACCCTCTCCATAACCTCTTGGCACATGAGAAGAATATGAATTACTAATTTGATCCACTATTCAGGGATTGCTAGTAAAGCATTTTTGCATTTTGGGGGTTTTAATATTTAATTCATATTTTAGCAGTATAAAACTTAATATATTACCAGCTACCAAATTTTAAATTCTCTTCAGTCTCAGTATTCAATAAAGGTATTTAATTTTTATTCTCAATTATTCGGTGACTTCTTTTTACAATGAAATTCTAGAGCCAAAATTTCTAAAATAATTCATTTTTTTTCTTTTTAGATATGATATGGAAATTGATAGAAGCAGAAGATCAGCTGTAAAAAAGATAATGGAAAGGGATGACACAGCTGCAAAAACGCTTGTTCTCTGTGTTTCTGAAATAATTTCATTAAGCACAAATATATCTGAAACTTCTAGCAGTAAAACTAATAGTATGGATACCACAAAAGTGGCCATTGTCGAACTTACAGATGGATGGTATGCTATTAAGGCCCAGGTGGATCCTCCCCTCTTAGCTCTCTTAAAGAACAGTAGACTAACTGTGGGTCAGAAGATCATAATTCATGGAGCAGAGCTGGTGGGCTCTCCTGATGCCTGTACGCCTCTTGAAGCCCCAGAATCTCTTATGTTAAAGGTAAATTAAATTAATGCACACTCTTGGTAAAAATCAGTCACTGATTCAGTTAAATTCTAGAGAGAGTTTACATTTAAATTTTTAAATTTACTTATGCCTATTAAGGATGCTTTGTTTCTTGAAAATGTACTGATACTGTTATTCGTTTAAGTGGCATATTTCTCAGATAGTTAAATATTTGTGTTTTCGGAAAGCCAGAGATATTTACTGAGCTGAAATAATGCAGTTGCAGTCACAGAGCAGGAGTAAATTGGCACCGGATGTTTGATTTTGGTACCTGTAGCCCTCATGTTGTTGTCATAGTATTGCTCTGCTTCCACTGTGATTACTTGGCCAAATCTCTGTTCCAGTATGATTAGAACATTAGATTTCAGTGATTCTTGGATATAGAATACTAAAGTACACCTTTCATCTCTATGTAGATTTAAACCTAGATAACAGGACTTTGTCATGTTGAATAGTCTGTAATATTGCTATCAGAAATGACTGCTAATGTTGCACAGTCAGATTCACTTATGAGGTAACCTTGTAAAGAATTTACTTCTGTTGTATTCTGGATCACTGTAGTTCAGGAAAGCATTTTAATAAGTCAGTCATTTTTAAGTTAAAGAGATAATTTGTCATTAACTTGAGTTGCTTTCAGTCAGGCTGAAACAGGCTTTTGTTTTATGTTGCTTAGAATATCAAAGTTGCACTGGCTTTCAATTTTTGTTTTGTTTTTATCAAATCAATATATGTGCATAATTTCAGAACTCAAGTAAAATAAGGTGTATAGCCTGCCCCACAAAAGCAGTCACTGATGCAACCCTGCCTAACCCCGCTTCATGCTCCCCAAAGGCAGCCACTTCCAATCCCTTTGGCTGTTTCTTTTGCTTATACTGTTAGGTCTTCTTTTCACCTTCAGTTTAGACATTAACTGTTAGCTTCCTGCTATGAAAGATGAGGAGTGAAGTCCGTACTCAATGTTTATGTTATAATGACTGTGAAAAATATTTTTTGCAACTCAGCATACAATATACCATGATTACATTTCCTTTCTTTACAACTTACTGCTTTCCCTGGAGTTATTAACTGTCTTGTCTTTTTTGTTTTTGTTAATTTTCTGTATCCTTATTACCAGCTCATTCCCACACAGGAGCCATATAAAAATTGTCTCACTATGTTAAAATATCTTTATCAGTTCCATTTCTTTTTCTTGGAGATTCCTTGGATCTCTCCATGTTCCTGCTCAGTTCTGAAGTGGTTA
The DNA here is from genome assembly GCF_965194805.1 of Balaenoptera borealis. Taxonomy (NCBI): domain Eukaryota; kingdom Metazoa; phylum Chordata; class Mammalia; order Artiodactyla; family Balaenopteridae; genus Balaenoptera; species Balaenoptera borealis. The sequence goes on from NC_138877.1 coordinate 9,949,691, forward strand.
TCTTCTATGTGTGCTGCACAGTTATTCTTGAAATTATTTTCACCTCTTTCTGTGTTAGAAGCCCTCTACTCTGGATTCCATACCTTTCTAGATGTATTCCCTAGCTTTAAGGGCACACAACCGCCAGAGGCTTCTTGAGAAAGGGAACATGCAGTGTTTTTTTATCTTATTACAAGGTTGGCTGAATATAGAATTTGAGGTTGAAATATTATAATTCCTTCAGAATTTTGAAGACATTTCCTCTATTACCTTCTTGCTTCTGGTATAGTTTCTGTTAAGTTCAGTGCTGGTCTTATTCCCAGTCCTTTACTATGTGATCTGTTCCTAAGACGTTTTTAAGATTGTCTCCATCATTCTGAAATTTCACAATGAGGTGATTTGGTGTCAGCCGTAAAAGAAGGAAAATTATTATAAAATCTGAAATAGAATTGAATACAGGTATATATTTAACTTATAAATGAATTTATTAATTTGTCCAGATTTCTGCTAACAGCACTCGGCCTGCTTGCTGGTATGCCAAACTCGGATTCTTTTCCAATCCTAGACCTTTTCCTCTTCCCTTGTCATCACTTTTCAGCGATGGAGGAAATGTTGGTTGTGTTGATATAATTATTCAAAGAGCATACCCTATACAGGTATGATGTATTCTTGAAACTGACTCTGTATTTCTTTCTTTAGAGACAATTAATTTGAATAATCACTCCCTACCCTGTATTTCTGTTTGACACATTATTACAGTGGATGGAGAAGACATCATCTGGATTATACATATTTCGCAATGAAAGAGAAGAAGAAAAGGAAGCAACAAAATATGCAGAAGCCCAACAAAAGAAACTGGAAGCCCTATTCACTAAAATTCAAGCAGAATTTGAAGAGCATGAAGGTAAAAATGAGTTGTATTTACAAGATCTTTTTTTCAGAGTTTCAGAGGCTTCTAACTGGGTGAATTGTCTTTATTTCTAATTCTGAATTTGAATTTTTTCTGATTTGAAAAAAAAAATATTACATAGGTAAACAGATAAGCATTGAATTGGCCCCAAAATATCACATCTTTATTCAACATAGTGAGCTTTTAGATCCTCACAGATTGTCTTAGGCAATTAAACATTACATACCTACAGCACTTTTCAGAAGTCTTAATTAAACTGGCCCATAAGCTTTAGTACTAAAGTATTTGTAGCATCGATTTTTGGTATTAGAGGAAAAAAAGCAGCAAGGGAAAGAACTATCAAATTATTCTCCCCAAGCTGTTTGTCATTCTCTTTCCTCTGTGTCCTTATCTACATTATAGAACTTGCATTTTTGCTGTTGTAGTTGTTGATCTTTATGTTTTTATACCTGGAACTAGAGCTTATTTTCCCTGTGGCATCAATTTGAATAATAAAAATCATAGTGTTTTATGCTTAAAGGACATGAAATTTTACTTTTTTTATCTACCTTTTTTTATTGCAGAAAATTTTATGTTCTCCTGCATTTCTTCATGATTTTCTTTATTTTTTTTAAATTTTATTTTTTATACAGCAGGTTCTTATTAGTTATCTATTTTATACACATCAGTATATACATGTCAATCCCAATCTCCCAATCCATCACACCACCACCCCCTCCCCCCTGCAGCTTTCCCCCTTTGGTGTCCATACATTTGTTCTCTACATCTGTGTCTCAACTTCTGCCCTGCAAACCGGTTCATCTGTACCATTTTTCTAGGTTCCACATATATGCGTTAATATACGATATTTGTTTTTCTCTTTCTGACTTCACTCTGTATGACAGTCTCTAGATCCATCCACGTCTCCACAAATGACCCAATTTCGTTCCTCTTTATGGCTGAGTAATATTCCATTGTATATATGTACCACCTCTTCTTTATCCATTCGTCTGTCGATGGGCATTTAGGTTGCTTCCATGACCTGGCTATTGTAAATAGTGCTGCAGTGAACATTGGGGTGCATGTGTCTTTTTGAATTATGGTTTTCTTTGGGTATATGCCCAGTAGTGGGATTGCTGGATCATATGGTAATTCTATTTTTAGTTTTTTAAGGAACCTCCTTACTGTTCTCTATAGTGGCTGTATTAGTTTACATTCCCACCAACAGTGCAAGAGGGTTCCCTTTTCTCCACACCCTCTCCAGCATTTGTTGTTTGTAGATTTTCTGATGATGCCCATTCTAACTGGTGTGAGGTGATACCTCATTGTAGTTTTGATTTGCATTTCTCTGATATTTAGTGATGTTGAGCAGCTTTTCATGTGCTTCTTGGCCATCTGTATGTCTTCTTTGGAGAAATGTCTATTTAGGTCTTCTGCCCATTTTTGGATTGGGTTGTTTGTTTTTTTAATATTGAGGTGCATGAGCTGTTTATATATTTTGGAGATTAATCATTTGTCCGTTGATTTGTTTGCAAATATTTTCTCCCATTCTGAGGGTTGTCTTTTCATCTTGATTGTAGTTTCCTTTGCTTTGCAAAAGCTTTTAAGTTTCATTAGGTCCCATTTGTTTATTTTTGTTTTTATTTCCATTACTCTAGGAGGTGGATATCATGATTTTCTTTATGTTTAACTTCATGTTCTAAATAAATCTGCAGGAAAATGGGACTCAATATTTGATTTACTTAAAATTATCACTAGCTCATAATTAAGTGAATCATGAAATCATTTACTTACATGAAATCATTTTCATGTAAATCATGTAAATTTCATGTAAATCATGAAATTTACAAATTGCTCTAATGAAGTAAACTCTTTGTATGAGAATTTATTAAACCATGAATACACTAGTTTCAAATTTTCCTGGAGAACTTTTAGCAAATAAGTGGTTTATTTTTAACCTTCCTTCTTTGGGTGTTTTTTTTTGTTGAGTTCTCTAGTTTTCACTATTCTTAAATTTATAGTTTAGCTAATTAGTGTTGCTTTTTTCCTAGAAAATATAACAGAACGATGTATACCATCACGTGCACTAACAAGACAGCAAGTCCGTGCTCTCCAAGATGGTGCAGAACTTTATGAAGCTGTGAAGGATTCACCAGACCCAAGTTACCTTGAGGTGAGAGAGTAAGCTGGCCTACAGTGAGGCTAATCTTCATCCTTCAACGTGGAAAGCTATAGTCACTCATCTGGCCATTACAGGAAGCACTGTGTTGAAATGCTGTGTTTCTCCAAGGGATGTGTACCTCAGTGATGGGGTCCTCAGTGATGTACCAAACCAGGGTGCTACATTTCTACTTCTGTACCAAATAGAGGATGAGAGGGGTAAATAATTTATGTATTAAATATGGTTTAAAATGCAGGCAAACTTGCTTATTTTTAAGATAAAACAAGTACCTTCAGGGCACTGTCTCAGTTTCCATGTTCTCAGCTCTTTCTCAGATCCTACCTAGAGTTTATTTCATAATCCTCTACCTTAAGGATACTTAGGTGGAAAACTTTCAGAAGCATGAAAGTGTGTTACAAATAGCATAGGCTTTAGATCATGGCTCAACCATTTATTAGCTAAGCAAACTGGATATAAAAGAGCTATCAAATGGGCACAAAAGATGTTGTTTTAGGATCAAATTGGATAATGTATGTAAAGTGTACTGTTAGAAAGTTCTATGTAAATATTATTATTAGAATATCATTTCATACATTAAGGTAGGCTACTTCCTAAATTTTTAGACACCTGGGAATCTAATTAATGCAAATTCTAGGATTAGTTTGCTAAATAGGAGAGGGGAAATTTTAGGAAAAGTTTATTGATTAATCTCATTTATTTGATGACAATAAATGTTGTATATAACCTTAACTTTCTTAAATATTGGGACCTCAAAATAAACAATACTCTGCTTGGAGAGTGAGCAGTGCTATTCTGAACAGAATTCCCTTATATTCCCAAATGTTACAACTCAGATTCTCCCTGTGGGAAGTGAGTCTGATTTTCAAGCCTTGCTACAAGTCTGTAAGGCTTTATTATGCTCTCCTGAGAAATTATTTGCCTCTATCTCTTTGTGTTTGTTGAAGCTTTTGAAGATAGTTTTAATTTCATCCATAAAATTTAACAAAATATTATTCTGGTTTCCTTTTATAAAATTTACTTATAAGGAGAAAGGGGGCAGAATGAGAGTTAGAAGACTAAGTTCTAGACCTGGCTCTGCCCCTGTGTAGCTGGACAGGTGATTTCTCTCTCAGACCTCCTCTCTGCCATCTGCCAGGGGAAAGCCTGAGAGTAGCTTATCTCTAAGGTTCTAAGTTTATGTGATTCTATGAGATTCACTGAAAGGTATCATTATCATTCTCAGAGGGGAAAATTGCCATCAATTTCTAAAATACCCTGTTAAAAGGACTTGTTTTCAGTGACAATGTTTAGTATTGTGGGACTTCTGAAATCACATATTTTATTTTAATTCATGTTTAACCTAAACACTGCCTATTTAGGAAGACCTTTGTAGGGCACAGGGATTTCATAATCCCCCTTCTCAGTATAGATTAGGGTATTAACATGGGTAAGTCAGCAGCAGTCTAGTAGGTTATATGTCAGAATTACTATTTATTTTATTTTTGGTTTATTTTTTTTTTGTTAATACTGGGTGAGGTTCCCAGGAGGTTCAAACACCAATTTGCTAAATGATTGGGAGAGAAATGTAGAGGCAGAGATAAGTGCTTATAGTACATATCTGTTTTAAATTGTATCTACTGTTCCAGAGAGTTAATGAAATTATACTACAGGGGGATAAGAATGAGGCCCCTTGAGCCAACCCCTGCCTATATGCCTCTGCAAATTATTTATTCTGTCTGTACCTCAGTTTCATCATCTACCACATGGAAACAGGGATAGTACCTACCTCATAGGATTATTGTAATGATTAAATGAATTAATACATTACCCACACATAGATCTATTTCTCAAATATAATAGGCATTCAGATGTTAACCATTTATAATGTCAGTGTTGATTATGATTATTAGAGTATATTTATAAGTAGGGGTTGTTTTGGCCCTACGTAAATTTTTCTTATTCATTCATTCATTCATTCATTTATGGCTGCGTTGGGTTTTCGTTGTGGTGCACAGGCTTCTTATTGCGGAGCACAGGCTCTAGGCATGAGGGCTTCAGTAGTTGTGGCACACGAACTCAGTAGTTTTGGCACATGGGCTCAATAGTTGTGGCTCATGGGTTCTAGAGCACAGGCTCAGTAGTTGTGGCGCACGGGCTTAGTTGCTCTGCGGCATGTGGGATCTTCCCGGACCAGGGCTCGAACTCATGTCCCCTGCCTTGGCAGGTGGATTCTTAACCACTGCGCCACCAGGGAAGCCCTGCCCTAGGTAAATTTGTCACAAAGATTAGTAAACTGTTTAAGTCACTTGAAAATATTTGTTATGTGATAAGCTGAGTACATTAATCTCAATTTTTATATTGTCACATCCTTAAAGTGAACTAAATTCTGTTGTATTTTGACCCCATTTAAAGAGATTCATTTACAATAGATGAGGTGGTTTGTTTCTGTTTTGTTTGCTTTTTATTCCAAAATCATCTGCCTCAATATACTAAATGGCCACAGGGTTATTTTAGTGAAGAGCAGTTAAGAGCCTTGAATAATCACAGACAGATGTTGAATGATAAGAAGCAAGCCCAGATCCATGTGGAACTCAGGAAGGCTATGGAGTCTGCTGAGCAAGGGGAACAGATTTTACCAAGAGACGTTACACCTGTGTGGAAGCTGCGTATCGTGAGCTGTAAGAGAAAGGAAAAAGATTCAGGTCAGTATGTAAAGTTTTTGTTTTTATCAATTTTAAGTTTAAAAAATTATTATCTTATTAATAAAATGATTTCAAATGGTAGATAAAATGTTAAGAGGAGCAAAAATGGGCTGCCAGTACCCACAAAGTGATAACATAACCCTTAGATCTTCATTGTCCTCAGTATTTATTTTTAAACAAGACTCTCGATGATTATCATTTCTTATATTGTGTCTTTTTCCTCTTTCTCTAGTTGTGTTGAGTATCTGGCGTCCATCATCAGATTTATATTCTCTCTTAACAGAGGGAAAGAGATACAGAATCTATCATCTTGCAGCATCAAAATCTAAAAGTAAATCTGAAAGAGCTAACGTACAGTTAACAGCAACAAAAAAAACGCAGTATCAACAACTACCGGTATAAACTTTTCATCATGATTTTTCAGTTTTGATAGATGTGTATTTGTTTATTGAATGTCCGTACACTGATACATTTTGTTTTCTTGTAGTCTTCGGATGAAATCTTATTACAAGTTTATCAGCCAAGGGAGCCGCTTCACTTCAACAAATTATTGGATCCAGACTTCCAGCCACCTTGCTCTGAGGTGGACCTAATAGGATTTGTAGTTTCTGTTGTGAAAAAAATAGGTAATACACAGTGTATTTAATGGTAGCTTTTTATTGATGCTTTTGAAAAACATTATATTTTAAAATTTTTCTTCCTTATGATTCATTGGAGCTACTAATCGGCAAGTTTGGTAACTAGTGATGTGAAAGTAGGGTTTTTTAACCTTGATTCTTAATGAAAAGCAATTCTACAATATTACAAGGAAACAACTTACATCCCATTCTGTGCTACTTAATTTTAAAGAAATTGCTAGAAACTGTTTTGCATATTAGTGATTACTAGACAAATAATTATAATCTTCTGCAGTTCACTGAACTATCTATCAAGCCTTCACCTCCTACTTCAGTCTTTACCACTCTCCAACATATTAGCCAAATTCATTTATATTTTATTCCTTCAGTATGACATTGCTCGTTCCTCCTTCCATACCTTGAGTCCATAGATTTTATCTGAAAGCAAGTGTAAAGGCCCAACTATGTCTCAGCTTAAGCACAAAAGCCTTCCATTTATTGATTATTTTGTGCCAGGCCCTCTCAGCACTTGGTTTCACCACTCTCACCTCCCGGAACGCTGTCCCTCATCCCCCTTCAGCTGTATTGACACCTTCCTTGCTATTCTTGAGCCCACTTTCATCACAGAGCCTTTACACTCACTGCTGCCTCTCCCAGAAACCCTTTTCCCCAGGTGGCCACATAGCTGGCCCCCTTGGCTCCTTAAAGTCTCTGGTCAAATGCAACCTCGTAAGAAGCCTTTCCCTGAGCACCCTTTGTAAAAGAGCTGTACTTTCTCTGCTCCCAGCCTAGCACTTTTACCCCTTTACTCTGCTTTATTTTTCTCCATAGCACCCACCAGCACTAACAATACATATTTATGGGGTTTTTTGTCTCCCTCCTCCGGAATGTTAGCTCTCTAAGGGCAGAGACTTTGCTACTGCTGTATCCTCAGCTCTTAAAACAGTCCCTGGTTCAGGGTAGGGTCTCAGGTTGGTGGATTCCTTGTTTATCAACTGCCCTGTCACAGTTTCTCCCTTCCTCAGTTCTTTAGCTAAGGTTTATTGTCAATGTTTCTTTCAAGAAGGTTTCAAATGTGCCATATTCCATGAGTTCCTCATATGTTTGCAATGTGAACCTGTTGCTCTAATTCTGAGACTGTATTTTGGCAGGCATAATAATATGGGTTCTTGCTTCTTTCTTCCCTCAGAACTTTGTAGAAATTGCTGTTTTGACATTGAACAGTCTGGGACTGGCCTAATTTTTCCCCCATTTAGGTGATTGTCTTTTTATGTCTAGATGTCTGAAGAGTATGTTTTGAAGTCCAAAAGTTTAAGCTATGTCTTAGTATAAGCAGTCTGTATACAGTTCTCCTGGAACACAGATGCCTTTTTAATCTGCAGATTCAGTGCTTTCTTTATATTAGAGAAATTCTGTAGTATCTTTGAATAAATCTATTTCATTTATTTGGATTTCTACTTCAGGGACAGCAGTTAGTCTTATGTTGGATTATGCTTCATTCACCATGATTATATCCAGCCTTTATGTCAGTAATTTTATTTTCTACAATATACTGATATGTTTTATTCCTTGCTATTTGTAATGCATGCATGTGTCCCATTATGATAGTATACTGGTGTCCTCAGTTTATTTCTCTGGCCCTGCAGTCTCCTTTTTATCTTATCGGGCTATTTTTCATCCCATATGCATATCCAAGCTTTTAATTTTTTTTTGAGTATATGTTCCTATTAAGTTCAACAGCATGAATCAGTTTTGAGGACTTCAGAAATTTTCTTCTGTTCTTCTAGTTTTGTTTACTTTATGGGATGTGCTCTTTGTCTTTTGTTATGCTCTTTTCTCCTTTTTGTTTAACATGTTTTTGTTTAGTTGTGCTTTAGTGCTTTGTGGGGTCTTCTTTGACTGTAGTTATGTTGATATGCTACATGGATTTTGTAGCATTTTATTTCGTCTTGGTCATGCTTGGGTGACTCCACTCGTTATATTATTGTTATAGAGGGTGGGTAACTTTTATTCAATTCAATCAGTATTTACTGAACGCCTTTTATGTGCCAGGCACAGTTCTAAATGCTAAGTACACAGCAATGAACAAAACAGACAAGTATCCCTGTCCTCATGGAGCTTACATTATAGTCGAGGAGGGAGATCACAAACAAAATAAGTAGCACATATAGTTTTCTTAGTATGGCGAAGGAAGAAAATTAAGTCGGGAGTGACAGGTGGGATCAGGGGGAAGGGGAGAGGAATGTAGCTTTAGACAGGGAAGTGAGGAAAGAGCTCACTGCAGAGTTGACATCTGAATGAGTTGAAGGACTAGAGGAGAGAGGCATGTGGACATCTGGGGGAGGAACATTCCAGGCAGGAGGAATGGCAATTACAAAGGTCATGTTACAGGAGGATCCTCCCTGGTTCCTTTAAGTATTAGCAGAGGCCAGGGAGTGAGCAGTAACAGCTGGGAGGAGTGAAGGACCAGGCAATGGCGTGGTCCTTGCATGTACTCTAACTTTTTCTCTGAAGGTTTCAAGTAGAGGCGTTGACACCACGTGACGAGGTTTTCACAGGATCACTCAGGCTGCTATACTGAGAATAGACTGTAGGGGGTGTGAGACGCCAAACAGGGAAATCAGCTGGAGGCTGTTGTAGAAATTTAGGCAATTGAGAATAGTCTGGAGCAAACGAAAGCAATGGGAGTGTCCAGAAATAGTCAGACTGTGGTTGTATTTTGAAGGTAGAGGGACAGTGTGGATGAAGAGAGGAATCGAGGAGTGAGGGCCGAGGTTTTGGTCTGAGCAGCTGGACAAATGGAGTTGCCATTTCCTGAGGGGGGTGACCACGAGAAAAACAGGTGTGCAGGGAAAGTCAGGAGCTCAGTTTTGGACAGTTAAGTTTTAGTTGCTTAATCTACTTAGAGATTTCTACTTGACAGCTGGATATAGTTCTAAGGGAAGGACTGGGCTGAAGATATAAGTTGGGAAGTCATCAATATACAGGTGATGATTAAAGTCATGAGACTGGATGAGGTCGCTGGGTGTGGGAGTAGATAGAGAGCCAGGGCCCGACTCAGGCCCGTCAGAAGGTATTTGATAGCAAAGAGAGTGGGTGAGGCTAAGAAGGGAGGGGTCAGAGATGGTGTCCAGAGAGGCAACGTGCAAAGCTCTCTGGAGACTGAGTCCAGGGAGTGCAGGATGAACTGGGAGCCTGGGCTTCTTGTGGAGACAGACATGAGATTAGTTCTCATGGTCCCACAGCAGACTGTGGTGTGGAGATGAGGTGCACGGGAGAAACTTGCCAGCATCACATTGCAGTTCTTGACTCTTTTTCTCTGCTGTACTCAAGACCAACTTTCCCCCTATTAGTTACTGTATGAGGGCTGGGTATTTCAGTTCCTATCTGCTATATATTCCATATCCCTGGAAGATATTGTCTCTGTTCTAGATCATTTTCCCTAGTTCAGTGAGTAACCTCACCTATTAATTTGCTGAACCATAAACCAGGTGGCTTAAACAACATACTGGCTCACAGTTCTGAAGGCTTGAAGTCCAAAATCAAGATACTGGCAGGTTCGGTTCATTCTGAAGGCTGTGAGAGAGAATCTGTCCAATGCCTCACTCATAGCTTCTGATGGTTTGCTGGCAATCTTTGGCCTTCCTTGGCTTGTAGATGCATCACCCCAGTCTCTGCCTTCATCTTCACATGGCACTCTCCCTGTGTGCCTGTCTGTGTCCAAATTTCCCCTTTTTATAAGGACATTGGATTAGGATGTACTGAAATGACCTCAGCTTGATTTTTGTCAGCAAATGCTATGTTTGCAAATAAGGTCCCATTCACAGGTTAGGACTTCAACGTGTTTTACAGGACACAATTCAACCCATAACACAACTGTTAATCCTGTCAGTCAATCCTGATCACCTGTTTTACACCATCGCCATTTTCATTATTTCTGATCAGAAGAGGAAAAAGTAAGGATACCCATTCTTTTTGCTTTTCTTCAGATTTAAGGATAACAGAATTCTTAAAATGTGTGTCATCTCCCCAATATGGGGAAGGAGGCTAGAAGCTGAGCCCTCCTGTGCTTGGTTCTGTCCACAATCTTTTTTCCTTCATCACCAACTTTTAAATTTTATATCAGGATATTCCTTATTTGTATGTTTTTCGTGGACATTTCTTTCTTTTTTTATTTATTTTGATGTCAAGTATGAGAGAAAGAAATTTCTATCAGAAAGTTTCAAAGTGCCACCTTAAGCCTGAAATACCAGTTCTCCAATACCCAAATCTAATGTTTCCTAGCTTAAAATCTTTGGTGGCTCCCTGGCCCTTAGAAAATGAAACCAAAACTCCTTCAGATGCCTGAAAAAACCTTCAACTTCCTGCCTTAAACCACCACCCCACATACCTCAGTTAAACTGTAGTTTCACATTCTTGACCCACTAAAGCATTTAACATTCCTACCTTTAAAAATTCATTCACTTTGCTTAGAATGGCCTTTTCCTTCCCATCTTGATGAATTTCCCCTATTCATTATTCAGCTTACATGTTGCCTGCTTCCCCATGGCATCTGTAACAGAATGTGTTGTTATATTGCATTGAAATTTTAGCACCATAAGCAACAGGTTGTTTTGGAAATCCTGAGCTTTCTCTAAATTTAGTTATTTTGATTTGTTCTTACCATTAGCATACCAAAATTAATGGCCATATTTAGAGGTTCCTTGTGTTTTTAAGTTTATCTAACACATATATAAATGAAGTTCGATTTTTTGTTTTCTACTTTTTGGATTTTGTTTTTTCCATTTTAGGTCTTGCTCCTTTGGTCTATTTGTCAGATGAATGCCATAATTTATTGGCAATAAAGTTTTGGATAGATCTTAATGAAGACATTATTAAACCTCACATGTTAATTGCTGCAAGCAACCTCCAGTGGCGACCAGAGTCCAAATCAGGAATTCCTACTTTATTTGCTGGAGATTTTTCCATGTTTTCTGCCAGTCCAAAGGAAGGCCATTTTCAAGAAACGTTCCACAAAATGAAAAGTACTATTGAGGTAAAATTAGCTTTGAGCATTATCATGCATGTTGGCATTTTCCTATTTCAAGTCAAATGTTAAGGAAGTGGCAGCTTTTATGAAAATTGGATAGTTGACGTATAATGTAAGTTGAGACTTCATCATAATGTCAATTATTCGTGAACCTGAGGAGATGCTGAGTGACAGCAATCAGGGAGAAGAGAGTGATTTGAAAGGAACTGAATTAGGAAAAGTTCTGAGAAGGATGTTCAGAGATATATAGACCGTGTAGGCAAACTGGAAATTGGTAACAAGAATTATATGAGTTACCCATGATTTACAGCACTTGGCAGTGTAATTAGTTAATAATATTTAGAATCCACATTTACATTTTAGGGACCTCCCTAACAGTCCAGTGGTTAAGACTCCATGCTTCCACTGCAGGAGGTGCAGGTTCAATCCCTGGTCGGGGAACTTAAGGTCCTGCATGCCACGTGGCATGGCCAGAAAAAAAATTTTGTTTAATTTACGTTTTAAACTCCATTATCTAATATTTTATACAGTTTATACCTGTTTTTTTTTTTTTGGCTGTGTTGGGTCTTCGGTTCTGTGCAAGGGCTTTCTCTAGTTGCGGCAAGCGGGGGCCACTCTTCATCGCGGTGCGCGGGCCTCTCACTATTGCGGCCTCTTGTTGCGGAGCACAAGCTCCAGACGCGCAGGCTCAGTGGTTGTGGCTCACGGGCCCAGTTGCTCTGTGGCATGTGGGGTCTTCCCAGACCAGGGCTCGAACCCGTGTCCCCTGCATTGGCAGGCGGATTCTCAACCACTGCGCCACCAGGGAAGCCCTATACCTGTTTTTGATTTGAAATAATACCAAATAGGAGAACAAAGTTTATTGAGTGCTTACTGTATGTCTGGCCTTGTTCTAAGCCTGTCAGCGGTCCTGAAAGTTTTTGGCACCAAGGACCGGTTTTGTGGAAGATGTTTCCACGGACCGGGGCGGGGTGGGGGGGTGGCAGGGCGCCGGTGTGTGGTTCAGGCGGTATTAGCGAGCAATGGGCAGCCGCAGATCGCTTGCTCGCCTGCCACTCACCACCTGCTGTGCGGCCCGGTCCCTAACAGGCAGCAGACCAGTACCAGTCCGTAGTGGGGGGTTGGGGACCCCTGAAGTAGGGAACTGTTTTCCCATTTCATTGATGAGAAACAAGTTAAGTCACACAGCCAAACTGGTAGAACAAGGATTCATACTTAAGCCATCTGAATGCAGAGCCCAAACTATTAACTACTATGCAATGCTGCCTCCCAGTAAAATTTTGGATTTTATAAATTGCTAACTTTTAAAAAATCTACAGAAGATAAGCCTCTTCGTTCTGCAGTTTAATATTTGAAATGTGTTAGTCAAAATTCATATAAATAAAATTATATTTTAAAAGCATTAGAGTAGCTAGCTATATAAAGAAAGTTTGTATGTTTTACCTAGACTTGATGCATATTGTGAAGAATAACACCCTGATTTATCTGGTTTCTAAACTGGGGGTTACATTCATTATTTGGCTCACATGCAGAGTACCTATTGCTTACATCCCAGATTTTCTCTGACACCATTCAAGGGCAGTTCAGAGATGACTGAGTGTCATTTACGTATCATTTTGAAGTTTAACAAAATACTCTTATAAATTAGGTTAAACCATAACCAAATTGCTGGTATTTGACCATTTGTGACTTCTGAAACAACAGTTTCATGTGGTATGACCAAATGTTATTTCAGTTAATTCTTGGAACAGACATGAAGCAGTTCTCATTTTACTTCTAACCTAAGGAGTACTCTGTGCGATGTTAGATGATTTACGGCTGTCAGGTAGTAAATAAAACTGAGACTTGAGTCCCAAATTTAGTATCATGATAACTTGATTAAACCAGATGGTTGGGAAGCTCTCTTACATTTTTTTCTTTCCCTGACACACACACACACACACACACACACACACACACACACACGGTTGGGAAGCTCTCTTACATTTATTTCCCTGACACACACACACACACACACAGCCCCCCTCCTTCTCTCCCTCTAACAACTGACAGTTGCTATCAAATTTGGGGTGTCTCATCCTTTTTTTTCTGGTCTGTGTTTTTTTACTTCTGCTTTTAAAGGTAACCATTTACCTTTTCTGAAAACATGAATGTGTAGGTTTGCATTTTACAAAATAGCTCTTCCAATTTATTTTCTTAGAATATCGATATATTTTGCAATGATGCAGAAAACAAGCTTATTCGTATACTTAATACAAATAATCCCAAGTGGTCCACCCCGACTAAAGACTATACTTCAGCACCACACACTGCTCAAACAGTCCTTGGTACAGGAAATAAGTTTCTGGTAAGTTAATCTAAATTTAAGGAATTTTATAAATATTATATAGAGGCAACAACATATTCTGATGTATACCTAGTAAACATCATAAAATGTAATTAAACTTAATTATTAAGTGTCATTAATTGTTAAGTGCCTCCTGTAGGTATAGGTTATCTGGAAATTTTATCTGGTTTATTGAAGCCAGAGTGTAACACTCTTTGGGGCAAATTTTATAAACAGGTGCTTTGAATTTTAGCATTCCAAGTACATTTGATTGAAGAAACTTTTTTTGCCTGTGTCTTTTTGCTTAGAGGACTAGTCTATATAATTAGGGTTGTTTCTAAGTTCAATTTGATTTAACTCTTTAAATCACAATAAAAGCAAATCAAGCTAAAGTCTGTAATATTGGCTAAGGACTAATTCTTTAGCTAACACTTGCTAAGTTATGTATATTAACTCATTTAATCCTCACAACAACCCTCTGAGATAAAAAGTATCTCCATTTTACGGATGAGGAAACTGTGACATACAGGAGGGGTTAAGGAACTGCCTCCAGTCACAAAACTAGAAAAGTAGGAACACAGGCAGTCTGTATTCTTAAAATGGTTTTTAAATGCTTATCTTTGTTTAACTTGTTAATAACAAAAAGGAAAAGATTAAAGCATAAGTTATGTCCCCTACCTCCTGTTTTGCTTTTAATCTTCATCTTTCTTTTCACGTCATTTTTATGTCCTCTTATGCAAAAATATTTCCTTCTGGAATAAGAATAATAATATGAATGTCTCTTGAAATCATAGCCACTAGGAGAGTGAAAGTGACTGGCCTTTGTGTGTTTAAATATTTTTTAATGAAAAGCTAATTTGATTTTGTTTTATGTATTGGGACATAATTATATAGGCTACTTAATTTTTTTTTATTAGATGTCTTCTCCCAGTAGTGAGATGAATTATCAAAGTCCGTTATCACTTTGTAAGCTAAAAGGGAAGTCTGTCTCCACACCTGCAGCAGCCCAAATGACTTCGAAGTCTTGTTGCAAAGGGGAGAAAGAGACTGATGACCCAAAAAACTGCAAAAAGAGAAGAGCCTTGGATTTCTTGAGCAGATTGCCTGTACCTCCACCTGTTAGTCCCATTTGTACATTTGTTTCTCCAGCTGCACAGAAGGCATTTCAGCCACCACGGAGTTGTGGCACCAAATATGAAACACCTATGAAGAAAAAAGAATTGAATTCTCCTCAGATGACTCCACTTAAAAAATGTAATGACATCTCTCTTTTGGAAGGTGATTCAATAGCTGATGAAGAACTTGCCCTGATAAATACCCAAGCCCTTTTGTCTGGTTCAGCAGGAGAAAATCAACTTACATCTATCAGTGAGTCCACTAGGACCGCTCCCACTAGTCCAAAAGATTATCTCGGACTGAAAAGGCCTTACACTGCATCTGTGATCAAAGAACAAGGGAATTCCCCAGCCAGGACTGAAGAACAGAAGACTAATATGCAGGACACAAGTACAATAAAAAATATATCCAAGAGACTGCAAAGGCGACAAAAACCAAAATGATGATAAATTAGGTATTGATACAACCTTTCCAGTTTGTAAAACATATACAATTTCAAACTCTACATCAGAATTTGCATAATGAGAAAAGAAAGGAAAAAGTTCAAAATTTATCTCTGTGCTTATACATCACAGCAATGCTCTTTGCCTGCTTCTATATTGGTATGCTCTTATTTCAATTATATATCTTAAAACTGTGACTGTATATTAACTAATCAAGAAAAAAATCTTTAAATCTTTATGACTAGATTTGGTCACTATAAGTATTATTTTACAAACGAAGTAAACATACCTGTTTCTTTTAGATTGTGTCCTTATAATTAAAAGAAACTAGGTTTCTAAGTGCAGTTCTTTTGACTCATATAATTCCTCTTAGTTTAGTTCCTATTTTAGGTTTGTTTTTAAGAGGTAACCCACTATGAACCAGTTTTCCTTAATGCACATGTTGGTTCTAACACAGTTTTATCCTGATCAAAAACATCAGGATGAGTAAGATATTACAGTGGTGTTTTCTTTTGACCAATTCTTCACCCTTAAGTCAGTGTGACTACAAGAAAAATAGAACGCTCAATGTACTTCCCTTTTATGATTCCAATGTGATCTGTAAAATTAAATTATTTATTAAAAGTTCAAATACTTTAAATCTGAAGCAGATTTCATAGTGTTAATTTGTTTTTGTTTCTGATTTTTAACAAAATGATCGTCTGGACTGCAGCTTAAGAGAAAATCTTTCAAATTGGCACTGATTCTCCTTGCTTTATTTTTAGCCCTATCACAGGATTCAGCAGGTAGACCCTTTTAAACCTAGTTTTCTCTAACCACCAAAGCAGAAGAGAACCATTCAATTCATTTGTTCCTTTAAGTTTAATAGAAAAAAGAGAAAGCAGTTCCAACTAGAAGCTAATAGCATGGAGAATCAGGTCTTTTAATATGTCTTAAGTTTATATACAATATCATGTTTTTAAATCTTATTATAAACACATTTTAAAGCCAAGAATAAATCCTTTTAAAAAGCAATTTCCTTTCTTCCATAGCTGTGACCAGTGATTTTTCTCACTTCTGAAAATCATTAAAACATAATAGTCTATTCTACTATTCTTTCTAACTTAAGTGTTCTGCCAGTCTTATTAATGTGATTTTTGTTCATAAAAGAGTCTGGTCTTCACATCCTAATCATTTTCCCAGTGATCCATTCTAGAACAGGGAATAAAACAACTTGAGTCTCAGGTGAAAAGAAAGAATTAAAGAATTTAGCCTTTTTTCTTTTTTTTTGATTCTTGGAAAGATTTAAGCTATAACCGCCTTCATTCTTCATTACCATTTAGACTACCCATTATGGAGACATCTAATGCACACACTCCTTTTTATAAATTGTAAATAATAGAGCCAAGCTATATAAGCAAAATGTGAAGCTTGAGTATATGTGGATATTATCCCCCCAAAAGTGACAATTTAATGATTACAAAGTCAACAATGTATACTGCGTGATAAGGGGTAAATGGTGAAAGCAATTTGTGTTACTTATTCAACAATCAATCAGTCACTTAATGAGAGCCTCTTGTGTATATAAGCACTATGCCAGCTCTATGAGTGATGCAAATGTTAATAAATACACAAAACAAGTCAGTGTTGAGTGTTCAAAAAATTATATAAATCAGGAGCCATGGGCGTTGAAAGAAACAACAGATCACTTCTGGGTGGGATACATACAGTTGGTGGCATTTAATCAATGATTTTTATGTTCAAAACAGGCAAATATACCGGGAAACTATTCTTCTGAGCTCTTTAAAAGCTCTGGATCTATAACCTGGGACTAGTTCTCCAAAGCAGCCCAGCCCAGGTGAACCAGAAACCCTAAGCAGAGAGTCAGAAGTAAATCAGGAGGGCTTGAAATCTGATCCTTTAGACTGCTCCTATGGAATCAAGGAAAGGAATTCCCATCTGGGCTCCCTGACACTTCTCGCCTCTGCTTTCCTAAATGAGTCAAGCCATCCAGATTGGCCTAGTTCTGCAGTGACCACATTGACTAGGATACCCAGGACCACCTGGGCCTGGAAAACAGGGGTATTGTTATGTGGATTATCATTATTATTAGAAGATTATTATGTGTTGATCTTGGATACACAGAATTTAGCCAAAACTATACCTTAGATTCATTCAGATTTACTAAATTTTAGTTTTGTTGGCCAAACTTTGCTACTCAAAGGAGACACCAATTTTTAAAATGTTAATGAAGAAAAAAATTACATTGTTGACAGTCATCAAGATGTTGACTAGATTTCAATGTACTAGATAGATAATGGAATATGAAAGTAATATAGTCTTTCTAATGTGTAGAGATCAAATAACAATAAGTAAAATATAAGGTTGCTTTTGTCTTTACCTTTATGTCTCCTATTCATTAAAGAAGACTGGTAAATAAGGTTATAATATAGAAAAATTGGTTCTCAATATGGTAGAATTCTGTGGAATTTCTGTAATTAAGTTTTTTATATTCTTAAACCAAAAAAAATATTAGATTCAATGACAAATCCATATAAAGCAATACCACATGTAATTTTTAATAACCATAAAAGCACCATTATATAGAACACTTAAAATAATACTTCACAAAACATTAGAAAGAAGCTGTTGGCCAACAAGAAATAAAGCATACGTCCTACATGGTCTTATCTGTGGTCTCACACCAAATTAATCTGATTCCAACCTTTTAAGATTTAATTTGGATTCATAAATTCACTATTAGTATAAGAGTTGTGGTAGAACTTCGTCTTAATACCACATAAAACACTGAGACTGCTCTTAAGGCGAGCATGACTTTTCCATAACTCAATATAATCTACAGCCTGGGATGCTTCATTCCTTGTACTCCCAAAACTTTGGAGCTGCCAACTGATTAGACACATGTTTATAGGCATAATTTTAAAAACTGCTTAATTATTCCTCTTAAAAATTAGTGTTTTATAAAGGCAGGCTTATTTTATTTACACTATTAGCTCAACAGCCAAAAGTTATTCAGGTTTAACCCTGTTCAATAAAGTGGTAATTAAAACACAAGATATGACTTTAAATAATGATACTGATTTTCCTAAGTAGCTTGTATAGCTATTAAGAAAGATTTTAACAGACACTTCTAACAATGATACATTGCTAAAATAAAGGAATAATTTCCCAAGGTGTCTGCTTTGAAGGACAATATTCCCTTAGGTGTGTACTTTCTGGCATATTCATTTTAAAGGAAAATCAATATCATCATTTTAGCCACACATCTCACATTTTTGGATACATGGATGATCAAAGTAGCAATGGCACTAAAATTTTTCCTGCCTCCTACTTCTCCCCAACCTTTCCAACTTTCCTGATGGAGATGAATTTCCTGAAAAAATAGATTGCTTCAGAGAAAGTGGTTCTGAAGCTTTATATTATAAACACTTTAGTTCATTAATGAGCCTATGTGGCTGATTATGTTCTTCAGTATGTTCTCAGGTTTCAGTTTTAAAGTAATTCTTTGTCTAGAGAAAGGGACTTTGTTTAATCAAATCGGCAGAATCCTCAGCATCAGACCATGCATATAGGATCACTTTAACAAATGCTTGTTGAAGAGGAATGTAATGACTTCTGCTCAAAAACTTTCAGGTTTGACTATTTACACTGGAATTAGAGCTCTGACTACAACTGAACGAAGAATAAATACCAAAAATTGAAGTAAAAACTGATTTAGGAAAATTTTGAATGCCTGTAAGAGAGACCTCTAATACCCATGGTGACAACCACCCCTTCTGTTAAAGGAGCTCTCATTAGTGAAGCCGCCATGTGCCCGCCGGTTTGGGAACTCTGCGTAGGGGTTCCAGTACCCTGCACCGTCGGAAGGAGATGCATTGTTCCTGTCCTGGTTTCTGTTCGCTCTGCTTGGTTTTTCGGCATGCAGCACACTGTAAAAGGTAACATCATGTTCATACCGTTCTTTCATTCGGTGTATTTTCTCTCTTGGGACTCCATGAATGTTTCTTCTGCGTGGGGAAAAAAAAAAATGCAACTGGTTAGTTAAGGCAGCATATCAAAATGATATAAATTCTTGTATTTTACAAGTCCTATATTATTACATAGATATGCACTCCCTATTCTCAGGATGGAACTCTGACAAAAGCAAAACATCGTGTTAAGCAGTTATCTTTCAGGCTCAACTCCTGTTTTTCATGCTGCCCTGCACACTCCCAAACTACCCTGAGGCTAGCAAAGAGCTAAAGCTTCAAAAATGCTTTGTTTCTGGAAATCTCAATTCTGTGCTTCAAAACATAAAAAAGCACCGTGAGATCTTTTTATTATGTATTTGCCAATTTGTCATGCATATATCTATAATCAATTATGTCAGTCCTAGATACTAGATCCTTACAAAACCAATATTCTTCAATTCTAGTGGGCATGAGAATCAATTGGGGATATAGTTTGAAATGTAATTACCAGAGATTCCATCTATGGAATGGGGTCCATGAACTAGGACCTTAACAACCACTCAGGTGATTCTGATGGGGGTGGTCCACAGATCCCTTTGGAAACACTGTCTGCTTATAACCATAAGATGAACTAGACTTATTCCTAAAAAGTAAATTCTGATCTCACTGGTTACTTTAAATCACTGACATTATCAAATAGCACAGATAGTGAATATCAGAACCCATGCATTCAGTCAACAAGTTAGTATTATTTGGACATTTACTGCTTTACAAACTAGAAGCAGCATCTAGACCATAAATGAACCACAGACTGTTCAACATCTAAAGATCTTTGTTTAGCCTAAGTGCAAAAACATCACTCACAAGTGCAATCCCATGCAGAGGAAAGTGCTTTTAAATGTTCATTAATGAAGCATTTTAGCAGAATGTTAAATGTGTCCTTTTGAAGGACCAAGTCCAAGCCAAGATTTAGCATTTAGCATTATATTAGAAAACTGACCCCAAACTAAAGTCTTTCACATTAATAATTCCAAAGTTATCAATTTCCAAGAATTACCATTTCTGGCCTGAAAACTACCATGTCCATTTCCAGCCTGAAAAGATTCTTTTGTTCGGTCTGAAATACCTGAAAATAGCAGGATACATAATGAGGAACTAGAAAAACAAAGAAGTACCTTGCTAACTCTTGAACGTTGAATTTCCAGCGAGTGTCAGGTTCTCGGAATATAACTTCATAGTTATTTTCAAGTGCCTGATTTTTCAAAAGTACATAAAACATTGAAGACATGGTATGTATGTTTGGGAATGTTTATGCTGCCATTTAACATTTACTACAAATCTTTTCTAAATTCCTTTTGTTTAACCAGTAATCCAATGCCTTAGTTTATGTTAACAAAAACAGTTGGTACATTTCCATACTTAGCCACTCTCAGATTATATTATGGTTCCCAATGATAAACTGTGAGTAATTCTATTTACCATGATGGAAAATTACAAAGGTTCTTTGTTTTGAACATTTAAAAAATAGATAGCTGAACTAGTTTTAAATGCCCTGTCCACAGGAATGAGGAGTGAACTCCAATGGCTTCTCAAAGTCCCTTATGTGACTATCATAGACTCACTGCTGTCAAATGCCTTGGGCTATTCCTCATACCTTGGTTTAGAAAGTGAGAGTGCCATAGGCACAGAGCTTGGGAAACAAAAGTGGTTTCCACATCCTTTACATATTCTTCCCTCCAAAAGTAGCTCTCCCTGCTATGCAATATAGTTTGGCTCAATTCACTGTGCCCCATTTCCTTGAGTTTAGAAAATTATTCCCATTTCCATTAGAAACATCAAACATCGTTTACATTCATAACTTGACCACTACTTTTTTTATCTCAAACTGAACTTTCTATTATCACTATTTTTTTATTGTGTTATAAAATACAGAATGAAAAGAACTAAGTAAGCAGCTTTCCTCTTCATTCTTTAGATGGACAGTTCTAATTTGGGAAGGATATCAGATATCATAGGTGGAAAATATTGAATTTCTGGGTCTTACTAATAGCTGTGGATGTCTGGAAAAGATTGTGCATGTCTAGAAATTAGAAAATAGAAAATAAAAAGTAAAATGACTTCCCTTAAGCCACTCTCAGTTAACCCGACTCTTGGTTCTGAGTTGTGCCTTAATTAACGTGACTCTTCACGTCCCTATTCATTTCTCTCCCAAGTGGATGCTCGATCCGTGAACTGAAGTAACCACAAAGTTGATGCTAATTTTTCCTACATTCACCAAAGTCCCACAGTCTGGGCCTAAATAAAACTGATGAAAGTACAGTTAGAGAAAAGCACACCTGTATGTAAGCTACTTTGCCCGAAATGTAAAAAGAGGCTTAAAAATAGACTGCCATGAGCCCAGTTATAGAGATATTCACTTTACAATTAGCCAAGTAGGGAGAATACTCAGCTGTCTTCATCCTGCCCCTGTATGTTTCTGGATCTTTTCTATTTTCTGCACTCAGTAAGGAATGAAAACTTATTAGCACAAAAGATGAAATATGTCTTAAAACAGATCAGACATATTTCAAAAATAAAGAAAAATGTGCATATTGCTTTATTCATCCGTTGTTCTGACAGTAGACAGCTGAGCTGTTACCTTTACATGTGTATTTACATTTGTATTCTAATATCTTAATAGGGTTACAGTGTTAACCTGTTTTTAAACTAAGAATTTCATTGCCCGAGAACTTCCATGCAGCAGCACTACATAGTACTGAAGTCCGCAGCGTGGCAAAGACAGGAGTGTGCCACGAACAACATCTACAACTCCGCTGGTAGCACCATCTAGTCCAACATTTCTTGGCAGGTTTCAGTGGATGCTCCTATGTATGCCTTCCCTTAGGAAAACAATCAAGACAGAAACGCTGTCAAGAATTCAGAACAAGGACTATTTTAAAAATGTACCCTGAGGTGGTATTAGCATCTCAGTAAATTTCAGCCATTGAACAGCAGAGAAACACTAAAACCTCTTTACCTGCTCCCTGAGAGAACAACTATTAATGAATATGAGATCGTGGAAGATCAGAAAAAGAAGAAAGAACAAATGTTTCAACTTTCTCACAAAATGTCCATAACTGAAAATTCACAATGATACTTCTTCCTACCATGACTGCATAGGGCTTCATTTCCCAGGCGTGGAGGTTGGTATTATCAATAATAATGGGGGATATGCCATTCCTCATTGCTTTTCTTGCTGCAACACAATGTTATATAACAGTGAACAACAAGCAACAATCAGAGAAGGGTGAGCGTACTCCATATTTTGTTATTTTTATTACAGGATGTGCTCATTACACAACTTTAATACCACCTATTTCAGAACCCACTATCAATAATTTTCTTTTTCCTGGAATCTAGGGAGGTTACACTCTGGCATTCTGTTTGGGGGAAAAAATGGCAGAACTTTAGATTAAGCTCCTTCCATAAAGCTTTTTCATTTTGCAGTAACTACAATCTATGTGCACAATAGGATTTCCCAAGGGTGTGGAAAGGAATTTGTCACCTCTTTTCTGGTTCCATTCATGAGCTTCCTCCAGGAAGTCAGGATTGAACTCATAGGCACCATCTTCCCTGAAGAAAAAATCATCCGTGCTGAAAATCAGGGCCCTGGGAAAGTCGTGTTGCAATTGTCTGGAAAGTGGGGAAATAAGAGATTATTTTATGACCATGCATTTTCACAATATAAATCATTTCCTTCCATCTCCAACATTTAGCAGTTTATGAGACCACCAGGTTTGAGTTGTTGAATCTCAAAAACATGAGATGCTTATTCTCTCTAGAAGGTATCACTTTCGTAGGGGGAAGGAGAGGGCTGACGGGACTGTGTGTGGTGCCCAGCTCTTGAAACTAGGAAGTGCTGGTCACCACCACTGACTTCTGCAGCAACCAGGAGTGACTCCAGATGAACCTTGGAGGGCTACGCTGCGGGTGTGACAAGAGTCATTCCTTGTGGGCACAGCCCTTACTGCCATTCCTCTGTGATGCACCACTGCCCACACCCTCATGCTGCAGCCCCTTCCTGCATCCCCTCACCTGTCCTGGGTCCCCTCGCCTTGGAGATCTGTTCTCCATAAGGACCCATCTGAGATAATGGTTCTTGCTGAGGTATGAAATGTAGATTAAAGTGATGTGATGTGTGTGCTACCTCTATTAGGTAACATTTTAGCAGTGACCTAAACCGAATTTTAAAGCCACAGCAGAAGAAAAGAGGCAGATTCCAACATTCCCCATGCCTTCCTAAACCTCTATCACTCTCTCTAGATATGAAAATATCACAGAATAAAGAAAAACCATCATGGAGTTCCCCCTTTAAAGCAAAAAAATCCAAAAAACCATATTAAGTTCTGCACAAAATAAACTTCACAGAGAAGATGTTCCCACTTGAAATCCTTATTCAGACTTTTCTGGGGAGAAGATGGCTATTATGCTAGATAGGTAACTGGCTAAATCTCTGAGCCTCTTTTCCTCATCTGTAAAAACTGTGCATAATGTCACCTATCTCACTAAGTTAGGATGATGACTTAATAACTTGGGGAAGCGCCTCGCGCAGCACCTGACACAATGAATTTATGTTTATTTCTCTTCTCCCTGCAGCACTCACCAGCATAATTCTAACATCAAACAAATTCACCAGGCAAATAGAGTACATAACAAAATGGCCATGCTCAGAATAAAAAGATATTTAAAAGTTGGAGGAAAAAAATGTTGGAGGGTGACAAGGGCAGGAAATGTAAAGAGAAAACAGAACTATTCAACTCTGTTTGTTCTTCTCCATCAAGAATTCTCTTTAATCAGGAAAGAACGCAAGGCACTGAAACCACAGATAACGAAGCGCTTGGGTTGAAATGGTTGAAACACTTGGGTTCAATTCTTGACTCTTCCACTAATCAGTCATCATGATCTCTCTCTCTAAGCTTCTGTTTTCCTGACTGAAAACTTGTATAATAATCACTACCTATTAAACAGAGCTTCTGGTAAGGCTCAAATGAGATGAGGTATGGGAAAACATTTTCCAAGAGGTAACACACTTTACAAATGTAAGGTATGTTATTTTATAAATAATAAAAACAAATGAAGTCAAATTTTCCAACTAAGACTGTTTACATGCCATCATAGTAAAGTACACTGGAGTGTGTACATAATGGGAGAGGTGGTGAAGAAAATGTGGCCATTTTAAATCTACCACAGATACAGAAACTGACATGAAAGAAAAGTATAAAGATCTGATGAAACAAATTTGCATAGTTTCCTTGTAAATGTCTTTTTGATTTTAAAGACACTCAAACTGAAAAGCCCAAATCATAGATCCAAACTTTAACCTCCAATGAGAACAATTATTATAAAGACCCCTTAGAAGAAAATCTAAGGGCAACACTAACTGCATTTTCAGGTGTGTGTATTTTATATTTGTAAATGCTTTACAGTTTTTAAATTATTTTCATCAATATTATCTAGTCTAAATCATGAAAGCTTCATTCAGAGTTTAAATAATATTGTGTAACTTATTTTCTTTATCTTTTGTGTACTACGTTAAGCAACTCTGGATATTAGTTCCAGGACTTTTTTTTTTGATATCCCTTCTAAATCTGGTTTCATTTGTTTTCCTATTAAGTCTGCCACTTATAGGTTTTGTTTTGCCATTTTCAGAGTTGAGTTTTTCTTTTCATAGACATAGCCTTATCTACTCATGTTTTCCACTGTAGCCTACATGGTCCTCCTAACAAACAGGAAGGCAAAAATATGAGTGTTTTTCACCTTTACAACTCTAATGGAATGTGGGGACAGGAGAGGAAGAAAAAGCGGTCTTCATGATCTTACTGAATGATCATTCCTTCGAAAACTTGTTTTATCTTCACCTGAATGTTAAATTAGCACTGGCAGTCATGGTACATCTTGAATATGCAAGACAATAAAAGCTGTCCTAGCTAAATGAAAAACTGATTAAATAGACAATCTTGAGAGTCTCAAACTTAAGTGGAAGCAATAAATACCATTCCATCAGCTTCAGAAGTGATGAGGATAATGCCCCAGCTCTAGCTTTCTTTATGGTGGTCAGGAGCCTCATGCATTAGGGAAATTGAGAGAATGAAAATAAAAGGGAAAAAAATAGAAAGACAATTACATCCACATAATTTTCACCTCCGCAGCTCCCCCCAAATTCACTTGAAAGCACTACTATGAGAGAAACTCAGGCTCTAATCTTGATTTCACAACTTACATCATTCTTTTATTTAATAATAGAGAACCATGGGAATATATTTAGATATCTATTAGTTACTCCCCACTCGCTGACAAAAAAAGTCCAACATTAGTATGTAATTTTGAGTTGTACCCCTAACTTTTTATTATGGAAATTTTCCAACATGCAAAAGTAGGCAGAATAATATAATCATTCCCCACGTACCCATCGTCCAGCTTTAACAATTATCATCATATGGCCAGTTTTGTTCCATCTGCTTCATACTTCATTTCACCAAATACTGCATCAGTGTTCAGATTTCCCTGATTTTCTCATAAACATATTACTATAATTGGTTTGTTTGAATCAAGAGCTAAACAAGATCCATACACTGTACTGGGATGCCATGTCCCTTGTCTCATTTATTCCATACTTGCCCTCTCCTTTTTATTGCCACCTGAACTTTCCCCCCCCAACCTTTTACATGTAGAAAAGGTTCAAACCTATAGAAATGAGTTGAAGGAATAATACTATGAACACTCCTTACCCTTCACCTACAGTTGTTAACATTTTGCCTCATTTATTTTACATCTCTTGCACATGTATTTTTGATGTACCATTTAAAAGTAAATTGCAGGCATCATGATACTTTGTTCCTAAATGCTTTGTCAAGTATCTTCTATGAATAAGAACATTCTCCTACATAATTATATCACACCTTAAAAATAACATTAATTTACATTATTATAATTATAAATTATAACAAATATTATATATACTATAAATAAATTATAAGTGTATTAATTTACATTGTAATTTTATATTATAGCTATTTATAATAGCTAATGTTAATATTTTTACTTTAAAATTTTAAAATTTCCTTCATGGTACCAATAATATCTTTCATAGGTTCAAGTACCGCATTTGGTTATTATGTCTCTTTGGTGTCTTTTAATCTAGAACTGTCCTCATGTCTTCTTTGGTTTCCCTTTTTGAAGAGTCTAGTCGGTTGGCTTGAGACTGCCCCACATTCTGGGTTTGCATGATTGTTTCCTCATAATTAGATCCAGGTTAAACATTTTAAACGTACAGAGGTGATGTTTGTGTACTTCTGATTGCACATAATGACCGTTTGTACCATCGTGCTAAGTTTGACCGCTTGGCTAAAAGGTGCTGTCAGCTAGATCTCACCACTGTAAAGGTGCATTGCTTCCCTTGTAATACTATGTAATGTTGGTGGGCGGGGGGTGTGAAACACGAGACTCCACGTAACATCCTGTTACCCAACAACCTTTCCCTCAACGATCTTTACATTCATTGCCGATCACTGCCAAATCAGTTATTACATTGGGAATTGCAAATACTGATCATCCCATGTAATTTCTTCTGTCTTTACTAGGCGGCATCGTCTAGTAAGGAAGAGCTCTCTTTCCCCATACCCTTTTAATAATGCTTACCATCATTATTCTTTATGATGAGCAAATGGCCCCAAATCTGACCAGCAGGTACCCCTTCAAGCTGGCTCCTGTGTCTTTGTCTACACCAACCTTAAAAATACTACTTTTCCTTTCTTATTAGCAAAGTAATAACATATTCAAGGCAAAATATTTTGAAAGAGAAAACTGCAAAATAGGAGAGATTCCTATATTCCCCCACTTAAAAATAATTATTAATATTTTGATCCTTTTTCCAGGAGACAGACTTTTTTTCTTTTTCTCTCATCTGATATTTTGTTACATAAAAACAGAAACATAATGTAGAAAATACCAACTTATTTTCATCAAACTTATTTCCACAGCAATTATTTCCTACCTCACGAAATATGACTCTGTGCCATTATTTTTAATGATTATGACATAGTTATTCATATGGATGTACCATAATTTACTTAACCAATGCTCTGTGGGGTTAGGTATTTAGTTTGTCCCCAACTTCTTTGATTACCAGCAAGTTTAAATACTTTTTCTTATGCGTGCTGGTCATTTAGAGATATTCTTTTGTGAACTGCATTTTCATGTCCTAATAAAACCTCCTTATTGGGAGGTTTATGGCTTTCTTTTTAAATATGTAAAATTCTTATTAAGTACATCAATTTCTTTTTAATTTTGTTTATAATGAACTCTAACATACAAGTCTCAGTTATTAGAAGTTTTCTTAGTCACATGTATCCATCTTTTATTTTCTACTTTCTGTCTTTGATAATAAATTTACAACAGTCTTTCCCAACCCAAGATTATGTAAATATTCATCCATGTTCTATTACATTTTACTCCCCAGTCCATCTAAAATTTTAGTTTAGTATGTGGCAGTGGTTAAGACAGAATGAAAATGGACCCCTATCTTAAACCACTCACAAAAACCTGAAATGGAGTAAAGACTTAAACATAAGACCTGCGGGCTTCCCTGGTGGCGCAGTGGTTGAGAGTCTGCCTGCCGATGCGGGGGACGCGGGTTCGAGCCCTGGTCTGGGAGGACCCCACATGCCGCGGAGCAGCTGGGCCCGTGAGCCACAATTGCTGAGCCTGCGCGTCTGGAGCCTGTGCTCCGCAACGGGAGAGGCCGCGATGGTGAGAGGCCCGCGCACCGCGATGAAGAGTGGCCCCCGCTTGCCGCAGCTGGAGAGGGCCCTCGCACAGAAACGAGGACCCAACACAGCCATAAATAAATAAATAAATAAAAATTGTAAAAAAAAAACAAAAACAAAAACATGAGACCTGAACCATAAAACTCCTAAAAGAAAACATAGGGGAAAATCTTGACATTGGTCTTGGCAATGATTTTTTGGATATTACACCAAAAGCAAAAGCAATAAAAGCAAAAATTAATACGACTACATCAAACTGAAAAGCTTCTACACAGCAAAAGAAACAATCAACAAAATAAAAAGGCAATCTACCAAACGGAAGAAAATATTTCCAAATCATATATCTGATAAGGGATTAATATCCAAAATATATAAATAACTCATATAACTCATTAGCAAAAAACAAACAATCCAATTAAAAAATGGGCAGAGGATCTGAATAGACATTTTTCCAAAGAAGACATACAAATGGCAAACAGGTACATAAAAAGATGCTCAACATCACTAATCATCAGGGAAACACAAATCAAAACCACAATGAGCCTTACACCTGTTAGAATGGCTATCATCAGGAAGACAAGAGATTAGAAGTGTTGATGAGGACGTGGAGAAAAGGAAACCCTTGTGCACAGTTGGAAGGAATGTAAATTAGTGCAGCCACTGTGGAAAACAGAATGGTTTCTCAAAAAATTAAAAATAGAACTACCATAAAATCCAGTAATCCCACTTTTAGTTATATACCCAAAGGAAATGAAAACAGGATCTTGAAGAGTTATCTGCACTCCCATGTTCACTGAACCAGTATTCACAATAGCCAAGATATGAAAACAACCTAAGTGTCTGTCAATGGACAAATGGATAAATGTGGTAAATATATACAACGGAATATTATTCTGCCATGAGAAAGAAGGAAATCCTGCCATTTGTGACAACATGGATGAACCTTAACGGCATTATGTTGTGAAATAAATCAGAGAAAGACAAATATTGTATGATCTCACTTATATGTGGAATCTAAAAAAGTTGAACTCATAGAAAGAGAGTATAGTGGTGGTTACCAGGGGCTGAAGGTGTGGGAAATGGAGAAATATTGGTCAAAGAGTACAAACTTCCAATTATCAGATGAATAAATTCTGGGGATCTAATGCACAGCATGGTGGTTATAGTTAATACTGTTATTATACACTTGAAAGTAGCTAAAAGAGTAGATCTTAAATATTCTCATCACAAAAAAGGAATGGTAATTATGTGGCACAGTGGAGGCGTTGGCTAACAACAGCGGTAACCATTTTTCTTTCTTTTTTTTTTAAATTTATTCATTTATTTTTGGCTGTGTTGGGTCTTCATTGCTGTGCGCAGGCTTTCTCTAGTTGCTGCGAACGGGGGCTACTCTTCATTGCAGTGCGCAGGCTTCTCATTGCGGTGGCTTCTCTTATTGCGGAGCACGGGCTCTAGGTGCGCGGGCTTCCGTAGTTGTGCCTCGCGGGCTCTAGAACGCAGGCTCAGTAGTTGCGGCGCACGGGCTCAGTAGTTATGGCTCGCAGGCTCTAGAGCGCTGGCTCAGTAGCTGTGGCGCACGGGCTTAGTTGCTCCACGGCATGTGGGATCTTCCCAGACCAGGGCTCAAACCCGTGTCCCCTGTATTGGCAGGCGGATTCTTAACCACTGGCCACCAGGTAAGTCCGGTGGTAACCATTTTTCAATATAGAAATGTATCAAATCAACATATTGTACACCTTAAACTTACACAATGTGTTAATTACACCTCAATAAAGCTGGCGGGAAAAAAAAGAAAAGACCAGTGACTGGTACAGCTGAATTAAAACCCAGGCTTCTGGCCTCAGAGCTATACACTAAACCACTGTGATAGAGTGCTATAAAATAAACAAACCACATTTATCCTTTTCTCTAGTGACATTGAGGTTGTTTGCAATTTTCTCTACCATGAACAACTTTTCGTGAATATCACTGTGCCAATCTCCTTGTGCATATGTAGAATGTCTCCTGAGGGTATATACTCCAAGTGGGATAGCTATGGAATCCTTTTTGTTTGTTTTTTGAAAGAACAGAGCAGAGCAGATGTTATTTAAAACTTCCTTCTTTCCTTCAGAAAAAAAATTTTCTCTCTGATAGAATATATGTTCCATGAAGGCAGGGGTTTTTGTTTCTTTTGTTCACTGCTCTATTCTAAGCATCTAGAAGAATGTCAGGTACATGAGAGATAATCAATAAATATTTGGTAACTGTATGAATGTTTCTTGAATGTTAGGCTCTGTTGTCTTAATTATGTAAACTTTGTATAGGGTCCCAAACTGTGTGAGGAGAATTTCTATTTACTCATCTTTACGTGTTGAGAATTTTACCCAAACCTCAGATTTACCCCCAAAGAGGACTGGGAGAGAGACTTCTTAGATTCCAGCACTTCCTCTAGATGTTATTGGAATTCTCCTCAAGGACTTTAAGCTGGGAGGCAGGAAACAGATTCAGTGACCCAACAACCTGAGGAGAATGGGGAGGGAGACATGGCTGTAAACATCTTGGGCCAGTCTCCCCTGAAGCCCGGTGTGGCCTGCCCTTCTTGGTGCTGCCAACCACCATGGCACGGCTGAGCCCTGCCCTTGGAGAGATGGAGCTTAGCCATCACCAGCACCATGGATACCGCCAAGCCACAGTGGCTAAGGGGACTCCAGTGAAGAGTTCCCAGGCTGCCCTACTGCTCACTCTTGCCCTCACTCCTCACACCTCCAAAGCAGGGCATGTTTATGAGATACAAAACCAGACTAACAGCCCTCATGTGCCAGTGTGGCTCCACTGCAGTTTCTAGGAGAAATTCCTTTCATTATCTTGAATGTGAACAGCACCCTTCCAGAGAATCCAGCAATGCCACAGGTTTCCTCTATGTTTTATGTTTTCAACTCAGCCATGCTCTGAAGAAGAGAAGGAATCAGAAGCACACCCACCTCAGCACTAACTTGTTTTTAGCTGTGTTTTCCCAAAATGTCATAAATCAGATACAGACAACAGAATAGTGGCCAGACAGGAAAACTGTCACTTTGGGCTCTTTTTTGACTGCTGTTTAAATGGGAAAACAGCTGTATCTTTGATACTTATTTTTAAATCCCTCTTTAGGATAACTATTGGGTGAAGGAGATGGCACATGAAACATTTTCACATGTAAAACATAGGAATGGGTTTCTTATGAATGGAATTAAGAGAAGTTTTTTTTCTTTTTCTTTTTTTTTCCCCCTCTTGTCTATTTTCAACAGCTCATGCATTCTTTTACATTTCTCTTTATGTGAATAATCTCCTTTTTGGTTTTGTTGTTTACTCAAGACCCATGCTGATTCTGAGCTACCAACTCTTAGGAAGTTTCTGGCGTTAACACATCCATCAAATATTTAGGGCTACTATGTGCCAGGCCTTCTTTTAGGGACTGAACAGAATAAAGCTCCTGATCTCATGGAGCTTGCATCACATCTCATGAAGCTTACCTTCTCATAAAAGAAATAGATAATAAACAAGTATGTATATGCCAAGTGGTGCTAAGTTCAAGAAAGAAAAGAAAGTCAAAGTAAGGGGCAAAGAAGGTTGGAGAGGTGCTACCATGCAGAGGGCCTTTCTGGATGGCAGAGAAGGCCCCTTTCAGACTCTTTTCTTCATCATAACCTTAGAAGGTATGGGTAAAGAACACTGAAATATCCTAGTTAAACAATACTTCAACAGGACTCCTTAATCGTCAAAAGTGGATGTAGGTGTTTTTGTCCATGAACATCACTGGTAAGGTAAGACCACTTTGTGCATTATGAAATCCTGAATCTCAGAAACAAATGCATGATTCTCTGATCCTAACGTCCTCATCTATAACATAAAAACACTCCATGTTAGGATTATTGTAAAGATCCAGTAAGCTAGCATATATAGTGCCTGCATACAGTCAATACTCAGTAAATTTGGGCTTTCTTTTCTGTCTCCATTACTGCCGTACCCTTTCCCAGGCTCTTACCTTGATCAAAACAGATAGCCTTCTCCCCAAGCCATGCCTGCAATGCGACGGAGAGCGTTATGAAGGAACAATCAGAGGTGAGACTAGTTTTCCTCTTATCGTACTATTTCCTCAATCTCATAGAGCCTAGCTATTTTTTTTTTTTTATAGCTGATTCACTTTGTTATAAAGCAGAAACCAACACACCACTGTAAAGCAACTACATGCCAACAAACATGTTAAAAAAAAAAAAAAAAAAGATGTGAAAACCAAAGTTCTGAGAGACTTGACAACCTGCCCCAGGACAGGGATTTGGAAACGGACAGACCCAAGTCTTCTGGCTCCCGCCCCCCACCTCTCTGTCTTTGATTTCACAGCAGTGTAAACTGTTCGAGAGAGCTTAGCATCTCTTCCTCCAAGAACTGGCTCTTAACAGAAACTTCTGGCCATTATCTGAATGTCACACACAAGTGCAGTTAAGAATCTGCACTCAGGGCCTCTTTCTAAACCCAGTTACTCACTTCTACCTCATGAATTTCCTCATCCCAAAAGACAAGTTCCCAGGGGCCCCAGCAAAGTCTCCAGCTGCCCGACCCCCTCCTTCAGCCCCACCCACACCCTCAGGCTTCCTGCAGGAGGCCTGGCTCCTGCCCGTTCACTTGAGCTTGTCCAGCATCCCAAACACCTGTGTGAAACGCTCTCAGTCCAGGATGCGTCCGTAGCGCAGGGTGAGGTAGAAGGTCTGTTTCCCATTGTACTGCTGGATCCGCACAAACAGCTCCTGAGGCCGATCCTGGCTTTCCGTCATGGGGATCACGTCGGCCACAGGGCAGTATGTCTCCTGTCGCCGGCCCCAGAAGGTCAGGTGGGCCACCCGCAGCATGGTGCCCGACTCGTTCACGTACAGGATGCCCACCAGCCTCCGGAAGAAATGGCTCATCCAGCACAACATGGCCAGGGCAAAGCCAGCGATCCCGCCCGCCAGGCACAGGGAGTTGAAGGTCATGAGGCCCTGGGAGTACCAGTAGAGGCCAGGCGGCAAGGCCACCACCGTCAGGGCCGTCTGTGCCACCTTCAGCTGAGACAAGTACCCGAAAACCCTGATGGCATCAAACCGGTACACCATCTGAAATGTCTCTGTCTCTGTGCCGGGTGGTTTCTCCTTGGAGGCTGGTGGCCTGCTTCCCACCCACCTCCTAGGATCCTGCCCACTGCAGCACCACAGCTCGTGGAGAGCCCTTCCCCATGCATCTGGCCCTGGCGACCGCGGCACAGCTCGGAGGAAGGCAGCCATGACTTCAACGCCTGATGCCGGAAGTGCCTAGCTATCTTTAGGTAACTTGGAATGATAATAATTTCATATTGGGTTCCTCTAGAGTCCGAATGGGCCTAGAACGGTTGCCATTATATAGAGAAGAGCTCGTCAAAATGCCAAGAAGGAACCAGGGCACTAAGTTGGGTTATGTTATAAATATCCTGTCATGTGAGCGAATGAGGAAGAAACATGAGATAACTCTGGGAGGTCAGTGTTGGCTATCTCTCCCCAACACATCGTAGTCAGGATAAATATGAATACTTATTTAGAAATCCAAATCTCATCTCTTCCCATGGCCCTCAATGGTACCACATTAATAAAGAAAATTGGGGCTTCCCTGGTGGCGCACTGGTTGAGAATCCGCCTGCTAATGCAGGGGACACGGGTTTGAGCCCTGGTCCGGGAAGATCCCACATGCCGCAGAGCAACTAAGCCCATGCGCCACAACTACTGAGCCTGCGCTCTAGAGCCCGCCAGCCACAACTACTGAAGCCCGTGTGCCTAGAGCCCATGCTCCACAACAAGAGAAGCCACCGCAATGAGAAGCCCACGCACTGCAATGAAGAGTAGCCCCAGCTCACCACAACTAGAGAAAGCCCACGTGCAGCAACGGAGACTCAAAATGCAGCCGAAAATAAAATAAATAAATAAGATTAATTCCTTGGTAATTTTTTTTTATATTAGAAGAAACATATCACCAATACTGACAAATAATAACATGTGGCTTCCTTACCCTGACAGTTGAAATCCAGGTAAACTAAGCCCGCTTAATAGGGCCTTTACCTGTTTTTTCATGAACAGTAGATCGAAACCAAACTCATTATACTTTTACCACCTTACTCCCACTAGCCTCTTCCTTTGGTGCAGAAGAAAAAGCTCTGATTAGAAATAAGGAGAATTCATCGCTATGAACTTGATCAAGATATACAACTTCTTGAAATAATGTCATTTGCAGCAATATGGATACAACTAGAGATTATCATACTAAGCAAAGTAAGTCAGAAAGAGAAAGACCAATACCAAGTGATATCACTTATATGTGGAATCTAAAATACAATACAAATCAACGTATCTACAAAACAAAACCAGACTCACAGATATAGAGAACAGACTTGTGGTTGCCAAGGGGGAGGTGGGGAGGGGAGGGAAGGAATGGGAGTTTAGGATTAGCAGAGGCAAACTATCATATATAGGATGGATAAACAAAAAGGTCATACTGTATAGCACAGGCAACCATATTCAATATTCTGTGACAAACCATAATGGAAAAGAATATGAAAAAGAATATATATATATATATGTGTGTGTATATATATATGTATAACTGAGTCACTTTGCTGCACAGAAATTACACAACATTGTAAATCAACTATACTTAAAAAAGGTATATAACTTCTCAGAGTTTAGTGTCTTGAGCTTGGACTAGATGAACTCTGTGGGAACTTCTTGTTCATCTCCTGAGATCTTCCTATGAGAACATTCTTCCCCTTTCATTTCTTCCTCTATTCTTACTGCTTCTCTAATCATAACCACATCTGCGACACTATATTGCCCAATTCAGCAGGGTCTTCTTCCACTACCCCGACAGCTCCAGGACTGTGGGTGGTGGGGATTCTCCTGTGTTACCTTTCTAGTAAGTGATTGCGAACACACACTGCACAGTGTGTTCTTACTCTCTGTGAACATAGGAAGCACATACAGTACTCACTCATCCCAGCCTCCAAAGAGAGGCACTGCAAGGATTCTCAGCGATGGGGAGAAGAGATTCAGGACCCACCTTAGGAAAATTACTAAAAATATAAAAAGTAGCTTCTCCAAGTAGACCTAAGTGGCTAAAACTCTGAGATGTCACCTGCCTGATACTCTATTTTCATATACACAGACTTGGAATACTGCCAACTTCCTATTTTGACCTTGCTTTTATTTATGAGAGCCCTAACCTCATAATTAAAAACACCATGGTCCAGGCCTGCTGGCTTAGAGCACTGTGGAGTGAGTACACTTTGGGGTCTAATTACTCACTACTTAGTTAACTAATCCCCTCTTCTCACTGTTTCCCGTATTTTTTTAAAAATTGTGTTTGTTTGTGAAGTATACCTTTGTCCCCATCTCTGTCCCATCATTGCATCACATCAGGAAAGCATCCTTTCACCTCCTTGGAAAGCTGTAATGCCAAGAAATAATGAAAAGGTATTTCTTTTGATGGAAAATTCCATGTCGTCCAGAGATAAGAATGAGGAGAAAAGACAGCTGTCAGTGAACATCCTTTGAACCTTCCAAATCCATGTTACAAACCATTTTTGATGGTGCCAAAACAAACTAGCACATTGCAAAGGACATATGTCCTAGAGTGTGGTCCCCAGACTTTGCTTTGATACGTAAAGATTCAAAAAAATTCCGGGGACTGACTTAAGGTTGACAACTTTTAATTTTTCAAATAACGTCATTAAGAAAAAAAAAAAGACTATACTATTGCCATTTCATTTCATTTCATTTCAAAAGGACAATTTAGTGGTATATCCATGCGAGGGAATGCTATTCAGCCATGAAGTAATGAGGTTCTGACACATGCTACAACATGGATGAAGCCTGAAAACATTAAGCTAAGTGAAATAAGCCAGACACGAAAGGACAAATACTGTATGATTCCACTTATATGAGGTATCTAGAGTAGGCAAATACATGGAGACAGAAAGTAGATCAGAGGTTACCAGGGGCTGAGGGGAAGGCAGGAGGATGAGGAGTTATTGCTTAATGGGTACAGAGTTTCTGTTTGTGGTGATAAAAAATTTTTTAAAAAGATAGTGGTGATGGTCGCACATCATGTAATTAATACCAATTAATCGGACACTTAAAAGCAGTTAAAATGTCCACACACGCACAGAAGAAAGCACAGAGGTAAACAGACGTCCACAGATGTTTTCACTGAAGTCAGAGGATAGAACAGGTGCAGATCCAAGTGAGTTTATCAGTTCAGCTGTGGAAAAAGAAATAGTTCTGGATCACGTGCTGAGAGTGAAAGGGTCTTAGGATTGGAATCCTGTTTCTTCTCTCAACCCTGTACTCCTTTATCCAGATTTTAACATTCTCCATGATCTGGCCCTGGGTTTACCTAACCAACACACTCACTAATATGAACAACCCACTGCAGTCAAACCATGCTCCTCATGAGCCTAGAACATCCAGCTCTTTCCCATCTCCATCTCCTTATTCATGATGGTAATCCTCTTCCTTTGTTCAGTCACATCCTCCTGGTCGTCAAGGCCAGTTCAAGAACCATCTCCACATGGAGGAGACTAGCTCTTCCCTAATTATCCTATCTTCCTAACCATGCTCAACTCCCCTGGCCTTGAACACCACCAGCAAAGAACAGGCTATTCCCCATGAGACTTTACTTACCTACAGCAGTGTACTGGTTATTGTCTTCCATTTGTTGGTCTTGTGTAGGCTCCTTCTCTTAACCTTATTTTGTATATACCTTACTAAGCAAGTGCTAACAGTCTTATAAGTACTCAGTAAATACTACTATTGTTGACTAGTGAAAAATTAACAATAGTTGGTATTTATATGGCCCACACATTCATCGGTGCTTTCACATTCATAATCATAGGATCCTTGTTGACCACAGTACCTTAAATCCTCACAATAAACTTACTAATGGAATATTAGCTTCATTTTAATGAAAAAGAACCTGAAGTGTTCAATCAAGTGCCCTATGCTAGTTCATATGCTAATTAATAAAAATTAATAAAATATTAAATTAATTAATAGCACCAAATAATTAAAATCAGTCTCCTTACAGATTAAAAAAGCTTCCTAGTATGTCCAATCGAGAATAAACCTAGGAAAGCCTTTTTATATAGAAAATGACATATTTACTTGGTTATTTAATAAATGCTCCATCACACAACCTAGGTCTATCGAGCCAAGTTACTGAATAAAACTATTTGCAGCTAACTTAAAAAGTTATTTTCACCTTTAAAAAGTTAACAAGTAATATGTATTTGTTGCGGAAAAAATGAGAAAATAACTCAGGGGCAAAAGTCTATATTCCATCCCACTGCCTAAAAATCAACAACTATTGTAACCTAGCAGGACCCCATGGGGGCATGCCCGGGACAGGCCTTCCCCCAAATCCTCTGCTTTGGCTCCTCTCCGAAGTATCTAGATAATAGTATTTGACGCACATTTCCTGAGTTGTCTTGCAGATGTAAAAAACTCCCCTCTCCAACAAAAGGAAGATGTTAACTACTTGATGACCATAAACACACAGCTCCAGGCCTCCTGGAGCCTAAGGACTGATAATGTTAATCCCTGTGATACCACCCTGCTACCTCACCATCAGCCAATCAGAGAACCGTGCACAAGCTAATCACATACCCTGCGACCCGCCCCCTCCACCTGGCTTTTAAAAGTGCATTGCCGAAGCCCTTCCGGAAGCTCAGGGCTTTTTAGGGCATGAACCACCTCTTTTCCTTGCATGGCCTTCCAATAAACCTTTCTCTGTTCCAAACTCCGACGTTTCAGTTTGGCCTCACTGTGCGTTCGGCACACTAACTTGCGTTGACACTGTGAACAATATCTTTTTACACATTTCTTTGAACAGGAAATGGAATTTTTGTGTATTTATTTGTAGTCAAATGTACATCTATGTTCTCACTAATGACTCATGACTTATAAGCCAATCCTCTATTTTTGTACACTTAAGTTGGCTCACATTTTTTGTTTTTCATATTTTTTTCTATCACATCAAAAACTCTGCTGAACATCCCTCTATCCTCATGCACTTGTCCAGTTACTGTCTTAGGATGAATTCCTGGAAGCAGGACTTACAGGTCAATGGTAAAAACCTATTTTTGAAATGCTTTTTAAATGAAACAGAGGTGACAAAACACATATAAGGGACAAGCTAAATTTTTAGTACTCTGATGTACTTAAAAACTTTAAACCAGATACAACTCCAACTGTTTTTTTTTTAACCTGTCCAAAGAATTTAAATAGATGGTTTCCACATTCCAGTCCCTGCAAACTATGAAAACATATAGGTGAAAAGCATAGAAATCTAACATTGATTTGGAAGACCAGATATATCCTAATTTCAAAAACATTTTTAATTCTTTAATCAAATGAGAAACAAAAGTTAAGCAGAAAAAAGCTGAACCCGCATTTGTAAAAACGATCTCCAAGTTTTAAAGAAAAAAAAGTTTTATTCTTCTGATCTAAGAAATACATGTTCATTATAGAAAATTTGGAAAATACATAGAATAATGAAAATATGAATTTCCCAGAATCCAACAATACATAAGATAGGCTTACAGTTTTACTATTTTCTTACACATGTATTTTTTAACAATTTGCCATTCTCCTTCTCTCCCCAACCTGACCCCCCAACAAAAAAGTGGGGAAGGCAGCTCTTTGAGGCACATGGCCTGTCACATCCACTACACCTTGCAACCTCCCTGCAGACCTCTCTCCTCGCTGAGCTGTGGACTGTCCTTGCCTACTTTCCTGATTTCCATGTAAATGCACAACCCACCCCAAAGCAGGGCCAAAGTCCTGTGCTCTCAGAACTGCCAATGCCCAGCCTATCAAGAGAACTCACAATGTCAACTCCCAGCTGCCTCCTTCACTTCAGAGCCAGACTTCTCCCTAAGAACACCTTGAAGATTATCTCTGCTGATCAACATCTTCGGCAGTAACTAATGCCTCTTAAAATTTATACAGCACTTTAAAGTTTAACAAGTTCTCTCATACACATTTAATCCTCACAAGAGTCCTCTGAAGTAGACAGAGCAGATAGCCCTATTTAAAAGGGAAGGAAACTGAGGTGCAGAGGAGTTGAGATCGTAGCTAGTCAGTGGCAGAGCTTGGACCTCCCTGGCAGTCCAGTGGTTAAGACTCTGCACTTCCAGGGCAGGGGGTGCGGATTCAATCCCTGGTCGGGGAACTAAGATCCCACAAGCCGTGGGGCACAGGCAAAGGAAAAAAAAAAAAAAAAAGAAGCCATAAATTGACTCAAAGGTCAGAGCTCCTTACCTAGCAATTATTAACAAAACATTTTTAAGTCTGACAACTAGAAGTTAAGAGCTAGAAAGATCTTCAGTAAATCATCTAATTCCTTCTCAGTATTCACATGTAAAGGAAAGTAAAAAGAAAAGGCAGGTGATTGCCCAAAGTCACCAAATATTTTGTGATGAAGAGGATCTAAAGGCACAATCTTCAGACTCCCAGGGCAGTGCTCACACCAGTCATCCCTAGAGAGATGTTCTTTAATAAGCTGGACTCTCATCCGGTGTCTTCCGCTTAGCCAAATGTCAATCAGGAATTAAAATCCTAAAAGTGTAGAATGTTAGAGCCAGAAGGGACCTTAAAGACTACCCAGGCCAATCCACTCGCTTTAGAGATGAGGAAAGTGAGGTCCAAAACCCACGGCTTCTGCTGTTCAGTTCTGTGCACCTTCCACTCACCATATTACTTCCCTTCTTTAGTTATAAACAAAATCTGGCCAAGGATGTTTACTGCCTTCTCGGACACAGTGTGTGATAGGCCACAGATCAGCAAAGCCAAAGTAAAACTGATCGGGATTTGATTTCAGAAGATACCTTGTTGGTAACAGATGCACCCACCATGACTGTATCATAAAATAACCACGTTCTGCTGGGTTCTAGGCAGGCTCCCCCATTCTCTACCCAGACAGAGAAAAGGCCTATTGAAATGTGCGTGTTTCTTAGAAAAGGGTACCAATGGCCCTTTGGAAGTCGCCCATCTCTTGAATCTGTGAAAATGTAGCAATATTGTTTTGCTAAAGGCTTCTACTCCACAAATCAACCAGGAATCCTAACTAAAACTGGCAGCACAACACCAGGGCTGTCACAGTTCCCTGACCCTAAAGGACCCAGACCCTCCTCCCACGGTCTTTGTGTACCATTCAAATCCGCTTCTCAATGTGTGCTACCACCTTGATTCTTCTTCTTTGGTTCCACAGTTCGATGGCCAGTCCCATGGTTCTACAGCTAGCCTTACCTCTCTGGTGAGATGGAAAGCTCTTTGAGGGCAAGGAACCACTTCTATTGAACACATGCTACTGAGAGAACACTGTGCTTTGCAGG
The DNA here is from genome assembly GCF_965194805.1 of Balaenoptera borealis. Classification (NCBI taxonomy): domain Eukaryota; kingdom Metazoa; phylum Chordata; class Mammalia; order Artiodactyla; family Balaenopteridae; genus Balaenoptera; species Balaenoptera borealis. Next base: position 9,990,113 of record NC_138877.1, read on the forward strand.
GTAAAATACGGCCCCTACCTTCAAGAAACTTACACAAGGATAAACAAAACCATGTGCAAAACCAAGCGCAGCCACAGAGGTGTAAACAGGAAGCGGTGGAGCCCAGAGGGCGAGGATAATAAGCCTGAGTCGTAAAGGGCTGGTGGAATCAGTAGGAGAGAGGGCGGTAGAGGGCAAGCCGGGCAGGCAAACCAGGCAGGCGGGCCAGCGCCAGCAAAGGCAAGGAGAGAAACAGTTCAGCGCTGCAGGAACATCAGGCGCAGGACAGAGTGGAGGGAGCTGAGGCTGGAGCGGCGGGCCTAGCAACGTGGGCGCAGCAACGAGGCCGTGCAATTCGCGCTGACCCGATACGGGGCCGCTGGCGCACCTCGCGAGTAAACCAATTTGGGCTCCCGTTGCGAAGCTCTGTCAGTGACGGCCTCCAGCGGCCGCGCAACCCCCTCCCCCGGGCACCTGTGCGCCTTCGCAGCCGCCAAAGCACACGCAGGGCTGCCTCCCTCCGCCAGATTTTCTACGCGGCCGCGCGCCCGGGTCCCAGCCCCTGCCCCTGGGCCCCCGCTTCTCCGCTCAGGTTTAAAACGCCTGTTGCCGCACCGTGGCGGGTGCCTGCGTACCAGCGGGCGGCCCGGCGGTTTCCTCTGCAGTCGCCATCGGGCTTTCCTGAAGAAGACTGCCCGCGGGCCGCCGACCCCGCGCTGCGAGGCTGGGGGCGAAGGCTACCCGCCCGGCTGGCGCAGGGGCCGCGCGGGGGCCGGTGCCATCTGGGGCTCGCGCCAGGCGCAGTGCCGACAGCCGTCCTCCTGCGAGGGTGCAGCATGGAAACCAACGGGACGGGCCACCCGCGTCTCGAGCCCGCGGCCCGGCCGGCACCGGGTGGCCCGGCTTCCCCCCGGCAGGCTCGGGCCGGGGCCGGGCAGGGGGCTCGCTCGGCCGGGTCCGCGCGGCGCCCGGACGCGACATTACCTGGCCAGCGTAGTTTTCCCCGAGCCCGGGAGGCCTCGCAGGAGGTAGAGGTGTTTCCGAAAGCTGTGGCGGCGCGGAGGTGTCCCACGCGGGGGCGGCGGGGCGGGCGGCCGAGGCGGCTGCTGCTGCTGCCGGAGGCTCAGCCTCCCAAAGGATTCAAGAAAACTCTCCTCCATGGGGTGGAGGCTGGCTGCGAGAATACTGCGTTCCCCTTCCTGAAGTCACGGTCTTGGCCAAAGCTGTTGTTTTTGTGGCTCTCCGGCCATGTGATAGATGGAGGGGCGGGCGCTCGGAGCCCAGCCCCTCCTTCCCACCCTCCCGAACTGCGCTGCGTGGGAGGGGTCGTCCCTACCTGGAAAGCTGGGGACGCTGGGAGACTGACAGCCGGGAAAACCTGGGCAACGCGACCTCCGCCCCCCTCCCCCCTGCCTCCCCGCCCCCCCCACGCCTCCCGGTGCCCTTCGCCCTGGGGGCAGAGGCCCACCGGGTGGGGCACTGGACACTTCCCTGGGCCGCCCGCATGGAAGGCAGGCCTTCTGCAAAAGTCCTCCCCCACCCCACCATCCACTGGCCTAGACCTTGAAAGTGAAATTATTTTAGTTGACGATAAGAGACCGTGAACAGCATTTTGAACAGTAACAGTAAAGACCTTTGTCTCCCCCAATTCGTGAGCACCAATATCTGGCTGGTGTCCCAACGGCTAACACCACTCTCCCAGGGCCTGTATCTTTTCCTTTTTTTTAATCCTTCTTTATCAGCCTGCCAAAAATATTCTTAGAAAGCTTTGTTGCCTCTACATAACTTTAGAAATCTCTTCTTCTTCAAAAAAAAGCACCTCTTAAAACTCAGATTGATTTATGAACAGTAGTATAAACTAGGCCTCCTGAGAAGGACAGGCTACTGCCCAGGTTCATGCCCTGTTGCCACAGGAAAGGGATGGCCTCCCTAGGAGCTTTCAGCTCCCCAAGGAAAGGAGCAGTCTACTGAAACAACAGAAAAGCATCCAGAATTAAGTTCTAAGTTCCAGGAACTGGTGAGCGCCAGTTGGTTGATCACCACAGTACTCTCCACTGTTTCACACTCAGGAGTGTGATAGAGAGATCCTATTTTCTGAACTAAAATTCAAGATGCATGGACTGAAAGAGACAATATTAAAAATTAACACCATCCTGGAACAATCCGGGATATATGGTGGCTTTGGCTGTAATAACCATTGTAAAGTAAATACATTTTGTTTCTGGCAGCTAAGGTATGAAAATTTTGAAAAGGAATTCTGAAGAAAAGCAATTTCCTTCTAAAACAAAACCCAGAGATTGCACAATAAGCTTCAGCGGAAGGGACTATCCAAGTACGGGGGGGGCTCCGTGCTGACAACTTCACCTTCCTCTTGGGGTGCTGCGGAGGGGGGATGGGAGGGAGATGAGTTACTCTCTTGAAAAATCCCTTCCCAGCATTGGAGGAAGGATTCTTAGCACTTCTGAGAAACACTGAAATTTCAAAAGCTTCTCTAAATATTAGGGGGAAACCATAAGGAATAGAGAATATACATGAATCATAAAAATACTGATGCTTATAATGTATGTAGCCTATCACACTTCCATGTATCTACAATACTTCTTACAAGACCATTTTTGCCCAGCCTCAAATACTACCTTTTTCATTCTAGACTTGCACTCTCTAACATAGGAGCCAATAACCACATGTGGCTATTGAGCACTTGAAATACTGGTCCAAACAACAGCAGGTCCAAACTGAGATTAAAATACACTGAATTTCAAAGCTTCAGTATGAAAAAAAAGAATGTAAAATATCTCAATAATTTTTATATTGATGTGTTGAAGTGATAACATGCTGTGTATTGGGTTAATATATTATTAAAACTAATTTCATGTTTCTTTTTGCTTTTTTAACTTGGCTAGTAGAGAAGTCTAAATTACATATGTGGCTGACATATTTCTTTTGGACAGTGCTGCATGAGACTTCTGTCCATTTCTATTTCCTTCTATAGAGGTTGTCCCAGACAGCGTGGGAGAGGGCAGCAGGAAGACACACAGCTTTGGGGGCTAGAAGTTTCGGCACACTGAGTCTGCAGTGCCTGTGGCAGCTGAAGCAACGAAGTAGATGCTGGAAAATGTGAATGTGCTATTAGAAGAGAGGTCTGAGCCGGAGACAGAGCTTTGGAAATCCTTCCCCTGTGAGAAGAAGATAGAAAATAGAGCAGACGGCTGAAGAGGGGGCTCGGGGACAGCATTTAAGGACAGTCTTTGAAGTGGATCTACTGAAGGAGAGTACGAGAGAAAGAACTGTAAGATAGTGTGTGGAGCCCCAGGGAGGGAGAGTTCAAGGAGGAGAAAATGGTTGGCAGTATCTGAAGGTGACCCCTGACACTTCTCCTTTCTCTTAGCTCCCAGATTTAACTAGTCAACAAGCCCTGTTTTTCCCAATTTATTCCTCAGAACCACACTGTTTAAAGCTATCTGTGTATCTGTTTCCTACCACTAGACTGTAAGTTCAAAGGCAAGGACAGCGTTGCCCTTGTCACCCCAAGAGCTAACACAGCGTCTGACATTCAGAGATGCTCAATAGTTGTATATGGACCCGAACTGCTTTCTCAGTAGATGAGTCTGAGCTTGGGATTTACTAAAGATTAAGACTGAAAAAAGATAGTGATAACGTCAGCTAAGGACTAATGTAAACAGTCAGTGACCTTATTGGCAGATCTGAGAACCACCCTGCTCCCAGATAGTATCTACGTTCAGATCCTTACCAGCCCTATCTAGGTGGCAGCCTCCAGAGAGGAAGGCTACCCCCGAGTCAGAGGATCCCTGTGATAACACTCCTTCATGCCCTCAGTTCAGCCAACCAGCTTTTCAGCTCTAAGGTTCTGTTACATTTCTCTAGAAGGTGATGACCAGCACAATCTCACGTTGCTGCACTACAAACCATTACCATGGTAGACATAAAGAAAATAATCTTAGGAGTAATTTCTGGCAAATGAAGAAACATTCAAATGTTTCCCTAATTATTACTGTTTAACAAGATGTGGAAAAATAAGAGCCTGCACAGGAAGAGCCACTGGAAACCAGGAATTTAACCCTCAAACCTACAGTTCCAAATACCCCACGATTTGGAATGCTCAATTGTAAGTCAGCCCTGGGTTCCTCCCCTGCAGATGCCAAGATGGCAGAAAGTCTGAAACCAAGATGAAGTTTCCAGAGCAGGCTAACCAAAGACCCTGTAACACAGTAGAACCATTTAAAATATATAGGTAGTAGCTTCCCAATTTTCTCTAATCCTATGTCCTTTCTTCACCTACCAAAAGCTTCTGATTTTTTACTCAAAAAAATGCCTTATATACATACTTATTCACCTTGTTACATAAGTGACATGAATTGAAAGGACAGGAAAGCATCCCTCTGTGCCTGCTTAGCTGTTTCTATGGTGGACCACTCATTGCTACAGCACCTCCAGCTCTCACCTTCCACCACAGTCTGCACTATTTGGCCATTCAGAGGTAGTGCCTCTCTACTTAAAACTGCTCCCTCCTGGCTCTTCCCTTATTCTTCCCCTAGAAGCTCGATGGAGGATGCAGAAAGCTGGAAGAGGTTAGGGGAAGGGGGACAAGGGGAGAGCAGTCATGCAGAGTATGTCTGCTTGGCTGAATTGACAGGGGAAATGCTCAGGAATCTGGTGGCCTAGGATAAGTCTGCTAATGCAGAAATGTCCTCTGGGTAAGACTGATTTTGCTCATTCTAACCTCACACTGCCTCTGCCTCCTATATTCCTTCCCTCTCTCTATTTGGCATCACACTCCTCCCCAAAGGCGATGGCCATAATTCTATTTCCACAGCACCTAGTATTTGCCACTGTGCACAGGGACACTTGAGGAGTATAAGCTTTGAGGAGGAAGCCTGGGAGGTGGGGAAAGTAGCCCCAACCCATTTTTCTAAAGCTCCATTCTGGAAATTAGAGCAAGGTAATAAAGGCAGGAGCTGGAGAAAGCTGGGGGCATCCTGGAACCTAAGTACAAGCCTAGGTGGGTAGTTAGCTGGTATGCATCAATACAGTACAAAGAAGTCTCAGAACTGGTCACCACCCCTGCCATACTCACTGTTAAATATTTATGATATTACCCTTGCTTACAGCCATGGTGGTGTGGACTCTAATGTATTCATTAGAAATCCATAATTGTTGCTGTCGAAGTCTCCTAAGAAAGCAAACATTTGCCAGATGCCAGAGTCTCCTCTGCTTCAACCCTAATCCTGATCAGCTCTTCCCTGAAATCATCCCATCCCAGGCCAAAGGTAAGTCCAGTTTCACAACGGCTCTAGGAGCCTGCACAGAGAGCAAGACCTTAGGGAGTTCAACCAAACAGTGAAGACCTCGGTCTCTGTCTGGAAGAGACTAACAGTCTAGTAGAAAGATAAACTGAAACTGTACAGAATGAACATAGGAAAAACATTGAGCTATTTTAAATAAAGTGCTCAGTTCCTGATTAAGCAGACAGAACTCAAATACTTAACTTCCACTCCCTCACTGAAACCCCACGAAAATGTAAAGGTTTTTTGGCGGGGTGGGTAATCATTATTATTTTTAAGTATAAACTGTAAGAAAAGAGAGAAGATCACAGCAACAAAATTTCAAAAACTGGAAAGCAAAAGGCCCAGTGTTAATTAATTTGGAAAAAAATTTAAAAATAAAACTTGAATTACAGAAAGCCAAGAAACAATACCATTTACACTGCATCACCCCTAAAATTTCAGGAATTGGAAGATTTAGGGCTCGACGTGGGGCTCTAAACAGGAAGGTCAGTTGAAAGTCCGTTTAAGAAACAAATGTCCACACAGTCAGGCAGCTGCCCACCCCCTACAGAAGCCTGGAGGTTTATTCTCTGGAGAAGATAAAACAGGATGAGGAGGAGTAAGAGGCAAGATAAGGCAGGCAACACTCCCTTTCTGAAAACAGAGAGATTACATAAATGCCTACATGTTGAATAATGAGAAATCACCCCTTAATTTATATTTTTCAAATACGAATTTTTGTATTTGAAGTTTGTTAAGTACAAGTAAACTAAAATAATAGTAATAATAAAAATAATTATTATTGTAGTATAGTGCAAGTCCCACAATCCCTAACCAAAATCCTTGAGGTCAGATATGTTTCAGAATTTAGGAAGTTCTAAGTGGGGTCTAGGGCACCCCTGGTAACTTAACACATTAATATTTCTGCAGTAAAATGTCTGAAGAGTCACACTAAGTGGGATAAATAAGGAGTAAAATTAACCTGTCTGTTTGGGTCAAGTCTTGCTGTCAACTTAGTTTTCATGCCAAACATTTCAGAAACAAAACAAAATAAAAACAACTTTTGGTTTTCAGAGTTTTTTGGATTTCAGAATTCTAGAAATGGAATCATGGACCCATACTTGGATATAGGGCCTATCCTTCTATTCTGATGCAATTTTAAAAATAAGCTACTCAAGTTTTCTGTGCCTTATTTTCTTCATGAAACAAAGTAGGGCAAATATCTTCAAAATTAGATAATAAAATGTTCAAGTTGTTACCTCTTTCGTTGAGTTTTTTATTAGTAATCAGGAAACTGATTAAGAACAGTTGAACAGATTATTCAAACCAATTTCGGTATCCACTGAGTGTATCGCTCTAAATTATCCTTCAGGTTGGCACTTAGCACTCACTCTTTCTTGATGATGAGGATCTTCAACAGTACCAGGAAGACGGAGACTTCAACTACAAACAAACACAAGCCCAGACAAGTCCAGACAAAATGGTGACATGAATGGAGTTTGCTGTCAGTTTCCCAAACTCCTGACCTACTTATGCCATCCCCTCACATCTAGAACTTCACATTGTCCCCACAGCCCCGCACTCTGCCTGGTCCTGCCTCATTCAAGAGCCTGTCCTCCTGATTATGCCCAACTTCCCGTCTCTAAATCAAAACCTGGTCTATGTCCCATTCCCTGATGATCCAGCTATTTACATTATAAAGTTAATAATAAATACACTTAATTCATGCAAATGTGTTAATAAGTTTATTGAGTCGATATGTTGCTCTCCTAGATCAGTGGTCCCCAACCTTTTTGGCACCAGGGACCAGTTTCGTGAAAGACAATTTTTACACGGGTGGTGGGGGGGGGGGGCGGATATATGATGGTTCAGGTGGTAATGTGAGTGATGGGGAGTGCAGAAGAAGCTTCACTCACTCGTCTGCCACTCACCTCCCGCTGTGCGGCCCAGTTTCTAACAGGCCTCGGACCTGAACCGGTCCAAGGCCCAGGGGTTGGGGACCCCTGTCCTAGACAACACAATTTCTGTTCTGCCAGGGGCATTTCAAAGACAAAGCTGTAACCAACTAAGGTACTTAGGGGAAGGGAATTAACCCTAACTAAGAGCCTATTATTTTTCAGGCACTATGCTAAGAACTTTGCACAAGTTATTTCATTTAATCCTCATTTATTATCCCCATGACAGGTTGGTATTATAAATGTAATTTTTTTACAGGTGAAGAAATTGAGGCTCTGAGAGGGTAATTTGTTTAAGGTCACATAGTCAGTCAGCGGTAGCTTCAAGATGCGAACCCATCTTCTTTCCAGCACTCTGCCCTACGTCCTTAAAGAAGTGAGGCAATATAAACACCCTGGCCACCAGCAGGAAGAGGATTTTAAAATAGGCAGGGATTTGAGGCTCCCAGAGCCAACCACATTCTCCTGCTATTTCCTTCTTTCTAAATTTCTGTTTACCCCTTGATGCCGACTGATCATTATGCCAAACACAAAACTAGGAGGCCCATTCTCATTACAATTATAAAAAACCTGTACATGGCTACAGCACTCATAAAATTCCCCAACAAGAGAGGACAAATAATTAGGGATGACTGCTCTGCGAGGTTCACAGAGGGCAGTTCGTTTAGCATGAATATAGAAGATGAACATAAAAATCAAAAAAGTATGGTCCATAAAGTGTCCTTGACACAAAACTAGCAGATAGAAAACACTCTGGAATTAGCTACTGCCAAACATACCCATGCTTGTTGCATGCTGCTTATACTGGTGTCACACTGAGGGGAAGCCTCACATAAACTCCATGAGGCCAGGGATGTTTTCACTGCTATATCCTCAGTGTGTAGAACAATGTCTGAACTGAGGCAACTCGATAGACATTTGTTGAACAAATGAATGAATTTCTTCACCTCCTTTCTCTGGAATTCCTCATAGCCTCTTATCTCTTCCCCTCCTATATTTAACCCACATTTTCCAAATCTCTAAACTCTTCTCCCAGATCTTTAGTCCTTCCCCTTCTTCTTTCAGCAGAACCATGTTTAAAACAAACAAAAACATTTTTACTGGGTATATGTGTATTTCTAGTTAGCTGAGAAATGGAAACACAGAACACTCTTAGAAATAAATGAAAAGAGAAAACATATGGTAAATGCAGAGTACATTCAATTCTTATCAAATGCAGACAGATACATACTGAAATCATGGCAGCTGTGTTTATTTCATAATTTAGGCATTTGAAAAAAAAGTGCCATGTGTTTATTTTAATGTCACTTGATGTCAAGTTTAAAACATGAGTTTGTCTACATGTTTTACCTCTTTTCCTAGAGAATCTTTTAATATTTAAATATAACCTATATCCCTAATTCCCAGCCATCATCACATATCAATCTGGGTGGACGTGAGGGGTGAGGGGGTGGAAATCCCTCATAAACTGTGTGTTGACAGAATGCTCTAAAATATATTCTAACTAATAAAGTTGGAAAATAAATTTGGCAGCAACAATCTAAGCTTTGTTGTATTTCATAAAAAGATCTACATTTAAAGGAAATAAAAACATCACATGTGCAGTAGCACACAGAGTTGCTATGGTAACAGACTACATTTTTTATATTTACTCTTCAATTGTAGTACCTATGAGCTATTACAACCAAATAATGTCAACATCCATTTCCTCCTGATCATATAGAGGTCTCTGGAATAAGTTGTACTTACAGTTCAAGGAATCCTCATTTTTTTAACCAATCTTCTTCTGTCTTTTCTAGAAATCATAATTAAAATACATATAATAATGATTAATATTTGCCATTGGTATTAGGTTTGCACCATCATTTAACTCACATAGGCACACTCCCCAAATGAGAAAAAAACATAATAAACATAAATGTCAGTTTAAACATTTAAAGTATTGCTGTGTGCGTGTGTGTGTGTGTGTGTGTGTGTGTGTGTGTGTGTGTGTGTTTGTATGTTTAGGTAGGAAAAAGGTCTCCATGGGAATGAGGAGAAATATGTAGAAAAATGTACTTGGTTTTACTACCTGAGCACACAAACAAATCTACTTTTCCCACAGCTGTGTTTATATGAACAGTTAAGAAATACCTACTATCCTGAACTATATAATTCTATGTTTCACTAAACCTTGATTTTACTATTTATTTCAAAATGTACCTCTGGCGTTGCCTTTGGGCACATTTAAGTCACTATCAACTAATGTAAACAGAATACCAGCCACCCTCTCCTCATTACATTACACAGAGTACTGGCTTTTCCAGAGTTTCTGTTACCTTTCTAACCTTCCCAACCAGTCCTCCTCCAGCTACCTGGAGAATTAACAGCCTGTCAGAACCATCATGGACCACCAGAACATACCAATAATGAGGTGCTTCCAAGTCAAGTAAATATGAATCTAATTTGTAGCTGTTACTTTATTATAACAAGATAAGATTGAGGGCTGGACAGGAGAAAAAGATGTAAAGAAGAATAAATGACTCTCCTAAAACGGGGACCTCAGTCACCCACAGTTGGCCCTTATACCAGCCTACACTACAACAAAGTTAGGGAATTAAATGCAACTTTCTCTTTGGGACTAACTGAAAGAAACATACATAGATTATCCACCCATCCACATACATTCTTTCTCTAATTTAATACAATGGATGTAGCTCTTCATGTTACATTTGATGGAACAGGTTTTCTTTTTTTTTTTTTTTTTAAGAAACTAGTTAGAGGGCATTATGCTAAGTGAAATAAGTCAGACAGAGAAAGACAAACATTATATGATATTGCATATGTGAAATCTAAAAAATATAACAAACTAGTGAATAAAACAAAAAAGAAGCAGACTCAGATATAGGGAACAAACTAGTGATTATGGGAGGCGGGGGTAATATAGGGGTGGGTAAGTGGGAGGTACAAACTATTGGGTATAAGCTAGGCTTAAGAATGTATTGTACAGGGCTTCCCTGGTGGCGCAGTGGTTGAGAATCTGCCTGCCAATGCAGGGGACACGGGTTCGAGCCCTGGTCTGGGAAGATCCCACATGCCACGGAGCAACTGGGCCCGTGAGCCACAACTACTGAGCCTGCGCGTCTGGGGCCTGTGCTCCGCAACAAGAGAGGCCGTGATAGTGAGAGGCCCGCGCACCGCGATGAAGAGTGGCCCCCACTTGCCACAACTAGAGAAAGCCCTCACACAGAAACGAAGACCCAACACAGCCAAAAATAAATTAAAAAAAAAAAAAAAAAAAAAAAGAATGTATTGTACAACACAGGGAATATAGCCAATATTTTGTAATAACTGTAAATGGAAAGTAACCTTTAAAAATTGTATTAAAAATTTTAAAATCAATTAAAAAAAGAAACCAGTTAGAGAAGGTCTGCTTTGAAAGCCATAAAAATATACCTCTACTGACTTCTTCCACTGCAAACAGATCATCTTCAGTGTCTTCCAGTCAAGAGGAACCACACAGTCGTCGGGCAACAAAGATTCTGCGAAAAAAAAAAAAGAGAACAAATTTCATCTCTAATGTCACACATATTTTTACCCTAAATATGAAGATATGCAAACATGATATCTAGACCACCATAATGATAAAAGCCTGGTTTTTAAGATATTTCAGTGATAGCTAAAGCAGGAGTTAGTCTGTCTCAGATCTCTATTAGTAAACACTATCCAGACTCAATAAAAATGCTTATGTATATATATAAAGTGATATGTATCATAGTTCATATTCTCATGTAAGTACAAATATATACACATCAGTAGCTTCAAGTGGTACTGTCACAGGGCATAAAACTTAGGTAGACATCCTTTCCTGTGACATGTATAAAACACTGCAAGTACAGCAAGTTTAGTTTTCTTACGAATTGCTCCTTCCACATAAGAGTGTCTGGGGGAAAAAATCCTCACAATTATGATGCTCATAAGCAAGTCCAAACATTGATTTATACCTATCAGCCATACCAAACCACAGAAAATATTTTTCCTATACTCGCATATCCCTAGCAACATGGGTAGTTCGGTTTCTTCAGGCCTATGTATGACTCTACTATATAATCCCACTGTGTCTGCAGAGCTCCTAATACTAGAATTCATTTGAGTTCCCTGTCTTATTTACAAGGTCATAGATACACCAGAGCTTTGCATGTCCAACCTAGGTAAACAAATTAGTTTACAGCCTCCACTTCCAGTTTTCTCCTTTCCTTTTTTAAGCATACACCATTTCCAAATGTAAAATTCTTTCCCTCTGTTTTTCTTTTAAGTCATATTTGTATAAGCACTGCTTATAATTCACTTCCATTTGGAGCCATCCCAGGCAAAACCATAACCCCATATTCTCTTCAACAATCCCTTTAGCACAGCTAACCTCACTCATAAAATATTCATAAGCTTCTCATTTATATTTTCTCTGTGCAATAATTTTGTTTTGTGTTAGTCTTGTCTCCCCATTTAGAAGGTAAGCTACTTGATGAATGAGGTCTATTTCCTCTAAAAAGCTTTCCAAAGCTTAATTAATGGATGCTGGATCATTATTGTTGATTATGATAGTATTGTGCATTCAAGGGAGGAGGTTTAGAATCTTTTCCCACTAGTGCTTTCATGCTTTCTGGTGCCATCTAAGGCAGTGATTGTTAATATTTTGGGGTCATGGACGTCCCTGAGAAGCTGTTAAAATCTATGGACTTTCTCCCAGAAAAATGGCACAAAATGCCACAAAGAATTTTGCATATGACTTCAGAATATGGACTTTGGACTAAGATTCCTGACTTAAAATGACTTCCATTACCTTTTTAAATTCTCCAAAGCAAATGCAGTTTAATTTTTAAAATTGGTATGTTTCTTTGGTGCATCTAGGAGGATAGAAAATTGCAGCAAACAGTTACGATGTGATTATTCACAAAGTTTGCAAAAATGATAAACATGATGCCAGAACAGGTTGATAGTTGTAACTCCTCTGACTCTGAGACTTAGCTAATCTTGGGTCTGAGCTGAGTGGACCAAGTTTGTCCAGAACAGCAGAAGTTTAGGAGCAAAGTAAAAAACATTGGAAATCAAGCTGTTAGAGAACCCCAGGCTCCCTGGTAAGTACAGAAGAAAAAGAGTATCAGGAAGATACAGGATGCAGGGACTGGAGCTTTACTTCTTGGCTCTTACAGCTTCTGTCCCCAAGGAAGGGGAAACATGCAATTGCATGAAATCATTAACACGTGCAATTGACTTACAGATAAGGAAAAGTTGGGATATGTGCCTCATTTCCTCTTTGAGATATTTAGCATCTTGCATAGGCATACTATTTAGCAGAAATTTACTTAGAATTTTACTTACAGTATTAAAAAAATCATATTTTCACTTTTTTTAATTCACAGGTAGATTTTTCACTTCCAAAAACAACAATCTTAAGAGCCCAAAGGAACTTCTCAAGGCAACCAGTTAGACTCCTTACTAACCTTCTTTTCAGTACCCTTCTCAGACAGTTCTTAAAAATTAAATTCAACTGATTTCAGATATTTTTTTCATCACTTAATCTTCACTGTCCCCCTTTTACTATTATCAAATCTATGAGCTATAATGTGAATGAGAAAGGAAAGGGCCAAGCGCCAAACAAGGGAAATGTAGAAAGCAGAAAGATTTTTCTTAAAGAAAGCAGTCCATCTCTATTTGTTACATAATCACTGTTTGCCTGTCTCATTCTTCATTCTTCCCACTGTCTGTTGAAACTGAGAGTCCAAATATTCAACATGCTCAAAGACATTTCAGACGACTGGCTGTGGAGGTGGGGGGGTGGGGCATGACTCCACCGAGCACCGTTTGCTATGTGTCCTCCACTTCCACCACTGAAAAGTATCGCAACATCAATTAACTGCATGAAATCACTAAAATGAGGTAGAAACACCGCAAAAATTACTCGCATATGTTAAATTGGACTTTTAATTTGTAGCAAATAAACTCAATTTACCCACTGGAACTCCAGGAGATCCAAAAAGCTTTACTAGTTGAAAGGCAAACTCTTGTGATAACGGTAGCTTAAGGGAATCAAAGTAGTCAGTGCTTGTTAAATCTTGGTTATCCTCTGTTTGTGAGAACTGTAATGGTTTAGGTTCTTCCCATGTCTCTAGCTTTTCACCAAAACTTTCATTTAAAAAGTGAAGATCAGAAGTGACCCTAAAAGAGTACAAAGTATCAGGTGGGCTACTTAAAATTTCTGAAGACGTGAACCTTACATCATTTAGTTTATCATCTACTCTCCTCTGAGAGTTGAAAGTCAAAAATGGTTTCTTGCTTGTAAAAGATATCTTCCAAAAGCTAGATGTATATTGTAGCATAAGAGAAGGAATAGGGCTTTTGTAAAAATACACAGAGTGCCTTAGTCTATTAAATAGCAGGTAATGAGAATAAAATTGTCCACCAACATTTAGAAGAGAATCTTTGACAATGTCAAAGTAAAACCATGATGGATGATGATTGAAGGTCATAATGTTTTGCTTATTCTCTTCTTCATTATTTATTTCTGAAATTACATCTTTTTCTTCTTCCAAAATAATTTTTATTCCATGGCTTTCTGTTAACAATTCACATTTCCCCATTTCTTTTACAGTGATATGACTCTGTCCCAGTAAGTTAAAGTTTGGTGCCAAACTGAAAATCCTTTTCTGCCTCCTTTTTTTATTCTTTGTTGAGTGTAAGGCATTCTTTAGGCTATCCAGTTTAAGGAAGTGGCTTCCAAAGATATTTGTCTCTGTTTCTATGATTGAAACTATATTCTCAGTTGGAGGTGACAAATCTTCATTTTCTATCGATAGCTTCTCTTCTATCAATGTTTCAGGACTGTTTCCTGGTCCTGATGCTCCTTCAGAAGGAGAGATCAATTTAATCAATTGTCCCCTGTTGTCAGGATGAGCCAGTTTTTGCCATCTATCTCTCTTTGGTCTCTGTTCACAGATAAACTTATTAGGTCCCTCAGGCCAGCTACCAAAATAGGGCTGTCTATCAGAGCCCAACTGTAATTCTTCATCAGAGAAATCATTTGAGAAAAAAGCCCAGTAACTGTTTTTAGATGTATTTACTCCTTGTTCCTTTCTTAAAACTTTATCTGAAGTTCTGGATCCATATTGATGGTATAGACTTGTTTCATTCAGGAGACTCTTATCTACCATCTCTTTCTTCTGCATATATGAGCATGGGGTTTCAACAAATCGGTCTTGGATGTGTAATGCCATGATATCCCTACTTTCAATATACTTTTCTACCTTTGTGCCAGGGCAGTCATCACTTGCTACATAGGAGAGATTTTGAGTCACTGTTGAACAAGAAACAGAGCTTTCATTTGGCATCAATGACAAACTTAGAAACAAGTCATCATCTTCCTTGGGGAGGAAATTCTTTGGTGTATTGTCCAACTCAACTACAGACATAACATGTGGCAAACTGTTTTCAGAATTTATGTTTTCCTGTTTCTCATCTTTATGGACATTCACAAAATCTCCTACTTCATTTCTCAGACCACCAGTTAAGGAACACTCTGATTCTCTTTTGGTCTCTTCTAAGTCTTCCTCTTCACTCTGAGATGGGTCCTGATCTTCCAGTGTAAGATAACTTAAGGTTTCAAATGAGTTTTCCTCCATGATTTTACTATGACTGTTCTGCTTTTTTTTTCTTTTTCTGTTTCTCTTCTTGGCTTTGCTGAGCCTGTGCCCAGTTTTCTTCAAATCTCTTTCTCTGAAATATAAAAGAATTAAGAAATTCATAACTTAATTACTTATATAACATTATAAACTAAAACATTATACTCAACGTGCAGATATACAAATCATTAGTACAAGAGACTCTATAGTGTGTGTCCACTTTGTACTATATTTTAAAAATCACCTTCGAAAGAGATATACTTTAATCCTCTAAATGATTGGGTTGGCCAAAAAGTTTGTTTTCAGGTTTTCCATAACACAGAAAAACCCAAACGAACTTTTTGGCCAACCCGATAAAAGTGAATACACTTTGAGAAAGTTACAACTCATTTTCACATACTCATTTCATAAACCAATAACTTTATGAAAGCCTAATATTTTCCTTAAGATACTTTATATATATATATATATATATATATATATATATATATATATATATACACTACCAATAAACAACTTGGTTATCCCAACATCTTGAATTTTGAAAAGTGAAAAGTGAAAAGTGACGGGTATAGTGTAAATGGCACCGCTTTAATGGCTCAAATAGCTAGATTTTCTCTAGACGTGAAAACTTTGGCAATTAAGTTGCTCCATCAAACTGTAAAGAACAGTTGATAATGAGCAGCCAAGTTCAGTATTGGGATGACATGCTTCTAACTGCCTAGTGAGCAGTGGTTCTACACCAGAGGCTCCACCACTACTTTGTGGGGTGTGTGGAAATGTGTGAAGGCATTTCTGGTGGTCTCAATGACTGGAAATGTGTTACTGGCACTTGGTGCTGAGGCCAGGGGTGTTAACCATCCTGCAATGCCAGGAACAATTCCACAGTGAAAAGTTATCCCACCCAAATGAGCAATAATGCTCTCATCAAGCACACTAAAAGTTCACAGTGCCCCTTAATTGAAGGCAATCTTTGATCCTGAGAAAAAAAGGAGGATTTAGGAAATTTTCTAGTTTAGGATATAAAGGTTTAGTTATCTTCTCTTCCAAAATGTATAGATGGAAACATAGTAAAATGTAGTAGAGGAAGGACAATACATACAGCTGAGGAAAAAAATCCAGTGTAGAGGAATAGGAAAATAAACACTTAAACAAACAAACACCAAAGCAGCGAGAGATAACGAGGAAAAGAGAAGTTGGTCAATTGGCTGGGCGTTGGACAAAAGAACTTATTAAAACTGCCCCAGCCTCTGGCCTGGTTTATTCCATCCCATGCTGCTGGGCAATTTTCAATAGTCAGGACCCCTGAATACCTTGTTCTTTGTCAACTAATTGCTGCTGCCCTTGTTTATATATTCCTGGATGTTGGTTTAGAAAGAACATTAAGGTTGTAAATCAACTACACTTCAATTAAAAATTAAACTTTAAAAATTTTTTAAAAAGAACATTAAGGAACAGTAAATTACTGAGAAGCAGTTAAGATGGTATCTATAAAAAGGATATCGAGTAAAGAATGTCAACTTTGGCAGTAACTCTCCTTCATGGTCAGTTCTATCTGACTCCAATGAAAGGTCTAGTTGAAGTCTAAGGTGCAGTCACAGTTATAAAATGCATACTGCAAACTAGTCTGTCATCCTAAAAACAAACTCCACTGTCTTCGCCCAAACATGAGGAAAAGAATGAGTTGAATTTGTTGTTGCTTTATTTATTGGCCTAAATGGTAAAATACTAAGGACTTAAGGCTCACTCCAGGACTGGTTACTCTGTGGAGTTGAATGCACTTAATGTGCAGCCACTGTCCCTTTAAACACCTCTCTAGTGCACAAGGAAGGAGAACTCTAATCTATGGAAATGGGGTTCCTAGATATGGTTCATCACAAAAGTGTTTATAGCTCCTTATACCACCAGGAATTATAAGGTTCACAATGCTACTTTGAAAATTGGCTTTAAAAAAAAAACTATTTAGTGCACACTCACTATATGTTAAGATTATTTAATTGCTTTACATGTACTAACTTACCTAATCTTCACAATAACCATATGTGGTAAGGCAAATGCTAGTTTTACCCCCAACTCAAAAAGGCAACTGAAACAAAGAGAAGCTGAAGAATCTTCCCAACTACAGCCACAATATAAAGCAGCATGTAGGTTCTTCAAAAAATTAAAAATAGAACCACCATATCATCTCGCAATTCCACTTCTGGGGATATATGCAAAGGAACTAAAAACACTAACTCAAAAAGATATCTGTACCTCATGTTCACAGAAGCATTATTTGCAATAGCCAAAACATGGAAACAAGTGCCCATCATGGATGAATGGATAAAGAAGTTGTGGTATATATATACAATGGACTATTATTCAGCCATATAAAATGAGGAAATTCTACCATTTGTGACAACATGGATGAAACTTTAAGGCATTATGGTAAGTGAAATCAGTCAGACAGAGAAAGCCAAATACTGTATGATCTCACTTATATTTGGAATCTAAAACAAAATGAACAAAAAAACTCATAGAAAAAGAGATTTTATTTGTGGTTACCAGAGGCGGGGGTCAGGGTAAGGGAGAATTGGAGGAATGTGGTCAAAAGGTACAAACTTACAGTTATTAGATAAATAAGTATTAGGGATTTAGCGTATAACACGATGACTATAGTTAACACTGTTGTATGATATTTAGGAAAGTTGTTAAGAGAGTAGATCCTAGGAGTTCTTACCACTGGAGAAAAATTTTTTTCTTTTATTTTTATTGTATCTATATGAATTGATAGATGTTAACTAAACCTATTGTGGTAATCATTTCACAATGTATGTAAATGAAACCATCATAGTGTATAGCTTAAATTTACACGGTGATATATGTCAATTATTTCTCAATAAAACTGGAAAAAAAAAAAAGAAAAAAGAAGAATTTGCCCAGGGTCACATGGCTACTGGCAGGATTCAGACCAAGGCTGACTGGCTTTAGATTCTATACTCTTTAACCATTATACAAAATTGCCTCTCAACTAAAAAGGAGAATTTTACACTTCCCTTCTCTCTTTCTCTTCCTCCTCTCATCTTCAAATTCTCACATGTGCATAAACACAGAGATGTTTATGCTGGCAAGAGTTGAGTCCTTTTGAGGGAAGCAGCTCTTGGGCCCTGACTCCTACTATGACTACCCTAACAGTGTCTTGAGATTTTTTCTTGTTCTCTCTCTCTCTCGTTATGAAAGCAAACAAGGAACAACACCAGAAAGTTAGAGAAGGTAGTGTGGAGCAGGACTCATCTCCCTAATCGAACTTTATGTCAAGGTTTTATATGAGCAATGGGAAGATCAGGGTAGGTGGCCTATAACTTAGGCCGATGGACACAAGGGGCTCCTCCCGGAGTTAACTCATTTGTCAAGGGGTAGAGGTAATGAAGAGTGATCACATTCTGGATATATTTTGAAGGAAAGACAAGCAGGAATTGAAAACAAATTGGTCAGAGTATGAGAAAAAGATAATAATCAAGCATGAGTGCAAAGATTTTGGCCTGAACAATCGGAGGGATGAAGTAGCCGTTTGCTGATACACAGAAGCCTGTACAAGGTAGGGGTTTGGAGAGAGCGTTGCTAAATCAATTACCTCAAAGTTCAGCTCAGAGTCTTAACCAATAAATTAATCTGTCCCTATAGCAGAATTTAGAAAGTAGAAAAGATGAGGGCCTCTCTAATACTCCTCAAGGGTTCCTATGTTTTTTAAATGGATTACAATCTGATAGCTACTTTGAGAAAAGACCTGCCAATGATGAAAACTCATGATGCCTGCACAGAATTTAACATGGATCATGAAAGAATGAGGTGGCTTAAAAAATAAACTATTAGAATCTAGGAGATCAGGCAATTTATTAAGGCAGTTTGCTAAAAGAGTTCATCAAAGGAGTCTTAAGGCTTGGAATTTCAATTAAAAATACAATACAATGCCAAGAAGTATGAAAATCTGAAGACTAACTTTATAAGGAAGTGTGTCAGAGACTTGTTCTAGTTCTGCACCATGGAAGCTCTATATAGTGACCACACTTGTTCTAGTACTTGGAACACGACTTCTGGAAAGAAAAAAACAAAGCAATAACAGGGACTTGTGTAGCACCTGGGAGATAAGAGAAGTGATGGTGGCGATAACTTCTGTGAGAATGTATACATTGGATGTGCCTCATCAGTAGATGTATTTATGTATTTATAAAGTGTGAAAGGCTCATCAAACCTATGTCTCACTCATGCTGATTCACTTAGGGATGAATGGCACCATTAAAAGAGAAGAAGCATCACTAAATGTAAGTTAGTCATGGAGAAGAAATCAGAAGAGATGGACGCATGGGCTGTAGCTTTAGAAAAGAAAGGAAGAAATAAGGAAAGAACGAATGGTAACATGTCTCTGATTAATAAGATTTTGCTTTTTAGATAATGGCTTAGAATCCAAGTTCCTGGGTTTGGATGGAGTGTACTTTTTAAGAATTATAAAGATAGTGTTCACTAAGAGACAAGCTAACCTGACCAAGTGAATTGTGACCTGAAGACAAAGGTGAGAGAACATCCAGATAAAGCCAAAATTGACTGCTATGGAGAAAGAGAAAAAAAAAAAAAAAAATATATATATATATATATATAGTTATTGCTTAATGTTCTTCATCAGGAAAATAATTAAGGGAGCCAGAAACGTTATTTCTTATTGCAGAGGCCTATACACTAATTCATGAAGCATGGGCAATACATGAAGTAAAACTCAATTAAAATACACAGATTATAAAAGAGAGGTCTCACAGCTTTATGGAATGACTGTGGTTGAAATAATCCAGGCCTAGGTCCTCTTGGTTCAGTAATAAGCTAGTAGTGGGATCTTGGGCAAATCAGGTCTCCCTTCTGAAATAGAGATAACATTACCTCTTTGCAGAGTTGTAAAGATTAATATAGATGCCCTTAAATGACCTCTACCTAACCGATGACAAATTCTTTCCATCGCCTCTGTAGAACAGAATAACTAATGCCAATGACATACAAAATGCTTGCAGCTAGATGGCTGTTCTCTAGTACAACCACACCTTTCTGCTCCCATTATTTAGGGCTGCATATTTACAAGCAGTCAGGTGAGTTTACTCCCAAGTCTGTTTATACTTATTATAATGGTACTATAATTATATAGTTTGATTAAACATTATGTCAATCAGTAGAATATGAGTACAAGAAAGTTTCTATAAAAATTAAATTGAAGTAAGTGACTCAATAAAGATAAAGTACTGAAAGATTGTTATCAAATTAGGTTTAGTCAGGATAACCATAAAGTTTACTTAAAAGTCATAAAAACCTATAAGATTTCTTTGGGTTCTCCCTCCAATTTTCATCAACAGAAACTAGAAATTCCTTAAACCTACACAGTATGGTCAATTAATCTACGACAAAAGAGGCAAGGATATACAATGGAGAAAAACAACAGTCTCTTCAATAAGTGGTGCTGGGAAAACCAGACAGCCACATGTAAAAGAATGAAATTAGAACACTCTCTAACACCACATACAAAAATAAATTCCAAATGGATTAAAGACCTAAATGTAAGGCTGGAAACCGTAAAATTCCTAAAGGAAAACATAGGCAGAACACTCTTTGACATAAATTGTAGCAATATGTTTTTGGATCTGTCTCCTAAAGCAAAGGAAATAAAAGCAAAAAGAAACAAATGGGACCTAATTAAACTTAAAAGCTTTTGCTCAGCAAAGGAAACTGTCGACAAAGCCAAAAGATAACCTACTGAATGGGAGAAAATATTTGCAAATGATATGACTGATAAGGGGTTAATATCCAACTTATATAAGCAGCTCATACAACTCAATATCAAAAGAAAAAAAAAAAACCCAAACAACTCGATTTAAAAATGGGCAGAAGAACTGAATAGACATTTTTTCAAAGAGAACATGCAGATGGCCAACAGGCACCTGAAAAGATGCTCAACATTGCTAATCATCAGGGAAATGCAAATCAAAACCACAATGATATATCACCTCACACCTGTCAGAATGGCTACCATCAAAAAGAACACAAATAACCAACGCTGGAAAGAATGTGGAAAAAAGGGAACTCCGGTACACTGTTGGTGGGAATGCAAATCGGTGCAGCCACCATGGAAAACAGTATGGAGGTTTCCCAAAAAACTAAAACTAGAACTACCACATTATCCAGCAATTCCACTCCTGGGTATATATCCAAAAAAAACAAAAACTCTAATTTGAAAAGATACATGCACCCCAATGTTTGTGGCAGCATTATTTACAATTGCCAAGATATGGAAGCAGTCTAAATGTCCATCAACAGACGAATGGATAAAGAAAATGTGCCATACACACACACACACACACAAAATGGAATACTACTCAGCCATTAAAAAAAATGAAATTTTGCCATTTGTAGCAACATGGATGGATTTGGAGGGTATTATGCTAAGTGAAATAAGTCAGACAAACACTGTATGATATCACTTATATGTGGAATCTAAAAAACAAAACAAACTAGTGAATATAACAAAAAGAAGCAGACTCAAGATACAGAGAACCAACTAAAGGTTACCAGTAGGGAGAGGGAAGGGGGAGTGGCAATATAGGAGTAGGGGATTAAGAGGTACAAACTATTGTGTACAAAAAAAGCTACAAGCATATATTGTAAAAAAAGAAAAAGAAACTAGAAATTCTTGAAAATGCATTACAGGTGTGATTTAGACATGCAAAAGGATAAACTCTATGAAACAGAATCATACATAAAGATTGGTGAATGAATGTATATATAAGCGTGAATTTTATGTATAAAACGTTTAAAGTATTTGTCATTTCTTAATGATTCCTCATTTTCATCAACTTCTTCCAATGAACTAACCTGCCGCCTGTCCCAATCATGTGATAAAAGGACTTTTATTGTAACTAAAGCACCTAGCACAATGCCTGGTACATGGTGGATGTTTCATAAATGTAACTGTTATTTTTCCTATATGTTAACAACAACAAAAATAACCTCATATGTATATCACTGAGACTCCCAGGATGCAATTCAAGCTTAGAATGTGGCAATGGCTAGTATGACTTATGCAAAAAGAGCAGCTGAATAGAAGAGCTGAAAAATTCTCAAAACATGATTTACTTAATATAATTGCAGATGATTAGAAGTAGAGAAATACTTTCTTTAAAATCGGTCATATAGAGACAAACTGACAAATCCACCATCTTTATTAGAGATTAAAACACTTTTCTCAGTAATTGATAAAACGAGCTGATCCAAAAAAAAAAAAAAAAAAAAGAACAAGAATAGCGATGTTATAAAGAGCACAATTAATAGATATAATGAACAAATATGGAATACTATATCCAAAAACTGGAGAAAATACATTCTTTTGAAGCCCATATGGAATATTTACAGAAATTAACTAGATCATGAGGCTAGCCTCCACATATTTCAAAGAATTACTAATGTACACACCATATTCTCTGACCATATCTTAAAATAATACACACAACTTTTAGTTAACTAGGAACAGATGGGAACTTCTTTAATTAATACTAGTCACTATGAAGACAGAGAGCCAACAAGGACCTACTATATAGAACAAGGAAATCTACTCAATATTCTGTGATAACCTATATGAGAAAAGACTCTAAAAAGGAATGAATATATGTATATGTATACCTGACTCACTTTGCTGTACACCTGAAACTAACACAACATTGTAAATCAACTATACTCCAATGAAAATAAAAATAAAATAAAATAGATAACTAGGGGCTTCCCTGGTGGCGCAGTGGTTAAGAATCTGCCTGCCAATGCAGAGGACACGGGTTCGAGCCCTGGTCCGGGAAGATCCCACATGCCACGGAGTAACTAAGCCCGTGTGCCACAACTACTGAGCCTGCGCTCTAGAGCCCGCAAGCCACAACTACTGAGCCCGAGTGCCACAACTACTGAAGCCCGCACACCGAGAGCCCGTGCTCCACAACAAGAGAAGCTGCCGCAATGAGAAGCCTGCGTACCTTGGCAAAGAGTAGCCCCCACTCTCCACAACTAGAGAAAAAAGCCCGTGTGCAGCAACAAAGACCCAACGCAGCCAAAAATTAAAAAATTAAAAAAAGAAAAAAAGAAAAACAGAAAAAGATAACTAACAAGGACCTACTGTATAGCACATGGAACTCTGCTCATTATTCTGTAATAACCTAAATGGGAAAAGAATTTGGAAAAGAATAGATACATGTATATGTATAACTGAATCACTTTGCTGTACACCTGAAACTAACACAATACTGTTAATCAACTATACTCCAATATAAAATAAAAATTAAAAATACTAGTCACTATGATCCTATTGTAAACATCATTTCTAATGGAGAAATACAAGGATGCGTATTATTACCATTTCCATTCAACATTATATGAGAGATCCTAGGCAAAATAGTTAAACAAGTAAAATAATGAAGAGATTTACAAATTTAAAGAAACAAAACTTTTATCCTTGGAGATGACATAATTGTCTATACATAATTGCATAAACAACTTTAAAAATCCATAGCTAGGGCTTCCCTGATGGTGCAGTGGTTGAGAATCCACCTGCCGGTGCAGGGGACACAGGTTCAAGCCCTGGGCCGGGAGGATCCCACATGCTGCGGAGCAGCTGGGCCCGTGCGCCACAACTGCTGAGCCTGTGCTCTGGAGCCTGCGAGCCACGGCTGCTGAGGCCCGCAAGCCACAACTGCTGAAGCCAGCGCGCCTGGGGCCCATGCTCCGCAACGGGAGAGGCCACTGCAGTGAGAGGCCCGCGCACCGCAGCGGAGAGTGGCCCCCCACTTGCTGCAGGTAGAGAGGGCCTGTGCACAGCAACGAAGATCCAACGTGGCCAAAAATAAATAAATAAATAAATTCTATCCGACTGTTTAAAAATAAATAAATAAATATCAAAATCCATAGCTAAATTTATACCATTAATAAGAAATTTTTCAAGGTTGCAGGATACAAAATTAATATTAAAAAGTCAAATGCATGAGCGATGCCAGCAAAAATGATGGAGTTACAAATTCCAAGATCCTATCCTTCCACAAAAGCACTGAATAAACTGGCAAGGACTGTCAGAACCAAATTTATTGGAAATCTGGAAACAAATCGAGGACTTATAGCAACCAGGAAAAAGCTGAATCAAAGAAAAAAAATAGCTGAGACTCAGTAAGAGAGCTTTGTGGATGTTTTTTCACTTACTCTGGTCCCATCTACTGCCCTCCAGATCAGCAGAGATTCTGAAGACAACAGTCGGCATTCGCAGCACACGTCTCTAGTACCAGAAAAAGTAGAGCTGACCTTATTCTCAAAGAATTGTGGTTGTTTGTATTGACTTGTTTGGTGGCACCCTCAGCTCAAAGGACTTGCCTTTACTTTGGCTAACTCAGAACTCTCTTAGGAATGAGGTGGCTTCCCAGGAAGCATCTACTGAACACCTCTGAAGGCAAATGCACTAGTTGCTGCCACCAGGGGCAAGGAATAACAGTTGGTATAAACAAGAGATAAGCCAAAAAGCTTGAGAGGAAAGCCTGGGAAATGAGACACTTTAGGGAATAAGGGTTTTAAAAAGTTCTCAGAAATTCCTAGGAAATTGGAAGGTTATGTTCATGACCAGGGCTGGGTATATGCTCAGAAAAGACCTGAAAAGGCCCTAATCTCTCAACTCTGGCTGACCTCAGATTCTGTGCAAGCAGGAAGTGAAGACTAAGGCAGAGTTGTTAATGGTCTTAGTGTGGAAGGTGTGCCCAACACACACAGAGTCTATCAACAAAGATGGAGGGTTTTTCAACCTTGTTAAATCATCATCTGACCACTAAGCTTTCCCTGAAAGATATCAAGCCTTATTATAAAGCTTTAATTATTAAAACAGTGTGAAAGTGAATCAGGAACAGAGAAATGGACAAAGAGAACAGAAAAGAGATTAAGATTGAGGTAACTCATGTTCCTAGATATAAGACTTTCACAGCAAAAGTCATTACAACAATGTGGTATTAGAAGATGGATAAATAAATTTTAAAAATGGAATGAAATAGTTTCCAGAAATAGACCCATGTATATATAGAAATTTGATTTATGAAGAGAAGAAAATGCAGATAAGTGGAGAAAAGACTAATAAATGGTGCTGTTACAATAAGTTACCCATAGAAAAAATATTGAAATGGAGTTAATATATCACAGTATATGAAAATAAAACTTGAAAAGGATTAGAGTATTACACATGTAAAAAAAAAAAACCTATTGATAAAAATTTTAGAAGAAAACATTAAAAATATGTTTTAGGGCTTCCCTGGTGGTGCAGCGGTTGGGAGTCCGCCTGCCAATGCAGGGGACACGGGTTCAAGCCCTGGTCTGGGAGGATCCCACATGCCACGGAGCAACTGGGCCCGTGAGCCACAACGACTGAGCCTGCGCGTCTGGAGCCTGTGCTCCGCAACAAGAGAGGCCACGATAGTGAGAGGCCCGCGCACCGCGATGAAGACTGGCCCCCGCTCACCACAACTAGAGAAAGCCCTCGCACAGAAACGAAGACCCAACACAGCCAAAAATAAATAAAAAAAAAAAAAAAAAAA
Source organism: Balaenoptera borealis (assembly GCF_965194805.1). NCBI lineage: Eukaryota > Metazoa > Chordata > Mammalia > Artiodactyla > Balaenopteridae > Balaenoptera > Balaenoptera borealis. Next base: position 10,015,600 of record NC_138877.1, read on the forward strand.
AAAGCTTAAAAAAAAATATGTTTTATTCCCATCCTTAGGAAAGGATTTCTCAAATAAGGTTTTTAAAAGACATTAATGGAGAAGACTGGTACATTTTTTTACATTAAAATTAAGAACTTTTGTGTGTCAAAAGACGCCAAAATAGGAGTGGATTCTGGGAAGCGGGCAGAGTAGGAAGCAACAGGAATCTGTCTCCTCACTAGATAACTACTGCACTGGCAGTATCAGTCTGATATAAATAAATATTTTGGAACTTTAGAGTCTACTGAAAGCTTTAAATTTCCAGGGTGAAACCTTGCAGAGTAAATTGTGATTAATTTCAGTCAATATCGGCTCTTAGTTCAGTACCAGCTGCCCACACCCACCTTCCCTGGCCCCATGGCAAGCAGCTGTGTTATGTGTTCCAGAAGCAGCTTGCATACTGTTTGCAGAAGCCAAGGTGAACAAAAAGGATCTTGTCCTCCAAATATAGGGGATTTGTGCCCTGATCACTAATTGCTGATTCTAAGCACAGAAGTGCAGACAAAGAAGAGGGTGGCCATTGTTGTTGCATGTGCCCCCATTGTTGCAAGCCACCTTCCCGCTGGCTGAAGTGACTTCCAGGAGAGTTAAAGGGCTGACACCCTCTTTTCCCCCTCCCTCATTTTCTTTCTCTCCCGTTTTTTTTTTTTTTTTTTTTTTTCTTTTTTGGGAGCCAGACATTAAAGACTAGCACATTCAAAAGCAACTGCATATAGGGAAATTAGAAAGTGACCACACATGTCCAGCGAAAAGTGCAGGCTCAGAAAAGACCTGAGAAGACCTTAAATTTACACCTTAGACTGATCTGAGACTAAAATAAAAAGTAAACACAAAAAGAAAGACAAAACAATAACAAAAACCAGCAAACTCTAGTAAAAGGGGAAAAAAATCTGATTTCCAGAGTTACCACATTATTAGATTCAAATGTACAGTTTTCAACAAAAACTCAGAAGGCATACAAAGAAACAGGAAGGTATGGTCAATTCAAAGGAAAAAAAAAAATGAACAGAGATCGTCCTAAGAAAGAACTAATGGCAGATCTACTAGACAGTCTTGAAAACAACTGTCTTAGAGATGCTCAAAGAATTAAAGTAAGATGTGGAAAATGCCAAGAAAATAATGTATGAACAAAATGGAAATAACAATAAAGAGATAGAAAACCTAAAAGAAACAAAAAATTACAAAGCTGAAAAGTAAGTTAACTGGAAGGAAAAATTCACTATAGGGATTCAAAGGTAGATTTCAGTAGGCAGATAAAAGAGCCAGCAAACATGAAGATAGGGCAGTATAAATTATCAAGTCTGAAAACAGAAAGAAAAAAGACTGAAGAAAAGTAAGCAGAACCTAAGGGATTTGTGGGGCACCATCAACCAGATCAACATGCATACTGTGGGAGTCCCATAAGAAGAGAAAGAAAGGGGCAGAGAGAATACTTGAATAATGGCAGAAAACTTCCCAAATTTGATGAAAAACATAAATATAAACATCTGAGAAGTTCAATGAACTCCAAGCAAGATGAACTCAAAGAGACCCACACAAAGACACATTACAGTCAAACTTTCAAAAGCCAAAAAAACAAAGAAAGAATCTGGAAGGAATCTATTGTACATGAAGCAACTTGTCATGTACAAGGAATCCTCAATAAGATAAGCAAATTTCTCATCAGAAATTTAACAAGCCAGAAGGCAGTGGGCTGATATATTCAAAGTGCTAAAAGAAAAAAAAAAAACTGTCAACCAAGAATCCTGTATTAGGTAAAACTATCCTTCAGACATCAGGGAGAAATTAAGACATTCCCAGATAAACAAAAGCAGAGTATCTTACCATTATACCTTCCCTGTGAGAAATACTCAAGGGAGTACAGTGAGGTGAAATGAAAGGATACTGGACAATAACTTGAGGCTATATGAAGAAATAAGGATCTCAATAAAGGTACCAAAAAATATGTGGGAGGGACTTCCCTGGTGGCACAGTGGTTAAGAATCCACCTGCCAATGCAGGGGACACAGGTTCGAGCCCTGGTCCGGGACGATCCCACATGCCGCGGAGCAACTAAGTCCATGCACCACAACTACTGAGCCTGCGCTCTAGAGCCCGCAAGCCACAACTACTGAGCCCACGCACCACAACTACTGAAGCCCGTGCACCTAGAGCCTGTGCTCCCCAACAAGAGAAGCCACCGCAAGGAGAAGTCCATGCACCACAACGAAGAGTAGTAGCCCGCGCTCGCTGCAACTAGAGAAAGCACGCACGCAGCAACGAAGACCCAACGCAGGCAAAAATAAATTAATTAATTTTAAAAATTTAAAAGTAAATAAATAAATACGTGGGTTATTATAAAAGCTAGTACACCTGTCATAATAGTGTGTAACTCTTTTTGTTTCCTACATAATTTAAGAGACAAATACATTTAAAAAATATTTGTTTGCAAGCTAGTGTTACTGTAAATATAGTTTGTAACTCTGAATTTTGTTTTCTACATAAGAAACTAATGCATTTAAAAGAATTATCTGTTTGCTTTCGGGCACACAGTCTATAAAGATATAATTCTGTGACATCAACATCCAGAAGGCGTGGGGACAGAGATATAAAGGAACAGAGTTCTTGTATGTTACTGAAGTTAAACTGGTGTAATTTCAAACTGCAGTGTTAAAACTTTTAAGGTTAAACGTAATCCACATGATAACCTCAAAGAAAATAGCTACAGAATATACACAAAAGGAAATGAGAAAGGAACTTAAACATTTCCCTACAAATAATCAACTAAACACAAAAGGAGACAGTAATACAGAAAATGAGAGACAAAAGCAGTAAGGCATATAGAAAACAAATATCAAACTACAGAAGTAAGTCCTTATCAATAATTACTTTAAATGTAGGGAATTCCCTGGTGGTCCAGTGGGTAAGACTCTGCACTCCCAATGCAGGAAGCCTGGGTTTGATCCCTGGTCAGGGAACTATATCCTGCATGCATGCCGCAACTAAGAGTCCTCATGCCACAACTAAGAGTTCACACGCCGCAACTAAGAAGCCCACACGCCACAACTTAAGCCCGCATGTGCAACTAAGAAGTCTGCATGCCACAACGAAGATCCCGCGTGCCGCAACTAAGACCCAGTGCAGCCAAAATAAATAAATAAATAATAAATAAATATTTTTTTAAAAAATGACCCACATCAAAAAAAATCTTAAAAAAAGAAAAAGTAAATGGATTAAACTCTTCAATCAAAAGACAGATATTGTCAGAATGGGAAAGACATATGACCCAACTATACTTTCTACAAGTGACTCACTTTAGCTTCAAAGACAGAAATAGATTGAAAATGAAAAGACAGAAAAAGACATTCCATGTACATAGTAACCAAAATAGAGTAGGGTTACCTATACTAATATCAGACAAAATAGACGTTAAATCAAAAAAAGTTACAAGAGAAAAAAGGACATTATATATTAATAAAAGGTTCAATGTAGCAGTAAGACATAACAAATATATAAACATGCACTTAATAACAAATATATAAACATGCACCTAATATCAGACCATCAAAGTATATGAAACAAAACCTGAATTGAAGAACTGAAGGGAGAAACAGTTCTATAAGTCTTGGAAACTTCATTACCCCACTCTCAGTAATGGATAGAATAACCTGACAGAGGATAAGTAAGGAAACAGGGGGCTTAAACAACACAATAAGACAACCAGATCTAACAGACATATACAGAATATTGTACCCAACAGTAACAGCACACACCTTCTTCTCAGGCACATATGGGACACTTTCCACAACAGACTACAAATTAAGACACAAATTAACACAAATTTGTGTTAGGTTACAAGCTAAGTATCAAAAGATTTAAAATGATAGATATCAGGACTTCCCTGGTGATGCAGTGGTTAAGAATCCACCTGCCAATGCAGGGGACACGGGTTCGAGCCCTGGTCCGGGAAGATCCCACATGCTGTGGAGCAACTAAGCCCGTGCACCACAACTACTGAACCTGCGCTCTAGAGCCCGTGAGCCACAACTACTGAGCCCACATGCCACAACTACTGAAGCCCGTGTGCCTAGAGCCCGTGCTCCGCAACAAGAGAAGTCACCGCAATGAGAAGCCTGCGCACCGCAACAAAGAGTAGCCCCCACTCATTGCAACTATAGAAAGCCCATGCGCAGCAACGGAGACCCAACACAGCCCAAAATAAATAAGTAAATAAATACCTTTATAAAATAAATAAATAAAAATTAACAAAAAAATGATAGATATCATACAAAGTGTCTTCTCCCACCACATAGGAAGAAATTAGAAATCATAAAAGAAGTAAAAATGGTAAATTCACATATTTGTGAAAATTAAATAACACACTTTTAAACAACTGATGGATCAAAAAAGAAATCACAAGGGAAATTAGAAAATACTTAAGATAAACAAAACCAAAACCACAACATACCAAAACGTATGGGACAAAGTGAAAGTAGTACGAAGGGGAAAATTTAAAGCTATAAAAGCTTACACTAAAAAAACAGAAAGACTTCAAATCAACAACTAAACTTTACAACTTTAGGAGTTATTAGAAAAAGGACAAACTAAACTAAAGTAGGAAGAAGGAAATAATAAAGATTAGAGCAGAGATAAACTAGAGAATAGAAAAATAGAGAAAATTAATGAAATCAAAAGTTCTTTATAAAAGATTAACAAGAGTGATAAATGTGGACTAAGATTAAAAAGAGAGAAGTCTCAAATTACTAAAATCAGAAATGAAAATGGGGACATTACCACCAATTCTATAGAAATAAAAATGATTATAAGAGAGTACTAGGAAAAAAAATGTATGCCAATAGACTGGATAACCTAGATGCAACGTAAAAATTCCTAGAAACACAAATCCTACCAAGACTGGATCACAAATAAATAGAAAATCTGAATAGACCTATAACTAAAACGGAGATTGAATCAGTAATCAAAAATCTCTTGACCAAGAAAAGCCCTACACCTAATGGCTTCACTGGTGAATTTTATCAAAAATTTAAACAAGAACTAATACCAATGCTTCTCAAAGTTTCCCAAAAAACTGAAGAGGAGGGAACACTTTGTAACTCATCTATGAAGCCAGCATTATGCTGACAACAAAGTCAGACAAAGACACAATAAAAGAAAATTGTTCTCTTATGAGCGTTGAAGCAAAAATCCTCAACCAAACTCAGTAACATATTAAGAGAATTATACACCATGAGTAAGTGGAATTTATTCCTGGAATGCAAAGATGGCTCAACATACAAAACTTGATCAATGTAATACACCATATTAACAAAATGAAGGGGAAAAATCCACATGATCATCTCAATTGATGCAGAAAAAGCATTTAACAAAACTTAACACTCTTTAATGATAAAAACACTCAACAAATTAGGACTAGAAGGAAACTACCTCAACATAATAAACAACATATACGAAAAACTCACTGCGAATGTCGGACAATGTTGAAAGACTGAAAGCGTTTTCTCTAAGATCAGGAATAAGATAAGTATAATCACTTTCACCACTTCTATTTAATATAGTACTGGAAGTTCTGGCTGGAGCAATTAAGCAAGAAAAAAAAAATAAAAGCATCTAAACTGGAAAGGAAGAAGTAAAATTATTTCTGTTTGCAGATGATATAATCTTATTTGTAGATATCCTAAAGATTCCACAAAGAATTGCTAGAACTAATAAATGAATTCAAAGTAGCAGGATAAAAGTCAATACAGAAAAATCAGTTACATTTCTATACACTAACAATGAAATCTGAAAAGGAAATTAGAAAAACAATTCCATTTATTGATATAATAGCATCAAAAATAATAAAATACTTAGGAATTAACCAAGGAAGTGAAAGACTTATACAATGAAAACTACAAGACATTGCTGGGGACTTCCCTGGAGGTCCAGTGGTTAAGACTTTGCCTTCCAATGCAGGGGCTGCAGGTTTGATCCCTGTTCAGGAAGCTAAGATCCCACATGCCTCATGGCCAAAAAAACAAAGCATAAAACAGAAACAATATTGTAACAAATTCAATAAAGACTTTAAAAATGGTCCACATCAAAAAAAAAATTTAAAAAAACACAAAACTATAAGACATTGCTGAAAAAAAATAAACAAGACATAAATAAATGGAAATTCATCCAATGTTTCTGGATTGGAAGAATTAATATTGTTCAGATGTCAATACTACCCAAAGTGATCTACAGTTTCACTATAATCCCTCTCTAAATCCCAATGACTTCTTTGAAGAAATAGAAAAATCCATCCAAAAATTCATATGGAATCTCTAGGGACCCTTAATAGCCAAATAATTTTGAAAAAAGAACAAAGATGGAGGACTCACATTTCCTGATTTCAAAACTTACTACAAAACCACAGTACTCAAAACAGTGTTGCACTGGCATAAAGAGAGATATATAGACCAACAAAATAAAATAGAGAGACCAGAGATAAACCTTCACATATATGGTCAAATGATTTTTGACAAGGGTGTCAAGACGATTCATGGAGGAAGGAAAGTCTTTTCAACAAATAGTGCTGAGAACACTAGATATCCACGTGCAAAAGAATGACGCTGGACCCTTACCGAAAACCATATACAAAAATTAACTCAACTAATTGACCTAATGTAACTCAATTAACCTAAGGGTAAGATCTAAAACTATAAAACTCTCAGAAGAAAACATAGGGCAAAAGCTTCACAATATTGGGATTGGCAATGATTTCTTGAAGCAAAAGCTTCACAACATTGGGATTAGCAATGATTTCTTGGATATGACACCAAAGGCACAGGCAACAACAAAAACAGACAAATTGGACTTCATGAAAATGAAAACATTTTTTGCATCAAAAGACAATATTAACTTAGTAAAAAGGCAACCAAAAGAAGAGAAAATATTTGCAAATCATATAACTGATAAAAGGTTAATATCCAGAATATATAGAGATTTCGTAAAACTCAACAACAAAGAAACAAAAAACAACTTGATTTAAAAAAAGAGCAAAGGCACTATTTAAAATATCCAAGACATGGAAGCAACCTAAATGTCCATCAACAGATGAATGAATAAAGAAGATGTGGGGTGTGTGTGTGTGTGTGTGTGTGTGTGTGTATACACACAATGGAATATTAGTCATAAAAGAGAGTGAAATAATGCCATCTGGAGCAATATGGATGGACCTAGAGATTATCATTATTGAGTGAAGTCAGTCAGAGAAAGACATCATATGATAACACTTATAAGTGGAATCTAAAAATATCATACAAATGAACTTACTTACAAGACAGAAATTGACTCACAGACATAGAAAACAAACTTATGGTTACCAAATGGAAAGAGGGGGGGATAAATTAGGAATTTGGTATTAACAGATACACACCACTGTATACAAAACAGATAAACAACAAGGACCTACTGTATAACACAGGGAACTATATTCAATATCTTTTAATACCCTATAATGGAAAAGAATCTGAAAAAGCATACTTATGTATGTACGTATGTATAACTGAAATCACTTTGCTGTACACCTGAAACTAACACAATTTTGTAAATCAACTATACTTCAATTTTTAAAACAATGAGCAAAGGACTTGAATAGACATTTCTCTGAAGAAGATATACAAATGGCCAATAACTACATGAAAAGATGCCCAATATCACTGATCATTAGGGAAATACAAATCAAAATTACGAGATACCACCTCACAACACATTGGGATGGTTATCAAAACAAACAAACACAGAAAACAACAAGTGTTGGTGATCTGGTGAGGCTGTGGAAAAATTGGACCCTTGTATACTGTTGGTGGGACTGTAAAATGGTACAATCTCTATGGAAGACAGTTACTCAAAAAAATAAAAATTGAGTTACCATATGATCCAGCTATTCCACTTTTCGGCATATACCCAAAAGGATCGAAAGCAGGGACTTGAAGAAATATTTGTATATAAATATCTTTACAAGGAGTAGAACCCAACTGTTAATCAATATTTTAAATAGAATCCAAATACATGTAAAAGTAGAGGAAGCCGTTCTGATTAAAGAGTGTGGCCAAAGTTCCACTTACCCAGACTCCTACTACCTGCCTGAAGCAGTGAATAAATTTTACCCCCAGCTTTACTACTGAGGTATGATCGACAAACCCGAAAGTCTTCTGTGGAATAATTTGAAGCCCACTGCTTGATGATGTCATCTCTCTCTCACTTTATAAAGAGGTCTCAGACTTATTCACATTCTGACCCAAATCACTTTCACTGACCCATTTTGCACTCTCTCTACACCCCAAACTTATGCCAATATTCATTTACAGGTATTCAAGACTTCAGAGGATCTGTAAACTCCCTCAAACTGAAATAAAGTGTGAATATGTACATGTAATTCTTATAGGAAGAGGGACTATTGGCTTTCACTGGATTCTGAAAGTGAACCATTACCCAAAAAGGGTTGAGCCCATTTCTGGCTCATCATATCCTGGCTTTAATTCATACCAAAAATCTTATACTCAGGGCCAATTTTCCTGTTTTTTTCTTTTGCTTTCCTCCTTGACCATTATTCAAATTCTTCTGTAAATACCACACTCAGTCTAGCACAGTCTCTGGAACTTTGTATCTCAATGCGGATGGTGACCCTGTCCTGTTACAGCCTTGGAAGCTAGACCCAAATGTGGCCCATGCTGTCTTTGTTTTGTGTAATAAGCTTTAAAGTATACCACAGTTCAAAACTTAAATGTGTGTATGTGTATATATTTTACACCTTCATGGCTCTGTTGCCTGTATCTTTCAGGGAAAAGGGCATATGGGGGCCTTCAACTATACTTGTGGCTGGCCTGTGAATGAACACTGTTGGCTTACTCTTATCTTTTTGTATATCTTAAATATTCCTTTAAAATATCAATAAAAGTCACACAAAACTTAACCAAACAGTACCTTTCAATGTCCTAGAATATAGCCAATGCCTGATTCATGATGGGTAATCAGTAGTTATTTATTGAATAAGTAAAACCTTACTCATAGTGGGTTTAGCTGTTATATCAGGTTGTTGTTATAGTTAGATGACAAAAAATGCATTGATCTTCAGTATAGTTGAATGTATACAATCAGTTGTGTTACAGCGGGGCTTTACATATCTATTGTGATTAAAAGTAATTAAATAGATTGCCTATTATTAGACTCCTTACTTTAGTCATATTTCATATAGTTTTCCTATCAGTAGGTAGGAGAGAAAAAGATTGCTTCTACCCTGAATCCTAAAAAGTAGAAATGATAAAACTAAATATAGTTTATGTAAGTTTTCATTTATTTAGTCTGTCATTATAAGAGTGGTTAATGTTTCATTTTGTTGTGGATACAAAATTTAAATTTCTTACACTAATTTCATGTTACAATATTGTCTTTTGTGTCAAATTTTGGTATTTGGTCCTATATACTGCTAGTTCATTTTTCAAACATTTCTTCAGACTTTCATGTTTGTATCAGTGTACTCTATATTCAATTACTTTTTCAACTTCCATAAATTTTCTTCTCATTATTTCACTAATGTGATAAACTTAAACATAGATGTCTGAAGCACCAGCCATTATCTGAGGTTAATTAGCTCACTTACAGCCCAGCGCTAACGTTTAGTAGCAAGACCAAGTTTCAAGTTGTGAAACAGCCTCCTTACACGTGGCCAGAGACTATTATTTCAGAACCCAGCATTTTCACAAATGTGTACACCTGAAGATAAGTCCTGTAAGAGAATATAATGGGCAAAGCAAATCCATCAAGGCTACCAGGCAGAGCAAATCCATCAAGTCAAGTTCACATGCTACTGATAGGGAGAAAGAAGTGTCAACTTGTTTTTGAAAGAACAAAGTCAGATGGCATTTGATGACTAGACTGTTTCTCTTCAGCTTGTTTTAACCAGATAATCTATATTCTTATTAAAATTTTACTAAAGCTTTGTTTCTTGCTGAGCACTACTTAGCAAGACTACTTAGTGCATAAAAATACAATTGATTCTTGTAGGCTGCCCATCACTAAATTTCAGACACATCTTGGCATCCAGACTGACAACTTGGTGAAAGACAGGAACATGCCAGGTGGCCTTTATTTATACTTACCTATATGGGGCTGGAGAAGGAGTAGGTAATGGTATTGCATGAATACTTTTTAAAACTTAGTTTCTAAAATAATAATCTAGTAATTTTATGTCACAGTTTTTCTTATTAACATTTCTCATCATTTATATAATACATTTACAAGATGGGATTGTTACTACCAGGAGCTGTGTAAATTCTAGTCTAAGTAATATCAGTCTGAAGTACTATAAATTGCATTTGACTTCATATATATTACTTAAAAACATCTAGATAAAGGCTTTTCATCCTTAGTAAAGTCATTTTCTCCTTAAAAATTTTTTTTTTTTGATGATTATGATCTAGGATAGTAATTACTAAAAAATAGCTAGAAAACCTAATATTACTTTATTCTTAAGTACATGAAATACTATTAAAGTACGCTGGATCATTTCTACTTACTTAGATAACCTCATAACTAAATTATTGCCATAATATATGACAGCCTTTAACTATAAAATTAAAAGCATAAGAAACAGAATATATAACAATTATAAAAAATACTTAAAATGCAGGGAATTTTCAAGTTACAAAATGACTGTCTTGTAAATGGCTGTGAGATTTTTGACTTTAAAGCAAAATGACCTATTGATTCAATGCAATAAAATGACATTATTTTATTCACAGGTTAACCACTAAAACATTTCATTGAAAATATATGGCTTGGGACTTCCCTGGTGCTCCAATGGTTAAGACTCCATGCTTCTACTGCAGGGGGCGTGGGTTCGATCCCTGGTTGGGGAACTAAGATCCCACATCCAGCATGCCACAGTGTGGCCAAAAAAAAAATTAAATTAAATTTTAAAAAGAAAATATATGGCTTGCTTTCTTTACTTCCTTTGTTCCTACTTTTATACTGTTTTTATTTTGCTTGTTTGCTTTTGAAAGTGGTAAACACAATCATTATTCTTGTCAAGTAAGATTAAGGTCATTTTTTTCATCCACACAAGAAAAGATGAAGAAAAGTTCTCAAAGTAAAGGAACAACTGCTGGAAAGGAAAGCAAACTACATTTTAAAAGATGTTCAGAACTTCTCACAAAGAAAAGACCAGGCCCAAATGGCTTCACTGGGCTTCTTTAAATATTCTATCAACTACATAAGGAAGAAAAAACACCAATTCTTCACAAACTCTTCAAAAAAACAGAAGAAGAAAGAACACAACCCAACTCATTCAATAAGGCTGGCACCACTCTGATGCCGAAAGCAAACGAAGACATCACAAGATAGGAAAACTACCGACCAATACCACTTATGGATATAGATGCAAAAAACTAAAAACAAAACAAAACATAAAGTAACAAATTGAATCCAGCAACATATAAAAAGGTTTATACATCATGACCAAGTGGGATGTATCCCAGGAATGCAAGGTTGGTTTAACATCCAAAAATCAACTAGTGTAATACACCATATCAAGAGAGTAAAGTACAAAGACCACAGGATCATCTCAATTGATACAGATAAAGCATTTGACAAAAGCCAACATTCTTTTGCAACAGAAACACTTAACAAACAGGAACAGAAGGAAACATCCTGAACTTGATATTGGATATCTATGAAAAACCACAGCTAACACCATACTTACTGGTGAAAGACTGAATGTTTCACCCTAAAATCAGAAAAAAGACAGGATGTCTGTTCTCACCGTACCTATTTAACATTGTACTAGAGGCACTAGCTAGCACAATCTGGCAAGAAAATGAAATAAAGAGGATACAGATTGGAAAGAAAGAAGTAAAACTATCTCTATTTGCAGATATGATCGCATATATAGAAAATCCTAAGGAATTTAAGGAAAATCCTAAAAAACTAATAAACTACCTCAGCAATGTTTCAAGGTATGAGGTCAATATACAAAAATCGATTGTATTTCTATACATTAGCAATGTACACTCTGAAAATTAACAGAATTCCATTTACAATATCATCAAAAAGAATTAAATATTTAGGAATAAATTTAACAAAAGCAGCACAAGACTTGTACTCTGAAGACTACAAAACATTATTGAAAGAAATTAAAGAAGACTAAATAAATGGAAATACATCCTACGTTCATGGATCAGAAAGTACAGTATTGTTAAGATGGCAATACTCCCCAAACTGATCTACAGATTGAATGCAGTCCCTGTCAAAGTCTCACTGGCCTTTTTTGCAGAAATTGGAAAATTGATCCTAAAATTAATATAGAAATTCCAGGGACCCAGGATGGCCTTAACAATCTTTTTTTTTTTTTTTAATTATTTTATTTATTTATTTATTTTTGGCTGTGTTGGGTCTTCGTTTCTGTGCGAGGGCTTTCTCCAGTTGCGGCGAGCAGGGGCCACTCTTCATCGTGGTGCGCGGGCCTCTCACTGTCACGGCCTCTCCAGTTGCGGAGGACAGGCTCCAGACGCGCAGGCTCAGTAGTTGTGGCTCACGGGCGCAGTTGCTCCGCGGCATGTGGGATCTTCCCAGACCAGGGCTCGAACCCGTGTCCCCTGCATTGGCAGGCAGATTCTTAACCACTGTGCCACCAGGGAAGCCCTGGCCTTAACAATCTTGAAAAAGAACAAAACCGGAGGACTCATACGCCCTAATTTCAAAACCTGCTATAAAGCTATAGCAATCAAGGCTGTGTAGTGTTGGCATAAAGATAAACACAGAGGTCAATGGAACAGAACTGAGGGTTCAGAAATAAACCCTTATATCTATGGCCAATTTATTTTTGACAAGTAATTCAATGGGGAAAGAGGAGTCTTTTCAACAAATGGTGGACAATTGGATATCCATACGCAGAAGAATCAAGTTGCACCTTACCTCACACCATAAACAAAATTTAACTCAAAATAAATCAAAGACCTAAATATAAGAGCTAAAACCATAAAAATTCTATTAGAAAATATAGGTGTAAATCTTCATTATCTTGAACTAAGCAGTGAATTTTTAGAGAACACCAAAATCACAAGCAACCAAATAGAAAAGTAGATAAACTGAACTTAATTAAAATTAAAAAGTTTTGTGCTTCAAATGATATCATCAAGAAAGTGAAAAAAGACAATCCACAGAACGGGAGAAAATATTTGCAAATTACATATCTGATAAGAAATTTGTACCCAGAATACACAAATAACTCTTACAACTCAATAATATAAAGACAAATCCAAATTTTAAAACGGGCACAGGATCAGAATAGACCTTTCTCCAAAGAAGATATGAAAGTGACCAATAAGCACATGAAAAGATGCTCAATCTCATTAGACATCAAGGAAATGCAAAATCAAAACCACAGTGAAATACCATTTTACACCCAGTAGGAGGCCTATAATACAAAAAAGGGACAATAACAGGTATGGGTAATAACGTGGAGAAATTGGAACTCAAGAAAATGTCTAAATTATGTACCCCATCTGCAGTGACAAAAGTATGTTTTAAGGACTTCCCTGGTGGTGCAGCAGTTAAGTATCCACCTGCCAATGCAGGGAACATGGGTTCGAGTGCTGGTCTGGGAAGATCCCACATGCCACGGAGCAACTAACCCCATGCGCCACAACTACTGAGCCTGCGTGCCTAGAGCCCATGCTCTGCAACAAAGAGAAGCCACCGCAGTGAGTAGCCCCCACTCGCCGCAATTAGAGAAAGCCTGCGCGCAGCAACGAAGACCCAACACAGCCAAAAATAAATAAATTTATAAAAAGAAAATTTGAACATAAACCTTTTTTATATCCAATCAGTAATTATAGTTACAACTAAAGTTAATATAAGTCATTATTTTAATTGAAAATTTAAAAGTAAAAGATAAAATATTCAGATAATAAATTTGAGTTAATACAGTAGGAAATATCATTCAGGAAAATAAGACTGAGGTTGTAAAAATGCTCACAACATACTGAAGTGAAAAAAAAAAAACAAACCTGAAATAGAAAACAGCTGGGCTTCCCTGGTGGCACAGTGGTTGAGAGTCTGCCTGCCAATGCAGGGGACACGGGTTCGAGCCCTGGTCTGGGAAGATCCCACATGCCGCAGAGCAGCTGGGTCCGTAAGCCACAGTTACTGAGCCTGCGCGTCTGGAGCCTGTGGTCCGCAACAAGTGAGGCCGCGGTGGTGAGAGGCCCACGCGCCGCAATGAAGAGTGGCCCCCGCTTGCCACCACTAGAGAAAGCCCTCGCACAGAAATGAAGACCCAACACAGCCATAAATAAATAAATAAATAAAAATTAAAAAAAAAAAAAAAGCTTGCCTTCAATTCAAAAAAAAAAAAACAGCAATAATGGCTCATATTTCCTATACACTTGCTATGGCGGCAGATATTTGTTAAGTCATATATATATAAAATCTTATTTAATCCTTCCTAAAAACAACTTACGATCTGTTAAATCGTCCCCATTTAACAGATAAAGAAACTGAGGCTTAGAAAGTTGCCCAGTTCTCATAATTAACAATATATGAAGTCAGACTTAAACTCAAGTCTCTCTGATTCCAAAGCTTATGTTTTCAACCATTATGCTATACAGCTGTCAAAATTATATATCTCAGAATAATAGAGGTCTGATGTATTTGTATATTTATGTGTTTTAAAATATGCACATATATAGACTTAAAAACACAGGAATATGCAAAATATTAATGGTGGTGAACTATGGGGGTTGATTCCTTTATGATTTTCTGTGTGTCCAGAATTTCCTACACTGAAGGTGTACTATTTTTGTAATAGAAAAATAAATAAATAAAGGCTTTCTTCAGTAAACAAATTAGGCAAAACAAAGAAAAAATACATATAAATGTGTTTTCTCAACATCTAAGCTTCACTCTAGAATAATAAATCCACTTATGGATTTATTGAACATTAGCTTTGATTAATGAACATAAACTTAACCCCCACACACACACAAAAAAGCCTGTGTGCAAATTCAGTTCTAGCTAGTAAGACTCAGGAATTACTGTTAACACCCACTTTCTAAAAAAAGCTCTTGTATTACTTGGTGACTTCTCTACATTTTCAATAGTCATGAACAAGAATAGTTCCAATTCAAACTACAGTATAGCGTATTGCATTAATTTTCCTATTTCTATCATGTGAGCTCTCAAGATTGCACTTTGAGATAATAATGCTTTAAATTTATTACTGCCAATAATAACTGCAAGTTCTCAAAATTAAAATCTAGTTTATTCTTAGGTATATTGATTTCATTATGCCCACCCTTAGTCAAATTTTTAAAAACTGTATAAAGAGATAAAGCAGCATATATTTTAAGATATATTAGATAAAAATCACCCTTTTCCTGAAAGTTAACTTCCCCAAGGGAAGTAGTTCATTTCCAAATCTTCTAACACCTTTTCAAGTAAATTCTCATTAGTGCAAAGGGATTGCTTCAAATACAAAAAAGCCTTTTTATTTTCCCTTGACAAGATCACACTGCTGCGTGCATAAAATCCATGATTAAAAAGGCAAATGAGTTCAATATTCTAACACATTAACTCCAATTCTATGAACTACATTTCTTCTATTACAAGTCTAATTTAATCGCCAAGATTTGGACAATTCTAATTCTTTTTAAAAAATACTTGCAGTTCATTTTCACTGCTAAGAAACAACAATTTACACTAACAGCATTACTTCACAAATACCCACTATTCACAAAGAAAAATGTTTGGCTAAATATAATTTATTTTGTTATGTGGTCATATAATAAACACTAAAATACTTTGGCTTGGATTTTATGTTGTTCCAAAATTCTCTTAATAGCTGTTTAAACCAAAATTAGGAAAACTAAGGCGCTTAGATGGCACTTCTCAGGTAAGGCCTATCCTACCCACTGTATTTAAAATTGCAACCATGCCTCCCTCTGCAACCCCAACACATGCACCCTTACCCTGGGCCAGGCACTACTTATTCTCTTTCTCTCCTTAGCACTTATCACCAGCTAACATACCGTATGATTGACTTGACTTTGACTTCTTGTGAAGTTTTGTCCATTTTGCTCCCAGCTGCTCCCCCAGTACCTAGAACAGTGCCTGTGACTTAGAGGTGCTGTTGAGTGAATAATTTTACCACTAGGTTAACGGTGGAAGCTGTTGCTTTTCTCTGAGTTACATATTGGTGACTTACACAATTTGTGGGAAATGCAATGTTTAATTTTGTAACTAGAGTAAATCCTCATTTTTCACCCTGCTTAGAGCAGGAAAACACTTTCTCCAGTAGCCTCAACTGAGACATATTAATGCTTCCATGGTTGAAGAGAAGCATATGTCCATAAGACAGTGGCTCAGAACCTGAAAATACAGAACAAACCCAGGCAGAGAGAATTCATAGGTCTGGAATTTTGCAGGGAAAAGGGTCAGGGTGCTGCTTTTTCTTTTCGATATTCTTTGAGTCTCAAATGACTCTTCTTACTCAGTTATTAATCATAAATCATATCAACATTCTTCCTCATTGTGCTTACTATACATGCTTTACATGTATTACCTTATTTAATCTTCCTAACAACCCTATGAGATAGATACTATTAACAACCCCAATTTACAGATAGAGACACTGAGATTTAAGTATTTTCCCCAAACATCTGGTGGGTGGCAGAGGTCTCTGGCATTTAAAGTTTGCATTCTTAAACACTATGCAATACTGCTCCCCCAACTCATCATGACAAATTACATGGTCATGAATTACAAGAATTCATAGATCCCAACATCACTATTATCACCTGACTAATCCTGCTCATGTTATCCTAAGCACAGACCAAATACAAAAAGGGGAGACAATTTCTGTGGATATGGAATAAGTTCTAGTAATTTGAAATTATTAACAATTTCTCTTGATTGACTAGTCATGTCAAAGTAATTTCAGGCTACAAAGCAGCTAAGCCAATAATCAACAGGGAAAAAGTAAAACTAACAAACAAAACCCCCAGAAGTTAACAACAACAAAAAAAACTGCATAAAGTGTCATTAACTTACTAGAAGTTCTTCCTAATTGAAATGGTCATTCATTATGGAATTTGCATATATGGAAAAAAAGAAATATTACTTTGTAAAAGAAGTCTTTTCACATATCTCCCCAAAAGGCTTACCTCTGACAGATTTGAAAAGCAATGAATTAAATACTAAAACAAAATGACTTTCTGAAAACTACAGGAAAAGAGAAATGTATTATGAAGCGTGTTTAATTTTACTTCTTGCCCTAAGCCTGAAATAAGATTTGTGATATCAAGGCACAATCTCATATGTACATTACACCTACTGCCTTAGGATTTAGCACTTTCAAAAGATGCTACTTTTAACTCCCAAAACACAAAGATAAACTTTCAAAAATTATTTTTCCTACATGTATTCTATTTTAAGCTCAACATGTCTGTTTTCTTATCAGAAATAAATATGATTAAAGTAAGAATTCATTAGTATACTATGCTCGAAAAGGAAGCTAACACCCTTTCAAATCACAAACTTAGAGGGCTTCCCTGGTGGCGCAGTGGTTAAGAATTCCCCTGCCAATGCAGGGGACACGGGTTCGAACCCTGGTCAGGGAAGATCCCACATGCCGCGGAGCAACTAAGCCCACGTGCCACAACTACTGACCCCGTGCTCTAGAGCCCACGAGCCACAACTACTTAAGCCCACGAGCTACAACTACTTAAGCCCACGAGCTACAACTACTTAAGCCCACGTGCCACAACTACTTAAGCCCACGCGCCGAGAGCCCGTGCTCTGCAACAAGAGAAGCCACCGCAATGAGAAGCCCGCGGGCACCACAACGAACTGTAGCCCCTGCTTGCCGAAACTAGAGAAAGCCCGAGCGCAGCACCGAAGACCCAATGCAGCCAAAAATAAATAAACAGAATAATTTTTTTTTAAAAATCGCAAACTTACACCTACTTAGTAAATCCCATTAGTAGCAGGCACTATTAAGAAAGCCCTGATCTGCTACAACTTTCCAAGTTAACATGCTTAACACATTTAAAAGTCACAGATGATGGGAAAGTTTCCATCCTAATTGTGTACATTTCTGTATCATTTGGAATATGCACCACTTAGGTAATTAAAAACTAAATAAAAAATATTTTAAAGGAAAAAAAAAAGTTGAATAGGCTCTAGAGATCTGCTGTACAACGTCATGCCTATAGATAATACTGTATTGTACACTTGAAAATCTGTTAAGAGGGTAGATCTCCTGTTAAATGTTCTTACCACAATAAAATACTTTAAAAAAAAAAGTCACAGCTGTTGTTTTAAAACGAATACAGTAACTACATTTAAAAATCTTTTCAAACATGAAATTAAGAAAAAAGTATCATGCCCTCTAAGAATTAAAAACTTTCCAAAACTGGTTGGTCTCATAAGCACAAATTTAAAATTTCATACATTTAAAATTGTGTATTTATTTTTAAGCCCATCATTTATGTAAATAGAAAGCACTGACAGAAAGCAACAGAATGTGTACATTTTTGTAGCCCTAATTTTCTAGCAAAAACCATACACAACTTAGCCATTTGACAGACATCAATAATTCCATTCACTGGAAAATGGTTGATGCCCCTAGATGGTTTTAACAAACTTCTGCCTTCCACATGTTGTCACTGTAAATAAGTTACCATTACTATACTGATCTATAGTTACACCTTAAATGACTTCAAATGTGTAGGAGCTACTCTTTTAAACTACCCCACATAGTTAAGCTTTTCAAGTTCTTTTACCTGCACTTCATAGTGTTTTTGTATCCTCAAATGTCTTCAGGCTATCAGATCTATATTACTCTCTCTAGGACTGCCCCAACTTTACTACCACCTGCTACTGTTAAAAATATCTGTGGTAGGGAAACAATTAAAATAGCCTCATTTGGGTTTTGTACAAAAAAAAAAAAAAAATGTAAATTGCTTCAGAAAGAGAACTTTTGAAAGGTACTGCATAAGGACTTGGTGTGTGTAGAGAGCATGTGACATCTACGTTAGCAAATCAGGAAACCCTTTCTTAAATCTTTTGAGATTTTAGCCATGTTCCAACGTTCATGAAGAAATGACTACTGAATGAGTGAACTGTTCCTGTATTTGTGTTTGGAGTGAAAAAGCATCTGGCACAAAATCTGGAACACAGTAGAGCCTCAATTAATGTAAATATGTATCATGTGTACATACATGTGCATGTGTGTGTTTCACAGACACAAAAGGGGCCTGAAGGATGCATACAAAGCTGTCTAAGTAGATTACGAAGGGCATTAGGAATAAAAAGGACTGTGACTTTTCTTTCACCTCCTGTATGAATTTTTTTAGGTCAGGCTTGAATTATTTAATGTATAATTTATATCCAAGTTTGTGTATCCAAAAAAACAGTGCAAGCACAACAGATCATTTGCACACTGTGTACTTCAGATCACTGTCCTCATTACATACCTGTCAGTCACATTTGATTGAGTTCTATCTTATTGAACAGCTCAGAAGGAGCAGCTCCCACCTGTGAAAGCTGTACAGCATACTAACCATTGCTTTTTCCTCCTTCATGTCAATAGCTCAGTAGCATGGTTTCAAGTCATGCTTCAGAGTACACCGATAAATCTTTTACTTTCCTGCTTGCAGTTGTCCCTTTTGTTTCATGACATACTATCTCTTAGGAGGACCCTGGCACATATGGCGCCAGTGGAGTTGCAGACTGTACAACCTTTGTGATTGGCTGGCTGCATTCCTGTACCTCACCAGTGACTTTATTTTTTCCATTTAGTATTATGTTCCAAAGGAGAAACTGTCTAAAAAGTTGAATCTGTAGTGGGTTCAAGTCTATGGCCATAAAGGTCAGACTATGCCACTCTTCTGTAGACTTCTGGATTTTTTTTAAGAGATGATTGACTTCCAGGCAGCATACAGCTTGACTTCTTTGATTCAGTTTTCACTTCTCTATCCTGCGCATCACTGTGTTGCGCATGTAGAACTGGGTTAACTTTAGGGTGTGTAAAAGTGATGAAAACCTTACCTATGTACAGTACATTCATGTTTTAAATTGGTACATGACCTGGGTCTTACTTAGGCTTTCATTATCAACCAATATCCCCACAATCATTCAACAAAATAGTTTACAAAGAGCTCAGATGCCAAGCATTGCTGAGTTGGCTAAGTGCCCCATCCCTACCCCCAAATTACAGCAAAGTCTCTTGTCAAGGTTTCTTATTAAAATGTTAAATGTAGTCAAGCAAGTCCTAAAACTGAGCCTATCTTCAATGATGCTTTATGCCGTTTTTGATATATAAATTAAGTAGGAAACCAACTTTCATATAACCGCCTTAGAATCTCCGTGAATTTTTCTGGGTAGCCAATTTGCAACTGCCAATGATTCACTTACTGATAAACTACTGAAACATTACAAGCTAATATCAGTCACCATAAATACTTACTGGGATGATTTTTGGTAAAGGAAAGAAATGACTGAAAGCCAGGAGTGCTGGACGCTAGTTCTAGTTTTTCCACTGAATTTAGGTGGTAAGTTATTTCACCTCCTAGGACCTTAATTTCCTCTTTCATAAAATGTGAGATTTGAGCTAGATGTCCTGTAAATCCCTTTTAGCCCTAAAAACCCATTTTTTAAAACATGTTAAATATTCTGCCAATAATATGTACAATGTTTGTTATTTTTTGCAGAATCCACAGTATACCATAAATAGCATCTCATTAATATTCACAGTATTCATGAGAAACAAAAAGACATTTATCTTTATATGTAATATTTGAGTCATTAACTGGGACAGCAACTTGTAAAGGGTCACAAAACTGTAGTAGGAGGGACTTTCCTGGCAGTCCAGTGGTTAAGACTCTGTGCTTCCACTGGAGGGTGCGAGGGTTCGATCCCTGGTCGGGGAACTAAGATCCCACATGCCTTGGGGTTCAGCCAAAACGAAACAAAACAAAACTGTAGTATGAAAACAATGATTCTAATTTCTTGATAGTGACTATAGTATTCTATTCACTACACTATCTTTGTAGCTGTTTTGTTATACTTAGAAGCAATGTGTTTTAACCCTTCTCACACCCAATCAGCCATCTCTAATGTACTCAAACCTACCCTGCTCAATTTCTTACTGCTTGAAGTCTCCACAGCATTCTCCTTCTCCTTTGATCCTACCAGAATAATTATCAGTGATACTTTCTCATCTGTTTCCTACATACATATCTTAGATTTCCAGGTACAGTATTTGTCTCATTTTCTGCATAATTTCTATTAATTTTCTATATAAATGTCAACTACATACAGAAAGATGTGTCACACCATCTCTACATTCATCAATATAAAGGCTTGGAGCTTGTACCTTTATACATATACATACCCAACACTTCAAAGTATCAAGTAGTTGAAAAGGATGCCAGAGATTCTATGTACTGTGTGCTATGATGGTTTTGGAATTTCCTCTCTCTGTGGCTTTTCTCACATTCCCTTCTAGGACTCCCAAGCTCTTCAGCCTTGGAAACAATGAATGAAATTGGTCTTCCAAGTTCTCCAAAGACGTTGGCTTGAACACTCCTTCTGCATTTTTCCACTCCTGGCTTCCTTGAGAAGAATATCCTGCCTTAGCTGTGGTCTATCACTAACCTGTCTGACCAGAACCTCAACCAAATCTATTTGCTCTCACCTCCCCACACAAATTTTCAGACTTGTCCCTAAAATGGGCAGCCACAGAGACGCATCTACCACTAATTCAACGTGTACAAGTGAGAGGCCACACTCTACTCCTTGTATCCAGGAAAGTGGGGGTGAGGGTGCAAATTCTAGTCTCCAACCAATGCCAGCAAATAGCAGAGGTGAGAAAAGTGCTACTGACCTAACACATGGTACTCTTGTTTCACAGTCTGAGACTTTACCTATCCCAGAGAAGAATTAAAGGAAAACTGGAGAAACCGCACAATTTCCTTATACTTGTAAAAATTGCCATGAGTCTCAGACCTCAAAGGGCTAAAGTAATCAGTCAGTGTGCTTCTGTGGCCACACACAGTTTGTTAAAATACTTAAATTCTTCTGCGTCATTTAGCATATAGTACCCTGAGCTCCCTCCTAATTCACAGTCCAACCCCTTCTCCAGACCCTCCCCGCCACCTCCCACTGACCATCAAGTAACAGGTTAAGGACTTGGCACCCAAAAGGACCCACAGGTTTCCTCTCCAGCACAGTAACCAGTCTCAATTATGACTGGTTGGTGCATATGCAATTAACTCCCTCAAAATCGTGCCTTTTGAACATTGCCATTGGCTCTCTTCAGGGACTCCCAAGGGCTAACCTGTGCTTTTCCTGCCTTTCCTACCCCTGGGAAACTCAAATGGGTCTTGACAAGGAACAGACCTGCCATTAGCCACCTCAGCAATCAGCCAGCCAGCTCCTGTTCCATCATGTCCCCTCTGCCAGAGCTGGCCTGGAACACAGTGGGAGATGAGCTATCAGTGGTAGTGGCAATGACACCCCAGCAAGCAAACATCTGGTGGGGCCCTTCTGAGCCCTTGATCAAAAGGCTGCGACCACGCACCATCGATTCCCCAGAGTTGCCCTCATCTGGTTACTTGTGGGAACTGCAGCTTCTCCAGGGTTTTGACTGAGACAACTAGGAAGACAGCAAATGTGCCAGCTAGCCGACTGGCGCACCACACCAACTACTACATAATTTGCACATTACCCCTGCAAAAAGGGGTATGCAGCCAGGCTACCTCTGCGTTTTGACCACCTTTCTGACATATCTGAGACTGAGCCCCGGTGAGGAAGACAAAGACACTTGTTGACTGTGCCAAGGGGTGGGTCTGACATGCCACTAAATTCCTCAAATTCTGACTGCACATTCAAGAGCCATTCTGCAATGACCTCTCGCCTCAGAGTGTATTTCCAAGGACAACAACTCTTGAATTTATCAGCTACCTTAAGAATATGGGTTCTAACCTGATAGTGCCTTCTCACTCCTCTTGCCCAAGACTTGGACAGGCCAGCCCAACTTAAAGTAGGCAGGGTTAAGTAAGGGTGTGGTGAGGAGCCCATACAAATTGAAGTGGACTCGTACTTATTACAGACAAACAAGCCCTTTTTTAATCAAGAAAAAAAAAAGCTTGACTAAATAACATACTGGGTGATCTTACATCCCTGTCGGATGGGTGTATTCACTTCCAGAGTGCAGTTCAGGTCTTCCACAATACAGAAAGAAAAACACAACATGAGTTGAGGAGAACCCCTATTTTTCCCTGATAAATGCTGGTGCTTTTAGTAGGGGAACAAAAAGAAAAACAGAAAAACAAGGAAAACTGCCTCTACCAGAACAAGGGTAGCTTCATGCACTAACGTTGCAGAAGGGCTAACCATTCCACTCATCTTTCATTTTAGTCAATTCAGAGAGGCTCCCTTGCTCCAAAGTTTTTAGTTTCTTACAACCTATATATCGGACAGCTAAAATGACCCAGCCGATTCTGTCACATGATCTGGAAAACCAGGCAATAACAAAGCTCACTCTACCCTGAGAGATGTTCCACCCTATCTTTGTAACCTTCTGGTCACCACTGAAACTAAAACAAATAATCAAATTCTATAAATCAAGAGATGGTTAAACATAAGCTACACTTGACCAACACCAGGGCCACTCCAGAGTGACTCCCAAAGAGCAGAATGCTTGGGGGAGAAACGGAGGAGACTACACTAGAGTGGACAGGGGCGCTTACCACTAGAGTAAGACCCACCAGTAAGCTTTATGCCTCTGCCTAACTGTTGTCCAGTTAGGCAACCTTAGGTCACTCTTCAACAAACACCACAAAATGTTTGATGGCCTTCCAACTAACTGGTAATGTCTGATGTCCACAGATGTTTCCTTCCTTCTATTACTACTCTCATTGTCAAGACTGTTCCATTCCAAACAATGCTACTCAGAAGGGTTATCCATACGGATTCCAGTCCATGAGTGGTTTGCAACCAGTCTGCAACGAGAGTACAGAAACTAAGTAACTTTTACAGGAATCTGAGAATAATTTTTATATCTGTTGAATTTAATTATAAAATATTTGACTTAAATTTTTTCTAGTAATTCACTTTTTTATTATACATTACTAAAGTATCAGACTGCGGCGCATTGGAAAATTTTTAAAAACTCATCTTTCACCACAAACAGTTTGAAAAACACCTATTAAAACAAATATAACTATGTCATACTTCTGCTAAAATCTCTTCGGGGATCCCCATTATCTTCAAGATAAAGTCTTAGTTCATTAACATTGTGTTTTCAGAGTCTCCTGGGCCCTTCTCTAGAGTAGAGCTTCCTAACTAGTATGCTTGGCAACGCCTCTAACAGGTGACAGATTAAGACTACTAAATGGAGCCTGTGGCAGGTGGAGTTACCGAGCCCCAGCCCACCTAAAACAATGTCTGGCACATAGTAAGCACTCATGAAACACTGCTGAATGAATAAATACATGCATGAATAAATCCATTACTGTTTCCTGCCTCTGGGACTTTGACCCTTCAGTTACTACTGCCTACAGGCCTTTTCCCCATACTATTTCTCCTCTACTAAATCCCACTTTTCCCTGAACCTCGTCCTCCACATTTCACTTACTGACTACCAATCTAGTAAATGAACAGTGGAAAAGTAACACCACTGCTACACATTCATGCAGAAAACATTTTACTGCCCCTTCTCACTACTGGTTCATATTTCTCAACCACATTCCTCCAATCAGAAAACATCATTCCATTCCTAGTAACTACAGCTTACACCTGCTATTTTCTCACTGCACTGAGTACTTCTACTATGTATCTGTGTAGATTGTCCCAAGAGTCAAGATACAGCTGATGTCCTTAGGAAGAACATAAATCATTCTGATATACACTAGGCAAGACAATTCAGAGAAAAAGCCCTATTTATTTTCCATGCTTTTCATGTTCTCATGATTGCCAAATGCTAGAAGACTTCTTCATGGGCCTATTCAAATCAATACTATCAAGTCTCAATTCCAATTTATACCCATCAGGTATTTCACACTGTTCTTGGCCTCCAAGAACTCCAGTCCTCTACTTTATACTTTGGCCAAGCCCTGACAACCTAAGATAAAGAGTCATAGTAAATTGTGGGAATTTTCCCAAGCCTACTCTCTCCCCTCCCAATCCCGACCTCCCGCCTCCACCTCTACACCTTTCAAGAACAATCAAGATAAAACTTTTGTTCAAGGTAGGAAAGGCAAACAGGAAGCTTTTAGTACAATACTGTACCTTAAAATCAGTCCATCCCCCACCAAGAAATGATACAGTGTAACAACCAGTAAACCAAGCCTCTAGTATTTCCATACCACTCATGGCAATGGCCTAGTATCATCCCTGTATGTACCCAACCTTATTTACTCAGGTCCATTTCAGATCCTGGCCCCCGACTCTTTTTGCCTCCCAGTTTACTATGTTCTTCTTTTATATTTGTGGACTGAATATATTGTTTCCTCAGCAGAATCTCTGGTGTTTTCTGAGACTTTTAGTTAAGACCTTCTATGGCTCTTTTTAACCTCCCTGGGCAAGATGCTCACCTGAATTTCTGTCCTGGAGACCTACTATGGGCTCTGTGCCTTCAGCAGGTCTAAAGCAGCTCCTGTAAGGGGAGAATTCTTATGACCAAACACCACTTCTTGAACCTTCCACATTATTTCCACACCACAGCAATTTATCAACACCTTATTTAGAAAGTCTCAACAGCCAATTATTTAAACAATTAAAACCTGATTAGCTGCTTTTTCTTCTGATTTCCTTTCTCCATTGACTGCTATCTATACTGCCTCCAGAGAACTTCATTCTTCTATAGTTAAGTTGTTTCTAAATATAATAATTTCTTCTATGTCACTGTAAGAGTACAAAATAATCTAAGAAGTGATTCAAGAAGAATGTTATTAAAAATTTAGAACACTATCATTTAAAATAATAAACAGGGCTTCCCTGGTGGCGCAGTGGTTAAGAATCCGCCTGTCAATGCAGGGGACATTGGTTCGGGCCGGGTTCAGGCCCTGGTCCGGGAAGATCCCACATGCCCTGGAGCAAATAAGCCCATGCGCCACAACTACTGAGCCTGCGTTCTAGAGCCCACGAGCCACAACTACTGAAGCCCACGCACCTAGCGCCCATGCTCCGCAACAAGAGAAGCCACCGCAATGAGAAGCCCACGCACTGCAACGAACAGTATCCCCCGTTCACCGCAACTAGAGAAAGCCTGCGTGCAGCAACAAAGACCCAACACAGCCAAAAATAAATAAATAAAATAAATTTATTAAAATAAAATAATAAACAGATGAGACACTAGTAATTACACTTTAAAATATTACAGACTACTTCTCTGACCCTCCACCATATGCCTTCTTCCCCTTTTTCTACTGAATCTTGTGACAACTGTCACTTCCCTTACTACAAAAATAGAAAGCTGACATCCACTCAAACTGATGTTCCTATGTTGAATGACTCATTTCATAGAAGCCTAGGGTGCAATTAACTAACAGTGTCACATAACTACAGGTAAGCTGATATCACACTGTCACATGAACATTACATAGAAGGTCATGATGAAAAACAAGAGGAAAAATGTTTTCATGAAAACCAAGAGTGGTGGTGAAAGGCTCCTTACTTTTATTACACCTGACATTAAAACAAAACAAAACAAAACAAAACAAAAAAAAGTTTTTTCTTTTAAAGAAATGGGTTCGTGTGGTCTGCTCTGTGAAACTAATCATACCAAATTTGTCAGTAAAAATGTGAATATCAAATTGACTTGATCATACCAACAGCCCATACCACACAGGTGAAAAAACAGTGCCAGTATTCATGACAAGAAAGCACATGCATTATCACAAATTGTTTTGAGGTATTACACAGCTTAATTCCTGACTGCTTATGCTAATTAGGAATATGAGTATCTTTGATAAATAACCAAAAAATCAAACTTTATCCTTCTACATCTCTCCTAGCATTTCTAACTAGTATAAAAATCAACCAGTTGGTGTTTCCTTCTCTGCCCATCCCTAGTGTATAAAGAGGTGAAATCATCAAAAGGCAGACAAAATAACAGAATTTCAAGGCTAACACATGAGTTACTTCAGCTGAAATTCTAACATACTCAGCTCATTTAATCCATCCAATAACCCTGTTACAGGTTGAGAAGGTATTCTCATTTAATTACAGGGAAAAGTTTCAGAAAATTAAGTGACTTGCCCAAGTTGCAGTCAGAACTACAACTTTTCTTCAAATTCTGGAATTTAAAATTCTGTGCTCTAGGGACTTCCCTGGTGGCGCAGTGGATAAGACTCTGCACTCCAGTGCAGGGGGCCCGGGTTCGATCCCTGGTCAGGGAACTAGATCCCACATGCATGCCGTAACTAAGAGTTCGTGTGCCACAACTAAGGAGCCCACCTGCTGGAACCAAGACCCGGCGCAACCAAAAAATAATAATAATAATAAAAATAAAATAACACTCTGTGCTCTACTAAAAGTGGTTTCTGCTCTTCATGACAATCTGAGGTACCTCGAAGGTATAGTCTGAAACACGGAACTCGGTTGCGCTGTGAACAACTCACAGTGTCAGGCGACCCACTATACATTTCTTAATGAAACACATTCCATTTTCAGAGAGTTTTGAATTAAATTAAAAATTAAGAACCACTGATCCAGTCAAATGCCCTCATTTTACACATAAAGGAACTGCAGAAGAGAGAAGGAAATGGCTCACAAGTCCCTCTCAACTAGCTAGTATAATAGCTGTGTATTAGTTTGCTAGGGCTGTGACAAAGTACAGACTGGGTGGCTTAAACAACAGTTTATTTTCTCACAATTCTAGAAGTCTGAGGTCAAGGTGTCTGCAGGGTTGGTTTCTTCTAAGGCCTCTCTCCTTGGCTGGTAGATGATCTTCTTCCGCCAGTGTCTTCATAGGTCTTCCCTTTGTGTATGTCTGTGTCCTAATCTTCTCTTCTTATAAGGACACCAGTCATATCGGATTAGAGCCCATCCATATGATCTTAATTACCTCTTTAAAGGTGCTATCTTCAAATACAGTTACATTCTGAGGTACTGAGGGTTAGGACCTCAACATATGAATTTTGAGGGGCCATAATTCAGCCCATTAACACTCCACTCTCCTGCGCCCCCCAATTAATGTCCTTCTTACATGCAAAATACATTCACCCCATTCCAACAGCCCACAAAGTCTTAACCCATTCTAGCATCAAGTCCAAAAATCTTATCTAAATACCATTTAAACCAGGTATGGGTGAACCTGAGATATGATTCATCCTGAGGCAAAATTCCTCTCCAGCTGTGAACCTGTGACTCTAGACAACTTACCTGCTTTCAAAATATAATGGTGGGGCAGGCATTCCCATTCCAAAAGGGAAAAATCAGAAAGAAGGGATGATGGGTCCCAAGCAAGTCTACAATAAGTCAAATTCCATTAGATTTTAAGGCTGAAGAATAATCTTTAATAATAAATAATAAAGAATAATCTTTGGCTCCATGCTGTGTTCTCTGGGCCCACTGGGCTAGAGGCCCTGCCTTCCAGGCTGACCAAGGTGGTAGCCCCACCCCCTCAGGCTTGGGGCTCTGATCCCATGGTGGCAATGGCAACCCTGCCAACCTCTGAACTGCCTTCAGGGTCCTTCTATTCTTTTCTTGGAGGACAACGTATGCTCACAGACAGATCACCACAGATAGCTCTAGTGACTTGTCTTGTAGAATCTCAGAAGTCTGACAGCCTTCCTTCATTTCATCCTGTCCTGTCTCTTTCAGTCCAAGCTGGCAGTGTGTCTGCTGCCATATCCCCATCTCTGGTCTTGCTGAGTTAGCTTAATGAATCCATAAGTCACATGCCCATACTCCCTTTAGCAAATGGTTGTCTAGCAACTGCCTTGATGCTGTCTCCAGAACACACTTTCTAATTTTTTGCAACATGCATAGGCTGAGAACTGCCAAATCTTCAAGTTTCTGGTTCCATTTTGCTTAACAATTCTTTCTTCAATTCTCTCTGTCCTCTTGCATTTTACTATAAGCAGCAAGGAGAAACCAGGCTATGCCTTTAACACTTTACCTAGAAATCTCAGTTAAATATCCAAATTTATCACTTACCAGTTCTATTTTCCACAAACCTCTGAAACACAATTTAGCCAAGTTTTTTTGCCACTTTATGACTGCCTTCCCTCCAGTTTCCAATAACATGCTCCACATTTCCATCTGAGACCTTACCAGAAGCACCCTTTTCATATTTCTACCAACACTCTGTTCATGATCATATATGTCTATCTCTAAAGTGACAGAAGCCTTCTTGACCGCCCCAGAACCCTCACCAGCATCACCTTTAACGTCCATATTTCTACCTACAATCGCTGAAGGCAACCTTGGCTTTTTCTAACATGAAGCTCAAATCTCTTCCAGCCTCTACCATACCCAGTTCTAAAGTCACTTCTTCATTTTTAGGTATTTGTTAGAGTAGCATCCCACTTCCCAGTACCAAAGTCTGTGTTAGTTTGCCAAAGCTACAAAGTATCACAGTCTGGGTGGCTTAAACAACAGAAATTAACTTTCTCACAATTCTGGAGGTTAGAAGTCCAAGATCAAGATGTCAGCAGGGTAGGTTTCTTCAAAAGCCTCTCTCCTTGGCTTGTAGATGGCTGTCTTCATCCAGTGTTGTCAAAAGGTCTTCCCTTTTTGTGTCTGTGTCCTAATCACCTCTTCTTGTAAGGACACCATCATATTGGGTTAGGGTTCAATCACATGACCTCATCTTACCTTAATTACCTCTTTAAAGGTCCTATATCCTAACAATAGTCATATCATAAATACTGGGGGTTAGGATTTCAACACATGAAATTTTGAGGGAACACAATTCAGCCCAGAACAAGCTGAGACTACCCATATTCACTTGTTGTATGAATACTGAATACTGCTCTTTTTCATTGTGCTGATGACCATATAATGGTAACAACCTCTGACACATGGTGCTTAAAAATGAAGGGAGGGGAAATAATCATACACTCATACAAATTAATAAAGAAAAAGTACATGAAAGCATATAATATGTATTTTGGACCTCACCAAGCCTGCTATGTCCAAAAATTTGGGCTTCCTTGAAGAGCTCAAATCTGAAGGATGAGTATGGAAGGGGTGTGTGCACACAGAACTTTCCAGGAAGAAGGAACAAATAGCGCATTCAAGGAACTGAGAGGTGGCCAGTAAGGCTGGAAAACAGAAAGTAGGAAGAGTTAACAAAACATGAGGTTAGATAGTAAAGAAGGGGCCACATCAACCACATTATGGTTTTTGGTCTTTATTCTAACAGCAATGGGAAGCACCTGAAAGGTTTTATGCATGATCATACTTTCCTTTTACAAAGACCACTGTGGAAAGGAGGGGGTACTGAGGGCTTCTAATTTGCTGGTAATGTTCTACTTCTTGAGCAGGATTCTGGTTACATGGATATGTTCACTTCATGAGTATTTGTTGAGCTATATACTTATAATTTAAGCACTCTTTAATATGTACATTATACTTCAGTCTTGTTAGATTGCGGAGAAAAAGGGCTAGAACAGAGCAAGTACTGATGTGGGGACCCCAGTCTCAGGAAGAGATGATAATTCAAACTAGAAAGATGGCAGTCAAAAATGGAGAGATTCAAGAGATAATTAAGTGGCAAAATTCAAAGACCCCAGTTGATGGACAATATGAAGGGGGAAAGGAGGCATCAAAGAAGACTCTCAAGTCTCTGGTGTGCAAAAATAGATAGATGGTAGATCCATTTGCTATGCAAAAAAAAATCCTGGAGTTCCATAGATGGGAGAGAAGATCGCAGGTTCAACTTTTCAGGCTTAAAAGTAGAAAAGTCAGGTAGGCAGTTAAGTATATAGGCTGGAGAGCAGAGGACAGGTTTAAGAAGAAAACACATTTGGGGAGTAATATTGTTAACAGAAACAATGGGTATAAAATCATTCAGCCCGTATTTTTTAGCTCCTACAGTATTACAGGCACTGCTTTAGGTTCTGTGGATAGACCTAAGAACAAAATAAACAGGTTCTCATGGAATTTATATTCTAGTTCAAAAGACTCCCAACAAATCAGTATTAAATAACTTCAACTACTAATAGCTACTATGACGAAAACAAAACAGGACAATGTAACAGAGTGACAGGGGTGGGGTTCCTTTATTTTAGATTGGAATAGTCAGGGAAGGTTCTCTGTGGAAGTGACATGTGAAGTGAGACCTGAATGTTGAGAACTATGCTAGGCATAGGAAGAACAGAAAAAATAGAGCAAAAAAAACAGCTAGCACTTAAAGCAAGAACAAGCTTAGCATATCTGAAGAACAGACAAAAAGTCCAGTATAGATGAAATGTAGTAAATGAAGAGGAGAGTGGTACAAGACAGGGTCAGGGAAGAAGCCAAGGGCCAGATCACGTAGAGTTTAATTAAGCAGGGAGGGAGGTAATTTTTTTTTTTTTAATGAATTTGTTTATTTTTTGGCTGCGTGGGGTCTTCGTTGCTGTGTGCGGGCTTTCTCTAGTTGCGGCGAGCAGGGTCTGCTCTTAGTTGCAGTGCAAGGGCTTCTCAATGCAGTTGCTTCTCTTGTTGCAGAGCACGGGCTCTAGGCGCGTGGGCTTCAGTAGTTGTGGCACGTAGGCTCAGCAGTTGTGGCTCGCGGGCTCTAGAGCACAGGCTCAGTACTTGTGGCACACAGGCTTAGTTGCTCCGCAGCATGTGGGATCTTCCCGGACCAGGGCTCGAACCCGTGTCCCCTGCGTTGGCAGGTGGATTCTTAACCACTGCACCACCAGGGAAGTCCCTGGGAGGGATGTAATTTATGGTAAAAAAAAATTTTTTTTAATTATAGCTTTCTCTAGTTACTCTGTGGATAAAATTATAGGGTGGCAAAGATAAAAGTGGGGAGACTACTACGTCCAAGTGAGAAATGATGAAATCTCATGGGGAAAGTTAAGAGTAAGAATAGAAGTGTTAAAGCAAAAAATAAGAACATAAGCTCTAAATGACCCTAAAAGAAATAGAAAATCAAAAGTCTCAAGGTTGCTCTACTTATCTGTATTCTAGTATTTAATTTTTGGATCATGAACAACAATTCTAAGGACTACTAGTGAGGTTCAAAAACCTCGAACAAGTCTCTGATGGTGTTAGCTACAACAAGTTAAATGGATGAGCCTTCCTCTCTGCCTGGACACTCTCTCTCCTAGCAAGTATCAAACAACTAATTCACACTCTAAATTTCCATGTTTCCTAAATTACGAACTGCCCTATAAAGTTGCTCTATTTAGATGAATGGGTCCTTAATTTCAAAAGGTTGTTGACTACTCTCAGGAGAAGACTAGGACTAATATTCAACAAATATTTACTGACTCATTAAAGGACAAAGCTCCAAAGACAAGACAAGGAAGACCATGCTTTCATGGCCCTTAAGGGTACAAGATAATCTTTCTTAATGTAATACCTGGGCTCTACTAGTCTTTACACAGCAAAGGGAAGATGGGGAGGGAGAAATATCACTTTTGAGACCACTAGTCTTCTAGTTTTAACAATTTCTTTCCTATCATTCCCCAGAATTAAAATAAAAATTTTTTTTCTCACTACTTTTTAATTAATTCAAAATGTCTAGCCCAGGCCTCCTAACACATTTCCTATAAATACTTCAATTTACTTATATTCAAAATGAAATATTTTAACCACATCTTTGCCAGTGTTACATTATACACTATTCCAATAATCTCAATCCCATAATGTACTGCTTTCCAGTTTCGTGAACCAAAATCTATCTTAATCTATTCATGAAACCAATGTTATTTCTTCCCCATTCTAACAAAAATTCCACCTCTGATTTCACATTTAGAAACAATAATGAAAAAAGCCACAAACTAGGAGTTTTAATTTCTCAAGGAATTAAGAAAAACCAAACAAGATCCAGCCCTTCTATTTTTTAAGTTAACTAAAACAAAATAAGGCAAATAGTTAACAGTAAGAATTCTTCATTCTGTACTTAAAGGTTTTCCTTGCAGAATCTAATTAATTCAATATTTTATTTATAGAGTAAACTTAAGTAACTGGCTCCTTTACTGTTCTTTAATTTTAGAAAATTAATTTAAACATAAAAGAAAAAGGATGCTAATTATTACAAAAGGAAAAAATCCTTAATTCTTCAGAAAATCAGAAAACTGATGTAATTTCCGTAACAGCTACTGCTAGCACACTTAAGTAATAAGTGGACATTAAAAGAAAAATACATTAAGACCACTTACAAATACTGTTGATCTGTTTAGGAAATACTGCCTCAAAATTAATCATCAAAACAAACAGCTTATATAATTTAACAATCCATTTATTGAATACTACACATTTCCAGTGCTAATTAAAATCAGGAGATATTAAAATAAAAGGTAAACATTAAAGCACAACAGCATATGTAAAACTTCAATTGAAAAGATGTTGCTGAAATATAATTATCAATTATCAATGTATATTTTGTAGAAAATGTTTAAACAGTAAATGACATCCTAGCTTTCAATCCTGACTTAAATTAAACATTCTAAATAAATGGCCACTTACAGATTTCTTCACTCAGCTTCACTGGTAAGTCAACATACCTCTAACCCTATAAATTCAAAGGTACCATAAAGATGCACTCAACTCTCCACTGGAATTTCTTTCCTACCTTGGAAAAAAACCCCTTAAATTAATAATAATAACTTAACCAAAGATAACAATGTGGTTTAAAAGATAAAATGGGATATGGTGAGGAATATGTCTGAACTACATTTGAATCCCAGTTACCATCGCTCCCTAGAGATATTATGTTCATAAGATAAATTGCTTAAACTCTGTAAGTTTTTGTTTCCTCTTTATAAAAAATTTGACACTGTACAATTGTTATAAAAAATTAGAAACTGTAATAATCACACTTAGAATAGGGTCTGGCATTGACAGGCATTAACTAAATGGCAGCTACTTAAATAAGTATTATTAAATTAAGGCTTGTTGCTATTAAATTCCTATTCCTCATTGTAGCAGCACTGGAGAAATGAAGAATCACTTGTAAAAGCTGAACTCAAATTAGCTATCAGCTTTCCTTCAAAAGCACTCAGTTCTTTAAGAATGGCAGATTAGAGAACCATGACATAACAGTGAATTCCAAAACAGTGAATTTCCAACTACTATTTATCAACTAGTCTATCAGCATGAGGCTTGAGTACTGGAGAAGAATTTTTTCTCAAATACATACATCCAAGTACTACGCCATGTTTATGGGATTCCTAACCAATGAGTAACACTGATAGACTAAAAATCTATATAAATCTTTCCAAGTATTTTCATATCAAAGTTCTACCTATACCACAGGGTCAGGAAACTGCAAAGCTGTGACCTATAAGTTTAACATGATTAAATAAGGTTCATAAGGAAATATGAGTTCAGTGGAACACAGGAGGGAAAAAAGTTATCACCATTTTTGACAGTAACTTACCATCCCATCATCTTCATTAAAAATGTTATGAAGTTAACATGAAGATAGCTGGACAGAAAATGCACATAAGAAAAAGAAAACATGTACAGGAAAAGACTGAAAAAAACAAGAAAGCAACATGATTTCTAATACTCTTAAGAAAGAATAAAAAAAGACAGAAGAATAAAAGAGGAGAAAGAACCCACAAACCTCTCCCAAATCAAATTTTCTTTCATTTTGATATACTAAAAAACCTGAAGAGTCCAGAATTACAACTGAAGAGACACTAACAAAGCTGTGCAATTATTGTAATTACTAGTTGTAGGGTAAAACTTTAATTTTACATGTCCTATCTGAGAATACAGTTGAAACTGCAAAATAATAATAATAATCCAAATAAAGTGTATTTTAATGGACTGTACTGAACTTGAACACAATTTTAACCATGAATGAACAGATTATTCTTACTTTTTTTCTCTTAGTTACCAATAAAGTTGAGAGGCAAAGAGCCCAATAGGTCATCTCAAAATCTCTCAATCTTCCCATTAATTTACAAACAGTTCAATTAAAAAAACAACATGGAAATATTAACAACTAGACAACACTCCCTGATGAAGTCTTCAGTCATTCACCTGCTTGTTAATGTGATTGTGTCTAGTTCTAAGATTAGGGGTCACAGTATGGCTATGTCCATGCTAGATAAAATAGTCTATTTTCTATATACTTAAGTTTAAGACAGCTTATTGAAGTTAATGGACTCTGTACTGGGAAGTGTATTATAATATGTAATGAGTGCAATACTCACAACTGGAATATGACAGGGTTATCATTCAGAGAACAAAATTTGTTAGGAGGAAAGGAAAGAAAAAGATTATTTCTAATTTAAATTCTAAAATAAACTTCTATTAAAGATACCAAAAAGTCAAAACTCTCCAAACACAGTCCTAGCTTCAAAAATTACTCTCTATTTACTCTTGAGGCTCTCTTTTCAGAGTTTCTTTTGCTACTCTTTCCCCTTGTTCCTGTGCATAATTTGACAGCAACAATGTATTAAGAATTTCCATAGGAGATACATTCAAAATTGAGTTTACACACATGGATATTCTATGACAAAAATTATGCCATTCAGTGCAGTCTACATAAAGATATTGAATGTAAAGTATAACCATTCTATTACAAGTTTTCTGATTTTAGTTGCAAAAATCAAAATTATAAACTTTTCAAGGTTTGCTCTGAAATTTACAAACCATGCAAAATTGAAAATTTTTTAGACTTGAGACCTTGGCAATTTGAATCAACTGAATTATTTAAATGCTGCTTAGCAAAGTAAAAAAAAGGAATAAAAAAGACACACAAGACAATCACCAATTACTCCTCCTTCAGAATCTATTTCAACGAACTTAATACTACTTCTTGCTATCCTAAGGATGTTTTAAGGAGAAAATCTGGCATACATACAGGGAAACCAATTGTTTTAATAATACCTTAATTCAAAAAATAAAATAAAAATTGGTATGCCAATCTTATTTAATTCTAAAGAAAGAAAACCATCACCAAAGAAGACACCCATTAATCCCTTAATATAATCTCTCCTTTCACAAAAATTACAGCAAACAATTGTAATGAGAAAAAATTATTTATCAGTTGTAATCTACAAAATTTAACTCTATAAACAGCTAACTGGATCTGCTGTTCTGCTGCCACCAAATGTTTATTCTGAATGCTCATTGTAACAAAACTAAGTAATACTTTGTTATGATTTCAGACTAAGAGGCATTACTCTATTTATATGGGTTGCAGACAAACACACACAAAAACACTCCAGCCCTAATAACTGAATTCTCAGTTATTGCATTCATGTTACAATACTACATAAAACTTCAATAAAGGCTGGTAAACCTATCTGGTCAAGGTATTGGGTTGGCCAAAAAGTTCGTTCGGGTTTTTCTGTAAGATACCCCAGAAAAATCTGAATGAACTTTTGGGCCAACCCAATACTAATATAATACATGAACAAACGCATTTCTTCAGAGAACACCACCAATTTTCTTTATAAATACTTAAAAAACCAGGCTCAGAAAATCAGACATTTCTACAATAACAAAAACTCAATTATGGTCAAAATAAATATTTTATATCCTTTGAAATCATGAACTCTTTCAAAACTTACCAATATATAAAACTGGAAAATTTCGTAACCTATATTAATTAGGCAAGAGATAAGCAAACTTCAAATAGTTAAATCCACCCTATCATACCACCAACAAAATACAACCCAATCTTTTGTAAACAATCTTACTTTAAAACGGACATCAAAATATTAAAAAGCTAACATTTTTTTTTCAGAAAGGTGAATACTGAAAGGAAAGATTATCAATTTAAAAAGCAGTATAAAAAGTTCAATTTAATTACCACACAAATATTTTTATTAGCAGTATTATGACATATAGAAAACTATAAATTTACTTATCAAAAAGGAGAAGTTATTTTTCACTTCTCCTATGAAAAAACAAGTTATGAAAACCTATGAAAAAACAAGTTAATCTTTCTGAACCAAACTAGAAGCTATCATTATATTCTGTTTAACTAAAATGTTCACCTTAGTTGAATATGATGAGTAATGCCCATTTTATTCTTTGTGATGGAGACCAACTCAGAATGGCAGGTAGCAGCTGGGGGAACTATTCCATTAAGAATATACCTAAATTTAAAAAAAGAATATATCTGAATAGAAGAAAAAATTTTGATGAAAAATCCTTAGTTGGTAAATTTCATATTTTACAGATTTTTAACATCAAGCAATGACTTATAATAGTGATTCTAGTATCTTTTATTGCATATTCATTCCTCTATTCTGTTATTGTTCAAAAAATACAAAAAAAATTAGCCACAATGCTTGGGGGAACTTTTAATTTACTTTGTCTTAAAAAAATTAGGGACTTCCCTGGTGATCCACTGGTTAAGACTCCAGGCTTCCAATGCAGGGGGCGCGGGTTCAATCCCTGATCAGGGAACTGAGATCCCACATGCCGCACAGTGCGGCAAAAAAAGAAAAAAAAAAAAGTCTTCCAGAATGTTAATTTCCCTGCCTCAATAAGCATGTATAATTTTTAAAAATAACCAGCAACGATTAACGATCTCTGCATGATTATTTACTACTCAGAAGTACTAGGATATAAGTGGAATCTGTAATAAAATCTGGAAATTTATTTTAGACTTACTATCATGAACATGTTTCCTCATAATTTGTATCTTCCAAAGGCAATTCTCTACATCCTCGAAATAAACTGGCTACTGTTCAAATACTATAGATTTACAGTACTATTATTTCTGAGTAAAGTTTTATAAGGACAAAGGGAAAGGGACACACAGTATATACCTACCAGTTGTTTCACCTGTGCCAAAATTAAATCCTTTACTATTTCAAAATGTCAATTTACATAATAAAATGCTGGGAAAAGTAAGCCCAAATACTAAGAAGTACTACTCTGAAACAAAAAAAATATATGAAAATAGTGAATAATGGAAATGTGTGTATGTATTGATATAAATAAATACATATACATTGACACACAAACATGAGTTAGCATATTCCTACTACATCATATTTAGTTAGGATGAACAAATATACACAAACATACGTATGTGTTACACAAAATAAAGCATGGTAATACACATTTAAATGTAAACAGCACTGTTAGTACAAATAAATAGAAATCATATTCTTATCTCACTAAAGGTAATGCAATAAAGACCTTGTTGAGTACTAATATTTAGCTTTGATTCTTGCAACTTAGTATCACTTAGTAATTTAATATTAGTTAAAAAGTAATATAAAGATGTGAGAGAACATTTACAGCTGAAAAAACACCAAAAGGTTTTAAAACAACATCGGAAGGAAGGTTATGGGATTCATCACTTTGCTCTACACCTGTAACTAACACATCATTGTTAATCAACTATACTCTGACATAAAATAAAAATTAAAGAAAAAAAAAGAAAGACTATGGGATTTGGAATGGGCTGGTTTAGGAGAAAGAAAACTTAAAGGACATAAACTACTATCATGTAAAACATAAAAAAATTTTAAAAGTAGTTGTAATTAGCTCTATTTTTCCCTAAAAATGGATAAATCAAAGTTAGGATGAATTGCAAGATCTCTGAAATGAATCCCATCTCAACTTTAAAATTTTAAGTGATAGAACACAATCTAACAAAAACTATCCAGTGAGATACACAGTTGTCTCTATAGAAAAACTAAAACCTGGAGAAGTAAAATATCCTATGGGACAAATCTTCCTACAACTAATGCTAAGGAACTGTCTAAAAAATTTTTTATATTAGAATTACACTGCGTTAATTTAAATAGAGAAAAGTGATATACTATCAAAATAGCCTGAAGAGCTTTTGCAAACTATATAGTGATTGCCCTGTTTATGCATTACAGAATCAAGGGTATGGGGAGATAGGAGATGGCTTAAGAAGAAGGGTGATGAAGACGTATATTACGGAGAAGACACCCCAGGTGACTGATACACTTACTGTGTGGTATTTGATAGAGAATTTTGTTTTAAATTAAGGGATATGCTAGTTATAGCTTAGAAATACTTTTTCACACAGATGAATTTGCAGAAACATAATTTTACCTGTATAATGAATAGAGGAATCAACTAAGGTGCCTATAACAAGTTAGTATTTCTTATATATTTAAGATAGTCAAGGAAAAATACTAAACTTTTATGAAAAGTTGAATTTCGGTATGAACTATAAAACTGTTTGATATTATCTACAAAAGATAAAATTAGTTTAAAATTCAATTATAGAAAAACATTCTGGTTCCTACCCACTCTACTCAGGTATCTTCATAATAAACAAAGGTATTACAACAAAAGATTATAAAAACATTTAAAATACAATTTTATATAATTTTTATTTACACTTTAGAATTTAAACAACTTGCTGGGAACATCTTTTGTGAGGCAACGGAGTCTTTTTTTAAATTTGAAACTACTTAAACTTCAAGACAGGCTCTCTAATTTTTTTTCAAGGGCACGGCAACAAATGTGTTAGCTGAAAATAACCAACTAAATGATTATTTGTAACAGACTTCATTATGTCAGCCTAGAGAGCCTCCCCACCTCTGTCTCCCCTGTGAAGGAGGTCTTTGTATGCTTTTGTGTGGCGGTTCCACTGAATTCATTACAATAGAGATGGACATTTGATATTCATAACGATCCAACATCTGAGCAATCTTCTTTCGAGAAACACCATGTTTATTCCTCCTACCAAAAAAGAAAAGGATTTTAATTCTTTTTTCTTTTAGAATGTATAGGCTTAGAGATTAAACTGTTTTAGAGTAACAGAGTACAGATTTTAAATTACATTTTGCAAATAAATACCAGAAGATACACCTCACATTAAAAAAAAAGGCTCTCTCAGGTTTAAACAATATCTTAAAAAGGCTTAACGATACCATAAATCACAGCAAAATGTTAACTGATTACACCTTCTTCACACAGAACTAACTACTGATTCACTGAACCACTGAGTTAATCTTCCCCTCTTTTTAAACAACAAAGTAAAAAATTATGAGATACTGTTTTGAAAATTATAGAAGAACTGAGTGGGCTTCCAGGACTGACAAAAATCAATATAAAATATATATCACTTTTAAAAGTTATTTTAGCACACTTGCATTATTAAAAAAAATTTATTATTGATACCAAACTATATTATTAGAGATACAATTTATACATCTCACAAATGTAATGTTGAGTGAAAGAAACTAGATATAATGAATATATACTGTATAATTCTATTTATATAAAGTTTGAGAAAAAATTAAACCATGATGCTAACTAAAGCAAAGGATAAAAAAAAAAAAAAAAAGCTTTAAGGAAAAGCAAGTAAGTAATTACCAGGGAATTACGGAACTGTTACTGGGAAAAGGAACTCAAAAAACTTCTAAAGTGTTGGTAATGCTCTCATGACATGGGTAATGGTTAAACATCTGTTTTATAAGAAATTTGTTAAGCTGCATATTTATATTTTATGTACTTTTCTGTGAGTTTAATTGTGATAACAAAAAGTGGTTTAAAAAGTATTCTTGACCCTCAAAGAAATTTTTACAATGTATTTTACACTTGTAGTTTTCCGTAACTTGACTTGGACATGGCAAAACACACAGAACATATTTTATATTTAATGTTATAGTTCTAGATTTACTAAAACTAACTCATTTTTCCAGAAAAAAGACATAAACGAAATGTTTAGTTTTCAAAACTACTGATGTTTAGGTTAAAGATGAGAAGAGAAACCAAGAGAGAGAAAAAATAGAAGATCGAAAAATAAAAAAGAGAGAAAAAAAGAGAGATCTGAGGTCAAGGTTGAAATTGGCCAAGCTATAGAAATCCACAAGAAGTCCAAATTGATGATTCAATCAATTCTTTACAAAAAAAATCTGTCAAACTATACTAGATATCAGTTAAACTTACTTTATTTTGTAAAGTTAATTTATATTAAGAATTGTAATACATTTCAACAGTCTCAAATGTAAATAAAGCCTAACTGTGTAACAATTTCATTAATTCATTTATTCAGCATAACCCAAATATCTTTAGTTTTTAAACTCTCTCTTCTACCTGAGGTGCAATATACACAGAGGCAGGTAAACAATACCAGATATTAATAATATTTATCAGTTTAACTCTTCATAAATTTGATTTGGCATGCAAGTCAGAAAGGGAAAGAAAGGTAACCAAAGGAATAAAAATTCAAAGGTACAAAAGGAATGAAAGGCAAGGGGCAAGAATTAAATTAGTTGAACACCATACACAGAATAACAGTTTTAAGCTAGAAGAGGGCAAACTGAGGTGGGAGGAAAAAATGGTTTTAAAAAGAGAGGTGATGGTCATACAACTCTGTGAATATACTGAAAACCACTGAATTGTACACTTTTAATGGGTAAATTGTAAGGTATGTGAATTACATCTTAAAGTTGTTACCAAAAGGGGGTTGTGTCCCGATGAAAATGAAGAAAGAAAAACGAGTCATGGTCAGGAAAACTAGGGGAAAGGAATGAAGGTAAAGACAAATGGAAGAGCAGGGTTGAATGTAATACAAGTCCACAATCTCTCACCACAAATCCTGAAATCTAAAATGCTCTGAAAATTCAGTTTTCTGTTGACTCATGTAGCAGCAAAGTCTAACCACGCCTGTACTCATTTGGCAGCATGATCTACTCAGAAATAACATTAAACAATGTAGAATCTTTCCTTTCTACTTAGACTGACCATTCGTGATCTGCTGCAGAAATATTAAGATGTCTGATTATACCATGCTGCCCCAAACTCTGCTAGGAGTGTTACAATTAGGTATATGCACTATATACTTCCTTTCTAAAATTAAAAAAAATAAAAAAATAAAAATCTGAATTCCAAAACACATTGATTCCCAGAATCTTGGGTATGGGATAACGGATCTGTAGCAGCAAAGATGGGAAAAGGGGAGAGATAAAAGCACCAGGTGAAAGGGTGACGGGATCTAAAATGGGAAGGAGATGAAGTTGGAAAGGCAATGCAGAGAAGGGGCCTAGCTAAAAAGCAGAGGGAAAAGTCCTAACTTTTCTCTCAGTTTTCTGCATCTCCATTAGCATTCAACAAATTGGGAAACAATGCAGAAATTCACATAAGAAAAAACAACAAACACACTTAACAAGGGACATTTAATGAAATTTAACAGTGCAAAGATCCTCAAACACCTTGCATTTAAGTCAATGTTCCTCTTAACAGAAAGTGAGTAGTAGTAGCCCCTATTCACAGGTACCAAAGATATAACAAGCAAAAGCTAGTAAAGAAATTGACCATGTAAAGGAGAAAAAAAAGAAAAAAAAAGGTAAGGGATTACAAATTTTTTGAGTGCCTTACTTTTCTAATTCTTCAGGATCAAATTTCCACCAAGTTTCAGGTTCATGAAACTCTACTCTGTATCCTTTTCCTATGGCCTACACAAAAGAAAGGAAGAAAACAAAAACCCAGGGAATATGTCTTAAAGTAAAAAGATGGCAGACAGATATAAATTTCACTTAGACAATACTTCTAAATTTGCTCAACCAAGAAAAGTTTTACTTTTAAAATAATACAGTTTATAAAAATTTTAAGACCACTTAATGGACAAATTCCAATTACTATCCTCAAGTCCAGGCAAAACTAACAAGATAAACATATTGCTTAATAAGCATCATTCCCAATTTTTAAAAAACTAAGCAAATGAACACCCCTCTTTAGAGAACAAGGACAAG
This sequence comes from Balaenoptera borealis, assembly GCF_965194805.1. Taxonomy (NCBI): domain Eukaryota; kingdom Metazoa; phylum Chordata; class Mammalia; order Artiodactyla; family Balaenopteridae; genus Balaenoptera; species Balaenoptera borealis. The sequence goes on from NC_138877.1 coordinate 10,058,472, forward strand.
TATTTTAATAATAAAGGTCAATGTAACCAAAATTTCAGAATATGAAAAAATTGATAATATAAAAACTCTCTCATATCTCATATTTACCATTTCCACATATGGTTTCATTTCCCAAGCTTGTGTATTAGTGTTGTCTATAATAACTGGAGATCTCCCCTGATTGATAGCTTGTTTTGCTGAAATAAAAAATAAATTTAAAAAACAAAAGCAAAAAACAGAACTATTAGATAAAAATACACAAAATAAAATTTAAACATTCATTAAGAAATTTCCTACATCCCTGTACTTAAAACCAAAACTGTGACATCTTTTGAGTTAGAGCCATGAAAATAAAAGGACTCTGCTATATTAAATGGAATAAAGAGACATAAACACATGCAATGTATATTCTCCAGACCAGATGCTGGTTTTGACAAACTAGCTGTAAAGGACATTTTGGGGTAAATATTTTGTTGACCTTAACAGCTAATAAAGACTTCAGTCTAGAGCTTTCATTTACAGAAAATGTAGGAACAAGTTACATTTGAATATGGTCTGAGTATGAAAAGAGGAAAACATTTATTGACATGGGAAGATGGAGACCGTTAAAAGAAAATGGCAATTTATAAGATAACATGTAAGTCTGATCTCATTTTGGTTAAAATATAAAGGTGTGGGAAGAGTTACTAAGACACCAAAAGTTGTCTTCTATAGGTGGTGGGAATATATGCATTTTATGCTTATCTTTATTTTCCAATGTTCTATAATTACAAATAATGCTTTTGAAGTAAGACAGACTTAAAAGTACTATGGATTTATCATTACTTATATACCAAGTAGCTAAATACCACAGTTCAACTGACTGGATATTTCTTAGGACTATGATTCTGAAATTGGGAGTTGAGCTAGAATGGAACTGTTCCAAACTATATCTCCCTCTCCCCATGCCATCTCTTCCCACATAAGGTGAGAATTACTGCCACAGTGAGGCACTCATAATGGCAGGAATGTGTGTACCTCTCAAGTGTAAACAGGCAAGATAATTAAGAACCCACTATAAAATTTAAAAGGCTGAGGCAAAATGCAATGATATGTAAGTTCTGCTGGGATTTAGAATTCAAACCACTAAGTTCTACACAATGAAAACACTTATATAAATGTCTAAGGGCAGACAGAATTCTAAAGGTTAGTTAAGTGGCAAGGACTATGGTGGAATATCTATTTCAGAGAAGATGTCTCTAAATACTAAATTTAGAATCTAAGTCATAAATAGGATACCAAGATGCTATCAACTCCCACTGCTCCATCCCCAAACAATGATCAAAACTTCCATTTTTAAAAAAAGTATTAATTTTCCTAATCTCTGACAGGCTTACACCTCCAAGGAGTTATGTCCTACAAAAGGAGCTTATTAACCAAATAAATCTCTGATTTGCAGGAATGGGAAGATTATTCTCTTTCCATGAATAATCATCATCCAATACCACATTCCAGTGTACTCCAGGAGAATAGAACGCCTAGGTAAACAATGTTTGACTACTCAAAGAGAGTCATTTTCTTAAACAAATTAACCACCATACTCTAAGAAAGAGAATAATGACATCTTGGAGATATTTTTAACTTATAAGCGGTTAAAGATCAATTTAGATTCTTCTAATAAACATGAGGCAGATACATATTCCCAGAATAATGCCCGGCACTTACAAGTATTCAATAAATGTTTGTAGAAAAGAGAAATTTTGCCCTAAATTAAATGTAATGCTCGTAATTTTCAAAATGTCTAATGACTGCTAGTTATCATTGCTTTGAAAAAGGTTAAAAATTACCTTGAAAAAGCCCATATTTATTATACTAATAAAACCAGTAGTTTATCTACACACCAATACGTTCAGCAAGTAGAATTCACATGGCACGAACACTTTAATGAAATATTCTAAACTAGTATTGCAAAAAGAAAAAAACGTTTCACAGAAACAAATTTCCCAGTTCACCAAAGGTATACTGGCTCATTCCACTTATCACCTACTTCTACTCCCCTTAACTCTGGGCCAATAACTCCAAGCATTTTTTGGAATTGTAACATCATCATTATTTGATTTGGGCAGTAACACTGCAGCATTTTAAAAAATCAAAAAGCATTAATATTTTAAAATATTATGCTACTCTCTTTAAATTTATGCTATTCTCTAATATATTTGGAGAAATCCTAGAACCAATACTAGGAAATAATCTTATAATCAAACTTATCTAACATTTAAACTTTTTACTCAAAAACATCCTCAATGAAATTCCTTACTCTGAAAATTGACAATTAAAAAAGAAAAGCATTTATCCTGTTTTTCCTGTACATACTGTACTTTAGGGTAACCTTAGTTGCTAGTTCTAGGTAAGAGGAAGTTCTTCATTACAGAAGAATTCTAGCTACTAAACACAGAAGGAATGAAAGTCCTAGAAAATCACCATTTTGCAACCTTTAATGAAATAACTGATTAAGGAAACAATTCATTGTTGAATAAAACAGGGATTAGGCTGTCCCTTTGAAGCTACTGATCTTACCATCACTAAAAATGGGACAACCATTTACTTCCAAAAAAAAAAAAAAAAAAAACAGGTTGAACCTAATAAATCCTACAAGTTAAATGATTACCACAAGGAAGCAAACCGACAACTATAGGCTATGGGACACTCTACAGAACCACCAACCAAGTTTCTGCAATAAGTTAATGGTACGAGGGCAAAAAGAGGGAAAACTGCTATAGAGTAACTTAATTAAAAGAATCATAAAGCCAAATGTACCACAAAGACCTTGTTTAGATCCTGATTAAAACAACTGTAAAGAAATATTTAAGACAATAGGGGAAATCTGATTACAGACTATATTACATGATGTCAAGGAAATGGGTTTGGTTTTGTTTTTTAGGTGTGATAATGGCACTGCAATTAAGTAAGAAGATTTACTTGAAATGTATGAAGTATGATGTCTAGAATTCGTTTTAAAAAAATACTTCAGGGGCTTCCCTGGTGGCGCAGTGGTTGAGAATCTGCCTGCTAATGCAGGGGACACGGGTTCGAGCCCTGGTCTGGGAAGATCCCACATGCCGCGGAGCAACTGGGCCCGTGAGCCACAACTACTGAGCCTGCGCGTCTGGAGCCTGTGCTCCGCAACAATAGAGGCCGCGATAGTGAGAGGCCCGCGCACCGCGATGAAGAGTGGCCCCCGCTTGCCGCAGCTAGAGAAAGCCCTCGCACAGAAACGAAGACCCAACATAGCAATCAATCAATCAATCAATAAAAAAAAAAAAAAAAAAAAATACTTCAGCAAATTAAAAAAGGAGGGGGGAGTGAAAGCAAAAGGGTTTAAGCCAATATAGCAATATCTTGATAAGTGATAATAATTCTGAGTGATGGGTGTGTGGGCTACAATGTAATCTCTCTACTCTAGGTTTAAATAATGTTTCATCATCAATGCATTTTTAATTTCTTTAAAAAAAGAAATTAGATTTTAGTATAAGCATGTACTTACATAGTTCTAGATCAATAGTTTTCAATCCTGACTGCAACATTAGAATATATGGATAACTTTCAAAAAAATACCGATGTTTAGATCCACTCCAAATCAACTAAACCAGAATCTCTGAGGCTAAGACTCAGGCATAAGTTTTTTTAAAAGGTCCCCAAGTGATTCAAATGTGCAGCCAAGGTTAGGAAAGAACTACTATTCTGAAATGAAAAGAAAGTGACCCATGTACCTCTAAAAAATGTATTAAGTGAATTTTTTGTAGAGTGACATCAATGAAAAAAACTTTTAATATTCATGGGCATTAATATTAAGCCTTAGAAAACATTAGCATTACTCAAGGAAATAACTTTTGGGAATATGTAACAAAAGTATCAAGAGTTTTCTGAATTTTTTCATGAGGCATAAAATAAAGTCTATCAAAATATCCTATACCTCTATTGTACCAGCTTATGTACACTATCTACAGTTTAAAAAATATTCTAACCACATTCTCTGATTTTCACAACCTCAATCAAGTAGGGCAAGTATAATAATCACTGCTTCTAATAGATGAAAAACTGGGTCTCAAAGCTCTTTCAATGGCTTGTCAAAGTCATCCAGCTGGTAAAAGTAAAAAGTTGAGAATAAAAATTCAGGTATTCTGACTCCTAGTCAAATATTCTATCCCGGGAGACTTGGCCCAAAACAAACCTCTGTTCTGGTTCCAGTCATGGGCATCACCAAGTTGATTAACATTATACCTGTACCCATCTTGATGGTGAAAATAGTCATCAGTGCTGAACACAATGCCATCACGACTCTGACCAAGCAGAATTCTGTTAATAAAAGAAATCATAAAGGTGCCATTTACAATATAAAATCTATAACCGTCAGAAATAAGCCACAAAGGTTATTAAATGAATTTCTGGTACATACTTACAAGTATATTGCAGATAGACTAGCACAGGAGCTGAACCTTAAAAAAGCTTTCAGATTTCAAACATCACTTCACACTTAAATCTACACAGTAATAGCCAGTAATAAAAACTTTTTAAAGTGGCTTTTGTATTGCAACTTTTAAAAACACTCTTCAATCCCAAAATGATGTCAACTATTATCCATGATTTAACTTTAGTGAATTTGTATTTGGTGTCTAAAATTGCCTAAATTTAGTGCAACAGGTAACCTAAAAGACAAGTAAGCCTAATAAGCAAGCAATTTACCTGAGGAAAACTATATTTGACTGAAGACAGCTTTGATAAACTCATTCCTATGAAGCACAAACATCTATGACCTGAAAGTGGAACTTGAGGTTTAACGCTGTGAAACAACCTATGATCCTCCAGAGTAAAATCAAATTTAAAATTTTTAAGAGATTAAATTACTAAATGAAATTAATTACTAAATGCTAAAGAATACACTCTAAGAACAAGGCAGTGGTAATCAAGCTTTGTTCTCACAATATGATGCCATCTTTAATTCCTAAGCACAGAGAGACTGACAAGTGTTCAGAGTGTCAGGGAGTTCCCATAACCAGTGACTCATGAAAGAGACTGGAGGTGTGCTGAGAAAACAGAAAAGACAGTAAGAATAATTTGGATCCAACAATAACAAAAATATTTTGTTATTTATCTTCCCTCCCTCAACCATTAGGCAATTGGATATCATTCTATTGGGGTTGGCCAAAAAGTTCGTTGGGGTTTTTCCATAAGATGTTGTTAAGATGTTATGGAAAAAACCCGAACGAACTTTTTGGCCAGCCCAATATAATTTCTTTTTGAGATGGGGAAGGGAGTAGAAGGTGGTAGAAGGGATGATACTGTCCTGGGATGATTCAAGAATACTTCCTAATAAAAAGTAATAGGAAGGATTTCAACTATTAAGATAACAAACATCTCTCCTTTCCTCAGGTTATAATAAAATTGTATATATTTTACAATAAAAATAAAATCACATATATAAAAGTTTAAAAATTTAATATACATTTTCACTCATAGAATTATAGTTCAAATTACTTCAAATAAACCAAATTAAAGTAAATGGTTTAAATTATTTGTTTGCTTGTTTGGGAGGCTGGAGTTGGATTTCTTTTTTAAGCAGCCATAATTTTCCCAAAATATACCATCTAACACATTTGGCATCTTACTGCTTATAAGAGATAACCCAGAATATAAAAATGCCACAATATTAGTATTCCAAACCGAAGCTCAATCACCTAAAAAGATCTTGATCATCATCAACCATATGATACCTAGTTACAGTCAACAATACCAGAAACCTGATACCATCTTTCCTAAATACCTTATGTTTCTTTTCTTTTTTCTCCTGTTCTATAACTTTATTAGGTGATCTTTCAGATGTTAATAATAACATACTACAAGAGCACAGGAGCTTTTGTATCCAAGAAATGTTTAACCTCTTCCAAATAAAAAAAAGAGTGGGGAGGGAAGGGACAGTAAATCAATTTACATCATTAAACCAAGTCAACATCAAACATGAGTAAATCTCAATGAAGAATATCTTAAATATATAAATCATAATTAAAGCAAGTAATTTTAGCTTGGAGAGACTTTTTCCTCCCAGACTGCTCACACATCTTTTCAAAATTCCCTGAATTATCTCCAATATACCTGTATCAATCTAGATATATCTGATATCATACCAACCATTTGAACCAAAAATAAATTATTTAAGAATATTAGTATTTTCAAAATTCTTATAGTCAGATTCTATCAGAACCCTCACAAGTTAAGACAGGTACTAAAATGGATTCTCAGAACATCAAAATTTACAACTTTGAAAAATCAAGTATCTAATAAAAAATTCAGATGTGGTCCCACTGGCCACTTGATTTGTATTTTTTCAAAATCGCTATCTTTTTTGAGGACCTAGTATGTGCCAATCATCTTACATATATACATCTATGACCGCATCGAATTCTCACAACAACCTTGCCAATATGGTATTAAATGCAGAAAAGCAAATAATTTCAGAAATCAGGCCACCAGAATTACATAAAAAGTGATGGGAGAGCCAAAACCAATGGCTTACAAGATCCCTGCCTCCTGGAATTCACGCCCTTATATAATCCCCTCTCCTTGAGTGTGGGTTTGAGTCAGCAACTAGCTTCCAACTAACAGGATATGGAATTTCATTTCTAAGATTAGATTATGGGGGGGGCAGGAAGTGGCTCACTTTCTCTCTTCACATTGTGAATGCGGAGAGGCCCAAGTAGCAAAGAACTGAAGGGACTCTCCAGCCTACAGACAGCAAGGAACTGAGGCCTTCAATCCAACAGCTCACAAGGACTGAGTCTTGCCAACAAGACTTGTGAGAGATATTCCATGCAGATCCTCCCCAAGACAAGCTTTCAGTCCAAAACACAGCCCTAGCCAACATCTTAATCATAGCATTGTTAGAGACCTTGAACCAGAGGCACCCAGATTCCTGTCCTTCAGAAACTGTGAGACAATAAATGTTTGTTGCTTTAACAACTCAGCTTTAAGGCAATTTGTTACACAGCCATAGAAAACTAATGCACTCTGTGCTTATAACTTTCACTTAAGTAAGAACAAGTGAATCATATTCTTTAAACCTCATTTTGAGAACCCTATTCCCCCAAATGGTCTACTACAGAGTTAATTTTCATATTTTATTTTTTTAATTTCTAAGAACCATATATATTTTTGTAATATATCATGTACATTTAAAAATAGAAGTGGTGCAGTGGTTAAGAATCTGCCTGGTGGTGCAGTGGTTAAGAATCTGCCTGCCAATGCAGGAGACACGGGTTCAAGCCCTGGTCCGGGAACATCCCACATGCCACAGAGCAGCTAAGCCCGTGCGCCACAACTACTGAGCCTGTGCTCTAGAGCCCGCGAGCCAAAACTACTGAGCCCGCGTGCCACAACTACTGAAGCCCGCGTGCCTAGAGCCCATGCTCTGCAACCAGAGAAGCCACGACAATGAGAAGCTTGCACACCGCAACGAAGAGTAGCCCCCACTCGCCGCCAACTAGAGAAAAGCCCACGTGCAGCAACGAAGCCCCAAAGCAGCCAAAAATAAATAAATTTAAAAAAAAAATATTTTCCCAAATAATTCTGAGTAAAACTGACACTTCATGAACCCTTTACCTCCTGACGTACTGAGTGGCCTTGCATACCCCCCTGGTCCAGCTATCAATAAATAAAAAAATAATGCTGTCTTGTGTAGCTTATGCTACATGCTCAGAGTGGTAAAGGCAAATCCTACATGAGTTCAGAAGGAGGATTACTGAGGGGTGAGATGAGAAACCAAAACCTCAAAAGTGGAGGCATTTAAGAGAACCTCTGAATAAGTAGAATCCTGAGAACAATGAACGGACAAGTATTATGTCTCCTGCAGTGGACGGCAGGGTACTAGTCCAAGCGCAGAAGGATATGAAGATAGGTAAGGACTAAATCAAGGAAGAAAGGGACTTAAATACTATCCCAAAAGAATGTGAAATTTATCTAACCCCCTATAACTCATTACCACATAGCAATACTAAACAACGTTATCTTTTAACGTTATCTTTTAACGCCCCAAATCAGTTCAACTCTGATCCTCCAAATCTTTATTCCTTTTTTCAAAGCTCACTTGGAAAGCTAAATCCTACACGAAACCATTCCTCACTAGAGAATATGTGGCTTTATATCCAATCCCAAACAACCATTTCTACTTCATTCAAAAAAAGTACTGACCTAAAGAGAGACTCCTGCTTCTTTAACCAAGCTACTCAAAGTCAGGAGTCAGGTATAGGGCTACACATGTGATAAATATTAAAGTGAAGGATTAGGTAAGAAACACACTACCATTTACATCCCCAGTTTGATCTCTTATCAGTTTTTGTAACTTCTCCCAAGCCCTTTAACCTGAACTCATTCTTTTTAATAGCCTGTACTCCTTCTAAAAAATGAAAAGACTATAATTCATCTCACAACACTGTTACATATGGAAGTACTCTCTAAGTTGTAAATGATAACATAAATGGTATTTGCAACTGTAACTTCCATTCTTATTATACCTAATTCCTCAAATAAATATACATATTATATATAATCACCTCTGTCATCTCCCACTACAATTATGTCTCCTTGAAATTTTTCTGAATTACCACCACACTTCATTCACTTTCAGTTTCAACATACTCCAATACGTTGTTCCAAACCTAATCATTCTTTCTCACATTTATTCTGTACCAGAAGCCCTCGCTAGGAGATCTCTTCATCCAATTTCCAAATTTCAACTTTTCTTTTCTCTGATATTATATTCTATATCTAGAAGAATGCCCATGCTTGTAAGACAACTTCACTCTTAATTTCTATTCTATCTAAAGAAGCACTGAAATTTCATTTTCTCTACAAAACCTTCACTGCAAAGGAATCAAAATACATAGACTTAAATTCAAATTCATTTACAAAATCACAGCTTACAATCTAGCTTGAAATGTCTGCATCATAATTTAATCTTTCTCCAATTTCCTGCTTCTGAAGAAATTTTGTTTAGGTGGTTCAGAGTGTCTTGCAAATAAATATAAAACATTTACAAAATGGTTCCTTGGACTTTTTTATCCTCACCCAAAGACATCAAATAAATTTTCTTTTTCTCCTTATCTAGCATAAATCTTGAATCATCCTACATAAACTACAAAGAATTTATATTGTTTTTCTTTGTGCTATTTTTCACAACTGCACAAATGTACTGGAATGCATCAATATTCTGTTTTTAAAATGTAAACAAAAACAGGAATTTTAAACATTTTGGCACACGATAAGACATCATCAGTTCTAACTCCATTAATTCAGATATTGCTCATTTCAAACTCCTTAAAGAAACCAAAAAAGGTTCTCTCTGTCAATAATGGTATGAACACAGCACAGTTCTTAAGACACACTCAAAATTCCCTTCCTTGGGTTATCTCATTTGCTTCTCACAATAATTCCAGAAAAATAAGCATTACTCATTTTATTAACAGCGAAACCTGTCCAAGGTCACTAAGTGAAATAACTGAGCCAAAGCCCAAGTCTTCTACCCATGAATTCAACTCCTCCTGAATAGCTGACTTAAAAGGGAAGGCCAGCACAGTTCTCAAATAGCATTTGCTTTCGTCATCGTCCTAATTTTACATGGTGAATCTATATTTAAAGCCCTTAGCAGAATCTTAACATAAATATATATGCCAATTATCCTTTCCTCTATCAGAAAACATCTTCTAAAATATTTACCATCAGATGCCATTCTCAAGTATAACAAATTAAAGATTTTTTACTAGAAACATAAAAGCATTTGCCACTGATTACAACTATCATTTATGATTTTTAAGTAATAAATTACCAAGTATTCACTTGGTATCCTTTACTTACCGAGACAATGTTGTTTTCCCAGAACCAGGCAAACCTCTTAAAAGAATAAGTAACTTCTGCAATTTATTTAACTTTTCCTCGTGAAAATGCTGGTTCATAAACCTGTCAGTTCCATTATGCTTGTCCACAGAAGGATCTTTCCAGCATCCTTCACTGGTTTCATAGAAACCATTATTCGCATATTCATCTTGCACAGTGTAGCCATTTCTAGAGGGATGGTCACTACTGGTAATGTCACTACGGTCAGTATATTCATTGTTCTGATCAAAAGTCAAACAATTCCAGTTAACATGACAACTATTTACATAATATCCATTTTGCATCTGAAAGCCATCTTGGGCATGGAAAATATTTGATGATGGATTTGGTGGAACGTTGAATCTTTGAATATTTAAGTGATAGTTAAAACTGGGAAGATGACGGTCTTGTGGTACTATAAAAGAACGCATTGATTGCCACTCAGGCCTGAAGGAAGTAAATGAATTGCCACAAAAGGTAGGTATTACTTGTCCATTATAAGGATATTTACCTGGCTCATTCCGAACACACTGCTGATAACCCTGCTGATAACCCCAATATGACTGAAGGGCACTGGTAAGATCTCTTTTCTTTTCTTCTTCAGACTTTAACAGATTATTATGGCCCTGATAATATGGAATGAGTTGTTCCTCAGAGGGTTCACGTTCCTTACAACTGCTTTCTGAATCACCTTTTTCATTTTCAAGCTCTTCAATTTCTTTGTAAAACTGGAATAATTCATTGTCAATCTCTGATTTTTTAGAATTAAATTTCTGTTTCTCTTCTCGTTCTCCTTTCCAATCTATACCACTGATAGTGCCGCCTTGATTCCTCCTTTCATTACATTTCTTTTTCTCATGGGGTTTGTAAATGGGTCCTATAAATGCTTTACTTGTGCTATATATCTCATCATCTGTGGATACCAATGGAGGACGTGTAGCCCGTAAAACTTGTGAATCAACAGAATTAATAACATCTGGCCTATTACCAAGCATCTCATCATGCACAGGTTTCAGCAAATTTGTAGTTTTGGTTTTGTCCTCCTGAGGATACCTATGTCTTCTGACATCAGTGATGGTCACAGGGACCCAATCATTTCCAGTTTTCTCTTGCTTTCTCTGAAAATTAGCATTACCATGACGGGGGAAAACATATGCCTCTTCAGTAGACTTCAATTTCTTATAGCATGGTTCACTTATTAGTTGTTCCCCATGTCCCATGGATTTAGCTTCAATTTCACCATAAGGCATCTGAGGAGCAAATAAATCACAGAATTAACAGCTAATATTTAAAAAAATCTAAACAAAAGTTTCCTCAGAAACAACAGGAAATAAACTTAATTTGATATAAGCATTTAATAACATTTTCCCAAAATGCAAAAATTATAAAATTGTAATTTTATAGCCACTTACTATTGTTATGACATTATGATTTAAAGAAAGGGTCTCACTGAAGGTAAATAAACATTCTCTTTTTAAAAAAGATATATCTCATCTTTAATCTAAATGATGTATTTCTGAATTTAGAGGATGTAAGCAAGAATTTAAGCAAGCTCGGAAAGCTTAATCAGTAATATATATTTTGATGATATAGACATACAATTGTATATTAAAAGGAAGAATAAGAACTTCCCTGGTGGCGCAGTGGTTAAGAATCCACCTGCCAATGCAGGGGACACGGGTTCGAGCCCTGGTCCGGGAAGATCCCACATGCCGCGGAGCAACTAAGCCCCTGCGCCATAAGCCCCTGCGCCACAACTACTGAAGCCCGCGCGCCTAGAGCCCGTGCTCCGCAACAAGAGAAGCCACCGCAATGAGAAGCCCGCGCACCGCAAGAAAGAGTAGCCCCCGCTCGCCACAACTAGAGAAAGCCCTAGCGCAGCAACAAAGACCCAACGCAGCCAAACATAAATAAATAATTTATAATAAAAAATAAATTAAAAAAATAAAAAAGGGAGAGTAAGTCTGCCAACCAAAGTGACACATATCCAAACTGGTTGTGATAAATAGCATCATAAACGTCTTCCTGTTTAAAATCACTAGGTCCTTAAGCAAACCTCAGACAACCACATCTCATTAGCAATCAAACGTCAAATTAACTCCAATGTCAGTCTTTATGGGTCCTACTCTTATGAGTAGTGTAAAAGTGGTTTCCAAGTGGGTGTATTACGTTAATTTTAAAGAAAAAAATAATAATTTCTGTTGTACTGAGAATGACGGAAATATGTCATATTATGTTTAAAAAATAAATCTGGCAACTCCCCAAACCAAAGCCCTCATCTTTTCCAGATGGTTTGTCTATCTCGAAGATAAATTCTGCTTCCCTTGAAATTTTTTGGGGGACCCTCAAGAGTACAATTCAAAAGCCTGTGTTAGTCAACACTTCATTCCGCCCGCTCTCTGGTCTTCCCTCGTCGAACATGAGAGCAAAAGGAAAGGGCAAAGCGACGAACCAGAATGACACAGGTAGACCCTAGAGAGGCTGAAGGAAGATACACCTGGAGAGAACGCCGTCCTCCCGGAAACAGCCCCGTCCCAGGCCGCTTCTCACCTTCTCATTTCCTCATTAGAAACGGCAGAAAAGTCCCAAGGAAGAGAAAGGAGGTTGCATTAAGAGAGAGAGGCCTATACACGACCTGAACCCTAAGGCCTCCCGACCTCCAAAGAGGGCAGCCCGGGCAAAAGAGCGTCACCCAATTTCTCTATCCCAACGGAGACACGTTCAGGTTCTGTCTAGGAATTCCAAAGAGCTCCGAGGCCGAAAGGTTTACTCCCGGCTTCTACGTTTACGGCTAAACGAAAAGGTTGAGGCAAAAGCAGGAGGAGAACCCAACTCGCTAATGGAAGAAGGAAGAAACCGGAAAACGTCAACACCACAACCCCACCTCGCCGAAAATGGGATGTCTACTCACCTTACACCACAGTTCTGCATTGACCTTTACCTCTCAATAAAGAAGGTGAAGGAAGCACTGAGACACTGCCCAAAGCAGAGACCGGGAGGGACTAAAAGCCCGGCACTCAGGAGCGGAGCAACAAGCCTGGCCTCCGTACGCAAGATGGCGGCCACCTCACGGTTGCCCCGGCAGGAATTACGGATTCTCGCCAGGCATTGTGGGAATTGAAGTCCAGCTTTCACACCCGGCCTGGAAACTTCAGCCTCTCCCAGAATCCATTGCTTGACATACGCGCTAAGGGCCATAAACGTAGACCGGAACTAGTTCTTAGGTTGGCGCCGGGAGGTTGTTTAGAAATAGCAACTTCGGCTAAGAAAGGTGGCGACCTGCTTTTTAGGGCCACCCCTGAAGGAAGAGAGACTGTGAGTGCCTGGCTCCGCAAATAGAGACATAAGCGGCTCTCAGTGCATGCTTTTAAGGCTTTTTGGGAGACAAAGTCTTTTTAAAGGGGAGTTAACATTTGGTCTCGTCAACTAGGGTTGCCGACGTTTCTATGAAATGCCAGTCAGTAATTGCAGGCTCAGGTTTTTCTGTCGCAGAAGAGAATCGCTGCAGCAGAGCCTTGATAACAGATAAAAGTACTTATGAGAAAAATCACTTCTTGTCACAGCTGTCTTTTGTTTTGTTTCGGGAAGGAAAGACCACTTACTGAGCTTTCCCATTAAAAAAGTCGATTTGTGAAAAGCGCTTCTATAGAACAGCGCTTGGTAAAAATAAGTGCTTTGTAAGTGTTTGTTAAATGAGAAATAACTACAAACCGAACAACTGGCAATCCTCAGTTCGGGGTCCCTTCCCTCTTCGCACCACCTTCCCACTCTCTCTAGACCCGCTCCTTCACATGCGTTCTTTCCTGTCCCAGAAAGGGAAACTGCTAATCTCTTCATACGTATTTAAATAAACCCGTTGCGATAGCGTTTTAATTTATAAATATAATAGTTAAAACCACAGTCTGGAATATTTACATTTGATTACTTAACAGCCTTATGACCAAGAGGGCTCACCAAAAGCAATCCATCCCCTTACAGTGAAAGACTCGTCCTCAAATACAATTTCTCTCATCGACCTTTATTTGATCATTCCTCGTGATTAGATTCAAATTATGCATCATCGGTGGAAACAACAACATAAGTGAAATTGTGTCCTTCCTCGGGATATTACATCCGGAGGCACAGGATGTCTGTCTGTCCATTATAAGGTGATATTCATTTTTATCACCGGATCAAGGTGTTGTCCAGTTTCTCTGCTGTTTGTTTTCCCCCTTGCAACTCATAAGCAATCTGTGAAAAGATACTTTGAGACCAAGCAAATGTCTTGTTCCTAATCAAACTCTACCTTAAGGTTTTGCCTCCATTGATGATTCTTACTGCAATTGGTCTTTGCAATGATAGTTACAAAATGTTGATTTTTTTCCCCCTAACTCCTTCAAGCCCTCCCCATTTATTAGTCCTGATGCTACTATAAAGCCCTCCTTACTTATTTAGTATCAGTATGAATTTTTGAATTCTTTTTTGTTCAAGACGTTATAATCCATTGCTGTTCTTATTTATTTGCTTGTTTATTAATAGACTATTTTTAGGACAGTTTTAGGTTCAGAGAAAAATTGAGTAGATAGTACGGAGTTCCCATGTATCCCCTTCACCCCACATACAGTTTCCCCTATTATTAACCTCTTACAGTATTATGGTACATTGTTACAATTAATGAACCAATATTGATACAGTAATATTAAGTACAGTCCATAGTTTTTCAGATTTCCTTACTTTTTACCTAATGTCCTTTCTGTTCCAGGATTCCATCCAGGATACAATATTATATGGAGTTGTCATTCCTCCTTAGGCTCCTCTTGGCTGTGATAGTTCCTCAGGCTCTACTTGGTTTTGATGACTTTGGCAATTTTGAGGAAAACTGGTCAGGTACCATGTGGGATGCTCTTCTGTTGGAATTTATATATGCTTTTCTCATGATTAGACTGGGGTTATGGGTTTTTGAGGGGAAGACCGCAGAGGTAAAATGTCATTTTCATCACGTTGTAACAAGTGTACATGCTACCAACATAATTTATGATTGTTTATGTTGCACTTGATCATTAAAGTCGTGTTTATCAGGTTTTTCCACTGTAAAGTTACTCTTCCCCCCCCCCCCTTCCATTCTGTACTCCTTGGAAGGAAGTCACTGTGCCCAGCACACATTTCTGGAGTGCTCTCCCTTCATTAGGGTATTTATATAATTTGTTTGGAATTCTTCTGCATGGGAGATTTGCCTCTTCTCTCCCACCCTTATTTATTTTGATGCTCAGATTATCTGAGATTTGGCCAGCTTCAGGTTGGCTCCTTTTGACCTACACGTTGAGAACTTCCTTATCTTGTGGCACAACAAGATTTTCCAGACTTGTCCTGTACATTCATTACTCCTACCCTAGAATCAACAATTTCTGCAAAAGTCTTGATATCTTTTGTTTTTTTCTTGGAGAATGGTATTTAGAAGCTAAGACCTTGGCACTAAGAGTGCTTATTGATACTGGGGTATTATTGCTTTCAGGTCATCTCAGTAGACAGAAGTGGGGGAGAGGGGAATAGATATTTTTTTTCATTTAAGAAATCATGAATGTTGATACTTACAATTCCAATTGAATTCCACAGTGTTCTTTGTTGCCTTCCCCATTTCATATTTGTGTCTGCCTTCTTCAACAGTGAGAACCTTGTTTCCTCACAGCACATTTACTTATTTGCCTAATCCTGCATAAAATAGTTTCAGAATGGCTACATTCACGTAATTACCCATAAAACAGTTTCAGAATTTATACATTCACATAATTACATAAGCAAGTCTACTAAAAAGGTAGTTTTTCTTCCCCAGACCGAGGGTTGAAAATCGAAGTACTAGGAGCAAAAATGACTTGGATTACTTCTCTCGCCCTACCCCATCCCACTTCAGTGGTTTTAAGTTAGTCATTTGAAATACACTTGAGTTCATTTGTTTCTATTTCCAGTTTTCGTTTATTTTTCCTTCCATTATTGATAATTTCATTTTACTTTTGGAATATGTAGAATAATATGCTTGCCAAAGTATAAACCATACAAAAAGATATATTCAGAGGAATATCACTCTCCTCCCTATCTCTCTTTTTCTTTTAAGTAATTTATTTTTTATTTGTTTATGTTTGGCTGCAGTGGGTCTTCGTTGCAGTGCAGGCTTTCTCTAGTTGCGGCCAGCGGGGGCTACTGTTCATTGAGGAGCATGGACTCTAGGCGCACAGGCTCGGTAGTTGTGGCATTCAGGCTCTAGAGCGCAGGCCCAGTAGCTGTGGCCCACAGGCTTAGTTGCTCCGCAGCATGTGGGATCTTCGTAGACCAGGGATCAAACCCGTGTCCCCTGCATTAGCAGGTGGATTCTCAAACACTGAGCCACCAGGGAAGTCCCTCTTCCCTATCTCTTGAACACTTTTTCCTGCCACCTTTTTTTATGTATACAATTTTATTGTTTCTGATGTATCCTTCCTATGTTTCTTTTGCAACAGTAAGTAGATATATGTATGTTTTCTTACTTCTCTTTTCTTCCTCCAGAGTGAACATACTACATATGCTGTTTTGCATTTTGTTTTTTTCAGTTAACAGTATCTTCTGGAGATCGCTTTGCATCAACTTATTGAGATCTTCTTCATTCTTTTTTTACAGCTGAATAGTAGTCCATGGTGTGGATGTACCATAGTTTATTCACTTAAAATCTGATGCTTGGATGTTTAGGTAGCAACCAATATTGTGCAATCATAAATAATGCTACAATAAATAACCTTCTGTTTTTATATTTTAGGAGGTCTATCTTTAAAGATAGGATTGCTAGGTCAAAGGGTAAATCCATATATACTACATATTGTCAAATTGTCTTCCACAGAGGTTGTATCATTTTGCATTCCCACCAGCAATATATGATAGTGTCAGTTTACCTGAACTGTTGCCAATGTAATGAATGAGAAATGGTATGTCAGTGTAGTTTAATGTATACTTCTCTTATTATGAGTGGGGACAATTTTTGTATCTTTTTTGTGGATTGTCTGTCTTTGGCTCATGTTCTACTGGAATTTTTAAATCTTTTTTTTTACTCAATTAAAAATGTCTTTATATATTAGGGATATTAGCCCTATATCTGGCATATTTCTTGGAATATTTTTTCCTAATTTACGTCTTTTTTTTACTGTGCTTGGGGGTTTTTTTCCATGTAAAAGTTTTTTATTTTAATTTTTTGTGGGGTAAAACTCATCATTCCTTTATTGCACCTGGACTTAAAGTCATAGCCAGAAAGCATAACACAGGGTTAAGAGGAATTCATTCAAACTTTCTGCTAGATCTCCGATCAATTTGGAGTTTATATGTATGTATGGTATAAGAAATGAATTTCCATTTTTTTCTCCAACAGGATTTATTAAACAGTCAATCTTTGCTCCAGTGGTTTGCGATATCACTTTTATAGTATATTAAATGTACACATGAGCCTAGGTTTTCTGTTTTATTCAATTGGTCTTTCTGTCTGTTCACATACCAGTACTACACTATTTTAATTGTATCTTGCTGTGCTTATCCACCCCCCTTTCAAATAGCTCTTTTTAGTAATATCCTAGATATTCTTAAGTCTCTGTTTTTTCATGTAAACTTTAGTACTTACCTAGCTCTAAAAAAAAACTTTTCGGTATTTTTAAAACTGGGATTGCACTATATTCATAAATTAACTTAAAGGAGAACTGATACATAGGTAATGTTGACACATCATAACCGAGAATGGATATCTTTCAATTTGTTCAGATCAAGTTTTGTGTCAGGAATATTTTATAGTTTCCTTCACATAGGTTTTGAACATTTATTGTTAAATTTATATCTAAGTATTTTTATCTTTTTTATTACAATTATCAATGAGGTTTTTCTCTTTCATGAGCTCTTCTAACTGGTTATCATTTGTATAAGTTAAGGCTGTCGTTTTTCATATTAATTTAGTATCCTGCTATCTTACTGAATTATTTTGTTGTTTTAGTTTTAGCATTGATTGTCTAGAATTTAACAAGTGTACTATCATGTCATCTGCAAACAGAGGTCATTTTTTTCTTTTTCTTCTTTTTCAACTCTTATGCCTTTAATTGATTTCTCTTGCCTAACTGCACTAATACTTCCAGCACAATATAGTTATGCAGATAGTGATAATCCTTGCCTTGTTCCTGACTTTAGTGGAAATGTCTTAGTGTTTCTCCATTAAATAAGATTCTGGCTTTAGGAGATATATATATATATATATATGTATATATATATATATATATATATATATGTATATATATACACACACACACATTTATACACACATATATGTCCTTATATATATATATATATATATATCTTAGATTAATATATATTCTCATATGTATTTTCAAATATATATATAGTCTAATATATATCCATATATTCATATTAGATAAATATATATATATTCATATTAGATGTTAGGATATATACACACATAGGCATACACTGGAGATATTATGGATATGGTTCTAGACGACTGCAGTAAAGTGAATATCACAATAAAGCAAGTCACACAAATTTTTTGGTTTCCCACTGCATATAAAAGTTCTGTTTAGGGCTTCCCTGGTGGCGCAGTGGTTAAGAATCTGTCTGCCAATGCAGGGGGCACGGGTTTAAGCCCTGGTCCAGGAAGATCCCACATGCTGTGGAGCAACTAAGCTCCTGCGCCACAACTACTGAAGCCCACGTGCCTAGAGCCCACGCTCTGCAACAAAGAGAAGCCCCTGCAATGAGAAGCCCCTGCACCACAGCGAAGAGTAGCCCATGCTCGCCACAACTACAGAATGCGTGCACACGCAACGAAGACCCAACACAGACAAAAATTAATAAATTAATTAATTAAAAGAAAAGAAAAAGAATCTGCCTGCCAATGCAGGGGACACGGGTTCGAGCCCTGGTCCGGGAAGATCCCACGTGCCACGGAGCAACTAAGCCTGTGAACCACAACTACTGAGCCTGCGTGCCACAACTACTGAAGCCTGCGTGCCTAGAGCCCGTGCTCCGCAACAAAAGAAGCCACGACAATGAGAAGCCCGCGCACCACAACGAAGAGTAGCGCCCGCTCACCACAACTAGAGAAAGCCCGCGTGCGGCAACGAAGACCCAATGCAGACAAAAATAAATAAATAAAAATAAATAAATTTATTTTTAAAAAGTTATGTTTATACTATAATGCCATCTATTGTGCACAATAGCATATATTTAAAAACTAATGTACATACCTTATTTTAAAAAATACTTTATTGCTAAAAAATGCTAACCATCATGTGAGCCTTTAGTGAGTAGTAATCTTTTTGCTAGTGGAGTGGATTCTTGTCTCACTGTTGATGGCTGCTGACTGATCAGGTTTATAGTTGCTGAAGGTTGGAGCCGCTGTGGCAATTTCTTAAAATAAGACAACAATGAAGCTTGCCACAGGGATTGGCCCTTCCTTTCACAGACGATCTTTCTGTAATCATTTGATAGCATTTTACCCATAGTAGAACTTTTTACAAAATTGGAGTCAATCCTCGCAAACCCTACCACTGCTTTATCAACTAAATTTATGTAATATTCTAAATCTCTTGTTTTCATTTCCAACAATCTTCACAACATCTTCACCAGGAGTAGATTCCATCCCAAGAAATCACTTTCTTTGCTCATCCATAAGAAGCAAGCCCTCATCATTTCAAGTTTTATCAAGAGATTGTAGCAATTCAGTCACATCTTCAGGGTCCATTTCTAGTTTTAGTTCCCTTGCTATTTCTACCACATCTGCAGTTACTTCCTCCACTGAAGTCTTGAAATCATCCATGAGGGGATGGAATCATCTTCCTCCAAACGCCTGTTAATGTTATTTTGACCTCTTCCAGTGAATCGTGAATGTTCTAATGATACATAGAATGATGAACCTTTTCCAGAAGGTTTTCCATTTACTTTACTTGGATCCATCAGAGTAATCACTGTCTACAGCAGCTGTAGCCTTACAAAATGAATTTCTTAAATAATAAGACTTGAAAGTCAGAATTACTCCTTCATCCACGGGATGCAGAATGGATGTTGTGTTAGCAGGCAAAAGCAATCTCGTGTACATCTCCATCAGAGCACTTGCGTGACCAGGTGCATTGTCAATGAGCAGTAATATTTTCAAAGTAACCTTTTTTTCTGAGCAGTAAGTCGCAGCAGTGGGCTTAAAATATTGATTAAACCATGTTGTCAGCAGATGTGCTGTCATCCAGGCTTTTTTTTGTTCCATTTATAGAGCACAGGCAGAGTCGATTTAGCATAATTCTTAAGGGGTAGGATTTTTGGAATGGCAAATGAACATTGGCTTCAATTTAAAGTCACCAGCTGCATTAGTCCCTAACAAAGTTAGCCTGTCCTTTGAAGCTTTGAAGCCAGGCATTAACTTCTCCTCTCTAGCTGTGAAAGTCCTGGATGGCATCTTCTAGTATAAGGCTGTTTCATCTACATTGAAAATCTGTTGTTTAGTGTAGTCACCTTCATTAATTATCTAAGCTAGATCGTCTAGATAACTTTCTGTAACTTAGACATCAGCACTTACTACTTCACGTTGCTTTCTTATGTTACGGAGATGGCTTCTTTCCTTAAGCCTCCTGAACCAACCTCTGCTAGCTTCAGACTTTTCTTCTGCAGCTTCCTCGCCTCTCTCAGCCCTCAGAGAATTGAAAAGAGTTAGGGCCTTGCTCTGGAATAGGCTTTGGCTTAAGGGAATGCTGTGGTTGGTTTGTTCTTCTATCCAGACCACTCAAACTTTTTCCATATCAGCAATAAGGATGTTTCACTTTCTTATCATTCGTGTGTTTACTGGAGTAGCACTTTTAATTTCCTTCCATACTTTTCCTGTGCGTTCGCAACTTGGCTAACTGTCTCAAGAGGCCTAGCTTTTGGCCTATCCTGGCTTTCTTTCTTTCTTTTTTAAAGATTTATTTATTATTTATTTATTCATTTTTTTAATTTCGGCTGCATCGGGTCTTAGTTGCGGCATGTGATATCTTTGTTGAGGCATGTGGGATCTTTCGTTGCGGTGCACGGGCTTTTCTCTAGTTGTGGTATGCAGGTTTTCTCTTCTCTAGTTGTGGTGCGCAGGCTCCAGGGCGTGTGGGCTCTGTAGTTGGTGACACGCAGGCTCTCTAGTTGAGGCGCATGAGCTCAATAGTTGTGGCACGCAGGCTTAGTTGCCCCACGGCATGTGGGATCTTAGTTCCCTCACCAGGGATGGAATCCACGTACCCTGCATTGCAAGGTGGATTCTTTACCACTGGACCGTCAGGAAAGTCCCCAGGCTTTCTTTTTTTAATTTTTTAAAAATTAAAAAAATATTTTTAAAATTGAAGTATAGTTGATTTACAATGCTGTGCCAATCTCTGCTGTACAGCAGAGTGACTCAGTTATACACATCGAGATGTTCTTTTTGGCCTTCCCAGCTTTCAACATGCCTTCCTCACTAAGCTTAATCATTTCTAACTTTAGATTTAAAGTGAGAGACGTGCGACTCTTCCTTTCACTTGAACACTTAGAGGCCAATGCAGGGTTGTTAATTGGCCTAATTTCAATATTGTTGTGTCTCAGGGAATAGGGAGGCCCCAGGAGAGGGGGAGAGATGGAAGAGCAGCCTGTTGGTGGAGCAGTCAGGACAGGCACAACATTTATCGATTAAGTTCGCCATCTTATATGGGTGCAGTTCGTGGGCACCCCGAAACAGTTACAACAGTAACATCAAAGATCACTGATTACAGATCACCATAACAAATATAATGATTACAAAAAAGTTTGAATTATTGTGAGAATTACCAATATGTGACACGGAGACACAAAGTGAGCAAACACTGTTGGAAAAATGGCACCAATAGACTTGCTAGATGCAGGGTTGCCACAAACCATCAATTTGTAAAAAACACAGTATCTGTGTGAAGTGCAATAAAATAAGGTATGCCTGCATCATATATATTCAAGTTAGAAAGTATCCATCCTTTCGCATTTTCTCAGGAATTTTTATTAGGAATGAGCGTTGAATTCTGTTAAAGTGTTTTTCAGCAACTAGACATATTAATATGGGGAATTATATTAATATTTCCTAATGTTGAATCATACTTTCAAACTTGGTATAAATCCCACTTGGTTATAATACATTTTTTTCTTAATGTAGTACTGGAGATGGTTCACTATATTTTATTTAGGATTTTTTCATTGGTATTTGTAAGTGATGTAGGTTTGTAATTTTTTGGTCATGTCTTAATCAGGTTTATGTGTCAAAGATCAGTCACTGACGGAGAAATTAGAAACAAAATAGGTGAGGAGTCCCGCTTTCCCAGTCTCCTCAGATCTTCTTTCTCTAAACATCCTTAACAAGCCATATTTTTCTCTTCTCACATTTTTTGTTCATGTTACTATGTTTGGCCTTTCCATCCCTGGCTGTTACAAACTGAAAATTGATAGGATCATTTTCTCCTGGTTTCTCAACACTTTCTGGTGATATTTACACTGGTTAACTTGGCTGTACCTTTATAGTTAGGCCCATGCCTTAAGTGCATATCGTTTCTTCCAGCCTCTGTTCCATCCTGATAGATAGATCTTAGGAATGGACCCATGCCAATTTAGCCATTCACAATTACTAAGCTCTTCTTTGCCAAAAGTAGTCACCAATTTCTAGAGATAGAAAAGGGTTATAATATGTCTCTTTGCCACAACTTTGCTACCAGGTTGTAAAGAAAGCAAATCCCAGACTAACTTCTGACACATATACAGATATTTATTAGCAAACTGCCACAAAACAAAGTAACAACAATTATAAACCTATTTTGTAAATTCAGTGGAGTCCCAACTTTGTCCTTTAAATGTGCCAACACAACTTGCATGAAGAGTTCATTGAAAACAACAATGATAGAGGTAAATTGTTACTTTATAGATGAAAGATAGTAGGAATCCTCCGAATCAGTGGCTGAACACAAACTTTTTCAGAATAAAACTTTATACCAGTTCAAAGGATACCCTGCTAATGCAAGGGTGAGGATTGTTTCTATATTTCAACACACCTATCTCTCTATATATTTACATATACATCTTAAACACCACTAATTTCATCAACAAAAATCCATTTCTAGCATCAAGTATGCTAATTCGCAAAACTCTGGCATTGATCAGAGGTGAATAGAGCTAAAGTGGATATAGGAGTCATCTCTAGAATGTAACCTTTTTATTAAATGTTAGCTAACCATCTCTAAAATACATATTCCTGAATAGGGTACAGAGCACCCTTATGGTGTAGATTTAAACTAGCACACACACAATGATATCACATTATTTATGCTGAAGTATTTGAAAATAAACTATAGATAACTTACAACAGGTCACAAGCCAAGCCCCACGTTCATTTGTCCTGCCTATCTGACTTGTACTGCCCTGCTCCCAAAATGACACTAGGAAGCATTTTGTAAATAAGAAAATAATATATTTGTTTCTTATGGTGCTTAGTGCACTTGTCCCTGAAGGTGACAGTGTGAGTAAATCCTAAACAGAGAAGCAAGGGAGAAAGTTTTTCCCTAGCAGGGGTGATAGCAAGGAAGGTGGTAAGGACACAGGTAATGAGGCCAAGGCAGGGGCCAGCTAGTTTCTCCAGTTGGGCCAGGCCTTTGTCTGCCCACCATTACATCTTCTAACCAGTACGGTCTCCGGCAGTGGTTGTTATTATCCCCACTTTCCATCAGTCTTCACAGAGAAACCAAAACTTACAATGGATATGGCATTCCAGACTTCACACAAATAAAATGATACTAAAAATTGGAAGAAGAAATAAGCAGTTATTTTCAATGAACCCTAAGGAAGCTTCTCTTAAAATAAAACTATTTTGCTACAAAGCCACATGAGTTTTTATCCTATTCATAAAGAAAATCTGCATTTGGTAATTTTTATATCTAAAACAAGAAATTTCAGGGTTTTGGGTGAAAGAATTAACTTGTGCAGTAAAATACTTTATAGTTTTATTTCATGGAATGTAATTAATTCCCACAATTTTTATTGATTCTGTACATGAAGCCTTTTATGCTAGTAATTGTGTTGCAGAAATAACATCTTTTTTGACTGTTTAGTGCCAAAGTCATTGGAAATTATACCTTGTAGGCAGTCTTTCAGAAGAACTAGTCAATATATTTGCTTTTTAAAAAATATGCAGCTTCAGTAAAACCTCGTATGTGACTTTTATGGTTTCACTAATTTCCCGTCAGTGGTGTGATCTATTGATTTTTCCATTATAATTATTTGTAGTTATCATGCGGAAAAACTTATTTTAAAAAACAATGACATTTCATTGCATAAAGATGATTTTTTTTAGAACCTAGAAATGCAGAAGCTGAATTTATTTTTAGCTCAATCATTGTCTAAGATTGCCGAGAGGAGAGTGATTGATGGATGTTTCAGTAGTGTTTTTCCTATTTAAATTTTTTCCATCTTATTAAAGTGATTTTTATCACAAAAATGTGGAAATATAGAAAGGATAGAGAAGTTACATTACTTGGAGCTACCCATAGACACCAACTCTGACTAGATTAAGCAGAAGGGAATTTATGGGAACGATATCAGATATCAGATGACAGTCTACAGGCAATGTCTTTCGCCTGGTTGTGTCAGGACCTGTTTCCACCCTTCTGCTTGTGAAGAATCTGGTAAAGTGTTCTAGAAAGCAGCACCAAGCCTACATACTGTTACCTCCTCAGCACATCCACACCTCTGCATCCACCAGGGTCTTCCCCCAGCCCATCCCACAGTGCTGGACCATTTTATAATCCTTTAACACCAAGTGACGTTTTCTTGTGACGGATTTGATTTTCATGTAAAAGCGTTCTTGCTGCCTCCTTTACTCCATGTTTATTATTCATACACTATAACCCGAGAACCTTCCTTTTATAATAATTTAAACATCCTAGTAAATAGTCAAGCTTTTAGTAAAATTGTTACATATAGCATATTACCTAAAATTCATAGTGCCTAGCAGTCTTATGTGCATTTGCCCAGATGTATTACTATGGAGATTTTTAGTACTGTGGCAATAAATAATACTTTATTTCAAAGCCCTCAGCTTTTGTACAGTGATCTTCATTCATAAATGATAGGTTCTCAACCCGGAGAGCTTAAAAATAACCAACATAGTGCTTACTCTGTACCAGATACTATTCTAAATACATTACTTAATTGATTCATTGACTCTTCTGAACAGTCCTATGAAGTAGATGCTATTATTTTTACAAACCAAGGAACTGAGGCTCTGAAGGGTTTTGTAGCTATAACTTGCTCAAGATCATAGAGCTAGTAAGAGGTAGAGCCAGAATTTGAAACTATGCAACCTGCCTTCAGGGTCCACATAACTATGTTGGCTCTAAACTTAAAGCAGAAGTATGTCTTGTAGAGAATATGTAAATTTAACTTTAGGAGGATTTCACTGTGTTCATGTAAAAATTATTATAAAATTTTTGTTTGATCACTATAAAACGATGCTATAAAATGTACTTGAGCTTGCAAAAAATGTGCATAATATACATTCACTGTAACAGGACAAAAATACAGAGGTATATAAAGGAAAAGCTAATCATTCCCCACCAGCCCTCATTCCACCTGAATCCTCTGAGGTAACCAATGTTAATGTCGTGCGATGTCTCCTTCCACATCATTCATTGTGTTTGTACAAATATATACACACATATATGGGGTTTCCTCCTTGCTTCTTCTTTTCTTTCTGCTCCTTTTCACAAAATGGGATCATCCCGTACACGTGCTCTTGCAGCTTGCTTTTTTCCAGTCCTTTGGTGGGAAACATTTCACTTTGGTAGTGTACCAGTTGCTCTCTGGAAATTCCCTCTTCTGATACCTGCGTTGGGCAGAAGGACCTGTGGAGAGAAATGAGTCCTATCCACCTAACAGTCTGGGTCTGCGAGTGGAAATAGGACAGGGCTGAGATAATCCTGTGGCCATTGCAGAAGGGACACTAACGGCACACATCAAGGGACATCACTGTGGCGCTGTGTAACTGAAACCTCCGGAGTGGTCCCTTTGGTAATTCTGTTTCCCTTATAATTATTAATAGGAAAATCCATAAAACCAAAGGCACTTTTGTATTTGTCTGGGAGGAAGGGGGACCTGGGGTGTCTCCCTTTCTGATGCCGAGGGATAGAGTGGGACGGTTGGCACTGGCTGACACTACTGTCCTTGGCAGGGCCCAAAGGGAGCCTGGGACAGACCAGTGGCAGCCAAGCGGTCAGAGATTTAACTGCAGAAAGCTCATGGGCCGGACTGGTGACATAGTTTGTGGGGCCCAGCACAAAATGAAAATGCAGGGCCCCTTGTTAAAGAATTACTAAGCATTTCAAGATGGTGACAACAGAGCATTAAATCAAGTGCCAGCCCTTCTGAGCACAGGTCTCTGTGCTGCTGTGCAGGCCCCATGTCCCTGAAGCCAGCCCTGTTTATGGGGTCCAACAGTGGGAGGAAGGAAACTTTCATAAGCTTGCCTTTTGGTCAAACAATAATACTTTATTTTTCATTTTCACTAAAGATTATTTTTTCTTACTTTTAAAATTCTCATTCTAATGACGCTGAAGGGAAGATGTGAAATTTTTACTCTTAAGTATGATTTATAACACATGCATGAAGGTAAAGCCCCCTCGGAAACATTATGTCTTGTCACCGGAGGTTGGAGGGGACTACACTCAGTGAACATCATGTATGGTGAAACATCAGAAGAGAGAGCGTGCCATTGATTTGAGTACAGTGAAATCCCAAGATTTCTTTTTTTTTTTTTAATAAGTGGTTTTTTGTTTTTTCTAAATTTTATTTATTTATTTATGGCTGTGTTGGGTCTCCGTTTCTGTGCGAGGGCTTTCTCTAGTTGTGGCAAGTGGGGGCCACTCTTCATCGCGGTGCGCGGGCCTCTCATTATCGCGGCCTCTCTTGTTGCAGAGCACAGGCTCCAGACGCGCAGGCTCAGTAATTGTGGCTCACGGGCTTAGTTGCTCCGCGGCATGTGGGATCTTCCCAGACCAGGGCTCGAACCCGTGTCCCCTGCATTGGCAGGCAGATTCTCAACCACTGCGCCACCAGGGAAGCCCCCCAAGATTTCTGATATTGGGCAACCTCCTTGGTTCCCTTATTCAGAAAAGTTAATGGAGGACCAGAACAAATTAGAAACAGAAAAATGTTGTCTATCATCTCTGCTGGCACTTTTACATGAAATTATTTTCAAGTTTAATCCCATTTTTTTCCATCTAATTTCTTTCAAAGAATTTTCTTTCTGTCCAAGAACCTGAAAATTTCTATTTCTTCTGTTACTAGATCTCCTGGTCACTATCACTTTTTTATTGTGGTAAAATAAAATGGTAATACTGATCATTTTGTCATTTATAAGTACAAGTTAGCTAACCCATCACTTTTTAAGTCTTGGGATCTCTTCCTGGGGGAATAAGTCACAGAATTTTGATTAAGTCTGCCATCCAGGCAATGATAAAATCAATTGTCTGTCTCAAGTGGAACAGGTTATGCCTTTGAGAATGGTAAGGCCATGACAGTCAGGTGAGGCAAAGCAGCTGGTACCATAGAGATGGAGCCTTCTCAAAGCCCTAAAATCCCTGCTACTGGGCCCCCCATCTTTCTTTTTATTTTTATTGCGAGCTGACCTAAGCAAATTTAGTAATACCTAACTCTTAGCTTCTTTTTTCATAGGTAACAGTTGTCTTCAATGGTCAGTTGATAAAGGGTTACCTGCTCCCCCATAACCTTGAAAGCAAGTTTCTGTCTCACTTACAGACATTTGCTAACAAATATTTTTGTTTAGACGGTGGGCACAGAAGAATTCATAGAGCTTTTTCTGTAATTTTGTTCTTTGTTCTTTTAGTACTCTGACCACCACCTTGCATGAAAGGTTCCTTTGAAGCAGATACAATAGTGTTTCAGAGGCAAAATTCTGTTGCTCTTTATAGTTGGCATTAGACAACAAGAAATCCTCATGACCTATGACTGAATACCATCCCAGAGGGTGCAGACTCCAGGTCTCACTTTACTCTCATCGCTAGTTCATGAAAATGTGGGGAGTGTTTCCAAAATACTTGTTTGAATATTTTTAATCCCACCAGTAAGAATCCATTTCTAACATCCTTCATGATATTTACGAGCTACTAACTATGAAAACTCATTTCTGACATTAGTTAGCAAAGTAGTATTGATGGAGGTATGAAGAGCCAGCAGGGTGGTGGGAACCACCCTTTTTGGTATAAGGCTATTTGACTCCCTCCCCCTTGTCATATGAATTATCAGGTTGCTAGCTGCACCTAGAATGTTACTTGAACACATTTATATCACAGTGTCTATGTGAACTATTTTAAAGTAAATTACAGACATCATAACAATCTCATAGCTGTGCTTTAAGAAAACATCCTCACTTCTTACTCACATTGAACCCTGCTGTGATCTGGCTTCCACCTCCCACTGTGCCATGAAAACCTTCTGTAATATCTCCTGTAAGCTCTTCATCCCCAGATCCATGGATTCTGTTTTGTCTTTCTCTCCCTGTGGCATTTGACATCTTTGACCTCGACCTTATTTTTGATACTTTCCCCTCCTCTCTCTGTTCCTTTTTTGCAGACTCCTCTTCCTTCCCGCTTGTCCATTATCAGTGATCTTGAAAATTTTGACCTCAGCCTTTGACTTTTCTGTTAGTCCCCATATTCTCTTTGAGTGAGTTCATCCAAGTCTAATGCTTCCCCTAGTTTTCTTCCTTACTGAAAACCCCCAGTATCTTCATCTTTGCCCCTCTTGTGAATGCAGCCAAATATATCTATTCAACACTACCATTTGGAGATCTTCCAGGCAAGTCGTATGTGCCATGTACAAAATTGAATTCACCATGATCTATCCTCCATGACAGGGCCCATTCCTCTTGCTAGTTTTGCTACTCAAATTTAATGACACTATATGTACATATATATATTTCCTATTGAGCTTGTTTCTTTGGAGAACCCTGACAAATACATATGTACTGTGATGGAGGGAGTTTAGGGTGTTATGGAAGCCTGTACAAGGGACACTTAAGTGAGACTTGAGGGGTTGGAGAAGGCAATATCTCAACCAAGGTTGTTGAATAGACTTCATCTCAAGGGACCACTGGAATTAGTCGGTAGTGGCTGTCTAGTGTGCTGGTCTTTCAAAGGACTCCAAGCCACATCAAGGCTTAGGGGAAAATATGAGGCTGATCTGGTTAGCAGGCACTGGATCATTAAGGATCTTGTAATGATTCTAAGTGGGACTTTATCCTGAAGGCAGTCAGATATTACTATCGCCAGAAAGTCATTCAGTCAGATTTTCATTTTGGAATTTACTCAATGTAGAGAAAAATGATAAAGTTCTGTTGTGGAAGTTATAAAACATTTCACAAATGAGGAAACATGAAACTCAAAAAGGTTGAATATATTTCCCAAGATCATATAGCTACTGAGCCTGGAGTCCAATTTCTAACCCAGCTTTGTCTAGTCTGTTGTTCTACCTATGATTGTTTTTCTAGTACACAAATATTACCATAGTCATCTTTAATATTCCATAGTCATTCACATTCATTCATTTGTATAATATATATGAAGTCCTCTTTGGGTTAACAGTTGAGAATGCGAATATAAATTATGGTTATCTTCAAGGAACTCATGCTCTAGTAGTGGATATAAATATATAATTAATAAATAAAAAAATGCAGGGTAATTAGAGTGAGAATAAAGTTATACTAGGCAGG
Source organism: Balaenoptera borealis (assembly GCF_965194805.1). Lineage (NCBI taxonomy): Eukaryota > Metazoa > Chordata > Mammalia > Artiodactyla > Balaenopteridae > Balaenoptera > Balaenoptera borealis. The sequence continues at coordinate 10,088,131 of NC_138877.1, forward strand.
GATTGTGGAGAGCATAGTTAAAGGACCACCTAACTCTCCCTGGGCATTATGATGGGCTTCTCAGAGAAGGGGGCAGTTGAATAGAGTCTTAAAGAATGTCTGGGAGTTTTTCTAGAGGAGAAAAGCACAAAACATTCAAAGTAGTGGAGGCGAGAGAAAGGACCTTGCATGTAATTCTATATGGCCAGAGCCTCATAGCATAGACCGTGTGTTGTATTAGAACGATAAGCCAGGGTGTGTTGTATTAGAACGATAAGCCAGGGTAAGAATCACAGAAAACTCGATAAAACATACAGAGGAGTTTGGGCTTTGACTGGTAGGGAAGGAAGCAGGGAAATGGGCAAGATTAGAATTGCTTTTTTGAACTTTGTGAGGATTTGGTTATAAAGGAGATGGGGCTGGAAAGGGGAAGTTGTTGCATTGATGATGGTAGGAGGTAAAGACAAAGAAATGCGGATCTTGGGTAAAGTAATGTATATATTTGACTCTCCCCCGGTGCCTAGCCTCTGACTCACTCTTGTCTCCTTTCCACTGACAGTCAGTTTCTCTCTCTTTTTTCAGCAACTGATAAGCTGCTTGCTGACTTAAACTTAGCCTCCGCATCCCCAGCATCCCCTCTGCTTCAAGCTCTGCATTTTCAAAGGAAATGCCTTTGAAATGCTAGCAGTGCCTTCAGCAGCCTGGTAATGCTCCCAAGTCATAAAAAAGAACTGCAGCATCTTTGCCAAGGAGTTGAATGAAGACTTTCCATACCATCTTTGAAAGGTTACCAACTCCTGTTCTTTGCCATGTTTATAAAATATTGTAAATAATTGACAATGTCAATCTTAGCTTATTTTAAGAGGTTTCTTATAGAACATAAAATTACTTACCTATAGAATTTAATAATATTTTCCATTTATTAGGTGACTACAACACCCCAAAAATAGTATCTGGGGCTTCACATATAATATTTTGAATTATCTCTTTCAACATCTCTGAAAGATGGCTGATAATATTACTTAGATTTTACAGATGATTAAATCGAGTATTTGAAAGGTTAAGTAACTTGTTTTTTGAAAGTTCACAGTGTGGGGTTGGGATCTAACTTAGGTTCATGGGATATCAAAATCCATTCTCTTTACACAACCCTATGATGCCTTTGTATGTAGATGTGTGTGTCCTCGTATACTTTAGGTAGGTCTTTTCACTTTGAGGTGCTAACTCATCTTTTTAATTAGGCTTCTTTCTAATTTATTTCAGGCTATCTCTAGACATTAGACTTAATTCACTAACCACTCTTTAATGAAAAGAAATAATATGATCATTTAAAATACTTATGGTACTTTATAACATTGTACCAAGCAAAAACCCAAACTAACTGTTGTATGAATTAAGATACCCAGTGATGTCATTATCTCTAATTTTGTTTTTATAAAATTGCATTAATACTGGTATGTGTGCGTGTTGATTTACATGACTAGTAAAGTAAAAATTGGAACAATCTTTCCGGAGGGCAGTTTGGCAATATGTATCAAAAAATTTAAATCTATACATTTAAAAACATATTTTTCTAGACTATTTTAAATATATACAAAAGTGGACAGAAGAGCATGAAGAAGTATCGTGTTCATCATCCAACTTCAACAATTATCAACTTGGGGCCAGTCTTGTTACATACATACTCCATCCACTTTCCCTGTGTCTGTATTATGTTGAAGCAAATTCTAGATATCATATTATTTCTTTTTTCTAAAAAAAATCATTTGATGTCATTGTTATTTATTTGTAGTTATATTTTTTATATTGAAGTGTAGTGTACATACACATGGCTGCTCATCAAATTTTTTAATAAAGATTATTTTTAGAGAAGTTTTAGCTTCACAGCAAAATTGAGAGAAGTTATAGAGATTGCCCATATAATCTTTGCCCCTACACATGCATAGCTTCCCCAATTATCAGCATTCCCCACCAGAGTGGTGCATTGATTACAATTGATGAGCTTATGTTGACACATGATAATCACCCAAAGTCTGTAGTTTACATTAGGGTTCACTTGTGGTGTCGTGCACTCTGGGTTTGGACAAATGAATATTGACATATATCCATTCTTACAGTATTGTAGGAGTATTTTCACTGCCCTAAAAATCCTCTGTGCTCCACCTGTTCCTCCTCCCTACTCACCCCAACCACTGGTAACCACTGATCTTTTCACTGTCACCATAGTTCTGACTTTTCCAGAATGTCATATAGTTGGAATCATATAGTATGTAGCATTTTCAGATTGACTTCTTTGACTTAGTAATATGCACTTAAGTTTCCACAATATCTTTTCATGAGTTGATAGATGATTTCTTTTTAGCATTGGATAATAATCCATCATCTGGATGTACCACAGTTCATTTATCCATTTAGCTACTGATGGACATCTCGATTGCTTCCTAGTTTTGGCAATTATGAATAAAACTGCTATAAATGTTTGTGTTCAGGTTTTCACATGGACGTAAGTTTTCAGCTCCCTTGGGTAAATCCAAGGAGTGTGATTGCTAGATCATATGGCAAGAATATGTTTAGTCTTGTAAGGAACTGCCAAACTGTCTTCCAAAGTAGCCATACCATTTTTGCGTTCCCACCAGCAACGAATGAGAGTTCCTATTGCTCTGCAACCTCGTATTGTCAGTATTTTGGCTTTTGGCTTTTGTAATAAGTGTGTAGTGGTATCTCATTGTTTTAATTTGTACTTCCTTAATGACATATGATGTAGAGTATCTTTTCATATGCTTATTTGCCACCTGTATACCTTATTTGGTGGAGTGTCTGTTGAATTCTTTGGCCCATTTTTTAGTCAGATGCTGCTCACCAAATTTTCACAAATTAAACATACTGGGTAATTAATACCTAGATCAAGAAACAGAATACTTCATATCAGTTAAAAATTTTAACATAACCATTATACCTAAAAATTAAGCAATAATGTTAAATATCCAGTGTTCTAATTTCCAAATGTCTCATAAATGTCATAATTTTTTTTTTATAGTTTATTTTCTTGAATCAGAATGCAAGTTGGTCCACATATTGCAATTGTTTGATTGGTTAACCTCTTTTAGTGTTTAGGTTCCCTTTCCATCTCTCATTTACTCCCCCCCTTGGAGTTTTTTTTAATTAATTAATTAATTAATTAATTAATTATGTCTGTGTTGGGTCTTCGTTGCTGCGCCTGGGCTTTCTCTAGTTGCGGTGAGCAGGGGCTACTCTTCGTTGCGGTGTGCGGGCTTCTCGTTGCGGTGGCCTCTCTTGTTGCGGAGCATGGGCTCTAGGCACACAGGCTCAGTAGTTGTGGCTCGCGGGCTCTAGAGCACAGGCTCAGTAGTTGTGGCATACGGGCTTAGTTGCTCTGCACCATGTGGGATCTTCCCGGACCAGGACTCGAACCCGTGTCCCCTGCATTGGCAGGTGGATTCTTTTTTTTTTTTTTTTTATACTTGAAAGAAACTTGTTTGTATTAACCTTTCTGGAAACTGCTAAAATTAACATTAAGAAAGATTCAGTTTATATTACACAGAAAGGAAAAAACAAATTTGGAACTAAAAACTGTTTCATGCATTTAACTTATCTTTAAAAATTTACGTGTTATTTTTTAGGTTATATATGAATAAGACAGATGCTACTTTTGAGCTCTGGATGTTCAAAGAAAATGGCTGGTAATCTACTTAGCTGAGGACAATAAGTTTTACTTTATGCTCAGAAAAAAATCAGGAAGACATTTTTACCATTTTACCCAAACAGCAGGATAAACTTCCGACTAATCTTTCTCTTTTAGCAAAACCACATGTAAAAGTGAATGAATATAAAATCTTAATATAATTTTCTAGATTTGAAGAGCATCTTTCTTCCAAGAGCTTAAAGCAATTTGCTTTATGTTCTTATTCAGGCTAGAAACCCTTCTGTGACGAAGATATGCATTACATGATAGACAAATATGTATTTTTGCCCTCATTCTATGAATAGGAGAATTAATACTTGCTAGATTAAGGCTGACTGGCTCAAGATTACAAAACTAAAACCAGATCTCCTGACTTCCTGGCCATATCTCTTTCCAAAGACTTTATTTACACTTTAAACATTGCAGCAATCCCCTTTTCTCCCACTTGATTGCAGTGAATGACCTTGACTCCTTGTCAGGTCAGGCAGATGCCATGCTGTCTTCTAAAAAGTAGATTCTTTCTCGCTTCCATATTTCCATCCATGTGGAATGCTCTTTCTCCCTTTGGTGTATTCAAATCCTTCCTTCAGGTCCCACCTCATCTAAAAATTATCCTCTGACTAAAGAGGCTCAACTTCTGTTGCTTCAACCAAAAGAATGACCACATTTAACCAATGTGTTTAACCAACCATAATCATGATTCTGGTATGGTAACAATATCAGCATATTTCAGAAGAAAGTACACCATTAGGTTGTCTTCTTTGAGCACAGGGACCATGTCTTAGTCATTTCTGTTTATTCACTCCCTACATAGGGCCAGAAATACGATAGACGGCAGGTGGATTCTTAACCACTGCGCCACCAGGGAAGTCCAGAATTAATTATTTTTATTTTTATTTTTATTGAGGTGTAATTGTCATACATCGTTATATTAGTTTCAGGTGTACAACATAATGATTCTATATTTGTATATATTGCAAGATGACCACCACGATAAATTCAGTTAACATCTGTTACCATACATCGTCACAGAATTTTTTTCTCTTGTGATGAGAACTTTTAAGATTTACTCTCAGCAACTTTCAAATATGCAATACAGTATTACCAACTATACATTACATATGCATGACCTATTTTACAACTGGGAGTTTGTACCCTTTTCCCCCTTTACCATTTCACCCACCCCCTCAACCCCTACCACTGGCAGCCACCAATCTGTTCTCTGTGTTTAGGAGCTTGGTTTTTTGTTTGTCTGTTTTGTTTTGTTTTTTTAGATTCCATGTAAAAGTGAGACCATGTAGTATTTGTCTTTTCCTCTCTGACTTATTTCACTTAGCATAATGCTCTCAAGGTCCATCTATGTTGTTGCAAGTGGCAAGATTTCATGATTTTTATGGCAGAGTAATATTCCATTGTATATATGTGAACCACATCTTGTTTACCCACTCTCCTGTCGATGGGCACTGAGGTTGCTTCCATACCTTGGCTGTTGTGAATAGAGCCGCAGTGAACGTGGGGGTGCAGGTATCCTTTCAAGTTAGTGGTTTTGTGTTCTTTGGATAAACACTCAGGAATGGAATTGGTGGATCATGTGGTAGTTCTGCTTTTAATTTTTTGAGGAAGCTCCACACTTTTTTCCGTAGCAGCTGCACCAATTTACATTCCCACCAACAGTGCAAAAGGATTCCCTTTTCTCCACATCCCTGCCAACACGTTATTTTTAATATTTCTTATATCCATTCTAACAAGTGTGAGGTGATATCTAATTGTGTTTTTGATTTTCAGTTCCTTGATCATTTGGGATGTTAGGCATCTTTTCATGTACCCGTTGCCCATCTGTATGTCTTCTTTGGAAAGATGTCTATTCAGGATTTCTGCCCATTTGAAAATCAGATTTAAAAATTTTTTACTTTTGAGATGTCTGAGTTCTTTACATATTTTGGATATTAATCCCTTATCAGATATATGATTTGCAAATATTTTCTCCCATTCAGTAGGTTGCTTTTTCATTTTGTTAATGGTTTTCTTTGCTGTGCAAAAACTTTTTGGTTTGTTGTAGTCCCATTTGTTTATTTTTGCTTTTGTTTCCTTTGGTTTTGGTGTGACCCTTGGAATTTATTTAAGAAACCATGTCATGTCCCTCCATATTTCTTGTAAATTGGTACTTGCATCTAGAGACTTGATCAGATTCAGGTTGGATTATTATGGAAATATTACTGCAGAGGTGCTGCTTTGTTCTTCCATCAGGGAGCATCTAATGTTCAGTTGTCTTTCTGTGTAATGTTAGCAGGTATTTATGTTCAATGTCTGGATCTATTATTTTCATTCGGGTTTAAAAAAAAAGATGATATTCTAATTCTGTCATTCCTTCTTCATTTATTAGCTGGACTACTTCTGTTCACAGAAAACTATTTGATTATTTACTGCTATAGCTTGTGTAGAACAGGGATGGATTCTTTCTCTTTATTTGCCAGATCTCAAAATAGATCTCTCCAACAGTGACTAAGTGTTTTTATTTAAAAAATATATTATTAACACAACACTGTAAAGCAACTATACTCCAATAAAAATTAATTTAAAAAATAAATTAAAAAAAATATATATGAACCCATGGATTTAAACATATTTTATGTTACGATTCATTACTGAACTGTTCAACAATAGAGGTTCATTAAATAAATTATGGGGGCTTCCCTGGTGGTGCAGTGGTTAAGAATCCACCTGTCAATGCAGGGGACACGGGTTCGAGCCCTGGTCCGGGAAGATCCCACATGCTGCAGAGCAACTAAGCCCGTGCGCCACAACTACTGAGCCTGTGCTCTAGAGCCTGTGCTCTGCAACAAGAGTAGCCACTGCAATGAGAAGCCCGCGCACCACAAGGAAGAGTAGACCCTGCGCACCGCAACTAGAGAAAGCCTGTGCGCAGCAATGAAGACCCAAAACAGCCAAAAATAAATAAATAAAATAAATAAATTTAAATAAAGAAATAAATAAAATAAATTATGGTATACCTACACCAGGGAATAGTAGTATATAGTCCTAAAAATAATGATATATGTGTATTTATTCACCTGAAAGTTATTCATGATATTTTATTTAAGTCATTTTTAATGTTAAAATACATAATCATGGTACCAAAGGGAACACAGTGAAATATTTCTCTTCCACCATGGTTCCCAAGCCACTCAGATTCCCTCCTAGAGGTCCCCTAAGTTTGCGTATCCTTGTACAGATCTTCCTCGACTTACAGTGGGGTTAAATCCTGATAAACCCATCATAAGTTGAAAATACTGTAAGTCGAAAATGCATTTAATACACCTAACCTGCCCAACATCACAGCTTAGGTTAGTCTACCTTAAATGTGCTCAGAACACCTAACGTTAGCCTACAGTTGAGCAAGATAATGTAACACAAGGCTTATTTCATAACAACGTGTTGAATATCTCATGTAATTCATTGAATACTGTACTGAAAGTGAAAAACAGAATGGTTGTATGGGTCCAGAATGGCTGTAAGTATATTCGTTATTTACCCCCATGATCGTATGGCTCTGGCTTGCTTCCACTGCCCAGCATCCTGAGAGAGTGTTGTACCTCATATCACTACCCTGGGAAAAGATGCAAACTCAAAATCATAATTTGAACCATCTTAAGTCAGGGACTGTATATTCTTCCGAATATTTTAGAGCTGATAGTTCAGCTGCTGTGCATTGCTGTGGCTGTATCAGTTATTAAAATAATAAAATACTTCTATAGGGTTGTTACATGGTCACTTTCCTGACCCCCTGAGCACTCTCCTTCCTTCGTGGGCACTCCAGCCCCTCCCTGTCACCCTGCAGACCGTGCCCACTCTCCATCAGCTAAAGGGTGAATGCCTGGCACAGCAGGGAGCATACAGCATCCTGCTCAAGTCACAGGCTGTATCCATTCTGATAGGTCCTTGCCTGTCCTGTACAGCTGCAAATATTTTAAATATTAACCCTGGAGGTTTCTTTTTTTTTTTTTTTTTAATGTACCAAATAAGCATAATTAATGTAATCAGTCTCTACTCTCATTCTCACTCTCCCTCTCTATTTTTTTCTTAATTTTTGAATTTTATTATATTTATTTTTTTATACAGCAGGTTCTTATTAGTCATCAATTTTATACACATCAGTGTATACATGACAATCCCAATTGCCCAATTCATCACACCACCATCCCCACACCCCCGCGGCTTTCCCCCCTTGGTGTCCATACGTTTGTTCTCTGCATCTGTGTCTCAACTTCTGCCCTGCAAACCGGTTCATCTGCACCATTTTTCTAGGTTCCACATACATGCGTAAATATACGATATTTGTTTTTCTCTTTCTGACTTACTTCACTCTGTATGACAGTCTCTAGATCCATCCATGTCTCCACAAATGACCCAATTTCGTTCCCTTTTATGGCTGAGTAATATTCCATTGTATATATGTACCACCTCTTCTTTATCCATTCGTCTGTTGATGGGCATTTAGCTTGCTTCCATGACCTGGCTATTGTAAATAGTGCTGCAATGAACATTGGGGTGCATGTGTCTTTTTGAATTACGGTTTTCTCTGGGTATATGCCCAGTAGTGGGATTGCTGGATCATATGGTAATTCTATTTTTAGTTTTTTAAGGAACCTCCATACTGTTCTCCATAGTGGCTGTATCAATTTACATTCCCACCAACAGTGCAAGAGGGTTCCCTTTTCTCCACACCCTCTCCAGCATTTGTTGTTTGTAGATTTTCTGATGATGCCCATTCTAACAGGTGTGAGGTGATACCTCATTGTAGTTTTGATTTGCATTTCTCTAATAATTAGTGATGTTGAGCAGATTTTCACGTGCTTCTTGGCCACCTGTATGTCTTCTTTGGAGAAATGTCTACTTAGGTCTTCTGCCCATTTTTGGATTGGGTTGTTTGTTTCTTTAATATTGACCTGCATGAGCTGTTTATATATTTTGGAGATTAATCCTTTGTCCATTGATTCGTTTGCAAATATTTTCTCCCATTCTGAGGGTTGTCTTTTCGTCTTGTTTATGGTTTCCTTTGCTGTGCAAAAGCTTTTAAGTTTCATTAGGTCCCATTTGTTTATTTTTGTTTTTATTTCCATTACTCTAGGAGGTGGATCAAAAAAGTTCTTGCTGTGATGTATGTCAAAGAGTGTTCTTCCTATGTTTTCCTGTAAGAGTTTTATAGTGTCTGGTCTTACATTTAGGTCTCTAATCCATTTTGAGTTTGTTTTTGTGTATGGTGTTAGGGAGTGTTCTAATTTCATTCTTTTACATGTAGCTGTCCAGTTTTCCCAGCACCAGTTATTGAAGAGACTCTCTTTTCTCCAATGTATATCCTTGCCTCCTTTGTCATAGATTAGTTGACCATAGGTGCGTGGGTTTAACTCTGGGCTTTCTATCTTGTTCCATTGATCTATGTTTCTGTATTTGTTCCAGTACCATATTGTCTTGATTACTGTAGCTTTGTAGTGTAGTCTGAAGTCAGGGAGTCTGATACCTCCTGCTCCGTTTTTTTCCCTCAAGACTGCTTTGGCTATTTGGGGTCTTTTGTGTCTCCATACAAATTTTAAGATGTTTTGTTCTAGTTCCGTAAAAAATGCCATTGGTAATTTGATAGGGATTGCATTGAATCTGTAGATTGCTTTGGGTAGTATACTCATTTTCACAATATTGATTGTTCCAATCTAAGAACATGGTATATCTCTCCATCTGTTGGTATCATCTTTAATTTCTTTCATCAGTATCTTATAGTTTTCTGCATACAGGTCTTTTGTCTCCCTAGGTAGGTTTATTCCTAGGTATTTTATTCTTTTTGTTGCAGTGGTAAATGGGAGTGTTTCCTTAATTTCTCTTTCAGATTTTTCATCATTAGAGTATAGGAATGCAAGAGATTTTTGTGCATTAATTTTGTGTCCTGCAAATTTACCAAGTTCATTGATTAGCTCTAGTAGTTTTCTGGTGGCATTTTTAGGATTCTCTATGTATAGTATCATGTCATCTGCAAACAGTGACAGTTTTACTTCTTCTTTTCCAATTTGTATTCCTTTTATTTCTTTTTCTTCTCTGATTGCCGTGGCTAGGACTTCCAAAACTATGTTAAATAATAGTGGTGAGAGTGGACATCCTTGTCTCATTCCTGATCTTAGAGGAAATGCTTTCAGTTTTTCACCATTGAGAATGATGCTTGCTGTGGGTTTGTCATATATGGCCTTGATTATGTTGAGGTAGGTTCCCTCTATGCCCACTTTCTGTAGAGTTTTTTATCATAAATGGGTGTTGAATTTTGTAAAAAGCTTTTTCTGCATCTATTGAGATGATCATATGGTTTTTATTCTTCAATTTGTTAATATGGTGTATCACATTGATTGATTTGCATATATTGAAGAATCCTTGCATCCCTGGGATAATTCCCACTTGACCGTGGTGTATGATCCTTTTAATGTGTTGTTGGATTCTGTTTGCTAGTATTTTGTTGAGGATTTTTGTATCTATATTCAGTGATATTGGTCTGTAATTTTCTTTTTTTGTAGTATCTTTGTCTGGTTTTGGTATCAGGGTGATGGTGGCCTCATAGAATGAGTTTGGGAGTGTTCCTCCCTCTGCTATATTTTGCAAGTGTTTGAGAAGGATAGGTGTTAGCTCTTCTGTAAATATTTGGAGGAATTCGCCTGTGAAGCCATCTGGTCCTGGGCTTTTGTTTGTTGGAAGATTTTTAATCACAGTTTCAATTTCATTACTTGTGATTGGTCTGTTCATATTTTCTATTTCTTCCTGGTTCAGTCTTGGAAGGTTATACCTTTCTAATAATTTGTCCGTTTCTTCCAGGTTGTCCATTTTATTGGCATAGAGTTGCTTGTAGTAGTCTCTTAGGATGCTTTGTAGTTCTGCGGTGTCTGTTGTAACTTCTCCTTTTTCATTTCTAATTTTATTGATTTGAGTCCTCTCCCTCTTCTTCTTGATGAGTCTGGCTAATGGTTTATCGATTTTATCTTCTCAAAGAACCAGCTTTTAGTTTTATTGATCTTTGCTATTGTTTTCTTTGTTTCTACTTCATTATCTCTGCTCTGATCTTTATGATTTCTTTCCTTCTGCTAACTTTGGGTTTTGTTTGTTCTTCTTTCTCTAGTTCCTTTAGGTGTAAGGTTAGATTGTTTATTTGAGATTTTTCTTGTTTCTTGAGGTAGACTTCTATAGCTATAAACGTCCCTCTTAGAACTGCTTTTGCTGCATCCCATAGGTTTTGGATCGTCGTGTTTTCATTGTTATTTGTCTGTAGGTATTTTTTGATTTCCTCTTTGATTTCTTCAGTGATCTCTTGGTTATTTAGTAACGTATTGTTTAGCCTCCATGTGTTTGTGTTTTTTACGTTTTTTTCCCTGTAATTCATTTCTAATCTCATAGCGTTGTGGTCAGAAAAGATGCTTGATATGATTTCAGTTTTCTTAAATTTACTGAGGCTTGATTTGTGACCCAAGATGTGATCTATCCTGGAGAATGTTCCGTGCACCCTTGAGAAGAAAGTGTAATCTGCTGTTTTTGGATGGAATGTTCTATAAATAACAGTTAAATCTGTCTGGTCTATTGTGTCATTTAAAGCTTCTGTTTCCTTATTTATTTTCATTTTGGATGATCTGTCCATTGGTGTAAGTGAGGTGTTGAAGTCCCCCACTATTACTGTGGTACTGTCGATTTCCTCTTTTATAGCTGTTAGCCGTTGCCTTATGTATTGAGGTGCGCCTATGTTGGGTGCATATATATATTTATAATTGTTATATCTTCTTCTTGGATTGATCCCTTGATCATTATGTAGTATTCTTCCTTGTCTCTTGTAACATTCTTTATTTTAAAGTCTATTTTATCTGATATGAGTATTGCTACTCCAGCTTTCTTTTGATTTCCATTTGCATGGAATATCTTTTTCCATCCCCTCACTTTCAGTCTGTATGTGTCCCTAGGTCTGAAGTGGGTCTGTTGTAGACAGCATATATATGGGTCTTGTTTTTGTATCCATTCAGCAAGCCTATGTCTTTTGGTTGGAGCATTTAATCCATTCACGTTTAAGGTCATTATCGATATGTATGTTCCTATGACTATTTTCTTAATTGTTTTGGGTTTGTTTTCGTAGGTCCTTTTCTTCTCTTGTGTTTCCCACTTAGAGAAGTTACTTTAGCATTTGTTGTAGTGCTGGTTTGGTGGTGCTGAATTCTCTTAGCTTTTGCTTGTCTGTAAAGCTTTTGATTTCTCCATCGAATCTGAATGAAGTCCTTGCTGGGTAGAGTAATATTGGTTATAGGTTCTTCCCTTTCATCACTTTAACTATATCATGCCACTCCCTTCTGGCTTGTAGAGTTTCTGCTGAGAAATCAGCTGTTAACCTTATGGGAGTTCCGTTGTATGCTATTTATCTTTTTTCCCTTGCTGCTTTCAATAATTTTTCTTTGTCTTTATTTTTTGCCAATTTGATTACTGTGTGTCTCAGTGTGTTTCTCCTTGGGTTTATCCTGTTTGTGACTCGCTGCACTTCCTGGACTTGGGTGGCCATTTCCTTTCCCATGTTAGGGAAGTTTTCAACTATAATCTCTTCAAATATTTTATCTGGTCCTTTCTCTCTCTCTTCTCCTTCTGGGACCCCTATAATGCGAACGTTGTTGTGTTTAATGTTGTCCCAGAGGTCTCTTAGGCTGTCTTCATTTCTTTTCATTCTTTTTTCTTTAGTCTGTTCCGCAGCAGTGAATTCCACCATTCTGTCTTCCAGGTCACTTATCCGTTCTTCTGCCTCAGTTATTCTGCTATTGATTCCTTCTAGTGTAGTTTTCATTTCAGTTATTGTATTGTTCATCTCTGTTTGTTTGTTCTTTAATTCTTCTAGGTCTTTGTTAAACATTTCTTGCATCTTCTCGATCTTTGCCTCCATTGTTTTTCCGAGGTCCTGGATCATCTTCACTATCATTATTCTGAATTCTTTTTCTGGAAGGTTGCCTATCTCCACTTCATTTAGATGTTTTTCTGGGGTTTTATCTTGTTCCTTCATCTGGTACATAGCCCTCTGCCTTTTCATCTTGTCTATCTTTCTGTGAATGTGGTTTTTTTTCCACAGGCTGCAGGATTGTAGTTCTTCTTGCTTCTGCTGTCTGCCCTCTGGTGGATGAGGCTATCTAAGAGGTTTGTGGAGTTTTCTCTATAAGCAAATACATCTGATGTTTTCAAGGAGAGAAGGCAGATTATAAAACATTATAAATATATATTTAATATATTAAATTTATATTAAAATACATATAAAATTACATTTTTATAACATATAAGTGTAAATATATGAATAGAATATATTCTGGACTGATATATACTAAAGCATTAAAGGTATTTTTCTCTGGTGGCATGATTATAATTGGTTTCTTTTCCCTTTTAATCTTAACTGCATTTCCAGATTTCTCTACAGTAAACACATTATTTACACATTAAAAAGAAAACAGTATACCTAAACTGGTTGTATTTCAGTAAATTAATTTTTTTTTTTTTTTTACTAATGGCAATATTTTTCAACAGCTCCATCTGCTGGCTGCTGAATAGAGTTAATTTTCAAATATTACTGTATTTGTTTTTACAAATACAGCCAGGACAAGAAATAGAATTCCTCTATTAAAACAAAGGATGCTTCTTATATATCTATGAAGAGAAATATCAGCAGTCAAGTTAATTCACCTGATACACATTTGGTTGGATACAGAGTAGGCTATTACCCAATACACAAAAATAGACTGTTTGACTAGAACAGAAACATTACATTGAAAAATTGGTTTGGTGTTTTTAGCTATCTTACATTGGCATGCTGATTTTGTTGATTGTGTAAAATAAAAACATTGATTAGTGGTTGAATATTGATATGTATGAAATATATCATATTGTAGGAATTCATATACTTTTGCATTCATATTCAGAGCTGCAGTCTAAACTCTCCTATGTCATTCTCATTATTTTCAAGTGAAATTCCTCTTGTTTCCATATCTCTTTATTTTTTCTTGAAGTTGAATTGATGATAAATGCTTTTTTAGAGAAACATGAATTTCTGTTTATATGGTAACAGGAGGTATTATATTTTGTTTAAAAATCTCTCAATCATCTAGCTTTGGAACTCTTAAAAAGTAAACTCTGTCATTATGCTGAGTGAAATAAGTCATTCATGAAAAGACAAGTACTGTACGATCCCACTTATATGAGGTGTCTAAAGTAGTCAAATTCATAGAAACTGAAAGTAGAATGGGAGTTACCACAGGCTGGGGAGAAAAGGAGTTGTTACTTAATGGGTATAGAGTCTCAGTTTTGCAAGGTGAAGAAAGTCTGGAGATCTGTTTCACAACAATGTAAATATGCTTAAGACTACTGAACTGGGCACCTAAAAATGTTAGAATGGTAAATTTTATGATTTTTTTTACCACAATAAAAAAGTAAAGTCTAAAAAATATATATTGTATGTGTAATATTTATATATATATTTTATGTATTTATATGTATAACAAGTTTGAGAGAACATATTGAAGCAACCAGGCACTATACTTTTTTAAAAATATCTTTATTGGAGTATAATTGCTTTACAATGTTGTGTTAGTTTCTGCTGTACAACAAAGTGAATCAGCTGTATGTATACATACATCCCCATATCCCCTCCCTCTTGAGCTTCCCTCCCACCCTCCCTATCCCACCCCTCTAGGTCATCACAAAGCATCGAGCTGATCCATTTTTCTGGTCTCCTCATAAGTCGGTTAGTATTTCCACAAATTTATCATATTTGTTTGTGATTTACATGGGACTTAATTTAAAAAGAGATTCAAGCATGATTGTAAGATGAAATGGGATTTTAAAATTACATACTTTCTAAATTAGTTGGAAGATGATGAGATTCACTAAAAAATTTCCCCTGACTATGGATCCCTGGACAAATCACTTAGCTATTTGTCTCAGTTTTTTTATGTAAAATGAATTGAAAGAGGTGATCATTTCTATGCTTTATGAACCCTAAAATTCTCAAAATCTTTTCATGGCATCTTTCTGAAACCCTTTCCTAACCAGCTCTAATGCAATAATATATATATAAGCAAACAGATAATAAAATTTAAAAAGCACCTATCAAGTAATTAAAGGACTATTAGGTACATTTTGTATAAGTCACACCTAGTTTGATCCTATATAAAGGAAGTCTCCCCTCTACAATGGATAGATGTGATATGAACTTACAAAGACAAGGCTTTTAAAATATGCGTATACATATAGAATTAATATAATATCCATACCCTGCTTGGGGAGAAGTTCAAAATCTTTGGAAAAGCATATAGAGTGTTTCCTTTTTTGCCCTTTTTAAAAATAGTGAGGCAAACATTTTCTACAGTTGTAAATAGGCAGTAAGACTATGGAGAGGAAAAAGAAAATTAAGATGAAGGGTAAATCTATAGGCAAAGGAAGTCATGGGCCAAAGCAGCATGGTTGTGGGAAGTGGAGAAGTATAGAGTAATGAGAAGTAAATTAAAGTGGCTAAGTTAAGTAAACGAGTCTGGTTGAATAAGTAGGGGTAGGCCGCTGCAGAGCCTCAGACCTACCTAATCAACAGTAGCAGGAGCTGCCCTGGATACCAGACAGTTCATTAAAATCAAAATATAAATAGGCTGTTAGGGAGAGAGTCCTCACTTTTATTCCATTCAGTCATCTGGCCAGATTGTTCTATTACTCATGACTTCTAACACCATATAAAGAAATTTTATTCTAGATGAAACTGTGTTTAAAGGAGCTCATGTATTACTATAAGTATGCTTCTGGTATTAAGTTAAACTGCTTGCTGAGAATTATGGCTCATTCTAATGGCTAATCATAATGCTCTTTATTTATTTATTTATTTTAAAATATTTATTTATTTATTTTTAAATATTTATTTATTTGGCTGCACCAGTTGCTAGCTGCGGCATGCGGGATCCTTAGTTGCGGCATGCGGGCTTCTAGTTGCGGTGTGCGAACTCTTAGTTGCGGCACGCATGTGGGATCTAGTTCCCTGACCAGGGATCCAACACAGATTGGGAGTGTGGAATCCCAACCACTGGACCACTAGGGAAGTCCCCATAATGCTCTTTAAATCAGTTCTCATTTGCTTTCTTACATATCTGAGCCAATGATATACTTGATATAAATATGAAATTTAGAATAAGTCATTGTTCTATATCAAAATAAAAACATGAGCATAAAATAACAATATATATACTATACTATATATATATATAAAATACTATATGAATATATGTATATACATATATATTTGATTTTTGTCATTTTAATTACAATGTGTGTTGGTGTGTTCCTCTTTGGGTTAATTCTGTATGGGACTCTGTGCTTCCTGGACTTGGGTGACTGTTTCCTTTCACAGGTTAGGGAATTTTTCAGCTATTACGTCTTCAAATATATTCTCAGGCCCTTTCTCTTTCTCTTCTCCTTCTGGGACCCATATAATGAGAGTATTAGTGCACTTGATGTTGTCCCAGAGGTCTCAAATTGTCCTAATTTCTTTTCATATATATTTAAATACATGCACTTCAACTGGTACTGGCATAATTCTTAACAAACTTCAACAGTTGCAAAGAATACACTATGAAACAATGTTGGATATTTATTATAAGTTGTTAAAAAATAGCATTTTGATTCCAGAGTCTACTGGCTGTGCTGTTCACCATAGGAAGCCCCTAGCCACATGTACTTATTGAGCACTTGAAACATGACTAATGGGAATTGAAATGTGCTTTAAGTGTTAAATTCACAAGATGAACAGAAGAATGTAAATTATCTCATTAATAAAATTTTATATTGATATGTGCAAATGACAATATTTTGGATATACTGTTTAATAACATAAAATGTTATTAAAATTAATTTCACTGGTTTCTTTTCATTTTTTAAAATTGGAAGATTTTATGTTGCATACATGGTTCATATCATATTTCTTTTGGACCAGCGTGGATTTACAGTGTAACTAAATGCAATTTCCTCCCGTTAACCAAGATCAGGCCCATGGACTGCACACACTGCTGAGTGCTGACCATGGATAAGAGTGAACAACCTTTGCTTTCGCTGTTCTGCCCAGTGCGTTCAGGAATTCTCAGCCAGCAGCTCAGAACCTCAATCACAATGGTGACCTATGCTATTTATTGTAACTCCAAGGAAACCAAGAAGACTTTAACAAGTCTGTATATTTACCCAAATGATCTTCGAGAACACACATATCCCCAAAGATCCCAGAGAGTTCTTCAGAATAAAAAAAGTTAAGAATTTCAGTATAGTGTCTGCATAGAAGATCGGGAATACCATTAGTTATTAGGTAGGTAAGAAGATGGTCCAAGAACTCTTTAAGGAACTAAATGTGCTTAACAAGATGAGACCTCTAAAACAATGTTTAAAAAGAAAGAAAGTCAGCAGGAAACTGCCTTGGCTTACGTTTGCTGGCTCTGGCATCGAGCTGTGTTGTAGGCAAAGGTCATCTCAGAACCCCTTACCCTAATTTCCCTTTGTGGCATCCTTTCCCTTCTTGCTATTCTCCCTGTTTGGAAATCCCAGTGCCTTTCTCATCCCTGTCTCTTTTATCTGCCTCTCTCTACGGAAAGGAAAATAATCTTTTGTTAGTGTAAAGCCAGTAGAAGTGTGGGCTGATGGGTGCCACATATTGCTCCTGATGAATTACAACTTAGTTATTTTTTGGACTTTACTTTTATTAGATCAGCTTTACGTTTACAGCAAAACTGAGAGGAAGGTACAGAGATTTCCCATATACACCCTGCCCCACATTTGGTTGTTTTTTAAAGCCCTAAACACAGAAATTTATTTTTCTTTTATTACCAACTTCAGATTCCAGTTTTCCTAAACTGTTGCTTTAAATGAAGGTTTAGATTACTAATTTCTGTAAATCCATTTGCTGTTGCATGAAACATAGTTTCTTTTGTTAGCAGCTATACTTCATTGAGGCCTTAAAGATATTTGCCTCTCTCCATCCTAATAGTAATCGCCAGATCAACTTTTAATATATTCCCTCACAGCTGCAGCAGGGAGGAGTGGCACCTCCTGGAGGTGAAGGGGGTTAGAAACCCACCTTCTGGAAGGTGTCCTTGTGGTCTTTAGACTGTTTCTGCCTCTGATAAAGACAACTGTGATAAAACGAATGAATGGAATGCTTTGTTACAGATGGAATTACTATGTCCCCCCACCCGCTACCTAAACAATACCTGAAAACGGGAAAGTTGTGGGATTAAGTAAAGACATTACACACACAGTGCAGAAAAAAGCTATTTTAAGGCATTTTGAGGTGACTAGGTCAGAGTTCCCAAGTAAGGAGCAAAGTAGTTAACACCAATTTTATTAACTTCGCACATTAGTACTCAGTTTCACTGTTTTAAAAAATTCGCTCCCCCCCAAAAAAATTCCCAACTTTTACCCGTAAGGCTAGAGACATATAACAATTTATGTGGTTTTCGGCAAAAGTCAAGGAAGCGAGAAAGCATTAACAGCTGCCAGTCTCGCCGCCACCGCGGCTACAGCGGCGGCGTGCCCGTGTGGCTGCGTGCGCGAGCGACGGGCGGGGAGGGGCGGAGCGGAGGCGGGCACGCGCCCGCGCACGGGGCGGGGCGGCGGGGAGTCGGGCGGAGGGGTCGGCGGACGCGCGCGCGCGTGTGAGACTGTCCGGTCGGCAGGGGGCGCTGCGCACCCACGCGGCGCTCTGCTTGCCCCCGGGTGCTGTCCGCAGCGGTTCGATTGGAGCAGCCGCTGAATAGCGCTTGGCGCCATTTTGAAGCGGAGAGGAGGAGGAACGGCCGGGCTGGCTGCGGAAGGGGAGGGGGGGGAGGAGGCGATTGGATGCGGCGGCGGCGGCGGATCCCGGAGAGCAGCGGAGTGAGAGGAGTAGCGAGTCGGCCACCCGGAGGTAGGAAGCAATTCAGTTAACGGGAAGAAAATGTCTCTTCCCTCTGGTCGCCGCGCTCCATTTTTCAGCGCCCGCCACCGCGGCTGAGTCTGTGGCGGGGCTCAAGCGCCGCCCGCCTGCCAGCCGAGACTCGCCTCCCGGCATCGGGGGCTGCAGCCGCTGGCTGCCTGGCGGCGGTGGGGCCGGGAGGAGTAGGGCGCGGGCCGGGGGCGTGGGCCGGGTTCTGCGGTGGGGGTGGGGAGGGCCCCGCGGCCGGCGCGCTCCCTCCACGCCGCGGGCTCCGCCGCAGCCTCTGGAAATTAAACTTGCCGCCCTGGCCGGGCTGGGGCGCCCGCGGCGTCGAGGGCGGCGGGCGGCGGGCGGTGACCTTGCGCGCGGCCGGGGGTCCGCCCCGGCTGCCCGCCGCCCCGCCGCCCGCGCCCCGCCGCCCCTCCCCCCGCGCCCGGCCGCCCGGCGGCTGTTTCCCGGGCGGCAGGCGGGCGGCGCGGCGCTCCTGTTGAATCCTCCCGCGGGCGGGTTTTCCCCCTTCCGGGCGAGGGGCGGGGAGCGCCGGTCGGGGCTGACCTCGGGGCGGTGTGCGGGCCTCGGCGCCCTCGCCCCCGCCGCGCAGTCTCCGCTCCGGGCGACGACAACGGGCCGACCGAGTGACATTTTTATCCTGTTACTTGCCAGTCGCGGGAGATAAAGCGCGCCTACCGCGCCTCTTGGAGCTGGTGCTGGAGGCACCCGAGGACCTAGTTGAGGAAGAGTCCAGCACGGGCTGGAGTGGCTTCTCCCGGGCCACCACTGAGTTCTAGCTTTCCTTTCGGAAGCCTGGGAGTCGGAGCGACCATGCAAACGGTGTGCAGCTGTACCGTTGACATTTTCGCAGTCTCTTATCTTAGTGACACCTGAAAAGTTTCTGGTCGAGAGGAAACACTGTTTGTGGTTTCTTGCTGCTGTTGCCTTTTGGTATATGCGTTAAAGCTACGCTAAGCCGCGGTACAGTTATTCGAGGGAATGAGTCTGAACCCTGAAACGCTGCACCTCGTCGGCTTCAGAGTTTCCTGTTCCTGCGTTCCTTCGCGGCCCGTGTAAACTCGGGGTAGGGTTTGAAAGAGCAGGTCCCTGCCTACTTGACACATGTTTAGGCATCCTAACCAACCCCCGAAAGGGAACCCTATATTTGATTTTGGACGTGCTTTGAACGCTCTTTTCACACTTCTGTTATGAAGTGATGGATGGGCAGTACTGTCCTGAACGACCCTACCCAACTCTGTTTGTTAAACCGTTTGGGAGACTTTGGATGTAGCCTTTACTTTCGAAGGTTGAGTGAGTTTTGGAGGTCTTTTACTGTCTTCCTAATAACTTCTAAAAATTCAAGTGTGTTTATATATGAGGCGAGCTGTAAATAAGTCATAATTATTTAAAACTTGAATGGCAGTATAGTCATTGTTCTGAACACATGTAGGTGAAGTTCCAAGATAGAGCATTTTCTATACTTACGTAAGCAGTAGTCAAGTAAAATAGTTAAAAACAGAAAAATGGTATTAAGCAAAATATCGGCTAGAAAGGACACTTATTTATGCAGTACATATGTCGGAGATGTTAGCAGTTTTAGACAATAAGATGAGCATTCCTGTGGTGTGTGCAGGTCAGTTTGTGGAACGGTTAATCTGGTATCGTCTGGTGATAGCAGAAAACCTAATTAAAATTTACAGTGATGAATATGTAGGTGACAGTTTCAACATGGAACTTTTTATAGAAAGGTAGATTTATTTTGAAAACAACTGTAAAAAAAAGATTGAGAATATTATTCTTTCAAAATAAATGTATGAATGTATATAGAAAAGGTGCACGTTAGATATTCTTTGATTACTGAAATAGTAATTTTTTTTGTGCCTTTTTTGATGGTTTAAAAAATTATACTCTGGGTTTTGCTTGAACGTGTGAGTATTTTAAATGACAAGGTAGTGTTTGTATTGGCCTTTATTTTTTCTTAAAGTACTTTTGTGCCCTTTCTTATTTTCTCCTTTTTTGTTGAGGTTGATTCTCCTTGTATTAACTTTGTTTTTTTACAGTAGCTTTTGTACTCTTCCTGTCACTTTCATTCTTGTCTGGTTATGCCTTTTGCCTCACTTTTCCCAAAAATTAGAGGAGATAACTTGGTGAAGATAGTGATCCTTGTTGTCGTGGAATGTTTTGTACTAAGTGTATTTGACAACTAGTTCTACTGAGCTGGCTGTTGGATAAAAGTTTTAATTTTTAAATTTATTTTAAAATGGTTTGCAACTTTAACGGATACAAAGAGTTATGTTTTGAGGACCAGGCTTTGTCAATAATTTGTTAAGCCTCAAATAAAGTGATATGCTGTATTAGACAGGGCTTGCCCTGGTGAAGACTGAATGGTACCCAAAACTTTGTGTAGAGGGGAATATTTTGGGAGATTGTGTTCTTTCTGCTTCTCCCTCTTGGAGATTAGGATTGTCCTGTGGCTTCCTCAGTGCTACTTTTTTTGATCATGTGTGCCTAGAACTAACAGGAGAGCTCACTGTGATTTGGCTTGGATGACAAGTACTGTATATAATCTATGTTAGAAAAGAATAAATTTGTATTTCCTTTGTTAGTGTTAGAGAGCTATAAGGAAACTTAGATGATCTCCAACTCACTCATTATATGCATGAGAAGTTAGGTTCAGATTGTAACTTGATTGATTTATTCAAAGTCACAGTCATATTCTTGTGGTGGAATTGAGGCAGCCCTTCGATCTCCTGGAGGCTTAGAAGCATCCACGTGGTCTGTATTGTTTTATTCAGGACTTAAGCAATATTTAAAATTATTGCCAGGTAGCATATTATTCTGTCTCCTTTCCCCCCTTTTTTTTCATTCATTCAACCAAGAAATAAAGTTTCGAGGTTAACCATCTGTTTCAGAGTCTGGTTTTTTTTTTTTTTTTTAACTTTTTTTTGGGGGGGGGGTTTATTTATTTAGTTATTTAGTTATTATTTATGGCTGTGTTGGGTCTTCGTTTCTGTGCGAGGGCTTTCTCTAGTTGCGGCAAGTGGGGGCCACTCTTCATCGCGGTGCGCGGGCCTCTCATTATTGCGGCCTCTCATTATCGCGGCCTCTCTTGTTGCGGAGCACAGGCTCCAGACGCGCAGGCTCAGTAGTTGTGGCTCACGGGCCTAGTTGCTCTGCGGCATGTGGGATCTTCCCAGACCAGGGCTCGAACCCGTGTCCCCTGCATTGGCAGGCAGATTCTCAACCACTGCGCCACCAGGGAAGCCCCAGAGTCTGGTTTTAATAATTTCTTTCCAGGATTCGGTCCACTTAAATTGTCTCAGAAGATAACCTCTTGTATGTCTCTGTCTCCTGGAGTTGCTTGATCTTTCATTGTGTAACAATACTTGACAAGGCATTTATTTATTCTTTGTTAAACTTGTAAGCCAGAGTAATTTGGAAGTTAGTGTTGAACTTTATCTTGTTATAAGATGCATGTGTGCATGAGTGTGTTTTTTTTTTTTTTTTTAACTTTCTTTTTTTTTTTTACTTTTAAACTCAATTTGCTACACAAGTCGTTTGCTTCCGGTTACAGTAGGTGTTTGGAGAAAATTGTATTTGGTTTGAGTATTCCTATTTGGAAATGTTAAAAATTCCAAAAATACTTAGTCTAAAAATAAACCCAGTAATTTCTCTGAGAACATATTTACTTTTTAAGCTTATTTAAGAAGCTGCCAAATGGTTCAAAATTGTGCTTCCTTGGCGTGTAGAGGTCAGCTCTTCCTCACACTATACTGTCATGAACCACCTGATTATAACCATTTTCCCCAATACTTGAAAAAGGTTTTATAACTCTTTCTCACTAATTAGTTCAAAATTAAGGATAAGTTTGCTGTAATTGTTTCAGTTGATAGGGATGATCATGCTCAGTGAGAAAATCGTGAAGATTAAACTCAGATTAGTTAAATTTAGTTGTTTAAAGTAAATCTTAAAGCCATTACTCTGAGATGTTTAAAAATATCCATGATAGTTATTGTGCTCTAATGATTAGACATCAGTAATAAGCAGTAATTAGAAATACTTGGTTTAGCTATGTAAAACTTATGTCAGCTAAGGGGAGTGGAGGAAAGACTGATAAGCAGGAAGCTAATTTGAGGCATCTTTAAAGGACCATGATCTAGAAGTACTCCACTAACTTGCCTCCCTTTGACAGAGATTGCTCTGACCTGATTCAGTTAAAATGAACAAATACTAAGCTTCATATATATACTGTACCATGGATGATGTAATAAACAGGACTGAGACTCTGCCCTATAGAAGTTTTGAGTGGTGGTTTGCCACTTGCACCAAGGTGATGAGAGCTGAGAAAAACCAGAGTAGGATCCCTGCTGTTAAGTGATTCTACAAGGGGCAGGCCTTCCTCCCTCTTCAGTGACAGTTAAGGTTGCTCTTCTTTATGTGGGAGAGCAAAGGAGGGGACATTATGACCACAAGCATTGTCTCTCTCTTGGAGAGAATGGTTAGGGGGCCCAAAAGGAAACAAGAGTTTGTGGTTCCCTGGGCAGTGTAGGGATTCTTTTTCTCTTTCATCTCAGAGGTGGTTTTAGAGAAGTAAGGGAAGAGATTTTAAAGAAAAGCCCCAGATATATATACAAAATGTATTTACAAAATGCATCCCTAAGTAGCTGAAATTCCGTCAGGCAATTTGTTAGCCTTCAGATATTGGGATGGGGGTTGGGGTGTGTATGGAGAGTTGGTAGTGAGAGTAGTTGTTACGGTTGGCGAGAACAGAGTACTTTAAAGAATCGTATATTTTAAGTTAAAAGTTGTACATGTATATGATAAGGAAATTCTTATGGTACAGAAAATAAAAATAAAAGCTACTTTATCTCTTCTCCCTAAAAGGTAATCCACTGTTAACAGTTTTCAGAAAATTTACTTTTCAAAAAATTTATGCAAATAGTATTATACTTACTGCTTTTTTTTTGTGATTAAAAGCTATATTGTTTACTTTTTTTCTGAAATTTACTTTTTTCTGTAGTTGATGTCACATAGCTCCTAATATTGGCACATATAGATCAACATAATTTAAACAATGATTAGAGTAGTATATGCATGTGTCACCATAATTTATTCTGACTCCTTTTGAGTGGTATGTAGGTTGTAACTACTTACACAAACTGACAGTATATGACTATGACTGTTACATGTTCCCCAACATGGGCTTTATTAAACTTTATGCCTTTTGCTGATTTGATATGTGAAGTTTGTATCTTGTTTTGGGTTTGCATTTTGTTGATTATGAGGAGGGGAAAACATTTTTGTATGCTTATTGGGCAAACGTTACTTGCAGCACACACTTTAGATTGAGTAGGTTAAGTTATCTGTGTGCCCCTCCCCCCATCTAAAATGGTTTGAAGGAGATGGAACTTTTAGAGAGAAATAAGGTTTCAGAGCCCGTGGCACCTTGAGGGGGAGCAGTGCTCTGAATGGGGAGGCTGCAGTGCTAGACGTTGAACAATAACCAGAGGTTAAGTATTGAAAGCCCTTAACTTGGTCTTAATGGAAGATTACATAAAGGCAGGAAGGGAGATTTGAGAGTCAGGGCAAGTAATTTCATATAGGGTCAGCTCTATCTCCTACTGTCTGCTTGTCCTGTCTCACCAGTCCCCCCTTGTGCCCCAACTGTCATTTCATTTTTATTTATACTGTCATTTGACTTGCTCTTCTTCCCTGGTGGGGTGGCAACCTTGACTTTGATGTTTCAGTTCTTCCAGAGATGAGGGACACTTAGTTTTTATTATAAGGGAAACTGATTTTTCTTCAAACCAAAGGGAGCAGTTCTCATTTTTAACATTCTTTAGATCTATTTTCTGATCTTTAGTAGTCCCTCTTTATAGTTGATATTCTGCTAGTGTCAGGGGCCTTACATGCTGACCTGTGCAGAAGTTGGCATGACTACGTGAGCTTTGTTCCTATTTAATCCCTACATGCTGCCCCCACCCCAGCTTCACTTTTTTTTTTTTTTTTAATGAAATAAGTTTTTTTTCTTAGTAGGCTTGGGAGGCAATTGGTTTAAAAGGCTCTTGTCTGTTACCCCCTATCCCAACCCGCCCCATGGTAAGTATGTAGAGATGTGTTAATTAGCTTGATTGTGGTGATGTTTTCACAATGCATGCATATATCAAAAGACAAGCTGTATACCTTAAATATCTACATTTTTATATGTCAAAGATGTCTCAGTAAAACTGGTTAAAAAAAAGTTTTTGTCTGCAGTTATTATGTACACTAGTTAATATCAAATGGCTGGCCCTTTTTCAACTTTACCTTTAGTCTAGGCCAGTGGCTCTCAAATGGGGGTGATTTTGAACACCCCTTCCTTCCCCAGCTCCTCGCCCAAGGACCTTTGGTAATGCCTGGAGACATTTTGGTTGTCACAACTGGGAGTGGGAAGAGTGGTGCTACTGGCATCTAGTGAGTAGACGCAGGGATGCTGCTAAACATCCTACAATGTGTAGGGCAGCCCTCCACAACAAAAAATTATCTGGCCTAAAATGTCTCTTTTGCCAAGAAACCCTGGATTCAGCAGACCTAGTCCAGGAAGCCCCCAGCTCAGGTGAATTAGGCCTGCCCACCAACTTTGATGATAGCAGTCAAGCAGTAGTAATGTTTCATGTAGTCTTATGCTCAGAATGGAAAGCTTTGAAATATAGATGTTGAGTACTTTTTTCCCCTCCTCTGTCTCTTTGGTCCTTTTCTTTTCAGCGTTTTGCTTTCCTTCTCCTCTACCTTCATGGTGTAACATAATTAGGTCAAGGCTTTGCAGTCCTACGTGGAGTTCGGAAGGTCACTAGCATTGAAGGCTTGAACAGCAGTAGGAACATATTTAGGCATTTAATATGATGCTTGATAAGTGAAGTCCTTTGCTGAGGAAAGCAGAAGAGCATGGCGGTTAAGCATATAGACATAGAGTCAAGACTGCTTGGGTTTTTATCCTGCCTCCATCACTAGCTAGCTTTGTCACCGTGGATAAATTACCTAATCTTGCCAAGCCTCAGTTTCTTAATCTGTGAAGTGGGGAATAATAGCAGGTATCTCATTTTTAAAAGCAGCTTTATTGAGATATAATTCACATTCCATACAGTTCACATATTGAAAGTGTGCAATTCATCAATTTATAGTACATTCGCAGGTGTGTGCAACCATCACCACAATCTGCTCTTAGAATATTCTTCTCTTATAAAAGAAACCCTAAACCCATTAGCGGTCACTTCCAGTCACCCCTTAAATTAGTTTTTGGTATAAGCCAGGCCAAATGCTTCCCTTGGTGACAAGTATGTAAGTACTTAGTAAAAAACTATTATAACTTGGGGCAGGGAGACTCTATTTTGTGGCAGGCCCATTCACAAGACTTTAGAGAAGGCAAATACGGATATTTGTTGAATGGATATTTGCATGCTATACTATGTAAGGAAATTGTGCTCAGAGATATAAAGATGAAAGATACACCCTTATTTAAGAGATCTATATTCAAGTGGGGAGAAAGAGACTGGTATCACAAAATACCAGTTATACCAGTTATAATTGTAAAATAATTATAAAACGAGGCAGAATAAAGTGCTTTCGGGAAGGTGTAAACAACATATTTGAAATTGGAAATTTGTTAAAGGGAGATTAATTACTTAGGTAAGAGTGCAGGAACCATGAAAAACTTCTTAAAGGAGGGACCATTTTGGCCAAGTCTTAGATGATAAAATATGGGACTCTGGCTCTGTGAAGAGCACTTGAAGAATGCTGTGCTTTTTTGAGGTATTGGTGATATTCCCATCTTTTTTTTTTTTTTTTGCTGCCTCATGTTGCTGCCAAATGGTTGCCTCTGGTAGCTACACCTGCACCCTTTTTTAAAAAAAATTACTTATTTACTTTTTGCCACGCCTCTAGGCTTGAGGGACCTTAGTTCCTGGACCAGGGATCCAACCCGGGCCCTCGGCAGTGAAAGCGCCAAGTCCTAACCACTGGACAGCCGGGGAATTCTCACCCGCACCCTTTTTTGATGTTTCTAATCTGTTGTGAACTTGGGAAGTTATCTAAATGTAAGAAATAAATAAGCTTTTAGTGAGAGCCTGGTGTCTGTGAGAAGAAGGTATGATTATGTGGCCTTATGCTGTCACTTTGAGTTAGTTGCCTTTTTAGTTTTATTCTCTGGGTTAATTGGGTTTGCAGAATAAATAATTCCTAGGTAAATTAGGCTCATATAAAATGTTTTCCTTTTTTTTTTCCCAAGGCTTCTGCTAACAGCCATATCCCTAACGTTTCTTCTCAATTTCCTATCATCTTTTTCTCATATGCCATCAGACACAACACTTCCAGTACATGTCCAAAACTGAGCTGCCTTCCTCTATCCTTTAACATCTGCACTGGTTAATACAGATTTTTTTTTAAGTTGAATGGCTAGGTTTGTCATCAAGTCAGCAACTTGGGTGTCATCTTGACCTCTCTATCTCCTTTACTTCTCAAATCAAATGAGTTACCAAATCCTGTTGATTCTGATACAGTAGTTTCAAAGTTTTTTTTTTTTTTTTTTAACACTATGTGCACAGTAATACTTCAAAAGTAAAAAACCAAAAAGAGAAAAAAAGTCTCTTTTCCATACCCTTCCTCATCTGTATAGTTCCCAGATTCCTACAGTAGTTTACTAGTATTATTGGATTTCTTATATATCCTTCTGGGGATTTAAAAAATACAACCCTGTACAAGTATAGGTATCCCACCCCACGCCTCCCCTCACCCCAACACATGTTTTACACTAATGCTGGAAAGTTTAACTGCTTTGCCTTTTTAAAATTTATTTATTTATTTATTTATTTATTTATTTTATTTATGTCACTTAACAGTATACCCTGGAGATCCTTCTGTATTAGTATATAAAGTGCTAGTATGTGTGCTCTCTCTCTCAACAGCTGCAGAGTGCTCATTTTGTTTATGGACCATAATTTAACTAGCCCACTGATGGACAGTTAAATTGTTTCCAGTTCTTGCTATTATAAAAATACTGCATGAACAACCTTGTACATATATCATTTTGTACACATGCAGGTGTGTCTGTAGATTAACTTCCTAGAAGTGGAATTGTTGGGTCAAAGAATAAAGCGGATACAATTTTGATAGATACTGTTAAGGTGTTCTTCATGAGGGTTGTAGGATATAATTTTGATAGATATTGTTCCGTTGTCCTTCATGAGGGTTGTAACAGTATTGTATACACGAGAGTACTTGTTTTCCTAAAGCCTTGCCACCACAGCATACAATGACACTTTCTGGATTTTCACCAATATGATAGGTGAAAAATGGTACCTCAGTGTAGTTTTAATTTACATTTCTTTTTTTTTTTTAACATCTTTATTGGAGTATAATTGCTTTACAGTGGTGTGTTAGTTTCTGCTGTTTAGCAAAGTGAATCAGCTATACATATACATATATCCCCATATCCCCTCCCTCTTGCATCTCCCTCCCACCCTCCCTATCCCACCCCTCTAGGTGGTCACAGAGCACTGAGCTGATCTCCCTGTGCTATGTGACTGCTTCCCACTAGCTATTTTACATTTGGTTGTGTATATATGTCAGTGCCACTCTCTCACTTCGTCCCAGCTTACCCTTCCCCCTCCCGGTGTCCTCAAGTCCATTATCTACATCTGCTTCATTATTCCTGTCCTGCCCCCAGGTTCTTCATAACCATTTTTTTTTTTTTTTTTTTTTAGATTCCATATATATACGTTAGCGTACGGTATTTGTTTTTCTCTTTCTGACTTATTTCACTCTGTATGATAGACTCTGGGTCCATCCATGTCCCTAGAAATAACTCAATTTTGTTTCTTTTTATGGCTGAGTAATACTCCATTGTATATATGTGCCACATCTTCTTTATCCATTCATCTGTTGATGGACACTTAGGTTTCTTCCATGTTCTGTGTATTGTAAATAGAGTTGTGGTACACGTCTCTTTTTGAATTAATGGTTTTCTCAGGGTACGTGCCCGGGAGTGGGATTGCTGGGTCATATGGTAGTTCTATTTTTAGTTTAAGGAACTTCCATACTGTTCTCCATAGTGGCTGTATCAATTTACATTCCCACCAACAGTGCAAGAGGGTTCCCTTTTCCCACACCCTCTCCAGCATTTATTGTTTGTAGATTTTTTTGATGACGGTCA
The DNA here is from genome assembly GCF_965194805.1 of Balaenoptera borealis. Classification (NCBI taxonomy): domain Eukaryota; kingdom Metazoa; phylum Chordata; class Mammalia; order Artiodactyla; family Balaenopteridae; genus Balaenoptera; species Balaenoptera borealis. Next base: position 10,116,961 of record NC_138877.1, read on the forward strand.
TTCTGACTGGTGTGAGGTGATACCTCGTAGTTTTGATTTGCATTTCTCTAATGATTAGTGATGTTGAGCATTCTTTCATGTGTTTGTTGCCTGTTTGTAAATTTTCTTTGGAGAAATGTCTGTTTAGGTCTTCTACCCATTTTTGGATTGTGTTTTTGTTTTTGTTTTTTGACATTGAGCTGCATGAGCTGCTTGTAAATTTTGGAGATTAGTCCTTTGTCAGTTGCTTCATTTGCAAATATTTTCTCCCATTCTGCGGGTTGTCTTTTCGTCTTGTTTATGGTTTCCTTTGCTGTGCAAAAGCTTTGAAGTTTCATTAGGTCCCATTTGTTTATTTTTGTTTTTATTTCCATTTCTCTAGGAGGTGGGTCAAAAAGGATCTTGCTGTGATTTATGTCATTACATTTCTCTTATGAGTGAAGATGAGTATCCTTTCATATGTTTGGGCCATTTTGATCATTCTTTTTTTTTTTTTCTGTGAACAGTCTGATCTTAACCTTTACTCATTTTCCTGTCCATTTTGGGGATTCTTGAATTTCTCTTCAGTCCATGTGCAGTGTTGGTTTACTAAAAGGAAACATGACTAGCTTGTTGCAGGTGCCTTCTTACAGGTAGCTCTGCTTCCATTTTTCACTCTCTTTTAGGCTTTCTCTCACAGTGTTAGCAGAGTGATACTTCTAATTGCAGATCTGTATGTGTCATTCCCTTGCTTAAAGCTGTTCAGTGCCTCTTCACTGCCTCTATAATCCAAATGCCTTAACATTAGCATGGTACCTACCTACCTTGCTGGCATTTCCTTTTTTTCCCCATAGGTTCTCCAAACTCCAAAAACACTGAACTGCTCCTAGCTCCCTGTTGTGTTAGACCCTTTGCCTCTGTGTCTTTGCACGTGGTATTTCTCTGCTTATAATGATCCATTCCTGCTTGTCTGCACGTCCGAAGTCCTGCTTTTCATCCTTCACCTAATGAAAAGGCTTTTCTGTTACCTAACTCTTCTTTCAGGCAGTGTATGGTGCCCTTTTCTCCTTCTCACAAGTCCCTGTGTATATCTTTTCTTTTTTTTAATTAATTAATTTTTATTTTTGGCTGTGTTGGGTCTTTGTTGGGGTGCACGGACTTCTCACTGTGGTGGCTTCTCTTTGTTGTGGTGCATGGGCTCTAGGCACGCGGGCTCAGTAATTGTGGCAAGAGGGCTCTAGAGCACAGGTTCAGTAGTTGTGGCTTGAGGGCTTAGTTGCTCTGTGGCATGTGGGATCTTCCCGGACCAGGGCTCGAACCCGTGTCCCCTGCATTGGCAGGCGGATTATTAACCACTGCGCCACCAGGGAAGTCCCCCCGTGTATATCTTTATAATGGAAACCCTCACATTGTGTATTGTTATTGTGTATTTCCTTGCTTTAGATTGTTATCCTCTTGAGGCATGGACTTAACAGTTATTTTGGAAGCTAGCATCATGTTTGGCACATAGTAGATGAGTAACAATTACTGATAACCCATAAATGTGTATATATATATACACTAAGTATATATGTGGACAACCCAGGACAAAGAAAAAATGGAAAATTAATACTATGAGCTCAGATTTATTTTTAAAATTTGTTTTTATTTATTTAAATTGAGATGTAAATTGAATACAATAAAATGTACAGATTTTAGCTGTTCGCTTTTAGGTGTGACAGTTACCCGTGTAACTGACTGATAACCAGAAGATGATAAAGAACCTTCTCATCACCCCAGAAAGTTCAGTGGTTGCCCTTTCCATTCTGTTCCCCTCTCTCCCAAGCACTGTGATTTCTAACAATGTAGATTATTTTGTTTGGTCTTCATACAGTGTGTGCTTTTTTGCATCTAGCTTCTTTTGCTTAACATACATTTCCAGATGCATCTATGAGGTTGGATGTGTCAGAGTTCTTCTTTTTATTGCTGAGTAGTATTTTGTTAGATGAATATACCAGAGTTTATCTTTTTTTCTGTTGATGGATATTTGAGTTGTTTCCAGTTTCTTATTGTTAAGAATAAGGCCTGCAGGGATCTTCTTGCAAACATGTGTTTTCATTTCTCTTGAGTGAATGCCTAGGATTGGAATTGCTGGTTCACGGGCAGATGTGTGTTTTACTATATAAAAAACTGCTGTGTAGTTTTTCAGTTTTCTCTTATATACTCTCACTGTGACTCTGTGTTAGTTCTAGTTGCTCTACATCCTTGCCAGCATTTGGATAATCATTTTTTAAATTTTAGCTATTTAGTGGGCATGAAATGGTATCTTGTGGTGTTATTTTGGATTTCTTTGCGAGCTAATGATGTTTCATATGGTTACTGACAATTGTCAATAATTAGTGTATTTTCTTTTGTGGAATATCCCTAAGTTTTTTGCACATTAAAAAAAATTGGTTATCTTTTTATTATTGATGTGTAAGAATTCTTAATATAGTCTGGATATGTTTTTTGTCACATCAGTGTATTGAGAGTATTTTGTCCCAGTTTGTAAGTTTGTGTTTTCCTTAACAGTGTATTTCGATAAGCTAAAGTTTTTAATTTTGACGAAGTTCAGTTAATCAATTTTTTTCTTTAATAGATTTGAGTTTTAAGAAGCTTTTGCCTACTCCCAAGTCTTGAAAATAATTTCCCTTGTTTTCTTTTAGAAGTTTCATAGTCTTTTGCGTACAGGGCTATGATCCATCTTGAATTATTGGGCATGGTGTGAAGTAGGCGTTGAGGTTCATTTTTACAAATGCATTTATCCAATCCCAACACCATTGTTTGAAAAATTTTGTTTTCTTTCCTGCACTGAACTGCCTTTGTGTTTTTGTCCAGGAATGTTTGAACACATGTATGGATCTGTTTCTGGACTCTCTTGTTTCTTTGATCTAATTGTTTCTCCTATGCTAGTATCATACTGTCTCTGTTACCTTAAGTCTTGGAATCAAATAGTGTGCATCTTCTAATATTGTTTGGCCAGTCTAGTTCCTTTGTGTTTCCATATAAATTTTAAAATCAGTTTGTCAATTTCTATTAAAAAAAAAAAACCTTTTGGGATTTTGATTGGGATTGTGTTGCTCATTTAGGGAGAACTGACCTATAACAATATTGAATTTGGTAGTCAGCCTTTAACATGGTTCCCATTGATCTCTGCCTCTTTGTATTTGTATCCTTTTGTAGTCACCTTGCACATTATATTAGGGTTGGTCTGTGTAACCAACATAATATGGTTGAAGTCACTTCTGAAATTAGGTTATAAAAGGCACAGTGGCTTGTGTATTAGTCTCTTTCTCTCTCTCATCAGTCACTCTAGGAGAAAACAGCTGCCATGTTGTAGAGAGGCCCATTGTCAAGCCTGTGAAGGAGCTGAGATTTTACCCTACTTGCAAGCTAACAAGTTAGCCTACTGCAGTTTCATGGATGCTGATAGAAGACATGAGACTTTTGGGTCTGCGTCGAAAGACAGGTTATTGTCACAGCTATAGTAGTAGCCAGGGTACTGTCAGCATTTTTGCACCAGTTCCTCAAGCTCCAAATCACACTTGATGTGAAGAGGGTCAGATGACAACTGCACATGCAGTGCTTGCATTACAAGAGAGGAATTCCGAACATAGGGAACCTGGATGTTTTTTAATGGGCAGTAAGCATACCTGTTCTTTGCTCTGGAGGAGACTTTATCTTCCACATCTGTTCACTTTATAAACACCTTTGGGAAGTTAGTCTGGAACAAAGGGCAGTGAGATCCTCAGTTGCAAGATGTGCAGAAACGCAAGAGACCAATGGAATATTGTCTCCTGACATCCACATGACAAAGAATTGAGGCCGTCTGCCAGGAGCCTTGAGTGAACTTGGAAGCAGATCCTCTGGCCTTCAGTTGAGTGTAGACCTAACTACAGTTTGCAACCTCATGAGAGACCCTTGAGCCAGGTCCACCAGCTAAGCTGCTCCTGGATTCCTGACCCTTAGAAACTGTGTGAGAAAATAAATGTTATTTTCAACTGCTGAAGTTTTGGAGTAGTTTATTACACAGCAGTAGATTATTAGTACAGTTGTTTACCTCTTCTTTTATTTAGGTCTTTTTTGATACATACTGTAAACAAATTTATATTTATGTATCTACGTATCTATGCAAGATCTTTACGTCAGCCCAATGAAAAAGGTTTTTCCATATGTTACTATGTCAATTATGTAATATGATTTTGTTAACATATTAACATATGTACATACAATGTAAAGTAACATTTTAATGTTCTCCGTAGAGATCTTGCAGTTAAATTTATTCCTAAAGATTTTTCTTTTTGATGCTATTTTCTAAATTTATTTTTTGATTTTTTTCTGATAGTATATCCAAATACAGTAGTTGTCTTAAAAATTGTCTGTGTATTCTTTGACCTTGCTGAAATTCATTTAGTTCCAATAGTTTTTTTGTAGATTCCTTAGGATTTTCTCTACATAAACAATCATATCTGTGAATAAAAGTTTTATTCTTTTTTCTCCCATCTTTATAAGCTTTTATTTCTTTGTGTTACTTTATTACACTGTCTAGCATTTTCAATTTAATGGTGAAGAGATGGTGGGAATGGACATTCTTGTTTTATTCCGCATCTTAAGGGGAAAACATTGTCTTTTAACGTTAAGTAGAATGTCAGCAGTGGTTTTTTTGTAGATTCAAAGAAATCAGATGGAGCGTGTTCCCGTCTATTCCCAGTTTAGTGAGATTTTAATTTTTAAATTATGGATGGGTGTTGAATTTTGTTAGATGTCCCCCCCTTTTTGTATTTATTGAGATGACTATGGCTTTTACGCTTTATTCTGTTATTATGGTGAATTATATTTATTGATTTTTGGAAGTTAAACCAATTTTGCATTCCTGGGTTAATCTCATTTGGTCATGATGTATTGTCCTTTTATCTGTTTCTGAATTTGGTCAGCTAATATTTTGTTGAGGATTTAAGTGTCTATGTTCAGGAGGAATATTGGTCTATGATTGCCATTTCTTGTAATGCCTTCTAATAGCATGGTTAGACTAGCCTTCTGAAACCCGGAAATGTTTCCTCTTCTGTTTCCAGAAGTAGTTTGTATACGATTGATATAATTTCTTTAATGTTTGGTAACCATCTAGGCATGGAGGTTTTTTTGTGCATGCGGGAAGATTTTTGGTAACAGGTTTTGTTTCTTTGGTAAATATATGGTTATATGGATTTTCTGTTTTGTCTTTTTTCCCCCAAGCAGTATATCTGTCTCATTTAAGTTATCAAGTCTTTTGGCAGAAAGACTGTAATTTTCCCTTGTGATCCTTTTAATGTCTGTAGGATCTGTAGTGACCCCTCTTTACACTCTTCTTTCCTTGGTCATTCTTGCTAGAGGTTTAGCAATTTTCTTTCCACAACTTTTGGTTTCAATAATTTAATTGATTTTATGCTTATCTTGATAACTTCCTTCACTCTTATTTTCACTTGGTTTAATTTGTTCTTTTTATCCTCTGGCTTCTTAAGCTGGAAATTTAGGTATTAGGGAATTTAGATATTTAAATTTAAGACTTTGTTTTTAAATATAAGCACTTAAAGTTATAATTTCCCCCACATTTTTGTATGTTGTATTTTCATTTTCAGTTCAAAATATTTTCTAATTTTCTCTGTGATTTCTTCTTTGACTCATGGATTTTTTTAGAAGTGTGTTGCTTAATTTTCAAATATTTTGGGTTTTCCTGGATAGCTTATTGAAATTGATTTTTTATGTAATTCTGTTATAGTCACAGAATATACTCTGTAAGATTTCTGTCTTTTGAAATGTGAGGCATATTGTATGGTGTGGTATATAGTCTCATACAATTAAGTTGGTTAATAGTGTTCTTTAAATCAGCTATATCTGAAGTCAGAAAATGTCCTGCAAAGGGCTGTATAGACAATAGTTCAGGTTTTGTGAATTATACTGTTTCTGTTTTAACTACTTTGCCCTTGTAGTGCAAAAAGCAGTCATGGCAATATGTAAATGAATGGGCATGGCAGTGTTATAATAAAACTTCATTTACAAAGATGGGCAGAGGTCCTGCAGTTTGCTGACCCCTGATTTATATGCCTGTGGGTTGCTTTTTATCCATTTCAGTTGCTGAGAGAGGGGTTCTAAAATTTCCAAATATACCTGTGCATTTGTTCATTTCTTCCTGTAACTTTTTCAGCTTTTGCTTCATGTATTTCCTCCATGTAGTTTTCCCCTCAAGCTCTGATATTAGATGCATTCTCATTTAGGATTGTTATGCCTTCTGGATGAATTGACCTTTTTAACCTTTGATAATTCTCTTACTGAAATTAATTTTTTCTGACATTAGTTAACTTATACCAGTTCTCTTATGTTTACTATTTATATTTATGGTGTATAATTTTTTATTATATGTTTAACCTGTGTCTGTTTTTTTTTTTTAATTTTTATTTATTTATTTTTGGCTGTGTTGGGTCTTCGTTGCTGCGCACAGGCTTTCTCTAGTTGCAGTGAGTGGGGGCTGCTCTTCATTGCGGTGCGAGGGCCTCTCATTGCAGTGGCTTCTCTTGTGGAGCACAGGCTCTAGGAGCGCAGGCTTCAGTAGTTGTGGCACGCGGGCTCAGTAGTTGTGGCACGCGGGCTCTAGAGCGCAGACTTAGTAGTTGTGGCACATGGGCCCAGTTGCTCTGCGGCATGTGGGATCTTCCCGGACCAGGGCTCGAACCCATGTCCCCTGCATTGGCAGGCAGATTCCCAACCACTGCACCACCAGGGAAGTCCTGTGTCTGTTTTTAAAGTGTGTCTCTTATAGACAGCATGTATTTAATGGGTTTCCTTCCCTCCTTCTTCCCTTCCTTCCTCCGTCTCTTCTTTTAATAGTAAACATATCTAATAAACTCTGTCTCTGAGTGGAGGATTTGGTAACTTTACATTTAATGTTATTTATATGGATAAGTTTAATTCTCCCATTTTGCTCTATTTTGTCAGTTTGTCTCCTCTCTTCTCTTATTGCCTTCTTTTATGTTGGTCAAATTTTAAAAAATATTTTAGATCTTTAATGGGCTTTTTAAACTGTACTGCTTTGTATAAGTGGCTGCTCTAGGGATTACAGTATTCATGATTAACTTTTACAGTTCACTTAGCATTAATATTATGCCACTTGATGTAAAATGAAAGAACCTTAAAAAGTATAATTACATTTAATCTTCTTGCTATTGGTGTGTTAATTTTTGCTTCAGCACAATGCTGTTTTTGCTTTAAATAGTCAGTTGCCTTTTAAAGAATTTATAAAGAGAAACAAGAGAGTGTTTTGTATATAACTACATAGTTGTTTCGGATTTTCTATATTTGTGTAGATGTAAGTTTCGTCTGATATCATTTCCCTTCAACTTGAATTTCCTTTAACATTGCGTAATGTCCAGGTCTAGTGATTAAAGTCTTCAGCTTACGTGTGTACATGTACACACACACACACCCCCAGATAAAGAGTAAGCGTATATATTTATATATATATACGCTTACTCTTATTTTTCAAGAATATTTTTGCTGGATATAGATTCTGGTTGATTTAAAGATTCTTAATTGTCTTCTAGTCTCCATTGTGTCTTTAATTTTCAACAATTTGATGTGTTCTTTTTTTTTTTTTTTGGTTATTCTGCTTAGAGTTTGTTGAGCTCATTGAATTTGCAGATTGGTTTTTTCACCAATTTTTAGCCATTTTTTAAAATGCTTTTTCTGCCCCATTCTCTCTTTTCCTTCTGAGATTCTTGTTCTTTTGCTTAAAAATGAAATATAGGTCTGTGAGTTTCTGTTATTTTTATTTATTTTTCTCAATCTTTTGCTCTCAGTTCTTCAGATTGAATAATTTCTACTGATTTGTCTTCAAGGTCACTGATTCTTTTTTATTTTGCTTCTAATATGCTGTCAAGCCCATTCCCCCCCCCATTTATTTATTTACTTATTTTCCAGTTTCACTGAGATATAATTGATAAGCAACATTGTATAAGTTTAAGGTGTATAGTGTGATGATTTGATACATGTATATATCGTTAAATGATTACCGCAATAAGGTGGGTTAACACATCTGTCATCTCACACAGTTAACATTACTTTGTGTGTGTGGTGAGAATGTTTAAGATTTACTCTCCTAGCAGCTTTTAAGTACACAATACAGTCTTGTTAACTATAGTTACCATGCTGTACATTAGAGTCCCAGAACTTAATTTATCTTATAACTGAAAGTTTATGCTCTTTAACAAAAATCTCCCCATTCCCCCCACCCCCGTCAGCCCTTGTCCACTCTCTGTTGATATGAGTTCAGCTTTTTAGATTCCACATATAAGTGAGATCATACAGCATTTATCTTTCTCTGATTTATTTCACTTACATAATGTCCTCAAGGTTCATCCATGTTGTTGCAAATGACAGTATCTTCTTTCTTGTGGCCAATATTTTCTTGAATATGTACATCATATCTTGTTTATTCATTCATCCATTGATGGATATTTAGGTTGTTTCCATGTCTTGGCTATTGTGAGTAATGCTGCAGTGAACATGGTGGTACAGATATCTCTAAGCCCACTTTGAAATAACATACTCTTCAGTTCTGGTATTTCATTTTTTAACTATTTTCCATTTATCTGCTGAGATTCCCCATTGTGACCATGTTTCCCATTAAGTCCTTGAACAAATTTATAGTAGCTTCTTTAAAGTCTTTGCTTGTTAATTTCTTCCTTTGAATTATTTCATTGTTTTTTTCCGTTTATTGTTTTTTTTCCATCCTTGACGGTAGGTTACATTTCCCTGCTGCTTTTCATGTCTAGAAAATTTTAATTGTAGAGTGGACATTGTGGGTGATATATCTCTCAATTCTCTTTATCTTCTTTTGATAAGTATAGTTAAATAACTGCTTGATCACCTTGAACTTGTGGAGGCTTGGTCTTATACTTTAGGATGGGTCTGTAGAAAGCTTGAGGTGTTTTTTAAGCCCTTGTAACTTGGACAGGCTCATGTCTCCTCTGCAGTGGGCAGCAGCTGAGATTGCTGCTGAGTTCTTGTAGATTTCCAGTTGTTGTTTTCCACTGAGCTCCTGAAATCTTCCCTGAGCATACTACCTCCGGGCTCAGTGAAGAATTTGAAGGAGTTTATATTAGTTTTTGAGGCTTCTGCTGCTGTGACTCACTCGTTTCCTGAATTTGCCCTCTGTATTTCTAGCCACTTTGTGGCCATCGACTTAATAAAACTGCGGCTTTTTGCTTGAGTTCTAGTAGCCCTGTGCTATTGCAGACTAGGAGTGCCCTCAGGGGGAAAAGCTGTGTAAATTTGAACCTCTTCCAGTGTACTTCCCTTCTTTCAGTCCTCAAATTTCCAATTTCTTCCTGCTCTTGATGGTTTCTTCTGCTTTCAAGTCATTCTTAAAAGTGTTTTATCCACAGGTTTTATTTGTTTTTTATAATTGCTATATGTGGAAGCATTAATTTAATGAGTTGCCAGAAATTACTACACCATTATTAGAACTCTTCAGACTGATTTTCATTCATTTCAAACTGGCCCTTTAAGTACAGTTGCTGACTTAACACACACCTTGTGTCAGGCTTAGACATTTTTAGAATAAGACAGAAACTCACTTTATTTTCTTTTTTTAAATTTTTGAATTTTATTTAAAAAATTTTTTTATACAGCAGTTTCTTGTTAGGCATCAGTTTTGTACACATCAGTGTATACATGTTAATCCCAGTCTCCCAATTAATCACACCACCACCACTACCCCCCTGCGGCTTTCCCCCCTTGGTGTCCATACATTTGTTCTCTACATCTGTGTCTCAGTTTCTGCCCTGCAAACTGGTTCATCTATACCATTTTTCTAGGTTCCACATATATGTGTTAATATACAATATTTGTTTTTCTCTTTCTGATTTAACTTCACTCTGTATGACAGTCCCTAAATCCATCCACGTCTCAATAAATGACCCAATTTCGTTCCTTTTTATGGCTGAGTAATATTCCATTGTATATATGTACATTTTCTTTATCCATTCGCCTTTCGATGGGCATTTAGGTTGCTTCCATGACCTGGCTATTGTAAACAGTGCTGCAGTGAACATTGGAGTGCATGTGTTTTTTTGAATTATGGTTTTCTCTGGGTATATGCCCAGTAGTGGGATTGCTGGATCATATGGTAATTCTATTTTTAGTTTTTTAAGGAACCTCCATACTGTTCTCCATAGTGGCTGTATCAATTTACATTCCCACCAACAGTGCAAGAGGGTTCCCTTTTCTCCACACCCTCTCCAGCATTTGTTGTTTGTAGATTTTCTGATGATGCCCATTCTAACAGGTGTGAGGTGATACCTCATTGTAGTTTTGATTTGCATTTCTCTAATAATTAGTGATGTTGAGCAGCTTTTCACATGCTTCTTGGCCATCTGTATGTCTTCTTTGGAGAAATGTCTATTTAGGTCTTCTGCCCATTTTTGGATTGGGTTGTTTGTTTCTTTAATATTGACCTGCATGAGCTGTTTATGTATTTTGGAGATTAATCCTTTGTCCATTGATTCGTTTGCAAATATTTTCTCCCATTCTGAGGGTTGTCTTTTCGTCTTGATTATGGTTTCCTTTGCTGTGCAAAAGCCTTGAAGTTTCATTAGGTCCCATTTGTTTATTTTTGTTTTTATTTCCATTACTCTAGGAGGTGGATCAAAAAAGATCTTGCTGTGATGTATGTCAAAGAGTGTTCTTCCTATGTTTTTGTCTAAGAGTTTTAGAGTGTCTGGTCTTACATTTAGGTCTTGAATCCATTTTGAGTTTATTTTTGTATATGGTGTTAGTGAGTGTTCTAATTTCATTCTTTTACATGTAGCTGTCCAGTTTTCCCAGCACCAGTTATTGAAGAGACTGTCTTTTCTCCATTGTATATCCTTGCCTCCTTTGTCATAGATTAGTTGACCATATGTGTGTGGGTTTACCTCTGGGCTTTCTATCTTGGTCCATTGATCTATGTTTTTGTTTTTGTGCCAGTATCATATTTTCTTGATTACTGTAGCTTTGTAGTATAGTCTGAAGTCAGGGAGTCTGATTTCTCCAGCTCCATTTTTTTTCCCTCAAGACTGCTTTGGCTATTCGGGGTCTTTTGTTTCTCCATTCAAATTTTGAGGTTTTTTGTTCTAGTTCCGTAAAAAATGCCATTGGTAATTTGATAGGGATTGCATTGAATCTGTAGATTGCTTTGGGTAGTGTAGTCATTTTGACAATATTGATTCTTCCAATCCAAGAACATGGTACATTTCTCCATCTGTTGGTATCATCTTTAATTTTTTTCATCAGTGTCTTATAGTTTGCTGCATACAGGTCTTTTGTCTCCTTAGGTAGGTTTATTCCTCGGTATTTTATTCTTTTTGTTGCAGTGGTAAATGGGAGTGTTTTCTTAGTTTCTCTTTCAGATTTTTCATCATTAGTGTATAGGAATGCAAGAGATTTCTGTGCATTAATTTTGTATCCTGCAACTTTACCGAATTCATTGATTAACTCTAGTAGTTTTCTGGTGGTATCTTTAGGATTCTCTATGTATAGTATCATGTCATCTGTAAACAGTTACAGTTTTACTTTTCTTTTCTAATTTGTATTCCTTTTATTTCTTTTTCTTCTCTGATTGCCGTGGCTAGGACTTCCAAACTATGTTGAATAATAGTGGTGAGAGTGGACATCCTTGTCTTGTTCCTGATCTTAGAGGAAATGCTTTCAGTTTTTCACCATTGAGAATGATGCTTGCTGTGGGTTTGTCATATATGGCCTTGATTATGTTGAGGTAGTTTCCCTCTATGCCCACTTTCTGGAGAGTTTTTATCATAAATGGGTGTTGAATTTTGTAAAAAGCTTTTTTTGCATCTATTGAGATCATATGGTTTTTATTCTTCGGTTTGTTACTCTGGTGTATCACATTGATTGATTTGCGTATATTGAAGAATCCTTGCATCCCTGGGATAAATCCCACTTGATCATGGTGTATGATCCTTTTAGTGTGTTGTTGGATTCTGTTTACTGGTATTTTGTTGAGGATTTTTGCATCTATATTCATTAGTGATATTGGTCTGTAATTTTCTTTTTTTGTAGTATCTTTGGTTTTGGTATCAGGGTGATGGTGGCCTCATAGAATGAGTTTGGGAGTGTTCCTTCCTCCGCAATTTTTTGGAATAGTTTGAGAAGGATGGGTGTTAGCTCTTCTCTAAATGTTTGATAGAATTCACCTGTGAAGCCATCTGTTCCTGGACTTCTGTTTGTTGGAAGATTTTAAATCACAGTTTCATTTTTATTACTTGTGATTGGTCTGTTCATATTTTCTATTTCTTTCTGGTTCAGTCTTGGAAGGTTATACCTTTCTAAGAATTTGTCCATTTCATCCAGGTTGTCCGTTTTATTGGCATAGAGTTGCTTGTAGTAGTCTCTTAGGATGCTTTGTATTTCTGTGGTGTCTGTTGTAACTTCTCCTTTTTCATTTCTATCTTTATTGATTTGAGTCCTCTCCCTCTTTTTCTTGATGAGTCTGGCTAATGGTTTACCTATTTTGTGTATCTTCTCAAATAACCAGCTTTTAGTTTTATTGATCTTTGCTATTGTTTTCTTTGTTTCTATTTCATTTATTTCTGCTCTGGTCTTTATGATTTTTTTTCTTCTACTAACTTTGGGTTTTGTTTGTTCTTCTTTCTCTAGTTCCTTTAGGTATAAGATTAGATTGTTTATTTGAGATTTTTTTTTTTTGTTTCTTGAGGTAGGCTTGTATAGCTATAAACTTCCCTCCTAGAACTGCTTTTGCTGCATCCCATAGGTTTTGGATCGTCGTGTTTTCATTGTCATTTGTCTGTAGGTATTTTTTGATTTCCTCTTTGATTTCTTCAGTGATCTCTTGGTTACTCAGTAACGTATTGTTTAGCCTCCATGTGTTTGTGTTTTTTGCATTTTTTCCCCTGGAATTCATTTCTAATCTCATAGCGTTGTGGTCAGAAAAGATGCTTGATATGATTTCAGTTTTCTTAGATTTACTGAGGCTTGATTTGTGAGCCAAGATGTGATCTATCCTGGAGAATGTTCCGTGCACCCTTGAGAAAAAAGTGTAATCTGCTGTTTTTGGATGGAATGTTCTATAAATAACAGTTAAATCTGTCTGGTCTATTGTGTCATTTAAAGCTTCTGTTTCCTTATTTATTTTCATTTTGGATGATCTGTCCATTGGTGTAAGTGAGGTGTTAAAGTCCCCCACTATTATTGTGTTATTGTCGTGCTGCTTTCAATAATTTTTCTTTGTCTTAATTTTTGCCAATTTGATTACTACGTGTCTCGGCGTGTTTCTCCTTGGGTTTATCCTGTATGGGACTCGCTGCACTTCCTGGACTTGGGTGGCTATTTCCTTTCCCACGTTAGGGAAGTTTTTGACTATAATCTCTTCAAATACTTTCTCTGGTCCTTACTCTCTCTCTTCTCCTTCTGGGACCCCTATAATGTGAATGTTGTTGTGTTTAATGTTGTCCCAGAGGTCTCTTAGGCTGTCTTCCTTTCTTTTCATTCTTTTTTCTTTATTCTGTTCCGCAGCAGTGAATTCCACCATTCTGTCCTCCAGGTCACTTATCCATTTTTCTGCCTCAGTTATTCTGCTATTGATTCCTTCTAGTGTAGTTTTCATTTCAGTTATTGTATTGTTCATCTCTGTTTGCTTGTTCTTTAATTCTTCTAGGTCTTTGTTAAACATTTCTTGCATCTTCTCGATCTTTGTCTCCATTCTTTTTCCGAAGTCCTGGATCATCTTCACTATCATTATTCTGAATTCTTTTTCTGGAAGGTTGCCTATCTCTAGTTCATTTAGTTGTTTTCCTGGGGTTTTATCTTGTTCTTTCATCTGGTACATGGTCCTCTGCCTTTTCGTCTTGTCTGTTTTTCTGTGAATGTGGTTTTTGTTCCACAGGCTACAGGATTGTAGTTCTTCTTGCTTCTGCTGTCTGTTTTCTGGTGGATGAGGCTATCTAAGAGGCTTGTGCAAGTTTCCTGATGGGAGGGACTGGTGGTGGGTAGAGCTGACTGTTGCTCTGGTGGGCAGAGCTCAGTAAACTTTAATCCTCTTGGGCGGCTGATGGGTGTGGCTGGGTTTCCTCCCTGTTGGTTGTTTTGCCTGAGGCAGCCCAACAGTGCAGCCTACCTGGGCTCTTAGGTGGGGCTAATGGCAGACCCTGGGAGGGCTCACGCCAAGGATTACTTCCCAGAACTTCTGCTGACAGTGTCCTTGTCCCCACGGTGAACCACAGCCACCCCCCCGCCTCTGCAGGAGACCGTCCAACACTAGCAGGTACGTCTGGTTCAGTCTCCCCTGGGGTCACTGCTCCTTCCCCTTGGTCCTGATGTGCACAGTACTTTGTGTGTGCCCTCCAAGAGTGGGGTCTCTGTTTCCCCCAGTCCTGTCAAAGTCCTGCAGTCAAATCCCACTAGCCTTCAAAGTCTGATTCTCTAGGAATTCCTCCTCCCGTTGCCAGACCCCCAGGTTGGGAAGCCTTTCGTGGGGCTCAGAACCTTCACTCCAGTTGGTGGACTTCTGTGGTATAAGTGTTCTGCAGTCTGTGAGTCACCCACCCACCAGTTATGGGATTTGATTTTACTGTGTGCCCCTGCTACCGTCTTATTGTGGCTTCTCCTTTGTATTTGGACGTGGGGTATCTTTTTTGGTGAGTTCCAGTGTCTTCCTGTTGATGATTGTCCAGCAGTTAGTTGTGATTCTGGTGTTCTCGCAAGAGGGAGTGAGAGCACGTCCTTCTGCTCTACCATCTCGGTTCAGGGCCCCAGAAACTCACTGTTAATTCAATTACGTGTATTTGATTTAAATACGTAATTATTTAGTGAAAAGCCTAGAGTTAAAGAATGCTTATAAAGACTGGTGAAAGGGACGGCCATGTTTCTGCTGCCGTTTCTTTTCCCCTTTATTAGCGCCAGCCTCTGATAGATAGCAGTGAGACACATGCGACCAGATAATACTGGAAGAAAATGTTGTTTTTCACCTGTCTTTGACTTTTACTTTTCTTGATATTTCTACTCTGTGGAAAAAAGTAGTAAAATGTAAATGTTTGTCTCAGCTGCTTCTGTCTCAAAATTCATTTTCATGATAGGGCTATTGGACATCTGTTTATGTTTAAATGGTTAGCTAGGATGAGCTCTGGTCCAGAGGACGTTTTAGAATCATTCTACAGAAATTTGACTTTATGGCTCTGACTTTTAAGCAAAATATATTTAAAAAGAAAGTGTGTCCAAGAGGGAACTGGATGCGTTGATTCTAAAGATGGCACATACATCTAATAAATTGATTGTCTTGTGCATTTAGCATAAGTCTAAGGTTAACATTAATATAGTCTAAATACATATTTTAAGATGTGTTGATTTTTAATTGTTCTCTTGAAATTAAACAAGGTTATTTTGTTGTCTTAATGTAAATATAATTTAGTAAGAGATAGATTTTAAAATTTGTACTGGCTTCTGTAGAAAGTAAGTGCAGGGCTTCCCTGGTGGCGCAGTGGTTAAGAATCCACCTGCCAGTGCAGGGGACATGGGTTCGAGCCCTGGTCCGGGAAGATCCCTCATGCTGTGGAGCAACTAAGGCCGTGTGCCACAACTACTGAGCCTGTGCTCTAGAGCCTGCGAGCCACAACTACTTAGCCCGCGTGCCACAAGTACTGAAGCCTGTGCGCCTAGAGCCCCTGCTCTGCAATATGAGAAGCCACCGCAATGAGAAGCCTGCACACCGCAACGTAGCCCCCACTCACCGCAACCAGAGAAAGCCCGGGCACAGTAACGAAGACCCAATGCAGCCAAAAATAAATAAATAAAAATAAATAAATTTAGAAAGTAAGCGCGTTCAAACCTAACATACTTTAGGTAAATCCTTAAGTATTTTTGCTGATGGAAGGTAAATGAGGTATATTATAACCCCAATATGTGCTGTTTGACTTTTTATCTTTTTTTCTTGTATAAACTTATTTATTTTTGGCTGCAGTGGGTCTTCATTGCTGTGCGCAGGCTTTCTCTAGTTGTGGCGAGTGGGCGCTACTTTTCGTTGCAGTGTGCAGACTTCTCATTGCGGTGGCTTCTCTTGTTGCGGAGCACAGGCTCTAGGTGCGCGGGCTTCAGTAGCTGTGGCTCAAAGGCTCTAGAGCGCAGGCTCAGTAGTTGTGACACATGGGCTTAGTTGCTCCGCAGCATGTGGGATCTTCCCGGACTAGGGCTCGAACCCGTGTCTCCTGCATTGGCAGTTGGATTCTTAACCACTGCGCCACCAGGGAAGCCCCTGAGTTTTTTATCTTTAATTCAGTGTTTTAAGAAGTAGATAAGAGGCATGTGGATACCTTTAGCCCTTTTTATAGTAGTCTAACTCTAAATAACATTTCTGTCTTTGTCAGTTAGCGTTTGATTAGGGAAGTAAGATTATTGTTGTGATTGGTTTTTTGGTTTTCCCAATTGTAGGAACTAGTTATACACACCTGAATCTGCTTCTAGGCTTGAAGTTAGCAGGGCTAGTAGTTGGGAAGGGAACATGGACATGAACGGGGGGAGAGGAAGGTTAGACTGGAACCTGCAAAGAATATTTGGAACTTTTAGAAATGAGTTAGAACCTATGAGCCCAAACTTGAACTTTCATGGCTCTCACTGCTTCCACACCTGCAACCTTGATGATGTAGGTAACCTTCAACCTTGATGATGTAGGTAATCTGCAGTAGGTGTGGCACACCGCACCATGGAGCTGCACACAAACCTGCCCCAGTATTATTTGGAAAAGCAAAGGTGGAGATCTGACAGGAGCTGGAAGAGCTGTAGGCTCAATTGCTGCCCCATGCCAATGAGCCCAAAAATCCATGACACTGTGTGAGGACTGCGGCAACACCTGACCTTAGATTGACATTCTGAACCTGGCAGCTGCTTCACTTTTGTCTTCTAATCTCATGGGAATTTTTTTTTTTCTTTTTGAGGCCAACCCTAACCCACAACCATGCAGGGAATGAATGGTGTTTGGGAAAATGTAGTTGCAACCCGGCTAAGGTAAAAAGCCATCACAGACCATCACTTGTCACCACGGCACCAGTGCACACTTGTTTTTATCATATTTACCTTATAAATAAAGACAATTACAAAAGTATACTTTTGGTGAACATAATGCATCTATCCTTTGTTCACCTGATAACATACAAATGCTCTCCTTAAGAGAGGATACAAAATCCCTTTATCCATAGGTGGGTTAATTTTTTTTCTACCTATGTCACATTTTCTACTTAATATCCTGTAACTTAAATATGGAGATATGAGATTAGCTACTATCAGATGGATGTAGAAAGTGGGGTAAGAAGTAAGTTGGTTAATATATATACAAATTTTTTATATCATAAAAGGAAGAAATACTCATTAGAATTTTCATTTCTGCAACTAGTCATGTGGTTGTAGTTGCTGTCTATAATTATCTTCTGTTGTCATTCCACAGTCCCTCTGTTCTTGGCAATACCTCAGCTGGTTGTGGTTTCTTGCCTGATGGGGTGACCTAAATCTTCATTCCTTAAGGGTCTGGGTCAT
Organism: Balaenoptera borealis; assembly: GCF_965194805.1. Classification (NCBI taxonomy): domain Eukaryota; kingdom Metazoa; phylum Chordata; class Mammalia; order Artiodactyla; family Balaenopteridae; genus Balaenoptera; species Balaenoptera borealis. Next base: position 10,134,505 of record NC_138877.1, read on the forward strand.
TAGCAGTCCTGCCTGGATTGTTTCCACTGACTTTAATCACAGTACATGGAAATACTAAGTGGCCTCCCAGAGGAACTCCTGCATTCCAGACATACTTTCTGTTAGCCCCTCTTGTGTGGTAGCAACCTGACTTCCCCTTGATTGTGAGATCAGAACCCTAGTCGGTTCTGTAACCCCCTTCTTTGTCTGTTAATTCATTGGCACGAATAACCCAAAGTGGCTGGGTGGCACCCTCAACTTACAGTTTAATGGAATCGTTTCTGCATCCCTTGGTGGAAACTAAGATCTTCCAAAGGAACTATATGGGCATAGATGGATATGGGTGGGTAAGTGATGTGGTGTGTTGTATGTGTCAGTGAATTGGGAAACAAAGGAAATCTGTTTAGAGTGAGAATGAGTTAATACAAATTAATACAGGTATATTTCACAGTACTTGGGGAGTTAGTAGGATACCCTATATGAAATATTTATTTTGAAAGAAGTGTAAATATATTCAGAACGTGCGTATAGTTTTTTCTTTTTTATTATCCCATATTTAATAATGTGCAGATGGTTGGTAGGTTGGTAGCAGTTGAGTTTGAATCTATGTGTTTTTTTGTTTGTTTTTTGGCCGTACGGCATGTGGGATCTTAGTTCCCCGACCAGGAATCGAACCTACGCCCCCTGCATTGGAAGCGTGGAGTCTTAACCAGTGGACCGCCAGGAGAGTCCCAAGTTTTGAATCTAGATCTGATATACTTCTTGGATTTTTTGTTTACCTAAAGGAGGAAATGAGAATTACATTTACTATTTTGAGCTTTTATAAATTAATTTTAAAGAATAAAGAACAGTGAATATAAGTGACATCATTTTCACAAATGAAAATACTGCAGTAGCATTGCTTGTCATATCTACTCTGAAACTGGAAAGAGGGTGAGCCTGGAGTCAGACCACCTGGCTTTAAATTCCAGCTGTTCTGCTTACCATGACTTTCTGTTAACTATGGCTCTTTAACAACCCCCCCCCCACCCCCCGCATTTCAGTGGCTTAAAATGAGTGTGCGTTATTACTCATGAATCTGTAGATCACATGGATGGTTCTGATCACCTGGGCTAGATTTGGCAGATTTCATCTAGGATAGCTCATAACATCGGTGGTCACCTGGCAGATTGTCTGGAAGCTGGCTGGTCTATGGTGGCTTCTCACATTTCTGGCTGTTGGCTGGCTCTCTGCTGGATGATGGAGGGTGACTGAGGCACATGTCTCTCATCATTTATCAGGCAAGTCTGGGCTTCTTCACATGGTGGTGGCAGGATTCTTAGAGAGGTAGTAGAAACAAGCAAGGTCTCTTGAGGTCTACACTTGGAACTGGCACAACATCACTTCTGCCACGTTCTGTTGGTTCAAGGCAAGTCATGAGGCCAGACAAGATTCAAGATGTGGGAAAATGAGCTCTACCTCTTGATGGGAGGAGCTGCAGTGTCACATTGCTAGGGGTATGGCTACTAGGAGGGGTGGAGAATTGGGGCGATTGTATAAGCATTTTACCATACAACATGATGCTGCACAAGTCTATTCATCCCTTTGAATCTGTTTCCTAACCTGTAAAAATGGCTAGGAGAGTAACAATTCTTTTTGAGACAATTTTGAAGATTAGGTAAAATAAACTGTGTAAAGTGTCTGTGGTAGTGCCTTAATATATGCCAATATGTGCTCAGTAAATGTTTATTATTATTACTTACAATGATTAGGTGTTCTATATTCATGACTAAAATACTCATAATAATCCTGTGATGCTGTCATTATTTCCTCCTTATAGCTGAGGAGACAGACTGAACTGCTTGAGTTACCAATATGCCAAGGTTGGTGGTAGACCCAACGTTGAACCAAGGTTTTTTGTTTTTGCTTTGAAAACCTAATACTGGCCTTTGACAGCCAGTACAGTGGTAAAACATGGGGCCTCTGGAACTGTTAGAGTCCTTGTCCCAGACCTTACTAGCCTTTCAGCCTTGGGCACATTACTTAACCTCTTTGTGCCTCACTTTCTAGGAAAGGAGATTGGTTACCTCCCACCATTGTTGGTGAGGATTAAATGAATTAATATACATTGTTTAGAACTACGAGCACAGGCTAGGTGGGTACTCTATATGTTATTCCTTTTCTTCTTCTTCTTACCCTATGCTGAAAAACCTTTCTTGTTGCAAATAAGAAAAACCTTTCTTATTGAAAATATTAAATGAGGCTGAAGTTAATCACCCTTTTCTTTTTAGAGCCATCTAATTTTTTCATGAAGTAGTATTAATCTTTATAGTTAGTTTCCTAATATAGTAATTATGGATTTTACTGATGTGAATTGGTTATATGGGGACATTTCAATTTGAGGAAAAACTATTCCACGGTACTTTGTCTTTTTTTTTTCTCCATCTCCTTCCTGAGCTTTTCTTGCACAATGTCATTCATTTCTGTGGCTTCTGTTTAATGTTGGTTACTCTCAAATCAACATCTGAAGTTTGACCTCACTCCTGATTTTCATTCCTTAATTGGTTTTTTTCTCTCTCCAGTTAGTTAATAAATTTACTATTTCTGTTATCTCTCACACTCTTCTCCTTTATACTTATTGCTTTTGGTTTAGTGCAGATTCTTCTCATTTTTTTTTTTTTTTATCTGACCTTATTTATTTGTTACTCTTAGAACATCTTATTTTTGACTGGACTCAGAGGTAGAAGCTTTCAGAGAGGACAGCCTCCCTCTCTTGGTAGTCTCTTCCTGGCATTTTTCTTTGGCCTCCTTCATTCTCTTGGCCAAAAGTTTAGCGTATTCTGCAGCCTTTCTTTATTTTTCTTGGTACACTGTTCCTTCAGAGCAATATGCTGATGTTTGTGTTGCAGAACACGTGGAATAACAAACACTGAATCTTGTGTGCCTTGGTCCTAGGTTACTTACCCTCTTTGTTTAGGGGCTTTCTCACAACACACTGGTGGACATGATCTTCTCTAGAGAGATTGAAAAGTTTGCGAATTTTAGCGATTTTGGTCCCGAGTCGACGAGGCGCAGTAGTGTCAGTGACTTCAGGAATATCCTTCTCTCCCTTTTTATTTTTTTTTAAATAATGACCAAGTTGAAAACACTTGGACTGGTGTCCACAATGCAACCCTGAACAGATTTGCACTTTCTTTCTCCAGTCTTCCTTGGTCTGTAACAGGACTGCCCCTTAGTAGCAGATGGACACGGCCATGGAGACACCCTGATTCATGGGAAACCTTGTTTGTCGTTCCCACCAATGATTTCGACCACATAACACGTCCATTCTTTACCCAGAGCATTAGCAGCAACTTCTGTGGCCATACACTTCTCATAAAAGGTACAAAGTTTGCATTCATTGTCCACTTCAGTGAGTTTCTGGCATCTAGTGGCTGGGAAAGAGATATTCAGTTTCATCCTGAAGCAGCTGACCAGCTCCAAGGTGCTGCAAAAAAGAGCTCATCATTTTTTTCTTAAATTAGTTTAGAAGCCTCCTAGTCAGTCTCTTAACTCCATTCTTACCTTTTCCCAGTCCATCTTCCAGGGACTGTCAAAATAGTTTATGTAAAGAACATTTGATCATTTTATTCGTTTGGTTAAAATGTTAACTTCACATTGCTTGCAAGAAAAAATAAAGTTGAGCGTTCAGGGCTCTTGATGAATCTGTCTCTGCTTCCCTCTCCAGCAGAATCTTTAGTTACTTTGCAACAGAATTTCTGATTTCTGCTGTGTGAAATTATCCAGGATTGTTATATTCTCTTGCATGTCTGTGCATCTGCGTGTGCTTTTAATTTCATGTGAAATCCTCTGCGTATGTTTGTTCTGTTGGCACACTTTGCGCATCTTTTTAAAGATTTAGCTCAAGTGTGATTTTTCAGGGAAGGTTTCCTTATCCCTACTACATACTTTCAGACTCCTGATTCTTTGCCTGGATTGGTATATGAGTTATTATAGCTTTTATCTCATTGGTGTTTTTAAACATCCTTTTTTGGATATAATTCACATACAATACAGTTCACTAATTTAGTGTACAGCTCAGTGGTTTAGTATATTTACAGAGTCGTGCATCTGTTACCACAGTCAATTTTAGAACATTTCATTACCCCGCAAAGAAACCCACACCTTTTAGCCAACACCCCCTAACGTCTCATCTCCCTTCCCCTCCCCTCTGCAACCACTAATCTGCTTTCTGTCTCTATAGATCTGCCTATTCTGTACATTTCATATTAGTGGAATCATTTAATATTTGGTCCCTTGTAATTGGTGTCTTTAACTTAATGTTGTCGAAGTTCATCTGTGTTGTGGTATATGTCAGTACTTCATTTCTTGTTATTGCCAGATATTCCATTATATGGCTAGACTATATTTTATCCATTCATTAGTTGATGGGCATTTGGGTTGTTTCCACTTTAGCTATTATGAGTAATACTATAATGAGCATTCGTGTAAAAGTTTATGTGCAGACATGTTTTTATTTCTGCTGGATCATATGTTAACTTGGTTTAACTGTTTGAGGAAAAGCCAAAGCTACAGCACCGTTTTACATTCCTACCATCGGTGTATGAAGGTTTTAATTTCTCTACATCCTTGCCCACACTTGTTATTGTCTGTCTTTTTGATTATAGCCATCCTAGTGGGTGTGAGCTGGTATCTCATTGTGGTTTTGATATGCATTTCCTGATGGTTAATGATGTTGAGCAATTTTTCATGTGTGTATTAACAACTTGTGTATCTTTGGAAAACTGTTCAGATCCTTTGTCCATTTTAAAATTGAGTTGTGATAGTTCTTTGTGTACTCTAGATACAAGCTCCTTAGCAGATACACTTATGTATATGATTTACATAAATTTTCTCCCATTCTGTTGGTAGCTGTTACGTTTTCTTTTTTTTTTCTTTTTAAATTATATTTTGTTCTTTTTTTTTTTTTTTAAACTTTGGGTTTAGTTATGTATTTATTTATTTATTTATCTATTTATGGCTGTGCTGGGTCTTCGTCTCTGTGCGAGGGCTTCCTCCAGTTGTGGCAGGCAGGGGCCACTCTTCATCGTGGTGCGTGGGCCCCTCATCATCGCGGCCTCTCTTGTTGCGGAGCACAGGCCCCAGACGCGCAGGCTCAGCAATCGTGGCTCATGGGCCCAGTTGCTCCGCGGCATGTGGGATCTTCCCAGACCAGGGCTCGAACCCGTGTCCCCTACATTGGCAGGCAGACTCTCAACCACTGCACCACCAGGGAAGCCCTGTTATGCTTTCTTGATGTTACCCTTTGAAGCGCGAACTTTTTTTGTTTTTGTTATTAATTCCCTCTTATCCTTGTTGTATTCAGAGTTGAGCCCAGTCTCTGTCCTGCATTGCTATAGTCTTGACACCTAAAGGGATCCAGAATAAGCTATCATGGCATAAAAAATATTTACTTCCCTGTCTCCCATTTGTTCTTGTCAGGGCCCATTTATCTTTTCAAATAGTCATTTGTTTTCCTATCAATGCCCTTCCCCTATTAAGATGCTATATAAGGCTCAGATTTTAAATGTCTCCTTGAGTCACATTTTTCTGTGAACTCCTATACATACATACATTAGTAAAAATCTGTCTTTTGCTAATTTCTTGTATGGGAGGAAAAAATCTGTTTCCTCTATCCATCCTAAATTCATTGGCTGGGACCCTACGTATTAGACTGACAAAAGAACAATGCATTTTTAGAGAAGTGACAAGGCGAAGGAAAAGGACATTGAGTTTCTAAGGGTGGCAAACTGTGGAAAGTTAAATATACGGGGAATTAATGGAAGATAAGGGCTACTTAGTAAAGTTAAAATGTTTAAAAAATTGAGACTTCCCTGGCGGTCCAGTGGTTGGGACTTGGCCTTACAGTGCAGGGGTGCAGGTCCAGTCCCTGGTCAGGGAGCTAGGATCCCACATGCCTCGTGGCCAAACAAGCAAAACATAAAACAGAAGCAATATTGTAACAAATGCAATAAAGACTTTAAAAATGGTCCACATCAAAAAAATCTTTTAAAAAAGTTTTAAAAATTGAGATATGATTGACATATACCATATTAGTTTCAGGTGTACAACGTAATGATTTGGTATTGTATATATTGTGAAATGATTACCACAATAAGTCTAGTTATAGTTAACATCCATCACCACACCTAGTTACACATTTTTTTTTTATGGAAAGAACTTTTTAAGATTTATTCTCTTAGCAAATTTCAAATATACAATGCAGTATTATTAATTATAGTCACCATGCTGCACTTACATCCCCATGACTTATTTTATAACTGGAAGTTTGTACTTTTTGACCACGTTCACCCATTTTGCCCACCTCACCCTCCAGCTCTGGCAGCCACCAATGTAATTTGTTCCCTCTATCTGTGAATTCAGTTTTTTGTTTGGTTTAGATTCCACATATAAATGAGATCATACAGTATTTGTCTTTCTCTCTCTGACTTATTTCACTTAGCATAATGCCCTCCAGTTCCATCTGTGTTGTTGCAAATGGCAGGATTTCCTTCTTTCATTTAATGGCTGAATAATATTCTATTGGAATTAAATTTGGAATTGAATTCCAGCTTTGTCAATTACAAGAGTTATGACCTGTGGGCTATGGACATGTTGTTTCTATTAATTCTTTCTTAGCATGAACCTCATATATTTCAGGGTTGCTGGAAAGATGAGTAACACCAAGTATTGAATACGTAAAAGTAATTTATGTAGTTTCTGGCAAATAGATGCTCAATGAATGTTAGTTTTATTCTTTCATTTACTATGTAGTTAATACAGTAATTTGGCAATCTAGAAGTAGACTTTTGTTTTCAAAATACTATTTTCATAATGTTCTTGCCTGCAGCCAAAGACTTCCTTAGTAGTTACATCTTGAGTTCTAGAAATATTTCAAAGTGCTAAGTTAGAACTGGCAATTACTTTTTTTATTTAAAAAAATTTTATGTTTTAAAAACACAAATGGAGGTCATGCTGTATGTATTGTTTTGCCTTTTCAATTTAATGATGTATTTTGGACTTTGATCTGGGTCAGCACATAAATTGCATCATCACTTGTAGTTTTGTATGTTTATACCAAAAATTGCTTAACTTTACTGTTGTAGGACATGTAATTTTACATACTTTTCTGTTATACTCGTCTCTGCATGTAAATATATTAAAAAAAAATGTAGCCCATGTTGCCATTGCCTGGTATCTTGGGGTTCAAACTGGCATGTGGAGAAGACAGAGTCAAGGAACTGGGATAGAATTAGAGTCAAGAGCAATAATGGAACCATACCGAAAGCCTTCTCTACTTTGGGATTACTATTTATTTCCCCAAGACAATAAACTCTTTTTGTTGTTGAATGTAGTTGGACTAGGAAATTTTGTTCCTTGACACTTCACGAATCCAAATGGATACTGTGAGCACTCTTTTTTTTTATTTTTTTAATTTATTTATTCATTTATTTTTGGCTGTGTTGGGTCTTTGTTGCTTCGTGTGGGCTTTCTCTAGTTGTGGCGAGCGGGGGCTACTCTTCATTGTGGTGTGCGGGCTTTTCATTACGGTGGCTTCTCTTGTTGCGGAGCACGGGCTCTAGGCGCGCGGGCTTCAGTGGTTGTGGCGCGAGGGCTCAGTAGTAGTGGCGCCCAAGGGCTTAGTTGCTCCGCAGCATGTGGGATCTTCCTGGACCAGGGCTCGAACCCTTGTCGCCTGCATTGGCAGACGGATTCTTAACCACTGCACCACCAGGGAGGTCCCTGTGAGCACTCTTATCTTGCACTTGTCTAAGTGGAAATGCTCTAGTGTTTTGTAACTAAGTTTAATTATTTGCTCTTTACTTCTGAAAGGTACTGTTCATTATATTAAAAGAATCTCTCCTCTTTTCCTGATTTGTTCTGAGAGAGATTTATATAAATCAGGAATAGGGAGTAGTTTAATTTAGATGATCTTGTGTTTTTTTTTTTTTTCTTTTGCCTGTCAATATAATTCATTCATTAATAGATTCTCTGATGTTGACAGTCTTTGCTGAGAGAACTCGTTTGCAAGACAGAGATTGTACACTAGTGAGAAGTGAAATCATGTGCATATTTATTATTTGTCTCAGCTAAAACAAATTCCTGATCTATGGTCGAACCACCTGTGTATCAGTACCTCTGGCTTGGAGAATTGCCATATCCCCATCAGTTTAAATCTGTTTTACTGTAAACCATGTATTTATTCTCTAGGGAGATGGAGTTATTCTGATTATCTCGGCCAGTTAGGGCCTATTTAATGGAGTTAGATATTACTGCTACCCTAAATTCATTGCAGCTACATTATCAAAGAGGGTTGTAATGGTTGTAGGGGAGGCAGGCACATACCCACATTGTTTTGGGTATCTTGACAGTGTGAAAATATGAGATAAGTAAGAGATATAAATATCTGAAAGGAAGGGACCAATGTGGCAAACAGTGTGGTTAGCTTCTTTCTTGCAAATGGAGCTCAGGTTTGTTACATGTGCTTGGGAGGAGGCTGGTCCCTAGTGAACCACAAGGGTTAAATAAGAGTAGTTTAAACCAACTGTGGCAGTTTCATTTCCCTTGCTAGCATCTGGTTTAATAATGGTGTTATTACCTGTTTCAAGTTTTGCTAGTTCATTGTGTGTAAAATCCTTCCTTATTGTGGTCTTAATTTTTATTTTTTTCATTACAAAGGAGAGAGGGGACAACTTGTCAAATGTTTAATGGATATTTATTCGTGTTTTGTAATGCACCTGATATTGACGCTTTTTTCCTGTTTGGTTGTGTTTTTCTTCCCTATTTGTACGTGTTCTTTGTATATTCTGGTTACTAACTTTAAAAAAAAGTTGAGTTATAAATACCTTCCCCCATATTGAGGTATTAATTTTAATGTAGTAAAGATTATCAATTTTTTATTTCATGGTTTTTTTAAAATTTATATTTAGTTTGGTTTAAGAAATCTTTCCAGACTTGGGTCATAAAAAATGTCTCTTGTTTTAAACCTTTGTCTTTCATTTCATTTCACTGGGGATGCTTTTGTTTTTTTTCCTCATCAGTAGTGGGATAGGGATTGAAATCCATTTTTTCCTTTATGAATATTCAGATTCCTTTGTTAAAGAGTCCATCTTTTCTGCATTGATCTGCAAAACTAACTCTATCACAATCAAGTTACCATATGTGTGTAGGTCTATTTTTAGACTCATTTCTGTTCCATGATCTATATGTCTATCCTCACTGTAATAACTTACGCTTTCTGTTAGGGCAAATTCCTCCCCACTTCATTTTTCATGTGTGTTTTAGCTTTTTGCACATCTGAATAATTTTAAAATCTGGTACTAAGGTCTTTCAGGTGCTCTGTTGACTTATTTATTTATAAGATACTTTGGGGGAGAATTGCCATCTTTATGATATGAACATAGTATATCTTTGTAAGCATTTAGATTTTATATAATGTTTTTTAGTAAGGTGTTACAGTTTTCATCATATAGGTCTTAAACATGTTTGGTTAAATCTTTAAAATGTACCTTGAAATATTTTTTTTTGATTTTAATTTACATTTTCAGTTGCTTTGACTGGTGTATGGAAATGCAATAGATTTTTGCATACTAATCTGCCTACCTTATTAAGCTTTTTGTTTTCCAATATTTTGCTGTTTATCAGTTTCTACATAGCAAATTATATCACTTGCAAATAATGAGACTGTAGTTTCTAATCCTTATACACTGATTTCCTTTTCTTAGTGTACTAGCTAGAATCTTCTGGTAAATATTAAAGAGCAGTAGTGGTAGTGGAATTATTATTATTTTTTGGCTTTAGAGGGAATACTTGATACGTTTCACCATTAAGAATGATGTTTGTTGTTGGTTTTTGGTAGATAAGCTTTATTTAGGTAAGCATATTTTCTTTTCTTGTATTTTTAGCAAATGGGCATTGATTTCTGCAGGTGTTGAGATAGTTTTCTTTCTTCCTTCAGTGTGTTGATGTGGTAGATCGTGTTGATAGATTTTTCTGGTTATAAACCAACCTTGCATTATTAGGATAAACCCAAGTTGGTCATAAGATAGCTACCCTGTCCAATATAGAAGCCACTAGCCCCATGTGGCAGTTTAATTTTAATGAGAATTAAGCAAAATTAAAATCCAGTTTCTTAGGCATACCAACCACATTTCAAGTGTTAATTGTAGCTAGCGGCTATGATATTGGACAGTGCAAATTATAGAATGTTTCCATTGCAGGAAGTTCTGTTGAGCAGTGCTGTGATATAGCTGTCTTTTAAGATACGTTGCTGGAGTTATGTGGTTAATCCATGTATGTATGTTTGCTTATGAGTCTTTGTAGTATTTTTTGATTTTCATGTCAGGGTTTTATTAGTTTCACAGAAAGATGGAAAATATTCTCTTTGTGTCTGTTTTCTGGAAGCTTTTGTATAAGATGGAACCATTCTGTTCTTTGAAAATTTGAAACAGCTCATTAAGCCTGATGTTTCGTTTTCAATTTTCAGTTTCTTTAATGATTACTGGTCTATTTAGATTTTTAAATTTCTTCTAGAATAAGGTTTTGTTATTTATGTTGTTTTTCTAGGAAATTATATCACCTGAGTTACCAGATTTATTGGCATAAAGCAGGGATTCAGCAAACTATTGCCCACGGGCTGCCTGCCTCTTTTTGTAAATAAAGTTTTATTGGAATACAGCCACACTCATTCATATTGTCTGTGATTGCTTTAGTGCTGTAAGTGCAGAGTTAGGAAAGAAGGTATGAGCCATAAGCCAAAAGCATTTATTGTCTAGTCTTTTAAGAAAAAGTTTGCCAATCCTTGGCTTAAAGTATTCTTTATCATGCTTTTAATACCCATACTAATGTCTGTAGTTACATTCTTTTTTTATTCCTAATGTTAATTTTAAAAATTTCTATTCTTGATCAGCCTTATCAGAAATTTGCCAATTTTTGGCTGTTTAGGTGTATTCTCCTAATTAACTTCTGCTCTTTATTATTTTTTTTCTCTATTCTTTGGGTTCATTTTTGTTTTATTCTTATTTTCTTTTCCTGGCTCCTTAGGTTTCATGCTTAACTTCTTTATTTTAACCCTTTTTTTCTTTTCAGTATAAATATAAAAGGCTCTCAATTTTCCTTTCTATACTACTTTCCCTAATTACTACAAGTTTTGTATCTATTTTTTCTTACATCTGTGTTATTATTATTTGTGTGTTTTTACATTTCCTAACACATGGACATATTTATCTTTTTGTTTTCTACTGGTTGATGACATTTTAGTCAGAAAGATGTGGTCAGTGAGATTTGGATTCTTTTGAATTTGTTGTATACTAGATTGTCCTTAATTTTTCTAAGTGTTATATATTGTGCTTGAGAAGAATGTGTAAGAGTGCAGGGTTCTATGAATGACCAACAAGTCAAGCTTGTTAATTATCTTATTTAAGTTTTCTATATCTTTGTTAATTTTTCTAGTGTATAATCTGTCAGTAGTGGAAAAGGTGTTAAAACTGTTTGTACTCTGTTCATGGATATGTCAGTTTATCCCTGTGGTTTTATCAATTTTTGCTGTATTTTAATGTCGTTTAATAGTTCATATAAATGTAAAATTACCTTCCTGGTGATTTCACTATTTTAATTATTTTGTGATGACTTCTTTATGATGATGTCTTATAACTTTTTATGTTTTAAAATCTGTTTGGTCTGATAATAATGTAGGTACCCACTTTTCTTTTTCTTGTAGTTTCCATTTTCTGTTCTGTGCCCAACCTTTCCCTTTTCTTTGCTTGCTTTTATTTCTTTTTAAAGATTTGTTTTCATTTTACCACAATCCATTTCTTTTTCTTTTTTTTTATTGAAGTTTCTTTTAATTGAAGCAATTTGACATGTAACATTGTGTAAGTCCGAGGTGTACAGCATATTACTTTGATACATTTATATACTGTAATATGATTGTTGAAGTAGTGGTACTAATCACATTACATAATTATAGTACAACATTATTGTCTATATTTATTATTCTGTGCATAGATCTCTATGGCTTATTTACTACTTGTTACAAGTTTGTACCCCTGAACACCATTAGTCTTATCCCCTATTCTTTCTACCCCATGCATCCCCTGGCAACCACCATGTTACTGTGTTTTTTATAGGTTTAACTTTTTGGATTCCACTTATAAGTGATAACATGTCTTTCTCTGATTTACCTCACTTAGCATAATGTGCTCACGTTCCATCCATGTTGTCGCAGTGGCGGGATAACCTCCTTTCTCATGGTTGAATAATATTCCTTTGTGTATATATACCACCTCTATTTTATCCATTTATCCATTGATGACCTTTGGGGTTTTGTAATATCCTTTATTATTTAATAATAATAATATATTATTATTGTGAATAATACTGTGATAAACATGAAAGTGCGTGAATTTTGTCAAAATTCTGTTTTCATTTCCTTTGAGTATATACTCAGAAGTGTAATTGCTGGATTGTATGGTAGATCTATTTTTTTTTTTTTTTTTTTTTTTTGAGGAACAGCCATGTTGTTTTTATTGAACAACCATGTTGTTTTCCATAGTGCTTGGACCAATTTACATTCCCACCAACAATTTATAAGAGTTCCCTTTTCACCACATCTTTGCCAGCACTTGTTGTCTCTTCTTGGTTATTGCCATTCTAACATGTGTGAGGGGATATCTCATTGTGGTATTGATTTGTATTTCCCTGATGATTAGTGTGATGTCAAGCATCTCTTCATATGTGTGTTGGCCATTTTGATGTTCTTTTTGGGAAAATGTCTATTTTTTCTGCCCATTTTTTAATTAGATTTTTTTTGTTATTAAGTTGATTAAGCTCTTTATATTTTGTATATTAACTCGTTATCCAATATATGGTTTGGGTAAATTTTCTCTGTACGTTTTGCTGTTTCTTTTGCTGTGCAGAAGCTTTTGAGTTTGATGTAGTCCCATTTGTTGATTTTTGCTTTTGCTGTTTGTGCTTTTGGTGAAGTCTAAAAAATCATTGCCAAAACCATTATTGGTGAGCTTCCTCCCTACATTTTCTTCTAGAAGTTTAATGGTATCAGGTCTTGTGTTTGTCTTTGATCCACTTTGAGTTAATTTTTGTGAGTGGTGTTAGATTGAGGTCCAGTTTCTTTGTTCTGCATGTGTTTCTCCAGTTTTCCCACCATCATTTGTTGAAGAGACTGTTCTTTCCCTATTCGGTATTTTCAGTTCCCTTGGTGAATATTTGTTGACCTTATACGCTGGAATTTAATTCTGGGCTCTTTATTCATTGGCTGATGTGTCTGTTTTTGTGCTTGTATCATACTCTCTTTATTACTATGGCTTGTGGTCTAGTTTGAAATCTGGAAGTGTGATATCTCTGGCTTTGTTCTTTTTTTCTCAGAATTGCTTTGGGTGTTTGGGATCTTTTGTGGGTCCCACAAGTTTTAGGATTATTTCCTCTATTCCTATGAAGAATAGCCTTTTATTTGATGGGGATTGTGTTGAAACTGTAGATAGCTTTGGTTAGTGTGGCCATTTTAACAGTGTTCTTTTGTTTCATGAGTGTGGGATATCTTTCCATTTGTTTATGTCTTTAATTTCTTTTAGCAGTCTTGTGGTTTTCATTATACAGATCTTTCACTTCCTTGGTTTAATTTATTTGTAAATATTTTATTATTTTTGATGCTATGGTAACCTGGATAGTTTTCTTTCTTTTTCAAATGCTCCATCATCAGTGTAAAGGACTGCAACTGATTTCTGTATGTTGATTTTGTATTCTGCACTTCACTGAAATTGTTAACTAATTCCAACAGTTTTTTTATTTATTTATTTATTTTTTTGATTCTATGTGTAAGATCATATCAGCAAATAGCAACAGTTTTACTTTGTTTCTAATTTGGATGCCTTTTATTTGTTGGTTTTGTGCAACTGTTTTAGCTAGTACTTCTGGTAATATACTGATTAGGAGTGGTGAGAGTGGGCATCCTTGTCTTGTTCCGGATCTTAGGGGAGACACGTTCAGTTTCTCTCCATTGACAATATGGCCTTTATGTTGAGGTATAGTCCTTCCATACCCAATATGTTGGCAATTTTCCTCATGAAAGAATTTTGCATTTTGTCAATAATTTTTCTGCAAATATTGAGATGATCATGTGATTTTTGCCCTTTATTTTATTGATGTGATGTATTACACTTATTGATGTACATACATTAAATCATCCTTTACATACCAGGGATAAATCCCACTTGCTCATGGTGTAATACGCCTTTGCATGTATTCTTGAATTTGGTTGCTAATATATTGTTGACAATTTTTGCATCTTTATATTCATCAGGAATATTGATCTATATATTTTTTTCCTGTGGTATCCTTATCTGGTTTTGGTATCAAGGTAATGCTACCTTCATAGAGTGAGTTAGGACATTTTCCTTCCTCAGTATTTTGGAAGAGTTTGAGGAGGATTGGTGTTAATTCTTCAGTGAAGATGTCTGGTTCTGGAGTTTTCTGTATTGGGAGATTTTTGATTACTGATTCAATCTCTTTACTCATTGTTGGTCTGTTCAGATTTTCTGTTTCTTCTTGATTCAGTCTTGGCAGGTTGTATGTTTGTAGAAATGTATCCTTTTCTTCTAGATTATGTTGGCATAAAATTGTTCATAGTAGTCACTTACAGTTTTATGTATTTCTGTAATATCAGTTGTAGTATTTCCTTTTTGGTTTCTAATTTTGAGTCCTCTCTTTTTTTTCTTAGTCTAGCTAAAGGTTTGTCAATTTTGTTTATGTTTTTGAAGAACCAGGTCTTAGTTTTGTTGATCCTATTGTTTTTCTGGTCTCCATTTTATATTATTTCCTTCCTTATGCTAACTTTGGACTTGATTTGTTGTTCTTTTTCTAGTCCCTTGAAGTGTAAAGCTACGTTATTTATTTGAGATCTTTCTAATTTCTTAGCATTTGCATTTATTGCTATAAATTTTTCTCTCAGAACTGCTTTTTCTGCATCCCACAATATTTGATATGTCGTTTTTGCATTTTCATTTGTGTTGAGAATTTTTATTTCCCTTTTGATTTCTTTGTTGACCCGGTGGTTGTTTAGAAGTGTATTGTTTAGCAGCTACATATTTGTAGGTCTTCTCAATTTTTTCTTGTTTATTTCTAATTTCATGTCATTGTGGTCAGAAAAGACAATTGGTATGATCTTAGTCTTAAATTTGCCGAGATTTGTTTTGTGGCCTAAGGTAGGATCTGTTGTGGAGAATGTTCCATGTGCACTTAAAAAGAATGTGCATTCTGCTGCTATTGGATGGATTGTTCTCTATATGTCTTTTAAGTCCATTTGTTCTAGAGAGTGGTTCAATTCCAATGTTACCTAGCTGATTTTCTGTCTGGATGATCTATCCATTGCTGTTAGGGGGCTGTTGAAGTTCCTTACTGTTACTGTATTGTCTCTTTCTCCCTTAAGATTTATTAGTATTTGTTTAACATGTCCCGTGCCTAAATGTTGGGGTTGTATATATTTACTTTTGTTATGCCTTGATATACTGATCCCTTTATCATTTTGTAATGACCTTTGTTGTCTCTTGTTACGCTTTTGGCTTGAAGTCTGCTTTGTCTGGTATAAGTATGGCTACACCTGCCTTCTTTTGGTTTCTGTGTGCTTGGAATATCATTTTCTGTCCTTTCACTCTGAGTCTACATGTGTCTTTAGAGCTGAAATGAGTCTCCAGTAGGCAGAGTATAGTTGGGTCTTGTTTTTTTATCCATCCAGCTATTACGTGTCTTTTGGTTGATGAGGTCAGTCCATTTACGTTTAGGGTGATTATTGATATGTAAAGATTTACTACCTCCATTTTATTTTTTGCCTGCTGGTTATTTTGTCTTTCCATTTCCTTTCTTTCTATTTTTGTCTACATTTGTATGCGGTGGTTTTCCATGGCGATTTGCTAAGTCACACCCCCCGCCCCCTTTTTTTTTATGTTTTGTGTCTCTGCTCTAGATTTTTGCTTGGTGGTTACCATAAGGTTTACATAACCCACTTCATAGGTAAATAGTTCTTTTTCTGTGGATAGCAACTTATTTTCATTCACCTATAAAGGTTTCAGCCTTTTACTCTTCTTTCTTTATAATTCTGATGTCATAAATTATCTTTTCATATTGTGATTTCATTACCAAGTTGTAGTAGCGATAGTTATTTTTAATGTTCTTTTCCTTTAACCTTGATGCTATAATCAAGTGTTTTATATATTTTTGTAAAGAAAGTAACAGTTTTCTAATTCTATTTATCACCTTAGAGTTTTGTGTACTTTTGTCTTTTTGTTTCAGTTTAAATTGCTCATCCTAACATTTCTCGTAAGGCAGGTCTGATGGTGGTGAACTCACTTTTGTTTGTCTGGGAAAGCTTTTATGTCTTCTTCATATCTGAAATGTAATTTTGCTGGATAGAGTATTCTTAGCTGGCAGTTTTAATGTTTCAGTACTTTGTCATTCCATTCTCTCCTGGCCTGTGTAGTTTCTGTTGAAAAATCTGCTGATAGCTTCATTGGGGTCAGAGAGGGGGTTCCCGTCTTTTTTTTCCCCCTGCCTGCCCTTAAAGTTTTTTTTTTTTTTTTTAAAGAAATTCATGTTCTTTTATTTATTTATTTATTTATTTATTTATTTATTTATTTATTTATTTATGACTGTGTTGAGTCTTC
The DNA here is from genome assembly GCF_965194805.1 of Balaenoptera borealis. Taxonomy (NCBI): domain Eukaryota; kingdom Metazoa; phylum Chordata; class Mammalia; order Artiodactyla; family Balaenopteridae; genus Balaenoptera; species Balaenoptera borealis. Next base: position 10,151,175 of record NC_138877.1, read on the forward strand.
GTTTCTGTGCGAGGGCTTTCTCTAGTTGTGGCAAGTGGGGACCACTCTTCATCACGGTGCGCGGGCCTCTCACTATCGCGGCCTCTCTTGTTGCGGAGCAACAGACGCGCAGGCTCAGTAATTGTGGCTCACGGGCCCAGTTGCTCCGTGGCATGTGGGATCTTCCCAGACCAGGGCTCGAACCCATGTCCCCTGCATTGGCAGGCATATTCTCAACCACTGCGCCACCAGGGAAGCCCCGAAGTTTTTTATCATTGACTTGAGAATTTTAACATAATGTGTTTGGAGAAGGTCTTTTTGCATTGAGATAATAAGGTGTTGTATTAGCTTCATGGACTTGTTTTATCCAGTTCTTTCCCCAGGCTTGGGAAGTTCTCAGCTATTTTTTCTTCAAATATAATTTCTATTATCTTCTCCTTCTGTTTTTCTGGTATACCCATTAATCTTAACATTGCTTCTCCTAATCGAGTCTGATAGTTCTCATAGGGTTTCTTCAGTTTTTAAAAACCTTAGTTCCTTCTCCTCTTCACCTGAATTGTCTCTGTTCCTGTCCTCAACGTCACTTATTCTCTCTTCATCTGATCTGCTTTATTTCCATTGCTTTCTAATGCATTCTTCATCTCCTTTATTGAGTTCTTCAGCTCCAGAAGTTGTTTGGTTCTTTTTTAGAATTTCAGTCTTTTTTGGTAACATACTCCTGTTCATCAATTTTATTCATCAAGTTGTTATATTGCTTTTTTTTGTGTTTTCTTATAGCTTGTCAAATTTCAACATAATAGCTGTTTTGAATTCTTTATTGGTCAGATCACACTAGTCCATGTGTTTGTGTTTGGTTGCTGGAAAATTGTCATTCTTTTTGTGATGCAGTGTTCCTTTGATTTTTTTCATAGTGTTTGATGACAGGTGTTTCTGTCGTTGCATTTGAAGTAGTGAACATCTTATTTAGGCAAGGCTTTGTTTATTTTGAGCCTAACAGTTTAGTAGGTTGGTAATTAGGAGTATTTTGTTTTCTAGGTGACGCTATATAGCACAAGTTTTTGTTTTTTCTTACCACCACTGACTCTTGGCTAAGGTTGGGAGCCTGTGCATAAAAAAAGCTGACGGAGAAAAAGGAGTGGCAGCAGAGTGGGAAGAGGTGTGTGCTCGGCACTTGGGGCTTTGAGGGTGCCCACAGCCCAGTAGGGTGATCCTGGAGTTGGGGTAGCAGGGGTGGGGGGTTGCTCAGAGGTCCATGGGTCCAAAATCTTGCCAGGATTTCAGGGCAGATAGCAGGATACACTTTCCCTCAGTTTTCTTTACCATCTTCCCTTTTGTGTCCCTACCTCCAGTCACTATGGTCTCGCCTCAGAACAATGGGTTCCTCCAGCTGCAGAGGCTGGGCAGACCTCTGCCTTCTCTGCCAGAAAGGTCTTGTTGACCTTATGCTGGACCTGTCACCACCTCCCTTGCTTCCCAGCCTCTTGCAAGGTCCTGTCCACTCACTGTTGGGTGAACAGATGTTTGGATCTCTTGGGTGTCCTGCTGTGCTGTGCAGAGGTGCTTTTTTTGGGTTATGGATGTTCTGATTAGCTGTAAATCGAAGGGGAGTGATAAGAGGAATGACTCATGCCACAGCGATGCTGATGTCACCCTCTTTTTTATTTCTTTTTGGTGTGGAAATCTCTTTTTATAAAAAATTGGTACTCTGGAAATTCTATCTTGCATACTTAAAGTTAATTTTAAGATGAGTACCTTAGCCTTTTTCAAAATTGACACAAAAAGTCTCTTTTACTCTGATCAACAGCCCCCCCCTCCCAACTTTCATGATAATGTTGCCCAGCATTTTAGGCAAATGAGACTTGTTACTGTGTACAGTGCTTGTTTGTATTCTGCTTTCATGTTGACAGTTTCTTCTTTCTTTTTCTTTTTTATTAAAGGTGATTTTAAGCTTCTATTTATTTATTTAGGCCGTGCCACATGGCCTGTGGGACCTTAGTTCCCTGACCAGGGATTAAACCTGTGCCCCCTGCACTGGAAGCTCAGAGTCCTAACCACCGGACTGCCAGGGAATTCCCCTACAATTTCTTTTTTTTAAAAAATTTCTCTTACCAGGATTTCACAGTTCTCTTTGTATCTTTCAGTATCTCTTAAATTCCTTTTAAATTTCTTTTATGTTTGTCTCTTAGTCCTGCATTTTAGGTAGTTTCTTCAAATTGCTGATTTTTATGACTATCCATCTTTAATCTGTTTAACTGGTCCAGTGAGATTTTGAAATCAGCCATTACTTTTCATTACAGTTTTTTGGTTCCCCCCCCACCCCCCACTGTCTTTCTGGTTATTCTCAGCAGCTCTTCCTGCTAGCATATTTTGTAATTTCATTTTAAAAAATTTCTTCAACATTTCATCCATTTGGTGATTAAATTTTAATATCTGAATTCAGTGGTGCATGCATCTCACATGTGGTGTTCATTTTCTTATGTGTTTGGTGATCCTTGAGTAGGACTCAAGTTTTGTTGAGCTTAATACTTGGGGAATTTGGGAGACTACATTAAGAAGGTTTTTTTTTTAAGCCCACAGAGGATTTGCTTTTATATCTGCTAAGATATAGGATTTATTATATTCTGGGAACTTTCTAGGGTTCATGCTTAAAGAATGACTCTCAGGTTCAGCTTTCCTCCTTATAACCGGTACAGTGTTGATATGGACATTTACCCTCTTGCATCTCCATGTGCATACTGCCTACTGCCCAAGTTTCAACTCATTCTATTTTTATGGGGATGGAGAGGTGGGGAGCATGGAAGTGATGGAGCATGGAAATGTCCTTGTATATTTTTCTTTGTATGAGTTCAGTAATATGATAACAGTGTTCTACTGGATCAGTTGGGCCCTTCATAATATATAGACTATATTGATACGGATGTTCAGTTTTTTCAGTTGTGCTTGTTGGGCTCTTCACTGCTTCTGGTGATATTTAGTTCTCTCTCCCCTCTTCCCTTCCAGTTTGGACTATCATGCTCTCAAGTCACTAGAATTCTCTTGTTTTACTATTGCTACTTTTCATACAAGCTTACTTCGTTTATTATATGTAAGTATCCACATTTCATTGACAGTACTAATTAAAAATTTAAAATGTATTTCTGTTGTGTAGTTATATTAACTTTGTTTGGCCTTTTTGCTCTGATTCTCATTTTGTGTACCTCTTTTGGACTCTCTGAGTCTCCTGATGTGCTTGTTGGTTTTTCTTTATGCAGTTATATTTGTAAATGGAATTCTAAATTAGTCATTATTGGTAGCAGGTGTGGGCTTCTTTAGCAGTTGTACAAATCAGGATTATTTTGTCTGGATGGGTCCTTCCAAGGGAATGGGTAGCTGTAGTTCTTTCTCCGTGGGTTATCCCTAGTATTGTAAATGAACTGAGACAGGCTTTAAAAATAGGGTTATTTTTAGGGTATGTGGGCTGGGAGCACATTGGTAGGGCTTGTGTCTCCTGTGAACAAGACAGATGGCTGTGAGAGCATTTGGGTCACAAAATCCCAACTTGATTTATCTTGCAGTCTATGCCAAGTCAGGAAAAGCTCAGGTGCAAAGTCTTTACCTATCTTAATTTTGTTTTGGTTTCTGGTGGACTTTCAAAATCCTATTGTCTGGGGCTTCCCTGGTGGCGCAGTGGTTAAGAATCCACCTACCAACGCAGGGGACATGGGTTCGAGCCCTGGTCTGGGAAGATCCCACATGCCGCGGAGCAAATAAGCCCGTGCGCCACAACGACTGAGCCTGCGCTCTAGATCCCACGAGCCACAACTACTGAAGCCTGCACACCACAACTACTGAAGCCCGCGCACCTAGAGCCCGTGCTCCACGACAAGAGAAGCCACTGCAATGAGAAGCTCGCGCATCGCAATGAAGAGTAGCCCCTGCTCGCCGCAACTAGAGAATGCCCGCGCTCAGCAACGAAGACCCAACACAGCCAAAGATAATATATAAATAAATAAATAAATTTACTTTAAAAAAAATATTGTTTTCTGTGTTCTTTGAGCTGAGGTTATTAGCAGGAATTAGGAAAGGAGTTGCTGTAGAAATAAGAGTATGCTGTTGGAAATTCTGTTTGCTTGTTTGTTAATTACGGTGGCCCAAACCTAGGGAACTTTTATCTTCTTGTCTTCATTCAGTCCCCCACCCCCTAATTCTGAGTTGGGGTGGTTTACTGAGTCCTGGTTTTGCTTGTGTTGACTATCAGTGTTGTCAGTGATCTTCTGATTTCTAACACTGCTGCCATTTTTTCCCCTTAGTTTTCATTTCTTTGGCCATTTTAATGGATTCGGGCAAGAGGAGAGAGAAATGTTATTATGAAGTTGACCACTGTAAAATCAGAAACTACTGAAAAATATTTAAAGGTTTACTCTTATTTTCAGGTTGAAAAGTTCTTTCTTAACTAGAGATAAGATTTTGATGATTTTATTTTTTTACATTCATCTCTTATTCATGCAGATCACTCCTTTCTATTTCCTCCTTTCTCCCCATGTCTTTTCTGTTGTTTTTGTTGAGTTTTCAGTGTGCACTGTGAGGTGGAAATCTTAATGGGTTTTGTTTGTTTGTTGTTTTATTTCCAAATAAGAAATTTGTTCTTTCCTTTCTCCTTCTCTCCTGACTCGCTTTAAAATACCTATCTATCTATCTATTTATTTATTTCAGGTTGAAAAATCATAGAGGTAATTTCTTAGGTCAGAGTTTTATAAACCAAGTTTCAATTTGTATAGAAAATCTCAGAATGAATTACACACAAGAAGAATATTATTTAATGAGTTTTTTAAAAAAAGTGTATTTATGTACTGGGTTGTATTGCAATTAAAAAAAAGTTTGAAAGTCATTGTCCTAGCTTTAGGCTATGGATTGTACCCTGTGCATCCTTGAAGAATCCATTATTTAAATGAGATCTTCAATAAAGCAATTGAAGGTCAGGAAAGGCCTTTTCCTCTTCTCTGCAGCAACCTAAAACTATTTGTTGAAGCCTAGTGGTTCCAGTGAATACTGTTACAGGTGTGGAGGAGGTAGGCCAGACTGTGGTTCTAGGCTACTCATCAGCTACAAACAGAGACTTCTGCTTTTTAGATATTTTATACGTTAGAATATACGGTGGGAGATTTTGTTTGAAAATAGAGCTCAGCTGCTAAAGAGTGTTTGAAAACCATTGTTAGATAACCAAGGTTTTGAAACTAAATTAGGCCTTGTCTTTAAATAAACCAACATAATACAGGCAACATTTGGATATTTTTTTCTTATTTAATCATTGTATTCAACCTTTAGTTTTGTCTCCTGCTTTTCTAGAATGAAATGTGACAGTGAGCAGCCTGTCATCATCCTACTCGTTTTTGCTGTGTTTTCAGTCTTCACAGTTTATTTTCTTCACCCTGTCACCAGTGAAGATAGGATAAAGATATTGCACATGGTGCAATTTACAAATGTCTGTGAAAATCCCTTGTAAACATACAGTGAGAGGTTCCCAGAAGTTCTTGGTTCACGGTGCCCTTAGCATTTCATTATTTTTTCATAGAGGCAAAAAATAATATCTAATAGGTACAGATAGCTTAATAAGTATTTATGGTCTAAGAATTACTTTTTCATTGAAAGAAAAAACATTTCCTTTTTATTATTAAATAACGACAGTTACTTATTGATGGATTATGTGTGTCTGTTGGGCATGTGCAAGTTCTGAAGTCTTAGAATTAGATTAGACACTGCCACCTGCATTTCCTATTTTATATTGATTTCCGTGCAGTACTTTTTATCACATCCACTGCCCTAAACCCAGTTTCTCAAAGATATGGTAACCATCAAAATGCATTTAGAATGATCTCACGTTGAAATGGAACTCCTTCGAGCTAGTAGTTCACATGGTATCTGACAGCTCTTGAGAATTGCTGTGTTTTCCTTGATAATTAAAAATATCCCACAGTACCTGTGAGTTTGCTATGAAGTCTAGGGTGTTTGAGAAGTCTTGGTGCACAGTTTGGTAACTATAGGTGTAGTGCTTTACAGTTTATATAGTGTTTAAGCAAATAGTTAGTATCTGCATTTTCTAGAAGAGAAAGTGGAGCCATCTTTGTAGGATAAGCTATAGATATTTTGCACAAGGCTAATCTACTGAGCTGTCTATTTGCATCTCAGAAGACAGTCTGTATTTTAAAGTTTATTTCTGATTGGTATTTTTAAAATGTAGTTCATTTTCTGTGAGTTTTTATCCTTTTAGTGGAAGAAAATTTGTTTGCCAGGGGATTGAAAAGAAATATCTTCTTTCAAAGTGAAAGATAATAAAACCATTTTCTGTATTGACATTTTTTCTGTTGCAAGCTTGTTTTCCTGAGAAAATTTAAAAGAAAGAGATCAAAAATTAATTTTCAAGTAAGTAATTGAGTAACTGCATTAATGGATCTGTGAAGAACAGGTCATATTTAACCGATATTGTTGGAGAGCTGAATAGTAAGAATTGCAGATAACTAGTAGGAGTATATGATACAGTAGGATAATAGAATTGTAGAGTTTTAGATCGGAAGAGAGGTGGAATGAGGATGGAGATGAGAATTGGGTCTTCTGATGGAATTCATTGCATCATCTAACTGAATTGAATTCAGTTCACTTCCTTTTAGGATCTTGCAGTGGGAGGTGGAGGGAGATTGGTTGGGAGGGAGGGGGGAAGGAAGAGGAATGCTTTGTGAGAGAGAGATTGTGATTTTATTCTTGTTACAGGCAGAGGTGTCTTTGACAGTTAAGAATGTTTGCATTCTTGGCTCCTGCCACAGTATAAAACCTTGAATATCTGTTGCTTACTCTTCATTTGAAAGTTCAGTTTTAAGAAAAAAATGTTAATTAATAAGAGCTGGAAGGATAGGCAGTTCTTAATACCTATAGATAATTGGTTTGTTTTCTTTCTTTAAGGATTGGTTTTTAAAACTATTACCAGTACTTTGAAATAACACATCTGTAAGAGTACTGTCTTCAATCCCAAGTTCAAATCATGTCTATATTTCATCTTTATGTACAGTAGGAATAATTTTGAATTCTCTATTTCCCATTAATTTAGATCTGTACATATATTTCCATTTTATTTCACTTCTTCCCAGAGGTGCTTTTAATTTTGGTGTATGTTGTAGTGGTGCTTGTTTTACAGAAGTGTCATTATTATACCCATATCTGCACACACATACACATTTGAGAATAATGCTTTTCTCACTCCTCAGTGTTAGTATAGATGAGTTGATACAACTTGTTCTATGTAATGACTGCATAATATTCCACGGTAAAGGTTTACTACATTTTTTTTAGCTGTTTCCTTGTCGATTTCATTAGGTTTTTTTCCATGTTTTTTCACTATAAACAGAGCTGAATTAAAATTCTTACACATTTATATCACATTTTCATTCAACTGTATGTGGGATAGAGTTGGAAGAGAGGGATTGCTGGGTTGAAGGGAATATGTCATTAAAATTTAATAGATATAATTATTACGTTTCTTTTCAGGCAGGCTGTAATAATTCACATTTCCAACAGCATCTGACAAATCAGTGGTTTTCAAATTGTTCCCTGGGGACTTTCTTGACAAGAAGAGTCAAGGGCATTGGGGTACCCATCCCCCAAATTCAACCAGAGCAGTTCTCTTTTAATCTGTTCAATATATTGGACATTGCTATAAAATATTGGTTAGAAGAATGAGTTCCATGATTAAAATAAGCCTTGAAGAATCATTGCTCTGTGTAGTTAGATTTTTTCCTAGATCAAATTAGACATTGAGATCATTGATATTTTGGGTCCCTTATATTTTGGCTCCCCATTCCTGTAGAGTGTTTTTACTGAATCATACTTTAAGTAGTTTGAATTGTACTTTGGCTTGCATTGAGGGATAAAAATAAGTAACTAAAACTCACTTTTTTGCTTATTCTAGGTACGTTACTGGGTTATCCTTTATATCACTCATTGACCTAGTAAGGGTTCAGTGAAGACTCAGAAAATGGTTCATTTCCTCCTGAGCAACTCTTGGACGTTGTTCATCTTATAGTTGATATTTCTGTTTGTTTTATTCATCTGATGTTCTTTGAAGATAGTTTGTTAGTGGTTATTTGTTATGTACCATAATTATAGTGGTCTGTATTTTAGTCTTAAGTGAAACCAAGAAGTTAGATGTGCTCCTGTGACTGTTTCCAGTCACATAACCATGTAAGCAGCTATGGTGTAGCTCCAATTCTGTCATTCAGGAGCTTTCTGATCCTGGGCAGATAAATGAACTTCTTTGACATTGGTTTCTTCATTCATTAAATAGGGATGATAATAGAATGGGAGTTGACTATTTCTCCAAAACATTTTCCAGTAAATTCAGTGACTGGTTTTATAGGCTTTTAATGGGTTTCTTGATGGAAGCCTCAAAAAAGAAGAAGCCAAAGTGCAACCCACCAAAGGCGAATATGTGGGGCTAAGACAAATGTGGCTCAGATTTGGAGCTTCAGATGTTGTTTAACCCACTTGAAATATTCCTTCCTTCTTTCTTTCCTTCCTTCCTTCCTCCCTGTGCATGGGCTTTCTCTAGTTGGGGCCAGCGGGGGCTACTCTTTGTTGTGGTGCACGGTCTTCTCATTGTGGTGGCTTCTCTTGTTGCGGAGCACAGACTCTAGGTGTGCTGGCTTCTGTAGTTGTGGTACGCGAGCTCAGTAGTTGTGGTGCACGGACTTCAGTAGTTGTGGCACGCTGGCTCAGTAGTTGTGGTGCATGGGCTTCGTTACCCTGCGGCATGTGGGATCTTCCCGGACCAGGGCTCGAGCCCATGCCCCCTGCATTGGCAGGCGGGTTCTTAACCACTGTGCCACCAGGGAAGTTCCAAACCCACTTAAAATATTAAATGAAGTGTTCCTTAACTTTCTTTTTTGAGTCATGAACCTTTTTAGGTATTAAAACCTCTGAACCTTCACCTCAGAAAAATGCACATTTTCACACGTATGCAAACTTTATGTACTGTTTGAGATGAGTAGATGCTTCATAGACCTCTTGAGGCCCGTTTATGGGTTTTCTACATGGAACTTCAGTAGAACTGGTCTGGAGTAGTGGTTCTCAATCTGGGGTGATTTTGTCCTGCAGGGACATTTGGCAATGTCTGGAGAAATTTTTGGTTGTCACACTAGGGGTGGTGGTGGCATCATGTGTGTGCCTACTGGTGTCTAGTGGGCAGAGGTCAGGGATGCTGCTAAACATCTTGCATAGGAATACCCCTATTCCCACAACAAAGAATTCTGAGCAAAAACGTCAATAATGTTGAGGTTGAGAAACCCTGATCAGAGGAAGAGATGAGTTGGCGCTCTTTCAAAAATGTAACTGTTCTTTGGGTTTCTTTGTTGATGGTTGGGTAGTAGATAGTTCAAGGTTGTAGTCTCTAGGCCTCACTTTGTATTGAATATTCTCCCTTCAGGTGTTTGCATAGTTTATTCTCTTATTCTTTTCCAGGTTTCTGTTCAAATTGTCACCTCCCACTTACCCTTTATTTCTTAACAATTCACATTGCCTAACACACAGACATACTTAGTTGTTGTCTGTCTCCCTCCAACTTTAAATAAGTTTCATGAGCACAAGAATCTTTGTTTTTCTTTACTTTCGTATCCCCAGTGGCTAGAACAGTGCTGGGGTATGATAACAGATGCTCAGATGTTTGTTGCTGAAAGAGCGAATGTCATGAGCCTGTGTTGTGGCAAGTTTGTGTTTATTTTGGTAAAGCCCTATGTTTCAGAGATCAGATGTGCAGATGGTAGAGTTGACCACCTCTTGTGAAAATTAAGGCTTTTATCTAAGTCCTTACCTGGATGGTAGCATAAGCTAAGAGTGTATCTGATGGCTAAGCCAGAATTAAAAAAATAAATTTATTTATTTATTTATTTATTTATGGCTGTGTTGGGTCTTTGTTTCTGTGCGAGGGCTTTCTCTAGTTGTGGCGAGTGGGGGCCACTCTTCATCGCGGTGCGCGGGCCTCTTACTGTCGCGGCCTCTTTTGTTGCGGAGCACAGGCTCCAGACGCGCAGGCTCAGTAGTTGTGGCTCACGGGCCTAGTTGCTCCGTGGCATGTGGGATCTTCCCAGACCAGGGCTCGAACCCATGTCCCCTGCATTGGCAGGCAGATTCTCAACCACTGCGCCACCAGGGAAGCCCAATAAATTTGTTTTTTAGCTGCTCTAGAATATGAGTCAAGTACCTGAAGTTGTATTCTGTATTGCTCTCCAGACTTGTTTGACCATGGCAATTACCTAAGACGCTCCTTAAAAATGTAGAATCTGAAGTTCCTCCCCAAACCTACTGACTCAAAATTTCTAGAGGAGAGATCAGGACATCTTTATTAGAAACAAGTAAACAATGGAATATTACAAGATACAATGGAATATTACTTGGTCATAAAAAAGAACAAAACAGTGCCATTTGCAGCAACATGAATAGACCTAGAGATTACCATACTAAGTGAAGTAAGTCAGACAGAGAAACGCAAATATGTTATCACTTGTATGTGGAGTCTATAGAAATGATACAAATGAACTTATTTAGAAAATAGAAACAGACTCATAGACATAGAAAACAAATTTATGGTCACCAAAGGGGAAAGCATGGGGGAGGGGGGATAAATTAGGTGTTTGGGGTTAACAGATATACACTACTATATATAAAAAAGATAAACAACAAGGACCTTCTGTATAGCACAGGGAACTCTATTCAATATGTTGTAATAATCTATAGTGGAAGAGAATTTGAAAAAGAGTGTGTGTGTGTGTATGTGTATGTATATATATCTGAATCACTTCCTGTACACCTGAAACTAACACAACATTGTAAATCAAGTATACTTCAATTAAAATAAAAAACAACACCAAATAAACAGGAAAAGGATAGTCTTCAACAGATGATACTGGAGCAACTGGATTTCCACATGTAAAAGAATGAAGTTGGACCCCATCTCAAACAACATGTAAAAATTAGCTCAAAGTGGATCTATGACCTAAGCAGCTAAAACCATAAATGCTTAGAAGCAAATACAGGGGTAAAATTTCATGACTTTGGAGGTGTGATAATAGATTTTTAGAAATGGTAACAGCAGCATGAGCAATAAAAGAAAAAATGGATAAATTTGACTACATTGAAATTAAAAAGTTTTATGCCTCAAAGGACATTATCAAGAAAGTGAAAGACAACGTACAGAATGGGAGAAAAATTTGCAGGTGATATCTGATTAGGATTTAATATCCAGAATATTTAAAGAACTCTTGCAGCTCAACAGTAAAAGAACAAACAACCTAATTAAAAAATGGGAAAAAGACTTGAACAGACATTTCTCTAGAATCTATGGATTGTAAAGTATCCATAAGATCCTAAGTATATACCAAAAAGAATTGAAACCAGGGTTTTGAAGAGATATTTGTACACCCTGTTCATAGCAATGTTATTCACAATAGCTGCAAGTGGAAACCACCCAAGTGTCCATCAACAGATGAATGAATAAACAAAATGTGGTATATACATACAGTGGAATATATTCAATCAAAAAAGATGATGAAGTTCTGATACATGATAAAACATGGATGGATCTTGAAAACATTATGCTAAATGAAATAAGCCTGACACAAAAGGAGAAATACTGTGTGATTACACTTATATGAGATACTTAAAATTGGCAAATTCATGGAGACAGAAAGGAAATTAGAGGTTACCAGGGGCTGGGGAGAGGAGAAAATGGGGGGTTATTGCTTAATGGTTAATGAGTTTCTGTTTGGGATGATGAAAAATTTTTAGAAATGGATAGTGGTGATGGTTGTACAACATTGTAAATGTAATAAAAATGGCTAAAATGGAAAACTTTGTGTTATATATATTTTACCACAATAAAAAATTAATAATGTATTAAAACTGTTGAATTTAAACAAAAAAACTATTTCAACCAGAAAGTGTTTAAATGGAAAGTGAATTGTATGGTATGTGAATTATATCTCAGTAAAGCTGTTTTAGGAAAACAAAAACAAACACAAAACAAAACAAGCATCCTTGTTTGGACAGCACTGCCACAGAAGAGAGTTGGGTTGATTTTAGCCAGGAAGAATATAAGATAGATAGATGTTGGCAGTTATCTATCATAATCATAGAAAAATCTTTGTAATTCTCCCATGGAATGAGAAGCAGCTTCCCAGTTAGGATGGTGCAGTTGCAAAATATCCTAAATAGGCAAAGAAATTTGGAAATCTGGAATTATAAGACATAATTTGGTTAATCACTGAAAAAAGTATTAATGAGACTAGATTAAAACGCTTGTACATACCTTCAAAATTAATATCTTCAGGAATATCTTCAAATGCTTATGTACTATGATGGTTTTGGTATGTCTTACCATTAAGAGAAATTTACTGAGCAATTTATCAAGTTGAACTTTTTGGTGGACTTTAACATCCAGACTTATCTTCCAGTTTCCCCCACCCCTGCCCAATTTATTCATTATGTTTTACCTACAAAGTACATAACTTAAAATTTTTTTTTAACTTTATCATGGTAAGAACAGTTAACATGAAATTTACCTTCTTAAAGTTTTAAGTTTACAGTACAGGAAGTACATAACTTTTGAAGGAAATTTGTTAATTATTATTCTGGATATCCTATTACTTTTAATTAAGTACAATTAATAATTATACTTTATTCTGCACACACAATGGTATGGTCCGTAGGTATCAGTATGGATGGTACATTTATGCCCATTTCATTGTAGTCTAAAAGAGATACAAGTGTAGCATTATGCAAGATATATTGGGTTTTGGATTGAAAGCGTAGGTCTCTCTGAGTTGGCACTGTTTAATTTACTTACACTGAGCACCTTATTACTGAACACAGCGGCTCTTTGTAAACAGTTTTTCAATCTGAGTTCTCTAGGTGAGGGAAGGTTTAGGGACAGTAACAGGGATGCCATGGAGATAAATGACCATACCTGTCTTGGTCTGAGAAAGGGTCAGGATGCTCTCTATTCAGGGGTAAAGCTTGCCTACTGTTGTCTTAACCATTTTCTCCCACTCAACCGTACTTCTCTCCTGTTTTCTATCATATCCTTCCCTTGAATGTTTTGTTCTCTTCCTGTATTGTGTCTATGAGCCTCTCATATATTCCAGCAGTCTTCTTTTTTTTTAAATTTATTTATTTTGTTTTTGGCTGCACTGGGTCTTTGTTGCTGTGTGCGGGCTTTTCTCTAGTTGAGGTGAGCAGGGGCTACTCCTTGTTGCTGTGAGCGGGCTTCTCATTGTGGTGGCCTCTCGTTGCCGAGCACGGGCTCCGGGGATGCGGGCTCAGGAGTTGTGGCTCGCGGGCTCTAGGGTGCAGGCTCAGCAGCTGTGGCACACGGGCCCAGTTGCTCCACGGCATGTGGGATCCTCCTGGACCAGGGCTTGAACCCGTGTCCCCTGCATTGGCAGGCAGATTCTCAACCCCTGCGCCACCAGGGAAGCCCTAGCAGTCTTCTTATGTTCTAAATGGTATGTCTCTCTCTTTGGAAGTTCTAAAATACAAATCTCATTGCTCTCTGCGTTCTTTAGAGAACAAAGAAAAACAGACAATAACTGCCTTATGTGATAAAGACCAAACTACTTATCAGGGATATAGAAGAACCTGAGATTAACTGATCTCAATTTCTTTTATAATTCTCTTCACCTATATATGCACATATGTCCATACACACATGCACATTCCAGTTAAATCACTCTGTTAACATCACTGTTGCAGTACATGTTTCTGTAACATAAATTAGCTCTGTGATAAGTAGAGGAATGATTTAAGTATAATGTGGAAGTATCATCGGTCATAAATGTCTTTTTTTCTAGCACATTAGTGTTTTGAAGCATTCAAGGGCAATCTTTCTTCCAAAGATAATATTTTAACATTGTATGCAGATAAGAGCTGAAAATCCTCAGTGCACATCAAAACAACAGTGAGATCAGATCACACTTCTTAGAATGGCTATTATCAAAAAGACAAGAAATAATTCTTGGTGAGGATGTGGAGAAAAGGAACCCCTTGTACACTGTTGATGGGAATGTATATTGGTGCAGCCACTTTGGAGGACAGTATGGAGGTTCCTCAAAAAATTGAAGCTAGAACTGCTCTGTGATTCAGCAACTCCACTTCTAGATATTTATCCCAAGAAAATGAAAACACTAACTTGAAAAGATAAATGCACTCTCATGTTCCTTGTAGCATTATTTACAATAGCCAAGATGTGGAAACAATCTGAATGTCCACTGACGGATGAATGATTAAAGAAAATGTGAGACACACACACACAGAGAAATATTATTCAGCCATAAAAAAGAAGGAAGTCCTCCCATTGCAACAACATGGATGGATAAGTCAGAGAAAGACAAGTACTGTATGAATGCACTTATATGTGGAATCTGAAAACAAACCAAAACCTTGAACTCATAGCTTCAAGAAACAGATTGATAGTTTCCAGAGGCAGGGGATGGGGAGGTGGATGAAGTGGATTAAGGAGATCAAAAGGTACAAACTTCCAGTTAAAAAATAAATAAGTCATGGGATGCAATGCACAGTATGGTGACTGTAGTTTATATCTTATTGTATATTTTAAAGTTTCTAAGAGAGTAGATCTTAAAAGTTTTCTTCACAAGAAAAAAGTTATAACTATGTGGTGATGGATGTCTACTAGGTTTATTGTGGTGATCATTTTGCAGTTTATACATATATTGAATCATTACATCACACACCTGAAACTAATATAATGTTAATATGTCAATTATATCTCAGTGCAAATTTAAAAAAAAGAAATCTTAAAATGTGGGATGATGTTATGTTTGAAGTTATATTAGATCTAGGTGTTTGACAAGAAGATTGTTTAAATTTTTTGTGCTATGAAGGAAAATGTTCTGTAAGTGATCCATAGATGCAGTGCAAAAAGAAAAAAGCTGAAAATCCAGATGAAAAATTGCCTCTGTTTGTTACAAGCAGAAGATTTAACAGTATCAGGAATCCCTAATCTTTCTGTTACGCTGTCTGCTACAGCTGCAAATGTAGGTGAAATATCTGTGAGGCTATTTTCCCCACTTTTAACAAAAAATTGAAGGCTGTCACTGGATTGCATTTTTAATTTTGCTAAATTTTTTCCTGTTAGAAGTAAGTACCTTCAAGAGCCTACATTTGAAGGGGAAAGCCTGAGCTCCAAGATTTAAGGCTGAGGAGTTTGATTATGATGATGAGAACAATTGCCAGTGGATACTGACCATGCTACTGTTTTACTAGGATTGTTGTTGTTTTGCTAATGTTCTGTTATAACCGTTATTATTAAGTGTTGATTTTGCAGAATGTGAGGTTTTTCTAGGAACACACTTGTGTTGTAACAGGTACCTGTGCTTGTCTTTTTCTCAGACCTAGCATGTCTTTGTGCTTTTGTTCATGGCTCAGTGTTTCCTCTGCCCTGAATCCTCACTTAGACACCTTATTGTCTTCCACAGCTTAGATTAAATTCCATCTCTCTGTGATGTGCTGCTGACAACTTTCTCTACTGTCTTTGATAGAATGAATTGTTCCCTCATTTGTGTTTCCTTTAAAACATTGATTTTATATGTACAAGTCAGTGATTTTTAGTCATTGCCCTCCAAACATCATTCATGTCCATTTGTAGTCACTCATTTCTCACCCCTAGCCGACAACTAATTTTCTGTTTCTACAGATTTGCCCTTTATGGATGCTTCATGTGAATCTAATCATATATGAATAGTCTTCTGTGTCTGGCTTCTTTTACTTGAATAATGTTTTTGAGGTTCGTCTTCGTTGTCTTCTATATCAGTAATTTGTTTCTTTTTACATCTGATTAGTATTCCGTTGTATGGATATATCACATTTTGTTTATCCATTTACCAGTTAATAAATATTTGGATTGTTTATACTTTTTGGCTATTAGGGTGCTTGTTGCTAAACTTAGTAAAAATCCCCATGGAACTTTTTCAGATGCAGGGGTTTGGGCCTGAGTACTAGGGGATTCAGTGTGCTCCAAAGATTGGAAATTATTAGGTTAAGGGAATAGGTGTTGGGAATCAGATACAGATTATTTCCAGTTTAGTTGCTGGATAACTTTAGCATAGTTGATCTCTCTGATCCTCAGTTTCCTCATTTATAAAATGGGCATAATGTATAATTCATCTTATTATTAAGAATATTTGGGGAAAAAATATTTGTTGAGTGCTTTTTGCCCATCGTGTTATGCATTAGGTATACAGCAGTGAACAAAATAGGATATTTGTTCTCTTACAGTTTGTAGTTTAGAAGGGGAAACAGACATTAGAGGATAAATATTTACAGTTATGATTAAATTCTTTGAAGGAGAAGTACAGGGGTGGTGTGAGATCATGTAGTAGAGATTTAATTTAGCTTGGGCAGATTTGGGAAAGTGTCCCTGAGGAATTGACATATGAGACTTGGAAAATTAGTGTTAGTCAGGCATGAGGGGAAAGAGTGACAGAGAAGAGGAAAAGAATAGCACACACTTAGAAGGATTTTGGTTTGAAGCCTTTAAGGAATAGAGGTATGACTTGAGTGTAATGAGAAAGTGGTCAGATTAGTATATGTTGAACTTATTTTTAGGTCAGTGGGAACCTATTTAAGAGTTTTAGGTAAGGCAGTGATATGAAGAGATTAGCATATTAAGATCATTCTGGCTGCTGTATGAAGAATGAATTGGAGGTGGCTTCGATTAGGTTGTGGTGAAGTAATGGACAAGTGAAGGTGAATTCCATTTATGTTTTCAGGTAGCATTTACAGAACTTGTTAATTGCTCTTAAGTGTTGAAAGAGAATTTTCAAGGGTCACTGCCAGTTTTCTGGAGGTAACAAATTGGATACAGTAAGACACCATATACAGAGAGAAGATCGAAGAAGTGTTTTTTGGAGGGGGAAGAAATTAGGAGATGATTTGTTGTTTGGTTTTGAGTTTTTTTAAGTTCAAGATGCCTTTAAGAATACCTAAGTGGAAATGTTAAGTTGGCAGTTGTATATGTAGACTGGAGTTCAGAAGAGAGCGCTTGGTGGGGTAAAGTCTTTGGAGTAGCTTTAAGAAAGCTTAGGGCTTAAGCCTTGGAAGAAAAACACATAGACCAAAAAGTGAATAGAGGGGACAGAATTGAGCTCTGATGAATTACTAATATGTAGATGTTGGATAGAGGAGAAAGAAACAAAGGAGACAGTGGCCAGTAAGGTAGGAGAAAAATCAGGAAAAGGTAAAGTGTAGTAGAAACCAAAGGAAAAGTGTTTCAGGAAGGAGGCTGCTGTCAACTGTGTGTCATACTGCTCAGATCAATAAAATTAGGATTAGAAAAGTGTTCGTTTGACTTGGCAACATGGAGGGCAGTGATGACTTTTAGTTAGTTATTACTGCATAACAAATCACCCCAAAACTTAATGACTTAAAACAACCATCATTTATTAAGCTCCCAGTTCTGCAGGGTGGCAGCTTGAGTTTGGCTTAGCTGGGTAGTTCTACTGATCTGGGTTAGCCTTAGCTGATTCATGTGGGCTTGCTCATATATCTACAGGTAAGTGTCTGTGGTCACCTGATGGTTTGTCTGGGGCTGGGTTCGTTCATGATGATCATGGCTGGGATAACTGGGGACTCTCTCTATAGCTCTCATTTTCTACTGGGATAACTTCTGTGCTTGTGCACTTGTTAGGAGCAGAGTTCCAAGGACAGTAAGTCAATAAACTCCAAAGCACAAGCACTTTTTAAGCTTGCCAGTGTCCCAGTGACCAAAGCAAGTCCTAAGATCGTCTCAGATTCAAGGGCTGGAAAAACACTCTTCTTGATGGGAGGAGCCACAAAGTCACATTGCAAGGGTGTAGATACAGGGAAGAGAAAAATCTTTCGTCGTTTTTGAAGTCGGCCACACTGATTATGGCAAAGGCATTATTGCTGGTGATGGAGGATCCTGGAAACAAGATTGGATTAGTATGAAAAGCTAATGGGAACTGAAGAAGTGCAGATTACTTTTTGAGAAGCTTGGCTATGAAGGTAATTTGAGAGAGAAGACAGTAGCTGGAAGGGTATTTGTAGTCTAAGCAGGCATGTTGTACTTTCTTTCCCTTCCTGCCTGAATGCCTTCCGTCCACTCAAGAACAGAGTACTTATACTGAATACTGAGGGAAGGAGGATGCTGATGCTGAGGAAAGAGGAGATAACTAATGAAGTGAAAGTCTTTGAGAGACCTGTAGAGGATGGGATCCTGTGCACTTGTGAAGGGATTAGTTTTTGATGTGAGGAGGCTTACGTACTCTTTGGTAACATAAAGGAAGGAGGGAATAGGTACAAATGTAGTAGATAGGCAAGTAGATTTAGTAATGGGAGACTGGGGAAGTTTCTGTTTGACAGAGCTTCTGTTTTCTCAATGAAGTAGAGGCAGTCTGCTGATAGTGGGGGGTTGTACAAGAATGTGTGCTTGGGGTTTGATGTGAATAGAGAAAGTACATAATTTTATCCTGTCAATGAATGGGACATTGAGCTGACTACTGACTCCAAAATACCAATCATTCAGTAAATGAGAGATATTATCATTATTTATATAAAAATACTACTTTAAAGGGATTTGACAGAACACTTTGTGTTATTAGTTAGAAACTGGTGCTAGTTGAGGAGTTCTAGGACCTGGGGCTCTTTTTCTGTCTGAACCAGTTAGTTTAATGCTACTCCTGTCTGTAACATTGATGGTTCTTAAAAAGAATGTAGGCAAGAGAGTAACCATATGTTTAACCTTTTATAAATAAACATTACCAAAAATATGAACAAAATGGGCCTGCTTTCTAAAAGGACTTCCTAAAGCGTTAAAAATTACTTTGTATTACCAGAACATATAGTAATAACTATTAAATATACTTAATTTGAATTAATAAAGATAATTCAAGCTGAATGGTGAGTTCCCATTTATATGGAAAAAAGCTTTTTGTTATAATAGTTGGAAAATATGTAAATGTAGTCTTAAGGTTATATATTTAGGGGAGAATAACGTAATTTATTTTGTCTCTTTTTTTCTTAGAACACACTCTCATTAGTTTTTTAGTTGTCTCTGGCCAAGAATAAACCCAACTCCTTATACTATGTAATGACTATGTACTGGAAGGGTTGTATTTATGGAGGGCACCATCTGCTGGTTATAAGAGGTACCGGTTCTGGGAAGCCTGCCTTTTGCAATTGTCAGACTCTTCACAAAATCTTGTTTTCCTTCTAATTCCACCTTAAACCTGCAGTAAAGTCCCAGGAGGAAGAACAGCTTTTCATAAACGTGGCCAAGTAGAGATTCTAGTAGTGGCTTGATTTGATTTCTGTGTCTCTGAACATGTCACATATTGGATTTTTAAGAAAAATCATCATGAAAATGGCAGATACCTGTCTTTATTCCCAGATCAATTAAAAAATGACTATTGCTATTGCTCTTACCCTTGCTCTTTAATCCAGTGAATGCTTTGTTCTTTTTTTCCATTCATTGAAAGGATCTTAAATATTTTTACTACAGTCTTTATTAGTTTCATCTTGTGAACATTTATTTACATCTGGTAATATCAGAGGGAAGAATGAAGGTTTCATTGTTTTTTTTTCCTTTCTAGGGCTGTTAGTATGATTTTTACAATTACTGATGTTTCTTTTAATTAATGATCCTTTTCTTTGAACTTATTCAGTGGTTGTGTAAACTGTTTAGTATTAGAATATTTTGTGTTTTATTTATTGTTCATTCCAGACCCCAAAATATAAATATTTATAACAATATGCATATAATGATATTTGAAATTAATATATACATATATACTATATACATTTATATGCTATATATAAATGGATTCTGAAACAGGTCAGTTTTATATAAATAATTTTTTAAGTTATCATTTTCTCATTTTCAATGTATCCGCTCTACCGTAATGTGTATTATTGAAATTCCACAAAGATGAATGTCAAATAATTTCTTTGACACTATTTAACCTCAGAGGAGCAGCTATATATTAATGTATCTTTTCCCTTTGACTTCAGATAACAATTGATTAGCCTATTTCTTTCCTGTAACCTTCCTTTCTTCTTCTGCATTGCTCCCCTTCTTCTCTCTCTTTCTCCTTTCCTTTTTTCTCTTACCTTATAATTCGGTGTTCATTCCTGTTATTCTCCAGAAAGGTCTTAAAGAGATCAACTTACCAAGTCCAAGGGAGTATTTGCTGAGGTTATTTTGTACCAGTGATGTGTATTTCTAAAGTAACTAACCCTATATACCACCTCTTCATCTTCATTTTTTTTCTAGTTTAAAAAAAAACATTTTTCTATCTTTCTTGACCCTCTTTTCTCTCCTGATTTCCTTCCCCCCCATCAATATAGATATTTCTCAAAGTTCAAAGTTCAGTCTTGGTATCTCAGCTCACCCTACACATTTTTTTTTATTGATCTTGTAAGCCCACAAAACATGAGCTATACGTGGTGCTAAAATATTTTCTGTCGTTGACTTTTCTCTAGAACTTCAGTGCTACATCTCCAGTTGCCTTGTATTCCAAACTTAATTTTTCCAAAGGCTTGATCTCTCTCTGGTTTTCCCTATCTATGTTATAATGAGGGCATATATTGTATGTGTTTTGCTTACCATTGTATTCCTCGTGCCTAGAGTGCTGTATCACACCAAGTAAAATCTCGGTAAATATTTAAGTAATTGACTTTCCAGGAACAAAGGCTTTGAATCTTGTAATCATCTTCTACTTTTCTCAAATAATCATTCATGGTCTTTGCATCAGTTTTCTTATTTTCCAGTCATTGCCTGCAGTCTGTACCTTATTAGTTCTTACCTGGAACTTTGTGGCAATTTCCTAACTAGTTTTACTGTATTTGATTTCTCCTCTGTCTAGTCTGTACTTCCTGTTGGAGCCACCATCTCTTAAAATAGTTCTGGTCATTGATTCAGCAAGTATTTCCTGAGCACCTACTTTGTTCTAGGCTCTGTAAGGATGCCTAAAATGATATATACTCTCTTTGTCTTAAAGGAGCTTACAGTCTAGTAGGAGAAACAGACATAGAAATAAGTTTACTAAATACGATGTGATAAATGCTAATTATGATACGTTCAGAGTTTGCCTAGCTGTAGGGGAAGGAGCCTAGCTCTGCCTGGAGAGGTCGGGGGAAGTTTAAACATAGACTTGAGAGTTTAATGTACATGGAGTTTGCTTAGTAGAGAGAGGCCAGTAAGTATATCTTACTCTGAGGAAACAGCCTGTGTATATTCACAGATGTATTTCAAACCTCTGCTTATAATACCATTGCTTATAAAACTGAAGTACAGACTGAGTAACCTGCTTCTCTGTTGGCTCTATCTTTTCCTTCTTAGCTCCCTTTACTTCCTTCCACTTTTTGCTTCTGTCATGGTTTTAGACCAGTAACAAATTCTGAACTTTCTTCTCTGAGATTTATTCAAATTGTTTTCTCTGTCCTTTTGTTCTGTATATTATTAATATTTCATCCCCATCTACATATGGAAGTGGGTTTTCTTTCAATCTTTTTTTTTTCCAAGCTGGTTTTTTGTTATTTCTGTTGATAACTTCAGAATTTATTGTGATTTAATTATTTAGGGGGAATGTTTATTTCCTTTGTAGATTTTGAGATCTGTCTTAACTCATTTTGCCCTCTAGTCACTGCTAAAAAGTCATGCAAGTAACAGGCACTTGATAAAGTTTTGACTATATGGATCAGTGTAGTCTACAAAGGCACCATGTCTACATTATTTAGCTGCGGTCTGTGGTCACAATCGTGTATCTGTTGTTATGGAAGATGAACAGCTTTTGCTTCTGTTGAGGTAAGGCAGAGAGACTTTCTTCTATTCCAGGTTCTGTGGAAAACTGGGAATCCTGTCACATTTATATTTTCCTTCCTATGGAATGATTTGTCGCATTTGCTGAATATCTTCTTTGGTTGAAGGAACACAGACAGCTGTGGGCTTGATTCTTGCTTTTCCTAATCTGAGGTCATGAAGTTGTTCTCCTACATTATATTCTAAAAGCTTTTACATTTGCTTCAACATTTAGGTCATTAATCGACCTGGAATTCATTTTGTATATGGTGTGAGATAATGGGTACAATGTCATTTTTTTTTCCATAGAGATATGAAAGTGTCTCAGAACTTAAAAAATTTTAAACAACTTTATTGAGGAGTAATTTACATACCATAAAGTTTACTGAGATGTGCAACCATCACCATAATCGAATTTTAGAACATTTTTATCAGTCCAGTAAGATCCCTCATGCCAATTTATAATTAATCTGGCACTGGATTCTTTTTAAGCTTTCATCTTGAGCTCTCTGCAGTATCCAGTACTTTTGGCCACTTCCTTTCTTGAAACTTGGTGTGCTCCTTCCTTTCTGACAGGGCTTCCTTCTGGGTCCTCCCATCACCTCTTTGATCATTCTCAGATTGTTTTGCAAGCTCTTTTTCCTCTTCCCATTTCAAAGATGGGTCTTCTTTCATCTCTTCCTTGGCCTATCACTCTTGTCACTTTATAAAAACGTTCCTGAATGCTCTCATGTGCCCCTGGTTTTATCTATCAGTGAGGATTTCCAAATCTGTCTCTAGCTCAGACATTTCTCTGGAGATCTAACTGCCCACTGGCCATTTCTTTCTTTCTTTTTTTTTCTTCTTCTTCTTGTTCCTCCTCTCCCCCCTCCTCCTTTCTTCATTTTTTCCCCTCCCCTCTTTCTTCAGCTTTATTGAAGTAAAATTGATACACAGAAAAACCTGCACATAGTTAATGTATGCAACTTGGACATACACATAATTTGGACATACAGCCATATGCATAATATGTATACGCCTATGGTACTGTTACCACAGTCAAGGTAATAAACACAGCCATCACTTCTAAAAGTTTCCTTGTGTCCTTTTGCCTTTTTTGGGGGGTGGGGAAGGGGTAAGAAGACTTAACATGAGATCTACCCTCTTAACAAATTTTTAAGTGCATAATACCGTCTTGTTAACTATAGGTGCTGTGTTGTACAGCACATCTCTAGATCTGAATCATCTTGCATAACTGTAACTTTATATCTGTTGAATAACAACTCCTCATTTCCCCCTCTTCGCATCCCCTGGCAACCACTATTCTATTTTCTGCTTGTATAAGTTTGCCTATTTTAGATACTTCATGTAAATGGAATCATGCAGTATTTGTCCTGTGTCTGACTTAACTCACTCAGCATGTCTTCCAGGTCCATCCATGTTGTTGCAAATAGTAGGATTTTCTTTGTTTTTAAAGGCTGAATAATATTCTGTTGTATGTATACACCACTTTTTCTTTATTCATTCATCTGTTGAACATTTAGGTTGTTTCCATATTTTGGCTGTTGTGAATAATGCTGCAGTGAACATGGGTGTGCAGTTATCTCTTAGAGATCCTGATTTCTATTCTTTTGGCTATATAACCAGGACTAGGATTGGTGGATCATATAATAGTTCTATTTTTAATTTTTCAAGGAATCTCCATACTGTTCTTCCATAGTGGTTGCATCATTTTACATTCCCACCAACAATGTACAAGGGTTCCCATTTCTCCACATCCTTGCCAAAACTTTTTAAATCTTTTGTTCGTGGTTTTTTTTTGGCTATCCTAACAGGTGTGAAGTGATACCTCATTGTGGTTTTGATTTGCATTTCTCAGTGGTGAAAAATGGAAAACTTTTCCTCTTAAATCAGGAACAGGACAAGGATATCCACTCTTGCCACTTCTATTCACTATAGTACTAGCAGCCCTAGCCAGAGCAAGTAGGCAAGAAAAAGAAATACAGTCGTCCCTCGGTATCTGTCAGGGATTGGTTCCAGGATCCCCCTTGGATGCCAAAATCCAAGGATGCTTAATTCCCTTGTATAAAATGGTGTAGTATTTGCATATAACAAGATTTTCCCGTATGTTTTAAATCATCTCTAGATTACTTATACCTAATACAGCATAAATTCAACATAAATAGTTGCCTGTATGTGGCAAATTCAAATTTTGCCATTTGGAACTTTCTGGAATGTTTTTGGGAATATTTTAAATCTGCGGTTGGTTGACTGTGAGGATGTGGAACTCGTGTATGAAGGGCTGACTGTAAAGGGCATGCATGTTGGAAAGGAGGAAGTAAAATTTAATCTGTTTGCAGATGACAAGATCTTATATGTAGAAAATTCTAAAGACCCTATTACAACTCTTAGAACTAATAAACAAATTCAGTAAAGTTGCAGGATACAAAGTGAACAAATCTGTTATATTTCTATGTACTAACAATGAACTATATGAAAAAGAAATTTACAAAGCAGTCCCTTCATAATAGCATCAAAAAGAACAAATTACTTAGAAATTAACAAGGAGGTAAGAGACTTATATACTGGAAACTACAGTACATTGGTGAAAGAAATAAAAGAAGACAGATAAATGGAAAGACATCCAGTGTTTATGGATTGGAAGACTTAATATTGTTAAAATATTAAGCAATATTTAGAACTTCTAATTTTGTTTTCTCCTTTTCTCACTGATGTGCCATGCCACTGTATTCATATATTACATTTCACATTGTGTGGGTCTGTTTCTGGGCTAATATTTCCCATTGATCTTTTTCTGCTCCAATACCACACCATCTAAATTACTTTAGCTTTCTAAAGGGATCTGATATCTGGTAGAAAAGTCCATTCACTGTGTTTTTCTTAAGTATTCAATATCTTGTTATTCTTGGCTTTTTGAATTTACATGTCATGTAAACTTACCAGTTTAAAAAATTAAACTTGTCATCTTTCTTTAAATATCAAAACCTGGGCTTGATTGGGATTGTAGTGACTCCATAATCAGTGTGGGAAGATCTGCTGTCGTTATAATATTTGAGACTTCTGTGAACAAGATATCTCTTTATTTATTTAAATCTTCTTTAACTTCTACCAATAAAGCCTTATGATTTTTCTCTGTAAAACACATCTTTCGTTAGATTAATTCCTGGGTAGTTTATGCATTTCAATGTGAATTGTATTTTTAAAGTTTTTGGTTGCTATTATATAAATATAATTGATTGTTGTGCATTTAAAACCTTTTTATTTTGAAATAATTATGGACATAAAGTTGCAAAAATACTACCTAGAGTCTTGTGAACCCTTCATCCATCTGCCAGTGGTGACATCTTATGTAACTTGTAGCACAATATCAAATTAGGAAATTAACATTAGCATGGTGTTGTTGATTAGATTACAGACCTTAGTTTTCTCACTTTTTTGCATGCTCGCTCGCTCTTGCTCTTGCTCTCACTGTTTCTCTCTCCCTGTATGTGTATGTGTAGTTTTGTGTAGTTTGATCCCATGTGTTGATTCATTTCACCACCACTACAGTCAACATACAGAACTGTAAAGGAATTCCCTTGTGTTACTTGTCATGCTCATCCATGCTCCTTGGCAACCACTAATCTGTCCTCAATGTCCATAGTTTTGTGATTTTTGAGGACGTTAAATAAATGGGAGCATAACAGTACATAACCTTTTGAGATTGGCTCTTTCAGTGATAAGTTATTGCATTTATCAGTAAAACAGTTTTTTTTTTTTATTGCCAAGTAGTATTTCATTATGCAGATCTATCAGAGTTTGTTTAACCATTCACCCATTGATGGGCATTTTGATTACTTCTAGTTTTAAGGTATATGAACAAAGCTGCTATAAACATTCTTGTACAGATTTGTTTGAATAGAAGCTTTCATTTCTCTGGGATAAATGCCGAAGACTGCAGTTTCTGGTTTGTATAGTAAATACATGTTTAGTTTTATGAAAAACTGCCAGACTGTTTTCAATTATGGCTGTACTAGTTTACATTTCTGCCAGCAATGTGTGATAGATCCATTTTCTTTGCTTCCTTGCCTATGTTTGATATTATCACTATTTTTTATTTTAGCCGTTCTAATAGTATATAATGATATTTTATTGTGGTTTTAATTTGCATTTCCCTAATGATTAATGATGTTGAATATCTTTTCATGTGCTTATTTGCTATCTGTATATCCTATTCAGATGTCTGTTCATGTCTTTTGCCCATCCTGTAATTGGGTTGTTTGGTTTTTTATAGTATCCTTTTGAGAGTTCTAGATATAAGTCCTTTGTCATGTATGTATTTTCAATATTTTTTCCCATTCTGTAGCTTATCTTTTCATTCTCAACAGTTTTTCACAGAGTAAAAGATTTTAATTTTTGAAGTCCAATATATCAATTTTTAATTTTATGGATCTTGCTTTTGGTGTCATTTCTAAAAACTCTTTCCCTGGCTTCAGTACTTCTTTGTAAAAAAAAAATCAGTTGGACGTGCTTGTGTGGATCTCTTTCTGGGTTGTCTGTTCTGTTCCATTGATCTGTGTGTCTGTTCTTCTGCCAAATTCACATTGTCTTGTTTACTCTGGCTATATAGGAAATTTTAAAGTTTGGTGTAATGAGTTCCTCCCACTTCATTCTAAAATTAGCTCACCTCTTCTGGTTCCTTTGTCTTCCTAGGTAAACTTTGGAATAAGCTTGTCTCTATTTATGAAAAATCTTGCTGGGATGTTGTTAGAATCCCTAAATCTATAGATCAATTTGGGGAAGAATCTTGAGTCTTTCAGTCCATGAACATAGTATATCTCTCCATTCATTTAGATCTTATGTGGGTTTTTTTCATCAGTGGTTTGTAATTTTCAGCATACCAATCCTATATATATATTTTTTTTTCTGTATATGTTTTGTTAGGTTTGCACTAAAACGTTTTATTAATGGGGGTGTAGTGATTGAAAGTAGTATTGCACTTTTAACTTTGGTTTCTGTTTCTTGGTAGTATATAGAAATAAAATTGATTTTTTATGTTGATCTTTATATCCTGTAATCTTTTTTTTAAAATTAGTTTATTTTTGACTGTTGGGTCTTCGTTGCTATGCATGGGCTTTCTCTAATTGCAGCGAGCGGGGGCTACTCTTCGTTGTGATGTGTGGGCTTCTCATTGCGGTGGCTTCTCGTTGCAGAGCACAGGCTCTAGGTGCGCGGGCTTCAGTAGTTGTGGCGCATGGGCTCAGTAGTTGTGGCTTGCAGGCTCTAGAGCGCAGGCTCAGTAGTTGTGGCACACGGGCTTAGTTACTCTGCGGCATGTGGGATCTTCCCAGACCAGGGCTTGAACCTGTGTCCCCTGCATTGACAGGTGGATTCTTAACCACTGAGCCACCAGGGAAGTCCAATATATCCTGTAATCCTGATGAACTAGTTTTTGTTTTTTTAAGATTCCCCTGGAATTGGTTGTATAGACAGTCATGTCATTTGGAAGTAAGGATGATTTTAGTTTTCCCTTTCCAATCTCTATGCCTTTATTTTCTTTTCCTTGCCATATTGTGCTGGCTAGGGCTTCCAGTATTATGTTGAATAAGAGTGGTGACAGCAGACATCCTTGTCTTGTTTCTGATTTTGAGAGGAATTATTCAGTCTTTTGCTGTGAAGTATTTTGTTAGCTATAGGTAATTGATGTTTGCATATTGATTTTTCTACTCTACAACCTTGTTAAACTCAGTTTTATTAATTCTGATGTTTTATCTATAAATCTTTGGAGTTTCTGTATACATAATCATGTAATCTGCAAGTAATGACTGTTTTGTTCCTTACTTTTTATCTTTATATTTGATACCTTTTTCTTCCTGTGTTGACTAGCATCTCTATTGCAGTGTCAAATAGAAGTCGTGATAGCAGGTGTGTTTTTACAGGTCAAAAGATCATCAATAAATGTGATTTATGCTGTAGGGTGTTTATAGCACCCTACCTTTCTCAGATAAAGGAAACTTTCATATAAATTTTACTTTGTTGAGCTTTTTCTTCTATTTTGTTTTATAGTCAAGAATTAATGTTGAATTCTTATCATTGTCTCTTCATTTTTGACATTATCACATGGTTTTTCTTTTTTAATCTGTTAATATGGTGAATTCAACCTTGCATTCTTTGGATTAAACCCAATCTTTTATATGTAGCTACATTTGTTTTCTCAGTATTTTATTTAAAAATACTGTATTTGTAAACACAGAAAAGATTGTTCTGTGATTTTTTTTCCTTTTATTTTTCTCATTGGGTTTTGGTATCATGGGTATGCTAGTTAGTTACATAAAATTAGTCGGGAAGGATTCCCTTGTTTTCTAGTCCTTGGAAATATTTATATGACATTGGAATTATTTCTTCCTCAGTTATTTGATAGAACTCATTAGTAAAGTCATGTAGACTTGAATATTTGTCCTTGTGGAAAGATTTATTGATTATTGGTTTTCTTTCTTAGTGGCATTTTTTCTTCTTGAGTAAATTTTGGTAAGGTATAGATTTTCTCCAGTTTGTCTAAATTTTTAAATGTTTTTATGTCAAAAATTGTAAGATTGATTGGCCTGTGATTTTTTACTTTGTTGATCTTATGCTTTTTTTTTTTTTTCTTTACCCCTGATCCATTGATTCTTAGAAAGCACTTTAAATTTTTAAATGTTTGGAGATTTTCTTTTTTGTTGTTGAAGTATAGCATAATTCAGAAAAGTGTAAAAATTATAAATGGCTAGCTCTGTGACTTTATACAAAGTGAAAACAATAGTGTGACCTGCATCCAGATATATAAGTAGAACATTACCTGTACCCAAGAAATATTCTCTTACTCCTCTTTCAGTTACATCTCCCACCAAAGGAATTCACTCTTCTGACTTTTAACATCATCGGCTATGTTTCCTTATTTTTGAATTCTTCTGGAAATGTAGTCATATTTTATGTATAGTGTTTTATATCTGGCTTCTTTCACCTAACTTTCTTTGTAATGTTAATCCATATTGTGTGAAGTAGTAGCTTATTCACTCTCAAAACTGTGTTGTATTTCATTGTATGACTGTACTACAATATATCTTCATTCCACTGTTGATAGGTATTTTTGTTTTCTGTTTTGACTAGTATGAACGGTATCGCTATGAACATATTTATGTCTTGTAGTGGACGCAGGTATGTGTTTCCGTTGAGTAAATACCAAGGAGTGTATCTTGGGGCCTACTTATTTATGCTTGTTAATTTATGTTTAGCTTAAGTGCTTTATTTTGTTTAGTGTTTGCATCCTTTTTTTCCATCCTTTTACTTTCAGTATCGCATATCATTATTTTAAATTGTTTCTGTAAGCTCTCTATATTGAAGTTTAAAAATCTTGATCTTTTAATGTGATCATGTACACCATATTTACCATATTATAATATACTGATATATGTTATATATTGTTCTAAGTACTATATATAGTAACTTATTATACATTTCAAGTTTTGTTTGGCTCATTTGTCCTTATTTCACTGTATTCCTAAAAATTATATTCCTTGGATGTAAACTTCAGCTTTGCAATTATATTCTTTAACCACATTGCGTGTGACATTTTGCTGTCTACTGGTTTATATTGTTGCTAGTGAGAAGTCACTATTAGTTTAAATACTGTTCCTTTGAAGGTAATATGTCTGCTATAAGGTTTTGTTTGTTTTTTTGGAATTATTATTTTGAACTTAATTCTGTTTGGCTTCTTGAATTTGTGAATTGGTATTTATGATATTCACCTCATAGAGAGGCCTCTGCCTTATTCCTCTTCTTCTGGTACTCCCATGAATCATAAGTTAAACTATTTTACTTTTTCTTTTGTGTATTGCATTTTTATGTTTCTCTGTTCTGTATTTTTGGATAATTTCCTCGGACATCTTTTGTAGTTCATTAAGTCTCATAGCTTTTCTTAATCTGCTAATAAACTCATCCATTAAGTTTTTACTTTCAATTTTTGTATTTTTTCATTTTTAGTAGGTCTTTTTTGTTCATATCTTTTAATTTACTGTATAATTTTTTATTCCTTGTAGATTTTTAAACTTATCTTTTATTTCTTTAAAATTATAAATGCATTTGACCCTTGAACAAATGAGGTTAGGAGTGCTGACCCTCCCCCAACCGCAGTTCAAAATCCATGTATAACTTTATACTTGACCCTTTATATCCACTGTTATAAACATCCACGGATTCAACCAACCATAGACTGTGTAGTATTGTAGTATTTATTGAAAAAGCTCTGTGTATAAGTGGACCCATGCAGTTCAAACCGATGTTGTTCAAGGGCTAACTGTATAGTAGTTTTCTAATCCGTTTGATGATTGTAATATTTGAAGTTTTGGGGGGGTCTGGTATTTCTGTTGGTTCTTGCTCATTGTGCCTTGCTTGCTTAGATGCTTGGTTGTTTTTGACTTGATAATGCTCATTGTCCTAGAAACATCATATGGGGATTGTTTGAAGTGTAGGATGAAGGTGCCCTTCTCTAGGAGGGCTTGAATGTACTTATATTAGGTGCTTGGGGGTGCTACCAGTTGGGGGTCACTGAGTTCTTGTGTTGAGGTTCTCTGGACTATGTAAGCAGTGTGAACCTCAGCAAATGTGTAGGCTTATGGCCAAAACTAATTAGCTGTTCCTCCCTTGTATCTGCTATTACTTTGCTCTGCTTAATACCAAGGCAGCCTTCTCCGCTGTCCCTTGTGGGTGGTAATGGCAGCATGGGCACATGTTGACTTGGTTTAATTTTCTCCTTTGCAGGTATTATCTTTTTTGGGTTGGGGTAGTATTCTACATTAATGTCAAGAGGGTCTCTGATGTTCTTCCTTGACAGGACTCTGTCCTTTTTCCATAATAAGATCACCAAAACTGAGCTCTAGATTTGTCAGGGTTGGCAGATGCCTTCAGGGTGTAAGTTAGTTCTCTGGGTTCCTGAATTCTCTTAGATTCTGGCCCAAGTAATTTGTGGTGCTATTAAAAAAAATGCTGAGTGCATTTATATATATGTAAATAAGTAAGTAAATAAATAAATAAAATCACTTACAGTTTTTTTGTTGGAGGGTCAGTGCAAATAACCTGGCTTGCCACTAATGGAAATGAATGTAAAAATAACATCTAAAAAATTGGGGAAATATTCAGTAAAATGATTTTCATTAATTAGATAAGTGAATTACTATAAATTAGGAAGTAGTTATAATTTTTTGTAGGGAGAGACTCCTTTCCATGTTTATTATGAATGTTGTTAATACTTATTTTTTGGTTTGCATCTAATAGTTTTCTCGTTTTAGGGGTAAAAATATTTCCATCATGGCTCATTCAAAGACAAGGACCAATGATGGAAAAATTACCTATCCTCCTGGTGTCAAGGAAATCTCAGATAAAATATCTAAAGAGGAAATGGTGAGACGGTTAAAGGTGAGTAAAATTGGGTTATGTCCTTTGGACATCCATTTAGGATAAGCAGAGTTGTGGGAGGACACCTGTGGAAATCACATAGAGCTGTATCTTGTTAGGGCAACTTCAAGCAAATCAAAGCAGAAAATGTCTCATGGCCAAACTAATTAGCTGTAATTAGGAGCTAAGAGAGTGGAGTAGATAAAGAACTGTAGGGTTTCCTTAGCTATTGTTAATGGGAGCGCAATTAGAAAGGTGAAGCTTAGATTTTCTAGGACTGCCTCTACTTGGGTATAAAGAACAAATCCACAATACACTTATACTCATTATTATCTGTAGAAAGTTGTCTCCTTCTCCTATATCTCATTTATTTTATAAAAGCAACCATTTTAATTTGAGACAAGAAATTTTAATTCTTCTGAATACTAAGGCTGTATTTTACTTTCCTGTATTTTGAAAGTAGGTTAAAGAGCTTTACTTTTAGCTCTCTGCTTCTGATGTGCAGCAGTGAGTCAAGATTGATGGTGAACTTCCATTTGTGAGGCAGTCACTGTATGGTTAGACTCTCTTCATATTTGTTTGAATAATGTTTCTTCTTTGTCTTCGAGGCAGTGATAGTCTCCGTAATTATAATGGTTAAAAGAGCAGAGTGGCCAAGAAGATCGTTAAGCTGATTAGTTCAGATGGTCTTTATTTTTGAGCATTTTTTTCAGTTCAATGTTGTATCTACCTAGACATGTTGCTTGTTATATTAGTATCAATATTTACCTGTATTTCAAGTGTAAAAGACTTGCCTTAATTAATCATTGAAGGCCCAGGAGCCTTAAAGTACTACTTTATTGCTGCATGGTTTATTTATTAGAGGAAAAAGACCCTAATATTATTATAAGTTTCACATAAAGTCTTAGTATTATATCCTGTGCATAAAGTATTAGAATGTCAGATATAAGGTGTTTATTGTTCAAAGCAAAAGACATCTTTGAGCAGATTAAATTTACCAGTGTGTGGATATTTTATCTAGTTGGGAATTGTGTATATTTTATTAAAAATGGTTAAGCTACAAACTCTAGATATGACATTTTTCATTTCTATGTATTTAGAGTTTCTTGACCTATTAAGTTTTTAGAGAAAGAATACATTTATTTCCTCAGATTTTTTATATTTCAGCAATGATATCATCCTTATTGTTTGCTAAGAAGTGAACATTAAACACAGACAGAGACTATATTTACAAGCTTTTAGCATTTAGTGTCTTTTATGGATGTTATTTTCTCAGACATCTTTTTTAATTTAGAGGACTCATATATGAGTTATTCGTGAGTTTTATAACACCATTTGAGTTGGTCACAGTATTGAGGAATTCCCATTATCTAGCCCTTGAATAAACTTTATTGATAGTTTTGGTGGAATGATTTCCACAGTGCTCACATTTAGTGCTTGTAGTAAGCTTTCATTATTTTGTAGACATTTCTGCTAAGCAATAATCTGGTTACTTTTCTTCTTTTTTTTTTTCTTGATTTACACTTTCCACTGTTTTTAGCAACCGTCTTGGAGAAATATAGGAAGGATTTAATGTGGGATGATGGTAATTTTTGATATGTACAAGTACAGGTATAAGTTTTATAAGTTATAAAAACTTGTTAATATGTAAAGTGTCATTGTTTATATAATTTATAGAATTTCTTATAACATTGTATTCAAAATATACTTAATCTCTCACTCTTGTGAAGCGATTCCAGGGAAAGAAAGAGTTCCTTGCATATAGCTCTTTTTTTTTTTTGTCTTTTTTCGTAATCCATCAAAGCCATCAAAGCATGTATCTTAAAAGTAATAAAATTAAAAAGTTAGGAGAGTAGCCCTGGACATAGTACCCTTAAACTAATTGTAGGGTCAGACTGGAAAGATAAGTCTACTGATGGTTCTGGCCTCTGGTGTAGTAGAACTGAGGGTCTGCTCTGTGAGGAACACTGTTACCCACAGCTGCTCTGAGAATTCAGTAATACATTGGGCAATTCATTACTCAGAAGTCTAACTCTACAGCAGAGTGGAAATCCATGCAGTATGTCTCAAAGACCAAGTCCAGCCCTACTTGTTGATTAGTATTTGTAGCGCCACCTA
Organism: Balaenoptera borealis; assembly: GCF_965194805.1. Taxonomy (NCBI): domain Eukaryota; kingdom Metazoa; phylum Chordata; class Mammalia; order Artiodactyla; family Balaenopteridae; genus Balaenoptera; species Balaenoptera borealis. The sequence goes on from NC_138877.1 coordinate 10,184,530, forward strand.
GTGGATGCCAGATGGTCACCTTTGCATTAGAGTTGTGTTTAAATGTCCCTGACGAGTTCAGCAATTTTGTCAAGTCTTATGTGAAGTAGGAATAGTACAGACTGAGGCTTCCTTGTGACTGCTGATACTAAAATTAGAGAAAGCTCTTCACAGAATTCAAACTATATGATTTTTCACCATTGTTGTTTCCATCCCACTTCTTTTATGTAAATGTTTGCTTTCTTCTGCTCACTCCATACATGCCATTGAGTCCTACTAATGAAATGACCATATCATATTCTCTTTAACTGTGGTACAAGAAATATTTAATTGGATGCTACAGTAGTTACTTCATGGTAGCTTTTTAATGTTTAGGGATGCATCTTTGTCATCCTTTCTTGAATCTGTTTATATATTCTTTTTTAGCTCAGTGTTGTAAAAGTGAGACTGGAAGTACTATGTTAAGCTACTTCTAAACTTTTAAAATCTGGTTAGCAGGTGTGACGGGTAAATGAAAAGTATTTTATTTAGTCTTTTAAAGAAAATTTGTACTTACCCTATAGTTCAGAAAGGTCTTGTTCTCTCAGATAGAAACTTTTAGGGGAAACATGAAAGTGTATTTATTGGAAGTTAACCTTTGTAATTAATATGGCTTTTATTTCAAATGAATATATTTTTACATGGAGGATTTCATTATTTGATTCTTTTGTTTTTATATAGATGGTTGTGAAAACTTTCATGGATATGGACCAGGACTCTGAAGAAGAAAAGGAGCTCTATTTAAACCTAGCTTTACATCTTGCTTCAGATTTTTTCCTCAAGCATCCTGATAAAGATGTTCGATTACTGGTAGCCTGCTGCCTTGCTGATATTTTTAGGATTTATGCTCCTGAAGCTCCTTACACATCCCCTGATAAATTAAAGGCAAGTACTGATTAAAAGAAGTGCCAAGATTGACTGATACTTTATCTTTCTGACTAAAATGGGAATTGAAGTATTTAGATTATTTCTTTGGATTCTTTGACATTAGCTGCAGCAGTCTTTTGTTAAACTATTGTACTTCTGTTTTCTGTAGAATTTCCTCCCCCCCCATTAGTATTTAATTTTGTAAAACAATATCTGATCTTCAGAATAAGAAGTTGATTAGTAAAGTGTTTTCTATACTTTTTTTTTTTTTTTTGGCCACGCCACACAGCTTATGGGATCTTAGTTCCCTGACCAGGGACTGAACCTAGGCCACAGTAGTGAAAGCGCCGAGTCTTAACCACTGGCCCGCTAGGGAATTCCCTATACTTTTTATATTATGTCATCATTAGTGGTATTTCACTATCAGTTGGGGACACTTCCTTTTCCTTTTTAAAAATTCATATTGAAGACCATGTTCATTATTTAAAACACAGTATTTAGTGTAAATCTGAACTTATAATATATGAATCCTAATTCACTTAATGTAAGGTGTGATGTGAATTGTTTTGAAGAAAATACAATGAACAAAATTTTAATGAAAGGTAGAAAGCACACTTAGTACTTGGTTATGGTATTTGTAAGTAAAGGCATGTGAATGAAATAATTTTTAAAAGATGAGAAAAGAAGGGGAATAGCATGATTAATCCAGTGGGTAGAAAGCATGAAAATAAGTAGAGCTGTGCAAAAATTTATTGAATAAGGCAAGTTAGAAGAAAATTAGAAAAGCCAACAATAATAAAAGATAATTGTGGAAACTGTTGGTTAGGAAATGAGTCCCTAGGAAGATTACCCAGTATGGAACAAAAAAACAATTTAGGTTTATTTTATTTAACAAACATTGATGTTAGTTATATGTCAGGAACTGGGTTTACCTTGGTGAAAAACAACCCAGACTCGGTTCTTGAACTCAGGGAGTTGCTTCTTAAAAACTGGAGTGATTGTTATTGTCATCAGAAAACCCTTTTTATATACCCAGCTTCATGTTTAGGTCAGTGCTTGTTAGAGAGATGATCAATGAATATTGTCTTTCCACTTCCAGGTAGAGTCAGTACAGCAGTTGTTCTCTCTTAGTCAAACCAGAAAGGGTTCGTTCATGGAGAACATATTTTATACAGTACTACTAACAAAGTAACTTTCTTTTTTTAAAGTAACCATTTTTGAAGGATGTACTTGTGATAGTATTTTTCTTGAAAAGCTACTCAGTAATCTGCATTTTCTATTTCTTCCCTTTTAAGAAATGCTTGTTTATCGTTTTACTTACAAGGGAAACATTTTTTTCTTTTTTCTTTTTGATTGATTAGCATGCTTCCTTTGTAGAATTAACTTTAATAATTTTAACCTTTTCCAAATTTTTCAAAACTGTCTTCATAAAAATTTGACTCAAAGTGATATTGAACTTATCTTTACCCAGGTATAAAGGGGTGTGCAGTAAAAAACCAAAAGCAAGAGATGGGGATAGATTGATAAATGGTAGGGAAAAACAAGTAGTTATAATGACAAGGTAGGAAGCTTGACGAGTTAACTTCTGTGGGTCTTTAAAAAATTTTTAAGCTTCTGCAATCTATTGTCTCCTCACTTGGTGATTTTATTTTGGAATTTCAAGTTTCCTAAACCATGTGCTTGCTATATAATTACCATATATAGTGCTATTCCAGCAAACCTGATCAGTTCAGCTCTCAGTCATTGCAACCTGTTTGTTCTAATGACAGCATAAATTTTAGTTTACTCCATTTTCAGGTCTGTTTTTTTTAACCTACAGTAAGGTGTTTTTCTTTCTCTACTTTAAGATCATAGTAAATGATTTACCGTTTTCCTTTAAAGGGCAGTAAGATATTTGGTGTTTTCATGATGATGCACATTTAAAAAATTCCAGTCAAGTAGAATTTTTTTAAACTGGTTCTTTATAATTTATCATGATAGATACACATGAGTGCTGAATTATCTTTAGGAATTTAGTGGATATTTTCATAATCTAAACAAAACTTTGTCTTTTTTTTTTTAAGGATATATTTATGTTTATAACAAGGCAGTTAAAGGGGCTAGAGGATACAAAGAGCCCACAATTCAATAGGTATTTTTATTTGCTTGAGGTAAGCAATATATTCTATCTTGAGATGACATTTTAAACTGGGTTTTGTGCTTGTATATTTTTCCTAATTAAAATCTTACCCTTTTCCTTTTTTATGTCTTATTTTTAGAACATTGCTTGGGTCAAGTCATATAACATATGCTTTGAGTTGGAAGACAGCAATGAAATTTTTACACAATTATACAGAACATTATTTTCAGTTATAAAGTAAGTTTACTTTACAAAGAGTATAATCTTTTTTTAAATGTAAAGAATTTTTAACTTACAGGTGAATCTGCATAAACTGTGTTTACTATGATGAATATTGGAAGGCTAAGAGTTATAACTTAAGAACTCATTAACATGATTTTTATAGATGTTTTGACAATGAATACAACTTAATTCTGTACTGTAGAGAATAATATAAGAGTGGCATAAGGTAATCTATAGCCAATATAAAAATATTTTTTGGATTATATTATTTTCTTTTATTTAAATCACATATTACTGACTCCTTAATTCATGTGAATAGTTGAGTTCTTTGTGTATTCCTTAAATTTATCTACTAGAATTAACTTCCGCAAAGTAGTTTGATTTTCTGAATTTAAGGCAAAACTAAAGTTGCATTTGATTTAATTACTTTTGATTGTGAGACTGGTAAAAATTAGGAAAAAGTAGCCCTGGAAATGTAATTTAAAAAATATTTTGGATGCTATTGTAAGATTTGGAAGAGAGGGAAGCTTTAAATGAATATGTAGAATTTGATTTAATTAATACCTGAGTATCATTTTAAAATAAAGTGTAATGTTCTATGTTATGATTAAATCTTATAAATTTCAGATATACTTTAAATGAAATATCAATTTTGAATTTCAGCAACGGCCACAATCAGAAAGTTCATATGCATATGGTGGATCTCATGAGTTCTATTATTTGTGAAGGTGATACAGTATCTCAGGAGCTTTTGGATACAGTTTTGGTAAATCTGGTACCTGCCCATAAGGTAAGTAGCAATATATATTGAAATATATCAAAAGTCTGTTAATATTAGGGTCCAGAATTTGCTTACGTTTAAAATGCAATTTATCCTGCTTTATAGTTTTGGAGGCTTTTATTGATTAATATTAATGAACATCACTTGTGTTTAATAAAATATGATACACTTATTAGTCACTAATTAAATGAAGAGATAACAGATTTAGTACATGTGATAAAGTATCTGTAATAACTCAGTTTTGTATAGGATTATGTTTCAAGGAACACATTAATAGCTACTTTGATGCTATTATGTAACTTTATATGTTGGGAGTTACACAACCAAATAAGGCCTTAGGTAAAAGACAGTGATAGTGTAGATGGCGGGGAGGGGTGAAATTAAAAGGGAAGTCTTTACTAACTTGGAGAAAAAGATATGTTGATGACACAAGTATTTCTTGCCTGGGTGATATTAATCAAGTTGTGTGTGTGTTGTGTGTGTTTTTGTGTGTTTCGTTCTTTGAAAATGACTAACACTCTAGTAAGCAGTTGGAAATATGGTTCTGTGATTCACCAGTATAAAGGTCTCTGTAAAATTAAGACCTTTTTGGAAAGATATAACTTAAATTTATAGCTACACAGCCTTCACAGAAATAATGCTTCATTAAAAATGACCTCATAATCCAAAATTTCCAAACTTTTAAGAAGTCCATCAATACTGAAAATCAGATACTAAGTAAAAATTCAGATAATATATTTATTAGATAAAAATACTAAATACCTTTAAAAGGATTAAAGATAACAATTTTATGTTTTAATATCTAGAAGCATAAGAGTTAAAAAGTATGATAGCTAGATATATGAAAGGAGAAGAAGGTACGGTTAGAAAAAAAAGTAGAAATGAAAAATGTTCATAGAAATCAAAGTATTTTTTGGATTATAAAAGATATTTAGAGAACTAGGAGATAGATCTGAGGAAATTGTACAGATGCAGTGAGATAAAGTTAAGGAAAACATAACAATAGAATGAAAAGGTCCAGTATATTTAAAAGTGATGCAGAACACCGAGTAAGAATGGAGAAGAGATGATATTCAAGTTAGATATTTGCTTAAAATTTTCTAGAACTGATGAAAAGCGTAAATTTATGAGTTAGGTAACAAAAGTGTCATGAATAAATAAAAATAAATCCCAGTGTAGGCATATCCTGGAGAATTTGTAGAATGACAAAATAGAAATAATCTATAAAGCATCCAGAGGGAAAAGACATATCCCTTACCAAGGAATAAACATTAAACTGATTGCTGACTTCTCAGTAGCAAGGATAGATGCCAGAACATAATGGACCTATATTTCCAAAGTACTGAGATAAAATAACTGTATATGCATGCACACAGTTGCTATCCAATTTGAGTGAAATTAAGACATTAAATATACAACTTGTCAATAGATTCTTCCTGAAAGAACTACTATTTGAGTACTTTAGAATAATGGAAATTGAACTTGAAAGAAGTGAAGTGTAAGAAGTATTGGTGAACAATGAAATGCTCTAAATAAGAACTGATATATAAAACAAAAACAGTAGCAATAATAATTATAATGATTAATTAAAAGGATTTTAACAAAATGGTCCTAAACCACTGGATAAAAATAACATGTAAGATTGAATGGCTTGGGCTTCCCTGGTGGCGCAGTGGTTGAGAGTCTGCCTGCCAATGCAGGGGACACAGGTTCGAGCCCTGGTCTGGGAAGATCCCACATGCCGCAGAGCAACTAGGCCCGTGAGCCACAATTACTGAGCCTGCGCGTCTGGAGCCTGTGCTCCGCAACAAGAGAGGCCGCGATGGTGAGAGGCCCGCACACCGTGATGAGGAGTGGCCCCCGCTTGCCGCAACTGGAGAAAGCCCTCGCACAGAAACGAAGACCCAATGCAGCCATAAATAAATAAATAAATAAATTAATTAATTAATTTAAAAAAAAAAGATTGAATGGCTTACTAGAGTCAAGGAGTGATATGATCTTGCTGATGATCAGGAGTATAGAGCTATTGATTTACTTTGAAATTTATTATTTTTTTAAAATTATTTTTGGCTGTGTTGGGTCTTTGTTGCTGTGTGCGGCCTTTCTCTAGTTGTGGTGAGCGGGGGCTTCTCTTCACTGCAGTGCGTGGACTTCTCATTGTGGTGGCTCCTCTTGTTGCAGAGCACGGGGTCTAGGTGCGTGGTCTACAGTAGTTGTGGCACACGGGCTCAGTAGTTGTGGCTCGTGGGCTCTAGAGTGCAGGCTCAGTAGTTGTGGTGCATGGGCTTAGTTGCTCTGCGACATGTGGGAGCTTCCCAGACCAGGGCTCGAACCCATGTCCCCTGCACTGGCAGGTGGATTCTTAACCACTGCACCACCAGGCAAGTCCCCGACAGGTGGGTTCTTAACCGCTATGCCACCAGGGAAACCCTACTTTGAACTTTAAATGAAGTATTCATGTTAAAATTTTAAGGATTACAATGCAAGGAAGAATTACAATAAATGTAAATGGCCCAAATTTACTACTTCAGGTTGTCAGATTAGATTAAAAATAATCCAACTGGTCATTGTTAATAAGAGATACAAAAATACTGTCATAAAAAGGTTGTCACTAAAAGGATGGAAAAAAGATTTGCTGTGCCAGGCACATACTAACTGAAGGAAAGCTGAAGTAACTTGTATTGATTTTAGATGTTACAGTCTTTACCAAGTAAAGAAGGGTGTTATACAACGATAAGTTTTAGTTCTCAGGAAGATGCCTAAACTTGTATTCACATAGGCTGAAAATATATAAAGCATACATTGTAAGAATTATAGGGAGAAACAAACTCACAATTTGGTGGGCCATTTTAATACATTTCCAATTGATTATAAATCAAATAGACCAACAGTTCTTGAGGATTTTAAAACACAAAACTAACAAGCCTGTAGCACTCATAATTAATCTGTCAAAAGAGTAAATCATGATGGCAGTTATAAGAAATTTAGAAATGATAATTAAAATGATACATATTAAAACCTGTGGGATTCACAGTGACATTTCAGAAAAACCTAAAGTTGGTACTTCGAAAAGTATATTAAATAGGCATACCCTTGGCAGTTTGAATCAGAAAAAGGGAGATGGTATTAATATACAGTTTTAGAATGAAATGAGGAACAGCAGGCATTAAAAAGATCAAAAATTCCATGAACAGTATTTTATGCTAACATATTTGGAGTTGGACAAAACAAATTTCTAGAAATTAAAACTTGCCAATTTTTCTCAAGAGAGAAAATCTTGAATATCCTTTAACCAATAAAAGAAATTTAACTGGTTTTAAAAACTATATCCATAAAACAAACAGAAATCTTTCCTTCCAAACAACAATGCCAGTAATAATAGCAACAGCAGCAGAACTCAAACCAAGCATGAAGGAACTTAAACTCATCACCAGGAGATTTCTATTAATCATTTAAGTGCCATATAATCCTGTTATTCAGCAAACCTTTTCAGATTATAGAAGAGGAAGGCATGCTCCACAATTCACATTATGAGCAGAATATAGTCTTCATAGGGAAAATGAGAGAAAACCAAGTTCAAGAAAGGAGGGTAATAGGCTAATTTAATTTATAATACATTCATGTAAATCCAATATGAAATAATAGTGGACACTATCCAGAATGATATAAAGTAATATTGGTGATGAGCAAACTGGCTAAATTTTAGGAATTCAAAGATGGATTAACATTAAAAAATATTTGTGGAAATTAACAGAACAAAGAGAAAAAATATCAATAGATGTATAAGAAAACCATTTGATAAAATTCAGTATAACTTATGATAAAAAATATTAACATATTTGAAATAGAAAGGAACTTCCTTAAATTGATAAGGTTATGTATGATACTGCACTTAATGGTGAAATGCTGAAACATTTTCTTTGAAGTTAGGAACATTGTCAAGATGTCACTTCTACTCAGGAAAAAGTCAAGTATGCTATTTCGAATCGGCATTAACTAGAATCCTTAAGTTAGTGGAATAAAAGAAGACAAAAGATAAAAGGATTAGAAAGAAGAAACAAAACTGAAATTATTTGCAGATGTTATGACTGCCTGTGCAGAAAACACAAAACAGTGTACAGATTAGTTTCTAGAACAAATAAGAAAATTCTGCAAAGTCGCTAGATATAAGATCAATATATAAAAATCTGTTAGTATAATTTCAAAAAATTTTTATTTGTAGCTTTAACAAAGACTTGAGCTACTTAGAAATTTATTAACAATGTGCATGACCTTAATGTTCAAAATTATTACAGTTGTTGGAGAAGTGTAAGAGACGACTTAAACATGTTGCATGATTTGTTATGTTTATGTGATGGGAAACTCAGTATCACAGTAATTTCATTCCTCTGCATACTAATAGATAACCTAATCAAAATAGAAATTGTGAATGTGTATTGCGTGTGTATATGTACCTGTGTGTGTAGTTTGACAAATTGGTTTTCGAATAAGAATAAGAAAGCGGGGACTTACTTACCTGGTGTTAAGACATTATTTCCATATGCCCCTTTGACTGTAATCAGGCAGTAATAGACAAAGGGACATATGGAAGTAATGGAAAATTTACAAATGGGTACATGGTTGTATAGAAACTTGAGAGTGTGAGTATTACAGGGAAGTCATTGGAGGGAATAATGGACTTGAATATCCGTATGGAAAATAATATAAGATTCTTATTTCACACCATGCATAAAAATAAATTATGGGCAGAATAAAGATCTAAATCTGAAAAGCAAATCTTTGAAATTTTATTTGAAAATATAAAACAACAAATTAACCTCAATATAGAAAAGAATTTAAAAAATATAGAGAGAGCACAAGCCAAATAGGAAAAGATTGATATATTTGGTTATATTAAAATGAAAACTTTTGTATGTCCTAAGATACCATAAGCATTGTAAAAACATAGGTATGGGCTCTAAGATATGTTGTGCATGTAATTGGCAAATGTTTAGTGTATAGAGAAACTCTACAAATAAGAACAAGACAAAACAGCTCATTTGAAAAATGGCAAAGGTAGTATTTATAGAAAATTATTTCTTATATGCACAAGGAGGCATGTATCAATACAAGACAGTTTAATGTATATGAATAGGAGAATGAGTAAATAAGCTGTAGCATATTATATATGAAAATACTAAGCAGGAGTTACATATTAATGAAATGATACAATACAAAGCATCAATGCAGATAAATCTAAAAATACGCTGAATGTGAGTTTCAGGATATATACTCTTTTCCTGCTCTCTGTAATATGTTTAAACTGGAATAGTGATTCCATTTTAGATCTTTGGTCATGATTCTTTCCATCATCAAAATCTCTTAGAAACATATTTTCTTAAGGTATTTTTTCTTGTACTTTTTTTCTTTTCATACTTGACTATTTATGTTTCTTTTTTTTTCTTTTTTGGCAGTGCTGCATGGCTTGTGGTTTCTTAGTTCCTTGACCAGGGCTCAAACCCGGGGCACCGGCAGTGAGAGCGCTGAGTCCTAACCACTGGACGGCCAGGGGATTCCCTTGTTATGTTTCTTATATCCTTGGACTTCCCTATGCTCTGAGATGTGCTTCAGGAAAATCTGGTTTCTCATAGCTGCCTCAAACTCTTTTGTCTTTCGCCACCTGTGGGTTCCCCGTTTCTGCCCACACTAGGACCCAGTTCATTCTCTTATGATGTTTTGGTTCTTTTGGTCTTGGAGTGAAATAGCCTGTATTTGTACTCAGCTGAACTGATTTGACTTTGCAACTAGCTTTACAGTGACTCAGTATCTCCTTTTCTAATAAACATTTATTGACCTTTTCTATGTGGTTTACCTTATGCTATGAAAAAGATATGAAGAGAATATAATTATCCTTGCTTGGAAGGGATCTTAAGATCTACTAGACCAGTTAGTCTTAGGAGAAAAGTGGCTTTGCCGTTGCCCTTTTATTCGAATTGAGTCTTAAACAGTTTTCTCATTTATTGACTTAACAGTAGCTTTTTGAATACAGGTAATATTTCCTTTTTCATAGTTAGTGGTGTATAATATAGACACTGGTTTTTTTTTTTTTTCTTCAGAATTTAAACAAGCAAGCATATGATTTGGCAAAGGCTTTACTGAAGAGGACAGCTCAAGCTATTGAACCATATATTACCAATGTAAGTTTTACTTGTCCAATTGGTTGTCAGAAAGATTAGCCAAAATTTTAAAGACTGCTAGAAGCAGAATTTTGGCAAGTGGTACATACTTTAACATTTTGTATTGTTTTAATAATTAAATGTATTTTCTTTCTCCTTATTTAAAATTATTATTGGTTAATATTTTCTAGAAGATTAGCTCTCATATTCTTTGTTCATTCATTTCTCTCTTTCAAATTGCCTGGGAACTAAAACAGTTTTTATTTTGGTTAGCAAGATACACTGTTTCTATTGTTGGAAATCTAGTTAAATGTAATTAGATAAATCATATGGAACTTATAATTATTCAGAGAAGTTGCTTACAGCTTTTTGGAAATTAAATTGATTTGTACAAGAAGAACATATGAACTAATATCAAGACATAAAAATTGAAGGCAAGTGTGAATGACAGCGGTGTGGTGAAAGTTACCTATCTTGCTCTCCCTGGGGTAGATTCCATATAAATCTACCTTTTCTGAGAAGGGGGAAGAATTGCAATGAAACGAGCCCTTTCATTATCATCTCAAATCTACTTATTTATGGTTAACGATCTTCTATTTATTTTCAGAAGAAATGTATTTTATCTGATAAGTTCACTGATAGAAGCTTATTATAAGTTTTAATTTTTCCCCCATAGTTCTGTTGAGTTGCACAACTCTAGGTGGCACCATTCACATTGTTTTCCATGTGAATGGTACCTACTGGAACAAATCTAGAATGCAGTCTTGATGTTGGCCTCTGGAATTGTGTAGCAGGTCTGTCTCGCCACCTGCTTTCCACTTTTACCCACATCTAAACATGTACGTCTGTCTTCTTGAAAAAAGTGAGAAAGAAATCCTTTTATAATTACTTATGTACTTAATTTTCCTGAAGTTTATTGAAGGAGAATTTTTCTTGAAGTAATACAAAATTTAATTTAGATATAAAAATACATCATAAAAAGATGTACTTTGAAAATTAACATACTTTATGGAACAGTACTATGGTAAATTCCAGTTTTTGTTACTGGCTTATGACCTTAAATAGTTGTGAGCACATGATGATTTGGAAAAATGTATTTAATTTGTAAAGAAATTGTTTTGGAGGGTGGACTTTCAGAATCTGGAGAATTAAATTGTGTAACCTATCTTAATAGCTCCAGTCAGATTGCCAGGGAATTCTAAATATTGATTTCTGCAAGTTTTGTGAGTCTTGGGTATTGGCTGCAGTAAATTGGTTAGATTGAGTGGATTGAGTTCTTTCTGTTATGACATAATGGCACTTGAAATATGTAGAGCCAGATTTAAGCATTCTGTTATTAAGTGCCCCTTCCCTTTTCCTTTGCTTCAAGTGCCTGTGAATGACTGTTTCCATGGCCATTAGATATACTTAGGTGAGCTCCTCCTGGTGGTCATTTATTTAAGTTGATATTGCTGAGCCAGATGTTTTTTAGGGGAACACTTACCTTTTTCTGATGCCTTTTTCTGGCATAAAAATAAGAAATTAACACTATACTACGCTGATATATTTTCTAGGATTGGGAAAATAAATATTTGGGTAATAAAAGAAAAAAAAATTCAAGATAGAATGAGGTGATTAGGTTCATTATACTATTCTCTCAACATCTGTGTATGTCTGAAAATATTTATAATAAAAGTTAAAAGAAAGATAGAAGGACCAAGGAAATACTTTTAGCAATCCCAGGTAAATCAAGGTAAAAACATTTCCCTGTCACTTACACCTTATGTTAATTTCCTGCTCTTAGTTCTTACCTACAGAAATAGAAAGCCCCGTCCATACTTGGTTATGTCTTTATCAGAAGCTGAGGCTGGGGGCAAGAGGCACAGGATTAGCAGAATAGTCTGAGCACACTTTCAGTTATATATTTATTTATTCCCAGTACTTTATCATTATTTTCTTATCTCTCTCTGTTTTCCCTATTTTCTTGTCCCTTGACTTATTTGAGAGTTAGCTAAGAAGTCATTAAGAATTGCTTTTTTTTTTCTCCTCTTCTCCCTTGTAAATCTACAATTACATGTAAAATACTTTCTGGTGAGCTTAATTGTCTTGTGGGATTTTAGTACAGTGTAAAAATCATTCTCAGCCTTTTTGGATTTGTACATGTAATAGCCATTATTCATATATCTTCCTAGTAGAGAATTAGCAAGCAAAAATAGAGGTAGGATGTCAAGGTAATAATAACCCCACTTTTGTCTCTTTTTTACTTGTGTCTTTTTTCACTCTCATGCATATAGACACATTCAAGTTTCCTCTTTATATACAGTGTTGTTTACATATATAGAACTTAAGAAGTCACTGTGGCATTATAGATTACTTTTTAAAATAAAATTTTTTGTAACTTGACAACTCATGAAACTAAAAAGTGTGTGTGTGTATGTATATATATATACACATATATATATATATACATAAAAGGTACAACAGTATCAAAAACAAAAAGTATGTAGTGACAATTCAAAAAATTTCCTACATGGATCACTTCTTGGTAATGTTGTTATTTTTTACCAGATCTTTTTAATCACAAGTTTTAGGGGATAGCACGGAAGTATTTAGTTGGATTGAAAAAATGTATCAAGCTTGTCTTGATGTAGGTAAAATTTGGTTAATTTGCTTAATCTCACTTAGCCTTAGTTATTGGAGTTACTAATGCTTGGGGTGATGGTAGAGAATGTGTTAACTGATGTGAAAGCACTTTTGTAATTAAAATTGATCATTTAAATCTAAGGTAGAATTTCTTATCGACCTTTAACTTACTCCTCTTACTCCTTTCATTAGGAGGCAGTTGTTATAATTTAATTTGTTATGTGAAAATTAGTTACCATTTGTAAGTAAAAGACTGATGTTTTATGGTAGCAAATACTTTATTCAAATCTATATCTGCTTCTTCCACTGAATTGTTTACCCTCAGGAAGGTTGTTTCACCTATAGTTGTATTATAGTACCTGTTACGTATCATTCATTCATTTACTGAATCTATTTTGGATACCTCTCTGTCAGGCAGTGTACTAGGCTCTTGTTATACAGTGAAGACTGACTTGGAGATAGATGGAGATTATAAGTGTCAAATAAATGTTTTTGATGGACTTTGTAGGAAGTTAACACTGGGTTTTTGTTGTTGTTTTTGTTTTGTTTTTTTCCCATTTTCAAATGAGTTTTCCCCAGACTGATAGAAGAAGAGGATGGTTTGATCACCAAGATAGCCAGATTGGAAAGAATTATTTTCTGTTAAGAAAGGTAGATTTATCATTTTTAAACAGAAGAAAATTTTCGAATGGAAACAACGAAGCCACTTTATCTTCAACTCGAATGAGAATTTAACCTTTGATGTCATGAAATTCTTTCCCCACAAAATTGATGAACATGGAGGACAGACGAGTTATTTTTAAAACCAATAAAGAATAGTAGAATAGAATTTTTTCTTTTTTTCCCTTCATGGCTAGGTGGTTGGTACAGGTTCGTAGATCTAAAAAACTTAAGAACAACACAGGAACTAAAAGTAAGCAGAGGAGACATTGAAATGTAAAGTCCTGACTGTACTTTCCAGATAGAAAACCTGATTAAGCCAAGTTGTTTGTTAACTGTCACAGAAAGAAGAGATCAGGGCAGCTTGTGTGGTGTAAAGAATCCTTAATTCCTTCTTCAAGGAGATAAAAGATGCTGTGGAGAATATGTGGGATATGCTCTGAGTTAATTTTTTACATATTTGGAAGACTTTAAGTAGAAAGGAACTTGATCATTATGCCATGTATTTTTACGATTTTCAGTAGTAACATGATGAATGATTTGAATGTGGAAGCTAGTTAGTGCCGGCTGCTTATAGCAAAAAATTGTTCACATTTGGATTTTCCTTGTGTTTGTGTGTGCTTTTAATTGCACTTTAATTAGTGCTATAAACTTTGTATGTATGTATACATTGTTTATCAGACCATAAAAGAAGACAAAAAGTATTAGAAAGATATTGTTTTGCCTTGTAAATATAAAATTATGTATTTTAAAAATGGAATTGGTTTCTACTATGAAGGTGTAAGGCTTTGTCTTCCATACTGTTGTCTCCCATACTGCTATGGTGAACAAAATGTGATCCCTTGCCCTTAAGAAATTTATCTAGTAGAGAAACTAAGACATGTGTACAAATAACTGTAATATAGGATAAAATATGGTAAGTACCAATAATGTGGAATAAAGTGTATTTGGTAGGTAGGGTATTTATTGATATGCTAATTGATGAGTCAGTACAAATTACTTGTCTATTATTATGTACGAGGTGAATTCCATGTTTTATGTTTTTATGTAGCCAGTAGTGATTTCCCACCTTCTTAGAAAATGTTTTGGTATGCCTGTTTTGACTCTGTATAGAATGATAATGAACTTAATTGAATAATAAAATTTTAAAAAATTCACTTTATCTATGGTGTTTCTATTAATGGTAAATTTTCTTTCTCAAAAGTTTTTTAATCAGGTTCTGATGCTTGGGAAAACATCTATCAGCGATTTGTCAGAGCATGTCTTTGACTTAATTTTGGAGCTCTATAATATTGATAGTCATTTGCTGCTCTCAGTTTTACCCCAGCTTGAATTTAAATTGAAGGTAACTATTCTAAAAATAATATGGTTTTATCAACCAGATTAACAAAGCGCATTATTTGTGGCTTTTTAATCCTTATAGTGGTTTTAACTGAATGTTACAAATGTGGTGGTATATTACTGTTATTTATTTACAAGTTTGTGCCTTGCATATTTGTGTATCTCCAGTGCCTGGCATGGTGCCTAGCAGATAAAATCTGATGAATTAATGATTAGCAGGATGATATTTTCCTTCAGATGTTTCCCAGATAAATTCTGGGTTGTGACTAACTTTTGAGATCATAGCTATACATCAAACTTTTACGTTTTAAAGGCATAGTTTATAGTGGTTCCCAAGACCCCTTGATGTGCCATAAAAATAGTTTAGGGTCTATTATCGACATAGGGTGAAATATTTTCCCTTTATGAATATTATCTTGTACTTGCCTAGCCTATCTTGAAAGCTCCTTTGCTTTTCACATGGCTTTCTGGAATCTTTCGGTAACGTCTTTATTGCCTTGGCATTAAATTATGCCATAAAATTGAGTTTCATTTGCAGATTTGGGGCATATTTTCTCTTTCAAATTGTTACATAAAGATTAAATAAATCTGGTTATAGTTAATACTGTTTGATGAACCCCACTGTACCACCCAGAAAAGTTTTTAAATGATTTCTGTGTTGTATTTCTTGTTTCTAAAAATTTGAATTTGTCTCTTTGAAAACTACAAAATAAATAGTTTATGTTGGTAGTGTAAATACCCCCCAAATGCAGCAAATAATTATTCTCATTTTATTCTGGGGCATATTTTTGGTGTATTTTTCAAGTGAGACATTTGATTCACTGGCATCCTCTACCCCCTTTTTTCATGTAGTTAGCAATTTTGATGAGGCAAAAGGCAGTCATACCTTTAATTATTTGTTGCTTTGATTTTCTCTAATAAAAATATTGAATACTGTAAGAAATACAAAAATAAGAATTATCATCCCTGCTTTCAGCAAATTTAACATCTATTATGGGAGGAAGAGGAAAAAATCCGTATCTAATAAGAGGCCAAATATTATAAGTATCATAAAAGATACAGACAGCATACAATTGAAGCAAAGGAAACAGCATGCAGAATGATATAGAGGTAGGAAGGTGCTGGGTGAATTTGCAGAACGCAAAGAATTACAGTTGCGTGGTAGCATAAAGTAAGTTTAAATCATTCCTGGCTGCCCATTAGAATATTCACCTGTGGAGCCTTAATAAACAAGCAGATGTCCAGGCATTAACCAAGATCAGAATTTCTGTCAGTGGAGTCCAGACATGAGTTTTTGTTTGTTTGTTTGTTGTTTTTTAAAAGCCTTATAGGTCATTCTAATGTGCAGCCAGGGTTAAAACGTACTTTTTTAGAGGAATAATCAAATAATAGAGATGAGTCAGGTCATATCACAGGGGCTTTAAATGATGGGCTTTGGCATTGGTTTAAAATTTAAAAGAAAATCTGTACAGTGCCATCCAATACCTTGAATATTAGTGCTTTTAACAATCTCTAATTGTCACATTTTGTGTTCAAGTGTAGTATTGTGGCTGGCTCATTCATTTAAATATTGTCATTTGTTGGAGGTACCAAAAGCAGTAATAAAATTTGAGTTCTCATCCCCAGAGTACCCATTTTCTATATAAAGTGGAAACTTTAGTTTTTGCATGTGTAAGGCTTCATCACGTCGTTGAACTCCATTATGAATCTGATGTACGTAGATGAACTGACTCTCCTGTTGGGAGATTTAGTGCATATTTATTTCTACAAAGGGCTTAACAAGTACCTTCATACATAAGTCTCTGTTTACTGTAGGATTGGCCTCTATCAGTGTCTATTCTTAAAGACCACAAATAGTTTTTCAAGGGTCCCAAGTAGGTTTGATGCAAGTTAGCTTTTGATTTTGATTTTGAATGGAAACAAGCCTCAATTGTAGGAGGGGCCACTAAATCTTAATCAGACTTTGGGATGAATTTTCATGTAGGAGAGTACTCCTTTAATGTAATTTGAGATGATTAGAATATTTAAGGTAACATTTAATTTTATGAAAAACATATTAAACATTTTTATGTATAATTTTTCAGCTGAAGTTCATAAAAGGTTTTCTGTGGAATTGGAGATTAAGGGAAATCATGGGAAAAATTATTCTCAGTATATCTACCTCATGGTTTTAAAGCTGTGGTTGTGTTTTATTTTAGAGCAATGATAATGAGGAACGCCTTCAAGTTGTTAAACTACTGGCAAAAATGTTTGGGGCAAAGGATTCAGAATTGGCTTCTCAAAACAAACCACTTTGGCAGTGTTACTTGGGCAGGTATATGATTTTGGTGTCCTGTTTAAAAGTAATATGTATTTATATCTACTTACTATTTTAAAACAGCACCCACATTTAAGATTGTTTCCTGAAATCATAAAAATGAGGGGTTTTATATTTTGAAATTCTTGAATGCTGATGGCGATTGGCCATATTTACAGTTTCCCCTTCTTATTTTGTCTTCAGTAATTTTTAAAAGATACATTTAAAAAGCTATCTCACAAAGTATTATAATCATGAAATTGAAGTGTATTATTACATAGTGATTAATTCCAACCAAAAATACATCATGGTGAGATATAGCCTCTCCACAAAAAAATTATATTTAATTAGATTATTTGGAGACATTGTAAAGATAAAAGGGTGTCCATAGAATGAATAAATAAATGATTATGTATATTCCTCCTACTAACCTCCTTTCTACATGTCTTATGATAATGAGGAAATGATAACCTGGGCTTCTTGTATGCTTTTAATGATCCACAAACCTCCTGAAATCGGTTAAAAAATTTTGAATGTGTTTCTATATTTTTTCTATGAGAGGGGTTTATTTTATTACTTTTCTAAAGATACCCCGACCTTGAATATGTTAAAACCACTTCCAAGTGCCCTGGCTGAAACCTACTTTGACCCTGAGGATAGAGGAGGATTTTTTTCCCCCTTTTATTATTATGCTTATAACAAATAATGCAATTAAGTCATAAATAAACAAGTAAATAGGATTGAGATTCTTACTCTATTTTCTTTGTATTGAAATATTTGCATTGTCATCACCACTTTTCTTTCCATTTCGTTACCAGAACTATCAATGATTATGATAAAGATAATCTCTTCTGGTCTTGTTTTTCTAATTTGTCAAATCATATAAGCCTTTATATGTTAAGCCCTAAATTCTTACTCTGTTTTCTTATCTCTTATGTAGCTCAATAATAATATTTAACAAGGTGTGTTAAACTAATAAATATTAGCCCATTGTCATTTTGAGTTTGATTTCTAGACTTTTTCCCCTTAAATACAATGAGCAAGAGGGCAAATTAGTTTAATTAAACTGTGCAACTAAAATCAAAATCTATTTTATTTAATGTGCTAAAACAAATACAATTTTACATATAGACATTTAATATATCTTTAAATCAGGACTTGGATTAGCCAGACTTTATTTTATAGGATTTTAGGAGGAAAAATTCTAATTTAAATTTTTTACCTTTTGATTACATTGTAATTTTTCCTTTTTTTATTAATGACATAAAACTTGCATGTTATTACCAATTTTAGGGAGCTAGAGTATTTTTTTAAAGATGTCTTTTTAATGGTTATTTGGTACGTGTTTAGTTGAGAAAGGTTAAAGTATACAGGGATTGAGTACTTGGATTCAGAACACTCAGGAAACTATATGAGACCAGAGACTAGATTTTACAGACTAGACTTTTTTTGAGTGTACTTCATAAAGCAGTTTGTTTCCTAATAATAATCTTTTATGAGTAATTTGTTGCTCCTTCAGAAGACTTTTTTTCTTTCTGATGCTAGATTTTGTTTCTTATGGTATTAGGTGATACAAGATTTGGAGACTTTTTGATCTTTGGGAATTAAGACTTATGAAAATGTCAAATGGAAAATTCTTGCTTCACTTTAACGTTCTTGTTGTTACTTAAGATCTAAAAAAAAACCCTACTGCTTTGTAGTCCACAATGAACTTATGTATATAGGCTTTGAACATCAATGGTTTAGAGACAACTAGTCATCATGTGCTTCCTGATGGAGGAACACAATGCCATTATCAAGTAGTCTTGCTAAAAAATGAACGTGAATATGATCAAGTCTCTAGACCTGATTCCTAATGTGCAGGATTTAGGAGAGAGGGGAACCTGTTAATTGACATCAGAATGATAAAATTATCAAAATCTAAACTGTGGAAAAACACTACACACACAAACACAAAACAGTTGCTTCACCAGATTACAAAGGAAAAGAAAAAGAGGGGAAATATAAGAGTAAAAGATACTTAAATGACTTATCAACAAAAGAGTTTTAACTTTTTAGAGATACATACTAAGGTATTTACATATACATGTAAAAATTTGCTTTGATATTAGTGGAAATAATTATGATAGATAGGAGTAATTTTGGCACAATTTTAGAGTCATATAAAGTAATACAGGGTTTAGTGCAAGATCTACCAAACATTTGTGAATGTTCTGTATTTAAGAAAGAATAATTTGAGGAAAAGCTTTCTTTTCAATGTGGGATTTAATAATGTGTATGTGCATTATGTATACGCATATACTTGCATAAACAGATATATTTGAAATTATAGGGCTTCCTTGGTGGCGCAGTGGTTAAGAATCCGCCTGCCAATGCAGGGGACACAGGTTTGAGCCATGGTCCGGGAAGATCCCACATGCCGCGGAGAAACTAAGCCATATGCCACAACTACTGAGCCTGTGCACTAGAGCCTGCGAGCTACAACTACTGAGCTTGCATGCCACAGTTACGGAAGCCCGCACGCCTAGAGCCCATGCTCCACAACAAGAGAAGGCACCGCAGTGAGAAGCCTGCGTGCCACAATGAAGGAGTAGCTCCCACTCACCTGAGCTAGAGAAAGTCCGCACGCTGCAACAAAGACCCAACACAGCCAAAAATAATAATAAATAAAATAAAATAAATAAATGTATATATAACAAAAAAGAAAGTATACTATTTATAGGAAAAATTTTGTCATTCCAGTTCTTATATTTGAGCCAAATGTGTACTGTTTAAACATCCTCCTTAAAAGTACATAGTTCTCACAGGAGATTAACCTAGTTTAATATAGAGGTTCCAAAGCATTCTTACATACATAGTATATCAAAAACTTTGTTAAAATAGTCTGGTTCTGCTTTGAATTATCCTGTATAAATTGTTTTTTCTTTTATATTTATTTATTTATTTATTTATTTATTTATTTATTTATTTATTTATTTATTTATTTATTTATTTATTTATTTATTTATTTATTTATTTTTGCTGTGTTGGGTCTTCGTTGCTGTGCGAGGGCTTTCTCTAGTTGCGGCAAGTGGGGGCCACTCTTCATCGCGGTGTGCGGGCCTCTCACCATCGCGGCCTCTCCGGCTGCGGAGCACAGGCTCCAGATGCACAGGCTCAGCAGTTGTGGCTCACGGACCTAGCCACTCCGCGGCATGTGGGATCTTCCCAGACCAGGGCTCGAACCCATGTCCCTTGCATTGGCAGGCAGATTCTCAACCACTGCGCCACCTGGCAAGCCCTGTTTTTTCTTTTAATTAGAGAAATAAATATAAATTAAGTGCAGGTTAAACACTTATCTGTCTCTCTTATTTTAAAGATTACTCTGTGACTTTATATTTTATCAGGTTTAATGATATCCATGTACCAATTCGCCTGGAATGTGTGAAATTTGCTAGCCATTGTCTCATGAACCATCCTGATTTAGCAAAGGACTTAACAGGTACTGTATACCCATAATGGCAAATATTCCTAGATGCTCTTTGGTGAAAAAAATTGGTTTTATATATAGGAAAAAAAAACCTTTTTATTTTTGGTGGTTTTTTGTGATTATTGTCAGTGAAGTCTTCTTGTTTCAGTTCATCATCATGGTGAAGCTACATTTTTTATCTCCTAGTACCTACATAGGCTAGAAGCACTTACATAAAAAGTAGCGTTATCAGAGACAATATTGGTTTCTTAATTTAAGAACAATTCTAAAAGTATTTCAGGTATTTGGATTTGAACAGGTCTTGACTTTGCATAGATTATGGGACTTCAGTCGTCTTTAATATTTTGAGAACTTAGGTGAGAGTCGTTAATTTATGAACTAATTTAACCATGCCTAATGGAGGTAACTTTTCTGAAATCTGTATATTGATGAGGTATTTCAGAACTTTGCATTTTTATAGTAATGAGAATACTGTGTATCTGACTGTTGCTGCTCTGTTAAGGTTTTTAAAGTTATGAAATAGTTCAGAGAATACGGATGAATACGGCAGCCACTGTCTTCCTCAGAAATGTTGGCATTTTGCTGTATTAGCTTAGGAGGTTAAAAAAAGAAAGTAAATTGTAGATACAGTTGAAATGCTGTTCACAAACTCCTCTCATTCCTACTTCTGTAGAGGGTAACCTGTCTGTTAAATTTGTTCTGCATTCTGTTCATGTTTTTCTATCTATGTCACATGTGTATCTGTACATAAGTTATACATAGTATTCTTATGTTATTTGAAAATTTTATTGAAATAATTTGAATTTGATATAGTTGAACTTATTCCTACTATCTTACTTTGTGTTTTCTATTTTGCATACCTATTCTTTGCTTCTTTTATTTCTATTTTTCTTCTCTTCTGCTCAGCTGATTACTTTTCTTCTCATTTTTCCTTTTTTTATCCATATGGGCTTGGAAGTTAACATTCTCCTTCATGCTTTTACTGCATAGTTGATTAATAAAGTCTGAAGTTAATCAGAACACTAGCTTCTTTCTGAGCAATCAAGGACCCTTGAATGGTTTACCTCTGAGCACTATCTTCCCATCTTTCATATTATTGCTTGTTATTATTTAGTTATTTAGTCTTTTTAAAATTTTACCAACTTGTAGTACATTTTAAACTGCTTTTTATGGGAGATACCCTGCTTGGAGAACCCTCTGTCTCCCTACTGACACCTGAACTTGGACTGCTCGCTGTGTGTGAGCTTCTGCTTTATAGCATTCATCTTAAGATGATCCGTTCTTCCTCTCTCTTTTGCCTTCCCCCTCTCCTTCCCTTCTTTTCTCCCCCTTTTTCTTCTGTGTGACCCTGAGCGTGTGTGTGTGTGTGTGCATGCGTGCATGTGTGTGTCTATGTATGTCTGTCTGTTTCTTCCTTTTCTCTTCCTCCTTCTCTTTTATCCTGGATGTTTCTTTTACTCTGGAGCATCCTTTTCTTGTGTTATGTATGGGTGCAGTATTCTCTGAGAATATTAATGATAGTATTTTGGAGTTTTCTTTTTCTTAAAAATGTCTGTTTCACCCACTTGTTTTTCCCACTTTTTATTTGCTTTTGTCTGTATTTTCCATGTTAGAGGCTTTCCTCAAATGCTTGGCAATCCGTGGCTGTCGGCTTTTATTAAGAGTGGGGGACTAAATTAAAAGCTGTTCAGAAAGCCCTGAGCATATGGATGGGATTGTTGACTCTGAACTTCACTGTAGGGTGATCGGGGTGGGTTGTTTGTTGGAAAACCTTTAGTTTAGATACTTTCTCTTTGGCTATTCATATTCCCCAGAAAAGAGTATCCTACCAGGAGTTTAATTTTAATTGCTTGTGTCTTTGGGACACCGTATTATTACTTTATTTTTTATTATAGAGTAGTATTTCATTGTATGAATACACCATAGTTTGCTTATATCCTTTTTTTTTTTTTCTTTTGACGGATATCTGGGTTGTTTTTGGTCTGGGGTGATTATGATTAAGATTACAGTGAGTATTCTTGTATAAGTGTTTCTGTGGATTTATGTTTTTATTTCTCTTTGGAACTACTTAGGAGTAAAATTGCTGATCATAGGGTAAATGTATGTTTAACTTTATAAGAAATGACCTAGTTCTTCATAGTAGTTGTACTATTTCCCACTCGCACCAGAAATGTTTGAGGGTGCAGTTGTTCAGCATCCTTGCCAACATTTTGTATCGTCAGTCTTTTTGGTTTTAGCCATTCTCATAGGTCTTAATGTTTGTTCAGCATCCTTGCCAACATTTTGTATCGTCAGTCTTTTTGGTTTTAGCCATTCTCATAGGTCTTAATGTTTGTTGTGATTCTAATTTGCATTCTCCTGATGACTAATGAGATTAGCCATCTTTTTATGTGCATATTGATATATATGTTCTTTTATGAAGTATCTGTTTAAATTTTAAACCCATCCTTTTTTAATTGGCTTGTTCGGTGTTTTTTTTTTTTTTCTTGTTGATCTGTAGTAGTTCTGTACATAGTCTGTATCTTTTTAAAGTATTTTTTCCATAGTCAGAACTTCAATGCATTGTTTACTCTTGGCTAAATAATAGATATTTTGTTTTTTTATAGCTGTCTGAAATATACTTTAGATGTGAATAATTTCACCAATAACCTTTTTAGTCCTTATCATTGTTTTGAATGTTTTGCTTTATCAAAGGATAGTGTACAGTTTCATTTCTTATGAAACATTTATCTTGTTATGTATTTCCTAGTCTCTAGCCTCCTGGCACATATTAATTTTTAGAGTTGGCTAAAAGACAGATTTGAAAAATCTAGGGGTCTAACTATTAGTGCAGATTTTCAACCACTCCATTCCATGTTTTCAGCTGCTGTCTTCATCTCTGCCTTTCTCATTGCTTGGTGCCTTGAATTTCAGGGTTCTTCTACCCTGGAAATGAGCTTGTCATGACTTTTCTTTCCCTTTTAGATTTCATCCTTCTCCTTTGTCCCTGGGCATTTACCAGTAATCCATCTGCCAAAATTTTGGTGAGAAATCTCTTCTGCTATGATCTCTTCTCTTGTTACTTGTCCCTTTTAAAAGACATTTTCTTAGGGTTTCAGGAGTGAGCTGAAATAAATATGTTAAAAACATACATTTATCTTCTTTTCTCCATAGTGTGTTTATGAGCTTCATCCTGTTCCTTCAGCCAAGTTTTGAGGGACGTAGCCATATTGGGAAGAGTATTGTTAGATGCTGCATCATGCTGACTGTTGAGAATTTCTTCCTTGTCCTGTTTTCTCTTCCTCTGCACAGTTAATATCTATAAGTCAATAGCTCTTGTATATACCTGTTTAATATGAATGATTTGTTTTAGTGAAATGAGGATGCATCTGAAAATTGATGGTGTGTCATTGGTTTTTCCATTTTGTAGTGGCACCTGAAATAATAATACGTATTGCATTTGAAACAAGTACAGCGAAAGTTAAAATTCCTGTCTTTATCTTGATGGGTAAATGAATTTGAGATATATTTAGCATGGGGCATTTGAAATCAATACTAAAAATAACCTTCTTTTTTGTGATACATAAAATAATATTTCCATTTCTTCAGAAGTTTTTTAGCGACATGTTGTCTTAAACACTTTTTGAAATAGTTCCTGTTAGTAGAGGATGCTCAAGGTGGAGGGGCTTAGGACCTGGGCATTGATTTTATGAGCTTTTGCATTATATTGTTAACTGTTAATTTACTGAGACGTAAATCCATTCACAATCATAAGCACTGTTTGTTTATAGACATGGCTATGTATGTTACTCCAGATCCAAACAATGAAATTTTATCTTACTGGTCATATAATTAAAAAGCTGAATAATAATTTATGTTCACTTGTGGTACCTCTTCTTTAAACCTAATATATCATTACTGAAGATTGTTAATTTTTTCTTTCAGCTTTCTCAGTGCCAGATCTGAACTTCCATGTTTTTGACTTTAAGATTCTCCTCCAGTCACTCGTAATTGTTAAATGTTTCATTTCTTCTGTCTTCCCTTTGGCCTTTCTTTTAGTTCAGTTAAACAGAATTGCCTTACGGTCTTTCCTGTAATCCTATTTCTCGGCTGCCATTACCTTAATTTTACTCTTTCAATAACCTCACTAAGGGTTTACCTAGTTAAGGGATAGAAACTTGAATTCTCTAGCCTTTTCCCATTAGAACCACTTGACTTGAATATTTTAACCATTTAAAAAACAAAAGTGAAATATTTAACATTGATACACTTCTTGGTTCATTTATATGGTTTGTTGAATTAATGAGTTTAGGAACTCCTTAGTTAACTACCCTGTCCCACAAATGGGGAGGGGGTTTACTACTCAGTTGCATGTAAACTACTGTATTTTGCCTGAAGGACTGACCTTCTTTCCTTCTTCCTTCTCTTTCTCCCTTTCTCTCTTACCTACTCCTAATGTTTTTGAAATATTGAACCTTCTACTTAGGTTTTGTTTTTGTTGTGGTTTACTTTCAAAGATCTTATGCAATCTTTTAGAACATTTTAGTTGTCAGAGTTTCATTTTAATCAAATAAAATTTTATCTTTCAGAGTATCTTAAAGTGAGGTCACATGACCCTGAGGAAGCTATTAGACATGATGTTATTGTGTCTATAGTTACAGCTGCTAAAAAGGATATTCTTCTGGTCAATGATCACTTACTTAATTTTGTGAGAGAGAGAACATTAGACAAACGGGTAAGTAGGGTTAATAATTATTAGTAGGTTTGCATTTTGAATACTTGAAGTTTAATAGTATTTCATTTGAAAATATTGAGATTTAAATGTAATTAGCCCTTTTGGGGGGGAGGCATTTTAATATCTAAAATAATGTTTATGAGAAGATTTTACTTTTTGTTACATTAAATTTTATTAGTTTTTCTTTATTAGTATTATTTGTTCTCATCCTCAAAATGGGCCAGCTCTAAATGGTAGAGTAATCAGATGTTTAACCTGTACACTAATTTTAGTAAGTGACTTTTGAAAAGGCCTCTGAACACAACTTCTCTTTTCTCTTTTTCCTTTCATTGAGTATCAGTTCATAGTCCTCTAGCTGATTGTATTATAATTTCTATGGAATAGAAAATACAAGATGTTTTCTTTTTTCTTTTAATTAATTAATTAATGTATGGCTGCGTTGGGTCTTTGTTGCTACATGCAGGCTTTCTCTAGTTGTGGCGAGCAGGGGCTACTCTTTGTTGTGGTGTGCAGGCTTCTCATTGCAGCGGCTTCTCTTGTTGTGGAGCACGGGCTCTAGGAGCATGGGCTTCAGTAGTTGTGGCACACGGGCTCAGTTGCATGTGGGATCTTCCTGGACCAGGGATCGAACCTGTGTCCCCTGCATTGGTAGGCGGATTCTTAACCACTGCGCCACCAGGGAAGTCCCAGAAATGTTTTCAACATGGCAAAGCTAACCCCAGCAGAGCAGCATGCTTCGAGCCTATCTCCCGTGATCCCAAACCTTCCTTCTAGAGCACTGAACAGCTCCACTCTTTAGTTAGTGGCTTCTGAAGAGAGCAGTGTCTCTTACATTTGTATTCCATGTTGCCTGGAATGTATTAGGCACTCAGTAAGTGTTTCAGTGAATATTTATTCTCCCCTCCTCCCCACTGCCTTTCCTTGATGGCATGGATTTTACAGACTTAGACTTAAGAGTAATTTTGGTGAAGGATGAAAATCTTTGGTGTATTTAGGGGTTAATAAGCAAAGAAAGTGGGAGGCCTTTTGGTAGATATGAATAGCTCTAACTAGGTAAAAACTTCACAACATTTTGAAAGTCACTTGTATGGTCGATTGTGCTATCTCCATCATTTAATTCTCTCTTTGATCATGTGGGTTGTGGATGGAGAATACCTGGACAGGAATTGCATGGTTTTCCCTCCAAATCTATAGGTATTCAGAGCAACTTATTTTAGTTGATAAATTTAGACTTGTTGTTATTGAATATTTCAGTAGGGAATTAAACAATGAAAAGGCCAAAAGCTATAAAGAAGGAAAAGGAGGTTTGCATCATGGTAGGATAACAGCCTTCTAAGTGTTCAAGTAAACTTTTTCATAATTACACTTAGAATTTAACCTAAGTATTTGTGTATTATTGGGATTATAATTCATGTATGTTTTTGATCATCATGTTGTGTTCATCATAGGACTGCTTGGTTTATTCATATAAATATTAATTGAGTACCAAAAAATAATTAAATATATTTATGTTACTGGCAGTATTAGAATATGCTCTGTATCTTTAAATTTTCCCTGAAGTAGCACTTTCGGGAATTAGAGATAAGATAGGGAATTGGAGATAAAGTTTTTACAAATATATTGAATTCTTATTTTATGAGTAAAGCTTTTGAAGTCTTTTATTTCAGTATGTATGCAGTGGATGGATGA
This sequence comes from Balaenoptera borealis, assembly GCF_965194805.1. Taxonomy (NCBI): domain Eukaryota; kingdom Metazoa; phylum Chordata; class Mammalia; order Artiodactyla; family Balaenopteridae; genus Balaenoptera; species Balaenoptera borealis. The sequence goes on from NC_138877.1 coordinate 10,211,483, forward strand.
AATAAGGACTTTTATTTACTGTAATTAATTGAAAGAGAAACCAAGAGAAAAATGTTGCTGTGAGTGACAGACTGCAAAGGAAAAATTAATAATCTTCGCAGATTCATGAAGTTCTAAATATTACTTACATCCTACTGATTATAGTGCTGTGTTTATGTAAAATTTAAGATTAAACTCATACCAACATAATTAATGTTAGGTATACTATAACAGATATGTATTTATTTTACAAAATAGTTGAATACATTTATAGCTGAACGTCTTTGCCAGATATACAAAATGAACCACTGATGTGTCTTTGCATTCAGCATCTGATAAAGCCATTGTCATGTATACCTTTAATACAGATATGCTTAATATAGACCATAATTTGGAAAAAAATCTATAAGGAATAGCTCACAGTTTATCCACTTAATTGTATTTGCCTTTTACAATTTGGTAGCGTGCTTTCCCTCACTCATTCTAAGTGACATTATGTAGATTGTGATTGAATTTTGTTTTTTAGGGATTGGTAATGGGTTTAAGATATCAAAGCATTAAAATTCTTTATACATGTTAATAGATGTCTGTGCTTGACATAGTAGATATATTAAAATGATAGTTGTGTTTTTTCATACAGTCATTACAGATTGACATCCAGGAACTGAGGTATGATGAAAATAAATTGTGTAAAGTAAATTAAAAAACTGGGAAACTAGACTTCACTGAATTAATATAACGGAGGCATTTTTAAATTACAAGAAAAATTTTTGTTTTCTTTTTTTAAGTGGAGAGTGCGCAAAGAAGCCATGATGGGACTTGCCCAGATCTATAAGAAATATGCTTTACAATCAGCAGCTGGGAAAGATGCTGCAAAACAGATTTCATGGATCAAAGACAAATTGCTACATATATATTATCAAAATAGTATTGATGATAGGTAAGTTAAAGACACCACGTGTAAAATGTTTGGTGCTTTTGGTATTATATAACTGTTGTTGAGCTGTTGTTTTAGGCTAACTATTTTCTTTATAACTTTAAACTCCCTCCTCAGTTTTTACTGCAAATTAAAGGTAGTGAGTGACTAGTTGCTTTCCCAACAAAGCCATAAATGAAATAGTAATGTACATATAACTTTAGGGATGGATACGTCTTTTATGGTCATTTTCGTATACTATGTTTTAACAGAGTACTATTTGAAAGTAGGAGTGTATGTAATTATGATTTAAATTTTGTTTCATAGGTAATTGTGTTATAAGGATTCACATTCATTTTTTCAAATAAAATTAAAATAAATATACACCCTTTGGATTTAGACATTTTAAATAAAAACAATTCCTACTCAAGTCTAAAAATAATAGTTTATAAATTTATATAAAAACACATTATCTGAATATAATCTTTGTATTTTTCTATTCCAGTGTGTAAGGTTAGATCTTGTATGGAACCTAGCAATTTAGTAGTTAGTAGAACTGTAAATTCTGCTTGCAGTCTGCATTGATTTGATGAATTTGAGGTCCAAATGATCTTGCTTATTAACAGGTGAGAATGAGAAAATTAAGAACCAGTAGGACATCTTACAATTTTAAGAGGTATGGGAAGTAGAAACTGAGTATCTTAGGTTGATATTATCTAAGAGACTTTATAGTTATTATTTTTAGAAAATTGACGTTTTTAAGCTTTTTGAGTGTGTGGCATCAGTGCACAGAGATTTGCGTTATGGTTTCATAGCCCACCCCCCACCGTTTAATTTTTCTTTTTTTTCTTTCCTTTTCTTTTTTTCTTTTTTTACTTCTATCTAGGTCTCTTTTCATGATGATCACTACGAAAAGTCAAGAATCTTAAACATTTCTTTATGATTAACTTACAGATGATTAGAATTTGTCACTTGGAAGGTTCTGGTGTAGTTTTTTAACCCTTTATTATTTAGCCAATGAAGTTGAGTCCCTGGTATATAACTTGCCCAAGGTCATGCAGAAGTAGTTAATCTTAGTTAGGTATAGGACTGATTCCAGTACATCCAGCTAAAATTTTTTCTTTGGCTCTTCTTCTTATAGAAAGAAATCTTTGATTTGGAAATCTCATCTCTACTCAGAAGGAAGAAGCTCTTTTATATGTGTTCTTTATGTGTTTCGGAAATTTACATACATACTTAATACCTACATTTAAAGAAATTAATACAGTACTTTATGTTTTTTCGTAGATTGCTTGTTGAACGGATCTTTGCTCAATACATGGTCCCCCACAATTTGGAAACTACAGAACGGATGAAATGCTTATATTATTTGTATGCCACACTGGATTTAAATGCTGTGAAGTATGTTTCAAATGTTAAACTCTGTTCTTTCCATCTTTTGCAGTATGTTGGATTTTATGGAAAAGAAAACTGTATTTTTAAATGTCAACAATTTATATAATGCAAACATTGTTTAAATGGTCAGACACAATAAAATACTTGGATATTTTTTCAGAAAGTACTGCTATTAACATGAGATTAACAAGGATTTTTGTAACTAATTAAAAAACAGAGCTGATTGACATGGAATCTTTTAGGATTTAGTTTTTCTCTCTCCAGATTTTCATATTGTTGTCTCAAGAAATGCTGATGTACCTTTTGTTTTTGTTTGTATTCCTTAAGGCATTAGAAAGGTCCATATTGTGAAATTAGTACTTTCTTATTTTCACCTGATACTGATTTGAATTATAGTGTAGGGCAGTAGGATACACATTTTTGTGCTGCATAGCCTCAACATGGTGTTATAGTTTGATGTAAAGGTAAGCACAAATACATTTTTATGACCATGTTTCATTCAAAAAGTTCTTTTGTATGGCTTTGTAGGGAATTGGCATTTTGGACATGGGAGAGGCATTGCTAATTGAATCGTACTGAGGCTTAGGAAATTGAGGCCTAGAGATGGATATGCTCTAGGTTTCAGAAAGTTTAGATCATCAGTATTCCAGTGAATGTGTAACTTAATCCCCAGCTAATGGGGATTAAATATTCAGAAATTAGAAGTCTAAGGAGCTGTATATAATTTTCATTCCTACCACAGCTTAATGGGACTTTTAACTGCACTTCCCACATGGAAATTATTATATATGCTATTTATATCTTTCATAAGAATGTTGAGAAAAAGGGTTGTAGGGGGAGAAATGTACATTTCTTGATATCCACTGTACTTCAGGCACAGGAATATGTGTTAACTGTGGCTTCTTTTCTGCTACAATTGGCAGAGTTGAGTAGTTTCAACAGGGACCTTATGACCCACAAAGCTTATAATATTTAGTTTCTGGCCTTTTATAGAAAAAGCTTGGCAACTCCCAGTATAAATGATTTTTTTTCTGTTTTACACATGATGAGCTGAATCCCACAGAGATCAATGAACTTGCACAAAATTACACAAGTAATAAGAGACAAAGCCAGAATTTGAACTCAGTTCTTCCCGGTTCCAAAGGTCATTCTTTTTCCACTGCATATAGTAAAATATGTTACCACTATAATTAATTGTGAAACATAAAATTTTCATATGCTAGCATCTGTGGAATTGGAATGCATCCTTTTCTTCATGGTGCAGTTGATGGCCTCTTAGAATGGATGAGAATAGGATATGTATATATCCCATTTGAAACAACCTATTTAAATCACACCCAATCTGGACACCTTGACTCAGTTCAACTGTCACTCAGGAGTAAAAATGAATTAAAGACACTTTCAAGCAAAAAATGAGAGTTCATCACTCATAATTCCTACTTGGAAAAATTACTAAAGAATAAAAAAGGAAATTGAATCCAGAAGGAAGGAATAGGATAAAGTTTTCTTTACAAGGGGTTGGGGTCTGGATTAAAAAGTAGGTTATCATCTAGGCTGATATTGTGCCAGTGTACACCACTGCAATGATATGTGAACTCTCTTGAGAGTCCCTGGGATACCCCGCCACATGCCTGGGTGGACCCTGTCAGATAACAACATGTTAAGATGGCAGGTAGTGTTCTAATGTTCTTTTGTCATATAAGAGTGAGGACAGACATGTTGATTAATTAGACCATGAATCAAGTGTGCATATTAAAACTTTGAGTCACCCCTAAAAAAATAGAATTCGAATGTATAACGTCTAAACCCATAGGAGCAAAAAATTAATGAAAACTTTAATACCAGAAGTGGAAAAGAAAATAAAAAATAATTGAAAATAGAATATACAAAACATAAATAGCAGTTTCAAAACTAAATATTTTTATCAGATATCATTCATCACTTAAATGACAAGTCCATTTGATTGAATTAAAAAGAAAAAATGGTGACATAGGAGATATACTGGAAAATAATGTCATGGAAACATTGAAAGTAATTTCCAATCTGTGGATCAATTGATTCTACAGAAATGGTTGGTGAGTGAATGAGTATTTATCTCTTTTAAGTTAAAATACTTGAGATATATATATATATATATATATATATGTATAATGTTTTTAAAATTATTTTTTATTTTAATCAACTTCTTGGAATTAAGTGACCAACTATACACCTAATGCTTCTTAACATTTTATTACTTACACTTTAACTTTAATCTGTGATTATTTTCTCCAAAAGTCTTTACGCTTATTATCATGAAGTATTTAATGCACACAAATCACGAGTTTTGAAGCATAGTAATAAAATAAAACTATGTATGAATCTACCACCCAACTTGTGAACACGTCTCTCTTTCATCCTCCTATCTTCCTCCCGGAGGAAACCACCAGCCTTAATTTTGTGTTTCTCATTTCCTTTTAAAAAAGTTTTATCATATGTATGTATGTATCCCTTAATAATATATTTTTAATTTTTGCTTGTTTTTGAACTTTATGAAAATGGAATAATTGTGGGTATAGTCTTCTGTGACTTGTTTTTTCACGCCACTCTATTATGTTCCTAAACTTCATCTACTCTATATATATAGCTTGTGGGTCATTCATTTTCACTGTGGTACTGAATTACTTTGTCATTAAACCATAGTTTTATTCCATCATCTTGGCATTGCAAATCTGAGTCAATGGAAAGAATGGACATTTGTGTGTTTCCATTTTTTTAATAATACAAATAGTACTACTGTGAACATTTTTCAATTTAGTATACACATGCAAGGGTTTCTCTAAGGTATGGTTATGAATGGTTCTCAAATTTGGCTGCATATTGGAATCACGTGGAGAGGTTTAAAAAATACTGACACATGAATCTCATCCTCAGAGATTGTCATTTAATTTGTCTGGAGTGTAGTATGGGCATTGGGGTTTTTAGGAAAGCGTTTCTGGAGATTGTAATGGGCAACCAAGGTTTAGGATCACTGGTATACAGCTATGAGTGGAATTGCTGAGAATGCATGTTTTCAGCATTATAAACTAGTCAAATTATTTCCCAATATGATTATACTAATTTATACTCTTACCAGTGGTTTGTAAGTTCCTACATCCTCCAATACATTATCAGGCATCTTATTTTTTGCCAATTTTGGGGGTATCAAATTTTTTCTCATTTTTTTCATTGTCCTGAATACTAATAATATTGATGTTTTACTTAATGTTTCTAATTTCACCACAGTCCTCTGTATATAACACTCTGTATTATAACACCTGTCTTACTTCATTCATTTACATTACCATTCTAGCCCAGAAAGTCATTTGAATTTTTGTGACCTCTAATTAGTGTGAAAAGTATTTTAAAATAGCTGCTTGGCAGGCGGGTTCCTGCTAAGAACTTGTTTGGTAAGGATTTTTCTTATTTACTGAAAGAGCCATATATTTTATTCTATATCTGTGTTCTTTTGGGGAAGACAAAATACTTCCTATATTTTAGACTTTTTGATGTGTACCCACTTTTGGGTAAGTCCCTAGGTTAACTATAAGTATATTGATTACTGGAAAGGAGAATAGAGGCAAGCTTGGGTACTGTCTGATCATGGTGTGTATTTCCACCTACCCCAAGTTCCCCAGAACAACTGTCAGTGACAAGAGTAAGTGGTAGTATCAGGTGTCCTGGTTGTGATCTTCTCTTTCATTGATCAGGCTCTCATCTAGACAGTTTTGAACTGTGGAGTCTGATGGGTAATTTGCCAATTGGGAGCAGAAGGTTGGAGGAGAGGTTCTCTTCAACATTTGGACAAGTTTCTGACTGCAGCCCAATGGTAGTCGTCTTTTTCTTTGAACTGATGCAAACTTGTGGTATGTTGGTTCAAACAAGGAGAAGCCAAAGTGAGGGAACTAGTTGTCTACTTAAAATGTCACTTAACAAATGTAACAGTATCCAGGCTCTAACCAGATTTTTCACGTTTATTTAGTGACAGAGCTGGAATTCAGGCTAATATTAAATAAATGGATATCTGTCTTCCTATTGTAGTAATACTGCTTCTACTAGTACAACTTTTTTTCCTTAAGTACTATTTAGAAAGGCAAAGCACAAGGACAGATTGTCTTTGCTGCTTAATATAATTTAATTGAAATGCTCAAGAGGATGCTCCCCCTGAATGTTATAATACAAATTCTTAGTCAGTGATGGTCACTTTTTGATTTAAGCTATAGCCATAATAGTTTATAATAAGCTTTAGAATTGCTTAAGATTTCATCTTTAAGTTTATAAAAGATAATTTCTGCTTTATTTTTCTGCTTTAAGTGAAAGCAAGTTTCAAAATCCAGGGCCTTCAGAAGTTTTAAGTAGTGAAAAGATGTATAGGTAAGGAGAGAATTCATTGACTTCGGAGTTCACAAGTAATTTCACAGATGACTACTCTGTTTCTTTGAAAATTATTTACAGTCCTCTGGATAATGGTCATTTTTGTTTTAATGTTTACATTCTTAAAGTGTGCCAGTTAAACTTTATGGAACTTTAGTAGCTTGAAGACAGTAAAGTTTAGGTATTTTAAGGTGAAAATGCCCCAGTACTGTTGTTTTGCCAGTACCATGTTGAAGGGACTACTGTAAAGGAATTGTCCAAATTTAAGCTAATTTGTCTCCTTTAAAAAATGCAAAGGTATTTTTAAAACATACTGCTGAGGAGGGTGAAAATATTAAACAATTGCCTTGTCTATCAAAAGAAAAAGTGTGTTTTTATATGGTTTTATATGCTTCTATATTAAATTACTCTTATGGCAATGCTTCATATGTGTGATAATGGAGGTTAATAGAAGTATAGATAATTGAAAACAATGAGAAGTAATATTTGGTTTTGGAAAATTTCCTTTTTAAAATTTTAAATGTGAGTGGTTCTGATATTCTATATCTTAATATTTAAATAACATTAACTGCTGTCTATGATTTATGTATATTTTCTTGAGTATATAATTTTTTTTAGATTTAAATTTCTGCCTGAGAACAATAAAAGTGTTATGGTGATATCAAAATTTTTGCCGTAAAAAATGAATGTTCACTTATATACATATAATGTAATTCATAAATATTACTTATAAATAAAAGTATATAATATATATTATGTAAAATTATAATATTTTTGTTTCAGGAAAAAGTATCTCCATTCTCTCAGGGCTCACTCTTTTCCGTTTGTGTCTTTTATTCCTTTTCATCCGGCCTGCTATTGAATACAAGACCTTACTCCATTAAATATTGCTTTACTTCTTAAGTTTGTAATCTCTGCAGTTCATTGCTATGCCCTTGCCTACAAACATGTTCCAGTTAATGATAGATTTTCACTATTTTTATACAAAAGAAAAAACAACCACCACTAATCCCTTTCTTTTGATATAGCCATCTCCTCAAATGTTATTATCTCTTATATTTGACTTCTCTCTTTCTCTTAATGTATCATCAATTGCCTAGTCCTGTAAATTTTACCCTTCTCTGTCATCTCCATTTGTAATCTGAACTTTTAGAAAAAATTAACATGGTTGGGATATTCTGGAAGAATGTTTATCCTGTTTTGTTATTTAAATTTATGTATGTGTTTTTCAGGGCACTGAATGAAATGTGGAAATGTCAAAATCTGCTCCGACATCAAGTAAAGGATTTGCTTGACTTAATTAAGCAACCCAAAGTAAGTTATCACCATTTTTCCTATGTGTTGAACAACTGTTTCTGTGTGGAACACTTCTGACTCTAGAACCTATGATCTCTAATTTAGAACACTGAAATTTTTAAGAAACTTATTGCTTAGAAAAATTGAAATTTACTGTATCTGCAAAAGGTGATACCCAACAGGAAGGAGAATGTGCTTCTGTGTACACAGAATGAAGCCTTTTTTGGTAGTTTTAAAATTAAAAAAATAAAACCAAAACAATAACTCAGCATTATTGAAAGCATAGAAAATAGAGTAAAATTACACTTAATGTTGCTACACTAAAATGCTCCCATCATCTTTATATAGTCTTGTGGTTATAGAAAGTTTTAATATCATGTAATTATAGTTTAGTATCATGATACTTTTACTTACAATTAATATTATGGTAATTTTAATGTATTACCTGGTCTTCATAATTATAATTTAATGGTGGTTATTCATCCAGTCAATGTTGTTTGAGAATGTTGTATGTAGGCCTATAAAAAGTATAATTCATCTAAAAATCAGTGTGCCGCGTCATTTTAAATTGCATCCAGGGAAAACTCTAAATCACTAGTAATAAGGCATTTCATACCACTTGTTTGCCTGATTGAAGCTTACAACTGAGTAGTATTTTTGTTTTATAGGCTAACAATGACCTCTTTGTTTATGGTTTATTGAACATAATTTAACCTTCTGTGATTCCTGAGTATATTGAACCTGCTAGAAAAAGTTTTTCCTTATAGTCAATGACTTAAAACTAATTTTAGAGATTCTGCTATTTCAGTACTTTCTGTGCGAAGGAGGAAAATTGGAAAATCCCAGTTAAGTTAGTGTGTTTCAGCCAAATAAACATGTGTGTTAGTCAATGTTATAATGCAGTGTTGGTGTGTTTCAGGTAATAAGCTCTGGATAAAGTGCCCTTTTTTGCCACCTAGAGACTTGTTAATTTACTTCCTCTAGGTAAAGTTGCAAGAATGTGAGAGGTTCTTATTTGCATGTGTATAAAATTATTCCTGATTTTAGGCATTATTGAAGTCATTAGCAGCCGAATAGCATAAGTGTGTAGATCATATGTTGAACAGCGTGATGTATGAGACGGTAACCAAAAATAACTTTGTTTTTTGACTCTCACCGTCCCTTTAAATTTTATTTAGTGGAGGCTTCTTCCCTTTGCCTGTTCATAAAAACTTGGGAGGGTCTCATGACATTCCTGTTCAGTCTACATGAAATAAAATACAATCTCAATTCAATTACAATGTTTTATTCCCTTCCACTTCGTGGTATTTTCCTTTAAATTATCTTAAAATAATTAACAAGTTATCCAAATCAAAGAGGGAATTCTCATTCATGTGTGGTGGGGATGAAGAAGAAACAGAATGGAGGAGGATAGTACTCTAAAGTGGAATTCTAGTGAAAGGATAATTAATAGTCTCTTATTACTTAATATTCACTTTATACTGAGAATTGTAGTAGATATTATAAAGTTAGAAAAAAAATACAAAGCTGTGTTTAACTTTTGGCTGTTTATAATTCTGCCTGTTTTACCAGGAAGACTCTTATATAAATATAATCAGTACATGTTTCATTGGCTTCCTCATTATTCCTTCTGATTAAGATAGTTTTTATTCTTTCTTAGTAATGTAGCCCTTCTACTTCATGTAACTAAATTGATTTGCTCAGTGTCACTCAAAGTGACTCTGTAATTTGCAGTATTGTACTTTGTTGGTGATGTTTCTTTTTCATGTGGATCAACTTCTAGTAAGGCCAGCACCACCTCTTTCCCCCCAAATTGAACAACAATAGAAATCTTATGTTTCTAGTCAGATCTATTAAGTTCCAAATATTTGGGAATTAGCTCTTGTACTCTATTCTATCATTCTTTGTCTCTCCTTCCTTTTAGAAAGCTCCTTCTCAATAGGGACGGTTTGTTTGTTTATTTTTTGATTTGTTGCTTTCACCCCAATGTTTTTCTAGCTCAGTATTTTATGCAGAGTTGCTCAGTGACATTTTTTTTTTAATGACACTAACCTGATGGAATGAGTAACTAGCATTCTTAGAAACATCTTTTATACATGTGACTTTACAGAGTGCATTACGTGCAGCACGATGTGATGAGCACATTCATTCACTGAAATACTACCCTGATGCAACAAATAACTAGCACTCTTGGAAAACTTTTGTATGTGTCAGTGGCATCTTCATTGTCTTCATCCAGTGTCTTCCCAGTGGCTTCATGACTATGCCTTATAATCCTCAGGCTTAACAATTTTAGGAATACCTCAGTTCAATCAGAATTATATACTTAATTGTCAACTTTTTGTTTGAGATAGGCTAAAAATGTGAAAACCAACATTTCCAGATTATTTTCCTTTTTTAAACTTAGTTGTCTTGCTCTTTGAGTACTTAAGAAAAACAAAATATCTCTGTGTCCCAAAAGGTTGATGTAGCAGTCATCTGTTTTTGTTTTGGAGGCTGACAACACAGGACAAGGGAAGAGGTGACGACAGTGGAGTATGACTTCACTTCTACCTTCCATTCAGTTCATCTGGAGTTTAAACATGGCTAAAGAAGGAGCATATAGTGGTGGTCAGGGTGTGGGCCGAGAGCATGAGTGGGTTATGCTTACTTAACTTTCTGAAGAATACAATGAAGATTATTGATAGGAGATTTTTTTTTACTATTTACTAATTGTTTAAAATTAAAAGACTTTTTTAAAAGAGTAGTTTTGGGTTTACAGAAAAATGAGCAGAAAGTACAGAGTTTACATATACCCCTATCATCTCCCCATTTCCCCTATTATTTACATCTTGTTTTAGTGTGGTACATTTGGTACAGGAGATTTTAATTTTGCATTTTTTTGTGTGATTTACAGACAGATGCCAGTGTCAAGGCCATATTTTCAAAAGTGATGGTTATTACAAGTAAGTTATTTCAAATATTATATGTAAAATTTAAGGTTTATTTGAAACATTTCTTTCAGATAATATAAAGTGTTTCTTGGAGTTCCATTTTAGGCTATGATAATACAGGAAAAGATTAAAGTTTTTTGATTGATTTTTTTTTCCCCCCCAACACGCTCAGCTTTCCTTTTTTTTCTGATTTTCATTTATTTTGCATACTACACAGGATTATTTTGTGTGTTGATACGAGCAAGAGCTGGGTTTTATTACATAAATTTATTTTTGAGAATACATTCAAATTACTGCGTAACCTTGCTGTTAAAAACTGCGTCTGTGCTTTGGTATTGCTTGGTCTAATGTGAATCTATCTGAAGCTAGTTTCATTCTGAGCCAAAATTTACAATGAAAGATATACCTAATAACTACGAAAGATCTTCTTTGAAAAAAAAGTTAATTTGCTTTTTTGCTTTCAGTGATTTTAAATAAAATGTTATTTAATTGCCTTTAACAGTAAATACTAAAGGATTGTGTAGCACATCTCCTTTGTTCAGGGCAGGGGTAGGAAAAAGTAGCGGTTTTTGTAGGTCATTTGCTTTTCCTCTCACCTCAGAGATCACTGTGTATAGCATATGGATGGAGGGAAAATCAGGAACACCTGGAGGAATGCTTCTACTGAGCTTCCACGTGGTAGTAATGAAGAGTTCTTAGATGGATTTTTGAGATGTTAACAAATATTCCGAGATGTGTGTGGAAGTAATGCTAAGACACCAAAGAGAACAGTAACCTAATTCACTGGGTATTAGACTAAGTGATAGAAGTTTTAGCATGAGTAGAAATTTCCCAAAAAGACCAAAATATCTTTTAGTCCTGAGCAGTTAAACATAAATTAGTTTTCAGTCCCTTTGGGTAACTTAAAGCAAGTGATTTTGTGCTATTGCTTTTTAACAACTATTTCCCTGGTTGTTTGGCTGCAGACATTGTCCCCTAAAGGAGATCGTCTCCTATATTCTTTCTGTTTTTAACCCCCTATCCATTTTCTTCCAACAAGTACAGTACTTCCCAAATTCTGTTGTGAGGAATGCCAATATCCTGCAGGTGTTAATAGTATCATCAGAAAAAAGAGTTCCATGGTCTAGTACGTTTGTAGAATCCTGAATTAAAGGGGCTTTTTGTTGTTGTTTTTCCCTTCCTCCCTTTCTCCCTCTATCTCCGTCCTTCCCTCCTCTCTCCCTCTCTCTCCCTCCCCCTCCCTCTATCCTCATTTCACTTTCTTTTTGTTTTGTTTCTTAAATGGTATGCTTTATTGTAGCCTTTAATATGATGCCTATATGTTATGGAGGGGCTGTAAAGTGACATTTTCCAAAACTATTGACAAACAGTACAGTAGAATTTTTGTACTCTAGAAATATGGAAATGTCATACAGTCAAGTAGTTAGGAGGAAAATTTGTTCTTACTATATTCAGTCATCTAGCCAAGACTTAAAATGGAATTTCAGAGTTGTATATGAACTTGAAGACTGCATTTACTGTATTCATATTTTAAGATTCTACACATTTCTACTACTTTTATTAGAGTCCATAGTTCTATATTATAATTTCTGTTATTAGAAGGATCCTACCTAGTCTTGTTCTCCCTCACAGTTGTGAGTAGCCAGAAAAAAATGATTCTAGGATGAATATTTTATTAGCTTTCATAAGTGTTTTGATACATGATGTATTAGGAGAGTAGTATAAAACTCATCTTTGATTCTGCAAGAACTCATCCTTTCTCGTGCGATAATGGCCTACCCAGCAGTAACACCTGGAACGTGTCGCTCGGCATGTGTTGGTGCCAAGTAGCATGCGTGTGTGTGTACATTATCTCTGGATAGTTTAACAGTAAACAGTGCAGTACAGGAAAATGGTTTCTTCTTGGTAAAACTGATTGATCTTCATCTCTTGCTCTGAATTGCAAAAGAACAATGTATACAGCAAGCTCAAGGGATAGTAATAAAATTGGTATTATTCAGGTAGACATTTAATGCCTTTAAGTATTATAAGGAGTTATTTAGAAATAGCCAGTTTGGTCTTTCTCTGCATAGATGGTCCTTCACAATGATCTTATTTTATGTTTCTAGGAAACAGATTTTTATTTGTGAAAATTTATTATTGAAGGTGCTCTACGATTTTTATCGCATTAAATTAAATGAATTTGTAAGTTAGGATTATTCATCAAAGTAATAAAAAGAATGAAAAATGTTGATCTCATTTATTATTTTGAGAAATTTCTAAAATTGTATTTTAATTGAATTTTAATTTAATTTAAGGAAATTTGCCAGATCCTGGTAAGGCTCAGGATTTCATGAAGAAATTCACACAGGTGTTAGAAGATGATGAGAAAATAAGAAAACAGTTAGAAGTACTTGTTAGTCCAACATGCTCCTGCAAACAGGCTGAAGGTTGTGTGGTAAGGAGAGAAATTTAAAAAGAGCTCATGTTTGGAGAAACCTCGAAATCTTTTTTTGCCCCCTTTTGTAATTCGTTACATAGAATTTAGAAAATATCACAAAAATAACAATACTTGTTAAACTGTAATTCCTCTATCGAGACAGTTGCTAATATTATGGTGTATGTTTATATTATACATGTATCTTTGTACATTTTACTTTCCCATTAATTAGTCTTTTGCAGTATTATATTTAGTAGCAACATAGCACACCATTGAGTATGTGTACCATAATTTATTGAACGGCCCACTTGTGTTACACATTTAAATTTTTTCCCAGTTTTTTTTTTTTTTTAAACGTTTCTTTAATTAATTAATTTATATTTATTTTTTTTTTTGGCTGTGTTGGGTCTTCGTTTCTGTGCGAGGGCTTTCTCCAGTTGCGGCGAGCGGGGGCCACTCTTCATCGCGGTGCGCGGGCCTCTCACTGTCGCGGCCTCTCTTGTTGCAGAGCACAGGCTCCAGACGCGCAGGCTCAGTAGTTGTGGCTCACGGGCTTAGTTGCTCCGCGGCATGTGGGATCTTCCCAGACCAGGGCTCGAACCCGTGTCCCCTGCATTGGCAGGCAGATTCTTAACCACTGCGCCACCAGGGAAGCCCCCTTTTTCCCAGTTTTTGATTAATGTAAAGAATACTTAATCTTTATAGCTAAGTAATTTTACACAGTCTTGATTTCATTTCTTTAGGATAAATTCATTATTGACCAGTTATCACTGTTGGGAACAAGCAAAACTCAAACAAAAACATCATTATTTTGATAGGATTTGTAAAATTGGTTGCTAGTCATCTGACCATTTTTTCTCCTTCAGTGTATTAGCTATTCTTATTTCTTTTGTAAATTGTGTGTTTTTTAGTCTTTGCCTATTTTTCTGGAATACTTGTCTTTATCTCGCTGATTTGTTAGTATGTCATGGCACTGTATGTTAATTAAGCTGCAGATATAGTTTTCTATCTGTTGTAGTTTTCCCTTTTCATTTTGTTTATGATGTCCTTTACATACTATAGTTTTGTTATCTCGCTAAGTCTATCAGCAGTCTCCTCAAGGTTTTTGCCTTTGGAGTCCTGCTTATGAAATCCCATTCTATTGCAGGTCAATGAAAATGTTTACTGATGTCAGTATTTTTTTTTTTTTAATATTTATTTACATTGCGCTCAGTCTTAGTTGTGGCACGCGGACTCCTTAGTTGCGGCTTGAGGGCTCCTTAGATGTGGCATGCGAACTTTTAGTTGCGGCATGCATGTAGGATCTAGTTCCCTGACCAGAGGTTGAACCCGGGCCCCCTGCATTGGGAGCACGAAGTCTTAACCACTGCGCCACCAGGGAAGTCCCTGATGTCAGTATTTCTTAAATCTGTTGCCCATGTATCGTCCTAAATTCTTTTTTAAAAAAGATGATTCTTGGCTCTACGCCAGGTTGACTAAATGAGAATCTTCACAATGAGAGCCAGGAATCTGTAGTTTTAATGAGCTCCCCTAATAATTTTGCTTGTTGAAGTTTGTGTATCCACTGACCCTTGGTTTTATTCTTTCGTATTTGTTTTCGTTTTGGAATATTTTTGGTATAAGTTGTGAGATAGGGATATAACTCTGCTTTTATTCTAAATGTCTGTTCAGGTATTTCAATATAACAATATATAGAATAATCTATCTTTTTCCTACTTACTTGAAATATTACCTTTCTCCTATGCTAAATTCTTAGTCTGTTCCTATTGATTTGTTTATTCCGACACCAATACTACATGGTTTTAATTATTATAGGTTCTTAACATTTTAATGTAATGAATTATTTAAAAATACTTTTTTAATATTTTAAAAATCTACATTACAGCGTGAAATAACTAAGAAGTTGGGCAACCCCAAACAGCCTACAAATCCTTTTCTGGAAATGATCAAGTTTCTCTTGGAGAGGATAGCACCTGTGCACATAGATACTGAATCTATCAGGTATTTGTATATTAAAATATTGAATTTTCATCACTATTAATTAATTCATGCTTTAGTAGTCAATCATTATTGGGTACCTGCGCTCATTATTGAGTAAGGCACTCATAGTATAGGTTTATGTATGTACGTAATGGCTATACCCTAATCTGTAGATATCTGTAAATAGATCTATTCATATATATGTATATGTTTGTATATATACATACACTCCTCTGTATATATATATGTATGTATTTAGTTTTTCTTGTTATTTATTTTAATTTAGGTACTCTTTCAATTTGGATGAGAATTTGTCAATCCAAGCCTAGTTTTTGTCTGTTACTAGTATACTAGTTAGTTAGCTTGCATAGGTTAACTAATAGAAACAAATTGCAGTTCTGTTCTCAGGAAAAGAAAACTAAGTGAATATGTTGTAAAACAACATATGATGCATTTTCACAGATATCTGAGAACTGAAAATGTTATTTTTAAAACAACCTTCATTTAAAGTTTCAGGTTTGAAACTTTATCACCTGACTGTGATATCTTGGAAAATACTTTCTTTTTGTATCTGTACTTGGTTTTGTAAAATGTGGGAAGAGCTCTTTTCTTTTCTATTTATTTATTTCTTTTTAGTTTTTATTTTATTTTATTTTATTTTATTTTATTTTATTTTATTTTATTTTATTTTATTTTAATTAATTAATTATTTTTGGCTGCACCATGTGGCATGCGGGATCTTAGTTCCCTGTCCAGGGATCGAACCTGTGCCCCTTGCATTGGGAGTACAGAGTCTTAACCACTGGACCGCCAGCGAAGTCTCCTTTTCTTTTTTTTTTTTTTTAATAACTTTTCCTAAAATCTTTCAACTGGTTGAAAAAAGAAAGTACTTATACAATATATATATAGCATACTGATTTATTAGTGATCAGTAGTACCTTTCAGAGGTATATTGGAATCTAAAATAAATAATACTAATGGTACACTCTGTACTCAGTAAAGCCCCTTTGGGTTTTTTTTTTTTTTTTTTTGAGGAGGGCATAGGGTGTAGCTTTTCACTTGTGACCCTCCATAGAGTAGGGAGACAGACCCTACTTTGGATGCCCATTTGTCACTTTGGACTCCTCTTGCATCATTTTTCATTTGAAGAAAGGGTTCTTCAGTTTGAAAAACAAAAGGAAACAAAACAAAAAACCAGAACCTTCTATATTAGTACAAGGAAGAATCTGAATCAGACTGAAATTCATTAATTAAATAAATAATCCCATGCCTTCTACAATATATTTGAAGTAATGCTAGTTAGGTATTGGCAAAGCATATTTTCTGCTTTTCATCAACCTTCTGTTGAGTAAGGGAATAAAGAGTTTTAATCAGGAAATTATATTATAGTTCTATAAAATTGGTGCAGATAGTGTTCAGAGGACTGAAAGAAGATTGCTCATAGGGGGTAGTATTTGACCTAAGAAGAAGAATGGGGTAAGATTGTACTTCTACAGAAATGGGAGGAGTATTCTAGGTATTGAGATTAATATAAGCCAAGCTAACTGGGATAAGAAAGAACAAGGATATTTAGAAAATGATTGCCATCTATTTAAAGTACAATATGGAGAAGTGTAAAAGTGTTATGAGGTGATTCTAAAAAAGCATTTGGGATCAGATTGTGGAAAGCCTTTAAGATCTAACTTTAGAGCTTTTACTTTGTTCTTTGCTCTTTTGAGAACCAGGAATGATTGATGATGGATAGGAGGAGGGAAGTCAAAGAGATAGACTGCTAAGATGTTGTTATAATTGTCTGTGGATGGTGGTAGTGGGATGGAAGGGAAAGAACATATTTGAGGAAGGTTTTGAAAGAACAATGTGAAAAATGGGTCATCTTACTGGAAATGAGGAATAAAAGGGAGGAGTCACAAGTATACGGGGTCAAGT
This sequence comes from Balaenoptera borealis, assembly GCF_965194805.1. Taxonomy (NCBI): domain Eukaryota; kingdom Metazoa; phylum Chordata; class Mammalia; order Artiodactyla; family Balaenopteridae; genus Balaenoptera; species Balaenoptera borealis. The sequence goes on from NC_138877.1 coordinate 10,228,719, forward strand.
CCAGATGATGAATAGTATTACCATGAAAAGAATGAAAGGAGCTGGTAAGAAAGGATGTGCTGGTTATTTAGACGCAATTATTTTTTAATCAAGGCAAATTGAATTTAAAGTGAAACTGTGAGAATAGATAGTTCCCTGAGCAAGATTATGTAGAAAAAAGTTAAAAAGATCAAAAGATCATGGACAGAACCTTGGAATTTTTTTTAACAGTAGAAAAATTACAGAAAGGTAAGAAAACCAGGTTATTGCAGTATTTTGAAACTTGAGGTAGAAAAAGTTTCCAGCAGTAATATGTGTGATGAACAGAAAGACTGAGGACCAAAACAGGTCTTTGACTTTAGCAGTTAGTAGGTCATGGTGTTACAGAAGAAATGTTCAAACATAAATAATAGTAACAGGTAGTAGCCATTAGTGCTTATAACACGCCTGGGCTGATTCTCTGTGTTTTACGTGTTTTAACTCACTTCTTAACTTTATAAGGCAAGAAATATTTTTATTCCCATTTTACAGGTAAGGAACAGTGAGCTACACAGATGTTTGAGTAACTTTCCCACTGCTGGGAAATAGCTAGCGGCATTTAAACTGAGGAAGTCTGGCTCCAGCGCCCTCTTGCTTTAGCCACCACGCTGCAGAAAGATTCCACTCTTGTTCCCCACCAGTAGTCAATGAGTGTCCAATTCACCTAACTCTTCCTGATAGTGACTTAACCTTTTCAGTCTTTGCCTTTTTATAGGGGAATGATGGTACTATTTAAAAAAAAAACAAAAAATTGTGAATAAGGTTGAACGTTTTTTCCCTATGTGTTTCTTGGCTAATTGTGTTTCTTTTTATTTTTCTGTGAGTGGCTTAGAGGAATTGTCTTTTTCTTATTGATTATATGAATGCTTTATAAAGTAAGGCTAGTAACACAGTTTGATTGCCTTTTAAATTTGTGCTTGACATTAATAAATATTAAATTATATAATCTATTATTTGTTTCCTTTATGATTTCTTTTGCCTTTGGTATCATATCAAGTGGTTATGTTTTTTACATTTAGTCTTTAATTGGTCTGGAATTCATTTCGATGCAAGGTGGAGATAGAGATCCATTCTTTTTTAAAATCCTGATAGCTAGTTGTATCAACTCCATTTATTGAAAAATTGATACCTTCCCATTTGATTTGAGATGTTCCCTCATTACAGCATAAATTCTTATATTTGGGGTCTTACTGGATTTTCGCCTTGGTTTCTTTGTCTTTTGAGGCTTTTATGATACATTTTTATCTCATTGAGAAAGTTCTTTCATCCCTCCTCCCCTAAAATATACTAGATGTTCCCAAACATTAATTAATTTTTCCAGATGAGCTATAGAATGTGTCTGTTGAATCTTGTCCCACACCAAGTTGTGTTCCTCTGAGATGTAGTGAAAAACACCATTTGTGTAATACTGTGTTTCCATGCTTGTCCTGATTTTTTCAAATCTTTATGCTCCCTTAATATAATTTCAGAAGTTATGTACAGATTCTGTGCATTTAAAACTTTTTAAAATAAGTTTATTCATTCATTTATTTATTTATTGGCTGTGTTGGGTCTTCGTTGCTGCGCGTGGGCTTTCTCTAGTTGTGGTGAGCGGGGACTACTCTTTGTTGCCGTGCGCGCGCTTCTCATTGCGGTGGCTTCTCTTGTTGTGGAGCACAGGCTGTAGGCGCGCAGGCTTCAGTACTTGCGGCACGAGGGCTCAGTAGTTGTGGCTCGCAGGCTCTAGAGCACAGGCTCAGTAGTTGTGGCACACGGGCTTAGTTGCTCTGCAGCATGTGGGATCTTCCTGGACCAGGGCTCGAACCTGTGTCCCCTGCATTGGCAGGTGGATTCTTTTTTTTTTTTTTTTTTTTTTAAATAGGGAGCATTTTCTTTTTTCAAATTTTATTTATTTATTTTATTTATGGCTGTGTTGGGTCTTCGTTTCTGTGCGAGGGCTTTCTCTAGTTGTGGCAAGTGGGGGCCACTCTTCATCGCGATGCGCGGGCCTCGCACTATCGCGGCCTCTCTTGTTGCGGAGCACAGGCTCCAGACGTGCAGGCTCAGTAATTGTGGCTCACGGGCCCAGTTGCTCCGTGGCATGTGGGATCTTCCCAGACCAGGACTTGAACCCGTGTCCCCTGCATTGGCAGGCAGATTCTCAACCACTGCGCCACCAGGGAAGCCCTGGCAGGTGGATTCTTAACCACTGTGCCATAAGAGAAGCCCCTAAAACTTTTTATTCCTAGTTATTTTGTATATTTTGACTTGTCATTATAAATAGATTTCTTCTACCCCTCACCCGCCTGTATTTTTTAGGTGGCTTTGGCTAATACAGAACAGCACAGTCGAATTTTAGTGTTTTCTTGGTGTCACCTCACTGAAGTCTTAGTATTTTGTAATAGTTTTTCAGTTGATTCTCTTTGGTTTTCCAGGTTGATGTTTTTTCTCATAGATTTTTTTATATCACTGACTCTTGTTCTTTGGTTACTAGCTCAATTGTACCTCTTCAGGAATGCCTTTCCTGACTGCCCTGGCTAACCAAGGGTCTTGTCTTCTTGTCTTAGCCTTCTTTCTAGTCCTTATTGTTCCCTGATTTTAATGTATTTGTTTGCTTATTTTTGGCCTTTGGCCTTCCCTCACTAGACTGAGAGCTTCATGCTCTTACTCATGGAAGAAAATAATGAATTTAATTTTGGATATATGGTATTTTTCATTCCTGTGGTACATCTAGGTAAAAAAAAAACCTTGGGACTGATCAAAATATGGGAAGAGGATTCAGGCTGAAGATTTTTATTTGGGGTAGTTGGAGCTATGAGAATCAGTTAATCAGGGAAAACGGGCAGAAAAGGACAAAACATCCTCAAAGATACTAATCGTTAAGGGAATGATAAATTTAAGAGGACGCTGCGAGGAAGACAGGTATATTTGACTTGTAGCTTGACCTTAGATTTGAGTACATAGTATTTTTGTAGAAATGTAGATCTACTAAACATTTTAAGGAACATTGAATAATTGAATTTTCTTATATTTTGATATTATTATGTCTCTAACCTGCTGTTTGTTACTTGTTTTTTTTGTTAAAAAGAACAAATACCTGTCAGAGCGAATGATTATTTTCAATAATAGTGCATTACAAATGATTATTTTAAAATCACATAAGCTTGTTTTTAGAAGAAAATTTCAAAACGTGTTTCCTTTTTGATCTATTCTGAATGTTCTAGTGAGGATTTATTGTATGTCTGTTATGTGGCATTTTTACACCTTTCAGGAGGAGGCCTTTCTGGCTTTTATAACAGTGCCAGACACAGTAATATTTGCTAGATGGTTTGAAAGTGCTTAATGTTGCCATTTATCCTTTATTTCAGTATACGTTTTCTACTGACTGGAGTAATAATGAACTTTAGATAGTTAGAAAACATCTATTATCATTCACATGTTTAGGCATAAACTTTACACGGAAAATACAAGAATAAAAATATAGCATTAATAAACAGCAAATCAGATAACATTTTGACCTCATTTGAATGGACAAAGGAAAATATCGTTTCCAAAAGAAGCTATATTTACTATAGCTCTCTGTTTTGCCATAATGGTTGGGCAACAGCTGTATCAAATTTTATGTAGTTTAGTTGTGGTCTGTGTAGAAAATGTTCAGGATTATTTTTCTTAGACATTGCTAATAGAAGAGTTTAAAAAAAATGAAAAAAAATTATTTTTTCATACTTTAGTGCCCTTATAAAGCAAGTGAACAAATCAATAGATGGAACAGCAGATGATGAAGATGAGGGTGTTCCGACTGATCAAGCCATCAGGGCAGGTCTTGAACTGCTTAAGGTAAATATGCTTAAGGTGAAATTAAGTGCCTAATTAGACAATTGTTAAACATGTATAGTTTGGATTTTTTAGACTTGAGATTTGCTTCTTTAGGTTTATAGAACCTGAAGTAAAATTTTCTTAATCATTTTTAGGTAATTTTGAAATTGCATGTTTATTCTAACATGTAAGCTAAGTATTCTCAGGTTTAAATTGTATAATATAACCTAGTATTAATTATATTAAGGATTATAATTTGAAGCTTTCATTAGTGAACAAAGAACTTGCTTACCCCTACCACAGGAAGAATCAAAATTTTAAAGTCCGTTTTGTGTGTTATTTTGTTAGCTAAAATATACTACTACCTTTTACTGATTACAAAAATATCAGTTAATTGTTGATAACATTGAAAATATAAAATAATAAAGAAGAAAACATTGAGAAGCCTATCATTCATAAGTATCTTTTGTTTCCTTTTCATCTTTAGAAAAATGTACACTTTTATATAGTTGAGATCAGACTGAAAATACAATTTCGTATCTTGACTGTTTTCCCATAATAAATTATAAGCATTTTTCTCAATGTTTTTTAAGACAGTATTTTTAAGAGTGTCAAAAAACAGATCTGATTTTAGATGTATGCTTTAAGTTAATTGCCTCTGTTTCCTCATCTATAATGGAGTTAGTAACAGTACTTCTCTCACAGGGACTAAATTAAATCACGTACTTAATGTCTTAGCAGAGTGTCTGGCTCATACTAAAAATAATAATAAACATTATTTTTTGAAATGGTGATTATTTCATTTTGGGGATATCATAGTGTTCCCAACTATTTTCATATTTGTTGGATATTTAGATTTTTCTAATTTTATTACTGCTAAGGTAAATATATCTAAGATCTCCTGCTAATGTCTTTCTTTCTTTTATTTTTTTTTTTTAAATACTAGAAGGACATTACTGGGTCAAAGAGAATGACCACTTTCAAAATTCTTGGATATATGTGTATTCAAATTCCTTTACAGAGAAATCGTACTCATACAGTACATATAATTCAGTAAACAGTGTATGAAGGTGCCTATCTCCTATCTTCACAAATTTGGAATAGTATAAAATTTTAAGAGTTTTACTAATCTGATAAGCGAAAAATAATGTTTTAATTTGTATAATTATTGCTAGTTAGATCCACCTTTCATATGTTGATCATTAGTGTCTTCTCTGTGGTGAATTCATTACTTTTATCCTGTGTTCATTTTCTACTGACATCTCAATCTTTTGTTTTTTTAACTGACTTAAGTGAGCTTTTAATTTCCTTGGCTTTTTTATAGGACATATTTGATATATAAAAAAATAAAATGTATTCTGTTATATGTAAGTTATAAAGTATAGTAATAAAATGAATACTAATAGAAAGTAAAAGGAATGATAACTCAAATTAAATAGAATATTAATACTGTTGAAGTTCACTGAGTGGCTTTTTACCCCACATCTCCCAGGTCTGATTGTCCTGAATTTGGAGTTTATTATTCTCTTAACTATTCAGTATAGATTTTCCATTTATGTCTATGTGTATATCTCTAAATAACATCACTTATTTTGCTTGTTTCTCAGTCTTATAAATATGGCATTATGCATAATACGTTTTTCTACTACTTGCTTGTTTTTACATTCTACGTTTGAGTCTAATTATTTATTTTAAGCTTAAAAGTCCTGTCATGTTCAGAGGGGTTTTTATTGTTTGTGATTTTTAAATTTGAAACAACACAGCTAAAATTTATTTTGAAATTGTGTATTGTAGGGGAGGGCCTAATTTGATTTCCTCCAAATAACTATCCACCTTTACCAGGACTATTTATTAAAAATAAAAATTCCATCCATTCTCAGTTATTTTCTGTTACCATCTTTATGATCTATTACACCCTATCTTAAGTGCTTATATATGGTAAGCTCTATTTATTGCTTTATTTTTTCTTTTTTTTGTTGCTTCTAATGTTAGTACCATGTTGATTTGATTATTGTAACCTTACAATATCTTTTATTGTCTGGTGTTTTACCCCCTTCCCTAGATTACTTTTTTCTGAAAATGTTATTAGCTGGTCTCTTCTAATGACCTTTGTTTAGAATCATAGAGGTATTTTTTAAAATTCTCTCTTCTCATTTTCCTTTTCTCCTACCTTCATTCTCCTCCACCCCCCTCCCCAAACATTAACCAAATCCAGATTATTTTGAGTAGAATTATGTTAACATGTAATTTAATTTTGAAGGTAATTGTTTCTTTAGATTGTACAGTCTTCCTACACAAGAACATTTCTGTTATATATTTGAGTAAGTTTTAAATTTTATTTATAGTGCTCTTATTGATTTTTTAGCATAATTATTTTTGTATTTTCTTGGATTTGTAGTATTTCTAATATGTAACATTTGAGATTTATAAAGGTGAAAAGGATTACAGATCATTTTTTATGATCATTTTTTAGGTACTCTCATTTACACATCCCATCTCGTTTCATTCTGCTGAAACATTTGAATCTCTCCTGGCTTGTCTGAAAATGGATGATGAAAAAGTAGCAGAAGCTGCACTCCAGATTTTCAAAAACACAGGAAGTAAAATTGAAGAGGATTTCCCACACATCAGATCGTGAGTTGAGATTTTTCTGATAAATATTCTGGAAGACAGAAAAATAACTGTTTCTTGATTTATGTAATAGTTGGAATCTTTTAAGTTTTGAGGAAATAATGTCTGGGTTATCTTAAGTCTAAAATATTCAGTTTAGATTCTCATTTCCTGGGAGAAAGCATTGATTGGTTTTAGAAGATTCATGAAAATGTAGGGTGAGCATGGTGTTTCTCTCTGAAGCATCAGTTTTGCTTAAAGATTTTTTTTTTTGAATTGTATATATACTTTTCTTTTTTTTTTTTAATTTAATTTATTTATTTTTGGCTGCATTGGGTATTCATTCTGCATGTGGGCTTTCCCTAATTGTGGTGAGTGGGGGCTACTCTTCGTTGCCGTGCACGGGCTTCTCATAGCGGTGGCTTCTCTTGTTGTGGAGCACGGGCTCTAGACGCGCAGGCTTCAGTAGTTGTGGCACGTGGGCTCAGTAGTTGTGGCGCACGGGCTTAGTTGCCCCGCGGCATGTGGGATCTTCCCGGACCAGGGCTCGAACCTGTGTCCCCTGCATTGGCAGGCGGATTCTTAACCACTGCACCACCAGGGAAGCCCTTAAAGATTTTAATGAAAACAGTTTTACAGTAAAACAGTTCCTTGGCATATTATGGCATAGGATAAGTAATTCATGAAAATTTAAGGTCCAATGGGAAATTCCAAAGGCATTTCAACAGGATTGTCCATAGCACTCTTTACTTTCTTCTGTGATTATGAGTATTGACTCGAAAATTTTCAGAAGTATTGCTTTATTTGGCACAGGGAAGCAGAGAAGCATGGTAAAAGCATCCTAACAGCAGTGTGTTATGTGTGTGTGTTTGTGTGTTCTAGTATTTCCAAGAATTGGAAATTGTGCTGTTATCCTGGTGATCTCTAATAGTGGTTGATTATTGTTCAAGATTCTTTAATAGCTCAAAAAGAATAAGTCTTCATTCTTTATGAATCCCTGCTTGCTTCTCTGTATGCATCTCTCCTCCCTGTTCCTGGAGAGCATAGCTGATAGTTGGTCTTGATATTGCCATAGTCACTGGTGATTGGTTTTACTTCCAGCTCATTACTTTTGGTCTAGTTAGTTGTGGTTGGGGTACTGTGCTTCTTCATGTTGAAGAATTGCCTGCAGCTCTTTTCCTCAGAAAGAGACTTGGACAAAGCTAGCTTTTAGAGGCTCAGGTATACTTTGTTATTACTTTCTATTTGCATGAACTTAATCAATTCTAGAAACTATTGATATATAGGACAAAAGCATTATTTAAGTGATAATTGAAACATAAAAGAATTTTGTAACAGTATACTCTTTGGCAAGGGTAAGAAACTTTATTGTTTAGACCTGGCTTCTTAATTTTTAAGGGAGCTTAGAACATAAATTTCCCTTTTGAACTGCAACTCTCCTATCCAGATCAGAGATCAGAGTTTGGAGATATGTGTATATACACACACTATATGTATAAACTGTATATAACTCTACCATATACTGAATGCCCACTTATTGTATTATCTCATTTAAACCTTGTAACAATTCAGTGTGATTTGTGGGAATTATCCTAATCTTCCAAATGGGGAATCTAATGTTTACTTGAGGTAAATGGTTCTAGGTCACATAGCTAGCAAATAGCAGAGTGAAGATTTGAATATAGGCCTGTTTGTTTGCAGTGTGTATGGTACCATATCCATTATGGCACAGTTCCTTTCTTAATTAGAGCTTTGAACAAGTTTTAGTTTGATTTATTCAGTGGAGGTTTTAGTTTTCATTCTAGACTGTCTTTCCTAGTACCCTTTATATTTTAAAGAAACATTGTTTGATATATTTGTAGGAGAACTATGAGAGCAAGGTCGAAAGGTGGACATTTTAGAACACACGAGGGCATTTAAAAACATACTGTGCTTTAATATGGAACTGAAGTACTTAGAGTTATTTGATATATATGCTGAGTATATTTCAGATATCTCTCATGAGGAGAATTAATTCAGCTGATATTGAATACCTACTGTGTGTACACACTGTTCTCGATGAAGTAATTCATAGTATATGTCTTCCAGGAGATAAAATATGTGTGCAGATTTTATATTTTAAATTATTAAATTGGGTGAGTTGATGTTGAGGAAAAATGGTAGAGTTAAATGAATGTTTATTAAATTATCTTCCCTTGAATTCCCTAAAATAATTTAAAAGAAAAATGTATCTAAGTAGAAGCTACCACAAGCTGGACAGAATTGGTGCTAGATAAGCCATTTCGACTGAATTGAATGTGAGAACATTGACAGTTGATAAATGTATCCCTGAATCAGATGTTTAAGGGAATGTATAATAAGTGTTCTTTCATTTGCTCATTTAGAGGGAGGAGTTTGAGCTATGGGCAGCTTTGAGAGAAATAGGGAAAACCTAATTTCAGCTGGAGTAGAGCTAAAGGAGAGACTCTGTGGTCATACCATTTTTCTCTGGGCTTAACAGGAGGAGCAAAGCTTATAGGTGAGGTAAGGCTTAGAGTAGAATTGTGAAGCAATGTCTCACCGACTTTACAGGAACAGAAAAAATTATGTGCTGACCTACTAAACTAAAATGATGGTGAATTATGGGTTCCATTATGACTCAGTAAGTCTCTCAGGAATCTGGCTCATCCCAAAGCAGGCAGATGTGCCGAAACTGAGAGTCCCCTATAGCATAAGCTATGGTCATAGTCCAAGTGGAGCTGGTTCTCAATTGGAGGAGCTTAAGCAGACTTAGAAATTACACAGAAAAAAAGGACTCGCTACCTTTAGTCCCAGCTTCTTCCTCCATGCTGTTTATCCAGCTAATTAAGCAAGTGTAGTTTGAGTTGGGAGTTCTGATGTTAATTTTTTAAAACAAGTGCCCAATGTTCAGTCATGAGGGAGACACTATCTACATTTTTGTTTAAATGGTGGAGCCAGAGAGAATTTCTCTTATTCGAAGATGAATTAACAGAATACAAATAAATTAACAAACATGAATCCTATGGGGATAATTTAGCGTTCAAAAGATAGCTGATTAGCACTTTGGAAGAATTGTATTTTTCTAGGAAAAAAGAGAATTTTAGAGAGTTGTTCTAAACTGCCAAGAAAATTAAACAACAAATGACATCTGGAAAAAAAGAACAAAAATAAGATAACATAAAAAGAGAAATGGCAGAACTAAGGATAAAGAAGAGCAGGAACATATTTGTATTATAGAAAGTAATTTATTATAAACAGCAAGGAGCAGAGTAAACAATATTGAAAATGTAACCAGGAAGGGTTCTGTTGAACTTGAGGAAACTGCATAGAATGTAGATATAGTAGGCAAAGAAATGAAGGCAGTTAAAGAGAATTGCAGATAGTGAAAAGCCATGATTAGTTTCTGTGGAGAAGACAACAGAATAATGGAAAATGGAAAACATTTAAAAAAAATAATAGTAAACTTGTTTAGAACGTATGAAAGCATGAATCTGGAGATTAAACAGGCTCATGTTTTAGGAAAATATTGTGATGGAATTTACTGAATTTTCAGAGATTACAGAAGTGATTTCATAAACATCAAGGGAAAAAAAAAAAGGTAGATCATGTACAACGGAAAGGTAATGAGGCTGACTTATTTCTTTTCAACCACAAAAGATTTCCAAAGTTAATGATTCAACAACTAGAGAGTTTTGATGGACGAAAAGAATGTATCTAAAGCATTTCCTAACTAGCCAAGTTGTGCTTAAATAAGGGGAAATGAAGGATATTATTTAGGATTCAAGGACTTAAGGAATGTATTAGCCCCTTTTTATTGTGAGGTCACTCTGTCTACCAAGTAGTGTGATTTTTTTTCCCTTTGCATTCAGTTTAGCTTATGCCCCTAAATCAAACTTTTGTTTTCTTCTTGTTTGCACATCTCTGATTTGTCTTTTCTCATCATTTTACTTTCATTATTTAAGTTTTAGATGTGGCTATATCTATGTCTTAGATATTTGAAAACCTGAATTTTTTTTAAGGGTGATGTAAATAAATAAAACTGGGTCAAGTAGAGGGAAGAGGAAAACCTAACAGACTATAACTATAAAAGAATTAGAGAAAATTACCCTCTAATAATAATAATAAGGGCCAATAAAAGGTGTGTGTTAAAGGAGGTATTTCAAATCTATATATATATAAAAAAAGACCACACAGGAATTCTAATTCTTTTTAGTTGTTCAGAGCATAGGGGGAAAAAGAAAGCATTTAGATTACTTCTTATAAAGCCAAGGTAACTAGCAGGAATGCTAAAACCTGATAAAAGATATCCCTCCAAAAGAAACCTAAGACAAATCTTACTAATATTGATGCAAAAATTGTACATAAAATATTATCAAAAAGAGAGTTGACTACAGTAAAAGAAGAATATACTATGGCCAAATGTAGTTAATTCCAGGAATACAAAACGGGTTACTACTAAAAAGCCTAATATTCATGTTATAATTCATTATATAAATGAGTAAAAGGGAAAGGGCACACAATAGATCATTTTGACAGATGCTGAAAGGGCTTCTGATAAAAAAAAAATCAGCTATTTATAATTAAACCCAATAAAATACGATTTAATGCCTTCATACTTCTCAAACCAGTATGCACCATCATATGGTAAAACACTAGAAGCATTCCCAGTAAAATCAGGAGCAAGATGAGAAAATACACTAGCTCTGCTCTGATTTAACATTGTTTTGGAAGCATTAACCAATATAATTACATAAGACAATAAGAGGTGCAGGCGTTGGAAAGGAGGAAGCAAAGTTATCATATTCTAAGAAAAATTCAAGAGAATGAACTGCAGAACTACTAAAATACTAAAAAATAAGATGGGCAAAATAAGTATGTAAAAATCCAAAACTTTCTTTATATACCATTAACAATCATTTAGAAAATATTATACGAGTAGAAATCATAAGATTTAAAAGTAAAGTGTATAAGAAATTTGCAACCCTGTACAACCCTATACTAGTGAAGGGTATAATATTTAACAGAGAAATTAGGAAAACTTAGAATATTGAGTAAATAATTGGCAAGCTGTTTTAGAAAGAAAAATTAATGTAGACTGCTTACTTGCTTTTACATATATTCCAGATGAGTCAAAGATTATTCATATATCTAAGATTTTAAATATATATAAAATTAATTAATAAACGTATTAGTAACCAGTACATTTTTTGTAACTTCTTACTTTGTGGTGAAAGGGACACTGATGCCAAGTCACAATTGAAATATTGATGGATTGGATTTTTAAAAATTCATTTATTGAAAAAATATTTGTAGAGCCTTCATTGTGTATAAGGTACTTGAGGATGTTAAAATGAAAAGGACAGGTTAAGTCTCTGCCCTTATATTTTAGTGAGGGAGAATACTATTTAGACAAAAGCAAAAATCATGAAACAAATTGAAAAGAGAACTGGTATGCTGGGAAGCTATTTTCAATATATATGACTTTAGAAAAGGTTAATATTTGTAATGTATTAAGATTCTTAACAAAGGAATAACAGACATGTCTCACAGTAGAATACTAACATAGGGAATAAATAAGAAATTTACAAACAGGAAGTCCTTCATCACATTAGGAAAGGACATTTATGCCTGCTAAAAGTACTGGAGGAAAATACAATACCCACATGCTGTATAACCAGTTTTAGCTAGCATGCCAGTGCTGCTCTCAGTTGGAATATAAACTGATGCAGCTCTTCTGAGTTGGTAATGTGGTAATACATACCAACTTAAAATGTGTGTGGTGTTAATACTGTAGTTTCGCTTTGAGGAATTTATCCCAGAGATAATTAGAAAATACGTCTACATAGTGGTTATATGGTTCAGGGTCCAGTCAGAAACAGAAACCATTCCAGGTATTTTAAACATAAATAAATTAATTAATACAGATGTTTGAAGCTTGAAAGAGCAAAAAGTTGCTTTGGCAGTTCAGAGATTATGATTTGCTGGAAGCAGTTAGCACCCTTAGGGCTGGTGGAACAACTGGGAATAAGCGGTGTTAAGGACCGCCCAGTGGGTGGAAGAGACTGTCCACATCGTGCCAACTAACTGACAGAGTAGGGGTGGCCTGGCTCTTGCTGCAGGGCGGCACAGCTACTGCAGAGAAGGCCTTAAAGAAGCTGTTGTGTCTCTTGTTGGAAGAACCTACCAGCTCTTGTGGGAGTCTGGGAAATGTAATTTGCAGATTTACAGCTCCAGGATCTCAGAGCAGATTATAGGATATAAAGCCCAGAGACACTAGATAAAGAGCTAGCACAGGGATGTTCATGGTTTTGTTGTCAAGATTTAAAAAAAAAAAACCATCTAAATGCTCATTGGTAGGAGATTGTTTAGATTAATTGTGGTATAGCCAGCCACTGAAGACCTGTGTGACCTTTAAAAAAAAAAAATTTCCAAATAATGTATATTTTGTATTCTCATTTATTTAATGTATGTATGTATGTACAGAGAAATTTTAGAAGTAGTTCTAAAAAATGTTAACACTAATTATTTCAGGGTAGTAGGATTTGGAGTTTTTTTCTTTATTATTTTTTTTTTAACTTAATTTATTTATTTTTGGCTGCATTGGGTCTTTGTTGCTGTGCGCGGGCTTTCTCTAGTTGCGGTGAGCGGAGGCTACTCTTCGTTGCAGTGTGTGGGCTTCTCATTGCGGTGGCTTCTCTTGTTGCGGAGCACCGGCTCTAGGCGCCCGGGTTCAGGAGTTGTGGTGTGTGGGCTCTAGAGCGCAGGCTCAGTAGTTGTGGCGCACGGGCTTAGTTGCTTCGCGGCATGTGGGATCTTCCTGGACCAGGGCTCGAACCCATGTCCCCTGCATTGGCAGGCAGATTCTTAACCACTGCGCCACCAGGGAAGCCCTTCTTTATGTTTTTAATGTGTTTTTCAGTTTTGTTTGCAACCAGGGCGGCAGGGGGGTTTCCCCTTGAATTTGAAGGGGAAAAATCAATTTAATGAGGGAATAAAGGATTTCCTTTAATAGAAACTTATTAATATAAAAAGCAGTCAGAAGATAGTTGCTTCATTTACATTCATTAACTTCTCAGTCTGCCTAGGACTTTAGAATTCTTGAAATTCTTTTTTTTTCCTTCCTTATTGTTTTGGTTTATTTCTGTTTTCTGTTTAAATGAGTATGCAGAACATTGGATGAACTTAAAATTTCTCATGCTATCTTTGAAAGTCTCCACCAGAGTTGCTTCTTACTTGTCTGTGACCTGTAATTTTTCTCTTGATTACTAAGAAAAGAGATTATGGATGTTTGTATTGTAAAGTCTGACTTATGAAAAGATAGGTCTTCTCTGGGGACTTCAGTTACTGAAGTAACCAGAAAATAATAATTTTTCATTTCACAAACAATCCACAAACCACAGACTAAAAAGAGAGCATTTTGGTGAGGCTCGAATTGTTTTTTTACATAGTTTATTATTGAAGTTTTCAAACATATAAAGAAGAGGTAGAATATTATAGTGAACTCCCATGTATCCACCAACCCGTTTATATATAAATAACTAAAAGCCACTTTGTTTAATTTATAATTCTACCCACTCCCTGCATTCCCCTTATATTTGAAAACAAATCCCAGACTCTGTATTTTCATCTATACATCTCAGTATCTCCAAAAGATAACTCTAAAAAAATGATCACAATACTTTATTGTAAACACAGTTAATAATAATTTCCTAATAATAATATCCAATTAATTTTCTCAAAAATATAGTAATTTTTTTTAACAGTTTTTTTTTTTTTGAATCGGGGTCCAAGTGAGGTTTCTGCATTGTTATTGGTTGATAGGTCTCTGAAGTCCCTTTTCTCCTGTAGGTTCCCCCTCCAGTTAGCTCTTCTCTTTGTGTTTGATGAAGAAACCAGGTTGTTTATCTTGAAGAGTTTCACATAAACTGATTTTTTGCTTTTTGCTAATTGTATGCCTTTGGCATGCTTTAACGTTTTCCTGTGTTTTCTGTAAAGTGATAGTTGAATCCAGAGGCCTGATTGGATTCTGCTTCAGCTTTTTTGTCGTCACAGGACCACTTTGTAGGTGGTGGTATGCTCTTCTGTCAGGAGGAATGTAATACCTGGTTGTTTCTCTTTTATGATGTTAGCAGCTGATCATATTTAGTAATCAGTAATGATACTCTGTCATTCCTTTATCACTTGTTAGCTGAATACTTTTATAAAGAGGAACTTCTCATCTATTCTTTGGCAGGATAAGTGCTTGATACTTTTTTTTTTTCTTCTTTTTTTCTTTTTTTAGCATCAGAAGTTATTTATTCAGGCTTTTTTTCTGTACCTAATATTATTCGTTTTGCTCTAAGTCAATTAACTTGCAGAAACATAAGCATTACTTTAAAGCACATAAAGAAAAATTAAAATGCTTTTTTTCATTTTATTTATCAGTTTATTTTATTTTAAACATCATGAACCTTTTTTTTTATTGGAGTATAGTTGCTTTACAATGTTGTGTTAGTTTCAGGTGTACAGCAAAGTGATTCAGTTATACATATACATATATTCTTTTTTTTTAGATTCTTTTCTCATATAGGTTATCACAGAATATTGAGTAGAATTCCCTGTGCTCTACAGTAGGTCCTTGTTAGTTATCTGTCTTATACATATGTAGTAGTGTGTATATGTTCATCCTAAGCGCCTCATTTATCCCTCCCCGCTACACTTCCCCTTTGGTAACCGTAAGTTTGTTTTCCATATCTGTAAGTAATGGGTGATTCTTTTATGTATTGAACAGAGTTCAAAATAAAGAGTGAGGAGTTTACTAGTATCCTCTGTTGTCATCTTTTAAAAATATAATTATAAACTGATTTACTCATATTTGTGTTTCAGTCAATTACAGTGATCACTCGATGCTCACATTGTCCTATCTATAGGCTATTCAGATTGACTTCTGAATCCTTTTGAATAACTCTACTAATCTTTGTAATGTCTTTGCAACCTGGTATGACAAAATGTTCCAGACCCATCTTGTACATGTCCTGCCCCAGACCTGGATTCAGCCATTTCTCTAAGGAGCCCTGGTTCCTTTTAATGGGAATAGTATTAAGAAATCAGAATGTGAATCTTGTGTGTACTAATTGCTAATGTGTGGGTCACTTTTCTAGTACAATTCTGTGGATACAGCTTAAAAAAAAAAAAAGGTTTTTTGGAAGATAAAATGCATTGTATGTTTATATTGATTATTCCAGTTCAAATTGGGTTTTTATTGAGCCTCTTCAATTTTACATTTTTATCTTTTCCCCTATGCTGAGATAATACAGGATGATAAAACTATGATATTACATAATAACTCATTTGAATTATCCCATAATAAATACAGAACGGTCTCAGAATAGTAGTAGCGCCACCAGTGTGATTCCTAAAAACAGCTGTTTGTTTGCATTATGTAGTTCTCTTTTGTATTCAGGGTGTATCACATTAGGGATTTACAGTCAAATTCTTGTGTTTTAAAGTTACTTGAAATGATTCTTTGTGTGGTTATGCCACCAAATGGATGCACACTTTTGTTCATTTGTTTCTTTTTATTTTTTGAGGTTACTTTAAAAAAATTTTATTTCTTAATTATATGAAATATTCACAGGTTTTAAAGACAAGCTGAAAAAGCAAGATATATTCTAAGAAGTCTAGCTTGTACTCCTCAGCACTCTACCCTATTCCTTCTTACCTATAGATAAACTTAAAAGACGTCTTTTCATGCATGTCGGTCTAGATGTGTTTCAGTGCGTATGTGTATATGTATGTGTGTTCACATGATCTCTTTGATAGAAGAATGATAAAGTACACTATACATGCCTTTCTCCACCTTGCTTTTTTTCTCTTTACATATACTAGCAGTTATTCCACATTTAAATATTTATTTTGTGGATATATCATAGAATAAATGCATATATAATTTTACTAGATATTGTTACAGTTCCCTCTGTAGTGGTCATACCATTTCGCATTCTCTCCAGCAGTGTATGAATGTACTTGGTTCCCCATAGCCTTGTCAACAGACTATGTTGTTAATGAAATGTTTCTCCTTGTCCCTGGTTATCTTCCTTGTTCTGTAGTCTTTGAGAGCAGCATCTACTTTCATTTGTATTCGTGTTTGCAAGGCATATCTCTTTCTTTTGGTCTTTTATTCTCTGTCTTTTTTTTTTTATTATTAACATTAAAAATTTTTTTATTTATTTATTTTTGGCTGTGTTGGGTCTTTGTTGCTGCGCACAAGCTTTCTCTAGTTGTGGCGAGCAGGGGCTACTCTTCATTGCGGTGCGCGGGCTTCTCACTGAGGTGGCTTCTCTTGTTGCGGAGCATGGGCTCTAGGCGGTCAGGCTTCAGTAGTTGTGGCGTTCGGGCTCAGTAGTTGTGGCTTGCGGGCTCTGGAGCACAGGCTCAGTATTTGTGACACACGGGCTTAGTTGCTCTGCAGCATGTGGGATCTTCCTGGACCAGGGCTCGAACCCATGTCCCCTGCATTGGCAGGCGGATTCTTAACCACTGCACCACCAGGGAAGTCCCAGTTCTCTCATTCTTTCATTCTTCCTTCCCTCCCTTGCTCCCTCCCTCCCTCCCTTCCTTCCTTCCCTGTAAATGTTCCTGGGACTTAATATTTAAAATAAATACCTTGTAAATATCCTATTGTTTGAGTTTGGTCTTTGTTTTGTTTTTGTTGGTTTGTTTTGATTTTGGTTGTTTTAATCCAATTTGACACACTCTTTCTTTCAATTGGAATGTTTATACCATTTACCATTTAATGTAACTGTTGATACAGTTGGGTTTAAAGCTGCCATCTTAATATATGTTCCCATTTCTTTCTATTTCTGCCCTCTTTGAGGTTGAGTATTTTTAATGATTTTATTTTATTGGCTTATCTGTGTTCAAATAAAATTATACCCCTTAATGTATATTGTAAAAATCTTGCAGCAGTATACTTCCATGCCTTCCCCCTCCAGGCTTTTTTGCTTTTGTTGTCATATATTTTGTTTCTATATATGTTATAAATGCTACAGTATGTTACTGATATTTTTGCCCTAAATACTTTGATATATCTCAGGTTAACAATAGCATATTTCTTTGATTTGTACACATATATTTACCTTTTTTGCCATTCTTCATGTTTTGGATATCTATCCATATTTTCATCTGGTATCATTTTTGTTCCTGAATAACTTTAATGTTTCTTAGAGTATAATTCTGCTTATAATTAATTATCTTAGCTTTTCTTTGTCTGAAAAAGTCTTTATTTTATCTTCATTCTTAAAGTATTTTTGCTCGGAATAGCATTCTAGGTTGAGAGTTCTTTTGGTTTTTAGTACCTGAAAGATGTCACTCTCTTATTTTCTGGACTGCATAGTTTCTGATGAAAAGTGTTCTTCATTCTTTGTTCCTCTATACATAATAGGTCTTCTCTGACTGGTTTTGAGATTTTTTTTTTTTAATCGCTGTTTTCACCAAATTGATAATGATGTGCCTTGGAATGGTATACTTAATGTTTCTTTTGCTTGAGGTTTATTGAGATTCTTGGGACTGTGGGTTTATTTTCATCATATTTGGAGTTTTTTTGGTAATTCTTTCTTTCTTTCTTTTTTTTTTTTTAATGTTCTCCCCTTCTCACCCCCTTGGTTTCTGGGACTCCAATTGCATGTATTTTTGACTACTTAATATTGTATTGGAGGTCACTGATGTGCCATTCTTTTTTCTTTCCTGTCCCCCCCCCTTTTGTTTTATTTTGCATAGTTTCTATTGCTATGTCTTCAAGTTCACTGATCTTTTATTCTATAATATATATAATCTGCTTTTATTCTATGTATATATTTTTAATTTGAGGTAATACATTTTTCATATTTAGTAGTTCCATTTGGGTCTTTTAAATATATATATTTCACTTCTGTCCTCATCATGTTCATGTTTTCTTCTTACCTTTATGAGCATATGGAGCATATTTATAACAACTGTTTTTATGTCTTTGCTAATTCTGTCACCTGTGCCATTTCTGGGACTGTGTCTATTGATTAATTTTGTCCTGATTATATATTAGAAGGTCTTTCTGCTGTGGCTGGTGGAAACATGAATTGCTACCGGCCCTGTGTGTGGTAGGGAGTTTTTTGGCCTACTTCTTTCTAACATTCTTTTCCTGGTCTTAGGTAGTTTTTGCTCTTACATCACGCTGATCATTATTCAGCCAAAGACTCAAGGATACCCCTCTTCAGGTCTACAGAACTCCAGCTCTCTTTCTCTCTTTGTAGCTCCCTCCTCTGTGGTGCTTTGCTGTAGAAAGTATAGCTCCCTTGGCCTCCCTGAATTCTCATTCCTGTCTACCTCAACTGCATTGCAACCACCAGGCTCTATTTGGGTCTCTACTTCTTGTACTGCAGTCTGGAAACTACCTCCTTGCAGTAGTTGGGGGCAGATGTAGGGCTCTTCTAGTTTGTTTCCCATCTTTACGGATTTTCGCACTGTGCTTCCTATTGTCCAATGTCTGAAACCATTAACATATTATCTTGTTTTCTGCTTGTTTAAGGTAAAAGAGTAAACCCAGTCTCAGATATACTGTCCTAATCTGAAGCAGAAGTCCTCTGAGTATAGTTTTAATTTGTATTTATATATGTTTTTAAAGGAGTGAAGATAAACATCTGTTCACATATAATTGGGTAATTTGTTTATCTTCTTTTGAAGAGCTTTCTACTCTGTTAGATCCAACCCATTTTTCTGTGATATTGTTGGTCTTTTCATTCTCTGTTTGTAGGTGTTTACATTTTAGGGATATTAACCCTTTCTCTGTAACATGAAATGCAAAGTTTCCCTTCAGTTTGTCATTTTTTTAAAATTATATTTTGCTGTTAGTATCTTTTCTGAGACTTATATTATTATAATGAATTATTTTATCTCTAATTTTTTTTTCTACTGGAGCACTGGGTTGTTATTGGGCAAGGGCGAGGATTCAGAAGTTGCTTTCACTGTGAGATGTATTCATAATAGTTGAGCTAAGAGATTCTGCTTTATTCAGGATTTTAAGTTTTTATATAGTGGAATGATACGATACATAAATGTTCTTCCAGGTAGCTATATGACCCATTCCCTACCTCTTTCAGAACTCTGCTCAAATGTTACTTTATAAGCATGTCTATAAGCACCCTATTTAAAATTGTAACACTGTCACACACTTAGCTGCATTCCCTATTCCTGTCCTCTTTTTCTTCTTCTGCTTCTTTTTTTCCCTTTACAGGAGTTACCACAATTTGACATATCATATGTTTTTGTAATCATGTGTCTTATCTCTAATATGCTGGTAGCATGAAGGCAAGGATTTGGGACTTTTAATAGTACCTGGCACTATAGTAAGTGCTCAATTTGTATTGGTTAAATGATCAAATTTCTGTTCATGTAGGTTGTTTTGGCACAAAGTAAAAGGTGAATTGGAAGAGGAAGAGCCTGGAGAAAGAAGGTGTAAGGTGGCAGAAGCTTAGCTGAAGTGGTACCAGTGAGAATGAAATAGAAAAGGCTAAAGCAATGACATTAAAAAGAAGAAATGGGTCACCATCCTTGTTTGTTTTTATAATTATTAAGTAAAAAGGAAAAAATACTTGTATTTGGATTATATTTTTAATATGGATATTTATAAAGCGAAATTATAGATTGAAAAATGTCTGAGTAGGTGTTATGACTTTTTTTGTTTTTACAAAACATTACTTAAAAAATACAAGCATTAAAGTATCTAGTGGAAGTCATGTTGTTTTTTCTGGTTAATTGTTTTTCTTTAATTTTTTTTTTTTTTTTAGAGCTTTGCTTCCTGTTTTACATCACAAATCTAAAAAAGGACCCCCCCGTCAAGCCAAATATGCTATTCATTGTATCCATGCGATATTTTCTAGTAAAGAGACACAGTTTGCACAGATATTTGAGGTAAAGAGAAAAGTTTTTTGTTTGTGTCATGTTATAGTTAAAAAACAAATATGAATGATTTTATAGGATGTTCACATTTGGAGATGTATCATTTTATAGTTTATTTTCAGAATTTGAATTAGTATAATCAATATTGATGGGCGGTTAAAATCAGAAAATATCTGATTATTCAGATGTTTAATGCTAACTCAGATTCAGAAATCAAACAGTTGTATAATATTTTTTGACATTACTTTATACGTTTAGTATTAGGAAACTATTTTTCATTAGTAAGTAATTACATATAAAATCCCACTTACTGACAGTAGGTAGTAGATGATTATCAGTTTACAGATTTGAAAGTTAGATTTCTATATATGAGATACTACTGAAGTGTGGGGTTCTATAAATCCATACTAATTTGTAATGTAAGGTAAATAATTTTAAGTTTGTACTTCAATGACTGACATAATTTTATGTCAGATTAAAATGTGCCTTTTCCCTTGCAGAGCATTTGGTCCACACCAAAAGGTCCTTGATATTTTGGTGCTCTCCAAAATGTCTGTGGGCATATTTGGTCCATGCCAAATGGTTTTGGACAGGACCAAATATGAACAAATATCGAGGACCTTTGTGTGTAGACCAAGTGTCTTATGGATGTATTGGATAGGACCAAATGTCTACTGACCATCTTTTCAATATGTATTTTATATTATTTTTTCTGTACTTGGAATTACTATTACCCTTTCTAAGCATTGCAATTTCATTACAAGCTCTTATAATCAGGGGCTGTCTTTAGCATTCTTCCTACAAATAGAAGCTAAGCAGAAAATCTATAAAATCCTAACTTATAATTTTAGTTTAGGAGCTTTGAATGAAGTCAAAACAATTTGGAAATTATGCTGAAACTAACCCACCATAAATACTTAGACTTGTTATCTCTGTTTTAGAAATATTTATGCTAATTTTGTCATTTTCATATATTATGTTAAAGACCTAAAGGAGGAAAAAAGTTTTCTTTATTAAACAGCATCTTTGCTATAGATAGCAAATAGTAATATATTTTAAATTTGGGGGTGGAAATACTTTCTATAGTCTTTTTTTTTAATAAGAGGATGACTTCAATGAACTCATGTTGATTTCTAGAAAGCTTTTGTTTTTCTTGAATAATCTCCTTTTTGTTCCTTCCAATGATAATGAGGAGGAGGATAATGCTGATAATAACTTGAATTTTTAGGGTACTTTTATTTTCATTTTTGATATCTGTTACTTATCTTTACAAGAACCTAACTGGTAATCCTTCTACTATGACATACAAGATTGGCTGGCTTTCTGAGAAAAGGTTTCATAGAGACAGATGGCCTTTATGAGGTTACTGTTAATCCAGGGACTGGCCATTTATTTTGCTTTTTCAGAAATGATTTTATTATCTTACTGTGGAAAATTGTCACACATTATAATAAATGAATTGAAAAAAGTACACTATCAGGTATTTGTTTATAATGTAAACAACAAGTTATCACTTAGATGTGCAATGGAGGTACTGAGGGAGGTCATCGAGAATAGCAAGAAGTAAACTCATTTAAATATACTTTTGACTAAACGAAGCCTCTCATATTGCCCCAGTGTGTTGGGAAGAACAGTTTTGTGTTGTTTTTCAAGCCTAGAATTCTTGGTGTTCAGTGTAGGAGGATAGAGCATCAATTCTTCATTAAAATGTGCCATTAAAATTTTTAATAGATAATATATTCACCTGCTTCAAAATCAAAAGATACAAAACAAATATCCAGTAGTAAATACTAAAGAGTAAAGAGTTTTCTCTTTTGCTTCACCCCCGTATCCCCAGCCACCCAGTGTCTTAGAGGCAGCCAGTGCTATCAGTTTCTAATGTACTTTTCTGGAGAGATTTTATTCATATGCAAGTAATATAAATACACAAAATACACACATATTTTGTCCCTTCCCCCTCTCCTTATGCCAATGATAGTATACTGTAGTCACTCTTCTGATTTTCCTATTTTAAAAGTTTAACGATATATTTTAGATATCAATTTATGTGAGTATATAAAGAGCCTCATTCTTTTGTCATGGCAAAATGAATATTAATGGCTGGGTTTCCTATTAGAATAATAAAAATAATTAGTTATGGTACTTAATATTTGATGCTATAAAAATCCACAAAAATCCATGTGACTGTACATAATAAAACTTATTTCTTGGTCCTGAAAAAAGTCTAATTGGGTGCTTTGATTGTATTCTAATCAGTGGCTTAGGCACACAGACCCTTTTTGACTAGTGGCTTCTCTTTGAGTCCCACCGGATCCTTGGTATTAAGACAGCCAGTGAGTAAAGAGAGAGAATGTGGAGAAGATACGTTGCTCATATCTGCCTCAGTACAGGCATGGCATACCTCACTTTCATTCCTGTTCTGGTAACCAGAACTTACTCACATCCTCACCTAACTGCACATATAGGCATCCTTGAATGGAAGTGGATATTGGTGAGCCTTAGCAGTCTCTAACATACTTATGTATGTGGTCATAAAATATATGATACATAATATGATTCTTCATGCTGAAATGTTCTTTACCTAACCTCTAAAATATAACTTGGGCAAAACTGAAAATATTTAAATATGATGCCTTCTACATAAATAACCTATAAAAGTTTAAATGTAAGCTTGAGCTACTACTTAAACCATGTATTGGAACTTTTGTAGTTTTTAAAATTTGAAGGTGAAATATGTGAACAGCTTATTTGCGTGTTTATGGAGTTGATCATTTTCCTTTCCTCATTTTCAGCCTTTGCATAAGAGCCTGGATCCAAGCAACCTGGAACATCTCATAACACCGCTGGTTACTATTGGTCATATTGCTCTCCTTGCACCGGATCAGTTTGCTGCTCCTTTGAAGTCTTTGGTAGCTACTTTCATTGTGAAGGATCTTCTCATGAATGATCGGGTAATTTTTATTTTTTAGATGTGTGTTCTTCATAATGCTATCTTCTAAAATTTTATGCAGCAAAGAGAGAAGTGAAATGATGTAAATAACACTTCAATTTGGCTGACTTATTTTAGGTTTTCCTATCTTTTCAACATGCTGTATCTCCATTGTAAGTGAAGCAACATTGAAACATCTCTTTAGTTGAGCATAGGACTATGACCTGGAATACTTTCCTTGATAAATACAAAATATCACCTGATTCTGTCTATTTCAACTTTATAGGGGTTTAATTTTTATAATGACATCTTTTTTTAAAAATGTGAAGACTGACAGGTTAGTTTATAATATGGCTGTATGATAGTAGTTGTTGCCTTTCATACATACAAGAGAGAATTAAAAGAGCCTTGGGAGAAAACATTGGGACAGAAATAGTGATTTTCTCTGTCTCCAGTATGTAAGTATTTGGGGTAAGGCATGGCATGTTTGGGTCTTGGAGAATTGACCCCTTACAGTTACGTGGAGTTTTATGCACGTCTTTGTGTTTTTAGATACATACACATATGTGTGAAAAGAAAACCTTAAAACTAGGATTTTCAGAATGATAAATGAGCATTGGCTTCAGTTTAAAGTCACCAGCTACATTAGCCCCCTAACAAGAGAGTAGGCCTGTCCTTTTGAAGCTTTGAAGCCAAGCATTGACTTCTCTCTGGCTATGAAAGTCCTAGACGGCATCTTCTGCCAGTAGAAGATTGTTTTCTGCGTTGAAAGTCTGTTGTTTAGCATAGCCACCTTAATTAATGATCTTAGCTAGACGTTCTGGATAACTTGCTGCAGCTTCTGCATCAGTACTTGCTGCTTCACCTTGTACTTCTACGTCATAGAGATGGCTTCTTTCCTCAAATATTATGAACCAACCTCTGCTAGCCTCAGATTTTTCCTCTGCAGCCTCCTCACCTCGCCAAGTCTTCACAGAATTGAAGAGAGTTAGGGCCTTGCTCTGGATTAGGCTTTGCCTTAAGGAAATGTTGGGCTGGTTTGATCTCCTCTCCAGTCCACTGAAACTCTCTCCATATCAGCAATAAGGGTGTTTTGCTTTCTTATCATTCACATGTTCACTGGAGTAGCACTTTTAATTTCCTTCAAGAACTTTTCCTTTGCATTCACAACTTGGCTAACTGGCACAAGTGCTGTAACTTTCAGCTGATTGCAGCTTTTGACATGCCTTCGTCACTAAGCTTGATCATTTCTAGCTTTTGATTTAAACTGAGAGATGTGCAGTGCTTCCTTTCACTTGAACACTTTACAGAGCCCATTGTAGGGTTATTAATTGGCCTAATTTCAGCATTGTTGTGTCTCAGGGAATAGGGCGGCCTGAGGGAGAGAGAGAGAGATGGGGGAATGGCCAGTCTGTAGAGCAGTCAGAACACACACATTTACTAATTAAGTTCGCTATGTTATGTGGCAGTGGTTCATGGCACCTCAGAACAATTACAATAGTATCATTAAAGATCGCTGATCACTTATCACCATAACAAATGTAATAATAATGAAATCATTTGGAATATTGCAAGAATTATGAAAATGTGACACAGAGACATAAAGTGAGCAAATGCTGTTGGAAAAATAGCACTGATGGACTTGCTTGACACAAACCTTCAATTTGTAAAAAATGCAGTATCTGTGAAGCCTAATGAAACAATTTTTGTCTGTATACAAAAAGTATGTCAGACAGCTGGGTCACAGTAAAAAAAAATATTGTATATATATTTAGAGTGTAATTAGAACTACAGAAAGAGAGGAAAGAGAATATGAAACAGAAATAGTATTTGAAGTGATAATGCCAGACAATTTTTCAAAATTTATGAAAGACATCAAAGCTATACATTCAAGATCAGGTAGAAGCCCCAAGTAGGATAAATATAACACAAAGCACACCCAGATACATCATAGTAAAACTGGAACCAATCAAAATAGAAAAGATTAAAAGCATTCACAGCAAAAAGACAGAAAACCTTCAAATGGACAAGACTGTCACTTGACTTCAAAAGAAAAGATAAGAAAATGGAAGATAATGGAATAACATTTTCAAATTATCGAGTGGAAGAAATGTACCAATCTAGAATTCTAAACCTGGAGAAAATATCCTTTAAAAAGGGAAGGCAAAATAAAGACATTTTCAGACAAACAAAAACTGAAAGAGTTCATTAGCAGTTATCCCAGCTAAAAGAATTTCTACTTTAATTCTTTGGGTAGAAATCAAATTATCACAGAGACAGAACAGAGTGAAAAACAAGAGAAAGAGGAAAATATGTTGGTAAATCTAAATAAATATTAACTGCATAAAATTAGAAGAGTAATGGTCCTGTGTGAACAAGAGCACAGTAAGCATCAGAGTATAAAGGGAGTTGACATATTTTAAGTTTTCTTAGAATACTGAACCTACTACTGTTCTGAAAGTTTAAGACAGAATAATTGAAATAGGCCTTCAGTAAGTTAAGGCCACTACTCTCTAGGACAACTACTAAAAGAATAGGAAAATATAAAACGAATAAGCCAGTAAAGAGGAGAATGGAATAAAAATATTTAACCAAAAATAAGGCAAGAAGAAGATGAAAATGAACACAAAACTGATAGAACAAACTGAAAAAACATCAGGTGGCAAATTTTTATTTTATTTATTTTTTGGCCAATTTTTAAAAAATTAATTATTTTTGGCTGCCTTGGGTCTGTTGCTGCATGCAGGCTTTCTCTAGTTGTGGCAAGTGGGGGCACTCTTTGTTGCGGTGCGCGGGCTTCTCATTGTGGTGGCTTCTCTTGTTGCGGAGCACGGGCTCTAGGCGTGCGGGCTTCAGTAGTTGTGGCACACGGGCTCAGTAGTTGTGGCTCACGGGCTCTAGAGCGCAGGCTTAGTAGTTGTGGCACACGGGCTTAGTTGCTCTGTGGCATGTGGGATCTTCCCGGACCAGGGCTCGAACCCGTGTCCCCTGCATTGGCAGGTGGATTCTTAACCACTGGACCACCAGGGAAGTCCCTCAGGTGGCAAATTAACCGTAATCACTATTTACATAACATGTAAGCAGAATATGCTAATTAAATACAAAGTTGACAGAAAGTGTGTCAGAACTGGGTTGTGTACAGTTCTATATATGACATTGAGAAGTCCTCAAGTCTTCTGTTAGTTACTGTTACTCTGTCTTTTCCCCCTGAGATTGGAAATGGGATAAAAATATCCACTATCACCACTTGTGTTGTTTTGAAGGATCTGGCCATTCTAGGAGGAAGAAAGAGAAATGAAAACCATTAAGAATGAAGGGAAAAAAAAAGCTGTTATTACTATGAACGGAGAAATCCTAAAAGAATGCAAAAGTTAATAGAATTAAAAATTGTCTTTAACAAGGTCCCCGGATTCAAAGTCAGTGTAAAAAAGAAGTAACTTTATATTTCTATGCCAATAATAAGCAATTAGAAAATAAATATTGAAAATTATATTTACAGTAACATCAAAAACCATTAAATGCCTAGGAATATACTTAAGAAAGGTAAGCAATACCTCTACACAGATGTTTTAGAAACATTCCTCAGTGAAGTTAAAGGCCACCTAAGGTATATACTGTCTTCATGAAATGAAAAGGTCAGGATTATAATACCATGGAATGGGATGGTGATACTATAATGATGAAAATTATCTGCAGATTTATAGTTCAATACAATAGGTATCAAAATTCTAGCCAGATGTGTGTGTATATGTTGGGGTAGAGTGGTATAGGGAGAAGAGACAAGCTGATTGTAAAATTTCAGTAGAAATGCGAAAGGGTAAGAATAGCCAAAATCATCTTGAAGAAGAAGAAGAAGATGATGATGATGATGATGATGAAGTAGTCGTAGGAGGAGGAGGAGCAGCGGCAGCAGAAGTCATCATTACAGACACTTGGAGGGCTTACGCTGCTAGGTATCTACCTTGTGACAATAATTAAGAAAGTATGAAACAATAGATTATATACATATGATTTAGAACAAAAGTAACAGTAAAATCCTGGAGAATTTCCTAATATTGGATTTGGCAGTGTATCCCTACATGAGAAATCAAAAGCACAAACACCAAAAAAAAAAAAACCAAAAACAGATAAATTGTACTTCATCAAAATGTAAAACTTTTGTGCATCAAAGGGCATTATCAAGAAAGTGAAACCATCAACAAAATGAAGAGGAAACCTACTGAGAGAAAATATTTGCAAATCATGTATCTGATAAGGGAGTTAATATCCGTATTATATAAATGACACATATAACTCAATAGCAAAAAAACAATCTGATTAAAAAATAGGCAGAGACATTTTTCCAAAGAAGATAAACAAATCATCAGCAGTTATATAAAAGGTGCTCAACATCAGTAATCATCAGGGAAATGCAAATCAAAACCGCAATAACATAGGACCTCACTCCTGTTAGATTGGCGAATATAAAAAAGACAAATAACAAGTGTTGGTGAGAATGTGGGAATATAAATTGTTGGTGGTGGGAATGTAAATTGATGTAGCCACCATGAAAAACAGTATGGAGGATCTTCCAAAAATTAAAAATAGGAAAAAAAAAGTTTAAATAGAAGTACCATGTGATCCAGTAATTTCACTTCTGAATATTTATCTGAAGGAAATGTGAATACTAACTCAAAAAGATACCTGCACCCCCATGTTCACTGTATCATTATTTACAATAACCAAGACATAGAAGCAACCTAAATGTCCATCTATTGGATGAATGGATAAAGAAAAAGTGGTGTATATATACAATGTAATATTATTCAGCCATAAAAAAGAAGAAAAAATCTTGCCATTTGTGACAACGCTGATGGACCTTGAGGGCATTATGCTAAGTGAAATAGAGAAAGATAAATACTGTGTGATCTTTCTTACACACGGAATCAAATCTAAAATACACCAAATAACAACAACAACAACAAAAACCCCCAAACTCATAGATACACAGAACAGATTGGTAGTTGTCAGGAGCAGGGGATGGCTGATGTGCAAAATGGGTAAAGGGAGTCTTCTAAAGGTACAAACTTCCAGTTATAAAATAAATAAGTCAAGGAATGTAATGTACAGCATGGTGACTCTAGTTATTAATACTGTATGGTATATTTGAAAGTTTCTGCTGAGAGAGTAGATTTGAAAAGTTCTCATCACAGGAAAAAGAAATTGTAACTGTGTGGTGATGGGTGAAAACTAGACTTATTATGGTGATCATTTCACAGTATATGGAAATATTGAATCATTGTACACCTGGAACTAATATGTTATATGCCAATTATATCTCCTTTTTAAAAAAAAGAATTATCAATTTGAAAAAAAAGTGAAAAGTGAACCTGCAGAATGGGAGAAAATATTTGCAAATCATATCTGATAAGAGACTTTTATCTAGACTCTATAAAAGAACGATTACAACTCAACAAAAAGACAACCCAATTTTTTTAAATGGACAAAAGACCCAAATAGTCATTACTATTAATAGTTGCTATTGTAATAGCTTTTTCTTTTTATATTTTTGTATTGTTTTGTATTTTGTAAGGTATGTTCATGTTTTTTTAGACATGATACTGTCGCACATTTAATAGACCATGTTATAGTGTAAACATAACTTTTCTATGCACTGGGAAACCAAAAAATTTGTGTAACTCATTTCATTGCAATATTTGCTTTATTGTGGTTGTTTGGAACCATACCTGCAGTATCTCAGAGGTATACCTGTTTCAGCTTGCTCATGCCTCAGTTTTGTTTTCTTCTGACCCATCTTTGAATTTACTCCTTCTCTCCAGATTTGTCTAATCTTATGTTAAACCTATAAATATGAATTCTTTTTTTGTTTTTTTCATTTCAAATACATTTGTAATATACTTTATTTTGAAGAATAACATATGTTGGCCATAATAAATTTAGAAAAGACAGAGAAGTTAAACATGAACATAAATTTCCCATAATTCTTTTTTTTTTTTTCTTTTCACACACACACACTGTATTTTATTTTTACAAGAGATAAATAGACTGACACCAAGCATTGTACATGGATGACCACAACAAAAGCAACAATGATTGCAATTACCAAACATGAAACACACTCATACTATGTCATAATATTGACATTCAGTCCAGTAATCCTCCACTGTAGCAGCTCCTTTACTTTGCAGTGAAAATTGATTTGTATATTCTTTGCCTCTGAGTCCTTCTGGGATTTTTTTTTTTTTTAATTCAAACAGAAAGTCACAAAAATTATACTCATCCTCATCAGTTCACTCAGTTCCATGTAATTAATTTTTTTTTTTCATCTTGATCTTTTGTTAGCACTTTTATGAGTTCATCAGTTTTTCATTAGAGTTCTGAAAATGCTTATTCATTCAGTTCAGCAGTACAGTCAGTTACCAGAAACCTGTACTTGTCAGAGTCTTTTCCATGAATTTCTTGAAGATGAAACCCTTTTATAGGAACATATTTGCAAAATCATCAGAGTACATCCAGAACTGTCTGTAAATGACAAAAGACTTAAAAATGACCACGGTTAAAGATTTGATGAAAGTTCATAATAATGCAGTTGACAAGAAAATTAGTTATTTCTGAGATAAATATGAATTCTTAATTGCAGTTTTAATATATTTTCTGTAATTTCCTTTAGTTTTTAAATATAGCTTTTAGTTCCCTGCCAGAATTCTTTTTCTTATTATTTAATCCTTGAACATCTTTAATTATGTTAAAGTTTATGTGTGTTAGCCTCAATATCTGGATCTCCAGGGGCTCTTTTTCTCTTGTCTGTTTTTCGCTTGATTTTTGGTCAAGTCTTATCTTGCACACATGTTATTTTTGATTGAGCTGTAGACTTTGTGAACAAAAAATTGTAGAGATAATTTGAGGCTCTGGATGATTTTATAATTCTTCCAAACAGGATTTATTTTTGCTTCTGACAGGCAGTTGAGCTATTGTCGGATCACATTCATTCAGTCAAGACTGCAGTGATTGGAAGCTAGGCTTCAGTTTTTGACAGGCTGATTCTTTTTCTGGTCACTTTTATGTCTAAGATGTTTTTATTTGGGATCCCCCCACAAGTCTAGGGTTTTTAACAAGGACTCTACTCTTTATTGAACTCAGAATTCCACTTTTTTTTTCCTTCTACCTCTGTGACAGTGATGAAAACATTGCTCAACCTTTTAACCTTTTTCACTTTCAGAATCAGCCATCATTTATGTAAGAAAAGCAATTTTAGTGCCAGACTCAAATCTCTTGATTATTCTCCTCTTTTGAAACTTTGCCTGCAAAGATTCAACACCCATGAACTCTTAGCACCTGGTTTTATTATTCTCCAAACTTTTCTTCCCGTTTCTTTCCTGCCCCAGGTAACCACTTTGTTGAATTTTGGTTTATTATTCCCTAACTAAAACAAAACACCATTTTACCATATATTTATCTCTAAACATGTACTTGTTTAATTTTGCTTGTTCTTGAAGTTTATAAGTTATTTTATACCGTATATATTCTTGGGTGACTTGATATTATCATTATGGATATGTTTCTTAGAATAACCCTTGTTGTCAAGTCTAGCTGTAGTTCATTCATTCATTCATTACTCTGTATTATATCACTGTGTGAAATATCTCTTATTCTCCTAATGGACATTTGGAGTATTTCCATTTCTTTCCTCTTTTGAACAGTGCTCCTGTGAATTTCTTATAGAGGCCTTCTGATGCATATGAGCACAAATTTCTCCAGGGTACATTCACAAGAGTGATATAGTGATGAACATCAGTTTGTACACATATTTAACTTTTCACTTTATTGCTGAATTATTTTTGAAGATGGTTGTTAAAACTTATTTTCCTCTCAGCAGTGTATAACACACATTATCGTCAGATTTCTTAATTTTTGCCCATCTGATATAAAAGTGTCTCAGTATAGTCTTAATTTGCATTTCCCTGGTTACTAAGAAAGTTTATATGTCTAGTCATCATTCATATTGCCTCCTTTCTGAAATTCCTTTTCATGTCTTTTGCTTTTTTTTCTTGGATTGTTTGTCTTTTTCTCATAGGTAATCTTTACACACACTAATATTTTTTCAGGTACATGTTGAAGTATGTTTCTAAAATGCATAAAATCTCATTTATGGTGTGTCTTTTTACTCCCTTCATTGTGTCCTTTGAACAAAAGTTATTAATTTTAATTTAACTACATTTATCATTCTTTTCTCTTGTAGTTAATGCTTTTATATCTTGTTTAAGAAATCATTTCCTATGCCATTGTCATAAAAATAGTCTCCCATATGTTCTAAAAGTTTTAAAGTTTTCTTTTCACATATAAAAATTTTAATCCATCTGGAATTGATTTGTTTGCTTTTTCTTGTATGCTGTGACTTAAGGATTCCATTTCTTTCTACTCTCCATTAGGGTAACCAACTTTCCCAGCAGAATTTATGGACTGATCTCTCCTTCTTCCAGTCATCTGCAGTGCTAACATTCATATCATACACAGCCTCTATTCTTTCCCATTGCTTTGTTTGCTCATCTACAATGTGTCTTTCATTAAAGTTTTATAATTTTCTCTGTGAAGAAAATTTAAATATTTCTCTTATACAACTTTGTTAGGTATTTCAGTTTTTAAAATTATTTTGTTTTGTGGTAGATTTGGGGAATTATTTTGTAGTTTTTAATCTCATATCATCTTGTCTTGCTAAACTCTTTTCTCTTTACTTTTCATCATAATTATGAGAAAGGCCAGTTCTGATTTTTTTTATCCTTAAATATTTTATCTCTATGTATTTCCTTATATTTCTGTATGTATTTCCTGTACTTACCTTTTTTCATCTCAGCTTCATCTATCAGTTTTTGAAAGAGGTATATTCAAGTCTTCTGCTGTGAAGATGAAGTTTTCGATGTTCTTTTTTTAAAAAATCATTTTTCTGTTGGTTTGTTTTGATATTATACTGCTAGTTTTACAGATGTTCATGAATTTTATATCTTATGATGTAAGATTAAAGAAAAGTACATCAATATCCTTTTTTATATTAGTATCCCATATAAATCCATATCCCGTTTAAATGCTTTTAGATCTTGACTAGTGTATTTGTCCATTAGTTTTAGATTTTTTCTGTCTTTGGTTGTGTTGCATCTGTTGTGGTTTCATTTATTATTTTTGAACCTGTCTATTGATCTTACTTATGATAACTTTCTGTTTGAACCTGTCTATTGGTCTTACTTATGATAACTTTTTTGTTTATTTTCTATTTGTAATAATTTATGCTGATTGAATTTTCTTGTGAATTAAATATTTTAGTGGAGTGCATCTTTGAATAATTTGTTCAAAATGGCTCGTAATTTGTAAGCTTTCTCTCTGATTTCTGAAAATATTTTCCTCCTCATTCTTGAAGATTAGAATTCTATTTTTCAAGTAACTTGGCTAACAGAAAATTCAGAATATTGTTTTTTGGCGTGTAAAGAAATCTGAAGTTGATATGGTTCTTGTTTCTTTTTTGGTAGGTTCCTCCATGCAAGCTTTGAGATTTTTTGGATATTCTTAGTTCAGAAATTTCATCAGTATGTTTCTAATGAGATCCTTATTTCATTATTTTCACTTCACACTTTGAAGGCACTTCTCAGCTGAAGAATTAATTCTTAAGCTGTTTGTAAATAACTCTGTGTGTTTGGGGAGTTTGCCTTCTGGATGTTTGAGCTACCTATCCTGTTGCCAGAGGGTTACCTGAGGTGCTCTTTGATTTCTGTTTCCAACTGGAAATTACTCATGTCAGGTTGAGGTAAAAATGGGATCTCCAGTGTTCCAAGATTGGGTTCAGCTCTTTTGTCACCTTATTTAATTTCCTGGCTGCTACTGTAAATTCACATTTCTTAATACCTTCAGTTTATCATCTCAGGGTTATACTATGATTGTGCTGGAAAAAAAAAATGGCTTTTTGGAGGGTGTTTCCTTCTGTGCTTTTCTGGAGTTGTAAGCCCTCTTACCTCTGTTAATTTTTTTTTACCGTATATTTTGTTTTTTGAAATTTTTCTTTGGTTTTGGTTTTTTGGGGGGCCCCTTTTGTTTTCCGGCCCAGCTAACTGGTGTGTGTTTACGTGCATGTGCGTGTGTGTGTGTGTTGCCATTTTGGTGGGATTTAAGTAGGAAGACACTAATGTATGTTTTCTGTTACTTCTGCAAACCTTTATAATTGTTCCCTGCTCAAGATTTTTTGCAGATGCCTTTTCCTTCATTTATGAACTATAGCTGACCCTTGAGTAACATGGAAGTTAAAGGTGCCAACCCTTTGTGTCGTGGAAAATCCTAATATAATCTGTAGTCAGCTCTTTGTATGTGGTTCCTCCCTATCCACAGGGCATTTCTGATTCAATCAACTGTGGATTGTGTTTTACTGTAGCATGTGTTCATTTAAAAATCTACATATAAGTGGACCTGCGCAGTTGAAACTTGTCTTGTTCAAGGGTCATCTGTACACTTTTTGGCTCCATTGATTTTTATCTTAGTCCTTGCCAACTGCCTTAAATAATTGAAACAGTAAACTTAAAGGGGATTGAGTAAGGAAGTATATATATAAGTGGTTAAAGTGGGTCCTATCTCACACCTACAAAGAACCAGCTGGTGATGGATGTATAAGGTTCATTTGTGGTGCTAGTGCAGACAGGCCTTTCAACCTTTATGAGTAAGTAACAGAAAGCATAGTCATGTATAATTACTGTTCTTGCAGAGGATAAAAATTTCATTCATTCACTAAATACTAATTACACATGAGAATGTGTATTTGTGTTTTAAAGTCCTTAATTTTTGTTTAGCTTCCAGGAAAAAAGACAACTAAGCTTTGGGTTCCAGATGAAGAAGTTTCACCTGAGACAATGGTCAAAGTGAGTGATATGCATAGATCTGTTGATTTTAATATATTTAATATACTGTATTATTATTATAGGTGTTAAAATGTCTGTTCCTGTTATAAAGATACAACTATTAAAATCATTCAGGTTTTTATATTTATTGTATGACATTATCCTCTGTGCTGTGAGAGTGTAGGGCAATAATGAGAAACTTGAGGCCTGTGGGCAGCTGCACATAATCTAGTTTGGAAAACAAAAAGTTTGAAAACTTCCTCCATGTTGCTGCTTCTTAGATATCCACCTTTTAATGGGAAAAGACAGTGCTGGTTTTCTTATGTACATTCTCCTATTCAGCAAAGATGGTCGTCCAGGTTTTAAGACTATTCATCTTTTCCATGGGATTTGATATACTTTTTTATTTTTATTAAAAAAAATTCAACCTGTAATTTCTTCAATTAAGAGTTATGGGTAAAGGATTGCTCATCACAACTGTGAAGTATTGCTTTACTAAAACTGTCTGTACTCTGTAATGTAGACCTCATATCAAGCCACTGCCCAAGGTGTAAAGGCCAGGAACAAATATATTAAATATTGTTTTTCTAATTATAATTTCTTGCAAATCATTTCGTTGTGTGTGTATTTGTTTATGTTTCATATTGTGAACTACTTTGTCACATTATTGCAGCTTCTGATTCTGATACTATTTCTCCAGACCTGTAGGGCAGTCTTTCCTTTAGCATCATTGAATGACGCTTGAAACTTTTGAGTTCCAGTATAAACCTGTTTTCTCAGCATTGGTCTCAAGCAGCAGTTTTGTATAGTTGGGCAGCACTGCACTAGAAGGTGGGCCGCCTGCGCTTAAGTTCATGGTTACAAAGTGGCCCAGGAAGAGGATCTTAAGACTGTTAGTCACATGCCACTGTTCAAAACCCATTTAGCTCTGGAGCCTCAGATCTGTAAAAATTAAGATAATATGTGAAAAAGAGATAATATGCACCCCTTTGAAAAGGGCTGTTGCAAGCCTTAGAGGCAGTAACAGGTTTTAAAGTACTAAGTACTTCATAATTGTCAAATGCAGTACAAATGTAAGGTGGTATCAACTCTTAGACACAAAAGATCGAATATAATTTTCAGTCAGGATCTTTCTGAACTAGGGAAGTTAACACGATTTTACTGTGGGTTCTAAAGGGTAGATAGAGTGTTTGTTGGGGAAACATTTTTTAAAAAGCAAAAAGAACCAGTTTTTAGATAAATCATTCATTTGTCAACTACCTGGAGGTGAGACATCTTTAATTTAAAACATTCAAAGTTATCTTCACACATGGAGAAAAAAATAATTTTTTCTTTCCTTTTCTTAAAAAGCATCTGTTAAAAACATTTCTTCATTCTTTTTCAAGGCTGATATAGAATTTCTTTAAATGGTAGCAATGTTTTATTTGTCAATTTGTATTTTAAATAGATTCAGGCTATTAAAATGATGGTTCGATGGCTACTTGGAATGAAAAATAATCACAGTAAATCAGGAACTTCTACTTTAAGATTGCTCACAACAATACTGCATAGTGATGGAGACTTGACAGAACAGGGGAAAATTAGGTATGTAATTACAACTTCAGAGTTCTTTGGATTACACACTATTTTAGCATCTGGTGTAATTGTTGAATGATGGTTTCTTTTTTAAAAGATAATTAATATTGCTTTGTAGGTATGCATATATTTTTATTGTAATAGGCTTTTGTATAGTGGTTATTTCAAAATGACAGTCTCATGTCTAGTGCAAGGTACTGCTGTACAATCTTAAGTATTTTAAACAATAGATGTTTACTTTTTTGAATATCTAATGTGAAAATGTTAGTGTACCAATCAATAACTGATGTTTTACAGTCTTGTTAATGTCTAAAGCTAAAAGAACAGACTGTATAGAAGGCAACTTACTGAATCTGTTTCCAGAAGTATAAATATATGCAAATGTGAAAAATGCACTTGATGCAAATTTTTAAAAATACACATACCTTTTTGTTTGTTTTATTTTGTTTTGTTTGAAAGATGTATAGTATAGTGACTGAAAACATGAGCTCTGGAGCCCAGATTCAAATCCTGGCACCACCTCTTAGCAGCGAGGTGCCTTTCAGCAAGTTACTTTAACCTCTCTGTACCTCAGTTTCCTCATCTATGAAACAGAGATAATGATTATGCCTATCTCATCTAGCTGTTATGATAATCAAATAAGTTAGTATATTTAATGTATTTAAAACACTGCCCAGCACATAGTAATTAGAAGTATTGATGGTGGTAGTGGTTATTATGTCAAGGTTAGCTAAAATTTAGAAGTTTGTCCTCTGTGAAAACACAAGCGCCATTTATTGTCTCTATTGGTAATAAAAAATGTGAGAATAACTTCCCCCACCTTAACATATGTATCTAGCTTCAAGTCTTTAGGACGAAATATAAATGGTGATTGCCAGCTGCTTAATACTTTTCCATCTTTGTTTCTTTTCTTCTTATATGTTTTGCTCATTCTGTACTTTTTGCATAGAATATTAACAGTAGCACATTCTTCTCAAACAAATCAAATAATAAGAAAACTCTGTAAAGCATTCCACATGTATAACTGATTTATTTACCTTCCTTCAGTCTAATTAGTTGTCTTCACCTTCTACTCTTATAATTACATGCTAGCGTTCAAGATTTACATAATAATTAGAGAAAAATTTCCTTAGTATTAATACGTTTTGTCTTAAATTTATTAATTACATTATTTATATGCATATTTAGATCTCACCTGTTTTTGTTTGTTTGTTTGTTTGTTTTAATCTATTTTTGGTTGCGTTGGGTCTTCGTTGCTGCGCGCGGGCTTTCTCTAGTTGCGGCGAGCAGGGGCTACTCTTCGTTGCGGTGCGCGAGCTTCTCATTGCAATGGCTTCTTTTGTTGTGGAGCACAGGTTCTAGGCATGTGGGCTTCAGTAGCTGTGGCACGTGGGCTCAGTAGTCGTGGCTCACGGGCTCTAGAGTGCAGGCTCAGTAGTTGTGGTGCACAGGCTTAGTTGCTGTGTGGCATGTGGGATGTTCCCGGACCAGGGCTTGAACCCATGTCCCCTGCATTGGCAGGTGGATTCTTAACCACTGCGCCACCAGGGAAGTCCCTCACCTGTTTTTATCCATGGTATTCTTTAACAAAATCACGTGTGTACTTGAATTCTGCACATGTATTTGACTTACATTGGGTCTGCTTTTTTAAAAAAATTTTATTGAAGTATAGTTGATTTACAGTGGTGTGTTAATTTCTGCTGTACAGCAGAGTGACTCAGGTAAACATTTATATATATATATATCTCTTTTCATATTTTTTTCCATTGTATTTTGTCACAGGATATTGAATATAGTTCCCTGTGCTATACAGTAGGGCCTTGTTTGTCCATCCTATGTATAAAAGTTTGCCTCTACTAATCCCAAACTCCCAATCCTTCCCTCCCCTACACTTCCTCCCCCTTGGCAACCACAAGTTTATTTTCTATATCTGTGAGTCTGTTTTTGTTTCATAGATAATGTTGATTCATGTCATATTTTAGATTCCACATGTAAGTGATATCATATGGTATTTGTCTTTCTCTTTCTGAGTTACTTTGCTTAGTATGATAATCTCTAGGTCCATTTGTGTTGCTGCAAATGGCATTATTTCATTCTTTTTCGATGGCCGAGTAATATTCCATTAATATTCCATTATATACACCACATCATCTTTATCCATTCATCTATCGGTGGACATTTAGCTTGTTTCCATGTCTTGGCTATTGTAAATAGTGCTGCTGTGAAGATAGGGGTGCATGTATCTTTTTGAATTATAGTTTTGTCTGGGTATATGCCCAGGAGTGGGATTGCTGGATCATATGGCAACTCTGTTTGTAGTTTTTTGAGGAAACTCCATATTGTTTTCCATAATGGCTTCACCGATTTACATTCCCACCAATAGCATAAGAGGGTACCCTTTTCTCCACACCTCTCAGCATTTGTTATTTGTAGACTTTTTAATGATGGCCATTCTGACCAGTGTGAGGTGGTACCTCACTGTAGTTTTGATTTGCATTTCTCTAATAATTAGCAATGTTGAGCATCTTTTCATGTGCCTATTGGCCATCTGTATGTCTTCTTTGGAGAAATGTGTATTTAGGTTCTCTGCCCATTTTTTGATTGGGTTGTTTGTTTTTTTGTTGTGGAGTTGTATGAGCTGTTTGTATATTTTGGAGATTAAGCTCTTGTCAGTTGCATCATTTGCAAATATTTTCTCCCAGTCTCTGGGTTGTCTTTTCATTTTGTTTGTGGTTTCCTTTGCTGTACAAAAGCTTTTAAGTTTAATTAGGTCCTATTTGTTTATTTTTGGTTGTGTTTCTATTGCCTTGGGAGCCTGACCTAAGAAAACATTGGTACCATTTATGTCAGAGAATGTTTCACCTTGGTTCTCTTCTAGGAGTTTTATGGTGTCTTGTCTTTAAGTCTTTAAGCCATTTTGAGTTTATTTTTGTGTATGGCGTGAGGGTGTGTTCTAACTTCATTGATTCACATGCAGCTGTCCAGCTTTCCCAGCACCACTTGCTGAAGAGACTGCTTTTTCCCCATTGTATATTCTTGCCTCCTTTCTTGAAGATTAAGTGTGTGGGTTTATTTCTGGGCTCTTTGTTCTGTTCTATTGATCCATATGTCTCTTTTTGTGCCAGTATCATGCTGTTTTGATTACTGTAGCCTTGTAGTATTATCTGAAGTCTGGGAGGGTTTCCTGCTTTGTTCTTTTTCCTCAGGATTGCCTTGGTAATTCTGGGTTTTTTATGGTTCCATATACATTTTAGGATTATTTATTTTCATTCTGTGAAAAATGTCATGGGTAATTTGATAGGGATCCCATTAAATCTGTAGACTGCTTTGGGTAGTATGGCCATTTTAACAGTATTAATTCTTTTCAATCCAAGAGCATGGGATGTTTTTCCATTTCTTTGAATCATCTTCAGTTTCCTTTGTTAATGTTTTGTAGTTCTCAGCATATAAGTCTTTCACCTCCTTGGTCATGTTTATTCCTAAGTATTTTATTTTGGGGGGTACAGTTTTAAAAGGGATTGTTTGTTCACATTCCCTTTCTAATATTTCATTGTTAGTGTAAAGAAATGCAACTGATTTCTGTATGTTAATGTTGTATCCTGCTACTTTGCTGAATTCATTTATCAGTTCTAGTACTTTTTTTTTTTTTTTTTTAATTTATTTATTTATGGCTGTGTTGGGTCTTCGTTTCTGTGCGAGGGCTTTCTCTAGTTGCGGCAAGTGGGGGCCACTCTTCATCGCGGTGCGCGGGCCTCTCACCATCGCGGCCTCTCTTGTTGCGGAGCACAGGCTCCAAACGCGCAGGCTCAGCAGCTGTGGCTCACGGGCTTATTTGCTCCGCGGCATGTGGGATCTTCCCAGACCAGGGCTCGAACCCGTGTCCCCTGCATTGGCAGGCAGATTCTCAACCACTGCGCCACCAGGGAAGCCCAGTTCTAGTACTTTTTGTGTGGAGTCCTTAGAGTTTTCTACATATAATATCATGTCTCCTTTGTTGAAGATTAATTGTCCATAGGTGTGTGTGTTTATTTCTGGACTCTCTGATAATTATCATTATGTGTGTGTAACAATAATTTTACCTCTTCCCTACCAATTTGAATAGCTTTTATTTCTTTTCCTTCTCTGATTGCTTTGGCTAGGACTTCCAATACTGTGTTGAAGAGAAGTGGTGAGTGTGGGCATCCTTGTCTTGTTCCAGATTTTAGCAGGAAGGCTTTCAGCTTTTCACTGTTGAGTATTATATTGGCTGTGTGTTTGTCATAAATAGCTTTTATTATGTTGAGCTATGCTCCCTCTATACTCACTTTCATAAGGGTTTTTATCATGAATGGATGTTAAATTTTATCAAATGCTTTTTCTGCATCTACTGAGATGATCATGTGGTGTTTGTCCTTTCTTTTGTTGATGTGGTGTATCACGTTGATTGATTTGCATATGTTGAACCATCCTTGTGACCCTGGGATGAATCCAACTTGATCATGATGTATGACCTTTTTTATTTGTTGTTGGATTCAGGTTGCTGATACTTTGTTGATAATTTTTGTGTCTATTCATCAAAAATATTGGCCTATAATTTGCTTTATGGTGGTGTGTTTGTCTGTTTTTGGTATCAGGGTGATGGTGGCTTCATAGAATGTCTTTGGGAGTGTTCCTCTTTAGTCTTTTGTAAGAGTTTGAGAAGGATCAGTAAAAGTTCTTTTTTGTATGTTTCATAGAATTCCCCAGTGAAGCCATCTGGTCCTGGACTTTCATTTGTAGGAGTTTATTTGTTTTCTCAGATTCTATGTCATTCTAGTGGTTGGCCTGTTCAAGTTATCTGTTTCTTCTTGATTCAGTTTTGGTGGGCTGTATGTTTCTCAAAAGCTGTCTGCTTCTTCTAGGTTCACAGTATTGTTCATAGTATTCTCTTATTTTTTTTTTTGTATTTCTGTGATATCAGTTGTGATTCCTCATCTTTCATTTCTTATTTTGTTTATTTATGTCTTCTCTCTTTTCTTCTTGGTGAGCCTGGCCAGAGGTTTGTCAATTTTGTTTACCCTTTCAAAGAACTAGCTCTTGGTTTTATTGAATTTTTTCTATTGTTTTTTTAATCTCTATTTTAGTTATTTCCTCTCTGATCTTTATTACCTCCTTCAGTCTGCTGACTTTAGGTTTTGTTTGTTCTTCTTTTTCTAATTCTTTTAGGTGGTGGGTTAGGTTCTTTGAGATTTTTCTTGTTTCTTAAAGAAGGCCTGTATTGCTATGAACTTCCCTCTAAGAACTGCTTTTGCTGTATCCTGTAGGTTTTGTATGTTTGTGTTTTCATTGTCATTTGCCTCAAAGCGTTATTAGATTTCTTCTTTGATTTCATTGTTGCCCCGTTGGTTTTTTAGTAGCATATTGTTTAGTCTCCATGTAACTGTTTTTTTTCTCATTCTTTTTCTGTAGTTGATTTCTAGTCTCATGCCATTGTGGTCAGAAAAGATGCTTGATATAATTTCTATACTCTTAAATTTGTTGAGGCTTGTTTTGTTCCCTAGTATGTGGTCTCTCCTAGGGAATGTTCCATGTGCCCTTAAAAAGAATGTGTATTCTGCTTTTTTTGGATGTAATGTACTGAAGATATCAATTAAGTCTAACTGTTCTGTTGTATCATTTAGGATCTCTGTTGCCTTATTGATTTTCTGTCTTGAAGATCTGTCCATTGATGTGAATGGGGTGTTAAAGTCTCCTACTATTATTGTATTCCTGTCAGTTTCTCTCTTTTTGTGTGTTAGTATTTGTTTTATGTATTTGGGTGCTCCTATATTGGGTGCATATACGTTGGCAAGTGTAATATTCTTTCCTTGTACTGATCCTTTTATCATTATATAGTGTCCTTTTTTATCTTTCTTTATAGCCTTTGTTTTAAAGTCTGTTTTGTCTGATATGAATATTTTGACCCCCGGTCTCTTGTCATTTCTGTTTGCATGAAATATCTTTTTCCATCCCCTCACTTTCAATCTGTGTGTGTCCTTTGGCCTAAAGTAGGTCTCTTGTAGGCAGCATATTGTAGGCTCTTGTTTTGTTTTTTTTTTAATCCAATCTGCCACTCTATGTCTTTTGATTGGAGCATTTAGTCCATCGACATTTAAGGTAATTATTGATAGACATGTATTTATTGCCATTTTAAACCTTGTTTTCCCATTGATTTTATATTTCTTCTTTGTCCCTTTTCCTTCCTTTTGTGGTTTGATGATTTTCTTTTGTGTTATTCTTATGTTCTCTTCCTTTTTGTTTTTGTGAATCTATTGTATGTTTTTGATTTGTGGTTGCCCTGTTTTTCAAATACGTTAACACTTTTCCTATATCTCCTTGCTTTAGACTGGTAGTCATACAGGCTCAAACAAATTCAAAAAAAAAAAATGTATGTTTTCTTACTCTCTTCGGCACATTTCATGATTTTGATGTCCTCTTTTACATCTTCATGTTCACACTTTTGTTGTTCATTGTGGTAATCATCACTTTCACAGAAATTTTTTGATGTTTTTTTAATCTGTGTACTTGCTTATTTAAGTGATTTACTTTCCAATTATGACTTTCTCTTTCCTATAGAGTCTTACATCTTTTCTACTTAGAGAAGACCTTTTAGTATTTTCTTTAGGATAGGTTTAGTATTGCCGTATTCTTTTAGTTTTTGTTTGTTTGAGAAATTCTTTATCTTTCCTTCTATTCTAAGTGATAATCTTGCTGGGTAGAGTATCCTAGGTTGCAGATTTTCCCCTTTCAGGACTTTGAATATATCTTGCCATTCCCTTCTGGCCTGCAATGTTTCTGTAGAGAAATCAGCTGATAGCCTTATGGGGGATTCCCTGTAATTAACACTTTGTTTTTCTCTTTCTACCTGTAGAGTCTTCTCTTTATCTTTAACATTTGCCATTTTTCTTATAATATGTCTTGGTGTAAGTCTGTTTGGGTTTATCTTGTTCGGGACCCTGTTTGCTTCCTGTATCTAGATATCTGTTTCCTTCTTTAGGCTTGGGAAGTTTTCAGCCTTAATTTCTTCAAATACATTTTCAATCCCTTTTTCTCTTTCCTCTTGTTCTGGAATCCCTATTATGCGTAGATTGACATGCTTTATATCGTTCATTTTTTTTTCATTTGGGTTTCTGTCTGCTGTTCTAACTGGGTGATTTCCATTGTTCTATCTTCCACATAACTTATTCCTTCTTCTGCAGTATTCATTTTGCTATTCATAGCCTTTAGTTCAGCTTTCGTCTTTTCAAATGAATTCTCTATTTTTTCTTGGCTCCTCCTTATAGTTTCTAGGTCCTTCTTACAGTAGTCTGCATCTCTGTCTATAGCCTTTCTTAATTCCTTCAGTATTTTCATTATCTCCTTTTTGAACTTGGTGTCTATAAGATTGAAGCAGTCTGTTTCATTGTTTGTTCTTTCAGGGCAATTCTCTTGATCTTTTATTTGGGAGTGGTTCCTCTGCTTCTTCATTTTACTTATATTTCTCTTGCTCTGTGAGTTTAGGAGAAACAGTTATATACTGTCGTCTTGGAGGGTATTTTTATGTGGGCACGTCCCTGTGTAGCCTGCGTGGGTTTAATATTTTTTGGTGTGAGGGCTGTTTTTAGTATGGATGCCTGCCACCCCTTTCCTCAGTGTATGCTGGCCATTATCCCCTTGATAGGAGGTGTGACTGTTGTTGTGGTGACCAGAGCCTGCACAGGATATTGACCAGGGCCTTCTCTTTTCTCTGTGGTTGTCATTGCCCTGTCGGGGCAGGGTCTGCTCCCTAGTTGTTGGAGTAGAAGCCCCAGATAACGTTTCTAAGCTGTGGTGCAAGGTAGGAGGGATTGGAATGCTCCCACTGGGAGAGGAGCCACTGAGTGTTCTTCCACTGGAGCTGTTCAACTGAGTGTGCTCTTTTGTGTCACCTTTCACCTGTTGTGCATACTCACAAAGTACACTGTTGTTGATACTGCCCTCAGCCCCACCTCAACTCTGGGTATGCTAGCAGTCGTCCGTGGTGTCTCTCAGAAGTTGTTTCCACAAGGCCACCAGTGCAGATCCACTGAAGTCAGGTCCCAGGACTGCAGTAGTCGTGCACCTGGACCCGCTGTGGGAGCTATGGAGGCAGCTCAGACCCTAGCCCAGCCCAGCCCCCGAGTGTATGTGCCCACAGAGCCTGCAGCTGCTAAGACCTGACGTGTCCCCGCCGTGGGAGCACTCATTGGGTCTCCGTTTTTAAACCGGGGCTTCAAAAACATAGTTGTAAAGTATTGTAATTATTTAATTTTTATTTATACTAAAAAAACTCCAACAAGAAAAATCAGACTTTCCTTAGCAGTGGTTGGGTGATTTACCTTATAATAACTACTTGGATTATTGCTGTTGATGAACTGAAAAGCACCTCTGGGACCTGTAACTTCAGAACCTTATTAATGTTGGCATACATTCAGTAAATATTTTTACAAAATCCTTAGAAAGATAAAGGAAGAGTCTTAAGCCAACTAGATCATTAGATCTTGGAAGACTGAGATTTGTCTCTTTTAAGTCCCTCTCAGTACCGTATATAAAATTGACACATATTTGTTGTATGAATATTAAATAATAATCTTTTACTATGGAACTACATAGGGGATCCTAATTAAGGAGTTACAACTTCCCTCCTTACATTAGTCCAGTTACATTAATAATTCATCTAACATGTCACTGTATTAGGAAGGATTGTTTAAATATATTTACTAGTCAGGAATTTCCTAATTGTTTAAGTATGTCCCATTTAGCAAAAATTTTCTTTCCTTAAACTTCAATATAGGCTCTTGGGGGTATTTCAAAGATTGAATACTAGCTAAAAATAGTAATGTTTTATCCACTACACCTGCTTTCATTCCACTTCTTTTGTACTTAGCACCATAGTTTTAGTTGACTGATTAGGAAGTTAGGATATTTTATGCCTAATATATAAGTAAACACATATTAAAAATCAAAATCTGTAGTGGAAGACTTAAGACCTAACAACTAAACATACAAATATATTTGTTCTAGGCTTGGCTGAAAGCTGT
This sequence comes from Balaenoptera borealis, assembly GCF_965194805.1. NCBI lineage: Eukaryota > Metazoa > Chordata > Mammalia > Artiodactyla > Balaenopteridae > Balaenoptera > Balaenoptera borealis. The sequence goes on from NC_138877.1 coordinate 10,273,463, forward strand.
TTTGTGTGGGATAAGAGAATTCAATGACTAGCATAGACTTATGTTCAAGAGAAGAATTTTGTGGCATTACACACCATCTTAGAGAAGTTAAGGAAACATAATATGGTGTTCAGTATCACTAAATTGTTTTCTGCCTTTTTTTTTCTTGGCCAGAGGAATTTTTATAAAATTAGATATTCAAAGTAAGAATGTTTTTGTGCAGACATTTAGAAATCTAATTCACATTCTTTCTTGCTTATTTTTCAGTAAACCAGATATGTCACGTCTGAGACTTGCTGCTGGGAGTGCTATTGTGAAGCTGGCACAGGAACCCTGTTATCATGAAATTATCACATTAGAACAATATCAGCTATGTGCTTTAGCTATCAATGTAAGGAAAATGGCTATATAGAACATGACTTTCTATGGTCTTTGACTTTTAGGAAGGAGAAAGTCCACCATGATAAAGAGATAAAAATCTTGAATGTTTGTGTCTCCTCTTGGAAAATTTATGTATGTGAAACATTTCAGAGTTCTAAAACTGTCATTTGAATTGTGGGTTGCTGACATAGTACAGTTGATTCTTGTTATTTGCAGTAGTACACAACTTTGTTTTTTGTCTGGTTCTGTTTAATGGCACCTTTTTTAGTGTATAGTTGTTTCATTGACATTGAACTCATGGCCAACAGCGCTGTAACTCATGCTTGAATGAAGCTTATGTGACACAGATTTTCTCCATAAGGCACATACAGCCTTCTTGCTCTTAGGAACACGAAACAGCACTTCAGCAGTATGCATGGGAGCTATTTTAAACAACAAAATCACCAATAAAAAGTATAAAAATGCGAAAAATGTGGCACTAAATAGACCACCAAACAGACATTTGTTAATGATAATGAGAGCTGAAGCAGGGAGGCAGAACGTTGCTTTGTTTGACTTCAGCTGGGACGTGTGTCAGGCGACTCAAAGCTTTTCGCATCTCTGTACATTTACTCTTTTTTTTTTTTTTTAACATCTTATTGGAGTATAATTGCTTTACAATGGTGTGTTAGTTTCTGCTTTATAACAAAGTGAATCAGCTATACTTATACATATATCCCCATATCTCCTCCCTCTTGCGTCTCCCTCCCACCCTCTCTATCCCACCCCTCTAGGTGGTCACAAAGCACCAAGCTGATCTCCCTGTGCTATGTGACTGCTTCCCACTAGCTAGCTATTTTACATTTGGTAGTGTATATACGTCCATGCCACTTACCCTTCCCCCTCCCCGTGTCCTCAAGTCCATTCTCTAGTACGTCTGCATCTTTATTCCTGTCCTCCAGCATTTATTGTTTGTAGAATTTTTGATGATGGCCACTCTGACTGGTGTGAGGTGATACCTCATTGTAGTTTTGATTTGCATTTCTCTGATGATTAGTGATGTTGAGCATCCTTTCATGTGTTTGTTGGCAATCTGTATATCTTCTTTGGAGAAATGTCTGTTTAGGTCTTCTGCCCCTTTTTGGATTGGGTTGTTTGTTTTTTTGATATTGAACTGCATGAGCTGCTTGTAAATTTTGGAGATTAATCCTTCGTGAGTTGCTTCATTTGCAAATATCTTCTCCCATTCTGAGGGCTGTGTTTTCTCTTGTTTATGGTTTCCTTTGCTGTGCAAAAGCTTTCAAGTTTCATTAGGTCCCATTTGTTTATTTTTGTGTTTATTTCCATTTCTCGTATGGAAACAAAAAAGACCCCGAATAGCCAAAGCAATGTTGAGAAAGAAAAACGGAGCTGGAGGAATCAGGCTCCCGGACTTCAGACTATACTACAAAGCTACAGTAATCAAGACAGTATAGTACTGGCACAAAAACAGAAATATAGATCAGTGGAACAGGATAGAAAGCCCAGAGATAAACCCATGCACATATGGTCACCTTATTTTTGATAAAGGAGGCAAGGATATACAGTGGAGAAAAGACAGCCTCTTCAGTAAGTGGTGGTGGGAAAACTGGACAGCTACATGTAAAAGAATGAAATTAGAACACTCCCTAAGACCATACACAAAAATAAACTCAAAATGGATTAAAGGCCTAAATGTGCATTTACTCTTGAATGACGATGAAAGTGCTGCAAGTATTGATTTGGGTTTACAAATAAATTTTAGTGAGTAGGTGAATTCACAAATTAGTAATGTGTGAATAATAAGGATTGAATGGACTTAGTTCTTAAAAGGAAGAAAAGTATATAGAAACGTATAGTTTTATGAAGATGTGGTAGAGGTTAATTTTAGGGCAGAAGCATTCCTTATTACTCAGTGAATTAGAATTTCAAGTTATTAACAGTGATACTAATGAATTCGTATTCCAGTCTTGCAGATTTCATATTAGAATACCGTAATATTTGAAGTCTATAACTTTATAAGTTTTCAGCATCATTGAGAAAATTAAAGAAAAAGGACTACTACAGTAGTAAATATGATATTCCAATATGAGTTTTTCATAATTTGGTTACTTTACACTTGATTTTCCTGTTCTTTTCCAAGCAGTCTTATGTATAAGAATTTGGCACTTTTTAGGGATACTTGCAATTTTTCTCTCCATTCTCTGCTTCCTTCTACTGCTTTTTTAAAAATTGCTGCTTATGTATAACCCTTAGACATAAACAGTCATCTGGTTTTTTAATTGTAATTATTTTATCAATTTATAGTACTTCAGTGTTTAAAACAGCTATTCCAAATTCTGTCTATTATGATTTGTTTTAGTTTTTGGTGTTGTTATTCAGATATTAGACTAAACAATAGCAGAAATGAGATTTTGCAGAGCCCATAATTTCCTGGTTTAGTTTTCCCCCTTTAAGTTTGGAGATCATCTTATTTTTCAATAAAATGAAAATTGTTTAAAAGTATATATTAAATTTCTTAGAAAACAAACTATGTAATTATTTTTTCAAATTGGTAGTACTTGCAGTCCGTTGAGTTGTTGGATTCTTGGTCTGGTATTTCTTAGGGTATTGGTGCTGTCGGTTGTGAAGTAGAAATTTTTTTTTTCCTTTAAAAAGGGATGTATGAAAATATATGTTAAAAGAGATGGGCTTTGTTTGAAACTCCCTGTGTGTAATAAGTATGTGCAGATCATTAGTTAAATGTCCACTACATGCAAAAAGCATCCACACTTGGGTAAGTTCTAGAGACTTTCTTTTCTAGCACACTTTGTTTTATGTTACTATCTCAGTCACCAGATTCCCAAGGTGAAAGTTCAGATTACCTAAGTTTAAAGATTGTTTTGAAATTCTGACTGTGGAACATGTGTTAATGGTTCAGAGTTAATTATTAGCACATTCTCACAACTTACAAACATGAGATTACCCTATCCTATGCAAAACTTTTTCCTAATTCTGCTTTTCCTTTAAACCACATGGTTGTCTCTTCTTTTTAAACCTCCAAACCTCAAGAAAGAGTAATCTGTGTCTTTGTCTCTCTGATCCTCTCGCTCCTCACTACTCATATTTTGCCATTTGCCTTCACTGTTTTCCAAAAATGGTCTAATTAAGTCCCTCAATCCAGTGATCTTAATTTTTATTATACATGTCCTTTTTGCATCATTTGACACAGCTCATTGCACCTTTATTCTTGAAACGCTCTTCTTTGTTTTTTGTCTCCTGATCTTTGTCATGCTTCTCAACTACATTTTCTGGCCCTTCTCAAGTTTCCGGTCCCACTTCCAGTGCTAAACAGAAATTTCAAACTTTCATGTTCTGTGAACGTAAGACTGAATCTTTCCCAAATCTATTCTTTCCTGACATGCAGAGAGCCTCAATAAGCATTAAATAAAGCTGGTTGGCATTTCTTAGACCTAAAAGCATGATTTATATTTGACTATTTGCTTGTAGTTACACCTTGTTGCAAAAGTACAGATAATTCTGTCCTTTGATATCTATTATATCTTTTTTTATTCATACCTTCTTAACCATTCTTACTGCTGTACCCATCATTAGCTCCTGGTCAAAAATATTTAGGTGCTTACACTCGTAAGAAAGAACAAATCCCATATATTTTACATTGCCATTCAAGTCCTTCTAATATTTGGACCCAAATATACATTTAAAAATCCCTTTTAGCACACTACCCTTTACCCATGCTTATTTCAACGAAGCCGAACATTTTTTTCTTTTATGTACCTGTGGTTTGCTGCCTCTAATTTTGTTTTCACCCTCTCATTTCTACACATCCAAATCCAACCCTTTCTGCAAATCAAGGCTCAGGCACAGCCTTCTCCAGAAAACGTGCTCTTATTCTTACAGCAGGTTTCCTTTTGATCCGCTACAGATTTTATCTATAGTCCTCCAGTACATACATGCATTGTGCTTAGTTATGTACCTATGGTTTATTTCTCTTTACTTGAGTTGAGATCTTTAAAGGCAGTATTGTGTCTCAGTGACCTTTGTCATGTATTTGAATAGAAAGTAAATATGGAGGAATAGAAATTCAATAATAAGAATCTTAAAATTATTTAATAATTACTTAGGTATTTTAGAATTTGAACGCAGTTCATGAAAATCTGCTGTGTACTGCTATGTGCTATGCATTGTTCTAGGTTCTGTAAATGCAAAGATGAGTCATGGCTACAGCCCTCAAGAAGATAACCTCTTAGGAGAACAGAAAATATAAATAAGCATTGATAACACAGTGCAGTACACAGAGTAACTGAACTATTTGCAAGATACTAGAAGTAGCTCTACGGATAATTTATACTTAAAAAGTACACTTTGCTGTACAGCAGAAATTAACACAACATTGTAAATCAACTATATTTCAATTTTAAAAAGGACATTAAAATTTAATTTAAGATGCAGACTAAAATTAATTTCTTAGTAGTGAATAAAAGCTTTGATTGGAACTTTATCCTTGGGAAAAATATTTTGTAGTATTAGACACCATCTTCTTTATGTTGAACCAATTATTGGTTATAAGTATAATCATGAAAGTATCAAGTGCGCTTTTTTGAGAGTGTATTTTTCCTGATAAAAATTGTATCACTCTATCCTTTACTTCACATGTTTTTATAACCTCGTCAAAAGGGTAAATCTTTACTTCACATTTTTTAATAACCTAGTCAAAAGGATAAATCTGTCCTTTGCTTCATATTTTTTTAATAACCTAACGAAAAGGGTAAATCTTTGCAAAAAACAAAAAACAAACATTGGAAGACTTCCTCAGTTCCCAGGAGCACATGTTTTAATCTTTATTCACATGATTCTCTTTTGATGTACATGTTGTATCATCATTGTGGTCAATTTTCTCATCTTTTGTTGTTAAATGTGTCAGTTGCCTGGCATATGATTTGACAGTTCTTTTCTAACATGACTTTAATGACTTTTTGAAACTCTTCTACCTTTGCTGTGATTCACAATTGACTTTGTAATGAATTTGCATTGTACTGTTGGATCCTCGATGATTAATGAGAGAATGACATGGTCTGTCCCCCTAGTGTATCTAACTAGGGGGACAGGCATAGGGGGAGGGATGTTTGAGTGCTGTTCAGTGTTTTTGTTGCTTGTTTGCTTTATTGAAGTATATTTGATTTATAATATTGTTTTAGTTTCAGGTGTAACCAGCTTAGTGATTCAGGTTGACTTTTGCAGATTATATTCCACTATATAGATTATTACAAGATATTAGGTATAATGCCCTGTGCTATACAGTAAATCCTTATTGCTTTTCTATTTTATATATAGTACTTTGTATCTATTAATCCCATACTCCTAATTTGTTCCTCTCCCTCTTGTTTAATATTTTAATGAATGGTCTGTTCATTTGTGAATATATTTGTGATATATTGACTTTTACTTACACAGTTTGTAATTGGGTATCTTTATAATAAATAATTGAATAATGAAAATTCCTCTCCCTATAGGAGTAATACTGAGGAAGGAATGAGATAAGTTTAACTTCCTTTTGTGGATTATGAGGGTAGATGATAGACAATATTTCTGTGAAAGCGTGACTGCTTCTTTTTTCTAATTGAAGTATAGTAGGTTTACAGTGTTGTGGTAATTTGTGCTGTACAGCAAAGTGATTCAGGTGTGTGTGTGTGTATATATGTTTTTTATGTTCTTTTCCATTATGGTTTATCACAGGATATTGAATATAGTTCCCTGTGCTATACAGTAGGACCTTGTTGTTTTTCCATTCTATATATAATAGTTTGCATCTGCTAACCCCAAGCTCCCACTCCATCCCTCCCCCACCCCACTCTCCTGGGCATATGTCTGGAAACGATAAAAACTCTAATTTGAAAAGATACATGCATCCCAGTGTTCACAGAAGCACTATTTACAATAGCCAAGACATGAAAGCAACCTAAATGTCCTTCAACAGATGAGTGGGTAAAGAAGATATGGTATATATATATACAATGGAATATTAGCCATAAAAAAGAATGAAATTATTATTGTATCATTCTTTTTATGGCTGAGTAGTATTCCATTGTATATATGTACATATCTTTATCCATTCATCTGTCGATGGACATTTAAGTTGTTTCCATATCTTGGCTATTGTGTATAGTGCTGCTATGAATAAAGGGGTGCCTGTATCTTTTTGGATTATAGTTTTGTCCGGGTATATGCCCAGGAGTGGGATTGCTGGATCATATGGCAACTATGTTTTCAGTTTTTTGAGGAACCTCCATACTGTTTTCCATAGTGGCTGCACTTGACTACTTTTTTAAAAGTGGGTATTTGGTATTGTAGTAAACTGAAGTTTAAATTAAATGAAAGAAGATACCCAAAATAAGGATTTAATGATAAGGGCAAGATGTTATGACCTAGGTTTCGAAGAAAAACAAAATTTATATTCTCGATAGAAGAAATAAACATAAAGTTACAATAATATGAAACATACCACATGTTATGTTCGTTGGTGGAGTGTAAGGTGTAATAATGAAAGTCTTTTTATGTCATAGAAGGTCTTTGTATGTCTCATATATGGCTCAAAAGTCATATGAGCTTTTCCCTATAATTTAGAAAAAATTCTCATAATCTGTGTACCAGATATTGTGCTAGGTTTAGAGGCACAGAGAAAAATAAAGGTGTTGTTCTCATCTTCAAGGAACAAACAGCACTGGTTAAGACAGATAAACCAGTCGTTTTCATACTGTATACTAAAGGCTATGGTGGAGATATGCACAGAGTGCTAAGGGAGCACAGAAGTGGATGCAGGATACAGATTTCGCAGTGATTTCTGGAAGATACAGGAGCTGTCGTTAAAGATGAGGACTAGGAGAGTGGAGGTGGGTGGTCTAGAAGAGTGAGTAGTGTGAAGAAAGCCGGCACAGTGGCAATGAACAGATTGGTTCATTTATAGAACTAAATAAAAGTAATGTGATGTTTCTGAAATTAGTAACTCTTGCCTTCAGAGTTGTGCATTTCAATATGAATAGTTTTTTAAATGATAGGGCTAAAATATATAAATTGGACAGAGTTTTATCTTGCTCAGCAAATGAAAAAGCTAAATATTAGATAGTGTTCACACTTTTTTTTTTACATATCTCATTTATTTAAGTTAGGATGGATTAATATTTACTAGTGTTATCTGTTTTAAGATTACATTCAATATGTTCTAACACCAGGTAGCTGGTAGTTATTAGGGTCCAGGTGATCACTCCAGCCTTGATATTAACTTTATCACATCTCAGTCTTGTGAACAGAAGCAGTGGTTGTGGGTAAACTTGCTATGTTTACCCTTCTGGTTACCTGATATAGCGAATTTCATATCTAAAGTTGTTACTCTTTGGTACCCTGTGGATAATATGTGGAATAATTGTGTCTTTCAGGATGAATGCTATCAAGTAAGACAAGTGTTTGCTCAGAAACTGCACAAAGGTCTTTCCCGATTACGGCTTCCACTTGAGTATATGGCAATTTGTGCACTTTGTGCAAAAGATCCTGTAAAAGAAAGAAGAGCTCATGCCAGGCAGTGTCTGGTAAAAAATATCAACGTGAGACGCGAGTATCTGAAACAGCATGCAGCTGTTAGTGGTAAGCGTATATGAAAATGAAAAGTGTACTTTCCCATCCTGCCAGTTTTCAGTTTTATAGAACACAAAATGATGTTACTGTTATTTATTTATTCTAATTTGCCCTCATTAAATAAGAAGTTGTTACTGTTCTTCAATAGCAGCTTTTCCTTTTAATAGGTCATTTTAAAATATAAATGCATGGGTATTTAAATATCAACCCATAGCTCTTTATGCAACTGACTAAAAGGCCAAGGGAAAAAAATCAGTGACTTTGGAGGTAAATAAAACAGTAAGCGATACATTTATGAGGATTGTCTAAGTACTATCTTTTAGTTTAAAAAAGTACAGGTCTTTGATCTTTATTGGTTGTCCTCACCTGTAGCTGACATTAATAGCAGGTTCCTGTGTGCCGTTTTAAAATCTGCTCACTTTACCCCATCCACACTATTAGTTTTTGTGCCCCTCTGACTTCTGTGACTTGATCAACAGCATTAAAATCCATTCAGTTATGCAAGTCAGAAATCAGAGGCATTCTTCACGCCTTCTTTTTTCCTCTCATTGGTCACTAAATCCTCTTAATTCTTCTTCTGGATATCTTGAATATTTCTCCTCAACTCTCCTACACTGCTATATTTCACTTGGATTATTTTATATACTCCTAACAAACTCCCTGTTGTAAATGTTCCCCTGCCTCTGACCCACCTCCAGCTGTGTCACACCACTGTCAAAATTATCTTTCTAAAACAGATCAGATCACATCACTTCCTTGCTTGAAACCTTTGTCGATTCCTTATTGCTCATAGGATCAAGTTGAAGCTCATTAGCACGGCCTTTTATAGTTTACTCTCAGCCTGAGTTTTAAGCTTTCTCTCTAGCTACTCCTGACTATAAATTCTGTGCTCATTGTACTCTGGATTATTTGAAATTTGTATAGCCATCTTTTTTCTCTGTTGTCAACTCTGTCTGGAAATTGTGTTCCCCTTCTGTCCAAACAAACTAACAAAACCAAGGAGAGTGGTTTGCCCCTTTTGAACCCTTTAAAATACAGTTTTGGTGTTACCTCATCACTAGGACCCTCTTTCTTTCTGTTCCTAACTCACCTTAGAAAAAATGAGGGCTCTGGAGTCAAATCCCACCGCTGCCATTTACTGGTTGTGTTTGGGCAGGTTACTTGCGCAATCTGAGCTTTAGTTTCCTTTCTGTAAGACTGGTATAGTTTTACTCATAGCTTATGGTGGTTATGATTATGATTAAAAAATTATGTGTATAAAGCACCTGGCATAATGCATGGTCCAAAGAAGTACTCAGTAGTTGTTAGCTATTCTTATTTTAGGGCACTGTCCACATTGAAGTATAGCTTCTGTCCTGTCCATGCTTTAGTGTGAGGTCTTTATCTAGTCTTATGCATCTTTATATTTAAAATAGTAAGCCCCAATAAAAATAGAAGGCCTGGAAAAGAGTAAGCACTCAATAAATGTTTGACAGACTTTTTCACTGACTTTTGAACCTTGCTACTTTTTTCTTCTATACCTACCTTGAAATGAATGATATTACACACAAACTTATTCTCTTTGAGTTCAGCAATAGAAATAAAGAAAACTTGGTGCCTTATTGACACATACATTATTATACTCTAGATTGAACATCTGATTTAAAATTTTGAGAGTAGGAAATATAAAAAGAATTGTTCAGAATATGAATCCTGGTCTTTTGAGTAACCTTTATTAAAACTAGTTAGGATTTCCATTCTACCTCTAATGGAATATGCTGATCTCAGTCAAAATATTAAAATACTTGAATTTAAACTAAAAAGATGTTTGTTATTTAAAATGCCCTAGAAACAAAATGTCTATTCCTTTATATCTGTTCTTATGTTACAAATAGTATCAAATAGTATCAACCGTTACTCCTGTTTTTGTGTCATACTAACTGAAAAATTTACTAGTTTTTTTCATTTTGCTCTGCAGCTTACAAGGGAGTGTTGAACATAGAGTTACTAATAATAAGAAAAATAGATCTTATGTTCCTTAGTCTTGAATATAGTTTGGGTCACTTTTTCCCATATCTATTGAAAATTGAAATATTTGTCTTTGTAGCCTCAGCACATGGTGCATTTAGTAGGCAAATCAATATTGGCCATGATGGATGAATGAATAAATTTTAATTTATGATGTACCTCAACACTGGACATTTCAATATATTTTCCTTCCAGTCATATTGTGGTAAACTATTGGGATGCAGGAAACATAGTATCAGAGAGAGAGAGAAAGAGAATGAGTAAGATTTGGTTTTCTAACCTGGCTGTTTTTGTTTTGTTTTGTTTTGTTTTTTTCTTTTTCTTTTTCTTTTTCAGAAAAATTATTGTCTCTTCTACCCGAGTATGTTGTTCCATATACAATTCACCTTTTGGCACATGACCCAGATTATGTCAAAGTACAGGATATTGAACAACTTAAAGATGTTAAAGAGTAAGACTTTTTCCATCCCATTTTCATATTTTCTGAAAGTTTTTTCCCTTTCCTGCTGATAATGGAATCTCAGTTATAATTAGTGTATTAAATTTATTTCATTTCTTAGGAGTTTAAGGTTCTTTACCTTATTTGTTCTCTTATTTTTCTTTTTTCATACCATCTCTTCATATTTCATTTCTTATATAATTTCCCAAAACAACTTAGCATAATTACTGTATTACTGACCTATTTCTCTACCAGTCTGGCATTTCTTTTTTATTGAAGCAACCCATTAAGAGTTTCCATTCCAGTTCTTATCTTTTCCTACTTTCTTCTGAAACACTGTATAGATTTTCATGTGGGGAGAATTAATACTCTCTTTTATTCACATAGTAAGCACATTTTCTTTGCAGTTACTATCTTCCTCCATAAGGAATAGAGAATAGTCTAATTTAATAATGGGCCAAGTTGATAACCAGGCAACTGATTCCACTTACTACTTCATTGGTGATTCTCTAATTAAAGTTTATGACAATTACAGTTCTTTCAAAGATTCTTGTTGAGAGACCAGAAGACTCTATATGCCTGGGTGTGGGATAGGGGAATATAACGGTATTTAGAGAAGTCTTTGTAAGACTACCAGAGTTCTTTAAAATATGGATGAGACCCTGTTTCTGTTACAATAAAGAATGACCTTTGTGGTTTTTGAATAAATTAATTTCTTATGCCTTTAGCTTCTATTAAAGGAAAATAACTCTTGGTTTCTTGATTCATAGAAATATTTTATAGTTAAATATTTGAGGTGCTTCAAGAGAATAAAATTAAATTATTGATAACTTTCTCATGACAAGAGAAAAAGCTTTTACCCTCTTTTTGCCACAGTTTCTATTTTTAAAAAATAAGCAGTTAGTTTTCCCAAAATGAATTCTGTGTTAGAGTGATTATATAACTAATGACAGCTTTTAGCCACTCCTCCTTATCGGAACACATTAGTTTTTGAAATATATAAAATATTCTTTAGAATTTACTAAACATTTTGTGCGGTATTTGTAAATTGCCCTAGTACAGCCATGAGTGATCTCCATTCCAGCAGAGAGCCACACCAGAAGAACTTATCCTGTGCCTGAGGTCTCAAAGGTTACTTTTTTCCCTTCTAGAATGATACCTTGTTTCACATTTCTCTCTTCTCCCATTTTCTCCTCTGTGCTATCCCTCTGTCCCATTGTGTCTGCGTAACACAGAGACAAAGCACTTTCAGTATTTTCTTGAGTAGAATTTAATGTAATTAACTTTAAAACTGAGGTACTGAAACTTTCTTTTACTGTTTTCTTTCTTTAAGCAAAAGCACTATGTAGAGTTGTCAGCCATGACCTTTTTCCTCAGATTTATTGATGAAGATTCTCACTGTTGAGTAAGGTGGTTAGATTTTCTTGAAGACTTCCAATCAGGACTACAGTCAGTCTTGAATATTTGAGGCTTCACTTTATCTATGGCCCAGTTATTCCTTTAAGCAGTCTTCCCTTCCTGTCATAGCCAGGGATTAAGATCACTTCATTCTTTCCACCATTTCTGTTTCTTTTTAACCTGCCTCCCTAGGAAAGTTAGTGAGACTTTGAAAAGGGGTATTACGAACTCCCACGTACATTGCCGATATGTTGTGATATGTGTGTGACATATTTTTTTTACTCTATTGATTTACAGCTGTTTATTTTTAATTTTTCCTGCTCCTGGAGTTCATTATATTTATATTTAGAATTATTTCTGTATTTAACAGTGAATTTTTTCTTGGTATTTTTTAGGTGTCTTTGGTTTGTTCTGGAAATATTAATGGCTAAAAATGAAAATAACAGTCATGCATTTATCAGAAAGATGGTAGAAAATATTAAACAAACAAAAGATGCTCAAGGACCAGATGATGCAAAAATGAATGAAGTATGTAATTCTTTGTAAAGTTATGATTCCATGTTGATTTCAAGCATTTGAGTATAGGGTATGAAACTTCTGTAGACAACGTCAGTCTTTTCTGTTAGTAGTATAATAAATAATAGTATTCATATTAGTAATAATTAGACTTACTAACATAGAATTAATATAGAATTAGTAGTAATGCTGTTACTAGTAAACTAATGAAAATAATAGAGTAAGTCTTTTAACTTACACTGTTGTCCTGAAAACTGCATACTAAATGCATGTTCTAGAATTACCCCTAATTCTCAGAGTCTAGGATACTGATTTAAGTACCTAATTTTCTTTTAATACCATTGCAGAAACTGTATACTGTGTGTGATGTTGCCATGAATATCATCATGTCAAAAAGCACCACATATAGTTTGGAATCTCCTAAAGACCCAGTACTACCAGCTCGTTTTTTCACCCAGCCTGACAAGGTAGTTATTTTAGGATTTGTTTGTATAAGTTGAAATAAAATGTATTCTCAACACTAGGTTGTGGGAAGATCACGAAGAATCAGTATCAAGAAGTGACCCACTACTAATGTCATGAAAAGGTTGCCATGAGTCTTAACAATGTGGTTCAAGACCAGAATATGGGCCAAACTGGAGGACACAAATAGGTTCCGAGATGAGTCAGGATGATCTAGAGTTTGTATTCCAAGTTTTATGCTAGTCTAAGAGCACAGGCAAAAATGTGATCAAAGCTTGTAAATCTATGAGATAATGGCCATTGATCCAAAATGGGAAGGAAAATGCTGATAGAGATAGTCTGAAGTTATAAGCCCTTGAGATTTCTAACTGGTATGAGGAAACAAGCAGAGAACTGACACTAAACAGGCCCAAGACCCTGGGAACACTACAGGGATGTTCCCAAACCACTCTCAGAAAACTCAAGTATTGTATGATACTAAAAAAGGTGTTTTTTAGAATCTCTCTTGGAGTTTTATAGTGCATCTAAGCCTGTTAAAGTAACTGAGAGGAAACAGCCACTACCTTTTTCTTTTTTTTAAAGCAAAATACCAGTTAACGTCTTACCCAGTGTACAGTGTTTGCTGATGAGCTCTTAGAGCTCTAGCATGTTAGAGCTCAAATATGTTGTGTTAGTACTAGAATTAGTAAGAGGTTAGTTTAAGCTTATTACAGCATTTAAAATCAGTGACTAAAATTTTGTGTTTCAACTGACTATTTAGTTTAAACAAATATGTATTTTATAATGTACTTCAAAACAAAAGCTGCTCTATGCTTTGTTGGCTTTTGAATCACCTTGTAGATACAGTGCTTCAGTAGTCATTGACTATGATTTTTTTCTCTTGCTTGTAGAACTTCAGTAACACCAAAAATTATCTGCCTCCAGAAATGAAATCGTTTTTCACTCCTGGAAAAGTATGTTTTGAAAATTGTTTTAATTTTTATGTGGTAGTTTATTTTAGTGTGACTGTTGGCATAATTATGTTATTTAGTATTTCTTTAAAAATTGATGCATCAAAAGTATTAGATATCTTCCATTTACTAGTAAGAAATAGTTATATTTACTATATAGATGCAAGCTGAGATATAGAACTTGTTTTCTAGCTTATGGTAAAACCCTGGAGACCTTCTTTCAAATATTTTATCCTGTAATATTAAGATTAAAATATTAAAGTAAAAAGACATCTTCTTATGTCCTTCCCTAGCAAGAGTCTAATTATCAATTGTCATTGTTGACTATACATTTCATGTGCTCTCACTTCCTATGTAAGCCTTTTACTGCAGGTAACTAAGAAACAACTATTATTCTGTTTATATAGTTTTATATTTGTTCAGTGATATTCAATTTATAATTCTTATTCTTATTTTGCTGAAGGATAGGCAAGTTTTTCATGATTTGTATATGTAAATACTTTGACAGGTGTTATTTATGATTCTTTACATCTAAACTTCTTTTGGTTTTAATCAAATAGAAAGATGTGCATTTTCCATTTCAGCCTAAAACAACCAATGTTCTAGGAGCTGTTAATAAGCCGCTTTCATCAGCAGGCAAACAATCTCAGACAAAATCATCACGAATGGAAACTGTAAGCAATGCAAGCAGCAGCTCAAATCCAAGCTCTCCTGGAAGAATAAAAGGAAGGTAAGTACGTAAGAAATACCATACTTAACATTTAAGGACTCCATCAAGGCTATGAGATCTAAAATAACATCATTTACATTTAATGTCAGTGAATGAAAATCAGTGCATATCTGAACATTCCTATTTTAACACTGGTAGCCATTTACAAGTTAAATGTATTTGCTTGTTCACTTAGGTAGGTACTCCATCTTAGCCTTTCATATTTTAGCTTGTTGGGGCAATCATTGTTGGTAGACATAAGCTAGTTTCCAAACTAAATGTCTAGTTCATCCATACAATGGAATACATAGTCATTAAAAAATGATGAGGTATGAGCTCATATGAAGAGCTTCCACAATATATTATTGAGTGAAAAAGGCAAAGAATAGAACAGTGTAAAGTATTTTTGAGTTTTTAAGAAGGGTTTGTATTTTCATTTGCTTGTATATTCATAGAAAGTTTTGGGAAGAGTACACAATGTCTTAATAGTGTTTACAATAATCTAGTGTAGGAGGGAGATGATTTTATATTCTGATACGGTTTGAATTTCTTTTACCATGTACGTATATAAACTTTTTTGTTAAAAAAAATAGTTTAAAAACGTACTTTTGAATTATGCTTTGCAGGAGATTTTTTTTTTTCTTCTTCTTCTTAAGAAAGAAAAAAGGAAAATAAATCACATTTTAACTGGTTTTAGCATGGGGCTTAGCATACCATTTGTCAGCAGCAGAGCCTTGTACAAGGCTAAACTGCCACCATTTATTCGTTTTGCTAAGTTATTATGAAAGATTATGTTGTCTTTTGCACTGTTCATAACCAATCAGTAAAGAAGGGAGGAGACATTCTAAAATGTCTTATCAATTTCCTTGTAATGAATAAATTATTAAGTGATATATAGTATAATCGAATTAAAACAAAAATTACATCTAAAGTTCTTGTTTTTTCTAGATTTCTGTTTTAATGCATATTAGTGGCTGATACCTAAGTGACCCTTCTTTACCTATGTCATTTAGACATTTTTCTACTGGATGGCCTCATATTTAACATGACCAAAAACATTTCCAGCAATTCATTTCCTAAATTACTGACTTTTCTCCTTGAATTCCTGGTTATAATCAAAGATGATCTAATTCACCCATCTAGGCTAAGAGCCTCAAAATTGTCTTTGATTTTTCCCCTGTGCTAATAAGTTTTGCCAGTTATTTTTCTCTACAGTGTTTATTTAATACTTCTCTTTTCTGCTATCATCATATCATTCATTCCCTTTCTTTAATTACTGTAGTATTTGGCTATTTCCCTTTCTTATTCCTCTGGCTATGTATTGTATATCATATCACTGCTAGATAATCTATTTATTTATTTATTTATTTATTTATTTATTTATTATTATTTTTTAGTCAGTCATCAATTTTATACACATCAGTGTATACATGTCAATCCCAGTTGCCCAATTCAGCACACCACCATCCCCACCCCACCACGGTTTTCCCCGCTTGGTGTCCATACGTTTGTTCTCTACATCTGTGTCTCAACTTCTGCCCTGCAAACCGGTTTATCTGTACCATTTTTCTAGGTTCCACATACATGCATTAATATATGATATTTGTTTTTCTCTTTCTGACTTACTTCACTCTGTATGACAGTCTCTAGATCCATCCACATCTCAACAAATGACTCAATTTCATTTCTTTTTATGGCTGAGTAATATTCCATTGTATATATGTACCACAACTTCTTTATCCATTCGTCTGTCGATGGGCATTTAAAGGGTTGCTTCCATGACCTGGCTATTGTAAATAGTGCTGCAGTGAACATTGGGGTGCATGTGTCTTCTTGAATTACGGTTATCTCTGGGTATATGCCCAGTAGTGGGATTGCTGGATCATATGGTAATTCTATTTTTAGTTTTTTAAGGAATCTCCATATTGTTCTCCATAGTGGCTGTATCAATTTACATTCCCACCAACAGTGCAAGAGGGTTCCCTTTTCTCCACACCCTCTCCAGCATTTGTTGTTTGTAGATTTTCTGATGATGCCCATTCTAACTGGTGTGAGGTGATACCTCATTGTAGTTTTGATTTGCATTTCTCTAATGATTAGTGATGTTGAGCATCTTTTCATGTGCTTCTTGGCCATCTGTATGTCTTCTTTGGAGAAATGTCTATTTAGGTCTTCTGCCCATTTTTGGATTGGGTTGTTTGTTTCTTTAATATTGAGCTGCATGAGCTGTTTATATATTTTGGAGATTAATCCTTTGTCTGTTGATTCGTTTGCAAATATTTTCTCCCATTCTGAGGGTTGTCTTTTCGTCTTGATTATGGTTTCCTTTGCTGTGCAAAAGCTTTGTATTGTATATCATATCACTGCTAGATAATCTTTTTTAAATGCTACGTTTTCAGGTTATTCCATTGCTTGGAAATCTTAACTGGCTTCCCTTGTTTGTTTTCAAGACCATTATATAGTTTTACCCAGTCCTCATCTCCCATTGTTATTCACAACAAATGACTCGTAGTTTCCCTACTTTACTTTTGGTTAAACTTTCTTTCAGCCTTTGTTGCTTTTTTTCTCCAAATCCCATGGGTTCACTAAGATTCTTTCTAAGGGAATGAGCTAGGTGTGTTTGAGAGATCAATTTGGCTGGAGAGTAGGAATGAGAGAATAATGGTCAGGGATGAAGGTGTGAGGTACCCAGATTATGTTTGGACTTTGTGGGTAATGTAAGGAATTTGGGTTTGATTTTAAGTAAAACTGGAAGATGTTCTAGAGTCTAGTGGTCTAATTTGTGCTTTTAAAAGATTGCCCAGATTATTGGTGGAGAATAGAGGCGCTAGAATTGAGGTAGGAAATGCCACTTTGGAGTCAGCTAATAGTAATCTAGGGAAGGGATGAAAAGGGAAGATGATGGAAAATAGCCAAATGGTGTTAAATATGATACTAAAATGGATACTTTTTGAAAAGAATGAAACTTTTCCTCATAAAGTTATAAAGCTACACTAGGGAACAGGAAAAACTTTTAAGGTTATTTGATTGTAATAACAATTACAAATGTCTATATTAAAAGGCTTGATAGTTCTGAAATGGATCACAGTGAAAATGAAGATTACACAATGTCTTCACCTTTGCCGGGGAAAAAAAGTGACAAGAGAGACGACTCTGATCTTGTAAGGGTGAGATATTTGGTTTGATTTTATAATAAGTACAATAATAATAATTTTTACTATGTAAATAATCATTTTTACACTGAAACCAGTTAATTTTGCTCTCCAAGTTTGACATCTGATTTTACTCACAAATTTGAGTTTATAATTATCCTCTACCATGTAATTTAAGTATATTGAACCTCTTGTGTTTCTTGTCACTCTAGTAAGCAATCTTTATTCTTTAGAGCTTTGGAATCAAACATGCCAGTTCCATACTCAGAACTGCTTGGCTTTTGTGTTTTTTTTAAACACAGTAAATTTAGGCTTAGCCTTAGAGAGGAGGCAAGAATTAGGGTCCTTAAAGTTTCCTTCATTTCAGTTGATTTCTTGAGCCTTTAATTACTAAATAAGTTTCTAGTAAATGTAGGAAATGCTACTGTTTTCATAAAGTTCTTGTTTAGTTTTAAAATCTTAATAGCAATGATATTGATGTGTGTGTGATAGGCATAATTTATAAATGTCATTTGAAGACAAATTTGGTACTTTTAGTACAGATACAGAATACAGTTATGTATTGCAACACAACCTGATGGCATTAATAATTGAGCACATTTTGACTTTCGAGGTTAGCTCTAAACATTTCTTGAATAACCCATTAGGTTCCCTGAATGAGTTCCTTTATCAGTGAAGTGTGGATACTTAGGTGGTAAGGTTTATCAGAATAAATGAATTAGCCCAAATGAATGGTTGTTGCTGCTGTTTTGTTATAAAGATTAATATTTTTGATTAATGATTATCATAATAATGAAAGTTAATGTGTTTTAATCTATTCGATTAATAGAGGCAAAAGGTTATTAATAAAAACATTTGCTTTCTCTGACATAGAACTTGCCCTCCTTTCTTCCACTGGCCCAAGCTTACATATCCCACGAAGTTTAAATTATTTTCAGTTTTTTTCAGATTTCTCCAGTAATTTATTTTAGCAGATTGTTTCTCTTTCCACTTAAAAAAATTAAAATTCTAAAATTCTTACTAAATCCTAACTATACTATAAATTTGGATTTTTATTGGCTGTTTAAAATTTTCACCCAAACAGAATTAAAAATTAATTGCTTAGCCAGAAAGGAATCCTGTTATCTTGATTTATGGAAGAATCCATGAGTTGGAAAAGGTATTTATGTCTTCTAGTCCTGCTTCTCACTTAGTGCAGAAATTCCTTCATTATCATTTATGAGAGTTGGTGCTTGAAAATGCCTTAAGTGGAGAGCTTATAATTTCTCTCATTTGTTGGAAACCTCAACTAGGCGAACCATACCCACATATACTGCCTCCTTTCCCTCCCCACTACCCCCTTAATTAGGAAGCATGGTTAATATTTTGCTAGCCTATAAATTCCATATCTAGTTCTGCCTTTTGGAGCAATGCAGAACGAAGTCTGTTTTTTATAGAACAGTTTTGAATTTCTGAGCTTTTGAGATTTATTTATATAATTAATGAAGGCCTTTGGCTGTCTTTTGTGTAACATTGCATCCATTTCCAGAAGAACCTTATTAATAAGCTCGTTTCAACTGAAATATTCTCAAAGAGGTGAGCATTATGAGACAGAAGTTCAATTTAAAGACCAATAAATTATGGTGAAAGAGTATCGTCTTTTTTTTTTTTAACAATTTTATTTATTGATTCATTGATTTATTGATTGATTGCTGTGTTGGGTCTTCGTTTCTGTGCCAGGGCTTTCTCTAGTTGTGGCAAGTGGGGGCCACTCTTCATAGCGGTGCGCGGCCCTCTCACCACCGCGGCCTCTCTTGTTGCGGAGCACAGGCTCCAGACGCGCAGGCTCAGCAATTGTGGCTCACGGGCCTAGTCGCTCCGCGGCATGTGGGATCTTCCCAGACCAGGGCTCGAACCCGTGTCCCCTGCATTGGCAGGCAGATTCTCAACCACTGCACCACCAGGGAAGCCCTCGTCTTTTTTATATACTACGAGCTTCACATAGAAATTTCACTGCAAAGGGATTATTCTTCATATACATTTGTATTGTAATATTTAGTTTTACAAATAACATATTTTCCGCATTTCCTGCTTCTAACCTCAATTTTATACCCCCTCTGTTCTGAAAACAATACGGTACAAAATAAAAATTAGAGAATGTAGTGCTTTAGGAAGCTTAGATTATTTTATGATATTCTCAAGAAAACAGACATTGAATTTCGGGTTTGCCAACAACCTTTTCCAGAGCATAAATGAATTCAGCCACTTTTTCAGATCTTTGGATGTCAGAATGAATTGTAGCATTTAAAATTGGAGGGTTTAGTTTTAATTTAATATTTCTCTTCCCATTTCTAAGTAATGACAGTTAATTTTTAATTTATGTACAAAACTCTAGATAAATACTAACAAATTAAAGCCAATTATTTATAGGTCTTTATTTTCCCCTAGATTTCAAGGATAATTTAAACGCTAAAAAGAATAAAAAGCAAATCAACATCCCAAATAAAAATACTAACAAGATAATCTCAGATCATGCCAAGCCGACATAAATAAAACTTAGAATTCATTCTTGACAAATATGAACTCTTTGTAAATTAATACTAGAAAGATACTTCATTAACATGCTAAAAGTTTTATCTGTTTAAATCAGTAGTCAGTGATTTAGTCAAAATTATTATATTTTTTTTTTCAAAATTATTATTCTTAAAGGCAAAATACTTGAAACATTCTTATTAAAAATCAGGAACAAAACAACCTGTTGTTTAAAATTGTTCTAGAATATTTGACCAGTTCTGAAAGACATTAAATAGGAGCCAAAAGTATGGCAATGAAAAAGAAGAGACAAATTTATTTTTATTTTTGTACTCTTAAAAAAAAATAAGGGAAGCAGTTGAAAAACTAAGAGTGTAGGCGTATGTATGTATGTATATATGTAACTATAATTTTACTCTGGTAATTTTACTTTATATCAGATGTACACTTGGGGGAAAGGGGATTTGCTTTACAACACTAACTATTACAACAATGAAATTAGATAGATGGATCTAAACATAACCTTAAAAAGAGGTAGGGGGAACCTATGTGGAGAAAATACCAAAAATGAGAAACAGAAGAGAGAGAAGACATGCCATATTCCTTCATGGAAAAAATGACTTAAAAAGTGACAGTTCTTTCTAAATGAAGATATCATTGTAAAATTCCAGTGTGATTTTAAGTCCATGTGGAAGAATAAAATGGATGCAAAAAAGAGGAGTAATAAGATCAGCCCAACCAAACACAAACATACTTAGTTATAATTAGTAAACTATTGCGCTGTTGTTACATTAGCCCAGAAACATTATTTTTTGAAAAATAATGCAAAATAAAGGAAGCGTTACAAATCAGTGATTTTGAAATTGATGAGATGTCTGTTTGGCAGTGGAAGTAGGAAAAACAGTTTAGAACCTCAACTCAGCATCCTATTCTAAAACAAGATACAATAATGTCTTAGTCTGCTCAGTCTGCCATAACAAAATATCATAGACTGGGAGGCTTAAACAACACAAATTAATTTTCTCACATTTCTGGAGGTTAGGAAGTCCAGGATCAAGTGTGGGCCAATCCAGTTCCTGGTGGGAGCTCTATTCCTGGTTTGCAGATGGCCACCTTCTTACCATGTTCTTAACATGGTGGAGAGAGAGACAGCAAGATCTCTCTGGTGTCTCTTTTCATAAGGACACTAATCCCATCATGAAGGCCCCACCCACGTGACCTTATCTCAACTGAATTACCTCCCAAAGGCCACATCTCCAAGTAGTATTGTATCATAACACTTCAGCATATGAATTTTGTGGGGACACAATTCAGTTCATAACAAATAGGAAATAAAATTTAAATATACACAAAAGTGTAGAATATTTAGATTAAAACTCAGACTTTAATAAACAAATGGACAAAGGGCATAATACCAAGGATATAAATAGGCAGTTCACAGGCAGGAAACACAAATGACTCATTAAACATATTAAAAAATTATAAGTAATTAGATAATTTTTCTTTTCACTGATCTTTTAAGAATGTAAATTGGAACAAACCTTTTGGAAATTAACTTAGTACTATAAATATTATGTGTTTTATGCATGTGTATACCTGTGGAGAGCATTATAAATTCATATGCACTATTCTTGGTTTCTTTGAAGAATTTCCTCAGTCTCCATCTGCTGGTCAGTGCTTAAATTCTGTGAATGTAGACTGGTATTTCATTTTAAATTTGAAAGTCACTGATTTTTAAATTATTTTTTTTGTTAGTTGTATCTGGGAAGAAGTGGTATCTTTGATTCAGAAGTGTTTTCAGAATTTTTAATAAATGATGAATATGTTTAAACTTTTGTATCTTGCAACCTCCATTTATAAAATAAAAATAGTTCTTTTATGATGTGTATGCATGATATATATATAACATAGTTGATATTTTATGTCTTATTATACATTGTGTGGTAAAATTAGGATTACTTAAATTGACTATCAAAACAGATCCATTATACTTTAGTATAGTTGTCCATTATTTAAGCATTGAATTTAGAATGTTCTTTTTTATGAAATAGCTCTTCACCAAAAATTTATAATCTAATCAAATACTGATCTTGAGAGGTTTCATTTGAGGCTCTCTAGCTTGAGTAAGAATAAAAACTTACCCTCTTACCCCCAGATAGTGTTTTAAATTAGAAAATTATTAATAAAAGCAAGTAAGTAGTTATGGTTCTGATGTACTTCAGAACTCTATACCTTATTTAGGTACATTTTTATGACTGAAGTGGATAACAGATTTTTTTTTTTGATTCTTAAAAATACATATACTAACACTGCATACTAAGTTTTATATTTGAAATTGTGGCTTTTATTCCTAGTCTGAATTGGACAAACCTAGAAGCCGGAAAAAAACACCTGTAACAGATTCAGAAGAGAAATTAGGGATGGATGACCTGACTAAGTTGGTACAGGAACAGAAACCTAAAGGCAGTCAGCGTGGACGGAAGAGAGGCCATACGGCTTCAGAATCAGACGAACAGCAGTGGCCTGAGGAAAAGAGGCTCAAAGAAGATATATTAGAAAATGAGGATGAACAGAATAGTCCACCAAAAAAAGGTAAAAGAGGCCGACCACCAAAACCTCTTGGTGGAGGTACACCCAAAGAAGAGCCAACAATGAAAACTTCTAAAAAAGGAAGCAAAAAAAAACCTGGACCTTCAACAGCAGAAGAAGAGGAAGAAGAAGAAAGACAAAGTGGAAACACAGAACAGAAGTCAAAAAGTAAACAGCACCGAACTTCAAGGAGAGCACAACTAAGGTAAGTATGTGTAACTCTAAACTGCATACATTTAGTTACTATATTATAAATCATAATTTGATGCTATCCACATTTGGGTCTTCCCCAAAGCAGAGCAGAATCTCCTGAAACTAGTGCAGTTGAATCCACACAATCCACACCACAGAAAGGACGAGGAAGACCATCAAAAACGCCATCACCATCACAACCCCCCAAAAATGTGTAAGTTGTAAATAATATTAAATTTCAAACCAGTTTCAAATTATTTTGCAGGGGTTCATAAATTTCTAAATATACATAGGGCTGTATTTAAATCCCATATATTTAGCCCCATTACACTAGGTAAGATAACATTTTTGTAAACTTAACTAGGTGATTGATACCCAGTCAACCTTTGGTGACATTTGTACATTTTTACAGGTTTTAGACAAAACTTTATAAATGAATACCAAGTAGTTTATTATTTCCAATACATACTTTATGGTACCTGAAGAGATGATGAAGTATTTTTAAATAATTACAGTATAGACCACATTACCTTGTCATTCCATGCTACAATTTTTCTTCATGTCTTTTCCTCAACAGCTTTAAAAAATAGCTTTTACACTTTTGCTTTGATTCTTTGAACCATGTCGGAAAGTAACAGGCATCATTTTTCTTAAATTACATCTGTGGAAATTATCACATGGTGATCTCAAGTTTTTGATGTCTTGATTTTGTTTCTTTTCTAATCACATTAACACATATGTATCTATAGATAGTTTTGGATGTTCACACAAGTACATGTTTATAGGAGAGTTACAGTAACAAATCTGTGTCCAAACTTATTAAAGTGACAGGTGCATCAGTGTTGTAATTTGTATATTGGCACTTTTTTCTCCTCAAAGTGGAAATAGAATAGCGTGTCTTCTACTAGAAATTTTGCAGTTTTTCTGAAGGTAATCCCATACTTCAGTAGCTTGACTTTTCAGAGTTGCCAACAGACCTTGGTTAAATACTCAGTTACCTTCAAAGTTTTTCCTGTTCCTGTGTATTCCATAGGAAGAGGAAAAGTTACCTGAGTGTCTAGCCAGTACTTCCTGCCTTTTGCCATATAATTTTTCCCTCAGGTAAAAAGTAAAGGTAAGTACATTTTTGTGGCAGCTTCATAAATGTGTTTGTATTCGACCATGGAAAATCATTGTTTTTTTCGATAAAAAAATATTCTTAAGGCATCTTAAATTCCCATGGTTAATTTTATAACAAGAATGTAACGGGGTGAATATCTTTCATGCTCGTAACTTTAATTTGTTTCTATTTGGGCCTCATAAAATTAAGGGCTTAGATGATTATCATGTTACCTCCTAAAATTACACAAGTTCCTCACATGAGTGTTATAAATCAAACAAGCATTTCTGTTAAAAAATCAGTACAGAAAGAGATTCTGTATTCTGTCTTAACAGCCTAACTTCCTTTCACTGGGAAGCCCCTTTTTAGAGGTAATGTAATAACATATGTTATGATTTGTCTGTTTTCTTGTTCTGACCTCAGTGGAATTGAGAAAGATTGTATAATTTTCCTTGTATTTTCTTCTGTTAATTCTGAAAAACTGAATCAAGTAAGTTTGAGTAATTGGTTTGAGTATGGATTAAACAATATCTATTTTTGATTGCTTATAGAAGTGATAGGCTAAGTTCTTAATTAAAAAAACATATTTATCAAGAGAGATACATTTAATTAAATGGTGGCATCTATTACATATTTTTGAGTGTCTCCTGTTTCAGAGAGTACTAGGTGCTAGGGAATATAGTGGCACGAAACGGGCACGATTCTTATCCTTATAGGACTTACCATCTAAATGGGCATGTAGTCATTAAATAATCACACATAAATATGGAATAATAAATTGTGATATGTGCCCTGAAAGATAAAGTTAGGGTGCTGTAAGAGAATGTAATGACAGGGCTGGGGAATTGGGGAAGTTTTCTCTTTGGAAAGTGACCAGTTGATTCCTTGAGAATAGTAGGAGTTAGACTGATAGAGAGTAGGGAGAGGAACATTTCAGGTGGAGGGAACACTGTTTTGGAAGGTTCTGAAGTGGGAAAAATCTTGGCAAATTCAGAGAGCTGAAGGAAGGCAAGGATGTTGCTGTATTGTAGTTGTGGGGAACTGGGGAGTGGAAAGAGATGAGAATGGACAGGTAGGCAAGGCCTGTCTGCAGGGCTTTATATACTGTTTTAAGGAGGTTTATGCAGTTGCTCTCAGTACATACGGGGTTCTCTAGGGGGCGTGGCATCAGCTGTTTTTACATTTTTGAAAGATTACTTGTAGAGAGAAGAGGCAAGAGATGAGAATCGTTTAGAAATACGTAGTAACAATGAAGTTGGAGAGAAGTGAATGGATTTGAGATTTCTTTATAAGTAGAATCTTAGGGCCAGATAAAGAGTTGTAGACTATGACGAAAGACTCTAAAATTTCTGCTTTGAGCAACTCAGCCTTTTACTGAGTTGGGAAAGATAAAAGGAAGAGTAGACTTTGGGTTATGTTTTAAAATCCTTTATGGTATTGGTCTCAGTCACACTGACTTGTTATTTGGTAGATCTTTTTATATGTAAGATTCTAGGATTAAGTGCTTGTTTAGGGTTCAGAATGTAAGAAAAATATTTTTTGGCTTACGAGGTAATTGAGAATAAAAATGATAATAAATGAAAGCCTGTGAAATATTTAAAGCATTTCCTGTTATGAAGTAACCTACCACTTAAGGATCAGAATGTTCATTTTATTTTACATGTGTTTTACTCTAGCCGTGTAGGACGCTCCAAACAAGCCGCTACTAAAGAAAATGATTCAAGTGAAGAAGTAGATGTGTTTCAGGGTAGCTCTCCTGTCAATGATGATAATCCACAGGAAGAAACAGAGGAAGAAGAAGTTTCTGCAGTAAATGTATGTGCTTATGAAAGTGCCATGTGTAATAGTATGGAATATAGAATTAGAGTTGGTAAATATTTGGTCAGATCCATTTAGCACTTGCTGTTACTTAATAATTCTAAATATTTATATATTTTTCTTCATTAGTTTATAGTGTTGTTTCATCTACCGGCTTAGATAGTGGAGAGTATATCCTTTGTGAAAACCTGAAACCAAATGAGAATAATAGATGTAGCCTAATGAAAGTGTAAATGCCCAGTTTAAAACTGAATGCAGAGATGAACAAGTGGCAGGCAGTCTGATGTCAACACCTTACGCATTTAAGTTCTCCCTGTATCTGTTACATATGCTCTTGTTTATGTTTTGTAAGTATTTGTTTGAGTTTCCCACTAGCTACTAGTAGTTAGTCGTATAGAATAAAATCATGTCTTTAACTAAAATTAGCTTTTGGAATTCATAAAATTGGTAATAGACACTTCTTTTACAGAAGTAAGAATGTGATGCTTCCTGAGATACTTTTTTTTAAAAGAAATGAATGGTTTTGCTGGTTACATCTCAGATTTTTCTCTTCGGAAGAAATATAATTAACACATTTAAGTAAGAGCTGTCATCTTCCTAACATTAATGCTGAATCTTTGGGTCAGTTCAGCCAGCCATTTTTGTTTGAGAAACCTGTGTTCTTTGATCAGGTCCCAGGGTTGATCCCTGCCCCTCTGTCCTATTTAATATAATCAGCATTTCTGTCTGCATCAGGATGCATTTATGTGAATGAATTAAGACCACAGAAAAATATGTTGAATTATGGTCTCAAACTAGTTGGGCTTGTTTGTAAAGGGTGTTTTGGGGGTGTAAAAATAAGGCTGAAGGGTTGTACATAGTGACTGATGTCTTCATCAAAGAAAAACTATACTGTAAATTAATTAAATTAAAATCCTTTTCTATTTGTATTCCTCTTGTTAATACTGATCTTTTTTGAACTAAAGTTTTATGCTTTCATTAGTACTTGCCAGTAAGTGATAATATTTCTGAATTTCAGATTATTTATATGTATTTGATAGTTGTTATGATCCAAACTCAATAGCTGTTTTCTGAGAAAGACAGCTGTAAGCCTAAATTCATAAATATCAAATGTTTTCTTTTACTACAGAAACATAAGTAAAAAGGTGATATTTGCAATTGTTTTTCTTGCTGTTGGCATTGACTTCTGTTCATTTCTCTTTAAAATTATTAAATAGAAAAGTAAGATAGTTCTCTCTTTTGCTATCCTGGGAAAGGCTATTTATGGGCATTCATGTATTACGTACGTCTAAATATGTGATGTCAAGGCAGAAAGTTAACATAGGAGAAAGGTTTTGAGGAAAGAAAAGCAAAGAAAATCAGGAACATGTAAGAATAATGATTGGTTAAAAAATAATAATAATTACTGCTGTGTCTAATTAATATGTACGCATTTTAATTAAGCATCTGGTGATATTTCTTTCAAGGTACGGCGGCGAAGTTCTAAAAGAGAAAGGCGATGAACAAATGTCATTAATAACTTTCTATGTGAAAGCTTTGAAAAAAATAATTTTTTGTCAAGCTTCAGGCCGAGTAAAGCCTTTGATGCACAAAATGGGACTGCTGAAGAGTGGACAGTTGGACCTTACTCTGATGACCTCATGTATTTGTGGTCACATGCTTTAGCCAGGCGCACAGTGATAACATTGAGTATGGAGTCTTGTGAAAAAGTCTAATGTGCGATGGCTATGTAGACATAAACTAAAGAAGAAACTTGTAAATATATTTTTTCTTCTTTTTTTCTTTTTTTTTTTTTAATGTTTCTGACTTCTGAAGTGCTTGTATAGCTTTTATCTGCGGCTTTAAACTGACAGTACCCAGCTGTTTATCGGATCTATTGATTTGAAAAGAGTTTGTTAGGATAGATCTTAAGCAGTAATCTGTCAGTGTTTGTATTTGTATTCTCTGCAGTTTTACTGTGAAAATTTTTTTTCAACAAATGGTGTCATTTTCTTGATGTCACGATTTGTTGGAGAGCTGAAATGATCTCTTTCCCTTGTGTATCTTACCTAGTGTTTACTCCTGGGCACCCTTAATCTTCAGAGGTGCTAAATTGTCTGCCATTACACCTGAACAATGCCTCTGATGGGAGGACGCCATGCAAACTGTGGAATAGTCCTGAAGTTGTTTGATTATTTTACACCTCAGTATTGGTCCCAGAATTTTCTGGCCTTTCATGGCAAGGAAAATTTTAAAAAGAGAGAGATTTAAAATATTATAATTTTAAAGAGTGTGTTATAAAATAATGTGCTGAATTCTTTATCCCATTTTATCATCCCTTTTCAGTTTTTATTAATCTACTGTATCAATAAAATTCTGCAGTTTGAATTAGTTTTTAATAGTCTAGAATGTTATTGTGTATAGATATTTCCTCTTGAACATTATGTTCAGAAAATGCAAATTATTACACTATAATATAAAATCTGATATATACACATTAGAAGTGTTTCAGTTCTCCATAACAGTGTAAAGTTAATCAGAAAGAAAAAAATTTTATTGATGCAGTGTGTCTTTATAAAGCTGTTCTTGAAAGCAAGTGTTTTGTATTTTATAGTGAGTTGCATGTTTATGAAAAAAAGTGCTGAAAATGGGATGTGCTCTTTTCTGTAAATTCGTATTTAGCCATAGTATATGATAGATTGCCCCATAACATAGTTTTTCATCAAGAGTTTATTATTGTACTTTATTTTGGAGCCAAAAATTGTTTCTGGGTGGGAGGGACAGGGTGGGAGTGATATATCCAACTATATGAGCTACTGTAGGTATCACAGTCTTATGAACTTTGAATGAAATTCCACTTTGTCCAGATTGGGAGAAGTGGAAATATATTTGGGTTTAGAGCATATCTTTTTTCTTTTCTTTGTTGTAATCTACAAAATATAGAAACAAAGGCAGCATCCTTTATACAGTTTTATGAACTGTATTTTCAACCAAAACATATAGGTTACAACTTAATGCTTTCCTAAATTCATTTTAGTATTTCAGGTGCTGTTCTTTCATTTTTTCATGGTTACCATCAGAAAAGAAAATCATATTCTAACTTATTAAATTTATCACAGTGGATAATGGAGCATTTTCATTAATATGCCATTATGTTTAAGGTATATTTCAAGTTGGTTATAATAGATGGGGGATATAATAAAGAAACTACTATTTTGGAAAGTGACATTTTACTATTTTGCAGTGTATATCACAATTGATGTGATTATTTTTCTTTTGAAGATTTCTTCATGTTTATGAAACGGCCTTTTATTTTTTAAAAAAAAGTTTTGAATTGTGTCTTAATCTCTCAGTATTTAACTATTCTTCATCTACAACAGTACTGACACCAGTGATTATGGGAGGCTGCTGTATATCAAGGCAGCTAATGTTGGACCAAGATACAGTTGGTTTTTAAATGTGTCATTAGCTCAGTTCTCCCAAACACGCTATTTCTATTTCAGCAGTACAAAGGCATGTTTTTAAACCTATAAAATAAAGAATAAGGGATAGCTTTGTATTTTTGTCGTTGACTAAATTGCACCGGAAATGTTTATGGAAGTATATCTTTAAGACCATTTTATAAAACAGTGAAAAAATGATTGTGGAGGATTTTTATTTGCATGATCATAGTTAACCAAATTTCATTGCACATTTAATCCTGTACATCAGTTCACAAAAAATGTTCATTGTAGATTTTGTTCAATGACAATGAGTCTGTGATTTTATAACTTGTCTGTTCACTTTTTGGGAAGATTATGATGTAAATTTTCCATTTTTCTGTAGAAAAAATAGGTGCAATAATGATCAAAGTTTTGATGTCCTGAGTCATCTTAGGGGATTATCTCATGTTGAAACTTAACATTTCATATACTAACATTTGGAGAACCACATACTGTAACTAAAGTAAAATTAAGTATGTGTAAAACGTTAATTGCTAACAGTGGTTAGCAAACTCTTCAGTGATAATGTTCATTTTGAAAATATATACTGTATAAAAAAATTAAGAAAATATTTAACTCACTGTAACAAGTTCCATTCTGAAGATCTTATGATTCTTCAGTGAGGTTGTCTTGCTGCACTCTGTAGCAAATCCGTTTAATCTACACTATAATAAAATTTCTTGCTGCAGTGCAACAGGAAGCTTTTTCAGTGATCTCCACTGTATATGTAAATTACAAATGTGGCTGTAAAACTTGTTCCAGGTATTAAAGGTTACATTACTTTCTGTATTTTCTTATAACTTGTAAGTTTGATTTTTAAGGTTTCCTTTTGCCCACTTAAAGAATGTCAGGAATTTAAGAATTTGTTTAACTTAGGCATATCTCCCCTACCACATAGTATTATGTCACTGTAATGAACAGTTGGTATTTAGATAGATAACCAATTTTCAGACACAGTTTTGGATTTTCTGTGAAGTTGAATAAACATGAAAGCTAATATATAACTGTATTATTTTATTTATGTGAATCTATCTATATATATTTAAATATGTTTACTAAATGGAGGAAGGCACATTTTAGTGATTTTTAATTTTGGAGGCTTTGTTTCATAAAGAGGAAATATATTTCCTAGTAACATTTTTCAGACTTCTTGTTTAAACTTCTCATGCAACATCTTGGCTGGCAGAGACTTACTAAATATTATTTAAGTTAAAAGATTGCATAACTGAAGAAAAGAAATGTATAATATAAACTTGAAAAGTAAACACTAAGAAAATAAGTTACTGTAGTGACAGTTTTATTAATTTGTTCAGGGAATATTTATTGAGTACCTGCTATGTGCTAGGCTAGTTACAGGGGATATAGTGTGATCAGGATAGAATAAGTCTCTGCCCTTGTGGAGCTTACATTCTCCACAAAGAGGTGGGGGACTAAGGAAAACAATAAGTAATATATATTATGTCATACTGTGAAAAGTATGGAGATTAGAAAAGGAAAGCAGGATAGAGAGTAGAAATGATTGGAGGAGAAGCTATTTTATATACTTTGAAGCTGCGTTATTCAGTAAAATTTAGGATTGTTAATGTCTTTATGATGAAGTGACACTTTTATAATTATAAAACATCATTTGTTAGCTGTATGAATACTTCATGCCTACTTTGTCTGATAATTGATATAGCCATACCAGTTTTGTTTTAACTGTTGTTTGCATGACAAAACTTTTTCTGTTCCATTATTTTCAACCTGTTTATGTCCTTATGTTTAAAAGTGCATGTCATGTAAACATTTTATACTTTGGTCTTGTTCTTTTATCCAATCTTAGAATCTTTGTTCTTTAGAGTGTTTAGACTATTTATTTTTGGTATAATCACTGATACAGTAGCTTTTATTGCTATTTTTTTTTTGCCAATTTTTTCTTTATTCCTTTATTTTCTCCTTTTCCTACCTTCCTTTGGCTAGGTAAAGTACTTCTTACTATTCTATTTTATCTCTTTTATTAGCTTTTTAGTTATACCCGATTGTATTATTATTTCAGTGGTTACCCTACAGATTATAATATCTGTATTTCACTTATTATAGTCTGCGCTATATTAATGTTTTTGCCACCTTCGGAACAATGCAAGGATTTGAAAACAGTTCAATTCCATTTGCTGCGCCTCTACTCTTTGTGCTATGGTTGTTATATATTTTGTGGTTATAAATGTCAGAATATCTATGCTTTCAATAGTCAGTGTTCTTACTTGTTTATACAGACATTTTCTCTTTTCTTTGCACTTTTTTCTTTTTTATTTATTTTAGGTAGTTCTATGCTTCCATCTTAATTCATTTTTCTTAAGCCTGAAGAACTTTTAATATTGCTTATGGTGCAGGCCTGGGGACAGTTAACTCATCCAGAGTTTGTTTGTTTGAAATGTCTTAATCACACCTTCATTTTTGAAGGGTATTTTCCTTGGATATGGAATTCTAGATTGGCAGTTTTATTTATTTGGCATCTTAAAAGTTAGCATTCTGTTGTCCTCTGATTTTCATATTTTTTGCTGTAAGTCAGCTTAAAACCTTTTTGCTCTTTGTAGGTAATGTGTGTGTTTTTTTCTGGCTGCTTTTAGGATTTTCTCTTTATCTTCGTTTTTAGCAGTTTGACTGTGCTGAGCGTACTTATGTTTTTCATTTTATTTATCATGCTTGGGGTTTACTGAGCTCTTGAATCTGTGGGTTGATGTATTCCATCAGTTGTGAAAAATTATCCATTCACATATTGCTTCTACTTTATTATCACTTCTCTCTTTCTGACACTACGGTTATAAATATACTTTACTGTTTGTGTCCCATGTGCTTTTTATTTTCTTCCCTGACCTTTCCGCTTTTTTTTTCTCTCTGTGCATCAGTTTGGATGTTTTCTGTTGACCCATCTTTCAGATTTATCAAGCCTGCCTTCTGCACTGTGCAGTCTTCCATTTAACCAACCCAATTAGTTGACTTCAAATATTGTATTTTTTAGTTTTAGAATGTCCAGTTATATTTTATAGATTTCATTTTTCTTTTGAATGTCTCTGTCTTTTTACTCTTTCCTCCCATTTAAAAAAAATACAGCTGGCAAACATTTGAATTATATAACTAAGTCTAACATCTGCATCATCTGTGGATCTGATCCCATTGTCTAGTTCTTTTTTTTCTTGATTACCAGTCACATTTTTCCTGGTCACACTTCTTTCTCTCACTTTATAGGGCTTTTAATTGTTTCCCCTTCTGCAGGAGAATGTTTATAAAGGAACTGAAGGATTGAAGTTGATGTCATTTTCCACCAGGAGAGAATTTGCCTTGTTTTCTATTAGGCATTTTAGGGCTTGATTACCTCAGTCCATGGAGTTGGGCTTGGGTTGCAGCTTTTGTTAGACTCAAACTTGTTCCAAAAGTCTTGGGAGTAAAACTTGTATTATGTGACAGGCCTTGCAAGACTACCAGAGATTTCATTCAGCTTTTCTCTCCAGCCCAGCCTCTCAGCAGGAAGACTGTTTTACATAGGATAGGCAAAGAAGGTTCTTTGAGAAGGTGACATCTGATCATGGACTTCCATTAAGTGAGGGAATCAAGCCATATGGGGGGAAAAAGTATTATGGGCAGAGGGAAGAATAAGTACAAAAGTCCTTAGGGAAGAATAAGTACATCAAAGATTTCAAGAAGGCTGTGTTTCTGGAGTGAAAGTGACCAAGGGATAAAAGGGTAGGAGAGAAATTCAGAAGATAGCAAAAAATCAGATCATACCTGTATGCCTCTTGGGACTTTTGTTCAGAGTTTGATGGGAATCCACTGCAGGGCTTTGATGAGTAGGAGAGTGGCAAGATCTGGACCTGTTTTTCTTTCTTATTTTTTAATAAAAAAAAAAATACCTTGGACTCAACATGTCTAAAACTGAGTGCATAACCTTTCCTTCCTGGATCTGGTCGTCTTTACATATCTGAAAATAGAACTAGCATTCAGCTAGTAATGCAGATCAGAAATCTAGAAATTACCTCCCAACTCCTCCTCTTCCTTACGCTCATATCCAGTCTGTCATCAAGTCCTGTTGATTTTACCTTCTGATTATTCCTGGAATTTTTCTACTTTTTTTCATCAATGTATTAAAAAAAGTAGTTCTCATTTCTTTGCCTCCAAACTTGTCTGCTCACATTTGCTCTTGCCTGACCTCAAATTTATTTTCACAGTGTAGCCAGAGTATATTGTGAAATACAGTGATCCCGTCAGCAGCAGCAACAACAACAAACCCTACAGTATAAACCCTACGGTCCCATAACACTTCACCATTGCGTTTAGGATAATGTGCCCTACAAAGCTCTGCATCTTTGGTCAGTCCTATCTAGCCAGTCTTTTCTTCTTAGTCTCTGTCAGCTAGGCTATTCTTTCAGTCCCCTTATACCTAGTTGCCAGAGGTAGAAGCTATTAGGGTGCATATAAAGGTATATAGACATTCAAAAGATAAAATCTAGTCTATTCATTCTGCCTGGAGCACTCTTCCTTTTTCTGCTGCATCTGGTTGTTTCATACTCACACTACAAGTAAGAATTTTCCCTAGGAAGCCTTTCTAGATTTCTGTGATCAGGACAAACCCCACTGTTATCCGCCCCTTTAGTTTACCTCTTTATAGAGCTTATTAGCACAGTTGGCATTTGAATTGTTTGATTAACGCTTGTCCTACTGCCTCCAACATTGTAAACTACATGAAGACAGAGGTGGTGTTTTTTTTTTTTACTAGTTTATCTCTAGCACACAGCACAGTGCCTAGTGTACATAGTACTCAAAAACGTTTGTTGAATAATCTAAATTAACTTTACTTTATTAAAATGTAGATAAATAAGACATTAAAAATTGTTTGATTTAAGACAAAGGAGTCTGATAATTTATTGTGCCAGATAACCTTACTAAAAGCTTTACATACACTGTCATCTCATGTAGTCCTCACTGTAGCTCTGTGGTCATTGATGGTATGCCCTTTAACAGATGTGGGAACTGAGGGTCAGATATAGTAATGGTTTACTCAAGATTCCTCATCTCTAAAGTGATGACTGAGGGTCGATCACATGTGTTTTACTCCAAAGCTATGCCCTTTCGGTACCTCAAATATTAATCATCAAGCCAACATTGATTGAATAAATATTAATAAGTCTTAAAGAAGTAGTGATGTAATTCTCAAATTATGTTGGAATTTCCCAGTCAAGGTGATAACATAGCATTGGCCACATTTTATTGGATACTCTGTTACCTGTTTCCCTACATTATCTCCCATTGTGAGAAATGTGTATTATCAACATTTTACAAAGAAACCTAGACTTGCCCAAAGGTCACAGAGTAGAGCCAGAGTTGCTGGTCTGAAGTAAAACTTATGCCATTGGTTTGGACTAGAATTCAAATAATTTACTTAAACCCAAACTGCTTTCTGTTTATTGAAAGCATATAAAATGCTTCAGACAAATCTTAGATAGTGATGGATAAAAATGTAAGTTTATTTACTTTACATAATTTACATTCTTTGGTGGATGGGTTTAAGTGGTTCACTAGGTAGTCTTCTGTGTTATACCCCTTGGGTGCCCCTAGTTACCATGAAAAAAATCCTGGAGAGGTGATAATACTGTTAGCCCCTTATAGATAGTATGTGAATGTTTGGAGCTTGGGTGCATACCACACATGTTCATTTGGGAATTGAGATCAACTTGGCTGAAGGGGAGAACTTTATCTGCGTTGTGGTTGGGTAGTGGGGAGATGCTCTTGCAGAAGTATTTTGGGAGAACATAGTTTAGGGCTTTGAATTACAAAGCCAGTTAAGGGAGCTACTGATGGATTTTTAGAGCAAAAGAAGGAAGCTAGGAAATTATTAGGACTTTTCACATGACAGCCTTAGAAGGGTGTGTAATACAGTTTAAGGGACTACTAAACTAGTCCAGTTAGTTCACTGTAAGATTAGCTTATTAGTTTGCTCTGAAGAAGCAATTACCTTGTCTTTAAGCCTCAAACTGTTCATAGCTAGTAATTGTTAGACCTGAGTTCTGTAGTTCCATTATTCAAATAAACAGACAAGGTTCACAGTAAGTAACAGCCAGCTGAACATCTTTTTTGATTTCAAACCTTACACAGGTACTTCCTAAATCCTTTCCCATAGAAAGGAGGTAGAAACAACACAGGCATTCAGAGCAAAATATGAAAATCACCCTTCGTTTCATCTGATCAGGATTTCAGTCTCACTTCCTCGCTTATATATACCTGTATATCTTGTTTTTATGTAAGTGGGACCATACTATACCCTTCTACAACTTTTTCCGCTACTTAATGTTTTTATAAAGCTATCAGAACATATGAGTTTATTGCACTCTTTTAACAACTGCATAAGGTTCATTGTATAGGTATGCCATGATTTATTTAATCACTGTTCTGTTGATGGGCATTTGGGTTATTTACATTTTTCACTGTTACAAATGTTGCAGTAAATGATCTTTCCTGTTAATGTCTTTGTGCTGAAGTGCTAGATTTCCTTGTTCATATTCTTTGCGCATTTTTCTATTTATCTGTCTTTTTATCATCGTTGTTTATCTCTGGGTAAAAAGGAAGGAGGTAGGGATGGGTTATGGGCTTTAGCCACACCATGTTACATTTTGTTACAAAAATATACTGTAGTTTTTGGCTAGCATATATGCTAAAAGTGAGCTTACGATCTTTCCATGAGCTCTTTACATATTCTCACATTATTCACTTGCTTGTTAAGTCTGTGGAAGATATCTTCTAGTGAGTCATTTATCGATGAGCTTTTTTTTTTTGTTTTTTGGCCACACACCTCACGGCTTGCCGGGGATCTTAGTTCCCCACAGGGGATTGAACCCAGGCCAAGGCTGTGAAAGCACCAAGTCCTAACTACTGGACCACCAGGGAATTCCCATCTTTAAGGTTTTTTTAGTGGTGTCTTCTGTCATATAATGGGAGAGTTTTTCCTCTTTGTGAGCTCAAATCTGTCAGTATTTTTCATTATGGCCTCTGAGTTTTGTGCTTACTACAAGATTTTGAAATTATTTTCCTGTTTTCTAATATGTACACTTTTTTTTAACATTAAATCATTTACTCTATCTGGGGACTACTTTTGTATATTGTGTGTAATTATGGTCTAACTTAATTTTCTCCTAAGTGTATAGTTACTTTTCTTAACACAGTTTATTGTGTAGTTTCTTTTATCTCCACTGGTTTGAAATGCTACAGGTATCATGATATAAATACCTTTATCTACCTGGACCTGGTTTTGGACTCATGTTTCATTGATCTCTTTGTCTCTGCCTATAACCAATATATAATGTAATTACTATACCTATATAATAAGTTTTTATATTTGGTCTGAGAAATTTTCCTAAATTTTAATTTTAACAATGTCTTATTTGTTACTCTTGGCTACTCTTGTCATTTTCTCTTACTCAAAATATCAATATCTTTACAATATTGAGTCTGCCCACTGAGATTTTTTTAAAGTCCTTCCTTTCAATATAGTTTTACTATTTTCTTCATAAGAATAGGCTTTGCATCTTAAAAAATATATTTTATGAATTTTACTGTTATTGCTAACATTGTTATTCTATTTTCTAACTGGTTATACCCACTGTGTTATGTTTTCAGCCACTTTGCTGAACTTTTTATTAGTTGTAAGACTTTTTCATTTAATTGTCTTGGATTTGTTAGATAGATAACACTCTCTGCAAAGAGTTCTGTCAGTATTTTTTGATGTTCTGATACTTATTTATCATGTTCTTCTGGTCTAATTGTGTTGGTTGGCACTTCCAGAGCATTGTTAAATAGAAAGCATCCTGTCTTTTTTCAGTTTAAGAAAGTTTCTATTGCTGTCTAATCAAGAGTTATTAAAAAATAAAATCTGGAATGTGTGTTGAATTCCATGTTTGCATGGCAGTTTATGTTTTAAAAAATATATAATTGTCAGTGTAATGAATTATATAAATAGAATCATCCTTGCTTGCTTTGGTAGGATTAACCCAGCTTGGCCATGCCATGAGATTCAGCGTGGTAACATTTTACTCATTATCCTTATATTCATGTCGAGTACTGAGATTGGTTTGTGATTTTCTTTGTTGTGTTCTCTTTACTCCAGTATTGGTATGAAGGGTTTTTCCAGCCTTTAGAATAAGTTGGAAAGGTCTCTCTATTTGTCTGTGAAACAGTTTATATAATGTAGGAACTATTTACTTTCTGAAATCTTGATAGAGCTCACATTTTACATTGTACATGGTGCTCTTTTTAGTTTTATTTTTTCAATTTTCAAGTAAAAAATATTTACAACATCTGGGAAATAATATAGCAGACCATCATGATCTCACTCTCCAAGTTTAAAAGATGTTAATACTTCACCATATTTGTTTCAATTCTCGATAACTCCCCCCACCCCCAACACAAGCACACACACACACGCGCGCATGCATACGCAGGCACACACGCACGCACACACACACATGCACGCACACACACACACACATGCACGCGCGCGCGCACAGGTACGCACGCGCACACACACTTTCTCTGCTCCCTCTGCCAGTGAGCAGTAAAATCTCTCAGGAATGTTTAGGAAGCAGTGTTTCTTTGTTGTGTTTTAAGAGTAAACATTTCATAATTGTGTCATAGATGATGTGGAGTGATTGCATTTGTGTCTGTCCTTTCATGGGGAGGAGAAATTCACTTTATGTAAAAGCTACATTCCTGTTTTTTTTTTTTTTTAAGAAGAAGTAAAATACTAAAAGATATAGTTAAAGCTTATAACCTTTTTTCATTCTTCCCCCCTTCTTCACTAAGCGGTAAATATCCTGATATTAATGTGTATCATTCCCATGCATGTTTTCATCCTTGTTTTACATATGTGTATTTTAAAAAGTGCATAGGAGTATTTTGTATATTTTTAAATTTTATGGGAAAAAATCCACTGTATCTATAATTTTGAAACCTATTGTTTACTCAGTACTATGTCTTTGAGGTATAGGTATAGCCATGTTTGTTACATGTTGTTCTATATTTTCACGATTTAACATCTCTGAAATTAGGATGCTTCTTAAATCATGATGTCATTAAATTTGATGAAGTTCTGTAAATTCCTCTTAATTGCTTTTGTAAAGTATTCTGTTGTTTGACTATACCACAGTTAATCCATTCCTATAGCAGTTAATCATTTTTCATATTTTTATTTTTATTCTTATTATCAGATTGTTTACACTTTCATTATTACAACCAGGGCCAAAGTGAACATCTTTCCTGTCTCATAAATGGTTATTTTGAATGGGAATGTTGAATTTAATGAATATGGGTATTCTACTTTCTAGGTATTGCCAAATTACATTCCAAAGTGGTTGTCTTACTTTATACTCCCACCAGCAGTGTATAGAGCTGTTATTTGCTTTTAATTTTTAGATTTGAATCCCTTTGAAATTAACTTTGTGTGTGGTGTGGGTTAGGGTCTTATTGTATCTTTTTCCAATGCATGGCCATTCACCTCAGCACTATTACTTATTAAATAGTTCATTCTTTCTACTTTGATTTAAATGCCATAGCTGTCATATACCAAGTGCCTTTATATGTTGAGAATATATTTAAAATAATATAATATTTATGTTTATAATGTTTCTAGGCTCTCTTTTGTGTTCCATTAGTTTATGTATGTACTCCTGCAACTAGTATATTTTCATTACTGTAGTTTTATAGTAGGGCATCTCCCTTATTACTACTGTTCAAAATTGTCTTGGCTATTTTTGTCTTTTTACACCTACACATGAATTTTAAAATCAGGTTGCCAAATTCTGGGAAAAGTC
Organism: Balaenoptera borealis; assembly: GCF_965194805.1. NCBI lineage: Eukaryota > Metazoa > Chordata > Mammalia > Artiodactyla > Balaenopteridae > Balaenoptera > Balaenoptera borealis. Next base: position 10,312,585 of record NC_138877.1, read on the forward strand.
CTTAGGATTTTTACTGGAATGGCATTGAATTAAAAAAGATTTTTTTTTTGGAGAGAATGGTCATTTTTATGATACTGAAATCTTTCCATCCATGAATTTGGTTTGTTGGTGTCTTTTATATCCATAAGTAGTTTTTTTTTTTTTTTTTCCATAAGTAGTTTTACAGTTTACTTCATAACAATCTTGCAAACTCTATTTTTCTTTAAAATTACTTTTTCTCATTGTTGCTGTTGGATAAGGAACACTGGCTCAGTCTACCCTCACTCCTTTACCCTTACTCCTTTGGGGCCTAAAAGCTTTTTTAGGAGCTGAAGCTTTTATTATGTCTTTAGCTTCTTTATGGTTAGTTAATCCAAGTTTTTCAGTCTTCCTGAAGTGAAATTTTGGTAACTCATGTTTTCCCGGGCAGTTGTGCATGTCTAGATTTAAAAATTTGTTGGTAAAAGGTTCAAGTAGGCTACTTTATTTCGTAAATCTCCTCTGTAGCATCTCTTATATATTTATTTTTCCTTGATTCAAAAAAATTTTTTTATCTTTTTTTTTTTCCCTCTATCCTTGGATTTCCTTGAGTAAGAACCAGCTTTACTTAGGTTTTATTGATTGAGCATTTTGTTGTTGTTGCGTGTTATTTCTGTAATTTCTGCAATAATCTTCATTCCTTTTTTCAAATTTATTTGAATTTATTAATTCTTCTTTTAGTCTCTTGGGGTATATACTCAGTTCATTTACCTTTAGTCTGTCTTTAATAATATATACATTTCTCTTCTGACTACGGCTTGATTACATTCCAAAGGTTTTGTTTTGTAGTGTTCCCCATTATTATTCAATTTCTAAATAGCTTATAATTCTTCTTTTGACTCTTAAGCTTAGTGGGACTTTTTCTCCCAGCAGACTTTTAAAAAATTTTGAGCAGATAGGGTTGGGCATGGTGATGGTGATTTTGTTATCTTTTTGTGATTAATTTCTAATTTAACTGAATGTAGGCTAAGAATGTCACTTGTGTAATTTTGCTTCTTGGTCTGTATTGAGAGATTTTTGTTGTGTGTTTCCATATGTGCCTGAAAAGAAGGTTTATTTAGGTTTATTCAGTGTTTTGTGTACCAAATTGTGTGTATGTATGTGTGTTTTAGATTGAGCTTGTTTATTGGGTTATTTAAATTTATATATCTTGGTTTTATCATCTGTCAAACCTGTTAGTTTAGGAGATAGTTCTTTTTTTTTTTTTAACTTCATATGTTTCAAAGTTCAGATCTTAGAAGTTCTGTGACTGATATAAATATTTGATACCCCTTTTTTCAAGCTTCCCTCTGTCATTGTGTTTTACATCTGATTTTAAAACAGCATATAGCTATCTTTACTGTTTGTTTTTTTCTGCTTCATTTTCTCTGTTCTGTTTCTGGAATTCTTTTTAGATATTTAGAGTTTTTCGAATTGTCTTCCACATCTAAACTTCACCTTTGCAATGCTTTTCTCTAGCATGTGTTTTGGGCTATGGTTCTTCTTAAAATATTTGTTTTTCTTTCCGAATTTGTCAAAATTTTATGTTTCTTTCTCTTGTGGATTTATCTGGAGTGTGTGTGCGTGTGTGTGTGTTCTTATCCGCTTTCATTTTATGAGGGAAGATAGTTGCCAGCACTTAATCTTGTCTGGATCCAGTGGAATCCCATCTTCATTCCAGCACTTATGTTGTGTCCCTACCCATTTTCTTTTTGTTTGCTGGGGAAATGAAAGTTTCTTACGCTTATACTTAATGCATCATCTCTGACTGAGCCTTCCAGGGCTGCTTTAAAGAAAACAAAACAAAAACTATCTTTAGCAAGTATGGTTACGCTACTGCTGCTTATCACTGTAAGTTGGAGTCACTTCAGTTCCTCGGGGGCTTCTGCTGTCCAATTTTACAGAATTGTTATTGTAGATCACCAATGACCAAATCCAGTCCTTTCTTCTCAATCCTCTTTCTCCAGGACTTCTCTATATCACTTGCTTTTTGACTGGCCCTTGTGACACTGTTAGAATAGGATTTTCTTCCTACCCTTCTGAATGTCTGTTATTTTCACTAGTGGTTTTTCTTTTCACCCACTCCTTAATTGGCATTGTAACTTAATGTAAGAGTTATGAACTTTCTGTCCTCTTTCTAAAGGCAAAAAAACAGTTTTACTGAATTCTGCACAGTAGAAATGGTACTTTTAGTATCCATTGAGAACATTTATATAAAGTCATAATAAGTAGAGCCACATCACAAATATATTTAACTTATACACTAATTTTAAAACCTACTCCCCCTGAAAGATATGACTCTACTAGCTTCTTTAAACTCAGCAGCAGCATATAATATAATAAGGTTGAATAAGTGGAATTCCCCGGTGGTCCAGTGGTTAGGACTCCACGATTTCACTGCCAAGGGCACGGGTTTAATCCCTGGTTGGGGAGCTAAGATCCCACAAGCCAAGTGGTGTGGCCAAAAAAAAAAAAAAAGAGATTGAATAAGTGTATAAAATGCAAATATTTAAATAAGATGAAGTAAATATTGCAAGAAGCAATATCTACCTATTTTCCATTCACCAGTGTTTTCATAGCTATCTTAAAGGCAGAGTTGTTTGGATACCCTGACATCCTTTTGTGCCTTTCATAGGTTTAGGGCATTGATTCTCAAATTTTAGTGTGCATGGAAATCACTGCTTGGGGTTAAGTATATAAAATCATGGGAGATGTAAGGGATTTTTAAGGGTACTTTCAGCTATACCGAAGTTTACATGGCAACTTTAGATTTGCCACACTCAGTTTTTATTCCTATCTACATACATTTGAATGATATTATGACATATATGGAAAATACATTTATTGAAACTTTATGTAGATGTAGGTCTGTTCATTCCATGTGTTACTCCAGGTGTAAAGGAAAGTGTAGACAAATAGCTATAATAGAGCTGTCGTTTTACTGGCTCTGCAGATGTAACAGATGTATGATCTTAGGCAAGTTATTTTACATGTCTGCACTGCAGTTTCCTCATCTGTAAAACGGGAGTAAATAGCTTAAGAAAAAAAAAAAAAACCTCAAAGTGTAGTCAATCAAATTATTTAAAATAGTGTGTGCAAAAAAAAAAAAAAAAAAAGATCTGTGGATGATAAAGTCCTCAGTTATCAGTAATTCAGTTATTGGGATCTTTACCCACTTTTGGACAAGAGGGTAATTGTTGGTCCTTAAAGAAAATATGTTTAACTGAAAAAGCAAGATACAGTCATGGGGAACTGAGAGTTACATGTGGGTGTGTGTATGTTAGGGTATCTGTATTATATTTACTGCTTTGGAACAGAGGTCGGGAATATACAAACTATGTTGCCGTCTTCTGTCCACCTTCGGTGGCCTCTCAAATCCTGACCATTGCTCATTGTCCAAATTATAGTTCATCTTGCCCACTGATCTTGTTGGATTTTTTTCCCAATATTTAAAAATTGTGGAAAAATTCACTTAACAAAATTTACCATCTTAACCATTTTTTAAGGGCATAGTTCACTGGTATTAATTACATTCATAGTGTGCAGCCAGCACCACCATCAATTTCCAAAACTTTTTTTTTTTGAAAAACGTAAACTCTATAGCCATTAAACAATAATTCCCCATTTCCCCCTCCTCCCAGCCCCTGGCAACCACCATTCATCTATCAATGGACACTTGAGTTGCTTCCACATTTTAGCTATTGTGAGTAATGCTGCTGTGAACGTGGGTGTTGCAATTATCTCTTCAAGACCCCGCTTTCCGTTCTTTTGGGTGTATACCCAGAAGCTGGAATCTCTTGAGTCATGTAGTAATTCTGTTTAAAAATTTTTGAGGAACGTGCATACTGTTTTCCACAATGGCTGTGCCATCTTACATTCCCAGCAGTGCACAGGGTTCTGGTTTCTCCACACCACTGATTCTGTTTTGACTCCTATTTATTATATCTCTGCTGTAATCCAAACCAAACCTGAATCTGAGACTAAGCCCTGTGCCTTCTGTTTATGACCTGTTAAACTTTAGCTTTTCCTTTTAAATGGCCCAACTTGATACCTTGGGTATAGACCTCCATGGAATCTTATTTATCCCACTGTTTAAAACCAGAAGACTTTTTTTCTTTCCATACCAGTGCAACCATTGAAAAGAAAAGGATTAAAATAAGTAGAAAACCAGAAAACTTCATATTGAGTTAAGCAAAGAAACAGCCATAAGTGTATACCACAAATTACAAAGAATATCAGTGTTATTTTATATTAAAATAATTTTTAATTTTTATAAATAATGTACATAGTTGGGAAAATCTAGTATTATGGAGTGGCCTTCAATAAAATGTCCCAAACTCTCAGAATAATAAATTTCCTGAATCCCAGCCCCAGCCCCACCCCCGTGCTTTCCCCTGAACCTCTCTCTTGGAGCTTTGTCTTTCTGTGCAGCTCTCATTCTGGACTTTCCTTCTCTTAGAATCTGTTTCCTAGATCTCATGTCTTCCTCTTAGATTATTTCCTCACTTTGCTGGAATTCACCTTCAAGTAAACTCCTAAGAAAGAAAGGGTTATGGGAAGGAAACTTTGTGAGTATTTGAATGTCTGAAAATATATTTATTCTACATTCACATTTGTCATTTGTCCTGAATACAGCTCCCGCCTCTCGTTGGAGAAGTGTCAGTGGCACTGTAAGATGAGCCTGGGAAAGGGATATGTATTGGTGTGGCTCTCCAGGAAATTCCACTTGCCACAGTGAGTGACTTAGCAACAGGTGTGCTTGCCTCTTTTAGTTTCTGGTTCCTCCTTCATTGCCTGGCACTGGTTCTCAATTCCATTTTTCCTGTGAGCTTCTAGAGCTTTTGGAAATGTTGACCTTTCCAACCGCTGATCCTTAGCTCCTATTCCATGCGTGTCAGTTTTCCTCCCCTTGGCTTTCTTTTTGTACTTCACTGCTACCTTTGGTCCACGTATCCCTGACACTTTGATATGTCTGTAGAGCTCAAGAAGGAGAAATAATGCTTGCAATTACCGTAATCAATCCAAAAGCCAAATACAACAGAAGTAATTATCCCTCTTTGCCTGTAAAGTTTTATATTTCCCCTCTTCTCTACTTCTAGTCTACAGAATTTTCTGCTGCACAACAAAAACAAAACAAAAAAAATCTCACTAAAGCTAGAGCATTCAAATGCAGAGTGACTAATTTAAAAGAAAATGGTTTGCATTTGAAGGGGCTTATTTTCTTGGCAGAAGGATTTCAAATGTGGAGCTTCCTTCATAGATGGATGTGTTTAGACATCAGTGAATGAGGTGCAGAGCTGTTTAGAGCTCAAGGATGTGGAGCCAGGACCAGAGGAAGACTAAATAAAAGACAGACTCCCCCCTCTCCCCGCCCAGAAGTGGTGTTGCTGTGAATAGGATGTGTGGTTTGAGAATTGGTCAGAAAAGATATAAGCGATCTTACATATAAGGGAAGATGTAAAATAGCTGACTGTGTGGGGAGGGAGAGAGGATTGATTTCTCGGATCGAAAGCCATGCTTCGAGCGCCACCCCATCACACACACGTCGTGAGGGGCTTGCTGGGTGTCCTGGCCCAGGCTAGGGAGCTGAAGAGGCCCAAGACAGCGGGAGGGAGGCTGCGCCTGGGCAGTGCCTGAGAAGTGATACCCTCCGCTCTGCTGGCCTGGCTGGTCCACAGCACAGAATCCTGGGCACCAGATGTGAAACTTGGGTAAGGGAATAGCTTGGGGTCATTTTTTAAAAAGAGATTTTGTCCAAGAAAGTGGCCTGCCAGGGTAAGGACTGCTCATCAGTCAGAGTTTTGGGGGATTCCAAGAGCCAGAGGTGACGAGGGGAATCCGGAGAGCACCCAGGAGTACTTTATTATTATCTCTTGAGTCCTGCTGGAAACTGTGGTATCGCTACTATTATTATCAACATTTACAAATGAGGTAACCCACTGAGACTCAGGGATTCTGATAACAAATGTACCAAATTTATAATCTGGTTCAGACGGCCTCTGGTGGTGGCCCCCCGGGACATGGGGGACCCTGACCACAGAAGAAGGTGACCCGACGCCCTGGGCTCCAGACTTCACTCCTCCCTCAAGGGCCCTTCGGGAAGGATCCCTTTAAGGGTGATCACAGACAGGCTCCTTTTCACCTTGCAGGCCCGGTCCCCGTGCCTTGGACTCCAGATACCGGATTCCAGGTACCGCCGGGTCACACCATGGTCCCCCTGACCTCCCTGCATCCCTCTCCCCACTTGACTTGCAGAGCTGAGTGTTTCCTCCCTGCCCGGCAGGGAGCGTGCGCAGAACCGCGGGTGAAATCACCGTCTGGGTGCCTCCTGAGTGGGCGCTTTTCATCTTCTACTCTGCGCGGGTGGCACGGATTGTTTTGTTCTGTCGCGGAGCCCTAGACAAAATTCCAGGACAAATGAAAGACAGGCATTTAACAACCCATTAATCTTGGAAGTGCCACACAGAAAAGGACAAGGCTGGATCTAAATTTAAGTCTGTCTGGGTCCCTAATCTGTCTCTCTCTGTTTCTACAGAGATACACATATTGTCTGTACATATATGTGTATGCATGGAATAAAGTTCAAAAGGAAATTCGACATCTTAACCTTGGGGGGTAGGTATTACTATTGGTGGTTTTAAAAATAATTGAGCAGAAAAGTCACAAAGTTTTTTAATTGATAAAACTGATACATGAAGAGTCTGGAAAATGATCAAAGCAAAGGTGGAGATGATGGGAGTAACTGACTTTGGAAGACAGTGTCAGGTGTTTTCAGACAAGAGTGTTACGCTGAGTGAGCTATGGACCTGTTGTCCTGGATCAATTTCCATGTAGCTTTGACTTCATTTGACATGTAAAACCATAAGGAACTCCTTTATGTTAGATAAAGAAAAAAAAATTGGAAATGTTTTCTTAAAAAAAAAACAAACTAAAATTTTATTATTGATTTAAATGCTAAAAAAGTTCATTTCTTCCCTGATATCAGAGTGAAACCCATGCTTTAAAAAATACTGCATTGAAAATTAAAGGGTGGAAAAATATACCCGGCAAATAATAACAAAATGAAAGCTGAGAAAGGTATATGAGGAAGAGATACCTTAAGACAAAAAAGCATTATCACTACATAAAAAAAACAAAAGCATTATCACTGCATAATAATAAAAGGATCATTTTACTGGGAATATATATTCTAAATTTGTGCACTAATAAAATAGCATAAAAAATATAAAGACTAAGGGACAAATCCATTTTAATAGGTCAGTTCATTCAATTATTAAGTTAAACAAAAAATCAGTAAAGATACAGAATACTTGAACAAAACAATATGTTGGTCAATTAGTGTGATGGGCCATAAACTTCGATAATACACATTTTTCTCAAGCACACATGGATACTTTACAAAAATTGACCATGTATTAGCCCATAAAGCAATTCTCAACAAATTTCAAAGAACTGATATTATGTGAACCACATTTTGTTTTCTGACTGCAATTCCATAAAGATAAGATTAAAATTTCCATACATCTGAAGACTAAGAGAATATATCATAAGGGAAATTTAAAATTTTAGTATCATCCATGATGATAATACATATCAACCATTATGAGATGGAGCAAAAGCAGTGCTTAGAGATTTATAGCATTAAATGTTACATTAGAAAAGAAGTCTGACAATTAGTAAGTGAAACACCTAACTTAAGATATTAGAAAATAAAAAAATAATTCTTTAAAAAGTAGAAGGAAGGAAGAGCAGAAATCAAAGAAACAGAAAACAAACATGACAGACTTAACAAAGCCAACAATTGATTCTTTATAAAGAATCTATTGATTTTATTAGATACATGTAATGGAAAAGTCACAAATAAGGTTAGGAATGAAAAGGGGGACATGTATAGACACACAAAGATTTAAAGATAAGAATACTATGCACAACTTTATGCCAATTAAATTGAAATTCTAGATAAAATTGACAAATTTCTTTAAAAAAAAACTGAGGAAGGAAGAAAGTAAAGTTGGAATTATAGAGAATCAGTAAAGATATCCCTAAAAAGAAACAACCAGGCCCCGATTATTTATAGGCAAGTTCTATCAAAGTTTCAGGAGACTCTGTAGAGAACAGAAAAAGAGTTTACTCCCTAAATCATGACATAAGCTATGACACTGTTATAAGTTAGATATCAAAATAACACAAAGCATGGGAAAAACCCCAGGCCAATTACATTTATGAACGTAGATTAAAAATCCTAAACATTAACAACTGAATCTAGCCATATATTTTTAAAAAGAAGAAAAAACTAATGGGGTTTTTTAAATTCCTGGGTTTATTCCAGGAATTCTTTTTAATAGATTAAAAGAAAAAGAAAACACATGATCATTTCAGTAGATTCAGAAAAAGCATTTGGTAAAACTAAACACTTATTCTAAATAAAAACTCTGAAATAGAAATAGAAGAGAACTGCCTTAATCTGATAAAGAATATCTACCAATCACAAATATGATTTTCCATAAGGAATTAGAAGCATTTCGCTTTAAAATTAGGAATAAGACCCATATGCATATGTGATAAAACCATATATGTATATGTAAAAAAGCAAGGAAATGAGAAAAAAGCAAGGAAATTCAAGAAAGAGGTTTCACCTGCTGGAGGCACAAGCCTGGGATAGGAAAGGAACACACACAGTAGTAGTGGGTCTATTCTACTTCTTAAGTCAGGTGGTTTTATAACAGGCATTTCATTTATTATTATGCTGTGTGACACATTACATCTATTCTTGTTTATGTAGTAAGGACATTAAAATGAGATACAGAGGAGAAACACACGACAAATGCTTGTCCTAATTCTGGACTCTGATGTCTCTGTGTGTATCTGGTGGATTGGGGTGGGGTGGGGGGGAGTACAAGAACCCAGTGTGTTGGAGTCAAGGCCCTTCAACCCAGGGAAGAAGGAGGCAGCAGCCCCCTCTCTCCCTGGAGCCTTGGTTTCCAGGAGAGGCCTTCTAAGCAGGGCTTGTAGTTTCTCTCACTTGATCAGCTCTTGGCCCAAGTCTGTGTGCTAAAGAGAGGCGTGGAAGTAAACAGCAGCAGCTCTGTGACCCAAACCCTACAAGTCCCTGGGAGAAAAGCTGCCCCGATTAGGAACACCTCTGACTGAATGTCACCTAGAAAGGGAAGGAAGCCATTTCCCCGTCTTTGCGGAGCTCCGAGTGCACTGCGAGGGCTCCGAGGAGGCGGCGATGGCAGACAGGAGGGCGCAGGTCCGGGAAGGCGGCCTGGTGCCTCTTCCACGAGGCGGTGCCCCTTGGACCCTTAAGGTGCCAGTGGATGGAAGCTCGGTGTCCCGGGAGCCCGCGTGAGAGCAGACCTGTGTTTCCACAAGAGCAAGAAGAGAGCCTTGGAAATGCCTTGCAATACCTGCCTGGTGACAGTTATTCCTCTGACCTCATCTGTATCCACAACCCGGATGATCTTTCTGTTTAAGAGAATGAGATTTATAAGCTGCTGTATTTTTGTTTCTTGGAACATAGTATCAGCATTACTCGTATCTCTCTGTCTCTGCTTCCCTCCCTCCCCATATCCCTGCATCCTTCTGATAGGAATACTGTGCTAGTGTTACCGACCTTTCCAGTCGGGGTGCAACAAAGGTCCTCCTGCCTGGTGTCACTCGCGCCAGTAGAACGAGACCAAATTTGGTTCAGAAGCAAAGGAAAGTTTTGTTCTTTGATCAAAGAATGGAGAGCTGCAAGCTCTGCCCCACAAAGCCCGCTTTCTCAGACAGGCCGAGGCCTGGGCTGCTTTATGGGTATCCCGACAGCCAGCGGGGCGGGGGCGGGGCGGGGGCGGGGCGGGGGGCGGGGTTCCCCCCGAGGCCGCAGAGCTGTGCTGCTTCCGCCTCAGATCCAGGGCGCTTGCGCAGCTTCTCTGCACACGGCTCGCCGCCACCATCTTGAACTGAGGTGGAGTGTGTGGCGTTTCTGCGCACGGCCCGGTGAGCTGAGGTGTCGGTGCAGTCGTTTCGCGTCGGGTGCCGGGTGTGACGCCCCGTCATTCAGCACCCTGTGAGCCAGTGAAACCAAGCACAGAGGAGAAGGAAACAAAAAGGTTAGCCTTTATTTTATTACCCAGACTCTATTTTTATGATTTCCCAGGAAATGTTAATGGGCTTTGCCGGTGACCCTAGCTCTAAGCACAGGCCCCTAGTTGATACGGTTTGTTCTTACAGGGGTTTCTAAGTACTTTTCCAGAAATAAAGAGGAGAGTTCCCCAGGAAAAGTACCAGGGTGCCTGGCCGTGCTTTCAGCGTGGCTCCCTCTCTCGCCCTGGGGCTGACGAGCGAGCAGGATTCCCTTCTGTGGGATGCACTGCTGCACTGCTTTTGTTTCCAGAGCTGTGATGTGAACAAGACTGCGTTAGTGCTTTAATTTTGCCCTTTCTCCGGCACTGTTTTTCTTAACTCGAAACATTCTAAACAAATCTCTTAAGAATCTTTACATAATTGTCAGTGTTTTATGTGTAAATGCCAAGGTTGACAAACTGCCCTGAGAAGTTTAATTAAAAACGGCGTAAGCTTATTTGGAAATCGAGAAGTGGCATGTTATTTGCTCTTAAATATATTTACGCATCAAGAGACTATAATAGGATGCCGGAACCCAAGAGATACTGAGCACGTATTAATTGATTCCCAGGGCGAAAGCGTATGTGAAATCAAATTATGACGATCCAAGCCAATTCAACAACTCAAATCTCTGCATAGCTAACAGTTGTCAAGCCTTAACAATAGTCACTTGTGCCAGGCAATAGTCTTAACTATGAAGATTTCAAAACACTTCTGAGAGATTTTGCAATTGTGTTGTCCTACAATGTAAGGATTATCCAACAGGCACCATAGTTTTCAGTTAATTTTTCATGGATCAACTTGTAATGAGGTTGCCAGATCAATACATTGAAACATCAAAACGGCAGTCTCACCCTTAGAGCAATCACAGCTGGATGTATAAAACTGGCATTTTGTAAGGTCAGGTTTTTGCCATCGGAAGTCTGTAGACATCCTTAGAATTTAGCAGAAAGCATCAGCTTCATTAATTACATGAGCTCCGTTGAGCTACTTATCAGAATATGATTAGGTTTGTGTGAACATTATATAAACATTAATTGCTGTCTGAGCTCTGTGGATCTAGAGAATTAATGTCTGATCATATGATCATAAATAATATGTGCGGTAAGAACAGCTCTGATATTAATAAGAATAATTGCTGTGAATATTTCTAATATTGAAATTTTTCAGACCTTCTAAAATATTTCTTTGAAGGCCCTGGCATTATGAGAGGATAGCAAAGTGTATACACATTTCATTGTAGTTATACCTTTTGTAGGGTTTAGCTTCTTTGTGGTTATTTGTCAGGGTTTTTATTCTTTGCTCCGCCGTCGAACCAAAAAAAAAAAAAAAAAAAAAAAAGTCTAGAAACCAAGTCAGTTCCCAGTGGGTTGTAAGTAAAGTCGTTAGCACCTTAGAATATACAATTCAAAATAAAAATAATATTGACAAGGTGAATTGTTGGCAAATTAAGTAAAATTACGTTTATTGGGAACAAGAGTATATTTTGAGTGAGAGACATGATCTAGGTTCTAGTGCTGGCCCGAGATTCTGAAAAAGTCACAAGACTTTTCTTAGCCTTCAATTCCTTATGTGTGAAATGGTTGATGAGACCCGATAATCTTTGATGTATCTTTCCATTAGGGAACGTTATTTCTCTGAAACAAAAATGAGGAGGGTTTGTTATATACAAACACAGAAGAACTGCTAGGGCTCCTGATGGCACATGAAATGACCACATCATATAAAACAAGATTGCTTGTGTGTTGAGACATAAGCCCTAGGGCAGCTCTTTTAATGAGATGTCCACTCTTGTCCCTTGCATTGCCCACTGCCCTTCAACCCACTGGATGAAAAAATATATGTGTGACTATCTCTAAGTGTTGCTGTACACCTCTAGACTTCAGGTTCTTGCCATTGGTACTCAGTGTGCAGTCAGCCATCTTGAGGAGTACAGCTATTTTTATACCATGCAGGAAACTCAGGCTTCGGACTTATTAAGGTGTGGTGGGTTACAGAGATGCAGTTTCATGTCACTCATGGCCTTGGCACAGGTTAAAGCATTACATGTTTCTGAAGATGCTTCTCATGATTTTTCTCATCAGAAGAACTTTAACTATAATCCTTGGGATCATTTGCAAGTTCACCTCACCTCTTTTATGTTCCTTGGGGATTTAGCATCTTTTCTGTCTGGATCCAGTGGCTGCCTTTTGGCCCCCACTATTTTAATGCTGTATATGTGCCCTGCAATACTCTCTTCTATTTATATACGTATCTCCTATTATAAAATCTCCAAGAGCAAATATAATGTCCAGGACTCTTTATAATGTTGGCACTGTTTACCTGGTTTGATTACTTTTAGCCCCGGAATCTTGATGGTAATAGGAGAGTTAATTAGGGTCTTTAATAGAATGTCTGGTTTGGGCTGCAAAAAAAGAAAATCCCCAATTAAATTGACTTAAACAAAAAAGAAAATGTATCACATATAACAGGGAGTCTGGCTCAAGAACCCAAGTGTGGCTAAGGTAAGGACCCAGGTTAATACTGCTCAACATCCTGGCTTGTCCTCATGGTTGCAGAATGGCTGCAGCAGTTCCTGTCACCACATCTAGCTGTGATAATATCAGCAGAAGAAGGGGGGATTTTCTGTGTTACTCTTTTTGTTAGCAAAGATATCTTTTCCATACTGCCTCCCCACTCCCAGCCAGACTTTTGCTAGTACATCATTGACCAGAATATATCAATACCCATACCTTCACCAGTTACTTGGTAAGAGGAATAAAATTACCATGACTCATTTAATTGATATCTTGTTTTATTTGACCAGTTTATTTATATAGGCATAACAAGAGGTGTTGAGTAATATATAAATACCTACTTTTTGTATGTAGCAGAGCTAGAACCACATGATAGTAAAGCTTTAGAATTAACTTCTGTATGGAGGCTTTGTAAAGCCTTGGGAGTTGTAAACTACTTTTATGAGTGAGAGAGTTTTTATCATTGTTACTAGCACTATTTTCTCTAAGATTCCCGTATTTGTTAATATTCCTGGCCTGCCAGGAAATGAAATTCTTTACTCTGTGAGGCTGGAAAGTCATAGATCATAGAGCAGACAGGTTTTCCTAGGAAGACTTGTATCAGTAGATGTAGTCTTTGTTCCTTAATAGTGGATCTATCACATCTAATTAAATGGAATTTTTGGCAGAGGCAATATTCAGTTACATTTTGGTAAGAAAAGGACATGGTCATAAGTAGTAATTCCCTCCAGAGATGGATAAGCTATATCAATTTGTTGGGTCAAATTAAAAAACAAAAATTATAAAATAGGAAATTTGGTCACAAAAAATAAGGAACTTGATAAGATACTTTCCACATTAATCTTGGTTATTGTTGTTTTGTAGGCCAATCAATACATGTCATTATAATCCAAAAAGCAGTTATTTTAAAACTATCTTGATGATATATTAAATTATAATTGATATCTCATGGGACAAGATCTCTCACAGGATTTTTTTTTTCTTTTGAATTTTGACTATTTATTTAGGACAAAGTGCCATGTTAAGAGTGCTTCATTCCAGTGTATGAGTAGGTATATCCTATTAAATTGAGGGTGAGAGATAGATTAAATATTTTTCTAATGTAGAATTTATTTTTTTTTATTTTTTATTAAACATCTTTATTGGAGTATAATTGCTTTACAATAGTGTGTTAGTTTCTGCTTTATAACAAAGTGAATCGGCTATACATATACTTATATCCCCATATCCCCTCCCTCTTGCATCTCCCTCCCACCCTCCCTATCCTACCCCTCTAGGTGGTCACAGAACACTGAGCTGATCTCCCTGTGCTATGCGACTGCTTCCCACTAGCTACCTATTTTACATTTGGTTGTGTATATATGTCAGTGCCACTCTCTCACTTCGTCCCAGCTTACCCTTCCCCCTCCCCGTGTCCTCAAGTCCATTATCTACATCTGCGTCATTATTCCTGTCCTGCCCCCAGGTTCTTCATAACCTTTTTTTTTTTTTTTTTAGATTCCATATATATATGTTAGCATACGGTATTTGTTTTTCTCTTTCTGACTTATTTCACTCTGTATGATAGACTCTAGGTCCATCCACTTCACTACAAATAACTCAATTTCGTTTCTTTTTATGGCTGAGTAATATTCCATTGTATATATGTGCCACATCTTCTTTATCCATTCATCTGTCGATGGACACTTAGGTTTCTTCCATGTTCTGGCTATTGTAAATAGAGCTGCAATGAACATTGTGGTACATGACTCTTTTTGAATTATGGTTTTCTTAGGGTATATGCCCAGTAGTGGGATTGCTGGGTCGTATGGTAGTTCTACTTTTAGTTTTTTAAGGAAGCTCCATACTGTTCTCCATAGTGGCTGTATCAATTTACATTCCCACCAGCAGTGCACGAGGGTTCCCTTTTTTCCACACCCTCTCCTGCATTTATTGTTTGTAGATTTTTTGATGATGGCCATTCTGACTGGTGTGAGGTGATACCTCATTGTAGTTTTGATTTGGTAAAGAAGCAGGATACAAAATTAATGCACAGAAATCTCTTGCATTCTTATACACTAATGATGAAAAATCTGAAAGAGAAATTAAGGAAACACTCCCATTTACCATTGCAACAAAAAGAATAAAATACCTAGGAATAAACCTACCTAAGGAGACAAAAGACCTGTGTGCAGAAAACTATAAGACACTGATGAAAGAAATCAAAGATTTTACAAACAGATGGAGAGATATACCATGTTCTTGGATTGGAAGAATCAACATTGTGAAAATGACTATACTACCCAAAGCGATCTACTGGTTCAGTGCAATCCCAATCAAACTACCAATGGCATTTTTCACAGAACTAGAACAAAAAATTTCACAATTTGTATGGAAACACAAAAGACCCCCAAATAGCCAAAGCGATCTTGAGAAAGAAAAATGGAGCTGGAGGAATCAGTCTCCTAGACTTCAGACTATATTACAAAGCTACAATAATCAAGACAGTCTGGTACTGGCACAAAACCAGAAATATAGATCAATGGAACAGGATAGAAAGCCCAGAGGTAAACCCACACACATATGGTCACCTTATTTTTGATAAAAGAGGCAAGAATATACAGTGGAGAAGAGACAGCCTCTTCAATAAGTGGTGCTGGGAAAACAGGACAGCTACATGTAAAAGAATGAAATTAGAACACTCCCTAACACCATACACAAAAATAAACTCAAAATGGATTAAAGACCTAAATGTAAGTCCAGACACTATAAAACTCTTAGAGGAAAACATAGGAAGAACACTCTGTGACATAAATCACAGCAAGATCCTTATTGGCCCTCCTCCTAGAGAAATGGAAATAAAAACAAAAGTAAACAAATGGGACCTAATGAAACTTAAAAGCTTCTGCACAGCAAAGGAAACCATACCTGAGATGAAAAGACAACCCTCAGAATGGGAGAAAATACTTGCCAATGAAGCAACTGACAAAGGATTAATCTCCAAAATCTAATGTAGAATTTAAGTAAAGTATTAATCATAATGAAATCAGTGCTCACAAACCTTTTGGGAACACATATCCACCTTTGTTATAATTCACCTTTCAGTTTATTGAAAATATTGAATTTATTATGCAATGTATGTATTAAATAAAAATAAAAGTGCTTTGCCATGTGTATGAATGTGTGTGCATACTGGGGGAGGTGGCAATGTGTTTAATGGTACTTCGGGATCCAGAGCAGACAGCATTTTCTGCTACTGGTCGTGATTTTCTTTTATACTTCTAGACACATACCCAGCAGGATCTTAATGTAGTTAAATTAGCTCATAATGGCTAACGGGAGAAAATGGCCTCCTAGATAGCACATTATAATGCCCCTTCTGAGAAAAGTACTCCAGCAAAAGTTGGACCTAGTTGTGAAAACATTAAACTTATAAAAGCGTAAAATTGCATCTTAGGGTATACATGAATGAATATCCTCTTTGTACTGGAGGTTTTTCCATATATATCAGTCAGGCACAACCACACAGTTATGCTTTTGCACCACTGAGGACTACATTACGAAGCTGTTTTGTCGCTCAAAGCAAAACAAAAGAAAACAAAACAAAACAAGGAAAGGAAAAGGAAAATACCCAGAATAGTTTGGGCTGGTCCAGGAGTGAAGGATACTTTATAAAGATTTCCTTTCTCCTGGATTCCTACTCCTGTGTTTTTCTCCGAATGGGAGCTCAGCCATTTCTTGTTGACTGGCAACCCCTGTGAATCCATGGGGCTTGCCTTTCTGGGCCTCCTGCTGCTGTGTGAAACCCACATTCTTACATCCAGAGGATCAGGGCCAGGCCAGATGTCCCAACACCACGCAGACAACCATGTGGCAACCACTTAAACCCAACTGCAATGTTGATTTGTTTGCGAAGGACTATCCAGTACTGCAAACGCCAAACAACATTGCTCTGTGAAGTGGAGTAAACCACCTCTGAACTCACTGGAAAGCACCTCTGCCATCTGTGGATTCTGAGCATGTTGCATTGATAATATGGTAAGGCAGAGGGAAAAAGAAGTAGCTCCTGCTTATGTAGCAGTTTTTTATTCTTTTGACTTTAAATAAGAGTAACATTTTTTAGCCAGCAAAAAATGGCCAAAATGACCCTTTCTAGAAATGGTTCTCTAGCATATGTGTAAATTGATGGTAACGTATTCCCTTTGGGATGACCTGGAAGGAGCCCCATCTTCCAAAGCAAGTGGAAAGGGCATTGGTGCTGGAATCAGAAAGAGCAGATTTCTAGTCTGAGATTTGTGATCTTGAGCAAATTCCAGTTGATTCTCATTTTTCATGGCAGTTCTGTTCTACAAAGTCGCTGTGAACCCTGAATTAGCAAATACTGAACACTGCTCCTGGAGAAATACAAGGTTAAGTTCCTATGAGCCTCTGGTCACAACATCTTTGTCAAATGATCAATACATACCCTTGTTTTGTGTGTGTTTCTGTTTAAAGACAACTTATTTAATATATATTGTTGATTCATTAACATTGGACTCTTAGCCAACAGTGCTGTAGCTTATGCCTGAAGGAAGCTTATCTAACACACATATTTTCTATGTAAAGCACATTCCAGCCTTCTTGTACGTAGGAACACCAGACAGCACCTCAGCACTACATTTGGGGGGCATATAAACAATGAAATCACCAACAAAAAGCAGAAAAATGCAAAAAAGATGGTACTAAATAGACTGTGAAAAGGACACAATATTATGAGAAGTAAAACAGGAAAGCAGAGCATTGCCTTGTTCAGTCTCAGCTGAGTGGAGCATGTCAGATGACTCAAAGTTTTCGCTGCTCTGCACGTGACCACAAATGAACTTGCAAGTGCTGCAAGCTTTGATTTTCAGCTACAAAGAAATTTTAAGGTGTAGGTGAGTTCCTACATATGGAATCCATAAGGAATGAGGATCAACTGTACTTAACCCCGTGGACCATATTTTTCTCATCTATGAATTAGAGATTATGCATTTTTTCTAGAAGGTTGCTGGAAAGATTAAATGAGATGAAGAAGTTTTCACAGCACTTGGCATAGATCAGGACTTCCCCTGCGTTCTCTCCAGCCTTGACTTAGGATCCATCCTGCTCCCATCTGCCTCTGTCCTTCTCTCAGGTACCCTCACATGCATCCTGCTAATCCCTATTTACCTCCCCCTGTGAAGCTGGGTTAAGACTCAACTTTGCCAAGAAGATTTCCAGGTAATCTTGCTCCCATGCAGTCTGTACTACATCTGTTAAGGTGGGAACTCTTTGTTTGAATCTGATTTGGGGCTCTTGTCTTCTCCTAACTTGTAAAGTTCAGTGCCCAGGGACCATGCCTTCAGTTTTTCCTATTCCTCACAGCATAGATACCACAGCTGGGGCTTTGAAGGTACTCTATAATTAATTTGTTGAATACATAAATTAATGAGTAAGTGGAAGAAAGAAGGGAAGGAAGGAAGGAGGGAGGGAGGAAGGAAGGAAGGAAGGAATCTATCTGGGTTTTCTGTACAGCATGTGGTTGCCTGCTCAGTGGAGAGTAGGCTAAGAGGTCCTCGTGACTGACTTAATACTTGATTGGCACCAGTGTCATGTGGTCTGAGAGCCATATGTTATAGTTCCTCACAGGATCAAATCGTCAGAATAGAGATACAGCTTGACAGGGAACCTGGCGAGGAGGACAGAAGCAGCCGCATACATGATTCAATACTGCCATTCCTCTATAACATCTTCCTTTTATCTCCATCTTAGCTCTTGTCACAGTCAGAAATTCTCTTCAGCTTTTGTTTCCTTGTTTATTGTACAGTGAGGCCAGCTATCTTGCCTGCCTTGTTTTCTACTATGTCTCTGATGCCTTGGACAGTCCTGACACATAGTCAGTGCTCAATCAATATTTATTGAAGAATAAATAAATTCAGTTCAGCTATCATCTGTCTTCTTTTAAAAATCACCTGCCCCCATCTACACGTTTGCACAATTAGTCACTTCCTAGCACATGTAGATGCCTTTCTTAGGACTTTTATTTGTTTACTGTTATTCATCCACTCAAAATTGTATCTGCTTCTCTCTTCTGTGGGCTCCTTGAGGACAGAGAGTTAAAGTTTTTCAGCTTTGTGTTCCCAGCACACAGTGAGGATTCAATACATCTTTTTTGAATGAATGAATAGATGTCTTCTCTGGAGAGTAGAGGTGAGAGGACACTTGATAAGGTATCCAATGAGTAAAATGGGAGATGAGGAGAGAAAAACAACTTAAAAATCTAATATCATGCTCTGTGGCATTAAATGTGCTTTCTTATAGAGTTACTCATTTGATCCTCACAAATTCCTTTAAACTGGAGCAGGTATGAAGACATCTAGTCTTGTGGGTTTAAGTCTGAGCTTACAAAGTTGGTAGGTAGTGAATCTAAGATAAAAAGCCAGGTCATTTGATTCCAAGATCAGAGCTTTTTGCATTCAACTGGGGTGAGTATGTCTATGATAAACACAGTGAGACAGTGTTCTTTCCTGAATGATAAATGTTTGAAGGTAAACCCACAGAGGAAAGCTGACACTGCTTTAGGCCAATGCACCATCATTAGAATGAGTATAATCTCGAAAGGGCTATGATGGATAGGACCCATCTGAGTGTACAAAGCCTGGTGTTTTTTTTTTTTTTAAATCAGAGTCTCACTATCACTCTTGTCTAGAACAGGAGCTGAGAAACAAATGAAGGTGAGCATACAGATGGAAGGGTGGGAGTAGGGAAAAGATCGGTAAGGTGTGCTGTGCAGGTCAGGTAAAGGCAGCAGCGGCGTGGCAAACTGTGGGATTATGGTTGGCAGGGAGCTGGGTGATAGCTAAAGGGACAGTGGACAGTGGTGGCAACTGGTGGCAGTGCCTTCTGCAAAGGTGAAGCCAAAAGTGAATGGCCCCAGCCAATGCAAAATCTTGTCAAAAAGTCCACTCGGTGTCCTGATCACGGGAATTCTCTAAAGTGAGCCCTCAGAGCATGGCTTGTATGTAGTTCCTATAGGTCCCTTTATTCTCTCTGTATTTCACACTTTCTGTGTGAACAGCTGAAATGTTCTCTAAATTGGATTCTGGGAGAAAAATGTTACAAAGTCGACAACTTTATTTATTTTTTTAATAAATTTATTTTATTTATTTATTTTTGGCTGTGTTGGGTCTTCGTTGCTGCGCGCGGGCTTTCTCTAGTTGCAACGAGCGGAGGCTACTCTTTGTTGCAGTGTGCGGGCTTCTCATTGCGGTGGCTTGTCTTGTTGCGGAGCACGGGCTCTACACGTGCGGGCTTCAGTAGTTGTGGCACGCGGGCTCAGTAGTTGTGGCTCACGGGCTCTAGAGCATAGGCTCAGTAGTTGTGGCGCACGGGCTTCATTGCTCCACGGCATGCGGGATCGTCCTGGACCAGGGCTTGAACCCGTGTCCCCTGCATTGGCAGGCAGATTCTTAACCACTGTGCCACCAGGGAAGCCCGACAACTTTATTCTTTTTTTTTTTTTTAATAAATTTTATTTATTTATTTATTTATTTGGCTGTGTTGGGTCTTCGTTTCTGTGCGAGGGCTTTCTCTAGTTGCGGCGAGCGGGGGCCACTCTTCATCGCGGTGTGCGGGCCTCTCACTGTCACGGCCTCTCTTGTTGGGGAGCACAGGCTCCAGACGCGCAGGCTCAGTAGTTGTGGCTCACGGGCCTAGTTGCTCCGCGGCATGTGGGATCTTTCCAGACCAGGGCTTGAACCCGTGTCCCCTGCATTGGCAGGCAGATTCTCAACCACTGCGCCACCAAGGAAGCCCGACAACTTGATTCTTTACTCATTCATCCTGTCAGTAGGGGGCTCCTGTTTTGTTCTCGGTGGGTCCTCATGGGTGTGGATGCAGGCCACTGAGAACCTATGAATGAGTCTCTCTGGGGCCCCTGAGGGTGTTCTGAACAGAGACAGGCCGTCCCCTCTGGTTCTCAAGCAGCAGCCTCCCTGCCTTACACAGCCGGCTAGTAGATTGTTGAGGGATGCTCAGCGTCTGTGGCATTTTCTGAGCACTGGCTGCTGCCCCGGATGGACAAGGCATTTTGGAAGTTGGTATTACCCTCCAGCTTCATGCATCCCTGCCCAACTTCACTGTCCCTCCCTTATACCACTGTCCCCTTGACGTATCCATCCCTGGCCCCTGACGCTTGAACTTCCACCTCCCCTGTCAGGCCAACCAGGTCAAGTCATCAATGTTCTCTGTTCAAAGAACCCTGCTCTGGAAGACCACCTCATTCCAAATACTTGCCCCATTGATTGCTAAAGTTTTACTCAGTTCATCAAACAACCCTCAAACGTACCACATTTCATAGTCTCAGAGTCAGTTCTAACTCTTGCTCCTCTTTTCCTTCCCTTTGCATCACAGAATGCCCATGGGAGTTACACCAGTGATATCCACAACTACACCTTGAACTTGAAGTAGTGTTTCTCAAACCTGTTTGGAAAATGATGACATATTATTCATTTAATTTTTAAGATCTAAATACTAAATTTGGGGCTAAAGCAAACACTATCTCACACTAATCTCTAGTGGGCGGACTAGAGGAAGAAAGATATCAGCAATGTAGGAAAAATGTATTCTGAGAAATTTTTAATTATGAAAATTTTATCCATGAACATAGTTCTCCCTCTTCGAAATGACGACTGGGGAATTATGAAATTCTCCAGCAGAGCCAAATGGTGGGCAGTTGGGATAGACAGTGTTTTAAGGAGGGAGTGGACAAGGAGGGAGAATAACATGCATCGAACACCAGCTATGGATCAATGCTGGGGGCTTTACAGTAAAATTTAGGTGTCATTGCAGGTGGACCCAGAGAACTAGAGAGAGTTTAAAAAGGCCAGTGGGTCCCTAGGATGTTCCATGACTGCATTTTTACCCTGGAGGAAAGCTGTAAAGAGGTTGGGAAAGATAATAGTAGCTAACACTTATAATAATGCCTTCACTACACCCAGCACTGTTTTTTTTAAAAAAAAACACTTTGAGATATGACTGGGATACAAAAATCTGGATATAATTAATGTATACAACTTAATGAGTTTGGAGATGAGTATACCATCACCATAATCAGTGCCATAAACACATCCATCACCTCCTGCCCTATTTGTTTGTTTGTTTATTCACTCCAGCACTGTTTTAAGTGCTTTACATATGGAGTCCTTACAGCATCCTTATGAGGCAGGTGTGCTTGTACTATTTCCATTTTACAGATGGGAAGACGGAGGCACAGAGAGAGAGTTAGTTGCCCAAGTTTCATTAGTAAAGGTGAGATTTGCAGTCTGTGCTCTTACCTGCTGCCTTACACAGTCTTGCTGAGAACCTACCCTGCACATTCCCCACTCCCCACCAGCGTGTTGCTTCACTAAGTCTTTTGTGTGTGTGTGTGTCTGTGTATGTGTCTGTGTCTGTGTGTGTGTGTTTGAGAGCCCAGGGGTTGGCGGTTGGTGTTAAGCTCCAGCAGCACTGAGACTTTGTTTTGCCCACTATCATGCCCTTGTTCCCCAACACAGTGCTTAGGAAATGTTTGTTAACTTAAGGACTAAATAGATTTTTCTGAGTGTAGGGCTCATGTTATTCCTTTGTTATTAGTAGTTATTTCATGGCCTTCACTATGACCCAGTTTTCTTTTCTCATTTGGGTGAAAAATGATTTTGGCATTTAAACAGCATGACTTCATTATTGATATTTTTAATCTGCCCCCACCATCAAATTCCCCTTTTGGTATTTTGTTACTCCTGATACATTTAGAAACATCTGTCCTTGTAGTCTTTTTCTTCTTCCTTTTGAATCTATGATGCATTTTAACACGGAGTATTCTATGAATGCAGAATAGTTGTGTTTTTATTTTAGTTTATGTCCTTTACTCCATAATAGAGGTTAAGAATATACCCTTTTGATAACAAAGAACTTTCTTACTATATTTTCAATTGACTGAATGGGCAAAGAAAACATCATAATTGTGTGAAATGGTCTGATTTAGAAACCAATTATAAGGAACATAATTACCTACTAATGAAATATGCATGTAAGTCCTTGGTTTGCTGCTTCTAATGTCACTGTAGACAAATGTGTAGCCAACAGTAACTTGCATAAAATAAATTGAAAGCCAACCATTTCTAGATTGTGTCTGAAAATCTAATGACAGAAACTCGGAATTAAAAATAATATCCATTTTTCTCCTGCAAATGTCTCACCATCTCACTGTGTGTGTGTGTGTGTGTGTGTGTGTGTGTGTGTGTGGTATGTTTTCTGATCTGAAATTAAGGTTCACTTGCTCCTCCTTTCTGTCTACTGATGATTAGCAAAGATTCAATCTATAGGTCTCTCTGGGCCTCAGAGCTGGAGCTCTGAGGTTCTTGTTTTATCATAAGGATGAAAATGGACAAAAAGCCCCCTTGGTTCCCTTAGGAAATGGATCATTAAGAACCATCTCATTGCCCACCTCAGTTTCCATAGTCTGTGGACAATGAAACAAGACAGCCCAACAGGCCAGCCCTCTCTCTCAGTGTATCAGCAGGGCCAGGGCTGTCTGCTCTGGAGAAGACAGCAGGTGATGCTTCTGAGCTTCCCACCTCTCCCTCTTTAGGGGTTCATGAGAAGCTTGCTACAGTCTGGCTGTGGGGGCAGAGGCAGGTCAAGCTGCACAGCCCAAGCAGGGCAGAAGTGCCAGTCTCCTTGGCTCTAAATGTCCAAGGGCAGGATGCTGGATATGAGGGCACCTGGCCCCCAAATGTTTGCCTTGCTCACGCCTGTAACATCAGAGCAAATTCTCCTTGTCCTAAGGCCAATCAAGCTTGTGCCTCTGAAATTATCCTTTGGGCTTCCTTCTCCCTACTATACTGCTTCAATCTCCTCACTTACTGTATTTTATCAGTTCTAAGACATGTTTTTTGGTGGGACAAAACAAACAAACAATTTTTTAAAAAGTCCACACATTTTTTCAAGGTTAAAAATTCAAGAAAAATAGAAATGTTTAAAAATGTTATTCTTCTGAATTTTTCAGTCCCCTTCTCCTGCCGCTAAGCCTTTCACTTTTAGGATTGATGGGGAGAAAGTAAGATAGGTCATCCAAATTATGGGGGGTTGTCTTGAATGCCAGGGTGAAAATATGGATATAACTCTACTTAGCTATGAGAATCTGTTTGAGAAAGTTCTGAAATGAGGGAAGAAGTAAAGAATTGTTCCTGTCACAGCTTACAGAAGACACGGACACTGCAATTACTTAAAGGGAAGAAGGGCAGGGCACTGAGGGCCTTCAATGTGCCCTCCGCTCACAGTTACAGGGCTTCCTGGTGTGGGGCAGAGGGGGAACACCAATGGCTGGTGAAGAACGGATGCCTGACACTGGATTTCCCTAATGTGTACCGAAATGAGTAGGGGTATTCCGTGTCCTAGGTTAAAGGAGTGAGAAGCATCAAAGGTTTGAGTCTGAAGAAGCAGGAGAGGACCACAGTGAAAGTAGATAAACGTGGTAGAGAGATGATTTTAAGAGAGTAAAGGGTGAGTTCAACTGGGTCCCCAAAGAAATCTGCACCAATGTACCTTTAATTGAAGAAGCCCTTTAAGCTGTTATCAGTCTGTCCACCTCAGTGTGAATGAGTCTGGGATCATTTCCGGAGAGCAACTTTTAGAAGGGTGGGTGCGGGGCAGCACTGAAGCCCTGAGAGAGAGGGGCACTGTTGGGGGAGGGGAGGGGGGAGGGCAGGGGCTCCTTCACATCTTCCCGAAGCTGCCCAGGAGGAAGAGGCAGAGGTGCAGGCCTGCTCTGGTTTTCCTGTGGCCGAGGGCTGCCCTGCTGGGTGACTTGAGGACTGTGAGGAGCCAGGCTCCATCTCCAGCACCTGCTTGCTGGAGCGCCCGTGGTGCATGGGCAGTGGACAACCTGCGCTTGCCTTTGATTGCTGTGCTCACTGCAGGGCCCTTGCAGCCATAAGACTTGCAAGCGCTGGGTTTTGCCTAGTCGCTGCTGTACCCATCTTTCCACAGCCCCACAAAGTCTTATTTACACCAGTGATGGCACACAAAGAAAGATGGGTGAGTCACCAGGGTGTTGGGGAGAAACTGGCTTTCTGTCATTCTAAAGACGTGGAGAGTTAACATTGCATCGCAGGGAGGGAGCCTTTGTTATCTCACAAATAGGTATCCAGTGTGTTCTCACTGCCTGTCACTCAAGATTCATCTCTGCAGGAAAATTTCAACCAAGCAGAAGGGTTGTTTTCTTACTCCCTTAGGTTTTAGCAATATTGAATCATTGCATTGATCTGCTTTCTTATAGTTGGTTTTGTGTCTTTTAAGTGAGAACAGGATCTATGGCCTTACTGCAAATCTTAAGAACCTTGCCTTGTTTTTCAGAGCCAGCATGGAAATGGTAGCATACATATACTGCTCACAAAAGACCTTGTCCTCTTCCATGGAAGGGTTTATTGGCAATGTAATTTCAACACCAAAGCACTTACACATCTGTTGAGCATCTATAATGGACCAATCTCTGCGCTGGGCACAGGGAATACAAAGTAGAATAAAGAGCTATCCTTGCCCTTGAGTTTTATTCATTCATTTATTCAACAAATCCCTGTTGTAGGCACTGGCAATACCACAGTGAGTAAAATGGAAGAAGTTCTCGCCCTCAGGGAGCTCATATCACAGTGGGGGCAGGAAATAAATAATATGGTGGTGATACATCTTAGGAAGAAAGATAAAGCAGGTAACCACAGAGTCTGTGTGCGCTGTTTTAGACAAGTGGTCAGGAAGAATGTGGGCATGTGGGCATTTTCCTATTCAGTAAATCAGGGAGTGAGCCTCAGTTACCTGGAGGAGAAACATGCCATACAGAGAGAGGAGCAAGTGCAGAGGCCCTGAGGTGTCTGAGCAACAAGAAGTAGTGGCCGTGCTTAGTGAGCAAGGTGGGAACTGCAGGAGGTGAAGGTCAAAGAGCCAGGCCAGACGATACAAGGCTTGGAGGCCACTTATGGACTTGGATTTTATTCTCTTTCATTTTAATGTCTACATTTGAATTTTTTTAGCATATGGGATTTTTAAAAAGAAAATCTTTTTACTGAAGCATAATGAACACACAGAAACATACAAAAATTTGAAGATCCCTGTGTAACCTGCACTCAGGTTGAGAAATAGAATTTTACCCCACCCGACCCTAGAGCTCCCTCCTAGTCACTCTCCCCTCCCAACAGAGACCTGCTATCTGACTTCTAGAACTATAGAATGATTTTGAATTTCCTATAAATGAAAGCATACAGTATGTAGTCTTTTATGTCTGGTTTCATTCATCTAACATTATGCTTGTGAGACTCTTCCATGTTGTTGTGTGTTATAATTGCTTGTTCACTCTGGTTGCTGTATAATACAGTAAGTCCCTTACATACGAACCTTCAAGTTGAGAACTTTCAAAGATGGAAACATGTGTTTGCATGTCAAATCACCTAAGTTGGTTCATGTGTCTGGCGTATATTGTCTGTGCATCCTCTACAAGTTGTTGTGCTTTTGTGTACTTTACTGTGCAGTACCGAGTAGAATACAGTAGTACAGTATCTTTATTTTTTGCCTGTTCACTCGATGCCAGTCCCTGCATGCCAGCTGTTGTACTGTACTACTGTACTTTTCAAGGTACTGTGCTGTAAGATTAAAAATGTTTTCTCTATTTTTTGTGTTTGTTTTTTATGTATTATTTGTGTGAAAAGTATTATAAAACCTATTACAGTACAGTACTATATAGCTGATTGTGTTAGTTTGGTACCTAGGCTAACTTTGTTGGACTTGCGAACTAACTGGACTTACGAATGCGGTCTTGGAACAGAACTCGCTCGTATATAGGGGACTTACTGTATTCCATTGTATGAATGTTCCACAGTTTATTTATGTGGGTTGTTTCCAGCTTTGGCTATAATAGATTCAGCTGCTATAATTATTCATGTATGAGTCTTTCAGTATATCTGTATGTGTTTCTGTTGGGTATAAATCTAAGAGTGGAATTACTGGCTTAAGGGAGATATATATATATATATATATATATATATATATATATATATATTTGGCTTCAGTAAATATTGTCAGTTTTTCAAAGTGCTTGTATCACGTTTCACTCCCACTAGCCTTTTATGAGAGTTCCAGTTGCTTCATACTCTTGCCAACAACTGAGATGGTTTGTCTTTTCTGTTTTAGCCATTCTGGTGTGTCTGTAATGGTATGCCACTGTAATTTTATTTTGCTTTTTCCTAATAACTCATGAAGTTACATTTTCATATGTTTGTGAGCCATTCGGGTATCTTCTTCTGTGAGATACCTGTTCAAATCTTTTGCCCATTTTTTTTTCTGTTAACTGTCTTAAAAAAAAAAGTTTGTGGAGTTCTTTGTATATTCTGGACACAGGTCCTTGATTGGATATTTATATTGTAAATATCTTCCCTCTGTGGTTTGCCTTTTCATCCTCTTATTGGTGTCTTCTGGGGGGAAAGTTCTTAATTTTAATGTAGCTCTTTTATTGTTAGTGATTTTAGTGTTCTTTTTAAGAAATCTTTTCCTATTCAAAGCTAAGGAAGATCTTCTCCTATGTTTTTGTCTTACAACTTTATTATTTTATCTTTCGTGTTTAGGTATACAGTCTGTCTAGACTTCTTTTCCTTGTATGGAGTGAGGTAGGGGTCAGGCTGCAATTTTATACATATGGATAGCCATTTGACCCAGCACCATTTATTGGAAAGATTATCCTTTGTTCACTAGATTTAATTTTAAGTGGAATATGAGAAGCTGTTTGAGCCTGTCCAACAAGGGAGTGGCATAATCAGATCTGTGTTTTGAGAGGATCAGTCAGGCTGTGCTGTGAAGACTAGACAGTGGGAGGCAGGAGTGACAGTGGGGAGCCCAATTAAGAAGCAGTTGTAATAGTTCAGATGAGAGGTGAGGGATGCTTGGACTAGGGTGGTAGCAGTGGAGATGAAGAGATACATTTTGAAGATCTTGCTTCACAGGACCAGCTCATGAATTGGATGCAGGGTATGATTAAAAGACAGAAATCAAATGTGACTCCAAAGTTTTTCACCTGAGCAATTAAGCAAATGGTAGAGAACCACTGGAGGGTATCTGGGTTCTCCAGTAGCCGTGAAAACAATTCTTGCTGTCAGGCCTGTGTTCAAATTTGATTCAAAATTTTATTTGTAAATGTATGGAAGAAATAGGTTGATTCATTCAATTCTAATTCGAGCTATTTTCTCTTCTGTCTTTCTTCTACCAAGGAAGCTAGAAAATGAAAAAAATTTGATTTCCCAGCCTTGCTTGCAGCTAGGAATGACCACATGACATAGTCCTTATCAACGAGGTGCAGGCAGAGGTCTGCTGATGCCCAGAGGAGTTCCCAGCACATGGAGATGCTATAATATTTGTTGGTTGAAAGAATTAAAGGTATGAATGGTGTGATTAAAAATGTAAGAGATAGGGGCTTCCCTGGTGGTGCAGTGGTTAAGAATCCGCCTGCCAATGCAGGGGGCACGGGTTCGAGCCCTGGTCCGGGAAGATCCCACGTCTGGGAAGATCCCACATGCTGTGGAGCAACTAAGCCCATGCAACACAACTACTGAGCCTGTGCTCTAGAGCCCGTGAGCCACAATTACTGAAGTCTGTGTGCCTAGAGCCCGTGCTCCGCAACAAGAGAAGCCACCACGATGAGAAGCCCACGCACCGCAACTAGAGAAAGCCTGCGCACAGCAACGAAGACCCAAGGCAGCCAAAAAATAAATAAATAAATAAATTTATTTTTTTAAAAAAGATGTAAGAGATGGAGGAAATATTTCTGGAAGAAGATCGAGGAAAAAGAGAAAGGAAAGTGATTGAGAGCATAGGGTGCGCAGCTGGCTTTGGCAAAATGGAAGGACAGTTTTTCTCTGAGACCAGGTCTTCAGTTGTCTTGATAATCACTAAATCCAGTGAACTTTTTTTTCCTTAACTTTAACTCTGGTGAGTTAATGTTGTTAATTACCCTCTCTTTGAATTTTCCACCTTTATCCTTTCTTCTAGTTCTGTTATTTCACTGGCCACTTTTTAAAAATAGCTATACAAACCAATGGTATTTAGTATACTCACAAATATATGCAACCTTTACTTCAAAAAGAAACCTTTAGCTATCACCCTCCTACTCCATTCCCCAACCCTAAGCAACCACTAATTAAATGGTTTGATTCTTTCTTTCTGGCCTGAATCCTTTTATTTCTCTTTCTTACCTAATTGCCCTGGGTAGAATCATTCGTACAGTGTTGAATAAAAATGGTGAGAGACAAAAATGGATATCTTTGTCTTGTTCTTGATCTTAGGTGGAAATTATCCAGTCTTTCACCATTAAGTATGATGTTAGCTGTGGGTTTTTGGTAGATGCTCTTTATCAGGTTGAGGAAGTTCCCTCCTATTCCTAATTTGATGAGTATTTTTATCATGAAAGGGTGTTAGATTTTGTCAAATGCTATTACTGAATTTAGTGAGATGATCATATATATAAATGAATTTTTTTCTCCTTTCTTCTCTTAACTGAAACGTTAACTTTCTCCTCTGGGCTTTTTTCTGGACGTCTAGCCACTGGACGTCCTCCACTGGATGGCTCTTGGTTATTAGTCAACCGGATGAGCTTTCAGATTTATAATGGAAGATCTGGAGAGACAGAGAGGCTGGGAAAGAACTCTTCATGATCAAGTGGGAAAAAAATTAAGCTTTTCTGCCAGAGAGAGAGGGGGAGCCAGGTGGAGGTCCTCTGGGGAGTGACATAGGCAGGGTGGCATCCAGAGCGGGTCACAGGATGCAGACAGACTAGGGCCAGCTCACACAGGAGGAGCAGGACCAGGTGGAGCATGAAGGGAGAGAATTCAGCAGGTGCAGAAACTCAGCGCCAAGGGAGAGTAGTAGACAAAACAGAGCTTTGAGAATGGGAGGGGGCCCAGCTGGGAAAGGCCATTTTAATTTAAATATTACAGAATAAATGTGGCTTCCCAATACTGGTGGCGTCGTGGACACCTAGGAAGTCTGGCTCTATTCACGTCTCTTTCTCTGCACATGGGAAGTGAGCTCCTTGGCTCATTTGAGGTTGTGGACACCCAACACAGTAAGGGGCTTTGTTGTTGAATTAATCAATGAGCGAGATTAATCAATAAGGATGGGGGTAATGAAGAAAGAATAAAGAGATGGGAAGTACTCTAGCAGGCCAAACAGGTTTGAGTGATCAAGGAAGGGAATTAGATAAGAAACCAACAAGATGAAATTCAGCTGGGCTAATATTTTCAGCAGCCATGTTCCCTGAGGAGTGAGGCGGGGCCCCAACTCCAGGGGCCCCTCCAGGTGTGAGCCCTGCAGGTAGAACTACCTGGGCTGTGGCTATGATACAGACAAGGGGCCTTTCCTCTGGCTGGGGACTGTACTGTCAGGAGTTGTTTGTTTGTTTGTTTTAAAGGCAGCCACTGACAATTTACCTTATTATAAGAAGCGTTGCTTGAGAGACTTTGATGTGTTTGGATAATACTAAGCAAAGCAGAGATTTACGGGCAACTATTGAGAGTAGCCGTAAACCACAGCCCTGGGCTGGCAAGATAATATTGCTATATTCTCTGGAAGATCCCCTCTTCAGGGTTTATTACCCTTCTCGTGGCTGTAGTTGAATCAAGTTATGTTTGCTTAAACTGAACATGCTTATCTGAGTTGTCTTCCTAGAAAAAAAAAAATGGATATGGTGACATAAATCTGCTGAGCATTGTGGCTATAAGGTAGAGGGGCCACGTGCAGCTGAGATTGAGTGGATCATGTCCTGGGGGATGGGAAAATCGGGGGAAAAGTGAAAGCAAACAGTCATGTTCCTACATCATAAGCCCTGGAAGTGGCTCTTGATTCATTTCACATGCAATTCCAACATGCCCCAGCAGCTGAGACCCTTCTGTGTTTGCTTATTTGTTTAGTAAAGGGAAATGTCCCCAGCCTAGCAGCCTTCATGAGCTGTTTGTCTGGAGAGAATGACAATAATTGAGCCAAGCTGGAAGGCAGGAAATAGGGCTCTAATAGTAGGGTGTTTTTCTAAAAGGATACTTTTTAAATGGCTATGTATTGTTTCATCTGAAAAAAAAAACAAACCGTATTTTTAGGACTTCGTTTTGTCACTCCTGTTTCCTCAGTGTCACATAGTAGGCTCTCAATAAATATTGCTTCGATACATTTGGTGGGTTTCCAGTTTTTGTCTTTATAAGTAAGCAATGCTGCAGTGAACACAAGTATGCGTGCATCTCATGATTTCCTCAGAATAAATTCTCATGAATGAAATTACTGGTTTAAAGCAGTGCTTTTTAAGGTGCATATGAATCATCTGGGGAGTCTTGTTAAAATGCAGGACCTGATTCTACAGGTGTGGGGCGGGACCTGAGAATTTGCATTTTTAATAAGCTTCAGGTCATTCTGATGTGCTGGTCCAGGGACCACACTTTGAGACTCGAGGCCCGAGATGAGCAGGGGGCAGAGCCAGCCAGTGCAGCGGCTCACCTCTGGGAGGCAGATTGGAGTGGACCAGGCCCCTGTGTATTAGGAGAAAAGAGAAGACTAACCCCTGGTCGCCAGAGTCAGTCCCCAGACTGTCCAGAGTGAATTTCTACTCCTCCCTCATGAAATGTTAGAAAGGGTAAAGAAATCTCAGTGCTGATTTTTGTGCTCTGTTTGGAGTCAAATCGATGCACTGGCAGCCCAGAGGAATTACCAATGAGTTGATAAATAGGATGCTGGCAACTTGCCAATTCTTATTAGCATCCCTCCAGGCCACCAGGAGGGAGCAGGTCATTAGAGTGGTCAGCTCAGAGGCTGCCTTCGCTGGGGACAGTCACACTGCTGTCTGCTCAGCCTTGCCTGGGGCTGAGAGCAAATTGCTCACTCCCTCCTTCCTCTGCCGTGGAACCTTGAGTGACGCTTGTCTCAGTTCTGCCCTGGGTCAGCAGGAACCCTTTTCTCAGAGGAAATTTGACCCTGGAATCCTATTTTCCTTTTGTCCAGGTTTTTTCCTTCTTATGTTTATTTCCAGGAACTGTTCTCTTCAAAGTAGCACCTGGGGGCCCAGCCAGAGAAAGGCAGGAAGAACAGGTGGGTAGTGTGTACCCCCTAGAACTGTTGCAGGAGATTTACAAATGGAGTTAGAGCTTGGGCTTGTGATGTGGTTGACCTTCAGGGGTGGTTTGAAAACCTGCCACGGTTTTGTTTTGTTTTGTTTTGTTTAATTTTTATTTTTTTATTATTTATTTATTATTTATTTTTGGCTGTGTTGGTTCTTTGTTTCTGTGCGAGGGCTTTCTCTAGTTGCGGCAAGTGGGGGCCACTCTTCATCACGATGCGCGGACCTCTCACTATCGCGGCCTCTCTTGTTGTGGAGCACAGGCTCCAGACGCGCAGGCTCAGTAGTTGTGGCTCACGGGCCTAGTTGCTCCGCCTGCCACGGTTTTATCTAGTCTTATTAACGGTTTCATTTGGAGAGATTTGCCCCTGAGGTGATTTTGTGAAATGCAATCTAAAAACCAAGTAAAGAAATGATTAACCAAAAGCGTCACTTAGCCTGCTAGGGGAAATAAATCATTTCTTCCAATAAAGGCCTTTGTCTGCTAAGAACCCAACGACTCGAAAATGCTGAAAGTGTATTTCAAATGCTTCAGTTATTCTCAGGCAGTCTGCTGTGTCCTGTGTTTCTGCTAGTTAGACGGCACGAGAGGAAATTTTGTCTTCACCAGGCAGTTCCAGAGAACTGACCAATGCAGGACATTGTCTGGGCCCCAAAGAGTGCAGAAAAGGTCTCGAAAATGTGGGCTCTCCCTTCATTAAGCTACATGACCCAACTGGAAAGACAACCCAGAGGCACACAAAATGTCCTTCGACCCAGGCCCTAAAGGTGCACATTAATAAGAATTAAAAAAACAAAAACAAAAACCACAGACTGGCCTGATACATACACAAGTTTATTTCCCCAGCAGAAGCAGGTTCTCCCACTATGCTACTCTGTGACTCTCTTCTCTTGTGTGTACCACTCTCCCACTACTTTGCTTTTTATCTTATAAAAACTTCTTTATGAATTTGTCTTAACTCCCTAACTTGTAAGCTTCTTAGAGACTCTGTGATGAGCCAGTATCTAGTGGAGGATCAGGTAGAACCAAATCAGTCTAAGAGGGCTTCCTGGAGATGACTTTCCTCCTAGGTTTTGAAGAAAGTGATAATCTTGGATTTGGTGAAATTATCCTCTCAATTTTCCTTTCTTCCATTTTGTAGGTTTCTCTACCTCTCTGTTCTCATCTTTTTAAAAATTTTATTTAATTAATTTATTTATTTTCAATTTGAAAGCAGTCACTGTTTATTAACTGACCAGATTACAAAAATAATCATGGTAGATACCTTAGTTCATCCTTCTAATAAGCCTGTTGATCTGGTCTTCCCTGTTGTGAGCACCTCCACCTTCTACAAAGTGCGTGGTCTTTTTCTTCATTCCTGTTCTCATCTTTTTAAAAATGCTTTTGTTTTATTATTTTTTTTAGTATTTGTAGAATTTTATTCACTTTTTTTTTTTTGCCACTGTGGAATCTTAGTTCCCCGACGAGGGGTTGAACTCGCACTCCCTGCAGTGGAAGCGCAGAGTCTTAACCACCGGACCACCAGGGAAGTCCCTCTGTTCTCCTTTCTAAATGTGAATGATCCTCCAGGCAAATATATATATATATATATATATATATATATATATATATATATATATATATATATACTATATATATGTCTCTATGTACATACACACACACACACCCCATATATATATATGTACACACACATATAGTATATATATATATACACACACACACACTACACACACAAACACACATATATATGAAATACTCTTTCCTTTGATCATCTTAACCCTCCTCTACATTTAGATGATGCCCCCCTTGCTTCCAAACTTCAATTCCACATTCCTCTAAGATCCATGCCTCCTGGTACTCACAACCTTGTATGATTGTACTCCCCTTGAGTAACTTGCTTCTAACAGATATAATATAGCAGCGTTGAGGGGCGTCACTCCCGTGACTAGGTTACAAAACAGTGTGACCTCCACCTTATTAGCAGACTCTCCCTCTTGCCTTCTTGCCTTATACACTTTGGTGAAGATGCCATGTTGGAGAGGCCCACGTGGTGAGGGACTGAGAGTGGCCTCTGGCCAACAGCCAGCAAGGACCTGGGGCTTCAACACAACAGCCCTGAGGAACTGAATCCTGATGCGGCCACACGAGTGAGCTTGGGAGTGCCCCCCGACCCCGAGCCTTCAGATGAACACCCGAGTCAGCCGACTCTAGCACAGCTTTGTGAAAGACCCCCCAACCCTCTCCCCGGAGAAGAACTCAGCTGTGCCGCATTCCTGACCCACAGAAATTGCGAGATAATGAATGCATGTTGTTGAAGCCACTGAGTTTTGGTGTAATTTGTTACATAGCAATAGATAACTGATACATACCCCGTGACCTTTGTCGCTAGTGTGTCAACACTGAACTCTTTACCTTCTCCCCAGTTCCGTCCGGCTCCTCCTGCTTAGTTATTCTTTTCTCCATCCCTATTTACTCAGCCTCTAGACTTGGGAGCCCTTCTTCATTCTTCCTGCCCCTTCATCTGTTATTTCCAAGTCTCAAGTTCTGCTCATTTTCCTTGGTGATGCAGCCTACTTCCTGCCTGAGCAGAGTGCCTGAAGCAGAGGCCTTTACAAAGTGCAAGGCTTCTTCCCTGTCTCAGGCCAGGCCCCCAACACCCGGCTTCTCTGCTTCCAGATACTTTCTCCTTCAAGCAAGATGCAAAATTAATCTTTCAATATCACTTTCCCTAGGAGATTCTTTTTATTAAAAGCCTTCAGTGGCTCTCTATTTCTTCTTCTCCATCAATAGGCACATGTTGGCCCATTTCTAAGGTCCTTCCAGATCTGGTCCCCATTCTCCCTTCTACTCTGCCAGGCGGGTCTCACCACTCACATGTGTCCCGTTTATGCCAACACTGAGGTCTCTACCCATGTGGAAATCTCCTCTGGGGGATCCTGCCTTTTCTTGCCTCTGCTGTTCAAATCCTACTACACTTTCTTCAGAGCCCAGCTCAAGCGCGGTTGCCTTCACTCAGAAACAGATCTCATTACTAACACAACATTGTAAAGCAACTATACTCCAATAAAAATTAATAAAAAAAAAAATTAACAACAACGAAAAAGAAATAGATCTCATTTGAGTATCTACTATGCTGTGCTCAGGGTCTTAATTTCAGCCATGAACAAAACAGACATATCCTGCTTTCAGGGAGTTTACAGTACAGCAGGAGGAGAGAGACAGTAAACAAAACATGAAGTAAGTCAGTACCAAAAATCATGCCAAAAACTCTGTGGAGGATCAGAGAAGGTTCCTTTGAGGAGGTGGACATTTAAGGCCACCCCTGGGACTTCCCTGGCAGTCCAGTGGTTAAGACTCTGTGCTTCCACTGCAGGGGGCATGGGTTCGATCCCTGGTGGGCCAAAAAAAAAAAAAAAGCTACCTCTGAGGAGGAATAGGAGTTAACTAGGTGAAGAGGTGGAAGAGTGGTCCAGGCGGAGGGAACCGCACAGGTGAAAGCTCTAAGGGTGGAGCCAGCAGGGTTTCTCAGTTCTCACCTCCATCTCCTGATTCCTTCGCCAGTCAACTCTGTGCCGCACAATTTAGCAATTAATTAAACATTGCTGAATATCATTCTCTGACATCTCACCGACTGACCTTGTCTTCTCAATTAAACTAGAAGCTGGGCTCAAATCTCATAATTATTCTTTCTTTAGGGCACCAAAGCACAATGCTAAGGACACAGTGGATTAAAGTAAAAAGGTATCGGCTGCTTGGACTGAGGTACAAGGTTGCATGTCCCTTGGAGCCACCCAGTGTGGGTCTCAATTCAGTGCCGTGGATGGAGGGCACTGCGTGTGGGCACTGGGCCGGCTGCAGGTGGAGATGCAAATACACAGGGCAGACAGTTCCCACCTTCATGAGAGTAGCTACCCCCTGGGGTGAAGGTGGGGGACCTCCTTCATGGTCCCCATGGTTCCATTAGACCTCCCGGTGCAGAGGGGATATTCCCGCTCACGTAACTGTGCTAGTCAACAACACATCTGCAGATTCCTCCCCTTTCCCTTTATCACCTTGAATCTCAGGATATGATTTTACTGACAGCCTTAGTCTTTTTGTAATTCCTTTGCTGAACTCTTGACTCATGATTTTCTTGCAGCCTTTTGCTAAGTGTAACTCAAATCATCTGTGACTGATTCAATGACAGCTCACAGTTCAGGGGACACTTCAGAGTGGGCAGACAATGCCCATCTCCCCTTGTTTATGAGGACACTTCAGATCCAAACTCAAGTGCTCTCACCCTTGCCTGAGTCTGACTCATGGAATAATCTGTCACATTTGCGGCTAATCAAGGGCGAGCTGTAGGAACAACCTGATTTATTTTCTCTTTCAAGGATCTTCTGGTTCTGACCACATATGGAGCTTGGGGTCTGCTCCTGTCTCAGCACCTTGAGCTGAAATATTTACTGAGTCCTTACCACAAGCACAGGACAGGAGGCCTAAGAACCAAGGGCAAAGCCCTCACAGAGCGAGTCTCCTTTGGTCTTTAAACTCACTTCCAGGGCCTGACAGGCAGGTTTCTCTGGGGAGCAGGAGACACCAGTTAGCTTTGATCCCTGGGGAGGGGCCAGTTCGGTTCTGCTGTCTTCTAGGTTTCCTGCTGCTCACAGGAAGTCTCTGGGGGCAGAGCCAGAGGCAGGAGCAGACGCAGAAGCAGAAGCCTTCCGACAACCCTGATCTAAGAGAAACAGCAGGGAGAGAGCAGGAGAATGTCAGATTGTATGGTTGTATTCGATGCACATCCTATCAGGCAATGAGTATGACCATTAGGTGAGGGCAGCGGTACAGGATGAACCCAGTACTTAACGCTGCCCAGTAGTACTCAGAGAGGAACACCGGGCACTAAGTGAGAAGCACTCAGCATCCCACAGTCCCAACTCAACAGCCGGATGAGGCTTTGATCAGATGCTGTCCCTCTCGAATGGGTACAGACTCCTTCCTTCTTTTTCCTCTGCATCACCTCTTCAGCACCAAGCCTTTCTCAGTTCCAGAGCTCAGACAGCAGCACGGGGTCTGTCCTTGTGTAATGTGTGCATCAGGTAATCATTGCCTAACTTAAAGGGCTCACCTGACAGATGATTTGCTTCTCAACAATACCTATGTAGAAAGAAAAGCTCCAGAAATGCAAATAAGAGCAGAGACCTTTTGAAAGTTCCCTTGTTGTAACTCTCTTCCACTTAAGACACTAGGCTTGTGAGTGTGTATGCACATGAGGTAGAGATGAACACTGAGTTGGTTGTTTTGAATGTTTATGCCTTGATTATCACCAGAACTAACAGTCAAGTTAAGCACCACAAATGTGGCCTCTTCCCTCCTCCCCCTTTCCATCTCCCCTCTCCCTTCTCCATCCCCCTTTCCTCCTTCCCTCCCCCTTCCCCCTCTTCCTTTCCTTCTCCTCCCCCCCCCCCCCACCTTCTCTCAGTGGAGCATACTTATACAGGAGGCATGGCCTTGGCAGGATGTGAACCCTGGGGCCTTGAGCTCTGGGATAATTTGGTGATAAAGGATTAGAATGTCAGGTGAAATGGGTGTACCAGCCTCTCTTTGAACGTCGCCTCTAACAAAAGGTTTCTGATTCATTGTGCTCTTTAAAACCTGCCAAATGACTGTAGGATTTTGCTCTTAGCAGAATTCTGGAGTCCCTAACTACTAGTATCTAAAGAGTAAGTAACAGCTGGAACAGACAGCATGAGGAAGAACCATTTTCCATGCAGACTGCAGCTTGCTGGGATTTAGAAGTCTGTCTGCAGCAGGGCTGAGCAGCCTACAGCCAGGGGCTGGCAGTCAGGAAGAGATGGCAGGAAAGTTAGAAAGCTTAGTCTATGTTGTCATTCCTAAAATCAGACCAGTTATTACCATTTGTAGGTGGCTGTGGCAGAAAAACAGTGGCAATTACTTCCTAGACATTCTTCTAATTAATAAAGGAGATAAATCTAAGTTGTACAACTATGCACTTCCCACCAAGGGAGAAAAATGCAGCCCTTAAATATGTTTATTTTCCCTAAATTGGCCTTTATGCAAAACAGTTGCTCCCCTCTGCTCTGAGAGACTGCTCACCCCAGAGTCTGCTTTCTAAGAACCTTCCAGAGGCCCTAGATTTGAATTTCAAAGAGCTTTATGAAGGGTCCAAACCTCTATCTGTAAGTCCAGAAACATTCAGAACAGAATAGAGCATGAGGATGATTATTTTTCTCATCAACTGTACAAATAATTTCTCTTTTTTCCCCAGTTTTATTTGAGGAAAAATTGACAAATAAAAATTGTATATATTTAAGGTGTGCAATGTGATGTGTTGATATACACTGTAATGTTCGCCATAATCAAGTGTTAATTAACACATCCGTCGCCTCACATATTTACCTTTATTTTTGTGAGAACAATTAAGATTTACTCTCTTAGCAAATTTCAAGTATACAATACAGTATCGTTAACTATCTGTGCAAATCATTTGAAAAATCTCCAGTGGGTCAGGGTCACAGCCAAGGTTGGAAAGGAAATGAGTACTTGAAACGCAGGCTCAGGTTGCCTGCAGGAGTGCTGTGCTCTTTACAGCCCTTAAACTCCTGCTTTCAGAGTCTAGGGAGGAAGGTGTGGGGATGAGGAGAAAGAGGAGGGGGAGGAGAAAGACGATGACTCAGGTGCTCACCTACGCCTTTTTTATTATTGAGCATCTTGAAGGCACCCGGTGATGTGCTGGGCTCTGTGGGATATAACAGTCAGTGACTCAGTCCCTCCCGCCTGGATTTCAGAGTCTGGTTGGGGAGTGGACAAAGACACCAATTCTTTTTTTCTTTTTTTTTTTAAGATATTCGCCATGTATTTCTTCTTTAGGTCTTTTTTTTTTTTTTTTTAATTTATTTTTGGCTGTGTTGGGTCTTCGTTTCTGTGCGAGGGCTTTCTCTAGTTGCGGCAAGCGGGGGCCACTCTTCATCGCAGTGCGCTGGCCTCTCACTATCGCGGCCTCTCTTGTTGCAGAGCACAGGCTCCAGACGCGCAGGCTCAGTAGTTGTGGCTCATGGGCCCAGCTGCTCCGCGGCATGTGGGATCTTCCCAGACCAGGGCTCGAACCCGTGTCCCCTGCATTGGCAGGCAGACTCTCAACCACTGCGCCACCAGGGAAGCCCAAAGACACCAATTCTTGAACACACAACTGCTGTGTTATGATAGAGGTTTTAGGAAGTGCTTTGGGAAACCAGAGGAAGGAAGGAGTAATGGTATCGGGACCAGAAGGGAAGACCTCATGGAGGAGGAGAAGCAGTAGGAGGAGAAAGAGACGCAGGAGGAGAGGGAAGCAAGTTCTTGCAGAAGGCTGTCACCCATGCCTGCTCTCTCCTTTGAGAGGGCAAAGTGGGGGAGACCTTGAGAAACAGAACTCTTTTTGGAATGCGCCAGGGGCCTGAAATAAATTTAGTATACTGTTGCCATTTGGTGATAGAGAGCAGAAAAGATATTCAGAATATTTTTTGAATATGAGGAAATCCATATGCTTTCCCAGCATTGGGGCATGTTCCATTAGAGCTGGCAGGATGCACTGAATGATTGCTTTCCTTTCACAGGAAGGCTAATGAGCTTGAGCGCTTAGGGGGGCTTGCTCAGTCCTCAGGGCTCAGAGCTCAGAACTTGGTACTCAGTGCCCAGAGCTCAGCGCTTGGTTCTCAGTCCTCTGTGCTCAGAGCTCAGTGCTTGGTGCTTGGTTCTCAGTCCTCAGTGCTCGGAGCTCAGTACTCAGCATTCCACATTCACATAGCTGTGTAGCGAGCAGAAGCCACACTTGAGGACAGAAGCTACTCTGTCCAACCACGCATGGAGTTCACTGGCTTCTCACTAACCTAAAAATATTTGAAAATGCTTCATTATGACTCTTCATATAGGAAAATCCAAAGAAAACAATTCTTTGGGCTATCAGTTCTTCCTGCATTTTCCAGAAAAATAAATCCTAGAATGAAAGAAGTAGATGAGGTTTCTGACCCTACTTTCTCTGTGGCCTCAGTCTCCTCATCTGTTCCAGGAGAAGGTGGGGCCATTGGAGCACGAATGCTCCTTCCTGCAGGGACGTTCTCTCAGTCTAAGCTTTGTGCAGACCAGCTTTGTGCAGTTTCTTAGCCAGGGAGTCAGAGGAAGTTCTCTCCCCACCATGTTTCTCCATCTGCCAAACTGAATTCCTTTTTGGGCAACATCTGTTCTAATTTCCTATGCGATGTTGTCTCAGTTGACCACAAAAATAATTACATACTATTCTGGAGTAATCCGGTCATCTGAATCCTTTTCAACAGGAAAGCAGATTTCACTGGGAAAAGTGACATCTTAAGAACAGAGTTCTTCCAGGGTGCCGCAAATCAGGGAGCTCACCAATCACTGCCCTTGTCCTTAGGGGCGGTGGAGAGAGACAGAGATGACTCTGCAATTTGGAGCCACAGTAGACCTGAAACATCAGCCTCTTTTCCCTCCCTGCTCTTTCTCCTTTGGAACTGAGCTGTAGGAGTGCGGTGTGGGAGGGCCGCTCACAGACTCTAATATGAAATTTATCGTAGGGTAGCAAAAGGAGCAGAGGGTTTTATTACAGCCAAGAGTAACACAATTAAATATATTCTGTTTCCTTTCATATATATCTAAAAGGCATAAAGTAAGCCAGTAGTGAAAAACAAAGATAAACAGTGTGCTTGCAACAACATTGTCTCTTTTTGAGCTCTTGTACATAGCATGACTAAGGGGTTTGGATCAAGGGGTGATAATATGAGATGCATAATGATTTGGGGGAAATAAGTGAAGGTTTATGGAGCAGAAAACACTGGAAAAGCCACCTAGGTGTTAGATCTTGGATGACCTTGAATGACAGGCTGAAGCTTTGTACTACATTTTATGGCAAGTCATTGGAGAGACATGAACATTCAGTTAATTGGATTTCACATCTTTCAGATCTCAGGCTGCCCCGGTGAGGTGAGGGAGCACAATGTCCCGTCTGTCCCTGGGGTATAGTGTTCTGAGCTTTACATACTTCCCTCTTCGTCCTCCGGTGATTGTCTTGCATATATGTTTTGTAGGAAACTGGAAGTTTTCCAGGTCTGGGGGGACTGCTAAAAAACCTTTTAAAGGCAATAATTATGGAACTGGTCTGTGTTCATTTATTCAGTTAACTAATATATTAAACACCTTCTATGTGTCAGATACTAGGTTCTGGGGATACAACGAGTAAATCATGGTCCCAGACTTCAAGGATCTTAAATGCGGAGGGAGACACTAAAATATACTTTCATTATAATGTAGTGAGAGAGATAGAAGTAAGCACCAGCATCTTTGGGACTACAGTGGTTCAAAGGAAAGTCTTCTTAGAGAAGATGAAATGTGCCCTCCAGGTTACTGGATAGTTACTGGATAACTAAGAGTTAAGTAAACAAGAAGGGTATAGGGGCATTTGAGGTTGAGCGTTCACTTTGGTGTGTGCATTTTTTGTGTTATTAGAATGGAGTGCTTTAGAGAGATGGGAGCAAAAGCCAGATTGTTATAGTTGGGAACTGAATGGAACTGGAGGAAGACCAGGCAGGGAGTGAACACGCCTGTTTCACTGACCATGCTGGTTCTGGAAATATGTAGAACTGGATAATCTCAAATCCTTCTTCAAATACCCAGAAATTCTGGACAAAGAATAGCAAGGATCTGGACTTCCCTGGTGACACAGTGGTTAAGAATCTGCCTGCCAGTGCAGGGGACACGGGTTCGAGCCCTGGTCTGGGAAGATCCCACATGCCGCGGAGCAGCAAAGCCCGTGCACCACAACTACTGAGCCTGCGCTCTAGAGCCCGTGAGCCACAACTACTGAGCCTGTGTGCCACAACTACTGAAGCCCGCGTGCCTAGAGCCCGTGCTCCACAAGAGAAGCCTGTGCACCGCAATGAAGAGTAGCCCCCGCTCGCCGCAACTAGAGAAAGCCCACGTGCAGCAATGAAGACCCAACACAGCCAAAAATTTTTTTAAATTAAAAAAAAAGAATAGCAAAGATCTTTTTGAATGACTAGTTAGCTTTGAGAGAAAGAGGAAATCCCATAGTTCTAGAAACAGAGGGAACTAAAAATCAGAATGGTAAGCTCCTGGGTTAGGGGAGAGCACAAAGAAGGCTGTCAGTCTCTGTAGCCCAGGACCTTGGATTTTAATGCCCACATGGCGATAGGACATGAGGCCATGAGCTGATGAAAAAGACAGAGCTGGAACTGAACTAAACTCTTCCTTCAACCCACATGCTCAAATGGCTATACCCTAGTGAGAGGGTGGACTAGGAAAATCTGTGCGCTGGCACAGAAGAGAACAGGAAGCTCGACTGTCTTTGGGTGGGAAAAAAGAGATCCCTCCTCCCTCTCCTCGCCCAAATTCATAACCACTGTGCTGTGCTTGATCTGAGTTTTGGGTAGTGAGTTTATACTATCCATATGGTTTGGCAATAGCCAAACCACATTTTTTTTTTTTTTAAATAAAAACTGTCCCCAGATTGGGGATACAAAGAGCCAGGACTCTGCAGGAAAGAATGCAAAAATGTTCT
The DNA here is from genome assembly GCF_965194805.1 of Balaenoptera borealis. NCBI lineage: Eukaryota > Metazoa > Chordata > Mammalia > Artiodactyla > Balaenopteridae > Balaenoptera > Balaenoptera borealis. The sequence goes on from NC_138877.1 coordinate 10,354,929, forward strand.
GAAAGGGAGATGTATTCCCAACCTGGGACATAAAAGATTTGTACAGTGGAGACAACAAAAATCAAGTTAGACCCCTAAGAACTTTGGATAATTGAATGGCAATATATGAAAGATAGTATAAAATAAATATATTTAAGTGATTAAATATGTAAAAGAAGGATTTAAAGCTGTAGAGCAAGATGACATGAGGAAATAATTGTCAGATTTGAAAGGGGCATAGAACTTTTAGAAAAATATTATTGGAAAAAAATTAGTGAATGGTTTAAACAGCAGAGTAGACATAGTTGAATAGAGAAATAGTCAACAGGAAGACAGATCCGAAGAGATTTCCAAGAATGCAGCACAGTGAGAGATAAAGAGATCGAAAAATACATAAGTGATGTTAAGAAGCATGGATGATAGAATGAGAATATATAAACTATGTCTACCAAGCGTTCTCACAGGGGAAATGGAATAAAAGGATAAGCAATATTAGAAGAGCTAATAACTTTGAAAGTTATTATTGGTAAAACATGAATCCTCAGTTTCAAGAAGCACAATGATGCCTGAAGAAAAATAAAACAAGAATAATTCCACTTTCAGGCAAATCATATTGAAGATTCAGGATTCCGAAGACAAGAAACATTTTCAAAGAAACTAGAGAACAAAGATGGATTACCTAAAAAGGAATTAGATTCTGTAAATATCCTGTTTCTCCACATACTTTGCCCACACATTTTAGCATCTGCAGATAATTTTTGGTTTTGGGGGGTTGGGGGTCTTCCTCTTGGCTGGTGTCCATACAGGGCTTACCCACTCTCTCCAGCCGAGGAGTGAGGGAACCAGCAGTTCTTCCTGGTGGGATGGGCGAGTGGTCAGTGCTGACAGTGTAGGCCTCTCAGACCTGTGGGACCTAACAGTGGACCAGAGGCCAGTTGGACCCTACGGTCAGAGTAGCCAAGATGAGAGTGGAGATGTGACCAGTGAGGAATTATAAGCTGCTTGAGGACAGGGACCAAGTCTGTCTCCTTCATGGTTGTAACCCCAGGCTTAGCACAGTGCCTAGACATGGTAATGCTTGTTAAAAGTTGAACAGGCATTCATACGTTGAATCTTTAACCCTCCAGTACTTCAGAATGCAACTGTATTTGGAGATAGGGCCTTTAATGAGGCCGTTAGGGTGGGCCCTAATCCATTATGACTGGTGTCCTTATGAGAGGAGGAAATTAGGACACACAGAGAGACACCAGGGGCTCACGTGCACAGAGGAAAGACCATGTAAGCTCACAGCAAGAAGACAGCCATCTGTAACCAGCCAAGGAGAAACCAAACCTGCTGACATGTGATCTTGGACTTCCAGCCTCCAGGACTGTGAGGAAATAAATTTCTGTTGTTTAAGCCCCCCAGTCTTGGTTACAGCAGCTCTAGCAAATGGATGCAGTGCTTCATAGATATCTTCTGAGTCAATAAAGGAATGTGAAAGCTATTGACCTGTGACTCAGAGGTCAAGGGCAGGCTTTCTAAAGTACTAGTGCTTCTCACACATTGAGCACATGCAGATCACCTGGCCTCCTTTTAGAGCGCAGATTCTGACTCTCAAGCTCTGGGAAGGGCCTAAGATTCTGCATGTCTGACAAACTCCCAAGGCAAGTAGTACGTTCAAGGACCACACTGTGAGTAGTGAGGCTTGAAGTCCTGAGGCTTGCCTTTGAATTGGATGGTCTTTGGTGATCTTAGAGGAAGACACGGGAACTTAAGGAGGTCAATGCCACAACTACTCTGAGCACTTTCCAGACGCAAGACTGTGCCGGCTCGTGGCACAGCTCCCAGGAGGGCCAACCACCCTCAGCCCCTCCAAGGGGAGGCCATACAAGCCAGAGCCTGTCCAAACTGCCAGGCCCTCCTTTGTCTGGGGAGAGCCAATTTTATTCCACTGCTGGTAGAGAGGATGAGGCTTATCTATCAGTCATGCAGGGCCTCTGGGAAGACAACTTTTTCATCAAAGCTTAAGAAAACTAGATTAGTTTTTGAAAAGAGTGGGAGGCAGCTGAGAGTTATTTGTTGATGTTGGTGACCTTGTAATTCTAAATGGGATTCTCTTTCGTTTTCCTGCCCTTGGGTTGGGTTTCTGCGGCGGCATCATTCTCCTTCCGCGCCTGCCTGAGAAGGCAGCCGGCTCACCATCGCAGACAAAATGTCAAGGGTGCCCCAGCGCTCCCCACCTGTGTCATTTAAATACACCTTTCTCTTGGCCAAGCAATCAAGACTCCTTTAGGAGCCGCAGGAAGGAACAGTTTCTACTGTTCTCATAAATAAATAACCTATTCTTCACGTGGCTCTTTTTCCAAAGCTCCAGTGAAACAATTTATGATGGAAATTAGGTACGAGCCATCGCTGAGAATTACAAAATGATGGAATTTTTATTAATAATCAATCTATAAATAGCCTAAAAAAAAAAATACAGGTGACACGGCCTGAGAGGGATGAGACGGGGCTGCATTTGATCTCTGTAGTGAACCCCTACCGCACGCCGAGCGGGAGGTGGGGATGCTGCGGACCAGGCCTGGGAGGGGGGCCTGCAGGAGATCCCACGGGGCAGGGCTCTGCGGGGGGCTGGTTTAGGTGGAAGCTAGGATGTCTGTAAGGAATTATTTACAGAGGGTATTGGGTGGGTCCACCGAGTTTTTGTTTGCTTCTTTCAATAGAAAGGACACACATGATTTTTGCCTTTCTCCTATTCCTTCTGACGGCAGGATGACTGGTAGGGTCCCAGCATCAGGAGCCTGAGTGTTTCCCCTTCTTCTCCACCGCTGGCTCTTTAGAGGAGCAGCTCAGGAGCAGAGCTGGCTGCCGCTGGGCATGTGCCAGGCTGCTCTCTCTTGAGCCTAAGGCCCCGTAGGGGAGCACCTCTGTCACCAAAGGGCATGGAGCACCAAAAAGCCTTTGTTGCCTTTGCTTTATTTTATTTTTATTTTCCAGCTTTATTGAGCTATACTTGGCATACAAATTGTGTATGTTTAAGGTCTACACTGTGTTGATTTGATACATTTATATATTACAAAATGATTACCACCACAGCATTAGCTAACACCTCCATCCCATCACATAATTACCATTTCTATTTTGTGGTGAGGACATTTAAGATCTACTCCCTTAGCACCTTGAAGTATGAAATACAGCATTATTATATACTGTACATTAGATCGCCAGAAATTGTTAATCTTACAACTGGAAGTTTGTACCCTTTGACCAATATCTTCCCATTTCCCCCACCCTGAAGCCCCTGGTTACCACTACTCTAGTGGCTTTTTAGGGTTCCATGTTTAAGTGAAATCATACAGTATTTGTCTTTCTCTGACTTATTTCACTTAGCATAATGCCCTCAAGATTCATCCAAGTTGTCACAAACATAAAATTTCCTTCTTTCTCATGTCTGAGTAATATTCATTGTGTGTGTGTGTGTTTATCTCACATTTTCTTTATCTGTTCATCCATTGATGGTTGTTTCCATATCTTGGCCATTGTGAATAATGCTGCCATGAACATGGAGGTGTAGATATCTTTTTGAGATCCTGTTTTCATTTCCTTTGGATATTTTGCTAAGTTAGTGGATCATATGATAGATCTATTTTTAATTTTTTGAGGAACCTCCATACTGTTTTCCATAGTAGATGTACCGATTTACATTCCCACCAACAGCTCACAAGGGTTCCTTTCCTACACGTCATCAACGCTTTTAATCTCCTGTCTTTTTGATGATAGCTGTTCTAACAGGTTTGAGGTGATATCTCATCGTGCTTTTGATTTTCATTTCCCTGATGATTAATGATGTTGGAACACCTTTTCATGTACCTGTTTGCCATTTATATGTCTTCTTTCTTAATTGGATTGTTCGTTTTTTTGCTACCAAGTTGTATGAGTTCTTTATATATTTTGGCTATTAACCCCTGATCATATTATCATCTATATGATTTGCAAATACGTTCTCCTGTTCTGTAGGTTGCCTTTTTATTTATTTATTTTTGATTATTTTTTTTCTGCTGTGCAGAAGCTTTTTAGTTTGATGTAGCCTCATTTATTTTTGCTTTTGTTGCTTGTGCTTTTGGTGTTATATCCAGGAAATTGCTGCTGAGATCAATGTCAAGGAGCTTTTTCCTACGATTTCTTCTAGGAGTTTTATAGTTTCGGGCCTTATGTTAAGTCTTTGATCTGTTTTGAGTTTATTTTTGGGAGTGGTGTAAGCTAGGGGTAAAGACAAGTTTCTTCCCTAGAGCCTTTAGGGAGAGCATGGCCCTGTTGACACCTTGATTTTGGACTTCTAGCTTCCAGAACTGTGAGACATTAAAAGTCTGTTGATTTGGGGGAAAGTGGGGGGGGGGTGAAGGGGGATAAATTGGGAGATTGGGATTGACATATACACACTACTATATATAAAATAGATAACTAATAAGGACCTGCTGTATAGCACAGGGAACTCTTCTCAATACTCTGTACTGACCTATATAGGAAAAGAATCCAGAAAAGAATGGATATATGTATATGTATAACTGATTCACTTTGCTGTACAGCAGAAACTAACACAACATTGTAAATCAACTATACTCCAATAAAAATTTTAAAAAAAATTCTGTTGATTTAAGTCACCCTGTTTGTGGTACTTTGTTACGGCAGCCCTAGGAAAAGTTAGATGTGTTCTTCTCACAAGCTCACATCCCTCAGTATACACCTGCACCAGAACATGTGTAATACTGGATAGTAATTACTTGTTTGCAGTTTTTTCCCCACTAGACATTGAGCTTCCTTGAGGACAGGGACAACCAGATCTTTTTATTTTTTGCATTCAGGATAGAGTCTGAAAGGTAGATGCTTAACACTTACTGAGTAAAGATCCTTTGATACTAGGTCACTGGATCATATTTCTGAGATGCCTTCTAGAATTGGTGAAATTTTACACTAAGTTTAGAGGTAGGGGTTGCCAAAATGTGGGGTGCCCAAAGTGAAGGAGTTGGCAACCCTTGTCTCTGCCTACCATCTGTGGAAAAGCGAAGGGTATTAGTGGCTCCTTGATTAAATGCCCCACTGCTTCCAAGGCACTTCTGGATTCCAGAACATGCTCCATGCCAGAGGCTCAGGACTGGCCATGCGGGACATTATGCAAAGTAATGGAGAGTATTTATACTTTATGGACTGTCACTGAGAAAATGGATTTTCCATCCCAGACTCCAATCTGATATTTCTGGGGTGTAAGAGAAAAGAATAAATGTCAGGCTGACGAGGGTTCATTTTAACCCATACCAGCAGCTTTGTGTTGAGTTCAAGTTCACATGCAGATAGTTTGAATCCCACTGGAAAATGGGTATGAGTAAAAGAGGTGCACGTCTTGACATCTTTTGCCTTGACTAAGTGGGGCTCTATCAAATCAATTTGTAATGCCTTCCCGAGAATTCTTCATGTTTCTAACTTCTCTGCTCTCTGGTCAGTTCTCCATGCTTCTGTTGCTGTTCTAATCATGTCACTCCCTGCCCCCAAATCACTGAAAACTCCTCATTTCACACAGGACAAAGTCCAGATTCCACAAAGTGTCCAGATCTTTCCTCTCTCTGGCTTCACTCTAGTTTCTGGGCTCATGGCTGGCTCTCCCCTGTTTTCCCCTGTTGTTGGGGAAGGACTTCCACGTAAGCTCAGCTGTTGAATTGCTGTTTATTTTTCCAGGTTTAAGTGAGATGTCATATCTTCCCTTTTTGGGAAGCCCTTTTGGTTTCCTGACTAAAGCCATTGCCTCCTTTTAAGGATGTTCATAGAATTTTGTTGATATAGCCCACTCTACCTCAATGCTGATTTCTTTAATAAGAATTTCATCAAGTGTGACTGGAAATGGGGAATAATTTCAGTATAACACAGAAATTGTGATGATCCCTGTGATTTTTCTTGGCATGCTATTGTTTTCTAGAAATCAGGATCATGCTTTCTCATAATTAGAGAGCAAACCCTGGCAATATATGAAGACTTTAAGGAAACAGCTCAAAATCTACAGAAGTGCCTTTCTTTAGTGCATGTACTGGCTGGATGTGTGGCCTCAAGCTGCACTATGCTTTTCACCATTTGCTGTTTGGTGAAGTCGTGCATGTTGATGAAGAAACTACAAAGACATTTATCCTTGTGTTAAAACAATGGGTTGATAAATGTCACACCCTAAGTCAGATGTTTGGTTCTGATAAAATGATTTCTGTTCGAAGTAAATGGCTGAGTGAATCTAAAAATGTAGAAATAATAGCACCAACTTCCATGGATGACCTCAAGATCAAATGAGATAATATATGAGAAAGTACTAACCTAGAACTTTGTACTTAATCACTCAGTCTCCAGTCACCTATTGATCTCACGGAGTTAATTTTTTACTTCAGATATTTTCCTTTCATTTTTTTAAAATTTATTTTTTAATTAATTTTTTGGGCTGTGTTGGGTCTTCCTTGCTGCGCACGGGCTTTCTCTAATTGAGGCAAGCGGGGGCTACTCTTTGTTGCGGTGCACGGGCTTCTCATTGCAGTGGCTTCTCTTGTTGTGGAGCATGGGCTCTAGGAGCGTGGGCTTCGGTAGTTGTGGCACGCGGGCTCAGTAGTTGTGGCGCACGGGCTTAGTTGCTCCGCGGCATGTGGGATCTTCCCAGACCAGGGATCGAACCCATGTCCCCTGCGTTGGCAGGTGGACTCTTAAGCACTGCGCCACCAGGGAAGTCCCTATTTTCTTTTTACTATTATAATTTCTACTTGACTTTTTAAAATGGCTCCCAGTCAGAGAGCCAGGATAAATGTGGGGCTCACCTTATGTATTTCCTTTCTCAAGGATTATAGTGCTGCTTTACCTCTGTCCAGTGCTTGAAAGTAATTGCCTTGTGTGTTTTATCCGGTTTTATAGTTGTTTATGGTAGGAGGGTAAGCTCGGTACCAGTTACTCTGTTGTGGCCAGAAATAAAAATCTCCTCTTTTCCATGTATTTAAATTTTAAAATATTTACAGCCATGTGAAATAGGTATTATCCTACTTACTTTAAAGATGAGGAAATTGATTCTCATAAATCACAAATAATTTGACCAAGATCGCACAACTAATAAGTGGTGGAGTTTTGATTTGAACCCAGATCTTTCTGGTGGCCAAAGTCATGCTTTACCCTTCTATCGAATTTCTAAAAGGGCTTTGGCTAAGCAGTGGTTTGTAGGTTCTTTTAGAAATTGTGATGATCCATCTTTATTTTTCATGCTCAGTTCCTTATGAATTTTTATTTATATAATTAGCATTTTTAAGAGGAACAGTTTAATATAAAGGATCAGACATAAGTTATTTCAGAGCAGAAACAGGTTTCTGTGGGCCAGTATCAGAGAACTTCCATGGAGGGAACCTCCAAAGCATTTTTGGCTGATAAATGAACTGTTAAAATGAGGGTGATAGCTGGAGTCCAAAGAATCCAGAGTTGAGAGATAATGAGCAGGAAGCAAGTGAAGGTGGGAACCCTGAAAGTAAACAAAGACAAATGAAATAAAACTGGAAGGCCAGAGGAGTAGCAGGAGTGTGCTAAGGGAACTGAGAGAGAATTATAGAAGAGCTGATAAAGTTATAGTAGCTGGACTCTTAGCCATGGTAAAGCCACAACAATAGGTCCAGTAGAATCAGGAGTTGAATGTCCTTGAGAAGGGATAGAAGGACCTTAAGTTAGGATCTTTACAGCAAAAAGACCACTACTCCCTTGTGATGATAGGGCTCCTGCCTGCATCCCAAAGCTAAACCATCTCAAGACTGGATTCATTGTCCCTTCTATAGTACGTAGAGTCTTCACTGATGGTTTTCAACCCTGGCAGCACATTAGAATTATATAAAGAGTTTTCAAAAGTCCTTAAACATCAGCCCTGCCCAAGACAGATTAAATCTCTAGGGGTGTAACCCAGATATTAGTTGTCATACTAAAAGACACATCAACAGGAATTATTTAATCTTAAGAACATAGAGAAAAGGGATTTAAAAAAAGACCCAGAGTCTCAGTGCCCCACACAATGATATTGAGTGGTCTAATGTGCATGTAATCGGGGTCCCAGAAGTAGAAAAGAGAAAGATGGGGAAGAAAAAATATTTGAAGAAACAATGGCTGAAAAGTTTCCAAATTTAGTGAAAAAGCTCAATCTGTAGATCCAAGAAGCTCAGTAAAACCCAGTCAGGATAAATACACAGAAAATCACACTTAAGTGCATTAAAGTAAAAGAGCTGAAACCAAAGATAAAGAGAAAATCTTAAAGTCATCCAGAGAAAGCAATAAAAAGACTAATTATCTTCTCTTCAGAAACAGTGGAGGCCAGAAGACAGTGCAACTGGTGTCTTTGAAGTACTGGGGAGAAAACAAAAAAAACAACTGTCAACATAGAATTGTATATCCAAAGAAAATATCCTTAAATGTCTGTGAAATAAAAACATTTTCAGAGAAACAAAAGCTGAGAAAAGTTATCACCAGAAGACCTGCATAAGAAATATTAAAGGAAGTTTTTTTCAGACTGAAGTAAAGTGGCACCCAACAGATCTGGGAGCTAGAGAAAGTAATGTAGACAACCTGAAAAAGAAATTATGTAGGTAGGGCTTCCCTGGTGGCACAGTGGTTGGAATCCACCTGCCAATGCAGGGGACATGGATTTGAGCCCTGGTCCGGGAAGATCCCACATGCCACGGAGCAACTAAGCCCGTGCGCCACGACTACTGAGCCTGTGCTCTAGAGCCTGCGAGCCACAACTACTGAGCCTGCGAGCCACCTACTGAAGCCTGCGCGCCTAGAGCCCGTGCTCCGCAAGAAGAGAAGCCACCACAGTGAGAAGCCTACACACCGCAACGAAGAGTAACCCCCACTCTCTGCAACTAGAGAAAGCCCGCGCAGCAATGAAGACCCAATGCAGCCAAAAATAAATAAATAAATGTATGAAAAAAAAGAAATTATGTAGGTAAATATAAAAGACTAATTTTTTTCTTCTTTCAGTTTCTTTCAAAGACAACTCAGAGTTTAAAACAAAATATGACGTTGTGTTGTGGGGTTTATAACACATGTAGAAGTAAAAACATGTAACAACAGTAGCACAAAGGACAGGCTATAAAGGGACCTTCCTCCCAACTATAATGTTTTTATACATTTTCCTGAAGTGGTAAAATTTTAACTCTAACTAAACTGAACTAAGTTAAGGATAAATATCGTAATCTCTAGAGTGATCACTAAAAAAGGTATATCTAAAAAGCCAGTAGAGGAATTGAAATACTAAAAATATGCAATTACCTAAGGTAGGAAAGGAAGATCAGAGGAACAAAAAACAGACAGCAAAAATAGGAAACAAATAGCAAGATGGTGGGCTTAAAACCAATCCTATCAATAATTGCATTAAGTGTCTATAGCTAATTTCAGTTAAGGGAAGATATTGTCAGACTACATGAAAAATAAGATTAAACTATATGCTGTGTACAAATGATGCACTTTAAATATAAAGACAAAAATTGAATGTAAAGGGATGGAAAAGGGTAGTATAAAAAGGGGGTGTGGCTATATTAAAATCAGACAGTAGATTTGAAGGTAAGGAGTATTATCAAAGATGAAAAGGGACATTTCATAATAATGAAGGTCAATTTATCATAAATACATAGGTTTGTGCATCTATTAAGAGACCTTCAAAATGCATGAGGCAAAAACTGCAAAAAATAAAGGATAAAACAGGCCAAACCACAAAGATAGCTGAAGATTTTAATACCTCTTTCTCAATAATCAGTAGAAGAACTAAGCAAAAACATAAATAGGGATATAGACTTCTGTAGTCTACTAATCAACATTTATAGAACCTTACGCTCAACAACTGCAGAATACATATCCTATTGTGTGCATATGGGATTTTCACCAAAATGGACCATAAAATAAGCCTCAATATATTTCGAAGGATGACAATCTAACAGAGTATGTCCCCTGATCACAATAGAATTAAGTTACAAGTCAAGAACAAAAAGGTATCTAGAAAACCTCCAAACATTTGGAGACTAAACAACACAGTTCTAACTAACATGGGTCAAAGAAGTAATTACAAGTAATTACAAGGATCAAGTTTCAAGGGACCAGTGGTATCTGCAAGAGAACATTTCTCAGGCAAGCGGCCTAAGAATGAAATATTTCTCCTTTAGTGTCGGCAGGGGAAAGTCCTGTAGCCTTCCTGGACGTACCTGAACATGAGTGCTGACCATCCCAGAGCCACAGGTCTGGGCCCTACACCACATTCATGCTAGCTCAGAGTCAGCTTATAAACTTAGGGTCATGTTAGCCTCCGGACTGAGGCTAATGACAAATGGTCTTTCTGGCTGCAAGTGCAAGACTGTTCCCTGATGCCTCTTAGAAAAGAGGTTGGGATTTTTGAGGATGGCAGGGACATTTCCAAGAGGACCCCTAGGAGGCCAGCTCTGGGTAGCTCTTGCCAACCACCCGAACAGGAAAGTGACTGTTACAAACTCTGTTTGAAGTGGCTGAACCACGTGAGGACAACTAGGCAAAAGTCCTCATCTTCAATGTGAGTTTTAAAGCCTTCCAGACTCAGCTAAGGGAGTCTTGGGAAAGCTGACTCATCCTGCTTAGCTTGACTTCGCTCTGCTTCCCACTCCGTCACAAACTGCTGCACAGACTGCGCTGGATAAATTGACATGGAAAGTTATTCAAGGAACAAGTCGACAGTTTAGAAGATGTGCATTCATAGCAGGCGTCTGCCGAGCTCTGGAAGAGCCTGGGCAGGGCAGAGTGACATGGTGAGTCACAGAGCCGGGGCCTCACAGCTCCGAAAGCTGGAAGAAATCCCAGTGCTCATGGAGGCCCAGCATGTTTCCTTAAGGAGACAGCCGTAAGGAAACCCAGTGGTGACTCAGTGCAGCCTTGTCTGTGGTACTGGGTTTCATGGTCTGTGGGTTTATGTACTTATCTGGGTTTTACACAGACATTTGTGTATTTATATCTTCTTATAAATATCATTGTTTTTATTTTTGGCAGCCTAGTGGTAATTAATCTTGGTGGGGGTGGGGTCCCTCTTGTCTCTATCTGGGCAGCTCTAGCTTCCTGTCTGCCATGGTCCCCAGGGTCCTGCACACCCAGAAGAAGCACTTGCTTCTCTGTGTTACCCTGTTCAATTGGATCACGCCCAGCCTGGTGCTTCTCTGCACTCATTTCTTTAACTCTCCTGTTGCTACCTAAGTGCTTACGTATGGCCTGTTTTCCCTCCCAGATCGTGAGCTCCTGGTGTAGGTAAATATCTGGCCCTCCCGCTTTGCTATGGAGACAAGAGGTGCTCCCCAAAGATAGTTTGCCTGGGTGACTATGAAGCTGCCTCAAGGGCTGGCGACGGGAGGAAGACATTAATTTGCTCTACACGGGGAGCAGAGATACCTGTTAGAATTGAGTGTAAACTCAGCTGAGACTTGCCTACAACTTAAGTGGCTAGGCTGTAGTGCCCAGGTCTTGCAGAAGGCTTCCTCGGGCAGTTTTCCAGATAACAGTGGTTGCCAGAGAAGTGACCTCTGGATAGTAACCGTTAACGTTTAATTACATGTTTGCTGTGCGCCAGAGAATGTTCCACAGGCTCTATGTGCATTAACTCATTTAATCCTTATAAGAAGAATTTGAGCTAAGTTCTGTTATGATTTTACAGATGAGGAAACTGAGGCACATAATAGACATTAAGTACCTTGCCCAGGATCACACAGCTAGCAAGTTATGGAGCTGGGATTTAAACTCAGACATTCTGGCTCCAGGAACTGTGCTCTTAAGCAGGACATCGAAGCACCTCTCAGAAAGGTTTAAACACATGATACACCCACCCTTGCACTTACCTGTCCACTGAAATTTTAAGTCCCCTTTGAAATAAATGCGTTATGTATAATGACTAGGTCTATAAGACATCCATCAAGTCTATTCCATCCCTCTTCTCAAGCTCCTTTTTGGCTCTCAGACTTGGTAGAAGGCATCCACAGTGAATAAAACTTCTGTCCAGGATTTTGAAAGCAATAATGAACACTGGAACTGATGACAGTAATTTGGAGCCCACTGAGTTTATTCTGGAGAAATTAAGATAGGGACTGGTTGGAAAATACATGAGTTGCTATATGTATGAAGAATTCTAGGAATTATTTTGTTTTGCAGCACTCATATTAGGTAATGTTCAGGGTGAGCCTCCCCAAGCTTTCTTCATTATGTTTCAAATGTCAATTGGTATTTTTATATTCTATTCCCCCAAAAGCTCTGAAGGATGTTGATTGTCCTTTGAGTTTAATAGGGTATCTGCCTCTCCTACTGTGAAGCCACTGGGTGATTTGAATATGTACCTTTGGTCTAACTGTACTGTCACTGGCTGCTTAAAGTGGGAAAAGGGACAACCTGGGTCCAGATCTGGTAACACTGGGCAACTACTAGCCTCTTTGGACTCAATTTCCTCATCTGTAAGGTGAAGGGAATGAGTGAGATGACCTCCAAGGTCCATCCATGGTTCTGAGTACTTTCAGCCACGTTTCTGGAAGGCTAACCTTTCTACACATTTTTCTTACATGTGTATCAAAACTTTTTATCCTTGGCACTGGGTTTTGGCATAACATCATCTTCAGACAAGCCTTCCAATCTTGAAAAATAACATTCAGAAAAAGGGGTAATTTAAATTTTTACTCTAGACAAGTTAAAAAATGCTTCTTTCCTGGTCTTACAAGTCATTTTCTCATTACTCCTTTTCCTAACTATTGAGTAGGCAGGGTGTCCCAGGAATCAAATAACCTTTAAACTTAGAGGACCAACCTACAGCTGCTCCTAGAGGCTGCTCACAGGAATCACTTTTTAGATTAGAGATCTTTTAATAGGGATAAAATGCTAGTGCTGCCTGCTGGTCTGTTGGCACATGTCCTGGAATTCGCTAATGTTGCATTCCTCTTCTGGATTTGGGTCTTTTGTCCACCATTATTACCCTACACCACTTTGCTATTAAAAAAAATCAATGTCAGTGAAAGATGAAAATAATTATGCATCAGAAGAGTAACCGCTTGGTGACATGAGTGTTAATATGTGCTAACGTCTATTGAAGACTTTGTGTTTGTCAGGCACTGTTTTAAATGCTTCTTATACCTTGACTCATTTGATTTTCTTTGAGGTAGATATTGTTATTATTTTACAGTTCCTCAATGGTGGCACAGAAAATTTAAGTAACTTGAGCAAGGTCACAGAGCTAGTGGTAGTTTTCTGAACTTTGGTTTTTAATACTGGATGTGGATGGGGGTGTGCAAGGTCCTGCTACAGGATAGAATGGATCTCAATAGATTGGGAAGACTGTTTGGAGGGGGATTTGCCGACTGGATTCTAATAATTTTAAATGAACACCTACTGGGGAGAAATGTATGGAAAATATTTCTACTCCTGGTTGCTGCAGAATGGAAGGCATATGTGATACTTTCATTTGTTTATTATAAAAATATTCCTGTATATTACTATGTACAGTGAGGCTGCTGAGTACTTTAGAAGAAAGAAGCCTGAACACAGGGGATGCCTGTGCTTCTGGATATTAAAAAAAGAGCCAAAAGATTAGGAACCAGTGTTTCTGGCCTCAGATGATTTTATACAAATGCATAGAGTATGAAAATAATGAAACCTTGCAGATTTAGAAACAACTAGACAAATGTCATCTTATCTATTCGACCAAGATGAGGTGGGCTAGAATTGACAAGTAGAATGGTAGGTTCTAAAGAAACAGATGTGGTAGGAGGCAAGTGATGCTATCAGAACATCAAGAGAAGTGGCCATGTTGGTGAGAGAAGAAAGCTGGTTATGTTGGTTATATGGTAGTTAGCTGTTAGGAAACCATCTTTTACATACATGAAAAAGAGTCACAGAGTACATAATGGAACCCCATGGGCAGGGATGTCAAAGGGAGGAGTTGAAGATGGAAGGTAGCCTCTAACAAACTTAAGCAGTCAGACCCGATAATCCATGAAAAATCCATGGAGAAGAGTTTGGTAGGCAGGTGAAGAAACCATGGAGCACCACAGGGAGCTCGGTTTATTTCCTTTGCTCCTGGCTGGGTTTTATAAAGGACTGGTGGGCAATAGAGACTACCCTGAATATCCAAAAGCTAAAACCAAGAATGATCTGAGTGAAAATAGATAGCAAAAAAATATATTTTAACTATAAATGTAGTGAGAAGAAAACAAAGGACACATGGTTTCTGCAGCTTTCAGTATGTGATAAAACAGAAACATCACAATCAATTAGGCGGAGTCCTAGCTCTTTGATTAACCATACCCAGGCAGCACTAATTAAGAGACTGAAAAATACAGGGAGGCCTTAAAACACATCCCTTGAGGCTCCATTCTTGGCCCTGCCTTAGTCAACATTTTAAATACAAAATGTAAAACATACATAAAGGAGGAAAGAACAATATAATAAGGCTCTGTGTACCCCAAACCTAGGTTCTAGACTTATCGTGATGGTGCCACACTGGCTTCGTCCATCCATCATACTTTCTCTGCTGAGGTATTTTACGGCAAATCTCAGAAAGCACATTATTTCATCATTATACAATTTAGTGGGAATTTCTAAAGACTGAACATTTTCTTTCATAATACAATAACACTATCACACCAAAGCTAATCGTAATTCCTTAGTACTTTTTAACATCTTGATTGTCTTAAGGTTTTTTATCATTGGTTTTTCAAACCAGGATCTAAACAAGGTCCTGACATCATATTTGTCTATTTTGTCTCTTAAGTCTTTCTTACTCAAGAGCAGTTGCCCCTGACCCCTAATTTTTCTTTGAGGCCAGTTACTATTGAAGAAACCAGGTTGATTGTACTGTGGAATGCCCATATTCTAGACTTGTCTGTTTGCTTTCTTGTGGTGTCATTTAACTCATTCATCACATTTCCTGAAACTGGCAATTAGCTTGATTAGATTCAGGTTAATTTTTTAATTTTTAGTAATAATACTTCATAGGTGGGATGGCATACTTCTTATTGAGTCATACAATAGGCACATAATGTTTGCTGTCTCACTTTTAGTGTTCCTAATGTTGATAGAAGGGTTCAGATGGTAAAAGCCAGTCCTTCCAATATAAAGTTCCCCATTGACAGGGTGATGAGAGCAGTTTTCCTGGGTCAGTCTCAGTTTGTGACTGTTCTGCTGGTGTCCTGACCAGTTTATCATTTGCTCTTGATTTTTCATTTCTAAACAAACTGTTATTAGTAATTGCATTAAAACAAGCCAAGGTGGTCTTCGTAGACCTCCACTTCGTACATCCAGCTTCTACCATACTCTCATCTAAAAATTTGTTATGCACACAAGCAGTGAACACAATTCTCACTTTAACATGTGGTTAATCTGCAAGGTGATGGGCAATAGTCCATTTCCTGATGCAGTCTAACTAGCAGTTTCCTTTCCAGGACGGCATGCAGGGTGTTTATTGATAACACAAAGTTTGCTCAGACACAGCTGGCCAGGGACAGCTGACTCTGTCCAGTTTCAGATGGTGGTGGAAGATTTATTCAATGTTGCTACCCTTATCAGGCACTTGGTCTACCAGACATTTGTACAGTGGCCTGTGCTACGGTCTGCAAGATGTATGAAGCCATTCTTACACTCAAGATGTATGAAGTTAGTCATTATGGTCATTGGGAAATATAGGAAATTATGGGATAAGTACACATAAATGTGTGTGGGAAGTAGAGGCTGGGCTGTCCTGCCATGGGGAATGTAGGAGGTAGTCTGAATGCTCTTGCGTTATCATTTACTATATGGTTAAATGTCTACAACTCTTAATTTGTTTTTGATAAACTCTCCTGCTGGCAAAAATCTAAAAAAAAATGGCAGTCCACATTTAATGGAAAATTAAGTAATAAAAGTCTACTTCTTAAGAAAGTTGATGATGAATGTATAACTCACCCCAAAATATTTGTCAATATTTACCACCCACTGAGGGACCCATAGTGATGTTACCAACCACATGAAAACCAGAAGATACAAATCTCATGAAGAAGCATCAGCATCTGCCTCAAAAGTTAGTGGTTGTTTTAAGAAGACCATGCCTGGGGCTTCCCTGGTGGCGCAGTGGTTGAGAATCTGCCTGCCAACGCAGGGGACATGGGTTTGAGCCCTGGTCTGGGAGGATCCCACATGCCGCGGAGCAACTAGGCCCGTGAGCCACAACTACTGAGCCAGCGCGTCTGGAGCCTGTGCTCCGCAACAAGAGAGGCCGCGATAGCGAGAGGCCCGTGCACCGCGATGAAGAGTGGCCCCCGCTCGCCGCAACTAGAGAAAGCCCTCGCACAGAAACGAAGACCCAACACAGCCAAAAATAAATAAATAAATAAATAAATTTATTAAAAAAAAAAAAAAAATTTGAAAAAGAAGACCATGCCTGAGGATGATGGTTTAACCCCTGCAGCTGCAAATGGTGCTTCTACACATCACTCTGCCAATCGTGACTTTTCATTTAGATCAAGTAACTCTTTTTTTTTTTTTTAATGGATCACGTAACTCTTATTCTAAATTAACTTTGCTCATTTTCAATCCCAAATTTTCTTATTTATGAATAGTGAAATAATACCTATCAATATCTTCGTGCCAATCTCAGAAGAACTTTGTAAGTTAAATGAAGATGGATTCAGATCAATGCCATCAGCATCTTCAAACAGAAGTCGTTTAATTCCAGTAATGTATGTGTTTTTTCTGCTTCATGGAATCTAAATGAAGCTTTTAGGAGTTCATTCTGTTGAAGGGAACACTATGGTTAATGCTATTGTAAATTCAGATGTATGTTTAACAATAGAGAAAAAAATACTTTATTTTTATGGTGATAATGACAAATATGAATTGTGGGGGACCAAGGATTATAAAAACAATGTTTCTAGTAAACTAAGAAACTTACGGAGCATAACAATTTTTGTGAATGACTGTGATGCATACATCATCTATAATTTCATCCTAACAAAATGCAATATTTTACTAATCAAAACAGAAGCTGTAGTTGTCAAAATTTACAAATATTTATATATTATCACAGTTGTTGTAACGGGGTGACAAAATTTTTGTGATGAAGTATTTTTTGTGTTCAGCAAAAAATGATAAATTTGATGAATATGAAAAAATATTTTAGATGGTTGAACATGCTTTCTTTCATGGTTGCCAGCTATGAGCCATAGTTCATGTGTGCTTGAGCCTTTGAAGAATGGCTTTGTAAATCGACCTATGTGTTCTACAATGGCATCGAACTTTCTGTAAAAGATTCTGATAAATTTTGTTTGTATATTTTTCAGAATAAAGTTGGAAGTATTTAATTAGTGTATCCAAAGGATATAAAACACCAAAAACTTCAGCTTTTGAAGCTTTTGGTAAAATTTAATTATTGAGAAAAAAAGCTTGTGAATAGGAAGGTATTAAAAATTATCTCTATAAAAAGCAAGAGTAAAACAGAACAAACGAAACAATGAGAACTCAAACTATATTTAAAATTTAATTTTGAATTCTTGTAATTGCACCTTGGAATATATTGAACTGTGGGAAGAATCTATTAATGGAACTTTTACTTTAATTAAAAATTTATATTTGGTATTAGAATGGAATGATTTTAGAAGGTCTTTGATTTTGCAGCGTCTTCATTTGGCAAAACCTTGAATATAATCAAAAATAGAGACCATGCATTTAAGGAGTTCTGTCTTGTAAAATATTTGTTAAAAAATAGAGGCAAAAGATGATTCTTTTAAAGATTCTTGAGCTAAAGTATTTATACGTTTCAAGATAAAGAATATTAGAGGATGGATTAAGTATTCTGCATGTCTGAGAATGGAATGCTAGCAGAAATGCTGAGAGAGGGGAGGCAAATCCATACCCTGAATTTGTGTCTGTTCACGTGAGGACAAATGTTATCCCTTCCATGGCACTGACTGCTTACTCCAGGGGATGGTGCCATTCTGGGGACTCAGCTTTGGCCTCTGTTTCTGACAGGTCAGGTACTGAGGAGTGGTGGTAGCCAGATTAGATCTGTTGAAGGGAAAACTATGTTGCATAACCTCTTTGGATCAAGCCCTGGGGTGGCCAACTGACATGCAAAGAAGGGGCTATCTTTTTTCCACCTTATTTTATTTTATTTTTTTTGGCTGCTTTGGGTCTTCGTTGCTGCACGTGGGCTTTCTCTAGTTGCGGCGAGCGGGGGCTACCCTTCGTTGTGGTGCGAGGGCTTCTCATTGCGGTGGCTTCTCTTGTTGTGGAGCATGGGCTCTAGGCGCGTGGGCTTCAGTAGTTGCAGTGCGTGGGCTCAGTAGTTGTGGCTTGCAAGCTCTAGAGCACAGGCTCGGTAGTTGTGGTGCATGGGCTTAGTTGCTTCACAGCATGTGGAATCTTCTCGGACCAGGGATAGAACCCGTGTCCCCTGCATTGGCAGGAGGATTCTTAACCACTGTGTCACGAGGGAAGTCCCTCCACCTGATTATTGAGAAACTTCTCTGCCATGAATGTCTCTGGCAGACATGTAACTGGGCCATAAACATCTCATGCTCTGTAATTATTCTGAAAGATTCACCCACGTATCTCTACCCCAGACTTCCTTGTCACCAATTTTCCAAGTCTCTGAGCAAGCAGCCAACCATTAGATTTGTATCCCAGGCCATTTCTCCTTCCGCATGAAGTGGATGACCGGATGTGTCACTTGAAGTTCTGCCCACCGGGATAATTTCCTTCATCGTTGCCTTCCAGGGTCATCTCTGAGTGAGATGTAGTGGTGTAGGCGTCCGCTTCTTGCTGTGCCAGCATATCACACAGATTCATCTGTAGACAGGCATGTATTTTACCTTCTTCTGATAACTGGACATGATGGACTCACCCTGAGGCCGTGGGTGTGGGTTAAGGGGAGGTGGTGAAGCAGAAGGAACAGGAGCCGGGGAGTCAGAGCCAGCTGTTGGTACAGTTTGCTTGGACTTTCTGAACCTGCTTGGTTCTGGTCTCATATATACCACTTTCAGCTTATAATGGAATGTTGCTGCACATGTCCAGGTGGATGGTTTGGTGGATTTAATTCATGATGGATAATTAATACATGATGGACACTTAATACATGATGGACAGTTGGGTTGCATAGTAAACTTGGTATCCCTTGGTGAGGTGTAAATCCTCTACCAGGGAGCAGTAGCCAGCCATGGGTTGCTTTTATGATGGAGAGTGGTTGTCAGTGGAGGAGGGCTTGCCAGCTACTCTAATGGGGCTCCACTGACACTTCCATACCGTTGGGTCTGTTGGTAATAAGGTTTAAGTGGCAGGGCAGCTTGCATCACAGCTTGAAAATGCTGCAGAACGCTTTTTTTTTTTTCTAAAACAACATTTCTTCCTTTCCTTTTTAAAAAAATTATTGAAGTATAGTTGATTTATAGTATTTCAGGTGTACAGCAAAGTGATTCAGTTATAGTGCTGCTATGAACATTGGGGTGCACGTATCTTTTAGATAGAGTTTTCATCTTTTCTGGATATATGCCCAGCAGTGGGACTGCTGGATCATATGATAGTTCTATGTTAGTTTTTTAAGGAACCTCCATACCACTTTCCATAGTGGCTGCACCAATTTACATTCCCACCAACACAGTAGGAGGGTTACCTTTTTTCCATACCCTCTCCAGCACTTATTATTTGGAGACATTTTGGTGATGGCCATTCTGACTGGTGTGAGGTGATACCTCATTGTAGTTTTGATTTGCATTTCTCTAATAATTAGTGATGTTGAACATTTTTTCATGTGCCTGTTGGCCATCTGTATGTCTTCTTTGGAAAATTGTCTGTTGAGGTCTTCTGCCCATTTTTTGATTGGGTTGTTTTTTGATATTGAGCTGTATAAGCTGTTTGTATATTTTGGAAATTAAGCCCTTGTGGGTCCCATCGTTTGCAAATATTTTCTCCCATTCCATAGGTTGTCTTTTCATTTTGTTTATGGTTTCCTTTGTTGTGCAAAAGCTTTTAAGTTTAATTAGGTCCCATTTGGTTTTTTTGCTTTTGTTTCCATTACTCTAGGAGATGGATCCAAAAAGACATTGCTGTGATTTATGTCAAAGAGTGTTCTCCCTACGTTTTTCTCTAGGAGTTCTATAGTATCTGGACTTACATTTAGGTCCTTAATCTATTTTAAGTTTATTTTTGTGTATGGTGTTAGAAAATGTTCTAAATTCCATTCTTTTACATGTAGCTGTCCAGTTTTCCCAGCACCACTTATTGAAGAGACAGTTTTTTCTCCATTGTATATGCTTGCCTCCTTTTTCATAGATTAATTTTTTAAAATTTATTTATTTTTGGCTGCTTTGGGTCTTCGTTGCTGTGTGTTGGCTTTCTCTAGTTGCAGCGAGCAGGGGCTCCTCTTCATGGTGGTGTGCGGGCTTCTCACTGAGGTGGTTTCTCTTGTTGCGGAGCGCGGGCTCTAGGCACGTGGGCTTTGGTAGTTGTGGCACGCGGGCTTAGTAGTTGTGGCTTGCGGGCTCTAGAGTGCAGGCTCAGTAGTTGTGGTGCACGGGCTTAGTTGCTCCACGGCATGTGGGATCTTCCCGGACCAGGGCTCAAACCTGTGTCTTCTGCATTGGCAGGCGGACTCTTAACCACTGTGCTACCAGGGAAGCCCTTTCATAGATTAATTGACTGTAAGTGCATGGGTTTATTTCTGGGCTCTCTATCCTGTTCCATTGATCTATGTGTCTGTTTTTGTGTCAGTACCATACTGTTTTGCTTACTGTAGCTTTGTACAGAACACTTTTTTGATTTCTGCCCCACTCAACATTAGCAGCCCATGGGTTCCTTGGTAAATGAACTATAGCAGCACATATCTATATATGGTATATATTGCTTCTCCAAACAAAAGAGGGCCACCAAACATTATGTTTTTTTCTTTGCGGTAGGTGGAACAAGGTGCAGTGACTTTGTTCTTACTGTAGATGGAAATCCGCCCCCCAACACACACACTTCATTCCATTCCACTCCCCTGAACCCATGGAAACTTCAATATTGCAGGCCCATTTAAGCTTTCACAGGGATTATCTTCTGACCTCTGGCATGCAGATGTCTTATTTGGGCGTCTAGGGTACTTGATACAACCTGCTCACAGGATTAGGTTGTCAGTATAATGAACCAGGAAGATGTTCTGTGAGATATCAAGATGATCATGATCCTTTCAGTATCTTTTGGATTCATATATATATATGCACATATACATGTATATAGTTGATATATAGTTCTGGGGGTAAGGGGTGGGGTAAAGGTAAGTTTTGGTCCTGCCAGCAGAGATATTACAAATGGAACTGCAGCTATGATTGTTATTATCATGCATTATCATCATCTGATTATGTTTGCAATCATCTATGTTCATTCTTCATGACCCATCTGACCTTTGCTCGTAGCCAAAAGTGTGAATATTTAGGGATGTAATAGGAATCACCACCCTTTGTCTCTCAAGTCTTTGATGGTAGCACTAGTCTTTGCAATCCCTCCAGAGGTGTAGTTTGCTTTTGCTTTACTCTCTTGATGAGAGTGAGTTTTGGAGGATAGCTTCTGGGGTTTCCACTTGGCTTTCTTTACCAAAACAGCTTTCACTTCATAGATTAGGAAACTAGTGAAGAGCCTTTGCTAGTTACTCTGTATACCTATTAGCACTGTACAGTATATCTGGATCTAGGGATATAGCTACCAAATGGGTGCATTCACACTGGCTCTACTGTTAGGTGGACTCAGGCCACACCTCTTTCTAACACTGACCTCCTAAGGCCCTACTCTAACTAGAGGCCCAAAGTGGCATTTCGGGTTTCTGAGTTGTCAGTGCATATTTAACTAGTGAAATCTGAATGAGGTCTATGGATTGTATCAATTTCTTGACTTTGATATTGTGCAAAAGTTGTGTGGGATGTTAATATCAGGTGAGAGGGAGGGTATTTGGCACTTCCCTGTACATTTCTCTGTAATCTCCCATGAATCAATAATTATTTCAAATAAACATTTTAAAAAATAGTTGTAAAAGTGCTTGCATTGCTAGGCTGTTGAAAGGATTAGAGGAAAATGGATCTAGTACAATATCTAGCACAGAATAGGTTTTTAATCAGTTATAGTTACACAAACACAGACATACATGCACACCTGCATTTATGACATTCCTAGTCTCCTACTAGTGAGACATGGGCTTTGAGTCGTTTGTCCATCAGATGTAATATGTGTATCTCATGTTGTATTCTTATTTCCCTTTGACCCAGGGCACCACTGATAAAACACCTGTTGGGAATGAAACTCACAACCTTGGTCCGTAACCAAAAGAGCTACCTGGTCATCTTTGTATGTGAAGGTGGGGATAGAGCCACTCCATAGCACCTGGAATGTATGAGTTCTAGTGAGGCAGCCCCATCAGTGGCAGCAGAAGGTGGTGATGATGGTGGTAACAGTGGAAAGAGTAGGATTGAGAAATAGAGGAGCCTGAGATGAGGAGGTTGGAAAGAAGACTTAGGGGAGGGGATTGGAGACTTCACCCTGAGCCACACATCAAAGAACTGCAGCCCTGGCTCACCCACGGACAGGTCTGCCATGAAGGACGAGGCTTATGTTCGTCTTCTGACTGACACTTAAGAATTTGGGTCTAAATACATAAAGTTAATCTTGTTGCCATTACCTTATTCATCATAGTGATTTTCTGGTTGCTTTTATGGATCATTGTAAAACTAGTTTTGAATGAGATATGTCTTTTCACTTTTTCTATCTTAATTTTTAAGAGTGCCTATTCTTCAGTTGCTAAGTAACAAGCCTATAATGTGTTATCACAGTGGTTCTATCTGAATAATTTCTGTAATCACTTAGCAGATTGTTTTAATAGTATATCATCTTAAATGATAAGAAATGACTAATTCTAGGCTCTTTGGAGAAAGCTGACAAGTATTTCCTCAAAGGCAGGAGGTGCATCAGCTAAGGAACATAAAGACAGAGCATGTGATGTATGCTTCGCCCACTGCAGCTCTCCTTCGCAAGGTTACCATTGCCTTCAGTGTCTGCAGATGGAACAGACACTCCCTAGGAACTTTCTCAAGTTTCAAAGAGCCAAAGCATCCAGAAGGGGAGTTTTTTAAAAAGGACTATTTTGCTCTAGTGACTTGCAAAATTGCATTTATTATAAATGAAGCATGATATAAAGTAAGGCAGTGTTGCTCTAGTTCTATCAGGGCAGAAACATGAGCAGAGATGAGGTATGGAAATACCGTAGCTGTCCTAGTCAAGGGAACCCTTGATCAGAGGCCCATCAGCGTGGCTACCGATTGCCCTCTCTGATGTCAGATCTTCTGCCTCTTCCGTGAGGGTCCTGGAATAGGTGGCTAGGAGCTCAGAAACCTGTTCATCTGAGGTGGGGACAACAGGATGAAGGCTATAAGTCTGAGCCCCCAAACATCAGGTTTGTGTAGTTCCCATGGGCAGACCTTACCCCGGCCCTGACCATCTGACAGAGGCCACGGTCTAAGTCAGTGTGTATAAGCTGCACGAGACACATTTGGGTCTCTCCTCTTCAGAAGAAATGTCTCCTTTAACCTTTCCTTCACTTCTGTGACTGACCAATTTCCTTCCTTTACCACCAGACTTTTAGGAAGACCTGTGCTGCTTTCACTGTCTACACTGTGTCACCCCTCGTTCTCTCTTCTTCCCATTGCAATCTGGGTCCCCACCCCCCTCCCCAAATAATTACTATGGTCAACCGTGATGTCCTAAATGCCAGATCCCTTGTCCTATTTTCAACACTCAACCTGAGGGATATGCCTGCCTGTTTGACATGGGACACTGTCTCTTCCTTGAAGTTTGTTTCTATAAAGGCCCCTCGTTCCTCTCTCTTGGTCTGTCTGTCTGTCAACCCCATCTCCTCATACTTCTGTTTCTCTCCCTGCACTGGCTCCCCTTCGCTGCCTTCTCTTTTCATTCCACTCTGTAATTGTTGGTGTTCTGGAGGATTCATTCCTTGACGCTTCCTTCTTTTACCTCTTTCCCGGCACTCTTTCCCCCTCCCTCCCACCAAATCCAGAGCCACCTTATCCATCCTACTTTGTGCCAGGCACTATGTTAGTGCTGGAAATACAGAGATGAATAAGACATGATCCCTGACTGTGCTGGACATGCTCAAGTCTAGAGGGAACGACAGATGAGTAAATGTTAGTGTACCACAGGGCATGGCGGGGGCAAGAGTCAGTTCTACACGATGGGGAGGAACAGGCAGTACAGTGTCCCACTGGAGCACTTACCATGTTGCATGTTCATTAGAAGTAAAGGGCTGTCAGGCCTGAGTCATGGCTTTCCAGAAGAACGGAGAAAGTTGTGTGTGTGTGTGTTATATGCACATGTACCCAGAATCCTTGAGCAGTGGAGGAGCTATGTGGGGAGAACCTGAATCCTTTCTAAGAAGGAGACCTGATCTTAGTGCTTCAAATGTAAGTTACCAGAAGACTAGTTGGGGGAACCTGGCTTTGCCCCAACCTACAGATGAGTTACTAGTTCTTCATAGTCCTCCTTTGAACTCTGTGTTCAGGGAACCAAATTATTTTTCTGTCTCCAAGCGTGATTTAAAAACTATTTAACAAAGATGTCAACACAGATCAGTCAGAATAAATGACTGAACGTGATTCCAGAGGTCCCTTTCTGTGCCGTAAGGTAAATCCTTTAGTTCTTGATCATAGAGACGTGTGTGTATGTGTATGTGTGTGTGCGTGTGTGTGTGTGTGTGTATGAGGGGGGTGTCCTTAGGGAGGGGCTGGGGCAGTTGCAGGGGATCACACTCTGGTAGGAAAATAGGTATGCCAACAGATATAATACAGTAGGTCTTGAAGGAGGAGTAGGCTTTAATGGCTTGGGAAGAGGGGGGCTTCTTCTGTAAATTCCATGAATGGTTTAAGTTCCCTGCCAGTCCCTCACGTTGATAGAAACCGGCTTGCAGCCTGTGGACACCTCTATCCAATATGTATTTTTAGATTCACAATTATCAAGCTTTGCTGGGATTATTTGTTATGCTCTGTGTCTTCTCCCACCTTCCCACTAGAGAGCAAAGACTTTAAGACAAACAGACACAATTCCGTTTGGTAGGAATTAGTCTTATTGGTCTCTGTCTCCTCCGTGTTAGTCTCTTGCTTGGCACAAAATGAACGGATGAGAGGATGAATGAATGAGTGAAGTAAGGCTCTTGTTCACTGCTCGTGTGTGGTCTTACACAGGAGTCTTATCATCGTTTTCAGCTCCAGGGTACACTTGCCCTGGCTGGACATCTATTTCATTGACTACTGTTCCACTTGTCCTCTGCTTCTCTTCTCAGCACATGGCTCCTGACAGATGGCAATATGGTAACCCACGTTACTGCAGCCTTTGTCTGTGTTCCAGGGTTTCCCACCTCCCATGCTGTCTTGCCTTCTCTCAGTTGAGGCCTGATTCACACTGTGGAGTTTATTCTAAGAAACATGTGGCAGCTGGAAAATCTGTGTAGCTTTTTTTTTGGTGGTGTTGTTGTTGTTTGTACTGGGTTGAATAGTGTCTCAGAATGTGACCTTTTAGGAAATATGGCCTCCAAAGATGTAATTAGTTAATTAAGATGAGTTCACACTGAATTAGAGTGGGCCCTAATCCATTAACTTGTATCCTTAGAAGATGGAAAAACAGAGACACACACAGGGAGAAGGCCATGTGACTACAGGGGCAGAGATTGGAGTGGTATGTCTACAAGCCAAGGAGGGCTGTAGATTGCATGCAACCCCCGGAAGCTAGGAAGAGGCAAGAAAGGATCTTCCCCTCGAGCTGTCAGGGACAGCGTGGCCCTGCCGACGCCTTGATTTTGGACTTCTGTCTTCCAGAACTATGAGAGAATAAATTCCCATTGTTTTAAGCCATGCAGGTTGCAGTGATTTGTCAACGCTGTCCTCGGGACTAGTGAATGACTAGGGCGCTTCTCTTCCCCCTGGCTCTTCACAGTTCTG
This sequence comes from Balaenoptera borealis, assembly GCF_965194805.1. Classification (NCBI taxonomy): domain Eukaryota; kingdom Metazoa; phylum Chordata; class Mammalia; order Artiodactyla; family Balaenopteridae; genus Balaenoptera; species Balaenoptera borealis. The sequence goes on from NC_138877.1 coordinate 10,380,917, forward strand.
CACCTGGGCAGGTGTTCCAGACTCTTTTCCTCTGGAGACAGAGAGTGAAGCGCACTGCTTTGCATAGTTTTACCCCACTGCTCCCGTGCAAACATCCACCCCCTGCTGGCTGTGCTTGCTCCTGACGGCTGTCTTTGTTGTGCTTAGGGCATTTCAGGTCAGGCTGGAGCCAATAAAGAGACGATAAAAAAACCTCGTTCTTAGGTCTCTAGTGGTGGGGCCAGGGGAATGAAGGATCAAATGGGAATTCTCTCTTCCAGCCCTGCTCTCCGGGTCGCTTTCTGGCCAGTGAAATGGTCAAGAATATTATAATAAATGACCTTCTCCTACAACCTTGGTCATTCTCACAGCTCTCCTTTCCTCTTCTGTTCTCCATCACATCCACCCCACCCCCCAGCTACCACAGCTCCTCAAATACAGAATTGGATCCCTCCCCCGTGATGGCAATAGCTCACAGTTATTCAGAAGTACTTATTGTGTACCATGCAGTCTATTTACTAATTTACATAACTACTTTAATCCTCACAACAGCCTTATGAAGTGGGTACGATCATTGCCCTCATTTTACTGATGAGGAAATCAAGACCCAGAGAAGTTAGGTAACTTGCCCAAGATCACACAGCCAGCAAGTGGCAGAGGTAGGATTTGAACTTAGATGATGGAACTCCAAAGCCTGTGCTCTTAAGCACCGCTTGTAACATAAAGAGCACCAGTCAATCCAACTCAACACACATTCCATTGAGCTACCATAAAAAATTTCCAACGTATGGCTATTTTTGACCTACAAAAGGTCAGTTTCATATGGTTCAAACTAATATATGCCAAGCACACTGGATTAGGTGCTGTATGTAATCAGTGCAAGGTGCCTGGGACCAAGTAATTCATTTTTTCCCCTTAGGCACCACGCACGGCACCTTCACACATGAGATGTCATACAATGAGAATTAGTTCTGGAGTAAGATAGACTTTGGTAAGAATCTAGGCTCTGCCACTTGCTATGTGCTTTTATGTACAAATTATTTCTCTTCTTTGAACTTCAGTTAAACTTCAGTTCCCTTATCTATAAAATGGAGGATAGTAATGCTTATGTTCCAAGGTGGCTGTAAGGATAAAGTGATATAATATATTCCAAAGTGCCTGGAACATCAATAAATATTATTGATGGGAAAGGAGGATACTCTGAACCCAACATTCAGTAACTTACAGTCAAGAGGAGGGAACAGGGCCATTCACAAATAGTTCTTACACAATGCAGACCAATAAGCTCTAAAACAGCTGGGGATATGGGCTGACCAGAGAGTGGCCCTCCAGGAATTAAATCTGGGTTCTTCTCTTACTTAAGAGAAGTTTCCAACTGCTCTGGGTGTGTGCATGGACAGAAAAATGCACTGAGACAGATCTCCTGAGAAGAATCAGTGAGTGAAGGTGTTAGTGTAAGGTGAGAGTCCCTTCATCCCTGGAGAAGTGTGAGACAAAAGCCTTTGCTTTCTGAGTGGCTGAGCCAAAGCCATCTCAACTCTTGGTATGACCAGTAGCCTAAGGAGTCCAGGGGTTCCTAGGAGGGAAAGGAATGATACACCAGAGACATTTTAGTAAAAGTAGTGACACATCTAGAATTCATATAGCAAGAGAGGCAAGCTGGGTGGGCTTGAGCCAAAGCAGAGGAGCAGGGATGGTGGTCTGGTGGGCTCAAACCTTTTAAATTTCAATTATGGTATAATTACAATATAAATGAAAATCTCCATAAAGTAAGATTTGCTCTCAAAATTATCCTCAGAAAAGAGTCACAAAGTTTCCCACACTATAAGGCATACATTCAATTATTTTATTTTGAATAATAACCTTTTTCTTTCTGAGAAAGAGCATCATCTTGAAATGACCTCTAGTTTTAGATACGCCTATGAGTCATCTGACAGAACAAGAGAGAGACAGACTGAGATTTTAAACTAAAATTTAACAATTAATCCTGGGAGGAATGACATCACAATATGTCTTCAGTATTGTTTTAAGTAAGCCCTTTAAAGATTACTTATTTAAAAAAAAAAAAAAAGATCACTTATAGAGTGATGTAAGATATGGTCATACTGTGAAGATCAAGAGTATCAAAATTAACAACAGTGTAAATCAACTATACTTCAATTAAAAAATCCATTAAAAAATATCAAAATTATGCACTATATTAGTTTTCCATGGCTGCTGTATATTTCCTCATCCCTGACTTTGAGTTTGGCCATATGACTAGCTTTGAACAACAGAATGAGACAGAATGAGTGTTTCTGTCCTGAGCCTAGACCTTAGGAGACCTTGCATGATTTTGCTTGCATTTTTGTGCCTTAGCCATTGCCATGAGAAAAACATTCCTCAGTGGCTTGCTATTCCAAGGAGGAAGAGAGACGTGGAGCAGAGTCTAGATCAGTGCAGACATCCCGTCATGTAACTAGATCCACAGTTACATGAACAAATTCAGCTAAGATTATTAGGACCACCCAACTGAGCCCATTTGGATCAGCTGACCTCCAGACATATGAGAAAAAATAAAAGATTGCTGTTTTAAGCCACTGAATTTTACTTGTTACACATCAATTGTTAACTGATATACCTGCTTAACAGCCACAACCCCTTTCTTCCTTGTTATAGAATCCTGATTTTGTTAATGATGATCTTGTGCCATTATTGGTTTAAGCTGATCAGGTCACTTTTGTTATCATTTGCCAGATACTTTTTTTTTCCAGACTTCCTTGCAGCTAGTGCTGACCATATGACCTAGTTCTGGCCAAGGAGACATAACGGGAAATCTTTATCCTTGGAAAGATTTTCCTCCATGATAAAAACAAAGCCCTTTTCTGCCCATCCCTTTCTTTCCAGCTTGGGCACTGGTATGACTATGTGATAGCTGGAACTGTGGAAGCCATCTTGTCACCATGAGGTCACAAGTTCAAGGATGAGAGTCTCACACAATGTATATGCTGAAACAGAAGGATGAGAAAAGTCTGTTTTTTTTCTTTTTTTTTTTTTTTTTAATCACATTGTTGAGCTTCAGAACAAACCCTGGGCCCACCTACCTCCAGGCTCTCACCATATAAACAATGATTGTCTTCATGGTTCAGCCCATTACCATTCAGATTTTCTGTTATGGCAGCCCAATGCATTCTGGAGTGGTGAGGGATATGGTGAAGATGGAAGAGAAGAGTGTGGGTGATAAATGAGGAAAGTGTGTATCACAGTGCTGTGAAAAGATCACTGTGCTGAGAATTGGAGACCTTTTCCTAATTAGCTGTGTAACCTTGAGTAATTCACTCACCTCTTCAGGCCACAATTCCCTCTCCCGAGAGTAGAAGGCATTTAACTAGATGATTTCTAGGGATTTTGCAGTTCTAACATTGACTCTGAACATACAGTCAAGTCGCTGGCTGCCACAGCTGGGCAGATATTCACAGAGGATTTTGGAGAACTGTTAATTATGCCCAAGGAAAAGGTTGAGAATAGTTGTTCCTTAGCAAATGCTTAGCTCTGGGCAAGTGTCTTTTTCATTGCTGAGTTTGTGTGTGATAGAAGTCTTACCTGCTCTAAGGGACTTTCATTGAATGTTCATTAGGTGCCTCGTTTATAAAAAAATGATTTGCAGGAGAGGAACAAATGCTTCCTTTTCAGGAGCAGGTGTTGTGGGATGAGAAACATGCTGGCCAACGCCTTGTCATCCAAATTCACGGAAATCTCTGGTATCCTGGGCAGCTCTGACACCATTCTGGGGAGAGAAATAAGGGGACACATCTTCTGAATAAACTAGTCTATTTATTCAGTTTCTGGTTCTGCAGAATAGTGCTTTGGCCAGATCCCAGAGAAGCATCAGCAGGGAGAAAAAAATTACCTTATATTCTGCTTTAGCCAACAGCGTTTTCCTGCCCAGACTCTGCAAAACGGACTTGCTTAGCTTTGCAGGCTCTTCCAGCTGCCACTGTTTCTCTCGCCTTCTGGTTACACGTGCCCCTGGCTCACTCACGTTTCTTCAGCTCTGTGTTGTTGTTGTTGCTGTTTTCACCTCCGATCATTTTTCTTTAATTTCTCCTTGCTCTTTACCGCAGCGATACCCAATAAGCTTTTCCCTTTTCTTCCATTTCCTCCTGCCTTCTAGTGTCTCTGTCACCCTCTTCTCCTTTCTCCACCTCCTGCTACGTTCCCAAAGCCTTCTTCGAGTTTTGAGTATTGATGTCCCTAAAATCAAATGAGAACTTTGGGAGTCATGATCATCTGACATAATCACACAAAAGGATTTTACCAGCTACTATTTGCTGTTCAAAGAAAATTTCGCAGCTACGGTCTTGCTCTATTTTCCTTAATAGTATTCTGCAGCCTAATTTTTAGCTCTGTAAACATGTTGGATAAAAGTGGAATTTGGGAAGAAGGATAAATTCTAGGGCATAACTGAGGCAGAGCAGTGGAGACCACCTGAGCATGTGAATGTCATTCGTTTACATACACATTTTACAAACCTCCGTTGAAGAGGACTATGAAATTCTAAAGCACAGAGCTAAGGACTGTAAGGGGAGATACATTACCTTATACACATACATGTCACATATAGAGCTTCTATAGAGGAGAAGCAGGCAAGAGTTCAGAGAGGAAAAATTTCCACTTACAGCAAGACATGCCCTAGGAGACATCAAGGTTAAATGCTGTGTTTCATCATAACTGATTCTAACCAGCTCAAGTGGACTGAAACACCAAAGCCCTGCTGGACCCATGTAAAGACTTGTCCCTGAACAATGGAAATGGATTTGCGTGAACCCACCAGGCACAGACCTTCAGATTAATTTCCAGAGTGCTGGTTTTCAAGCCTTAGTCACTGTGAACCCTGCTTTGTAGATTTATCCCTGACTTTCCTTCCTCAGCTCACTGTTCAGTGAATTTTTTAGCTTGTGTGTGCTTCTTTGCCTGGCAAGTCAATAAACTGGGCTTTGTGGGTTTTGTTTATTTTTATTATTTTATAGCTCTGGCATTCTTCATTTTATTGTTTTTTAGAATATAGGCTGTAGGGAAGCCAACTAATGCTTAACATCTGGCAGCAGCACATAAAAAATTCTGAACAGTAAGAACAACTGAAAGAAAAACAACCAGACCCAACAACAGCACAGTAGCGTAATTATAGGAAGTCTCACTCCTCCAGCAGGGCCTTGCTAAGGAATGAGATGCACAACAATTTCCCAGCTCAGGTAATTTCTAACTAGGAGTTGGTTTCAGCTAGACTAAGCCAGTTTCAACTGTGAAACTGTTCAGTATCTAGATCTGAGTATTGCTTCTAGATGTTTGTATGGCCTCTTTGCTTGGTTTCACATTCAAAGTTTAGCAGACTGATAAGGAACAAAGGCCATAATTTTAACAAAAATCGCTTGCCTGCTACTTTTTAATTACTCAGCAGGTATTGCTGCAAAATTTGTTTGTTTAGGTAGGAGTTGTGCATCTTTTACTCTTGGACTGATACTTGGATTTTCTCAGAAGGATCCAGAACTCGAGTTCATTTTGTTTTGCTGTCTTACTTAAGAAACTCAGGAGATTTTCGGTTCCAAGTGGTGCTCTACAGCACAGCTTTCAAACTGAAAATTATTGGAGTCCTGTACATTATTCCTCACAGAAAGAAACAGCTGGCCCTTTCCCCATAAGTGTACTTTCTTCCTCATCAAGATGCTGTTATGATTTGTTTTTCCTCTAATGGCAGATTACTAACGTTCTACATATTTGTGAAGGGAATTTATCAAAAATGTAGCAGAATCTATTTGATGTACTCCTTGCTGTAGCCTTAAAGTATTACAACCCATCTGGGTTTCTGCCTCTTTAATTAAGAGTGGCTTCAGTTTACCTTTCCACACACTGTGTCTCTATTTTCTTTATTTATACGCAGAAGGGGGAGAATGTAAAATAAACCATAGAAGTAAGATGCCACAGAGATCATAATTGTGTCTTTATTCGCTGCTGGTTTACTCCTGAGTTTTTGCTTTTGCATTAGTTCCTCATCTTTCTCTTCTCTTAGTTAACTTCTTTAAATGGAATTAGATGGCCTGCATGAAACGTAGGCAGTTTACAGTCTTTCCTTCCATTGTAATCAATAACCACTTCCTTATAAATTGCTGTAAGTTCAGGTTTCTATAGAAAATTTCCTGGCACACCTACAAAAATTTTTTTAAATTAAAAATTTAAAATTTTTACTGAAGTGTAATTGAGACCTACAACATTTTTTAACAGTTTGAAAACTAATCTTCAAAGGTTTGGAATAGTGATTTATACCACTTTTATTATATAAACACCATCTTTATATCTTGGGTCAGGACAACTCAGGTAAACAAACAAACAAACATATGAAAAGGAAGAAAATAAAAATCATTCAGAGATGATCACTCTCAACGATGTCCCAAGCTGAGTCATTTTTTTGAGAAGTATTCTAGTGTGGTTCTAAATTAGCCTACTTAATTCTCTTCCCCTGACAGTCCCTTCAAATTGCCCAAACAGCTGCCCTCTGCACCTTTCAACCAAAGGCAACAGAGGCTGTCCATCTCGAGCTCCCGGTGGTGGTTCTGCATTGGCAGAGTTTTCGTCTCCAGCACTCTGTGTGCGGGTGTGGACGATGCTTCTTATCTCCCATTTCTCCTGGGGCAGTCTGGGGGGTAGTCAGCCTCAGCTGAATCTCAGAAAGTACCAGATCAAAACCCCAAATTGGCTCCATCTTGAGTTACTGAAGTTGGATGAGAGTGAAGTTATTACTGGGTGCAGCATCTGGTCTTCAGGTCCCAAGGCCACAGGCAGAATGTTACAGTCTGGGAAGCGTAGCAATTTTAGCATCTCACGTAACAGCTTAAGTTTTCCACAGCCTGAACTCAGTTAATTTCCACAGCCCACTGGGGAGGTGACCATGGAAATGCCACACATTTCCGCAATAGATGCAATATCCTGTCATTGGTCAATTATTTGCATAAACACCAAAACGTTGCCTGTAATTCCGGGGGACACAGGGCCCTTGTGAAGTGGCTCTGGTCTGCAGATCAGGTGCACAGGTCTCCTGATCTAGACTGTCACTTGTTTCAGCTGGTCATTTGGCGGACATTGCAGGACAAACCATGCATAGTTGAGGCTGACAGCATGTGCCTATAGGGCAGAATTGTCTGTTAATGGGCAGAAAAAACCCACAGCTCCTGAAAGCAAGCATGTAGATGACACCCTCTTGTGCTGGTGAGGCTGGAGCAACAGGCATGCACTTGAACTGCTGCTGGGACTGTGAACAAGAGCAGCGTTTCCTTGGGACACCCAGACAGTATCTGTCAGTGTGGTTATGTAGCATTATTTTAATTGACTGTTTAGAGTTTCATTGTATGGATATACTGTAATTTATTTAACCAATATTTAAAGTGTTTGCAATTTTTCACCATTATACACAGTGCATAATGAACTTCCTTATAGGTATTTCTCTGTGAATTTGACCCATAATGTCCTTGGGATAAATTCTTGTGAATAGAATTGCTGGATCAGACTTTAAAATGTTGATATATAGTGTCCGGTGACCATCTAAAAAGTTGCATATCAAGAATATGAATCAATTACCTATGTTTTCTTTCAGTATTTTAACTAAAATGTGTATTTTTACATTTAGATATTTGCTCCATCTGAAATTTATTTCAATGGTAGAGATTTGTCATTCCTGTTTTTCCAAATGACTAAGTCAGTTTTCCCAGCTCATTTTGTTGAATGGTCCACCTTTATCATGTATCGGAATCTCATTAATATATGAATCAGTTTCTGTACTACTGAGCTTTCTTTTAATCATTGTATAATGCTTTACTTTTTATACTTATACGTTTTAATATCTAGTAGGACAAATACTCCATTATTCTGCTTAGCTATTTATTCATGCTCATTCTTTCAGAACTTTGAAATTAATTTTTTTCCATATCAAAGAAAAAAAAACCCTAAAAACTTTTATTGGAATTTGCACTGAATGTACAGTTTGATTTCAGGAGAGTTGTTATTTTTTATAATATGGAGGATGTGTTCAAAAATAGAATTATTTTTCCATTTATTCAAATATCCTGTGTTCCCTCAGCAGAATTTTATTGTTTTCTTCACATAGGTCTTGTACATGTCTTGTGAAACTTTATTCCTAGGAATTTTATATATTTTATTGCCATTATTCAAGGGATCTCCCCCCTGCCATTACAGCTATCTCACCTGTTCCACTGAAGTGGCTGGTCCACTTAGCTCCTTGCTGCACAGTTGTCTGGAAGCTCCAGCTCCCACCTATGCTTTGATACCTGCAGGGAACAGCAGAGTGGAGGCTGGGCCAGGCTCCCTGCCTTCTCCTCCTCCCCTGACAGTCCCCCCCTCCTTGGTCCCAGTGTGAAGGTGGAGGTCCAGCTGTCCTAGGAAATAAGAGAGGATCAACCAACCTCGCAAAACTCCCCAGAAGTGACCAGCAATGAAAAAATGAACTTATTGCAAGTTCATTGTACCCTGTAACTGAGGTCAGCTTCCACAGGCTGTGGCTGTGGCGTCAGGAGTTGAGGCTGGGGGCTACTAGAAGTTCTGGCCTCTTACCTGATCCCCCTCTGAGGGGCCCTGTGGCCTGGAGCCTGGGAAGTCAGCCTGGCGTGTTCTGTTGGGAGTGTCCAGGCCCCTCCCTGAGAATACTGTTCTGCCCACGGTATGCAGAGGAAAAGCTACGGAGGGGAGAGAGGGAGCCCTAGCTTTTCAGGAGAGACAGGAAATCTCCCCAGGGCTCTGTCCCACAGGGAAAAAAAAAAAAAAAAAATCTCTGAAAAACAAGGGAGCTCAATGTTTTTTTAGTTCTGATTTCTATCTCAGTCATTAAAAATCAAGCTTTAAAAATAAGACCCTATCCACTATGTTTTAATAATCATCACTGGGGCTTAAAGTGATTAATAACAGAAGACTTTTGTTTAAATATTAAACATTAATGGTTTTGTTCTGCTCTTGAGAACTGGAGCAGACAGTTGGAAAATGGGCTCTCAACATGCCCTGCCCTTGGGGTCCGGGTTGGTTACAAACGTGACCCTTGAGAGATGGTGCTGTAATCAGAGGACACTTCCATCCCACCATGGTCCTGGGCTGCACCCTCCCCCGGGCAGCATGGGACTTCACAAAAGCCTTTTGCATTTTTTGTTTCCCAGATGACTGATGGGTTTGTTGGAGAGGAATTTATTGTCACTGCTTCTTTCGTTTGATGTCACATGACTACTCTGAGGCTCAAAAAGCCAAATCCCTTATCTTAATAATAGCTATCATCTGGCACTGAGCTCACACTTTATATGCATTATTCTATTTAAAGTTTATAGTACCCCGAGGGGTATGTAATATTATTCCTATTTGAAATATGAGGATATAGAGAAATGTTAAATAACTTTCCCAGTACACCCAGCTTGTAAGATTTGGAAACCATTCTTAGCTGATTCCAAATAATAAAGTGCTCTTTCTCTTGCCCTAGCTCACCTAACTAAATACTAATTAAATAACTGTTGCAGCTCTCTTGAGACATGACCACCTCCCAGATCTTAGACCAGCTCCTGTTTGTTTTTGAGTGAGTGGTGTGTCAGGATGATTTCAGAGCATGGGCAGCCGGGAGTAGTGGCATAAATATAATAGAAAACACTGACACTGGATTTTACCAAGTGCCCGACACTGTTCTGACTACTTTGCGAGCATAAATCTTTGAAGTCTCACAACAACCCATCACTTATCCCTCCGCTCTACACTTCAGTCACAGAGACAGCCTGCACGTGGTGGAGTGGGGACACAGGTCGGCTGGTCCCAGAGTCCTGTGCTCTTATACATACAGGGTTTCCATGACTAAGATGGGGGGAGGGGAGCTTTCAGAGCAGGGTGAGGGCTGGTGGTTATCAAGAGTTCTATTTGAGCAGTTTATATTTGAGGTGGAGTATTTGGTATCCAAGTGGAGCTATCCAGAAGGCATTTGGGTATCAATGTGGCCTAGGCATATAGGTAGTGCGTAAAGCCTGAGATAAGAGGAAATCACCTCTAGAAAATGTACAGGTGGAGAGGAGTAGAGGCCCATGGCCCCTTCCACATCTGGAGGGTAGGCAGAAGAGGCAGGGTAGGCAAAGGACCCAAAGGACTCCTCTCTTTCTCTTATACCTCACATCCCAACACTCAGCGAGACCTGTGGATTCCCACCACTCCTTTCCATGCCTTAGAATAAGCCATCAGAACAAAAACAGAAACATAGATCAATGGAACAAGATAGAAAGCCCAGAGTTAAACCCACGCACCTATGGTCAACTAATCTATGACAGAGGAGGCAAGGATATACAATGGGGAAAAGACAGTCTCTTCAATAAGTGGTGCTGGGAAAACTGGACAGCTACATGTAAAAGAATGAAATTAGAACACTCTCTAACACCATACACGAAAATAAACTCAAAATGGATTCGAGACCTAAATGTAAGACCGGACACTCTAAAACTCTTAGAGGAAAACATAGGAAGAACACTCTTTGACATACATCACAGCAAGATCTTTTTTGATCCACCTCCTAGAGTAATGGAAATAAAAACAAAAATAAACAACTGGGACCTAATGAAACTTCAAAGCTTTTGCACAGCAAAGGAAACCATAAACAAGATGAAAAGACAACCCTCAGAACAGGAGAAAATATTTGCAAACGAATCAATGGACAAAGGATTAATCTCCAAAATATATAAACAGCTCATGCAGCTCAATATTAAAAAAACAAACAACCAAATCAAAAAAATGGGCAGAAGACCTAAATAGACATTTCTCCAAAGAAGACATACAGATGGCCAAGAAGCACATGAAAAGCTGCTCAACATCACTAATCATTAGAGAAATGCAAATCAAAACTACAATGAGGTATCACCTCACACCAGTTAGAATGGGCATCATCAGAAAATCTACAAACAACAAATGCAGGAGAGGGTGTGGAGAAAAGGGAAACTTCTTGCACTGTTGGTGGGAATGTAAATTGATAACAGCCACTATGGAGAACAGTATGGAGGTTCCTTAAAAAACTAAAAATAAAATTACCATATGACCCAGCAATCCCACTACTGGGCATATACCCAGAGAAAACCATAATTCAAAAAGACACATGCACTCCAATGTTCATTGCAGCACTGTTTACATGAGCCAGGTCATGGAAGCAACCTAAATGCCCATTGACAGACGAATGGATAAAGAAGATGTGGTACATATATACAATGGAATATTACTCAGCCATAAAAAGGAACGAAATTGGGTCATTTGTTGAGATGTGGATGGATCTAGAGACTGTCATACAGAGTGAAGTTAAGTCAGAAAGAGAAAAACAAATATTGTATATTAACGCATATATGTGGAACCTAGAAAAATGGTACAGATGAACCGGTTTGCAGGGCAGAAATAGAGACACAGATGTAGAGAACAAACGTATGGACACCAAGGGGGGAAAGCGGGGGGGCGGGGTTGGTGGTGGTGTGATGAATTGGGCAATTGGGATTGACATGTATACACTAATATGTACAAAATAGATAACTAATAAGAACCTGCTGTATAAAAAAATAAATAAAATTTAAAAATTAAAAAAAAAAAAAAAGAATAAGCCATCAGAGCAGCTCACTCCTACAATCTAGAGTCCCCGCTGACAGGATGCTCTGGTTGCCCCACCCTCCTCACTAAGGTCCAGCCACATCAGCCTTCTTGTTCTGGACGTGCGGGCAGGCTCCCCTCAGGGCCTCTGCACTGCTCTTCCCTTGCAGGCAATGAACTTCCCTAGATGGTCCCAGGGCTCCAACCACTGCTTTGTCTACTTCCTACTCAAATGCCACCTCCACGTAGGGACCTCTCCTGACCACCCTATGGAAAAGAGCACCCCCAACACTCTCTTTCTCCTTAACCTGCTTTAGTTTCCTTCATAGCCCTTATTACTACCCACATTGTAGTACAGCTCATTAACCACTCCTCCCTGTAACAGTCAACTCCACGACAGCATGTTGATTCACTGCTGTGTTCCCAATGCCCAGAAGAGTACCTGGCACCGTAGGAGACATGGCAAATATCTGTGAATGAACGAATGCTTGAAAAGAAACTGATAAGTAGTGGTTGAGGAACACGAGGAGTGTGCTACCACAAAAGGAAGAGGAGAGTGTTTTAAGAAGCAGAATGTCCATCTGTGTCTAATGCTGATGATGATCAAGGGGATGAGGATGCAGTACTGACCTTGGCTTTGGATGCTGATGTTCTTCCCATTTATTGTTCTTCCCATTTATTGTAACTTTATTGTTATTGGTGTGATAGAGACTCATCTGCAAGGATGGTCATTGCAGCCTTGTGGGTAACAGCAAAACATTGAAACAGACAAGGGTGGATAGGCATCATTAACTTAAGGGTTGAATACATTATTCTTTTCCTTTTTTTCTTCCAGTTTTATTGAGATATAATTGACGTACTACACTGTGTAAGTTTAGGGTATTCAGCATAATGGTTTAATCATGGAGTGATTACCACAATAAGTTTAATGAACATCTGTCATCTCATACAGGTACAAAATTAAAGAAATAGATAAAAAATTTTTTTCCTGTGATGAGAACTCTTAGGATTTACTTTCTTAACAACTTTCATATGCAGCATACAGCAGTGTTAGTTATATTTATCATGTTTTATGTCACATCCCTAGTACTTATTTACCTTATAAGGTTGGATAAATTATTACATCCATACCATGGAATATTATGCAGTCATCCAAAAAGAGGGAGCTCTACAGTATTTTCTGGAAAGATGTCCAGATACATTAAATGAAGAAAGTAGGTTGGAATTCAGTTTATGGTACAATTCCTTTTTTGTTTGTTAGAAAAGATATGTATCTACTAAGAAAAAATTGGGATAGATAAACAATAAATTATTTCAGAAATTTTCTCTGTGTGGGTTTGATGTCTGGGGAGATTTTCACTTCTTATTTTATACAGTTTTTTAAGTGGTAGGACTATGGGAATTTTTTTTCTCTTTGCGGTTTGCACATATTTCCCAAGTAATCTATTTAAATAAATAGATGAAAAAAAATTGAGGGTGAAGGTTGGAGGCTCTGGACCAGACAACAGCCAGACGTCCCAGAAGGGAAGTTCCAGACATGAGTGGAATGCTTTCTGCTCATTTGCTTCTCCTCTGAATATATGGGAAGCCTCATACAATTGGGCTGCTGGATGGCAACTGTCATGAAAGGGTGCTGGTCTTGAGCTGGCTACCCTGTCTCTCCCACAGGGAGAACTTTCTGGAATGTGCCAGTCCAGTGGTCTGTGAAGAGTTCCTCTAGCTTATGCCAAAACTTAGTCACTGACACCATCACTTATTTTACTTAAACTTTTTTTCTCCCCAAGACACCTAGAGTCTGTGAAGTGCACTCTGAAGAGAACACGGCATGCAGACCCAGTTCTTCCTTCTTCTAGACGCATCACGTGTCCGGCTTCCTTTGACAACTGAGCAGAGGGAGATACGTGGCTTGCCTACTAGAGATTTCATAGCAGAGCAAAATTCACCTTTTTTCAATAGGTAAGTAAGAGTCAAAGTCATCCTCTAAAACAGATTTTCTTGGAAAATAGAAACTGGTAATTTATCCCATGGATTATATTTTTAAAAATTAAATTCCACTTTTAGTAATGAGAATTGATGACGGATGCTCATGTTCTTCCCTTTTTATGTTGTTGAAGACACAGGATGGAGGCAGTCTGTGTGTAGGAGAGTCAGCAAAATCTTTATCCTTTTCGCAGTCAGACTTCTTGAGAGAGGAGTCCCTATTTGCTGTCCCTTCCTCACCCCTCTGCCTCATGACTTGCTTCCTGTGGACTCCCACTGCCTGTCTCCATTTGCTGTCTCTCCTTGGTCACTTGAATGCCAGGAGACTGTCTTGTGTCCCCAGGACCCAGCTGGGCCCTCCCTGTACAACATATGCCCGGGGGACCCAAGCTCTCACTCACCATCTGCCTTCACTTGGGTTTTTCCCTTTGCCTGGACAGCCCTTCCCTCATTTTTCTACCTTTTTGTGACAAGCTCAACTGTCTCTCCCTTGGAGAATCTTCACTGGCCACTCCCTCCCATCCACAAGGAGAGCGGGATCTTCCCCAGTCTGTGTCCCCCACAACTGTGAGCAGACTTCAGGTACGAAGCTTCCGTGAGGTCACTGTGCTGTGTCATCACGTAGCTCATGTCTGCCTCTTCCGGTAGACTTCTGCATCCTTAGCTCCTAACCCAGTACTTGGGGTAGGGCAGGTGCCCAGCTCGTGTTGGCTGAATAAATAAATGAATGATTCCCATGGGAATATGAAAGGCAAAACCCACGATTTTGCTGGGGACTCAGTATCCTGATGATAAGAATACTGAAGAGCCACACACACCCAATCTCCCCACCCAGGTACCTTCCTGACCCCCCTTCTTCCAAGTCTACACAGAAGGTGGCTCAGGAGTTGTAAATCCCATTCCCAATTCTGTTTCTGACTCATTCCAGCCCTTTAAATTACTCACTTCCTGTCTCTGATGGCATTTGCTCGTTTATAAAGCAAGGTGACCCTTGAAGGATGATAACAACTGAGAGCTTATAAAAGATTTAGAGCACCGTGAGCTGTGTAAATGCTCGACGTGGTTATGAATCAGTAAAGTGAGTGAGTGAGTGCAGACTGCTAAGCTCTCCCCTGCATTGCTGGCTACTTTATCTGTCAAACTAAAAAAGTACTAGAACCACCCCAAGGGGAGAGAGTCTAGATAGTCACTCTTCCTCATGAGTAATTTCTTATGAGGAACAACAAATAAGACAAGAAGCCAGGATTCTGGATGATGGGGGAGTGGGGCGGAGAGGGGCTGTCTCTCTCGTTCTAATTCCCGTTTTCCGGTGTATTTAAGTGTGTGCCTGCAAAGAGAAGGATGCATAGATTATTAGTACCCGAAGGCAGTTCCTGTGAAGGGAAGAGAATTTATGTGTTGCGGTGACATTTCCTTCCGAGGGGTGCTGAGTGAATCCAAGGTCGTTGTGGATGTTTACCTCTTGATTTCCTCTGTGGAGAGGAGTGTCCACTCCAGCATCATTTCTCGGCATCTTAGCAACACCCTGAGGGTGGAGGAGGTCCTTCCCTTTCTTATCTAGTCAGGCCATGGTGAGCCGTGAGTGCTGTTGGACCCCTGACCTCCCCCACAAAGAATACCTTACAGATCAGAAATAATTAGCTGATTCATTCCATGGCCAGAGGAGTGAGGCAATGCCAGATGCCGATTAGCTTGGCATATAAACACATCGCTTCCCAGCAGTCAGGTCTAATTGTTAATACAAGCACTAAAAAATGACAAGCGGTCCGGGGAGTAAGGTTCCTTTTTTAGAACACGATTGGCTTCAGGCCTAAAAGTGAGGAACTTGATACATCGGCTTTTCTCCTGTGCTTTCATAATAATGTATGGCATGCTGTCTAATATTATGGGTTTTAGTTAAGCCTTTTATCTTTCCAGTTGTGGGGAAAAAATGGCAGGATGGGTGTGTCCCCCTGAAGGATGAAGATGGTGGGTTTCTCCCCGTCACCCTGTTAGGTGTTCAGAGGTCCCCTCTGCACTTACAAGTGCCCTGAGGGCCCTGTGGATGAAGTCTATGCTGGTGGCAGGCCAGGGTGGGCTGACAACTCATCCTGCAGGCATTGCTGAGAGTGAGGGAGGAACGGTCCCAGCACATAAAGACTGGATGGTCCACAGCTGCAAGTTTGGGGCCTGGGCCTGTGCAGTTCTTATTGAAGTGAAAGGTTTTCATTCTCTCCTGGGAAGGGCCAGCCTTACCCTTGGGTTGGGTCAAATGCCTCCTTCTAATGCTGAAAAGACCAAAAAGCTGTAAAGCTGTATTCAGACATTCCTAAAAAGCTCAAATATTCGTATATAGCCACACATATAAAATATGCATACGCAGTGTATAACTGTTTACAATATGTGTATAGGTGTGTGTTGGTGTTATATATGTGTACATATATATACACACATACATATATATGCGTTTTATACATATTATACATATACATATATGTACGTGTGTGTGTATTCTCATATTCTCAAGGTAACACCATATCTTGAGAAACCCCTTCTCTAACCACATTTTTCCTGGGCAACATGGGAATCACCTCCTTAGTATCTGCTATCAAAGACTTTCAAATAGAATAAAAGCAATTCTTTCCAGCTTACGGTAGCATACATGAAATTAAAACTGGAATAGGCCACGTGAGAGTTTTTTATTCAATTTATATTTCATTTTGAAACTTAAATAGTATCTTGGAAAAACACTTCCAGTACACTGACTGGTGAGAGCCTGGGTTCGGTCTTCCAGCCTGGTGCTGTGATTATGCTTTGGGATGTGTCTACTGACATATGAAGTGGGTTGGGGACTATAACACCAAGAGACTCCCAACCCCCTTGTATCCAGTCCAGGGCTAAATGCCTGTACATTTGTAGATTCCACCTTTGTGACTAGATCCCGGAACACATTGCTGAGGCGGCCACCCCCCCCCCCCGACAAATATCGTACACTTAAACAACCACAGCGAACTGAAGCTCAGTGAAGCACTAGGGGAAGGTCTCAGATCTTCAGAATGTTTAGGGACCTCTGTGATTGGTGGCCTCGAAACACTGCCAGTTTATTTACCTTTTACATTCTATGGGCATGATCCCAGCAGGCTGGTCCCCAAATGTAATCTACCCCCATATTTTAAAGGGCAACTCTTTGCTCTGACAAAATTATTGGCCTCTTAGCTTTTTGGATATTCTGTCTAAAATTATAATGGTTTCCTTATTGGTAAACTTCAAGTCAGCTTCTCAGGTTAATATTTTACGTAGCAAGTAAGATCCTTGGACATGGCTATTATATGCATAAGCGCATTATACATTGAATAACTGTGAACAAATATGTTAGGAATTGCATACAATTGTGGTAGTTCTGGACTATGTCTTAGAGTCTATAGACAGGAATCGGTTATGAGCTGGGCTGCCGAGTTCAGTAGAAGCCCCTGGTGATTGAAAATACTGAATAAATTTCTATAGAACCTGTTCCTAAGTTCTTTTGACAGGTCAAGTAACAGTTTTTAAGGTGAGACAGAGATGTATTCTCACCCCTCTCCTTTAAATTTATAGTTTAATGACTTGAAAACACACACACACTCACACACCTCAGGGATAGCAGATAGGTGTCACTCTTCATGGAAATGCCATCTGATTGGTGGAGACCACTCTGAGTGCTGCATTTCAAAGAACTGTGAAATGGTCAATGGAAAAACATGGTAGTTGATTAGACATCCACTAAGGGCATGAGGAGTGGCAGGGGCTGAGGGTGATTTGCTGTATAAATATGAGGGCTCTTTTTGTGAGGAGAAGGTAATGTAGATGAAGAATCAAATATCACATCGACTTGGTGTTGAATCTGTCGGGTATATTTTTATTTCATCCAGGCTTGTTAAAACAACTGCAACAGGCATTCCGTACATAGTAATAGCCACCTCAAAACATCAAAAGTTCAACTAGAATTTGTGTAGCGAGTGTAAAACAAGTGACTCAATTTAAGGCAGGAAATGGGAAAGAAACTTGGTTAGTTCATCGTAAGCTAGTTATATATGAAACAGTTAACATTAAGCTGAATTCATATATTATCCCTAAACCCACATTTGCCATGTTCCATGATTTCCTACTATTAACCAAAACATATTTCGCAAACCTTAACCTTCATAAACACAGGAAGTATGCATTTTAATTGGGTAAAGATACGCTTTGTAGTAAAATAATTTTATAAGAGGGCCCTTATCTCTTTGCATTGGGTAGCAGGGAACAAATCTGTGACTTGTGAAGGAAAACAGAGAAGAGTCAAATTTATATTCCTTGAGACCTTTGCCTCAATCTGATTAGTTAGCAAATAGTTTTCCTTTTAATTGTTTAGTTCACTAGGCCATAAATTCAGCTTCCTTATCATCACAGAGCAAGGCATTTTATAGCACAGCATCCAGAATAAACAAAAGCACTTTAAGCCCAAGTGATTTGCTTCATAGTTTCCCTGTGAGAGAGTCATAATTAAAGTTGACTCTCTTCTTAAATAGTAGCTCACGTTTCTGATTGCCTATTTCCCTTTCTCAGAGAAGGGCTTGTATTAGTCTATTCGTCTATAGAAAAAGAAAACAAATAACAAGATGCTTTCAGACAACGATTCTAAATGCATTCAGAAATTGCATTTGGCTGCCAGTCACAGAGACCTGACTGTAGTGACTTAAGCAAATTAGATTATTTTCTCTGTTGTCAGAGAAGGATGGACGTTGGCACGTGCGCAGTGGCTCTGTGCACTGTCAGTGACCCAGGCTCCTGGTGACTCCGTGCTCTTCCATCTTTGGTATGGGGCCTGCCTCTCAAACTTGACTCATGGCGCAAGATGGAAGGAGCTTCAGCAACCATCACGTCTCCATTCCAGGGAGGAAGTAGGAAGAAGAGGCTCTGGGTATTTTTCTAGATACCTTCTGAGAAGTCACGCTTAACAGCTGAACGAATTCCAGATGACTCTGGGCTTCGTCTGTCTCCATGGCCCTCAGCCAATGGATCAACTCTGCATTAGGCTCGACACAGGGCGCCAGTGTCTTGCCTCCTGCTTCCTGCCTGCACGCGGCGGCTCTGGTCTCCAAGCTTCGCCGTCACCAACCCGGCCCGAGGAGCGTAGAGGCCGCAGGACACCCATGCTTGTGTGATTGGGAAGGGGGAGAGTTACTGCTCTGCGGTGAGGCTTTGGCTAAGGGGAAATGTCAGATCTACTGGTCTTAGAAGAACTTGGCCGTTGCTATTGTGAAGTGACTCAACAGGCTGCAGAGCTGACCCATTTCCCCCAAAACACTCGGCCGTGTGGAGGAGCCTGGTTACCTGATGAAACGTACCCTCTCTGAGCCTCAGTTCATCTGTAAAATTCACAGATTGGTTGGGATGAATGAATAAGGTAATGGGCACAAAATGTGAACCACACAGCAAACGCGCAGTAAGTGGTCTCTATGATTACGAGTTTTCCATTCCCTGGCTTCAGTTCTAGAACATGAATCCCTTCTGCCATGGATGAAAGACTATAGTACAGCGGGAGAATCTCAGCTGCAGTGCCTCTGCTCTCAGGGAAGATGTTCTTTCTGTGTTCAGTGCTGAAGCTCTAGTCCTGGCTCCTTTGTCAAAGCTGCAGTCAGTCCATCTCCCTGCAAGAATTCAGGGATAGTTCATGACATTGGCATTATAATTTTCTCTTTGTCAGCTTTGCTACAACAGATAATACCCAGGCTGCAGAATTTGGACAGTGAATTAATGGAGAATTAAGCACTCAGTCTCCGGGATCTCAATCAGTGTGACTGCGGGGCTCCATGAGCTGGCCTGGCAGATAAGACCTTTCAGGTTCTGACTGCATTCAGGGTAGACCCTTGAGGACAGGCCTGCAGCTACCCAGTGAGTGCCCTGTTACCACCTCTGGCTTCCTCAGAGCAGGAAGCAGGACAGATAGTGGTCTGGCTGGTGGAACAGGCCTTTAGAGTCAGATAATCCATCTGCATTTGAACACCGGCTCAGCCACTTACCAGCTGCGTGACCCTGTAGAAGTCACTGAACACCTTTGCAGCTCAGTTTATTTGTTTTTTCATCTGGGAAGAAGCTGCTATGGCCTACGTGGAACATACTTCAATAAACGATAGCCACCATTATTAGTAAACTGGGTTCATCTTTGCTATATGTATGTGTATATATATATGTGTGTGTGTGTGTATATGTATATATATATATATTAAAAGCAGATTTATTGAGGTTTAATTTGGATACAGTGAGATTAATTCATTCATTTTAAGTGTATGGTTTGAGGAGTTTTGGCAAATGTGTATCCATGTAATCACCGCCACAGTAAAGACATGGAACATTTTTATCACCACCCCCCAAGCTTTCTTTGTGCCTCTCTATAGTCAATCCCTGACCCCCATCATCCCTGGCCTCAGACAATCAGTGATTTGCTATCATTATAGTTTTTACCTTTTCTAGAATTACATAAAAATGGAATCATATACTATAGTCTTTTGTGTCTGGCTTATTTCTCCATGAATAATGTTTTTGAGATTTATCCATTCTATGTGTATATTAGTAGTTTGTTTCTTTTTATTGCTGAATAGAATTCCATTTAACAGTTGATGGACTTTTGGGATATTTCCAGTTTAGGGCTATAATTAACAATGCCGCTATGAACATTCATATACAGTATGTGCACATATGCTTTAATTTCTCTTGGGTAAATACCTAGGACTGGAATTACTAGGTCATATGGTATGTTGAATTTGATGAAACAAACAAACTACTGGCTGTCTTCTGAGTGCCTCTACCATTCTGCCCTTCCACCAACAACACATAAGATTTAGAGTTGCTTTAACTCCTCACCAGTACTTGGTATTGTCATTTCTTTTAATTTTAGCTGTTCTAATATGTGGACAGGGATATCTCATAGAGGTTTTAATTTTTTATTTCTCTGATAACTAGTGATGCTGAGTATCTTTTCGTGTACTCATTGGCCATTAGTATATCTTCTTTCATGAAATGCCCAATTTTTTGTCCATTTTAAAATTGGATTGTTTGTCTTCTTATTGTCGTGCTAGTATGGATCTATTTCTGGACTCTTTATTCTTTTCCACTGGTCCAAATGCCTATGCTTTTGTCAACGCGATACTGACGTAGGTTTATCGTAAGTATGAGGTCAGACAGTGTAAGTCTTCTAACTGTTCTTTTTCAAAGTATTTTGGTATTTCTAGGTCCTTTTCATTCCCAAATAAATTTTAGAATCAGCTTGTGATTTCCTACAGAGCATCTGCTGGGGTTTTGATGGAGATTGCATTGAGTGGATAGGTTAATTTGAGGAGAAATAGCATCTTAATGAGATTGAATCTTCCAATTCACATGATATATTTACCCTTTTATTTAGGTCTTCTTTAATTTCTCTCAGTAATGTTTTATAGTTTTCAATACAAAGATATTGTGTAAGTTTGATCAAATGTATTCCTAAGTATTTTATTTTGTTTTTTTGGTGTTACTATACATGGATTTTTTTCTAAATTTCATTTTCTAGTTGTTCCTTGCTGATACATGGAAATGCAATTGATTTTTGTATGTTGACCTCGATCCTTGTGACCTTACTAAATTCGC
Source organism: Balaenoptera borealis (assembly GCF_965194805.1). Lineage (NCBI taxonomy): Eukaryota > Metazoa > Chordata > Mammalia > Artiodactyla > Balaenopteridae > Balaenoptera > Balaenoptera borealis. The sequence continues at coordinate 10,402,118 of NC_138877.1, forward strand.
TTATTAGTTCTAGTAGCAGTTTTGTAGATTCTTTGGGATTTTATATATACATGATACGATTATCTAAAAATACAGGCAATCTAATTTCTTTCCAAACTGCATGCTTTGGTTTCCTTTTCTTGCCTACTGCATTGACTAGGACTTCCAGTAAGTTGCTGAATAGAAATAAGGGGAGCAGACATCCTTGCCTTGTTACTGATCTTAAGCAGAAAGCATGCAGTCCTTCACCATTAAGAACAATGTCAGTTGTAGGAGTCTCATAACTTCTGTTCACCAGGTTGAGAAAATCTCCTTCTATTTCTAGTTTGCTTAGAACTTTTATCATGAATGTGTGTTTAATTTTGTTAAATAGATTATCTATATCTGTTGAGATAATCATAAGGTTTTCCTACTTTACTTGATTAATATGGTGAATTATATTAATTGATTTTCAGATGTTAAACTAACCTTGCATTCCTAAAATAAAATTTACTTGATTTTAATGCATTATTCTTTGTATATATTGCAGAATTTGGTTTGCTAATATATTTTTAAAGGAATTTTGTATTTATATTCATGAGTGATATTCTTTTCTTATAATACCTTTGAGTGTTTTTGGTATCAGTAATATGGGTTAATAAAATAAGTTGGGAAGTGTGGTAAGCTAAATAAGGTCCTAAGAGATATATCCATGCCCTAATCCCCAGAATCTCTGATTGTCATCTTATATATAAGTAGAATTTTGCCAATAAGATTACGTTTCTTGAAATGCAAAGATTATCTTGGATTATAAAGATTGTCTCTAAATGCAATCAGTAAGTGTCTTTACAAGCAAGAGGCAGAGGGAGATTTCACACAGATGGAAAAGGGGATGGTATACAGAAGAGGAGGGAGGCAGTGAGACCATAGAAGCATAGATTGGAGTAACAGGGACACGTGCCAAGGAATGCTGGCAGCCACTAAAAGCTGGAAGAGTCAAGAAAAGGATTCTACCTAGAGCTTTTGGAGGGAGTGTAGCCCAGCTGACACCTTGATCTTGGCCCAGTGATGCTATTTAGATTTCTGGCCTCCAGGATTGTGAAGGGAATAAATTCCTGTTGTTTTTTAAGCCAGCAAGTTTATGGTAATTTGTTGCACCAGCTATAGGAAACAAATAGAGGAAGTATTCTCTTCTATATATTCTGAAAGATTCTGTGTAGGATTGGTATTACTTCTTCTTTAAATGTTTGTTAGAATTCACCTGTGAAGTTCTCCTGGCATACATTTTCTTAATGCAAAGGATGCAAATTGTACTTTCAATTTTAAAGAATTAATATAGAACTATTTAGGTTCTCTATTTCAGCCTGAGATAGTTTTGGTTATTTGTGTCTTTCAAAGACTTTGTCTACTTCATCTATATAGTTGGGTTTATTGGCATAAAGTTATTAATTTTTTTTAGCATCTTTATTGGAGTATAATTACTTTACGTTGTTGTGTTAGTTTCTGCTGTATAACAAAGTGAATCAGCTATACGTATACATATATCCCCATATCCCCTCCCTCTTGCGTCTCCCTCCCACCCTCCCTATCCCACCCCTCTAAGTGGTCACAAAACACCGAACTGATCTCCCTGTGCTATGCGGCTGCTTCCCACTAGCTATCTATTTTACATCTGGTAGTGTATATATGTCCATGCCACTCTCTCACTTCGTCCCAGCTTATCCTTGCCTCTCCCCGTGTCCTCAAGTCCATTCTCTATGTCTGCATCTTTATTCCTGTCCTGCCCCTAGATTCTTCAGAACCTTTTTTTTTTAGATTCCATATATATGTGTTAGCATACGGTATTTGTTTTTCTCTTTCTGACTTACTTCACTCTGTATGACAGACTCTAGGTCCATCCACCTCACTACAAATAACTCAATTTCGTTTCTTTTTATGGCTGAGTAATATTCCATTGTATATATGTGCCTCATCTTCTTTATCCATTCATCTGTCAGTGGACACTTAGGTTGCTTCCATGTCCTGGCTATTGTAAATAGTGCTTCAGTGAACATGGTGGTACATGACTCTTTTTGAATTATGGTTTTCTCAGGGGATATGCCCAGGAGTGGGATTGCTGGGTCGTATGGTAGTTCTACTTTTAGTTTTTTAAGGAACCTCCATACTGTTCTCCATAGTGGTTGTATCAATTTACATTCCCACCAACAGTGCAAGAGGGTTCCCTTTTCTCCACACCCTCTCCAGCATTTACTGTTTGTAGACATTTTGATGATGGCCATTCTGACCGGTGTGCAGTGATACCTCATTGTAGTTTTGATTTGCATTTCTCTAATGATTAGTGATGTTGAGCATCCTTTCATGTGTTTGTTGGTAATCTGTATATCTTCTTTGGAGAAATGTCTATTTAAGTCTTCTGCCCATCTTTGGATTGGGTTGTTTGTTTTTTTGATATTGAGCTGCATGAGCTGCTTGTATATTTTGGAGATTAATCCTTTGTCAGTTGATTCGTTTGCAAATATTTTCTCCCATTCCGAGGGTTGTCTTTTTGTCTAGTTTATGGTTTCCTTTCCTGTGCAAAAGCTTTTAAGTTTCATTAAGTCCCATTTGTTTATTTTTGTTTTTATTTCCATTTCGTTAGGAGGCGGGTCAAAAAGGATCTTGCTGTGATTTATGTCATAGAGTGTTCAGCCTATGTTTTCCTCTGAGAGTTTTATAGTGTCTTGCCTTGCATTTAGGTCTTTAATCCATTTTGAGTTTATTTTTGTGTATGGTGTTAAGGAGTGTTCTAATTTCATTCTTTTACATGTAGCTGTCCATTTTTCCCAGCAGCACTTACTGAAGAGGCTGTCTTTTCTCCATTGTATATTCTTGCCTCCTTTATCAAAGATAAGGTCACCATATGTGCGTGAGTTTATCTCTGGGCTTTCTATCCTGTTCCATTGATCTGTATTTCTGTTTTTGTGCCAGTTCCATACTGTCTTGATTACTGTAGCTTTGTAGTATAGTCTGAAGTCAGGGAGCCTGATTCTTCCAGCTCTGATTTTCTTTCCAAGATTGCTTTGGTTATTTGGGGTCTTTTGTGTTTCCATACAAATTGTGAAATTTTTTGTCCAAGTTCTGTGAAAAATGCCATTGGTAGTTTGATAGGGATTGCATTGAATCTGTAGATTGCTTTGGGTACTATAGTCTTTTTCACAATGTTGATTCTTTCAATCCAAGAACATGGTATATCTCTCCGTCTGTATGTATCATCTTTAATTTCTTTCATCAGTGTCTTATAGTTTTCTGCATACAGGTGTTTTGTCTCCTTAGGTAGGTTTATTCCTAGGTATTTTATTCTTTTTGTTGCAATGGTAAATGGGAGTGTTTCCTTAATTTCTGTTGCAGATTTTTCATCATTAGTGTATAGAAATGCAGGAGATTTCTGCGCATTAATTTTGCATCCTGCTACTTTACCAGATTCATTGAGTAGCTCTAGTAGTTTTCTGGTAGGATTCCCTATGTATAGTATCATAGGGAATCTTTAGGATTCCCTATGTATAGTATCATGTCATCTGCAAACAATGACAGTTTTACTTCTTTTCTGATTTGGATTCCTTTCATTTCTTTTTTAGCTCTGATGCCATGGCTAAAACTTCCAAAACTATGTTGAATAATAGTGGTGAGAGTGGGCAACCTTGTCTTGTTCCTGATCTTAGTGGAAATGGTTTCAATTTTTCACCATTGAGAACGATATTGGCTGTGGGTTTGTCATATACACTCTTTATTATGTTGAGGAAAGTTCCCTCTATGCCTACTTTCTGGAGGGTTTTCATCATAAATGGGTGTTGAACTTTGTCGAAAGCTTTTTCTGCATCTATTGAGATGATCATATAGTTTTTCTCCTTCAATTTGTTAATATGGTGTATCACGTTGATTGATTTGCGTATATTGAAGACTCCTTGCATTCTTGGGATAAACCCCACTTGATCATGGTGTATGATCCTTTTAATGTGCTGTTGGATTCTGTTTGCTAGTATTTTGTTGAGGGTTTTCGCATCTATGTTCATCAGTGATATTAGCCTGTAGTTTTCTTTTTTTGTGACATCTTTGTCTGGTTTTGGTATCAGGGTGATGGTGGCCTCGTAGAATGAGTTTGGGAGTGTTCCTCCCTCTGCTAAATTTTGGAAGAGTTTGAGAAAGATAGGTGTTAGCTCTTCTCTAAATGTTTGATAGAATTCGCCTGTGAAGCCATCTGGTCCTGGGCTTTGGTTTGTTGCAAGATTTTTAATCACAGTCTCAGTCTTAATTTCAGTGCTTGATATTGGTCTGTTTATATTTTCTCTTTCTTCCTGGTTCAGTCTTGGAAGGTTGTGCTTTTCTAAGAATCTGTCCATTTCTTCCAGGTTGTCCATTTTATTGGCATCTAGTTGCTTGTAGTAACCTATCATGATCCTTTGTATTTCTGTAGTGTCAGTTGTTACTTCTCCTTTTTCATTTCTAATTCTGTTGATTTGAGTCTTCTCCCTTTTTTTCTTGATGAGTCTGGCTAATGGTTTATCAATTTTGTTTATCTTCTCAAAGAACCAGCTTTTAGTTGTATTGATCTTCGCTATCGTTTCCTTCATTTCTTTTTCACTTATTTCTGATCTGGTCTTTATGATGTCTTTCCTTCTGCTAACTTTGGGGTTTTTTTGTTCTTCTTTCTCTAATTGCTTTACGTGTAAGGTTAGGTTGTTTATTTGAGACGTTTCTTGTTTTCTGAGGTAGGATTTTATTGCTATAAACTTCCCTCTTAGAACTGCTTTTGCTGCATCCCATAGGTTTTGGGTCATCATGTTTTCATTGTCATTTGTTTCTAGGTATTTTTTGATTTCCTCTTTGATTTCTTCAGTGATCTCTTGGTCATTTAGTAATGTATTGTTTAGCCTCCATGTGTTTGTATTTTTTACAGATTTTTTTCCTGTAATTGATATCTAGTCTCATAGCGTTGTGGTCGGAAAAGATACTTGATAGGATTTCAGTTTTCTTAAATTTACCAAGGCTTGATTTGTGACCCAAGATATGATCTATCCTGGAGAATGTTCCATGAGCACTTGAGAAGAAAGTGTATTCTGTTGTTTTTGGATGGAATGTCCTATAAATATCAATTAAGTGCATCTTGTTTAATGTGTCATTTAAAGCTTGTTTTCCCTTATTTATTTTCATTTTGGTTGTTCTGTCCAATGGTGAAAGTGGGGTGTTAAAGTCCCCTACTATTATTGTGTTACTGTCGATTTCTCCTTTTATGGCTGTTAGCATTTGCCTTATGTATTGAGGTGCTCCTATGTTGGGTGCCTAAATATTTACAATTGTTATATCTTCTTCTGGATTGATCCCTTGATCATTATTTAGTGTCCTTCTTTGTCTCTTGTAATAGTCTTTATTTTAAAGTCTATTTTGTCTGATATGAGAGTTGCTACTCCAGCTTTCTTTTGATTTCCATTTGCATGGAATATCTTTTTCCATCCCCTCACTTTCAGTCTGTATGTGTCCCTAGGTCTGAAGTGGGTCTCTTGTAGACAGCATATGTACAGGTCTTGTTTTTGTATCCATTCAGCCAGTCTATGTCTTTTGGTTGGAGCATTTAATCCAGTTACATTTAAGGTAATTATTGATATGTATGTTCCTATTACCATTTTCTTAATTGTTTTGGGTTTGTTATTATAAGTCTTTTCCTTCTCTTGTGTTTCCTGCCTAGAGAAGTTCCTTTAGCATTTGTGGTAAAGCTGGTTTAGTGGTGCTGAATTCTCTTAGCTTTTGGTTGTTGGTAAAGGTTTTAATTTCTCCGTCCAATCTGAATGAGATCCTTGCTGGGTAGAGTAATCTTCGTTGTAGGTTTTTCCCTTTCATCACTTTAAATGTGTCCTGCCACTCCCTTCTGGCTTGCAGAGTTTTTGTTGAAAGATCAGCTGTTAACCTTATGGGGATTCCCTTATATGTTATTTGTTGCTTTTCCCTTGCTGCTTTTAATATTTTTTCTTTGTATTTAATTTTTGATAGTTTGATTAATATGTGTCTTGGCATGTTTCTCCTTGGATTTATCCTATATGGGACTCTCTGTGCTTCCTGAACTTGGTAGACTATTTCCTTTCCCATATTAGGGAAGTTTTCAACTATAATCTCTTCAGATATTTTCTCAGTCCCTTTCTTTTTCTCTTCTTCTTCTGGGACCCCTGTAATTCGAATGTTGGTGCGTTTAATGTTGTCCCAGAGGCCTCTGAGACTGTCCTCAATTCTTTTCATTCTTTTTTTCTTTATTCTGCTCTGCAGTAGTTATTGCCACTATTTTATCTTCTAGGTCACTTATCTGTTCTTCTGCCTCAGTTATTCTGCTATTGATTCCTTCTAGAGAATTTTTAATTTCATTTATTGTGTTGTTCATCATTGTTTGTTTGCTCTTTAGTTCTTCTAGATCCTTGTTAAATGTTTCTTGTATTTTCTCCATTCTGTTTCCAAGATTTTGGATCATCTTTACTATCATTACTCTGAATTCGTTTTCAAGTAGACTGCCTATTTCCTCTTCATTTGTTTGGTCTGATGGGTTTTTACCTTGCTCCTTTATCTGCCGTGTATTTCTCTGTCTTCTCATTTTGCTTAACTTACTGTGTTTGGGGGGTCTCCTTTTTGCAGGCTGCAGGTTCGTAGTTCCCATTGTTTTTGGTGTCTACCCCCAGTGGCTAAGGTTGGTTCAGTGGGTTGTGTAGACTTCCTGCTGGAGGGGACTGGTGCCTGTGTTCTGGTGGATGAGGCTGGATCTTGTCTTTCTGGTGGGCAGGACCACGTCTGGTGGTGTGTTTTGGGGTGTCTGTGAACTTAGTATGATTTAAGGCAGCCTCTCTGCTAATGGGTGGAGTTGTGTTCCTGTCTTGCTATTTGTTTGGTGTGGGGTGTCCAGCACTGGAGCTTGCTGGTTGTTGAGTGGAGCTGGGTCTTAGTGTTGAGTTGGAGATCTCTGGGAGAGCTCTCACCGATTGATGTTACATGGGACCAGGAGGTCTCTGGTGATCCAATGTCCTGAACATGGCTCTCCCACCTCCAAGGCTCAGGCCTGACACCCAGTCGGAACACCAAGACCTGTTTCAGAAGTGCTGGTCCTTGGAGGTTGTCTGGAGTGCTAGTTGAAGAGGAGGAAGTTCTAGTCTTGGCAGAGCAAGCAGAGTTTCAGGCTTCGGCAGAAATGAAGAATGCCCATAAAGTTATTAATAATATTTCCTATCATCCTTTTAATTTCTGTAGGTTCTGTGGTAAAGTCCTCTCTTTCATTCCTGATATTGGTAATTTGTTTCTTCTCTCTTTTATTCTTGATCAATATGGGTAGATGTATATCAATTTTATTCATCTTTTCAAAGAAATTTATTTTAGTTTTATTGATTTTATCTATTGTTTAATTTTTATTTTTAATTTTAATTTTTATTTATTTATTTATTTATTTATTTTTGGCTGTGTTGGGTCTTTGTTTCTGTGCGAGGGCTTTCTCTAGTTGCGGCAAGCGGGGGCCAGTCTTCATCGCGGTGCGCGGGCCTCTCACTATCGTGGCCTCTCTTGTTGCGGAGCACAGGCTCCCAACGCGCAGGCTTAGTAGTTGTGGCTCACGGGCCTAGTTGCTCCGCGGCATGTGGGATCTTCCCAGACCTGGGCTCGAACCCGTGTCCCCTGCATTAGCAGGTAGATTCTCAACCACTGCGCCACCAGGGAAGCCCTAATTTTTATTTTTAACTTTCTAATGTTATTTCCTTTCTTTTACTTATTTCGTGGTTTACTGATTCTTTTTTTAGCTTTTAAAAGGGGAATTTTGGATATCTGATTTTAGGCTTTTTTTCATTTCTATTATAAACATTGGAAACTATAAATTTTCCTATAAGCACTTCTTTAGCTAAATCCCGTAAGTTTTGATATCTTGTGTTTTCAGTTTAATTTAGCTCTGAATATCTTCTAATTTGTTTTGTGATTTATTTCTCTGATCTTTGGGTTATTTAGAAGTATATTGCTTAATTTCCAAATATATGGATATAGTTCAGATATATTTTTGTTAATAAGTTCTAATTTTTTTCTGTTGTGGGTCATAAGACACATGCTATGTGAGTTCAATATTTTTATATTTACTGAGATTATTTTTCTGTCCTGGCATATGGTCTATCTTGGTGAATGTTTCACATGCACTTGAAAATACTGCTGTTGTTAGGTGGAGCATCAATAAATGTGAATTTGGTCACATTGGGTGGTAGTTTTGTTCAAGTTTTCTATATTTTTACTGATTTTATGTCTACTTGTTCTATCAATTACTGAGAAGGGAGTGTGAAAAACTTGGCTCTGACTGTTGTCTATTTCAGTTTAGACAGCTTTAGCTTTATGTATTATGCAGCTCTTTTATTAGGTGTCATACACGTATGATTGTTATATCTTAACTTTTTCCTGTCTCTGGAAAGTTTCCTTGTCTTAAAGTCTATCTTGTCTGATATTAATAGAGTCTCTTCATCTTTCTTATGATTACTGTTTGCATGATATGTCTTTTTCATCATTTTACTTTCAATTTTTTTTTAACCTTTGTATTTTAAATGCTTCTGTGATAGACAGCATACAGCTGAGTGTTGCTTTTTATATAGTCTGAATATCTCTATCTTTTGATCAGAGTGTTTCTTACATTCAATGTAATTAATGATGCAGTTGAATTTAGGTCTACCATTTTGTCATTTGTTTTCAACTTACATCATCTCTTTTTGTTCCTCTGTAACTCCTTTCCTGTCTTCTTTTTTGTACATGAAATGTTTTTAGTAAAATTTTAATTCATCTATTGGCTTTTTAGGTATATTTCTTTGCATTTTGTGCTTGCTCTAGGGATTATAACATGCATCTTTTATTTATCACAACTTACTTCAGTTACAATAGGAATCATGCATCAGTACATGGATCGACACACATTTGTATTTTAATACTCTTTTTGGTTTTTATTTGATGAAATGCTGTTAATTTTTTTTAATAGATGCTAGTTTCATAGCAGAATGGTTGACCTCTTTTAAATGTGAACTTACTGAGGCATTTGCCAAGAGAAAGTCTGAGGAGAAAATTAGAATGAGGGGGTGTGGTGTGACATCATACATGTAGATTATAAAAGGCAGAGGGGCTTCAGAGGGGTTGTGGCTGATGGAAAATGGAAGAGAGAAACATTGTTCCAGAAGGTAGGAAAGATCTGAGGTTCAGCCATCCATGAGCTATGGCTTCTGAAAGATAAGGAAAATTAGAGAGTGGGTGGGTGGGTCATATTTGGAAACTCAGTTGAGGCACTTTTTAAATTAAGAGATAAAATTACCAAAAAATGTGTCAATATGGAAAAGTATATTTTACTAGGACCTTGACTACTTTACACCGGAGGGTAAGCTGAGCTAGAAAAGCCAGTGAGAATTCTTGGAGACATCTATAGAAAAAAATAGAATGAAATGAAATAAATAAACAAAACGGAATGAATGGAACTAGAATGTTGCCCTATTTAAGAAATCTATAATAGTTATTAGCCTCTCCTTAAAGATGAGAAAAATGACTCTTCATGTTTTTGCATAGTACTGTATATAAATTTAGGGTAAATTAACAAATTCTTTTTTGTTTTAAAAAATTTTCCCCTGTAAAACACTAGCAAGTGAATTGTGCTCCACCCTGGGTTTTTTTTATGTTTGTCTCTTCCTGTGGAAAATCTTAACTATTGCACCTGTTCTGCTTCTCAAAAAAGCATCTTTAATCACCCGGCAGATGTGCCAGTGGCAAAGGAAAGCATGAAGTCTTGAGCAGCTCATTAGATGAACCCTAGGATAGGATTAGTTACATTTAATTCCCAAGTCCCTCGTATTATATTTCTCTGTAAGGGCTGTTGCAATATAGTTCTTATGAACTAGAAGGTTGTCTTATCTTGGAAAATTTTAATATTTTATCTTGTCCTTTAATGTGCCTGCCAAGGTATTTAAAGAGTTGAGTAAAAATTATATGTATTAGGATGATGAAAAATGTTTTAACCACTTTGAATGATTTAAATCATTTAAATCATTAGAGGTAAATTCAGAAAGATAAAATTAATAAAGAAGCCCAGATATGCTGCCACGTGGTTTTGACCTGGTTGAAACTGGGCATGGTGATATTCCAGAATTTAATGGTTGACAATTGAGTGTAATCAGCTGCCTCATGTAGCCCAGGACTCCCAAGGCTCATCAGCCAGTGGCACTCAGGGGGGGTCATCTCAATTTTTCATCATCTCCTGCCCTAACCCTGCTAACAGAGAACCTCCCACCCTTGCAAATTCCTCCCAAAGTATGTTTGGGTGTGTCTGGGGGTTTCACACATGTGTTCTTGAATGAGCCTTCTCCTAAGTTTGCCATACCCTCTTCTCTTCTATGTCAAAGCCTGTTATAGATGTGCAGGGAGGGAAGGGAGGATGCCCTCTTCCAGCCCATATTACACTCTGTGAGTCTTGGTGGAATGCAGGGCTACTTGTACTCTCCGTGCTTTACAGAAGCTGTAGGGAAACAGCTCTTTTCTATTCCTTGTAGTCCTCTCTCTTTCTGGGATGCAGTCCAGGAAGATGAACATGGGATAGTTTGTAGGACAAATACTGCTGTAATCTAAATAGCTGTTCTCAGTTTCTGAGGACAGGTTACTTGGCCAAGTGGGATGTTTCTAGCCTCTTGGCCCCTTAAGGGGAATTTTCTACAGTTAGGCTCTCTGCTCTGGGAAGGCAGAAGCCTACCTGTCTTGTTCATCTCTGTGTCGCCACAGAGTAGGCAGATAATAAAAACTTGGTATCTCTCTGCCTGGGGCTCTTAGGTCTTTCAGCAAATAGAATTCTTTGGGGGCTGGCTCTGGAAGTTTGCCAGAGTTGCCCAAATTCCATCTTAGGTACAAGATAGAACCCTCACTACATCTAAAATATCTCATGAAATATCTTACTGTAGTTACTTTGGGCTAAATTGGCCTCTTCCTAAAGAGCTTGGGAATTGTGACAAAATGTCATTGCCCATATTGATAACGTTTCAACTCAGGCATCTCTTGATTTCCGTCATTTTGTTTTCGGTTTAATTATAGACTAATGTGGACATTTCAGCAATTTGATCATGATGAAATGATTTCCTTTTGCCTTTTGCCACCAACAAACTGCACTGGTGTAGGCTTGCCAGAGAAAACACAAGACATAGTTAAATTTTAATTTCTGGTAAATATAATGAACAATTTTTTAGTATCATTAAGTCCCATGCATTTTGGCAGTGGTCTCATATTTACACTAAAATTTATTTGTTTATCTGAAATTCAGTCCTGTTTTTCTTTTTTTCTGAACAAATCATTTCTCTTTTCTGTATTTCTGCTTCTTCATCTATAAAGTGGAGTATCAACCTGTGTACCTCCTTAATCTAAAGCTCAAATGACATTAGGTACATTAATGTTCTTTGATAAGTAAGGATTTGCCATAAAAATGTGAGACATTCCCAGCCATTCATTCAACAAATGTTTATTGAGTATCTTCTATTTTCTCTGGCTGGTGTTAGCACACATTTGCTAATAGTGAATTCAAAACAAGTGGAAGACAGGTTTAGCTTTTAAGGAGCTTTCTAGATACCTAAGAAGACAAGCTCCATGGTCTTTTTAACACTACAGAAGATGAACAAGTTAGTGCAAGGTAGTGAGAACTGTGGTGTAACATCCTAGAGGATGCTGAGAACTGAGTCTTGAGTTGGACCCAAAGACTTAATGGATCCTTGCTGGGAATGGATTCTTTGCTGGCATACTCAGCAATCCTGTGAGCGCCCTGTAGAATGCCAGAAACAAAGGAAGCGTTAGGAAGTCCAGAAGCAAGGCTTTAAAACAAGGAGGGAATTGCCCCTGTAGCATAATTTCTGAGCCAGTTTCCAAGTTCCAATGTGAGTTAATATGTTCCCATTTTTAATTTGAATTTGAGCTTAAATAATACCTTTGGAAAACACACTAACATAATGTTCTTTTCAAATGAGAAAAGCCTCTAGTATCCCATATAATCCATCTCCTAAGTACATATTCAATATGGAAGATTCTGTTTTTTCATTCATTCAATCATTCATTTATTATTCACATATCAAGCATCTGCTATGTACCAGGCAGTGTGCTAGGAATATAGAATACTTAGAAATAAAAAAGAAGCTACCTCATTGAGGTGCTCACTTCACATGCTTCTGTAAGTGGACCCTGAGATCTTGTTTAGAGGTTCTAGTAGGACAGATAAGTTTTGAGTGTGCCCCTGACCTAGGAACCCTCTTTCTTGCTGTGGGAAGAATATCTTTTCTCAATGAACCTAATGTTTAGGTAGGGTCACATGATCCAGATAGCTGACTAACTCTGGTCTCCAAAAAAGTGTGTGAGGTGATAGCCAGATAACCCTTATTTCTTAAAACAAATCAAAGCCTAGTGGGGAAGACAGACATGCAATGCATAGAGTTAATAGTTTGATGAGGGGATTGTGTAAGGTGCTACAGAAGCAGAAGAGAAAGTGGCAGAGGGGGGTTTCTGGTTGGCTTCTTAGAGTAGGCGGCCCTGGGTTTTAGAAGAGCTGGGAGCTCACCAGGGTGTGAACGTGGGAGAGCATTGCTGGCGGGATGAACATCTTGTGCCTCTGAATAGCATTTATCACATTCTGCCTTATGGCTTCTGCCTTCCTGCCTCAGACTGTGGGCTCCTCCAGGCCTGAGAGGGCTGTGTCTTCATTGTCTTTGCATCCCATCATCTAGCAGAATGTTTTTCAAACAGCTGTTTTAGCTCAATGGACTAAAGTTGCACTGAAAACCTTTTCAAATAGACTTCGTAATGGTGAGCTGGTGTATGCAGAACATTCCCTACTCAATATGAATAGGCAGTGTGAAGTCAAAGACTTTGGTTCAAACCCTGGTTCACCACTCATTGGGTCATATAATCTTGAGCACGACACCCTCCCTGAAACTTTTCCTTATAAGAAAAATGAGAAAAATATTATTTACTTTGAAGACTGAATGAGATAATGTGTATGATGTGACTGGCAAAATCATTGACATTTTGTTCCGTATTAATTCCCCATACCCACTTATAATATGCTTTTTAAGCTGACTTGTAATTTAGTTGCTACATTTGTTGGAAGAAAAATGTAAGGACCTGGAATATAGCCCACCAAAGAAGAAAAATTCTACTAGTTTGAAAAATGATCATGTTTATAGTTTCATACACATTCATACACATTACTATGTATCCACATATTGCAAATAGATTGTGTTTAGATGATTCTCTCAGGGAAGATTCTTTAGTTGGTTGATGGTTATACATGAGTCCCAAATGTATTCTGGTGAGGCAGCATCTGGAAATCAGGAGGCTATTTACAGGATGCCATGAGCATTTTAAATGTTAGAATATATATTTTGCTGCAGAATCCTTATAGATAAATAATAACCCAGGAGAAGTGTTTGAGAAAATAATTTTTGGGAAAAAACCTAAATATTCTCTCCATGAATTTCTGTGAATCAGGAAGAGCTGGCCGTTGTTTGATTTAGGGATGTGGTGGGCACCCCTATTCCTTGGCAGCAGAGTTTGACAATCCCTGGTCTGTTAGATTGAGCAGTTTCAGTGAAAACCAGTTCTAAATTATTTTAGATATTTCTTAAACTGGTATCTTTCTAAATATAGCCCCAGCCTTGACTGAGGTGGGCCATTTTGGGGGATAGTCAATTTCTGGAATCATAATTAAAGACTTAGATTAAGCACTCAGAATATCATTAAAGGATATAAAAGGCCCCATTCCTCTTACCTTTCCACCTAATTCAACGTCATTTTTGAAGAGGGGAATAATTAATTCCGTATCAAGGCTCCCAATCTTATGAATTCTCCAGCTGCCTGTTCCCTGCAGGAACAGAAGAGAAGCAGCTGACAGTCAGGAACGTTGTCTTTGACGGACAGTGTTTTCACTTTCTATCCTGGTTAAGCAGCATCTAAAAGTCAACCTCAGACCTGGCCAGTGGATGGAGGTATTTTTGTGTCCTCCGTTTTATGTTTCCCTTGATTTGAACACCCAGGACAGAGGGTTTAAGTGGCTTAATCTGTGTGAGAGAGTTAACATTCCTGGGAAAAATTCCTAAGTAAGAGGGGATGAGTGGATCCTTTGGGACTAAAGAAAGCCTTGTTCTTCTGAAGAATGTTACAGCATAACTCCCAGCTCTATCCGCTTTCTCCAGCCATATCTTCTGGTGCATCTTCTCTCTCCCAACACATCCCATGATCCAGAGCTTTTAGTGATGAATTCAGGAGGAATTCACAAAGTTGCAAAAGAGAAATATGCTGCAACACATTTTGTCTTTGCACATGCTCTTCCTTTTGCTTGGTATATCCTTCACCCTGGTATCTGCAGGAAAGCTCTTATTCATCCTTCACAACCCTCCTCAGGTGTCACCTATTCTGTGAAGTTTTCTTCAACATCCCAAAGCAGTTAGTTAATTTTTTTTTCTCTGGGCTCTAACAGCAGATTTAATATCTCAATCTTAGTACTTATCACACTGTTTTATAATTTACCGGCTTATCTGTCTGTTTCCCTGGGATACACTTTGTTAACTGCCTACCAAAAACTTTCCCCCAATCTCTTCTTTTTTTTTTTTTTTTTTTTTTAAATTTTATTTATTTATTTATTTATGGCCGTGTTGGGTCTTCGTTTCTGTGCGAGGGCTTTCTCTAGTTGCGGCAAGTGGGGGCCACTCTTCATCGCGGTGCGCGGGCCTCTCACTGTCGCGGCCTCTCTTGTTGCGGAGCACAGGCTCCAGACGCGCAGGCTCAGTAATTGTGGCTCACGGGTCCAGTTGCTCCACGGCATGTGGGATCTTCCCAGACCAGGGCTCGAACCCGTGTCCCCTGCATTGGCAGGCAGATTCTCAACCACTGAGTCACCAGGGAAGCCCTCTTCTTTTTTTACTGATAGAGTCTTGACATTGTTCAGGTATCCAGCTTCAAGGAAAACTAGACTTCCTCCTCAGCCCCTGGGGGTGAATTCTTTTTGGTTTTTTTGGCCTCGCCTCGTGGCCTGGGGGATCTTAATTCCCCCACCAGGGATGAACCTATACCCCCTGCAATGGAAGCATGGAGTCTTAACCACTGGACTGCCAGGGAAGTCCCTGGGGGCGAATTTTGATTAACCTAAGCCAATAATGGTAATTCTAGTCTGCCTGCCAGTAATTGGTTTCAGTTTGAGTGTGTGATGCAGTTCTGGCCGAGGATGGGAAATCAGCTGTGGAGACATTTCTGAAGCTTGATTGCCCATGTGAATCACCTGGGATTTTGCTACAAGGCAGAGTCTGTAGACTGAGTCTGTAGGTCTGGGTTGGGGTGAGGGTCTGTATTTCTAACAAGCCCCCAGGGGAGGTAGATTCACATGCTGCCAGTCTGGGGATCACACTGAGTAGTAAGCAAAGGGGGCTTCTAGGCGAAGTTTCTTTACTTTAAAAAAAATTGTATAAACATTTTTTTATTGAAGTATAGTTGATTCACAATATGTTAAATTCTGCTGTACAGCAAAGTGATTCATATGTGAGATATATATATATATATATAAATTCTTTTTTTAATATTCTTTTCCATTATGGTTTATCATGGGATTTTGAATATAGTTCGCTGTGCTATACTGTAGGACCTTGTTGTTTATCCATTCTATATATAAAAGCTTAACATCTGCTAACCACAACCTCCCACTCCGTCCCTCCCCCGCCCCCCTCTCCCTTGGCAACCACAAGTCTGTTTTCTGTCTGTGATTCTGTTTCTGTTACATTGATAGGTTCACCTATGTCATATTTTAGATTCCACATATAAGTGATATCATACGCTATTTGTCTTTCTGACTTACTTCACTTAGTATGATAATCTCTAGCTGCATCCGTGTTGCTGCAGATGGCATTGTTCCGTTCCTTTTTATGGCTGAGTAGTATTCCTCTGTATGTATGTACCACATCTTCTTTACCATTCCTCTGTTGATGGACATTTAGGTTGTTTTCATGTCTTAGCTATTGTGAATAGCACTGCTATGAACACAGGGGTGCATGGATCTTTTTGAATTATAGTTTTGTCTGGATATATGCCCAGGGTAAGATTGCTGGATCATACAGTAATCCAATTTTTAGTTTTCTGAGGAACCTGCATACTGTTTTCCACAGCAGCTGCACCAACTTACATTTCCACCAACAGTGTAGGAGGGTTCCCTCTTCTCCATACCCTCTCCAGCCATCATTAAAAAGTCTACAAGTTTCTTTACTTTTAAAAAGAGACATGAGAGAAGAACAGGTCCTTTCATGTCTCTGAAATCAGCTGTGTGAAGCGTTACCTGGGGCTACGGCAGGCATATTGTGATGTCAAGGAAGTAGCCAGCGTGCTGAGGATGGCAGAAGGAAAAGATGGAGAAAAACCCGGTTCCAGAGCTGATGCTGTAAAGTGTGGAATTAACTCTGGAACTGCCCAACCTCAGCACATTTTATTGTTTCTGTTCCAGGAGGAATTATTTTATGAGATGTTTATTTCAATTACACAGGTGTATACAGTATATGTAAGGCGTCATGATGTAACAGGTCTTTCTAACTCTGGGTTGTGGTCATAAATGTTCAAAAACACTAGCCTGGCCGAAGGGCCACTTGTCCCTCTGGGGAACGATGCATGCACACTGCACTTCTGCAGGAGGCAAAGCTGGTTCCCTGAGCCCTGCCAGGCTTCCGTGACACCCCCGCCCATTGTGTCTCCCTCCCGTTACCAGGCCCCATGCTCAGAGGCCCAGCCTAGGAACTGTTTCCTTTCCAAACTTTCCTGACTTGCCGAGGAAACAGCACTCACTCTGTGGTCTCTTCATTCAGCTGCTGCCTAGGCTTGGCACTGAGGCTTCTCCGAGCCCTGTGAGTTGACTGGTCTCTTGCTTGCTGGCTGGCTCCATGCCAGACCACAGAGATCCCAGCCAGGGCTGTTTGACCCTTGGGTCCAGCTCTCTGTGCTCTGCCCCTGTGGAAAATGGACTGAGTCAACATTTGGGACATAAGAGGCTTTGACCAGTTAGCGGCCTGGAGTTTTGGATCAGATCTTGCTTTGCCAGCCCTGCAAAGCCACTCGAGGAAAGGAGATGTAGAAACCCAGCTCCCCATCTCTTTCCCTCCCTCCCTGTCCCAAGCCCTATCACCATCCCTATCTCCACTGGCTCTGCAAATCTGCTCCATGTCTGAGGTGCTGGCATGAGAGACACTCGTACCTTTCATTTTTTCTGTACGGTCTTGCTCCACCCAGCTCTGCAGCAGGAACGCCAATCCCTATGCCAAGGTAGAGCTTGAAAAACCACCCGTGCTGTGAAAACTTCCCCAATCTCTCTCGCCAGAATTAACTGTGCTTTCCTCTGGGCCCCTCATGGTTTTGTTTGTGCCTCTATTTGAGCACATATCACATGCTGCCTCATTGTATTATTTGGGTTTTTCTCTGGCCTCCTCTGTGTGCTTCTGAGCTCCTTGAAACTGTGTTTTATTCATTTTCACTTAGCAAACTGCTGGGCATGCAGCAGGTGCTATACACATTGTAGGAATGATGTGCTGTTATCAGGGTTAAAAGTGGTCAGTGACGTACATGGTCAGTTGATTTTTGACAGGGGTGCCAAGACTATTCAGTGGGGGAAAGGACAATCTTTTCAACAAATGGTGTTGGGGAAATGCATATCCACATGCAAAAGAATGGAGTTGGACCCTTACCTTATAGCATATACAAAACTTAACTCAAAATGGGTCAAAGACCTAAATATAAGAGTTAAAATTATAAAACTCGTTGAAGAAAACCTAGGGAAAAAGCTTCCTAACATTGGGTTTGGTGATAAATTCTTGGCTATGACACCAAAAGCACAGGTTAAAAAAAAACAAAAGATAAATAACTCCGTCACTCTAAGAGTGTTTAACTTGCAAAAACGGGAACTCTGCTCCCATTAAACCACAACTCCCCACCACCCCTCCCCTCAGTCTCTGACAAACAGCATTCTACTTTCTGTTTCTACAAATATGACTACTTTAGATACCCATAGAAGTGGAGTTCATCCATTTGTGACTGGCTTATTCACTTAGCATGATGTCCTCAGGTTTACCCATGTTGTAGCATATGTCAGAATTTCCTTCCTTTTAAGGCTGAATATATTTTTTGGACTTTTAGTGTATATTATATATTCTGTTGCTCTCCACACACACACACACCCCCAGCCCAGTTTCAAACAGACAGTTGTACCCTTTGTTATTCCTCCTCGTCTCAGGCATTTTTGCATTTGAATTCCATTTTTCTTAAGTCAAATCAAGCTGTTAAGAGGGTGAAGAGTCAATATACAAAGTTTTCAATGAAAATTCCATGAAGACACTCTAAAAATATTATTAGTGCAAATCAATTTGTGATTCAAATCCTTCTTTAAAAATTTATTTTATTGGACTTCCCTGGTAGTGCAGTGGTTAAGAATCCACCTGCCAATGCAGAGGACACGGGTTCGAGCCCTAGTCCGGGAAGATCCCACATGCCACGGAGCAACTAAGCCCGTGCGCCACAACTACTGAGCCTGTGCTCTAGGGCCCGCGAGCCACAACTACTGAGCCCGCATGCTACAACTACTGAAGCCCATACACCTAGAGCCCGTGTTCCGCAACAAGAGAAGCCACCGCAATGAGAAGCCCGCACACGCAACGAAGAGTAGCCCCCGCTCGCCGCAACTAGAGAAAGCCCATGCACAGCAATGAAGACCCAACACAGCCAAGAATAAATAGTAAATAAATAAATTAAAAAAAAATTATTTTATTGAAGTATAGTTGATATACAATGTGGTGTTCATTTCTACTGTGCAGCAAAGTGATTCAGTTATACATATATATATATATACACGCACATTCTTTTTCATATTCTTTTCCATTATGGTTTATCACAGGATATTGAATATAGCTCCCTGTGCTATACAGTAGGACCTTGTTGTTTATCCATTCTATATATAATATCAGTAGTTTGCATCTGCTAATCCCAAACTCCCAATCCATCCCTCCCTCAGCCCCCATCCCCTTTGGCAACCACCAGTCTGTTTTCTATGTCTGTGAGTCTGTTTCTGTTTCGTAGATAAGTTCATTTGTGTCATATTTTAGATTCCACATGTAAGTGATATCATATGGTATTTGTCTCTCTTTCTGATTTACTTCACTAAGTATGATAATCTCTAGGTCTATCCATGTTGCTGCAAATGACATTATTTCATTCTTTTTGATGGCTGAGTGGTATTCCATTGTATATATATACCACATCATCCTTATCTGTTCATCTGTTGATGGACATTTAGGTTGTTTCCATGTCTTGGCTATTGTGAATGGTGTTGCTATGAACATAGGGGTGCATGTATCTTTTTGAATTATAGTTTTGTCTGGATACATGCCCAGAAGTGGGATTCCTGGTCATATGGCAACTCTATTTTTAGTTTTTTGAGGAATCTTGACACTGTTTTCTATAGTGACTACACCAATTTTACATTCCCACCAACAGTGTAGGAGGGTTCCCTTTTCTCCACACCCTCTCCAGCATTTGTTATTTCTAGACTTTTTAATGATGGCCATTCTTACTGGTGTGAGGTGATACTTCATTGTAGTTTTGGTTTGTATTTCTCTAATAATTAGCGATGTTGAGCATCTTTTCATGTGCCTGTTGGTCATCTGTATGTCTTCTTTGGAGAAATGTCTACTTTGATCTGCCCATTTTTTGATTGGGTTGTTTGTTTTTGTTACTGAGTTATATGAGCTGTTTGTGTATTTTGGAAATTAAGCCCTTGTTGGTCACATGTGATTCAAATTCTTGAAAACAAATAATTGGTGAAACTCAAAGAAAAACCAGTTGAAAATTATTGCTCTTGCATTTTCCTGAAATCTAAGCCATCGAAGGCATAACTCGAGATTGGTGTGGGTGGAGCGTTTTGGGGGCAGTCAAGAAGAAGAGCAGTCTTGGGTGTAGCAAAGGAAAGACGATTCCCTCAGGATAGGAAAGGCTGGAGATCAGAGGGTGAAGGTGTGTCAGGGACCTCAGAGGAGATGGTTGGTGGTGGCTTGAGGTCTCCAGACTCCAGGACTCAGCAAAGATTTGGTGCCTCACCTGTGGGATGGAAGGCAGGAGCTTCAAGGGACCACATGAGCTTGGATCTGAGAATACCACAGTAACTACCATAGACTGGGGGTAAGGGAATTTCGCTCCATTTTCCAGGCACTTCCCAAGCCTCCTGGATTCTAGGGAGAAAATGACTGATAACTGAATTTTTCCAATCCATTGGGATGGGCCTCAATTCCAAATTAAGTTGACCTAAATAGAGTGGAATTTCCATTGCACCTGAGTTTGTGGACTGAAATTCATTCCCACTATGCTCTGCAGTTTTCTTCAGTCTCTCTCTCTATCCTAAATGAAAAGCAACGTAATCAACTTATGTGCATCAGAGCATAGGTGTTCATAGAACAGTGGGGTAATAGATGTGGAAACACTTTGAAAAGTTATAAACACTGAATAAATGGAAAGGGAGAAATAGTAATGCCTTGCTCAGAATGAAAACCTCTATCTCATTAATCCAGAAAGCTCCAATATACCTGAGATCTGGCAAAACTAGAGCAAGTAACTCTCTTTAATAGTGTATGATCCATAATACTCTCTTGAATAGTTTAATATCTTTTATCATCAGAGGTTCCTAGAGAGCAGGAACTAGTAAGCAGCCCAGCTCAATAGGTCACCACTTTTGTATTATGGTTTTTGTTAAACAGGAAGGAAGAGAGGGAAGAAAGAAGGACAAAAAATTTCTTTCTCTACCTCCTTCCTGAAATTCTACCTTGCATCCTTATGATGTAAACGCTCCTGAGGAGAGTAGGCTAGGGTAAGAGTAAGCTGTTATCAATCATTTGTATTTACACTCAGCTCTTTCATAGGATGGAGCAGATTTGCTGGAAAGACTAAAGCCTGTGAACAGTTAGAGGAAGCTCCCTGCTAGGGAAAAGCACCTCCCCTCCCCCCAAATAATTTAGGGTGATGAGAATAGACTTGGGTGACTTTGCAGTCTGGCTCAGGGCATTCTCATCAGTACCAGACAAATCTGCTTTTGATGCAGGTGGTAATTTGGTAATTTCTACAAGAAATGGTTCAGATTCTTGCCCTGCACTCCAGAGTTTCAAGCTTCAATCTCCCAACAGTTTAATTTTTAGAGAGTCATTTGTTTTTTTGCCGGGAGGCATTCTTTAGGTTGGCAGCCAGGCTCACTTGAGCACGGGCAGTCCTGCACGTCGCAGTGCCCTATTCAAACGGAAAAAAGTCCAGAGGAAACATTAATCAGGTGTGAATCTCACAGATGGGAGAATTGTGAGGGGTGGCGGGGTAGCGGAGGAACAGCCTCTGTCTAGCGCTTGCCGGATCACTGAGCCCAGGAGGATGGGTTGCCTAGCAGCTCCCCGTTACTGGAGCCAGTGCTAGGCAACAAGGTGCGGCCTGCCAGCTGCAGCTCATCCCTGTTGTCTCCTGGTTTTTAGAAGACATGTGGGTATTTCAGAAGCGTCTAATTAGCTTCGATCTTACTCACTTTACTGTCTGCATCAGGTATCCTCTCTTCGTCTCGCTTCTACCCCCAACCCCCCGTCTGACATTCAGATGCTCTTCCCACGTAGAAGGGGACCCAAACCTTGCGGGGAAATTTCATGCATTTCAGAGAACAGGAAAATGAGAATTTGTCACTTGGGTTACATAAGGCATTTCCCACTTTTCATTCAGCCAGCTCTCTGCGGTCATTTTCAAGGCTTCTTACTGACATGCAAATTGTTCGATGAACAAAGAGAAATTCATCGATGGATACTAAGGAAACCAGGACCCATATTGTATTATGCGAGCAGCCATTCTACTACCTTCTTGCTCCTCCACTGAAGGGAGAGAAGAGGATGTGGTGGTGCTAGGCTTGTCTGATTTCTGTGGCCAGTTGTCTTCATTGTGCACTTTCTATGTGTTAATCCTTTTTTGCTGCTTAATTCTCATGATAATTATTATTATTTCTGTTTCACAGTTGAGGAAACAGAGGCTCAGGAAGTCCAAGTCTCCAAGACACGTAGTTTCTTAGTGATTCTAAGTGTCGCCTTGGCGCCTCCCCAGAGTTTTTGAGACATGTCTCTGCTCATTGGGAAAACTCTAATCTAGTTGAAAAACCTGTAGTGATTCTGAAATATATATATATGTTTAAATCCGAGACCATATGTAATTTAGAGGGATTCAGGAAAGTGGAAATCTGTGGTTGGGCATCTTGCAGAGGACGAGCCTGGAAAAAGGCTTAAAGGAGCCAGGAGGGGGTTTCAGATTCATTTCTCCTGAATCTTCTTCCAGTGAAGCCACTGAAGGGCAATGCATCTTTGGATTTTGCAAGCCAGTCTTTAATTGTCAGATGGCAGTGCAAAAACTGGAGACCAAGGGGAACCTAGATTGTACTATACCCTCTGTTTTGGTTGAACTTGAACTCACAGGTTCACAAGTCCTGGTATGCATGGGTCTTCATCCACACCCACCTCTGCAGGCAGTCCTGGGGCTGAACAAACTGCCCCCTATCCAGAAACTGGGTTGAAAATGGGATAAATATTAATCCCTCCTGGCACTGAAGTGCCCAATTCTCCAAAGAGGAATTACAAAACAAACAGGGGAAATCAAGTGACTCAGAGAGCAGAAAGGAGGAAAAGAAGAATCAGTGAGCTTGGTTCAAGGTCAAAATAAATAAGATGAGAATTTACATATGTATGAGCTCTCTCTTCATTTTTAGAATAGCCCACTCAAAAGTTCGTTGCTTCTGGAAAGGAGTTTTATGACATTTGAATACTCTAATCCCTGGGCACACTCCCCTACACACACACACACATGCACGCACGCACACTATGGCTTTGTTAAGCTATTGATTCTCAGACCATCTATAAAGGGTATTATGTAGGACAGTGATCTTAAACTTTAATATGCATACAAATCATCTTGTCAAAATTCAGATTCTTGAGTGAGGTGAGTAGATTGATGGTGGGACCCAAGGGTCTGCATTTCTAAAAGCTCCCAGGTGGTATTGATGCTGCTGGTCCAAGCACCACACTTTGAGTAGCAAGGCTGTCAGGGCTTCCTGATTAGAGTAAGACATTGGGCCAGAGGACCTCACAGGTCCTTTCTGGCTGTTATTTAAGATCAGAGTATGATTTAAACCGAAACCATCAAAGGTACACAAATTGACAGTCTCACTAAATTTCACTCTCTTTGTTCTCTGAAAAATTCCCTGTCAACATAACCTAATTTTCTCCCCCAGCAGCAATGAGGTTTGAGTGATGCTTGACATCATGTATAGAATCTCTCTGAATCTTTACCACAGCTCTTTGCAGTAGCAGTTACTACTTTTATGTTCAAGGTGAGGAAATTGATAGGAAGTGCTGAAGTCAGGGCTAGAACCCGGATCATTTGCCTTCAAGGCCTGAATTGTATACCTCTAAACCACATATAAACACCTCACAGACCCTTGAGAAGGTGAGAGGGAGCAGGTGTTTATAAACTCAGCTGTGATCAGTCTGCTGGGGTTGTAGCAGATACTTTAGGCTGGGGGTGTGGGTTGCAGAAAGAAGCGGTGTTGGATCAGTCAGCTCTGGGGAAAGAGAGGAGATTGTGTTCAATGTGACCCTCTCCACCTGATGCCTCCTTTTTTTGCCTTCCCTTCACGTCCACTCCCTACACAGCCGCACACAGGTAGGCTGCTCTCAGTCTTGCCATGGGGGGCCTGGCCTGGTGGGCCCAGAGGAATAGGACTGGAATCCATTCAAAATGAGATATATTTAATTTATCAATTTCCTTGTTCCAGAAGTAATTTAAAGACATTAATAACAATATGCACTTCCTCTATCACCCTTTCCAGGGTAGCTGGGAAGATTTTTGAGAAGAGATTGTTCAAGGACAGGATTTCTAACAGTGGAGTTTGAGAGATTTTCATTTGTGTGCATGGGAGGGGGGCGTGAGTGATGGAGGGAGAGTATCGAGGAGGGAACATCGCTGCCCACAGGTGCTCAGATCCATCCTCAGCCGTGCCAGCCCAGGTTAGGGGAGAAGCCAGGGCTCCCACTCAGCACCACTATGTACCACGGCTTTTGAAAGGTGCTTGACACCATTAAAAAAAATAAAGTCATATTAGGTGAGTTTATTCAACTGGGTTTGGAAATGGCCATGAAGTATGAACACAGGCTGTGGAGGAGTAAACAATGATTAACAGCAGTGTCCGCTGGGCTGCTCGAGGGACCTTTATTACATTTTATCTAACGGCCTCCTCAGTGGCCTAGAAGAGGTAGGTGCTAACAGAGCTTTAATTAAATTCATGGTGGATATTAAATGGGAGTGACTGTGAATTTCAGGGAAGGCAGAAAGGCAACCTAAGAGGACGTGAGAAGTAGAAGATAAAATCCAGCATTCACAGGTGAAAAGAAATGCCTTCGAAACATGACCTGAGTGGAAATAACAGGGGCTTCAGAGGTTGGCGTATTGTGTGTCCAACACTGTCCTGGGTGCTTTGGAGCTGTTAGCTCATTTGTTCTTTGCATTAACACCTTGGGATAGGTGCTGTTGTAGTTCTCATCTTGCAGGTAAGGAGACTGAGGCAGGAAGAGGTGAAGTGGTTTGCACATGGCACACAGGTGACAAGTGGTCTAGAAATTTAAAAAAAAAAATCCCCTTCAGTCTTTCTGTCTTGTATTTCTTTTCCTCTGGGGTTACAAGGCAGCAGTAAAACCATGCCTTAAAAATGTTTCTGGTTATTTGGTTTTAGTGGAAATGTGTATTTTGTGTATTAGCCTAAGGATAACCTATTTAAAGAAATGCTTTTCAAACAGAGTTGTTCATAGTATCCATTTCATTACTGTCATGAATTTGGGCATCCAATCAGCCTTCTCTGAAAGGGGCAGCCAGCCTGGGCTCTGCCCATCAGAAAGCGTGCTGTGTGAGTGAGGTCCTGATGTGCTTTGCTACTGCTGCGTCACTGAGCTTCTAGATGAGCACCCACGCTCAGGAGACATTCAAGAAATAATTATTAAATGCACTTGTGTTAGGCCGCGTTGATCTCACCTCAGCTTTCATTCGGAATTCAGAACGCGTTAGGTGGCGGGTTCAATGGCAGAGGGAAGGGCTGTGGCTGCCAGGGAGTGACCACTCCTGCTCTGTGCACTTAGAGGCTTGAGCTGTGGCACAATTGCCATTTCTAATGTGCAGCCCGGGCAAGGAGCTTACCTCGGGGTCCCTGCCCATGACGAGGCCTTGTGACTGTGCTCTCTCTCCTGCCTTCACAGAGTTGGCAGAAGCAAACGAGAGGAGGGCTAAGAAGGAATCTGCCAACCATGAGCCACAGCACAAATGCTAGTTGTCATCATACAGCTGGGACCTTACACGGTGCTTATCAAGTTTCATATCATCCCAGGCCACTGTTTGGGAAACAGTTAAGCTAGTTCAACCACTCAAATAAATTTACTCTAACACTGAGAGAGGCCAATATAGTGTGGCTCATCACTTAAGAACAGATGGCAACAGACGATGCTTTCTTTCCAGGTGAACTTGGTAATCTTTGGGGCTGGGGCCCAGGAATGTTGCTCTTAAAGTGGCTCTGTGTGATTGTCATGCTCTGCCAGGTTTGAGAATAATGACAAGTTCACAAGAAAAACTGCTTCCTAAGGGGATAGGAGGGAGGGGTAGGGCTGGGAGAACAAGTGGCCAGAAGGCAAGCAAGTGGCCAAAGGATGCCAAGGGTTGGGGAATTCTGGGGAACCTTGATTTTTAGAAGGGTAGAGGTCATAGGAAATGGTGTCACAGTCAAGGTCAGGGTGAATGCAGGGCCTCCCATTGCCCAGCTGAGGATCAGTTGGGTGTTTAGTGTCTGTATCGGCAGTGGAGTGAAATCAGTAATTGCTAGTTCTGATAACTAAAGATCATCTTGCAAATAGAGGGGAGTTGTTTCTAAGGTTAGCTTTCAGCCATTGATGGAGCTCCTCCTATACCTAGAGTTGTTAACTAGTCCCCTTTCCATTGTACACTCTGACCCATCCATTTCCCCAAGACCAGCAGCAGGTATAAATTCATTGATTCAACAATTATTGGTTGAGCACCTACTATGTGCCAGGCCCTCTGTGAGGCCCTGGGAATTCAGTAGGGAGCAAAAGAGACATGGTCCCTGCCCTCTTAGAGCTCATGATGAAGTCGGGGAGATGAACATGAATAACATAATCAGACAAATGCATATAAAAATATTTTTAAAGTCTGTACATGGAGGAAAAAGTCTATATATCATGGAGGAAATGTCTAAGGACCATGAGAGTTTATAGAAGGGTCTGCTGTGGTGAAAGTGTCTGTGATGGAGCTCGTAAAGAAGGACGTTCAAGCTGGTATTGAAGGACTATTGGAAGTTGACCGGGTGGGAGGGGGTGGGGGAAAGAGTGTTCTGGGCAGAGGAAGAACCTGTGCAACGTGCTGGGGAGTGAGGGATACATCACAGGAAGAACATCATGGCTGCAAACAGAGAGGCAGGGTGTCCAGCGGCTGAATGGAGGCCTGGCAGGGCCCACACGCAGGGCTTCATAGGCTGAAATCAGTGTATGGGTCTCCATCCTAAGGGAAATGGGAGATGCTGGAGGTTCTTAAAGGAAATGTGGCAGTAGTGGGGGTGGAGCATTTGTGTGTGTGTGTGTGTGTGTGTGTGTGAGAGAGAGAGAGAGAGAAAGAGAGCGAGGGAGGCTGTATTAGTGTGCACGGGCTGCCATAACAAAATACCACAGACTGGGGGGCTTAAACAACAGGAATTTATTTTCTCACGGTTCTGGAGGCTGCAAGTCTGAGATCAGGTTGTC
Source organism: Balaenoptera borealis (assembly GCF_965194805.1). Classification (NCBI taxonomy): domain Eukaryota; kingdom Metazoa; phylum Chordata; class Mammalia; order Artiodactyla; family Balaenopteridae; genus Balaenoptera; species Balaenoptera borealis. The sequence continues at coordinate 10,428,976 of NC_138877.1, forward strand.
AGCAGGATTAGTTTCTCCCGAGGCCTCTCTCCTTGGCTTGTAGATGGCTGTTTTCTCCCTTTGTTCTCACATGGTCTTTCCTCTGTGTGTGTCTGTGTCCTCACGTCCTCTTTGGACACCAGTCATATTGGATTAGGACCCACCCTCATGACCTCATTTTACCTTAATTACCTCTTTAAAGGCCCTATCTCCAAATACAGTCATATTCTTGAGGTCCTGGGTGTTAGGACTTCAACGGAGGAACTGGAGAGGAGGGAGCATAATTCAGCCTGTAACAGAAGTGTAAGCAGATTTATGTTTTAAAAGGCTTCTCTGGCTCCTGGGTGGAGAATGAGTAAAGGAACAAGACTGAAAGCAGGAGGCCAAGATGAAGCTCCTGTGGTGGCCCAGGCTTGGCTTATGTCTCACACTGTGACACCTAACACCTGTCCCAGGCACGGTTTCCACCCTCTGTCCTGTCTCCTATTATGACTTTATTGCATTTTCATGCAGAATATTCTAATGCTATGAAAATCTAAACACTGCTTTACAAGCTATACTTTTTTAAATGGTCAAATGAGGCACTACAGAGTTTTACATTGGAGCAGTACCTCTGAGATTGAGTTTTAAAAAAAAGCAAAAGCAAAATCAAAACCAAAAAATTCCCCAGTCATTTAAAGGCAAAAGGGAATCATTTTGTAACTTAATTATGAAAACATTAGATAAGTGAAATCATTTTATATTATTGCATTTTTGCTGAAATGTCACTTGAAATAAAAATAAATGAACAGATATTAGCTATTCTTTAAAATATACTTATCTGACTTGTCAGAGTTTCAGAGAATGAAAGATGAGAGAAAATGATGTTATTTAGCTATTGAAAATTCATTTGATTTCCCTAGTACTTGATAATATAAGAAAATCTGGAATAGCAAATCGGAACAAATCACAATCATCTCCCAATTCAAATAATAATCATCATCACATATTCATCATAAGGAAATGATTTTTAAAGCTTTAAAAGGCAGCAGTATTGAAGAAGCACATCCAGGAAATAAGCCATGGCCCAATGGAGAAAATGACAGATATCACAATTGTTAGTCATTCAGCAATGTGTATTTTGTACCCACTGTGTGCAATGGCCAATCTCAAATGTGGCGCTGGGCCACCTGCATTAGAATCACCTGGAAAACGGGTCGAAATGCAAATTCTTCGGCCTCATCGCAGACCAAATCCAAACATCTGGACAAAAGGCTGAGGCATCTACAACCCTAGGACATCATAAATCACTACAGGTGATTCTTAAGCCCGGCAAGTTTGAGGGCCACTATCCGAGATAAATGTATGTTGTGCTATGTGGGTGGAAAAAGGGAAATCAATTCCACGTGTCTGCCCTGAAGATTTACTATTGGGTGGGGAAGCCTACTTGGAAACATGGAATCATAAGGAAACACACCATAGCATGGAATTTCTTGACTTCAAGAGAACACCGCTGTCGTTTAACCTAATCTTTTCACTTTGCAATGAGCAACTAACACCGAGAGGACTGACCAAGCCAGGGCCATGCTTAGGGGACGTCCTGGGGTGAATCTCGGCCTCTGGTTCAGCATTTGGTCCACTCTGTGGTGAAACGTTGACTCCTTACCCTCGCATTGCCTCTAATACATTCAGACGGATACACAGCACATGGTCTTACAAAGGGGGGGGGGGTTGGTTTCTACTTAAGATGCTTGGTTTTGTTCTTTAAGGGGACACATAATCCTTGCTCCTTTTCAACTTCGAAATAATAAAATCACGCAAGCATTCTGCAAAGCATGGCCCTAGGAAAAGCTCACCATCTGTGCTGGTTGTTGACAACATGGACTGGAAAAAAAAAAAAAAAAAAGGTCACCCAGGCAGCGCTCATGCCTTTTGAGCTTCGCTGATTCCTGGAACTCTGAAGTCGTGTCCTGGAATTAATTTTTAACTTATCTAGGTATGTTTCTTAAATAAAATTTTGATCTTGCTGAGGAAAAAAATAAAGGGATCAGAGATTATTCTGTCCTAAAAGATTGAAGTGGGGGGGGGGTTACTGTCATCAAGGATGCAAAATGTTTTATGAAAGAACCAGAGAAGAAATAATTATATTACATTGTGAGGGATTTAAGCTCTAAAGAAGGGAACTACTGCCAGGAAGAAAGTGTTGCCCTCTCCTTATCCTACGGACTTCAAAGACAAATGGATTATCCCCTTTTCTTTCTTTCTTTTTTTTTTCTTTAATCCAAGACCATGGCTTCCATCATCCTCTGCATTCTAAAGTCCTCCAAATCCTAACTCTCAGCTCCTACTGCACCACGGATGTGATGGAGATCTTCTCCTCGCCTTTCGGTCCCTTGGTGTAAGGTGTCCAAAGTTCCCTGGTGGCAGATATGGTTGAAAGTTCAGTGGGACTCTTGCTGTGTCCAACAGCAAGTTTATCCCCCTTAAAGAGCCAGAACCTGCTGAACTGCAGAGCTCAGAAATGCAGGAATGAGAAGCAAAACTTTCCCATGTGGTAATAAGTGGAGCCAATCCTGCTCACATCCCTTGGTTTCTGGATCCATGTTTTTTTTCTACTGGGGACAGATCACTGTACACTGGTCACTGGTTTAGCGTGTGTACAGTGTTCTGCAGGATGCACTGTGTCCTAACTGGCTGCTCAGCTGTTCCTCCAGCAGATAATTCTGTCCCTCTGTTAGGCCAGCCACTTCTGGGTGATGTGGTATGTAAGAGACCAGTGGGTCCCCTGGTCAGGTGCCCTCTGCCACATCTCCTTGTTGTAAAGTGGGGCTGCTGCTGATTGTTTGTGGGCTGCAATGTTATGAGGGCTGTGAGAATATGGATCAGAACTCTGGAGCCGTTAGATAAGGGTGCTAACTGAGGGTCTATGAGCAAGAAAGGCAAATTCGCATTAGCATATGTCAGTTCTGTCAAGAAGAATCGCACCCCATAGAAGGGGTGCTATATAGTTATTCTCCCAAGGCTCTGGTTGGTCTCCTTGAGGGAAGGTGACACCTTGGGGCCCAGTGTTGGTTTGTTTTGCTGGTGGTAGCCAGATCAGCTTTGGCAAAAGGGAGGCCAGGCTGTCGGGCCCACGCATGGCCTCCACCCCTGCCCCACGCTCCTCCATTCAGTCACATGACTATTGGGTCAGTGCAATAAATATATAAATATTTAAAATTCCCTCATTTTAATTGCCAAGTACAGTAAATATTTATAACTCAGATAATCAAAAGCTCTTGGGGTTCTCCATAATTTTTAAGAATGTAAAGAGGTCTTGAGACCAGAATGTTTGAGAATCACTGCCCTAGACCGGTCACTGTGTCTCTGATTGGTCAGAGATTCTGGGTTGTGTGCCTGTCCCCACCCAAGGGCTGGACCAGGGGGCGTTGTTAGCCCCCTCGAAACTCTGTGGACTCTGAATGGGGGACAGGTGGCTCCCCAAAAGGATATCTAGGAGCCATTGTCAACAAAAGGGGGAGTGCATACTGTGCCCCAAACAAAACCAAACAATGGGTGTTGAGTCTACCATATTAAGGATCTGGCTTCAGTGCTACTGCACCCTCAGGACCTGGTACCATGTAGCACAATTTTGTTCAGAGACTAAATGAATGAATGAAGGAAGGAAGGAATGAAGAGTGGATGAGTAAATGAACGAGTTAATGAGTGAGTGAACAAAGGCTGGAGAATGATCCAGATAACCTCTTGAGGTCTTTCTAACCCTGTGGTTTTATACACCTCCTGTGGAATAACATTCTGAAGTTTGTGTGTTTGTGTATGTGTTACCTTAAGCAGGTAGGAGGATAGTGACCATGACTTGGAGGCGTCACTTTCAAGCCCCCACAGCCAAAGGGGCACTGAGAAGATCAGACCAGGGTAACCAGGAACCTAAAATGGGTGGGAAGATGGGGCGGCAGCAGCTTATCCACTGCCCACCTCCTCCCCTGCCTGGTGAAGGCACAGGTGGCTCAATCAGAAAGCTGAAATGCTGGTGGGGAGAAGGTGGGCAACCCGATGCTGCTCTGAAGGGGAGGCCTAGGAGTTCATAGGTAAAGGACAGGGTTGCATATGATACTTAAAGATGACATGGCCAGTCCATGGGACACTGAGCTGCAGTCATGCATTTAGGAGCAACTGCTGCTTGGGAGTGACGAGGGATGCTGTCTGTGTACCTGAATGTAAGATACACATTTAGGGATGCTGTTACAGAGACTCAGAAAAGAGCTCAACTCAGAGCCCTGCAGGACTGGATGGAAGTCAAACAGCTATGGGGCGGAGGAGGGTGGGGAGTGACAGAAATGCTTTTAACAGAAAATTGCACTGGGGTGTGCCCAGGGCTGGGTGATACTGAAGTGAGTCAGAGGATTGTGTCAGCCAAGAAGGTTTAGTTGAGAGCGCTGATCACATCTGGGCTCCAAGCCCTGTGCTCCATGCCTCATTGGTGCTGCTGTTGGAACTCTGAACAAGTCAGCACCATGTAGGTGTGGATTTCTCTTTCTTCTTAGAGAGGAGGGCTTTCTGGCTTCTAAATGCCTAAGATTGAAATGTCTGAAATTGGGAATTGCCAGCAAATTTATTGAAGCCTGGCAAAGTGTTTTGAAATTCTAGTAGGGACTTCCATCACCCAATACAGATGGGTGACTCGTCTTAATTGTAGGGATGGCTCATGTGACAGACAAACCCAAGAGGACCGGGAGTGGGGAGGTCTCAGGGGCCGTGCTCTGACAACACGGTGTCTGCATCCCACCTGGGGGGCCTTGGAGCTTGATAACTGGGATGTGCAGTGAGATAAAGAGATTTCTCACCTTGATCTGTCCTCAAGGAAAAAGCTTTTAAGAATCATCCTATGGGGACTTCCCTGGCAGTCCAGTGGTTAAGACTTTGCCTTCCAATGCAGGGGGTGTGGGTTCAATCCCTGGCCGGGGAGCTAAGATCCCACATGCCTCGTGGCCAGAAAACCAAAACATAAAACAAAAGCAATATTGTAACAAATTTAATAAAGACTTTAAAAAGGGTCCACATCAAAAAAAATCTTAAAAAAAAAAATCATCCTATGTTAGAACCTAAGAGGCATTATTAAAACTGAGTCTGGGGACTTCTCTGGTGGCACAGTGGTTAAGAATCCACCTGCCAATGCAGGAGACACGGGTTCGAGCCTTGGTCTGGGAAGATCCCACATGCCGCAGAGCAACTACGCTGGTATGCCACAACTACTGAGCCCGTGTGCCACAACTACTGAAGCCCACATGCCTAGAGCCCCTGCTCCGCAGCAAGAGAAGCCACGGCAATGAGAAGCCTGAGCACTGCAATGAAGAGTAGCCCCGCTCACTGAAACTAGAGAAAGCCCACACGCAGCAACGAAGACCCAACGCAGCCAAAAATAAATAAATTTATTAAAAAAACAAAACAAAACAAAAACTGAGTCTGTACATAGCAGCCTATAGAAACTTTATGTTTTCCAATCCCATGTCTTGGATTTTTATCATTTTCTTTGCATCTGATGAGCCACACTTACATGGGCAGGGAAAGTTTAAAGTAAAAATATGAAGAATAAAACAAGTCACTGAGAAGTCTACCTTTCATAGATAGCTACTAGTACCATTTTAATGTGAGTACCTTTTTTTCTTGCTGTGCATTTTTAAAATAAAACGGTAACTATTTTTTTTTTAATTTATTTTATTTTTGGCAGTGTTGGGTCTTCGTTGCTGTGTGCGGGCTTTCTCTAGTTGCAGTGAACAGGGGCTACTCTTTGTTGCGGTGCACGGGCTTCTCATTGTGGTGGCGTCTCTCGTTGCAGAGCACGGGCTCTAGGTGCATGGGCTTCAGTAGTTGTGGCATGCGGGCTCAGTAGTTGTGGCGCATGGGCTTAGTTGCTCCGTGGCAATGTGGGATCTTCCCGGACCAGGGATTGAACCTGTGTCCCCTGCATTGGCAGGCAGATTCTTAACCACTACGCCACCAGGGAAGCCCAGTAATTGTATTTTAAATAAGCGAACAAACTAACAAAAAGATGGTGAGGAAATATATACAAATGCATACATTCATAAAGTGAAAGCTATCTGGGAGATCAGTACCTCCACTGGAAGCATAACTGCTTGGAGGACAAGGCCTTTGAACTGGAATTTAGATTTTCAGTATAGAAGTGTCCTATATTCTCAAGTTATCTGTCAAAAAACCAAAACCAAAACCCCCGAAACAAAAAGGTCTTTTCTTTAGAATGATGGGTGGACAACTTTCTGTGTGTGTACATATGTATATATATATATATATTTTTTTTAATAAATTTATTTATTTATTTATTTATTTATTTTTGGCTGTGTTGGGTCTTCGTTCCTGTGCGAGGGCTTTCTCTAGTTGCGGCGAGCGGGGGCCACTCTTCACCGCGGTGCGCGGGCCTCTCCCTGTTGCGGCCTCTTGTTGCGGAGCAAAGGCTCCAGAGGCGCAGGCTCAGTAGCTGTGGCTCACGGGCCTAGTTGCTCCACGGCATGTGGGATCCTCTCAGACCAGGGCTCGAACCCGTGTCCCCTGCATTGGCAGGTAGATTCTCAACCAGTGCGCCACCAGGGAAGCCCCCATATGTATATTTTTAAAGGTAATAAAAGTTCACAATCAAGAGCAGGGATGTATTATCTCACATGTTCAGGGTTGGGAAGGTTGAAGCCAACAGAATAGAACTAGATGAAACAGGCTGGTGGCAGTGAACAGCTGGCACCTGGACATAGGAGATGGTGACTGAGAGGGAACATAAAGTGGAGGCTCAAAGGCAAGCACTTGTTAGAAAGGCTAGCACTGAATAAACAGCATGTGGAGAGAAAAATTAAGAAACATAAATAGGGCCTTTTTTAAAAAAATTGGAGTATAGTTGATTTGTAATGTTGTGTTAGTTTCAGGTGTACAGCACAATGATTCAGAGATATATATATATATATATATATATATATGCTAAAAAGATATATACACATATATATATATATATATATATATAATCCTTTTCAGATTCTTTTCCCTTATAGGTTATTACAAAATATCAAGTGTAGTTCCCTGTCCTTGTTGGTTATCTACTTTATGTATATGAGTGTGTATATGTTAATCTTAAACTCCTAATTTACTCCACCCCTCACCTAAGTAGGGCCATTGTTGGAAATGAAGAAATGAATGAGCAGGAAGGTACAACAGAGACAATAATTGATGGTCAATGGCCTCCTCTGGCCTGTGATTTTACATGTGGTCCATCCTCATTAACACTTGTTATTGTAAATAATGACAATATTATTAATAATGATACCAGTGAGAAGCAGAAGAATGCTGTCTGGGTCCCTGGGGATGCTGTGGGTTGGTGCCCTACTGTATTTGTGGGAATTTTCAAGTAACCCACAGGCACTTGTTCTGCCAGTAAAGTCTAGTTAAGGGAGTGCAGACACAGGTAAGAAGGTAAGTAAAACTTAGGCCGTACGTGGTAGATGCCAGGTGATGGCTGCGAAGAGGTTCACGGTGGGAAGAGACCTTGTGGGCAGTGTAGCTCAAGGCAGGGACCCAAGTACACAGGCTCCTGCAGACAGAAAGACATCTTGAAGAAAACAGATTTGGTTTCAGATTAAAGCATGAAAAGATGAAGGGAAGACTTGAGGCAGGAAGATGGGTTGCAGGATGAAGGAGAAATGCCAGGTGGAAGGCACAGAGGGCTTGTCTTCCAGTGGTGATGGCAGGGTTGGCAAGAAAGAAACACATGGAAGAATCCACAGAACCTGGTGGCTGATTGGATGCGGGGATCCAGAGAGAAGGTGTAATCAAAGGAGGCTCCAAGCCTGGGAGTCAGAGAGAACCACGTTCATCTTGGCAGAATAGATGCTAGTTTTGAAAATGAACTTGAGGTGTGGCAAGTTCCAGGCGCCGGGAGGTGTCCCGGGGCGGGGTGAGGTCTGGCTGGCGTTTGCTGGTGGATGGTTCAGAGCTGCCTGGTGATGTGGGGGTCCTGTGCATATAGGTCTTTGTAGCTGAAAACTGAGAGTGGGTTCAGAGAGAAGGATGCCTGAGGAGAACCCCGGAGGGGTGTGCCTACAGCAAGTCGAGGAGAGAAAGTAGGAGCTTTGGTGGATAGGGACAGAGAAGGTGCCCTAACAGAGAGAGGAAGACCCAGGACAGCATGGTAAAAAGAGCCAAGAGTTTCAAGGAGGAACAGGTGGGAGATGTGAATTGTTACGAAGAGATCTGAGAGAATCTGGACAAAATATTTCATAACATTCTGACTACAAACTGAGTTTTTGCTATAGTTCTTCATTACTGTTTTTTAAAAATAGACTCTTATTTTTAGAGCAGTTTCGGGGTCAAAGCAAAGCTGAGCACAGAGTACAGAGAGTTCCCATAACCCTCCGCCCCACACATGCACGGCCCCCCCCACTATCAACATCCCCGCCAGAGTGGCATGTTGGTCACATTTTTTAAAATTACAGCTTATTTCCTCCGACAGGTTACAAGACAAACACCCAGTTTGCTTGAGTTTTAAAAGGATATTTCCTTTGCCCCACTTGAATGACCAGTAAACATATTTGTCACATTTGATGAACCTACACTGACACATCAGTGTCACCCAAAGTCCATAGTTTAATTAGGACTCACTCTTGGTGTTGTACGTTGTATGGGTTTTGACAAATGTATAATGAAATGACATGCATCTGTTGTTGCAGTATCGTACAGAATAGTTATATTGCCCTGAAAATCCTCTGCATTCCACCTATTCATCCCTCCCTCTCCCCTTGCCGTTAGCAACTGACTGTCTCCAGAATTTTACCTTTTCCAGAATGTCATATAGTCGGAATCATAGAGTATGTAGCCTTTTCAGGTTGGGCTTTTTCACTTAGTAATATGCATTTAAGGTTCCTCCAGGTCTTTTTTTGGCTTGATGCCTCATTTCTTTTTAGCACTAAATAACATTTGTTTGCTGCACCACAATTTATTTATCCATTTACCTACTGAAGGACATCTTAGTTCCTTCCAATTTTTGACAATTATGGATAAAGGTACTGTAAATGTACGTGTACAGGTTTTATTTATTTATTTATTTTTACTGTGACAAAATACACATGATATAAAATGTACCATCTTAACCATTTAAAAATGTACAGTTTAGTGGTATTGAGGACATTCATATTGTGGTGCAAACACCACCACCACTCATTTTCAAATCCCTTTTCATCTTGTATAACTGAAACTCCATACCCATTAAAGAGTAAATTCCCATTCCCCTTCCCCCGGCCCCTGACAACCAGCACTCTACTTTCTGTCCCTATGATTTTGACAACTCTAAGTATCCCTTGTGAGCAGAATCACAGTATTTGTCCTTCTGTATCTGGCTTATTTCCCTTAGCATAACATCCTCAAGATTCATCCATGCTGTAATGTATGCCAGAATTTCCTTCATTTTCAAGGCTGAATAATATTCCATTGTATGTCTGTACCACAGTTTGTTTATCCATTCATCTGTCAGTGGACACTTGGGTTTCTTCCACATTTTGGCTATTGTGAATAATACTACCATGAACATGACTATATATATATCTCTTTAGGACCCTGCTTTCAATTCTTTGGGTACATACCTAAAAGTGGAGTTACTGGATCATATGGTGATTCCATGTGCAGGTTTTTGAGTGGACATGTTTTCAACTCATTTGGGTAAATACCAAGGAGCACAACTGCTCCATCATATGGTAAGAGTATGGTTTAGTTTTATCAGAAACTGCCAAACTGTCTTCCAAAGTTTTGCATTCCTAATGGCATTTTGCATTCCTACTGAAAATATTGTGTTGCATTCCCACCAGCAACGAATGAAAGTTCCTGTTGCTCCACAGCCTCACCAGCAAGTGTCTTGGGTTTTTGCCATTCTGATAGCTGTGGTGATATCTCATTGTTGTTTTAATTTGCAGTTTCCTAATGGCATATGATACTGAGCATCCTTTAATATGCTTATTTTCCATTTGTACATCTTTTTTGGTGAGCCGCCTATTCAGATCTTTTGTCCACTTTTAAATCAGGTTGTTTGTTTTCTTACTGTTGAATTTTAAGAGTTTTTTTTTTTAATATTTTGGTCACAGTCCTTATATATCTTTTTTTTTTTTTTAATAAATTTATTTATTTATTTATTTTTGGCTGCGTTGGATCTTCGTTGCTGCACGCGGGCTTTCTCTAGTTGCAGTGAGCGGGGGCTACTCTTCATTGCCGTGCACGGGCTCCTCACTACCGTGGCTTCTCTTGTTGCAGAGCACGGGCTCTAGGTGCGTGGGCCTCAGTAGTTGTGGCACACAGGCTCAGTAGTTGTGGCTCGAGGGATCTAGAGCGCAGGCTCAGTAGTTGTGGCACACAGGCTTAGTTGCTCTGTGGCATGTGGGAGGGATCTTCCCGGACCAGGGCTCGAACCCGTGTCCCCTGCATTGGCAGGCGGACTCCCAGCCACTGTGCCACCAGGTAAGCCCCCTTATATATCTTTTATTAAAAAGTCCAGATACATCTTTTACAAAGATATATCTTTTACAAAGATTTTCTCCCAGTCTACAGCTTGTCTTTTTCAAATATTTTGGGATTTTTCTGGCTATCTTTCTGCTTTTGATTTCTAGTTTAATTCCATTGTGGTCTGAGAGAAGATATTGCATGATTTCTATTCTTTTAAATTTGTTGTGTTTTATGGCCCAGAATGTGATCAACTTGCTGAATGTTCCATGTGAACTTGGGAAGAATGTGGGTTCTGTTGTTGGATGAAGTAGTCTATAGATGTCAATTACATCCAGTTGATGGATGGTGCTGTTGAGTTCAACTATGTCCTGACTGAATTTCTGCCTGCTGGATCTGTGCATTTCTGAGAGAGGGGCATTGAAGTCTCCAACTATAATAGTGGATTCACCTGTTTTTCCTTGAGTTCTATCAGGTTTTGCCTCATGTAGTTTGACACTCTGTTGTTAGGCACATACACATGAAGAATTGTTATGTCTTCTTGGAGAATTGACCCCTTTCTCAGTATGCAATGTCCCTGTTTAACCCTGATAACTCTCCTTGCTCTGAAGTCTGCTGTGTCTGAAATTAATATAGCTACTCTAGTTTTCTTTTGGTTAGTGTTAGCATGCTATGTTTTTTCCATCAAATTTCTGTGTTTTAATTGGTGTATTTGGACCACTGATGTTTAAAGTGACTGTTGATATAGTTGGATTAAAATCTACCATATTATTACTGTTTTCTATTTGTTGCTTTTGTTCTTTGTTCCTATTTTTGTTTTCTACTTTTAAAAATGCCTTTTTTGGTTTTAACTGGGTATTGTATATGATTCCACTTTCTCTTTTTTCTTAGCATATCAATTATACTTATTTTTGTAGTTTTTTAGTGGTTTTCCTAGAGTTTGCAGTATACATTTACGACTAATCCAAGTCCACTTTCAAATAACACTACTGCTTCACAGGTAGTGCAAGGACATCATAATAACAAAGTATTCCCAATTCCTCCCTCCAATTCTTGTATCATTTCTGCCATTCATTTCACTTATATACAAGTTATAATCATCCAATACACTGTTACTGTTATTATTTTGAACAAACTGTTATCTGCTAGACCAATGAAGAATAAGAAAAATAAAAGGCTTTATTTTCACTTATTTCTTCTCTAATGTTCTTCCTTTCTTTATGTAGATCTCAGTTTCTGACTTAGATAATTTTCCTTCTCTCTGAAGAATTTCTTTGAATATCTCTTGTACAGCAGGTATCCTGGTAACAGACTCCCTCAATTTTTTTGTTTTGGTTTGTTTTGTTTGTTTGTTCTATTTCTCTTTCAGTTTTGAAGGATAATGTCTCAGGATACAGAATTCTAGGTTGGTGTTTCCCCCTCCCCCCAACTCTTTGGATATTTCACTCCATTCTCTTCTTTCTTGCATGGTTTCTGAGGAGAAGTTGGATGTAATTATTATCTTCCTTTCTCTGTAGGTAAGGTGTACGTCTTTATTTATTTTTAATCTCTGGCTTCCTTAAGGACATTCTCTTTATCTTTGATTTTTTGCAGTCTGAAAATGGTTTGCCTGGTGTAGTTTTGGGGCATTTACCCTGCTTGGTGGTGTTCTCTGAGCTTCCTGGATCTGTGGTTTGGTGTCTGACATTAATTTGAGAATTCTCAATCATTATTGCTTCAAATAGTCCTTCTGTTCCTTTAACTCTTTTTTTTTTTTTTTTCCTTTCTGGTATTACCATTACAGGTATGTTACACCTTTTGTAATTGTCCCACTGTTCTTGGATACTCTGTTCCCTTATTTTCAGCCTTTTTCCTCTTTTCTTTTCAGTTTGGGAAGTTTTTATTGACATGCCTTCAAGCTCAGAGATTCTTTCCTTAGCTCTGTCCAGTCTACTAGCAAGCTAAAGGCATTCTTCATCTCTGTTACAATGTTTTTGATCTCTAGCATTTCTTTCTGAGTCTTTGTTAGAATTCCCATCTCTATGCTTACGTTACCTATCTGTTCTTGCATGTTGTCTATCTTTTCCATTAGAGTCCTTAGCAGATTAGCCAGTTGTTTTAAATTCCTGGTCTGATAATTCTAACATTCCTGCCATAATCTGAGTCCAGTTATGATGCTTGCCCTATCCCTTCAATCTGACTTTTAGTATACCTTGTAATTTTTGTTGAAAGCAGGACATGATGTACTGGGTAAAAAGAACTTCTGTAAATAGCCTTTAGTAATGTGGTGTGGGGGAAGGGGAAGCATTCTATAGTCCTATGATTAGGTCTCAGTGTTTTAGTGAGACTGTGCCTTTGGACTGTGAACTTTAGAAGTATTTTTAAGGTCCTGTCACATACACACACACCCCTGCCCCGCCCTCAGCCAATCTTAAATGGGACAGGATGGCTAGAGGGGGCTGGAGTTGGGTATTTCTTATCCCTCAAATCAGTTAGGCTCTGATAAAACCCCAACAGTTTCTCTTGAGGGCAAGCCTTGTTAAGAACAGAATGCTCTGGTATATTTCAAAATGTTTTTTTTTTTTTTTCCCTCTCCAGTGGAAAGCTCCAGGACACTTTTCTCCAGTATTCACTGTGAGAACCTGGTAGAGCTTCTGGAGGTAAAACTCACAAAAATGTGGGCATACCCCCCTAAAACTGGACCCTCCCTGCAATTTTTCTCTCTCAGACTTGTCTACTCTGAGCTTCCAGCAATTTGTCAATTACAGCTCAGGTTTTCCTACCCTGGTATGGGCTCCCACAGAGATTTCTGTTAGTAGGTTTCTGCTCCAGTAAGTAACAGTTCTCTGTGTCTACCTGTCTCTTTCCAATTTTGGGGGCAAAGTTTGTCTTGTGACCTCAGTTTTCTGACAGATCTAAGAAGAGTTGTTGATTTTCAGTTTGTTCAGCTTTTTACTTGTTAGGATGGAACAGTATGGCAAGCTCCTTACATGCTGTACTGAAGACCAGAAGTACATAATTCTCTTCATTACTTTTTAACACTCAGAATATCAATTAATAGTGCTCAGTCTTCAACCAGAGTAAGTAACAACAAAAAGGTATTTAAGGTAATAGCTTTGAAAGAGTGGGACACATAGAAATCAGTGTGCTGTGGGAGGGGATTGTGGATACTCTGCCCATCTATCTAGGTGGTGCTCCCTGTCAGAAGCCCTAGGGGGTAGGCACAACAGAAACTAAGGAACAGTGAAAAAAAAGATAAAGCAAAGATCTTAAGAAATTCTGACAACAAAAATAGTGGTTTACCAGATGGCCTGTTAACAGTGAGCTAGGACTAATGAGAGAAATATTTTTTTCTTCACCAGTATTTTTTTCTTCATTGTAGCAGAATGGGTTACATAGGAACATCTGGAACTTATTTCTCTGACATAGTAAACCTTGGATAATATCTACTGGTGCTCAAAGCGAGGCAGTATACTTTTAAGATTTAAGTATATGGTATTTGTCTATGTGTTGCAAATATGGATAACATAGACTTTTTGGCATACTTTGATGGGTGGGCAATAATTTAAGCTTCAAGTGTATGCAATAATTAAGATTCTTTTTTAAAAAATTTTTATTGGAGTATAGTTAATTTACAATGTTGTATTAGTTTCTGCTGTACAACAAAGTGAAACAGTTATACATATACATATATCAACTCTTTTTTTAGCTTCTTTCCCCATAGAGGTCATTACAGAGTATTGAGTAGAGTTCCCTGTGCTATACAGTAGGTACTTGTTAGTTGTCTGTTTTATATATAGTAGTGTGTATATGTCAATCCCAATCTCCCAATTTATGATGAAAATAGAGAAATGGCATCACATGGAGCAGTTTTTATCAAATGGGAGCCAGAATCCTTTGGAAAAGGGATCAGAGAATTTGCCCTACAGAGCAGGGAAGAGCTCCATGGAGCAGCTTCTCCCCTGGCCCCTTCTCACTGCCACCCTCAGTGTCTGATCCTTTTCCACTGTATCCATCTCATAAAGCACCATCACTTGCCTTTTGTTATAGCTGGTCTTTGGTCTATTCTTCCAGGTAGCTTGGGGCAAGAGAGAATGATGGTGAGAAAGATGATGCGGGACCTTGAGCAGTAAAATTAGCTGTTCCTTCTTTGTTCTTTTACTGAGTTTTGTAATCTTGTATATCATACTTATCACCTGTATCTCTCTATTTCATTAGGTAGTGAGGTTCAGGAGCACAAAGTTCTAATTTACCTTTTCATCTTCTACAGGGCTCAGCACAGCCCTGTTATATATTGGGTGCTCCATAAGCGTTTGGTGGAATTGAACTGGAATGAACTAAATTGAACTGAATTATGCTAAAAATAAATGGTTGTCCAAGGTCTATAGAATACCACATAATAAGAGCATAGGCTTTCCAGTTAGACCAGTGAAGCCTCCAGAATTTCCGTACTGGATGGGTTTAGGAGCAGCTGGCTGTTTGGGAGAGAGGACAAGGGGATTTGTGCGAAAACTGCATTTGCATAGACATCACCTTGTTTTGACTAGATCAAGCAGCCTGCTTAAGCCAATTCTTAGTACCACATTTGCTATAGACATATATGGGTTAAAATAATTTCTCCAATCCTCAGTTCCCACATATGTAAAATGGGAATAATAATAATAATAATAATAATACTGACCCCAGCAGAGTATTGTGACAATTATTGAAATATTGTGCATTAAGTATTTAACTTAGGCCTGGCATATAATAAGCACTCAGAAAAGCTAACTATCATTATTATTACTGTAACGTTTTAAGTTGGTTCTATTCCTAAAATGTTAGAAGGCTAGAGCTAGAAGGGAGCTCAGAAACAACAAAGAATGGAGCCTTTGGAGTCCACAGACCTAACTGTGGATCCTGTCTCTGCTCCCTCCTTGCAGGATGACCTGGGGCAAAATACTCACCCAGTGAAACCTCATTATATGAGAATCACTTGGAAAATTAAAATTTGGATTCCAAGGCCCCTCCCCAAATATTCCGATTAAGTAGCTTTACGGTGGGGCCCAGGGATCTGCATTTTACAAGTTTCCAGGTGAGTCTGATCCATGAATCCCATGGACCATAGCTTGTAAAATGTTGACTTAATCTCATGAAGCCTCAGGCCTTTCCTTCATACAATGAGGCAGTGATACCTGCTTCATGGTTTGTGTATGGAAGGCATCTGGCTGTGAATCTGGTTTATCAAAGGTGTACAGAAACGTTGGCTCTCTTCCCTCTATAGATAAGCATCTATTCAACTATTTCATCCAACCATGTGCATCCAGTGTCAGAGAAGAGACCAAAATGTCTAGAATGTGCTAGAATTTGACAGAAATCAGCTAACAAATTAAGGAGCATCAAACTGTAAAGGGTGATAAGAGTCTGTGAAACACACTAACCATATTTTGAAGAACATAGGCTGCTAACAGAATGGATTCCCACTCCCTGCCCACAAGTTAGCCATGTTTGGAAATCAAAAATTCCACTTTGATGAGTACATTTTCCTGCTCTCAAATGCCAGAAACCATGGAACAGCAAGCAGAGCCTGCACCATTACCATTGGCAGCAAGCAGTTTTGTAATGAGTTTTGGAAATTTGACTACTTGCCAGCCTCTGATTCATTAATGTAATATTAGAAGAAAATTAACAGAGGATGATGACCTCAGAGGACATTTGGGGATAAGGCCAAGTCCATGCTGAACTGAGTCAGCTACCAAGAAGATGAAACCGGTTTGCCCACGAGCATGGGAGCTTTCAAGGTTCTTGTTTGTGATGTGTACATTCCATAGTCTTAGCTGGTGATTGCTCCTGCTGTTGCTGTAGAATGGAACTTTGAAGCCCTGATGTCTATAATAAGCTAGATGAGCTCACTTGTTAATGCTTTTTCCTTCCTGTTATACTTTTCAATATGTTAAGTTGCTATTTAACTTTGAATTGTCACAATCTGTGGCATTATATAATGGTATAATTTCTTTGCTGTATAATTGGTAAAGAACTTTGTGATACTTCTCATTGGAGGGGGATTAAAAACTATAGAGAAACATAAGGCTGTGTTTATATAAATGCAAAACAAAATCAGTTCCATCAACTCTCCCCAAAATAAGTTGGGCAAAAACCATTTAGACTTTTTAACTTTTTTTTTTCTTTCATGCAAAGAGTATACTTTAAACTGAAAAATTTTCCCCCTTTTCGTCGTTGTTTGTGGACATAGGATATATAGCAGCAGGGGAGGAGATGAGAAAAATCTACTGAAAGCTGGTTCTGTTTAACAGCTTAAATTCAAATTTGTTTTTAAAAAGAAAGAACCTTATTCAGGTTCACAATGGCGAATCATCAGAATTGAAGTCTGCCTTATGGAAAGAAATTTTATAATTATAAACTCCTAAATAAATCTTTGAAACAACATCTGCTTTGTCTATGGGGAGGTTTTTTAAAAATTTTAATTTACTCATACATTTTTTCATTCATTCAGCAAACATTGGCTGTTGCCATCTGTGCTGGACAGAGGGAAGAAGGAGGGGAGAGAGTTGTGCCCTCAAGGAACACTCTGATTTCCTCTTGAATCAGCTTCCATGGAGTCCTTTGTGTGCTCCATCACAGCATGTTGGATATTTTATTGAAACTACTGATTCAACAAATACCTGTTGACTATTTCTGCTTTTGGTCCCTTTGTGTTGAGTGAGGGACTATATGGTCCCTGCCTATCCCATGGGGCTTTTGTGGGGATTAAGTGGGTTAATACAGGTAAAGTGCTTAGCACTGCACTTGGGGCCTAGGAGGTGTTTAATAGATGTCTGAGGAATAGAGTCAGTCAACTTAGTGCCCAGTGGGAAACTGTTGCTGGGAAAAGATTGGTAATGACCTTGTGGTAGTGGACTTCAGTGGGATGAGATGATGGAGAAAGATAGGTGTTTACCATTTTGGGGGCAACAGTAATTCTGCATATCTCCTGCAGTCATGCTTTTTGACCTTCTGGTCTACCTACTTTTGCTTAGGTTTCTTTCCTTGGTTTCAGCCACTTTGTGACTCTTTTCCTTCCTTCCTTCCTTCCTTCCTTCCTTCCTCCCTCCCTCCCTCCCTCCCTCCCTTCCTCCCTCCTTCCCTCCTTCCCTCCCTCCTTCTCTCCAGGTTTCCCTCATATTCATTCTATTCATACTGCTGTCATAAAATCCTACCAACATTACTCAATCAGATTTACTCAGGGTAATATAAGAGCGGCCATTAGTGGGCAGGCCGCCAAGGAGGACCCATAGAAACACTGAGTCATTAGCCTGTGGGAGTTAGGTCAGGGGGCCAGGTTCAACCCCTACAGGTTGGGCTGACCTGAGGATGGTGGGCATTGTGTCCCTGTTATAGCTTAAAGTATCTAGATACAGTTGACCTTTGAACAACATGTGGGTTTGAACTGCGTGGGTCCACTTATTTCAATAGTAAATACTATAGTAGTACACCATCCGAGGATGCAGAGGAACTGTGGATATGGAAGGCCGACTGTAAGTTATTAACCTCCACACTGTTCAAAGGTCAACGGTACATACACACCTATTGCTATATACACCTACATATAAATCTTATTCAGGGGAATTTTGATATTATGAATTATGGAACAAAAAATAATGATTCCTCCGATGAGAAGCAGTGAAACTAGGATGGGTGACTGGGATATCTGAAATAAAAGGAACGAAGGGTTATTGATTCTTGGTGGGGCAAGGTGATACAACTTGGTGAGTTCAGCTGTCATTTCCTCAGCACTCATTTAGGTATATTAAGTATACAAGATTGTAGACAAAGAAAATATGTATTTTCTATACTTTAAGAACATTTTTAAAAAAGAGAAGATGTTGTTTATTGCCTCCCAAAGGGTCAGTCCCAAAACATACTTCTGCCTTCCATGAGGGTGGTGTCTCTCCGATGGGTCAGTAAGCTCCACGAGGGCAGGACCAAGTCTGCTTTTGGTCCCTATAAATCCCCAGAGCCTGGTGCCCAAAAGTGCTCAATCTACATCTATTGATGTAAAGTTATCCGGTGTGTGAAGTCATTTTGAAATGCTGCATTTATAGCTCCAATGCTCTAAACAGGGTTCTTGACAAACTAAAAACCCTGAGAGAACTTACATAGCAAACCAGAACATGCTGTTAAGGAATAGTTCCACTAATGGGACTTTAAATCACTGATATGAATTCTAATAACATATCCTGTTTTTAGGTAGTAATTGTTTGAGGAACTCAGAATTGACAGGATGACATCCATACTTCTACAGGGAAATTCATGGCAGGGGCCCACGGCTGGCTGTTACTGTGATGATCTAAACATTTGTTGTGTAAATGGGTTCAGTCTTCAGACTAGCGGAGGAGTCATTTATAAGGGAGACGTCAGAAAAACAAAAAAAAACCTGACTTCACCTTACTGAGAATAATTTTCTAGTTTTAGCATCAGCAAAAAATGACCAGACCGAAGCCATTTGAGTAATCCCTGGACATATGGAGCCCAAATAGGTGAACTCAGCAGGGTTGGTTTATTGACTAGAATCACTATCCAGTCTGCATAATTAACAGCAATTGGTTTTAAATTGGATCAAAATATGCGTGAAAGGCAAAGAAGTTGACTCAGTGGCTTACTTAGGTTATAGTCATATACTAGGGATGAGAAAGAAATTTAATTAAGCCAAAAAGAAATCAGGATATGTAAAAGTAAAACAAAACAAAATGATACAATGGAAAATAAAATCTCAGTATTGTATCTGTCAATGAATTATTGGATTACGTTGGTAAAATGTTGATAAGAGCTAATGAGCATTTTGTTCTGTTTGATGGATTTTCTTCCTCACCTACTACAGCATTTTTCATGATAATTATGTTGTTAATAGAGGGCTCCAAACCTTAACTAACCAATGGTTGCTTCCTGTGTTAAGGATTATGACTTCATATAGCAGGAAAGTTTGTTTTAGTGAACTGACAGAGTGTGTCTGAAAACCGGCAGCTGAATTGGACACAACTGAAAGACTTGGTTCTCAAATTTGCTATGGCTCATTAGGATAGTATTTGGAGCAGAGGGACAATTATTTCTTGGATCCTGGTGCTTGCATTGTTGTATAAACAGGCACGGAGGAATGGAACAACCAAATCTTTTCCTCGCATCTATTTAACCATGCATGTATTCATATGGCTATTGTCTTTGGTGCCAGTGAACCCAAACACAAGAATATTATTTCTGAATATTGCCAGTATCCTTAATGGAACTACTTATAAAATAAAACTATATGAGGTAGTTTTGCTCTTACATTGTTTTAACTCTTTTTTGTTTAGTGTCAATCTCTAGTAGTTTCCTTTTTTGCTAATTACCGCTGAAATGCATAGTACTCACAGACAGAAGTAAATGTGTCTGGGGCACCTAATGCTAACAGGTGCAACTATGGACTGTCAAATCTGGGTCCAGAATCTTGACTGAAACAGTCATGAGCGCTGACCTGGTCCCAGTCTCTTTCTCTTATGAAACTGGGTGGGTCTTCACTTGCAATTTTGTGAGGATGACAATAGAAATAGTTGAGGATGACTAAAATTATACTGTAGGTTAGAATGAAAACTATTCATAGTTTGCTTTATCAATAACTCAAGTATGGTCATATGAAATGGAATGCCTCAGTGGGGGGCCTTCCAGAGCCCAACTTATTATAATTAAAAAAATTTTTTTGAGGTAAATCTGGCAGCAATTTCTCTGTATGGGCAGAAATGGGAGTCACCTAGGAGCATATGTGTATATATATATTTTTAATTGTGATAAAATATACATAACATAAAAGTTACCATTTTAATTATTATTATGTGTATAGTTATTGACATTAGGTACATTCACAATGTCATACCACCATCACCATTATCAATTTCCAGAAATTTTTCATCATCCCAAAGTGAAACTCTGTACCCATTAAACAATAACTCCTCTCACCCCCTCTTCCAAACCCTGACAACCACCATTCTACTTTCTGTCTTTATAAAGTTGCCTACTCTAGATGCCTCATGTAAGTGGAATCAGACAATATTTGTCCTTTCATGTCTGGCTTATTTCACTTAGCATAATGTTTTCAAGTTTCATCCATGTTGTTGTGTGTGTCAGAATTTCCTTCCTTTTTAAGGCGGAATAGTATTCCATTGTATGTCTGTGCCACACTTTGTTTATCCATTCATCCATCGATGGACACTTGAGTTGTTTCTACCTTTTGTCTATTGTGAATAATGCTGCTATGAACATGCATGTACAAATATCTCTCCAGGACACTGCTTTCAGTTTTGGGGGTATATACCCAGAAAGGAAATTACTGGATTATATGGTAATTCCATTTTTAATTTTTTGAGGAACCTCCATACTGTTTTCCATAGTGACTGCACTATTTTATATTTGGAGTATATCTTTTTTGATGCAACATCTTTTTGATATGAAAATGTAAGGCAAGCACGCCCTCTGCCCTGGAGAAGCTGTCACTGGACTTTTTTGTTGAACTCAGAAGTGTCTCTTCCCTTGGTGTTCAGGGCAGTGGGGAAAAAGGTGGACTAACGGGACCTTATTGATGCGAAAGGGTCTGTATCCTAGTCCCTTTACCGTGTGTGTTATCCACTTGTGTCTCCTGCACTGGACAGAAAGGGGAACACCACAACACTTCCCGTGCTACACCATTAAACTCTCTGGCTGCAGAACCTCAGGGAGAAACTGTTATATTTTCCTACCGTCCTGTGGGTTCTGGTATAAAAAAGTTGGCAGGACACAAAATTAACATCTTTTCTTGATAAAAAAAAATAGTAGGACAACATTAAGTTTCATATTAATGGAAGAAATGCTTTGGCACTCATTGGAGCAGTGCTTTGGGTATAAAAAATGACATGAGGAATAGCGCTGCATTCTGAGTCCTATTTAAAAAAAACGATGCCATCATTTCATTTGTCTGAATGGGCCCTAACATGGTAGAAAAGGCATTAGAGAAGAGATTTCTATTCATATTTAGGTCCTTCTTTTAAAATCGAGCCATTTTATTGCTTTTAAACGAAGATTCTTATCCCACCACCCCTGCCCTCACCACACACCAGAGTCTCATAAAAGAGTTTTTCTACATGAGTGATTAGTTTCTTTCTCTATACAGATTTTTTGGGAATTGTCACTTTGTGCCTATGAAACAAAAGAAAATTTGATTCAGAAGATTAAAAACACATTCTTGCCTGCTCTAATTATAAAGATTAAAAGCATTGGGCCTCATCTCAACAATGAACTGAGAGGATAAATATATGTTTGTCCAGATGTTTACCAAGCTTGAAAGAGCACATTTCATTTGTTCCAAACCACAGCACAGAGCCTTCCACACACTGGGCCCTGACACCCTGACGCTGCACCTCTGGGCCATCTAGTTTGTGTGGAAGGACAGTGACACTTAACTCCAGGTTGAGGGCCTTGTCAGTGTCAAGAGGCACTAGGCTTGAGCTGTTTAAGTGGCACAAATTAAAAAACATTAAGTGTGTCTTTTTGTGAGTGTTTATATTTGTGTTTCATTGTACTCAGATGAATAAAAGACTTCGTTTCCCCATGTCTGAGTAAATTAAATGACCAAGAAAAATGCGCCCCATATGTGTTCAAAAGCAAAGGGAACAGCTAGCTAAATTTAGGATGCTATACACAGTCATAACACTAAAAATACTTTTTAACTGGTCCAATTACTTCCTGATCATTGAGGTTCCCCTATAGTTTTTCAATTATCTAGGTCCCTGTGATGATTAATTTTATGTGTCTACTTGGAGGGTGTTTTTGGGTGAGATTAACATCTAAATTGGTGAACTTTTGGTGTAGCAGGTTGTCCTTCATATTATTGGTGGGCCTTATCCAAGCAGTTGAAGGCCTGAGTAGAATACAAAGACTGAGCTCCCCGGGCAAGGGGGAATTCTCCTGGCAGACTGCCTTTGGACTTCATCTACACCATCAGCTCTTTTGGGTCTCCAGTCTGCCAGCCCACACTGCAGATTTTGGGCTTGCCAGCCTCCATAATCGTGGAACCATTCTTTTTACAATAAATAAACCTCCTCTCTCTCTCTCCCTCTCGCTCTCTCTCTCTCTCTTTCTCTCTCCTCACCGCCCCCTTCTCTCTCCCTCTCCTACTGGTTCTGTTTCTATAGAGAATTCTGACTAATACAGTTCCTTTCCTATATTTACATTTCCTTTCTGTCCCTGAATTCCTACATTTTGTAAGCTGAACTCAGATCAGTACTTTATGCTTTTTTTTCTTTTAGTGGGAAACTAAGATAACTTGTTCTATATAATAAAAAAATAGATGTAGGAATATATAGGGATGAATAGATAAGAATATAACAGTCAGCGTTCTAGCAAGAAATAGAATTCCACCCAAAAGAATTTAAACAAAAAGTGACTATTTACAGAAGTGTAGACAGAGTTAAGAAAATTATAACTAGGAATAGTGAGGCCCTCAGGGTACAAACATTAGCAGAAAGCAGTTGCCACCCAACAGCCTGAAGGGACAAGGACAAGAGACCATGTTCCCAGAGTCCATGAGTCCTGGAGGGGCCACCTGGCAGGGGTTGCCACAAAAGGGGGAGGTGGCCACAGTCAGACTACGACTGAAGCAAGGAGCAGCGGAAGAAATCCTCTGATCGTTCTCCCACCCCCACTCTGATCTCCTGCCAGTGCCTCCTGATGCCTGAACCCAAGCAGATGTCAAAGGACAGGAGCTTGGAGATGCAGTCCAGGGAGGCCAACCTCCTGGGCACACAGCAGGGTACAGGGAATGGATCTGGGGAGGCAGGCAGAATAGCTAGCACACCTTACGTGCTTCCACTGCAAGGGGCACAGGTTCGATTCCTGGTCAGGGAAGTTCCACAAGCAGAGTGGTGCGGAAAAAAAGAAAAAGAAAAAAGAAAAAAAAATAGTCCAAAAGATTTTGCTGGGGATGAGAGAGTAGTCACTCTTCTCCTCCAATGGACCTCCCAGCTTTGATGACTACATGGACAGTCTGGAACACTCGCTGCCCTGCCCACCTTGATTGCACCTGACTTCCACCACCACCTCCAGCCATCCCGGATGCCAGGCAGAGCAGATGGATGTCCACCACCCTTGCTCGCGTTGGTTTTGGCCTGCCTTCGTGCGTTGCTCTGGGCATCCCAGAAGGGCTTCTCATTTCTCCTCTGCAGATGCTGGGCTGGCTCAGTGAGCTCCCAGCAGGCCTGAGAACTGAGTGGTACCTCTTATGACCACCACAGATGATGTGACCACTTGGACTCTACCCATCATCTGACTTCAAGATGGTGATATACATAACCACCTGGGGATTAAAGCCTGTCTGAAATGATTTTGAAGGACACAAAAATTGATAAAAATCAATCCACTTTTTTCTAAAGTTTTTGGGGGAGAATGCACATATGTAAAATTCCAAATCTTCCAGGTCAAACAATAAGCCTTCATTTGACAAAAGACTCCCCCAGTTCAGCCATACAGTGTTTTTAAATGATTTATATCAGAATTACCTACTAGGTTTACAACTGGATCACCTGGAAACCTAATTTAAAGAGAACAGAACAGATAAAAGGGGCAAGGAAAAAAAAAAATGGTGTTACCTGGGCTTGTAAGAGCTGGGGCCACCAGGGTGAGGTGAGTGAAGTGTGTAGGGTTCAAAATGTAAGGAGGCGCTTATTCTCGGGGTCCCACCAGTACAGAGTTGGCACTGGCATGAGCGCCTCCTTGAAGTTTGCACCGTAGATGCCTCCCCCGCCTCTCTTGAGTCTGGCCCTGCTGAGTTGTCCGTTTTCTCTCCTGAAGAAAGCCCCACCCAGTACTGTGCACTAACTTATTCTTTCTGGAAAGTTGCCCTTTTCTAGAGGCATCAATATGATTCTACTCAGTGGATGTAAGAGGAAAATTTATAAACCATGTAAAGAACTTTCTGGAACAGCCATGGGTGATAAGACTGGATGGAATCGGCAAGGGGCCTATTTGCAGAGCATGGGAGAAGAGCCAGAGGAGTTCGGAAGTTGAGCCTGATCCTGAGACTTCAAGCATTTAACTGCAAACAGAGCAGGCAGCCAGTGAGCACAAGTGAGTGCAAGGGAAGGAAATGCTGATTGCTTAGAAAGATGCCCTGGTGTCCTAAATCCCACCTTTCATCCATTCCTTTGTGTAAAAGCATCTTATTTGAGAAAGCAGGTTCTCTTGTTTAAGTTGCAGAAGGGTGGGTGGTGTAGTTAGATGGACAGCTCCGTCTTAGGAATTAATCGTTGAGATCATTTCCCATAAAGGAGGAGGTCAGAAATGATGAAGATACATTTCATATTCTTCACAATATTTTCTCCTGAGGTTAGCGTGAGATTCCAGAGGCTCCAATCAGCTGGTGAGACTCTTCTGGCCTTGTTTGCTTCTCACTGTAGGACTTCATATGCAAAGCAGAGAGAAAGTAGCCAAAGAAATCTTGAATGAAAATTTACCTTAAACAATTGCTGAATGTATCTGTTCAGTCCCCATGGTTATCACCAATCACATATCTTAGTCTGCTCAGGCTGTTATAACAAAATAGATCAGGTGGCTAAAACAACAGACATTGTTTTCTCATGGTTCTGAGGCTGGAAAGTCCAAGATCCAGATGCCAGCCACTTTGGTTCCTGATGAGGACCCACTTCCTGGCTTGCAGATGGCTGCCTTCTTGTTGTGTCTTCACGTGGCAGAGAGAAAGAGCTCTTCTCTCTTTCCTTTCTTATAAGGATGCTAATCCCATCACGAAAGCCACAACCTCATGACCTCATCTAACCCTGATTACCTCCCAAAGACTCCCTCTCCAAATACCATTACATTGGGGGGTAGGACTTCAACATATGAATTTTAAGGCGACACAAACATTCAGTCCATGATCACATAGTACAAGTCACACACTGTGGAGATGTTTGCAAAAATGCTGCTAGGATGTAAAAATAAAATACAGTGTGTGTGTGTGAAAAAAAAAAAAATGCTGCTAGGAGTATTGCTAAAACTTTTGACTTCAGCTTGACTTTGATCCATTATTCTCATGTTTTAAATAGTTGGTTTTACACATAGGTTAAATGTATTGCATCTTACTTCACTTGCAAAGGAAGTATGTGGTCCTCCCAGCTCAGCAACAGATGGCCAAAGTTTACAAAACCACTAAGAAAACATACTTAGTGTATTAAAACAAAGTTCACTGCTAACGTTGAACCATTTCTTTCATGTTTTGATCCATAAGGTAACAGCTCTCTAATCTGGAAAAAGAAAACACTGGACATCATTTAAAAAACAACAGCACCCCATTTAGCCGTTCAGAGCAGTTTCTTTTTTTGGATTAAAAGGCACTGAGTAAAATACTTCTAAGGGAATGGTTACATGAGGCAAACTTGAGGAGAAAATTGCTGACATGAATGGTATCCCACTGTATTCACTGTGATGAAAATTGGATTATCTTCCTTATAATATTTTGTGGCCAAAAATTATTAGGCAATATGGCATTAATGAAAAATCTGGAAAAGAATTAGGAAATAATTATTGTTTACATGAAAGCTTTTCAACTACTTACGCAAGAAAATCTCTCAACTTCAATATGATCTCATTCTCCAAAGGGAAAATGTACACTTCAAAGTCTATTGTCGATCTATAGCTATATCTATATATCTGTATGTCTCTCTCTCACAGATGTTACTCTCATGGTTAATCAGAATGTCTCAAGAATTGTAGAAATCAGAAATCTAGGGAGAAAAATACCTTCCTGACATGAAACCAATTCATTTGTTTATTCATATTTAGTTGATTGAAATAAGTTTTTGAGAGATATTTAAAAGAATTATTCTGTGTCCACAACCATCCGCATCTGCAATAGCCTGGTTAGAAGCTCTGGGTGAGATTGTCCTGCTGTTACACAGAAGTACACGTGTATGTCTGTGATTCCCTTTGTACACCATCTCACTCACTGCCACGATTGCAGGTGTTTTGATCATGATAGTAAAGGTGAAGAACAAGGGCACCGAGTAAAGTCAGGAGCCATGATTGGGAGGCAAAGGTGCAGCTCTACAGAAGGGCCTGAGGGTCCTTGTGAAGGAGATGAAAGAGGCAGCCTTTCTTGTAGACACTTCAGTTCTTCATGGAAAGCTGTGTTTCCAGGAATTGAATTGTAGCAACATTTACTTGGGGAATTTTTTTTTTTAATTTATTTTATTTATTTTTATTTTTGGCTGCGTTGGGTCTTTTGCTGCTGCGCGCGGGCTTTTCTCTGGTTGCGGTGAGCGGGGGCTACTCTTCGTTGCGGTGCGCGGGCTTCTCACTGTAGTGGCTTCTCTTGTTACAGAGCACGGGTTCTAGGTGTGCAGTAGTTGCTGCACACGGGCTCAGTAGTTGTGGCTCGTGGGCTCTAGAGTGCAGACTCAGTAGTTGTGGCTCATGGGCTTAGTTGCTCTGCAGCATGTGGGATCTTCCCGGACCAGGGCTCGAACCCGTGTCCCCTGCATTGGCAGGCTGATTCTTAACACTGCGCCACCAGGGAAGCCCCCTACTTGGGGAATTTAAAGGGAGGAAAGGATCACATCACCTGTGAGTTTATTTATTTATTTATTTTTAACATGACAACGACTCTTAGAATAAGGAAATAAGGGGTCACCATAAGGTGACACAAGAGTGGAGAATCAGGGAGAGTAAAGCAGTGAAACAGATAGGCTGAGGTTATGCCACAGGGTATACATTCTTTCTTAAAAGTTTAAAGATGCTATAATTTCTGTGGCGTATATAACCCTCCAAAGAATCCCTAAAGACTGTGCATGAGTCAAAATAGTGGACTGTGTCTCTTATTTTTTCTTGTCTTCTAATAATAACATTAAATAACTGAATCATCTTCGCTGATAAAGAAATCACGGTGACCTCAATTTTCAATCATTTGAATGTATCCTAAGGCAGTTATGCTAGTTAGGTCATATGAGACAATTTCATATGAAAAACATATATTTGAATTAAATACAGTGATGATAAAAATGACATGCATTGAATGCATAACACATGCCAGACTGTTCTAACTGCGTCACTTCTATTAACTAATTTCATTAAGGAGAGGGAACAAGCATCACAGAAAATATAAATTTTATTGTTGGCAAAGTAATTCATTTAAAAAATCTGGACCTGCTAAATAAGGTGAAAACAAAACATTTGTGGTCCCGTGGATCACAGGTGACACAAAGAGGTAAGATATTTATAATGTCTAAATTGGACAAGGGATTAACATCTGGAATACCCAAGGAAATTCTGCATATCAATGACAACAAAATACTCCAGTAGAAACATGGACAAAATATGGAAGAGGCAGTTTACAGAAGAGGAAACTCTGAGGTAAAAAACAGATGGAAAGATGCTCTAACATTATTAATAAAAGAAATGCAAATAAAATAATGAGATATCACTTTGTGCCCATTAACTAGGCAGTAATCAGAGAGGTGGATGTCGCCCACTGTTGCCGAGGGTGTGAGGTTAGGAGCCTCCTGGGAGGCGGTGACACTACTCAGCTACTACTACGTGCAAGAGTGTTGATTGCAGGAGACAATCTGATGTCCCTCATCAGGAACGGATGGGCAGAATGTGAGCGTGAACCCCCGCGGAAGACTATCCTGTACCTAGAAGCAGCTGATTCAGTTTTCATGTAGGAGCATGAGTAGATCTTCAAACTCTAGCATTGAGTGAACAAAGTAAGAAAGAGATGAGGTGTATAACATAATTCTATTTCTATAAATAAAAGATACATCCTAAACTCTACAATGTTTAGAAGAAAACGTAATGAAAAAGCTTCATGACATTAAATTTGGCAATAATTGCTTGGCTATGAAATCAAAAGCACAGGCCATGAAAGAAAAAAGTAGATAACTTGGACTTCATCAAAATTTAAAACTTCTGTGTACCAGAGGACACTATCAAGAGAGTGAAAAGACAACCTACAGAATGGGAGAAAATATTTGCAAATCGTATATCATATATCTGATATGGGATTACTACCCAGGATATATAAAGAACCTCCACAACTTGAAACCAAAAACAAACAACCCAATTTAAAAATGGGCAAAAGGAATTGAATAGACATCAAGCCAAAGAAAATATGCAAATAGCTGATAATCATATTAAAAAATGCTCAACATCACTAATCATTAGGGAAATGCATATCCAAACCACAATAATATACCACTTCACACCCATTAGGGTAGCTATTATAAAGAAAAACAAACAAACAAACAAAACCCCAGAAAATAACAAGTATTGACGAAAATGTGGAGAAACTGGAAACCTGTGGATCACTGGTGGGGATGTAAAGTGGTGGATCCACTGTGGAAAAAAGGTATGGTGGTCCTTCAAAAAATTAAACATAGAATTACCATTTGATCCAGCAATTCCACTCCTGGGTATATACCACAAAAAAGTGAAAGCAGGAACCTGAACAGATACTTGTATACCCATATTCATAGCAGCATTATTCACAAGAGCCAAACAATGGAAACAATCTACGTGTCCATCAACAGATGAATAGATAAACAAAGTGTGATACAGACATACAATGGAATATTATTCAACCTTAAAAAGGAAGGAAATTCTGACACATGCTACAACATGGATGAACCTCGAAGATGTTAAGTGAAATGTCAGTCTCAAAAGAACAAATGTTGTCTGAATCCACTTACATGAGGTATCTAGAGTAGGCAATTCATAAAGAGGTAAAGTAGAATGATGGTCGCCAGGGTTTGGAGGGAGGGGGAATGGGGAGTTATTGTTTAATGGGTACAGAGTTTCAGTTTGAGATGATGAAAACGTTCTGGAGATGGATGGTTGTGATACTTGCACAATATTGTGAATGCACTTAATGCAACTAAACTGTACACTTAAAAGTGGTTAAAATGGTCAATTTTATGTTATGTATATTTTACCACAATTTAAGAAATGAAAAATAACTTTAAAAAGACAAAAAGAAAAAAATATGTAGTTTTGATAGTTTCAGAATAGGAGCGCAATACTTTTTTTTTTTTAAAAAGGAGACGGAAGATTATGGTTATGTCTTTACTGATGTGAAACACTCAAAACAACATGTAATAATTAAGTGGTTGATGTAACGCAAATTTTTAAATTAATTAATTAATTAGTTCAAGAATGTTTTTTGAGAGAAAATATATATTTGCACAAAACATCAAATACACATTTCAAGGTATTTGTAAAACACACTAGAATGTTTGATGGGGGAGTGGGGGGGTTGGCTACAAGGATAAAAGGGAAAAAACAAGTAAATGGAATAGAAGGGAAAAATACTTATAATCTCTCAACTCAATTCAGTTTAATAAATACTTATTAAGGCTCTACTTTTCCAGACACTTCATTTGCTCTTTCTGATGGTATCCAAACCTAAATATGATTTATGAACATGGGATAATGAGACTGTTTATTAATTTTAGTTAGGGAATTTCATGTGCCACAAGAACAGAGAGAAAAATAAAAATTTATTACTGGAGAAAAGTATCTTCTAAGGTCCTTTATCTTGCTTATATGGGAAGATAAACTGACATATAATAAATGAGATTCTATCTTCAGTGTAGCTTTTATCTCAAGCAACATTATTAAACCATAAAAGCCAAGAAATATAACTAAAAATAAGCTATAACATAAAAAATATGATAGATTTGGAGAAGATGAAATGTTATTTGGATTTTTTGTATATTAGTCTTTCCTGAAAAATAAAGTCTTAGAAGTATGTTTAGATATTTCTAAGTCCCAAGTTACTACAAATTCAACATGTCTTAATAAAACTAATCCTAAATAACTCCCAATCATTCATTAAGTCAAAAAATATTTATTAAATTCCTACCATGTGCCAGACACTGGGGCTCATATACCATTCTACACCATAACTCTCAAATTTATCTCTCTACCCAGGCTTCTCTGAATTCCAAACCCAAAGCACAGCCTTCTTTACATGACTGCTTGACTGTATCAAAATTACTTTAAACCCAGTGTGTCCAAAAAAACCCTTGTGATTCATCCCCAAGAAATGTTCTTTCAGTTATTTTTCTCTAAGAGAATGGCTCTACCATCCATCTCATTGGCACAAGCCAGACTCCTAAGTGATAATCCTTGATCACACTCTCTGTCACTTGTCTTATCCAGTCGGTTATCAAGTTCTGTTGATTTTACCCTTTAAATATTTCCCAAATCCATTCACTTCCCTCTGTCTTCAGTTGTCATCACAGTCCAAGTTACTTTATTATATTTCTTTTTTTAAAAATTTTTATTTATTTGGCTGTGCTGCATGGCTTGCAGGATCTTAGTTCCCTGACCAGGAATCGAACCCAGGGCCCAGCAGTGAGAGCACCAAGTCCTAACCACTGGATCACCAGGGAATTCCTTGCCTCTGACTTCTTGACAGGGCTCTCTGCCTAAAATATGCCCAAACTTCCAACTCACTCTCTACACTGAAGCCAAATCTGATCATGTAATTTCCTATCCCTCCTCCCCTCTTAAAAACCTATGTCTCTTAAGTTGGGGAAAAGAAACTAAGGCAGCCAAGTGATGCATTCATAGTATGCTCCTACCTTCTCTCTGTCCTCCCATCCCATCTTCTCCTTCACTCTCTTTTCCGTTCCACATAGGCCTTTAAGTCCCTCGTATGCACCATGCTCCCATCCTGCCACGGGATCTTTGCACATGCTATTCTCATAAAATTGGAATATTCCCCCATTCCCTGTTTTTCCTCTTTTCCTTTTTCTTGCACAGTTTATCCATTCACTCACAAATGCTTATTGAAAAACCTAACTACTTGCAGGCACTAATTCAGGTGCTCTGGGCCCAGTGATAAAATAAACTCCCTGCCCTCTTGAAGATTTCATTTTGGTGAGTTGAATTTAGGCTCTGGTGGATTAACTCTGACTTAGCTCAACGTTCCTTCTTCAGAGAAGTCTGATCAAAGTTGATCAGGTCTCTTTGTTACACGTTCTCAAAACGCCATGTACTCCTTGCTAGTACTTATCGAAGCTCGTAATTATGCATCTATTTGAGGGTTTATCTGAATAACATCTGACTCACCATTAGTCTGTAAAGATTCTTTAGGGCAGGGACGTGTTGTTTTCACTCATCTCAGTATCCTTGGGGCCTGTCACAGTGCCAGGTGCATAGAAGGTCCTTGATCTAGGAAATATTTATTGATTGAATAAAACGCAAATGAAAAATGGCCACTGCCCTAAAGCTAGTCCAGCACAGAAGGCAGGTGAATGAACAAATGATGCATCAGAGGGATAATGCTCAGGAGTATATACAAAAGCTGGAGGGACACACGAGTCTCTCATTATTTGCTTTTTTAAAAATAGGAAGACAAGCACATTTATATGCTGAAGGTTAACAGCCAGTGGAGAGAGAAAAAAGATACAAGAAGGAAAGGCACAGATAGAGGGGGAACTTCCCTGGAGGGAGGAGAGGATGGGGTCCAGAGCTCTGTGGAGGGACAGATGTGTGTGGTGTTAATGGCTGGGGAGCTCTCCCTGATGGTTTCAATTTCTTTGTGAGTCATAGGCTGGACCTGCTGTGTCCAGTACAGTAGCCACTCACCACATGTGACTAAGCCTTTTGAATGTGGCCAGTCTGAAGGAGATGTGTTATAAGTGCAAAATACACATCAGATTGTGAAGATTTAGTACAAAAAGTAATATATTTTATCTCATTAATAATTTTTACAGATGAATTGGGAGATTGGGATTGACATATATATACTAATATGTATAAAATAGATAACTAATAAAAACCTGCTAAAAGTAATTTTTACAGTAATTACCTGTTGAAATGGTAATATATAGTCAATTCTCATTGTTCACAACTGTTCTGCTCTATAAAGTTGCTGTGAACATTGAATTAGTGAACACTGAACCATTGTTCTTAGGGGAAACACAGGGTTGGGTTCCTGAGAACCTCTGGTTACAACATTTTCACCAATTGATCGATACATAATCTTGATTTATGTGTGCTTTTATTTAAAGACACCTTATTTAATATCTCTTATCTCATTAAAATTGAACTCATGGCCAACAGCACTATAACTCATGACTGAATGAAGCTTATCCAACGCTCATATTTTCTCCATAAGGCACATCACAGCCTTCTTGTGCTCAGGAACACTAGACAATACTTCAGCACTATGCTTGGGAGCCAGTTTAGACAATAAAATCACCAACAAGAAAACCCCACAGAAATATAATAAAATCACCAACAAAAAACCCCACAAAAATGTTAAAAATGTGGCACTAAGTAGACTGCAAAAAGGACACTGTTTACGTAGTATGAGAGCTGAAACAGAAGGCAGAACATTGCTTTGTTTGACCACAGCTGGCATGTGGGTCAGGTGACTCAAACTTTTCACCACTCTTCACATATCCACAAATGACCACAAAAGTGCTCCAGTACTGAGTTTAAGTAACAAATCAATTTCAATGAGTAGGCAAATTTGCAAATACAGAATCAGTGCTCCACCAAAAAACTGTTAAAACTAATAAATGAATTCAATAAAGTAGCAGGATACAAAATCAATATACAGAAATCTGTTGCAATTCTATACACTAATAACAGACTCTCAGAGAGAGAAATTAAGAAAACTATCCATTTATAATTGTATCAAAAGGATAAAATACCTAGGAATAAATTTAACCAAGGAGATGAAAGACCCCTACACTGAAAGCTATAAAACATTGATGAAAGAAGTTGAAGAAGACACAAATAAATGGAAAATATTCCATGCTCATGGGTTGGAAGAATTAATATTGTTAAATATTAATGGTACCCAAAGCAATCTACAGATTCAATGCAATCTCTACCAAATTCCGATGACATTTTCACAGAAATAGAACAAACAATCCTAAAATTTGTGTGAAACCACAAAAGACCCCAAATAACCAAAGCAATCTTGAGAAAGATGAATAAAGCTGAAGGCATCACACACCCTAATTTCAAATGATATTATAAAATTATAGTAATCAAAACAGTATGGTATGGGCATAAAAACAGACACACAGATGAATGAAACAGAATAGAGAGCCCAGAAATAAACCCACACGTATGTAGTCAATTAATTTACAACAAAGGAGCCAAGAATATACAGTGGGGAAAGAACAGTCTCCAACAAATTGAGTTGGGAAAACTGAACAGCCACATGCAAAAGAATGAAATTGGACCACTATGTAACACCATAGACAAAAATCAACTCAAAATGCATTAAAGACTTGAATGTAAGACCTGAAACCATAAAAATCCTAGAAGAAAACATAGGTGGTAAACTCCTTGACATCAGTCTTGGCAGTGGTTTTTTGGATTTGACACCAAAAGCAAAGGCAAAAAAAGCAAAAATAAACAAGTGGGACCACATCAAACTAAAAAACTTCTGTACAGCAAAGGAAACCATCAACGAAATAAAAAGGCAACCTACTGTATGGGGTAGAATACTTGCAAATCATATATTTGATAAGGGGTTAATATCTAAATTCATAAAGAATTCATACAGCTCAAGAGCAAAAAAATAATCCAATTTAAAAATGGGCAGAGGCTTTGAATAGACATTCTTCCAAAGAAGACAGACAGATGACCGACAAGTACATGAAAAGATGCTCAACACCACTAACCATTAGAGAAATTCAAATCAAAACCTCAGTGAGATATCACTTCACTACTGTCAGAATGGTTATCATCAAAAAGACAAGAAATAACAAGTGATGGTGACAATGTGAAAGAAAAGGGAACTTTTGTGCACTGTTGGTGGGAATGTAAATTAGTGCAGTCACTATGGAAAACAGTTTGGAGATACCTTAAAAAATTAAAAATAGAACTACCATATGGGGGGACCTTCAAGAGGGCAGAGGAGTAAGACGTGGAGATCACCTTCCTCCCCACAGATATATCAAAAATACATCTACATGTGAAACATCTCCTACAGAACACCTACTGAACGCTGGCAGAAGACCTCAGACTCCCCAAAAGGCAAGAAACTCCCCACGTACCTGGGTAGGGCAAAAGAAAAAAGAAAAAACAGAGACAAAAGAATGGGACAGGACCTGCACCTCGGGGAGGGAGCTGTGAAGGAGGGAAAGTTTCCACACACTAGAAGTCCCTTCACGGGCGGAGATGGAGGTCGGGCTGGGGGGAAGCTTCAGAGCCACAGAGGAGAGCAAAGCAACAGGGTGCAGAGGGCAAAGCAGAGAGATTCCCGCACAGAGGATCGGTGCCGACCAGCACTCACCAGCCTGAGAGGCTTGTCTGCTCACCCGCCGGGGCGGGCGTGGGCTGGGAGCTGAGGCTTGGGCTTCGGAGGTCAGATCCCAGGGAGAGGACTGGGGTTGGCTGCCTGAATACAGCCTGAAGGGGGCTAGTGTGCCATAGCTAGCTGGGAGGGAGTCTGGGAAAAAGTCTGGAACTGCAAACTGCTGTTTTGGGGTGTGTGAGGAGAGGGGATTCAGAGCACCACCTAAACGAGCTCCAGAGACGGGCGCGAGCTGCAGCTATCAGTGCGGACACCAGAGACGGGCATGAAACGCTAAGGCTGCTCCGGCAGCCACTAAGAAGCCTGTGTGCAAGCACAGGTCACTATCCACACCTCCCCTGCTGGGAGCCTGTGCAGCCCACCACTGCCAGGGTCCCGAGATCCAGGGACAACTTCCCCAGGAGAACACAAGGTGCACCTCAGGCTGTTGCAACGTCACTCTGGCCTCTGCCGCCACAGGCTCGCCCCGCATTCTGTAACCTTCCCTCCCCCCAGCCTGAGTGAGCCAGAGCCCCCTAATCAGCTGCTCCTTTAACCCCATCCTGTCTGAGCGGGAACAGACGCCCACAGCGACCTACACGCAGAGGTGGGGCCAAATCCATAGCTGAACCCCAGGAGCTTAGAGAACAAAGAAGAGAAAGGGAAATCTCTCCCAGCAGCCTCAGGAGCAGCGGATTAAATCTCCACAATCAACTTGATGTACCCTGCATCTGTGGAATACCTGAATAGACAATGAATCATCTCCAGATTGAGGCGGCGGACATTGGGAGCAACTGTAGACTTGGGGTTTGCTTTCTGCATCTAATTTGTTTCTGGTTTTATGTTTATCTTAGTATTTAGAGCTTATTATCATTGGTAGATTTGTTTATTGATTTGGTTGCTCTCTTTCCTTTTTTTTTTTAATATATATATACTTTTTCTCCTTTTTTCTCTTTTTGTGAGTGTGTATGTGTATGCTTCTTTGTGTCATTTTGTGTGTATAGCTTTACTTTTACCATTTGTCCTAGGGTTCTGTCTGTCCGTTGTATTTTTTTTTTCTTTTGTATAGTTTTTAGCGCTTGTTATCATTGTTGGATCTGTTTTTTGGTTTGGTTGCTCACTTCCTTCTTTCTTTCTTTTTTTTTTTAATTACTTTTTTACTTTTAATAATTTTTTAAAAAAATTTATTTTAATAACTTTATTGTATTTTTTATTCTTTTTTCTGTCTTGCTTTTTCTTTTCTCCCTTTTCTTCTGAGCTGTGCGGCTGACAGGGTCTTGGTGCTCTGGCTGGGTGTCAGGCCTGGGCCTCTGAAGTGGGAGAGCTGAGTTCAGGACATTGTTCCAGCAGAGACCTCCCAGCCCCAAGTAATATCAAGACAGCAAAAGCTCTCCCAGAGATCTTCATCTCAACACTAAGACTGAGTTCCTCTCAATGACCAGCAAGCTACAGTGCTGGACACCCCATGCCAAACAACTAGCAAAACAGGAACACAACCCCACCAATTAGCAGAGAGGCTGCCTAAAATCACAATAAGTTCACAGACACCCCAAAATGCACCACTGGGTGCGGTCCTGCCCACCAGAAAGAAAAGATCCAGCATCATCCACCAGAACACAGGCACCAGTCCCCTCCACCAGGAAGCCTACACAACCCACTGAACCAACATGACCCACTGGGCGCAGACACCAAAAAACAATGGGAACTATGAACCTGCAGCCTGTGAAAAGGAGACCTCATACACAGTTAAGCAAAATGAGAAGACAGAGAAATACACAGCAGATGAAGGAGCAAGGTAAAAACCCACCAGACCAAACAAAGGAAGAGGAAATAGGCAATCTACCTGAGTAGGCAATCACTCAGAGTCATGATAGTAAAGATGATCCAAAATCTTGGAAATAGAATGGAGAAAATACAAGAAACGTTTAACAAGGACCTAGAAGAACTGAAGAGCACACAAACAATGATGAACAGCACAATAAATGAAATTAAATATTCTCTAGAAGGAATCAATAGCAGAATAACTGAGACACAAGAACGGATAAGTGACCTGGAAGATAAAATAGTGGAAATAACTACCACAGAGCAGAATAAAGAAAAAAGAATGAAAAGAATTGAGGACAGTCTCAAAGACCTCTGGGGCAACATTAAACACACCAACATTCGAATTATAGGGGTCCCAGAAGAAGAAGAGAAAAAGAAATGGACTGAGAAAATATTTGAAGAGATTATAGTTGAAAACTTCCCTAATATGGGAAAGGAAATAGTCAATCAAGTCTAGGAAACACAGAGAGTCCCACACAGGATAAATCCAAGGAGGAATCACGCCAAGACATATTAATCAAACTCTCAAAAATTAAAGACAAAGAAAAAATATTAAAAGCAGCAAGGGAAAAGCAACAAATAACATACAAAGGAATCCCCATAAGGTTAACGGCTGATTTCTTAGCAGAAACTCTACAGGCCAGAAGGGAGTGGCAGGACATATTTAAAGTGATGAAAGGGAAAAACCTACAACGAAGATTACTCTACCCAGCAAGGATCTCGTTCAGATTCGACGGAGAAATTAAAACCTTTACAGACAAGCAAAAGCTAAGAGAAATCAGCACCACCAAACCAGCTTTACAACAAATGCTAAAGGAACTTCTCTAGGCAGGAAACACAAGAGAAGGAAAACACCTACAAGAACACACCCAAAACAATTAAGAAAATGGTAATAGGAACATACATATTGATAACTACCTTAAATGTAAATGGATTAAATGCTCCAACCAAAAGACATAGACTAGCTGAATGGATAAAAAAACAAAACCCGTATATATGCTGTCTACAAGAGACCCACTTCAGATCTAGGGACACATACAGACTGAAAGTGAGGGGATGGAAAAAGATATTCCATGCAAATGGAAATCAAAAGAAAGCTGGAGTAGCCATTCTCATATCAGACAAAATAGACTTTAAAATAAAGACTCTTACAAGAGACAAAGAAGGACACTACATAATGACCAAGGGATCAATCCAAGAAGAAGATATAACAATTGCAAATATTTATGTACCCAACATAGGAGCACCTCAATACATAAGGCAAATACTAACAGCCATAAAAGGGGAAATCAACAGTAACACAATAATACTAGAGGACGTTAACACCCCACTTTCACCAATGGAAAGATCATCCAAAATGAAAATAAATAAGGAAACACAAGCTTTAAATGATAACATTAAACAAGATGGACTTCATTGATATTTTTAGGACATTCCATCCAAAAACAACAGAATACACCTTCTTCTCAAGTGCTCATGGAATATTCTCCAGGATAGATCATATCTTGGGTCACAAATTAAGCCTTCATAAATTTAAGAAAGTTGAAATTGTATCAAGCATCTTTTCTGACCAGAACACTGTGAGACTACATATCAATTACAGGAAAAGATCTGTAAAAAATATAAACAAATGGAGCCTAAACAATACACTACTAAATAACCAAGAGATCACTGAAGAAATCAAAAAATACCTAGATACAAATGACAATGAAAACATGATGACCCAAAACCTATGGGATGCAGCAAAAGCAGTTCTAAGAGGGAAGTTTATAGCAATAAAATCCTACCTCAGAAAACAAGAAACATCTCAAATAAACAACCTAACCTTACACATAAAGCAATTAGAGAAAGAAGAACAAAAAAACCCCAAAGTTAGCAGAAGGAAAGACATCATAAAGACCAGATCAGAAATAAATGAAAAAGAAATGAAAGAAATGATAGCAAAGGTCAATAAAACTAAAAGCTGGTTCTTTGAGAAGATAAACAAAATTGATAAACCATTAGCCAGACTCATCAAAAAAAAAAAGGGAGAAGACTCAAATCAATAGGATTAGAAATGAAAAAGGAGAAGTAACAACTGACACTGCAGAAATAGAAAGGATCATGAGATATTACTACAAGCAACTATATGCCAATAAAATGGACAA
The DNA here is from genome assembly GCF_965194805.1 of Balaenoptera borealis. NCBI lineage: Eukaryota > Metazoa > Chordata > Mammalia > Artiodactyla > Balaenopteridae > Balaenoptera > Balaenoptera borealis. The sequence goes on from NC_138877.1 coordinate 10,467,652, forward strand.
CCTGGAAGAAAAGGACAAATTCTTAGAAAAGCCCAACCTTCCAAGACTAAACCAGGAAGAAATAGAAAATATAAACAGACCAATCACAAGCACTGAAATTGAAACTGTGATTAAAAATCTTCCAACAAACCAAAGCCCAGGACCAGATGGCTTCACAGGCGAATTCCTCCAAACATTTACAGAAGAGCTAACACCTATCCTTCTCAAACACTTCCAAAATATAGCAGAGGGAGGAACACTCCCAAACTCATTCTATGAGGCCACCATCACCCTCATACCAAAACCAGACAAAGATGTCACAAAGAAAGAAAACTACAGGCCAATATCACTGATGAACATAGATGCAAAAATCCTCAACAAAATACTAGCAAACAGAATCCAACAACACATTAAAAGGACCATACACCACGATCAAGTGGGGTTTATCCCAGGAATGCAAGGATTCTTCAATATATGCAAATCAATCAATGTGATAAACCATATTAACAGACTGAAGTATAAAAATCATATGATCATCTCAATAGATGCAGGGAAAGCTTTTGACAAAATTCAACACCATTTATGATAAAAACCCTCCAGAAAGTAGGCATTGAGGGAACTTACCTTGACATAATAAAGGGCATATATGACAAACCCACAGCCAACATCCTTCTCAATGGTGAAAAGCTGAAACCATTTCCACTAAGATCAGGAACAAGACAAGGTTGCCCACTCTCACCACTATTATTCAACATAGTTTTGGAAGTTTTAGCCAGAGCAATCAGAGATGAAAAAAAATAAAAGGAATCCAAATCAGAAAAGAAGTAAAACTGTCACTGTTTGCAGATGACATGATAGAATCCTAAAGGTACTACCAGAATACTACTAGAGCTAATCAATGAATTTGGTAAAGTAGCAGGATACAAAACTAATGCGCAGAAATCTCTTGCATTCCAATACACTAATGATCAAAAATCTGAAAGAGAAATTAAGGAAACACTCCCATTCACTATTGCAACAAAAAGAATAAAATACCTAGGAATAAACCTACCTAAGGAGACAGAAGACCTGTATGCAGAAAACTATAAGACACTGATGAAAGAAATTAAAGATGATACAAACAGATGGAGAGATATACCATGGTCTTGGATTGAAAGAATCAACATTGTGAAAATGACCATAGTACCCAAAGCAATCTACAGATTCAATGCAATCCCTATCAAACTACCAATGGCATTTTTCACAGAACTAGGACAAAAAATTTCACAATTTTTATGGAAACACAAAAGACCTCGAATAGCCAACGCAATCTTGAGAAAGAAAAACGTAGTTGGAAGAATCAGGCTCCCTGAGTTCAGACTATACTACAAAGCTACAGTAATCAAGACAGTATGGTACTGGCACAAAAACAGAAATATAGATCAATGGAACAGGATAGAAAACCCAGAGATAAACCCACACACATATGGTCACCTTATCTTTGATAAAGGAGGCAAGAGTATACAATGAAGAAAAGACAACCTCTTCAATAAGTGGTGCTAGGAAAAATGGACAGCTACATGTAAAAGAATGAAATTAGAACACTCCTTAACACCATATACAAAAATAAACTCAAAATGGATTAAAGACCTAAATGTAAGGCCAGACACTATCAAACTCTTAGAGGAAAACACAGGCAGAACCCTTTACGACATAAATCACAGCAAGATCCTTTTTGACCCACCTCCTAGAGAAATGGAAATAGAAACAAAAATAAACAAATGGAACTGAATGAAACTTAAAAGCTTTTGCACAGGAAAGGAAACCATAAAGTGGACAAAAAGACAACCCTCAGAATGGGAGAAAATACTTGCAAACGAAGCAACTGACAAAGGATTAATCTCCAAAATATACAAGCAGCTCACGCAGCTCAATATCAAAAAAACAAACAACCCAATCCAAAAATGGGCAGAAGACTTAAACAGACATTTCTCCATAGAAGATATACAGATTGCCAACAAACACATGAAAGGATGCTCAACATCACTAATCATTAGAGAAATGCAAATCAAAACTACAGTGAGGTATGACCTCACACAGGTCAGAATGGCCATTATCATAAAATCTACAAACAATAAATGCAGGAGAGGGTGTGGAGAAAAGGGCACCCTTTTGCACTGTTGGTGGGAATGTAAATTGATACAGCCACTATGGGGAATAGTATGGAGGTTCCTTTAAAAACTAAAAATAGAACTACTATATGACCCAGCAACCCCACTAGTGGACATATACCCTGAGTAAAACCATAATTCAAAAAGAGGCGTGTACTACGACGTTCATTGCAGCACTATTTACAATAGCCAGGACATGGAAGCAACCTAAGTGTCCAATGACAGATGAATGAATAAAGAAGATGTGGCACATATATACAATGGAATATTACTCAGCCATAAAAAGAAATGAAATTGAGTTATTTGTAGTGAGGTGGCTGGACCTAGAGACTGTCATACAGAGTGAAGTAAGTCAGAAAGAGAAAAACAAATACCATATTCTAACACATATATATGGAATCTAAAAAAAAAAAAATAGTTCTGAGGAATCTAAGGGCAGGACAGGAATAAAGACACAGACGTAGAGAATTGACTTGAGGACAAGGGGAGGGGGAAGGGTAAGCTGGGACGAAGTGAGAGAGTGGCATGGACATATATACACTACCAGATGTAAAATAGATAGCTAGTGGAAAGCAGCCGCATAGCACAGGGAGATCAGCTTGGTGCTTTGTGACCACCTAGAGGGGTGGGATAGGGAGGGTGGGAGGGAGACGCAGGAGGGCAGAGATATGGGGATATATGTATATGTATAGCTGATTCACTTTGTTATACGGTGGAAACTAACACACCATTGTAAAGCAATTATACTCCAATAAAGATGTTAAAAAAAACACAAAAACTACCATATGATCTGGCAATTACATTCCTGGGTATTTATCCAAAGAAAATGAAAACACTAACTTGAAAAGATATATGCATCCCTATGTTCATTGCAGCATTATTTACAATAGCCAAAATATGAACATAATGTAAGTGTCCACCAATGAATGGACAAGGAAAATGTGATATGTATATAAATATATATATGGAATATTTTTCAGCCATAGAAATGAGTAAAGTCATTCGCAAGAACATGGATGGACCCTGAGGGCATTATACTAAATGAAATGTCAGATAGAAAAAGAGAAGTATCATATGATGTCACTTACATGTGGACTCTAAAAACCAACAAACAAATCACCCAAAAACCTAAGCTTATAGATAGAGAGAACTGATTGGTAGTTGGCAGAGGCAGGATTGGGTGGTGGGTGAAATGGTAAAGGGAGTCTAAAGTTACAAAGTTCCAGTTATAAAATAATAAGTCCTGGGATGTAATACACAGCATGGGGATTATAGTTAATAATGCTCTATTGCATATTTGGAAGCTGCTAAGAAAGTGAATCTTAAAATTTCTCATCATGAGAAAAAAAAAATTATAAGTGTGGTGACAGATGTTAACTAGACTTAATGTGGTGATCATTTTGCAATATATAGAAATATCAAATCAATTTGTTGTATACCTGAAACTAACATAATGTTGTATGTCAATTATACCTCAATGAAAATATTTAAAAAAAAGAATCAGTGGATAATGAGGGTCCAAGTTATCTTGGATACATTGGATTAAATAAAAAATATTATTAAAATTAATTTCACCTGTTTCTTTTTACTTTTTTAATATGGCTGCTAGGAAACTTGTAGTTACATATGCAGCTCACATTACATTTCTATTGGACAGCACTGAGCTAGATCATCTGTTAAGAGAAGGCATCAGGGGACGTCCCTGGTGGCTCAGTGGTTAAGAATCCAGCTGCCGGGGCTTCCCTGGTGGCGCAGTGGTTGAGAATCTACCTGCCAGTGCAGCGGACACGGATTTGAGCCCTGGTCTGGGAAGATCCCACGTGCCGCGGAGCAGCTAGGCCCGTGAGCCACAACTACTGAGCCTGCGCGTCTGGAGCCTGTGCTGCGCAACAAGAGAGGTCGTGATAGTGAGAGGCCCGCGCGCTGCGATGAAGAGTGGCCCCCGCTCGCCGCAACTAGAGAAAACCCTCGCACAGAAACGAAGACCCAAAGCAGCCAAAAATAAATAAATAAATAAATAATATTAAAAAAAAAGAATCCAGCTGCCAATGAAGACACGGGTTCGAGCCCTGGTCTGGGAAGATCCCACATGCCGCGGAGCAACTAAGCCCGTGAGCCACAACTACTGAGCCTGTGCACTGCAATTACTGAGCCGGTGTGCCTCAGCTACTGAAGCCTGCGCGCCTAGAGCCCGTGCTCCACAACAAGAGAAGCCACCACAATGAGAAGCCCTCACGCCACAGCGAAGAGTAGCCCTTGCTTGAGGCAACTAGAGAAAGCCCGCGCACAGCAACAAAGACTCCACGCAGCCAAAAATAAATAAAATTAAAAAAAAAAAAAAGGAAAGACATCAGAAAAGGATCATAGAGCACCTTCCTTAAAATTTTCTAAGGCCCCTCTAGTGCCAGATACACACAAAAGGGCTACAAACAAGGTAGACAGAAAGCTGAGGATTCTGGCTGAATCTACAGAGCTTGACAACAGTTATAGAATAGAGTTAGAGGAAAAGTATTTTTCTTATCCTACAAACTATCCTCTAAGCATCAAGTCCATCAGGACCCAATAATAACCAACTCTGAGTCTGGCTCATTGCCCTGAGCCAAGCTCCGCCAGCCTGGCTCCCAAACCCTCCAGGTACCTCGGGTGTGAAAAGGAGCTGGGGACAGGTCTGTGCCCCTCCCACCTCTCAGGTGTGTTCCGAGTGCTTCGGGAATTATTTAATAAATAAGGCTCCTTTCAAGGGATGGGAATCTGCAGGTAAAATCAAGTTTGAAAGCCATCGCCCTAAGTCCTGTAAGTGAAAATTGAAGAGGCGTACAGGAGAGACTCACAGACACCTGAGGCTGTAGGTGGTGGCACAGTTGAGCTGAGGACAGCAAAGTGTCTCTTCTCCTGGGGCAAGATGGCCCTGATTAGGAACATACTTTGCATTAGGTGGCTAACTCAAGTGTTTCTGTCTTGGGAAAGCGGGTTAGCTTTTAAGTGTTTCTGAAAATATTGTTTTCATTATCAGTATCTAGATACTCAAGAACAGAATGAAAGTTCCAAACTAGATTCTCACTCACATTTAATTCTTGACTCCCCCTCAGTGTTGCTAGAGGCATATTCTACAGACATGAGACTACCGCATACAGAGATGGTATTTATCTTGGGTTTGATGCACAGAAAAGAAAATTAAAGGATGAGATTATCTGTTTTCTTTAGATGGCTGCTTTAAAACACAGGTCAATACACTCTACCGATTTCCTCAGGTTATCCCCTCTTTTGGAAATGCCTGTTCTGCCTTACTCCAAACCCTTTTTGGTTTGCAGTATAACACAATTCAAGGAAATTTACTTGGGATCTAAGTTGCTGAAAATTTTGTATATACTGAATAATAATAGTCATGATTTTTATTCTTCCTTCTGTATTTGCAGAACTCACTCTTACTGTAATGAGTTTTAAATTTCTTTGTATTGTTATTTCTGTAAGTGGCTTGGCTTTCCATAACAATAGCCCAAATAGTGAATTTAACAAATTGTAGACTGTAAAAAATAATTCATTTCTTATCAGACTTAAAGAAATATTCTTATTGTCTCATTAGGTGTTATTGTGTTCTTTCTTGTAGGAAATTCTTTCTCTATTGCACATAATGTTATGTGCATACATCTTTACAAACTGTCATTTTATACCTTTTTAAGCAAACTCATCATGTCCTTGCTGAATTATTATATTTTTTTAAACTTTTATTTTGCTGTATTTAAATCATATCAATTTTTTTAAATTAACATTTTTCCAGAAGACTTAGTTATTCTCCTGTATTTGAGTACCTTAAAAATTTAATAAATTTTAATTTGACTTTCATTAAGACATCAGGTACTTATTTTATTTATTAATAGTACTTGAGAGTAATATATCTATAAATACAAAACCATATATATTGTCATATATGTACATATATCTATATGTGTATATACATATATACATATATATATATATATAATGCTATCATTCTAGAGGGTCATTCAGTAAAATAAACATCATAAATGAACTTTTCTCCATGTGCTGTGTGATTTAAAAAACTACCTAGCTAAATGCGTACAATTTGTATACAGCTTATAGAGTTTGTCAAGATATTACTTTTTCAATAAACTTGGCAAACTAGGGTTTAGGATACATTTATTTCAGAGGTTTTTTTTAATTTAGTTAAAATACCATTGATCTGTTTATTTCAATTTAGTCCAAGGTAAAAATTCATGAGAGATGCTCATTTTTGTTCTTTAAAAGTCAAATTTGAATTATTATTTAACATATACATCACAACCTTGATTTCTTCGTGCTAGTTTTCTAGGGAGATACAAAAAATATATGACCCCTACTCTCCTTATTTGAGCACATATGGATCATCTTTAATCTAAAAGTAACTGTAAAGTTTGTTCTGCCAGTGTTTTGCATGAACACTATTATTATTCCAAAAGCCAGTTTGCCTCCTATGCCTCTGATGGTTCCGTCAGTTCCTGCTCATTAATGCACACAACACTATTAAGTTTTTCATAGCAATACTCTATATTCTCTCTGTAACATGGTCTGAATATCTTGTTAAGTTTCTGGCCAACTTTCTCTATTCAGCAGATGTCTTCATTAAGCTGTCTCTGACAACTCCTATAACTTTCCCTGTGAGGTTTCTGTTAATTCCAAAGCTATTTGTATACATGAATGGCTTACAAATTTTCTCCCCTAAAATGAACTTCCTTGCCTTTGTGAATCTTGAGACTCATCAGGCAACATGACAACCAGGAATCGGTTTTGCTGCGTGCTCTGTGTTCTTTACTCTTAATGAACTAAGATAATGGAAGGACCCCGGCAGGTTCTGGCACTTCCCAGAACGGGAGCTATCCCGCTGGATTTTATGCAGGTCAACCCTGCAATGCTAATACCTCTGCATTCGCTCCATGGTTTCCTCATTCAACATGCTGAGTTCTGCAGGGGCTGCTCACAAGAGCAGCTCTCTGGCTATCTTGCAGGCTTGAGGTAGATGTTTTTAATCAATTTTTTTTTTCTGATTATAAACTAATAATCTAGAAAATTTAGAAATGATAAAAGAACACACACAAGAATTAAAATAACTTGGAATCTCACTCTGTGGAGGGACGAGTGTTAACATTCTGGTGCATTTCCTTTTAGCCTTTTTGTTGAAACACATGTATATATATATATATATATATATATAAATACATCCCTGTATGTAACAGGTTGTCCTAGTTGAACCCATACCGAGTCTTTACGAGTTTGACTATTTGGAAACTGATTGGGCTTCTGACCCCTCCAGGCATGAATGTGTGTTTGATGTGCTTGGGGGCATAGTTCTCTGGAGGGTTTGTTTTGGAAGAGGGGGGTGCTAGATTTTTGTTGTGTCTCTGAGGGCCCAAGTGAAGATAGAGATGAGGACAAAGGCAGTGGTGTGATACCTCTTTCCCACCTGGCCCTCCAGATGGAGTTGCAGCCTTTAGGGAGAGAGGAATTGGAACAGCAACAAAATGGCTTGCTTTTATGGACTTTCAAGTTTAGAGACACAAAGAGTGTAGCTTTGGGGCCTGGGCAACAACACCCTGGAGGTGGAGAGAAGGCCATTGTTGTGTTTCCTGGCGCTGCAATGTGGCAGTTCCAGGGATGGAGCCCACCTTGGGTAGACATTGGTATTTCCTGGGCATTATTAGCCCTTCATGTGGCTCCACCAGCAGTGGACAACGTCTGGGGAACACGCTAGATGCCAGGTAGTAACTGTACCTGAGAGTCAGATATGAGCACGTGTGAGGATCCCTTTTGGAGCAACTTTTAAAGGGGAGTCCCAGGTTCTGCCTGTGTAGGTGGGAGCAGCAGCAGAAACTTTGGCATCTGGATACTAGTGTGACAGCATTTGCACTTGTCACCTGGTGACGTCTGGGACTTCCAATGACGTATTTGTCTCTCTCATGTTCTCTATTAAAATTGGGATATATTCTGTGTATGCTATTTTGTATCCTGCTCTTTTTCCCCTAAGAGTATAATTTCTCTTGCCATTAAATGCCTTTTTAAGAAAGGCCTAAACTTATAAAGTAAGTATCAGAAAAAAGGCAAACCATCCCTGACAGCAACCTCTCCAGACATAAATATGCTTCATCACCAATATTTAGTATATGGAGAAGGTAAATAGGAAGAGGATAGAGCATGAATACCTGTTTATTTGAAAATAATTGACATTCAGTATCAATGAACACATAGCTATTGAGTTCCTACTCCATAGGCACTGGTGTAAAGCAAGTGAAAAAAAGGTAAGAACAGACTTTGTCTTAAGAAACTTCAAATCTAGTTTGGCATATAACATTTGAACTTAAGAAAAATTAAATAATACAGGAGGTAACTAGTATTTAATAGTAGCATGAAATATTTCACAGGAAATCGCATGCTATAGTACATGGCCAGACAATAGCAAGTCATGATATAATCATTGCTGGAAAGAACCTTTGGAATCATGTCACCCAAACTTCTCATTTGTGCCTCTAAGTTGGTGCATGCAGCATGTTTGGTAGTTGTTTGTCTGTCTTCTCCCTTATTTATGACCCACTTACCCTCCCAGGCCCTTGGGATAAGGGCTTGTCCTGGGCCATTGCCACAGGTCAGCACTTCTTCACAGAGTGAAAAACTCATTTTAAGCACTCAGTAAAGTTTGTGGCAATAAAATGAATTGAACATGTCATGTACATCTTTGTACCCCACACTGCTTTCCAATAATGTGTGATCAATGAATGTGTGATCAATGAATGAAGACCAAACAAACAATGACAGGTGTAGTGGGAAAGAGGAAAGAGCATGAGCTGTCACTTTCAAAACACCATCCATCATGTATCGATTGCATTTTCTTGGGAAAATAAGTGAATGCTTCTGGGTCCTTCTAGTCACTGTATAAATCTAGCTGGTATATATTTCTAACCTTACTCCTAGATCCATTTAAAAACACTACCTTTTCTTTTATCTTCTGATTTCATTTCATTGTTCATAAATTCAATTTGTGCCATCAGTAAAGTTCTCTAAGACTTTGAAGATGTTTTGAGCTTGGGTGACTGTGAGAATAGAGGTCATAATAATGGAGGGTATGCCAGAGGATAAACTAGTTTTGGAGGAAGATCACGACTTGTACCTGTATTAGGGCTGTGGTAATAAAGAACTGGCTTCTAACAAGAAAAGTGTCCTGAACAAACCCATCTTGGTCGTTCATGTCCCCCTTACTTTTCCTTCCTCTCTCCTCTCTCAAAGTGCATGTTTTGTTAACACACGCTTGTGTTTTCTAAGTGTCCTGTTAAGGGCATATCATGCTTCCTCAATCAGATGATTAGCTACCTGTGCTTTTCCTCATTTTTGAACTTCAGAGGACACATGGAGCACTGTATGGGACCCCCTCGCTGGATGAATATGAGAAGGTGCCCCCAACCTGGCCCTCCCAGCAGTAGATGGAGAGGAAGGAGAAGCCTACTGGGGTCCATTGGCCAAGATTTCTGAGGCGGGGTTTTGCAGCTGAAGCGGGAGGTCAGCTGATGGAGGAGGTTCCACTCCCTCACGTTGGACAATATGAGGAAAGGCTGTAGCTGACAATAGGACCAAGAACACTTAGGCTGCTTCCATGTCCTGGCTGTTGTAAATACAGCTGCAATGAAAATTGTGGTACATGACTCTTTTTGAATTATGGTTTTCTCAGGGTATATGCCCAGTAGCGGGATTGCTGGGTCACATGGTAGTTCTATTTTTAGTTTTTTAAGGAACCTCCATACTGTTCTCCACAGTGGCTGTATCAATTTACATTCCCACAAACAGTGCAAGAAGGTTCCCTTTTCTCCACACCCTCTCCAGCATTTATTGTTTGTAGATTTTTTGATGATGGCCATTCTGACTGGTGTGAGGTGATACCTCATTGTAGTTTTGATTTGCATTTCTAGAGTGAAGTAAGTCAGAAAGAGAAAAACAAATACGGTATGCAAACACATATATATGGAATCTAAAAAAAAAAAAAAAATGGTTCTAAGAACCTAGGGGCAGGACAGGAATAAAGATGCAGACATAGAGAATGGACTTGAGGACACGGGGAGGGGGAAGGGTAAGCTGGGATGATGTGAGAGAGTGGCATGGACTTATATACACTACCAAATGTAAAATAGCTAGCGAGTGGGAAGCAGCCGCATAGCACAGGGAGATCAGCTTGGTGCTCTGTGACCACCTAGAGGGGTGGGATAGGGAGGGTGGGAAGGAGATGCAAGAGGGAGGAGATATGGGGATATATGCATATGTATAGCTGATTCACTTTGTTATAAAGCAGAAACTAACACACCATTGTAAAGCAATTATACTCCAATAAAAATGTTAAAAAAAATAAATAAAATAAAAGGTTTGTACTAATTAAAAAAAAAAAAAAAAGGACCAAGAACAGCATGACCTAGTAACTGCTGTAGCCAAAGGAGCAGGGAGGGTCTGTTCAATGCAGTGCTCTGCTCCCCAGTGGTCCATTTGGAAGAGGAATAGTACATTAAGTTTCTCAAGGAATTTATCATTTTTTAGGAGGTTCTGGAAAATAAATTTAAGAAGCCATTGGAGGTTTTTTTTTTTTTTTTTTCCTCCTGATTTTATACTCCAGGAGTTTCAAGAAAAAAAGAGCTTAGAATGCCCTACCCTCCCAGATCCTCCCGGACCTGTGGGTTGACTTGAGTCTGGGGCAGACCCCCTCAGGGAGACATGGTGGGTCCCGAAGCTGCTCTAAAGTGCTGAGGGAGGTGGGTTTTCAGGGCCACCCAGCAGGCTAACAGCCTACACACCCACTTGGCCCCAGCATGAACACTGCAGGCACCACTGGCTTGAGCTAGGTTGATGCTCAGTGGACCCCTCGGTGCCTTAAAATTCCTCTGCAGTAACTACCCCCACTTCTCATGAGAAGGCTCTGACGTCCCAGAGAGATAAACCCAGGTTCAGAATTAAACCAGGTGTGTGGTTCTATCAACCGTTCACAAAACTACGTTTTTAGCTTATTAAGTGCTATCCGCTTAGTTCCAATAGGACTTTCTTTTACCTACTAATTTTACATCACTCAGCGGCAATTATTTTCATGTTGTGTGTACTGCCTTAAAAATTGATATTTCACAAGCAGTGGCTATCTGTCTACTTGCAGAAATGTGAGATTTTCAGAGATATGGACAAGGGATCTTTGACTATGCTGACACAAAGATTTGTTCAGGTTTCCCATGTCATTCATTCCACAAATGCTATATGCCAGGAATCAGAGAGGGACAGGACCTCAGCACTGAGCCGTGTAAAGTCCCTGCTCTCATGGAACCTATATTCTAGCAAGATGAGACAGACAATGTACAAGGAAACGAACACATATATAATGTAATGTCAGGTGTAACATGCTATGAAAAACAAAACCAAACCAAGAGAGTGATGAGATGAGGGGTGCTATTTGAGATTGTGTGGTCAGGGAAGGCCTTTTTTTGAGATGACAGGTAAAGACTTGAGTGTAGTGAGGAAACGATCAGTGCACATATTTAAGGATGAACATTCTGGGCAAAGGGATCAGTGAATGCAAATGACCCGAGTCAAGGGCGTGCCTAATCTGTATAAAGGAGAGTTGGGAGGCCCATATGGTATGAGGGAACAATAGCAGGAGGTGAAGTCTAAGAGGTGGTAGGGTCTAGATCATATAGGGCCTTGTAAGTCACATCAAGGATTCAGAATGTCTTTGAATATGATGGGAAGCCACTGGGGGATACTGAACAGGAAATGATTAACTTGACATTGTAAAAGGATCACTCTGGCTGCTACTTGAGGAATCAGGGAGCAAGACAGGAAGTAGAGAAAGGTAAATGCAGTAATCCAGGACATAGACAATGTTAGCTGGGATGAGGATGATGTGATGAGCACCAGTCAGATTTGGGATAACTTGTCAGAGTCAGCGGGTTTGTCGATGGATTAGATAAGGGTTACCAGAGGGAGAAAATCAAGAGGTAATGATGTACATTGGAGTCATTGGTCATCTTTCAAATCTTGAGTTGGGTGATAAGTTTGTGGATTCATTAGATCAGTATGTGTTTCATCTTACTATTCTATATATTTGTATATTCTTTCCTATGAATCAAATATCACATTTAAAATATTCTTAATTTAATATAGAAAGAGAATGGAAAGAAAAGAATTGGAGATAGTGAATGTAGGTCATTCTTTCAAGGAGAATTGCTGCAAAGAGAGTGGCATTGGAGGGCATGCAGGGGGATGTAGTATCACTCCCATAGAGCACCCTCAAGTTTGTATGTTCATACACTGAAGGAAATGATCTTCCAGTAAAGAGGGAAAAGTGATGATGGAGGGAGAGAAGGAATTTCAAGAATGGAGTTCTTGGACTTTCCTGGTGGCACAGTGGATAAGACTCCACACTCCCAATGCAGGAGGCCTGGGTTTGATCCCTAGATCCCACATGCATGCCGCAACTAAGAGTCCGCATGCCACAAGTAAGGAGCCCACCTGCCACAACTAAGACCCCACGCAACCAAATAAATAAATATTAAAAAAAAAAAAAGAATGGAGTTCTTCATTATCAAGAGGGGATGGGGTGGAGAATTCAGCAACAGGAAGAGAGTGACCCTTTACAGGGGCAGGGCGTTTCTCCATTGTTATAAGATGGAAGGCAGACTATATAAGCACAGATGCACGTAAGTTTTAGGTTAGTAGATTTGTTGTGAGAGATTGTGGAATTTATTTTCCAAACGCTTGTATCTTGTCAATGAAACAAGAAGCAAGGTCTGCATTGAGAGCGGGAATAGGGGAGGAGGTGTTGGTGTTTGAAGAAAGAGGAGAACATATGAATTAGAGAGTGAGAGAGAATGGACCCCGGAAATGTACAGGGTGACTGGGCTGGGCTCCAGGCACATTTGTGGCTTGTGGTGAAGAACACAAGTGAGACCTCCAACCCTTTCCAGCTGTTCAGAGGTAGGAAAGGAGTAGGTAGAGAGTTGGATTTAACAAGGAATGAGGTTCTTCCAGGCTAGTACTTTGAAGGGAGACGGGTAGGACACTGAGAAAGAGTGCAAGGGAGTGATTATAATGGTAGACAAAGGAATCCAAGCTTTGTAAAGAGGGAAGTGAGGTGACGGGCAGAGTCAGGTCAAAGGATTATCAGTCCTAGTGGAGTCAAAGAATTGTCGCCAGGGAAGTGCTAGTAGGAATAAGATGGAAGGTGGCAGGTGGCAGAGAGTAGGATGATTGAAACTGAGATTTCAGAGGTGATACAGTTATTGGTTATGACAAAGTCTAGGCTATGACATGGGAGTCTGTGGTGAACGTAGGTTGGAGACCAGAATCCTTGGAGATGAGAAGATCAGTAGATTTAGAGGCCAGAGAGTTGACGAGAGAGTCTGCATGAATACTGAAGTCATTGTAAGGGTGATAAAAGTAGTAGCAGAGAGAAGGACCATGAGCCAGGTGCTGGAGTCTTCAGCGAATGGGCAGAGTTTACACGGTCGTGACAGAGAAACTGTAGTCTGATGGCACACCTTTTAAAGTCCTGGGGGCTGCAGGGAGGATGGAGAGACCATTGTCCACAGGAGGCAATGAGGGTTAAGGAGGCTCCTGCCTGACCTCTGCTTTCCTGTTGTGTTCCTTGTCTGTTTTCCTTTTCATTTCTCTTCTTGAGTGCCTGCTTTCACATATTACAATTATGATTTGAGATATGTTCATTCTTTGAAACTCAACTTCTGCCCATTGGAGAAGTGACTAAATGCCTGAACTGGGAGAGCGGAGGTATGGAAGGAAGGACAGAAGGAACAAAAGCAAGAGATATTTTGAAGAAGAACCAACCCAGTCTATGTGATCATTGCATATAGGAGGCAAGGGAAAAGAGGAATGAAAGATGACGCAGGGTTTTAAGCCTGGAGATGAGAGAGTAGCGAATATCATCACCACTGAAAGAAACAGAGAAATGAGCAGGAGGGCTGGATTTGGAAGCAAGATAATTTTTTTCATTTTTGAAAGTATGTTTTTATTTACAAAAGCAACACACAGTCATTGTGTCCTTGTATTATAACATATAAGGAAATAAGAAGAAAAAAATAATTAGAGGTAAAATTTTGGAATACATTTTTCCAACTATTATGGATATATATGTTTGTATTTTGAAGTATAAGTTGGATCATAATTTACCTAAAATTGCATAACCTGCTCTTTTAACACTTAACAATATGTTGTAAACCTTATAGGTCATTGCATAGTCTACTCCAGTGCCATTTTGAAAAACCACATAGTAGTCCATTGTACATATAATTTACTGTACCAGTCCTCTCTTGTTGGATATTAAGGTTATTTCAGTTCTTTTGCTACATTCAATTCTTTTGCAATAGCTATTCTTGTAGCTAAATATTTGTTCACACTCACAATTCTTTCTTTTATTCATTTATTTTCCAAATACATATTGAGTGCTGAGTCCATGGAATCAAAAATGAATAAGAAGCCATCCTGATCCTCAAAGTTCATACAGTTTAGGGCAGGGAACAGACAAGTAAATAGACCTAAACTTACAGGGTGAGTGGTAGACCGTAATTCTCTGATTCCCTAGAATATTGTATTGTTTAGATTTTAACTTAAATTGTATATCCTCAATACTTGGTAAAATATCATGATGATTTCTTTAGGTTAATTTTTAGAAGTGAAGTTGTGATTCAACGTTTTAAAGTTTTCAATCCATATTACCCTGTTGCTCTTGAGAAAGGCTGCACCAGTTGTATTCCTGGTGACGGTGCAGCAGAGGCTGCCGACTGTCCTCTGATGCCCATCCTTCCCTTTCTCTCAGGGTGATAGATATCCCCAAGTTATAGCTGGGCACCCAGTTTTGCAGCTGCAGATTAATTTCCCAGCTTCCTTTGCAGCTAGATATGGCTATATGACTTGTTCTGGCAAGTGGGGTGTGCAGGAAAGGATGTGTTTGCAACTCTGGGTCCTTCCCTTATAGACATTTACTCTGGACATCCTCCTGTTGATTCCCTTGTTGATGGCTGAGAAATGGTAATAACAGGAGCAACCTGGGAAACACATGCTCGGGATGGCAGAACCAGCACAAACCCTGGGTCGTCTTCTCCTAGACAGCCATGTGAGTGAGAAATAAACTTCTATATTGTTTTGACCCTTATATTTTTGTTATTGTTGTTGTTACTGCAGCTTAGTCTGCACCCAGTTCATATAAGCAGCATCTAAGAGAATCTCTTTCCCTAAACCCTCACCAACACTTTTCAATTTAAGGCCAAAACTCTTCTCTCTTTTAACTTATGTTTCTTTAATGGCCCCCAAATTCTGTCTTCTTTTATTTACATGTTTAATGGTTATGGAGTTACTTTGAACTTGTTAATTGGAATTTTAACAAGCAGTTCCACGTTTTGCTTCTGATTTAACCCAATTTAAACTAATTCAACTTTGGAGTCACTCTTTACTCCTCTTTCTCAAATCCACGTCTAACCTGTCAGGAAATGTTTTGCCTCTACTTTCCAAATAGATCCAGAATCTGACTCTTTCTCCTTCCACTGCTACCAACCACCCTATTCCCAGCCCCCTTACCTCCCATCTTTTCCCAGAAGAGCAGGCAAAGCGATCCTTTAGAAGCTACATGAGTTCATGTTGCTTCTCTGCTCAAACCCTCCAGCGACTTCCCATCGCACTCAGAGAAAGAGCCAGCGTTCTCTGCTGTGGCCTTGATGGCCTCCTTGCTGATCCTGAATGGGTCAGGCACACCCTGAACCGAGGCCCTTTTCACTGGCTGTTCCCTCTGTGTCGTTTATTCTTTGTCCAGATATATTCATGGCTCACTCTCACCTCCTCCAAATCTCTGCTGAAATGCTACCTCCTCAACGAAGCTCAGCCTGACCACCCTCTTTAAAACTGCAACCAGTCCCACCAGCTTGGCAGTGCCATTCTCTTTCCTGACTATTTATTTCCCTATAGCATGTATCTCTTCCTAATATACTATGTACTAAACAATTTACTTAATATGCTTTTTGTTTATTTTCTATCTCCTTTCACTAGAATGTACATCACACGAGAATAGGAATTTTGTTTATTTTGTTCGCTGCTCTATACCGAATGCATAGTACAATGCCTGGCATGTAGTAGGTGTTTTTGCTTCCCATAGCTGCTGTAACAAATTACCCCAAATTTGGTGGCTTAAAACAACACAAATTAATTATCTTACAGCTCTAATAGTAAAATGTTGGCAAAGTTGTGTTCCCTCTGGAGCTTCTAGGGAAAAATATGTTTCGTCGCTTTTTCCACTTCTAAAGGCTGCTGACATTCCTTGACTCATGGCCCTGCTTCAGGACAACCCCTGCTTCCATCCTCACATCGTCTCTGATTCTGCTCTCTTCCTCCATATTTCCCTTATAAGGACACTTGTGATTACACTGGACTCACCTGGTGTATTAGCTTGGGCTGCCTCATAACCAAATACCTAGACTGGGTAGCTTAAACAACAGAAATGTGTCTTTTATAAGTGTACTAATCCCATCATGAAGGCCCCACCCTCAAGATCTTATCTAAATCTGTTTACCTCCCAAAGGCCCCATCTCCAAATACTATCACGTTAGGGGTTAGAGCTTCAATGTATGAATTTTGGGGACACAATTCCGTTCATAGCATGCAGATAATCCAAGATAATCTCTCTCTCTCAAGATCCTTACTCACATCTGCAAAGTCCCTTTTGGATTGTAAGTCCCTTTGCCATATTCATAGGAATATGGAATTAGAAGGTACACATCTTTGTGGGTGCCATATAACTGCCTATCATTTAGGTGATCAATAAATATTTGTTGAATGAGTGAATAAACCCTTTGGAATATTAAATAAATTTCAGGTTTTGGTCTGGTTGCTGTACATTTAATTCTAGTTCAGGCCAGACTGACCTCACCTCTGGCATTCTAGTGGTTAATTGTTCCCAGAGGATCTTGGTGGTGGAAGCTCCCCACCCCCAATCTGGTGAGACAGCCCCAGGTCAGCTCCCCTGAACTCTTGCTTCAGCTCTCTTCCCATGGAGCTTCAGTGAGCTCGTTGTATAGTGTGAGCTGGTAACATCTCCCACTTTGTTCCTATTTCTGCTTTTCAGGCCTCTTAAGTCTCAAAATACCTTGTAGCCTGTACCACAATATTGCCCTCTCAGCACTTATAATTAATCTCCTCTAACACCATCCTCAGGTCATGCTTCCTGCAAGTGTGCTGGTAGCCTCTCCCTTCCTCCTGCCATGAGTATTGGGGCTGGGTACTGGTACTTCAGTGACCATAATTTGGAGTTTTGTAAGAATGATTGATTACAAGCTCAATCATACTATAGTTGCTACAGCACCTAAAGGAAGATATAAACATCCATTCATTTGTTTATTCATTCCACCAATGTTTACTGAGCACTTTGCAAGGCATGAGGGCACCAAGCCCTTGAGAAGTTCACTAGATAAAATGTCACAGGAGCACAGATCAGAGAGACAGACACATGTGCTTCCTCCAAACCACAAAGAATGCTGCTGCTCTAGGCCAGAGGCTGTGTGGCTCCTGAGGACAGAACTAAGACCCTCTGGTAGAAGGTGCAAAAAGGCAGATTCTATGGAAGGGATCACATTTGATTTCTCGTAAGTGTCTTCACCAGGTAGCGATTTCCCTGATACAGAGAATGTTTAGGCAGAAGACTGAGGATTAGAGGAGACTCCTACACCGGTGGGAGTTTAAGTCATATGACCCCAAAGCTTCCTTCAAGTCCAAGATTCTATTTTTTGATTAAGGTGGAGTCCCAGGCTGGATAAAGTCATATGATTAGGTATATTGGTCACTGTCAGCTGCAAATGACAGAACCCACTCTGGCTGGTTTAAGCAGAAAAGGGATTTTTTTAATTAAAGGATATTAGTCACTCACACAGTGGTTGGGGTGCTTTTCAAAACACCGTGGAGGCTGTGCTTCCAGGAACCGGAAACCACTCCCACTCTTGTTGCCGCCAAGCCCTGGGAGCCAGCATCTCTAGGAGGGACTAGATGCCCACTGGGAATGATTGCTGAGACCTGGCTTCCCTCTGCTTCCTTCCTTCCTTCCTTCCTTCGCTGCCCCTTCTCTGTGACTAGCATCCACTCCTCAAGACTGTTCCTTCTTTTTTGATGTTGCCTTTATCAGAATACAGGTTCCATGTTTGGAATTCCCCTTTATATCACATCTTTTTTTCTGGGAGGTAAATGAAGTTGAAAAAGAAAAGAGTTAGGGAGAAGAGAAGACTCAGGGAGATCAGGGGTCATTTCCATTCGCATAGCATCAGTTTTGTTGGCCACTGTGCCCACGGGCACTACAAAACTGAGTTAATCCTAATGCGATTATTTAGCTGACGTGTTTCCTTTTTTCTCTCTTCCTTTCCTTTTGCTTTCTCCTCTGGGGTAAGGGATGGAGAGATAGTATTTATAAAGTAAAGACAAAAGGAAGAAAATTCCCTGCCTCAGAGCATAAATATCTTCAACCAGGAGATGTTTTAAAAAATCTGAATTTGTAGCACAATTTATGTAACTTGCACTGTTGACGGACATGGGGTATTTCCCTATTGCGTGCTGTTACAAACATCACTACACTGGGCATGTGTGCACGTATATCTTTATGCATTTGTTGCTACTATTGCTATAAGGTAGAGTCTTTGAAGTGGAATTTCTGGATCATATGCCATGGGTATGTGTTTCTTTTTTTTTATAGATGATGACAAATTACCCTCCTCCGAAGTTGTAAGATTTACATTTTCATCAGTAGTATATAAATGCACTTTCCTGTACTCTTAACACTAAATGTTGATTTCCCCCCATTTTTAGATAAAAGATGGTCTCTCTTAAAAATTTTCTTTTGCTCTCAGTTTAGTAGTTCTTGTTTGCTTATGTTTATCGGACATTTAAATTTTTTTCCTTTGTGACTTGCCTGTTCCTTTCTGTTGGTGATTTTCACACTGAATGGATTCTCTTTTTTTAAAAAAAATTATTTACAGGAACTCTTTATACATTATAGCTATTAACTCTTTGTGATTATTTTCTTCTAGATTGATTCTGACAAGACACTAATTCTAAATAGTGGCTTTACTCATATAGTTAAATTTGTTGGCCTTTTCCTTTATGTTTTCTGGGTTTTGCTTCAGGCTGGGAAAGGCTTCTTTCATCACAAAATTATAAAAATTTTATATATTTCTCCTAAATATTTTCTAGTATTTTAATATATATATTTTTCATTTTGCTATTTAATCCACTGGGACAGTTTTGTTAATATGGTATGAATTTGGAATCTAACTTTATTTTTTTTCCAAATGAGTGGCCAGTTTCCTCAGGCTTGAAAAAAATCATTCTTTCCTTAAGTTTCAGCTTTTGTTAAATTACTACATATATAGATATATATAGACATACAGATCTCTCTCTCTCTCTCTCTCTCTCTCTCTCTGTATATATATATATGTATCTCCAGAGCTATTTTGTACATTCTAATATGTTTTACTGCTTCTTCACTATTCGTATTCCAGCAATATATTGCTTTGATTATATTAGTGTAAACTCTTCCCTTATTCTTCTTTTCACAGTTTTCTTGACACAGTTGACATTTCTTTTATCACAAATGCTGCTGAATATTTTTCTTGTTTATACTGTATCCGATTTTTCTCCTTGTGTGCATCGCCAATTTAAGCATGTTGACTTTGAGATGGAGGCTTGAAATTTTCCGATTGAAATGCTGGGCAGGCCCTGGAGGTGTGAAGTGAAAGGGCAGGGATGAAGTCACAGTAGAGAGACCCAAATTTGTGAATCACTCTCACAATTGAAGCCAGGGATTAGCTGAGCTCTCAGAAGAAGGGTGTCAGGAGGAAGATGAATGGAGGGCCAAGGACTAGGAGTTAGAGATGGTAAACAAGAGGAAGAGGAACCAAGCTAGAATCACAGAATTCATACTATAGAAGGCAAGCTATAAAGATCAAAATGCCACATTGGAGGGCCCTGCTGAAAAAATAAGACCTTTAGGCTTTCTGTTTAGAGAGAGATGGACAAAATAGTGCAGGTACAACATTAATACCGTTGGGATGAGGATTTGTAGGCAACTCTGCTGTCACTTGGTCAACAGCTCAGATCCTATACCCAAATTTTATTAGTCTCAGAGAGTGATGCATTTTGGGTCATTTTTCTGTGCTGGTGATGCATTCAACTAATTAATTCACTTTCTGCTTCAACCAATGCCCCTGATGGCTTAGAAAGCCAATTTCAAGCCTGTGGCCAGGGGCAGGGCGGCAATCTGTGAGAGTGGGCCAGACGGATGCTAACTGGGCCACCCAGAGCTCTGAACTGCCGACCTGACTCCCAGTCAACAAAAGAGACTGGCCGTGTGCAAAGAAACAGTGAGCTTGGTTTTGTACTATAGGAAGAATATGGCTCTTGTGTTATCTCAGTGAGAAATAGGTCACAAAATTGTATATTTTAAACACAAGCGTATAGACAACCTGAAATACTGCATCAGGTATTTGAGATAAATGTGGTTTATAAAAATAGTTACTTTTGAAATGCATGCTGTGTAGCTTCAATCCTGCTGCTCAGTGATGTTTCAGTCATCTTCTGTTGACTATTCAGGAAATTCACCGTAGTAGTTCTTTTCCTATTTTTCATACTCACCCAGCTTGTTCACTCTCAGCAGTTGACTTAAAACATCTATTCTACTAGAAGATATAAAACATTAGTTTTTAGTTTCATGTCATTCCCTTAACCCCTCCCACCCCCACCCCATCAGCCTCTCACCTCAAAACTTATTTTTCTATACCTTCGTCTCTGCCTCCGAATCTCTCTGTAGCTCTACCCACCTCTCTTTCTTTCTCATCTCAAAAAGATATAATCCTTCTTCACTTTGGACCAAAATTCATTGACATGTATGTCCTTTAATTTGCATACAAATAAAAATGTCAAATAATGTTGAAAGGTTTTATTAAAAAATCATCAATCAGAATGTGAGGAGACAAGTGAAAGACCCAAAAAGAAGAAAAAGCGAAAGCCCCAGGAGGCTCCTCAGGAGAATGGAATGGAAGACCCATCTGTCTCCTCCAAACCCAAAAAAAAGAAATCTTTTTCCAAGGAGGAGCTGGTTAGTAGTGATCTTGAAGAGACAGCTGGCAGTGGAAGTCTTACCAAGAGGAAGAAATCCTTCCCCAAAGAGGAACCAGATAGTGACCCTGAAGAGTCAGGAAACAAGAGGGTCCCCAAGAAAAAGAGGAAATTCTCTTCCAAGGAGGAGCCTCTCAGCAGTGGACCTGAAGAGGCTGCTACCAGCAAGAGCAGCGGCTCCAAGAAAAAGAAAAAGCTCCGAAAGCTGCCCCAGGAAAATCAGAACGGACATTTCCCTAGTGGGGCATAACTTACGGAGATGTTTCCCAACCCATCCCCTATAGCCCAATAAAAATAAAAACAAATTCACGAAAAAAAAAAAAATCATCAATCCCCTGGTTTTGCCCCTTTCAACTCTTAGGTGTTTTTTCTTGGCATTTCCCCTCCACATTTTAAAATAATATGCATGTACCACTTTCTCCTGAATTATTCATATAATTGCCCAGTATGTTATATAATCATAATTCTCTATAAGATTTATGTTAAACATAAATATGTAAGGTTCATTCACGGCTGAGCCAAGTAGTCCAAGGTAGTGTACCATGATAACATTTCTTTTATCATACAATTTTTTTTTTTTTCCTGGAGAAGCAATTTCCTTATTTTTTTCTTTCTTTGAGTCTAGTACTGATGCTTGCCTTGTCTCTTCAGCCTGCACTTCTTTTCCCTTTAGCATGCCTTTTAATTTTTTGTTGAAAGCTGGACATGATGTATCAGGTCAAAAGAACTGAGGTAAATAGGTCTTTATTGTGATGTTTTATGTTTACTTGGCTAGGAGTTAAGCTGTGTTTACTACTTATTGCAGCTGTGGTATCAGAGGCTAAAATTTCCTCTAGCGTCCTTGGTTTTGTCTCTCCTATTGTCTTTGGGTTTCCCTAGAGACCTCTTCTTAAATAGGGTCTGAGGCTTGCAGTTCTGTTAGCTGTAATCCCCCATTATTATACAGGAGCCCTAGTGATGTGGTGGTGAGGTGTGGGAGAAGGGAATCATTGTGTGGCCCTGTGATTGAGTCTCAGTCTATTAGTGAACCTGAGTTGGGTATTTCTCTTTCTCTCTGTCAAAATCTAGAAGGATTTGGGTGTTTCCTGTCCTCCAGGTTGGTAGGCTATGGTAAAACTATAGGTTGATACAAATGAACTTATTTACAAAACAGAAATAGACTCACAGACATAAAAAACAAACTTATGGCTACCAAAGGCAGAAGGGGGGCAGGGACAAATTGGGAATTTAGGATTAACAGATACATACTACTATATATAAAATAGATAAACGACAAGGACCTACTGTATAGCACAGGGAACTATATTCAATATCTTGTAATAACATATGTTGGAAAAGAATCTAGGGAGTTTCCTGGTGGTCTAGTGGTTAGGATTCCGGGCTTTCACTGCCGTGGCCTGCATTCAATCCCTGGTTGAGGAACTGAGATCCCTAAGATCCCACAAGCCTCGTGGCCAAAAAAAAGGAATCTGAAAAAGAATATATACAATATATGTACATAATGTATATACATTGTATATGTATTGTATGGGTATATATAAAACTGAATCACTTTGCTGTATACATGAAACATTGTAAATCAACTATACTTCAATAAAAAAATAAATGAATAAATAAAATAATAAAAACAAAAAAACCCCACAGGTTGATTAGGGTCTGGTACAACAGTTTCCCTTGAGGCCAGGCCTTTTCAAGGACAACAGAGAGCTATGGGTGCATTTTAGAATGGTTACTTTTCCCCTTCTCCTGCCAGGAGCATGCGGGGATTTTTCTCCATTTTAGAGTGAGAATCCTGTAGGGCTCATGCAGGTAAAATTGACCAAACTGAGAGGCCCTTAAAGTTGGGCCCCTCAGGGTTTTTAACTCTCAAGCTTGTCCACACTGAATCTCCAGCAATGTGTCAACTACAGTTTAAAGTTTTCCTACTGGTATTGGCTCCAGCTGTGGGCTTCTGCTCCTGGTATGCTGTGCTCCTCTGTAGTGCCTGTCTGTCTTTCCAGTTTTCAAGGCAGCAGTTTGCCCTGTGACTTCACTTCTTTGATGCATCTAAGAAGAGCCATTGATTTTCAGTTCGTTCAGTTTTTTTCTTGTTGTGAGGATGGAAGTGATGACTTCCAAGCTCTTTACATGTCGTCCAGAAAACTCAAACCCTTTACCTCAGATCTCTGGCTAAGTCTCTTATTCACTCCTAAAACCCTGTAAAATCTCTCTCAACAAAGTTTATCAGATACCTTCCTGTTCCTTTTGGTGTGTTTTGTTTGTTTCCTGGAGACATCCCTCCTGAAGCCCTCTATTCTCCTGCTCCTGTCTGGAATGCTTTGCTCTAAATTGGCTGCATCCTGAGGCTTCCTTTTGCTACAATCCTACAAATTCCCTTTGTATTTTTCCTGCCTTGTATCCTCTGTTTCATGCAATCCATGTTTTCTCTTCTTTTGTTTACTTCCTTATTTTAGTGGAGCACTTATTTTTATCGTTTCAGGTGCATGGAAAGCACTTTTTAAAAGATCTTTAATGTCTGAATTGTCTATTCTGCTGTCACACATGATTATTAGTTTGGTTGGGTACATAATTCCAGGTTGAATATAATTTTCCCTCAGAATACTGAAGGCATGGCTCCAATGTTCTCTAATTTTCAATATTTCTTTTGAGAAGTCCAAGGCTATGTTGATTCTTGTTTTTCTTTTTTTTTTTCCTTCTGGAGACTATAAGATCTTATGGGATTCTGAAGTTCTACAATGATGTGCCTTACTTTGGGTCTTTGATCATTATTGTGCTACTTAGACCTATTTAACTAGAAACTCATGTCCTTCAATTCTAAGACATTTTCTGTTTTCTCCATTCTTTCTCTTGAACTCCTATAAGTCGGATGTTTGATCTGCTAAATTTTCCTTAACTTTTCTTTCCTATTTTCCAATGCTATATTTTTTTGTGCTAGTTTCTAAGAGATTTTCTTATTTTCCAATACTTTTGCCAATTAAAAATTTTTGTCACCATATTTTTAATTTCCAAGAGTTCTTTTTTGGCTCTGTATTGTTCCTATTTTTATCCTTACCCTCTTCTTATATCATAGATGCAATATTTTCTCTTAATTGAAAATATTAATGATGGTTTTTGTACTCTTCCATGAAGAGGTTCCCTTCATCTATCCGGTGATTCTTGGCTGTGTTCCTTTATATTTAAGACTGAGTCACTAGGAAACTGTCTGGAATCTTTGTGTGCATAGGCGGGGCTTGTGATAGATGGAGTGTTACTACCAGGTGCTCTGAGGGAGTCCTGGAACTGGCCTGGGAAAGAGAGTTGGGGGTCCCCCTGCTAGCTATGCAGAATTTGATTTACTCTCTTACTTTTTTTTTTTTAAATTTAATTATTTATTTTATTTATTTATTTATGGCTGTGTTGGGTCTTCGTTTCTGTGCGAGGGCTTTCTCTAGTTGCGGCAAGCGGGGGCCACTCTTCATCGCGGTGCGCGGGCCTCTCACTATCGCGGCCTCTCTTGTTGCGGAGCACAGGCTCCAGACGCGCAGGCTCAGTAGTTGTGGCTCACGGGCCTAGTTGCTCCGCGGCATGTGGGATCTTCGCAGACCAGGGCTCGAACCCGTGTCCCCTGCATTGGCAGGCAGATTCTCAACCACTGCGCCACCAGGGAAGCCCCTACTCTCTTACTTTTTAGTCCCATGCCTCACCCATGCTCTTCTCCAGGTATGCTCTTCCCAAGGCTGTAGCCTCTTTGGAGTCATTTCTCCAGAGACAGTAAGTTCCCTGTGGAGCTAGGGAATGAGTAGAGCCAGACTGTGCTTAGGATGGAAAACTGGGATCTAACTGCTCCATTTTTCAGGCCTCCAGCTGCCCCTCTCCTTTCAGAGTATCTCAGCTCTTGAGCCTTTCTGGAGCGATGTTAGGTAAGCCATCTTCGTTCTCATGCATCTCCTCCCTCAGCTAACCCACCCACCAGTTCTTCATCTTCATTTCCTTTATGTACACTAACCTCTCTCTATTTCACTGAAATAGATATGTCTCTCCTTGTTGTACTGGGGGGAGTTGTGAAAAAAAAAAGGGAGTAGAAGCATCTTGACTCCAGCAGCTCAATGCCCTAAGTCCCTGATGGCCATGCTCCCTGCTGCTAGATGTGAGCTTTGTGTCAGGACATGTTTAGTTGGTGTGCAAGTCAGTTCCAGGCTAAGGAAGCAGTGGTATTACGTAGGAGGATAAGGGGCGGAGTGGGAAATGCCGGATCTGAGCCCTCAGGCTCCCTGCTCCAGGAATGTCAGAAGCACACACTACACAATCTAGTGTCTCCACAGTCTACTTTAGCTCCAGAGAGCTCCGCAGAGCTGCAGCTTCCCGGGAACACATTTGCCGTTGTCTTGAAGACTACAACAATGTCCTACTGTAGAGCACAGGGAACTATATTCAATATCCTGTGATAAACCATAATGGAAAAGAATATGAAAACGAATATATATATGTATAACTGAGTCACACTGATGTACAGCAGAAATTAACACAACATTGTAAATCAACTATACTTCAATAAAGTTAAAAAAAATACATATTTGTTGAAAAAAAAAGACTTCACAGAGCTTTTGTTGCCTTTTTAGTGGCTTTTTGCCCACCACACCTAGCCTTTGCTCCTTCTCCACCATTCCAGCATTCCAGCTGCATGCTCTTGTTTATCTGCTCTTCTTACTATCTCCATGTTTAATATTTTGGGACCTTAAAAGCCCACGATCAGCTGCCTTAGATCACAGCTGGTGCTGTACGCTTACCTCATCTTTCTCCTGAAATTTCCAATTTTCCTTCTCCCTCACCTTTCCTCCTCTGTGTACAAATACGTGCAGAGTTCCTCATCTTGAAAATATTTTCTCTGAACTCTGTGAACCCCTCAAGTGACCATCCTTTCTCATTCCCTTCCCCTGGCCAACTTGTCAGAAGAGTATGTACTTTGGCCCTTTATTTTTTCACCTCGCACAGGCTCTCATTTAATGGCTTACATTGTAATCTGACTTAAGCCCTGTTACAACTTAAAGTATCTGTCTCCAAAGTCACCACATGATCTAATTTCTAGATCAGT
The DNA here is from genome assembly GCF_965194805.1 of Balaenoptera borealis. Taxonomy (NCBI): domain Eukaryota; kingdom Metazoa; phylum Chordata; class Mammalia; order Artiodactyla; family Balaenopteridae; genus Balaenoptera; species Balaenoptera borealis. Next base: position 10,494,016 of record NC_138877.1, read on the forward strand.
TGTATTTTCTCACCAAGTTTGATCATCTTTCCTTTTTGAAATGCTCATCTCCTCAGCCTGAAAAACACATTACCCTAGGACTTCTGGCCCTCCCTGTGGGTTCTTTTTTTTTTTTTTTTCCTTCTCTTTTTAGTCCACCCTGTTCACTCCCCACAGATGGAGATGAGGCTCAGCCCCTTGGTTTTTAGCTGTTTCTTTTCGAATGCCCTCATCTTATCCACTGTCCTGGCATCAAAATTTCTGATCCAAATCTCCAGTCTGTAACTGCCTTCTGAGCTTCAAAGCTATAACTCCAATTATTTGCTTAATAACCTCGCTTACAAATTTGACTGACACTTCAAATTTAACATAGCACTGAATTCATCTTTTATCAAAAATTAATTACACCTCCTGATGTACTCAGGAATATCAATGGTGGTGTTGTTTTTACTTTCAACTCAGCTCAAAACATTTAAACCATCATTTACTTTTCCCTCTCACTCACCCACCCCATATGCAATCAGTCTTCTTTTGTATTGCCTCCCATCTTTTGCTTTTTTTTCTTTGCATTTTTTTTACTATGCTAGGCAGAAGCCTTCCTTAACTCATTATCCACTTTACTATAGTTGCTTTCAAAGTGATCTTCTAGGTTCTAGTATCTCCCCCTCAATTTACTGACAAAACAATTGACTGATGAACATTGCCCCTTTTTAAAAATAAGTTGAGGCATTTTTCTCTTTGTCCTTGTAGCTCCACTACTCAAAAACTTTCCGTGGCTCCTGGATTGGGCTGACCACAAAGGCCTTTACAGTTCTGAAGTCAGCTCTTGGATTGTAAATCAATTTTACTTTTGTTTTGCTGGCAAATAAGCAGAACAAGGATACGAGCAGGTGGGAATGGTGCCTTGCTGCCTTCCTAGTTCTTCATGAAGGTGCACCTGAAATTTAGTAGCTCTGAAAACCTCTGTGGAATGAGGAACTTGCCAGGTCAGAGAAGCTCAGAGCCCTAGTGTCACTGCCTTTTCAGTCTTCTGGGGCTTGTCAGAGGTGTACCAGGGAAAGTGGGTATGTTGGCAGTTAAACTATTCCACGGTGACATAGCTTTGTGTGCTCTTTCCTATTGTAGCATCAGACCTATCTGAGGTTTTAGTAGAGTGGGCTTGGGCCATTGCCCACCAAAGTACATATATATGCAGGATGTCAAATATGGTATTGTCATGACCACTTTTTCCTGTGCTCAGGGCCAGACATTACTAATCAATCACAGCCTCTTTTTGTAAGCCAGGATGTGTCTCCAGAATTCTCAACAATGTGCTTCAGCCATCTCTTACTAATGGTTTCATTCATTCATTCCACAAATATGTGTGTAGCAGCTACAATGTGCAGGCATTATTCTAGGTGTTCCAGGTACTGCAAAGAAAAAGCCAGGTGCCTATTCTCATGAGGCTTACATTGTAGTTGAGGATAAAGGAAATAAGTAAACAAACAAGATAATCTGAGATAGTCATAAGCTCTATAAGAAAAATAAAACAGGACCCTGTAATTGAGAATGACTGGGGGTAATAACCATTTTGGATGGGGAGGTCAAAGAAGGCTGCTCTCAGAATGTGGCTTTTGCTCTAAGACCTGACTGAGGAGAAGCAGGTGGTTCTGTAAAGAGCATTCCAGAGAGAAGGAACGGCCTTGAGGTTGGGAGCCATTTTGGCTAGTTCCAAGGACAACCAGGAGGTGAGTGTGGCTGGAACAGAGTAAAGAGTGGGAGAGTGATATGAGAGGAAGGCAAGTGTTGTTGGTCTATTTTGTTAACTGATGCATTCCCAGTGCCTAAAATAGTGCTTGGCACAAAAATGTTTGTTTAATGAGTAAATGAAGGGAGAAGCTCCAATGTGATATAATGACAAAACCTATTAAAGACTCTTTATGGTCTGATCCCTACCTACTTTTTCAGTCCACTATTTCCTTGCACAAATAAACTTTTTTTTTTTTTTTTTACCACGAATACACTGTGAACACTTTTTTCTTCCATATTTTGTTTCCCCATATCCTTGCCTCCCAGGCTCCTTGCAAGTTTTACTCTTTAAACCCCAGATATTGTCATGTCTTTTCTGTGAGACTTTTCCAGTCAACTCAAAATAGGGTAACTTCTCCTTCTGAATTCCTCTAATACCTGTCATAGGTGTCATTTGTTAACACTGAATGTAATAAACTAAACAGCTTTATTATCAACTTTCTTCATCCTGTTTCTCCCAACCACTACTGTTTTTGAGGAAAGAGGCTGTCGCCTATGTTTTGAAGTCTTGAGCTCCTCGTGGTTGCTTTGCTCATGGTGGTTGCTGAGAGAGATTGTGTCGATGATATCAGTACCTCCTCAGAGAAGCTAGTGTCTGTGACTGGTGAGCTGAGAGCACGTGGCATTGATGTTCTGTTTGGGCCCATGTGAATCAGTAAACCCCCTTCTGCTCCCTTCGCAGGGGAGGGCTCCGCTGGCCCCAGGAGCACCTGGGAGAAGGGACTGGATGAAGGATGATGGTCACCTGGATGACTACCTTGAGGTTGTTGAAAATCATCACCACGACAAAGGTCAGTAAGATCTCCACTAATCTGTCCTCTGTCAAAAAAAAATCTCCTTTCCTTTGATGCATCAATAACTTCACCTTTACATTCAAAGCACAGCAAGTAATTAATCGCTTATATGTGAGAGAACAAAGCATTGAATGAAATCCACTTTTTAGATGTTGGAAGGGGCCTGTGAAAGAACCAAAATAAAACTGAACAAATGCAAAGCAGCAGTAGCAATTATTCACACTTCAGGAATCCAGAATTTAATAACCATGAACAGAACCTTGATAAACAGCAAGTTCTGGAAATAAAGTTTAATTACCATGTAATTTTTATCATTGGGTTACATTATCACCTGGGGACATCCCTGCAAATGCTGAAAGCTATGATGTCCAACTGGAGATACATGTGCTTTATGTCCCCTTCAGAGAGAGAAAAACTTAAGATATGAAGCATTCAGTCACCTTGGTCCTTTTTAATCACTGCTCTAAAAGTCCCTCTCTCTATCTCTCTCTCTCACTCGCTCTCTTTTTTTAAAACTGTTGGTTAAATGAAGGTAGCAATAAATACAATCTGCCCCGAGCAAATAGACCATACATCAATAAGTGAACACTTAGCCTAAGCTGTTTTCCAAGAGACCCATGAAGCATTTCTAATTGAAACTTAACAAGCTGCAAGCAGCAGACACTCTAATCTTCAGCTCTAGAAGGGAAATGTGATCCTGCGTGCAGATATAGAAGCTTTTTAATTTAGCTGGAAGAGAGTGTGACTGTGTGGTTGCGTGGTATAATTTTTTTAATACCTGGAGTGTCATTGTTTGTTATTTCACATTTATTGAAAAATGTAGATGCCACATGTAACAGAATAGCAATGTCTTGTTCCAGCCTGATGGCTTAATCTTACTAACCACAATAATATATGCTAGCTGGAGGTGGGACTATTTAATAAAACACTGGAATAAATTAGTTGTGCTTACATTTTAAGGAAATTAATAAAAGTAACTTCATCTGCAAAATTTAAAACTTTATTGATTTTAAGTTTGTATGAAACAGCAGTGCAGGGATGATCACTAGATGAGAATGGATCTACTCTGTGAGGATCTTAGTCATTGATCACAGGAGCAGGTGCGCCAGGATTGAGGCACATGGTACTGGAGAGGAAGGCAAAGATACTAGCAGGATCTTACATCTGTCTGGGCTTTCCATGTTTGAGTCCTCTGTGTGCACATTTTTTCATTCGAGCGTAACAAGCCTCTAAGGCGGCAGGGCGGACACGGCCATCTCCATTTTATACAATAGATAAGGATCCTAAGACTTGGAGAGACTTTCCCGCCCAAGATCACAAAGGTGGAGCCCAGACCATCCACTCCCCAGTTAGTCACAGATCAGATGTACACACACTTAATGGACACAGTGTCTCCACAGTTTCTATCAAAAGGGCTCTTTGGTAACCGGAAAGACGTCATGACTATTTTGTTGTAGAGGTTGCTTGGGCTAAACCCCTCCTCCCTTTTCCGTTCACTGATCAGGGACCCAGAGTCCTCCCACTCCAGCCCAGCTGCGTGCAAGGTTTGCACAGATAAATTACTTGCCAAGCCAGAGCTGAAAGCTAAAACGTGATTATTCAAAAAACAGATGCAAAGGATAATAGAGGTTAATGACAGCTAGTCAAAATACAAACCTTGGTGTTTCTCTCTCTCTTTTGGAAGAACAATCACAACTGTCATTTGACGTTCACCAAGTAATTCTGCACGATCGAATTAAAGAACAAGTACTGGTTTGAAATGGTTAAAAGATAACAGTAAGAGGGAGAGGAGAGCAAAGTTCCAACGCATCCCATACATCTCCTTTGTCTTCCTCGAAGGCGTCCTGGACTGGGGCCTGCGGGACCCGCCATTCAGGTTGCGCGCGTCGGGGGGCTCTTCACGGGAGCATCTTCCTTACACACTTCAAGGGGAAGTTCACCACAAGTCCCTCTCTCCCAACATTCCAAGTTCCAACCTAGTTCTCCCCACCCTGCCCCCCAGTACAATTTCGGCCAATTCCTAATCGGCTCTAGTAATGTCAGTTACTCTTCTCGGCCTCCGAGTGGGAGAGAAGAGAAAGCAGGTGCTTCCCGGCGGGCGGACCCCGCGAGGGCATGCAAAGTTCCCGCGCCGAACTCAGGAAAGTTGGGTGGCCGCCTTCCTTCCACCACGCACCCCGGCTCTGCGGCTTCTTCCAGGAGCGCGCGCGGATGCCGAATAGAAGGCGGCGCGCAGGTCACTCATGTCGCGGAAACATCCCCAGCTGCCCCTGGGAGCAGAGAACAGGTGCATTTTCTCCGACGTCCGGGAGCGGCGCCCGTTGCACCTTGCTCGCGGTCGCGCCCCTCGCGCGGACTCCCGCTCGCCCTTTGCGCCCCCGCCCCCCCCCAATTCGGGGCGGGGAGAGGCGCGGGGCCACGGGTAATTATTGCCGGCGGGGCCCGCTGGGGAAGCGGGGGTGGGCGCGCCGGCGTGGGGCGGGCGGCGCGGCGCGGGCATAAAGGGGCGCGGCGCGGCGCCCCGGCGTCCGGCTCCCGCGCAGCATGCCCGCCCACGCCCCGCCGCGCCGCCCGCGTCTGCGGGCGCCACCGCTGCTGCTGCTGCTGCTGGCCCTGGGCGGCCGCCGCCTGCGCGCCGAGCCCGGCGACGGCGCGCAGACCTGGGCCCGCTTCGCGCGCCCTCCGGCCCCGGGTGCCGCGGGGCTCTTCCACGACACCTTCCCCGACGGCTTCCACTGGGCCGTGGGCAGCGCCGCCTACCAGACGGAGGGCGGCTGGCGGCAGCACGGCAAGGGTGCGTCCATCTGGGACACGTTCACCCACCACCCTCCGGCGCCTCCAGGCGACCCCCCGGTAGCCGGCCTGCCGTCGGGCGCCCCGTCGCTGTCCCCGCCCGCCACCGGGGACGTGGCCAGCGACGGCTACAACAATGTCTTCCGCGACACGGAGGGGCTGCGCGAGCTCGGGGTCACCCACTACCGCTTCTCCATCTCGTGGGCGCGGGTGTTCCCCAATGGCAGCGCCGGCGCCCCCAACCGGGAGGGGCTGCGCTACTACCGGCGTCTGCTGGAGCGGCTGCGGGAGCTGGGCGTGCAGCCCGTGGTCACCTTGTACCACTGGGACCTGCCCCAGCGCCTGCAGGACGCCTATGGCGGCTGGGCCAACCGCGCCCTAGCGAACCACTTCAGGGATTACGCCGAGCTCTGCTTCCGCCACTTCGGCGGCCAGGTCAAGTACTGGATCACCATCGACAACCCCTACGTGGTGGCCTGGCACGGCTATGCCACCGGGCGCCTGGCCCCAGGCGTCCAGGGCAGCCCGCGGCTCGGGTACCTGGTGGCGCACAACCTCCTTCTGGTGAGTTTGAGGGGCCAGGCGGAGGGCCCCGCCAGGGAGAGGGCCACTGGAGACGTGAATCTCCGGTTAGATGAGGCTCCATTTGAGCACATCTGTGAGGTTACCTGGGATTCACACCCGGGGAGGAGGCGGGGGGCGGTGGGGGGACGGGGGGCGCTGAGCATCTTGGACTTCCCTGGAAAACGTGGAGTTGGGAATGGGAGGGAAGTCCCCGCAGTGGGAGCGCCTGTGATTGCCCTTTTGGGCCCATCGTCAAAAAGAAATTGGAATCAGTTTCTCCTGTGAGACAAGGGAGCTCCTTTCTCTGAGGGTAGAGGAATTCCTAGAGGTAAGATAGGGAGGACTACGAGCAGCCACGGGGAGCATGAGAAAGGAAACAAGTTTGTTCGGAAGCCACGCAGATAGCATTACTCTCTACTAGAGTTTGTGGAGATGTCATGAGTTCAGTGTTAATCCAATAAGATCTGTCTTGCTTGTAGCACAAGTTCACGCTGTAGCAAATTTGAAGGTATTAAAATCGCATCTACTGCAGAGCAGAGTTCAAACTGTCTTTGGATGTTCTTTCTGTGGCAGGATTGAACACTACATCCACCAGCCTTACTTAATCAGCAGGGGTATGATGACCTCTCATAAAATCTTAAACAAAGCTAGCCATAAAATACAGAAACCACTACAGGGTGATACAGATTGGGTCCTACAACAACTGTATTTGCACGATGCTCTCTCCAATAGGAAGGATTCCTCAGGGATGAGGTTATTAGGCTGACACAATTGATTTTAGCACCCTTGTGCAGAAGGCTTAATAAATTTTGACAGCAGGAAGAATGAATGTGCCATGATAAAGTTGTCCCCCAAATAATTCTCCTTTTTCTCCTTTACTTAGTATTGAAGATTAGGTCTCATCGATTTGAGGGTTCATTTATAATCTCAGTTATTGGTACACTTTGTACAGAATTTTGTATCATGAGAGAATATTTTATGGATATGTGCAAAGATTTTAATAAAACTGTTTAAATGTATAACTTTTGGCACCACATTTTGGTGACTTGTGGGCCTACTGGAAGACCTATTTTTCCTTAAACATCTTTATTGGAGTAGAATTGCTTTACAATGGTGTGTTAGTTGCTACTGTATAACAAAGTGAATCAGCTATACATATACATATATCCCCATATCCCCTCCCTCTTGCGTCTCCCTCCCACCCTCCCTATCCCACCCCTCTAGGTGGTCACAAAGCACCGAACTGATCTCCCTGTGCTATGCGGCTGCTTCCCACTAGCTGTCTATTTTACATTTGGTAGTATATATAAGTCCATGCCACTCTCTCACTTCGTCCCAGCTTACCCTTCCCCCTCCCCGTGTCCTCAAGTCCATTTCTACATCTGTGTCTTTATTCCTGTCCTGCCCCTAGGTTCTTCAGTACCTTTTTTTTTTTTTTAAGATGGAAGACCTATTTTTAAATTTAGAATTAAACCACATATTTTGAACAGAGTCAAGATGAAGACCACTTCTACACACTTTAATTGAAGCCATAGATAATTGAGGCAGAACAGTATTGGGTTATTGAGTTGACTTATTGCTTGGAGCTGCTGGTAATGTTGTAATAATGGCTAATTAGACTGTATGTCAGCTCCACAAAACCTGTTTGGTACCACAGGTCATAAAAGAATGTTGGCTTTGTTTGACAAAAAATTTGTGATTTTAGTGATTCTATATTGATATATATTTTTCATGAAGATACTTTAGAGCAGTGGTAATAAACTTTTTCAGTCTGTCAATCCTTTTAAGGAATCAGAAGACCCTAAATAGCACCTGTTCATGGTTGGTGATAGAAAAACTATGGGAAAAACTGGCCCCTCTTTTAAAGAAAACATAAGCAAATTTCAGTTCGTACCGGAAACAAGAGATATGTGGACCAACTGAAGGACCTAATAGACCATTCCTGCAAAATTACTACTTTAGATTTAAATGACATGAGTTCTATTTTCAGAATGCATGTAATAAACTCTGTATAAATACAAAAGTTATCAATTGTTATAGCCACTTACATGATCATTTCATACATAAGATAAGGAACTGGGGCTGTAGGAGCTTTCTGGTACTCTGGTATTTTATTTTATTTTGATTCTAAGCTACTGATCTTTTTTTTTTTTATTGGAGTACAGTTGCTTTACAATATTGTGTTAGTTTCTACTATACAGCAAAGTGAATCAGCTGTACGTATACATATATCCCCTATTTTTTGGATTTCCTTCTCATTTAGGTCACTGCAGAGCACTGAGTAGAGTTCCCTGTGCTATACTGTAGGTTCTCTTTAGTTATCTATTTTATACATAGTATCAATAGAGAATATATGTCAATCCCGATCTTCCAACTCATCCTACCACCACCCCCTCCCCCTTGGTATCCATATGTTTGTTCTCTATGTCTGTGTCTCTATTTCTGCTTTGTAAATAAGATCTATACCATTTTTTTTCAAATTCCACATGTATTACTCTGGTATTCTAAATAGTCAACATGCTTTTGGTTCTTGTGCCCACTCTTGGCCTTTTGATTAACTTCCCAGTTATATTTTTGTATCCTTACACAAAAACTTGCCAAACACTAACCATCCTTCCAAGAAATGCAGTGGACTTTGTGTTCATAAGAAATTAGTAACAGGGGGACAGTTGGTTTTGCTGATGCTGCAAACATAATTATAGTTGCTGTAAAATATTAATTTTGCTTTCAAATTTCTTTGGTTTGGAATTTAGTCATTCTTGTATCTTATGAAGAAATAAGTTGTCATGATCAAAAATGGTATCTTTCATTATTTAATATGAGATATTTTCATTCTGATTTCAATACTTTTTCTTGGCGTGTGTGTTAGGGAGGGAAGTTTTGACCTTGTTTGAAAAGATAAATCATATTCCCCAGATTTTGGTAATGGAACATTTTGGTAATGGAACATTTCAGCTAGGGCTTAGATATTACTGGTAGGGGTCACTGGGCCCCTAGCTTATTCATTTGCATTTGGGGATATGATGCTTGTGAAGGATAAATCTGGCCAGCACCCCTCCCCTGCCCCATTCTCTGCTTCCACTAATTTACAAGTGGACTAAGGAGACCCCCTGGGGAGACTGGAAATTTGAACACTGCCCCCCCTACCCCGGAGGACAGGAGGCAGGCCAGACAAACTGCAGGATGAATAATGAGGTGGGGAGGCTTTGCTCAGAATGGAGTCTTCATGGTTTTTTGCGGGTTTCTGGTACTGAGGTAAACCTTGATAAAAATAGCCTCTGTGTGTGTGTATGTGTGAGAGAGAGACAGAGACAGAGACAGACTGACAGCCAGAACTGAAAGGAGGATTTCCCTGCAGAGCCCTAGGAATCCAGACTGCTTTGCTCATGAGTATAACCCAGGAAGAAGACACACCTCCTCTCTGACTTGAAGAGGGACTGCTCTGCCTTCATAGCTCTTGAAAGATGGTTCTTGATGGCCCCTAAAAAACTAGTGTTAAGGCCTGTAGTTGGGAGTCCAGCTCCAGCGGTGCCTCTGAGTTTTTGTTCTGCCCGTGGGTTTCTGAGAGGACCAGGACCGAGTTGAAGATAAACATGGGCCTCCCAGGGAGTCTTGCAAATGTCTGTAAAGGGAACCTGTGGGAAAAGACAACTTGTTTCACTTAAGGAGGTGGGGCTGGGAGCTATTACTTTGGGCATTTTGTATAGTGCAGACCTGACTGGTATTGAACATCAGTGCTCCTGTCTCAGCTGATCTGTCCACAGCATCTTTCCAGCCACTATTCTCTTTCTTGCTGCACTTCCTCAGCTTGGCTTCCAGAACCCAACTGTCTCTCCCTTCTCCTCTCAGCTCACGGGCGATTCGTTCCCAGTTCCCTTTGCTTATTCCTCTTCATTCTGCCTCTAAATACTGGAGTGCCTTGTACTCCCTCCTGGGACCTCTTCTCTAGATTCGCTCCAAGTGAACTCTTTGAATACTCTATGTCCTGATGACTCCAAATTTTGAGTCTCCAGCCAGAACTTCTGCTCTGAGCTCCAGACTTGGAGCACTTGGAGTGCCTTCTCCACTTTGATGTCAAATAGGCATGTCACATTTAACATCCAAAAACAAATTCCTGTTTTCCCCATCTCCATTATGGCAGCTTTGCTCTTTCAGTTGGTTGGGCCCCAAACCTTAACTTCTTCCTTTCTCTTACATCTTATATTCAATCCATCAACCAATCCTATAGCTCTACCTACCTTCAAAATGTAAACAGAATCCAACCACTTCTTTTATCTATAGCTACAGGTCCAAGCCCCTATCAGATTCTGCCTGCATCACTGGAATAGCCTCCTAGCTGATGTCCTTGCTTCTGCACTTGCCCCTTGCAGTTTGCCATGATGGATATTCTCAAGGATATCATTATGTATGAACAAGATAAAGTCCCTCATTTATTAAAATCCCACTTTTTCTTCGAGAACCAGCTCAGATGCTCCCTTTGGCTCCACACTCGAATGCCATCTCTTCCTCCGATGGAATCCCACAATGCTTCACTCTGATGCCTCCTACCATACTTTTCCTTTTATTTAATCGTTTGCTTCCTTTCACTAGCCAGGTAATTCCTTAAATGAGGAAACCAGGTTCACTTCATCTATCCTAAAATGCCATCTTGCCCTTGGTAGGTGCTCAGTAAGTGGCTTCTGGCTGTTTAACAGCCTGACTCTGCCTTCATAAACTGATGCTCCTAGGATCTGCTCTCTTTGTCAGTCTTACTAGCCACTTTCTTATGGGACAGGGGGTACTAAATCCTAATCAGATAGTAAGATCAGTAAATATAATGGGGCAGAATCTGACATTTTTCAGTAAAAATATAAGGTTCATCATTAAATGTATGACTCCATTGTAAAAATTTCCAAACAACTGAAAACTATCTACAGTCACTATGCAACATTATAAAAAAGTTTTCAGAATGGGAGGTGGGGAAATTCTCCTGGCTGGCTTTAGGAGCATTTATTGGAAGTGGCTTTGTTATCTGGTTGAGTTTTCATTCCCCAAGTAATAGTGGAGGCAATTTATCTACTAGATACATGTTTAAATTCTACATGCTATGTACTTTTGTGAAGCACTTTACCAATTTTCCTCTCATTAAAATGTTTTTGGTACATTGCTGGAATAATCAACTGGGTTGAACGTTCATGTATTTTACAGACTACTGAATTCAATGGTGTGTTTAATCAGAAATGATTAAAATATCTCCTGAAGAGCTTGACTCACTCGTCTTTGAATATCTGATTGAACACAGTGTTTTTTGAAGGTCACAGTCAAGTCCAAGAAAAAAATTTACAAATAGGAAAAGAACTAATAAAATAATTTCAAAATCATAACAATGTTTTACAATGTCAGTTATTTCGAGTTGAAGAAAAGAGGGAAAATACAGACTACTAAGCATTCAAATAATGCCAATATACATTTCTTAAGTGCAAAATGAATGAATGCACAACTGTGTTACCTGAATGTGCAGTTAGTCATGAATTTGGCACACAGAAGTCTTCTGAGTTATCTTAATTTTTCAAACAATATGATTGCTCCAAGCCAGAATTTTAAAATTAATTTGTACAAAAAGTGCTTTTCTTTCAACGAATGTTATCTTTTTAAGGCATAAAGGAAATTTTAGGTGTAGGAAGATAATAAAGTACAAAATAAAATTGGGAGGACAAGAAATAAAGAGTGGGTAAGTAAGAATACATACTGTTACTGAATCCTTCAAGATCCACATCTCAGGAAACTGCAAAGTGATACTTGTAATCTGTACTTAAACAGAGCATATAAAAGGTAGATTATGCTTATCTTGATACATTCTGGGCACAAAGATAATCTAAAGGATCAGTATAGCTCTTCTCCCTTCTACCTTGGGATAAACTCTTATTTATCCTTCAAAGACTTGACTCAAACCCTCCCATTTTGCGATAACAGGCAGAGAGGATCATTTACTCATTTGCGACTCCTTGAGGTCAGAGACTGCATATCATATTTCTTTTTAAATTTTTAGTGCTTATCTCAGTCCTTGGAGCAGAGGAAATATTCGATACAATTTTTAATGAATGAATAAATAATAGATGTAAAATAATTTTACTTCAATATGTTCTTTTTTTCTTCTAAATTGAACACCTACAGTCTGCTTTCTCACCCAGTATCTGGGAAGGAGTTTTAAAAAGTGAGGAAGAACAGGGGAAAAAATTTCTGCCCAGATAGGTGTGTAACCTTTGCACATTTCCAAGGCAAATAATATCCCCATTTTCATCCCGTGGACAGGGGAGGAGGGGAACAGGGGAAGGGGGAGAACGTGACCTTGTGAGTGCCTGACCTGGAGGCTGCATCATCTCTTCCACTCACCTCCCATTGGCAGGACTCAGTCACGTGGTGTAAGGAGCGTGGCAATTACTGCAGCTGCGTAGCCGTGTGCTCGGCGAATCAGGTGGGAACACGTCATTAAGGACAAGCATTCATCTCTCCGACACCGTCCACCTCTCAAATATATTGTGAGAATTAAAACAAAATCATGTATGTCGACATGTTCTGAAAAACGTAAAGAGCTCTACAAAGGTGAGGTATGAATTTTTATTGTGAATAAAAGCAAGAGTGTTTGAGAAGTGATCCTCTTGAGCTGTTTAGGTGAAAGGAATTAGACGAGTGCTTTAGAAATTGTTGCCTCACTTCTTCATTCAGTGGGATAGAGTCTTTGCAATTATTTCAACAGCATTTGACTAAAGATTTTCAAATCAGTTTTGAGATAATTTATTTTACATAAAACATATTACCAAGTGCCTTTTCTTGATGTTTAAAGGAAATATACTGAAATTTGACTGATATAATTTGATATATTGACTAAAGATAAATATTTAGTGAACTTGCATGGCCCCAGTCTGAGTAGATTTTTTTTATTAATAACATTATTGTTTGAAGTATGGATGCCAGAACATCATCCATGAACCAGTATCATTTATAGTTTGATAAAATACTCAAACTGAAACCAGTACTATACATTAAGTTTAAATATAATGGTGAGAAATTATTATTTCCATGTCTGTAAGTGCACTACTATTTGATAATTAGAATGTTAGAATTAGAAAGCACCAAGGAAATCCCAGGTCAGATATCTTCTCAGGACCAACACCTTGCAGTGGTCCTGGGGTCCTCTAGCTTCTGCTCGACTATTTGCAGCAAGAGGAACCCAGCTCCTCTCAAGTTGCCCACTCGATTTTTATCTTTTATATTGATTGGAAACCTGCCTCTGTATGGGACTCACCCGCGGTTGTCTCTGCCTTCCTAAATCTCAAAGAATAAAACAAATTGCTTTTTGATGAGACAGCTTTTCAAATATCTGAAAAGGCCACTGTGTTCTTCCTAAGTATTTTCTACTTTATTCACACTCATGGCTGCTCCGCCGAGAAGAATTAGAGGGAGCTGGTATTTAGTCAGGGCTCCTTCTTGGGAGACGGCGATGGGGCAGACAGGAATGTGGTTGAATTCTGAGAAAGCAAATGTGACCGTTGAGAGGCCTCTTTATCTTCTGACACTTGAGGAAAAGGTGGGGAGAGAGAGGGAAGAGTTGACCTTTCTATCTCCCCAGGGGGGTGGGTCTTTGAGGAACAGAGCAGAACAGGGCTGTCTGTGGGAGCTGCCTGTGTCCATCGCCCTTACCAAGGGGCTGCGGACGGTGGAGATGACTGAGGACACCTGAAGTAGGAAGGGCGTTCTGGGCTCTGCGTTCTGGGAACCAGCTGTGCAGCCGGGGCCAGGTGCAGCAATGCGCAGTTCACGCCACAGGATCAGTGCGTGGAGGGGCCGAAGCTCGGGTGGGAGAGGAGGGGAAGGACATGAAGCAGGAGAAGTGAGCCCAGACTCTTTGAAGACTTCTCTTAAGATTTGATGTGCAGACCAAATTTCAGCTGCCCCAGATGTTCAGGGCACATTTCTTATTCTGGACACCAAATCCTGTCCCTGCCGTCCAAGACTGCATTCGCGGTTTTGGCTGTTACCTCCCTGCGGACTCGGATTAGTTTGCGGTCAGCTAAAACCTCTCAGGCTTTTAAATTTTTCCCCATGTGAATTGCTGTTAAGCCAGACTTCCCCTGTCATCTCCTTTTGTCACTTATTTTTGAACTTTTAATCGTATTGAATTTCATCCTCAATGTGTAAAGGTGAGAGGAGGATTACCACAGATGGCAGATGCTTCTTAAAAATTGGAAATAACCTAAATATACTAGGGTGATCTGTTAAAGGAATAGCAGTGCACAGGTATAGTGGAATAAATAGTATTCGGCCATTAAAAAGTTAATGTATGGTGATTAAAAAGTTGCACATGGTATGTTATTAAGAGAAAAATGCCATATGATACATTATGCTTCTTATATATCTCTGTTGCGTGAATACGTAGAGAGCACTTTATAGCTCTTTAGCTGTGCTGAGCTCTCTTCAGCCACTGCCCTTTCCCCCAGCTTCTTTCCTGACATGCCCAAGCCTAGATTTGATATCCCTGCTTTCTGCTCCCGTAAAATCCTGTACTGCCCTTCTAATAATACTTCACACATTTTATTGAAATGATTTGTTTGTTTGTCTTTCCCCAAAGACCTCAGCTTTGAAATGCTAGGAGTCATGTTTATCTTGCTTTCCATTTATATCCAGAGCATGAATGAAAGAGTGCACTGGCTCCCCCCACCCCCACCCCCACCCCCTGCCAAAATGTGAAAGGGAAAAAGAAAAATGTAACAGTGGGTTATTTCTGGATAGTGCGATTATGGGTAATTATTTTTCTTTCTGATTATCTGGATTTTCTAATTGTTCTATAAGTAAAATGTAATACTTTTGTGATAGAGAAATCGTAAGTGGTGTTTCTGGGAAAAGATGGCTGAGTGAATTTACCCATCTAATGTTTTTTCCCTCTTGAAACCCCATTAAACTTTAGTAAAGAAACAGTTAAAGCAAAGAAGGGGGGGCGGCAAGGGGAGGGAAGGAGCAAAGGAGGGAAGGGTGAGGGAGAAAGACCCACAGTGATGGAGAGAGTAGAATAGTAACAAAAATTTGGAAGCTGAGAAGCACGTGAGAGAGTATTCCTGACTCAGCGGATCTGAGCAAGCTGACTGCTGAATTGGCTGTGGGAGAAGCCAAGAACCAATCCTATGATTGCAGAATCTTCCAGAGGCTCAGAGAATAGCAAGAGCAGGTACTCTGGAACTGGAGGTGAAGGGAGTGGGTGCTTAAAATGAGAAGAATTGGTTGAAAGCTGTGTAAGAAACAACTAGATTTCTGGGTCTCTTCCCCCAATCCCGCCTGTTGAGCATATGCTGCTTCTCCACTCAAGGAGAAAACTCGAAGTGAACTTTCTGGAGAGTATAAAATGCAAAGTGTCTGGACTGAGGGACATCAGGCACAACTGAGGGCATGAGCAACACACTGAAAATAAGGACTAAGTGAACGTATGCGACAAGTGTGAGACACCCACCCCTTCCCCAGACCGCTCCTCCACCCCGCCCCCAGCTCTACTCGTCCACCAGGCTCTGGGAGTGTTGGCTGTGTGACTTCTACTCTCCAGGGAGGGACTGGAAGTGTCTTCTCCAGGGAGTCTGATGAGCTCATGCGGAAAGACCTAAGATGCTGATCCTAAAGGTTCCACAGCAAATGGCAGAGACAGATCACTCCACAGTGAAGCTCAAAATCAACACGCCCCACCCACATGCTCAGACCTTCCAGTCAGGGTTTTTGTTTCTCGTTCTTAAACGTGAGTAGACAATCAAGAATCAACAGGATCCGAGGAAAGCCTCTAATATGAAAGATTGAGACCCACCTAAATAAAGGGGAAAAAAGCAACTTTCTGGGGCAAAAACTTGGAGGAAACTGAGAATATATAAGGAGGAAAAAAAGCTAAAAGAAAAAAAGAAGACTCAGTCAAAAGATACTACAAACTTCTAGTTATAAAATAAATCATGGGATGTAATGTACAGCATGGTGATTATAGTTAATACTGTACTGTGTGTTTGAAGATTGCTAAGGGAGTAGATCTTGAAAGTTCTCCTCACAAGAAAAAAAAATTGTAACTGTGTGGTGATGAATGTTAACTAGACTTATGGTGGTGATCATTCCATAATATATACAGATATTAAATTATTATGTTGTATACATGAAACTAAAATGATATTATATGTCAATTGTATCTCAATAAAGAAAAATAAATTTTAAGAAACTCAGTAAATTCTTAAAGAGTTAGGAGAATATGTTGCATCTAGAAAATAAGAATAGGATAATACAATAAAATAGGTGGAAAGAACAGTTGGAAATTAAATACATTATAGCAGAAATGAAAATTTTAATAGAAGAATTGGAAAATAAAGGTGATGAAATCTCTCTAAGAACAGGACAAGAAAGAAAGCAAAGAGATGGACAATAGTTGGGAAAAAAAAAAGTAAGAAAATTGGTGGACCAACCAGAGGTCCAGCATTCAAGTAATAGGAGTTCCAGAAAGGGAGGGGTGCAGTAGAGTGTTAGGCCTGGGGCCCCCACTGAACGGTGCTTCTCAGTATTCATGACCTATGTACTTGCCTCCCACATAGACTATGGGCTAGAACAGCGTTCCCCAACCTTTTTGGCACCGGGGACCAGTTTTGTGGAAGACAATTTTTCCATGGACTGGGGGGGCAGGGTGTGGGGGGAATGGTTCAGGTGGTGATGTGAGCGATGGGGAGCGGCAGATGAAGCTTCGCTTGCTTGCCTGCCGCTCACCACCTGCTGTGCAGCCCGGTTCCTAACAGGCTGCAGACCGGTAGCGGTCTGTGGCCCAGGAGTTGGGGACCCCTGGGCTAGAGCACGTGACTTGTTTGTTCAATGGGGCAGTAGCAAGTGTGGTGCAAGCAAAAGCTTGATAACTACATTCGCAGTGGAACTTTTCTTTCTGGATCACTCCCTCCTGAAAGTACAGGAGATAAGGGCCTCTCTATAGGCTACCAATGAGACCCTCTGTCTCACATATCTCTATAGGGACCCAATACCATATAGCAGGAACCAGTCGATTCCCTTCTCCTTGTAGACACTGGAGTGCCTGAATCATTGTATCTGTAGCAGCATTCCCCTCTACCAGGACATTTTCCCAGGTTACTGCTGGTGAAATATTTAGCAATTGGGGCACCATCTTGTGCCAGGGGACTATCTGCCCCCTAAATATCACCCAGAATGGCATTCTCTTTGCCTTCCAGGAAGTGAAGCCTCAATTGTGTTTGGTCTTCTGAGAAGCAAATGTCAAGACAGCATTAGATGTGCAGGACATTTATTGAGGGGAAACAACTGTGAAGTATAAAGGGGATGGAGCTGGAGAAGGCAGATGAGCCTTTAGACCATGATGCATGTCTGACACCTGTGAAAGAGAGTGGGCAGGAAGGCGGATGGGATAGGAAGAGTCTCAGATGTCAGTACAGGTCTAAGAAAGATCCAGCCAGGCCAGCGAGGAGTTCTTGAGCCAACATTTCCATTGGACGGGGCCATGGCTTGTAGGAATGGGTCTGCCTTAGTACCCCTGCTATATTCAGTCATAAGGGAGTATCCCATGAGAAGCATGGCCTCAGGGCCAATGTAATGAAGGGGCCAAAGGGGAAGCAACTGGTGCAAATAGTCAATTATGCTCCTCACAGCAGGAGAACTGAGTGGCACATTTTCACGGCTACCACAAAGACCAGTGAGTTACGGCATTCAGAAGAAAGGAACAAAAATTTTTTCCAACCAGAATTTATGTATCTACACTATTAGTCATTCATGAGGGTAGAATAATGAGATTTCAAGACATTCAAAGTCTCAAAAAATACGTCTTCCGTGAGTGCTTTATCGGGAGGTTATTGGAAGATACACTCCGTGTAATGTGATGTAGACATAGGATATTCAAAACAGTAGGTCTAACCCAGGAGCATGATGATGAATTGTAGACCCAAGAAATCAACTGTGCAGCAGAGCTAAGAGCAACCAGTCCAGAAGAGGAGAAGATTCCAGAAGTGTGTCTCCAAGAAAATATTGGAGGCTGATGTGACCTTGCAGAAGTTTGTGCTGAGAGGCTATTGGAAAAGTGTGGGAAGAATTAGCCACAGGTACAAAGAAAATCGAGGAAGTAAAAAAGCAATGCAATTATTAACTTCAAGGAAAACAAAAATAAGAAAGGAAACTTAGTCTTAATTATCATATTAGAATACCCAGCTGTGAGTAATAGTCCTGTTGGCAGAGTAATGTCAGTACTGAATATTAGTTATTCAAACCAGAACCTGATGTATAACGAAATTGCCTGTGTGAGGGAGCTAAATCCTCATCTACCGTAACAGGAAGTCAGTGGATCATGTCTAAAGTAGGGAAGTGTGGAAACTGTAGATTTCAAAAGAAAAAGTCATAAAAGTCAAAGATGGTTACCTCTGGGGAGAAAAGGGGGACAGTGGCAGTGGGGAGTAGGGTGGGAAACTGTGGTTGCTGTTTTAAGTTGCATAAAAATTTAAAAAAGAAATAATTTTACCATTGCTTTAAAATTTAATTTTGCTAGTTATAGTACATATTTGCAGCATTTCAGCCTGGAGAATTCTTTTTTTTTTTTTTGAAATTCACGTTCTTTTATTTATTTATTTATGACTGTGTTGAGTCTTCGTTTCTGTGCGAGGGCTTTCTCTAGTTGCAGCAAGTGGGGACCACTCTTCATCGCGGTGCGCGGGCCTCTCACCATCGCGGCCTCTCTTGTTGCGGAGCACAGGCTCCAGACGCGCAGGCTCAGTAATTGTGGCTCACGGGCCCAGTTGCTCCGTGGCATGTGGGGTCTTCCCAGACCAGGGCTCGAACCCGTGTCCCCTGCATTGGCAGGCAGATTCTCAACCACTGCGCCACCAGGGAAGCCCGAGAATTCTTTTTGAATCAAGCTTTGAAGCATTTCCCAATTTTCAAATTAATGCCATTTGAGTTTTCATTCTTTCGATGATAAAAATGTTGAAAAGAAATAGGGCCATGAGTAAACCCTGTAGGGTATTGTTGGTCGCCTTCTCCCAAGTGGACCTTTCCCATTAATTATGTTTCAAACATCTATCAGTGTTTGATTCTTAATAAGAAACCAGTACATTTTGTTTAATCAATAAACACTCTTAAAATATGGTCCTTCGAGCATTAATTATTCATACAGCAACAGTACTGTCTTGTATATGTCCTACTTTTCTTCTTCTTGACCCCAAGAATATTCCAAGAAGATCTGGCAATTGTCAAAATTATTACGTAGAGTCTATTGTGTTCCCAGATAAGCTATACAAAACCATAAAAAAATTATTTGGGGGCTAGTTTGGCACTTATTTTATGAATCCATGTTGCCTCCTCATTATCTTGTCTTCCTCAGTACTGATGTCTTTTTTATTAAGCCATTTCGTAGTATCGCTCATGGGTCTATTTCTGAAATGCATATTTTCTTCCCTTTTAAAATTAAGAACATTTTCATTCTTCAGGCACCTTATATTCTATGATCCCTCTAAGTACCTGATAACTGTTCTATGATCATAACTGCAAATCCTTTTGGTGGGTCCCTCTTGGAGATGAACTTGGAATGGCATGTAGTCTCCTGGAGTGATTTCCTCCTGCAGTGATTAGGAATCCAAGTCTAGAATGTAGTCTGAGGATAGATACAATAAAAGGGCAAGCGGCAACAGAATCAAATATGCTGGTGACAGTAGTTAAAAGCATGCCGCAGGATAGATAAAGACAATCTGAGAAAGACCTGGAAGATAAGAGCAGAACTGGTGGTCTTCAGGAGACCCAACAGGGGTAGAGGACTAAAGAAGTCAGAGAATTGAAATGACGAGTCTGTGACCTCAGAATGCAATGTTGACTTTCAAATCAACTTTATTATGTTGGGGGTAATAAACTGATTTTAGAAATATATGTCTTTTATACAAATAAACTCAATCACTCAAATATCATTGAGTGCTTGTACCTGTTGTGCAGGTCATGTACTGTATACAGCTTGTAATCCTGGATTTTATTTCATATAGATACAGTTCTGTTGAGGAAGCTCAGAGTGGCACGTGGGTTGATATCTTGAAAAATTCATGACCTGCTGGGTGACCTGCTGCAAAGTCTAATGCCTAACAGGGGCAAACAGGCTGTTTCACCTGAGTGAAGTGGGCCAGTAGGAGAAGTTGTGGCCCTGGATGAGCATGTGCCCCAAGTAATTCTCTGTCAGGAGGGATGAGGTATGGTCCTGCCAGATTCTCTGATTTTAAAAGAAGCTAGAAGCTCAGAATTTTGAGTGAAATTTCCTGAATTTTAAAGATTATCTCAAAAAAAATTTTTTAAGCCTGACAAAGGCCAAACAAATCTCCATGGATTTTGAGTTTATAGCCCCCGACCTATAGCATCTGGCTCATCTGAAGCCCTGACAGGAGCGTGACTCCACACCCTCCAGTGTGCCTCGTCCATCACTATCTGCCTGAGGCTCTAGACGGGGGCTGTGGCCTCCCACTGAAGTGGTGAAATTTCCCCAAATTGAATGGTTGTGTATGTTGAAGAATGTGGATTTTTGAGCATGTTCAGATTGGGTAGTGCCAGGGATTAGATCCTGCAATATTAAATAAATAATGGATACTCACTTAAACTTATGTTATTCGATGACATCAATAGGTCTTTGTCAGATCATTAGACAATCTACTTAATCGCAGAGAATGCTCACAGCCTACCATATTCCCAGGCCTGAGACTGGAGGCTTACTTTCTGGAGTAATTGACAGGCAGGGGAGTGGAACTTTGGGGCTGCATAGAGCAAAGACAGGAGTGAGACACAGGGATGAACACAGGGGCTCAACTGGAATTGTACCTACAAACTTTCCATCACCTCCCAGCAGCCTCATCACTCGAAGCAGATAGCACCTCTCTCTCCTGGTAGGGGAAGGGAGGATATATGGTGCCTTTGAATGGCACCAAAGTAGGGATCTCACCCACTGATGTTGGGGGCTGCTCCCCTAATGAAGTGACTGACTTCCTGGCAAATCAGCATAGCTTGCTCCCTATAAATTGTCCCCATGCCTATAATTTTGACTAGTTTTTAAGTACTTTTCTCTTAAATATGAATGGACAGCCAGGCATCAAAAGGTATTTGAGGAAAGTGTTCACCATGAAACAGTGAGAATAAAATAAATACACAGAAAAGCAAACCATGAAAAACACATTATGCAGGAAATTAAATACACACAAACTGAAAAAAGAACAAATCAGAGAATATTTAAAAATTCTTGAACATCAACAATGTAACTGTTGAAATAAAATGTTTAGTAAAAAGATTGAAAGATACAGGAAAAGAAGTGCCCCCAAAGTAGTACAAAATGACAAAGAAATGGAAATATTAAAGAAAGGGGAAAAAGATTTAAAAGATGAAACACAAAAGTCCAACATCAAACTTAATAAGAATTCAGAAAGAGAATAAGGAAATGGAGAGCAGGAAATTATTAAAGAAATAATATAAGAAAATCCTCCAGAACTGAGGAACACAAGCCTTTAGCTTTAAAGATCCTTCTGAATTCCTAGCACAATGAATGCACAGTTATGTAGGGATTTAGAAAGCTTACCTTCTGGTATGGTACTGGCACAAAAACAGAAATATAGGTCAATGGAACAGGATAGAAAGCCCAGAGATAAACCCACGCACATACAGTCACCTTATCTTTGGTAAAGGAGGCAAGAATATACAATGGAGAAAAGGCAGCCTCTTCAATAAGTGGTGCTGGGAAAAATGGACAGCTACATGTAAAAGGATGAAATTAGAACACTCCTTAACACCATACACAAAAATAAGCTCAAAATGGATTAAAGACTTAAATGTAAGGCCAGACACTATAAAACTCTTAGAGGAAAACATAGGCAGAACAGTCTATGACATAAATCACAGCAAGATCCTTTTAGACCCACCTCCTAGAGAAATGGAAATAAAAACAAAAATAAACAAATGGGACCTAATGAAACTTAAAAGCTTTTTGCACAGCAAAGGAAACCATAAACAAGATGAAAGGACAACCCTCAGAATGGGAGAAAATATTTGCCAACGAAGCAACTGACAAAGGATTAATCTCCAAAATACACAAGCAGCTCATGCAGCTCAATATCAAAAAAACAAAACAACCCAATCCAAAAATGGGCAGAAGACTTAAATAGCCATTTCTCCAGAGAAGATATACAGATTGCCAACAAACACATGAAAGGAGGCTCAACATCACTAATCATTAGAGAAATGCAAATCAAAACTACAATGAGGTATCACCTCACACCGGTCAGAATGGATGTTATCAGAAAATCTACAAACAATAAATGCAGGAGAGGGTGTGGAGAAAAGGGAACCCTCTTGCACTGTTGGTGGGAATGTAAATTGATAAAGCCACTATGGAGAACAGTATGGAGGTTCCTTAAAAAACTAAAAATAGAACTACCATATGACCCAGCAATCCCACTCCTGGGCATACACCCTGAGAAAACCATAATTCAAAAAGAGACATGTACCACCATGTTCATTGCAGCACTATTTACAATAGCCAGGACATGGAAGCAACCTAAGTGTCCATCGACAGATGAATGGATGAAGAAGATGTGGCACATAGATACAATGGAATATTACTCAGCCATAAAAAGAAACAAAATTGAGTTATTTGTAGTGAGGTGGATGGACCTAGAGACTATCATACAGAGTGAAGTAAGTCAGAAAGAGAAAAACAAAGACCGTATGCTAACACATATACAGGGAATCTAAAATAAAAATGGTTCTGATGAACCTAGGGGCAGAACAGGAATAAAGACACAGACGTAGAGAATGGACTTGAGGACACAGGGAGGGGGAAGGGTAAGCTGGGACGAAGTAAGAGAGTAGCACTGACATATATACACAACCAAATGTAAAATAGATAGTGGGAAGCAGCCGCATAGCACAGGGAGATCAGCTCAGGTGCTTTGTGACCACCTAGACGGGTGGGATAGGGAGAGGGTGGGAGGGAGACGCAAGAGGGAAGGGATATGGGTATAGATGTATACATATAGCTGATTCACTTTGTTATACAGCAGAAACTAACACACCATTGTGAAGCAATTATACTCTAATAAAGATGTTAAAAAAAAAAAGAAATATTACCTTCTGTGTAATCTTTCCTAAGAAGCTAATGGAAGGCATGTGCCAACGAAATTACAGAGTTAATAAACGGGGAGAAAATAGATGTAGAAAAGTATGGCTATAATCCATAAGAAATAAAGAAAAATTCTAGGATGAGAGCAGTTCTAGACAGAATCTAGTCCAGATGAAACCAGGAGGATGGAAGATTCTAGCAGAGAATGGAGAGCTCTAAGTAAAAAAGTAGACTCAATAGAATAGAGGGTAGTGAATATGATGGAGAATCACAAAAACATTAAAACACATAGGAAATATTACACAAGTTTAATAGTGAGGTGATTATTCAAGGGAAAATAAAAAGCTGTACAAAAAAAAAGGAGAAATATTATAGTGTCCTGTTTGGCTCTGCAGTGAACAATATTTATATGAGAACCTCGATGCGACTGTGGTTAATGATTTGAATAAGAACAGACATTTGGGAGAGTGAGGCAAGAAATTTGAGGGGTGTTAGAGAGCTAACTCTTCATTATGTTGAATTATTAAATGTTGGAAGAAGCATATTATTTAGAAATATGGTAGTAATTACTGGCAGAAACAGCTAGAAGTTAAGTGTAGTTGTCTGCAGGGAGCAGAAGTGGGAGTTTGAGAGGGGCTGGGGAAGATGCTTACCATTTTTCATAAGCCTTTGATTTTAAACTACATTAATGAGTTTATTTAATTAACAATAATTTTGAAAAAGCCTGTACCACTGAATAATGCTTTAAAGTTTCTGAAATGCTTTTGTGTATTTTGGGGGGCAGATAAAATAGTTGAGAGGCTCAGATTTTAGGGATCTAAACTGCCAAGGGATCAAACTGGGATCAGAACCCAGGTTTTCCAGCAATCCTACCACTGGGCATACACCCGGAGAAAACCATAATTCAAAAAGACATATGCACCCCAATGTTCATTGCAGCACTATTTACAATAGCCAGGACATGGAAGCAACCTAAGTGTCCATCGACAGATGAATAGATAAAGAAGATGTGGTACATATATATACAAAGGAATATTACTCAGCCATAAAAAGAAACAAAACTGAGTTATTTGTAGTGAGGTGGATGGACCTAGAGACTGTCATACAGAGTGAAGTAAGTCAGAAAGAGAAAAGCAAATATTGTATATTAACGCATTTATGGGGAATCTAGAAAAATAGTACAGATGAACCTATTTCCAGGGCAGGAATAGACGTAGATGTAGAGAACGGACATGTGGACACAGTGGGGGAAGGGGAGGGTGGGATGAATTGGGAGATCGGGACTGACATATATACACTACTATGTATAAAACATAACTAATGAGAACCTGCTGTATAGTACAGGGAACTCTACTCAGTGCTCTGTGGTGACCTAAATGGGAAGGAAATCCAAAAAAGAGGGGATATATGTATACGTATAGCTGATTCACTTCACTGTACAGCAGAAACCAACACAATATTGTAAAGCAACTCTACTCCAATTAAAAAAAAAAAGAGCCCAGCTTTTCTGAACCCCTGGTTGCAGTGCTCACTGCCTTACTGCATGCTGTCTCCAGCCTACAGTTTTCATCTGCGTGTGTGCTGCTGAATGTATAGACCAAGGGTAGGTTCCCTCCTTGTCACATCAGCGCTCAGAAATGGAGGTGTCACCAGTGTCTTTAACCCTCATTAATATCTAGAGACTCACCACTGCTAATTAAAACACACACTAACCCATAGACACCTGTTCTACTTACTATCGCTGTGCAATATGCCCAAACTTACTGACTTTAAAAAAACATTTTATTTTGCTTACATGTTGTGGGTCAGAATTAGGGGAGGGCTCATCTAGCCAGTTTTCCTGTGGGCTACATGTCACTTAAGCTTCGACTGGGCTGGGCATCCAGGATGGCTCATGCATGATTGGCAGTTGGTGCTGGCTGTTGACCAGATGTCCCTGAGCCCCACCAACACAGTGGTCTCAGGTTAGTCAGACCTCTTATGCGGCAGCTGGCTTCCCCCAGCAAGCATCCCAAGAGAACTAGGAGGAAGCGGTGTTGACTTTTGATTTAGCCTTGATGTCATGGAGTGTCACTTCTGCCAGAGCAGTCACAACCCCCAGACTCAGGGAAGGGGACAAAGACCCCCACCCAGTAGGGGGGCCGGCGAGCAAGGTCACACAGCTGAGGGCCATGGGGGATGTGCCACCCTTGGAAAATACATTTCAGCACAGCATCTCATGCTTTCTAGCTCACAGTGGTCTGCTGGAAATGCCTTTTTCCATCTCCCCAGGACCTACACACCTGGTTTAGAAACTTTCTCCTCCATGAAGACTTCTGTGATTTCCCTCAACAAGAAGGAATTTTTCTTTTCTCTGAATTCCCATTGTATATTTTTAAAAAATCCTTCTTATGACACTCACTTTCAATCTCATGTCATCATCATTTTGTGTACCTGGGCTGTGATCTCTGCATATTCCCTGCATAATAACTTGCCCGTTGTGTAAATATTTGCTTGGTGAAATAATGATTCCATGATAACTCAAATAATAGTCATGAAAAAGGCGCATTTCAATTCAGAGCTCTCATTTTTTTTCTTCTACACGATTCTCATTTCTGAAAAATGAAAGAAACCAAACAATCTTTCATGAGGAGTTACAGCAGAAACCGTGTGTGGATGTTTCCTGGTGTTTATTGCTACTCTGTGAGAAATAAAGAAGATGGGGGAATGAAAACCACGTCATTCACAATTTGATTAAAAAGCTTTTCTTTTTTTCTTTTCCTTTCATGTTTAAGCCCTGCAGTTTTGAATTTTCCCTTTTGTCATAGAGGAAGACAGATCAAGCAGCTATGATTCCAGCTCCCCGTTCTGGAAACACCCTCACAGCTGTTTAATACATTTGGCCTCAACTCAACCCCCTGTCCCCTCACTCACTGCCTTTCAGCCACAGGAAGGGCTTGCTGTTGTGCCTTGGGGCCCTTTTTTCTGGTTCTTCTCTCTGCCTGGAATGTTCTCCCCACCCCACCGTACCCCCAGATCCACAGCTCCCTCACCTCCTTTAAGCCTATGCTCAGAAGCCACGTTCTCAAACGAGGCACATCCTGAATACCCCATTTAAAATGCTTCTCCCAGCACCCCAGACTTAGTGGGAGTAGAGGACCCCTTCCTGGCTCAAGAAGCACTTTCTGGGGTCCTGGAGGAGAGAGGAGTTCACCGAGTTCATAGGTACTGCAGATGAAATGTGTGAACACGAATTTCTTGGGTTTGGTTTTTAGCTTCAGAATAGAAGACCCTAGAAGAGCAATTAAAAAACAAAACAAACACACAGCCTTTGGCATAATAGTGGCTATTGAAAAGGCAGTCTTCGATTCCTTATGCAACCCCCAGACAGAAGCTCATTCTTTGGATTTAGTAGTTGCTCAACACTGCAGGGCCAAGAGGCTTATGCGTGTTAATTAACACCCTTGATGAACATTTGTAAATGAATCCCACCAAAGCCCAAGCAGACCAGCTTTTTTTGTGGTAAAGAATAATCTTTTGGGATTATTTAAGATCACAAAAGGAGACTGTAAGGAAAAATTTTCCTAGACTTGGAAATGGGGCAGAAGGATTACTGACGTCCTTCTGAGCAGCCTGCCTGGGTTAATCCTGTTCTCTGATTCTGACTCTCTGTGGGTGCAGAAGGGAGTGTGTCTTTGTTAGATCTGTTGTTTACTGTGGATCAGGGTATTTTAAGTTCTATAAGGGTAGATGTTAATGGAAATGATTCTTGCCTAATAGGAGCACATATGGATTTTGTCCTATGGAGATGGAAAATGAAAAGATTAAAACTACGGCATATTCAATGAAAGGAAAATAAAGACTCCTGTGAGTGCTACCAAAAGCCATGGCATCTCCTCCCCTTGGTACCCAGGACTCCCTTATCTTGTTCCCTTATTTTCACACCACTTACCATCTTTTTAACATGCTTTTTAGTTCACGTTTGTTATGTTTGTTGTTTTTTTTTCTCTCCTCCTGCTGAGATGGAAGTTCCATGAGGGCAGAGGTTTTTGTCTGACTTGTTCACTATTGGATCCCTAAGCGCCAGAACTGGGCCAAGCCTATAGTAGGTGCTCAATAAATACTTGCAGAATGAAAATAGCCCTTAACGTAGATCACTGACTTTCAAACTTTTCTGACCTTGACCCCGACAGTAAGAAAGGCATCTTATGTGTTGACTCATACACAACAATAAGTCTCACAAAACAATACTTACCCTTACGACATGTGGTGCACTCTGAATAGAATTAGTTCTATTTTATTTCCATTTTCAAATTTTCTGTGGCTGCACATAACTCGATTTCACAGCTAGAATCTGTGGTGTGAAAAACTTTGACTTAAGACCATGTAGAAACTGCTACCACATAAGGCAAATGGGAAAAGTGGGGGAAAGAGGGGCAAGCAGATTACTTTCTATTATCGACTATTCCATAAAACATATTTCCTACTCCTGTAATCTTATCCTGTCTGACAATGTAGAAGACCTCACACATCCACATGTCACTTTTTCTTTACGTGAAAAGTGTTCTCTCTTGTAAGGGAAATTGAGTTATTTCCAAAGCAAAGAGCTGTGAATGAGCCTGGGAACTGAGAAATGATCTTAAATTCTCAGAGTCAGTCGGTTGGCATCTGCTGTTGATAAGTCAAAGCAGGAGAATTAGGTGAGGAGGCAGAGGTAAACATTTAGAAAGTAAAGGTGACTGTTACGGAAGAAAAACACTTCTCAATTTTGTTGAAATCAGAGTAGCCGTTTCATGAGGGTATTACACAATTACTTTGGTGATTATAGTGATAGATGTTTACTGAAAAGAGCCTGGTTGACTGATGAAACTTAGGATGCTTTGGCTGATCTTGGGAATACATCCTTTATCTGAGTCCTTTGTCTTCTTGTCGCTTTTTCTCATCTAGCCTGATGTCTCCCTACCTGTTCCTTTCTCGACTCTCATTTTGTTGCTATTAGAAAAACAGATGCAAAAACCAGGAATTGGAACCCCTCTGTGTCTCCGATAACGTTGTGATTAATGGACCAGACGGATTCTCGTCACAAGCCAGATATTTTGTTAACAACCTAGCATCAATGATTTGGAAGGATTTTCGTAACAGCATGATTTAGTATTAAATAGAATGATTTAACTGATGTTGATTAGTCCTGTACAGATAAATTAATGAGGCAAGAAACCTAATCTCTGATTTATTGATGTATTTACCAAGAGTGAGTTATGAAATAATTTTTACTTAATTTGAAGAAACTTTTTATTTAAAAACGAACGAGTAAGGCCTTTTATGTAACCTACTTTGGAAAAATCCAGACAAAATGATCATAAGTAACAAAACTCCAGAACTACACCATGATCTTTTTAAAAATCTACCTTGATCTGTATCTTGCCTAGTTGTAAAAGTATTCCTTTGAGTGAGTTCTTATAGAATCTCAAATTTGGTTATATGTGTATTAGGAATTCTGTATTTGCAAATGACCAACCCCAACTAAAAATAGGTTAAAGAGGAAAAGGGACTTTATTAGAAGGACACTGGAGTGGGTCACAGAATTGGGGAAGAGCTCCAATGACTTTGGGAACAGGACTTGGAAATCACCATTCCTTTTGAGGAGGGCAATCTTTCTCTCTCACTACACACATGCGCATGTGAGAGCACTTTCCAGTAATCATCACTTTTGTCCAGGACCTTAATCATACCTACATTTTGGCAGTAGTGTTCCAACTTTCAGCATCCAGCTGTTCATATTTTAATCCATTCTGCAAGAGATGATTTTGATTGTATGATTTTGATCCTCATTGTCTCAGAAGTTTATGCTCACCTGTTATGATGTATTCTATAAAATCCAAATAATTTTGCATTCAGAATTTTTCGTATTCTGGTCCCACACTTTCTATTGTAAACTTATATGCCAAAAGCCACAAAGTATTAAACGCTTTCTCTAATTAGGCTAGTATCATTATTTTCACAACACTGAATACATTCTTATGTCTGTGCCTTTAAGCATAATTTCCATGCTTAGATACTCCATTGCCCTCCCCAAGCACCAGCCGCATTCCACTATGAGGATATTTTAAATGCTTGTTGCCCCTACACCACTTACCCCAAATGTGGCCCAGGCTAGAAAAGAGATCCTAATTGTTTGGCTTAATACATGGATCTTAGAGTTTTGGGGTGAATTCCAGATGATCTGATGAACTACAACTTGGTCAAAAACATTTTGATGGAGAATAATGTAATGAACTGGATCATTTGGTCAAAAATAAATCTCAGTTACTAGACTTTCTGTATGAATAATTTTGTTTTTCTATGAATCTTTTAAGCATTCCTAACTTTTTTTTCCCCAGAAATTATGAGGCTAAAATGTAAGAAACTGTTCTTCCATGTTTGTGAAATTTTGGAGCAACTGAAATGTGTGACAATAGGAGATTAGTAAATCAGTAAGTAATTGTTGGATGGTGTGAGATAGAATTAGTTGGAACAATCCATGTCATCCATCTTTGTGCAAAACATGAAAACATAGCTAAACAACCGGGACAGACATCATCAGTTTAGAAAATAACGTAGTAAATAATTTGAAGCAGAAAATTCCCCAAACTTGAAAATTTCAGTTACTTTTATTATTTATTTTATTTTTCTTATTAGAAAAGCAATGCATGCATGCTTATTACATAAAAGTTAGAAAATCAGAGAAGCAGAACAGCATTAAAAAATGGCCATAGTCCCACTCAATAGAGATTATAACAATTATCCTCTTGATGCAAATTCTTCAAAATCCTGTCCTATGTATATTTATTTTATAGATGTACATATGATTCCATAAATTAGGTAATACTGCTTATGATTTGTCTGTAGCTAACTATAATTTATTAAAGTGATTGATTTGTAGCCAACAATTAATTTGTTCTATTTAACCTCTAATTCGTGAGTTATTTCAACTAATCCCTATTGTTGGCCTTTTAGATTTGTTTCAAGTAATCTGAGAACTATGACTGGCACGTAGTAGCTACTCAATAAATGTTTGACTAAAAGAATAAGTAAATGAATAATCTCATGTTGTTGGATGGTTAGATTGTTTCAAGTCAACTCTGTTGTTGATGGAGAGTGTACAGTCTTGATGAAGAGCTGCCAATTTATGAAGAAGCATGACATCTACCCCAACTGTATTTGTGCAGAGGGCAATGGGAAAGGGATGTCTACTGTGTCTGGGGAGCCAAACAAGCCTTCACAGGGGAGATGAGAATGGAGGTGAATTTGGAAGGAGAGAGAATTTTTCAGAGAATAACTGGGGAAAATAGCAGTAAGAGGAAGCAGGATTAATTAGGGACTGCTTCTTGGAAGAGGCAAGTCTAAACAGAAGGCAGGGAGGGATAGAGATGATAGAGGAAAAGTAGAATGTCATTACAGGGTTGATAGGTTGCCATCCAAGGTAGGTACAGGCTTGGGTGAGGGGTAACAAGAAATTGACCTGACAGTAGCAAAAGAGCAGGGTTGGGGAACGATGAGATATATATTGATAGGAAATTGTTAATTTGTGGGAGGCTGTAAGGCTTGGTGATCGAGCTAGAAATTCTACTTATTTAATTGGCCAAGAAGTACAAAATAAAGTCAAGCAAGCCCAGCTGCTGCCTAAGTCCATGATTTTTCTGACCGGGTGTCAGCGAGGGTGGACATAAGGCCCTGGGCATAGGTTGGGGCCTGGGTGATAGAGGCAGGTCCCAGGCAACTTTTGAGGAACTGCACACAGAGATTACTGGTTATTTTTGTGGATAAAATCATAGGGGCCTATTTTTTGGAAATTATTTATGTGCTCTATTAGGTGGTTGTTTTGGGGGAGGATGCTTGCAATTCTTTCTGAAGGAACTTTAGTTTACAATCCATGGGGCTGTGCTGATAGAAATAAGAGGAATAATTCGGCCTACAGTCATGAACTTTAGGCTAGTTGTGTACTTGTGTAACAGCCCAGGGTAGCAGTGACTTTTAAGAAAGTCCCTAGATGTGTAATCATGATACTATTCTTGAACTTGTGGTAAGAGGATGCCAAAGGGGAAAAAAAATTTCCAGTGCTCTCTGAAATTTATCTAGTCCTTCGACCTTTCTCAGAAGATTGCACCTTTATTTTAGAACTAAAACAACATCTTGAGGGCTCTTTTTGGGTAGGGAGTAGACACGAATTAGCCATTTGAATGATTTTCTGTTTATGGGCTGCATTTCAGTTCTTTTACCATTGGTCTCAGTCCATTTAATTAAGATTATTTGTAGGATTAAATTAATCCTTTAAGAATTATTCCATTTCAATTTTTTAAAAAATCTAAAGAATGATTAACAAAAAAAGTGACCCATTCAATATCACCTCTGAAATACATTTGAATGCTTAATACCGTCCATGTCTTTTCCAACTTCAGACTCAGTTACCCAGCTTCCAACCAGGCATCTTCATTGGGATGTCAAACCCATGACCTAAACAGAACTTGATCGCTTCCCTTCCCCAGTCCCTTATTTTTTGCTTTCTCTGTTGTCCTTGATTCTTCCCCTCACAAGTCATATGTAACATCCAGTTCACCAGCAAGTTCTATTGATTCCACCTTCAGTGATAGCCTAAATCTGGCCCCTTCTCACTATCTCCTTTGGTCCAAACCAACCTCATCTTTTGCCTGGACCATTGCAACAGCTCCCTAACTGGTCTTCTTGCTGCCATCTTGCCCTCCTAGAGTCTGTTCACCACACGACAGCCAGTCATCTTTTAAAAAATCATAAATCAAATGACATTACCACCACACTTGAATAATAAACATAAATGGCCAGTCACAATTCTAAGTGCTTTCCATATATTGACTTATTCAATCGTCATAAAGATGTGAACATAAGATGCTATTGTTCTCCCTATTTTCCAGATGAGGAAACAGAGGCACAGAGAGTTAGATTATGTGTCCAAAGTCACACAGCTAATAAGAGTACAGATTTAGAACAGTCTGAGTGACTGTTGTGGTTTTAGTTTGTATTTCCCTGTTGATATTGGTGTTGAGCACCTTTCCATGTGCTTATCGAGCATTGGTGTGGATGCTCTAGTGAAATGTCTGTTCAAATTTTTTGTTCATGGTGGGGAGGGGGGTGGTTTCTTTTTTATTATTGATTGGTGGGAATAGTGTATTTACTTGGATATAACTCTTTTGTCATATACATAATTTTAATATTTCCCCTCAGTGTTTTGTCTTTTCTTTTTGTTAACTTTTGATGAGCAGATTTCAATCTTGATGATGTCCAATTTATCAATTTTTTTCTTTTAATTAATTTATTTTAATTAATACTTCTGTGTTCTAAGAAATCTTTTCCTACTCCAAAATCAAGAGGCTGTGTTTTGTTCCACAAGCTTTATAGTTTTAGCTTTTACATTTGGATCTATGAATTATCTCATATGAATTTTTATGCACAGTGTAAGGTTGAGTTCATTTTTCTCCATATATTTTCACAATTGTTGCAGGAGAATTTGTTGAAAAGTCTTTCCGTTTGCCATATAAGTGCCTTGGTACATTTGTTGGAAATCAACTGGCCATGGGCTTTAAAAAGTCTCTATTCTTCTCCTTTGATCTATTTGTCTATCCTTATGCCAATATCACACTGTATTGACTATTATGCTTCAACTTTGTTCTTCCTTTTGCAGAGTATTTTAACTGTTCTAGGTGCTTTGAATTATCATATACATTTTAGAATCAACTTATTAATTTCCACAAAAATTGTGTTGGGATTTTGGATGGGATGGTGTTGAACCTAGAGATCAACTCGGGGAGAATGGATAACTTAACAAGGTTGAGTCTTACAATCCATAAAAATGGTATCTCTCTCACATATACATTATTGATACTATGTATAAAATAGACAACTGATGGGAATATACTGAACATAGCACAGGGAACTCTACCTAATGCACTGTGGTAACTTAAATGAGAGGGAAGTCTAAAAGGGAGGGGATATCTGTATGTGTCTGGCTGGTTCATTTTGTTGTGCAGTGGAGGCTAAAACAACATTGTAAAGCAACCATACTCCAATAAAAATTAATAAAAAATGGTATTTCTTTCCATTTATTTAGGTCTTCTTTAATTTCTTTTAGTACTGTTTTGTGTAGTAGATTTGCACATCTTTTGTGAAATTATTCCTAAGTATTTTATGGTTTCAGTGCTATTGGAAGTGGTATTGTATTTAAAATTTATTTTCCAAATGCTTGTTGCTCATATATTAAAATACAATTGAGTTTTGTATCTTGACAGTGTGCTCTGGTAACTTGCTAAATTCACTTATTAGTTCTAATTAGGTTTTTTTTTTTAGATTCCTTAGGGTTTCTATATAGTTAATCGTGTTTTATATGAATGAGTTATTTTCTCTTCTTTCCAATCAACATGACTTCATTTCTTTGATTTGCCTTACTACACTGGCTAGGACCTCCAGTACAGTGTAAATAAAAGTTGTGAGAGTGGTTAAGTTTATTTCTAAGTATTTTATTCTTTTTGTATCTATTATAAATGGAATTATTTTCTAAATTTCCTCTTTGGATTATTCATTGATATTGTATAGAAATACAACTGATTTTTGAATGTTGATATCATATCCTGCAATTTGCTGAATTCACTTATTAGCTCTAATAATTTTTTTTGTGTGTGAATTCTTTAGCACAAAAGAATTATGTAGAATCACGTCATTGGTGAATAGAGATAGTTTTACTTCTTTCTGACTTCTTTCCTTTTTTTTCCCCCTTGCCTAGTTACTCTGATTAGAACTTGCAATGCACTGTTTCTGTCTTGATCCTGATCTTAAGAAAGTCTTTCACCAATTGAGTATGATGCTAACTGTGGGTGTTTCAGAAATGCCCCTATCACATCACAATAGTTCCCTTTTATTCCTGTTTTTTTAGTGTTTTTGTCATGAAATACGTTTGGATTTTGTCAAATGCCTTTTCTGCATTCACTGAGATGATCATATGGGGTTTCCCCTTCTTCATTCCATTAATGTGATGTATTGCATTGATTGATTTTCATATGTTGAACCATCCTTGCATTCCTGGGATAAATCCTACTTGATCATGGTATATACTCCTTTTAGTATGCTGCTGGAATTGTTTTGTCAGTATTTTGTTGAGTTTTTTTGTATCTATATCCATAAGGTCTATTGGTCTGTAGCTTTTTTTTTTTTCTTGTGATGTCCTTATCTGGCTTTGGTATTATGGTAATGCAATGCTGGCTTCATAGAGTGAGTTAGGAAGTATTCCTTTCTCTTCTATCTTTTGAAGAACTTGAGAAGGTTTGGTGTTAATTTTTCTTTAAATGTTTGGCACAATTTATCATTGCAGCCACTGGCCCTGGGTTTTTCTTAGTTGAGCAGTTTTTGATTACTGATTCAATCTCTTATTTATACATCTGTTCAGATTTTTTATTTTTTCTTGAGCCACTTTTTGGGAATTTGTGTGTTTCTAGGAATTTGTCCATTACATCTAGGTTATGTAATTTGTTGGCATATACTTTTTCATAGTATTTGCTTATAATTCTTTTATTATAGAAATAGAAAAGATCAATAGTAATATCCCCACTTTCATTTCTGATTTTAGTAATTTGAGTCTTCTCTGTTTGTTTCTTAGTCAGTCTAGCTAAAGGTTTGTCAATTTTGTTGATCTTTTCAAAGGATAAACTTTAGATTTTGGTGATTCTATTATTTTTCTATTCTCTGTTTTGTTTATATCTACTCTAATCTTTATTAATTCCTGTATCCTGCTAAGTGTGGGTTTAGTTTGCTCTTCTTTTTCTGTTACCTTAAGGAGAAAAGTTAAGTTATTGATTTGAGAACTTCCTTCTTTAATATAGTTATTTACAGCTATAAAATTTCCTCTGAACACTGCTTTTGCTGCACCCCATAAGTTTTGGTATATTGTGTTTTTGTTTTTATTCATCTTTTAGTATTTTCTAATACTAAAATTAGAAATTGGTGACTTCCAAAATTGGTGATACTAATTGGTAGAAAGAAATATGAGATCCATTTTTTCTAGATTTTTCAGACCCTAGATTTCAAAATACATATTGAGGCTGGGAAGGAAGTAAGGAGGATATCACATACCAGAAGGAAGTGAGGAGAATGTCTTATGCCCCAGATTGGATTTTTAGTGCATCTTGAAACAATACAGTATTATTCTCAGAGGCCTACCATGCCAAATTCCTTCTAATTTATTTTTTTGATGGTATGGGCTGTAAGTTCTCTGTCTCTCAAGGTATCAGAAATAAAGTACAATCAGGGTATCTTATGAGAGTTTGTCTGCTCTGGCTCAGAAACATGTTTGCTTCTGTCCCAGACTCTTTGATCTGATTCTTACTGCCAGTCTTCACTCCTCCGTATCTGTTTATTGAATACTTACTCTGCACCAGACATTTTGCTAGAATCTGAGAATAGAGAGATAAGAGACCTAGCCAATGCCTTCAGAAGACCTACAATCTAGACACTTAAATTCAATATAATATGGTTCAGGTCTTTGATAGAGGCCAGCTGTGGAGACACATGGAATGGACATTTAAGGGTGGGGAGAGGGAAGATGTCAGGGAAGACTTCCTGGAGATGGTGATGTCTGGGCTGAGTTTTGAAGGGGGGTGAGGCTGGAGGGACTGGGAGTAGGTAAAACATGAGAGACCTGCACCTATTAAAGCAGGGAAGCCTAGGGGATTTCAGAATTTCACATAGGATTCAGTGTGCCTAGGATTTGGGATTTGAGGCAGAGCCCGTAGGGCAGGTTAGAGAACAATGAGGCAGGGGTTAATTAAATCAAGGCTTTCAACTAACCATCCTGAACAGTTCAAGCAGGGCCTGCCTTGGGTTATTTCCTTTTTTGATTTTAAGGGTTTTTTCTTCCCTCTAAAGCAATACATGTGTATGGTAGGAAATGAAAAAAATATATAGATAAGCACAATGAGGACAATTATACCACCCACAAAACCTTCCAGTTATAAATCCTTCCAGATCTTAATGTACATATTTTTGTTTAATAAAAATGCTATTAAATTCTGCTTATTGCTTTGTAACCTGCTTTTTTGTTCAGTTAGTATTTTAGAAACATTTTTCACATGTTAATAGACATTCTTCTATATTATTTATAGTGTTTGAATAGTAGTATATCTTTAGTCATACCATAATGTATTAAAACATGCATATATGGGTGTAAATGTATTTGAATAGTGGACATTTCAGTTGTTTTCAATATTTTGCTATTAGAAATAGTATTTAGATGACCATTCTTGCTTATACCCTTAATTGTTTCCCAGAGTCCTTGTCAATAGCTTTTAAAATTCTCAGTCTTAAGATAACAACCTTACAAGATTAACATACTTGGAATAATTAGAAGGCAATGCAAAACCGTACATAACCATCTCCCTATTAATCATCCTAAGTGGTTGCAACATCCTAAATGGTGACTTTTGTAAACCTAGCATCATAGTATTTGATTACTCACATCTACCATCAGAAAATGGAATGAACTCATGAGGAGGTGATGAAGCGGAGTTCAGTTCAGTGTAACAGACAATGGGGCCTTCGTGTTCCAGGGAGGGCCTGAGGGACTCCTCAAGGAGCATAGCTGGGAGGGAGGCGTCATCACCTGCAGTAAGTGATGTCAGAGAAGTAAGTGATATAAGGGCTCAGTGTGGCAGGTCGGGGTGGGAGTGGGGCAGGGAACTTCCTGGAGAAGATGCCACACATGGGATGACCACCAATTAGACTTCCATGGAGAGCAGTCAAACAGCAGATCCAGTGAGGCGTTTTGAAGTGGGGTGTGTGGTTAAGCCAGATGATATCTAAGATGCTTTCCACGTGCGTCAAAGTCCTCCAGAGAAACAGAACCGACAGGATATACAGAGTTATACGGAAAGAGATTTACTAGGAGGGATTGGCTCATGTGGTTATGGAGACTGAGAAGTCCCACAATCTGTTGTGTGCAAGCTGGAGGTTCAGGAAACCCAGTGGCGTAGTTCAAGTACAAACCTGAAGGCCCGCGGACCAGGGGAGGCAATGGTGAAAGTCCTGGTCTGAGTCCAAAGGTCTGAGAACCAGGAGTGCCAACATCCAAAGGCAGGAGAAGATGGATGTCCCAGCTCGGTCAGAGAGCAAGTTCACCCTTCCTTCCCTTTAGGCCCTCATTGGATTGGATGATGCCCACCGCCGTATTGGAGAGAGCAATCTTTTTTACTCAGTTGACTAATTCAAACGCTAATCTCTTCCAGAAAAACCCTTAGCGTTTGTTAAGTGGAGCACAGTGTGCCCGAGATGAGCCTTGGTTTAATAATTGATCAAAGAGAAATTAAGGGGACTTCCCTGGTGACGCAGTGGTTAAGAATCCACCTGCCATTGCAGGGGACATGGGTTCGATCCCTGGCTGGGAAGATCCCACAAGCCACGGAGCAACTAAGCCCCTGCACCACAACTACTGAGCCTGCGCTTAAGAGCCCGCGAGCCACAGCTGCTGAGCCCACGTGCCACAACTACTGAAGCCTGCACATGTACAGCCCATGCTCTGCAACAAGAGAAGCCATCGCAATGAGAAGCCCGTGTGCCACAACGAAGAGTAGCCCCAACTCGCCGCAGCTAGAGAAAAGCCTGTGCGCAGCAACGAAGACCCAACGCAGCCAAAAATTAAAATTAAAATTAAAAAAATTAAAAAAGAGAAATTGAAGCAGAGAAGTCTGTCACTCACAGGTCCTGGAGGAAGTACGTAGCGTGCCTTAAGGGACCACGTGGGGTGGTTAAGGGAGAGCACAGAGAGAAGGGAGAGAGACAGAACCCCAGACTCATGCCTTTAATAGGGTCCATGTGTGAGTGCTTTGGGGTTCCTGGGCCGGATTGGTCAATTCAAGCCAAAAGAGGGGTTTTGGTAAGCCCCACAGGGGTCTTATGTAAGGGGGTGCATAAGGCATATAGATTCTGGGAGGCAGGGGAGACCTGTTGATCACAGGGGCTATTGGGGAAGTCATCTCAGGAACTTACATTTGTTTGTGATTGTGGGCTGCTATCTAGGCAGGGCATGCGCTTGCATGAGGGTCTAGTGTCAGTTTAAGTTCCCTGTAGGACACATAGTTAAACAAAATGGATGCCGAGGCAGAACACCATGAAGTAGCTTAGTTAAACTCTTGACAAATGCTTTACCAGCCATGTGGGGGGTCCCTCAGTCCAGTCAGTCGACACATAAAACTAATATCACACTTTCCAGTGCTACAAATTTATACTGTACTTCTCTAAAATAATTGACCACTTGAAAAACACTTTCACTTATATCATATTTAATCCTTGCAATGTCCCTGAAGGAGAATAGATGCTATTCCCATTTGTTCAAAGAAGTACCTGAGGCTCACACTGGTAACAGAGGATTTGGAATCCAAACTTGAGATTCTTCTAATCCAAACTCCAGGTCGTATCACTATATCACATCGATGCTACGGCTGAATTCCTTAGCAGGTGGCGTTTCCTTTACCTGCTGTGTTTTTCTTTTTGTTCTGTTGAGCCTTCAGGGAGAGAAGGAATAAGCATTCATGGAGACCCTACCATGTAGAAACTCTGTTAGGTGTTTTGTGTAAAGTGTCTCATTTAACCCTCATTACAGCCCTGTGAGAGACAGGAAAGTTAGTTTTACCTGCCCTGGTTAAGTTATGTGGTCAAAGGCACACACAAAAAAGTGATGGAGCAGGAATTTTATCTGATATCAAACACCACGTGTGCACTTCCCTATAGCCAAGGTCATTCGTTTCCTTGCCAGACCTCCTCTGAGCCATGTCGAAGTACTCAAGGTTAGAAGAGTGGCCTGTGATTGTAGACAGTTCTACTGTATGGCTCTGACTTCAGCTACCTGCAAAACTGACCCATATCAGGAAGTTCTTGGTTGCTCCCACTTCTCCCTGGCCTCCTGACTCCCCCATCTTAGTGCTTGTCCTGTAGAGGTATGTCTGTTAGGGTTAGGTCATGACTATCCGCAGGCTTCAAATCAGCCAAATTAGGAAAGTCCTCTAGTCTAACCTCGTGAGTACTACAGCCTGGATTTCCCCTTTTCTTTTCCGTTTAACTGTTAACTGGTGAGATTGCTTGTCAATGGGGAAGGGAGAGATAGGGTGGTGAAGGTGAGGAAGATAGAGAAGGGTGGGGCACATCACAAATCCAGCAGCATAGCACAATCAAGCCCCAGTTTCTTGAATCACATGGGCAAAGGCCACTATTCTTATGATCAATATTTTATTCTCCATTTCCTTCCTAGCATGCAGATAGCTGCTTTAGGTCATGAAAAAAACACATTCCGTGAAATGAAACATAGTAGATGTTTACTAAGAAACTAAAAATGAAAGACATGCACTATTTGATTCCATTGAAATATTTGGCTGAACTCGTAAGAATGGTGATGAGGCCATTCTTGGACACCTGCACTGAAATGAACCAAGAGCAGAATATTAAGGAACAAGGAAGAGGATGTTTGGCATAGGAGTGCAAGAGCTTCTTCAGGCCCAGGGAGTGGAATGAAAACTGGCACAATCATTGGGAGAATGTGAGTCAAACAGAGAATTAGAATGGAATTTTCCAAGAGAATATATTAGGAGAGCAAAAGGCTGATAAACAGCTTTTGCATTTGGAGAAAAACAGGGGGAGTAAATCAGGAATTCAAAAGTAAAGAAAAACCTAATTCAAGTAAGGGAGGAAAAAAAAACACTATTCTTTGTAAATAGAGAGGAGACAAATGAAAATAAGATATCAGAAGTCAGCAAGATTTTATGGGAGTCTGAAGTTGATTTAATGGAAGCAAAGCCCATTTCATTGCTGTAGGAAACCCCCAGCTGAGTTGCTGACTCACTGTGGACATCTGATCTCTTCAGAGCTGCATTTAGGTGTTTTTGCTCTTGACTTGTATCTTGTACCCTGCGGGGGTTGGCAGGAAGCCAGCCGTGTCCCAGAGTACTGGATGGTGGGCCAAGATTAGATATCAGAGTTGGTTCTTTATTGCGCTGATTCTTCTTAGAGAAGAACAAAGATTGTGAGAACATGTGTTAGAATTTTTGTTATGAGACATGAATACAAAATATTAAATTGACTCCAACAATTTAAGTCAACTTGAAAACTCCCGGTCTCTTAGGATAAAAAAATATAATCCTATTTAGAAATTCCTGGTGTAATCACAGATGCGGGATTGGCTCTTTTCACGAAGGCTATTAATTAAAAAGTACATAATCCAAAGTCATTTAAGTAGTAAGATATTATAACAAATTCTTATTTCATTAACTTTTCAAAGTATGAATAATAAGTACATATTCAACACAAGAAATTCACATTTTTCCACTGGCTGCTGAAAAACAGTGGAAATGATTCCAGTTATGGTTGCAGCTCACTGTGGGCTGACTTACCTCTGGAATTATTTATTGGTTCCAGGTGACTTTTACATTGTGGGGTTAGTCATTAGGTTAGACTTGATGAGAAACAGATACAACTAGAAATGGGGATTCAAATACATGCATTTCTGCTCACAATCAGAGATAAATTCACCGTGGTTTTTCTCTTTATAGGCTCATGCCAAAATCTGGCATCTCTACAATACTTCTTTCCGCCCCACTCAGGGAGGCCAGGTGTCCATTGCCCTGAGCTCCCACTGGATCAGTCCTCGAAGAATGACTGAACATAGCATCAAAGAATGTCAGAAATCTCTTGACTTTGTCCTAGGCTGGTTTGCCAAACCCATATTTATTGATGGGGACTATCCTGAGAGCATGAAGAATAACCTTTCATCTCTTCTGCCTGATTTTACTGAATCTGAGAAAAAGTTCATCAAGGGAACAGCCGACTTTTTTGCTCTTTCCTTTGGACCAACCTTGAGTTTTCAACTGTTGGACCCTCAGATGAAGTTCCGTCAGTTGGAATCGCCCAGCCTGAGGCAACTCCTTTCCTGGATTGACCTTGAGTATAACCACCCTCAAATATTTATTGTGGAAAATGGCTGGTTTGTTTCAGGGACCACCAAGAGAGATGATGCCAAATATATGTATTACCTCAAAAAATTCATAATGGAAACCTTAAAAGGTAGGATTGTGGATAAAAATCCTAATTTCCTTCCAGAATCCACTGGAAAAACAATCTTTAAGATGATCTTAATAAACTGTGAATTTATAGTTTTTAATCAGAATGTAGAAATTCATTTTGGCAATAGTAGGAATGCATTTAGGTAACACCTTTCTCATTTGGGACCTTGAGGAACTTGAATTAATTTTTTAAACTCGTTTCGTAAATGAGAAACTGGGTTATAATGTTTAAAATTACTAGACTTTCAGAGTTAGTACTCTAGATTTTTTAGATTATATTAAAGATTAAGTAAATCCCAAGATATCTAGATCCCTGTACACATTTTTCGGTTCAGATTGCTTGTACTGAATAAAATACTTTGTATTAAAAAAAAAAAAAAGGAACATCAATATTTTCTGAAGAAAAGAGTAAGTAGTCCATGCCTTTGAAGACTTAATTCATTTACTGCATCAGGCACAAAGATAGGTGCTTAGGATAGAAAGTAGAACAAGATATCTTGGCCCAAAGAGCACCCACTAGAAATAAGGGAAATTCAGATAAAAACATACTGGAGATAAGCCTATTTGTGAAGACATTTACTAATATTTGTA
The DNA here is from genome assembly GCF_965194805.1 of Balaenoptera borealis. Classification (NCBI taxonomy): domain Eukaryota; kingdom Metazoa; phylum Chordata; class Mammalia; order Artiodactyla; family Balaenopteridae; genus Balaenoptera; species Balaenoptera borealis. Next base: position 10,535,736 of record NC_138877.1, read on the forward strand.
GAGTTATCTAGGTTCTCTTAGAGACTTTCATCAGTGAGAAGGGTCATCAGTTTACCAAACAATAAGCATTATACTTACTGAAGCAGCAAAACCCTCAAATGCTCTTGAATCATGAGACGAGTGCCCATCACAGGGTCACGTTGCTCTTGTCCTCTTTCCTTTGCAGCCATCAGGCTGGACGGGGTGGATGTCATTGGGTACACAGCGTGGTCCCTCATGGATGGCTTCGAGTGGCACAGAGGCTACAGCATCAGACGTGGACTCTTCTACGTCGACTTTCTAAGCCAGGATAAGAAGTTGTTGCCGAAGTCTTCAGCCTTGTTCTACCAGAAGCTGATAGAGAAAAATGGCTTCCCTCCTTTACCTGAAAATCAACCCCTAGAAGGGACATTTCCCTGTGACTTTGCTTGGGGAATTGTTGACAACTACATTCAAGTAAGTCAGCTGACAAAACCAATCCGCAGTCTCACCAAGCCCTATCACTAGTAAGTAGTACTTCCTTATTAGGTTGTCATGGCACATTGTCCATTCCTCAGGCCAAACATGGTTCCTTAGTGAGCACATTAAAGGCACCATTTGGAACGCTGCACTCTTCTCTCCAAAAATCTTTCTAGCTTCATCTTTCACTTTAAATCAGCTCCAAGGGGAACAGATTAAAAATATATCCATCTTTAAGATCTGATAGGATAGTGAAAGATAAAACACTCTCTTTTAATACCATGGTTTTCAACCCCTTTTAAAGTAGTTGTTGAGTTCTTCCATAAACAAGATATAAAACAGAACTCCACATTATCTGAGATCTCGGTGGAGCTGCTGAGATTGAAGCAGGAGCATTAGGCAGAGCCCTCCTGAGCCATAACTGTGGAAACCCCAAGCTTGTGGAAATACCTCCAGAAAGAAAAACCCTTGCTCAGTGATTCACTGATCGGAATGCCATTTCGAGCAACAGTTTTTGAATTGCAGTGGTAAGGAAGTTCTTCAAAATGGTCAACCAAGATTTATTGAGCATCTGCTATGTAGTTAGCCCTCAATATTATTTTTAATTTTTCCAACTTTAAAAGAATCTGTTTTCTAGAGTTTGAATACTTTAGTGAGCACTTACTGGATGCTTAGTGTGTACAAAGCCCTGTGTTAATTGCTGGGGGGAGGGGGCTCGGTTGAGGGGAGTACACACTAAGATGAGTAAGATACGACCCCTACTTTCAAAGGAGTCTACTGAAGAAAAATGATGGGTCGCAAATAGTTTGACAGTGTGAACAGAGCATGGTGGTAAGTGAGCAGGGTGGGGAGGGAGTGGAGGTGTTGCTGAACAGAGTCCGTGTGTGAAAATAGAGACCAAGACGGAGACAAAGTTTAGTATCCACAGACAAGCAAAGGGTTTAGCATGTTGGGTGCTTCTAGCCAATTCACTGGTTCTGCTGGGGAGGAAAAATAACTTTCCCTCTACCCTTCTGAGTTCTTAACTGAGACCCCTGTAATAAGAGATAGATTAACATGAGAAGAACAAACAGAAGTTTATTAGTATGTTTACCTCGTGTGTACATGGGAGATGCTCTGAGGAAGATGAGTAACTCCCCAAGGTGGCTTAGAGCTCAGGCTTAAATACCATCTTAATAGGAAAAGGGGGAAAGTACATGATTTTTAGGAAAGATGAATGGGCCCTTAAAAGAATAGATGGGCGCTATGATAGTTTGTGTGACAAAGTTTGCCTGCATGTGATGTTGGCTTTGAATATCCTCTCCTGTGATAAATCTTCCCTGCTTGGTGAAACTCCCACAAAGGGATTTATGACAATCCTTTTGAGTTCCTTTTGGAGGATCTGTCTCTAGGCAGATAAGAGTTCAGAGAAAGCCTTTCCCTTGCATTTGCTATTTTTCAAGTACCTGCAGCTCAAAATTATCAATATACTGACGGGGCATTTTTGGGGTGGCATGCCCTGAACACCTACAGTCATATTTTGGGGCAGCATATTCTGTTACCTTTCAGTTCGAAAGAGGTATTTGGAAGAATGCTTGGATCTGAGGGAAGGCCTTCTAGTTGAAACGGGTTGCTGTTGTTTTGGTAAATATAAAATTGAAATCTTTGATATATGGGGGAATAAATCAACACCTGGTGGCGCAGTGGTTAAGACTCCATGCTCCCAATGCAGGGGGCCCAGGTTCCATCCCTGGTCAGGGAACTAGATCCCACATGCATGCCGCAACTAAGAGTTTGCCTGCCACAACTGTGGAGCCGGCGAGCCGCAACTAAGGAGCCCACCTGCCACCGTGCAACCAAATAAATAAATAATTAAGAAAAAATTTTTTTAAATCAACACCATCCTTAATACTTTTTTTGCCGAGTTGTATTATTCTTACATCTTATTCAGACCTCCAGTTAGTTTTAGGGACAGTCTCGACTTCAGTCCCTTCCTTACATTTAAAAGGCATCCAAGGAGGACACAGGGAGGGGGAAGAGTAAGCTGGGACAAAGTGAGAGAGTGGCATGGACATATATACACTACCAAATGTAAAATAGATAGCTAGTGGGAAGCAGCCACATAGCACAGGGAAATCAGCTTGGTGCTTTGTGACCACCTAGAGGGGTGGGATAGGGAGGGTGGGAGGGAGACGCAAGAGGGAAGGGATATGGGGATATATGTGTATGTATAGCTGATTCACTTTGTGATATAGCAGAAACTAACACACCATTGGAAAGCAGTTATACTCCAATAAAGATGTTAAAAAAAAAAAAAGGCATCCAAGGAACGCTGTGTTTGCAAGGATATCTGAGCCCAGTAGCTTGTCTTCCTGGCTCCGGGTTTTCCTCCCTCCTCCATCTCCCCTTCTCCCTCAGCCCACTGCTATTTGGAACCTCCCCATCCTAATTTCTCCTGCAGTGGGATCCACAGTGGGGGTTCAAGTAGGATCTGAAGCGGCAGAAGTGGTGCTAGTGATGGAGGAGGGAAGGAGGAGGGAAGGAAAGGGGGAAGGCCACTCCCTAGTGCATCCTGGTTGGTCCCTGGTCCTTTCTCTACCTCTTGACCTTCTTCTGAGCCCTGCTTCTTGCTGGGCCCTGGGACCCTAGTCACTGAGGGCTCGTGCTCTGTCCCATCTCTGACAGCAGCCCAGCCAGGGCGGGTAATTCCCAGCTTTGTCTTTTGAGAAGAGAAGGCTCCGCCAGTGTTTCTGTGCAGATGGTATGAACTCAGGGAGCAGTGGGGACATTTGTGGGGAGCCCTTTCACTCCTGCTTTGTTCCCATCCAGGGACTGTGTCTGCCTTGGGAACTGGTCAGTGGTGAGGACGTTTTAAGAGTACATGTTACTTCTTCCAGAGAGAACTCTGATCAGAGGCGACAAGTACAGGCAGCGAAGAGGAAGGGAGATAGGGAGAGAATTCCTTTTTCTGCTCCCTAGAGGCAGTTGTTTAGACTTTGATCCAATGCCAGCCACTCATCAGCCCTGGAGCTTTGCCCTCAGGCTGCACAGCTCAGGGCCCCTGCTACCTTCACCTAGCCGAGCCGCCTGGCCCGCTCCCTGCTGACCCAGCCAGACACAGACCCTCTGCAGACCGCAGCTCCTCTAGAAGCTCTCTAGTGGGAAAAGGCTGCAACTGCTCTTTTATTCTTTCTGCTTTTCACCTGGAGCATTGTACTACTGTGGCGGCTCTCTTCCCAAGCTAACTTCCTAACTGACAAAGTAAAAACAAGTTTTTTGTTAGGGCAGTTCTGATGAGTGTATGGGTAAGTTTTAATTTACAAGCAGGTCTCATACTTTTAATGCATTAAAAGTGTATTTTTTTTAAATTTTATTTTACTTTATTTTTTTTGTCGTTCAATCGATATTTATTAAGTACCTACCACTATGCTCAGATCAGGGAATAGTGAGACAAATACACTTAGGTGCCTACCTCCGTTCAAATACACAGGCTGGTGAGACAAACAGCAAGACCCATCATGGTGTCTTTAGCTGGCAATACTTTTTTTTTTTTAAACATCTTTATTGGAGTATAATTTCTTTACAATGGTGTGTTAGTTTCTGCTTTATAACGAAGTGAATCAGCTATACATATACACATATCTCCGTATCTCCTCCCTCTTGCGTCTCCCTCCCACCCTCCCTATCCCACCCATCTAGGTGGTCACAAAGCACGAGCTGATCTCCCTGTGCTATGTGGCTGCTTCCCACTAGCTATCTGTTTTACATTTGGTAGTGTATATATGTTCATGCCACTCTCTCACTTCATCCCAGCTTACCCTTCCCCCTCCCCATGTCCTCAAGTACATTCTCTACGTATAAGTGAATTTCAAACCATTGAAATTTATCTTTTCACTCCTGGCTAGTATTTCAAACTCCCAGTATGAATGAGGCATGCATTTCACCTGAAAAGCTTTAAAAATAACATCTCATTAACACCATCTGTCTGAAGTCTGATCTTAGGCTTGTTCACATAGATTGTCATTGTCCTTGGGCCTAATTTCCCAGCCAAGAGGTTTGTTTTCCCATAACCACTAATGCTCATAGCTCATAAATACAAAACCTGCTATGTACTGGGGACGTAGAGCTTTTTTAACATTGGCCACTGTTAGGGGAACATTTCTTCCATAATATACTGAATACATACATTATAACCTTCTGAAAGGTTCAGCTTTATTATTTCTTTTTTTTTATTAAGAAATAAGTCAATACATCGGTGGAGATTATATAGAATTTTGCCTGAACACCCATTTATAAATGTCCTGTATTTTTAAGAAATAGAGTATAAATAGAAATTATACCCTAGTCTCTCATGTTTGTTTTCAGATGGACTGAATAAAAGCTGTTGTTCTGGAACAATTATGGTAGAAAAGTTACGAATTTTGTCAACTCAGAGCTCTGTAAAAATAATCCAAATAATTCCTTCAAGCTATGAACACTTTCACTTCCAAAGAGTATGCAAATATTTTCTCTTGCAAAGCTGAGGAAACATGATTTGTGGGTGCATCACAGTGGAAAAATACTTCTGACAGCATTCCCACAGCATTAGAGGAAATGCATGTGTGGGTGATCTACAAGGGACAATTCTCCAGAAAAAGCAATTGCCCTCTGACACGGCTGTATTTTATTACTTTCCTTTATAAGCACAGCACTGACCCCTCTAGAGAAACAGAAGCTCATTTGCAACAGGCCTGAAAAATGCAAGGAAACCTCTGCTAGAGATTCAAAACCGGAGTTTGACCCCAGCTTTTATATAGAGGGTCAAACCGAGGAACCAATTCTAACAGGATTATTTCTGAGGAGAAAACAGGCTTTGGTGGCGGGTCCTTGGGATGAACTGTCAGTTTCCATTCCTGCCATGGTTGGCACGTGGAGGAAGGATTTTGTGATTTTGATTTTGCAATTTGTCCACTTTCCTAAATACATGTTTTCATTTTGAAGGCTTGTAAATCAGAGATTGAGAGCCATTATTGTCATGATCGTCACAGAAAAATAATTTAGAAATTTTTAAAAAGTTATGTTAAAATATCTCATTATGGGTGGATGACAGAATTGTTTTCCACATTCTCTATCACTTTCTACCATCAGTCAGAATGAGTTTGCTAAATTCTGTTATGGACACTAATGCCAATAAAAGGCAACCGTTATGCTTATTTTCCGTGTCCTTCACCTAGAGCAAACCTCCATTTAGAACGTGATTTTAAGAAGCACAATTTAATCTTAAATATCATTTCATTTTCTGACTCTCAGGTTTTAAGCTTTATTATTTTTTTGTCTAGTTTTTTTTTTTTTTTAATTTGAAAGTCTCGTATCATCAGTGATTTCTTACACTAAAAGAAAAACGTCCAAAATACTCTACTTGCTTAACGCAGACCAGAGGTGTGTGAGGATTATTGTTTGTCATCTGACGTGACCCCAAAAATTCAGATTTTTTTTTTAACATTAAAGTAACAGTTCCAGAGTTACAGAGAACTATGGGTAAAACAAATGTGCACCCATCAAAGGGGAATATTTTCTTCTCCAAGAACTTCCTATTTATGAAAAAATAGTTTAAAAATTCAGCTAGGAAGGTTTCTGTTTTTACCTATTTTGCTGGCTGGTTTTGTCAAAAGAACTGCATTGAATGACTTTCCAGGACCGTCCAGGTGAGGCTAACGGTTACTCTCCTCCTGCCAGGTGGACACCACTCTGTCTCAGTTTACCGACCCCAGCGTTTACCTGTGGGATGTCCACCACAGTAAAAGGCTTATTAAGGTGGACGGGGTTGTGACCAAGAAGAGGAAATCCTATTGCGTTGACTTCGCCGCTATCCGGCCCCAGATCGCCTTACTCCAGGAAATGCATGTGTCGCATTTCCACTTCTCCCTGGACTGGGCGCTGATCCTGCCGCTGGGGAACCAGTCCCAGGTCAACCGCACGGTCCTGCGCTACTATCGCTGCGTGGCCAGCGAGCTCGTGCGCGCCAACATCACCCCGGTGGTGGCCCTGTGGCGCCCCGCCGCCCCGCACCAGGGGCTGCCGCCACCCCTGGCCCGGCACGGCGCCTGGGAGAACCCTCACACCGCCCTGGCTTTTGCGGAGTACGCCAGCCTGTGCTTTCGAGACCTCGGCCACCACGTCAAGTTCTGGATCACAATGAACGAGCCGTCCACGCGGAACATGACGTATAGCGCGGGGCACCACCTCCTGAAGGCCCACGCGTTGGCCTGGCGCGTGTACGATGAGAAGTTTAGGCGCTCTCAGAAGGGTAAAATATCCATCGCCCTGCAGGCGGATTGGATAGAACCAGCCTGCCCTCTCTCTCCAAAAGACCAAGAAGTGGCCGAGCGAGTTTTGCAATTTGACATTGGCTGGCTGGCCGAGCCCATTTTCGGCTCCGGGGATTATCCACGCGTGATGAGGGCCTGGCTGAACCAGAGAAACAATTTCCTCCTGCCTTATTTCACTGACGAGGAAAAAAAGCTAATCCGGGGTTCCTTTGACTTTTTGGCTTTAAGCCATTACACCACCATCCTTGTAGACTGGGAAAAAGAAGATCCAGTAAAATATAATGATTACCTGGCAGTGCAAGAAATGACCGACATCACCTGGCTCAACTCCCCAAGTCAGGTGGCCGTGGTGCCCTGGGGGTTACGCAAGGTACTGAACTGGCTGAAGTCCAAGTACGGAGACCTCCCCATGTATATAATCTCCAACGGCATCGACGATGATCCGCACGCCGCCGAAGACAATCTGAGGGTGTATTACATGAAGAATTATGTAAACGAAGCTCTGAAAGGTAAGGAGTCCCCGAAACAGCGGTCTCTTGAGGGTTAAGTCACCTGAGAGAGAGCCTGATACCTGATAGAAACTCTCAAACATATACACACACTATCACCTGCAGAGAAAGTGCTATCTATTCCTTGACACACTGAAAAAGTCCAAGTGCTAGCTAGTATTTTCCCCAGAGATAAAGGAGTTTGGCTAAAAGAGGAAGATGGAATATCCCTCGCACCTACTCTGGGTGGAATAAACCCTGGACTATCTTGTCCTCCATATCAGATGGCTTCACAGCAGCCTTGACTGCTTCACGTACTTAACGATTTAACCCAAGTGCATCATAGTAGGCTTAATTATGTAAAACCTACTATGTTAAATGTACCTCTTTGTCTTCGGATAAAAGAAGGCTTTTCTGATTAAATCTAATTAAATCTGAAGCTTTATTAAATGGTATTGACATTTTTGCTGATGCGCCAGGGCTGTGTAAAAGCAAAGTGTTGTGTGCAAAATATTTTCATAACTTTTCTCCTGTCCTTTTGTTTTTCTAGCCTATATATTGGATGGTATCAATCTTTGTGGATACTTTGCTTATTCATTTAATGATCGCACAGCTCCGAAGTTTGGCCTGTATCGTTATGCTGCAAATCAGTTTGAGCCCAAACCATCCATGAAACATTACAGGAAAATTATTGACAACAATGGCTTCCCAGGTCCCAAAACTCTGGGAAGATTTTGTCCAGAAGAATTCACCCTGTGTACAGAGTGCAGCTTTTTTCATACCCGAAAGTCTTTACTGGCTTTCATAGCTTTTCTATTTTTTGCTTTTATTATTTCTCTTTCTCTTATTTTTTACTACTCTAAGAGAGGCAGAAGAAGTTACAAATAGTCTTGATATTTTTCTTATTCACTTATTTGAAATAATTGTACACACACAGCAGCTGTTAACCATTTGTACTTCTCAGTGTTGTGAAACTGTAGATTTCATATATCTGACTTCTAGAAGACCTTTTTGTGGCATTTGACAGAGCTTTTGAAATGAGCATAAGTGATTGTAAAATACTGAATAATATGAATAGTGCCTGGATTTGTTCTTTTTGGCAGGGGGGTGTTAAAAAAAATGCTGGCAGGGGCTATCATTTCTGCAGCACATTCTATAACAAAAGCATGAGAAATGGGAACCATTCTGTAACATTTTTACAGAAATTGAATGACAAGATTAAGAATATTGTTTGTCTGTGTCCATTGCTATATGCAATGTTTATCGTGAAGTCATATTGCAAGTATTGGAATCAAAAGTTAAGTCCCAAGTAACCATATCTTAACTGCCATGATAGGCCTAATGGTCTCTGCTGAACCAAGTTTCCCTTGAAAAAGAAGACGGCAGAATATAGAACAGAAGACAAAGGGCCCTAGGCTGGAATGTTCCTTTTAAAGCAGTGTTTCTATCAAATACTGTTATATTAATTTACATATCTGGTTAATGATAGGCTTAGCAGAACAAATGACAGAACTCTATATTTTATGTAAGTATGAAATATATTTTTTTATATTTCAAGGCACTCTCTAAACTCCAGGTCCTTGAGGGCTTTGTGTCCCTGTCGAGGGCCTGCACACATGGACTTTCACTAAATGTGTGCAGAAAAATATGCATGAATTATGCAATATTAGGCCCTTAAAGAAGCATAAACTGACTGTGAAATGCATTATACTACAGTGGTTGGAGGGGGCGGAAAGGAGGAAAAAGTACTTGTTATGAGCAACATTGTGATTAATTTTATTATAAACTCTTTTATTTAGAGCAGACCTTGGAATGAATGAGGTGACCTTTTCTGAGAGGATAAGAACGAAATAATAACTTATTTTATGAGGAGTGACTCCACTTTCTGTTCTTTAGAATATGCCAAAATTTCTTTGAATTGAGTTTTAAAAATTCTTAGTAGGTTCAAAAGCATTTGGTCTAATAACCCTGGAAGATTTGTTTCTGTAATTGCTGAGGTCCATTTTATATTTTTGCTGCTACTTCTGTGGAGCTAGCTTTGAATGAGTTTTGCTTCGAACTTTTATACAGAAACATGCTATGGATTTTTAGAAAGGGCTAATTAGGTCTTATCCTTCAAAGCCCCTTAAATAAGTCTTGCTGATTTTCAGACAGGGAAGTCTGTTGCACTGGAGTTGGGGATTATCCTAATGTTTGTTTTACAGATAAGCCAAAATTATATCAGGCAAGATAAATCAATATCATGTCTGGCATAACTAATCTTGCTGACACAGGGTTCTAGTGAATAAAAAAAAAAAAAAACTGTACTGTATCATGTATCATCTTTAGAGGTGGTATGATTTTTTTCCATGAAAGATAAGCTTTTGGTGGTACTCTTAAAAATTGGACTTATTGTTAAAATCGCAAACTAGAGAATAATAGTTTATTTTATGTATATATTTTTCTGATTATAATAGTAATATATGCTCATTGTAAAAAATTTAAAGACACAGAAACAGTATATAAAGAAAAAAATTACCTGTAATTTCACTGCCTTGAGGTAGCCACTATTAAGATAGTGTATGTATTTTATTTTACATAGAGTCAGATCATATTGTAAATAGTTATGTGTCTTTATTAATTTTCATTGTGTGCATTTCCTTTGTCAGTCTTCAAAGGCATGATTTTTGATAGCTGTAGAGTAATTCCACTATATGAATTTATCATAACTTATTTAATGATTCCTATTTGTTGGACTAGTTTCTTATTGTTAATTACCGTTAAATAATGGATTTTGTTTAAAACTAATTTTCTTGCTACAGCATTTAATTTCCTTGAGTGTGGAGAGAAGTAATTCTGTCCCTTGATAAAGAATTGTAATAAATCTGCCTGAAACTTTTTCTTACATCACCAAATAACTAGATAAATTTCTTAATTATTTTTTTCTTTCGGGTTGATTAAACCACCTAGAATATGATCTGAGTGGTGAAGAAAGGGATCTGAAAGCAGGAGTGAAGTTCGAGGCTGGAAGACGGTAGGGGCGGGGAGGGTGCCCCAAGCTAATCCCTATGTTTGAGCTGAGAGGGAATTTCAGACACTGAAAGAGACAGGAGACGCCAAAGAACCAAAGAGAAATGACACTTCAGCATCATTCAGCAAAGTTATCAGGTGAGCATCACGCTAACTTTGAGTCCCCGTAGACCTTAGGGGGGAGGTCGGTGGCTCGCCTCAAGCGGGAAGGGGGAGTGGGCGGGGCGCCGCTCAGATGAGGCTGGGAACCGGGAGGCAGCAGGAGGTGCTAGAAGGGCTTTCTGGTCCATTGGGGATGGAATCCTCATTTCTTAACTGGCTTCTCAGGGCATTACTTCTTCCATTGACGCTTTACTTTCATGAATTCTGAGTTTTTCACCATGTTACATATATTTTTTAAAATATAGAGACCATTCCCTTGGAAGTCCTACATCTCAATACCTTTTGGGGCCAGCTCTGCAGCGGCATTAAGTGGTAAGCCGTGGTCCTCAAGGCCTCTGGGCTAATTTCTGCCATATTTGTGTTTGCTCTACATTCCAGGTTCCTTCCTTTGAACCTGGGGTTGGGGAGTGGGAGGGGGAGGAGAGGTGGGGTGGGTTGTGCACTTATGCCCCATTAATTTTGCTTTAGTTTGGAAGGATGGTTTTTCATATTCATTTAAGGACATTTTTCATTTTATTTTTGGACTTCCACAGATAGTAATTAGAATCTACTAATGCCTTGGAAACATTTCTTTTTATTATTTATTATAATGCCATCCAACAGAGATATAATGCAAGCCACATATTTTAAATTTTCTAGTAGTCACATTAAAAAAATAAAAAGCATAGAAAATAAAGCTTGATACTATACAGTATTTTATTTTTCCCAACATATCCAAAATATTATAATTTCAGTATGCAATCAATGTAAAAATGATCGAGAGTTTTACATACTTTTTTGGGCTACTAAGTCTTAGAAGTCTGGTGTGTGTTGTACATGAAGCGCACATCTTGTGCTCAATTTGGACTGTACACTGTAAGTAGCTACATGTGGGCAATGGCTACTCTATTGGATAGTGCCGGTCTATAAAGAGAGACTTGCTCTGCTACGTAAATTAGCGCATTATTAACCTATCCAAAGTATTTAACGAATTAGAAGAATAAACTTTTTTTCAAGAATCTTCTAAGGTCTATAATCCAAAGAAATCATTGGCATGTAAATTTACCATTAAACTAAAACTACTGATTAAAACACATATTTTAAAGACTCTTGTATGGATGGAAGAATTCTGCAATTCTGAATATCGTAATTCAGGTGCTGGAATTAAACTGATTTTCTTTTTACATAGTCTATAATCCAGTCTTTTCTCTAATTCAACTTGCCCCTTTCTGAATTAATAGAGCAATTATTATATTGTTCTATAGCATCTCCATTTAATATTTAATATTGAACAACGCTGCTGAAAATTTCAGCCTGGGAAGGAAAGTATTAATTTGGATGACCAGGAACCAATCTTGACAGGTGGGCCTGGTGCTAGAGGGGAAAACAGAAGCCATGGCTGTTTTGTTTTGTTTTGAGTATTTAGCCCAGTGTCCCATGCAAAATATTGTTCAATAAAAGTCGATTAGTTCAATAAATGTGGGAAGGAATGATGGAGTTAATGAATGAACAGAATTAGCTCACCGACACCACCTTTGTCCAGAGACTGATTTAATAGGGACCATCTGTCAAGAATCAGAAACTGCTATGTATTAGATGCCACACAGCTCAATTCTTTGTATTCAGAGGAGGGAATGATGACTTACATGTAATAACCTTTGATAACCTGTCTTTCTAGGTGGCAAGGCAGTAAACTGCTGTCCTATCCTCATCTGTAGACTACTCACTAGGTAAGAGTATTATTAACTCTTTTCCTCATTATTCACAATGTCCCTCAACTAGTCAGTAATCCTTTTGTTTGCAAGACTTGTTACTGGGTTAAGTTCTTTATCTGCAAATAAAAACACGGAACTTATCTAGAAGGAATCCCTTTATGTCATCTCCAAATACTTATAATTTCCTAGAACATGTAGCTTTCTACTTAGACCTATTGCCTTTTTCAATTTTCATAACCATTAAATACTGTTAGAGTTTTGTCTGTCATAGTGCATTTCCTGGACCGTTTTTGTTTCATACCTTTGTGGTAAATACCCATTGTTTGATATCCAAGAGAAAGAGGTCAAGAAAAACCACAAGGAACCTTGAGTAAAGTGCAAATGCCAATAACTACTGTGACAGGACACCTAAAATATGGTGAAATCCCATTTCACGACATGATTGCTACACACCAGCAGAGACTTGGTGACTGATATTCAGCCCCTTTTTTGATCCAATAGGTTAGAGAAGAAAAACATTTCAACCTACACATTAATGGATTCAGAAAGGCTTAGGAAAAAGAGTCAGCAAGACCCATGTTCAAAAATTTGCTGAGCCTCAGTTTCCTCATCTGTGAAACGGGAGTAACATAGTAAGTATTCAATAAATAAAGCACCTACCCTAGAAGTATTTTTTTTCCAGACTGATATCACTTACTCTTAACGTGCATGTGATTTCTTGTTAATCAGATTTTTAGAGCTCAGTAACGTAAAACCAGGGCCTATTACAGTCAAATAATTCACCCAGAAGCCCTTTAGTTATTTTATTTGTGGCTTTGAATATACATCTTCATAGAACGTCCTTGGTAAAACCAAACAAACAAACAAAAAATGAACCCCCACATGTACTTAATCGTATCAATACTAGAGTATTTTCTTGGATTCCAATTTTACAAATGTTGGATTGATAGAATCCTGAAGATAATTTGGCAAGAGGTGTTTCTATATCAGTGTGTTGTACCATCTGCTCTTTTAAAATAATCTAATGACACAGGCAAAACACTGAAATTTGTGTATTTGTTATTGGTAAATAACTGAAGGCCCATTAAGTAAATTTTTATGTGATTCAAAAATCTTTGGTAGAGTTTCTGATTTTGGTAGAATCTTCAATATGCTTATTTATGGTAAAACTAATTAATTTTAAATGAGCTTATTTATATGATATAAATTATTTGCAACTGAAACATTGCCCCTTAATAAACTGCTGGAATAAGCTGACATGTTTTTCTTTTTTAAAGTCTCAGTTGATTAGTTTGTAAAATTCTGGTTTTTTTTCAATATTGTAGCAGTTGTCTAATTATGGCCCTAAGCATAAATGTTGCCTACGGCATTTCAGCCTGTTTTGATCTCCAAATGCATGTGAATCAAAGCTTTAGCTAATTTAGTTTTAAGTTATTAGACTGCAAGTTCTATAGTGTTTCAAGGCCATGCTGTTGCATTTAAGACATGAAGGCTTTATAACTTTTTTTTTTCCTCTTTAAATTATGGGTATTATGAGTCTCTGGTAAGTAGCCCAAAGGCTTCAAGACAAAACATTTCAATGAACAGGGACAGTAGTGGTAAGCCACGGAGCAGTGAAATGGAGATATAATTAGAGCTAAAGATTGACGGGTCAGGTGAAAATATTCCATTAGTAAAGGACAACACGATAAAGAATGAACCAGATTTTCTTCCAAATTCGTACCATTCTAAAATGTCCTTATTTTTTTTGTGCCTGTCATGGATCTATCAAGCCAGCAAAACAAACACAGTGGGGGTTACTGAGCCATCAGACTGACAAGATCAGAGCAGCAAGCTTCCCGCAGTGCTGGGGACTCAGTGGCAGTGGTTCATAGACACGAAGGGCTGAGATGAGGGAAGCCTGGAAGCACATGAAAGCCTTGCAGTTCTGGGGAGAGCCCGTGGTGGGGCAGGGCCTCAGGATTGAGGGGTGTGATTTCAAAATGCAGATGACCAGGCCTTTTCTTTCAGTCGCCACTCTCTGAAGTGCCCTTGGGGAGAGGGCTTCAGTCACCACTCTCTGAAGTGCCCTTGGGGAGAGGGCTGCAGCACCTGAGGTTTGGCAAGGGGGCTCCCACAAGACATTCTGACAGGTGTTCATTGACAGCCATGGGGTTACATGGAAGAGTGTGGTCAAGGCCAGATTCAGCGGGTGCAAGAAGGTGAGGAAGATCGAAGGACAAGAGGACAGAACCAGAACCTGGAATGTCAGAATTCAAGATGAAGCATTTTCGGTTTGTATCAGTAGGGCTGTGTGGAGAAGCAACGCCATTAGAGGTGATGATGTCTAGAGAATGTTAGTCCAGGGTACGGAGAAGAGCATTTACAAGGAGGCTGGAAAGTCTGGGAACGATTCGGGGCTTACGAGAGTGGGCCCAGTGGAGGAGGGGAGGGATGCAAAACGTAGATGAAAATTGTGAGAGAGGCATTAAGGTGTGTCCAGAAAGCCAGAACATTCCTAAGATGAGGAACAGGAGCAGGTGAATGAAAGGCTCTGGGGAGCAAGGATTATGCTGGCTCCTCAACGTGGGGACAGAGGCCTCAGTTGTGGAAGGGAAGGGCTCTACCACAGTGTCGGCAGCCCCAAACCAGACTGGGATTTTCTGATTTCTAGGTCTGCTCTCAAATTTGCTTTATAACCTGGAGCAAGTCACCAAGGCCGCGGAGTCTTATTGTTCTTGTCTCTAGAGAGATGGAGTTAATCAAGACCAGTAGGTTTTAACCTTGGTTACACATTAGAATCATGTGGGAGCTTTTAAAAATCCCCAGACTGATTAAATCAGATTCTCTTGGGGTGGGATCCAGGCAGTGGTAATTTTTAAAGCTCCCAGGTGATTACCATGGGAAGCAGAAATCTCTGAGCTTGAGGATATCTTAATAGAAACCTCCAAAAAGCAAAAACAAAAACAGAACAAAACAACAGCATCTCTCCAACTTTATTTTTTATTTTTATTTATTTTTTAATAGTAAGGAAGACCTTATTAAAGACAAATGACTAGGGGTCATGACTGTTACAATAGGGGATTGAGATTGGACTACATAAAGAGGCCAGGGTGTCATAGCCATCAAGCAAAGCAAGGAGGATCAGGAATTTTGGAATTATCAGACCAGGAATTTAAAACAACTATGATTAATATGCTAAGGACTCTAGTGGAGAAAGAAGACAGCACACAAGGACAGATGGGCAATGTAAGCAGAGAGATGGAACTCCTAAGAAGGAACCAAAAAGAAATGCTAGAAATCAAAAGCACTGTAACAGAAATGAAGAGTGCCTCCGATGGGCTATAAGCCCATCTACAAGTCTACTTATAAAGTAGACTGGACACGGTTAAGGAAAGAATCTAAAAAGATGATACAAATGATGCTTACTCTGTCTCTTCAAATTGTTTTTTTTAGATTTAATTTTTATTTTATCTTGGGGTGTAGTTGATTTACAATGTTGTGTTAGTTTCAGGTGTACAGCAGAGTGGTTCAGTTATACATATACATACACATATATCCATTCTTTTTCAGATTCTTTTCCCATATATGTTATTACAGAATATTGAGTAGTCTCCTATGCTATGCAGTAGGTCATTGTTGATTATCTATTCTATATATAGTAGTGTGTATATGTTAATCCCAAACTATATCCATCCCTCAAACAACCATAGAGGAGCCTCCTCTCCAACACCTGTTAAGCTAGTTAGTAAGAACCCCAAACTCCTAATTTATCCCTCCCCCGGCTTCACCTTTGGTAACCATACTTTTGTTTTCAAAGTCTGTGAGTCTGTTTTGTAAATAAGTTCATTTGTATCATCTTTTTAGATTCCACATATAAGTGATATCATATGATATCTGTCTTTCTCTGTCTGACTTAGTTCACTTAGTATGATAATCTTTAGGTCCATCCACATTGCTGAAAATGGCATTATTACATTCTTTTTATGGCTGAGTAATATTCCATTGTATATATGTTCCATATCTTCTTTATCCATTCCTCTGTCAATGGACATTTAGGTTGCTTCCATGTCTTGGCTATTGCAAATAGTGCTGCAGTGAAGATTGGGGTGCATGTATCTTTTCAAATTATTTTAAGTTTAATTAGGTCCCATTTGTTTGTTTTTGTTTTTATTTTCATTACTGCAGGAGGTGGATCCAAAAAGATATTGCTGCAATTGATGTCAAAGAGTCTTCTGCCTGTGTTTTCCTCTAAGAGTTTTATAGTACCCAGTCTTACATTTAGGTCTTTAATCCATTTTGAGTTTATTTTTGTATGTGGTGTTAGAGAATGTTCTAATTTCATTCTTTTGCATGTAGCTGTCCAGTTTTTCCAGCACCACTTATTGAAGAGGCTGTCTTTTCTCCATTGTATATTCTTGCCTCCTTTGTCATAGAGTAATTGACCATAGATGTGTGGGTTTATTTCTGGACTTCCTATCCTAGTCCATTGATCTATATTTCTGTTTTTGTGCCAGTAACATACTGTTTTGATTGCTGTAACTTTGTAGTATAGTTTGAAGTCAAGGAGCCTGATTCCTCCAGCTCTGTTTTTCTTTCTCAGGCTTGCTTTGGATATTTGGGGTCTTTTGTGTTTCCATACAAATTAAAAAAAAAAATTTGTTCTAGTTCTGTGAAAAATGCCACTGGTAATTTGATAGGCATTGCGTTGAATCTGTAGATTGCCTTGGGCAGTATGCTTATTTTGACATTATTGATTCTTCCAATCCAAGAACATGGTATATCTTTCCGTATGTTTGTGTCATCTCTGATTTCTTTCATTAACATCTTGTAGTTTTCAGAGTACAGGTCTTTTGCCTCCTTAGGTAGGTTATTGATAATTCCAAAATTCCAAAATCCCTTCCATGTCTGGTTCTGATGCTTGCTCTGTCTTTTCAAATTATGTTTTTTGCCTTTTGGTAGATCTTGTAATTTTTTCTTGGTAACTGGACATGCTGTACTGGGTAAAAGAAACTGCTGTAACTAGGTCTTTAGTAATGTGAGGGTGAGGTGTGGGGGAACAGGAAGCATTCTCTAGCCTATGGTTAGGTCTCAGTCTTTCAGTGAGTCTGTGCCTTTGGGCTGTGAACTTCATAGCATTCCTCAGTTTTTTCTCCTATCTTAGGTGGGACAGGATGGATAGCATGAGATGGAGTTGGGTATTTCCATTCTCCCTTGTGGAAAGCTAGAACTGACTGGATTTGGGTATTTCCCTTCCCCCAGGTCAGATAGGCTCTGATAATATCCGAGTAAGTTAGGCTCTGTTCAACTAGTTTCTCCTGAGGGCAGGTTTTTTAAGAACAGAGTGCTCTGGCATATTTCAAAATAGTTTCTTTTCTCTGATGACTGGGTTCCCCTGGAGTTTTTAACTCTCAGAGTTGTCCACACTGAGCCTCTGGCAATTCATGAATTACATTTCAGGTTTTCCTCCCTGGCACTGATTCCTGAGGTGGTTTCCATTCATGAGTCTCTACTTGGGTAAGCCCCAACTCCCTATATTTGTCTGTTTCTCCAGTTGAGGGCAGCAGTTTGCCCTGTGTCCTACCCTCTCTTATGGATCCAAGAAGAATTGTTGATTTTTCAGTCTTCAGCTTTTTACTCATTGTTAGGATGAAGTGATGACTTCCTGCCCATCACTGCTAAATAGAGAAAGAAAGGGAAGAGTCAATGAAACGCTGTAGTGCTTAGAAAGCAAACTGTGGGGCTACTTTCAACCCAACTGCAATACAGTTGCAAAATATAATCTCTAACAGCTCAGCAATCTCTCCAGCTCTGGCAGTGAAGCACAAATCTGTGAAGTCCACCAAGGATCATAACTGTTTATATGATGGGCTTTTGAACAGTTGGATCTGGTACTCTTCAACATCAACCTAAAAGGCTGGACAACATCATCATGATTCACCATCATGATTTTATTAAAGTGAAGTAGAAACAGTATATATTTGATGCATGTAAAGATGACTTGCACTGTTGTTTTTGAAAGTCATTAAGAATATCGTGTTAACACAGGAATTCGTAATTTTGTTCACAACATTTTGTATTATGAATGACAAGTGAGTGTTTTATTTCTGGATACAATTACACAATGACGAAATCATCATAAAACGACTTTGCAAACAGTGAGTGTTCTCAGTGCATTCATGCTGGATGTCTCTTGTTGGATGTCTCTCTAGCCTTCAACCAGATATATCTGAAGAGGAATATTCATTATCGTTTCCTTCAAAGGAGCCCTTCCTCTGTTTCCTTAATTTTCTTCAGTCAGCCCTTGGAGACATTCAGGCATGAAATTCTATGGGGTTTTTTCGTTCTGATATTTCTAGCATCCATGCTTCATTTGGATACTTGCTGCTATTGTTTTCTTTGAACCTTTCACTTTGATTTTTCCAGTAATCCTTAAATGGTTTCCTGGCATGTGTCCATTCTGTACATCAAGTGCCATTTTGATTCGGTCGCTTCTTTCTTCAAATACATTTAATGTGTGTCCCTACTCCCCACAATCAGCTGACATTTGCTCTCAAGTCTCCCTTCTCATGTCCTCTGGGCTGTTCACCCTCAACCTCACTGAACGTTAGAATCAGCAACTACTACCTCTTACCGGGACTTGTGTGATTGTCTAATCGCTTCCATTAGATTCTAAAGTGCTCTGAGGAAGGGACCTCATCTTATTTGTCTTGTTATTCCCTAGAATCTATATTAATTGCTTAAGAAACATTTCTTGTGTGAATAAATGCTTAATGAAACGCATTATAGATGCGTTCTTTAAAAAGAGTTCACTCTTTTTTTCCAGTTACCAAGGCTCAGTTGAACTCATTACCTGGAGTTTTGCTAGTCAGACTTCTCTTTAGCAATGTTTATGACGATAATTGGTGTTCATAGTGATTACCCGAGGGCTGTACAAAATCTTGAAATATCTTCTCAGTTATTTAAAAGAAGATCATATTAAGATGTTTATTTCTAGTTAACAGATTCTTTGTATGCATCATCATGGATTATCCATTTGAAAATAATTAAAATACAATTAAAAATCACAATAATATCACACTGAACACTAATCTTCCTTTGATTATTAGTGCATTCAAAAATAATTAGCACACACTTAATATGTGCACGTTAATAGAATTATTAAGTAGGATGTTCTATTTTAGTTAGGTTACGTATATTGGAAATGCCTTGTGCATCAATTGTGCTAGCTAATGGTTTACTGTAATAGGCACACTGTGATATCTAATCAATTTTTTCAGTAAACAGAGGATGGCTCTTTAAAATAGTATATGTTAGACAGCAGTTACTGAAGTTTACCTATGAAGCAAAATTCTATAAATCAAATCCAGTTCTTGGATATTCCTTTTAGGGTATCTTAGAGCAGCTTGGCGTCCCGATTTAGCGGTGTCTTTGGTCTCTGCTTCTGGACTTTGAGCAATGGTATGTCAGCAGCACTTTTCCCCACGTCTGCTCAGTGTGGGGCAGATGCAGTTGTAAGAATGCAGATTCTACTAGATGCTTTAAGCTGGGGTTCTCATGCCTGGTTGTGCATTGGAATCACCTGGGGAGTTTTAAAAACCACTGATGCCTGGCCCCATTTGCAGGGGTTCCAGCTTAATTGGTCTGGGATGTCGCCCTGCATCTCTTACATTGCCTCAGTGCCCACTGGGTGGGCCTTCCAGCCTCTCCCAGGTGACCCTGGCCCCTGGGGTCCAGAAACACACTCTCCTTTGTCCTGTAGCTCAGAGGAGGCCATGGATGCCCGCTGTTGCTACTCGCTAGCTTTCCTCTCCATCCCCTGTTGGCTTCTCAGCTCTTCCAAGGCCCCTGGAACCAACTCTTTGCATGACGTTCCCTCTGCTGTAAAATCTCAAAGTGGTTCTTCTTTTCCTTGTGCAGGTTTTGATGGGACCTTGACTAAGACAGCTGGCAGTGAAGACAGGGAAGGTGAATTACGCACCGTATGGGGCAACCTTAAACAGCCAGCCCTAGTGCTGGCTGGGAGGTCAGAAGAGGCTCATCAAGTGGAGGGGGAGGGTGGGAAGGATGCAGGCATGGTGGCCGTTTCCAGAGGCCACTCGTTCAGCCGTAGAGACACCTGCAGATCGTCTATAACACAAATCTCATGGGAGAATCTAATGAAATGTTTTAATTTCATCTTTTTGATGATTTAATTTCCTTGTAATAGGTCACACTTTTATAAAGTCCATCAGGGAGGAAATTAATTTTTTTACTTGATGCCTATCTATTGGTATACAGGGTTGATTAATCAAACCTGATTACCCTTTTAGTACATACTGGTAAAGCTGAAAACACTTAATTGTGAATTTCTTTTTAAATTCAGAATTCCTTTTTACCAAACCCTGCTGTTGGCTTATGCTTCAAATTCATGACCAAACATCAGGTGTTGGAAAAGCCTCATCCCAGTTAAAAAAAAAACTGACTCCATATAAAATGTCTGTTCTTTGTCTTGTGTGGGTAAGAGGAGATGCTCTGTTCTATATTACTTATGAGTGTTGTCGTGTTGGAGCTTTGCTGACAGCTGCCATGTAACCCGGAGGAGCAATCCCAGACATCAGACAAAAGCCATGTGTGTTTGTTGGTTGTATACATGGACACTCAAAGCCTGCTTTCAAGTAAGCACAGGACGGCTCCCATACAGACTCACGCTCACACACCCACACACCCACACACATCCCCTCCACACACTCAGCGGATCCTGCAGCAGCTTCACCCAGCTGTACTTTCTGAGTGGCCTTACTGAACTGGATTCTGTTTCTGCTCCCTTGTGGACTCCTTCAGAAAGCAGTAGTGAACATCGTCTATATTTTACCGAAAAAATTTGCTAGTCAAAGCTAGCACTTTTGTTCTCTTAGGGACATCACTGCTATCAGCTAAGAGACTGAGCCCCACTTATCTAGAATTGAACAGTAATAATAAACATTTGTCACGCCCTATCTTTAAAGGTATGCTGTTATTCCTGTTTTGTAAATGAGAAAACTGAGACTTACAGAGGTTAATGACATGCCAAAGGCTCACGGTAGGAAAGTGGAGGATTTGAACAGGCAGGATTGTTCGAGAACCTGCACTCTGAATTATGGTATGGACTGAATTTATGTCCATCATGTTTTAAATGGCTGGATGAATCCAGAACTTCCCTGTGCCTGAGCTAATTAGTCTTGGGAAAATTAGGGGCTCAGAAAGAGCCAGCAACTAATTTAAGTCATTAGTGACTATTTAGAGTTAGGATCATGTTGGTTTCCTAGAAAAGGTACCAACTGATTTACAAGGAGAGAGATAATTGCCGGCTTAGAGAGCTGTAGAAAACCTCTAGAAGGAGAGACTGTAAATGGCAGATTTATAAGACAAATTACTTACTAGATTGGCAATAAAAAGTGCGTTAAACACTCCAATCCAAACCACTAGTGGGTACAAAACCAGAAATCACCATTGCTATGTGTCTGGATTCCCAGGCAGGGCCTGTGTTGAGAAAGGCCCTGTGCTTGGTTTAATGTTCTTCTACGACTGTTTTGAAATTCTTAAAATAATTTTGTCTTTGAACTTGTGTTTTGTGAGGAAGCTGATGGGCCAGTGTGATACTCACACGGGCAGCGGAGATGCGACAGGCAGCAATGGGCAACTCTACAAGTTGGAGGAATGTCAGAGGAAACGTTAAGATAACACCGTATAAATTCACATTCAAAGTGTACTTCAGACACACGAAACACATTTGTACAGAGAGTGAAATCTTTTAGAAAAATTATTCCTTGACAATCAGCAGTTCTAGATGTAATAAAATTTATATTTTGATATAATTTATCAGAAACTTATCCCATCATAATGTCCCAAAATAATCCCAACAGTGTTGTCACAGCCTATCAGTTACTCTTAGTAGCTCCAACAACAGTTGCACATGCATAAAGAGACTTCTCAAAATTGAAAACTATCAAAAAGTGTTTCTAATCTTGTATTTGCAAGAGCAACCAAGATTGCTTTCAATTATATTTACGAAAAATTAAGTTGCTAACAGTATAGATTTTGATGATCGAATAAGAACATTTTCAGAAAAGTGAGCCAGAAAAGAAATCTTGTGATCAATCAAAATGTCACATTAATAAAGTATTATCATTTATTACATTATATAAGATTATAATGCCAAAATATTATTTTGGAAATTTCTAAGTTTATGTTATTTCTCATGTATCACTATTACCCCATTACTCTTTTGAAAGTAACGAAATATTTCTAAAGGAAAAATCTTTACGTTTTAGCGCCTTTAATAGCACTTTTTCTTGCTTTTTAAACAAGGGGCTTTCATTGCCATTTTGCACTGGGTCCTTCAAGTATGCATCCCTGCTCCCAGAAGAAAGTAGTAAATTATAGACGAACAAGGAGGATAAGGTTTTCTACCAAGAGTCCAAGCTTCCTTTTTTATCTTGATGAAAAATACAGCCCAAAGCAGAGGGAACGGTCAGCTCAGGGTTGGGTGGGAGGAGTCAGAGGGATCAGGTGAACCTTGCGGGGTCTGGAGGGCAAGGCTGGGTGTAGAAGCAGTTTGTGCTTTTTTTCTGGTTGCCAAAGGAGCACATTAAGTGTTGAATGACCTTAAAGAAGAAAAAACCTGAGGTGAACGGATTGGTTTTTTTCCTTAGTCACTACTCTTGTGAAAATTACGGTTGTAGTTTATGTTTATTTTTATTTTCATCCTCTTTTTCTTCTCTCTGGAATTAGAGCTGGTTTACTCAGGAGATGGGGGGTCACAGAAGTGCCGGGTGTCTGTGAGTCTGGGCTGGAGATCTGGACGTGAGCCCAGCTTTGCCTTTATTGCAATGAGACCTTTACAAACTACCCAAGGCTTCCATTCTTCATTTTCTCATATGTGGTGGTGAAGGGGATGATGACAACTGATACATTTTGGTGACACTGCTTTGATTCATGCTAAGGAAGCAACTGTTTTACCCACCATTGCTTTTGAGTTGTCAGAGCAAATGTCAATGCAGGGGAAAAGACACATACCATGTTAGTATTATTATGAAAGTGTTTTGACCTTGTAGATCCCCTGAAAGAGTCCTGGGGACTCCAGAGCTCTACAGACCACACTTTGAGAACCACTATTCCCTGGTGTCATTTGAAGAACTCCAACAGCTGATCCTAAGCTCCAGTGTTCAGAGAGAGGCCAGGAGCCTGAGAGAGGAAAATGAGAACACACAGGACAGGCCCTAAAATGAAAGAATTAAAACTCGAACCAAAATACAGAAACATGTAAGAGTAGTCAGTTATATTTTTTAAAGGCTTTCTGCATGATTTTTGAACTAAAAATGCTAATGAATGAATTGAAGGAGAGCAGAGGTCAATGTAGGGACTTGCATTATTGGCCTAGAAACTCAACTGGAAGTAATATTTTTAAACATACAGCAAAAATATAAGGAGAAAACAATCATGAGGGGAAAAAAAAGACTTTTGGAGGATGTATTTGGAAGAACTAACATGTGAATAAAAGAAGATCCAGAGAGGAGAAAAAGAACAGATGATGAAAAGGCAATAATTAAACTAGTAAAAGAAGAAAATGTCCTCAAGATTAAGAAAGACCTGAATGTGCAAATTGAAACTCTTCACCAAGTTCCAAGCAGAAAGGATGAGAAAAAAAGTCACCAAAGCTTGCCTGGAAAATTCTTCATCTCCAGGAATGAAGAGAAACCATTACTAACTTCTAGATGGAAATAACCAGCTGCTTAAAGAATCAGACAGCCATGCATAGTTTTATATGCAACACCTTAGATAGAAGGTGGCGAATGGCATCTGAGAGAAATGAACTGCAACCCGTGGTCCTGTATCCACTTAAGACGTCGTTCCCATTTCAGAACGGAGGAGAGAGTGGTGCTGTGACCCAGAGAGTACATCACTTGTGCATATTGGTGCCAGAAGAAACTACCAGAGGGAGGACTATACAACCAAACAACTGTACCATAACGAACACACCACCATCCTCTACCAGCACAACCACCAAAGACAGGAGAACATGAAGAGGAAAAGAGGTAGTGCTTGACAATGCATAAACAGTTAAATTTAAATGGATAGTAATAGACCAGGAAAGTATGCTAGCTACCCCAAAGAAGAATTCTTAAAATAAAGAGGAACTGTGTGAGGATAATTCTAATAATAATCTAGAACGAAAAGTACTAAACTATCTCAGAGAAATCTACAAGTTAGGGGTGAAGGAGGAGAAAAGTAATGAAGAAAAGCATTTCAAAGATTTTATCTTGGTCTGGATAAGGGCAGAATTGAGAAGAGGAGTGAAAATATTCTAAAAGACTGACCTTATTAGTGTAGACTATATTGGTGAAGGAAGCAAATTATATCTTATTTTTAAAAAGTATTACAGAAATACATGTTTTCTTATGAGGTCCTAGAGAGGGGAGGCAAACATTAATGGGATAGAAAGTTACAAAACAACAGCGCTAACAAAAGGAAAAAAGAGAGTGAAAAGAAACTTATGAAAACCAGCAAAAAATAGCAAAAGGAAAAAGAGGAGACAACAAAGTGAACACAAAGTGAACATAAAATTAGAAGGAGTAAAATAAACTACAAAAATATATACAATGAGGTCATTAAAAACAAGGAAAGTCTGAGAAAGGCTCACAGCCGAGAGAAGCCTGAGGAACATGAGAACTAAATGTAATGTGGGAGGACTTTCAAGATGGCGGAGGAGTAAGACGTGGAGATCACCTTCCTCCCCACGAATACATCAAAAATACATCTACATGTGGAACGACTCCTACAGAACACGTACTGAACTCTGGCAGAAGACCTCAGACTTCCCAAAAGGCAAGAAACTCCCCACATACCTGGGTAGGGCAAAAAAAAAAGAAAAAACAGAGACAAAAAATAGGGATGGGACCTGCACCTCTGGGAGGGAGCTGAGAAGGAGGAAAAGTTTCCACACACTAGGAAGCCCCTTCACTGGCAGAGATGGGGGGTGGAGGGGACGGGGGTGAAGCTTCGGAGCCATGGAGGAGAGCGCAGCAACAGGGGTGCAGAGGGCAAAGTGAAGAGATTCCCACACAGAGGATTGGTGCTGACCAGCACTCATCAGCCTGAGAGGCTTGTCTGCTCACCCACCGGGGTGGGCGTGGGCTGGGAGCTGAGGCTCGGGCTTCAGAGGTCAGATCCCAGGGAGAGGACTGGGGTTGGCTGCGTGAACATGGCCTGAAGGGGGCTAGTGCGCCACAGCTAGCCGGGAGGGAGTCCAGGAAGAAGTCTGGACCTGCCTAAGAGTCGAGAGACCATTGTTTTGGGGTGCACAAGGATAGAGGATTCAGAGCACCACCTAAATAGCCTCCAGAGATGGGCGCGAGCCACAGCTATAGTGTGGACACCAGAGACGAGCATAAGACGCTAAGGCTGCTGCTGCAGCCACCAAGAAGCCTGTGTGCAAGCACAGGTCACTCCACACCTCCCCTCCTGGGAGTCTGTGCAGCCTGCCACTGCCCGGGTCCCGTGATCCAGGGACAACTTCCCTGGGAGAACACATGGCACACCTCAGGCTGTTGCAACGTCATGCTGGCCTCTGCTGCCACAGGCTCGCCCTGCATTCCGTACCCTCCCTCCCTGAGCCTGAGTGAGCCAGAGCCCCCTAATGAGCATACGGTTAACAGCTGATCTTTCAGCAGAAGCTCTGAAGCCAGAAGGGTGTGGCAGGACATATTTAAAGTGATGAAAGGGAAAAACCTACAACCAAGATTACTCTACCCAGCAAGGATCTCATTCAGATTCGACAGAGAAATTAAAACCTTTACAGACAAGCAAAAGCTAAGAGAATTCAGCACCACCAAACCAGCTTTACAACAAATGCTAAAGGAACTTCTCTAGGCAGGAAACACAAGAGAAGGAAAACACCTACAATAACAAACCCAAAACAATTAAGAAAATGGTAATAGGATCATACATATTGATAATTACCTTAAATGTAAATGGATTAAATGCTCCAACCAAAAGACATAGACTAGCTGAATGGATACAAAAACAAGACCCGAATATGTGCTTCAGACCTAGGGACACATACAGACTGAAAGTGAGGGGATGGAAAAAGATATTCCATGCAAATGGAAATCAAAAGAAAGCTGGAGTAACCATTCTCATATCAGACAAAATCAACTTTAAAATAAAGACTATTACAAGAGACAAAGAAGGACACTACACAATGATCAAGGGATCAATCCAAGAAGAAGATATAACAATTGTAAATATTTATGCACCCAAAATAGGAGCACCTCAATACATACAGCAAGTGCTAACACCCATAAAAGGGGAACTCGACAGTAACACAATAATAGTAGGGGACTTTAACACCCCACTTTCACCAATGGACAGATTAACCAAAATGAAAATAAATAAGGAAAAACAAGCTTTAAATGACACGTTAAACAAGATGGACTTAATTGATATTTATAGGACATTCCATCCAAAAACCACAGAATACACTTTTTTCTCAAGTGCTCATGGAACATTCTCCAGGATAATATCTTGGGTCACAAATCAAGCCTTGGTAAATGTAAGAAAATTGAAATCCTATCAAGTATCTTTTCCGACCACAATGATATAAGACTAGATATCAATTACAGGAAAAAAACTGTAAAAAATACAAACACATGGAGGCTAAACAATACGTTACTAAATAACCAAGAGATCACTGAAGAAATCAAAGAGGAAATCAAAAATACCTAGAAAAAAAGGACAATGAAAACACGACAACCCAAAACCTATGGGATGCAGCAAAAGCGGTTCTAAGAGGGAAGTTTATAGCAATACAATCCTACCTCAAGAAACAAGAAACATCTCAAATAAACAACCTAACCTTACACCTAAAACAATTAGAGAAAGAAGAACAAAAAAACCTCAAAGTTAGCAGAAGGAAAGAAATCATAAACATCAGATCAGGGCTTCCCTGGTGGCACAGTGGTTAAGAATCCGCCTGCCAATGCAGGGGACACGGGTTTGAGCCCTGGTCCGAGAAGTTCCCACATGCTGCAGAGCAACTAATCCTGCGTGCCACAACTACTGAGCCTGCGCTGTAGAGCCTGTAAGCTACGACTACTGAAGCCTGCATGCCTAGAGCCACTGCTCTACAACAAGAGAAGCCACCACAATGAGAAGCCCGCGCACTGCAATGAAGAGTAGCCCCCACTCGCTGTAACTAGAGAAAGCCTGTGCACAGCAACAAAGACCCAGTGCAGCCAAAAATAAATGAATTAAAAAAATATCAGATAAGAAATAAATGAAAAAGAAAGGAAGGAAACGATAGCAAAGATCAGTAAAACTAAAAGCTGGTTCTTTGAGAAGATAAACAAAATTGATAAACCATTAGCCAGACTCATCAAGAAAAAAAAGGGAGAAGACTCACATCAGTAGAATTAGAAATGAAAAAAGAGAAGTAACAACTGACACTGCAGAAATACAAAGGATCGTGAGAGATTACTACAAGCAACTATCTGCCAATAAAATAGACAACCTGGAAGAAATGGACAGATTCTTAGAAAAGCACAACCTTCTGAGACCGAACCAGGAAGAAATAGAAAATATAAACAGACCAATAACAACCACTGAAATTGAAACTGTGATTTAAAAACTTCCAACAGGGACTTCCCTGGTGGCACCGTGGTTGAGAATCCACCTTCCAATGCGGGGGACCCAGGTTCGATCCCTGGTCTGGGAGGATCCCACATGCCCCGGAGCAACTGAGCCTGTGTGACACAACTACTGAACCTGCGCTCTAGAGCCCGCAAGCCACAGCTACTGAGGCCTGTGCGCCTGGAGTCCGTGCTCCGCAACAAGAGAGGGCACCACAGTGAGAAGCCCGCACACCACAATGGGGAGGGGCCCCTGCTTCCCGCAACTAGAGAAAGCCCGCGCGCAGCAATGAAGACCCAATGCAACCAAAAATAAATAAATAAATTAATTTATTAAAAAAAAAAATCTTGCAACAAACAAAAGCCTAGGACCAGATGGCTTCACAGGCGAATTCTATCAAACATTTAGAGAAGAGCTAAAACCTATGCTTCTCATACTCTTCCAAATTATAGCAGAGGAAGGAACACTCCCGAACTCATTCTACGAGGCCACCATCACCCTGATACCAAAACCAGACAAAGATATCACAAAAAACGAAAACTACAGGCCAATATCACTGACGAACATAGGTGCAAAAATCCTCAACAAAATACTAGCAAGCAGAGTCCAACAGCACATTAAAAGGATTGTACACCATGATCAAGTGGGGTTTATCCCAGGAATGCAAGGATTCTTCAATATATGCAAATCAATCAATGTGATAAACCATATTAACAAATTGAAGGAGAAAAACCATATGATCATCTCAATAGATGCAGAGAAAGCTTTTGACAAAATTCAACACCCATTTATGATAAAAACCCTCCAGAATGTAGGCATAGAGGGAACTTACCTCAACATAATAAAGGCCATATATGACAAACCCACAGCCAACATCGTTCTCAATGGTGAAAAACTGAAACTATTTCCACTAAGATCAGGAACAAGACAAGGTTGCCCACTCTCACCACTATTATTCAACATAGGTTTGGAAATTTTAGCCACAGCAATCAGAGATGAAAAAGAGATAAAGGGAATCCAAATCAGAAAAGAAGAAGTAAACCTGTCACTGTTTGCAGATGACATGATACTATAAGTAAAGAATCCTAAAGATGCTACCAGAAAACTGCTAGAGCTAATCAATGAATCTGGTAAAGTAGAAGGATACAAAATTAATGAACAGAAACCTCCTGCATTCCTATACACTAATTATGAAAAATCGGAAGAAGAAATTAAGGAAACACTCCCATTTACCATTGCAACAAAAAGAATAAAATATCTAGGAATAAACCTACCTAAGGAGACAAAAGACCTGTATGCAGAAAACTATAAGACACTCATGAAAGAAATTAAAGAGTATACAAACAGATGGAGAGATATACCATGTTCTTGGATTGGAATAATCAACATTGTGAAAATGACTCTACTACCCAATGCAATCTACAGTTTCAATGCAATCCCTATCAAACTACCAATGGTATTTTTCACAGAACTAGAACAAAAAATTTCACAATTTGTATGGAAACACAGAAGACCCCGAATACCCAAAGAGGTCTTGAGGGAAAAAAACGGAGCTGGAGGAATCAGACTCCCTGACTTCAGACTATACTACAAAGCTACAGTAATCAAGACAATATGGTACTGGCACAAAAACAGAAACATAGATCAATGGAACAAGATAGAAAGCCCAGAGATAAACCCACGCACCTACAGTCAACTAATCTATGACAAAGGAGGCAAAGATATACAATGGAGAAAAGACAGTCTCTTCAATAAGTGGTGCTGGGAAAACTGGACAGCTACATGTAAAAGAATGAAATTAGAACACTCCCTAACACCATACACAAAAATAAACTCAGAATGGATTAAAAACCTAAATGTAAGGCCAGACACTATCAAACTCTTAGAGGAGAACATAGGCAGAACACTCTATGACATAAATCACAGCAAGATCCTTTTTGACCCACCTCCTAGAGAAATGGAAATAAAAACAAAAATAAACAAATGGGACCTAATGAAACTTGAAAGCTTTTTCACAGAAAAGGAAACCATAAACAAGACGAAAAGACAACCCTCAGAATGGGAGAAAATATTTGCAAATGAAGCAAAATATACAAGCAGGTCATGCAGCTCAATATCAAAAAAACCAACAACCCAATCCAAAAATGGGCAGAAGACCTAAAGAGACATTTCTCCAAAGAAGATATACAGATTGCCAACAGACACATGAAAGGATGCTCAACATCACTAATCATTAGAGAAATGCAAATCAAAACTACAATGAGGTATCACCTCACACCGGTCAGAATGGCCATCATCAAAAAATCTAGAAACAATAAATGCTGGAGAGGGTGTGGAGAAAAGGAAACCCTCTTGCACTGTTGGTAGGAATGTAAATTGATACAGCCACTATGGAGAACAGTATGGAGGTTCCTTAAAAAACTAAAAATAGAACTACCATACGACCCAGCAATCCCACTACTGGGCATACATCCTGAGTAAACCATAATTCAAAAAGAGTCATGTACCACAATATTCATTGCAGCTCTATTTACAATAGCCAGGATGTGGAAGCAACCTAAGTGTCCATTGACAGATGAATCGATAAAGAAGATGTAGCACATATATACAGTGGGATATTACTGAACCATAAAAAGAAATGAAATTGAGTTATTTGTAGTGAAGTGGATGGACCTAGAGACTGTCATACAGAGTGAAGTTAAGTCAGAAAGAGAAAAACAAATACCGTATGCTAACACCTATATGGAATCTAAAAAAAGCTTCTGAAGAAACTAGAGGCAGGACAGGAATAAAGCCACCGACGTAGAGAATGGACTTGAGGACATGGGGAAGGGGAAGGGTAAGCTGGGACAAAGTGAGAGAGTGGCATGGACATATATACACTACCAAACGTAAAATAGATAGCTAGTGGGAAGCAGCCGCATAGCACAGGGAGATTAGCTCTGTGCTTTGTGACCACCTAGAGGGGTGGGATAGGGAGGGTGGGAGGGAGGTAGGCGCAAGAGGGAAGAGATATGAGGACATATGTATATGTATAACTGATTCACTTTGTTATAAAGCTGAAACTAACACACCATTGTAAAGCAATTATACTCCAATAAAGATGTTAAAAAAAGTGTTATGTGGTGTCCCGGATGGGATCCTGGGACAGGAAATGGACATTAGGAAAAAACTAAGGAAATCTGGTTTTGTTTTTAGCTTCAGCAAAAAGTGGAATTACAAGGCTACAGCACGTCTCAGGAACCCAAGGACTGGGATGAAGTTGGGCCTCCGATACAAACTTTAAAGAGGGACTGATGTGCTGTTGTGAGCTGGGAAATTTTCTTTTCCTCCATCTCTCAACTCTGCTTCTTTCTTGCATGTCTGCTTCAAGGTTCCGTGATGTGGCAGCCTGGGTTTCCAACCACACAGTGGAAAACTGCCAGTGATGGTTCCTTAATTTATATCTCCTCTGATTAACAGACCATTCATTTATTCAGTCATTCATTCATTCATATAAGAAATATATATTGCATGCCTACTGTGTGCCAGTTAAACTCTATTGTGTTTAACTATGTTTTGCCGATAAGATAAAGCAAACATTATTCAATCCTCGTGGAAGTTATTAGATCATAAGAAAGATATTGCTTTATTACTTATACAAATAACAACATAATGACCAATAAGACAAGTGCCAAGAAGAAAATGTTCTTTGTATCATGAATCTGTTCCCCAACTGAGTATAGGCTATGAAGGAGGACTTCCTGGGGGAAGTGACGTAAAACTGAGACCTATGCATAAATACAAGTTACCCAGACACTGGGGACAGGTGTGGTGAACACCTTTATAAAAAAAGTTTCAAGATGAGCAAAGGGACAGAGGTAGAAAGTTAGCATATTTCTCCTAAACCTATAGCTAGTGTGTACAAGATGGATTCAATAAATTTCTATTTATTAAACACAAATTTATTTATTTATTGACTCCCAAAGAACATATAGTTTTGTAGTGTCCATGTAACATTTACAAAAATAGTTGATCATGTTCTTGACCACACAGAAAGTCTTAATCTCAGTAAAGTAATTTAGAAATCTAGAAAACATTGTTGATTTCTTAGGAAAATATGAATTTTTAAAATTCATTGAAGAAGTAGAAATTTTGAATAGTTTGAGCACCATAGGAGAGATTAGAAAAGAAATTAAAAATGTATTGTTGAAAAAGTTAACAGGATTTGATAATTGCATAGCTGAACACTATTTAACCTTAGAGGGCAAGCATTTCTGATGTAATTTAAATTATTTAAGACTATAGAAGAAGACAGACAAGTTCTCATTGTATTTATGAGGCCAATCTTATTACTGCAACCTGATAAAAATAGTACTGCAAAAAGACCAATAGTACACTAGATGCAGAAAATTCTAAATGTGATATTAGCTACAATAATCCAACAATGTATTGAATATTAACTGACTAATAAACTATGGCCAAGTAGAGTTCATTGCAAGAATGCAAGGTTGCATTGGTATCAGGAAATCAAGCAATATGATTCATTACACCAACAAATTAAAGCAGAAAAGTAAATTAACATGTCAATAGATGTCGAAAAGCCATCTTGATAAACATTTGGCAGCTATCCTTAATAAGAACTTTAGGAAAATATGTACAGGAGGAACATTTGTAAGTATGATAAAGACTACAAAACACTGGTAAACATTATTTTAAATAGCAGACCACTAAAATTACTTTAATTATGACCAGGAACTAGATAAGATTGCTTGTTCTTGCCATTATTATTCAACATTGTTTTAAAAGTTCTAGCAAATGCAGTGAGAAAAGATAGTAAAATAATTTGTATAAACATTGAAAAAGAAAGGATAAAACTCTTTTTTGTGATAATATTATTATATTCCTGGAAAACCCAAGAGACATAAGGAAAAAATACTTGAATTGGTAAGACAGATAGATATAAAAATACATATAACAATCAATAGCAGAAATGACCTAACCATGAAAATGGGAAAAATCAATCTGTGGTTACAATAAAATGCAAAGAAATACTGTGGGAAGACAACTATTACATCCTGAAAACAAGACTCAAACAAATGGAAAATCATACTAAGTTCTTAGATGTATAGACTAAAAATAATTTAAATGTTAGAGCTTCTAAAATTCACTATATACATGTACATATAATATTTACATTTAACATTAATTTTATATATGGCAATTCCAATTAGAATCATAGCATTTTTTTAACATCTTTATTGGAGTATAATTGCTTTACAATGGTGTGTTAGTTTCTGCTTTATAACGAAGTGAATCAGTTATACATATACATATGTTCCCATATCTCTTCCCTCTTGGCGTCTCTTTCCCTCCCACCCTCCCTATCCCACCCCTCTAGGTGTTCACAAAGCACCGAGCTGATCTCCCTGTGCTATGCGGCTGCTTCCTACTAGCTATCTATTTTACATTTGGTAGTGTATATATGTCCATGCCACTCTCTCACCCTGTCATATCTCACCCCACCCCCTCCTCATATTCTCAAGTCCATTCTCTAGTAGGTCTGTGTCTTTATTCCCATCTTGCCACTAGGTTCTTCATGACCTTTTTTTTTTTTTTTTCCTTAGATTCCATATATATGTGTTAGCATACTGTATTTGTTTTTCTCTTTCTGACTTAACTTCACTCTGTATGACAGACTCTAACTCCATCCGCCTCACTACAAATACCTCCATTTCGTTTCTTTTTATGGCTGAGTAATATTCCATTGTATATATGTGCCTCATCTTCTTTATCCATTCATCCAATGATGGACACTTAGGTTGCTTCCATGTCCTGGCTATTGTAAATAGAGCTGCAATGAACATTTTGGTACATGACTCTTTTTGAATTATGGTTTTCTCAGGGTATATGCCCAGTAGTGGGATCGCTGGGTCGTATGGTAGTTCTATTTTTAGTTTTTTAAGGAACCTCCATACTGTTCTCCATAGTGGCTGTATCAATTTACATTCCCACCAACAGTGCAAGAGGGTTCCCTTTTCTCCACACCCTCTCCAGCATTTATTGTTTCTAGATTTTTTGATGATGGCCATTCTGACCAGTGTGAGATGATATCTCATTGTAGTTTTGATTTGCAATTCTCTAATGATTAATGATGTTGAGCATTCTTTCATGTGTCTGTTGGCAATCTGTATATCTTCTTTGGAGAAATGTCTATTTAGGTCTTCTGCCCATTTTTGGATTGGGTTGTTTGTTTTTTTGTTATTGAGCTGCATGAGCTGCTTGTAAATCTTGGAGATCAGTCCTTTGTCAGTTGCTTCATTTGCAAATATTTTCTCCCATTCTGAGGGTTGTCTTTTGGTCTTGTTTATGGTTTCCTTTGCTGTGCAAAAGCTTTTACGTTTCATTAGGTCCCATTTGTTTATTTTTGTTTTTATTTCGATTGCTCTAGGAGTTGGGTCAAAAAGGATCTTGCTGTGATTTGTGTCATAGAGTGTTCTGCCTATGTTTTCCTCTAAGAATTTTATAGTGTCTGGCCTTACATTTAGGTCTTTAATCCATTTTGAGTTTATTTTTGTGTATGGTGTTAGGGAGTGTTCTAATTTCATACCTTTACATGTACCTGTCCAGTTTTCCCAGCACCACTTATTGAAGAGGCTGTCTTTTCTCCACTGTATAGAATCATAGCATTTAAAAACAATATAAAAAGATCTTAAAGCTTATTTGGAAAAATAAAAAGCCCAAGAATAAAATGTATACAAAGAAGACTAGTGAGTGCAGATATTAAAGCGTACTATAAAGCCACTATAATCAAATAAATAAGGCATTGGTTTTTAAAATAAATAAACATGGTAGAGGAATTGAATGAAAAGTCTTGGTATAGATTCCAAAATATACACTATTTTAATCTATTATGAAGTTGATACTTTAATTCAGTGTGAGCTGGAAGGTGCTGGCTCAATTGACCATGCAGCTGGAAGAAAATGGAAATGTACACGTCTCTCAGCATTTATAGAAATACATTCCAGATAACTGAAGACTTCAAAGCAAAAAATTAATTGTAAAAATAAATCAATGAATAGATAGATGAATGAATGACTTAAATTACAGAAGAAAATCTAGGAGCCTGTACATACAGTTTAGGGTTTGTGGAGACTGTTCTTAACCAAGACAAGGAACCAAAAGCTATAGAAGATTTAAACAAGGTCAATGAGAAATTGTATAGTTAAAAATATATTTGCATCACAGATGATTAAAACAAAGTTAATATCTTTAAAATACTAAGAGTTCTTACTAATGGCAACAAATAATAGAAAATAAATACGAATGGATAATTTATCCAAAAGTGGATATAATGGCCATAAACATATGGATACTCAAAATTATCAGTAATCAAAGAAATGCAAATCAAAGTAACAATGCATTATCCCTTTATAACCATGTATTTAATAAAAATATAATAGAACATAACACCATCACACTCTTTAGAGGTAAGGATGCGCAGGAAAAGGTACTGTCATACTCTGCAAGTTAAATATTAATTGCAGTATGGCAATATCTTCTGAGAATAAAAATTCACATACACTTTGATCCACCAATCTCATTCCTGAGAAGCTATTCCAAAGAAATAAAAATACATAATAATTTCATAAAAATATATGTACCATGATGTTTATTACAGCATTATTCATACAGTTAAAATTCTGAAACAAAGTGAATCCCCATAGAAGAATGGTTGAATCAATCTTCAAAAGAAAATATTAAAAAATTTCCTAGGATATTATGCAGCCATTAAAAAGGATATACTATAGCAAAGTCTGTACACTTGGTTAGGATTTCTATGAAGTATTATTGAGTGACAAAAATCTAGCTGCAGAGATGTATGGTACTATATTTCTGTAAATAATACTAATATACAAGGAAGAAACTATGTCGTGTCGTGTATATGTGCATTTGTGAATGTGTGTATGTGTTTACAACACTAGGTTGTTAACACAGGATACTTAGTGTGGTTTAGGAAGAAAGAAAGGAAGGTAGGAAAGAAGGAAGGAATAAATAAGAGGGGGAAGGAATTGAACTATTTAAAAAGCTAGCATGATCCCCATTTATGTTGTCTTTGTGGAATAATAAAAAATAAAGGAATGCCAGGCTACCGATAGGCAAGCTTTCAGTCACTTTTCCTAAGACCTGACTTTTCTACCTTATTGTTCCTGTAGCTGCTATTCTGTCAGCAATTATGTTCCAGTCAGCACACTGAGGAGAGTTCTTTTTCATCTCTGCAGCCTACTTAAGTAAACACAGGAGCTCCACGTTTCTTTATCGTTCCATTTGTCAGATTGTGTGCGAGCCACAGAAAAAGACAGAACATTGCACAACCATTTTGCCACGCTTGACAGTTTAATGGACCTGCCAATTGTTGCACCAGCTTTGTATTATTAAATGTTTTAATTAAAGAGAAACTAGAAATCTATACAAGGGAACTTCCGAAGAGCTACATTTCTCTTAATTCCTGGAGTTACAGCACATTAGGAAGAGAAGCAGGGATCATGCCTGTAGAAGACTTTGCGTGGTAACTCCTGACACTGGGAATGCCAGTTAAGCCTTGAGACCAGATCTTCAAGGCCACCTACTCACTTGGGAAATAAAGAATGTCTGCAGGGGGTGTTACTGACTTCTCCAGGGTGGTCCTGCCATACAGTTACCCCTTTCCCCTGATTTTCTCCTTCCTGTTGGGTGATTACTTCTTCTCCAGGGCCATCATCTATCTCGCTGGTTTCCTTGACTTTTGTCTTATGATCTCTTTGAAGACCCACGATCTCTCCTTATTGATAGATCACGTAGTTAGTTAAAACCCATTGTTACATTAACTAACCTTTAAGGCAAATGTACTTTTTAATGACCCTTGATACAGATCTTGGAGGGGAAACTCAGGCTCTCAAAGCTAAATGGATGGGACGGATCCGGCCCACACTGGCTGGGGGCGAGGATGTGGTCACTCCTGTCTCCTCAGGGGAGGTGCCGCGTTGTTTTCCTCTACAAATGCTCTCAGATCAGACTCATTTCTCACTCCCTCCTTGCCTGTCTCTAGCCTGAGTAGCCTGAGATGAACAGTTTTTGTGTGTTACAAAACAATACATGGAATTGCTTTGGTGCTCGCACTAATGTGGAAGGATGGAGGGTCAAGTCCGAATATTTGAGAATAAACCTTTCATAGTTTGTCCGCAAAAAACAAAACAAAACAAAAAATCAGGTTTCGGGAAGTTTCAGGTTTCTTAGAAACCGCACTTGACATGCCGCTAAGAACCGTTCTGTTCCTGTAGAGAAGGGCAATTATGGGCAAGTATTTCTGGGAACATGGTCATATTAAACAATGACAACAAAAGACTCCCTGGTGAATTTTGCCACTTTGTATGACCCCCTCCTTAATCTGAATTTCAGAGATGTTAAAATACCACTAAGAAGAATGGCTGCCACAATTTAAATGTGCATCATGATGCTTTGCGTATCAGTTCTTTGAAAACAGCTGGATTTTGAGGCTGTCGTTATGGAGGGGACTCAGTGTTTGTGAGCCCTTCGTAGCCCTCAGATGTCCATGCCTGAGGACTCTACCTTAATCTACGGGCACTTATTTTTGAGAATCCACAATCATGCAAATGTCCACTAGGGTTGGAAATGGTGATTCTCTAAAACTCCCTGTGCCCTGCTATGGCATTGCCTAACACCTCAGGGCTCAGATTTAAAGGAAGGCACCCGGGTGGAGAGGAGGGGGTAGAATGATGCTTTCTGTGACCTGGAAGTCCTTTCTGAAGCTTTTTTCCACTCATCCTTCTTCTCCCCAATCCCTCCATTCCCATTTAGATCTGCGGCTCTGCTCTGAGGACCAAAAACAGCTTCCCACTCTGCGTGTGCGTTATCTCCCCGTGAGGCCCCACTTGTGGGCAGGAGATCACACTCGAAGGTTGCTTGGTGAGCACAGAACAGAATTCAGTGAGATAGGGAGACAGGATGCTGGTGGCCTGTGTGTCCCTTGGGGAGAGGCCACTGACAGGGGAGCGAGGCCCTGGAAGCCCACTGCCCTGGTGCTCTCTTTCCGATGGGCATTCCCAGTGTTCACCTCTGAGATTTCCTTTCTTGTGGTTCCAAGACTGACCAGCTGCCCCTCTGGGCAGAACGTTCTTCCTGGTTTCATAGAACCAGCTTCCAGTCACTTTGAACTGGGAGGCTTACTGTTGTTCTAAGGTGTCTGTACTTTTCTGCCTGGCCCCCTGAGAGTGCTTCTCAAGGGTTTTCCCCCATGCGTGCCTAAGTTTGAGGGGTTCCCCAGCCTAGATACCCACTCTCCCCCCGTACTGGTCCATGTCTCCAGCTGGGAAGGAATGTATTTGACTTTCTTAATTCCCTGTTCTTTCCCCTGTTCTTAATTAAATCTGTTGTCTGTGAGGTCCCAGTGAAGATGTGTTCATTTAGAGCATTTTCCTTACTCATAAGGTGGCATCTGGAAAAGGCAGAGCGAGCACATGTCAGCATAAGGCACAGCCCAAGAGGATTTCCGACAAGGGTCTAGGGAGCAAGTGCAGAAATATGCTCTCCATCTCACCCTCTTCACTGCTTCTTATACAAGTTGTCATTAAATTGTCCTTTGGCAATTTATAAAGGTGATAACTTAAACAGTTACAATTCACCCTTGGCTTTAAAAATGTACCAGTCAGTAAGAAGTCAGTGTTCCCACATCCTCCCAGCTTCCTCCTGGAGTGGTGGGGAATGGTCCCTGGCAGCGGGACTACAAAGAGTCAGAGCTTCTGGCTGGAGTACAAGTAAGAGGCGGTTCATTATTGCAGCATCTGTGGGAATTTAAAAACTGAGAAAACCAACTGAAATTTGCTCTGCTTTTTATTATCACCATGAGCTGGCAGTTCTAAATTCTTTTAGTGAGATATTTTATTGTTCTTTGTTCTATATCAATCGTTGCAGTTACTGCTGAGTTTTAGCAGAATATATGTAAGCTTCCAATTAGCATATTTGATTATATATCCTTTAATAAGCTTTTTAATCTACTAGGAAGTTAACTCAGAGAACTCTCAGCTACAGTCAGCCCCTGACACAGGCAGATCCGGCTACATGGGTTTGTTTCAATAGTAAGAAAATAAGAGCAAGAACAGGTGAGAGTTTGGAATTGTTCTGCCTTGCTTTGGGCATAATTCAGTTCCTGTTTCCAACCCTGTGATTGTTTGGACTGTATATTTGACATAAACAATGAGTGACTGTAAAACAAAGAACCAGAGTTGAGTTAATTGAATTCTATCATTTCCTGTGATCAATTAGAACTTCCATTTTTGTTTAAAGTTTAAAACAGTGACCAACATTTTAAACTGAATGACTTCTCACCCACTAAGATGTCTATAACCCAAAAGATGGACAAGGATGTGGAGAAACTGGAATCCTTATGCTTTGTTAGTGGGAGGGTAAAATGCTCAGCCACTTGGAAAATAGTTTGGTAGTTTCTTAAAATGTTAAACAAAAATACCTTACATGGTCCGGCAATTCTGCTCCTAGGTATCTACCCATGAGAAATGAGTCACTCTCTGTTCTTTCGACCACATTCTATTTCTTAGAAGCAAGTCACTAAATACAGCCCACACTCAAGGAGAGGAGAATTAAGCTCCGCCTCTTGAAGGCTGGAGGTGAATAATTTGTGGACATATATTTAAACCACCCTCTGAACCAGGTATCGTTCTACATTATTCAGGAGGGAGATGTTTATGGTTGGAAAGTTGAGGATGCTATAAGGAAGAAATCTTTTTGCTTTCTTTTTGTCTTCTACAGATATAACATCATCCATGTCAAGCACAGGTCTATCCCTTTCTTCTCTTTATTCTTGCACTAAATATGCATTTTACAAGTCTTTATTATTACTGCTTATTTATTGCTGTCCTCAGTACATTCTGAAAATTTCAATAAATGCTGGGTTTCAGATTCCTGACGCTGCTCATAGATGTTATGCCCATCTTTTGAATCTGTCCTTGATATTTTGCCCTGTTTTTAGGAAACAGGACATAATTTTTTTTTAAACATCTTTATTGGAGTATAATTGCTTTACAATGGTGTATTATTTTCTGCTGTATAACAAACTGAATCAGCTATATGTGTACATATATTGCCATATCTCCTCCCTCTTGCGTCTCCCTCCCACCCTCCCTATCCCACCCCTCTAGGTGGTCACAGAGCACCGAGCTGATCTCCCTGTGCTATGCGGCTGCTTCCTACTAGCTATCTATTTTACATATGGTAGTGTATATATGTCCATGCCACTCTCTCACTTTGTCCCAGCTTACCCTTCCCCCTCCCCATGTCCTCAAGTACATTCTCCATGTCTGCATCTTTATTCCTGTCCTGCCCCTAGGTTCTTCAGAAGCATTTTTTTTTTTTTTTAGATTCCATATATATGTGTTAGCATATGGTATTTGTTTTTCTCTTTCTGACTTACTTCACTCTGTATGACAGTCTTTAGGTCCATCCACCTCACTACAAATAACTCAATTTCGTTTCTTTTTATGGCTGAGTAATATTCCATTGTACAAATGTGCCACATCTTCTTTACCCATTCATATGTCGATGAACACTTAGGTTGCTTCCATGTTCTGGCTATTGTAAATAGAGCTGCAATGAACATTGTGGTACATGGCTCTTTTTGAATTATGGTTTTCTCAGGGTATATGCCCAGGAGTGGGATTGCTGGGTCATATGGTAGTTCTATTTTTAGTTTTATAAGGAACCTCCATACTGTTCTCCATAGTGTCTGTATCAATTTACATTCCCACCAACAGTGCAAGAGGGTTCCCTTTCCTCCACACCCTCTCCAGCATTTATCGTTTGTCAATTTTTTAATGATGGCCATTCTGACTGGTGTGAGGTGATACCTCATTGTAGTTTTGATTTGCATTTCTCTAATGATTAGTGTTGTTGAGCATCCTTTTATGTGTTTGTTGGCAATCTGTATATCTTCTTTGGAGAGATGTCTATTTAGATCTTCTGCCCATTTTTGGATTGGGTTGTTGGTTTTTTTTGATATTGAGCTGCATGAGCTGCTTTTATATTTTGGAGATCAATCCTTTGTCAGTTGCTTCATTTGCAAATATTTTTGCCCATTCTGAGGGTTGTCTTTTCATCTTGTTTATGGTTTCCTTTGCTGTGCAAAAGCTTCCAAGTTTCATTAGGTCCCATTTGTTTATTTTTGTTTTTATTTCCATTTCTCTAGGAGGTGGGTCAAAAAGGATCTTGCTGTGATTTATGTCATAGACTGTTCTGCCTATGTTTTCCTCTAAGAGTTTTATAGTGTCTGGCCTTACATTTAGGTCTTTAATCCATTTTGAGTTTATTTTTGTGTATGGTGTTAGGGAGTGTTCTAATTTCATTCTTTTATGTGTAGCTGTCAATTTTTCCCAGCACCACTTATTGAAGAGGCTGTCTTTTCTCCATTGTATATCATTGCCTCCTTTATCAAAGATAAGGTGACCATATGTGCGTGGATTTATCTCTGGGCTTTCAATCCTGTTCCATTGATCCATATTTCTGTTTTTGTGCCAGTACCATACTGTCTTGATTACTGTAGATTTGTAGTATAGTCTGAAGTCAGGGAGCCTGATTAATCCAGCTCCGTTTTTCTTTCTTAAGATTGCCTTGGCTATTCAGAGTCTTTTGTGTTTCCATACGAATTGTGAAAGTTTTTGTTCTAGTTCTGTGAAAAATGCTGTAGTTTGAGAGGGATTGCATTGAATCTGTAGATTGCATTGGGTAGTATAGTCATTTTCACAATGTTGATTCTTCTAATCCAAGAACATGGTATATCTCTCCATCTGTTTGTAATCATCTTTAATTTCTTTCATGAGTGTCTCATAGTTTTCTGCATACAGGTCTTTTGTCTCCTTAGGTAGATTTATTCCTAGGTATTTTATTCTTTTTGTTGTAATGGTAAATGGGAATGTTTCCTTAATTTCTCTTTACGGTTTTTCATCATTAGTGTATAGGAATGCAAGAAATTTCTGTGTATTAATTTTGTATCCTGCTACTTTACCAAATTCATTGATTAGCTCTAGTAGTTTTCTGGTAGCGTCTTTAGGATTCTCTATGTATACTATAATGTCATCTGCAAACAGTGACAGGTTTACTTCTTCTTTTCCGATTTAGATTCCTTTTATTTCTTTTTCATCTCTAATTGCTGTGGCTAAAACTTCCAAAACTATGTTGAATAATAGTTGTGAGCGTGGGCAACCTTGTCTTGTTCCTGATCTTAGTGGAAATAGTTTCAGTTTTTCACCATTGAGAACGATGTTAGCTGTGGGTTTGTCATATATGGCCTTTATTATGTTGAGGTAAGTTCCTTCTATGCCTACTTTCTGGAGAGCTTTTATCATAAGTGGGTGTTGAATTTTGTCAAAAGCTTTTTTTGCATCTATTGAGATGATCATATGTTTTTTGTTTTTATTTATTTATTTATTTATTTATTTATTTATTTATTTATTTATTTATTTATGGTTGTGTTGGGTCTTTGTTTCTGTGCGAGGGCTTTCTCTAGTTGTGGCAAGTGGGGGCCACTCTTCATCGCGGTGCGCGGGCCTCTCACTATCGCAGCCTCTCTTGTTGCAGAGCACAGGCTCCAGACGCGCAGGCTCAGTAGTTGTGGCTCACGGGCCTAGTTGCTCCGTGACATGTGGGATCTTCCCAGATCAGGGCTCGAACCCGTGTCCCCTGCATTAGCAGGCAGATTCTTAACCACTGCGCCACCAGGGAAGCCCGATCATATGGTTTTTATCCTTCAATTTGTTAATATGGTTTATCACATTGATTGATTTGCGTATATTGAAGAATCTTCGCATTCCTGGGATAAACCCCACTTGATCATGGTGTATGATCCTTTTAATGTGCTGTTGGATTCTGTTTGCTAGTATTTTGTTGAGGATTTTTGCCTCTATGTTCATCAGTGATACTGGTCTGTAGTTTTCTTCTTTTGTGACATCTTTGTCTGGTTTTGTTATCAGGGTGATGGTGGCCTCATAGAATGAGTTTGGGAGTGTTCCTCCCTCTGCTGTATTTTGGAAGAGTTGGAGAAGGCTAGGTGTTAGCTCTTCTCTAAATGTTTGATAGAATTTGCCTGTGAAGCCATCTGGTCCTGGGCTTTTGTTTGTTGGAAGATTTTTAATCACAGTTTCAATTTCAGTGCTTATGATTGGTCTGTTTATATTTTCTATTTCTTCCTGGTTCAGTCTCAGAAGGTTGTGCTTTTCTAAGAATTTGTCCATTTCTTCCAGATTGTCCATTTTAATGGCAGATAGTTGCTTGTAGTAATCTCTCATGATCCTTTGTATTTCTGTAGTGTCAGTTGTTACTTCTCCTTTTTCCTTTCTAATTCTGTTGATTTGAGTCTTCTCCCTTTTTTTCTTGATGAGTCTGGCTAATGGTTTATCAAATTTGTTTATCTTCTCAAAGAACCAGCTTTTAGTTTTATTCCTCTTTGCTATCATTTCCTTCATTTCTTTTTCATTTATTTCTGATCTGATATTTATGATTTCTTTCCTTCGGCTAACTTTGCGGTTTTTTTGTTCTTCTTTCTCTAATTGCTTTAGGTGTAGGTTAGGTTGTTTATTTGAGACGTTTCTTGTTTCTTGAGGTAGATTGTATTGCTGTAAACTTCCCTCTTAGAACCACTTTTGCTGCATCCCATAGGTTTTGGGTCGTCGTGTTTTCATTGTCATTTGTTTCTAGGTATTTTTGATTTTCTCTTTGATTTCTTCAGTGATCTCTTGGTTATTTAGTAGTGTATTGTTTAGCCTCCATGTGTTTGTAATTTTTACAGATTTTTTTCCTGTAATTGATGTCTAGTCTCATAGTGTTGTCATCGGAAAAGATACTTGATACGATTTCAATTTTCTTAAATTTACCAAGGCTTGATTTGTGACCCAGGATATGATCTATCCTGGAGAATATTCCATGAGCACTTGAGAAGAAAGTGTATTCTTTTGTTTTTGGATGGAATGTCCTGTAAGTATCAATTAAATCCATCTTGTTTAATGTATCATTTGAAGCTTGTTTTTCCTTATTTATTTTCATTTTGGATAATCTGTCTATTGGTGAAAGTGGGGTGGTAAAGTCCCCTAGTATTATTGTGTTACTGTCGGTTTCCCTTTTTATGGCTGTTAGCATTTGCTTTATTTATAGAGGTGCTCCTATGTTGGGTGCATAAATATTTACAATTGTTATATCTTCTTGAATTGATCCCTTGATCATTATGTAGTGTCCTTCTTTGTCTTTTGTAATAGTCTTTTTTTTTTAAAGTCTATTTTGTCTGATATGAAAATTGCTACCCCAGCTTTCTTTTGATTTCCATTTGCATGGAATATCTTTTTCCATCCCCTCACTT
Organism: Balaenoptera borealis; assembly: GCF_965194805.1. Classification (NCBI taxonomy): domain Eukaryota; kingdom Metazoa; phylum Chordata; class Mammalia; order Artiodactyla; family Balaenopteridae; genus Balaenoptera; species Balaenoptera borealis. The sequence continues at coordinate 10,579,834 of NC_138877.1, forward strand.
TCAGTCTGTATGTGTCCCTAGGTCTGAAGTGGGTCTGTTGTAGACAGCATATATACAGGTCTCGTTTTTGTATCCATTCAGCCAGTCTATGTCTTTTGGTTGGAGCATTTAATCCATTTACATTTAAGGTAATTATCAATATGTATGTTCCTATTACCCAGGACATAATTTTAATGTCATTAGATATAATTATTGCCAGGGCCCCAGGAATGCCGAGATCTTGATCATCTATTATCAGTGATCCTTCCCACAGGCTCGGAAATCTCTCTGTGCACAGGAACAATAGCAGAAGGGTATCAAAAGACGTCTTTATTAATAGCTGTGCAAATGTCTGAGAATTATAGTAAAGTACGAGGGCTCCCACTTGCTTCTGAACCTAAATGTTAGGACTGAGCAGGCCCCGTCATGCCACAGGGCGGGACGGGGATCTATCCGTGTATCCAGCTGTACTTAGCAGCCCAGCTGCGTGCACAGAGGAAGGAGCACACATGATGGGTACCACCTGGCGATGCTGTGACCACCTCCAAACAATGTTACAGAGCTCGGTGATTCACACTAGCAACTCCCCTCCCCTAGAAGGTGCTGCAAAGGGCTGGACAGAGTAGCCTGGCTGGAGGTATGTTGTCCCTCCCTCATGTGCCCTTTGCTGCTTCCAAGTCTGGCCTCACCAGCGGGCTTGCTGTGTGCCCCACTGTCTTGCTGTCTTCTTTTTAAAATTTATTTATTTTATTTTTGGCTGTGTTGGGTCTTCATTGCTGTGCACAGGCTTTCTCTAGTTGCGGAGGGCAGGAGCTACTCTTCATTGCAGTGCGTGGGCTTCTCATTGAGGTGGTTTCTCTTGTTGCAGAGCACAGGCTATAGGCGCTCCTGCTTCAGTAGTTGTGGCACGTGGGCTCAGTAGTTGTGGCTCGTGGGCTCTAGAGCGCAGGCTCAGCAGTTGTGGTGCATGGGCTTAGTTGCTCCACGGCATGTGGGATCTTCCTGGACCAGGGCTCGAACCCATGTCCCCTGCACTGGCAGGTGGATTCTTAACTACTGCACCACCAGGGAAGCCCCGGTGTCTTCTTCTTGTTGGAGACTATTTGCAATTATACTCAAAATGTCACTTTTTAGAAGATCCACTCAGCCAATCCGCTGGGTGTTCTTACAGCCAGCATAGCTTCCTGATTTCATCATTCTGTCATAGAGGAACCCTCCTCTTTAAGGGAAGCAGCAGAGCAAAGCTCAGATTGCCTGGGTGTCAGTCCTGGTTGGGTGACATCAGGGAAGTCACCAGTCCTTTTTCAGCCTCAACTTACTCTTCTAAAAAATAGATACAATAGTATCTATGTCATTGGGTTGTTGTGAGGATTGATACCTACATTCTGTATACATATATACATGTATGTGAGTGTGTATGAAAAATCCTTGGTAAACAGCAAGGCCCCAATGCACACAGCTGTCATTATTGTCTTATCACTTTTTACTTAATGGGAAGTTTATTCCATGTGTGATTGGTGATGATCTGAAGTAGGAAGATAAAGAACCCATAGCATACAGGGCATCAGAACGTTCCCTGGACGTTTATACTTCTAGGTTTGAAGTTCTGGTTCACTATGGTTCCCCTCATTAGCCTTCGAAATTCCACTTGGAGAATGCCGTGGAGAACTGTCATCCTGCTTGCTGCCTCTTCTGGCCTTGATTCCTTTGTCCCGTTTCAGTGGCCTGACGCTCGTCCTGGGAATTACCGCCGCTGGTGAGTCTTTTCCACATTTGCATGGCTCACACTATGGACGTCACCTTGGGTCTATTTCTGATCTCTGCGTAACATCTTGACACTGGACTGTGGGAACACGAGGAGCTGTGCGTTTTATGTTCCCCAATCCTTGAACAAAAATTGCAAAGTGTTCTTCTGTCTTCTCAGAGAAAAACTGTCCCCCTCTTGTTCTTTTTCATCTTCAGGAAGTGACAACTGTTGCTGTATGTATGACTGGTTAAAATTCCTTCATTTCATTTAAAGGATCCTGCTTGATGCCTGCTTTGCAGCATCAGGACTACCGGGGAGCAGGGCTCTGTTAAATGTGAATTTTGAGATTTATGGGGAAGATCAGGACAGCTACACAACCGTCTGAAAAGTGAACAAGGCAGCCAAATTGCTGCTGTATTTTTTTTTGAAATGCTGCATCACTGCTTTGATGTTTTTTATGCTTCATACATACGCTGCTGGGTTTATACTGGAACCACTGCAAACTGATAGAAAACTAAGAAGAAATCCACTCTCCTTTGCCACTTCCAAGTCTTTTTCGAGCTGAATGTTCAGTTTCCTGCAGTTCTAGAAGGGAAGCCCTGTTCTGGAGTGTGTGTTCCTCGTGCGTGAGGTCCCAGAGGGCAGCTCCAGCAGATCCCAGCGATGGGTGGTCCTTCCCCCGCAGCTGCTCCTTCCAGAGCATGTTTAATTTCAGACCATCGGAGAGACCTTTGCTCCAAAGTAATTTGAACTGCCCATCTCTGTGGCAGTCAGCACACTATCTGTGGCTCAAACAGAATGGATAGTTGTGCCTGTTTCCTTTTAGTTTTCCCCTGTAGATGAGGGAGCAGCAGAGAAACTGAAGGACGTCAGGAAAAGCAGCGAACACCGCCACATCCCCTGGTCTTGTTTGTTTGCCCAGTACTCCCCAGTTTGGCCCTTCCTCACCCAGCGTCTTCAACTCTCGTCCATTTGGCGTATATGGGAATCCAGCCCCCAGAAAGGCAGGGTCCCTTCTCCCTGGCTGGCACCTCTTGGGTGCTCCCTCGGGTCTTCCTTGGGCACAAAGTTCCTGGCAAAGCTGCGCATTACAGGATTGAGACAAAATGGATACCACACACCATCTTGGGAATTTCTTCAGAAAACTGTTTGACAGGCTTGGAAACCAAGGAATGGGGGTAGGGATTCTCTGAGAAGAAAAGATGAGATTCAGACAGCTTTGAAGTGGTGGAGGGGGAGAAAGACGGGGTAAGGAAGGGTCAGGCTGGAGGAGGCCCCCTGGAAGAGCCCTTCTGAATCCAGGTAGAGCTCCCGTCTCTGACTCTCCTGGGAGCGCTGCACTCAAGCCTCCCCAGGGAAGCAGGGACCATGTGGGGAAACGACCCGTACACTCCAACCACCGGAGAACAACAAGGTCAGGTGACTTTCAGGGTTAGGCTTTTTTTTAATGTGGTAGTAGCATTTCAGTCTCTTCCTTATTCCAAAAATAGCTTCCACCTACCTGCTGATGCCTGAAATCCTTGTAACAGGAGAGAAAGCCTCTGATGCCCGATAAGGAGATAAAAGACTTCATTATGCAAATCTACAGTGGAGCAGCTCTGTCTGAAACATTCATATGAAAATGTCACCAATCAGCTTTTCATCAGGCGGGATGACTGATAACCACGGGAATGGCAGAGGCTTCCGCCACCCTTGACGTGAGCACAGGGATGGGAAGGCGAGGAAGCCCCAACATAGGGCTGGCACCCGCTGTGCCCACAGGAGCAGCGTGGTGATGTTTCCCGAGATGACTCGGATTTAGGGCAGCGAATCCACGCGCGTGCCTGGTGTGATGATCTTCTGGGTCTTGGGGTGGAGCCATGCGGCCAGGGCGTGAAGGTGGGTCTTCCGCCGGACTGAATTCCTCCTGCTGTCAGTGCAGTTGTTCGTCACATTCTGAAGCTGGGGACCTGGGCGTGGGAGTGAGGCGGGTTGGGTCGGGGGGTAGGGCGGCCAGGCGGAGAGGTGAGAGCCTCTGCGGTCAGGTGTGGATTAAGTCGCTGGAAGCAGAGCTCCTTGGGGCTGCAGCTTTAAGTTACATCCTACCTTGCACTGTCTCCCAGGTGTGTTGATTCAGTCTTATCTCAAATGACGCCTGGTCTCAGGTGTGTTGTGGGGATTTAGGGAAGCACTTGGAGCAGCTCCATGAGGAGGTATCACGGGGAGAACGGGGTCTTCCTCCCCTCCCAGGACTCTGGTGCCAGGCTGGGTCCCAGCAGTGAGGTGAGCGGTCGTGGTCGTGGTCAGCAGGGGTGGGTGTGGGTGTGAGGATGAACCAAGCTGACAAGGGAGCCTGCCTTCCAGTACGCGGAGACGCTTGTCTCGAGAACGCCGCGAAGTATCCGGGGGGCCTTGGAGACATGCTTGTATCTGGAAATCAGAACGGCAGGGGACTTGATCATCTAGGCCTAAGAACTGAATGTTCCCATCTGGGGCACGCGGGCTTCCAGCACCTGTGCATCTCTTGCTGGAACCCTGCTTTCTGATGGGCTTGAAAGACGCAGCCATCATGCATCAGCAAGTGTAGTTCCCAGAGGCTTCATTTCCTCCTGTTGCTGTTACTTATTTTCCTTCACAAGGAATAAGGTCTCAGCAAATTGATGAATTGATCATTCCCACCGCTGTAATTTTAGCAGCTCCAGCCGAGCTTGAGGAAAAATAATCAAACAGCGTGTCATTTTGGTAGTTCTTTACCCCAGGCCCTTGGTAAGCTTTTCCCTGACTATCTAATTTCCTTCCTCTGATTTTATTTTTCTCTGTAGAGCTTCCCTGGTCAATTATTTATCTTGTTTCTTGGCTGTTTTCTCTTCTAGACCATAAGTTCCATGAGGACAGGGATTTTTTTGTCTGTTTTATTCATTGATTTTATTTATTGTTTTATTTACTGAATGTCTAGAACAGTGTCTGGCACATCATGAGTGCTCCACACATATTTGTTGAATGAATGAACTAATCAAACTGTCCTATTTTCTGCAAACAGATGTTCAGCATTTGATAATTTCAGAAACAGTTGCATCTAACTTCTTGGAAGACCAGCTAATTCTCCATTCTCTGTGCTACTGGAGAGTTGAAGTAGTCAGACACAAAATGTGAGTTATTTCATTGGCTTTGGAATACTCCACACTAGGTTATGACTTCCATTTCTATGGCTTCTATCATCGTTATGCCCAGTTTTCAGATGCCCAGGTCATTTTAAATACTTATAGAATGGTGTAGCAGAAGGTGTCCTACGGGATGGAGTTTCAAAGCTGAGTAAGACATGGTCCATGTCCCTAAGAGCTCATAGTCTAGTGGGAGAGTTAGATTTATTGCCAAATAACTAAATGAGATGCAATTCATGCAATAAGAGTAATATATAAGGAAGCATGTGGATTTCACATGGGTGGTCAGGAAAGTCCATGGAGCAAATGATGCTCAAATAGGGTTTTAAGGAAGAAACAGGCTATTACGTGACCAACAAGATGGGGAGAAAGTCAATGTCAAGTCACAGAGATGTAAAAGAGTGGCTTGGTATCACTGGACCGTTATGTGTGTAGTCAGGAGAGGCAGGGATAACACGACTGAAGTGAACATGGGATGTACCTCTAGCTTTGGGCCCTGGTCACTCTCATAATGTTTCAGACCTGTATGTCCCACTAGTGGCTGGGCATCACAGGAACAGTGACACTCCACTTGGCTAGGATCTATCTAATTCCTTTACATTAATTTCTTGAGAAGAAATCATACGACCGATTTTTTTTTGTGGCCAAATATCAAAAGACAGAAGTATAACAGGGACTTCCCTGGTGGTCCAGTGGGTAAGACTCTGTGCTCCCAATGCAGGGGGCCCGGGTTTGATCCTTGGTCAGGGAACTAGATCCCGCACGCATGCTGCAACTAAGAAGGCCACGTGCCATAGTGAAGATCCCGCGTGCCGCAACTAAGACCCAGCACAGCCTAAATAAATAAATAAATAAATAAATAAAATATTTTAAAAAAAGAAGTAGAACAGTTTCATGCCTAAGAATTTCATGAAGTAGACTCAGAATCAAGTTTGAATTCATATGCTCCAGGGTCCCAGAATGACACTGGTTGCCTGTGGCTGCTAGAATGACCATGTTCTCTTCTTTCACATAGAAGAGGAAAAGGGACCGTTGAAATTCCTCCTTTGCCTATGAAAGCAAAACTTGCAAGTAATGGAAGAAAGGATGAGGGAGAGGAGCAGAGAGCAGAGTTTGGATCATTTTTATGTGGGCATGTGGTCACTTGGGCTGCTGTGGCTCTTGTAGCCTGTAGCTGAGAATGTTCGAGAGCTCCTGCTTGCTTAATTAGGGGCGACCTTTGTCATCTTTTAGAAATAAAGCATAGAACATGTACAGTGGTTCCTCAGTATCCGCAGGAGATTAGCTCCAGGACTCCCTTCAGGTGCCAGAATCCAGGGATTGCTCAAGTCCCTTATATAAAATGGTGTAGTATTTGCATATAACCCATGCACATACTCTCATATACTTTAAATCATCTCTGGATTACTTGTAATACCTAATACAATGCAAATGATATGTAAATAGCTGTAAATACAGTGTAAATGCTGTGTAAATAGCTGCCAGTGTACAGCAAATTCAAGTTTTGCTTTTTGGAATTTTCTGGAATTTTTTTCGGAGTATTTTTGATCTGTGGTTGGTTGAATCCTTGGATGCAGAACCCGCAGATATGGAGGGCTCACTGTACAAGGATGGAAAGCAAGAGGCTCAGAGTCAGATGTGGCTACTCTTCATGGTCCAGTGGTGCAGCCATAAGTCACGTCATCAAGTCTCAGTTTCTTGTGCACTCAATGAAAATAGAATTGTAGCTGGAGTTCACTGAATCCTTCATAAAAATACTCTAAAAGTGTTCTTATAACTTCTAGATTTAAGAACAATGAAATGTAAAAGAAATCCCTACCCATCACCATAATGCCTTAGACATAGGTTAAGGCACCCAGACTGTTAATGAAGTTCTGTAGATAACAATCTAGACTTTTATATGAATCTTTATATTTGAGAGAGATTTGACTACAGTACTGAGGCATCAAGCTCATGGCAAGCTTTTTAGAGAGAACTCTTCCTCAGGAAGCAGGTTTTCCACTTACAGGATGAAGCATGAAAATCAACATGTATTTTATAGAAAAAAAAGGGTGTATTTAATGTATATAAATTTCTTTACCTTGGCAAGTATTTATTTACAATTGATGATTGATACCAACAGTTGAGGTAAAGATATACATGAGGTATAAATATAATATTTAAAGGCAATATCATATTTTATTTCTATTGGCAAGATAACAATGAATAAAATACTGTAGTATTTGACAAATAAGCTTGCTGCATCTTTCTCTTTTTTTTTTTAAGATGCACTGTGTTGTTAGGCAGCAGTGATGTGATTCGTATGTGCATAAAAATTAAAAAGTCAGGTAATTTGAAGAGAAGGGGAGTCAGAAATAAAACCATGTTTGCTTTATTCTAAGTATCCTCTAGGTCCCAGCTTCTCAAGGTGTGGTCTTCGGGCTGGCAGGCTGGGCATCCCCGAAGCTGGTTCAAAATGCAGAATCTCAGGTCCACCTCAGACTGCCTGAATCGGAGGCTTAGTGTAACAATATCTGAGGGTGATCCGAGTGCTGCTAAGGCTGGAAAAGGCCTGCTCTAGGTGACACAACACCATTCATCCTTGTGTGCCTGTCATATTTCCTGAAAACATATGATCCCATCTCTGGAGTAGGATCAGCATTAAGCTAAATTAAAATTCACTAATGATCTTGTCTATGCATATTAAAGTAATCTGGCATATGTGGTTAAATTTAAGATGTATGGAAGAAGTGAATTTGTTTTGCTCACAGAGCAAATGGAAAATTATGGGTTTGCTGCCACCTTCTTCAGTAGGCAAGGAAACAAAAAATTCCTAGATCACAATTCAAACAGTATGATTTTACTGGTACCATACAAAACTCATATATAGCATTTTTATTTCTCTCAATAAAAGAATTGCACATTGCTGATAAAAGAAAACATTATATAAACGCATACAATATAAAAAGAAAAGAAAGGAAAACACTCTTTTTTTTTCTCCAGCATGAATTGCTAAGTTATGATACCAATCTCTCCCTGAAACCAAACACAATAAATTATCTTCCTCTCTAGCATTGTTGAATTACAATAAAAAACCAACTTAAATCCATTAGCAATTGGTTAAGGATAGTCAATTTGCTTAGTCTATACAATAATAAATAAGGTTGGGTCAAATGCATAGGTAGCTTGACTGACTAATGAAGAAACATGGAATTTAACAGACCTGTTTATATTTTCTAAAACTAATTGAAGAACACAGTTTTGGTCTTAACATTAGTTTAAAAACCCTGTCTTTCAGATTGCAAAACTTTAATGAAGTCTATCTTAAGAGCATCATATGTAGCAACAGTAGAATTCCCTGAAGCTGAAATGGTCCAGGACTCTTGAATGACCATCATCTCCCTTAATCTGGTGTCCAGAGTTAAATTCAGTGCAATACATTGGTAAGAAAATGCCAATTAACTGTGACCAAATAGGCCACTGGTCAACTAGAATGACATTTAAGAACATTATGAAATGTAAGTATGAAAACGCAACAAAACACAGAGGCTCCCTTTGGCTGTGAATCTGCAAAAGCCATTATATTCAGCTCTCATCAGCAGGGAAATACAGGCTCTCTTTCAGTCACTGGGCTGACTCTAGTGGTCCATGGGCATCTAACATGTCACTGAAACTGTATCTGCTGGCCCCACGGCAAGCGGTAATCTAGCCTTACATTCGGGAACAACTCCTCACCCACTTCTTTGCTTTAAAGAGGACTAAATATTATTTTCCTTGCTTTATCCAACACCCCACTCTCAGTTTTTGAATAACACAAACAAGCTGACAACATGTAAGGACCATTTAATGTGTTTTCCTTTGGTTGGCTAACCTTTGGTAAGACATCAGGGCGGACTACATATTTTCACACTTTGGTGTCATCAGCAGATTCTGCTCAGCTTACAGGACGGTGGGGAGACAGCGCCCAGAACAACTTTGAAAGAACCAGGTGAGGAAGGGACTCACCGAATCAGACTCATTCCTTTTCAAAATAATATGCAATTATATATAAAATTGATATTTTACATCATATATACAGTAAAGATAGAGATATACACACATATGTACATATGCTATACATACATTTATTTACAGTTAAGAATACGCTTCTTAGAAGCCTTTAAATAGCAAATTAGGCAATGCACAAGGAATAATCCATTTAATTTTAAGTAACATAGATAAATGTTCTGATTTTTAAAAATATTATATTAGTAGGGATGTAGCCGTCTCCAGGAAGGCTAGGAAAGTTCTCAGAAATTCTTGCATCTTCAACATTCCGACTTCTCAGTGCTTCCATTTATAAGCATTGTCAATCGGTTTCTCTCTCTCCCTTGCTTTCTCATGCGCACACTCTCTCCCACAAGTGTTTGCTTTCACTTCCTCTTCCCTGAGTTTGATGTCACACTGGGGAAAACTCAGATTTTAGTTTCTGGACCCTCAGCAATGAGGGGCTGAAAAGAGTTTCTAATCCTGGCGACTTCCGCTGCACACAGATGTCCAAAGGCTTTATTGTACCATTCTGGGGAGTGACCTCTGCGGGGACAAAAATCAGAAAGGAAGTGGGAAAGTCTTTTCCCGAATCACGACAATTTGTCACGGTCGACAGGGCTGTGCTTGTGCCCTGAATGTCAGCCCACCTGCATGACACTCGGGGCTGCTGCTCCGAGGCTCTGAGAACCTCATTCTGTCAACAGGGGCCTTGAAAATGCCTTTTTGGCCAAGTATTCGGTCTATCTTTCCAGTATTCACCGGGTGCTTTAAAATGACAGCGTCTCCTCAGGGGTGATTCAGACTTAATTCTAGAATTTACTGAGAAAACCCAGCTTATATCCACCCAGACCAAGAACTCAGCATCATGAATGCCTTGAAGGGGTTGGATTTAAGTTAGTTCCCTCTCAAAGGAGGACAACTGGAGGGAGCTGCAAAAGGGACAGGCTGAGAAGAAACACAAGAGGACTCGTATTTACTGAGCACCTACTACATCCCGGGCTCTAGTGCTGGTGTTTGCCCCGTGCCCGAAGCACAGAAGTATAAGTGGGACAAAACGGAAAATAAAGGTGAGCAGAGGACTTTCTCCTGAAAGTCAGAATTTTAGCAAGGGCGGAAAGAGGAAAAGCGAGGGGGAGGCACACGTAATCTTCTAGAAAGCATGTTAATGGCAAGAGGAATAAAAGGACAGTGAAATAAGGGACCAGATGAGAAACAGGGCCCCAGCGAATGTGCGGTGAGCCCGCGCCCGCCGCCCCCAGGAGCCCGCTCACCTCAGGTCCACCCTGCAGATGTGCGTCAGCCTCGACTTGCCGGACCCACACGGCTCCATTAAGTACTGAGAGTCCATCACCACGGCCCGCACACCACCCATGAGCTGGGCTTCCTCGTGCTCCACGGAGAGGGACACCAGGGTGCACATTCCTTTGGGCAAATCAGTCTTCCAGGTCCTGCAGCAAAACAAACCCGCACGTCGGAATTAGGGCTGAGAGAGAAAGAAAACCCTGAGCACAGCGCTGAGGTTTACACTTATATTTTCTTGCTCAAATTCCAAGCCCAGTTACTTGGACTAAGCTAATGGTTTCCATAAGCGCATGTGAACTTTATACCGTGCAGTTGAAAGCAAGGGTCTCAGCCCTCTGACCCAGAGGTCAGAAACGGTCTTGCAGCTTTCAGAGCTGCTTTCGGAATCCCAAACTGAGGCTGCGGAGGCTCCCGCACATTACTGAAGGGCTGGTCTCACCGTTTGGGAATTAGGACTCGCCCATTCAAGTCTTTCACCAAATATCTATTGGGTGTGCCAAGCTCTGAGAAGCCACTGAAGACATAAAGGTCTACAGCCCAGGAGGAGAAACAGACCTACCAAGAGAACCCTAAAGCACCACGGCAAGTGCAGTGATATGGCTGTGCAAAGAGCGCTCTGAGATCATGTACAGGGGATGGCTTCCTGGAGGAGGTGGTGCTCAACTCAAGTCTGAAAGGATGCTTAGCTTGAAGAAAACTAGATACATGCAGACTGCTAATTGCCTTCAAGTCCCTGAGTGGCTCTTGAGCAGGAGAAGAAATAAATACAGTTGATTTGCCTCCAGAAAGCAGAGATATGAAGGTATGTTTTAATTTAGTGCAGACAAGAGCCGTCTCACAATGTGTACTCTTCAAAAATGGAATGGGCTATATGAGGGGTAGTGAGTTCACTGTTCCTGGAGCTATTCAAGCATGGGGGGCGGTGTACCACTTGGGAAAAGGTTGTAGATGGAAGTCAGGAATCATGAGAGCATCTCTGTAGCAACCATTTCTACCATAGGATGTAGGTTTGATTATTATAATCTTAGTTATTTACATTACAAGTCCTATCCCCTTGCTTAGTTGTCTCATCTCTAACTTCGTCCTGTCCTACCTCACCAGAAAGAGAAACTATTACCTAGAACTAGGGAATAAGCAAGCCCTACACAAATGCTTAGCAACTTCTCCATGGGTGTGACCATTCTCTTTTCATGCATAAGGCTGTGATTAATAACAAAGACTGAAAGCTGTACAGATTTGTGGGGATAGGAGACCAGCCTCATGCGTGCTAGCCTAGACAAGGAGACGCTCTGAAAACAGGAAGTGCCTCAGCCCTGGACTCCTCTCCATACCTGTCACTTTCTACCTCTTGTATCATAATCACAAGGAATTCCTGCTGCAGGAAACACATCTGGTTCATTATTAATCCTCTTGGGTGCCGAGTTCTCCCTCAGCCTCATGGTCCACCCACCTTCTTCTTCAAGTCTTGGATCAAATATCAACACAGTGAGACTCTGCTCTGACCACTATATTTGAAATTCTACCCTTTCCTATCATCCCCCTAAGATAAGTAATCCTATCCCCCTTGCTCATTATTTATTGACTCTATTCCTATCCCCCTTGCTCATTATTTATTGACTCTATCTCCCTAATAAAATATAAAGGGTTGTGGTCTGTTGTGCTCCCTGCAGTATCCCCGGAGCCTCCAACGTGCCTGGCACGAGGCAGTGATGGAATGATGCATGAGAAACAGCAGGCGGTGGCACTGCAGGGTGAGTGGAAGGAGGGCGGTTCCATGCACGGACTCCGGCCCTCGGCCTCCCCTAAGGGAGTGAAGAGGCAGGCCATGGCATGGCTCCAACCCCCCGTGGCTGCCGTCCTAGAGCGATTTGATCTTCTGCTTGCGAGAGTGAAGGTGTAAAGTTTAACTTCCACGAGATGAGTGATGTCCCAATCACTGTGGTAATAAGCCACCCTTACAACCGCCCACGTTCTCCACCAGGGTCCCAAGCTTGCTAAGATAAACACATATACTTAGGGGAAAAAATGACCCTTAAAATTCAAGGTCCTAAGGACCAATTCCAAAGGCATAAAATAGCCCATGTGAAAAGTAACCTTTAGTTTGCCATCAAGACTAGTTTAATAAAGAAACTATTTAAATTACACATTTGGGAATTTCACTAGTGATTCTTTTTATACTGCTAATATATGAGAAGAGACAGCATTCACCATCGGTTATCAATTAAAAAAAAGGATGTATTGATTTAATTATATTTTATTTGGGTTTGTTAGAATCCTCAGTCCCTCTTCTTTCTGATTCAGTCCTGACTCACCAGCCCATGTACACAGCTCTGCTGTGCAACTTCCTATTGCTGGTTGAGCTTCCCCCTCCAAACCCAGAGAGCAGGGGTCCGGAACTCAACCCAAAAATCTATTAGAAGCAATATTTCGACAGTAGACACCAGTCTTGCAAGCCCTGTCAAGCCCTGAAACCTCTCTGGACATCCAAGTGTCTCAGCATAGCTGGACCTTCAGGGCTCTGTCTAGGTTTCCATGCCTGGTAATGAATTATGAGCAGCTGAAGTTATACAGAGGAATTTTGAAGTTACACACACTCCAGATTGAGAGTTACACCACTGAAGACTTGCTTTCCCAGGGGCAGAAAGGCCAAATCAGGAGAAAAGCCAGTCAGGTTCAGTTTGCATAATTTAGCAGAAAGTACAACTGGACAAACAACAGTTATTTTGGGGGACTCTGTTCCGAGGAAACGAACAATATTTATGGCTTAATAAACCGTATGCTCCATAATGAAAGGGGCCATAAGAGAACCCAGCAGAGCTGTGAATTGGGTGACAGAAGCAGGAAGTCGGGCATAAAAACAGCAAAGTCAGTTTTCACTGAGAGAAATGAGGGCCGGCTGAGTGTTGCCAGTGGAGGCTGAACTTAGGTGGGAGACCTCTGAAATGCTTAAACCTGCGGCTCTTATCCAGCTTTTGGAGCAGAGCATCTTAAACCCCGGAGGCAGGCTTACCTGAGAACCAGGAAGTCTCTGGAAGGGTGAGGCGCCATGCTGTTCTGCACGTACTGATAGATTTCTGTTTGCTTGTCCAGCGTTTCCACCACCTTCCACTGCACGAAATCCTCATCCCACAGGTGGCGCTCCCTCAGCACGCGATTCAAAACCACCGAGGGGGGCGCTTCCACCTCCACAGAAGCCTTCCATAGCCTCAGCGGATGCCCGTCTCCCACCTTGGGAAAGATACCAGCACAGGCTGAAGAGGTTGCTGGTTCCAACACAACCTACCATCCTTCACTGGGTGTTCAAAAAACATCACTGAGTACGTAACTTGAAAGAGTGACTCTGCATACCTCAGGTTTAGAATTTTTAAATGTTTATCCTTAAGCTGAAAAGAAGAATACTGATAATAAAAATGATAACCACCAACACACAGTGCTCCCTGTGTACCAGGCATTGTTCTGATTTTTAAACAGCCCTCCTCTGACAGTGGTCCTACTATTATGTCCATTATGCAAATAAGAAAACAGAGGCACAGAGAGGCGAGTGACTCGCCCAACGTCACACAGCTACGGGACAGAGCCAGGCCTGGGCTCCAGCAGTCCGGCTCCACAGTCTGCAGTCTGATTATGTGCAAACAGACTCTAGAGTGGGTGGTTGACTGATTCGTGTGTGGTGAAGCCCTGGGAACAGAGTAGCCATTTTAAAAGCAAAACAAATCCCTGGTTGTAAGACTTGGCTCTTAGGGGGTAATTTTTTCCAAGACCTGAGATTACCTTTTTGAAAGCAAGATCTGTGTTGTCTGTGTTGGAACACGTGACCCATCCTTTGAACTTTTCCTTGGCTTCCTTCTGGAGGCCCTGGATGAGATGCTCCAGGTACGTGTGGAAAGTGGCCCCGCTCTCCTCCATCTGGGCCCCCAGGTCTTCCAGAGTTGGGGGATGCACCTCAGCCTCCATATATGAGTTATGAGACTGGGCCACCATCTCAAGCGGGACCTGAACCGATGGACGCACAGAAGAGCAACACACTGAGCTACAGAAGTGCTGAGACTGACAGAGAAAGCAAAGTAGCATCGCCAAAGACCACGGTACGGGCGATGGGCTGAGTGCCGTGGGGCAAGAGATGTTTGTCTAAGATCAGCGAAGGGGTCGGGGGCGGGCTTCCTCAAGTCAGGAAACCCAAATCTGGTTGAGGCTATATTTATTATTCAAAACACTGCCATGACTTCCCATTCATTCTTTCCATTTTCCTTTGATTTTACTTATTATATACATTTTTATTCAGTTTGGCAAAACTTGGGCTCAGGAAACTTAAAGTGCACAGACTTAAGGGGAACGTCAAGCATGGCTTAGAGGCAGCTTTAACTTTGTGGCACACTTTTCCCTTTTACAAATGACAACTTTGCCCCAACAAGTATGCCGGAAGTCTAGTTCACTTAATCCTTTAGCGTATCTGTAGCTGTATTCATAAGCTGTCACTGATTCTGAGTTCACAGCGATTGTTCAGTATCACACATTCACACACACACACACACACACACACACACACACACTGAATCTAATCAAGTCCCGAGGTTACATCAAATATACCGTACTTGGCTGGCTGGCCTGGGACCTGGCACCTGAAGTTGATGCAACTGTTTTCATAAAAACCATCATCATGGTAAACCCAGGTGTCTTTAGCCGTCAAAGCCTCAACTATTCAATATATAAGCTCACTCCTCACATTTCTAGGAGGCAAAGACCAGACCTATCGAGTGCACCATTGTCATTATAAAATCAGGAAAAACCAGAAATAAGCCATAAATGCAGCAACCACTCCAAGCGTCTTAGCGAGTTCCAAGAGCTATAAGGAAGGCAGTTGGAGCCTTTCACTCACCTCAAAAAGCCTGTCGCATTCCATGATCATGTGGGCCAGCCCCTGAGCTGCGGCCAGATTCTCACTGAGGTCTTTTTGATCTGGCTTCCCGGAGGCATATTTCTTCTGGCTAACTCTGTAATTGAAGGGGAGAGTCCTCAGCGGATCCCAAACCCAAGAGCTTTTCACAGTACAGAGCTCATCGCTTTGTCATGTCTTCATGCCCAGATGCCACCCAGATCCCATACTTTCTCATTTCCAAATAAAAACAGTGACTACACATCTTAGATATCCTGAGTCATGCTAAGAGTCTGACAGTTCATAATGGAAAACCTTGGAAAAATACACGGGCAGGAATAACTGTTGGGGGAGAAATTAATCTATTTTTCCCAAGTTTGAAACTACTTCACTGCAAGCTGCCGTGCTTGGGCCTTAAATCTAGCCTTTTAAAATTGAAGATTGTAAAATACTACTTTGTGTACTTTTTCCCTCCTTCCCACTAACACACACAAAACAAAACAAAACAAAACTCCAGGCTTTCGGGATCACAAAGGACACTGTGCTGCTTTGATAATTCCCTGATGCTGAGCCACACAAATTATGTTCCTCCAAACATTTTCTGATTATGAATGAAGTGCTGACAAATCCCCAACTTGAAATACAGCGGGAGTGTTTTTAAGTAGCCATGGGGAATACCTGGTTTAGGATTAGGGTTCTTGCTGAGGAAAACCCACCTGGGGGAGCTTTCCTTCTTCAGTAAATTCAGATGGAAGAGGGAGGGGGCCAGACACACAGCCAGGTTCATGGGCGTCATCTGATTCTCCTCCACCGCGTGGACCACGTCGTTGAGGAAGCACAGCAGCGTCTGCAGCACCTCCCTGCTCTCATCGGCCAGCAGCAGGACGGCCGCCTGCACTGCCTGCAACTGCTGCTCTTTGGGGACGTCTGCAGAAAACGCGGTGCCGGGAGTTAGAGGGACAGCCGCAGAAGGAGCCAGCGGGAGAGGGGGAGCGAGCGCTCCCTTCCTGCGAGCACGCTCAGGGTCACTGTCGGCATCAACAGTGACATGACAACGGCTAAGGGCGCGGAGCTGCCCCAGGTGGTGAGAAGCTTGACGAGCTGCCGTTGGAAGGAACCCCCCAGTCTCACTCCAGAACCCATAGTCTTAACAGCGAGGCTGGACTTGGCAAGGAACACCCTGCGCTGGCTTTTCATACTCTTGGAGCAATCTGCCTCCTCACCTACCTGTCTCAAACCTCTTGCCCATCCTCCCTCCCACCCCACCTCCAGCTTGTGAAGCATCCCTCAGGACGCCCAGGGCTTGGGGAAGAGGGACCAGGCTCCTCCCTCTCGGGCCCATCCCCCATCTGGGTGGTCCCTGGGGTGGTGGGCGCTGGTCCGCAGGCTTGAAAGGGAGTTGGCCTGAACAGTATGAGGTAACTAAAAGGAAAAAGTACAGGAAAATGGGTGCTCCGTGCTGCATTCTGCTGCCCCCTGGCTGTGTTTGTTAATGATCTTTGAGGCCTGACTCACCACCCTCATTCCTCTCACTCTGAAAGACACCGTCAGGAGCTCACGTGGGCTAACACGGTTGTCTTTCTTACAATACCAGGTTCTAGAGCAGGTCTCTGCAGCAGGTGTCTGTGCTCCAAAGGGGGTGTGGGAAAAAACTATTGGAACTTCCAATGGTGTTTGTTTTCTCTCATGCTTTAAAAATACTGATGGGATGTGTCTTATGATATGCACAGTATATTATAATATATCACAATATATTTATATTATTAAGAATATGTAGATACCCGGAAGATGGCGGAAGAGTAAGACGCGGAGATCACCTTCCTTCCCACAGATACAGTAGAAATACATCTACACGTGGAACTGCTCCTACAGAACACCCACTGAACGCTGGCAGAAGACGTCAGACCTCCCAAAAGGCAAGAAACTCCCCCCGTACTTGGGTAGGGCAAAAGAAAAAAGAAATAACAGAGACAAAAGAATAGGGACGGCACCTGCACCAGTGGGAGGGAGCTGTGAAGGAGGAAAGATTTCCACACACTAGGAAGCCCCTTCGCGGGCAGAGACTGCGGGTGGCAGAGAGGGGAGCTTCGGAGCCACAGAGGAGAGCGCAGCCACAGGGGTGCGGAGGGCAAAGCGGAGAGATTCCCGCATGGAGGATCAGTGCCGACCAGCACTCACCAGCCTGAGAGGCTTGTCTGCTCACCCGCCGGGGTGGGCGGGGCTGGGAGCTGAGGCTCGGGATCGCAGGGAGAGGACTGGGGTTGGCAGCGTGAACACAGCCTGAAGGGGTTAGCGCACCACAGCTGGCTGGGAGGGAGACCGGGAAAAAGTCTGCAGCTGCCGAAGAGGCAAGAGACTTTTTCTTGCCTCTTTGTTTCACGGCGCACAAGGAGAGGGGATTCAGAGCGCCGCCTAAACGAACTCCAGAGACTGGCGTGAGCCGCGGCTATCAGCGCGGACCCCAGAGACGGGCGTGAGACGCTGGGGCTGCTGCTGCCACCTCCAAAAATCCTGTATGCGAGCACAGGTCACTCTCCACACCGCCCCTCCCGGGAGCCTGTGCAGCCCGCCACTGCCAGGGTCCCGTGATCCAGGGACAACTTCCCCGGGAGAACGCACTGCGCGCCTCAGGCTGGTGCAACGTCACGCCAGCCTCTGACGCCGCAGGCTCGCCCCGCCTCCTCTGTACCCCTCCCTCCCCGCAGCCTGGGTGAGCCAGAGCCCCCGCAGCAGCTGCTCCTTAAACCCCGTCCTGTCTGGGCGGGGAACAGACGCCCTCAGGCGACCTACACGCAGAGGCGGGTCCAAATCCAAAGCTGATCCCCAGGAGCTGTGCGAACAGAGAAGAGAAGGGGAAATCTCTCCCAGCAGCCTCAGAAGCAGCGGATTAAAACTCCACAAACAACTTGATGTGCCTGCATCTGTTGAATACCTGAATAGACAACAAATCATCCCAAATTCAAGAGGTGGACTTTGGGAGCAGGATATATTAATTTTTCCCCTTTTCCTTTTTTTGTGAGTGTATATGTATATGCTTCTGGGTGAGATTTTGTCTGTACAGCTTTGCTTTATAATGCTTTATTTTACTTCACTATATTATAGCCTCTTTCTTTCTTTCTTTCTTTCTATTTTTTCTCCCTTTTACTCTGAGCCGTGTGGACGAAAGGCTCTTGGTGTTCCAGCCAGGCATCAGGGCCGTACCTCTGAGGTGGAGAGCCAACTTCAGGACACTGGTCCACAAGAGACCTCCCAGCTCCACGTAATACCAAACGGCAAAAATCTCTCAGAGATCTCCATCTCAACATCAAGACCCAGCATCACTCAATGACCAGCAAGCTACAGTGCTGAACACCCTATGCCAAACAACTAGCAAGACAGAAACACAGCCCCATCCATTAGCAGAGAGGCTGCCTAAAATCATAATAAGGCCACAGACACCCCAAAATACACCACCAGACGTGGACGTGCCCACCAGAAAGACAAGATCCAGCCTCATCCACCAGAGCTCAGGCACTAGTTCCCTCCACCAGGAAGCCTACACAACCCACTGAACCAACCTTAGCCACTGGGGACAGATACCAAAAACAACGGGAACTACGAACCTGCAGCCTGTGAAAAGGAGACCCCAAACACAGTAAGATAAGCAAAATGAGATGACAGAAAAACACACAGCAGATGAAGGAGCAGGGTCAAAACACACCAGACTTAACAAATGAAGAGGAAATAGGTAGTCTACCTGAAAAAGAATTCAGAATAATGATAGTAAGGATGACCCAAAATCTTGGAAATAGACAAAATGCAAGAAACATTTAACAAGGACGTAGAAGAACTAAAGAGGAACCAAGCAATGATGAAAAACACAATAAATGAAATTAAAAATACTCTAGATGGGATCAATAGCAGAATAACTGAGGCAGAAGAAAGGATAAGTGACCTGGAAGATAAAATGGTGGAAATAACTACTGCAGAGCAGGATAAAGAAAAAAGAATGAAAAGAACTGAGGACAGTCTCAGAGACCTCTGGGACAACATTAAACGCACCAACATTCGAATTATAGGGGTCCCAGAAGAAGAAGAGAAAAAGAAAGGGACTGAGAAAATATTTGAAGAGATTATAGTTGAAAACTTCCCTAATATGGGAAAGGAAATAGTTAATCAAGTCCTGGAAGCACAGAGAGTCCCATACAGGATAAACCCAAGGAGAAACACGCCAAGACACATATTAATCAAACTGTCAAAAATTAAATATAAGGAAAACATATTAAAGTCAGCAAGGGAAAAACAACAAATAACACACAAGGGAATCCCCATAAGGTTAACAGCTGATCTTTCAGCAGAAACTCTGCAAGCCAGAAGGGAGTGGCAGGATATACTTAAAGTGATGAAGGAGAAAAACCTACAACCAAGATTACTCTACCCAGCAAGGATCTCATTCAGATGTGATGGAGAAATTAAAACCTTTACAGACAAGCAAAAGCTGAGAGAGTTCAGCACCACCAAACCAGCTTTACAACAAATGCTAAAGGAACTTCTCTAGGCAAGAAACACAAAAGAAGGAAAACACCTACAATAACAAACCCAAAACATTTAAGAAAATGGGAATAGGAACATACATATCGATAATTACCTTAAATGTAAATGGATTAAATGCTCCCACCAAAAGACACAGACTGGCTGAATGGATACAAAAACAAGACCCATATATATGCTGTCTACAAGAGACCCACTTCAGACCTAGAGACACATACAGACTGAAAGTGAGGGGATGGAAAAAGATATTCCATGCAAATGGAAATCAAAAGAAAGCTGGAGTAGCAATTCTCATATCAGACAAAATAGACTTTAAAATAAAGACTATTACAAGACACAAAGAAGGACACTATATAATGATCAAGGGATCGATCCAAGAGGAAGGTATAACAATTGTAAATATTTATGCACCCAACATAGGATCACCTCAATACATAAGGCAAATACTAACAGCCATAAAAGGGGAAATCGACAGCAACACAATCATAGTAGGGGACTTTAACACCCCGCTTTCACCAATGGACAGATCATCCAAAATGATAATAAATAAGGAAACACAAGCTTTAAATGATACATTAAACAAGATGGACTTAATTGATATTTATAGGACATTCCACCCCAAAACAACAGAATACACATTTTTCTCAAGTGCTCATGGAACATTCTCCAGGATAGATCATATCTTGGGTCACAAATCAAGCCTTGGTAAATTTAAGAAAGTTGAAATCATATCAAGTATCTTTTCCGACCACAACGCTATGAGACTAGATATCAATTACAGGAAAAGATCTGTAAAAAATACAAACACATGGAGGCTACACAATACACTACTTAATAACGAAGTGATCACTGAAGAAATCAAAGGGGAAATCAAAAAATACCTAGAAACAAATGACAATGGAGATACGACGACCCAAAACCTATGGGACGCAGCAAAAGCAGTGCTAAGAGGGAAGTTTACAGCAATACAAGCCTACCTCAAGAAACAGGAAACATCTCGAATAAACAACCTAACCTTGCACCTAAAGCAATTAGAGAAAGAACAAAAAAACCCCAAAGCCAGCAGAAGGAAAGAAATCATAAAGATTAGGTCAGAAGTAAATGAAAAAGAAATGAAGGAAACAATAGCAAAAATCAATGAAACTAAAAGCTGGTTCTTTGAGAAGATAAACAAAATTGATAAACCATTAGCCAGACTCATCAAGAGAAAAAGGGAGAAGACTCAAATCAATAGAATTAGAAATGAAAAAGGAGAAGTAACCACTGACACTGCAGAAATACAAAAGATAATGAGAGATTACTACAAGCAACTCTATGCCAATAAAATGGACAACCTGGAAGAAATGGACAGATTCTTAGAAATGCACAAACTGCCGAGACTGAACCAGGAAGAAATAGAAAATATGAACAGACCAATCACAAGCACTGAAATTGAAACTGTGATTAAAAACCTTCCAACAAACAAAAGCCCAGGACCAGATGGCTTCACAGGCGAATTCTATCAAACATTTAGAGAAGAGCTAACACCTATCCTTCTCAAACTCTTCCAAAATATTGCAGAGGGAGGAACACTCCCAAACTCATTCTACGAGGCCACCATCACCCTGATACCAAAACCAGACAAAGATGTCACAAAGAAAGAAAACTACAGGCCAATATCACTGATGAACATAGATGCAAAAATCCTCAACAAAATACTAGCAAACAGAATCCAACAGCACATTCAAAGGATCATACACCATGATCAAGTGGGGTTTATCCCAGGAATGCAAGGATTCTTCAACATACGCAAATCAATCAATGTGATACACCATATTAACAAATTGAAGGAGAAAAACCATATGATCATCTCAATAGATGCAGAGAAAGCTTTCGACAAAATTCAACACCCATTTATGATAAAAGCCCTCCAGAAAGTAGGCATAGAGGGAACTTTCCTCAACATAATAAAGGCCATATATGACAAACCCACAGCCAACATTGTCCTCAATGGTGAAAACCTGAAACCATTTCCACTAAGATCAGGAACAAGACAAGGTTGCCCACTCTCACCACTATTATTCAACATAGTTTTGGAAGTGTTAGCCACAGCAATCAGAGAAGACAAAGAAATAAAAGGAATCCAAATCGGAAAAGAAGAAGTAAAGCTGTCACTATTTGCAGATGACATGATACTATACATAGAGAACCTAAAGATGCTACCAGAAAACTCCTAGAGCTAATCAATGAATTTGGTA
Organism: Balaenoptera borealis; assembly: GCF_965194805.1. NCBI lineage: Eukaryota > Metazoa > Chordata > Mammalia > Artiodactyla > Balaenopteridae > Balaenoptera > Balaenoptera borealis. Next base: position 10,601,650 of record NC_138877.1, read on the forward strand.
AAGTAGCAGGATACAAAATTAGTGCACAGAAATCTCTTGCATTTCTATACACTAATGATGAAAAATCTGAAAGTGAAATTAAGAAAACACTCCCGTTTACCATTGCAACAAAAAGAATAAAATACCTAGGAATAAACCTACCTAAGGAGACAAAAGACCTGTATGCAGAAAATTATAAGACACTGATGAAAGAAATTAAGATGATACAAATAGATGGAGAGATATACCATGTTCCTGGATTGGAAGAATCAACATTGTGAAAATGACTCTACTACCCAAAGCAATCTACAGATTCAATGCAATCCCTATCAAACTACCACTGGCATTTTTCACAGAACTAGAACAAAAAATTTCACAATTTGTATGGAAACACAAAAGACCCCGAATAGCCAAAGCAATCTTGAGAACGAAAAATGGAGCTGGGGGAATCAGGCTCCCTGACTTCAGACTATACTACAAAGCTTCAGTAATCAAGACAGTTTGGTACTGGCACAAAAACAGAAATATAGATCAATGGAACAGGATAGAAAGCCCAGAGATAAAGCCACACACATATGGTCACCTTATCTTTGATAAAGGAGGCAAGCATATACAGTGGAGAAAAGACAGCCTCTTCAATAAGTGGTGCTGGGAAAATTGGACAGGTACATGTAAAAGTATGAAATTAGAACACTCCCTGACACCATGCACAAAAATAAACTCCAAATGGATTAAAGACCTAAGTGTAAGGCCAGACACTATCAAACTCTTAGAGGAAAACATAGGCAGAACACTCTATGACATACATCACAGCAAGATTCTTTTTGACCCAGCTCCCAGAGAAATGGAAATAAGAACACAAATAAACAAATGGGACCTAATGAAACTTAAAAGCTTTTGCACAGCAAAGGAAACCATAAACAAGACCAAAAGACAACCATCAGAATGGGAGAAAATATTTGCAAATGAAGCAACTGACAAAGGATTAATCTCCAAGATTTACAAGCAGCTCATGCAGCTCAATAACAAAAAAACGAACAACCCAATCCAAAAATGGGCAGAAGACCTAAATAGACATTTCTCCAAAGAAGATATACAGATGGCCTACAGACACATGAAAGAATGCTCAACATCATTAATCATTAGAGAAATGCAAATCAAAACTACAATGAGGTATCATCTCACACCGGTCAGAATGGCCATCATCAAAAAATCTAGAAACAATAAATGCTGGAGAGGGTGTGGAGGAAAGGGAACACTCTTGCACTGTTGGTGGGAATGTAAATTGATACAGCCACTGTGGAGAACAGTATGGAGGTTCCTTAAAAAACTACAAATAGAACTACCATACGACCCAGCAATCCCACTACTGGGCATATACCCTGAGAAAACCATAGGTCAAAAAGTGTCATGTACCACAATGTTCATTGCAGCTCTATTTACAATAGCGAGGACCTGGAAGCAACCTAAATGTCCATCGACAGATGAATGGATAAAGAAGATGTGGCACATATATACAATGGAATATTACTCAGCCATAAAAAGAAATGAAATGGAGGTATTTGTAATGAGGTGGATGGAGTTAGAGTCTGTCATACAGAGTGAAGTAAGTCAGAAAGAGAAAAACAAATACAGTATGCTAACACATATATACGGAATCTAAGGAAAAAAAAAAAAAAAAAAGGCCATGAAGAACCTAGTGGCAAGACGGGAATAAAGACACAGACCTACTAGAGAATGGACTTGAGGATATGGGGAGGGGGTGGGGTGAGATGTGACAGGGTGAGAGAGTGTCATGGACATATATACACTACCAAATGTAAAATAGATAGCTAGTGGGAAGCAGCCGCATAGCACAGGGAGATCAGCTCGGTGCTTTGTGACCACCTAGAGGGGTGGGATGGGGAGGGTGGGAGGGAGGGAGATGCAAGAGGGAAGAGAAATGGGAACATATTGTATATGTATAACTGATTCACTTTGTTATAAAGCAGAAGCTAACACACTATTGTAAGGCAATTATACTTCAATAAAGATGTTTAAAAAAAAAAAAAAAAAAAAAAAAAGACCTAAGTGTAAGGGCAGACACTATCAAACTCTTAGAGGAAAACATAGGCAGAACACTCTATGACATACATCACAGCAAGATTCTTTTTGACCCAGCTCCCAGAGAAATGGAAATAAGAACACAAATAAACAAATGGGACCTAATGAAACTTAAAAGCTTTTGCACAGCAAAGGAAACCATAAACAAGACCAAAAGACAACCATCAGAATGGGAGAAAATATTTGCAAATGAAGCAACTGACAAAGGATTAATCTCCAAGATTTACAAGCAGCTCATGCAGCTCAATAACAAAAAAACGAACAACCCAATCCAAAAATGGGCAGAAGACCTAAATAGACATTTCTCCAAAGAAGATATACAGATGGCCTACAGACACATGAAAGAATGCTCAACATCATTAATCATTAGAGAAATGCAAATCAAAACTACAATGAGATATCATCTCACACCGGTCAGAATGGCCATCATCAAAAAATCTAGAAACAATAAATGCTGGAGAGGGTGTGGAGAAAAGGGAACCCTCTTGCACTGTTGGTGGGAATGTAAATTGATACAGCCACTATGGAGAACAGTATGGAGGTTCCTTAAAAAACTACAAATAGAACTACCATACGACCCAGCAATCCCACTACTGGGCATATCCCCTGAGAAAACCATAGGTCAAAAAGAGTCATGTACCACAATGTTCATTGCAGCTCTATTTACAATAGCCAGGACATGGAAGCAACCTAAATGTCCATCGACAGATGAATGGATAAAGAAGATGTGGCACATATATACAATGGAATATTACTCAGCCATAAAAAGAAATGAAATGGAGGTATTTGTAATGAGGTGGATGGAGTTAGAGTCTGTCATACAGAGTGAAGTAAGTCAGAAAGAGAAAAACAAATACAGTATGCTAACACATATATACGGAATCTAAGGAAAAAAAAAAAAAAGGCCATGAAGAACCTAGTGGCAAGACGGGAATAAAGACACAGACCTACTAGAGAATGGACTTGAGAATATGAGGAGGGGGTGGGGTGAGATATGACAGGGTGAGAGAGTGTCATGGACATATATACACTACCAAATGTAAAATAGATAGCTAGTGGGAAGCAGCCGCATAGCACAGGGAGATCAGCTCGGTGCTTTGTGACCACCTAGAGGGGTGGGATGGGGAGGGTGGGAGGGAGGGAGATGCAAGAGGGAAGAGAAATGGGAACATATTGTATATGTATAACTGATTCACTTTGTTATAAAGCAGAAGCTAACACACCATTGTAAGGCAATTATACTTCAATAAAGATGTTTAAAAAAAAAAAAAAAGAATATGTAAGTGTACATGCTCAGATAGTTTCTACTGGTCGGGGCGCCTGACAAAAAAAAATTTGGAGCCCGCTGCTCCGGGGGGGCTGTGTGTGCCTTCTGCCCAGGTCCTGCCCGTCTCCATCATCGACTCTCCTGGGGCGGGGCACACTGCGGGCCCCAGTCAACTGGCAAGTGCAAGTTTCTGGAAGAGCCTGACCATAGGTTGGACATTCTGGAACCCACCCCCACCCCCACCACGTCCACTGTGAACTGGCACAAGACAGACCTGGGTTTGATAGAGGAGAGCCATTGTGTTCACATTATACAGAAACCTTTTTCCTTTTACTTGCTTGTGCTGAAGCAGAAGCAGATACTCCTAATGACCTCAGGCTTGTCATTGAAGTGTTACAAATTCAGCTGGAGCCCTTGAACTGCCTTTAAATAAGCTGCTTCAGGTAAGATGTCCAGTGCATGCATTGTTTAGCTTTAGGTTGCCAACCTTCTCTTCTGTGCCAAAATTTTTGAAGAGTCATCTGTCGTGGCTACATGTTTTCCCAGCTTCCTTCTACTCACTCATTTCTTTATCCCTCAGAAAACATCTTCTGTCATTATTTTCTACTAAAGGTGCCTGCAAAGGTCAGCTATTAATCCCTAAATTCAGCCTTTGTATCGGATCCTATCCTCTTTGACCTTTTTTGTGGCACAGGCACTCCTGTGGTTCCTGCCTCTTTCCTGGCTCTCAGAAGACTGTTCTAGATCTGGATTTCTAGGTGCTGATAACTTGCGTCCACGCAGATGGCTAGCAGCACTTCAGACTCCACGTCCAGGCTCCTCCCTGCCCCCAGATCAGCTCCCCTCCCCCTTTTCCTTTCTGAATGCTCTTTAAAACTAGGGTCGTCTTTGATCCCTCCATCCTTCTCTCTCCTGTAGACCGTGGGCTTCACATGCGTTCATTATCCATCCAACACTCTAATTAATCATTTGATGGAAGTCCAAGAAGTGACAGAGCTACAGTTGGACCTGCTCTGGAGAACGGAGGAGGAACTGTCCCCCTCTCTTCTCCACAGCCCTTTGGAAACTTTGACCCCAGAGTCTATCCCTAGAACATCTTCATTTCCAGTCTTGCTGCTGGAGGTCCCCACAGGTAACCCAGAGCTTCAATTAATGTGCTGGCTCCCTAACCCCCCATTCTCATCCTGTCCAGAACCTCTCGTTCACCACTTCCAGATTCCTGGGTCAAATAAGCAGTTCTGATGGCCATGCACCCTGTGGCACAAGCCTGGCTGCCTATGAAATACCTACTCTCTCCTTCTTTCTCTGTAAGAAAACCCACGTTCTGTTCAGGTCTGGGCTGTAATGTGCTCAGGGAAGTTGGGCCCTTCCCTCAAAACCAGGGGATAACCACGTTGGCCTAGACCAAAAATGGTAATCCCATTCCTCTTCCCAGTGATTGATTTAGGGGAGAAAAGTGTAAAATTTCTGGTCTATGGGACCAAGATAAATGCTAGGTAGGCATTTCTGTAAATTTATCTCCCTGATAAAAAGAGACATATGCCCAAGGAGAACCCTTCTGCCTGCCTCTTGACTTTGGATGTGATTTTGGGAAGACATGATAAAGATAAGTGGTGGCAGTCATATTGTGACCTTAAGGGGATGACAAGAGACGCTGACCTCAGCCATGGTGTCACTGAATTAACCAACTCTGGAATTATTTAACTCCAGATTTCTTGTCTTGTGCGATTATATAATGTCTTTATTATTTAAACCACTGCTTGTTGGATTTTTGGTTCTGTGTTTACAGCTGAGAGCACCGTAACTGGTAGCTCCCTCAACACCACCCAAGGGGTCCCCACAGTGATTAATGAATCAAATATGAACTCTTTGCTCTAATATTCAGTGCCCTTCCTGGGTATGGCCCCAGTCTAATTTTTGGAGTCATTTGATGCTGCACTGGACAGTTACCCTTCCTTGCAAGCCAGACAGAACTCCTGTAATCTCCTGACACATGTGCTATTTACTTCACTCAGCATGTGTTCCTCACGTGTCTCAACCTTCAGTTGTCACTTCTCCACCAAGTCCTTATTCTTCATCTCAACCCTCTTGGGTGCTCTTTGTAACCTTATCATGGGATTTCTACAGTCTTGCTGTTTTGCAGTTATTTATGTACATGTCTCGTCTCCCTCAACTGTAAGATGCTTAAGAGCAGAGTTAAGTCTTACCCATCCATATGCTCTGCAGTGCTCCGCATGGTGCCCTGAACATAAGCAGAACTCAGTAAATGTTTGCTCAGTTAAAATAAGCCCTGCTTTGATCTGTTTTATTTTGCTTGTGAGTCTCACAAAGGGCTAAAAGCATTTATCTCTTGGAAATAATCTGACTTTAACCTTAGACTAGTGTCAACCATAACCTGAGAACTGATTAAATGTAAAGACTCATATATGCTACTTCCAAACCATAAGGGAGGTTTAACTGAAGAATGCAGCTCAACCTCTTACAGCAGAAACATCATGAATTCCCTGTATTTAGCCTCCAGCAACATGTATCACTAGTTTAACTTAACCTATTCACTTTGACAAAATAATATTTATTTAGAGGGTCACCACTTTATCCTGTTTTTACAAATGGTACTTGTTATAATCCTTTTCGAATTTGCAATATTATAAACTCCTGAAACACATTTAGTACAGAATTCTCAAGAGCAAGAATCTTCTTCGAGTTGGATCAATTCCATGTCAAGGTCCACTTCATGTATATGTTGCTAAAAACGCAAAAGTCCACAGGGCAAGTGTTTTTTTCCTAAAGAATTGAGACTTGGACCATTAAATACTTACAGCTGACTGTTGAACAACACGGTTTGACCTGTACGGGTTCACTTAACAGGCAAATTTTTTTTTTTTTCTTCAATAAATACACAGTTGGCTCTCCCTATACTTGGGTCCTGAATTTGCAGATTCAACGAACTGTAAATCCTGTACTATGTTTATGATCGTGGTTGTTTGAATCCTCAGATGCCCAACTGAGGATACAGAAAACCGACTATGGGACTTTAGCAGCCTCGGTGGGTCCCGGAAGGAATCCCACGAGGAAACTGAGGGACAACTGTATAACCATAACAGTGCAGCTAGAAAAGAGCCACGTGTTCATTTCTAATACCATCCCCTACTTGGCAACTATCTTTAGCAGGATATGTTGTTAAATCAATACTTGCTATTTTCAATGATTAATTATAGGGGTTTTGCTGAGAATTATCAACTTCACATCACTTAAAAAGTTCTAAGTGAAAATATAAATTAGTTGAATTAAGCTTAAGCCTTGATTTGGTTTGCTTACTTTTCACCAATTAAAATACATTGCATTAAAATACATTTACTTTTATTTCTAGTGATTTTAACACATTTGGATTTCACATATCCCAAGGAAATGCTTTCTTTTTAAAAACACCTATATATAAAATAAATTCTATTGTGTTACCTTTTCATTTTAAATTTATTAAAAGTACATTGAAAGTTAGTTTTTATATCCTACATAAAACCCTATTGAGAAGGAAGATTTTGATGTCAAAAACGTATTTTCAAATGCATAAAATATAGCCTGGAGATTTCCATATTGAAGTGTGAACAAAGTTTACTTCTGGAGAGGAGGGTAGAATTGTAACTTTTATATACTTCTTCATGCATTACTTGTACAATTAAAATTCAATCTACAGAATTTTTTTTTTAGGTGGATGAATGCACTTGAGAACACTGATCTGCCTTGTTCCCACTTACACTGATAGATGTGGAGGAAGGTCTCGTTGAGCTTGTTGGTGAAAAGAGGCTCAGGAAGGTCCCGGAAGAACTGCTTCACCATATCTGCCACGTCGTAAGCGGACTGGTCCTCGTAGCTGACGTTCTCAGGAAAGCTCTCGTTCATTTGACGTAAGGCATGGATTCGAGACTTCACGCCTGATTTTCGAAAAAGACCCACCTGAAACAAGCCACAGTGACGTGTTAGTGAGGCCGCCTTTGCCCCAGACGTTTTCTTCCTACTGCAAGCACACTGAGGGAGATGAGAAGGTGATAGGACCAGGACTCGATGACTTGGAATTGCATCCAAACTAGTATATTGTAAATTACTAACTTAGCTACTTTGGGCAGTGGCTGAACACTGACTTCCTCTCCCATGAAATGAAAATAAGAATAACAGCCCACCTTACAGGGCTCCTGAGAAAATATACGTGATTGATTGGGCTTTGTGACTTGTCAAGTCTTTCTTACAACATGGTAGACGTTATTTTTTTATTCATTTATTTAACAAGTTAAATTAAATACCCCCTATATATCAGGCATACTTATATCTTCTAAGAGTCATTAGTGAGCAGGTCAGACAAAATTCCCTACCTTCTGGTGTGTATACTTTAGTGGGGGTTTTGAGAAACTTCTGTCAATGGAAGGTTTGGTGGATCCCAGATAAGTAACCATATCCAATGCCCCTTTGAGGGAGAGGTTTATAGGGAATATGCTCATGAAACAAAATATCGTTAAGCACATATTTTGATTGATAGGTCTTACTTATATGCTTTTCCTTCTTCAGAATCCTTGTAACATATGCTTCTCATATGATGCACTTACTACTCTACCTGGTTAGTTATTATGTGTAGAAGCTATGGCTGTAGTGAGAATGATTCCTAAGTGGCTTTTCTTCAGACTTCAAGACATTGTATTATGCCTTTTTCATCCTTAGGGCTTAGACTCCTCCTCTGCTTGACAAAGGAATGGAGCAATAAGGCACCGTGGGGATAATGCCCCTAACAGGAACGAGTGAGGGAGAGCAGAGCCCTATGAGGATGGAGGTTCCTGCAGTGGTTTCCAGGTTATGCTGTAGGCTCTCCCCAGGTGGACCTGCCGTCACCCCAAAAGAACTGAGCTTCTCTGGGAGCCCAGGCTTATAGTGAATTCGTATGTCTACTATTTTTAAATGCCTATAGGGCACTGAGTTTCTCAAAACTGGTTCTTCAACCCTCAGTCTCCACTCTTTTCACTCCCCAAGGGCTCACTGGTTGGCCCACTTCCACATTCCCAGTGGTCAGAGAGGTGGGCAGCGGCCTCGAGTCAGCGCTGCTCTCCCTCCTTATTCCTGGGGAGACACGCCAGGTTGTCTCACTGGCTGCTCTGTGTGCCAGGCCGGCCTCGACCCAAGCTCAGGGGTCTGAGGAGAGCTCTCTTGGTTGCTGCTATAAACGGAGAGCAGCGCTAATTCTTTTAAACTGCGTAACAGCAAGGGAAGAATTCCAAGCAATTAGAGAATACTCAGGTTTTTGTATACGTCAGCTGAATGGATCGCAGGGGCAATTATACACCGCTACTTTTTGTGGCAATAAAGACAGAATTCTTAGTAATACTTCTTGGCATTCCAAGGCTTACCACCCTAATTTCACAGAACAGGATATTCAGGCATAGTATCACTTAAAACATTAATTGCTTTCTTTTTTATTCTTAAAGTTTGGAATGTCTAGAAAATGCAGAACGTTGCCAAGAAGAATCTAAAGAGCATTTCTCTTCCTCTGGCAACTGCTCCAAATTTCATCAGAGGGCATGAGAAGAAAGCATGTCCTGTCAAAAGAAAAGCTCAAGATGTCAAATGAGTGATTATCCAAGTGAGATCCAGCCTTGATGTGTTTACATCTCAACTCTTCTGATTCTGGAAGGGGGCCCGGACCTTGCCTCGGGGCTGTGCTGCTCAGGAGTTCTCAGAAGCCAAGTGCCCCGAGGTGAATTCCGCAGAGTGACTCACAGTTATCCTCCTGTGACTTGGTATTATTCCATTTGAGAATTCCTGTTATTATTATGTTTTAATGGTAGAGAAATATTGATCGGATTCTATAAAAAGAATAAAGCAGACAAGTGTTTGTGTGGACATCGCAGAACGAGATTCCTCTTTTGTCCTCTGTGTCTTGCTGGCTTTGATTTTGGGGGCACGGTGATGTGCAGGTACACACATATCCCAGTGATGTTTTCTTTGTACTGTTTTGTTTCCAAGTTTCTTTCTAGTTTCAGCAAATATTGTGATTTTAATTATTTTAGACATGTCCGGAGCTCTCCAGCTGCGGGCTCCGAGCTGCTTGTTCTGACTTAGATCTCACAGGATGTCCACAGGGTTGTCAGGTATTTATTTGTTCTGCCTCAATTTCTGACAATAACCTTCCCGTCCCACCCTTATCATCCAAGGGACGTGGGAAATATCTGTGGGTTCTGGGGATTTTTGTTGGAAGCGCCAAAGGAAAGTTTTTTTCCTAAGCCTAATAAAGTAAAGGTGGTCTGAAATCAGATTCCAGATGTTGGAGTGGAGAATGGCGGAAGGGAAAGATGGTAAGGGCGCCTGTCTTCAAAGATGTCACTGAGCTAATGTAAGAACTAACCCTGGAACTGTCCTACTTCCTGCCTTCTTGTCATGTGACCGTGGGAATTTTCTATAGTTTAAGCCATTTGGGGGCGGGGCTTCTGGTCCCTGGAGTGAAAAACTCCCTGGGCGTGGTAAATAGAAGCTTCCTCTAGTGATGTAGAGGTCCTGGAACCAGAGAGAAGAGCTTCTCCTACCCATCGTAGAGCAACCAGGGGTGTTGGCCCATGGGATTGGCAACCATCATTTCTTCTTCTGCAAAAAGCTTTCAGAGCAGTGATAAAATTTGCATTTTTGGCTAATTTTTTTTTTTTTTCTAAGTAAAAAGTGGAGGACCAAAGAAACCACTTTAAAATGGGTTTCTTCTAAGGGCACCCTTGTCATCATAGCCGACGGGAGGCAACCCCAGACCCTTCAGCTTCATTACGAGGAGGACCCAAGATGTGTGAAATGTCTTTCATTTGCTTCCGTGTCTGTCACTGGTGGGCGGGTGACCTGGGTAGTCACACGGGGACCCACACTTGGTTTAATGTTCTGCGGTCACCGTTTTGAAATTCTTCATAATTTATATGCACTTTCATTTTGCACAAGGCTTCACAAATTACACAGCAGGGCCTGCACTCGTGTACCTCAAAAGCAAGGCTCTAAGACTCTCTCTTAAAAGGTAAGAATAGAGGTCAGCAATGCGAAATCCATGTTTTAAGCTTCTCTCTTGCACATAATCTCTCACTGTAAAGATAAAAGGATGAACAATGAGGGTTGCTCTGGTCTAGTTTTACTTTCCTCTCTCTTTAGTCTTCCACCCAAAAACTCAGCTATGAAAAAGCAAGGATTCAAAGTATAATTTAAAAAGATAGGCACTGGAACATCGCTCATCTTACCCGAGGTAGGCAGCAGGGAGGGTGGTGAGCAGGCGGCAGGTTGACGACACTTGTACTGAGCATGAAGTGTCTTCCCAGCATAATTGGGCTTTTAAAACTTACCGCTCCATTAGGAGGAGAGCTTGGGCATGAGTGCTGCATTAGAACTCAAATTTCATCTAAATAATATTAAATCTCCTACTTGGCATCCTGTTTATGCTAATCCTTTCAGCACTTAATGATGTTTATCAGGACTTGCATTTCCTCTTCTTTAGGGATGTGCTCCGCTAATGAAGAAAAGTTGGTCTTATTCAGAGAGAGAGAGGTTCCTAAGAACAGTATGTGGTGGGTTCTTATTTGGAGCACTGCAGGTTTAGCCACTCTCTGCCGTGACTTCATATTCATCAGGGGCTGGGTATAACCTATCCTTCTGTGCAATTGATGTAGGGCAGAAATAAAAGCTCCGCCAACAAAGCCTGCTCGTCTCACACACTGCTGTGTCTGAATACAAATGGTTCAGAACTGAAGGCTGAACTCCCTATTTCATCTCCAGCCAGCTGACAGGGCAAAAATGGATACACTGTGTTTCCTCATATGGAAGCTGTTTGGCACTTGGGGGTGCAGGAGGTGGAACGGTGGTCTTGTTTCAGGACTCTGTAGGGCTGTCTTCAGTTGTGTGCGATGAATGTTTGAGAAGAATGCGTAGCATGAGGGAGAGAGGCTGAGCTTATTGCAGGAAGCCTCCCTCCCTGGGATGAGGGGCTGAGCCCGGGGACAGTCTTGCATGGTGGTTCGAGGGGACCATGTAGAGGCAGGCAGCAGAGAAACCAGTCAAGGGTGGTTTAGAGGAAGGGTATTCTGAGACCCTCTGGTCTTGCACGGCCGGTGGGTGCTGAGATCTCAAGAGCCTGTGTAGACCTGAGTCTTCCCTTCAGAGGAGGTGCCGCTGGCGAAGGAAGGACCCTCATCTGGTGTGTGTCCGCTCCTTCCTTGTGACTCTTGTCCCTCCTCTTTCTTTTCTGATTCATTGGCTTTTATTTGCTCGAGTTTGCTCTTAAATCTCTAGAACAGTCTTCCTCCTGAGCCTGGTTTTCTTCGATTCTTATTATGTTTCTCTAGTTTCCCCTTGTCCCTTCCTATGACCACCTTCCTTCTTCGCAGGGACCAGAGGGGGGCTCTGTGTGCTGCCCACACTCTGTGCTGATGAAGGGGAGGGACATACAAGGTGGGGGCCCTGCTGGCGTTGGGTACCCCATAAGGGGAGGAACTGGATTCCACGAAAGTCCCTTTGACATCTTGAGGATTTTTTCTTTTGACGGATACAAGAGAAGGGTTGCCTTGTTCATTGCGGTTACATTTAGAATCAGTATTTATGTCTATGAAATGAGTCTTTTTTCTTATAAAGCTTTGCCAGCATACTGTTTTTCAGTGTGGCGTTCTTCCAGATTAAAAAAAAAAAAAAAAGTTATAAGCCTGAAATGGAGACTGGGAATAAGCCAGCGAGTAGAGATTGAGGAGGTTTTGGTGCCACTGTCCTTCTCTCTGTTCGTATGACTTTGTCTTCAAACAGGAGACTGGGCCCAGTAACAGTAGTGATGCTGGTGATACTCATTATTCAGAATCTACAGGGGGCAGGATTGGTTTCCACTCTACATAAAGACTATACGGTGAGTAGAGTGGTAGTATTACAATGCATTTGTACCCAATCTTGTTCGAGAAAGAATTCAAGGTGACTTACAATGATCTATAAAGTACAGTAAGATGCAATTAAACATAACAGATGAGAGGACTAGAGCAAAAGGAAAATAAAGATAGAAAAGGTTAGCAGGAAGTAGGAATGAGGTTCACACACAAAATTCATGCCCCCAAATTATATATATTTACTACAGGCAGAACATGCATTTGGCTTCAGTAATTCTAGCAGCCAGTGTAGAGAGGAAAACATATCCAGCTGAATGAGTCTGATGTGCCTAATATAAATACAGACCAGTTATCTAAAAACAACAATTTTTTCAGGTGCTGGGGCCAGAGAAAAAAAATTCTTTCATTCTTACAGAAAAGACACCACATGATATAATGATCAACATCATCAGCACAATCCTGAGAGTGAATTCATCAATGAGTTGTTTAGGGCCACTTCTCAAAGTGTCCCTCAATGCTAGAGATGGCATCATCCCAAAGTCCACTGGGATAAGCAATTCTAACAGGTGGTAGCAAAGTGCACTTGTTAAAATCTTGGACTCTGTAGACAGATTTTCAAGCAAGGGTTGGCTCCACCATTGCCACCTAGGGGCTAACCCTTCCCAGGGTGGATATGGGATTAAATGAGGCAATGCTTGCAGGATACTTAATATGATCCCTGAAACATGCTGGGCACGCAAGAAAGGTTACTATTATTGAATGAATGGCACAGATGGCCTGCATTTACTTTAAGCATTCCTGAACAAACACTGTTTTCTCTGAATAGAGCTTTTGCTGATAAGCATTAGCTAGCTGGCTATCCATTAGAATGTTTGGAACAAAATATTTTCTATGCTTGGTAAAAGGCAGAGCCAAACACTCTAAGAGAATCAGCCAAGAGGGGAGATGAGTCTTACATACCCTTATGAAAACTGAGACGCTTGGAAAAACATGTGTCTGAATAACAGGCTACTCTCCACAAAATACAATCTTGGGTCTGTACTAATAAACCAGTAAAAGTACAATTGAAGCCACAAAGTCCTATGCCAAAGGGCATGGTTGCAGTGCTTTCAGGGCTGCAAAAGAGATTAATTAGAGTGGGTATTTCCAAATATTCACTTGAGCTCACCTCCCCAAAAAGTTTTCTCAGTAAAATACCCACAGACCCTCTACCTTTGATTAAGGTGTGCTTTTGATAAAAACTCTAAAATTAAAAAAAAAATCTAATGCTTAACAAAGCAGATTCAATGGATTGCTCTATTGGGATGTTATTCACAAGTCAATTAATATTGGGGCATCTGCCAAAGATAAGCACCATTAGTTTAGTTTTAGACAAGTGGTCTATTGCCCTCCTTTCTGAGAAACAACAGGCAAGCCATCCAGGCCATTTCTCAAACAAAGCAGCCATCACCACCACAACAGTACAGCAACCACTGTTACCCTCACTATAACATCTAAATATGAAAAAATGTAGATATGTGTATTATCTAAATTAGGAGTGGGAAGGGAAAATGGAATAATGCATTTAATTCAATCAACAATGGCATCGAATGAAGAAGTTACTCTTATTCTTACTGAAAACTGGTATCAGATTCATCAAGAGACCATCTTGATTCTTAGCGTGATCTCAGCTCTGGGGTAGAGACAAACATCAGTTCATCAATTCGTGTAGCTCAGCTCATTCCTGTCCACTGAGCCCAAGGCCAAGGGAAAATCAATGAGAAGTGCAAATAATCTTAGGTTGGCACAGATTATTCACATGGTATTACAGAGTATGATGAACAAAAGCCATTATAGAATAGTTGCCTGAAAATACCCCCACTACTCAAGGTTGTAATTTATCAGGCAGAATTTTATTTTGGACCGAATGTCTAACAGAGAAACCAATGAGTGTTAATTCCGAGGAGCAAAGGCTTGGCCTGGTTAATTATAGGATGGGTTGCATTCTGGGCCAATCAGAGTCCACCATTGTGATGGCTCCCCCACAGTCCTGGAGACGAAAATGATCTCCAAGAATTTTGTTTAGCTTGAGCTTTTTAACCAACTCCACAAGATGAGGGAATACTTAATTTAGCTGATATTATTTTCATATTTTTAAAAGATTTTTTGATGTGGACCATGTTTAAAGTCTTTATTGAATTTGTTACAATATTGCTTCTGTTTTATGTTTTGGTTTTTTGGCTGCAAGGCATGTGGGATCTTAGTTTCCCGACCAGGGATCGAACCCGCACCCCCTGCATTGGAAGGCGAAGTCTTAACCACTGTTATCACGAGGGAAGTCCCTATTTTCATATTTTACTTGCACATTTTAAAAACATATAAATAAATTTGTCATGGTGCTGCTTCAAAAAAAATTTAATAAAGGGAGATATAAAGACCTAATTCTGGTTTTAAAAAAAAAGACAAAGAGGGATAACAGAATGCTGTGAAATCAATGGTGGCACTGAGACCATAATTAAAAGGAAATGCAGTAGACAGCCTTACTCTCAGTTTCGGGGGAACACAAATCAGCCATCACGGGTACAGATGATTAACATTAGCTTTCTGCAGTCACTCCAGGGTGTCCTTCAAGTTGCCGGTGAGGAAACATCCTCACACAGCTTGACAAGGATGTCACCTGGTCAGATTAAATACTGACCTATAAAGATCACAATGCCTTTTATTTTGGAGAGGCATGTCTTGTCTGATCCTGGACAGATCTGGCTCTGCCTGGAACTCCATACATCCCAGACTGTGCTTGGGATTTATGACCCTACCTGATCGAGGCAGTTGCTGCGTAGATACCTCAGGGCTTGCTGGATACTCTGTGGCAGGGGCTGCCCCGTTCTCTGGACGTGAACGATGAGAGGAATGCCAAAGACTGTCTTGTCTCTGTAATCAGGAACTTTCATCCTCTTCATGAACTTTGGAACTGCCCTAGAATTCAGAGAAAGCAGGTCATGCACGCCTCGTGGAGCACACTGTGGGGACAGGCTGTGAGAGCAAGAGGGAAGCCAAGCTTTTGTTGGAATATTGGACAGGCACGGGGGGATTCAACATTTCTCTCTTAATTATTCACATTACATGGAAGGACTGTGTGTGCCCTGTGCCTCTGTTAGACCTCTAACCATTAAACAGCATGACTCACGTTAGCAGAATGGATTTATGGCCCCGCTTTCAAATCAAGTGCTCGACTTTCCAGTTTAATTGTGACAGACACACTTCTCAAGTGATAAACACTTAAACGTCCCCAACAAGACATAACAAAACAAATTAAAAAATACATCAAGAAGAAATCTGGTTGGGGTTGGGGGAGAAAGAAGGGGAGAGAAGATAAATCACATCCCTAGACTATATCCTTACTTTTCTAGAACCAGTTGTACCTTTTAAAGGAAATTTTAATACACAAGCATATATTGATTTGACCACGCAGTTTATAACTTTCTAAAATATTTTTATAAAAGCATTGCCGATTCTTTTATATGACAATTAACAACACATTTTATTTTTTTCCAAATCCACCAAATCATCTAAAATAGGTCCACATTCAAGTTCCAACATATGCTTTTGTCAATTCCTTATTCCAAAGGTTTACTGCATATTCTTGTTTTTATTTGCCAGTGAAATAAAAGCAGAACTGTATTTGAAGAGTTCAATGCTCTTTGAATGAAGCAGTGCTGTAAGTGTTGAGCTCTGCATTGGGCCAGAAGGTACAAGAAACAGATGTTTCTTTGCAAACTGCCAAAATTACTTGATGGCAAGTTTATTTTTAATGTCTCTGTTCACAACTAATTACTCTTTACTTGTCCTTTTTCCTTCTTGGAGCCTGACTGCCTTCCCTGGAAACTGACAGAGAGCTACAAATAAAGCAATGCTTCCTGCAGGCTACATCACATCCAAGCTTTGGCAGCCCAGAGGTGGACAGTAAGGCAGAACTCTGGGCATTATTTTCAGGAGATTGGCAGTGAAGGCAATGAACGGATTCTTCAGAAATCAGAAAGTAAATGCTGAAGTGTTCGCGATCACATACTGAGCCCTGGAACAAACGGTCCCCTCCTAGGTGAATGGGCTACGCACCACGTCCAGCCGTGTTTGTTGGACATGGAGTGCTTCTCCATGATGGCCGTGAGGCGAAGCAGCGAGAAGCGCTGGAGCAGGTTCAGCTGGCCGGCTGTCTGACCGCTGATGTGGGGCGACGCCGTGGACGGCTGCGGCTGGTGTGAGAGCTGGAAGCTGTTCCACCGGAGTCGCCTTTACCGGAAAGACCGTCAGAGAAGCCAGTCACAAAGCGGACGTGTTATCGGAAAATACAGGATGTTATTAATTGTTAAGTAGCTAATCAAAATAGTTTCCGAGCCAAGAAAACCACAAAGCAAATGGAACAGAAGACACAAAATGTACAGGATAAACAGAATAAACTATTTTTCCCAAGTCTGATAAATCTGGAAAAAGTCATTATCTGTTTCATTAGGAGGCTTGAATAAGTGATATAATAAATTTTATGTGTTTGTTTATTCCTAAACTCATTCCCAAAGTGTTGAATGCAGCTGAGACTGTGTGTGTACGTAAGAGAGAGAGAGAGAGAGACATTCAGACAGACAGACAGACAGTGACAGAGAGCCAGAGATCGCAAACGTTTGGGAGCTGTAGAGTACTGTCACACTGCTGTCTTGTCTCCGCACTCTGACTGGTGAGCAGCACTGACAAAGCACTCCTGAAGTGATGACACGTCAGTCAATGAGCCCCGAGAGCCATCACTGCCTCAGTGAGAAACCCAGCAGCACATACAGTAGGTAGGCTGTTTCTACTGCTAAGGCCCTTCCAGGGACATTGTCTAAGGAGCTTCTGAAATGGCCGTTGTAAAACAGCTTTTATGTACTTAGTAATCGGCATTTTCAAGCCAAAATAAACTTATGAAGTGTGTATACACCTTAGATCTCAGAAATTTCTCATGGAGTTTTTTAAAAGTTTAAAATTTGGGGTAGAGATGCTTTGCAAGGTCATGGGAAGAGCCTGTGCACAGGCAATGGACCTGCTCATCAGTGCTTTGCACATAAGAAGCTCAAAAACTTTTTTTTTGCATAAAACCAAGATTGAATTAAAGGGTAAACACTAGGAGAAATGAATGTGAGTTAACATGGATTCAATCACCACAATATCTGCACAAAAGACATACTACTGTTCAAATAATTCCCAACCGCATACATCACTTAGGAGAGTGTTAAATATTTAGAAGGTACTCTATAAATGTTTGTTAAACACACAGACCATAATAATTATGAAATGGATTAAACATCATTTCACAAAGTCATGCCACCAACCTGTTTGGCCTGGTCAGAGAGGCCCCTACTCCAGAATCCCTCCTTTCTCTGACTCCAGCGGCCTCTGATTCATTAAGCGACGCTCCATCTCTTTCCACATCACTGGGTGTTGTCCGACCTTCGGAGACAGAATTGCCTTCAAAGTCTAAGGTGACCTGACTATGAGGGGGGAAGGGGCAGAAGCCAGCTTCTCCGGCCAGCGCATGATGTGTCTGCAGTTCAGGTAACAGGTTTTTGGACCAGTCATCCACTACCTCTTGGAGCCCGTTGACATGATGCAGAATGTCATCTAAGTGAGGGAAGAGATCGTCCTTCTCCAAGTCCAAAAGATCCCCGGTGCTGGCATACAGGTGGGAGCCGGGGACGTTGTCGTAGACGCTAACTCGACTCGCTCTGTGGCAGGACGCCATGAGCCTGGGCTCCCCGGCCCCAGGGCCCGGCTGTCTGCCCAGGGAGATGCTCCCAGTCCTCCAGTGAACCCCGCTGCTATTGTCTGTTGGTGAGAGGCTTTCGATAGAGAGCGCCTTGGGGAACGTTCCTGGTTTGTGGTCCTTGGGAATGTGCACCACCAAGTTCTCTTGGGAATGAAACTCGCGTGCGTGGTTTTGGTCCCCTGCATCCCGCAGTGCTGTCCCCGCCAGCACATCCAGGTCTTCTAAGTACATGCCCCCGCGCTTGTGGGCCTCCTGGCATCTTCGCTCCTTCAGGCCGGGCGTGCTCACCCCGCTGCTGCTGTTTTCCGACGGGCTGCTCTCACCGCTCCATTTGCTGGGCCCCGGAAGCCCTGTTTTGCAGGCCGCGGGGGGTGAGCTCTGGAGGTCTCCATTTGCAATCTGGGTGCACTGCATGGCCTTGAAGGACTCGGGCTCCTGCTGCAGCACCGGGCCGCTGATCACCAAGCCCCCGGTCCGCCCCGACCCCTTCTGCCTTCCCTGCGCTCCTTTCCCCCGCAGCGTTTCCATGCGTTTCAGAAATGATTTGGCTCTGGCCCGGGTGGGCTTCTCATTCTTTGGGTGCAAAGGGTGCTGGAGACCGTCTTTGGGGGACGGCGGGAGGCTGCTGCCACCCAGCGTGGCGTCCAGCATGGCTGGGCCGTGGGCGCAGTACTGCCCGGGGCCGTCCAAGGCCTCCCGGCCGGCGCCGTAGCTGCCCGGCTGGCTGCGGCCGTCGCTCCCGCCGCTGCTTTCGCTGTGAATGGAGCAGACCTCGGGCTCGCTCAGGTCGGTGAGGACGCTCTCACTGCTGGTCGTGTTTCTCATCCTAATGTCTCCTGACGACCCGTTTCTGTCTCCGCCGGGAAACAGTGCGTGGAGGTCGTCCACGCGAGACCACCGGCGGCTGGTCCTTTGGAAAGTCCATTTGTTGCTGATGCAGAGATCTTCCTCATCAGAGTCGTCACCCTGGGAAACATCAAGGATGACGCTCATTTACAGGTGGCTGGGATGGAGAGGGGAATCTAGGTGAGCACAGGCATGGTACCCCCACCTCCTTTTCTCCTTCCTTCCCTGTCGCACATGCTCTGGGTTTCCTGGGCACCTTGGCTGGGTCCCTCCACCGTCTTTATGGTCCCTACACCCTCTTCCTTCCTAGTAGCTGGAAGATTCCTTCCCAACCCGCGAAGCTCTCTTTCTTTCAGTTTTCCTTCCTTCCTCTCTGAGAAGCTTCCTTGACTGATTACAAAGAGGAGGTAATTACCATCAACTAGACAGCCTAAATATAAAACACCTGCAGTTCCCCTTTTCACATAGAAACTTAATCAGGCCATAAAATGCACTTTCTTCCCTGAAACCTCTTCATGGAGCCCTAGGACCATATTTCCAGCTTTCCTCTTCTGAACCTTGGAGTCAACACTCCTTAGTCTCCAGACTTGATTCTTAGCGTATGTTCCCTGTGTAAGTTAACGGCAAAATTATCTCCGAATTCCTGGAAGTAGAAACTTGGGAGCTATTCTAGAGACCCCTGGTGGAGGAGAGTTCAACCCAGCCTGCACGGCCGGGCAGGTTTTAATTAACCCTGAATTGGAGTGCCTTCGTAGGACACGCTTGTCCGGGTGCCGAGGCCCCACTGCTTTGCCCTGTCGTACCTGCTGCACCTCACACATTTCTCTTACTTGTCTGGGTCCTGCCTGAATTCGTACCCCCTGAGAGAGGACAGTCTGGGTTCCCTGAGGCCAGAGGTGGCTTTGTTTATCTTTGCAAGTCCCTCTGGCCAAGCCCAGCACAAACTTGCCATCTAAATAATTTCCTTCAGAGATGAACTGAATCATCTGCTCCTTCTTCCTCCTCACCATGCGTATGACCAAGACCCAACTCTGAAATGATTCTCAGATCTGCTCCCCCATTCATATCTTCACTCCCATTCCCTAGTGCAAGTCCTTGGCACCTCTGGCTGGGTTATCACAGTAAAAACCAGGCCAGCATCTTCTCCATCTAAACAGCTTTCCACTGTGTAATCCAAGTACGATCACAGGATTTCCCACTTTAGAAGCTTTCAGTTTCCCTCAGCCCTCCTAAGTCTTAGTATGGCATTCGAAGCTCTTTCAACCTGACTGCAATGTGCTTTTCTTATTTCAGCTGTTCCTCCCAATCTTCCTGCATTCTGTTCTCTGACCCGCAACTATGCCCCAACACCCAGCTCTGTTACAGGATTAAGAGCCTAAGGGGTATATATGGTCCCCACGTCCTTCCCTGGTCCCTGACCATTCTTGGGTACTCAGCTCATGTGTCTCTTTGAAGCCTTTCCTGACAGCCCCAAGACAGTGACTGCACTCCCTCTGTGCTCCTGTAGCATTCGGTTTAGACCTTTATTGTAGCATTTATTATAATACTAACTTAAACTCATGTCACAAGCACCCACTCTCAACAGTTACAGGTAAGCTCATCAAGCATATAGTAACTGCTCTCTCTTTCTATATATATGTGTGTGTGTGTGTGTGTGTGTGTGTGTGTATAGTTAATTGGATTAAGTTTATTTCACTTTACTTTGACATCCGGTTCTAAGACCTGGTTCTCAGTGCTAGTAGTTAATACCAGTTAGACTTAGGTGACTGTACCCAAGTTGCTTACTCTCTCCAAAGTAAGTTTCTATCATTTATAAAATGGGACTAAAAACAGGCCCTGCCTCATAGGTTCGCTGTGGGGATTAAATGAAGTACTGCATTTAGTAGTCCCTCACTGAGGAGTATTTGTTCATCTGTTATTTTTCAGTGTCTGTTCAGTTGCTTCTGTGCTACCTGTCCGTGTAAGACAGATGGCTTATCTATCTTTCTATGTATCTGGCATCCATCTTATCTCCTCTGGACTTTGCAATATATTGTTTTCAAGGAAAAATAAACAGATGCTTAGTCAATAAATGTGGGATCTTCCCATTCTTATTTATTTCCTGAAAATCTAGGTTTACATGAGTTGGACTAAATGACACATTTGAACTTTCAAGTATAAGGTGAAAGAAGGTAAAAAACAATGGTACTCACAAAGAATTCCATAGCTGTGGGAACACAGTAGGAAATTAGCTCTGAGTTTTTAAAAAGTTGTGTAAAACTTTGGCGAAAGAGTTTAAAAAATTGTACAAGTGGAAAAAAAGGCAAGACTATAGGATGATGAGTCAAAAATATACTTTCTTTGTAGCATTTTCTACTTCCTCTTTCCCTGTGATGGATACAATAAACCCTGAAATCTGAGAGTCATTTAAATATCAGGTACTGTGATAGGTTGAAGGTTGAGTTTATTGGATTTTCATGGCACATTTCAGGAAGCTAGTGAGGAGAAGTTGATATTAAGTAAGCATTCTGAAAAAGCCTTTTAGCAAATCGTTTCTGAGAAGGCAAAAGAAGGATATGCTTTTAAAGAAAATACCGATATTTAAAAATAGAAACTACAATATTTAGTGTTAGCTCCAACGAGCTCTCTAAAGTGAGCCCAAACTTGGTTACTGATGCTAGCAAACCACATACTAGTTGGATAAGGACTTCTTTATGTTGGTTTAGAAAAGATGCCAAGCTGGGCACTGTGGGCTGGGGATGGAAAGCCTGCCCCCGTCTGCTAGGCTCTAAAGAGCTTATTATACTAGCTGTGGGCAAAAAAGGGATATTTACAACCCAACCAAGGCATATGAGAAAGTGGTAAACTCCTGGGAAAAAAGGCAAACAGTTCAGGGAAATTTTGCAGTATTCAGATGGTTTGAACCAAAACAAACAAAAACCAAAGCAATAAAAATCAAAAATAAAACAGAGAAAAAAGAAAAAAATACCCATCTTCTTTAGTACCCTGTGCATGCAATTATCATAGTACGTCCAAAGGGTACTGACACGATTCTGTGTCTGTTTTTCCCACTAGTGCAGGATCTTTGAAACTACTGATAGTGACATACAATAAGAAATACATTTTTCAGTTATAAGATAAATAGGTACTAGAGATGCAATGTACAACGTGATAAATATAATGAACACGGATGTACGTTATACGTGAAAGTTGTTAAGAGAGTAAATCCTAACAGTTCTCATCACAAGGAAAAAAGTTTTCTTTTTCTATTTCTTTAACATTGTATCTATATGGAATGATGGATATTCACTAAACTTATTGCAGGAATCATGATGCATGTAAGTCAAATCATGCTGTACAGTTTAAATGTATATAGAGCTATACATCAATGATATCTCAATAAAACTGGAAGAAGGATAAAAGGAAGTAATCCATATACAGTACCTAGAACAGTATATGGAACATACTAAGTGCTCAATAAATGTTATCTGCTAATTTTAAAAAGTACATTTTCTATCACAACTCAAGGCCCACATACAAATTATGCTAAAGTGAAAGAAAGAAAGAAAGAAAGAGAAAGAAAGAAAGAAAGAAAGAAAGAAAAAGAAAGAAAGAAAGAAATTTGTACTATAATAATTATCTTTGTGCTCTGATACTTTATATTCTAGTTTAGTCTATTTCATTTTTTTTAAAAAATGTTGTTTGCAACCAACCAAATTCATTTGATAACCCACCAACGGGCCATGATTCACAGTATGAAAAACACTAGAGTTTTAGATTTTTATACACTCACGGCACAGCAGACGGTCAGGCACATAGCAGACTCCCCAATAACTGTGAAAGTGTACTGATTGTGTAAGAGATGATCAGATTTCATCTGTTTGTTTGATTTTTTTTAAGGCTAAAAACAAATAGTTTGTGATTATTTAGAAATGCAAAATGGAAACCTTTCGGAGTCAGATGTGTTTATGAGAAAAACACACCAAACTAACTTTATTCTCTTATCTTAATGATTTAGTAAACCATGGAAATACTATAGATGTGGAGTGTCTGGATTTCAGCCAGGAACTGACAAAAGGCTCTCAAGATATTGTTGTGGCCAAGATGGCAAACTGCTGGAGGCTACAGAGCATTTTGTTAGTAGCTGGTTGAGTAACTCCATCAAAGAGTGTGATCAAACTACTGAAAGTAACTGAAGGAGAGATCTCTGGGGGATGCCTTCAGGTTATACCCATTTTAAGAATAACTTGAATGAGTCAGAAGAATTCATGTTTTTTAGATGTGAAGATGGCACAGATTATTCACTAAGTGATCTTGGGCAAGGCACCCACTTGGAGACTCAATTCTCTCAGCTGTAAAATGGAAATGATAACAATACACATTTAGCATGGTTTGTCAACAGGATTAAATGAGATTATATGTGAAAATGCCAGATAAATCTTAAAGTGCAAGATAAAACTAATTATTGTTGTTAGAGCATAGTGATATTGAGATGCATGAAGATCTTAACAGAATTGAAGGATGGCCTGTTAATAAGATGAAATTTCATGAAGTAAAGTATAAAGACCCTAACTTCACACATCTATTATAGGATGTGCAAGATGAAACGGACTTCGTACCTATTAATAGCCTTGAGAGTTGCAGCAGATTTCAGCTTAATATGAGTTAACCATGTAATGTGGCTACCAAACTATGATCACCCACCTTAGGATACCTGACCAGAAGCATGAATCTCAATACTTGGAAGGTTGCAGCCCCACTGTATTCTGCCTGGTCACATATATCAGGAACAATGAGCCACATTTTCAGGGGCACGTGGAAAGGGATTTATTTCTAGAGAAGAGTAATCGGGATGGCCAATGATCTAGACACCACAACCTTCTATGAAGGATGATTGAAAGAACTAATGGTTTGGTTTAGAAAGAAGGAACTCAAGAGCAGTGCTACTCGAAGTGTGGTTAAGGGGCTGACAGTCCTCAAACTTACCAGTCTTCAGTGAGATAAGTTCAGACATTGAGAGTAAGCATTAAAACCATTTGTCACCATTTGGCAAGGCTGTGCTATACGAGTTCATGATCAGTGGACTTGTCTTATTGAACAGGGCTGAGACCAGCTTGGGTGTCGGGTGCAGTAGGCTATAACGTGTGATGTTTCAAGATTAGTTTATCTACCATAACCCAAAGTGTATAATGTACAGGATCCATTGTTTTACAGAAAGATAATTGCAGAAGTTGGCTAGTAGTGAAAGATTGAAGATGAATTTTGGAAATACAGCATCACTTACTTCATTTTGAATGAAAGGTAAAAAAGAATAGCCAAAACTTTAAAGAATTACTTTGACTTCTTCTTTGATTCCACTCAACATATTCTGTGAGATGGGTTTCTTTATGAAGACTAGTATTAAAACAAAGAAACAGGGACTTCCCTGGTGGTGCAGTGGTTAAGAATCCGCCTGCCAATGCAGGGGACACGGGTTCAAGCCCTGGTCCGGGGATCCCACATGCCGCGGAGCAACTAAGCCTGCGTGCCACAACTACTGAGCCTGCGAGCCACAAATACTGAGCTTGCATGCCTAGAACCCGTGCACTGCAACAAGAGAAGCTACGGCAATGAGAAGCCAGCACACTGCAACAAAGAGTAGCCCCCGCTCTCTGCAACTAGAGAAAGCCTGAGTGCAGCAAAGAAGACCCACACAGCCAAAAAACAAAACAAAACAAAAAACAAAGAAACATTTTAGATATGCATTTTTCCCTGTGAGTAGTGTTGCTGTCAATCCAACCTAAATTAGATAACAAGCAAAAAACTCACTGTCAGGAATACTCATAGTCACAGTGTTTGACTGAAAAGTGCGTACAGACTTTTAACATGGGGAATTTCAAAGTAAACTTTTTGTTTAGTTCTGACAGCTGAACAACAAAAAAAGTCATAAGTGCAATCATGATTCTTCATATTAATAGCCTAAGTATACTTTTAATAAAAATATGAACAATTTTTGTAATTCTTTTCTATTTCCTGTTATATTTGTTCCAATTATATTTATTGGAATGCAATTTTGTATCTGTAGAGTCTAATAAAACATTTAGGCTTGTATTTTCTATAACCTTTTATCATTTCATATTTCTAATAATTCCTTTGTAGTGAATTTTACAAACGTTACCTTGGTCAGTGGCAGACTGGAAGTTAAAAAAATAAAAATCAGTCACCATAGACAGTTTACGAAACTTTGTTCTAGATTGAGCAGAGGTCAGAAAACTTTCTGTAAAGGGTCAGATAGTAAATATTTTAGATTTACAGGCCATCCAGTCTGTTACAACTACTCAACTCTGCCTTTGCAGCCAAAAGAATGGGTGTGGCTTTGTTCCAATACAACTTTCTTTACAAAAGCAGGAGCACTAGTTTGCTGACCCCGGATCTAGAGATAGGGGAAATCCATATTCTGTGCTTCTCCAGAGAAATCAGCTGGAATCAGATGGGCAAGTTTACACAGAATCAGCTTTTAGCTTATTATATGGAAGACTTCTAGTAATTAGGAAAAACCAAACTGCCTTGCAATATAATGAACTCATCACGTCTAGATGCTTACAAACAGAGCCTGAGTGAATTGTGATAGATGCTCTAAAAGTATATCCTCTACTGGATGGGAGACTGGAAAAGATGAGCGAAGATCTAACTCAAAGATCCTATGGTTCTAGGACATTCACATGCAACAGTCTTCAATTCAAGACTATACTCTCCAGCCAAGTGAATGATGGAATGAAATGTAACTTCTTTCATGTGACGCTGCTATTCGGAGCTGCCAGGAGGTGTCTTATTTGGTGGGAGGTTTGAGGCTGTGAAAGGCAGTGGGGCGGGTGGGGAGGACGGGGAGGCAGAGGTCAGGCTCCCTGACAACACCCGCAGCTTCTTTGCAATGCCCACGGCATCCGGGCCGGGAGGTGCTGGCTGCAACGTGGCAATTAGTCATTGTTTCTGTGTGGCTTTCCACCTTTGGTCAGGATTTCAGAGAGCTTTGTTAAAACTATAGCTTTAACCAGAAACTTCTTTTGAAGCTGCTCTTTCTCGCCTGGGAAATCTTAGGTAAGAGTCCTGTGTACACGTCCCTCTCTTTCATAATTTAACAGAGATCCTTATGGGAGTTCAGTCTCTGACTTTAGCTTTGTACTCAAAGCTAAACACTATCACATAAACACTAACGTAATTAGGGGATTTCAATGTCGTCATAAAGCAAGTGTGAATTCTGTAGGTAATAATGAAGAAGAAACATTTTTCTGAGAAAGAGTAGCTTTGCATGTGCCTTGGGGTTTTTAATTTAGATGAAACGCCAGTGTTTGGCTTTTTCTAAAAAATGAGAACATTCTTAGCTGAAATTATATATGCTCCAGAGACAAATGCCAACCAGACACTGCAAAAGGAAGGATTTTGTATTTTTTAAACCAAATTTGACCATCTCTATCAACTGGAAACAGGAGCCCATGCAAGTCCACAGCTGTGAGAGGCGGCTAATCCATAGATATACAGAAATTTAGACGTTTATCTTCCATTAAAGTTGACTGGAGCTGAGTGGCTGAGGCCTCCAGTTCAGAAGCAGGGACCTGCCACTTGCAGCGCTGCAGGGGGAGGAGCCTGAGACCCGAGGCGGGCAACTGCCGACGTCCCCAGGCTCTCAGAAATGCCGGGTTTTAGTGAGTCTTTCAGTGAGGTGCCTGGCCAAGATTGAGGACACTCTTCTCCACCTGACTCTCACAGGGAAGATAATCTTGATCTTTAGAGGACTGCTTCTCTCTTCTGCAAAGTGGTAAGGCACTATCTTTTCTCTCCTGCAAAGTGGTAAGGTGCGATTTCATTTCTCCTGGTGCTTTACAAGCGAGTGGCATTTGATGTACAGGAAAAGTGCATGCCTAACTAAGTATGAATGAGGCTTCACCATCTTTATCTATTTGTGGATTCTTTTTTTTTTTTTTTCTGCCTTGGGTCAACCCACCAAACTCTTCAGAATTAAACAAAATTAAATGAGAACCAAGTTCAAAGCAGAGCAATGAGATTCATGACTCATTCACTATGAGAGATCCAGAGATAAATTTCCATGAAGACATTAAATAAATCATGGACTTGAGTGCAAGACAGCAAGAAATATCCTTCTTCTAAAACAACAATAAAAATACATAATTGTATGTATTGCTGAGGAAACCCTTCCAGGTCTCAGGCCAAGGGTCAGAAGCTCATGCCAATACATTCCTGAATATCTCTGAAACACCAGGAGGGGCAGTTTGTGGCCAGAATAGCTGGGTTCAGATCCTGCCTCTGCTGTTTTTTCGTGGCTCTGGGCAAGTTACTCATCTTCCCTGCCCTTCAATCTCCGCATCTGTGACATGGGGTTAGTGATGAGGAATAGTGCCTGGCACAGAGCGGGCACTGTGGGAGCTTGTTAACCACACCACAGAGCACTGAGCAAGCACACACGGCCCTTCTGAGGCCCAGTGGTCCTGAAGGGAGAAGAATGACTGTGGCCCTGGACGGCTAAGCCATTTGGGGATGATATTCTGCAGAATTAAACATGTCTGGGCCTCTGCAGATTAGAGATGAACATTATATTTCTATTTCTTGGATTGATTAAAATGGGGACATACACAGAGGAAATGCTACTGTCTTTTTTTTTTTTTCTTCCAAACAAACTAATTCCAAAGTTGGTTGAAGCGCCCTGTGGTGCTTGGTTCTCAAGTTTCACTTTCTATTTTTGATCATTTGGCCTAGTTCTAGCCTGTATTTATTTTTGGTATTTTTTTGCAGTAAAATAAAGGACTAGCCTATGACTCGGGCAAGGGACAGATCATGGGAACACGTGCCACCACCAGGGTCTCCTGCATAGTTGCTTAGACCACAGTCCCAGATGCTGGTCATGATTGAGATTCACAAGTGGGTGGAGATCACCCACTGGATTTATTTATTTCAAAATTCAGGCCATGAGTCCCCAATTTACAATGTGTAAAGCAATATTTTATTCAAGTGCATGCATCTGCGGGGCCTACAGCTAAGTAGGGGCTGTAAGGGTGTGTGCCACTATATCCAACATAAGGAATAAATTAAGAATGTCAAAATACTGAAGTGACCAATTTACAGAGGAGCTTTTGTGAAGGTAACAGAGCCTAGCAAATGTTATTCAAGCCTATCTCACATGTGGGTTTTGAAATGCTGGCAATAAGGGAAGAATCCAATCACACGACTTGGTTGGAAACAAATCCTGCCGTTAGTTTTGGGCATTTGCTTTTGTGATACACAGCAGCTAAGGATCTGCACCGGCAGTGTACAGACCAGCCACACAGGCGTGGCTATGCTCGGTTTAATAAGAACCATGTGTTACGACCAAATAGTGTGTATGCTTCTCAAGGGGTCTATTCAGCCAGATGGCTGTTGGGATGTTTATTCCCACATTTAAACTTTTTCTTTGACCTGGACAAATTGCTCATGTTTTAATATATTCTCTGGATATTGTTTTTCACCATTTTACCTCCTTAGCTTAAATCTTTGGCTCCTAGCTCAAACCCTAAATTGTTTTGAAGGTGAGGTCAACCAAAATTCATTTGCGCTTTTTTTGGGTGCTATTTTAGAGCAGAATTCAGGTTAAAGTTATTTTTAAAGATTAGGTTACTCAGGAGTGACTTAAAATCCATGGGCTGTAATGACTTTTCTGTGTAGACCAGAATAAAGAACACTTTCTTTTGACTCAAAGATGTTTTCTCTGCTTCTTCAAAATATACTAAGGCTTGACTTGTTACATACTGAAGATGTGAAATGAAAAAAGTAGTTAACGATTTCAATTCTGAGTTTCCTAAAAGGATCAATTCAGTGAGAAAGAGAGGTCTTTCAGCGCAGTGGTTAGGGGCCTCGGTTTTTGGAGTTAGACACACCGGAAATTGAAACCCTGCTCCTCCACTGGTTGAAAGATCACGGGCAAGGGACTTAACCTGTTCAGGTTTTATTTTCCTTCTCTAGAAAACAGAGAATCCCTATCGCAATGGATTAAATGCCATAACCTAGCTCGTGGAAAACAGTAAGTGCTCAATAAAGTACAGCTTTGTTTCAGAACCGAAATCTCCAGTCTTATTCCTACAGAGGAAAGAGCACGTGCAAAGTCCTAGAAGAGGGAGGGAGCATAGTGGCTCGTAAAACTGAAGGACATTCCCTGTGACCAGAGAAAAGTGCAAGGGGCGAGAATGGAAAGATGGGGCAGGTTCTGAATCTTGCTGTTACACTCTCACCCGACCCCTCAACCATGATGAAACAAACCTGCCTGACAATGAATGCATCTTGACTGCACTTGAAAATAAAATGCCACAGGAAAGAATGAGGCAGAAGACACTTGGCCCCATAGATTCTTTTCTGCATTCTTTTAATCTACAAATCACTGTGGAGAATTTGGGTCTAATATGGAGTGGATATTTACAGCTAAAACTTCTGAAAGATTATTGTAAACAGTTAAGGCATTTTACATTTTTATGCAAACCCTCTGATAAAACTAAATCAAAATGAAACAGTGAAACAAACAGACGTCAGCCTAGATATATAATAGACTTACTTATAATGTTTATGATATAATGGGATATTTGGAGAACAAACAGACGGTCGGGCATTTCAGAATTTTGCTTCGGTTCATGTTGTTTTTCATTTGTGAATGCAAGTTTCTCCTATTGGTATAGCCATGGTCTCAGTAAGGTGTAGTAAGGTTACCTACCTTTTTCCTTTGGAAGTTCACATCAAGTTTCATTGAGGCACACTTGTTCAAGGTATTTAGTCGTCTAAAAAGAAAGAAAAATGTGATGATTGCTACCACTAATGAACCTAAATCTTCTTTCCAGTTTGATAATTCTCATTGATTGCCAGTGAAGTTGAAAGTGCAGAAACAACCAATCATGTCCGAAGAAAGGACTGTACCCAGAGAAGGCACACAGTAAAAGAGTTCCCATTTGTTCTCCAGCCTCCAGACCTGAGAGGACCTTCCATGAAGCCTACCAATCCCTGCCCCTTCCCTTTCCTGGCTTCTCTTTCCACTGTTCTTGGAAGCCGTGAACACTTAGTTTTAGCCATACTTTCACCAGTCCCTCAATTCGTCTGCCACCTTGACCTTCCATCCAGTCTATCCTACTAATCCCCAAATTTGGATCAACTCAGCCATCTGTCTTCTCTTCTGCTCTTGGGTAATAGTGCTGAATTACACATGCCATGGACTGAACTGTGTCCTCCTCAAACTCATACACTGAAGCCCTAAACCCCAATGTGATTGTATTTGGAGTAAGAAGTAATAAAGGTTAAATGAAGTCATAAGGTGGAGCCCTGCTCCAACAAGATTAACGTCTGCAAAGGAAGAGACACCAGAGCGCTCCCTCCCTCTCTCTCAATCGCCACGGGAGGACACGGCAAGAAGGTGGCTGTCTGCAAGCCAGGAGGAAAGTCCTTACCAGGAACCAAACCCTGTGGGTGCCTTGATCTTGGACTTTCCAGCCTCCAGAACTGTGAGAAAATAAACCTCTGTTGTTTAAGACACCCAGCCTGTGGTATTTTGTTATGGCAGCCCGTGCTGACTAATATATACATTTTGAAATTCTCCCTCAGCTGGGCTCCTCAAATTGCTACTCAGCATTTATTTCATTTTTTGTCTCTGGTCAGCATCCATTCTCAGATAATGAAAACTATCCGAATCCCTCAACAGATGACTTAGCCACAATTGCCAATGAGAAAATACAGCTTAAGTCACTAATTCTTTTAACAATTCTTTCCTTCATCATATAAAAGAGATGCTCCTATTCTTTTTCAAAGCTAACACTTTATCATGTGTCTGATTTCAACATCCACCACTTCATCTGGGACTTTGACACCTCATTTATTCCCTCTCACCTCAGCAGACTCTTAACTGTTTTTTTTTTTTTTTGTCTAAGCTCATCCCTGTCATGAACAAATTGACTAACCAATTAGTTAGCAACCTAAATAACCATAATCAAGCAAACTACCAATTTTCCTTCAATCTTATCTTTCCATCAAGCAACTCTACTCACCATCCTGACATCCCCTTCCTTATATTATTCAGTTTGCTGAGAACATCCTTAATTTTCATTCACTCTTCAACCCACTGCAATCTAATCTCATGAAATTCTCTTTGCAAATGCCTTTATTATTTTGTTTTATTTGATTTTTTTAATCATAGCATATGGTTTAAGGAGTCAAACATTACCCCTCATGTCCTTTTCCATTTACCAGTCTTTGGAGGCAACTAAAGTGTTTCTTTTGGTGTTTACTTCCAGCAACATGTATATGCTGTTACTTCTTGATTTTTCAGGTTAAGTCATTATCTGTTGACTTTGTTCTATGAAAGATAAAGTTTTTTTTACTACGCATTCCCCCCTCATCCTCCTACATGCACATTTGCACCCTTTGCCTCTTATATAGTTGTCATAATTTTGTAATTTTTTGATAAATCAATATTTAGTGTTTATTTTCTTATGACCATGTAAATGCTATTCACATGTATATCATGCTCTGATTACTTTTCCTTTCATTCTAAACTTTTCATTATCCCAGGAGTTAATAAGCATCTTATTTGCTTCCTCAGTTTTCTGTGTACTTATCCTTAAATTCAAACTCAAACACTTCCCTAATTATCTAAATCTCTAAATGTGTTAAAATATATCAGTCTATCTAATTTCCTTGGAGATGTCTTTCTCAGAGCCTTCTGACCTGTTCTAGTTGGGGTTTGCTATTTTTTTTTTTTTTTTTTCTTTTTAAATCATGGGCTGATTAGATTTCTCAGAACTCAGATTCTTCTTGAGTGTGTTTTCCAATGCTCTGGAGCTGAGTTACAAAAGAGGCCTGGGGATCTCAATGTTTGGAATATAGGTAGACTGTCAATGGAGCCCCCATTTTCAATAGAGTATTCCATTTTCAGCGGTGTCTGATGTCCCTCAGTCCAGCCTCTCCAGAGAGTAAACTTCCAGTCTTGTGCTGATGGTTAGGGAGAGAAGTCAGCAAGATTTAGCTTGCGGAGTGGCTCAACGGCTCTACCTACTTTAAAATAGAATTTCAGGACTTCTCTGGTGGTTCAGTGGGTAAGACTCTGCGCTCCCAAAGCAGGGGGCCTGGGTTCGATCCCTGGTAAGGGAACTAGATCCCACATGCATGCCACAACTAAGAGTCCACATGTCTCAACTAAGAATCGCACACCACAACTAAGAAGTCTGCATGCTGCAACTAAGAGCCCTCATGCCACAACTAAGAGTTGGCACGCCACAACAAAAGATCCTGCATGCCGCAACAAAGATCCTGAGAGCCGCAACTAAGACCTGGTGCAGCCAAAAATAAATAAATAAATAAATAAATAAATAAATAAATAAATAATAAATACATATTTTAAAAAATAAAATAGAATTTCAAACAACCCTTTTTTTTTAATAAATTTTAAAAAAATTATTTTATTTTTATTTTTGGCTACGTTGGGTCTTCGTTGCTGCATGCACGCTTTTTCTAGTTGCGGCGAGTGGGGCCACTCTTCGTTGTGGTGCACAGGCTTCTCATTGCGGTGGCTTCTCCTGTTGTGGAGCACGGGCTCTAGGCATGCGGGCTTCAGTAGTTGCAGCACCTCGGCTCAGTAGTTGTGTCTCACGGGCTCTAGAGCACAGGCTCAGTAGTTGTGGCGCACGGGCTTAGTTGCTCCGCGGCATGTGGGATCTTCCCGGACCAGGGGTCGAACCTGTGTTCCCTGCGGTGGCAGGCGGATTCTTAATCAGTGCGCCACCAGGGAAGTCCCAACTCTCTTCTTTTTGACTCACCTTCAATCTCACTTCACATTTTTTATTTTTAGGATTTCTGTAGTGAAAACTGAGTTATTTTATGACTTTGTCCACTGACCACTTAGATTTTGTTTCTTGCGCTTGTCAAATCCTCTACCATATATTTTTGTTTTTCTGCTTTGAAAATTTGGTAACTGTGATTTCTCTCTCTCTGTATGGACATTTGCTTTCATAAAGGAATATCTCTTTGTAAATTAGTGGAAATTTAGAAGCAGCAAGTTCAGTTGTAAAACGTCCCATCTTTTTTTTTTTATTAACATCTTTATTGGAGTATAATTGCTTTACAATGGTGTGTTAGTTTCTGCTTTATAACGAAGTGAATCAGTTATACATATACATATGTCCCCATATCTCTTCCCTCTTGCATCTCCCTCCCTCCCACCCTCCCTATCCCATCCCTCTAGGTGGTCACAAAGCACAGAGCTGATCTCCCTGTGCTATGCGGCTGCTTCCCACTAGCTATTTATTTTACATTTGGTAGTGTATATATATGTCCATACCACTGTATCACTTTGTCCCAGCTTACCCTTCCCCCTCCCCGTATCCTCAAGTCCATTCTCTAGTAGGTCTGCATCTTTATTCCCATCTTGCCCCTAGGTTCTTCTTTTTTTTTTTTTTTTTTAATTTTTATTTATTTATTTATTTATTTTATTTATTTATGTCTGTGTTGGGTCTTCGTTTCTGTGCGAGGGCTTTCTCTAGTTGTGGCAAGCGGGGGCCACTCTTCATCGCGGTGCGCAGGCCTCTCACCATCGCGGCCTCTCTTGTTGCGGAGCACAGGCTCCAGACGCGCAGGCTCAGTAATTGTGGCTCACGGGCCCAGCTGCTCTGCGGCATGTGGGATCTTCCCAGACCAGGGCTCGAACCCGTGTCCCCTGCATTGGCAGGCAGATTCTCAACCACTGCGCCACCAGGGAAGCCCAGCCCCTAGGTTCTTCTGATCATTTATTTTTTTTAGATTCCATATATATGTGTTAGCATACGGTATTTGTTTTTCTCTTTCTGACTTACTTCACTCTGTATGACAGTCTCTAGGTCCATCCACCTCACTACAAATAACTCAGTTTCGTTCCTTTTTATGGCTGAGTAATATTCCATTGTATATATGTAAAACCTCCCACCTTTGACTGATGACTTTTTTTTTGTATTCTGGTTATACATAGATCTTAAGTTTTCAGTTCAGTGAGTTTTGGCAATTGTAACTACCCTTGAACAAGATAAAGAACATTTCTTGACGTCAGAAAGTCCTCCTGTGCTCCTTTACTGTCAGTTTTCCCTACCACCACATCCCCTCCTGCCACTCCCAAGGATATCCTCTTTCTCATTTCTATCATTTATAGGTTGGTTTTGCCAATTCTTGGTCATCATATAAATGGACTCATACAGTATGTATTTTGTGTGTGTCTGGCTTTTTCCACTCATCACAATGTTTTTGATATTAATTTGTGTTGTGTATAGCAATAATCATTCCTTTTAATTACTGAGTAGTATTCTATGGTATGAAGATATATAATGGGTTTACCCCATGGACACTGGGCTCTTTCCAGTTTTGACCAATGAGTTTTTAATCACCGAATTCCATAGTCTCTTTCTAGCAAAGACCTATCTGTAGCAATGTGCACTAATTGGCACTCACCTTCCTTGAAACTCTTCTGGTCTTCAGCATTCAAGATGATGAATCCTCTCATCTCTCTAAACACTATCTCCTTCCTGTCACCAAGCAATACTTGCACCTTAACTATTGATATTTTTTAGAATTCAGACTGTGGTTCTTGTTCTTTTTACTCTGCACAAGCATAATGAGATATCTCATCTTAAAATAAACTAGACTCGGATGATGCCCATCCTCTTTCTCTAGCGTGGACATCTCACCTGAGCTCCAGAGCTACATTCCCAACTACTCACTAGTCTCATCCATCTGTGGGGTCCTCCTGGCCCTTCAAACACACCTATTAAAACTGAACTCACTGCATTCTCTCCAAAACCTGTTTTTCTATTTGAAATCTTGTCTTGATTAAGAGCATCACCACTAAGCCACCCAAACCAGAAAATGGAGTCAACTTGAGACTCTTCTTCTTCAAGGTCTACATTCATTTGAGCATCAAGTCCTATCAATTATACCTCCATGATATCTTTGAAATCTTGCCTCTCCTTGGTCCTGCTCAGTCCCTTCTCATCTTTTCCTTAGAGTCAGGCAACAGCCTTTTAAATTGGTTTCACTAATGCTTCACACTGAAACCAGTTCTATTTCTCAACTTTTTATCATGTCACTTATTTACTTAAAAAAATTTGATGATTATATTCATTTTCAGCCATCTCCAGTTTACCCACTCACTAGACAGTCATTAGTGTCAAATATGATAGGCAGTTATGGATTAGAAGCTGACCATCTAGTCTGAAGCTGTCTTCTGCAGGTTCTTGGCCTTTGCTCCTATAACTGACAGCCTGTTTTTTTTGGCCAGTTCCACATGTATTAACATCTCTACCTAAGAGCTAAGAGTGGTATGTTAAGTGCATTATATACAGTTGACCTTTGAACAACATAGGTTTGAATTGTGTGGGTCCACTTACACACACACCTTTTTTTTCCAATAAATATACTGGAAAATATTTTGAGATTTGCAACATTTTGAAAAAACTTGCAGATGAACTCCTTAGCCTAGAAATATCGAAAAAATTGAGAAAAAGGTATGTCATGAATGCATAAAATACATGTAGATACTAGTCTATTCTTACATAGGCACAAGGTGATATTTAATATAAAATCAGCAATGTATTAGTTTTCTTGCTGTTTTATAACCTTGCTTTCAAAAAATCACATTACCATACAATATGCCTCTTTCTCACTGGAGAAATTGCATATCTGTCTATCATCACAAGGAAGTGGTTTTTAAAAAAAGTAACAATGTTTCCAGTACTGGACTATGAATATAGATGCAGTACTTATGCCATAAAAATTTTATAATGATTCATTCATTAGTGTGTAGGCTAAGCTACCGTGAAGCAATCCTGTCAATTAAACTAGGCTACCATAAGGCATTCATATTGCTGCTTCTTTGTTATCAACACATGAATCGTTATACCTCTAAATAAATATGAATTTCTTTTTCACATTATCTTTTCATTTTTGATGTGTTAGTAACATGTATAACGTCTGCAATGTTTTGTATCATATAAACCAATATTCATGTAGGTACCAACACACGTCTTGTAAGCAGACGACATGAACTTACAGTATCGAAAAATACAGTACAGCACTGTAAATATACTTTCTCCTTTTTATGATTTTCTTAATAACATTTTCTTTTCTCTAGCTTACTCTACTGTAAGAATACAATATATAACACATATACAAAATATGTGTTAATTGACTGTTTATGTTATCGATAAGGCTTCTGATCAACAGTAGGGTATGAGTTAAAATTTTAGGGAACCAAAAGTTAAATGTGAATTTTGACTTAGTGGGGGGTCAGCAACCCTAGCCCTTGCATTGTTCAAGAGTCAACTGTACATTGGTCAAGGCATATATATATCTATATATCTATATATCTATATATATATATATCTCTCTCTCCTCAGTTGGAAGTTCTGATATATACCTAAATAAGTTGATGTTTCTCATTGGCAGCTCTGTAATAAGTTTGTTTAGGAAGGATTCT
This sequence comes from Balaenoptera borealis, assembly GCF_965194805.1. NCBI lineage: Eukaryota > Metazoa > Chordata > Mammalia > Artiodactyla > Balaenopteridae > Balaenoptera > Balaenoptera borealis. The sequence continues at coordinate 10,637,958 of NC_138877.1, forward strand.
CTGTTATTTATAAAATTTACTTATCTAACAAACTTGTTATTCCATTATGGTTTGGAAACACAAACAAACTATTTTATTCTACACAAAAGTTTTTTACCTACTGCATATACAAAAGTCATCAAATGGTTCATGCTTTACATACCACATACTTGAATATGCTTTATACTTTCTGACACACATAGGAAGTTTATTTATTATTTTTTAAAGCTAGAGACTCTAACATTTAACTATCTAGATTCAGATCCTTTTATCTCCTCTAAACTCAGATATTTGCTTGTGTCTTAAGAATTGCTCCTCTATTTGGAGAAAATGTTTTCAAAACATATATCTCATAAAAGACTCGTATGCAGAATACATAGAGAACTCTTAAATTCCGTAAGTCACAAAACCTGATTTAGAAAATGGGCAATACATTTGAACAGACACTTCTAAAAGAAGATATGCAAATGGCAAATAAGTAAATGAAAAGATGCTCAACATCATTCATCATTGGAGAAATACAAATTAAAATCATAATGAGACACCACTACACACACACTAGAATGTCTAAACTAAAAATACTTACAATACTAAATTTTACAAGAATATAGAACCACTGAAACTTCCAAAGGGGTATGGCCTCTTGGGAAAACAGCTCGGCAACTTCTTATAAAATTTAACATATTTTTAGCATCTGACCCAACAATTGCACTCTTAGTTATTTATCCAAGATAAAATAAATCATACATCCATATAAAGACATGTATTTGAATGTTTGTAGCAGCTTTATTCACAAAATAGGCAAAAAGTGGCAATAATCCAAATGTCCATCAACAGGCAAATGGATAAAAAATTGTTGTATATCCATATAATGAAGTACTCAACAATACAAAGGCACTAACTCCTAATACATACAGCAACATGGATGAACCTCAGAGGCACTGATTGAAAGAAGCCAAATACAAAGTGGGTACACTATATGATTGCATCTATAAAAAATTTTACCAAAGGTAAAAGTGTAGTGACAGAAAACAGTTCAGTGGTTGCCAGTGTGGCAATGGAAATGCTCCATACCATGACTGTGGTGATAGTTACATAACATAACCATATATATTTGACAAAACTCATCCAATTGTATTCTTTAAGTTGGTGAATTTTTTTGAACATAAGTTATACTTCAAAAAAGCTGAATAAAAATAATGCAAGTGGGTAACACCAGTGGGAATGGTGGAGTAAAGATCTCCAAAATTCTGCTCTTCCATAAAAACAACAAAAATACTGGCAAAAATTGTCAAAATCAACTTTTTAGGAAAATCTGGAAATTAATAAATGCTTGCAACAATCCAAGTAGTGCCTATGTAAGAAAAATTACTGAATCTATGTAAGAACAGTGAGCTCTGTGGCACTTGAACGTGCCCTTTTTTTCTCAGCTCTGCAGGAGCTCTGAAAAGCCAACAGGCATCACAATCAGAGGAGTTGTGAAAACCAGCAGCCTAGCAGCCACTGGAGAGGGCAGAATGGGTTTGACCTTCCCCAAAGGTCCATTTTTAAAGAATTATCATTATTTGAGCTGTCTGGCAATTCACTGAATGCCCCCATTCACAGGGCTTATCTTTATTTAACCTGACACTGAGCTCATCACTGAGAAAAGCTTTTTCCCAGGGTGTTTGTCAAAAACTATCAGTGGCAATTATTTAACACCATAGCTGCCTGAAGTGGTGATAACAGTTGAACCAAACAAGATGTGGACCAAAAGGAATGAAATGAATAGCTGGGGAAATGAGATACCCATAGGGAATAAGAAAAGTTCTGACATATTCTTAGGAATCTAGAAGGCCAAACACACGTGCAGAACTGTGTGCGTACCTAGGAATGACCTGAGAAGGTCTAATTTCTCTCCTCTGGCTGACCTTGATGATCTGCACAAGCAGGAAATAAAGCCTGAGAGAGAGTTACCAAATTCCTGCTGGAGCACTGAAACCATAGCCCAGTATGCACAAACTGTCCCTTGGCAAAGGCCAGCAGACATACTGGTTCAAGACATTTAAGGAAATCTCTGCCCAATCATTTGCAGACCACTAAGCTAACTGAGTACAGACTTCCATGGTCATACAAAGAATTCAGACTTTACATAATTAGTTGAAGAATGTCACTAAACAAACAGCAACAATAACAACAAACTTTGGGGAGGAGGGGATCTGATTTTGAGAGTTGCCTCATTTATAATGTTTACAATGTCCAGTTTTAAACAGAAAATTATAAGACAACAAACTGATTCTAAAGCTTATATGGAGAGGCAAAAGACCCAGAATAGCCAACACAGTCTTGAAGCAGAAGAACAAAGTTGGAGAATTGACACTATTCAACTTCCAGACTTACCATAAAGCTACAGTAATCAAGACAGTATGATACTGGTGAAAGAAGAGATGAACAGAATAATGGAACAGAACAGAGAGCCCAGAAATAGACCCACACAAATATAGCCAACTGATCTTTGACAAAGGAGTAAAGGCAATACAATGGAAACAGGTTTTCAACAATGTTGAAAGAACTATATATCCACATGCAAAAAAAAGTCAGTCTAGACATAGATCTTATACTCTTCACAAAAATTAACTCAAAATGGATCACAGATCTAAATGTAAGCACAAAACTGTAACACTCCTAGAAGATAACATAGGTTTATGTTTAGTGATGACTTTCTAGATACATCAAAGTCACGATCTATGAAATAAATACTTGATAAACTGGACTTCATTAAAATTAAAAACTTCTGCTCTGTGAAAGAAACTGTCAAGTGTATGAGAAGCTATGCCGTAGGCTTAGAGAAAATATTTGTAAAAATCATATCTGATAAAGGACTGTTACCTAAAACATACGAAGAACTCTTAAAACTCAAAATAATAAAATAAACAATCCAATTAAAAAAAGAGACCAAAAATCTGAACAGATACCTCACCCAAAGAAGATACACTGATGGCAAATAAGCATATGAAAAGATGCTGTATATCATATATCATTAGAAAATTGCAAATTAAAACAACCATGAGATACCACTACACACCTACTAGAAGGACAAAATTCTAAAACTGGTATTACCAAATTCTGGCTAGGATGAGGAACAACAGAAACTCTCATTCATTGCTGGTGGGAATGCAAAATGGTACAGCCCCTTTCGAAGACAGTTTGGCAGTTTTTTATAAAACTAAACATACTCTTAGTATACATTCCAGTAGTTTGCACTCCTAGGTACTTACGCAAAGAGTTGAAAACTTATCGCACACAAAAACTTGCACGGGAATTTTTTTTAAGCCATAAAGACAAATATTATATTTCTAAAAGACATACGTACTCAAAATATAAAACAATGTGACAAAACTTTTGAAGCCAACATGTTCACAGTATAAATGGGTGTGAGGTGACATTGCACAGAAATGTTTATAGCAGCTTTATTCATAATTGCCAAAACTTGGAAGTGACCAAGCTGTTCTTCAGTAGGCGAATGGATAAATAAACTGTGGTCCATCCAGACAATGGAATATTATTCAGTGCTAAAGAAATGAGCCATCAAGCCATAAAAAGACATAGAGGAACCTTAAATGCATATTACTAAATGGAAGAAGCCAATCTGAAAGGCTCCATACTATATGATTCCAACTGTATGACATTCTGGAAGAGGCAAAACCAGTAAGAAGATCAGTGGTTGCTATGTATTAGGAGTGAGGGAGGGATGATAGGGATGAGTAGACAGAGCATAGAGGATCTTTAGGGCAGTGAAATATTCGTATGATACTCTAATGGTGGATACGTAACATTATATATTTGTCAAAACCCACAGAATGTACAAGACCAAGAGAGAAGCCTAATACAAACTACAGACTTTGGGTGATAATGATATGTCAATGTAGGTTCACCAGTTGTAAGGTGCCACTCTGGTGGGGGATGTTAATGGTGGAAGAGGCTGTGCGTGTGTGGGTACAGGTGGTATATGAGAACTCTCCATACTTTGTGGTTAATTTTACTGTGAACCTAAAACTGCTCTAAAAATAAAGTCTATTTTTAAAAAATGTAGTTTTTGTTTTATTCATTTAAAAATCATTTTATTTCTTGGACTTTGAAATTACTGATGTAAAGTGATCTACATTTCTTTTGTTCTGATTCTACTTGCTTATTAGTTCTTAATCCAATCTACAAAATTGTCATCATTAAAGACATCTTAGCAGGACTTCCCTGGTGGTCCAGTGGTAAAGAATCCTCCTTCCAATGCAGGGGACGCGGGTTCGATCCCTGGTCAGGGAACTAAGATCCCACATGCTGTGGGGCAACTAAGCCCACGCGTCACAACTACTGAGCTCATGCGCCTCAACTAGAGAGCCTGCGTGCAGCAAACTACAGAGCCCACGAGCTCTGGAGCCCATGCACCACAACTAGAGAAGAGAAAACCCGCAAGCCACAGCTAGAGAGAAGCCCGTGTGCCGCAAGGAAGAGCCCGCATGCCACAATTAAGACCCAACGCAGCAAAAAAATAAATACATAAATAAATAATAAAATAAACAAACAAACAAATAAATGGACTTATAAAAGAAAAGACATCTTAGAAATTCTGGATACAATTTCAAATATCATACACATAACCATTCAACTCTTCCTTTCACAATGTATACTTTTATCAAATCATCATGTTGTATAATTTAAACATCTTCTAATTTTATTTGTCAATTATACCTCAATAAAGCTGAAAAAAAAAAAGAAACAGCTGATTTTTTAAGATGGGAAAAAAAGAAAAAGAGAGAAAACACTCTTTATGATGGTCTGAAACTAGGTAGACATTCCTAGCATGGTATAGCATCAGTCTGTATTTATCTTGCATAAGGTAAAGTAAACAATGGCTAGACTCTCCAAGAATACAAAATGGATGAAACACACACCGGGGAGAGATGGAAATGCCTCTTTAAGGACTGGCTGCTTCAGGTAAAAGAACATGTCATATAACAGAAGTATTCACAGCACTTTATCAAAACCACTGTGAAGTTCTGCTGTGATTGCAGCCAGTCTGCATTTAGGACAAATATTTAGCATCAGTATTTGCTTCCCTCTAACTTAATGATACCTAATATAAAGTAATAAAAAACGTTTCAGATAATCTGAGTTGGTCTAACATTGGTGGCCTGGAAAGCTATTCCTGCATGAATAACAGTTTTGATTATAAAATGTATTTTCTTTGCTGCATGAACGGTGTGTCTTTCCACTGGATTAGAGCCTCTTTTGAGGCAGGAACCATAATTTATTCTTCTAATCCGCATAAGTCCTAGCAGGTAATTTTATACATGATTGTCTCTGTAGGTTTTTCTTTTTTAACTGAACATACTTTTTCTACATAGGTCCAATCAGTGATTGACTTTAAATAGTCACAATAGACCTTGCATAGTCAGGATAAAAGAATTATTCTCCTCCACTGAATGTGACAGGCCGAGAGCTGCACCTTATTTGCATCTCCAATGCCCAGCACAGGCGCTGGCTCAGAGAGAATCCACTTGGTAAATGTTTGCTAAGGAAACATTAGAACTTGGCCGGCTCTAGGGACCACTTGGCCTGACCCTTTTATTTTCAAATGAGCAGACTAAGGCTCTGAGAGAAACACTTGCTCAAGGGAACCATGCATCAGCTAGAGAGCTGGACTTCTCCCTGTCCAGAGGTTTCTCTGCTCCTGCCTACTCAAGGAGAATCTAGGAGGGCCTGGGAAATGACAGCCTATGTCACGGACCTAGCACAGGCTAGTCAATAAATGGTAGTCTCCATCCCCCGTCCACCTTTTCCACGGAAAGAGGAAACCCATGACACGTGATGAAGCTGTCCAGTTTGTGCTTTGGACAAACTGGATTTACATGTTAAGGTAAGCAAAGCAGTTTGACCTTTTCAGAAGTCATGTCCACAATGTCCACTGCTCCCAGAACCTGTTAATTTTTACTGTTGTCTTCAGGAGGCTTTAGAAGGGTTAATACATTAGTAAAGGAGAAATAGTCAGAAGTCTCATTTTAAAAGTGAAACTTGAGGTTCTGGTGGGAAAGTCAACAAGAAAAGAAGCCGAGATATGTTCATCCGACACTGGGCACCATGTACCAGGAACAGGTTGAGAGACTGGGAATGCAGAGGTGAGCAAGATGTGGTCCCTGTCCTTGGGGATCTCCCAGTCCCATGTTGGATGTAAATATGATGAATAAGAGAAGAAGCAATTCACTTTCTGAACACATAAGGACAAAACCTCCCAGAAGAGGCAATGTTTCAGCAAGGCTATGAAGGACTAAGAGCAATTTGCCGCCCAGGTTAAAAGAACGGCAGGCAAAGCCAGCAGTCATTAAATGGCATGCTTTAGTCTAGAAACCGCAAGGATGTGAGTGGGAATCACTGGTGGGATGGGCAGGGGCCAGATCATGAAGGGCCCAAATGAAGATGTTAGGAGCAATCTGTGGCAATGGGGGGTGGGGGTGAGGGTCTTGAAGGGTATTAGGAGAGTGATGTAATTCCACTGCATGTCAGAAACACACCTGGGGGCAGGACGGACACTGAGCTGAGGAAGGACGGGTAGAAGATGGTTACAATAGTTTAGGTGAGAGATGGCAAAGAGCAGCAGAAAGGAAGTGACAGCAGATGACGACTGGGCCAGTGATGTAGAAGCTTGGGGGCCAGGGAGAAATAGAGGATGACTCTGCATTTCAGGCTTTGGTCACTGTGCCTTTAAACATAGAAAACAGTGAAATAGGGAGGTACTGGGAGCTGGGATATGGAGAAGATAACAAGCTTACATTGTGATGCGTTAAATTTTGGGGCACCTTGCGACATCCAGACCTACTTGGGAATGATCGGCATGTAGATGATATACACAGAGGATACATAATAATTAAACCAATTATCCAGGGAGAATTCAGAACCCTGGAAACTCCCGTGCTCAAGGCCTGGGTGGAGGAGGAGGAGCTGGGCTGGGGAAGGTGTAGTCAGAGATGGAAGCCACAGAACGAGCATTACAGACAGGGGGGAGCAGTTGGTTAGTTGTATCAAATATTTAAGAAAGAGTAAGTGATACAAAACCTAAAATATGCCTTTTGGGTTCAGCAGTCATCGCGGGCAGTTTCAGAGAAGCCTGAGTAGAGGGCTGAGCAGTGAATGATCCCCAAGAAGAACTGTAGCTCAGCAGCAGAGAGATTTAGGGTATTTTGAAGAGAAAATGAATAATTTATCGCCACACAATATTCTCTCACATGTAGAAGCAGTAAAATAATTCGTGAACTGACAGGTTATTTTCTGCCAGGTTCCAGTGCAATTTAACAAACAGTTATTGAATTCCTGCCCGGCACAGGGCCACGGAGCACCAGGCGCCCATGATGTGCCACCGAACAAGATACGGTTCCTACCGGCGAGCACTTTGGAACTGCGAGGGAGTCCCTCACCTCCCCAGCTAACCGCACCCAGAGGGAGTGAGGCCAGGGTCAGTGTGAAGTGAGCTGTGTCCAGACTGCCCTGAGCATGGAGGGGATGCGTGGGAGGGCAGAGCCCAGGGGCCAGCAGGAGAACGAGGGAAAGGCAGGCAGCGTGCTTGCTGGGAGGGCTGGGGACTCGTGAGCAGGGAGCGTGCGGGGACCAGAGGGAGACGGGGAGGGTGGTCTGGGCCCTGTCTGAGCAAAGTCCCCCCTCTGGCACTGTGACAGAGCCTGGGGAGACACACAGTGGCCCTCTGCACTTGACGTATAAATGAAAGCAATGGAGCCCTTTCCTTCTTCGTATCTTAGGTTTGTATTTCACATTTAAACTGCCAACTTTAGATTGGTCATGAGGTCTCCCATGCTGACTTAATGGTCAGTTTCCTGTGATATTTTTCTAATATTCCTGCCAAAGCCTCAAGAGGAATAACAAGCAGGGGTACGGGTTCATCTGATTCGGATTAAAGCTGCAGCCTGAACTTCTCACCCTCCACTCAAGTGTCATAGGCTAAAGGTCTCTAGCCCCGGCTCTTTAGGAGTGTTCCGGGTGTGGCGCTCCAAGATGGTCAGAAACAAGTCACCTGCTCCGGGGATCAGAGGCGAGCACCTCCGGGAGCTGCAGCTCCGCCTCTGCGGGGCCTGGGAAAGGTTCCCCGTCTGTCTGGGAGTTTACAAAACAGATTCTGCAGAGCAGGGTGGAGAGCTATGCCACGTGGACTTGTCTGGTATGTACTCACCCAACGTGGGGCCTTTCAAATATGACAGGCCATCCAGTAGGATGGCCTTACGGTGTCTGGGGTGGGGGGGAGAGTGTAATTAGAAGTCCACAAGTGGCTGTCACCATGCCACAGCTGAGCCAGTGAAGGCCATGCCTCCCCCTTGCTGAGCTTTTCACTCTGGCTGCTCTTCTACCACATGGTCCTGCGGCAGCAGAAATGCTGGCCCCTCTTCCAGCCCATAATCCCACAAACTGTCCCTGGATGTCAGTGGAGGCGTGGGAGAGAAATGGTTAAGCATGGACGGATCTCACTATGCAAAGAAAATGAAGTAGTATGTGATGTTGATTAAGGGGGAAAGGATGTACGTGTGGGACTGGTAACTTGTATAATATATATTTTCAATTGAGATACAATTGATGTAGAACATTGTATAAGTTTAAGGTGTACAACATAATGATTTGATATTTGTATATACTGTGAAATGATCACCACAATAAGTTTAGTTAACATCCATCTTCACACATAGTTACTAATTTTTTTTCTTGTGATGGGAACTTTTAAATTCTACTCTCTTAGCAACTTCCAAATATGCGACACAGTATTGTTAACTATAGTCACCACGCTATACGTTACATTCCCAGAAAATAATTTTAAATAAGCAATAGACTCTAATAATGAGGGTTGCAGGGAAGAGTGTAAGTTCCTTTGGCAAATAAATAAAGGACATCGGCCACAGTGGTCCAAAAGTAAAGAGCTAAAAACAAAAGTCCAGGTTTTCTTGGGCTTCTTTAGTTTGGGGATTTCAGACAAAGTTTAAATTCACATATTCCTGCATCAGAGAAGTCAGATGGGGTGTCCTTAGCTTTTTAACTGTTCCCAACAATTGCATCTAATCCAGATAAAATTTCTCTAGTGAGAATTAGTCCAAGTTGAAGCAAGGGTCATACCAGAGATTTCTGAGAAAACTGAAAGAAAGCAAAACAGCCCAGGTGGAGGGAGAGAACTGGATGGTACAAAGCACTCACTCTCTGGTGCTAAGGGGCGTCTCTCGGCTCCTCCCCCTGCCTGCCCCATAGACGTGGGGTCCCCCTCGACCAGCCTTGGTCTTCTTCTCCTTACTATCCCACTCTCGGGACCTCATACCTTCATATGCAGATGACTTTACATCTCTGTCTCCAGCTGAGGCCCCTGTCCAGCTCCACACCCGCACACCCAACTGCACCTGGACACTTCCACTGGCACTGGCCCCTCAGGTGCCTCAGCTCATCACTCCTTCCCCCTCTCAGACCCTGGCCGGACTCCCCTCACCTCCCTCCTCGGCTGTTTCCTGACTCAAGGAAGGGCATCACTACCACCCAGCTGATCAAACCAGGAGGAGTCTGGTCCCCCTGAATTCTGAACAACAACAGCAATAATAATAGCACCAGTTGTTCATAGGTTCTTGTGAGAATTAAATGAGATCAATGTCAAGAGCTTAGTATACTAGCCAACATATAGTAAACACTCACAAAATGGTAGCCATGGTCATCTATTATTTATGTGGCAAAGCAAGGCATTTTTAAAAACATTGCTAATATTTTTAAAAATGCAATACAAATATCTAAAAATATATATAGAGAGAAGTGAATAATATTAATAATATAAACTCCTTCTTTGGCCCTGCTGTCCTATTTTGTAGTTTCTTGCGTATTCTTCCTGAAGTCATTTTGAGTAGCTGGTTGGAAAAGGTTACATAAGAGGCCATTTAAAAATATAAAGATCAGGAAAACCCCATCATCAGCGGTTTCAGGGGCTCATTAGAGTTGGGCCCTGGGTACCAGCTGTGCAGGGAGCTACTGACTAAGAAGCGGATGGCCTGGTGGGATCTGCCAGCTGGCAGCCCTGATGAAATGTGGATGCTCTAGCAACAGGAGGTGTGACGAGAGAGGACCTTCAAGATGGCGGAGGAGTAAGACATGGAGATCACTTTCCTCCCCACAAATACATCAAAAATACATCTACATGTGGAACAACTCCTACAGAACACCCACTGAACACTGTCAGAAGACCTCAGACTTCCCAAAAGCCGTGTGGCTGACAGGGTCTTGGTGCTCCGGTCGGCTGTCAGGCCTGAGCCTCTGAGGTGAGGTGGGAGAGCCGAGTTCAAGACATTGGACCACCAGAGACCTCCCGGCCTCATGTAATATCAATCGGTGAGAGCTCTCCCAGAGATCTACGTCTCAGCATTAAGACCCAGCTCCACTCAACGACCAGCAAGCAACAGTGCTGGACACCCTATGCCAAACAACTAGCAAGACAGGAACACAACCCCACCCATTAGCAGAGAGGCTGCCTAAAATCGTAGTAAGTTCACAGACACCCCAAAACACACCACTGGACGTGGTCCTGCCCACCAGAAAGACAAGATCCGGTCTCATCCACCAGAGCACAGGCACCAGTACCCTCCACCAGGAAGCCTACACAACCCCCTGAACCAACCTTACCCACTGGGGGCAGACAAAAAAACAACAGGAACTATGAACCTGCAGCCTGAGAAAAGGAGACCCCAAACACAGTAAGTTAAGCAAAATGAGAAGACAGAGAAATACTCAGCAGATGAAGGAGCAAGGTAAAAACCCACCAGACCAAACAAATGAAGAGGAAATAGGCAGTCTACCTGAAAAAGAATTCAGAGTAATGATAGTAAAGATGATCCAAAATCTTAGAATGGAGAAAATACAAGAAATGTTTAATAAGGACCTAGAAGAACTAAAGAGCAAACAAACAATGATGAACAACACAATAGATGAAATTAAAAATTCTCTAGAAGGAATCAATAGCAGAATAACTGAGGCAAAAGAACAGATAAGTGACCTGGAAGATAAAACAGTGGAAATAACTACTGCAGAGCAGAATAAAGAAAAAAGAATGAAAAGAATTGAGGACAGTCTCAGAGACCTCTGGGACAACATTAAACACACCAACATTCAAATTATAGGGGTCCCAGAAGAAGAGAGAAAAAGAAAGGGACTGAGAAAATATTTGAAGAGATTATAGTTGAAAACTTTCCTAATATGGGAAAGGAAACAGTCAATCAAGTCCAGGAAGTGCAGAGAGTCCCATACAGGATAAATCCAAGGAGAAACACGTTAAGACACATATAAATCAAGCTATCAAAAATTAAATACAAAGAAAAAATATTGAAAGCAGCAAGGGAAAAGCAACAAATAACATATAAGGGAATCCCCATAAGGTTAACAGCTGATCTTTCAGCAGAAACTCTGCAAGCCAGAGGGGGTGGCAGGACATATTTAAAGTGATGAAAGGGAAAAACCTACAACCAAGATTCCTCTACCCAGCAAGGATCTCATTGAGATTCCGCGGAGAAATTAAAACCTTTACAGACAAGCAAAAGCTAAGAGAATTCAGCACCACCAAACCAGCTTTACAACAAATGCTAAAAGAACTCCTCTAGACAGGAAACACAAGAGAAGGGTAAGACCTACAATAACAAACGCAAAACAATTAAGAAAATGGTAATAGGAATATACATATCGATAATTACCTTAAATGTAAATGGATTAAATGCTCCAACCAAAAGACATAGACTGGCTGAATGGATACAAAGACAAGACCCGTACATATGCTGTCTACAAGACACCGACTTCAGACCTAGGGACACATACAGACTGAAAGTGAGGGGATGGAAAAAAATATTCCATGCAAATGGAAATCAAAAGAAAGCTGGAGTAGCAATTCTCATATCAGACAAAATAGACTTTAAAATAAAGACTATTACAAGAGACAAAGAAGGACACTACATAATGATCAAGGAAGCAATCCAAGAAGAAGATATAACAATTGTAAATATTTATGCTCCCAACATAGGAGCACCTCAATACATAAGGCAAATGCTAACAGCCATAAAAGGGGAAATCGACAGTAACACAATCATAGTAGGGGACTTTAACACCCCACTTTCACCTATGGAAAGATCAACGAAAATGAAAATAAATAAGGAAACACAAGCTTTAAATGACACATTACACAAGATGGAATTAATTGATATTTATAGGACATTCCATCCAAAAACAAAAGAATACACTTTCTTCTCAAGTGCTCATGGAACATTCTCCAGGATAGATCATATCTTGGGTCACAAATCAAGCCTTGGTAAATTTAAGAAGATTGAAATCATATCAAGTATCTTTTCCGACCACAACGATATGAGACTAGATATCAATTACAGGAAAAAAAAGTGTAAAAAATAGAAACACATGGAGGCTAAACAGTACATTACTAAATAACCAAGAGACCACTGAAGAAATCAAAGAGGAAATCAAAAAATACTTAGAAACAAATGACAATGGAAACATGATGACCCAAAACCTATGGGATGCAGCAAAAGCAGTTCTAAGAGGGAAGTATATAGCAATAAAATCCTACCTCAAGAAACAAGAAACATCTCAAATAAACAACCTAACCTTACACCTAAAGCAATTAGAGAAAGAAGAACAAAAAAAACACAAAGTTAGCCGAAGGAAAGAAATCATAAAGATCAGATCAGAAATAAATAAAAAAGAAATGAAGGAAACGATAGCAAAGATCAATAAAACTAAAAGCTGGTCCTTTGAGAAGAAAAACAAAATTGATAAACCATTAGCCAGACTCATCAAGAAAAAAAGGGAGAAGACTCAAATCAACAGAATTAGAAATGAAAAAGGAGAAGTATCAACTGACACTGCAGAAATACAAAGGATCATGAGAGATTACTACAACTATATGCCATTAAAATGGACAACCTGGAAGAAATGGACAAATTCTTAGAAAAGCACAACCTTCCAAGACTGAACCAGGAAGAAACAGAAAATAGGAACAGACCAATCACAAGCACTGAAATTGAAACTGTGATAAAAAATCTTCCAACAAACAAAAGCCCAGGACCTGATGGCTTCACAGGCGAATTCTATCAAACATTTAGAGAAGAGCTAACACCTATCCTTCTCAAACTCTTCCAAAATATAGCAGAGGGAGGAACACTCCCAAACTCATTCTACGAGGCAACCATCACCCTGATAACAAAACCAAAGATGTCACAAAAGAAGAAAACTACAGACCACTATCACTGATGAACATAGATGCAAAAATCCTCAACAAAATACTAGCAAACGGAATCCAACAGCACATTAAAAGGATCATACACCATGATCAAGTGGGGTTTATCCCAGGAATGCAAGGATTCTTCAAAATATGCAAATCAGTCAATGTGATACACCATATTAACAAATTGAAGGATAAAAACCATATGATCATCTCAATAGATGCAGAAAAAGCTTTCAACAAAATTCAATAACCATTTATGATAAAAACACTCCAGAAAGTAGGCATAGAGGGAACTTACCTCAATGTAATAAAGGTCATATATGACAAACCCACAGCCAACATCATTCTCAATGGTGAAAAACTGAAACTATTTCCACTAAGATCAGGAACAAGACAACGTTTCCCACTCTCACCACTATTATTCAACGTAATTTTGGAAGTTTTAGCCACAGCAATCAGAGACAAAAAAGAAATAAAAGGAATCCAAATTGGCAAGGAAGTAAAACTGTCACTGTTTGCAGATGACATGATACTATACATAAAGAATCCTAAAGATGCTACCAGAAAACTACTAGAGCTAATCAATGAATTTGGTAAAGTAGCAGGATACAAAATTAATGCATAGAAATCTGCTGCATTTCTACACACTAATGATGAAAAATCGGAAAGAGAAATTAAGGGAACACTCCCATTTACCACTGCAACAAAGAGAATAAAATACCTAGGAATAATCCTACCTAAGGAGACAAAAGACCTGTATGAACAAAGCTATAAGATACTGAGGAAAGTAATTTAAGATGATACAAACAGACGGAGAGATATACCATGTTCTTGGATTGGAAGAATCAACATTGTGAAAATGACTCTACTACCCAAAGCAATCTACAGATTCACTGCAATCCCTATCAAACTACCAATGGCATTTTTCACAAAACTAGAACAAAAAGTTTCACAATTTGTATGGAAACACAAAAGACCCCAAATAGCTAAAGCAATCTTGAGAAAGAAAAACGGAGCTGGAGGAATCAGGCTTCCTAACTTCAGACTATACTACAAAGCTGCAGTAATCAAGACAGTATGGTACTGGCACAAAAACAGAAATCTAGATCGATGGAACAGGATAGAAAGCCCAGAGATAGACCCACGTACATATGGTTACCTTATTTTTGATAAAGGAGGAAAGAATATACAGTGGAGAAAAGACAGTCTCTTCAATAAGTGGTGCTGGGAAAACTGGACAGCTACATGTAAAAGAATGAAATTAGAACACTCCCTAACACCATACACAAAAATAAACTCAAAATAGATTAAAAACCTAAATGTAAGGCTAGACAATATAAAACTCTTAAAGGCAAACATAGGCAGAACAGTCTATGACATAAATCACAGCAAGATCTTTTTTGACCCACCTCCTAGAGAAATGGAAATAAAAACAAAAATAAACAAATGGGACCTAGTGAAACTTAAAAGTTTTGCACAGCAAAAGAAATCAGAAACAAGACAAAAAGACAACCCTCAGAATGGGAGAAGATATTTGCAAATGAAGCAAGTGACAGAGGATTAATCTCCAAAATATACAAGCAGTTCATGCAGCTCAATATCAAAAAAACCAACAACCCAATCCAAAAATGGGCAGAAGACCTAAATAGACATTTCTCCAGAGAAGATAAACAGATTGCCAACAAATACATGAAAGGATGCTCAACATCACTAATCATTAGAGAAATGCAAAAGAAAACTACAATGAGGTATCACCTCACACTGGTCAGAATGGCCATCATTAAAAAATCCACAAACAATAAATGCTGGAGAGGGTGTGGAGAAAAGGGAACCCTCCTACACTGTTGGTGGGAATGTAAATTGATACAGCCACTATGGAGAACAGTAGGAGGTTCCTTAAAAAACTAAAAATAGAACTACCATATGACCCAGCAATCCCACTACTGGGCATATACCCTGAGAAAACCGTAACTCAGAGTCATGTACAATGTTCACTGCAGCAGTATTTACAATAGCCAGGACATGGAAGCAACCTAAGTGTCCAATGACAGATGAATGGATATAGAAGATGTGGCACATATATACAATGGAATATTACTCAGCCATAAAAAGAAACGAAATTGAGTTATTTGTAGTGATATACACTACAAATGGATGGACCTAGAGTATGTCATACAGAGTGAATTAAGTCAGAAAGAGAAAAACAAATACCATATGCTAACACATATATATGGAATCTAAAAAAAAAAAATGCTTTGAAGAACTTAGGGCAGGCCAGGAATAAAGATGCAGACGTAGAGAGTAGACTTGAGGACACGGGGAGGGGGAAGGGTAAGCTGGGACGAAGTGAGAGAGTGGCATGGACATATATACATTACCAAATGTAAAATAGATAGCTAGTGGGAAGCAGCCACATAGCACAGGGAGATCAGCTCAGTGCTTTGTGACCACCTAGAGGGGTGGGATAGGGAGGGTGGGAGGCAGATGCAAGAGGGAGGGGATATGGGGATATAAGTATATGTATAGCTGATTCACTTTGTTATACAGCAGAAACTAACACAACAATATAAAGCAATTATACCCCAATAAAGATGTTAAAAAAATATATAGAAAGATCAA
Organism: Balaenoptera borealis; assembly: GCF_965194805.1. NCBI lineage: Eukaryota > Metazoa > Chordata > Mammalia > Artiodactyla > Balaenopteridae > Balaenoptera > Balaenoptera borealis. Next base: position 10,653,832 of record NC_138877.1, read on the forward strand.
TGTTTTTCATGTGGGAAATCCCCTATCTTTGACCCTTCCATGTCTGTACTTGTCTGTACTCCATGGCTGCTCCCATTCTATACAGGCTACCTTGGGGTGAGGTTTGTGGTGGCAGGTGGGGGTGGGGATGAAGATGCCTTTCCTGCACATTAAATTAGTTATAAAAACAAAAGTGAAAGTTCAAAATAATCACATCAAAATTTCATGTGTTCTTGTCTGGGTAATTCCTACTGGCATTTTAGGGTCATTTTCCCAGGAAGCTGTCTCTGAAGCCCTTTCCCCCTTAGCTATCCTGTACTTACAGCGATTACATCATTTGTCCAAGTAAATCATTACTCATTTCTCAACCGAGGCACCGTGGGCAGTTGGGGACAGATAATTCCTTGTGGGGGGGTGCTACCTTGTGCATTGTGGGAGGTTAGCAGCATCTCTGGCCCCGCCCATTAGATGCCAGTAGCATCACCCCAGGTGTGACAAGCAAAAACGTTCCCAGACCTCGAGACAGGGCAAACTGCTGCCCCATCTCGGGTTGAGAATCACAGCATTAGCCTGAGATCTCAGGGTGAGGATTCTGTCTCATTTGTCTCCATAGTAAAGTAAGGCCCTCAAGAGACAGCCCTGATGAAATGAACTGAAGGAACAGTTGACAAAGTACTGCTACTCTCCAACAGTAAATCGGTTCTAAACTCTTCACAAAAGAACAAAGTGTGCTTTAAACTCTTACTTTAATACGATTATTTTTTTACAGTTGAGGTCCATGAAGGCACAAATGCAATGAGAATTTCTAACCTTGGGACTTACAAGTTGAATTCAGAAAATCACAAGGCAACATAAACATCTTGGGAAGAATTAACTTTAAAGGAGGACATGAAAAACACTCCAAATTGTGTTTCACAAAAAGAGCTAAGCTCTCTTTGGAAACTCCAGAAGCAGCCTGTGTGGCTTTGAATCCTAGCAGTGCTATTTACTAACTGTAAATCGACAAGTTATTTCATACCTCTGTGCCTCTGTTTCCTCATCTGTAAAATGGGAATGATGTTAGAGCCTATCTTATAGGGTTGTTATGAGAATTAAATGAGTAAATATTTGTACGATACTTAGAGCCATGCTTGGTGAGCACTTTGTGTTCTAAAGAAATGAAATCACCCCTTAATGGGATTTGTATTTAATTTATAGATTCAGAATTTCAAAATGACCATGATTATCATGTAACCACCTATATCCTTCTCCCAATGATTTGTCTATGGTTTCAGTCTAGGTAATTGTCACAAATTATTATATGACATAACACAATATATGACATTGTACATTTTCTGTGATATTCTTAAAGGGAAAATTTAAAGTATATTATACATTTTCATAGACTACCATTATTTAAAATTATTAATATTACTTAAATAACTCAAATCAAATATGTGCCTTTGTGTGTAGAGGTAAACTGTAAAAATCACTTTTGTCAGCACTCTCTCTTACCCTCTCCCTCATCCCACATTATAATACATTGTCATTAGTTGTCCTTTTAAATACAAAGGGCAGTGACAGATGCACTATAATCCTAATCAATTCCATATCTCCATAAAACAGTACTGAACAAGGTGAATGCCCTTGTTTTATACATGTTGTGATTAGTTAGTATTTATTAACAACATAAGTTAGGCAGATCTAACATTAAATTAGAAATTCAGAGATCATCTTGGGCATCAAGGCCCTGTGTTAGCAGTCTGAGAAAATGTCCCAAACCAAAATGCTAATAGAACATGCCACCTCTTAAAAATCTCATTCAGGAGCTTTGATTTGCTGCAATTTGCCTTAAAGGTGACAAACTTTGCAAGGTATTGTGATACCTTGGCTATGCCTGCATTTTGAGATGGTTAGTTTCAGTTAGCTCACCCAGGTACTTAGACTTGCAATTAGCTTTTCATTACTCACAGGGGAAATTATTTTTCAATTACAGATTCAATCAAAACACATCAAAACAGAATTATAATTGTGGTTGCTAAGATAACAGAGACTGCACTGTTCTGACTTGCAGTAACAAATATTTACAGACGGCTACTGTGTACTGGCACTGTCAGAGTTGCAGAAGCAATGGTGAGGCATGGTCACCATTCTGGAGGTTCACACCTTCACTAAAGACAGCAGACCTGTCTGGTTTCCGAGACCTGAACATGAGAGCCACACATCCACATATGCCCAGCCAGGCGTCAGTCCTCCCAGCCATGGACATCCTTAGTACAACCTATTTTTTCAAGCCAATGAAAAGTTAACACTGCTCAACAACTCTCCAAGTGTAAATCGGGACCCAGGACATTAATTGTCTGTCCACACAGGAGAGAAACTTCCAAACAAAAAAAGGTGAGTAAGATTCTTGTGGGTAACATTTACAGGAGACCTTCGGCTCTCTTGTTTTCATTTGCCTACCTGGCAGAAGCTACGTGCCCTCTGGCTATGATTCCCGTTAGGATTCTGCATTAGCTCAGCATTTCAAATATGCATGAGAAATGTAGAGCCCACAAAGCTTTAAAAATAAAACATGAGACCAGCTCTATCACTGTGTCTGCAGTGCACGAGGAAGAAAACGAACAAAATCAAAACCCCTTATTGCTCTCCAGGCATTAATCATAATATACCATGTGAGTGGGTGAGTGTCTAATTAACTGCTCATCAATCTCAAAGTTTTAAAAGTGCTGTCACTGCCCTCAGGCTGGAAGTCTTCCTTCAGCCTGCTTTCAGGAAATCTGTGTCTTGAAGGAACTCATAAGGAAGGCAAAGAAATTCCACGGGTGTTCCCTTCAGCCAGGCTACCTCTATCTCTGCCTACCTACTCTGCCTGTTTCTTTTGATCACCCTGCTGTGACTACTCCTTTGGCCTCTGTTCTACCCACTGCTCCTGCGCCCTGAGAATCTCAGCTCACATACCTCCAGCCAAATGCTTTTCTTATTTCATAATATTTTTGGAGACGTAGCTGTCCTAAGAATTATTCCAATGATAACAACCTCCTGCCACTCTAACCAATTTTACACAAGCTGGGCCCTTATCAAGAGCACTGTGGTGTCTGGCGTTGTTGCAATCCCACATGTTTATACAGTACTGTCTTTTGGGTACGTCTGTATGAATCCTGCTATGGGCTGAATCAGAGATGGGTCATGGGTTCTACAAGAGAAGGTTTCCTAATTTTTCTGGCTGACACTACCTTATTATGCAGAACTTTTTATCTTGAAATGATTTCTATACTGGCTAATCTATATCATGGCTGAAATTTTTTTTTTTTTTTAAAGTCGACTTGGATGGAAAAGTCCAGAACTTAGTCAAGGCACCTTAGATCACATGCAGCAGTGAGTAGATAAGGATTTACCACCCATGTGTTTGAGATTCAAAGCTTGACCCACTCAGACACATATGTCATCCAATGAATAGAACTGCACAATCAGAAGCGGTTTGCTCCTACAATCCTGATTTAAAAATATGGAATGAAATTTTTATTCTCGGTTTACAATGTAATCCTTGATTTATATTTTAAAAATCTATGCATAAGCTACTAGAACTAATGAGTAAGTGTAGAAAGACTGCAGGATGCAAATGAACAATATACAAAAAATAAAAAAAAATACTAGCAATGAACAATTGGAGACCGAAACAATAAAAAACAGTACTATTTAGAATAGCACCACAAAACATGAAATTCTTAAGTACTTTCAAGTATGTGTATTACCCATATGCTGAAAACTACAAGTTAGGGTTAAAAAAAAAAAAAATCAAAAGAGACCTAAACAGAGACATGTACCATGTTTATGAATCAGAAGTCTTGTTACTGTTAAGATATCAATTCTTCCCTAACTGATCTATAGAGTCAACACAATCCAAATCAATACTCCAGTAGGATTTTAAAAACTGATATCAACAAGCTGTTTTTAAATTTATATGGAAAGGCAGAGGAACTAAAATAGCCAAAACAATCCTGGCAAAGAAGAACAAAGTTGGAGGACTCACACTACTGGATTCCAAGACATACACAAAGCTAAGTAATCAAGTGCCATATTGATGAAAGAACAGACACATAGATAAACGGAACAGAATAGAGAGTCTAGAAATAGACTCATGCATATATGGTCAATTGATTTACAATATAAGTGCACAGGCAATTCAATGAAGAAAGTATAGTCTTTTCAACATGGTGGTCAACCAATAGAATATTGATAAGCAAAATACGAATCTTGAGCCATACTTTTTACCTTATAAAAAATTAACTTGAAATGGATCATCAATTTACACATAAACATAAAACTGAAATTTCCAGAAGAAAAACAAAGGAGAAAATAGTTGTGACCTTATGTTAGGCAAAATTTCTTAGATGTGACATTAAAAACATGAAAAAAAAATGATAAACTGGACTCCAGTAAAATTCAACACTTCTGTGAAAGACACTGTTAAGAGATTGAAAAAATAAGCTACAGACTGGCAGAAAATATAAAAACTCAATAAGAAAACAAACAACCAAATTTTAAAAATAGGCAAAAGACTCAAACAGACACTTTACTAGAGAAGATATATGAATGGCAAATAAGCACATGAAAAGACATTCAACGTCATGACTCATTAAGGACATACAAATTTAAATCACAATGAGAAACACTAGACACCTACTAGAATGGTTAAAAACAAAACAAAACAAAAACTGACAACACCAAGTACCAACGAAGATGTGGAGCAACTGGAACTCTCATACATCGTTGGTGGTAATACAAAATGGTATGGTCACTTTGGAAATGTTTGGTGGTCTCTTATAAAGTTCAAACATACTTATCATATGCACCCTACAATCCCATTCCTAGGAACTTACCCAAAAGAAATGAAAACTTATGTACACACAAAAACTTGAATATGAATGTTTATAGGGGCATTATAGCCACCCAAAGTGGCAACAACTCAAATGTTCTTCATCTGGTGAATGGATAGACAAATTGTAGTATATCCACACAATGGAATACTACTGAGCAATTATATTGATACATGCAACACGGATGAATCTTAGGTGCATTAGTGAAACAAAGGCAGACTCGAAAGGCTACATACTGTTTGATTTCACTTATATAGCATTCTGGAAAAGGCAAAACTATGGGTACAAGAACCAGATCAGTGGTTGCCAAGGGTTGAGAGTAGGTTGATGACAAAGGTGAACCAGGGAGTTTTTTTAGGTGATGGAGCTGTTCTATACCTTGGTTGTGGTGGTGGTTACATGATTGCAGGCATTTATCAAAACTCAAAGAACTGTACACTGAAAATAGTGAATTTTGCTTTATAAATATACAGAACACCTTGACTTAAAGAAAATATAGATTTAAAAATTCAACTGGGATGATTTCACTTATATATGGAATCTAAAAAACAAAATAAGCAAATATATCTAAACAGAAACAGAGTCATAGAGACAGAAAACAAACAGGTGGTGGCCAGATGGGAGGGGGGTGGAGGGAGGAGAGAAATAGTTAAGGGAGATTAAGGGGTACAAATCTTCATTTACAGAATTATGAGTCACAGGTATAAAATGTATGGTATGGGGAATATAGTCAACAATTATGTAATATCTCTGTATGGCGATAGATGACAACCAAACTTACTGTGGTGATCATTTTGAAATGTATAGAAATATAGAATCACTATGTTATATACCAGGAACTAACATAGAGTTGTAGGTCAATTATACTTCAAAAACAAACAAACTTACAGAAAAAAGATCAGACCTGTGGCTACCTGAGGTGGGGGGAGGGGGGATTGGATGAAGGTGATCAAAAGGTACAAACTTCCAGTTATAAGATAAATAAGTAGTAGAGATGTAATGTACAAAATGATAAAGATAATTAATACTGCTGTATGTCACATATCTGAACATTGTTGAGAGTAAATCGTAAGAGTTCTCATCACAAGGAAAAAATTTTTTTCTATTTCTTTAATGTTGTATCTATATGAGATGGTGAATGTTCACTAAACCTATTGTGGTAAACATTTCATAATTATGTAAGTCTAACCATTATGCTGTACACTTTAAACGTATACAGTGCTGTATGTCAATTATATCTCAATAAAACTGGGGAAGAAAACAACAAAAGGCATAATTAGAGAATCAAAGATCTATGAGCATGCAAGAAAATTCAATTGGGAAAAAGATAATGTAATATAATACAATTAACAATAAAAATTATTTCTTTTAAAAAAATGCCAGCTTACTAGTAAAAATACTCTTGGTTAAAACTAAGAGGGAAAACTCAGGATGAGGTGGTGGTGGAATAGTTCTGAGTTGGATGAAGTCTTGGTGTGGATCAGACATGCTGAGGAGAAAACACCGCTTTTACAATTCATTGCCTTTAAAGAATTACCACCAGGACTTCCCTGGTGGCACAGTGGTTAAGAATCCGCCTGCCAATGCAGGGGACACAGGTTCGAGCCCTGGTCCGGGAAGATGCCACATGCCGCGGAGCAACTAAGCTCACGTGCCGCATCTACTGAAGACCGTGCACCTAGAGCCCGTGCTCCACAACAAGAGAAGCCACTGCAATGAGAAGCCCGTGCACTGCAACAAGGAGTAGCCCCCACTCACCGCAACTAAAGAAAGCCCGCATGCAGCAACGAAGACCCAGTGCAGCCAAAAAGAAAATAAAATAAATTTATATATATATAAAAAAACGAATTACAACCAAACTACCCATTCTTCTTGTAAACGCTCACAAATGGCATTTTGTGCTTGTTTGTTTTTGAGTCCAAATAGCCAGTTCTTGCAATTTGTGATTTGAAGAGTTCTTTGCTCTTCTACCCACTTAAGCAAACCCACAGTAATGCTTTCCTTCAACATTCAGAGATCATTCCTTAACGCAAATCTATCTTCATATAGGAATCACAGAGTGACCAGCTTATGAATGCAGAAATATATATGTCTACAGAATCAGCAAGCGTATGGTTATTTATACACTATTCTAACATATATCGGTGTGTCCTTATCTTGACAAAAGTTTTCCTCATCATTACTTTCCTCTTAAACTATCTTTTCTTTTCTTTTTTTTTTTTTGGCTGTGTTGGTCTTCGTTGCTGTGCACAGGCTTTCTCTAGAGCACAGGCTCATTAGTTGTGGTGCACGGGCTTAGTTGCTCTGTGGCATGTGGGATCTTCCCGGACCAGGGCTCGAACCCGTGTACCCTGCATTGGCAGGCGGATCCTTAACCACTGCGCCAGGGCTCAAACCCATGTCCCCTGCATTGGCAGGCAGATTCTTAACCACTGTGCCACCAGGGAAGTCCCTAAACTACCATCTTTTCTATGTCAAATGCAGAATGTACGAGGAAAAAATGTTGGACTGCAAGTTATGAGGACTGCAGTTTTAAAGTCAGTTTAGCCCATAACTAGCTCTGTAGCCTTGGAAAAATGAGTCACCTCCTGTAACTAATATTTATTTCCAGCTCTGACCTCTCTCCAGGGCTTTAGTTAGGAAACTTCAAATTGCTACAGACACATAGAACCTCTCATGCACATTTAATTGTTCAGAGATATTGATTACATTGACATCTTTTATTATTACTCAAATTATAATTGTTTTATTTGTTCATGTATGCTTCATTTCTTCAGTTAGATTTCTCCAACCAGATTAGACATTCTCTGAGGGGAGGGAGTTCTTCATCTATACATCTTTGTCTCCTTATATCATCTATCACATAGTGAAGGCTTAAATATTTCAGTTTGCAGATATAATTACTTGAGCTTACATATTCTAGTTTGCTGATATAATCATTTGTCTTTGCAAAAAATACAGCTGAGTTTGACATACTCATGGAGCTCTACAGGGCCCTCCCTGACCACTCATGCTCTGGTCCCCCACAATGCCTTCTCCCACTAACCCACCCACACCCCATCACTGTCTATAGCCTCAGTTTGTTTTACTTTTTTAACATAGCTTAACACTCTCTGAGATAACCTCTCCTTCTCCCTCTTTTTCTCTCACTCACTCTCTCTTTTTCCCAATCTATTGTCTGAAGCTTCCTACTAGGATTTAAGCTCCATGAAACCAGGGACTGATCATGCTCACCATAATATACTTAGAGCCTGGACCCATGCCTGGCATATAGTAGGCGCTCAATAAGTACTTATTGAATTGTTGTTGAACTTGCCCCTCAATATAGTGATAACTATTAGACATTGAACAATCAAAAGAAACAAAAATACTTCACATGATTTACCTGTAAAGAGGTTCTACAAGGTCTTTTTCAAGAAAATCATGATCGTTCTTGACAGCCACAATGTTGATGGGAAATTGTGAGTCTGAAAGAGACAAAGAGAGACAAAGGAGTTTATGCGCCTTGTTTTATCTGAATGGGCACCAATATCTTCAGGCCACCACATTTCTGTAGTCATGGCTGATCTTAACAGCAGTTACTCCCCATTGACAGGTGTGTTGGTAATGTTTAGAGAGCAGAAAGTTTTACTTTTATCCCAATAACCGCTTTTAAGAATACAAAGAAGTGTGAAATATGAAAATAACCAAGTGTTTGACCTTGGATAGGATTGCATACCAAGTGCCTGCATTTTTATAGCTAATCACTATCACAGACTTTTGCCTGTATGGAGAACTTTCCCACTCTCACCATCCACCTAAGGTAGAGGTTGCTGACTTCTGTCCTGATCAGTTCATGAAATACTTAGTTTGGCAGATTTTTTTTTTTTCCTTCAGAAAGGAAAATACCGGAAGCTCAATGGCCTCAAGTATTTTATTTTGTAGCAAAATCTTGAGTCACTTTGGAGTATCAGCAAAATACTCAAACAACTGATTCTATCCAATAAAAAAGGAGAAATTCCAACATTGTAACTTTTCTCCCACAGACTACTCATGCCAGATTTGGAGGTCATGGGCAATGCTCAGGTCACAGTGTTAATTTTAGGTACCTCATTTGTGGAGGTAAAAATCTGGAGATCATTGGAATAGAGTCCATGGCCAAATCTAACCATCAATGTTGGTCCATTATCATCCTCCTACCATTCTTTCTCTTTCTCATCTTATATTTGACATTCGCCAATCATAATAAATCTAAGGGTACCAATTTTCTTATTGCAAGTTGAAAAGAGAAACAATTCCTCTTCTGGTGAAAAAAAGTGAATTCCAGAGTGAATTCCAGACGGTGCCTGAATGTAGACTGTCTCATTCTGCTAGAGAGGGAGTTAATGTGTAGTCATGAGAAACACAGACATGGAAGCCCAGCTGCTCTGGCTTTAAGTCGTGGCTCTGCTACTCACTAGCTGTAGACTGTGGGCAAGTCACTTAACCTCCTCTGGGACTCTGTTTCCTCATCTGTAAAATGGGGATGATGATAATTATAATACCTCCCCTATGGTGTTGTGAATATTAAATGAATAGTACATGTACAGTGCTTTGAACAGTAGCTGACACATAGTAAGCTCTATAGAAGTATTTGTTCTTATTCTTATTACATCCATTAAATGCATATGGCTTAAACACAATCTGACAAGTCCATCTCACTTATGAGATATCTTTACTTCTTAGTCATTTATAGACTCTTCACATTTAAATTGCATAGTATTTTGAGTGCACATTACAGTAGAAAATCTATCTACTGAAGGAGCATTCTGACTCTTCCACTTTATAATCTTGTAAAAGTCACTTAACCTTTTTGGGTCTCTCATAATCAGTGCATTGCTGGTGGGGGTGTGGGAATAGCGGCTGCTTAGACCAAAACTGTAAGACCCTCCTCCTTGTCTAAAAGGCTATGGTTTTTTGAAAGCTTTTATCAGAGACTTTAGACTTCACAGCACATTCAGAATTTAAGTGAGAGAAGTTGAAGGTTTTTTGTTTGTTTGTTTTGTTTTTTTTTTAACATAAAACTGAGCTTCTAGGTGAATGGATGAGATTCACCAGTGAGTAAAGGTTAATTTTGTTGATTCTTTCCATCCTACATGAATTTTACGTCATCAGGAACAGAAGTCTATAGTGTCTAGTGTACTACACATGCTCAGTTTACCCCTAAAGATTCACTCTCCACTTTTCTGTGAACTGCTTTGTGCCCCAGGATCAGCTGTGGATGGCATTCAAGGGGATCCATGTCCTCTGCTTCCTTTTGTGTTTGGCCAATGGGAAGTCCTGGATGGAGATGGAGGGAGGGAGGAGTGTGAGGTCAGGGCATTTACTCTCCTGGTTGTCTCCAGGGGAGGCTGCCATCACCAGCTGTGTCCTCCACTCCTAGGGCCTGCTCTGAGATCTTCTCTCCTTCTGGGTTCTGGCACCCTCTCCCTCCATTTATGGCTTTGGGCCTAGGGTAGTGACAGCTCTGCTGCTACAAGCTCTGGGCTCCTGGACTGTTCCTCATGGTTTCCTATGCCCTGCCCACATCTTTGTAATGAACACTTTTAGAAATAAATCCCCCTCAGATTGTCTTGAGTATGCCACCTGCTTACTGCTGGGATCCTGACTAATTCACTATACGACTATCCAGGAAGCAGATGCTTTGGTTATAATTTTAGGTATCAGTAAGATAAAGGTGAGTAAGTTTATTAGCTGTCAAAACATCAATGGAAGTAAGTATGATGCTGGCAATAGAAGCACCTTACTTAAAACCCTGAAAAATAACATCCGATCCATGTTACATCTTAAGCATTTTCAGGTTAAGTAAACAGAACTCAAGAAAAGTCTCAAGATAAATTAGTTTTGTGATTTCTAGGAAATTTATCAACAATTCATTTATTGTACTTTCAAGAAAACAGAGAGTGACGAAAAAACACGGAAAAGGATAAGGAAGGAAGTGCAGAAAAGCTGCTGATGGCAGAACACTGGAAGGAAAAGGCAGAGCTGGGATCGGCGGTAGAGATGAGAAGCAGAAAGAGCAAAGCAAAAGGTAAAGAAGGGAGAAGCAGGGAGGGGCAGAAGGTGAGGCAGGCTCAGGAAGCAAGCCTCATTCCTAAATCGGCATCAGTATAAGCCCTGGGCATTGCAAAGGTGGAGGCAAGGAGAAAGCAAGGGGAAAAAATGCTTGAGAAAGATCTGGAAGTCAAAACACACCACAGGACATATTTTGAGTTTATCCTCTTTATAAAGAGAGAAGAAGAGCCCAACTTACCCTCATATAACTGAGCGTACTGCGGAAACCCGGCAGCACGGAGCCAGTCACATGCTTCCTTCGCCTCAATTTCTGAAAAATACAACAAAGGGAAATGTGTGAGTCCAATGGCCACCCAGTGGTCTCCACCTCCGCAATCAGTGAGGAACTGGTGAGCACTGTGCATGTTATTACAAAGCAAAGTTGTTCTCAGGTAAGTCTGTGTAAGTAGCCTACCCAGAAATGGGTATAAAGTGAGCAGGTATCACAAAGGTACTTGTTACGTGTCTGCTAATATTATCTTCAATGTTGATCCATAAGTATTTGGATAATAGCAAAACCACAGACTACAGAACACAAAGGCTGGGTTTCAGGGAGGGAAAAATGTCTTATTTATACACTAGGGAACCAGGGGACTAAGGAGGAGGCGGAAAAACTTCCTTATGATTTTTTTTTAAATAAATTGTTTTAAACTTTCAAAGATAAAGCTAAGACTATTTATTCTACATTCCTTTATTCTTTTACTCTGGGGATAATGAAAGAACAAATACAACTGGGCAGTTTGTGAAAATGTATTTTCTCATGAAGGAAGGTATTAACAAAAATCCAATGTTTTACTATTTCTTTAATTTTACTAATGGCTTTAATTCCAAATGCCCTGTAATAAGATGTGCATTCATCAAGCACATTCTAATGATTTTTCAAGCTGCAGAGTGCAGCATGGAACAGTAAAGCTGGTTATCTGGAATTGAGACGTGTTTGATGGGGCTGCTAGAATCTCTGAGGGCCAAACCCAAGAGGTTGATATGTCCTTTGGGTGACCAATTTTGGTATGGACATACCAAGAGTGCACGGGACCACCTGCCTGCAGAACTTTGGAGGGAGATGGGGAGAGCCTACAGTATGTGAACCAGGTCACTTTTTGACCTCGTGGATCCTGGATCATTTCCCAACCACAACTCTGTTAGATAAATATGAATCCAGGGGAAAAGAAGTTCATCTGTCAAAAGTCCAGTTTCCCCAAACAAAATTAAACAGCCGATTATAACAGGTCTCTACCCAGGCCTCTTCCTCTGCTGTTGGGAGGGAGCCCGGTCAGGTCACTGTATTTCCATTTACTCTGACGTTCGTTTTCCCCTGTAGCCAAAGTTGGAGAGTACCAGGTGCTCTTGGGATCACTGCATAAAAACGATCCACGCTAGTATCAGCAGTGGGTCAGAGACTACAACCTATGTTGAAAGCTCAATGTCTTTGCAGCATAATGTTCAATGTGACAGAGCTATCTGGTCTATGTTAGGAAAACAGACCAAAGGCCAGATCATCCACAGGCTCCAAAGGGAAGAGCAAAAGCCTAAAGCCCCAAGCCCCGTCCCACTGATCTGGCTGGATATGGGTTGAGATATGTTATTAAATCCAGGGAAACAGAGCCTGTGGTGGCCCCTGTCCCAGAGTCCCTGCTTCTTTTGGCATCCCCTAATCCATTGTCATTCCAGAGACTGATGATTTCTAAATCTTGGGTTTTTTCTCTGACATGAGGGCTTTTTTTACATACTTACTACCAGCACAGACCTAATAGGTCTCATTCCTGCCTTGTACACATCACTCAGAAATATCTAGGGCACCAAGCTGGGAATAAAAGCATTTCTATGAGGAGGGGTGAGACCCACAAGTGCAGTTCAAAATGAATTGGCTGGATTGTACTGTATTGGCTAACTTGGGTTTTCCCTTTGGAAGGTACAAAGGGCAATTATTTTATGTCTCTAAAGTTTTATTTAGTACTCATTTGAGAGTCCTTATGTGAAGGCTTCCACTTTGATAACTGCACAAGTACTTCAGGGGAAGTAGGAAATGCACATTCTGACTGTAACATGGAGAAAATGTGAGTTACTCCCGAGTCAAAGATAGGCTGTTGCCTTCTAAAATTTCAAGCTTCAGATTTGCTTTCTTCTTCAATAAACTACAGTGGCTAGTGATGAGAAAATACCTAATTTCTAGACATGCTCTAAACAGTTATGAGTCAGCAAGTCTTAGAGAGAAGCACAGAATTCTGTTATGTGAACTACAAGAATAGTATGCCTTTTTCTATTTTATTATTGCTTTTACTATTATTGAAATATACTGTTAAGCAGGAGAGCCCCAGAGAGACAGATCACGAAGAACAAATGGGGGCGACTTGGAAGGCAGGAGCTCTGCCACACACCAAGCTCAAACGGGAGCAGGAAGTAGCTTGTAAAGGAGCATACACTCCACCAGATGCTGTGGTAAGAAGGACAGAGAGTTGGGGGAGAGGTGGGCAGCAGGGGTCCTCATGGAAAGACTCTCTTTGAAACTAAGGTTCTGGTTGGGCAATGGAAGAGGGCTCAGGCTAGCCTGGGAGATTTTATTTAAAAGGCTCCCTAGATAACTTCGTTTTGTTTTTTCATAAGAGTAACATAGATAATGAGCTGAAACTCTACCCATACATAAACATAAATAATCAAATCTTAACCAGAACCCAGGTAAATCAAACTCTCAAATAAGCTGATTTTTTAAAATGGGTTGGCATTTTGTTTTTAAGTCTCCCAGGCAAAAGACAACAAAAGCTGCAATTAGTAAATAATAAATGAGAAGAAGCCACATCCCAGCCACGGTGGATGGCCCCTCCCCATCACTCTCCACACCCAACTTGCTGTTCTATTCCTGAAATGTCTCCCAAACACACTCCCCCTACTCTTAAGGGCAAAACCACCTAGTGACAAAGCAAACAAACAAAATAATGGAGCACAATTAACCACTATCAAATGTGACTTTGCCCATCAAGTTGAGTTGGAAATAAAAAGAGCCTTACGATTCCTACTGATTCCCCACAGCCCCTACTAACACCTGTCAGCCAAATGCTAATGTTTTCCCCAGGGCGTATTACCCATGCAACAGCCAAAATGCCTGGAGAAGTAAGAAGGAATCATTACTGCCAGTGTCCTGTTTCACAAGGCCTTCATAATGAGAGTTAAATGACATTTGAGAGAGTGTGAAAATCTCTTTTCCACTGAGCTCTTGCTTAGCCAGCACAAAATTATGTAAAGGCTTTAAGGGCCATTCAAATCACATTTTGACAGTTTTATTTGTTCCCCATTTCCAACCCACACCTGGCCCTGTGGCATCTCCAGGGCTAAAAAGGCAAAGCACCAACCTTCTGCAAGTCTCCTGCAGCAAACCTAAGTGTGGGGAGAAACCAGAGAATGCCCTTGACAGACTGGCCTACTGATCTCTACCATGGTTACCACATTGTAACTGGAGAAAATTCAGTCTGTTTGGCTCCGGATATGATAGGATTTCAATAGAATTTTTGTAATTATTATATATAAAAATCATTTCCATTTTACTCTAGAGTGAGTATCTGTTTTTGCTTGCCTGACATCCTTCCCCCCTTGCTCGGATAACAGAGCCACTTCTACATGGTTTAGGTGGGGCTGACACGCCTGGTCCCCTCCAACCACATTCCTTGGCCCCATCACCACCACCCACATGGATGACCTGCTCCTTAAGAGAACCCATTCCCCTAAGTCCAAGGAAACCACGGAGCTTTGGGATATTAAGTCAACTGTTGTTTGGGGGCTGAAATCAACTGGTTGAAAAGGGAGATATTCAGTTTTTCAATTGGTAGCTTGACCTGCACAAAAGCCAAGCAAACCTTTTCAATTGATAAATAAAGAAGACAGTTTGGCGCTTGGCATGCTCTTCCATCACATCTCTGTGATTCTACTTGGGGGAAAGTCACTCACTTTGCCTCAGTTGCCTTGCCTACATCCTTAGACCATGATCGGACCTCTGTCCAGAGACAGACACAGCAGAGGGAGGCTGTCTCATTGGGTGCCCGAGTTGCTGCACATCAAAGGGCATGAGAATGAAGTCATTGTGGAAATTACCATGGCCTGTGACACTGGTTTTAGAAAGTATTATCATGTTTCTTAATTACATGTGCTCAGTGTTAAAAACTTGTAAAAATACAGAAAGGCACAATGAAAGAAAAAAGTCAACTCTTGTCCCATTAGTTAACATAATTCAATATATGTTATTTGTCAAACTGGTAGTGATGGAAATATCTTTGGTTGACTACCTTCTGCATATAACAAAATACATTGTGAATATTTTCCCATATCACGGTATTGTTGGTAAAAATGGAAAATTTACTTTGTTTTGAGAATGATGCTTATTTTTTAAATACCTAATTTTTGAATACTGCCAATTGAGCTGACAACATCAAGGTAGCCAAGAGAAAACAGTTCAGTAGGGCTTCATCAACACAGTCTGACTGTGGAGAAGGCTGCAGGTCTATGTGAGTTAAAAGAGATTTACAAGCTGTTTCTTTAAGGAAATATCATTCGATGCTTGTACAGTCAGGTGGACAAGGCTCCAGAGGGCCTCAGTCAAGTAAGGAGTTGGATTGAGCGCAGCAAATTTACCACCCAGGTTTGCAGGCCTCCTTTCTTGTTACTCTCTCACTGAATTTTTAAACTGGTGCTTCTAAAGTACTCGGAACAGTGTGTTCTCCTACCTAAGCATTTAAATACATTTTTTTTTTTTAATTTACGTTATTCTCGGCATAGCAAATACTTTTCCCATAGCTAACCCAAAGGGATACTCTTCTTTCTAAATACCCAAAGGGATACTCTTCTTTCTAAAAGAAGATACTCTTCTTTCTAAGGGACACTCTTCTTCTAAACCAAAAATTCAAATTAGGGCCAAATTAAGTATTATTATCATCAGAAAATTAGCTGGCTAGAAGGAACCCGGTTTACCGTGGAAAGTTTTTTTTTTTTAATTAATTTATTAATTTATTTATTTATGGCTGTGTTGGGTCTTTGTTTTTGTGCGAGGGCTTTCTCTAGTTGTGGCAAGCGGGGGCCACTCCTCATCGCGGTGCGCGGGCCTCTCACTATCGCAGCCTCTCTTGTTGCGGAGCACAGGCTCCAGACGCGCAGGCTCAGTAATTGTGGCTCACGGGCCCAGCTGCTCTGCGGCACGTGGGATCTTCCCAGACCAGGGCTCGAACCCGTGTCGCCTGCATTGGCAGGCAGATTCTCAACCACTGCGCCACCAGGGAAGCCCTACCGTGGAAAGTTTAAGGCATATGTATTTATGTTCTTCTTACAAATCTCCTGGAATTTTAATGGACAAACTGGCTCCAATTTAAGTAGGTCTTAAACGTTCATTCTTAAACCTTCATTCAAAGTACTCAAGAGAAGTTGGGAACGAAAGACAACATGGATCTCCACGTGATTTAGAAAGGTGGGCTTTAGAACAGTGTTTTGTTTTTTTCATTTAATCTGGCTGACATGGTGGGCACCCTGCTTCTGAAAGATTATGGGTGACTCAACCACCACAGGATGTCTGCAGTTGATGCAATTATCACTATTAAAGCATATCCACGGTATTAACATTTCAACAGGCTCATGGTTGTCGGCTTAGGATGGTTTGCACGGCTGAGTTAGCTTCATTATTCACGAACTTCTTCAGACAAATGACTCCTTTGTTTTCAGATGAAATGTCTCAAGTGAAGTCCCTATTTACTGAAGCTGTGTTTATTCCATAGGCTGTATTTATTCCACAGGCTAGGCCAAATTTGTCAAAACCAGTGCCAGAGTATCCATCCCGTCCATATGTGGACGAGAATGATGCAAGCATTAATATTATGTAGGCCCATGAACTACCACCATCATCCTTCTCCCGGGAGGGCTTTATAACCCTAATCACAGGTTCAGGAGGGAACGCCAAGTTTTGTAGTAACAATAGGCTTTGATTTAGATCCCATGTCATGGCAACAGGATACATCTTTTTGCATTCTTTGAATTATATAATACATTTATTGCAATGTGTAAAAGGCCTGAATAAGTCTTAAATGTATACCAAATATAATTATTTTCTAATGTGCATAACATTTTATTTCCATGATATTCTAAGTTACTAACAGAATTAAAATACAGGTTATTTTAGAAATTTAAGATTATTAATCTCTGAACATTCAAATCAGTGAATCAAGTGATAAACAGCCATTTTATCTCCCCATAACTTAAGGCAACCTTTTTTCTGATGTGTAGAAAAATCTCTTGCACTCAGCTAATATATAACTATAGAAGAAAGAAATAGGAAGATGTATATATCCTCAGGACACCTAATTGTACTCATTTAAGATGGAGAATCATGGCTGTGTTTATGTGTACTGTTTTCCTGAAAGCAAGAGTAACAGACATGCTGAGACATACTATTCCATCACCAATTCTTAACACTAGCCTTATTTCTCAGGTTGTGAAGTATCTTCTGCAAGCTGGATTCATAGCAAATCTAGCCACTTAAAAGTAATTTCTATTAGAGTGAAAAAAAATCAAGCAAATTCTATACCTAAATAGAAGGTCTATTCTTAGTCACTCAAGGGTTGTTTTTAATATCTCTTTTTCAGCCTTTTTGGGGAAAACATATAATATATATAATTTATTATTTGTTTACTATTAAATTTTTAATATGACTATAAATTAAATTATATATTTTAATATATTTAACATAAATTATACATAAATTTTACACAACCATAAGTTTAAAATTCTAAATAAAATTATATATTTTATATAATTATAAATTTATAATGAAAACACACACACACTCTAATACGTTCCTAATGAGTCCCTGCTCTTTCCAGCTGCCAGCGAACTTGCAGTTCTCATCCAACTGGGAAGCATGTACTTTCCCATCCCACTGATGTCCGGCTTGGCCATATGACCCACTCTGGCCAACGAAACGTGGGCAGAAGTAATGAATGCGAGTTTCAAGCAAAACTCTTCAAAAGCCATCACCTAGTTCTGCCAGCTCTCCTACCCTTCCCTTGACCATGAGGCTGGTATGTCTCAGAGGCTATTCTTCAGCCTGGGTCCTGGAATGACGACACAGGGAACAAAGCCACAGCAGAGCAGCTGCTGACACGTTATGTGAGCAAGCAGTAAACTTCTGTTGCTTTATGCCACTACAACTTGGGGGACAACTTGTTACAGTGGCATAATCTAGCTTAAGCTAATTTAGCACAGCTGCCAGCTGTGCCTTTTATAGATGAAGCATAGGGATGCACTACAAACTTTTATTTCAACTTGAGGCTGTTCCTGGATATCCGTTAGTGTGTCAGAAAGGAACACAGTCAGTCTCCATAATAATTTCTGCCTGGAATTCTGCTTCTCTGCCTACAGTGCCTGGCCTGTTTGAAATGTTAAAATGTAAACAATTCTTTCACGCTCATCTGTCACATGGATCCACACATGAGTGTGTGTGCACACACGTTACAAACACACACACTTTTTCTCTCACCTACATCACAGAAAATCAAAAGTTCAGTTGCAACTGAACAAGGAATAGAAATACTATTCTCCATGCCCATATTCCTAATAGTATGAAAACAAGAACAAAGATCACAAACCTCTCCCCCACACCCCCGCAATCAATCTCAAAGAAAAAGAAAGCAGAAAATATATGTTCTACTAGCCAAATAGTTGCTGACCAGATTGCTTTGACTCCAGTTTTCCACGAGGCAGGGTAGCTCTTTATTCTCTCCTTTCATTTGGTACAGATTGTTCCCATCAGGCGCTTGCGGTATCTCTCAGGGAGGCTGCATGCATACACAAGCACATGAACATCCCCAGCCTTGCGAGGTTGTGGAGCCACTGCCTACCACTAAATCCCGAGAGATTCTTGGGGATGGAGTCAGTTATGCAACTGAAATGCAAGGTAGGGGAACACAGAACTGATTCAGACAATTAGAAAGAGGGTTGTAATTTGTCTCCCTTGGCCAAGGTACCTCCATATTGACCCACCAAGATAACAGAATCTTGAGGAACCTTTCTTGGGACAAGGGTATGAAGATTCTGGAGATGGCTTCTCTCTCTCACTTGGCTTCTTTGGCTTCTATTGGAAAGGTGAAGAATAAGAGTCCATGGCAGCTAACTTGATGTTGGCTCTCAGGAGCAGAAGCTCTAACGTCCACAAGGTCAGCAAAATTGCCAGCATCAGAAGGGTCCCTGTGTATTCACTGTGCCACGCCCATGACTTTTTGTCCAGGGAAGAGCAACTGCTTTGGACAAGTCCTACTTCCACTAAGAAGTCAGGTATCTTGGCTTTGGACAGGTATTCTTCTATCCTATATTGCTTTAAGACTTACTCTTTAAATGTTAAAAAGATTTATTCATGTCTTTAGGGAATAAAACCCCTTCTATATCTATTTTCAGACATATCTGGATGTCTATACTTATAAAGGCTTATCTGCTATTCCAGCTGCTTAGCCCAACTCTTTTATAATTGTGGGTACTGCAATTACACCAGAAGCTTTCATGATATCAGGGAAAATTGTTCCATGCAGGCATCAGAAGAAGCACAGATCTTTCTGGATAAAATAACTACAAGAATCCTACAGACCCTATTCAAGTCTTTCACTCCTCATAGGGCTGGCACGGCAAGATACAATATCACCAAAGCTTCTGACTCCCAACTCAAGGCTTTGTGCATTTAATTTCTTAGCAACTCGAATACCTGGATCAGTCAAAACTTGTGTTTGCTTAATTTAATCCCAAGATAAGATGTGCACAACTCAAGTGTAATTTTACTATCTGACTATACATAAAAACTTGATGGTGTATGTGTGTGTGTTTTATTTTAAAATATTTAATGATAATTTTTCAATGTGTCTTTGCCAGTTTTCTGGAATACTTTCTACTTTTATGCAGTGGCATTGGTTCTGTGAATGATTTTCTAAAGATATATCACTTATCCCAGAAAATCAGGGCAGATTCAAGAAATTAAGTTTTTATTAGGTCTTCAGCTACGGATTCATTTTTCTCCATGTTCTTCAAGGCCAAAGAGACCATTGAGCTTACAGGTTCGCTCTCTAAATATTGGGATTTCTATTTTGCAAATCATTAATAGACACTGACATTATATATCCCTTACAGAGAGCAATTTAAAATGAATACAGGTAGTTGAAATAGCTTTATCTGATTTAAGGTGGAGGGAGATTAAACTCCCAACTGAAGAGGTGGAAAACAACCTGTATGCTAGAACACCCCTTTTTCATCAAACACAGTGATACATTATTGATTTGTGTCACACTATTATCTACCACATGGCCTACTGATATTAAGTCAACTAAAGCACCCCATAAATATATCATGAATGCAATCAAATTGGTTTTAAAAAGTTATATAAACTATAAAAAAGTTTTAAAAGTTTAAAACATGATAAAAGTTTTAAAATCTTCTAATAGTTCAATTTGTAGATAGTAGACAACTTCTAATTTTAAAGAATTCTTTGGGCCTCAGTAATTATTGATACAAAATCTTAATTGGATCTCTCCAGATTTTAAGAACATAGTAGGAAATGGCAGAACTATGTGTCATGTAAACACATGACTACTTCTAAATGGGGGTCCAGGCAACTCTAACTCTTGTACAATATAAATGTAATTTAATTACCTGACTAGCTTTGCACATATAACAATTTTTATTAATGATGGTCTTGACTAATATGCTTGCCCAAATACTCACTGAATTCAGGTATAAAAGGATTATTTCCCTTAAGAACAGAGTTGAATAAGAGATAAAAGCGACTTAAAATTTCCTCTTAAATGAAATCAAACAGAAGAGAATCAAAATCTAAACCTAAGATTTGAAACACCTGAAAGAAAGAAAGAAGGAAAAAAGAAAGAAAAATCGCTTTCATTCTATCATCTGGAGATCGAGTAACATTTTGTTGGCATATACGTAATCTCTCATTCTTTTATTATGAAGATGTGTACATGTATCTAAGCCAAGTATACTACCTATTTTATATCATCTTTAAATAAAATTGCAATCTGCTTTTTCACTTGACAGTGCATTTTGAACCTCTTTCCAAGCCAACAGATGTCCTTCTCAAACATTCTACTTGGCTGAATAACATTCCTACTGCTATTATTTTAAAAAGCACCTTCTTTTATCAGTTTAGGCTTCCACAATCATAGGTTAAAAATAATAAATCCAGTTCTCTGGAGGCTTTCATTCTAAATAAAGAATTTTGCCAGAATGTGCATCCTGGTAAACGTACTTCTGGGTTGATATTTCTCATATTATTTTACATTCTGGATTAAGATGCATATCATATGGTTTTGATTTATATTCTCAGCAGACTTCGAAAAGGAAATTCCAAGTGGAAGTTTATTCATACACCAGAACTATGTTTAAATGATGCTACAGGGATATCTTAAACTAACACAAGTCAGGAAGTTCAAAGTTGAGGTTAGATCTTGGACCATGTTCCCACCTCTTCCTTCTTGGTATTTTGAAAGTGGAGATTTTATGTAACAGCTGTTCTGCTTGTCTTTGACCTCCTGCATATGTATTTAGATAATTTCCAAGATGAATTTCAAAACTTTATGTAATTAGCATTTTCTAACGGGTGTTGCTGCAGTTTCAAGGTTACACTTAAAAAACAAAACAAAACAAATAAACTAGACTAAATAAAGAAAAACTCCCCAACTTGTTTTCATGACTAGATGAATATTTGGAGTCTACAAGACTCCTAAAACCTTTTAAATAATCAAGTGCAAAATGTGACCCAAATTCGAAAACTAGCAAATTCACCAAGAGTGAATCTCTTTAGGACAAAACAGTTTTATTTTTGTGCAGGGTTAATGTTTTGCCTTAAAGGAGAGTTCAAAATGAAGGTACATTCTGATTTCCTTTTGCTCTTAACTAATGGCATACCTATTACTTAAATAAAACAAGTTTCTTCTCTTGTTGAATGCGCATACTTAGTTTTATGAATTAACTTTTTTAAAAGAGGCTGTCAATTTGTTTAGAAAACGTTCCTTTATCTGAAGGCATACCAGACTGACTGGATGTAAGAGGTAACGTGGCTTACAGCGTTAGAAGCACTGACTCCACCCCTCATTACCTCCTGACCTTGGATGGATTAATTTCAGCATGCCTACAGGAGGGCCTAGGGGCCAAATACCCACCCTTCACACAGATTCTTCTTACGAGAAGAATCCAACAGGCAATTCATTTTTTCATTCTATATTAGATTTCATTAGACTCTTTCCGTTAAATAATGTTGTATCACAGGAAGCCATGCTTTGCACCATACAATGCTGTTCAACAAGATGTAATAAGAATCATAAATGAAATATGACACTTTGAAAATGGTAGTAAGAGCCTCCACCAGCTGCTACTTTCAGGATATGAACATCAGATTGGGGAAGACAGTCTTGTGATTATAGTTTATGATGTGCTTACCAGTTAATAAGTAAAATATTAGCAATCATGTGCTTGGTATGTGAAGATCTCAAGGGCAAAGATATGTTTAAACATACCAAACACATCAGAGGCCTGGGAAAGAAATCTGTATCAGACATGTAGCCTTCATTAAGGGAAATGCTGTCAGAAGATTATTTTTCCATGTTAAAAAAAAAAAAAACAACTGAACAAATAAGTAAATCTTGAGCAAGGGATATGGGCTTCCTGTGGATTGACGACTGGGAGAAGTTGAGGGTTAATGTGGAGCCCAAGGTCATTGGCCTCAAGAGATCACGAGTCTCCCGGATAGGCTTCCTCTCAAGGTCATTCCCGCTATTCAAAACATCCCAGGTGTGTTTTCAGGGATCTGCTTTGTGAGGAGGCAACTGGGAAACTATTGAATAGTTCAAATACCATTCAGATACTTCAACCATTTACATCTAAAAGCAAAGAAATACTTTGCTCTTATGCTTAAAATGATTATAATGAATGCTTCATGACTGCTCACATTACACCCAATGGTGAAGAGAAAATTTAGAAAGCAATCCTCTTTGAACCTTTTGTTTTTCCAAAACGAGGAACAGTGAGTACATATTCACACACACACACACACACACACACACACACACACACACACACACATTTTAATTGAGATAAAGTCTGTCTTGTTTAGGCTAATGTGTAAATTAAAGGTCCTTAACCCAGGGTTTTTAGAAAGAGCTTAGGCCTGGGAACTTCTTTGTATGCAAATATTATTATATAGGCACTTTATTTGCTGAGGCTACATAGCTTTCATCAAATTCCGATTCACTTATTTTACCACTAAAGTACTCACATTTAGCCCAAGAAAGCAAAAACTTTATGCACCCTTGGAGGCTTAAAAGAGGGCCAGCTTTTTCCTGCTTTGTTCCCTGTAGACAATCAATTTTTGACTTTGGAACTTGGAGAGATAAATAATTTCTTTCTCTCTGTCACACACACACACACACACACACACACACACACACACACGTATATAGGTGCACATATATTCTGTAAACATATCACAGGTAAAACTGAAAGCATCCTTAAATAAATATGTGGATTTTTGTATCCTCTTAAATTATAATATTGCAGGTACACATTACCAGATTGGAAAACAGACTGTACCTTTGCATGTCCAGTTCTTAGCCCAGAGCTTTGCAAATGAATGTTGACTAAAAGAGTGAAGGGCTATATTAAGAGGAAAATATTCAATATTTATAGTTTTAAATATTTACAGGCCAATAAACACCTAAAACATTTTTCAGATACGTGAGTTCCCTCTGAAGTCACAGGGCTGTTGTAAATATGGGAACATGTATTGTGAATGTACTTTGCAAACAGTAAAACCCTGTAAAAAATAAGGTTTTATATCCTTGGGCAGTACTGTCTTTGTAGATCTCAATGTTGCCTATGTTTTCTGAAGGGCAGGGCATTTGACATGGTCCCAGCACGGACTGGGAGAGTCACTTCTACGGGCTCCCGATCCCTTTCCCTTCCCTCTGCATGGAATCCTTGGGAATTCCTAGGCCAGAGATTACTGCAAGATTTAGTCTTGGAAGAATAAGAGCGTGAAAAGATTTTCCTGTTTTTTCACAAAGGAATCACTCTCCCTTTTTAAGATCAACAAACCTGATTGGGACATATTCATTCATACTTGAGAATAACCAGACATGAGCATAGAAAAAGAATATCATAAGACTTTCAAATGTTTTGACCACAGTCTTTAGAAATATACTACTAACAGTTGTGAGCATGTACATACGCACTCATACTCAGAGACTGAAACAAAGTTTCACAAAACAATAATTACTCTTTATATATATGCAATGCCACCTGACCTTTTCTGTTCTCTTCTCTTCTATTAAAAATTGCTAGGTATACCCATTAGCTGACTTCATTACCCTCAGTTAAAAGAACACTGCCTCAGATGACACTCTGTTATATGAGAAGCATCTGGTTAAATCAATGAATAAACTGAGTCCAGTTCTAAGAGTCTGACAACTGGTCTTCCTAGACTCCTTCCCTCTCCTGAATTCCTCATATTCTCACAAACTCAACCCCAAGACCTGCTTAGTTTCCTTCTTAAATGTATTTCTCCAACTTCTATCGGCCCACCTCCATTCTCTCTGCCTTAGTTTAAGCATCATCATGTCCTGAGACTACTGCAACAGACTCCTAACAGGTGCTCCTAACAGGTGCTCCTGCTTCAGTTCTTGCCTTCCTGACCTAAGACACAGGTATGATCATTCTCCTTAGGACTTGTTCATGCCTCCCTGTCACCCAAAGAACAAAGTACCAGCCCATTACCCTGGCCCACAGCGTCCTCCCTCACTTGGCCTCTGCCTACTTCCAGGGGCTCATGGCCCAGTTTGGGCCCAGGTGCTGGAACGGCAGGGAGTTTGTCAGTCCCATGGTGCTGTTTCATGTTCCACGCTTGCCCTTGGGCTGTTTCTTCTCCTTTGTCTGTCCCATTCTTCCTATTTCTTTTTCTCCTGACTTACTCATTTGTCTTCTATCAAGATTCAGCTAAGACATCACTTACTGAATCCCAGGTTAGCTTGTCTCTCTCTGGACTTTTGTACATTATAGTCCTTACGAGGTTAGACTGAAATGTTCTTGTTATACGTCTGTCTCTCCATTAGACTACAAGCGTTTCAAGGGCAGAGGTTGCCTGATTCACTTTTTGCACCTCTAGTGCCTGGCAGAGCACTTGAACCCAGTGCGTGTTCAATGCAAGCTTCCTTAAATAAATATGCTGAATGTGGCAGAGCTGAGAAGCTCTGCTTCTGTTCCAGGTGTCCCTTGGGTACCCATCTTTCACCAACATTGCTCTGCATTCATCCCAAATCAGAATGGACTGCTGCTCCTTTTATTTATTCCCAGCAAAGGACCTGCACATACTGCTGGTCAAAGGTCTTTGGCGAAGGTACCTCTGGCCCCTGAAAAAGCTCTCCTGCTTTCTTTCTTTTTTCCTGGTTTGACTGAAGGAGGCTGAGGGGCACATGCTGGGTTTTCACACCTTCCTGTTCTATTTCATTTAAGTCTGCTGCTACTGTTGCTGGAGCTGAGGATGGGTTAAGTGCCAGCCCCAGTCTTAATCAATAACAAATCAATGACATGAAATCTCATGAAGCTTAGAGGTCTTCCAGATGTGGATTTGGAATAGTAATGGGAAGTCAGATTTGGTCCAGAGTCATTTCCAATCTAGACGACTCTGGGAGAAGGAGGGTAGTTCTGGTGATGAGCAAAAAGGGTTAGGTCCCCTCAGGAGCAAATCTGAGCCTAGTTTAGTCTGGACCACCCGAGATCTCCCTGCATATGCCTTGGAGGATACCCAACTCCCCGAGGCTGCCCCATTCATTCCTCCAAGGGAATCATCCAGTCAGTCCACGATGGCACCCCTGGGGAAGTGGGTATGCTTCCAGTCAGAGTAGAATAATGCCTCTCTACACACTAGAGTAGAGAAATGGGAGTCGAGCAATCCCCTCTCTTTAAATGTAACTACACCCAGCCATGACTATTTTAGTTCTCAGGAGCAGAGGGAAAATGTGTGATATACTGAGGTGACCTTCTTTTGGGCACTAGATTTAGTTGGGTCCCCTTTATTCTTAGTTAAAGCTTCTCTTTCCTGGCAAAGGTAGCTTGTTGGACACCTACTCCAGGGAGCCTTCCCTAAACCCTTCTAACACTTATGGTCTCTACCCTTCCATGATCCCTGGCTATCCTGAATTGTTATTTGACCTATTATTATGGTCATCTCTTAGTAGACTTAAAGTCTGAGCACAGTGAACTTGTAAACAGTAGGGACTCAGTACAATTTGTGGTGGTTGTAGCTGTTATGGCTACCGTCAATAACTAACAGAAAGACAAGCTCATACATGGGTATGGCTGGTGACTGATTATGATGGTGATGATTACTGGCCCTTGTTCATCTCTAGACACAGGAAAGTAACCTGGGGGGAAGGATGAAATTCTTTAATGGATAAAGCAAAGGACAGAACAGATATGGGAAGGAAGACAGCAAGTTGAGATCAAACGCCCCCAGAGTGTAGCAGTGGAGAGCAGCATAGAGTATGGGATTACTGTAGGGGGTCCCTGAACAAACCTCTTTACGTCTCAAAGTCTCCGTTTCCTCATCCAGAAAATGTGCATAATGTTATGGATATTCTTCAGATCAGCTGGAAGGATGTGAGAGAAACTCCAGAACAAGGAAGGGTATTTTGTGTACCGCTGCAATCCTGGTCCCTGGCACAAGGCTTTGGACTTTACTTTGTGTTTACAAATGTTGGACAAAATGAATTACGTAAATTGACAAAGAGCAGGCACTTAAAAGTTGGAGCTTTTATTATCAACTGAAATGAGTACTTTTCACATTTCCCCACTGACGTACTCAAATGGCAGAAGACAATAAACAGATGTCCTCCATGAATTTATTTCACATTTCCACCTATGTAGAGGACGAATAAAACATGCCCTCCCCTATTTACTACAAAAAGCTTTCCCTCATATTTTAAGAAAACCGATGCTCCAAGATGTACCATCGTGGACATTCTGGGGGGATGAAGGGACTCAAATGTAAATTTAAAAGAGAAATTTCACTTTTAGAGAGATGATTTATCATTAGATTTATCTTATTTTTTAATAACAGCTTCCCTGAACACTAGAAAATGTGGGGTTTGGGCAAATGCCAACTCCATTCGAGACAGGATGACACTACTGGACCCAGGGGTTTGACTAGAACGAACTGAGAGACACACAGGCAATGGACAGCTGACGGTTGGTTGAGCTTAGATCACAGGATGGAGGTAGAATCTCTGCTCAGCAACACAGGATGCTGGCTTGAAAACAAAGACCTTCTTAAATATATTTCTATAAAATAGAAGAAGATCTCATGTTTTGAAGGCAAGTTGTGCATTTTATTAAGGAACGCAACCAACGTCCTTCAAAGATAACTTCAGAGATAGAACCCAAATTTGATCACTCGCTCTGCTGCTCAATATCCTTCAGGACTCTTAAATCCTTCCAAAGTAAAATGCAAACTTCCAAGAACAGCATACGATTCTTGAGCTCAGCGTGGGTCCCCGGCGTGTCCTTCTGCATCTCAACTGGGCACGTGCCCTGGATGCCAGCAGTACTAACTCCCAGCTCCTTAAAACTGCAGCCTCCCGCCACTCCCGTCCTCTGTTCCCTGTAGGTACTTTTCCTAAATCTAGAATGACTTTCTCCCACTTGATCTGACTAGCTAATCCTTATTCTTCCTTCCCCCTCTATTTCTTTAATTCTCAGCTCTACTTTTACCTTCTCTGCCAAGTCCTTCCTGACCACCTGCTTCCTGCCACACAGGTAAGTAAGGTTCTGCCCATCTCTCCTTGGCACCCTCTGTGTACCTCTGGCCCAGCACTTACCCTGGCACTGGAATTTTTGGTTTATTCTGCTTTTCTGTTTCCCTCCACAGGCCCGGTCTTTGCATATCCTGTGCCAGCAAAGTGCCCGGCACCCCAAAGGGGCTTGATTAATGTTTGCGTTACGAACTGAGGAAGCTTCCAGCACAGAGGCTCAAGAAATTTAGAGCGAGGAGTAAATGAAGTCCTCTCTCATGCTTCCGGCCACGGACAGAGAGGAAGAACCTCACTGCTCCCCGGTGACCTGTGAAGCATCAGCAAAGATTCCAAACCTCCACACTTCCTTTCCCCACTGTTTTCATTCACATTAAAAAAGGAACACCAGGGATTTGCATCACAGCCTCCAAGTACAGTGACAGGGAGACAGAATTGCATTTGGAACAGAAAGAACCACATGCTTTCTTATGAATCAAACCCCTAAACAGAACAAAATTTAAGGTGGAGTATGTTCCACTTACTCACATTATCAACAGTCTTTTAGTGGCGAACAGAACTCTCTACTCATGAAGGAAGAGCACAAGAGTTACAATTCCAATGGTTAATCTTTTTCTTGAAACTTCCAAATCTTTTATTTGTCCTTAAAGAACATAAATACAGGGCTTCCCTGGTGGTGCAGTGGTTGAGAATTTGCCTGCTAATGCAGGGGACACGGGTTCAAGCCCTGGTCTGGGAAGATCCCACATGCCGCGGAGCAACTGGGCCTGTGAGCCACAACTACTGAGCCTGCGTGTCTGGAGCCTGTGCTCCGCAACAAGAGAGGCCGCGATAGTGAGAGGCCCGCGCACCGCGATGAAGAGTGGTCCCCGCTTGCCACAACTAGAGAGAGCCCTCGCACAGAAACGAAGACCCAACACAGCCATAAATAAATAAATAAATAATTTTTAAAAAAGAACATAAATACAGTTTAAAAATATTCCACAGTTGACAACAAGTAGCAAAGATGATGTTTCTAAAAGACTTCCTCCTTCTTGGTACAAAAAGTACCCTCATATATCCTGTAGGTACTAACGGGTTCATGTTCATAACTGCTTTAAGTTCTATGCTTCTCCTCTTTGTCAAGTGTGGTTTCTATTTAGAGTCTAAACGGTACCTTGTTAATTACATATTCCATAATGTCACTTATTTTATAACACAATAATGGTATTAGCAAATTTGAGGTTAATAGTCCCCAAACAGCAAAAAAAAGCAAAAACAAAAACAAATCCATCCATACCTCTTAGGTTTACCAAATTCTAGGTTTTAAAATTCTCTTTGGCATAATGGTTTCTAGTAGCAAAACCCAGTCAGCCCTAAATTACCAATAAATTCTGCCAGAAACATCCTATGAAACTCTGCTCCAAGGATTTACAATCATTCATTTTAGGCTTCATATTGATACCTCTTTGTTTCCAATCATGCTGTGAAAATAGAAGGGAAACAATTCACAGCAGTGCTTCGAGAGGCTCATCTGGGAAAGTGGGGGAGTATCCCTAATGCTGATGTCATTGTCATTTCTGAAATTCCAGCCCTGGTCACTCTGCCATTTGGGCTACTCTTCTATCTGGAATTCTCTCTCCCAGCCTTCCCTCACTACCCACTCACCTGACCCCTGGGGGAATCATGAATCACTTCCTGTCCTTTAAACTTGTGGCTGAACTTCCCGTTCTGTAACAGCCTCCAACTGGGGGGTGAGTGGGGGTTGGGGGCATGCAATGAGAAGGGCTGGGAGGGAGAGGGCTGCCTGGAAGGCAGGCAGGAGCCCCTCTCCATCCGTGTTAGAGTGCGCTGCTGAGCACTGCCGACTCTTGTTTTTTCAGGAGATAAATGATCGTCATCACAGTAATGACCTGAGTTGTGCATTTTTTACTGCTTGATTTACCTCCAGAATCCTGATTCCATTCTTCACCGTTCTCCTGCTTACGCGCAACTTCAGGAAGGATGGAGGGTAAAAGAAATAAAAAGCAAATTCATCAACCTCACATCTATGAAAAGTCTGATGGGGCAAATCTGAGACCTGCTTAAAAATAAGTGGTTGTACAGGCATCCATTTTATTGAGAACCACCTCCTTATTTGTCATTAATATTAATAAACTGGACGTAGTATATGAGTCAGCTTTCTAGGTCAGTTTTTTATTAAAAGGATATTTTTACTATGATAAAGTTTTTTTAAATTAAGAATTTTAAAATAATATTACGGCAGACATAAGCTAAGTATTTAACAAACACATGGGAGGACTATGATTCCCAGCCTCCCTTGGAGGTAGGCCACGTGAAGGAGGTCTGGACAAAGGCACGTGGGTGTACCTGCCATGTGATCTACCGCCCCCTGTCCTTCTCCATCCACCAGTGGATGTGCCAGTGCCCAGGAGACCTTGGAAGCTTCATGTTGAGTCAGGAGAGCCTCAGTTGGCCTATGTCTGGTGCAGAGTGTCCTCAATGTGAACAGGAAACATAATTTTAGTTGGTTGAGACTGTAACACTTTGAGGACAGGAACCTCTGCCTTATTTGACATTGAATCCCCCATGATTGGAAAAGAGTATCCCCTTATGCCTGGAAAAGAGCAGGTATCTGGCCAGTGTTTATGGAATAATGAATGTTGAATGAGTCATAAGAGTATACACATGAAAAATCAAAATGCACACAAAAAGTTAATTCTGAGAAAGGTTTCTGGGGGTGCTTTGCTCCTACACACACATAATCAACTTCACTCTAAATATCACTCAAAAACTCTTTTGTCTTTTATGTCCATTTTTGTTTTCATGCAAAGCATCCAACTTTCAATACGTACCACAAACTAAGATAGATTGTGAAACAGTTTCTTCTGAAAAGGATTCAATTCTGCCCCTTCTCCTCGACCTACTCCCCCCACCCCGAAAATAAACCCAATCTCAGTTGACTGAACAGATTTATTTCACTACTCCTCAGTTTTAGAGAATCAAATGCATTTAAAAAGCAGTTTGGGGTTATCCAGACTTTAATGAGGGGATGCTGACTGGGGGAAGGTTTCCTGGCTCCATGTTCTCTCCATAAAGAAATTTCTTGCCCCCATCAGACTAGTCCGTGAGTCCGTGAAAGTGACACATGGTAAGATCCTTTGCCTTAATAACAAAACCCATAAATCCCTTACATATTTGTATTTATTTTCAGGCTAAACTTGATTTCTAGGTTCAAGACTATGAAGTGACATTTGGTGTTTCCTTTTTAGACTAATTGTGACTAGATACTAGGACAGATGCTTAGGGCCTGTCCAGGAGATGCCAATGATTCCACACCTTGTATTTATGTTTCTTTTTTGTCATTCAAACATGTTTCATTTCCTTTCTTTTTGTTGTTTAAAAATTAACATCAGAAATAGCTTGATGCCTCATAGAAATCATAAGGAAGAGTTACAAATCAAGATTTTAAAAATTCCTTAGTATATTCACAAGAGGTGATAGCAGGTACATTTATAATTTGGTTGGAATCTCCAAAGTGGCTTTAACTTTTAACACTAATATTTAATGGCTAGATATAACTGATTTTTAGTTATAAAAAAAGAAGCAAGGGAGGAGGGAGGGAGAAAAGAAGGAAGGGAGGAAGACAGAAAGGAAGGAACTCCAGCTATAAGCCATCCTTTCAAATTACCCAAACAAACACAGTCCTCTGGCTGGCACGTGGATGGCCAGTCTAGCACTAGTACTCCAGGACACTGGTATCTGATTACCTGGCTGCTGTATACAAGCCTCCTTCTAACAAGGAGAGAGCCTGCTGTTTGTCTTTCCTACTGTATATTGGTGCCCTTATTATGGATAGTGCCCAGTTCATAGCTATTTCTCAAGTCAGAAATGCTGACACCGTTCTCAACTTTATCTTTCTAAGTACCATTTTTTTGCTTGGCTCAATTCCTCTCCCATCTATAGAACGGTTCTCTGCACCCTTTGCTCCCTGTTTTTGTCCTGTCCTCGGTATTCTGGATTTCGAGCAGGAATTCAATGACGGTCATTGACTAAAATGACCACCTTAAGTCTCACCTCTTTTTCAACTTCAACCCACTGTAAATCACTTTAAATACTACTGCAAAAATGATGATGCCAAATCTAACTCTAGATTTATGTTATTTTAATATTTAGCTTCCCAACCCCCTCTGGGATAAAACAAGCTTTTCACTGTACTAGGTACCCTGCGATCACCCAGTAAGTTCACATTTCACCTATGAGCAAATATTTGGCTAAAGTTCATTGGGGCTAAGGGATGCCTGTTTGGGCTTCATTTTGCCCTGAACTTGTTTTATTTGACAAACATTTTAAAGATTTACTGAGATAGGCACGAGAGCAAAACCCCAAATGTTTTTAAGCCTGTGGCTCTTAGCACCACCACCATAAGAGACCAAAAATAGAGGATGCAGTTGCAATATCGCACTCATTTCTCAATGTGCTCAATATAAATCATACTCTTCTAAAAAATCCAAGCATTCAAAACAAACAAACAAACAAACACAGTGTTACTCCAATGTATTATTATACTCAAAAAGACTTTGGAATTTTGCAATTTACAAGGTATATTTATTTGAATAACTTATGACATAAATAGTTACTAAAATGAAGCCACGTTAAAAAAAAACAAAAAACTATATACATGATTTTCAACTTTTTAAGTGTCCTTTCCTTTGGGAAGCTTTGGCGATTGGCCCACCACTGTTTATCGGATGGAAGCTAAGTAAGTCTGACGGTCTTGAATTTAATTTGAAAAAACTGTTTGCTTACTCATAGTCCATCTATTGTTGTTTCCAGGGGTTTATAAAATTTGCCTTTTAAATTTTTTTTGGAAAAAAAGTATATATTCAGGAAATTAGGAAAAAAAAAAAAGAGAGAGAGAGAGAGAGAGCCTATAGAAATCAAAGACTTTCATGGAACAAGTTTTTGCTCCAAAGGAGAGTCAAGAGATGCCAAATAAAATGATCAAGGTGACCAGCTAGCTGTGTGACCTTGGCCACAACACTTTAACCTCCCTGATCCAATCTTCTCACCAATAAAATGAGGTCTTTTTTAGCACTCTAAAATGCTCTGATTTGTAAGATGAAATGTTATGCTGATAATATCTGAAATCAATGCCTCTTTGGAACAACGTCACAGGACTACAGAGAAGATAAACCGTACCTATGTTCTGGCTACATGATTGTAGACCATAGCCACACCCATGATAACTGAATCCAAGAAAACCCACATTAACGTTGTAGGAAAGTTAAGGTCCGTCTAACACTTTGTTGCTAGGAAAGCATTGTTGATGAGCTCTAATACAAACGGTCTGTATGATTTCATACTGTGGTCTCTGACATAGCAAGTGAAGCATCCTGAGAAACCACAGCCTCAGCTGCTGCGTCTTTGTACAGGACATTAACCCCAACTGGTTCCTTTTTTTCAATTTTATTCTTAAACGTACCATTTCTGATCTCTCTCCATTTTGTAATCCAATTCTAATAAAGACAAAGAGACAGGATTCTGACTGTAGGGAGATGAATAAAAGTGCATCTTTAAAGACAGTCAGTTATTATTATTTTAAAGACAGACAGTTATTAAAATGTCTGGATAAATGCTGCACTCAGCCTGCAAATCAGCCAGGCAGTCTGGCTCTTGGTGCATATGGCCCTGAACTGCTTTCTCTGAAATGGGGTCACAGGAATCTGTGAACTGGAGTCTCTGCTTTTCAGCAGTTCCCCCCGCACCTGACACCATGTCAGGCACATAGTGCTATGGTGAAACTTGTTTTGGCAACTTACTAAATAGTTATTATTGGAAAGGCCAAAAAAGAAAAAAAAAATTTAGAGCCTGTGAAGGCTTTACGCATTTTGCAGTTTGACTGGAGATAAACATTTGCCATAATCGGAGTATTTACTAAACAAGGAATAAGCTACTTAGAGGCTAAGACAGTATATTGGTAACTTTGCTTCCATTATTCCTTAATTTGTTCATTATAATCATGCACACTTGGGCTTCCCTGGTGGCGCAGTGGTTAGGAATCCGCCTGCCAATGCAGGGGACACGGGTTCGAGCCCTGGTTCGCAAGGATTCCACGTGCCGCAGAGCAACTAAGCCTGTGAGCCACAACTACTGAGCCTGCGCTCTAGAGCTTGTGCTCCGCAACAGGAGAAGCCACTGCAATGAGAAGCCTGCGCACCGCAACAAAGACCCAATGCAGCCAATAAACAAACAAACAAATAAATAAATAAATAAATGAGAACTAATTATATATAAAAAAAGCATGCACACTTGTTATTGGACTTTGTTTTCTTTGAAATAAATATTGTCACTAGAGTGCTGCAGTTTTCAAAATGCATATTCACGAATGTTCTCCCTGATATAAATTGTATGAGGAAGGTTTAGAGGGCCCAGAACTTCCATTCGATTCTTGTTTTAATTCTGTCTTATACCGCTCAAATATTCTGCTAGAAGGTGTCTGCATTATTATTGTTGATATTGTGTGCCAGGCATTGATGCTAAATGCATTACGCTCGCACATACAATAACTCATTTAATCCTCACAACAACCTCTAAAGTGGTATGATCATCCCCATCTTACGCAGGAAGAAACTAATGCTCAGAGAGGTTAAATAAGGTGTCAAGGCCACACAGTGGTGATGCTATAAGGCAAACCACAGGTTCTGCGCCAATTCTAGTCCTCATTCATAACTAAATGGGAATAAGTGATACAAACAGCAAAGCTCTTCCAAATCCTTTTGGAAAAAGGTAGGGTTTAAATTATAAATAAAAAAAGCAACCAAAGGAAAGAAAAAAATTTACTCACATAATTTCCCTATTTATTTATTCATACCTTAATCAGCCATTAAATACATACGTTACCGTTGCAACAGAGAATCTGAGGAGCAGAAAAAGAGGTGGCAGCACTTAAACTGATGAAAGTGAGGGTTGTCAGTGATAAGAAGGAGGAGAAAAGTTGATGGATCACACAATATTTTTCTAAAGGTCTTGACTCCCTGCGGAAAGTTCTAGGTGGAAACACTAGGGTTCCTGGCAGAGTGAAGTCTCTAGGAGTTTAGGAAAAGGTGAGGAGCAGAAAAAATGAGGGCATCATAATGACAGTATTTTTACAGGACATACACTCAGAGAAAGCACAGAAGCAGGTTTTTCAGGTATGATCTCACACCATCCTGACTCTCTGAGACAGACATCACCATCACCACTTTGGGGATGAGCAATAGGAAAGCATGCACCTAGCCAGTGACAGTGTCGACGTTCAAATCCAGATCCCTCTGAGCCTGAAGCCTTGCACCTTTTCAGGGTGCCAGGCTGCTCTAAGTGGTCCTGCTGCAGTGCTCTTGCCAGGTAAGAACTTGCAGCAGGCAAACAAGGAAACCAAAAAGAAGACCCTAACTTGGGGGGCAGGACAGAGAAAGTACACAGAGCTGTAAAATAAATGAGGAGGTTTATCTGACAATCTGTACTATTAATTAAATTTAGCTATCTACCAGCTAAGTACTCTGCGGCTCCATGGTGATTATCAAGCCAGTCAGAATTTCTAATAGCGCTGATAACTAAGTATGATAGGATAATGCTTTTTCCCCTCTCAGGGCTGAAGGAAAAAAGTTCCTTTAAAGCCAAGGTTTTCATGTTGTTGTTCTTTTTCAATTAGTTACTAGTCCAGAATTATCCCAGAGACCTCAAGGATTGTTAGAGCTTATTTTCACTTATGTAGGGAAAAAGAAAGAAAGAATTCTTCCTAGGTAGAAGCAAGAGCACAGAAACACGCTCTCCCTGGTCCTTCTTGCCTCAATCTGGACTGTTGTCAATAGACTCAACTCAGCAGAAAAGCGACAGGAGTAGGGCAATGAACACCGCCCATGCCTAACAACCTGATAAATATCAATAAATAAATTAGAATTTTATGATTTTTGAACCATAAATATACTCCACTTTTAAAAACAGTTAAGATTGTCAAAAAACAATGTTAAGTATTACCTTAAAATTGTGTGTTAAATGAACTTTTGTAAATAAATCTTAATTTAAATATGGAAGGCTAGTTAATATTTCATTTTGGAAATATTCTGCTATGAAATCCAGTTTACTAAGGAGACTAACTTTTTCACTTTAAAAAAGTGTTTTGACTGAATCTTAACACACAAAACCCCCCCGATTTATGTATCTTGTAAATGTAGATTCTTTTATGGTAAGAATACATAAAATAGGTTAATGAGCATTTGTTTTAGGTTCAAAAGTGCTTAAACATCACGTTAAAGATATAACATAGGATGAAGCTACTTTACTATAAATTATAGTTCGTATGTTTGTTAGCAGAAAACTTTTCAAACCTATAATGCTTTGTTAGTTTGGGGCAGAATACAGGGTAAATTCAAAATAGTTAAGAATTAAGACAGACAGAAAGATGGTTCTCAACTCCCAGATATGGGCTTCTTTGGGGAAAGTGGAAATGGATTTTTTTTTAAAACGAGAAATGAATGATAAACTACTTTTTAAAAAGGATATTACATATGCTGTTAGTCATTTAAAAAAAATGACCATAGAGACTTTGATTCACATTTTTCTGGTGACATAGCCCCCCCTTGTAAAAACGTACACACACACCAATATGTTATGTGAACTGCAATCTTGTAGTGACTTCAAGGAAAAACTTGTTTTTATAAAAGAACTCATATTTTCCCATGCTTCCTCACTTCTTGTGCAAGAACTTTAATGAGATTCGAGTAAACTGTGTTTTATTTATTTTCCTTTGTTCTTCCCTTCTTACTGGAAGAGAACATTATCTGGATATAATCATGTTCAAGGAGAATAAATTATGAGTAAGGAGATGATTTAAATCAATGACCAACAATTAAAATGCCTAACCTTGCCACCACTTTGGGTATGGCAACTTAATTTTACTGGGACAACATATTTCATTCTGAGGCAAGAAATTAACCCACAGGAAGGAATGCTATTTCAGTCGTCTCCAATTTCGTCTTTGCAGATTTAGCCTCTCTCTCTAACCCAGCTGACTAAACTTGAAGTTGTGTAGTGGTGGAAATACAATGTGAAAATCTTTGGCCTACTTCCTCAGAGTCCCTGGAGACTTTGTTTTTCTCTCAGCTTACTACCCCATAACTTGCCAAATCATTGTTCCTACTCACTAAACTATCAGCAAGCCTGTCTGGTGTTCCAGCCACCTGGAGCTGACAAATATTTTCCTAATATGAAGGATGCTATAGCAACTAGATTTGTGGCATGGATACAAACCAGGCATAATGGTGCTACAATTTAAGGTGAGAAACAGACACATAGCACCCACGTCAGTATTACCGCAAAGAGTGTCTTCAGAACTCCAAATTCATTATTTTTTAGGACTAAGTTCTTTGGACACAAGGCTGCAAATTACCCCAGCCCTAAGAGAAGGAAGGCAGTAATTAAGATTGGAAAGATCTTATGTTTCAAATCTGCCCATTTCTTACAAGCAATGCCCCTTGGAAAAGTTAATTGTACCTCCCTAAACCTGTTTTTTCATCTGTAAAATGGAGATAATAGTCCTGCCTCAAAGGATGGCTGTGAGGATGAAATGAGATGATATCTATACTGTGGTTGGCAGATGAGAAGCACATAATAACTAATAGCTTCTGTCATTAGGCTAAGGAGAGGGGTGATGAATATTTATAGGGCACAAGGGAAATGGTCTCCAAAGCAGGAGGCAGATGAATATATTAGAAATTTCGATTTGTGTTTATTTTAAAATATTTTATTTAAGTATTTTTAGCTATTTTAAGAAATAAATTGTTATGCCAGGATTCAATATCAGGATTTGATACAAAGTGCCCTCACTTATGCTGCAAGCCTGCTGGTGGTTTCTGAGGGAGGATGGGGGGTCATAGAGCATATGGCGGGACACTGGTCATTATAGGTACATGCACATTTTCAGTACTGCCATGTGTCATGATGTACTGCAGCACACATGTACCCGATTGAGAAAATATGTGGAATACATTGCTTACTTTTAACCAAACTAACCCTCACAAAATGGAGAAGTGACTTAAAAAGACTCTTGCAGAGAAAACATGAAGAGAAGACGACATTAATTACCAGCACAAGTCGTCAGCGAGAAGGTGACAAAGCTGAAATTTCCCTACTAGGGAAATTTCCCTACTATAGTACTAGGGCTAAAGCAGTCACATCTACAAGGTAAAGACAATGAAAATATGTTCAGACCAGACAAGAAGTCAGCTGGAATGATTAAAATTGTCTGGAAGATTGTTTGAAATGAAGATGTATGTAACTGTTGATGACCTTTGGCCTTTATGACTTGAGATAGTTAGTGATGGTGGAACATGTATATAACTTACAAAATACAGGGAGCTCCCTGGCGGTCCAGTGGTTAGGACTCCGTGCTTTCACCGCCATGGCTCTGAGTTCAATTCCCGGTCGGGGAACGAAGATCCGGCAAGCCGAGCCGTGCGGCCAAAAAAAAAAGAAAAACAAAAAAAACACCCAAAAATACAGAAAATACAGATAGCTATATTGGAAGTACTGCGCAAAATCTTGTTATTGATAGGCGTATACATTCAAAAGAGTTTGTGGCCACTGTGCTAGGGAACGTGAGTATAGAGCAGGCATATTGATTGCATGCTTCCCAACCTTTTTTGTACAACATGGCCCATGCTGCATTTGTACCGCACGCTGGGATAAACGACCAGGCTGCTGGAGGCCCAAGGTTATCAGATGGGGCCTTTGGCTACCACAGGCCCTGCTCAGCCAGCCCAAGGGCTGAGGGAATTAGTATCTTCAGCGGACCTAAACCCATTCAGAGCATACCCACATTCCATGAGATGCACCTCAAAGCACATTGGTTGGAAACTCAGTTTTACAGACAGATTTAGGCAGGGCTAATTATTGAAAAATACAGCTATTTGGGTCTAATTGAATCAACTCTATAGAAGAGGGGAGAGAAAGTTTTTTTTTTGTTGTTGTTGTTGTTTTTTTTTTAATATGGACCTCTTAAGAATCAGCCCAATAGAATTTGTTTGTATCGTGAGTGGGCTTGTTGAGAGAATTTAAATATTATGCTATCTCATTCTCTCCAATCTGATAAAGGAACAAATTTTATATATTTAGAAATATTCTCTTTCCTCTCTGTCAGGGAGCACATTTCTCTTCCGTATGTTCAGCATTCAATACAGTGCTACTCACACAGTAAGTGCTAATACATGTTTGCCAAACAGACAAACAAGCCACAGTTAAGCTAAAAACACTGTTCATCAATCCTTTTATTCACACCCAGTAAGGTTCTTTTCCTATTCCTTTCAGCAGCTAGTCCAAAACTTTGCCACTGGTTACCAGTTCCCAGCCCTCATTCCATGCTATTTACTCACTCTTGGCTGATTTTACCTCCTCCTTTGATGAGGTCATCAAGACCATCCTACAAAGCTGTCTTAACACCAAATATTTGGACCTGAGTCATTTGGTGTTCACCCACGCTCCCCCTCCCCCAAGTTGTCTTTGACCTCTTCCTTATTAATCAAACCCACCAGTCACAGAAGGATGCTTTTGTTGAAATATCTCCCCTTTACCCTCCTTCTTCTGCCCAACACTGGTTCAACTAGACAGTCACCTCTTAAGCACCCCAGGCTCATCTGCACCAGAGCCTCTGCCTTTTTTTGTTTCCTCCATTTGACATGCTCTTGCCTCAGAATCCACAGATGCCCTCTTTCACTCTCCTTCCTTTGTGTCTTCATTCAAGTCACTTCTTCAAGAGGCCTTCACAGCCACCTTTTCACAAAACTTAGCCCTTTTTGTTCACATTCATACTGCCTTGCCCTGTTGTATTCGTTCTCCTTATCAGCTGACACTAAAATAAACATTGTTTGTTTATGTTGTTCGCTGTATGTCTTCCCCACTAGAACATAAACTCCATGAGGTCAAGAAACTTTGTTTTCCTGTTTTGCTTATTGATGTATCCCCATAGCCTAAAGTTGGGCCTGCCGCACAATAGGTACCCAATTAATATTTGTTGACTGAATGGAGGGATATGGGTTGTGGATGGACCTATACATGGTATCATTGCTGCCTCTCCAATCTACCCTTTTACCAGAACATTCCTCTTAAGCTACGAGTTAAAAATCACCAGTCTCCTCATAAATTGTTAATAACCATGCATGATTTATGAAATAATATCTAAAAGCCTTCAAAGATCTAGCCCCAATCTGCCTTTCCAGCCCCATTTCCCGATGCAGCTGTCTCCCCATACACCCTGAAGTCTAGTCATGCTGGGCACACTGGGGGACCCTGCATTCATTCTTGAACACATACAACACTTTAAAGTCTTCGTGTTTTCTGACATATATCCTTTTGTCTCTGAATATCTGTTTCCTACTTTGCCCTCAACTAACATCTATTGGTGTTTCCAGGCCACGCTCAAATGCCATATTGTCCATGAAGCTTTCCCATTCTTCCAATTAGATTTAAACGTGTGCTCCATAGTGCATTGCCTTATGCCTCTAATTAGTATAAAAGTCATTCTCCCTCCAATTGTGTCCATATCTGCCCCCAAGATGGGACTATAACATCCTCGAACAGGCATTATAGGCCTGTCTTCTTTTCATAAGTTTCTCACATGTAGTAGATGATCAATAAATGTTTGTTGAAATGAAATACACAATGTCACTAGCTGTGGATTTTGAGACAAGAGAATTGTAATAAGATAGGCATTTAGATCCTTTATAGAAGTAATACACCAATACCAAATCAGTGGATGTCAGGGAGACTGAAAAGAAAAAGAAAATTATAGCTTAAACCAGCATGAAGTAGGAAACTTTAACAGTAAACTCTAAAGCTATGGATATCTTATTTCTCTCTGCTGTAACGCCTGGCACAGAGAGGTCACTTAATTTGGAGTTTGATCCTCAGCTAAAAATAAACTGCTTTTATTTAAACTGAGTACCCACTATTGTTGTTTAACCGTTTTGTGATTTTATTCAAGTATTTGCAAGGCCCAAAGAAAACCAGTCAGAATGCCTCCATGTTACATAAGGGTTACTTCTGTTCGTGGAGTAATTTATGGTTAATTCAAGGGTACCTCAGCTGCTTGCTGGGTTTCTCCTCCCCAGGCCTGTCCGTAATGTATATAGCTGCTCCCTGGCCAGGCCCAGTACAAACGGTCCAGTATGCAGGATAATAAGCACATGTGGAAAGAACAGTAGGTCTCAGGAGATTGGTCTAAATCATTGTTCTCTTGTGGGGAGTAGAGAACTAGTAACGGGTCTCCTGGAGGCCCCTCTGCAGAGGCTGAAGGGGAAGGGTACTCCTGCCTTGAACTCCCTCCCCTCTGGCTTGCTGGCTGCACTCAGGCCCTTCCTTGGCGTCCTGTCAGAGCTCTCTGGGCTGGGGATTTCAGCAGCTGGCTCGCTCATTCACCTCTAGCTCAGACAACCAGCTCGGCTCAGCTCAGGCTACAAAACCCACCACCTTCACCCCTGTGTGTAGAAGCCACTCCCAAGGCATAAACTACCACGCCAGCCCCGGGAAGGTGCTTCTCCTCACTCTTTCACAGCTTGACTAGGAAGGAGGCCACTTCAAGGAGCTTTCCTGATTAGGAAGATCTAGATTTCCGGTAAGGTAAACCCCCCAGGACTTCACTTTCCTCGGCTCCCTCCACCCCCAACCTGACACTCTGACATTACTCCTGGGCTTGGTTGCAGCCTGTGTGGGGATTTATTTGCCTACTTATTACTGTGTTTGTATTCATTTCTGAAGTTGGCATTCCTTCACCATTTATACAGTGAGCTCTCTGAAGCAGGGACTTGCCTTACTTATTGGGCAGTATGCCCAATAGGACCATTTAGAAATGGCTTTAAAGAAGTCACATGCTCCTCTGCCCTTTTAAGGCAAGATGGCCAGGCCCACTAAGGAAATGTTCCGCCCCCCAGCAGTCCTTTGCTCTGGCTTCTTTACCAGGGAGTGGCATTATTAGTGGGGATGCATTTCAAGGATTATCCCAAGAAATGAAAAAAGAAAACCCTTCCTCTTGAACACAGAGGCAAGCGACGGACAGTAGACCTCAGCAGTGAGGCCCCCTGACCAATTTATTGGTGAGGCTGTAAAACAGAGAGTGGTGCTTCTAATCCAGCTCAGTGTTCAACTGACTACACGACCCTGATTTGATAGGAGATTATTTCCAGTATTCCTGTGGTTTATCCTGATATAACTTGCAGAAACTATTATGATAAAATGGCTTTACTTCTGCCAGTTATTCCATGTAAAAGGAGATTAAATGAGGGATTATAAAAAGCTTCCACAATTTACATAGTTTTCCTCAGAGTCATTTAACACGTAGACTCAAGTTTTCCCTTTTTAACAGTTTTTAACCTCAGTTGAAGAAAAACTTAAACCATTAGAATTTCCATCTCTCTTAGTCACAGTCTATTTTTTTAATAAAAATGGATAAGACAGGCTTTCTTAGGCCTCTCCGAATGCTAAGATTATTGTCTCCTTAGAGAGTTTTAAAACTTTGGCCTCAAAGGTTACCTTATTTTCAACATTTTCTAAATTAAAAAAAGGAAGAATGGTAAAATTGGAAGCCTGGTAAGAAGTTGAAACTTGACTGCTTCAAGTATACCCTGGTTCTTTGCAAAGAATCTAAAAAGGGCAGCACTGAGGTCAATACAATTATATATAATTGATCAGGCAACCCCCTGATTATTAAAAACTTTATTATGATTATTAAAACAATGCCAGTGTCTTATTTGCCATTTTTCATATTATTTATGAATAATATCATGTTAACTATCTTTGTTCAGAGAGCTTTATCTATTTTTTTTTTTTAAACCACTTCCCTAGGATAATTTCCTAGAAGCGGATTTACTGGATGAGAGGGTCTTGATAAATGCGGCCAAACTGCTTTTTCAAAAAGATGGCTACATTTTCTTTTTAAAACATATCTAGCCACAGATAAATCAAGGCTCTCTCCACACAGAGACAGTTGATTGACAGTTTTAATTTTTAGCTAGCTAAGTGTAATTAGTAGGGCTCAGATAGGACCAGCAGGTTAACCATTTGTCTACTGGTGATGGCATACATAGCTTTTCCAGCCTAAAACAGTCTATGTGCTACTACACTATAATGGTCAAATTATTCCAGACACACACATGGGTACCCAGACTCTGTCCCAAAAGGTGTGTGATTATAATATACCACCAACTAGATAATATTTTCAGAAAGATACAGAAAGACTGTATTCTGTATACACTTGTATATTCTGTATAATGTTGTTCATTCATTCAACAGACATTACTTGAACACCAACCACTTATGAGAAACTATGGTAACCACCAGGGAATCAAAGAAACATGGAGTTTTCCCTGCCTTTGAGGAGCCTACAAAGGGAGAGAGATATGTAAATAAAGAATGAAGTAGAAGATAAGAACTCCATCAGAAGTTTATACTCTGGGAACCATGAATGAAGACGCTCCTGACTCTACGGAGGAAGAATATTAGGGAAGCCTTCAAAGGCTGGTAATGTTTAAAGCAGCTTTGGAGGATGAAGAGAACGATAAAAAGTAGTAGAGAAAGTATTTAGTGGAGCCCGGGAATGGAATGAGCGGAGCATGGAGGTGTGGAAGCGTCAGGGTCAAATCGGCGGGAGGGGGAGGAGGTACATGATGGTACACTGGTTAGTTCTCTCCATGAAGGGCTCTAGGGGTTCGAAAGAGGGAGGAGATCAGAAGAGGGTCAAGAGAAGCCTCTGAAGGATGAGCAGGATTTGTTAAGGAAGAGAGGAAAGGAATATTCCAGGAAGCGAACAAGTGACTTTAAAGTTTTCAAAGCGTTTTCACACATATTATGCCATTTGACCGCCACAACAACCTTATGTGATAAGGTAAACATTCTTTTTTTTTTTTTCTTATACATTGTTATTCTCATATTGCAGCAGAAGAACTACGAGTCAGTGAGGTTAAGTGACTTGCCCAAGGTCACACAGTTGAGTGTGGGCAGCTGTGCTTCAACAACTCAGTGAATGGTGCCCAGGGGGATGGTTTTGTTTGGAGTGTGGTGTATTGGCCGCTGAGATTGGCAGGCCTGACTTCTGACTTCTGATGCTGTTTGCACTATATTAACCTGCTATCATGTTTATCACTTCAAATGAAAATGGTTTAAAATGAAAACACACTAATGGCTCCTATCTTTTACTTTTAACATTTTATATACTGTTGTTTTTATTAGAATATTTTGGAAAGATTCTCTCCTCTCTCTTTCTCTCTCTCTATACATATCTCTA
This sequence comes from Balaenoptera borealis, assembly GCF_965194805.1. Lineage (NCBI taxonomy): Eukaryota > Metazoa > Chordata > Mammalia > Artiodactyla > Balaenopteridae > Balaenoptera > Balaenoptera borealis. Next base: position 10,697,853 of record NC_138877.1, read on the forward strand.
TACCTTATATGAAGATAAGCATGTATTTATTTAAATATGGTATATATGTATACATAAAATGTTAGAAAATATTAGGTAACTTAATTTGCACTATCATCCATTTCCTTACAACAGGAATTTAAAAAATTATATATATTTAAACATACTAGATCAAAGCAGTATTGCACCAATTTTAGCCCAACTTCTACAACTTCAACCTATTTGAGGGAATTCCTGGTATTTCCCAATGCCAGGAATTGTGATGAGAAAATCAAAGGATAATTCCACATAGAGAAAAGAGATTAGTACAAGTACCTTCAAGAGTAGGCTGCTGCAAACAAAAGTACTACTGTGTAAGATTATAGGATCTTGTTTTCAGTGACCCAGAATTTTTCAGCTTTTTCAGTCCAAGGAAACAGAGGCAACTTCAAAAATGACATATATACTAAAAACTAACAGTGCAAGACACATTATAAATATCTTGCTGACACTTGAAATGTCTCTGGGAGTCAAAGAGATGGCTAGACTTATTCACTGTATTTTTAAGCAGTGAAACTGATTTATTAAAAGGTTAGCTCTCTTCCTCAAGGTTGCCACGGTAGGCAGCATAGGGTAGTGGCTGAAATCCAAGGCTTCTGACTGTTACCTTGGTCCTTGCAATAAATTCAAAACGTCTTCATCAGGTCTGACATGGGTATTGTCAGAAATTGGCAAATATTCTTTCCCACATTAGAAAAACAGGTCTGGATGCTACTCTGTCACACGTCAGCATATGTCAGCACATGTGAGTTTAGCTCTCGCAGAATATACTGGCTGGCGTATCTGATACCCTCACACACAGATACGAGTCTACACATCAGGAAGAGTATGTTCCAGAATTTCAGAGAGACCATCTCGCACACATTTCTAAATGACTGCAGAAGTTGCAGTGAGCCTACGGAGAACTCTGCCTACTGATATTTTCTTCCTCTCATGCTTCAAATCTAGATTATAGGAAACAGGTTAGACTTCTGAAAATACAGTAAGACAAAATGTTCAACTTTCAGTTTCTGACTCCCCCAGTAAGAAAAGACATCAATGTGGCGTTTATTATGAAATGCGTGGAAAGGGCCCTGTAGAAACAATATGGTTGCTCGTAATGGCACAATCTCATTCAAAGGTGTCAGGAACACTAATGAGACCTGGATGTCAAGAAAAGCAGAAATAGATCAATACTTCTCCCCCACTTGTAGTTGCTCCACCATCAGTCACTGCGCTTGCTCTATGTAAATGAAATCAATCAGCAAGGATTTCTGTAAAATGCATAAAACAGTTGTCTTCTAGACTCTCCCAGAAGATAAATGATTCCAGACGTTGGACTGCAGCCATTTTCCCACACATGCTACAAAGTTCTGACATCCATATTGGGCCATAACACTGAGTGGTTTTGCAAGTTTACAGCCAGTGCTTCCACTTCTGGTTTGGACTAGAGAGCTTGCTAACGCAGATGCAAAATAAGTCCCTTTTTGCCTGTGTGAATTGTAAGAGAACTGCCTTTTTCTAATACAGGGGCTCCTGTGATCCACCTCAAAACTTTTTGCTATTGCTCATATAAGCTTATCATTCCAAATCACTGCTTTAGATCTCTTCAGAATCAGACAAATCCCAGACTAATAAAACATATGGCATGTGACATCAAATGCAGACCTCTTAGATGTAAAATACAACAACAAACAGCACAAGTCCAACTTTGTTTTAAAACTAATACTTTTGGAAATGTATTAAACGTACACAGCAGAATTGTTTTATATGGCAGCTTATAAAGAAGATCCAGAAGCAGCCTCCTTTAAAAACTATGTCAACACAATAACATTATTAGGAAAGGCATGTAGAAGTTTAGGTCATATTCATGGCTATTTATGTAACCGATCTCAGGGAATTAAATATCCAATAGACAGCATTTTCTGCCAGCGTCTTAAATCTGAGAGATGGGTACTTTCTCACTAAATTGCCTTTGAGGAAAAATACAGGTAATATTGCCCACAGTTCAAAAAAATAAGAAAAAAGTCTGATATCAATATCTATAGTCTAACTGAGATAAAAGCAATTCTCTGAGGTTAAATAAGAGTAAATAAGTATCTTACTGTAACTTTCAAATGTTTTTAAAGTGAAAAATTAAAATGAGAGGCACTGCTTTAAATTTTAAATCAAGTTCTTGTTAAAAGATTGACCTTCTAAATATCAAGTACACCACAAAGAAAACTTTATGTATCAATAACAAAACTCTCAGTACAAATAGGAAGCAACTGTTGTCTTACCCAGCGCCAGAACCTCTTCTATGGAATACAAACTCACTTTGTTTAAAACGTCCTTAGGCTGTGCTGTACCTTTGAAACAAAACCACTCTCTTCTTCATTTCATTTTCTGCTTTCTTGAAAATCGCTTCTCCGAAACTGACAGATGGCGCATCTGTCACTGAGTGTTTCCTGTTCGTTATCTCTGCCAGCTAATATTTCCCCTGTGCTTAGCTGTTGTCTGTGAGACTGTTCCACATCATTCTAGCCTGATCAATGGTGTGCCTGGTTTGAGGTTGGTCTTGGTCCCGCCTCCAGCTCTAAGAGAAAAAAACGAAAACTCACAGCTGGATTTCCTATAAATCCTCTCCTTTAAATCTGGCTCTGTAGCTATGGCACATACTAGAGGAAAAAGCTGCCAGTCTGTCACAAACCAAGGCGGGGGGGGCGATCCTTGCCTAAGGTCCCCCCATGCCAGTGCCAAGTGTGTAGGTTATATAACAAATCCCATGGTAACGTGGCCTGAAACTTCACAGGACAGGAGGGAGCATTTTAACCAGGCTTAGGTTTTTCTGTGTAATGCGACTCAAAAGAAGATGCCCATGACTGAAACACACACACACACACACGCAAGCATGCACCCATGACGGAATAATTTTTAACATGTTAAAATTATGAAAACTGATTCCAAGGAGAAAATGGAAAAAGAAAAAGCACCAAAATAGGACATTATAAAATTGGTGTACTTGTACCTTTCTATCCTAAAACAGAGGTCATTATTCACATTCAGATGACATTACACCCCCTAAGCGATAGGACTGGCTGGTATTTATACTACCGATGAACTTGGTGAATCAAGAGAAGGTATGGGATGCATTTCAGGTTCTAGATGAGAGAAGACTGCTCTACCAAGTAGAGCTGACTGTGTAACACCAGTCTGCTTTGTAAATCATTAGAACACAGGGTGCATTTTTAGGTTTACATATTCTGCACAGTCAACAGTAGTCAAACCTTATCAGGTAGAAAGGCTGCACATTTATTGCAAATAGCTATGTGAGTGCTACTAAAATCAGGCTGAGGATTTGAAGACTGCACTAGGATCCAGAGTCAGAAGACTGGATTCAAGTCTCAGTTTTATTTCTTGAACAGTGTCCTTGAACATGAAAAGCACAGAGTAAAGCTCTGGAGACCTGACAGGTGATTTCAAAATTAAATTAAGATGATAAAATACTTTGTTGTTATTACTCAACTTTTGTATTGTTCTTTTCAACAACAGAGAGAATATTTAATAAGTATAAATATTTAATCTGGCAAAGGATGGCACCAAACAAAATACCACTGCCTGTGATAAGGAAAGCTAAAGATAAAAAATTCTGGGAATAACGTGCAGGGTATAAAGTGCATGCTGAGGATAACAGTAACAGATTTTGAACATCTGAACTCTATCGTGAGGGCATACATGGTGAGCATAGGTCAGAATGGAGTTGAGTAGTAAGTCTGAAACCTTAGTTCTCCTTCCACATTTTCACAAAAGAATCCTGGAACCGTCATCTGTCATTTGTCTGTGAGTGCCTTAAGAGCAGGGACATACACAATTGGTGTCTGTTGAATAAATGAGAAACCGAACTAGATAGAGCCACTCACTGTAAAGGAGGAACTGTAGATGATTATGAGAAGCCCAAGGTTGAAGTTGGAAAATCAGATTCTTCAAGGCTGAGACTACCTGCGTGTCCTTCCAGTTCTGTCAAATGTGAGGTTGGGCTTTGTGGGGAAAGAGGCTTTCTGGGTCACTGGAAAGAGAGGAGCTTCGTTTGTGGATCCCTGATCTGGTCCAGCTTTCTACACTCACCCCTAAGCATCTCCCCTTCCTCACTTCCTCCCATGAGAATGTCATCTGCTGGCAATGAGCATGAGTCAAGAACCAGGATGTTGGTAAACATCCCTTTAATGAAAGTACAGGGATTGTTAGGGTGAATTCTTCCTAATAGGGGATGCAAGTCCTTGTTTGCTGTGGCTGGCAAGAAGGAAGCTTTCCAAATCCAGAGGAACCTTGTTCCACGTGGGCTGTGTCAAGGGCAGCCGTGGACACCACCAACGGTAAGGAAAGGTGGATGAGATGTGCTGCTACTCCTACACTGCCTGTTTCCTCACTGCCAGTGCGTTTCTGAGTTCTCGACTGAATACGCTGCAAATGTATAATGCCTTTGGGTGTATGATCTCTTTCCCACAAACTGAAGAATGATACCAATTTGGGGTAAGAGAATTTGCCAACTGCGAAGATCTAATCTGATGAATACTCTTTTACACCTACGATGTGCAAGGCATTCTACTAGGCACCTCGGATACATGCTTCCAGCAGCAGGTTTACCATGGCACGAAGGATTACAATCCAAAACAGGGTATGAGAACAGCGGGGGAGAGGAAGAGTGCAGCTGGGGGCTCAAGGCCAAAAGGTCACATCTAGTTTAGGGAATGGGGGTGGGAGAATCCAGAAGACATGACTAGGGTGGTAGCATTAAAGTTTGGGAAGGATTTGCATGGGCAGAGATGAGGGAGGACACTTAAAAGAGAAGAGCACTCCTACAGTAAAGAATGAGCTCGAAGGCACAGAGACAGGAGCAAGGCAAGCTCCAGAAACAGTGAACCACCTGGTTCTGCTGAAGCATAGGGAACGCGTGGGAGAATCATGGGGTGTGAGACTCCAACAACAAGGAGGAACCATACTGTGGTATATGGTCTGGACTGCTGGGAGGGGGTGTGGGGAGTTAATACTAAGTTCAATCAGCAATCATGAGCCTTTGGAAGTTTTTGAGCATAAGTGTAACATAATCTGAGCAGTGAGATCTAGAAACCATATTTAGGATGGATTATAAAGGAGAGAGTAGGCAGACTGAGCCACTTAGGAGGCTATTGTAATAATTTAAGCTAGAGGTCATAAATACTCGAACTTGGAGGATGAGGGTAAAAAAAGGAAGGGTGCTAGAGGCAGCTGCATAGCTAAGAGAGTCAAAGGAAATGAGTCAAAGCAAATCCTACTTTAAGCAATTTTTCCTGGAGATATTTGCAGACAGATGTACAAACAAATACAAGTTTTAATTTCAGCATTGTTTGTAATCGCCAAAGATTGCAAACTACCTAGTGCCCACCAATAGGGAACTTACAAATAAATTAAGGTACATTCATATAATGAATTTCTATATGCAGGCATTTAAAATATATATGCATTTACAGGAAAGCTGATGTAAGCTGATGTAGGCTGGTGATAGGCACCAGATTGTCAGTGGTTAAGGAATATGTGTAGAAGAGAGAGAAGCTGTAGGCAAGGAGTCAATTTATGGCAAAAGAAGGAAAATATTGGGGAGTGGAATGAGTACTGGGTGGGGACCTCAGGATTTGGATTTTACTTTCAAACTGGCACCTGTCTTCCGCAGAACCAGGTCAACCTAGGGCTGTGCACTGTATAACCTACCCGTATGTATGTGTCAGCTTTGCTCACAACCATCAACGCGAAGATGCCAGAAACCTGCCTAATCCACCCCTGCCCACGTTTACAGTCAAAAGCCCAATACCCATGTACCTGGGCAAATCAGTAATTGAAAAGGAACACCATCCATGTTTTGGACAAGAATGTTTTTAAGGATTATACCAGATGGCAAAGCAAATGGCACGACATCTGAAGCTTCCCGTTTTTATCAAACCCTGGGCATAAGAAGTCAGCTAAGCATCACAAGCAAGATCCATGCCCAGGTGTAAGTACAGTGCAAGTTCATACATGAAGCACAGCAATAATAATTAGGACTGATCTGCTGGTCCTCAGTCTTGTAAAATCCTTAAGCTAGGGACTGATACTTCAATCATCAATTCCCTTCTTTTCAACCACAGACATCTTTAATGATCACATACAAGAAGGAAAGTCCAGCCTCACAGAAGGGGTGTGAAACTTCAACAGCAGACCCTGGAGGTCTACGGCAGCTGTGTGTTGTTTGAAAGGGCACTGCATTGATCCAAAAGGGAATGGATATGGCTCCTCGGGGATTTTGTTTTCTTTTTTGCACAGAGCCAGGCCTGATGATTAAACATTTCTCATCAGCTCTGTAGAGAGGAAAACGTACTGAGAAAATGGGGACTCTAAAGAGGAATGCAGCACATCACGGGAAGAGCCTTTCTAACTTAACATACAGATAATTTGCCTCGTGTGGAGAATTTGTGCAAAGCAAATTAAAAGTAGGATCTCGCAGCTGGTGAGGGCAGTATGGCTTCATGGTCTAGAGTATTTTCTCTCTTCCATGCAGTGAAAAAACTGAACTTCATGTCCCAGATGCCTGGGTTCTAATCTTGACTCTGCCAGGTACAAGCTGTGTGAGCATGGACAAGTTACTTGAGATTCCTCCTTGTTAAATGGATAACAATAGTACAACTCTTAGGGGTGTTGTGAAGATTAAGTGGGTTAATATATGTAAAATGCTGGGAACAGAGCATGGCATAAACATTCAATAGGTGTTATCTATCATTCCATAGTGAGAATTTAAAAATATAGGTGAATACAACTACACTTAAAGGGTTGAATCTGATTAATTGCAATTCAAGAAACGGAATCCTCTGTAAGAAGAGCTAATTGCAGTACTCATCTGTAATTTACTTTAAAGCACTTGAGTATATATGGTTGGTGTTACATGTGTGTTATTTAGGTAAAGCTATAACCCCGGTGCTGCTACCATCTGATGAAGCATTCAAAGTCTGAGACAATCTAGCTGGCTTTCTAAACAGGGAGCCTGAACTTCAGAATTGGCTGTTACAAACCCTGCTGGTACCATCTCTCCATCAACAATCTCCAGCTACCATTCTGAGTGTCAAATTGGTAAAAATTGTTACGTTGCCTAGCATGCTTGGTGGACTTAAGGTGTTCAAAAGTACAGACTGGCTCAAAGTATTTCAATGTAAAAATCCAGTAAGACCTTTACCTGCACCTCTGGTGATAATGCCCTAGTCTAAATCCCTAAATAGTCCTACACATGTAATCAGTATGATTTGGTTATAAGGTTTTAGTGAGAGTAGTAGTTGATCCTCTTTTAACTCAAAACTTGCTTCTTTGGCCACCCTTATTTACCAAAAAGAACCTAAGAGTGGTGCACGACCAATTTGATAATTTTAGTTCACTTCCACAGCCATGACTTCTAGAAGATTCTGCTTGCCTGATGCAGGCTCTAAGGGTGAGACAATCTGTTTTTGGAATCTGGGTGTTTGCCTCAAGCCTCTTTTGAATCTTTTATGTAAGGCTGTGGTTGAGCATCTAAAAGGAAAGCAAAGAGCTGGGACTCCTTGAAGCTTGCACACAGGTTACATGAATCGATTTATGTTGGGGGAGGGGTGTTTGCTTGTTAATAAATGTCTACATACCTGACAGAATTTGGTCCTACATTGGGTTATCAATATGACTTGGTTGTGAGGTTTGGGGGAGAGTAGTTGACCCTCTTTTGCCTCAAAAGTTCTTCTTTGGCTACCATTATCGGGCAAAAAAGAACCTAAGAGTTGTGCAGGACCAATCTGACCATTTTTGTTCACTAATAAAGACAGCATGGGGCATGGAACCCACACGTCAGCAAAAGTTCAAAGTTTGCTCGACCAAAAAGCCCAGGACAAAGATGTTTCTTTTGGTCATATCTGGTTTAGATCTTGAATTCTAAGTAATTCACCAATTTCTTGGCAAAAAGAAACTAGAAAAAACACATCAGAAATGTACTACACATTATTTGCTTTATGCTATGAATATAATTATAAATATGAAAATATAGGTCTCATCCTGCAGTATAGGTTCATTCGCTTTTAGTAAATTTTTGTTATCCTCACAAAGTAAAATCAAAGACTATCTAATACATTTTAATAACTAATAAAAATAAACTTTAAATATTTTTTCTTTAAAATATTTTAATTACACCAAATAATGCTTGTTTTAAAAATTCAAACAAAAGTCCCTTTTATATCCCCAACTCCTAATTCTACTTCCCTCCCTGGAGGTAATCACTATTAACAGTTTAGTGTCTATTTTCCAAACTTTATATATATGTAATGTATATGTATAACTTTTTATGTATATATAATATATACATACACATATTTTATATGTGTAAACTATACACACATATGTTTCTACATATATGTACATACACCCATATTGCACACCCATGAGATAATTATTCTTACATAAATAGAATCATATATGTATTATCCAAAGACTTATTTTGTTCACTTAACAGTCTTGGAGATCTTCAGATGAACCAATAAGAAAGCTACTAGGCATAATCCAATGGAACCCCAGTGACTATTTAGTCACAAGTCTGGTACCAGGGAGGCCAGACCAAAGAAGTAGCACTGCTCCAGAATGGAGTCAGAAACACGCCTGTGCTTTTCTGGGTGGGTCACTTGACAGATCTGCCCCTTCTGTTCCTCTTCAATAGTTTTACATCCTGGGCAGTATGGAAGAATAGATGGATGAATGAGTGAAAACACAAACTCATAAGTTAAAAAATTAATTGAGTGGAATTCAATTCCTTTACTTGCTGCAGGTGACAGACTGTCTTTCTAACATGCACACAGGTATCTGGAGTATGCCTGCCTTTTTTCTACTGCATTTTAAGCAGAAAATAAATACCACCTTCTACTGTTGAGTTTCTCTTACTTATGGCAATGGAAATGTCGAACTTTCAGATCTGGATATTGAGTCGCTTGGGTGCACGTGCCCTCGGAGCATGAGCAAGCAGCCACGCGTGCTAGTTTGCAGGGGTCCTGCAGACAGGCACAGGCAGGAGCAGGCGTGCACAGCGAGGGCTCTGTGACTTCCCACAGTCTCTGGGGTCATGGAGCCCATTTTCAAGTTGCAACTTGTGGTTTTCAGGTTCTCAGGATACTGTGTGTGTCTCCAACACAATTTCAGTAGCAAACATTCTAGGTAATGTTGAAAACCAAACAAACCCGAGTTTATATTGTGCTCTAAAAACAAACTCTCTCCAAATCCCTTTTCTAGCATTTAATATTCCTAAACAGGTTAAAAAAAAAAAAATATATATATATAGATAGATAGATAGATAGATAGATAGATAGATAGATCATATAATTTCTACTACCGTTAATCCCTTTTCTTTTTCTGGGGAAAAGTTACTTTTCATTATAAAATTACGAATTTTTTCTTTGTTGTTAGTAAGTCTTGTTTAACATGCAAAGTTTTGGGAAGCTGTTATGTTTTCAGGTGGAAGCAATCTACCCCCATCTCTGATATATTCTCATTTTGAAGCAAATCAAGGTAATTGGCTTGGCTACTTGGATTACTGACTCTGATTTTTTTTTTTTTTAACTTTCTTTATCTGAAAAGATTACATAATAAAAGTCTAACTGCACATCTGCAGCAGCTGGGCTCTGAATGAACCGAAGGAGCAATGACAACTGTACATGGAATTCAAATGATAAGAACTTAATTCCACATCAGGTACAGTTTAAAAATGTCAGCACTGCCTTATCTATGTGATGTTCCACTGTACATGTAGGATTTCTACTTCAATATTTGTAAAATTCCAAAAGTTATAAACTTTTGGTTTACATTACCTAGAAAAAAAGAGGGAGTAATAGGGGGAAAAATCTTGTCAGCAAAAGGTCGACTGTACATTGAAAAGTTGTATTGAAAATGGAGAAAACAAAATCATGTGGTGCAAGAATAACTTTGTTCACAAAAGCAGGCTCAGAAGGATATAAGCTATGAAAAAAAAAAAAAGGAATCTTTATCATAGCAACATCTTTCCTACAAATCTGAGGCTCTGGAGAGCTGGCTTGTGGTTTCTGTTGCCAAGAAATGGAACCTACTTTGGCACTCTTGTGGTAGGAAAGGTATACGAAGTTCTGGCATTCAGCAGCTGAGACCAGAGAAAGTCAACAGGAGGGCAGAAAGTATACACTACCTGCTGGGGCGATGCCAACTTCACGCATAGTGTACATGACAATTCTGCAAGAATGGATTTGCCTCTTGGAAACTGGTACCAGTAGGCTTCAGGATTGTCAACCCTAATCCCATACTTGTCTTTTCCTTTCACTCCTACTGTTTACTAACCCTTGACCTTATTATATTGGTTTACATTTTAGATGGTGTTATCTTTAATTCTGGGTGGAAAAATCCAGAATCCCTGGGTGAAACACAGAGGCCTGCTTTAATTATGATGCTAATGGCAGCAACAATGAAGCTGCAGTTCGGAGGAACAAAGCCCCTGGTCACATGACAGGTCAGGCTGATCACTTTCTAAACTGGATTTCTTCCACTGTTTTGAAGATTATGTCACCTCTCATTGCCTCGCTCAATTTGTATGTAGCCTAGAGTTTTGACTTTTATTCAGGGTTACCATCAAAAATTGGATTATGCAATTTTTGATGCATGTGCATTTTAATGCAATGAAATTTCTAAAAAAAATAGAAGTCTCGGATCTCTTTTAAAGTTCACTTTGAATTTTCAGAACAAAAACAGACCTAAAGTAGATTCTGAAATTATCATGAGCAGCATCTTTTTACAACCTTGCAAGCCAAAAGCACATTCCTCACTTTTTTGCTCATATCTGACTGCTTTCTAACAAGAGCTCTACATGATTTGATTGAAACCAACCTCAAAACCAAACTTGGAGGCATACTTAAATAAAAGGCTCAGGTATACTAGGATCCTGAACTTGTTTCTCGTTTTGCTGTGATGCATGGGTGGCCATGAGCATTCCTGGCAGCTATAAGGCATTTGCCTATGCATTTGGCTTCTAAAGTTGTTAATCATACTTATCAACACAGGCAAGCAGTACTGGCCACAAAAGATTAGCTACTCTACTATAATGCTCCCAATAATCCTAACCCAGGAACATCAGCACTGAGTGATAACGACCTCAGCCAGCTACAACCTTCAATGACTTCAGAACTTATTAAAAACCCTAGCTTTTAATGAATCCCAGACTTTCTTTTCCATCACCTTACGCACACACACACACACACACACACACACACACACACCCTCCCTTCTCTTGTAATGGTAGCTAAGACCAAACATTCGCAGTGCTGTACATTGTTTGTGTTTTTAAAACAACTAGGATGCTCTTTAAAATACCACACATATTTTGAGTTTTAAGGTGGCCTTTACTGTCAAGAGATTCAGGTGCTATTGATCGCATATGAAAAATGTGTACAATAATCAGGAAAGAGGCTGGTATACAGGGAAACTAAACCTTGTTCAAATCCTTTGGAAGCATTAGATTCTAACTGTAGTTTTTCTCCTAAGGCACACAAAACATTGCTCTATTTAGAGAGCAAGAAAATGCTTCACCCAACTCAGAAGTGACTGCATCAGAGAATTCAGGAATAGAATTAGTATTGGGGGGGAAAATGGGCACCTAGAGCTGAGCCTGCTAGTCTCTGATTGGTGAAATCTTGCTTTCACTTAAGGACTCTTCCATAAAAGACCACATGCTTCATCAGCAGACATATGTGTGCTAAAGTGCCCAAGCTTGAGGCATGGCCTTCATTTTTCCTAGCCCATCTTTATCCCACAAGGCTAATAGCATAACTTCTACAAAACAAAACCAGTAAAGGTTCATCTTCTATTTCAATCCTCAGCAAACCCTGTACACAGTGACCTCTAGGTAACATCTGACCATTCACTTTGTAGCATATCATGATTTTTTTTTTTTAATATATACCAAACCTAGTGACACTCTGTTCTGTTGACCATGGAAAAGTCAGAGTTTGGAGCCATGATGCTTGGACATGATAACTGTCCTCATATTTGAGGTTAGTTTCATCACTTTGGAGATGTGGTTACTTCATGGGCTAGACATGATTGAAAAACTGTGGGAATGGAAGACCACAGGAAGTAGAGAAATCTCACTTTCTAGGTGTCTTCAAAGGAATGCAGAGTATCATTTCCCTAAAGTATTTGAATGCAGGCCATTCCAAAACCAGAGATGAACTGGATAGCTTCTTGGGATGAAGAACATGGTTGGTAATATTTGACTGTATTCCATCCATCATAGCCCACGGGACACGAGATTTGAAAAGACACCTCCCATCTCCCCAGTTCATTGTTTTTGGTGACATGTGCAAACTGAGTACTGACAAAGCATTTGGGGAGGGGAGGGCCAGCTGGAAACTTTCCCACCCTCAGGACTTCAGAGCTTCCTACCACCTGTCTCCACGGTGCCTTCAAAAACCCTCTCCATCCAGCCTGCTCCTGCCAAATGTGCCACTTGACCAAGAACCACTTATGTTCTGAATGAGAAGCCAGTGTGGCTGCTGAGAGCATACAGTGACATTGGCGAGGGGTGGTAGGCCACAGAGCCATCCAAGTCACGGCGAAACCTGTCCTTCAGGGCTTCTCCACTCATTGCTGTGCTGCGTGACTGCCGTCATCAGGTGGCTCTTCCCAAACAGGAAGATTCAAGGGGAAATCTCAGAGAGAGAGAAAGCAAGCGAGAGTGGGCAGTGCAGCCCAGCTGGAAAGAATGCTGCTGAGCCCCAAATAAGAAACACTTTCATTAAAAATATTTTCACAGGACTTCCCTGGTGGCGCAGTGGTTAAGAATCCGCCTGCCAATGCAGGGGACACGGGTTGGATCCCTGGTCCGGGAAGATTCCACATGCCACGGAGTAACTAAGCTGGTGCACCACAACTACTGAGCCTGCGCTCTAGAGCCTGTGGCCCACAACTACTGAGCCCGCACGCTGCAACTACTGAAGCCTGCACGCCTAGAGCCTGTGCTCCGCAACAAGAGAAGCCACTGCAAGGAGAAGCCCGCGCACCACAACAAAGAGTAGAACCTGCTCACCGCAACTAGAGAAAGCCCGCGAGCAGCAACGAAGACCCAATGTAGCCAAAAATAAATAAATAAATAAATAAATTTATTTAAAAAAAAGAAAAGGAAGAGTTTAAAAAAAAAATATTTTCACAAACTTATAAGCTTTTGCATAGCAAAGGAAATGATAAAATTAAAAGACAACCTACAGACTGGGAGAAAATATTTGCAAACGATGTGACCAACAAACAGTTCACATATACAAACCGTTCACATAACTCAATACCAAAAAAACAAACAATCCAATTAAAAAATGGGCAGAAGACCTAAATAGACATTTCTCCAAAGAAGACATAAAGATGGCCAACAGGCACATGAAAAGATACTCAACATTGCTAATTATTAGAGAAATGCAAATCAAAACTATAATGAGGTATCACCTCACACCAGTCAGAATGGCCATCATCAAAAAGTCTACAAATAACAAATGCTGGAGAGGGTGTGGAGAAAAGGGAACCCTCCTATACTATTGGTGGGAATTTAAATTGGTGCATCCACTATGGAAAACAGTATGGAGGTTCCTCAAAAAATTAAAAATAGAGCTACCATATGATCCAGCAATCCCACTCCTGGGCATGTATCTGGAGAAAACTCTAATTCGGAAAGATACCTGCACCCCAATGTTCACAGCAGCACTATTTACAATAGCCAAGACATGGAAGTAACCTAAGGGCCCATTAACGGGTGAATGTATAAAGAAGATGTGGTATATATATATGATGGAATATTAATCAGCCATTAAAAAGAATGAAATATTGCCATTTGCAGCAACATGGATGGACCTAGAGATTATCATACTAAGTGAAGTAAGTCAGACAAAGACAAATATTATATGATATCACTTATATGTGGAATCTAAAAAAATAATACAAAGGAACTCATTTACAAAACAGAAACAGACTCACAGACATAGAAGACAATCTTACAGTTACCAAAGGGGAAGGGGAGGGGAGGGATAAATTAGCAGTTTGGGATTAACAGATACACATTACTATATATAAAATATACAAATAATAAGGATTTACTGTATAGCACAAGGAACTATATTCAATATATTGTGATAATCTATAATGGAAAAGAATTTGAAAAAGAATATATATGTATATATGTATAACTGAAACACTTTGCTGTACACCTGAAACTAACACAATATTGTAAATCAACTATACCTCAATAAAAATTTTTCAAAATTATGTTTAACATTAATTTTTTTTAAATGCAGGTTTACTGAAAAATTACCAGCCCAGAAACTATGCTGGGGCCAAAGATAGATAAGGCACGGTTCTTTCCATCAGGAAGCTCTCAGACTAGCAAGGCAGGTAAATCAAGGAAGTGATTATTTCCAAAAAGAAAGACAAAGGATATCAACATTTACTGAGTGTCTACTTAATGGCAAAGCTTGGAGCAGCACTGGAATCAACCCAAGTGCCCATCAATGGATGAGTGGATAAACACAGTGTGGTATATTCATACAATGGAATATTATTCGGCCTTAAAATGGAAGGATATTCTGACACGTGCTGCAACATATGCTTGAAGATATGCTAAATGAAATAAGCCTGTCACAAAAGGACAAATACTGTATGTTTCCACTCCTATGAGGTACCTAGAGTAGTCAAATTCATAGAGACAGAAAGTAGAATGGTGGTTGCCAGGTGCTGGGGGGAGGGAGAGATGGGGAGTTGTTATTTAATGTGTACAGAGTTTCAGTTTTGCAAGATGAAAAGAGTTCTGGAGATGGATGATGGTGACAGTTGTATAACAGTGTGAATATACTTAAACATTACTGACCCTAGTGTTCATTTAAAACTTAATGTTTTTTTCCATAACCAACGCTTCCTTATTTTATTGAATAAACAATTAAAAATTCCTGAATTTGTATATATCTGCAAAACTTAATGTTCATTTAATATACTTAAAATTGTTTATGATGGCAAATGTTATGTATATTTTACCACATAAAAAAATTATTAATAATCTCAAGATGGCAACAGCATAACATTAAACCAACGGCCAGGCCCTTCTAAGCCTGGGGCCCTGTCACAAACTTGAGGGCTGCGTGCCCATGAAGCCGGCCCCGCCTGCATGTCCTCCTCATGCTTCTAGAGTATTCACCACTCTTTATCTGCATGTGGGATGTCCTCCCACTAAACTGTGAACTCCTTGAGAACAGTTTTATTCATTTTTTACTTTCTTGCATCATCTCACATGTGTTTGATGCTAGAAGGTATTCATTATGTTCTTTTGAATTAATTCCTGTTACAAATTACATTAAACAAATTATGTTTGATTTTAAAAAAACTTACAAGCATTTATAAATGAGGCTAATATATAACTAGCAGATATAGAACATTTCCAGAAGTACTTTCTGCTGCCTGCAGCATATTTAATGTCCATTTCCATTGGGTTTCTATGTTTCCTTTTCTTCATAGTTCTCTATGTTAGGGATTAAGAAGGAATACGATATATGTGCTAGCCATATAATATGTATATGGTAAAGTCCTAAAAATTCTCAGCCATTTGAACTTTTTTAGCAACCAGCAAGATGTTCCAAGATTCCTCTTTGGTAATGAATAATGTCACAGAGAGAAGGCATTGGTGACCTGAAGAAATGTGGCCCTGAGTCTAACTGCTATAATTCTTATTTGTCCTCAGGTTGTCTCTCATTAAGACTGAATTAATTTTGTGTTGATCATTGGTCTGTAAAGCACTGATAAATTAAACGATTGGTAAACACAATGACTTTCAAAGAGAGAGAAGGGTTAGTAATCCATTTTCCACTTTGGGATTATTACAGAATTTCATTTCTGAAAACCACAGACTAATTTAGTTAAGATCTGATAGTCAACTAAAAAAACTTTGGTGGAAGTCATCCAACTTGTCCTAGATTACCCAGTATTTATTGGCAGTTCTGAGAGTCTGGAGAAAGATGTTAAAAGAGTTATCTGAGGACAACAGTTCAGACAATGCACTGCAGGGTTAATACACAGTTTTAACCTTGGTTCTGCAAGGACAGTGTTTTTCAATGCTTTGTTTATAGGTCTTTTCCATATAACTGATGCTGCTACATACTGAATTTTGGATAAGTGAAGTATCACTGTATCATGAGTTTAGAGATTATTAAACACAGCACTTTCATTTCCTCAAGCATAAGTACCTCTGATATATTTTTGTTTTATAAGATACTGCCTTGTGTTCTTCTCTTAAATCTTTTCCTTAATTAAAATAAAATTCCTTTATATCAGTATGTGTCTTCGTCTAGAATCATTTTGCCAAGATAATTTATATTTGCAAATATTTAGATCTATAGTTTAATCTTATTCCTTCCTTTTATCTTTCTATGACTAATGGTAACATTTGATTACAAATTTAGAAAACCACATAACTGAAGTTAACACTTGCTCCCCATGGCTTGCTCAAGTTCCAAATAACTTATTTTCAGAGATTAATTTTATTTGTGCTCTTTCCTTCTCTTAAAAATAATTCATTCTTTCGATCCAACTAATCATTCCAATTCCTTCACTTTTGCCTCATAAAAGTACAGAAAGTCTTTAGTAAAAGGCTAGTGCCTGGCTTATGCCAAAAGTGTTAGGTTATCTAGACAGTAGTTTTCAAATTTAATTCAATTATCCAATTAAAAGAATTTAGTAAACAAACAATCAGACAATCTGTGTAAATGTAATATTCAGCCTAGTTCAGGCAATATTTAGATAAAAAGTCTATTAATATGACCCATACTATAAAACATATGACCTTTCAATCATGTCTTAAAATAGTAATTCTTAAACTTTTCTAGGTTTTCAAGAATCTTTCCAAAGCTCTCCCCACTAAATGCATGGCATATGTATATACATTTTTTCTTATAATTTCTGAAGTTTTAAAGAGATAAGAGGTCACCAGATTAAGAACCTCAGCTCCAAAAACTATTAAACAAAAACAAAGTTGGCTCTTTCAACAAAGCAAACTCCATTTCACTTTAATAGCCTTAAAGGGCCCTACAAAATGCCTCAGTGACACCGTGGTGGCCAGTTGCTTTTAGTCAGTCTCATCCACTACCTGTGAGCTTTGCTCAAGCGTTTGACGTGAAGTCTCAAGTTGTCCCTCAGCAGATAGCTACCCATAAAGTCATCCTCTTCAAAGTTTCATCCCCAGTCCTTTCTATCCTAGCTCAAGGTCTCTCTTGCAGTGATAGACTCATAATAATCTCACTGTCCTCATACACAGCTCAAAATATGATCCCAGGTGGTTCAACTCTATACAGATTTAAACATAGGGCTCATTTGTTCCAGAACTACATTCCAAGTCAATACCTTGAAAATATTTTGCAAGTTTAACCCAAAGGGCAGTATGGAAGCCCCCTTCCAAACGAATGAAGTTAGTCTAATTCTTAGGGAGAAGAGACAGTCATTATATTATATTTGGAGCCGAGGATTCCATCCCCCAAAACAACTCTCCCACCAGCATACTTGCTTGACATAGGGCAAAGCATTTCATTTCAAATTCAAGATAAGGTTTACATTTCAAATACCATGAACAAGGTAATTCAGGGCCTTAAAATCACTTTAAGTTGGAAATGACATAAGTTGGAAATGTGGAAGGGGAGCAAAAGGGAGGTAGGATGCCGGATGCAAACAGAAACACCAGGGCCGAGATGTGGCATACTTTCTCAGCTCCCAGTTTTACCCAGGACAAGCACCACGAGGAACAGCTAACAGTCCAACAGTCTCTACTAAGTGCAGGAGCTGTGCTAGGGACTGCAGATAGAGTGATGATGAGAAAACTGCAAAATACAGCACTGTATTAATTGTTGAAAAGCTCAAGGCCCATCAGCAGAAACAGACAGATACCTGGCAAGTTAACTTAAAATAACAAATTGAATGTGCGGTTGAACACGCAGTAGATTGTAAAACTGAACAGCAGAGCGGAGTTTTTAACTTTATTAGGTGGGGGTGTGGAGGGGAGTTATAAATAAAAGATAGAATTTGACTTGGGTTTGTAAGGATATGAAGAATTTCACCAGGTGGGGAGGTGGTGGAAGGGAGGAGTTATTTCGGGCAAAGGGAACATAAGAGGAAGCACCATGGCAAGAAGAGCACATGGAGAGCTCACGGAAAATCACTGAAGGCTGGGAGAGAAACCTGGTGGATTCTGGTCTTTGGAGAAGGCTGGGGTTGTCTCTGGACAACATTACTTCCCTCGCATGTCTTTATAGAGGCATATTATTTCCAACTCTTCTGAGATGAAACATTTAAGTTATGAAACTATTAAAATATCAGAGATTTCAAATCTTGATAAAAATTGGCAAAAAATGAATTAAGAGTACAGTTGATTTACAATTATTATTTGAAGTTAAAATTCAGCTGCTCTTATAAAGTAGAGACTAAATGGACAAAGAAACTCATTCCAGTTGCCGTTAGGCAACAATTAAGTTGATAATACCCTATGGTTAAAGTCACCCAAGAGTTTGATTTCACCATTTTTCTTATTTTCCATGCCTTCAAACACACTATTATACTATTAAATTAAAAATCTGATGAAGAACATGTTTTGGGATTGCCTCAGGCCTTTAGGTCACACCAGTTTCATACATTTGAATACAAGATTTCTGCAGTTCCACTACATGTCCACTAGAGGCCCGTGAAGAGCTTTTTTCCCCCATCACAGTCATAACCAAGAAGGCCAGAATTAACACGAGAAGTTATTGATCGAATATCAGTAAGGCAAAGATCGAATTGATAGATAACCTCACAATAAGCACCTTAATTGTGGATAAAATAAACAAAATGTAACCCTCTTTCAAAACTCCAGGATACTGAATTGTGAAACTTACAAAAAACTAATATGTAACTGGAAACGCTGAGTTAAAAGAGGTAGGATTTGGAAGGCTTCACCAACAGTTCCAGAAGGCCACCAGGCTCTGGCCGGCTTTGACAAGGTGGCAACATGCACCAAGTGGTGAGTCAGCGTTATAATGAGTGCCAGTGCCTTGTAGGGGCTTCTGAGGAAAGGGGGCTTTCAGATGTTCAAGTGCATACCACATACGAAAGACATGAGACAAACAGAGGGAAGGTTCCTGGGTGAGAGAGTGTCTGGGAAAGTAAACAAAGTAGTAATTTAAGACAGATGGATGAAGCAGGAACTTCCTAAAGTGACTCCGAGGAAGCAAACAGGGGAAGATAGATGAGCAATGGTGAAACAAGGAGAGACAGAGTGAGACAGACCCTTAGCTTCAGGGGAGAGGGGTGACTTCAAGCAAAACACAAAGCATATTCAGTATGCAAAGACAGTAGCACGACTATGTGCACATAGCAAAAATTACTAAGAGGGGTGAGATGCCTTGTGACAGTCCCCTTACCATCCTGTCAAATTCAAAAGAGGAGGCTTCCCTGGTGGCGCAGTGGTTAAGAATCCGCCTGTCCATGCAGGGGACACCGTTCAATCCCTGGTCCGGGAAGATCCCTCATGGCGCGGAGCAACGCAGCCCGTGTGCCACAACTACTGAGCCTGCGCTCTAGAGCCCACGAGCCACACTACTGAGCATGCGTGCCACAACTACTGAAGCCCGTGCACCTAGAGCCCGTGCTCCGCAACAAGAGAAGCCACCGCAATGAGAAGCATGCACACCGCAACAAAGAGTAGCCCCAGCTCGTCACAACTAGAGAAAGCCCGCGCGCAGCAACGAAGACCCAGTGCAGCCAAAAATAAATTAAAAGAAAAAATTCCAAAGAGGGCTTCAGTCATGTGTCAAAAAACACAAACAGAAACACATCAGAGTGCACATCAACTACACCACACATACGTGCACACACACATACACTTACTACTGCTATTTACAGAAAAGTCCTGTTTTTCACTAGGTTTGGTTAATTAGCAATCAGGAAAGAGTTGCACAGGGTTTGAAGAAAGAACCCTTTGTTCGGAAAAACCTGTGAAAATATTCCCTCAGCAGCTTGTAACTTTCCCTACAGATTGCCCTGGCCCTGAGGACAAGCCCAGGTGCCAGAGGCCTCTGTGATCCCACACAGAGCTCACATTCAAAGGCAGCTCTCTTTGTTGTCCCCTAGGAGTTAAGCCTTAATGGGTTTACAATTTGCAGGCCTTTTTGGAGAGCGGCTTGGCAGTTGTTGCCTGCTTCCAGAAATGGAGCAGAGACAAGGCTTGGTGAATCCCACAGCTGTTGTGGCTGCTCCATTGGAGGGAAGAGCAGTTGCCTGGGGCATTTCAAAGACATGCAAGAACATAGGGAGACTTTATGAACCCTGGAAGTGAATTTGCAATTACTGTGAGCAGACGGTCAATTCACATGGTGAAGGGAGGATTTTGGAGCTGTGGTTCTTCAGTGAAGACCATGGCAAATGGTAATTCACTGAGTCTTCGTGTCCCCAGATAAATCCTTTGTGGGAAAAGTATTCAACTATAATGTAATATCATCATCTGCTGCTAGTTAGCTTTATGCTGTCACAGTCCTGACTTCTAAACCTCAACAAGCACAATTTGGACAGGAATAAGCCAGTACATCTTACCTTGGTTAAAAAGAAAAATGGGTATCACTCTGCTGGAAATATGGCATCTATCCATCTTGGTCCACTGGGATTCAGGAGATGGGAGATGGGATTCAGCCTGCCTGAACCCTGCCTCCAGCATTACGGCCCTTATTTCAGAAAATCTTCATCTTAAACTGAGATATATCGATGGTGGGACAGTGCTGAATGATTTTGAGAATGGTGATTTCATAATCTTTTACAAGATATACCCCCTTTTGTCCCCCCCATCATCCTTCCGGTCAAAGGCTGCTTTTTGATACATGGAATTCTCTTTTGCTGAAATCTCAGTCTATTTCCTGTTATCCTCATGTTGATTCATCTGAGAATCACATGATCTCTTCTAAAACACTGTTTATTTAGTCCATTATGACGCCCAGAGTCAGTCTTTACTCATTTTGTATCTCAATGATTTATTTCTACAGTTAAGTACACCCCTGATAGGCAAAGCACCAGTTAGATACCGTGGAGGAGACAAGGACCACAACTATGAGATGCTAAAAATCTGGTGAAGGAAACAGAAACATCTGGGAAGGGCTAAGATTGAGGTGTAATCAGAATGCTGTGAGTATGTAAGGAAGAGAGAAAATAATCTTTAACTCCTACTGTAGAGATCGA
The DNA here is from genome assembly GCF_965194805.1 of Balaenoptera borealis. Taxonomy (NCBI): domain Eukaryota; kingdom Metazoa; phylum Chordata; class Mammalia; order Artiodactyla; family Balaenopteridae; genus Balaenoptera; species Balaenoptera borealis. Next base: position 10,719,126 of record NC_138877.1, read on the forward strand.
GACATTAGTTTTAAAGGAGATAAAATTTAAGATGCCATGTATAGGGTGATTTATCATTCTGGTTTTAAAACTGAAAGTTTTAGGTCGCGTGAAATCCTTCAGTGGAACACCCGAACTATAAAGGGCAATTAGAGCTTAGAGTTTATCTCAAGGGTGAGACATGGTAAGGGACAGTCTCAACAGCAGTGGGCGGGAGTGGTAACGAGCGGGCTGCCAAGGTCCTGAAGTTGCTGACTCAGCGGCCACCCGGGCATAAGGCCCTGGGGAAGGGGGTGATGTCCTGTCAAGCAGGACAGCAGGCCCCCGCCTTTCACTGCACATCTATGTTGTGTCCAGCACATGGCATGAGGCACCGCGGAGACCAGGCTCAGGGCCTGGCACAGAGTGGTGGCTGAGTGGCTCTCTCTAAGCTGGACATGTGCCCTACAGCTTTACAATGCAAGGACCCCCGCAGTGCACACAGGCCGACTTGCTCAGGCCAGCATTGCTGCCCTGTAGGCATATGTGTTTTGAGAGCCCTGCATTATGAGTAAGGAATTGGAGGAGGAGCAGACTCCTGGAGTTGATAACGTATTTTGGACCCTGAGCATCACCTTGAGTTGATGGTATCTAATAAAAAACTTACAGCACGCTCTCACATTTATTATCTCACTTTTGAGCTTGACACAGACCCACGAGGCAGGAAACTGAAAGTTTAAAGAATGGCCTTGGTCACACGGCCATAAGTAGCAAAGCTGGGATTCAAATTGCAGATCGCTCTTTCTGACTCCAGCACCAGTGGCATTTCTCTAACTTTTTTTTTTATAAACTTATTTATTTTATTCATTTATTTTTGGCCACGATGGGTCTTTGTCGCTGCGGGCGGGCTTTCTCTAGTTGCGGCGAGCGGGGGCTACTCTTCGTTGTGGTGCGCAGGCTTCTCATTGCAGTGGCTTCTCTTGTTGTGGAGCACGGGCTCTAGGCGCAAGGGCTTCAGTAGTTGTGGCTCGTGGGCTCTAGAGCGCAGGCTCAGTAGTTGTGGCGCACGGGCTTAGTTGCTCCGCGGCATGTGGGATCTTCCTGGACCAGGGCTCAAACCCATGTCCCCTGCATTGGCAGGCGGATTCTTAACCACTGCGCCACCAGGGAAGCCTTCTCTAACTTTTTAAGGTCACTGAGTTTTATCTGAAACTTTGAGTTTAACAATCTAATGATTCAGTATCATCTGAATGTACTCTGTTCAGTCATCTAAATGGCTGGATAGTATATCAAATCTCATAGACTCCAGGATAGATTAAAAAAACAATCACTCAATTTATAACCACTCGTCTCCTCTCCTTTCCTTCAGAATCTTGCAGTCATACTCGGGAAACCCCAGTAATGTATATCAAGCACTGCTTAACCTACAAGGCACTGTTCAAGGCATTGTGGATGAGCCAAAGACATGTAGGACTACACTGATACACACATGTGGCTTAAAATTATATGTCTACATAGAAACATTTGCTAGGCTGGCTGTATCTGAACAGATTCTCTTTAACCTCCTGGTCTGGGCCCCCACTGAAGTAGTGATTCGATCCATAGAAGCTGAACATCTACCCACAAGATGGTTTAAGATGATTTTTCTGTCCCTTTGTTCTCACGGGGCTTTTAATTTTGTTCTTCTGAGAAGATGCTCCTGAGGACACAGGAACCAGCCCCAGTTACTTTCAAAGGCACCACCAGTCTTCCTCTCTCTATAGCTTCATGGCTTCGAGCTCATCACATTGTCTTCCCTCTTCCATTTACCAGGCTCCCTCAAAGGCTTCAGGAACTCACACCCTTGCACACTTTCACAACTGGCCATGGATTTCTCGTTAGTCAAACGGCACTGCTTGCTATGCACCCACCTTATTACGATTTTTGAGACAATTAACTATGAAGCTTGAGGGAATTTGAAGTGAAATAACAGGCCAGTTTCTTATAACTTGTTTTTTAAGGAAAGCTAAAATACTGTGATTTTACCGTTCTGTCTCCACCAAATTAAGCTCTCTTTGGCCTAAGGCAAGTCACCTAATCTGATATATCAGTTCCTGTGTGTAAAGCTGAGACAATAATCGTTACCTAGTTCACTGGGATTGCCCAGTTTAATTAATTATGACTGAAAAATGGCTTGAAAAAAATAATTTCTTTGTAAATGCTCCATAACAACAATTGCACACAATTTTAAGTGCTTTTAACTTCAAAACTTACAACTCTTTTTGTGGTATCTTTATTCATTCTCTGATTCCTTCCCTTTCCAATTCTTCTGCTACAAAAATAAAAAATCATTAATGGTAAATTTGGATGTATTTTTCTGCATTTCTTGCTTTCCAACATTTTAAGAATATTAAGGATTGTCAAAGAAAATGAGAAAAAGCTCAGAAAACACCTGCCTTGTGATCTCTCTGAGTCATCAGTACAATGGTTCTCAAAGCACAATCTTCAAACCGGCAGCATCAGCAACTCTTAAGACCCAGTTCCCATAATGTGCCCAGAGGTGCCCCGGGGCACTGTGTGAACTCACAGGGGCATCTCGAAATATTTTAAAATTTCAAGGGACTCACAGCAACACCAGACACCTGTCAGACACTGAGCAAACTACTAGTTCAAGGTAGCTGACAACTGCAACATGAGCTCTTTTCAACATTCTTTTCCATGAGGCCATAGTTTTTGAAGCTGGGTTTTCGACAGCTGCTGTGATAAAAAGCAAGTTCCCTGTTGAAAATCAGTGTGGAATAGAAAATATGGTGATGACATCCAATCTGATTCCAAGGTGTTAGAAGCTGTGTAGTGTCCACCAGTGTACCCATCCCATTATTAAGTAATTGTGGTTATTAATAATGAAATTTAAAAATTACTTTCTTTAATTTAAGGGTATTGTTTTTAATACCTAGTAAGTTGTTAAGACATAAATACTTTTTAAGTTGTTGGAATCTAACTACTTAATAGATGGAACTGTGAGGTATTTCTTTCCTCCTAGGAATAGGGTTGCCTGATAAGTCTGGCAGCCCAACCTATGGGCACAGTGAAAGCATTACTGAGACTTTGAGAGAACCATGAACCAAGAAGATTTGAGAACTTGCTATAAATGCAAATTCTTAGGCCCCACCCAGGACTCACTGACTCAGAAACTATGGGGGTGGGGAAGCCATCTGTGGTTTAACTAGGCCTCCAGGTGATTCCAATGCACACTCAAATGTGAGAACCACTGCAGTAGTGCATACCCTGAAAGCAAAGCTACGCCCTAGGGTATGTGGATGGATATTAAGTTTGCAAAGTAACAACAGGCCGATCTCAGTTTGAATGAAAAAGTACAGAAATGACCCAACTGGGGCAGACAAAACAAAACAAAACAGAAAACCAACACAAACCAATTTGTTTGCATTAACACACACATGTGTGGTATATGTGTATATGTGTGTGTATATATATATATATATATATATATATATATATATATATGTGTGTGTGTGTGTGTATATGTATATATATATAAAATATATATATATATATACATATACACACACACACATATATATATATCTTCCAGTTATTCTGTAATTTTAAAATAATGAAAACTTACTGAATTGTGAATAATCTGTGCTTTATCTTTTTCCTGTGGCATTCTGGAGAGCACACAATGCCTTTTGATTTCTGAAAACTGAATCATCTTATCACTGAGTGTTTCCGATTGTTGGGAATGAATCATATCACTTCCCTCAGAAGACAAAATTTAAGGCTGGCCTTAAAGCCATGATCCAAAACTCTTGACAGGAATTTGATTTTCATTCTCCTCTGCTTTAATACCCAGCAGGACACACCTCACACAAGTTGTTGGTATTTCTGTGAAGAAGAGTAAGGAAAAACGAGAGGCGAGGGGACCACTGGGTGTGGTAAAAACGCACGGCTCTTTTGAGTGTTAGAGGTTTTGAGTAAAACCTCCTTTGCTGAGGAGCAGATCTCAGTATTTCATCCCAGTTAAATCCATTAAGCCTTTGTACATATGCAGAGATTTCCCAACTTTTGAGTACTAAAGCAGAAGCTTTCCGAAACGATCTTCCTCGGGAGGCCCCTATTTCCTTAGCAAGATGCCTGTTGAATGCTGAGCATAGTAAGGAAGCTAGTCAGGAGAATACAGTAGAAGAGAATCTTTATTACCTTAATCCTCTTGTGCTGGAATGATTTTAGTGTTCGACTTTGAGGGGATAGAAAGTGAGCCCCATCAAGGATCAACTGGGTCTCCATTCCTCGAGGCCAGTACCTCTGGCTCACAGTAGCAGCCCAATAGACTTTTTTTAGTGTTCTTACTCAATACGTTAATTTTTAGGGATTAATTTACGGTCATCTTTTGAGGTCAGCACAAATTCATTCCCTTCTCCTGAATATTTTGGCCTCCTCTTCAAAGTTTAATACTTTTTGACCCCTATCTTGTAACTGAAATTCTCTCTTCCCTTGCATATACTCTCATTAAATTACTTTTGGTTTTCTCTGCTTGGTTTTCTTCCTTCTCCTTCTTCTCATGCATATGCTTCTCATGTATGGATAACTTCCTCTCTTTTCTTCCTACACCAGCCTTTACAACCTCATCCACACCGAGGAATTCAACTTTCTCCACTTGCTGACGACGTCCTGATCCCTCTCTGCACTCTGCAGCTCTCCTGCAACTCCATCTTTGTCCTCTTTCCAAGTCCCAGATTTCCAACTGGTACTTGACTATCAAATTCACGCAGACCCAATCTGAACTCATTATCTTTCCCAGGAACTAGATTTGTCCTCTCGACATACTAAGATTCTTAATGGAACCGACATTCTTAGCTAACTAGGTAAGAAAAGAAAAACACATAAAGGTATCCTGTAATCTTTGTTTTCCCTTGGCCCTCACTTTCAAAGAATCCATTAATTCATAAAACATCTATATATTGAGTACCTGCCAGGTGAAGGCGCTGTGTCAGTGCCGGACATCACAGACCTGGTCCTTCCCTTCTAGAAGGTAAACACGTCTTGTTTCATAGTATCTTATTTCTCCTTTCTGCTTCCACCATTGACATGTTTTGGAGTAGCATCACTTCCCACTGGAATTATTGCAATTGACTCTTTTTCTGATTTTCCTGTTTCCAGCATCTTCTCCAGGTAACACTGTACCTTGGTGCTAGATAAACGTTCCTAGGTCACAGCACTCAACAGTGTGAGACCTTCATCAAAAACTTCCAATCTCCCCTTACCCTCCCCACCCCTGCAAGGCCCACTTGACCACCCTTCTCAAAATTTTCTAAGGAAAAGCCTGCTACCATCTCTCCTGATACTCTGGGAGACACTGCATCTCCTCTGAAAAGATTTTTGCCTTTAACTACTAAACTAACTAATTGGGTTGAAGAGTCTTTTGTGGCTCAAAATAAAATGAAACTTCCTGTGTCTGGCTATAAAAATCAGAGTATGCCAGACTCAGAGAACTGCTTCAGTACCATTGACAGCATTTTCACAAAAGCAGACCAAATTATGGCTTTCAGGAATGTATGTTATGTAAACAATACAGAGTAATTGATTACTATTATTTACGAATTTAGCAGTAGAAAGTAGAAACATGTATTGAGACTAGCTCTTCCACTGACTAGTTGTGGGTGACCCTGGATTACTTCCAGCTTGACTATTCTAAGACCCTGTTTAAAAACAGCACTCACTTTCCTTTTATTCACTCATATACAAATACAGAACCACATAAAGCCCTAGGAATTCAACAGTGAACGCAACAGACACAATCCAAGCTTCCTTGGAATTTGTCTTTGTTGGTCCAACTCCTGGCTAGTTTCAAAGGCAAAGCCAGATGGTAAAACTAAAGATTTAGCTTAAGACTAAAGACTCATTTGTCCTGAGGCCCTATAAGGACTAGAATTGGCTCCCCAAGAGATTAGAATAAAGACGGGGTCAAATGAGGTGAACGATTCGGGGAAAATGAATACACTGCCCCCCAAAGATAAAGTGAGTGGTAAAAAAAGAAAAAAAAAATTGCATTGGAAGAACAGCATACCCTTTTTTTTTTTTTTAACATCTTTATTGGAGTATAATTGTTTTACAATGGTGTGTTAGTTTCTGCTGTATAACAAAGTGAATCAACTATACATATACATATATCCCCATATCTCCTCCCTCTTGAGTCTCCCTCCCACCCTCCCCATCCCACCGCTCTAGGTGGTCACAAAGCACCGAGCTGATCTCCCTGTCCTATGTGGCCAACAACATACCCTTGAAAATTCTTTTTTTTTTTTTTTGGTTTTGTTTGTTTAATAAGGAACAGACTAGTGATTTTGAAATTTTGGTTTGGGATCCCAGGACCTAATTTTTTGCCATGAAGGTGGAAAGGTTCAGTTTTAGGAAGCAAAAAATAGTGGAAAAGCCACATGCTCTGGGGTGAGAAAACGTGACTTGAAGGTCCAGTTCTATCACTTAGTAGTTGTGGGACACTGAGAAAGTCACTTGTCATCCTTAGGCTTGAGTTGATTACTCTGTAGCAATAATAATAACTAACACATAAGTACACATTATGAGTCAAGTGCCATTCTAAGCACTTTACACACGTTATTTCTTTAATTCTGTGAAAGTCCAGTGAGGTAGGATGATTTTTTTTTAATGTGGTAAAAAAAGCCCACAACATAAAATTTACCATCTTAACCATTTTTAAGTGTACAGTATTTTTAGCGTTACCTATATGAACACTGTTGTGCAACAGATCTCTAGAACTTTATTATCTTGCAGAACTGAAACTCTTTACCTATTAAACTACTCCCCATTTCCCCCTCGCCCAGGCCCTGCAATCAGCATTCTACTTTCAGTTTCTATGAGTTTGACTCTAGGTACTTCACATAAATGGAATCACGCAGTATTTGTCTTTTTATGGTGGCTTATTTCACTTAGTATAATGTCCTCAGGGTTCATCTATGTTGTACCATATGACAAGATTTCCTTTTTCAAGGCTGAATAATATTTCACTGTATGTAAATGTCACATTTTCTTTATCTTTTCATCAGTCAGTGGGCATTTAGGTTGTTGCTTCCACCTCTTGAATAATGCTGCAATGAACATGGGTGTGCAAATATCTCCTGGAGATGCTTTTTCAGTTATTTTTGGCTATATATGAAGAAGTGGGATTGCTGGATCATATAGTAATTATATTTTAATTTTTTGAGGAAGCTCCGTACTGTTTTCCATAGCAGTTACACCATTTTTACATTCCCACCAATAGTGCACAAGGGTTCCAATTTCTCTACATGCTCACCAACACCTGTCATTTTAAATTTAATTTTATTTTTTGATAATGGTCATTCAAATAGGTTCAAGGTGATAATATCTCATTTTTGTTTAACATGCATTTCCTTGATGATTAGTGATGTTGAGCATTTTTCCATATGCTGATTGGCCATTTGTATATCTTCTTTGGAGAAGTGTCTATTCAAGTCCTTTGCCATTTTTTAATCGAGTGGGTTATTTGTTTTTGTTGTTGTTGAGTGGTAGGAGTTCTTTATATATTTTGGATATTAACTCCTTATCAGATATATGGTTTGTAAATATTTTCTCCCATTCCATAGGTTGCCTTTTTACTCTCTTGCCTCTTTCCTTTGATGTGCAAAAGTTTTAAAGTGTGTTGTAGTCCCATTTTTCTACTTCTGCTTTTGCTGCCTGTACTTTTGATGTCATATCCAAGAAATCATTGCCAATGCCAATGTCATGAAGCTTTTCCCCTATGTTTTCTTCTAGGATTTTTATAGTTTCAGGTCTTACTTTTAGGTCTTTAATTCATTTTGTATTAATTTTTGTAGATGGTATAAGATAATGGTTCAACTTCATTCTTTTGCATGTAGATATACAGTTTTCCCAGGACCATTTGTTGAAGAGACTATCCTTTTCCCATTGTGTAGTCTTGGCAGCCTCATTAGGTGACTATTGTACATGAAAGTTTATTTCTGGCCTATTCTGTTCCATTGGTCTATATGTGTGTCTTTATGCCAATATCATACTGTTTTGATTACTGTAGCTTTTTATGTTTTGAAATCAGAAAGTGTGAGGTCTCCAGCTTTGTTCTTCTTTCTCGAGATTGTTTTGGTTATTTGGAGTGCTTCAACATTCCATGTGAATTTTAGGATGGTTTTTCTATTTCTGAAAAAAGTGCCATTGGGATTTTGATGGGATTGCACTGAATCTGTAGATGGCTTTGGGTAGTATGGACATTTTAATAATATTGTCTTGCAGTCCATGAGCATGGGATGTCTTTCCATTTGTTTGTATCTTCCTTAATTTTTTCCAGCAATGTTTTGTAGTTTTCAGTATATAAAGTCTTTTGATTCTTTGGTTAAGTTTATTCCTAAGTATTTTATTCCTTTTGATGCTATTATAAACGGAACTTTTTCTTAATTTCCTATTTGGACTGTTCATTATTAGTGTATAAAAATGCAAATGATTTTTGTGTTTTGCCTTTGTATCCTGTTACTTTGCTGAATTCATTTATTAAAGTTCTAAGAGTTTTTTTGTGGAGTCATTAGGGTTTTATACATATAAGATCATGTCATCTGTGAACAGAGATACTTTTACTACTTCCTTTCCAATTAGGATGCCTTGGTAGTATTAACATCATATTACAAATGATGAAACTGTGTTCTGTCATATTTATGAAGTTGTGACGATTCTATGAGCTTACAGGTATGAAATTATTTTATAACCTATTCTAGGACTATTGATTTTTATAATCAATTAAATGTCAAAATGGACCTCCATTAATGGTAAATAGACTCTAAGCTATTTCTTAGCACTAATAGAGGCTGACAAAGACAAAATCAACAGAATGAGTAAAAGGGAACTATTGAGTGTTTAAAAATCTAGCTGAGAAATAACTTGGACCTTCAGAATTATTGTAGAGTAATAGAATAAAATTGCAAATATATTCAGTTCGAATATATATAAACATGGGGAAAAAATTAAATATTATGAAAGTAATAATAGTTTTACAGTTAAAACTAAAATAACACCAGTCTCCTCCAAACTGCTGGTTTCTGGAAGCATGGATTCAGCCTCAGAAAATACCTCTCCATTGCAACACTCCTTTCTGACTGACTGGGTACAGGAATTCCTGTTTCCTTTCTACTGCTGTTTTGCCAACACAGATGAGATGGGATGATGCCCCTCATCCCCCCCTTAGTCCCCACCCCTACAGTGCCAAGGGCCTCCTCTTCTTCCTCATGGTATTCTTCAGCAAACACTAACCATATGCAGCTATCCCTCACTTGAATCACTCTACCCCCTACCTCTGACTAACCTCACAAACACTCACTCAACAAGCGTTTATTGAGCACCTACCATGTTCTAAAGCTTTGAAGTACAAAAGTAAATAGAAATTTTGTGTGTGTGGTACGGGGAGAGGTAAGCATCAAAGAGATGCAGTTCAGAGTAAAGACTTTCTCTTAAGTGAAGTCACAGACTCATGCAAGAGTATGAGCAATTCAAGGAACTGGAAGGAATGTAGCTTGTGAGGGTGAAGGGTCCCTGGGTGGGGAAATGGCTAGATGAGGCCTAGAGTGAAGGGCCTTTTACACCACCTTGAGGAATTTGAATTTTAATCCCGTGGGTCATAGGGATTTTCAAGCAGGGAATTAAAGATTAATTTACTTTTTCCAAAAAGATATCTCTAGCAACAGTGTGGAGGATGAACCATAAAGGGGGGAAGATCCCTTGCTGCTGGGCCACTGGTGGTAATGGCAGCTCAGACTCAGCTGGGGTGCAGTGGGGGGGACTAGTGGGCAAAATCAGTTTCCCCAGTACCCTTCCTTTTCCTCACAGTATCTCATTTCTTTCACAAAATGTGGAGATTTTCACATTATTACAAGTTCTTTGGGGGCAGAAACCACATTGGCCTCATTTACATGTCAAACCTGGACCTGGCATGAAGCCTGGTACATCTCAGGTGTCTCACAGACTTCTGTTTAAGGGAGGAAGGCAGGAACCAATAGGTAGATGTGGGGTCAGAGAAATGGAGTACAGGGCTCCTGGGCTCCTAACTGGAGCAGTCATTTGGATGGATACCTTTATCTGGGAAAAGGGATACAATGAGAGATGCAAATAGGAATGGGGGAGGTGGGGAAGGAGAGTTAGTGAGCTCTCTGTGGATCAGCTGATTTTGAGATGCCTGAGGAGCATCCAGGTAGAGGTGCCTGAAATCTGCCTCTCTGCTTGCCTTTGAGAGGTGAGGGGGGGAGACAGGAAATATTAACATAATCATTTACTAACAGCTCTTATGTAACCAGCACTTTGTTAGGTTGGTGTATAAGCATTAACTCTAATCTCAGAACAATTGTGATAAGGAGGCCTTACTCTCAAGAGGTGAGGAAACTTAAGCTTGAATAGGTTAATAATTTCTCCAAGATCACATTATTAGGAAACAGTAAAGTGGGAGGCTCACCCCCTTTACCACTCCTCACCTTCTCACCTCTCCATACCAACATCCTTAGACTCCTTACAAAAACAGCTGCAGTAATTCCTCCCATCCCAGTGTGTCCCTTTGCAATTTGAACTTGCTGCTCCACTTATCAAGAAGAGACCTCGAATCTGGGCTTGGCCTTGAGAATTGCTTTGATCAACAAACAAAGCACTGCAACTTATGAGCCTGGAGTTGAAGAGGTCTTTCCGTTTCCATGCTTACCCTCTTGGAACTCCCAGACAAGAAGCCCGGGCTAGCCTCCTTGAGTATGACAGGCCACATAGAGAGACGAGCCTAGCTGACAACCAAAACCAACCACCAGGCACGTGAGGGAGGTGATATTGGCCACCAGACTCCACCAAGCTGACTTTTCACACATGGCTGAACCCAGAACCTACCAGCTGAGCCCAAATTGCCAACATACAGAATTGTGAACCAATAAATTATTATTGTTTCCAGTTATTAAGTTTGGAGTGGTCTGTCACACAGCAATAGGTAACTGATGCATCCCTACACTCAAATACACCACATCGGGCTGTTTGTGATGAGAGAGAGAAAGAATCTCCTTATCACTAGCAGGGAGGAGGAATTGCTGCATGTCAGAAGCAGTTCCAGACACTTCAAGTTACTTGAAACATAAGCTCCTTTTCTCAAAATGATAGGGAACTATTAATACCATATAGCTGAGTTTCACTGTGAGTTAAATAGGTTATCGTGGGTTAGTGGGAAACTCAGAACACTTTACTGTTGGTTCTATGGGGAAATGTTCCTCATTAGAATCAAATCATTTATAAACTCACTTGTTGGTAAACTGATGATGATTTATCCTAAGACACCACACTTCACTTCATAAAAGCAGATCAGACAGAAAAGGGAGAACAGTGAGAAGTCAGACAGAACATAATCCTCATATACATTTACAATCCTTGCAGGAACGTTTATAAAGAAAAAAAAAAAATCTCTCTTGAATGCAAAAGACTGCAGATGTGCTTCTAGAGTCTTGTGTTCCGGGAAGAGAATGACTTTAAGCCATAATTGAATCATTCGGGGCCACACTCTGTGGGCACCCTAAGGTGATTATGCTCAGAATGGAAGCTTTTAGAATGTTATTTAGCAAAGGAAAACATGGCTGGATACCAGTAATAAACTAATGCCCTCGAGCTACTCATTTTTTATCGCAACCTAATTGAAACGTACAAATTGCATAATGCTCCCTGCATGTGAGAGGGGGGTAGAACTGAAATTCAGATGATTGATTCTGAAATTTAGCCACTAAGATAAGGTTTCTTCTTCAACAGAAAATATGTCAGTGATCTAATTTCCGAGCAGCCAAGATAAGTGGAACTGTCATTCTGTCCTCCTACTGGAAAGGTTCTTTGTCTTCTAAATGAAAAGAAAACCACACAGATATGTTTTTATTTCTAAAATAGATTTCTTTTCTTTCTTTCATTCATTCTTTTTTTTTTTAAGTTATTTAAAGAATAGATTAAATTAACTGGTAAACTCAGGAGGCCAGATTCTACTTTTAAATACACACTCGCGGTTACTGTATAGCAGAAGAGAGATATGGCCTCAGGACAACAATTACATTTTATTCACTGTACAAGTGGGGATATTTGGAAGATGCAGGAATGGGGAGGGGTGGGCCTATTATCCAGAGGAATAACACAAAGAATAAACTCATGCTTGGCAAGTTCTTAAAAACTATAATTGCTTTTGTATGTGTGTTGGTAGAAAGGCAATTGTACTACATTCGTAGACATGAATGCTTTGTCTTTCTTCTGAAACAAAAGAGAATAAATCCCAGGGTTACAATTTAAGACGGAGCATCCAAATGAATCAAGGGGAAGTGACTTAAGACGAATAAGTGACTGTCTTATTTTACAAAAGAGAGCTACACGGCAGTCATTAAGCTAGGGTTGGATAAAACATGACTTGTTCATTCACTTTGTATGCACCTAATGCACCCAGAAACATGGACACGGATCTCTATTCAACATTGGCTGGAATGTATTAGAGATTATGAGCTTCTTATGTCTGTGTCTTTGTCTAAGTTTGTATGTCTAGGAACAGAAAAGCATCTCCGAAAACTGCCTATTTATTTTAACAAACACACCTGTCTAAATTTGAGTTACATATCTCAATCAGTTTTATACCTCAATCAACACCTTTTTTGATTTTATTAAATTCGACTGAATACATATTTGTTGAGCACTTTCTGTGCAGAATACTGGGCTAGGCAGGCACAATAGAGGATCTAAAGGTGTATAGTCTCAACCTTCACTCATCTTATTAGACAAAGAAGATAAAAATATTCATGACCATAAAAAAAATACAGATAAGGAGAGAGAGAAAGAAAGAGAGAGAGAGAGAAAAGAACATGCAGTGGGATTTCAAAGACAAGAAAGATTGTATCTGTTGGCAAGAGAATTAAGATTGCTTCATGGGAGAAGGACCTTGAAGGAGAGATAAAATTTCAATAGACAATGATGGAATGATGAGGGTGGAGTTAGGGAGAGTTATAGATCGGTCCAATTTACAGAAATGGCTGGAATAAGGGCCAGAAGAGAAAGTGCACTGTGGCTGAGTTTGGCTGGAGCCAAGATGCCAGAAAGCAGAGAATTAGAACGGAAGGAAGCTCCAAGGGCGGAGTCTGTGCTCAGGTGGGCAGGCAACGTGGCAACATGCGGAGCGCTGTGCTCAGATGGTGGATAAGCAGGTACAAATCCAACATGAAGCTTCTCCAACATTGTTTCCAAGACTATTACTCTACGTGACCAGCATCTCTCTCATTTTTTGGAGCTAATCTTTTTATAACATTTTTCCAAGGGACCCAAACATTCTACCATATACATAAAAGCGAGTTGCAAAACCACATGATCCCAGTTACATACACATAAGCTATATAATCCCTTACTAGTAAGCACTAGGGCCATGATCCACACACTTTGTTGCCATCTCCCCAAAGGTATGTTTCTCAACGCTGGTTGCATTATCACATAACCCACGGTGTTTAAAAAATAATGATAGGCAACCCCACCTCTGATCGCCCTAATCAGTGGGCCCAGACACCCTAGGTGGTAATAGCTCCCCGGGTGATTCTAATGTGCTGACAGGGTTGGGAACCACTGACTGATGCAAAGGACTTTTCATTCAGGCAATTTACACAATCTTCTGAGGGGTCCTTAATATCAGAGCACTTCAAGACCCAACTAGGCTAAAAAAATTAATTTTGAATAAATGGACACACAACATTTTAAACTTAGATGTGGTATTGAGTTTTGAATGAGTCAGGGCTATCGTCAGGAAGAAGAGGAAGATAAAAAAGGAAGAAGAGACTGAAACAATAGTTTTTTAATGACAAAGGAATTTTTAGATGATACTAAAACTGGACGTCTCTGACAACCCTGGGCATGTGAGAATGTGTTAGAGATTTGTGCACTTATCTTCACACAACAAAAACCCCTGACTTTGGTCTTTAGATGGAGAGTCATCTCCTTCTGGGGTCAAGACTTGCGTGGCAGGTGGGGAAGCAGGGCCTCTGGCAGGAAGTAGAGTGACCCCTATTCCACACTGATCCCACCCATTTCTCTGTTCCTCTTCCTTATTTTTTCTGTCTCTCTTGTTTCTTCTCCTCCTCCTCCTTTACATCCCTCTCTGTTTGTGCCTCTTCTTTGCCCCATGTTTTGTTCTCTCTTCTTCCTTCCCTCCCTCCTCCATCTCTCCAGTCACTTCATTTCTTCCTCACCAATACCTACTCCCTTATTAACCGCAAACACCAGAATTACATAGTACTTTAAATTATTAGTTGTATTTATTGAACAAGCTTGACATTTCTTAGTCTCAGATTTTAGGGTGGCAAGTTGAACATACTATTTAGTTCTCTTTAAAATAAATTTTAAATAAGCTCCTCTTCACTAATGAATGGGGCAGTAGTTTCTGATAAAGAAGAAAACACAAAACAAAACTCCTTGTCCCTCTGCAAGATATTGTTGGTAAAGGAGGAGAAATGAACGCTCCCTTTCATAGGAAGCTATCACGAGGAAATGTGCTTCATGCAAATTCTCATGAAAAATGTTTGACATTCTACACGGCATTAACATGACTGCTAGTTTTCTAAACTAAAATGGGAAAAACAAGTTGATAACAATATAACACCATTCCCCAAATGTCGGGAGGATTTAGGAGCAGGGAAATCAACACACACCCAGAGATTATCACCAGCCACAGACAGCTGTCGATGAATTTCAGTCTCAACAAAATGCATTATCAAATGACAGCCTGGTTGACCAAAGAGAAATCACAGCACCATTCCATACAAATTCTTGACCTTATATATTCATTTTGTCATGTTCTTCCCCTGCCTGTAATGGGTTTCTCAACACGAAGTCAATCCATGCCCAGGATTTCTTAAGGATGAATCTCAAAAAGCTTTTCTTCCAAAAATCCTTCCTTGACTTCCCCCCCTATTTTCTTTCAATGATTTCTCTTCTTGGGGTTTCCTTAGCCACCTACAATGTGCCAGACACTTTCCCAACTTTGCTTCTAATTGCTGCAACAACCCTGTGATACAGATATTTGTAGCACCAATTTACAAATGTGGAAATTAGGGCTCAGAGATGTGAAGCAAACGGTCTGTATCACAATGAACATAAGCAGAGCTCGTATTAAAACTCATATTTTTAATTCCGATGCCAGTGTTCTTTCCACTTCCTTGTACTGTCTCCCATCTCTATTTCTTCCCAATGCCTTCATAAACTAATTAGCGATCATGTTATTATTATCTTATTGTAACTTTGCATAAGCCAATTTTGTCTCCTCAGTTAAGACTAAAATAGTAAAAAAAATTTTTTTTTCTGGAAAATTGTATCCTAAATATTGTGAGCAGTAGACATTACTAGGAATTGTTAAGGAAAATCACCTACTTTGGGATGCCAATTACCTTCCACTAGTTCATATATACCAAGCTAAAAGTTCACTATGCACTGTCTGATAATCAGTGTTGCCCTTAAAACAGAAAAGCTCAGTAGACAGTTAAGGATGTGACATGGAATTACTGACACCTTTGTTTTAGAATCCAAACTAGTACAGATAGAGCCTAAGACTGCATCCTTTTAAAATCATTGCTTCATATTGCTGGGGCTTCAAGCCTCACCTGAAATCCTGTGAAGTCATGTCTTCCCAATTCTGTATTCATTTTATGATAAACCTAAGTAAAGGCTTTAGCCTTATTCCTGTTTAATTTTAACCAGTGGTTTTGGTCCATTGTTCTATCCTGCTGAAATCTTTTTAAAATTCTTAGTCGGCCAATGAATACACTAGCTATTCTCCCCAGGAAGCCAGTAACTCCTTCTATACGTGCCATCTCCCTGGTCCCCACTCCCCAGGGCCCCTTAGTCTCTACTTGGACACACTTCTGTTCTTGTTCAATAGACTGTCAGCTACATGAGGACAAGGCTCTTGTCTGCCTTGTTCACTGGTGAATCCTGGCATCTAGCACAGGGCCTGGCATGGTGTAAAGGCTCAATATGTTTTGCATACATGAATGAATAAAAGAATGGGGAAAATAGGGACAGGACTGGGAAAGAAAGGGAAGGAAGATATCACAGAGGAAGGAGAGAGAACAGGATGGGTTCAGGGAACAGCAAGATGTGTAGTTTGGAATCTAAGATGCTTTAGTTACAAGTTATGTAATGTCTCTGAGCTTCATATGTTTAATTGTAAAATATCATAATATTGACCTCATGAAATTGATCTGAGAATTAAAGGAGCTGGTGTATGTGCAAATACCTAGTGTCCAGGATGTGGGACCCACTGCAGGTTGACAGGCTGACCAGGTTTCCTTGGCTCCACTCTCAGGGCTTCCAGTGTGATCAAACAACAAGACTATGTGACTTTGAGCCCTCTCAGGCCACCAGAGTCTCTGGGCCTTGTCCTCTTTGCATTTCCTCTCTTACCAAATGAATCACTTTATCAGAATGAAAGATCTACAAACACAGTATGCCAGGTTAGGATGATTCATCCAGCCCATCTGTGGTCATCGTGAGAAAACCCTGTGCCTTCAGTACAGTTACAAAGACTGAATAGCCACTATTTGCAGAGCTTTTGGTTTCAGTGTCATTTATTTTTGTATTTGCAAAGAGGAAGTACACAAGACATCATTACGTCAGCAATGCATAAAAGGCTGGTAGACTCTTAGTAAGTGGACACATGTTTACACTTCCCAAAGTTTCTCTTTTTGTCAAAAGGTTTAACTGGCTGTCGGTATCATTATGTTGGGTTATTTTTTCCCTTGATGGTAAGCTATAATGAAATACATTTTTAATGTAGATGGGAATTTTGAAAGCCTATTTCTGCAAACCTCAGATTTGGTACCCTATTTAGCTTGTCAAGCAAGGCTTCTACTTAAAATAAATAAGTAACATCTAATCCTGGACACAATTTCAAAGGTTAATTCCCTTCCTTTTCAAAATGGACCAACTAGCAAAACCCTACCTCTGCAGATTTCTGATAAAGCCTAAAAATCAAAACAAACAAGTTTTATTCATCCTGAAAGGCTACAGACATAAAAATAATCACATATTAAATAAGGTATTCAGATCAGTACTATATTTAAATTTCCCATATGATACATGGCCCTCCCATACCTAAAAAAGAAAATACCATCATCTCCTAATTCAATTTACTCTGGAGAAATATATGATTTATCCAAGACTCTGAGTGGCTTTCATGTCTCAGAAGCTGCCCTTTATTTGGAATTCCCTGCCTTTAATCCCTTCTTGGTTGCCACACCCCCACGCACTGCCTATTTTTGACAAGGGGGCGATAAGAACCTGGGTGAGGCTGGCTGGGATGGCCTGTGGGCCTCAAGAGGCTGCCTCGGCAGCATCGATAAAGGAGCGCTAGACATTCCATTTGGAACACTGAAATAGCTGCACAGCAGTCCCCTGTCATTTGTTTTAACCACACTGAGTGACTAAGAAAGTTTTCACTCTACGGGCTGTATTTAGTTCTCCCCCTTCCACATATTTTTACATGTACTAAACAGCCAGTTTCAGCTTTGAATAGTTCTCACTTTATAAATCCCAATGTTCAAGGTCTATACACACAAGGTTTCTAACACAGTGTTGAAGCTGCCAGAAGAAAACCAATTTTGTCACTGTAAACAGTATTAATCCAGCAGGTATGTATGTCTCACTTGAATCGCAGGTGAATTGTTCGAAATCAAACAATGAAAGATCTCATCCAGAAGAACACTTATTTAGACATTTTTATAACTTTTCCCACATCAAATGATTTAGCAATATTTTCATCTGAAAGTATTTTTCCAATGAAATTGGATTCCGCACACGTCACAGAAGTTTATAGTCCTGGCAGTATGTGGTATGATTAGGACTGTAAAGGGCAGAAATGTGTTTCCTTTGCAGGAGAGCACCAGAGAGATTGTCGGCTTAGAGAAGAATGTCAGTGCCCACCCACCTGTGCCCACTCTACTCACTGAACAGATGATCTGGCCCGTCCCTTTCACATTTCAGATAACTTTAGAAACACATAAGAAGGTGACCACCAAACAGTTTTTCCATGACACCTAGATCACAATGTCATACGGTTATCTCCAAGAACCAAAAAAGAATCCTACCTTATACCCCCAAAGTACTGAGTTTGTGCTCTTCCCACCACATCTCCACAGTCCTGCAGAAAGCACGGCTTTTGGGGTCTTAAGATGACTATGGACAACCTGTACTTCCTAATAGACGTCAGAGACCCTAGTGGAAATAAAGATGCCATATTCCTCTTTTATGCTCACTATTCTTACCCCGCTCTTCAAATTCCTGCAATTAAGGATAAATCTTAACACGAACATCATTTTTTGAAATATTTTAAGCTAATGGACAGCCTAAACATGGTTGATCATTTTCCAAAAGATGGTTGATCACTTTCCAACTGTGTTAGAATGTTCCATCCTGAAAAAACAGAATTATCCCAATGAACATACCGAACTCAGGTTGAGCACTAAATGAGTACTACAACCACAACACGGGCCACAGAATTTATCTGTGACCTTGATCACGATGTTTGGATATAACTGAAGTGCTGGTGGGCAAGGCAGATGCCCTCCTGAAGGGTGAGCCTGTCCGTCCAGCGATGAGGTCAGGGTGGCCTTATCAGCCAGCTCTGCTGACACTCGGCCTTGTGTGCTTCCAGGGGCCCCAACTATGATCCCATCAACAAAGCAGGTAAACTCTACTGATTTATGTCAAATGTGTCTCTGATTTGTAAGCATATCATCAAAATCTGGAATGAAACTTTCAAAACAGTAACAATCTAAAGATGGTGTTTGGATTTCAACTAGACTGAAAGAAATAGAAATAAAGTCCTCCCTCCAATGGAAACAAGTTTGCTAAGCAATGAACAAAACATAAAGGGTCACTTGTCAACAGGTCTGCCACAGTCCCCAAGGAAACTTCACACCCTCTCCAGGTGGGCTGCCAACTGGTGACCAATTTGTAAAATGTATTAGTGCTACAATTGAACTTAGGTGCTACTGAGATGATGAATGTCGCACATAGGGTGACCAGCTGGCCCAGTTTCCCTGGGACTGTCCCAGTCTTAGCACTCAAAGTCCAGTGTTCCAGGAAACCCCAGGTAAAGTGGGCTGGTTGGTCGCAGCAGGTGGAACACTGGGCTGAGAAGGTAGTGGGCCACAAAGCAGACTGAGGTCAGAGGCACAGCACAAGATCAAGCCAGCTGCAAAGAGGATAATTTGTAGACCCGACATGCTAGACACCCAAGTGAAGTGGACAGGAGACGGTGACGTCAGGACAATAGGTTCTGACAGTGCTGAAGAGAGAAGTGGATGTGGCATTGTGGGTGCCTCTATGGTACTTTAAGATCACTACACTGTGCTGTCATCATGGCTGATTTATCTTCATCTTAGGTCTCTCAATCCCTTCTCTGGTGTTTGAAAGCATATTCGAGTGTTTGAAAGTGTACTGTAAGCACAGTGAAGTTGAAAACACCGTTTAGATGCATAAACTGACATGTGTATGGTTCATATCCAGAAAGATCCAAGTATTATAACTCTGTTCTTGGTTTACGATAAGGGATAGATATGTCCTCGCAATTAGGATGGTGAGCAGGACTTTCACTATTATTATCCAAGCTAAGGATGAAGATGTATCAAGTGTCCCAAGCTCTAAGGAGAACCACTCACGACTGGGGTCAAATTCCTTCCCCCAAGTCTATGTTGTATAAGGAGTGAATGGGAGGGAAGGTGTTCATGGTGTAGTGAGCCTTGCTGCCAATTTATTTCACAAATTCTTTCTTCTTGTCATAAAGGCCATGTCTTTTGAAGTTGCTAGAGAGAGAAAAAATCAGATCGAGCCACAGAGAGCCCAAGGATGCCTCTTCATCACCAAAAAGCAGGAGTTCCATACAAAAAGATCTCCATGCTTATCTTTCCTCTCTGCCACACTTCTTCCAGAGGAGGGAGGGGCTGGTTCACGGTGCATAAATAAGGGCTTACTTGTAACTATGGAGGGAAGAGACCAGGTTCTTGGTTCTACCCATCCTGAGTTTCTGAGAAAGCACTAATTAGTGGCCCTTCTGCTTATGTTTCCCCAAAATGACATTAATAATGACGATCTACAGGTAATATAAGGTCCTTCATAATCACCAAAGAAACAGTACATGTATTCAGGTCGATTTTTATGTTAACTATAAATATACAAATATAGACATATAAGTTTGATTAACTTCATCTGATCATTTTACAACTGTGTTAGTTAACTAGGCCTACGGAAATACTAAAGGAGCTGAGCGTACACTCAACAACAGCAAAAGGATTAATTTTCAAAATTAATTTTCAAACTTGGTTTCACGGAGTGCCAAGGTCTGAATGCACCTCAGGCCTGTTGCCATCCCTGAGCTGTAACCACTCTGATGTGTGGATCTGAACAGGGAAGGGACCTAAGAAACTCTCCAGGGTAGATGATGTGTATTTTGTCAACGGTGCCCCTGCTTGCCCAGCCTCCCTGGGAAGGCTCCTGCTGGCCAGGGGGGCGCTAAGGCTACATTCAGCAGTGTTTCCATTTTGTCAACAGGCTTCTTACAAATTACAGTAAGTCCCCTACATATGAACCTTCAAATTGCGAACTTTCAAAGATGCGAACGTGCATTCACATGCCCAGTCACATAAGTTAGTTCACGTGTTTGGCGTACAGTGTCACGTGTGTGCATCCTCTATAAGTGGTTGTGCTTTTGTGTACTTTACTGTACAGTACTGTATAGAGTATAGTAGTACCCTATCTTTATTTCAAGCCCAGGATGTCTGGAAGCAAGCGTAAAAGGAGTGGTGATGTAGCTGGTACAATATCCAGACATCACTGGATTGTTTTTTTCAAGAGGGTGGATAGAATTGAATCCAGCAAGGAACCAGAACCTGTGCCATCAACATCAGGTGTGAGTGAAATTGCAGCTTGCCCTCCGTCTCCTATTGCTGACGATCCTTCAGCTCTACCACCTCCCACCTCCTCTCCCTCCTCTAGTCAGTAACTCTTCTTTCCTGTTCACTCGATGCCAGCCCCTGTATGTCAGCTGTTGTACTGTACTACTGTACTTTTCAAGGTACTGTACTGTAAGATTAAAAATGTTTTCTTTATTTTTTGTTTGTTTTTTACATATTATTTGTGTGAAAAGTATTATAAACCTATTACAGTACAGTACTATATAGTCGATTGTGTTAGTTGGTACCTAGGCTCACTTTGTTGGATTTACGAACAAATTGGACTTACAAACGCACTCTCAGAACAGAACTCGTTCGTATGTAGGGGACTTACTGTATTGCCAGTCACCTGAGCTCCACACTCTTCACCTATTACAGTTTACTTACATCCCTTCCTAATCCATTAACATTTAAACCGCTTTAAAAAATGTAGGTAACATTTTCTTTTCTTTCAGTTTTTTAAAAACTTCTTTTATTTCCATGGTAATTATAGTTTCTTACTGGAACTTTGAACTGCTTTTGAACTTTCAACTCTTACTGCTATTTCATTTATCAGACCAGAATTAGTTCAAATGACTGCAGAAATTCTTCCTAATCAAGCTTAAATGTGGTAATCACATCAACAAACGTGATGGCAGAAACAAAATGACGACCTATTGCTGCCAACCGCATCTATCCAGGATGAGCAGGACTGACAGAGATTTCAATAAAGTATAATTTGTTTATATATTAAAAATTTTAAGTTGAAAGTAAATACAGAAGTTTCTGTATTTGAGCCACAATGTTTGCAGTGAAAATAAAGAACTCAATATTTATGCCAGTCCCAAAGATACTTTGAAGAAAAAAACGGTGTTTAGAGATGTACTACAGAGCTTAAGGTCAGAGAATTTTAAAAAATGACTCAGTTTCTTATCAAGAAGATGAAAAGAACAGATGAAGCTCTAACCAAATTAGGAAAAGGTACCAGAAAACTAATATAGTCAGTTATTAAACTTGTTGATTAGAAGTGACAATGGTTATACAACTATAAAAAGGACATTAAGGCAATCTGAACTCTGGAGCTGGAAGAGAGGTGTAAGGTCTGACCTACAGATGTACATTTGGGAATCATCCCTTTGAAATTGGTAATAAAAGCCAGGAATGGAAACAAAATCTTGGGGAACACAGAGCGGGGGTGAGGAATAAGATTTGCTAGCAAAGACATCAGTAAAAACGGTCAACAGAAGCAAGGAAATAAAGTGCCAGTGAAGTCAACGCAAGAAGAACTTTAATAAGTAGGCAGAGGCTAGTAAACTCAAAAGCTTTCTGTCATTCACTCTACCATTGACTGAATGCTAAGCACTGAGGCTGGAGAGTGAATGTGACTAACACCAGACCAGCTGCTTCGGAGCCTTGGAGCACAAATATCACTGGAGATAAACCAAAGGAGGAGAGAGGGAGGGGACAGATTGATTTGAAAAAATGTAGATTATCACTAAGAAATAATTTGTAGGCCATTTACAGAAATACAATCTATAAGCCCCCCCCCCCAAATGATTTTACCCTTACTTTTTATGGATTGAGATTATTATGTCATCATGAGGGTCATAAATTATTAATGAGAAGGAGGTTGGTTATTATATATTATCAGATTCTCCCAGTCTTTTTGGTTCCACACAAGAGGGCAACAGAAACAAAGCAGTGAGGCCAAATTTCAGCTTGAACATCTCTGGGAATTTGCATTTAACAAGAAAAGATCATCACTGTAAATATATTTTCCAATTTGTAACAGCTGAGACTCATAAATGGAGATGGTATGGCATATAACAGCTGACAGATTATCAGCATGTGTTGGCAAGAGCCCTTTGGCTATTAAAAGATAATTAAAACTCACTATAATCTTCCAGCTGCTTCATTTAGTCATTTTGTTTTATATGCATGTGATAACACTCTGATTCATTTGAAATGGACAGCTCCCCTTTATCAGCTTCTTGGGTT
This sequence comes from Balaenoptera borealis, assembly GCF_965194805.1. NCBI lineage: Eukaryota > Metazoa > Chordata > Mammalia > Artiodactyla > Balaenopteridae > Balaenoptera > Balaenoptera borealis. The sequence goes on from NC_138877.1 coordinate 10,742,066, forward strand.
AAGCTGCTGAGTGATAGTCCCTCATCTGCAAATCTCCTTCCAGCTACAAAATTTATTCAAAGCATCATCCTCTGGCTCTAGCATCAATGGTTCTAGTTACCAAGGAGAATTGGGTTCATCCTTTATCTGGCATAGTTAAAGCAAGCAATAGCCCACCCATATTATGTCATAACAGTCTTCCTAAAAAAAATAGGTATACCAGAGATCAGTTGTTCTGTGTTTTCAGTTGAGGAAAAAATAAAGAAAGCAAGTTTCAACTGGATTTCAATTAAACTTGGAAATAGTTTAATGACTGTGAAGACCAGTAGTGCAGGAACCCATTATCACAAGGGACCATGCAACTTTCCATCCTACAGATTAGGAATTTTTTTAAAAAAAGGAGCATGGAGGAAGGCAATAAAGGACAGCCTTTTTAGTATGCATTGTTTAGAGTCTCTAGCTAAAAGGCACAGAGATGGATTATATAGTATTTCAGACTGTTTCTAAGTGCAGAGTAGAATATTCTGAGAACCATTCTTGCAGTTTTCAATTAAAGATTTTCAACTTAATTTTATGTGCAGTTTTTCTACACAAGGACCAAATAGAGATGTGTACACTTTTACGGCCAGACTGAATTAGAGAAGGGCTTCAGTGACTGGGAATTATCTGTGCATGATCGTTATAGAGCCACAGCGATAGATGCAGGCCTCCACTTCCATAAAGAAAACAAGGTTTCTCCTTAATTTGATGTTCCAAGAACAGATTGGGCTTTCACATACCTCAAGGCACATGAGATTTTTCTTCTATAAACTTCTTTCTTTTCTATCTTTGCCTGAGTGTCTCCTTCAGAAGTCAGCTGGAGCACCCCCCTTGTCTTGGAAGCCTTCTCTAAGAACTCAGTGTAGACTCTGTGGCTCCCATGGCATCCTGCACTTACACCTATGTTGTACTTTTGCCCTGTACTGTAATTACCTGTGTATGGCCTCCCTCCCCACCACAGCTACAGTGGAAGCTCCTGAAGAGCAGTGCCCTTGTCTTGTCTTGCCCAGTTTATAACAGGTGCTAAATAAACACTGAATAAATAAATGGGGGAATGGATAAGAGAAATGATCTTTTGAGGAAGAAACTGGTAAAATTTACATGGTCCTCATTTTCATAGGGACTGACAACATCCTCTTTCTGAGATTTTGGCAGAAATTAAAAATTGATAGAGAAACATATTGATAAGGAGGCTATCCAGGCAAGAATATTCACAGAAAAGGAAAGGACCTCTTCAAAATAGGCCTCTCAACAATGTCTCCACTATTAGATTTCACACTTGGTTTGGTGTCAGGCCCCATGATCTGATGAAATCTCAACCTTGGAGGATATCTCCTTTGTCCTTATGTTACTATCCTTGGTCACATCTACATAGTTGTCAGTCAGTGAGAGCATGGAAAGTGGCCTGGGCACATTTTTATTAAGTCTCTGGGGTCAAGGGCAAAGGCCTCTCTATTTATGGTTGAGTCAGGCCCAAGAAATCACCAAAAAGTGATACCACTTTTGTTTGAGTTTTAAAATCATTACTAATATCCCAACAGAAAGTAAACAAAGAGCTGGTTTATCTCCACTTATGCAGGCCCTTCCTAAGCTACGATGGCCTTCCTGATCTCCCCTCCTCTCATCAGCATCAGCTCTTTAATCAATGACAAATGTCACCCAATCTCATCAATACTGGCTTTACTCTGCCAAAGAATCTCCAATGGCATCTTAGCATCAGAAGCAAAGTCGACTATTTTTCCTTTTTGGTTTTAAGTAACACAGCTGCTCCACAGACCTATAATAGCTTCCTGGTTTTGTTCTTTTCTATCTTTAAAACATTTTTCAACCACAGGGTCACAGGCACACCAGTGTGAGGTATATGACAAGTAATGTGTTACTTATAAGACTGCCACCACCCTATTTGCCAAGCACTTACATCAAGTATTTTTTGAACATCTCTAGTTCTTACAGCAATCCTCTGAGGTGGGTATTATTACTCCAATTTCTACAAAGAACCCGAGGCACTGTGGAATCAGATAATTTGTCCAAGGTCAAACAGCTAGTCCTGGTAGAGCCCCAATTTTACCCTAGGTCTTTCTAACTCCCCAACCATTGTTCTTAAGGATTAAATCACACTGTCTTCTGCATAGTTAAAACATACACCTGATTTTAAATATAAATTTGCCTACACTCAAAACCATCACTTTTAATAGTGTCTTTCACACTTGTTTAAGGAAAGAGAAAGGGCGGATTTCCAGCTGGAGTACTAGGAACTGCCCTCCATGCTCCAGCTCCAGTGGCCAACCATGGCCAACGCAGCTTCAGTTGTTGGGACTGGTTTACTCTGGTTTCATTTTTCAGCCCTCCATGTTTTATGGGGATGTTATCAAATCTGAGGCCTAGAGCAGTGTAAACATCCACTTTAGCCTGTTACTACTGAACAAAGATTGAAAACTGACTTCAAAGCATGGCAGACACCTTCCTGAGACCAAGCCTGGACACTGTCTGAAGCCCAGGGCTCCGTTAGCCCCGGAACCACCGACAGCCAATTGAATCATTCGGGGCTCTCATGTATATATTTTGTACCTTGGTTCATGTCCAGATACTAGGACATTTTTCTATCTACATTTGATAATCTAAATTTACTTTATCAATACATTTATAGAAGAATTCATAGGTTTGGTTTTGAGACTCTCCATAGTATAATGTCTTGGTAAACAGGATTTTTCCCCCCCTGAAACTAAAGGTATTTCCTGAATAAATGTGGAATCAAGAATTTCCAGGAAGTCTGGTAACTCAAATCAAAGTTAAGACTTCCTCCTCTGAACTCCCAAGTGGAATTCTGTATATTTTTATTAGAGTACATTCCTGATGTAATTATTTAAATTAACACTTGTCTGCCTTGCAAGTCGCTGTAGGGCAATAATTATGGCTTCTTCATCTTGCAATTTACAGTCTCCAAAGAAGATTCTGTCACACAGTAGGCACTCGAGATACTTGTAAAAGGAATGAACAAAGGGATGGATTCACTAGTATCTAGGTATTTTTTAATTTAGATCTGTGGTTCTCAACCAATGGTGATTTTGCTTCCTTAGGAACACATGGCAATGTCTGAAGACACTTCGGACATTTCAAGTTTTGTTACTCAACTTGGGGGGAGGGCTCTTCTGGTACCTAGAGGGTAGAAACCACAGATGCCTCTTAACATCCTACAATGCACCAGACAGCCCCCATAAAAAAAGACTTATCTGCCCCCAAATGTCAATAGTGCTGGGGTTGAGAAACCCTAAATTAGATACAGAATATCTACAAAAATTCCATAAGCAGACAAGAGACTGCAGAAATAGGCCAGATCTCCTACTAGGAAAAATGCTATGGTGCTCAGTCATATCCCTTACAGAAAATATTCCACAGAAACATACACCAAATTGGAGCTCGCAGGTGGTCATTTTCATCTCATAGCTCACTCTGTTCTCCCCACATAAGCCTCAGCCAGATAACATCTTCAGACTTTCAGAAGTCAGCGTTTATATGCTGACCCAAAGCCCAGAATAACCCAAAGAACGAGACTTTCATTCAATAACAGTGGCATTATTTTTTATTGTGGGTCATGGCTCATAACATGCAATTCAGCTAAAAGGGAGAGATACGAAACATTTGAGATGACTGGCAGGAGAAAACTCTAAAAATGCTCCAGCACAAAAGGGGATTAAAATGTCACAGGAAATTTTTTCCTTGAAAATGGAATGGCTTATGAATGCTTCATTCTTCCCAGAACAGTTAAAACACTGTCTGGGCGGGCTGCACTGCCTGAGTTCGGAAGGCAGGCCGCTTGTCCTTTGTTCCACTGCTCACCCCTAGAAGGCTTTCCCTGGTGAACTTGGCCCATGAGCAGTGAGAAGATAGAGCAGAAGATGCTTCATCTAAGAGAATAATCTGGGTTGAATTTATCCTCGTTTTGGAAATAAAGAGACTGCCTCAAGCTGGGAAGCCAGAGACTGAGCAGAGACGGCCGAGTCTCTCACTACAGATCACATTTGCCTGGCATTTTAACCATCATCTATTACCTGAAGACTCATTTGTCCAAGGCAGAGTGAAGCCAGCTCTTGCACTGACATGGAATCCAAAGTGATGAATGGGTCCGTCAGAAAGGCTGACTCACAGCCAGACACTCTGCATTGGGTGGCATTAACCAGGTGTCCTGTCTGCTTGGGGTCTGCCTTTGCCAGACTCCCTGTGCTGTTTTCTCTCCAGTTAACCAATGAGCACAGGGCCCTAGCATAGCCCGATGTGGGTGGCATGGGCCACAGCTGCCGTTTTCAGCTTGTCGCTTGGATGTGATGGGGGCTCTGGGGGCATAATGAGTGTTTCTTTTCTGACAATCTGCAGATGATCCAAACTTTCTGGGATTTAGATTAATTTCCTGTTCGGCATGTTTGCAGGATGAGAAAACAATTATCTCCAAAATTACAAGTAATTAGCTGTTTGCTTGTCATTGTAAGATAAGATCTTACTGCCCTCCCATAACACACCCAGACCACACACACACACACACACACACACACACACACACACACACACACACACACATACACACAGAGGGGCATCCTGTGCTCCAGTTTTTCAGTTGTTATTTACAAGTCTCTTTCTGGGAGGTTAGAGCACAACTCCCACCCACACCTTAACCTATATAGTCTTAACTAAGCCCATGTGAGCACTGCCCCCATCTCCTGAAGGGTAAAGAAGACATGGGAGCACAATGTCCATCACCAGGATTTAGGCTCATTACGACAGGTGTGGTGCACCTCACACCGTCCAGGGCGTGAGAAAAGTGAGAACAGCCACTTCTGCCTTCACATTTGCTCTCTCTAGGCAGGTGCCAGGCTGGCTGAAGTACCAACAGCTGGTAAGAACATGGAACTGAGGATCTCAAGATGGGTGTCTAAATTCTGACTCCATCACTGACTGGTTGTGGAATCTTGGGCAAGTCATTAGCTCCTCTGAGGCCCAGTTTCCTCATTTTTATAAGGGGGATTATAAAAATTCCTTGTAAAGCAGGGTTTCCCAGCAGTGGCAGTATTGACATTTTGGGCCAGATAATTCTTTGGTGTGGGAGACTATCCTGTGCACTGCAGAATGTCTAGCTGCATCCCTGGCCTCTGTCTGTTGCGAGCTACTAGCACCCACCCACAGTTGTAATAATCAAAATATCTCCAGATATTGCCAGTTGTCCCTGAAGGGTAAAATTGCCCTTGCTTGAGGACCACTGCTGTGAAAAACAAAGCCCATCTTCTTTAATTTCTTCTTCTTTTTTTCCTTTAAACTATCTTTTTTTTTTTGGCTGCGTTGGGTCTTCGCTGCTGCACGCGGGCTTTCTCTAGTTGCGGTGAGCGGGGGCTACTCTTTGTTGTGGTGCGTGGGCTTCTCATTGCGGTGGCTTCTCTTGTTGCAGAGCACAGGCTCTAGAGCACAGTCTCAGTACTTGTGACGCACGGGCTTAGTTGCTTCACGGTATGTGGGATCTTCCTGGACCAGGGATCAAACCCATGTCCCCTGCATTGGCAGGCAGATTCTTAACCACTGTGCCACCAGGGAAGTTCTTCTTTAATTTCTTAATAAAACAGCACCCAGAAACTTAAATTCTATCCCTAAGGACTCAAGGTAGCGGTAAAAAAAAAAAAAAAAAAAAAGGAGTTGTGAGTAAAATGCGAGAACTCAGAGTTCTGTCCGTGGAAAACAGGGTTTGGGATAAAATTGAGAACTGTTTGACTTCACCTGGAGACTCTTCCTTAGCCCTAAACCTTGGAGATTCCGGATTCTGTTCTAATTCTGGGCAAGGAGTATGGGTGGAAGCATATTCTCCTTTGCACAGGGTTATAGGGCTTAAACAAGTTAATGCATGTACAGAACAATGCCTGTAACTACTCATACAATCACAACCAAAGAATTAGTGCAATGCAGTGTACACAGGAATGCCACTGAGGCACTCTCTGCACACCTGTGGGCAAAAGCTCACTGCATGATGACTCTAGTTGTAGTGCTTCTTCCAGTTGTACAATTCAGAGAAATGAATCAATCAGTCAAAGGCCAGCCACATGCCAGCAAGAATGGCAGAAACCCAGAATTATCCAATGTGAAACATATCTTACTGCAGTTACAAAATATATCTGTGAATTCTTTGGCCCTCCTCCCATCGTGTAGTGGGTCAATGCCCCCTTCCCTTGAGCCTGGGCAGATCTTTCTGACTATGTTGACCAATAGAATACAGCAAAAGAGACCCTATACCACCTCCAAGGGTATCATGAAAAGGCAAGCACTTTTGCCTTGCTCACCCTTGCAAGGCAGTCTCCATGCTGTGAGGAAGCCCAAGCCGCCAAATAGAGAGAACACAGGTAGATGCTCCAGCTGGCAGCCTCTGCTGAGGCCCCACATGTCAGGCAGCCAGTCCTGGGAGTGAATGAGGCTTTGGATGATTCCAGGGCCCAGTCACTGAGTCATCCCCAGCCTTCAAGTTATTCCAGCTAAAGTCACAATCACCATGGAGCAGAGACAAGCCATTTCTACGGTATCTTTTCCAAATTCCTGACCCACAGAACCCATGAGCATAATAATGGTTATTTAATGCCACTAAGTTTGGGGTGGTTTGTTACACAGCAACAGTATCATACTTCTGCAAGTTCAACCACTGCTGCTCAATGAATGTATGCACTGGGGAACTTGGGTCTTGTAGGATTAGCTCAGCTGGGGCTTACAACAGAAACAGTCAGAGAATGAGTCTGCCATTGGGCATGGTGAGGAGCTTAAGGTCAGACATTTTGCCAGTGCTATCTAGAAGTCTATCTTGATACACAGAAGTTACAGATGTTATGATTTCTCTCATGCCACCCATGTACAGAGCAGCTTGATCAGCAAGAAAGGGAGAACTAGATTTACATATAACTATCAGACAAGAATACTAAGTGTGAACCTTGAAAGAAGGATACTCCCTTGGGAAGCCATGAACCTTCGGGACCTGGTTATTGGGTCAGGAACAGTCTGTCCTAGAGAATAAGCTGGCATTGACCCAGAGTTTGGGCAGTGACCTCTAGTTTTTGCTTCTTGGGAGAGGTCATGGGAATAAGTGTGGCCATGACCTTCTAAGAAGAGAGACTTTGCCTGACTCACCATGACCTTTGCCCATCTTGATGTGTAGAGAAAGCAGTCTTGATAGAGAAAGATAAAAGTACACTGGACTTGAGGGAAATAGTGATAAGTTGTTTTCTAAATAGGAGTCAAGAGACTAGAGTGTGTTGAGAAAATAGAATGTGTGCTTTAGAGCACAGTAGAAAATTCAGTATCATTTGCACATTATCCAAGTGAGCATACAAACTCTGTCCCTTGGGGGCTCTTTAGGCACCTCATTTAACTGGGATTTAACCTGCAGCTAGATTCAGAATATGAACTACAATTCAGGCAGAGAAGTAAAACTTTATATTAATAGCTCTTATAAAAAACCTATATGAGTATTTTTTATTCAATACCAGTGGGGAGCCTGCCTGAGGCAAATATGTGTGATTTCATACTTCATAAAATATTTAAACAACTTTAAATTACTTCTGGAACAGTTCATATTTGAAATTCTCTTTTTTGATAAAATAATGACTGGCTGCTTAAGAATTTGGTATAAACAACAAGATCGCATGTCTTATAGAGACATTTGTTCATTGGGTTTCTCTACAAATTAATCTCCTGGTTTCAAACTATTTCAGCCAATTGGCCCAATATGACTAGTGTTTTGGTTTATTCACATTTCCAGAATCAGGAACTAAATTTTATTTGTATTTAGGTACATAATACTCTTAGAAAAGCCTTTCTTTGAAAAATGAAATCATCAAGCCAATTTGTAATGTCTAGGGGTTTAAAATTTAAATCTCCTTACCACACATATTAAATTCATTTTATATTAGTATTTAATTTTATTTATTCCTTACCAATAAATTTTTAAAGGGATCATGGCTAAAGCAGAAAGAAAACATGTATAGTTCCATCAAGTAATTTAATTAAAATCCAGGGAAACTTCTGTTGTAAGTTGACCCAGAATTTACTGAGCAAGAATTACTGATAACACAATCACCAGATAGGTGTCTCCAAGTAGAATGAAAATCTCTAGTAGAAGGTACAGTAATAAATTCAAATGAATGAAGAGATAAATTAGTAATTGGGAACATTAAAGTTTTAAAAGAATATAAATATTTTACCATTCTGAAAAGTTATGGAGCTAAATCCTAGGTTTATCATTTCTTTATTGCCACAGTTAAAATCCTCATCACTCGGGATATTTTTCTGGGTAGTCACTGTAACAACAAAAACTAAACTATAAGGGGGACCCTTGAGCTGTGGAAGAAGATAGACTTAGAGTCAGATAGCCCTGGGTTCAAGTCCTGCTAGTTATTTGGGTTTAACTTGAACAAGTAACTTTAACCTCTCTAAGCCTCAATTTTTTAGCTTTTAAAATGGGAACACCAACAGTACCTACTATTATGAGGATTAAATGAGACAATCATTTATCACGTTTACACAGGGCCTGGACAAAACACATGTTCCTTGATTATTACTCTCTCTCTACTTTCATTCTGACCACTTCAAACCCATATTCACTTACTCATCTTTTTAAACTACTGTTTTCATCCAATTACTTCTCTACTCAAATTCCCTCAGTAGCTCCCCATTACCTACCAAAAATTTTTCAAATTCACTGCAGTCTGGCCTCAGACTCCTTTTTCAACCTTATCATCTCACTTTCTACACCAGATTTGGAGTACATTCTTTTTTTTTTTTTTAATTAAAATATAGTTGATTTACAATGTTGTGTGCAGCAAAGTGATTTAGTTATATGTATATATATATATTTTTTTCATATTCTTTTACATTATGGTTTATTACAAGATATTGAATATAGCTCCCTGTGCTATATGGTAGGATGGACTACATTCTTAATTACTTAAATTATACTTTTCAATTCATTCTGTTGTCCTACTTAGAATAAGTTCCTCTGACTTTTGCCCAGTGGAAACACAGCCACTTTCCATAGCTCAGGCCCAAGAACCTTTTTTCCTTACCTTACTGCCCTGCTGACAATGCACTCTTCTTATGAATACCTATGTTTTGATAATCTGTTAGTCATCGAACCATGCACTCTCCTGAACTGCTGGTATTAATGATAGTTTATATGTCTTACCTCATTTAATTGTAATCTCCTTGAGGGCAGTGATCATGTTTTATACAATTTTCCATCATACTCAACAGCAGCAAAGATCTTGCAATCGACTTTGAACAATTATTTGTTGAAATATTGACTAGGTTGGATTCTCCACTAGTGTAACTGATGCAGAAGAGGCGATATTCATTCCTAAGATGTGGCCTTTCTTAAATATTTCTGTTAATTATTGCTAAGTTACTAAAGTTGATTTCATGAGAAATTCACCACCATCCTAATCCTTCCAGGGGGAGCACAAATGCTAGTGTAGCAGTGTTAGCAGAGAGGTAAGCTCTCTGTAAATGATGTGCCCTGACTTTTTGAGAACAGAGGAGATCAGCAATGCACTTTTCACCAGAGGGAGAGCGTTCCATGCTCTTGGATGACGGGATATGAGTTATTCAGATTCTAAGGAAGACACATGGTGAAATGATGGGGCAAAAATGGATGAAGTCTTAACTCCGGGATTCCCCGACAGTTAGTAAGAACTATCCCCAGTAATACCAGGCATGGATGCCTTCTGCTAAAAGACTGGAAGCTGAAGCAATGAAACACCAAAACATGAGAACAACAACAAAATAATAGCTAAAGCCAGAACCAGACTCTGGCCATTGTGCCTCCACTCCCCCTGCACGGATGCCATCCCCGCACCTTTAACACTCTGTGGCATGTGTTTAAAGCCCCCATTAAACAGTGGTGTGGATTTTGTTTTAATGTGTTGTTATATCATAACACCTGCACTTGGCACAGAGTACGTATTCAAGAAGTGACTTTGTGAGTGAGTGAGTGAATGAATGACTGTGTGCCTTCATGCAAAAATGGAAAGACAATGAATGAATGCACTTCACTTTCTGTAAGCTGGCTGAGTGGGTTACAACAAAGTTAAGATTCAATGTTTCGAGTTTATCAAAACTTAGTAAAAACAGAAGACTTAAAAGACTGTCTTTGAAAAGAAGCCAAGGGGATTCTAGGCTTTAAAGATATCTTTTTCTGCTCCTTGTGCTGTCTCTTTGCTTCTAGGCTTTAGAGCAGGCTGCACACTTGAGGGTGGGGTGAAGGCGGAATAATGTACTTCCTCTGGGCTTATCTCACATCTTATGAGAGTAGTTCAGAGGATGTGTGATTAGGTCCCAACTGACTGCACTGCTAAGGCAGATGTGCTTCATTTGGGGAAGTTAGACTTGAAATATTAAGAGTTAGATATGTTTCCATCAACTTCCTGCCAGAGTTAAGGTTCATATTCTGGACTTATGGGGTAGTCTAATGAGTAACTTTTAAGCCTAAAGAGTAATTTTTAAGGACTAAAAATACTTTCTATTATACTCAGAGTTTGACAGTTATCTGCTTTCAGAGGTAAATTCCATTCGATTAGGAAAATCCTTGTTTAAAATTGCACAGTTTCCTAGCTGCACTAGTTATACATTTTCTTCTCTGAGGAAACTTGAGACATTCTAATTTCAGATCCACTACAATAGGGCCCTTCCTTAGCTTCCACTTTATTATTTATCCAAAGTTGGGTATTTTTTATCTTCTCCGCAAGGAGTTAGTCCACAGTGTAATGGACCATGTTGCTGGTTATTAGTGTCCTTTCTGTTTCCTTTTCAGATGAATGTATGTTGAGCCCTGAGTAAGTGCTTGGTTCTGCAATAAATACTTTGCATGTGTGACAACACTTCATTCCAGGCCGTGGACATTATTATTTTTCTTCCCACTTTAAATGAGGAAACAGGCTTACAAAGTTCATAGAACTTGCTCAAGATCACACAGCCAATCCACGCTGGAATTAGGATTTGAACCCCGGTCCAGAGAACACCAAAGCCCATGTTTTCTTTCAATGCACATTGCATCTGCAAACTACAAGTTTTAGAAAATGCACAGCCTCCCAAAGCCAAAGGAAAGTTGTCTGAGAGAGTCTTTCTCTCATAAATCAAGGCTCTGAAGACTTCCTAAGTCTTGTTTCACCCTTAATGAATAATGGACATTTTCATTACTTTCAAGTGTTGGCTATGGTAAATTATTCATTAAGGGTGAAACAAAATTCATTAGCTGAGTAAAAAATACAAAGTAAAATTATCGACACCTCAGAATAGCAGAAAAATAAGAGGGAAAAGTGGAGTTTAAAATGAGCCTAATTAATTACATAGATTCCCTCATAGTATATCAAATACATAAAAAGAAAATACAAAATAAAGGTAAGAATTAGGATACTTTGTCTATTTGGGAACCAACTAAAAACAAAACAAGGGGCTTCCCTGGTGGCGCAGTGGTTGAGAGTCTGCCTGCCAATGCAGGGGACACGGGTTCGAGCCCTGGTCGGGGAAGATCCCACATGCCGCGGAGCAACTGGGCCCCTGAGCCACAACTACTGAGCCTGTGCGTCTGGAGCCTGTGCTCCACAACAAGAGAGGCCGCGACAGTGAGAGGCCTGCGCACCGCGATGAAGAGGGGCCCCCGCTTGCCGCAACTGGAGAAAGCCCTCGCACAGAAACTAAGACCCAACACAGCCAGAAATAAATAAATAAATAAATTTATTAAAAAACAAAACAAAACAAAACAAAAAAAAAAACAAGACCACAGAGTGGCACATTATTCCCATATCCATGAGGGGTGGTATAAATTATTATTCAAGGAAGAGAAGCAAATGTGGTGATGTTTTGTGTCCAACTGAGGACTAAAGAGCTGGGGCTTGCTTTGTATGGCTCCTGTGTTCAGGCCCAGAGGTCCCTAACAGGTACCCTGACATCACTTAGCCACGACAGAACTGAGGATGACACCTTCTATCTGAATTAATTTCACATCGATTCTTTTTTCTTTTGATAATATCACTGAATAGCAGGAGCTGGTATTATTCCCATTTGATAGATGAAGAAACTGAGGCACCAAGAGGTTAAATAAAAGCATGCATGGTCACCAGGTTACATGGTCACCTCGATGACCTCAGGGTAATCTAGGACACAAAGGTGTCCTAGAACCAGGCCTCCTGCCTTCCAGTCCCCCAAGCTTGGTTTCTCTTTCCACTGGAAACATCATTATTCTACTTAAGACTCACATTGGCCCTTTGTATTCAAAATTCATTTCCCCTGCAAAGTTTTACAGCTGCACGTAATTCATGTGTCCGGTTGTTTTATCCATGATTTAGGCTGCTTGTATTGAAGAAGCAGCACTATATATACTATGAGTTATCTCTTTAAAAACCCAATTATTTGGGAAAAGCTCAAATCCCAATCAATTACCAAAGAATTAACCTTTTCTCCTTAAAAACTCCCTTCCCTGAGCACTCACACAAGCGCAGTCAGTTCATCAATCTCTTTATGTAAATAGTCATGCAACAAGGGAGGAGGTCTGTTTATTATTTTCGATCCTGTTTTTGCTTCTGGCAAAATTGCACAAACAGCAGAAGTTGGCAGAACATTGATATTTTCTTCTGACTGACTACTGTTCTCCAGCTACAAGTGCAGTACAAGGGCAGAGCACAACTGCGACTATTCTGGTCTGCAGGCCTCAGCCGTGACTGAGGTCAAAACTGCAAAATCTGGAAAAAAAAAAAAAGCTCTATCCAGGGCTTCTCTCCGCAAATGGAGACCCTGGCTTAACACATGCTTTCCTTCCACTATAGAACTGATGAGTTCAAGATCCAGAGTCCAGAGAACACCACAGGTCTGACCTAATTCCCATCTCAATTCTCACTTGCAAAGGCCCACGGTGAAGATCACATGAGCCGCTGAGCTCCGGGGCCCTAAGAGCCCTGGGGAAACCGGAGGGAGTATGGACATTGACCCCCAGCACCTTCTAGGAAGAAGGGCGGCATTTTGCAGGGTCGGAAGTAGGGAAAGGAGGTTGGGGGTGGAGGAATTCGTTCTTTCCCTGTTATGCTTATTCCTACCTAACCTTGCTAGACTCCTTACCAAAGGCCAAATGCTGCTGCCGTGTTGTTTACTTTGGACAGAGCGCCCTTGATGAAGAGTAGCCAACCCTCAAGAGAGGGGTGGGAGGGTAGTTAGTATATAGGATGATCACGAGGAATTGCTGCTGGTTTTGGAGGTAAAGTCCTCCAATAACTTGAGGGACTGGTGGAGGAGAAGGGGGAGGGCTGAGAAGGTCCAAAGTGATGAAAAAAAACAAAACACCCTGCTTGGATTCAAGGTAGACATGCTTACATAATTATGAGGGTGCTGGTGTTGTCAGTGGTAAGTTGACATAGGCTTCTGAAACACAGACTTGAGTTCAAAGTCCAGCTCTGCCACCTACTTGCTGGAGGACTTTGGGAAAGTTATTTAACATTCTGAGTCTTTGTTTACTCATCTGGAAAATGAACATCATAAGGCCTTGAGTGTTAGGCCTTACTATGTTTATTTTCCAGATGAGTAAATTTAACTCTCAAGTCTTCATGAAAATTAAATAAAAAAGCAATAAATGCAATGCCAAAAACAGTCCCTGGTACATAATAGGGAGCCCCCAGTAAGAGCAGGTATAAGTATACTGTCTGTGTTTTAAATCTTGTAAACTTTTCAAGAGCTAAAATTTGTGGCATAAATTTATAAAAAGTCAGATCATCAACCCCAGACCCAAATATTTGATCTAAATGCACAGAAATGTTGATACATTATTTTGCCTCTCCATGACAAACCCCAACTTTCACTCTTCTTTTCACTTGGGTGACCCAGTGGAAAAGTTCTGCCCCAGTCCAGGAGGTATGGCTCACCTGTACCTCTGGACACAGCTGCATAGACTCCAGCAGCCAGGAGGAAGCATGACTGACAGTTAAGAGCTGAAAAGAACCTGTCTCAATTCCACGTCATTCCTGCCTTACAGAACAAAGCACCAGGCTTCAGAGAACAGAAGCTACAGTGTCCAGGGCCAGTTCTGCTCAAGTGACCAGTGACCAACGATGGGAGATGGACACAAAAGTGAGAGGAGAAGCCTCACGTGAAACAGAAATAGAATGGCTCCATCAGAAACTGAACTGTAAAGCTGGAGGTGAGGAAGTAATTTTACTCTACGTGGAAGGGGGAAAGGAAAAAGTTGGACTCTGAAACCATCTCTACTCTACCAGTTAGTTAATGTTTGACAACCGTATTGCTCACTGCCAAGTTTCCTTATTCGATCAAGTGAGCCTATACTTATCTATAGAGTCCACTCAGGGAAATGTACTTTTCCATACAGCAAAACCAAGTGAAAATCTACTGCCAAAGGAACAACTTAGGTAAAGGAGACTAGAAACGTCTCAAAGTAGGAAAGCTTGCATATGCATTTGTCAGGTCTCTGAAAGATTCTAGGGAACACAGCTTCCTAATCCAAGATGATCAGTACTATCTTACACTCATATTCAAACAGATAATCCATATGGAGTTGCTCCACAAAATGTCACACATTCTACCAGTGAAGGCATTACCGTTATAATAGCTTTTCAGGGTTTCCAGGATGCCATACGCAGACATCAAATATTTTATCCTATAAAACAAGGCTTTTACTAAGTTCAAGATTAACATTTATGTTATGATATAAAAAGACTGGACTAACTAATGTTTCTACTCTTTGTTGGTTGGGGGGCACCAAAATGGAGGAGGACCTAAGACTACATATATTCCATAAATAAAGGAAGCAAAAGAATCCACGTTGATTTAGTCCATTCAACTCGAAGGACAAATTTCAGCAAATGTTAATTTCATATCCATATGCAGTCGTTCGCAGCGGAGGAATTCAACAATATGAAGAATATTCTTGAATGAAAAGGAATGAAATCCTTAGAGGAAATGGGCAATGAAAGCTTCTTAAATAATTTGCTTGAATTAGTTCGAGAAACAGAGAGCTTAGTTTTTAAATTGCCAACTGATCATTACAAAGTTTATCTACATTTTACAGCATTTCTTTTCTATGAACTCCTCTAAGCAAAGACCACTGTAATACTGGAAAGTTTCTACAAAATTAAGAAAAATCTCAAAGTTAAGTTCTCAGTTTAGAAAAATCACAACATGTTGAGAGGGGAACTCAGACATTATAGATAAAAACCATCAGATATATAGACATAACCCTCTATTACTGGCTAATGAGGCTGGTCTAGGGCCTTGCTCCCACCCTCACACACTGATAGCCTCCCTGGCCTTTCACTCCAGCCTACTGAGAGCACAGCCCCTTTTCCTCCAGCACTGCTGCCCTCTCTCAGCTTTACAGTTTACCAGCAAGTCATTCCCAGAGCCGGGAACATTTCCTGCCTATTTTATTGGCAGAAGGTGGGGGTCAACAGACTTTGCTATTTATCTTTATGAGTTGAAATGTGGCCTAAACCCATCACTTTAGGTCAGTTCAGAGCAACTAAGAATAACTGCTGTGCCCACGAAACCACACTTGGGAACGACAATGGTTTTCATTACAGCTTAAGATAAAAAACAAAAGAACAACAGCAACAGCAAAAAACCCCACCTTTTGTTTCAGGTTTTGTGGTGGATACTTTTTGAGGACACAGGAAATGTGGCGAGAGGTATGCCTGCCTTAGTAAACTTGGTATATAGTACATAATTTACTCTTCGTTTGCTGATACAATACCTTGAAGGGCCCTATGTACATGGATGTTTGTTTAATATAAATATTGATATATTTTCTTATATTGAGCACTTAGTATGTGCCAGGCACTGTGTTCTGTGTTTAACTGCATTCTCTCATTTATTGCAATAACTATGAGATAGTGGCTATTACTAGCTCCTTTTTGCCCGCAGAAGAAATGAAGCTTAGAAATGTTAAGTAACTTGGCCAAGGTCACTCTGCTAGGGAGAAACAGAGCTGAAGTTTAAACTCAAGCTGCATGACTCCAAAGGCCTCCGATTGTTTCAGTAGTAGGTGTAGAAAGTTCAAAGTTTAGGTTAAATGAACAGTGTCCCTAGGACATTCTTGATGCCACGATCAAGAGCAGAAAGTGTTTCTTGAAATTCAATCAACATGTTTCAATTACTTGCCCCGAAGAATACAGATTTCATCATCCCATCAACAGAATAACTCCTGGAAGATTGTCCTAGAAGAAGGCAAGAAACAAATGCCCATCTCTCTAATGCTTTGTGCTACATTTCATGAACTGTTCCAAGCAATTCCAACGGATTGGCTGCCCTGGCCAGTATAATACATAAGAATTCAAATGTGGAATTACATCACACTCAGTATTGGGACCAACAGATAATAAACTCACTCACTGAAATTCTTTTGCGGTCTTCTTCAAGATATCCTGCAAGACTGATTTCCCTTCTTTCTGGCCAAGTTTTTTCCCCCTCCTTCTTCTAGGAAGCCAGTAATAAAAACATCTAAGCAGCTTTATCTGCCTTAGACCTTCCTCCTAAAAGCACAGCAGAGAGAAAGGAATACTAATAGTGAAAATAGGAAAGTGCAGGGAAAGGGTGGTAGCAGACTCTCCTATCCAAAGAGATCAATGTAGCAGCGAAGGCGATTTGATTAGTAAGAAATTATTATACACAACACATGGTCCTCCAAGTTATACCTTGCAACGGATTTCATTCTCTATTTTGAGAAATGCATTTAGCAGGAAATGTATTGTGTCCTTCAAAGCATTCCGGAGAGATTTAAATTCCTCTACTAAGAACTCTAGTCTTATTTAGGTGAGAATGGTTGGAATATCATTGTCATTGGAATTGTAAATCCTTATTTCTTACAGTAATTTTAAATATTATAAATAATTTGGAGGTAGTAAAACCTTCAGAGGAAAATATGATTTTATGACTATCGTATTTTTTTCCAGTGTGTCATTTGGTGAATACAAATGCACGTGAAATGCTACTGTTCACTTATAGAGATTGACTACTAATCCAAGGTTCTTGTCATCCATATGCATGATTTTCAAAATTACCACGAAGAGGAGACTTGGAATGCAGGAAGAGAATGCCTTCTTCAGCTCAAGATACTGATATGTAAATTAGTTACTGGGTGACTGCTGAGTCCCTTTACAATCTCCACTCTCTCCTCTACACTGTTTCACCCTAGTGTTTTATCAGAATGTTAGAGACAAGGCAATGCAAATCATTGGTATTTTAATCAGCTCTGCCTCTGTCAGACCTTTAAAATTATCAGGATTCCTATGGCTTGTGAGGGAAGTCATTTGAGAGTCTAGCCAGACATTTCGGATTTATTTCTATTGATTTCCTTTTTCTAACAGCATTAGCATGTTCTGTAATTTTAAGTTATTTTCCAACCATTCCATTTAAATTCCTTTTGATCCTAAGCTTCTCTAAAAAAGAGAATTCATGTCTTTTCAAACAATAGTGTATAAATTTTCACAGTAATCTGTGTGTCTGCCCTTCCCTAGACTGCACCATTCTACAGTGATTGCTCTGGCCCTGTGTGACTTTACAACATGGGGATTTGGGCTACACGGTATGGCTAATTCTCCATGCATTCTGTTGCAGCTTTTTGATATTCTGTGGATTTCTCTCAAAAAGCATCAGTCATAATGCAAATGCTAACTTGTTATCTCTTTGCCAGCAGGAGGAAAAATACCTTAAGAATATTTGTAGTCTTCATGGGAAACTTGGTAAGTTGCTTATACAACTAGACCAAACAGATTTTACTAATAAAAATGACCTATTATCTATCAGTTCACTTTATTCTGTCGTTCTGAGGGAGACTTTATGTAACCAAGGATACGTTTGGCCCTTCAAGTCAGAAACTGACTCTGAGCCACCCATCAAAGTTTGAGCTTCCAGGAGTCCACCTCTCCCATCACCTAGAGCCAGGGAGAATTTGAGATTCCTAAAGAGTTTCCTGTTTCTTTCCTATGGGGCTGTGACTCCACTTTCCAGCAGTAATGGAATATTCTGAATTAGCTGCTGTAACTTCCGACCCCTTTGGAACTCAACTAGGACTTTGGCTTTATCGTAGATCCAGAGCTAAAAAGTAATCACTTCTTCCTCCTGGCCCAGCAGTACCTATCTTGTAGGGTTACTTGAAGATTGTTTGTATTCTTTTTATTATAATGATTAACTCTGCCCATATACCTACTCCTTCAGTTTTCTGATGGGCAAATGTGCAGGGGGCACTTAATCAGGTTAGGATCTTCCTTTGGTTGTTAATTTTCATAAAAGATATCCATCCTGCCTTAACCCAGTTGATTTTTAAAGTATGTGGAGCTGGCCTTATTTGAAAACAGAATACTTGCAATGTTACTTTATAAGATACAATCTCAAATTATCAATTCATTCAAGAAATATGTTCAAAGAGAATTATCTGAATGGACCACCAGCCCTCCACTTGCCTAAACCAGACTTTCCAAAATGTGTTCCCCAGGGAACATTGATTTTACATGATGTCACTTCCTGGTATCCAGTATAAAATGGTTTCATGATGAAATATGGAAATATGCCAGTTTAAACAAAGTTAAATTACTTTCTGCAGGATTTCTCTGAGCCTTTCATAAATGTGAATTTCCAAGAAGAGAAGGAGGATGCAGTATTTCCCCAAATTACTTAACCACAGACATATTTTCCTCCTGCCTATCTATCTATCTGTCCATCCATCCATCCATCCATGTAACTAGAGTTCTGAGAATGAGACATAGAGAAATTGTCTCTAGACAGTTTCCATGCTATTTCTAGATTAAGCCAGAGAATCAGAGGATTACCTACAGAACCTCCTTGTTTTGATCCGTCCACCCCATCCTCGAATATTTTTACTGAATTATAATTTGTTGTTATGCCCCCACTTCCACTGCAGGATGCTATAAGAGATTTGCTATTGATTTCACTATAGGAATGTTTAAAAGCACCATCCACTATGGTTTGTAGTCTCTTTATGGGATTTTTTATGAGAAACTGCTCTTGTATATCAAATCCTTAGGAGAAAATTCTCCCAAATATCAAGTCCCAGGGAAAGTTGTGCTGGTATGTTTTTACCTTATGGACATGGCAAATCTTCCCTGATCACGTTTTCCTCTTTTCTTAGATTAGGAAGGCTCAAGCTAAATCTGCAGCCTGCTTTTAATAATTATTCAGGGCCTTACACTGTAAATTTTTATATAATATCTCTTCCTAGTTTTATCTTATTAATTGACCTACATTTTTCTTTTCACCAGATTTATCTTTTTTTAACTGAGTTGTATCTTCTTCTCTAAACTACCTCAAATCCTTTAGGTAATGAGGTAGAATGTAAATTAATACGTAATGTCTTTACCCATACCAAAATCATATTCAGATTGCCCGAGGAGATAGAAAATGATTATTACATGATCCTCATTTCATTCAAATATCTGGTGTGCAAAATGCATGGTTGTCTTCTTATGTCTTCTTCCCTAGTCTCAGCACCTCGTTCTCATAGCTAATGAAATGTAGAGACAGAGCACATCCCTCTTAATGATATGTTTTCACTAAATTTCCATTTATTTTCCTTTATACAGGAAGTTTACTAAAACCCACTTGTCATTTTCTCTCTTTCTAAATTTGTCTGGGCCACCAATTGATATTGCTCAGACCACTAGTGGTGATTTTTTTTTCTAACTTGTGCTTCTAAATCGGCCATGATTAGGTTGTTAGGGAAATGGGGAATCCTGTTTTATAAAAGTTGACCAGTGTCCCAAATTTACTAAGAATTAAAGCACTGATTATAGTGGGGGGGAAGATACGAGAAAAAAATGAATCTCTATTCACTTAAACTAATGTCACAAAATCCAGATTTGGCAATTGCCTGCATCTGGGATGGGTGTTTATAAATTCAGAACTAATAAAAGCCGTGAAGTGCAGCTATGAAAGTTAAACTCTCAAGTTTTATATGTGTATAAGCATATTGCTCTTTGCTAATTTCTTTCTAGTACTTATTTCTTGACTGCTCATATTTTTACTATGTGATGATTTTTAAAATGTTATTCAAAGTTAGTTGACTTAATTCACTTAACAGATTTTCCTGTAACTTCTGGTTAAACAGTATCCTTTGTGTATAGTGATGTACTTTGTGTACAGTCACCAGCACTGAATAGAAAGAGGCTCTGATTCATGAAATGTGAATTTGTGACAGTTTTTTTTTTTTTTTAAAGAACTTGAGCAACACATGACTGATGCATGCTTACCCTGTTTTCTGTGTTCCATCTCTCTTTCTGCCAGTGTATTCATCCTCCATTTCTGAACGTAGCTGAGAAAGAGAATGCTAAGCATAGAGAAAAGGCAATTCCAAAAGGTTGTCTAATTTTGGCTGATGCTACCCAGTTGGTGGAGGTCTCCTACACCAGGGATGAGAAATGCCACCACTTAGGTTGGGCAAATCCCCAAGATATCATTTGACTTGATGGAGGAATGAGAGAGAATACATCACTAATGCCCAGTTCCATTCCCTGCGAACATAAAAAAGCAGTTTACTCCACTCTAGTTGAGTTCAACTCAAGTGCTATCTCTAAAAAGAGTGTCAGGTCAAAAGTCAATGAATGTGCAAGATCAATTTTCACTAATTCTGCTAGTAGGGAAATTTCCACATTTTGCATTTACTATCAAGAAAAGAGGTCTTTTGTGAGCTTGGGGATCCACCTACGTTAACGCTCTCAGATCCCTACGGTCCTTGCAATAGGCCAGGCATTGCAATAACTCCATTTTACAGTCCAGGACTCCTGATAAAGAAAGGTTTTCACAGGTTTCTTTATAAATATAGGTTGTACTGACATTTAAATAGTCCACAAGACCGGACATCCTAACGTTCTTATTAAATGGATAACGAGAGCACTAACCAGGTATCAAAGAAGTATGTCCGGGTAGATGTTGAATGACATAATAAGGAAAATGTAAATAAGAATCATCTTTCTCTTAAAGTAATAACCTGTGATCACAGAATCCTAGAATTTTAGAGATGATGGGAACTTCACATTTATTTAATCCAACCTCTTTGTTTTATGGAAGAAGAAAAGAATGCCCAGAGAAGTTGTGACTTGCCCCAGATCACACAATTAATTAGCATCAGAAGTAGAACTAAAATCTGATTTCCATCTTACCATTTCCTTGACAAGATGTAGAAAAATTATAAGCCATTGATTTATTCCACATTAGACAGCTGCTCTGTTTCCTTTTTGGCTTCTGTTACTTTAGGTTTAAATTTCCCTGCTTTACACACTCTTGTTCAAGGAGTTATTGAGTCAACTACAGAAAGACCTTGGGAACCATAGTCATACCATCTCATTTTCTCATCAAGAAATGAAGGCTCAGTGAAGTTCTGAAACTTGCCTGGTAAAAGAATGAGAGAGTTTCTAAATAGAGCCTGCATCCCTGTCCCTTTTTTTCTATAGTTCAATGGACTTTATTGCAGTCTGGTCCATATCATGCTGTTTAAAGCATTACAATATTTTTTTAAGTTTAAAAGTATGATGAATTCTTTCACAAAGCAAGTAATCACACTTACACATTTGCTTAAATTTGGATTTTCCGAGTAACATGCGTGTGTATAGACTTTAAGCATGATGCACATGTAGCCAATAAATCATAACCATCTAATGACATAAGATCCCAATTCACCCCTTCCATGGCCTAACATACTCTTCCTCCACCTCCTCAGCAACCTCCCTCTTGTCCATTCCAAGAGCCTGCTGGTAAGGGAAATAAGGACCGTTACTATTTTCATTCTCTCTCCCTATAACAATTTCCCCATTGATTCAGCAAGATTGTGGGGCAAGGATCATGGGCAGTATGACTTGTGTGATAAGCTTTCACTCTGCAAAACACCCTATTTTAAACACCACTTCTCTTTTTCACTGGACTTAAAACTCCAGAACTAAGAAGATGGCTAGAGAAATGATGAATGTATATTTTGGAGCATACCCTAAGAGAAGCAAGTTTAGATTCATCCTGGGTTTGAGCAACTAATTCTGATCCTATGTATCATCAAAGATTCCTTTATTTCTCTTCCCTGTTTTTCCCTCTCATGAGTGGATCTGCTGTTGAATCATGTCTATGCCTTTCAACGATTATCTCACTGTAATGAGGTCATTGGGGAGCAACTTACTCTTGTTTGCACTGTTCCCAACAGCCATGAAAGACTATAAGTGTTGACCCCCAAATTATATTAACATAATGCTAAATCTTCCTTGAAAGATGTATAGCAGAGTAAACAATCTTAATGATGTGGCTGTCATTTCAAGATACCAATATGTGAGTTACAAAAAATATTGGTGTTATTAATTTAATATGCACTTGATAATCTTTAATTGAATGATTATGGGCCATTAGTATAATAACCTGACATTGTATACTATTGGGTACTAACTGCTCAAGGAAGGTAAAACACATAGCAGTTTGCTTCCACTAGAGAAATAAGACCTGACCAGAAATCTCACAGTGATTCTGTAACATGGTTCATTGCTGTATCTTGAGTAGAAAAGATTGAAATATTATATAATCCAGAAATCAACCATAGGTTCAGTAGTTTAACACTCACTATAAAAACTAAAAAATGGTTTGGAGTATTATTGACCATGGTCACTAGCTAAGATACATTCAAATACCAGCTCCTACTATGTAACTTTGGAGAGTTTATTTGAACTCTATGTACTTCTGTTTTCTCACCTTTAAAATGGGTATAATAACAGTACTTACCTACAAGAATTTATTTTTTGAGGATAAAATAAATTGGAATATATATAAAGTGCTCTGAGCAGTGCATG
This sequence comes from Balaenoptera borealis, assembly GCF_965194805.1. Taxonomy (NCBI): domain Eukaryota; kingdom Metazoa; phylum Chordata; class Mammalia; order Artiodactyla; family Balaenopteridae; genus Balaenoptera; species Balaenoptera borealis. Next base: position 10,764,925 of record NC_138877.1, read on the forward strand.
ATACACTGTAAATGCTCAATCAATATTCTCTATTACAGTAAACCAATCTACTCATACAGTAAACCCAGTAAAACCATTTTGCTTCTGCTTTTTCAGTGTCTTACGACACAATCGTGCATTGTATTATTAACTCATTATTAACAAATAATGAGTTCCTAATCACTGGATTGTTGGAATTCTTTCATGCTTCCCTATGATCCTAACTGTCACTTAATTTTTAGGCATTCATTAGCTTCAAACATTCCATTGCCCAGTATAAAAAAAAGTGAGTATGCTCAAATTTTCTAATTAGGCAAAATGAAACATAGACACAGAAAACATTTTCAATGATCATGCATGTGTTCATACAAGTCCTCAATGGAAAAATAATCTTCGTTCCAGAAAGAACATAATTTTTAATGAAATCAATCATTGCAAATTCATTTAAGGAGATTTACAAAGATATTTCAAACTAAGGAGATTTACAAAGATATTTCAAACTATTTGTATGCAATGTTTCTAACATAATACACTTTATAAGCATGCTGAGGAACATTTAGAGTACAGACTACAAATCATCAAATCATCACCAAACATTTACTGAGCCCCTATGTCCATAATGATGATGACGTCTGGTAAAGCACCATTGTCAGAAATCTCTAAAACTAAAATGGAGCTGGTTTTTATTATAAGCCTAGTGTATTTTTAAATCAAGCCACAGGGAAATAATTACTTTTGTTTCTATTCAATCAAGACATGCACACAGAGTTTGTGGAATGACATAATATCCTTCCTGAAATCAGACCGGTATGTAGGACCAGTATCCTTCACACATAACCAGTTCCTGAACCTTTAAAAACAAATTCTAATTTCCAAGGAAACAATCTCATCAAATGCTGCTCACTAGAATACATATTGTTCCTTTTGGAAACATTACAATAAGATTTTTCATGATTACAAACCCCAACTTCCCCTCTAAAATTCAATATAATCTTGAACTCATTTATTTAAGTGGAAATTGTATTTTTATAATGGCTCTAGAATATCCTGGTCAACTTATGTATCACCAATATAATAATTTAGTTATTTAGAAGTCTGGGAGGGGGTGGTTATAAACTTCATAAACTTATTGTACATGTGTAGTATGTGTGTGTGTCTTTTAAATGGGCACCAGAAGTTTCTTAGGAATGTTCACCTTTCTACTTTCTACAAACCTATCCTAAGATAAAGCGCATGTTTTAAACTATTTTTGGAGAATGATGAGTTTTAGTGATTTTTTTTTTCCCCCTGAGAATAAAAAGGAACACGTAGCAACTTGTAATCAATATCCTCTCCTCTCTGCCTTATAAAGCTGGTGCTTCTGTCACAAGATTTGCTTTGACATTAGCAGACACTTATCCTTTACCAGAAAAACAGTATCAACAAATCAGCGGCAACTGCTGACATAAACGTACAAATAGGCAGAGAATGTGACACTGGTTGTCAGCCCAAGGCCCTTAAGAATAGAATTTTAACTTTCTCCTGTCACTAAGAGTGTTCTAAAGAATCTAGGCAGGGTGGAAGTTAGTTTCCCCCCCTCTCCTAATTAAATAAACAAGTGTCCAAGTTTTAAATGTGACAGAGTGTGTGGAACTTGTCACATTAAAAAATGAAAAGCTCCTAAAATACATACTGAGGAAACCTGTCTCATTTATTCTGTAGAGACACATAAGTCTTGGAAATTTATGATTCACTGTCCTACCGTGAAGTTTTTTGTGGACTTTACGTTGAGTTATGTGGCAGCTAAGTGCTGTCACTGTTTGCTTGAAACTGCAGCCTGAAGTTATTTCTGAAAGGTATGCGCAGCTTCGCATAGAAATCCGTATGTTGTAAAGTGAAAACAATAATTTTAAAAACTGGGTTAGCATGAAAGAGAGCCAACAGAAATCAGAATTAGCAACAGCCTTCCACTACCGGCGACTCACCTTGTTGAATTTTAGTCACTAGCTGATGGCGTGCTAGAATCCGGCTCATCCTGTAAGGAGAGCGTCTCGCAGTCTGATCAAATCGCAAATACATCTCCTGGCCCTCAGGTGTCATGGCATTTAGATAGTAGCAACCTGAAGCTGGGTTCCTGGGTCCCTGACTGAACATCCCGGCAGATTTTCTTTTGCCCTCAGTCTGCCCTGTGGCTGTTTCCGTCTGCCTTCAGTCTCAGTCACAGAGCGAGGCACCCAGCCCAGCAGAGCTCAGCAGACCCAGCGATTTTTAAAAAGAAAAAGGAGTGCCAAAAGCCACAACTCAGAATTCCAACCCCCGGCCTCACGTGACCTCGCAGAGCCAATCAGAGGAAGACAGGAGATGGGACGGTCCACAGTCGGCCCCAAGCCCCGGAGAGAGGCAGGTCCAGCCTCTCTGATCCCCACACAATGCGGGAAGCCAATGCGAGTACTGCCCTGCCTCTGAGCTGACTAAGCCCCGAGAAGCAGCACTCACTGAAAGAGTTCAAAGGAAAAGAGAGAGGGAAGAGGAAAGGCAGCAGAAGAAAAATAAGCCCTGGGCATAGGAAATCAATCTTTCTGGTTGTAAGGGTTAGAGAAAGCACACTCGCCTTCTCCAAGGCAGCTAAAAGATGGATGTGAGAAACAACTTAAATGAAAAACTACTTCAAATAAGCATAAACAGCTTAGCATAAATTACCACCCTTCATTACAAAGAAATAAATAAAGCTTTTCCAGTGAAAAGTGAACTTCAAGTGCTTTAAGGCCCTGAGTAAATACACTCCAGGCCCCTGACCCTCTGCATGGGAAGTTGAGAGCTCTCACAGATGAGACTGGCAGAGGCAAGAGCACAAGTGTATTTGTTAAGTATCTACCCCTTTAAATTTACCACTTCTCCAATTTTTAGTCACCCAGAAGTAAAGTACTTTTGAAGTACCTCTCACATTTAAGACACTGCCAGGAATCATTGTAAAGATGCAGATTCATGCAATGCTGCTGTTGCCAAGCTGCTCGGGATCAATAGAGAAGTTATGCAAAAGCATATAACACAGGCCTTATGTGAAAGGGGCCTCAAGAAAGACACAAGAGCAATATTAGAGGAAGCAATATTATTTTTGACTGGGGTGACGAGAGCAGGCCACACAGAGGAAGAGACGTTTGGGTGGGCTTTAAAAAAATGGGTAGGATTCTGACAGGCAGAGACTGAGGAGGGCTTTGCAGGAGGGTCTGTGCCCACATGTGTGGAGATCGGGGACCAGTGTGTGTTTAAGGAAAACGTGAGTAATTCCACTTGGCCATATCCGAGTATACATATGGGGGTAATTAGCATTTTTCCCCTATTTTTTCTCTTTAATATTGTTTGATGTAAAGAGGAAAAAAGTCCATAGAAAACATGTTATCAAATTCTGAACCTGGGGCTGAGGGAATAAAGTTCTTTGAAAAAGAGGCATAAGGCCAAGTTCTTATATTTGGTTGTCTCAAACTGAAACATAGCCTGGCCTGGGATTTGGAATCCTAATAATGAAAAACTTTCAATTGAAAGTTCAACAGGACTTAAATTAGGTCCTCGATTCTTGCTGCTGTGGCTAACGGTGGTCAGTCCTAACATCTTTCCCTGTGGGAACTTCGCAATTTTGAGAAGCAGCTCATTTCATGTAAATATCTTACTAGGTAAATGAGCACATTAATAAAGATCCCTAGGGCCTACACTGGAATGTACTCTCTCTCATGGCAAATGTGAGCCTCTTCCGATAATTATGCAAGAGTAAGTAAGGGTCAGGTTTTCAAGTCAGCGTTGATGCAGGAAAGGAAAGGGGTGTTCCTTTTTCATTTTTATTTAGGATTTGATCAGAGTTTTTCTATTCCAGGGGATCTTTTGTGGATGGTGAAAGGGATCTAAGATCTAGCGACTCTGGTATGCCAGAAGCCTGGGCATGAATGGCAGACAGGCTTGGCACTCCACTGCAGTATTAGATGCTTGTGAGGTCCAATCCCCAAGCTCAGATCCAGCACTGGCTGCCATCTGATGGAGATGCTGATGTCAGCAACCTTGTGTACATGCTTTCAGTTTGATAGTCCAGTGTTGGGGACGTCCCTGCCGTAAACACCTGCCAGTTATCACTTTTCAATGGAAGAGTGTAGAAGAAGAGTAGAGAGAGAAAGAAGAGCGGATCATGGGACTTGGGAACTTTGCATATGTGCTGGGAAACCAAGCAAAGGGAAGGAAAAGGCAGGAAATGATATGTAGTTGCTTTTTAGCTGTGGATAACACTTAAAGAAAGACTGACCATTCCCAGTGCCAACCCTGGAGTTTAACACTGACTTGGCTGCATTTTAAAAGTAAATGGAATGATTCTTCCTGAGAAGCACTGCACTGTATCCTGGCCAGGTTACTATTTAAAAAAAAAAAAAAAAAAATCACCATGCCTCCTTTTTGCATAATAATGAATACATGAACATGTTGAAAGTCCTGAGGTGTTTTGTTCTGAAAACATCAAGATCATAAATATGTACTCTTTGATATATATAAGCAGATACAACAACATGAAACATAGTATTTCATAGGAGACGGCAATGAAGAACAAGAATTGAATGTAAATTAGGGAGAAAAAAGAAGAATTTGAATTTCCTAATTAAAAGAAAGACAATTTAGCGTAAAGCCCAATTTTTCTAAAAATCAGTCTGATTTTTAATAAAGGGATCTATGAAGGATCATGTATCAATATATTTGTCTTCCCTGTCCAACTTATTTTTTATGGTTAAGGTAGTAGTATCTATAAATCCATGCAACTACTCACCATGGTTTTGCCATTTTGTGTCCAAAATACCATATTTAAAGCAGATAGGTAAGCTTATTTTCTCATTAGCATCATTATTGCCTTGTTTTATGCTAATGTATTGCTATGAAATCTGAGCCCTTTCAGTGAATTTTTTTCATCATTTGGTCCCAGTGTTAGAAGAATCACGGCTGGGTGGGCAGTTCTGTTCTGCTTGTTATAAATGTAAATTCAAGAAACTGCTGACAATCTTCCCTGGGCTGAAATGTCCTCCATGCATCTCATGGAGAGAGCTCTTGCTCTTGACTGGTGAGTTGAGTGAGGACCAAAGGAACCAGAGAGAGGGAGAGAGTGCTGAAAACCCAAGATGCTGGATTTCCTCCGTTCCAGTTCCTTCAAAAATGAGGAAAATGGATGGTACTAGTTTTTAGTTTTCACCTACTTTTCCTCTCTCCTAATTTGGTCATCAAGAAGAATCTTCACTCAGACTATTTCAGGGATGGGATAAACAGATGAATATTGGGAGCCAACAAGAACAATGAACAGGGGAATGGAAAAGGGAGAGTGGCTAACAATGCTAGGCACCTACTGAGTGCTAAGCCTTATGCTATCTACATTTCATGTGTGTAATTAATCTCCACGGCAACCCTTTGTGCTATCCTATTTTGTGGAAAAGGAAATTAAGACTCCCAGAGGTGAAGCAATGTCCCAGGTCATATAGCAACCAAGTGCAGAGCCTCTGTGTATCTCCAAGCTGATGATATTTTAACTCTTTCCACTGTTACACGTGAGGGACGGGGAAGGAAAAACTGTGGCACTAAAATGGGGCTGGGGAAATTGGATAAGGGAGCAAATTTTCAGAAGAATGTACTGAAAATCATCTTAATCCTATTTAATTGTGTGTGATAGCGGGGTGGAAATATAGGTATAGGATGACTAAATTCTTGTGGTGGTTGAGATCGAGGTGTCTTTAGAGTAAGGTACATAGCCCAGAGCCTTTAACTAACCAGTGAGAACCATGGGCCCTCTCTGGAGTAACCAAAGACCAAGAACTGGAGACCCACCCATCCCTTCCCCAATCCTGAAGTGAAGAGGCAGCCTGACCACCTCTTTGTTTAACAACTCCTTTTTCGAAGGGTAGACTGTCCTCTGCTTTCTGCTCATCCTCAAGGCTAACTCTGCGTATTGCCTGGCCTCTTCCGTGGCATTTCTTCCTAATGCAAACACTCCAAATACAGTCAAAACTCTGAAATTTGACCTCTAAACAAAACTTTTGGTATTTAAAATTTTTAAGTCTTTTGATAGATGATCCCAGATCAGCGCTCGATGGAATTTTGTGTACACATGGCAGAAAGCAAGGAGCGCTTTCACAGAAGCCAGGAATGGCTCACTGTGCTTTCATCTGTCTGCTGCTCCTTCTATTCCTTCACACACATTCCAGCCTCCTCGTCAGCCTGTTCAGAGGGAGCCAAGGTAGTTCTGCCAAGTAGGAAAATGTTTGAGATACAAGTGGTCGGTAGAAAAAAAGCAGAACTGATCTGGAGGGCTGCTTTTAAATTACTTGAATCCAAAGGTTGTGGGTCAATGTCAAAGCCTTCCTGTGGGCTCTGAAGCTCATTTTCAGAATCTCTACTGATTGATTTGTGGTGTATGTGCCCCGTTCTTTGTCAATAAACCTTTTCAACATGCATACACCACATGCCCAAGGACCAATGCAGGCGAGCCAAGAATACTAACATTCGCAGCCGTGACCAGGACCCTCCACAAAAGGTTTCAGAGTGGATTCTCTTCTGACTCAGTTTCTCCACCTCTAGGCCGTGTCTCCCACTTGGAGTCCAGATCCTACTGCAAAGACTTGTGAGTGGTAATAGATTTTGTTTTTTTGCCTCTCGGCCCTTGCTACTCTCTTTAGTTAACTTCACCTTTGCAGGCCTCTGAGAGCGCATTCTCTGCCCTCATTCCATCCCCTGGGGACCATAGCCAACCATCAGCTCCAGTTCATATGGCCAGCGATCTGGTCTGACTTGTCCTGGGCTCTTTGCCCATACCCATCCATTGCAGCCAAACCAAAATTCTTTCACTTTTTTAAGTTGTTTCAAAGATCTGGAACTGTGTGATTTCCTACTCTCTCACCCTGTCAAAACCTATTGCCTGTGGAAACATTTTCATGACTAAGGCAAAACCTTTAGTATTAACAGTCATGTTAATACCTGTAAATAGTGGTTATGTGGCACATTAATTAGATCAGCTTGTTACATGCTAATAAGCAATCCAATTGTTCATTGCAACTATTATGGGCATAAAGTTTTTACATCTTGGATTTGGAAAGGATATTAAACATCTTCTAATCCAACCACTCACCTATTATACAAGTCACAGTCAGATCAATTAATGAATGCTTTACCCAACATATGTGAAGTATATTATCTCACTGAGGACTACAAGCTGTTTAAGAAAGTTTTTCCTTATAATTTCCATCCATTGGCTCTAATTCTGTCATTTGGAATTAGGACAAATCTATTCCTTCTTCCATATGCTTGTTCTTCAGACATTTTTAGAAAGCCAACCTGTCCCTTATAAGAATCTGCTTTCACAGGCTAAACATTCCTTCCCATCAAACCACACAACTTCTAACTATTCAGCAAGCTGATTGCTGTCTTTTGGATCTGCTCCAGTCTGTCAGTGTCTCTTTAAAAATATTGCTCCTACCCTAAACTTAGAGCTCTAGACATGGCCAAACACAGTAGTATATGGCATAGTGTGTGGGTACCTCCTGAACTCAAGGGATTGCACTCTTGCTGATTCAGTCTGAGATAATGAGCGGTTTTATTTTTTTAATCTATATTTACTCTATCGTTAATTCAGCATGGTATTAATTTGAATTAAGTAATTGAATGCCTGCACAGCACTGCAGTAAGTATGAAAGATATAATGGTGAATGCGATGTGGTCCTTGCCTCAAGGGACAGTGCCAGGGAAGACAGAAAGAAAACTCACCATTACACCAATGTTAAGTGCTGTGTGGGAGGCTATCTCCATTACCTCAGACTGTGTTAGAGTCAGTTCTATGTGGTGTTTCTGTGTCTTCATAAAATCTGTGTTAAATGAGTGTTCTCTATCCTGTACTTAACAAATGAGCTTTCAAACTTAAGAACAGGTCTTTAAACTTATTAAGATATTTTTAATTCCTGATTTTCTCCTCCAACTATTTAATTCTGCCTTGTTCTTTAAGGTAGCTAATGAAAATACCTCCATTATAAAAGTATAAAATAAACAGTTAAGTGTGTTTGGAAAAAGGTAAAGGAAAGGTGGAGACATAAGAAAGCCAAGTTCACAGACATACAAGCCACACAACCCTGTATATTTGCAGGAGGTGGCTGAAAATGTGGCTTAAGATTCCTAACAGACAAGCCAAAAGGGAAACAAGATCAATTACGAGATTTAACATATTCATAAGATAAAAACAAAGCAGTGATTCAAGATAAACACACATCACCAGATACTGAGACCCCCAGGGAAAATATTCCTGGGTCCTCACAAAGAATCAGCATCCTCAACGATATTGGATATGGTTAACAAACCTTAGTCCATGGTTTCTTAACTGACACTTCAGTGTCCACAATAGTATGATAACAAAGCACTATACAGGAAAATTAATTCTAGGAGGGCACCTCAGAAAACATGGTTTGAGTATGCTAGTCTCTGTGATCTTTTAAACTATGTGCTGAATCGTATCACTTCCCTGCTTAAAATACTCCAAGTTTTCTATTGCACCTGGAAAAAAATCCAGACTTCTTACTTGGCCCACGGGGTCCTGCGTGATCTATTCCCAGCTCACCCCTCCCACCTCATCACAGTCTCCTCACTAGCTTTCTCTAGACTTGGCTGCCTTAGAGTCTTCTTTCTACATGCTACTCCTCAGCCTGGAATGCTCTTCACGGAGCCCTTCCCATAGCTGGCTCCTTCTCAGCTTTCAAGCATCATCTTAAGTCATGCAGTCTCAGATGGGCCATCCTGTTCACTTTACCTAAGCGGAAGCAGCACCCCATGTGTTGGCTCTATAGCGCTTTCTAAATTTGTATTTACCTATTTATTTGCTAGGTAACCTATACGTTGCCTTACCTTCCCGGTAGACTGTCGTGTCTGGACCAGGTTTATTTCATGCACATTCTATGTGCCCACCACAAGGCCTAGCACATAGGAGGAAATCAATAGCGGTTGATTAAATAAATGATTGAGTAAAAAATTGAATAAACGATGATCTGAATTTTTCCAAGGATAAAATTTAGAATGCCTAGAGGAGTGAATGCATATATGTTAGGCAATATGCTGTTGCTACAACAACAACTTGGATTGGACAAGGATTGGACAGAAGATGATTCAAGGTTTTTTCCTCCAAAAGGAGCCTGAAATGCACATATTTTGCTTTGTTGTTTAGGGGCAAAAGTATATCCTTTGAGCATCAAACAGAGGACAGTTTAATTTTCACAAGTTCATTGTGAAAATAGGGAGCCTGGAGGAAATGAGCAACCCTTTCTCTACAGAGAGAGGCTGAAGGGCATAAAAAAAATTAATCTATCTTCCTTAGCTTTGAATCAGCCTCAAATTTTTATGCATGCCTGTTGTGCCTTCAATTAAAAAGTTGAACACCATTGGGCCAAGTGTTCTTCATGGACCCATTCTGCATCTGGGTTATCAACCCAACTTCATGCTCATAAACATCTTTTAATAATTCTTTAAAAAATTTTCTGGAGAGATTTAAATTAATTTATTAATTTATTGTCTGGTATTTCTAGAACCTATATATTTTTGCCCTGATAGAAAATAAATGTAATTGCTAGTTTGGGGTGTTTCTTTTCTTTTTTTTAAAGAATTGCTTAGATTATTAGACAGGATCTTTCAGTCCCTTAGGTGGAATTTGTCTGTTCTTAGAGACTTATTAGAGGCTTATCCTCATCTGCATCAGATTTGATTCTATAATCTCCTTCTCTGTCTTGAACAACAGTGAAGATATTTTCTTTATGTTGACTCAAATTATAATTTGAATATGAAAGGGAAACTTGCTCATTAAAGAAATCCTATGATGAATCCTTTGGGAAATTCTTTATTGATGCTCCAAAGTATCTGTTTTGTAAATGTTTGAGACTGCCCATTGAAAGGCACACCATTATTAAGATGGTATGCTGGAACCAGAAGGTTGATGACTGAGATTCCTAAAATATCATTCTGTTACCTCATCACCAATCAGTCAGAAGAATGTCCATGAGCTGATCTGGCACCCTGCAACACTCACTTCTAATGTTGCCTTTAAAAACCCTTCCCTGAAACCTGAACACAAAGGAGGTCAGGTCTTTTGAGCATGACCCACCCATTCTCCTTGATTGGTGCCCTGCAATAAATGCAGTACTTTCACCACAAAAAAAAAAAGAAAAGAAAAAATAATTGTACAATGACCTGCTGCCCTGGATCCAGTGTCCATTTTTATATATAATTGCTTCCCACCTGGTGTCATGCAACAGTTATGTACTAAGTAAAGTTTGGAAATAACCATGGCCCACAAACTGAAGAGGAATAAGACTGCAGGATTAATAATGCAATTGCGGGCTTCCCTGGTGGTGCAGTGGTTGAGAATCCGCCTGCCAATGCAGGGGACACGGGTTCGAGCCCTGGTCTGGGAAGATCCCACATGCCGCGGAGCAAATGGGCCCGTGAACCACAACTACTGAGCCTGCGCGTCTGGAGCCTGTGCTCCGCAACAAGAGAGGCCACAATAGTGAGAGGCCTGCGCACCGTGATGAAGAGAGGCCCCTGCTTGCCACAACTAGAGAAAGCCCTCGCACAGAAACGAAGACCCAACACAGCCAAAAATAAATAAATTAAAAAATAATAATAATAATAATGCAATTGCACTGTTTATATAGTTAAACCACATATGCCTTCTTGGATAAATTCAGCTCAGTACACTAAGAATATGATAGACTGTTTTCCCTCTTTATTCCTAACATAAGACCATTAATCTATATTTTAAAGAACGGAAAGTGGTGCCAGGAGGAGGAATGACATTAGAACACATCCCATACGGAGAGAAGCACTAAGAATTTGAGAAGGTAGCAACATAGCTCTCTAGAGCCCTAGATATTGGTATCAATGGAACTTGGAGGTGATTGGGAAGACAAATTTCAGTGCTTATGGCTGGGCAACAAGAGGAGGGACCTCTTTTAGGTTGGGAAGAATGATTTAACCAAAGGTGCTTCTGGTATAATTAAAATATGATTTTTTTGCTGGTATCTTGTTTGGCATAAATAGAAACAAAGCCACTAATTAACTCATGTTACAACTTCTTTCACCATTTCTTAGTGAAATATTTCTAACGTATATTTCGTGCCAGGCACCAAATGTACAAAGATGAATAAGACACTGCCCCCCTTCTCAACACTATGATTTATAATAGGAAAAGTTGAGGGTAGTTACAATTACAGGGCTGCATTACAGGTGCTACAACAGAGGTGCTCAGAGGGTGCCTGCGGGAGCACAGTAGGGTCAGCTAAATCGGAACAAGAGTAGACTCACACACACAGCAGAAAAAGTAGTGCTGAGGCTGGCGAGATGCAGAGCTGGGTGAGATGCAGAGCTGGGAGAGAAGGAGGGAAAGACGATATTGGGGGGAAAAGGCCCATGAAGAGAAAAAAAATGCATAAATAATTTCCTATGCTAGACACCCTTCTCCAGTTATTGAGAGATTAGTATCCCAAATTGCTGCATCATAGAGACTCTCAGATTCTAAGACTCAAGTTGGAAGGACACACCTTTCCATCAATATTCCTCTTGACTCTTGTCCCCTTGTCTCCACCGAAGCTCTAAATTCAGGGGATACCTCTCTGCTGCGGCTATTTCCTGGAGGTAATAGTCCTTTTAGAAGAAGGACTATGATGGATAATGGTAAAGAACTAAGAGGCAAACTGAATTCAGGAGTTACAGGCTTGGGCAGAAGGAAGAGGGATCTGCCGGGGAAGGCAGCAACAGTATGAAGTCCTGAATCTACCCATCAGATGGTACTCTGGCTTTGGGAAACAAGTTACCCTTTGTCTAATCATCTTTCAAAATTGGTACAATTCTACTTTTTAAAAAAAAATTAATTTATTTATTTTTGGCTGCATTGGGTCTTCATTCCTAAGCATGGGCTTTCTCTAGTTGTGGCGAGTGGGGGCTACTCTTCCTTATGGTGTGCGGGCTTCTCATTGAAGTGGCTTCTCTTGTTGCGGAGCACAGGGTCTGGGTGCCCGGGCTTCAACAGTTCTGGCATGCGGGCTCAGTAGTTGTGGCTCGTGGGCTCTAGAGCTCAGTAGTTGTGGCACACGGGCTTAGTTGCTTCATGGCATGTGGGATCTGCCTGGACCAGGGCTCGAACCAGTGTCCCCTGCATTGGCAGGTGGATTCTTAACCACTGCGCCCGGGAAGTCCCGGTACAATTCTACTTTTAAAAGCAAAGCAGGTTTCTAAACCTATATCAATAGTAGCTTCCCTTGAAGTTTCCTTATACTGGTGCTCCTTTGAATCAAGGGAAGAAAAGGGCATTGCTTAGCTTTTATACCTGTTTTGTACGGCCTTTCTGGGGGTAGGAGGGGGTGTTCTTTTCTGTTAGAGAATATATGTATGTGTACAAATATATAGAGGCTGTCCTGAGATTTCTCATGTTATTATTTCTCCAGAGCTTGATGTTTAACAAAGCACACAGTGGCCTCTGGCCAACCTCTGAGAGCACATCATAATAACACTGTGTCTTATGACACAAACCTGTTTAAACAGACCGAGTACAACAGAGGTAGCCAGGCATGGCTACCTTCTCCTTATGCTGCCCCACCAAGATGACTCAACACTAATCAATCACAGGAAAATACTAAGCACCAAAAATTTGTTTGCTGCACAGAAGGCTAGAACATATCAAAAGCTACTCTCAGTCTTTGATGAACTTAAAATACCCTCTTTCATTCCCTGACTTTGGGGGTCTCAAGGGCTGTCCTTGGCCTTGGTTTGTTTCTCAGTATGTTTTACCTTAGAAAGTCTAGTCCCACGGCATTCTGTTAATCAATCAGTGTACTGTTGCAGATCAAAAATGTAGGGCACAAAATGTTGTGGTATATACTACGATTACAATTAAAAAAATTTTTTTTAATGCATAGTAAAAAAAGATTAGAAGAAAACACACCAAAAAGATAATTATGACCATTTTTAGGATGGTGGAATTTGGATGATTTCTTTTAAATTTCCATTTTCCAAATATTCTATCACATGACTAATTATATTGCTTTTATAATAAGGGGATCAAGCCTAACCAACGATTCACGTCACGAAGTGTGGAGAAGAAACTTCAGACTTAACCTTACTTCCAGCTGCCTCTGTGTCTCACAGATGTCAGACAGAGACAAGAAAAATCTGCATACTGTCTAACACGGCTTGAACTTCCTTAGTGCCTCCCACAGTACTAGGCAAAACCTCAGTGTTCAAAAGAGAAAGAGAAAAAGAGAGCAAACAAACAAAAAAAATCTATGATTTCCTTTTCAAAATGTCTCTCACATCCATTCCTTCTTGTGTTATTGCCTCCACCACGTAGGGACCAGCCCTCTTGCCTAGATGATTCTGACAGTCCAACTTAGGGACCAGCCCTCTTGCCTAGATGATTCTGACAGTCCAACTTGTGTCCCTGTCTAACCCTGCCTCCTGAATACCATCTATCCTGAACACCACAGAACGTTTAGCTTCTCAGGATACCACTTTCATCATATTTCTCTCCTGTTGCAAAGCACCAAATAGCATCCCAGCTCTACCACTTACTGACTGTTTTAGTCTCTTAAGGTTTCCCTTTCCTCATGTACATGGGTTTATATGTATATATTACTTACCTTGTATACACATAAGGGAAGCAAGTATATATGATTATCAGTTCATTTGAACCAAGAAAAACTAGTTGAAAAAAGATTTTGTATCATACTTCTTGAATGCTGCCTTTTGGGCAAGATTCAATAGGAGTGCTAAGAACTACCAACTGCACAGACCGAATCTCTAGGTATAGGAAACTATCTTTTCAGCTATTTTAAAACCTGAGAGAAATAACATAAAATATCCTTACAGTTATTTACCAAGAGCTGATATTTACTTCAGCTTTAGAGATATACATAAGCATATTAAAGTTCTCACTTCCCCAACAACAAGCAAAATCCATTTAAATAATATAGTGGTGACACTAGGAATCATTCAGATAAAGTGGTGTATGCACTTTTATCCAAATACTTCCTGAAAACTTACTCAGAAGGGCTATTTTTACTAGTGTACTTCAAATTCTAATTTAAAAAGAAACTATTAAAGACAATATCATTTTCTGAGAGTAGAGGAAGAGAAAGTGATTTTAAAGTTAAAAAGCAAAACAAAACAAATTTGGCCTATAATTTCTCAAATCTGGACTCAGAAGGTCCCTTGGGGTCCACAATCAGGGTTTGGAAGTCATTCTGTGGTTCTCTTGAATTTTGCACCAAGACAGCCCCTCCATACTGTATTTTTATCCTCCTGCTCTAAGTAATTTAGGTGAATGGGCCCAAGCATTTGGAATCAATTTTATTCATGAACTGTTTTTTGAACTCCTGCTCTGTGCCAGGCAACATTCTTAGTGCTGGGAATGCATCAATGATTAAGACAGACAGCGATCTCTGTCCTAATGAAGCTAATGTGGTAACCAACAAATACAATAGCATGGGTATATTTCCTTATGATCTGTGAGTCTCCAAGACTGAAGCTGTTTGCAAAATGTTGTGCATATTTTCACCTTTTTAGAGCATAGGTCTTTGGATTTCATCAGATTTTCAAAAGATGATGTAACTATCAAAATATTTTTTAAGTGGCTCTAAAATATAGTTCTAGAACACTTAGAACTGTGGCTTTGGAGTCAAGTCAGCTTGTATTCATAGTCAGGCTCTGCTACTTATTTACTACATGGGCTTGGACAAATAAAAATTAGCTCAATTTTCTGCATCTAAGTTTTCTCATCTATAAAACTGAGGTTAGGCCTCATAAGGCTTTTGTGAGGGTTAAGTTAGATTATGGATATGAAGCGCTTGGCGCACTGTGAGATTAGCATCCCCCCACCCCCTTGCTCTTATTTTACAGGTTTTGACCCAAAATATTACTGAGAAAATTGAAGCAAGTTCAAAGTACAAAGATAGAATAGGTTGCCTTTGATAGCTAGGAGGTCCTCATCCTTAGAGGATCTCAGTTTCAGTGTACTGGAAATGTCATAGGTTAGCGAGGAAGGTCCAGACTAAGAGTTTATGATTCTCTGAAATCAGCAACATTATATGTACCAAATGCGTGGAGGCCTAGACTTTTCTTTGGAGAGGATTTTATGACCCATTATACAGCCAAACTTTGTTCTTTGATTCCATGAGTAGAATAAATGCTTATTGTAAGCTATATAATGATATTTGGTACAATTCTCTTAGTATAACTCAGAGACACAATACTCATGATTATAATTAAATTGTCTTCCATTTGTTCAGAATTTTATAATTTTTAAAGATTTTAAATTATAAATTTAGGCTCTTTGTTTCACTTGATGATGGCAACAACCTTTAAGACAATCCTTTGAAAAGACCTGCCAGGCCTGGCTTGGTTTTCCCCCCAGTTGCTCTTGCAGCCTTAATAGTCACATCCTCCTTCTTGCTCTGTGTTCCCAGGACATTGGCCTTCTTTCCAAGGCATTGGAACACGCAGTTCCCTCTTCTTGGGCTATAACACCAATTACCCCCAGCGTGGCATAAGCAACCACTGCTCAACACTCCTTCCCTCAAGGACACTTTTCCTGTCGCCCTATGTAGCACCTGTACTTCTCCCTTGTAGCTTCTGACATAGCTGCATTATAATATTTGCGGGGGGGGAGATTATTTGATTAATATCTGTCTATGCCCCTAGTCTGTACATTCTTTGAAGGCAGGAACTATGTGTATTTCTGCTCATTATTGTATCACAGCACTTAGCCTAGTGCCTGGCCCACAGGAGTAGATAATAAATTTTGGCAGAATGGAATGCTGGATGAAAGGCATATACACAGATGGTATTTTCACTCTGTATGTGAGAAAATGAAGTGATCTGCAGAAGGGGATCTGACTACTCAGTAAGGATGAAGCATGGGGACCTGGTGACTTGACTGTTACTTTATCCCTCCTCCCCCACACCGTATCTTTTCTCTCTCTCCTCTTCCGGACTGGACTCTGTTCTAACTAAAGATGTCTAGTATACCTTTTACTTTAGTATGTTAAGTCTTGGTTTAAAATCAGGACTAACCTATGAAAACCCAAAGCTGCTGATATATGTCAAATGCCACTCCCAGTCAAATTCTTCTGCAGGGAATTTCCACCCTGAGTTTCTTTTTCTTAGAAAACCTGGACTCACCCATTTATTTTAAAATTGTTCTCAGAATCGCAGCCCTTCTTTCATTCCAAGCAGAGCGCATGCTCAGGAAGCCTTCTCATGTAGTAACTGGGGTAGAATTAGTGGAGGAAAGATTGATACAAGCCACAAAGCAACATTAACCCAAAGGAGAGTCATTGTGCTGCCCTGTGACAGTAAAGTTAGAGAAAAGATGACACAAAATCACACCTGCCTGGAGGAAGAGCGAAAGAGGAAAATAATGATGACACCTGCCACACTACCTAGCAGTGACGACATTCAATATGCCTGACGCTGTACTAAGAGGCTCTTTAAGGGAAGAACTAACTCTAAAGTTGAGTGTAAATAAATGCAGAATTTAGGCTAATTCGTCTTCACACCTAGCTGACATGATAGCTCACATTTTTTAACACTATGGGCCAGGCACCATTTTAAGTGCTTTACATACTGTATCTCATCTAATTCTCAAAACAACCCTATAAGGTAGTATTTTTTCCTAATTTTACAGATGAAGAAACTAACCATCTATCTTGCTGCCTCCCGACTCTTCTAGCTCTAGTTTTTCACATACCTAGTTGCCAGAGTTACCTTCTAAAGTATAGTTCTGATATATTATTCTTTCTACAGTATAGTTCTGACATATTATTTATAAACATCGAGAGGTCCCCCACTGATAAAAGGATGAAATCTAAATTCTTCAGTCTGGTATTAATGGTCTGTCATGGTGGACGCCCTTCTTATTGCCTGAAAAAGCCTTAAAATTTTTCATGTTTGGAAGGAAAGTGATTCTACCTCTGTCCCCACTGTCTGTTATGCTCCCTTCTTTGCTCCCTCAATTCCTAATCATTTTTCAAGACCTGACTCAAAGGCCCCCTTCTTTGGGAAGCCTTTCCAAGCCATTCTTGCACACACAGCTTCCTTTCACCTCTGCATTAGCACAAAACTTATTTCTGAAATAATCAGAGTACTTCATTTGGAGATGCTTTGTATTATCTCTTATTGATCTTATATTAAAAATTTCTAGAAGCCCATAATATGCCATGCACATCTTTGAACCTTCCTCTTTCCAGTCTTGTGACTCCCTCAGAGAGGCAGTGTGGTATAGGAGAAAGACCAAAGCTTGGGACCCAGCAAGACTTAGGTTCAAATCTTGGCCACTCTTACTGGTTAGGTGGCCCTAGACTTCACTTATATCTCTTAGCTTCAGTATCCTCGTCTGCAAATAAAGCATAATGATATATACCTTGCATTATACAGTCTATACTATGTCATTATACACAGTAGGGCTCAAGATATTATTACTAGAATTTATGATTGACAGATGATACAATAACTGTTGGCCAGATTCCTAAAGGAGCCTGAAGTCACACAAGGCATATTATATTAAGTATTGGTATTTAACTACCACTATGATCTGGCACTTGTCAGGGAGAAATGAAGGAAGACAAATCTACTATGTGCCAAAGACATCCAGGAAAAATTATTCCTATGAGTCGAAATGGTAAAGTAATGCCAAGCACTGGGCACATTCAGTGAGAAGGACTTCCAGAAGCCTTTTGTAGTTGAACCATAATTCCAGGTTATGTCTGATAACAAACTTTTCATGCTGGAAACCTTACCTAGGATCCTGGGGCAGCAGAAAGCAAAAGATTTCTAATCCTTTGATACTCACAGTGGGGTCAAAACCCAGCAACGTGGGCATCACCTGGGAACTTGCTGGAAATGCAGAATCTTGGGCCCTGCCCCAGACATACTAAATCAGAATCTGCATTTTAACAAGATTTGCAGGTGGTCAGTGGCACGTTAAAGCTTGAGAGGCACAGTTCTCATATAAGCCCCCTTTTTTCATCAACAAGGAAGATGAGTTTGTGGACTTTCCCAGGTTGTGAAATCTGTTAGCTATAGACACAGGCAGGGTCCAAAGGCCCTTAATTTTGAGGGTTTTGATCTTGCTGCAGAGACACAGATGTCTTACATGGTTAGGTGAATATTTTAGGCATCATATTTTTTACTATGATTTATCACTAAAAGTAAAATTATTTTTCTTAAAGATCTTATTGATTTAAATGGACTTTAGTTCTAAAAACAGGGCTAAAGTCTTTTATTGGTACTAAAATAGCTTAAAGCGTTACAGGAATGTGTTTTAGTACTTAACATTAATTTCATGATTAAATTCTGAAACTCCTCTTTTTTAAATCTTAAAAAAAATGTTTATCGACATTCCATTTGATTTAAAAAAAAAATCACCTTAAAAATAACTTATTTTCTCTGCAGACATAAGGATAAGAATTCTGTATAATTTTTAAACTCCATGTCTCCGAATCAAGGAATTCTGTAACTTTGAAATAAGAGTTTAAAAAAAAAAAAGTAGAAGTCAGTCCTCTCCTGGACATCTACACCTGTTGAAACTCTACCTGTCTCTTCAAGATCTATCCAAAATATTATTAAAATTTATAAATTTTATTTATAAAAATATCGCACCCCGGCAAGACATGATCTTGACCACAGTGAGCCCCCCAAAACATTTTATTTCTCTTTGACTGTGTTTTCTATCACTGTTATTTGTTAACTTTTCAAATTTACTCTACAAAGACTCGAAACATTCAAAGCTTCATTAACTCAGCAAATATTTACTGATAGTCTACAGTGTGTCTGAGACTGAGAATACAATGATGAACAAGATTGAAATAGTTAATATCCTGCCTTCAAGGAGCTTCTACTGCGGTTACATATTAAGAATGTTGACCACAATCAGCTGACAAAAAAAGCCCATGAGAGCTTCAAGTATTTCATCATTACACTGATAGCTGTTAGCTCCAAGCTTTTGATGTCAAATTGCCCACAAGCACCAGGTAGGTTCATTTATCCATTCTTTCACCAGACATTTAATGAGCACCTATTCCTGTACCACAGTCACTAAGCCCTCAAAGAATTGACAGATGATGATTCAGGGTGAGTTAAAGAGGAGCATTCCACACAAGCCTGGGGATAAAATTAGGGGTAGGTGGAGTCTTACATCTTTTATTCTCTGTATCCTCCACAGTGATTCGCAGAACACCTTACACAGAGTAAACATACCACTTCTTGGGACTTCCCTGGCAGTCCAGTGGTTAAGACTGTGTGCCTCCAATGCAGGGGGCACAGGTTCGATCCCTGGTCGGGGAACTATGTGCCGTGCAGCCAAAAAATAAATAAATAAAATTAAAAAACAAAAACAAATGTACAACTTATTCATCAAGAACATAAAATTCACCTTAGGGAATAGACAGCAAATCAGCTGTATATGTCCTTATAGTTAAAACATATCCATGTGGATTATAAATTTTTTACCAACAGGAATATTCATTAATTTAACAACTATTTTTTATTTTTTATTTATTTGTAGTGAGTACCTACTATGTGCCATGCACTATGCTAAGTACTGAGCATAAAGAAATAAGATGTAGACCTCCCCTACATGGGGAAGACAACAAATAACAACAGTTAAGGTACCCTCTAGTATTACAATATATTAAAGCACAAGATTCTATGGAAATACACAGGCAGGCCTTGTCACCCATGAGCAATTTGGGGAGGGCTTCAGATCCAGTTTAAAGGTTGGCATATAGTCTCTCTATCTGTAACTTAGCAGTAGACCCTGCATCTACTAAAGCCTGAGCTAGGCATTAGGGCTTCACATTTTATGTTACTTTTTCTGTGCTTATACTATACCTATCATCTCTCCCTTTGGGAAGCACACATAAAAATGTGAATCTTCTTGGTCACAAGCTACCACAAAATTTTCATTTATAATCAAATGTTTAAAACAATTACTGGTAAAAGAGCAATTGTGGTGTTTCTTTATTAGTCAGTTTTATCAAAGGGATCGTTTTTTACAGAAGTTTCTGGGCAGACTTCCATTGTTTCATTCTGACATTGGATTTCTTGGCCCTCAAACACCAAGGGTCTGTATTTGGAGGGACAATAGTCCTGCTCCACTTGGAGCTTTATAGTAGCAATTGCTTCAGGAGATCTGGCAAAACCCACTCTATTGATAGTCACTGGAGGAAGAACAATTATATCACAGCCATCTCCTCCTATGATGACTGTCACTGTGGCTCTAGAATTAGTACATTTCCCAATTAACTGTTGTTCATTTCTTCCTTTGATTATTCTAACTAAAATGTTCCTGAATATATAAATGAAACACAGTGCATGGAGAAAATAGAGCAGGAGTGGACATGCCTGGGATGGATGCAAGAATAGAGCTTATAGTACATTTTAAAAAAATGTTGGAAAAGCATCTGTCAATATGCATATCTGCATTTCTTAAAGGAATTAAACTTGGACCCGATCAATGATCAAAATTTTTTTTTAAATAAATCAAAGTTTTTTTTTTTGTTTTGTTTTTTTCCTTCTGCTTTTTTATTTATTTATTTATTTTAGGCTGTGTTGGGTCTTCGTTTCTGTGTGAGGGCTTTCTCTAGTTGTGGCAAGTGGGGGCCACTCTTCATCGCGGTGCGCAGGCCTCTCACTATCGCGGCCTCTCTTGTCGCGGAGCACAGGCTCCAGACGCGCAGGCTCAGTAGTTGTGGCTCACGGGCCTAGTTGCTCCGCAGCATGTGGGATCTTCCCAGACCAGGGCTCGAACCCGTGTCCCCTGCATTAGCAGGCAGATTCTCAACCACTGCGCCACCAGGGAAGCCCAATGATCACATTTTTAATCAAATGTCTTGGCAAAATATGATTTGTCTTGTAGGATTACCAACTTCCTCCCACATGGTG
Organism: Balaenoptera borealis; assembly: GCF_965194805.1. Lineage (NCBI taxonomy): Eukaryota > Metazoa > Chordata > Mammalia > Artiodactyla > Balaenopteridae > Balaenoptera > Balaenoptera borealis. Next base: position 10,785,859 of record NC_138877.1, read on the forward strand.
CCTGATGGTTGCCCACACTCAGTGTGTTGTGAGCCTCCTCTGTGCTCTGAGGTCAGCAAGACCACCAGGGATCTGATGTTGGTCACTTTGCTAGGCTCTTTCAACAAGTACTTAATTCTGTGATTCTTTAACAAGCACAGCTTTCTGCAGACTTAATACTGATCTCAGACAGCAGTTTAGATTTAATGGGAACCACTGATTATATATTAGACATATTGTTGAATTCCAAGAATTCAAAAAATTTTCTTAATATAAAAGTTCCATCTGTGCAGTTCTGATGTAGAAGAGCCTACATTACAGTGAGTTCAGGCCCGGCCTCCTCTATGACACTTGGAATGACACACTCATTCTTCCTTCTCTGAACTCTTCATGAGTTTGAAGTGAGATTAGAGAGTTGTGGGTTCAGGTGATGGATCAGGGGTCTAGAAGAAGCTGCAGAGCTACAGGAAGGGAAGTCAGAGTCTTCACAATAGGGGCAACAATGAGAACTGGAGTTGTGGGTCAGCTGTCTGCAAGGAGACACCTGACCAAACAAAAGGAAGGCTGAAGAGAGAAGCTAATGCATGTCTACATTTACAAAGTGAGGCAGACAGTGGGCACAGAGGGTAAGAGATCCAGAGAGAATAGTCATATTCAACTATTTTTTCATTCAAAAACACTTAACAATGATCCTAAAAAAGCACTGGCAGGCAGCTGTGATCATCTGAAATAATCATCCTGAGTTTAGGATTTCCTATTCCTACTCAGAACACTTGTCAGAGTTTCTTTTAAATTTGCAATTTTTCACAGTGTGCAATAATAGCAGAAAAGACAGCCATAAGGATGTATCAATATTCTAAACTGGGAATGGATGAGACAGGAAGAATCTCTTTTGAGTAAAAGGTTTCCCTCCAAAAGGGGGGGTTGAGGATGGGGACAATACATGTTCTTAAGCCCTGACCAACCTATTCCTAACTTTTGTGTTTTTCTTCTATGCAGCATCACATTTCTAGTAATTGACAAGTATTAAAAATTATCTACTCAGATTCATTTTTTAGAACCTTCATGTAGGGTCCACTGACATTATGCTATACTGCTGGGAAGTACGGGGATGTACATGGAGAAATAATATACACTTGTAGAGGCCTTTGACTTCCCAGTCTTTGGAAAGTCAGGAATATAGCAACACACATAGTGGAGCCATCTCTGCTCCTTTCAACTGCCAAGTCTAGGTGGCAGCAGGCAACTGTCACTCACTTAGTTCTTGGGGGAGCATGCTGCTGGATGCTGATGGATCTTCCAGATATCGATCAGTTAAAGAGAAGATTACATGAAAAGAAATCATTATGGGATTGCAAAAGGGAAATATAATTTTGAAAAATATCTTCCTAGGATTACAATAGAATGTTTTGCACCCTCCAACCTTCTTCTCTGTAAGTGAAAGTTATACATCTCTAGGCTGTAATTCAGTACATGTGCACAGACAGATAAATAGCAGTAATTACATCATTGCAGGCAACTTAGGAGGGCAGGTTAATAAAATACTGCCAACTCTCTTGTGATATTAAACTTGCATTGCTGGTTCTTCTTTCATATTTATAAAGAATAATAAACCAAACGAATGTGAGCATTCATAAAATGTTATTAATATTCTGAATTTTTCAAAAATAGAATGCTTTCTTATTTCACCCTGAATAAAATTCAATATATTAGATATAATCTTTCAGCTTCTACTCATTGCGTATAATACTTCTAGAGAAAGCAGGATGTAGTAGAAAGTATATGGAATTTAGTAAAGATCGGGGTTTAAATCTCAGCTTAAGTGACTTCATTAGCTGGGCTCTTGGGAAGCCTACTTAGCCTCTCTGAGCTTTTGTTTCCTTATTTGTAAAATAGAGATATGAAGTATCTACCTCATAGCATGATTTTGAGTACTAAATCAGATAAAGAAGGTGCTTTGTTAACTGTAAATATTAATTGTAATATTATTTACATGTTTCATCACTTCTAGCCTAAAGTTATTTATTTCTTTATTCATTTAGTAAAAAAAAAATAGTGGACTCCTTTTAGGCTCTGGGGATACAAATATGAAATTATAAGGGGTTAGAGGTTCAAGAGAATACTGTGGGCTCAGAGATAGTAGGGGGCTGTGATAAGAAATGAGGCCAAAGGTGGCACCAAGTCATGGTCTCAACATAGGTGGAAAGTAACTTAGTAGGTAAGAGACATTGTTTATACTATGCTTTTCTTGCATGTGGATTATCTTATGAAGTTCTATGTAAAAGGAAAGAAGATGGTGTGATTTTTTACAATTACGGAAAAACACTTTACCATTACTGTGAGAAAAAAGAATAATGCTATGGGATTTGTCCACTATTGAATATGCAGTTCCTATCAGAACAAATGATTATTGGTTTTCTTTAGAAAATTGTGCTTGAAGCATTGCATGAAATATCCATGCTTTGCTTTACAAAATACACATAAAAGCTATAATAACATTTAATCAATAAAACATTTTAACTGTTTATCTTATGGTTTCCTTTGCTTTGACTATAAAATCTGAGGTACCATAATTTAAGTCCATGCATTTATTAAAGAGAAACAACTCATTTTGCCTTAAGGAGAAAATGTTGTATTCCTTTTTTCCTTTTTCCTTTTCTCTGAATGGCAGTCATAGGTTCTAGATGCCACCTAGCTGGGGAAGATAGTCTTTCAAGTTGGAGTTGCCTTGTCAGGGGCATTTTTTAACCTAAATTCCTATCTTGAGAAATTGCATCATGCCTTTCCTACTCCCTCCCTTATTTTCGGCCCCTTCCCTTCACCCCACCCTATCCTCTCATTTTCTATGATTCTACACTTCAGCATCTGTGCTTGACTCAGGGTGCAGGGTAAAGGTCAAGAGATGGCATCACTAAACAAGAAGAAAATGAGAACTCTGTCCATTTCAATGTTTTTGGCATGCATACATGTTATACTTTTTTGCTATGTAGACTTGTCCCTTCCAAATGAGTCAGTTTAGATGGTAACGTTAATTTATTTGAGTAGACATGTGGCAACATCGCTTTCTTCTACAAATCAAAACAAACAAAAACTCTGCTGGATAAGTATGTGAATACCTGTTACTGGATTCAGAGACTTAATAGGTAAGAGACATTGTTCACACTGTGCTTTTTGGATTTTATTTTGGAACATCTCATTCAGATCAAAGTGATAACAAAATTTGTAATAATAGACAACAAAAATTCCATGAAGAGTGATCCCTTTGTTGAGCCAGGTGTATTAGAATTCTACTAGAAGTCTTTTCTTAGGTAATGACATTCTCAGTTCTCCCTTAGCCAATTGTAGTGAGTTCCAAAATATTTAGATCCCAGTTAGTAGAACTCACGTTTTGAACTCAAACCCATAATTTCCTTTTAATCGTCTAGTAAAACAGCTATCTTTGCTGTTGAGTATTTTCAAAACACTGTAGATTTCCTGGGAACATGAATAAGTAAGAATTGTATAAGCATCTAGTAAAAAGTAAGTATAATTTAAAGTAATTTAAAGTAAAAAGTAAGTATAATTTAAAAATATTGTTAGGAAGATTTTTTTTTAAATTTATCGTAAGTTCATTGTTCTAGATAGCTGGGTTTTTTTGGGGGGAGTGTTGGTGGTTTTTTTTTTTTTTTTTAGATAAGGAATTTAGAATGAAGAATCTGCTACCTTAGTGGGAAATTTCATTACTATGTAATACGAATAAATGCTTACTTTATCAATTAAAGTTCACATGAATCCAACAAGCAGAAGCAACCAACCCCACTGAATATTTCCATTTGTATGCCCTTCAGACATCTTGATTTGGGGTCAGTAGTCCTCGACCCTTTGCCCCCGCCTTGTAAGTCTTCATGCCTAACTGTCCTTGTGCGTGCTGTTGGTCCTTGCCATAGCACCCTTCCCTCCTCCCCAGCCCTTGGTGAATTTCTATTTTATTCTTAAAAATTCATCTCAAGAGTCACCTATTCCGAAGAGCACTTCACAACCCACTCATCCAAACTCACACCTTCATCTACTTCACCTAATTTGTTGGCTCTCTGTGATACTCCACAGAACACCAAGCAAAATTTTCATCTGTCAGGTAGCTGGATTCAAACCCAGTTCTGTCAGAGCACCAAAGCTGGTGTCCTTCTCTAATAGCAGACTGCATTGGTGCTTTATCATCATCTGTCTAATACCTAGTAATCAAGTTAAGACTAGACGTTGCCTTTTTATAATCACAGTATTTGGTGGTATACTCTGTTGAGAATGTATGCGATTACTAGGAATATTTAGCTTACAGAATGAGACAGAGCGAAACACTTTTTTTTTTTTTTTTTTTAAGTTTAGGAGAGCTCACCCTTACACTGACATTACAAAGGTTTATAAAAAATGTGAATGATGTGTGTAATCTATAACATCCTTGGGAAGAAACAACATAAAACACTTTCTAAAATATTTTATCAAACTAGAACACAGTTCCCCTTGGATGCCTGTCTTAGTAATGCAAATGTGAAGAAAAACTACAGAAACTTGATTTAGCACATGAAAGCTCCTGGTAAAACTTCACTTCTCCACTCCATCAAATTCATCAAATCTTTCCATTGAACTGAGACCTTGCAAGAATATTCTGTATGATATAAGCATCTGATCAACCTCATTCAATAGAGGTTGGGAGTCACAACTGTGTATTTATATGTATATACCAGACTTCACATTTTGTATGTATACAGAGACTTCCTTCAGGGACTTTCAAATGGCTGCCTGTGGCATGAGAAGAACACCCTTAAAGACTCCTAAGTGTCTCAGGATTATCTACTAACAGCAATGGCATTTAGGGACTCTTTGTGATCCCTTCACACTTAAGTGAAACAATGTTTGCAGATTTCAAGGATAGTGTACTTTAAGACAAATAATCCCAGACTCTGTGATTTAATAGACTGGGAATAATTTCAAAAGAAACTTTAGGAGTAAAATTGAAGTTATCTACCTTTTAATTTTGCTAGGTCAAGGCATTCAACAACACCACTATCATTTCATTTTAAAAATGCCATTTTTAAACATCAAAAAGAAGAAAAGCCATAGCCTCATAGTAAAGGAAAAAATGACCAGTCAGAAGCCTCAAATAACATTTTCCCCATGAAATCATGAAAGTTTCATCAGGCTGCCATTCAGGCACCAGTATTTTGGGAGCAATGGTTGATGCACCCAGATGGTTGTAAATCTATCTTTTAAATGCCATGGGCTTTTGTGGTGTTTTGAATCTTATTTACCATGTGGTTCTTGAAGTTAGTAAGTATAGCCCTTTAAAACTCAGGTTCATGGAGGCACTGAGCTTTGGTAATAAAATGGAAATAATTACCATGATGTATAGTTTATCTTTTAAAGATTATATAAAGATTATATTTATTTTAACATGGTTTATAAGGTGCTTCACACTCTGCCTTCAGCCCTTCTCTCCAACCTGTCTCTTACTTCAGGCATCCTCCAGAACACGTGCTACCTCTTATTTGTGGTTCTCCCATCAGAAATATGCCTCTGAACCTTCTCTGCCAAAGAGCTTCCAATCATCCATCAAAACACAGAAATGACTACTCTTTTGTAAAGTTTTCCCAGTCATCTGGTTACAAAGCATTGGATTTTAATAATAAGCAACATAGAATATCAGCAGTCTTGGTTTTGGTTGGTAAATTAAAAAATAATAAAATTAGTAATATAAAATTGACACTTTATAGTGTGACCATTGTGTGCCAGAAGCTGTCCCAGGATGGGTTTTTCATTACCTCTAGTCTTCACGGCACTGTTGTATGATTGGTGTTATAATCTCAATTTTATAGATGAGGGAAAATAAAGTCCAGAGACTTAAGGAGTCACTTGCATAAGGTCACACAGCAAGCAGGTGATATTGCTGGGAGCTAAACTCAAGTGTGTCTGACTCCAAAGCTTGTGCTCTTTCCAATACATTGTGATGCCTCTGAATTGGATCTCAAATTATACGCATCAATAATGTTATTGAGACATACTACAGCACCTACGTGGGACTTATGTACTGCCTTCACTTCTTTACCTTCCTCTCTACCTCCAGCAACCCACTCCTTCAGGTTTTGGTTCCCACCACCCCAGCACAACCTCATTTCTCAACGACCTGCATCTTGCCAGTTCAATGATAATTTCTCGGTCCTTATCTTCACCGACATCTCAGAAGTTTTTGACACTTTTGGTCACACCCTTCTTCCTGAAATTCTTTCTTCACTCGGCTTCTGAGATATCATGCTCTCCTGGTTTAGTGTCACCTCAGTTTATCATAGGGTTCTTACCCTGCTGACCTCTGAGGCTATAGTGCCTCAGGGCTAATTCCTTGCCTTCCTCTTTTCTGCTCATAAATATATATCCAAGAAATTTGAAAACATATGTTCACACAAAAATATATACATGAATGCTCACAGAAGCATTATTCATAATAGCCCAAAAGTGGAGACAACCCACAGGTCCATCAACTGATGAACAGATAAACAAAATGTGGTATATCCATACAATATTATTCAGTCATAAAAAGGAATAAAGCACTAATACCTGCTATAGCGTGGATGAACCTTGAAAACATTATGTTAAGTAAAAGAAGCCAGACACAAAGATACCTATTGTAGGATTCCATTTATATGAAATATCCAGAATAGGCAAATTCATAGAGACAGAAAGTAGCTTAACTGTTGCCAAGGGCTGGGAGAAGGGAGAAATAGGTGTGACTACAAATAAGCATTTTGGGGTGATGAAAATGTTCCAGAATTAGATAGTGATGATGGTTGTACAACTTTGTGAATACACTAAAAACCACTGAAGTATATACTTTATAAGGGTGAATTTTATGTGAATTATATCTCAATTAAATTTTTTTCAAATAATGTGATTTAAACAATAATTAAATTATCTCCTGTGAAGACAGAAAGGCAGCACAATGGAAAGGGCATTGAATCAGGGGACTTGGGTACCTACCACATTTCGGCTACCAAGATCACTACGATGGTGAGTCAATCACTTAACTTCCCTGGTCTTTAGTGAGAACTTGTAAGATAAGATGTTGGACTCATAGATGATCTCTAAAGTCTCCTTCAGTTCCACAGCTCACTGTTTATAAGTCTACACAAAAACTCAGAATTTGTACAAAAACACAACAGAGATAAGATACATACTTGTATGCTCCTTATTATACTTCCAGTATAGATGAGGCCCTACAGCCTGAGGGGTGAGAGCACACTTTTGGAGGAACCAGATGTCCAAGCTGAAAGCCCTGCCTGGCGGCTTGCTAACTGCCTGACCTTAGACAAGTTACTTCACCTCACTCCACCTCAGTTTCCTCCTCTGTAAAATTGGGTAACTGTAGTGTCTACTACTATAAATGTTAAATGAGCTTATATTTTAGAGATCAGTAATCAAGAAGCCTACTAATAGATGTTTAAAACAAAACAAGGTGATGACAGCTTTTGGCTACTTCTAAGAGCAATTGTTGAATATCTAGACTGTAGCAAGCCATGTAGTTAGTGATTTTTTTTCCCCAAATGTTCTTTCTTTTAATCTTTTCACAAAGAGTAGGGGTACTTATTTTACACGAGAAAATAGAGTTGGCTCTGTTGAGTGACTTGGGCCAGGATCTCTTACTCTAGGGCTCTTTTTTCCCCCTCACAGAAGCCACCCACTAGGATTCCAGGGTCTCGCCTGCACTGGAATCAGGGCGGTACAGGTTTCTTGGAGCGGTGTGTGTAGCTATTAGCAGGAACTAGTGTGAGAAAATGGCATTCTTCTGAACATGACCCTAATGTTTCAGGTCCTCCTCCCAGCTCTCCTCAGATGACTTTTTCAGAACCTGGAAATTCCCAAAGTATACTCATACTACATATTCTATGTATGTTTCTCCAGATCACATTACCCACAGTTTTTTTTTAAAGATCAAAAGATTGACTTTCCATGTATACTATTCTAAATGGAAAACGGGACTAGCAAACTTTCAGTCAAAGATGTCACACCCTCCATCATTTAGGTGAGTGAACACACATACATTCTTCCATTAGAAACATATTGTTAAAGGTCAGTCACAGACTAGTCGTATTTCTAATTCTGGGTGTATGGAATAATCTAGATTTTTAAGGACATTTAAAAGTTACACAATCGGGGCTTCCGTGGTGGCACAGTGGTTAAGAATCTGCCTGCCAATGCAAGGGACACGGGTTCGAGCCCTGGCCCGGGAAGATCCCACATGCTGCGGAGCAACTAAGCCAGTGTGCCACAACTACTGAGCCTCAACTCTAGAGCCCACAAGCCACAACTACTGAGCGCACGTGCCCCAACTACTGAAGCCTGCGTGCCTAGAGCCCATGCTCCGCAACAATAGAAGCCACGACAATGAGAAGCCTGCACACCACGATGAAGAGTGGCCACCGCTCGCCGCGACTAGAGAAAGCCTATGCACAGCAATGAAGACCAAACACAGCCAAAAATAAAATAAACAAATAAATAAATAAATAAATTTAAAAGTTACACAATCAACTTTGTGGGGATCATTAAATATTGTGTTTTTAAAATAATATTTAATGTATTTAATCTGCTGGAAATAACATTTCATTGTTCAAAACTGACTTAATTATTTCTAGGCAGGCTTGTTCCATCCTCTGTGCTTTTGTATACAGCAATCTGTGCACGTAACAACCCTGATTTCTATGATCTCTATTCATGAATAATGCTAATGAATAATAAACGCCGACACTTTAAGCACTTACCCTGCACCATCACCATTCTCTTACATACCTTACCTTATTTAATACCACACAACAAAATGATGATCAGCCCTATTTTATAGATGAGAAAACTGAGTTTGAGTGGTGAAATATCTTGCCTCGAGCCACACAACTGGGAGATGGTAGCAGCAGACACAGAATCGGGGCTCCCCTCCTTTCTGGACCTCACCACAAGCACTTACCTCCCTCTCCGGCCAAGCCAAATTCATCTCTTTTCAGAGGCCTTTCTACAAACGATCTTTGCTGATCGGAATTTGCTTTTTTCCTTCTTCTTTCAGTATTTATAAACTCAGTTGGTAGAGCATTCATTTGTAATTTTTGGTAATTTTTGTGATTTTTAAAGTATCATCAAAGGTACTTCATGCATCAGGTTAAATTTTTATTTATTTACGAAGAAGAGACTCTGTTCTCTCTCTCTCTTTTTTATTCTACTGTGACCTATGAGCAAAAGAATGTTCTCAATAAAGTAGGTGGTCAGCAGACCCCATCAATTCACCACTCATTCATCACAGTGTTGCAATTAGCATGTGAGCAACTGCCTAACAAATATTCTATCTCATTTCAAAATCGACTTCATTTATTAATTTCATATCACTACTCATCAGTGTATCTAATATCCTCACTTATATAACTTTTCAAATCTGATGATGACAATCAACAAGAATGGCTTATATTTCTTCATAATGTACACAATGTACAAATAAACAGCCACAAGTCTTAGTAACAGGAGTCTTCAAAACAATGCAATCAATAAAATCTTGTCTGACAGGTGGAAAGAGCCCAGCATCTGTGGTTTATGCTGTTCTCTGTATAGCTGGCTGAGAAGTTAAACCACCAGAAGTGCATTAGAAAATGTATCTCATATTTTCATTTCCTAATAAATGAACCAGAAATTATATTCTGCAACTTGGAAAGGCATGTTTTCTTCAAATAAAACTTGAACACTTAGATCTGTTCATAAAAATGTAGAGCATCTTAAAATATGAACAAATGCTGGAGTTTTAGGAGTGACCTAACAGCTGCTGCACATACAGATGTGATATAAACACTGCAGAAACGTTATTCGGCTATTCAGAAATAGGATCTGGAAAGCCTTCTATTTTGGTACACAAGAGTTGATTTATTTTCCTCTTTCTAAACCAGGTCTTCCAGAAGTTAGAAAGAAAAGACTGCCATATTTAAAACCTAAATCAATACATGCCATGATAATGTTACATAGTTCACATTTCTACTAATTTGAACTGATATTCCAGTTTCCAAAAGATCTACAAGGCCACTGTAGATATTAAATGAAGGTTGCCATGCCATTATGAACAAGCAATAGTATGATTTTCTTCTGAGACACAAAAAACAAATACTTTTTTTTCTTTTTTTTAGAAACAGAGGTGGAGAGAGAGACAGGTAAGAACTGTAACAGAATAAAAGAATAAATCTGAAGTCCCAATATTTTTTCTTTCAGCCAGAAAATGAGTAGCACCAAGCAGAGCCACCGTGGCACATACACAGAATAAAATGTGAAGAGGGTCTCCCAGGAATGTGTAATGCTGTGTTAACAATGCCCACCAGTTTGTCCCCTGCTGTGTCTCCAACCACACCAGTTGCCTTCCAGTCCCTGTTCTGACCCAAGTGCTTTCCTGATTCTGAGCCTTCACATATGCTGTTCCCATTGCCTTAAATGCTTTTTATAAACCTTTCTGCTAAGAAATTTATACTATACTCTAGAACTTAGCTCAAATGCTGTTCCTCAAGGAAGCATTCTCCAACCCTCCAGATGCTGTCAGCCCCCTTTCTACACTCCTATAGCGCCCTTCCTTCTACACAGCACTTTCCACAATTGTAATTAAACAATTAAATGTGCTGTTTGTTGTATAGATAAAGTCAATCTATCCTTAGACGCCAAGTTTTAGGCGACTCTTGTTTTTCAGCTGTAACCACAACACCCAGCAAAGTGCCCTGGACCCACAAAAGAGCGCTCAGTATATTAATACTCATACTTTCACCGCAAAGCACTATCTCCGATCTCCTGCTTTCCCATTTTCCTATACTTTCAACTTGATACTCTGGCCTTCAATTAAGTTAGGGCCAAGGAACAATGGGTTTTGGCAAAAAATGTGGCCAGAGATGTACCTCACGCTCATGAGAAGACTACTGGACCCCACAAAATGGCTCTGGTAAGAAACACCCCCTTCCCTTGCTCCTTGGAGCAGTCTGATTTCTATTCTAATGTTATTCCCTTTTGGTCTGGTTTCACAGTCTCTACTGAGAAAAAAGTAATGACGGATCTTCTTGCATTCCTCTTGGGAATTTCATAATGCTATTTCCACAGCTGACGATCACTTGGACTTCGGTGGGGAGGGAAATTTTTTTTAAAAGTGCAATATTTCACAACAGCTGAAATAATTTTCTGCCAAAGCCTGTTCTAAATTCAAAGCATGTCTTCTCTGTATACACAAGGCAGCCAAAGGTCTAGAGATATAATGTGACATATGAATTTAGCACTTTAATATGCAAAAACAGAACAGATATTTTTATATACTACTAATGATAATAACTGCTATTGACTCTAAAGTAAGCAAATCTAAATTTGTTTTCAAGTTAAGCGTGTTACTTGAGAATATTCGAAAACATTTGCTAAAGGGGTGTGAACAGTGCAGACTCTCATCAAAATCCATCTGTCTGAATCTATTAACTGGCATTTCCCCAGCTGGGGCATTCCTGCATAACAAAAGCTCCTTATGCTGAGGGTAAGGGCTGATACCTAACTTAGACACTGGATTTATTTTATCCAGAATTAAAAGTTCTAAATAAATTTTGTCAATGTGGGTCTTTATGACCCAGCTATATCAAACACAAATCCAAAAGTTGATGTTGAATAGAGAATTCAAGTTCAAGATTCAAAGTCAAGGTATTCATCAAGACTGTTTTTTCTATTAAAAAAAAAAAATCCTCCACAGCTTGTTCACAAAAACATCTTGAAAATGCTCATGTAAATTCTTCAGGGAGGGGGATGTTGTGTTTCATCACCTTCCTATCCCCTACTGACCTGACTGCTATTTTTCGCTCAGTGTTAATGAACAGATATTATATGTGATTTTTCAAATGTGTATGTTTTCAAGGGATTAAGATATTTGGATTACCTAAATTAAAAAAAAAGAACAGAAACAAACAAACAAAAAACCCCTCCATTTCCATCATCTAAAAAGGTTAAAGGTTATATGTGTCTTTTGAGTACATTGAAGGTAGTAATAAATACTTGCAGATTGATGATCATATATTGATCTTCTATACCTATGTCAAGTTTATCCCTAAAACCTTCCCTTCTGAAAAAAGGAGCTGCTTTTCTAGGCTCTGCAGTAAATGCCATTCCTACTGGCCCTGGCTGGGTCTGTTTCACTGCCACTAATTTTTTTCTTCCTTGTACTCAAAAGTATGTATCATACATTTTCTCTCTCTCTTTTTAGGAAGTGAACTGAAAGGATTCTGAACTTAACATCAAAAAAGTTTGCCATTAGTTTGCTTGAGTATCATAAGCTACTTGTCATTCTCTGAAAACATCATGGGCACAACTGTGCTTTCAGGGCAACCAGCAGTACTTCCTACTGATGCTGAATCGTGAAGGTTCAACTTAACTCTTATCTCTAGCCTTCATCCAACCCTAAAAAGGCTGACATATCAGACCTCAGTAGCTCCAGAAGAGTATAGGATGAAGGCCTTTCCCAGACACTCTGCTTGCTGTCATCAAGCAACAGCTCTGCCCACAGACACCTCCTGATTATGCTATACATAGAGAAGAAAGAAAATGAATAAAGAAAATTCAAAATTAATATAAAATCTTGATATGACCTCGAATCTCTTTCTTCACAAAACCTTTTTATGTGAGATACTTTAAAGAATTTTAATTTTAATCCCCTTCTCTTGCCCATCCTGGTATGAGCTGGATTAAGCTATCCAAGTGTTACTTGCCAGAAGGACAGGAAAAGAAGGGGGAAAAAGAGCCAAAAAATGCATACACTGCCTCCTGAATTGTCCGACACATAACTTATGAAATTTAGAAATTCATCATCAGTCCTATGAAGTCTAACAGCGTCTCTGTTACTGACAGCACAAAAGTAAAGCTGGAAGAATACATAATTCATTAACTTATAAGAAGTGAAAAGGAGATTTATCCTCAACTTCCCCTCTGCCAAAAACATGAGCACTACATCTCAATGGAGTTAAATACAAGAGCTTCCTTTCAGAACAACTGTAAAAATCACAGGATGTATAAAATCATTTTAGTAGGTAGAAAGAATAAACAGGAAATCCCCTGCACCCCAACCTGGCATTAGTCTAGCTGCTCCTTATGCTGGAGGAGTCCTGAAGAGATCAAACCAGAGCTTCTGTGGGAACTTTCTTTACTCAAGCACCACTTTCGCACACTAAAGTTTCACAGAGGCCATCAAGGTAAGAGGTTAAATTTGAAATGAAATTTCATTTTGGTGTATTTCAATCCAGTAATGTAAACCACACATAGTAAGTAGTAAACTATGAACTGAGCTCTTGTTTTAAACTATTGTTTTTGGTTTTCTTCCTGTATTCAGGCATTTAGAGAAAGGAAAGGAAACCATATTTAGAGCATCTGCTATGTGATAAAATGGTGTTTTCGAAGTGTGTCCCACAGACCTAGAGCTTCACAATTCTCTGCAAAGCATCTTAAAAATGCAGGTTCCTAGATCTTCATCTGCTCAACCTGACTTTCTCACCATTGGATCCCAGATTATGTATATTGAAAAAGCACGTCAGGTGATTCTTCTGTACTAAAACGTGAGAATTAATTAAATGACTGTCTAAATGCATTCACATAGGTTATCTTATTTAGTGATTTAAGAAAGTATATACAAAGCAGAAATAGACCCACAGATATAGAAAGCAGACTTATGGTTACCAAAGGGAGGGGAGGGATAAATTAGGAGTTTGAGATTAACATATACACACTACTATATATAAAATAGCTAACCGACAAGGACCTACTATATGGCACAGGAAACAATACTCAGTATTTTGTAATAACCTATATGGGAAAAGAATCTGAAAAAGAATATACACGCACACACACACACACACACACACACACACACACACATATATATATAACTGAATCACTTTGCTATACACCTGAAACTAACACGACATTACAAATCAAATATACTTCAATAAAATTAAAAAAAAATTTTTAAAGAATTATTGCACCTCAGTTCTAGGAGCCCATTAACACTCAAGTGTTGATGTTTATAATTTAATTTGTATGTTTATTCTCCATCTAAGCAGAAATAACGGTGCTTCTCTTCCACCATGAATGCTTCCTGGTTGAGCACAGGAGCCTTCAGGAAGACAGCCCAAACTGTGAGACTCTGCTTAACTCCTAAGCCTTTATCAACTTTAGTTGTATCACATGAAAAATGAGTATAATACTAACTTTCTAGGCCTATGTTAAGTATTAAACACAATAACTTGTGTGCCTGGTACTTTGTTAATACTCTAAAAGTTGTAGCTATTATAATTTCCCTTGAACAAAATGGTGCATTTAAGAAATAATTGTATATTTACCCACAAATAGTGTTTCCATCTTAGAATACCACATAAGATATGTGACTATAAAGCAATGTTATCATTTAAAAATACCTATCATAGTCATGTATCTGCTGTCTCCATGAAAGGAATTCTCTTGCGAGATCACATTTATTTTAAAAAATGCTGGCGGGCCGGCTTAAAATATTTTCAAAGTGCTCTTTTGAGTATACTTTAGAAGAATGTAGCTATTATCTTTGAGTGCTTTGTATAACCAACATGTTATCTTTATAATCAACATGTTAGTTTTATAGCTATAGATAAATAATTAAGAGTTTAAAAGAGGGGGAAATCTGTCCTTTCAAATACAAATTGTTAGTGCCAATTTTTGGCACTTTGAGAATGGACTTGCTCTTTAAAAAATCGTTAAGTCTTTCATGGTCAAATCTGGTGAAGAGATGGTGATTGATTTTCTTTGGGGACCCAAAATCGGAATCAGACCAAAAAAAGAATGGGACTCATTTTTTTTGTGTGGTTCATAAGTGGCAATTCCCAAGAAGAGCTTCAAACATTGTTAGGATAAGGGGGTAGGCCACTAATGACAATATCATTTGGATGTAAATATTTCAGTATATTTTTCAAAATGTCTTATTTTAGTTTAATCATGCTTAAAGCATCACATGTTGCTTATTTTTCACATTCTATCTCTCCACAGGCTTTCTTGAATTAATATACATAACTTAGTCTGTAGAAGTTGTTTTTCCTACTATAAAGATTTCTATCTATGGCTTTAAGATTAAGCAGAAGCCAAGTATAGTGGTGAGAGAGGATGTGATGTGATGTACAGTTCTCCCTAAACCAATATGTACAGAAGTTTGAGGGGTCTTGGATAGATCACCTAGTTCTAACTTTTGTTTCAGAATACTCCTTAGCTTTGTGAACCCAGGCCAAGAATCACATACATTTTAGAGTTTAAGTGTCTTCATTATAAAATGAGGATGTTAATAACACTGACCCTGAAGGTCATTAGGGTGAAATAAAATAATGCATGTGAAATGCTGATTAGCACAATCTCTGGCACATGGTAAGGACTCAGTCAATGCAGCTGTTGCCCGTTTTGCTAGGAACTCCATAGTGGGGAGCAATGGTTTCAACCAGACCACTCTGGTTGAAATTTCTTAATCATTTTGAAAGGTTGACCAAGAAAGGATAAGATGAACAGGGTTAAGGGATAGATGGTAGTTTTCTCTAACCGTCTCAACAATCTCCCTAAATTGAGCTCACAACTGCCTTGAAGTCATAAGTACATTATTAATATTTCCCACATTCCAAATAGGGAACCCGGGTCACAGTAAGATTTCTAAGAGTGCCAGTAAGTTATCAGTGGAGGTAGGAATCAAATTCAGCATTGTTTTCAGTTGGGTTCTCCAACAGTTCACTGCCTTTCATATGCAGATGATTTGTTATGCAATAATTTAATTCAATGCTTTTCATAAAGAATGCCACAGAAGGCCTGCTTCATGTGTGTTACTTTGTTGTTGCCCTGGTGACATTTGAGGAGCCCTCGGGCAACCACGGATATCTGAGGATTCCAGATAGCAACTCCATGTGAACAAAAAGGGTGAGTGTTCCAACAATGCAGCTGTTCAATGGAGATTCTCAAGTTGTGCATCATGAATTAGTACTTTTCTTCTGGCTTTTTTTCCTCCTTGCCTCTAGTCAACATGTTAGATAAATAAATCCAGTTTTCCATGAGAGGCTGAGCTTATGCATAATCAAAGAACTCAACTATTTTTCATGAAATTTTCTAAAATCTTTTAAACCATTGACCTAAAACCATTATATATATATATATAAATATATATATATACACTAAAGTCAGAGAATTATAAGATTTTTTATAAGAATCACTAATAGTTGGAAGTTCCTTGAAAGAAAAGATTTTATCTTATTCATTTTTGTGTCCCCAGTACCTGGTACTGCGGTTTTGCATAACGTAGGTCATCAATAAATGCTTACGAATGAGTAAACACAGCCTTCGAGATCCGTTTCAGATCTATTTTCAAGAGAGTTCTTTTTAAAGTAACTATGGCCCAAAAGCCCTGTGAAAAATAGATCAAGAACTCACATTAGTTCCACTGTGGAACTTATAGACTATCAAGTCTCTGTAATATACCACATGTACTTAGGACACTCATTTTAACTTTAAACTTGCAAATCCAGGCAACTGCACCAAGACTTGGAGTGAAGAAGCCCCAAGAAGTGAGGCTGGCAACTGGGAATTCACAGGAGCTCCTGTAGGTTCTGCTAAGTTAACAGAAGTCATCTTTAAAAGCCACAGAAGACCTCAGGTTCTTTGCAATACCCATGCAAGAAAAGAGGCTCTAACTATTATTCTTTAAAGTTGTAGAGCAAGATAACTTAGAAAAGATGGATATAAAAATAAATAAGGGCTTGTGATGCTTATACCAAACGCTGATGGAGAAAGTAAAATGGATTCACATAATCATAAAGTCCTAGAATTAGAAAATAATTTACAGGCTATCTGATATAGCCCTGGAAGTCATGCATGAGATCCACAAGCTTGTCATCTGGCCTCTGCCCACCCTCCAGTCTTTCCTTCACCAGCTCTCATTCCTGACGCAAGGTCCCAGCAACACTGAATAATTACTCATGCTACCTCATGCCTCTGTTTCTTTGCACGTGCTTGTTCCTCCCCTTCCTTAGAGTGTAATTTCTCTCCTTTAAGGCCCAACTCAGGGGTCATCTCCTCTGTGAAGCAAGACCAAGTTCATCACTCCATCCTCTGATCAATACCACTGCACTTGTCCGTAAGTCCTTGGGGGTAAGACTTAGTATATTTTTCATGTTTTTATTCTCAGTGCACAGCATAGCAGAGTACCTGGAATATGACATTTATTAAATAAATGTTTGGAATGAATAAATGAATGAATCTAGCTAATTCCTCTCCATTTGCATAAAAAAACTGAAAGCCAGAGGTTATTCTTTCCTTCCTTTTAATTAAGCAGTGGGCCCTTATGTAACTAGCAACTAAGTATTTGTTTTATAACTGAGATGTGAACTAAATCTGTTACTTCAAGGAGGCCTCTAAAAAGTCTTTCTGGGGAATTCCCTGGCTGCCCAGTGGTTAAGACTTGGCGTTTTCACTGCCATGGGCCCGGGTTCCATCCCTGGTCGGGGAACCAAGATCCTGCAAGCAGTGCTGCGCAGCCAAAAAAAAGTCTTTCTGTTTCCACTGTTGGCCTTCATTGTCTTTTCTTTCCAACGTTTACATCATAAACCAGTTAACTGTTCACAGCAAATCATACCCAAGATCATTTCAGGACTCCTTCTCAGGCCAGAAGGCTGCAGAGGCCCAGGCTATCTGTAGACCCCTTGCTGCCACTCTTCTACTCACTCACTGTGCTCCAAGCCCCACACCCTCCTGGCCTTTCCCCAAACACATGCACATGCTCCTGCTTCAGGACTGATCCACATTGTATTCCTTCTGCCTGAACACTCTTCCCCCCAGATCTCTGACTGTCTCTGCTCCAGTGCCACCTCCCCAGAGAGACCTTCTCTGACCACTGGATCCAAACCAGCACTCCCTTTAATTCTCCAGCTCCTTCACATTTTCTTTTTCTTCCTAATGTGCTATTTATAACACTTACATCTTAGGCATTTGTTTATTATTATCTGTCTTCCCCACTTAAATGGAAGCCCAGTGAGGGTTCTGATTTTGTCTGTTTTGTTCACCACTGAATCCCCAGTAGCTGGGACAGTATTTGCCATAGTAGATACTTAATAAATATTTGTTGAATAAGCTGAGTGAATGAAAACTTGGAGTCTCTGTAGAAAAAAAGAAAAAGCCATACGATTTGGGGGATTTTTCCCAAAAACCCATTTCCCCTAGTGCTATGATTTTTATTAATGGCCAAAAGGGAACATTTCCATCTTAAATAAATGAAAAATTAATATTTAAATTTCAACCATGATTTCTTCATTTTCCCCAACCTAACATGTGATAACAACAGCAGTATTCATTTCCTTTAGCTACAAAATGAAAATCCCCAGTTGCACCTTGGAAGGAGGCTGGAGGACAGGGAAAGTCTACGTTGCTCAAACCCACAAAGCTGATAGGTGTGCCAAACACATAGGGGTGGTATCACAGTAGGGCAGGCAGAGTTTGAGGCCATCAGAGGTGAACTCAGCACTTAGGAGGGGACAATCAGATTCCTTTAATGTCCTTCAGTTATTGAGGCAGTGAGTCAGGCTGCCAACAAACACTTATAAAACATATCTTATGGGAAAGGCTTTGCTCTTGAAGTTAAGTAAGGCACCGTCATTCCCCTCAAGAAGTTTGTATTCTAGACTAATTTCAGAAATGGGCATTTTGCTTATAAAAGGGTGGCCACATATGAATTCACCTGCAATCCCAAAAGTCACTTGGCGTGACTTGGAGTTGGAGTCTAATCTCAAGTTTATGGCTAATGAGATGACCTGGAACAGGTTAACTGAATCTCTCTGAGGTTCAATCAGCTCTTGTGAAATGAATGGCTTGGACAAGACAATCTACAAGCCTTCCATATTCTCTAACATTTCATGGTTTTTTTGAGCTAAAAGAAAGAAGAGAACGTTGGCTGGAATTTCCTAGTAATATTAAAGAGTTTGAATAAGTAAGTATCATCTCTATCAATATCAGTCCACCTTTTTGAAGCTTGCTAGGAAATGATTCACAAAAGAAGTAAGAAAAGGCATTCATTCTTTTATTTCTTCAACAACTAGGTTATTTTGCCATGTGGATTTACAGTAAGAGGTAAAAGATTTTCCTTAACGTCAGACAAAGTTTCTCTATTACAGCACAAAAGAACTCTTGCTGGTGAGACAGGAACCAGACTGAAACACTCAGTAGAGTGACTGGAAAGGCAGGAACTTAAAGCTGAATGAAACTCTGCACTTTACTAGCTGTGTTGGCCTCAGCCAAGTTCCTTCACTTACCCCATCTTTAGAATGGGGGTGATAACCATGACCTCAGCGTGTTGCTGTGACGGTTCACAGGACGAGAGGGGGAGAAGCACTGAATCGGGGCCTGGCACACAGCAGATGCTCACGGTCCTCCCACCCTCTCGCCCACCAAGGGGCACTCAGCTATGGAAGGGGGAGATAGTGGCCAGGTGGGAAGGACTTGAGCCAGTCCTTGAAAATGGGTTGGATCTAGGTAGGCAGAAGGGAAATAAAAGGATTAGGACTGGAAGACATTTGCATGGCTCAAGGCATGGAGTCTGAAATAACCGTGAGCGTGAGCGTTTAGAGCCATTTCCAGTCACTGGTGGGAGGACAGTGCCAGGCAGCCTGTAAACACACAACAACAACAAAAATCACCTAGGAGCCTTGTTAAAAAATGTATACTACACCCCCTCCCACCCCACCCTCCACACACGCACACACACACATACACATTACCCCCTAGGGATGATTTTGACCCCTTGGATCTGGGGAGAAGTATTTTTAAAAAGCTTTTCTGGTGGTTCTGATGCTCAGTCAGGTTTGGGAGCCATTGGGTTTAGTTAACAGCAACTGACTGATCTTACAGAGCAGGGCTCACACTGGGCAGCAGGAAAGTGAGCAGAGGGCAAGCACTGGGGTAGGAGCCTGGGTTCAAATACCCCCCTGGCCCCCTCTGGCCATGGGACCTTGGATAGTCACACCATTTTTCTTATCCTCATTTGTCTTATAATGTAGTAGAGATCATAGCACCCACCCTGACTACCTTAAAGGACTTTTGTGAGAACCTACTGATCTTAAACCACTGTCACAAACTTTAGTGGAAAAACACTTAACTGTAAAGTGTTACACAAATATTCAGGATCATCATTAATCATCATCATTATTCTCATGGGGACCCTGGGATGCCAGAATGCCACAGTCAGCTCCCATCTATTATACCCTGCTTTAATCTTGAGGCAACATTGGGGCAAGGCTGTGGAAATGGTTCCATATTGTCGCTACCCAGGAACAGTTACCCCTCCCTAAGTGCTAGACTGTGATTAGGGTTTGGGTCCTGCAGTCATCCAGGATCTCACAGATCTCTCAATGACCTGTATATCATTCAAAATGTGCCACTCTCATAAATCTACATAACAACAAGGAGTAGTTACTTAATTTCTCCAAGCCTTGGATTTCTTCATGCGTAAAGTGGGGACAGTATCAGTACCCAGGGCCACACTGTATGATTGTGTAGGCTGTGCCAGGGGGACGATGGAGGTTGAAATCCAGCCCGGGGTACACTCACCTAGCCACACGCCCATGGGAATGTGTTTTCTCAGAGGAGGCACCGTTTTCTAACAGTCTTCTTCTCTTTGCTTTTTTTTTTTTTAACATCTTTATTGGAGTATAATTGCTTTACAATGTAGTTCATGGCCCCGAGTGGAAGCCTTTTTCTTAATCACAGCAAACTGCTGTGTGTGCTAACAGGGACCCTGAGAGTACTTGCCCTGAAGCCTGGGCATCAAATGAAAAAACACATGAAGCCTTAGCACAATGCCTGGCATAAAATAGGGTCTGATTCAGGGTAGCTGAATCTGCCTACTCTTTTACTATTCAGAACTACACAAACACGTTCTTGTTTGAAGTAGCTTAAGAGAAAATGAAAATGCACACACTCTTCTTTTTATTCAATTGCCCAAATACTTTGCATTAAATAATGAACCTAACTTTCAAACAAAGGAAGATGTCTTCTTTTTTTTCCATCATTAAATGGGGAGTTCTATGTCTAGCTTCTGATAGCAAAGGAGGATTTAACCTATGAAACATTATGAGACTAGACTCGGTCAGCTTTAGTGTTCCTCACAGAGACAGATGGACATCATGACAAAATAAAATTCGCTGATATGTGCTGGAAATCCCTGGTGATAAATCACAGGCTTTATTACTGCCTCTCCTAATTTCCTTTTCTTAGTAAGTAGTTCTAGGTGAAATCTACACAGGAAATAGCCTTAATGGTTTTAATAGCAGTGGTTTAATGAATAATCTATTACAGATATTGTAAATAAATTTTAAATTAAGAAACAGATTAATTAAGAAGTTTTCAAAAACAAGCTTTGGATCTGAAAATCTAGCATACCAAGAGTGTGTAATTTGTCCCAATCTCCTATATACCTAAGCAATGCAATACCTTTAAAAAGCTAATCAAAATACTTGCTTCAGTATATGTAATAACTAAAATATAATCATTATAACTCTGTAAACACCAGGGGTGATGTTATTGCCTTATTTCATAATGATGCTGTCACAATCAATAAACAATAAAAGAAAACAAACACACTTTCCTTCTTGGGAGATCACCTTCCCCAAGAGCAAGTGGCACAGAGCATATGGAGTATAGATTGTAGATGCTGAAGGGAAAGCTTGCAGGTTCCTTCCAGATCTAATATCCTGTGATTTTACAAGTCACTTTTATCTTACTTAAATAACACCAAATCACCAATGACAGTGAACTCACCAATAATGCAGGATTTGCTACCTCATTTGCCAGGCCCAGTATAAAATGAAAATGTGGGCTCTGCATTCAACAATTATTAATAATTTCAAGATTGTAACAGTAGAGCATATAAACTAAGTACGGGACCTCTCTGAGCATGGGGCTTTGCCTGCGTGTGGTGCAGGGACTGTTGAGATTCTACTGGTATCTGCAGGCCCTGGACTCCTAGCTTTCCCCCCTCCTTGTTCCTTCTCCAATTCTGGCAGATGTAGTTCCAACCTCAGAAAGTACCAGTTAAGTTGCTGCTGTTGATGGGGGCTAGGTAACCAAAGCAGTATGGGGAATGACACCGGCAGGCATCCTGGGGTGCCCTTCTGGGCTTCTGCCCTTTCCTTGTCTATCAAAACATCTGATGAAATCCAGACAGAAAAGGAACTAAAATACTTAGAGCATTAAGTTTCCTTTAGACACACAGTCTAGTTTTATAGACTCATTGATTTTTAAAGTTAAACAGGGCCTTAGAGATAATCTAGTCCAACTTCTCTCATTTTAATTTGGTGTCCATCAAATTCCATTTAGGCCAAGGACATGGGAATGATTTCTTGGTTGCATAGCTCTAAAGCTGATAGTAATTTTGATGAACAAACCGTAATTGATGATCTTTCAGAAAAATGTTAGTATAATAGTATGATGAATGATTCATGCTATAACACTAATGGATTTGCACAAGATGCTGCCAACCACGTTAGCAACATATGTACGGTTTGATTTTGTTTTTAAATTCGATTCAAAGCAAAGAGAGTGAGGCTAATGTCTTAGCTCTTGGAAATCCCTGAACATGGGATCTAGAATGGGTCCATAAGATATGGGAACAAGGCAGATGAATCCAGGTATGAAGCGAGTGGCTGGTTTAAGGCTAGAGCAAAAAGCATCTCCTTTAACAGAAAATGTCTGTTCTCCACAGAGAATACATCTATGTATCTATATATCTATATCTACATCTATATACATATGTATTTTTAAAAAATGAACTCTTATACATTGTTAATTAGGGGTCAGGCACTATGCTAAATGCTTTGAAAATATTAACTCATTTAATTCTCATGACAACCCTATGAGATAAGTCCTATGCTTATCCTCCTTTTTAAGATGGGGAAATTTAGGACCATCAAGATTATTTATCTTGCCCAAGGATCCACTGTGTAAGAGGTGGAGGTAGGGTGCAAACCCATGTAGTCTTGCTCCAGCAGCTGCTCTTAACCACTAGGGCATGATGCATGCCAGTAATCTTCCACCATGCCCAAACACCACTCACCCCGCCCTCCACTGCATTGTATGCAACAAAAGTAAAACAACATGCATTTAAGACACTTGGAGATCTATGCTCCCAGCACTGTAGCCATAGCTGTGCCAAAGAATTATATCAACGTTATGGCTGAACTGATGCTAATTTCACAGATGTGAGTTACCATTACACAGCTGTGATTTTATTCAAATGATGATGCCTCAAATAGCTTCAGTCACTTCTCCACCACCACCACCACAGTGCTTCTCTACAGGGTTAAGAGCAATTTTCCACTTGTCATTGTTGCTTTGATTTAGAAACTAGAAATTTAAGAACTAGAAATCAAATGCTTACCCTAAAGCCTCTCTTCTTTCTTTCCAAAAAGAATAAAACAGCCTATGAGACAATGGTTGAAATATGTAAAAGCTTTTTTTTTTTTTCTCTTACTTTCATTCTAACAATTGCTCCTCTTTTATGTCTATTGCTTATGAAGTCTTTTCTTGGGACTAACATAAAGATGTAATTTATTTCCAAGACCATGGGGACAATTCCTCTTGGCTAGGAAAGGTGTGATCCATCATTGTTTTTCAAGAGTTCTGCAATGAATGCAACTCAGCGTCGGCCAAAGAAAGGAAGCCATCTTTGCAATGTCATTGTGACAACCCAGACATTCTCACGCAGCAGTAGATTAGTTTAACTTATTCTGTCACACCTTCCACATATTCATATATTTGTACTTTCAGGACATTATTCTAATGGTAAACATTAAATTTCAATGGAAAACACGTTCAAAGATCCTTCAAGAAACCTGGACATGTTTCTACTTTATCCAGATGGAGAGAGGATAAGAAGCATATAAGACTTTCCAATTAAAGTCATTGACAGTAAATGTATCAATTTTCATGAGGTTGAACAACAATTATCTCTAGGGTTCATTTAATTTCATGCATAGGAAGGAGAAAGAAGTATTCAACAAACACAGTATGTCATGATGAAATACAGATTAAAATATGCCCTATTACACAAAATAACAGAACCATAAGGTTCTGAAATTTTTATTTTAGATAAAAATGTTACTAAGGAAATATTCTGCCTGAGAACATAAGATAGCTTGACACAGCAGATTTGCAAATACAATATTGTGTAGTCATGGTGCATTCTATACTGTCCTTTAGCACTTTCTGGAATCCTGCTCTATTTCTGGTTAAATAGATGAGTTAAGGGATTTGAGCAGCAAAATAAAATTTGTGTGCTTTGCCAGGATAAAACCACAGTCCTGAATTAATATCTTGCACTACAGTCCCAACATGCTTTGACAAGGATGCTATTTCATGGCTCAATAAATACTTATTGACTAACTACAAACATGACAAAAATGTTTGCCCTTCAACTCGACTGCCTTAGGACTAAACACTCGAGGATTCTGAAAAAAAGCCCAGGAACATTGCCACACTTCTCAAACCACGTTTGTTTTCATTTGGCAATATCCCTAAACTTGCAAAAGGGTAGAATAGAAATATACTGGTGGATAAACCCCCAGAAAACTACAAGGTCTCTAAGCACATTTTTCTTTATAAGTTGTTTTGTTCAACATAAGATTGAAAAAGCACACACACAAAAAAAGAATATATATTAATTTCATAGACATGTTCCACATCTAAATGATCAGGTTGGTGACTGATCCAAAGTTGTATTAAATGGTCTTAAGGGATTTCAGCCAACTGGCAGGGCTCCTGTCTCCTATTCAGAGCACCCACCCACAAATAATGAACATGGTCCTCTCTTTGCTGCAACTTTAGGAGAAAATGTGTTACTTCCAAGGGTTGGGCAGCATACTGCAGATGGGTTAGGCCATGTTTAAGTTATCTTCCTTACAAACACAAAAACTTAAGATGTGGTTACCTATTTTTCTCTGAGAAATTTCTCTTCAATCAACTTTATTATGGACAGACCATAATTGGTAAAGGTCAACAAATGGATGCAATATTGGAAAATTCAATATAGTACAGAAACTTTCTTACAAGCTAAACTTTGATTAGCCTATTCCCAGATATCACAACACTGGAGAAGTCACCTTTCCAAGATAAAGTTCTTACCCCATTATATGTGGAGCCAACAAGTCACGGTAACCATAGACGTATTACTGCTAAGATTATTTTTATCTAATTAACTATATTTTAATTTTTATGGGGCAGCCCTAAGAAGCCTTTCCTTTAAATGTTCTTTTTACTTTGCAATATCATTTTTAAATTTAAAATGTATATTTTATTAGTGTGATATATTTTTATGATTATTTTTTATTCATCAAAAGTTCTGGGACCAAGTAGGTCTGTCACAAAAGATTATTTGATATATCACTACTATTATTCAGCTATAAGAATGCTGAGTTTAGGAACAGTGCTGCTATTTTTCTTATTCCCCAGAAATTTAGCACATGTATATATATATATATATACAGTTCATGTTCCAATATTGTGTTCTAAATAAAGGATGCCCTAGGACTTGGTCCTTGGCCCCTCCTCTTAACTATATTCTCTTCTAAGTAACCCCATCCAGTCCTAAGGCTTTACTCTATAGTAGTCATATGCCAATAACTCTCAGATTTCTATCTTTGGCTTTGACTTTTCTCCCAAAACTTTACTCGTACAACCAGCTCTTTGACTTTTACTTTGGATGTCTAACAGGCATCTTTGGCTTAATTTGGCCAAAGGAGAACTCGCTCTTCATCTGGCTTATGCAAAAAAAGGTCCTTTTGCACTGCAAGATGCAAATATTCCACCTGTCCCCAACTCAGCCCACGGCTCTACAAACCTAGGAGCCCTTGATCCCTCTCCCTCACCTCCAACAAAAAATGTCAGCATTGTTGTCTCTACTTCCAAGACATACTCCAAATCTGTCCCATTCTCTCCATTTTCATCATTATCAGCCTAGTCCGTGTCACTGTTTCTCTTACCTGGACCACTCCAGTAGTAACTAATTCAGGTCCTGTCCCTCCTCTGTTTAAAATCCTTTACTACTTATCACATGTAGAACCAAATCCAAACTTCTTGCCCTGGCAACAAGGCCCAACCTAATCTTATAACCTGACTCTACCCATACCTCTGACATGATCTCTTACCATCTACTTGTACCACCTTTTTTCACTATGCTCCAGGCACACCGTTTTTGTTTTGTTTTGTTTTGTTTTTTTTCCCTTTTCTTTTCTGTCCCTGTAAAATATCAAGCTCATTCCAACCTCACTTAAGCAAAACTTTTCTTGGGGACTTAGACTATGATCTCGTACTAGACACAGACTGCTGCGAGTTACCATATGGTAGTTAACACAAGTCAGTGATTCTGAACCCGGACTGTACACTGGAACCAGTACTAAAAAAATACTGATCCCCAGGCCCCATGTGAACCAAATCAGTCTCTGGGAGGCAGTAAGGACATTCATATTTCCAGAAGGCTCCAGGTGACCCTGTGGGTAGCTAAGGCTGAGAGGAACCCTGGTACATATGATGTCTTCTCTTTCTCTGATTTTCATTGTATATTTACCTGACTTAGATTTTCTTTTTTGTTATTGTTAATACAAATCACCTCTAAATGTATTCCCTTTTCAAGAGATGTTTAAAAAGAAAAAACTGACAGAGTAGGATGGCCTGTTCTTTACAGTAAAGTGATAATAAAAAGGAAGGACACTGACATAAAACAAATGAAAACGATCAGCTAGTATCATCCTGTACTTTTTGCTATCATGGAACACATTTAGATTTTAATAAGGAACTTTTTTATGGCCCATGTTCTATTCTTGATCCCGCTCTGCATTAAAGTCCCAATCTCATGTTTACATCACATCACAGGATGCTACTGTTGACTTTGAGGATGAATAAACCTGTTTTAACATGACAAGAACTCGCTGAAATTTGGTGGAATTAGCATTTCTAACAAAACTCAAACTTTTCAGTGTTTTAGGTTAGTTTATTTTTGGCAGCAATATAACTTCCTGCGTCTAAGAGAAATGATTTAAAATAAGACTATGAAAGAGATCAAAAGACTTAGCCATCAGTTAGTTCACAAGCTACCTAAATATTGTTATGTGAGTATAAAGGAATCATACATATGGATTACATTTCCATTAAAACAGAGTACGGTTTTAAAATGAAGGAGCAGAAAGTTTTAGAAAATTCATTTGGATTTTTTCAGACCTTAACTTCTTTTTTTTTAATAAATTCATTTATTTATTTATTTTTGGCTGCATTGGGTCTTTGTTGCTGCACGCGGGCTTCCCCTAGTTGTGGCAAGCGGGGGCTACTCTTCGTTGCGGTGTGCGGGCTTCTCATTGTGGCAGCTTCTCTTGTTGTGGAGCATGGGCTCTAGGTGCGTGGGCTTCAGTAGTTGTGGCACGTGGGCTCAGTAGTTGTGGCTCACGGGCTCTAGAGCACAGGCTTAGTAGTTGTGACGCACAGGCTTAGTTGCTCCACGGCATGTGGGATCTTCCTGGACCAGCGCTCGAACCCATGTCCCCTGCATTGGGGGGTGGATTCTTAACCACTGAGCCACCAGGGAAGCCCCAGACCTAAACTTTTGAGAAGTAGTTCAAGCTGCTTACAAAGACCAGAAGCTAAAGGGTATGCTTCTGCCTAGAGAATTTAATGATGCTATAAAAGTTAAGAATTGTCACCAGTGGTGGCTGATTAGGGAACTGAAGAGGCCAAAAGAACCTGTCATTCACCTACCTTGAAGAAACCTGTGTTTACGCTTTATGACAACATCTCTTTCTTGCAGCCCTTGGCTTCTTGCAGCGATGGTAATGGGCAGGGCACACCACATAGGAGCCCCAACAAGGTAGATGTATGGCTGTTTGTTTTAACTCTCTATAAGCCCATACACTACCCAGCCCAATAGGATGACTGGGAGACAAGCTATTTTTGGTGCATAGGGTTATCCTTGTCATTGCAGGAGGAAAGAGCAATTTTTCCAATTAATTTTGTTGTTCTTTTTAAAACTAATTGCAAATGACAGAGAGACTTAGAGAAAGGATTTGAGGTCCATGTGTCTCCATAAGAGCCACGGAGAAGGCAGCGTGGTATAACACAAAATGGGCACAGATGACCTTCGACTTCTGACAACCTGAATTAGAATACTTCTTTGAACACTAACTAAGTTTGTCATCTTGGGAATAAACAACAATTACCACCATTATTTCAATGATCAATATTGAGATGACAGGTGAGAAAAACTCTTGCTGACTCTTATGAGGATTAGAGTCTTAGGTAATTAAGAAGTAAGTACATGTTGTTAAAAACGCCACAATCCGATGAAAGTCTGTCAGCTACTACAGAATTGCAAAGGCCAAAAAGAGCTCCCAGCATCAGTCTTTCTTTAACCAATAACTCCCTTTTATAATTCTGTGATGAAATGAACATATTTGAACATCATTCACACCTCATCCTTCTATCGGTTTCATTACTTGTGTCGTTGTGATGCGTGTGAAGAAATAGTTTTCCAGTTATGTATAGCCCCCTCCTTCCCAAATACAGTCCCACAGCACAGAAATCCACAAGCTTCACTATGTTTAAAACAGCTCTACTTCTTCTTGTCTTTTTGTCCCATTGACAAGACGGGCTTTCATGAAGAGAAGTAACAGTGAGTTAGAATAAGGATTTCCTGCCTCAGGATGTTAAAAAGCAAAAGGACGCATCAAATACCTTCAGAATGCTCTAGACAACAAACACAAGTTTGTTATAAAGCACTTTGAATACTGTTCTACTGACTAAGTGTAACATGAAGAAAATTTTAGGGAAATTATAGAAGTCCCAGCACAAAACTTTTACGTGATAGAAAAAAGCTGAAAAAAAAACAAAAGCCAATAGCCTCACATCATCTCTTGGGGGGCGGGCAGAGTCTCTCTGGGGTACATTCATACAGTTGGTTATGATGATATTGTGAACTAAACCATATAAAGAAAACTTTTACAAATGAAGAACACTTTCACCTAGAATTGATGCCAACATTAATAACTTAAGTATTTCAGTGTCTCATGGCCAAAGTTCCATATTTTAGCTACCTTTGCAAGAAAACCCAAGAAAATCAATTTGCATCTAAAAGCTCCTTCATGGAGTTGGCTTGGTTTTGTGGCAAGCATCCCAGCTTGCTTAGAGAAGCAGAGGTTGAAGTCTGCTTCACAGAGGATTGTTTGGTCCCAGTTGAATAACCTGCTGGCATCCACTGTTAGCAGAGTGGTAAGCAGATATTAATATACTGATTAAACATTTTAAAACCTCACACCACTATTTTAAAAAATAATTACACTATTCTGGGAGAACCCTTATACTTACCATTCTGAAGCCACTTTTAGCCTTAATTTCTATATATCCATGATCTTAAAAATCTCTACCTATCACTTATTTCTCAGAATCAAAACTTTTTCTCTCCACCGCCCTAACTAAACTGCAAAGTCTAAAATTCATGTGAATAAATGACTTCCCTGGAAAATCTTAACGGTTTTAAATCTTTACATTACACTCTCGTCCTTCCCGATGTCCTTTTGAAAAAGACAGGGCTGCAGTCATCTTTGGCCTTAGCTTCTATAAAAACCCAGCACAGCTTTGGCAGCCCTCTTGGAAAGACTTCTTGTTTCCTGAGGATCCATTGATTTAACAAACTTAACAAACTTAGTAACAGAAGCTATGAAAGAGACATTTGCAGTAAGCATTCTGAAGTTATGAAGCAACAAAAGTTTACTAGACCACAAAAACTTCTCTAACACCATCCATCATGTAGATTATACAATTTAGCACGATAACACGGAAAGTTATTAGTTGTTATTAATTAGGTCTGCAATGCACATACAGGTCTTTAAAAATCAACAGTCAAAACTACTGGGTTACCACAACTTATTTCTGGGTCCAGACTGCAAAGCCTGTTTATTTCTTGGGTGCTTACTAAATGGGGCCGCTGTATTGGAGAGAAAATACGGGATAAACGTTTTATGCGGACAGTATTGAGTGTTGGAATCATCTATAATCCCTACTTCTAATTTGACCAGTTAGGTTGATAAAGACCTAGCTCAAGGAGATACAGACTCTGGGCATCTACTCCAGAATGCTGTCAGACTAATGGAGAGATGTGGCTGCATGGGTGTAAGGACAGAACATCTTGCAAAGGACTTCTACATTTCTTCAATAAGAAAAAGGGGGAGGAGCCCAGAAAAGGTTCAATCTTCCATCTCACCCTTGGCATCCCTGCCCTCTGTCCAGGCTTCATACCTTCTTCTTCTCTAGACCTCTCTTCCACCCCTGTGGTCACTGGCCAACTCAGGAGATACTGCTGGAGAGACAGGAGGCAAGAAGATCCAGAGACTAGACTCACGGTCAGCTCGGGGGCCCTTCCATCCACACGTCCCCCATTTCCAGAAACATCTTCCAGCAGCTAACACTTGGGGAGAGCATTCCTAAATCCTACACTGCCTGGGAACTGTGCTGTGGCGGAAGGCCACCTTCCCTTATTGTGGCAGGTATGATGTGGTGACTAACCAGACCTAATGCTCCCAGCATGGGCTCTGAGAAGGCTCAGACCACTTCCTGCATCCGTGGCCCTACTAGGAGGTAGGTCCAAGGAGCTTGCACAGAAGAAAGACCACAGCCAGGAGGCTGGGGGAGGTGCTAAGGAGGGGACTGGCCTTCTAACCTAAGCAAGGATTCTTAAGAACCTCTTGGCTCAGAATAATCACCTCTTTTCCTCCTCTGAATCATGAGCAATGGATTCCAAAAGGGAGGCCGCTCTTTTGCAGCCCCCAAATGAGGAGAGCGGATCCACAGCTGGACAGGGGTTGTGGGCAGCTATCTACGAGCACCAACCACTGTCCATCTGTCTTGGCCCAAATCCTCCCCCTCTACCCCATAAACATCTGTCTCCCAGAGCTTTGGATATGCTCCCTAGCCTTGTCTTGACTCCCGCTCCCACACAGGCAGTGGACGTGTCCCTCGTGGAAAAGGCCAAGTTGGGAGAGGGACCGATCTCCTGGAGCCCACTTGGGCTGGGCACTCATTCACTCACTGGGCTGGGGCGGGGGTGGGGGTGGGGTGGATGGTGGCGGCGCCGGGGTCAGCCCAGGCAAAGCGGCCACTCGAAGGAAGACTCCCCAGGTAACCCCCGCGCCTGCTCCCGGTCCCGCGCGCAGCGCCCCGCCGGGATGTCCGCGCGCGCGGGGCGGAGCCCACACGCACCGGGTCCCCGCGCGCGGAAAGCGGGGAGCGCTGGCGCTCCGGCCCGGCCCAGCAAGGGGGTGAGAGCAGCCTCCTCCGCCCATCCCCGGGCTCTGAAAACCTGTGCCGGGAGCCCACGGCGGCGGCGGGGCGGTGGGCCGGGCGGGGCGACGCGGCCCGCGCCTCCTCCCGCTCCCGCGGTCCCGAGTCTCGGGGGCACCGACCTGCCAGCCGTCTCTCCCGGACGTTTTTCCACAGCCGATCCCAGGCTCTGGCCGTAGAGTCCCGCAACTGCTCACTGATTGACCGCCTGAGCTGCGTTTGGAAAGGTTTCCGCTTGCCGGTCATTTTAGATCCGTCCTCATAACGACCAGCGGGCTTGCCACCACCAGTCCCGCGTGGCCCGCAACTCAGACTCCCGGCGACTCGAGACGCCAGACGCGGGACTCCCGCTGGGGTCCCGGGACCAGCCAGGGGCGCGACAGGGGTCCTCCGCCGTCCAGCGCGGGGGGCCGGGACGCGTTGCCACTGCGCGCGCCGCGCAAGGGTAACTTCAGCGCTCCGTCGACTCCTCTACCCCTTTCCCACTTTCCCTCCCCTCCCTCCCCTCGGCTCAGCGCTCCTCCGCTCCCCTCCTCTCCCGTCCTTCCCTCCCCTCTCCCTCCCGGACGGTCTAGCGCCCCACTCCTTCCCCCAGGGAGCTTTCTCTCCCTCCCTCCCTCGCCTAAATCTGACAGCTTGGTTCCGACGGGCCCCCGATTACGGAGTTTCCACCCCTCTTTTCATTTTCACTCAGAGGCCAGGGGCTGTACCATATTCCTCCCATTTCTTGACACTTTACATTTTTTCACTCAGAAAGCGCCACCATCACAATCATTACAAAAATTTTAAACTATGCCATAGCTAGTGCCGAAATAACTCATCGTAGTTTTCCTGAATTCAAATCACTTTAATTCGACTCCTCAGTTTGGCTGACATTCTTTTGGAGTTAGATACTGGTGCACTTGTATTATATCAATCTTTCCTGGTTTCATCAATGAGATGATTATCTGGCTGCAATCTACAATCAAATTAAAATGATTTATTCATTGCATAGCCATTGACTACGAGGAAAATAACTTGTAAATATTAAGGTCAAACCTTGAGGAACCTACATAAAATAGATTTACATATTCTGGTAAAGCATTAAAATCTGTACGCAGTTAGAAAAGTAGGTATTATGGGGAAGTGAAATGTGAAAAGAATTTTAAGGTATTTTAGCCGATAACATGAAGTGGGCTTATAATTAGAAATTAACCCTAATTCCTGCAGGGAAGAGGCGGGAAATATACTGTTTTTTTTTTTTTACATGTTTATTGGAGTATAATTGCTTTACAATGGTGTGTATATACTGGTTCTTTAAGAAATACCTGAGGAGGTGGTGTCCAAGTCATTTCCCTGGGCGCCAAAGCCTCACTCAAAAGATAAAGACAATACTAGCTCAGGCCTCAGGGTGTCCTGCTGTTCTCAAGGTTTTGCTTCTAAAGAGCCTGGAGGACCTTTAGAGAAAGTAATGACGGTAATGACGACAACATTTGATGTAACGCAAGGATATAAGATGTGATTAATGTCATACATCTCAAGTTTGGCTAAAGAAACTGAACTATTTCAAAAGAGAATTTCTGAATTATTTAAACAGTAAAATTGCTTGAATATCACTTCTTTTTAATTGCCTTTGTATCAGGCTGCTAAATAAGAACCAGAGTTTAGTTAGCTGTTTTCTTTGTCTTTTCTTTTAAAAAAAAAAAATTTCAGGTGCTCCATGTGAAGTTTGAAAATTAAAGAAAATTATCCAATCCTCTCTCTATTATATAAATTGCTATTGACTTAAGGAGTGGAAATTAACAGCTACCTGAAGTGTTCCCTCTACAATTCTATACTTTTAGTAAATATTCCCTCCACTAGTTTATATTGTTGGTAGAAAATGGGGGGGAGAAATGGCAAAAACCATCTTTATTGTCTTATTCTCTTATTTTAAATATTCAAAAATGTTCACTAGTGAAACACTTCAGAAGAACCTAGAAACTAATGGTTGAGCTTTTTTTTTGTGCCATCCTGGTAAACCTTTGAAATTGTCAGTTATGAAGCAATAAGTCATGGATCAGAAATGGACTTGAAACTATGGCAGCCAGTTACAGACTAATCCAGATTGCTTTCTGGACCCATGCCAAATACCCTTTTGATTACATCCCGTTTTGTATGCATGTAGTGGTAAGGAAATGCTCTGCCAGAAGCAAGATTTGTGTTATCTTAAAGTGACTGCCGTGCAGTATAACGACAAAACGTTTCACAATTACATTCCCAGGGAAGCTGTGTATTTAACTTTAAAAAGAGGATCTCTAATTGAATCAAATGGAGGCAGTAGTTGTAACATTATATGCACGGGAATAGAACAGTACAAGGAACATTCCAGCTATTTCACTGATCATTTAGCTCTGAAGATCCTGGGTCCCCACTGCTTTCTATTTTAATACATATTTTATATTCAGATGTCATTGATTAGGGGTTTTCTTTAAATGACTAATGTGAAGATAAATTCTGGCTTTGCAAATTTGTTTAGCTCTGGCTGTTGAAGGGTCCATGAATTCAGGACTGTCCATGAGAAGCCAGATGAAAGACTGGAGTGACCTCCCCAGAACAGGTGCCACACGGCACAGCCCCACTCCCTGCCTGCCTGGCTGCTGGCCCTGCTGAAGGAAAGCTGACAGCTGTGCGGATGCAGCAGCCACAAATGCAAGGGTTCTAAACTCAGCGGGGCTACTTGGAGACTTTTATACAGGCCCTTAGCATCCACTCCCATTCTCCAGGAGCCCTATTTCAAAGCTGAACCTTAAGGATGACACTCCCCTTGGGGTCTTCACCTTGAGCAGATGACAATACCACCGACATCACAGAAAAGAAGTCAGGCAACTCCTTACCCTTATAGGCTTCTTACTTACTCCCTTCCCTCCCAACACAGGAAAGAGGTACCTCTTTTCCTACCCAAGATCTAGCCCTTGACCTGTGTGCTCTGCTTACCATCCTTTCTTGTCCCTACAAGGGCTTAGCTTTATCAGTTATTTCCTCTGTCTCCTACAGCCTCAACCCCTCCTCCTCCATGGGCTCAACCTTCTAGTCTTACACCTCTTTAAACCAAACCCAAACCAAAACAACCACCACCATAACAAAGCACACTGCCTCTACCCTGTATCTCTTAGAAAAGAAGTATTCCCTTATCAACACTGCAGTCTGGGCTCCCTCACCAGCTCACTGAAACCAGTCTTGGCAAGGTCACCAGGAACTGCCCAGTTGCTACATCTAATGGATGTTTCCCGTTGTTCCTGTTCCTTCTCGGGTGTGTGGACGAGAGGACACTGCTGACCGTCCCTTCCTCTGGACACTGCCTTGTCTTGTGGCTGTCAGGCTACACTGTCCCCTGGGCCTCGTCCATCTCACGCTGTGCCCCACGTAGCTGAGGCGCTTGTCTTCAGAGCTCCCCTTCCACCAGCTTGATGTCGGCATTCCCCGGGTTTCAGTTCTTGGCCCCCACCCCCAATTCTTCCTCATGCTTCCGTGTCCCTGGATGATTATATTCCTTCCCGTGGTTACAGCCCTCACCTCTCAAGGCCCAACCTGATACAGACAGAAAGTACACATATTTTTGAGATTATGGCTACAGGCAGAGTTGAGTTTGACTCTGGGCAAGTTTTGGACCCTCAGCACTACCTACCTATGGGATTGTATTGTGTAATAAGTGGAATAATCACAAAGAAAAGATTCAATCAATGCTACCATATCGCTGTCCAATCATTATCACTGTCACATTGTTCTCCTATCCCAAATCGTTTCTGAGCCTCTGACACCCAATCTAAATAACCCATTACTCCCTCTCGTGGCATGCAGCTTAATTTTCTTTATGGCACTTATCGCTTCTGGACATTTTCTTGTTTGTTTGTTTGTTTGTGGTTTGTCTCCAAGGCAAACCTTGAGCAATGTTAGATCGAGGTCTTGTCTGTCTGATTCACCACTGTGTCCTCAGGACCTAGATCAGCCCCTGACAGTTGTGCTCAGCAAAAACTTGCAGAACAAATGAGTGATTTTTCTCTGATGCTATATATTGTTTACTTTGCTAATGGATATTTCTAAAAATTTCCCTCTAAACCTACTCTTCCAACTCTATTTCCTATGTTAGCCAAGTGATGTGATCACGCACACATCTCGTGTCCAAGAGAGAATCTAGAAGACATTCTGAACTCCAAAAGTTCTTATATTGCTTCAATCTTTCTCTGTCTCTCCATCCCCACAGTAACTGGTTTAGTCCATGTTTTCTTTTTTCCTCCCCTGAATTTCAGCATAATGAGCTTCACATTAGAAAGCTACTGCTCTCACTGAATTCCGTCTTTATACATTCCTTCTACTTGAACACTTTTCCTCTGATTTTTTTCTTCACTCATCCTTCAAGATTCAACTCAGATGTCACCTCCTCCTGGAAGCCTGCCACGAATCCCAGTGGCTGGACTGTTCCTCCTCTCCTGTGTTCCTACAGCACCTTGGGCCCATCTCTGGAGGAGAACTTATCACAGAGCACTATGGCCACTTGTCTGCTTTCCTCTCAGCCTCCTCACTAGTCCTCAGTTTCTTCAGCAGGACTGGTACTTTTATTTCTGAATCCCTTGTGCCTTTTTCAGTGAACAACACATAAAGACTCATTTACTGACTAAATGAGTTTTGGATGGCTGGTTATTACTAGAGTCTGCTCCTTAGTGTAAGTGTAAACCATAATTATGCTTGTGGCATCATTAATTATCACTCTATTTACATAAAATTTATTAATTTTAAGTAATACATATTGATGGTTACAGATTTTTAAACGTAGAAAAGTATATGTAGAAATATTAAAAATACCTGTAATATTACCAGAAAGAAAGAGCTGATAACGATTGAAAATTTTCCTTTTCAGTTTTTTTCTTTACACATTAAAAAAAATAATAACTTTTATACCAAATTTTGAAATTTTTCTCATTTAGCATTAGATTGTGAGCATTTTCCCAATTTATTGTTGTCTTTTGAAATACAGTTCTTAATGAATATATAGAATTCTGTTGGATAGACATACCATAATTTATTTTCAAACTTTCATAATTTTGGACATTTCATTCCAAATTTCCACAATTACAAACAATACTGTCAACAACGTTGGCAAAAGCAAAAAAACCCAAAGAAACCAAAAGAGGTTTTTTCTTTCTCTTTCTCCTAATGCTGTATGATTAAGATCCGTCACCACTGTCACCCCCAATCACAAGTAATAAGCAGGTCCTGCCACCCATCCACCTATACATATGAAGCCAGTGTCTCTGAATTCTCTTAAATTCCTATCTTTTCTACTCCTCCTTCCATGTTCAACTCATCTGTGCCATCACCCCTTATGCCTAAGAATGGAGAACCACATTCTACTGTCCACTTGTTGAATATTTTGTTGTCAGAAGCCTTTGCTTTAGAAAAAAAATCCAATTTCTAACTGTCCCAAGCCAGCAATCCTTTGCCAGGAGCCTATGGTCACAGTCCATTATTTCATGTTTTTCAGCTTTTCTGTAGGAAATTGCCTTCCTTGCTGTGACCCATTGCCCCTCACTGCACGACAGAAGGGTGAAGAGCTCCCTGGGACTCTTCCTGCATGCTCCCTCCCCAAGAGAGATGTGATGTAGCAACCACTCCTCCCATGCTCCCTTCAGGCTACACTCCAGGGTCTTGTTGTTGGAGATTCTGAAATGAAATCTCAAATTATTTATTTCCTCATAAAAAATGTTGCTGGAAGTTCTGAAGAAGATGGCTTTTCATGCTGGGTCCTGAGCTCACAGTCACCAATTTGTGCTTGTTCCATTGGATGTGTCTTACTGGCCCATTGCCACGCTCTGAATCTGCCAAGCTGCTAATGCTAACAGTTTTCATGGCTTTGGGGGTTTTGTTCTGTTAATTAAAATATCACTGGGCTCCATGCTTTTGTGGAAGCAAAATTTAGTGTTAGCTGTAAGCTCTGTATTGCCAATCAATATCTTTGGCTATGTTTAGTGTTTTCCTGATGTAGATTTGTAAATGCCTGGAATCTTCAGGCTTAATATCGTATCATAATATCTCACTGACTTTACAAATACTGTAATTCTTTTTTTTTTTTTAACTTTTTATTTTATATTGAGTACAGTTGATTAACAATGTTGTGATAGTTTCAGATGTACAGCAAAGTGATTCAGTTATACATATACATGTATCTATTCTTTTTCAAATTCTTTTCCCATTTAGGTTGTTACATAATATTGAGCAGAGTTCCCTGTGCTATACAGTAGGTCCTTGTTGGTTATCCATTTTTTTTTTTTTTTATTCTTTAACATCTTTATTGGAGTAGAATTGCTTTATAGTGTTGTGTTATTTTCTGATGTAAATTGATACAGCCACTATGGAGAACAGTATGGAGATTCCTTAAAAAACTAAAAATAGAATTACCATATGACCCAGCAATCCCACTACTGGGCATATACCCTGAGAAAACCATAATTCAAAAAGAGTCATGTACCACAATGTTCACTGCAACACTATTTACAATAGCCAGGACATGGTTATCCATTTTAAATATAGCAGTGTGTACATGTCAATCCCAAACTCCCTAACTATCTCTTCCTCCCACCCTTCCCCGCTGGTAACCATAATTCCATTCTCTAAGTCTGTGAGTCTGTTTCTGTTTTGTAAGTTAGTTCATTTGTATCATTTCTTTTTAGATTCAGCTTATATCATACGATATTTCTCTTTCTCTGTCTGACTTACTTCACTCAGTATAACAATCTCTAGGTCCGTGCATGTTGCTATATTTTTCATGTACACTTTGGGAGACCATAATAGCACATGCCCATGGAGTATTTTGTGTTTGTTTTTTTTTTGTTTGTTACCCAACTTGCCGCTTCACTGGAGTGGAAATTCCAGGAGAGCAGGGAATTGTCTTTTTTCCCAGCACCTAGAACAGTGTCTGGTACAAAGTAGGCCCTCAATGAATGCAAGTGACGAATAAATAAATAATACATCATTTGCAAGAAAGCTCATGCCTTGACTGGAAATTCTAAATGATACCTGATGCTGTCCTATCTCTTCTGGGGAACTTAGTTTCTTCAACTCACAACTGCAGAGACTTTTGTCTCCAACTTCACCCACCAACCCCCATGGACACACCCTGGACTGAGTCACACCATCCACACTGCTGTGCTTTCAAATTCTCGAACTTTTATCTCAACTTCTAGAACCATCTTGTGTCCTTCCAGCATTCCTCATCTGGTCTCATAATCCTTGCTTTTGCTTTTCCTTTACTTAATCAGTCCCTCTCCTTGGCTTCACTCCCTTCTAAGTCTTGGGTTTAGCGCCATGAGCCAGCCTTCAACCACTTTCTCATTACACACACACAGAGCTATTTCAGTTCCTAGTTATTTCATGCCTGTCTGGCAAAACCGCTATATCCACTCTTACATCCAGGCCACCACAGGCTGTCAACGAAATCTCAGAACTGCCCAGCAGGTGACAGGATACTGATGGAGTGAGAGTCATTAGCAAAATTTTCACCGTGTCTCTAGCTGGGTCTTGTTCCTGTTCTCCCACAGTGGCTGTCTCCAAACATCACCACTCTCCTCAAGGCCCAGGCACACTTAAAATTTTTTTTGTTTTATTGTGGTAAAATATACATAATATAATATTTATCACTTAACTCTTTGTAAGTATACATTTCAGTGGTATTAAATACATTCACAATGTTGTATAATCATCACTATCTATATAATACTTTTTTCTTCATCCCCAGTGAAAACACTGTGCTCATAAACAATAACTCTTCTTTGCCTCCTGCCCCCAGCCCCTGGTAACCTCTATTCTACTTTCTGTTTCTATGAATTTGCCTTTTCTAAGTACCCCACATAAGCCATGCACACTTTCTTCCTTCTCACTTTCATGTAAACACTTGCCTGATGTGTGACAGAGAAAATAGAGAAAATGGCAGCTCCCTGAATGCACACACTCTCTGGCCTCAGGGCCTTTGCACTACTTTCTCCTGCCAGGACACACTGGTTCTTCCTCTTTGTAGACATACCTAAGCTCCATAGAGTAATAGTTTCATGCCCCCATTGGATTGTGATCCCCTTGAGGGTAGGAAGTAAGTTTTTAATATCTGTATCCCTAGTGGAATATAGTGCCCAATACATGGTAAGGGCTCAATATATATTTACTGAATGAATACGAACTGTAAATTGGGGTTATAAAGTGGGCTAGGGCAGCTGGGTGTGCCCATGTGTTATCCACTCATATGCTGAAATGTTAAGCATTAATCCATTAAAAGGTAGAAACTGATAAATATGCACACATAGGTACCAAGTCACAATTGATAAAAGAGCCAAGAATGACAGGAAATTTAATAATAGTAATAAATTATGGGTGGATGTTACGAAATATTTCAGAACATTTAATCAAGCTGATTAATTACTTAGGGTTTTTTTCCCCCAAATCTGCATTTAACATTTGAGAAAACTAATCTTGTCATAATTTAACACCCTCCTTCCACCAATACTAGGGTTGGAGTCTAAAGTTTTCTGTGTTAAAATGTAAATGCAGTCATCAGTATCATAAATATACAAGAGAAATGAATTGGGTTATCTTTAATATGTAGGAGTGTTCTGTGAATTTAACATGCAGGGTAAACATGTGATTCTCTGAATAGGAATACAGTACTGAAAAACAAAAATCAATGTCCTGTCTAGGGGAAAAATACAAATTTTTGGTCGATAAAGTGTGCATGGTTTTAAAGGAGAACAGAATAATGGTTAAGAAAAAGAAAGAGGAGAAACAAAAACTATAGGGTGTGGGTAAGAGCAGAAGGACAGAAGTTAAATGAATCCAGAGGAACAAAAAGGGGCTCCAATACAGCATACCAAAGCGGTGGGGCAGAAAGAGTAGCTGGTGGAATTTAATCTGGAGAGAAGCAACTGCAAGAGGTAAAAACTCTTAGAGTAAGAACCAGTTGGTCACCTTCCACGTAAGCGTAAGCGTGAGGTGATCACAAAACAAACTGATTTAGGCTCAACTGAGCTCAAGCAGGAAAGGGCCCCGGTTCTCTGGAGAGTGAAAAGGGGGACTGAAAGGAATAGAAGAGGGTCTGGGGTGCTGGAGCAAACAAAAGTCCAATACCTCAAAGGATTCTAATAGAGAAATCTAGAGAGTAACAGGAATTGGGAAGCGGAGGTGCTGGAAAGGATTGTTCAGAGCCTTCAAGTTGGGCAAGGGACACCGAGCAATATAAAACTACACTAAAAATGCACATCAACCATATACAGCCTGTGTCTGGTGTCCGGCATTTCATTCCACTGTGACAGGGTGAAACTGTGCATTAGAACAGCTCTGTATGCTGGACGACAGCAGTTGGGGCTGGAGATGGGAGCCCTGCCAGAGAAGTTAAGGCAGGGTGGCAAGGCTGGAGACGTCCCCCAACTTGACCCTTACATGGTGCAGCCAAAAGTAAACACAAGATTTTCTAGCAGATGAAATGTCATGTATTTCATCAAAGGGGTTTTGTAGACAAATCATGGGAGAACTAAACACAAAGTGCAATCCCTTGGCTTTCAATAACTTGAAGAATAAATTATGTTCTCTGCAACCCTCACTTATGAACTGTAATTCACTGCAGGTCAGGTGTCTGACCAGGAAAACATTTTGCTCTATCTTCTCTCTACTCATTATACTTTTCTTGGTGTAACTATTAAACATAATAATTTTCACTTGAGACATTAATTATTCCTGCTCACAAATCCTTTCTGTTATTTTTCTAATTTCTCTTTAATGGCTTTATTTTATTTTAGCCACCTTCATGTTCTTAAATAACATCTTCATTAAGATACTAATGGCATACCACAAAATTCACCCATCGATTGTTTTAAGCAAGTGTTTTCTTAATACTATTAGTTGGAGATGTATCATAGGGTTCTATGGCCTTTTCCCCCACGTACAGCATCGCAGACACAGAATAGTGTAAACTCGTTCAGTAAGCAAATGCACATATACTTTATGTGTTTACATCTCTTGGCTACGATTGTTAAAAATGCTTGCAAATAATATTTCCTAACATTATATCATAGTTATCTTAAGAAAGACAGGATAAAGGATAGAACCCTGCCACAGATACTGGAGAGATTTAATAAATACTTCTAAGGCTGATAAATATGTTTGTTCTCAGATTGACAGGATTTCCCTGTAATTAATCTGGCACAATGAATTCTTAGAGCAGGGTTATCTCTAAAACTTGTACTTCATTCTCCCAAAACAAGATTTCTTAGAAATAACTATTTTAATGTTTGCGTTCCTAACCTTAGTCCTCTTGTTATTTCTGTAAGGCCATAAAAACCTAACCAGGCATCTGCTTTTGATTTTAGATTTCTGTTTTTTCCTTTAAATTTTCTAAGCACCTGCCTAACCAGCTAACCAAGCTTCCCTTCCTTCACCAGCATTCATTCCTCCCACATGACGCTGTTAGGTTTTTCCTTAGTTCGCTTAGCTTTTTAAACACCTGCAGTTCAACAAGGATAGTATTGTCTGGCTATTTCACTTAGCAATGAGTTGATTTACCTGTCAAGATAAACTTCACTGTACATATTATTGGCTCTCTGGATTAATGCCTTATAAAACAGCACATTTGCACTGTTGTATGCCCTTCACAAGCATTAAACACTGATTTCATTTGATAGGCCGTATACTATATCAACATTATTTAATGAAAGGAGCTTACTGCTGGGGGTTCAAAGATGAACTAGTATGAAAGTGAAACTTTTGGATTCATGCTAAATGTTTATTTGTTATAAGGGATCTTTAGCAGTTATGACAGGAATTATCCATGTCCCATAAAAGAATACTGTATAGGTCTAGTAGTCCAAGTTTGCTTTAAAAATACATTAAAATAAATATATAGCTAAATGATTAATGACAGCATTAACAGCATGAACACTCATCACCCTTCTGTCACTATGCAGATAAATATATCAAGAAAAAGGGAAATGTAGAATTTTCATCAGGTCAGAGATGCACTATATCATAGTTCAAATGACTTAATTTTTTTTTATCATTTTTCTTTTACAAAATGAATGTTAGACATAAAAAATAATGTTTCCAGCTGTTTCTGGATCTTCTTTTAATTTATTTCTAATAAAGCATATATATGGGTAACAACCTCAAGCTGAGTTTTGAAATCTGAAGACAGTTTTCTGCCTTAAACAGTTAATCAAAGCCACATAAAAGCTGGCTTCAATTGAATTCAGTCTAAGATAGCTATGACCTGATTAACTGCAATAGACCAAAAAAAAAAAAAAGAAGTTACAATTATCACTTCCCAATCGTAAATAACTCTTAAAAAAAAAAAAAAAAAAAGGAAGGACAAAAAATGTTTTTAACTAGTAAAAGCAACAATAAATCTTGCTTCAAATATTAAAAACCATTCTTTATGGTTTAATATCCATTTGCTTACATCTTGAGTGTTGTATTCTTAAATTTACTAATTTACTTTAACCTGTTCTATTCTGCTTTCATCTTGGTGGGAAAAGTATCCCAAGGTAAAATGGCAGCTAGCCATGTATCTAATATGCTTTTACTTTATTGTGCAATGGAAACCAATTAGAGATGATTTGGTAAAAAACTCAATTGTAACTCACAGTATTTTTTTCCTGTCAATATTAAACATTTTAGTGGAATGTGATAAATATTTCAAATTGAACTACATTAAAGAAGGTTTTTATGCTATGTGAATTTCAGAATTTAGTAATCTCTCACACTGTGGGTAGTTCCTAACTAATGCATATCAATATAGATCTGTCATTTTCAGATATATGACCGTTTGGGAAAAGTGCCCAAAGGGCCTGGCACCTGTAAGAACTCTCCTCCCCTTTCTGATAACAGGGCTTGTGATTTCCTTCCCCTTCCTCCTTCCATCACTGCTGTTTGGTACTACTTATGTCCCCAGTCTCTCCCTCGACTTCAAACACTTCTTATCTCAGGGGAGTAAACCCTGTGAGTAATCCTTTACCCCACTTCCTCAAGGCACCCCTCCACCAATTCTTCCCTTCAATGTGTCTGAGCCGAGTAACATCTAACCAGTCCCCACCCCCATCCTGGCCTAGCTCCTAT
Organism: Balaenoptera borealis; assembly: GCF_965194805.1. Lineage (NCBI taxonomy): Eukaryota > Metazoa > Chordata > Mammalia > Artiodactyla > Balaenopteridae > Balaenoptera > Balaenoptera borealis. Next base: position 10,829,347 of record NC_138877.1, read on the forward strand.
AATACAGAAAAGCTCTTTCAATTAAGTGATATTTGTAAAAAGTGTAGACAAATCTAAGGCCCTCTTTGTATTCGGATATTATAATTAGCATTCATTCAGTCACTCAACAAGTACTCCTTGAGTACATCCTGTATACCAGACCCCAGGCGGGGCAACTGTCTTTCCTTATTATGGGCTTTGAAAATGAAGAGAAATAATGACAGTTTAGGAGGGAACAACTTTATTCCTGTTTCCTGCTTACTATTATTAGCAGGAAAACAATAACAAAAATCTTTGAAAACCTCAAGTTTAGTAAACATTTATTAGCCCTCTAGTATGTCCTGGGCTACGTGCTTGGCTCTAGAAAGAGCAACGTTAAGTGCAAAAGACCCTGTGCCATGCAGGGTCTTAAACAAGAGTGTGGACTAAGCGAGCTTTGAGAATGAGAATGAGCTTATATCTGGGACAGGAATAAGGTGGTGGCTGTGGACATGAAGCCAGTCGACCAGAACCAGAGCCAGAGGAGGCATCGTGAGGAGCCAGCCCAACATTCAGAATGTCTTCCAGGGGCTTCAATAGGCAGGAGTTTCTAGCCTCCAACTAGAGGGCCTTCTGGGAGGCCCTCCCAATATTCCTTGTCAGAGATCCCTGCACAATCTACCCCTTCCCATCACTACAAACATTCCCTATTGAAATCTCCGAACAAGACCTTTGGACCACCAGGTGCAGGCTTGGGAAGTGAGTAAAGCTGCCAGATTTAGCAAATAAAAGTGCAGGGTGTCCAGTTAAGTTTGAATTTCAGATAAACAGCAAAGAATTTTTACTAGAAGTGTGTCCCATGCAATACCTGTATTTGTGTTGTTCTGTATTTTATCTGGCAACACTAGAGATGGAATAATATTCTTATTTCTGTTTAGCCTCGTCAGGCAACCCAGACACCATTTCAGAAGTACTTTCTCCCACTTGTGATTCTTAGCTTCTCAAAGCATTGAGACATTTAGCAGGTGTCTCTGTGGTTGTCTTTCTGTGCTGACACAGATGAAATCCTACCTGCCTCCTGAGTAGACATTTCAAATACCCTGAAAAGTCACTCTCTATTCCATTTCAGTGCACTTGATGTTAGCTACCAAATAAAAAATATATATATATAATGCCCACTCCAAAAAGACTTAAATGTAAATCAAGAAACTTTTCTAACAGGTATTTATTTATCTGTCTTGAGCAGAGTTAATGGTCTGGAAACAAGTTTAGTGGTTCAAGGCGAAAAAACAATCAACTTGAGACCATCTTAATGGGTGCGTATTTGTCTTCTGATCAACTACCACTTGTTTTAGGCTTGTAAACAAAGAAGTATCTGAAAGCTTACTTTCTCTTTTTTAAAGAATGTGTGTCTATGTTTATAGACATAGACATATATAACATATTATTTTGAAGGCAGTTGGAAGAAAAATCTCTCTTGTTTTGGGAACCACTTATTAATGGGATAGAGAATCACTGGGCTTGGTAAATACTTACCAATATATTTGGTATATAAAACAATATTTTATAATAATATAATAATTAATATAATATAAAAGAATATAAACATATAAGTAATATATAAAATATAAACATAGTAAAGTAAAAATTAGGTAATATAAAAAATAGAAACATAGTAAATATTCAGTAATTCAAGAAATATCAATAGATTCATAATCTTTTAATTTCTCCAGATACTTTTGATTTTATATTCAAAAGATAAATTGCCATGACAGTTCAGATTACTAGAAATGGATATAAGCTACAGGATAAAGTGCATAATCATATTGTTCATGGCCTGTATCCAAGTTAATGGCCTTTATCCTTTCCAATCTAGCTCAGCCACTTGCTAGAACAAGTTATAGCTTCTCTGTGTCTCTGCTTTCTCATCTGTAAAATGGGGATAATAATTTCTCTACCTCATAGGACTGTTATAATGATTAAATAAGGTCATATTTATACAGCATTTAGAACAAGGCCTGGCAAATATAATTGTCAATTACAATGAGCTCTTTCAAATTAATTGATTACAAATAATTATACTTACCCCTTTGACCCTCCTAGAAGAGGAAATAAATTTTAGTATTTTACAGGCCACTTTTGCTGAGTTTCCTACTTTCTCATTCTTAGCTGGGTTTGGGGTATAGGGAACAATGGTTTTCATAACCATTTCATAACACAATTAGTTTCAGAAGGACAGCAAGAAATTAATATACAGCAAAAATCTGCTAATACCACTTTAGTTGAATTTCAGTTTCACTGTACCTTGCTCATTCTTAGTTGGAATTGGGCAGTAGGGAAAAATGTTTTTCACACTATAATTAGTTTCCGCAACAAGAAATTAATATACAGTGAAAACCTGCTAGTACTATTTGTTTTAATGTCCTAGGATTTATTTTAGTGTTTAGTTATAATTTAATAGATTTCTTGGGGTTTTGTGTAGCATTCACATGCAGAACAAAATTATTCGAGAGCACTAAGAAATTATTAAGAATATTAAGAAATAATTAATTTCCTTTAAAAATCTGTCTCAAGGTTTAGGATCAATTCACAACATCTCTAAATGAATGGGTATAAGATGTGCTAACAGAACTCATACAGTGGCTGTTCCTCAATAGGAGAAAGAATTTCATTTTCTGCCAATTCTGTCCTTTTTTAATGTCAATGCTTCTACCGTCTGAGCAAAGAGAAATTTTGTAAAGCTAACAGTCTTATCTATCTTCACCTTCACTGGCGTCTGAAATCATACTATAGAAAAGGTCAGCTCTGTTTTTTTTTTCTTTCCATATATACTTTGCTTAAGCATCTGTGAAACACTGCGTCCTCTCTGAAAAACTATTAAGAAAATGTACCCTCCTTCAGTCTGTGTAGGTAGACAGCAACCATTATGTATTCCAGACCAATGTCATTGAGGATGTCACACTAGATAGCATTTTGTTACCTTACCAAAAATATTTGCTATTTTAGCATTCTTCTTTCAATACGAAGGTTAGGATAAGGAAAATTTCAATATTTAATAACAGAACAACATGTAGATTCCAACACTACGCATGGTTTGCTCCAATTAAAAAGGCAAGGATTGAGGAATATCGTGGTTATCAAAAGGATTAACTGAAGGAAGGCAACATGCAGTAGTGAGAAGGACACTGAACTGAGATGCTGCCAGGCCCTGACTCTCATCCTGGCACTGCTATTAGGAGCTATGTAATGTTAGGTCAGTCCCTTAAACTCACCACTTCTCATTTGCATCCTCACTTGTAAAGTGAGAGAAACAGAATAGATCCCCTCTGAGATCTCTCTTCTAAAATTATACAATTTCAGGTAAATGTATATACCCAACACATGAACTCCTCCTTTGCAATTTAAGGGTTTTATTCAATACCATACTGCTTTTATTCCAGAAGTGAAACTGGGAAAAGTAGTCACAGAGTTTATTTCTGTTTCAATTCCAAATAAGACTCAGATAAAGAGACTTAAAAACAATAGATCTTGTTTCAGGAACACCTGCCACATTTGAGACGTAAGACACAACCAATCAGAACAGGGAAAGTCCACAGATTCCCCGCTCTAACCCTCTGTTCCTTTTAATGTAAACAATCGGATAAATCACTTAAAAACACAGGTTAGTGAACAAGTTAGCTGTGGCGGGGGAGGGGGGCTAAGCACTAAATGTAAACAGGGGAAATTATGTAAACTTTATATATCTGAAAGAGCACCAAAAGTTCTTCCCAAATGGGTAGTTTACCATAAAGTCAGGCGTTTAGTGAATAGAATAAATAGAGAGTTATAATGAAAGGCTAAGTATGACCCTGGTTAACTACCCACACATACTCTTTAAAGACACCTACATATGTACGTGAATGGACCATTATTAGTTCTTATTCATGTTAATCTAGTTGTCATTGAACTGTAGTTACTCAGTCCTAATGTTTTGCACAGGAATACTAAGTGCTTGACTCACGCCTTTGAAGCTGTTTCATAATTCAGAATAAAAATGACCCCAGGAAGGCAATCTCTTATGCCTTCTAAATGACTTTCTCTTGTCTGAACTTTTATTGTAAAAAATCAAGTAACCCTTTGTTGGGATGCTGTGCTAGTTACTCAAAGGAGTTGTGTGTAATCTTCTCAAATTTGAACCAACGAGAACAATCAGAATTTCCATTAAGCTGTTCCATAGAGGACACTCGATAATAGCAGTACACAACCAACGTTGACTCTAGATAATTTGTGGTAGAAAGTCCTTGAACTGAAAATGAATCACAGAGCAGAAAGACCAGAATGTGAGTAAGTAAAAGAATTGGAATTGTTAATAGAGTTATAATTAGTAACTTTCTTGGCTTATAAATTAGCCAAGTAATGCAGTTCAGAAATAACGAAGAACCTATCATCCCTTTTTTCTTTACCGTCCTACAAATATTCACCGGCTTGTCATATCAATGATGCATCTGATTAGAGGAGGACCAACAGAAGTCAGGCTTCAGGGTACATTCTGAATTTTTATAAACATCCTTACTTCGCTGAAAATTCATTCTTTTAGAGTAACTTTCTAGTTCCCAAATATCTTTGATCATGGGACAGCCCCTAGCCAAAGACAGGGATTTAAACTTTCACCTGATTGTCCCACAAATAATTTCTCATCTCCTTCTTGTCATACAACAGCAATTAATTTTCAAAGCCTCCCTAGGGAAGTGTCAAAATTCTAAATCTAAGGACAATGATGAGGAATTTTCAGTACATGTTTTGAAGCTTCCTTTGTATACTCTAGTAGAGTTCAAGTCTGAAAATGCTCACAATTATATTTGAAGTTCCTCAATCTCATTGGATTTGTCCCAAATAATTTTAAAGTTAATTTATATTTAGTTAGATTTTATCATAAATTTAAGGGCAGTGATAAATCATTAATTAAGCATCATTTATGAATTAAATTAAATTAAAATATGAATATTTATCAGATACCCTTTGAAGACATTGTAGTAGGGATATAAAAGTAGTTCCTACATCAAAGGACGCTCTATCAACAGAGTGAAAAGACAACCTATGGAATAGGAAAAATATTTGCAAATCATATATCTGATAAGGAGTTAATATCCAGAATATATAAAGAACTCCTATAACTCAACAACAACAACAAAACTTGATAAAAAAAAATGGGCAAAGGACTTAAATAGGTAGTTCTCCAAAAAATATATACCAATGGTGAATAAGCACATGAAAAGATGCTCAACTCACTAATCATCAGGGAAATGCATATTGAAACCACCATTTCATACCATCCCATTTATAATGGTTATTATTAGAAACAAAACCCAGAAAATAACGAGTGTTGGCAAAGATATGGAGAACCTGGAATCCTTGTGCAGTGCTGCTGGTGGGAATATAAAATGGTATGGCTGCTATGGAAAACAGTATAAAAAAATTCCTCAAAAAATTGAAATTAAGAAAAGAATCAAAAGCAGGGACTCGAACTGATATTTGTACACCCATGTGCATGGCAGCATTATGCACAGTAACCAAAGGTGGGGGCAACTCAAGTGTCCATCACTGAATGAATAGATAAACAAAATGTGGTCTGTACATACAGTGCAATATTATCCAACCTTAAAATAAAGGGAATTCCTGGCACATGCTACAACACACATAAACCTTAAAGAAATTACGCTGAGTGAAATAAGCCAGACACAAAAGGACAAATATTGTGTGATTCCACTTATATGAGGTACTTGAAGTAGTCAAATTCAGAAACAGAAAGTAAAGTGGTTATTGTCAGAGTTTTGGGGGAGAAGGGAATAAGAAGTTAATGTTTAATGGGTATGAGTCTCAGTTTGGGACTATAAACAAAGTTCTGGAAACAGATGGTTGCACAACATTGTGAATGTACTTAAATGCCGCAGAACTGCATACCTAAAAGTGGTTAGAATTGTAAATTTTCTGTTATAAGTTTTTTTATTAAAGTACGTATAGTTAATTTACAATATTGTGTTAGTTTCAGGTATAGAGCAAAGTGATTCAGTTATACATATATTTTTTTCGGATTCTTTTCCATTGTAGGTTATTACAAGATATTGAATTGAATATAGTTCCCTGTGCTTTATAGTTGGTCCTTGTGTGACTGTTTTACCACCGTAAAAAAAAAAGAAAAGAAAAGAAATGGTTTGTGCCCATATTGAGCTTACAATATAGTGAGGAAATAAGTGTGTATATAAAATTAGTACCTAAATAGCTATAATATAATGTAAAGTAAATAATAATAAGACAGTAGAAATTAAATACTATAGTGTTCAGAGAACGCAAAGGTAACAGTTGTTTCAGGAAAGGTTTTATGGAGTATATAGTGGTTGGGGTTTACCTTTGGAAGATTAACACAATTTTATTGAGTAGAGAAGGTGGGAGCAGGTAGCCTACAGAAACAGACCAGTATAAGCTAAGCAGGGAAGTCAAAATCTTAGGGTGTGATTTTAAAACTGTGATTCCTCCCAGTTAGGTTAAAGTACAGAGTAGTGCTTCCCAAACTTTAGTGTGTGTACAGATCACTTGGGAATCTTGCTAAAATGTAGATTCTGATGCTATAGATCTAATGGTAGGGTGCAGAATTCTTCGTTTCTAATAAGCTCCCAGGTGATCCCAATGCCGCTTTGAGTGGCTCAGGTCTTGAGTATATATACCTACAAAGACAGGTCAGTCCAAAGTTGAGGACTTTGAAAACTAAAAGTCCGTACTTACTTCAGAGATAATGGAGAACCAATGGAACTCTTCTGGGTAGGGAAATCCTATTATTGGAGCTCTTTCTTGGGAAGATTAATCTGTCAGCCACGTGTAGTGGGAATAGAATGGGCAAAGACAGACACTGGGGAGACTGGTTAGGGGTCAATGAGACCTATTAGTAGAAAGAGGCTACTAAGAGTCTATTAGCAGTAACCAGGCTAGGTGTGGTGAAGCCTGAGGCAGGCAAGTGGGAGAGAAGGTGCCAAGGGGAAGACACGGTGAGGGGATAGTGCAAAGTGTCTTGGTGGCTGACATGCAGAGGAATACGTGAGGAGGAAAAGTTTTAAATGCCAGTGATTACAGTAAGCGTACATTCAGGTTTCCCCAAGACATTCCAAATTTATGCCTGTTATCCCAGCATAATTATTAATAGTGGCCACTTCCACTCTAAAAATGTCCTAGTTTGGGTAATAAATAATATAATCACCCTAGTTTTATGCACAAGTGACTAACAGGATGTAGAGGAGAGTTAGGCTGGTTTGTAGTGGGTAGAAATCGGGCGATACTCATTTATTCATTCATTTATTCAATATTTACCAAATGTCAACTGTGTGCCAGGCATTGTTCTAAGTGCTGAGGATACCTAAGTGCCGAGTTTAAGTAAAAATGACAAAAACCTCAAGGCTTGTCCCCATGGAGTTTATGATCTTGTGGAGACTGACACATTCCAGAAGTGGGGGAGGAGGAGGAGATGGAAAGGGAGCAAGTTAAAGGTGCCAGGGAGACTTACAGCCAGAGGCAGTGTCAAGCGTCAAGAAAGAGGTGTTTGTTAGTATATACAAGTCCATACCACTCCAAATGTAAAATAGATAGCTAGTGGGAAGCAGCCGAATAGCACAAGGAGATCAGCTCGGTGCTTTGTGACCACCTAGAGGGGTGGGATAGGGAGGGTGGGAGGGAGACGCAAGACGGAGGAGATATGGGGATATTTGTATACATATAGCTGATTCACTTCGTTATACAGCAGAAACTAACACAACACTGTAAAGCAATTATACTCCAATAAAGATGTTAAAAAAAAAAGATAAAAAAAAGAAAGAGGTGTTAAATTTGAAGGGATGTAGATGCAGGTTTAGATATAGATGTGGATCTTTATGGAGGAATGAAGCTTTGAGAGTGAGTGAGATGCCTCCCTGAAAGTAGACTTAAAGAGAAAGAAGAGACCACGGACAGTGCCTACACTTAGGGGAGAGACAGAAGGGTCCATGAGCTCATGCAGAAGCATTCAGAGAGGTAAAAGAAGTTCCAAGGTATAACAGAAGCTAGGGAAGCAGGGAGGTCAAGGGCCCTCCAGGTAATGATATCAAAAGTTGCAGAGAGGTCAAGGAGACAAGGTCTGGGACAGGTGGGGAAGGGGAGGGTCAGCTTTGGGAAAGAATGCACTGTGCCCTAGAGGGTGGTCAGTGACATGCTACATGATATTCTGTATATGAGAAAGAGTAGTATTGAGATTCTTAAGGTGTTCAACTTATTCTTTGATGATAATTTGCTGATATAATTTATGTATTTCTCATTGCCATTTTTTATTGTTAATAAAAACAACCTTTTTGTAGTTGTTGTTTCTGAAAGTTTGGAACAAAATAAAGCAAAAGCTCTAAGCATCTCATTTTTCATCAGTAACTAGTGCAAAATTTTTCTCACAAGATTACTCTGAGAATGGATTAAAAATGGCACTTGTGGGGCTTCCCTGGTGGCGCAGTGGTTGAGTCTGCCTGCCAATGCAGGGGACACGGGTTCGAGCCCTGGTCTGGGAAGATCTCACGTGCCGCGGAGCAGCTGGGCCCGTGAGCCACAATTACTGAGCCTGCGCGTCTGGAGCCTGTGCTCCGCAACAAGAGAGGCCGCGGTGGTGAGAGGCCTGCGCACCGCGATGAGGAGTGGCCCCTGCTTGCTGCAACTGGAGAAGGCCCTCGCACAGAGGCGAGGACCCAACACAGCCAGAAAGAAAGAGGGAGAGGGAGAGGGAGAGGGAGAGGGAGAGGGAGAGGGAGAGAGAGAGAGAAAGAAATAAAGGAAGAAAGGAAGAAAGGAAGAAAGAAAGAAAGAAAGAAAGAAAAAATAAATCAACATAATTATTAAAAAAAAAAAAAAAAAAAAAGGGCACTTGTGGGCTTCCCTGGTGGCGCAGTGGTTGAGAGTCTGCCTGCCAATGCAGGGAACACGGGTTTGAACCCTGGTCTGGGAGGATCCCACATGCCGCGGAGCAACTGGGCCCGTGAGCCGCAACTACTGAGCCTGCGCGTCTGGAGCCTGTGCTCAGCAACAAGAGAGGCCGCGACAGTGAGAGGCCTGCGCACCGCGATGAAGAGTGGCCCCCGCTCGCCGCAACTAGAGAAAGCCCTCGCACAGAAACGAAGACCCAACACAGCCAAAAATTAATTAATTAATTAATTAACTAAAAAAAAAAAAAAAAAAAAAAAGACAGTGGGTTTGAGTGTCAGCCTGTGGGTTCAAGTCCCAATCTGAGTTAAAAAAAAAAAAAAAACTTAAAAAAAAAAAATGGCACTGTGTGCTGTAAAAATCTAAAGTCACAACAAGAGCCATGTTCTAGTTAAAAAATTCAATTTTACTTTATATCTTTTTTTCTCATATGAAGGAACATTTGGGAAGAAAGATTGACGGCAGTAAGAGGTGTGTGTGAACCTAAGAACGCTGAGTAAAAAATACTGGGTTTCTCTGAAAGGTAAAAACTAATTTATCTATACAGAATTGTCAGTACTGACTGCTATCACGCCTAATAATTCCAGTAGTTTTGCATGACAACAGAAATACGTTATCTTAGCCTCATGCGACTAAATGAAATCTTAACAGAGCATTTAAATCACTCCCACCCGACCCCTTAGGTTACACTCCCCACCACACACACACACACACACACACACAGTCACAAACACACCACTTGCAGAGGATGAGAATACATCCTATTTGTGCTACTTTTAAGGAAGACTCTACAATATTCCTGGATAATTTCTATCAGAATTGAAAAAGCTGCACTTAGAGCAGGAAGGTATGTGATTACCTTCTGCAGTTATGATGTAGTTCTTTTTAGTTTTTTCCTTGTCCTACACACAGTGGTTGGCCTGGGAGCGGAGGTAAATAAAAATTGATTGAATGGGTAAATTTGTAACAACATATCTAAAAACCAATGAACAAAGTACAGTACTGTTATTAAAACCATTCCCAATAGCCAATACAATTCTGGTAGGAATGTTTGGTAACTTTTCAGTGGCTGAATGACTGCTTTTACAGCTCTGGAACAATGCTAGGGTTGGTTATCCTTTGTCGAAAGAAGCAATTGAGCAAAGCTTTATTTTGATTGGGGGTGGGGGGGTGTTAGTGTCTGGCTGTAGGTCCCTGGGGGGTCTGGGCTTTCCTTGGCTATCATACTTGTAATTCATGGAGTAGGTTCCCCAGGGAAGAGGACAGTTACACTTAAAATTCAGGAAGCAAGCATGCATGGGTTAGCATGGCATTCCAGACCCCCTCCACTCTGGCTCAGACTACCAGGCTAGGCTCCCAGGACCAGCCTGAGCCTCCACTGCTGCCACACAGTGAGCTCATCACCCCAAACATACCAAATACATTCCAAACTCTGCCCATTCTCCAGCTTCATGCTTAGGTAAATCTTACCTTCCAAGGCCCACCTGAAGCTCTTTATCCTCTACTATAGTTTACCCCTGACTCAGGTTCTTAAGAAATAATTCCATTCTCTGAAACCGTGTTTATTATTAGAAACACGCATTTGACACTTAGTATATGCTATGTCAATTGTCATTTACTTGCTCCATCACCCAGCTGAACTGTAAAACTAGATCAGTTTTCTTTACAGAGTTCCCATGAGAATCGAATAACACGTGTTTTAAAGCATCTTGTAAAGCAGTCCAAATTAAACATATGCCCTGGGGAATGCCCCGGCAGTCCAGTGGTTAGGACTTGGCCCTTTCACTACTGGGGCCCCCGTTCAATCCCTGGTCGGAGAGCTGAGACACTGCAAGCTGTGTGGCGTGGCCAAAAAAATAAAATAAAAAATTAAAAATAAAAAAATGAAAATATAACCTATAGTACTTTTTTCCTGACATTTGCCAACTTTTTCATAAAAGCTGTATAACAATGTTTAAAAGGTGGGAAATCAGATCACTTTAAAGTCAAGTTTTGATTGGGTAGATTATAGTCATTACACCATGCAAATTATACTCTCATATTTGCTTAGGTAACTCCCTATTGACATGACTGACCCTCATCTCTGATTTGACATTTCACAGAATTTAGAAGGGTAGAGGTTTTCACTTTGTATATTACAACATTTGATTGTCTGTTCTCTCACTGGGAAGGCATAAGAAAGACACTCTATAGAATTAAAATAGATAGTATAGATGCAGAAGCAGATATAAATTATAGATTGAGATTTAACAACAGCCCTAGAAGGTGAGCAACATTACATCTCCTTTTTACAGATGACAAAGGAAGGACAGAATGGTTTAGTAACTTGCCCAAGGTCACACAGCTGGTGAAGAGCTGGGACTGAAATCAAGCATTTTGGTCTGAGTTCACACCTTTCGTTACTTTGCTGTGACAATCTTTACATCAGCAGGGGTAATAGCAAGGAGTTGAGTGATCAATTTCATTTAATTTAAGCATCACTTATTGGGCATTTACTAAGAGCTATGACCAATAAGTGCTAAGAATGAAAAATGAATATGCTAAGGTTCCTGGGCTCAAGGACAATGTTGTCCTATGACTCACAGAAACACATAATTTTAATACTTTTGCAGTAATAAGTGCAATAATCAATGCGTGTGAGACAGAAAAGTTGTGCTTCTCACCAGATAGTTATTTTATAGTCTGACTTATTTGTTTTACTTAAAATGTGGAGAATAGCCTTATCAAAACCAAGCACGCAGACAAATTCAAGTTCATACAGTCAGCATGGACATTTCCTTTGTTTGCTGGCTGCTCTGTTAGGTAAGACTGTATATACAAACCTGAGCACTGTCTCTGCCCTGCCTTGAAGAAAGAAATACAGCCAGTGGGGAGGAAGGAGGCATGAAAGGGTCGGATAAACAGATAAATGAAAATATAATGGTGTGAGTGCTATGATAGAAAAAAGAACAAAGTTCCCAGGGAAGATATTTGAACTAGATCTTGAAGAATAAACAGGTCCCTGACAATCAGAAGTGGGACCAGGGGCAGAGGGAGGTGGACGGTGGGAGTCGAAGATTTCCCAAGCAGAGAGGAATGTGTAAAGTACAGACTGGGGAAAGGGAGGCATGTTCAAGGTAAGGGAGAAGTTCAGTGTGGCCAGAGTATGAAGTATACAGGCAAGGAGGTAAGAAGTGGAAGAAAGAACTGGGCTGGGTCCAGATGGTGAATGGTTTTATAGGCTCAGCTCAGAATTGTAGACATAATCGCAAAGGCAATGAATTCACAACAAATTCTAGAACCAAAAATATAATGACTTTTTCCTAATTTTAGATCACCTATATGAGTATATAGGAATATTAGGTTCTGAGGAATGTATACAGTATTTCAAGAGAGGAAAAAAAAAAGTGTCCTCTGATAAAATAAGTTTGGGAGATACCAAATTATGTTACCTTACAAGAATTTTACAATTCACATTAATATAAAAATATTAAACATAGGAAGCCTATTTAACTTTGTCTAATCCAACCTTTGTTAAACTTAATCATTGCACTTTTTTGATTCTCCCTCCCATAGAACACCTATTAAACACCTCACAGTTGACCTATATCAGTATTCAATTGAGATGGGACCCAGCAGTGGCTATATACATACAGATTACACATCACTTTTTCATGTGAAAACTCTCACAGAATTTTAGAAATCATAATTCCTCAATTACATGATATTAACGATCTCCTTTAAAAATTCTCTCAAATATTTTCAACATTATTTTTTTGGAATGTAAGTAATTTATTTTTTGATATGGTTTTACATAATGACACATCAATGTCAAAGTACCATCAGAGTGGACAGAGCTGTCCCCTCTAGGGCTTATCCTGTTTCCTATAGAGAGAGAACTGACTTGTCTATGGCCACAGAGGATGGGAGTGGTCACACTGAATTCCGTAAGTGTGCAGACTTTCCCAGTCCCCGTGCAAATGCACAGACCAGAGACCAGGCTGCACTGCAGGATCATAAATGTAGCATGTCATACTTTATGGGCACTAAGTTATGAGGAATAGAATGCCCTTATTAGAGTTATCTGAAGTTCTGGGTTCTCTTAGGTAACTGCAGGTCATTTATCCTGAATTTTAATTTCTACTTCTTCTGAGAAAATCATGTCTCAAGTTAAACTCATCCAGATATAGAAATTGTGCCCATGCTCCCAGGGCTTTCACAGAGCTCTCTCCTGCCCCCATCCAACTACCTCTCTTTCACCTCCTCTCTTCCCACAGGCAACTCCTACTCTGGCTTCAGCTGAAATGTCACTTTTCCTACCACCCTCCCCAGACTGGGCAGGTCACTCTTGTCAACTCTTGGAATACCATTTGCCTTTTCATACTTTGCATTGACACAAGCTCTAATTTTAAGTTCATTGATGTGGCTATTTGTTTATTGTTGGTCCCTTCAGTAGACCATGAGCTCCATGAGTGCACAGGCTCTGTTTTGCTCCAGTGTTGTACTGCAGCATCTAGCACACAGATGTTAAATAAACATGGACTAAAGAACACTAAAAATTCATAATTTGAGTGACAACAGTGAGACTGTTCATAAATTGGCTACAGCCTAGACCTCATTTTTAGAATTTAGGCTGGTTTAGATTTCAAATTATAGAGAAATGCTATTCTACTGATAACAGTTTATTGATATAATAGCTTAATTTTCCTATTTCTAAATAAGTAGTTGCTATTAATATTACTATTGTAATTGGTGAATAACCTAAACTTACCTGCCTTTAATTTTATTCCATGATGTCTAGCTTCTAGGTAATACTATATATATATATATATATAATATAATTCTTCATGTTGGCATTTATACACTTCAAATACTTTTAGCCTCATGTCTTCTATTCACTATCATTTAACCACACTACACATGGTTTGTTCCTTTAATCTGCTCCATAAGTCACTCTCTCCTTTTCCTTTTATTATTCCGGTGGATCTCTCCAAACTTCTTCCAATTTATCAGTCCCTTTGTGGCTCTGGCGGTTTAAACCAAAGCCAGTACTCTGTGTGTTTAGAACTCAGGGGTCTGGGATGGGCTGATGGGTGAGGTCTAGTTGGATCTTCTATAATGAGAATAATAATTTTAAAAAGCTCAGGAAATCAAACTTTCAAAGTACATTTAGATTCCTTCACAAGCCATGTAATATTTCCCCCACCACTTCCCTTTGGTTGCCCCACAGAAATGCCATATGCTTAGTGAATGCTTCCTTTGAGGTTGAGTTACCATGGAAAACTACCTTACATGGAGAGAAATCTGGCAAAGACCAGTGGAAATGGCACATGGTTAGAGTTTCATTTGAAAAACAAAACTGCATGCCCTCTTTCTAGTCATCCCCCTGTTCCACTTTTCCACTTGCCTGGTCCTCCTGTCTTTTGTTAGTGTGTTTTCCTACCAGAAGATTTCTTCCGTTGGGGGTGGAGGGGTGTGCAGTTTGGACAGCTAAAGGTATGCAGCAAGCAGATTGTTCAAGGGCACATCATTAGATGATTAATAGGACCTGACAGACCAAGACAACACAGAAGAGAGAACTCAAACTTTGATTGTGTGGTTCTATTTAATGTGTCACCTGCAAGATAAATTAGCCCTGGGAAAGCAACTTGGCTGGTGAGACCAGCTCTAAAGTAGAGATGATGAGTGTCTTAAGAACACTGCCTTGCAATCAGAGAAGAAAAAGAAATAAAAGGAATACAAATTGAAAAAGAAGAAGCAAAACTGTCACTGCTTGCAGATGACATGATACTATACATAGAGAATCCTAAAGATGCCACCAGAAAACTACTAGAGCTAATCAATGAATTTGGTAAAGTTGCAGGATACAAAATTAATGCACAGAAATCTCTTGCATTCCTATACACTAATGATGAAAACTCTGAAAGAGAAATTAAGGAAACACTCCCATTTACCATTGTAACAAAAAGAATAAAATACCTAGGAATAAACCTACCTAGGGAGACAAAAGACCTGTACACAGAAAACTGTAAGACACTGATAAAATAAATTAAAGATGATACAAACAGATGGAGCGATATACCATGTTCTTGGATTGGAAGAATATTGTGAAAATGACTATACTACCTAAAGCAATCTACAGATTCAATGCAGTCCCTATCAAATTACCAATGGCATTTTTTACAGAACTAGAACAAAAAAATCTTAAAATTTGTACAGAGACACAAAAGACCCCGAATAGCCAAAGCAGTCTTGAGGGAAAAAAACGGAGCTGGAGGAATCAGACTCCCTGACTTAAGACTATACTACAAAGCTACAGTAATCAAGACAGTATGGTACTGGCACAAAAACAGAAATATAGATCAATGGAACAGGGTAGAAAACCCAGAGATAAACCTACGCACCTATGGTCAACTAATCTATGACAAAGGAGGCAAGGATATACAATGGAGAAAAGACAGTCTCTTCAATAAGTGGTGCTGGGAGAACTGGACAGCTTCATGTAAAAGAATGAAATTAGAACACTCCCTAACACCATACACAAAAATAAACTCAAAATGGATTAGAGACCTAAATGTAAGACTGGACACTATAAAACTCTTAGCAGAAAAAATAGGAAGAACACTTTTTGACATAAATCACAGCCAGATCTTTTTTGATTCACCTCCTAGAGTAATGGAAATAAAAACAAAAATAAACAAATGGGACCTAATGAAACTTAAAAGCTTTTGCAAAGCAAAGGAAACTACAAACAAGACGAAAAGACAACCCTCAGAATGGGAGAAAATATTTGCAAACAAATCAATGGACAAAGGATTAATCTCCAAAATATATAAACAGCTCATGCACCTCAATATTAAAGAAACAAACAACCCAATCAAAAACTGGGCAGAAGACCTAAATAGACATTTCTCCAAAGAAGACATACAGATGGCCAAGAAGCACATGAAAAGCTGCTCAACATCACTAATCATCGGAGAAATGCAGATCAAAACTACAATGAGGTATCACCTCACACCAGTTAGAATGGACATCATCAGAAAATCTACAAACAACAAATCCTGGAGAGGGTGTGGAGAAAAGGGAACCCTCTTGTACTGTTGGCGGGAATGTAAATTGATACAGCCACTATGGAGAACAGAATGGAGGTTCCTTAAAAATCTAAAAATAGAATTACCATATGACCCAGCAATCCCACTTCTGGGCATATACCCAGAGAAAACCATAATTCAAAAAGACACATGCACCCCAATATTCATTGCAGCACTATTTACAATAGCCAGGTCATGGAAGCAACCTAAATGTCCATCGACAGACGAATGGATAAAGAAGATGTGCTACATATATACAATAGAATGTTACTCAGCCATAAAAAGGAACGAAATTGGGTCATTTGTAGAGACGTGGATGACCTAGAGAGTGTCATACAGAATGAAGTAAGTCAGAAAGAGAAAAACAAATATCGTATATTAATGCATATATGTGGAACCTAGAAAAATTGTACAGATGAACCAGTTTGCAGGGCAGAAATAGAGACACAGATGTAGAGAACAAACGTATGGACACCAAGGGGGGAAAGTGGCGGGGTGGTGGTGGTGGTGTGATGAATTGGGAGATTGGGGTTAACATATATACACTGATATGTATAAAATGGATAACTAACAAGAACCTGCTGTATAAAAAATAAATAAAATAACATTCAAAAATTCAAAAAAAAAAAAAAGAACACTGCCTTGCAAGATGCAGTCCAATCACAGACCATGTTCATATGAAAGGAGCAGTGAGGTTGACTTCACACAAAAACACTTTGAATCTGACAACCAGTAATTACAACTAGATGGCCCTTCCTCCAGCTTTGATCCTTGTTGTTTACCACTTTGTGAGGATTGAAGGGAAATACTTCTCTTCAGTTTTCTAAACCAGTGGTTAAAGCACTGTAGTGTTGTCAGCCAAGAATCAGGGAGGCAGAATGTTAAATCAAATCACATAAAACCACTTGGCATGGCTTGTTAAATACTGACCAATCAATACTTTAATGCCCCTTAAGAGTATGCTGAGTCCATCGGCCCGAGAAAGCAAATGCTTTTGAATCAAGTGGATTAATATTAATAAGCTGCAAACAACTTTAAAAATCTACCAGTAAGTAGCACAAGAGTAAATAAACCTGTAAGCACAACAGTACAATAATGATTTGGCACAAAAATAGATGTTAGAGATCCTAATTTGAATTGTAGAATAAGAACTCAAAACACAAAGTATTAGAACTAACGTGATGGTTAGTTAATTACACAGTTTTCTACGGGATGTAGTCCTCAGATTCTGTAATCCTTTCATCCCCTGTTGCGCCCATATCCTGCCCTCTCCTTAATCCTTACTCCAGCCACCTCTACCCCTGAAGAGTCTTCTGGGCTGAGGGAAAGAGGAAGTTAACTAAATGTACCCATGGGTCCACGGGAAGACCTAAGATTGTGAACTGTAGCAGACGGCAGGTAACCTACACATAGAATCAAAATGATGTCAGCAGAGAAAGAGGCTCATCCCAAATCATTTTTAGCTTTATAATAGTTTCAGTTTCTCTGGGGCCCAACTGTCCAATATGCCTGGATATCCTGGAATTTCATTTTGGGAAAAAGGAATATAAAAAGCAGGAAAGGGGCAGAAGTCTTGGATATATCAATAGAGTAGCAAATCAGGGAAATTTTATTTATTTATTTTGACCACACTGCATGGCTTGTGGGATCTTAGTTCCTCGACCAGGGATTGAACCCAGGCCCTCAGCAGTGAGAGTACAGAGTCCTAACCACTGGACTGCCTGGGAATTCCCAGGGAAGTTTTAGAGAAGAAGAAATAACCCTATACCTAAAGGATCTAGAAAAAGAAGAAAAAACAAAACCCAAAGTTAGTAGAAGAAATAATAAAGATCAGAGTAGGAATAAATGAAATCGAGGCTAAAAAAAAAATAGAAAAGGTCAATTAAATTAAGAGCTGGTTCTATGAAAAGATAAACAAACTTGATAACTTAGTCAGACTCATCAAGAGAAAAAGAGAGAGGGCCTAAATAAATAAAATCAAAAATGAAAAGAAGTTACAATCAACACTACAGAACTGCAAAGAATTATAAGAAATTACCAGGAACACTTATATGCCAATAAAATGGACAACCTAGAAGAAATGCACAAATTCCTAGAAATGTACAATCTCTCAAGAGTGAATCAGGAAGAAACAGAAAATATGAATAGAGCAATTACTAGTAATGAAATTGAATCAGTAATTTAAAAAACTCCCAACAAACAAACGTCCAGGACCAGATGGCTTCACAGGTGAATTCTACCAAACATTTAAGGAAGAGTTAACACATATCCTTCTCAAACTGTTCCAAAAAATTGCAGAGGAAGGAATGCTTTCATACTCATTCTACAAGGCCAGCATCACCCTGATACCAAAACCAGGTAAAGACTCTACAAGAAAAGACAATTACAGGCCAATATCACTGATGAACATAGATGCAAAAATCCTCAACAAAATATTAGGAAACCGAATCCAACAATACATTAAAAGGATTAGACACCATGCAAATCAAATCAAAACCATAAGATATACCTCACACCTGTCAGAATGGCTCTTATCAAAAAGACAAGAAGTAACGAATATTGGTGAGGATATGGAGAAAAGGGAACCCTCATGTACTCTTATTGGGAGTATAAATTGGTGCAGCCACTATGGAAAACAGTATGGAGGTTCCCCCAAAAACTTAAAATATAACTACCATATGATCCAGCAATTCCACTCCTGAGTATTTGTACAAAGAAAATGAAAACACTAATTCTAAAAGATATATGCACCCCTATGTTCATTGCCACATTATTTACAATAACCAAGACATGGAAGCAACCTAAGTGCCCATCGATAGATGAATGGATAGAGAAGATGTGGTATATTAATATAATGGAATGTCACTCAGTCATGAAAAAGAATGAAATCTTGCCATTTTCAACAACATGGATGGACCTAGAGGGTATTACACTAACTGAAATAAGTAAGACAGGCAAAGACAAATACTGTATGACTTCACTTATATATGGAATCTAAACAACAAGACAAATGAATAAACATAACAAAACAGAAACAGAGTCATAGATACAGAAAACAAACAAGTGATTACCAGAGGGGATGAGAGAAATAGGTGAGGGAGATTAAGAGGTACAAACTTCCATTTACAAAATAAATGAGTCATAGGTATGAAATGTACAATGTGGGAAATATAGTCAATAATAATGTAATATCATTGTATGGTGACAGATGGTAACTAGACTTATGGTTGTGATATATTTTGTAATATATAGAAAGATCGAATCACTATACTGTGCACCAGGAACTAACAACTAGTGTTGTAGGTCAATTATACTTCAAAAACAAACAAAAACATAGAAAAAGAGATCAGATTTGTGCTTATCAGAACCAAGGGGTGGGAGAAGAGGAAGTGGACGAAGGTGGTCAAAAGGTACAAACTTCCAGTTATAAATAAGTACTAGGGGTGTAATGTACAACATGAGAAATATAGTTAATACTGCTGTATGTTATATATGAAAGTTGGTAAGAGAGTAAATCCTAGGAATTCTCATCACAAGGAAAAATATTTTTTCTTTTTCTTTTCTTTTTTATCTTTATCAGATGATAGATGTTCACTAAACTTACTGTGGTCATCATTTCATGATGTATGTAAGTCAAATCATCATGCTGTACATCTTAAACTTATACAATACAGTATGTCAATTATATCTCAATAAAACTGGAAGAAAAAAAAAGGCAACGTGATTATTTGGTACCGCTGCCCTGAGCTGTGAATTCAAAAGTAAAACTGCTCAGAAAATTAGGAGAGAAGCTAGAGGACTTGGTAACTGTTGAGGAAAAGCATATTCACCTGGAATGGTCAAAAAATAGTGACCAGAGTTTTGACCTGGTGAAGAACAGAGATAAGGGTGAACTAGAGATAATTTTAAAATCTTAATTTATGGTAAATGTGTTTTAAATCAAATCGAGTAATAAGACTGAATTTGCAATTATTTCCTTGCTTGAATTTCTTTAGTCACTCATCAATTCATTATTTATTCTTCTGTTATATTTATATCAGCTAAATTCAACTGTGGGCCAGCAGAAAGCAGCTCCCCTTTCTTCTTCAACATTTGGCTTTCAAACCCTCTCTGTTAACCATTTCTTCCTCATTCTTTGGATGAAATCTGAAGTGCCATGGTTCTTCAGCTCACATAGCTGATTAAAAGTAATCTGGTCACCCTTGGTCATAAGAAGGATTTCATTTTAGACATAGAAATATCCAGTCCACTGTAATTATAAAAAGCTTCAGGGGCTTCCCTCATGGCGCAGTGGTTGAGAATCTGCCTGCCAATGCAGGGGACACGGGTTCGAGCCCTGGTCTGGGAGGATCCCACATGCCGCGGAGCAGCTAAGCCCGTGAGCCACAACTACTGAGCCTGCGCGTCTGGAGCCTGTGCTCCGCAACAAGAGAGGCCGCGATGGTGAGAGGCCCGCGCACCGCGATGAAGAATGGCCCCCACTTGCCGCAACTGGAGAAAGCCCTCACACAGAAACGAAGACCCAACACAGCCATAAATAAATAAATAAATAAATAAAATATTAAAAAAAAAAAAAAAAGCTTCAAATTTTATACAAGATGAAAGCTTTCCTGTTTTCTAACCTTGCTCTTCAGACTTACTGTCACCCTCCAAACCCAGCTCTCCTTAGATGCCCCTGGCTTCCTCAGAGGTTGCACTAGGTGGGGAAGGGGCCTGAGGTGGGGAAGGGGCCTGAGGTCGGGAAGAGTAAAGGTCTCAGATGCTGAGCTAGCTGGTCAGAGGAGCTCCATATTGGTGCCCTCTGGATATGGCAGGTTCCCAAGGCTGAGTCATTTTCCATGAGGTCACATTGCTGGATTTCTTTTCAGCCCTGGGTATCTGGTGGCCCATCCCCTCTGTCACCATCAGTTGCCCCAACAGGCAGTTCTCACAGTGGCTTTTTCTATAAGGTCCACGTCCAGCTCAGGACTACGGGACCTGTGCTCTCTGCCATCAGTGGGAAAGCAGTTCCCTCCCATGTCTCCTTCTTTTTGTTCTACAATTGTGGCAGGCAGTTCAAGGCACAGCCTTTTGCCTTTATCTTCCCCAGAAAGGAATTAGGCACCATTTCCTGGCCCCTCCAAAGTCCAGGGAATGTAAGTCAAGTTTTCTGGTCCCCTCATGCACTGGGGTTCTAGGGCCCCCATATTTGACTTGAAATGAGAGGGAAGCACAGCACATTGACCTCTCTACCAATAAGAGCTGCCTTCCTTACTCTTCAATTTCAACCCTTTTAAAATTTTGAGGTGGGTGATGGGCTGCGAACAGGATGGGATTTTTACTACCCTCTTTGCAAATTCTATATAGGCCTTCTAGTATCTTGGTCTGGAATTGGGGTGAGGGGTGGAGGGACTTGGCACCTAATGTTTTGATCTCTACAGTAGGGAATCTTGGCTGAAAACGATTAAAATTGTTCTGCATTATCATGGGTTTACAATGAACAGAAACACCTAGTCAGTGCCCATGTTATGCTGGGCTCTGTTCTAGCTGCCAGAGATTCAAAATGAAAAGACATGGTCACCTGTCTTGAGGAGCTTGCAGTGGAGCGAGCACTGCCCTCTCCTCCACACTGTTCAAGTGGTCTTTGCTCTCTAAGTACATGAGTGTGTCCTGGGCTGTGAAGCTGGAAAAGGGAAAAGTACAAGTGTGAAGAGTCTGAGGGGTTAGAGTTTAACTGGTGCGTTTCTGAAGGCTGAGACTGTGACGTGGAGTTTCTCATGCCCAACCAAGAGAGATGCCAAAATCAGGAGGTGAGCAGAGCCAACGGGAGGTGGAAGTCAGGGTCCAAGAAGCCTCAAAGGATATCTACTGGGTTGCAGAACAGTAGGAACTGGAAGTAAATACCAAGGCTGGGGTTCTGAGAACTAAAGGAAAATTGATCAAAATAGCTGAGTTTAGAGTAAATGGGCAGAGATCAAGAGTAATTGGCCAGAAGAGGCCATTGTTTGTGGCTTGCCCTAACTTGCCAGCAGGGGTGTAATATCGGAGTGGGTTGCCAGAGTTAAGAGGTAAGTGTAACCACAGGGCTGGGTCTTGCAGGAGGAACTCTGTGTAGCTTGCGGGGAGCTCTTGAGCCCACGTGGTTGCTGCTTGAAGCCTTTAGAGATGAGGCACAGGCTGAGCCCCTCAATGGGGGAAGCTGCTTACGAAGATTCAAAGGCTTGGATCCTACGGTGAGATTCCTGCCTTCCTACTGGGTTGGTTTATTTAAATTCCACCCTTTCTTCAGAACTCAGCCACCTACATCTTTCCTAGAACCTTGTTGTGATGTCTGTTTCCTCTGAACTCTCACAGAGTTTGGAAATGAGTAACATGCTGCCCTGCATGGTGAATTCACCTTTGTAAACACACTTTTTACTTTGACTTGCTGAGACATAGGGACCTTAAATAACCTCCTTGTTCTCTGCCCTGCAGCCTGGCAACTGTACTGACGTTACTCACACGGGCAGGCTGAGATCTGCCACAGCCTCGGAGATCAATGCTCATAGTGATAGCCTTACAGCAGATGTTTAGCACTGTGTTGGTCTTGCTGCGGGTGATGCTGGTGTCCCAAGCTCCCAGTACCTTGCTGACTCTTTACATTTTTCTTCATGTGTCAGTCCTTCAGACTCTGCTAAAATATTCCCTGCTACATGAGGTGCATACAACCGGTATATAAGGAAAAATGACCCCACCAATTAAACAGTTCTGAGAGGAAAAGGGGTCCTTTTCCCCCCTCACCCCTTACACAGAACTATAGTAGAAGGAACTCCAGTGGAGGGTGGTTGAGGGAGCTGAGCCAGGGCAGACATGGATTGCTTCTCACCACATCATCTTCATCACCTACCATCTGTAGCTCTTTATTTTCTTGTTATACCATAATAAAATGTGTATGCAAACCTTTTACTCATCATAAACTACAGAGAACAACAACAAACTTCATTAATTCCCTTGAGAAATTAATCATTCTCTGATATTCAAATCATATGTTGACATTTAATTACTTAGAGAGTTATAAATAAAAATTAAAAATTGATTTCCACTAAATTTATGTTATATGGCTATGTAGTCTAATAACCATGTCAATTGTAAGTAAAATCCATTTTCTATATTAATTTCATTTTATCTTCATTTTTATTTTTCAAGTGGAAAATAATCTGGCATCCATGGTTAGGAAGAAAGAATGTCCTGTAATTTTGACCTCAATATCTTCAGAAGTCTGAAAAAAATTCAAAAGAATGTTTAAAGGTACACTGTTAAGTATTTGACTTATTTCCTAGTCTTATTTTAAAAGATCAATTGAAGAAACAGAAACAAGAGTGATCTACCCTTCCTTTGTACAGGATAAAATAAGGGTATGGAGGTCACTTCCAGCGACTGATATTTTATACCATGAATGGAGCCTGTGAAATCTAGATAGAAGGGAAGGTGTTGGAGGCTAGAAAAGGTAAAATACTCAGAAAAATCAATAAAAAGCATGTCTGAAGCACTTACTTTATGAAAAGCACTTTACAAACTATTGTTAACAAATACAAAAGAAAAAGAAGACACAATCCCTGTGTTTGATAATTTTATAAAAGCTAAAAGAATTGCTGAGCTCAAATTCATTTCCAAAATCAGAGCCAAAAAGCATGCCCTGGCTTTGGTTATGTGGTTGCTTTGTCCAGCATTAGCTCCATAATGAGTGACAGGGATCAATTGCTGCAGGGTTTGTTTTACATAACCCTGTGTTTCAGAAGAACTTGAGTTTTGCTATCCAACGCCCTGTCCACTTGACTTAGCTGGTTAGAACAAGTTGAGGATTCCAAAGGTGCTGGTTTTATCCCTTTTTGCAGTGCGAGCTTTGTTCTATTTTACAATGACAAATGGTGTTTGCAGATCCAACCTCTTCATAAATTTATATCATTTGTCACAAAGCAGAAACAAGAGGTTAAGATGGACCAATGTAAATCTATCGGCATTACTGAAAATATAACTCAAGGCACACACTTTGCTTGTGCCAGGAAGGCTGTGCTCAAGTATGAGGAGGGTGTTGTTATTTCTGGCCCAAGAAGAGAGGGAGTTTCTGTTCCGACCACTTTAGAGAATAAACCAGACTAAACCATACAGCTTTAGCTCTGGTGAAAATTATGCTGGTGGCTAGGAAATCCTATCTATCATCAAGATGCGAGAGTTCTTTTCATTTTGCATGCTGGGCCAGAAGGAAAACAATTCTAAGTGCATCACTGAGAATCTATGTCCCTCTTCTACCTCTAAATGAGTATAGGTAGAATATTTCCAGGTGTGGTTGCATAGACTAGTCCCTACTTCTGAATTTCTTTTCCAGGATGTATCCATTTCAAATGGCATCATTTGAATTCTTTTAAGCAGTCAGCAGGTTACTTTTTTAGTTCATGTGTGTGTTTGTGTATGTGTCATAGAAAAGTAGATTTTAACCCCTCTCAGTGATGAGAAAATATCAGAGTCTAGGTTATGATAAATATATAACTAGAAGATGTCATTAATAATTTTTAAAATTTACAAGGAAAATTCACTACTTCATTTTATGTTAAAATAAATGACACTATCTTAAGAAGTGGAAAACAACTGAGATAAATTTTAGCATTGTTATTGCTTGCCCTAAGTAAGAAAAATCAGAGCAAACAACATTCAAAATTGGCAAAACAAAAACCACAACTATAAATTCTTCAAAAGAAGCAGGTCAGGTGTCACCAGTTTTGTCTTCCAATATTCACTGCATTTACTAAAATCTTGACCGATTGAAATTTGTGCAATTTATTTTAAAATCTGACTCAAGGTTTTGTTTTGTTTTACACGCCAGAACATTATTGTAAATCAATGTCGCAAGAGCAGTGCCTCTTTAGCAAGATAAGTGTGCAGAGTACATATAGGAATGATACACAGGCCAAGCACACCCCATATTCTTTAACATATAATTTGGAAACATTTCATAAAAACTTCAACACATACAGAGTGATGTAAGTCAGAAAGAGGAAAACAATTATCGTATATTAATGCATATATGTGGAATCTAGAAAAATGGTACAGATGAACCTATCTGCAGGGCAGGAATAGAGATGCAGACGTAGAGAACGGACATGTGGACACAGGTGGGGGGAAGGGGAGGGTGGGGTGAATTGGGAGATTAGGACTGACATATATACACTACCATGCGTAAAATAGTTGGCTAGTGGGAACCTGCTATATAGCACAGGGAGCTCAGCTCGGTGCTCTGTGATGACCTCGATGGGTGGGGTGGGGGCGGGAGGGAAGCCCAAGAGGGAGGGGATATATGTATACATATAGCTGATTCACTTCATTGTATAGCAGAAATCAACACAACATTGTAAAGCAACTATACTCCAATTTTTAAAAAAAAAGTCAACACATCTAGGAAGATTATTATGGATGTGACAGAATTAGTTATAAATGACTCTTAGCTGGACTTTACAAATGATGGAACAGGGAGTGTTTTGGTAAAGATGCCCAGGACAGCTCAGGGAATTAGCATGGAGCATAGACCCTATGTTGTCAATTTTGGGTCAATATTTACCGATCACCCATCACCAACATCTCTATCCTGAATTGGGCTGTAGGAATCACTCAGTGGGACTGCCTACAGCCTTTCAGAGCACCCTCTACCCACCATGTGAGAAGGACCTTTTGGCAGGATACTAAAGAAAAATCTCAATACTAGTATGATATTTTGTAAAGAACCCAGCTAACAATAAAATGACTATCTTCTGAAAAATCTTCACAGTGTAATATCTTAGAATGTTATTGCTCTAAGGGGGCTTAGCACAGTGTTCCACTAGACAGTTTTTTAGGATGGGTCAGTTCTGGCATAATGTCACTGAACACAGTATGAACTCAATTCTGTTGTGGGAATTCTTTTCTCAATTCTTTGTACTGCAGGAGGAGGAAAAAAAGACAGAAAAACTGAGTTGCTCATGATTATATAGACATCCCTATAGACCAATAGTCTAATTCACATTTATTAGTCAGAAAATTAAAATGCACAGAGGGCCCCTAAGCATCCTGTAATATGCTTTGCTTCTCTACCCTGTTGTTTTTCCTCCACCTCAGTTATGTTTAACGATGCACATTCTTTGCTCAGTGCTCATGCTCAGTGACCCCCATGCCAACCAGGCTGGAAGTGTGGATGGGAAGTTATTATACTGAGTGAAGGACTCATATTACCTTTGGATGTGAAGGATGCCATGCTCATTTAGCCTGTCATCATGTTTGGTCTGATGTGGTGGAATGAATGTGGTAATCGAGTTTTGCATTTATTTAACCACATTATTATATTCTGCCTAATTAAGAAGAGAAATCAAGTCTTACTTATCACCTAATATGCACTGGCAGGAACACTTTTTTTGAATACGGACTGGGAATCTAATCCTATAAGTCTCACATGGGCCACCTTTCCACTGACTTCTATTTAAATTTTGCTTGCATGAATTACACAGGATAGAGTCCTGAGCAAACAAAATGTAGAAATCAGGCTTTGTTTAGTTATTCCAAAGCCCTTTGTCTCTTACTTGTAAGGTACAAAATGGCAAAGGCTCTTGGCAGATGCCTAAGAGCTTTTATAACTGATGTTGAGATCAGCTGAAACAAAGATGCATTTGTTGAGCTCCAGCTTCAGATGCTGGCCTGGCTTTTCAGAGGTAAACCCTAAGTGTTTGCTCTTGGATATGGATAAGAGTTTTTCAAAAAATTGATTTGCCAATGCTTACACAAGGCACTACTGCATATTATGAATCATTTGCTTGTCTAACACATGAGAAGCAAATTTAAAATATAATAGCAGCATATGGCTGGAAAGAAAGGCAACCCTAGGGAGAGGATATTCCTGGGAAGCAGGAAGATTTGCTAAAACCCAGATTAGATTAAGCATTTGGAGATGAAGAAATGAATTAATTAGCATCTCTAAAAAGGCAGCAAGGTGATTACCAATAAGGAAAGCAACATGGCATAGTAAGCTGCGCATGGGCTTTGGAGTCTGTAGACAGCTCTGCCTTCTGGTGCTTGGCCAAGTTTCTTAAACTCGCTAAACCTCAGTTGTCTTTTATAAAGTGGGTCTACCTACCTGCCTTGAATATCTACCTGCCTCTTAGGTAGAGAGTCAAACAAGATAATGTTCTGAAGGTGATTTGTCAACTGTAAAGATCTACACAATGAGAATACTAATAAAATAATATCTGATAAGCTAATCATTATCAGAGTAACAATATCAGTTACTTATTCTGTATCAGACACTGCTTTACATGAATTATCTCACTGGGTTGCATGCTATTCTTATCCTCATCATTTTACAGAAAGGAAACTGAAGGTTAGACAGGTTGAATAACTTAACCGTGGTATATTTGGCATCCACATTTGTGCTTTAACTTCCATTCTGAATTGCCTTCTCGACTATAACCATTATGAATGCTAAATGAATTTGTTTAGTGATGATATCTGTGTTTTCACATTTTCCATTAAGGTGATCTTTCTTGTCTAATATTTTATTGACTAGCCCAACCACTAACTCAATAGCATTTAATACATGTTTTCTATATGCAGCACACTCAAAAAAGTGTAAGGAAATAATTACAAAATAGAAAGTTGGGATTTTTATTCTAGAGTGACAGAACTTGCACACAGAGGGAAAGTCGTAGAACATTTAAAAAGCAATATGAAAACCAGTGCAAAATTATGTAGGCTGGATTGTATATAATTAAATCCTGAAGAACGGAGAAAGAAAATAATTCTTGCAATCATACAACCTTAGAAGTGCCTTAATTTTTATGACCAGTTATCCATTTAAAAAAAAATTCTTTTTTGGTACTACTAAAAGCCTAATCCTTGGAATAATAGTCCTATGTGTTGGTCTCCAGGGTTATGAGGATTCTGGAACTGTACTCTCCATAATGGTAGCCACTAGCTAAATGCAGCTGTTTAAATTAAAGTTAAACTAATTAAAATACAACTTAAAAATTTCACTTCCTCCATCACACTAGCCACATGTCAAATACGCAATAGCCATATGTGGCTAGTGGCTATCGTATTGGATGGCGCAGATGAGTTTCCACCATGGCAGAAAGTTGTACTGAGCATCACTGCTCAGAAACGTAAAGTCAGTAAGTATCCTCTCTCTGCCTCAGTCTGGTGGAGCCTAGGGGACTTTCAAGTTATATATGTAATCACATCAGAGGATTTGCAGGTATATTTAGTGTGGAAACTCCTGGAAAGAGGTGGGACTTACTGTTGATCAACAGGATAGAAGATTGAGGCATCAAGTTTGGAGAATTATCTTAGCCTGACTCTTTTGTGCCCCTTGGTAAAGCACAGGGCTTGCCAGTGACATGTTTACTGGTGTACATCACCTGTGCAGAGGTAAGAAAGTGGTGAGAAGAGTGGGCAAACAACCCTGGCCAGAGTGGTCAGAGCTGTTCAGAGAGGTCTTTTGGACAGATGAAATGGCCCAAGCAAAGACATGGAAACTTGAAAGCTCTTCTGACCTAGTTATGGTGTAAGGTGCTTTCAGAATGGTAGAATCTCAAAGTGAGACAACAGTAGAAAATGGTGTTGAGGTTAAAATTAGGTTCAAATTGTAATGGGCCTTGTATTCCCTCAAATGTTTTAATGTTATCCATTAGGCTGCAGGGATCCATCAGAAGTCTTCAAGCTGTGGAATGACATGATTGGCATAACTTCATTTTTCAGGAAAGTAATTATGGCAGAGGTGAGGAGGGTGCTTAGGTTAGAGGTTGAGAAACAGCTTCTAGGTTTTCCCTTAGTAGTGTTATTGTGTCTAATCACCAATTATAATAACTCATGGTTCAAAATAAGAATGGTTTTAAAAATGGCTACAATTTTTTTTTTACATTAAACAATGATGACACTAAAAGGACAAATTAACGCTTTGTTAAATATGCACTGGTAAGATGGATCATTAGCATGGCCTGAAAAATTCACTCTTCTACTGAATAAATGAGAAAGACTTGAAAAGCAGCTGAAATCCATTCTTGGTCAATGTATTAATAATATTTATAATGTTCTTAATTGGTTTTATAAGATTATGAAATGAAAGAGTTGAAATAATGGACAATCATCAGGCTGGAAATAAAATAGGAAGATGGATAAAATATGAAAGATGAGAAAAGATGAGAAGTGAGCCTGGGCGCTCTCACTGTGCTGGCGTTTGGCTCATTTGGGGAAACGATTTGGTAAACTGAGTAACACACTCTTCCCTCAATTTTTCCTGTCCTGCTCATTCAGTCCTGAGTTGTCAAAATAAGTGAGGATATGCTGGAAACCGCTTCTCCCCTGATCAAACCTCAGCCTGAACCCTTGCTTTATGGGTTGTGAATCATTGTGTCTAGACCCAGATATGGGTCCAGTCACATAACTAGAAGGAGGAAGCCACCAGTCTTGGTAATCACTCTGAGATTGGAGGTCTTGACTTAATAAGGAAGGAAGAGATACTTCTATTCAGGCCTAAACCATTTACTATGAAGTACATTAGAGCATCAAAGAAGTCAACCTGACATTTTCCCAAAGGTTTAGATGAATTGCCTTTTCAAACAAGGGGGAGGGAGCAGCCTCTGAGGCTCTCTAATGCCTCCCTCATGACTCTACATTCACTTGACTGGCCTCGGCGCAGAGAGCCTGACCCTGTTAGCCTCCCTGAAAGGCACCCTTAGACTACATCTCTGCTTCAGAAAAGTAAGTGTAAGTGTTTTGTTATTCTGTCCCAGTTTATGTATGCAATTAATTCTACGTTTATCTAGATGCAACTTAAAGCCTAATTATTTTTGATGACTGTCCCAGAAACTGTTGAAAAATAAACAAAACAAAGGGGACATCTGCTTCTACCATGAGGAGGGAACTGGTGTGGGATTTGTAATCTCACTGTAAATAAGGAAAACTGGACAAAACTTACAAAATCATTGTTTCAGGCATTATAAAGGAAATAGCGTAGGACTGTGATCTGTGAGAGAAGGGAAATAGATAAGCTGAGCTCTACAATCACCCCAGCTTTCTGCCTGGAAGCACTTTCTGAATTGAGGTGCAGGGAGGGGGATCTCCAGCAAAGCACAAGGGTCATATTATATGGAGAAGACAGAGATAAGAATTCAGGGAAGCAGACATGACTGGAATCTACAGATCAGAGAATCAGAGAGAAGGGAGCTATGCAGAAAAAAAGCTACAGAAATCTGCATAGGGTCTCTTTGAGTCTCTTGCTGAATACTAACGTGGGATGCATAGGAAGAAACTCCATGAGGCCAAGAAAGAACAACCAGGGAGCTATAAGTAGTGGGTGACAATGTTCCATTTGTCTCTCACCTTTCTGGATAACCTTGTGACCAGAGGCACTGACTACATTTATTATGAACTATTTATTCACGTATGTTTGCAGAGCAAACAGCCTTGGAAGACAGAGGCAGTGTCTCCCTCAAGAGTAAAGAGACATTTACTTCCCATTATAAAAGATTCAGGTTCCCCAAACTCAGGCTTCCTCTCCTTTACCATACTGTACTGCATGTGCAGATATTGTTCTGTGGGAATTGGGGCTCAGGAAGATAGTGCAAATACTGACACCCTGGCTTCTGCTCCTGCCATGAGTAGTAAAGTTCTTTGTCTCTGACCTAGGAATCATGTCTTCTGTTGACATCCTTGAAACTATGAATGACTAACTTGTTAGCTTGCAAGGAGGGTAGAGCTCAGACCCTTCATAGATTTGGACGGTTTTGGTGATGAGGGTGGAATGCTAATAGAGATGTCATTTTCTGAAAGATGAAGGATGAGGACCTCATGGGCCAAATAATGGGATTTGAGAGAAACCTATGGGAATTAGTAACAAACAGCAAGTTGTTGACTAAATCATACGGTTGACTGGGCAATACATGGTTCTCCCCCTTATTGCATCGTATTGAGGAGAAATTGGGTAGTGGTTACAGGCTGTGTACCAGAAAGTAGACTCAAAGGCAGCTGCTCTGTGACTAATTCTCCTTTGAGGAGGAGAAAAGTTGTTTCTTACCAATCTTGCAGTCAGTCTCAGGTCTGTCCTGTTGTAACAATTAGTGCTCGTAAACATGCTGGAACAATTGGATATCCATATGGGAAAAAATTAACCTTGACATTACCTCATGACATTCACAAAAATGGATAATAGTTAAAACTATAAAACTTTTAGACAACAACATAAAATCAAGATTTTTAGAATAGGCAAAGGATTCTTAGAACACAAAAACATGAACTCTATGAAAACTGCTTAACTGAATTTCATCATCAAAATTAAATTCCTCTTCTCTGAACACATTGTTTAAAAAAAAAAAAAAAAAAAACCAAGCCACCAAGTGGAAAAATATTCAAAGTACCTATTTGTGAAGATTTATATCCAGAATATATAAGAACTATTCAACTCAATAATTAAAAAGACAAGAATCCAATTTAAAATGAACAAAAGATTTGAACAAGCACTTCACAAAAGATTTGCAAATAATCACTTAGCACAATAAAAGATGTTCAATATCAATAGTATCAGGAAATTGCAAATTAAAATCACAATGAGATACCACTGCACACAAGTGTTAGTGAGGGTGTGCAGCAACTGAAATGCTCATATGTTGTGGGGAGGGTGTAAAAGAGCACAAGCACTCTAGAAAGTGCTCTGGTAGTTTTCTTATACACTTAACATATAACTCAGCAGTTTCACTCCTTAGTATTTACCCAAGAGAAATGAAAACATATATCTTTCCAAAGATATTTAAATGAGTGTTCAGAGCAGATTTATTCATAATAGGCGCAAATTGGGAACTCAGAAGTCCATTGGTGGGTGAGTGGACACACAAGTTGTAGTAGATGCAAAGAAGGAAATACTTCTCAAGAAATACAAAGGAACAAACTACTCACAGATGAAAAAACACAATTGATCTCCAGAACATTATGTAAGAAAGCCAGAACCAGAAGAGAACATTCTATGTGATTTTACCTATATAAAATTCTAGAATAGGTGTAATGAATTTACAGTGGAAGAAAGTAGATCACTGATTGCCTGGGGCTGCAGTTGTAATGGGGCAATGCAGGCAAAGTGGCACCAGGCAACTTTTTGAATGGTTATTCTTAATTGTGATGGTGGTTACATGGGAGATACATTTGTCAAAGCTCATCAAGCTGTACACTAAAATGGGTTCTTTTCAGTATATGTAAATAATACTTCAGTAATGTTGATTTAAAAAGAAAAGATCCACAAGTTTAAAAAAAAAAAAAAAAGATTAACATGGTATGTCAAAATGACCCAGAACCAATCCTAAAATGTCCCCATTGACCAAAGTTGACAGTTTAAGTATCAAAAAAAGAATAATGGCTGGGGATGCCTGAACTACAAGGAAGGTATTTTAAAAAAAAAAGTAGTTATATTCTATAATTACTTGTGTGTGTACACACACACACACACACACACACATCAAAGAACAGAATTTTTTTTTTCCTTAAAGATCTTTTCCATGAGCAGTAACTGTTCTGGAACTAGAGAGACCCTAAAACAGGATTACATTTTTAGGATCTCAGATTTGTTTAGTTTTGAATTACTTATCTAAAAAAAATTTTTATATTTTCTATACAAAAAATGGATGGAACTTTGAAAAGCCAAATTATGTAGACACTTGCCTCGAGAATGCCTTGAAAATGTGCTTTGCAGACTTCCAACTACAGGGAGTTGAATTGACCTTGGGCCCCAGCTGTCACACCTTAAATGCACTGCTTCTCTTGCACTAAGGTCATGCTTCCCATGGGCTGTTCCTAGCCAATGACTGATTGCAGCAGTCTTGCTAAGGCAGCCCGTTCCTGAGGGCCACAGGACTCTTCCAGAAAGCCAACTTTGGCTAAAGGACCCCATAACGGTTTTGATGAGTTTTCATTTCACTTCATGGAAGTCATGGATACTTTCACTCAACCTTCCTTCCTTTTTTTCCTTCACTAGGAGATGTGCATCATAGTTGGATGGCTCTCCCAAGCTTTCCCAGCTCCCTTCCCATTTTTTCTCATGGGCATTTCCTTCAATAAAATCCTTGCAAGTTTAATTTCATCTTGATGTCAGTTTCTTGGAGAACCTTAACAAATACATGGTCCAATACGTGATGATCTTACATAGCCCACTGATGGCTCCTCTGTGCTTACACTTATCCCTATTAAATTTCATCATATTGATTTATGGCCCATTGTTCCAACACATCAAGGTATTTGTGGATCATGATTTCATCATCTTTTACATCTATTATCTTTTTCCACCTTTGTGACATCCAAAAATCGGTGAGTAGTTACATGTCTTTTTCGAGTTGTGAATAAAAATATTGGACTGGAATAGCCAAATGACAAACCTTTTAGTCATGCAATCAAAATCTATAATAGGCCTAACAGTACAAAGAAGTTTATGTTTTCATAAATTGAATAAATATTAGAGAATTATAAGAATAGTAAATTATATGTAGCTAGAAGGTGGATAGTATCCTTATA
Organism: Balaenoptera borealis; assembly: GCF_965194805.1. Lineage (NCBI taxonomy): Eukaryota > Metazoa > Chordata > Mammalia > Artiodactyla > Balaenopteridae > Balaenoptera > Balaenoptera borealis. The sequence goes on from NC_138877.1 coordinate 10,862,862, forward strand.
CTCAAATTGTACATCTCCTCCTACAACATTTTGCACACAGAAGGTGTTTATAATCAGATCTACCACCAAGACAGCAATGGCATCAGAAAAATGTAGAAAATAATATTTGAAACAAGTGGTCTTTTGTAGTTTGCTTTAGAAATAAGCTATTTCTAAATATTAGCATAGAGAGCACAGCATAAAAATTTCAGTTCTTAAAACAATAGCTACCTACTAAATGAAATAACATTTAAAAGCAATGTAATTGAATTCCCTGAAATAAGAATTTGGTAGTTAGCTTCATTGTGTATTGTGATAGTTCAAAAAAACAAAAAACAAAAAACCACTTAGCTTTAATTCTTTTGTAATAATGGCAAATTTTGTTTGTGTTTAGATTAGAAATGATTGTGTGGGAATTATGGAAATTAGTTTTCTAAACTAATTGTTTTAAGGATAATTTGTTCAGAGGCCAAGGGAATGCCTGGCAAGTAAGCAGGAGAATAAACTCTTCTGAAAATTCTTTTTTATCATGGATATCCATGCTCATATTAAAAATAATTTTTATACTACATATTTAAGAGTATTTATCTTTCATTAGCTCATAGATTTCATGGGATTTTTAAAAAAAGAAATGCAATAGGCCAGAAATAAACATTTTGTGATAAATTTTGTCATTAATAAGAGACTGAACCTAGGCATGATTTCAAGTGTGTGCACTGTCATGGTGAAAATGGTCATCTCGCCGAAAGTCACTGTCTCTCAACAAAGCTTCGGTCCAGTTGAGTATCAAACTACAAGATACAGACTGCTATTTTCTACTCTAACTTTTAGAATTCATGAACATACAAAATATTTTATAAAGGGAACCAAATCACCCATTAATCTCCATTTACTATATGAATAAGGAAATAGAGCTCAGTGGTTCAATTTTCTATGTAAATTCTGGTTAAAATTTTTCTACCTTGGATTCTTCTGTTATTCTAAGTGTGATTAATAGGAATGTTCTATTACATGTTTCTCTTCAGACCTCTTGAGTCATAAGCAAACTTTCATCTTTACTTAGTTTAATAGCTGGTGTTATTGATGAGCAGTAGTATGCAGAAGAGACTGGTAATTCCTGGGTTTTCATAGCTGAAATAGGTAATAATGAGATACACTTTTCCTGGATAGAGGAAAAAATGTCTCAGTTGCTCCTGGAATATAGATGAAGAAACTATACAAAAGTACTACAAAAGGCATCTTGATAAGTAGCAGATTCAAAGAGGACAAAAAAGGAACTGGAATTCTGCTGACATAACTCTTCTCAACTGTATTATTTCCTTTTAAAGTCTTTTTTTTTAAGGCAAGGGTCCAAAAAGGATGTGTTTTCCCACAAACAAGGAAGATCAAAGTTAAATGCTCTTCTGTTATTCATTTGAGAGAGAGAGAGAGGGAAATTGACTAATGGAAGAAATCAAGATCCTTAAGGAGAAACGGTACAATGTTTTTATACAGGTATGAGTATTTCTGATGTTTGGAATGCATGGGTGGTGACTTGGACTAGGTAGTGATCCAGAAAGAGAATCTAAGATATGTCCCTTAAGCCACCTAAAGGCATGACTAAGAACAAGTCACTCTAAACAATAAAGTAAGCTCTAGGGCTAAGAAAACACCAAATGTGGGCACTGAGCTAGAACTGAACATTTTGTGAAATGACAAGGTGTGTGATTCCCTCTCACCAGACAGAAATGTGAGAAGTAAATGTCGCACCCTGCTAAGGGGAGGAGGGGGATGTCAGAATCACTTCTGGGGGAGTTCCCTGGCGGTCCAGTGGTTAGGACTCAGTGCTTTCACTACGGGGCTAGGTTCGATCCCTGGTTGGGGAACTAAGATCCTGCAAGCTGAGAGGTGCGGCAAAATAAATAAATAAATATTTTTAAAAATTTAAAAATCACTTCTGGGACTTTTTCAAGCTACTTTTGCCTCAAAGAAATTCTGACAACCCTCATCACAGGTACACACTTATGCACACACACTGCACACAATCCTACCTCCTTAAGAATTAGTGTCCATTAGAGCCACCCTTACTGATCAGTGGGTTATCATATCTTTGGGTTGGGTGGGGCAGAAAGCAGGCTAAGAGCCACCACCAGGCTGAGTTTATTTCCCTCCAGCTTTGGGTGACCATCCGTGTCACCGGGAGGGCTTCCAACTCTGCGGGGAGGAGAGTGGACCGTGAGTGTGCAGAAGATGGCCTCACCTTCTCACTGATCCTTCCCACACTCCACACGCACGGGCGCTCACACATATGAAGGGCTTGCCCAGAGAAGCCAGCAAATGTTCACTGTGCTCACGCTGCTCAGAATACTATCTTGAGAACTCCAAGAGAGGCGCACAGAACAGGGAAGAAATGATCTCTGCTTTGAGAATTGCAGAGGGCTCTTATCTAAATAGGGTCCTCCTTGGAATGCATTTGCTGACAGAATGACCTGAGTCTAACTCAGTGGATTTAGAAAATTAATATAAGTATTGTTAAGTAATGTGACAGCTTTCCTGTCCCATAGTTTTGTGTGCATGACAAATATTTGTTGAACGAATGATAAACACGAAGATGTGGGCACAGCCTACCTCAGCTAGATTGATAAACAATAGAAGATTCAAAAGAACTTCTAATTTCTATCTCACGGTGATTGTGCTTCCTCTATTACCTCAAAAATCCCAATCACAAATTCTGTATGGCACAGTTCAAAGATAAATTTTCTTCCAAATCTTACATGTTATCTGACTCAGAAAATAATAATAATAGCTAACACATATTGAGCACTGCTATATGCAGGGAAGTGTTCATATTAATTTTTGTACATCTTGTTTAAGGCTCATAAAAGTCCTATAAGATGGGAATTACTATTATCCTCTTTTATACAGATGAGAAAACTGAGCTTCAGGCAGGTTAGATAACTTCTCCATCTAGAATGTGGCTTAAGGATCACAGAGCTGATAAGAGGGAGAACCCAAATCTATCTCATGACAAAATCCATACTCTTAACTACAACTCTATATTGCTTTGTTTACCAATACATATATAAACAGATTTAAAATACTATTTAAGGCTAACAAAGACTTTCTGAGGCTGTGATATTATATATGTATATATATATGGTCACAGTCTAAGAAATATACATTGACATAGTCTAAGAAAAGTATTTTTCTTAAAATGCTATTGTTTTAGATATTATGCTTGTTTTTCTAATTAAGCAGCATAAATCTTTCTCAGGAAGAGTTTTCAGAATATAGTTAGCTCTCATTATTCCTTGTGGTTATGTCCTATAAAGTAAGTCTTAACACTGAATCAGTGCATACTGAGTCATTGCTCCTAAGGGTTAGGTTCCTGGGAGCCTCTGGTCACAACATGTTTGTCAACCAATCAACATATAATCTTTTTTTGGTGTGTTTTTCTGTTTAAAGATTATAGATTATATTTACACTATATTGTTGATTAATTAACTTGAACTCATGGCCAATGGCACTATAACTCATGCCTGAATGTCCTTATCTAACACACCTATTTTCTCTGTAAGACACATCACAATATTTTTACACTTAGGAACACAAGACAGCTCTTCGGCACTACCCTTAGGGGACATTTTAAGCAGCAAAATCAGCAACTAAAACAAAAACGTGAAAAATGTGGCATTAAATAGATTATGAAAAGGACCCTTATTTATAGTACAAGCTGAAACAGGAAGTAGAACATGGCCTTGTTCAACCTCAGCTGGGGACACGTACCACTGCTCTGTGCATGTCCATGAATGATGTAAGAAGCCCCCCGGGGTATTGCCTTTGGGGTTACAAATAAATTATAGAAAGTGAATTCACAAATGTTGAATCTGTGAATAATGAGGATCAACTGTGTGTATAAATCACTTGAAGGAAATCATGGCAGTTGCACTGAGTGAAGCCGATGTCATGCTAGCTCTTTCTTTGAAACAGCAGCTCAGAATATGGGTTCCCACTGAAGTTTTAGCCAATTTAAACTATCTCCAACCACACACATATGAAATAATTTCTCATCTCTGGTTACAGAGGCTAAAAGCATGCAATCTTTGAATCTTCATTTTCTAACTCAGATGTAGGGTTTTCTCCATCACGCAGGCCTCCTTCAAGTACACTGGGGAGGCCTGTTACTGTGCTCCTTTCCTGTATAGGACACATTCACTGTCTTTACCTCCCCCATCATGGGAACCCGAGAGCTCTGTCCTGTAGCCAGTAGCTAAATGCAACTCATGTCAGGGAGGAAAAGGGTTCAAGCACCTTGAGGACAGGACCCCAACAGAAATGGAACTGCGTGCACAGTATGGCCTGGGCTTCTGCATTTTTGCTTTGTTTTTATTTTGTCCTTTCTTCCTGTTGTGAGACTGTTCTTCTGAGCAATAATGGGTAGAAACAGCTTAATCATACTTGTGAAAAATACTATTTAAAAGTGTCATTTCAGATGGAAATTATGCCTTCTTGTCCTGGCAGGTATTGTTAAAAGCATATAGACAATATACACCTCCCGGAGGGTCTTTAGCATCCTTACCTATGAGTTTAAGTGAGCCTTGTTACTTTCTCCATTAGGGCTCAAGTCGCAGCCAGTTGCTGCTTAGGAAAGCTTGGGCCTGGAGCCTGGCACATCGCCTCAGCTGCGTGATGGCAGGTGGCAGTTCTTGCAGAGCAAAGTCACAGGAGAAAATCTATTGCTCAGAAATTATCAAAACAACAGTAACAGAAATGGCCCTTAATCTTACCCTATTCTCACAGAATCTGGGTTTGAGAGTAATTTATATAATGTATTGTAACCCATTAATTTACATCTACTAATCCTAAAGTGAAAAGAAGTACAAGCTCAACAATGGGAATTGTCACTGGATGTGACTTTCTGTTGTCCCCCACTAGGTACACACTCAGAGAGCAGAGAATCTGTATGCATTGCCTGGTGCCTAACTCCCCCGGATGTTAGTAGTATGGAGGTGAATCTGCGTTACTGCATTATCATTTTTTATTTAAAAATTTTTAATTGTGGTAAATCCTATATAAGATAAAATTTACATTCTTAGCCATTTCTAAGTGTACAGTTCAGTACTGTTATTACTGTGCAGCCAATCTTCAGAAATTTTTCATCTTGCAAAACTCTGTATCCATTAAACAACTCGCATTTTCCCTCGCCCCACAGCCCCTGGAAACCACCATTCTACTTTCTGTTTCTGTGAATTTAACTACTCAAATTTTATCAATTTGACTATTCATTTCTATGAATATGACTACCTCATATGAGTGGAATCATTCAGTATTTGTCTTTTTGTGTCTGGCTTAATTTACTTAACATAATGTTGTCAAGGTTTATCCATGTTGTAGCATGTGTCACAATTTCCTTTGTTTTCAAGGCTGAATGTATATACCACATTTTGTCTGTCTGTCCATCTGTCGATGGACACTTGGGTTACTTCCACCTACTCCTTTATTTTAAAGTAACTAAAATCTAGTGAAACAAAGGGATGACAATATATACCCTTGGAATGAAGCTGATTATTATGCTCTCTTTAAACTTAGGAATTAAGCCTATTTCCTGGAGCTAGATGATCTGACCATGGCTTATGTGATCCAGCCTATTTTATCTCTCTCCTCATGCCCTACTTCACTCACTCTCTGGCTGTTTTTGCTCTTCATCTAATAGGCCAAGTATACTCTTACTTCCAGGCCTTTGCCAGTGTTGTTCCCTCTGTTTGGAATGCTTCCTCTCCTCAAATTTCTGGATAGCTCTCTTCATCCCCTCAAATCTCTGCTCAAATGTCCCCTTATACAAAAGACTTCCCCTGACTATCCTCTGCCAACAACAACCAGCCCTATACTCCCTGTCTCTCTTTTGCATGATATTTCCATAATAGCCATCACCATAACTCATATGTTGCCTTGTTTTTATCACCTACTTTTCCCACTAGAAAGAAAGTTCTATGAGGTCAGGGCTTTGTTTTATTCACTACTGTATCTCCGTACCTAGATCTGTGTCTGGCATATAAGAGGCCCTCAAAAACATTTTATTTATTTATTTTTGGTATTATTTATATATTTCTTACTAAGTGCCAGGCATTGCTCTAAGCACTTTGCAAATGTTAACTCATTTCATCCTTATACTCATCCTACGAGGTGGGTGCTATAATTGTCTATATTTTACAGATAAGGAAACTAAGGGCATAGAGGAATCAAGTAACTTATCCGAAGTCACCCAGCTGGCGTATGACGGAGCCACAATACAAATTCAAACAGCGTGGCTCTTAACCACAATTCTGTGAGTGAAGGAATAAAGAAAGTGACCCTTAAATTACAAAACAAGAGGGAAGAGGTTGCAAATTTTCTCCTGTCCATTATTCATCTTCATGTTCTTGCTGGGTGACAAATTGTACTGTGAATTATAGATTCCATGGGGCAGAAGACGGAATAGGCAAATTTCTCAACTGCCTTTCCGTTCTGCTGGCAGAGAAAAGCCCTGGCACATGAAGTTACATTTCTCTCCACTCGGGTATTATGTTCAGGGCTTGGTTATGGGCAGTGGAAGTTAGCATAGTACCCGCCTGACTAAACAAGAGTCAAATTTGTTTCAGAACCTGGCAGGTCGGGATACACTAACATCCTTCTGGGAATAAGATTTAGTCATGCATGGGTTCGAGCCCTGGTCTGGGAAGATCCCACATGCCGTGGAGCAACTGAGCCCGTGCACCACAGCTACTGAGCCCGTGCACCTGGAGCCCATGCTCCGCAACAAGAGAAGTCACCGCAATGAGAAGCCCGCGCACCGCAACGAAGAGTAGCCCTCGCTTGCTGCAAATAGAGAAAGCCCACGTGCAGCAACGAGGACCCAACGCAGCCAAAAACATAAATAAATAAATAAATTAAAAAAAAAAAAAAAGATTTAGTCATGTATATTTACCAATCTTAACTGGAAGTGCAAATACCTTACCAAGAAAGGAAGACACTCCGAAATTTCAACTTCATTTTATGCTATACACAAATATCAACCTTTGGAGACATGTTTTTTCCAGCATATTCTCCTTACAGTTTAATTGTTCCCATTATTCTCTTTCAGCGTACTTTCTCCTCTCTTCCCTGCTGTGTCCTTCACCATGTAGCATATATTTGATATAGTGTCTCAGAATTCCCCTATGTGCCACTTCAGTTGAACCTGGAAAACACTGAAGTGATTACTAATTTATTGCTGTCTTCTGCTAAGTGCTTAATGCAAGCTTAATAAAAATCAATAGCTGTGTGTGCCTTTCCATTGTAGGAATATGCTTGTGATATATGACTAGGTTAGGTAGTTGTCAGGTGATTCTTGAAAATCTTCTAAGATAATCTACCACCTCCATTTTATTGGTGTCATGGACGATGTTAACGGTCATGTAAGTGGAAGGAAAAGCAAGGAGCAGATGGAGAAGAGCAGGTACTATACACCCTCTTCTTCAAAAGGCTAGTTGTGAGCAAAGAGGCTAATGACGTGGAATGAGGACATCTTACCTGATCTCAGTAACATCCCAAGAGAATCAGAATTAGAACGCTAAATGCATGTCCGACCAAAAGGCCAAGGATGTAAACTTATGCAGCCATCAGGCTTTATCTCCTACCCCAAAACTCAGTCATTTCTGGTAACAGAGAATGACTCGTCATGGGTCTCACCATCTACAGCATCACCCAGAATGCTCGACCTCCTGCCCCCTTGTGCTGGAGGAGAGCCTTGCTCTACAAAAGGAGACCTCTGTGCAGGATGGATAAACCTCTGTCTGTGCTAACCTTTCAATAAAATAATTTCAACTTTCTATTTTCAACTATCCTCACAAACAGTATGGCATAATGGAGTCACAAACTGCCCTGAGCTCATTTTTCTTCTAGATCCACACAGAACACTTCAGTCCTCTGGCAGAGAGCCTCTGCAGTCTGTGCACAGCACGGGACCGTGCAGGAGGTGGCATCTCCCAGCCCCAACTCACACATCAGCAGTACATTCTGTTATGCTGAAGAAAGAATATGGTTCATTTTCTTTACAACTTCTAGAAATGTGATATTTCTGCCTAGCCAGGCCTCCCCAACTCCAGCTGCTCTGAGTATCAAAATTGCCTGCCAAACTTTTAGTGTTTGACAAGGTTTTTAAAAGAAGAAGCTCTTTAATTTGCTACTCCTATCACCACTACAATATCTATGTCTTCAGCTATTTCATGGCAATATCTGACTCGAAATGTTTGAATTCTTGAAAATATTGGAAGATAGAAGTATTTATTATATCATTTATTTGATTAGAAATAACTTCTATGAATAAACTGCAGCTTTTAATTTAAATTTAGACAATTCCCAAACAGTAAGCTCCTGTCATTCTCCAAAATAGAAAGCATAAGGATGACATACAGCAGGCCAAGACTGATCCATCCCCACTGTTACACCTTTCCCATTTCCCTTCTTACTTATCAGAACTGGTCTGATTCATTTCAGAGTCCATGCTTTTAACTGGGATTTCAACTGATTGTTCTCTCTCCAGAGACAGTACCTCTCTTCCTCCTGCAATGCATTTCTGCTATGACGTTCCACTCGATCCTCGTAAGGCCCGGGCATCCTGGCAGGCTGCTCCAGTGGCAATGACCAGGCTGATGTTCTGAAGAAATGCAGGGTAAGTGGGAAGAGTCTCCAACTCAGAAACAAGCTAAGAGAGCTCTTTATTTCAGCAGGCATAGAAAGTGATGGGTTTCTTTGGAAAGAAAATTTTAAAAAATAAAGAAGCACTATCCTTTATGAGTGTCAAATGAAGAATCATTTTGATTATTCTCTATATTCTTTAAACCAGGAGGCAGCTGCTAGCCTCACTGGTGCTTTGAAATTCCTTGGTTCAATTTTGATTTTGTATTGTTTGTATTGCCTTTCCATGGGTCCTGTATTGCTGAGGACACCACCTATACAGCCAGCTTCACTTTAGACCCTCCTCAGGTTTTACCAGAGCAACAGATGGATACGTCAATCATTTGATTCTCAGCAAAATTTTGTCAGCCAAGTGATAATAACCTGCATGCTGTTTGTAACTACAGAGTCTCCCTGGAGGTCATCTGAGGACTCTGAAGAGCTTTAGGAAAAATCTCCAATAGGTGAGGGTGCAGTGAGGATAATAATGGAGGCCAAGGATCAACAGATCTTTAACTTCTCACGGTCTTCTACTGTGTGAGTGGGCTTTACTAATGAATCCTGAAGAAGTAACTTCACCCAAAGCTTAATTCTGAATTTCCAAGTGTGCACTCACTTTCCTGTAGGATCACCTCTTTTGGGTGTGCTGACTCACTTTGATTGAAAGTAGAAGTCTGCAGGAATCTGCATTAAGCCCAACATGCGAGTAGTTCCCCTAAAAGCAGGGAGGGGGAACTAAGCAAGAGCACTAGAATAGGATACAAGAGGCTGGGAAACCGGCTTCTTGCCCTGGCTCTACCACTAACCACTCATTTGTGATGGTAACTCTGAGCAAGTCACCCAGACAAGGTTTCAGCTTTCTTGTTTATAGGGTGAAAGGGTTGGGCTAATTATCTATAATCTTTTCTCCAGCTCTAGTATTCTCTGAATCTAAGTGATTATACGATAATGATGATAATGATGTGATAATGATGATCAATAATGATAATGATAATCATTATAATAATGATAATGATAGTGATAATGATGATCAATGAAATTAATCATTTTCCTGAGGCTTTCTCTCAATCATATATTTGAATCTCTAAGAGAGAAACAGAGAAAGCCTACAAGTTTGGGAAGCAAAAACAAGTTTGTGATTTTACCCCCAGTTTTATCCATTAGGTGGAATCTTATAGAAATAACACTGGAGTACTGTAATACAAATTGGAGTCATAATATTTAATATTAAAAAAACCAATATCCTGACATTCTCTCTTTAAAATTAGACAGTCAATAGAGAAGGTGCATCTTGTCCCTCTTTACCATGTAGAGCTCTCTATACACAGATCTACAGCAACAAATTTGAAAATGTTCAGGAAATGGATAATTTCTTAAGAAAATTAAAATTTCCAAACAACCCAAAATGAAAAGGTTAAACACACCAATTGCTATAAAAGAGAATGAAAAGGTGAATAAATATCTCTCAAGTTCTGATTAATTATAAAGCCAGATCATTCCAATGGTATTCAAACTATTTTTGATCATGGAAAAAGTTAGAAATAACTCAAATTTATTTTTATAAAACCAGGATAACTTTATATTAAAGATAGCACAATGTATAGAAAATTGTAATTAATCTCAACTATAAACATTGGTGCAAGAAATCTACAATTTAAAAGTAGCAGATATTCAGCAATGTATTAAAATAATAATACTTTACATTAAAACAAAAAAGGAAAGCATATAAGAACAAGAAGAAAACATAAGTGAATTACACTATAACCTAGGTGTGGGGACCAGCTTTCTACCTTTGAGCCAAAGTGAAGATGCAATATAAGAAAAGGTTGATAGATTCAACTCAAAGCAAAGCATCACAAATGAAACAAACTTTTATGTGGCAAAAACTCCATGAGAAAAGACAAATGACAAAACAGGAGAAAATACTGTTAATATGTATTATAGATAAAGTGCTAATATTGCAAAACACAAAACAGCCATTATACATATGAAAAGATGCTCATCTTCATTCATAATAAGAGAAATGTAAATTTAAAGTACACTGAGAGATCAATTTTACCTACCAGACTGGCAAAAGTAAAAGCTTGAGAATATATTCACTTGGTGAGGCTGTGGGAAATAGCACTTTTATATATCGCTGGTGTGAAGGCAAATAAGTAAAGCCTTTCGACCAAGCCAATTCCATTTCAAGAAATTTAACATTTACATACCCTGGCAATATGAAAACACATATGTGTAATATTATGCCTGTCAGCATTATTTGTATTTGCAAAATGTTGGAAAGTACCTAATAGCCTAATCATAGGTGATAAGTTGGTTAAACCATGGTCCGTATACACAATGGAGTGCTATGTGGCTATTAAAAAAAAAAAAAAAAAAAATCTCAAACTGATACAAAGAGTGCTCTCCAGGATATACTGTTAGGTGACATAAAAAAAAAATGCAAAAGAGCAAAAACAGAATGCTAATTTTGTACAAAAAAAAGAAGAAATAAGAAAGTATACATGTATTTGCTTAGTTTGGCAAAAACAAAGGATGAGTTAACTAGAGAGTGTAAATGATAAAGCAAATGGAACAAAATGTTTAAAAAATATTAAAATGTTAAAAATTGGTAAGTCTGGATGATGGTTTTATAGGTAAATCTGTCAAAGAGTATACAGGCTTTTTTGGACTATTTTTGCAAATTTCCTGTAAGTTAGAAATTTATTTCAAAAAGAAGAATGTTAATAATAATAGCATAATAATCATAATGCATTATGACAAGTGAAATTATTTCTAAGAATGCAGAAATGGTTTAAATTAGGAAATCAACTTTTAAAAATGATAAAACCAACAAATTAAAGATTAAAAAAAGAAATTAACATATTAAATGAAAAGGTCATTTGATAAAATAAGACTATGCAACTATTAAATAACAACGGTAAGCTGGGTTTCCCTGGTGGCGCAGAGGTTAAGAATCTGCCTGCCAGTGCTGGGCATACAGGTTCGAGCCCTGGTCCGGGAAGATCCCACATGCCACGGAGCAACTAAGCCCATGCACCACAACTACTGAGCCTGCGCTCTAGAGCCCACAAGCCACAACTACTGAGCCCTCATGCCACAACTACTGAAGCCTGCATGCCTAGAGCCCGTGCTCCGCAACAAGAGAAGCCACCACAATGAGAAGCCCATGCACCACAAGGAAGAGTAGCCCCCACTCGCCCCAACTAGAGAAAGCCCGCGTGCAGCAACGAAGACCCAATGCAGTCAAAACAAAGATAAATTAAATAAATAAATTTTTTAAAATGCTAAGTAAAATAATAATAATAAAAAGATTAGGGCTTCCCTGGTGACGCAGTGGTTGAGAGTCTGCCTGCCAATGCAGGGGACACGGGTTCGAGCCCTGGTCTGGGAAGATCCCACATGCTGCGGAGCAACTGGGCCCATGAGCCACAACTACTGAGCCTGCACGTCTGGAGCCTGTGCTCCACAACAAGAGAGGCCGCGATAGTGAGAGGCCTGCGCACCGCGATGAAGAGTGGCCCCCGCTTGCCACAACTAGAGAAAGCCCTCGCACAGAAACGAAGACCCAACACAGCCATAAGTAAATAAATTTTAAAAAAAAATTAAAATTAAAAAGATTAAAATTTGATGAAGAATATTTATTGAAACTTAACAGGAGATTTATTCTAAAAAGTGAAACACATTTAAACCATATCAGTCAAATCAGTATACAGTCAGGGCTTTCTGCTATCAGAAAATGAAATAAGACAGGAAAATAAAATAAATTAGTATAAATATTGGGGGAGGGGAGATAAAACTAGCTATTTTCCCCCCAAATACTGTGAGAACTGTAGGTTTTATTTGCGTGTAAGAGAGAAAGATTTTACTTTCAATAAAATAAACTGACTGAAGATTATAGAGTTAATTGAACTAGACCAAGCCCTCCTCAGAGCAAGTATTTACTGGATAATAAAGAATAGATACTCAGAGAAAACATTTGCAAAGTAGACATACCAGGCCGTTGATTATAATAATAATAATAGGACTGATAGAAGAAATTATAAACATTTCTGATAATATAAAAATTAAAAATTTGTATGGCAGAAGTTACCATAAGCAAGGTCAATAGACAATTGATACCATTGGAAAAATGACTGATAAGGCAGATAGCATATAAAGGGTCTATAACTTCAAAGAGTTCTTAAAAACTGGTGGGTAAAAACGACTAATAACCCAATGAAAAGAAGGGTAATGGATATGAAGGGCCAAATAACAGAAAACTGATTACAAATAGTCAATAAATACATGAAAATATGGAATAAGAACAAGACTTTAAAAGTGAGATATTACTTTATTCTTCTAAGACAATATAATAAGGTCAATAATAACTACCACTGGTAGAGATTTGGAAATGTGGAAATGTGAGCTGATAAAGTAATCTGACAATAGCTATTATAATTTAAAATACACATGAACTTTGATGCCAAAATACCACTCCTTGGAATCTATACCTTAGAAATAAATGTACTATGTCAGGATATGGGTACCAATATAAATATTACAGTATTTTCTTAGTGTTACCACTCATCAGCAGGGAAATAGCTGGATAATTTATGGCACATTCACAATAAGGAATAGTGTGCAGAATGTAAAAAATAAATAAACACAACTGCTTCCTGGAAGAGGGCATACACATACATTTCCCAATTCCTCTTGCTAAGTGCCACTATAAACTCTGGACATTATACACAAGATAAATCTAAGAGGTCTCTGAAAGGTAGAGGGAAGAAGGCAGACCAGCTAGGGACCTCAGGACCTGAAGGTGGTGAGTTCCCTGAGTTTTCTTTTTGCCTTACATATTCCCAGATTGCTTGCTGGAGAAGCTGGTGACCTGGAAACACCAATGGGTGCGGACAGAAAAACTCTAACTGAAGCCTACTCTCTCTAGCCAAAGAAGCATGAAAGGGGCAGCCTAGCAAGACAGGAAGCTTTAGAAAATAATAACTCTACTGCAGCCAAACACCACGGGAAAAAAACAAAACTGTGAGTCCTTCCCTCACCCAAATCAGCAAAGGTTAAGCAGGGAGCCTAGACTTCGACCCTCCCCAGGCTTTAACAAGGTACTCAACACCCCTGCCAAGGGTGGTCTTAGAGGAGGCAGAGAAGGGAGCTTAAACTTTCAGCATCACCCAGCGGTAATGAGGTACCTCTTTCTCTTTCCACTGGGTGGTGTTGGAAGAGGCCCAGAGGAAAGTAGGGACTTGCACCATTGCTCAGTGGTAAGGAGGATACTAACCCCCTATGGTGTCAAAGGAGGGCACATGGGAGCTGTGACAAAGCACTCTTAACTCTTCCAGCCTGGAAGGTATCAGTAGAGGCATAGTGGGGAGCCAGAACTTCTATCCTACTCAACATTAACAAGGAGCCAACCCTCCTCACCTCCCCCCAGGTGTCAATGAAGGCTAACTGAGAAATCTGGACTTCTACACCCACTAAGCAGCAAAATAAAAACTTTAGTTAAAAATTTTTAAGGAAAAAAAGGGAAAGAGAGAGAAGGAAGGAAGGTAGGAAGGAAAGAAGGAAGGAAGGAAGGAAGGAAGGGAGGAAGGAAGGAAGGAAGGAAGGGAGGGAGGAAGGAAAAGAGGGAGGGAGGGAGGGAGGAAAGGAGGAGACCTCTATCAGTTGACTTGGTCAGCATTTCAGGGACAACTTTTTGAATAAGGGGGAAAAAGGTGCAAAAAAGATAGTTTTACCTCATTTTTTGTTAAACACAAACCACAATGACACAAACCATTAAGTAAAAAAAGTCTGGAAAGAAACACATCAGTTCTCAGCATGGGTTATCTTATGTAGGTGAGGCCCACAAGGTACAATGGGCAGAGGTAGGGAGAAAGGGATTATTAAAATGCAATAAAAAAGAAAGAGGAGAGAAAAGTTCACTAAAATCATACATATATGTGTGGGTAATATGCATAAAGAAACTAGAGGAAGATAGCTGGAATTAGATCTTTATGATATTGAGTATGTCTATAATATATTATTAAGAAGAAGAGTTTTATAGTAATATATTAGTATGCTTCCCTTTCATCTAGACCAAACCACAAACAAACAAAGCAGCCAACCTCTAGGTATGAATGCTGCGGTGGACTGCAAAGATGGCTGGTAATAATCCCACCTCACCTCTTTTAGGGTAATTTGTTACACAGCAATAGATACCTGAGACGTGTTTATAGGTATGTGAATGTTTAAAGAGAAAAGAGAATATTGTGAATAAGAACTTACCTATCAAAATTCGTTGCTTAGCAGTGGCAGTAAGAATGAAAGAGGAGACGATTAACTTTTACTTTATACATCTTTATATTGCTTCACCAGTTTCCACAAGCATATATTATTTCCTAATTTGAAAAACATCAGTCAAAGAAAAATTTTACAAGAAGAAATAAAACGTTCTATTTAGGTTTTTTTGTTTTCTTTTTTTTTTTTTGTTAGAACTGGCCCTGGAAAAGTCTCTTCCTCTCATTTTATTGTAATTTACTGTTATTTGCTGGAGCATTCTGGAGACCTTGGTTTCAGATGGTTGTGTATAATGTTGGTTCCATAAACACCTTTATAAATCAATCTTCTTTAAAAATAAGGGCCAAAAGCATGTGCATGGAAAGTAGCTGTAGATTGGCAACTAAAACATTCTTAATCTTTCAAAAATATGCTATAAAAACTAAGCGAGAGATAGACATTAACAAAATTAATTTTAAAATATTTTCAGTAATGCAGTCTGTAAAATACATTTAAAAAGTGCATTAGCTCACAAAACCTTTTATCAACCTGTTAAATTTTCACTAACTTTCACTGTTCTTAACAGTGATATAGCAATGATAAGTCTGCAGGAAATTTATCAGAAGCATGAGAAAATGATGTTTTCACTGTGGGTTGCAGTTTTCATTTTATCACCTTTTATATTTATTGAATACTTGATTTCTTTAGGATCTTCCTGGGTTTCTTATAGCCCCTAAAATTCCTAGCCAAGGCTGTTTTCATTCATTCATTTCAACAGATTTATATCTATAGTGCCTATAATATGCTGGACACTGTGCTAAGTGCTTGGAGAAAGAGAATGATAGTTTTTTTAACAGTAGAGGAATTGTCAATAACTAGATAATGATCCAGTATGAAAAGTAAAACATTTTGAAAAACTAAATAATGTGCTGCAGGTAAAGCCACAAAAACTAGACAAAGTAGATTCCATTTGAGCTGGTCTTCAGGATAGCAGACAAAATGGGGAGTTGCATTCAGGACAGACAGGAAGAATGTAGGGAAGTATGGATGTGTGGAAGAGCATGGTGTGATTGAGGAAGAAAATGTGGTTTGTGAGGATGAAGGGATCTGATGGACAGAGAGTAGAAATGACAGATGCAGCACAGTACTGAAATTAAGAACACAGGCTCTTTTTCAACAAGGGTGTCAATTCAGTGGCAGAAAGAATAGTTTTTTCAACAAGTGATGCTGGAACAACTGGATAGCCATATGCGAAAGGTTGGAGTCAGACTCCTTCATTGGACCACACACAAAAAATTAATTCCAAGTGATCACAGGTCTAAATGTAAGTGCTAACACCACAAGACTTGTAGAAGAAAACATACGAATAAATTTTCATGAACTTGGGTTAGGTTAGGCAAAGCTTTCTTAGATGTAAGCAACATAACAAACATAAGCAACAAAAGAAAAAATGAATTGGAATTCATCAAAGTTTAAAAAATGTGTACTTCAAAGAACATCATTAAGAAAGTGAAAAGACACCTCACAGAATGGGAGAAAATATTTGCAAACCATATATCTGATAAAGGCTTGTATACAAGAATATATTTAAGAACTCCTACAACTCAACACTTTGAAAAGACAACCCAATTTAAAAATGGGCTTACAAATAATTTTAAAAGATTTAACAGACATTTCTTCAAGGAAGATATGCAAATGGCCAATAGGCATGTGAAAAGATGTTCAACATCATTAGTCATTAGGGAAATGCAAATCAAAACTACAGTGAGGGCTTCCCTGGTGGCGCAGTGGTTGAGAATCTGCCTGCTAATGCAGGGGACACGGGTTCGAGCCCTGGTCTGGGAAGATCCCACATGCCGCGGAGCGGCTGGGCCCGTGAGCCACAACTGCTGAGCCTGCGCGTCTGGAGCCTGTGCCCCGCAACGGGAGGGGCCGCGATGGTGAAAGGCCCGCACACCGCGATGAAGAGCGGTCCCCGCACCGCGATGAAGAGCGGTCCCCGCACCGCGATGAAGAGTGGCCCCCACTTGCCGTAACTGGAGAAAGCCCTCGCACGAACCGAAGACCCAACACAGCCAAAAATAAATAAATAAATAAAAACTACAGTGAGATACTATTTCATACCCACTAGGATGGCTATAATAAAAGTCAGATAATAATAAGTATTGGTGAGGATGTGGAGAAATTGGAACCCTCACACATTGTTCGTAGGAATTTAAACTGGTACAGTCACTTTGGAAAACAGTTTGGCAGTTCCTCAAAAAGTTTAACACAGAGTTACCATATGACCCAGCAATTCTAAGTATGAACCCAAGAATAATAAAAACATATGTTCACACAAAAATGTGTAGATGAATATTTATAATAATATTCATATAATCATAATAGCCAACAAGTGGGAAAAATCCAAATGTCCATAAACTGATAAATAGATAAACTAAATAAAGTTTATCCATAAAATGGAATATTACTCAGCAATAAAGAGAAATGAAGTACTGATACATGCCAAAATGTGGAAGAACCTTGAAAGCATTATGGGAAGAGAGTAATGAGGCACAGAAGACCACATGTTGTATGAGTCCATTTATATGCAATGTCCAGAACAGGCAAATCTATAGAGACAGAAAGTTGATTAACAGTGGCCAAGGACTAGAGGGTAGGATTAACGGGGAAATGGGAAGTGACGGCTAATGGGTGGGGGGTTTCTTTCTGGAGTAATGAGAATGTTCTCAAATTGACTGTGGTGATGGTTGCACAACTCTGTATACAGGGTAAAAACCATTGAGCTGTACACTTTTTTTTTTTGAGTTGTACACTTAAATGGGTGAAATGTACGGCATGTAAATTATATCTCAATAAAGTTGTTTTTTAAAAAAATTATGTCCTGTTAAAAAATAAAAATAAAAACACACACTCTAGAACCAGATTACCTAGGTTGGAATCTATCTTTACCACTTACCAGTTATGAAGCCCTGAGCTAACAATAGTTACTTAATTTTTCTGTATCTAGTTTCTTCATCTGTAAATGAGTGAGTACTTCCAGCTGAAGTCTCAAGGGAAATTTTCACAGAGGTGGAATTTGGGCTGGTCTCAAAGACAGTGTTTTTACAGATTTAGAGATGAAGACCTTAAAAGGGAGGAGAGAGGAACTCACAGTTCTGGAGGAGCTACTGTGTGCTAAGTGTTCTACATACATTAACTTTATTTAATGCCCCCTACTTTGTACTTATGAAAAAATTGACTCAAAGTGAAGTGATTACATGACCAAGTAGGAGTTCAATTGCCGGCCCAGAAGCTCCTGTGTCTGGCCTGAGTGATGTCTGTGAGGAGGCAAATACAGACAGCCAGAAGAGGGATTGAGCTGAAGTCTGTCTGACAGCGTGGGAGGGGGGTGGGGGTAAGCGGCAGTCAGACTGTTTAGGAACTCTGATGGCCAGACAAGTTTTCGGGATTTCATCCCACGGGTGATAGGGAACATGCCTATAGGGAATAGGAATTGCCTATTAAAAAAAGGCCATAAGCAGTAGGGATGTGGATGTATTTTACATGTAAAAATCTAAATTCATTTTGTATGTTATTATATAACTCAAGTGTGCCTTTCAGAAACCTTACAATGTTACTCAAAATAGGCATAGTCTGAGAAGCTTGCCTTTAGTGAATTTTCCAGAAGAGAAATTGGTTTGCTTCCACAACTGAAAGATGACTTTTATAGATGAATTAAACTCCTATCCAAGGCTGAGAGTTTGTTAATTTGAGCTACTGATTGTTATCAAATGACAGATGGATTTTGATGGGAGTTTTTGGAGCTAAGAATAGATAATAGAAGTTTTAAAACTCATTGAAATTCTCAAAAGATGAACAAAAATTGTAGTCTCACTTTGTACAAGAGCTCAGTGAAAAGGAAAGCCACCATATATGTAATTATTCAGATGGAATAACAGATTTGTATTGTATACTCATTTATTCAGTGGTGGGTTTTTTTTGACTAGCAGCGTGAAGTTTTGCCTATGCCTCCTACTTGGAAAGAGATTCTTTCAAGGCCATCAACAAGCAGAGTGTCCAGCAAGCATTGTAGTGCCTAGGGGCTGTTAGAACTGGCATGCCAAGGTTGGCACCAGGCAGTTGAAGGAACAAGTTGCAGATGCACACTCAGTCCCATTTTAGGTATCCCAACCTCAAGTCATGCTGCTAGATTAGTGCCTGTATGTGGAAAGTTTCAAATGCAAGCGTGTGCTTTCTCTCTAAGCCTCAATGGAGATCTTATACCTCCTAGAAGGGTGCTTTTGGGGGAAAAAATGAGGGAGTGCATTTTTGTTTACTGCAATAACTAGGAGCTTCTACTAGAATTTAGTGATTATCCTGAAAGCCATGGGACAGGCATGCCCAGGGAAGAATTGCCCTGCATTCTGCATGATTTCCAGACCTCTTTACACATAAATTATTATCTGAGCTTCTCTGCAACTAGAACTTAATTCCATTTTAGAGACAAATAGAAAGTAGTTTTTACATGGTTTTAATATACACTGAATTTTCCAGCAATGAAACTACTATGTAAATTGTGGGAAGGCTAATATTTAGTATTATTTAGCCTTATTTTAGAATGTTAAATATGACCATCTATGATTAAAGCATTTATTTTTTAATTACCTAGGTTCTTCAATACTGTTCCCATGCATTGATTGTACAATTTCTCTATAGCTTCTTGTAGTAAAGCTTTTTCTAATCCATCCTCATTTTCTGTTGCCCATGGAAGGAAATGATCTCTAGTGTCTTTTTAAATATGAGCCTGACTGCATGCATTGCCATGAGGTGGAATTTCAAGAAAGGAGATAGGTTTTTTGTTCCCTGTCCCATGTTATAACACAGGGAATTAATTATTGTGACACCATACATGAACAAAGCTCAGCTCATTTGCAAGAAATCAAACCTCATTTTCTCTACATAAGAGTTGACAATTTGTCTTAGCATCTAATCTTTACTTTAATTAAGGTTATTTTCTTTTGCCTTTTATCATACACATAAGTCTGTCTGTTATTACTCACCTCGACCCTGGTTTTATTCTAACTCTATCCTTACCTCTACTCCTTCATTTTCCTGTAACTCTTCTACCAAGTGGCTTCTCATATTCTTACCTCTTTTAAATCCAAAACTACTCATTATAAGCATCAGACTGCTTCATTATATCTTCTAATATAATCAAGCTGAACATTATATATTAAATACACAATCATTTAATTGTAAATTACTTTCCTTTTTATTTAATTATTACATTTCATTTATTATGTTGCTTTTCAAAATTATGTGTATCTTTTATCCATAAATTTCCTTTCAGTGTGGTAGAGTGTACTTATTTGTTATAAAACTTATTATGAAATAATTGTTATATTAAGTGGCCATAGTATTTCTATTATTGAAGCAAAACATTTTTTTTACCTTTTATATCTAAGGAAGCAGAATGTGACTTGTCCAAGATAACATATAAAGAATGAGCTTTGGGCTTCCCTGGTGGCGAAGTGGTTAAGAATCCAACTGCCAAGGCAGGGGACACGTGTTTGAGCCCTGGGCTGGGAAGATCCCACATGCCGTGGAGCAACTAAGCCCGTGCGCCAAAACTACTGAGCCTGCGCTCTAGAGCTCACGAGACACAACTACTGAAGCCTGCAGCGCCTAGAGCCCGTGCTCCGCAACAAGAGAAGCCACCACAATGAGAAGCCCGTGCACCGCAACGAAGAGTAGCCCCACTCGCTGCAACTAGAGAAAGCCCGCACACAGCAACGAAGACCCAACACAGCCATAAATCAATCAATCAATCAATAAATAAATTTATTTTTAAAAAAATGAGCTTTGATATCTTAAAAGTTAGAACATCTTGACTTCTCCTTCTATTCTTGGTTTATGGCCTCATATCCACCATTAAAATGCTTTACCGTGCATCACTTGGCTACTCAGTAAATATAAGTTGTAGTTGGAGCTGATTATGAGAACTTTGTATAGAGCTAGTAAGTAAGCAAGTAATATCCACTATATATTGACCACATGCAGGCATCATACTCAGAACTTTCCATCTGCTATCTCATATAACCCTCATAATAATTATGCCAAATAGGTATGTTGTAATGTATGTTTGCAGATTAGTAAAATGAGGCTTATTTCAGTAACTTCAGTTACTTCAGTAACTTGCCTTTGATGATGAGGCTAGTAAGTAACAGGAGCCTACACTCAATCTTCAGCCTGTCTCTAATGCCCACATGTTCTGTCTCTAAAAAGAACAGTGTTCTTTAGTTTTGTATTAAGAAATGAAAAAGATAAAAATAATATTTTGGATTGCAGAGGGAAGTAGGAATGCTTTCAATAAATCCACTAAGGAAATCAATAATCCCTACAAGTATTTCAAATCAAAACAATGGAGGAAAAGACACTATAACTCACACCGGTGGCTTACTGATTTTCCCTAGCTATGCCATGATGATATCCCCTTTCTCACCACTTAAATTGATTCACTAATACTGATCCCCACAAGACTGTATCAAACAGCAAATCACAGAGTGACTTATAAAAAGATGTTATAATTTGTGCTATCAAAATGTGACTAGTCTGAACCGAGATGTGATGTGAAGTGTGAAATACTCCCAAGATCTTAAATACTTACTACAAAAAAGTGAAACATCTTATTAATATTTATAATTTTTATTTTATGTTGAAATGATATTTTAGAGATATGGGTTAAATAAAATATTGTTAAAATTAATTTCATTTGTTTCTTTTTACCTTTTTAATGAGGCTAATAGATTTTAAATGACATATTTGCCTCGCATTTGGGGCTTGCATTATATTTCTATTAGTACTCTTGTGGAGCATATGGATTTTCAAATAACCAACCTTAAAATCAAGTCGTGGGAAAAAAACTGAAGGACAAAAGCAAAACAACAAACAACACTCAATACCTACTGTGCTAGCAAAATTATTTGACTAAAGTTTCAATGTTAGTTTTGTCTGTCAGTCAGTAGAACAGATGCATACATTTTAACAAGTCATTTAATGCCTATTAACCTCAGTTTCTGTAAAATCAAGATAATAACTACACAGTAAGCTCCCTACATACGAACCTTCAAAGATGCGGATGTGTGTTCGCACGTCCAATCACGTAAGTTAGTTCACGTGTCTGTTGTACATTGTCATGTGTGCTTTTGTGTACTTTACTGTATGGTACTGTATAGAGTACAGTAGTACAGTATCTTTATTTCAAGCCCAGCATGCCTGGAAGCAAGCATAAAGGCAGTGGTATATAGTTGATTGTGTTGGTTGGGTACCCAGGCTAACTTTGTTGGACTTACGAATGCATTCTCATAATGGAACTCGTTCGTATGTAGGGGATTTACTGTATTGCTTACCTCACAGGTTGTTACAAATGTAAAATGCAAATTATTTCATTCGTTCATTCATTCAACAAAAATTTATCAAGAACCCAGTATGTGCATGTACCGAGGATACAAAAAATAATAAATTGTGGTCTGCGTTCAAGGACCTTGCAATAGAAGTTATAGAATGTTATAGGAGCCATGACAGGGAGGATCATAATGTGTCCTGTGCCTGGTTTACTGTGCTTGGGGGATTAAGGGAAAGTTCAACAGAGGGATTAGCCTCTGATCTGCCTCTTGAATGTGAAGAGGGATTTACCAGGTGGGGAGGTCAGGGAACATCTTGTCTTTGTGTCTCTGAGGAGTGAGAGAGCAGAGGGTGCTCAGTGAACAACAGGGGAGATTAAAGTGCTGGCCAGCAAAGGAGGAGAGGGGTGCCCGTGTTTCCATGTCAGAAGGTTCTGAGTTGGAAATTTCTGATGCAGAGTGAGAGGAATCCCAATTCCTTGCCAGCTGTTGGCGATGGTGCCCATATTCTAATGTGATTTTGGAATCTTTGTTCCTTTCTTGGAGGAGGATGTTAACAAAAGACATACATATAAATTAGCAGAATGTAATTGAGTAGTATTCAATGATTAATTTCTGTAAAAAATTATATGGGGCAAAATATTCTTTTTTTTAAAGCATATGATCAGCCCTTTGGATTAAGACAATGTTTCATAAAAGGTCCCACATTTTCAACTGGATAATTTCAGGGCTGCCTAGGGGAAGGGGCAGCTTCACAAAACAACTGGAGCTTACAAAAAAAGTCCATTTAGACCTGCCAGTATTTCCAAAGACTGAATTAGTGGCTAGAGGTAAATATACATCAAAGTTATTCATCTGTAGTAATGCTGCAGTCAATATGATTGAAAATTTTCCACGGGACTATATTTATTTGTAAAAAAATTGCAATGAAAATAATGGTGTGTGAATGATGGTTTCAAGATTATATATTTAAATATAGCATACTTATAAAAGGCAATTTTGAAAGCAAAAATTATGGCTGTCTTTTAACTCTGGTATTTTCCTTAATGCACTATTTACAGAGATTGCATTTCAAGAATAATAAATATAAACATGGACTAATCTTAAATCTATTTACAAGATGTGGGTATATTGCAGAACCTCAAAATGAAATAATACTTTGTTTTCAATATTAACTTTATATTATTTAAGAAACCAATATGCTATGCGTAAAAGTAGAGAGATCTATTTTTTTAAGATAACAAATAAAAAGATAAAATCATGTTGTTATTGAATAGAAAATTTTTATATTTTCCTTTCAGATCATGAAACAAATAGGACATAAGGTGAAAAGGATGTTTTTTGGCTAAGGTCTATTATTTGCAAGAAATGGTACTGAAAAACAAAACGAATTAATCTTCAATGTTTCTGACTGAAGAAATTATTGATTAAATCAAAGAAAGATTCTCTTAACAAGATAATACTCTTTCCCTGCTGCCAACAAATTAGCTACCAAGTGTTGTATCTGCTTTCTGCATTTCTGCTTTCTGGTCATGATCTCATCTATTCAAGATCTCTCACCCTCTAGAAGAATCTGCCTCATTTCCCAAAAGACCACAAAGGGGAGAAACCAGGTACTGATTTGTCTTTATCATTTAGGGTTTGCTCAAGTCTGGCTTCCTCCAAAGATACTATAGAGGCAACAACAGCAACCATAAGATCCAACCTCTTTCTTTGCTTCAATTTTGGTCTCCAGAACTCATTTTTCATAAATGATTACTATTTATGAGGGGACATTTAAATGAAGTTTCATTAAAATATTTGCAAAAGTAATTTTTCCTTGATTTTAAGGATCCTGCCTGTGTCCTTGCCATATTTACACTCTAAATTGCAGGTATATAAATATAATAGAAAATATCTACATTTTGATCACTTTATGTATTGTTTGTTTATTCTCTTCCCCACTAACTGTGAGCTCCTCCAGGGAAGACACTGTCTTTTCCTTCTTCGTGTTCATTATGTAATGAATCATAATGCCTACGCAATAACTCAATAAATTTATGAATACATAAAATACAGTGGTTGGACAAGTAGTAGCAACTAGCAACTCCCAGGGCCCCCACCACCCCACAATCCCACTATACTCCTCAAGAAGTATTTGTTTAGTGAAAAGTACATGGTCTTAAAAATTAAATAGAACCAGGTTTAAATTCCAACTTAGACACTCATTGAGCAATTTAATCTTACTGACCCTTATTTTTTATATGTAAAAAGTGAGGACAATACCTCTTACATTACAGGGTTTCTTGAGGATTGAATGAGTGAATATTCATAAAGAATCTATCATAATCTAGCACACAGTAGGCACTCAATAAACACTGATCCTCTATCTTCCTCTAATATCCCAGACTTATCCTCTTCAAACTGGGTACTCAGCAATGTGCCAAGAATGTCACAAAGCCACTGCATAAACACAGTGGTCTTCCTACTGCATATATATTTTTTCTAGATGGCACATAATTATATTAATACAAAACAGTTATTCAGGAATTCTTCTAGTCATCAAATGTTTTTGAGTGCCTGTTATGTGGCAGCAGTCTGCTGGGCACAGGGGATAAAACAATAAATAAGACATGGGCAATCTAATCTAATGGAAAGGAAGGAAGTAGGTAGGAAGTGAGGAAGGAAGGAAAAAGGAAGAGAGGGAGGGAGGGAGGGAGGGAGGGAGGAAGGGAGGAAGGAAGGAAGGAAGGAAGGAAGGAAGGAAGGAAGGAAGAAATTAAATTCTGACAAGTGCTGTGAAAGAAACAGAGTTGCAGAGCTAGAAATTAGTTGGGGGAGGAGGCAACCTCTTCAGACAGAGGGGGCAGAGAAGAGTTTTAAAAGCAGATGGATTTAGAGGGCTTCCCTGGTGGCGCAGTGGTTAAGAATCTGCCTTGCCAATGCAGAGGACACGGGTTCGGGCCCTGGGCTGGGAAGATCCCACATGCCGTGGAGCAACCAAGCCCGTGCTCCACAACAAGAGAAGCCGCCTCAATGAGAAGCCCACGCACCGCAACAAAGAGTAGCCCCCGCTCTCTGCAACTAGAGAAAGCCTGCGCGCAGCAACGAAGACCCAACGCAGCCAAAAATAAATAAATTTATTTAAAAAAAAAAAAGCAGGTGGATTTAAGCTGGATGATGAGGAGACAACCATGCTAAGAGTCGGAGACAAGCATTTAAAGTGGAGGAAATAGCAATGCAAAAGTCATCTGAATTCTTCAGGTCAAACAAATTTCATGTTTGCTGGCTTGGCAATTTCCCCGACTTCCTGTTATTTGGGGCTTTTTGATAGATATTTGGGAAGCACTGCCCTGGAGAAGACTTCGCATGCCAGGTGCAAGAGGTAGGAATGGTGAATAAAAACCACTCTCCTTTCCACCTGTATTTAAATTGGCAGATTACAAGGGCTATAAGTAAGTATCCAGAATAAACTGGTACAACTCAAATATGGAGCGAAAGAATGTGAACTAGGTTTACATAGCTCTTAAGCTTTATGTTGCACTTGCATTTCAACAATAGAGATTCATACAAATTAATATAAAATAAAACCAAGTTTCCTCTCGGAACACGCTGATGCTTTCCTTTTGCCTCATGTGGGCATAGTGCCACGAATGGTAATTGCTTCTCTTTATGTAGCCATAGGAAATCACAATTTTAAAACTTATTAAATTATTGTAAATTTCACTAGTCACACATTTACTGAAAAGCTCTGGTTTCACTAAAGAAATATTAAGAGAGGGGATTTAAGTTGGGTAACTTTCTTGAAGGAGGGATAATTTTATCTCATTTACCTTTGTGTTTCTAAGACCTTGCACAGTGCCAAGGACACAGTAGATGTTCAACACTCTAAGAGTTAAAATGAAGTCATAATTTCCAGTTGGGGTTGGTGAGGGGCACTGAGAATTTCTCGATCTTGGGCATTTGTCACTACAAGTAAATTCTAATGAAATGGAAGAATGTGTATATTCCATAGCATATGCTTCTGTTCATAATCATTGGATTTGGCTGCACTTTTGACTCCCTGTGTGCCCTGCATCTCTAACACTTGGGAAATTATTCTTGTGACAGAGCCTTCATATTCTTGATAATGGGCCTATCAAAACTCCATAACACAATGAAGCTGAGGGGGCAGAAAGTAATTACAGCACTTTCAGGAAGCAGGGATAGTTATGGCCAAGAAACTTGTTTTGAAACTGTGCTTGGAGGAGCTGTCCATGTTGCCCTAATGAAATTACTGAGAAAAAAATAATATAAGTGATTTCTTCAGATGTGACCTTATTTTCCCTAGGCTTTCAAATCATTTTCTAAATGCAAGAGGAATTTTTTTTTTACACTCTGGAAGCAAAATGTACATTGTATGTGAAGAACAGTTTATCAGTACAAGATTCAAATATTCTTGATAGTGAGCAACATTGGAATTTGGCTTTGGTCTCCTATTTACAAATTTGAAGAAAGGAAAAATACGTACCATGAGAAACTGAATTTAAGGACAGATTAAGTCAACTACAGCTATGTGGGTTAGTTTTTAAACATTTATATTCACTTTTCAAAAATGAATTAATTTTTCATTCCATTAGGAAGTCATACCATAATATGTACCATTCATTTCCATTTTGACTTTTTATCTCACAAAGGTCATAGTGTGATAGGCATAAACTCAGAATTTACTCCACTGTTACCATAGCAAATATTCCTTCCACAACTAGGCTGAAATATTTTGGTCCTATTGGACAGTTTATACCCCTTAAAAAAGAGTGTAGTTATTTAGTGACACCCTCTCTTAAACTATTAGTGAAGGTAACCACATTGACTGGCCTTTAGACCACCTCCTTGTGCCTAAGCTTTTCTGCTCGACATCACTATTACGTTGGGTTCCCCATTTATCTCTCTCCAGTGACTGAGACCAGAGGAAAATGTGGATCAGGCCACACAAGAAAGAATCATTAAGAATCACCTTACAAGGGCAAACAGTGACGCTGGGTCACCGTATGTCCTTTTTCTATGTCATGTTACATCTTACGTCTCTCTATATTGAATAGCCTCTTCTGTCTGACCTCTATATTACATCTTTGGTAAAACATACAGAGAGAAGCTCTTGGACACTCCAATCAAGAAGCAATGATGGGAAGCCAGAAATGAGGGGATCTGACTTCACATTTTACAAACAGCAGGAAGGAATGACCATTAAAAATTTGAATCGTAAAAATAATTTAATCTGAAAGATGAGATTAAAAAAAAAAAAGAGGACAGCTGTAATTGAAAAACCCAAACTTATGGACTATTTTACATTTGCATGGAAATTTGAATTAGGCTTCAAAAATTCTCCTCTGATTTACATGTAAAGAAAAATTGTCCTCAGACTTCCCTCACCAATATTTCCTATTCCCAAAGCGCTTTCCATAAATATTTATGTGAAAACTGATTTGACTCTTTTCTAGTTTCTGCTGGCCTGCTTGCCTATTCTTTTTTTTTTTTTTTTCCTGTCAAGATGAAACACTAGATGGCAGAGTGCATAAGCAGCTAAAAATTGAGCCTCTGGTAGACTGAAGCCCCACTGCGTGATACCTGAATACTTGTAGATGAGCTCCACATCCAATCTGGTGCATTTACACCAGATCAGAGTCACCAAAGACGGACTTCCTCATTGGAGATTTGCTAGAAAAGTACTTGTCAGTTCTGGCCAGGAGTTAACGGCAGTTGTTTCTTATTTACTCTCTTGACTGTAGTTTTTACGTGATGGAAAGTATCCTTTAACTATAACAAGTTTGATTTGCTTACGATAAAAAGAAAATAAATCTATCACATTCTACTTAAAACCTTCACATGCTACTTTTTTGTGTAAATCCCTCATTTGGTGATTCCTGGAGTGAAGCACAGTCTTTGCTGACATAAATTCAAGATCAACTCTAGCTCAGGTTGGAATTTCAACAAAAGAGGTGAAGCACAGAGGGTTCTACTTATGGCATAGTTTACAATTGGGACACATTCATAAGATTTTTAAAGTGGGCTTTGCTTATTTCCTACTTGTAGGTGTCAGTTGGTTGAAGGTTATGTATTGTTAAGGTCTCAAATATAAAAACGGATATGGACAAAACTGTGCATGCTTGATGCTACAAGCATTTCACAGAACAGCAGAAGCAAACTCTGGTGATTTTGGTACAGCTGGTGGGCCCTGCACACTTGTTGGTCCAGTGTGAAAGTCTCCTTACAAATCTCCCCAGGAGACAGAAGAACAGCAGATGACTATATCTCAGAGACCCAATGCTGATGCTAATTTGAACTGAAGCTGAGATCTTGGGTACCTGAGTAAGGGACTAAAAGTTTTCTCCAACAGATTAAAGAAAAAGAGGTCTTCGAAAACGAAAACAATGATGGTTACCGAAGATAAGGGCAGCATTAGAGTATTATTTTTTAGTGGCATTATTTGACAAGATTATTTCAAAAAAGGCTTTAAAGATATTAACTCAGAAAAAAGAAGTTTTAATTTTTTCATTGAACTTTTCCAGAAACACATTATCTTCAACATGTAAAGAATGTGTATAGTGGAGTCACACAAAGTTTTTGAAGTGGTTTCCTTTCAAGTGTAAACATTTAAATGACCACATGAAGTAAGGACAAATGAGAAGATTCAGAATGATATGTCCACAATGACTGTTCAAATAAAGAACTGTTCAAATAAAACAACAGCTGCTAAACAGTTGGTAAGAAGTGGTGGTTCAGGGGGTTGTTAGCTGTTATTTTATGTAGTTATTGAAATAAGAAAGTCAATAAATTAAGACATAAAACATTTAAATAAAAAAATATAAAACATTTTGATTTACGCAGAACATTTCCAAATATAGAAGCTATACAAATAAAAATTGCTACCCTTTTTTATTGTTAAGAGGACTCACCTGAGCAGTTGTTTTGGTACAGGTGTAATCTTTTGTTACTACTTTATCTATAGTATACATTTCAAGATAAAGTCTGGTTAGGCAAAGGAATTTCTTTTCTTAATTTCATTAAAATTTTTTTGAGATATGGTTCACATATAACAGTATAGTAGTTTCAGGTGTACAACATAATGATTTCACTATCTATACAACATATTTGTATAGACAGCAAAATGATCACAACAGGTCTAGTTATGCAAAGTAATTTCTATCTGTATGGAACCAACTGTACAAAACAGGAATTAAACCCACAATATGGCTGCACGAGGACCAGGGAAAAACTGAGTGAACTGATCCAGTTTTCAAGATGTAGAATATACTCTAATTTAACATCATACTGTGACTATCAATTATTCAGCAAGACTTGTGGCATGCTTAAATTTATAGTGACTAGGCAAGGCTCTTCAAACAACTTTTATAGATAAATGTAAAACAGACTTCATCAAAGAGACTTACCTGCTCTCTCTTTGCTTCGTTTGTCAGAGAGCACCTGTATAAAAAAATAAAAACTCTCTTAATATCTCAAAATTACACTGTCTTCATCAAGAATATCATCACTGAGTTTGAAAAAAAAAATCAGATTGTAAAATTAGAATCAAATGGCCTCCAGAAATGAAAGTAAAATACCAATTAGGGTATTAGGATTGAATGATTTTAGTGTGCACAAAGCATTTGGAATAATACAAGTAATTAAAATACTCATTGACAAAGAAGATGCATGAAGTTTATTTTTCTCAGACTTATGTAAAGATTTACACTATACTATGCGTCCATTTAGCAACTAGAGGAAGACTGAAGTCTAGTTTTTGTTGTCTACTCCACTGCCCTCATGTCACCAACAACCTCCTTAGTGCTAAAACCATCCCCTGCCTCACTTTATCTCTCAGTAACATTATAGCAGCCAAGGCAGCTGAGCACTCCTCCCGTCAAAAGCTTTATCCTTCTAGGCTCCTGTTCTCCCATGCGGTCCCTGCTATCTCTTCTACCTCTGTAACTGTTCCTTTTCATTTTCTTGGTGGATTCCCTTCTTGTCTGTGCCATTCTTGCATATTGATTTAATTTATTTTTGTTTTATTTTGTTTTTCAGACATGGCGCAGGGCTGGCTTCTCTTTTTACTTTGCACTTTTTCCAGGGTGATCTCATCTACTTTCCATCCATACCCTGATAACCTCCAGATTTATATCTCCAGCCCACATCTCTTTCCTTGAGCTTCAGGCCAATAGAGTAAACTGTTTATTGGACATCTGCGTTTGGACATTTCACAGACACCCCAAACACCATGTGTTCGGAGCTCAACATTATCCGCCCCCTCACACATACACCCAGCCCCTAACTGATACTTTTTCTGTGTTCCCATCTTAGTGAAAGGCATCACCATTGCTGTGGACTGAATGTGTGCGTCCCTCCCCAAATTCATGTGTTGAAGCCTAATCCCCAATGTGATGGTATTTGGAGGTGGAGCCTTTGGGAGGTAATTTGGTTTGGATGAGGTCATGGGGGTGGGTCCCCATGATGGGACTGGTGCCCTTATAAGAGGATGAAGACCTCAGAGTTCTCTGCCATGTGAGGACTCAGCAAGGAAAATGGTCATTTGCAAACCAGGAAATGAGTTTTCACCAGACACCACATCTGCCAGTGCCTTGATCTTGGACTTCTGGCTTGCAGAACTGTGAGAAATAAATATTTGTTGTTTAAGCCACCCAGTCTATGGTATTTTTGTCATAGCAGCTCCAACTGATGAAAAGAGCCATCTACCTGGGTGCTCAAATCGGAAACCCAAGATCATCTTTGACTCTTTTCTGTCCTTCCAGTTAAATTGTGTTTATGCCTACTCTCAAATCTTGCTTGAATCTATCTTTTCATTTCTAATTCCACATCCTGGGCAACATTCACGTCATGCTTAGATAATTGCAATAGCTTTCTAACTTCTAGCCTGACTCTAGTCTTATTTCCCCCCAATCTATTCACATCCAGTGTCATGTTTCTAAAATACAATTTGATCATGTTGCTTTTGTTCTTGGAACTGTTCAATGGTTCCCCATTACCCTAAGAATAAATAGAGTTTAGAGGTTAAGATCTGTGTTTAGCAATCAGAAAGGCAGTTGCTTGCTGCGTGACCTTCAGAAAGTTACCAAATTTCTCTGAGCCTCATTTCCTCATCAGGCAAACAGGGTTGCTTTGAGGAGTAAGTACAATAATTCATGTGATGTGCTGAGCAACAAGTGTGGCATAGAAGAGACATACAATAAATACTTGTTGATTATTCTGAAGGAAATTCTCAAAAACAGAGACTTATATTTTATTAACTTTTTCAAAGCATCATGTAAATAATACTCTACGAGAGTCAGGGATGAAAGAGACAAAATGCTAATGCAGTTAGAGCTTTGTCCTCTATACCAGCGGTCCCCAATCTTTTTGGCACCAGGGACCAGTTTCGTGCAAGACAATTTTTCTACTGACCGGGGGGTGGGGTGGGGGGGGGATGGTTCAGGCGGTAATGCGAGCGATGGGGAGCGATGGGGAGCTGCAGATGAAGCTTCCCTCGCTTGCCCACCGCTCACCTCCTGCTGTGCGGCCCAGTTCCTAACAGGCCGCGGACCACTACCAGTCCGTGGCCCGGGGGTTGGGGACCCCTGCTCTATACCACACAATTCTTGCACCCCATTTTTATTCTCTCTCTCTCTCACCTAATTTTATGTCTCTGTTCACACTTACACTGGGTAAAAGCAAGCTCACAAAAGGATTGATGACTAACAATGAGAAGATTCACTTTTCCCAAGGATATTCACATTTTAAAGGCAACGTCTGACGACAAACACCAAGTACTGAATCTCTAATGGTAAAACCTGAGACACTGTGACATGGAGGAGGAGAAAGCTCTCTCCACATTTCTCAAATAATATCAAGTAGGTGACTATTTCCTACTCTAGAGAGAATTCAACTGACTGGAGTAGTGTATCATATTTAAATGGGTCTGACTTGATTTGGAAGCAAATATATTTAATGACTATTTGATTTGGAATAGCAAGTAGAATAAAATTAGAAAGTAAGATAAGTTTTGTTACCTGAACATAATAAAATATTAAGAATCATTTTTAAATATCATAATAATGTTTTAATAATCATTCAACATAGAAATAACCCAGTGGGATTCTTCAAGCTCAACTGCTTAAAAATTCTCAGTTATGAGCTAAGAGCAGTTGCTGCAGGGAAATGTCAGCCTGAGGGATTAAAAAGGAAACAAAACATAGTAAGTAGGCTTTCTCAATCACTCCTTGAGATTGAGTGCTAATAGAGCTACTCATACATTAATAATGACAGTAATAATAAATAATCATTGACAGAAGAACTAAAGTCAGATTACTTGATTCCAGAATAAATCAGTGCAACCCAGGTGAAATAGGGATTTCCAGATAAAATAAAGGTATTTGACAAAAGTATGGCCAAGTATCATTTAGTTCTAAATACAGAATGTTGCATTGAAAGGTGCAGAGCTTGAATCTGATAAATGTACATGGAATATTAAAAATATTAATGTTGTCACGATGAGAAAAAAGTAGAAATTAAATGCCTGAAATTAAAGCAACAAAAATTAGTGTTCTTGAAAAAAAAAAACTGAAAAATATTACTAAAGCTTAAAGATGTTGGAGATATTTGAAAATGAACCCCTAATGCATGTAACCATTTCAATAGTACATGAAAAATTAGACACAGAAGTGTAGGGACATTCCTTTCCCAGGAAAACTGATGAGACAAAGATTAAACATATATATTTTTTCCTATGCTATGTCAGTTCTAAAATATTCATAAATGTGATGGTGAACATATATTTCCTTATGGATATACAGCAATATTTTAGCATAATAATTTTCATTAAAAATCACTAGATGGAAAATGGCGGAAGAGTAAGACGCAGAGATCACCTTCCTTCCCACAGATACAGTAGAAATACATCTACACGTGGAATTGCTCCTACAGAACACCCACTGAACGCTGGCAGAAAACGTCAGACCTCCCAAAAGGCAAGAAACTCCCCACATACCTGGGTAGGGCAAAAGAAAAAAGAAATAACAGAGACAAAATAATAGGGACGGGACCTGCACCAGTGGGAGGGAGCTGTGAAGGAGGAAAGGTTTCCACACACTAGGAGCCCCTTCGCGGGCGGAGACTGCGGGTGGCAGAGAGGGGAGCTTCGGAGCCACAGAGGAGAGCGCAGCCACAGGAGTGCGGAGGGCAAAGCGGAGAGATTCCCGCACGGAGGATCGGTGCCGAGCAGCACTCACCAGCCCGAGAGGCTTGTCTGCTCACCCGCCGGGGCGGGCGGGGCTGGGAGCTGAGGCTCGGGCTTCGGAGGTCGGATCGCAGGGAGAGGACTGGGGTTGGCTGCGTGAACACAGCCTGAAGGGGCTAGTGTGCCAAGGCTAGCCGGGAGGGAGTCTGGGAAAAAGTCTGCAGCTGCCGAAGAGGAAAGGGACTTTTTCTTGCCTCTTTGTTTTGTGGCGCGCAAGGAGAGGGGATTCAGAGCGCCGCCTAAACAAGCTCCAGAGACGGGCGCGAGCCGCGGCTCTCAGCGCAGACCCCACAGCAACAGGGATGCAGAGGGAAAAGCGGAGAGATTCCCGCACAGAGGCTCGGCGCTGAGCAGCACTCACCAGCCCGAGAGGCTTGTCTGCTCACCTGCCGGGGCGGGCGGGGGCTGGAAGCTGAGGCTTGGGCTTCGGAGGTCGGATCGCAGGGAGAGGACTGGGGTTGGCGGCGTGAACATAGCCTGAAGGGGTTAGTGCGCCACGGCTAGCCGGGAGGGAGTCCAGGAAAAAGTCTGCAGCTGCCGAAGAGGCAAGAGACTTTTTCTTGCCTCTTTGTTTCGTGGCGCGCAAGGAGAGGGGATTCAGAGCACCGCCTAAACGAACTCCAGAGATGGGCGTGAACCGCGGCTCTCAGCGCGGACCCCAGAGACGGGCATGAGACGCTAAGGCTGCTACTGTCGCCACCAAGAAGCCTGTGTGCGAGCACAGGTCACTCTCCCCACTGCCCCTCCCGGGAGCCTGTGCAGCCCGCCACGGCCAGGCTCCCGTGATCCAGGGACAACTTCCCCGGGAGAACGCACAGCGTGCCTCGGGCTGGTGCAACGTCACGACGCCTCTGCCGCCGCAGGCTCGCCCCGCCTCCTCCGTACCGCTCCCTCCCCGCGGCCTGGGTGAGCCAGAGCCCCCGAATCAGCTGCTCCTTTAACCCCGTTCTGTCTGGGCGGGAAACAGACGCCCTCAGGCGACCTACATGCAGAGGCGGGTCCAAATCCAAAGCTGAACCCCGGGAGCTGTACGAACAAAGAATAGAAAGGGAAATCTCTCCCAGCAGCCTCAGAAGCAGCGGATTAAAGCTCCACAAACAACTTGATGTGCCTGCATGGGTTGAATACCTGAATAGACAACGAATCATCCCAAATTTAGGAGGTGGAATTTGGGAGCAGGATATATTAATTTTTCCCCTTTTCCTTTTTTTGTGAGTGTATATGTGTATGCTTCTGGGTGAGATTTTGTCTGTATAGCTTTGCTCTCACCGTTAGTCCTAGGGTTAGGTCCGTCCGTTTTTTGTTTTTTTTTTTTCACTTAAAAAAATTTTTTTCCCTAATAAATGTTTTCTTAATAATTTTTTCCTTATTTTCTATTTTTAAAAAATATTTTAAAAAAATATTTTAATAAGTTTTTTCATATTTTTTATTTTAAAAAATTAAAAAAAATTTTTTTCCTTAATAAATTTTTTCTTAATAATTTTTTTTCTTATTTTTTATTATAAAAAATTAATAAATCTATTTTTAAAAATTAAAAAAAATTCTTTTTTTCTTAATAAATTTATTCTTAATGATTTTTTTCTTATTTTTTATTATAATAGCTTTATTTTATTTTATTTTATCCTCTTTCTTTCTTTCTATTTTTTCTCCCTTTTACTCTGAGCCGTGTGGATGAAAGGCTCTTGGTGCTCCAGCCAGGCATCAGGGCTGTGCCTCTGAGGTGGGAGAGCCAACTTCAGGACACTGGTCCACAAGAGACCTCCCAGCTCCACGTAATACTAAACGCCAAAAATCTCTCAGAGATCGCCATCTCAACATCAAGACCCAGCTTCACTCAACGACCAGCAAGCTACAGTGCTGGACACCCTATGCCAAACAACTAGCAAGACAGGAACACAGCCCCATCCATTAGCAGAGAGGCTGCCTAAAATCATAATAAGGCCACAGACACCCCAAAACACACCACCAGACGTGGACGTGCCCACCAGAAAGACAAGATCCAACCTCATCCACCAGAACACAGGCACTAGTCCCCTCCACCAGGAAGCCTACACAACCCACTGAACCAATCTTAGCCACTGGGGACAGATACCAAAAACAATGGGAACTACGAACCTGCAGCCTGTGAAAAGGAGACCCCAAACACAGTAAGATAAGCAAAATGAGAAGACAAAAAACCACACAGCAGGTGAAGGAGCAGGGTCAAAACACACCAGACCTAACAAATGAAGAGGAAATAGGCAGTCTACCTGAAAAAGAATTCAGAATAATGATAGTAAAGATGATCCAAAATATTGGAAATAGAATAGACAAAATGCAAGAAACATTTAACAAGGACGTAGAAGAACTAAAGAGGAACCAAGCAACGATGAAAAACACAATAAATGAAATTTAAAATACTCTAGACGGGATCAATAGCAGAATAACTGAGGCAGAAGAACGGATAAGTGACCTGGAAGATAAAATAGTGGAAATAACTACTGCAGACCAGAATAAAGAAAAAAGAGTGAAAAGAACTGAGGACAGTCTCAGAGACCTCTGGGACAACATTAAACGCACCAACATTCGAATCATAGGGGTCCCAGAAGAAGAAGAGAAAAAGAAAGGGACTGAGAAAATATTTGAAGAGATTATAGTTGAAAACTTCCCTAATATGGGAAAGGAAATAGTTAATCAAGTCCTGGAAGCACAGAGAGTCCCATACAGGATAAATCCAAGGAGAAACACACCAAGACACATATTAATCAAACTATCAAAAATTAAATATAAAGAAAACATATTAAAAGCAGCAAGGGAAAAACAACAAATAACACACAAGGGAATCCCCATAAGGTTAACAGCTGATCTTTCAGCAGAAACTCTGCAAGCCAGAAAGGAGTGGCAGGATATACTTAAAGTGATGAAGGAGAAAAACCTACAACCAAGGTTACTCTACCCAGCAAGGATCTCATTCAGATTTGATGGAGAAATTAAAACCTTTACAGACAAGCAAAAGCTGAGAGAGTTCAGCACCACCAAACCAGCTTTACAACAAATGCTAAAGGAACTTCTCTAGGCAAGAAACACAAGAGAAGGAAAACACCTACAATAACAAACCCAAAACATTTAAGAAAATGGGAATAGGAAAATACATTTCGATAATTACCTTAACTGTAAATGGATTAAATGCTCCCACCAAAAGACACAGACTGGCTGAATGGATACAAAAACAAGACCCATATATATGCTGTCTACAAGAGACCCACTTCAGACCTAGAGACACATACAGACTGAAAGTGAGGGGATGGAAAAAGATATTCCATGCAAATGGAAATCAAAAGAAAGCTGGAGTAGCAATTCTCATATCAGACAAAATAGACTTTAAAATAAAGACTATTACAAGACACAAAGAAGGACACTATATAATGATCAAGGGATCGATCCAAGAGGAAGGTATAACAATTGTAAATATTTATGCACCCAACATAGGAGCACCTCAATACATAAGGCAAATACTAACAGCCATAAAAGGGGAAATCGACAGCAACACAATCATAGTAGGGGACTTTAACACCCCACTTTCACCAATGGACAGATCATCCAAAATGAAAATAAATAAGGAAACACAAGCTTTAAATGATACATTAAACAAGATGGACTTAATTGATATTTATAGGACATTCCACCCAAAAACAACAGAATACACATTTTTCTCAAGTGCTCATGGAACATTCTCCAGGATAGATAGATCATATCTTGGGTCACAAATCAAGCCTTGGTAAATTTAAGAAAATTGAAATCGTATCAAGTATCTTTTCCGACCACAACGCTATGAGACTAGATATCAATTACAGGAAAAGATCTGTAAAAAATACAAACACATGGAGGCTACACAATACACTACTTAATAACGAAGTGATCACTGAAGAAATCAAAGGGGAAATCAAAAAATACCTAGAAACGAATGACAATGGAGACACGACGACCCAAAACCTATGGGACGCAGCAAAAGCAGTGCTAAGAGGGAAGTTTACAGCAATACAAGCCTACCTCAAGAAACAGGAAACATCTCGAATAAACAACCTAACCTTGCACCTAAAGCAATTAGAGAAAGAAGAGCAAAAAAACCCCAAAGCTAGCAGAAGGAAAGAAATCATAAAGATCAGATCAGAAATAAATGAAAAAGAAATGAAGGAAACAATAGCAAAAATCAATGAAACTAAAAGCTGGTTCTTTGAGAAGATAAACAAAATTGATAAACCATTAGACAGACTCATCAAGAGAAAAAGGGAGAAGACTCAAATCAATAGAATTAGAAATGAAAAAGGAGAAGTAACCACTGACACTGCAGAAATACAAACGATCATGAGAGATTACTACAAGCAACTCTATGCCAATAAAATGGACAATCTGGAAGAAATGGACAGATTCTTAGAAATGCACAACCTGCCGAGACTGAACCAGGAAGAAATAGAAAATATGAACAGACCAACCACAAGCACTGAAATTGAAACTGTGATTAAAAATCTTCCAACACACAAAAGCCCAGGACAAGATGGTTTCACAGGCGAATTCTATCAAACATTTAGAGAAGAGCTAACACCTATCCTTCTCAAACTCTTCCAAAATATTGCAGAGGGAGGAACACTCCCCAGCTCATTCTACGAGGCCACCATCACCCTGATAACAAAACCAGACAAAGGTGTCACAAAGAAAGAAAACTACAGGCCAATATCACTGATGAACATAGATGCAAAAATCCTCAACAAAATACTAGCAAACAGAATCCAACAGCACATTAAAGGGATCATACACCATGATCAAGTGGGGTTTATTCCAGGAATGCAAGGATTCTTCAATATACGCAAATCAATCAACGTGATACATCATATTAACAAACTGAAGGAGAAAAACCATATGATCATCTCAATAGATGCAGAGAAAGCTTTTGACAAAATTCAACACCCATTTATGATAAAAGCCCTGCAGAAAGTAGGCATAGAGGGAACTTTCCTCAACATAATAAAGGCCATATATGACAAACCCACAGCCAACATTGTCGTCAATGGTGAAAAACTGAAACCATTTCCACTAAGATCAGGAACAAGACAAGGTTGCCCACTCTCACCACTATTATTCAACATAGTTTTGGAAGTGTTAGCCACAGCAATCAGAGAAGAAAAAGAAATAAAAGGAATCCAAATCGGAAAAGAAGAAGTAAAGCTGTCACTGTTTGCAGATGACATGATACTATACATAGAGAATCCTAAAGATGCTACCAGAAAACTCCTAGAGCTAATCAATGAATTTGGTAAAGTAGCAGGATACAAAATTAATGCACAGAAATCTCTTGCATTCCTATACACTAATGATGATAAATCTGAAAGTGAAATTAAGAAAACACTCCCGTTTACCATTGCAACAAAAAGAATAAAATATCTAGGAATAAACCTACCTAAGGAGACAAAAGACCTGTATGCAGAAAATTATAGGACACTGATGAAAGAAATTAAAGATGATACAAACAGATGGAGAGATATACCATGTTCTTGGATTGGAAGAATTAACATTGTGAAAATGACTCTGCTACCCAAAGCAATCTACAGATTCAATGCAATCCCTATCAAACTACCACTGGCATTTTTCACAGAGCTAGAACAAAAAATTTCACAATTTGTATGTCTTTCACAAAAGACCCCGAATAGCCAAAGCAATCTTGAGAACGAAAAATGGAGCTGGAGGAATCAGGCTCCCTGACTTCAGACTATATTACAAAGCTACAGTAATCAAGACAGTTTGGTACTGGCACAAAAACAGAAATATAGATGAATGGAACAGGATAGGAAGCCCAGAGATAAGCCCACACACATATGGTCACCTTATCTTTGATAAAAAAGGCAAGCATATACAGTGGAGAAAAGACAGCCTCTTCAATAAGTGGTGCTGGGAAAATTGGACAAGTACATGTAAAAGTATGAAATTAGAACACTCCCTGACACCATACACAAAAATAAACTCAAAATGGATT
Organism: Balaenoptera borealis; assembly: GCF_965194805.1. Classification (NCBI taxonomy): domain Eukaryota; kingdom Metazoa; phylum Chordata; class Mammalia; order Artiodactyla; family Balaenopteridae; genus Balaenoptera; species Balaenoptera borealis. The sequence goes on from NC_138877.1 coordinate 10,902,406, forward strand.
AAAGACCTAAGTGTAAGGCCAGACACTATCAAACTCTTAGAGGAAAACATAGGCAGAACACTCTATGACATAAATCACAGCAAGATCCTTTTTGACCCAGCTCCTAGAGAAATGGAAATAAAAACACAAATAAACAAATGGGACCTAATGAAACTTAAAAGCTTTTGCACAGCAAAGGAAACCATAAACAAGATGAAAAGACAACCCTCAGAATGGGAGAAAATATTTGCAAATGAAGCAACTGACAAAGGATTAATCTCCAAGATTTACAAGCAGCTCATGCAGCTCAATAACAAAAAAACAAACAACCCAATCCAAAAATGGGCAGAAGACCTAAATAGACATTTCTCCAAAGAAGATATACAGATGGCCAACAGACACATGAAAGAATGCTCAACATCATTAATCATTAGAGAAATGCAAATCAAAACTACAATGAGGTATCATCTCACACCGGTCAGAATGGCCATCATCAAAAAATCTAGAAACAATAAATGCTGGAGAGGGTGTGGAGAAAAGGGAACCCTCTTGCACTGTTGGTGGGAATGTAAATTGATACAGCCACTATGGAGAACAGTATGGAGGTTCCTTAAAAAACTAAAAATAGAACTACCATATGACCCAGCAATCCCACTACTGGGCATATACCCTGAGAAAACCGTAATTCAGAAAGAGTCATGTACCAAAATATTCATTGCAGCTCTGTTTACAATAGCCAGGACATGGAAGCAACCTAGGTGCCCATCATCGGATGAATGGATAAAGAAGATGTGGCACATATATACAATGGAATATTACTCAGCCATAAAAAGAAATGAAATGGAGGTATTTGTAATGAGGTGGATGGAGTTAGAGTCTGTCATACAGAGTGAAGTAAGTCAGAAAGAGAAAAACAAATACAGTATGCTAACACATATATATGGAATCTAAGGGAAAAAAAAAAAAAAGGTCATGAAGAACCTAGTGGCAAGACGGGAATAAAGACACAGACCTACTAGAGAATGGACTTGAGGATATGGGGAGGGGGAGGGGTGAGATGTGACAGGGTGAGAGAGTGTCATGGACATATATACACTACCAAATGTAAAATAGATAGCTAGTGGGAAGCAGCCGCATAGCACAGGGAGATCAGCTCGGTGCTTTGTGACCACCTAGAGGGGTGGGATGGGGAGGGTGGGAGGGAGGGAGATGCAAGAGGGAAGAGATATGGGAACATATGTATATATATAACTGATTCACTTTGTTATAAAGCAGAAACTAACACACCATTGTAAAGCAATTATACTTCAATAAAGATGTTTAAAAAAAAAATCACTAGATGACAGGAGCTGTGAGGAAGAGGGAATGGGGAGCTGTTGTTTAATGCGCACAGTTTTGCAAGGTGAAAAGAGCTCTGGAGATGGAGGTGGTGATGGTTGCACAACAATGTACTTATGCCACTAGATTGTACACTTAAAATGGTTAAGATAATACTTTTTTATGTTATGTGTATTTTTCCACAATTAAAAAGAAAAACACACAAAAATTAGATGCACGTAGTCTATTGCCACTTGTCTTATGTAACCTCCCACTATCTTACACTTCAAACCCCTCTGTTCGGAAATCCAAATAGAATAGCTCTAAGATCCAAAATGTGACTTATGGGTACATAATAAGGGAACTGCCACTAACCTGGAGATAATTATTTATACTCCCTAAAGTCATCATGAGATTATAGTCAGCTCCAGAAACATAAAGAAGGACGCGTGCTCTTTGGAGAAAATGTGGGATAATGTCATTCACTGATGCCAGGGCAATTAGATTAAAAGTCTCTAGACAACCAATGGGTTATTTCTCTGGATATTTTATTATTTGTTGAGTGTTTAGTCAACATATAGAAACACTCATGTCTAGCACTATGCTGGGTATTTGACCCTTTCTCTCTGTTGTATAGATGGCTGAGGGCAGGTAATTATCCCTCTGGAGATTCGGGAACTCTACAATGATTAGAATTAACTCATGGATAAATCCTAGTAAATTCCTTTGAAGTATGTTTGAGTCACTTGCCTCGTTTGGTGAGATCCTCAGAAGGTGTTAAGTTTTTAATACCGTTAAAGCCATAGTAATTATAAATCCATGTTCACAGAGTCTAAGAATAACAACATTTAGGAATTTGTTTTATGAACATGAATTTAGTACACAATTGCTTTTTGGAACAAATTTACCCAGATATGTATCATAGACAAATATGCAGACTAAATGAATAGAACAATACTAGATAACCATAAAAACATCCAGATAATTTTTTATTGGGAGGCGATGGCCCGTGGAGCTTGTGATGATCAATCAAGTCAATAAATACATCGACTACTCTTGTCCAAGTGAAACCAAAAAGCTGTTTCAACACCTGCCGCTCCTGAAACACAAAGGGCCCATTTGTTCCTAGTGCCCTCGTAGTAATCCTTTAAAACTAAAAGCATTAGATAAAATCCCAAAGTAAATAAACTCTTAGGAAAACATGTAAGCCATTTTACTATTTGCTCTTTACTTTGTCCAGAATACACCTGTTGGTTTTAAACTCAGCAAATTATACTCAGCGGTGACCCTGACTTAAACATTACAGAATAATGTCTAAGTAGCAATGAGCAGATAAGGTTAATCACCAGATTACCACTGGAAAGCTGGTTTCCTTGGACAAATATAAGGGATGTGAGTATTACATACTGACTTTGGCCCAAATAATTTAAGACTCACTGACTGTGATGTAGGTGAATATATATCTCAAAAAGAAACTTTTCCTAATCTCTCTCATGTTAGCTACTTAAAAGATTATGCACAAACTATACATAAAAATGAAAGAGAAAAGGAGATATGTAAAAGCATTGTAATCTCCAATTCCAGAGTCATTTTAAGGAGCCCTGCTAAGAGAAAAGTTTCAACCAGAGTATCAGTTCATGAAGAAATAAGATGAAAATTTACTGTTCCTTAATTGCCATACTAAATTCTCATTACTGACTTTAAATTTGAATTCAAAATATTCCAAGAATAGCCTTGTAGAGAAGTTTCCAAAACTTTTGATTTCTGTAAAAATTCCTTATAGTGGTTCCTACCTAACTGTCAAAGCTATCGCTTCCCTGACTCAGGCTGAGAAAAGCCTGTAGTAACTCTTAGTTAGTGGGGGTGTGGGGAGAAACAGAAGATAACAGATTTCCTCACAAATAAGTACACTATGAAAGCCAAATAAAAAGCTGTTAAAAAGGCTAGAGAGAATTCATAACATAATTTTAAACCTACTCTTTATTTTTATTTGATCTTCACTGATTTCCTTTAGACTTGAGATATAGAAAGTAATGCTTATTTTCAGTGCTATATGAAAATTTCAGTAAATCTTAAACATAGGAGTCAAATGAAAATCTACTTTTATGGATTGAAAAATATTTTGATTCAGCCCATGATGTATGAATCTTTCTACTTATAAACTTAAATTTTGGAATATGTATATTAGTATTCACATATTTGAATAAAAGTAGTAAGTAATGCATAATTTCAGACATTTAACCTAAATGCAAAAAAAAAAAAAAATAGTCTTTACTAGTTCAGTGAGTCTAAAGTGATGTTATTTAATAAACCATGTCATTTTAATATGCATGCTTGACATCTGGTGCTGATAAAAAGGATTTTATATTTTATAGTTAACATTTAAAGAAAAAACATAACTGTAGTTTTGCTATTTATCACAGACCACAGATGGCATAGGCCACATTTGGGTGGCTTCATTTCCTTCTTGAATAGTTTATATAAAGAGGCCACTTGTTTTCTCTCTTTCTGTGTATGTTTTATATAAGGTTTGGATCAAGTCCCAGAAATGAATAAATGAAGGAAGAAAGGAATGCCTCAAATGAAAATGAAGTTTCTTAATAACATAACTGATTATAGAATTTTCCTGGATCAAGCCTAGTTAATAAAGTTCATTCTAAAACGATGATCCAAGGAATTTGCATCTGGATAAATAGTTGAAGTAAGTTTTCCAGAACTGTGAAAAACCCTCAGGACCTAAAAAGTTCCATCTTTTGAACAACTGCATTTTCTCTAGGCAAGGTGGACTAATCCTTTGATTCAAGGCAGATTTTGCCGGGAGCCTGTAGGGAAGCAGCAGCTGAGCACGATGCTGCAGAGACAGCCAGACTGCTCTGGAGGTGTCCAGATGCTCTCCTTGTCTCTGGACCATGAACCTGGAACATGGATCTTCTTGTCCTGCTTTCTCAGACTTCCTGCGTTCCTCCCTTTAGATCCTATGCTGATTGTCCTGCTCCAACTTGGACATTGAACTTGGGGTGTCCCCTGACTCTGATTGACCCCAACACACCAGCTCCTGACCCTTTCCTCTAGAAGATGTCACTGCTTATCGGGAGGCATCAATGCAATAGGATAAAACATACATAAATTTTCATTAAATTTTGTTAGAAGAATTAAAAATCAATGACTACACTTAACATGAGAATTTACCAGATAGTAATAACAGAAATACTATGTTATGAGACACTCAAAGTGACAAACAAAAGCTCTGAGTGCAAAGCCAATGGATTAATATATGAGAAATGGGACTGTGAATTAATTAGCTCAAAATCAAACTTTTTTCTCCTTATTTGGTTCAGAATCCTTTAATAATCATAAAAAGTGTTTGGTTTCATGATTTACCTATGAATTTCCTAGCCCAGTAACAAATCACAGGCCTAGTAAAAAATACTTCCAATATCTTGGTCTGGCTATCTAGCTTTACAAGAGTCCTGATCCACCCTAAGATAATTGGTAAAAGTAAAAGACTCCAAAATTTGATAATCTAGAAGGGTAGATAAGACATACACACAGAAACCAACAGAAAGCTATTTAATGAAGAATTTATTATGATACAGAATTAACTGATTTAGATAAGTGCAATTAACATTTAAGAATACCTTAAAGAGAGTAGTGAAAGAACTTTCACTACATTTAGGTGTGCTGTTGAAAATCCAGCTGGATGAAAATGAAATTGAGTTCTCTACTCTGAATGAGATCACAGTCTAGAGCAGAAGACAGCCCCATAATGAAAAGGTTGTGACCCTTTGGAACAAATATACCAATAGACGTGTACGTAAGGAATGATGGTTGCACAGGGAAAGGTGTAGTGGGCTTCATGAAAAGAATCGGGGGGGGGGGTGTTGTATAGAGAATAATATTTAAGATCGCTCCTAACGAATAATCTCACTGGTAAAATAAGAGGGAGAGGGGAATCCCAGAGAGAAGGGACAACATGTACAAAGGAAAGGGGCAGAGGAAAGCATGAGTCTGGGGAAATGCTGTAAATCAATTATAGGGAAGAGTGTAAAATGATGGGGTTAGAAAGATAAGAATGGGCTAGATAATAGAGGAATTTGTATACTATACTAAGGCATTGGGAACGATGTCTATGGGTGATAAGGACTACAAAATTATAGGCTTTGTAATGGTAATTCAGAAGCAACATAAGGGGTGGATTGGGGGAGGAAGAGTTTGGACACAAGTCAGGGGATCGTTCAGTAGATCAAGACCTGGTGAAACAAAAGGACCTGAAATAGACTATGTGTGAGGATGTGGTCATTATGAGTCATACTTAGGAGGGGATTGAGAGCAGGGAAAGAGAGAGAGAAGGATGGAGAGAGGTGTCTTGGATAGTTTTCAGGTTTTACTTAGGCAGACTGGTCCACAGAGGTGTCACGCTGATGAAGATGAGCAACAGGGGAGGTGGTCAGAGGTTTGGAATGTAAGGTAAGGAATTCTACTTTTAGACACATTGAGTTTGAAGAGACTGTGGGACACGGAATGGGGGCTGTATAAAGAAGCTGGAGTTCAGGGAAGTGGTCTGGACTGAATGAATACGGAATTATCAGTGAGAATTCCAGCTCTGAAAGAAGATGAGTTTGTTAGGGGAAAGTGTGATTATACCGAGAACAAGAGAGGTGAAGACAAAAGTCTGGGGGCATCATAGTATCTATGACGTTGAAGGAAATGACTGAGGGAAAGCAGCCAGAGAAAAGAGTGATATAGAGTATGACAAAAAAAGGAAGATTTTAACCAGGAGGAGTAGGTTAGTAGAAAAAGACTGAAAATGGACAACTCTGAAGATACTAAAATTTGGTAATTATGAAGTGGCCTTGGCTAGAGACAGGGGATAGAAATTTGAATAAGATAAATTAAGGAATACATGGGAAATAAAGTAATCTAATCTCAAGTAGCTTGATCTAGAGAGGATGAAGAATGCAAAAGTGCTAGCATTAGTGAAACCACGCAACTCAGATTGGGACTTGAACTCATGGTCTTTTAATTGAGATCACACATCTGGTCTCAGAACTTAATGAAGCTCAGGTTCTTGATGTCTCCTCACAGAAAGAATTCAGTGAGAGACAAAGTGATGGGTAAGAAGTGGATTTATTTAGAGAGAAACACACTCCACGGACAAAGTATGGGCCGTCTCAGAAGGCGAGAGGCACCAGGGTACAGGGTTGTCAGTTTTTATAGGGGTGGGTAATTTCATAGGCTAATGAGTAGGAGGAGTATTCCAACTATTTTGGAGAAGGGGTGGGGATTTCCAGGAATTGGGCCACTGCCACGTGTTGACCTTTTATGGTCAGCCTTGGAACTGTCATGGCACCTGTGGGTGTGTCACTTAGCATGCTGATGTGTTACAATGAGTGTATAATGAGGTTCAAGGTCCACTGGAAGTCCAATCTTCCACCATCTTGGATCTAGTTAGTTCTAAACAGTTTTTGTCATGTCCTATGGCTATATCATTCTTTTAAAGGTTGTGCCCTGCCCCCTTCCCTCCTGTTTCATTAGGAGGCAGTTTGATGGAGGGCTTTTGTAAATTCGAAGAGATTTCAATATCTTCAGGGCCTGAGGAGAAGGAACTCAGTGAAGATTGCAGATGCAGTTACAAAGGAGCAGGGATCCTGAGGAGGGGGCAGGCATGGACCCAGGAGTGCAGGGCCCGATGGGGAGAAGACATGGATGGTAGATACTGACAGCTTGGCTGAGGTGGACCAGTAGGGTGACAGCTGACAAAATTAGGGCAGGGAGTGGTGACAGAATGTAAGGGGCATACACATCTGAGGGCTTCCAGGTTTCTGAGGGGTATGAAGGCCAGGAAGAGGAATGTCTGCAGCTGAAGAGGGGGTACAGGGGAAATCTGTTTACCAACTGAGAAGCAACATAGTGTTTCCTTTTTGTAGTCCTCAGACTATAGTCTCATACTCAAATATATTTATACTTTATATAAATATAAAACTATTCTGGGGACTTCCCTGGCTGTCCAGTGGTTAAGACTTCGCCTTCCAATGCAGGGGGTGCGGGTTTGATACCTGGTGGGTGAGCTAAGATCCCACATGCCTCGTGGCCACAAAACCAAAAAAACATAAAACAGAAGCAATATTTTAACAAATTCAATAAAGACTTTAAAAATGGTCCACATTAAAAAAAAATCTTAAAAAAATATATAAAACTATTCTGTAGTTATTTCACAAACTCATCTCTCTCCTCAAGCAAACTGTGAATACTGGAAAATTAAGACCTTCCTCTCTCTATTTCTTTTTAGGCATTATGGTGCAGTACATCAGAAAGAGCTGGGGTTTTGAGGTAGACACATTGGGTTTGAGTCTTGAATCCAACTCTGACTAGTTATATGGTTTTAGGCAACTTTTCTCACCTATCTGAGACTTAGTTTGCTTATATGTAAAATGGAGATAATAATGTAGACCTCATAAGAATGTAAAGATTAAATTTAAAAATTGTGTACCATCTCTCATCCATAGCCTCCAGGACTAGATTGGGCACATTAATAAGCTTAATATATGCCTTCTAAGTAAAAGAGGAACCTGGAACACCTATGCGCATCTACATGAAAATATCCTCTCTTCAACTACTATATTCAGTTTCATATCTAACTTTAAAAATACTGCCCACCATTAAAGAAAGTATGGAAAAGAAGTCATTCTGTCACACCCTAATTCCGTCCTTCAGTGATCATACCTTTCTCCTCACAGTTAGATGTGCTTAAGTAAGAAATCCAAATCAAGAGTTTGGTTTGGCTCTTACCACATGGCGGGCCTCCTTAGGCAACATCCCCAGGTCTGACTGCTTCGTAGGCCTATTTGCCTTGGCTTTCAGGCTTGTTTTTATAGACCAGTCCTGCCAGCTTTTAAGATTATACAAGATTATAGTGGCATATTTTATTTAATGCTTCATTTTCTTTATAAGAATGGTTTTTGGTTTTAAAAAAAACAAAATGCCTCATAAGTCTGATGACTTGTTCAGCTGAATATAAGGCCAACTGAGAAGAACTGGGTCACCAAGTTCTGGACACACAGCCCTGGAAAATGTCAGGAGTTGGACAGTCTACTCTTCTGTCTGGCCCCAGCTCAAGTAACTTCCTGAATGAATCCTAAGTGCTTTAAGAAATAAAAGCACTCTTAAGAACTTGTTCTCTTCTGGGTATGGAAGAAACACTGGTGATATTGGCTTTGGCGGAGCATCCTTTTCATTTTGAATTTGAAAACCACAGGAAAATCAATAGTTTAAGGAAATGCCAATGAAAGATGAAGTACAGGAGATAATAATAACATAGTATCACTACTTTTATCTGTGTTAATGGAGGTCTGGGACTTAATCCAGCAAAATATAATTTAACATCATCTTTAGATATAAATGATTGTATAGATACTTTGCTGCATTTAAATAAGAAAAGAGAAGCATTTCCTAAAAATGAAGACTTAAAAAAAAGGTGAAGAAGGTGGTATTTTTGGTCCAGCAATTTGGTCCTCAATAGCAGAAAAAAAATGGCCTGAATTCTTCTTGCTTCTCTGTTCCTGCCAACCTCTGCATAAAGGTGCTGATGAGTAGTGAAAAGAACAAAAGGAATGTAGTAGGAAGAAGAAACTTAAAAAGCAAGGCTACAGGGAGATTAGCTCGGTGCTTTGTGACCACCTAGAGGGGTGGGATAGGGAGGGTGGGAGGGAGACGCAAGAGGGAGGAGATACAGAGATATACGTATAAGTATAGCTGATTCACTTTGTTATAAAGCAGGAACTAACACAGCACTGAAAAGCAATTATACTCCAATAAAGATGTTAAAAAAAAAAAAAAAAGCAGGGCTGATGAGTTTATGATATGAAACCCACAAGCTAGATAGTACTTGAACAACCGAAAGATGACTTTTTTTTTTTTTTTTCTTGTGTTTACTTAATGCCTTGTCTCCTAACTTTAAGGGCTTCTGACTTGTGGTGGCTATAAATGCACCGGTTGGATCTTCTGCTCAGGGAGCTATAGCCCCTCTAGATCCACCACCTCCTTGGTGTTGAGGCCATACTTCCTGCAGGCTGCATCTGCCCAGTGAGTGAGGTTGGTGGGGATACCAAGAGAGCCCTTTCTAGCCAGAGGCAGGATACTCCCTATGGACGAATTTGTTACAGGACTTTCCATTGGTCTGGCCAAACCTTTCTTGGAACTGCAGCTGGTCTGCAACTCCTCCTTCCCTCTCTCCTTCCATAAGTGCCAGACTTCCAATACAGTAGGGAGGCTCTTCCCAGCTTTCTTTGCTCCTGTTCTCAACAAATCCCTTGCATGTCTAATCCTACCTTGGCATCTGCCTCTTGGCAGACATGAATTAACACATTCATCCACTATCTTGCATTTGTTTTATGGTCATAAGCAGGTATTTATGTACAGAAAAGCTGAAGCAAAGAAAGATTTAATAAACTGCCAAAGGAGATAAGATAACTCAAAGACCTTAGGGTTCCATCTTAGGGCCTGAAGCTCCTAATGCCCCATGGTCTTTCACTTAACAAATATTTATTGAATGCCTCCTATATGCCTGCTCTGGACCTTATCGTAAGAATAAAGGGCTCCTTTGAGTGGCATGCTCAGGTCTGTGATATAATAAGATCATTCTGCTGCAAATTGGAGAAAGAATTCAAGGGGAGCAAGGCCAGACGAGAGGAGGCCAGTTTGGAGGCTGGTGCAGTCACCAAAGAAGAGATAATGGTAGCACGTGTGAGAACAGCCCCAGCGTAGATAAAAGAGGTAGGGGAATATTTAACAGGGAAATATGAGAAGATGAGGGTTTCAGCATATATTTACTCCTCACCAGCCCTGGGCTATACTCTGGGAAGACAGGAAACAATAGACATTCCCAACTGTCCAGAAGCATTTGAATGACTTCCGTTCAAAGATATGTGTGTAAAGGAACTTTTGCTTGACTCCAGTCCCTTAAAGCTCAGAGACATAATGGAAAACAGGAGGAAAAAAACCTCCCACACCAATAAAACAAGAAAATGGCCATGTGCCTAAACCACAGACTATGACACACAGAAGTCAATTACAGTGGGAAGCTCTGCCAGAATGAGGGTGCTGAGAGCAGCCCCAAAACTCAGACTCTGAACAGGATGCAGACTTCTCCAAAAATAAGTGTCACAATAGCAGAAGGTCTGGCCAGGCGACCCTCTGATTAGAACAACCAGTGCTAGGAGAATTTGGGAGAAGCAAGAAGTGCCTTGCATGATGTGTCCTATGGATACCCGGGTCTGGATTTCTCTTGGAAGGGCCCCTCTGAGCACTGAACTGCCTGCAAAACGTGTTTATTATTATTATTATTTTTAATCTTGTGGGGGTTTTTTCATTTTTACAGCTTTACTGAGGTAAAAATGACATAGAATCAACTGCATAGATAATACAATAAATTTGGACATATGAATATACCTGGGAAAACATCATCACAATCAATATACTAAACATCTGCCTTCCAAAAGTTTCCTTGTGCCGCTTTGTAATCACAGCCTCTCTTGCCTCCCACCTCTAGTCGCAGACAATCAATGACCTGTCTTCTCTCACTATAGACTAGTCTGAATCCTTAAGAATTTTGTATACATGGAATAATACAGTATTTACTCTATTTTTTCTGGCTTCTTTCACTTAACATAATGCATTTGAGATTCATCCATATTGTTTTATGTATCAATAGTTCCTTTGTATTGTTGAGTAGTAGTCCATTGCATAGAGATATTACAATTTGTTATTCATTCTTCTACTGATGGACACCTAGGCTGTTTCCAGTTTGAGGCTATACAAATAAAGCTGCTATGAACATTTGTGTACAATTCTTTGTATGTATATTTTCTTCCAGTGGAATGATAGAATTATGATAGGTGTCTGTTTAACTTTTTAAGAACTGCCAAGCTGTTTTCCGAAGTATTGTGCCATTTTACGTTCCCACCAGCAGTGTGTAAGAGTTCTGGTTACTCCACATCCTTGCCAACACATGGTATGGTCAGTCTCTTTAATTTTAGCCACTCTAATAGGTGTATAAGGGTATTTAATTTTTTGTGGTTTTAATTTTCATTTCCACAATAACTAATGATGCTAAGTGGCTTTTTCGTGTGCTTATTTGCCATATGTATACTTACTTTGAAAAATGTCTTTTGAATCATTTGCCCATTTTTTAAATGGTCGATCATTTTTTCATCATTACATTTTTAGAGTTCTTCATTTATTCTGGATACAAGTCCTTTATCAGATAAGTGATTTGTGAAGATTTTCTTTCAGTCTGTGGTTTATCTCTTCATTCCCTTCACAGTGTCTTTTGAAGAGAAGTTCTTAATATTGAAAATGTCCAGTTTTGTAATGAAATATTTTTGGTGTCAATCTAAGAAATATTTGCCTTACCCAAGGTCAGAAAGATTTTTCTCCCGTTTTATTCTGGAAGTTTTACAGCTTTAGATTTTACATTTGTCTATGATCCCTTTTGAGATAATTTTTGTTAGTGGTAAGAAGTCTGGACCAAGATTCATTTTTTCACACATGAATATCCATATTGTCTCAGTACCATTTGCTGAAGAGACTGTCTTTTCTCCATTGAATTGCCTTTGCCCCTTTGTCTGTCTCCTTTGCATTACTTTATATTTTCATGGTGTCACTTTATCTCCTTAATTGGTTTGTAAGCTGTAACTCTGATTTTTGTACTTGTTGTTGTTGATTAGGCTCTTAGTTCTTGGTTTGGGATTTACAGTTTACATCTTTGACTTATTGGTCTACTGTCAAGTAGTATCACACAACTTCATGTATGGTACATAAAACCTACAACACTTCACTTCCATAGTCCTCCTTCTTTAGACTATTACTTTCATACATTTTACTTCCACATCTGTGGTAAACCCCCAAACAAAGCAAATTGTATTTGCTTTAAACAATTATTTTTAAAGAGATGTAAAATATTTTTAATTGCACTTATCTTCATATTCATCATTTCTCACACTCTTCATTCCTTTGTGTAGATCCAGATTTCCTTCTGGTATCATTTTCCTTTAGCCTGGGGACTTCCTGTAATATCTCTTATAGTACAAGTCTGCTGGTGATGAATTCTCTGATTTTTTTATGTGTAAGATAGTTATTATTTTACCTTTATTTGAAAGATATTTTTTTCTGGGTATAGAATTCTACTTTGACAGTTTTTCTTTTAGTAAACATATTATTCCATTGGCTTGCCTTGTTTCCAAACAAAATCTGAGGTCATTTTTCTTCATTCCTCTGTATGGAATGTGTCTTTTTTCCCTCTGGTGGCTTTTAAGATTATCTTTTTATCATTGGTTTTAAACAATTTCATTATAACGTGCCTTAGTGTAGTTTTCAGTTTTTTTGTGCTTGGCGTTCATTGAGTATCCTGGTTTTGTGGGCTTGAAGTTTTCATCAAATTTGGAAAAATTAAGCCATTATTTATTCAAATATTTTTTTTCTGTTTTCCCCTTTTCCTTTTCCCTTGGAGACTCCAATTACATGTATATTAAGCTGCCTAAAGTTACCTCAGAGCTAATTGATATTTTTAAAAATAAATTTTATTTTTTAAAGCAATTTTAGGTGTATAGTAAAATTGAGTGGAAGATAGAGTTTTCATATACTCTGTCTACATAAACACACATTTATTATAATTGATGAACCTACATTGACGCATCATTATCACACAAAGTCCATAGTTTACGTTAGAGTTCAATCCTGGTATTGTACATTCTATGGGTTTAGACAAATGTATAACATGTATCCAACATTAGAGTATCATACAGAGCAGTTTCACTGCCCTAAAAAGCTTTTCTGTTCTGCCCATTCATTCTTCCCTCTCCCGTAACCCCAGGTAACCACTGATCTTTCACTGTCTGCGTGGTTTTGCCTTTTCCAAAATGCCATATAGTTGTAATCAAACAGTGTGTAGCTTTCTCATATTTGCTTCTTTAACTTAGAAATATGCATTCAAGTTTCCTCCATGTTTTTTTCATGGCTTGATAGTTCATTTCCTTTTAGCACTGAAAAATATTCCATTTTCTGGCTGTATCACAGTTTACTTATCTGTTCATCTAGTTGTCCCACCTACTCAAAGACATCTTAGTTGCTTCCAAGTTTTGGCAATTATGAATAAAGCTGTTCTAAACATTCAGGTGTAGGATTTTCTGTGACATAAGTTTTTAACCCCTTTGGATAAATACCAAGGAGCATGATTGCTGGATCCTATGATTGAGAGTATGTTTAGCTCGTAAGAAACTTCCAAACTGCCTTTCAAAGTGGCTGTACCATTTTCCATTCTCACCAGCATTGAATAAGAGTTCCTGTGGCTCCACTTCATCAGCATTTTCTGTTGTCAGTGTTTTGAATTTTGGCCATTCTAATAGGCGTGTAGTGGTATCTCACTGTTGGTTTAATTTGTCTTTCCCTGATGACATATGATGTAGAGCATTTTTTACATGCTTTTTTGCCATCTGTATATCTTCTTTGATGAGGTGTGCTTCCCCTGCCACCCCGCCCCCACCAACTCTTTTCTCTGTGTGTTTCATTTTAGATAGTTTTTATGCTTTCAGTTTCACTCACTGATCTTTTCCTCTGTAGTATCTCAACTATTAGTCCCATGCAGTGCATTTTTTTACCTCAGACATTCATTTCTAGAAGTTCATTTTTTAAAATATTTACTTTATGTCTCTACTTAACATGCTCAATCTTTCTTCTGACTTCTTGAACACATGAAATGTGGTTATGATAGAAATTTTAATGTCCTTGTCTAAGAATTCTATCATCTGTGACATTTCTGGGTCTGTTTCTATTTATTAATGTTTCTCCTCATCATGAGTCGTATTTTCCTGCTTTTTTGCATTCGTGGTAATTTTTAATTGGATGCCAGTCTTCGTAAATTTTTCCCTGCTGAGTGCTGAATATTTCTGTATTCCTATAAATATTATTTAACTTTGTTCTGGGATGCAGCTAGGTTAGTTGGAAATGATTTAATCATTCCAAAGCTTGCTTTTAAGCTGTGTTATGTGGCATCAGAGCAGTAGCCTTTATTCTGGGGCTAATTTTTCCCCATTACTTAAGCGATTTCCTTTGAATACCCTACTCAATGTCCCATGGATTACAAGGTTTTTTTCTCTCTGGATGAAGAGATCACAAACTATTCTCAATCCCGGGTAAACTCGGAGATGGCTATCGCTAATCATTTCTGGTGGTTCTTCCCCTGTCTTTGGGTAGTTTTTTCACCTTCATGTGCTGATCAGTAGTCAGCCGCAGATTTGGGAGTGGAGAAACTCTCTACAGCCTCTTGGAGTCCTTTCCCTCTGTGAAGGGCTTCCTCCAGTGCTCTGCCTTAAATTCTAGCTGACCTGGCCTCCCTGTAGTCCCAACGTTTTCTGCCAAGTCAGGGAGACAGTCAAGCTCCCACTTGGGTACCCCCTACCTTCATTGCAGCCTAGAAATTTTCCTCAGGCAGTAAGCTGGGGTAATTGCAAGTCTCATCTTGTTTGTTTCTCATTTTCCAGGGTTCAGTTTCCTGTGCTGCCTGATGTCCAATGTCTGAAAACCTTTGTTTTACATGGTTAATCTGTTTCTTTAGTTGCTTCCAGTGGGAGGGCGTATCTGGCTCCTGTTACTCTATTTTATCTGTAAGTGGAAGTCCCAAATTGTTTTTGGAAAATTATTTTCTATCATCTATCTATCTATTAATCTTTCAAGAGATTTATGGAATGAAGGTCAACAATGCTAACAAAGATTGTTTCTAGGTCATGGGATTGGGATGATATTTTACTTCTTTCTTTGTGCTTTTCTCTTTCTTAATTTTTAATGTTGACAATGCATTGCTTTTACGTTTAAAAGCAAACCATGGCTCGTTTCTCCAACAGAACATTTCCTATCCCCAAATTTTTTAAAAAGGTATTAACATGTATTTTTTCCCTAGGTTTCTAAAGCATCATGCAGAATAAACAATTTTAAAACAGTGAAGAAAAAGAACAATATCCTTCTTGCACTAAACCAAAATTGCCAATTCTATACTTTAAAACTATGTTCTCTTACCTGAAGTCCCGGCAATTTTAAGCCTGCTTAAAGACATAAATGTGTCCGATATCCATATAATGGAATACTATCAGCAATAAAAAGGAACGAACTATCTATAAATAGATGAATCCCAAACATTAGGTTGAGTGAAAGAAACCAGACAAAAAGAGCACATACTGTACAAATTCATATTTGTAAAATTCTAGAAAATGGAACCTAATCTGCTGTGACAAAAAGCTGGTCAGTGGTTGTGTGGGGATGACAGTAATGAAGGAGGGATGACAAAGAGGCTGCAGAAACTTTTAGTGTGATGGATATGGTTGTTATCTCAGTTACGGTGATGGTATCCTTGTTTTATACATATGTTAAAACTTATCAAATTGTATATTTTAAATTTGTGCAGTGTATTGTATGTTAATTATACCTCAATAAAGCTGATTACAAAGAAAACAACTATTTTAAAATTTAAAAAAGTCTGTGACATATATCTCTTATAAATTCAGAGAGGAGAGGAATTAGGACATATTGAACATCTGCTCTGTGCAGGTCAGTGCTAAGTGCTTATACTAGGTTTTACAATCCAGTCTTCACACCAACCAAGAGAAACTGGCATTACAATTCCCATGTTTCGCAAATGAGAAAACCTAGGCTCAGGGAGATTAAGGGCCCCTCAGTAGGAATCCTGACATTTAAATTTTTATTTCAGATTTTGCCTTTTCTACAGCGGTACACGCCTCTCAGGGCATTTTTGTCTATTAGGAATCCTCAGCATTATTTACACATGTAATTTTGTAACAATATTCTGGCTTATTGTGTTTTTTTATGAAGTTAGGTTATAGGTTAGGCTCTTTATCCTAGATGATTTTTACAGACTACTCAAGATTGAGATGAAATATTTGAATTTGTAATACTGGTTTTTGTTTGTTTCTGTTTGTCACGATACTCATGTTTACATAAAATTTAAAACCTAAGATAGACACAACACTTTGTAGAATGGCAAGAAGAACCAGAAATCACTATTTCATTTAGAGAACGTAACATGTTCGTCATCTGTTAAAGTCCAGAATAGTTTGATTTGCAGCAATCTCCATGGAATTGGCTTTGTCATAAAATAGAACTACATGTTTTTCTCTCTAATTGTTCTTTGTATTGTAAACATACAACCACAATAAAGAAGATACAAACTTGAATATTACTTCTCTCTCTATTCATACTTTCCAGCCTACCTCCCATGCTTCTATTTCACAAACCCTGCACTCTGCCCTGTCTGTTCCATCACCCACTTCTCTAGCCATATATTCTGCCTTTTGCCTCTAAACTTGTATTTATACAACTCTTTCTTCCTGGAATGAAGTTCACCTTAAAAACTTCAACATTCTTTAAAGAGTTGTTTAAAGCCTCCCTCACTCAGCCTGGTGTCTTTCCTGTTCATCCTGACCAAAAATTATCAACTCCCTTTTCCCAATGCTTGGAATATTTATTGTCTATACCATTCACTTAACCCTTAGAGATCACATACCACCTTATTAGTCTACACACTAACTTCACTCTTTAGCATTTTACTTTACTTTATAATTTTTTAATTTTTAATTTTTTTTTTTTTGCTATACAGTAGGACCTTGTTGTTTATCTATTTTATATACAGTAGTGCATATCTGTTAATCCCAAGCTTCTAATTTATCCCTCCCCCCTTCCCCTTTGGTAACCATAAGTTTGTTTTCTATGTCTATGAGTCTGTTTCTGTTCTATAAATAAGTTCATATGTATCATGTTTAAAAATTCCACATATAAGTGATATCATATATTTGTTTTTCACTGTCTGACTTAACTTCACTTAGTATGATAATCTCTAGGTCCCGCCATGTTGCTGCAAGTGGCATTATTCATTCTTTTTTGTGGCTGAGTAACAGTCAGTTGTATGATATACATACCACACCTTCTTTATCCATTGATCTGTCAATGGACATCTAGGTTGCTTCCATGTCTTGGCTATTGTAAATGGTGCTGTTATGAACATTGGGATGCACGTATCTTTTTGAATTAGTTTTCTCTGGGTATATGCTCAGGAGTGTGATCAATGAATCATATGGTAACTCTATTTTTAGATTTTTAAGGAACGTCCATACTGTTCTCCATAGTGGCTGTACCAATTTACATTCCTTTTCTCCACACCCTCTCCAGCATTTATTATTTGTAGACTTTTTGATAATGGCCATTCTGACTGTGAGGTGATACCTCATTGTACTTTTGATTTGCATTTCTCTAACAATTAGCGATGTTGAGCATCTTTTCATGTGCTTTTTGGCCATCTGTATGTTTTCTTTGGAGAAAGGTCTATTTAGGTCTTTTGCCCATTTTTTGATTGGGTTGTTTGTTTTTTTTGATATTGAGTGAGCTGCATGCTGTTTGTATATTTTGACTCTTTAGCATTTGAAATGATCAGAAGGCAGGAATCCTGTCATATACGTCTTTGCCTCTCATTTGAGTGCCTCACTCTTAGTAAATGGTCAATATGTATTTGGTGAATAAATGAATAAGTAAATGATTTTCAGGCCTCTAGAAGTGCCAAGGAAATTTAGAGAAAGCAGGGACCATCTGTATAGAACTCACTACAGTAACAGAGATCTGGGGTATGCTAACACTGGCCTAGATGTGCAAAGCAAAACAAACAGAAATGCGTACATGCACATTTTGTTGCTGGATCCTCATGCAACCTGGTGGGAACTAGTATTTTATCCCTTTTGGGTGTTAAAATATAGGAGGTCAATTGTTACTGAAATATCTATGGATCAAATGGTGTGATGTCTGGGATTTACTTCAAAATAAGCTGGTAAGGGGCTGGGAGAGAATACCGATGAAAAAAACTAGATTGCTGGTAATTATTGAAGAAGTGGGATAGATAATGGGGTTTTATTATACTAGTCTCTATAGTTGTCTATATTTGAAGATTTCGATAAAAAATTTTAAAATATTTAGGTTAAAGCAATAAGACATGTGCAATGAAGCACAAAATATTCTCTTTTATACAATAAGTAGATTAGTTTTATACCTATGTCCCTCCAAAACTTATTCGATCAAAGATAACAGAAAAGTCAACAGTTGGAAGGAATCTGTTTCCATGCTGCATTGCTCTTAAAGCACTGAAATACTGGAGCCCTGTGCTGGTCATATGTTACTTTTGCATAATGATAATACGTATTTCTTTATTCATTTAAAAAATGTGTTGAATGCCTACCATGTGCTAAATACCACATTAGGTACTATGGTACCTGCCTACGAGACGCTCTGGTCTAGCGGGGATCAGATTACAGGTAGTCAATAAAACCTTGGATTTTCCCCATTTTATATAAGCACAGCCACAAGCCAAAAACTTGGGAATTATCCTTATTTCCTCACCTTCCCTCGTTTCATATATCTGATGTATCATCAAGTCCTGTCTACTCTACTTTCCCTAACATCCCAATTTTCCTCTTCTATCCTTATTTCTACCACCTTCTTTTCTCTTCTCTTTATTTCTAGCAATCATCACGATCTGTTGCCTGGGTTACAGCAGTCTCCTAATTGGTCTTCTTGCTTCTATTTTTGTATCCTACTATTCATCTTCTAAGAGTAATCTTAAAAAATATATACTTCAGATAATGTTCCTCCCCACTGCCTAAAAGCCTCTAATATGTTCCCATCGCATTTAGGATGGAACTTACAGTATCTGGCCTCTCTGATTTGAACTCACAACACTCTCCTTTCACTCTGCAGCAGACCTGCTGGGCTGCCTGAAGAAATGACTTGTGCTACACTACAGATGCATTCCAGGTTGGTTGGGAAATAAAATCTGCTGATTACTCTGTATACTACATATTATCTCTCCTAAAGAAATACAGCAGTGTATAACTGGCACTGCCATAACCATATTACTATCAGATGTTAGGTTAATATACTTGATATTTTTTTAAAAATGAGAATAAAATATAACTATAAAATTCCCCCATGCTCCTAGCAAGTAGTTATAAAGCATTTTCAGACTTACAGCCTCAACGTTACACCCATGAATTGAACGTGCTTACTATTTATTTGTACTTTATTATATCTCACTAAACTTTCATATATTTGCATACTAACATCACACAGAAGTTTAAAGGCTGGATAGCAGTTAAATAAAAATCTTGAAGTGAGAACAGTGAACTATAAACAAAAAACCAACAAACAAGCTAACTAACCTAGACAAGTAGCATGATATTGTATCATTAGTTGGTATTTCTAAACTGATGTCAAAGCGAAAAAAAAAAGCAACATAAAGTACCCTAGGGACAAGAAGAAGGCTTCTGTGAACTTGAAAGTCTTTTAAAGACCTAAATACAAGTTTAAGACAATTCAGAAGGGAAACACACACTTGGCATTTCTTCCTGACCCTTGGTCTACATAATAGCAAAAATAAAAATAAAAATTTCCCCAAAAGTAAAACTAGTGTATAGTTTGATAGCAGATCCTTTTATTTTCCAAGAGGACACTGAACAGATGGGACATCTCCTCCAGAAAACTCTGTTTGGTGGGCAACTGGAAGGAATCACATGGGGGGTTGATGGTGAAGCTGGACTAGCCTAAGCACAGCACAAGAACTTCCTTCTCAGGGCAAAATGAGGGCACTTACTAAATCTGTCTCAGGTTGGATGTCTTTGGGTTGTATATTTAGGCTAAGGGCATAGTAATAATAATGGAAACCATTTGGAAGTGGGTAAGTAGGACGGTAGAACTTACCATGTGCCAGACACTTAGAGACCCTTAACCTGTACCATCTATTTTAATCTTCACAAAAACTCCATTAGGCAGATGTTATTATATCTCCACTTTATAGATGGTAAATATATTTGATACTGTCTGAATTATATGCCTTGGCCTCCTCAATCGCTGGGACTGATGTAAGGGCATCTTTGCCCTACTGTTCAAGGGGATGGTCATTAAGATCTTTACATTCCAGTCACCTTTTGGAAAACTCTAGTGTGTTATAAGACTTTTGCTATTTGAGCAAATGTTAGAGCAAAACTGGAGGCAAAGGTGCAAGAAATAAGGGCAGTTAAAATCAATGCACCACTTTTTAGCAATTGCCTTTGTTCACAAGGATATAATCATTGATTCTATGTGAATGACTTCCAAAGACGCTATTACCACCCTGAACTCTTCCCTTCAGCTCTAATCCTACATATCCAAATTTCCAAAAGACTCTTCCAGGTGCATATTCTTCTGGACATCTAATTCAATATTTTAAATCAGAATTCGTAATTTCTCTTCCCATCTTACTTACCCTCCCTCATGCCTAATTTATCAATATATTAAAGACACTGATATCTTTACAGGAATTTGAAACATTTTAATCCTCAGCTTTCATCTCTTACTGCACTCTCCATCCAATTAATCCATAGACACTTCTTGTAATACTGAGCAACCATCTATTCTTTCCTCTCTGTGAGGAATTCTCACCAAGGGAATGAGAGCAGAAGGGATATGGTAACATCCTGGCCAAGGCCTACACCACCCTTTCCTTCCTAACATTCCATAAAGGTGAGCCACCTGCTAACCAAGAACATATTCCTCAGACTAATGTGTTCAGTCATTATTTATTTGGGGGATTTACTTGTTATTGCAGCCTAGCCTACCCTAATATACATACTTACAATGTGCTAGGCATTGTGCTAAGCACTTTATATGGATTACCTCATTTAATCCTCAGAATAATACTATAAGGAATATATTAATATTATTACTATTCCTTTTTTATAGAAAATAAAACTGGAGTTTATGTAGTTCAAGAAACCTGTGCTTCACGAGTAAGTTTCAGAAGCAGGATTCAACCCAGGATTGCCTTATTCCAATGCCCATTTCTTAACCAATACAACATGATCTCTCTCACCTATAAAAAATAAACTTCAATTAACACAACACTGTACATCAACTATACTTCACAAAAATAAATTAAAAAAATAAATAAACTCCAGTAATTTTAAGAATCAAAGTTATGATGCCATGGTTTCTCTGTCTTTGGACCTTTTTAAGAGATGTTCAAGAGATTTTGGCTTATGGAATCACTGAAAGACCAGTTAATATGGAATCCCCCTCATCTAGAATATTGGTAGGAAGAATTATACAACTGGAATAACTTACATTTCATTCAACAAATATTTAAGGAATGGTGTTTACCAGGTACTTCCAAAGACATTGCGTACATGATTGTGAAGTGGAGATATCGGTGAAGAGATATTAGAGCAGAGGGAACAGAAAAACAATAAAGGTATAGTTGCATGCAACAATCTGTGAGATAACAAAAGCAGGCATTATTATCTCACTTGACATAGGAGGAAATTGAGATATTTGTCTTAAGATTAATCTAATCTTATACAATGAGCTAATGACAGGGCCAGAAGTAGGACCCTGGTCACCTGACCACAAACATCTCGAATAATCTATTCCAAGCAAGATGGACATGAGGGGAGATGATGTTCATAAGAAACCAGCTGTACTGTTTTGTTTTGTTTTTAAATTTATTTATTTATATTTTTGGCTGCGTTGGGTCTTCATGTCTGTGCGAGGGCTTTCTCTAGTTGCGGAAAGCGGGGGCCACTCTTCATCGCGGTGCGCGGGCCTCTCACTATCGCAGCCTCTCTTGTCGCGGAGCACAGGCTCCAGACGCGCAGGCTCAGTAGTTGTGGCTCACGGGCCCAGGTGCTCCGCGGCATGTGGGATCTTCCCAGACCAGGGCTCGAACCCATGTCCCCTGCATTGGCAGGCAGATTCTCAACCACTGCGCCACCAGGGAAGCCCCCCAGCTGTACTGTTTTTATCGAGTCACTGTTAGGTTGATCTTAAAATATGCATAAGATTTTTAGCCAAATGCTTCTGTTTTGTTCATAGGAAAAGACAAAGAGTATGAAAGTGACCTCACTCTATAGTCACAGAGGCAGGGATCTGTCTTCAGCGAAGTGTTACAAAGATCTTTCTGGGGGATGCAAAAATAGATACCAGCCATGCAGAGCAGCACCTGATTCCTGGGAATGCATGACAGTGCTGGCTGAATTTACATCTTTAGCTTCTAAGCACACAGATCAATTTAAGTAAGTTAAACTCCCAATTCTCTTTTTATTTGCTGGGTTCACAGTGCAAGCTCTACTTCTAGAATGGGAAGGGATACCTCCCTCAGAGGGTTCTTTCCATTCTAAAATATACTGTGTTTCAGAAGTAACTGATTACCAGAGTGGATACATTGACCATTCAGTCACATTAGCTCCCTGCTTTTTCGGCTCTGTGGGGGAAAAGGCATGTGACCATCTGATTTTATGCCTATCTGCAATGCAGACAAACATATTTTCATTTTTTTAAAGCAAAACAAAATGACCTTCTGGAGAAATGTTCAAGGATCCTTTCGAAACAGACACAAATCTTTGCAGTGTTAATAAGCCAAGCAGCATTAGAGACACTTCTAACCTAAATTTGCTACTTTCTACATAGCTGAAATACAAAATGAAGTTAATTATATAGAAAGAATATTATTTTATTGTAGATGCTTTTTACATAAAGCCAATTTTCAGAGAAAGATACAATATCGATAACTATGTGAATTCATTTCTAAAATAAAAGCCTGGCAAATGAAATTACATTGTATACTCACCTTTCATCAACTTATAAAACAGATGGTGCAGGCTTCCCTGGTGGTGCAGTGGTTGAGAATCTGCCTGCTAATGCAGCGGACACGGGTTCGCGCCGTGGTCTGGGAAGATCCCACATGCCGCGGAGCGACTAGGCCCGTGAGCCACAACTACTGAGCCTGCGCGTCTGGAGCCTGTGCTCCGCGACAAGAGAGGCCGCGATAGTGAGAGGCCCGCGCATCGCGATGAAGAGTGGCCCCCGCTTGCCACAACTAGAGAAAGCCCTCGCGCAGAAACGAAGACCCAACACAGCCAAAAATAAATAAATAAATTAATTAATTTAAAAAAAAAAACAAAAAACAGATGGTGCTTTTCTTTTTTACCTATAATCTCCTCAAGAGTGTGGATGTAGCCAGTTTTTTGTGGTTGTGGTTGTGGTTGTCTTTGTTTACCTTTCATAACAAGTCTTTTTTATTTGAGACTTTGCCCTCAGTTTGTAATTATTTTTCCAAAATTCAGTGATAAAAAAGAAAAACACATGCCAGAATTTCTCAGCCTTGACACTACTGACATCTGAGGCTGGAAAGTTTTTGTCATCACAGTGGGGGTGGGGTGGGGAGGTGCCCCGTGCGTTGCAGATGGTCAGCAGTATCCCTGGTCGCTACCAACCAGATGCCCGCCCGTAGTACCCTCCCCCAAGCTGTGACCTGTACAACCCCAAATGTTTCCAGACATTGCCAATTGTCCTCTAGCAGGGGCGGAGGAGCAAAATCACCCAGTTGAGAACCACTGACATATACTGATGCTGCTATATAACTCAGTGCAGTTTTATTGCTCAGTACTGAAAGCTAAGACAGGCGACACTCCCTCATACAGCAAAAGTGCATCCAGGAAACGCCCTCAGCTACTCAGCTCTCTAATCCATTTAGGATGGTGTAGAATCATGTGTATGTGAAGATGGGACCTGGGGCTCTTTAAGTGTGAAGCTGGTCGAACATTGACGAGAATATGTGTAAACAAATTATTCAACCTGTGGTTTCTCCGTAGTCCTGGGGTTCAGTTTAGTCCTGGCCAAGTCCAAGAGGAAGGTGAAATTGTCTCAATATCTTTGACTACTTTCTGGTTCAAAGGTATTTGTAGAGAACAGTCTATCCTGAACTCAGGCAGCTCAGGTATTCCCTCAAAGGCTCTGACATAGCCTCAGAAACTTTACCCTTGAGTGATTTCTCCATAAACATACACTGAAATGAAACTATAGGTTTTGGAAAAAGTCAGGTCTAAAATACTTATGATCCAGGGGTGTTCTTAGACTTGCTGGTTGGCTTGTTGATTCATCATTTATCTAGTGTGTACCGTGTTCCAGGAACAATGCTAGACATAGGGGATACAAGAATGAGTAGGATACCATCCTGCCTTAGGGGGCTGGGTCTGGGATCTGGAATGGAAGGAGCATTATCATTTATTAAGGGTCTGCAATGGAGCCCCATGTAATACAAAATCCAGATTAGGTAGTATCATCTATACTTTAAAAACAAGGAATTAAAACTCAGAGCTGTCTCATTTCAGCTCGATGTTTTGCGATGACCTAAAGGGGTGGGATAGGGAGGGTGGGAGGGAGGCTCAAGAGGGAGGGGATATGGGGATATATGTATGCACATGGCTGACTCACTTTGTTGTACAACAGAAACAAACACAGTATTGTGAAGCAATTATACTCCAATAAAGATCTATTAAAAAAAACAACTCAGAGCTGTTAATTTGTTCAATTTTTCAGAGTTAATAAGTGTGAGACCTCACATCTGAAACCAAATTTGTCTGACTTCAAAATACATACTTTTAGACATAGTTGTAAGCTATAATTACAAAAGAATGTGCTAAGTACACCAATGAAAATATGTATAAGTTTCAACAATAATATAGATGAAGAGGAGGTTAACTCTGCCTTGAAAGGTAAGAGATCGCTTCACAGAGGAGTATTTATACCAAATCCTTAAGGATAAATAAGAGTTATTTTTTCATTTCTCATTGACTTGTTCAAATGGTCAACAGTCAAAAGATACTGAAAGCCACCCACGTATATAGGCACTGTGCTGAGAGTTATAAGGTTTAGATAGTGCTTCTCAAAGTGTGGTCCCTGGACCAGCAGCATCACATCAAGAGGAACTTGGTGGAAATAGAAATTCTCAGACCCCACCCCAGACATACAGAAGCAAAAGCTTTGGGGATGAAGCTCAGAAATTTGTATTTTAATAAATGCTTCATGTGATTATGATGAATCTAAAAGTTAAGAAGCACCGGTCAACTCACTGCACAATAATTTATTACATAAAAGGTAAATAAACTTAAAATCAGTGACATAAACCAGAGCTTTCTATCAGGTGTGTCTTGAACGGGTTACAGGTGTGCCAAGATCTTGATTCCCCTCTACTCCTATGACCCCAAGTAGGGTTTGGGGGTAGCCAATGCCCCAGTTCATTACTTCCAGCTATGAGAAGCCTCATTAATATACTCTCAAATGCTGAAAGAATATCTATTGTATTTTCCCTGAGAACCACAGTGTGAAATGTTTGGGAAGTTCTGGTATAGACAGTAAGAGCCATCAAATTTAAAAGAGATAGAAAATGCTTTGGATGGGACAATTGAGGAAGTATTCATTGAAGAGATAAAATAAAGCGCCTTAAAATTCTCAGGTTCTCCTCATAGTGAGAAATCACATGTCCTCTCTTTAATCCCACTACACTCACTTGGATATGCACCCTGCCTTCAATTAATGAAAAAAAGAAGATATTGAGCCTCTCCATTGTTAAGTAGAAACGTTTTTAGGAATTGGAGAGAATAGACACCAAAAAATCTACTTCAAATGGATTACAGACATAAATGTGAAAAGTAAAATACTAAAGATTTTACAAGAAAATATAGAACATCTCTTTGACCTTGAAGAAGTCAAAGCTTTCTTAAACTGGACACAAAAGGCATTCATCATAAAACAAAAAAAATTGATAAACTGGACTATATTAAAATTAAAAACGTTTCATCAAAAGACATCAAGAATGAAAAGTCAGTTCATATAATGGGAGAAGAAACACACACATTTAATAAATATGTATATGAAAAAAATATTCACGTATATCTTACACATCAAATAAAATATAGACCGAATAGAAAAATGGACAAGATCCTTGAAGAGACACAAAGAAGATATCCAAATGGCCAACAAACATGTGAAATTATGTTCAATATTGTTGGTCAGGAAGGAAATGAAAATTGAAACCACAATGTGATACCATTACACACCCAACAGAATGACTAAAATTTAAAAGACTGACAATAGCAAACATATTTTGGGGAGGTATGAGTGCAAAGTAGTACAACCACCAGCAGAAGTTTTTTGGCACATCAACCAAAAGTGAATGTGTATTCACTATGACATAATAACTGCACTCCTAGAAGGACCCAGAGATGCATACATATGTGCACCAAAGTTCTCTTTGTAATAGCCCCAAATTAGAAACTACAGAGATCCATCTACAGTATAATAGAGAAATTAATCATGGTATATTCACACAATGGAACATGTAGGACCTCAATAAATAATTGTTGAACAACTGAATGAAGAGTGAATGAATGAATGACTATAAAAGCTTTATGTGGTTTTCTTTCCAATGAACTCTTCAGGAGGCAGCCAAAGTGATCTCTGGAGAACACAGATCTGATGATGACACTTCGCTGCTGACAGCACTCAGCAGCAAAATTCAAGTTCCTTGTGAGCACCTGCCCCTCCCTCCATGTCCTGGTTCCTAGCTTCATCTCTAGGCCCGCCTCTTGTCATTCTCA
Source organism: Balaenoptera borealis (assembly GCF_965194805.1). Classification (NCBI taxonomy): domain Eukaryota; kingdom Metazoa; phylum Chordata; class Mammalia; order Artiodactyla; family Balaenopteridae; genus Balaenoptera; species Balaenoptera borealis. The sequence continues at coordinate 10,929,216 of NC_138877.1, forward strand.
AGTGCACACACCGCTCTATCCTTACTGAAGGAATGGCATCTTCCTGGCTCTTTCACCCTTGAATGTTTGCCCACTCTATTTCCTGTTCCTAGAATATCTTCGTCCATTATGCTAACTTCTTTTCCTTCTTTAGAGTTTACCTTGTTATTATCTGATTGGAAAGCGTTGACTATCTCAGCTTGAATTAAGAGCTCTGTGCTGCAGCACCAACGCTTGTATTCCTCTGTCATCTCAAAAATAGCACAGCACTGACTACGTTTACCTGTTATAGCTTCTCTTAGTTCATGATTAGTTCCTAGAGAGGGTGGGGATCATATCTTATCTTTGAATCTTTACACTTAGCATAGTTCCTGACATATATAATGTAAATAGAGGCATACTATTAAATGAATGAATGGCATTCCAAAATCATCATACTAGCATGTAATAGCTTCTTTAGATTTTTATGCAGGCTGTGAAAAGGAAGAAGAAAAATCAGAGGGAAGTAATTTGATCCTAGATAACTGATAGTCTGGTAAGGCAAACCACGCCCTCATTTTGTTAACTACCTAAGCAGTATGAAAATATTTATGGTCTATTATATTGTAAACACATTGAAATTATCCCTTAATCTTCATAATGACCCCATGTGGAAGGTACATTATTGTCTCCATATATTATTTATGGTGAAACTGAGGCTCAAATAGGTTTGTAACTTGCCTGTAGTAACTGGCAGAGTTTGGACTTCACCCTTTCAGACTACAAAGTCACATCATCTTTCCTGATACCTGCACAGGCTGTTTTGTTTCGTGGCGTCAAACTACTGAAATTATTGATGAGGACCTAAAACTTTCAAACGTTGTTCCTCAGGTACCTCATCAGGAATTTCCTAAAAGAACTTTGAAAAAATTATACTTTTTAAAGTTGATATCTAAAAATTTTCAATATATATTTAAATAACAGTGAAGGATATGAATCCTGGTATATTGTAAATATTTTATTTTATAATGAAACTGTGACATCACACTTTTCAGTGTGTCCAGTGGAATCTAAATTCCATAACAATTTGATTTCCACAATCACTTTAAAAAAATGAAGTAAAATAAAAGGTCAAATGACAAACTGGGAAAATAATATTTGTGGTATATCACATTCAAAGGGTTAATACCTGAATATATAAAGAAGTTCTAAAAGTAAAGGGAAAAGCCCCAATAACTCTGTAGAAAAGTAAACTACAAAAATGAACACGATTCACAGAAAAGTGGACTTTAATCATATGAAAGGATTATCAGCCTTGTTCACAATAAGATAAATGCACATAAAGACTACAATGAGATACCACTTTTTACCTATTAGATTAGTACAACTTCAAAACTTTAACTGCATTCTATTGGCAAGAGGATACGCTGCTGGTGGGAATGCAAACATGGTATAATGCTTATGAAGGGGAAGTTGGCAATATATTGTACCAATGTATTTATCTTTGGATCTAGAAATGCATTTATTCCACTTATCCCAAAGATACTCAGGGGAGAAAGCAAAAAATGGATGCATTTCCCAGGTTTCAGCACCAAAAAAAAGAAAAAGAAAAAAAAAAAGACAGATACACATTGCATTGCAGCATTATTTGTAAAAACTAAAGACTGAAAACACTCAAATGTACGTCTGTAAGGGACTGATTGAATAAGTTATAGTACATTTATGCAATAGAGTGCTATGGTGTTAAAAAAATAAAGGAAATAATATCTGTATGGACCACTATGGAGTAAACTCCAAGATATACAGTTAAATGAAAAAAGCAAGAAGGAAAAAAGAAGTGTTTAGTATTGTTGTAGCTTAAGAAATGTCAATACACATATTATATGTGTATTATGTGTGTGTGTGTATATATATATATATCAAACATATGTATGCAAATACACACACATGCACATATATATATAATTTTAAACTAACAATGGAAGGATAGTCTACAATTTGTTTTAAATGGTTATCTATCAAAGGAGAAAGGAAATAGGGTGGAAGGAACAAGAGATAGGAGCAAGGACTCCCTTGTATTACATATTTGAGTTTTAAAACCATTAATATCTTGTAGAATTATAGAACAATACTAAACTTAAAAAAAAGAAATCCATGAAAATAAAAAATAAAATAAATGAAGCTAAAAATTAATTGTATCTAATTGGGAATATACAGAGAGGAACTAGTTGCAGTGACTTATTATAATGAACATTAACTGTTTCTAGTACTTATATTGGTAGTGGTAGTATCCCATTCTGAAACTCATGTGCATATATTTGGGAATAAAACATATGACTAGTTGTATGATAGTCTATCATTCCCAGTGTTTTTGAGAACCTGGGTTCTTGCTGTGGGAAAGGAAAACACAGATTTGAAAATCATAGCAGAGAGGTACAAATGCTATAGTACTGAATTTGAATTGAAATCACGAGTATGAACTCATTATTTTGTCTTAAGAATACATTTATAGGGACTTCCCTGGTGGCGCAGTGGTTAAGAATCCTCCTGCCAATGCAGGGGACACAGGTTTGATCGCTGGTCCAGAAAGATCCCACATGCTGCGGAGCAACTAAACCCGTGAGCCACAACTACTGAGCCTGCACTCTAGAGCCTGCGAGCCACAACTATTGAGCCTGTGAGCCACAACTACTGAGCCCGCATGTCACAACTACTGAAGCCTGCACGCCTACAGCCCGTGCTCCGCAACAAGGGAAGCCACTGCAATGAGAAGCACACGCACTGCAACGAAGAGCAGCCCCAGCTTGCCGCAACTAGAGAAAGCCCACGCGTGGCAACGAAGACCCAACGCAACCAAAAAAAAAAAAAAAAGAATACATTTATACACACATATATATTTATATTATCTATCCACTGAAAAGGCTTAGAAACAATGACTAGCCTAGTAGCAATGAGAACCCTAACTGTGATTTCCAAATTCCATTCCGAGTAAATGAAAAGAGTTCCTTAGAGAGATGGCTGATTTCCGGTCTCATGCAGAAAATGTTTATGATGAGCCTAAAGGATCTTGTCATAGCTGAAAGCAAGGAAACTATCAAAAATTACTAGGGGCATATCAAAAGAACCAGGAGCCAACATCAAGAGGCTCCCACTGACCAAAGGTGGAAAAAACTGAGAGAAAAAAATATTAACAGCAATGGATTAAAGCATATCAAATATGTTTAAATCCATGAGTTGTTAATGACACTAAAAACAATGACAACTAATAGTTCAACCACTGGAGGATGCTGGTAGACAAATTCCTTTTTTTGAAAAGTGGTAAAGAAAAAGAAAATAAAACAAGCATTAATCCTGGCTTTCCTATATGAACTGTACCAAGACCTAACCAAATAGTTGATGAGAAGAAGTTAATAAAAAAATAATGATTAGAATATACTAATGATTAATTAGAATATACTAATTCTGTATATTGCCATTTGCAATCCATAATGAAATAATAAATCTACGCATTGATTAGCTTCTGCTGGCTAACATCATAAAAAAAAAGAGAGATAATCAAATATTAGTTGCCTCCTAATGGAAGAAGACAATGCCATCTATGAGGTAATCTCACCAAAAAATATTGAACCACCATCTATTTACACTTCTAGGTCCAACTACCAATTTACAGGAAATACAGAGGACAAAGGAATATGTTAAATGCAATCATCAAAGTCCAGTCTGTATGAAGCTCTATAGAACACACAGTCTGATTTCTTCAACAATAATTTGACAAGGAAAAAAAGTTAAGAGAGAGTAAGAGTGAGAGAGAGAGAGAGAGAGAAAGGGGAAGACAGAATCTATATATTAAGAGGCTTAAGAGCCATAAAACCAATTCTAATGTGTGGACTTTGGTTCCTGATTTAAACAAACTTTAAAAAAATTCTGAATTGGAAATATAAGCACTTACTGGGTATTTGATGATACTAAAAATTATTGACAATTTTAGGTGTGATAATGATATTGTGGTTATGTTTGTAAAAAGTCCTTATTGTTTAGAGATATATATTAAAATATTTACTGATGAGTTGACAAAACTGACTTGAATTTGCTTCAAAATAATATAGTTCAGGGAAGTGTGGGCCGGAATATAGATGAAACAGGATTGGCATGAGCTGAGTGGAAGCTAGGTAATGGATATATAAGGGTTTACTGCTACACTTCTTTCTAATTTTTTATGTTTGAAAATTTTCATAATCAAAAGGTAAAAACATCTATCAGTTGGAAATATTATAGTGTTTCTTTTCCTTGATATCTATTCCACTTGCCCATCCTAATTATATCTTAATGTAAATAGAGATCAATAAAAAGCTTTTTTGGAACACATTCATATTTCTGCAGCAAAACTAAGTGTACAAATACAGATTTCTAATTTTTAAAATTTTCTTGTAGTGATATGACTGTGTTTAAAATTTCTTCTAGGATTTTACAATTATTGATAATATACAATTGATTAAAATTTTAAAATGAACATTAAAAATGTTGACAAATAATTGTCAAAGATAAAAGTAAAATTTTATTTCAATTCATCTTTTCATATGATGAGTGAGGAAAGTTTTTGGAGACTTCGTTAAGAAAGGCGTCATATTTTTAAATGTCTCATTGTTTGGTACACCAGACAAATATATAAAATTCAAGTAGAATCCATTCTGAAGTTTGAAGTCTTGCCATACTCTAATAAAGAAAGGTTTCAGATACAAATGCGTCCACTAGTCTGTGTTTTTAAAATTTCTTTTTCTTTCTTTTTTTTGGGTTAAGCAAATGGTAAGAAAGTAGAAAATCATACAGGAGGGAAGAAAATGCTAACCTTAAAGCTGACCAAAGGGTGTACATTGATTTGGGGACATCCTTGACCATCAATCTAATCAGGGTCTGGATTTGGATTAGATAAAACCTTCCAGATGCACTTTTTTATAGAATTGTCCCAAGGGCTCCTCCCTGGCAGGAAAAGTCACAGGACTGTGAAGTAAGTCAAGGTTGTGAAGTCCTTGGGAGTTAGTTGGAGGGCTCACTGATGATCCAGAATCAACCAGAACAACCTAGAGGATTTTTAGTAATAATACAATTTTGGAATGAATTTTAACTGTGGATGAAAATCTAGAACAACTGTGGGTCTCCTAAGACTGTCTGGTCCAGACTAGGTAGCCTCAGAAGCCAATTAAAATTAAAACATGACATGTATATTAAGTGCCAGGGCCAAATAAATAAGTGAGCAATCAGGAGGAAAAAAAAAAAAAAAAAGAGAGAGAGAGAGGAAGAAAATTAAGGCTTAAAAATAACTGATAATCAATTTTGACCACATCTTAGGATGTTTAAAAATTACTATAAATTATGGCTATATATAAAGTATATGGATATAGAAAGTACATGGCTTTCCTTAGTAAAATGAAATGAGACATTTACCTAAATAAAAGTCATTCTTAGTGTTTTAGAGTTACATGATGTGTAAAAATTATTATTAAAAAAAATTCCAACAGTCATAGTTCAATATTTCACATACAATTAGGATGTAGTCATTTCCAAGTATGGGGGGTGGGAGTTGGGGAAGAAAAAATCAAGAAATAAAGCTAATGTAGCCTCATAAGATAATACTGAAAGATCTAAATTTATGCTTAATTTCAAAGTCTTAACTCATTTAAACCTCAGAAAATCAGTTTAAGGAGACACTTTCCTCCAACCCTGGTTTTAATCTCTTTTTACCATTTATAACCTTTAAGACAAGTAGAAGAGGTAAACTGCTTCAATATACGAGTAGAAAATGGCCGATTCACATCCTGAAGAACTGACCTCTATTATTTAAAATGAATTATTATGAGACATTTGTAGAGTAAAACTACGAATATTTTCCCCCAAACTCCTACTTGGTAAATTGCAAATACAGTTAGTGAAAATGCATTCAGATTGCCTTAAATTAAATGAATGTCAAAAATAAGCAGATGACTAATAATTTTATTACTGTTTAGTTCTTCTGAAACTTAAAGGCATTTTTAATTTCCAAAGTGAAATGATCCATGATGTTACAGAATGTTTTCAAGTGAGACCAGTTTAAAAAATAAAACATATTTGTGTTAAGAATATTTCTGACTTTCAAAAAATGCTCCAGGAAATTAGAAAATTATGTCATTATGTATAACATACCCGCAATATTTAGTCCCGAAACATAAAAATAATGCTTTGTTGGCATGAATTCATTAGAAAAACAATAATAAATTAATGCTTTGAAAGGAAAACAACATAGATTATAAAGTCCTGGAAAATTTCTTGTGCTGTATGATAGTATTATAGAAATGGCTGAGTCTCACTAATTTCCTGAAAAATAGCTCAGAAATTGGTCCTCTAAGGGCATAAAATCTGCATTATTCACTTCAACTGAGATCAAATGAGGTAATAGATATGCAATCACTTTGAATTGTAAGAATGTCTATACAAATATAAGGTACTATCATTATTACTAATGGTTGAATTATCATACAACCTTTCAATTTCAAATTACTGCAAGGAGAAAGAAGTTCCTTGCAAAGATGTGAGAAGGAAACAAATGTTACAGTAAAATAAAATGAATTAGTTATCAGGTTATTTTGGAAAATTGGAACTATTAAAATGTAGAAACATAAAAAGTATGTAGTTTACACTGCTGAAGATGAAAACCATTCACCGTGGACCCTTGACTGCAACCTTATAAATTATGATCAAAGTATTCTTCAATGATGTCACTCACATTTTAAGATCAATCCTGACCTAGAGCAGCGCTAGGGACAGAAGATTAGAATGCCTTCTTGGGATTTGGACCCAGAGACTCCTAAAGTGACCTCAAGGGCCACTAACAGAAGGTGAAAGGGCTTTGTGGTATAACTACAGTTGCCAGGCAACAAATGCAAAAGGACTAAGGTGGGACCCAGAAGACCAGCAGCTGCTTAATTGGAAGCTATGAATTCTTTCTTTCCGACATAATAACACTCTTTGAATCTTTCCTTATCAACATTTGTTTACAGGTATGTGATCTGCATGGCTTATGTCTTCTACAATTCTGTTTACTGACACATTTCTTTACCTCATTATGGTCACTCCTCTCCCCCACCAACTCTTCCTCCAAAGCACATACTCGTGCATTTTAATACTGCCTGCCTCTTGTCTGCCAGAAAAAAAGGGAATGCATTTAGATTAGTACCTCCACAATGACCTTTTCTGGGTGAAGTAGGATAAGCAGTTCATCTTTGACCTTGGAAATATTCCCTCCATGTAGGTACTGCTGTCTGCTATATTGCACGAATGGAAACCTTACTTTTTCTGTGAGGGAACCAGTTATTCAAACAAAGGCATTTTCTAAACTTACCACTCGCCTGGAGTAACCATTTATTATTAAAATAATGACCTTTAAGAAGTATAGTATCAGTCTCTGTCATATCATTTCACCACTCGTAAGCTCTGTGACCTTGGGCAACTTAGTCTCCCTAAACATGGTTTCTTCATCTGTAAAATGTAGACGTTAATAGTCCCTGCTTCATAGAACTGTGCGGGGATTCAATGAGATAATCCATTGAAAGCTCTTAGCACTGTCCTAGCACAAAGTAAAGGAAATCTTAGCGGTAGCTGCTGTTGCTATAGTAATAGTGGTTGTTGTTGATTTTGTCGTTATCATTATATATATAAGTATGCTTTTTCAATGTCCCTGGGCTGCTCTTATTATATGTTAAAAATAATTCAAATGTTAAATATCTATGAAGTTACTTTGGCTACACGTCTTATAAACAAAAGGAGAGATTAACATATTGCAAATAGTCCATAAAAAGGAAAGAAAGGAGTCAAGTTTCAAAACACGGACATAGGGTAAATGCTCTAAAAGGCAGAGAGAGATTCCCAGGACTATAGGGTATAGAGGAGTGAGCATCCTGTGAGAGGTTTCATGAGATGCTGGTGTACTCACATCCCTAGAATGCTCTTAGTTTGGGCACCTTCGTAACACTTCCTTGCTCAGAAGTGTTAACCTTGGTCTGTTGTGAGACCCTTACCTCTTAAATATACAGATCTTCCTTTCAATTAATGTCTTGCCCTGCCTCGCCACAGCCACTTTCCTCGACTTTACAGACTTCTCAAAGCTTATAGTTGTTGCAGTTCAAGCAGCTGACAGTCATTCACCTTTTGTAATCTGGCTTCTGGCTCCATCACTCGACTGAAAATATTCTCTCCATGACCTCTCTCTCAGATGTGTCCTCCTATTTGCCAAATCCAAAGATCTCATCTCAGTTCTAGTTACCTGTGACTGCTTTAAAATGTCTACCTCTATTTCCCCTTTAGTCATAGATTCTTCCTTGGCTTCTATGCTACTGCCCTCTCCTGGTTCTTCTACTGTGTCCCTGGTCACTCCTCTTCTTCCTCTAGTTCTTCTTCCCTTGCCCTACCCTTAAATGTAGACATGCCCTAAAGTTCTATCCTTAGTCCTCCTCTTTCTCATTACTCCCTCCTATAACTACAGTAATCTCTGTTGTAAAGACCCAAACTACCCAATCTCCATCTCCATCACTACAATTCCAGAGTGGCATCTTAGATGTCTATTGCCTCCTTAGAGCAACTCTCCATTTGGGATGCTCCCCCTTTGCTCTCTATTTTTAATTAATGGCACCTCCATTAACCCTAGCCTTCCAAAATAGACATATCAATATTATATTTGATTTGTACTTATCTCCCAATCCCACATAAATTCAGCCACCAAACCCAATTACTTCCATGTCTACAATATCTCATTTCCAGTATCTGGTTCTTTCTCCTTCAAAAATCTTCAAAGGATCACAATTGCCCCTAGAGAACAGAATGAAAATTCTTTAGAATAAGGTTAAAAGATTACCAGTACTTGGCAGTCATCTTTCTTACTGACTTCAATCCCCATTATCTTTCTTCATGAATTCTTTGCTTTTTCTACGACTAGCTATTTCCTGATAACATCAATCACTTTCAAGCTTTTGAATCTTTGCTCATGATGTTGCCTCAACTTGGAATATCCTTCCCTTCTTTCCATCTACTGAAATCCTACCTATCTTTTAAGTTCAAATAGCATCTTTGTTCTGTAGCCTTCTTTGATACTGGCTCACAGAATTAATCATTCTTTATGCTATGATCATACAGGACTTTGTATTACATGTATTTAAAACCTTTACGTCATGCTTCTTTAAAATGTTCTCCACTTGAATTTCAGACTCTTATTTAATTGCCCAATAACCATCTCACTGGGTTAATCCTCAACTCCTTCAAATTTAATACATCTCCAGTTGAAAGCACCCTTTCTGACTGGACTTGGTGTTCCTCCTGTGCTGGGTGTCATCCTTGATTCTTCCACCTCCTTCTAACCTTTCACCTTATCTAATTGATTCTAGCTTCTAAATATCTTTAAATATATTCACATCTCTTTCTCCACTATTAATAAACTAGTTCAGGCCATCAAATTTTATTGTTAGTTTTCATCCTCTGTTCAATTATTAGAATTGCTAATAAAAAATCAATTTTCAATTTAGAAAAATGAACATCAAGTTACATAATCCATAGGTAGTCAATTAATCCTTATGGTTTGCTGTTTTCCTTTTAAACTTCCATAAGGCAACTAACTATAATTAAGTCTTTTCAGGGTGTTATTGAAATTTATCTCTTGGTAAACCAAATTAAAAATTAATCTAAAAAAAAAAAATTAATCTAGTGGTTTAGTATCCAGACATTTGTACACTTATTTATAATAAAAGCTATGAAGAAATCATATTATTGCTCATTTTCTTCCTCTGACCAATTTCTAATAAATGATTTAGAGAAATTAAATGTTACTTTATGTGTTTCAACTCCAATCAATTTAGAAAAAACAGGGTAAATGTAGATATCTGAAAACAATTTACCCATTAAAACTTCCCTTTACACTTTTTTTTATTTTTAGTTTTTTTAAAGTGTTTTTTTTTTTTAATTAATTTTATTTATCTATTTTTGGCTGCATTGGATCTTCGTTGCTGTGTGCAGGCTTCCTCTAGTTGTGGCAAGCAGGGGCTACTCTTGGTTGTGGTGCACGGGGTTCTCACTGTGGTGGATTCTCTTGTTGTGGAGCATGGGCTCTAGGCGCACGGGCTTCAGTAGTTGTGGCTCGCGGGCTCTAGAACGCAGGCTTCAGTAGTTGTGGCGTGTGGGCTTAGTTGCTCCGTGGCATGTGAGATCTTCCCAGACCAGGGATCGAACCCGTGTCCCCTGCATTGGCAGGCAGATTCTTAACCACTGCGCAACCAGGGAAGTCACTATACTTCCTTTTCATAAAGTATTTAAATTAGATTTTAGTTGAAAGTACCAAGTAATTTACTTATTCATCATCTCCTGGGGCCAAAATTGAATGTGTTAATTCCATTTATCTGAACAACGGTGGCTTTGCATTTAAAAAACTCAAGAAACAGCCAAGGGTCATGGGGCTAATCACTTCAACTACTTTTCTTTTCTCATCTCTGCCCACTTTGCTAGTTTTCATTATTTGCATGAGGATTCTAGGAGAATTATCAGACCAAAAATATGACCTATCATATTCCTTCCTTTCTGAGGGATGAAAATAATTTTTGAGGTCATTATTGAAATTGGAACATTGCTGAAAAGAAAAAAATCAAATGGATTGATAATTTTGAGCTTAAGGAGAAACTTTGTGTTAAGCAAAAAATGCATGTGTCATGAAATAACAATATTGTTCATTAAACATATTGTTTTAGGAGACTGGTTCAAGATGGCAGAGTAGAAGGACATGCACTCACTCCCTCTTGCAAGAGCGCCGGAATCACAACTAACTGCTGAACAATCATCGACAGGAAGACACTGGAACTCACCAAAAACGAGACCCCACATCCAAAGACAAAGGAGAAGCCACTAGGAGAGGGTAGGAGGGGCACAATCACAATAAAATCAAATCCCATAACCGTTGGGTGGGTGACTCACAAACTGGAGAACAGTTACATCACAGAAGTCCACCCACTGGAATGAAGGTTTTGAGCCCCAAGTCAGGCTTCCCAACCTGGGGGTCTGTCAATGGGAGGAGGAATTCCCAGAGAATCAGACTTTGAAGGCTAGCGGGATTTGACTGTAGGGTTTTGACAGGACTGGGGGAAACAGAGACTCCACTCTTGGAGGGCACACAAAAAGTACTGTGCGCATCAGGACCCAGGGGAAACAGCAGTGACCCCATAGGAGACTGAACCAGACCTTCCTGCTAGTGTTGGAGGGTCTCCTGCCGAGGCGGGGGGGTGGCTGTGGCTCACTGTGAGGACAAGGACACTGGCAGCAGAAGTTCTGGGAAGTACTCCTTGGCCTGAGCCCTTCATTAGCCCCACCAAAGAGCCTGTAGCCTCCAGTGCTGAGTCGCCTCAGGCCAAACAACCAACAGGGAGGGAACTCAGCCCCACCATCAGCAGATAAGCAGATTAAAGTTTTACTGAGCTCTGTCCACCAGAGCAACACCCAGCTCTACCCACTTCCAGTCCCTCCCACCAGGAAGCTTGCAGAAGCCTCTTAGATAGCCTCATCCACCAGAGGAAGAACAGCAGAAGCAAGAAGAACTACAATCCTGCAGCCTGTGGAACAAAAAGCACATTCACAGAAAGATAGACAAAATGAAAAGGCAGAGGACTATGTACCAGATGAAGTAACAAGATAAAACCCCAGAAAAACAACTAAATGAAGTGGAGATAGGCAACCTTCCAGAAAAAGAATTCACAATAATGATAGTGAAGATGATCCAGGACCTCATAAAAAGAATGGAGGCAAAAATTGAGAAGATGCAAAAATGTTTAACAAAGACCTAGAAGAATTAAAGAACAAACACCTAGAAGAATTAAAGAACAAACAAACAGAGATGAACAATACAATAACTGAAATGAAAAATACACTAGAAGGAATCAATAGCAGAATAACTGAGGTAGAAGAATGGATAAGTGACCTGGAGGCAGAATGGTGGAATTCACTGCTGCGGAACAGAATAAAGAAAAAAGAATGAAAAGAAATGAAGACAGCCTAAGAGACCTCTGGGACAATATTAAACGCACCAACATTTGCATTATAGGGGTCCCAGAAGGAGAAGAGAGAGAAAAAGGGCCTGAGGAAATATTTGAAGAGATTATAGTCGAAAACTTCCCTAACATGGGAAAGGAAATTGCCACCCAAGAACAGGAAGCACAGAGAGTCCCAGGCAGGAAAAACCCAAGGAGAAACATACCAAGACACACAGTAATCAAATTGACAAAAATTAAAGACAAAGAAAAATTATTAAAAGCAATAAGGTAAGGGAAAAATGACAAATAACATACAAGGGAACTCCCATAAGCATAACAGCTGATTTCTCAGCAGAAACTCTACAAGCCAGAAGGGAGTGACACAATATATTTAAAGTGATGAAAGGGAAGATCTTACAACCAAGATTACTCTACCTGGCAAGGATCTCATTCAGATTTGACGGAGAAATCAAAAGCTTTACAGACAAGCAAAAGCTAAGAGAATTCAGCACCACCAAACCAGCTCTACAACAAATGCTAAAGGAACTTCTCTAAGTGGGAAACACAAGAGAAGAAAAGGACCTACAAAAACAAACCCAAAACATTTAAGAAAATGGTAATAGGAGCATACATATTGATAATTACCTTAAATATGAATGGAGTAAATGCTCCAACCAAAAGACCCAGACTGGCTGAATGGATACAAAAACAAGACCCATCTATATGCTGTCTACAAGAGACCCACTTCAGACCTAGGGACACATACAGACTGAAAGTGAGGGGATGGAAAAAGATATTCCATGCAAATGGAAATCAAAAGAAAGCTGGAGGGGGCTTCCCTGGTGGCTCAGTGGTTGAGAATCTGCCTGCCAATGCAGGGGACACGTGTTCGATCTCTGGTCCGGGAAGATCCCACATGCTGTGGAGCAACTAAGCCCGTGCACCACAACTACTGAGCCTGTGCTCTAGAGCCCGTGAGCCACAACTACTGAGCCCGCATGCCGCAGCTATCAAAGCCCGTGCGCCTAGAGCCCGTGCTTCGCAACAAGAAGCCACCACAATGAGAAGCCCGCACACTGCTATGAAGAGTAGTCCCCACGCAGCAGTGAAGACCCAACACAGCCAAAAATAAATAAATAAAATAAATAAGTTTATTTAAGAAAAAAAAAAAGAAAGGTGGAGTAGCAATACTCATATCAGATAAAATAGACTTTAAAATAAAGACTGTTACAAGAGACAAGGAAGGATACTACATAATGATCAAGGGATCGATCCAAGAAGAAGATATAACAATTATAAATATATATGCACCCAACATAGGAGCACCTCAGTAAACAAGGCAAATGCTAACAGCAATAAAAGAGGAAATTGACAGTAACACAGTAATAGTGGGGGACTTTAACACCTCACTTACACCAATGGACAGATCATCCAGACAGAAAATTAATAAGGAAACACAAGCTTTAAATGACACAATAGACCAGGTAGATTTAATTGATATTTATAGGACATTCTATCCAAAAACAGCAGATTACACTTTCTTCTCAAGTGCACAGAGAACATCCTCCAGAATAGATCACATCTTGGGTCACAAATCAAGCCTCGATAAATTTAAGAAAATTGGCATCTTTGCCAACCACAGTGCTATGAGATTAGAAATCAGTTACAGAGAAAAAAAACATAAACACATGGAGGCTAAACAGTACGTTACTAAATAATCAACAGATCACTGAAGAAATCAAAGAGGAAATCAAAAAATACCTAGAGACAAATGGCAATGAAAACATGATAATCCAAAACCTATGGGATGCAGCAAAAGCAGTTCTAAGAGGGAAGTATATAGCAATACAATCCTACCTCAAGAAACAAGAAAAATCTCAAATAAACAATCTACCTTTACACCTAAAGGAACTAGGGAAAGAAGAACAAACAAAACCCAAAGTTAGTAGAAGGAAAGAAATCATAAAGATCAGAGCAGAAATAAATGAAATAGAAACAAAGAAAACAATAGCAAAGATCAATAAAACTAAAACCTGGTTCTTTGAGAAGATAAACAAAATTGATAAACCTTTAGCCAGACTCATCAAGAAAAAGAGGGAGAGGACTCAAATCAATAAAATTAGGAATGAAAAAGGAGAAGTTACAACAGGCACTGCAGAAATACAAAGCATCATAAGAGACTACTACAAGCAACTTTATGCCAATAAAATGGACAACCTGGAAGAAATGGACAAATTCTTGGAAAGGTATAACCTTCCAAGACTGAACCAGGAAGAAATAGAAAATATGAACAGACCAATCACAAGTAACGAAAGTGAAACTGTGATTAAAAATCTTCCAACAAACAAAAGTCCAGGTCCAGATGGCTTCACAGGTGAATTCTATCAAACATTTAGAGAAGAGCTAACACCCATCCTTCTCAAACTCTTCCCAAAAACTGCAGAGGAAGGAACACTCCCAAACTCATTCTACAAGGCCACCATCACCCTGATACCAAAACCAGACAAAGATACTATAAAAAAAGAAAATTACAGACCAATATCACTGATGAATATAGATGCAAAAGTCCTCAACAAAATACTAGCAAACAGAATCCAACAACACATTAAAAGGATCATACACCATTGATCAAGTGGGATTTATCACAGGGATGCAGGGATTCTTCAGTATATGCAAATCAATCAATGTGATATACCATATTAACAAACTGAAGAATAAAAACCATATGATCATCTCAATAGATGCAGAAAAAGCTTTTGACAAAATTCAACACCAATTTATGATAAAAATTCTAGAAAGTGGGCATAGAGGGAATCTCCCTCAACATAATAAAGGCCGTATATAACAAACCCACAGCAAACATCATTCTCAACGGTGAAAAACTGAAAGCATTTCCTCTCAGATCAGGAACAAGACAAGGATGTCCCCTCTTGCCACTATTATTCAACATAGTTTTGGAAGTCCTAGCCACAGTTATCAGAGAAGAAGAAGAAATAAAAGGAATCCAAATTGGAAAAGAAGAAGTAAAACTGTCACTGTTTGCAGATGACATGATACTATACATAGAGAATCCTAAAGATGCCACCAGAAAACTACTAGAGCTAATCAATGAATTTGGTAAAGTTGCAGGATACAAAATTAATGCACAGAAATCTCCTGCATTCCTATACACTAACAACAAAAGATCAGAAGGATAAATTAAGGAAACACTCCCATTTACCACTGCAACAAAAAGAATAAAATACCTAGGAAAAAAAACCTACCTAAGGAGGTAAAAGACCTGTACTCAGAAAACTATAGGACACTGATGAAAGAAATCAAAGATGACACAAACAGATGGAGAGATATACCATGTTCTTGGATTGGAAGAATCAATATTGTGAAAATGACTCTTCTACCCAAAGCAATCTACAGGTTTAATGCAATCCCTATCAAGTTACCAATAGCATTTTTTTAAGGACTTGAACAATAAATCTTAAAATTTGTGTGGAGACACAAAAGACCCCTAATAGCCAAAGCAATCTTCAGGGAAAAAAACGGAGCTGGAGGAATCTGTTTTAAATACATGTTAAACTACAAAATATATAAACAGCTCATGCAGCTCAATATTAAAAAAGCAAACAATCCAAACAAAAAATGGGCAGAAGACCTAAATAGACATTTCTCCAAAGAAGACATACAGATGGCCAAGAGGCACATCAAAAGCTGCTCAACATCACTAATTATTAGAGAAATGCAAATCAAAACTACAATGAGGTATCACCTCACGCCGGTTAGAATGGGCATCATCAGAAAATCTACAAACAACAAATGCTGGAGAGGGTGTGGAGAAAAGGGAACCCTCCTACACTGTTGGTGGGAATGTAAATTGATACAGCCACTATGGAGAACAGTATGGAGGTTCCTTAAAAAACTAAAAATAGAATTACCATATGACCATATGATCCAGCAATCCCACTACTGGGCATATACCCACAGGAAACCATAATTCAAAAAGACACATGCATCCCAATGTTCATTGCAGCACTATTTACAATAGCCAGGTCATGGAAGCAACCTAAATGCCCATCGTCAGCTGAATGGATAAAGAAGATGTGGTACATAAATACAATATGGTATTACTCAGCCATAAAAAGGAACGAAATCAGGTCATTTGCAGAGACGTGGATGGACCTAGAGACTGTCATACAGAGTGAAGTAAGTCAGAAAGAGAAAAACAAATATTGTATATTAACGCATATATGTGGAATCTAGAAAAATGGTACAGATGAACCAGTTTGCAGGGCAGAAATAGAGACACAGAAGTAGAGAACAAACGAATGGACACCAAGGGGGGAAAGCGGGGGTGGGGGTGGTGGTGGGATGAATTGGGAGATTGGGATTGACATGTATACACTGATGTGTATAAAATAGATAACTAATAAGAACCTGCTGTATAAAAAAAAATTAAATTAAATTTTAAAAACCCATTGTTTTAAACTTTCATTTAAAATAATCATGGAAATAATATTATCTGAAGCATAAATTATAAGTTTGACTTTAATGATAATTGACTTTAATGATAACAGTGTGCAACCTTATTTCAAAAGTTTGTGTTTTTTGTTTTGTTTTAAGGAATTCCACATGTTCATTTTGCTTTGGGGAAATAATTTGAAGTCATACATTGACGGATGCTAGTAGGTATTAACTATGCCACATGGCCACGTGACATGCTTACGACACACTGGAGAATTTGCCACTGGCAGATGGGCAGGCTGTTTTGAGTAAAAGATTAAAATGAAACTTCTAAGCTGCGGCCAAAGGGTGAAAGAAACAGACTTTGGAAAAATGCCAAATGGAAAATGGAAAAACATTTCTCCATTGTATTCCTGGTGTCTGGCACTACAGTAGGCATTCAACAAGTATTTTTGAATAAGTGAATGAGAGAAGGTTGAGTCAGCTTAGAGGGCACTAATATGACATTGGAAACATTAGTGATTTGATTACCTAAAATCTGAGGAGTCCGAAATAATTTATTAGGAGAAACCCTAATAATTTATTAGAAGGGGAGACGCTCTAATCTGGAGAAGCATTTTTTGTTTTGTTTTGCTTTGCTTTTTAAAATCCAATGAAAGGATTTGGCAAAAATTCCAAAGAGTATGAATTATATGGCATGTGTAATCAGTGATCTGTGAGTTGTATTTCAATGCTGAAGTTGTACCTTGGAAGTTTAAGAGTCTAACCTGTACAAGGAACTTAGCCCCACCCTGCTCTAAACTGTACTCGTCATGACGTCACACTACTAGGGTTAGCTGCTCACCTCAAAGGTTCGTTTACAACTGGGGCAAAAATAGCTACAGTTTTTTCCAGAACTCCAGCCCTTAGGGTGGATGCACAGCAGACGTTTCCTTCCCATATTGACTCAAACGCCACCTTCTCAGTGTGGCATTCACCAACTAGCCAACCTAGAACTGCAAACTCTCCACTCCCGCCAACTCCCGACCCTCTTTCTTGTTGTTGTTTTTTTTCTTTTCTTCCCCAGTGCACTTCTCACCATTCAGTATACTATATATTTCACTCAACCTTGTTTATTGTTTTCTCACTCCACTAGTGTAAGAAGTAGGAGGGCAGAGATCTTGTTTTTACTGTTGTATCCCAGCCTCTACAACAGTACCTGGCAGTCAGTATGCCTCCTATACTTATTTGTTGAATTGAATGAATGAATTAGTACTTGGAAGAACAGGGTCTAAGTAGGAAGGTGTGCCAGATGCCCAGGTTATGGGGAAATGAGCAGCGACAGCCCTGATGGAGGCAAATGTCAGAGTGCACGGAAAGGACTTATAAACAGAACCGTTAGAGTTTAAGGCCCTCCTGCTCTGTCTCCCCTGGCCTTTGCACTAGTTTTCTCAGTTTATTTTTGACACACTGCATGGGGTCATTGTCTACTATCAGTAAAAAGAGAGCAGAAGGTAGAACAGTGGTCAACCGGATTGGATGATAGGTTTGTAATCCCAGTAAACCTGGCTGGAGGTTTGAGCAAAATAGCTTTTTGATTGAAATGGAGCCCTAGCTTGGCTTTTTCCCCTATAGTTAGCAAAATAAGGGTGACACACTCTATAGAGGTTACATTTCAAGGTTTTCTCTGCTGCCACACCAAAAAAAGAAATAACTATCTCAAACCACTTAAATACAGTAGGAAACATAAAAACGAATGTACCCCAAGAGGGTAAGGACTCTACTTAGGGTTCCCACGACAAATCTTCCAAAATCAACAGTGTGGTTTAGCTGAATGTTATCAAAGCTCACTAGCCATACATTCCCATGACATGACTCAGTGACTCTCTATTTCCTGCCTAAACTTCCTTCAGCTCTGGACCTCACTGTGAGCTTGGCTTTCATGTGTAGCAATGTAGATATTTCTAGCTCAGCTCATGTAGACCATAAAAACTGTTCAGCAAATGAATATACAACATGTGAGAATAAAATCAGAAGTCAATTTATTTCCCAATTTTATCCACTCTTGTCATTGTACCTGCCAATTAAAAAATATTCAGGACTCTTATCACATCAGGTTTTCTTTGATATCACTTAAAACTTTGGAAAGAAGTATTTGTGTTTTATATTAGAGAATTGTCATGAAAATGCTAACTCAAATAATATGAGTTTCTCCATACATGGTACTATTTGAGAAACCCTCAATGATAAATGATAAACATTTACAAGGGCAGCATGAGCTAAAGTAAAAGGATTGAGAAACTTGAACACTTTCTTCATGTGGATTTATTACTTTGTTAGTCTTGAGTGAAATATTTAAATATTTATGTCTCAGTTTTCCCATCTTCTAAACAGGATAGAAATGCTTGCTGTGTATATATTACCTTTGAATAAAGCTGGTAGAAAGCAGCAGGAGATTTTGCATGGTTTTGAATTGTTCTGTTTTATTCTCTGTCTTCTACCCTTCTCCTGTAATGGATGATTTAAATAATTTTTCATCTCAAGCTAAGTATCTTCCTACATTTAATATGTTTTATCATTTATTTCAGACAAGGATGTCTTTGAAGTAAGTTTTAAAATAAGAAATTATAATAGCATAGTAAATACACCGCCATCTAAGATAGTGCTTCATTATTATTGTTACTATCATAATAATGATAATTATTATGATTAAATTACTTAGAATAATTGGTCAGTTCCTAAAATATCCTCATGGTAGAAATTTCCTTTGGGTCTCATTCTTAATATGCAAATCTCTCCCTAATATATCATCCTACCTGATTATGAAATTTCCCTTCTTCTCATACACAATATTAATATTATTATTCAAATATTTATTCATGTCAGACACTTGTGTCATATTAATTCCTTTGTCCAAATCATCTGTATGCCCACATATAATATGGTTTTAAGTGTTAAACACATAACGACTCCCATGTTTGTTAACTCTCTTTATACAATACCTAGGACAGTGATATATACAGAAAAATGCTCTTAAATTTCATAATTCTGCTGCTGCTAATATAGTTTCTGCAAATTTATCGCTGTTTTTAACTAAAGAATAAATGTGAGCCATTTTGTCTCAATATCAAATGCCAAGTTTCAAACTCTATTATATCTTTTGATTTTTTTTAAAACTAGATGTAGTCTCATTTCAGGATAAATTTTGGTTATGTGATAATCTACTATGTTTTGTTGCTATTATCCTACAAGCATCACTTTTCTCAAATAAACCCCAGATAAATAAGAAATAGATGTTTTCTAGGAGAAATCTGTTTGGGCTTATTTTCACTCCAGACTTCCATTGTGGTTATTCTTGTATGAAAAGAAAAACAGACGTTGGCTTTCCTTACAGATTCTGAGAATAAAAAAGCATGCTTAAGTTAATTAGAATGACCTCAAATGAGTAGCACCATATTCTGAGACCTTTAAGCTTCCAAAATCATTAATTTAATTGCTGTCCTGGAAAAACTGATCTAGGGCACTCCTTCATGCCCAGATGTAGTTGCTGATGTTATGGGCTGGACACCCAGATGTAACCAAAAACATACAGTCTGCTTCCTTTCCATGAGTACTAAATGTGCGGTTTGTTTTCTGAATAATGTCAGTCATCTTGAGGACTCCCTACAAGACTGTTCTCAGCCTGACATTTCATTTCCACTATTGGCCAACAGTGCAGCTGCCGCTGTGGCGACGAGCATCCCACCCCCAACTCCAGTCTGCGCCTGGGCTCTATGTCTATTAACTTGGGCCATCTCCATCTTGAGAAAGAAGTGGGAAAAGTTTTCCAAGATCATAAAAATATTTAGAAAACAGGTGGGGATACTAGTATGTTGTGTTATGTCGCAGCTAAACCACAAATTCACCCCTCCTATTTATCTTTATATCGATCTATTTATTTACTTTGTCTCTTCTCCAAGTTCATTTAGTGGCCAGCTTAGTTGATGTATTTGTTTTATGTATTATCAGCTATAAAGACCACCAACAGTCTTTCCCCCTCTATTTAGAGCTAATTACCATATTCACATCCACCAAGTATGCCAGGTATTGTTGTGTCTTTTCATAGGCCTATGAATCCCACTCATTATGAAGAGGATTGAGTCTGGTGAAGATGGAGTTAAATGTGTGAGGGTCTCCTGGAGCGTATAATGCTTCAAATGATTTGGAAGATATATGGTTATTTTTGTGGTTCTAGTATGTTACTTCAGTACCATGGGAGTTCATAAATACAGATACACAAGGCTCTATAATATGAAATAAGTCCTTTCCCCATGTGCATCAATAGCAACCAACTTTTTACTAGTATAATATAATGTCATTAAAATAGTGTCCAATAAAAAGGAGGTATAGTAATAACAGACCGATTTCAGTAAAACCAAGTACAATAGAATGCTACTGATACTTCCATGTATCCGAACTGAAGTTTTAAAAGTACCTATTTATTTCTAAACAGAGAAAAATAACACATTTACTCTGAGTCTTGAGCCAACATAAAATATTTACAAGCACAGCATGGCAACTGATATGCTTCAATTGTAGGAATTTGGAATTCTCCTTTGCTTTGTTTGTGCTGGTGAAGTGTTGTCCCAATGTTGATGAAAAGTTATAATGGAAATGATACAGGTGGGAGTTAAATAGATTAAAATTCAAATTTCTCTAATCACTTTACATTAGGGAATCTTAGAGTCCCTTTATTTTAGAATATTGCTGAGTGTAATGAATCCCACATTTAAAAATACTTGCATTTTTGTGATAGTTAAGAGATGAGGTAATAGGACTTCTATTATACTGAGAAAAAGGTTAGATTGGCTTTAGGTATAAAAGATAACCAATAAGATTGAATGACTCTAAATGCTTTCTAATAAAGAAATTCTAATAACACTCATAAAATGATGATTTCAAATAACATCCTTGCAAGATCAAAGACAAGTAAGTCTCATATTAAATAAAAAGTGCTGAAAATTACAGAGAAAAATAGAAGAATTAAAAGTAAAGACTACATATAGCTGTGATCCAAAAGTTATAATATAAAATGGTGAAGAAGACATTCATTGTGCCTCCTTATTTTCATATTGCATATTTTCATATGCAATGCTTTGGAAATACTAATTGAGAAGAACTTTGAAATAGTTTCAAATTCTCCCACCACAACTGAACTATTCTGAGTACATTGCAGTTCAAATCCTGGCACATGAATGAGCCTCAGAAATTATTTAGTCCAATACTCTTATTTTTATGGATGAAAGAAGTGAGGCTGAGAGAAGTTGGGTGATTTGAATGAGTTTACAAATTTTTGATGAGTGAAAGTAAGGACAAGGGTCCAGGCTTCCTGAAACCTTGGCCAGCCATCTCTTCAGAACAAATGATCAGTCCATTCTAATTTACATAATTTAATATTTACAATTAATTGTGCTGCATTTTTTAAAAGAATCACAATAAAACTAAGCATTTGAAAACCACCTGAGAAGGGAAATGAGATGGACAATTTTCCATAGTTCTGTATAGTTATATGCATGAAATTTTTTCTGTGCTCTCTGGTGTCCAATTCCTAACATTTAGCTATGTGCTTTTAAAATTATTAACCTTAATAGCACCTAAAGAGAACATCTTAGATATGATCAATGAAAAATTTCGCTTGCTGCTAAATAAATCCATTCGGGGTGCTCTTTGGCTGGTTTATTTCTTCAGATACAGTTGACTGAGTGCTTGATGAAATCCTTTCTGCCTCAGACTGTGATGACTTCTCCCAACATTTTGTTTACATATTTAGCAGTAAATGGAATCAAGGGCTGCCAAATATTAATAAAGTAGAACCAACTACAGCAGGCGTTCTATCATGAGGGCAACATCACTCACGAAGTTAAGCAGTGAGATGGAAAATTCTAACAATAATTCTAGTCTCTAACTTCATGATACGACGATACTGATTTTCTAACAGTTAAACTTGTAGGATGAGGATAATGAACTTGTTTTAAGGGTTATTAAACAATGCTTCAATATTAATGTTATAATTATAGGATGCTTGCTTTTTAGGGAAAATGGTACTTTTTTTTTTTGGCTGTACTGCACGGCATGTGGGATCTTATTTCTCCGACCAGGGATTGAACCCACGCCCCCTGCATTGGAAGGGTAGAGTCTTAACCACTGGTCCACCAGGGAAGTCCCAGGAAAACAGTATTGACTATTGGAAAAAAATTTTATGATGTTATTAAAAAAAAAAAAAAACCCTGAACAAATAAAACAAAATCCCCACCACATCACACTTCCCTCCTCTACCTATCTTAATTCTCTTCCAAATTTTCCATATATTCTCTTAGAAAATAAATTACATCAGGAGGATGGTAGAAAGAGTTGTTCTATTTGAGATATTGTTAGAGAGGTCCTACTTCTGTGACAAAGTCCTTCAATTACAGCCTGCATCTTGGTCTGCCTCAAAGAAAGCTTGCTCCTCAAATATGGCTCATGACAGCTGGGGTGTTCAGTTAGGACTGAATGGAGGAACATCAACACACCCCTCTTAAACAACATGAATCTACAGTCAATGCTTGTTGCTCTTTCAAGTATGGACTGGGAAAGTGAATGGATGGAAAGAGGAAATGAATATTGAGTGCCCTCTATGTGGCAAGCGAAGCGTTGTTTCACATTTATTATACCATCATACCATTCGTACAAAATGCCCCCAATTTTCTATGAATGAGGAAGCTGAGGCTAAGGGAGGTTAAAAATCCAACATTAATTAGTTGGCAAATGATATAGATAGAACCCAAACTTGGGTTTCTTTCTTCCTAAAAAAAAAAAAAAATCCGTTTGTAATTAAATAAGGAACTAAAAATTCCTACCGAATTAACTCACAAATGTTTTTAAAGAATGTCATAGTCATTTCATAAAGATGAAATTTCATATATAGTAAGACAAAATTAAATATCATAAACCAGAAAAATTGTTTATGATTTTGCATACATATAAAAATAATGTGAACACATTAATATCCCTTAAAATTATTCTTAAGAAACAAAACATTTTAAATCAAAATAAGATAGCTTTTAAATTTGTCTGGCAAACAAGTTTACCGAGGAGCAATATTTCCTGACTTCTGTTAAATCGACTTTTCCCTCCCAACTCTCAAAGGAAATTCAGAACAGAATATTTCAAGTCTAGTTTGACATGTATTGTCACAATGACAAAAATGGCAGAAAAAAATCAGAGGATAAGCCAAAATAGCAGCTCATGCTCATGGGTCCTTTTATAGTTGATCTCAAAAAACGTCTTTATTTCAATTCTTACAAGATTGGCTGCAGTTCTCAAAGTGTGGTCCTCAGATCCCTTGTGGTCTCTAAGATGGCTCAGGAGGTTTATGAGGTCAAAATTATTTTCTTTTTAATGCTAAGATGTTATTTGCCTTTTTTCATTACGTTGATACTTGTACTGATGGTGCAAAACAGTGTGAGTAAAACTGTTGGTACCTTAGCACAAGTGGCCCCAGACTGCAACTATAGTCTCCATACACTTCAAAGCCGTGCACTAGCAGGGGAAAAACACCGTGCAAGTTTCGCTTAAGAACATCCTTGATGAAGCAGTAAAAATTATTTATTTTATTAAATCTCAACCCTGAGTATATATCTTTAAATAGTCCCTGTGACATTATAGGAAGTAAGCATAAGGCACTTGTATTGCCTATGAAAGTCTGATGGCTGGCTTGAGGAAAAGCATGTGTGATTGAATTGCAAGCTGAACCAGAGCTTTTTCCATGGAGGACCATTTCTAGTTGAACAAACAACTGACAGGCTACACTTTTTAGGACATGGGTATTTGACAGACATCTTCTCAAAACTTAGCAAAGTGAGACTGTCACTTAAGGGAAAAGTGATGATATTTGTTGTCAATGATAAAATTCAAGATTTCAAGAGGGAATTAGAATTTTGGAAAGCTTGTATCCACCACTATGAGCTTGACAGCTTCTAAATACTTAAAGAATTTACTGAGAATTATGTGATATAAACAAATGTAATTTTTATATTATATATTATACGATATAAATGTTATTAATTATATAATGAAATGTGTCAAAATTTGGAAGATCTGCATAACCAACATTTTCCAAATAATCAAGGCATGATGTTACAAAATCATGCATGGGTAAAAGATACATTCAAAGTGCAAATCTGACTAATGAATTTTAATGTAACAGAACATGAAAAGCTTATTGATATGGTTTCTTATTCAACATATCAAGAAACTACCACTTTGTGACTCTTGGTGTTGTATAAAAGAAGAACATTCACAATTATCTAAAAAGGCTATTAAAATACTCCTTTTTCCAACTACGTAACTGTATGAGGCTAGATTTTTTTCATATACTTCTACAAAAACTATATAGCAATAAATCAAGGCAGAAGCAGATATAAAAATCTAGTTTGTCTTCTATTAAGTCAGACATTCAAGAGATTTATATAAATGTGAAAAAAAGTAACAAAGCAGCCAGTTTAAAATAAATATAATGCTCTTCTCACTAATTTTATTTTTGTTTTGGAAAATACAGTAATGTTTCACTAAAATACTCTGATTATGTTAACATGCAATGGATTTATTATTGTTATTTTAAAATAAATTTATGAAAAATATTTTAAAATTTCTGTTCTAATTTTGAATATAGAAAATTTCTAATATAGTAAATATCGATAGCTATATAAAGAAAAGCTCTTTGGAGTCCTTGACAATTTTTAAGAGTCAAAGGGTCCTGAGACCAAAATATTTGAAAACCACTGTGCTATAGAAACAATATGTGTTTAATGATTATATGATGACATATAACTAAGACTGAATTGTGTTCAGTATTTGCCTTTTTTCCTTTAAGGTGACTTAACCAGTGTAGGGGACATAGGCTTTAAAAATTATTTTTTATTTTTTATTAAGCTATACATGTAACACTGTATCAATTTAAGGTGTACAATGTGTTGGTTTGCTACATTAAGATATTGCAATTTGACTACCACCATAGCATTAGCTAATATTTCTATCATGTCACATAATTACCATTTCTTTTTTGTGGTAAGAACAATTGAGATCTAGTCTCTTAGAAGCTTTTACGTTTATAATATAGTACTGTTGACTATAATCGCCACACTGTACATTGGCTCTTCAGGACTCATCTACCTACGTATAGCAAGTTTGTACCCTTAAAAAACATCTCCCCGTTTCCCCCACCCCACAACCCCATCATCTTACTCTCTGTTCTTATTAGTTTGGCTTTTTTAGATTCCACATGTAAGTGATATCATACAGTATTTGTCTTTCTCTGTCTGACTTATCTCACTTAGCATAATAATGCCCTCAAGGTCTATCCACGTTGTCACAAAAGGCAAGACTTCCTTCTTTCTCATGGCTGAATAATATTCCATTGTATATATATACCACATCTTCTTTGTCTATTCATCTAATTAATCTATTAACAGACACTTAGGTTGTTTCCATATCTTGTCTATTGTGAATAATGCTGCAGTAAACATGGGTGTACAGCTATCTCTTCAGGATTACTGATTTCAAGTCTTCTAGATATACATCCAGAAGTGAGATCACTGGATCATATGGTAGTTCTATTTTTAACTTTTTGAGGAATTGCCATATGGTTTTCCATAATGGCTGTACCATTTTACATTCCCACCAACAGTATATAAGGGTTCCTTTTTCTCCACAACCTCCCCAATATTTGTTACCTCTTACCTTTTTGATAAAAGCCATCCTATGGTGATATCGGGCCATAGGCTTTTTAACTCAGCATCTCTTGGAAAAAAATCACTCCCCTGCTATTCTCAGTCCAAGAGGCTGATCCTGCTCCTGGATCAAGAGAAGGTCGACATGTACTGCAGAGCTTACCTGCCAGAGGGTTACACCTCCCTGAGGAATGGGCAGGTGACTCAGACAAGCCAAGAAAGAAATTCCTATATTTACAGTTTTGGCTATGTTGCTAGCTCTGAGAAAGATGCAAGCCTACAACTTCATCTTTGCTAAAAAGAATGGAAAAAATACTAGAATGTAGCCAAGACAGGTATTAGAGACAAGGGGAAAAAATGTGCCCTGATGACATTGAACCTCTATAATCAACATGATTGAAAACCGTTGCATCTCTGGCTTTTCTGGTATGGAAGCCAACAAATTCCTTCTATTTAAACCTTTATGTGCTGATTTCTACTACTTGTACCAAAATGACTCCTAAGTAATACAGAATTTGATATCTGGAAGTAGAGGATTACAAAGAACAGATCTTAAAACATGATACTGACTGAGCTGAGGTGAGGTGGAGGATTCCCCCATCTCAGGCTAGGAAAAGGGCAAAAGTTGTTATTTGATAGAAAAGCAGCCAGTTAAAAGGTACCTAGTGATCTCGGAACTCAAATCACATGAGTATCAAGGGTAGAGTGTTAGGGGAACGGAAAAAACAAAGAATCTTAGAAGGCACTGGTTACCTCTTTCAGCCTTCAGTAAGATCATACAAGAAAAGGATGCCCGTCAGCCTAATCTGGCAGTTCTGGAAGAAGAAAGCAAAAGGGATTTAGTCCTTACAAAGAGTCATCCTTTCTGCCTGTGTCCGGCACTCAAAAATGACCAATAGCAGATAGCCCTGTGTCTTTTGGGATGGCAGAGGTATAAACCTCTGCCTCATGCTAAAGTTAGCACGAGTGGGAAACACATGGAAAAGAGATGGGGATTGTGGTGCGCCAGGGAGCTGGAGAACCACTTCCAAACACTTCCTGCCATACACTCCCTGACTAACATGGAGAGCAGTTATACTCCTCTATAAAAGCCATCCCCAGGAACCCTGCCACCGAGGAGTAGGATCCACATGATGACAGACCATTGCTTCCCAGTCTAAGGTCCAGATGATTTGGGAGAGGGGCAGAGCATAAAGGCAGATTGCCTGAGAGGAAGAATCCATGAGGGCTGGAACCCAACTGATGGGCATGAGTCTACAAGAATCAATCTATGGAGTATTCAGGAAATAAACAGACCCACAAGTCTGTCAGGAGAGGCAGTGGCACTGCCAGAGAAAAGTCCAGGCTCACCAAACAGCCCTGAGAATGCCCACCTCACAAGGCTAATTCCAGCCCCCAAACCTGCACCAATAGAAGGGAGGAACTAAAATATTACAGCTGTTAGAAAAAAAAGCCTCCCCAATGTCCATCTGCCATATAGCTATGCAGGATAATGGAAAAGGGAGTTCCTCCCAGAAAGGAGAGAGAGACAAGCCAGATTCTTGAACAAAGAACTCCATCCACTGCCAGGTCAGGGAGTCCTTGCTCTCTTTGTCCTGCATGAGATGACTGCTATGAGCCTGAGATCACTATTTAGGGGTTATCCTTCTCTCCCTTTTTCAAATGGAAGTTTTATTGCAGCAACAGTGTTTTTTCTCTGCTACTGCTAATTGGTAGTGTTAAATATATCATTTAGCTAAAGGATGCCAAGCCATGAGGAGCTACGTCTAGACCCAACCAAGAAAAATGCCATGACTTAGAGATTTTGGAACTGGATGAGCCTCAGAGTTGTCTTCTGTTAGAGCAGAGGAAGAGACAGTATTCCTTGTAGAGGTATATTTGCATTATATTAGCCAGGGTGATTTTGAGAATTTTAAAATGGGAAAGAAGGTGTATATGGATGATGGGGAGACAAGGGATGGGAACATAATGGGGGGATGTAGTTAACCTGTGTTTTGTGCAGCCCAGAATCTCTTTGGGAACCATCTCTTCCTCATTCTGAATCCAAGTGGTTCGGATGGGGCCGATCGCACCTCCTGGCTCTAGGAATGGGCACATCCTGGGAGTCTGGCCAATTATATACTCAATTTCTTCAACCAGAGTGATTAAGTCCAGGGACGGTCACCTGACCTAAGCCAGGCCAATAAAAGCTCTCCTTGAGACTTTTGTTGGAACTGTTGAAAGACAGACTTTTTGATTTTTTCATTAGAAATGCCAGCTGCCAGTACACAATTGTTGCTAGTCATTTTTGCTACCTTGCACGGAATATCTGCTTGATAATGAAGCTAAAACCTAGTCTGGTAAAGCAGAGAGAGGAATGAGTCTTATTTTGAGCTCCTGGATCTAACCATACCTAAAGCTAGACAGATAAGTCTGGCTTTTCAAATTATTTGAACAATAGATACCTTTTGTGCTTATATGATTCTGAGTTAAGCTTCAAGCAAAAGAATTCTAATGAATACAACTAAATAAAATAATTAAAAAAATTTTTTTTCATTCTTTCAAAGAGAAATAATTGAACTGCTAACTAAAACAATAATTTTTTTTAAAAAACTGATGTATTTCTGGATTCTAGTATGTATTTGTTTCTTTAACAAATCTAGCACTTCAGGAGAGAAACTGTTGATTAAGGAATCTGTGGGAGAAAAAAACTCACTGTAACCTGAGATGGCATTAGAAGGTGACTAAGGTCACAAACATTTGTATTAGAGAATAATCTCCCTGGACAAAGTGATGAGAGTCAATCATTTATCCTACTTACATTCAGAAAAGTTTTGTGTCTGTTTGTAATAAAAGGCACTATGTAATAAAATCACTAAAGCAAGTTAAAAACAAAAAGATCCAAATTACAAAGTGGAAAAGGAGAAAGTTGTACTGAAAATCCTAGGTTGAGTTTCTCCACTAGAATCAAGTGCAAGACTGTCTCCGAGCTTCTGAAAAGGCAAAGCAAAGTGAATATTGAAAAGTTCTGTAGCATGGTTACCTTAATTAAAGGAAATAGTTCATCAGAGAGAAATTATCTTATTTCTAGTGTTAAAGTCTAGAAATAACTTATTACCTAGCTCTTCATACACTTGCACCAAATAATATAATCAAATCTTTAACAGAAGCTTCATAAAAGATGCAGGACTGTTCTTCTATGGTTATTAAAGAAAAAACAGACCCTTAATTAAAGCTCAGAGGCCCTTGTTAAATTACAAATCTATAAAGTCAATTCCGGAGGGAAGTAAAAAAAAAAAAATGAAGTATACATGCTCTGTTCTTAGCCATGTGGCTTGATATTTGAGCAGATTTCATCAAGTATTATAGTGAAAAGGAGGTGACAGTGGCATGTCCCTTAAGACCACCCCCTCCAACAATCATCAGTTGGTTCATAAAAGCTTATAATAAAGGTTATACAGCAAACCACTAGGAACTAAATACTGAAATCAATCATAAGAAATTATAAGAAATCATAAGAAATTAAGTGCCTAAAGCAGATTGCTGACTAAAAGGATATCTACATGCAGCAAAAGTTTTACAATGAAAATCAAAGCCTTACTTGCATTTCTTCCAAAATGGGGAGTAAGAAGTTCTCCAAGAACGTATAACAAAGAGCTTTCAAAAAGTCTTAGATAAGAATTAGAGTCTTTAGAACAAAGATGTTTTCTATTATACTTTCTTCGCTCTACACCCATAGCTGCAGTCAGGTTCTTGTAAACTCAATCTAGACTTTTGCATTACCTTTCTCTCCATGTTTCCTACTTGTGAATTTACTTCAATTCCTCTTCGTCATTAATTACTTTGACCATGTTGATCAATTCCTTATAGGACCTACTGTGTTTTTTAAATGCTTTAAAATGAAGACTGCATGTTATACTGGCAAATCTCTCTACAGATTTTCTAATTTTTAAAAATCTTTCTGCTTTTTCCTTTTCTTTCTTGTCTCCTTTTTTTTTTGTTCTGTTTTTCACATTCCACCATCCTTGCTAATGCCTCCCATTCTTCCTGGAATATAATCCAGCTAGCCAGACTCCTTTGGGCTATATAATATGGGATATTTACTATCCCACTGCTCATATTTCCACAGAGGGCAGGGAACTCCCACTCACCCCTTTGGAGGGATTAGGACTGGAGGAACACTTTGGTCCCTCCTTTCCTCCCTCACTTAATCCTCCCCCCAATTAATCCTCCCCTCTGGAGAAGGAGTGACTCGAGGTTGGTAAACTACAGCCCTGGGCCTGTTTTTGTACAGCCCACATATATTTACACATTTTAAATGGTTGGGAAGAAAAGAGAAGAAGAATATTTCATGCCACATAACATGTATATGAAATACAACATTGTGTCTCCTCCAAATGTATCTGTTGAAGTCCTAACCCCCAGTACTTCAAAATGTGGCCTTAATCTGCTTATGTGCAGATATAATTGGTTAATGTTGGTTATACTGGAGTTGAGTGGGCCCTCTAATCCAATATAACTGGTGTCCTTATAAAAAGGGGAAATTTGGACAGAGATATGTACACAGGGAGAACATCAGGTGAAGATGAAGGTGGAGATCAGGGTGATGCTTCTATAAATTACAGAATGCCAAAGATGGTCAGCAAACCACCAGAAGCTAGAATCAAGGCGTGGAGCAGATTCCCTCACAGCCTTCAGAACGAACCCACCCTCCCTACACCTTGATCTCAGACTTCCAGCCTCCAGAACTGTGAATACATTTCTGCTGTTTACGCCACACATTCTGTGGGTACTTTGCCACGGCAGTCCTAGCAAATGAATACAACAGCCAGCCTCATTTATCTACACGTTGTCTATGGCTGCCTCTCTGCAACAACAGCTGAGCTGAGGAGGCCTCAAAACCTAAAATACTCACCTTCTGGTCCATTATAGTACAAGTTTGCTGATTCCTGATTCATCTAATTGGTGAGGTAGGGCAAAGGGTCACTAGGCATATACAGCCCATTCTCCTTGTTTCTCTCCTTTGAGAACTGTCTGGTGATCTTTCCTCAGCCCTTCTCTCTTCTACAGAGGAGGCCTGGAAATGTCCAGCTGATCTGCCTGGGACCAGTGAGTGAGTTCCATTCAGGATAAAAGGAAGAGGAAAATAGGAAGGCGATTTCGGGTCCAAGACATAGTCTCCAATCTAGATTTATCAGTGATAACATTTTTATTGTAATCTCTTTCTGACACCTGTATATATTTCTCAGTTGGTTTCACATCTGGAGGAGAGAGTTACGTGAATCATTGGCCCCCACCAAACCTCAACTTCTTCCCCTCATAGCAAAAGAGTGTTGGAAATCTCATTTCCTTCTTGAAGTCTCTCCAAAAAGGAAGTGAGCGCTGATTTATTTTTTAACCTGTCCATATCCTCTCTGAATATGCAATTCTCATGACTCATTCTTAAACTCTAGACCTCATAAAACCACTTGCAGTAATGCTCACACAAAGTTTAGGTGATTTTTTCATGCTATGACCCTATGTATTTATGCGAGTAGCTGCATGCCCTTTTACAGAATAGATCTAAATTATTATAACCTTCCCCAGATTATGAGCTCCTGAGCAGGTTTCTGTTTAACTTGGTTAAACAGAAGGTCTGGTTTGATTAATAACCAACACAATGCTCTGCTAATTAATGTGGTTTCCCTCATTAATAAAAAAGACCCTACCAATCCCTTGCCAACAATATTATTATGTAGGTTCATAAGGAAGAGAAGATGGAAAAGATGCTGATGATAAATAAGAGCTATGTAGCTTGAAAATTTCAATCACTAATAAAAAATATCTAGAAATATGTCTGAGAAAGAAAAATCAGTCTCTAATCTGTCATCCATACCTTATTAATTTACTCAACCCATTGATATTTGTGGAAAATGCCTATTACACACAAATTCTCTCTGACATCCTATGGAGGGAGGCGATGAAAAATAATAAGCTAAAATGAACAGCTGGTTAAAGACCTTGATATTCAGGCAATAAAAATCTGGTTTTGATCTGATAGATGTTCACAAAGAGTAGCTGAGAAAATGGAGTGTTTGGGGAAAATCATTCTAGCAGTTGTGAATATAGAGATCACAGCTAGATAATCTAAACTATGGACTTGTCTGGCCAGTGGGAAGGAAGGGCAGGGTAGGCCCCGCAGAGCCTGTTGGTTGGAGTAATCTAAGGGTATTCAGGGAAATAACTCATCCAAAGGCAGTACAGCTGTGTTTAAACTCAGTGGGGCATTGTTAACAGCGTGGGGCTTGTTACCTGGATGTTTCTCTGGCACCTATGAACCTCTCGGGGAGAGGGGAATACAACACAAATGAAGTGAAATAAAGTTTCCTGAAAGACTTTCTTGAGGGCAGTGTTTAACAGCATTTGTAACAATGGAAGCTGGGGGCGGGAGTGGGGCAAAGGTCACTTCCCCACTCAGGGGGTGACCTTTCTGCTGGAGCTCTGAGCTGCATTAGGGAACAGCCTAGGGCTGGACCAGACAAGTGAGAGAGCATAATGCTTGGGCAGCCTCAGTACCTCTGGAAAGTTTCAGCTGCTCCATGATATGGGCAGTGATAGATGACATCATGGATTCCAAACTGGATCATAAAGTAATAAAAATGGTACCTGCCACCACGTAGCCAACAAATCCAAGTCCCAAACATGTGTGGGCTTTTACCCCCCCCCCCACCAAGATTCCTAGGGGAAAAAAGACCCTAAGACTGGTTGGCAGAAATTGTAGAGTTGTAGTTTTGGAGTTACAATAAATGGGAGCTTCAAAGTGAGTGTGTGGTATGAGTAGTTACAATGAGTGTGTTGCTTCCAGGTTGCATGGCCTGGAAAACACAACTTACAAAGCAGAGAAGGTGATGTGGGACTGGAGTGCTGGTTGTGTTAAATATCAGCTGTGTGACATTGGTCAAGTCATTCAAATATTTTGGGCTTCAGATCCTGCATCAAAAATGTGGAATCTTTCAAACGTCCTGACAAGGTTGTGGTGAAGCTCAAATGGAATCACGTGTGAGCAAACCCTATACTTTATTTAAAGTGCTATAATTATCATTACAGGGAGTATTTGCACAACAGGCTATTTCTAAAAGGTTCTGAGTGCACTGATTTCCAGCTGTCACCTGATATGAAATGCTTTTGTGTCTTCCAAAGCCATTTTCCAAGAAAACAATTTTTCTCACTTACACAATTGTCTCAGCAAAACCTACAG
Organism: Balaenoptera borealis; assembly: GCF_965194805.1. Taxonomy (NCBI): domain Eukaryota; kingdom Metazoa; phylum Chordata; class Mammalia; order Artiodactyla; family Balaenopteridae; genus Balaenoptera; species Balaenoptera borealis. The sequence goes on from NC_138877.1 coordinate 10,962,602, forward strand.
CCACTTGAAATGACTGCTTTTAGGAGTGTCCGTGTATGTCTGTGTACCCAAAGGGGACACGACTGGGAAAATGCAGCTGTAGCTGGCATAGGAAAAATGAAGGGCAGAAAAGCCTTTGGGGCAGTAGAAAGTGGGGACCATAAAAATCTTGGCCTGATTTTAACATTTCTCAGAGTATAGGAGAGTCAGTATGCGATCTTGTTGGTAGTGGTGGTTCTACTGAGAAATCTTAACTTTAAATTGCCTGCCAATCTCTATTTTGTGTGTCCAAGAAGAGCTATTTATTACTTTTATGAAGCCACCAAAAGCCCACATTGAGGGGGAGAAAAACTAACTATTGAGCAGTATATGCCCTCACACTAAATATATAATGAGAGTAATGGGCAGAAGGTTCTAAAGATGGGCAATATCTGTTTTGATAAAACAAATCTAAGATTGCCCCCAACAGAAAGACAGCCCTCCCTCACCTCCACTAACTTTCTGTTACCCACCTAGGGGAGCAAGTTTCCGAGATTTAATGATGTGCTGGGATGATGGATTTTCCCGGTTAGTTGTCCCTGATAGCTCACCTCCACAGAACAGCCCTTTCTTTAGCCAATAACAGTAACCCATGTATGTATATGAGTTTCACAATCAACAAAGCACTTCATATAGAGAAAACTTACTTTATTGCAGAAAGGCGATTTGGGGGCTCACTTAAACTCAGGGAAGTGATTATGCATATTATCTTTAGGACACTGCGTCCCCTTTATCTCTAGGTTCACATGTTCACGGGGTTTTTAGAGTCATGGCCTTCGGAGCTCACCTTTACTTCCACACTTGTTCCAGGGGCAGAGCTGTTTTTCTCACTTTCCTTAAGAAAACCAAGATCATCTTTGAATGAACTGCACGTTCATCCTGCAATTCAAGGTAAACCCTGATCCCCGTATATCTACCTGAAGTCTAACTCAGTGAATTCTACCTTAGTCACATAAACCTTCCTTAAACAGTCTGTTTCTTGAGGATAACTGTCCAAAGTTAGGTAATTCTCTTAACTTTCTCTCATTATTTTGTTAATACTCTCTCTGACTTAGATGCCCTAAGTTTATTTACTTATTTGTAACAATTTATAAATAAATCAATAAATAGATAGATAGATAAATAAATAAGTGATTTAGATCACCGTCATGTCTTTCCTTCTGGCTTGTTACTTAGAGCTGCTCTGTTCACCAGCCACGTGTGGCTATTGAACACTTGGAGTGTGGCTGGTCCAAATGGAGATAACGCTGTCAGTGTAAAATGCACAGCACATTTAGAGGACTTAGAACCCAAAAAAGAAAGTAATATCTCAGTGATAATTTTTGTGCATTGTTTACATATCAAAATGACATTTTAATATATTGGTTTCAATAAAATATATTATTAAAATTAATTTCACTTGTTCCTTTCACTTTTTTTTTTAAGTGGCTACAAAGTTTAAAGTTATATACGTGGCTCACATTATACTTCTATGGGCAGCGCTGACCTAGAGCTTTTAACTTTGCATTCTAGGTCTTTATCCTACTTCCCCTCCTCCTCCCTCATGCTTAATTCAAGCCCAAATCTCCTGGCCTATTTTCTTTTTCTATGGCATTAACATCCCCACTGAACTACCAATTCTGTTCGATTACATCTGTCCTAGCCAAAGATGAGTTTCTCAGCCCACAGGTGGTGGGGGATAGATTTAAGTACTCACTACCACTCACAGCAAGTATGCTGGCCCTAAAGTTATTCCATTAGAAAAAAAAAAATTTCCCTTATTACTGAAATAATGTCTGGAGACTTAATACAAAGTAGGCAGAACAATGGCAGAATATTCAGAGATATCCCTACTGGTCCTGGAAAGCAGAACTGACTTCCTGGAAAATTACATCCAGTAAGACAGTTCCACATGGAGTGAAACAAATTTAGTCCTGATATTCAAGGGAGTGCATAAAGATTCCTCTGAGAATGTGGAGTTAATAAAAATGGATGGTGAAACCGGTTGTGTTTTTCTTGAAGGGAGTTCATAGGCAGTATCAATCCAGCCCAAGGGAACAATGGGGCTGAATATTTTCGAAGTGCTTGACATAAAGAGCAAAACTTATTTTCTCCATTGTGGTCTGCCATTATTTTTACAATTCTGATATTTTTACAGACAAATCAATCCACACACAGACATGTTTATAATAAACCATTGTTAAACCCTGATGTTTTCAAACTTTCAATGACCAGAATATAGGAAGAACCACCTGCCCTGTCTTCATGTCCTCTTTACCTGCTACTTCCTCCCAGCCATGCTTTCTTTCTCCAGCCTCAAGTTCTGCCTGGGACCCGTTAAAAAAACACTTAAGGCTTTAAGAGAATCAGTAAAAAAGCTGTGGGAAAGCAGGAACCATTCAAGGGGCTGGTCTCCAGAGTTCTGCCCCTCTCACCCACCTCTGAGACAGTTTCCTGTGCATTGCTTGATTTGTTTTTATCTCACTGTTGCCAACTTTAAAAAAATGCACAACGTGAGAATTGTGAGTTAAGTTTTATCTGGGGCAAAATGAGGACTATAGCCCGGGAGACAGCATTTCAGATAGCTCTGAGAAACTGCTCCAAAGAGGCGGGGGGATGCTCAGGATATATGTGATTTTAGTGAAGGGGGAGTATGTGCAATCAAGCCCATATTTTTTGCAGAAGGTTTCTGCTAGTCTCGTGAAGGTTACAGCTAGTCACGAGGAGCAGACATCACCATGAAGGATTTTAGTGCTTTTCTAGATATGATGAGTTACAAGAATTGGGCTCATAAAATCGGCTCCTGAAAATATCGAACTATCTGAAGACCTGTTCTGCCAGTTTTTTCCAGAGCACAGAGCGCCTCATTTCTGCTCTCCACCTGAACTCCTTTCAGGGGGTGTTGAAAGTCAGCAGCTGCAGCAGCACATGATTTAATCCTTGTAGAGGTAGATGGCAAGTGCCAATGGCAAGTGCCAGTTTGCAGATGACACTGGGTTACACGGCCAGAATTACCACCCCCCCCTCATAGATTTATTTGGGTTAAGAGACCTAAATGGGAAGGAAACCCAGAAAAGAGGGGATATATGTATACGTATAGCTGATTCACTTTGCTGTACAGTAGAAACTAACACAACATTGTGAAGCAACTCTACTCCAATAAAAATTAATTTAAAAAAAAGAGAAACTTTTAAAAATGCAAATATTTCTGAGAGTGTTAAAGGGCTTTCAGAATTTTACATGTTGGTGTGAATTATTCAGTCAAATTGCCTCTCTGCTCCCCCTCCCCAACAAGCGATCAGCAGCCTACTCACTGCTTGTCTTCCTCAGTGATAAGGACAGGAATCTGATTTCAAAATAAACAAACAGAAAACTGCCTAATGGGCTCCTCCTTAAATCTGCCAAGATATTAATATTTTAGCAGTTAAAAGAGCCATGTCAAGTCTTTTGAGACATTTTATGGCCAATTCACAGTGTTCTTTCTTGCAGTGGAACTGCGTCTTGAATTTCCTCCAGTAAAATATTGTGAAAACTAGGAAGCGTGAGGAAACTTCATTTTTGCTTCATGAAAGTAGGAGGCAGTATGGGACACCAATTTATGGTCCTATGGTCTTAACTGTGGGGAAGGAAATTTCATCTTTGGTTATGCAGCTATTTGGGGAGGGTGGGGAAGAGAGACAACACAGGTCAGGAGCGATGGCATAGTTCACTAACTCACCACCCATTCACTCTCCCGGAACAGTTGTGTAATTACTAAAGAACATGTACCTCAGGAGACTGACATTTCTGACCAGAAATTCACAGTCACTTCTGCACTCTGTAAATCTTAATGGAGACTTTCTTGGATGTTTAAAGTCTTTAGGACCCTTCTGTGTTGTTTATGGACCAAATCCATTTAGATCACCTAAACAATGGCCATCCCAATAGGGGCTGTCTTCCACTGGTCACTTAAGGTCATAACACATGCCCTACTCAAAAAGCCACAGAAAACATATCCTTGATGATTAAAATGTTCTTAATCCCTGTTCCAAGTTCATAACACAGAAGATCAACAGTGGAGGAAACTTGAAAATTTAGGAAAGCATTATTTTTTCCAATCTTCTTATAGGAGATGATGCATTAGTAACACTTCTAAGTGGTACATCCAGGCAACCCAACGCCAAAACAGCAACCCTCACAAGGTTCTACACAGAGTAGGCACTCAATAATATTTGCCGACTGACTTGTTCAATGTTCTTTTAAAATCACTGTGAAATGTATATCCTGTTTTACTTATAAATGTGTTTTCTCTAAATACCGTCTTACCATAGATATCAACTCATTTTCAGGTGCCATCTGGTGTGTAACTCTGGCACAGGCGTATGTGCCACACAGGTCTGCAGAGTGGAGGATTTATTACCACAGCTGATGCTGCTATCCATTCAAGCCATAGAGGAAATGTGTATAATCAGTAAAGGCTATAAAACGAACCAAAACAAAAGCCTTGAATTTTTCAGATACATAGTTTTAAAATACTTTTCAATAATTCAGAGGAGAAATATATTTGGTTGGTAGCTGGGGTGATCTCACAGGCAGATACATCTAGTCAGGGCTTCAAGAATGCAGTGGCCACATGTGGCTTGTGACTGCATATTTTCAACCCCACGACTGGGCTGTGTTCCTGAAACAGATGTCATTTTACACAGATGTGGCTCTGTATGTATGAGCTCCAGTAAATACTCTCTAAATCTGCAGGGGACAAAAGGAAGGACCTAAACATTCTAGAATAGTTAGTCATAGTTAATCATGAAACACAATATAAATACTAGTGTCTTATTCTCTAGGATATTACATGAAGCATGAAGAACCTAGTGGCAAGACGGGAATAAAGACACAGACCTACTAGAGAATGGACTTGAGGATATGGGGAGGGGGAGGGGTGAGATGTGACAGGGTGAGAGAGTGTCATGGACATATATACACTACCAAATGTAAAATAGATAGCTAGTGGGAAGCAGCCGCATAGCACAGGGAGATCAGCTTGGTGCTCTGTGACCACCTAGAGGGGTGGGATAGGGAGGGTGGGAGGGAGATGCAAGAGGGAGGAGATATGGGAACATATGTATATGTATAACTGATTCACTTTGTTATAAAGCAGAAACTAACACACCATTGTAAAGCAATTATACTTCAATAAAGAGGTTTAAAAAAAAAAAAAGAATCCAATCTATAAATAAATAAATAAATAAATAAATAAATAAATAAATAAATAAATAAATTACATTCCCTTAAGAGGCAATAGCCAATGGATTATAGCATCACATTAAAGATGATGTCTTTCTCCTTTGTAACTTTCATTGTTAATCTTAAAAAAAGAAAATCAATATATTTGTAATAAATGCTTTCTTCTTGGGCTGAGAAACACTCTAAGAAGAAAGCCTTGAGTAAAAGTTTGATGTTATCCATCAGTCGTTCTTCACCAAAAAGAAACGAAATGTGGATCACAGTAAATATAATTAAGATGTGCTGTATTTTTCTTTTCTTTTTTTAATTAAAAATAATTGTCTTTTAAAAAGTACACTTTATTTTTTCAAGCAGCTTTAGGTTCACAGGAAAACTGAGTCGGAAGCACAGAGATTTCCCATATACTCACTGACAGACCCCACACACGTACACAGTCTCCCTTACCAGAGTGGTACATTTATTACAACTGATGAACCTACACTGACACATCATAATTACCTGAAGTTCGTAGTTTACCTTAGGGTTCACTCTTGCTGTAAATTTCATGGGTTTTGACAAATGTATAATGACATGTATCCACCATTATAGTATCATATAGAATAGTTTCACTGCCTAAAGATCCTCTGTGCTGCACCTATTCACCCCTCCCTCCTCCCTAACTCCTGGCAACCACTGATCTTTTTACAGTCTCCTAGTTGTGCCCATTCCAGAATGTCATGTAGTTGAAATTATACAGTATGAAACCTTTTCAGATTGGCTTCTTTCACTTAGTAATATGCATTTTTTCCAAAGGCATTACAAAATTCCCAAGGCAATGAATGCTATGGCATAATGATAAAGAGCATGAAGACTCAGACTCAAGTATTGGTTTTGCCCCTTTGGTCAAGTTACTTACATTTCCTGGGCCTTGGTTTGCTCATCTGTAAAATAAGGATAACATTAATACCTATCCCACTAACTTTATGTTGTTGTGAAAATCAGATTTCTTTTTAAAAAATGGAGGTAATAATACCTATGTTGTAGGGTTGTCGTATGGATTAAATAGGCAATGTGTGTGAAGAGCTTAGCACTGTGCCTGGAACATATTACATATTTAATAATGGTAGCTGACAATTTTCAATTTAATGTGTGCTGAATATTTTCTATTTGACCCTCTAAAACTACTCTCTGCTCTTTTCCATCTTCCTTTGTGGGGCACAATTGCTAAAGAACACATGAAGTGTGTGCCCTTCCCTTCTGATTTCCTAATGAGCTCAGCTAATAAAAAAAAGGATAGAAGCTGGGAGGGAGAGAGATGGGTGTTTTCTCCCTCTGCCTATTCTTTGTCAAGCTGGAGTCTGGCTGTGGCTGCAATCCTCTTCAAAGGCCAAAGATCCTCCTGGGCAACAGTTGTTGGTTTCCCTTAAAGCTGCCCAGACTTTTGTAAGTAATCTCTTAAATGATCTCTTTTGAGGTAATTTAGAAAATTTCTGTTGTTTCCTGTCAGGAAGACACATAATATTTTCCCTTCATATTTACTTGCAAAATTATTATTACTCTTTTCATTGTAAAGCAGCCAGGGAATCATAAATTCAAAAACCGTAAGTAACTCTACAAAATCTTGCACATTAATAATATCCCTCTATATCCAACACTGGTCAGAATTTATGAAGACGTATCAATACTTTTGGATTCAAATAAAAAATGTGAAAAAAAATTAGAAATTTGGAAAAAAGTTATAAATATTAAAAGTTGTAAAATATCTATAAGAAAGGCTGGTCAATTTTTCCTCATTAAAAATATACCAAACACAACAACAACAAAATTCCTGGGCATTATTTAGCTTGGTAGAGCAAAGACAATTATTTAAACAAAGTGTATTTAATGTTTATAACTGATGCTTTGCAGTTGTATTCCCCAATCTGATGCCTCTTTTCTGGAACACTGATCACTGAGATGCATACTATCCTAATAGAGAAGACTTTTATAATAATAGTTCAAGGAGATCTTCAACTGCAGCAGGAATTTTCACTAATAATTAAGAAATTAATTAAAGCACATATGATCTACTGCTATGACTCTACTTATCACAATGGACTATCAATTTTATCTTAAAATCACAGAGTGCATTTTTTCCAATTTTATAAATATTAACTATATATGTTTTTCATTACAAATCATGTTATAATAAAAAACAGGTCAACCTTAATGTTTAACTTAAAACACAAAAAGTAATAGAGAACATGCAAATATGGCACTCTCTTCACTGTATGAGTGGGGCATGGCCCTCCACCCAGAATATTCTGTAAGAAAACTACTTACTTTAGTTTTTGGTCGAGCTCCAGTTGACATTTGGTTTGGCACACCATCAAGATTCTGAATGTTTCCAGTTTTATTTCTACAAATTCCTTCCTTCTGATGATTTTTCTAAAAGATTACTCTTCAGGTTTATAGAATTCTGTAGAAAAAAAATTTTAAACAAGTTTTTTCATGTACAAAGAATTATTCTCAGGCAATAATTCAAATGAATTACTCAATAAAAATACATTTTTCAAAAACCTGAATGGTTTTGAAAGTTAACATAAAATGTGAGAATATTCCTAAATAGCAATAATGTTTCCAAAGACATTTATACTTAGGCTCAGTAAGATCAGCCCTAGTAAAGCCTGTGAACTTGTAAATATAAATTTATAAACTAAAAGTAATTTTATACTACCAACGTAAAATATAGTACTATATTGGCATATTTTAAAACTTTTTAAAAAGCAAAACCAAAGGTATTTAAAAACTTGAAATAAGAGGTGGCTCATTCAAAGCCACAGTATTCTTTTAAGCTTTAAGATCTCAATTTATATATTTTGTAATAGTAGGGAACAAATTATAAAATTTTATTTCTGAAGATTAGCTGTAGAAGTAAAATGAGTTAAGATGTTAGCATAAAGAGAATCCTAAACTTTTCAAATACAGTAAAAGTTCTTCTTCCAAAATGTTAAATTCTTATTGAAGTCATTGTTTGTTTTCACTAATTCTTCCCATCACTTGGAAGTCTGCCACATCTCTCTATGTCCAAGTTCCTTATGTAAGTTACCTAGACGCCTATGCTGCAGTGTTCTGTCCTGGTTTATTCCTTCTGAAAAAAGGACCAAAGTTTTCAGAAGGAAAGGTTGGAAATGTGAATTTTTCATTTAACTAAAAATTTAGTCATTGCTTATCAGGTTGTTCTTTGGGGTGGGAAATAAAACATCTAGAATATACAGCCTTACATGTAAATCTAGCACTGCCAAATACTAGCTATATATAACCTTGGGCTTAATTTCCTCAAATCTAAATTTAATCACCTATAAAACAATACCTTCTGACTTCTACTGAACACTTCTTTGTGCTTGGCATATTTGGCCAATGGAATGTGGGTACAAAGGAACATGTCAAGTCTGAGCAGAAACTTCGTATGTTCTGCTTGGAAATTATAGTTTTCTTACTCTTGATGCTTACAGAAATTCCACTGTGGGGAAAAGAAATAAATATGATGATGAGAATAATGATGATATGGTGTGATAACAGGCACTACCTTAATGAGTTTTACATATTTACATTTTGGGGAGAATCTCCTGATTTGATCTTTTGAACAGAAATTTACTAATTCAAAAATGTCTGAGAAGGGTTTGAAGGACCTAGAAGAGTGTGTACATATTCTGCCCTTGAAAAAAGACCATGAAGGATCTAACAGGGTCTTGGCTTAATTCAAATGCACAGTGATTTTAAAAGGTATGAAAGTTATTAAACTGGAGAAAAAACAGTGGCAAATTAGACTATGTTGGACAGGCAGTCAGTGGTGCTGGCAATACAATGAGTTGGCCAGTGAGTTGACCAATGAGTACTACACTCTTCTGACTACTGCTAATGTCCATTTCTGCTGGCTGCTGTAGACAGTTTGACAGGTGCCTAGAAGAACACCCACTGTGGGTTCATTTGTAAAATGAGGATGATGCTGACACCTGTTTCAATAGGATACTGCATACTACATGAAAGCCCCTTCAGTACTGCTGTAGCTGCTATTGTAACACAGCCTCTTTTTCTTTGGGAAGTTACGGACTGTATCTTATTTAGGAAAAACTAACATTTGATGACAGAATGTTAAGCACAACATCCTATGTATGCTACTTTCACATGTATTCCCTCATTTTTTTCTTCTCAGTAACTGTGAGGGGGGTCCTGTTGGTTGAATTTTATAAAAGAATTCCTAAAGAGAACAAGTTGCTTGACTAGGATCACACAGCAAATGAAAATGCTAAGATCTCTTGACTCGTCTCAGTAACTTCTCTCTTCCCCCATATTTCTCTTTGTATCCTGGCCCAGCCCCACTTCCACAACCTCTCCAGTCTAAATCTCAGCAAGGGTCTGTTCCATCATAGCGTTTGTTCAGCTGGTTAACGGGCTTGGGCTCCTTTTAGCCCTACTGAAGACAGACACCTGTGGAGGCAAGGAAATGGGGCTGAAACTGCAGGAAGGAATTGACCACTACAACCCAGCAGTTTTGTAGAGCTCCTGTGGCTCAGGTACAGCCACTTACAGCACTTAGTGAACATGCTAAGGCACTTTATAATTTTGATGCTGTTATAATACAAATAATATCCTTTCACAAAATTACATTTTCTGTATTCTGTTACTTGCATATAGTAATTCAATTGATTTTTTTGCTTAATTGATGTTGTTTCCATAAATATTTGTAAGCTTTCTGATTAACCTTATATATTTTGGGGGGGCTGTCTTTGTACTCTTACATCAGCGACTAATGGTAACTTTGTTTCTTTACCATTCCTCATTCTTTTCTATGATTTTCCTTATAAGTAGGCTCGGCATCCAGTCAGAGGTGGTAGTATCCTGATTTTATTTCTGATTTTAAGGAGAATGCTTCCAGTGTTTCTCCATTTAACTGCAATGCTGACTGTACTGGGTTTTGTTTTTTCTTAATCAGGCAGTTCCATTCTTTGATCAAAATTTTTTATATGAAAGGATGTTGAATTTTACTGAATGCATTTTCTCCATCTATTAAAATGATCAAATTTTTCTTCTTTAATCTCTTAATTTATAAACTACATTAATTAATCTTATGCTAAACCAACCATGCATTTCTGTATTATATTATCAAAGTACCCTTCTAGTCTTTAAGATTATTTATGATAATGAAGATTGGAATTTGTCAAATGCCCGTTAGATAACTATAGACTTATCAATGAACTACAGTAATAGATTCATAATTATTAAACTATCATTATATTCTTGAGATCAACTGTGCTTGGCTGTGGGAAGCAGTTCCTTTAACTCTTATTGATTTGGTGTTTTCTTTGGTCTTTTTGTACCCATTTTCATTTTTTGTCCTCTTAAGTTTTTGTGTCAAGAAGACATTAGTTTCATAAAATAAATATGGAAACTATGCCTCTTTATAAATAAGATGTAGAAATTTTACATTGCATGAGAATTATCCATTCTTTGAAAATCTCAAAGAACCCATAGGCAAAACTCTTTGACCCTTAGAGGGACATATTTTTTTGATAACTTTAAAAATTTCTCCTATTGGTTTAAAGTCCATTTTTGTAAGTTACTCCTGAGTGAATTTTGACAATATATGTTCTACTACACTGTCTATTACATGAAGTTTTTCAAATTTATTAGCAGACCTATGTAGACTCTTGTACTTTGAAAATCATATTGTATCTGATATTATAGCCCTCTTGTTCCTGTTCTATTTATATTGTCTAGTGGAAAGAGCCTAACCGAGGATTTAGGATTTAGGTTAGACAGACTCAAGGTAGATATGCCAACTCACTTGTTAGATCTCAGCTTAATCACCACTGCCTCTGGGAAGCCTTTCATCACTCCTGGTAGATGTTTCTGTGAATTCCTATATTTCCTCTAACAAAACATTTCTCTCACATTATTACTGTAATTTGTTTAATGAGCAGCTTCTATGTTAAATTGTAAGCTCTAGGAGGGTAAAGAGGAGGTCTGTTTAATTTCCCACCAAGCACCTAGCACAGAGTGAGTATTCAATAAATCTATGTTGAATTAACAATTACTTTTTTCCATGTCCTTCTCTGCTTGTCTCTTTCATAAGATCATAGTTATAATGGACTTTTATAGCTACCATACCAAGAGAGCAGAAGAATGATTAAAAATGCCAGCTCTGGAGCTAGAGTACTGGGTTCAAAGCCAGGCTGTGCCACTCACTAGCTGTGTGACTATGAACAAATTATTTCACTTCTTTGTATTTCAGTTGCCTCATCTTTAAAACCAGAAATAAATAATGTTTTGTACTCATTAGATTGCAGGGAGTTTATATGTGTGAAACACTTAAAAGTGTGTCTGGTACATAGCAAGTTGTGAATTAATGTTAGCTATTGTTATGTTAGTACATGACAGGTAAATGAACGGGTAAAATAATAAATCTGTAAAAATAGAGAAAATACTTGCTCCACCTCTGGCCTTCTCTGAGGATCAAGTGATGTGAGTTTTAAATAATACAAGCATTTGAGGTGTTTTATTAAACTCATTACAAACGGGAAGCCCCAGTGGCCACAGGAAGAGAACTGTTTTATTCTTTGGGAAAAAGTGACAAGGGCAGAGAAATACTTAATTAGGTTTTGTTCCTTATTGGAATTTTTCTTTAATATTTTAGCCTCTACTACAATAAAACTATATTATTTTAAATACACAGCTTTAACAGTTTAATATTTTTGTAACTACAAAATAACTGAACAAGAATTTTTCCTGAGACTTGATAGTTCTTTGGGAAATAATCTCTCACTTTTCAAATATCTTTTTTTCTGGGTCTTTATCCATTACTTACTTTTTATAGTTCACATTTTATTTAAACAATGTCTCTCCATTTGTTTTTCTTACGTTGACAAGAAAATTTTTAAATGCTATCCTTGTAGTTATTCTCAAAGTTTGCTATGTATAGGTATTAGCCCTAGAATACTGAACTTCACTGATATAACGATCATTGAATATTTTCTGCTACATACAACCAAGCCATGACATAGGATTGCAAGAAACCAAATAATAAAATTCTCTTCCTAATCTTTGTTCGAATTTCATATAAAGAGAGCTTAGGAAAAAATTCCTAAGATAAGATATTTATGCTTATGCAAATACAGCAAAGAATGAGGTGGGTCATTGTTGTTGATTGTCCAAACCTGGAGAGACAAAGAGCAAATTCTTTTACCCATTCTGCTCTTTTTAGAATAGAAGAACAAAAACACAGAAATACATAAAGATAATCCTATTATTTAAACAATTCCAGGGACATTTCTAAAACTTAACATACACTATTCAAATTTTTACATAATATTTTAAAGTATAACATGCCATTCTTTAATTTCCTCATTTGCAAAGAAGTATCTCACTAGTTAACTTAGAAATTGAAGATCATTACATTTGATTTTTTGGAGGAAAGCACAATGTTTATAAAGAAACATCCATTTTAAAAAACACTTAAAATACCGGCTATTAATATCTAATTGCAACAACAGGTATAAAAGATGTAACATCAATTTTGATCCCAAATATAAAGGGTCAAAGCCATGCATAGACTGAAAGCTGCCCTTGCCATTTATTTTTCAAGTAGTAGATTTGTTCTGTATCTCAAAAAAGAAGCTTGTGTAATTAACTTTCAAGGACCATTAAAAAGACAAAGAAGAAATTTAAGCACACATGAAAATTTTCCCAAGCTGAGTAAAGTAATTTGTATTGAATTTATTTTTGACAGTGTTTCTAATCTGTTCTTCCCATAACTGAGACTAATTAACTTATCCTGCTAAAACACCAAGAAAGGCATATTTGATTCCAGATCTATCTGAAAAATGAGAGACCTTCATTTTTCATATTCCTATAGCTGGACACAAGAGTCCCCTTCTCCATCACATTAATGATAACTACCATTTACTTAGTGCTGTGTAGTGAAAGCAGGCTGCTGACTAAATTCAGGTCCTGATTTCTGTGCTTACTGTCATGTGACCTGAGCAAGTTGCTTAAAGTCTCCATGTCTCTGCTGTCTCATTGGACTAAAATGGGAATATTAATAAGACCTACTCATAGAGTTTTATTTATTACTTCCCATTTTATTTTTTTGGCCCATATTTTACCCAGGATATTGTCACCGCTTCAGGATGCCAGTTTTAACTGCATTATATTCTCTGTGAGAGCTATGACTATACCCTTTCTGATGGGTTAATTACTACAAAAGGTTACCAAAGACCGAACATGAACAGACTAAGAAGAAAATTACTGCCATACTAATTGAAGAACTCAAATGTCTCTTCTAAATCCTGTGATGTGATCCATTAAAGATAGACAAAGTGATGGAATAAAACATGAGACGTGTGAACACAGAATACTCACAATTATGTATAGTTCTACTTAACATAGTGACATATAAGACAAGCGTTTGTAGTCTCGTGGCTTTTTTTTTTTTTTTCACCTGTACATAGTTGATTAGGTAACTCCATCTTTTCCCTGTACCCAATGGCTTCCTTAGGCAAAGTATCTCTGGAGCTAATCAATTTCCTGTCTCTTCTCATTCATTCATTCATTCATATGCCAAGCACTGTCTTAGCACAGGGAAAACAAAAATAAATACAACATATTTTCTTTAAGAGCTCTAGTCTACACAGAAAGGGTCATGTAGACATAATATTACAGGGATTTAAGCCAAAGTATCATATAAAATGATATGAGAACACAGACAAAAGAGCAAATAATTCTGCCTGGGGAAAAGGAAGAGTTCATAGAGGAAATAACCTTTAAACTGAGTTTTGAAGTAAGAATAGTAGTATTTCAGGGAAGGGAATCCCAAGGGCATGAATGCACAAAAAGAATACAGCACGTTCAAAGAATAGTGAGGATTTTTAACTGACTCCATCTGTTGATGCCTAGAGGATAATGGCAGCAAATGATGTATGAAAATTAAATGTGGTCCTCAGATAAAAAGCTACATATTAAGGAATTTGACTTTTCTCTGTAGGTAACGGGAACCTTGCGGATTTTTGGTTTTGTACTGTTGTACTTTACAACTGAGAATGTTAAGAAATATAGGGAAACTATATAAATATCAAAGAGTTTTAAACATGCATAATAGACATCAGTATCTCAAAATTTCTCATTTGAGCTTAACTCTCCCTTGCCTCTGCTCCCTCCTCTTTGTGACCAATTTTTCAAAATAATATTTTTATTGTAAAAGAAAGCGGAGATATAGAAAAGCACACAAAACAGATGCACAGCTTAACAAATTACTCAAAGGAGAACAATATTAACCACCATCAGGTCAAGAAGTAGAAGTTTGCCAGAACTCCCCCTCCAACATGCAAAACCCCTCTAAATCCTCCATACCAACTGCAATCCCATTCTTCCTTCTATAAGAAATCATTATCCTTTTACAGTAGTTATTTCCTTGCATTGTTCATAGTTTCACCAGTCAAATGTATATCCCTATATGCTAGTCTTGCTCCTTTATATATGTTTTGATATGTCTTTTAAGTCTCTTTTAATCTAAAACTTATTTTTGCTACAAGTTATCTGTTGAAAAATCCAAGAGTTTTCTACACTGTAGAATTTTCTAGTCTCAATTTTACAAATTGCATGCTCAGTAGCTCATTACAGCTTGTTCCTCTGTCTTCTGTGTTTCTGAAGATCAGTAGTTGAATTATATTCAGGCTCAATCCCTTTGGCATGACTTTAGGTAGTGTTGAGTGCTTCCATGAAGAGGTATATAATGTCTGATCAATGAATTTGGTAAAGTTGCAGGATACAAAATTAATGAAAAGAAATCTCTTGCATTCCTATACACTAGTGGTGAAAAATCTGAAAGAGAAATTATGGAAACACTCCCATTTACCACTGCAACAAAAAGAATAAAATACCTAGGAATAAACCTACCTAGGGAGACAAAAGACCTGTACACAGAAAACTATAAGACACTGATGAAAGAAATTCAAGATGATACCAACAGATGGAGAGATATACCATGTTCTTGGATTGGAAGAATCAATATTGTGAAAATGACTATACTACCCAAAGCAATCTACAGATTCAATACAATCCCTATCAAATTACCAATGGCATTATTTACGGAACTAGAACAAATCATCTTAAAATTTGTATGGAGACACAAAAGACCCCAAATAGCCAAAGCAGTCTTGAGGGGAAAAAACGGAGCTGGAAGAATCAGACTCCCTTACTTCAGACTATACTACAAAGCTACAGTAATCAAGACAATATGGTACTGGCACAAAAACAGAAACATAGATCAATGGAACAAGATGGAAAGCCCAGAGATAAACCCACGCACCTATGGTCAACTAATCTATGACAAAGGAGGCAAAGATATACAATGGAGAAAAGACAGTCTCTTCAATAAGTGGTGCTGGGAAAACTGGACAGCTACATGTAAAAGAATGAAATTAGAATACTCTCTAACACCATACACAAAAATAAACTCAAAATGGATTCGAGACCTAAATTTAAGACCGGACACTATAAAACTCTTAGAGGAAAACATAGGAAGAACACTCTTTGACATAAATCACAGCAAGATGTTTTTTGATCCAACTCCTAGAGTAATGGAAATAAAAACAAAAATAAACAAATGGGACCTAATGAAACTTCAAAGCTTTTGCACAGCAAAGGAAACCATAAACAAGACGAAAAGACAACCCTCAGAATGGGAGAAAATATTTGCAAACGAATCAACGGACAAAGGATTAATCTCCAAAATATATAAACAGCTCATTCAGCTCAATATTAAAGAAACAAACATCCCAATCCAAAAATGGGCAGAAGACCTAAATAGACATTTCTCCAAAGAAGACATACAGATGGCCAAGAGGCACATCAAAAGCTGCTCAACATCACTAATCATTAGAGAAATGCAAATCAAAACTACAATGAGGTATCACCTCACACCAGTTAGAATGGGCATCATCAGAAAATCTACAAACAACAAATGCTGGAGAGGGTGTGGAGAAAAGGGAACCCTCTTGTACTGTTGGTGGGAATGTAAATTGATACAGCCACTGTGGAGAACAATATGGAGATTCCTTAAAAAACTAAAAATAGAATTACCATATGATCCAGCAATCCCACTACTGGGGATATACCCAGAGAAAACCGTAATTCAAAAAGACACATGCACCCCAATGTTCATTACAGCACTATTTACAATAGCCAGGTCATGGAAGCAACCTAAATGCCCATCGACAGATGAATGGGTCAAGAAGTTGTGGTACATATACACAATGGAATATTACTCAGCCATAAAAAGGTACGAAATTGAGTCATTTGTTGAGACGTGGATGGATCTAGAGACTGTCATACAGAGTGAAGTAAGTCAGAAAGAGAAAAACAAATATTGTATATTAACGCATGTATGTGGAACCTAGAAAAATGGTACAGATGAACCGCTTTGCAGGGCAGAAGTTGAGACACAGATGTAGAGAACAAACTTACGGACAGCAAGGGGGGAAAACTGCAGTGGGGTGGGGATGGTGGTGTGCTGAATTGGGCGATTGGGATTGACATGTATACACTGATGTGTATAAAATTGATGACTGATTTAAAAAAAAAAAAAAAAAAGGAGACTACTTCAACCTAAATAGACATTTCTCCAAAGAAGATATACAGATTGCCAACAGACACATGAAAGAATGCTCAACATCATTAATCATTAGAGAAATGCAAATCAAAACTACAATGAGATATCATCTCACACCGGTCAGAATGGCCATCATCAAAAAATCTACAAACAATAAATGCTGGAGTGGGTGTGGAGAAGAGGGAACCCTCTTGCAGTGTTGGTGGGAATGTAAATTGATACAGCTACTATGGAGAACAGTATGGAGGTTCCTTAAAAAACTAAAAGTAGAAATACCATACAACCCAGCAATCCCACTACTGGGAATATACCCTGAGAAAACCATAATTCACAAAGAGTCATGGGGCTTCCCTGGTGGCGCAGTGGTTGAGAATCTGCCTGCCAATGCAGGGGACACGGGTTCGAGCCCTGGTCTGGGAAGATCCCACATGCCACGGAGCAACTAGGCCCGTGAACCACAACTACTGAGCCTGCGCGTCTGGAGCTTGTGCTCCGCAACAAGAGAGGCTGCAATAGTGAGAGGCCCGCACATTGCGATGAAGAGTGGCCCCCGCTTGCCGCAACTAGAGAAAGCCCTCGCACAGAAACGAAGACCCAACACAGTCAAAAATAAAAATATAAATAAATAAATGTAAATTAAAAAAAAAAAAAAAAAAAGAGTCATGTACCAAAATGTTCATTGCAGCTCTATTTACAATAGCCAGGACATGGAAGCAACCTAAGTGTCCATCAACAGATGAATGGATAAAGAAGATGTGACACATATATGCAATGGAATATTACTCAGCCATAGAAAGAAACGAAATTGAGTCATTTGTAGTGAGGTGGATGGACCTAGAGTCTGTCATACAGAGTGAAGTAAGTCAGAAAGAGAAAAACAAATACCGTATGTTAACACATATATATGGAATCTAAAAAAAAAGAAAATGGTCAGAAGAACCTAGGGGCAAGACGGGAATAAAGATGCAGACCTACTAGAGAATGAATTTGAGGATACGGGGAGGGGGAAGGGTAAGCTGGGACAAAGTGAGAGAGTAGCATAGACATATATACGCTACCAAACGTAAAATAGCTAGTGGGAAGCAGCCGCATAGTACAGGGAGATCAGCTCGGTGCTTTGTGACCACCTAGAGAGGTGGGATAGGGAGGGTGGGAGGGAGGGAGATGCAAGAGGGAGGAGATATGGGGACATATGTATAACTGATTCACTTTGTTATAAAGCAGAAACTGACACACCATTGTAAAGTAATTATACTCTAATAAAGATGTTAAAAAATAAAAATAAAAAAAATAAAATTTAAAAAAAGAAGAGACTACTTCACCTAAGAGATAAACTTAAAGGAGAAAGCCACTTAAAAGGGTACTGGGATCCCAACAAAACGAATCTTAGTGGGGTGAAATCAGATGCCCACGACTAAGTACTGGTTGAAGTCCTAAGTGGTCACTCGGGAAAAAGGACAACCTTTGAGTATTGTAGTTGGAGATTCCAGGCAGAGGAATCTAAAGAGCCTTCTTTAAATATCAAAGTCCCGCGAATGCCAGTTGCAGATTGTCACAGTAGTGGCCATGTAAATCTGAGTCTTCTTCTCCAGTTCTTTTAATACTGGTCCAGCCCTGGAAGATCAGACACTGCAGCAAGCAGACTGCATGAGGAAGCAGTAGAGGGAGATAGGAAAACAAAGGAGAATCCAAACACTGCAAGCCTCTCAGCCTGAAACAGTTTCAACAGTGAGGATAAGCTTCAAATAAGGTAAGACTATGGAGTTGTGAGATTATGCATGGTCTGGAGGTTCTGAATACTTAAGTGACACTTCTTGTGCCCAAAGGTGACCAGAGAATGTTTTTGTTTTTTCAAGAATGTTTGGACAAGCTATGAGGCCCACCCTAGAAAACATTAAAAAGGTGGAGAAGAAATAGTCCATTGAATAGACTTGAAGGTAAGCAGTACGAAAAAATAAAGCTTTCTATTCACCCTATAAAGTTGTTTCCATTCAGTAAAAGATTACATTTGGTAACTAAAATTAATTTATGTTGACATAGATTGAAAAAGGTTAGGAAGTACACGGTTAGATCACATGTGAATTTAAACCATAGCCCTGTTTACAACTGCAAAGTTTGATGTCAATCAAACCTTCAAACTGCTGAGCAAACTTCACCTGTTCCATGGAGAAGTCATCCTGATCCGACTATAAGGACTGATAGAAATGGTGCATAGAAAACTCTAGGCACATACTAAGTAAGCCCTTAACAAATGATGGCTCTTCTTATCATGCCCTTCTTTGCCATTACAGTTGAGAGAGACCACCTCACATTTGATCATAAGGTATTTCCCATTGGGTGAGTGTCTTTTTTTTCTCCAACTAATATCAAAGTTCATCAGAATACTGGTTAGAACTTTGTATCTAGAATTTTTCAATAATAATTGATGACTGATCAATAAGTAGAGACAAGAAGAGTTAGGACATCACAATTGGAACAATAGGAATGCTTTGGGGTAGGCAAGGGAAAACCAATAAGCAACACTGAAACGGCACCCTTTGTTAGTCAACTTTTCACTTTTTCTAATCTCAAATTTATTATCAATCGAATGTCTCTTTATTTTATGACCTGGAGTCTCCTACCATTAAACATCAGGCCTTTAAAGATTATTTTATTTTGTGGTATCAGACTTTTGGAATAAGACTATCTATCTTCTTTGGAATGGCACTCAAGCTCAATGAGAGCCATATGACTTAACTGAATAATAACACTTCTGCATGTAAAGTTGCCTCTAAGCAGTATAAGAATATTCTGCACAAAGCAAGGAAAATAGTTGGTGAAGAAGTAAGACAGAAGCGAAGGGTATTTTCTCTTTGGATTTAAATGTAATTCTACAGGTAGACTTTTGAATTCAACATTTTAGAAAAGGTCTCTTGTTTTTCAATTACTTAATTTAGTCATGTAATCTCTGTATTAAAGATGTTTGAAACTGGATGCTTTATGTTTTTTTCATGCATTTTTCATACCTGTATTTTGTGATCATGTACAATATTATGCAGGAGAAAAAGAATATTTTCTTTTCTAATATATATACACAGAATTCACTGTTGAAACATTGTTAAAAATGGTTATAGAACAAATGTACATGCTCTTTGGATATATTTACCTTCGTAATCTAGTCACTAAGTGCCTACTATAAGCACCATGAAGGTAGGATTTGGGTCTGTTTTAACATTATTTTATAAAAACTTAATTTTCTTCCATTATTCCATAAGTCATGGCCCTCTACCATGCAAACTATTCATTACAAATGAAGCATTATCCCCAAAGATAGACAGTAAACTAAAATGAACTGTTTTCTTGATGAGAGAAGACATCATCCTTTTCTCATCTAATAACTTTTCCAAATTCTGGACAAAATATAAGGAGAAGCAAAAATGAGTTTTCATTATTGTATATAAATCTGAATGACTAGCCAAAACTTTTTAAAAAAGTAATAAAAGAACTGGAAATTTTAGCCCCAAGTCTTCCTTTGAATGTTGATATTGCTGACTTAAAAGTAGTGTAGGATAGATGATTAAATATTTAATCATGATCATGATTAAATATTTAATCATGATCATGATTAAATATTTAATCATGATCATGATTAAATACTGATGATTTAAAAGCAATTTAGGAAGAGTTACATGAAATTATTTTTGAACTATAACAATTTCAAATTAATAGTTATGTAAAAGATAAGTTGCATTTTAAGTTTTATCACAGAAAATCTCAGGCAATCAATTAAGGATATAATCTTTTTTAGAAATTTAAAATTAAAGCTTCGAGAACTAGATAAACGAGAAAATGCCAATCTATTATTTTGATTTTTAAAATAACTCAATTATATGGTAAAAGGATATGACAAAGGTGTTCTCCAAAGTGTGTGTGTGTGGGGGGGGGAATAGTTCTTAGAATATATGAGTTGTTTTGTACTAATGTCAACTTTATTTTGAACATATAAAACTTATTCTTTTTCATATCACAAAAACTGAAGTAAATATGTTCCATCCCTCAAAATGACTATTTGTGTTTTAGGGATAAAGGGAATTTTGCACCCTAATTTATGGCTTCTTATTTCTCTACAATAACCCCATTCAGGGAAATGAAGGGCACATTTGTTTTACTGATTCCATCTAAGCACATTATAAAAGGCAAGATGACTGCAGAAAATCTATACTTAAACTATTGGAATGTAACAGGACTGAGAAACCCCTTATAGAACACACAGAGGTCAGATCTGACACTCCAGCTTGACCTCATCGGGATCTGGAATAAGAGCATTTAGTGATTTTTAAGACATTAATAGAGCAGGGTTATGGGAAAGCTATTCTATATTTGACATTCCATTTTTTTGTGTGCATGTAAGTGAATTGAATGTATGACTGTTCCAAAAGAAATACAAATAAGTTAACTTTACCCAATTATAGAATAGATGCAATTAAAAAATGCAAACCCCAGTGATAAATTAGAGAACTGCAAACTCAAACATGGAAAACAAAATGGTGCAGCAAGATAGAAATGGTGAATAAGATGACTAAACCGTATTGCCATTACTTCTTTGCACATGTATTTTTAAAGCAAGGAAATTAGGAAATTTAATCAGTGCGACATAATTTGGATCATTTTATGGTCAGTAATATGAGAATTTTTTTTTATCTGTTCCAAGCTACATTTGTTTATTTTCTTTTCTAATATATATACACAGAATTCACTGTTGAAACGTTGTTAAAAACGGTTATAGAACAAATGTACATGCTCTTTGGATATATTTACCTTCGTAATCTAGTCACTAAGTGCCTACTATAAGCACCATGAAGGTAGGATTTGGGTCTGTTTTAACATTATTTTATAAAAACTTAATTTTCTTCCATTATTCCATAAGTTATGGCCCTCTACCATGCAAACTATTCATTACAAATGAAGCATTAACCCCAAAGATAGATAGTAAACTAAAATGAACTGTTTTCTTGATGAGAGAAGACATCATCCTTTTCTCATCTAATAACTTTTCCAAATTCTGGACAAAATATAAGGAGAAGCAAAAATGCGTTTTCATTATTGTATATAAATCTGAATATGACTAGCCAAAAAAATTTTTAAAAAGTAATAAAAGAACTGGAAAATTTAGCCCCAAGTCTTCCTTTGAATGTTGATATTGTTGACTTAAAAGCAGTGTAGGATAGATGATTAAATATTTAATCATGATAATGATTAAATACTGATGATTTTAAAGCAATTTAGGAAGAGTTACATGAAATTATTTTGAACTATAACAATTTCAAATTAATACACTTACGTAAAAGAGCACTACCTTTATTAGCATCATTGAGATTCTCAGATTAAGGACTTTCATTTCTGCCAGTGATGGACTTAAAAAAAAAAAAAATGAGACCCACCCTCTAAACTGAACTAGAAAAGCTGAGTAAAAATACAAAAAGGATCTTTTTGATGGCATACTGAGAGGACAAGATCCTGAAGAGAAGGTGCAGAGAAGTCTGCCCATGTTCAACTCTGTTTTTCCCCTTGACTCATTTGCCAATTTGGAAGCTGTTCCAGAGGCTGAGAAGTCACTCAGAAAGTGGCAACTAAGAAGCAGGGAAGCCAAGAAGAGCTTTTCAGGAGTCCCATGGCTCTGTGAAAATAAAAATTGGACTTCAGGGGCAACTAGGGAAGAAAAGCCTTTGAAAACACCTCAGGATCTTAGTTGGGACAGAAAAAGGGCCACCCTAGGAGTAAGAATGAACCTGAAATAGATTAGACCTAACAGACTGAAAACCATATAAGCTAAGGTGTTCGGCTCTGACCCTAGTTTCCTAACAGAAGGAAAAGTTAAATCCTTTATGGAAGTAAAAAACATTCAGAGCTTAATATTTTTCATAAACAAAGACAGGATTCCATTAAGAATTTCTGGGCATACCAGGAAACAGGAATAAGAAAAAGGCAACAGAAACAAGATCCACAGATGACCTAAATATTGGAGTTATTAGGCACAGACTTCAGAATTTCACTAGAGAACTAGAATCTATAAAGAAGAATCAAACACAAATTCTAGAGGTGAAAAATACAATTCAACAAACTGAAAATTTAATGAAAAATTATATTCATACTAAAATAAATAAAAATTAAAAACTTATTTATAATAAAAGACATGAAATACTTAAGAATAAATTTATATGCTTGTATGCTGAAAATTACAAAGACAATTAAAGACCAAAATAAATAAAGAGATGAAGAGATATGCCATGATCATAGACTGGAAAATTCAATATTCTTAAAATGTCAATTCCTCCCGAACTGATCAATAGATTCAACAGAATTCCAACCAAAATCCCAGCAGGCTTTTTTAGAAATTGAAACGCCAATTCTAAAATTTATATTAAAATGCAAAAAACTTAGAATGGCCAAAACGGTATTGAGAAAAAAAAAAAGTTGGATAAGTTAGCATATGGATATACATATACTTATCAATGGAACTGAACAGATTCAGAAAATCAGCTGATTTTCGAACAAGGTGCAAAGGTAGTCCAGTGGAGGAAAGGAGAATCTTTTCAACAAATGCTGCTGGAATAACTGAATTCTTATTTTGAAAAATAACAGTATCAACTCCTATTGTTATACCATACAGAAAAATTAACCTTCAATGGATCATAAGCCTAAATATAATATACTGTGAATATTAAAAAGATAGCAAGAGGAGTTTATTTACAGCTTTATGCTAGGGAACTTTTAACATTTGGACAATATGTACAAATTCCTAGAAAAATACAATGTACAAAAACTTTTCTTCAAAAGACATTATTAAGAAAATGAAAGGCCACAAACTGGGAGAAAAATATTTACAACACACATTTTGACGAAAAAACACGTATACAGGGGAAGGGGAAATGGAGAGGTATTATTCAAAGGGTACCAAGTTGGCTAGACAAAAATCACTAAGTCTTAGAGATCTACTGTACAGCATAGTCCCTACAGTTAACAATGCTCATTGTATAAAAATTTGCTAAGAGGGTAGAGCTTATGTTAAGTGTTTTTATCGCAAAATAATAATAAATAATGAAGGCAGGAGGAAACTTTTGGAGGTGATGGATATGTTTATGACATATGTTGTGGTGACAGTTTTGTGGGTGTATACTTAACTCCAAACTCATCAAGTTGTATACATAAATATGTACAGCTTTTGTCTGTCAATCATACCTCAATAAAGAAAAAACGGTGTGTACCTGGTATGTAAATAACTCCTACAACTCAATTACAAGGAAACAAACTCAATTTTAAAAATGGGCAAAAGTTTTGAACATACTTCACAAAAATGAAATATCACTATATACCCAACTCAAATGGCTAAAACTAAAGACAGACAATACCAACTGTTGCCATCTGACAGAAAGACCCATCATCCTTTTAAACTAGAGGAAAGCCAATTAAAGACGCAGATGCAAGTAGACTAGACAGTGAGAAGATGAGAGAATTCTTGGCTAAGCTCACAATTCTTTTTCCAATAAAGGATGAGGCAAAGTCATTGGTTGAGGAGGAAATTGGTGATTCCAAGAGAGAAGACAAAGAATGCAATACCTGGTTTAAAGAGAGAAAAATGACTACAGAAAAGAGTAGGATGACTGGACTGTGGGAGAGGCCATTTGGGTGAGAACACGTTAGTCCACCCAGTTGTTAAGCTGCTGGGTGTAAGCACAGAAAAGATAAATGCATGAGTTCATTTATGATCCGGGTTTTGCCAGGCAAGTAGTAGAACTCAGGGACAAAGAGTTGAGGGGATTTGCAAGGAAGTGACTTTAATATCACTATTTGTGAATATATACAAATAGAAATAATTAAGTAAATAAATAATTCTTCACACTGTGACACACTATTCTAGTGTAAGTTACTAGTATAATGGTGGCAAAACTAAGCACTCCCTCAATTTAAGGTTGGTCATATATGAGGTACATGGAAGACAGGAACGTACAGAAAGTTAAAATAAGCAGCTAAATGCAATATATCCAAAACTGAGCCATCTAATGATGAACTTATTCCTTATTCTACACATTCAGTTTGACGTCTAAAATCTATACTTCCTCACCGTCTTCCTAATCAGCCTTTCCGCATCTATTACAGCTTTAGCTCTGACCTTTTCTTTCATGTGTTTCCTAGTATCTTCCATCACTTCCCACGCCCCCACCTTGCCTCCTGCTCACACTATTTGTGATCAGTCTTCAATGATCCTTCGATATTGCCCACTTAAAAAAATTTTTTTGTTTTTTCACATAAACATAATACAGTGGCACTCCTCAACCGGCAGTAGCTTTCTTTACAACACCTACTACCAAAACCATCAAAAAGTTTTATCCAAAAACCGTAAAATGCCCTTATTTGGCTACGCCAGACAATCTAACTTTCTTGTATTCCCCAGTCCCCCTCTGTTTCTCTCAGTATAACTGCTCAAAAATCTCTATTCCTCTCGCTCTGGCTTGCACAAGTACTTAGTTTTTATGTAGGCCGCAGACTAGACAAAACTCTGACATACAAAGATAAAAGTCTTTACCAAGGCTGAAGAAATTTCTTGGGAGAACTGAGTACCTTGCAGCTGACACTTTTAGAATTAGTCTAAAATTAAAACTGGGTGGGTACAGTTTCACACAGATTTTATTTTTCCAACCTACTTGGTGGTTTCCATGCTGCATCTAAAAACAAAACAAAGCCAGTGCACTCTCACGAGTTTACTACGGTCCGCCTATTAAAAGTGGTTTGCCTCTATCTTGTAAAAATGAAAAAGGGGCAGAATTTTCCCTTCAAAAGCTTTGCACAAGCGGCCTTCCTTTAGTTAAAATTTGAGAAAGGCCAAGATCACACCATAAAACACAGAACATGAAATGTTTCTGAAAAAAACCGAAAAATAAAGCTAATTAACTCCTGAAATTCTTAAGAGAAGCGCTGCTAAAAAGCCAAAAGACAGGCTTCTTTACATAATTAAAAAGCGTCTTTAGGTGCCACACGAGCAGTGTATTTGCCTTCCTTCCCTTTTCCTAGTGACACCCCTACCGCCTCAGGACTGATGCTTAAAGACATAGTGGATGGACCGCGCCGGTTCAGGAAGAGATTTAGACGGGAAGACTGGGGCCATCCCAGCACGGGAACCGCGCCCAGCAGGCATCTGGATCGCTTAGTACTCAAGAGGGAAAATACAGCTTGAGTTTTTACCTCATATACCATTAATTTTCCACAAAGATTTCCAGAAACCTGATTCACAGCCAGAAACCCAAACCCTGTGGGCGGGAAGATGAAAAAAAAAACACACACACAAAAAAAACCCTACTACGCCACCACTATCGCCTTGCAGGGCCAGCAAACGTGCAGAGACAGACGTACGCGCCAGCGGCGCCTACGTCCTCACAATGCGCAAGCGCACGGCGAGGCCCCTCCCCTCCGCCGCCGCGGCGAGGCGCGCGCACCAGAAACCAGCCCCCACTGGCGCCGCCCGGGGCTTCCGCCCCGAGACCCGAAGGTCGCCGTTCGGTTCCGGTTCTAGCCCCGCCCTCAGGCGGGAACCCTTTAGAAGTCTTAATATCCGGGACCAGAGGCTGGCGCCAGCGCGCATTTCCGGCGACGGACGCGAAGGAAAGGATCCGGTGACGCCTCTTCCCGTCTCACTTGCCGCCCAGGCTCCGGCTCTCGGTGCGGCAGCGCCATCTGGTGCCGAGTCTCTCGCTGCCCGCAGAGGGGGCGCGCGCCTTTCTTTCGGAACCTTCCAGAGAAAACGGGGCCCGGGTTTTCGTCTCTCCCGCCCTCGGGAAGGAGAGCCCGAGTCTCCGCCCTGCCGAGTTCCCGCGTTGGAGGTACTTTGCAGGACTTTGAAGCGGAAGCTGCTTGTATATGTTCGCTATAAATAGCCAAGATGGAGAGGAAACTGAGTTCTTTCTCTAGTTTTAAGTCCAGAAAAACAAAACAAAACGTTTTTTTTGTTTGTTTCCTCGTGCTATGTTCCTGAGGTCCTCTCAGTCGTCCCCTCAGCCATGAATTCCTTAATCTGTCGAGACATGGGTCCACCATTTCTCTCTTGGATGGGAAGATGGCGCAGGCTCTGTGGCTTAGATTGCTCTCTGCTCTAAGAGCTTTTGTTTCCTTTCGCTTAGTAAAGCAGTGTTGTAAAAAACATGCAGCGTATGTGTTTGGAGCCAGTGACGGAGCGGGGAATTTAGTGGATAGTTTGCTATAAAAACAGGTTAAGATTTAGGAAAGGTAGCCTCAGGGACACTCAGGATGAATATAGATTTGGTTGCGTGGCGTATTTCTATTAGACTAACCAGAGAAGAAAAATCATTTCTCCCACGTCAGCAAAGTCAACGTAAATTCTCCCTGGATGATGAATTTTTGCTGGAAAGTCTCGATTTTCCTGGAAGGTTGAAGCCCTGATAATATTAGGTAGCTAGCATTGGATTGTTCTTAACTGCCTTATTGGGATGATGCTTTGAGTATCAGAGTACTAGTGAAAGTTAATGAAGTAAGTTTCCTTTAGCCTTCAGCGACTACTGACTTGACTGCTCCACGGGGCGTTTCTCCTACAGCTGTGGTTCTCAAACGTGAGCACGCCTCAGACGTCCCTGGAAAACTTAGTAAAACAGATTGGGCTTAACCCGAAGTTTTTAATTTGGAAGGTCAGGGGGTAGAGGTGTATAATTATAGCTATGGTAAGCTCTCTGCTGATGCTTAAGTTGTTGGTACTAGGATCACAGGTGCAATAATTTAGAGTTCAGGATTGCTTTGTCAATAATGCTCTTGCGGTTGGTTACTAATGATAGGGAAGCTGGAGAAATCCATTGTTGGGAAGTAATAAACCGAGGATTAAAACCAGGTAGTTCTACATAAATGAATATTCGCACATTAAAGCGACTACTACACATAAACGTGTTCTGTATATTATCATGTGATAGAGGGTGCTGTGACACCAGGTATACTAAATATTTCAATTATTTTGCTGTAATTTCTGTCCTTCACATTAGCTGTTAAAAGGCAGTAAAAGGGAAATGACTAGATTTAAGGACAGAATTGTTATAACCTAACATTCTCATTTTGCTTTTTGGTAGACACCAGGTTTTTCCAAAGTCCTTTTCCGTCTCCCCAAATTCCTTTGTTTCTCCAAATCCTGTACCAACCGCACTCCACCTATATCGTGCCGTTTACAAATGTACAGTGTTTTCATTTGAAAAAACAGTCATCTCATCTGTAAAAATGGCTTACTTAATCTTTTCTGCAGACCTTTTCTCTTAGGTTAATTCTGTCAAGTCCTGACTATGGCACTGCACTTATTGACAGTGAAAAAAGTGCACTGCACACTAGAAGTTTTATCCTTGCACCTAATTGAAATACAGATGTTTTGGGATAGGTTTGTATGTTCATAACTGAAATTATTCCTAAAACTGGTAAAAAAAGTTTAGAATGTTTGCTTTGATGTAACTGACCTTATTATAAAAAAATAAGTGATGTACCCTCGATTTGTAAATTAATATATCTAAAGATCAATGAAGACAACTGAAATGCTGCTTTTGCAATAATTCAGTAAAGTTTCTATGAGTGAAAAGCAATTTTGATAATGTCATTGAAGTGAGTAAAGGAATGAATTCATTGTGAACTTTGAGGAATGAATCCATATTCTCTAAAATTTAAGTAATTCATCACAAAATTACATCAGATCAATGAGATGGTACTTTATACGATTTTATAAAATTAGATATTAATCAATTTCTGTATATTTTAGGTTCATCCACTAGATCGTTCATTTCTAGCTCTGTGTCAGACACTGGGTTCCCTAAATCAGTTGTGTTCTAAAGCAGATTCATGGGCTTTGAGAGTCCTCCTTAAGGAAGAATGCAAAGCTCATTGTTTTTTGTTTTTTGTTTTTTTAATAAATTTATTTATTATTTATTTTTGGCTGCATTGGGTCTTTGTTGCTGCGTGCGGCTTTCTCTAGTTGCAGTGAGCGGGGGCTACTCTTCATTGCGGTGCGCGGGCTTCTCATTGCAGTGGCTTCTCTTGTTGCGGAGCTCAGGCTGTAGGCGTGCGGGCTTCAGTAGTTGTGGCACGCGGGCTCAGTAGTTGTGGCTCGCAGGCTCTAGAGCGCAGGCTCAGTAGTTGTGGCGCATGGGCTTAGTTGCTCCATGGCATGTGGAATCTTCCCGGATCAGGGCCTGAACCCATGTCGCCTGCATTGGCAGGCGGACTCTTAACCACTGTGCCACCAGGGAAGCCCGCAAAGCTCATTGTTTGCACTTACATACGAATGAGCCCAATTTCGTAGACCAATTATTGCTAACAACTAAAGCTTTCTTAGAAGTAACCTACTGAATGAGTTATTCAGCCTTACTAGATTTGATATTCATAGACTAAAATTATTGCATTACCACAAATAACTGAGGATTCTAATTCAGTACTCTATTGAGCTTTGTGGTTCCACCAACTCCTGGCAAACTCTTGCTGTATATGAACACATGCAGGCGATTGGAATTCCCATAATGCTCAAAGTTACTTTCCTGCCAGTGTATCATCAGTGTTATATTTGAGATGTTAACTATTCTTAATTATTGCTGTTCTTCCACATTACCTTTTAAAAATTATGTGAGGTTTTATATTTATGAATTGTTTTATATGTTTGTAATTGCCAGTTATCATTTGGCTGCAATTTTCTACTTCTCAGTTTTTAAAAGTCATTATTATTCCGTTCACTGGACTTCAGTTTTTTTCTTTTTCCTTCTAACATGAATGAATCTCCATTAGAAAAAAAATGGTTGAGAACACCTAAAACCATGATAGTGCTCTAAGAATCAGAGTACTTTGTATCTGAGTAATTATAAACAGTTTAAACCAAGGAAAGAAAGGCATATGTTCTGTTTCATTTTAAATGAAACTTGTTACAAATCCCCTCATGATGAACGAAGGTGTGATGTAAAACACACTACTCATTAGAAATGCTACCTGTTTTATTTTGGGGAGCATTATTAAACAACCCTACTTTGTTGACTAAATGTAGTTAGTAATTTATGATATTTATTTATTATGGCTATTAACGTCACCACTTATCTTGGCTAATTTTGTCCTTAAGCATTATGTGAGATGATGTAGTTTACTTTCAGTCAAGGATTGGTGGAGTTTGATACAGTAATTAGATTAGAACTTCAGTGTCAGATTTGCTTTCAAATGTATTTTCTATTCATTAATTTTGGGTTCCATTTGCTTACTTTTTAAACTTCCCTCCTATTTTCTAAAAAAGGAATTTGTAAATGGATATGTAGTGAACATCTGTGGAAAGAAGTATTTCTCCGAGGAGAAATTTCAAAATAAGATGATTCAGCTCTTATAGTGTCTTAACTGTTATAGACATCTTTTTTTTTTTGGCCGCGCGGCTTGTGAGATCTTAGTTCCCCAGCCAGGGATTGAAACTGGGCCCTGGCAGTGAACATGCCAACTCCTAACCACTGGACCACCAGGGAATTCCCTAGACATCTTTTTATCAGCGTTATTTTTGCCACAATCAATGGACTTATTAATACTTTTCGTTTTACCCTAACAATACTGGTATTCACATTTTGACTTGGTATTGGGATCAATTTTTCTGTTTTTTGTATACTGGCAATATATAATCTTTTCGTCAGTCACTGGCAGTTGAATTTCTATAGCCTTAATACTGCTTTTTTATGGTGTTGGAGATACTGTTCTCAGACTTTCTAATCTGTTGGCTTGTTATGCTTTAAATCTCATCCAAACTGCCTGTCATTTCTGTTAAGTTATTCTTTGGAAGTAAGTTTGAATTAATCTGCTGTACTCAATTTAATGGCTCTTCTCCCCAGTGGTGAGCCACATTTATTATTGTGTTGTTAAAATAGTATCATTTCATGTTTGCAACCAATTTATTTATTTATTTAAAAAAAATTTTTTTTAATTAATTTATTTCTAGCCGCATTGGGTCTTCATTGCTGCGTGCGGGCTTTCGCTAGTTGCAGCGAGCAGGGGGCTACTCTTCGTTGCAGTGTGCGGGCTTCTCATTGCGGTGGCTTCTCTTGTAGCAGAGCACGCGCTCTAGGCACGCGGGCTCAGTAGTTGTGGCTCGTGGGCTCTAGAGCTCAGGCTCAGTAGTTGTGGCGTACGGGCCTAGTTGTTCTGTGTCATGTGGGATCTTCCCGGACCAGTTATCGAACTCGTGTCCCCTGCATTGGCAAGCGGATTCTCAACCACTGCGCCACTAGGGAAGCCCTGCAATCAATTTAAATAGACTAACACACTGCACGTGTTCCAGTAATAATTGATATAATTTGATATATGGATGAATTAAATTAACTCCTAAACTGGTAAGAGTACTGATTCAGACCATAGTTGTTTTTGGTAGCAGTACATTTAAAACTCTTGACATTTGATACAGATAAAATATTTTAGTATCTAAGCTTACCATACTAGTTGAGCAATGCCAATTATTTATTTTTTTTAACATCCTTATTGGAGTATAATTGCTTTACAATGTTGTGTTAGTTGCTGCTGTATAACAAAGTGAATCAGCTATATGTATACATATATCCCCATATCTTCTCCCTCTTGCGTCTCCCTCCCACCCTCCCTATCCCACCCCTTTAGGTGGACACAAAGCACTGAGCTGATCTCCCTATGCTATAGCAATGCCAATTATAATACAGATAGTTTGGAAAAAGTAAAAATATAAGGACATATTTATATGACTTTTAAATATTACCACAAAAATAGCCATTTCTCAGGAGGTCTTTTTCAGCTGTTATGCTGTACTGTATTATGAACCTTTAACCATTGATCAGTATTAATCAGAATTATTGATCAGAATTAGTCATTAACACTACTGAACTAACTGTGTCTACCTCTTTTTCAGTAGCCCTGATGTTTTGGTCATATAGTTGTAGCCATTGTATCAACCCCACTGCCTTAAATGTGCTTCCATTCCAGATGGAAGTCAGTCCCATTAAGCAAATTTCTGTTAAACACTTTGTGTTGAGTATAGTGATGTCTTCCTAGCTACAGTTCCTGTTGTACAAAATTCTACATATGTGTATTTATGTACTTGTGCTTTTCCCACAAATGTGAGAATTTAGGATACTATATTTGTAAGCATATGTGTGATTTTTCTTGAGGATAATTTTTAAAATTACAAGAAAACATGGGATCTTGGGAAGAGAAAAAGGAGGTAAAATATATAGAAGAGAGGTTTATGTAGATATTTTTCTAATGAAGTGTGGGAAAAATATAGGAAACCAAAGGAAAGAAATCGAGACATGTGAAAGCTTCAGAGTAAGAGTAGTGTTCTACTGTGGTTGTTTGTGCACTGGCATTAAGTTCTCTTAAACATAAAACAATGCATTAGGAAGAGTTTCCAGAATATCTCACAGAATACTGGCATTTTCTCCTTCAATTAACCTAAGTTACATAAGGTAACTGAATCATAAAATTGTAAAACACTGATCATTTGGTGGAGATCCAAGGAAAAATGCTTCTTAAAATGCGTATTTATAACAAAGCAAAAACACATTCATAAGCATCTTGAGAAAATTGATGGGCTAAGGAAATCCCAAATAGTTCTTAGGAAGAGGAGTTGTTATTGAACGAGGCCAATTATTACTATTTAAAAGTACTTAAAATGGGGCTTCCCTGGTGGCGCAGTGGTTAAGAATCCGCCTGCCAATGCAGGGGACATGGATTCGAGCCCTGGTCCAGGAGGGAAGATCCCACATGCTGCATAGCAGCTAAGCCCGTGCGCCACAACTGCTGAGCCCATGTGCCGCGGCTACTGAAGCCTGCGTGCCTAGAGCCCGTGCTCCGCAACAAGAGAAGCCACTGTAATGAGAAGCCCACGCACTGCAATGAAGAGTAGCTCCCGCTCGCCACAACTAGAGAAAGCCCATGCACAGCAACGAAGACCCAATGCAGCCAAAAATAAATAAATAAAATAAATAAATTTATTAAAACAAAAGTACTTAAAATGCCATTAGTTCGTTTATTTAATGAGCTGTTTGTCATTATTTTAGACTCACTTATAGCGACAGTCCCCTAACTGTGCTTTAGCTCTAAGGCCTTAAATACTTCATGCCTGCTTTCTTTTACAGTAACACGTTTTGGGAATATAACTGTTATGTTGATAAGTAATGCTAGGTGAAGGAATAAAGTTAAAACAACTCCAATGCTTGAGGAAAACAGTTATAAATACTAAGAGTATTTATAGCAATGCCCCAAATATAATATGTCCAAAGAGTATTTTATATGAAAAGAATTACATTTCTTGTATTTGAAGTGAGTAAAATATACATGCATCAAAATAGATTCGAGGTAGAACAAAGTAATGCATATAAAGAAAAGCAGAACCAAAAATCAGAAGAAAATGCAGGTGAATATCCAATCTTTGGATAGGAGGAAAGGACCTTTTTTAAATCACAAAAGCAATCAGAAATCAAAGGAAAAAACAGTTGATAATTCTTGTTACATAAAAATTTTTAAGTTTGTAAAAGTTGTGAAGTTTGTTAAAAATTTAAAGAGCAAATAAATTAGAGAAAATATTTGTCCTTAGTATGTCAATATATTTTAAAAATACCCTAATATAATTCAGAAAGGAACCTAAGCAGATTTTTTTAAAAGGAATTATACATAAAAGCTCTACTTTTCTCACTTCCCAAATGTTTTAAAAATTAATTTTCAATTCTGACAAAGATGCAGTGGGTATAAGGTTGCCATATGTAATAAATAAAAATAGGAAGCCCAGTTAGATTTAAATTACACATAAGCAACAAATATGCAATGTTTGGGGCATATTTATATTAAAAGCTTATTTTCTGTTTATCTGAAATTCAAATTTAACTGGCAGCTTTTATTTTTTCTGGCAGTCCTAAGTGTGGACTCCCTCATGTAGCTGGTAGGAGTTCCGATTTTAATAAACTTTTTGGAAAGTAATATGTCATTAATACACCAAGAACCCTAAAAATAGTTATGACTTTTGACTTAATAGTTTTAATTCTGGTAAATTAGATCAAGGAAATAATCAGTTGACTAGAAAGATATGGGTATGAGGAGCTGTATTTGTAATAGAAAATTAGGAACAAATATATAGTAAGGGGGTAGGTTACATAAACATATCTTTGCAATAGGGTATTAAGCAATCCTTAAAAATGAGGTTGAAGAAGAGTGTTGACTTGGAAAGATAAGTGAAAATCATATTACAAAATGGTATAATAGGTGTCCTTTTTCCAAATATATAGAAATAAATCTTAATGTATATACTTCCAAATGGTAACAGTCCCTGAGTATGGATGATGGGGTTATAGCTAATTTTATTTGATTTTTCCTTTTGTTGTACTTGTGCTTTCTGATTTCTGTATAATGAGATGAATTATGTAAGAGTTACAAAAATTATAAATTGTTTACATCTGTACACTAAAAAGTCTCTTGGAGTGGATGTATAATGAAACAAAATCCAGTGGTTTATTACTTACAAGAGATGCATCTAAAAATTATTCAGAAAAATCACAAATGAAACAATGAGCATACTTGTATCAAACTAAGTAAAGCATCAGTATTAATATCATGTTAAGTAGAACTTATAGCAGAAAGCAATGCATAGGATAATTTTAAAATACTGCAATAAAAGATATACCATAGAGAAAAGATAATGACAGCCAGGGGAAGGAAGACTTTTGGAAGTAGAATATGTAATTGAGAAAAAGAGGACATGGCAGACTCCAGAAAACTGACTAAAGAATTTGGAAGAGGTTCTTAACCTGGAACCACTGGTTGAAAAAAATCCAAATGTACAAGGCCCATCACTTCTTAAAAGTAGAACACTGCATAGAAAGCTTTTTGACACAACATAGTTTCATGAAAAGGACTAAAGCTATTGCTGTGAAGTAGACTGGTGAGGAAAATGTGATGTCTGAACCACAACGTAACGCTCTGAATGTTTGGCATATAGGTAAGGTTTTGCAAAATCAGGCCTCTCAGGAAATAGCAGAGATATGTAGCTAGCAGACTTAATACTGGAAAAAAGTGGTACATTTTGGTTAACTAAACCAATTGTAAGTTTGTAATAAGTCTTTTATTTAAAAATTCCAGGAATGCCTAAAAAGATTACAGTCTTGTGCTATACAATAATACTAACTTAGAGAATTCAACAAGGTTTGTTGTTTTAATATACATCTTACTATACAACTATTAGTCTGTCTTCAATTACACAAAAAAGAAATGATGATACTTAGGATTTTAAAAACATAATTAGGGCTTCCCTGGTGGCGCAGTGGTTGAGAGTCTGCCTGCCAGTGCAGGGGACGTGGGTTCGGGCCCTGGTCTGGGGGGATCCCGCATGCCGCGGAGCAACTGGGCCCGTGAGCCACGGCTGCTGAGCCTGCGCGTCTGGAGCCTGTGCTCCGCAACAATAGAGGCCGCGATGGTGAGAGGCCCGTGCACCGCGATGAAGAGTTGCCCCCGCTCGCCGCAACTAGGGAAAGCCCTAGCACAGAAACGAAGACCCAACATAGCAATCAATCAATCAATAAATAAATCTTTAAAAAAAAAAAATTAAAATGGTAGATACCTCAATAAATTTTCCAAAGCAGAAACAATTAACATTCTCATACAGTGAAATAGCCAGTAAATCTCAAAGTGTAAACCCCAGCATGGCTTCAGCATCACTTGGGAACTTGTTAGAAATACAAATTCTAGAGCCCTACCTCGAACCTACTAAATCAGAAACTCTGAGGGTAGGGCCCATGTTTTAAAATTTAAAACTCAGTGTTTTAGCAAGTTCTCCAAGCTATCTTGATGGATGTTAAAGTCTGAGAACCACAAAATTAGATAAGATAATGAAAGTTTAAACAAAAATCCAAGCTTCTTGGAATTAAAAAATAACCATAGTGTCTAAAAGGAAACAAAGAATACAGAAACAGATTCCTCTGAATGTTATCAAATATTGTGAAACTCCTCTGTGCAAAGAAGATACTGTGCTAGACACTTGAGGATTATTAATGAACAAAGGGGTAGAAATACAGCTCTCACTGAGTTTTCATTTTAATGGAATTATGTAATGCTGCTATAGCTAGATTTTTTATTCTATGAGCAAGACTTTTATTAAATAATTTAGAAAATGAAAAAGAAGAAAGCAAAAGGAAGACTACAGTAAAGATAAAAGCAATGATAGTAAATGCATTAGAAAATAGGAAAAAAAAAAGTGAAGAAATCACAAAATAGTAAATGTGGAAAGTCCGGTAAAAATTAGAAGTGATGGAGGTGTTATAACATGTAGAAAACATATGTTAAATATGTATATATAACTTATCACTATCAAATTTGAATTTCATGAAGAGGATGATTTCTAGGAAAATCAAAACTACTTAAAAAAAATCTAATGCTATTCTACCAATAACAGAAAAAGAATTTTTTAAAAGTTACCCAGTTAATTACTTCCCCCAAAAGGCTCTGGTTCTAAATGGTACTGGTGAAATCTTTTATCCTTAAGAGGAATAGATAGATCCATATATAGAACATAGAGAAAAATATAGAAAGATATCCAGTTCATTCTTCTAAGCAAATATAATCATCCTACCAAACCCTTGGAAAAAAGCATGAAAATTATACATCACTTTCACTTATGACTATGCATATGAATAATATAATATTAGCACATAGATTTAATAGTATATATATATTTTTTTAATTAATTTATTTATTTATTTTTGGCTGTGTTGGGTCTTCGTTTCTGTGCGAGGGCTTTCTCTAGTTGCAGCGAGCGGGGGCCACTCTTCATCGCGGTGCGCAGGCCTCTCACTGTCACGGCCTCTCTTGTTGCGGAACACAGGCTCCAGACGCGCAGGCTCAGTAATTGTGGCTCACGGGCCCAGTTGTTCCGCGGCATGTGGGATCTTCCCAGACCAGGGCTCGAACCCGTGTGCCCTGCATTGGCAGGCAGACTCTCAACCACTGCGCCACCAGGGAAGCCCGATTTAATAGTATATTGAAAGAATAATTTACCATGGCCCAAAAGGGTCTGTTCTTTGAATATAAGTATGACAGTTTGCATTACTTACTTTTCACAAATATTCATTCTCCCTTCCCCACGCTGTTGAAGGAGTATATTTCTATACCTCATTGATGCTGTGCTTGACCATGTGACTTGCTTTGGCCAGTGGAATCTGAATCATTGTCAGATTTGCCATTTTCAAGCACAAGCATTAAGAACAGTTCCATGATTCATCTCAACCCATCTTTTCTCCTCTGTTATGATTACTGTTGCTCCTTCAACCTGGACACAGGAGGAAAACAGTGGAGCTGACCTACAGTCAACCTGCAGGCTGTAATAGAGCTTGCAGTCTACAGCCGTGATGTAACATGTTTGTGTTACAAAGATTTGGGGGTTTTTTTGGTTACTGCAGCAGAAGCTAATATAATAAGGATGCTTCAATATCAAGAAATGTATTGATATCACATTGTATCAATAGGTAAAATAAAATCATGTACTGTTTTATCCATTGTATTTACAAAATCATTTAGTGGAATTCTATACTTAAATGTTTTTTGAAAAGCATAACTTAGAAGACTAATTCCTTCACATGTTAAGATGTGTATTTCAAACCAATGCCCATTTTAACCTTATTTAAAAATAAAATACTAAGTCATTCCTTTTAAAACTGGGATAAATAGGGAATTCTGCTCTCACCAATTTTTACATTGAAGTGTTTTGCAAATTCTAGAGAAGGTAGTAGGAATGTAGTGGAGGAGAGAAAGTATTATTAACAGAGGATATGCTGGCTTAACTAGGAAGTTGCAATGACTTACTGAAGACTCTGTTATGATGCCCATTGGGAGACCACACCCTGAAAGGATGGAGTTCTTTTTTACATGATATGTAAATGCTTTAAATTAGAGACTGGGACTTCCCTGGTGGCGCAGTGGTTAAGAATCCGCCTGCCAATTTAGGGGACATGGGTTTGATCCCTGGTCCGGGAAGATCCCACATGCTGTGGAGCAACTAAGCCCATCCGCCACAACTACTGAGCCCGCGCGCCTAGAGCCCGTGTTCCACAACAAGAGAAGCTACCACAATGAGAAGCCCGCTCACCGCAGCAAAGAGTAGCCCCTGCTCGCCACAACTAGAGAAAGCCTGTGCGTAGCAACGAAGATGCAACACAGCCAAAAATAAATAAACAAACAAAAAAATAAATTAAAAAAAATATCAGAGACCATTACACGGTGCTGTTTCCCTCATAGACTACATGGTTCTAGAAATTAAGAAGTGAATGTGTAATAACTCACTTGCAGAATTTCTGCTTTCCATACCACAGCTTTGAGCGCTTCTGGTTTAGAGTTCTTAGTCCTCAAGCACAGAATGCTTCCATCAGGGACACAACAATGATTCCATTTAATTGGAAGATGATACTTCCGACTAGCAATTTGGGACTCCTATGTCACTGAACCAACACAGAAAGAAAAAAAAAAAAAAAGATGCAGTGATTAATCTATGCTACAATGTAAAAATTGGGTTGGAGGCAAAAAGGACTATGTTTGGATCCTAGGAGATTCTCAGGGGGCACATCTTATTACTTCCATGCCCAATAGTAAAGGTAAATGTAAAACTATAGCAACCAAAAAAGGCGGAACAATTGAGGATGCACACCCTTCAGGAATGAAGGTTGGGTCACTCAGGTAAAGGGCTCAGAGCAGTCAAGGTTTTGGCTGAGGGTAAGGGAAAGATGGAATGGGTAAAGAAGAAATCCATAGATACCATCTACAGCTGTGACACTAATTACAGAAATGAGTATCACCTTTGCATATTTTCTCCTTGCTATATGCATGTGTTTATATATACTAACCATTTTCTTCTCTCTCATTTTTATTTTTATATACAAGCTTCTGGAAACAACTTTATGATTTAGTCTTTGGGTAACAGAATATTCGGTGAAACTGTGACTAAATTTGAGGATTTTTTACTATAGCCTGTGATGGACACATTAACTGTTCGGACTGTGTATGTATCTTTCATTTTGGGGAAAGGGGGAGAGCTTTTATACTTGTAAGGTGGATAGCTGTATCATGTTTGTTGGAAATATATTTTGTTGCTATATAGGAATTAAAATGTGTGTAGAAAGTTGCATATGGAAATGAATGACCAAAGGAATGAAATGTGCCCATTATCAATATATTGCCTCTCAGTTCCAAATCTCCCTTCCTTTCCTGTTCTATGAAAATGGATTTGGGACCTTTAAACTTTTTTTTTAACTTTTTTTTTTTTTTTTTTTCCCTTTGCCAGCTGTCAATAAAGTTTGTCAGCAGAGGGTACTGGAAAGGCATTGTAGGAAGAAAGGGTTTTCCTTCCTGGTTCCAGTAAGCCCACTTGGTAGATTCATGTTGCCTGTGTGGCTTCTCCAGCTCCCAGCTCTTGCAGTACAGGCAGCTATTCCAGCTCCCAGCTCCGGAATTACATGACAGTCAGCAGTGCCCACCGGCTAGCAGCTACCCCCTCCCTGGCAATTCCCATTGGGTAATTTTGTATCAGAGTGTCTCCAGGGATATACTTCTCTATGAAAAGATGTTACCAGCACCCTAGTGGGGGATTTCCAGCAAGTTTTGCTGGTGCAGCTCCACAGTGACTTCTCTGTCATTCAGTGAGCCATGGTCATGCCCACTTCAACAAGGTCTGAATCTCAGATGGGAGGGAGGGGGTCTTTCCTTAGGTACACCATCTCAGCTCTAGGGATAGTGGCTTCTCCTTATATCTCCAATTCTGTAGTTTTTAAGAGGTTTTGTTTATTTTTTTACTAGTCAATTCTTCATTCTTTGAATACTCAGCTATATGTAATAATTCTTTATATTAAATCTGTTCAAATTGCTATATGGTTTCTCTCTCTCTAGGGTATGAATTCTGAAGAACAGAAAGAAAAATGAACAGTCTCAGAGACCTGTAGGACACATGAGCATACAAACATGTATATATCAGGAGCCTTAGAAAGGAGAGAGATAGAAGAATGTGTGAGGTAAGAAAATTTGTGAAGAAAAGATGACCCCAAACTTTCCAAATTTGATGGAAAATTTTAATCTATGTATCCAAGAAGCTCAATGAGCTTTAAAGAGTATTAACCAAAAGAAATCCATACCAAGATACATTAGTCAAACTGTCGAAAGCCAAAAACAAAGAGAACATCTTGAATCCAGCAAGAGAAAAATGACCCATCATATACAGTGCAACCACAATAAGATTAAGAGCTGACTTCTCATCAGAAACAGGGGCCAGAAAGCAGCAGGATGACATATTCAAAGAAAAAACTGTCAACCAAGAATTCAATATTCAGCAAAACTACACTTCAAAAAAATGAAAAAGGAATAAAGAAATTCTCAGATAAAGAGAATTTGTTGTTAGCAGATTTGCCTTACAAGAAATACTAAAGAAGATCTTCAGGCTGAACAGAAATGACAGCAGATGGAACTTGAATCCACATGAACAAATGAAGAACAATGGAAAAAGTAATTACGTTAAAAGACATGGACGACCTTAAATGCATATTACTGAATGAAAGAAGCCAATCTGAAAAGGCTCCATACTGTATGATTCCAACTATATTACATTCTAGAAAAGGCAAAATATGGAGATTGTCAAAAGATCAGTGATTGCAGGGAGGCTGGAGAGAGATTAATAGGTAGAGCGCAGAATGATTTTTGAGAGTGAAAATACTATGTTGTGATATTTTAATGATGGATGCATGTCATTATACATTGGTCCAAACCCACAGAATGTACAACACCAAGAGTGAACCCTAAGGTAAACTGTGGACATTGGGTGATGTGATGTGTCAGTGTAGGTTCATCCTTGGTAACATATGTACCATTCTGGTGAGTGATGTTGATAATGGGGGAGGCTCTCTATGCCTATGTGGGAGCAGGGGGTATATGGGAAATCTCTGTACCTCCTTCTCAAATTTGGGTTGTAAGCCTAAAACTTCCATAAAACAAAGTCTATGGAAAGAAATGTAATTACAGAGGTAAATATAAAGGACTATATAAATACTTGTTTTTTGTCTTTTATTCTCTTAACTGATTTAAAAGATAATTGCATAAGACAATAAAACTGTGTTATTGGGCTTATATACAGATAAGATATGTGACAATAATAACATGAGGGGGGAGGAAATGGAGCTATATTGGAGCAAAATTTCTATATTTTACTGGCATTAAATTAGTATTAATCTGAAGTAGATTGTGATTACTTATAGTAGATTGTACTAAATTAGATTATTGTAAAGCCAAGAACAACCACTAAGAAAACTTTAAACTCCCCCCAAAAAAGGAATTAAAGTGGTATACTAAAAAAATCTATTTAACATAAAAGAAGACAGTAAAAGAAAAACAGAGGACACAGAAGTCTTGAGACATATTGAAAACAAATACCAAAGTAGCATAAGTCCAACTAATCAATATTTTCATTGCATGTAAATAGGGTAAATCCTTCAATCAAAAGGCAGAGATTGTCAGACTGCATCAAAACAAAACAAAACAAGATCTAACTATATGCTGTCTACAAGAGACAGGTTTTAAATTCAAAGATACAAGTAGACAAAGTTAAAATACGGGAAAAAGATACACCACACAGACAGTAACCATAAAAGAGCTGGAGTAAATATTCTAATATCACAAAAAATATACATTAAGACAAAAAACACTTGGACAAAGAGGGACATTTCATAATGATAAAATGGTCAGTTCAATAGGAAAATAGAATAGTTATGAATGTATACATAATCAACATATATCCCCCAAGTACAGGAGTCAATAAATGACAGAATTAAAGAGAGAAATAGACAATAATAGTTGGAGACTTCAATGATCCAGTCTCAATAATTGATAGCACAACTAGATGGAAAATCATCAAGAATATCTTTTATATCACTTAACATTTAATGCTGTCAGCCAACTTGACCTGACATTTATAGAACACTCTAGCAGTGAAATGAAAGCAAGATGCATGTTTTTTCCAAGTGTATGTGGGTGTTCTCCAAAATAGAGCACATGCTAGACCATAAAACATTTCAGTATATTTAAAAGAACTACAATTATATAAAGTAAGTTCTCCAACTGTAACAGAAACAAATTAGAAATCAACAAAAAGGGAAATCTTTTTGTGGTGACAGAAATGTTCTAAGAGTGGCTTGTGGTGCTGGTTGAACAGCTCTGTAATTTATTTTAAAAAAATCATTGAATTGTATACTTAAAATATAAATTATACTTCAGTAAACCTGTTTAAAAATTAATGAAAGGGGAGTCACAGTCACCATAGCAACAAGAGTATAAACTTTTAGAATACCTTTAATGAGAAGTATTTGTGGCCTATATGAATAAAAAATGATAGAGCTTTGAGAGAATTAGAAGTAGAAATTATGCTTCTGTATATCAAAAATAATGCTTCAAGGAAGTCAGCTACTTCCAAATTATTTTATAGATTTAATGCAATTCCAGTGAAAATCATAATGAAATTTTGATTTGGTTTGCTTTTCAACTTGGCACAATCATCCTAAAGTTCATCTGGAAGGTTAAATACACATAAAAAATGTACAGAATATTTTGAAAGAAAGAGAAATGAGTTACACAAGATATACTAGACATTGAACCATATTTTAAAACTATATCTAAAATATTGTAATGCTGATATAGGAATAGAACAATAGTTAAATGAAATATCCAAGAAATATAACATTTTACATATCTTAGTACATATTAAAAGACTACAGCATAATTTGGAATAAATAATTCGGTAATTTTTATTGAAATAAATAGTTGAATTTAACCTTGCAATTACACTCTTGGGACTGTCTTTTATGGAAATAATCCTAAAATGGGGTAGGGTAAAAATATTAATTGTAGCTTTATTCATAATTATGTAAAATTTGAAACAACCTAAACACTGAGTAGGGGATTAGTTAAG
This sequence comes from Balaenoptera borealis, assembly GCF_965194805.1. Classification (NCBI taxonomy): domain Eukaryota; kingdom Metazoa; phylum Chordata; class Mammalia; order Artiodactyla; family Balaenopteridae; genus Balaenoptera; species Balaenoptera borealis. Next base: position 11,005,420 of record NC_138877.1, read on the forward strand.
ATAACCATAGTTAATTTACAACTCACAAGTAGGAATATTATGCTGTTATTAAAATGATTATAACTAATATGTCATTATAAGGGATAATGCTTGTGAATTTTATGTTAAGTGAAATATAGGAAGTAAAATCACATAAATGGTGTGATTCTGACTACAGAAACATAAAGATAACTGTGTAAAGGGAATAATAGGAAATACATATACCAATATGTTAATTGTAATTGTGTTTTATTGTAGTCTGAGTAGAATTTTTTTTTTTAATTTTATTTATTTATTTATTTATTTATTTATGGCTGTGTTGGATCTTGTGATTCCTTCATCAAGGATTTGTTATGTGTTAGGAATTCTGTTAGGCACATTAAAGATATAAATGCATTATCTCATTTGTTCTTCATATCTGCCCAATAAGTTAGAAGTTGTCATACTCATTTCACAGCTGGGAGAAGTGAGGTCCAGAAAGATTGAGCTGGCTGGATATGACTGAGAAGAAAAGCCTTGGGGTTGCAAATTCCCCAGAGAGAAAGTTAAGTCACGTGCCAGTAAATGTTGGGATTAGGATAGAAAATGTGTGGTTTATTATAAAGAGTGTCCCGTTAGTTTGTAAATTTTAAGTGTGCAAATTTTAAAAGTGCACCTGGGTTTTTCTGGATTCATGTTAGATATTTTGATATAGTAGGTCTGGAATGGGGCCCAGGAATCTTCATTTACAACAAGAGCCCCAGGGGATTCTGAGCTTGTGGTCTGAGGACCACAGTTCGAGAGACTAGCTAATGTTCTGAAGTAACTATGGAAAGATATTGTGAAGTAATCACAGAAGGTTTTAAAATGTGCTTAAGGTCATATATAGCAAGCTAGTACCTGAACTGAAACTAGTATCTAGCTACCCTGACACTTAATCCATTGCTCTTTTTCAATCCAGAGACCTCAGACCTAGGTTTTCTCTGAGCCCAGCATCCAGTCAGCTGGGCCTCAGCAAAGCTGCTGTAGGGGAGAAGCCTTGTTTATTGTAAGGTGGAGCCCAGACCAGCTGAGAAGCTGGATGGCTCTAATTGCATAAACTTTTCTCGTGAAATTTCTCGAAAAGAAAAGAGTTACCCTGTTAGGTATAAACCTCTTTTCTTATGAAATTTTGTTGTAATTGGAAGGACTGTTTTTGCTATAAATTTCAATGCCCTGGTTAAATTCTCACGAAGTTCTAGTGCTGTTCTGAAATATTTTCTAAGTTGTTGATCATCCTAAACAACTGTTCCTCTTCAGTCCTACCCATGCATAGCCAGATGTTTCTAGAGAATAGTGAGCTAATGGAAAGAGCAAAACTTTGCAGTCAGAAAATATTGGTTGTGTCTTGTCATGCTGTTTACCAGCTAAGGGACTCTGGGCAAATCCCTGATCCTCTCCATACTTTAATATCTTCACTTAAAAACTTGAGAGAAAGGTATTAGTGCTTAATATCAGAATTCGGGTAAAAGGATTTTGCTGATTGCTCTGTGATATTCAATCTTTAGTTAGTATTAGGTTCATTTTTGTTTTTTTTAAGTATTTATTTATTTATATATGGCTGTGTTGGGTCTTCGTTTCTGTGCGAGGGCTTTCTCTAGTTGTGGCAAGCGGGGGCCACTCTTCATCGCGGTGCGCGGGCCTCTCACTATCGCGGCCTCTCTTGTTGCGGAGCACAGGCTCCAGACGCGCAGGCTCAGTAATTGTGGCTCACGGGCCCAGCTGCTCCGCGGCACGTGAGATCTTCCCAGACCAGGGCTCGAACCCGTGTCCCCTGCATTGGCAGGCAGACTCTCAACCACTGCACCACCAGGGAAGCCCTGGGTTCATTTTTATAGTCTGATGCTACCATATTCATTTCTGAAGCCCCAGATTTGGGGATAATCATGTTTCTTCCTCAGAAACATATGTGACACAACAGTGGAGCTGACTGTGGAGCTTTCTTAGACACAGGTTTCTTAACTGGTGAGGCAAGAAGTGGTGAAAGTAATAACGAATGAAGGTTAATGATGTTGTATTTGCTGTTAAGACTGGCATTTTGCACAATGTAATGGACTCTCAGTATATCAGATTTCTTGTAGAGAAATTCATAAAGAAATGGAAGTTATAAAATCAAGATGATGCTTACTTGTTCTTTTGGAATAATGATGTTTAGATACTCGTAAAGGATGCTGTCAGTGTTTATTCATCCCCTTCCTGCCTCCCTTCCCTTTTTCCTTCCTTCCTTTTATTTCTCACTTATTTATTCCCATTCTGGAAATGACTTATAAAAATAATTTTAAACATTCTGGGTTTGTGGCGGGTCTATCAACTTCTACATGCTTAAATTATCTTGATAATGAATTAGAGACTTAGGTAAAGAAAGACTCCTGCTTCTTACCTGAAGTAGACATTTGGTGATTCATCATGTGAAAAGAGAAAAGTATTTATCAAAGCAACACCAGCTAGATGAAATCATCCTACCTCTCATTCAGTCTGTAGGGCACCATTGAGTACAGTAAGTTAACGCGAGATAAGATATCTTGTGCAAAGAAATCCTTAATGTTTCTTGTTTAGCCATAGATATATAAATTAGGATACTGTGTTGCTCATTTAGAAACTTAAATAAACTGAACTTGATATTTTAAAATTCAGACTTCACTTTGGCATTTAAATGACTTGTGATTATTTCCAAGAAATGATTATTTCCAAGTAGCATAATAATCCTATACAGATCCAGAAAAGAAAAATCTCCTTTTGAAGTTGCATATAGTATTCTACAAAAATGTTTTTAAAAGTCTTGTAACCATTAATTTTGCAATGACCTTATTCAGGGAAATGATTGCTTGCTTTTCTGAAGTTTATGAATTCAAATTCTTGATAAGATTTACTGTTTTATTATTTGTTATACTTTCTTCAGGACGGTAATTGTGTCTTATTTATCTTTATAATCCCAGTACTAGCACTGTGTATACTGTATACTGGGTGGTCTGGAAATGTTTTTTGAACTGCTACTTTGTTCTTTATTGGAAACTCAGAATGGGAAGCTTTGGGAAGTTTCTTTATAATGTTATGTTTTATTTCCTCAAAGTACCACCTATTTTTTCCAGCTGAAAGAAGTTCCATTTAAGCACAAAACTTGACATTCAGATACACCTTAGCTTTGAAAGGATTTGAATACAATTGGAATACAGTAAAGCTAGAGAAGAGAGAAGTTAAGGTGCCTCAAAATATCATGTAATTGGTTTTATGGACTAAATGTGTTCTCCCTAAAATCATATGTTGAAGCACTAACCCCCAATGTGAGTATTAGGTGGTGAGGCCTTTGGGAGGTAATTAGGTTTAGATGAGGTCATGATGGTAGAGTCCCCATAATGAGATTAGTGCCCTTCTAAGAAGATGAAGAGACACCAGAGCTTCTTCTCTCTGCCATATAGGGACACAGGGAGAAGACAACCATCTATGAACCAGGAAGAGAGCCCTCACCGAGAACCAAATTTACTGGTGCCTCGATCTTGGACTTTCCAGTCTCCAGAACTGTGAGAAATTCATGTCTGTTGTTTAAACCACCCTGTCTATGGTATTTTATTATATAAGTGTGAACTATATGTGGATATTATTTTCAGGTTCTGGGAGCTTGATATAAATTAAGGCAATCACTTACATTGTAGGTAGTATCCTAAGAATAGAATATATTTACTTACCTGTCTACCCAGCTATGCCACACTGTAACTTTTTTGAAAATTTTTTTACATAAAAATTTTTTTCACAAACAGAACTTTAACTTGGTTTGAAAACTTAAATTCAAAGGTTTTAGTTTAGACTTTTTTAAAAAGGCCAAAACGGTCTCTATATAGACTGTTTCAAAACATAATATCTTAAGGAAACAGAGGAAATTATTTAAAAGGGAAAAGAATTAGCTTTCAAAAGAAGAAAGGACTGCTTTTGTTTGTTTTTCCCCCTTTCCACAGAATCTAGGATAACTAAAAACATGGGAAATGCCACCTGAAAATGTGGGAGAATTGAATAATAAATCTGGTGAACATTGGGCCACAGTAAAGGGGTCCTTTCAGGCATCATAAAAATTGTTGCCAGGTGAAGTTGAACAGGTCTTGGCAGCAACATCCCAGAGAGAACCAACCACCTTAGAGAGTATATAACTAAAGAATCCATTTGTGCACACAAGCTATCCACCATTTAAAAATTCTTAAAACCCCTCATTGCTCATCTTTAATTTAAATATATATATTTCAGAATCAGTAACATCATCAGGTAAGTTTTAGCTTTTTACTTTTAGGCATTGGTTAGACTGAAAGGATTTAGAAACAAAATCAGAGCCCTTCAAATAAAGTCCCACACAAATGCAATTTTGTGTTTGGTTTGAGTTCTTTCCATGTCTCTTCTGCAATCTGTTGACAATAGTTCCACAGACTTAATTCTTTGTATGGATGGTGTATTTTTCTCAATGCCTTCAGTGTAGGCATTAATAAGCTTTAGAAAAGTGTTATTTCTCTCTAAGGCCACTGTTGCTGCCATTGCATTAAAAAAAAATGCTTAAGAATCTTGTCTTTCTGTGTTACCTCCTTAACTTTGTTCAGTTTTTTCTTTGAGTTTGCTATAGAAGTTCATAAGTTTGTAAAGTTATTAATCCAGATAAACTTGGAAGGATTTTTCTTTTTTGGTCTGGATTCCTAACAGATAGATGCTAGCTTTGCACAAAGATGAAATCCTGAATGTTGTTAATTTAGATTAAAAAAAGAAGAAAAAGAAAAGAAATGATCTATAGGACTTAGAGTTCAAAACCTTTGCAAAGAACCTGAACAGGTTTTTGACACTCTGATAAAACTTATTTACTTGAGTTCTTTTATTCCGTTTGTTCTACAGCTGTTTGCTTCCAGATTGAAGGTGTTTTTCCCTTGATAGACTCTGTGTGCAGTCCCTGTGATTATTGCCAGAAATACTCTTTCCTGTTATTTTTTTAATTGTATTACTTAGAAATGCTTCTTTTCCTCCATTACATTTCTTCTGTTTTTAAAATGTCTTTGTGGGTGACTTTAAATGTGTATTACAAATTGGATTTGAGAGATCTGTGCTGGCGTACCTGGCTGAAGGTCTTTACTGCCTTCTGCCAGTGTATCAAGTTCAGTGAATAGCCATGAAACTTCAGATTGCTCTTCATTTTAAATCCCCTAAATTAGCTGCTTTTGAGCACTACTTGCTAATCCCTTGCAATCCAAAGTCATCAAAAAATCATACTGTAATGCTTTTTGTACAATACAGAGATAATTTACAGCATTAGTCAAACAGTTTCAAAGGTGTCATTATTTGATAATAACCCCACCCCAGGGCCGTTATTGTACCATGTAATGTGACTAATGCACTGTCATTTCTTTCTGCTGAAACCACAACCACAAATTGAAGAGTAACACAATCTAGCCTTTGGTTTTCTCAGTCAGCCTGAAAAAACTGGTCATATTTTTAAACTTTAGCAGCTTAATATCTCACTTCAAGTTTTTTAAAAATATTCATAGCTGAGATAGCATTTCCATTGCCATCTGAGTATAATAGATGGTTTATATTCTTGAACGTTATTTGGTTCTGAACCTCGTTTCAGTGTTACCTTTTTCTTATGAGATCTAGAGCCAGTGTAAATTTTGGGTTTAATGTGTGTAAGTGGTGATTTTTGAAGATATTATATCCAAATTTAAAAAGTCAAATCTTCACATTTATTTCAGCTATTTCCTATGGGCTTTTTTTTTTTTTTTTTAAACTGAGAAAGCTCTTTCATCCATAATTTTCTTTATGACCGTGCCCTCAAGTGACTGTAAACCTCTGTTTATTCTCCAGTGTGGCTACATGTACCTCTTAGCCTATATAGCCTTATTTTATTTTTCTCTTTGCCTAGAATAACCTTTTTCCATTCCCATGTGTTCATTGTCTGTCCAACACTTAAGCCCAGGTCAAATGGCACTTCCTCCATGATGCTTTCCTGGATTCTCCACAAAAAATAATAAATCTCTTTTTCTTCTGAAATCATATAGTACTTTTAACTTCTCATGCTTAATAATTAGGAAAAGTTTTAAAATGTATACTTCTAAACTCTCCAAAGGTCAGGGATCCTGTCTTATTCATTCTGGAGTGCAAAACTATCACTATATGTTGGTTAAAAAAATGAACTATGCATATAGCAAAACAATGTTAATTTTGTGGGTAAAAGGACAGATTTACCTAAAATGACGCATTAAAAAAAATTGAAACCATGTTTTACAAATATGCTATATGATAAAAATATCAACTAATAATTATAAGTAAAATTATATAAATTTTAGAGGATTTCCTAGCATGATAGTTGGGAGTTGAGAAGAGAAAAACAACCAAGGAAACCCTGTCACCAAGAATTATATTGAGCATAAGTGTTGCAGGAGCTGTTAAGAATGAACGGGGTAAGATACTGCTAAGGATTTTTTCACTGTTTATTTTTTTAAAGTCAGCCACTTTGTTGCTTTTGGTCAAATTAAAAAATAAAGATTTAAAAAAGTTGTATTTTGATAAATTATGTAATCTATTTGGTGACTGTAAATAGAGAGCTATACCAGTAAAGTTTAAAGAAAGCAAATTCCCCATGGATTCTGGAATCTTTGCATACCACTGTGATCAATGACCTGTGCCTCTGAACCTGGGAATGGAGAGAGCATGAGAACGTCAATTGCCCATAGGCTCCTGCAGATTCTAACTCAGCCCAGGACTCTGCCTCAAAACAGATCAAAAGATTGCATAGATGGGAATCATTATTGTCATTAACCTCAACTCATAGCCAGGGACTTGATCCAGAATTTCCTAGCTATTCTCTTCCTTCTCTAATAAGCAACTTCCTAGTTATTCATCCTTCAAGACCCAAATCAATGCCACCTTCTTTGGAAGCCTTTGCCATGCCTGATTACTTTCTCCTTTGTGCTCTTAAAGCACTTGTACCTGTACCTGTTACAGAACGTACCACAATGTTTATACCTCCTCACCTTCTCTAACGGCCTAGACTCAGAGACTAAGTCTAGATTTCCGTACAAGTTCAGCCACTAGCACAGTTTCTGGCATTTCTGAAGACCCTGTATAAGCAAAGATTTTCCCCTTTCATAATCATAGCACTTCATTTTATGTTAAACATTGTGTACTATTGTTTTTAAGGCTGCTCTCACTTTCATTTCTATGGAGGCTGCAAAGAAGAGGTGTGGAAGCTCACATTATCAAGGGCATGGTGAATACAGCCAGTTTCCCCAAGCCTCCTGAAAATTATTTGTCAAAGTAACCTGGGAGAAGTGAGAAATTTGCCAGGTCAGAGACATCTAGTTCCCAGCTGGAGGTTTTTTATAGAATTAGGCAATAGAAGGGGTACTGCCCTCAGGTGCTACCTATTACTAGGCAATCCTTGCAGTGTCCGAATTCCATCCTTCCATAGTCGATTTCTCATTTCATCTAGCTTATAGCAGGCCTGCTATCACTTACCATATTATATAGGTTCTAGCATGTACACTAAATAATTTTGTATTGTGGCTTCAGTTTTCAGCTTCTTAGTTGTCTAATTTGATGGTTCAGTAATCTCTTATTCTTCTATATCTTAAACAAGCCATTGAGTGCCCTTCCTATATTCCCACAGTGCAATTCTTGTGCGTTACTGCACTCATTGGCTTTTTTCCAAAAATTTATTTAAGCTTCACTTGGTCATGGTTTAAAGATATATTGCTGAAGCAGAATGCTTCCGCCCTGCCTGGTGCCTACACCCACCACTAATATTTTGGTTCCAAGAAATAAATACAAAGGCCCAACTCTTAAATAAGACTCCTAGCAAATATTCTGATACGAATAACAAACACAAAATAAGACTGAAAATGGCTAAATTTTAACTGGAGAGCGCAGTGAAGAATGATGACATCTTTGTGAAAACAACTAATAGTGATCCAGGGAAAATTAGATCTAGTGTAAGTAATAAACACAAAATATAACTGACAACAGCTAAAACTGCACAAGGTGGAATCTGTTATAGACTATAAATCAACAGAAGAATTAAAGTTTGGTAATATTTAGATTATAAAACATGGAATTTCATAGAAATAATGGCCAAAAGAGCACATTTACAGTGGTCAAGCTATAATTGATAAAACTTAATATGGACAAAAATTGTTCCAGGGGTCCAATCTTCAGTTAATTTATATAGAAAAGTGATAGCAATGGATCATTTCAGAAAAATTAAAATGAAAGTGGACAAAACTAAAAGTGGCTCAACTGCATTGTATAGAGAATTGATCTATTGGCTAATAAAATTTTCTCTGGTATTTTTTCATCAGAGTCAGTATACTTTGTTTGAAACACTTGTGCTTATAAAAACAGGGTCAGAACATCCCCAGTGTCAAAATAGCTGGGTCAAATGCCCTGTGCACATCTCATGCTGGGAGTCCCCCTTCTCTTGAAATCACTGATGCTTCTCTTAGAAGTCACTACATAGGGCCATACATCACTAACTATTAATAAAATGTCAAAATGTGTTTGTGGGTTTGCATATCTTTAGGAAATGAAGAGATTGTTTTTAAAGATATTGGTATTTAGGGATTTCAGTCTTTGTCCATCATTTAAATGAATATTTAGGATATTTTACAGCATGAGGTGTTAGGGAGAAAACACCTGGGAAACTAAACTGACTTTGTTGAACAGGCATTATTAACTTAGAGGCATTATTCCTCAGTAGTAGTTCCCAGTCACTCTGCAGTATGGAGTCTTTTATCACGATGTGTGTTTCTATGGGGACTCCAGCCATCTTGCTTTGGTACTTACAGTAAATCATGATGAAGACAAAGAGAGGAAGCTTGGGCTTGCAGAGAGGGTAGTAAACAGGTATGGAAAGCCTGGGATGAACTTCAGAAATGCCAGTGATGACTGGGGGCTTGATTTGGTGGCAGTGGTAGGTAAGCTACCATCTAGCTCACTGGGGTCAAATGACTTTTGTAAAGTTCTGTAAGGTGATTAGTACACTCCTGGGGCAATTATTTGTAATAAAATGCTAGAAAGAAGAGCTCTGAAACTTAAGTAGTTCCTAGGGATATCAAACATTTAAGAGAAATCGTATAGTGCCAGAGGTAAGCTATCAATTTAATTTCACTTGTGGTCCAGTCTAGCTTTGGTACCATGGTGTCCCCTGTCTGCACAGGGCTGCTATCTAGCACCAGGCACTAAATAATTGAGTAAGAATTAGTTTCTTGGGTTGTTGAATATATCAGAAAGTCCCAGCATATGAATGAGGGGATTAAAGAGTGAATACACTAAATGTATTAGGTTGTCTATTTAATATATTTATAAGGCCTCAACATAATTTACAGAGTTTGCATGTAGCTGTATATTTATCCAAGGGAGATTTGTTACCTTACGTTTCAAAAAGATTTACTGATTGTGTGTTTATATACAGTTATATATATGTATGTGTGTGTGTGTGTGTGTGTATGTGTATCCATCTAGTGATGCGTTGTTACCTAGTTACAGTAGGGTTGCTTTCATATATGTCTATATAAAATTTAGAATAAACTGAATAAGAAATATATTTGAGCTTTATTTTTGGACAGAATTATTCTAATGACATATTAAGCTAAGCAATCTATTTTTCCTATATATCTGCCTTACAAATTTTTAAACTACCAATAACCATTACTGTCTTAATAGAAATCACAATTATAACAGTGTAAGAGAAAATGAATACGGGAACTTCTCTTTGGGTAAACTAGCAATTCTGATTTAACTGAGTGTAAATAGCCAAAAGCCCAGTTTATTTAACATCAGGTCTAGAAAAATCTTGTAAAACTCAAATAATCTTGTATATGATGTTGTATCAATGTTATTCTTTGTCAAAAAGCAAGAAGAGCAATGTAAACTTTAGTGCTACTTCCCATTTACATCTCACTGGTAAAAGTGTAAAATGGTCAAATACTTTGAAGAACCGTTTGACAATATTAAATATGACTGTAAATATATATAAATGTCATGACATGAAGAGCTTATGCAGATTAGTAAGAAAAAAACCATCTCCAGGAAGCCCTCACTGAAGGGAGGGTCTATGGTTAATAATGGGAATGATTCTAAAGAAATTTTAAGGATTTAATACTTTTATATAATAATTAGGTCATGAAGTTAGAGGAAAAAACCATTAAATGAGGAGAAAGTGAATAGAAAGTAAGCTTCAGCATATAGAGGTAACATCTTAGTTAGAAAAAAGGTTTGAAAAAAGCCTGCATCAGTCAGGAAATGATAATTACAGGAGTATTTCATCATGAATTTAAAGTGTAATGGATTTACATTATTTGACTTTCAAACTATAATATACAGTATAAATTATACCAATTATTTTTTGTACTGTATTTATTTTGGTTATGATAAAATGGCAACAGAATAAATTATTAACTAAACTTTGAGACAAATATTAATTTTCCATTTGATTAGTAGGTTAAAATACAGATAAAATAAAATGAATAAAGAGAGTTATGCTTCTTTGTGTTAAAAATCTGCTATCTAAAGAAAAAGCCAGCATGTGGCTATTTCTAAGCACAAGTTTAATGTAATGACTATTCTGTTTCATTGGCTCTTTTTAAGCTAGGCCTCCCTCTGGCACTGCATCAATAAAGGGATTAGTGAAAAAATATGGGACAGGAAGTCACAGTTCCTAACATCCAGCTGCTTATTCTCAAGTGCAAGTTATATTATTGAGGACTTGATTTTTCTATCAGTTGGATGGTAATACCATTGATCTTGGCACAGAATAAGCAAAATTTTGGAATGTATCAAGATACCGATAGATGGTTTAAACTTTGTAATTTATGTTACCAATTTTACCCCCATATAAAAGCTTACTAATGACCTTCTTTTCCCTCATTTTTCTTGACAAGAGTATTATAATGCATTAAAACAGAATGTAGAGGAGCCATTCTTCAAACGTTTGCAAGAATCATTCCTACTGTAATTAGGTAACAACTCATCACTAGATGGATTGCTTTTTGTTCACTCTTGCCCTTATCTAATTTGTTTCCAAAATGTTTACTGAAACTCTCTTCATAATGAAAATCTTTCTTCTTTATCAGATTATAGGCTGTTGGCTTAATTTGAGGGAAAGCTCCTGACTGAGGTTCCTATAGAGGAGTTTCATAGAGGGGCAGCTGTGGGAAAGCATAACCCCCCAATTCTTCCCCTCCCAGACTTAGCAAATGAAGCGTCTGTCACCTTGCACATACTGAGTTCTTTATCAGCAGCAAGGGTTATACAGTCATGGTTGGAAAGAAAAAAGCATTACGCTGGGTTTTGTTCAGGATTTGTTTTGGAATTTTGTTTGAAGCTCTGAGTGAAAGATGTGTAGAGAGACATGGCTCAGGGGAGGATATATAAATACTACCTTCTACTGCTCCTATGGTAGTAAATGATGTGCTCCCATTAGATGCTTCTTCTTAACATCATTCATGATGCTCATACCGCCAGGCATCCTGAGATTTGGAGGCATTGCATTGCACCTTGCTTTGGGTGTCCCTAAGGAGGAATCCTTTGGTGGAGATTCCAATCCCCAAGGATTGGCAGGATTTCTAGTCTGGTGTCTGATAGCTCCTTCTGTGCACATTTTGAAGTTTCTGGGCATTTAGCAGATACATAAGGGGAAGACATCTGCTTCTCTCTGAAGATCTGAGATTCCATTCTGATGAGTTTTATGCATTAAGGAATGACACGTAGAATTATCTTCATTTTTGGTTGGCTTGGCAATTAAAATTCATATTACATCCCATCACAATTGCCCAGGTGAGGAACTCTTCACAAAATGAACCAAATTCTTTCAATCCCTAAAATCTATATCACAAATTCAACTTATTATATTTTAAGGTTATTTTGCTTTTAAGAATGAACAAGAATTTCTAATGTATAGATAGTTAAAAATTAAGTGTGGTAGCTGTCTGTAGTGCCTGTATCTTTCTGCATATCTTATATTATATATTGGTTACACAACTCAGACACTCTCTTCCAGGAGTCAGAGAGACTTGGGCCATGCTCCTTCTTTACTGTACCACACTCTTGCCCCATTGTTGCCAGCAGTTATTTTGTGTTCCAGTTCACCAACTCTCTAACAGAAACTTGAACAGGTTCTAATGTGGGTAGTGGGCCCTTATACCCCTTTCCCTCTTTCCAGGGGATAAAGATGCTATGCAGGAGTCCAGAAATGAGACGTGGCCTGCTCTATAGCATGTGCCTGCCAGCCACAGAAATCTGCTCACCTTTTGCAATTTGACTAGATGTGAGAAGGGGAAAATTTAAGAGGACCTAGAAGTATTCTTCTTCTGGAAATTAAGAGCTTGTGAGCTTATGAGAACAGGGAAGGTATTGAGAAAAACTCAGTGCATAGATGGTTGAGAAAGAAAATAACAAGGGGGAATATTAGACCAATGATCTGAAGTTAGCAGCCTGCTGGGACATATCAAAGCCTAGGAAATATTAAGTAAATTGAACAGCAAAAACAGAGATAAATAATTGTGTATTTACTTAAATTAACAGGCAGAGTGAAATATCTCTTTTTTTCCCCTGCCTGCAGAGTAATATCCTAATCTTCAATTTTTAATTGTCCCTAGATTCTCTTTCTGGGTACCAGATTTTCTTTCGTATAATGCAACTTTTTCAAATGGCTCTAGGTTGTAAACTACGTTTCTAAATAGCCTCTATACTATTTTCTAAATGTAAACTTTAATGTAGTAAATGACCCAGGACACATATTACATTTCTACATTATTGTAACGAAGAATCATGGCTCTGTAGCCTCTGCTCTCTATTCCTTTAGGTCCCTATAGTGAATAGTGATAGTTATGGGGGTTCCTGCTCTAATTACAAGAATAATCTAGGGTACTGTAGCCCCAGTCAACCCCTGAGAAGCCTAGATAATGCATTTATTAAGAAACATCTCGGCTCATTAACTATAAACATTAAAAATATAAAGTATAGTCTGTATCTATATAGAAAAAAAGTGTTACCATTTAAATTCACATAAAGGTTATAGCTCCCTGGGAAATGTGTGCTCTAGTTAAGTATCTGATACTGTACATGCCAATCTGTTTATTTACAAATCTTAAAAAAATGTCTGTGAGGTCAATACACCATTGTATCAATGTTGTATACATATAGTAAGTCATGAAGGGAGCTTACTGGTCAATTTATTCTATTGAATAAACAATATGTATCTTAAGAGTTGCAAAAATATACCTTGAGATATATTTTAATTGTCTTTATTTTTCACATTTTTCTAAGGATTTTTTTTCTTTTATTACTGTACAATAAAAACTGTATGCATAAAATAGCTATTCAAATTAGCAACTTCAGCCTCCTTTTCAAAGATAATACAAAGTTAGATGGAAATTTTTTCCTCCTAATCCATTTCCTATTTTTTTGCTTCATGGTTAGAATGCCCTGCATAGGCACAATAGAAAAAAAAAAAGAAGAAAAGAAAACCTCTGAAGGGATCTGATTTTATGTAGCATTTATCAAACAACTACAAAAATATAAAATATAACCCTTTGTAGAATTTTTATATGAGAAAGAAAACCAACAGGAAAAAATGATTCTAATACTGACTTTTGAATCAATATGAAGTAAATTCAGTTTCATGGAATTACATACCATTTCCACAGTTAAATAGATTGCACTTAATTTTTAATTTATTGGTTCATGTTTATTAGTTTTGTCTCCCCATCTAGTCTGGAAAAGCTTTGAAGGGAGGAACCCTATTTTATAAAATGTAAAGTATCAAATAACGAAATTAATTTCTATGTGTAGCAAATGGAAATCTGTCACATTATATTAAAATCATGCATCCTATATTTAGTTTATCTTGAGGCAAACAAACAAAACAACACATATATGAGTTAATTCTACTCAGGAATAGCAATTTTATTTCACCAAAATGCAGGTTAGTCAGTTTTCCCCTGAGCTATTTAGCGAAAAATATGGAGGTATTTATCCCACTATAAAAAAATATAATACATTTGCTAAAGTCCCCATAAGACTAGTGGCTGAAAATATGGCTGTCCTTGTATGTGCAAAAACCTTGATTTTCCTGAAAGTCACTGCACATCTCCAATAACAATTATGGCAACAGATACTAAGGTTTTGTTGGACATGTTTTGAAGTAAAAAGGTATTCTGGGAGATGTTTGGAGTAAAAGCAGATAATCTATCAATTGTACCTTATAAGAATATCATATATAACCGAAATAGATTGTTCCTTTATTAGTTCTACTGGGGAAACTGGATTCAGAAAATATCTGTATTTAGGGCACCCTCTGGCCTGGCTGTTTACCTTTCTCTTGCCACCAATGTCCTGGGATCCTGCTCTTAGGCATCTGTTTCTCAAAGCATATTGTATATAATGTTGGTGGGCAAAACCAATATTTTTATATGTATGTATATAATGTATTAGGATAAAAATAGCCCATACAACAGTGATTTCAGAGTAATTAGCTGAGATTATAATTAAGTTAAAAGGAAAGGTTGTCCCTAAAAATTTTAAATAAATAATAGTGTAGGTGGTACAGGATGTGACAAAAATCATGAATGTTGCCTGCAAAACGGGAAAAGTTTGGGAAGCACCGGCTGAGAGGTGTGCAGGGGTGGTGAGTGAAGGGATGTGGGGCTGTGTCTTATTTCACAGGGTGCTGTGTGGAAAACTATGATTGATTCGAAGCACCTTAAAAAGCAAGTGCTTCTCCAGTAGTAAGTGTTATATTTCCAAAATGCCATCAAGTTTGTTATATTGATGTGAATACAAAAAAGGCAAACTTTTAAATCCATAATAGGTGAAAGCACAGGTCATACCAGAGGGAGGACTTTTGCCACAGTTTCATCCAGGAGATTTTGACATCAAGGAACCATTTCTAATATTTATCAGATTATATCAATAGATGCTTTCAAACTAGATTAAGGACCAAAAAGAATATTTCAATTCTACTTAGAAATATGGAAACATAATGAATGAAAAAGAGGGAAAATATTGTTGAGATATATTTCTAAACTTGATAGAATTATTTACCTAGGGATGCAGACCCCAAAAGCACAAGTTGTTGTATTTTCATCCTAAAACCACTGTAATGGTATATATACCTACATATTTTGTATATATAAATATTTGCCTATAATATATAAAAATAACCCTAATGGTCTTAACACAGTTTGTCTATAATTTATTGGAGGAATTATTTTAAAATGTAAATCACTTCATTAATTTTCATGTTTACTTTTGGAATAAATTGCCTTGTTAATTGTTTACATGGCTTCTTTTTAATGAGATTATTGTATGTTTATTGGCTTGTTCTTAAATACTGAATAACAACCTTTAACTAGACCCATCAAGAAGAAAAGAGAGAGAGCCCAAATAAATAAAATCAGAAATGAAAACGAAGTTACAACTAACACCACAAAAATACAAAGGATCATAAAAGATTACTATAAACAATTATACACCAATAAAAAGGGCAAACTAGAAGAAGTGGATAAATTCCTAGAAACATACAATCTCCCAAGACTGAATCAGGAAGAAATACAAAATATGAACAGACCAATTACCAGTAATGAAATTGAATCAGTAATAAAAGAAATCCCAACAAACAGAAGTCCAGGACCAGACAGCTTCACGGGTAAATTCTACCAAACATTTAATCAAGAATTAATGCCTTTCCTTCTCAAACTATTCCAAAAAATTGAAGAGGAAGGACACTTACAGATGTATTCTATGAGGCCAACATCATCCTGATACCAAAACTAGGCAAAGACACCACAAAAAAGAAAATTACAGGTCAATATTACTGATGAACATAGATGCAAAACTCCTTAGCAAAATATTAGCAATCCGAATTTAACACTACATTAAAAGGATCATACATCATGATCAAGTGGGATTTATCCCAGGGGTGCAAGGGTGGTTTAATATCCACAAATCAGTCAATGTAATATATCACATTAACAAATTAAAGAATAAAGATTATATGATCATCTCAATAGATGCAGAAAAAGCTTTTGCCAAAATTCAGCCTCCATTTATGATAAATACTCTCAACAAAATGGGAATAGAGGGGATATACCTCAACACAATTAAGGCCATATATGGCAAACCTATAGCTAGCATCATACTCAATGGTGAAAAGCTGAAAGCATTTCCTCTAAGATCAGGAACGAGACATGGATGCCCACTCTTGCCACTTTTATTCAACCTAGTATTAGAAGTCCTATCCATAGCAATCAGACATGAAAAAGAAACAAAAGGAATCCAAATTGGAAAGGAAGAAGTAAAACTGTAACTGCCAATGGTTTGACGCTATACATAGAAAATCCTAAAGATGCCACCAAAAAGCTATTGAACTAATAAATAAATTTAGTAAAGTTGCAGGACACAAAAGTAATATACAGAAATCTGTTCCATTTCTATACAGTATCAGAAAGAGAAATTAAGAAAACAATTTCATTTACAATTGCATCAAAAAGAAAAAATACCTGGGAATAAATCCAACTAAGGAGGTAAAAGAGCTGTACTTGGAAAACTGTAAGACACTGAAGACAACACAAATGGAAAGATAAACCATGCTCATGGGTCAGAATTAGTATTGTTAAAATGACCATACTACCCAAAGCAATCTACAGATTCAATGAAATCTCTATCAAAACACCAATGGCATTTTTCACATAACTAGAACAAATAATTCTAAAATTTTTATGGAACACAAAAGACCCCAAATAGCCAAAACAATCTTGAGAAAGATGAACAAAGCTGGAGGTATCACACTTTCAGATTTCAAACTATACTGCAAAGCTACAGTCATCAAAAGAGTATGGTACTGCACAAAAAAACAGACACAGAGATCAATGGAAGAGAACAGAGAGCCCAGAAATGAACCCACACTTCTCTGGTTAATTAATCTATGACAAAGGAGGCAAGAATATACAATGAGGAAAAGACGACCTCTTCAATAAATGGTGTTGGGAAAACTGGATAGCTAAATGCAAAAGAATCAAACTAGACTACTTTCTCACACCATATACAAAAATAAACTCAAACTGGATTAAAGATTCAAATATTAGACCTGAAACCATAAAAATCCTAGAAGAAAACATAGGCAGTGTGCTCTTTGACATATGTCTTAGCAATACTTTTTTGAATATGTCTCCTCAGGCCAGGGCAACGTAAGCAAAAATAAACAAATGGGACTACATCAAACTAAAAAGCTTTTGCACAGAGAAGGAAACTATCAACAAAATGAAAAGGCCATCTACTGAATAGGAGAAGACATTTGCAAATGATATCTCTGATAAGGGGTTAATATCCAAATATACAAAGAACTCATACAAGTCAACATTAAAAAAAAAACAAAACACCCTGATTAAAAAATGGTCAGGGGACCTGAATAGACATTTTTCCAAAGAAAACATAAAGGTGGCCAACAGACACATGAAAAGATGGTCAGCATCACTAATTATCAGGGAAATGCAAATCAAAATCATGAGATACCACCTCACACCTGTCAGAATAGCTGTTATCAAAAAGACAACAAATAACAAGTGTTGGTGAGTATGTGGAGAAAAGGGAACCCCTGGTACAATGTTGGTGAGAATGTAAGCTGGTGCAGCCACTGTGGAAAACAGTATGGAGATTCCTCAAAAAATTAAAAATAGAACTACCATATGATCCAGCAATTCCACTTCTGGGTATTTTTCCAAAGAACACAAAAACACTAATTTAAAAAGATATATGTACCTCTATGTTCATTGCAGCATTATTCACAACAGCCAAGATATGGAAGCAGTCTAAGTGCCCATCAATAGATGAATGGGTAAAGAAGTTGTGGTGTGTATATACAATAGGATATTATTCAGCCATAAAAAAATAAAGTATTGCTGTTTGTGACAACATGAATGGACCTGGAAGGTGTTATGCTAAGTGAAGTGTCAGACAAAGACGAATATTGTATGATTTCACTTATATGTGGAATCTAAAAAACAAAACAAATGAACAAACATAACAACATAGAAACAGAGATATAGATACAGAGAACAAACAGTTGGTTGCCAGAGGGGAGAGGGTTGGAGAGATGAGTGGAAAAACAAAGAGTAAGTAAATAAAAAATAAATACTGGATAGCAATCTTGCATTGTAGTTTATAAAATTATTTGCTTGCAGTATAACCTTTGACGAATGTCTTCTATTGTTTAGTTCTATATTGACTCTAATTAAAGCTTAAGATGCTAAATATTAATAGCAACAAGAATGAACTCGTCCTCACAATTTAATTTCCAATCATTCCTTCATGCTTTTGCCCCTATAACCAAGTCCAGAAACTGCTCATATTGCAGTTTCTATGTGCTTTATTTAAGTGGCTTTGTGGATTATGTTATCTAGCTTTAACTTAATTAACCTTCACATAAGGGAGAAGTTAATGAAAAGGATCCTGCAAAGAAACCAGGAAATGCAGACGATAATAAAAATATAAGCACAGGTGAACAAGAAAACGTCTGAATGGCCCCTGCTCCTTTTTCTACTATGAGCTTTATCTGAACTCCGTTAAGGGATAAAAATCAACTTACTGGCTCTTAGAAGAACTAGTTTAACTATTTTTAGAAATTTCTGAGAAGATAATCTTAAATATGGATTTTTATCCATTACCATTAACAAAGAGTCTCACTCCTAAATAGACTTAGCTAATGATAGTCTTCAACTATTAAAAGTAGTCATTTAAAATATAATTTAGTTCCCCCTTATTTCATTCTTTTTAAAATTTCTATTTTTGCATATGTTTTATAATGTATACAATAATAAGTTAGTAATAAATGGTATAGTATACAAATAAGCAAATGAGTATATATGTTGAGGATATATTAAAAATGTTTTACTGATGATGGAGGCTGTCAAAAGTGTTTGGAGAATATGGGTAGTGAGTTTGATACTAGCAATCCGTCTTGTTTTAGTTTCCGAAGCACCTAATATTTATTTCTCATGGATCATATCAAGGATTTCATTGCTCTCAGTTTTTGAAACATGTGGCTTAACGTATATGTTTTGAAAAAAATCTTTCAAAATCAACTGTCAAATAGAATTTCAACATACTGGATATATGTGAGTTTAGCTGTCAAACTTCCTTGTCTGCTCTGCATAACCAGTGAATTCATTTTGGGTAGATATGAAGGTTCTTGAAATTAATCCCACTGCCACCATCTCCCTGCTGCTTTTAACCAGAGGAAATGGGATGTAGAATCTTGCACAGGAAAAACCTCAGAGAGAGATCTGGTCATTTCTTTAAAATAGAGGTAATTCTTAGTATCCAAATCAAAAAGCTTCCAGAGAGATCAATACAACTATGTGATTGAAATTTTTAGAAATGAAGAGATTTAGATTTAAAATTAAAAATCATTACATTTTTTATGAGTCAATAAGCAATATAAATTAAATTAATTTAGCCCTTTATGAATTGCAAAGTCCTTTTACATTTTCACTATCTACTATCACTTGTCTTCTGGGTTTTTTTTTTTTTTTGAAAAAATAAAATGTCTCTGTACTATGAAAAATGTAGAAATCTTACATTTGAAAAGTTCCCAAAAGAGCTATTTTTATTCATTAAGTTATTACAATTTCTTATTAATGTTAGATTTATATGTTTGCCAGTCCTTTCTTTCCTGCAGCTGAGCAACTATCTGGCCAATCCAGTGAGCTCTGGAGCAATAGACTTTATGCACATGTTCCTTTATCACTGTGCCAGCTGGGCCAGCATTGAACTCAAAATCAGGATGAGATAACCAGATATCCAACCCATATTGAACAAGATTCTATATTTGGGGGATGGGGAAAAGAAGAAATGGATACAAAGGTGGCCAAGGCACCCTGAACTGCTGTGCTTTTGCATATGTCATTTCTTCTACCAGGATACCCCTCTTCCTCCTTGCCAGCCACACTGTCTAATGCTCAAGCAGAATGATGTTTATAGGTGTAAGTAATAGTGCCCCCAAATCAATATGGGACTGATCTCCTCAACTGCAAAGGCCTTGAGATAACAGGTCTGTTTCCAATGTATTGTGATTCTACCAGATTATACAGCCCAGTGGGAGCCTTAACACTTCATTGAATGCATTAACAAACTAGTGGGTAGACTAGTGAAATTAAGTCAGTTAAGAGAATACATTGTTTCTATACCAGTTAGCAATTTTTAGTTCAGATATTTTGAATTATTGTTGGTGCTGCTCTCTTGATGGTTGATAAACTATAATCAATTAATCTGCCTTAACTTGCTAATTCTCTTAAGATAAATGAAAACCACATGTCAGTTATCCACAAACACATATCAATTGTCTATTCCCCAAGTATTATTCTTTACAGTACAAAATTTGAGAGGAATCTTAAAGTTTTTAACCAAAGACAGGATAAAAAACAATATAGCGTGAAAGATTTAAATTAGACATAGAGTAATATGGCTTAGAGTAACAAACTTCAACACAGTTTGATGGAATTTGGTGGAATCTTTTTCTCTGGAAGGCACTTATAAAAGCATTATTAGTGAGTTTAATATCTTTTAATGCTTCAATTGCTGGTTTGAAACCATCAGCTGTCTGGTGACAGCTAGATGTACTGATCTTTAAAATAGTCCTTTCAAGTTCTATTAGTTAATAAAAACAACACCCAGCATCTCTGTAGGATTTCAGATTTTACAAAAGCCCTTTCAGATATATTTTATCATTAATCCTTATCACAGTCCTGACTGGTATGCATAATTATTTCCATTTTAACTGCAGAGGCTGATTCTTGATTAAGTGGTTTGCATAAAGCGTGACAAGTGTATGCAGCACACACCTTGGATTCAAACTAAACTGAACCAAATCCACCTATAGTATATTTGGTCATGACACTGGCAATCATGATGGTGACAACCTCTACTCTACAGAAAAATAAGCTCACGGTAATATGGACTTTCACTTTTTAAAAGGTTTTTCCCTTAGTTATAAATATTACATTATAAAATATCAGCTGTTTCATATTGTTGTACTTAAAAAATCAAGAGTCTCATCAGGTATGAAAAAGGAGGGGGTCTGTGCTTTTTCCTTTATGTAAATTTTACCTGAATAAAACAAGAAGGGAATTATTAATAACCAATAATACTATGAAGCAAAAGGTGATAAATAATCACAATTATTGATAATAAAATAAGCTCCAGAATAGAGAACCCAGAAATATACCAACACAGGTTTAACCAACTGATCTTTGACAAAGGAACAAAAGCAATTCAAAGGAAAAAGGACAGTCTTTTCAACGAATGGTCCTGGAACAACTGGACATCTGCATGCAAAAAAATAAATCTAGAAATAGCTTTTACACATTTTACAAAGATTGACTCAAGAAGGACCATAGCCCTAAATTTAAAACACAAAACTATAGGGCTTCCCTGTTGGCGCAGTGGTTGAGAATCTGCCTGCCAATGCAGGGGACACGGGTTCGAGCCCTGGTCTGGGAAGATCCCACATGCCCCAGAGCAACTGGGCCTGTGAGCCACAACTACTGACCCTGTGCGTCTGGAGCCTGTGCTCCGCGACAGTGAGAGGCCCGTGCACCACGATGAAGAGTGGCCCCTGCTCTCCGGAACTAGAGAAAGCCCTTGCACAGAAACGAAGACCCAACACAGCCAAAAATAAATAAATAAATTTATTAAAAAAAAAAAAAAAACTATAAAACTCCTAGAAGATAACATATGAGAAAATCTAGGTGACCTTGAGTTTGAAGATGGCTTTTTAGATATAACACCAAAAGCATAACCCATGAAAGAAAATATTGGTAAGTCAGACTTTAAAAATTCAAAACTTCTGCTCTGCGAAAGACACTGTTAAGAGAATGAAAAGATAAGCTAAAAAAATCTTTGAATAACGTATATCTGATAAAAGACTGGTATTTAAAATATTCAGAGAACTCTTAAAACTCAACAGTAAGAAAACAACCCATTTTAAAATGGGCAAAGAATCTGAACACTCACCAAAGAAGATGTATATTGACAAATTTTCAGAAGTATATGAAAAGATGCTCAACATTATCTTTCATTAGGGAATCGCAAATTAAGCCAACAATGACATGCCACTACATACTTGTTAGAATGGCTAAAATTCAAAATACTGACAATACTAAATGCTGGTGAGGATGTGAAGAAACAGGAACTCTTATCCATTACTGGTGAAAATGCAAAATGGTAAAACTGCTTTGGGAGACAGTTTGACAATTTCTTACAAAATGAAACACTCTTACTGTATAATCCTGCAGTTGTGCTCCTCAGTATTTACCCAAATGAATTGAAAACTTATATCCACACAAAATCCTGCATGCAAATGTTTATTTCAGCTTTGTTCATAATTGCCAAAACTTGGAAGCAACCAAAATATACTTCAGTAGGTGAATGAAGTAAATGTTATTCAGTATTTAAAAGAAATGAGCTACCAAGCCATAAAAAGATACGGAGAAAACTTATATACATACTGCTAAAGTGAAAGAAGGCAATTTGAGAATGCTACATACTGTATGATTCTAACTATATGACATCCTGGAAAAAACAAAACTACGGAGACAGAAGATCAGTGGTTGCCAGGGATTTAGGGGGAGGGATAGAGACACGAATTGGTGGCGCACAGGGGATTTTCAGGGCGATGAAACTATTCTGTATGACACTATAATGGTGGATATATATCATGATATATTTGTCAAAACCCACAGAATGTACAGTAGAAAGAGTGAACCCTAATGTAAACTATGGACTTCAGTTAATAATGTATTAATATTGATTCATCAATTGCAACAAATGTACCACATTAATGAAAGATGTTAATAATAGGGAAAATAGTGTTGGGGTGGGGAAAGAGGGAAATGCGTTATTTGGGGACTCTGTCCTGTCCTTTCCACCCAGTTTTTCTGTAAACCTAAAACTGGACTAAAAATAAAGCCTATTAATTTAGAAATATATTTTAAAAACCACATATAAACCAAAAAAAAAAAAAAACAAACAAAAATAAGAGCTCCACATTTATGAAGAATGTGAGGGAGGTAGATGAGTTGTAAGAATCAAAGGAAGGGAATCGATTTGATTCAAGGACAGTGTGGCCCCACTTTTTATGTCTATAAGCAAGGTAGACTATCGTATCATGACTTCAGGATTAGAAAATACACATACATATATACGTCTTCAACTCCCAGGGGAACACAAAAAGATATCAAAACTATCAGAATTAAATGAATACTTCTTGAGAAACCCAACTCTTAAGAAACCCAACTTTAATATTCTTTCAAAAATTACAGTTGCAATGGCCTTAGGGCATATAAAGGTTCTACTGTTTAATTTAGTACTTGCTAACCCAGTTTAAATAAGTAGAATTTTATTACAATACATCATAAACACAAATGAGAAAATTTTCTGGACAATTAATTTTTATTTATTTATTTTATTTTACTTTATTTTTTTAACATCTTTATTGTTTTTTTAGATTCCATATATATGTGTTAGCATATGGTATTTGCTTTTCTTTTTCTGACTGACTTCACTCTGTATGACAGACTCTAGGTCCATCCACCTCACTACAAATAACTCAATTTTCTTTCTTTTTATGGCGGAATAATATTTCATTGTATATATGTGCCACATCTTCTTTATCCATTCATCTGTTGATGGACACTTAGGTTGCTTCCATGTCCTGGCTATTGTAAATAGTGCTGCAGTGAACATTGAGGTACGTGTCTCTTTTTGAATTATGGTTTTCTCAGGGTATATGCCCAGGAGTGGGATTGCTGGGTCATATAGTAGTTCTATTTTTAGTTTTTTAAGGAACCTCCATACTGTTCTCCATAGTGGCTGTATCAATTTACATTCCCACCAACAGTGCAAGAGGGTTCCCTTTTCTCCACACCCTCTCCAGCATTTATTGTTTGTAGATTTTTTGATGATGGCCGTTCTGACTGGTGTGAGGTAATACCTCATTGTAGTTTTGATTTACATTTCTCTAATGATTAGTGATGTTGAGCATCTATTCATGTGTTTGTTGGCAGTCTGTATATCTTCTTTGGAGAAATGTCATTTTAGCTCTTCTGCCCATTTTGGTATTGGGTTGTTTGTTTTTTTGATATTGAGCTGCATGAGCTGCTCGTGTACTTTGGAGATTAATCCTTTGTCAGTTGCTTCGTTTGCAAATATTTTCTCCCATTCTGAGGGTTGTCTTTTCGTCTTATTTATGGTTTCCTTTGGTGTGCAAAAGCTTTTAAGCTTCATTAGGTCCCATTTGTTTATTTTTCCATTTCTCTAGGAGTTGGGTCAAAAAGGAGCTTACTGTGATTTATGTCATAGAGTGTTCTGCCTATGTTTTCCTCTAAGAGTTGTATAGTGTCTGGTCTTACATTTAGGTCTTTAATCCATTTTGAGTTTATTTTTGTGTATGGTGTTAGGAAGTGTTCTAATTTCTTTCTTTTATATGTAGCTGTCCAGTTTTCCCAGCACCACTTATTGAAGAGTCTGTCTTTTCTCCATTGTATATTCTTGCCTCCTTTATCAAAGATAAGGTGACCATATGTGTGTGGGTTTACCTCTGGGCTTTCTATCCTGTTCCACTGATCTATATTTCTGTTCTTTTGCCAGTACCATACTGTCTTGATGACTGTAGCTGTATAGTATAGTCTGAGGTCAGGGAGCCTGATTCCTCCGGCTCCGTTTTTCTTTCTCAAGATTTCTTTGGCTATTCGGGGTCTTTTGTGTTTCCATGTGCCTTCCAGACACAACGTTTGGACCAGAGAGACTCCCCAGCACCCGCAGGAGTTCTGGGGCAAGGCGCCCTGACACTGTGACTCTGATTAGGACGATGAGGAGTCCGTGAGCTCTGGGAACTGCAGGACAGATGGTGTGAGCGGAAACCCCTTAGGATGAGCCTGGACAATTAATTTTTAAATTAGCCTTTTCCTCATGCCCATTTTCCCCATAATTTAGCTTTTGAGAACAGAAGGTTGATAGTCAGACTATTTCAGTTTTTATCAGTCCTTCATTAGAACTCCCGTCCTAGAATATAATGGTTATAGAAGAAATTCTCTGTAGTCACCCAAAGCTTTCCCCACCATAATCCCATAGGAGATCTGTAAAAGTCTAAAAACATTTGAAAAAATTTCAAATCAATGTATTTTTAGTGTATCGTTGGACTCCCAATGGACCCAAGATCAATTCTGTAGTTGTTTTGGTAGTTAGTTATTATAATAGGGTAACCCTGTTACAGCCTACATAAAAATAAGGGTTTACTAACAATATCCTTTTGAATTTGTTAGGTCTCAATGAGAGTTTATTTCTATTGCATTGTCAAGCTGGTATTTCAATTTATGTACTCTTCATCCCATTTACAAATATGGTACATAATTTTGAACTATGAATATTTATAATACAAAGTAACTGATTTATTTTACAGAACAACTTAGGAGGAATTAATTATTTTTAAAGATAAAGCACTTCATGGAAAAGATAATAACATATATTGAAAATGTATGATTTGATGAAGAGCTGCATTTGATTACAACAGTGCTAGGCACATACATATGAATAGGTATTTATAGAATGAAAGACTGGATGAGTGAACGAATATGTACTCATAAATTTAACAAAAACAATAAGGGAAGGTTACTAACATTTATTGAGCATCTACTATGTAGAGGCATTCTTTGTACATTGTCATATAACAGTGCAGCCAATTATCATCACACAGGCAATTAAAGATGAGAAAACTGAGGCTGAGAAAGGTTAAGTAAATTGTCCAAGGTTACATAGCTATTAAGTAGCAAAGCTGGAAAGCAAACTTGGAAGTGTTTTTGACCTTTATTCTCATACTTTTATTTATCCTGTGTTGCCTCAGAGAGATTACTATGGAGATCTGAACATTTAAAATTATGACATTCTCGGTGGGGGGATGGTGGTGGTGGGATGAATTGGGAGATTGGGATTGACATATATACACTAATATGTGTAAAATAGATAACTAATAAGAACCTGCTGTATAAGAAATAATAAGATAAAATTTAAAAAAATAATAAATAAAAATATGACATTCTCAAATATGGGTTTAAAAAAAAGCCCTTTCTTCCCCAAGTTTTGGCGACTGCTCTTTGCCCAGTAGAATAAGGTTGAATTAAGAATATGCTAACAGTCCTTACAATATTGCAGACAGCCCTGACTCTTCTCTGGTTCCACATAGCAGATGGACTCCAGTGTCCAGAGTGCCTTGAGATGGGCCCTCAACCTAACCTCTTTTTCAGGAAAGTTTCTGACTAAGCTATGAGAAACATTTTCATTTTCAAAGAGAAACTCA
The DNA here is from genome assembly GCF_965194805.1 of Balaenoptera borealis. Classification (NCBI taxonomy): domain Eukaryota; kingdom Metazoa; phylum Chordata; class Mammalia; order Artiodactyla; family Balaenopteridae; genus Balaenoptera; species Balaenoptera borealis. The sequence goes on from NC_138877.1 coordinate 11,031,782, forward strand.
CTCATCTACATCTACTTCTAACTGATGTGAAACAAGAAGCGGGATCACATTTCTCATATCCTTTGCCCAATTTCAGCTTCCACCAATTCATCAAACTTTTCCTGGAAAGGTCAGCACAGTGGGGATGAGCAGAGATAGTTTTTTCAGCCTCACCTCCTCTAACCCACTCCTTTTTGCCCTGAAGATTTTCTGTGAACTGCCTGTTTGAGATGCTGTTCAAAACTCATTAATTCATAGACCTAATGACACAAGGAAGATGGTTCCAGTTGCTTCGTGGTTTCTTTTGCTAGTTGAAGTCAGTAGAATTTACTTTACAGAAGCTGTCACTGTTAGTCAACTTTAATAATTCATAGACCCACTGATAGTCACAGATCTGTCATAATCCAAACTGGCACGTGGAAACAAACACTGTTAATGGTGTGAACCTATGAACCCTGATTAACTCATCTGCATTAAGGGTTGGCATTTTATGCGAAGCTCAGAGGAATGCTCGTCCTACCAAAGATACTCTGACTGACATTCCCATTTAGGACCAAAATGTGGCTTACTTCCCACTTTTCTTTTAGCCCTGGGTGCTTGAGCGTCTTCCTAGTCTTTGCACGGCTTCATCTCAGACCTTTGATGGCTCCAATGGTTGAGTCTACACTTTCCCTGCATTTTGATAAATAGGCTTTTCCCTGTTTTTATACTCCAGCCTCAGTCAGCCTCTAACCATGCTAAATAATTACCTTGGCTGCTTCCTATTCTCTTTCCTGATGTTTAGGAAAAGGCCTAAGCATCATTAACCCTAGAAGTCCCAGAAAATCAACCAATGCATCCATTTCCTTGTTCGGGCCCTACTGCAGTGAATTTCAGCAACTTTTGTCTTCAAACCACATATCACTGCACCCAAATGTGGATAAACAAAATGTGGCACATACATAAAATGGAAGATTATTCAGTCTTAATATGAATGAAATTCTGGTATATACTACAAAGTGCATGAACCCTGAAGACATTATGCTAAGTGAAATAAGCCAGACTCAAAAGGGCAAATACTGTAGGATTCCACTTATATGAAATGTACCTAGGGTAGTCAAATTCATAGAGACAGAAGATAGAATGGTGATTGTCAGGGTTTGGAGGAAGGGAGTGAGGGAGCTAGTGTTATGGGTACAAAGTTTCAGTTTGGGAAAATAAAAAATTTCTGAAGATGAGTGGTAGTGATGGTTGCCCAATAATGTGAATGTACTTAGTGCTACCAAACTGTACACTTAAAAATGGTTAACACGGTAAATTTTATGTTATATATTTTTTACCATAATAAAAAATAAAACTTGAAAAAATCAAATAAAAATACAACTGGAAATCACTGAAGTTACTTAAGAAAATAGTATTTAAGAAAAGCAATTTTGTTATTGCATTAATAAATATTCTAAAATAAAAGAGAGAGAGAAGAGATTCACATATTAAACCTCCATGTTTTATCAGGGCAGAAGTGAGGCCACAAGAGATTAAAATTCTGAGTTATGAAAACTAGTTAATAGGGGAGCTAAAACTAGCACTCCCTGATCTGTGACTCCCAAACCAGAGCCTTTCTATTCCCACAGAGTTACCTCCCTTTCTTTTTAGTAATAGTTGACATTTTTGATACATAGTCCTTAGAAGAAGGGAGGGATGGCTAATCGTCCAACAAAAATATTATTGGTTTTCCAGTTCTCATATTGCATTACTTTCAGCTGAATAACATTCCCAGATATGCTGACATCATTTGACAGCCAAAATAAGGAATCTTGACCAACATGCCACTTAGTGGAAGAGCCAGATGTTAGATGAGCACAAGGACCAATTATCTGATCCTTTTAGTCCTATTAATTAGTTGATAAACCGGATATCCAAAGTTGTACAACATATTTTGGTGAAGGGTGGCCACAGTAGGTTTATGAACAGGATGTATGAATTCTAGCATCTGCATTGCCCTCTGAGGGAGTTTCCCCTCTCCCATCCTACCTTGGGTGAACCTGCTCTGACATTAGCTTTCACTTGAGACTCCTGGCAATCACCCAGAATCTATGCTTGTGACAGCAGTAATGTTCTGCAATTCTCCCTATTTGGTCAATTTTCATATAGTGTCGGACACTTTCCTTGTAGTTAAAATCTTGCAGCACTGGAGTCTTCATCTGACTATGTACCATTGGTAATGGAATTATCTAAAGATTCCATGTCTAGAAGCCAGGCATCATGTGAATTGCTTTATCATCCTGTCTCTAATCCTAACATCAGTCTTGCAAAATGGGCTGGATTATTTTCATTTTGAAGATTATGAAACACTCAGATTAAAATAGTTTTATCCAATTCCTTATAAACAGCTACCTGTATACCCTTAAGTTCTTCCGCTTCTCACGCATTACAATCATTGCTGGCCCATAAACGTTTCTTCAGTGCTTCTAACTCCAGATCATTCAGATCTTTTCTCTACACTACACCTGTCTAGATTGGTGCTTCTCAAACTTTAATGTGCACCTTTAGTATTACCTGCATGTCTTGCTAAATGCAGATTTTGATTCAGTAGGTCTGGAATGGAGCCTGAGATCCTGCATTTCTAACATTTTTCAGATGCTGCCAGTGAGGCTAATTCTCAGACCATAGTTTGAGAAGCAAGATTCTAGAACTGTGCTTCCCAATATGGAAGCCTTTAGCTACATATGGCTGTTAAGCATTTGAAATGTACTAGTCTGAATTGAGATGTACAGCAAATGTAAAGAACACACTGGATTTTGAAGACTTAGTCTAAAACAAAGAGTGTAAAATATCTCATAATTTTTATATTGATTACATGTTAAAATAATACTACTTTGGACATGTTGGGTTAAATATAATGCATTATTAAAATCAACATTACCCATTTCTTTTTTTTTTTTCTTTTAAATTGACTACCAGAAAACTGCTGGCTAGGCAGTGAGTTCCTGAAATTCTGAGTTTATATCTTTATTGTATAAGACTGTATCTTATTCCTCTTTGTTTTCACAGCCCCTAGGGAAGTATCTGCCTTCTAATAGATTCTTAGTGATGGGCACTGAATAATTATGAACCTGAAAATCTGCTATGACTTTGTATGTCTCAAAGTGCTTAGCATGATGCATTTTAAAAAGAAGCGCCTAAATTAAGGTATGGGCCAGTCCCAGCCAACCTCAATGCATTGATCACTGTATTCTTGAGCTGCCTGACCTGCTGTCCTCTCTGCTAAGGGAATTCTCCATAACTGTAATAGAAACCTAATCAAAACATAATTAGGAAGGCAAACTGCTATAAAAAGCCATCATATAATGCATTCCAACAAGAGATTTGGGGATTATCTGCACCACTGGTTTCCTCCTTTAGGATAATTAAAAGTTGATTGAAAGAGAGTTGCTTAAAAATAAAGAAGGTTACTGCTTCTCTTTCAGTACCATTGTCGTGATTGAAATGAGGAATTTGAGAAAGCCCTTGGCTAGAAGTAAGAGACATATTCCAAATGTTATGTCAAAAAGGATTTAAGAAACATTTACTTATCTTCAATTTGAGGCTCAAGGATCACTGCCTTCTAATGTACTTACTGGTAAATCTTAATGCATTCATTTATTCTTTACTGACTCACTTTCTCACTCACTTATTTACCCCCTCACTTAACTCACAGGTTTACTCCTTCAATCAGCAATTTATAGAGCACTAGAGCACCTACAATAAGTCAGGTGCTGGTGACCCGGGATTCATAAGGCAGTCCAGTGCAGGAGACAGACACATATAACTTCTTAAATAAAAATGGGTCTCCAGACCATTCTCTTTCCCTGCTAATTTTAATTTCTGAATAGATCTGGTAATTAGTTTAATTTTTTGACCATTCATCCATAAGTATTACTATTCAGTTTGGAAAAAAATAATTTTAAGTCCTCAAAGCATTTTGAAGGGGCATTAAACATTCCTAGTCCTGAAGATGCTTTGAGGACTTAAGATTATTTTTTTCCAAACTACAATTTTTTTAAAAAAAAGTTCCTGGAACTTGTATGACAGAGCAATATTATGGAAAAGAGTCCCTTAAAATTTAACATATGCAATTTTTGTAGTCTAATAAAGTTTGGAATTTTGTGTTCATTTCATTTTTAAGACATGCCTGACTCCTGTCAGTAGCATCCTCCTTCAGGAGCTTTCAGCGTGCTCTCGCCTCATTTGCCCTAGAGCTGCAGGGGTTCACTGCAAGGCAAGGGCAGATGCATTAGTCAGAATCCACGTCTCAGGGGACTCTAGCCTGTCATTCACTGCATCCATCCACTCTGAATTCCGGGTGGTAAGGTCCAGCTAATGTTGAGTGTCTGAAGTAACACTGTAGACTTTTAAAGAAAATTCTCACAGTTGGAACTTTATCTTATTTATAATGTTAAAAAAGAGAATGAAATGCCAATTAGAAAACTCATTTTCAGTTAAAAAATGCTTTTTTGCCTGTGTTATTCATATATCAGTGGATCTTAATGGGATCATATGTCTCCTACTAGAATATAAGTTCTTGGGTGGCAAAGGTCTTGTCTTTTTCCACATTGTAGTGTTCAGTAAGGTTTTCCACCGTGTGCTCAGTATGGCTTTCTAAATTGAAACGGTATCTATGACAACATAAGCTAGGCATGATGGAAGGGAAAGGCATTAGTATTTCTAAGTCTCATTTCACCACTGTCATCAGAACAAATTTAACAGTTCTTTCTCAGAAAAATAATAATCTATTTGATATCCCATTGTATTCATGTTCTGAGAGAAAAATGATTCTGTTCATTTTTCAGGAGCTACACATGGCTGTGTGTATGAGGAGCTCCCTGTAGCCAGGCTTCATATGACAGTCATTAATCTAGTGATGACTTTGGAACAGGAAAAAATTAATTTCTTGCTCTGAGATAGAGAAAAAAAAGAAACATAAAAATCTATTATTTGGACAGCTTTAAGCTCTGACCTACTTAAGAAAGCTAATGCAGTAGTGATGTTCATTCATTAGTTAAAATTTTTTCAGTATGCATTTTATATTAATTGTATATTTTATATTCATATTATGCATTAGGCTTGGATGTCCATATTACTAATATTAGTAATTAAAGATCGGCCAGCAGCCTGCTTTTTAGCAACGTGGTTTTGAATCATAGGAAGCCAACATCTGGCATATAATTTGTCATCTATGCTGAAGATTCCCACCCCCACAAACTTAATCAGAATTAGTTCACTTTATTTTAGTTAAAAAGCAACAAAGCCAAATGGTTTGAGACCAGTGTGTAGATTTTTAAAATTTGACCTTAAAAGATGGTTTTTTAGGTATTCATGCATATGGATCAAATCTCCTTTGTTATTCAAAATATAAAAATTTTTAAAGTTTGCATCAGTTTTCAAGCCGTTGTTTTATATCATATGTTTAATTCATTTGTTTTTTGCCATAATTTACCCCAAAACCCAAAAGGTTGTTTCAGACCTGAGATCAGGAGGGACTGAGAATCATAAGACGATTAGAAAGAAACACTGTGTGGCTTAGGAGACTGATAATGGGATAGAACTCTAAGGCCTCATGCCCTTGCCAGGGATTAACTGTTTACAGGAAATGGGAGATTCCAGACATCTGAGGTGCCCTGATAATCCAACACTTTGGAACTAGAATATCTTTTGAGGACTTAAAAGAATCATTTTATAAGGAGAGCAAAAAAGAAATTAAATACTTTTTTAAGATCATAGGACTTCTTAATAGCTAACTCCTGATTCCTTCCCAGGCCACTTTTTTGTCATCAGGATGCACTGAGAACTTGAGAAACTTAATGCATTGAAAAAATTTTGTTTGTTGAGGAAATTTTCAATGAAATTCAACAAATGGTTATTGAGTACTTTCTACCAAGTAGAGCTAATGCAGCCCTAAAGCCCAGCCCTTTCAAAAAGTTCTGCCTTGTATATGGGCTGGAGTGGATTGGAAAGAGGCAGGAGGACTAGATTGGGAATGTTTGGGCTCAGAACATCATAGAGGATGGAAGGCCAGTGGGACTAGGGAATGGTGATGGGCAGCTGATAGAGAGATGGGAAGATTCCAGAGGTGCTCAACAGCACAAGGGGTCAGCATTCCAGGACTGAGGATCTGACATGTGTGTAAACCATGGCACTGACTTTCACCGGATTATGGAGTGGAAAATGTTCACTTTCCTTAAACTCTCAGGACCTAACCTGAGCTTTTCCACTCCCTCTGTACCCACAACCTCCAAACTCTCCTCTGGAATAATTAGACCCACATGATATCCAGGTGCAGATTCAGCCCTGTGCCAGCCTTGCCTAACTCAGGAAGGCTTTAAGAAGCCATGTTCAATTCCAAGGGGTCACAGCATAAGTTTCTACATTCTCTGAACTTGAGCTCCAAATACCAATGACAGTCTCCTTGTTCCTGAGACCAGCCATTCTTAAACTGCCTCCCAACCCCCAACGTGTGTCTCAGTCTCTGGATTGAATTCCTATGTCAGGATTCACCTGCCCAGGACGTCTTATCTCTCTAGAGATAGGATCAGTCCCTATCTCTCTTATCCAAAACTGACAGAATCCCTGGGGGTGAATAGCTGCCTGGGCTCTTCAGGTAGCACCTGCTTGTATTCCTGTGATGCCTTTCCATCCAGCTTTGAAGATACCCACTATGTTCTGAGCCTCGCATGGGTTTTAGGTTCAGCAAGACCTACCTACTAGGTACTACTTGAGGTCTCATGTGAAGTACTGACTCTGCCAAGGCTCTTTCTACCATAATTAATTATCTCATTTCTGGTTGCATCACAAGATCCCACAAAAAGTAAAATAACCTCTAGAGTATAATTTGCTTAAACGATAAAATGTAGAGTTTGTTTTTCAGCAGACCTTACTAAAATATTAGGATTACTTTTTAAATTATTTATTTTAAAATTTGTGGTAAAATACAAATAAAATTTACTATTTTAACCATTTTAAGTGTCTAGTTTAGTGGCATTAAGTTCATTGATATTGTTGTGCAACCATCACCACCATCCATCTCCAGAACTTTTTTACCTTCCTAAACTGAAATTCCATACCCATTAAACACTAACTCCCCGTTCTCCCTTCCCCCCAGCCCCTGGCAACCACCATTCTACTCTCTGTCTCTGAATTTGACTGCTCTAAGAACTTCATGTGAGTGGAATCATACAGTATTTGTCTATTTATGATTGACTTAGTTCACTTAGCATAATGTCTTCAGGGTTCATCCGTGTTAAAGCAGGTACCTGAATTTCCTTCCTTAGTAAAGATGAATAATATTTCATCATACGTATATTCCACATTTTGTTCATTCATCTGTTGATGGTCACTTGCGTTGCTTCCACCTTTTTGTTATTGTGTGTAATGCTGCTAGGAACATGGGTGTACAGATATGGGTCCAAGTGCCTGCTTTCAGTTCTTTTGGGTGTATACCCAGAAGTGAAGTGATTTTATGTTTAATTTTTGAGGAAACTCCATACTGTTTTAGAATTAGTTTAAAAATCTGACATTGAACAATAACATCTTGCCACCCTCTCCTCTTTATATATATGTATTTCAGAGATAACAATAAAATGACTCTGAATGCATATATACTGATTGGGGTTGTGAGAGAATGTTTCATTATCTATAAAAGAGAGCTTAAGTGTGTTGAAGTTTGGGCAAATAAGAGTGCATGCAAGCTGAGTAAAAAGTGGAAAACCCCTATCCAGTGAGATCTGAATGTGTGGATCATCTAGAGAACATGTCAACTGTGAAAATCCTGTAAGTGACTTTTATAGCTCCTCCCTGGCATAATACAGTGTTTTATATAAGGATATGATGAGTTGAAAATAAAATGGATCACTAGGTTTAAATGTTTTTTTTAAAAAGTAGACAAATTATAATGAGAGCAGAATTTGAAATCCTTTAAGGTTATGAAGGGAATTGTTAATATCATATAAAAAGTTACCCCTAATTTCAATTATACCTAAGACTTTCTAAAAACATAGTGAAAATCTTCAATCTAACATAAATGAGATGTGCATATATAGATGAACTCTAAACAAATGACTTAATGTGTGTCCTAAAGAACAGATTCACTCAGGGGAACTAAATACCAATTACAGTTTACTGCAAAATAATAAAGAGGTGATCTGGAAAAGTTTTGTTGTGTCAGCATGACACGGATTTTAGCAATTATGGAATGGCCAGATTTAAATCCCAGTGATTTAATCATACCCTAAAATACTGTCCTACAAATTTTGTTTCAAGACAGCCCTGTTAAAACAAACACAGCTTCTATAACAGGGTTTCTACAAATTGTGTTGAAACTTAACTGTTAGAACAACCCATTCTTTATTCATGTGCTGTTCACTCTTTAGATTATATTTCTCCCTGGGATTTGTAACCTAAGTTTGAAATCAGATGCTCTTCCATGTATTATGAAATTGACTCAAGTCCAAGGACAGTCAGCAAATCATTATATAATGTGTGAATTGATAGTTTGTTCTAAGCTGTGATTTATAAAGCAAGTGGTTACTCTTGTCATTAGGGATTGCCTGAACATGGAGACAACATGTATTCATCATAGAAAATGGAAAAGTTATATTTGTTTCAATCATCTCGTTTCAAAAGCTAACTGTTGGTGTCTTCAACATTCCTATCATGGGCAGAAAGCCCCACGTAAAAGAGTTAAATCATGAAATTATATTTATATCCTTTAAAAAAGTGCCTTATTCTACTAAGCTTCATTATATCATGGTTTAGGTCATGAACCCACACAGTGATGTAAATGACATAATGGAATGTCTGCAACATATATATCATTACTGACCATTACTCTCATTTGTTTCTATATTCTTGGTTAAGAGAATTATCAAAACTCTTCCCATTTGGTCACACTATCTTTACTCCACTATGTGGTGGGTAGAGCAATAGGCATTGGTGAAATGTAGATAAATAAGATTTGATCCCTGCCCTCAAGAAGCTCAAACTCTAGTCAGGTAGAAGTTGGATGAATGTTAATGGCTATTAGTTGGTAGATTTGAACTATAACATACCTTACAGAAAAATAAATGAGTGTCTGAATAATGGTATTTATTCTACAACTTTTCTTCAACAGTGTGGCTATTAGTCATGCCCTCTTTGTCACTGAACCCCAGCCTCTAGGGCACTCCTGACATGGCCATCAAGGGGCTCCTGATCTTTTCTCCCCTGGCTGACATTAATGTTTTTTTCCTGAAAACATCAGTTACTTTATTAAAATTCTGCCCGGTTGGAAACACAGCTATCTCTGCTTCCACTTCTTGGGGAGGGGGAGTGGGCAGGCAACAGGGAGCCCAGAGTCTTCAGGAAGAGAGGAGTCTCAGTTTCTTCCTGCTAAGCCGTTTCTTTTACTCCCAGAGATTTTGTACCTATAACCCACTCACACAGCTCCCTTTGAACTTAGTCCTCCCTGGAACTATCACATAGTGAAAGAAAAACCTGGTTTGATGGGTGTGAAATTTCCCTAGGAACTTTTGATTTTAGGATAGAAACAAAAGGATAGAGCATAGAGGACCAAATTTTGAATCAAACTCTATCCTCAAAGGTGTCTGAAGGAAAATCTCATAGTTGTGCCCTTAGGCTCCAACTCAAATGAATGATTTTAGCCCATTTAGTTTATTAATGTCTCTTTGTTCATTCATCTATCCCATTAATACTATGTTTTATTATAATGATTTGCATATGCATTTATCACCCCTTTTAAGACCAAGGTCCTCAAGTGTAGAAATAGTGGTGGTATAATATAATGCGAGAGAAAAAGTCTTAGCTTTTTCATAATTTCCATCAGTAACTTCTCCCCTTTTTTTGATATGAACATAACTGATATTTTCTCAGTCTTATGAAACGAATGAGTAAAGACATCTTCAAAAAAACTTTGCCAATTTTTAATTGACCTGTAACATATAATCTAAGTAAAAAAAACTTCATCTGAAATGCAAACAGCTTCATGACAAATCTCTTAGCTCCAAAATTGTCATTCCGAAACTTCTAGATAGAAATTCTGGAGGTACCAATAATCAGGAGCTGGGTCTTTTTCATCTTTGGGTCACTAACTTGTAAATCCATGCCAAGAAAGCAGTAACCCTCCTTAAATGTTTCCTGAATGATTCATGATCATAAGAAATATGCATCTCAAGATCTTTCCTTCTTTTATAGCAAGTTAAGGAAATATTCACAACTTATGATGTAAGAAAGTTTCTGACAGTGATATCTGCAAGGAGGGAATTTTAAATGTGGAAACTTTAATAAAAACTCATCCAGTGGTTTCTCTTTTGACTTCCCTTGAGAAACAGCCCCATCCTTGTCCTATTGTGCTTTTATTTCAAGCATCCTGACCCAAACTAAGTTTATTTTTTGCTCTCATTAATTTATTTGAATAGCAGCAATTAAGGAAACATTGCATGCCAGCCTTAAAACTTTTTCACATGTTCCATGAACTCCCTCTGCACTGATTATACTCATAGCACTGGAACTAGACCCTTTCCTTTAAGGAGCCCAAAGGCTTCCAAAGAAAAACATCTCAAACTCTTTTCTTTAGCTTGATACCAGGTGAGAAGTTTGAGGATTTCAGCAACACCCTTAAAAAAGATTCCTACCCCTTTTTCCTTTTATGTACATTTCTCTATTTTCATTAGTTACTTAATAACATTGTTCATCAGTTTCCTTATTAATAAATAAAAACTTCATTCCTGGAAGCTCAGATGAAGATTATTGGCTCTACCCTCTTCATTAAGCTTTTGGAAGACACCATGGACAAATAATCCTAAATTACTGTGCTTTGCAAACATTTTCTACAAGCGGTCTTTTTATGGAGGAATTTAGATCAAAAGCAACATTTTAAAGAAGTATTGCACAGTGACTGCTGAAGTAGCAATGAGAGAAAGACAGACACAGAGAAACCCAATGACAGAGAGAGAGAGAGGGAGAGGGAGAAGACTCCTCTTTTTAACACAATGCCAGCTTATAAATGTGGAAGGAATGGATAGAACTAAGAAAATCACCATTTTGCAACTCTCAGTATTAATACATGATTCTGGCAAGATCAGGATCAACAGTGGTTGCTAAAATGATTGCCTGAAAAGTTGTGAAACTGAATATTTACATGATCTGAAAGTTTCACAATGCTCATTATTTACAAATCACAAGTGAAAATGTACCTTTATGATGAAGAGCTCTGCTAATCATCATCTTAACTAGGTGATCAAACAGCCTCACAAATAGGGAAACCACCTGATTCATTTGTTTTCACCTGATTTTGTTTGATGTGATATAAGTATACAATGTCACCTATGTAATTTTCTTGGTAAAAATGTTTAGCCTATATCAAATTATGAAGAAACAGTATACAAATTTAGGGTGTGGGACATTCCAGAAGATACTAATCTGGGCTCAAAAAACATCAATGTCATGGAAAACAGAATAGGGAGAAGACTTCTCCAGATAAAAGTGATTAAAAAGACCAAACCAAACCAAAAAAAGAAAGAAAGATAAAAAACAAATGTGTAGTGCAAATCTTAATTGGATCCAATATTTTAAAAATCTATGAAAGAGTATTAAGACAATTGGAGAAATTTAAATATAGACTGTGTTAGATGATAGTCAATTTACTTAATTTTCATGGGTAGTTGATGGCATTTTGGGTATAAGATTATATATAATAAGATATAATATAAAATAAGAAAGTATTCATGACTTGCTATTTCTTATAGTTCAGCATAAAAATGCATATATACACACACATATACATACAAAAAAAGCAAATGTGGGACTTTAAAATCCACCTGCCATTGCAGGGGAAGAATGGTTAAGAATCAGCCTGCCATTGCAGGGGACATGGGTTCGATCCCTGGTCCGGGAAGATCCTACATGCTGCGGAGGAACTGAGCCCATGCGCCACAACTACTGAGCCTGAGCTCTAGAGCCCATGAGCCACAACTACTGAGCCTGCATACCACAACTACTGAAGCCCGCGCGCCTAGAGCCCGTGCTCCACAACAACAGAAGCCACTGCATGAGAAACCCCTGCGCCACAACGAAGAGTAGCCCCCGCACAGCAGCTAGAGAAAGCCCACTCACAGCAACAAAGACCCAACGCAATAAAAAATAAATTGAAATAAAAAATTTTTTAATTAAAAAAGGCACAAATGGATAAAATGTTTATTTGTGAATCTAGGTAAAGGATATATGCTATTCATATTCTGTTTTCTCTCTAGGCTTAAATTTTTTCAAAGTGAAAGCTAGAGAGAAACAAGGAAATTATATATAAACTCTGACAAAAAGCATTATAATCAGTTAATTCTGTAATAAAGATTATAAATCAGCCTTTAAAAAACCCTTTTTTTTCCTGGATCTGCCATTTAACAGGCCTGTGACCTTAAGTGGATCTCTTAACCTCTGAGTGAATTTTTCTAATCTATAAAATGGGGAGATGATGCTCATAAAAAAAGGTCAAAGACCAAGGCTTTATGCAAACTTGTGTTTGAATATCTTCCTCTATGTGCTATGGTATGAAAGGAGAAAATACTCACATTATTATCACTCTCCTCTCATCCCTTTCCTTTCTCAAGTAAAACTTGGATCAAAAAGAGGAAAAAATCACTAGCATTTTTCATTTTTCAATAAAATGGAAATTCTACTCTTTGGTGGATGATTGCCATGTCGCAGTTCAGGAGACAGTAGAAAATTGAAGGTTAAGAAACTGGAAAATTGTTGTTGCCATTACGATCACTTCTATTTGTTGCATCACGATAGAGAATAAGGGTTAAACTCAATTAACCATTTTTCCCATGTTTCAAATAATGTTTTTTGCTCTGTTGTGGCCTGGCCCTTGATGTCTGTTGCTAGGAAACCTGGAAGGCTCTTTTAGTCCTCATGGAAACCATGCTTAATGTAATCACTTTGGCTGAGTCTTTATTGGCTGTTGGCTTGATGCCAACTCAAGGACTGGTCACCTCAAACCCTTGCAAGGTAGACTAGTAGTGGAAGCTGTGTTAGCCCTAGGGGCATCGTGGAAGTGCTTCAGGGGCTTCCTGGGGGCGGGAGAGAGTGGGGTGGGGGCAATACCACTTTCTTCTTCAACAGAATTATTCCACTTTGATCTACTTTAATGTTAGACTCCATTTGAAGAAAATGCTTTACTGGAAGAGAGGAATTTTTTTTAAAAAAGCCCTGACCTAATCTACCAAAAAAGAAAGTTGAATCTCTGAGAAGTGACTTGCCCAAAGTTACACAGCTCATAAACACCAAGGCTGTGGATTAAGCTGGTTCTTCTGACTAAATTGCTTTCCATTATCTCACACTTCCTGTTACTAGGACTGAACACACAGTTTAACTACACATACAATAGCAATGTTTAAATATAATATGAGATATCATGAACAATGCTCCATGCTAATGGATTTGCCAAGTTTGACAAATGGATGATTTCCTAGAACAGTGCTAGCACAGTGTGGTCAGCTGACCAGTCAGTGAACTATTTGTTACCAGCCTTCAATGAAGTAAGTACAGAAATTGAGAGTAAGTGCTTAGAACCTGAGAAAGCATTTTTTATATGGCTGCAACATACAAGCACATAATTTTGTATTTTATGAAAGTTTTGGTCTGTGATGAATTAGAAAACCATAACTTAACAAAACTGATGCAAGAAGAAAATAGAAAATCTAAACAGTCCTATAGCCATTTATGAAAATGGATCAATGGGTCAAAATCTAACTCCTTTAAAAATCCTCCAGTCCAAAATGGTTTATATGCAAGTTTCCCCAAATTTCCATTGAATGGATCATATCTATTTTATATAAACTCTCCCAGAGATCAGAACAACAAGAAAAGTAACAACTCATTTTATGAGGTTAGTGTAATCTCATACCTAAACTGTCAAGGACAGTTCATGAAAAGAAAACAATAGGCCAATCTTACTGATGACTATAGATACAAAAATTCTAAGTAAAATATTAGAAAATCAAGTTCTACATATATTATGATTAAATATTAAATTTGGAAATTGTATTAACATGTTACAGCATTAACAGATAAAAGGGGGAAATAACAAATGATTACTTTGATAAAGAGAAGACAGTGTATAAAAAAAAAAAAATCATGAAAAGAGAAAAATTACTAGCCATTAGAAAAGAAAATATTCTTAAAAGTTATCTTAAATCCATTATAAATGTCTACATCAAAAATGAAAAAAAAGCATGCTCTAAAGCCAGGAATGAGAATGTTTTCCAGCTATCATTGTTTCTTTTCTGATGGTGCAAATTGGAGGTGGGGGAGGGGACACAGTTATACTGATTGGAAAGGCATAACAAAACTTTCATCATTGGTATGATTGACCACACAGAAAATCCTGAAACATGCAAATTATTGGAACAACTAAGGAATTTTGGATTTTATCAAAGCTACTGTATAGAATGTGAAAATATCATTTGCATTAGTATAAATGAGCAACAAATAATTAGACAATATAATTGTAAAAGATACAACTTACATTAATAACTAAATTGGTAAACTGTCTAGAAATAAATCTTACAAAAATGTGCAATATTTCTAAAGAAAACATTTTTAAAAGTTTATTGAAAGATATAAACGAAGACCTTGTTAATAGATCCATTGTTTTCATGTATGAAAACACTCAGTATTATGAAGATATCAATTCTCTCTAGATTAATTCATAAATTCAATATAATTGCAGTCATATTCTCACCAGGATTTTCTGAAGAACTGGACAAGTTGATTCTGCAATCTTATGGGAGAGTAAAAGGTCAACAAAAGCCAAGAAAATCTAGAAGAAAGAAAAGTAGGGAAAGGAAGAAAAGGAAGATCAAAATAGAAATAATTTATTTATAATAAGACTTTTAATAAAACTACTGTAATTTTAAAAGTATAGTACTTGTTCAGAGATGGAAAAGTTGATCAATGAGAGCATCTGAAAACATACCCCAAAATATAAAGAAACTTGGAATATGACAGGCAATATTATAAATCAGTGGGGAAAGGGTAGACTTTTCAACAAATAGTATGGGCCAATTGATTATATATATGGAAAAAGATAAAATTAAGTTGCTATGTCATGACACACAAATTCACATTCCCAGATGGCTTAAAGACTGAAATTAAAAAAAAAAAAAACTTAGAAAAAACATGGAAGATGTATTTATTCAAAGGCTTGGGTTTGTGGGAGTGGAGAATATAATAAATATGTTAATAATAAAAAAAATAAAAACATGGAAGAATCTTTAGGATATAAAGCTAAAGAAAGTTTTTATTTTTACATAATATTGTTTCTTTTTTATTAATTTTTATTGGACTATAATTGCTTTACAATGTTGTGTTAGTTTCTGCTGTACAGCAAAGTGAATCAGCTATACATATACCTATATATTCTTTTTCTAAAAAAACCACAAAATACCAGTAAATTATACAGAAAAAGATTAATAATTCTAACTACTTTAAAAAACAAATTTTAACTACATTAAAAATTAAACGAAACCATAAAGTGAAAAGTCATAGACTGGGAAAATCTATGGGAACCACATATAAGTCCCAAATTTGTGAAGAATCCCTACAGTAACACAGTAGAAATGTAGATAAAGCATATGAAGAGGCAATTTAAAAGCAAGAAGCACAAATGGACAATCGCATATGAAAATATGCTCAACTTCACTAGTTACCAGGGAATTGAAAAATAAAACAGTGAGGTACCATTTGAAGCTATCACATTAGCAAAACATAATCTGTTGACCTCAAGTTTTGTTGAAAATGTTAGACATTGCTGGAGGGCTTGTAAATTAGTATAAACTTCTTGGAGATCAATTTGCCATTACTTGGTAAAGTTAAGACTGAACTATGGCTCAGCAATTGTACTTCTGATTTATTGAGTGTTTACCTCAATAAATACTAGATATATGTGTTAGGATCAATGTACAAGCATGTTCATTGCATTCTTTGTAATAAAAAAAAGTGGGAAGAATGCATGCCCTTGAATAGGAGGCTAGATTTAATTTTTTTTTGAAAGAATATTAAATGATCTTAAGGCTAGATTTACCAATAGTCACAATGATAAACTTCAAAAACATTAGTTTGGGTGCAAAAATAAATTTTTAAAGATATCTAAACTATATCTTTCATGTAAGTTTAAACATGCAAGATCATTTTTATATAAATTTTTATGAATAAAAACATATGGGATAAAAGCCCTAAAAACCACATGGGAACGATCCATGCCAACTTCAGGTGGTACCTCCTGAGTAGGAAAGGTTGAAGGTGGAGATTTACTGTATCTTAAAAGTTTTGTTTCTTTAAAAAAAAAAAAACAAAACAAGATCTGTTTCAAATAATAGTAACAGGTAAACATCATGGTGATGTGTACATGAGTGTCATATGATTCGTTGTACTTCAGTTTCATTGTTAAAATGCAGAATTATTCATTTGATTTTGGTTTTTAAAAAGGAAGAGACAGGGAGTGAAAAATCATTTACACTCGGGGACACAGCCCTGGTCAATTCTGCCGAGCCTGGACTGAGCTCAGGTTTTTCACCAGAGGACCTGGCCGAGCCTGGCTGGCATTGGCTGGCAATTGTCCCTTAGGAACCTGGCGTGGAAAGCACCTGCTGAGGGGACCGCTGAGCCCTCTGCCTCTGCTCCTGGCAGATCAGCTCTGTCCTCCTCTGGGGAGACCTGGAAGGCCTGATACCAGAGTGAAGGAAAGGACACAGAGCTGGCACAAAGATTTGTGGCCAGATACCAAAACACACAGGAAGTTATAAGAGAAAAAGCATTCTGTTTCAACTCCACCTATTGACCTTTTGTGGGTGAGTTTTCGGTGAAACAGCAACATCTTCTGAATACTCAGAGGGATGGCTTTGTAACCTGGGGGAAAGACGCAGCTTCTAAATATAATTGATGTAGCTTTCCTGCCTTCATTCTTCATTCGGGGTATCCATTTTCCACCACATAATCTTCCTATTGTCCACACTGATTCCTGTTTGGTTTGGCAGGGTTAACTGCTGGCAGGGCTCCTCAGTGCTGAATTCTCCATCCTCCACTGTGCAGGGGTTACTGAAATAACAGCAAGCTTTCCCTCACTCTCCAGAACAGGAGCCAAGTGCGACACAAATTGTGAAACTTGTTTCTGGTTACCAGGAAAACTTAAAGAAATCCTAATGAAGCAAAAAGGTTGACAAAAATCTTTCCAACATTTGAACAAAAAAGGTATTTTTCAGGTCTTAGATTTATGGAAGTCAATTCTCCAAACCCAGCCAGACTTTCAAATCTCCAATTCTTTGCACTATGTTATTTAAGTACACTGTAAATACCCTCCGTTGCTCTAATAACAGGTCCATATTGTGCAAGACTGCCATGGTCTGAAGACCTTGTTGAATTTGAAAGAGGCAGAAGTTCCGTTTTTGGCGCATAAACTTGAATTAGGACTAGGGTAAGAATGCCAAAGAAGTCCACATTCTGACAGCTAGACAAGCAGGTCATTTATTTGGAAAGACTTTGAATCCCTTCCCAAAGTAAAATGCAGCCCTTTATACTCAGCAGGCTTGGAATAAAACCTTCTTAACTGACTTGATCAGTGTCCTGAATTTTAGGGCATAGGAAAATGCTTCTGATAGCTTGGAAATGGAGGAAGGGTAGAAAACCAGGGCCTGGAAAGATGACTTCCTCATGGGGGTTCCTGCCATGATATTTTCTAACTTGTGTGTTGAGTGAGAGTTTATATTGTATGTTGAAAGTAGTACCTCTTTGTGCCAAAACGCCAAGTCTGGGAAGAAAGCACAAAAGGAATGAGAAAATGGGGTATATGAAGCTTCCTGGATAAAACTTATAAAACCCATAGGCATCAGTCAAACAACCAGATTTACTGAATTACTATTATATGCCAGGTCCTGTACTAGGTTCTAAGGTAATAAATATGACCGAACAGTCCTTGCCTTTAAAGGGTTGTGGGGGTGTGCAGGCTAGATGGTAAGGAAGGAATCATGACGATCCAGTTATGTGTGCGCCTAACAGTGGCAGTTTCAGCGCTGTCAGAGGGCAGAGCCGACAGGCCAACTGGCCTGGACTGGGACCCTCCCTGCCCCCCATGGACCACGTGTCTGCTCTGCTTACTGCCTACAGGCCTCCATCAGTTGCTTCTGGACCACTGGGCTCTGGTGCTTTTCTCTACTCTGGCCAGTAGGAAAACTTCTACTTCCTGAGGCCAGTTCATTTGCAGGGATATCTTAAAATAGAACTGTTGGACTCTTAATGGCATAGTTCTTTCTGCTGTCAACAGCCCTCTCCTTCTAAGAGTGCCCTGCCAGGGCCTCTCCTAGTCCAAACAAAAAGTCAGTCCTTCCTTAAGACACTTACTTGACTTTCCTTTGGCAGAAAATAGCAAAAAAAAAAAAAAAAAGCACAAATTTGCTATGTGAATGATGTCTTCGTATGTGACCCTTGTTCAGTGCACAACTTGAAGAGCCAGACATGGTGATCCAGCACTACAAGATAGAAAAGAAGCTGGATCAGAGGAAAGCCAGGCACAGCTTCCCCTGAAACGTCTCCCTGCATCATCCAAACCTTGGTACTTGAATGCAGAGACCGGACCATCCATTAAGACTTCTGCATGGGACATCACTTCAGGAGCCCATTTTCTTTTCCTCCTATCTAACCCCCTTCTGGAAATATACCATATACTATGGACAAGCCTATACATGTCTTGACGCAAATGTCTCATTCAAGTTCTCTCTCAAAGGGCTCCTGGGCTGGGAGCTCCCAAAACTTCTGGGAGCTGGACTTCTCAGAGCATATGAGAGACCCAGCATGGTCCTAAATTCACAGCAACTCTGTCAGAGGCTCATCTGGACCTACCCCCAAATAATCTGTTATGCAAATAAAAGCAGTTAATAAATAGCCTAATAGCTTTTCTTTCAGTCATTTCCCCCCCAGATCTAAAAGAACTCTTCTGAGTGACTTGAAAGTTCAAGTTAAGGTTTTGAGTCGGAATGAATCCTTTCTCCTTTTCTCAGAATTGTGTTGAAATGACTGGACTCTGCTAGATGCACATTGGGGCCGGGGGGCAGGTACAAAGATGGATGGAAATAGTCCCAGCCCTCAAGCAGCAAATAGTAATAAGAACACATCACGTTTATAGCCTCCAAATTATTTTCATATACGTCAACACCCACAACTTTGAGACGTAGTTATTATTATGTATATTTTATAGGTAAAGAGGCTGAGGCTCAGAGGTCCGAGCTTGCACAAATAGTATGAGTTGAAGTGGGACCTGCAACGGACTCCTCTGCTCTAAATCTTACCTCTCCCCATGAGTGCTGGCTATGTCTATAGTCCAGAGAGGAAAATAGCATGATCTGTGTCACAAGAGTGGTGCAAACAAAGTTGTGGGCACTGAGGGAGGGGGATATATGTCTCTGAGGGCAAGGTGAGGTGAAGGTGCAGAATGGGGAACCTAAGGGAGCACAGGTGGGGTTTCCACTGGTAAGTTCAAATGAAAAGGCAAATCAGTGTGAGGAGTGGCCCAAGTACAGCCATACATGAGAAGGGAGAATTTCAGCTGATTGGGGAGTGTCAAGTGAACAGTCGAGCACAGCTGGTCTGGGTTGTGTGCAGGGTGCAGAGATAGGGAAGGAGGAGTGAAGTAAGGGAGGTTGTCACAGGCCAGGCTGCTGAGTGTACTGTGAGCTCAGTAGCACCAGGAGCCACTGGGGGATGGACAGCTCAGATTTGGGCTTGGGAGGAGAGATGTTAATTTAAGAGCAGGGTGAAGAAGGGATTATCAGAAGGGACAGAAGATACTTCCAGATACTGTCAGGGCCAACTAAGGGAGTTGGGGGGCGGTCTCTCAACTAGGGCAACAACAGTGGGACCAGAAAGCAGTGAGAAGTGTGGGATTACTAGAAACACCTCATATCTATTTCTGGAGGTTTTAAATGCACATAAACATATGTATTAAGCAGTCCCTTAATTCTTTTTCAGTGGCAGAATCCTATTTATCAGATACCCCCTTTTGTGGAAGTCAATTCTATTTTTAAAAAATAAAGCATATTAAAGCAGAGTTGCCCTGGCAACAGAGAGGTGCTCGAGTGCCTGGAGCACCAGCTTCCCCAGGTACACCCGGAGCTTAGCTTGAAAATCAGATCTCAGGTGGCATTCAGGTGCTGCCTAAATACACCTTATCTCTGTGGACATATTGTCTCAGTTTTTGTTTCATTTTGTTTTCTGGAAAATTGAACTTAGGTTCTTTTATACTGTCTGTGACTGATCCTAGCCAAATATTGCTCTGTAAAAGTTTCGGAATCTCAGGACTCAGGAAGGTCCCTGGTACCATTGAGACAAATGTTGGTCTTAGTTGCATTTTCAGCCAGCCTGCCAGTCACACTTCTACATACTGGGATGCAGCAGTAATCGATGAGTCAGTCTCTGAGCTCAAGGAGCTTATGAACTAGTGGGAAGACACGTAATAAATTCACGTGAGCAAATAACACTTTTAGGTATTTTAGGTATAATAATCAAGTGCTATGAAAAAAATAAAGTAATATGATTGAGAGCAAAGGAGACAGGGAAATCTGACAAGATGGTGTTTGAACAGTGGTCTGAAAGATAAGGAGGAGGAAGTCCCATGTGGATCTGGGAGATGAGCATTTTAAACAACAGGAGCAACAGGTGCCAAGCCTATGAGCCTGGAATCATTCGGTGTGTTGAGGGTCCAAACAAGGCATGTGTGGCTGGGTAGTGGCCAGCGAGTAGGAAAGGGGTAGCAAGTAGGTTCTCCTTTGGCATGGGCAGATCAGTAGGCCTTGTAGCTGGGACAATGAATGGGATTTCATTCTAAATATTTTCGGAAGCTTTCAAGGGAGTGAAATGTTCTGGTTTGCATTGTTACCCAGGATGCTGGAAAATTGACTGGTCAATGGACTGTAAAGGGACAAGAGTGGAAGGAGAGAGGCCACTTAGGCAAGAGAGGATGCTGTAGGCATCAGAACTTACTAGTCAGCAGAACTTACTAGTGAATTTCAGTGGGATGTTATAAAACAAGAGTAATCCATAAGAACTCCTATCTTTTTTTCTTGAGAAATTTGGTGGATGGTGATGCCCTTTACAGAGTTGGACAGGACCAGGGTTAGGAGTTGATTTAGCCTAGAGCATGGGTTGGGCAATGTGGATAGGAGTTTATAGTTCTGCTTTGGCTTCTAAGTAGCAGAGATCCAAGAAGAGATGCTGAGGGGGCAGTTGGCGGCTGGTGCTCAGAATGAAATTGGGCTGGAGATATTGATTTTTAAACCTAAAAGATCAATCAGTAGTATCTATGAGTGCTTACTATGTGCTTGGCACCACTGGAAGAAAAAATACTTTCTATTGTCAGAAAAGTGCTTTTTACTGAGAACTGGTTCCCTGAATACTACAGAGCTAAGGCAGAGCAGGACTTCACCTTTGGGCAGGACAGTGAGATGGAAAACTCACCTGTTTCTGAGAAGAGACTTTCCAGGGTAACCATCTGGCATTCTTTGCAGAGTGCCAGATCTTTGGCACAATTCTGTTTTTGAAACAACACAATTAAGCTTCTGTGAAGCATGGTGCTGTGTAAATCTACTGTGTTAGATATATCATCTTGACATTTAGGTACTGTACCAACAGCATCACACTGCACCCAAACAAAGAAGCCTTTCAGTGTGGTCTCTGTTGAACCTGAGATGGAAATAGCTATGTGGGAAAACAAATCTCTCATGGGTTGTAAGTACTATTCTGACCAATTAATACTTACTGTGTATCTATAGAATCTCCAAGTGTTTAATTCCTTTGAACCAACACTTGTCACTGCCAGTCCTTAAATGAATCAGTTTAATATTAACAATGTAGTACTATCGTTATTTTTATTATTTCTATTATTTATGTTGTGTTGTATTATTTCACATTTCCAACTCTGCGGAAGCAGCTGTGCCAAGCATATTAAAAATACGTTTCTTGCCAGAATTAGATTTGCTTAAAAAAAAAAGGAAGGCAGGAAGGCAAGAAAGAAAGGAGGGAAGGGAGGGAGGGAGGGAGGAAGGAAGGAAGGAAAGGAGGAAGCAAAAGGAAGAAAGAAAGAAAGACTGAATTTCAAAGGTGAGCTCCATAGGGACAGGTAGTATGCTGGCGGTTTTAGTAATCAGCACCAAAATGTATTAGACAATATAAACTTTTCTTCTCTTTCTTCCATCTATCTATCATTCTTGGGATGCCAGTCTCAGAAATCTAGACTAGGGGACTTTTGAGAGTTGTTCATATATCTATCCATCCATCTATTAATTCACCAAAAAGAGAATATTTCAGTGTTGGTGGATCAGGGCATAGGAAAACCTTATCATATGCCAGGCAGGCACTGTCCTAGATACTGGAGTATTTGTTCATTCTCTCAGCACATGTTTGTATTTTGCCTCCCATTAGCCAAACACTGTGTGAGGCACTGAGGATATACTAGTGAAGGAGAGATATGGTATTTGCCCTTTAATTAGTTCATGCTTTAGTAATTAAATAAGTAATTACCTGGATATTAATAAGTGATAAAATATATAAATACAGGAATTTTTTTTATTTAATTGTGGCAATGCTGCAAAGGAAAAGTACAAAGTACAGTCGTTCCTTAGTATCTGTGGGGGATTGGTTCCAGGACCCCTGAGGATACTAAAATCTGGGGATGCTCAAGTCCCTTATATAAAATGGTATAGTATTTGCACACAACCTATGCACATCCTCCCATATACTTTAAATCACCTATAGATTACTTATAATACCTAAAGCAATGTTAATGCTCTGTAAATTGTTGCCAGTGCGTGGTTAATTTAAGTTTTGCTTTTTGGAATATTTTTCGAATATTTTCGATCTGTGGTTGGTTGAATCTGGGGATGTGGAACTCACAGGTACCAACGGCCGATGAGAGTACATAGCAAGAGGGCCTCACCTGGGGTGAGAGGAAAGGGCAGATGGGGAAAGGTTCATTGAGGAAATGATGTTTCACTTGAGACCTGGATGATAAGTAAAATGGAACCAGGAAAAGGGGCATTGGGCAAGGAGTAAGATGAAGTAGCCCTAAAAAAACCATGGAACCTGCTTTCAAGGTCTCTCCTTTCCTACTCCCCAGAAAAAGCTGAAGTAGGATTTGACAGAAATCTCTTAAGGAGTTACGGCATATTGAGAAAAAAATGCTTAGGAGTCTGCTGAAATGAAGTGCTAGAATTTGGCTAATAGATTTGGGCTATCTAAAAAGATAAGTTTGGCAATCATCCACATGAGGTTAATGGTTGAAACTACAGGAATCCATGAGTTCAGAGCCTTGGAACCCTAGTATTGATAGACCAGGAGGCAGAAGTGGAGGCAACTATAAAATGGACAAGAGGTAACCTGGGAATCAGGAGACCACTTAAAGATTGCACTGCTGTGAAAACAAAGAGGTTTTTGGGTTTTTTTTTTCCTGAAGAATTTGAGGTCGCAGGATGATGGTCTTGTTTTGATAATGTCAGATGCTTCATGGAAGTCAAGGATAGTGAGAAATTTATAAAGGCCAGTAAATAAGAGGCATATAATATAAAAGTATTAGTGCGAGAGAAGCTGGGGTTGTGGCAGTTCTATTTTAGATCAGAGAGGACTTCTCTGAAATGGTGAAATTTGAATTGAGTTTTAAATGACAGAAGGAACTGTATCCATGCAGAGCAAGGAGGTGGTTCTAGGTAGATGGAATGGCAAAGTTTCTAAGGCAAGAGTAAGTTTGGCACATGTAATGAGGAATACTAAAAGCGTTGGTGTAGCTGAAATGAATATTCCAGCTGTCACGTCAAAATGATAGCGTATTCTAAAATGACCCTCCCCCCAAAGCATTAACTATCCATTGATGGACTTTATACCTCTCAACTTTACTTCATTATTCAGCATATTTCTGTAAAAGTAAGCCAGGTCATCCTTAAAAATCTATCAATCCATTCTAACACATAGTCATTGAACACTTTGTATACGTCAGTCATTCTAATACTAGGAATAAATCAGTGAACATAACAAACAAAATGTCATTCCAGTGGGAGTGATACAAAAAACAAAGCAAAAAAAGAGTAAATTATATAGTATAATATTATCTAGTATAATTATATAGTATATTATATATAATTATATTATATATAATTATATAGTATATTATATATAATTATATAGTATATTAGATTGTGAGAAGTGCTAAAGAGAAAAATAATGCTGGGAAAAGACATAGTTTTTTCCACGCATCTCTTCACTAACCCAATTGTTCATACATCCATTTATACATGTATCCATCCATCCTACTTTGATGGAATACAGGCCAGGCATTGAGGATACAAATTAAATTGTGAGACTTCTTCTTCCAGCTATGTCAGAGTTACCGCTACCAAATGTGTTTCCTACATACTATAAAACTGAGAAAAAGATGTATGAAGTTTTCCACCATTGAGCAGCAGGGAATCCTTGAGATACAGAAATATGAGATAAGCCCTGTGTTTCCTGCTGGGGGCATGCTCTGGACCAAAGTGCAGGGAGGTGGAGCCCAAGCAGAGAACAGTGATTTTGCTGAGCTGTGGAGGCTAAGATGAGAGTTCAGGACTGCTGAAGCATCTGGAATTCTCAGGCATAGGTACTGGAAAGGAGGTGTCTAAGGAGAGCAGGGACCCTAGGATTCTATGAATGTGTTTTCAGTGAATCCTTGGTTAAGGGCTAAGCTATGCAATCAGAGGGGGAAGTTCTGTGAGTCTTAAAAGAGAATGATTGCTTCAGGGCTGAGAGCAGAACAAGAGATATTACAAGTTACATAAGGCTGGAAGACAGAATTCTGCTCCTGTTAGACTGGTAGACATCTCTGAGAACCTTGGGCATTTAGTTCAGACCCCAAAAGCACCACATTCTGTGAGCAAAGACCACACCCCAGATAAGGGCCATACCAGAGGACTAAAGACAAAACTGGGCTAGGCCAGCCCTGACAAAGAACCAAACCAACTTTGATAGGACAGAAAGGATTCCAAGTAATTTAATTGTTTGCCAAACAAACAGCTATGTAGTAAAGGTCATAAACACTGCAATTAAGCAAGAAAAAGAAATAAAAGCCATAAAGATGGAAAATGTAAAAACTGTCTTTTTTGCAGATGACATGATTATTTATGTAGAAAATCCTAATAAGTCTATGAAAAAGCTACTAGAAGTAACAAGTTAATTTAGCATGGTTCCAGAATACAAGGTCACAAAACAAAAATCAACTTTATTTCTATATTCTAGCAGCAAAACAGCTTGGAATGAAATTTAAAATGAATTTTAAAATGCCAAATTAAAAAATTTAGAAGTTCGCTCATGAGAGCCATTGTTAATAGCATGCAAAGGCAAGTCACAGACTGGGAGAAAATGTTTGTTTTGTGAACATACACATACACACATATATTTATTATAAGAAAACAAATTAATCAATAAAAAATGGGCCAAAGGCTTGGAAAGCTTCACAATAGAAGATATAAGAATAGTCAATAAGCTCATGAAAAGATGTCCAACATCATTCATTATCAGTGAAACTCAAATAAAGACACCAAAATAGCATTTCACACTGACTAGAATGGCTAAAATTTTAAAAAGACTGATATACCAACTGTTGGAGAGGCTGTGGAATTATTGGAACTCATACATTGCTCATGAAAGTGAATAATTACAACCATTTTGGCAAAGTTTGGCAGTCTTTTATGAACTTAACACACACATACACACACATATATATAAAACAGCAATCAGCAAACACACTCCTAGAAATGAAAATGTATGCCTACAAAAAGACTTACTTGAGAATGTTCACAGTAACTTTTTAAAAATTATAATCCCAAACTAGAAACAATGCAAGCAAACCAAACTAGAAATAATCCAAATGTCCTTTAATAGAATGGAAAAACAAATTGTGTTATATTCATACAATGGAGTGCTAATCAGTAATAAAAACCAATTAACTACTGATGCATGTGTTGAGAAGATATTTTGTAATGTTTGTGAAACAACCTCCTTCGAGACTCAGCTCCAGTTTCTCCTACCCTGAGAGCGATATTTGAGGCCCGTGGCCTCATTGCACACAGAGTAAGGTGCTGTCTCTCCTGTTATTCAGTGGTTTTATCCTACTTATGCTCATCTGTATCACTGTGCTTAAAACAGAGTTTTGTGAATATGTATTTTCTTTTCCATCTATCTTACCAGATTAAGAGCTCCTTGAAATCAGTGATGGTTTTACTCATCTCTGAATCCCCAACATTCTGCCCAGCACTGGACACAATGTATAAACTCGATCAATATTTGTGAAAGAAGGAGTTCCCTGGTGGCCTAGTGGCTAGGACTCAGCGCAGTCCTACTGTGTCTGGGTTCAATCCCTGGTAGAGGAACTGAGATCCCACAGGTTGTGTGGTGTGGCCAAAATATACTTTAAAAAAAAAAAAAAAAAAAAAAAAAAAAGCTGCTGTTGGGACTACCCTGGTGGTACAGTGGTTAAGAATCCACCTACCAATGCAGGGGACACAGGTTCAAGCCCTGGTCCAGGAAGATCCCACATGCCACGGAGCAACTAAACCTGTGCACCACAACTACTAAGCCTGTGCTCTAGAGCCCGCGAGCCACAACTACTGAGCCTGGATGCCACAACTACTGAAGCCCACACGCCTAGAGCCTGTGCTCTGCAACAAGAGAAGCCACCACTATGAGAAGCCCACGCACCGCAACGAAGAATAGCCTCCACTCGCTACAACTAAAGAAAGCCCGCGCACAGCAACAAAGACCCAATGCAGCCAAAAATAAATAAAAAAATAAATTTATATAAAAAAAAGAAAATTTGTGAAAGAATAAAGAGACACCACAGATGCATCTTTTATTTGCTTTGAGTCTCCTAAGGCCAGTACAATAGAGATTCAGTAGTGTCTGTTAAATAATAAATGAATCTTATTACTTGGATGTAAGTAATTAGAGGGCTTGACTGGGTTTCTATCCCAATATTTGTTTTTTATCACCAACAGTTTGGCCAGATTAGTTACAGACAATTTAGTTTAATCCAAGTCAGCTTATCCAAGGCCGTACAACTGGTCTGGTGTTAGAGTTGGGACCTGGGCTACTAACTGTTCTTCCTACCTCACAAAAGCAAGTGTAGTCTGTCAGAATCCCTGCAAGGGGGATGTCATCCTGTTTGGCTGGACCATGTTGGCAGCAGTAGGTGGGCAGTGCCATCCTGAGGGCAGCAGTTGCTGTTCTGTTGCTTCCTGACTGCAGCCTGGCCCTTCCCCTCTGCGGGGCATAGCAGAACTCTTTTTCTGAGAGCTGAGTAGGAGCAAGCCTGGACACAGGAGTGAGCAGAGGATGGTTGGGGGGTTGGGGGGTGGAGGGGTGGGGTGGGCATTTTAGCCTCTTCACGCTCGAGAAGGCAATAAGAATCATCTTCCTAGAGATAAGGGCAGGGGTAGAAACCAAGTCTGTCCGTAACTGCAGGTATAACCTTAGCAATAATCTAAAAAATATTCTCAACTTGGACAGAGGAAATTGATAATCGTGTCTAAGAACAAAGACATGAAGAAATTTTATTAATTTTGTTGGTTAGAAGGTACTTTCATTTACCTAATGGTACCAGAAGGATACTTAAATGTGTATTCCACTCATAGTCATTAAAAAACATTCTATTTAAAATAATTCTGTTCTGATTTGGCCTTATGTATTGCTTCTTACAGAATGTAAACAAGAAAATATTATACAGAAAGCTCTTGACATTGTCTTTGGATAGGCTATGCCTATTTCAGGGAACATCAAGTATCAGATGTGATGATACCAAAGAGGGAGGAGGAGGAGAAAGGAATGAATGGGTGGAGATTTGTTTAAGGGTAGAAGCCAAACTGTCTGATATTTTCATCCTCTCAACTAAACAGATCTTGTCTTCCTTCAATACTTGAAGCTTCACCCCTATCTCCCAATCTATTCTCTCTTGCTGATCTTTAGTTACACATGAATCTAATGAAAGAAAGGCAATAAAACATGAATGACCAATGGATGGGCTTAACATCCACTATTTGAGACAGCACTTGGTGTAATGTAAAGCTAAATAAAGCTGTTGTCACTTCCATCTCCAAAGAGGTGCTATTGTTCCAAGTGGCTCTCCAGTTTTGGAATGTGTAAGGAGGTATTTTCTATCATAGGATCATATAATCTTCCTGGCCCACTCTACAAAGCCATCCTAAGAAACATGTTACCCACTCTCTGTTCTCATCTTCGTAAGTAGTACTATATGCCACCAGGCTGAGTGTTGTCATACTAGAAGAAAGAGTATAGATTAGTCCAACGCATATCCCAGCTTAAAAATGGCAAATCTGGAATGTAGAGACTCACCTGTATTTGAGTTCCTGTTGAGAAATCTACACTTTTGATTATATATTGTGCATCTGTAAATTACTGGATTGACCCTGTCCTGGGTAAAAAAAAAAAAAAAAAAAAAAAAAAAAATCATGGCCACCAGGACCAAAGGATCAATAAATTTTGAATAATGTAATTACAAAATTGGTTCTGATAAAGGAAAATGGAATAAACCTGCTGCAACTTTCATCCAGCATTCTTCCCACCTCTGTTTTCATAATCATTAAATCATCTTATTTCACAAATACTTTCTAATATTTCATTGTACTTTTCTGCTTAAATCTAGAGTGTCAATCTGGCATTGACTTTTCCAAGTGCAGTTATTATTATAGGACATACTATAGTGTAAATCAGCCTAGATTTATTTTGCATAATTTTAGGCTATTTCTAAGACAGTATTCTTTCAGTTTAATAGGGTAATGATTTTGAACGAATACATCTTTTCTTGTCCTTGGAGTCACAAACACACACTTCCAATGTTTTCCTTTTATTTATTGCAGAAATTAAACTAGAGATGCCTCTTCTTTATTCTTTCTCCTTTGTACATAGCACTAATAAGTTTATTCATTGATAAATGGTCCAGATCCTTTCCTTCCAGCCATTGTTTTCCTCCAGACCAAAGTTGCTTCTGAGCAACTTCAAAGTTCAAGTATTAAGAATGAGTCAGAATCGGTTGTTTCTCTTTTACTCAGAATTATATTAAAATGAACCTGTTCTAATTGGCATTAAGGTAATTAACTTCAGCTTCACTCAGCAGGAACCTCACATAATCTGAGTCAAATTTGGCAAAACTCAACCCCCATTCTGTGTGCAGAAGGGGCACCTTAGAGTATTGATTTTTGTTGTCCATCAGTTGCTGGCAGTGGTGTGAGTGGAGGACTCAAGTAGGAAGGCTAAGAAGAAAGTACCCCTACTCACTACAGCAGCCACCCTGAACCTCTACAACAAAACAGACGGGTATTACCAACATGGCTAAGCTCTCATCTCTCCAAGGGAGGCACTCTATTATAGGGGATGAATCAGACAGTCCTGAGTTCAAATCCCAGTTCTGTCTCCTACTTGCTCCCGATGTTGGCAAAGCTTTATAACTCAGCCTGATATCCATCCCTGAGTTTCATTCTCTGTAAAATGAGGGTGGAAATAACTACAGTGGTAGTGAGGCTTCCATGAGATATTTGCTCAGTGCCGACAGTCAATACATGGCTGTCAATACATAGCTGCTATGTGATTATGATTATTGTGGGACTCTTTCAAAAGAGGGTCACCAGCTTCTTAGCCTTGTTGAGCTTAAGACTCCCTATGAAGGCAGAAGCCTGGGTTTGAGTTGTCTCAATGGACAGTTCTACTTCTGGCATGCCTTGGGTTGCAGGTTGGGTCCCCAAGTCGACCCCTTCTCCAGTTCAGGCTATCACAACTGTGATGGCCAAACTCCATATTAAAGCAGAGTTTGTGCCTAGAAGTGGAGTTCATGTCTAATTGTACTTCACTGATAAAACAACAGCAAAGTCAGTTCATTAGTAAATTAATACATAATCAACATTTTTTTAGCTTTATTGAGGTATAATTGACATATAAAATTGTAAATAATGAACATTTTAACTGGAAGTTGCTGGTCATTATTATTTCAAATGTTCTGAAAGAGGGGTATAGGTGTGTATCCATTTAAACTAATAACAAATTCGCTAAATGTCTTTTTTGGAAGTGAAAACAATGCTACCAGTCAGAAGTTTTTGTATGTTCCAGCTTGTTAGGGATTTCTAGACAGAGCCAGATTTGTGGTTTGGCCTTAACGTAAATATTCAAATAGTTCTTGATGATTTTTACTGGGCTTACACTTTGTCAAAGTCTAGAAACGAATATGCATATGTTTTAGAGAAACACTATAGTTTTTAGGTTAAATCTGCTTTAGTTATGTGACATATATGAAAATTATGGATGGCACTAGATGGCATTTTTTGTTATAAGCATATACCCTATAAGCTGGTACCTTCATATGGGTAAAAATATAAAACAAACGAAAGAAATACTGCTGAGTTTTAACATCATTTTTTGAACTCTGAAGAGCCAAGAAATTGTTGGGCAAAAAATCAATACTGTCTCATTGCCTCTGTGCCTGGCCCCATTCTATCAGAAACACTATCTTGTGTTGTAAATCTTTAATTTGCTTCTAATGTGGTAACAATCTCAGAAGGCTTGCAAAGTCTTTTAGATAAGTAATACAAGCTCAGTATCATTTGGTTTTTGAATGTAAAACGAATAAAATACATGTCAAGGCAAGTGAAAGCCTTTTATTTAATCAAATATAACTTATGTAATATATTCCAGTAGTCCTTGTTCTTCTTTCACATTTATATAATTTTTGTATACTTGCAAGTCTTCAAGCTTGCTTTTATTATCTGTTTCTCACAGCCTCCTTATGAGGTAAGATTAAGTAGCTTGCTTTAAAGGCAAGGTGCCAGAAGAATAGAGAGATGAAGTCAGTATCCCAGAGTGACCCGGCAAAGAAGTAGCTGATCCAGATTACAAATTCCTGGTCCCTTGGTCCCTTACTCATTAGCCACTAAGTCCCAGCTCCTCTCATTTCTTCACATCCTCCAAGTTTCTTATTCTCTGCTTATTTTAATGAGGCCCATGAGACATCCTTTAGGTTAGACATCCTATTCCTACCATGCTACCACTTTCCTACCCCTAGGAAAAATTTATTCTAAAGCCTAGGGAAAAGTTAATTTGCTGATACTTATTCCAAATTGGCCTGCTACAGCCACTGAATATTACTTTTCCCTTCAGAGGTGTGGGTTATGGACCTTTCCTACAGAGATTCAACATACCTGGTCTCCAAGATGCAGTCCTGGTTTCTGAACAGCATTTCTACAAATCCCTCATGACCTTTATCCTCTTTGACTTGCTAATAAAGCCTTATCCAAGGGCTAAGTGTGGGAAAAAGAAATAAAATAAAGAGGAAGGATTTTTGTAAACACCGAAGTCTGTGGAATTTTATCTTGTTCTTCACAGTACAAGATATGCTCTAGCCCATATCACTACCTGCTGAAACACATGTTTTCTTGTACATAATCTGTCCTGAGACTCCGTGAGTGCCACAGTCCTAATCTTTCTTCACCTTCTCTCATCACTTCCTTGGCTATAATATGGTAGCCATATTAACACCTCTCCCATCCTTGTCTGACTGTTGTAGATAATATAATGCTAGACTCCTGAGGTAGAAAGATTAAGATCTTCTTAGGCAAAAATGAACTCAATTGGCATTCATTATGAATCCCTTTGAGATATAAACCTGCATTTAAAAAAAGATGTTCCCATCTTTGTAATTAGGTGCCAAGTCCCTGCTGTCATCCCAGTGTGTATAATATATTGGTGGAAATGATCAGTAGTTGGTCCAGTCCAGGGCAGTTTTAAATAAATCACACTGATTTTATGAGCTTTGGAGCTGCACTTACTTGGTAATCTTTTACACAGTAATCCTTGGCCAGCATAAACAGTAGGGATTTATAATACCACATGATCATCCAAAATATATCACCTTCCAATTAAGGGAATGCCAGGTGACATCCATCTATCCAAAACCAATTATTGAGTTATCAAAATAGCTGGCTGTTACGCTAAATTAAAACCACAGTTATCTCAAGTGTCTGTAAAACCAGGGAGATATTAAACAGTTTGATTTCAACTTTCTTTTCTAAAAGCACTTAGAATATCCTCTTCGTGTTCTTATCTTGGTAGATAGTATATAAAAGATATGATTTTATCTTGTTGATGATTGAGGAAGTGCTAGCATTTCATGTCATAATGATGACTCCTCTGCCTCATTGTGCAAGATATGTGGATAAGCTATGAGCTTTGGACTAAAAAAATGCTGAAGCTAGGAAATAACCTGGACTACTTGTGTTTGCTTGTTTATTTTAATCAAATCTCAATGGCAGCTCTATTTGTTGCATTTTGATTAATTGAAGTTTTAGATTTCTAGAGTAGAATGGTAATTAGGATGCTATAGGCTGCTAATTTTTACTTTATTTCTTTAAATGTCTATGTAAATATGAACACTTCCAATATTCAAAATGCCATACTCAGAGATCAAGTTAAAAATTTTCATGATGTCTGGTGAGCAGATAAGAATAATTTGTGGTAGAAATTATGGTTATAATAGTGGAAAGAAAAAAATGTAGTCATGGTAACTCATTTTCACTAGGTTTGAAATTAAAAGAAAACCACCCATCACAAAAGCCTAAATAGATTTTATAAGGTAATACTCACAATAAAAATTCCTGATCACAGTGTTGCCTAAAGAAACCAATTTTTGTCGTTATAATGAAATCATCACTATTTGCATTTGACCCCTTAATTTACCAAATGGCACTCATTGATGCAGGTTGATTGTAATGCTGTCAGTCTGTAACTTATACAGATAATCAACACACTATAGGCAAAGGACACATGAGTTATTGCGGCTAGGCTGAGACATCAACTCTTGACCTCTTGCACAGTCACTTCTGGGCTGATTCCATTGCTTGCTCACTCTGGAACATGTTCTTGTACACTCTGATGTTAAGCACTACTTTGACAAGATGTATTATTTAGAACCTTGTGAATTAGTCTATGGCATCCTGTCAGAATTATATTTTGATATAAATTACAATGTAACTGTGAATCATATTCAGAAAATCATGGGTAGTCTAGCTCCCATTTCACTATATCTCTTTTCTACCTACGTATTTTATATCAACTTGGATGTATTTAGGAAGGAATTTTGCTCCAAAGCGGAAGTAGTTTATCTCAAGTCCAGAAAATGGGTTATAATAAAATTGGAAGCCAAAGCCTTTGTTGATTTTATTAAAAAAAAAAAAAATTGGGAAAATAATCAGCAAATTTTATCATTTCTCTTCACTGGTATATATTTTATATTCCAACCTTATTACTTGTGGTTTTACTTTGCTAGAAAAATACATTTTAGAGGGAAACAAATCTAGCAGCTACCTACTTTTGTACGAGGATATAAAGTCTCACTGTTTTCTTTGTATCGATCACTACGTCCTGATGTCCTATACTCTGATTTTTTCATTTCTATTTAAGA
The DNA here is from genome assembly GCF_965194805.1 of Balaenoptera borealis. Lineage (NCBI taxonomy): Eukaryota > Metazoa > Chordata > Mammalia > Artiodactyla > Balaenopteridae > Balaenoptera > Balaenoptera borealis. The sequence continues at coordinate 11,065,296 of NC_138877.1, forward strand.
GGCAACAAGCAAGGCATAATGTCTTTCAAGAGCACAGTGATCATTCACAGAACTGAAAAATGATTAATGAAATGATATCCCAAGACCTGAATAAACACAGCATTAGTGCTGGAAAATGTCAGCCCTACTGCTTCAAAAGGGCAAAAGCGTCGCTGGACCCAAGCTGGTATTTTTCATTTTGTAAAATGGACTCATCCTGAAATTCTCCAAAATATTCATTTAATTCCTATTAAGAGGCGTGTGTTGAATTGTAAATGATATTAATGATACAACAGTGCTTGATAATGTCAGCTATATTCAGCTATATGTCATTCATTGTATTTAACCCTCTGGGCATTTAGAAAGCCCTTACCTTCTAATATTCTCTTGTCGTCAAATGCTGCCCAATGCTATTTACCAAAGAATTTGATGGTTACCTTTAATCATATGATACCCTCTTTTTTATGGCACATAAACAGAAGTTCTAAATGAATGCTAGCTGATTCTTGTAAACAGAATGATAGATCACAACCCACCTGCCTTACTCATAAGATGGACTCAATGTGTACTTAATACAAAAAAACCAAAATACACTGAAATATATATATACTCGATAATATATTTTTCATATATATTCCTTAGTCAGTATCCTGTTTAGGGGATGTTAAATTGTGGAAAAGACGAAAGAAAAACACGATCTTTGCTTAAATGTCCTTCGTAGGACATTAAGCTGCCTCCTATTTACTGTGTTAAGCTCTACATGAATGATTGGCACAACTTTTAAAATGTAATCACTGCACAGGACAGCTAGGGGTTATTTGATTGCATCTTCAGAATAATGTTTAAAAGTGAAAAAAACATATGGTTCTAAGTTTCATTATTCAGCCATTTTATATAAAAACCAGTTGCAGAATGGAAGAATTTAGCTTGGCATACAAGGTCATACAGAGAGGGTGATGTAATCTGGGAGGGGCACGCGAGCCCTGACTCTCAGCCCAGGGCAGTGTTGGTAAATGAGCTGGCTTAGTGAAGAGCCCATTATCACTCCTGACCACCCTCTTGGGAATCGCTATCTGAACTCTGTACACAGGGCTTTCAGAAGGATCCAGAGATGATAACAAGACCACATTTGTTTGCAACTTTCAATCAAATAGATTCTTCAGATGGTCTAAACACTACTCCTTTGTCTATCAGAGGACAAAATTACATTTGATAATTTAATGATAGTTTTTAATAGATTGAGAAGAATTTTTGTCAAAAGATGGCCACCATATAACCATGGTTTGTTTAAATAACCTCATTTCCCTCTTACCTTATATCAGAAAGTTAGACTTCTCATGTACCTTATTCATGCTACAACCTGATTTATATCCCTGAGCCAAGAACTCTGAGTGGCATCAATCCATACCATCTGAAAGCTTTTGCCAAAGACATGTTAGAACTCCTTTAAGGAACAGATCACCCCATGAATTCTAGACTTACACAACATCAGTGACCTCACAGTGAAAGTATGCCTTAATGATCCAATGGTAGAAGCTGTTCTGTAAATACATGGAATAGTTCTTATTGTGATCTATGGGCGTTTCCTAGAACTTGTGAACTGTTTCTAAACCCACAGCTCCATGGTGTTTTCAAAGTTTGATTTACAAAAGAAATAGGCAGCTAAAAGATTTTCTATTCCAAAGCTCTTTTTTTTTTTGCAGAAGTTAGATCTGAATAAGATACCTCAAAGCCACATTGTGTCACCAAAATCCTTCTTTCTCTAGTTCTAAAATCCTGAAAGGAGCCATTAGAGGTAAATCAGTTTACTGCACTGCTTCTAAGTTGGAACAAACCCTAAATGATCTAAATCACTGTTGCTTTTCTTTAAACACACACACACACACACACACACACACACACACCTCCTTTCTCCTATTTCTCTCTCACTTAGCTGGATTGCCTCTCTGACAGAGAGAAAAACAATGATCATTGGCCCCCAGGGAGAGTAGTGTAGCTGCAAATGAAGGGTGGAGTGAGGTTGTGAAACAGTGAGCGTGCTTTTTGTTGGCCTTCATTTCCTCCATGATTCCTGTGATTTCCTCTTGCCGGGCCTGGTGGATGGAAGGTCTGCAGTGGGGGACAGGGGAAAGGAAGCTATGTGCCAGCTCTGCCTTGGAGGTATTACAAAAGAGGGATGGGACATTTGAGACACATTTTTTCTTTTACCGTAAATTATAAAACAAAAGAAAGAGGATATGTACCTCAAGAACTGAGCCCAATTCTTCCCTTTGCTTATAGAAAATTCTCCCCTAGGCTCAGAGAAACCTTTTACAGTGCCCACTTTGTGAACTCTTCACTCCATGCACAGGATGTATGAAAGAATAGCACAGCGCAGCAGAGCACACACCTTGGAGCCATACTGCCCTGCTTCAAATCCTGACTCCTATCATATACTGCTTTGTATCTTTGGTTTAATTTTCTTACCCCATGAATGAAATTTAAATACCTACCTCATAGAGATCATTGCTCATAGTAAATGCTCAGTACATGGTAGTAAATATGATTGTTGTAGACCCTGACAGATGGTTTCTCCTTAGTCCTCTACTTTAAAGAACATGAGAAATAGGATTTCTACTTATTCTCCTGGAAAGGAAGACTTGGAGGCTCCGCACTTTCTCTCGCCACTACGCTTGTTGAGGTTGCATTTTGGGTAGAGAAATCACAAAATTCACCATCCAAACTAGGACACTTTTGAGAGTGAAATGGAATGTTAATCCGATGGGACACTAGGGCAACAGGCATAAACTGGGGCTCTCCCTAGAAAACTGAGAGTTTGACATCCTAATTATGGGACTGTTCAGCAAGCTGAGGTCCTAAACCTTCTTCCTGTTTCAAAATCTGAAACACAAGTGGAGGAAAAGGTGCTAATTTTCTCAAAAGTCTGTTCTTGTTCGAAGAAGGCTAGGAAATAATTGCACCTGCTATTTTATCCAGAAACTCCATTAAAAAAATGAGTCAAAACCACAAAGGATTATTGCTGCTTTAATATGCCTTGTCAAAAACACTGGCTAGGAGGTCATCAGGACCCCTGGGTTTTTTGTCCCACTTGGCAGCTAATTGGCTGTGTTATCACAGTCTGGGTCCCAGTTATGCCACCTATACAATCAGAGAGTTGGATCAAGGGACCTCTGGGATGTCTAACAGTTTAGAATTGTTTTTAATCTCCTGTAGTGCTAGTAGTACCTAATAATTTCAGTAGTATTACCTTCTCTAAACTCAGATTTTGCATCCTTCTGAAAATAGTGCTCAGTTTAGGTTGTGAGCAGTGTGTTACTCCCGGAAGCACCATAAAGGGATAAATAATACTCTTTTTTTATCTTTACTGGGAGTGTTTTATGTGCCAGAGACTATTGTTTCATTTAAATACCTACCGCTATGAGGTAGGTATTTAATTTTCATTTATCGGATAAGAAAATTAAACCAAGGATATCGAGCAGTATATGGTAGGAGTCAAATTTGAACCCAGGACAGTCTGGCACTATGGTCTGCTCGGCTCTGCTGTATATTTTTCCATACAGCCTGCACATTTAGGCCCTGAAGCAAATCTTTGTGGTAGGTATTGTCATCATCTGTTAAGAAGGGAACCTGAGACAGAGAAGTAACTAATCAAGGTCTTGCCACACTAAGCAGTAGTGTTGCTTTGAATGGAGAGAACAGGACTTCAGAGCCTGTGTTCTTAACCTGTGCCGTTAAACAAAGCAGGGTGACCTCAAGGAGAGGCAGAGGACTCCACCCCTGGGTCACAGGAAACAGGATTTATTTAAGTTTTAGAGGGTGAAGGCATCATTTCCATGATCCACATCCTCAAAGCAGTATCTTCTGGCTTAGCTTGTCAATGAGGGCAAAACTTGACCCTAGAGGGTAAATATCCAAAAGGTACATTTTAACAGGCAGCAGACTAGAAAATGCTGTTTCCATATTGTAACTTGAAAGGCCTGGGCTATAAATATCATTCAGATTGCTTTCTTGCTCATTGGAAACTCATTGCAAGGTCTCACCAAACTACACTGAACCAACTTGCACGACATTTTCCACCAAGCTTCTTAGCAGATAATGCTTATTACTTTGCAGCTCATTCAGGGGCTTTGATAATGACTTTGCCAAAGACCAAAAGACAGTTTCTAATCAACACACACATTTTATCACATGGAAAGGAACTCAAGGAAGCGTCAACTTAATTAACCCAGATAATTTGCTTCCAGGAAGTAGTTTTAAAACATGAGTTAAATTGATTTGAATTATATTGCTACATAAGATTCACATGAAATCTAAAGAAGAGGGGTCTGAGTTTTGAATTTTGATTCTTGCAGCGTCCATTTTTTTAACAGGTTAAAAAAAATATTCTTGCAACATCAAGTATTGGACTCGGTTTTCCAGACTCCTTTAAATAGGAATTTGATTTGCTTCAATCATAGTGCCAGTACTGTCTTTTATTTTTTTTTTTTTTATAGTCAATGTTGTCGATTTTCAACTTTTAACCAAATTGTGTTTTTATTTATTCATTTTATTAAGCTAACCTTTTTGGGGTATCTAATGACTTCTTTCCATACTTCCTCTTGTCATGTTCTTTTAACAGGTTCTCCTGTGTTGAATAAATCTGTGTTGCTTCTTACTTATATATGTTACCCTGTTTTAAACTGTGGTTTTGGAAACTCAGGGTGAGACAAATGGTACTGGTTATCTCCTCCAAGATTTTTATAACAATAAATTTGGAAATACTGTATACAAAGACAGGCTTTACTTTCTGAAATATAGTGGCAACTCATTTATTTGAAATAATAGGATAAGAAATAATTCAGACCTGCAGAAATTATATTACACTGGCATTTCCCTAATAGTTCAAATCATAGATTCTATCCATCTTGATTGTATTGTGACCACTGACTCTATATCTAAGTGTCCTCCTATAACATTACTCTCTCAAAAAATAAGGCAGGGGTAGAACAGTAAGGATAATGAGACAGATAATAATTATGATAATTTTAATAATGTACAATTCTGATGTACAGATAAATTTCATAAAGTATTTGTTACATTTCTAAAATGTAAGACTGAAGTACAGAAGTGCTACCATGGTCAACTGAACGATGAAGGCATTGGCAGTAAGTGCATGCCATACAGAGTATTTCCAACAGGACAGATCATTACAGGAAGTCATCATTGACTCTCTGAAGACATTTATCTTTATATGTTTGGTGATGTCAGGTGTTTCCCAAGTATTCTGTGAAAGGGAATGGCTTTTCCTTTTCCTAAGCTCAGAGATTTTAGACTGATGGGTGAACTACCTGAGCCTTTAGTCAGGTTCATTCATTCAGCAAATATTTGTGAACCAGACATTTTTCTAAATGCTGGAGATAAAGTAATGAACAAAACTGATAAGCTCCCTGCCCTCATGTTGTTTCCGGTCTAAGGGGAAAAGAAAGTAAACAAGAAACAGGTGATCAGATAAGACAGTGCCAGATGTTGACAAATACTACAAACAGGTAAAAAGGGTGATGTAATGGAGAGGTGAGAGTAACTAGGAGGAGGATACTTAGGGTGGGTGGTCAGAGAAGCCTCACTGAAGAGGCTCTAGAGTGGAGATGGGTCATGGGGATACTTAGGCAAAGACCATGTTGGGCTGAGGGGGAAACAGTTCCGAGGCCTTGAAAGTCAGCTATGTGCCAGGGCTGTGCTGAAGATGGGGGATTCAAAGGTACACAAGAACGGCCATGGTCTTTGCTCTCATGAAGTTCACTGTCTAATAGGAAAATAAGGTTTCTGCCTTCAAGGAACTCATGATTGGTAGAGACAAAAGACGTGTAAGCAAGTCACTGCAATATAGCAAAAGTCTCCACGTATGACCATCATGACAACAGAAGGAAGGGAGTGATCAATTTCCCTGGACAAAGCAACAGGTCAGAGGAAACCTCCCAGAGGAATTTGCCTGTGGTCACCCAGGTCATCAGTGGCAAAGCCAAATTTCTCACATGGGTTTCTCAATCCTTATCCAGTGTTTTCTGTGCTTTGATTTTAATTGTATTCCTGGGGGACAGAGAAAAGAGATGGGAAAAGTGAGGAGGCTAAGAAAAAATTCCCCAGATAATGCCAGGGAAGCACATACATGATTTTAGAGAATGGCACAGTTTATATTTATTGACTCCAATACTGTACTGAACTTCTTTAAAAAAATTCTAACATCATATATGGGGCTTCTGTGTAGAAGATCAGCACACGCTATGAAAATGCAGTTACTCAGTCCAGTTATAGATCCAAAAATCTTTTTCCCCAAGACAAAAGAATTTTTCCATGTGTTTAATTTTTTCCCGTCTGAATATCATCTGTAGTACAAAAAATCATCTGGGGGCCTTGCCTGGAGGAAGGAGTTCAAGGATGGATGGTGGGTTATGTAGCTGGCTTCCTAAAGCTGTGTACAATCTACCATGAGTTGCTGTTTTCAGTTACAGTGAGAAATGCCTCTTTCTTTGTGCTTCTACCTAGTTTTTCCCTGACAGACCCGCGAGGGTCAGTGGTTTCTGTTTCTTAGCCACCACTTCTTATTTTGATCTCTACATGCTGGGTTCTGTTGTGCCTAGAGGTCCTGACCGCTGCCCATTTCTTTCTTCTTAAACCACAGTCCGCTCTTGAAAACGAATGAGCTTTCAAAAAAAAAGCCTGGAATTAGAATATAAATGCAATATTCGAATAGCCTGTAATTAGAATATAAACTACCTTCTTCTAATAGTCCACGCAGATAAGAGTGTTAATGTATTATGAATCTAGGAGGGAAAACAGCCTTGACAGTAGTGCCTTCCCCCTTCACTCATGCTTCAACCTGGAAGATCTATTTAATGTTTCACTGGAAACAGACTGCCCTTCTTTCTCTAACTAAGCACAGGAGACCTGGAGTCTTTGCCATTTAATGATGGATTTGCATATGGCTTTGTTATTTGTCAAATAAATCTCGTTTTGACTGTGACTCGTGATACCCTCCAGACAGTAGATCCTTAGGTTCTATGCAGGCTTGTAAATGTCCAGCTCAAAATTTGATTTGAGGAAGGTTCTTGAGACAATGGGAAGCGGTCAGTGCATCAGTGTCATGGTGGGGACTGACCCCAATCTCGCATCAAGAAGAGAGGGGTGGGAAGCACACATTTCTTGGCTTCTTGATGGTGGATGGAGAAAGGGAGCTGTTTTTCTTTTTGTCCCTTTGCTAATTAAGGAAAGCAGGGAGAGACACGAACTTTATTGAGTGCCTACTGTATTCTTGGAAGGATGCTCGGTGTTTGTTTTCTCTCTTGATTTTCAGAAAAAGCCTGTGAGATACTAATTATTATTCCCATTTGTAGAGATGAGTAAACTGAATTTCACAAAATTTAATCAAGCTGTTCAACCATGTAACTTTCCATAGCAAAAACCTACACTTTCGGAGAAAAGCTGCCAGAACAGAAATAAACAGGATTGTGACATTTTTGTTATGCTAATGTGAAAAGGAAAAAGACATACTGACTTTAAGAGTTAATTTCAAGATAAACAATCACATAACAATGACAGATCAGACTGTCACCCAACAAGGCAGTGTTCCTGCTAGACTCTGGGCTCTTAGAAGATAGTAATTTTGTCTTTTCATTTTTCTGTCTTCCGTTCTTTCCTTTTTCATGATCCAACTGAAAAAGCTGGTATCAATGCAGAGTACTCACAGGAGGGTAGTTGAATGAATTAATTCATTAATTAATGAGGGTTATTGAGACAGTCTTAACTTTTTTTTAAATTTTAATGCTTGCATTTTATTTATTTATTTATTTTTAGCGTTCTTGGGTCTTCATTGCTGCGTGCGGACTTTCTCTAGTTGTGGCCAGCAGGGGCTGCTCTTCATTGTGGTGGGTGTACTTCTCATCGTGGTTGCTTCTCTTGTTGCAGAGCACGGGCTCTAGACGAGCGGGCTTCAGTAGTTGTGGCTCGTGGATCCTAGAGCGCAGGCTCAGTAGTTGTGGCTTACATGCTTAGTTGCTCCTCGGCATGTGGGATCTTCCCGGACCAGGGATCGAACCCGTGTCCCCTGCATTGGCATCTTAACCACTGCGCCATCAGGGAAGTCCAGACAGTCTTAATTTTTTTATGGTTATGCAAGAGAGAAGGATAATAGTCTGGAGAATCAGGCTTGGGAGCTGAGTTGTGAATAAAGTTAAAGCTTAAGATATAAACACCTGGATTCAGATATTGAGAGGAGGGAGGTATGATTAGCAATGCAGGGAGAAAGCTGTGTACAGCAGCCAATTTGAGAAAGATGATAGGGACATTTAAAGAAAGATAGAGAGGATCTGGGGGCCTGGAATGAGCCCCTGCCAGGGAGAGAGTGGTGGGTGGGAACAGGCAGGTTTTGCTCTGGCAGATTACTAAAAACACTGTGCCCTCCCTGTGCTCCAGGCACTCCACAAAAACTCTTTTTCTTTTTTAAAGCCTTCCAAACAACTCTGAGGTGACTGCTGAGAGCTCCATTTACAAGTTAATCAATGGAAGCTCAGAGACTTTAAGGGACCTGCCCTGAGTCACACAGCCATTAAATGGCACAGGTGGGATTTGGTAACAGCTGGCTGACACCAGAGTCCCTGCTCTGTCGACTGCTCTGTGTGTCCTCAAAGGCTGTATGATGGTGGGGGCTGTGGGAGCCCCCAGACACTGCAGAGTGGCCAAGAACTCTGGGAACAAACAAACAAATATAACTCCCTCCTTGCTTAAGAACAGATAAAGCTGAGATCAAGGAAAATCAGATTTGGACTGAGGCAAAAGGTCAGGGTGAACTCACACACAAGGACAGAATTATTGAAAAGAACAAACGTTTATTAAACAATTACCCTGAGCCCAGGGCCTGGAAGAGATGGATTACTGCTTTAAACCACCCTAGGAAGGAAAGACCTCTGACTTTATTACTATGTATGCATGTGTGTTTCTATACAAAATATACTGCTTGTTCCTTGAGATTCTCTTGAATTCCAGTATATTAACTTGGGTACTTTAAATAGTGCATACACACATATGTGCACGCGCGCACACACACAGTCACAAACACAGACACACAGGCGAAGGATGTTTAGGAAAAGCTGAGCATCTTCTTTGTTTGGCTCTGAGCCCAGTTCAGGAAGGCTAGTCCTTTTACAATGCCCCTAAGCAGTCCTCAGAGCTGCAGAAAATGCTGATTATTTCCCTCTTTGCCTAAAACTTCCATAGGGGAAGTTTCCTGTCCATTGTAGCTGCTGAAGGGAAGTTCTTCAGGCCTTGTCCTCAGTTCCATCTGTGCTGGATGAGAGATGGGCCCCTGGCACAAGCAGCCAACCCATACGCTGGCTAGAGGCTTACAATGTGGCCCAGAAAAAAGGCAGGCCTAACAATCAAGATTCTCTTTGGAGAATGAGAATTGAGAAGTAGATACTTGAAATCTGTTTATTCATGAGGTACAAGAAAGGAAATAGCTTTATTATTTTTTCTCTAACCAGTGCCTTCAAATATCTTCCTTTGGATTTCCCATCTGTGTCTCTGGGTGATACCTCAGGCAGACACCATAGGTTTCTGTTCCCTTTCAGTTATTAAAAAGATGGCCTTGTTTCCTTATTTTAGTAATTATGATTCACGTTAATGTATTAAGAAGTGCAACACAGTTCGATTTTAAAATTGCAACCTCACATCTGATTCAAAGCCCTCACCCACGCTCCAAACCCCAGCTGGGGACTAACTCTGGGTGGAGGCCCCACACAGGGAAGGGAAGCCTGGTCCATGCTTTCACTCACTGTTGCTCTTTCCATTTCCTTCTCTGTCTCCCTTCCATTACTGGTGTGTTGGGGATCTCAGAGCAGCACCAGATGAAAAGAACAAACGTCTTTTACATAATGGATGCTGCTGTAATTTGGTTATTAACATCATCTGTTCAGCAGTTCTTTAATGCTCCTTCCCCCAAAGGGCACATGTGTGGGTTCTTCACAGGGCCCCGTCCCCTGTCCTAGGCAGTGCACTTTCTGACCTCCTGAAACACCTCTCAACACCCACCCCCCCACTTGTTTGTCAACCCGCAGCCTCTCACTTCTAGGTCCTCCCCACGGGTAGGAATCCAGGGAGGGAGAACTTTCCGACAGAGTGAGAGAGCTGCCTGTCCCGCTGCAGTGCGTACGGTACGTGCTGGAAGGTGGAGGGCGTCTCAGCTCCCTGCCCCACCACTCAGCTGGGGCGCAGGCTGCTCTGCTGCTGCCTCCCTGCTCACTTGTGCTCTCTGGCTTTTGTGGTCAGCCTTCGCCTTAGGCAGTCTCTAGGCCAGAAGTATCCACCGGGCCCCATGTGCTCGAGGGCCCCAGCTCTCTCGACTCACACCGAGCTTTCTCAAGAACTCTCTGCTGCATGGCATCTTGGTCCCTGTGCTGTCATGGGCCTTTGATTCTGCAGTTCAGTGACTTCCGGCTGGGGAGGGAGATGCCAGTCTCTCTTGGGGGCAGGAATCTTCAGTTTCTCTTGGAGCCTCCTGAACTTGGTTTAAGGTGGGGCTGAGCAGCTCACACTACACACTTTCCTACACTTCTGCAGCAACATCCCTAATTCAAACTACCCTTTTACATCAATGAACTCTCTGCCCCCTACCCCACCCCGCCACGCCAGTACATTCTGATCTTCTGTTTAGAGAGGCTGGTGAGGTGGGGGCTGGGGAGTCAGGGTCAAAAGAGCACTTTGTCCACCTCTTATTAGGGGCTGGAGGGCAGATGTGTCTGACTGCTCTTCTACATTCTCGCTAAAGATCAGGGATTCTTAGTACCTGCTAGCTTCATTGATGAGGCTGTAGCTAAAATTCTAAATAAGGAAATTAATAAACAGAGAAATTACTCATCAGTAACCTTTTACATAATGGTAGGACCTGAACTTATAAGGTCAAGAAGCTAGGGGGACAATGATGGAGCACCCATGTATAAAACAAGGCTTTGGAGGAGGGCTGAAGACAGTTAAAAGCATGAGCTTCGGAGGCACACAGTACTGGATTTGGTCCCAGTTTAGCTATTTCCTAGATGTATGACAATCTTAGGATAAGATCAATATCTTTGTAGCCCCAATTTCTTCATCTATAAAATGGAAAAAGTAATACTATATGCCATTGAGTTGTTGTGGGGATTAAATCAGGTAATTGTTGTAAAGCATTTAGTACCATACCTGGTACATAGTAAGTGCTCAATAAATGTCAATTCCTGTGAGTGAGGAAAAGTATGTCCTGGAGGGAAGTCCCTGCCCCTCAGGGGGCTCTTCACATGGGCTGTAATGTGAATAGTGCCCCATGTGGGTGTGCAATATGAATGCACTCAAGTGGGTCTGAGAAGCCTGAGGATAGAGAGTAGACAGAGAAAAACAGAAATAATGAGAGAGAGAGACAGAGAGAGACCGGGGGGGCAGCGGGGGGGAGAGAAAATGAGAGATTGTCAGGCCATAAAAGAGGGAGCGAAGTCAATTCCTCCAGCTGGCTGCTGATAGCTTCCCAGTTCCAGCCATTCTACCATTCCAAGCTGATAACTGACGAGACAAAACAAAACAAAATCCCACCAGCACCTACTTGAGGCAACTTTGACGAGTCTCCGTCCCAGAACAATGAGTGTGTCTCCTGAACACTCCCCTCCCTCCCAGGGAATCTCCAGGACAGATGTGAGGATGGCCATTCTCTGCCACTCTTAGAGCTAACAGAAGGAACCAGAGTTAACAGAAGCAACCAGAGCTCCCTATCCAGGTGCCTGAGCTGTTTCTGAGGCTAGACTTTAAAAAAAAAAAAATCAAAGAAATAAGAGGAGGAACAGTTATTTTCTGACCAAAAGGTTATTTTAAGGTACTGATACTGTCTGTGAAACTGCCTGAGTGACTGAGCATCAAATTATTTAGAGAATGTACAATATTCTGTATGCTGTGCATAGCAACTTAAATGTGGGCTTTTCTAGAAATAATGGCACTCAAATGTTCAGATGGCTCCACTGGAACATATGCATGTGATAGATTTGCATTTGCATCATTAGAGAACAAAACCCTTAAGTCAGAAACAGTAAATTGAAACACATGGAACTTTTCTTTCTGGAGGAATCTTGCCATGGCTTTTTGCAAGTTCTTTACTGCTGGCTTCTGGTGGTAGATTGCTTGCAGAGATGGCCGTAACAGTCCTTTGCAATGTGACCTTGCCATTCCCTCCATCAAGAGGTGAAGTTTATTAATCCTTCCTCTTGCCTCTTGGCTGGCATCAAGAGTAGTGTTGACCAATAGAATATGGCAGAAGCCAAGTCTTATGATCTACCAGCCTCTGCTTCAAGAGGCCTTGCACCCTCCACTTTCTCCCCCTTTGCCGCCCTGAGACCTTCATGTATGGTTAGCCTCGTTGAGGATGAAGGACCCCAGGGAGAGAGAGGCCTCGCGGACAGCCAGTACTAGCTGCCAGGCAGTGAGACCACCTTGGGCAACCCACATCTAGTCACGCTGCCAGATGACTGTACATATAGGTGACCCCGGGCAAGACCAAGCAGCAGAAGAATCACCCAGCTGATCTTGGGTCAAGAATCAGCCCTGTTGCTGCCCGGCAGGATTGTTAGCAAATAAATAGCGTGTTTAAACTGCCAAATTGTGGGGTGTTTTGTTACAAAGAAATAGATCGTTGATGCAAGGATATTCCACTTTCCTCACTGTGAGCAGGAACTGTTAACACTGTGCAGTAGGAAGTGGGATGGATGGTCCATTAACATCACTAACCAACAGTAGAACTGAAGAAGCCTCAGTCTCAGAGGGTTGTCTTGTTGGGAGATTGTTATCATTAGAAAACATTTTGTTACGCAATGTGAAGAGCAGAAGGTCTGCCTCCTAAAGCTGGAGGGAAGTGGCATGTCAGTCACTGGCAGTACTTGCTCTCTGAGCTGTGTTTAATGTGTGAAAAAGTTTGCCAACAGGAATGCTTGGGGGAGGGAGGGTAGGATTTTTTCAGCCAGGGTATCAGCTAGGATGGATCTTATTTGCATGTATCAGCAGCAACATCACAGAGGATTGTTCCCTTTTCTTTCCCTTCTGCCAGCTATTGTGACTAATTGAGAATTCTGTGACTTTTCCAGCTGGAGGATATTAGAGCACACACCTGAGCAATAACTGATACCAGCTGTTGTCAGAGAGATGATAATAATTTTTTAAATGTACAAAAAGTTTATCAAATCCAACGTAAAATTGGTTTATTCAGTTAAGTCCAGTTGCAAGAGTAAGACCTCATGTACTGACTTTTCAAACAGAAATTGAGTATGTTCCTGGTGCACAGTCCTGTTCTTTCTCATTGAAGAGCTACACTGGAATGCAACTAGTCTTGACCCAACTAATTTTCCTTCTTGACTGAGAAGAATAATCTCTATGCTACTCATATAAAATCTCAAAGTGCAGCATGGTGAAATAAATACCATGTTGTTCTTTTCCTTGCGTCTTTCTATCAGTGGCCTCCTTGTAGGGAAAATATTCTGCCCCAGCATCCAGCATATATGAGAAAAATATGTTACGCATTCATGGATTTAATATAAAGAAATCCAAGGACTCCAGAAAGTTCTGCCCAAGAATCCTTCAAACTCCCATACATCTTGGCTATGAGCTTCTCTCGGCACCTGCGTTGGCCCTGGAGGACCTGGGTGATGGGAAAAGTCAGGCAGAGTGTCTCTGGGGATCAAGATGTTAGTGCTTAGTTTGTGTTGTCATGCAAAAGATTTTGCTTTTGCAAAAGGAGTTAGACACAGGCATCTAGGCCATCGTTTTGCACCATTGAAATCATACTCAAGTTCAGTTAAAAAAAAAATTAAACTTAGATCAACTGTAACTGGTCCAAAATTCTAGCCAAAGGGCAAAGGCAGGGGTTGAAATGTTATAGGCAAGTGCTTTTAAAAAGTTAAAAGTATCATCTAATACATTTTATTTGTTTGTTGATTTTTAAATAAACTTTGAAAAAGTAATAATTTCTTGGGCAAATAAATTCAATGGTAAATTTTAATGATATAAAAGTGCTTCATACACAAGCTGGTTCTCACTTTGCATTTAATAATTATATAGAGAAGTATGTAACACATCTAAAATATAAAATGAATGAATTCGGAGTAAAATGTCCCTTGAAGTAAGAGGCTTTCACTAGTTCTAAAACTTAATTTAAAATATATCTGCATTTGATTGATGTTGAAACAGTTTCTCTGTAACTCTGATGTACATAGTTGTAAAGGGGTCTGGCTTATATCTGCCCTTAGTAGAATGCAAAGGGATTTGCTCTCCTTGAAAGAAGGTGGGACCACACAGAAATTCAAAATATGTTTTTCCTTTCATCCACGTCTCATGAGACTCAAAAAATTATCTCAAAAAATATTTATCTCAGACATACTAGTAATTCCCATGATTTACTTTGTTTGGAGAAAGAATATATTCAATGTTTACAGTTAACAAACAGCTCTTGTAGTGTAATGTTCCAATTATGCACGCGGTCCAGGGGGAGAATCTAGTGCTTCAGGCCAACAGAGGTCATTCAGCAGCCCCGCTCCCTCCCCTGCTCTTCCTATCCCAGTACATGACCTGAATCATGTACTGTAGTTTGGCTCTCTATGTATTGATCAAATTATTTAAATACTTAACCAAACCCTGTTTTTTGTTTGTTTGTTTGTTTTAATACTAACAATGACGATCCTATTAGCTGGAAACTATCTTGAAGGACCTTGAGCAACAAGCCTGACATATCTAGATTATTGAATCCCTGTCTCATGATGTGATTTTTTTTTAAATTCAAGATCCTATAAATGGGAAAGATCTAGCAAAGGTTTTGGTCCCATAGAATTCAACCGTAGCATTTGGCAGAATGGCATCCAAAAGCTTTTTCTGACATATGTGGAAAATAAGATGATGTTCTTCTTCATTATTTTCATTCTTTTTAAACAATTTTGTTATTTTTTTAAAAGATCTATTTTTTATTACTTTTTTATTTTTTACATGTACATGTATCTGTTCTTTTTCAATTTCTTTTCCCAATTAGGTTGTTACAGAATATTATTTTCATTCTTAATTATTTTCATTTTATTGTGTATTTCATCAGGTACTCAGTGAATATATTCATTTTTTAAATACAGTGTTATCTCTTATGGGGCAATGGTAAGAGGACTGTTCTGGGATGTAGATGACTTAAGATCTGGTTCCATCTGCTATGCAGCCTTAGGGAAATAAAATTAAAACATCTGCCATTTATTAAAGGCTTACTCTATGCAAGGAGCTAACAGCGTACCTTATAAGCCAAGTTTTATTTTAATCTTTTCAACACCCCATTTGGTAGATGATATTAACTTTATTTCCAAATGCAAAAACTGAGTCCCATAGTGGTTAAGTGATTGGCCAAGCTCATTAGCTGATGAGTGGATTTGAATCCAGGTCTTTTAGTCTCTAGAGCCATACTCTTACCTGCTTCAGTTGAGTTGTAGTGTCAGCAGCTCTGGGGGCAAATCTCAGTTCTGCCACTTACCAGCTAGGCAGACTTGAGAAGTTACTTAACTTCTGTGTGCTTTCATTTTCCGTTTGTAATACAGGAAGGATACTGTTTAGTCCAGAATATTGGAAGAGTTAAATAGGACATGTTAACAAAAGGGCATGTTAACAAAAACATGTTAACATGTTTCCCATACAGTAGTCCCTAATCCCTAAATAAAAGTTAGTTCCTTCACTTTCCTCCTTGCCTGGGCCTCAGTTTCCCCCTCTGTGTATTAAGGAGGGCCTTAGCGGTATAAAAACTCCAGAAAGCAACTGGTGCAGTCTCTTCAGTGTATAGGTAAGAAAACTAAGACCTAGAGAGGAAGCAACTTGCCCCAAATCAAAGTTGGTTAGTGAGCAGTTTGTGTTTAATTTGACCAAATTACCTAAACCCAGGTAATCTAGATTCTAGATAATTAGCAAAATTCTAATTATTATACTTTGTTTGTTTTTGGGTTTTGGCCCAGGCTCCTTTATACATTTATTGCAAATGTGCTACATGTAAAAAGACCTATCTAGTTATTGTTTTCTCAGTCTGAAATGCACTTCTCTTGACTCCTCATGACTTTCTGCTTCTCATCTTTCAGGTCTAAGGTCGAATATGACCTCCTCGAGGGGTCTTTTCTGTCAGTCTTATGACCCACCCCCCCTGCCCCAACCTCCCACCTCACTCGGTTACTTTCCATCATGTCCTCTTGTGTATTTCCTTAGACACACTTAAGACAATCTGTAATTATTGTGTTTATAATTAACTTGTTTGCTGTTCTCTGGTTACACCAGAATTTAAATATCATGAAAGGATCTTGACAGCATTTGTTCGTTTTGGCATCCTCAGCCTTAAGCCAGAGCCTGACACATAACAAGTTCAAAATAAATATTGGTTTAATGAGTATCTCTACCTATCCATCCACTCACCCATCCATCCATCCATCCATCCATCCATCCATCCATCCATCCATCCATCCATCTATCCCTTTTCCTCAAAAGATCTCAAAACACTTTAAAATACAGATGGCTTGATAATTTAGCTTTGAAATGAAAACTAAATAAATGATTGGCCTTGGTAGTCAGGGTAAAGAAGTAACAAATGAAATATCTCATCCAAATAGAAAGTGAAGCTAACACATTCAACTGCTGTTAGTGGCTGACTTAATCGGAAGCAGTAAAAATTTTTAAAAATCCTCCTAATTAATAAAAAATAAGAATAGTTGTTATGAAATATAGCTTGTCTGAAGTTTTATTCTTAGCACAACATTTTTAATTGCTTCCAAACACTTTGCCAGGGAAATTTCATATTCCTTTTTTTCTTGGTCCCTAGGGATTATTCCCTGCCACTTGAGTGACAAATCCAATATCTGGTATCTAATAAGCAATGGCAGCTTTTTAAAAAAATGATACTACCAGTTTTATCTTTAATTTAGAACATTAAAAAGAATTAAATACTTAGGAATAAATTCAACAAAACTAGTGCAAGACAGGTACACTGAAAACTATAAAACAGCACTGAACGAAGTTAAAGAAGACCTAAGTCAAGAGACATCCTGTATTCTGGAATGGACTGGAAGACTTAATATCATTAAGATGGCAATGCTTCTGAAATTAATCTACAAATTCAGTGTAATGTCTATCAAAATCCAAGCTGCCTTATTCTGCAGAAATTGTCAGGCTGATCCTAAAATTTATAGGGAAATGCTAGTGATCCAGAATAGCGAAAACAAACTTGAGGAAGAAGAATACTGTTACAGGACTCAAACTTACTGATTTCACAACTTATTACAGAGCTTCCCTGGTGGCGCGGTGGTTAAGAATCCATCTGCCAATGCAGGGGACATGGGTTCGAGCCCTGGTCCGGGAAGATCCCGCATGCCGCGGAGCAACTAAACCCATACGCTACAAGTACTGAGGCTGCGCTCTAGAGCCCGCGAGCCACAACTACTGAGCCTACGTGACACAACTACTGAAGCCCACGCGCCTAGAGCCCGTGCTCTGCAACAAGAGAAGCCACCGCAATGAGAAGCCTGCGTACCACAAGGAAGAGTAGCCCCCGCTCGCCACAACTAGAGAATGCCCACGCGCAGCAACGAAGACATAACACGGTCAAAAATTTTAAAATAAATAAATTAATTAATTTTTAAAAAATTATAAAAAACTTATTACAAACCTATAGTATTAAAAACTGTTTATTGGAATAAGGATAGACATATAGATCAATAGAATAGAAACTGAGTCTAGAAATAACCCATACATCTATGCTGAACTGATTTTGACAGGGGTGCCAAGACTATTCAATAGGGAAAGAATATTTTTTTCAATAAATGGTGCTGGAACAACTGGATACACACATGCAAAAGAATGAAGTTGGACACCTATTTTATACCATATACAAAAATTGGTGTCAAAATAGATCAAATACCTAAATGTAAAATTGTAAAACTCTCTGCAAAAAAACATAGGAAGAAATCTTTGGATCTTGGATTCAGTGATGGATTTTTAGATGTGACACCAAAAGTACAAGCACCAAAACAAAAAACAGATAAATGGACTTCATCAAGATTAAAAAAATTTGTGCTCAAAGGACACTATCAAGAAAGGGAAAAGATAAACCACAAAATTGAGGAAAATATTTGCAAATTATGTATCTGATAAGGGATTAGCATTCAGAATATACAAAGAACTTTAAAACTCAGCAATAAAGGGGTAAATAAGCCAATTTAAAAATGGGCAAAGGATTTGAATAGACATTCTCCAAAGAAGATATACAAATGACCAACATGTACATGAAAAGATGCATAACCTCATTAGTTGTTAGGGAAAAGCAGATCAAAGCCACAGTGAGATACTACTTCAAATACACTAAAATTGCTGTAATAAAAAAGACAGGCAATAGGAAGCGTTGACCAGGATGTGGAGAAATTGGAACCCTCATACATAATTGATGGGATAGTAAAACGGTGCAGCCACTTTGGTAAAACAGTCTGGCAGAATTGTCAAATGACCCAGCAATTCCATCCCTGAGTATATAAACAAGAGAAAAGAAAACATATGTCCATGCAAAAATGTGTACATGAATGTTCATAATGGTCAAAAAGTGGAAGCAATTTAAATGCTCTTTAGCTGATGAAATTGATTAAAAAGTGATATATATCCATACAATGGAATTATTATTCAACTATAACAATGGAATGAAGTACTGATATGTACTACTACACAGATGAAACTTGAAAACGTTATGCTATGTGAAAGAAACCGGACACAAAGGTTGTATATCATATGATTCCATTTATATTAAATGTCCAGACTAGGCAATTCCATGGGCACAAAAAGTAGATAAGTGGTTGCCAGGAGTTGGGGAAGGGGGGGAATGGAGAATACCTGCTAACGGTTATAGGTTTCTTTTTGGAGTGATGAAAATGGTCTGGAATTAGTGGTGATGACTTAACAGTGTTGGCAGTGTACTACAACCACTGAATTGTACACCTTAAAAGGATAAAGTTTATCATATGTGAATTATATCTCAGAAAATCTGAGTAACATAAAGAAAGAGGGTTGAAATATAATTTGCTGAAAATTAAAACAGGTAAATATCTGAGAAGTATTCTGCCCGTGATGCAAAAGCTGTTAGGTTAATTTGTGATTTTACCTTGAGTCAGATATGGAAAGTTTTGGAAATACTTCTGCCTGATTTTTGCATACCTCTAAATCTTCTGTAGCTGATTGAACTGAAGGAGTCTTTAATCAAAAGAATAATACCCGGGAATCAGACTTTGTGGCTTCTTATTTTGCCTCTCCAATATCAGGTCCTGTGGCCCTTGACAAGACACACCTCATGGAGGGGCTCATTTCTCTCTTTGTGAGAGGGACTGCTTGTCCTGTCTCTAGCCCCCTGGACGAATGCTGAGAAATAGGTGCACAAAATAACAGTATGACATTTTACAATTCTGAATGCTTTAGAAATACAAGTTAATAACAGGAATTCTTCTTTCTTATAATTAACTCTAATAGGACAAGCACACCTAATACCTAATATCTTTCCAAATTCAGAATGTAATTATTAGTGAGAGGTTAACTCAAATTTAAATGTTATTTTATAGTAACTGGGCATAAGGAACACTAATAAACCTTAATAAACTTTTCTTTTGAATTGCATGAGCTAAAATTCTGCCTAAGTATTATGCAGCTGAAATCAGACCTGCAGCAATGGATAGTTCCTGGAGAGGAGAAATATGTTTATTGGCAAGAATTGATGGTATTTTTCTATGACTGTCTCTAATACATCAACCCAGGAAGCTAATATATTGCAGTCAGTATTTAATGACATACAAGTCTGTAATAAACAGAGACTTTCTTAATCACTGCTATGCTCTCAAATTAAGACATTCTTATTTCTCCCCTCCCAGCCCATTCCAGGCCTGATCTTCCCAGGTAGGTGTGATCCTCTTTATATGTATGTGTGTGTGTGTGTGTCTATATATATATATATATATATATATATATATATATGGAGAGAGAGAGAGAGAGACCCTTTATTTCATCTATCTATCTTTGCTTCTTAGATACATAGAATGCAAGCCCTGTGAACAGCATCAGCTATGATTTTTCATCTTTGATTCCCCAGCATTATATATAGTGATTGGCACATAGTAGATATTTCACAAATGAATAAATGAATTAACAAACGTATATTGTTGGTAAATTTCCGTATGAGCATAGTATAGAAACAGCCAGAAGGAAGATCAGGAATTGGTTCCTGGGACTGCTGCCATTCATAGCTGAGGTTTCAAGTCCTGAGGGAAATGCTGCTGCTGGGCTCCCTGAGAGACTTGCAGTGATGATGCTTGAAAATGGGCAACTTACTAGAAGCAGAGGTTTTTAGTGCAGAAGAATTTAAGCAAGTTACTGATGCCATCTGCTCTTAGTCCATGCTGGTCACACTCCCGTCCTGCCTTTGCACTTACTGTTCTCCCCCACCTCTGTTTCAATTTGCAACACCTTCCCCCACTCCTTCCCACTTTCCCGCTTTATTTTTCTCCATTTATCATTTTCTCCAATTATCACTATGTATTCTAATTATTTATTTACTGCCTGTCTCCCCTCCTGCCCCACCAGAATCTAAATTCTGATTTTATATAGTCTGCTTTTTCCCTGGTCTATATTCAGTGCTAAAAATAGTCCCTGGAAATAGTAGCTGCTCAATAAATATTATGGGAGGGAGGAATGAAGAAAGAAAGGAAAGGGAAAGGAAGAGAAGGGAGGGGAGAGAGAGATGGGAGGGAGGAAGGGGAGAGGGGGAATGGAAGAAAAAAGAATGTTGGGAAAGAAGAATGGAAGGACAAAAGGGAAGATCAATCTAAAAAATATCAAAGTCTGGCAAGCTTTTTAATATATTCAGGTAAACTCATGGCTGACTTACAGATTTGTTTTGCTTAGCTCACGAAAATATTTAAAAATTTTTAAAAAGCTGAAAAATTTCTATAAAATATCAGATGATGAGCTTCTCTCAAACAGTCAGGTCTGATTAACTGGGTCTGGGTCTGTGCTCCCATACCACATCAGTCATCTAGACCTGAGTATCCCCTTTAGTAGGGGATATGGGCTAGAGTGACAATAGGCCAGAGAATTTAAAGCAGGGATGGAAGTTGGGATCTCTCTTGGATTTCCTGAATGGCCCTGAGAATCTCACTGTGGATGTGTAACCCAGGAAGTCCTCAGAATAATTTAGATTCTTATGGAAACCTATATTCCCAAGGGGGTTTCAATGAGCAGATCATGCCCTGGACTTTAAGACCTGGTTCATTCAGACCAGAGACTCCCTGGAGCTTACCTGAGAGGGGCAGGTGTGCCCAGACAAACCCTCTACTGATCCTCTGTCCCAAGAACTTTCCCTGGGGAACCTGAACCCTGCAACCCTCTAGCCAGGATGTTGGTGTAAATATATTGACATGTTCACCCACTGGAGTGATGATATCACAAAGCCTATTTAGCTCTAAAATATGCTTCACATATGATTCCATCACCCCCATGCATCTGTTCATTCATTCAACAAATAACATATCGAGCACCTACTAAGTGCCAGGCCGTGTGCCAGGTACTATATATTCAAGTGTTGAAGAAGTCACATGATCCCTGTCCTCACAGACCTCACAGTATTATCAGGAAAGAGAAACAGGTAAGTAATAAGTGTTAGCATATTGCACAGGAAGGTATCAAAACACAGCAGAGGCTTTGAAACTGCAGATTTCAAGTTCAACATGTAGAAAATAGGCAGATGTTCAAAGTTTTTTCCTAAACTGCTTGGGGGTAAGTTCTGGGGAAAATTAAATCGTTTTTTAACTTATTCTTATAACATAGGATTCTTACAACATATATAAATTTCCTCTAGAGTCCTTAATTTGCTTTGAAATTTTAGATGTAATTGTCTAAAGGGCACTTTGCCTCCTCACTTTATGCACACAAATATACCATAATATTTTGATCTAAGTGGCTGAGCCCACCCTTTTACATGAATCCAATCAATCTGAAAGCTTTCTCCAAGCTACCTAAATTATTGCTATTTTCATTACTAATACTACTTACAAATCTATCTACTATCATTTCTAATTATTATTTTATTCTATAAATTATATTTTTATTTTATAGTATACACAGTAGTATATATTGTTTATTGTGGTAAAATATATAAAATGTAAAATGTAACATTTTAACCATTTTTAACTGTACAGTTCAGTGCCATTAAGTATATTCACATTGTTATGCATCCATCACCACCATCCAGAACATTTTCATCATCCTAAACTGAAACTCTGTACCCACTAAACAATAATTCCCCATTCCATCCTCCCCCAGCCCCTGGTAACCACAGTTTTGTTTCTGTCTCTATGGACTTGACTATTCCAGGTACCTTATATAAGTGAAATCATACAACGTTTGTTCTTTTGTGACTGGCTTATTCTGCTTAGCACAGTGTCTTCAAGTTTCGTCCATATTGTAGCAGGTATCAGAATTTTATTCCTTTTTAAGGCTGAATAATATTTAATTGTATGTATATATCACATTTTGGCTATCCATTCATCAGTTGGTGGACATTTGAGATGTTTCTACCTTTTGGCTATTGTGAATCATGCTGCTATAAACATAGGTGTACAAATATGCTTATTATGTTTATGCAGTGCTTTTAATTTTTCAAAGTGCTTTTTTGTGTCTACAATTCATAAACTCTGTGGGAGGTAGAGTAGTTAGTATTCTCCTCTTCTGGCAGATAAGAAATCCAAATTGTTGAAAAATTAAGTCACATTAATTTAGGGATAGTTTCTGACTCTTAGCCTGGAGAATCTTTTTCTCAACATACTTTTTATTATTCACTCCAATAATCCCTTCACCAGCAGAGATGCAAAAGCAAAAATATCCTTGTTGAAATGCAATTCTGGGGCAGATCAAAAGTCTTCTTTTACTTGGACAGGCTAAATGAAATCAGTAGGCCCACAATTTGGGGAAAAAATCAATTTTAAAAATTTATCTTTCAGGCATCAGTGGCAGCAGCTTTTTCTAGCAAAATGACATTCTGGGCTAGCTAATCCAGACTTAGCCTTCCCTCTTCCCCCTCAACTACACCATTGCTCATAAAATTCAAACTTCCCATGTACTCCAAGTTGGGAAACTATGTCTATAACCCAAATAAAATACCTAAATCTTGATTACTCGCGGGTTTAAATCATACCTGATATAGTTTCACATTCTGTTCTTGGATAACAATCATCATTAAATTCCAGAGACGCCAATGCTCTGAATAGAGCTTTTAAAAAGTTGAGAGGTCCTTAGATGACCTTTGAGGGAGGGGAGTAGAGGCTCGGTTTGTAGGCGTGGCAGAGCCAATGGTGCTGTGTCCCCCATGGAACCCTTCCCAGCGAGGCTGCAGCTGATTTGTGCTGGAGCAGTTTGTCTTTACTAAATTCATATGTTTCTTTATGTCAATGACATTAGGCAAGATTTAGTTTTTTAAAATAGCACTATTTATCTGTGCTACTTCTTGTAGTTTCTGTTGGTTTAAAAAGATATTTCTAACAGTTATAACTGCTCTATTAAATTTTATTCAATTTTTAAAAAATATCTCTAGTTTTAATAATTCCATGTCAGTGGGAAAGATCCTGAGTCTTACAGTTTGCCTGGATTTCTGCCTTCACTTGCTTGTCCTGACCAGGTCTACCCCCTTCCTGGTGTGCATTTGTTTTCTTTGATGGTAACATTTGGTGGTTCTTGCTGCCCTGTCTGGGGTGTACACTAAATACCTCTTTGATTTGTGCTGTTAATTCCTTGATGGTGTTGCTTCCTTGGTAGGATTACCAAATCTAGCAAATAAAAATACACCCAGTTAAAGCTGAATTTCAGATGAACAACAGGTAACCTTTTATAAGTATGTCCCATGCAACATTTGGGACATACACTAAAAAATTTTTTGCTGTTTTTCTGAAATTCAAATTAAACTGGATGTCTTTTATCTGACAACTCTGGATTTCTGGCAGAAAGATACTCAAAGAGTAGGAGCTCATAGTGACCTTAACTAATAAAAACAGAATCAACTGTTCTTGAATCCAGACAGCATGGCGAAAATGCCAGTAAGTGTGATGGGGTCTAAGCCTGGTGATTTGGAGAGACCTAAATTGGACACCAAACGGCAATGTGGGGGTCACAAGAAAAGAGATAAAGAGGATTTGCCCCTCGATTTCTAGTTCTCTTTTGGAAGCAGACGCTGATAAAGGTTACTCTCCCAGGTGATCAATCTGAAAAGCCTGGTTTGTAAGGCCAGTAAAGGGAAGAGGAAGTAAGAAGGTAAGGCAAACTCTGACACATACTGAATTTTGTTAATTCTGAAAATTTGAGGGTGGGTAGGAACTCTACGAGGGAGTATATGTATGTGTGTATTGCGGGGGTGGGCAGAGGAGGAGGAGATGGGGAGGGAGTGGGAATATGACCTACCAGAAAGAAAAACAACATCTGATTATATTCTAATACAGGCTCACCAATATATCACCATTAAAGTAGTTTATTTCGTATTCAACCGTAAAACTGTTTACCAGAGATTCTAAATAGTTTAGAGTTATCACACTTGTGTTAATTTGATTATACATAGACACACTATTGCAGGTATAAAATGATGTTAAAATTTGCTTTGTCTTGAAAATTTTGTAATTGAAAGACTACCAGAAATTCTGGCAAAATACTCTTTTCCTTAACAGACTTGATCATAGGAGCTTAGAAGTCCAGTCAGTATGTGGCTGGTCAGGGGGACAGGATACCCATGATTTGCTCTGTGACCCCCAGCAAATCGAGTACGTTTCACTTTACCGTCTTGTTCCCCCCTTTATCTTAAGCTGAGAAGTCAAGTGTTTGTTATGTACCTCAGTGTGGCCCAGGATTGGGTTAGTCTCCACTGAGGATATAAGAGGATGCAATGCCTGTTCTTGGGAACTTTCCAATCCAGTTCTATTGAGAAAAACGTCCCTCTCTTTACCAGACGTGGCCCCTAGGCCTTTAGCTGCATTCTGAGGAAACAACAAATTGAAATCTGCGGAAGCAGAGGGTACACTGCGCTCTATACCTTCTTTAGAGTTGCCTCAGAAGATATCACAAAGGGTTTACATTAATGTTTAAAGCTCATACCCATTAATTTGAAAACAGCCACAACCCCATTACCCACATTGGTAGGTAGACATAAGGTTTTCCCAGAGAGGAAATATAAAAAGCTGATGAAAATCTGAAAAAAAAAATTTGGTCTCAATAGCAGTAAACAATAATAATACAAGTTAAAATGAGACACTGTTTTCTCCATAAACTTCTTAAGGTTTGGAGAACATCAAATTCAGTGTTGGTGAGAGGGAGGTGAGGTGTTTATTCCCATTAACTGCTGATAGTAGTTTGAATTAAAACTATATTTCTAGAAAATAATATTCTAATATCACACAATATTGTTTTCAATGATAGAAATCTTAGAACTATGCTCAGTAAATGATCAAGATACTTTATGGACAAAAAGTTGATAGCAACATTTAAAAAAATAGAAAGGTTGTAAGCAAACTAAATGTTTAGTTGCTTGGGTATAGTTTATTATATTTTATATGTGTAAAAAATGAAATATTATACATCAAATATTCATATGAATCTCATTAATTATTAAAACATGGGGAGATATCTTTGTCATATATTTAATTAACAAAGAGCAATACAAATTATATACAGTTTGGGATCAATTATTTTGGAATAGTAGAGAAAGAACTGCAAAGAAATATACAAAATGTTAACATTGGTTATCTATAGGGGAGTGTTTATAGGTGAGTTTTTCTGTCATTTTTACCCTTTTATATATTGCCCAAGATTTCTATAGCATTCAGAAAAAATATGTACAATAAATGGTCAGGTGGATGGATATCCAGAGCATGGTTCTAAGAACAGAGACTGAAAATATTGTTTATTTATTTATTCTTCCCATCTACTATCTGTATGACTTTGGGGTAAATCACATAATTTATGAAGCATGTATTTTCTCATCTATAAAATATTGCATCAAACTTTCTCCCAGGTTTGTTAGGAGAATCATTTGGAGTGATGAATATGAAAAATACTTTCTAAATTATAAAATACTTTAAAAAAAATCTAAAAGGTGAATTGGGGTTGACCTTATGACATATTTCTATGTGGTTATATCAGGTGTGAGGGAACAGTCTGTGGCCATACAACATAAAGCCATACACATGGCTTAACTGAGGACCAAATTCCTAGCCCATTAGGTGCCTATTCCAGGGCCTTTCTTTGAGTGGTTTACAACCCATAGCATTGGAGAGCTGGGAAGGTAGTAGTAAGGGACGGGGTAAATAAAGCCGGGCTGGCAATGTGGGCCAGATCATGAAGGGATTTGAAAGTCAGGCTGAAGACTTTACAAATTTGATCTTCACTGGTTAAGATGGAGCCATATTAGGTGTTGTTTCATTTGCTTTGAGCCTGGGTGTCACAAAGGCAGCTGGTTTGGGGGTAATTAGCCTAAGAGTGGCCAATTTGCTGGATGGACTTAAGGGTCAGGAGAATGGAGGAAGGAGTCTGGCTAGGTCAGAGTTTTGGCAGTTCCTGAGGGAGGAGATGATGTTCTCGACAAAAACTTAGTGGGAAGAAAAGAGTGAATGTCAGAGAGATTTCTCAGGGAGAGAACTTGTGATAGATGGAGCACAGAGGGTAAAGGAGAAGGAAGACTCAAAGATATCATTGATACGTCTCCTCTGGAAGATGGGAAAAGGGCTTCATTCCTTAGTAATCCCTCCTGAGAGACTGAACATATAAGCCGACAACAGCTGGACCATATGTAACAACTGTGCTCTGAGGCCAGCCTCTGAGCAGCCAGCCCATTAGAGTCAGGACTTGGGCAGTGACTATCAACTTCCCTATTTTTAATCCCTGCTTCCAACTCAGGAGTTATTTAGCCAAAAAATGCTCTCCTAACCAATCACATAGGATGCCCCACTTCTAGCTGGCCCTCCTCCTGCTTCTACATGCTAGCAGTGTCCAGAAAGGTCACACCTTTTTCCATCATCCCTTTTTCCACTATAAAGCTTTCCCACTCCTCTGCCTGCCTTTCAGTCTGTGAAATGCATGTGATAGTGTCTGATTCCCTTGTTATAGTAAACTGAATAAATCACCTCCATGTATTCTCATTAGGATGGTCTTCATTATTTCCACACTCCCATATCTGCCTTCAGCTCAGCCACTCTTTCCAGTAGTAGTATCTAGGGAGGCAATTTGGTGATTTGAGAGAAAGCATCACTAGGAATCACTTCTAGCCTCCAAACTAACTCTGTGGCCATCTCTTAACCCACTGAACACCCATTTCCTGAATCCATAAAATGAAACTTGTATGTCACAAAGTGATGAAATTCTGTGCCCTGGTCTTCAAGAACATGTAGCCTGTCACAGTATAGACAAGAAGTGCAACAGATCCTTAACTATATACAAATATATTTCCCTGCCTGTAATTTTCAGAAAGAGAGAGAGAAGGAAGAGGGAGGATGGAGAGCAGGAAGGAGGAAGGCAGATTGGCTCTGTCAGATTTGATCTAGTTTAAAGCTTCTCTAACAGGGAAATGAAAGGCCCATGGTTCTAAACTCCCTTGAATGAGGAGACCAGCTTCTGTTTTACTGGCCTAAACCTGATGCTACAGCACCTGTTCCTCCTCCAGTGAGCAGTGATAAAGTCTGACCTCACCTCTCTGAAGAGAGCTTGGTAACCTGTAACAGGAAGTGAAGTGTCCAAGTGCAGTCTCCACAGGAAGGGAGGAACGGGAATCAGGTTGTACAAACACCAGTGGGTACTAGTTTCTATTCTGTCCTCGTCCCTCCAGGGATGAAACACAGACATTTCTTTGGCCCAGTGATCACAAGTCTTTTCCAATCAGGACTCAGGACCTGAGAGGGAAAATGTAGGGGTACTGAAGAGGCACTAATTTTTCAACATCACATTTCCATTCTACTTGGTAGCTTTTTCACCATATGAAACTACCCATGCAGACTTTCTTCATTCTACATATTCTTGCTTTGTGGCCCATCATCACTCATAACACCACATTAAATAAGGATTTAGTAGCAGACACATTCAATTTGTCTTTACAGTTGTTAAGTCTTTGGTGTCATAGTGAGAAAGAACAAATCAACAGCAGGGGTTCCACATAAATAGTTTATTTCCTTTGATTTTTTTTTTTTTCTGAAGAAGTGTGGAGCTACATTGACTTTGAATTTGGTGAAAAGTCCCTTTAAGGCATTCACAGCTTGTTGCAGGCCATGGACTTAACAATGCTCTTTCTCGCCTGGAGGAAGTCAGCTGCCTGCTTTGAATTTCAGTGACCACATTTAAAAACCTTACCCCTCTTGACCAAAAGGATACAATGAGACAGTGTGGGTGAAAGTGTTTATAAACTGTTTGTAAATGTCACAATGTTGAGAAAAAAGGAGGCCAGAGAAGGTGGAGTCCCTGTTACTGGGCCACCACTTCAAGGCCAGGCACCAATCAGTGAAGCATCCAGTAACACAACTCAGGTTCCTTAAAAGTGAATCCCTACTTCTCATTCAAGGTAATTCTTAATCATGTTTTACCTATTACTCCTTGTAGAGTGGAAGTTGGAATAGGAGAATACCTGAACCCTCTGACATCTTACGCAATTTATGAAAATCTTCAAGGAAGCACCCCTGTGACATTTTTCAGATTCTCAAGGAATATATGATCCCCTTTCCCCAACCCCACCCCCACAAAAGAAAGAAAAAAACATTAAGAACTCTTAATCTAATGCCACAAAACATAGAGAAGGCTATCAAGTTGAGGACAAAAAATAAGAAAACAATCTACAGATACTTAATCTTGTTATGGTCAAGAATTAATGGTTAGTTTTGTACCGCTAAGTAAATAAGTAAGTAATAAGAACATTCAAATTAATTCTTTTGACCAGCAGCTAAGTGGAAACAATACTTTTTCCACCAGCTCCCTTCTCCTCCCAGTTCCTTTGTACTGTTTAATTTTGATGGAAAGACAGTGCCTAGTAGGATCATTTCAGAATATGGAGTAATTACTACCTAGGATATTTTTTCTCTTACAGGAGACAGTACTTCTTTATTATTTTGGCTTTCCCATTTTTCTCCCAATAATGAGACTCAGTAATGTTTAACCAACAGGAGGCGGGCGGGCTTTCAGAGGCAGCCATTGAGAAAGGTCTGGTCCAAAATGAGAGAAGAGGGAACCATTAAGCTAAAAAGGAAATGAATTCCAAGCTTTGACTCTCTCCAGGGTTCTCTTGGGTGTCAAAGCTTATGCTTAATGAGGGTCCCAAAGGGGAAGGTCGTAAGTCAATGTCACTTGGCTGGTTCAGTGCAAGCCATTGGGCTAAATGTGTCAGTATACTCTGCGCCTGACCACAGGGACCTGGAATAAACCGAGGCATAAAATAACCTCACTTGCCCCTGAAGGAAGAGAAGCTGCTGCTAAAATGAGACTCAGGCTTTTAGTAAGGTCTGCACATTCCTTTGACCCCAGGACTTCTGGCATAATTTCTGGGAATGTCATGCCACAGCTTCTTAATCTCTAAATGGAGGAAAATTTATACCACCACCTCCATGGGTCTCAGGAGAAATGGCCAATGATTCTCTGAATGCACTTTGTGCTGCTATTTAAATGTTACAGATATATGGATCAGGACTCACTATACAGAATCACAGCATTTATGGGCTGGACGGGATCTTAGATGTCATTTCAGTCTAGGAGTTACTGCACGAGCTAGAAAGAAGACTCCTTGGCAGTACTAATTGAACACTGTGGTTAAGAGCAGGGACTTTGTATCCAGGTTGCTTGGATTTGAATGTCAGTTCCATCTCTGCACCTCTCTACCTCAGTGTCTGCGTGTGCAAACTAGGGATAATTAAAGTTTCTATGTCATAGTGTGCTGTGAAGAGTAAATCAGCTAATAAATTTAAAGTGCTTAGGGTAGCTGTCAAACTAAGTACTGTATAGTGTTTGCTCATATTGTTGAAGAATTTCACACAGTGCTACATAACATTAATTATACAGTTTTAAATTCTTATTAACCACAAAAGAACCTACATATATTTGACAAGTGGTAAATCATGTATATGGGAAACATTATTTGTTCAGTTTACACAGTGTTTAGTGAACATTCTTGGACTAGTCACGGTTACTAGAAGTAAATTCTCTCTTCCCCTGCATTTGTCCAGAGTTTGGGAACTAAAACTCATCCATCCATTCACTCATCAGTCAGCATCTGTTGAGCACCTAGTATGTGTCAGACCCTGCTCTGACAGTGAACAAAAGAGTCAAAAATCCTTGCCCTCCTGAAGGTTACAGTCTAATGTAAGGAGTCTGCTGTGTAAGGAGTCTTCTTTAGTCTGCTGTTTTTTTAGAATGAGGAGACTGAGGTTCAGAGATTCCTTAGCTGATTGCCCAGAGTCACACAGCTTGTCCTAGATCCCGTGATCCCTTATCACACCAGACTTTTAAAAATATCATTTACCGTGCAGCTCTAAAAATGTCCAAAAGATGCGTTTGCCTGTCAAATTAGCTGATACAGAAACAGTGCAGTCGCATAAACGTACCAGCTCTTCTGTGTCTGACAAAAGTATGTGTTTTCCCAACCCCTTGGGGCCACCACGCGACCCTCCTTTCCTTTCTTGTCACATTCACCATGCCATTTCATTTCTGTTACCTCCATTTACAAAACTTCTGAAAGCTAAAGCAATGAGTGAAGATGGCACTGATGATAAAGAAAGGAGGGTTTTGACTATGGAAACGTTATTAAAGGAGAGACAACTTCATCTTGAGAATTTCAGGCTTCATATTCCGTATCAGGTATGCTTCTTTGCCTTTTGGGATAAAATCCTTATGTGGTTTTTATTTCTTTTCCAGACTTCCCAGGTTGTATCCTAAGGTGTTCAGAAATATCTGTTTTTCTCTTTCAGAACTTACATACTCAATTTGCTTTGAATTCATTATCATTTTCTTGTTCATATGGACATGTGTCGGAAAGTGTGTAAAAAGGCAGTGAAGCACCTAGTTTTAGGTGTTATTTGTGTGTAGATTAAGTGTATGTCCATTTATTTTCTCAAGTATTGCATTTCTTCATTTCTAAGATATCATCTTCTGAGATGGATCATTAGGTTATGTATGAAGAAAGAAAAATAACACTGTCAATTGAACTATTACTTGCCATCAATTGTAAAATTCATCCTGATTTC
The DNA here is from genome assembly GCF_965194805.1 of Balaenoptera borealis. Classification (NCBI taxonomy): domain Eukaryota; kingdom Metazoa; phylum Chordata; class Mammalia; order Artiodactyla; family Balaenopteridae; genus Balaenoptera; species Balaenoptera borealis. Next base: position 11,096,582 of record NC_138877.1, read on the forward strand.
AGAGATGTAAAAATGTGAAAAGAACCTGATACCTCTTCATTGGTAAAAATGTTTTTCATGTGATCTGTTACAAAATTATCCTTTTTAGTGGGTGCTGAATAATTGTTGCACTGAAACACTTTCGACTTAATTATTTCAAATATCCATCAGAAATGGCACCTAGGCAGAACACTCTACGACATACATCACAGCAAGATTCTTTTTGACCCAGCTCCCAGAGAAATGGAAATAAGAACACAAATAAACAAATGGGACCTAATGAAACTTAAAAGCTTTTGCACAGCAAAGGAAACCATAAACAAGACCAAAAGACAACCATCAGAATGGGAGAAAATATTTGCAAATGAAGCAACTGACAAAGGATTAATCTCCAAGATTTACAAGCAGCTCATGCAGCTCAATAACAAAAAAACGAACAACCCAATCCAAAAATGGGCAGAAGACCTAAATAGGCATTTCTCCAAAGAAGATATACAGACTGCCAACAGACACATGAAAGAATGCTCAACATCATTAATCATTAGAGAAATGCAAATCAAAACTACAATGAGATATCATCTCACACCAGTCAGAATGGCCATCATCAAAAAATCTAGAAACAATAAATGCTGGAGAGGGTGTGGAAGAAAGGGAACACTCTTGCACTGTTGGTGGGAATGTAAATTGATACAGCCACTATGGAGAACAGTATGGAGGTTCCTTAAAAAACTACAAATAGAACTACCATACGACCCAGCAATCCCACTACCGGGCATATACCCTGAGAAAACCATAATTCAAAAAGAGTCATGTACCAAAATGTTCATTGCAGCTCTATTTACAATAGCCAGGACATGGAAGCAACCTAAATGTCCATCGACAGATGAATGGATAAAGAAGATGTGGCACATATATACAATGGAATATTACTCAGCCATAAAAAGAAATGAGATGGAGGTATTTGTAATGAGGTGGATGGAGTTAGAGACTGTCATACAGAGTGAAGTAAGTCAGAAAGAGAAAAACAAATACAGTATGCTAACACATATATACGGAATCTAAGGAAAAAAAAAAAAAAGCCATGAAGAACCTAGTGGCAAGTCGGGAATAAAGACACAGACCTACTAGAGAATGGACTTGAGGATATGAGGAGGGGGTGGGGTGAGATGTGACAGGGTGAGAGAGTGTCATGGACATATATACACTACCAAATGTAAAATAGATAGCTAGTGGGAAGCAGCTGCATAGCACAGGGAGATCAGCTTGGTGCTTTGTGACCACCTAGAGGGGTGGGATGGGGAGGGTGAGAGGGAGGGAGATGCAAGAGGGAAGAGATATGGGAACATATTGTATATGTATAACTGATTCACTTTGTTATAAAGCAGAAGCTAACACACCATTGTAAGGCAATTATACTTCAATAAAGATGTTTAAAAAAAAAAAAAAAAAGAAATGGCACCTGGGTGGGGGGAAAAAGGGCTAAAACCAAGCCTGGGTCTTTGAACCTGAATTGAAATATTTATAATTAAGTGATGACGTCTTAGACTCATGTCACAAAAATATGTGGGGGTAGGCGTTGTGGGAGAGTATAGATAAGGCAAATCTGGCTATGAGTTGATAATTGTTCAAGCTGTATTGTAAGGTACATGAGGGCTTAGTAGACTATTCTGTTAAAGTCTCAGGAAAAAAAGAATTTCTGCTTGTAAGGTAGTTGCAGAACCTCCCAAGAATAGGAGTGGGTTCCCTTATGTCAGGAAGGCTAGCGCTATGCTCATGGTGGTAAGTTCTAGATGGAGACTGAAGAGAACAGTTCCTGGGACTGTGGGTGAGGAGGTGAGTGGAAGATATGTCCATTGCTAGTCATTCATCTTCCTTCTGAATACCTTATTGTGTTGAAGCTGCCTGGGTCCTACCTTTTATTACAGTGACAGTTGGCTAGTCCTCATAATTGCTTCTAGCCCGGAAGGCCACTGTATTACTTTACATCAGTATTTGTTCAGCCACAGGGGATATACAGGATTGGCATAGAGGCTAATTAAAAGCAACAACAATAGCAATTAAAAATTTTATTGAATGTTCCAGCCATGCTAAGTGGCTTACCACACGTGATTTTATTTAATTCTCCTGACAGCCCTACCAGGTTAATACTACTATGATCTCTATTTACCCATGAGGAAACAGACTGATAAAACTTAAGTGCCTTTCCCAAAGCTGGCATGTGGCAGGGCCTAGCTCTAAATCTTAGGCTGTGCTCTAAATCACACTATGTACTGACTTCTTTCCAGTGACACTGGATTAAGAGCAATGGAAATCACAGCCTGATCTTGCAGATCTGGACTAGTGACTCAACCTCAAGCCAATAATCAGCAGATACAGATGGGTGAAAAGGAGCACAGACGCAGGAAAGCAACCCTTGTAGAAACAAATCAAAAGGAATTCAGATACCTCTACCATGTAGATAAACACAGTCCTAGCAGTGGGACAGGGAGAAGAGGTCAGCTCATCAATGGTTTCCATTCTCTCCTGAGTCTTTCAATCATTTCAGAGCGTACTCATGCATTCTCGAGCCTTTCATACCTGGGTTTAGCTGGTGTGTTTCATACCATCTCCTGGAACTCAGATGGTCCTTCTAGACTTTCACAGCCTTGTTCCACTGCATCTGGAATCTTTCCCCTGGTCACTAACTGACACGATATGAAGAGTATTTTCTTACATGACCCTGTCCTACAGGGCCCTGACTATCCAACCACACTTTGTTAAAAAAATATAATCATTATTCTTAATCTTGTAGAGACTCAAAGATTTCTCCTGCCCTGCTGGGCTAACTATTACCGTCCTCTCCATATTCACCCACAAATGCCTCAGTGACATTGAAATGAAAAGATCTTTTGGAGTAGGAAATCTTGAAGTCATCATCTGAATTGATCAATAATTTGGGCTGCAGGCTTCAAAGGTAGTTCAAGGATGGAGTGTGTACTCACAAGCAATGAAAATTACAGGGGTGGGGCTTGCACTATAGTTAGCACAGGGCTCTGCATACAGCATGTCCCATTCATACTCCTTACCTATGCTTCTAACAGTGTCACCAAAGACCACATTGCCTTCTTTGTCTACACTGTATGGAATTTAATATCAGCCGAAATCATAAAGTCTTATTTCACGAGTGTAAGTTCTTCCAACCAGTACTTGTACATTTACACTTATAAACCAAGTAAATAATCATATTTATCATTGTTACATAGGTCTAGGTAGATTCAGATCATTATTCCAACGTGTTAAGATCTGTTTGGATTTTGATGATGTCAACACAGTAATATATCAATCTTCTTGGCATTATATTAAGAATTTGTTAAACATACATTTATCTAAGACACTGAAAAGAATATTAGGATAAGACCAAGAACAGAGTTTTGTTATAAGCCAATACCAGACGCCACCCCACGCACCCCCCCGGTTGCTAAGAAGTACCTCTAAGTATGTTCATTCAACCAGTTATTAATCTTCCTAATTGCATTAGCTCAGCTCATATTTCTTAATCTTGTTTCCAATAATATCATGAAGGAATTACATAGTGCCCCACTGAAGTTCATGTGGTAGTATTTTGTCTATTGCATTTCCTTGAACAATGTTTCCCGCTAACTTGGCCTGATTTAATTTAGCTAAAAGCAATTTGACAAAAAGCAATTTGGTCAAGAAAACAATTTTGTCCAAACAATGATCTAGTTAAAACGGAATAATGCCAATCGGTGTTTTTTCAAAGTTGGTCATTTTTGTGTACTCTGGACAGATTTGTGACCCATTTTGTATCTTATATATTTTTGTTCCTATTTTGCCTTTTCTCAATAGTTTGATTTTTTAAAATTTCTAGTTCATTTCCAGCTAGTTATTCCTTTCAAGCCTTACTTATAATGTAGAATGATTGAAACAATCTAACTGTTCAGTAGTTAATTAAAAGAATGCAAATGTCCAACAACTGATGGATTATTATTTTTTTAATATACTAGTTTTCAAATACCATATGGTAGGCAAAATATCATATGTAGTCCAAGGAAACACATATGGAAGGCTATCATACACTAATTTGCAATCATTGGTTGGTACTATTTGAATGTCATTATGGTAAACAAATTCTTTTCTGGTTTGTATTTATAATTTTCCCATAATGAACATGTGTTGGCTAAAAAGTCTAAAATAATACATAAATCACAGTGGTAGTCAATTGTTCAATTACTCTATTAGCTTCAAATGATTAGCTCCTTTTGTTTTATCCTTAGCTTGTTCCTTGAGCAATTCCTTAATCGTTCAAACTTTTCACAATAAAGACAGAGTAATTGTTTGAAGATGAACTCGTTATACATAATGATAAAAAGTTCTGAAAACTGTAAAATAATTTTTATAGATACTTATAGCTCTATAAAGCTGTCCTATGCTTTATCACCCATAATTGAACATATAATGATGGAAGATGTTCATTTTCAACTAATTTATTGTGTTGACCACTTTGCTTTAGACCAAATTACCTTTGGCTAAATTACATGCTATCTGTCTACCAGGCTAATAATACAATAGAGAAAAAAAATGTGACTATCAAGGAGATTTTCTTTTGAGTGAATCCATGATGGATTCTAGGGATCCACTAGCTTCTCTTTTGGTTGTTCCACAAACCACTCCTTTAATAATCCATTTTTAAATCTTGCTAGTTTGTGAAAATTAAGCAATATGTATAAGTTCCTTTTGAAGCTGTCTAAAGACAGCAACGGGGAGTAACTTCCTACTTAAAATAAGTGCTGACAGACTTGGCTAGGCTGTCGTCCAGGCCTTTATTCCAAGTATTTTACACTGACCAGTTCTTAAGGAAATTGCTCAACTTCTCCAGCCTCTGGCATCTCTACAGAATCACTTCAAGAATATGACATACATTTAATATTCTCCTACCTTGTCAGTATCCCGATGCTATTTTTCCCTTGACCCACCTTACTGTTATTACTGTGATTTTAAAAACCAGTGTGGTTTCAAGGGCCATGATTGCTGCTTGGTCCTGCTCTTACCTCCCGGTCTATATTTATGGCTGTCTGAGAGGGAGGGTATATTGGAGTCACCAGAAACTCCTGTAAATTGCCAGCCATCTCTTCCTGAGCTCCGTAGTGCTGCTACCAGGTACATAGGTGATAGGTTACACTTTCTATTATTTTGCCTAATGTACTGAATTACATAAGATAAAATATCTAAATTATTTTCCATCTTCTCTGTGAAAGGATACAGTCAAGATTACTAACTTTTAAGTCATAGTCCTCACCTTCCTAGAGTTTTTAAAAAATAAAATGGTCTAACTGCATCTCTCAGGGTTTTTTGTTCACCTAGACTTTGCATGCCTGGTAATTTCAGTGAAAACTTGTAGGATGATTGAAGGAACGTGCTTCACATGAGATACGAAATTGTAGAAGTTAATTTCAACTATTCCTTCAGCCTTCCATTCATTCAATAAAAATGAAAAGTAAAAATAACAAAAATAAAGGAATCTATTACCTCTAGAGACAAATGAGACATTCTTTAAATGTGAGTTCTGTAATGGTGGTGATTTCATCAGGGTTTGGTTGTTAACAATGACAGAGAATTCTTATTCCTAGTGCTTATAATTTTAGTGCTTCTGTCTATCTTTTGGGAACTCCCCCCAAGCATTCCCATGCTGAGAAATCAGAGTCTGAGTGCAGCTATGAGGAAAAGACTCAAGACTGTCAGAGATTAAAAAAACACAAGAACTTCAGTGAATCTTTCAATAGAGGAGATGTCATCCTTGGATAAAGGAAGAGAGAAATCTTGAAAAATTTTTCTGGTCCCTTATTAGGCAGTTTTTCCTGAACTGACATAGGCAATATATTTCACCTTTGTTCCTCCCACCAACTGTTTTTTTTGTTTGTTTGGGTTTTTTTCTTCTGCTTTTAGTTTTATTAGAACAAGACAAGGAATTCCTAAGAATGGCTGTGATGTAGTGTCTGGTTAATGAAGCTAACACATTGCCTAAGTATTTATTCTCACATACAGGGTATTTGGATTGCAGATGTGCAGAAATGTTATCAGGTTAAAAATAACTCTTTCTACAAGGCAATGGCACACTGGAATGCTAATCCAAGCCCACTGCTTGTCCTTGTGAGCCTTACATCCTGGGTATCCTAGCTGCACAAAGCAAATAGCCCCAGCCTCATTTCCTTAGGAACCTCACCTTTCTGCTTGAGCTGTTTTAAAAATGTGTGCCGAGACTAGCAGGAAATATGGGGAGAGAAGGAGAAAAACCCTCAGATAGCCACTCTCTTTTCCAGACCCCCACATTCTTTATTGCATGCCTGGTGGGGAAATTTTCTTCCCTCCAGGCCTAAGGTAGCTTAGACATTCTAATCCTTACAGTGAGTAAGCATCTCACTTAAACCGTGTGCAGCTAATCAGTAATGTGGTTCAAAGGGTAGGCTCATGGAACTAACTGGGGCCAGGTGACGCAGCTTAGTCCTGGAAGGGAGAAAGCCCGGGAGAGGGGGGATGGCATCCAGGCCAGGTCCCACCAAGGCTGTCACTTCAAACTTTAGGTGGGGTGCCCTAGCCCCTCTGGGGTTCACCTTCTCAGCCTGTAAACTGAAGGGAACCTGTATCATAAGAATGTGCACTGGAGGCCAATATATCAATATAGACCACGATCCACGGTGAGGAAGATAATAATGAGCAAGAATCTAATTGATTTGTGTGGATGCACTTTGGTGCTGTCTGTGAAAAGGGCACAAAAAGAGGTTTGGAAATCTCAGGAGAAGTTGAAGATACCCACAATTAACTTAGTCCCCAGGTAAGTGCCAAAGGCAAAGTAGGAGAGTAGAAACATTGGGGCAAAGATTTAAGAGAAAAGAAGCAGCATGAATATAGTGTAGGTTTTCTACTTTGCAGTCTGCAGAGCACAGAGAGAAGATTCAACATCTTATTTTCCCCTACAACAGAGAGATATATTACAGTGATGCCCTCTTAGAAATAGAGCATTTGGATACCTAAAAGCATCCAGTATTTCACCTTTGGAGTCTGAAGTTGAATGAAAACATTAAAAGCGCTTATAAATTTCTACAGAAAGATTGGATTTTTGTCAACAGCATTAGACAAGTAACTGCCTTACATACATACTGTTGAGTGTGTTCTGCATCATCTTACGTCTGGCACGCCTCTGGCTCTTGGTGGGCACTGTAACGACTTCCAGCTTCCCAGCTTCCTTGGCCACAGTCACAGGAGCAGGCCTGCACACAGCAACACCTGATCCCAGCAGAGTTTCCACGTCTTGCAGAGCAGTGCCAAGACCACTGTAACAGCAGGGTTTTCACTAATCTCCTCCCATGCTTAAGCAAGCACCAAGCGACACTTGGGATAAAGACCCACAGACCTGGACTGACATTTGGTTGCAGTTCCACTGGGGTTTTCTCTCTACAGGATTATTCCTGCACACAGACCCATTTTCAAGTAGCAAGGATAATCTGATCCCATTTTAAAGGACACTGATTACACTGAGAGCAGAGAGAAAACCTAGCCCATCCTACACACTTCCACACAAGTTTAAAAGTATAACATATCTATGTGACTATTTCATTATGGAAGAATTTTTTTTAAGCAGTGGGTTTTTTTGTGTGTGTGTCTTTTTAAATCAGAGCTATATGTGCATATTTGACAGTGAGCTGTTATTCTTAAAGGCAGCGGGAGAGGCAGAACATTAAAGTTTCACATTAAACAACAAAGAGTTTTAAGGAACGTCCTCAAATTACATTCACAGTTTCAAAGTTCAAGAATTGTGGCTGAGCACTGCTTACCTTACAATTTCAGGTCTCAAGCGGTCTTTAAGTTTAAAGCAGTACATCAACTGTGCAGGATTGATTTTCTTGCATAGAAGTCTAATCTGTCATAGCACCCAGCTCACTGGGAGGAACCAGCCTCCTCTTCCCGAACACCAATGAGGGAACCAGAGGAGCACATGTGGGAAGTGGCTTCCCTGAAAGCCTGTCACAGTCTGCACATGCTCTCAAATCAACCTTGGCTTGAAGCTCACAAAGCACCTCACTGTGAGATCCCAGACATCTCTGGGGAGAAGAAAAGGGTTATTAAAAAAAAAGCTCTAGCTAATCTGAAGTTTTCATGCTTTTGTTGGGATGGACCACTCATTCATTAAAAATATAGAGGAACTATTTTCTGTTAATCAGCTTCCTGGGGAACAAGTAAAACTAATAACAATATAACCTATATATTGAAATAAGAGGGAAAGCTTATCCTTTGGAATTCTGCTACTGGTCCTGGCTGGTGTGAAGGAGGGCTCCATCTCATCACTTAGAAAAGTGTCTACTCCATAAGAACCGACAGGATGTTTTATTGGAAAGAAGTTCACAATTATGAGTGTGCAGTAATGTTTATTAACTCACTCCCACCAGGCCCAGATATAAAATGAAAATCTACTGCGTCTCTGTTACAAAATCGTTGGTGACATTGACATAATATTTCAAGTGGACTCTCCCTATCAAGTTAACTAGAAGTCATTGTGAGGAGGAATTACACATCCTCTCATGGGACAAAGATGTACAATGACCAGAAAAACATTTGTCCATGACCTTCATATCCACCTGCTTTAATGTGCCACAGAAAAGAGGTATTGGGTGAGAAAAAAAAAGTCAAAATACTCAAATCTCTTCAAAATCCAAATGTTAAGACTCGAGCCATGACTACCCTTTGCTTGGAGTTTGATGTTCAGTCCTTCTGCCATCTTTGCTCGGACACTAGCCTGAAGCAGTTAATCACAGTAAGCAGTTAGCTATGGATGTAAATAAGATAGAAGGGTAGCACCATGAAGTGGAGCAGAGAGACCCATGTTCAAGTTCTGGTTCTGTTTGTATCACCAAGTGTAAGCCCAGGAAAATCTTGAGGTCTCTCTGGGTCTCAGTTGTTTTCCACCCCGCCCCCCCCATAAAGTGAAGGAGTTGAGAAATGGAAAAGAAAATGCATGCAAAGGCTCTGAGTTCAGTTCACTGGGTAGGGGCTAAAGTGAAATGGAGGACGTGAGTCTACATTTCAAGGGTAGCTATTACTCCCAAAATAACTGATTCTAATTGGAATGAGGGTTGAATTATGCCAAATCCTCTAAATTTTTAAAAAGAAGCTGGAAATTCAGATTTTTATGTGAAATAGAAGTTTTATATGTAAGCAACTTATTCAAAAATGTTTAAAAATACCATGAATGCCAAACAAAATCTATCTGCTGGTTAAATTTGCCTTGCAGGCTACCAGTTTAGGATTTAGCAACTAGGTAATCTTGAGTCTTAGCTTGCTGGAAAATAAATAATACAGGGAAATTTGTCTCTAAAAGAAACTGTCTTTCAGCATGCTTAGCAGTCAAGGTAGGACTTAAAGAAGAGGCTGCCTAATACTTTGGGGTGAAATTGGGGACCCTCGCTCCCCTACTTTATGATGGTGACCACATGATCAATGACCTCATACAGCCGATTTGCCATGGAAGGGGCTGGTGTGGGACCCATGGGATCATTAGCCGTCTAAGAATCTGATGAGTGAAAGGAGGCAGGAGAACCCACACAGGGGAGAAAAGAAAAGATTATTCCAGTAATATAAAGATCAGCCGGATGCAGTGCTACCAGTCTTATCTCAAGACTGAAATATCAAAAGTAAAAGCAAAATTTCCAATGGGGCTCACGATAAGTAACTAAATTCAGGAATTGACGGGAAGAGAAGGTTTATTGACTTGCTGAATAAAAGAGATGTTGGAAGGTTGAGTGGGGTGGAGATTCGTGCAAAGCGAAGTTGACTGAATAAGTCTCTTCTACATCAAAATGCAAAACTATCATTAAGAATACTCAGTCCTCGGGGTCTGAGCAGTCTGAGCAGTGCTATCCTTCCTGAGCCACTGGATGAGCTCTAACTGGGTGGAGAATGACACTTTATGAGTGTGGACTCATCCTTGTTGAGGGGGAAGGGTGCTGACTCACCAGGGACCCAGGCCAGAGCCCTGCAAACATGGTCAATAAATATTTGTCCTGGCTGATGAACCCTGGCATGGAGACTGTGGACCAAAGATCAAGACAGGTACACAAGGCCTCTAATCATTCAAGACTCAGCTTCAGTCTCAATCATTTTATTCCAGGAAATTCCCCTTAATCTCTCAGGCTACCTTTCTTATAGAGTATCCTTTATTTTGCTCTATTTTAGTATAGTACTTAAACTGAATTTTGATTTTTCTTGTCTACTTCTCTGTCTACCGCACTAAACTATGAATTGGTCGAGGTAGGGATCTCTTTCTCTCTCATATTTCTTTATTCCAAGAATCTAGCATAGTCTATGCATAGCACATGTAAGTAACTTAATAAATATTGGTTGAATGAATTAATAAATAGAAGCTAGTAACTAGGAGGAATGTTGTGCATTATAAATGCAGTGAAATTAAAGTTATAAGGCACATCTTTGAAAGAAAATTAGGTTTAGATGAATTTTTTTCTATGAGAATTATTTTTTCTCAAAAGTATAGTTAATATTTTTTCGGTTTCATGCTGTTGTGGATTCTGCAAATTGTTATTCTGCACTGGTTCCATGTAACATTCCTCATTACAATGTTTACTGCCATTGCCATAATTCAGACTTTCTAAGCCGTCTTATTTATGTTTCCTGTGACCATCTATGGGAATGTTTTGGTCAGTAATGAGTGTACAGCTGAGAGTTAACATAAATTGGCCACCTTCAAATCTTGTGTTGCTCTCGCAATTACAAAAGAGGGAGTAGAGGGAGTAAAGGTAATTGACTTAGCTCTGAACTGTTACATGGCAGCTAGCGACAGCAGCAGCACACACTGCCACCAGGGTTCAGGGGACCAAAGAGTGGAATGGATAGAATCATTCTTTTACACATAGATTTGGAACTAACTAGAGAGAGCCTCCCCGGTAAATTTGAAAATAAAATTTGAAAATACAAGATCAATCAAGATTTCAAGCAAATTAAGTTTATTTTGACCACAAGATTCTATGACTATTTGAGAAATTGATGAATACAAAGAAATAAAAGAATGAAGGAAAGCAATGTAGATGATTGTTACTGTTATTCATGACTGAATAGCAAGCTACCCCAAAACATAGTAGCTTAAAACATTTTATTATCTCCATGGTTATATAAATTGACTAGGTCTGTCTGGGTGATTCTCCTGCTACTAAACTGCAGTTATGGGGACAGATAACTGGTTGTCTCTTGTCTTTCTTGATAATAGACATACTAACAGGTGTGAACTGATATCTCATTCTGATTTTGATTTGCATGTCCCTAATGATTAGTGATGTTGAAAACCTTTTAATGTACCTGATGGCTATTTGTATGTCTTCTTCAGAGAAAGTCTGTTCAGATTCTTTGCCCATTTTTTAATTGGGTTATTTGGGGTTTTTTTGCTATTGAGTTGTATGAGTTCCTTTTATCAGTTAATAGGTCATAATCTATTTAATAATATAGCTAAAGATTTGTCAATTTTGTTTATCTTTTCAAAAAATAGATCTTAGTAACATTGTTTTTTTCTGTTGTTTTTCTGGTATCAATTTAATTTATTTTCTGCTCTGACTTTTGTTATATCTTTCCTTCTGCTAACTTTGGGCTTAGTTTTCTAGTACCTTAAGTTGTAAAGTTATGTTGCTTATTTGAGATCATTTTGGTTTCTTAATGTAGGTAGGCATTTATCACTGTAAACTTTCCTCTTAGAACTGCTTTTGCTGTATCCCACACGTTTTGGTGTGTTGTGTTTCCATTTTCATTTTTCTCAAGATTTTTAAAATTTCTCTTTTTATTTCTTATTTGGTTCATTGGTTGTTCAGGAGCATGTTGCTTAATCTCTACATATTTGTGAATTTTCCAGTTTTCTTGTAATTGATTTCTAATTTTATACCATTGTGTTTGGAAAAGATGCTTGATATGATTTCAGTCTTCTTAAGTTTATTAAGACTTGTTTTGTAGCCTAACTTACATATTTATCTTTACCAGTGTGTGGTATATTTTCATGTTACTAATTAGTGTCCTTTCATTTCATTTTGAGGAAATCCCTTTAACATTTTTTGTAAGGCTGGGCTAGTGGTGGTGAATTCCTTCAGCTTTTCTTTGGAAAACTATCTCTCCTTCAATTCTGAAGGACATCTTTTCCAGGTAGAGTATTTTTGGTTGGCAGGTTTTTTTCTTTCAGTACTTTGAATATATCAGCTTACTCCCTTTTGGCCTGCGAAGTTTCTGCTGAAAAATCTGCTGGTAGTCTTACAGGCATTTCCTTTACATACCCAGGTTTTTACTCTTGCTGCTTTTAAGTTTCTCTCTTTGTCTTCAACCCTTGACACTTTAATTATAATGTCTCAGTGTGGGTCTTTTTAGGAGTCATCTTTTTAGATACTTTTTGGGCTTCCTGGATCTGGATATTAGTTTAGGTATTAGATAAATTAGATATTGCCTTAGGTTAGGGAAGTTTCAGCCATTATTTCTTTGAATAAGCTTTCTCTCTGTCTTCTCCTTTTAGGATCTGTATAATGTGTACATCTTTATGCTTGTTGATGTCCCACAAGTTCCTAAAGATATCTTCATTCTTGTTTATTCTTTTTTCTTTTTGCTCCTCTAATTGGATGAATTCCACTGCCCTGTCTTTGAGTTCACTGGTCCTTTCTGCTGCTTGATCTAGTCTGCTCTTGAACCCCTCTATTGAATTTGAAATGAAATAAGTCAGACAGAGAAAGATAAATATCATATGATCTCACTTATATGTGGAATCTGAAAAAACCAAGCTCATAGATACAGAGACTAGATTGGTGGTTGCTAGAGCTGGGGTCGGGGGGCAAAATGAGTGAAGGTGGGCGAAACGGGTATAAGTGGTCAAAAGGTATAAACTTCCAGTTATAAGGTAAATAAGTCCTGGGGAGGTAACGTACAGCATGGTGACTATCATTAACAATACTGTATCATATATTTGAAAGTTGCTAAGAGTAAATCTTAAAAATTCTCACAAGAAAAAAAAATTGTAACTATGTGAGGTGATGGATGTTAACTAAACTTACTGTAATCATTTCACAATATATACATATATCAAATCATCATGTTATACACCTAAAAATAATACAGTGTTATATGTCAATTATGTCACAGTAAAATGGGGTGGGGGGGAGAACTGCTTCTTAGTTTCATGATACTTGTGAATGCAAGCCCTGTTGGCTTTCAGAGCTAGATATTTTGGGACCCCCCCCCATCCCCCAGTGGGAGCGTTAAAAGTTCAGATGCTAGATGTGTGATCCAAACTCTTTTCTCCTCAAGGAGAAGTTGGGAGTTGGGGGTTCCGTCCCAATTGTATGGTCCTGTGCCAGGGGTGGGGTTTGTGGTGAGAGTGTGTCTCAGCCTTTCCTATCCATTTTGATATTGTGGGTATTTTCTTATTTGCTTGATATGTAAGAGTCACTCAGGTAGTTTCTGAATTTCTCTCAGAGGGACTTGTCCCCTTGTTAGCTGTACATTCAGTGCATACATGGAAGGAGGGAGGTTCAAGAGCCTTCTCTATTGCCATCTTGGTTCCTCTCCACAGTACTTCCACATTTTAAAGGGATGATTCCCAATATTGGGATAGAATGTGAGCATTGGTGGGAAGGTGTAGCAGGTATAAGGTGGAGGAGGTAAATGGGAAGTTGTTCAGTATTACGTCAGCAACATTTCTAAAATAGTCTGAGTTCCATATTTAACTGACTAAATCTATTGTTTGATGGGGAGGATAATAAGGAGGAAAATGAGGGGATGTGTTTTGCAGGATAAATAAGAAATAAGCCATACCTTAACATAAAAATCTTGGGTTCAAATCTGGACTCTCTCAGCTATTAACTGTGTCATCTTTCTCAAGTTACTTTATTTCTCTAAGCTTCTATTTCTTCATTATTAAAGTAATGATAATGGTACCTGCCTGTGGCAGTATTTTTAAAAGGACCAAAAGTTCTTTGACACTCCTCCTAAGAAAAGGTGGGATCTATGTCCCCTACTCTTGAATCTGAGCAGGCTTGTGACCCCTTCAGCCAGTTGAGTATGGCAGTCAATACTGTGTGATTCCTGAGGCTAGGTCATAAAAGGTCTTGCAGCTTCTGTCTGGTGCTCTTGGAATACTTGCTCTCTGGATGTCTCTTACTGGGACACTACCTCCTAGAACCCAGGTGCCATGCTCTGAGAAGCACACATCACCTGAGGAGTTATGTACAGGTGCTCCAGTCAACAGTCCCAGCCAAACCCAGTGTTTAAGTCATTCTAGCTCAGGTGCCAGACATATGGGTGAAGAAGCTTTCTGTTGATTTCAATCCCTAGCTGTTTTACTCACCCCTAGACATTGTAAAAAACAGCTACCCCTGCTGTGCCAGATGAATTCCCAACTCAGTATTCATGTGCATCATAAAATGGTTGTTATTTGATGCCACTAAGTTTGGGATAGTTTGTTCTGAAGCAATAGATAACCAGAATACTACATTGCGAAGGGTTGTGAGGATTAAATGACACAACATATAGAACTACTTGGCATACAATTGCATTAAATAAATACTGACTTTAAGGTACACGAGGGACATCTAGATAGATGTTTTGAATTATAGTAATAGTAGCAGTAGAGTAGTAGTAATAGTTGTAGTAGTAGTAGCAATACCCGCTAACATTTCCAAGCATATCCGATGTGCCCAGTACTGTTCTAAGTGCTTTACATGCATTAACACACAGTCCTCAAATAACTCCACAAGGAAGGCACTCTTAGTGTTGCCCTTTCACCGAGGAGAACGCTGAGACCCTTAGAGAGGTTAAGTCTCTCTTACAATTCACGCCTCCAGCAGGTGGGTGGGCGGGGTTTCAAACCCAGGCAGTGTGACTGCAGGGCCCCTGCTCTTAGCCACGCTGTCCTGTGAAGAAGAGGGAGCTGCGCTGGAGACGGGGAACTGGGAGCTGTGGACCCCAAAGCCTTGAGAGTGGATTTTCTCAAGAATGGGTACAGAGTGACAAGAAGAGAGAGATAAACGTGGGCCCTGAGCAATCCAGGTAGCAAAGGGCAGGGCTTAGAAGTCAGAGCAAGAGTGCTCAAGAAGGGAAGGGCTGTGTGGCCGGAGTGTAAGGAGGGAGCATCACTGGAAAGGAATTTGGAAACATATCTGTCCTTTTCCCGTGGGGCCCAGTCTTCGGGGTCAGGGAGAGGTGCAGTACCCCACCCAGGAGTTTGTGGACGCTAAAGATGTAGAACTAAGTATTACTATAACTAAACCCATAGCTGAAACATGAAAACTTTGCTGGTGTATCCAATTAACATCTCTCCTTATTAAGGGCCAAGATCCTTTCTCCCGGGAGAGCTCTCAAGTTTATTTGCAATTGCTTCTAAAAATTGTAACGCCCTGTTAACGCCTGAGACGTGCCGGGCACAGAAAAGCCAGTTTGCTTACCCCCTTATCCCTCTGAAGTGACAACCCTGGAAAAGCTCCCTCTAGAAATACAGCGAGTTGCCCTGACAAGTTAACCACGTGGAGCCTCCCCTTTACTTACTCACACACAGACTACTGCAGAATTAGTTATACAAACTGGGTCATGTGGTGGGAAATAGAAGAATGATATATATTTTTTCATCTTATATTATATATATAATCTTTTTATGTATATTATTAAGGGATGTGACAATGACTTGATTCCTTCAGCTATAAAAGAGAGCACTGAAACAGTGACAGTGAGCTACAAATGGAGGTGAAGTTCTGAGGGGAATTTTGGCCAGGGAAGGGAGGGACCTTGCAACCCAGTCCGTGGCAGACCAAGTTCATCAGGTAAAGACTTTGTGTGAGATTTCTGGGTTTGGGATTACCAGAGGTTAGAGGTGGGCAGGATATGGTTTTAAAACAGAAAATTTATTTTAAAATGAACGTGGGTCTACCCATTGCTTTTCTTTTTAAATACTACCAGTCTAGTGGAATGATCGTTCAGTTTAAACATGTTCTTTGAGGTCAATGGCCTGGCAATGCATTGGTCTCAGACCTTTCCCCTGGGACCGTTCTTTCTTCCCAGGCAGTTTCCTCTCAAAAACTGTAAATTCCTAAGCTTTTCTGTCTCTCTGACAGCTCATTAGCTATCACAAGAAGATAGATTTTCATCTGCAGACTGCCAAGGGCAAAGAAAATGTTTAGATCCCTTCTCAGGACATAAGCTCAAATTGGCTCTGAGATTTGTTGCTTTAGCTTTCTTGCGTTCAACAGCCTGAATGGAGGCTGCTCTCAAGTGTTTTAAAGGCCCAAGTTTTGGGGATGGTATGGTTGAGGGGTGTTGTAGAGTTAGTTAGACTTGAGTTTTCACCCTTGCATGGGCAAGTTTTTTCACATCTCTGAGCCTCTTTTTCCTCATCAGCAAGACAAGACAATAACATCTACCCCACAGGACCCTTGTAAGAATTCGACATGATGTAAATTAAGGATCCAGCACAGAGCGAGGCAAAGGGAGAGCACTCAATAAATTGTAGCAATTCCTAAATTCCTATTATCTACCTTGGTCCTTTCTCCCCTTCTGTCTCTTTCTCTCTCAACCTTCCTTCTCTTATTTCTTTCTTCCTGACATTAAAGGACAGATTTCTCATTACTGGAGAAGTAGGACAGTCCTGTGAGAGAGTACATAAAGGAGCATCAACCAGCGCTTCTCATAACTTTCCTACAGTGGCCCCAGCTAAGCTCAGTCCCGGGCAGACAACATGGAGAGATTTTGTGAATTAGTGTGTCCCCTAGCTGTCGGCCTGAAGGGAGCACCTCATTGGTATCCCATTTCTGTGATACACAGTTCTTATGCTATTGAAGCAAACCTGATGATTCTTACCTGCCTTTTGCCTCCAGAGCAGCTAAGTGAATTTGAATGCCTTCTTATCTGTGTTTGCCTTCCTGGACTCAGGCTCACCAAGTGAACCCCGCTTACCCCAGGGGAAGCTGCAGTAGGTTCTCCCTGTGTCTCTTTAGTGCATCTACACATGGCCATCCATTAAGACGTAGAAGCAAGAGGCAGGTTGCCAGCATTTCTTTTTCATTGTATAATGAATCAAGAATAGGTACGCTGGCCCAGACCCAGTAGGATCCCACATGGGGAAATACAGCTCTCAGATGTACAGAACAGTGAAAACCCATTGTAGGTCTTTAATCAACTTGGTCTACCCTAAGGTGACTTTAAAACTTGTGTTCTTTTTCTATCACAGGGAGTGGTGATTAGGAACATGTGTTTGTAAATCCAAAAGTAATTTCCCACAGCTTTTGAATTAAGAAAATTAGAAAACTACCATGGATTCTTCCATTGGGTTGGTCACAGCCCCACCCAGCAATTTCTGAAATCCAGTGTTATGATATTTGATTCTAGTTTTCACTTTAACATGATAGCTGAGCCAGTTAAAAATGTTTATTTTTATACCAAGCATTGTATGTTCCACATGTTCTGTAGAGTTTGCTCTCTAGGTAAATTCCATTCTATCTAAATGTATTAGTCACTGGTATGATCAGCCTGAAATATATCAATGTGTTGATTTTTCTGTTTAAGGTCTCTTATTTGTTTTTAATTTTCATGTAGGACTAAATTCCTCAAAGACTTGTCTCCCTCTTATTCAGTTCATTGTACTTGAGATTTAACACAAAAGTGAATTTTTGACTTCTTGGTCTGAAGTGTAAGTGACGGCAGGACAGTGCCTGGGCTACAATTCAGAATTATATTTATTTATATATTTAATTTATTATATTTATTTATCTTACACTTTATACTTTTCCCTCAGTGGTGAATTAATCTCTTTTTTCTCTCTGTCTCTGACTATCTCTCTCTGTCTCTGTTCTAAGTGCTTTATGAATATTAAGTCATTTAATTCTAGCATAACTCTATGAGGTGATACTATTATTGCCCCCATTTTACAGATGGGCAGGTGAGGCACATAGAGATTAAGTAATTTACCCACTATCATATAGCTGTTAAGTTGCAGAGCCTGGATAGTCTCATGTTCTTATTTATTTCAGTTCTGTTCCAATTCATTTTCACTAGTCAGACCCTAACTTTCAGTATAATATAATTCATTCCCATAAAAAGATATCCCTTGCATTCAAGGGTATCAAGTATTCACTGTCCAGGAAAACCTGAACTTTGAGCTGTGCTGATCCATTTCACAAGATCCTCTGGTGACCAGAAGTACGCATTTGTAAGACATCCAGCTGGATCAAGGGTGCAGGAAGAGATCCAAGCCAACAGGCCCCCGGGGGATCAAACCCAGAACCTCTCAAGGACTGTGGGCTCACCCACTGAGCTCATAGCCATATAACCACGTGTATCCTTGCTCATAGCAAAGTTTTAGGTGACTTCTCTCCATATTGTTCCTGTGTCTAACCCCATGTCACTTTTTCTGCTAAGCTTTATTTTCTCTTCTGTGCTTTGTAACTCAGCTCTGAACCCAAGTGCTTCCTGCTCTCATTCACCCTTGCCTATTTAGGAGCAAACTCGCTTTGTTCTGTTTGCCAGCCAAGAGTGCTCCAGGGGAGAGAACACTTTTGGGCATTCTGCCTGTGCAAGGCCAGAATGTGCTACTTGAAGAGGAGCTTCCTTTAGTGCTCAGAAAACAACCTTTCTGGCCCTTTAATGCCAGCCCTAGCCCTATTTTTAGTTCAACTGGTAAGAAAAAAAGCCATATAAATATGGAACTGGGATTCTAGAATCACTGGGCTGCTGGAACCCCATATGATTCTGATTATTTAATGTAGCCTCTGTTTCTAGATGACTGGACACTTGAGTATACCAGCCCTGAAATGATGAGTCTATCCTGTTTGAAAAGGCTGTCATGAAGGGGAAGGGGGCACATGGGAAATCTCTGTACTTTATCCTCAGTTTTGCTGCGAACCGTAAATTGCTCTAAAAAACCCCACAAAGACTCGATACACACACACACACACAGCGACCAGTATGGCTAGAATAGAGGGAATAGAAGAAGTTTCCCAGAAAATAAAGCCAAAGAAGTAATGTGGGAAAAAAGACTCTAAGAACAGGAGTTTCCTTGTTCGTCATGTGACAGACATCTTTTATGTTTGCTGGGCCAAACCTTAGTCTTCTCTTTATCTAGCTTTGACTCATTTATCAGATCTCAATGGAATCGTAAATTCCTAAGGAAAACCTTCTGAGCCTCATGTAGTTTAATGGCCAAGTCATGCACTCGTTATACCCTGTACTGTTTCATAATAACACTCAACATGAATAAAATATAATAATTTATTTGGTATTGTTTGTTCAATGCCTATCTTCCTCCAATACAAATAAGCTCCAAAAGGTCAGGGCCGTGCCTCTCATGTTCATCTACTACATCCCAGTGCCTATCCCTGCGCCTGGCACTTAGTTGCTGGAAAAGTACCTGTCAAAAAAACATTGAGTTCAGTAGAAAGTACGGCTATTAGCTAGGTCTTCAGCTGGTTCTTATACTAAGATATTAGTAATCAGTTCCTTTCTCCCCTGTCTCAGGAAGGTACCTGGCCCTGAATGAGTAAGTAAGTAAAATCAGTACTTAATTCTTCTCACAAAGTGTTCCCCCTTTGTGAGTGGCTTCTTCTCAGGCTGAGCGTCTCAGACAAAGAATGCCTCTGCAGTGGTCAGCGACCCACAATGAAGAGAAGTCCAGTGTGTGGTCACCACTTCATGACATTGGAGATCCAGACACCATAGAAGTAGCCACTTTAGATCAGTTTGTTGGCTCCATACTAGTTTTTACAAACCTAGATAATGCCTTTATGGTTTTCTCTGATCGAACTCTGCCTGTTGTAATGTTTGATTACAGTGACCACAGTCTTGCATAGTTCAAGAACCTCTAATTACAGAGTCCTTAGATCAAAAAGACATCCTATTGGTAATTTTTTCAGCATTTCTAGAACCATGTCTAGAAAACCAAGTTTCTCGTGTTATTCTAAACAGCATCTATTTGAGAACAATTTGAAGAATGTCTTGTTGAAGTCTGACAAAGACAGATTTGTGATATATCAAGTTTCCTTTTTTTGCACTGATTGTTTCAAAAATCTGAATAGGATGCTTTAGATTTAGCAGTTAATTGCTATGATAACATTTAATCTGATGATTCTGCAAATGCAGTCAGCTATGGAATATTGCTTGCTTCTATGCTTAGAAGCTCAGTCTGTGTTCTGATGCATATTTTACAACTTCTTCTGAGGGTTCTTATTATGTTTGAGTTTTGTTCTGGAAGTTTTACGAAGGCCTTCTGGCGAAGAATGAAGCTTCTGACCATGACATCTTGGGGCCTGGAGAGATTGTAGTTCCTCTCCTTGAGGATAAAAAGTAACCTTGTTCCCTGTTCAGAAGGATTTAGGAGATTATTACAAATTCACCAGGGTTTATGAAATCTTTTTTATTTCCTTCCATATTTTTAAAGCCTTGCCTTCAGAGAGAGCAAATTTACATCATTCCATAAGAAAAAGAAATTCATCTCTGATGTGATGAATTATTGTCATCCTAGTAGTTTCTGCCTTCTTACCTTTTCCATGGAGATCTCAAGGGGCAGGCATGAAAGGTGTGGATTTGGGTGTGAAAAATGGGTTAAACCACTCATAAATGTGTGACACCTCCCAGTCACAAGAATAAGAAAAGGAAAATGACAAAATCCAGCCACATATACACTCAAGTTTGTTTCTTGGAGAAAAGTAAATTCCTATTCTCCATGACTCCAGAAGTGTTGTGTGTATCTCTACTTAGAAATAGCTATAGCCTATCTCTTCAGGAAAACTGTAAAACAAATCTCATTCATTTTGAAGAGGATAAAGGTAATAGATGGGCAGGAAGGCATCTTTCACAGAATGACAGAAAGGGCACAGAAATCTATCTGGTCAGGTCCCATCAGAAGCACAGACCCTCTGTGTATTTGGAGCACACATTTTCTATATGCTCCAAATTAGTGCATTAGATGTGCCTTAGGAGGTGAGTGGTGAGGGGGAAAAGTGGACGGGAGAAGAATTCAATGCGGGTCCCAGCTCTCCTGGACTGTTTATGATCTAAGGGATTTTCCCAATGGGGGCTTTTCAATTTCTGTGTCTTACATACTTCAAAATATACATATCAAAAGTATCACATATTCCCTGTAGCAAACCTTGAAGCAAAAATTCCTCCTTAAATTGAGGCTTTTCACCTCTGACACGAGAAACTGTTAAACCCCTCGCAGCTGCCTGCATGTCATGGAGTATTCCATCCGCTCTGGCTCCGTGAGTGATAACAGATATCACCCACACTCAGCTCTAGCTTTTCCCAAGGAAACATTAATTCAGACTTTTCCCTTACTTCTCGTAAAGAACCCATAAAGCTTCCTTGACCACACAACAAAGAGATGTTCAAAAGCAAAGAAAATGATACTAAAATTGCATTTGTTTTTTTTTTCTTTTTTTCTGCAGTTTTTAAAGCCTCTTTTCAATGCTCACCCCCCTGAGCTATTTTCCTGAATTATCTCAAGTAAGAACGCTTTGTCCTGGCTTTGAACATTTTTCATCAGAAAGGGAACATTTTCAAAAAAGGGAGTCATAAATATTCTCCTAGGCATAAAATAGGCACTTTTGAAAAGTGAAAGACAGACTGGGTTTTTACATATGAGTTTACTCCATATTTTAGAATCCTTCTCGAAGTAAGTTTTTCAAGAGACCGTAGCTGCATTTCCACACCAGTAGCTCAACGGTCTGCCCAACAGCGTTTAAGCAACAGGGTAGGGCAGGATTCCTGGCACATCTGAAACTATTCTTGTGAAAAATTGCATTTGCTTTGCTTTTAGAGAGCCAAAGAATGTGATGAGGACTTCAACTTTTTCTTGCCCAATGATTTTGAAGTTTTATAATTTTTGACTGTGTGTATAGGTAATATACAGGCATACCTCCCTCGTTTTATTGTACTTCACTTTATTGCACTTTGCAGATATTGTGTTTTTTACAAATTGAAGGGTTGTGGCAACCCTGCGTTATCAGATGAGGTTAGCATTTTTTTTAGCAATAAATATTTTAAAATTAAAGTATGTTTTTAAGACATAATGCTATTGCACACTTAATAGATTACAGTGTAGTGTAACATTTATGTGCACTGGGAAACCAAAAAATTCATGTGACTTGCTTCATTGTGATATTCGTTTTGTTTCAGTGATCTGCAGCCGAATCTGCAGTATCTCAGAGTGTGTATATATAATTGGTACTCGCATATATACTGTAGATATGTAATATTCAGAGAGTTGTATTCTACTTCCACTGGACTTTTCTGTTTAATGTGCCCTTTTTTTAACTTCCTTTTGTCTGATATCTCAGAAAATGAAGGATGTCATTAAATTCATTAAAGGACAACATGATACACAACAGAAATTGCCCAAACAATGCATTAGACCCTGTATATAGACAGGTATATAGACATGGGGGGGGGGGGGTGGAAAGAGTGCTGGGTTTGGCATCATACAGAAGTAGATTTGAACTGAACCTTAGCCCTTTTCTAGTACTATGTTCTAGGGGCAATTTTTTTAACCTCTTAAGTCTCAGTTTATTTATTTACAAAATAAAGCTAATAATTCTGCCTATATCATAGGGTTGTTACAAAGGTTGGACTGAATATTTCTAAAATACCCAGCTTAATGGCTGCCTATGTGTGCTCACTAAAATAGTAGTTTGACTTAATACTGATAATTGTAATGGCCCAACAGGAGTGTTGCAAGAGTGAGTATGCAGTTTTGGTGCATAAAAATATGTTGGTATGTGAACCTGTGAGAGCCACAGCTCGTAAGTGTCTCATCCAAACTCTGATCTTCCACATCCTTGAGGTACAGGAGGATGTCGTCCACCATAGGAGGGCAGATTGGTCCTGTGGCAGCTGTGACACGCGCTACAGCTGGCAAGTGGTAGAGTGTTCGGGAATAGCAGAAAACAGGTGTGGTACCTGCTGGTTTGCAAGCCCAGAGGAAGGCCTGTTGGTCTCTGGATAGCCTTAAACTATGCCTCCAAAAACTCAGATCCAAAAGCACATTCTTTTTTTTTTTTTTAACCTTTATTTATTTATTACTATTTTAAAAAATTTATTTATTTTATTTTATTTATTTTTGGCTGCGTTGGGTCTTCATTGATGCATGCGGGCTTTCTCTAGTTGCGGTGAGCGGGGGCTACTCTTCGTTGCGGTGCCTGGGCTTCTCATTGCAGTGGCTTCTCGTTGCAGAGCATGGGCTCTAGGCGCGTGGGCTTCAGTAGTTGTGGCACGTGGGCTCAGTAGTTGTGACTCGCGGGCTCTAGAGCACAGGCTCAGTAGTTGTGGTGCACGGGCTTAGTTGCTCCGTGACATGTGGGATCTTCCCATACCAGGGCTCGAACCCGTGACCCCTGGATTGGCAGGCGGATTCTTAACCACTGCGCCACCAGGGAAGTCCCCCAAAGCACATTCTTAACCATGTGATTTCTCAAGAGAGACTCCTACATTACCTCCTAGAAGTGCCTGACTTTACATTCCCAGGCACTTGACAAATGCCCTGAATTTCCCATCACGTATTCCTCCATCATGCACAAGGCACCTGTGCAAATTGTTCCCAGCCATTACACTGGCTTCCAACAAGCTGGAGATGAGTTCTAAACTCAAATAGCAACTTCAGATAAATGCCAGTACTTGAGTACCCATCGGGGTTAAATCATGCTGATTGTCACCTCAGGTCTTACTGAGAATGGAGTAGGGATATCAATCAATCAGTCAGTCAGTTGATCAATATATACCACCGTCCAGCTGCACCAGCAGCATCACTTTACATAGATGTGAGCTGAGTGTGAGCATTCCGTACTCATTCTGCATCCTCACAATCTTGACCCAGTACTTATTCCCCATTCCGCAGCCAGTGGGTCCATCTATCCTGGAGACCTGCTCAGGCTTTAGCTAAAACACAGCCTGCTTACAGGGCTGTGATATTCATCCTAACCTTTTCAGATTTTTCCAGGAGGTGGATACCATAATCTATTCTCTCAGTCACAACTAGAATCTAGCTGTAAATGCAGATATCCCAGAATCACAACCTAATATTTATTTCATTGTCCACAATCTCTGTGCCTTATATACTAGATTGGAATTCCTAGTATTGATGCTTCCTGAAATAATATCTACTCTTTGGATATAATTTTGTCCGGAGCTTCAACTCTGTCTTACAGGGGTCAACAATTGCAAGTGGGTTTGTTCCCCAAAGCATGCACTTTGCTTTAGTGAGCAGAGCCTTCCTGACCTCAGGTCATTAGGCCTTCACATTAGTGTACGGTTCCTGCCTGTCCCCAGTAGACCTGAACCTATTATTACACTGGACAGGTTAGGTATCTTTCTATCCAGCTGTAGATAAAAATTCTAATCACACCATCATCACATATATAATGTTTGGCTTACAAACTCCAGTTAGCTTTCCCTAACCACCAAAATATCACATCTTCAATGAATTAAGTCACCATCACCAAGTGCTTCCATAACACATTTTGCATGTCCCTCTTACTGTATTTCTTCTGTGTTTTATCATCATTTGTAAATCATTTCCCTTAGAGGATAAGTTCTTGGAGTACAGGCACAGTGTCTAAATTACCTTTATGTCTCTAGTTCTAACGCATAGTAGGTACTTAATGGATGTTCATTAAACAAATGGATGAATAAGGTACTCTTAAATTTCATAATTCTACAGTCTATTAACTAACTCATTTAATTCTGAAGTCAATAAAATGCCAAAAGGTAGAGCAAGGGATTACATACACTTTGTCTCTTTTTTCCTAATGCTTTTTCCATAACAGTGAGTTGTTGCTCTGTCTCTGTTTTATTAATTTTAACAACAAAAACAAAATAGATGTAGCTGCCATTTATTACTTGCTATTAGCCATGTACCACACTTAGGGATTATACACATAAGCTCGGTTAATCTTCCTTCACATCCTGCCTTATTTCCACATTAAAAAATAGGAAACAATAATGTTTCTGTTCTATCCATGCCTGAGAACCAGGGCTTATTGGGTGAGGGAGAAACATTCTCTTTTTCCAAGAGTCCTTGTGTAGAACTTCATTTTCAGTTGATACTCTGGGCAGAGTTCACTCCCTGAGCACAGTAAACTTGTCCTATTCTCTCTTCCTATACCAGAATCAAACCAGAATCAAGAGATGCAACCAAAATATGGATCTGATTTTCTAAATTTATTGCAGAATAAGACTTCTGATCTCACTAGTATGTCATAGCTAAAGCTGTTATACTTTGACTTTAGTTGGCTATTCAGGGATGGAACACGTTTTCAGTCCCTTCCCTTAGTGTCACAGTTATCAGGCATCTTTGAGCAGTGGCCACATGAGTGCTCAGGAAAAAAGAGGATGACCATTCAGTTAGATCATCTGGATCAACCATGGCAGTCAGTAGGATGGCAAATATTGTAGACAGGTCAACCGTCAAGCATAGTCTGCTGCCCCGATCAGAGAACTGGGTTTCCCTTGTGTGGATAGCAAATAATCTGGTCCTTAACTTTGATC
Organism: Balaenoptera borealis; assembly: GCF_965194805.1. Lineage (NCBI taxonomy): Eukaryota > Metazoa > Chordata > Mammalia > Artiodactyla > Balaenopteridae > Balaenoptera > Balaenoptera borealis. The sequence goes on from NC_138877.1 coordinate 11,122,106, forward strand.
TGCATATACTTTACAAAGGGGGATTCAGAGTCTTCAGACCCGAAATATTACATACTAACTCTCAGATCTCAGACGTAGAGCCCTAATGCAATATTTTACCATGGAGAAGTAACATCTTAGAAAACAAAATATAATTTGCCGGGAATAACTCAAATAATGCAAGCTCTCATATTAGCGTGAAGGTAGCAAATTGGCTCTTTTCCCTTAGTTTTGAATTTGATTTTGAAACCATACTAAAATACTTGCAAGCATAAAATCCATAAAGAAGGTAAAATCAAGCTGAGTCTAGGCTGGAAAGAGTCTAGCAACAATACCCTTTCCCCTGACAGCAGGCAAGGTCAGGGAGCTCCTGTGAAGATGTGGGGTGAGATGGACCAGTGTTGGGTAGTGGCAAATAGCTTCATTTTGCTGTTATTTGAATTTTTTAAAACATGAAAAACCTTGGCAGCTTTGCTATTGGTGAAAAATGACAACCTTGTTCCCCTAAAACAGCTTTCCACACAGCAGGCTCCAGGAGCTTCTCCGTGGAGCATAATTCATCTCTGCAGAGTGGGGTGAGAGCAGGCGGAGGAGGAACGTCGGATTCACATGAATGCATTCAGCTGTCTTCTAAATAAAAAACCTGTGCTCTTTAGCGCTAGGAAAAGCCCCATGCTTCAAAACCTCAGCTTCATTTTCAGTCTTGAACATCAAACTTGTAATCTTTGTTCCTCATTTGTACATTTTTCCCTGAAGGATTAGACTTTGGATCTGAGAATTCCCTGCCCCTTTACCATGTCAGTGCTCATAACCTATCAGTTTAAATTGGGAAGGGCCTCCACTATCAAAAATAATAGTGAAAATGAAAAAAAAATGCATCCATATTACAATACTAGTGATTATGGTACTGTAAAATATCTCATATAATCACCAGGCGACCTTCAGCAGTCACCAGCAATAGCCAAAATTTGAAACACATCGACCATCACATATATAATGTTTAGCCTACAAACTGCAATGACCAAGAGCTGCTAAAACCCCTTCCCCACCTCCACCACGTATGTTATCACCAACTGTCATTCAAAATCCATGAATAAATAACACGAAGTGCTTCTTCATTTTCCCTCTACTTTAATTTTGTTTTCTGATTAAAGGAAGCCAAAGCACTGTCTGGTTTACACATATCCAAACATGATGTATAAGCAAATTTAATGAACTTATCCATGTATATGGACACGCTTTCTTACATAGGAAAAACAATAAGCTAAAATAGATTCATGCAAACACATTGCAGTTGTATTTCATTTGGAGTAAATTTTGGCTCAGCATATAAAAGCTATATTAAAGGAGTTAGTTAGATGTGGTAAATAACTTGAACAAAAGAAACTTTGCTTATTATTAATTAAACTAGAAAGGAGGCAGACTCAAAGTTCAGTGAGATTTGTATTCTCTCTGAAACATGGCAACAACAAGAGAATGCCATTTCCTCCCCTTCAGGAAACAGCTATCAGTTCATGAGTCACTGTGTAAGCGTTCTACGACTGGGCTCCTAAATGCCATCCACCAGCTGTTGCCCAAACTTATGAAATCCTTGCCAACGTCACTTCAGGACTGAAATTTCTACCTTTTTATTTTCTTCCCCTGGAACAAAACTAAAAAGGTAACATGCTTGCATAGACTTGCAGAATTTTATGACAGGGACAAGAACAAACTAAAACATTTTCGTGATAATTTATTCTCAGCAGTTGTATTAATAATGTTTTTCTGATTAACGATTAGGCTTTTCCAAAGGAAAAAGCACAATGAATCTTTTTTAGCCCCAGTTTAACCAAAATTATTCTTTATCTGAGGCAACTCCAGATGGTTCATTTAGAATTACCAAGATTATATATATGTGTGTGTATATATTATATATTATATTGTATATTATATATATATGTTATGTATTATATATGTATGTTTCCAGAAACCTCACAGATTCCGTTTTGGCTACCAGCATTTTATTTGATCACCAACTAATGACTTCTAATTTAATCATTGTGCCAGGCTCATATATTCAAGTAATGTTATCATTCAAAGTGAGTAAGTATATTGGGAAGTTTTTCTTTTTCCATTTTTATATTAAGGTATAATTTACATACAGTAAAAATAGATTGTTTTAGTGTACAGTTTCTGTGAGGTTTGACAAATGTATATAGCCATGTGTCCACTACCACAATTAAGATGTGGAAAGGTTCTGTCACCCCCCAAAATGCCCCTTGTACTTTGTAGTCAACTCTTTTCCCCACCCCCAGCACTTAGCAACCATGGATGTGTTATCTGTCCCTGTAGTTTTGTGTTTGATGAAAGAATGTTATACAACTGGTATCTTAGAGTATGCAGCTCTTTGAGTCTGGCTTCTTTCATTAGAAAAATGCATCTAAAATTCATCCACATTGTTTCATGAATCAGTTCATTCCTTTTTATTGGTGAATCGTATTCCATTGTAGAACTGTACCACAATTTGTTTATCTGTTTTCCAACAGAGGGATATTTGGGCTGTTTCCATTTTATAGTGACAACAAATAAAGCTGCTAAAAAACATTCACATACCAGTTATTGAATGAATGTAGGTTTTCATTTCTTTGAGAATTCCAGTTGCTGTAAATCCTGACCAACACTTAACATTATCAATGAGATTCTATATTTTTAATAAAAATATCCATGAATCCATAAGCAACCAATTCAGAGTCTTTGATTTTGAATGAATATGATTTTTTACTGCAAAGAAAAAATTAAGTCACAGCAGAAACCTTTATTTGCTCCCTAGTTGAGTGTTTTGCCTTGACCTAACTTTTTTAGTTTCTGGAATTCTGCTTAATTTGAAACATTATCTTACTTAAAGTCCATGGAGTGGAGGCTGCTGCAGATTCTTTTTTGTCTTCAGAAAGCACTGCCCAGTTTCCCTGGTACTTGGAAGAGTGATCCTTTCTTCTTATACTTTGAATACAGTAGGTTAAGTCCAGTTGAAGAATGCAGAGTATGAAAACAGAGCATTCTAAAAAAATCATAGTAAAGATTCTGCAACCTGTAAGGAGCCAGACTACATCTATTTTGCAACTCCCTCTGCCCCACTTCTTAGCCACCCAAAACGGACTCTTAGTCACAATTTTTAAAAAAAATAACTGCTTTGTTATAATTCACATAACTTAAAACTCACCATTCTAAGGTGTATAGTTTAGGGGTACAGTCTAAGGTTTTTAGTATATTAACAGTTGGAGTTATACATCCATCATTACTAATTCTGGAATGTTTTCACCATCCCAGAAGAAACCTCATAATAATGAGCAGTCACTCCCCATTTCCTTCTCTCCAGCCCCTGGCAATCACTAATATACTTTCTATGTCTATGAATTTACCTATTCTGGACATTTTATATAAATGGAATCATAAAATGTGTGGCCTTTTATGTTGGCTTTTTTCACTTAGCATAATGTTTTCAAGGTTCATCCGTGTTGCAGTATGAATCATTAATTTTTATGGCCAAATAAAATTCCATTGTGTAGCTGTACTATATTTTGTTTAATACAGTCATCACCTGATGATTATTTGGGTTGTTTCCACTTTCTGGCATTATGATTGATGATGCTCTGAGCATTCAGGTATAAAATTTTCTGTGGATACTAGGTTTTAAATTCTTTTGAATATATACTGAGGAGTAGAATTTGCTCGGTCATATGGTAACTCTTATGTTTAACATTTTGAGGAATTGCAAACTGTTTTTCCACAATGGCTGTACTAATTTACTGTCCCACCAGCAAAGTGTGACAGTTCCAATTTCTCCATATGCTACTCAACATTTGTTATTGTCTGTATTTTTTATTTTAGCCAACCTAGTGGGTGTGAAGTGGTATCTCACTGTGGTTTTGATTTGCTTTTCTGTAATGACTAATGATGTTGAGCTTCTTTTCATGGGCTTATTGGCCACTTACATATTTTCTCTGGAGAAATGTCTGCTCAAATTCTTTGCCCATTTGTAAGTTAAATCGTGTTTTTAGTGTTGAGTTTAAGAGTTCTTTATATTGTCTAGATACAAGTTCCTTATCATATATATATATATATATATATATATATATATATATAATTTGCAAATATTTTCTCCATTCTGGGGGTTATCTTTTTACTTTCTTTATGGTTTCCTTTGAAGTACAAAAGATTTAAATTTTGATGAAGTCCAATTTATTTTATTTTATTTTTTTCCTTTTATCACTTTGCTTTTGGTATCATATCTAAAAAAAAAAAAATTGCCTAACTCAAGGTCATGGAGATTTGCTCCTATGTTTTTTTCTAAGCATTTTACAGTTTTAGCTCTTACATTTAGTTCTGTGATCCATTCTTTGTTCACTTTATTTATTTATTTAAAAAGCAAACTATACACATTGTTTCCACACTTCTCATTATCCACTTCAGAGTTTGCAGATAAGGATGGTCAGACACACCTATTTGATTATGCCATTGTGGTTCAATTCACTGCCAACTTACTTCTGCTTTGAGAGTGTCATCTGCCCTGTCAGTTCCACAAAGGAAAGCAAGCTAGAAGTGCAAAACCCCCAAGTGAGTGCTTTTTCTTTTCACAAAACTTTCTTTCAATGTCTTTCAATTCTACTTCTTTTTCTCCAAGATTTTGAAAACATGAAATTTATATATAATTTAAAAACACCACTCCTGATTATATTTCTATTATGCAATAGCTTAAGGATCTCTAGCAATTGAAACATAGAGTTATAAAATTAGGATGCTCAGTATTTTAATCCTTTCGTGTCCATAAAACTAAAAGAGGAACTGCAAATACAAAGCACTGAAAGACACTCATACTATTCAAAACATCACATGGCTTTACACCAATTATCTGGAAAATTGTCTCTTTTCCTTTTTTTTTTTTTTAATTTTTTACTTTGCCAACCAGAGATATAGCTAATAAATTACTCTTTCCTGTCCCAGTTTCCCTATTGAAAATGAGGACACTGGTGCTTATTTCCTACTCATCTTAAGGGACTAATGCTGTGTTTGAGAAACATAAGAAGTTTTGCCTCCGAACTTCTAGAAAGAGACAGTGTGGAGAGCCCAGAGTGTCACTAGTGCAGGGAGGAATCTCCATACTGTGTGGGGTGCATGTTCTCATAAATAAAGAACAGACTAGTCTTTTCAAATACAACAAAAATATCTGAGAACACTGCCACAGAGAGGGGTGTTAATCAGCTTCTGCATCCTACATGTCAACACAGAATCTGCTTGGAACTAAGCATTTAGGACCATCACAAAATCTTGCCCTTTGTGTCACTTCTGCAAATTAGCAAATCATTGCTCCATGCTAAGACTCCTCTCTGCTCTCCTAAGCAAATGCTCTTAGCATTGTGCTTTGAAAATTCATCTTTTAAGGAAGAAACTCCTTGGTCTTATTCTTGAAGATGAATAAATACCATATCATGGCAAGATCTACAATTTACTGTAGGATAAGAAAAAGTATAAATGTATATATATTTATTTGTATCTTTAAAGGAAGAGCCAATGGTGAAATGATCCATTTTAGGACTGATTTGATTAAATAAAGAAACTAGAAGGCTGAAAGCTTCTAGCTTTCAAAGCACAATATTGTCATTGTTGTGTTTTTATGTTGCTTTTTTATTTTTTATTTTTATTTTAAAATAATTGAAACCATAACAACAGAGAAAGTATATTTCATGAATCAAGAAAATGAAAATATAGCTGGTACATGAGTGAGGTGGTGTTTATTACTTTTATGTGCTGTGTCATTTCACTTTAGATCTTGAAAGTCCCCTGAATTACTTCGGGGGAAAGTTGCTGTGAACAACGCAAAGAATTTTTCTCTGACATCAGGTGTATCTAATAGTCATAAGATCTATAAAAAGAGCAGCAGAAGAAAAATATTCTAATGAATAAGTTTCATACAGGTCAGGAAGACTGCTTAATGTAAAACTGTTTGGGGAAAACAGAGGGTTAAGTCTGTTCTTTGCCCCTTCCCTAAAAATGAATGCGCTTGTTTCGAAAAGCACGACTCTTACTGGTATTTCTGGTGACATGAATTTATTTTTGGTCCTAACTCCTGAGAAATATTACTGGGATTTAATTTTTAAATCCATTGACTATCTCCAAATACTAAGTTTAATTTAGTTTAAGAAACATTTAATCTGTTTATTACCTATCTGGTTTAATGTCAAAGTATCCACTGCATTTTGGTATTAGTCTCACCTCTTTGGGGTCTGTCACTCTTTGGTGCCATGGTTCCTTCTCTCTCAGATACTTATTTATATGTCAGAGAAAACTGGAATTGTATATCTTCAAGCATAAAAGGAGGAGTATTTCTTGTCCTTTCAGCTCTCTCTGGCTTTATTTTCTGTTATCCAAGGAGCAAGCCATCAAAAATTAATGTTGAGAGATGACAAGTATCTTGGCTACTCAAGTCAGTAGCAAAAATAATAATTTTTTCATGGACTTTGTACTTCTATAAGTGTAAATTATTCATGAAGTGCCAGTTTGGGTAAAAGTCAGTTCAATGATAGATTTGAGCCAGCACCAGAAAATTTGCTAAGGAAAGCTACAATATCATAGGGCTTCAACATTTAGTCATGCAGTTAAAATGTATCTCTACTCCTTCACTCTTGAACTCAGCTTCTTAAAATTTGTAAGTTAAAATTTCAGCGAGAGCCAGTTATTTTCTAAACTGGAATTGACCCTTAGTATTGAATTATTAAAGATGGTAGCCCCTAGGCATCTACCAAGAAAGAAGAACGGCGTTTTGCCTGAAAATCAGTTAACTTATTTTCCACGTCCTAAGAAGAGAGACAGACAGAAATTACAAGCAAGTGCCCACTCAGCTCTCCAAGATATGCATTTAGCTGCAGTCCCAGAAAAAAAGGAAGGGAATAACCAGGGCCACAGTGGGTGTTCCTGTGGCTTCGGAGAACAAAGAAGGGACAGCCATTTATACTGTCCTCCAGAGGATCCCCTCCACTTAGTGTACTCTCATTTGTCTCAAGGTAACAAACATTCAAATAAACCTAACTTTGTTCTTGGTCCAAGCCCCTGAAAGGAAGGAGCCACCATTAAAAGTCACATGGCTTGTTTATGCCTTTCCAAGTGATTTCTTAGAGATAAGTTGAATCTCTTTGATCTGGCTCCAGTGAAGTACTTTTAAGCAGTCCAGCATTAAAATGATCAGAAACTAGTAAGAAAGGAATTCAGTAAAGTAATTCAGAACAAGGCTTATTGGATGGTGGAGATGAGAAGGTACAACCAGAAACACTAAAAGGAGAAATCAAGTGAATGAAATGGGAAGCCAGTGGGAGAAAGTTCATTACAGGTTTTCAACTTGGAGTCATGATTGACGGACAGGAAGAAATAGTCCAGAAAAACCTTGTTTTTGTATAGTTCAACAAATGATGTGGGAGTGGGGATTGTCATAAAATATTTCAAAATACAGGACTGTCCTTATGAAAGACATTATGCAAAACAAATTTAAGTAACTAAACTAACATCTCTTCCATCAGTGTGTCTTATCTTAGTGCTTATTTTCCCTTATTATTTTAGGGAAAATTGATTTCAAATGGAATTTTCCAAATTGTCATGACCTTCGGAATTATGCTTGGGGATAAATCTCAAAGGAAAAAAGCTGAAAACACATAAGTTATTCTAATGCCTTGGATTGTCTTTCACTCTGTTTATATCCTCTTCTGGGAATAAAAGTAGATGGCTCAATCAAGAGGCTTTTTTCCCCAGTACATCAATGAGGTCAAAGACATGTTGGGCATCACTAGAAAAGTAGTATAAACATATTTTCACTTCTGTGTGAAACCATGATTCTGTATACCTGTACCTCAACCAAGATCCAGAGAAAGCCCAGAAGAGGACAATTATAGGAAGACAACAGGGGAGAAAGTCATATGGCATAAACTGAAACAAAACATGCTAAGTAAGGATGTGATTGGACTCAGTAGAGTCCAAGTTGGTGATCTGGGGAGGGGTGCATGGGACGCAGTATTCTTAGTGCTGAAGTTTACATCAAGGAGGACCACTCCAACAAAACTCAGCCCCTTAGCACACTTTCAAGACTCCTTGTTATCTGTCCCCTTCTTCCCTCTGCAGGCGCCAGGATTCTCTTTCCTAACCTTCTGTCTCCAATCCCACTTCTGCCATACCTAAGTTCTAGCTATCCTGAACTTCCTTCTGTGCTCCAGGTGTGTTGTGCTCTCCCCAGACTTTTGATAATATCATCTCTGCCAGTTGCTGTTTCCTCTAAGACACTATCCCTGTACACCCTAATCAGCATAAGATATCCCTTGAAGTAGTCCTAATTTAAGGTGTCTTCTTAGCTCATGTGGGTGCATGAGTCAAATTAGGCCAGTCAGAGTCTCTCTTGGGAATTTGGTTTGGAATCTAAGATAATAAGCCATTTCATTTCTTACTGGAAACGAGAAATGAGGTAAACTCATTTGGGCTTCCAATATGGGGCATTCGTATTCTGCCATATGCATGGAGATATGATGATGTTGATAAAATCCAAGCTGCAGAGAATGAAAAAGATGCCCAGAAAGAAGCCAATGTGCTAGATCATGTGATTTCAGGAAGATAAAGAAAAAAAACAGCTGCCTTTCTTCCTGACAGCTCTACTTCCTATCCTTTGAGTTTCCTGAGAATTACCTCTACACATATGTTAAATTACCAATTTTTGCTACCCTAAGTGGGTTCCTGTTACTTGCAACCAATGATTGTAGACTCAGACAGTCCTCCTGTGTGTGATTGTAGCACTCTGTCCTTCCTCTACCATTATAGTTGCCACTACTTTGCATTTGCTTATTTATTGACCTAGTATTTTCACTCAGCTGTGCCTCCATAGGACAAGGACTAAATGTGTCAGAGTCACAAAATCTATCATGGTGTATTTTAAATATAAGAAAATAAATATTTGTTGAATGAATGATTTCTTAGAAAGCCCATCTTTATGCTTCTTGGCTTGAGTGGACCATGGAACACTCTCAATTTTCTTTCCTATGTGGCTGCCTAAGGTTTCAAGTCAAGTCATAGCTTTTGATTCTAAACATCAGTCCAATGTATAACAAGAGGAAAAAATTCTTTATGTAGGAGTATTGTTTAAGAATTCTTCATGAATTTGTGGAGCATTAGCTGATGTCATATTAGAGAGCTACACAGGCTTTTAGGTTTTGTCCCCAATTTAAGACAGTAAAAATATGGAACAGTTGTCAACACACAAATAAGGAACGTGAAGTTTTTTAAAAGAAACCCAATCTTTTTATTTGGCAACTGGGCCTTGGTTGCTTACCTGATTGAAGATCAGAATCACCTGGAGAACGTTTTAAAAATACAGATTTTGGATTCCACCACAATTGCAATCAAAATTGTTATAAAGCTCTTTGAATGATTCTGAGTCCCAGGGAATTTTCTTGACCACATTGCCCTGAGTTCCTCTTAGATCAGGTTAGAAAAACATCTTTAGAAGTTATAGACATCCACAATATAAAAATATATAGATGAGACCTTACATGGGAATGGGAATGCTATTACCCATTCATTCCATTCATAAATAATTTATTGAGCAGTTCCTCTATCTACTTTAAGAGTCTTAAGAGCATGTTCAAGGTGGAATTGGAGTTTTAGGGTTAACCTAAGAACAGCATGCTTGTAAAAAAACAATAGCAATTCTCAAACAATCTTCTTCATCTCCTTAACCAATCAGATTTCTGCAATGAACACATGTCTGAATATGAAATTGCACCACTGGCATTTAGATTGTAAAAAAATTCCTCAGTGTTTAACCAAACCCAAATGCCATTCTCAATTCTGTCTCTATGGAAATTTTTTGGATTGAGAAGAGCTCCAACTGAAAAGGGAAGTCAGTGGGCCCTTAAAGTCCCTGGGTCTCTGAAACAAATGTGAAACATGCAATTATAACACTTCTAGAAAACAACATAGGAGAAAATCTTCAGAATCTAGGGCTAGGTGAAGATTTTCTAGTCTTGCCATTAAAATCAGAGTCCAGAAGAGGGAAAATTGATAAATTGGACCTAATCAAAATTAAAACTTTTGCTCTATGAAGCTGATGTGAGAGGGTGAAAAGGCAAGCTGCAGACTGGGAGAAAATATTTGCAAACCATACATGTAGCAAAAACTTGTATCTAGACTATATAAGACTTGCAAAATTTAACAGTAAAAAAAGAAATCAAACAATCCAGTTAGAAAATGGACAAAGGCTATGGACAGACATTTCGTTGAAGAGAATGCAAAGAAGCACATGAAAAGATGTTCAACATCATTAGTCATTAAGGAAATATAAATTAAAGCCACAATGAGATATCACTACACACCTATCAGAATGGCTATAATAAAAATTAGTGATAACAGCAAATGCTGATGAGGATACAGAGAAACTGAATCACTCATTCTTTGCTGGTTGGAATATAAAATGGCACAACCTCTCTGGAAAGTGAGGCAGTTTCTAATGAAACTGGCAGTTTCTAATGAAACTGAACTTGCCATATGACTCAGTAATAGTACTCCTGGGCATTTACCCCAGAAAAATGAAAAAAATGTATGTTACATGAAATCATGTACAAGAATATTCATAGCACCTTTATTAATAATAGTCAAAAACTGAAAACAATTCAGAAGTCCTTCAGTGGATGAATGGTTAAACACTGTGGTATACCCATACCATGGAATGCTACTGAGCAACACAGAGGAACAAACTATTGGTATGTACAATGTGGTAGACAGAAAAATGCGCCCCCCCCAAAAAAAAAGATGTATGCTGTCTAATCCCTGGAACCAGTGAATATGTTATATTACATGGCAAAAGGGACTTTGCAGGTATAATTAAAGTTACAGACCTCAAAATAAGGAGATATATTGAATTATTGGGTAGGTCCAATCCAGTCACATGAACTCTTCAAAGAATTTTCTCTGGCTGGAGTGGGAGTGATGTGTCAGAAGAAGTCAGAGAGATTCCAAGTGTGAGAGGGACTCATCTGCTATTGCTGGGGGCAGGCCACATGGAAAGCATTAAAAAGGGTGCAGGCAGGCTCTTAAGCAAAGACTGTCTCCCGGCTGACAGCCGGCCTGGAAATTGGAACCTTTGTCCTACAAGTACCACAAACTGAATTTGGCCAACAACTTGAATGAGCTTGGAACCACTTTATCCCCAGAGCCTCCAGAAAGGAACACAGCCTTGATTTAGGCCTTGTGAGGTTCTAAGCAGAGGTCCAATTGAGCTGTTGCTGCACTTTTGACCTTTAGAAATGTGAGATAATAGATGTGCGTTGTTTTAAGTGACTGTGGTAACTTGGTACAGCAACAATAAAAAACTAGTATAGCAATAACTTAGATGGATCCCAAGGGAAGTTTGCTGAGTGAAAAAAAGCCAGATAACTGGTTGCTAAAGGTTAGGAGGAAGTGGGGAGGGAGGTGGAGGTGACTGTAAATGGGTAGCATGATGGATCCTTGTGGTGACGGAATTATTCTGTAACTTGACTGCAGTGGTGGTCACACGAATCTACGCAAGTGATAAAATTGCATACAACTAAATACATACACGCTCATGAATGCATGTAAAACTGGTGAAACCTGAATAAGGTCAGTGGACTGTATCAGTGTCAATATCCCAGTTGTGATGTTACCCTATAGTTAAGCAAGACAGTAGCATTGGGGGAAACCAGATTAAGGGTACATGGGGATCTCTCCATATTATTTCTTAGAACTACATGTGAGCCTACAATTATCTCAAAGTTGAAAGGCTGATTAAAAATGATTTAATAGATATAAAATACATATGTTAAAAGTAATATTTTATTACTTTATTTTGTGTATTTATGGTACAAAAACATTATCTTCACTTAAAAATTTAATATAGTGAAAAACAATAGGTTTAAATACGTTAGAACATCAGAGCTTTCACTTCAGAATGAGCTGAGGAGTAAAGTGACGTTCAGCCCAGCCAGTTTCTTGTTCACTTGCCTTTGGAATATTAGAGTTGTCTTTCAGCAATACTTTTTCTGCAGAAATCTCTTTAGAGGACATTTGCCCCTTTGGTGACAAACAATTTAGTTAAAACTAGATAATAGAATTCACAAATCCACTTAACATAGTAAGTTAGCTCTTTGTTGTGGCTATAACAAATTACCACAGATTGAGTGGCTTGAACAACACACATTTATTATTTTACATTATGGAGGTTGGAAGCCTAAAATGGGTCTCACTGAGCTAATATCAAAGTGTCAGCTGGGATGTGTTTTTTATGGAGGCTGCAAGGGCGATTCTGTTTCCCTGACTGTTCCAGCTTCCAGAGGTTGTTACATTCCTTGGCCTGTGGCCCCCTTCTGGCAGTCACATCACTCTGACCTCTTGTCACATCTTTCACTGAGACTCTCCTGTCTCCCTGGTTCATTTATTATAAGGACCTTGGTGATTACATTGGGTCCACCCAGATAATCCAGATAATCTCCCCATCTCAAGATCCTTAATCAGACCAGTGAAGTTCCTGTTGCCATGTGAGGTAACCTATTCACAGGTGCCAGGGTTTCCTGGACAGTTCTGGGGGGCCGTTGTTCTGTCAGCCACACAGGACATACACAAACTGCAGCATGTTGCAGTGTGCAGAATGCATACAGATGTGTGAGGACTCCACTGTCACCAATCTGTTGTGGCACTGGCATGCCCCTCAGGATATCTCATGTACTAAGTCCCACGACCCTTTCAGATGCAGACTAGAGAAGGCATCAGCTTTAATTCGTGAATTAAGTATTGTGAAGGCTTAATATCTTTTAATTTTTTTAGTTTATACATGATTATAAATAGACATTCTAACCTTCTCTCTCCATGCCTCACTTGATTGCCGTGGACCCCTGAAGTCAAGGGCTCCCAGTTGGAGGCCACTGCTCTCGATTACCAGTATTTAACAATCCCTCACATCTGTGCAACAACATACAATTTACACACTGTGGTCATAGTGTTTCACTTTGTGGGATTGTTAATTCCACAAAGATAACACTGAGAGGTATATACGGTTTCTACTTTATAGGTGGGGTTTTCCAAGCTCAGAGAAGTTCAGGAACTTGATGATGGACAAAGCTAAAAAACCTGCTGAGTGAAAAGCTGCACTTTACACCAAAGCTCCCAGTTCCTCCACAACTCTGAGGACCGGTTCTGGGTAAAGAAGGAGCAGGTTTTCAGTATCCAGGGAGAGAGCATCCTGAATTGTCAGGAGGCAGCAGTAGTAATGGCAGTGAAAGCAGACAGCCTGGTTCAAAATGCAGAGTAATTTCACATTAACTACTGAGATGGCAACTGATTTCCTCGTGGTCAGAACCTCTGCATAACCGAGACCAAGTCCAGTAACAAAAATCATTGGGTCTCGAAGAAGCCGGGACTGTGCAGTAAAGAAAGGCTGTATTGTTCTGAGCACATTTTCTTTTCTTTTCTTTTCTTTTGTATTTCATGAGGTCACAATAGTTCTAGGGTTTTTTTTTTTTTGGTTTTTGGTTTTTTTTGTTTTTTCCTGTGGCTGTCTTTTGGAGAGGACATTACAAATGACAGTGATTCCATGACAGACATTCTTTCTTCCTCAATGGCTCAGAGAACTCCAGAAGTTACAAGGCTATTTTTATTCACTGGGGCTTGGGAGTCACAGTGAGACAGAGCTGCGGGGCTGGTGTCCTTCTGATAAAGGGAACAAATGCATTCATAAGCCATCTTGAAAGGATGAAATGAGCTCATGGAAAATCAGGGAGAAGCAGATGTAATTATACAGAGAATCACAAGACATGAGCTTAGAGATAATTCAGAACAGCATGACTGAGCAGCAGAAGAATATGGAAATTTGTAACTGATAAGCAGTGGTATCTGGGCTGAATTTTGAGAGGTGGTTTGAAAGATCTAATGGACAGATTACCTACAAGGCATTTAATGGATTTTAGCTCCGACACTGACTTACTTTAATATTTAACTAAATGCTAATTTTGGCCCCATGCATCATTTTATATATTCAATCCATGGATTGGAAACATTGATCTTAAGATTGCTGAGAAGCAAATTAATTAACCTTGTAAATGGCTTTTAAACTACAAGTAATAAGAACCAAATATTTGAAAGTGGCACTAAGACTACAGCTTGCAAAGAGTGTATAGGTTTCTGTTTGCTGGAATAATTACCCATATGCAAGAGTTGCATATGCAAGCCAAATCTCCTAATCGATTTACTTCAACAATAACATTGAGGTCACATTACATTAGCAAGGGGAAATGGAAAGCAGAATTAATTATCTCGATACTATAAACTAGAGTAAACAAATGTTGCTTCAATTATCTGATTGTTTCAGATGAGATTTGGGATGTGAATGATCTGAATTGCATTGTTAGTGAATTTCATGTTGCTAAATTAGACAAAGTCTAAAAGACTCAGAAAGCCAAAATTTCCTAGGGGATTTTTTTGTGAGTGACTCCTATACACCTGAATTTGCCAGAATGCAACTCATAAATAAACTTATATACTGGCCAAGTATTTGGCCAGTTTCTTAACTTTCCAGTTTTATAAGAATAAAAACTGAAATGGTCAAAATACTACTTTCATAACTGTCAACCAATTCATAGTTACAATTAAGGGAAATAAAATATCATGTAGGAAGCAGGCTGAACACATTCACTATTATTAGATTTTTACCACAGTAATAGTTCTGTACCTCCCAATTTCAGAGGTATGAAAAATTTGTAAAACACTTAATTTTAGGTCTATACACAACAGATTGCTCAAAAGTCTGGGAATACAATTCAAGAGGAAATCACTTTGGACCTGGTACAATTTACTTTTATTTTTCAAGGGCTTTTGTGTTAAGGATGACTGAAAATTTTAAAGCCAGATGGGATTTAAGAGTTACTTAATCTAGTGGTGCCTATTGAACAGTCATTAGACCCATGCTGGGCTGCCTGCCTATGAATTTATATCTAATTTCTCTGTCTTCAGATAGGAGAAGTTTTCCATGGGGGTAGGGGTGGGGGACTCTTAGCTTTTATTTTTTAAGTGCAATTTCTAGGCGCTGCCCTGGATTTTCTGATTGAACAATTTTGTGGGTGTGACCACCCTTGAATCTGTATTTTTTGAGAAGCTTCTCAGGTGATTCTGCGGTCCAGCTATTTGTGGAAACCAAGGATGCTAGTCCAACCTCTTTCCTTTGGAGATGCTGAATCTGAGGATTCCTTATTCTGGGTCAGAAGAGGGAGGGAAGAGAATCCAAGCTCCCTGATTTCTAGTCTTTTTTTTTTTTTTGCTCCTCACTAGGAGGCCTGCTGATGAAATCCCTTCTGTTCCTTGTGAATGTGAATGCAGAGTGAGAGGAGTGGGAGGAGGGGTGGGTCCACAACCCCATACCACAGATGGAGGGGAGATTGATTGACACTAGGGAAAGTTAATTTGCCTTACTCCCTTCCCCAGGAAATTTTAAAACCAAGGGAAAAGTTTAATTGGCTGATAATTTAAGAAATGAAATCTTACAATAGTGAAATGGATTAGATAACATCTTAATATCTCTTCTAGCTCTAACTTTCTATGCTTCTGTAATTTAGTAACAGAGGAACCCATTGGCACTTTCACTTTCTTTTGTTAAGATGGTTTCCCAGAAGCTTCCTCAAATGGAAGAAACTTACATTCCTCATCCTTCTTTCTACTTAGCTTTTCTTATCTGAAAGGATAACTACAGGGTAAACACTTACATATGCAAAACCTTTCCCTCCCTGCCTTTGGCACTTACTTAACACTTTCAGATCAAATCTACGGATAGCTTAAGTGGCTGGGCCTGTAGCTGGTTTAGCATAAATACAACAGCACCACCTTGTGTTGTGTTCCTGGGAGAATTTACCTCTAACAGGACAAAAGCTTGGGTGAGGAGGGGCCTGAGCAGGATGTAGCAAGGAGACCTGTTTTCTCTACTGAAAGCAGTACTGCTCCAATCCCCTAGAAAAACTCTTTTGTCCACTACCAGCCTACAATTTTCTCCTATAGAATATATATATATATATTCTATTAAATGTGTATTAAATATATCTATATATTAAATGTTATATACATAATCTAAAAGGTGGTTGGGAAGTAGAAGGGCAGAAATAAACATATATTAATAAAAGCTTAGGCAAGCACAATGCTTTAGCATGTATTTTACAGGAAAAAAAATCACAGTCAACTTTAATTTCAGAATGCTTGAAGGTAAATGCACATTTAATGCCAATTGTGATTTAGCACTTTATCTAAAAATTCTCCCATATTCAGAGAGGTAACTTTTGAATAATGTATTTGCCTATTAAAGGGAGAAAAGGATTTTTCACAAAACCTCTCTCATAATAGTTCTGTCATGAGTAATATGGGTAAAATAGTTCTATTATGGGGGAAAATCTTTATTTCCCAAATATAGTTGTAGAGTTTTATTTATATTTGAATCTTCTCTATAGGGTAAGCTGAGAAATTAATACATGTGTATCATATATGTATCAATATATGGGACTGAAGGACTATACTTAAAAAGACACCAAAATAGAAATATTGCCCAAATAAATATGCTACTCTTGTCTGATCTTTTCACCAGAAACAACATAGTTAATTAAGGAAGATTGTTTTCAACTACAGTTTGAAATGTCAAGATTGGTATAACGAATTAGCAATTCTTTATCCCTGAAGTCATCTGGAAAATTGAGTCTGAGTCCTTACAACCTACACATGATTATAGGATAGAAAGTTACACAATTAGAAAGTAGCAAACTACAGGGCCTTTCTGGGATTGGTCATGCAGAACACCTTACCCAGAAAGCCCTGCATGAGGCTCAGTAATATTACTTTTTGTCGCAAAAGGAGGATTTTGTCTTCTAACTTTGTCATCATTGATCCAGTCTCTAGAGTATACATTTACTGTGCTGAAGTAATGACTTTGAACGAAGACTACAAATAAGAAGAAAAAAAAAATCTTCCTTACTTGGCCATGTTCTTTCTGGTGAAAAGATCACACAAGTAGAATATTTGGTTGGGCAGTATTTCTATTGTTTGGATAAAATTTTTATATTATATACTCCAATTAAATTACAATCTGATTTGTAAAAATTGTAAATTTATGGTTAAAGACACGTGTAATGTTCAGGTGTTAATCGTGAACTTAGTGGGCATTAAACAAGTATCAGTTGATAAATATGATGAAAATGCTCTTCTTTTCTTCAAGCAAAGACATCTTAAAAACCTCCAAGGGCTATTCATTGGTCTGCTGATCACAGCCTCTTGACTTGTCTTTCTAACCACTGTTAGTTTTCTGCACAAAGAAGTGTTCTACCCCTTCCCCCCAGCTCTGCACTCAGGATGACTCCCCACTAAAGAGCATCTACCTGGAACAGAATGGGACTTCACATTTGCCCCAGACCTTCCTTTCCCTTCCATTAGACTTTCACTGAAATTTTATCTCCTTCAAATGCCTTCCCTACTTAGCAGAGAATTACTTCATACTCCCCACAAAATCCAAATACAGTCAGCCCTTAGTATTCACAAACAAATTCTCCATCTTGTCCATTACCTGCAGAAGCCAGGGTTATTTCTCCACTACACAGTTGGTATGGCTCAGTAAGTTCAAGCACATTTTAAATTAATTCAAGTAAAACATTAATAGGAAAGGAAATTTTCTTTTAAAAATTCTATAACACATTCCAAAGCAGAGAAATTTTAAAAATTTATTCATTACTTGAATTATATTATTTCTTGTCTTTATCATGGCCATTAGCTGTTTTATTTTTCTCAAATATATATTGAAAATATTTGGGGGGGGGTCTAATTTGGGTCCTGAGGAGATTACAGACAATTTCTAGTTTCTCTTAATTCTGTACTGCCAGCTACATGTCTTCCTACTCAGGGGACAAGAAATGACTATTTGCTGATAATGGAATAATACTTTTTTACAATGGTGGACCAATTTTAGAGAAACTGTTAAAGTTTACTAATGGTGGTGGATTAGTCTGCTTGGACTGCTATAACAAAATACCACAGATTGAGTGACTTAACAGAAATGAATTTTCTCACAGTTCTGTAGGCTATAAATCCAAGATCAAAGTGTCAGCAGGATTGGTTTCTTGTGAGGCTCTCATCGTGGCTTGCAGATAGCCACCTTCTCACTGTGTTCTCACATGGCCTTTGTGCACACACAGAAAGAGAGAGTTTTCTGGTGTCTCTTCTTATAAGGGCACCAGTCCTACTATATTATGGCTTTAGCATATGAATTTTTGGAGGCACAATTCAGTCCGTAACGTTCCACCCTCTGGACTCCCCAAATTTGTGTCCTTTTCATATACAAAATACATTCAGTCCATCCTAATAACCCTAAAAATCTTAACCCAATCCAACATCAATTCCAAGTCCAAAGTCTCATCTAAATAGCATCTAAATCAGGTATAGATAAGGCTTGAGGTGTGATTCATGCTTAGGCAAAATTTCTTTCCAACTGTGAACTTGCGAAACCAGACAAGCTATGTACTTCCAAAATACAATGGTAGGACAGGCATGGGTTAGATAATCCCACTCCAAAATGGAGAAATTGGAAATAAGAAAGGGGTGATGGGTCCCAAGCAAGTCCAAAACCTAGCAAGGTAAATTCCATTAATCTTAAGACTTGAGAATATTCCTCTGTGGCCGAGTGATCTTCCTGCAGGGCCGCTGGGCAGCAGTGCAGCGTCTTGGACAGTTTCTAGAACATAGCAGACTCCTAATACTTGCCACTTCACCCTCTTTCTTACTAAGTTTAATAGAAAGAACATGGTTTTCCATTGTCTGGAATCTCTAATACTATAAACCAATAGACCTGTATTTAAATTAAAGTAGTTGAAATGTGTATTTTAGTAAAGAGTTTGGTGTTAGCTTGTTGACTTCTAATTTTGATGGAGAGCATGCCACCCACTCTGTAGTGAGCTGGTGACTTAAATGACTATAGATGTTTGATTCAACCAGTGGCTGGAACTCTGAAAACATATTTATGCAAATCAAGGAGATGGTGGCAAAGCCTTAAATTCTCTATAGTTTGACTAGTGAATTAGTATATACAACATTCTTTGGAATGCTCAGATAGCTTCTAAGTACATCAAGACCATTAGCAAGTTTGCCAGAGAAAAGTCAACCTCTTCAGTTTTGGCCCAGAAGTTTTGACCTACTTTTCTCCATACCTAAAGGCAATTTTTTAAAATCTGAAAAAAAATTTTAAAGATCAAACATTTCACATTTAAATATTTTTTCATAATCTTGACGAAATAGTAAAGTTTTGAGACTGTGTTGGGAGTGAGAGTGATAAATGTGGTTAACATATATATCACCCATACCCCATGCCAGAAACCATACAGTTGTTGGATCTATATAGTGTGACCTTGGGAGATATAGTCTGTGCTGTCATTGGTGGTTATAAGGTGGTGTGGTAGAAAAATATTAAAACCTATGCAAATGACTACATCATTACAAATATGATAAAAGCAATGAAGAAAAGCACTCAGTTGAAGGCACTGCGATACAGGTTACTTCTATATATGTTGAGCACAACACAAAACATCTTCTTTCCATGGGTTTGATTACTTAAAATCACATTCCTGGAGTGCTCTGAGGAAGGCATCAATACTACAGGACATGGTGAAAGGACAAGTTAGGAGAAAGTATTGACAGACTATCCTTACTCTCAGTGTAAATTGTAGGGGGGAAAAATCCTTTACAAAAATTCCCATAGCCTAAACTCTACTTTTGAAACAGGCCACAGATCCATGGCAAGCTTCTACAGAGTACAGATTGAAAATTCTTGTGTAGAAGAATAGCCTGCTTGTTTTCAGAAGAAAGGTGGGAAAAGTGCCTGCAACCCCACCCACCAATGATATCACCATTTTCCAGAAGGCTTGTCCATAAAATGGTGCCTGCTTGGCTGGACAGAGAAAGCATGATCGCAGCCCCACCCCTGATGTCAACTCTGTGCCAGGAGTAGGCAGAATCTTAATACTATTTTATAGGGCAGATTTCAGTCCTCTCACTTCCCTCCTCACAGTCCAAACTCAAATGCTAACTTTGACCTTCCTTTCTGCCCCTGCTGTCAGCACACCCACCACTGCAGCAAAAGAAGGCTGGATCTTTTCCAGGAATAGCTTCGGTCTTGTTCAGATGAAAGGCACGATGCCAGGGTGAGGCAGTCTTGTTATTAATCAACCTTGATTTCAGAGGATGACACAGTTTCAGGGGCTGTGCTTTAAGTACCCTTTCAGCCGTGATGAAAGTCAAGCATTATTCAGCTGGGTTCTAAGTGGCCACTTTAAATCATTCTAAAGGCTGTACCATTTCAGTGCTAGAGCCAGGAACTGAAAACAAATAATGTGCTATTGGTAAACTGCAGTGAACTCTGTGATTTTGAACCCTGAGCACCAATTCATGCTTATAAAGCTGAGAGTTCATGCCAGGGAAGCTTGGAGCTATTGGAACGTAGCAGGGCTGATTCTGTCCAATTTGACTTCAAGGGCATTTAAGTGAAAATTTGCTTTAAATAGTCGAGGCTGAGGAGATAAAAAAAACCCTGGAAATCTATACATCTTATCCCTTGGGAAACATTTCTAGCTTAACTAGTTGTCAAGTGCATTGCTTATTTTAGACAATCACGTGCATAAATTATCCTTCCAGGCCATTCAAGTTCCAGCTCCTCACATAGCCTTCACCAGTGCCATCGGTTTGCAGTGGGTGTCCTCTCCCTGTTCTGAGCACCCATAGCTCTCATTATCTGCTTAGTATTTTATTCGCTTTGTGTTCCATTGAGAAATGAGATGATCATGGGCTGTGACGTCAGGTGGATCAGGATTTAGACGCCAGTTTGGACACTTGTGAGCTGTGTAATTCTGAGCCGTTTGCTTAACTTCTTTGAACTTCAGTTTTCCTCATTTGTAAAATGCAAAGTGCCTTGCACAAGGTAAAGATTTAATGTGATAAGATGTGCTAGCTGCCTAGGGCAGTGCATGCAAGGTACTTCATACACGGTGACCACCAGCAGAAGTAGCAGGAATAGTAGCAGCAGGAATATTATGTATAATATGTTGTCTCTCTCCCTGCAAAACAGCGTTCTTGAGAAAAGGATCACACTATATACTTGTATGATATCTCTCAGCATTTCTAGCATGAGATGCAAGGGACACTGAGTAAGTACCAGTTGAAATGTATTGCCGTGAATTAGTTGGGTATCAGTACATTTGCCCAGTTAGAATAATGGGACAGAAGCCTGGGTCACCAACTATCCTGAAGAGTGACACATGTTACACAGAAAGAGGGCTTCATTAGAAATATAAAAATAAGAACTTCCTCTTTCACAAGGTGTTTGAGTTACTTTAGGGTGAGGAGAGGAGGAAAAAGAAAAGAGAGGGAGGAAATGAAGTAGAAAAGGATAAATCATAGGAACAAAGAGAAGAGAACCTATATTTGCTGAGCACTATATGTTAGCACATTACATGAAATCCTCACTCTATACTGAAATCTAAGTCCTGTTAGTCTCAGAGAGCTTAAATAATCTTGTCCAAGGTCGCACAGCCAATAAATGGTAGAACTGAAAATTATACTCTGGGCTGTCAGCCTTCAAATGTGGGTTCATACACAGCTCTGTGCTGCCACCTTCTTGTACCAGAGAGTTAAGAATTGCTATTCTAGGGACTTCTCTGGTGGCACAGTGGTTAAGAATCCGCCTGCCAATGCAGGGGACACGGATTCGAGCCCTGGTCCAGGAAGATCCCACATGCCGCGGAGCAATGGAGCCTGTGCGCCACAACTACTGAGCCAGCGCTCTAGAGCCTGTGAGCCACAACTACTGAAGCCTGTGCGCCTAGAGCCTATGCTCCACAACAAGAGAGGCCAGGGCAATGAGAAGCCCGCACACCATAACAAAGAGTAGCCCCCGCTCGCTACAATTAGAGAAAGCCCGTGCGCAGCAACGAAGACTCAATGCAGCCAAAAATAAATAAATAAAATAAATAAATTTATTTTAAAAAAAAAGAATTGCTATTCTATGCCAATTAATCCTCTAGATTTCACCCTGCCCTTCACATAGAGTGATGCATCATTTATCATTCAAAACAGGGCATGTTTGAGAGTTAAAGAGGGAGCTATTAATAATTTCTCTAGGAACAAGAGCCCAAAATTGAACTGTCTTGGGTAAAACTTGACATTTGGCCACACCAACTCAAAAGAGTTGTCTGCACTCTGAGCTTCCTCAGCTCTTAAGGACTAACAGCTCATACTATTATGCTATTCATGCTCTTCACTCTCTAAATGGCTCTTGGGGAGATCATCAGAGACCCCCACCACCGCCACCGCTAAATCACAAAGATATTTTTAGTCCTCATTTCACTTGACTTCTCATTATACTTGACTCTAGCGGTGATTTCCTCTCTGATAATTTTTATCCCCTTGGCCTGTGGGATACAACACCCTATCATCCTTTTGCGTCTCTAGCTTTTCCAACACGTTATGTTCTACCCAACTTTTAAATACTGGAGTTCCTTCCTTAGGCCTTGGTTAGAGGTCCTATTTTTTAAAATCTAATTTCTTTTCATGTACTCTTCCTAGGGAACCTCATTTACTCTGATAGCTTCATATAACATCTTTAATTACCATCAAATTTATATTCCCAGCCCAGATCTTTCTTTTGAGCTTCAGGCCAATGGTTTACTCAACAGTGATATTTGGGTATTTAATAGGTACTTCAACCTCAATAAGCTCAAAACTCATTTCTTTCTTCCACCCCCAGCAACTCAATTTTCCCTTAATGACCATTAGTTCAGTGAATGGCACTGCCATCCATCCAAGTGTGTAAGTTGGAAACATCCTCCTCTTCCTCACCCACCATATGCAGTTGATCATCAAACAGTGTTGTGTGCCTTCTAAATGTCCATCTCTCCTTATCACCTCTCTGCCACCACCCTAGTCCAACCAATATCGTTTCTGTCTCCAGTTATTATAATGGCTTCTAGACTCTCTCTCCACCTCCACTCTTGCCTCTCTCTAATTATCACCCTGCAGCATATGAACCTCTCCTGCTTTAACTCAACCCTCTTCCCCCTCTGTCTTCAGCCTGACTAATCTATTGGATCCTCAAACATTCCGTGATCCTTCCTCCTTTAGAAGCTTAGAATGTTCTTTTTCTCCACACTAGATAACTTATTCATTTCCCAGGTCTCAGATTAGATGTCTTTTCCTCAGAGAAGCTTTTTAGAGCTCCTGGACTAGGTTGAGTCTCTCTGTCAGACGTTTTTATGGCTCCCTGTAATCTTCTTTTGAGGTATTCATTAAAATGCCTCAAAGATTGTCCCAATCTTGCCTTGTAGCACAACATAATTTTATTAGATATTGATGTTATTCTAATGGTCTTGGACAGGTTCCACAGCATCTCTCAAAAGCTGTTATTAACATCTAATGCGCAGGATGGACCAGAGGCCCATGATCTTATAATTTCATTGGTTAGCTCACTTTGAACTTGATGTATGAGACAATGACTTGCAGTGAAACAGTTTGGTGATCTGACGTGGGACAAGAGCCAGATAAAAATGTTGGGAAAGGCCCTCTAAATTCTAATCATGAGCTCTTTCCCTGGTCAGATGAAACAGAGCTGGACAGACCCAGGGTGCTGTGAAGACAATGAAGAAACCAGAAAAAGCATGGTTCACACTGAGTAAAGTCAGGAGAACTGTAAATGGCAATGCCTTGTACAAGAGTGGATGATGACGTGTATGAAGAGTTCACAAAGCTGGTTGTCGATCCCAAATCTTCTCTGTCACACACAACTGCAGGATTCTTCACCATCCATAATGATACCATTAAATATAAAAGGTGACAGTGTGCCAATACAAGATATAACTTTAAATCTAATTTCTTTAATTAGCACAGTTTGTGGAAATTTGTCTTAATACAACATAGTTACTCCTCATATAGCTATTGCCATGTAAATTAAGTATTAGTTTTAGCAGGATAATTTATCTAATCACTTGCATTTAATGTTCTTGATACTCCTAAGTACTTTAAAAACTCATTTGTGGGCAATTAAAATGCGCTGTTATATTTCTAAATTACATATTCTATTAAAAAGCACTTTAATGTAGTGATATGCCATAAAAATTCTATTTGCATGTCACTTTTACATCTATCAAGAATTGCTATGGTGTATAAATTGAGCTTTACATTGATGTCAGTGTTCTTTTCAGTTTATTCTTCTGGGATATCCAGCAATGTTAGAGTGTTTCTGTCAAAACTGCACTGATATCCTCTCTAAAAGAGGCCTTTAGCTTTGGGGCTGGAGTGAGATGTAGGTGAACAGAGGTTCCAAAGTGAAAGATGCTCTTCTTGGCAGATTTGAGAAAAGTATGGAGGGAGCATGGTAAAAGGTGAAGGAAAGATGGGTCCCAGGAGGAGGTGATTGCAGATGAGCATGGGAGATGAAGTGTGGAGATTATTCCCTGACTTAACACGGAACCAAGTGGTCTGTGAGGGCAGAGAGCTGTTAGCGGGTTTATCAGATTCAAACCTCACTGGACAGCTAATCTGGTAACTAAGGCAAAGAGACCTTGGAGAAAACTACACTTCATTTTATAACTACTGAACTGGAAATAACTGTAGAGGTCATTTTTTTCAGCCTCCCTTAGAGTACATACTTTAAAACTAGAGCCAAGATGTATGGAATTATCTGGCATCTTGATAGAAGCTACAGAGAGATGCTTTTCAGGAGGTGCTCAAAGATGACTAAACACTCGGTTAAAGGAACGGATATTATTTAAATAAATAAGGGAACGCTGAGAGATGATCTAATCACAATTAAAATAGTGACCCCAATATGTAAGTCAGTAATTAATGGCACATATAACTATTTTACTGAACAAGCTTAATTTAAGAGGATACAAACCAGTCTTATTCTTTATCAGTATTCTCTTTTAAACCTTCTGTGTCAGATAGTTCTTCACCTACCGCAGGTGAAATCTTAGGAAAGCACCATAGCTCTTCTAGTCCAGGCCAGTCCACGGTCATAATCATAAAATTACAGACTCTCTTCCAATGTAAAATATTCCCCCTTCTCCAACTCATGTTGGCCTAGGCCACTTCTTCCCGCCCTTCTTCACCTCTCCAGAGTCAGCAGAGGTAGAGACTGGGGTAGATGAGGCATAGAATGGTCAGGCTTGGCTGATGTGGTTGTGATCTGGTTTTGGTTCTTTCTGAATATGGCAGATTCCAAATTCTGATTCTTTCTTTGTGGGCTGCTTGTTGGGTTCTCTGGACACCCTCTCCCCCATGACCGGTGTTCTCCCTCTTATAGTCACGTCCTCTGGCCGGCTGCTGATGCCTTTCCCCTCAGTCACCTGCTTCCTTTGCTGGGCCATCTCATCCCTTTTAAAAGGTGCTCTTGGGCAGAGACCTTTTTAAAAGGATCTGAGACTGGTGTTGTCCTATAGGTCCACTCATGGCCCTTGGGAAATTCAAGGTGTCTTTCTTTGCTCCATCAAACTCTGGAAGCGCAGACTATTCCTTATGTAGCTGTGGCTCTTCCAACTGCCACCAGGCAGAGGAAGCCGCTCATCTTTAACTTTTCAGGCCTGAGTCAGATACCTGTTTCTGCATTTTTCAGATTCTAGGGAATGATTGCCA
Source organism: Balaenoptera borealis (assembly GCF_965194805.1). Lineage (NCBI taxonomy): Eukaryota > Metazoa > Chordata > Mammalia > Artiodactyla > Balaenopteridae > Balaenoptera > Balaenoptera borealis. The sequence goes on from NC_138877.1 coordinate 11,147,792, forward strand.
AGCTCTCTGAGTGTTTGTCTTGAAATGGCATTTCCTCAGCTGGAGATGGAAGGAAGCATGCCTTTCTCCTTCATTAGGCGTGCTAGTCAGCTCAGAATGCACAACACACTGACAGCGCTCTCTGAAATGGTCCTCACTACCAGTGAATCCTTCTCTTATAGAGCAGGAGTGAGTGATGCACTAATGTTGACTGAACCTATTGTATTATTGCTTAGCATGTGTCTAACAGCTCACTAGGATATGGGAGTATTTGCCTCTGCTAAAACTCCAAGACAGCAGAAGAGGTGGTTTAACATCCTATTATATGCAGATGGCCTGAAGCCATGTCCCTGTTATGCTCCTTGTGGTAGCAGAATTCTAAAGATGTCCCTGCCAGATCCTTACCCCCTGGTTATTCAATCGAGCTCTAATCCAGATGTTGCTATGAAGGCACATTGCAAATGTAAGTACGGTTAGTAATCAACTGACCTTCAAATAGGGAAATTATCCTGGTAACCCAATATAATCACACGAACCCTTAAAACCAGAAGAGGAAGGTGGAATAGTTAGTTAAAGAGATGCAACAGAAGAGGACAGCAAGAGACATGAGGTAGAAAGGGAGGTCTCAGAAATTCAAAGCATATGAAGGACTTGACCTGCCATTGCTGACTTTGAAGCTGGAGGAAGGCAGCCACAAGCCAAAGTATGAGGCAGCCTCTAGAAGCTGAGAATGGCTTCCAGACAATAGCCAGCAAAGAAGTAGGGACCTCAGTCCTACAATCACAGGGAACTGAGTTTGGCCAACAACCTGATTGAGCCTGGAAGCAGATTTTCCCCCAGAGCCTCCCAATAGAAGCCCAGCTGACTGACACTTTGATTTTGGCCTTGAGAGACTCTAAGCAGAGAAACCAGCCAAGTCAACCTGGATTTCTGACCCACTGAAATGTAAGACACTAAATTTGTGTTGCTTAAAGACTCTAAGTTTGTGATAATTTGTCCTAACAGCAATAGGAAACGAATGTCCACCTTCACCCCCAATGATCCTTTCAGGATCTCTGACCCTCTTCCTCCCCATAGCTGATGAGAGTCCAGAGACAAGTGTGTTATTCCTTTTACTGGATGTGTTTGGGAAGGGTAAAGAAGGGAATGAAAGGTGTGACATACCTTGAAATCCACAGCAGTACGCAGCTATGAGAATATTCTATCTATATTCCTCCTATTTAAAAATGACTTGCTGCTGCCTTTTAAGTTCTTAAAACAAACAAAACTTGTGTGCTCAAAACTTTCTCTTTCCTTATTCAATTTGCTTGCTAAGGGTTGTGCTTCCTGTGGCCTCCTTCATATTCTCTATCTGGTGGAGCACTGTACTCAGGGGCAGAGAAAGGATGGAAAGGACGTTCTTTGCTAGAAATTTGACTGTAAGTCTCAGAATTTTAAAGAAGAAAAGAGCTAGAATTTCATGGAAAGGTCAGTGGGTTGTGGAAGGCTTCCTAGAAAAAAAAAGGTTACCTGAGAAATGATCTTTTGCCTAAACTGTTCTTCACACAGTGCTACCCAATCTGAGACCCTTAAACCAAACCCTGGCAGCATTCAAGGCAAAAATGACCATTTCATCTGAAAACCACAGGATGTGACCTTTCTGCAGGTATCACACCAGACTCATGTGTCTTATGAGCTCCGTGCCTCTGTCATGGTCATGGGAAAATACAGCCGTCGTTATGCTCTATAAGGATCTGGTTCCCTCTGTTGGGGACCAGTCTCCATACTGCTTGAGGAGCAGGCTAGGCTGTTTTTGCTTGGTCAGACATCAATGAGTGTATGGTGATAAGCCAATTTGGATGAAAGGAAGCAACCTTGTCAAAACTTTCTTATTCTTTGCTTTGGGGTAATTGGTAGCCCTAGGATTGCCCTCCGACCCCCACTCCCAGTAAGATAGCTGGAAATGAAGACACAGATTATGAAGGCACTTAAAAGTTGCCAGGAAGCTAAAACTTAGTTCTTTAAACACAAAATGTAAGCATTTCAAAAAAAAAAAAAAATGTGTGGTTTATCTTGTTGCTAATTTCCTGCTAACATGTGAGGTGATACTTACTAAAACACCATTAATGGCATGGGAACTGGACAATTCTCTTGGCAGTTTGCACCTGGAAGGCTGCTTTCATAGCTACACCAAAAGATGTGTGGACCTAGACTGTTTGTAGCTTCCAGATCTTCACACTCCTGAAATTTAAGTACAAGGACAATAATGGAAAATATTGAGAAAGTAGAGGGTATTAACTGAGAAGTGTTAAGGAGAAAGAAGCCCAGAGGATAAAGCTTGCAAATAAAAGTCAGAAATAGGAGTGAAAAGAACAATTATGACATTTTGATTCATCTTCCACTGTGTCATTCAGCGATTATAATTTAGCTACCCATGTCATGAAGTCTCCACAAGGAGCCTTTATAGAAAATAAAGATGGAAACAATGAGGTAATCCTGCCTTCTTGCCTTTATAATTTAAGGTTGTTCCCCAAAGTGTGTTTTTGAATGTCCTGCCCACCAAAATTTCCTATGACTCAAACTATGGGATTATTACCACTTCCTCTGGGAAGCACTTTATAGAATAATAGCCTTTATTATTAGGAATACTTTTTTGAAGGTTAGCCAGATTTTCTCATTGTCCAACTGAATCCAGGATTTTGGCTATAATGTCCCTGACCACCCCCAAACAAGTGCTTCCTTTCAGTCCATGTGGATAATACTTCAGGTTTCATGTAGTACTTGAAACAGTGTAGGTTCCAAAGAAATATTGGTTGAATGAGTATTTCTAGATGAATGGATAGATGAATAGATGAGTTATTCTTTGTTCCATGTCTTTGAGTCCTCAATCTGATTTCTGAAGGTCTTTGATAGTGTTAAATTTTGGGGGGTGAAGGAGGTGAAGAAAGGCATCTTCATGGCCATTGTTCTTCAGGATGGACCCCATTGGGTACAGATTTGGGACAATGATAGTGTATTGGTTTGTTAAGGCTGTCATAACAAGATCTTCTTTGAGTTTCTCTAATATACTGAACTCCAGCCTACCTCAGGGCTCTTGTACATGCTGCTCCCCTGCCTGGGATGCTCATCTCCTCTCTCTGTTTTGGGTAACTTCTTATTCTTCCAGTGTCAGCTTAGATGTCACTTTCTTATGGAAGCTTTTTCTACTCCCCACAACAAGTTGAGTTGCCTTTATTTACTTTTATGGCACACTATAAGTCACCATTTTAGTGCTTACCAAAATTTAATCAATTGATTTCCTAGTAAGTACTTGTTTAATTAATCTCTCTGCCATAGATTGAATGTTTGTGTCTCCCCACCCTCAAATTCATATGTTGAAACCTAACCCCTACTGTGATGGTATTTGGAGGTGGGGATTTGGGGAGCTGATTAGGTCATGAGGGTGGAGCTCTCACGAATGGGATTAGTGCCCTCATAAAAGAGACCCCAGAAAATTAAAAAAACAAAACAAAACAAAGAAAAACAAACAAAAAACCCAAAAGAGGCCTCAGAGGGTTTCTTTGCCCTGTGTGAGAACACAGTGAGAAGATGGCCATCTGAGAACCAGGAATTAAGCTCTCACCAGACACCAAATCTGCTGGCGTTTTGATCTTGGACCTCCCAGCCTCCAGAACTGTGAGAAATAAATTTCTGTTGTTTATAAGCCACCCGATCTATGGTAGTCTGTTATAGCAACCTGAACGGACTAAGAGACTCTCCCATTAGACTCTAAATTCCCCTGAGCACAGAATCTGCTGTTTTCACCATTGTGTTCTCATGACTTAACATGCAGGGTGGTATGGAAAAAGAACCAATAAATAGATGTTGAATAAATGCATGAATCAGTAAATGAATGAAGTCATTTTTTCCAATTATGTATCTTAAATAGCTTATTAATACTCTACCTTTCACCTCAGTGAACTGTAATTTTTACAGTAATACCTAATGTATTCCTTTCAGTCACAGATGGATCATCACTGAATTGTCTGGTTATTCAGAAGTAAAGTGAAATCAGCATCAGGATTAGCACAGCATATGCACTGGTTGAATGTTCTGTAATTGATCACACATAGGAACACATACCTCTCAAAAGACTAAATGTTTTAACATAGCCTGACAGCATTTCTAAGTTAATTAATTGAGTTATTCATGATATATTTATTGATCCCCTGTTATGTGTAGGCATTATTCTAGGCATTGAAGATGATCAAGGACAGTGATCAAGGATAGACCCCTGCCCTCATGGAACTTACATTCTAGTGAGTATGACAAATGGATATAGAATAGAATGTCAGGTAGTGATAGTACTATGAAATATATAGTGAAGCAGGGGAAGAGGAAAAAGAGGGGCATTGGGTGTTATTTTAGACAACGGTGGTCAGAGGGGACCTCCTCATTAGAAAACCAGGGAATGTCTACTGGGGAGAAGAAACAGACAAAGCAAATGCCTGAGGTAAGAAAACTTGAAGCAGCAAGGATTCAGGGTGTCTGGCAGGAGAAAAGGGAGTAGTAGAAGATGAGGTGTAGGCTGAGGGCTAACTAACTCAGGACCTTGAAGTCCACGTTAAAGCTTGGATTTTATTCTAAGTGTGTCAAGAAGCCAGTGGAAGTGCGGAGCAGGAATTGGCATGTTTTCAGGTTACTTTGGCTGCCAGGTAGCAGAGACTGTTAGGCAGGGTGGAGGCAAGCCGGCTGGTTAAGTCTCTTGCAGGTAAGCATGTGAGAGGCTACAGTGGGTGTCAGTCTTGTTGCAGGATGCCAAACCAGAAACCCCGGGGCTAACCCTTCTAATCACACTGTGTTCTCCTGCATCACTCAAGCTTTACCCCACAAATGTTACAGGCACCCCACTCTGTGAGTCCAGACCGGGGCTGCTGGAAACCACCCCCTGCACAGCCTCTGACCCTTCCCGACAGCCCACTTCCATTACTTGCTCACTACATCCCTGTCCCTTCTCCCCCACAGGCCCCGTAGCCCCAGACAGAGCTGTCCCCACACCCGCAGTAAGCTTGGTCTCCATCATCTCATCAGTCGGTGCGCTGGGACCACACCTCCCTAGGTAAGGCCCCCAGGATGCCTGGGACTCTGTATTGGCACTGCTTGACCAGGAAGAAGAATATTCAGGAATTCATTATGAAACAGTACCTGGTTAGAGAGGAGAGACAGTTTATGGACGGCTCCCCCCACCTCCATCAACACACGGGCGTTTTGAATGATAACGGACTTGATTTTTCATCGTTAAGCGAGATCCCCTCACACCTCAAACTTCATAAACAATGAAAAGAAACTAACCTATAACTGGAAGATCTTTGAAAGAACTGAAAGAGAAAACTGGAGCTGTGGTGACAGAGTTGGGGACAGCTCAGCGAAGGGCACGCACTCAGCCCACCACCACAGCGGAAGCTTCCATCCTGCTGCAGAGCTGACTGCTAAGTCCTCCTACAACCTGTTCTTGACTGATCCATAGAGAGGCTTCTTCCCACATAAAAATGGTGCAGAATGACATGTGACCCCTCAGAAAAGATGAGGACATTGGACAAGTCACTGATTCTGCTGATACAGCTTCCTCATCTGTGTCTACCTCAAAGGATTAGTATGGGGTCTGTCAATGGAAAAGATGTGAACTGTGGTTGCTGAGCTGCTTAGGGAGAGGCAGAGGAAGTGTGATGAAATCCTGAAGCACCTCCATGAGGACTGAGGCAGGAAGTGGGTGGGGATCAGCACAGCTGTGCAGAACAGGGAAGTCCCCCAGGGTAGGGGAGATGCTACAACTTCAGTTGGAAAAATCCACTACAAAATAGATGATTATTTCCAGATTTTGCTGCTTGCAAACTAAAACAACCAAACAGACAATGGGAGCAAAGTGTTGCTATCTTGCAAAACTCCAGTTTTCTTTAAAGAAGAAATACGTACCTCCTATATACCAAATACCGTGTTGCTTCCAAGAAGATGCCTGAAACAAGAGATCTTTCCATGGGCCAGTGTGTGCACAGCCACTGCCCCTGTTGGCAAGGCTGTTGAATAGAAAGCCTTTAATGTTTTTTTAAAAATTCAAACTCTGTACTATTTACTGATTTACAAAAAGGTACATTCAGAACTTTTGTCTCCTTCCCAAGAGGGTATCCTAGGAGTCAGCAGCTGCACAAACACACACAGTTCAGTTAAGCAATATTGGGGATTGATGATATGTGCTACACACGCATTTTTAATCTTGTTTAAAAACGCCATAAGCACAAGTATAAAGAATTATGATGAGCCACACACCTGCAGGGAACACAGTGACCCAGCATGACAAAAATGAGGTGCTCTTGCATAATGGCAAGTCAGCGGCCTCCATGGGAGGAGAGCATTTCAAAGATGCAGATGGCAGAGAGTCTATTGTTATCATTTCACATAAAGGATAGTGGTAGCCGACCATTAGAAACGAAAAATTACTGTTGTATTGTTCCTGTATGTAGGCACAAACCATTTGTGACAAATTTAGCCAGCCCCACTGCCAGCCTGCTCAGCAGAGCCAAGTCAGAATGAGCTTCAGCAGAACAGGCGTTCATTTGAGTAAACTTGGTCCCATGGCTGATGGAGGCAAGCTTGCTCACCACACATTTTATACTATCTCCACCGTATTTAAAACAGCTTCTCCTTAAACCCCCGTTTCTTCGTTTTTTGGAGGCTTTGTGCTTTTTACACTGTCTTCTCTTGACTTAAGCTTCATGAGGACAGGGGCCACTTTGTACCTGCCTTCATGTCCAAACACATAGCACAGTGTTGTTCCGCAATGGGTGCTCATTTCGAGAAACAAGTTCTTACTAAATGTTCCCATTTAACAAGAGCAACTGTAATACAACAATGTTCTCTGCTGAGTTCTTGCTGTCAAATTGCCAAAGATTAAACAAAATGATAATGCCAACTTTGGCAGTATGGTGGGGTACCACCTGTCCACAAAGCAGTTTAAAGATAATATCAAAAGTTTTCAAAATTAACATATTTTTAAACTAGGAATTCTAAAACTTATCCAAAAGAATAGGATAAATCATGGATTTGTTCTAAGACTTACCCCCAAAGAAATTCAATTCAGAGTTGCTTATCTTATTTGAAAATTGAAACAAAACTAAATGTCCAACACTAGGGTATCTGTAAGATAAAAGCATACATCTCTGCAAAGGAATGCTATCCAGGTATTTAAAATGATGTAAAAAATATTTTCCAAATACTTCTGTTTTGGAAAATATAAGAAAAGGAAGTTATAAAACATGTAGTATGCCCCAAGTTTCCTTTTTAGGAAAAAAATATATATATATGGGACTTGGGGACTAAGCGTATATATATATATATATATATATATATATATATATATATATATGGGACTTGGGGACTAAGCCTATATATATATATATCAACATTACTTACCTGTAGATGATAGGATGTTATTTTTGTCCTCTTTTTGTTTTTCATTATCTTAGGTTACCTTATGATTACTCTAAAATGAATATATATTACCTATACAACAAGAAAAAAACAAGTTTTTGTTTCTTTAGTTTGTTTTAAGAGACCTGCATGAAAACTTTATTACTAGTCAATTTCAGACACTAGCATTGGTCCAGACAACATTTAGGTCTCTGAAATCAGTCCAGATGAGTGCTGCTTCTCCAGTTGCTCAAAGGGCACCCTTTTGTTTCTCTGAGATACACCACCCTGCAGAATAATCTGGTCTCCTAGCTTCGTCTAACTCTAAGCATCAGAAGGCAAGCTATTAATATTTGGAAAAACTAGACCTTGCTGCTGAAAGGTGTGACCTTAAAGAAAAGTTGATCTGACTTAAGGTTTACTTTTGTGGTCTGTTATACAGCAATACCATTAAATTATGCATTTTCATTCACTATTTGTTGGGAAGTAGTCCCATCCAAGAATTTTTAAACCTCTAAATAGCCTTAATGGGTTAAGATTCCCAAATCAAAGAAAAACTTACTTGTTGGTACCTTGGTTACTTTGTGCCCCAAGAGCAAAGCCAGGGTCAAGGGAGATGATATATATATTGCCTAGATGTGTATGTAGATAGATTGATAGATAGGAATAGATAGATAGATACAGATATATAGAGAGAACAGAAAGTCAGTGTTCTCTGTTAATAAAGCATCTTGTATTGGACACGTAAGTCTAATTTTTGGTGGGTATAATAAAGTTCTTTTTTCTTTAGCTAATTTTGCTTTGCAAATTCAAACATATTTAGAATATTTATTTGCTTATCACTGAGAACAGGATTAAAGGGTGCATAGTAATCATGAAAAAAAAATTGTGGTTGACTAAACGCGTATCTGGTTGAATCATAAAGAAGTCAGTGATATAAAATGAGATTTTGAAATAGATTGTAAATCTTTTAGATGAGGCCAAACAAGTTTGAAATCTTTGCAAATCGCTTTTTTTACTGATCCCCCCTGCTCAGTCTAGAATGCTCTGTTACCTAGTTGAGAATGAACCATTTAATCATATTATTCTCTGCATATCTATGAGCAGCCTGCCATTTTAGGCTTTTTGCCCATATCTTTATTATAAAGCATCACTGCTTTGTTGAGTTGTCTTCCTAATGTCCTAAATTGTTTTCAGGTAATAAATTAGATTCTCAAGCAAGTGCAGTATTATATAGCATAATCCAAGCTCTTTGAAGAAGACATTAGCTCAAGCAGGGGAAAGGATGTTGTTCTGTGTCTGAGACACTGGAATCCAGTCCTGACTTTACCAGGACGTGGCTGTGTGATCCCAGCCAAGGCTCAGTGCTTTTCTGAGGCTCCATTTCCTTATCTATAAAACCAGAAAGTTGTCATGAGATGATCTCTTAAGGCTCCTTTCAGCTTTAAAAGCCTTTGCAGTGAAATTATATGGAAACTGTCACTTGGAATAATTTATCATCATTTTTCAAAGATTTGGGGTGTAGGTCATGGTGTAGAGTGACAGCAATCTTCTGGAGGAAAGGAGAAGTCACTCGGTGTAAAATGCACTTGTCCATTCTGCCTCCCATAGGCCACGGGACAGAACTCATGCAGCTTTCTTCAGTTTCCTTAGCAGAACACGTGGCTAACTGCATAAACTCATAAAATAAAACGCATGGGCTTTGAAATGAGCACTTTCCACAAATCACAATTTATGAAACCACCAAAATGGAATGGTAGGTTTTTCTCTCAGCAGTTTTTTCTTCCATTCTTCCTTTCAGCAAGTTGTAAACTCAGGACTGCTCATGCAGCCTATATTCGGCCTGGGAGGTTCTCCTCCAATAACTCAGCCCCTGTGATGTATCCCCTAGGTGCAGCTTTTGCAGAAATTACTTAATAAATCAGTGGTTGACATGCATTTTTACTCCCCTGGGTTGTGCACTAAGCATTTTCTACAACCCTTGGGCTTATCTTGCTTGAAGACATTGATCTTAGAGAAGGGATCACTTTCAATTCATATAGGTTTCAATTTGATGCTTTTACATAGGTAAGGAAACCTATGTATGCTATATTTGGAGTTTTCCAATATATGGAAGGACAATGTTACTTTCCTTAGAAGGCACTGCCACATTCTAGTTCTTTCCACCACAGTCTCTAGATAAGGGCTGCATCTACCCTCACTGTATGTGCTTTAGCAGATGTCAGACTCAAGCAAGAGACCTCTAACTATATTATTAGAGATTTAGTACTTTTAATGTTCTGAATCTGCTAACTTGAACAAAGAATGTAATATTAAGCTCTTTGAGGATTTCTTCAAAACTAGTTCCTCCACTCCTGGAAAACATCAGATAAAACTAGCGTATTTCAAAATAATATATTATACATGTAGAACATGATCTTCAAATGTTTCAGTGAAAAATGTTATAGAATTAGTCTCCAAGTCAATTTGAAGAGAGAAAGTATTAACATCATTATTTGATAAAATTCAAAGAGAGGTTATAGAAGTTTTCTAGTATTTTACTAGGTTTGAAGTAGATCAGGAAAAAGACCAAGTCCAGCTGGTTGCAGTGAATATTGTTTTTCTTTTATTAGACGTTTTATTTCTGTGTAATTTGTCAATCCTTCCAGCCAATATCTATTCAACACCTACTAGTATAAGACACTGTAATGCCTGTGGTTCTGTACCCAATCCCAGGATTTTTTTTTTTCCCCTACAACAAGCAATTCTCCAACACCAGCTGAGTGCCCTACAATTCAGCTCAGTTGTGACACTGTCTACCTGGAAATAGTGTCAGATTCCACAGGTTAAGGGCTCAGTCCTACAAGACAACACCCCACCCCCTTCCAGATGCCAATCTCAAGTCCAGGTTGTTGCTGGTGTTTCTGACCAATCTGTTATAGATCTGAGGTTCTCAAGACCTCCTCCCTGAGTTTGATTAATTTGCTACAGTGACTCATGGAACTCAGAGAAACATTTTACTTACTAGATCATTGGTTTGTTATAAAAGGATATAACTCAGGAACATCCAGATGGAAGAGATGCAAAGGGCAAGTTATGGGGGAAAGGACACAGAGCTTCCATGCCCTCTCTGAGCCTGCCACTTTCCCAGCACCTCCATGTGTTCACCAACCTGAAGCTCTTGGAAACTTGTCCTTTTGGGGTTTTATGGAGGCTTTGTTACATAGGCACGATTGATGAAATCATTGGCCATTGGTGATTGAACTTAGTCTCCAGCCCCTCCCCCTCCCCCTGAGGTCATGGGTGGAACTGAAACTTCCAACCCTCTAATCACAGTTCACTGGCAACTAGCCCCTGTCCTTAGTTGCTTTCCAAAGTCACCTTAGTAACATAACAAAAGCTGCTTTTATTTTTCTCTCTTCACAGGAAACTTCAAGGGTTTTAGGAATTCTGTGCCAGGAACAGGAACAAAACCCAAATATATACTTCTTATTATAAATCACAATATCACAATAACCAATATCTATTGAGTTATGTCCAGTGTTCAAGGCACCGGGACTATTAGCTGATGGGTAGCACAATCTTTTGAGGTCCTGCTACTAATAATACTATACTCATTTTAGAGGTGAATATACTGAAACATACAGGTTTTGGGTAGCTTACTCAAGATCATCCTGCTGGCAAATGGCAGAACCTGAATTTGAACTCAGGTCGTCTGAGTGCACAGTCCATGCTCTTCATCACTTCTCGTACCCTCTCCCAACCACCTTGGGTGTTTCCGGGAGTGTACAGTGTAGTGGATTGTGTCTAGATATCTAAAACTCAAACCTTAACGTGGACAATGTCATAGGAGAGATGAAATCCAAGTTCTATGGATGTGCAAAGGAAGGGGGATGAAGAAATGTTGGTTATGGGATGACTAATGATTGCGATATTATGGAAAATTGGTCTTTTCTTATTCTTTAAAAAGGCTCTTGAATGTTAACTAAATTTGTATTTTATATTATTTATATGTAGATACAATAAATATTATCACTGTGCCAGTTGAAAATAGGTAATCTACTCTGTCTGAAGAAACATTTTGAAAGTGTGTTCTTCAGAGCCACATGAGGTTATTCGTAATAACTCATTTTGCTTCACTGTTAATTGTAGTTTTTCCCCAATTTACCTAATTTTTCCATGAATAAAATGACTACATTTTGATTTATAACTAAAAATTGTGCAAGGGCTGTAAACTCCTGAATCTACCAAATCTGGCCTAGTGAAAGCAATCTTCAATGACTTATGTGCTTACCTGTCAGAATTAATTGGATTGTTACTGAAAGTTCACGAAATGCCATTCATTGCCTTTTAAAATACTCATCATTTCAAATTTACATTTTGATGAGTCTTGTCTCCTCCTAGAGTGAGCTTTTTCTAGAGTTAACTCTTACTTCTCTGAATTCCTATGACTCTTTCAGTAAGTGCTTCTACCATTAATCATATCTTGTATTTATATGTCCTCTGGCATTACATTTAGAAGCATTATGTCTTCCTAATTAGTTTGTCATCATCTTGAGTGTCATTATTTCAGGAAGTAAAAGTGTCTTCTATTTCTTATCTATTTCTAATATAGTCAGTTTCTGCTAGCTTTGGGCATGCGGAAGTGCGAATGAATGAATGCCATGGACCTGACTTGTCAGTGCTGGTCAATGATCTGCTGGTACTCCTAGGGTGTAATTTAATCTGGCGGTTAGGCCACTGGGCTGGAAATAGAGAGGCTCAGATCCTACTTCCCATTTTCTATGACTTTCGATGCACCACTTAAGCTCTCATTTTCCCCACAAATAACTTGAGGGAAGAGTCTCTGTCTAGACCAGTGGTTCTAGACCAGCCTTGATTGCACATTGAAATCACACAGACATGGGCTTCTACCTCCAGAGATTCTGATTTTATGGGTCTGGGCATTGGGGTTCTGGACGGCTCCCCAGGTAATTCTGCAGAGAAGCCGAGGTGCAGAAGACTTTGTTTAGAGACTTTCAGAAATGTTAATGCATGCTTACAGCCTAGTGTAGTGCTCACCATCATCCCACGTATACTTTCTTCCAAGTTCTGCTGATTTGCCTGTTAAATCTCTCTGAGTCCATCCCCTCCTCTGCGTTCCTTCTGGTACTGTCCAGCATTTTTTTTTAACTTCCTGACTTATCATTTTGTCCTTCTCTGATCCTTCTCTTGACACAAATATGGCTTTCCTACCTAAAGCAAATATGGGCACGTCCCTTTCATGCTAAAACTCTTCACTGTAGAGTTGAGTACTTGCTCCTTATAATGTCATACAAGGCCCTACATAATATGCGCCTTCCTGCCTCTCTAACCACACGCTCCAACACATCCCCCTTTGCACGTTTGTCTCCACCCATGATGTTCCATGTCTCTGTTCTTGTGTACATATTGTTCTAGCTGCACAGGGTGATACCTTCCTTCTCCTTCTCCACTGTTCACTCATTAATCACCTACTACTCTCCCTTGAAACCTCAGCTAAGATGTCACCTCTCTCAGGAAGCCTTTTGGACTTATCTGAGCAGACTTGATCCACCCTCCTCTATGTTAAGTATGTATTTTATACATACATCATTACTCTTGTCATACTATAATTAGTTATATGCATGTCTAAAGTTTGAGGATAGAAATGGTGTCTAATTCATCATGTTTTCTTAGTGAAAAGCATGGGAACTTGAACAGAGTCAGAACTCAACAAAGTTAATTAAGTTGAATTAATGTTAATAAAGAGTTTGGAATTCCTTAAAAATAAGTACAAATATACTTGGCTTAAAAAAAGAAGAAAAAGTCTACCCAACAGGAAGACTCTCAGATCAAAATTTTACAAGATAATTTTAAGTACATCTGATATATGTACTATCAAGGAATTTGTGAAGTTAATTGAGCCCCTATTTTGCTTTTGTAGAAACCCAAGTTATTAACTGAAAGAATATTTATTGAGTTCATTTTATGTTCTATGACACTGTTGCCGTCCTCAGGGAGCTCAGTGAGACACACAGACAGGTCCAAAAGCAGTTACAATTATAGAATGATGAAATGCTATGACAGAGGTACGTACAGACTTACCTCCAGGGTCAATTAACCTTGTCTCCGGGACATTCCCAGTATAATGGCTGAAAATTTACCTCTTTCTGTCCCACTCAAGAAAGCAATAGTCAAATGCAAATTAATAAAAGGATAGTATTATAGGGACAATCTTGCATACACTCAAGACTTTGAGTTTTGATACACTCAAAAACAAGAGGGTTTTTTTTTTAAGTAAATGATTCACAAACGTTGATACTTTAGCTACTATAGTAACAAATTCCTTGTGACATATCCTAGAACTAATTGCAACATACAAGCCTATCATACTACATATCCTAGAACTAATTGCAACATACAAGCCTATCAATACTACCTATTTGGGGGGTGGGGGGGAACCATTTCCTTAGTGTATTTTAATGTGTTTAGTTTTGTACAAATTTAAATTTAAATATATAGTCTTTTAGGAATATATCCATGCATACTGTAACCAAGAGAAAATTTGGTCCTTTAGGGAACTGGCAAGAACTCAGATTTAACTGGTATCACCAATGTAAGATGACTGAATAGGTACAATTTTACTTCTTTGATGCCAATTCTATCTCCTCCCTTCCGTTCTTTTGGTCAGTCTGACTTTCCGAGACAGAAATCTATCTACCATTAAATTTATAAGACCCCTAATTTCAGACTAATTTCCTTTATCAACTTTGAACCTTAACACATTTCCTTTTATTTCCCTAAAATAGCATTAGTGATTGATGGGCTAAGATGTGGTGATAATATATATACTAAAATATAAACGAAAGTAACTACATTACTCAGAACACAGCAGATAGGAATAAGCTAATAAGGTCATTGCATGGAGGTGATTTCACTTAATCTGTAAGGTACATCTGTTGTGTCCTTAGTACCATTTATCTCAGAGGGAAGATTGGATGTACATTCAGCTTAGCAAACACTTTTTACAAGTCCTAGATCCTAGCTCTATCTAAAAAGTCATCACATTATAAAGATAAAAAACTAGTTTTTAAAAAAAAGAAATAATATGCATACTATTGAGATGGCATAATAATCTCAGAACTCAAATGTAAGATGTGAGACTCATAGAATGCTAGAACCTCAGTTAACATATTGTGATATTTGTGAACTCTCATTTTTGTGTTTATTCACAAGAGAACATGCTGAAGAAGAGTGTAAGTGTTACAAGGATCTAATCTTTTAGAAATCATCATATAACAGGGCTCAGTGTAGAATATGGTCCTGCCTTGATTACTGAACTAGATTTCTTTTCTGAAATCCCTAAGACTATACAGCTCATATTTTCTGGAGCCCATTTGAAACTGTTTTGGATGTTAGTCATCAGATCTGGCTACCAAAGAGTTTAAAGCAAATTTCTATCCACTAGATGATGACTACCAGACTATCACTGTAATATTTAAATCAAGCGAAACTTATAAAAAACTATTGCTGTCAGATGTTTAACTGCCCTCTTAATTCAATCTGACCCTATTGTAAGTATTTCATTAGGCTGAAGGCAGTAACTCTACTTCATATTCTGTAACCCTCTGTAGCCCTAAAAAACACACTATGGTACACCACTAATTCTTTCTGCAACATTGAATGTTAAAAAGAACATATATATTTATATATATATATATATTTTTTTCCCATGCCTCTCTTGACCCACCTATAAAAGCAGATTAAATTGTTCTCTTAACCAAAACGATTCTGAAATAAAATGTTATTTTTATAAGGTAAAAAACCAGTTTTCTTTTTTTCAGTAACAAATGTAACATGTTCCTCATGGAAATAGAAAATAATCTCCTTGAGAAAAAGGACCATTTCTTTTATTCCTCAACCCCATGTGTTATCTTTTTAAACATATTTGGTGACTTTTTGGCAACATAGATAAGAATAGCAAAGGCCCAACATTATTGTTGTGAATCTAAAGGATAAGACTATGATTAGAATTCTGTAGGATATAATCTTGAGACAGATATTTTGTTGAAGTTTATTTTTTGAGATTCTCCGTTACTTTTTATGGTTTTTTGTGCCTCATTTTCTCATTTTCCTTCCTTCAGTGGTTTGAGCCCTGATTTGCACATATGTTGGGTGCCAACCTGAAAGCAGTGTTCTACATGAACCATCTTGGTATCAGACCTATAAAGCAGTATTTAACTACCTTTTGGGGGAAAATGGATATGTCAACTTACTTCACACCACCAATATAAAATTGAATTTTAATACTTTAAACCCAATTCAAAATCTACTTTTTGAGGAGAATTAAGTCATTGCCCCTGATATAAACCTTAAACCGGGTTCTGGGAGAGAAAAAAAAAGTGAGCTATTACTTTCCCATTTCTGACCAAATGAATTTTGTCCCTTTTCTGGCACTCTAGTCTCAGTTTTTCTCCCTGAGAACCCTGATCTTCCTCTCACAGCCATTTTTAAATAGCATGCAGGATGGACAGTGAATGAGTCCAAAGATCTTTTACCACAGGCCATATACATCTCTGTTCAGCGCAGATTTAGCTCTGGGGATCATTCATTGCTTGATTTCCCCCTTTCCTCACTTATATAGCTCTTGCATTGTACCAGGCCTGTGCTGAGTGTGGGCATGTAATGTTAGGCAAAAGCAGACAGGGCCCCTGCTTTCAGGAAGCTTATAGTCAGGTAGGAAAAAGAGACGTTAATCAAGCAATCAGACATATAAATGTAATGCACTGTGATATGCACTAAGAAAGTGGGTACTTGGTTCGATGAGAACATTGCAGTAAAATTTGACCTCATTAAGGAGGACAGCTGAGGCTTCTTAAAGAAGTGAGGATGGTACCAAGATCTGGATACCAGGGTCCCTAACCACAAGGTCAGACAGAAAGCAGAAATAGAAACCTAGGCAATTGAGGCCAGACCTCCTTCATTATCTCCACTCAGAAATTTTACTTTTTATTATCAAGGTATTTGAAACAAAAATTCTGAAGGATCATTATTAAGTTGAAAACTTTCCTCAATATTTAGAGCCTGAGCAATTCTTTACCTACAAAAAGCAGCAAGACTATGAAAATATAACAGATGACATTCAGTCATATGATGCAGAGGTCACCTTAGTTATCGCATTTTTGTGTTTGCTCTTTAGATGAGGTCCAACCTGCCCAGTTTGTTTTAGGGCAATTTCTGTTCTAGTCCATGAACACACAAATGCCACTGATGCCACTGGGAGCCAGTGGGCTCTTTAGGACCCAAGTGCGCTTCTGCTCAGCTGAAATAATCCTTAGTTCACTGACCTCCAGTCACATGTGACCTTTTAAATCACCTTCTACCCCAAAGTGACCTGACAATACTCCACTGTGGCATTGTGGAGTGATGCCATAGCCAGTTCTGTGTTTTGCTGTTTTGTTGATTTTTCATTAATATTCAGGTTAGGTTTGCTTAAGGAAACACTGTGTCCATGGTTGAGTCCACACAAACAGGGGAGAAGCAAATAGACTTTTAGAACCTGAGTACACAGAGGGCTAATGTTACCAGTGTGTTTTCCTTTCTTTTGTACCTCTGGGGCAGGCAGCAGAGGCCAGCAGTAACCAACCTTTTCAAAGCACACCTGAAAGAGTTGAGCAGAGCCTATTGCATCAACAAGCCAAAAATAATAAAAGACATAGAACCAGAGCTTCTAGAAGAGGGAACATTGCAGGTTTAGATGTATCACTAGATGGCAGTGTTTCTGAAGTTCATTCTGAAGAGGCCATATTTGGTATTATAATTGCCATTTTGTTGAAAAGTCAGAGTAATAAATAATAGCTAGTATTTATCAAGGTCTTATGTACCAAGTAATGCGGTAAATGTTATTTTCACATGAATGTGGTAAGATAGGCAAAATAATTATCTCTTTTTACAAATGAGAGAATGGAGATTTAAAATAGCTAAATAATAACAGCACAAACCAGGAACCTAGCTAAGTATTTTTCAGATGATACATAGTATAGCTCCCAGCTGCCCTATACTGTAGGTGTTCATGTAGCTCTTAGTTTGAAGATGAGGAAACTGAGGGGAAAAGGTGTTAGGTTTCTTGCTCAAGGTTGCACAGCTAGGAAGCTGAGGAACCAGGATCTGAACCAGGTCAGTCTAACTCCAGAACTTATACTCTTAAGCACTCCCTCCTTCCTTTTGGCTGCAATAGAAAAGGTTTAAATTTACACATTATTTTGCCTGCCCTGCCTGGGCATTAGATACTCCTAGAGTATGAATAACTTGTGAATCTCAAGTTATTTTTGTGATGGTAGTGGAAAGGGGGGAAAATCATCAAAAGAAGAATGCTCTTATCCAAAAATTAACCTGTAATATTTCTTGAGTATTCAAGTCAATTTCCCCAGAATTTGAAAATAAAACCCTTCATACTTTAATAGAATGGATTTTTAAAACTCATCTCCTCTATGAAAGATGAAAGTACTGATCTCCCTTTCATTTCAAACATGAAATTGATAAGAAATCTATGCCCTCTGTTCTTGTGCAAGTTTGTAGCCCAAATCGAATTTCCCAGAATTGGACAATGAAGAACTGCTGCTGCGTCTTGATGACGCCTTAAAGACATCTGATCCTCTTATAACACATTGTTGGCCAGTGTTTAAAATTATTCATCATAATTGAATAATGTTGAAGCCACAGACCCCATGGATTTTGTTTTTATTTTTGTGTTTTGAGTTTACTGATGCAAGGTAGTTCGCTGACGTTTTGTTCAGTCATGGTGAACACGTACAATGTGTACAATGTGTGCAATGCATTTATGGTAAGACAAATTGTCCCAAGAATACAGTGGTAAAAATGTAATTTATTGTTTAAGATCTTGGAGAAAGGATTGGGAAGGATGGTAAGGCAATAAAAGAAATTCACTCACTTTGACCCAGTAAGTGTTGACTTTAATAGAAATACTCATACTCATATTCCAAATTTTACTCTTCTCAGATATTTCTTATTTAATTAAGGTTTTTTCTGGAACTTTGCTTCTTCGCAGCGCTTGGCTGCAGTCACCACTCTGTTCTAGAGGACTGTTAAAAGAAGCAAAGAAACTAAAGTCCAAGAAATTACTTTAAAAGCTAGCCTCTACCAGTACCTAATCGAAGATATCTAGCGACTTCCAGATTATATAACAAATTAGCTCTCACCACCTGCCAGGTAAGAATGATGATCAACATATCTAGTCAACCAGATGACGAAGGGGAGGAGTGACACAGAATTTCTTGCCATTTCTTTAAAATGTCACTTCCTAACTGAGCCTTCTGCCAGTCTTTGAACCAAAGAAGAATGGTTTAGTAAAGATTCAAGGTCATTAGAATTTCTTACTTCTTGGATTCCTTATGTGTGACACTGTCTCATTAAAACAATTCTGTAAATCTAATTCATTAATTTTCATCCAGTGTAAAAATAAACTTAGAAGGGATGCTTCATTTAAAAGAATTTTTATTTCTTACCAGCTGAAATGATGGAGGTGAGGTATTGGAAATTCTGAGAGGAAGGAGAACACTTTCCTTTCACTAACGATAGTTTCTTGAAGAACTCACTGGTTGCCTCTGAATACCTATTAGAAATAGCAGAGGAGCTGATAACTCTACTTATGTTTTTCTCTTCTACCAGGATAGGCCCTGTATTTTTTTTCTTTTTAACATAAGTTTAAAGTTTTTTTAAACTTTATTTATATCACTTAATAAGATTGTCACAGCAAAGAAGGGAGCTCCAGTCAAGGGCAAGATAATACATTTCCAAAGTATGCTTAATATATGTGTAATTTTGTGTTCAATGGCAGTCGCAATGTAGTTTCCTTCTCAGTTACTTTGGACATTGAGGCTCTGGGTCATTACTTCTAATATGGATAACCATAAAAAATACATAACAGAAAGTGTTCCTATGTGTGTGATTCCTGTAAATTAAGCTACTGACAGAATAGCTTTGTGTGGGCAGGCAACAGATGTTTGTTGCAGGCAAAGATTTTTCTTACTGCAGAGGGACAACTTACAGGGTATACATGTGTATATATGTGTATTTTATGGGCCATAACACCTTAGAAAAAAGAATGATTTTTTTTTTTGGTCATCAGAAGGCCATGGCAAATAAATAATGTTGGAGAGCCAGAATACTTTTTTTTTTTTTAAGTATCTCATTTGTTGAATTTGGCTTCTAGTTCTCTTCAAGAATGTTTGACAAGTGAGCCTGTGGCTTAAATCTTTACTTTCTTTTCATCTTCAAGATCCTTCACCAACTAGTTCTGGCCTAACCGGCTGCTCTGTTACCTGCTCTTCCTTCCTATTGTCCCTTCCAACTAACTCCCCCAAATGCA
The DNA here is from genome assembly GCF_965194805.1 of Balaenoptera borealis. Taxonomy (NCBI): domain Eukaryota; kingdom Metazoa; phylum Chordata; class Mammalia; order Artiodactyla; family Balaenopteridae; genus Balaenoptera; species Balaenoptera borealis. The sequence continues at coordinate 11,167,560 of NC_138877.1, forward strand.
AATGCAGATTTTCTCTGTCCCCTTCTCCAAACATATGCTCCCTAACTGCAAGTCCTACCTGTTTACATCCCTGGAATACACCATGGAGAAGCCTCACACTCAAGGCCAGCCCCCACCTTTCTTTCCACTTACCGCCTCTTAAAACTACACCCAATCTGCTAGGTGTAAGTGTACATTTGCATGTTTGAAAAAGCTTAGTGAGTCATCTTGTCTTGGCAATATGTAATTTTAATTTTTACAAAATAATTTTATGAAATTATTTTTCATAATGAAAAAATTTCAACACTATAGATGACTATAACTTGGAGAAGTACAAATTGACAAGTAATACTTTTAAACTGAAGTTGACAATTTTAGTTTGTAGCATTTCTGGTGAATACCTCTATATTACCAATTATATGCAAACACCTTTAATTCTTGTTTAAAAAATTATCAGCAGCATCTCTTGTCTCACTGATATGAAAGAAGAAGAATTCATTTTACAGTACTACCCCATCTCCTGTATTTACCCAGGTTTCAATGGTTACCAATAGCTTTGATTCTTCTGGTGTTTACCTTTCTAAGGAATACATGTAAACCTCTCTTCCTTGATTGTATAACTTTCTTTACTTGCTGATTTAAGGTGGGGATGTTTTTGATCCTTGTACTTTCCTCCACCTTCTCATTACTTCTCTCCCACTCCAGTTTCTTAAAGCTATATTGTTATTTTCTGTGTTAAGACAGGCCAGATCAGATAGCTAGTCCCTCAGATTATCTACCTTTTTTCTCTTGCTCTAGATTTTGGGAGATTTCTGCAAGGGCATCTCTCAGTGCTTCTACTGAATTTTTCATTTTGGAAATCATATTCTTTAATTATCAAAAAATATCTTTTTCTATGATTGCTCCTTTCTCATGGCAACCTATGGTTTGTTTTATGGTTTCAATATCTTCTCATATTTCTCTGAGGACATGAACAAGGCATTTTAAAACCCTCTTCTATCCTTGAATTATAAGTTTTCTCTGAAGTTAGTTGTTGTAATTATTCATCTTGGTGCTTTTCATTTGTGCAAATTTATTCTCTCAAATTTATCTGCTGATTCTTTTTTTTCCTGAGCTTATTTGTGAATGAAGGTCAGGATGGCTGATAACAGCAGTGGTTGATAATACTCAGTGTTGGGAAGAGCAGTGAGGCAGAGTTCTCACACATTATTATGGACTTTCTGAGGGAAATTGAACAATATGTATCAAGATTCAAAGTTGTTCATATCCACAGCAAATAGCCCTAGTTTGTAGAAATCCACGTTCGGGAAATGACCAGATTAGGCACAAAGGTATATATGTAAATGTGAATGAATTGGGGACTACTTAAATACATTTGGTGGAATATTATACAGTGTTAAAGTTGTTGCTTAAGATTAATTTTTTAATAATATGGGAATGTTATATATACATATATATGTACCTATATATGTGCATTGTTTGTTTTCTTGTTTATCTTTTCAAAATTGTCTACATGCAAATAATACAACAATTTAAACTATACAAGTCACTTAAAAACAAGTAAGACCAGATGGACAAGAGCAGGTGAAGCAGGTCAACTAGCCATTTATTTTTCTCTTCTCTGAGTCTAGCTCCTGACTTCTGCATGAGCTGCCCTGGTTTCTGCCTTTGGTTTTATTCTGGGAGGATTGGCTAACTAAGATGGATGTGGGTTCATTCTCAATGTCCAGTCCAGTGACTCTCAGTTTTGTCATTGTGTGTGTGTGTGTGTGTGTGTGTGTAACTCTGTCTCCTCCTGATTTGGCTTAATTTTTACCCCAAATGTGTCTCACTGGCTTTGTTCTGGGGACCTCAAATCTTGGCTGTAGTCCTATGGCATCTTTCTTGAGGGTGTGGCTCTCCCTTTTCTCCAGGTCCTTCCCTCTGCCACCTCTGTGCCATCACCCTGCTTGGTGGAAGTCTGGCAGCTGGCAAAACCTAGACGAGGGGAAATAGCTGATAAAGTTCAAAGAGAGGAGGACCATGTAAGTCAGGCCCCACCTCCTGTAGACAGGGAAAATTCACTGAAGCTTTGCACATGGGATTAATGTGGCACTTTTAGGAAAGTTGATTGGATGGCAGTATATAAAACGACTAAGTAGGAAGAGGGGAAAAATAATAAAGGCACTGTTCTGGAAATCCAGGTGTGAAGCAATAAAGTCTGAACAAAATGGAAAGAAATGCCAATTAAAAAGAAAGAGATGGAAGAAAGATTAAGAAAAGCTATGAGGATTTGGTAACATATGAGTCAAAGATAATCCCAAGGTTTTTTGAAAACCATATCCTGACACACTCCTGTTCATTGCAGCATTATTCACAAGAGCCGAGAGGTGGACGCATCCACTGGTAGATGAATGTGTAGAGAAAATGTGGTTTATACATATAATGGAATATTAGCCTTAAAAAAGAAGGAAATACTATCATATGCTACACATGGATAAAACTTGAGGTCATTATGCTAAGTGAAATAAGTCAGTCACAAAAAGACAAATACTGCATGATTCTTCTTATAAGAGGTATCTAAAATAGTCAAACACTTGGAAACAGAAAATAGAATCATGATTGCCAGGAGCTGGGGAAGGAAAAAGGGGAGTTGTTCATTGGATATAGAGTTTCAGCTTTGCAGGATTGAAAAGTTCTAGATATCTGTTGCCCAACAAGGTTTGTATAGTAAACACTACTGTACTATACACTTTAAAATGTTTGGGATAAGACCATATAAATCTTTTGCCTTTTATTAAAAAATGGTTAAAATGGTAAATTTTATGTTATGTTAATCACAATTAAAAAACTATATTTTGAGGTATTTTAGACTTACAAAAAAAGCATCAAAGTAATATTGCAAACATCAGGTACTCATCATATGTAAAAGTAAATGGCACCAATACAGTTCAAGTCTTTGAGTAATTCCCCAAAGTTTTAAAAATTTCTTTTATTCAAGAATTATTTTTTGAGCGCCTAATATTTGCAGAGCCCTGTGCTAGGCATTGGAGATGCAGCAGTACCTCTGACCTCCCCTTAAGGAGACTTGGATGGCATGGAGAAGGATCACTATCTTGACAGACATAGAGAATTGAATGGGAAAATTGTTTTGGAAGGTGATGATGCATTTTGCAATTCACGTTCTTGGACTGGAGGTGACAACTGAATTGTCCTTATTTAGCTGCCCCTCTAGAAATAATTTCAGGAAATCTATAAAATATAGAACTTCTATTAATAATTCCACGTAAAAAGTTTATTTAGTAATTACTATGTGTAAGTCACTTTGCTAGTAACAAATATTTAATGAGCTTCTTCTACATGCCATACAGTGTGGGGAATGTTCTCTAATGGGTGGGGTGGACAAGAGGTGAGACAATTACATAGTTTGACAAAGCTTATGATGAGCCTGGTGCTAGTGCTGCAGTAACACCCCTCATTGTACCAACACTTACCCTGTACTACAGGAAGGTTTCCTGAAGAAAGTAACATGTAACCTGAGATGGGATAAAATATATACAAAATAGTAAGATTCAGTTCTTGCCCTTGGGGATCTTCTGTTATTCTAGGGAAATGCACATAAACAAAACCCATCTGTAGGTGCAATAATGTTTTCATGTATAAAGTACAAATGAGATGAATATGGAAAATCAATTAATTAGACTTGATAGAGCGGAAATCAGTGAAATAAGCCTTTCATAAATTATAAATAGAAAAGGTCATTTTAGACAGAAAAGCAAGGTACACCAGTTAAAATCTACGATTGCTGAGGAATCCCGTGACTTTCACTTTATGCCAAGGTGTACTTAACTTAATTCTACCCATTGTATCCTGTAATTTCTTATTAGGAAACAAGTTTTGATATCACTTCAAACATAGGGTAGTTATCAAATAATATATGTAACTATTATAATAATATAAACATGTAATTATATTGATATATGAAATAATATATGTAAAATTACTTTTAAGTGACCCAGTGCTCAAGTAGTTCTTTGTAGTCGTTGCTCAAGTACTCACTGCTGTAAAAATGATAGTGACACAATTATTTAAATGGTCTTTGGCATCAAATTTTGTCAGAAGTTTTCTGAAATCCTGAGTAACTCCTTTGATATCTTTTTGTCTGCTTTTTGTCCTTCAAGACATGGGTTCTTTTTTCAAACATTGGTTGTCTCTGCTCTCATGCTGTGCTTGTCTAAATATCCATTGATCTGACACTGATTTGTTAGTATGTTCTGGAAGTAATACTAGTATTCACACTGGTACTATGGATAAAAGTTCTAGAGAGGTCTATTTTGGCTCCATGTGTGGGAGAACTTCTTAATTTGCCCACAACAGACTGAGAAAAACATGTTTATGTAAACTTTGTTTACATAGTTTTACATAAAACTAAATTCATTTGATTTATGTTAGTGCTTTAGTCTGAGATCATGTCCTTTGTTTTTCCTTGGTACTAGAATCTCCTTCCTTTTATGAATTATGACGTTGGTGAGTAACAGTCATTTGTTAAATGTCCTTACTTGGCAAAATAAAGGCAGGAAACACATTATTTGAAGTTTTATAGGCTTAGACGTCCATATAACCTGGAACTCCAGTTTCCCTAACTTCTAAACTCTGTTCCAACTGTCAAATTATGTCAGATTTTCAAGTTGTTTATCTTGTTAAAAGATAAGAAGGAAAAGTTCATTTGAATTAAATCAAATAATTATTTACATGTGTAGATTTTAACTTTCTGCCTTATTTTGGGTATTTTATCTTTTGTAAGAGGACACTGAGGGAATGAACTGACATGATAGAATAAATTAGGAGACCTAGAATCAAATTCCCAGCTGTGCAACTAACTAGAGGCATTTGCTTATTCTGGTTCTTAATTTTTATAGTCTGAAAAACAGGTAATGAACAAATTGTAAGACTCATTTCAGTAATAAAATTCAATTTAAAAATACATATACTATGTATAACTGAATCACTTTGCTGTACACCCAAAACTAATACAATATTGTAAATCAACTATATTTCAATTAAAAAAAACAGGAAAAAATATTTTAAAAAATACATATAGATGGATAGATAGATAGAGTGTATGTACATGTACATACAGATGTGTGTGTATATATGTGTACACACATACATGGAAGATTTAAAAATCCAGGAATGAGTTTTTTTTGGGAAAAGCCCCAAAACCTTGGAAATTGAATGAACGTACAAAAATATTGCCAATATTTGAAAGGTGAAAAGAAATTGAACTACAAGCTATGATTGGAAATTTTTTATGAGCACCAATTTGCTGATGGGCTAATAAGCATTTACTTTGCTGATCTTGTAGTTAGCTGCCTAATTACTCAATCTGTGCATGCAAATGCAATCATTTGTGTATAAATGCATGCAGGTGCAAATCTGCATTACTATTAGGGCCTCACTTGAAACTTGTTCATGATTCTTCATTTCTCTATACTTGAAAAATCAAGATCCCAGTTTTCAAAAACAGTTCCTGAAACAAAAAGTAAAATCCATATGGGCAAGATCCTGTTTTTAATGTGATTGTCCTCCCTAGGTGTCTGTATCCAGATCTTCTAAAGCTATTGTCTTGCAACAAGGTTCCTAACTAATTAATAATAGTTTAAAAAACTGATGTGCTACGTTTTATTGTCAACGTGAATTCTTAAGACTTTTTGGGTTCTTAGAGACCCAAAATCAAAGACATAAGAATATGACTAAATGCAGTGAGGAATGCAATTTGGTAATGCAGTTATACACAATTATATGCATATAATATAATTATATGCAAATTGGATTTCTTAGATACTTGCTGTTGTTGTGGTATGCTATATTGTTAAGCTACATATTACAACTCAGTAGGCACTGTTTTAGAAAAACTTAAAGGGGAAAGTCAAGTGTATGCTTTAGGATTCAGTAGTTTTAATAATATCTAACGGTTGTATGGGGCTTTGAAACTTACAGAACACTTTCCCACATATATTATCTTGCTTGATCCTACAACACTCCCACAGGCTAACACCCATTTTAGAATTAAGAAAACTGAGGCTAACAAAATAAACTTAATGTCATGATTTCACAAGTACTAATTTACATAGCAAGATTTTAAACCTAAAATACTCTTTTAAATTCTGGGCTATTTCCAACATCATACTCAATAATGAAAAGCTGAAAGCATTTCCTCTAAGACCAGGAATAAGACAAGGATGCCCACCCTCACCACTTTTATTTAATATAATCCTGGGAGTTCTAACCATAGCGGTCAGACAAGAAAAAGAAAAAAAGTCTAAATTGGAAAGGAAGAAGTAAAACTGCAGTGTTTGCAGATGACATGATACTATATATAGAAAATTCTTAAGACACCACCAAAAAAAAAAAAAAATAGAACTAATAAATGAATTCAGTAAAGTGGCAGTATATAATATTAATATACAGAAATCTGTTACATTTCTATATACTAACAAAGAACTATCAGAAAGAGAAATTAAGAAAACAATTCCATTTACAATTGCATCAAAAAGAACAAAATACCTAGGAATAAATCTAACCAAGGAGGTAAAAGACCTGTACTCTGAAAACTATAAGACATTGAAAGAAATTGAAGACAACATAAACAAATGGAAAGACATACTGTGCTCATGGATTGGTAAATTTAATATTGTTAAAATGACCATTCTTCCTAAGGCAATCAACTGAGTCAGTGCAACCCCTGTCAAAACACCAATGGCACTTTTCTTTCTTATTTTTTTTTAAATTTATTTATTTAATTTATTTATTCTTGGCTGTGTTGGGTCTTCGTTGCTGCCCGCGGGCTTTCTCTAGCTGCAGCAAGCGGGGGCTACTCTTTGTTGCGGTGCACGGGCTTCTCATGTGGTGTCTTCTCTTGTTGCAGAGCACGGGCTCTAGGCACGCGGGCTTCAGTAGTTGTGGCTCACAGGCTCTAGAGTGCAGTCTCAGTAGCTATGATGCATGGGCTTAGTTGCTCTGCGGCACGTGGGATCTTCCTGGACCAGGTCTCGAACCCGTATCCCCTGCATTGGCAGGTGGATTCTTAACCACTGCACAACCAGGGGAGCCCCACCAATGGCACTTTTCATGGAACTAGAATAAATAATTCTAAAATTTGTATGGAAACAGAAAAGACCCCATATAGCCAAAACAATCTTGAAAAAGAAGAACAAAGTTGGAAATATCACACTCCCTGGTTTCAAATTATACTACAGAGTTACAGCAATCAAAATAGTATGGTACTGGCACAAAAACAGGCACATAGATCAATGGAACTGAATAGAGAGCCCACAAATAAACCCACACACTTATGGTCAACTAATCTATAACAAAGGAGGCAAAAATATACAGTGGGGAAAAGACAGCCTCTTCTATAAATGGTGTTGAGAAAACGGGACAGCTACATGCAAAAGAACTAAACTGGACTACTTTCTTACACCACATACAAAAGTAAACTCAAAATAAATGAATGACTTAAATGGGAAACTTGAAACCACGTAACTACTAGAAGAAGACATAGGCAGAACGCTCTTTGACATCAGTCTTAGCAGTATTTTTCTAGATATGTCTCCTCAAGAAGGGAAACAAAGGCAAAAATAAACAAATGGGACCACATCAAATTAAAAAGCTTTTGCACAGAGAAGGAAACTATCAGAAAAATGAAAAGGCAGCCTACTGAATGGGAGAAAATGTTTGCAAACAATATATCCGATAAAGGGTTAATATCCCAAAATACAAAGAACTCATACAACTCAACATCAAAAAAAAAAAAAAGTACCTGATTATAAAATGGACAGAAGACTGAATAGATTTTTCCAAAGAAGGCATACGGATGGCCAACAGACACAAAAAAGATGCTCAGCATCACTAATCATCAGGGATAGTAATTCTTTTTTTTTTTTTTTTACATCTTTATTGAAGTATAATTGCTTTACAATGTTTTGTTAGTTTCTGCTGTATAACAAAGTGAACCAGCTATATGTACACATATATCCCCATATCCCCTTCCTTCTGAGCCTCCTTCCCACCCTCCCTATCCTACCCTTCTAGGTAGTCACAAAGCACCGAGCTGATCTCTCTGTGCTATGCAGCAGCTTCCCACTAGCTATCTATTTTACATTTGTTAGTGTATATATGTCCATGCCACTCTCTCACTTCATCCCAGCTTACCCTTCCCCCACTGTGTCCTAAAGTCCGTTCTCTATGTCTGCATCTTTATTCCTGCCCTGCCATTAGGTTCATCAGTACCATTTTTCTAGATTCCATATATATGGGTTAGCATATAGTATTGGTTTTTCTCTTTCTGACTTACTTCACTCTGTATGACAGACTCTAGGTCCATCCACCTCACTACAAATAACTCAATTTCATTTCTTTTTATGGCTGAGTAATATTCCATTGTATATATGTACCACATCTTCTTTATCCATTCCTCTGTCGATGGACATTTAGGTTGCTTCCATGTCCTGGCTATTGTAAATAGTGCAACACCCCAACGAGTTACCACCTCACACCTGTCAGAAAGGCTACTATCAAAAAGACAACAAATAACAAGTGTTAGTGAGGATGTGGAGAAAAGAGAACGCTTGTGCACTGTTGGTGGGAATATAAATTGGTGCAGCCACTATGAAAAATAGTATGCAATTTCCTAAAAAAATTAAAGATAGAATGATCAAGCAATTCCACTTCTGGGTATTTTTCGGAAGAAAACAGAAACACTAATTTGAAACGATATATGCACCCCTATGTTCATTGCAGCATTATTCACAATAGCCAAGGTATAGAAGGAACCTAAGTGTTCATCAGTAGATAAGTGGATAAAGAAGTTGCAATGTATATACAATGGAAGATTACTCAGCCATAAAAAAGAAGGAAATCTTGTCATTTACAACAACATGGATGGACCTAGATGGTATTATGCTAAGTGAAATAAGTCAGACAGAGAAAGACAAATATCATATGGTTTCACTTATATGTGGAATCTAAAAATCAAAACCAATGAATGAACATAAAACAGAAACAGACTCATAGATATAGAGAACAAAATGGTGGTTGCCAGAGGGGGATGGGGTAAGGAATGAATGAAATAGGTGAGGAAGGTTAAGAGGTACAAAATTCCAGTTATATAATAAATGTCATGGGGATGTAATGTACAGCATAGGGAATATAGTCAATATTTTAATAACTTTGTATGTTGGCAGATTGTTACTAGATGTATTGTGGTGATCATTTTGTAATGTATAAAAATATCTAATCACTATGTTGTTAATCACTTAATATTGTAAGTCAATTATACTTCAATGATAAATAAGAAATAAATGAATAAATAAGTTAATTAATTAATTCCAGGCTCCTTCAGTAACTTTACATTGCTTTGATTCTGTTGTTTGCTCTTGGTTTTGCACGTTCATTTCTGCAACCCCCTCCCTCCCTTAACGTTACAAAATTCTTAATCTCGAAAAGCATAATTTACTCTTCAGCATTCTGCACAGTACTTAGCACAGTTTTGTACCTAAAACTAGATGCCCCCAGAATACTTGTTGCTTGCTTATGGCTGGGGAGTTAGGGAGCTGGTGGCCAAGCAACGACGTTTAATTCATAAATTGACCTTAGTGAAGTTTGGTGTTGGAGCTCCACTTTTACCAGCGGCCTCATGCGCCCAGCCTTTGCATGGGAAGACAGTGTGAAAACCCTGCCCCAGAATGTGGTGAGGAAGAGCTGGCAGTGATGGCACAAGATAAGCATTTTGGCATTGCAGAATATACTCAAGACATAAGTCACTTTCATTTCTGTGACACATATCCAGATACTCTCTAGTTAATAAGAGTGGCATGTTTTTCAAAGTAGAAATTATGGAAGTTATTACAGCAAAAACTCCAGAATAATCTCACATATAACAGATTCTCATTCACAAATGAACATACGATTCTATTGGAGCAGGGGCCTGAGGCAGTTTCATTTCTCTACTCTAAAGAAATTCTTCATTCTTTGGAGATCAGCTCTGATATTCCCATTGGGGCACTCTTACCTCAACATCTAATTTTCTTCTAAGATGCAAGATAGAATAAATAGCTCGGGTTGTTTAAGAAACTATTTTTGGAAGGAATAAACATTCTTAGATCTTGCTAATAAAGCTATTTTCATTGTACTCTGTGGATTTAACACTTAAGGCTTTACCAAATGCATCTGCAGAGGGCAGTATGAGGGAGCAGCCTAACAACTCTGGCCCAGAATTCTCAATGCAAGCATGCCTCTGGGATGGGGGAGACCGCAATTTCCATATACACACAACCAGGATTTTATGAGAACACCTGTCTTACCTCTGGGCTGCTTCACTTAATCATTTGGGGATCTGAGAGAGCTCCCACTGAAGGCAGGTGACAGGGTACATTGAGAGTAGGGTCCTATCTTCAGGAGCCTTGTGCTTTCTCTCCTTAGTACATCTCAAGGCTTCCAGGGGTGCTCCTTGCTCCTCGATATCCAATCCACTTGCCATAGAGCTTAGTTGGAAGGATTTATAATGAGGCAGTTTATTTATCCAATTGACTCTAAAGCAATATTATGCTTAGGGGACTGTCAATAAAAAAGTAATAATAGCTGCAGTTATTGTGTTCTCACACTTACTACACTCCAGACACTGTAGTAAGTTCTTGTTATTTAATTCTCATAGCAACCATAATACAGGCAGGAAAACAGAAACTTAAAGGTTTAAGTAACTTGGAACTCTTTAAGAACTCTTGTTAATGAATGTGGTAGAACTGACTTGAAAACTCGTCTATATTAGAGCCATGAGCTACTTCAATAGCAGTTCAAGATGAATGAGGTTAGTATCTTGAAAGCAGTGCATTGTGCTTTTTTTGTCTTCAGCTGTAAGTGTATTAAGGATGAAAGATGTGTGTGTACTACTGCAAATGTTTCTGGAAGTAGCCCAGAAAAGAGGAATGAGACATCTAGCCCACAGCTCACCATTACAGAGGCCTTTGGGTTGGGAACTGTTTCTAAGAAAAACAGCAGTGTCAGACTGATGCAGAAATCACCCGTTTCCTTCTGTGTTGTCATTAAAAATTGTGGGTGTGTGGCTTTTTATTTTTTATGTATTTAACTTTTTTTTTGCAACAGGCAAAGGATTTAATGCTACAAAATGATGTATGGTTTGTAGTTGGTTCAGCTGGGTAAGCGTTTGCCTCAACCACTGTGAAATTATTTGTTCATCAGTCATTTTAACACTGTGCTACAAACCAGAAAATAGGAGGTTTAAAAAGAATAATATCTTGACAGAATCTGCTCAGAGACCTCTGATGTTTGTAAACCTCTGACTGCTTAGTTGGTATATTGTCTTAAAGAGAAAGTGCACAGAATTTGATCATTTAATTTAAGACAAGGGCTAGATATTTCTAAATCTGAGGAAATTCTCACGTATAATTGAGAAATTTTTACCTATAATCTTTCTCTAATAGCCCTTATCCTTGCAACCCTTTCTCCTAGGAGAGGCAAGAGGAACCACAGGAAACCAGTTTGCATTTACAAATATAGAGAAAACAGTGAACTTGACCAGCAAGTCTAGGTAGAGTTTGGGCACTTTACCTCTCTCAGTGACTTTGGGCAATTACCGTCACCTCTTGGAACCTCTGTCCACAGCTGTAATTTTGGGATAATATGTGTCCTGATTATATCTCAAAGAAAAATGAGTTTCTGAAGATTGTGACTTTGAGGCCCTTGAGATTGCAAACTTAACTTTTGACACTTCAAATCTGAGACCTCTGCTGTCAGGCCATTTGGAATGAATCAGAAGAACCTGGGGACAGTGTCTGTCTCCTGCTGAGTGGAAGTGGAGAGGTGTGTGGAAAGCCACTTGCAATTGACACATATTTAAAAAGCATGGTACTGAAACCCGTGGCAGAGTGATTACAGAAAAAAAGCCTGATTCAAAACTATCCCCAAGTTAAATGGTTTTCTTTGGCTCAGTATTTCTGGCGTGGCAAGTCCTTGATTACCCCTATTACTGGACATCTCGAAATCAAAGGCTGACAGAGGCCACAGATGTAGGTCATGTGTGTTGAGGTGTGTAGCTATCAGTTTACATTTGCCCAGATAGGACCCATGACTTGGGTACAACATTCATCACTGCAGACAATAGCAGGTCAGTATCCTGGGCTGACTCTTTGACCCTTATGTTATTGGGGTCTATTTCCCTGCTGACCCACACGCTGCACAGGTTGTTGGTCAGTTACCTGCGCAGCCAGATCATGTTCAGTGCTATAGAAACTGCCTTTTGAGATGGTTTTCGGATATCTCTTTCTCCTGCCCTCTGCTCCATTCATTTATGGACAGCATCTCTCCCGACTTTCTTCCAAATCTTTAGAGGATGAAAAAGGAAGAAAGAAAACCAAAAGTGATGAGGATAAGCTAGGTATGAAAGTAACACTAGAATCATATACTGTGATCATATTTCCTAAAACAAGAATTGTAATTTGTGATCCGACAATAGACTAAGATATTTAAAATCCAAAGTTGCTTAGAAGACTAGGACACATGGTTTTCTTGTTGACCACAATTACAGTAAGATGTCGATATATTTTCTAAGATAGTAAAAACTAGGATGGTTTAAAGAGTTGGATAACTCATTGTCAGAGAGGATTAATGGAATAGGTAGAAAGTTGGTCTTGTTGACCTGTAGTTTTGTTCTAACAAATTAATTTATTCCTTCATGTACTCCTTCATACATACACTCATTCAACAAACAGTTATTGAGTATCTACCACATGCCAGGGACTGATGGAAAGAGGGTTAAAATTAAGGTGAATTGTAGAAAACAAAAGGTTACATCTTTTGCACCCTGATTTTATGGACTGGGTTGTATATTTATTACCTTCTATGTCTGGTAAGAACCACTTATATTCTGCTTCTAAAGAAGATTGTGTCCAGTTTGGTTTCCAAATTTTAAATCAGATATTTTGGAAATGATAACAAATATTTTTAGACTAGGACAAGAATGATAATTGAAGGTAAGTAGGATCCTTGAGGTTCCGGGACGACATCGGAAATGCCTTACCAAGGCATTAGCGATAGAAGTAATGGTGAAAGGAACTTCTGCTTACCAAGCGCCTCCTATATGCCTCTCACATACTAGGCACATGGATATGATGTCTAGCTCCTATTTCAATGGCCTCCAGAGAGGGCAAGACAAACACAATATTAACCATGCCACGCTTCCTTAAAACCTCTCAAAGGCCTATAGCAAGTCATGAGAAAGGAATCTTTCTGATTTGTTAAAGCTATGTACCTACAATCAGTAGATCCAGCTGAAAACTGGTAGTTCGACAAGTAGAATGCTATAGGAAGTCCCGTGCCTGTCTAGTGTACTATGCACACACCACCTGTGCATCAGAGTAGACACTGGAGACGAAACTTATTTGTCTCCTAGTTCTGTATCAACAAACTGCTTTTCCAAACTTGACTTTCCACATCTCCTCATCACTGACCCTAAGATTTAGCAAAGCTGAATTACCAGCTACTCAAAGTCTATAATTTCACGCCTCTCTGACTTACTTGCTCATCTTACTCCCCCGGCTATGAATTCCTTTGATGACCTAGTTCAGTGTTATCTCCTTGAGTTGTCTCCTTGGCTTCTTCAACTATATGAAGTCGCTTTCCTTGGAGTTCCATAGCATTTTACTTGTCCTTCTCTTATGACAGGGACCTCATTCCCCTTTGAATTTTAATTATGTTGTACCTGGCTTCTCCTCCATTCTCAGGACAATTGTTAGCCACCATTAAGCAATTAAATTCCTTCTTTGTACACCAAGGAGTCCAAATGGGAAGCAGCTCTGTCACAAACCAATATCTGCAATTTGGAATGTCTGCCCTGATGACTTATACTTTGAGACTCATATTTGAAATCCCTTTGTGTAGGTGATTTTGGTATTTCTCTTCCCTTTAGCAGCCATGTGGGCCTCTAGCTGCCCTTGGGAGATGTCTGTGGTATCAGTTAGGGTTCTTTGGTTGAAAGCAGCAGAAATGGATATTGGATAAATGTTTTTTGTTTTTTTTTTAAATAATGTGAGGTTTTTTGTTTTGTTTTTTTTTAAATTTATTTTTGGCTGTGTTGGGTCTTCGTTTCTGTGTGAGGGCTTTCTCCAGTTGCGGCAAGCGGGGGCCACTCTTCATCCCGGTGCGCGGGCCTCTCACTATCGTGGCCTCTCTTGTTGCGGAGCACAGGCTCCAGATGCGCAGGCTCAGTAGTTGTGGCTCATGGGCCTAGTTGCTCCACGGCATGTGGGATCTTCCCAGACCAGGGCTCGAACCCGTGTCCCCTGCATTGGCAGGCAGATTCTCAACCACTGCGCCACCAGGGAAGCCCTGGATAAATGTTTTTTAAAAGTCTTTATTAAAAGACTATACAGAAGCTTACAGAATCCCAAAGAAGGCAGAAGAACCAGGCATAAAGCAGAGACCAGGGACCTACTGCAGGTATTACTGCCAGGAGAGGAAGGGCATCGTCACTCAGAATCTACTCCTGGGAGGAGCCAAGTCTAGTCATTTATTATTATTATTTTTGGATTGTTCTGATTAAGATTCAAATTCCTGGGAGAGAGAGGCTGATTAGGCAAGCTTGGTTTACTTGCCTGCCTCTGGATGTTCTCAGAGGTTGGGGGGGTTGTACTCAGAGGAGGCCCTTCAGCATCTGTTGTGAGAGGGCTGGATCCCTTGATTTACCATCTTGCTGAGACTGCACACAAAGGAGGAGAGGTAATGTCTCTCCAGTTCTGACACCAATTCCAGTGTGTGTGTGTGTGTGTTTTGTTCACACCACCAAGAAATTAACTCAATTCTAACACTATCTACCTGGAGATAGCATAAGATCCTAGAGGTTAAGGCTCAGTTCCACAAGATTGCCCCCACTTCAGGTGCCAGTCCAAAGTCCAGGTTGTTACCTTCAGTTAGCTTCTAACTGACAGGCTATAAATTGGAGGTTCCAAAGATCTCCTCCTTGGGTTCAATTAATTTGCTAGAGGAGCTCACAGAACTCAGAGAAACATTTTACTTACTAGATTACTGGTTTATTATAAAAGTATATAACTTAGGAACAGCCAGGTGGAAGAGATGGGAAGGGCAAGGTATGGGGAAAGGGATGCAAAGCTTTCATGCCCTCTTTGGGTGCACGACCCTCCCAGCACCTCCATGTGTTCACCAACTCAGAAGCTCTCTGAGCCCTGTCCTTTAGGGTTTTTATGGGGGCTCATTACATGGGTACGATTGATTAAATCATTGGCCATTGGCAATCAATTCCACCTCCAGTCCCTCTCCCCTCCCCAGAGGTCAGCAAGGGTGAGACTGAAAGTTCCAGACCTCCAATCATATAGTGAGTTCCCCTAGCAAACAGCCCCCACCCTTAGGTGCTTTCCAGTAGTTACCTCATTAACATAAACCCAGGTGTGGTTGAAAAGGGTTTGTTAGGAATACCAAGATACCTCTGTCGCTCTTATAACTTAGGAAATTCCAAGGGTTTTAAGAGCTCTGTACCAGAAACAGGGAAGAAGGCCAAATATGTATTTCTTAATATAAATCACAATATCACATCCTTCTCCAAAAGACAAGGTACTGTTAGATGCCAGGTGGCCCCAAATAACTGATATCTGTAAAGACAGCCTATCTGATTGAGGGATTCTCCAAGGTTCTCTTAACTGAATTTCCAGTATGCCCACATAACCTGTATTTTAAGTCTATACATCCCAAATATGCCTTCCAAATTTGGTGAAAACTGTCCAAAAAAGTTAATATTAATTATTTAGATATACAGGCTTACCTCCCTTTTTATACTGAAAACTTTTTAAAAGAGGTGTTTTTTAATGTCTGATTCATCTTTGAATCTCTCTCCATCTTTGCACAGAATCAAGGCTCAACAAATATTTGTTGAATAAGTGAAATGTAGACATGATACACTTAAGTTTCAGAGTTGAACATACCTAGAGGCATGATTATTATATGAATAAATAAAATATGTTCACATGTGTTAAATATTTATGTATACAATCATGCAAATAGAATTTGGTTTATAATCACCAGAACCCCTGTCAACCATAATAGGGGAAAGATTACATCATTAGCTGTTGTTTATTTCCAGGCTTTTATTATATCATGAAAGAAGTAATGGAAAGATTTTGTCCATCTCTCAAGCTTACCCTCTAAGCACTTTAGCCTTTAGTTCTCAGAGAATATTTTGCTGATGTTTTCCTTTCCTCTATTCTTTGTTGAAGGGATCATGTCTTATTCATTTTGAATAAGGCCTAACAGGTACTCAGTAAATGTCTCATGAATAAATTATAGCAATTTAATATTTGCCCTGATAATAAGGGCTGAAACCCCTTGTCAAGATGTTGGGCCAGAGCAATTATATATTCGTGAGAACCCAGTTGTGGATCATGGGGAGCGGGGCAGCCTGGGCATGTTTTGCGGTGGGTCCCAAAACAAGCCCTTCATCTGGATTGTTCTTGTTAACCGATGAGAAGGCAGGAGATGGAATGTAGAGCAAGAGGATCAGGCGGGATCCAAGACAGGCAGAGAAGGACCTGGCCTCCATAAAAGACAAGCGATCGTTCCCAGCCTACTTAGTGGGAAGTTTGACTAGTGGGTAGGTGACTAAACAGTTGGCAAGTTCTGCTCTTACGGATGATGTTTCAAAGAACTGAATGATTATGCAGGTAACCAATATATATTAGCAATGTTACACTTGAGAAGCAATATATTAGCAATG
Organism: Balaenoptera borealis; assembly: GCF_965194805.1. Lineage (NCBI taxonomy): Eukaryota > Metazoa > Chordata > Mammalia > Artiodactyla > Balaenopteridae > Balaenoptera > Balaenoptera borealis. Next base: position 11,184,316 of record NC_138877.1, read on the forward strand.
TTACACCTGACAAGCAGTGAGCAGCAGAAGTAGGAAATATGTGCAGAAGAGTGCCAAAGGATATTTCTCCACTTTTATTAAAATCTTTACTTACCAACAGCTTGCTATCTGGCTGGCTCTGGTTTATTCCAGGTTGTGATTGCTCCTTTGCATGACTGTTGCATGGCATTTTCTTGACAAACATAACTATGCTAGCATTATTGTGCTCTGCGCATCTGGAGGACAAAGGATGTGCTTTATTTATCTCTGCATCTTCAAGCTCTAGGACAGCTACCTGGGACGATAAACTCTCAATAAATATTTATTGTTTAATATACAGAAAAAAGATAGAAGAGGAAAAAAGACAAAGGAACATTAACATTGTGATAGCCCCATGAGAGTACTCCTATTGACGCCTTCCAAGGAGCCTGCCCTTCTACTGAGGGCTGCTGCTATATTTAATACTTGTGAGAGTCCTGAAAACAAGTCAGTCTCCTTGTCGTTCACCTGAGATACAAATCCCTTGAAACACCCTCACTCAAGCAACGTTAACTCTTTCCATAGTGGTCTATGCCTTTTTAAGCCTGGGCCTGCTAGGACAAGTTGTTTCGACAACCTTGAGATTGAAAAATCCCACCAGGCCTCACATTTCCATCCAAGGTGTTAGAAGCCCCATTGAGCATCCCCCCTTTCCTGTAATCTCACACCACGGGCTGCTGTGTACGTATTTCACCCGGGTTAAACTTACATTGCTCATTGCCCTTCCCTTCTGTTCCCTCCTCTTCTCTTCCATTTCCTCCCCCTCCTTTCCCCTCACAAGCTTTCCTGTTGGGCTTTAGAACATTTAATATAATAAACGAGGTTTTGGCATCCTTAACTTCTTTATTGGAAACCACATGCACCTCTTTCCTTAACTGAAACCTGACCTTCCCTTGAAGACATGCCTTGGCCCTTTTAAGTACGTTTGGCCTGTTCTTCCAATCCCATGTAGATCTGGGCTAAGATAGTCTCAGCAGCTTTTTGCTACTGCATGACACTTTTGGACCGTTAGTCCTTCAGCCTCATGTAAAAACTATGGCTTCTTAAAGCCTATACCTCTTCGGGGAGCTGTAAACTCTTGACAGCCATCTACACTTGGTGGTCCTTATTTTACTTGTGATTTTTAAATAGCACTTCACACTGTTGACCACTCCCTCCTTTTTCCTCTGGCTTCCAACACTTTCCAACACAGCAGGAGCTGTTTATTGTTTTAGTGCTTTTCTACCCGACCTTTCAAACTTCTGATTTTAGACTTCTCTTTATCTGCTCACCCCGTACATGTCTGCATTTCTCAGTGTGGTGGACATGGAAACCTGCTGCTCAGATCCCCCAGGGGAGGGACCTGCTGTCATAGCTGCTGGGAGGACAGACAAGAGAGCTTTCAGCTCAGCCTGGTGTGGCTTCAGCTGCAAAGAGAGCTCTCAGAGCTCTCAGTAGGGTCCATACCCTTCCGGGACGCATATCCAATGACTGACTGACTAAGGCAGGATATAAAGGCCTGGTTATTTTGACCGCATATAGGACAGCTCTGATAGGTCATTCCACCTGGAGAGACCTTCTTGGAGCGGCACTGCAGCTCAGCTTCTCCCTTTGCCTAACCCCGCCTCCTCCACACCCCTTTTGCAGGTGTGGATTCCAAGTGCACTCCTCAATGAACATCTTGAGCACAAAACTCTGTTTCAGAGGCTGCTCCCTGGAAAACTCAAACTCCAGCATGTGGGCTTTATTCTTTGCCTCTTCTCTTTTCACACTGCATAGTTTTCCTTGGTCATCTCATCCACTGTGGCAACATCAGTTACCTTTGTTATACTGAAGCCTGTATCTCCTGTCTAGATCTTTGTGAATGCTGGATGTGCATATTCAAGCTCTTCCTTTACATTTCCACTTGGATGGCCCATAAACATCTTCGGCTCAAGGCAACCAAGACCAAACTCATTTTAAATGACCCCAGTGCACACTTCAAGCCTGCTAGGTACTGATTCCTACTGTTACTGAGAGAGTCTATCCAGTAAATTCATTCTCACTTGGGCTGTAGGGAATTGTTTGAGCACAACAAGCAGGGGAGCAATATTTATTAACAAGGAATTGTACTTTCTTATTGTGCCTGCCTGGTCTTCCTTACAATTACCACGGAGTATTTGACCTACGAGTAACATTTATCCTATGCTGGTGCTAAAGTAAATAGATTTTCTATCTACTATTATTAGCATGAAACCAGGGAGCTATTAATTATCCTTCTTGTGTTCATGAAATGTAAGTATCACATTTTTGACTTATTATAGATAGACTCCCAGTAACAAACAAAAAGAATAAGACACGGGGGGCTTCCCTGGTGGTGCAGTGGTTGAGAGTCTGCCTGCCAATGCAGGGGACACGGGTTCGAGCCCTGGTCTGGGAAGATCCCCCATGCCGCGGAGCAGCTGGGCCCGTGAGCCACAACTACTGAGCCTGCGCATCTGGAGGCTGTGCTCCGCAACAAGAGAGGATGTGATAGTGAGAGGCCAGCACACTGCGATGAAGAGTGGCCCCCGCTTGCCACAACTAGAGAAAGACCTCGCACAGAAACGAAGACCCAACACAGCCATAAATAAATAAATAAATAAACAAATACTTAAAAAAAAAAAAAAAAGGATAAGACAGGCACCTAATGTGGAATAATGTATTCTTTCTTTGAATCTTCATGTTACTTTTTCTCTGATTCCTTGGGCAAATATTGCTCTCTGTGGATGACGGGACTTTGGATCACTCAGGTGGTAGCATGATGCTTCACAGGGAGGTTGGCAGAGCATGCTCTTTGGTGATGTTGTAGTCTCCTCATTGGCTAATCCCAAGGAATTGCTTTCTCATCCACCAAATAACAATTATAGCAATTTAGGTAAAGTCTTCTGTGCTTTGATTCCATGTAAACAAGCTTAAACTCATTACAACACTTTTTCCTTTTCTAAATACAATTTTTAAATGTTGCTTGCCCCTATTACAGCATTTTTGGAGAAATGTATAACCACCATAGTTTGGTAAAATGTTTAGTCACTATGCCATTGATCTGGATGTCACTGTCATCTCTGGCCAAAGATGCATGTTTTGGGAAGGTTCTGTCTTTATACAAGATTCACCCACAGTTTTCAACTCTTCTCCCTTATGACGTTTGTACCTGGCAGGACTTGTGTTATGAAAGAGAATACAAATAAACACATGCACAACAAACTAGAATCTGTTAGCAAGACCTCAACAACCGCAGGTAGTGGTACTTCATTGAAAAAAACAGCAGTAGCAGCCCTCTGTGATGCTGGTAAAATCATGAGTTGCTCCAGAACCTGGTATTGAGAACAATTTCCTGAACAACTGTGAAGAGGAGTGGGAATATAAGACTTAGCTGAGAGAACTGCCCAAATCTGTAGCTATATGGGTTCTTTTTCTCCTGGAACCCTCCTATGTAGCAGGTCCTCCAAAATGACCATAAGTGTCCTTTCCCAGCCCAGCCTTTGAAGAGAGCGCCTGTTTATCTCATGGCTTTCCTCTGTCATCCACACAGTATAAATCCTGTCAAATTCTTCCCTTTGGTAAGTGTCCAATTCTGAAAAGTTTTACATTTTGGTGGCCCTTAAAGCTGTTCTATGGGCATAAATAATTATAATTCTTAACTCTTAGTAGCTAAAGAAATATTGATAGACAAATGCCCTTTATTTTAATCTCACTACTCTCAGACACTTGCTATCTTGAAGTGTCTTGAAGACACTTGCAGTCTTGAAAACTCTAATTAAACTTTCATCATCTTTTGTACTTAAAGGAAAAGTCCTGTTTCTAATGTAGGCGGTTTGCCTTTATAAGTTTGACCAGCTGCTTGGTACCAGACAGCCAAAAGTGATAAACAGTCTCAGCAGATTTGATTGAAGAAAACAACCTACAAAAATGTATGCTTCTGTATAATCTATGTGATTAAATGTTACTTGTTTCAAAGCTAATGTTTCTGACACTTTCAATTACAGCTTTTGGAAGTTTTATTCCACATCATTTAATCTATTTTAAATAACTCTCCCTTTTAGGCTCCACACATAGTGATGCATGTTTAGCATGAATCTCCAATGCAAATTTGGAAATAATCTCTGTCCAGTCTGCAACAAGACTCATTTTATAGGGAGATAACAAGCTTTAAAAGCTAAACCTGCAATTCTTTTTCTTATACTGAATCTCAGTATAACCACTATTGTCTTTTTTAAAATTGTGGTAAGATACATAACGTAGAATTCACTCTCCTAACCACTTTTAAGTGTACTGCTCATTGGTGTTAACTATAGTCACATTGTTGTGCAACACATTTCTAGAAATTTTTCATTTTGCAAAACTGAAATTCTATATCCCTGAACAACGGCCCCCATTCCCCCCTCCCTCCAGCCCCTGGTAACAACCATTCCACTTTCTGTTTCTGTGAATTTGACCACTTTAGATACCTCATATACATGAACTCCTACACAGTGTTTGTCTTTTTGTGACTGAATTATTTCACTTTGCATGGTATATTCAAAATTCATGAAGCAGGATCTGTAGCATGAGACAGGATTTTTGCCTTTTTAAAGGCTGAGTGGTATTCTGTTGTGTGTATATGCCTGCCATTCTCTTTATCAGTTCATCTGTCTATGGACCTTTGCGTTGCTTCTGTCTCTTGGCTATTGTGAATAATGCTGCACTGAACATGGGTGTGCAAATGTCTCTTCAAGATCCTGCTTTCAATCCTTTTGGATATATACCCAGAAGTGGGATTGCTGAACCATATGGTAATTCTATTTTTACTTTTTGGAGGAAACTCCATACTGTTTTCTATAGAGGCTGCAGCATTTTACATTCCCTCAAAGCTATTGTCCTTTTTATTACAGATTACATTAACTAAATATTGAATGATGTTAGTAATTATTAAATAATAATGAAATCCCAATAAGACAAGATTATTTACTGTCATATAACTGAGCTTTCAGTACTTTGTATTAATTTGAAACAGTAAATTTAGTAGTATGCCGTTTTGCCATGCCTAAGTTTTGTTTTGTTTTTATTCATGGATTTGGAGTGTCAGAGCACTGCTCTACCATAAACTGATCTAAATGAGATTTCCATGTGATTCAAAGAAAATTAGAAGCCAAGGAAAAGAAAGAAAATTGCCATTTCCAATGGTTCCTTCAGTCTGAGGAAAATTCGATGTGAGCTACTAGAGTAGAAACCTCTGATAAAGCCCAATCAAGTGAGCAGTGCCACCTTTTGGCCAACGTTATCTTGACATCCTACCTGGGATATGGCGTTGATCCCTATATAGCACTTTACATCCTACTCCATTTCCCATTTGAACCAGTGTTCTGGGTCACTTCTGTTGCAAAAAAGGGTCCTATAGTCGTCACTGCTTCACTTGGTGGACATACTTGCCCAAATCTCATTGGAATTTGTGTGTGTGTGTGTGTGTGTGTGTGTGTGTGTGTGTGTGTATGTGTTGTCACTGTGAAAACTTTACCATGGTTTTCCAGAAGGTAAAATGATTTCATATATATAAAAACACTTTAACTCCAAATTGATTACACTTAGTGCAATTCCTATCGAAATACAGCAAGGTTTTTTTATAGACACAGATAAGCTTATTCTAAAATTTATATGAAAAGTCATAAAATCTAGAATAGATAAAATAGTTTTGAAAAAGAAGAATAAAGTTGGAGACATCGCTACCTCATTTTAACTCTTACTACATAGAGTCAAGATAATTAGCAGAGGGATAAACACATAGATCAATGGAACAAAACAAAGAACCCAGAAATGAACCCACACAATATGCCCAACTGATTATCAAAAGCACTCTAATAAAGAAAAGCCCCATATTATCACAAAATCCTATTTTTATTCATTTCAGCCTCTCTGCCTCTGGATTTTTATTTGTATCATCTGCTCCGATTTACAGTGCCATCTCCCCAAATTGCATGCTTCTGCCGCCTTCAGAGAAACCTTCCCTGACCATTCCAGCCTGAAATAGTATTTTCTACTTCTAACTTTAGGAAGAATCATTTAGAATTTTTGGTCAGGGGTCTAAGATGGGCAATTAAAAGATTTTAGTGTTAAAGATTAAAACAAAAGGCTAAAGTAGAGTAAAACTAAACTGCAGAGATTCCTGTGGCCTGATTTTCTCTGTTGCGCTTCAAAACTTTTCTGAGAAGGGCCAGTAAAATAGGCTGTAAACTTGGTGAGGGCAAGAGCTATTTCTATCTTATTCACTGCTGAATGTATTCCTTTATTTGGCACATGAATTTGACCACTGTCCCTACCAGGCACCGAGGTAGGCACTGAGCCCAAAAAGGCAGGCAAAAACCAAACACAATCCTGGAACTTCTGTGCTTCTGTGTCTTCACCACACCATGTAGTTCTCAAATCAATACCCTAAGGAAGTATTTCTTGACAGATTGAATGTCTAAATTGAGGTTATAAAATGAGGGAAGCAATAGGAACCCCACAGAGATTGGAAGAGGTCGCATAATAGAGTATTTTCTACCTAACGTTTGTCTAGCCTCGACTCCCAGAAACATAGCATGCATGTTTCAGCCGAAGCTTCTATTTGAAATAAAGACAGGTCTCTGGCTACTAAGTAGTCCCAGCCTGAAGGCTCAGGTCTCCAATATAATGGCGATAAGAATAAAGCAGAGCAATCTCTTTTCTTTGTGGTTTCCATGTGGCTTGCTAGTCCCCGGAACAGCTTCCCCACTGAGTGGGGTCACGCAGTGCATATGGCAAGTAGACAGTGTACCGTAGTTAATTTTAAAATGCACAAGTGCCTAGAAGAATGCAAAAGGTGGAAGTGTACTGCTTCAGGACACATCGGATGGCATCATAAACATTCAGACATCCCAGAGCCGTGCCAAACCCTACCTCCTCTGGTAGCTGCACTTGAATCTGAAAAGGATGTGGGGATTAGTTTCCTTAGAGAGTCTTGTTTTTAGAATTCCTTGGTTGTCTTAATAGTGATTTACAAGGGAAAAATTGTAAAACATAAGTCCTTGGTCAGCCATCTTATAAAACATACTTTGGGTTACCACTAAGAGATTATAAATATGTGTAAATCCATCAACAATACTAAAAAGAAAACTAGTTTTAATTTTTTTAAAATTATTTATTTATTTATTTATGGCTGTGTTGGGTCTTCGTTTCTGTGCGAGGGCCCTCCCTAATTGCGGCAAGCGGGGGCCACTTCTCACCGCGGTGCGCGGGCCTCTCTCACTATCGCGGCCTCTCTTGTTGCGGAGCACAGGCTCCAGACGCGCAGGCTCAGTAATTGTGGCCCACGGGCCCAGCCGTTCCGCAGCATGTGGGATCCTCCCAAACCAGGGCCCGAACCCGTGTCCCCCTCACTGGCAGGCAGACCCTCAACCACTGCGCCACCAGGGAAGCCCAGAAAACTAGTTTTAAAAGTCCATGTTTTGGTAGGGTGATCAGATAAAATACAGGATCCTTGGTTAAAAATAAATTTCAGATAAACAGTGAAAAATGTTTTGGTATAAGTATGTCTCATTCAATAGATGGGACATACTTGTACTAAAATATTATTTATTGTTTTTCTGTTTTGGGGGCTGGAGGAAGGAACAAGGTATGATGGTAAATGGGCAGAGGGAATCATTTTGGGGTGATGAAAATGTTCTAAAAATGGATGGTGGTGGTTCCTTAACAGTAAATTTACTAAAAACTGTTGCATTTTATACTTAAAAAGGGTGAATTACATGGTATGCAAATTATACCTAAAAAAATAGAAAATGGCCATGTTTTATTTTAGATGACTCGAGGCTAACATTTTTATTTGCTGGTTGAGCTCCATCTTTCTGTGGCATTACTGTGATTAGCAAGTGGGGTGATAAAAAATGGATTTTTTAAATGCTAGAGCACTTTACACACACAGGCAGCATCCTAATATTTCTCTTGTCACTTGCAGTGTGTATATGTCATTATTTTATATTGTTATTAAAATTACTTCATCTGTAATAAACCCTTGCTAGATATTATTCTCTGCACTTCAGATTTTGGCTAGTTCAAGGTCACACCCTGACACAGATAGGGTCATCCCACCAGAAGTCATCTGACTTCTAGCACAGTGTTGTTCCAAAACACCAATGGAGAAAATAGTTATACTTATCCTTTCTTACCTATACTTTTATTTTGGACTATAATAAAAAAATGTACAGATGTAAAAACATCAGGATAAGATTGTGTCAAAATGACTGTGAAAATATCTTTTATGAGAGCCACTATGCTTTTCCTTCAACAATTCAGTAGTTATTTATTGTATGCTGACTGCATTTCGAGCACTGTGCTGATGATGCAGTCGTGATGAACATGGAAAGCACTGCCCCTGATTTTATAGAACTCTCAATGAGAGGCTGATTTCTAGAAATTTCTTTTTTTCCAGTTTTACCTATATTATTTATTCTTGCTTCTGTACAGCTATTCATTGGCTTAAGGGGTAAGTTAGAATAGTTTTTTTTTTTTTTAATTACTGTAATAACTCACCCATTATGTCCCACAAATCCCATTAACCGACAAAGATTTAATTCTCAATTACATACGAATTGTCAGTTATTGTTGAATGGGAAATCACAATATTCAGACTTCTCCAATCTTTTAAATTCACATATGCAGTTTCCTAGTGCATTATTGTTGTAAGAATTAATATCTTTTCAATGTATCTAATTAAAAATAACCCCAAAGCATTGTGGGATTGGAGGAGTGCTGTGTCAAGGGAATACTGAATTTTATTCACACTCAGTGGAATGAATTAGAAAGCAGTAGCTTCCTTCAGGGTCCCAGTTATTTAGCACTATCTGAGTGGCAGTTAGACTTGGGATCTCTGAACTGATGTGATATGAAGTTAAAAGATCTCCAGTACCAACTGACAAAACAATTATTATAATTTGCCTCCATGAGACAAAGGAGAAATCAAACTCCTAAAAGAGCTGAAAATTTCCCCTGAAGTAGGCGTTTTTTATAATTATTATATTTATTGCTGCTCTTGGTATTTCTAATAATTAATGTTGTTTCTATGGAGTTTAAAACCAACTGGTGGCACTGACTGGCATGAAGATGAATGTTCTTAGTAAAGAACACACATTGAAAGAACGCTTTTCTTGGAGAGATCTGACTGGGGCAGAAGTTACTGCTTTTATGTTTTGATGCATTTTAAGTATTATGTTTTCCAATTGTCCTATAAGTTCAAAAACTTCCTAAGTAATAAATATATTCTTCTACAATACTCTTACTTTTCCTACGTTCATTTTTTTTAGACTTGAAATTAGTATTAATGAATGATATTTAGTGTTGGTATCTCCCATGTATTGTTCAGGGTGGGCTCCTGTAGGATCCCAGCGTTATTTGATGGAAATAATTTAGAAAACTATCTCACAAATTCCCCTGATATCTCTTTCTTGGTATGATTTGAACAGAGTCCCACCATCCATGTTTACTGCCATTTAGGGCTTAGCTTTAGTTACAGGACCCCCTAAGCATTTATGGATTTACCATTTACCATTATGGTTTTAACTTCAAAGGTTGAGGACATGTAGAAATTTGCATACATTTATATCCCACAGCTGAGGCTGTGTATGGGGATGGGTCCCTGTCTCTCAAGTGTACCTTGCCATCACATCCACACCTCTGGTTTCTTGTTCTTCACTCTTGTGAAATGACAAGCCTTTCTTCTTTTGTGAAAAAAGAGACCCTAAACGAAAGCCAATTTCTAGTCCTGGAAATACAAGTAAAAAGAAAGTGGAGAAGTTTCACTGAGAATTTATGTTTTGCATGAAGTAAAGAGTGGAATGTTGAGTTCATCGTTGGCTCAGTTCTATCACAAACACTAGAGTCCACTAGTCATACTGTGTGTATAAAAGAAAACAAGAAATAAGAATAATATTTATTTTGGGGGGGCAGGAATTTATTTATTTATTTATAAAAATTTATTTATTTATTTATTTTTGGCCGCATTGTGTCTTCATTGCCGCGCACGGGCCTTCTCTAGTTGCGGTGGGCGGGGTCTACTCTTCATTGCAGTGTGAGGGCTTCTCATTGTGGTGGCTTCTCTTGTTGCGGAGCACGGGCTCTAGGAGCATGGGCTTCAGTAGTTGTGGCTCATGGTCTCTAGAGTGCAGGCTCAGTAGTTGTGGCGCACAGGCTTAGTTGCTCCGTGGCATGTGGGATCTTCCCAGACCAGGGCTCGAACCCATGTCCCCTGCATCGGCAGGCAGATTCTTAACCACTGCGCCACGAGGGAAGTCCCAAGGGGGCAGGAATTTTTTAAATACTCTGTAAATAACTTCAGTGCCATCTGATTGTTCACTTCAATATTTCAGTTATATTTGCCTCTATTTTCACATATTTGGGTCTTTAAACATATTTTGCTTGAACGTCATGACTGTACTATATATAATTTTGTAATTTGTTTAATTCTTGTTTTATTTTTCTTGCAAAAAAAAACTTAAAAATTCCTCAGAGGGCAGGTGTTGGGATGTAGATCACCAAAGAAATGAGGTAAATTAGTGACATTTATTGAGGATATAAGGAAGTAATAAGCCAGTTCTACTGCAATATGTTCTGCGTTTGATATAACACTATCAAGTTAAAATTTGGATACTTCAACAAATTTCTCAAAAGAAGCATCAATTATAGCTCCGTAACCTCGCACATTTTTTTGCACTCCCTTCTCCCAGTCTCCTAGTTGTTCTTGTATAGAGAATAGGAACCACTCAGAAGTGGTTGTCTCTATGCATATATCTTGGTGGGTAGGAGGGAATCCACAATGAAACCAAGTTTGTTAAAGGAGCCTTGTATTAGTTTCCTGGAGCTGCTGTAACAAAGTACCCAAAACTGGGTAGCTTAAAATAACATAAATTTATTGTCTCACAGTGCTGGAGGCTAGAAGTCTGAAATCAAACTGTCAGCAAGTAAATAATGCTCTCTGTGATGATACCAGAGGAAAATCCTTCCTTGCCTCTTCTAGCTTCTGGTGTTTGCCAGCAATCCTGCCATTCCTTGGCATCACTCTAGTCACATGACCATCTTCTCCTTGTGTGTCTTCACACTGTCTTCCCTCTGTGTCCAAATTTCCCATTTTTATAAGGACACCAGCTATACTGGATTAGGGCTCACCATGATGATCTCATCTTAACTTGGTTGAATCCTCAAAGACCAGGGAGTGACATCAGAAAGATGGTGGAATAGGAAGCTCTAGACCCTCAAATTGTCAGAAGTCACAAAGAGAATTTTTAAAGTAGCAAGAGAAAAGTGACTCATCACACACAAAGGAACCCCCACAAGACTGTGAGTGGATTTCTCACCAAAAGCCCTGTAAGCCAGAAGAGAGTGAAATGATGTATTCAAAGTGTTAAAAGAAAAAAAAAACTGCCAGCCAAGAATACTATGACTACTACATCTGGAAAAATTGTCTTTCAAGTGAAGGAGAGATAAAGACTTTCCTATATAAACAATTGCTGAAGAAGTTCATCACCATTAGACCCACCTTAAAATAAATACTAAAGGAAGTCCTTCAAGATGAAACAAAAAAATGCTAACAGCAACATGAAAGTATATGAAAGTATAAAGTATACTAATAAAGGTAAATATATAGACAAATACAGAACATTGTAACACTGTAACAGTCGTGCATAAATATCTTTAGGTCAAAAGACTAAAGTATACAAATAATCATAAAATATGTTAATGGATACACAATACAAAAAGCAACAATAGACAAATGGAACTACGTCAAACTGAAAAGCTGCACAGCAAAGCAAACAATCAACAAAATCAAAAGGCAACATATGGAATAGGAGAAAATATTTGCAAACCATATATCTAATAAGGGATTAATATCAAAAATATGTAAGAAACTCCTACAACTCAATAGCAAAAGAGTGAATTATCTGAATAAAAAAAAGGACAAAGAACTTGAACAAGTATTTCTCCAAAGAATAAATACAAATGACCAACAGGTATATGAAAAGATACTTGACATGATTAATTATCAGAAAAATGCAAATCAAAATTGCAGTATCACCTCCCACCTGTTAAGATGGCCATTAAAAAAAAAAAAGAAAGAAAAAAGAAAAACCTAGAAAATAAGTGTTAATGAGAATGTAGAGAAATTGGAACCCTTGTGTACTGTTGGTGGGAAACTAAAATGGTGCAACCACTATGGAAAACAATATGGGTTTTCCCAATAAATTAAGAATAGAAATACCATATCCAGGAATTCCACTTCTGAGTATTTATTCAAAAGAATTGAAATCAGGACCTTGAACACACACTAGCACTCCCATGTTTAATGTCACATGATTCACGATAGCCAAAATGTAGAAACAACCTAAATGTCCTTTGATAATGTGGTATATATGTACAGTGAAATAGTATTCAGCCATTAAAAAGAGGGAAAGCCTGTTGTATTAGTCAGGGTTCTCCAGAGAACCAGAACCAAAGAGACTTACTATGAGGAATAGGCTCATGTGATTAAGGAGGCTGAGAAGTCCCAAGATCTGCATTCAGCAAGCTGGAGACCCAGGAGAGACGATGATACAGGTCTAGTCTAAATTTGAGGATCTGAGAACCAGGAGAGCTGATGGAATAAATTCCAGTCTGAAGCCAACAGGTTCAAGACCCACGAAGAGCCAATTCTTCAGTTCGAGTAAAGGCAGGAAAAGACCAATGTTCCAGATCAAGAAGCCAGGCAGGAGGAGCTCCCTCTTACTCAGCTGTTTTGTTCCATTTAGGTCTTCAGCAGATTGCATGAGACTTACCATATTAGGGAGGACAACCTTCTTTACTCAGTCTACTGATTCAAATTTTAATCTCATCCACAAACACCCTTACAGACACACCCAGTCAAGCTGACACATAAAATGAGCCATTTCATGTGTCTCTCATATGCTGCGGTGTGGATGAATCTTGATAATGATAGGTTAAGTGGAATAAGCCAGTCACAGAAGGACAAATACTCCATGATTCCACTTATATGCGGTATCTAAAGTAGCCAGAAGTCATTGAAGAGAGAGTAGATTGGCGGTTGTCAGGGGCTGAGGGGGTAGGAAAATGAGAGGCTGTTGATCAATGGGTATAAAGTTTGAGTCATGTAAGATGAAAAAGTTCCAGAGATCTGCTGTACAACATTATAACTATAGTTGACAATACTGTGTTGTGCACTTAAAAATTTGTTAAGAGGGTAGATCTCATGCTGTGTATCTTTTACCATAATTTTTTAAAAAATAAGTCATGAATGAATTTTGTATTAACTACTCTTGTAGGTTTTTTTTTTTTTTTTTTTTAAGAGAGGGGGTGGTTGACATAATGGATTTTGCTTCGAGAGAAGGCTGCTTTGGTGTTTCATTCTTTTTTTTTTTTAAAGGGAACGCTATTTATTTATTTATTTATTTAGGCTGTGTTGGATCTTCGTTTCTGTGCAAGGGCTTTCTCTAGTTGCGGCGAGCGGGGGCCACTCTTCATCGCGGTGCGCGGGCCTCTCACTGTTGCGGCCTCTCTTGTTGCGGAGCACAAGCTCCAGACGCGCAGGCTCAGTAGCTGTGCCTCACGGGCCTAGTTGCTCCGCGGCATGTGGGATCTTCCCAGACCAGGGCTCGAACCCGTGTCCCCTGCATTGGCAGGCAGATTCTCAACCACTGAGCCACCAGGGAAGCCCTCTTGTAGATTATTAACGGCCTATTATATTAAATCATTCAAGTAAAGCCCATGAATGACCTTTCAAAAATCTTATTTCCGAATAAGATCACATTCTGAGGTAGTGGGGGTGAGGATTTCAACATATCTTTTTTGGAGAGACACAATTCAACCAATACCAAATTCAATGTCATTTCTATATGCCAAAAATGTTATTATAGCAACTGTTACAGAATGAAATGTGTCTCTCCAGAATTCGTACGCTGAAGACCTAACCCCCAGTGTGACCATATTTGGATATAACGCTTTTAAGGAGGTAACAAAGATTAACTAAAGTCATATGTTACAGCCTTAGGCCAATAGGACTGGCATCCTTATAAGAAGAGGAAAAGACAGGAGAGACGTCTCTCTCTTCATACATTCGCGGAGGAATGGCCACGTGAAGGCACAGGGAGAAAGTGGCCATAAACAAGCCAGGAAGAGAGGACTCACCAGAAGCAGTCCTGGCAGTACCTTGGTCTTGGACTTCCAGCTTCCAGAGTGTGAGGAAATAAATTTCTGTCATTTAAACCACCCAGTTTGTGGTGTTTTGTTATGGAAGCCCTAGCAGACTAATACAGCAACTTAACAATGAAAACACTATGTTTGTTTTCTGGTGAAGGGGGACAAAGCAAGGAAAGAGGGTAAAAGAAGAAGAACAATTTGCAGTATTTTAATAGTGTGTTATAGTCATCATTTCTTTTTTAAATTCTGCTAGTATTAGCAATTTCTCAAAAAAATTTAGATTCACTATTGATTTGTAGGTGCAAATTATTAATTCATTTTTAGGGTGTGCATCAAATCAATTGCTAATCAAAGAGGAAAAAAGCAAAATTAAAAAAAAAATAAAGGTTTCCTTTTTTCACACTCAGTGTGATAGTGATTAAAGAAACATAAAAAGTGACAGTTTGAATAAAATGCCTATGCAGAATGTCTGTAAATTTTACCTTACTCACTAGTTTTAATTTATAAGCTAATATTTAACATTAAAATGATTATATCAAATTAAAATATCCTCTAAGAATTCCACTCCAACCTATTGCTATTGCTGAATCTAATTTTAACCCTCTCCCACACCCCCGTCACATAAACATATAATATAGATATTAGTTAGGCAGTGTGTTAGGCAGAATTCTAAAGACATTCCCTTAAGATTCCCATTCCCTCATTACCCAATGAACACTAATCTAGGTACTTCTGTAAAGGAACTTTTGTAGATATAATTAAGATTAATAATCAGGTGAGCTAAAACAGGGAGGTGTTGGAGGAAGTAATTGAAAGGATGTAACCACCAGTTGACTGAGAGCTGGACCTGGGCAATCAGAGGCTCCTCACCCCCTCCTCCGTTTTGGAATGTACTTTCTGCCCACTGTTCTCACAGTGGGAGCTGTTCCAGGGACATAGCCTTGGGAAAGTAAGATGCTGCTGAGACCATCTGGACAGTATATGTGACAAAACCCAATTAAGGTCTCTTTATAAACTTTTAAGATTCTGGTGAGTGGGTGTGGAGATCTGCTCATCTTGCAGCTGTCCAAGGCAAGCCTCGTGTGTAAGTTCCCTTGCTATTAAACCTGCTAGCCTACCAATCTGAGTGTTCTGCCTCTTTCTTCGGTCTCTTATCTCATGTGTTTTGGGAGCAGGTTTAGATTTCCCCCAGGAAGCTCCCAAGATTGCAAATCAATAGAAGATTATTCTGGATTATCTCAGTGGTGCCCATCCAATCATGTGAACCCTTAATAAGTATCAATAGAAGAGGAAGGCACAAGAGTTAGTCAAAGAGATACAGCAGAAGAGGAAGGCAGGAGAAATGAGGCAGAAGGACGTGGAGACCTTGACAAGAACTCAGCTGCCATTGCTGGCTTTGAAGTGTGTCATGTGCCAGGGAAAGTGAGCAACCTTGAGAACAATCCCCAGCTGACAGTCAACAAGGAACCGGGGACCTGAGTCATACAACTGCAAGGAACTAGATTATGCCAACAACCTGAATGAACCTGAAAGTGGATTCATCTCTAGAACTTCCAAAAAGGAATCCACCCAGCAAACACCTTGATCTTGGCCTTATGAAACCAGGAGCAGAGAACTACCTGAACTATGCTGTGACCAGACTTCTGATCTATAGAACTATAACATAATAAACAGGTGTTGTCTTAAGCTGCACCATTTGTGTTAGCTATGGAAAACTAATACAGGCAGTTATAATTGTAGAACATTCTTTCAATGCCATAGTACAATTTTTTACCCATTTAATATTTAGCAATATATATTACAAATTATAATCTTAGTTTCTCAACATTCATAAATTAAGGATATGACAAGAGGAAAAAATACACAAAAAATCAGCAACATAATAGGAAAAAGAAAGAAAACAATTTTGCTTTTTGATAATTACCATAAATAAAATGAAAAGGTAAGCCACATATTGGGAGACAATATGCACAATATATACCTAACAAAAGACTATATCCACCATATATAAAGAATTCTAACAATTCAATAAAATAAAACAGCCCAATTAAAAATGGGCAAAAGATTTGAATGGACCACAAGTGAAGATATCTGAATGGTCAACGAGCACATGAAAAAATGCTTAATATCATTTGTCATCAGGCAAATAAAAATTAAAACCACAATGAAATACCACTCATTCAAATATACACCCAATCAAATGAGTAAAAACAAACAAACAAATAAATAAACGAATAAGATGCCAGATGTTGGCAAAGATGGGAGCACTCATACATTGCTGGTGGAAATGTAAAATGGTACAACCACTTTAGAAAACTATTTGGCTATTTCTTATAATGTTAAATATACCCTTAACTGTATAACCCGGCAATTCCACTCAGATATTTACTCAAGAAAAGTGAGAACATATATCCACAAAAGGCCTATACCTGAATGTTAATAACATCTTTATTCATATTAGTAAAAATTGGAAACCCAAATGTCCATCAAGAGGTGAATGAATAAATTGTGGTATATCTATACAATGGAATATTTCTCAGCTATTAAAAGTAATAAACTACTGAAACATGGAGCAACACAGGTAAATCTCCAAGTTTTATGCTAAATGGAAAAAGCCAGACACAAAAGGTCACATGCTCTCTGATTCCATTTATATGAACCTCTAGGAAAGACAAATTATAGTGATTGAAAGTAGATCAGTGTTCTTAGGACTGAGGGTGTGGAATAAGAATAGAATGAGAAGGATCACAAGAGAACACTTGGCAGTACTTTGTATCTTCATTGTGTGATGTTTACACAGATATTTACATTTGTCAACATGAATTAACCTGTAAACATTTTATGGTATATAAATTATGCCTCAATATAATTGATTTTTTAAAAGAAAAAGAATGGGAACCAAAAAAATAATAATAATAATGACCACTGATTTGGTCTTGAATAGAATCCAAAGCTTGACCTCCAATGCAAATTAAAAATCTGACCATAACTTCAAGATAGGTATTCTGCTGGGTTCTATCCAGGTGCAGCACTGAGAGACTGAGGTAATACACTGGAAAGCCTTTCTCTGCTTCTCTACCAAAAATTAGGCTCTGTTTTGAGTCCTCATCCTCCCTTTAAGCTTTTTCAGGTCAACCCCTCCAAGCCCTAGGGACCATGGGGATTTGGTCATATGGAACTAAGTGCTGACTGTGGATGAGGAAAAGGCAGAGTGGAGAAAGCGTTCCCCAGGATTTCAGTTCAACTCCTTACTTACTGCTGTTTGCTGCTAAGGTCCTGCTGCTGACATGCCCAGAATCTATCGAATAAAAATGCATCTGGGCACAAGGACCACAGGGCTGGGTCTGGAATGCTTCCCAGCTGGTTTCGGGCCATGCATATAAGGTGTTTTCTGGCCATACACACTAGATCTATAATGAGCCATCAACTTGGAAATACATGTTCTGTTTCAAATCTTGTCTTGAAGCATTTGGCATCATTTCTTTTTCCTTTGGACTTCTTGTGCTCAGTGTGAGAGTGAATGAATTTGGCCTTGCTAATAACAGGGTTAGCCATTTCAGCAGTATTAAAAGTACCTTTTCATCCTTCAATGTCAATTCTAACATCATCTCCTTAGGGAGGGCTTCCCTGATTACTTTAGTTACAGCAGATATCTGTCACCTCACACTCTTGTGTCACGCTCAGTCACATTGCCCTCCATGATTGTCTTCACTGTGTTCGTCAATACCTGAAATTATCCTGGTGCTTATTTATTGTCTGTCTCCTCCTGCTAGAATGACATCCCATGAAAAAGGGGACGTAGTTTGCCTGTTCACTGTTTCCTGAAAACAGTGCTCAGCTCAGAGCAAGTACTTGATGAATAGTTTGGAATGAATTCAACTATGCAATATAGGAAGAAATTAAAAAAAAAAAGTTATGTGGAATCTACATTTGAATTCTTTCAAACATCTCTATTTATACTTTTCATCAGTAAATATTGTTGAAAATATAAAATTAGGTTCCAAGTTATTTGTCACCTACTGATGAGAGATCTATAAACAAAGGTTGCCAAAACGCAAATTGCTTTTTTAAAAAAGACTTTAATTCCCTTAAAAAGATCTTTTAAATTCTTAAAGTAAAACTAAAGTTTGGTCTCAGTGGACATATTTAACATTATTTAGCTATTAAGCAGATATACATATTTGCTTCATGTAGGCATCAAAGAACTTCAGTTGATTTTTTGCCCTTTTCATGGTTCAGAGGTTCCTATTTCAAAACTGTAAATAAAAGTTAACTGAAAATATGGAAATGTTCAGCATAAATTCACCTAGTGAATAAAATTGCAATAAAGAGAGGAAAAGGTGTGCAAGCAAAGTAGGCAACGTTCTGTTTTTCTTTGATTTATTGCTGAAGGAAAAGAAAAAAGTAATGATGATTCAGCACTTCCCAAAACCTTTATCATTCTAAACTATTTAAAGAAAAAAAAATTATAGTAGAAAAATGCAGCCTGTAGAAAAATATAAAAACAGGACTATCCATCAGCTGAAAAAAAGAAGTCTGAATAGAGAGTACCCTGGGAGCATTTATTTTGAATAGAGTTTTGTTTCTCCTCTTAGGTCCATGGGTTTGATAAATTAACTTAAATTTGGGTTTCATTGTCTTTGGCCCCTTTGACATCACAAAAACTCATTTTTCTACTTGGATTGGTTGTGTAGTGGGTTGAATTGCATCTCCCCAAAATACCTGTGCATGTGACCTTATTTGGAAATAGGGTATTTATCTATTTATTGAATAAAAGTTTCTTTAAGTTCCATAGTGCTTTACAATTTTCAGAAGTTTCACACATTTGATTTATATAATCCCATATTAACCCTTTTTCCCTCCTACCCCTATATTGCCCCTCTTACCTTCCCTCTCCCCACTGGTAATCACTAGTTTGTTCTCCATATCTGTGAGTCTGCTTCTTTTTTGTTTTATTCACTAGTTTGTTGTATTTTTAAGATTCCACACATACATGATATCATACAGTGTTTGTCTTTCTATGTGTGACCTATTTCACTTAGCCTAATGCCCTCCAGGTCCATCTATGTTGCTACAAGTGGCAAAGGAAATAGGGTCTATACAGATAAACTTAAGTTAAAAATCTCCAGATGAGATGATCCTGGATTTTGGGTGAGCCCTAAGTCCAGTGATTAGTGTTCTTATGAGAAAAAGAAGAGGGAGTTTGTAGACATACAGACAGAGGAGAAAAAAACAGAGGGAAAGACAGAGGCAGAGATTAGAATGATGCATCTAAAACCTAGGAATGCTAACGATTGCCAGCAACTAGAAGAAGAGAAGCTAGGGAGAGGCATGTGGTAAATTCTCCCTCTGAGCCTCCAGAAAGAACCAACCCTGCCGACAACTTGATTTCAGACTTCTGGGCTCCAGAACTGTGAATGCATATATTTCTGTTGTTTTAGGCCACCAAGTTGTGGTAATTTGTTATGGCAGCCCCAGGAAACAAACACAATTGTATATGGAATACCTCGTTTTATTGCACTTTGCAGCAACTGCGTTTTTTACAAATTGAAGGTTCGTGGCAACACTACCTCGAGCACGTCTGTCCGTGCCATTTTTCCAACAGCATTTGCTCACTTCATGTCTCTGTGTTACATTTTGGTAATTCTCATAATATTTCAAATCCTCCACCAACAAAAAGATTATGACTCGCTGAAGGCTCAGATGCTGGCTAGCATTTTTTTAGCAATAAATTATTTTTAAATTAAAGTATGTACATTATTTTTTTTTTTTTTAGACATAATGCTATTGTACACTTTTCAGACTACAGTATAGTGTAAACATAACTTTTTATTTTGGAAAACCCTAAAATTCGTGACTCACTTTATTGCTATATTGGCTTTATTTCAGTGAAACCCCACCTGCAAGATCTCCAAGGTATGTCTGTTATGTTTTAAACAAACTTTCTTTTGCTGTGTCTAAAAGTTTGCAGAGCAAGGCATCTGGTTACTTTGCAGACCACTGTGGGGCACTATAATCTGTATCTCTGGGAAGTAGCCTTTGAATGGTCTTTAATGAAAGCTTCTGTAGGCTCTGCTACATTCGAGAATTTACTTTGGGGAACAACAGTGACAACTTCAAGACTCAGGAAAAAGAATCTCAGCAACCTGGGGGCCAATTGAAAACTCTACTTTCTCATTTAATAACACTTAACATTCTTGGGGGACAAAAATCATTTAGTAACTACTTCCCTAGGAGGTAAAAGCAAATTTTCTTTGAAATGCTTACTTGGCATAGCTGTTCTTTATTCAGTGGTTCTATAATATTTTGATTTTAATGTGTCATATGAAAAATGTACTTCAAATTACTAATAAAATAAGTAAAAGTAGAGGAGGGGCGAGGATGAAAGTCTGCGTTCTTCAGTGTTTACAACATTCACTAAGGGCTTGGGCTATAATATTAAATTTACGATAGACAAGATAAAAATTTAGGAGCAATTCTATTTATTTAAAATGCACTTGAGAAACTTCCCTGGTGGCGCAGTGGATAAGACTACGTGATCCCAATGCAGGGGGCCCGGGTTCAATCCCTGTCCAGGGAACTAGATCCCACACTCATGCCGCAACTAAGACTTCGCATGCCACAACTAAGAGTTCGCATGCCGCAACTAAGGAGCAGGCGAGCTGCAACTAAGGAGCCTTCGAGCCTCAAGTAAGGAGCCTGCCTGCTGCAACTAAAGTAGCCCATGTGCCACAACTAAGGAGCCCACTGGCCACAACTAAGGAGCACATGTGCTGCAGCTGAGGAGCCTGCCTGACACAACTAAGACCCAGCACAACCAAATAAATAAACAATAAATAAATAAATATTAAAAAAATAAATAAACAAAATGCACTTGAACTTTCAGAGCTCAGTAAATAACTTTACTATTACTCAGTCATTTAAACAAGAAATTTTAGAAATATTTTTGACAACTCTTCTCTGTACCCCCAAATCCCATCTAAGTATCTTCTAAATACCAGTCCTTAGTTGCACTGTCTTAGAAAAGGCTCATGTCATCCCATGACTAGACGTTCACAGTATGTTTCTAACAGTTCTCCCAGCTTCATTGTCTATTCCAATCCACCATCCACACTGTTTCTAGGCTTATATTTTTTTCTAGAACAAGTCACATGTTGTGAATTCAAATTCCTCAGCATGATACAAAAGAACTTTTCTTATCTGGCACTGGTCTATGACTGTACACAGAAGTATTAATTCTATGTAGCTAGAAGAATAATTCATAAAACTCTCTTAATTGAGATATAGGCTAGTGTTTCTCAAACTTTAATGTGTATAAAAATCATCTAGGGATCTTATTAAAGTGCAGACCAGGATGATGAGTGGGGCCTGAGAGTCGTGTTTCTCATAAAGCTCTTAGGTGTTGCAGATATTTCTAATTCAGGTACCACCCTTTGAGTGGCAAGGATAGAGTGAAGCCTTAAGCTAAGTGTCTAAGGTAAACACTTCTCTCTTTGAATATAAGTGTGGGTCCTCTTCCATTTCCTTTTTGGTTCTCTGTCAGCTTCTTCTATGAAAGCCCATGTAAGAGAGTAAAGTCCTTGAAGACAAGGACCACGACGCCTTCCTCCTTGGGTCTCTCCTCTAGGGTCTAGCGCAGCGTGTGACACTTAGCAGTCATTCCACAGGCTGTCTACAACTGTAACAACAGTTAATAGGTTAATTTATCACAAGAGCTTCGTAGACATAGTGCTAAGGGGCCGCAGCAGGAGCTCGCAAAAGAGGAACTGTTTTTTCCAGCTTCCATTCGAGTTAGGTGTGTGTACGCCACTGAGTCTAGCAAATGGGATGTGCCATATGCTGCTTCCGGTCCTGGCCCACACGAACTTTCCACATGTGGTCCTGCACATTCTTTTCCTCTCTGTGGGCTTGATGAAGACAAGTATGGAGGCTGTGGAAGCCAGCTGGTGAAGGTAGCAGAGACAAAAGAGAGAAGGAGCCTGTGACCCTGTATTACTGACTGGAAGAGAGCCACTTGCTGTTCAGGATCACTCATTTTTGATCTTTCATAAGTGAAAAATAAAAGTCCATCTTTCTTGCGCCATTATAGATTTTGGGGTCTGTTTTTACAGTAGATTGCATATCCTGCTTAAAGCAGCTGGAATTTTGTAACTTGGCAGAATGATACCATGATATTAGTGTAAGATCAATGTTGTTTTTGAACTGGTTATGGTTTTCAATTTTGGATGGAGGGATGTTTGTAAATATAAATACCTGTTAAATTAGCTTTCTTTTTATTTATATACCCATGTTCAAAGGTGGCTGAACCAGGCTAATTGTATACCACAAAAACCATGTTCTGATTTGAATACTTGCTGTTTTATTTAGAATTTTTAAATACTCACTTTATTTGGAATGTATCTAGTTTTACCAGTGAAATGCAACGTAGAAATTGCAGGTCTAATGTTTTTCTTACAATAATTAGTAGCAAAATTATGAGTAAGTTTGAAATACTGATGGCTCCTAGGGAAATATCTAAAATACAGATGTTTTCAAACCCATAACCCATGAATAAAAAGAACTGCTTTTTGAAACTATATTTCTAATGACTAATATTCAAAAGCACCATATGAAAGGACATGATAATTCAAAATTACCTCTATGGGTAAATAGTTCCTATAAAATGTAATCATTCCTCCAACTTAAGAGGTAGGAAGGATGAGGAATTTAGCAGAGTATTTGAATAAAAAATATCAGAGACATAAAAAAGTATAAGGAATATAAGGAAAATCAATAGGGTTCTGTTAGAAGTTATTACTAATCCTTGCACTTTTACTTATATAATCACATTATTTATAATAAAACCCTTTTATAATTATTGGCTGTAATATATATCATCCAACTCACAGAATAAATGAAACTGAAGGGATTTCTGAGCCTTTTCATTCAGAAATGAAAAAGAGAATTGATTTCCATATTACAGATCATTGTGGAAATAAATTACTAAATGGTCAGATGTGCTTTGCTTTACATCTCTGAGTATCATTTGTGGACACGTTATTATTTATAGAAAACGTGATTAGTCTTCAAATGTGAAAAATATAGATAAATGTGTTATATTACACATTTTTGTAAACCAAGCAGGCAAAACTCCATTAACCTGTTAAACCAGAGGGATAGCCTTTCAGATAATAGTTAGCAGCTGCCGGGATCCCTGACGCTAGGAGGCAGAGGATGTTTGCATCAGTGACCATCAAACGAGCTCCTCGTTTCTCTTAGTCAATTGTTTCCGTTTCTGTCTGCACCAGAGTTTTCCCTCCAGGATCGAGCAGGGGAGAATAAACCAGATACTGCATGATTTGAATTTTGAGTTTGTTGCTTCTCTTTCTGAGGTTTGAATGTTACAAGGTCTAAGCAGAGTTTGCAAGCCAAGGAGGCAGGCTGAATCTGGCCTGCAGATAAGTTCTGTTGGCCCTGACAGTGTCCTTGTTTTTCTCAGGAGATTGATTGTACAAAAAAAGTCTGGACTGTGGCTTCTTTCAAAACACATGAAATTCTGTGACCAGTGGTCCAGGATCCTGCTTGTGGGTGATCAAGTGAAGCTGAGGGGCTGCCACCCCTTTTTGGTGGGAAGAAACTTACTGCATTCTCTTCCTGTTTTATTCTCCCAAGCTGAGATCATGCATTTGCCTGTCCAGCCCATGCTGGCATTTCTGTTTGTAACTCCTGTGAAGAGGAATGCAGAAAATATATGGAAATGAGAAAAAATAATTAAACACTATGGGTTAATGAGCTGCTGTGATTATAGAAAAAGCATAATAATGTTGCTGAAAATATTATCTAGTTTATAAAAATATAATAATTTCTGAGAGAAAAAAGCAAACTATATTTTCAAAAACAATGTTTCAATGAACTGATCTAAAGCTGTCATGATAGACTGCCACCCATCCTAGACCATTGTCTCTGTGTCCCATTTGCTAAAACCAGCATTCACTGGTGTTGCCATTCCACTTTGTAGAAACATGTCAAAAATTGAGAAGTTGAGGAACTGATAAAAATCATGGCAAAAAGGAGTTTCACACAAAAATGTGAATGAAGACTGGGAATTCTTCCTTTGGGTAAAAGTACAGAGACGAGTGCAAAAGTGAAAAGAGTGTTAGGGCTTGCAGGGCCCTTAGGAGTTATGTAGCCCAGGCTTTCATTTTTGTGGTTGAGTCCATTCAGGCCTAGAGAAAGTGACTTAATCGAAGTCAAAAAAGAAGCCAGGATGAAGCCCGGCCAGGGTGGAGCTATGCCCTGACACTCAGCAGAGAGCTTTCCATCACCGAGGAAATCCCTGGGGAAACTGCTCGGGGTTTTAGAATCGTAGGATGTTGGAGTTGGGAAGAACCAGCTTAATCCTGTTACATTACCTTTGAGGAGGTAACTGGAGGAAACAGGATATAGACCAAAAAATCCTTATTAAAACCCAGGAGGACCGTTCAGTGCAGTTTCTTCACTGGCCTGTCCAGCCTCTTCTCATGCTTTTGTCCTCTGTGTTTACCCCTCTCAGGCCCAACAAGTGTTTCAGTATGAGCCCAGAAGCTTCCCTATTCAGGGCCTATGCAAGTTTTAGTCCTTTATTCTAAAATACACTCTTCTGCTCCCTTTCTGGCTGATTCCACTGCTCAAGCTTCGTCCTAAGTATTACTTTTCCAAAGAAACTTTCCCGACCTACCTGATTAGGTGGGTGTCCCTAGAAGTCCTGTTTAAAGCTATTAGCAAAATGAATAACATTAATTTGTGTGGCACTAGAGGCCAGTATACTCTTTGGGTTCACTTTGTATTAATCATTGTACTGTTTACTTAAATTTTACTTTTATCAGATTACATAGTGAAAAATGTTAAAGGTTCCACAGTGCTTGTTGTGAAAAATAGCATCCCTGTTCCTGGTCTCTGCCTTACCACTTTATTTCTGCTTCCCAGAAAAGACACTTTTAACTGTGTGTGTGTGTGTGTGTGTGTGTGTGTGTGTGTGTGTTGGCGTTAACTCCATATTTCTTAATAACATAATACTGCTATTTCTTGATTTTGAAAATTTAGCTATTGATTGCCTACTATGGAAAATGAGGTCATATGTCTTTTATATCACTCCCTTCTCACACCTAGACACACTTCCCCTCCCGTCATCTTCCCAGTGCATTTATATCATAATTTCTAGTTAGATAAGTATGTGGTGTTTGTATTATTTTGAATATGTGTTATGCACAGTTGAGCCACATGATAAAACGTTATAACGTTTCCTTTCTTAGATACTACATATTCCTTTTATATAATTTTTATGCTCACTGCTCTTGCTAATTGTTTTTTCATTGGTTAGTTTTTAATGTATTAATACATCCTGCTAATTTCCCCATATCCTCTTGCATATGTGTAAATCTCATCTCAGGATGTGTGAGCACATTAGATACTAATTTCGTCTTCTGGAGGTAGGTGTCCTCCTGCTCCAGCCTGAATAGGTCGTTTGCCAAGCTCGCTCTATCACTGTTGCCTGGGACTTTCCTGCACTGTTGCCTGCAATGCCCTCTTGCTCTCTTCCACTGTGGGATCTCCTCATTACTAGATCCCTCTCTCAGAGGCCACAGATTAGTCATTTTTAAAACATCAAGATGAAGTAATATCAGTGACAAGTGCCTCAGAACCTCAAAGTAATAAAGGCATTCTTCTTTTTACACTGGATATTTAATCACATTTTGTGTTTTTAAAGTTGTAATTGGTTTTTTATGCCATTTTATGTAAAATAAATCCTCCCTTTCAACATCTGTTAGTGACTATTTTTAGTTTTAATATATTACCTTTCAAGACGGTAGCAAGGGCAACTGAAGACATGTTAAATATATATCACAGTTAAGTCATGCAGAAAAAAGTGCTTTTCCCCTTTTGAAATTACAGCTTCATATGTAAAGGGTTGAGTAAAATGGGTGACAGATTTGTAATGTGCTCAAGTGGAACAATTTATATTTTATGATTTCTAAGACCAAAGAGATGAAATCCACAATATTCAATTATGGGTTTAAATACTTGTAACTAGCAATCCCAAACAGAATCTTAGCCAAGACTTTTGCAAAACTGACAAGCTGATTCTAACATGTATATGAAAATGCAGAGCACAAAGACTGGCAAAGGGAGCCTGGAATAAGAAGAAAAAAAGTCAAACTACCAGAAATCAAGACCTGTCATAAAGCTACAGTAATCAGGATATTGTGGTATCTGTGCCTGTATAGACAAATAGACCAATGGAACAGAATAGGGAGTTCAGAAACAAATCCACGCATATATGTCACCTGGCTTATGACAGTGTAATGGAGAAAGTTCTTTTCAATAAATAGTGTTGGCATAATTGGATATTCACATGGGGAAAAAAAGGACCTTGACTCTTATGTCGTAGATCACAGAAAAAAATCAATTCCAGTGGATTTAAAATCTAAATATGAGAATAAAGCAATAAAGTTTTAAAAAGCCCACAGGATAACATCTTCATGACTTTGGAGTAGGCAAACATCTTTTAAAAACAATATGCACTAAACTACAATGAAATTAAAAACTTCTGTTCATCAGAAGAAACCTTTAAGAGAGTTCAAAACCAAGTCACGCATAGAAAACAAGATATTTACAATATATTCATTTGAAAAGAAACAAGTCAATAAGAAAGAGACAATCTGGTAAAAAAATAGCAAAAAAACTTGAATACCACTTTACAAAAGAATATTCTGATATCCAATAGGCACGTGATAAAATGCTCAATACCATGAATTATTCCTCTATAAACCCACCAGAATGGCTAAAATGAAAAAGGCTTGCTGGTTGATGAGGATGCGGAGGCACTGTAACCTTTGTGCATTGCTGGTGGGAACATAAAATGGTGCAACTGCCATGAAAAATAGTACTACAGCAATTCCACTTCTGAGCATATGCCCTAAAGAATAGGAATCAGAAGCTTGAACAGATACTTGCATGCTAATGTTCATAGCAGCATTATTCACAGAAGCCAAAAGATGAAAAGAACCCAAATGTCTATTGACGGATAAGTGCATAAACAAATTATGGTATATATACCTACAATGGAATATTATTCAGCCTTGAAAGAAATGAAATTCTGATACATGTTACATCACTGATGAAATTTAAAGGCATTAGAGTAAGTAAAAGAAACCAGACATAAAAAGATAAATATTATATGGTTCCACTTATAAAGGTACCTAGACTTGTCAAATTTATAGAAAACAGAATGCTGGTTGCCAGAGCCTGGGGATTACCAGCACTGGGAGTTACTTTTAATAGGTGCAGAGTTCCAGTTTGGGATGATGAAAAAGTTCTGGAGACGGATGGTGGTGACGGTTGTACAACAATGTGAATGAATGTACTTAATGCTACTGAACTGTACACTTAAAAATAGCTCAAATGGTAAATTTTATGTTACAGATATTTTACCACGATAAAGAAAGAGGCTTTTGTCAGGAAGGATATGAAATATGTAACTTTCATTCATTGCTTACGGGTGTGTAAATTGGTCCAAATATTTTTGAAAACTCTTGTTAGTATCTATTGCAGCTGAACATATGCCTACCCTTATCACTCAGGAATTTCATTCCTAGATGCATGTGTCCAATAGAAATTAGTACATATCTCAAATATATGCACAAGAATGTTCAGCTATATTATTTTTACTAACCAAAACATGGAAACAACCCAAATGTCCATCAATAGTACAATGAATAAATAAATTAAGATATATTGATCAGGGCTGGCTACATAATTTACAGGGCCCAGCACAAAATATTTAAAAATTCAAGTGCTTTGTTAAGAGATTATTAAGAATTTCAAGATGGCAACAGCAGAGCATTACACCAAGCAAAAGGCTATGTGACATTGCACAGGTGACATCCCAGGAAGCCTGCCTGATATTAATACAGTGCAGTACTACATGGCAATAAAAATAGGTACAACCTATTGCTACATACAAGCGGATGAATTTCACGATATATTGTGAATAAAAGAAGTCAGACACAAAAGAGAATATACTACGCGATTTCATTTCTATGAAGATTAAGAACAGGGAAAATAGTATACAATGGTAGAATTTAGAATAGTGGCTACTCCAGAGGGATGTATTGAATGGGAAGGGGCATGAGAGAGCCTTCTAGAGTGGTGAAAATGTTCTATATCTTGATCTGGATTATCGTTACACAGATACATACATGTATAAAAACATAAATGACAGTACTTGTCTGATTGAATATGAAAGCACTCGTGGTGTCTGCTGTTCCTACCCTCCAATCCCTGTCATCCAGGCACAGATCTCAATATTGTGCTCTGGCTCCTGTTTGGATGGGTGGTGTTGCATGGACGTGTGGCTCAGAGAGCCGTGGAGGAAGACCCTCCATGCTGACGTGCTCTCTGATTCACGGCACCCACATTCCCATTGTCCACTATCAACCTCTGCTGTCCTGAGATACTCCTCAGAGCCAGGGACACCAGCCATGCCAATTCACACCCAACACACTCAGAAGTCTATCTAGGATACTTAGGTTATGGGCAGAAGTGCCTCACATGACCTAAAAAAAACCCTACATTGTAGCACACCACAGCTGTACTTTGCCTTCATTTTCATGAGACATTATTTCAGAGACCCTCCTCTTTTCATTGCAATGTAATCAACAGATTTAACATAAGAAAAAAAAATACACATTTAGAAAGAAAACAATTTTCATATTAAAAACAAAATAAAAATAGAACATTAGAAGGAAATTTACTCTAGTAATAGAGGTCATTCAGTTAGCACATACCCTTGACTGGTGACAATTGGCTGAAGCAGCCCTTGACATAGAGTGGACCATAGGGTTTGAATTCTTGGATTTCCTTTTTGAAGCAATGAATGGTGTCATCCACACAGGGGCAAAGAGACACTAGCCAAAGAACTGTCTGCCTTCCCACTCAGTTTGAGAATCCCTGGCATTTTAAGGACATGCCAGTTTTCCTTTTACGAGAAAAATACTTCTCTGCTATGCATCAACCTCTCTGATAAATCATGGCTATTATTTCTATTATAATTATCTTTATAAAAATTCAGTCTTGGGACTTCCCTGGCGGTCCAGTGGTTAAGACTCTTTGCTTCCACTGCAGGGGGCGTGGGTTCGATCCCTGGTCAGGGGAACTTAGATCCTGCATGCCGTGAAGTGCAGCCAAAAAAAAAAAAAAAAAAAAAAAAATTCCATCTTTAATATCCTGGGATATTTTAACACTGTGTGTAAATTTAATATGGAAAGCACAAACCCGTTATTACCTGTTTTCTTGGAGCATAAGAGAATAAATGGATAAGAAAACAGAGAATGGATAAGAAAAAATGGTAGGATTGTTGTCCTTTGACAGCATGGGCACAGGCAGGGTCCTGC
This sequence comes from Balaenoptera borealis, assembly GCF_965194805.1. NCBI lineage: Eukaryota > Metazoa > Chordata > Mammalia > Artiodactyla > Balaenopteridae > Balaenoptera > Balaenoptera borealis. The sequence goes on from NC_138877.1 coordinate 11,213,913, forward strand.
CCAGCACAGAGGCCCAGTACGGAACTGTGTGTGTGTTGGGAATTACCATCCTCAAGGGAGAAACCCTCAACCAATAGAGTATGGGAGCTGGTGGATGAATGCTTCTTCCCATCTTTCCTCAATAGATGATTCAAAGAAATACTCTATTCATTCCTCAGAAAGTCCCCAGAGGGATCAAGCCCCAGTTGCCCATGGAAGTGACCTTGATAACACACCTTTGGCTTTACTTCCTCCCCTGTTTCGCTTTCCTCAGTCTCTCACTGCTGATCCATTTGATCATCTCCCCAATAAATTACCCGCTTTGTTTTTGGGGAGAGGGTGGATCACCCTGGGCTAAGATGCAGGGACCCAGTTTCCTTCTAGCAAGGGCCTCAACTGTCCCCTAGAGCTTCAAAGCCCTCCTCTGGATTTTCTGCATCTAACTGGCCAATGAACAGAGAAAGTGTGGGCATATGAAAAAAGAAGAAGACTCACAAGCATAGGGGCTAAGCCAAAGTTATATATATATTTTATACCCTTAACTAGTCTCTCAGCCTCTTGAGACCCTGAAATTTCTTCCTCATTACTTCTCTTTAAAGAACCAAAATTAGATCCAGCCTGGAGAAGAACCTTACTCCTGATTCTGGCAAGAACCAATTACAGGTTTGCCCCAGAGAGGTGCACTGGGATGAACTGTCAAGGGTTAGGAGCAGAAGAGCCCAGGTAACACAATCCTTCATCTTGAGGGTCTTTGGAAGGTTTGGTTGGTTCTTTTTAGTCCTTGGTTATAGGTACAAGATGGCAGACATCACTGTGAATATATCTTTTCTCAATAAAATGTAACCATTAATTATTGCATGCCTTCTGTGTGACAGGTGTTTACATTACCTCCCTTAATCTTCAAATGATCCATAAAGCAAGTTTCATTAACCCCATTTTGAGCTGAGGAACCTGAGTCATTAAGTGATTGGAGCTGTAGTTTGCTGGCTACTGCTGTGTACTCATACCTTCTTCTCTGAATACTTCTTTCATGTTCTGGCTCTCTTCTGAGCAGCCATCTCTCACATCCCATATATTCAAGGGTCTGGAGTGAGATTGCCAGATAAAATACAGAACACCAATTAGGTTTTAATTTTAGATAAACAATGAATTTTTTTTTGTATAAGTATGCCCATGCAATATTACTGCAAATATTGCATGGTCATAGTTATACTAAAAAGTTATCTGAAATTCAAATTTAACTGGGCCTCCTGTATTTTTATTTGTGAAATCTGGCAAGTTAAGGTGAGCTAAGTGTCTTTCTTATGCATTGTTGTCCCCTCCACACCATTTCTGCTTCCTTAGAACTCGCAACTTTGAAACACAGGCCTTCAGACTCCACTTTCTACATGAACCCCTCCTTGTTGAAGTTGTCTGCCATGCTTGTTGTCACTCACGTCAATTCATTGATTGTTTTAGCACCTGATTCACTTTCTTTCTCATGGTAATAATTATTTTTTATGATTCCAATATCCACATAAATGACACTTCAATACCCTTGCTTTTGATTTCTTTTACCTTCTAATTTCAAACATTCCAGTTCAACAGGGGAGGAGCATAGGGATTGTGGAGAGTTTTGCAGTATTAAATAGGATGGTCAGGGAGGCCTCACTGAGGAGATGACTCCGAGCAAACACCCTGAAGAGGGACCCAGCTCCGTTGACACTTGGACAGAAGTGGTTCAGAAAGAGGAAATCATAAGCTCAGAGGCCTTGAGGCAGAAGTCTCCCAGGGTGTTTAAAAAGTTTTTTGAGAACAGAGATTTTTTTTGTCTTATACTTGGTGGTGTTATTAATTGTGCCCAATAATTTCTTGCCTACGGAATAATTCAGTAAATATGATGATTCAAAGAATACAATAAATTCCTGTGTCATAAGTGAATGAGAGGGGGCACCTTGATAGAAGGTTATTAAACATATTTGGAAATCAATTCCTGTCCTGTGGCAGTATTTAGGATTTTGAACAATATGTAAAATAAAAGCATAAGTTAAATAAGTAATTAAAATTACATACACCTAGAGAAGTGCATTTAAGAGGTGCAGTTTGAGTGGCCACATTTCTGTAGCTTTTCACAACCTTTAGATTCCTTTGCTTTAAATTCAGTAAGAATCTTGAGGAATGGAGGTAAGGAAAGGTAGTGAAGATTAGATATTAGTTTTAGCGGTTTATTCAATAAAGCTTCTTTTGGTGCCTGCCAAGTGAGAAAAGCCGGATATATTCTGGTGCCAAGAACAGAGCTCCACACAGTAAATATTTTGTAAGTTTCTGTAGAACGAATGAGTGAATGAATGAACGAATGAAATGAATTTGGGGGGGGGGGTGGTCTCTCTTAAGTTCCCGGATTTGACGCCTAGAGTATCAGAGCCAAATTTCCAATTTTGCTTAATAATTCCTGTACTATGATAGAGGGTGATAACAAAGAAAATCCTTAAATAAAACAATGAGCCTTAACGAGTAGGTGGTAACCAACGTTGCGCCGAATTCTGTCCGTACTAGGCTTCCGTAGTCTTTCCGCCCCTAACTCGTTTACGCCACCGCGCCGGTAGTGATGTCGCGAGATTTGGAGCTCGCGGGAAAACTTGTTTGCGCGTCCGGAGCGGAGGGCGAGCGCGCGGGAAGTTCGAGTGTCGGACCCCGGGAACTCGGGCTGGCATGAGCCTCTGGGTGGACAAATACCGGCCCTGCTCCTTGGGACAGCTGGACTATCACAAGGAGCAGGCGGCCCAGCTGCGCAACCTGGTGAGTCGGCGGGACGGGGCGGGGAGAGCCGGAGGAGGGGAGGCCTTCGCCCTCCCGCTTCAGAAGGTGATGAATGCTGTGGAGAAAAGTAAAACTGGGACGAGGACACGGTGTGGGGGCGGGGACTGTGCTTGTAAACAAAGAAAGTCTCCCTGAGGACTGTCATCAGAGCCAAAGCTTGAAGGAAGTGGGAGAGCCCACAGTAGGGAGCTCTGGGGGAGGAGTGGAGCGGGTAGAGGGCACAGCAGGTGCAGAATATCTGAGGCAGGAGTGTGCACAGCCCGTCGCTCGGGAGGCCAGTGTGGCTGGCTAACCGTGGGCCAGTGGGAAGAGGAGTAGGAAATGGGGAAGTTTGGGGGTGGGAGGAAGTGCCGATACCGTAAATTTTAATAGAGTGAGATGGGAAGGCTTTGGAACGTTTTGAACAGAGAAGTGACATCATCTGACTTTTTAATAGGCTTACGTACAATTTCTTGGTGTCATTGCCCGCATTTACAAAAAGGAAGATATTGGGTTTATTAATTTCTAAGGTCATTTTTAATTCTAAAATATGTGGTATTAGGTTGTCCTTGAGTTTAATTTCTTAACGGAAGATTTTTCTTTTCCCTGTCGCGATGCCTATTTTTATGTTGTAGTTGATAAAAGTATCTAATGGCAGTGCTTTGTGAAAAGCAAACTGAAGTTTGTAGAGAGTGGAGATGGAAGAAGGGTCTTGAGTAGAAAAGCCACTTATCTACTATTTTTAAGGGCCTAAAGTACCACTTCCTGATGGAAGTGTTTTTGCTCAGCGCTCTGGTCTTCCAGTACCCATCTTTTTCAGAATTACAGGTACTATTTGTAAAGTTTTTTTTTTTTTAGTGAGAAATTGTAATAAAAGAACTCCATCCTTATATATGAAAGGCATTAGAAAAGTTGGTGGTGGTGTGAGAGTGAAGTGTTTTTTTTAAACTCTCTTTTAAAATTATTGGTATTCCAATACTAATACTATACTAATTTTAAGTAAATCTATTAATTTACTACTTTATTTATTTTTAGTATTTAAAATACTATTTAAATAAATCTAAATAAATATATCCCATGGTTAAGAAAATAAGAGTCAAAGCTATTCTAAGAAAATGCAATTTATAAATGAATACAGCTTCATTTATAGACAAATTGCATTTTCTTATAGTAGCTTCGACTTTGATTTTCTTAACCATGGGCTATATTTTATATTCTATTGCCAGTTTTCTATTATATAGAATTTGGAATAAATATTTGCACAAAAATTTAGTATATTAGTCTTGTGTTAATAGATTTGGCTTTTCAAAAGTATTCACCTGTTTACCTTTGAATCTACAACCTAATAAAAGTGTGAAACATTTGCAGCATAACTTATTTTTGGTGAGATAGAAGTTTAAAAAAATGAAGGCTATATTTGTGGAGTACCTACTATTTTCCATGCATTGTCTTAGGTAAATAGTTCCTTTCCTTGACACTTTTTTCTTTCAGTGCCAGAGACAGATGAGTTTACAAAGTATTAACATTCACTGTAACAAGCACTTCTGTTAAGATACTTATTTTCATTTTTTCTAAAACGGTTATTTATAAAACTTGCTCCACAAGATTTTATGCACCTGAAGCTAAGGTCTGTGTTCTTGTCATCTTTATAGCCTTCATAACACTGATCCCCAGACCTGACTGAGCATCAGAATCACCTGGGAACGTTTTTAAAAAACAATCTTGTTTTGAAATGTAGCACTGTCAGCGTCCCACTCCATTCCTTTGCTCTTAATTTATAAAATTACACAGACCGACTTGCGACTCCCTGCATCTGCATTTTCTGAAGGCTTTCTCTTGCTGACACCTCTAAGCAGACTTGAAATGTCAGGGAATTAATGCCCTCTCTTTCTCTCCATTCACTTTCCCAAGCCAGCAAAAGATTGATGAGAGGTAGTGTATCATACTCCAGCTTCTCCACCCTTGGGTGGTTTAATAGTGTGGTGTATTTTTCACTGGCTTCAAGAGTATCCACAGCAGGATCACGCCCCAGGTGCCCAGAGTGGTATTTAAGTTAACAACACTGTTGTTGGCTGCCTTCCTTCCTTGCTTTCCTGCTTCCTTACAAAGTTTTCCTTTACCTTCCAAATAAAACCAGATGCACTCGTTTCTTATCAAAGGGACTATTTGTAGAAGCCCAAACTACAACAGGCATCAGTCTCAGTTACTGAATCATAATCTTGTGGATGGGGTCCAGTAATTAATTAGTCTTTTTATTAAAAGTTCTCTGGAAGATTCTGACAGTCAGCCAGGTTTGGGATTTCTTGCTTTCTAGCATATAGTGTTGTATCTTACATGTACTGTGCTAGATATATAAGTTATATAACATTAATCCCAGGGGGATAATCAGCATTTCAGAGTTAAAGATCTGTCTCTCTCTATATATTCACACACACACACACACACACACACACACACACACACACACACACACATTTTTGAAGTTTCATAGGTAGAGACACAAAATATTTGATACTTGAAAAGTAGTTTACTTCCACACGTTGGGCAGTAGTTTGGGGAAAATGCCTTGTTCTTTTTTTTCCAGGTGCAGTGTGGTGACTTTCCTCATCTGTTAGTCTATGGACCATCAGGTGCTGGAAAAAAGACAAGAATTATGTGTATTCTACGTGAACTTTATGGTGTGGGAGTGGAAAAATTGAGAATTGAACATCAGACCATCACAGTAAGCATTTCACTTTGAGGCCCTCCAAATATTTAGAGCAGGGATTTTCAGTCCTCATCATATAGGACCCTTTGCTGCCCAATGTATGATTTAAGTAAGAATTTCACAGGTAATCCTGGTGTACAGGTTTGAGAGTTGCTGATTTATAGACCTAACTATTATAACCAGACAAAAGTTACAGTACGTTAGAGAAGAAATATGAGCAACAGGAGACTTTGGGTAAGATGTAGGTGGTGGGATTCATTTCAGATTCGAATTAGTGTCAGCTGGAACTAGAACTCAAGTTTCTAAAGTTCATTGTTCTGAGAGCAGTAGTGGGTATGGAAAGGGAATGATTTGGAGAAAAATTTTAAACGTGGAATCCGGTGACTTGGTAAAGATTGGGCATCTGACTGACTGGGAGAGGAGGCCTGAGGCTCTGGGATGTTCAGAGTTCCCGTGATCTTGCCCTGGCTGTGTTTTGTAGCCTCATGCTCTGCAATGCATTTTCATACTCTTTCCTTACTGACAGTGTTTAAGATCTAGCTGAAATGTATCCTCTTGGAAGTGCCCCCCCAACCCCGTTATAATTAATGTTTCCTCCTACAACCCATAGTTTATACTTTTTAGAGCATTTACTTTGTTTTGCCTTGATCATAGTTATTTATACATCTTTACTCTGACAAGATTGTATTTGTTTTGAAGTTATATAGGGTAAATTTTATATTTTTGTAAGTTATACTTGACATGTGGCATTATATTAGTTTCAGGTATACTGCATAGTGATTCGATATTTTTATGCATTATGAAATAATCACCACAATCAGTCCAGTTGCCATCATTTTCACATTCTTCATAGCCTCTGGTATAGTGTCTTGCACATATTAGGCACTGAAAAAATGTAAACTGAGTGACTGGACAGTAGGTTGTGCTATTAATAGAATCTTTAGGAGGATAAATGGACTGTAGGCTAATGTGGATTAGCTCGTGTTTAGACACATTGAATTTGAGGTGTTGGTAGTACATCCTGGTGGAAATTCTTTAAAATATGCAGGGACAAATTTAATAAGAAAGGTAATAAGAAAACCTTATACGTAATTTTATAAAAGCACAAAAAACAAGAGCTGATCAAATGGATAGATTGTTCTCAGTAGTATTTTAAAGTATCTGTTCTCCCCATGTTCAATATAAATTTTAGTGAAATTCCAATTAAAATGCAATTTATTTTTTTAATTGTATGAAGTGATCTTAAAGTACGTTTCTGAGACTAGCTAAAATAATTGTGAAAAAGAAGATTTGTGAAGTGGGACATGTGTTTATTAAACCATACTGTAAGGCTACTATAATCAAAACAATATTGTTATGGCATGGGGATAGAGATTTACATCAGTGGAACTGAATAGAGAGCCCAGAAATATGACAGCCCAAGATCTGTTTCACATCAGTAGGAAAAGGATTGGTCAGCAAAATGTGCTAGCATAACTAGTTACCAACCCAGAAGAAAATAAAGTTGAATCCCTGTGACACATAATTTATAAATCCAGATCAGTTAAAGACTGAAATGGTAAAATGAAACAATTTCTTAGAATAGAATTTCTTAGACTGTATGAACAGTGTATGAGTCAGGAACACCTTTTAAAAAAAACATGGGAGCTGTAGAAGAAAGTATATACTTGGGTATATATGAATTTTAAAAGTTTGTATGACAGAAGATAGTATACATAAGCTCAATAGAAAAATGAAGGATTATAAAAAATATTTGAAAGGAATGTGTTAGATAAAAGATTTTACAAAGTGACAATGGAAAAACAACCTGGTAGAAAACTGAATAAAATATGGTCACAGGAGAGAAAGATAAACAGTCAATAAACCTATGTGAAGATGTTTGACCTTTGTGGTAGTTGAGGAAAAGCAGTGAGAGTCTATTACACAGTCATCAAATAGGCAAAAATTGAAGACATGATGAAACCTACTGCAGATGAGGAATAACGAGGAGTATTTGTTGCCAGTGGAAAAGTGAATTGTTAGATTTTTTTGGAAAGTGGCTGGTTATACATAAACACATATATACATATAAAAGTTTAGAAAACATCATCTTCGATCCATCAGATCTTTTATTGGGAATCTGTTACATAGAAGTGAAAGCAGTGCATGAGACATATGCACAAGGATGTTAATTACGGAATTGTTTGAGATTGTAAAAAGCAAGAAACAAAATGCCCATCTGTATGACTGGCTTTGGGACATCCATGTTACAGTTGATATGCAACTATAACAGCCTATACCACTTGTCTGAGAAGGTTGTCTAGATGTGTTAAGGAAAAGCAAAACACAGAGAAATATATACGATTGCCTCTTTTTAAAACAATTTTTGCAAGTACGCTGACACACTCTATGTAGTAATGTATTAGTATGTGTTTATTTTTGTGTGTTATCGTGGAAAAGGCTGTGAAAGGACATAGGCAAATTATTTACAGCGATGATCTGATAACTGGGAATGGTTTGGAGATTTCTGGAGGTAAAGGAGAAAAGTGATCACACTAAAAACAGACTGTGTGATATGACCCAATGTACATAAAAACGTATATGTTTACATGCACCTTAAGAAAGGAATGGGGTTAATGAAGTTGAAGCATTAGTGGTGGTCATCTAAAGTTTTCTTTCTTTAGTAAACATAAATTGTTTACATAATTAAAAAGAATGAAATACAGAAAAGAGGAGAAATAGTCATGTATAAACATTAAAAAAAAAAAACTATTTTCTTTGTCCACAGACTCCATCTAAAAAGAAAATTGAAATTAGCACTATTGCAAGCAATTACCACCTTGAAGTTAATCCCAGGTAAGTTGCTACTACATAGAAATAAGCAATTTTAGAATAGCGATGTTCAGACTTTTTTTTTAAAGAGAATGTTTTTTTGAAATAAAATTATGTATGGAAACAATATATACAATAGATAAAAGTGAAGCTGCCCTGTGTGAGACGGTGAGCCTAGAACCTTCCTACTTTCCCTTCTCTTTGATACCCCTGAAGTCAAATAATTTTCATTAAGTTTTCTTGCTCTACAGAGCTCTGTGCTTTACACAAAGTATTTTGCATAGTCAGTAAGTTTTTGTTGAATTATACTGACTCATTCAGAACTGGTGAGCCAAGTGTGTCTAAAAAGTTTGTAAATGCCTGAAAAAATATTTCAGAAAGTGAATTTGGGTTCCATTTTCTTTGTTTCAGTTTTTTGATTAGAGGGTATTATAGCCCATCAGCCACTGTCTGTATTCTCTATCATGAGATAATGACTAGGATCTTGTCGGGAGGCACATTGAAAACATGCCACAGCAGTTACTTTCTGCTTAAGTAAATGATGTAGAAATGATTGTATTGGACGTAAAGTTGGCTAAGCCTTCAGGGTTCTACGGGGTCTGATATGTTCTTGAAGGAGAACAGAATCAAGGACATCTTCAGGCAAAGGCAACTTTACGGGCAGTGGCACAGCAATGAGATCGAGCATCCCTTTCTAGGCTGAATGGAATAAGAGGAAGAGAGTTTTAAGCTAATGTGTATTCAGTAGCAGGCACTATGTGGGAAGCTTTACATGGATTATTTAGTCCTCAGAACCCTAACAGACTGATATTATTTTTCCTAGGTATGTCAAAGAAAAAATTAAGGTTGGTGGGAAAGGGTCTGATCGTAAAAGTAGAGAGTGGTAATTCCATAGACAAAAGCAAAATATTTCAGATTCTGGACAAGGAAATGATTATAAAAGAAACACTATGTATATTGATCTAATAATATTGAATTGAGACAGACAATGGCTGTTTGGGAAAATAAACTAAAGCTGACTTCTTTGCCCTCTTTTTCTCTTTGAGAGTTTCTCTGTAGCAAGAATAGTCAGTTGGAGGGTAAGCTGTTTGTTTTTCAGGTGTTTTAAATTGAAGTCAGTTGGGGAGGGGGAGTGGGCGGTAAGCTGTTTGTTTTTCAGGTGTTTTAAATTGAAGTCAGTTGGAGGGTAAGCTGTTTGTTTTTCAGGTGTTTTAAATTGACATTCAGCCTGAATTAACCAGGTGACTTATGTTGGTTTGTGAGGTGCAGGACTTGAGTGCTAAAGCAACGATATTGGTATAAATGACAGGTAATGCCTGTAAATCAGCAGCTTACAGAGTTCTGATTTGTGTCCTAAACTTAATTTGCTTATCCCATCCCCTTGCTAAGACCCTGAATCAACTCTGCTGGTGCTGAGAGGGACTTGTCTAGGCTTGTTCTCTCTCAAACCTTTACTATTTCGGGGGTGGGGAAGAGGAACAGAGATTAAATTTCTGTTCCAAGGAGTTATTTTTATATTTTAAATTAGCTCTGACTAGGTATTAATTATAGTGGGTACAGAAGTGTCAAAGTATTTGACAAGCTGTTAATAGCTATTGCTCTTTTTTTTTTTTTGAGTCTTTTCCCTTTTTTTCTTGATGAGTCTGGCTAATGGTTTATCAATTTTGTTTATCTTCTCAGTAAACTTAATATAAGAACATGCTTGGTGTTTTCAGTGATATTAACCAAATTGTAGTTGGAATATTTTTAGTATTTAATGACCCTAAAACACTTCACTTTTAAAGTTTTGTGAATGTAATAGGTGTTACTCAGTTTGATTAAAATTTTTTTTTTTTAAACATCTTTATTGAAGTATAATTGCCTTACAATGGTGTGTTAGCTTCTGCTTTATAACAAAGTGAATCAGTTATACATATACAATATGTTCCCATTTCTCTTCCCTCTTGCATCTCCCTCCCTCCCACCCTCCCCATCCCACCCCTCTAGGTGGTCACAAAGCACCGAGCTGATCTCCCTGTGCTATGCAGCTGCTTCCCACTAGCTATCTATTTTACATTTGGAAGTGTATATATGTCCATGACACTCTCTCACCCTGTCACATCTCACCCCACCCCCTCCCCATATCCTCAAGTCCATTAAAATTTTGATCACTTAAGATCTTCAACATTTTTCTTACAATAACAGATTAAGAATAAGGGCATAATACTTTCTAAATATTTACACACATATATACCACTATTTTTGTTTTGTATAGTGATGCTGGAAATAGTGACCGGGTAGTAATTCAGGAGATGTTGAAAACAGTGGCACAATCACAGCAACTTGAAACAAACTCTCAAAAAGATTTTAAAGGTATGTGATAAAAAAATTTCTTTTTATGAGTCAGACACTTAAATTACAAGCAGTGGGTATAAGAGAAAAATGTAGTGGGGAATGTAAATTCCATCCATTTAGCAAATATTTATTAACCTCTTGTTCTGTGCCGAGCACTATGCTACCTTTTTTTTTTTTTTTTTTCTTTAAATATGTAAAAGTGAACGAGAGACATGATCTCTGCTCCTGGGAGTTTATAGTCTAATGGAATTGAATTTTGGCAGAAAGAACTATTTGTGCCACCCATTTGTTACTTTAGAACTAGATAAGTAATGAAAAAATACTTAATTTAAAATAAGAAATTGCATGATTTAAAAATAATGGTTCTTAGAACCAAAGTGACATGTTCATTATCGAATATTTAGCTAAAAAAAGAAAATCCATATCGGCTATAATCCCTGTAACAGTTACTGTTAACATTTGCAGTATTATTTATGTGCATATATATGCATATATTTTTACAGGAGATTTTTTGATAAATATGCCAATATTTAATGCTTTTGATATATTTTGCCAAATTCTTTATCTGAAAGAGGGTATAGCTCCGTGCTACCACCAGCAGTGTTTAGGAATGCCCATTTCTCTCTAACATTTATCAACACTGGATAATTATTTTTAATCCTTGTCAGTTTGAGTGGAAAAAATAAATTGTTTGTACTTTTGTTTTTTTTTTTTTTAGTGAATGTGATGATTTTATCTTTTGTTCATTGCTTATTTTACTGTTTTGTAAATCGCCTGTGCATATTCCAGTGTATTTCTTTCCTCCTCAGTGTATACTTCAAAATAAATTAAACAATTTTTTTTTCAAATGCTCTTCTGTATCCATTAATGTAGTTTGATGATTTTTCTTCTTAGTGTTTAGTATTATATTACTGGATCTTTTAGTGAAACTGCTTTGCATTTCTGGAGTAAATGTCACTTGGTTGGGATGTGTTAATTTTTAAAATATGCTGCTGTTTTCTCACCTAGCAATGATTTATTTTTTTATCATTTTATTTGGTGCTATCCTTGTCAGATACTGGGATCAATCTCCTTGTCTTTATTTTTCCTGTTCTGTTCAGTTTCGGTTCTATTTCCAGAACTTCTCCATATTGTGAAGTGTTGTCTTGGAAGGAATATTCATTTTATTATTTTCAGTCCAATGTTCTGTCAAACCTTATTGCATCAAGGTTCCTAGCTCTTATCCATGAATTGAGCCCTGTGGGTGCTGTTCTTAAATTGGCCCATGATATTTCCAGTGTGCTTTTGTGGGTGATTTGGGGTTCTCCTGTCCTAAAGGCTGTCAAAAACCTGGTGGATCCCAGCCACTTCCTCCCACGCATAGTTTCTTATTCTCACTTGCTCATATTTAGGGTTCTTAGGGACAACTTGTCACCTAGTTTTGATATAAATGTTGTCTTGGGTCTTGGAATCTTTACTTGTTCTGTCTGTTTTTATGGGAAAGATTCAAATCCTGCAAATGCTACCACTGTCATCTTCTAGAAATAATTTAATACAATGAAAAATACAACAGTTGGATTCAGTCCCTACATACTATTCCTGAAGCACTTTAAGGCCAATCCTTGATTATGACCAGATGGTATCTTATTATACAAGTAACCAGATATCTTTATGCCTTATTTGCTACATCTCTTGTGCCAGTGTTTTCCAAAGTATATTCCTTAATGCTAAGGTGTTCTACAGAAATGTGCTCCTGAGATAAATTATTTTGGGTAAATGCAGCACAGTATATCCTTGTTGTGGTGATTTCTACTGTGTATAAATATAATAAAGGGTGCAGTAAATTCTACAACAAAATAACATCTTTAACTTTGTTTAGCCTAGTGGTTTTTAGACTTGTTTGATCTGAGAATGTTTTAAAATAAAAATAAAAGAAATTATTCTCACCATACCTATAAGTTTTGCATGTCTTCTCCAAAGGGGAAAGTAGTATATTAGGCTTATTGTTTAGGATTTCACTCTGAATAATGAGGAGGAAGAGGAAGAGAAATACTTAAGTTAAAGTTTGTTTTGTTTTTCCTTGACTCAGTCGTGTTATTGACAGAAGTTGACAAACTCACTAAAGATGCTCAGCATGCCTTGCGCAGAACCATGGAAAAGTATATGTCCACCTGCAGGTTGATCTTGTGTTGCAATTCTACCTCAAAAGTGATACCACCTATTCGTAGTAGGTGCCTTGCAGTTCGTGTGCCTGCTCCCAGCATTGAAGATGTAAGTCAAGTTAAACTTTTCAGAAAAAAATTTCACTTCAGATTCCATGCGCACTGTGTGTACATCCCTGTCATGTTTGTTTTTGTGAAAACATAGTGAGCTATATCAGTAATTTAGGAATAGCTATGGCCTGGATGCTAACTATTAGTATATGTATAAACCTATATATATATATATATATATATGTAGTAAATACCAGATACCAATATATAGAAAATGTTCTTTCCATTAAATCATCTTTTACTTTAAACAAGTAATTATTGTGGATTTTACTAAAGTAGGTAAGGACTAGTTATTTAATGGCTTTTACCTTAACCTGATTTAATTGGCTTATGGAGGAGACGTGAGTATTCAGGAAATAGATTTTGCAAGAAGATGATTTGGGAATACCTAGTCCCCTGTTAGGGGACCAAAGTTAGTCTGAAACATAATACATTTTTTTGTTTTCTTTATCATTCTTAATAGCCATCAGTAGAAATACCAGTTTCTCACAAGCAGTTTTCTGCTGTTTAATAGATTTGGGACAATTTTATGCAAAGTGGGGATAATATGTGACATTGTATTAGTTTCAAAGTAGTTAAAGTAACTTTATTATAAGTTTCACTTGTAAAAATTTTGGGGGTGATAGAGTTAAAAGTGTCTGTAAAGCAGCAGCACTGCCAGGTTACACCACTCCCATGGGCACCATTCAGGTCTTAGTGCCTGAGTCGTGTGCACTTCAGCTTGTACGGCTCTACTTGGCAGCCTTGTGGGCAGTATCTTTGCCCCCAGCCTGAGACCCTTTGTCTCCAACTCCCTACTGCCTTGAGGAGGCTGTCAGGCTTAGAGCTGGGACCAGATCTTCCTCCAGTTGCCCATCTAGCTGCTGCTTCTTCCTGACAACTAGGCTAGACCCCTGGCTTCCTGCTGAAGGAGCAGTGGGTTAGGGTAGGGTAGTGACCAGAAAAAAGGTTGGGGAGGGTCTATAAAGATATTAACAGAAATTGTCTCAGTATGCTGTTTGACAGATTGCCCATTTTTGTTAATTATTTTGTTTGTAGATTTGCCATGTGTTATCTACTGTGTGCAAGAAGGAAGGTCTAAATCTTCCTTCACAACTGGCTCATAGACTTGCAGAGAAGTCCTGCAGAAATCTCAGAAAAGCCCTGCTTATGTGTGAAGCCTGCAGAGTGCAACAGTGAGTGAAAGGGGGAAGTTACCATGGGAAACATTTTGGGACATAAGCCCACTTTCATTTAATTTATTTTGTTCTCTTTTTGTCATGTAGATATCCTTTCACTGCAGATCAAGAAATCCCTGAAACAGATTGGGAGGTGTATCTGAGGGAGACTGCCAATGCTATTGTCAGTCAGCAGACTCCACAGAGGTAACTGATGTAAAAGATCACCATGAAAGTTTGGTCATTGAGGTAGTACAGATATTCTAAGTTTTAGGTTAGCTGTTTTATGCTAATACCATGCCATTTAGAATTATAATTAAATCTATAATACTACACTTATAAAGAAAAGGTAGGATTTAATTTTAGAAATTTAGTGGTTCAGAATAGTTAGCGTATGATATCATGGCTATTGGCATGTAAATGTGGAGCTTCTACATAAATTAAAACAAAGTTTGGAAGTTTTAGGTTTTTTCCCAGAATCTTGGATGATTTAATATTAATACATAGCATGATGTGTCTAGCTTTCTAATATTGAAAATAACAATATATAACTTTGTACTGATGTGTCATAGAAAGACCCTAGACTGTGGGTCAGACTTCTAGTTCTACTGATTTTTAGCTAAGTATCCTTGAGCAGGTAACTTCATCTTAGAGCTTCAGCTTTTTCATTTGTATAATGAAGATGCTGTTATTTTTACTCTGCCAAGGATACTTGTACCTTTGTTATAAGAGCAGAAGAGATTGTGTGATAATGGATTGAGAACTAGAAGACTGTGTGCTCATGTGTGATGATAGGCTTTGTTAAGAATAATGTTGTGTGTATGCCATCAGTATTTAGGAAGTGTTCTGTACATATTTGCTGTACAGTTGTTTCTGTTTACTTCCTAGGTCTCTTATTCAGTAGTAGACCATACTGAAAGTACTTCAGCCACTGCTTGTTTGATTTATCATGACAACTTTGATTGAGAAGGGCAGTCTGCTCTTCTCCAAATCAAGAGTGACAGTCTTAAGGCCCACTCACTACCTTTGGGACGTCTGGTGAAGGTCCCTTAGGCTCACTGAGACACAGTTTGTTACTTTTTTTTTGCCTGTCAGAACTAAGAAACCATCTTTGGACTTTAGAGAGGGTTGATTCTTTTAGGAAACAGACTAGACTGAATGCAACCACTGAAATGTAAGCTTCCCTGGTTTACATGAAAATAATAATGAGAGGAATATGCCATGTTTCTCTTCTTGTATGGTATATCTGATGAATTCTTATTTTTATAAGAAATTCTTCAAAGGAAATTATAATATGTACTCTTGGGCTACCATATAGATTAGAGGAGGTGAATAGTCATAGATAATGGGTACGTGGTATTTGTTTTGAATTCCTATTAATTCATTTACTTTAGTTGAAGAAATTAATAGTTTTCGAAAAGTGCCAAACGTTTTAAGTAGATTTTTCAGAAAAGAAACCTTGACTTTAGGAAAAAATGTGCATTCCGTTCTGTAAAACATTGTCAAGCAGTGAAGAAATTTCAGGCTTTAAAGAAATAAAATTCAAAGTGTGTCTTGGGAGCCTTTTACTTTCATAAAATATTTCCACGCTAAAGGTGACTTTCTTGTTTTTGTTCTGATTTTAATGAAGAAAAATTGGTGGTAGTAGTTGAACTTTCCTGCTCTTAAGAGATTTAGGTACAGATGTTGCAGTATTTGACTATTTGACTATTATTAGATGTATTTTTAAGATTTTAGTTGATTATTACTTTACTTAATTATTCTAGCTGCTGCGGCCCTTTTCTCCAATTTCCAAACAGGTTTTGACAGCTCATAAATGAACTTGTTCGAGTGCTGCTGTTGCCTGTTTAGACGAACAGTTTTGGGAGTTGATGCCATTATGCTGTATAAAAAGAAATTTCTTTTAATTTCAGAAAACCTTGGAGCTGTGCAGAAATACTGGGATGGCTGGTGTCATTCTGAACATTGGTCCACACAGTACCAAATGACTCCTTCTGATTTTTGACCCCTTAGTCTTGATTCTTGTTCGACATATCTTAGAAAATTCGTAATTTTCTAATTTGAATAGCAGCTAATATTTAGTGAGCAATTATTATATCATTTTAGAAAGATGAACTGAAATTAGGATAAGCGTCCATAGATGTATCTTAAGTATGATAAGCCATTTAAGAAAATGTCTGTATTGGGATGTTTAATTTGTAAAGTAAGACAGTACAGAGGAAAAATTACCTCCTATTTTTATCACAAAATATTGTTTTGTTTTGTATAGGCTCCTTGAAGTTCGTGGGAGACTCTATGAGCTTCTAACTCATTGTATTCCTCCTGAAATAATAATGAAGGTATCCTGATTTCAAATCTTGAACTGTTTATAAGCATAAATGTTGGACTTTGTGTGATCTCAGGGCTTTTGCTTCACGAAGATACATTGTCACCTCTTTCTGTCCAGCTCATTAGTTCAACAGATATTTATTGAGCTTCTGGTGCGCCAGGCACCATTAGGGGTGTGTTGAAGGGGAGGGGTGGGCCTGCCTTCAGAGAAGTTACATTTTTGTGGGGTGAAACGGGAAAGGAAGCAAGAGGATTTCAGAATGTTCCAAGTGCCACAAAGGAAGTAACCAGGTGAAATGGTAACAGTGGAGGGCAGGGTTGTGGAAGGTCAATGATGGCTTCTGTGAGGAAGGTATGTTTAAACTGAGACTTGAAGGATTAAAAGAAGGGAACCATATAAGTAGCTGGGGAACAAGTATTCCAGACAGCAAGGCCCAGTGCACTTGAGGAATGAGGTTAAAGAAAAAGGCAGAGGGATATTGTAAGACATAGTTTTAGGGCTGGTCTAAACCTAATCAACTGCCCAGCTGGATAGATAGGCTGACTGTTAGATTTTGGGGAACACACTGTTTTTTTGTTTGTTTGTATTTATTAAAATTACCTGGTAATACTTACATGAAAAAATTCAAATGATACCAAATATACAAAGAAAAAAGTGAAGCTCCACACTCTGTTTCCATAAGACCTCTTTTCTAGTCACATAGAAATAAGCCCATATATGTGTGTTTCACGAAACTTCAGTGTCCTGCACTGTTTTGTTTTTTTCCCTTCTTTTTTAAAATTCAGCAGTGTAGTATGGTTGCTGTGTTATGACAGTACAGATTTACCTTATTCTTTTTAGTGGATGGGTGGGATTTCATTGTATGACTATACCACAGTTTTTTGGATATGACCCCTGTTGGTGGAACTTTAGGTTGTCTACAGATTATTATAATTAATAATGCTGCGGTAAGCATCTTTGTACTTATATCTTTGCACCCTTGTACATTTAAATATTCAGAGTTGGAATATGAAAGATAACTCACATTTTTACATTATAGAATGGTATGTACTTTTGGATGAAGTCCGCTGGTCCATCAGAAATAAAAAAAGAACATATTTAACTTAAGTTTTACTTCCTTTTTGAATGAGAGAAATAAAGCATGTTCAGCTAATATTTTTTAAAAATGATTACTTTTTTAATTACTAGTTATCTTTCTTTAGGGCCTTCTATCAGAACTTTTACATAATTGTGATGGACAACTGAAAGGGGAAGTGGCCCAGATGGCAGCTTACTATGAACATCGTCTACAGCTGGGTAGCAAAGCCATTTATCACTTGGAAGCATTTGTGGCCAAATTTATGGCACTTTATAAGAAGTTCATGGAGGATGGATTGGAAGGCATGATATTCTGACATCTATCAGTAATTCTTCCTAATATTTCTCAGTATCAGCATTTACATTCAATTTATATTGGAAGAGCTACAGGTAAAATAAACTAACTTTACTTAATTATGTCTTATTTGTGGTTTTTGTAATAATTCCTCTGAATTATTAAGCATTATTCTCTAGGTTAAATAATTGCTCCTGTACTGTTGAAGTGTATTGAAAGGATAACAACTAGAAACTTTAGAGTCTAGGAACATGATTATAATTTACTTTAAAAATTTGTTTTCCAAATATGCAGTATTGATCCTCCCATTTCTATGTACTCTCTCACCTGCTGGAGGAAATTTACACATAAAAAAGCAGGGATTGTTTTCTATCCTTCAGATGACCATTTTTGGCCACAGGTACATAAATTTTTGCTTGGCAAGTCATTATGTTTAATCATTTTTTCCCTCCACCAAGAATTATATTTTTGCAGGAAATATAGGAATTAATTTTGAAACGTAATAGCATGGGTGTGGAGAAAATTGCACATACCATTTCTATTGAAACTGTAGAAATCCAGCTTTTATTTTCAGTGATTCAGATAAGCATGTTTTCATTAAGTACTTGAAGACTCCTGAAGAATATGCATCATGTAGTTCTGAAGCAAAGGTATATTACTGTTGAAATTACTCTTTGAACAAGTATACTGTTGTATTATTGGTCCTGTCCTTTGGAGCATTTTTTAATTCAGAAATTTGGTTCATGGAACAAAGGGTTTGCTTGACAGAAGTTTATGACAGGCTCTGTATAAGAATATTAGGAAGACCTGCTCTTATAGCAGTTGGTGATAAACAATCAGGAAGTGTTTGATTGACAAAGACACAACTACATAGACACTGAAAAACCTAAACCTGGAAAACTGTTCAGGTTAAGATAAATGATTGTTGCCTTTTTTATGGGGTGGCGCCGGGCGGTGGTACTAGTCAGGTCCCAACTGGAAGTCTCAGTCCTGGGGGCTACATGTTAGGAGGGATATTGACATTCTAACAGAGAACTTGGAAAGTGAGGTTTGGAAGAGCTAAGACTGCTTTAATTTGGAAAAAAGGGAAGTTAAAAAATATGTTAACTCTTTTCCAGTGCTTAAAATGATGCACTTGGAAGTATGAGTGGTCTTATAATTTATGTTTCTCTAAAGCAGTGCTTCTCAGAGTGGAATCCCTGGCATCACCAGCATCACCTGGGAACTCAGAAATGCAGACTCTCAGGTCTCATTCCAGGTCTACTGAATCAAACGATTGGGATAAGCCTCAGCCGTCTTTGTGTTGTACCACCCCTCCAAGTGATTCTGATGCATGCCTCAGTTTGAGAACCACTGCTCTAGAGAGGAGGGTAGACTTGGGATCAATGGATGTAGGTTAGAGAGAGGCATTTTAGTTCCCTATGAAGAAGAATTTTTTAACTGCAGCTATCTTAATAATGGTATGGGAATCTTGAAAGCTCCTTAGAAACAGCAGGTGTTCAGGTGGAGAACTGATGAATAACGAAGTGCTTACTACATGGTAGGCATTGCACTGGGTATGTGTACTATTTCATTATAACCTTACCACTCTGTGAAGTGAGTATTATCTCTGAGCTATAAATAAGAAACTTGAGATGTAGAGAAACGAAGTATAATTTATACAATAAAACATATCCATTTTAAGTCTGCAGTTTGATTTTTGACAAAGGTATTCAGTGTAACCATCATCCCAATCAAGATACAGATTCCATCACCCTGAAAAGTTTCTTCCATATCCCTTTTGCAGTCAGCCCACCCCTACCCCAACTCAAGTGGCCATTGATCTGCTTCCTGTCTTTATAGATTAGTTTTGCCTGTTCAAGAATTTAGAGTCAAATACTGTATGGTCTTTGGTTAAGGCTTCATTCTCTCAGAATTATAACTGAGATTCATCTATATTGTTGCATATTTCACTAATTTCTTTAATGTTCATTGATCAGTGTATGCTTATATACACTTTTACAACCCATTGACTTGTTTATGGACCTTTGGGTTTCCAGGATTTGTTTAGTATGAATAAAGTTCTGAATATTTCTGTAAGTCATTTTGTGGACATATGTTTTCACTTCTCTTGAGTAAATACATAGGAATGGAATAATTAGACCTAAGATAGGTGTCAGTTTAACTTTTAAGAAGTCACCAGATTCTCAAAGTGATTGTACCATTTTATATTTCTACCAGCATTGTATGGGCATTCTAGATGTCTCTATAAAATTGGTTTAATTGATTTTCTATATTGTCTGTTTTATATTTCATTGATTACCTTTTCTATCTTTGTTAATCCCATCCTTCTTCTTTTGATGTAGTTTGCTCTTATTTTTCCAGAGTCTTAAAATGGAAATTTAGGTAATTGATTTTAGACCATTCTCTTCTATCATTTAAAATTACAAATTTTACCCTGAATACTGATCTAACTTCCTCTTACAGATTTTGATATCTTGTGTTTTCATTTCCATTTAGTTCAAACTATTTTTCAGTTTCACTTGAGATGTTTTTCTTTGACCAAATGATTACTTGGAAGTGTGTTGTTTAATTTCCAAATGATTGAAAATTTTCAGATATATTTTAAAGACTTCTCTACCCTTGTTAATTTTCTGTCATTTACTAAGAGGAATATTGAAATCGCTAACCGTATTTATGGATTTGTCTAATTTGGTTCTTTTGGGTTTTCATGCATTTAGAAGCTCATTAGGTGCATAAAATTTTAGGATTGTTATGTCTTCCTGATGAATTGACCCCTTTATGAATGCTCCTTCTAATTTCTGGTAATATTCCTTACTCTGAATCTATTTTATCTTATATTAATATTACCACTCCAGCTTTCTTTTGATTAGAGTTTGTATGGTAGACATATTTCTTATAGCTAAGGTCTGCTGGCATTCTCTCAGTTTCGATTATCTGGAATGTTCCTATTTTGTCTTCACTTACAGAATTCTAGGTTCATTTAAAAATTTTATTATTTTTCCCCTAGCACTTTGAATATTTCATTCTGCTACCTTCTGATCTCTTATTTCTGATGAGAAGTTAGCCAGTAACATATGATTGTTCCCTTTTACATGATACATTACTTTCTTGATGTTTTCAGTATTTTTTTTCTTTGGCTTTTAGCAAGGTGACTATGGTGTAACTAGTTGTAGTTCTTTGTGTTTATCTTACTTGGGCTTTGTTTAGTTTCTTGGATCAGATTATTATGAGTAGTATTAGTATTATAGTATCAACTTAGGGAGTTTTTTTGCCATTATTTATTCAAACCTTTTTTCTGAGCTTTTTTTCTCATGTTCTTTGAGACTCCTGTTACTTATATCCTGGAATACTTGACATTGGTCCACAGGTGGCTGATTCTCTGTTCATTTTTCTTTAGTTTTTTTTCTCTGAGTTCTTTGGCTTGGATAATTTTATTGATAAATCTTCAAACTTGCTGAATGAATCCTTCTGCCATTTCATACCTGGTATCTCATCTAATTTATTTTTCACTTTAGTGTTGGTACATTTTAACTCTAGAATTTCCGTTTTGTTCTATATAGTTTCAATGTTTCTATTATGATTTCCTATTTTCTGTCTCCTTGTTAGCATGTTTTCCTTTAATTCTTTGAACATGTTTGTAATAGTTGCTTTGAAGTCTTTCCTGAACCCAGCATCTGGTCCCACTCAGTTTCTATTGACTGCTTTTTCCCTTGTGTATCATTATACTGCTTCCCCCTCCCCCTACACCAATGTCTGGTAATTTTGTGGCTGAAAACTTTACTTTTAGATAATATATTTTAGTAACTTTGGATTCTCTTTTGGTTTTCTGATTTTTTTTTGATGTTTTTTGTTTGTTTCCTAGCTTACCTATGCTTAAACTCTGTAATTTATCTTCCTTGCATTGTGCTGCCACTGATGTTTCTGCTCAGTTGTTTTTATTTTAGCCTGGCTTCATCTTTCTGTCTGCATAGCTTAGTGGTCAACCCAATGATTTGGGTGGAGTGTGAGCTCAGACATCTTAAAGTTGAGACTTTAAGTCTGCTGAGCTGTATGTGGGTTGAGGAACACATTCAAGATTGCAACCAGTTCTCAGTATCCCTTGGTTTTCATTTTTCCACTTAAGCAGTCAGTCAGCTATGTGTGAATTAAGAGCTTGTCTTAGCCACTGTGTGGCACTTTCACTTCCAGGATCTCTCAGTTCACTATCTGATTGATTTCTCAGTGGCCATGAACTGGACTTGCAACTTAGCAAAGCTATGGGTTTTCCTTGTTCCCAACTGTTAATTCAGTCTAATACTCTGGCTGCAACTAGCCTTGAACTTATAAAGGTACAGTTTTTACTGAAGAAGTGGTAGGTACGAGGTAATAATACCAAGTATAGAAAGTCATGTAGTTGCTACCATTTTTGTCCAAATCTAGTTTTTCAACAATAAACATTTTTCAAATTTGTTGTCTGGTTTTGATCAATTTTCAGTGTCATGATTGGTTATTTTTTGACAATTTTGTCTGTTTTTATACTTCTGCAGAGGGAAATTACTCAATCTCCTCCTGTTTCAATTAGTAGAAGCAGCCCTCCACTGACTCATTTCTTCATTGCTTTTTTTGTAGATGCTAATTTCAATCTGATGTAATTTTCCTTTACTCTGAAACAGGTTTCGCTTTTCTTGTGGGGCAGATCTGCTGGTGAATTCTCCCAGGTTTTTGTTTTTGTTTTTTGGGGGAGGGGGGTTTGGCCTAAAATGTCTTTATTTTGCATTCTTTTTTGAAAAGCATTTTTAATGGGTATAAAATTGTAGTTTGACAGTTCTTCTTTCTGTATCTTAAAAATACAGTTTTGTTTTTCAGTTTGCATTGTTTCTGAGGAGAGATCTGCATTCTAATTTTTTTCCTACGCACTTTTTGTTTTATTTTACTTCCTATGGCTCCTTGTAAGATTTACAACTTCTCTTTATGACCAGTTCCAGCAGTTTAAGATGTGTCTTGGCGTGATTTTTCTTTGTGTTCATACTGCTTTATACTGGCTTTACATTTGCTTCAGTTCTTGGATTTGTGGATTTGTGTTTTTTATCAAATTTAGGAAAATTTAGCCATTTTCTTCAATTATTTTTCTGCCCTCTCCTCTGAGACTCTAGTTATGTCTCTGACTTCATGATAGTACCCATAAATCACAGGGTTTCTATCTTTTTTCCAGACTTTTTCTCACCGTCCTTCAGTTTGAATAGTTTCTGTTGCCTTTAAGTTCACTAATCTTTTGCACAGTCTAACTTGCTTTAAAGACCATCCAGTGAAACCCTCTTTCTTTAAACAGCGTTGAACTTTGTTTTCACAGGCAGTTATTTGATTAGCAGCTTGATCCTTTTCATGCTTGTTTTTAACCTTTTTTAGGGTGTGCCTAGAGTAGTCTTTATCCCTAGTTGAGCTTTACAACTGTGGTTTGATCTTTCTAGTGTTGATCTAATGCCCCAGAGATCATTGAGGAGCTACATCCTGGGTCACCAGAAATCACTGTCTTCCAGCCCTGTGTGACCTCTGGTAATTATTCAGCTTAGTTTCTAGCAGGTCTTTCCCCAGTAGTTTTTTGTTGTTGTTTGTTTGTTTGTTTTCTCTCTGCCTGGCTTTGTGGAGTCATACTCAATGTATATGCAGCTTAGTAATCAGCCAAGGATGCAAGGCAACCCTTATGCAGATGTCTGTTGCACTTTTTCTGTATAATTCTCTTTCCAGATCTCTGCATGCATGTTCAGCCACTGCAGTCTCTGAATTTTGCTCTTTTCTCCTCAACTCATTGTTGTCACAGTTATCTGCCTGGGTTTGCCCTTCCTACCCTGTAGGCTGGAAAGTGCCTCTAGGCAGAAATCAGGGGTGATTTTAGAGTTTACTTCCTTGGTTTCTTTTCTTTAACGTATCACAGCATTGCACTGCCTGCTCCAGTGTCTGGTGTAGCATTCCTTTTATGTTTTGTCTAGTTTTCTAGCTGTTTACAATGGAGGGCAAGTCCAGTATCAGTTACTCTTTTTTAACTGGTAGTAAAAGTCTTGATGTCAGGATTTTAACTGAAGGCCCTGATTCCTGGGTGTGAATCACTGTCTTACATAGTTCTTTAAAAATGTATGATTTACATTTTTCCCCCCAGCTTTATTGAGATATAATTGATACATAACATTGTGTAAGTTTAAGGTGTACAATGTGTTGATAGATACACTTACATATTGCAAAATGATTACCACCATAGCATTAGCAATACCTCCCATCACATCACATCATTACAATTTTATTTTTGTGGTGAGAGCACTTAAGATCTACTCTCGTAACTACTTTCTGGTATGTAATACAGTAGTATTAATTATAATCACCATGCTGTACATTAGATCCCCAGAACTTATTCATACTAAAATTGGTAGCTTGTACTCTTTGACCAGTGTATCCCCATTTCCCCATTGACCAGCACCTGTTAACCACCATTATCTGTTTCTATGAGTTCAGCTTTTTTAGATTCCACATATAGGTGATATCATGCAGTATGTTTCTTTCTCTGTGTTAATTATTTCACTTAGCATAATGCCCTCAAGGTCCATCCATGTTGTCACAGATGGCACTGTTTTCTTCTTTTTCATGGCTGAATAATAATATGTGTGTGTGTTTGTGTATGTATGTATATCACATCTTTATTTGTCCATAGATGAACACTTAGGTTGTTTCCATATCTTGACTGTTGTGAATAATGCTGCAATGAACATGGAAGTACAGATACAGCCTTCATATCTTGTTTTCATTTACTTTGGATAAATACCCAGAAGTGGTGTTACTGGATCATATGGTAATTCTATTTTTAATTATTTGAAGAATCTCCATTTACATTTAGAGTAATTATTGACAGGTAAGGACTTATTAATGATATCTTATTAATGGTTTTTTGGCTGTTTTGTAAGTCCCTTGATTTTTTCTTCTGCTGCTGCTGCTTTGTGAATTGATGGTTTTCTGTAGGGGTATGTTTTGATTCCCTTTTCTTTATCTTTTGTGAGTCTACTATAGATTTTTGCTTTGTGATTACCATGAGGCTTACATAAAACATTTTATAGATGTAACAGTCTATTTTATTAACAACTTAATTTCAGTTGCACACAGTAGCTCTATCCTTTTACTCCCCCTTCCTCTTATGTTTTTGATGTCACAATTTACCTCTTTTTATACTGTTTATTCATTAACAAATCATTGTAGCTATAGTAATTCTTATACTCTTGTCCTTTAACCTTTGTACAAAAGTTAAGTGGTTAACACTAAACCGTATTACAGCATTAGGGTATTCTGAATTTGACTGTGTACTTACTTTTACCAGTGTTTAGTACATTTTCATATATTTTCATTTTACTACTTAGTGTCTCTTCATTTCAACTTGAAGAACTCCTTTCAGCGTTTCTTATAATCAGGTTAGTGGTGATGAATTCCCTCAGCTTTGTCTGGAATAGTCTATCTCACCTTCATTTCTGAAAGACAGCTTTGCCGCATAAAATATTTTTGGTTGGCAGTTTTTTTCCTTCAGTGTTTTGAATATATTATCCCACTCTGTCTTGACCTCTAAGGTTTCTTCTTAGAAAATTGATGATAGCATTATGGGGGTTGCCTTGTAAATACAAGCTTTTTTCTGTTAATGCTTTTAAGATTCTTTCTTTGTCTTTGATATTTGACAGTTTTATTATAATGTGCCTTGGAGAGAATCTCTTAGTTTGGTGACCTATGAACTTCACGAACTTGGATTTCCAAATGTCTCCATGGACTTGGGAAGTTCTTAGTAATTACTTCTTTAAATAAGCTATCTGCCCCCTTCTCCCTCTTTTCTAAATCTGCAACTTCAGTAATTTACAAACTGGTCCTTTAGATGATATGTCATAGATTATGTAACTTTCTTTACTCTTTTACATCTTTTTTCTTCGTTCTTCTCTGATTGCATAATTTCTGAGTTCTTTCTTCAGTCTCACAGATTTTTTTCTTCTGCTTGATTCATTCTGCCATTGATGTTCTCTATTTCATTTTTCATTTCATTCATTGTATCCTTCAGCCCCAGAATTTCCATTTGGTTCCTTTTTATGACTTCTGTCTCTCTGCTAAACTTTTCTTCTTCTTCTTCTTCTTTTTTTTTTTTTAATTGAAGCATAGTTGATTTACAGTATTCTGTTAGTTTTAAGTGTACAGCAAAGTGATTCAGTTACATATGTATTTTTTTAGATTATTTTCCATTATAGGTTATTACAAGTTATTGAATATAGTTCCCTGTGTTATACAGTAAATCCTTGTTCCTTATCTATTTTATGTGTAGTAGTTTGTATTTGTTAATCCCAAACTCCTGATTTATCCCTCTCCCCTCCCTTTCCCCTTTGGTAACCATAAGTTTGTTTTCTGTGTCTGTGAGTCTGTTTTGTATATAGATTTGTCTGTATTATTTTTTAGATTCCACATACAAGTGACATCATATATTTGTCTTTGTCTGACTTACTTCACTTAGTATGATATTCTCTAGGTCTATCCATGTTGCTGCAAATGGCAATATTTCATTCTTTTTTATGGCTGAATAATATTCCACTATATATATATATATATATATATGCCACATCTTCTTAAGCCAGTCATCTGTTGATGGGTATTTGGGTTGTTTCTGTGTCTTGGCTGTTGTAAATAGTGCTGCTATGAGCATTTGCTAAACTTCTTATTTTGTTCATTTATTGTTTTCCTGATTTGGTTCAGTTGTCTTTCTGTGTTTTCTTGTACCTCATCAAGCTTCCTTAAAACTTGAATTCTTTATTGGGTAAATCACAGATCTCCATGTCTTTGGGTTTGGTTACCAGAAGATTACTGTGATCCTTTGGTGGTGTCGTGTTATCTTGATTTTTCAGGTTCTTTGAACTTTTGCATTATTTCTTTACTTGTGAAGTAGCAGTCACCCCCTCCAGGCTTCACTAACTGCTTCTGGGAGAGAGATACCTCCCATCAGCCTTATTAGAGATTCTGAGGCTATCTTAGACCCTTTTTGGAGTATACCTCCTCCAGGCTTCTTTTTTTAAAAATTTTTATTTATTTATTTTTTGATTTATGGCTCTGTTGGGTTTTCGTTTCTGTGCGAGGGCTTTCTCTAGTTGCGGCAAGCGGGGGCCACTCTTCATCGCGGTGCGCGGACCTCTCATTATCGCGGCCTCTCCTGTTGTGGAGCACAGGCTCCAGACGCGCAGGCTCAGTAATTGTGGCTCACGGGCCTAGTTGCTCCGCAGCATGTGGGATCTTCCCAGACCAGGGCTCGAACCCGTGTCCCCTGCACTGGCAGGCAGATTCTCAACCACTGCGCCACCAGGGAAGCCCTCCTCCAGGCTTCTTGCTCCCTCTTGTGGCAGAATTCTTAGGCTTTATGCCTTCTCTGGATCCTTCAGTGCACCAGGCTGAGTGAGTGCTGACAGCCTCTCTTTTGTTTCCCACAGGTGGTGCTTAGGGTCAAGTTTGTGATCTCTCCCTGGCCTGCAGATTTGGCCAGCTTATGTGCATGCTCACTAACTATCTTCCAAAGCTTATTCTTGCTGCCACCATTGGGAGCACATGCAGGGAGCTGGCCACAAGATGGGGAGTTTGTAGGTGAGGCACACAGAGCGCTTGAGGTTCCCGTGAGCCAGTTGTGATCCACTGGTAATGCATTCCCAGCAGCTGTTGGTCAGGTTCTTGGTGGAATTCACGACACAGTTAAGATCTGTGCCCCTTACTGTCCTTCAATAGTTGTATCTGCCACTCTCCCCACTTCTTCCTGCCCCCAGTCATGTAGCTCATGATTCTATACTCTGGATGGAGCAAGAGAGAAGGGAGCCCCTTTGGCAGTGTCGTGTACAGCTGGGGCAGCTGGGTGTTCACTCATGTGCTCTCCCTTTCTTCTGTGGGATAAATCACTGCGAGGAAGATCTCTCTTGGCCCTGAGCTGTGCCATCCCTGGGTGGAGGGGTGATGTGGGTAAAGTCAAACTGTCCCTCTTACCTCCTCCAATACATCCAAACTTTTTTTTTTCTCCAGCGGAATTTTGGGACTTCTCTGGAAACCTGAACTTTTGCAAAGTCTGTCTTGTCCTTGAGTGAATGTCTAAGTTGGTGTTCTCAGGGGCTCCTAGATGGTGGTTGAGAGAGGCTGGGGCCAGTTTATAGGCCATGACAGGGTCCACATCTGGGACTGAGGTCTGTCTCCCTATTACCTGATGGATGGCTGGACGAGACTCCTCCCGGGTCCCTTGGCTTATGGTGCTGGATTCCACAGCTTCCTGAAAGAGATGACTGTCCATGGGTGGATGCCAAATTTTATTGTTGGTGGGGAGACAAAGATGAGGTACATCTTAAGCTGCCATGATACTGACGTCACTCCCCTTTGATTTTATGTTTTTATAATATAAATTAAGTTTTGTTCCTAAGATTTGAAGTTGTGTAATATGCGTCACACACACACACACAAAACCTCTTGCTGTGATTTTTCCTTAAGTACTGTGTTATACTTTGAGTTATAGAACTGAGTAATAGGAATTTAAATGTTATTTCCAAATTATAGCCCTCCAAATCATGAAACACATTTCTTAAAAATTACAAAATCAACCCTTAGCAGCCATTTTCTTTCTACCTAGTTCTCAAGAAAGACATAATCATTTCATATTTTTCAAATTGATGAGCTAAATTGTATTAGCTATTTGCCCCTTGGTTTCTTTCCTGTTCACAATTCCTGTGGAAATTTGGAATGTTATCATGAGATGCTCTTTATCAGTTTGATTGTGGTATGCAAGACTTATAATAAATTACTTTCCTCTCAGTAAAGGAAAGTGGTCCCTACAAACCTTAACTCTCATTTAAATTACAACCTAATGCTGGTTACAAACACTGCATGGTACCTTTGTGGCTTGGTACTTTCTGTGCCTGTTTCAGCTCTTTTGATGGGCTGATTGCCTACTGAAATTACCTTCTCTGTAGATAGCAGCATGAGAAACTTTAGCAACTTCCTGAAGTGTGGCTGTACAAAATAATCACTAGCAGTAGGCATGGAAAAAACTTCTTGGTCTTTATGTGGGACACTGTGTTAGATTCTTTACAGGTATTCTCTCACGTAATTCTCTTAATGATCTTGAAGTTGGCCATTATTATCCTGTTTCGCAGGTGAAGAAACTGGATCCAGGCAGTTGAGCACAGACTGCCCTCAACTACATTCATAGCCACCAACCAAGAAATAGGCCCTCAGTACTACCCAGCAAACTCATATTTCTCAGATCAAGTCTCCACAATACCTTTTCTAGAACTTCATTTAGAGCAGATAACCTTATCTCCTTACCAGCCAGCTACCAAAACCAAATATGTATGCATCCTATATTACTATATGTTCATTTGTATGTATCCGATTTACTCTGTGTGCATTCATATTTTCTCTTGATGAGACAGAGATGCTGCTCATCTGTTTTTAATCCTGTGCCTTGGATTTCACCAATATTAGCCTGTCTCTCAAAACCTATGATGTCCATTGTCCTTGTCTCTTTCCGCCTCAGTCCCTCTCTCAAAATTGGATTGTTGCTTTGGTTTTTATTGTCCTAATGTCATCTTATTAAAGTTTCCAACATACAGAAAACTGAAAAAAAAGTGACAATGAACATTCATACTGGTATTTTACAGTGAACATTTAACTGTATTTGCTTTATCACATATCTATCCATCACTCTATTCTTTAGTCATCTTATGTTTTTGCTGCATTTCAAAGTAAGTTCGTTTTCTCCCAGCTTGTTAACATGTATATCATTAACTAGCCAGTTTAATAAGGCAAGAAAAATGCATAACAGGCATAAGGAAACAAAAGGATGGAGGAAAATTGTTTTTTTAGCAGGTGAAATTATTGTTTACCTGAAAGATCCTAAACAATTCTTTTAACAAATTAGTGAATTTAGCAGGCTCGCAAGATATAAAGTTAATATACACAAATTAATTGTATTTTTATATAAACAAGTAAATTATTGGAAAATAAAGTTTAAATAATTTACAAATACATCAAAAATGCTAAAATAATTAGTAATAAGTTTAAAAAACAATGCTTAAGACCTGTACATTGAAAATAAATCATTGTTAAAAGAAGGTAAAGAACGTGTATAAATGTAATGATATATCTTGGATAAGTTGAGTGCATAAAATAATACAGGTGTAGGCTGTCTTTACACAAAGGTTAGATGAAAATGATTTTTGAATTGTTGAAAGAAGTCAACTTTGCTCATGTCATCTAAGGGAAAATCTATTCTTAATTTTTCCCCACCCTCTATCTCCTGTTTTGCAAAGATTGGATTCTTTAGTTGACAATACAGTGCATCTAAATGGTGAATATTTTTGTGTAAGGTCATTCTTAAGCCATTACACATATGCTCCTACTGAAGTCTTTGGGAAATTAGTTGTCAGTGAATCATCTGGCCTATAATCTTATGGGAAATCAATTTCCAGACATTAAATAACAGACATAACTATGAATACATTCCCCAAATTGTGAAGTTGAAGACTAAATTCTAAAATTGACTTTCTGATAACAAATTTTATGAAAATAATATCAATATTGTGAAACATTGATACTCCACGAATGGGATTTATTAAATTGCAGCGCATTGTGGTACTGAAAACTAAATATGAGAATGTTATCCTATCAGAATTGCACAAATATATTGAGAAAAGTTGTTCTCAGTATAAAAACCAGTAAGCAAAGAATTTAACCTTGTTTGCAAGCATTGTTAGCTGGGAATAATTCCCATTTCTGATGTTTCCTTCCTGTAAAGTGAGATCTCTTAATGTCATTGTAGGTCTCTCTCCATCCTTTATTCATCCAGCTCCTAGAGAGATCGAGTCTTTTTTGATTGTCAGCTTTGGGAAGAATAAATGAACCTGCTTGACTTAGCTCCAACTTTCTTCCTGTTTGGAATGAGCCTGTGTGTTCTAAGTTATAAATCTTAACTAGTCAGACTTCCTACCTACAGGGAGGCCTATCCACCTCTAGCACTGCACCCCCGCCCCTGCCCACCAACAAACCATATCCTGCAGCCTGCCCTCTATCAGTAACAGGCATTATTTTGACCTCCTACTTTTCTGTTTTGTTGTACTTCTCAATTTGTTTATAAGCCGAGTGTGTATTAAAGGTGCTATTTATTGGGGAGGGGCTCTCAGAGATTCCCAAGTTTTGTTTATTCACCAGCAACATTGAGAAAGAAAAGTAAACGAAAAATTCGAGGGGGATAATTTGGGCAGAAGCTTTTTGTGCATCCGGGGCCTACATCGTGGGTCTTAGACTTTAGTTTGGGGGAGAAACCTTGCTGGTTTATAGAGGCTTATTTTAGGCCAAATGTGTTTTTACACTTTTGTACTTGACTTTGAACTTCCGTCGCCTGAGAAAGAAATTTAAGCTGTCATGAGGTATTTTGAGCTTAGCAGGTGACTGTAACTTATGACTTAACGCAATTTTTGTGAGAAAATAAGACACAACCCTCTGGCTGTGTTGGGGGCTTCAGGTAGATTGCTTTAGTTTACTGCACAGGCCTTGCTTTTCCTTGTTGAGACAAAGATTCCATTGCAGAGAAGAGTTTTACTCTTCTCTGCAATGTGTAACTGTTTTACACATTGGTTGTCAGAAGAATATTTGCCACTTTTCAACTGCAAGGCAGCTGAATTCTGCATGTGAACAGAGCACTAGAGATGCTCTATCTTTATATGGTTAGTACCAAGCATAGTTAATCTAGGTCATCTAGATTGGAAATACTACGTTCTATTCCTCTTTCAGGATGAAGGAGGGCACTCTGGAGGGACTGACTAACCTTGATTTCATGTGGCATTTCCTCTGACTTTCAAGACTCACTGTCCTATCATAGAATCTCAGATCGGCTCTATGTTAATATCATAAGTTATAACTCTGGCTTGATATCTGACACCCAAATTGTGGCTTCACCCTTGTTCTTATGTTAGACTTAATGAACAAGTAAGAGATGTGAGCCCTTATTAAATAATGCCATCCCCTTAAGATAGAAATTCAACTAAATGACATTATTACAAACCCAAAGGTAGAAGGAAACAAAAATGCTCAGTGCCTGGAACTGTTTGCCTCTAGTAATAAATTCATTTGCTTAGGAAAACAAGAAGAAACTGTAGTGGTTTGGAAGGTGTACTTCAGTTTTACTGTCAAACTCAGAAGCAGTGAAAGATTAAAAAAATAAAGGAACACAGGCCAATTAAGCTGGAGGAAGAGATTTTAAAAATTTATTCATTTGTGTTAAGGAAGAGTAAAGAAGAAAAGGGCATCTTAAAGATGACGTTTGACCAACATAAAAGGGGGGAAAAAGCAGTACCCAGATTCCAACTGCTCTAAAAGAAGGAAAGACATTTTTGTTATTAGATCAGAAATGATGACTGGGATCCAAACAAATCTAGCAGATAGCAGATCTGATTCCTTCAAGAAAGGCCAAGTCACCGAGGGATGATGACTTCTGAAAGCCATAGGTCCCCACTCAGAGCAGTTGGAGAACCACTCCTTAAAGAGTGGGACAGCTGTACCAAGTGGTTATAAAAAATTGGGGCAGAATTGAGGAAGGAAATCCATGTGAAATATTCAAAGCATTTTTCAGCTGAGTTTCCATGTGACACATCATTGCAGTTGAACCAGGCATTACCTTTGCCCTGAGGGAACTTACTGACCTTTGTCAATACATTTATGAAATGAGGATCCTAAAAGAAAGTTGAGAGAAGATGTGATGAAATCTAGATGTGAGAATCAGAGAACAAGTCCAGGCTTTGATTAAATGTCTGATGGAAGAATATCTCTAGGTGGGGATTATTCATCTCATCAAGAGTAAGGTAGACAAAATTTGAACAATGAATCCAGAACTTCTTGATTTCTTCTCTATGATGATGATGATGATGAAGAATCCAGAGAAGTTATAAAAACTGAACCAGAAAGCAAAGATGAAATAAATGGAAGGGAGGCGCTAAGTTTCAACCAGTAGCATTAGCTCCCACACAGATTAGAGAAGGAAAGTGGCCACTTTAAGAAGTAGATTAAATTGTTAAGCTCAAATAGCTTTCCTGAAAGGAGTGCTGAAATAACAGAGGGAAATTCAGTACCAGTGGTATGTTTCAGTACTTCAGAAAAAAGATGTAGTTGAACAAAAAAGCTACTCAGACGCTGGGACATTTAAAACTGTTTTCCCCAGGGACACAAGCTGCAGAAACATCAAAATCACTTAGTGCAGGAATCTGTTCAGGGTGGATCTTCAGCCAAAACAAATTGGGAATGAAGGGGAACTCTTCTCTAGGGGGTGAGTTGCACTGCCCAAGCAATCCCAGAGCCAGAGGCAGTGAGGCAGCCACTGCGGCACAGGACCGAAAAAGCCTCTTTCTGAGAGGTGGTGCACTTATGTCACTACACAGTATTAGGGGCCCAAGGTTTAATAGGAAAATGGAATTAAGAGGTCCTGGATGTGCTGGATGGGGAAGAAAGGTACTTGAGTTCCTGTGATTGGAGCTGACCCCATTACAGTTATCTAAATGTGCAAGGAGGCAGAAATGCCTCAAATGACACTGTGAGGATGCAGGAAGCATAGATAGATTTTTTTTTTCTCACAAAAATGTAAATGTAGAGAAATGTAAATGAAAGTGCTAAATGCAAGTGTAGTCTCAAAATAACTTCTCGTTCGGAGAATTTTC
Source organism: Balaenoptera borealis (assembly GCF_965194805.1). Classification (NCBI taxonomy): domain Eukaryota; kingdom Metazoa; phylum Chordata; class Mammalia; order Artiodactyla; family Balaenopteridae; genus Balaenoptera; species Balaenoptera borealis. The sequence continues at coordinate 11,247,348 of NC_138877.1, forward strand.
CTCGTTTGGCTTAAGTAAGCAATCCAGACAATTGGTCTTGAATGACAGGCTTCCTACTAGGTTGAATCCAAGAATATTTTCCTTTTTTCCCAGACATCATCAGATTTCTCTTAGGGTCTTGGTAGCCCTGGTTCTGGGAGTGTAATTTTGTAATTGATCTAAGGGCAGGAGAATGGCTTTCTAAACTAGATGGATCTGGAAAAACCCTGTGATAATTCTCTGTGTCCTGTTAACTCTTAGGGTTCTTTAGAAGTGAGGCTCCTGAGGGACTAGGTATTGAATTACTATGACTTCTGGGGCTTCGGAAACTCCAAATCCATTCCAGAGAGGAACTGTTGTAGTTGCTGAATACCGAGGCATAAAAATCCCTTTTGCTTAGCCTCGGTGGAATAACAAATCAGTGAATGGTTTTTGTTTTGTAATTGAACTTTGCGCTTTGAACTTTAACACACAAGAATTTGATTTCAGACTTTAGTTCCCTTGGATTTCAATGTTTTTGAATTTCAACTTGTAAAAGAATTTAGTCTTTGGACTTTAATTTCTTTCTTGGAATTTAATAATAGAGAGGAAATCGTGTTCAAAGTTGAAGCATCTCTTTATAGGTGTTTTATTATCGAAATATCTTCAAGATAGCGTTTAATCTCTGCAGAACCTTTGTCATGCTGTATTGGATAGCATATGTGGACATAATTCGGGGCAGAAAATAAAATAGGGGATACATTTTCAGCTTTTGGTATGGAGTGGATCCAAAGTTGATATATTGAATGTATTCGTCTGACGCATTGCAGATTCTTGTGGGGACGACTTTTAAGCTGCCTGCCACTAGACCCAGGAGGAAACTCAAAAGAGCAGAGACGTGTAGCTTGTGATCTTATGAAGGTGGCCTCATGAAAGGTCTCCCAAGGCAGACAGCTACAACTCTTGCTGACCATAGGCTTTGATGGAAGAAATTTTCACATACTGAGGTATGGGGAAGTCATTCTGGGCTTATAACGTGATTTGGCTTGAATTTTATGCTAAGACAGGCTGTCTTACGGCCTGTCAAACATACATTGTACATCTGCTTTAACCATTAAAGAAAAGAGTGTCACTCATCATCCAGTTATACAAAGAGTTAAATCACAACCCACTGCAGTTGCCCCACTGACAGTGTGCCCTAAGGGGAATTCAGGATGCAAAAAAACAAAACAGGATGAAGCATTCTGTCATTCAGATATATCGGGGGTCCTAGATAGTTAAGGTGCATATCTAAGGAAGAATTTCAGTGACCCCAGATTCTTGCATCTTCCTACACATAGAAAAACACTAAAATCACTAACTTGAGATATCTGTTTTTTGTGATTAGCAGTAATTTTTTACCAAGATATATGCTAGACTACATGTATTTCCCAGCCAAAAAATTCATATATATACTGGCTCTTCCCCTACCTCTTCAGAGCAGTCCCTTGAGAGGTTGTTTCCTGGGCTATAGTCCTCAGTATGGCTTGAATAAAGCTCTCTTCTATTCTTGTTATAGATTTTTTAATTGATTATTTGCATCCACAGCTTCATGCTTAAGCCCAATGAGTTAAGAGAATCAAAATCTGGGGAATGGTCCTCTTTCCCACTTCTGATGCTTTGGTCATGTGAAAGGAGCTCAATTAGTTGTAGGTCTGGGCTTCCCTCTGCCCCATCAATCACCCTGCCTCTGAGGAGATTCTTAGTCTATGAGTCGATTTTGGAGGAATAACAGGGCATGCTCAGCTCAGCTCAGCTCAGCTCCCGTCTTTCTCCTCTTGGAAGTGACCATGAATTCTCCTCCATTATTCCACATGGGGAGTCCTGCCCTGGTCCAGTGCTTCTGTGCCTAGTTGGGTAAGTCTGCCCAATTCTGGACTTCATTATTAGTGAGTCCCAAGATATCAATATAAGCCAGGTCTTCCAACTTGACCTCTATCAGATATAAAAATGATATTTTGGCTTCATCTTTTCTCTTTTGACTCCTGATGTAAACTTTGGTGCTCTGTTAATACCTAGGTTGATTACTTTTTCAGAGTCCTTAATTTCCTAATCTGAAATGCAAGTCAATTCAACAAATATTCAGCACCTACTATATATTACTGTGCCGGGCACCAGGAATACAGAAATAATATCACATTAGATGGTGACTACTTATTTACACACCTAAGTATAATATTAGAAAAAATATGTATATTGTAAAATCACACAAAGGAAGAAGCAATCAGTCTGTCTGGTGGTTTGGAGGTAGGCATCTTTCATGGAGAAGTACATTTTTGAGCAAAATGGCCAAGCAGGGGAAGTATATTTTTAACAGCAAGAACAGGACATAATAAACATGGGCTTATGAAGTACATGTTGTATCAAGATACTAAAAATAGTTGATAATTCCTGAACATAATTTCTTTGATAGGAAATCAGGATGGAGAGGTAGACAGGACTGGATCATGACCATTCAAGAAGCTTAAACTTTGACATTATCTTGTCAATGAGGAGGAGCGTTTGAACAGCCGCACCCCAGAGAGTGATATGGTCAAGTTTACAAAACAGACCAAATGACCTCTAGATTTCTTTTTAGCTTTACAGTTATCTGATTTGTGTCTTGGGCCTTGCTGTAGATGTAGAACATTTACTTCTCAGCTATCCTAAATCAACTCCTTACAACATTGTATTAGGATTAGGTTTGGCTGCATATAACAGAAAAGAAAATAACAGTGGGTTAAACTTGACAGTTTATTTCTCTCATGTAAAAGCAATTTGGTGGGCTAGTCTTGTGGCTTTACAAAATTATTGGTAATCAGGATATACTTCCCACTCTTCATTCTACAAGCCCTAGAGTATGAACTTTGTCCTTATATTTCAAGATGGCAGCTGGAGATGCAGACATCACGGTCATATTCTAGGATGGCAGCAGGACAAAGGAAACTTTAAAGAAGATTTCCTAGAGGTACCTCCTACACTTTTACTTCTCAATGTCTGGGATTTATTTCTGTTGGTCACCTCTGAAGTTGGAGAAAAGCTAGGCATATGATGGCACTGAGTAAAATCCTTTTTTTTTAAAAATCAGAGAAAAAGTGGAAAATGAATATTGGGGTAAGCCATTAGCTGTCTCTGTTTCATTCATAGAAAACTGAGGTATCTCTTTACCTATTTAAGTGGAAATAGAAATGGTAAGCTATCAAATATTGAGAAAGTATTGCTCACAGAATTTATTTTTCTGATTCTAGTTCTTAGTCCTACCTTTTTCTTTAAACTATGGCATCATAACCCCCTGAATTTGAAACTCCATTTATAACACACACCATATGTATCTTCAAGTGCTGAATGCATGCTCAGCAATGGGTGACCATGTCATCCTTCTCTATGTGACTCCTGGCACTTTGGGTAGGCTGTTTTCTTTCTCTGGGATACTTTTCCCTTCCTTACGTCTGCTAATTCTGTGGGGGTTCTGTGTCACTGTTGTTTTGCCTAGAAGGGTAGGTTAGGACTCCTCCCTTGTCATAATGGCTATAGTAATTTGTTGTAATAACTTCTTCATTGTCAGTCTTTCTAGTTGGAAGTCAGTGAAGACAGTGAGCAGCTGCATCTGTTTTGTTCTCTGCTCTAGCTGTCTAGTACAATGCCTAGAAAATATAGGTGCTTAATATATTTGTTGAAGGGATAAATGGGCAAAAATTAAGTGACTGAACCCAGTTGAAAGGGTATTATCATTGAAAGTTATCATTGCTATGAAACTATGTAGTATGGTATTAATTATGCAGTGGTGACAAATTTGGGTGTGCAAAAAAGTAATCATTTTTCTCCAACTCAGACTAACATTGACGTTGAGCTCCTCATTCCCCTTGGAGATTTAATCTCAGCCAATTCATGGTAGACTCAGTCAAATTATGGCTTTCTTAGTCAATTCAGAGGCTTATTTTTCCCCCCAGTCAGTTCAGGATTCCTCCTCTGAGATTGCCTCTCAATTGTGGGGAAGTTCCATTACCTCAAGGCATGGAGAAGAGACTACACTTGGGACGTTCTCTGCCTAGGCTGGCACCTGGCAAATGTATCATTCTACCTGTTTCCTGGGGTCTGTGACTGTGTGGTGTCTGCTGAGGCATTGGGGTTCCCATTGGTCTCCAGTTACTGTGCTCCCTTCAGCCACTGGGATGTGATGAGTGTGCAAGCTCTTTTTTAGTGACCACCCCCCTTTGTCTCTCAGGGAGGCACAGGCAGAATTGTGCTCTGTGGAGCTTTCTCAGGTGCCTTGGTATAGACTCCTCATGCCACCATCTCTACCCACTGTCACCTTGCCACAGTGATACAGGGACCCCTTTAAGGCTTACCTCTTGCATAGTCTCTAGTAGAAGTGGGGCCTTCTCCCCCACTGGTCTCCTCTATGCTCAGATCCCCAAATCTATCTGGGATTCTTTGCCCCTCACCCCCTCCCAAGAGTTTTGGCCCTGATGATGATGGTTAGAGGGCAGACTCTCTTTTCAGAGACCTACACCATCTAACTCTATGGCTTTCTCTCATATCCTACACTTCTCTCTTCCTTATAAATTGTAATCCCTTCTAAACTACTTTGGCTAATTTCACATGCTTTCAAGTTTATTGTTCATGACATAAATGAAATGCCACAAATACATCATGATTTTGATACTCAGAAGTCAGACTTTTGAGACTCAAAAATAAATAAAATAACTTTTTGCATTGTCTTTGCTGCAAGTTTCAAAAGTCTGCTTTAAAACTCGGAAGCTGAGGATGAACTATTTCCATCTGCCCTCTCATCCTTTCCCTGAGACAAAGCCTACACGCCTAAAAGAGAGGGTCATGGAGCAAAATAAGAATTTTGAGGAAAAAAAATAGATGGGTTAATAACAAATTAACCCAATATATAATAAGGACAATTGATAATCACTCTAATGCTGCAAAATAATAGAATAGTAAAATAATGTTATAATGGAAAACTATAAAATCATTGAATATTTAGAAGTATTTTTAATAATACAAAAATCTTTATGTTTTAACGAGTGAAGAGACGGATATATAAAAGTATGTACAAAGATCACAACATTATAAAACTACTCGGAGCGCATAGTCGTGAGGAAAAGAAGCATAATTTTAGCATAATTTTGGGTAGTAGGACTATGCATAATTCCTGTTTTTTACATTTTCTAATATTTCCCTCTAAGGAATGTGAATTATGTTTATAATCACATTATATATTATATATATATATGCATATACATGTATGTATTTACAGTTTGACATAAATAATAAAATTTCCTATAGACAGTCCAGGCAAACAGCATCCCTTATATAATGATGGCTAAATAAGACTATATCTATCTTTAGATATATTTTTGTACTCTATCTGTACATATATTTTTTGGATGAGGGAAAAGAGCCAGGGGGGAAAGCTGAAGTAGCCAGGTTCCCCACAAGAAAATCAAGGGAACAACAATGTGGAGGAGGAGGATAGAAGTCCATGACTGCTTGCAGTTGGGGTGGGGGCTGCCATCAGACACTTGCTCAGATGCAGACAGATTTTGCTGTCTGCTACCACACAAACACATTTTAAGATGTATTCTACATTATAGACCTCTAAATATTTGAATTAGCTATTGTATTTCTCCTTAACTGTCCCCCTCTCCAAACTAGACATTTCCAGGTGCTGCAAATTTTCATCCTGTGACTTGGTCTTCAGAGTCCTTTTTCTGTTGGTTGCTTGTCTCTGGATGGGCGTCTCCTTATCCCTCAGCTTCTTAAAGTGACACTTGACTCCATATGTGGTCCAGGCAGCTCTGAGGATAGAGAAACTCCTTGTTCTTTCCCTCTAGGCTAAAGCAAGGAGAGAAGAAAGAAAAATGAGATGTGTTATGTTTCTGTCTCTGGCATGATTCCCAGTCAAGATTTTCCTAAAATCAGGGGGAGGTTACTTCGGCAACAACAATTTTTTAAATTAATTAATTAATTAATTAATTAATTAATTAATTAATTTTCGGCTGGGTTGGATCTTTGTTGCTGCCCGCGGGCTTTCTCTAGTTGTGGCGAGCGGGGCCTACTCTTCGTTGCGGTGCGTGGGCTTCTCATTGCAGTGGCTTCTCTTGTTGCGGAGCACGGGCTCTAGGCTTGCGGGCTTCAGTAGTTGTGGCTCGTGGGCTCAGTAGTTGTGGCTCGCAGGCTCTACAGTGCAGGCTCAGTAGTTGTGGCGCACGGGCTTAGTTGCTCCGTGGCATGTGGGATCTTCCCAGACCAGGGCTTGAACCCGTGTCCCCTGCATTGTCAGGCGGATTCTTAACCACTGTGCCACCAGGGAAGCCCTGGCAACAACAATTTAATGGGCCTTTAAATAACCTCCTCCTGGGAGATCCCTGGTGGTGCAGTGGTTAAGAATCTGCCTGCCAATGCAGGGGATACAGGCTCGAGCCCTGGTCTGGGAAGATCCCATGTGCCATGGAACAGCTAAGCTTGTATGCCACAACTACTGAGCCTGCACACTATAGCCCACAAGGCACAACTACTGAGCCCATGTGCCTAGAGCCTGTGCTCCGCAAGAAGAGAAGCCACCACAATGAGAAGCGCGTGCACCACAATGAGGAGTAGCCCCCACTCGCCGTAACTAGGGAAAGACTGCGGGCAGCAACGAAGACCCAGTGCAGCCAGAAATAAATTAATTAATTAATTAAAAAAATGAAAATTAAAAAAAAAAAAAAAACCTCCTCCTGCTTAGTGATACTTCATTTTCATAAAATAAGCAAGCCCTGCAGTGACTTCTTAAAGTAGCCATAAACCTTTTCTTTTCTCTCTCATTATTTAAGAAACATATTCAAACAAATCATATAATATTTAAAAACATGTTGCCGAGATTGGTTCAAGATGGCGGAGTAGAAGGACTGTGCGCTCAGTCGCTCTTGCGAGAGCATCGGAATCACAACTAACTGCTGAACAATCATTGAAAGGGAGACACTGGAACTCACCAAAAAAGATACCCCACATCCAAAGACAAAGGAGAAGCTGCAATGAGACGTTAGGAGGGGTGCAATCACAATAAAATCAAATCCCATAACAGCTGGGTGGGTGACTCACAAACTGGAGAACAATTATACCACAGAAGTCCAGCCACTGGAGTGAAGGTTCTGAGCCCCACGTCAGGCTTCCCAACCTGGGGGTCCAGCAATGGGAGGAGGAATTCCCAGAGAATCAGACTTTGAAAGCTAGCAGGATTTGATTGCAGGACCTCGACAGGACGGGGGGAAACAGAGACTCCAGTCTTGGAGGGCACACACAAAGTAGTGTGCACATCAGGACCCAGGGGGAAGGAGCATTGACCCCATAGGAGACTGAACCAGACCTACCTGCTAGTGATGGAGGGTCTCCTGCAGAGGCGGGGTGTGGCTGTGGCTCACCACAGGGACAGGGACACTGGCAGCAGAAGTTCTGGGCAGTACTCCTTGGCGTGAGCCCTCCCAGAGTCTGCCATTAGCCCCACCAAAGAGCCTGGGTAGGCTCCAGTGTTGGGTCGCCTCAGGCCAAACAACCAACACGGAGGGAACTCAGCCCCACCCATCAGGAGACAAGCAGATTAGTTTTACTGAGCTCTGCCCACCAGAGCAACGGCCGGCTCTACCCACCACCAGTCCCTCCCATCAGGAAGCTTACACAAGCCCCTTAGATAGCCTCATCTACCACAGGGCAGACAGCAGAAGCAAGAAGAACTGCAATTTTGCAGCCTGTGGAATGAAAACCACATTCACAGAAAGACAGACAAAATGAAAAGGCAGAGGACTATGTACCAGATGAAGGAACAAGATAAAACCCCAGAAAAACAGCTAAATGAAGTGGAGATAGGCAATCTTCCAGAAAAGGAATTCAGAATAATGATAACGAAGATGATCCAGGATCTCAGAAAGAGAATGGAGGCAAAGATGAGAAGATGGAAGAAATGTTTAACAAAGACCTAGAAGAATTAAAAAACAAACAGAGATGAACAATACAATAACTGAGATGAAAAATACACTAGAAGGAATCAATAGCAGAATAACTGAGGCAGAAGAACAGATAAGTGACCTGGAAGACAGAATGGTGGAAATCACTGCTGCAGAACAGAATAAAGAAAAAAGAATGAAAAAAAATGAGGACAGCCTAAGAGACCTCTGGGACAACATTAAATGCACCAACATTCGCATTATAGGGGTCCCAGAAGGAAAAGAGAGAGAAAGGACCTGAGAAAATATTTGAAGAGATTATAGTCGAAAACTTCCCTAACATGGGAAAGGAAACAGCCACCAAAGTCCAGGAAGCACAGAGAGTCCCAGGCAGGATAAACCCAAGGAAAAACACTCTGAGATACATAGTAATCAAATTGACAAAAATTAAAGACAAAGAAAAATTATTAAAAGCAACAAGGGAAAAAAGACAAATAATATATAAGGGAACTCCCATAAGGTTAACAGCAGATTTCTCAGCAGAAACTCTACAAGCCAGAAGGGACTGGCACCATATATGTAAAGTGATGAAAGGGAAGAACCTACAACCAAGATTACTCTACCTGGCAAGGATCTCATTCAGATTTGCCAGAGAAATCAAAAGAATTACAGACAAGCAAAAGCTAAAAGAATTCAGCCGCATAAAACCAGCTCTACAACAAATGTTAAAGGAACATCTTTAAGTGGGAAACACAGGAGAAGAAAAGGACCTACAAAAACAAACCCAAAACGATTAAGAAAATGGTAATAGGAGCATACATATTGATAATTACCTTAGATGTGAATGGATTAAATGCTGCAACCAAAAGACACAGGCTGGCTGAATGGATACAAAAACAATACCCACATATATGTTGTCTACAAAAGACCCATTTCAGACCTAGGGACACATACAGACTGATAGTGAGGGGATGGAAAAATATATTCCATGCAAATGGAAATCAAAAGAAACCTGTAGTAGCAATACTCATATCAGATAAAATAGACTTTAAAATAAAGAATGTTAGAAGAGACAAGGAAGGATACTACATAATGATCAAGGGTCAAGGGGTCAATCCAAGAAGAAGATATAACAATTATAAATATATATGCACCCACCATAGGAGCACCTGTATACTAAGGCAAATGCTAACAGCAATAAAAGAGGAAATCGACAGTAACACAATAATAGTGGGGGACTTTAACACCTCACTTACACTAATGGACAGATCATCCAGACAGAAAATTAATAAGGAAACAAGTTTTAAATGACACAATAGACCAGATAGATTTAATTGATATTTATAGGACATTCCATCCTAAAACAGCAGATTACACTTTCTTCTCAAGTGCACACAGAACATTCTCCAGGATAGATCACATCTTGGGTCACAAATCAAGCCTCAGTAGATTTAAGAAAATTGAAATCATATCAAGCATCTTTTCTGACCACAATGCTATGAGATTAGAAATTAATTACAGGGAAAAAAACACAAACACATGGAGGCTAAACAATACTTTACTAAGTAACCAAGAGATCACTGAAGAAATAAAAGAGGAAAGGAAAAGATACCTAGAGACAAATGACAATGAAAACACGACGATCTGAAACCTATGGGATGCAGCAAAAGCAGTTCTAAGAGGGAAGTTTATAGCAATACAATCCTACCTCAAGAAACAAGAAAAACTCCTCAACCTCTTCCAGAAAGTTGCAGAGGAAGGAACACTGCCAAACTTATTCTTTGAGGCCACCATCACCCTAATACCAAAACCAGACAGAGGTACTACAAAAAAAAGAAAATTACAGATCAATATCACTGATGAATAGAGATGCAAGAATCCTCAACAAAATACTAGCAAACAGAATCCAACAACACATTAAAAGGATCATACACCATGATCAAGTGGGACTTATCCCAGGGATGCAAGGATTCTTCAATACATGCAAATCAATCAATGTGATACACCATATTAACAAACTGAAGAATAAAAACCATATGATCATCTCAGTAGATGCAGGGAAAGCTTTTGACAAAATTCAACACCTATTTATGATAAAAACTCTCCAGAAAGTGGGCACAGAGGGAACCTACCTCAACATAATAAAGGCCATATATGAAAACTCACAGCAAACATCATTCTCAGTGGTGAAAAACTGAAAGCATTTCCTCTAAGATCAGGAGCAAGACAAGGATGTCCACTCTCGCCGCTATTATTCAACATAGTTTTGGAAGTCCTAGCCATGGCAATCAGAGAAAAAAAAGAAATACAAGGAATACTAATTGGAAAAGAAGTAAAACTGTCAGTGTTTGCAGATCACATGACACTGTACGTAGAGAATCCTAAAGATGCCACCAGAAAACTGCTAGATCTAATCAGTGAATTAGGTAAAGTTGCAGGATACATAATTATTGCACAGAAATCTCTTGCATTCGTATACACTAACAATGAGAGATCAGAAAGAGAAATAAGGAAACAATCCCATTCACCACTGCAACAAAAAGAATAAAATATCTAGGAATAAACCTACCTAAGGAGGTAAAAGACCTGTACTCAGAAATCTATAAGACACTGATGAAAGAAATCAAAGATGACACAAACAGATGGAGAGATATACCATGTTCTGGGATTGGAAGAATCAACATTGTGAAAATGACTATATTACCCAAAGCAATCTACAGATTCAATGCAATCCCTATCAAATTACCAATGGCATTTCTTATAGAACTAGAACAAAAAATCTTAAAATTTGTATGGAGACACAGAAGATCCCAAATAGCCAAAGCAATATTGAGGGGAAAAAACAGAGCTGGAGGAATCAGACTCCCTGACTTCAGACTATCTACAAAGCTACAGTAATCAAGACAATATGGTACTGGCACAGAAACAGAAATATAGATCAATGGAGCAGGATAGAAAGCCCAGAGATAAACCCACACACCTATGGTCAACTAATCTATGACAAAGGAGGCAAGGATATACAATGGAGAAAAGACAGTCTCTTCAATAAGTGGTGCTGGGAAAACTTGACAGCTGCATGTAAAAGAATGAAATTAAAGCACTCCCTAACACCATAAACAAAAATAAACTCCAATTTGATTAAAGACCTAGATGAAAGATCGGACACTATAAAACTCTTAGAGGAAAACATAAGAAGAACACTCTTTGACATAAATCACAGCAAGATCTTTTTTGACCCACCTCCTAGAGAAATGGAAATAAAAACAAAAATAAACAAATGGGACCTAATGAAACTTCAAAGCTTTTGCACATCAAAGGAAACCATAAACAACATGAAAAGACAACCCTCAGAATGGGAGAAAATATTTGCAAACGAATCAACTGACAAAGGCTTAATCTCCAAAATATATAAACAGCTCATGTAGCTCAATACCAAAAAAAACAAACAACCCAATCCAAAAATGGGCAGAAGACCTAAATAGACATTTCTCCAAAGAAGACATATAGATGGCCAAGAGGCACATGAAAAACTGCTCAACATCACTAATTATTAGAGAAATGCAAATCAAAACTACAGTGAGGTATCATCTCACAAAGGTTACAATGGGCATCATCAGAAAATATACAAACAACTAATGCTGGAGAGGGTGTGGAGAAAAGGGAACCCTTTTGCACTGTTGGTGGGAATGTAAATTGATACAGCCACTATGGAAAACAGTATGGAGGTTCCTTAAAAAACTAAAAGTAGAATTACCATATGATGCAGCAATCCCACTACTGCGCATATACCCAGAGAAAACCATAATTCAAAAAAGACACATGCACCTGAATGTTCACTGCGGCACTATTTGCAATAACCAGGTCATGGAAGCAACCTAAATGCCCATTGACAGATGAATGGATAAAGAAGATGTGGTACATATATACAATGGAATATTACTCAGCCATACAAAGGAACAAAATTGGGTCATTTGTAGAGATGTGGATGGACCTAGCGACTGTCATACAGAGTGAAATAAGTCAGAAAGAGAAAAACAAATATCATATATTAATGCATGTATGTGGAATCTAGAAAAATGGTACAGATGAACCAGTATGCAGGGCAGAAATAGAGACAGATGTAGAGAACAAACGTATGGACACCAAGGGGGGAAAAGTGGGTGGTTGGAGGGGGTGGTGGTGGGATGAATTGGGAGATTGGGATTGACATATATACACTAATATGTATGAAATAGATAACTAATAAGAACCTGCTGTATAAAAAATAAATAAATATTTAGAGAAAATGACATGTTGCCTCATAAGTGAAATATAGCAGTTAAAGGCTGTCTGTTAATTTCAAGATTTGTTTGAGTAGTGATAATAAGCTTGATTTTAATGTGGCATTGAATTAATAATATCAGTAAAGTGGTCTCTTTTTTAACCAGCAAACTAATTGTTGCTGATTGCAGGATGGCTTTGCAAAGGGAAGAATTATGACATTTCATGTTTGAAATAACATGTAGAATCACTGCAGTTCTTTGCTATGGAGGCAATTCATTTTGTAAGGACAAACACAACTCCCCTTCGAAGCTCCAAAAATGATTTTTCACTTAGCAGTCTCTTCCCAGCTCCAACTGTGCCACACAAAAGTACTGTAACCAGTTACAGTTGGTGATCTTTACAGTAAAAGTAACCCTGAAAAGGTAAGAAATTGTTTTTATGAGTAGTAGAGATGCCTATTCTGGAGGCTCTATAAAACATTAACTTTTACTTTAGGTGTAGAAAAGTGCCTGCAAGAATATGCTTCTTGCTATTTTATATGTTATCATATGAAAAGGTACTCCACAGGGTTACTGGAAAAGTGCTGTCAAACAGTGTTATTGATTTATTTAGTTCTACACATCTAACCTTTGGACATTTTAAGATGAAGTGCTTGTCCTTTCAATTAATCAAAAATGTTGTTCCCTTCCAGTTAGCTAGGTCACTCAGGTCTCTATTCAGTCAGCATTTTCCCCCAGTTCTTTGGCTGATTTCCATTACTGAAGAATTAGGTCTGGTAATTAAATCCAATCTCAATCTCAGCAAAGTTTTTTCAGGCAGTTTATTTAGGTTCTATGCAAAATGGAATCCCTTAGGGACAGAGAATTAATATGTTGCGAAGTATAATTGCCGTGAAATATATTGAACAGTTATTTTTGGACCTTCAATGTCTTTATGCAAAGTTTTGCATTTGTAGCTCCCATCCTTTATAATTAGACATGTTCATGTATTTTCTACTGACTTTCTACATCAATAAGCTGCTTTTGTCAATGATTTTGTATAAATCAGTATGTTTCCCACTGATTCATATATACACATACACATATCAAAATATTTAAAAAATGAGACACAAGTATGAAAAGGTTAAAAATGAACATATAAATATATAATACTTATAGCTATGCATTATATATTTATATATTTTTAACATTCTATATTTTGATATATATCTATTTTTGTTTTTGTTTTTCGCAAGCTTTTTTTTTTAACATCTTTATTGGAGTATAATTGCTTTACAATGCTGTGTTACTTTCAGCTTTATAACAAAGTGAATCAGTTATACATAAACATATGTCCTCATATCTCTTCCCTCTTGCGTCTCCCTCCCTCCCACCCTCCCTATCCCACCCCTCTAGGTGGTCACAAAGCACCGAGCTGATCTCCCTGTGCTATGCGGCTGCTTCCCACTAGCTATCTATTTTATGTTTGGTAGTGTATATATGTCCATGCCACTCTCTCACTTTGTCCCAGCTTACCCTTCCCCCTCCCCGTATCCTCAAGTCCATTCTCTAGTAGGTCTCTGTCTTTATTCCCATCTTGCCACTAGGTTCTTCATGACCTTCTTTTTTTTTTTTTAAGATTCCATATATATGTGTTAGCATACTGTATTTTTCTCTTTCTGACTTCATGCTGTATGACAGACTCTAGGTCCATCCACCTCACTACAAATAACTCAATTTCGTTTCCTTTTATGGCTGAGTAATATTCCATTCTATATATGTGCCACATCTTCTTTATCCATTCATCTGTTGATGGACACTTAGGTTGCTTCCATGTCCTGGCTATTGTAAACAGAGCTGCAATGAACATTGTGCTACATGACTCTTTTTGAATTATGGTTTTCTCAGGGTATATGTCCAGTAGTGGGATTGCTGGGTCATATGGTAATTCTATTTTTAGTTTTTTAGGGAACCTCCATACTGTTCTCCATAGTGGCTGTATCAATTTACATTCCCACCAACAGTGCAAGAGGGTTCCCTTTTCTCCACACCCTCTCCAGCATTTATTGTTTGTAGATTTTTTGATGATGGCCATTCTGAGGTGTGAGGTAATACTTCATTGTAGTTTTGATTTGCATTTCTCTAATGATTAGTGACGTTGAGCATCCTTTCATGTGTTTGTTGGAAATCTGTATATCTTCTTTGGAGAAATGTCTATTTAAGTCTTCTTCCCATTTTTGGATTGGGTTGTTTGTTTTTTTGATATGGAGCTGCATTAGCTACTTGTATATTTTGGAGATTAATCCTTTGTCAGTTGCTTCATTTGCAAATATTTTCTCCCATTCTGAAGGTTGTCTTTTCGTCTTGTTTATGGTTTCCTTTGCTGTGCAAAAGCTTTTAAGTTTCATTAGGTCCCATTTGTTTATTTTCGTTTTTATTTCCATTTCTCTAGGAGGTAGGTCACAAAGGATCTTGCTGTGATTTATGTCATAGGGTGTTCTGCCTATGTTTTCCTCTAAGAGCTTTATAGTGTCTGGCCTTACATTTAGGTCTTTACTCCATTTTGAGTTTATTTTTGTGTATGGTGTTAGGGAGTGTTCTAATTTCATTCTTTTACATGTAGCTGTCCAGTTTTCCCAGCACCACTTATTGAAGAGGCTGTCTTTTCTCCATTGTATATTCTTGCCTCCTTTATCAAAGATAAGGTGACCATATGTGCGTGTGTTTATCTCTGGGCTTTCTATCCTGTTCCATTGATGTATATTTCTGTGCCAGTATATTTGTGCCAGTACCATACTGTCTTGATTACTGTAGCTTTGTAGTATAGTCTGAAGTCAGGGAGCCTGATTCTTCCAGCTCCATTTTTCTTTCTCAAGATTGCTTTGGCTATTCAGAGTCTTTTGTGTTTCCATACAAAGTGTGAAATTCTTTGTTGTAGTTCTGTGAAAAATGCCATTGATAGTTTGATAGGGATTGCATTGAATTTGTAGATTGCTTTGGGTAGTATAGTCATTTTCACAATGTTGATTCTTCCAGTGCAAGAACATGGTCTATCTCTCCATCTGTTTGTACCCTCTTTAATTTCTTTCATCAGTGTCTTATAGTTTTCTGCATACAGGTCTTTTGTCTCCTTAGGTAGGTTTATTCCTAGGTATTTTATTATTTTTGTTGCAGTGGTAAATGGGAGTGTTTCCTTCATTTCTCTTTCAGATTTTTCATCACTAGTGTATAGGAATGCAAGAGATTTCTGTGCATTAATTTTGTATCCTGCTACTTTAGCAAATTCATTGATTAGCTCTAGTAGTTTTCTGGTAGCATCCTTAGGATTCTCTATGTATAGTATCATGTCATCTGCAAATAGTGACAGTTTTACTGAGAGTGGGCAACCTTGTCTTTTTCCTGATCTTAGAGGAAACGGTTTCTGTTTTTCACCATTGAGAACGATGTTGGCTGTATGTTTGTCATATGGCCTTTATTATGTTGAGGTAATGCCTACTTTCTATGCCTATTTTCTGGAAGGTTTTTATCATAAATGGGTGTTGAATTTTGTCAAAAGCTTTTTCTGCATCTATTGAGATGATCATATGGTTTTTATCCTTCAGTTTGTTAATATGGTATATCACGTTGATTGATTTATGTATATTGAAGAATCCTTGCATTCCTGGGATAAACCCCACTTGATCATGGTGTATGATCCTTTTAATGTGCTGTTGGATTCTGTTTGCTAGTATTTTCTTGAGGATTTTTGCATCTGTGTTCATCAGTGATATTGGCCTGTAGTTTTCTTTCTTTGTGACATCTTTGTCTGGTTTTGGTATCAGGGTGATGATGGCCTCATAGAATGAGTTTGGGAGTGTTCCTACGTCTGCTATATTTTGGAAGAGTTTGAGAAGGATAGGTGTTAGCTCTTCTCTAAATGTTTGATAGAATTCGCCTGTGAAGCCATCTGGTCCTGGTTTCAATTTCAGTTTCAATTTCAGTGTTTGTGATTGGTCTGTGTATATTTTCTTTTTCTTCCTGCTTCAGTCTTAGAAGGTTGTGCATTTCTAAGAATTTGTCCATTTCTTCCAGGTTGTCCACTTTATTGGCATATAGTTGCTTTTAGTAATCTCTCATGATCCTTTGTATTTCTGCAGTGTCAGCTGTTACTTCTCCTTTTTCATTTCTAATTCTATTGATTTGAGTCTTCTCCCTTTTTTTCGTGATGAGTCTCGTTAATGGTTTATCAATTTTGTTTATTTTCTCAAAGAATCAGCTTTTAGTTTTATTGATCTTTGCTATCGTTTCCTTCATTTCTTTTTCATTTATTGCTGATCTGATCTTTATGATTTCTTTCCTTCTGCTAACTTTGGGGGATTTTTTGTTCTTTCTCTAATTGCTTTAGGTGTAAGGTTAGATTGTTTATTTGAGATGTTTCTTGTTTCTTAAGGTAGGATTGTATTGCTATAAACTTCCGTTTTAGAACTGCTTTTGCTGCATCCCATAGGTATTGGGTCATCATGTTTTCATTGTCATCTGTTTCTAGGTATTTTTTGATTTCCTCTTTTATTTCTTCAGTGATCTCTTGGTTATTAAGTAGTGTATTGTTTAGCCTCCATGTGTTTGTATCTTTTACAGATTTTTTCCTGTAATTGATATCTAGTCTTATAGCATTGTGTTCGGAAAAGATACTTGATATGATTTTAATTTTCTTAAATTTACCAAGGCTTGCTATGTGACGCAAGATATGATCCATCCTGGAGAATGTTCCATGAGCACTTGAGAAGAATGTGTAACTGTTGTTTTTGGATGGAATGTCCTATAAATATCAATTAAGTCCATCTTGTTTAATGTATCATTTAAAGCTGTGTTTCCTTATTTATTTTCATTTTGGATGATCTGTCCATTGGTGAAAGTGGAATGTTAAAGTCTCCTACTATGATTGTGTTACTGTCGATTTCCCCTTTTATGGCTGTTAGTATTTGCCTTATGTATTGAGGTGCTCCTATGTTGGATGCATAAATATTTACAATTGTTATATCTTCTTCTTGGATTGGTCCCTTGATCATTATGTAGTGTACTTCTGTGTCTCTTGTAATATTCTTTATTTTAAAGTCTGTTTTGTCTGATGTGAGAATTGCTACTCCAGCTTTCTTTTGATTTCCATTTGCATGGAATATCTTTTTCCATCCCCTCACTTTCAGTCTGTATGTGTCCGTAGGTCTGAGGTGGGTCTCTTGTAGACAGCATATATATGGGTCTTGTTTTTGTATCCATTCTATCCAGTCTATGTCTTTTGGTTGGAGCATTCAATCCATTTACATTTAAGGTAATTATCGATTTGTATGTTCCTATTACCATTTTCTTAGCTGTTTTGGGTTTGTTATTGTAGGTCTTTACCTTCTCTTGTGTTTCCTGCCTAGAGAAGTTCCTTTAGCATTTTTTGTAAAGCTGGTTTGTTGGTGCTGAATTCTCTTAGCTTTTGCTTGTCTGTAAAGGTTTTAATTTCTCCATCAAATCTGAATGAGATCCTTGCTGGGTAGAGTAATCTTGATTGTAGTTTTTTCTCCTTCATCACTTTAAATATGTCCTGCTACTCCCTTCTGGGTTGCAGAGTTTCTGCTGAAAGATCAGCTGTTAACCTTATGGGGATTCCCTTGCGTGTTATTTGTTGTTTTTCCCTTTCTCCTTTTAATATTTTTTCTTTGTAGTTAATTTTTGATAGTTTGATTAATATGTGTCTTGGCATGTTTCTTGTTGGATTTATCCTGTATGGGACTCTTTGTGCTTCCAGGACTTGATTAACTGTTTCCTTTCCCATATTAGGGAAAATTTCAACTATAATCTCTTCAAATATTTTCTCAGTCCCTTTCTTTTTCTCTTGTCTTTCTGGGACCCCTATAATTCGAATGTTGGTGCGTTTAATGTTGTCCCAGAGGTCTCTGAGACTGTCCTCATTTCTTTTCGTTCTTTTTTCCTTATTCTGCTCTGTGGTAGTTATTTCCCCTATTTTATCTTCCAGGTCACTTATCCGTTCTTCTGCCTCTGTTATTCTGCTATTGATCCCTTCTAGAGAATTTTTAATTTCATTTATTGTGTTGTTCATCACTGTTTGTTTGCTCTTTAGTTCTTCTAGTTCCTTGTTAAACGTTTCTTGTATTTTCTGCATTCTGTTTCCAAGATTTTGGATCATCTTTACTATCATTATTCTGAATTCTTTTTCAGGTAGACTGCCTATTTCGTCTTCATTTGTTAGGTCTGGTGGGTTTTTGCCTTGCTTCTTCATCTGCTGTGTGTTTCTCTGTCTTCTAATTTTGCTTAACTTACTGTGTTTGGGGTCTCCTTTTCGCAGGCTGCAGGTTCGTAGTTCCCGTTGTTTTTGGTGTCTGTCCCCAGTGGCTAAGGTTGGTTCAGTGGGTTATGTAGGCTTCCTAGTGGAGGGGACTAGTGCCTGTGTTCTGGTGGATGAGGCTGGATCTTGTCTTTCTGGTGAGCAGGTCCATGTCTGGTGGTGTCTTTTGGCATGTCTGTGGCCTTATTATGATTTTAGGCAGCCTCTCTGCTAATGGATGGGGTTGTGTTCCTGTCTTGCTAGTTGTTTGGCATAGGGTGTCCAGCACTATAGCTTGCTGGTCGTTGAGTAGGGCTGGGTCTTGGCGTTGAGATGGAGATCTCTGGGAGATTTTTGCCGTTTGATATTACATGGAGCTGGGAGGTCTGCTGTGGACCAGTGTCCTGAACTTGGCTCTCCCACCTCAGACGCACAGCCCTGACACCTGGCTGGAGCACCAAGAGCCTGTCATCCACATGGCTCAGAGTAAAAGGGAGAGAAAAGAGAAAGAAAGAAGGAAGAAAATAAAATAAAATAAAGTTGTTAAAATAAAAAATAATTATTAAAATTTTTTTTAAGTAATAAAAAAAAAAAAAACAGAAAGAAGAGAGCAACCAAACCAAAAAACAAATCCACCAATGATAAGAAGTGCAAAAACTATACTAAAAAAACCAAAAACAAAAATGGACAGACAGAACCCTAGGACCAATGGTAAAAGCAAAGTTATAAAGACAAAACCACACACAGTAGCATACACATACACACTCATAAAAAGAGAAAAAGGTAAATATATATATATATATATATCGTCGCTCCCGAAGTCCACCTCCTCAATTTGGGATGATTTGTTGTCTATTCGGGTATTCCACAGATGCAGGGTACATCAAGTTGATTGTGGAGATTTAATCCTCTGCTCCTGAGGCTGCTGGGAGAGATTTCCCTTTCTCTTCTTTGTTCGCACAGCTCCCGGGGTTCAGCTTTGGATTTGGCCCCGCCTCTGTGTGTAGGTCGCCTGAGGGCTTCTGTTCTTCACTTAGACAGGACTGGGTTAAAGGAACAGCTGATTCGGGGGCTCTGACTCACTCAGGCCGGGGGGAGGGAGGGAGGGGTACTGATGTGGGGCGAGCCTGCAGCGGCAGAGGCTGGCGTGACGTTGCACCAGCTTGAGGTGCACCGTGCGTTCTCCCGGGGAAGTTGTCCCTGGATCACGGGACCCTGGCAGTGGCGGTCTGCACAGGCTCCCGGGAGGGGAGGTGTGGATAGCGACCTGGGCTTGCACGCAGTCTTTTTGGTGGCTGCAGCAGCAGCCTTAGTGTCTCATACACGTCTCTGGTGGCTCGCGCCCGTCTCTGGAGCTCCTTTAAGCGGTGCTCTGAATACCCTCTCCTTGCACATGCACCAGGAAACAGAGGCAAGAAAAACTCTCTTGCCTCTTCGGCAGCTCCAGACTTTTTCTTGGACTCCCTCCCAGCTAGCTGTGGTGCGCTAGCCCCCTTCAGGCTGTGTCCATGCAGCCAACCCCAGTCCTCTCCCTGGGATCTGACCTCCAAAGCCCGAGCCTCAGCTCCCAGCCCCCGCCCATCCCAGCAGGTGATCCGACAAGCCTCTCGGGCTGGTGAGTGCTGGTTGGCACCGATCCTCCGTGCGGGAATCTCTCCGCTTTGCCCTCCGCACCCCTGTGGCTGCACTCTCCTCCGTGGCTCCGAAGCTTCCCCCTTCCGCCACCCGCAGTCTCCGCCCACGAAGGGGCTTCCTAGTGTGTGGAAACCTTTCCTTCTTCACAG
The DNA here is from genome assembly GCF_965194805.1 of Balaenoptera borealis. Classification (NCBI taxonomy): domain Eukaryota; kingdom Metazoa; phylum Chordata; class Mammalia; order Artiodactyla; family Balaenopteridae; genus Balaenoptera; species Balaenoptera borealis. The sequence goes on from NC_138877.1 coordinate 11,267,593, forward strand.
CTCCCTCCCACTGGTGCAGGTCCCATCCTTATTCTTTTGTCTCTGTTTTTTCTTTTTTCTTTTGCCCTACCCAAGTACGTGGGGAGTTTCTTACCTTTTGGGAGGTCTGAGGTCTTCTGCCAGCGTTCAGTAGGTGTTCTGTAGGAGTTGTTCCACATGTAGATGTATTTCTGATGTATTTGTGGGAGGAAGGTGATCTCCACGTCCTACTCTTCTGCCATCTTGAAGCTCCGCCTGATGTATGTCTATCTTGATGTACATATTTTGATACATATCTTCTGTAGTTGTGTCTTAAATTTCTGAGTAGTTTGATCAAATCTCTTCTTGTGACTGGCAATTTAATGTCCTGAAATTAGATAGGGAGTAGGAAAATCAGGGTCCAAAAATATAATGAGGGTTGCTGTTTTGAAGTCACCTCTAAGGTCATCTTATTTAGTTCATTCCTCAGGCTTCCAGCTCTACAATTTCATCATAGAATGGAATTTACAAATTGCTTCCCAATGCTGTGCGATTCTATTATTTGTAATAAATTCTTACATGAATTTTTCAGGAAAGCTTGTAAAAATGACTTCCTAGAGGTCCTTAAGGATAGTGTTTCCCGCAGAGAACTTTGGTTTGTTTTTTCAGTTAGTTGGTTTTGATTTTGTATCTAGGAATATTTAGAATGACGTTCCTTCCAATCACAAACTCCTTTTTACTGATAGATTATTTTTTGTCATAGTATGTATAACCACATTGCTATGGGCTGAATGTTTGTGTCCCCCCCCCCCCCCAAATTCATATGTTGAAATCTAATCCCCCATGTGATAGTATTTTGGAGGTGCGTCCTTTGGAAGGCGATTAGATCATGAGGGTAGAGCACTGAGGAATGGGATTAGTGTCCTTTTAAAAGAGACCTCAGAGAGCTCCCTTGCCCCTTCTTGAATGTGAAGACACAGCGAGAAGACGGTCATCTGTGAACGAGGAAGCGAGTACATCATCAGATATTGAGTCTGTTGGTGCCTTGAACTGGGACTTCCCAGCCTTCAGAATGTGGGAAATAAATTTCTGTTCTTCACAAGCCACATAAGCTATGGTATTTTGTTATACTATCCAAAAGGACTAAGACATACATTGAGGTTCTATGACTGAAAAAATTTTATGTATACATATACACATAACACACATATGCAGATCTGAATCTTAAACAAAAAAATCAGGTGGTTAAAAATAACTATATTTTTTTGTAACTGAGTTTAGTTTCTGTTCAGAGTTCCTACTCTGCTAGGTAGTAGGTGTTATATCTTCCATCAATTTAGCACCCATTTCCTCCCCAACCCAGGCTGCGTTTGTGGGAAGAGGGAGGGGGTTGGGAGAAGGCAGAGAGGCTTTGTGATATTCAGGCACTGAGAAGGGCTGTATGCTGTGTGAACCACTCTAGCATCAGCTGAGACACTCTCATTCCTGTTGGTCTTGGGTCGTTTCACCCAGGCAGTTGCTCTGTCTTCCTTGTTCCAACCATGAGAGCTTTCTCAGTCACGGAGGAGCTGTCAGTGCTGAGTCCCCTCTTCCATGCTGTTTGCTGCTTTGGTGCAATGAAATAATTCTTTTGTTTGACACTGAATGTGCACCCAGGCCCTCTGTGAGACCAGCTAAGGCTCTTGTTTTAGATTTCCCACTCCACTGCTATGTCTACTGTGTTCTCCCATGTATGCTGAGGTTGGGAACACTGGGATCTTGCCAATTTTCAGGGCTCTACTGGGCACAGGGCACAGATTTCCTTTGTTCTATGTTTTCCAAACATATATGTCAAGGTTTTTGTAGTTTTCTCCCCTCCTCATCCCTGTAGCTGTCTAAGCCCTGGTTACCCTCTCCAGGACCTCATAAGCATCTGATTATTGAGTTCTCTCCCTCTGGGTTTTTTTTTTTTTTTCGTTAATATATCCTTTAGTTCTTGGGTTCTTTACTTAGTCCAGCTGAAAGGGAAGGATTGGTAGTTACAAGGTGGAGGGAATAACATGACCAGAGATGATGAAGTGAATTTGAGAAGGGTGAATATGAGAAATAGCAGGCACTTGAGATTACCCTTGAGAGTGTGGGTAGGGGTCAAGGGGTCAACTAGAGATCTGCTTAGAGAGTGATGGAGCTGCGAAAAGACAGTGGATCACTGATAGCCTGAAGTTTAAAACTTCATTTTTTTTCTCAAGGCAATGGGAAGCCTTTGAGAAGCAGAAAATGATTTAATCAAAGAAATGGGATAGATTCTAGAGAATTTATAGAGAGATGTGGAAGGAACTAGCATAGACGGGATATGTGAATGTGGGAGAACAACTCAGGTATGATTCCAAGAACCCAGCCTAGGTGATGTGCGTTTTTTTTGTAGGAAGAAATGGGAGTTCAGTCTTTGAGCTATTCTTTTTCACTGGCAACTTTGAGATGTCTGGCATGTAGTTGGAAATGTGGGATTGGAGTTCAGAAGAGAGATAAAACCTAGGCATGTGGCTATAGATGGAAACAAAAACATCAAAAATTGATTAGAGTTGAAACTGTGGAAAGAGAAGAGAGAAAGAGATAGAGAAGATAAAAGGTCATCTTGGAATGGTAAACAATGATCAGAAACTGAGGAAGAGAAGCAAAATTAGGAGAATGAAATGACATAGAAACATAGAAGGAGGAGGATTTCCAAAAAAGAGAGTGATTAGTGGCATCAAATGTTACAGGAGAATTTTCCAGGAATATGGTGGTTTTACTGTCCAGAGTAATCCTCTCAATTCAGAACACCTGAAAATTCTGTAAAACTATGCAAAACTATTTCTGTAGGCATCGCTAGCTTCAGGAAGTAATGGAAACTTATTTCATAGTACCTTTCCTCGAGGGAGTTGCCTTTAGGAAGCAGTTCTTCCCTTTGCGCTCACCCACTCTTGGGATGTCTCTAGACCTAGAACCAGAGTGTGTGCTGTGAGTATGGATGGTGGAGGAGAGGGGACTTGGGAAATTACAAAGGCAAACCTAGGAGGAGAAGGTGATGTAAGAAAAGAATTACAAGTCTTTGCTAGTTCATATCAGCAAAATCTGCAGGGAAATAAATTCTGAGGAAGCTCTATCAAGGACGGGAGAGCATAATTACAGATCAGACTGAATTTATCAATGCAAGCCCACACTTCAGAGATTCTGTATCCTGTGTGCTGGACCAAATGGCTGGAAATAGTTCTAAATGTTAACTTGGCTGGTTGAATGAAAATGGTTTCACAGAGGTCTAGAGTAGATGAACTTGATCTATGAGAAAATACTCGATCTAATGTAGCCTACGTCTACCAAAGACAGAAGTGTTTGAGTGGATTAAATAAGTGTGACTCCCGTAACGCTGCCCTCCAAGAGGTCTCAGAAGAAACTGTCTTCACCGAGGCCTTGAGTAATAAATACATCGACAAGGTGAGTACCTTTGAGAAGTGGTTCAGGGGTTGTTTTCTGTAGGCTGAGATGACAATGGGAGGTTCTACAGGGGTTATGGTCTCATAAACTCAGTGGGGTTGGGAAGCACCTAGATGCCCAAGCCAAGTAATGGCATTTAACCAGCAGAAGCAAAGTGATGTCATTACCTTCATGGGCAGCTGGGATAATAGTCAGTTGGAAGAGTGTGACCCATACAGATTTTGGAGATGAATAATTGATCATGGGATTCCTAATTGGAAGCTCTCTATGGTCCTTCTTTATGTATTTAAATAAAAAACAAAAATATCTCTAGGTATGGTGAAGGGGGCCTGACTTGAGCTTTTACCGTTGAGAGCTGTAGCTCCTCACCCAATTCCCAGCCCTGAGCCACATCACAGACCTGGATGGAGCCCCTTGCATGAAGGCAGGTCTGGGGCCCCTCAGGAAGAACATGCCAAAGAGTTACAAGTGTGTGCTCTTTACATCCAGTACTTTACATACTAGTTGTCCTTTAAGGGTTTATAGCTATTTACCATGGTAAACGGGCCCAGATATTCCAGGGAAGATTTCACAATGGTTCTAACTCAGGTGACCCAAGTTCTACTGAGGTGTACCAGGAATAATGGGGATTTTTAAAAGCCAGATAATATTTAGAGTTTTGACCCAGGTCTACCTCACAGTAGGTACAGTAGGTTTCTGAACATGGTTATTTACCTAGTTCCTGTAAGTTTAGATGTATATATATATGTATATAAATGTATGTAAAGATAAATACATGTATTATATACAGTTAGAATAGGTATCCTGAGTAACTGGCAGGATAACTAATCTTCATTAGTTTCCTGACTCGTGAACTGAAGTAAGGACAATTATGGTAGGAAAGGCCAACTGGAAGTTAAGCTACAGTAAAAGAAACAAAACAATGGTTGGTACCCATGGAATTAACTGGATTTATATCTTTATCATTAGAAGCGGTTAGCTTTATGGAATGGTGCAGTGGACTATGCAATACTCAATTTTACTGCCAATACCTTGTGAAGTTGGATACTGTCTTACAAAATTCAGAATGCACTCTGAACTGTTAACTGAAATACGGTGTTCTTTCTCTTATAGCCAGAATGTGCATGTCGAGGGATAATGAACTGGAGGTGGGGTGGATTCTGTACCTGGTATAGCTAATAACCCACTTATAAAACTTGCTTTCTGTCCCTGTGACTCTGGATTCTGTTTGTTTAGTTATGTTAGTGCCCCAGGGACAAATGCTTCTTCCAGAGGGCATACAATAGTTGAATTGGAAGCTAAGCTTGACCATTTTAGACGACTCATACTTCTGGAAGAACAGGGGAAAAGGAGGGTTATGGTGGTAACTGGGATGATGGATTCTAACTATCCAGAAGAAATGAGGTTTCATTTACTCAAAAGAGGGATGAGTTTTGATAATTCCTTGGGCAGCACCTGTTATCACTGCATTGAGCAGTAAGTTAATATAAAAGTGCAGCAGACCCTTCTGGGCTAACTCACAAGGGCTGAGATCCCCCAGGTGGGAAAGAAGGTTTGTGTTGTCCATGTGGCTAAAGACCCCATACTAGTTATAATGCTGGCTGAAGAAGAAGGGAGAACAAACTGTGCAACAGAGGGGAGAACAAGTAACTATCAACTACATCCCATGACTAGTATTTCCTTCCTTGCCATGTCATATATAAATTTGTATATTCTAACTAATTTTCTTTTTCTTTCTTTTTAACCAAACCATTTTAAAATAAGTTTTGTTGCTTAATTTTACATTTCAGATCATATGACTACAGAACATTAAGCAGGCATTGAACAGAAATGGAGGAAAAAAAGAACATGACTCAGAGATCTTAGATTTGGAACTAAAGGCAGTAATTGGCAAGGGTGAGGGTTGCCTTCCTTTGCTGGGAGGGGCTGAAGATGTCTTGATTATTTGAGGAACACTGCATTAGTATATGAGGCAGGAGTATTTTCCAGTGAAGAGTATATGCAGATATCAGATAGGAAGAGTACTGGGTTGTGCTAGACATCTGCTGTTGTTTGGCTACCCAGTGTCCAAACACGCTTCCATTTGTGGGAAATCCTCCAGAGTGTGAACCTTGGTGGAAGTAAGGCCTCACCTGTTATAGAATCTGAAATGGCCAGGCATTCCTCCCTGGCCCTTGGTGCTGGGGTATGACTTCATCACCTGGGCTTGAGCATTCTGGTGTTCCTGGGAGAATGACAAAAATTACAGAGCCAAGGAAAAACACTCCTTGGTGCTAGTTTGGTAATGATGGGGAGCTCAGCAAGGGCAGTGGTTAGTGTCAGAATTCTAGGGGCAACGACATGAAGTGTTTGGTGGTGGCAACACTGAGTTGTTATAGGTGGTGGTAAGCAGTGGTGGCCTCCTGGCGCCGTGCAGTTCATTCTACTCTGATCCTGTCCATTTTCTCAGCCTGGCCTCTCTAGCCTTTCTGTTGATTGAGTTAGCAACACAATATCCCTTCAATAAATGCCTTTCTGCTTCATGAAGTTAGTGATCTTTGGTCTCTCTTGCTTGCAACCAAAAGCCTTGACCTTTACAAGACTGATTCATGCATAACATTTGATTTCTATCTAGGGACAGTGAGCACAAAATATTAAGGGTTACATGAAAAACACTGCAGATCTTAAATTTTTTATATGATTGTTTTCTTTACTCACCTACTTTTTCACATAACAAAGTAAAAAGTAGAAAAAATGTAGAATAACTTCCACTAATGGAAAATTAAACCCTTTTCAGGGAGATAAATTCTTATCTATAAAGAAGAATATTGTTGAATTTCACTTGTGTTTAGGGCCAGCACATTCTGCCTTTGTGCCTCCAGTGTGGGTTAGTTGCCCTTTTCTTCATCTAGTTCCACTGCTGGATGGAGCTGACCTGCAGGTGCAGGAGAAGGTGAAGTGAGTGCCTCGATCCTGCAGGTAAAGTGGGGAGAGAGAAAAGGACTTCCTTATTGTCTGGCCTTCAGGAGGAGTATTGCACAGATCAGACCTTTCCACACTGTGAAGGTTCATTGTCTCCTAGCGTATCTCTTATATCTTAATATGCTAAAATAATTGCTGTCACCTTTTTAATGTCGCATTTTAGAAGGCTTCCATTTTATTATTCACACTTTCAGAGTCTCCAGATTTCTCAAAATGGTCATTATAAAAATCCCACCCTTTATAAGTCTGAGAGAAAAGAGTATACCTCTTTTTTATTCTTATGTTTGCTAGCTTCACAAAGGGAAGGAGTAATCCTTTGTCAAGTTGACAAAATACAGTGAACACTCTCATGTCTCAATTGCTAAGTACCTGGAATCTGGTTCTTAAATGTATACTCAGAATATTTTGGCTTCTATTTTGATTTTGGTGAAAATGTCCTCACAGAATCTGGCAGGCTGAAAGCAATTAACAGCTCAATTTCAGACAAAAATTCCTTTTCCCAGGGCTAGTGAAGGTTAAAGCATTGCCTGGCTGTTCTCCTCAGTCCACTTCAAGCACCAGGTGCCTGGGTGGGCTTATGTATTCTGAAGAAGATGAAACACATATAAAACAGGGAGATTCATTTAATCCATTTGGTCTTTTGTGTATTGAGAACGGGGAGTGGTGCAAAGAGTGATCTATTTTGTTGGAAAATCCAAGTCACACAACATCTCAAAGATGGCAAAATAAGAAAGACATCATGTTTCTAAATTTAAAATGTTGTGCAACAGCTACCTGGAGCAAAAGCAGAAAGGTTTTGAAGGCCAGATAATGACTTTCAGTTGCTGGAAGGCATCCATGTTCAACAGTCTGTCAGGAAGAGACAGGTGGGGCTGGCTCACTACCTGGGGTGAGGGCTGGTACAGGGCTTTTATTAAGATTACTGCACAGGAGCAGAGATGGTAAACACTCAGTGGGTGTAGTAGAACCACCAGGCCATATGTTTGACCAGAACTAAAAGTCTCCTTCTCCAAAATAAACCTACCTAAGGCAGACACCATCTTTTAAAAAAAATCTTGGGTACCAGGCAAATACATTCCGCGATTTAGAAATACAATTTATATGCTGCTGTGTCTTCAGTGCCAATGTCTGGGCTTTATGATCTGGCTATACAGTCACTTGAGGTATGTTATGGCAGGGAGAATGTAAACTGAATTTTAGATATCATCTGAGGACGAGGAGGATGTTAGTTTAAGTGGCTCTGCTTGCTTAGCATCATGTCCATCATAGACTCTCAGGGCTAGATAGTTCTGAAGAGTTAACCAGAGTGAAGTCCTGAGAAGTAGTGTGACTTGTTTAAGGTCCCACAGCTGCAAGTGGCAAACTTAAAACCACAACCAAAGTCTTCTGACCCTCAGTCCTTTGCTCTCTTTAGTAGAGAACATAGCTTTCCATTGTATTAGTTTCACATGGCTGCTATAACAAATTACCGCAAACTTAATGGCTTAAAACAACGCACATTTATTATCTTGCTGATATGAAGGTCAGAAGTCCAAAATCAGTCTCACTGGGCTAAAGTCAAGGTGTCAGCAAAGTGCTTCTGGAGGCTCTGAGGGAAAATCGATTTCTGTGCCTTTCTAGCTTCTAGAGACCTCCTGCATTCCTTGACTTGTGGCCCCTTCCTCGCATCACTCCAACTTTTTGCTTTTATTATCCCATCATCTATTGCTGACTCTGATTTTCTTGCCCCCTCTTATAAGGACACTTGTGATTACATCAATCCCAGCCAGATAATCCAGGATAATCTCTCATCTCCAGATACTTAATCACATCTGCAAAATCCATTTTACCATATACGGTACCATGTTCACAGGTTTCAGACATTAGGATGTGGACATCTTTGGGGAGCATTATTTTGCCTACCACTCCACTCTACCTTTGGTTATCTGCTCTTCAGTCCTCTGAAACCAAACAACATAGAAGGCAGAAGAGATTTCCAGGGCCAAAACTGTGTGGTAAAGCTCATGGAGCCCTGGGGGTGGTTCTGTTCACTTGACACAGCACTTTTGCCTCCGTGTCAGTTTCCCTGACCCCTGGATGAGTGGAAGGGGCAATATCACTATTTTGCACGTTGGTAAAAGAGGGGACAGTTGAGAGCTTTTTTCAATTAGAGATTGGTTCTTAAGGCATACTTGCTTGTACCAAATAATATTTAACAGCACTCAGTGCTTACAGCAGTATTCAGAGTTCTTAGGTTTCTAACTTTTTGTTAACACTCAAAGCAGGTGGCTTCATTTGTTCCTTTAGTCATGCTTTTTTTCTTTTTATCAGTGCAGCAAGAGATAGGAGAACATTTGCCTAATATCTGTGCGACTTCATGTCCTTGGGCAGAGTGTGTGGTAAAGAACACATATTCATAATCCTAAATATATATAAATGGCTGAATCCAAACAGAGAGGTGCCTGTTACCAAAAGCAATGGAGTGAGGGAGACGTGGAAGAGGATGAGGTCTCATTAGGGAGGGAAAGTGGTCACCTTGGAGAGTTCAGTCATTTCTGCGCTATTCGCAGAAGGATTAAAGTTGTCACTCTGAATTTCTTTCCTGGGGAATGATAGGAAAGAGAGTAAAAATATTTACAATTTATATGAACCACACAATCTCCAAATAGTCTGAACACTTGGTATTATGTTTTATTAAGACAAATATAGTAGGCGCTCAATGAATGTTTGTGGTGTGTTGAATGAGTGAATCTTATCATTGGGTGATTGCATTTGCTTGAAAAATAAATGAAGGATGTTTTCATTTGGGCTTGTTTGCTTCCTCTACATTCAGTGATGACTTAAAAGAGTCCTTTGACTTTTAAATTTGGGCTAAACAAACATAGGCCTGTGGTCAGAAAAGTGCCAGATTTGGTTTGCTTAGGAAACAAAATTGAGGGAAAATATTTTGCTGGACTCGGTGCGACCTTCAACAGTGTTCAAAAATAGTCGCAAAGAAGTTCCTTCTATCCACCCATTGTCTCTCCTTACATACAGGTTTCTTACATGGGAGGGGCCATCGACAATTTCAGAGGGTACTGTGGACCCCAAGGACAGTTGTGGAGTCAGAGCCAACAAATGTGTGAGCACCCACATTGAAATATATTGTTTCATTAAACTCTCTCAACAACTTTGTGCAGTAGGTGTTGCTCCCATTTTACAGATTAGGAAAACCTTGAAAGAGGTTAAGTGACCTGATAGGATGGAAGATCCAAGTATTCCAAAGCCCTTTTGTTTCAACTCCAACTCCAGTGCTGTTTTGACTTCACTCAGGCTTATTCTACCAGAAATTTCTATTAGGGAAAAGACTGAGGAAACAATGATAGAATGTCTGCAAAGAAGTGAGGTCATAAATCTAACACATCTTCAAAAGGAGGTTGAAGGGTGACAAATGACAGAAAGCAAGGTTTGAACTTTTGGTTTTGCAAAGGGCTGCAAACGCAGTAGCTCTAGACTCAGGCGTTTTGAATCTCATGTCCATCCATTTGTTTACCGTGGGACTTTGAACAAGACCCTTAGCCCTCCTTTGCTCCATCTCCTCATCTGTAAGTTGAAGTGAGGGACAACACCTACTTACAGGGTGACGGTGGTTGTCAGGGTAAATAGAAGAATTCTTGCATATCCAGTTTATGGTGCCCTGGAGGCACTTCAACAGTGCTAACGCTAATTATTTGCGGGAAGTCAAAGACATGTTCAATTTTTTATTCATTTTAATCGGCGCTAGTCTTCCTTTAAGCCTCATTCCTCTTTGGTGCAAGATTCTGAAGTTTTAGATTATTATTTTCAGGATGAATACCCTTGTCTGTCAAAATTTAATGCTTTTGTATATAAAATTTTCCACTTTAATTCTAATTTCTCTATAGAACTTTAACGTTATTACTCTTTTTCTGCAACACTTTCAAAGGATCCCATTTGGGGTATTGCTTTAATTTATGTGCCACCACCCTCTCCTGGACAATTCATAGAAAAGTTATATACTAATTATGATGAATTGATAATAAAATAAAAAGGCATCATCACTCATCCCACAGTACACTAATCATTGTTTAATTATTAACAAATACAACTGAGGTTTAGCAAAGGCAGTGTGACCCTGGACCAGCAGCCAGCTGGTTTGGGTTCTAGCCTGGCAGTGCCACTTGCTAGCTGGGTGCTTTTCCTCTGAAATATCTGCTCTCTCCTTCCATCTAAGGTGCAACTGTTCTAAGAAGGTTGTGAATCTAACTGAGGATGACTCTTTCTATGAGAAAATATGTGCTTGGAAAATGTCCTTCCAGATGGTAAACCTGAATAAAATCCTTTGCTTCAGAAATGAAAGTAGACAAGGCAACTGGTTTGTTTGGTTTGAGTGTTCTTTCACTTTTATTTACAACTGTACTCTCAGGATTATTCCCTTCCCAATTATTTCTTCTGCTTTGTGTCAACTAAAGGTAGTAAACATTGACCTGGCAGGTGGGATCTCACTTTTACTTCCGTTTCTTCCAGTGCTGGAACAAGGATTATGAGTGCCCACCTGTCCTTTTGGTATTGAAAACACAGCAGGGTATTATGACTTTACCGGAGTCTTCTAAAAGGCCACAAGATGGGGATGTTACTCCACAAACTTAGATCTTTTCATTCATTCTGCAAATAATTATTGAGTACCTACTAAGTGCTTGGCATTGTGCCAGGCTCTGGGATTACTGTGATGAATAAAAACAGACCTTGCTCAATGGAGTTTACAGTCTCCTGAGAGTAAATGTTTGAATGTGAATTTCACAGTCCACTTAGTGCTGTGGTGACAGAAATGCAGAGAGCTGTAGGCATGCATGGTAGGGACCCTAAATACAATTCGAGAAGATCTGGATGGTGCTCTTTGGAGGCTCCCTGGAGAAAACAGTGTCCAAGCTGAAACCTGCAGAATGACTAAGCATTACCTAGAAGCAAAGTTCTAATCTAGGCAGAAGAATGGTGTGCCCAGAGACCCAGCAGGGAAAGTGAACATGGTTCTTTGACAATTGAAAAACGTCAAATTATAGTTGAAGCATTGGAGTGGAGAGTGGTGAGAGATGGGCCTGGATCATATCATGAAGGGACTTGGCCATGTACAATTTTTAGGGCAATGGGAAAGCAGGTCCTCTTATACTGATTTATCCACCTGCAAGGTCTTTCTTATCCTTCTCTGACACAATCCCTGGCTAAGTGTACATATTGTGTTCTCTAGGAAATGGTCCCTGACCCACCAAGACTGGGTTAGGATCCTCACCTGTGGGCCATGTTGCACATTATGTGCTTTCCATCCATCGCTTATGCAGCGGTGTCATTGTTAACAGACGCGGCTTGGACTTAGCTGACTGGGATTTGAGTCCTACCTCCCCTGCTTTCTAGTAAGCTCCTGGCCTCAGATTTCTCATTCAGAAAATGAGGCCAATAATGGCAGCCATCACATAGGGTTTTGTGAAACAGTCTGGAAGTGCTTGGCAGATTGCCTGGCACATACTATGTGTTGAATAAATATTAGCTATAAATAAATTATAATAAATTATTGATATTAATTATCCTAAACATTAGCTGTTGATGTCCATTATCCTGGACTGTAGTTTCTTAATCACTTGTCTGCTTCTTCTTTTATCTCCTAAGATTCTTATGGACAAGAACCATATCTTATTTCACTGTTACAGCTCTAGCTACTACCACCATTCCTGGAAAAGGAGGTGCTCAATCAGTAGTTATCCAAAGAATGAGAATAGTCATTGTGTTATTCAAGATAAGCCTGTGTCACAGTTAAAACTATTAACTCCAAGGTGATACAGTTGAAGAGTGTGTGTAGTGAGCTCCTCTGTGATCTGTTCCATTAGGAAATGGCATTTCCCTGAGGGCAGAAAACATGCCTGATTCAGGGTTTTAAAATCCTTATTTTATTTTTCCAAGTTTTGTTGACAATCCTTCCTTTAGTCAATGTCCATTGCTTTCTGAATTTAATGACCATTTTTTATAAAACTCATTTAACCTTAAAAACTTTAATTCAACAAGAGTACTCATGTAAAGAGTAGTCAACTCTTTTTAAGCAATATAGACATATATTCAATAGCATATAAATTTGATTTTACTTGAATTTTAAACTTAGCTATAGATAGTTTACTTACTATAGTCAGTTAAACACTTGGGAATAATATGACTAGTGATTTATTTTAGAATTTCTAACATATGAAATGGTGCTTAACTGACTTCTAAAAAGGTGTTCATTTCTTGGTAGTTGAAAGAGCATCAGATTATAAAATAGAGATCTAAATTCTACTCTTGGATCTGCCTTAAACAAGCTTTGCAACCTTGGGAAGTCAATTTTCCTTTTATGAACCTCTGTTTCATCTCTAAACATGGCCAGATTGAGCTGGATTTCAGCTAAGGTTCTCTCTGCATTCCCAAATCCTATGATTTGATATCTTTCTATTCAGATGATAAACCAATTGAGCTTCTGGCAAAATAGACTGGTGTGGATTAAAAGCAGGCTTTGATTTCTTTTTTTACTATGAAACTTTTACTGCAACTCTGCTTTTCTGGAGAAAAGCTAAATGCCGAAAGTTAGTATTTATTGAGTCCCAGCTAAATTATGCTAAGTACTTTACATGCATTGTCCAATTAGATTCCTTGTAACTCCAAGTGAGTATTATATTATTAGACACATTTTACACGCAAGGGGGTGAGGTTCAGAGAGGTTGAGTAATTTAGCCAAAGTCACATGTCTAGTAAGTAGTAGTGATGGGCTGATTTCAGAGCCAATTCTCTTAGCCATTTTGCTGTAAGAAGCCATTGACTGCTTCTTATAGAGGGTCTACTATTTCTCAGGCACTGTGGTGGGCAATAAACAGGCATTCCTTCATTAAATGCTCACAACCCCTTTGTGGAGTAATTCTTATTAACTTTGTATATTTTCTTTGTAAGAGGTGCTAGAAATTATAGGACAAAAGCATATTAAGGAGAAAGAAAGTCCACAAGCATAAATAGGAAGAACCTGAGGCCTTAATATAGAAGATGTTTAAGGAATATAAATACCATTTTAAGGTCTAAAGTTTTTCTCTGACTTAGACTGTTTATCACTGCCTATAGAACTAGCTGCTATTTGGTCTGAAATTCTTTTATTCTGGAATTAATAGAAAGTAAAAAGTTGAATTACAGATTCTGCTCTCAAGAATCTTAGGTTTATACTGCACTTAGGACTGCAAGATCTTGGCAAGTTAGTAATATCTCAGCCTTAGTTTTTTCATCTATAAAATAAGCATAATTCCTACCTTGTAGAGCTGTTATAATTATTAGGGACAATATATGCAATAATCTGGAACAATGTCTAGAATATAGAAGATGCTCAATAAATGATAACTGCAGTTATTTTTATTGTTATATATCATTATATTACATATAATTATATTGTTATATTACATACTATTATTTCCTTTCCCACTCAGTTTTAAACTCCTTGACACCAAGGGCAATGTCTTTCCACGGTGATTTTCAGATTACAAGTATGCAAAAATATTTTTAAATAAAAGAATTAAGGTGATGCTCTGCAGTTATAAGTCCTTTTCATTGACTGGATTGATTTGGAGAAACGGATTTGAGCTTAGATGAGAACCAACAAGATTAATGGAGGCTCTAGAAATGGATATGGAAGGAACGTGTTCACCAGAGAGATAGAGAAGAAGAAGAATTGTAAGAATTTGGTCAGGAGCTGGGAATGATGGGGATGGAAGGTAGGCAGTCTCTGGATAACTGAGCTTTCAAGCTTGAATGGGTTAGGAAAAATGTGAGAAGCAAGCTTAGGGTGGAGAAGAATTTAAATAGTTTAGTTTGAGACATGTTAAGTTTGAGGTGTGTGGTAGGTATCTAGATACATGAGTCTAAATAGATGGCATGTAGAGGGTCTCAGAGGCTCTGAGAGTGAACACAGGAAGTTCAGAGCTCTTGGCAAGTACATTAGGAATGGAAAGCTTTGAAGTAGTTTCTTAGGCCTCATTAAATCATAGTTTTTTGATGGGTTGTATGAGAACTCTAGGCTGTATTTTAGCATAAATCCCAACGAATTTCCTCCCACCTCGAATGCACTAGACCTACTTTTCTATTTTGATACCAACATGCAATGTTTTATTGGCCTTTTGTCTTGAGATGCACATTGAATCTTTTAAAAATGACAAAATGGAAAATAAAATCTCACCTGATAACATTTAATCCCAGTAATTTAACACAATAGAACAATTATCTTATTGCTATTATAAATAGAATTGTACATATTTTTCTAATGTTCTTAAAGATTATATCATTTCCTTGCCCTTTTCATGAAGCAAAATAGATTACCTAATTTTATCCTCTGTGTTGAGAACTTCAGTGTCATTTTCAGGCAGACAACCACTCTGCATTAGCAACTCTCTGTGAGGGGGCTTAGCTCAAAAGTCTGCTCTCTTCCTCTGCCCACACTTGCACTCCCTCCTACAGAGTTCTGGGTCAAGTGGCCAATTAGGAAGCCTCAGTGTCTTAGGAAAAAAAAAAAAACTTCTTAGAGCTGAAGAACCACTGATTCTTTTAAAATCTGCTTTCCCACACTACCAAAAAAGAAATAGAAATAAAATTAAATAATTAACTAAAATTATATCAATTATATTGAGTTTTAGGGAACTTCTATACGAGGCTCCTAATGTTGCTGTAACAAATTACAACAAATTTAGTGGCTAAAAACAACACAAATTTATCATCCTATAACTCTGGAAGTTAAAAGTCCAAAGTAACTATGAGCAGGTTAAAATCAAAGTGTTGGCAGGGCTGCATTTCTTTTCAGAGGGTCTATGGGGATATTTGTTTGCTTGACTTTTCCAACTTCTGGAGGTTGCATTCCTTGGCTTGTGGCCTGCTTCCATCTTCAGGGCCAGCAATAGCCAATCAAATCTTTCTCCCTCTGCATAGCTCTGACACTGACTCTTTTTATCTCTCCTTCTATTTCTAAGGATTCTGGTAAGGACCTGGATAATCCAGAATAATCTCTTCCTCTCAAGGTCAGCTGATTAGTGAACTTTATCTGCTTCTTTAATTCCTCTTTTTCATGTAACATAATATTCACAGGTTCTGGAGATTAATGTGTGGGCATTTTAGGGGAGGCGCTGTTATTCTGCCTACAGTAAGTCCCCTACATATGAACTTTCAAGTTGCGAACTTTCAAAGATGTGAACGTGCGTTCGAATGTCCAATCATAAGTTAGTTCACGTGTCTGGTGTACATTGTCACGTGCGTGCATCCTCTACAAGTGGTTGTGCTTTTGTGTACTTTACTGTACAGTACTGCATAGAGTAGAGTAGTACAGTACAGTAGTACAGTACAATCTTTATTTTAAGCCCAGGTTGTCCAGAAGCAAGTGTAAAAGCAGCGGTGCTGTAGCTGGTACTGCTAAGAAGTGCCAAGTGATAACCATGGAAACAAAAGTGAAAATAATTGAGATGGTGGAGTGAGGTGAAAAGATGGTAGAGGTCACTCATTCGGTAACTGAAGAACTGAAGAGATTCACGATGCAGGAAATGGCAAGGGGATTTTCTTTATTTGAGGAGGCACTGTTAGTTTTTGAGGCACAGGACCCGAACGTAGAACAGTACACAAAGGTTGCAGCAGCCATTCAGAATGCAATCCAGTGCTACTGTGTCATCTATGATGAGAAAAAAAGAACTACCCAGACATCACTGGATGGTTTTTTCAAAAGGATAGATAGAATTGAATCCAGCAAGGGACCAGAACCTGTGCCAACAATGTCAGGCATGAGTGAAATTGCAGCTTGCCCTCCATCTCCTATTGCTGACAATCCTTCAGCTCTACCATCTCCCACCTCTTCTCCCTCCTCTAGTCAGTAACTCTTCTTGCCTATTCACTCAATACCAGCCTCTGTATGCCAGCTGTTGTACTGTACTACTGTACTTTTTAAGGTACTGTACTGTAAGATTAAAAATGCTTATTTTTTGTGTTTGTCTTTTATGTATTATTTGTGTGAAAAGTATTATAAACCTATTAAAGTACAGTACTATGTAGCCAATTGTGTTAGTTGGTACCTAGGCTAACTTTGTTGGGCTTATGAACAAATTGGACTTATGAACATGCTCTTGGAATGGAACTTGTTCAAATGTAGGAGATTTACTGTACTGTACTTCTTAACCATATTAAACACGTACCATGGTATATTAATAGCATAATCATAAAATTTGATATGTTTATATCAAAGACATCAGGGTTCTAATATAGTTGAATTCCACATGATTGTGCTGAAAATAACCTAATTGATGCTGCTCTCTTCATTTTGATGTCAGGGGCCCATCTGAGACATGGGATGCTGAACCTTTTAAGATGACATGATTCATTGTGTAAGAGAGACAGGGAAGACAAAGTAGTGAGTCATCGTGTGTTGCTTTGGGCAACACTGTACATTAGAACTTTCTGAGATGATGGAAATGCCCTCTATCTGCACTGTCTCATACACTAGCCATTAGCCACACTTAGCTACTGAGCCCCTGAAATGTGGCTAGAGCAACTGGGAACTGAATTTTAAATTTTATTTAAATTAAATTTAAGTATCAATAGTCATGTGAGGCTAGTGGTTACCATATTGGACAACACAACTCTAGAATCAAGACCATGGCAGACCAACTCTGAGTACCTCCTTACAGTTTTAATTCTCTGAATAGAGGGACACCTACGTGTGTGGGTATGTGCATAAAGGTTTGAGTGTATGAGAAGATGATAGAATCAGAACTATGGGGCAATATTTCCTTCATAATATATGACACAAACGAAACTCAACAAAATACTTTATCTTCAGTATGTCAAATGAGAAATTGATGCATTTTTAAAATGGAATTTAATAGTCATTTTGCTGTCATGTTGATCAACCAAAACAACTTCCTCTTGGGAAAATAGGTGCTAAATAAGGTTCATTGACTGTTTCAGGTTCTCAAGGCATAAGAACATTTGTTCATTAATTCAGCAAATATCAATGGAGCTCCAAGTCCAAGGTGTTATTGTAGGCTCTGTGGGAAAAGCAAAGAAAGATAAAGCATAGTCCTTACTTCTAGGAAGCTTATACTAGTAGGAGAGATAAAGCTCTATCTTCCTCTCCGTATCATTGTTCTGGCTCCCTCTAATGTCCTGAAAAGACCACTCAGTTGACTCCCTAGTCTCACAGTTCCTTGATCAGCTTACACTCACTGACCTTTACTTCGAGTAGCATATGGCCACTCACCTCCTTTCCATTTCTAGAGTCTGTCATTGTCAGGAATTATTCTGTCTCTTAATCAGGTGTCTGGTCCACAGTCCACAACCTCCTGGCCTGTCAGCCTGTTCCCTCTATCCCTGTTCTTGGCCCCCCTCAAGGTTCAGTGCTCTTATCTCTCTGCTTTCCCCTGTTCCCCAGCCTTTGGTGGTTTGTACTTCTTTCCCTTGCTCTTGTTTATTTCCTGGCTTTGAACAAGTTGTTCCATCTACCTGGGCAACCTTCACGTATCACCTGGATCTTTACCTTCCCAATAAACACATGGCTAATAGGAGCACTGTGGTATAAAGGACCCTGAATTTAAAGTCAGAAGTCCTGGTGTTCAAATCTCAACTTGGCTTTTTACTAGCTCAAGGACTTTTTTTTTTTTTTTTTTTTTTTAATAAGGTCAAGTTATTTAGCCTGTTTGAATCTTAGTTTACTTCTCTGTAAATGAGGGGACCTAATGTTTTGTTTCCATTTTTTTTTTTTTTGAAATAATTTTAGACTCACAAGAAGTTCTAAAATTAGTGCAGAGAGTTGTGTATCCTTCCCCCAGGTTCCCCCAATGATAGCATCTTACATAATCATAAGACATTATTAGAAGCAGATCATTGACATGAGTATAATTCCGTTAACTAAACTACATACCTAACTCAGATTTCATCTGTTTTTTTACATACAGACTTTTTTTGGGGGGGGGAATGTATAATTTTATAAAATTTTTATCACATGTGTAGATTTGGTTAACTTCCACCACAATCAGGATACATAAGTGTACCATCACCATGAAGAAACTCCATTGTGCTACTCCTTTATAATCATACTTCCTTCCCAATCCTAACTTCTGGTAACACTGATCTATTTTCTATCACTATAATTTTGTTATTTTGAGACTGTTTTATAAATGGGATCATGCAGGATATGTTTTTGATCTGCTTTTTTTCACTCAGTTTGCCCTTGAGATCCATTCAAGTTGTTGTGTGTATCAATGTTCATTCCTTTTTATTGCTGAGTAGTATTCCTTTGCATGGATGTACCACAGTTCACTCACTGAAGGACATTTGGGTTGTTTCTAGCTTTAGGGTCTTACAAAGGAAGCTGCTGTGAATAATCAGATAGAGGTTTTTGGGAGGACATAAATTTTCATTTCTCTAGCATAAATAGCCAGGCACGTAATTGATGGGTCATATGTCTTATAGTGGAAATAACTGATTAACAACTAAATATATATCTTTTTTTAAGAATTAAAATGATCAAATATTTTTAGCTTTATAAAAAGGCCCAATTTTATCTTTGTTTTTGTCATTTGCCAGCAATGCATGAAAACTTAATTTTAGATTGTAATCGAAGTTTTCTTTTCTTTTTTTTTTAAAGTTATACTCCATTTATAGTTATTATAAAATATTTGCTATGTTCCCTGTGTTGTACAATATATCCTTGTAGCTTATTTTATACCTAATAGTTTGTACTTCTTACTCCCCTACCTCTATATTACTTCTCTACCGTTCCCTCTCCCTACTGATAACTACTAGTTTGTTTTCTATATCTGTGAGTCTGCTTCTTTTTAGTTATATTCACTAGTTTATTGAATTTTTTAGATTCCACAGTGGTGTTCCATTATAATGCCACATATAAGTGGTATTATACCGTATTTGTCTTTCTCTGCCTGACTTAGCATAATGCCCTCCAAGTACATCCATGTTGCTGCAAATGGCAAAATTTCATTTTTTTATGGCTGACTAGTATTCAACTGCACATATGTACCACATTTTCTTTATCCATTCATCTGTTGATGGACACTTAGGTTGCTTCCGTATCTTGGCTATTGTGAATGATGCTTCTATGAACACTGGGGTGCATATATCTTTTTGAATTAGTGTTTTTTGTTTTTGTTTTTGTTTTTCCAGTTGTATACCCAGGAGTAGAATTGCTGGGCCATATGGTAGTTCTGTTTTTAGTTTTTTGAGGAAGCTCCATACTGTTTTCCACAGTGGCTTCACCAATTTACTTTCCCACCAGTGGTGTATGAGTGTTCCCTTTCTCCACATCCTCACCAACATTTGTTATTTGTGTTCTTTTTGATGATAGTCATTGTGACAGGTATGAGATGATATCTCAATGCGCTTTTGATTTGCATTTCCCTGATCACTAGTGATTTGAGCATCTTTTCATGTGCCTGTTGCCCATCTGCATTTCCTCTTTGGAAAAATGTCTATTCAGTTCTTCTGCCCATTTTTAATCAGGTTGTTTGTCTTTTGATGTGGAGTTGTATGAGCTGTTTATATATCTTGAATATTAACCCCTTATCGGTTATATCATTTACAAGGTTGTCTTTTCGTTTTGTTGATGGTTTCCTTTGCTGTGCAAAAGCTTCTGAGACACTTTTTTAAAGCAACTACATAATAATCTGCCTGATTAAAGCATACCAAACAACTTACAACTCAGAAACATGACGTTCCACCAGGTCTTCTGGTTCGCTCTTTTGAAAATACATGATGCCATCTTAGAGAAATCCTGTCACTGACCTCTCCTATTCTTTAGATGCGTGCTACAGCGTTCGGCTTGAGTGGATCTGCCTTGACCAAAGTGTGCTTGTTTTAGGGAAATTCTGTTTTAACTTTTTTACTAGCTAATTCTTCATGTTGGAAAATGAGGTCAAGTAAACACTTGGGCACAGTCCTAAATTATAGCTATAGACACTGGGAGCTGTTTAGACCCTAGCCTGATTTAGAAGAGCAGTGTTTGAAAGCCCCAGAATGAAATGACCCAGTTACTGTAGTTTCTACTATATCTTCAAAGGCACCATCTTTTGAATTGTCCCTGACTGTCAGAAGTATGCTGGAGATAAGCCTTGTTGGGGTGCCAAGTCTGTTTTGTTCATAAAAAATTTCTCCCTGCAATCCATCCAGCCGAACCTTGTAATTATAGTCAGAGTCTTGCTCACCATGGCGACCATGGCTGCTGCTATCGAATATTAAATCTATTGATCTTGAGCATAGAGTACATCTCAGAGTTTTCAGATGGCCTGTGCAGTCTCTTCCCCCAGAGATGAAGTATATTTTAGCTTCTCTTGGGTTTCTAAAGGCTCGTCTTATCTCTTGGCATAATGTGTTCTTTTGATTTGCTGGTGATTTTGTTACTCGCCAGGTGCAGATGCAAACCAGAGGACAGAGGAAGAAGGTGGTCCAAGGAATATAGAGTTCTTGCATTTCAAGTCACCTTTCTTATGCTCTGTTGTCCTCACACCCAGGTCATTTCCTGAACTCCTCTAATCTTAAAGTGAAAGCCAATTCTTTTTTTCTCTCAGGCTGTGTTGAGAAGATGGTGGGCTCCTGCAATAGAGAGTGCCCCATTAAACAGAGCCACCTTTAAACCTGTAATGCATAATCCCTACAGGCTGATTTATCTATCTTGTGCAAAACTGGTCAGTTTGAAATATGGCAGAGTTGGACTATTACACTATGTTATAGTACCAAACTGTATTATACTATATGTAATTAAAGTACTATATCATTATATTACCATGTAATATCAGACTATGAAAATATAAACATTTGAGACATCATAGGAAAAAAGTTGATCTAAGAGTTGGGAGACCAGGGACAGTTCTGGTCTTCATTATTTAATTATTTGCTAGCTGTGTTGTTTAACCCTTTCTTGCTCCAATTTTCTACTCTGCAGATATAAATTAACTATAATAATACGTATTTCATAGGTATCTTGATGGAATAATAAAAGATGTTAACCTGAAGCATACTACTTTTGAGGAAGGAAAAAATTAATATTAGAAAAACATAAGTATAGTTTTAGCAGACATAAGAAAAATCATAGTATTTGTCAAAGGTATAGTTCTGGAGACCAAAAGTCTAATTTTTTGTTTTTAACTTTAGAATAGTTTTAAGATATTGTGAGTTCCTACCCAAGAGCTTTTCTTTCTTTCTTTTTTTAATTATTTATTTGTTTATTTATTTTTGGCTGCATTGTTTGGCTGCATCTTCGTTGCTGCACGTGGGCTTTCTCTAGTTGCGGCGAGTGGAGGCTACTCTTCGTTGTGGTGCAGTGGCTTGTCTTTGTTGTGGAGCATGGGTTCTAGGTGCGCAGGTTTCAGTAGTTGTGGCACACAGGCTCAGTAATTGTGGCGCACAGGCTTAGTTGCTCCACAGCATGTAGGATCTTCCAGGACCAGGGCTTGAACCTGTGTCCTCTGCTTTGGCAGGCGGATTCTTAACCACTGTGCCACCAGGGAAGTCCCCAAGAGCTTTTCTTTCCCTTATTTTTTCTCCTAGTGGAGAGTGCACACAATAGAGGTTAAAAATATTATTTCCTTGCTTTCTCAATCTCTCTTGTAGCTAGTAATGGTCATAAGTTCTAGCCACTGAGACATAGGGGTAAATCTTCTGGGTGATGTCTGTGAAGTATTTTCCTCCCTTAAAAAAAATAAATGAGAACTTCACAGAGAGTTTTCTCACCTGCTCTATTTTTTTCCTGTATTTGAATGATTTCCAAGAGCTTTAGAAGCCATCTTATGACCATGGGTGATAAACCCAAGGACAGAAGCCAACATGCTGAGGACAACGAAGTGAAATGATGGGAGATCCTGGCTGACATAGCCATGTGTCTGAACCTCCCTAGGACCACATTCCTTTGGATTTTGAGAAATACAACCTCTTACTATTTAAGGCACTTTCTGTAATATTCTGTTTATTTGTATCTGAAGTCATCCTAATCCATATAAAAAAAAGAGTTTATTCCCCAGGAGCACAAGCTCAGAGGTCACCATTTATATACAATGTGATGGTGCTCCTTGGAGTTGTATAACATGATGACCTTGGTCTTGGTGAACTCTTACTCATCCTTTAAGACTTACCTCAAATATTGCCTCTTCTGGGAAGTTCTCATACACAGAATAATCACTTCTAGTCAAACACAGTGTCTTGTAATTATATATTGTTATAGAGACAGCAATTTTTTATAATATATTGAATTGTGATTAAATGTCAAGGAGTCTACTTCTCAAGTGCAGAGGCCATGTCCTATCATTTTATGTATTCCTAGTGTCTAGCACAGTATCTTCCTAGTATACAATAGGTGCTCACAAACAGTTTCTTGAATAAAACAAACTTCATTCACCTATTGAGTGATAATAGGATTTTCATTGTAGTAAAAGTTACCCAGATCAAGCCGAGAAAATATTGATATTTTTCTCCATATGGATTTTAGAACAAGATATATGACAAAACATTTTTGGGTAATAGGTATTTATTTTAATGAAAATCTTAAATTTATATTTCAGGGCCACACTTCCTTCATCCCAACTCTTACCCATCCTACATCTATACCTGAAAGATGAGACTGGATTTAGCATGATAATCCTGAGGCTGTAATGATCCATCACATCATTGAAAGATGCAATTATGTTCAGTAGACTGTGCTTAGTAAGGCAAGAAATTATATATAGACATTTGGAGAAACGTTAGAAACCGTAAGACTTGAACCAACAGAGGACTGGGCTACTCTTTTACCCTCAACCAGCAAAACTTCAGCTCAGTCACTCTGCAGGCGAATTATTATCCAACAATTTGCCTAATTTAAAATTAATTAATTTATTCATTCAACAAATACTGTTTGATAACCTACTATAAATTAGATTTCTTTAATGAGATCAAAGGTTATATTGGTGGTCAATATATTCAAGGGCCCTGACTTCATGAACTTTAAATATTTGTTCACATGTTGATAATGGTGATAATGGCCATCTTTAGGGTCAGGAGCAACCCTTCAACATCCTGACAAAAAGATCCCAGAGAGTGTTTAGGCTCACTTTTGAAGCTGGGCTGGGTGAATAGGGTCCTAACTTTGATTTGAGTCATTGCTGGTGTAATTCTTAGCAATGTGTCACTCTATATACAACAGGCATGTACCTAATGATGTTAATTTATTGATTATGAATTTGGTTAGAGCCTATACCAATTTTCTATTTGTCTCTATGATCTGAATATTCAATACATGCCTAAAAGTAATCTCGGAGCTCATTTATGTGGTATAGCTACCCTATATGGGTAGTTCTGCCTAATCTGAAAACCAATAACATATGATGTTAACCTGGCTTCAAACTAGACCTGACTATCCCAGAAACCACACAGCAGTGATTCAGATGCCATTGCATTGCCCCAGTGCTGATGAAATGAGCAAAGCAATTGCCCCAAATGGTTCAGCAAATTTTCCATCATAGATCCCATCTCTCCAGAAAGCCTATGAATTTTTGGAACCCTAGTGTTTAGTTATCAGTTACTATGTGTCAGCTGTTGTGCTGAGCTTAACTGTATCATATCCTTTGAGCCCATTACAAATCGATGATATAGGAAATACCCCCCTGACTTACTGATGATGAAACTGAGGCTTCAAGAGCTTAGGTTCCTTGTCCAAGGTCACACAGCTTGTAGGTGGACTAGCTGAGACATAAACCAGGTCTATGGGACTCCTAAATCCATTCCTATTCGTTTTATATCATGCTTTCTTCTAGATATATCAATATGTAAAATTAATTTTTTTAACACCTTTATTGGAGTGTAATTGATTTACAATGTTGTGTTAGTTTCTGCTGTATAACAAAGTGAATCAACTATACGCATACATATATCCTCATATCCCCTCCCTCTTGCGTCTTCCTTCCACGCTCCCTATCCCACCCCTCTAGGTGGTCACAAAGCACCGAGCTGATCTCCCTGTGCTATGCGGCTGCTTCCCACTAGCTATCTATTTTACGTTTGGTAGTGTATATGTGTCCATGCCACCCTCTGACTTCATCCCAGCTTACCCATCCCCCTCGCCGTGTCCTCAAGTCCATTTTCTACGTCTGCGTCTTTATTCCTGTCCTGCACCTAGGTTCTTCAGAACCATTTTTTTTTTTTTAGATTCCATATATATGTGCTAGCATACGGTATTTATTTTTCTCTTTCTGACTTACTTCACTCTGTATGACGGATTCTAGGTCCATCCACCTCACTACAAATAACTCAATTTTGTTTCGTTTTATGACTGAGTAATATTCCATTGTATATATGTGCCACAACTTCTTTATCCATTCATCTGTCGATGGACATTTAGATTGCTTCCATGTCTGGCTATTGTAAATAGCGCTGCAGTGAACATTGTGCTACATGACTCTTTTTGAATTATGGTTTTCTCAGGGAATATGTCCAGTAGTGGGATTGCTGGGTCATATGGTAATTCTATTTTTAGTTTTTTAAGGAACCTCCATACTGTTCTCCATAGTGGCTGTATCAATTTACATTCCCACCAGCAGTGCGAGAGGGTTCCCTTTTCTCCACACCCTCTCCAGCATTTATTGTCTGTAGATTTTTTGATGATGGCCATTCTGACTGGTGTGAGGTAATACCTCATTGTGGTTTTGATTTGCATTTCTCTAATGATTAGTGATGTTGAGCATCCTTTCATGTGTTTGTTGGCAATCTGTATATCTTCTTTGGAGAAATGTCTATTTAGGTCTTCTGCCCGTTTTTGGATTGGGTTGTTTGTTCTTTTGATATTGAGCTGCATGAGCTACTTGTATATTTTAGCAATTAATTCTTTGTCAGTTGCTTCATTTGCAAATATTATCTCCCATTCTGAGGGTTGTCTTTTCGTCTTGTTTATGGTTTCCTTTGCTGTGCAAAAGCTTTTAAATTTCATTAGGTCCCATTTGTTTATTTTTGTTTTTATTTCCGTTTCTCTAGGAGGTGGGTCAAAGGGATCTTGCTGTGATTTATGTCATAGAGTGGTGTGCCTATGTTTTCCTCTAAGAGTTTTATCGTGTCTGGCCTTACATTTAATCCATTTTAAGTTTATTTTTGTATACGGTGTTAGGGAGTGTTCTAATTTCATTCTTTTACATGCAGCTGTCCAGTTTTCCCAGCACCACTTATTGAAGAGGCTGTCTTTTCTCGATTGTATATTCTTGCCTCCTTTATCAAAGATAAGGTGACCATATGTGTGTGGGTTTATCTCTGGGCTTTCTGTCTGGTTCCATTGATCTATATTTCTGTGTTTGTGCCAGTACCATACTGTATTGATTACTGTAACTTTGTAGTATAGTCTGAAGTTAGGGAGCCTGGTTCCTCCAGTTCCGTTTTTCTTTGTCAAGATTGCTTTGGCTATTTGGAGTCTTTTGTGTTTCCATACAAATTGTGAAATTTTTCGTTCTAGTTCTGTGGAAAATGCCACTGGTAGTTTGATAGGGATTGCATTGAATTTGTAGATTGCTTTGGGTAGTATAGTCATTTTCACAGTGTTGATTCTTCCAGTGCAAGAACATGGTCTATCTCTCCATCTGTTTGTACGCTCTTTAATTTCTTTCATCAGTGTCTTATACACTTTTCTGCATACAGGTCTTTTGTCTCCTTAGGTAGGTTTATTCCTAGGTATTTTATTATTTTTGTTACAGTGGTAAATGGGAGTGTTGCCTTCAGTTCTCTTTCAGATTTTTCATCAGTAGTGTATAGAAATGCACAAGATTTCTGTGCATTAATTTTGTATCCTGCTACTTTAGCAAATTCATTGATTAGCTCTAGTAGTTTTCTGGTAGCATCTTTAGGATCCTCTATGTATAGTATCATGTCATCTGCAAACAGTGACAGTTTTACTTCTTCTTTTCTGATTTGGATTCCTTTTATTTCTTTTCCTTCTCTGATTGCTGTGGGTAAAACTTCCAAAACTATGTTGAATAATGGTGATGAGAGTGGGCAACCTTGTCTTGTTCCTGATCTTAGAGGAAATGGTTTCAGTTTTTCACCATTGAGAACGATGCTGGCTGTGGTTTTGTCATATATGGCCTTTATTATGTTGAGGTAGGTTCCCTCTATGCTTCCTTTCTGGAGCGTTTTTATCATAAATGGGTGTTGAATTTTATCGAAAGCTTTTTCTGCATCTATTGAGATTATCATATGGTTTTTCTCCTTCAATTTGTTAATATGGTTTATCACATTGATTGATTTGTGTATATTGAAGAATCCTTGCATTCCTGGGATAAACCCCGCTTGATCATGGTGTATGATCCTTTTAATGTGCTGTTGGATTCTGTTTGCTAGTATTTTGTTGAGGATTTTCACGTCTGTGTTCATCAGTGATATTGGCCTGTAGTTTTCTTTCTTTGTGACATCTTTGTCTGGTTTTGGTATCAGGGTGATGGTAGCCTTGTAGAATGAGTTTGGGAGTGTTCCTTCCTCTGCAATTTTTTGAAGAGTTTGAGAAGGATAGGTGTTAGTTCTTCTCTATATGTTTGATAGAATTTACCTGTAAAGCCATCTGGTCTGGGGCTTTTGTTTTTGGAAGATTTTTCATCACAGTTTCAATTTCAGTGCTTGTGAATGGTCTATTTAAATTTTCTATTTCTTCCTGGTTCAGTCTTGGAAGGTTATGCTTTTCTAAGAATTTGTCCATTTCTTCCAGGTTGTCCATTTTATTGCATATAGTTGCTTGTAGTAATCTCTCATGATCCTTTGTATTTCTGCAGTGTCAGTTGTTAATTCTTTTTCATTTCTAATTCTGTTGATTTTAGTCTTTTCTCTTTTTTTCTTGATGAGTCTGTCTAATGGTTTATCAATTTTGTTTATCTTCTCAAAGAACCAGCTTTTAGTTTCATTGATCTTTGCTATTGTATCCTTCATTTCTTTTTCATTTATTTGTGATCTGATCTTTATGATTTTTTTCCTTCTGTGAACTTTGAGGGTTTTTTGTTCTTTTTTCTCTAATTGCTTTAGGTGTAAGGTTAGGTTGTTTATTTGAGGTTTTTCTTGTTTCTTGAGGTAAGATTGTATTGCTATAAGCTTCCCTTTTAGAACTGCTTTTGCTGCATCCCATAGGTTTTGGGCTATCGTGTTTTCATTGTCATTTGTTTCTAGGTATTTTTTCATTTCCTCTTTTATTTCTTCAGTGATCTCTTGGTTATTTAGTAGTGTATTGTTTAGCCTCTATGTATTTTTATTTTTTACAGTTTTTATCCTGTAATTGATATCTAGTCTCATAGCGTTGTGGTCGGAAAAGATACTTGATACAATTTCAATTTTCTTAAATTTACCAAGGCTTGATTTGTGACCCAAGATATGGTCTATCCCAGAGAATGTTCCATGAGCACTTGAGAAAAAAGTGTATTCTTTTGTTTGTGGTTGGAATGCCTATAAATATCAATTAAGTCCATCTTGTTTAATGTGTCATTTAAAGCTTGTGTTTCCTTATTTATTTTCATTTTGGATGATCTGTCCATTGGTGAAAGTGGGGTCTTAAAGTCCCCTACTATTATTGTGTCACTGTCAATTTTCCCTTTTATGATTGTTAGCTTTTGCCTTATGTATTGATATGCTCCTATGTTGAGTACATAAATATTTACAATTGTTATATCTTCTTCTTGGATTGATCCCTTGATCATTATGTAGTGTCCTTCTCTGTGTCTTGTAATAGTCTTCATTTTAAAGTGTATTTTATCTGTTATGAGAATTGCTACTCCAGCTTTCTTTTGATTTCCATTTGCATGGAATATCTTTTTCCATCCCCTCACTTTCAGTTGTATGTGTCCCTAGGTCTGAAGTGGGTCTCTTGTAGACAGCATATATACGGGTCTTGTTTTTGTATCCATTCAGCCAGTCTGCACCTTTTGGTTGGCACATTTAATCCATTTACATTTAAGGTAATTATCGATATGTATGTTCCTATTACCATTTTCTCAAT
Organism: Balaenoptera borealis; assembly: GCF_965194805.1. NCBI lineage: Eukaryota > Metazoa > Chordata > Mammalia > Artiodactyla > Balaenopteridae > Balaenoptera > Balaenoptera borealis. The sequence goes on from NC_138877.1 coordinate 11,295,959, forward strand.
TGATTTGGGTTTATTTTTGTCAGTCTTTTCCTTCTCTTGTGTTTCCTGCCTAGGGAAGTTCCTTTAGCATTTGTTGTAGAGCTGGTTTGGTGGTGCTGAATTTTCTTAGCTTTTGCTTGTCTGTAAAGGTTTTAATTTCTCTGTCGAATCTGAATGAGATCTTCGCTGCATAGAGTAATCTTGGTTCTAGGTTTTTTCCCTTTCATCACTTGAAATATGTCCTGCTCCTCCCTTCTGGCTTGCAGAGTTTCTGCTGAAAGATCAACTGTTAACCTTCTGGGGATTCCCTTGTATGTTATTTGTTGCTTTTCCCTTGCTGCTTTTAATATTTTTTCTTTGTATTTAATTTTTGAGAGTTTGATTAATATGTCTTGGTATGATTCCTCCTTGGATTTATCCTGTATGGGACTCTCTGAGCTTCCTAGACTTGAATGGCTATTTCCTTTCCCATATTAGGAAAGTTTCAACTATAATCTCTTCAAATATTTTCTCAGTCCCTTTCTTTTTCTCTTCTCCTTCTGGGACCCCTATAACTCGAATATTGGTGCATTTAATGTTGTCCCAGAGGTCTCTGATACTCCCCTCAATTCTTTTCATCCTTTTTTCTTTATTCTGCTCTGCAGCAGTTATTTCCCCTATTTTATCTTCCAGGTCACTTATCCGTTCTTCTGCCTCAGTTATTCTGCTATTGATTCCTTCTAGAGAATTTTAAATTTCATTTATTGTGTTGTTCATCATTGTTTGTTTGATCTTTAGTTCTTCTAGTTCGTTGTTAAACGTTTCTTGTATTTTCTGCATTCTGTTTCCAAGATTTTGGATCATTTTTACTATCATTACTCTGAATTCTTTTTCAGGTAGAGACTGCCTATTTCCTCTTTATTTATTTGGTCTGGTGGGTTTTTACCTTACTCCTTCATCTGCTGCATATTTCTCTGTCTTCTCGTTTTGCTTAACTTACTGTGTTTGGGGTCTCCTTTTCACAGGCTGCAGGTTCGTAGTTCCCATTGTTTTTGGTGTCTATCCCTAGTGGGTGAGGTTTGTTCAGTGGCTTGTGTAGGCTTCCTGGTGGAGGGGACTGGTGCCTGTGTTCTGGTGTGTGGGGCTGGATCTTGTCTGTCTGGTGGGCAGGGCCACGTCCAGTGGTGTGTTTTGGGGTGTCTGTGAACTTAGTATGATTTTAGGCAGCCTCTCTGCTAATGGTTGGGGTTGTGTTCCTGTCTTGCTAGTTGATTGGCATGGGGCATCCACCACTGGAGCTTGCTGACCATTGGGTGTAGCTGGGTCTTAGCGTTGAGATGGAAATCTCTGAGAGAGCTGTTGCTGATTGATATTATGTGGACTGGGAGGTCTCTGGTGATCTAATGTCCTGAACTCAGCTCTCTCACCTCAGAGGCTCAGGCCTGACACCAGGCCAGAGCACCAAGACCCTGTGAGCTACATGGCTCTGGAGAAAAGGGAGAAAAAAGGAAAGAAATATAAACAAATAAAAATTATTATTAAAAAAATATATATATATATAATAATAATAATAATAAAGAAGAGAGCAACCAAAGCAATAAACAAATCCATCAATGAAACCAAGCACTAAAACCTATAGTAAGATAAACATAAAAATCGGAAGCATATCGGTCGCAGTTAGGAAACCCCAAGTCTATAGTTGTTCCCAAATTCCTCTGCCTCAGTTTTGGGGTGAATTGTTGTCTATTCATGTATTCCACAGATTTAGGGTACCTCAGGTTGATTGTGGGGATTTAATCCGCTGCTCCTGAGGCTGCACGGAGAAGTTTCCCTTTCTCTTCTTTGTTCGCACAGCTCCGGGGGTTCAGCTTTGGTTTTGGCCCCTCCTCTGCGTTTAGGTCGCCCTCAGGCATCTGTTCCTGCCCAGACAGGATGGAGTTAAAGCAGTGGCAGATTAGGGGGCTCTGGCTCACTCATGCCAACGGGAGGGCGGGGTACGGTAGTTATAATTGGAATGTAGGGGTGAGCCTGCGGTGGCAGAGACTGGCGTGCCATTGCAACAGCCTGAGGCGTGCTGTGTGTTCTCCCGAGGAACTTGTCCCTGGATCATGGAACCCTGGCAATGGCGTGTTGCACAGGCTCCTGGGGGGATGTGGATAGTGACCTGTGCTTGCACAGCAAGCAGCAGCCTTAGCGTTTCATGACCGTCTCTGGTGTCTGCGCTGATAGCCACGGCTCGCGCCCATCTGTGGAGCTCGTTTAGGCGGTGCTCTGAATCCCCTCTCCTCGCGCACCCCGAAACAATGATCTCTTACCTCTTAGGCAGGTCCAGACTTTTTCCTGGACTCCCTTCCGGCTAGCTGCGGCACACTAGCCCCCTTCAGGCTGTGTCCACGCAGCCAACCCCAGTCCTCTCCCTGGGATCTGACCTCTGAAGCCCGAGCCTCAGCTCCCAGCCCCCACCCACCCCCGCGGGTGAGCAGAGAAGCCTCTCGGGTTGGTGAGTGCTGGTCGGCACTGATCCTCTGTGCGGAATCTCTCCAGTTTGCCCTCTGCACCCCTGTGTCTGTGCTCTCCTCTGTGGCTCCAAAGCTTCCCAACCACCCACCCCTCCATCTCTGCCAGTGAAGGGTCTTCCTAGTGTGTGGAAACTTTTCCTCCTTCACAGCTCCATCCCAGAGGTGCATGTCCCATCCCTATTCTTTTGTCTCTGTTTTTTCTTTTTTCTTTTGCCCTACCCAGGTACATGGGGATTTTTTTCCCTTTTGGGAAGTCTGAGGTCTTCTGCCAGTGTTCAGTAGGTGTTCTGTAGGAGATGTTCCACAAGTAGATGTATTTTTGATGTGTTTGTGGGGAGGAAGGTGATCTCCATGTCTTACTCCTCCACCATCTTGAAAGTCCCCAACTTAATTTTTAAATGCTGACATTTATCCGTAGGAACAACATATTGTTGCATATCAAGCATACAGTTCATGAAATAACATCGACTTTGTGTTACATATAGCTTAATCCATCTATAAAGTGAAAAACCTAAAAAAATATTATAATTTTCAACTTTTTGGTCCTTCTAGGTCATGATCACCTAAACAGAACTGAAGAGTCTATCATGTTCAGTGGTTGTAAAAATTAATAAACTAAGCATCTTTCATAATCTTGCTTGCTAAGCCTGATATTAAATACACAACTAAGAATGGAAATGGTATTTTTAAGCATTCTGTATGCATTTGAAATACTGGCAGAATTTCATATGTAGGAACTCTAACAATAGAAACAACTCCACCAACCTTGGTTTTAATGTGTTCTTTTTATTCATATGCCTGGTTCCCTAAAGGTTTTATCTTGAAGTGTTAACAGGGAAATCTGTCACCAGTAGAGAACTAAATGAAGTCACGAGTCATATAACAAGCAGAACAGACAAGTAACCTTCACCTGGATACTTAAGAAAATACTGGCAGAAACCCTGGTACAATCAATTTGCAAATAACTTGAAGACAAGAAGGTACTTAGTGGATAATGACTAATGTGTCCTACTTAAAACCAAATCCTTTTAAGCTAATCTAATATGGTAGATTAAGGAGAAATGATAGATGTACTGTGTCTTGATTGCAGCAAATCTTCTGATTACACCTGCATGTTACACCTATCAATGAACAAAAAAGAAAAAAAATGTGACCTAAAGCACATAGCTGACTGGATTATAGTCACTACATAATGTCAAACATCTGGATGAAAATACCAGATGCTCTGTTTCTACAATGTCAAATCTATATGTATAATCACAACATATACACACATGTGCGTGCACACACACACACAGAATGTATGTACTTGGAAATATCTGAATTTTTAGCCTTTGTATTACATTGGAAGTTTTGTATCAATATAAACTTGCTTAAAGTCCTATTCATATCAAAGGGTATGAATTGTGAGAAGGTTAACAGGAATGCAAGGAAAATTAGTGAGGCATCAGAAAATACTTTCTAGGCATCGATGTTAATGATATCAGGATAATTCAATCTGTAAAAAATGTAGATAAGAGATAATTTAATAGCATTATTTGACTATGCCTATATGGTACCAAAACAACCAAAGAATATGGTCAGATGACTACCCAAGCAAGTCAAATAAATTTTTTAAAAAATCCAATGATGCCATCAAAATTGTAATTGATAGCCTATACATGTATTGCTTGAACTTTTACTAATGGCTAAGGCATCTAGAATATAGGAATTTGCTGACCCTTGTGGACTATTGCCTTGGGGGGTGGGTAGATAGCTTAAGCAAATCAAAGACAAAATTAGGGGAAGGTTAAAGAAATGGTCAAAGACAGAACATAAAAGCCAGAGCTCCAGAAGCCAGAATAAGGTATATGGACCCTCTGCTTGTTAGTAGAAAGTTCCATCCACCTGAAACCAGAGGGCCTTTAAGACTTAAAGAAAGGCTGCCTCAGCCTGGAAAGCACCTTATATTCTTTCTGCCCCAATTAAAACCATAAAGTTTGCACAGCTGGGTGTTGGTGCCACATTTCTGTTTCCTGACTTTATTCCATCTCCCGTCTTTCTTTGGTGATTCTATCAGTGACTCTTCCTATGGCACCTGCCTCGCCTCATCCAACAATCTAAGACCTCTGACCCAGAGTGGTGCTTTCATGCATCCTCCCGCACTCCCAGCAAAGACCACCAAGATTTCCTGCCACTGCACTTGCCCTCATGAGCAAATTTCCCTCCAGTTTAAAAGCTCAGTATCAGACTCTTTGAACCTTCTAAAATGTAAGTGATAAACTCATTCATTTGAATCCATTTAGTGGGAAAAGTCCTGAGGAAAATACTTCCCTAGAAGAGAGGTGTCCACTCACACCCCAGACCCTGGCCCCTGCCTTGCTATGGGTACATTTAAAAAAATGACTATTCTGACTTTCCAAATGTAAGACAACATAGTTACATGGAATAACACTGATGGTGGGAATATCAGGCCAGGCAAAGAGTGGTGAACATACAGGCAGGAGACAGGGTGAATATGGGTGGAAAAACATAAGGATATATTTGGAGGCTGATGGAAAATGATGATATTCTCAGGTTCTATAAGAATTAGCCTCCTTGCTTGCTCAAACATAAGGCTGACCCTATCTCAAGCCTATGTGATTCTATCAGAATAATATGTGGTAGTTAAATTCCATGAGTGTGTAGTAAGACTGCTTAGGAGCAAACCTTAGCCCTTACTCGTGGTGCAACTTTGGACAAGCTACTTGACCTCCGTGCCTCAGTTTCCTCAGCTGTAAAATGAGAAGGATGTTAACAGTGCCTCCCTGAGGGTTAGTTAAATAAGGGTTAAGTACGTTCATGTAAAGTGCTTAGAATAGTATGTGGCAGATGAGAAGTGCTCAATAAATAATGGCTAATTATTATTTATGCTTATGACTGTTACTACCACTACCACAGTGCTAAGAGTCCACCTGAAGAAAATGTGCTTAGTCATTTTTTTCTTACTTACTGAATAACTACTAAAAGCCTGTGATATACCAAACACTGTTCTTGATATTTGCATGAAATGTTGAATAAGACAGGAACCATTATTGTTGTAGTGGGGAGAAAGGCAATATAAATAGATATATTAAATAACCAAGTAAATAATTATAAATTTTGACTGTTGGTGTGAAGGAAACAAACATGGTGCTAAAATAGAAAAATAATGGAGGAAAATATACTAGTCATTCTTAGATTGGTCAGGAAAAGCCCCTCTCAGGTAATAACATTTAAACTGAGAATTGAAGGTTGAGAAGGAACCAGCAATTTGAAAAGGCAGAGTGAATGTAGGTATGGAAACGTGGGGATCTATTTAGAGACAGATAGATCAGGATAGGACTCAGTTCCCATCAGAATTAGCTCTAAAAGAACATGTGAATAGGCAGTCTCTACACTTCACTTCTTATTAATGAAACAGAAATCAGTAGTAAAAATATTTGCACCTGGCAGTAAAGCCTATTGAAAATTGTACCTTAAGGTTTTATCCAATAACATTTAAAGATTGCCATTTAATTTTATACTCAGTGTTTATCCTTTGTCAGATAGTTGACCTGTGTATAATGCCAAGATTGTTAACTCCACTTCCAGAATTTACCCCATATCCATCCACCTTTCTTCATTACTACTGATCATCTCCCCAGTCCAAGTCACCATTATGTCACCTGAACAAGTACAGTAGCTCCTCTAGGTCCAGTCCATAGACCACCAGAGGGAACTTAACTAAATGTAAATCAGGTGATGTCTTTCCCCTGATTTGAACCTTTGTATCCTCCCTTTTCCACTACAAATAAAATCCGAACTCCATTCTATGATCTGAAAGCCACCACACAATCCAACCCCTGCCCAACTCCTGACCAGATTCCAGGTTACTCTCTGCCTCTCTCACTCTAGCTAAGTACACTTTCTCAATCTCTTTATTACATCTAGATAGTGAACAAAGGAGGGAACCAAACCTGCTATGTAGCATTTGCCAATTTCTGTAGTGTAAATACTCCCACCTTGACCAATTCCAAGCTATGAATACAATGTCACTGGACATGGAGCTGGGCAGAGGTGCACAGTTGTCCCCCTTTGTAGTGTTTCCACTGTACAGATAACAGGAGGTGTAAAAACTGCAAGAGCACAGATAATGGTGAAATTTATAATATAATTAGGCAGTAATAAATTTTGAGTATTTATTGCCTTTGTTTTCAATAAAATTTAATTGTAAGGTTATATAATTCATTTTTTGAAATGCGTATTTTTAAAAACTGGCTTGCAGAATTTCTGAAAATTTAACAATAGGTCCTCATGAGGGGGTGCATGCTGACTCCAGGACATCACTGTATGTACCCCAGAAGTTCTTAAACACTGCTGCTTAGATTTGAATATTTATACAAAACCAAGAAAATCCTCTGTGTTTTGGTGATGTTTTTACACAGCTTATGTTTGTTGGGGAAAGTCTTTATCTCTCCTTCATTTCTGAAGGATAAATTTTCTGGATAGAGTATTCTTGGATAGCATTTTTTTCTCTCAGCACTTTGACTGTATCATCCTATTCTCTCCTGGTCTATAAGATTTCTACTGGGAAATCTACTGATAGCCTTATAGGGGTTCCCTTGTACGTTGCAAGCTTCTTTTCTCTTGGAGCTTTTAAAGATTCTCTCTGTCTTTGATTTTTTACAGTTTTATTATTATGTATCTTAGAGAGGATCTCTTTGAGTTTATTTGGTGAACTATGAGCTTCATGAACTTGGATATCCAAATCTCTCATCAGATTTGGGATATTCTCAGCCATTATTTCATTAAATAAGCTTTCTGCCTCCTTCGCCTTCTCTTTCTGGAACTCCAGTAATTCACAATTGGATCTTTGTTGGTATCCCAATAGATAATGCAGACTTTCTTTACTCTTTTCCAATCCTTTTTCTTTGCTCTCCCTGACTAGACTATTTCAAAGTTCCTGTCTTCAAACTCACAGGCTCTTCTTCTGTTTGATCCATTCTGATGTTGATGCTCTGTGTAGCATTTTTTTTCATTCAATTCTTTGTATCCTTCAGCCCCAGGATTTCTGTTTGATTCTTTTTATAATTTTTATCTCTCTGTTAAACTTCTCATTTTGTTTATATATTGTGTTGCTGATTTCATTGAATTGTCTTTCTTGTTTTCTTGTGGCCCATTGGGTTCCCTTAAAACAGCTATTTTGTATTCTTTATCGAGTAAATCATAGATCTTCATGTCTTTGTTAATGGTTACTGGATGATGATTGTGATCCTCTAGTGGTGCCATGTTTTCCTAAAAATTTTTTTTCATTGCTATCTTTGCATTTGAAATAGCTGTCACTTCCTCCAGTTACATACTGCCCTCTCCAATGTGTCCAAACTCATGTATTTTTGCCCCAACAGTGTGCTGGAACTTCTCCACTGGAAACCTGCGCTTCCTCAGAGGCTTTTTTGCCCATGGGTGATTGTCTAAGGCAATGTTTTCTGTAGCCTCTGGACCCTAGCTTAGAGGGGGCTGGAGCTGGTTCATGGGTCATTGCAGGGTCCACAGCCAGGACCAAGTCTGTGTGCCTAACACCTGATGCCTGGATGGGTCAGGCTCCTCCTGGGTCTCTTGGCATATGGTGCTGGATCTCACAGCTCCCACAAAGGGACTCTGTCTGTGAGTGAATACCAAATTGTTGTTGAGGAAGATACAAACGAGGGACATCTTAGTCAGCCATGATTATTAACACTTGAAAATTATTGAATGACTGGATGACTGTATCTTGTTCTATGGCCAAACTAAACAATATTTTTTCTAAAAAGTTAATTCTTTCTGACTTTTTTTTTTCTAAAGTCACCACTTATATTTTTGTCACCTGTGCTCAAATCCTCTGAGTTGTCTGTTAAGCATCCATCTCCTCACCCCTGTTCTTCACCAATATTGGTAAATGTAGCTGAAGTGTCCTTCCTTTACCCGTTTATATCTTTTCTAACTGCTGTCTGTGGCCTAGCTCATACCCTTATCACCTTTCATTAGGCACTGTTAATTGTCTTCAAATTAGTTTTCCTACCTCCAGTCTCTCACCACATTCATCCATCTTCCTGCTGCCAGAGGAACCCTCCTGAAGCACAGGTCAGATCATGCCATGTCCTTTAAAACAGACCAGATGGCTCTGACCTCATCAGGATAAAATCCAAATTCCCTCATGTGCCATTCAGGCCCTTCCACAATCTGGCCTCAATCTGCCTACCCACCATTTCCTCTCAGCAAATCCTTCTACATTTGACATGCCGATGTTTCCCAGGTGAATTCCTCAGAACACTACTTCTTCAGAAATTAATAGATGCTACATTGAACACATTCCCCATGGCCAAATAAGTGGGGATGGCAGTGCTGGCCTAAGCAGAGCTTGGTAGAACTTCTCAGAGCCAAACTGTGTTGAAAAATATGACCCAACAATATATATATTTTGGGTATATATTTGGTAAAACTAGAGAAAAACAAGGGAATGATGAATACAAAATTCAGGGTAGTAGTTATCTTGTGTGGAAAGGAGGGAGGTATATATAAGGGACTTTAATGGTGTTGAGAATTGTTCTGTATCTTAAGCAAGGTAGTATGTACACGAGTGCCTGTTATTTGTTGTTGTTTGTATATTGTTTTTCACATTTTAACATCTCTGAAATCAGGATGGTCTTACAATTGCTGAGAGTCAAGTGACAACTGTGATGTAGTTGTCTTTACCTTAGAAATATCTTAACCAATTTCTTTAACTTATGTCCTCCTTTTTTTTGTATGCATAAGAGTGACAATTGACAAAAATCTAAGTGTGAAAGACCTCTTTTATTATGTACAAAATAAATTTCTAAATGGCAAGAAAAAATTATCCATAAGTTTGTAACAATATTTACATTTAAGTTTAAAGGTAACTCAGGTATCTTTGGCTGAAGCAGATTCCCTTGACTTGTTATGCTGTATTAACTCTTGAGAGCAAAATCTGTCCTATTTATCTGTGCACCTCATTATGGTAAAAAGTAGGTGGTAAAGATGGCTGTTAAAATAGCAAGCTCAGTGTCTCACACCTAGTAGGTGCACACTAAATGTTGTTGATTGGATTTCCAGTGACTGTTAATATTCAACTCAAATGACCCACTAACATTTTCAGCAAATCTGACCTTTTAAAAAAAAAATAGGGACAATGATTGGAAAGCTCACTTTGACTAATACCTGGCCTGATAAGACAATCTGCATTTATGTGCCAATGGGAAAAAGCTACTAGGAATTTTAAACTCAAGTTGGTCTTGCCCTTCTCCTAACTGCTGCTTTGCTTAGTTGTGTATGATGCTAATTACTTCTGTTCTCAATATCAAAACCATGATGTCCTTAAGGGACTGTGGCTTATGTTTTGTTATCATATATAATGATATGTACATAGTGTTACTTAATCTGTTGTTTGATTAATGGTTCTGTTTGTAAAACGACACATTGATCACATCCTCAAAATATAGTGTTTTGGTTGTGACTCACCTCTCTTTATATTGCCACAGGACCTTAAAATTCTACCCGTGACTCTAAGTTGGAAACCATTCTGTGATATGTGAGTCTTATTTATTTGGCTCATGGTCAGTAAATCAAGAGAGATTGAAAGATGGATAAACCGATTTACAGGGAAATCTCCATTTTCTGTGTTTACTGACCTTCAAGTGTTTGACTAGTAGTAGGTCCAATAGCAGACATACATTGGAACTAAAACCCCAGGAGACACCCAGATTCTACATACGACCCAACTTGAACTTCTCAGATTCATGTAGACACTACATGTCCTGATCATCACTTTCTGTGGAAATGTAGTCTTAAATTATATAGTCAGTCTTTCTTACTGTTGACAGTCATTTTTATTTGCATACTTTTCCTTTTCTGAAAGGGCTACTCCTTAGTTCACTTGTGATCTCTATTTTTCTGTTGTTCACAGTACCAACGTATTATAGTACGAAGCTCTTATTAACTACTTATTGAATTCTTATCTTAATTATTTGTGAGGTAAAGACTTTGGGTAGTATATTCTATCCCTAAACTTTTTGGCATAATGAAAATGGAAGATTATTTAGAAATGGAAACTCTATGTTCTACTTAGTTCTAATATCTTTATTATCCCTAAACCTGGACCAGAAATCTTGAGATTGTTACATTTGCTATTTGTTATTAAGAAATGATAAATCCTGGGACATATTTCACTGTCCCAAGTTATTACATATCAAAAATTAAATCTTCCCAAGACAAATAAAATTGATGAAAAATTAATTGTGAATACAGCTCATTTCAAAAATTACACTTAAATCTGCAGCCGAAAATACTTTTCTTAGTGAAGGAGACATCATTTAATTGTTACGCAAAATTTTAGAATGATAAAGTTCTTATAGATTTAATTCATTCTAATTTAATAAGAATAGAATTAATTGCTTCTTTGGTTAATTTAAATATTAGCAATAATCATCCCAATAGAGATTATTTAGAACAAAAAGACAATGTAGAACAAGCTTTAATAGAATTTGGCTGTCTCTAAAGACCACAGTTAAAAGCATCAGCTATTTAATTTTATTTTTTTGTGAAATAATTTTCAATATGAATATTTTAAATCAGTGGTCCAATTTAAATCTTGTTAATAAAAAGCAAGAAAAGCATGTAATCAGAAATAATTCTTCTGCCAAATCTTATATTAAGGTCAAAGCCTTTTACATACTTTTGAAAAGCATTTGGAAATCAGGCCATCGTAATTTTTTAAAAAATTCTTTTTCTTTCTCATAGCATGTACATGTTCAGTGTGTTCTGTGTCACTTTCTCCCTGACAGTCTCTATAAGAGAAAGTCTTCAACGTACTTGGAATAAAAAATTCTAGATAATAAAATTTATTCTCTGGCTGGACATGCTGAAAGTCAGAAAGGGTAAAATTATCAAGTATTAACCTACTTGGAGAACTCTCCAAAATATTTCCATTAAGATTAATGATTTGCACTGCATTTATCTGAAAAAAAACAATGTTAAATTGACCAGTTCGGCACTTGTTTTATAAGAAAGATGAGAGTCTGCTGAAAAGTCTATTAAAAGTGAGAGACACACTGCAAACTAGGAGGGAAGAGTTTTGGAAACTGCTTCACGGCATTAAGGAGCCAGAGAAGGCTTTCGTGGCTTGGAGACCTGGAGTTTCAGGAAGTGCTCACTTGAGACCCAGAAGAGCTATGATTGTGATTTCTGAGGTGGCTCACTGGGTGCTCCATGATCTAGAAAGCTTGTTGTGACTTGAATCTTAGTTCTTGTGGAGATTGTTAGCTCCACAAAATTAGCTGGGAAAAGTCTTATGGTTCCAGTGAAAGAGGGAAATTATCAGGCCTTGCTGACCTCTCTTCTGTAATGATCTGTGTTTAGTCAGGGTTCTCCAGAAACAGAACTAATAGAACTTTATCTATCTATCTATCTATTGAGAGAGAGAGAGAAATTGTATAAGGAATTGACTCAGGCGGTTATGGAGGCTGAGAAGTCCCAAAATCTGCAGTAAGCAAGCTGGGGGCCCAGGAGAGCCAATGATATAGTTCCAATGCAAGTCCAAAGAGTTGAGAAGCAGGAGAGCTGATAACATAAGATCCAGTCCAAAAGCCAGTGTGCTTGAAACCCAAGAAAAGCCTATGTTTCAGTTTGAGTCCAAAGGCAGGAAAAGACTAATGTCTCAGCTCAAGAGTCAGGCAGGAGGAGTTCCCTTTCACTGGGGAAGATCTGCCCCTTTTTTTCTATTCAGGCCTTCAACTGACTGATGAGGGCCACCTGCACTAGGGAGAGCAATCTGCTTTATTCAGTCTACTGATACAAATGATAATATTATCAAGAAACACCATTGTAACCTGATAATACTGATAGCTTTTTCTCATATTGCCTGAAAGACATCAAAAGTATAATGTCCATTCTTCGGGCATGATTTAAAATAATTGAAAGCAGGGTTTTCTGTAGAATCATTAATATTGTAGATCTGGAAGAAATTGTAGAAAGTCTTAGTCTAAGTCTCTGATTTTATCTTTACAAAGACACCACTCGTGGGGTCCCTGAGGCAATAAGAGGCCAAGCTGGTCCCTGTCCTCCTGCTCTCAGGCTAGGGCTTCTCCCACAGTCCATGGCACTTCTAAAGTCAAGAAAGCTGTTCTGTGGGGAGAAGCTTGCCTTCTCTTTCACCTGCATCTGCTCCTTCTTCTCCTCTCCTCTTTCTTATCTTCCTCCAAGTCTTCTTCCTCCTGTTATCTTGCTCTTTCTCCTCCTCTTCTTATTTTTCCTCTTTCTCTCCTTTTCTTCTTTATCCACCTCCTTCTCTTCCTCTCCTTTCTATTCCTCCCCTTATTCCTCTTTCTCCTCTTCCTGCTCTGTCTCCTTTTTTCCTGGAGTTGAAAAACTTAGGGATTGGAAAAAATACAGAACGAAGCATGCTTCCTTAACTTAGGTTTATCTGTCTTCAGCTTGAAGGCAAAGGCTGTGATGGTCATCTCCCTGTGATGGATCCTCTTTTGAGCCAAGATCTTGGAGATGTACCTAGAGCAAGAGTGTCCTTGAGGACTTGGAAATTGCATACGTGGTACCCCTTTGGTTGAGACTTGGCATCTCGCCGGAAAGGCCATTTAGGGCATTTGCTCAGTAAAAGTAAGATTTGATTGGCACATACTATATGTTGGGTCCTATGTTGAGCACTTTAGCTCACTTAGGAGAAGGAGAGAGGTCTTAGAGTTTTCATCATAAAAATGTAGTAAACATTTAGTCACCTTTCAGCAAGTAGATAAGAATTATAGACCAGAAACCATGGCAATGATACCTGTATAAGATTTCTCAAATTTTGTTATCAACATGTTTGATATTATCTTATTATTTATTATTGCTATTATTATTACTATTTTATTATTGATTCTTTGCCATATTCATTAATTCACTTGTTTATTTATTCATCTGCCTACTCAACTGCCTAACACTTAACTCCTACTGTGTGTTGGACATGTATGGGAGGTGCACAGATAAATAGGACAGATTTTGCTCTCAAGAGTTAATACAGCATAACAGTTAAGAATTTGGACTCTGAAATAGGATGGACGATGTTTTAAGCTTAGTTTTTGTCACTTATTTAGAAGTTACTCTCTCTGAACCTTGGTTTGCTTATGTATAAAGTAGGGATTAATAGGACTATAGTGATGATTAAATGCATGGAAAGAGTTTGGCAGAGTACTTGGAACATAGTAAGCATTCATCAATGCTCATCATTATTTTTATTATTGACATTAACCTTGAAGCCAACTCAGAGACTCATGAAGGTAAATCAGTAGTATAGAAGAGCGTGATGACGTTGTCAGTGCTCCATGACAAATGGAGCTGAGGAAACTTGGACTTGATCCCTGATAGAGGGATCAAAGAAGGCTTCCTGGAGGACCTGCACTTGAGTTGAGTCCTTGGGCAGACTAAGAGCTACCTTACAAGGAGTCTAAAAAAGGGTGTTCCAGGTAAAGGAGAATAGCAGTTATAAAAACAATAGGCTGTGAAAGCTCAAGGCACTTACAGAGAAGGGTTTTAAAGAAAGTGACAGAAGCAGACCTCATAGAGTCCAATTTGAGGTAGGATAGTTCAATCACCCATTTTATAGATGAGAAGGTTGAGGCCTAAATGCCTTGGTTGAAATGAATTACCTAAGGTCAAACAACTGATGAGTGAGAGAACTCTTTAATCCCACAGTCCCCCTTGCCAATGCAAAGCTGACATGGGAGAACATCCTGCTGGTAGTTTACACATAGAAGTCAAGAGTTTCTGTATAGAAATTTGCATCAGCAGCTTTCTATATCTATCACTTATAATCTTTTTCTTAACTACCTAGATATTGACAGCTGATAAAGCATGTATTTTTGGGTATACATTGCTAGAATTGATTAATGTTTTTCTTTCCTAGAACCCACCTAACACTTTCTATTACTACCTCTCCTCATTGCCAGATCAAAGAGCTACTTGAAAATTCTTGCTCATATGATCTAGTCAAGATGAAGAAAGGGAACAAAAGAGTTAATGATATGAAACCAAGAAAAAAATGTCCAAGTCCAACTATACTGGTTTTCAGTCCCCAATTTCTTATCATTAGTATTTATTTAGCCGATTAGTCACTCAAGAAAAGGTGTTTCCATCTACGATGTGTCCTAGGTCCTAGAGATACTGCAGTGATGGTGGGAATGTGACAAGAGAATGAATGACTGCAAAACAGTGTAACTAACTCAATGATGGGGAAAGTCAAAGCTGTTATGAGGGCTCCTGGGAAGGACATCTGTTCTGACCTTGGGTATTAAGGAGGGCTTTCTGGAGGAAGTAATTTCAGCATTGAGTTTTGCAATGGGTCAGAGTTAGTGAGCTAGAAAGGGTTAGTGGTTGGTGTTCCTCAGGTTAGGCTTGAGGAACAGCCAGTGCAATGGCCTGGAAGGAGGAGGATATATTCAGGATGCAGAAGTGAATCAGTGTGGCTGGAATGGTGGGAACTCATTCATCTCCAGAGGAGAGCATGGAGAGTGATGCAGAAACCGGGTATGAAGGGCTATGTGAACATGAGAAAAGAATTGGAAGTTCATTCTAAGGACAATGTGGAATTATATACTATTTATTAGGAGACTAAAAATATCAGACTTGTAATTTTAGAAAGATCCAGTTGTAGTGCAGTGACTGAACAGATAGCCTAGGCCAAGAGTGGGTGCAGGAATATCAGTAGGGAAATTTTATAATAACTAAAGCAAGACATATTAGTGGCCTGGGGATGGAAATAAGTGGAAAGACAGGAGTGGTAACTGGCTTGGTAATTGATTGGACATGTGAGCAGATGAGGTAGAGGAGTCATAGATGAATTGCACTCATTAGGTTCTGTTGAGCAAACCCTCATCTGACAGTGCCATTCACAGAAGCAGGGGACACTGGACTAAGGACAGTTTGGGGTTATAGAGAGGGTCAGAAAGAAATAGAATTGAGTTTAGTTTTGGATTTTGAGTCTGAAGTGTTTGTGGGTCACTCAAGTGAAGCTGTCTAGCATAAAGCAGGCAAGTGAAAATGTCAAATTAATGTACAGAAACTTAATGACTAATTATTTTCCCAAGATACTCTCTGGAAAGGGGATAAAACTCCCTGGACAAGGACCTTTGCTATCTATACTAGAATCTGGGAGTTTCCAGAACAGTCCCCACAGGGCTTAAACTGAGCCCAAAGCACTGAGCCACGTACTGGCAGGAGAATAAGGAACATCTGAAGGAGTCTAAAGGAGGAAGCCAGAGGCACTTTTAAATCTCTTCTTCATTATTAATCCATATGAAGCTGTTCTGAACGCACTAAGCTGCTCAAGTAGTAAATGAACTAATTTTGTGATCAACTTGAAGGACACAGCAGTTAAGAACATGGGCTTTTGAGTGGATAATTCTGGTTTAGAATTCCAGTTCTGTCACTTACTCTATGACCTTAGGGAAATTAATCTTTTTAAGCCTCAATTTCTTTATCTATAAATGGGATAAAACTACCCAGTTAAGTATAAAAATACCAAGCTCATCAGATTGTTGTAAGGCTTGAGTGAAATAATGTATGTAAAGTTTTAACAAGTTGCAGTGTCTGGCAAATAGTAAGTCTCTGGTAGTTACTATAGCCACTGCTGTTGTTATTATGAGACATCCAGGGAGGGCAAATATCCTTTTCCCCCTGTTTACTACAGCAACCAGGAGTGAAAGGAGCCCACAGCCACACCCATTCACACAGATGTGCACAGAGAATGTGACTATGTGTTTATTTGTAATAACAGAAGACTTCATTGTTTTCTTGCTTGAAAGCCATAACCATGTTGTTCTATGGAAATATGAAAAAGAAGTGCATCCTGTTGCTAAGTGATATGCTCATGTAATTACTGGGGAAACAATCAATAGTAGACAGGTAATTGCCTTAGAAATGGACTTATTTAAAGATTGGAAATGATGATTAAGTGTATTGTTCTTATGATAGTGGTATATAGGCAGTTCATGGTCAATTATAATAAAAAATCATATTGAAAAGAGCATCTTATTTCTGCTTTCAATCTAATAAGGAGCCAATACTTGCTCTGTTATTGAGCCAAGCTTTGGAAGAAAATGGAACCACTATTTGTGCTAGACAAATGCTTTATTCTAGGCTACTTTTCCTTCCAAGGAAGGAGTTCAGTATTGAAAAAGTCCAATTATCTATTCATTCATTCAACCAACATTTAATGAACACCCCCTATTATTCTTTTATGTACCTCCTACTCTGTACATCCTTCCTCCACTTTGCCCCCCATATACTCCAAACTAACACACAAATTTAGAAATGAGCACCTTAAACACATGTGTCTGTTGGCAAAGTAAATTGACACATTGGCAATTTGTTGGCAAGAGCAAACAAAAATGAAAATAGTATGTTAGGAGAGTGGAACAATTTTTTTCCAATGATAAAATTTTATTTTAAATTTATGTTAATATTATTTTATAATATACTAAAAATAAATACTACAAAGAATTGTTTTGTACGTGGTCAAAATCCAAGATACCATCTTGAAAGTGCCAGATAAAAAGGCTTCACTACTTTTAGAATTCAAATAATATGAGAGAAATAAATAGTTCTGTTTCTCGATGTTTTATCTCGTTTTCTATTGTGAGAGGCATTTACAAGTATATTGAATTTCTCTTGCTTATGAATTCAACTGCTACTGCTTTTCCACAAACAGCCTTAATCCTTTGTTTGGCTGTCATAGTTGCTACTGCAGGAATTATGATGTTGCCAACAGAGAATTCAAGAACTAAAACGAAGAGGTTTTTAAAATGCCAATGCATACTTCCCCCCTTTTCTGGATATTTTATATACATATATACGTGTGTATATACATGTGTGTGTGCGTCTGTGTATACATATATATATATAAAGAATGGCAATCCTACGTTAATTCTATTGTTCAGGGCAGAGACCATAAAGTTTACTTAATCTGAAAACATGCTCTCTATGCTATATTTATTATTCTACAATAAAATAAATATATTCACTAATTAGTATATCAGCTAGCACTGAAGAGAGAAAATGGAAATACTGGCTTTCATGGGAGTAGATTGCCATAGCTTTCCTCATGCCCATGCCAAGGTTTTGCTTTCTTTTTCTTTCAGCTTCCTAGACTCTAATTTTCAATCACTCAGGTTAGCTTCCCAATCATTGTCGGGAGGAGAGACTCAAGTTTTATTGTCTACTTTCACAAATATTATATCCCTATTATTTAGTATGATTAAATAAGGAAAACAATGACTAAAATTATAATGATTGGTTTTAAAATTTAGAGTGAATAACTATCTCTAAATGAGAGAGCTTCATTTAGGCTAAAAAATTGTAAGGAAAATGCTCGCTTGCCAAAGATGCTGAGTTGCAGGTGTCTCCTATTTCCCTGCTGCTGAGGGCACATGTGACCCTCTGGAGCTCCTTCCCAGCCACCTGCTACAAATTTAAAGGCATAATTCCAAAACTTTTTTCTTTAAGATGCAGAATTGAAAGAACAATATTTTAAAATACACTTAAAGATAGGAAGAAAATACAGCAATCAATGGTCTTCCTGCTTGTATATTATTCTACTCAAAACTTATAGACAAAAATCATTCTTGTCCTTTGGTGACAAAAGCAGATGTTTCAAAAAGGCCTGGATCACACAAAGTCAGACTTTGCCTAGCGGGGAAAGCATTCTTCATTGACAACCATCTGGATTTTGACTAGATGAAATGTGATAATGCAGAATATTGCCTCATAGTATCTATGGAGGTTTGGCTGATAATACCAACGATGATTTCAGCAAGGCCATTCACAGGGAGCAACTGCATTTATATGTATATGTATGTGTATGTGTATGTATGTATATATGTGTATGGCATGCATGTATGTATGTGTGTGTGTGCGTGCATGCAAAAGTTTTTAATTCCACTTGCCCAATGCATTTTTTGCTTATATTACTTTCCTCACCTACAAGGTTACTGACATAATTTAACACCAAAAGTCAAAGTTGTTAAATTGAAAGTTTTTCAAAATTAAAGATATAATTCCCAAGTGAGTACAGGGGACTTTGAGACATTAATCTGTAAAATTTCAAGGTCCTAAAAGTTTAAAACTCTGAAAAGAAGGGAAAGAGGACACATGCTCCCGTTTTGAGGTGCTGGCAACGTGAATGCATTTGCAAGACACGTAGAGGTCCACATTTCCCCTGTACAGTCCTTGAGTCATAAGACATGAACACAAGCCAAAGCAGTTTCCCTGTCAGACGCCTCATTTCACAGAACACAGGTGTGGTCCTATGCAGGTAACTCTATGTACAAGGCAGGAGAGGCCAGGCTTCTGTGGGCCTCTTTTTTTTTTTTTTTTTTAACGTCTTTATTGGAGTATAATTGCTTTACAATGTTGTGTTAGTTTCTGCTGTATAACAAAGTGAATCAACTATACGTATACATATATCCTCATATCTCCTCCCTCTTGCATCTCCCTCCTGCCCTCCCTATCCCACCCCGCTAGGTGGTCACAGAGCACAGAGCTGATCTCCCTGTGCTATGCGGCTGCTTCCCACTAGCTATCTATTTTACATTTGGTAGTGTATATATGCCCATGCCACTCTCTGACTTCATCCCAGCTTACCCATCCCCCTCGCTGTGTCCTCAAGTCCATTTTCTACGTCTGCGTCTTTATTCCTGTCCTGCACCTAGGTTCTTCAGAACCATTTTTTTTTTTAGATTCCATATATATGTGTTAGCATACGGTATTTGTTTTTCTCTTTCTGACTTACTTCACTCTGTATGACGGATTCTAGGTCCATCCACCTCACTACAAATAACTCAATTTTGTTTTGTTTTATGGCTGAGTAATATTCCATTGTATATATGTGCCACATCTTCTTTATCCATTCATCTGTCGATGGACACTTAGATTGCTTCCATGTCCTGGCTATTGTACATAGAGCTGCAATGAACATTGTGGTACATGACTCTTTTTGAATTATGGTTTCTTAGGGAATATGTCCAGTAGTGGGATTGCTGCGTCATATGGTAATTCTATTTTTAGTTTTTTAAGGAACCACCATACTGTTCTCCATAGTGGCTGTATCAATTTACATTCCCACCAACAGTGCAAGAGGGTTCCCTTTTCTCCACACCCTCTCCAGCATTTATTGTTTGTAGATTTTTTGATGATGGCCATTCTGAGGTGTGAGGTAATACTTCATTGTAGTTTTGATTTGCATTTCTCTAATGATTAGTGACGTTGAGCATCCTTTCATGTGTTTGTTGGAAATCTGTATATCTTCTTTGGAGAAATGTCTATTTAAGTCTTCTTCCCATTTTTGGATTGGGTTGTTTGTTTTTTTGATATGGAGCTGCATTAGCTACTTGTATATTTTGGAGATTAATCCTTTGTCAGTTGCTTCATTTGCAAATATTTTCTCCCATTCTGAGGGTTGTCTTTTCATCTTGTTTATGGTTTCCTTTGCTGTGCAAAAGCTTTTAAGTTTCATTAGGTCCCATTTGTTTATTTTCGTTTTTATTTCCATTTCTCTAGGAGGTGGGTCACAAAGGATCTTGCTGTGATTTATGTCATGGAGTGTTCTGCCTATGTTTTCCTCTAAGAGCTTTATAGTGTCTGGCCTTACATTTAGGTCTTTACTCCATTTTGAGTTTATTTTTGTGTATGGTGTTAGGGAGTGTTCTAATTTCATTCTTTTACATGTAGCTGTCCAGTTTTCCCAGCACCACTTATTGAAGAGGCTGTCTTTTCTCCATTGTATATTCTTGCCTCCTTTATCAAAGATAAGGTGACCATATGTGCGTGTGTTTATCTCTGGGCTTTCTATCCTGTTCCATTGATGTATATTTCTGTGCCAGTATATTTGTGCCAGTACCATACTGTCTTGATTACTGTAGCTTTGTAGTATAGTCTGAAGTCAGGGAGCCTGATTCTTCCAGCTCCATTTTTCTTTCTCAAGATTGCTTTGGCTATTCAGAGTCTTTTGTGTTTCCATACAAAGTGTGAAATTCTTTGTTGTAGTTCTGTGAAAAATGCCATTGATAGTTTGATAGGGATTGCATTGAATTTGTAGATTGCTTTGGGTAGTATAGTCATTTTCACAATGTTGATTCTTCCAGTGCAAGAACATGGTCTATCTCTCCATCTGTTTGTACCCTCTTTAATTTCTTTCATCAGTGTCTTATAGTTTTCTGCATACAGGTCTTTTGTCTCCTTAGGTAGGTTTATTCCTAGGTATTTTATTATTTTTGTTGCAGTGGTAAATGGGAGTGTTTCCTTCATTTCTCTTTCAGATTTTTCATCACTAGTGTATAGGAATGCAAGAGATTTCTGTGCATTAATTTTGTATCCTGCTACTTTAGCAAATTCATTGATTAGCTCTAGTAGTTTTCTGGTAGCATCCTTAGGATTCTCTATGTATAGTATCATGTCATCTGCAAATAGTGACAGTTTTACTGAGAGTGGGCAACCTTGTCTTTTTCCTGATCTTAGAGGAAACGGTTTCTGTTTTTCACCATTGAGAACGATGTTGGCTGTATGTTTGTCATATATGGCCTTTATTATGTTGAGGTAATGCCTACTTTCTATGCCTATTTTCTGGAAGGTTTTTATCATAAATGGGTGTTGAATTTTGTCAAAAGCTTTTTCTGCATCTATTGAGATGATCATATGGTTTTTATCCTTCAGTTTGTTAATATGGTATATCACATTGATTGATTTATGTATATTGAAGAATCCTTGCATTCCTGGGATAAACCCCACTTGATCATGGTGTATGATCATTTTAATGTGCTGTTGGATTCTGTTTGCTAGTATTTTCTTGAGGATTTTTGCATCTGTGTTCATCAGTGATATTGGCCTGTAGTTTTCTTTCTTTGTGGCATCTTTGTCTGGTTTTGGTATTAGGGTGACGGTGGCCTCGTAGAATGAGTTTGGGAGTGTTCCTACGTCTGCTCTATTTTGGAAGAGTTTGAGATGGTTAGGTGTTAGATCTTCTCTAAATGTTTGATAGAATTCACCTGTGAAGCCATCTGGTCCTGGGCTTTTGTTTGTTGGAAGATTTTTAATCACAGTTTCAATTTCAGTGCTTGTGATTGGTCTGTTTATATTTTCTTTTTCTTCCTGGTTCAGTCTTAGAAGGTTGTGCTTTTCTAAGAACTTGTCCATTTCTTCCAGGTTGTCCATTTTATTGCATATAGTTGCTTGTAGTAATCTCTCATGATCCTTTGTATTTCTGTAGTGTGAGTTGTTACTTCTCCTTTTTCATTTCTAATTCTGTTGCTTTGAGTCCTTTCTCTTTTTTTCTTGATGAGTCTGGCTAGTGGTTTATTAATTTTGTTTAACTTCTCAAAGAACCAGCTTTTAGTTTTATTGATCTTTGCTATTGTGTCCTTCATTTCTTTTTCATTTATTTCTGATCTGATCTTTATGATTTCTTTCCTTCTGTGAACTTTGAGGGTTTTTTGTTCTTTTTTCTCTAACTGCTTTAGGTGTACAGTTAGGTTGTTTATTTGAGATTTTTCTTGTTTCTTGAGGTAGGATTGTATTGCTATAAGCTTCCCTTTTAGAACTGCTTTTGCTGCATCCCATAGGTTTTTGGCCATCGTGTTTTCATTGTCATTTGTTTCTAGGTATTTTTTGATTTCCTCTTTTATATCTTAAGTGATCTCTTGGTTATTTAGCAGTGTATTGTTTAACCTCCATGTGTTTGTATTTTTTACAGTTTTTTTCCTGTAATTGATATCTAATCTCATAACATTGTGGTCGGAAACGATACTTGATACAATTTCAATTTTCTTAAATTTACCAAGGCTTGATTTGTGACCCAAGATATGATCTGTCCTGGAGAATGTTCCATGAGCACTTGAGAAGAAAGTGTATTCTCTTGTTTTTGGATGGATGTCCTATAAATATCAATTAAGTCCATCTTCTTTAATTTGTCATTTAAAGTTGTGTTTCCTTATTTACTTTCATTTTGGATGATCTGTCCATTGATGAAAGTGAGGTGTTAAAGTCCCCTACTGTTATTGTGTTACTGTCAATTTCCCCTTTTATGGCTATTAGGATTTGCCTTATGTATTGAGGTGCTTTTATGCTGGGTACATAAATATTTACAATTGTTCTATCTTTTTCTTGGATTGATCCCTTGATCATTATGTAGTGTCCTTCCTTGTCTCTTCTAACATTCTTTATTTTAAAGTCTGTTTTGTCTGATATGAGAATTGCTACCCCAGCTTTCTTTCAATTTCCATTTGCATGGAATATCTTTTTCCATCCCCTCACTTTCAGTCTGTATGTGTCCCTAGGTCTGAAGTGGGTCTCTTGTAGACAGCATATGTATGGGTCTTGTTTTTGTATCCATTCAGCCAGTCTGTGTCTTTTGGTTGGAGCATTTAATCCATTTACTTTTAAGCTAATTATCGATATGTATGTTCCTATTACCATTTTCTTAATTGTTTTGGGTTTGTTATTGTAGAACTTTTCCTTCTCTTGTGTTTCCTGCCTAGAGAAGTTCCTTTAGCATTTGTTGTAAAGCTGGCTTGGTGGTGCTGAATTCTCTTAGCTTTTGCTTGTTTGTAAAGGTTTTAATTTCTCCATCGAATCTGAATGAGTTCCTTGCTGGGTAGAGTAATCTTGGTTACAGGTTTTTCCCTTTCATAACTTTAATTATATCCTGCCACTCCCTTCTGGCTTGCAGAGTTTCTGCTGAAAGATCAGCTGTTAACCTTATGGGGATTCCCTTGTATATTATTTGTTGCTTTTCCCTGTGGGCCTGTTTATTGTAAACAGATTTTTAAATGAACCAGAACCTTAATTTCCAGAAGGTTAATCACAGGCATGGAAAGGAAGGTTAGACTGAAGTGCAGGAAACAGCCGCAGGTCTAATTTGAGGACTGTGAATCTCAGTAGTGTCCTTTAAATATTTCAGAACACTCTGCTGTTTCCAGGGCCTCTTCAGGATCTATTTGAATATATTAGGATCAAAAGAGCCCTCCTGTTTCCTTAGAATTAAACAAGCGCTGCCAGTGGCCCTGCTTTAGCTCATTTAGTTATGCTCTGTGCACTGTATATGGCCCTTTCTACATCCTCTGCCCTCCAGGCCAAGCACAATCCAGTGGTCATGACTCAGACACTATTTAATTTCCTCCTTGAATCATCCTGTTTCATATAAGTTGACCTTTTCATGACTCTCAAATTTCCTCATTAGAAAATGACAGGCTCTCTGGGATTAGAAACCTTACCTGATAACACTGTGTCTAAAAGTGTCTGGATAAGATTTTCCTCATTTAAAAGTGAAAGGAAAGCCCTTGATTGGCTCCACTAGGAGGATTCAGAGCATGCAGACAATCCACTTGGATTTTGCTAGAAAACCTTTTGTTGTGGAAGCAACTGGTGGAACTGGGGTCAGAGATGGATCTGAAGGAGCTCTGATTTTAAGAAGCTCAAAATAATTATGGACTCCACTCTCAGAGTGCCCCTTACCTGTAAAGCATTTAACGTATGACATTTCCAGTATTCCCCATAGCTCTGCAGCGTGCATATTACAGTTAGGGACACTTGAATTCGGAAAGGCCCAGAAGCTTGCTCAAGTTTATCCAGCAGATGTGTTGCAGGGCTGGGATTTAAACCTGGGTCCCTGGGCTCCATTCTTTCCATTGCATTGTTCTGCCTCTCAGGGCAAATAACTCTTCCAAAAAGAAATGCCAGGTAGACATGCTGCAGACACATTAGTTTGTATGAATACATTCCATTAACAATATCTATTTGGTCTGGAGGATCCTAGCAGTTTTAGACCTCAGCAACTGGAGTAGCATAATTGTTACTGAAGCAGTCCTGGGCCATGCTGTTAGGATTTAAACCCTCACATTTATTTGGGATTTAGCCACTGGCTGGGCTGTGTGATTTGTGGCTGTTACTTTTCTGGGGTTAGGTTTCTTGAGCTATAAAATGAGGATAATAATAATATTTTCTTCATAGGGTTGTTATGACAATTAAATGAGAAAATGCTTGCAAAGTGCTCTTGGGTAATCAATACCAGGTAACTATTGTTATTACCAAAACTTTTAAGTACTTTTGTCTCCCCTGCCCTGTGTATATGGGGAAGAGAAAATTTTTTTTTCCAGAGGAAAATTTTTGAACAAATTAACTTGTGACTTTCTACGAACCTCAAATAACAGTACCAAATAAATAAGGCTGATGTACAAAATTTGCCAGCGGCTGAGGGCATTGCAACAAAGCATTCACTGGTGGCTGGGAAAGGCAGAGGCTGTCATGCCCCATTACTTCATAGCCTAACTCCGTGCTGATTCAGTCAAAGGCAGGCAGTAATCACAGCCAGGTTTATATGCTGGAGAATTGATATGGTCATATTTTCACATCTCAAAAGCAAAGTCAAGAAAAAAGGGTGATCAGAAAGTTTTTATGGCTCTAATCATGAAATGCTGACAGCTCTGGCTTGCTGATTTGCCTTTCATTCACCTCTGTAATTTGGAGTGAGGTGCCCAGCCAAAATTGGAGGTAGAGAAGGGGAATCCCTTCTGTCTTTTGGGCATTTTGGAACGAAGAACGTGTCAGTTCTTATTTACCTTGTAAAGGGTAATTGATTTGGGATGGTGGTAAGTGTTCAGATGGGATTTCTGGAGGGCATCTATCTTAGTCCCCCACAGCCCACACGATCAATATTGTTTATGCTAATGATGTGATCGCCCCACCACATCAGAAATCCTGCAAAGCATGTGCGGGAGCAGTCGCAGTACCATATTCAATTATGTCTTTGTATTTCTAATGGTAGTAATAAATTAGAAGACATTTATTTGACTACTATTCTGAACTGACAAATCCATTGTTTTCTTGTTAAATGGTGCTAATTGTCGTTGTCATGGAAACCCTGAAGGTACTTAGGCTGAATTGTCCAATCTATTTTTTTTCCTTTGTGAGAGATGATTTCTTTGGCTGACATTGAAGTTCCCCCTGTAGAAAGCTATTATACATATACTCACAAGACACTTGCTGTATGTTAAAAATCCTCGATAAATCTGTTATGCCAATTATACCTGTACTGTGGTTATGAGAATCAATATGCTTCAAACCTAAACTGAATACCTGGAATAATTAGTAAAACCAGTTGGCTGGGTTTTTGTTTCTTTGCCAAAAGTACTGATGTAACACCTAGATGATTCTGAAAAAAAAAATCTACTTGCTTTAAAATGCTTGTATCATTTTATTTCCATATGTATGCTTTTAAAATACCATTTTGCAGTAACTTTTTCCAGAAAATAGAAAAATTATATTAAAGAGTTCTATCTGCTTCATATTCATCCCATGGGCAGATTTCACGGAGAACAGATAAATATTCATGGAGTATATGTCTGGAGAGAAGTCTCTGGAGTTTAATGGTCTTAGGAAAAATATTAGACCCACCAGCTGTTAATTGTGGGTACTTTACCTGGGTTTCAGTATCCTCATGTGTAAAATGAAAGTCATGACTTCATTGGGTTGTTGGAAAGTTGAAGCATAACAATACATGTCATGCTCCTGCTTCAGTGCCAGGCAGATAACAGATGCTCAAGAAATGTCACTCCTCTTCCAGTCTAAGTCTCCCTAATCAACCTCCCCTCCTTCACCCCCTCATAGAAACACACCACTAGGATCCTGGAGTGATGTATTTGAATCAAAAGGAGAGAAAGTTTGGCTGGCAGAACCTCAGAGAATTTTTAGTGTCCTCATGCCATCCCATGTTATGGGAGACAAGCAATGTCCCATGACAAACCTGACCTGGAAAGAGAACGTTTCACAAAGATTTGGCAAATTACATAGTGATGACGTCCAAGTAACCCTCAAGAAGTGTAACACCTCCCAACTCAACATCTAATTATGCAGGGGTGGGGTGAGGTGGGGAGAGAACTCATTAGGAGCAGTTGTTTGCCCCTTGCATGTGTGAGTTTTAGTAAATGCACAACTGAAAAATTTTAACATGGTGACATAGCTATTCCCTCAGCTCTCTGCACCTATGCAAAATCTTCATCCTTGGGATGATGAAGTATAGTCACCATATTGGTAGCTTATGATATCTAAAAGGAAATAAACAGTCTTATAAGTCTTTATCTTACTAAATCTTCCCTATCACATATTTGGTTCATATTATAAATCTTAATTATTTATTTTAATAAAAGTGAACGTAGGGAGTAAATCAAGTTTCCCACTGTATCTTATTTGTGCCTCAATTAATAGCATATGCATATACTTACCATATGACACTACCATTGTTTAAATATCTTTATCCCCACAGATTGAACAATTTACAGATAGGGACAGCAGTCTGTAAAACAAAAGAAAACTTAATGAAACAAAAACTTGATATCTCCCGCACCTAGTAAGGTTAGGCTATTCATTCATTCAGTGATGATTTACTGAGTATCTAATATTTTCCCCTGCACTGTGTTAGCTGTGGGAGATTCAGTAGTGAGCGTGGCAGACACGTGACTTTCCTCCTTGGGCATTATGGACGCATCTACAAGAGTGGATGCTAAGCGCCCTGAGCAGTGGAATGTGGGCTCTCGGAGAGCGTGGTGGCTTCCTAACCCACGTGGGAATGGCATACTCACAGAACCAAAGCAGACTTCCCCAGGGCGATGGCTTTGAAGCAGGGAACTGAAGATGTGCAGCTTGCATGAAAAGGTTAGAGAGAATGTTCCAAACAGAAGGAAATGCAGTTTGTAGACAGTTGAAGGTCAGAGGCCAAAAGACGTCTGTTTCTTGAATTCAAAAGTTTCTTGAATTCCTGTGCCTGCAAGATACTAGGGAAGTCTCAAGCTTGTACAAACCCCACGCTGGTGACATTGATCTGCTGTTTTTATTAGGATATTGTGTTTTTTTTTTTTTTAAGTTTTTTCCTTTGTGATGAGAACTCTTTTTTTAAAATTTTTATTTATTTATTTATTTATTTATTTATTTATTTATTTATTTATTTATTTATTTATGGCTGTGTTGGGTCTTTGTTTCTGTGCGAGGGCTTTCTCCAGTTGTGGCAAGCGGGGGCCACTCTTCATCGCGGTGTGCGGGCCTCTCACTATCGCAGGCTCTCTTGTTGCGGAGCACAGGCTCCAGACGTGCAGGCTCAGTAATTGTGGCTCACGGGCCCAGCCGCTCCGCGGCATGTGGGATCTTCCCAGACCAGGGCTCAAACCCGTGTCCCCTGCATTGGCAGGCAGATTCTCAACCACTGTGCCACAAGGGAAGCCCAGGATATTGTGTTTTTAAATAAACTGCAGGATCAACTCTGTACATCTGTGTCTTAGGCTGAGGTTATACCTCTGATAGGCCCTGATTGTGCAACCTTTCAAGATGACTTTGAAGCAACATGCCACTCTCCCAGCATACCCTGAATGGAGCCCTTGGGTGAAGAACAAAGGCAAAAGCCAGTGTTTCTTTGGGATTTCAACTTGCTTATCTGTTACTCTAGACTTCAAACACATTTTCGTTTCTCATGAGGCTGCTCACTCATATGCTAGTTAGGCAAGGATTTGAACTAATTATCCAATATTTTAAATAAGGTGTTACAGGGGTGCCCAGAATTAAGGAAACTGTAGAACATGGCACACTGTTGGAGTCCAGTCAGAGAAATCTGGATTTGCCTCCTGGCTCCTGCTCTTCAGCTCTATGAAACCTCCAGCATATTCTTCCCTTCATCTGTCAGGCAGAGTTAGGAATACCTACCCAGAAGACTGCTGTGAGGATTAAGTGAGATGACCTTTATTACCTGTTTAACATGATGCCTGGTTTTGTCAGCAAATGATAATTAATGATGAGAGTAATATTTTAAAGCCTCAGCAACATTTTCTCTTCTTTTCTCCTGTATTTTCTTTTTTTTCAAAAATAGCTTTATTGGAATATAATTTATATACTATAACATTTATCCATTTTAACTGTACAACTCAGTGAATTTTAGTATATTCAGAATTGCACAATTAGCACCACAGTCGAGTTTTAGGACATTTCCATCACCTCAGCAAAAATACTTTTGGATTTCTTTTGTGCTATGAATTCTTAATTGTGTTCAGGAACTGTTCTATTTAAGGATCCAGGATAATCATTATATTTACTAAATAACCACAGGTTGTCATTTTGCAACATTATGATAATTATCATTTGTAATGTTAATTCTTTAAGTATGTTACAACCTTTGATAACTCATTTGGCTACATACTCTTGCTATAATTCAGACTAACCATTTGTGTTTTACTTATGTGGCTATTTTGGTATTTTTTAGTAATCATTATTTTAAAGGATACATCCTCTGATAACTTCATTCCAATGTCTCTTCAGATAATAAGGGGACATAACATATAATATTTGTTGATATTATTAAGAAATATTGAAATAGTTTTTCGTATTTTGTACAAAGAACATTCCATCATCACTGGGTGGTACTTATTCAAATAAACAAGTTAGAAAAATAACAACAAATTGTCATGAAACCTCTTGGAAAAAATGTGGTTTCTTTTTTAAGTTTTGTTATGAAAATATGTTCATTGAAATCATCTTGAAAGTGTTACTAGAAACTCTGAAAAAAGGCAGACACTTGTAAAAAGGTGGTATGCTCTGGGATTAGGCATGAGGGCTCTGTGTAGCCAGACTCTGGTTCAAACTCACTGCTACCAGTTAGTAGCTGTGGGATGTCAAACCAAGTTCCTTAACTCTCTGGGCCATAGCCTCCTTGCTTATAAAATAGAGATGATAATAGGGTTGTGGGAATTAAGCTATCACATATGTAAAGCAATTAGTATGGTGCCTGGCATATAGTAAGACTTTAATAAATGGCCACTGGAATTTTATTGAGTTGTAGACTACTAGGGTATTGATAAAGGAAACCATTTTATTAAGTTTAAGAATACAGGGGTGACTTCCTATTAGGAAAATTATAAATATGGGGGAAGAGGTTTCTTTTATCTTCAGTAGGGAATCAAAAGTCTCCCCCTCTGATCGGGAAATGACAGTCATCCAAGAACTAAATAAAGATAATGCACATTCTTCATGGCATCGAGAGAGAACTATTGCACTGTAATCTGATGTTGTTGTTTAGTTATGAGGGAGGAAACGAGACTGAGTATTTCCCAAGAAAGACTGAGAAAATCATGCACTTGGTTCAGTAGCAGAAATGGCCACTTGAGAAGCAAGCAGTACTCAAAAATGGGAGATAAATTTATGTATTTACACACTTGAATTCATGACTGTGAATATTAATAACTGCTACAAAAGTTAGTCCCGAATTTTCCATCCAAGTTGTTTGGTGATGACAGGATTGGTCGTCTTTCACGAACCAACAGTCAGGGGCTTAGTGGGGGTTTGCTTGGAGGATATGCCCATGCCCTGAACTCGACATCCACAGGTATAAGTAAGTTGGGCACGTTAAGGTGTGTTAAATATACTGCTTGTTAAATTTAAAGTGTTCACTTTGTCCTATCGTGTTGATCAGCTCACCTGTGCTTCACCCCAGCTCTGCCCAGAAGAGGGGTCTGGAGCTAGGCAGCTTATCTTGTCTTGTAGGCTTTGTAGGATGATGTACCAGGGCTCCCTGGATTACTGATTATCCTTTACCTGCTATCTTACATCTTTACCCACATCCTTAATGCTAAGTCTACCAGCCACTTACCTGTGCTTAAACCTGTACAGGATAGATTAGCTGTATGCCATCCACTCAACTAGGCAGGAACATGTCTGTTTCACATTTGAATGAGACCCCAATGTCTGGGAGGAAACAGAACTCTATCTACAATAGACTGGTTACCCTAAGAAACAGAGTTGTTGTTCTTTGTAGAACATGCCTACCTTTGGCCCTGATTTAGGATTACAATAAAATTTTCTTTTCTAGAGTATTTTGCAGGAAAGTTTTCAAACTCCGTTTGCCCTTGATTATTCTGAAATGGATGAATAGGGTTTATAGTTTTTTTCAGAATCTAAACCTTGAACTAAAAGGCTTTAAAGGAGGACTACCTACTTGTTTATAAAATATGATATTGCATTTATTCTGTTTGATATTGTAAATTCACCAAGGAAGGCAGTAGAAGAGAGAAGTCTGAGGAGTATTCCCAGTCTGGGAGAAATCATTCTAGAGGGTTGGGTAGGTGGTGAGAAAAGCAGAGGGTACTATGATGGATAGGAAAATACTGCTGGAGTGCTGACATACCCCTCTTCTCGAAACACAGCCAGTAAACTTTGGGGCTTGTTTTTTTTTTTTTTTTTTTTCCGAAAAAATTTAATTATATATAACGGAAGAGTTTTGCCATGTAAACAAATCTCTGATTTTATGTTGCAAGGCACTATTTACTGACTTTACAAAGATTTAATTAACACTAAATTTAATGGAATAATTGTGTCATTAAAGCTCATTAAATATTATTGTGATTTTTAGTTTTTAAGAAAGATTACATAGCCCCAAATAGTTCCCAAATCTTCCAAATGTGATTTTCATGTGATACCCTTAATTTTTTTTCTCCTGGTAAATGTCATTCATTATAGAAAATTTGAGAAATGTGGCAAAGTAAAAAAAAAAAAAATTACTCAATCTCCATCCATCCATGAATACTGTTAGCATTTTGGTTTGTGCATATGCTTACTATATTTTATATATTTGAACTCATACTATGCATTCGATTCTCTATCCTACTTTTTCATAAAGAAATTCTAAAACTTTTTCTTCTGTTATTGTAATTTGACAGTTGGATTATTTTCAGTTTGTGTTATCAATAACATTGAAGTAAACATCTTTTGATAGAAATCTTTGTCCACATTCCTGTTCATTTCTTTAGAACTGAGGACTGGAAGGAATTTCTGAGTCAGAAAGAGTCAGTATTTTAAGATTCTTAATGTAGCTTGCCAAATTGCCTTCTAAAATATTTGTGATAATTTAATACTTCTATTAGCATTGAGAGTTTTCTTCTAATACTTGACAGTGTAATAAATAAAAACTGAATTTTATTGTTTTATTTTTCTGTCTTTCATCACTAAAGAGGCTACTTTCACATTCATGAATGAGCTCTTTTGATTTTCTCTCTGTGACTTGTCAGTTCATGATCTTTAGTCACTTTCCTCTTGAGGATTTGAGAATTTTCTTAGGAATCGTAAATATTTTCATGGAGTCTTAGTGGACATAAAATGAACATCTTTGGGGAAAGAGTACACATGGATATCTCAAAGCTGTCTTCCAGCATGATCCCTGCCTTCCTCACCTCCTTTATTTCTTCTGGAAAATGATCACTATTATTTGGCATCATCTGTCATTTCTTCATGTATTTCTAATGCTACCAAGTGATATCTTGCCTTCTCTCTTATTTTTTTTAATCTTCGAGTGTTCTTTAGTGGTCATTTATAATCAGGGTGAATTTAGAGTTGGACTACTTCAGCCTATCCTTAGTTGATATGTAGGATTTAGACACTGTCGATGTTCTCCACATCTTTGGTTTGTGAATTCTGGATCGTGAGCATATTGTACTGTGAAAATTTCCTGGGCACCAACATGATGAGACTGTCCTGATAAAAACAGATTTTTCAAGAGCTGATTGGCTGAATGGCCTGGGACAGGAGAATATGATCACTGGGTAGGAAAATGATACTTGCTGTTCATAATGGTAATGAAAGTAGAGTTGAACTGAGATCTTGTGGATTCAATTGTAATGTGGATGGTGGTTTGTTTCATCTGAGCCAGTGGTTTCCAGACTTTAGCATGCATCAGCATCATCCAGTGCAGGTGCTGGGTCCCACCCCAGAGTTCCTAATTCAGTAGGTCCTGTGTGGGTCAGGTGATGCTGATGTTGCTGGCTAGAAACCACACTTGAAGAACCCCTGGTCTAAGCTGAGAGCGGAGCATAAGCTTTCTATGGTGCTGATCCATAAAAGAGATCTATTAGTTCTCCTAATTCTTTGCCAACTAAACTGGTATCCTCCAGGAGGCCAAAACTACTGGGGGTGTGCGGTGGTCCAGCAGGGATACCACGTAGCTTATTTCCAGGGGATGCCATTCCTATGAAAATGACAGCTTCTGCATTTATATGGGGCATACATATGTGGCCGCACTTAGACTCATGAATACTGACAGTGGAAATAATTTCTCCTTTATGATATCTGACATCACTTTTAAACACTGAAACTCTTCCTCTCCTCCAAGAGCCCCCCCATCCCCAATCCAAAGGTCAAATTTATAGTCAACCTATGTTTTTTTTTCAGTTTTTTTAATGAATTCTCTTTTTTACACTTTAATTATAGACCAAGTCAAGATCTGTTCGTGTGTTCTGTGAGGTGAAGGTGAAAACAGTATATTATTTCCCTAAATGGCAATTTTCTCAACACGTTTTGAATAAAACATTTGTTTTTCACTGATATATGATTCTGTCTTTCTCATATGCTGTATGTGTATTTATATTCCAATACTATTTATATTGCCTTGACTGTGTTAGCTCACTTACTCTACGAATGTTTACTGTGTTCCAGGCACTATGGAGACATGAGAATGAATAAAATAGTCATGAACAAACCACATGTGGGCTCTGCCCACATGCAATTTACCATCTCAATAGTCAGTTCTGTTGTTCATCTATCTATTCTTGCACAGGTACCACACTGGTTTTAATTGTTGTAGGTGCAGAGTTTGTGGTAGAGAAAGTTCCTCCTCATTACCATTATTAAAAAAACCTTAGTGATCCTTGCCTGTCTATACTTCTAAATATATATTAGAATCGTTTTGTAAAGTTTCAAAAAAGGGAAGAAACCTTTGTGACTCTGATTGGAATTGTCTTACAGCATATATTGATTTGGGAAAAACTGATATCTTTTATAATATAGTCTTTGCCTCCAAAAATGGTATTGTTCTCTCCCACTTATTAGGATCTTCTTTCATATTTCCTGTGTTATAACATGCAAGTAATAAAATATGTTAGGCTTATTTTATAAAATGTATTTTATCAGTGACACAGGAGATTCCAAGAAGCTTAAGAACTGGGTCCCCAGGAAGGGATGAGAATGGAGCTTGTCAAATGGAGAAGGAAGTACAGAGAAAGGATTGCCCTAGAGCAAGAACAGTCAGCAAATTCTTATATCATCAAAATAATCATGTAAAATAGTGTGTGATCCATGATATCGAAACAAGTATAAAATATCTACCTATATCTATACTTCTAGATATAAATATAATTTCCCAATATTCATATATATCTCCATATATAAATATCTCTATTTATCTATCTGTCTATCTATAAATGCTTGTTTATTTCTCCTGCAAAGTACATTGAAATATAATTTTTAAACAGTGGGGACACCGGTCCCTGAGCAATATTACTAGGATCATGACAACACAACTGGCTTTTGCTGCACAGATTTGCAAACATTGGTTGAGACTTGTAGACTGACAACTTTAAAGGACAGTATATCCACAATCTGTGTGCCAACTGGCACATGCTGATAATGTCTGACAGGCCTCTCCTGTCAAAACTTTGAACACCAAATAAATACGATTGTACTCTCTTACCCTTTGAAAAATCGGAGATACTCGTTTTCCTCTTTGAGTTACAGGTGGTGATATCGTAAGAGCTTTGAGCCAACTGCTCAGCCTCATTGATGCAAGTGCTATGGCAGACAATAAATTCTTCAAATCTGGGGTTGTTTTTCTTTTTTATTTTCCAATTTGCTAATGCCAAGTTGATAGTAGAGAATATAAACCTCGATAGCAATTTCAGTATTAGAGGTTGGAAAATACATGGAGATCTGGGTGAACAAAAGAAAAATGTACAATAATCGCATTAAACCTGTCCTACGTTGTTTGGAAATGATATCTTATTGTGTTAAAATGAACTGCTGGTCAGTGCCAGGGAAACAACGTATTCTGAGAACTTATTATTGGTTTAGTGATTGCTTTTTATTACCATGGCTTCTATGGCTACTGCTATTATTGGGCTAGATGCTCATCTCCTTTAAATGTGATGTTCAAAGAAACCTAGCCATGTTGAATATAATTGTTACCATTTATAACAGTGGGCCAGGTCAGATTCTCATCTTCTCTATCTGTGGTGTAATAAAGAGATAGTAAATCAATGCGATGGTAGAATTTAATAATATATGAAGAATTTCATTGTTGATGATGCTTTTTTAAATGATGACTTAGGGAATTTGAAAACAAGTAGGGAGAAATTTTTTTTTTTCTTGTTGACCCCCTTTGGGCTTCCCTGGAGGCACAGTGGTTGAGAATCTGCCTGCTAATGCAGGGGACATGGGTTCGAGCCCTGGTCTGGGAGGATCCCACATGCCGCGGAGCAACTAGGCCCGTGAGCCACAACTACTGAGCCTGCGCGTCTGGAGCCTGTGCTCCGCAACAAGAGAGGCCACGATAGTGAGAGGCCCGCGCACCGCGATGAAGAGTGGCCCCTGCTTGCCGCAGCTAGAGAAAGCCCTCGCACAGAAACAAAGACCCAACACAGCCAAAAATAAATAAATAAATATATAAATTAATTTTTTTAAAAAAGAGAGAAAACTTTATTAAAAAAAAAAAAAGAATCACTGACCCTCTTGGGAAAAAAATCTTCCAAGAGTTAGATGCATGAAAAGGGAAATAATTTGTTTGCTTTTATCTTTTTATAAGAGGGAATATAAAATTCTAAATGTCTTTTGTAAGAGTTAACGTTTAGGGTTTTAAAGCTTCATTGAATAGCTACATTAAATTAGGAAAAGTGTGTCATTTAATATGGTAGGTAACAGGAGACTGTAGAGTGGAGGAAACACAGGAAAGGAAAGATACATAACAGAGGAAGGAGAAGAACTGTACAGGAGACAATGAAAAAGGCAGGCAGACCGAGATTGAAGCGAAGGCAGATGGGGGAGAAGAGGAATAATAGGAAGAGAAACAGGACAGAGAAATCAAATATTTAAAAACAGAGCAGAGACACAAAGAAAAGAACATGTAAGAAAATAATGGATAGGAAGAAAGTGAGAAGGAAACATGATGAGGAGGCAGGACGAGGGAGAAGGAAGCAATGGCAGGTGAAGAGGGACAGTGAAGAGGGTACAGTCACTGAGTTCTGAGATGACCGTGCGTTTTGGCCTGGATCCCTCAGTTGTTTTCTTGGACATCAGAATCAATAACCACCAGATCCTCTGACAGCCAGCCCAGCCTCTGAGCCTCTCCTCTTTCTATAGCTGGTGCCACTCGACCCCCAGCTGCTTACTCCTCACAGCCTTGGTCTTTATGATCCAGACTGACCCTAATTAGACTTCTTATCAATCTTCCTACAGGTTTATCCATTTTATTCATATTTAACAATATCTTTCAGTTTTGTTGATTTTATCTATTGAATTAATTGTGTTTTATTCTATTCATTTCTAATAGAATAAAGTTTTTATGTAAGTTCTTGAGTTGAATCCTTAGATCATTGATTTTCAACATTTCTTTCTTTTCTGATATATTAATCACAGGTTATATATTTCTTTGTAAAGATGACTTTAATTGCACTCCACAAGTTTTATTATGTCCTATACTTACTATCATTAAGTTCAAAATATTTTTAAATTTTTCATTGTGATTTCTTCTTGATCCATGAGTTAATTTAGAATTATATTACTTAATTTCCAAACACAAGGGGAATATCTCAGCCAGAGAATATTCTCCATATGGTCTTAATCCTTGGAAAATTTGTTCAGAAATTTTTTATAGCCCAATATATTGACAGTTTGGTTAAATATTGCATGTGCATGTGAAAAGCATGCATATCCTACAATTGATACGGGCAGTATTTTACGTGAAATGTGTCAAGTTTGTTAGTCATGTTGTTCTCATAATTATTTTACTATATTGTCTTTTCGAGTATTAAAAT
This sequence comes from Balaenoptera borealis, assembly GCF_965194805.1. Classification (NCBI taxonomy): domain Eukaryota; kingdom Metazoa; phylum Chordata; class Mammalia; order Artiodactyla; family Balaenopteridae; genus Balaenoptera; species Balaenoptera borealis. The sequence continues at coordinate 11,332,332 of NC_138877.1, forward strand.
ACTTCTGTTTTCATTTTAATTTCAGTTACCTTACCTATTATACCTTCTTTTATTATTATTTAATGCTTACCCTTGATATATTGCAGTCTAATAAAAAATATTACTTTTTCCAATTCTCTGATTATACTAGAACCTTAGAATACCTTAACTCTATTTATTCCTATTTTGCCTTTCACATTATTGTTATTGTATATTTTTGGTATATTTTAAATTCAGCCCATTACTATTATTGTTTTGTATAGTCAACATTCATTTATATTTATCCCCTTATTTACCACTTTCTGCCACCCTTTATTTCTTCTTGAATTTTATGTTTCTGTTTAGGATTGTTTTCTTTTTGCCTGAGAAATTTCCTTTAGTAATTGTTTTAGGAAAGTCTACTGGTGATGAATTTTTCAGTTTTTGTTTGTCTGAAAACATCTCAATTTTACCTTCATTTCTGAAGAATATTTTCATGAACTATATAATTCTAGTTTGGCACTTTGTTTTTGGCACTATAAAGATATCCTTTTATTATCTTCTGGCTGCCATCTTTTCTGTTAAAAATTCAGCCCAGTCTTATTTTTACTTTTTTGAAAATAATGGGGCTGTTTTATCTGGCTATCTTTAAGATTTTTCTATTTCTTTAGCATTTAACAGTTTTACTATGGCATGCCTAAGTGTGAATTTATTATTTTTTTATCTTCTTGATATTTATAACATGTCTTGAATATGTGGGCTGATGTTCTTTATTAGTTTTTTTTTTAACTTTTTATTTTGTATTGGAGTATAGCCAATTAAAAATGTTGTGATAATTTCAGGTGCGCAGCAAAGCGACTCAGCCATACATATACATGTATCCATTCTCCCCCAGACTCCCCTGCCATACAAGCTGATGTTCCTTATTAGTTTTTGAAGATTCTAGGCCTTTAATATTTAATTTAATATTGCTTTAATATTGCTTCTGCCTCATTCTCTGTGTTACTGTTTTAGAACCCTGATTACCCTGAATAAAAATTTTTAATCTCTCCTATATATTTCTTATATTGTTTTCTGAATTTTCTATAAATTTTTCATGCTTTAATCTGCATATTTTCTATCTTTCTGTTCAGTAAAATCATCTTTTCAACTGAGCCCAGTCTACTGATGAACTCATCTCTTGAATTGTTGATTTCAGTTGTATTTGTCAGTTATATTTAGAATTTCTGTTTGAATTTTAAAAATATATTCCACTTTTCTCCCAAAATTCTCTTATCATCGTTTTTTGGACATATTAATCACAGCTATTTTAAAGGCTGTGTCTGATAATTCTCATGTCTAGATCACCTGTTGGTCTATTTCTGTATTCCTTTCTTTTTGTCTTGATAATGTTTCTTGGTATACCCAGTAATTTTTAATTGAATGCTAGGCATTGTGTATGATCATAGTAATATCTTCATAGAGGGAATTAGTTTTAGATTATGATAGGTAGTAAGAGTAGAGGTAGATCTCTTTAATTCATTCAGGGATAGAATGAGCTGCTTCCAGTCTGGACTGCAGTATTTTTAAAGGGCTTGAGTATGTTCAGTTTACTCAGGATGTTGCCCTTCAGAGGTTGCATCTGAAAGTCAGGGTATTCATCTCCTTGACGAGCCCTGAAAGTCAATTTTTGTCTCCAGAACACAATGAGATTGCTTATCACTCTGCTAAGCTTCTCAGTCTTTTAGCTGACACTTTATTGTGGGCTTCTTAGCCTGTATTCTTGCACTGCTCATAAATCAGCAAATACTTCGAAGGGAAAAGCAGAACACATTTTTGGATTTACTTCTCTACCCTTCCCTTCTCTCTGGAATTTTTGACCTTCAGGTTCTGGCTTCTTGGTCTGATGCTTCCAACTGGACTTTTAAAATTTTATACAGTCTTCCTAGTTGTATTTGAAGGAGTGTTGATCTGCTGCAAGTTAGTGTTTGCATAGCCAGAAGTTATGTTCTAAAGTCTTTTTATGATGTTAATCATATTGATGGTATCTGGTAGCATTTTGTGCTTTTCTAACTTCAGTTTGTTTGCTGGCATTATTATTATATGAATGATGTAGCAAATAAATTTAATGTGTGATACTGTTTATATAACTTATTTTATAACGTACAGACATACCTTGTTTTATTGCACTTTTATTACGCTTCACAGATATTGCATTTTTTACAAATTGAAGGTTTGTGGCAATCCTGCAAGGGGCAAGTCTTTTGGCACCGTATTTCCAATACCATTTGCTCACTTCATGTCTCTGTGTCACATTTTGGTAAATCTCACAACATTTCAAACTTCTCATTATATTTGTTATAGCAATCTGTGATCAGTGCTCTTTGATGTTGCTACTATGTGACTCCCTGAAGGCTCAGATGATGGTTAGCATTTTTTAGCAATAAAGTATTTTTAAATTAAGGTGTGTATGGTTTTTTTTTTTTAAAAGATTTATTTATTGATTGATTGATTGATTGCTATGTTGGGTCTTCGTTTCTGTGCGAGGGCTTTCTCTAGTTGCGGCGAGTGGGGGCCACTCTTCATCGCAGTGCGCGGGCCTCTCACTATCGTGGCCTCTCTTGTTGCGGAGCACAGGCTCCAGGCGCGCAGGCTCAGTAGTTGTGGCTCACGGGCCTAGCTGCTCCGCGGCATGTGGGATCTTCCCAGACCAGGGCTCGAACCCGTGTCCCCTGCATTGGCAGGCAGATTCTCAACCACTGCGCCACCAGGGAAGCCCCAAGGTGTGTATGTTTTTTTATGTACATAATGATATTGCACACTTAGTAGACTACAGTGTAGTGTAAACATAACTTTCATGTGCACCAGGAAACCAAAAAAATTGTGTGACTTGCTTTATTGCAATATTCACTTTACTGCAGTTGTCTGGAACTGATCCCACAATATCTCCAAGGTATGCCTATATTTAAAATCTAACTAAGCTTTATACATTAGTAGATATTATTACATGGAATTTCCATAAACTTTTGTTTGTCAAAAATTATTTACTAAGAATATATTTTATCTTGTACATCTTTCCTTAAGAGGATCACAAAATCCAGAATCCTCCATTTTTTTGTTTTCTTTCTTTTATTGAAGTATAGTTGATTTACAGTATTAATTTCAGTTGTACTACAGTGATTTTATATTTTTATAGATTATACTTCATTTAAAGTTATTACAAAATAATAGCTGTATTTTCCTGTGCTGTACAATATATCCTATTGCTTATTTATTTTATACATAGTAGTTTGTATCTCTTAATCCCATACCCCTATCTTGCCCCTCCCACCTTCCCTCTCCCCATTGGTAACCACTAGTTTGTTCTCTATATCTGAGAATCTGTTTCTCTTTTGTTATATTCATTCGTTTGTTTTATTTTTTAGATTTCATATAGAAGTGATTATATAGTGTTTGTCTTTCTCTGTCTGGGTTATTTCACTAAGCTTAATACCTTCTAGATCCACATTATTGCAAGTGGCAGAATTTCATTCTTTTTTATGGCTGAGTAATATATACACACACACACACACACACACACACACACACACACACACACACACACACACACATATATATCATCTTCTTTATCCATTAATATGTTCATGGACACTTAGGTTGCTTCCATATCTTGGCTATTGTAGATAGTGCTGCTGTGAACATTGGGGTGCATGTATCTTTTCGAATTAGTGTTTTTGTTTTCTTCAGATACAAACCCAGGACTGGGATTACAGGATGATATGGTAGTTCTATTTTTAGTTTTTTAAGAAAACTTCAGGGCTTCCCTGGTGGCGCAGTGGTTGAGAATCTGCCTGCCAATGCAGGGGACACGGGTTCGAGCCCTGGTTTGGGAGGATCCCACATGCCGCGGAGCGGCTAGGCCCGTGAGCCACAGCTGCTGAGCCTGCGCGTCTGGAGCCTGTGCTCCGCAACAGGAGAGGCCGCGATAGTGAGAGGCCCGCGCACCGCGATGAAGAGTGGCCCCCGCTTGCCGCAACTGGAGAAAGCCCTCGCACAGAAACGAAGACCCAACACAGCCATAAATTAATTAATTAATTAATTAATTAAAAAAAAAAAAAAGAAAACTTCATACTGTTTTCCATGGTGGCTGTTCATTTATTTTATTTTTGGAAGAGTCTAGTGAATACTGTAAACTGAGATATATCTAAAACCTGTACATTTATTTAACCGTTGAGTGGCAAACTTTTCACAATTTGTAATTAGTTCTAATACATGTTTATTCAGCAAGTTTTCTGTGTGTCCTCTAATAATATTTGCTCACAAATACGTGCATTTTGATTTGATGAATTAATATCTTCTGTGTATTATTTTGACTATTATTACTCTTTCAGGAAGGATAAATACCTCTCGATGGTGTGCACGTTTTAAATTTTAATACTTAGTGGAAAACCTCCAAAGAAGCATCTAAACATTTCCTATTATGTTTAATGGCATTTAGTCAGGTATTCAGTTGACCTAAACATTTGTTTCTTTTTTCTTCAACATGTTATGAATGTTGAAGAAAAAATTTTGGATCTTGCTAATAATAATTCTTCATATAATAATTAGCTATTTTTTAATATATATCATGCACTTAGGAAGAGTTTCAACATTAATGATTGTGGACATGATTCCATATTTGAAATAATCTTTGTAATTATTTCAACAGTTTTTGCCAACTTGTGATATCTGATTAGATTATACAGGTTTTTCTATAATGAGGTTATAAATGATGCAGGAGCAGAATTTGGAATTTAGTAACAAATTTAGGAGCAGAATTTAGAAGCACTCTTGTTTTTAGGGTACATGCTCCTGTTTCAAGGACCCTCCCCCCATTTTTCTGAATGGTAGCTTAATTAACATTTCCAGTTTTCTTCTTCACATGAGCTGTGTACTTTTAGTCAATGAGTGTAGTGACTAGACTAAATTGGAATGACAGTGGTTCCAAATACCCTGTAGAAAATTTTGGGAAATTGGATGACCACCTCTAGAAGTTGACCTGGTCCAATTATTTGAAGCCTTGACTGCTAAGGTAAAGTAAGGCAGAGCTGTTTCTGTGCTACCCACCCTTGCCTTGATGAGTGGAATGAGCCATATCCTCAGAGCTTCTTCCACCAGTAACCATTGGAGGATTTCATGATTTTGATTATCAATCTCAATACTGTGGAGATTTCATTGATTTTAGCAAAAATCTTTAAGAGAAAATATTGTGCAAACTATTTATGTTTAGTACTGACATCTTACAGTTTAATTAAACTTTCATTTTTCATTGAAAGACAAGGATAAGCACTGCCTTAATTCTGCAAGTTTCTGAGGCATCTCACACTGGGGTCTCTAAATATGATACTATCGGTGGGCCTAATTGTTACATAAATTATCAAGTTCACCTGAAAACAGGGGCCATAACAAATTTTTTCTTCTGATCTCCTTTTTGAAGTGGATATAAGAGCTAATATATCTATTGTATAGCTATCTATATTTCTGGGACTATGTTAAGCATTTTATATATTTAATTTCCTTTAACTTCATAACAATAATGTGGCATATATAGTACTTTTATTCCTATTTTACATATGAGGAAATTGAAGCCTGTATTAGTTTTCTATTGCTGCATAACACATTTCCACATTCTGATTGGCTTAAAACATCATATGCATTTACTGTCTCACATTTACATGGTCAGGAATCTGGACCTGGCTTAGTTGGATCATATTCTCAGGGTTTTACAAGGCTGTATTTGATTAACCTAGAGTGAACTGACTAGGAACTTTAATTACATTTATGACATTTCTTGACTGTTGCCATATTCTATTGGTTAGAAGCAAATCCACACATTCTGCAGGTTAAGAGCAAGCACTCAAGGGGAGGGGATTATACAAGGGTGAGACTCATTGAGGATCACTCTAGGGTGTGTCTTCCACAAAGCCTAAAGAAGTTAGTTAAACTGCCCATGCTTAGTCAGTGGTGGAGGCAGGATTTGAATCCAAGGTGTTTGGCTCTAGAGCCTAAGTGCTTTGCTGCTTGCTTTCTGAAGACCATCCATTCTTATGCACTACAGACTAAGAAAGAACTGATATGAATTGGTTGTAGGCATTCTAAAGCATACGTTTTGCATGTTTGTGTTCTCTATTCACTTGGTTGTTATAAGCTTTCTTTAAATAATAAACTACTCCTCTACTTTCTGTGACAAGTGACATTCCTTTTCTTATGGAACGAGAAGTGCTAAATTTAATCAATAACACATCTTTTGGAAACCCCTAAATTTATAATATTGGAACAGAGGGGGCAGGTATACAATTTAAGTAACAATTCTTTCATAAGGCTGCTGATTACATGTGTAAAATTTCAATCTTTGATCAATGAGTGATGATGGTGGACATGCTGTTGATAATGCTACAATGGCATCTAATTTTAGGTGAAGGAATTAATGGGAGGATGTGTGAAAATGTTTAGTCACACTATGTTTAAGCCCTAGAAACTGTTGATTGTGTATGGTTCATTTATCATCACAGCCCTATATTTTGCTTATTTTAAAGATGAGATGAAAATCTTTATGTGCAAGAATCCTGGGAAATAACTCACTCATACTGACCTGTGCAAAATGCCCATATCAGCCAATTTAAACACAGAGTTTGTTCAAGTTCAGGGTGCAGGAATCTTCATTTATGTACCTAACAATAGCATTTGAGAATGGAATTGCATTGCCTGCTGTTTGCTGTTGCCCAGCTTACACACACACACACACACACACACACACACACACACACACACACACACACACGCGCGCGCGCGTGCGTGCGCGCCCTTAAATTCCCACACATCCCTTCTTGTTGCCAGAAGATGAGATGATATTTCCCTGGATCCTCTGGAAACAGTGGGGACAAATGTCACCAGACCAAAAGTCCATGACTGCTGTAAAACAACTCAGAAACTACCACAGCACTTAACTCAGCACCTCAGAAATATCAAGGCACTGTCAATAAGCTATAAGATTCCCTGGGCGTAACATATATATTTTGGTCTTGATATTCTTCTGTCCTGTCACCTTACATTTCTGAGGCATCTTTTCTCCTCATATACTAGCTTAACTCACACAGTTAGCTTTGTTGGTTGCTGCCATGATTAAATTCCTAGTATTTCTCTGTCTTGTTGATTAACATTCTGCTTTCAAATGCCATCTGAAAGTGCTTCTCACCTCCATGCCCTTTGCCTCCTAGTCTTCTCTTCTATACTCCAGTTTTCATTTTAACTGTTCTCTTCTAATCCTGCCCTGTGATAGAGGCAATTGGCAAGAAAGATATGGTATAAAAATAGAGCCATGGAGTGATCATCCTTACCACTTTCCATATTCATACAATACTTAGCACTTCATAAGTGTTAACTAATGAGACGTCAAAATGTCCCTATAAGGAAATTCTTAGATACAGTTTACAAACTAAGAAAGAGAGTTAGAGGGGGAAAATCCACCTGATAGGGTAGAAGTAACTGCTGGGAGCAGAAAGTGGGGTCCTTGGCTTGAGTACACAGCCTCAGGAAATTCCAGTCAGCTGAAAATGTCTGCCGTCGTTCACTTTGCCTTGATGGTGAAACTGTGTACTAACTCTTCACCATAAAGTTGAATCTTTATAATGTTTTCTTTCTCAAGAGATATTGAAAAAATAGATCCACAGACACCCATCTGATCTCTTGGAAGCAGAGACTGAAGAATGTTAAGACTATATCCCTTTAGGCATCTATGGTACCTTAAAATACCCATGTGATTTCAACTCATGGTCATGCTCAGCTGAATCTGACATGCATTTAAAAAGGCGTAGTCTCCTGATGAAATCGTATGTTCTTGGCTTCCAGCCTTAAACACATCTTCTTCCTACCACCTATGAATACACATTTGTATCCCTTTCTAAGGCTAGGAATCTTGGAGTCATCTTTGCCTTTTTTCCTGTATCTCATACCCATCTGACAGAGAGTATTATTATTCTTTCATTTTTTGATATATATTTTGCTTTCTAATTTTATTATTGTAATTTAAGTCCAGATATTTAGTATTCCACGTCTGGAATGCTGCTCCAGCCATGTAGGAAGTGCCTCTGACTCTGGTTCTCTCCACTGAAATAATCTGCATGATGCTTCACAGGGGATATTTCAGAAATGAACAGTATAAATATCACTCTCTGTAGGGTACACATGCTGTGCTTGGCTGTTCAGCTTCACTATCCCCTTATTCTCTCAATAACACTCTGCATTTAAAAGGGAGGCTGTTATCACAGCACTCCCTTCTCCTCCCATATGCTACAAAAGAGGTGTTCCCATGATCCATACTACCCCAGCCATTGTCAAGGCTCATAAATAATATATTTTAAAATGCATAAATATTTTCTAAAACAAAAAATGTGAGAATAATATTGCTTTACATTTTTACAAATCTCTTTACTATTTGGCTTAATAGGCAAACTTGCTTCTGCATTCAATCTGTATAGTATGTCGTTATAATTAAATGTATATGTTATATGAAGAAAATATGGCCTCAGACAGATATGTAGTTGGAAAAGGGATGATTATTATAATAGCCCTTATAAATATTATGAATATTTTTCTTTGATACTATACTAAAACTTGACAAGTGGTAGTTTCTTAAAGGTTAGTTGCAGTGTGGAATCTTAAACCATATAGATGACCTTTTTGTACTCAGCTACACTAAAATGCACTGATCTGTTATGCCCTTTGAATGGATCTTTTACCCATGCATGACTTTGTAATATCATGTGTTGATCATTTGGAAAATATGAGTTCACTGAGATATGCAAATATTGACACATTTCATTATAAGATGCCAAAAAACCACATTCCAGCCAACATCACCAGTGACCTCATCAGAAAAGGCTTTATGTATTTGGACGCTGTCACGCTCACAATGGTACACACATGTGTTCTAAAATTCAAAATGAGGGAATTCCCTGGTGGTCCAGTGGTTAGGACTCTGTACTTTCACTGCTGAGGGCCCGGGTTCAGTCCCTGGTTGGGAACTAAGATCCCGCAAGCTGTGCAGCGTGGCCACAAATAAATAAAATTCAAAATGAGAAAGCTCAGATTTTATCATTTGCTGTAAACGCTGTCCAGAATATGTATACTAAATACCCAAATCCAAATAACCACAGTTTATCTATCAGTTGTCAAGTTAAAATGGTATTCCATGTAAATGTGGCTAGTTCAGCTCACAACTCAAGTATTTGCCAGGGTGCTTTTCCTTACCACTTGACTATACTTCAGTGTGAAGCAAAAGTGTTTTACATACACTTCCTATTTTGTTACACAGAATATTAAAAGCTCATATACTCAAGAGTTGAGATTTAATAAAAGCAATAACTTTTACTGTTTCATCAATGGCATTCTTAAGTAAAAGTGGCTTTAAAATTTTTTTTCTAACTGCAACCATGTGGCAGTAAATAAATGACTTGTTAGTATGATTTGGGGCCTCTCGCTAAGGCACCAGAAGTTTTAGCCAACATTGCATTTGCATCATTAGTGCAAATATCAATACAGTAAAACAGGAAAATAATGCCTTAGTATTATTATGAAAGTAATTTTGACCTTGTGGATTCCTGAAAATGCCATGGGGGGGGCTCCCCGGGAATCTGTAAACCACACTTTAAAAACCACTGGTATATAGAAATGCTCTTTTCACTGAAATTGCTAAGCTTGGAGCCAGATATTTTGGGCTTGCCCCTGGCCATGTTCCCTGGCAACATGGAAGAAGTATTCTAGAGTTCGGAAAGAATGAGGCCATTACAAGGCAAGCTGAGCTCAGAGAAGAGAGCTCTGACAGTATCTTTCGTAGTCCGGGATTTATCCTTGCCGGAAGATCTGAACTTCCTGACTAATAGAGCCAGTATATTCTCTTTTTTGCCTAAGCAAGTTTGAGTTGGAGTTCGTTTCCTTTTAGGCCAAAGGTCACCATAAGTTGGCCCTGTCTTATCCATCCAATTCCTCCAGTAATTTAATATTCACCACGAGCTCATCCAAGGTCCTCACCCACAAGTTTCTTCTTACCTTCACCTCCTACTCCTGTGCTTACTCTTCAGGATACCTCTCATCCATGCCATTCCAATCCTAGGGCTACCAGTGTTCTTGAAGACTTCTGCTGATGGCACGCTTTTCTGAAATCTATCAAGCTACTATCAGTAGCATATTTTTTGGTAATAAATTACTCTCTGATTCTTGTATGAGTATCACTGGATACTGTAAATAATGCTTTTTTTAAATCCAGGGAATTTTTTTTATGTTTCTTAGAAAAATGTCATTCTTAGTCAACTAACTGGAACAATTTCCTTCAGAAAGCTATCTGCAGTCAGCCTTCTGGAATAAAAACAGGTACATAGTGAACCATCTAACAGTAGAACTACTGGCAAAATCTCTTTATAGTTTCAAACTCATTCAGGTGTTGATTATCATAAGAAGCTGACAAATAGAGGATAATAATAGTTACTGTTTACTATGTACCTTCTATGTGATAAGCAATAGCCTCGGTATTTTACATAAATTATCTTTGATCCTCACAATAACCCAGAAAAATAGATATTATGATTAATATCTTACATGTGAGGAATTAGATTCAGAGAGATTGAATAAATTTTCCAAGTAGCACAGCCTATCAATATGGTAGCCAAGATTCACAAAGTCATTGACTTTGTGTAAGTCATATAATTGTTCCACTAACATATGCTGTAAACATTTCCAAGAATAATATTAGATTCAATTAAACATTTATTTGTTGAGTGCCTTTAATAGAAAGCACTATGCTTGGTGCAGCAGGAAATTGCAAAATGAGAAAGGAGCCCCTGGTTTAGCCTTGTGGAGTTCGTTGTTTATGTGTGGAGAGCAGTTTGCCCAGCAAGCAGTTAGACTTGAACACACATAATGCACAATCCTCGTTAAAATATATATATGCGAAATCCCAAGGAGCAGAAGCGAATGGCATATGCCTTGAGGATGCATCTTGTGTTGAAAAATCAGTTGGAAGCAGTTCTCTTTAAATCTCTTTCTAAAATTGGTCTTGAAGACAATTGATTATGAAGTAATTACAGAGAAAGGATAAAGAAGCCGTATTACTTGTGGAAGAAACATGAATTTTGGAATCTGAAGGATTAGAGTTCACTTTATTCCGCCAGGTCTTAGGCCTGAACCCTAGGAGTTCATCAACAAATGGTGCAATACTTGTCTCATGGGAATGCTGGTCTTATTAAATAAGGAAAAGAGCACATTGTCTACACACGGTGTTGGTGTTAAGTAGATGTTCCACTCCCTTCCCCGGTTATCTATTCAAATCACCCTTCTTAGCAACCAGGTATTCGAGAAATGAGTGTCATGGTCATGGTTGAAAGGGAGATTATGGTTCTTTTCTCCAACCTTCTACAAAAATGCAAGAACAACCTGTGGAGCATCCTTGATTAAGCACTCCTTGAAAATCACTAGGGATGGGATTTCACTGTTCCCCAAGGCATCTTCCTCTTCAAATTCTTAAACAATTCTTTTTTTCTAGTAGAATGGGATTTCTATCAGGATATCTTTGTAAGTTCCCAGCCCTTGGTCCTGTTCTCAGATGTTACATATAAAAACTCTTATTCCTCTTATCTATGGGAGACATTCAAATATTTAAAGCCACGAATTGGCTCCTGTAAAAAAACGGTTAATTAAACTGCGCCTCAACTATGTAGAATAAACATGCATACAGTTGTTTTGACATCTTTATTTCAAATTGAAAGTAAGAAAAAAATTGGAAGAAATTAAGAGATATAATTCATTTGGAGAAATTTATCCACAGTTTAAGCTCAAGGTTTACACTTCCTATATGATTGTTTGGAAGGTATCCACTTTAGAATGGTTAAATGTTCTCTTTTGAACTGGAGGGACAGTCTGTGAACATTTCCTAGTTCTGAATTATCAGGATCCCTAACTAACTATGTAGATCCTGAGGTCAGATTTTGAGAAAAATAAAAGAATAAATTGCTCTTAGGATTGTGGCCTTTCTTTTCAAAGTAGATTTGATGAATAAAAGGAAAACCCAGTCATTTCTCCTTGAAGAATATCAATAGTGATTCAGTAGTGACTAGAAAATCCTTGATGATTTTAGACATGTCATAATATAGTCCTCAGGAAACTGTTGGGAAAGGAGCATCTTATTTTCTTTGCTTATATCCTGAGAAACAAGAACGATTGCCATTTTAGCACTATGAAGTTGTAACTTATATGATGACGTAGTTCCTGAAGTAAGGTGGAATCCGCAGGCTCCAAGATGCACTGACACCTCCAAACACTCACAGTACAACCGTTCTATTTCCAGACCTTTCTGGCTTGCCCAGTTCCCTGATATTTCATGATCCTCTTTATTTTTTCTTCTATTCATGCTCCTCTATTCATTTTTTACTTGAAAACTGGATGGGATTTCGACATGACGTTTGGGGATAAATTTTAAAGAAGGGTGAAATTAAAAACATACTTTGAGAATTATGAGTGTGAGATAATATATATAGTGTTGAACAGAGTTTTACCAATTGAAGACTCATACTGATTCCCCTTTACATTTAAAAGATATCTGTTGCATGACTCCCTAAAAACCTGGGATGACAGAAAGACCTCAGGAATATTCTAAAAACAATTCATTTAGAAGAATATAAAACATGGTACTAAGAGATTGGTTTGACATCCTTAATTCTCCTTTGCTTGGTTCCCAATCTAATTGACTAATTCTTAAAAATTGATAGAAACCCTATAAAGGAATGAGAAAAAAATGACCTTTCATTTTCTTTATTTCTCAAGTAAAAGATAATTTTTTTTTTTTTAATTTATTTATTTATGGCTGTGTTGGGTCTTCGTTTCTGTGCGAGGGCTTTCTCTAGTTGCGGCAAGCGGGGGCCACTCTTCATCGCGGTGCGCGGGCCTCTCACTATCGCGGCCTCTCTTGCTGCGGAGCACAAGCTCCAGACGTGCAGGCTCAGTAGTTGTGGCTCACGGGCCCAGCCGCTCCGCGGCATGTGGGATCTTCCCAGACCAGGGCTCGAACCCGTGTCCCCTGCACTGGCAGGCAGACTCTCAACCACTGCGCCACCAGGGAAGCCCCAAGATAATTTTTAGTAGACAAATTTGGGGGTGATAATAGGGATTATCTATATTTATGTGAAATCACTAGAAACCATAATTTTTAGGGAGCATCTCATAAATGTAACAAAGGAATTAGATCACAATTTGCAGATACAAATTTTTGTCATTTCAAAAACATAGAAGAGCTCTGAGTGATGATCATTTCATAAAATGTCTATGAATTTTGTGCACCGTCTCAGGACTGCTGAAGCCGAAACTAATATATTTCCTTAAACTCTGCTGAACCAGCATATTAGATACTCCACAGAAAATTTTCTAACTTAAAAATAAAATACATTATATCATACCAAAAACTATTTCAGATGCCCACACCTTAAATCAATGATTATATAAAGTTAAGGGATTTTGTTTCTTAGAAGAGCTCCTGCATCAAGAACATACAAAAGAAAGTGTGGAGTCATAGAGAATGAACTGGCATCCCAGGAGGCTCTTCCACTCTTAAATGTGTGACCTTGGGCAAAGCACTAAAATGCTGTTGAGTCTGTGTCCTTGCTTGTGAAATGGGAAAGTAACTCCTGCCCTAACTTGACAATCAAGTTGTATGTCTTGACAATCAAATCAGAAAATTCGTAACATGGTAATAAATTGTGAAGTTCTATACTCGTGTTGGTTACTAATATCATATGATCTTGTGCTCCCTCTTTCTTCCTCTCTTTATGTGTATGTATCAATTGTGCAGAGCTATGTAGATTTATCATATATCTCTGTTTCTATGTATCTGTTTATCTATGTATCTATCTCCCCTCCCGCCCTCCCTTCCTTCCTTTTCTTTCTTTCTATAAAATTGTCCTTTATTGTTATGCTTTTATATACAAACAAGTGTATTGGTAACTCTCTTCCAGTGTTGGAAGATGTTGGTAGATTATTTCATTCTTCCTTTTAATATAATGCAGCTTCCCAAGATTTTGTTTGAGAAATTATGGTGAAAAGCTGAAGAGAGTAATTTATTTGCATCAATTTTTCCAGAGCCCCATTGGATGACCACCCCTACATTTCTTCCTTATAAGTCATGAAACTGAAGAGAAAAGCATAATTGGATCATTTAGGGCTTATATTTTATGACGTAACAATTTTATAATAGAACAGGTAGAGTTGTGGCAACAGAAAACAAAACATTGAAAGAAGCCCTTTAGACTCCAGAGCAGCACGGCTGGGTGCATTTCGTCCTGCCTGGTACTGCTTACAATGACTGAATCTACTTCTAATGTGCTCAGCAACTGGCAGCATTTAATTAGAAATAAGCTGAGAGAACAAAGCCTGTTTCTGCTGCTCTGAAGGACAATAGTTCCTCTAAAGTCAAATACGTAAATGTAAGGCAGGGAAACTCTGAACTAACTTGGCCAAACATGTCACACTGTGACTGCTTGACTTTAGCACAGCTGGCCCAAGCCCACTGTGTTTATCAATCTGGAACTCTATGAAGTTGAGCGGGAAGTTCTCCTCCATGCAGTGGAGAGTAGGGGCTGTGCCCATCCCACTAAGAAGGAGGGGAGCCCCTCAACCAGGGAGTCCCTTCGTGGATACCAGTATTCCAGGCTGACTGGGGAGTGGCTGGCCTACCTGCCTGTCTTCCTTCTGAATATCTCCGATTGCCCCACACACTGTTATAGGTATTAGGGCTTTAATGGTGAACTGGGCAGATTCTGTCCCATCTTCATAGACCTCACATTCTAGTAGAGAAGAGGGTGAAAACTAAGTCATACTAACAAGATTATACTATAAGTTATTATAAATGTTAAGAAAAAACTAATAGGGAGCTGAGAGAACAAATAGAAAGGGGTGGTACCTTGGATAGAATAATCAGGGTGGGTCTTTCTAAAGAGGTAAGACTGAAATTAAGACATGAAGGCAGGCATAGCACAGGGAGATCAGCTCGGTGCTCTGTGACCACCTAGAGGGGTAGGATGGGGTAGAATGGGGAGGGTGGGAAGGAGACGCAAGAGGGAGGAGATATGGGGACGTATGTATATGTATAGCTGATTCACTTTGTTATACAGCAGAAACTAACACACCATTGTAAAGCAATTCTACTCCAATAAAGACGTTACAAAAAAAAAAAAGACATAAAGGCAGGTCTCAGATTAAATGTCAGGACATGGAGAGGTTTTGATGGAAGAGGGTGATGGTGGTGGTGGTTGAATACCGCAAGTAAAAGAAATGGCAGAGGCCCCGAGGCAAGAGAGGGGTGGGCCACTGGACTGTAATGGCAAGGATGCTGCTACAGAACACAGGCGCAGCTTTTGGCTTGATAAAGGCCCATGAGTAGTAGGACAGCAAGAGGAAGGAGAGATCTGGAAATATTGGCACTCATTTCTGCTCTCATGATAAAGTAGAACTTTTCAAGCTGGTGTGGATGTTTTTCAATATTTTCACAATTAGATGGTTGTACCGCAGAAAACTGGATGAGTGTAAGCCTTGACAATTGGTGTTTTCCTAAACATACTTTGGAAACAACTCAGAGGGCCTTCTAGGACCTTTCTGGCATCCATTCTGGTTAGTTAGTGTTCATTCATTACTGGTTATTAAAGATTTTGAATGTCACTTCTCTTAGCTCTATAGAGCTATTCTAGGAAAAAATTCTGTGTTCAAATAGGTTTAGACATAAAGAGAGAGATATAAGAGTCAGTGTCTCCAAACATGCTTGGGAGCCTCTTTTCCCCCAAGTAGCAGCTTATGGGCCCAGAGATCCACAGAATTAACTCCAGGACACACTCCTGGTCTGTTTCAGTGATCTTACTTGTCTTCTTGTCTTAAATTCCTCCCCTCTGTAAGCCATCTCCATCCTGCTGCCTTAGCTCCCTTTCTAAAACACAGCTATGATGAAGTTATTTTCCTGCTTACAAATTTGATAACTTCTCATGTCTGCAGAATACAGGCCAAACTCCTTATCAGATCTTCTAAGACTCTTTGCACACTGTCACCTCCCCACCTGCTAACACCTGTCATTCTCAGTCCTTCCCACAAGGCCTTTGTGCGGCCTAGACACACGGACAACCTTGAACACAGCAAAGGTGTCATGGCTCCTCTCTCATCGTTGTCATCAACCCCAATCCTGCAGAGCCCACTGCAAATTGTGTTCTTCCCATGAGGGTATTCTCAGTCTCCTCACTCAAGATGAGTCTCTCCTCCCTCCTCCCAGCTCTCATGGCAATTTGTTTACATTTAGAGCGTTTATCCCAGGCCGCACTGTAGCATTGTTGGCCGGCGGTGTCCATTTCCATCTCCTCCATTGGACAGCAAGCTCTGCTGGAAGCACATGGTGCTCATTCCCTAAAAGCCCACTCTGCCTTCTCCTGGCTCCCTAGTGTCTGACCTCACACCTCGCTCTCAAGTTTGCTACGGTTTCTTTCATCAACCTAGGCTGACCAAGAAAACAAGTCATGTTGTTGAAAGAGCTCTGGATCAAAAGATCTGTGTTCAGGACAGCCTCTAGACCTGAATAGCTGTGGGGCCTGGGCAAACTGTACAAGGTTAGAAGCTTGTTTCTCCAAAGGATTAATGAAGAGTCCAGCCCAAGGCCAGCTTCTCTGCAGTCCCTTGTCTAATCTAGTATGTATAAAAATCCATTGGAATATTTTTAAAATTTGTGCTGTCAGGCTCATCTGACATGCTCAGGAAGAGTTATTCTCCTTTCCTTCTATTGTAAGTGTACTCTCCAGGGAAAAGGTCCTTAGTCTAAGCTTTCACGGCACTTTGGGTCTATATTAAAGGTGATCTAGGAAGCTCTTTCTGTAAAAGAATCATCAGAACTACATAGGAGAAGTCAGTACACAGACAGGGAGTGACACTGCCTTGAGTCGCACGACCTTTCTCCTCACTCAAGGACCTTAACGGCCTGGCCACCTGCCTTCAAGCCTCACATCCAGGCCCAGGAGACCTTTAACGTGTAAATATGATCATTACTGCCCTGCCTTAACTCTGCCAATTGTCAATAATGCTTTTAGGATCGTGTTTAAATGACTAGATGAGTGGCTCTTCATGATTTGATCCCTGCCCCTTCCTTCTGGCCACTTCTTATTGCTGTCCGTAAAATCACTAGCTGTTCCCTATAAAATATGGGACTACAATTTAAATTTGAATTTCAGATAAATAACAAATGTTTTAGTACAAGTATGTTCCCAATATTGAATGGGACATACTTATACTAAAATATTGGTTTTTGTTTACCTGAAATTCAAGTTTAACTGGGCATCTTGCATTTTTATTTGATAAATATGGCAACACTACCTATTATACCGTGTAGTGTCAAGGGCCCCTGCCTTCTCCCTGCTGTCACTTCTGAACACTTTCTCCTCCTGCCTCATATCCACACATCATTCAGGACTCCTTTCATTTCCTCTGAAGAGCCTCCATCACCTCTCATTTTAGTTTAGATACTTCTCTGTGGTACCCTGGGCCTACTTCTAATAGTGTACTTATAAAAATCTATGGTAATTGCTTATTTGTATGTTTGTCTAACTCACTAAACTAGACGTTTCTTTTTTTTTTTTTAGTTTTAAAAAATTTTATTTATTTATTTATTTTTGGCTGCGTTGGGTCTTCGTTGCTGCATGTGGGCTTTCTCTAGTTGAAGCGAGCGGGGGCTACTCTTCGTTGCAGTGAGCAGGCTTCTCATTGCGGTGGCCCCCCTTGTTGCGGAGCACGGGCTCTAGGTGTGTGGGCTTCAGTAGTTGTGGCACATGGGTGCAATAGTTGTGGCTCACAGGCTCTAGAGCATAGGCTCAGTAGTTGTGGCGCATGGGCTTAGTTGCTCCGCAGCATGTGGTATCTTCCCGGACCAGGGCTCGAACCCGTGTCCCCTGCATTGGCAGGCGGATTCTTAACCACTGTGCCACCAGAGAAGTCCTAAACTAGACATTTCTTGAGGGCAGGATCCATGGTCTACTCTATTTATCTCCAGAAACTAAGAGTGGCTGACACATAATAACTGTTTAACAACATTTGTTTGACAAGCCAAATGGTGTCGTTTTACTAGCTTTCTAAAGTACATAGAGAGAAACACATGGCCAGAGGTCTAGGTTTCCAGGTGGAAGGAGAAGAGGGTGCCAGATGGCAAAACTGCTAACTCATTTCCAGATGGTCACACTCACAGGGCATTTCAGGGGACAGTAGTGAGGATGCAGACCACAGACACAACAAGAGGGCCATTCAGGAAGGCACAGTCAGAAAGATCATGGCCAGCTAGCAGAGATTTAGAACATAGAGATGAGACAGGCGGCAAAACAGAGTCAGGAACCTTTCATCTCAGTCCTCACAGAATAAGTTTTAGAATAATGAGAATTTGACAGTGAAGAAAAGATGGATTGCTTAGCTGATAATTAAACATGGGCTTTCCCACGAAACCTTTTCCTCTCTAAGAATTTTAGCAGAAAAGAGGGAATGGGATCATCTGACCACACCTGTCTTAAAACTGTTCTCATAGGCAACGGTCCACAGAACAGGCATGAACGGTGGCTTTGGAGCTCATGGCAAGCCCTCCTGCTGGGTGTACGAGGGGAGTGGAGTGTCTCGTTTGGTGGGAGTGGCAAGTACTTTTGCTGGTGGTGGCAATTTTCTGGTTTCCTTTGTGAATTAGTCAGAGCTGTGAGGAGAGTTATGCAAGTGGAGGCCTGGTGGATCTGCCACCAAAGGAAAGGAGAAACACAGGCTGTCAATGTCTATCAATGTATTAGGATCCCAGCTCACCCTTGGTTTAATTCATTTCTTAATCAGAAGCTTTCCCCTGTTTTTCTGTCATTTTCTCTCCTTTTTCTTCTCATTAATGTATTTCTATCCCTCAGCCCTACTCCCCAAGTGAATGGTTTTTGGTTTAGTAGATCTTTAATAATATATAAGCTACTGTCCTACACTTTCAGAATAAATATTAAGAGCCTGAAAAACATTCATAACTCTCATAGCACTCTTATTCTAGGAATTATCATAAGGAAATAATCAAGGCTTAAAGAACATAAAGATTTATGTTCAGTGATGCTCATTACTATATTATTATAATAGATAAATCTGAGATATTCATGCAATGAAATACTATCCATTCATTAAAATAATATTTTCTAAGAATAGTTAATACCAGAATAGTTTATACCAGATAGTTGTGATTGCTATCATAAATGTCAGAATAAAAGACTGTAAGTTCCAAATAATGTAACATATATATTACATATATACTTGTATATATATATATGCATACATATAACAAATATAGTATAACATACATGATAAATGATTTGAGTGAATGAGAAACAATAAAGCATTGAAGTTAGAAGGATTAGGCTTGGAATCACAGAGATTTAGGCTTACCACTTTTTACTTAAGATCCTGGGAATTTATTGGGCCTCAGGATGTCATTGTAAAATAAGGATAATAGTAACTGTCTTACAGAGTTATTTTGTGGATTTATAAGAGAAATCATTTGTCAAATGCCTGGTATAGCCCTACCACACAGGAATTCAATAAATGATATTTTTATAAAAATACATAAAAATCCAAAATGTTACTCTCTCTCTCTCTCTCTCTCTCTCTATATATATATATATATATGCCAAATCATTAACATGTTATCACTAGGTAATGATATTACACATTTTTCAATTTATTCTCCCTGTATTTTCATTTTTAAAATTACCCATAGTGAATATGTATTTCTTTTATACTAGAATTAAATTATTATATTAAACAAATTAACATAAAGCTTGCAAAACCTAAGGCATTTCTTCAGCAATAAAAAGTGTTTTGTTTCAGTCTTTGTTTTCTTTTATCTTTGGAGACATGACAAAAAACTCCAGGGGTATTGTCAAAAATATGCTATGATCAAATAGGGATTCTGTATAACACAATACTTCCTGGCTGAATATGAAGGTTCAAAATGGGCCTTGCCTATTAAGCAAAATCTTAGCTCAGAAAGCCAGTCTGTAGACATTATGTATGTGTTTGTGTTATACTTGTAAAATTTAATTAAAACTACCTAACAGTGAGACAGTGTGGTTTCTGAGAATCATGCTCTACAACAAGGCCACCAAATTAATTATGCTTGATGAAGGACTGTGTGAGTAGGAGCCATACCTAGTAACACAGGACAGGATAAATCTTTCGCTTGTTACGTGCCTGATTAAAAACCTTGAAAAGCCTTATAGAACAGCCTGATTCATTTAGGGACATTTTCAGTTTGCTTATTGAAGTTTCCTCCATCCTCTGTTGCTATCATGGACTTCTGGGTTTAACAGACTTGTATCTGTTCTTCTGCAGTCATTTGTCTCTGAGGAATGACGGTTATTAATGAGGAAATGAGCGTGTTATCACAAACAGCATTGAGATTGAGGAGGGAATTGACAGCAGCTAAAGCAGCTTAAACCTTACCAACAGGAATATCCCTCCCAAACAAAGGCAATTTTGTTTGTCCAATGTGACAAAGGTTATTACTACTTAATTCATATGAGTTACACACAAGTAGTAAAAACAAACTCTGAAGCATTTTCTGACATGTGCCCTCCTCTAAGCTGTGAAAAGACTTCTCCTTTCTGTCCTCTGCCCTCAACTATCACGCTGGTCTTATCATCATACTCTATTCATTTACAAAATCACTGCAGTCTCTCTAGAATTGTTTGTTCTGCTGCTGGCCTCTCTGTGTTCAAATCAGGTCTTCCTCTGAGGTTCAACTATGTTATATGTTCATTACCTTAGTTACAGTTTATAATTTAGACAATGTGATAACTCAGGAAACATGAACAAGTGGAATGTGTATTAGGAAGGAGGCAATATCATCATTGTTTTCACAGAAGGAGATGATTGTATGCTTAGAGAACTCATGAGAAGTAGAAGAGATACAAAATAATGTTCTAAAATCTAGAACATTTTTTTTTTAGCAATAATCAATTATAAATTATAATGAAAAAGATATGATTTGCAAGAGTTGTTCTTCTATGAGCCAGATGGATGCAGATTCCATTCAGGTGGGGGAATGACACATTCCCCAAACCCTCCCCTCATTTTGAGCCCTGAGCCCCTAAACCATTCAGGTTTTGTTCAGAGTTTCACAGTGTGGATTTTGAAGAAATTCCCACCAGTTTCTGGCCATGGATGAAATTCCCAGGGAAATAAACATCATAGCATCTTCCCCATTCTCCTCATCTCCTCCTGAGAAAAAACATTTTCCCCAAATGTTACCTGAACTGGTTACCTCCAGATAGACAATCTTTTACATTCTCACCCCAAAGCAGTTTTAGCTGCTTTGGCCACATCACTATTTGGAAAGTGTGATGTTTTGTTTAGGAGGATTGTAGTGGGTTGAACGGTAGCCTCCCCAAAAGATATGTTCATGTCCTATTGTCTAGAACATGTGAATGTGACCTTATTTGGACAAACGACCTTTGTAGATGTGATTAAGTTAGTGATCTTGAGATAAGATCATCCTTGATTATACCAGTGGGCCCTAAACCCAATGACAAGTATTCTTGTAAGAGACACACAGAAGAGAGACAGACAAAAGAGGAGGCAGTGTGACCACAAAGACAGAGACAAAAGTGATGTGACCGCAAGCCAACGAATGCCACCAGAGCTGGACGAGGCAAGGAACAGAATCTCCCATAGAGCCTCTGGGTTGAGCACAGCCCTGCCGACACCTGGAGTATGGATTTCTGGCCTCTAGAATTCAGAGGGTAAATTTTGTTCTTTTAAGCCACCTAGTTTGTGGTAATTTGTCACAGCAACCACAGGGAGCTAAAACAAGCAGACTCTAGAGTTAGCAGACCAGGGTTCCAGTCCTTGACCTGCTATGACCTTGGGCAAGTTGATAAACCTCTCTACAATTCTCATCTGTAAAGTGGGGATGATAATACTAGTGTATCCCTCAGAGAGCTATTGAAAAATGTCTATACATTATTATTACTGCATCTATATAATTAAAAGGCCAATGAAGGGGGTTTGCCATTGTTAAAAGATAATCTGAGGCCTATTAAAAATGTTGAGTTTATTTAATCAAAAATTGATTTCAGTCTGGCAGTGCCAAACAGGAAGTGGTTAGGAGCGTTCCTCTGACGGGAGTTCTGGGAAAGACTTATATAGGTAAGGTACGGAAGCAGAGAAAGGAAATTATATGTTTGGCTACAGCTTAAAGCCTAGTTGGCTGTGATGCGTTGTCCTTTGCGTTTCAGTTTCATAACCTTGAGGCATTTACAGGCTTAGATTTTGGTTTGCTTACGAAGGCTGTCATGGCATTAAAGCTTCCTCAGTCTAATGGGCTCCTTATTTAACTAATTTACCAGCCTGTAGGAGGGAAGAGTGTCTCTAAACATGTACTGGAGTCACCACCTCTTACCAGACAGAAACTACCTTCAGCATTTAAAAGTCAGCTTTGCTCAGCTTGTACTCAACCCATTTTCAGATATCCTAGAGTCTGTGTTTTACCTAAGATCCCTGGGCAGAGCTTTGCAGGCGCTGCTCTTGGCCTACGGCCTCAGTTTGACACACCGAGTGGAGTGACCTCATTTCATGATGATCTCTTATCATCTGGATGCTCTTTTGTGGTGTTGAATATTTATTTCTCTTGGCCTCATTTTCTCCATTCATTCATAACAGACTATACATTACACTGAAGTGTATACATTACATTGAAGTGTATACATTACATTGAATTGTATACATTACATTGAAGTGTATCTTTTGTATCTGCTATGGATTTTGGTACATAGTAGGTCTGTGATAAACAATTGGATGAATAATAAATGCCTCTCACAGGCACATAAGGAGGAATCAAGAAGCTGTGAAACACTCTGAGGGCCTCCTCGGAGTGGCCTGTCATTGGCCTGACTTCTCTCTTTTCTCTAGCATGTGAAAGTTTGCATATATTGATACTTTCCATTTTGCTTGGACTATGCTGACTTCTGCTCTTCCTGTAGCTCAGGCTTCAGAGCTGGTCTGAATATCATTTCCTGAAAAAATCCTTCCCTGAATGGTTAAGTCCACCCCCTTATCATATCCACAAAACCCTCTACTTCTCCTTCAAAACACCCATCTCACGGTTTAACTTGTATCTTTCTCAGAAGACAATAAGCTCCATGAATCGGGATCAGAAAAGTTTATCCCCACATGGATCCCTGCATCTAGCTCATCTTCTGGTCCTTAGTTGTCATGTATTCAATAAATAGATATGCTTACCTATGCCACCATGTAATAAAAATAATGTTGTTGCTTTCTCTTCTTTATCTTTGGTCTGCTATTTTTCTCACAAAGATATTTTTTCTACGCACATTAGTCTGTCATGAGTAAAATATCTGACATATTTATTATGCTTTTATTAAAGGCTTAGGGACTTAATGGACTTAATGGAAAATATTACATTCAGAAATGACCACTCTGAGTTCTCAGTCCTTCTTTTGGATAATCTGTAACCCTGCAGTGTTAACATGAATTCCAGTGACAGCAAAGATACAAGGCCTTAGTTTTCTGATAAACCAATATGCAATTAAATTTGTTTTCCAGGAAAATTTTGTAGGAAGAAGACATTAAGAATGAGCTAAAGTTACCAATTTTATTGGCACAGTGGTGAGATAAATTCAAGAGAAGCAAATAAAATTTCATTCCCTTCAAATACATTAGTAGAATTTCCAATCCTGTATGCTGTGGAGTCCCAGTCCTGTGAGATGATCCATGAAAAAGAGCTTACTGAGCAAGTTAGTTTCAGAAACACTACTATTTATAACCCCCTTTGAAAAGTATAATATGCATTAGCATATTAAATGCTCTGCAGTGTCCTAATGTTAAGAAATCAGCTTAGTCTAAGCCAGTGATTCCTAAACTGTTTCAACAAGGAGTTCTCAAACTTATATGACCACAAAGTTTTTAATTTTTTTTTTTCTGACAAGTCATACCTATCGGCATTCTGAGGAAATCAAGTTCTTTGGAACACGCTTTGAGAAACTCTATAGTAGTGTAATAATGATGGGCATAAAAATTTTAAATTATAGGATAAACATATAACAATTGTTACCACACTTGAAGGGTAATTCTGAGTTGGTTATGCCTCCTAACCAATGTGTAGGGTCAGTACCTTACCTCTAAAGTCACATATTTAATCTTTTCAATTGTGGCCAAAGACCTATGCACAAGGTGGTAATTTAACTATCTGACCGCAGAGTAAGTTCACAGAATGAAGAAATGAAGAACAGTCACAGTTTGTCCAAAGCTTAAATTACTTTGTCTTTAGTCATAATTCAAAGTTTTTCTAAGTGCTTTCTATGCATAAATTACTTAATAATCAATAGAAGGATTAATATCCAACACTGTCAAAAAATGTCCCGAAATTCATAAAACTATTGTGAGGACCAAACCAGCAAAATTAAGAGAGGACACTTTGTAAATTGTAAAGCAATTTCTAAGCATTTTGCCACTGTATTTGGTGCAAACCTTTCCACAAGGAGGATTGTCATCAGTTTCCTTAAAATTGCCTCTCATGTTGTCTTGGAAGCTCTGGTTATTAGAGAGAAGAGACACAGAACAAGGCCCTGAAATTTTATCTTGACAAATTGGGCTGCATGCCAGCTTGTTCATAGGAACTGAAATTTCATCTGAATACTAATGCTGGCATTGTGTTGACTTTACCAAGTCAAGCTTGAACATTCAGGCTTGCAGTTCACCCACTGTACAAATTTTCTTCATTACTGTCATGTCCTCACATTCTAAAAGTCTGCCTTGCAAGAAGTTACACGCATTTGAACACTGTCAACAAATGAGATCTGACAAGTAAACATTTGGCAGCAATGGGATTTGAAATCTGGACTTTGATTGCCTTCGACTCCTGATGATATCATATCCAGATTCCTCATGTGTTATATTAAAAGTGTCCTTCCTACTTGAAAGCCATGGGGAATCAATAAGGAGTGAGAATTTTAACAAGCTGCAGCGCCTCAAAGCTGAAGCAATTAGTTCATGAAGCTTGACATGCCACCTTTCTGAAGGTGAACCTTGGAAACTGTGAGAAACAATGTACTGTGAGAAGGTCTGTTTCACCTGCCATTTTCCTACAGAGACTGGGAGGCTCTCCACCCTTGCTAGTGATTCCTGAAGAGTAGTCTAGATAAACATTTTCACCAACTGGCACTCAGGAAAATCCCAGAATCCTCTTTGATGTGCATAGGACAAAGCCCCGTCATAACACCTGAGTGACCATTTCCAGGGAGTTACAATAAAATCACAGTGCACCGTTTGTTACAGACTTGAGCTGTCATAATATAACTTCCATTTACACAGTAGAAATGGAGGTCTGAGAATGATGTTTTCAAATGGTACAGCATCATAAAAAGGTTCAAATTTGCAGTCAGAAGACTTATCTCTAAGCCCAAATTCTTTCTGTTACTAGCTAGGGACTCTGCTTGTTATTGGTGGTGGTGGTAGAAGATTAAACTTCCCTGGGTCTTAGTTTTTCCCCCAGTAAAATAGGAAAAAATGCCCTGTCTAACCTACTTCACAAAGATATAACAACTGTAGAAAATATATGTGAGCTCACTTTGTGAGTATAAATGGTTGTTAGTTTGAATTCTCTTAGAACCAAATCCTGAGACAAGAATTTGGGGTGCAGTAATTTATTTGGAAGATAATTCCAGGAAATACCAGTAGGGGAAAGGGGAAAGAGGCAGTAGTGGGCTTGGCTTCCAATAAATTATCATTGTGCACAACTGACAATCTCACTTGGGGACTCTAGGAAGCAGTGTAAGACACACACCTCAGAGTTGTCTCACCTGAGGGTTGGTGCTACTGTGTGCATACAGACCAACTCCATTCAGCCATTAAGGAAGGCTGTCCTAGGGGATGGGAGATTTCTTGACACTTCAGCCTGTCACATGCATGAGTTGAGTGGTTTCAGAGGAAATCAAGGAAAGCCCTTAGGCAAAGATATTGGTCCTAGTATTTGAAAGTAGTCTACTGTGCACTTAAATAGAGAGGGCCTGAGTATTGATATATATGCATGCATACACAGTAAGTCCCCTACATACGAACCTTCAAGTTGCGAACTTTCAAAGACGTGAACTTGCACTTGCACGCCCAGTCATGTAAGTTAGTTCACTTGTCTGGCGTACATTGTCACATGTGTGCATCCTCTATAAGTGGTTGTGCTTTTGTGTATTTCACTGTACAGTATAGAGTACAGAAGTACAGTATCTATTTCAAACCCAGGATGTCCAGAAGCAAGTGTAAAACCAGTGGTGATGTAGCTGGTACTATTGTACTTTTCAAGGTAATGTACTGTAAGACTAAAAATGTTTTCTTTATTTTTTGTTTGTTTTTCTTATGTATTATTTGTGTGAAAAGTATTATAAACCTATTACAGTACAGTACTATATAGCCGATTGTGTTAGTTGGGTACCTAGGCTAATTTTGTTGGACCTAGGAAAAAATTGGACTTAACGAACGTGCTCTCGGAACAGAACTCATTTGTATGTAGGGGACTTACTAATATATAGATATATGAAAAAATCCTCATGTACAGCTGAACTCATCTTTGTGATCTTATTCCTCAGAATTTGAGCCACCATCATGAAGTTGATGAAAACATTTCACCTTTGAATTTATATAAAATTATTATTCAAAAAGTACCCATAACCAACTTGTAGTACTGTTCTGCTTATTTTACAATTTAATAGGAATGGTACAAATGGTATACATCATTCTGCAGCTATTAATTTTCATTCAACATTACCTTTGAAATCTATTCACGTTGTAACATTTAGTATTTTCAGTTGTTCTATAGCAAGAATCAGCAAACATTTTCTGTAAAGGGCCAGATAATAAATACTTTAGGTGTTGAAAGTCATATAGTCTATCATACAAACATTTTAAGTTTTAAAGGATTTTTTTTTAATACTTCATTTATTTATTTTATTTATTTATTTATGACTGTGTTGGGTCTCTTAGTTTTCGTGTGAGGGCTTTCTCTAGTTGTGGCAAGTGGGGGCCACTCTTCACCGCGGTGCGCAGGCCTTTCACTATCGTGGCCCCTCCCGTTGCGGGGCACAGGCTCCAGACGCGCAGGCTCAGTAGTTGGGGCTCACGGGCCTAGTTGCTCCGCGGCATGTGGGATCTTCCCAGACCAGGGCTCAAACCCGTGTCCCCTGCATTAGCAGGCAGATTCTCAACCACTGCGCCACCAGGGAAGCCCCATTTTAAGTTTTAAAGTAATTAACCATCAATTTGTTTCATGAATTATGTTTTGAGGGTTTTATAATTTATAAGCCTCAAGATGGTGTGAAAAATTTTTCAATGTATTTCCTGATAGGACCAACCCTTCTGGGGCCCATGTTTATGGACAGAGTCCAGTTGCAGCTCCACATGTAGCTCAGAGCCCATAGCCTTTACTTCCAGCCCCGTGAAGGCATTGAAATCTATCTGAAATTCATATCCAGCCCTCAAAGTTAAGAAACACATTTAGCTTCAATGCTAGCTCTCCAAGATTAGAGTAACTTTTTCATTTTTAGCACCTGAAGATCTCCCTTTATTACTATTAAGTTTGGCTATGCATTTTTTGTTATATTTTACTCAGTGTTTTCATCTTTTGTGGATGGGGAGGAAAACTTTCCATTTCTGCTTGGGTCTATCAGATGTTTGCAAAAAATAATCTGTCCGCATTGCTTCTCCAAATGGACACCAGACTCTGTACCTGCAAGATACATGATAAAACTGGTGCCCTGGGAATGTAACTGGCAGTATTAGTTCTACCAAGTGCCATAGTTTGGCCCAGTAAGTCTAAATTGTGAACTTCCTGAGAGCAGGAACCATATGTTATATATAATTTTATCTCTAGCATCTATGACTCAGCAATATAGTATTAGGTACTTGATAAAGGTATACTAAAAGAATAATAAAATAGAAAAATGTTGAAGAGGCTTTATGGGGTCTACATTGCAGAAGGGCACAAGAAATGCAATGATTATTTCTATATTAGATACTAGGAATCAAGTAACTTAACATTATTCATTTAGCACCTATTAGGAGTAAAATCCATCTCAACTTCGAAAGATAATATAGAAAATAGCACAAGTTATTTCTTTTTGTCCTGAAAAGCCCATGAATTCCTTGCTGTCTTATAAAAAAAGTAGGGATAACACAAAAGAAACATTGCAGAATGTGTGTGTGTGTGTGTGTATGTGTGTGTGTGCATACGCATGTCATAGACCATAGTAATGGTTAAACTGCAAGTGATACGAGAATTTAGAAAATTGGAAATCTCTATGGAACTGGGAACCAAGAAAGACATCTTAAAGGAGGAGAGATTTGGTCAGATGCTTCCAGAATGGGCGTCATTTGGATAGCTCACTAGAGAGAACATTCCTGGCAGAGGGAACAGTACATGAATAAAGGTCAGCAGATAAAAACAGCACAGTGTGTCATGGGAATGATGTGGGTTTGCCTTCGTTGAAGCCACTGAATATTGCCTTGACTTCTCTACTTTTCTAACTAAAGCTGAGGAGGAGTGTAGGGGGATAATCAAGTATACCCAGCAAGGAATGAGGCCTGGAAAAGCATTTAGGTAGTTCAGTGAGAGATCCTAAGCTGTGCATCTCCTAGGGCATACCACCCAGTGACTGTAAAAGCCAATTGCTGCCTCTCTCTTTTTAGGCTGCATCCCAGTGGAAGAACTCTGGGTGTCTGTGCAGCAGAGTAATCCTGGAATTTGAGATCTGTATTTAATTCTGCCCCCCACACTGTGTGCTCTGGGGGGGGGCAGAGATACAGGATTGCCAGCAGCAGTGGGTCCCACCTGTACTGGCTAATAAGAGGGCAGAGGCTGAAAACATGTGCAGAGAGGTCTTTGCTCAAGGTCTGCTGAGTTTGCACCCTGGCTGCAGAAATTACCCTGGCAGCAAAGCCAGCTTCAAACTTTGATTCAGGGGAAGCCGTGAAAGTGCCTAGAAAATAAGTGAGCACACAATACTCTTGATTTCCTTTTTAATTTACTTTACTTAAGGCAAAAAGTTGTGTAAGAAAGAATAGTGTTTCCCACTTGCTCTTCTCCAACCTCATTTAGGTCGTGTGTGGACACTGCGCCAGACCTCCCTGTGGCTCACTTCCCATGAGCAGTCACAACTAAGGGGCTCGGGGCTGTTCCCCTGCTGCTAAAAACAACTTTATTCCCTTCTCTGATCTCTATCCCTTCTTCAGGATGAAATGATAGTCACTGAATTGTTATTTTTGTCCCAAATAAATGATTCTTAGCTGACAGTATTTGCTAAACTCACAAAATAAAAAAGTAATGACCAACCCAAATAATTGGGTTGAACAATTGTGAGAACAATTCCCCACATTTTAAGAATGAAGAAAAGCTATGCAGTGTCATTTGGTGGAAAACTATACCAAATACTTGAATTAGAATATGGATTTTAAAGTGAAAAGGGCACAGACCAATTAAAAATGGGAAAAAAGATCTGGACATCACACCAAAGAAGATATACAGGTGCCAAATCAACATAAGAAAAAATGCTCAAATGCATTTGTTATTAGGATATTGCAAATTAAAACAACAATGAGATATCACTACACACCTATTAGAATGGCTAAGATCCAAAAATATGACAATACTGATTGTTGGCAACGATGCAAAACAACAGGAACTCTCATTCATTACTGGTGGGAATGCAAAATGGTACCGGCACTTTCGAACATATTTTGGCAGTTTCTTACAAAGCTAAACATAGTCTTGCCATACAACATAGCAATCATGCTCTTAGGTATTTACTCAACTGATTTAAAAACTTAAATACCTGCATATGAATGTTTATAGCAGCTTTATTCATAATCACTCAGAACTGGAAGTAACCAAGATGTCCTTCAAAGGCAAATGGATAAGCATCCATACAAGAGAAACTATTCAGCAGTACAAAAGAATGAGCTTCCAAGCTACGAAAAACCATGGGTGAATTTTAAACGAATAATTGCTCAGTGAAAGATGCTGGTCTGAAAAGTCTACATGTATGATTCCAATTATATGACCAAAGTAAAATGTCAACTCTATGTCAAAGGACACCGGAACCAACTAAAAGAGCTCCCAATAGTCAATTATAAAGCAATTTGAGCCACAAAATGAAGTAGTATTGGGTTATAACACAAAATAGAAAATAAATACCACAAATCCATAGTGGTATACATAAATAATTGAATAAAATAAATGAGAGAGAAGAGACAAATATCTTACACAGAATAATTCCAAATAATTTATATAGGTATTTTGCCCTTAACAAGATGGAACATAATTCCTGATTCCTTAAGTGTGGGCTGCCCATCAGCTTCCTTCCAAAGAAGACAGTGTGGAAAGGGAGGAAACAGAGTAACTTTATAGTGGAGAAACCTGACCAACACTACCTTGGCCAGGTGGTCAAGGTCAACATCAACAGGGATAAATCATGTTGACTGTATGATGTGATGAGAATGGCACTTTACCTCTGTGGTCTTTCTTCCCCAAACCTGTAATTCTAGTCTAATAATGAGGAAAACATTAGACTAATCCCAACTGAATTACATTCTACAAAATACCTGACCAATACCCCTCAAAACTGTCAAGGTCATCAGAAACAAGGAAAGTCTGAGAAACTGTCACAAGCAAGAGAAGCCTAAGGAGACATGATGATGAAATGTAATGTAGTGTTCTGGGTGGGATCTTGGAACAGAAAAAAGACATTAGGAAAAAACTGAGGAAGTCTGAATAAAGTACAGACTTTAATAATAGTGTATCAATCTTGGTTCATTGATTGCAGTGTATGTACCATACTAATGTAAGATGTTAATAATAGGGGGAATTGTGTGTGGGGCACGTGAGAACCCTGTGTATTAGCCTTCTAATTTGAGTGTAAATCTAAAAACTATTCTATGATAAAAAGTTTATGAAAAAATGAAAAGCATCTCATAAATATTTCTACTTTGAAAGATACTGTTTTATACCAAAGTTTATTAGATGTTGAAATATCAACATATTTTCCACAAAAGATTATGCACTTCAGGGATCTGACAGAAATTTACTATAAATTTTATTTTTTAATATATTTTAATCAGGAATAAAACCAACACGCATTTAAAAATGTATCATATAGAAAATTTTAACACTGGAACCAACCAGTTTGCTATCCTGTGATCCTAAGTTCATTCATTGTTGTGCTGTCCTCAGGATAAACCTCTGGCCACCTCTGTATAACTAGGGTATTGTGATAATGCAAGGTAAGTTGTTTTAAAAGAACAAGTACCTTTATTTTTATGAGTTCTTTTTTTCTTTTAATTTTTATTAGAGTTTAGTTGCTTTACAGTGGTGTGTTAGTTTCTGCTGTACAGCAAAGTGAATCAGCTATATGTATACATATATCCCTCCTTTTTGGATTTCCTTCCCATTTAGGTACCACAGAGCATTGAGTAGAGTTCCTTGTGCTCTGTAGTAGGTTCTCATTAGTTACCTATTTTACACATGGTAGTGTATATACGTCAATCCCAATCTCCCAATTTATCCCACCCCCCTTTCCCCACTTGGTTAAAAAAAAAAAAAAAAAGAACAAGTACCATTTGTTACCACTTATCTGTGTGAATATGGACATTCTCTAAGCTGAATAAGCAAAAGCCACGACAGACATTAGGTGCAGACTCATCTTCAACTTGCTAACACAACCCCAGGTTTGAATGGCTATGTTTATTGAAACAACTTCATTAAGTGACTTTAAAAAAAATACAGTGCAAAAATACATCCTGTAAATTAAACGTTACAAAATACATATTTATTAATAAAATATCACTGTATAGAATATTGGGATACTCTTTTTTTATACTGTGTTGAATCCTACTTGTTATTTAACTTTAAGAGGTTTCTGTTGATTTTTTCTTTTGAAGAACCTTGAAAGCTATTTTACTATAACAAAACTTAGTTTCTAAGGTAGCCTAGAATTGATATACCAGGCAATCCATTTATGACCCTTGTCACAAATTACTATTTTCATTCAAAATTCTCCTAAATTCAGAATTAACATTTGTATCACAAAAGAAAGAGGTATGAAATTTAACAAACAAGATAGCGTAGACTCCCAAACTAACTAATAGTAAACAATTTTTTTTTTTTTTCTGATAGGAAAGGGATAAGGATAGGAAAAAGCACAGTGTAATGTCTTGGGGGGTTATTTTTCATATCTGAGTATCATACAAATCACTGTGAGCCTCAATTGGCACATCTCTAAATAGATATGGTAACACTTGACCTCCCTGAAAGACTAGGGACAGGGACCAAAAAAGCCTCAGAGAGCTCTCATAGTTCTAAGATGAAAAACATTTTAGGCTTTTGCCTGATTTTCCAAGTGATCAAGTATAAACAACTGTGTTGGTTTCATATATTCTCATTTAACATGTTGTTTCTGTTTTTCCAATTTCTAATTTTTCATCCATTGCTTCTCTTCACTATCCTTTACTCTTTTCAGCAACACTGAATGCTGTAAGTTGAGCATTCAAGTAGCATTCATGTAGTCCTCTGGGTCCACATTTTGTTTGAAGGTCAGATATGATTTTTGAACTGTGTATTATTTGAGAATTATTCTTTCCCTCTCTATCTCCATGATATAACTATTTCTTAGATTTCTCTCATGTCTTTGGGGCTACCCTTTCTCTGGATCATGCCTTAACAGTAGAAGCTCCCTAGGGCCACCTAATTTTCTAACCCTCCTACTTTTCACACTCTTTTGGGTGACATAATTAACCCCTGGGGCTTCAACTATTGCATAGTATGAATGCTTCCAGAAACTTATATTTTCAGTCAGGATTTCTCTAGTGGACTCCAAGTCTTATATTCAAGTGTCAACTGAACTCTTTCACTTAGCTGTCTTATAGGTACTCCAAATTCATCGTGTCTAAAGCTGAACACATCACTCCCACCCCAATTCTCAACCTATTATCATATTCCCCACTTTAGCAAATGGAACCATCATTAACTCAGTTGCCCAAACCAGAAACTTAGGAGTATTTTATTTTATTTTTTATTTTTTTGTTTGCATTCGATGTGATATTTTTTCATTGAAGTATAATTGATTTACAATATTATATTAGTTTCAGGTGTACAACATAGTGATTCAATTTTTTATAGATTATACTCCATTTAAAGTTATTACAAAATAATGCCTATATTTCCCTGTGCTGTACAGTATATTCTTGTTTTTCATAGTAGATACAAAGCATAGTAGTTTGTATTGTATCTCTTAATCCCATACCCCTGTCTTGCCCTTCCCCCTCCCCTCTCCCCACTGGTAACCACTAATTTGTTCTCTGTATCTGTGAGTCTGATTCTGTTTAGTTACATACATTCGTTTTATTTTTTTTAGATTCCACATATAAATGATAACACACAGTATTTGTCTTTGACTTATTTCACTAAGCATAATACTCTATAGATCCATCCATGTTGTCTCAAAAGGCAGAATTTCATTCTTTTTATGGCTGAGTAATATTCCATTGCATATACATACCACATCTTCTTTAGTCATCATCTGTTGATGGACATGTAGGTTGCTTCCATGTCTTGGCTGTTGTAAATAATGCTGCTATGAACATCGGGGTGCATGTATGTCTTTGAATTAGTGTTTTTGTTTTCTTCGGATATATACATCCAGGAGTGGAATTGCTGCATCATATGGCAGTTCTGTTTTTTTAGAATTAATTAGCCTAATCCTGTAAACTTCCTATGACATCTCTTTTTCTGTTCCTGCTTCTCCATTTCCCATTAAAGTCACCAGAGCTGTCGTATAAACTCTTACTATTCTTGCCTAGATCTTTTAACTAGCCTCTCTGTTTCCAGTCTAGTCTCCCGTCAATCCATCTTTCTCTGATACGAATGGAATTTTTAAAAATATAAATCATTTTATGCTTAACCTCCTTCAGTAGGAGGTTTTAGAGTAAAGTCATGCTTCTATCTTAGTACATACAATTATCACCACATTTCTACATGCTGCATCTATCAAGACTCCACCACCCCCCTGGGCTTTTGAGACATTCTCTTTCTGTCTGAGATTCTTCTGTTCTTCCATTCTTCCTCACCAAGCCTTTCTTAACCATCCACATCTTATTTATTTATCCCTGCTCTATAATACCATAGCATTTTCTGCATACCTCTATCATAGCTTTTACCAAGGTAAAATAAAATCACCCATGCACTTATTTCAACCTTCATTAGACTTGAGGTCAGGAAGGTATCTTATTTGGCTTTATAGTCTAATTACTTAGCTCAGTGCCTGATATATAGTCAGCATTTAAAAATCTTTGCTGATTGGATGACACAAATGGGCACCTTATTCCTTTAAAACATATCACATGTGATACGTTTTATCACCTCTACTTAGCTACTGCAGCAAGTCTTGATTTTCTTTTTCTATAGGGAATCATTTTCAACGAGAGAGTTTTTATTCAGTCAGCAAACCAATAATAGTGAAAGGAAAAAGAAATAAATTCACACTGCAACCAATAGAGAGGTTGATATTATAGGTGGTCATTAATATAATTTCTTAGCCAATTTCCAGAATTTTAATCAAATTGTATAAGTAGAGGCAAAGGAAAAGGGTGATTTTGCCCTCTGTATTAAAGCTGTACAAGGATAAAGGGCCCAGGTTCAGAACAGGCCAACAAACAGCAGCTGTCTGGGAGTAATGAAAGGTGGAAAGAGGTCAAAATCTGGGAGAAGACACTATCAAACTCTTAGAGGAAAACATAGGCAGAACACTCTATGACATAAATCACAGCAAGATCCTTTTTGACCCAGCTCCTAGAGAAATGGAAATAAAAACAAAAATAAACAAATGGGACCTAATGAAACTTAAAAGCTTTTGCACAGGAAAGGAAACCATAAACAAGACCAAAAGACAACCCTCAGAATGGGAGAAAATATTTGCAAATGAAGCAACTGACAAAGGATTAATCTCCAAGATTTACAAGGAGCTCATGCAGCTCAATAACAAAAAAACAAACAACCCAATCCAAAAATGGGCAGAAGACCTAAATAGACATTCCTCCAAAGAAGATATACAGATTGCCAACAGACACATGAAAGAATGCTCAACATCATTAATCATTAGAGAAATGCAAATCAAAACTACAATGAGGTATCATCTCACACCGGTCAGAATGGCCATCATCAAAAAATCTAGAAACAATAAATGCTGGAGAGGGTGTGGAGAAAAGGGAACACTCTTGCACTGTTGGTGGGAATGTAAATTGATACAGCCACTATGGAGAACAGTATGGAGGTTCCTTAAAAAACTACAAATAGAACTACCATACGACCCAGCAATCCCACTACTGGGCATATACCCTGAGAAAACCATAGTTCAAAAAGAGTCATGTACCAAAATGTTCATTGCAGCTCTATTTACAATAGCCAGGACATGGAAGCAACCTAAATGTCCATCGACAGATGAATGGATAAAGAAGATGTGGCACATATATACAATGGAATATTACTCAGCCATAAAAAGAAATGAAATGGAGGTATTTGTAATGAGGTGGATGGAGTTAGAGTCTGTCATACAGAGTGAAGTAAGTCAGAAAGAGAAAAACAAATACAGTATGCTAACACATATATACGGAATCTAAGGAAAAAAAAAAAAAAGGCCATGAAGAACCTAGTGGCAAGACGGGAATAAAGACACAGACCTACTAGAGAATGGACTTGAGGATATGGGGAGGGGGTGGGGTGAGATGTGACAGGGTAAGAGAGTGTCATGGACATATATACACTGCCAAATGTAAAATAGATAGCTAGTGGGAAGCAGCCGCATAGCACAGGGAGATCAGCTCGGTGCTTTGTGACCACCTAGAGGGGTGGGATGGGGAGGGTGGGAGGGAGGGAGATGCAAGAGGGAAGAGATATGGGAACATATTGTATATGTATAACTGATTCACTTTGTTATAAAGCAGAAGCTAACACACCATTGTAAGGCAATTATACTTCAATAAAGATGTTTAAAAAAAAAAAAAAAAAGCTGGTTCTAAAATTTACATGGAAATGCAAATTACCTAGAAGAATTAAAGCATTCCTGAAAAAGAAGTACAAAGTTGGAAGTCTTATGCTATCAGATTTCAAACTATTATAAAGCTACAGTTACCAGGACAGTATGATAACAGAATACAGAAATAAATCAACACTTTATGGTCAGTTGGATTTTGAGAAGAAAATTCAATGGGGGAAAGAATTCTTTTGAACAAGTTAATCTATACATAGAAAGCAATTCTAGTCAAAACACAAATGGAATTTAATAAGCTGGTTCTAAACAGACAAGGACAAATAGTAAGAATTTTTTCTACCAGATAGCAAGAACATTTTAAAGCATTAATAATTGATATAAGTAGTTTGATTTGTGTAGGAAGAGAAAATCAATTGAAAAGATAGAGAATTTTGACATTAAAATTATATGTTTTTGATCAAATCAGTAAACAAAAGATAGTTTGGGGACAATTATCTCTCCGCTTGGGGGAAAAAATTGATTCCTAACTCATACTACACATAAAAATATATTCAATAAATAGATTAATGTAAATGAAAAACAAGCTAAGAATTAACTCACAAATATATATCTAATAAGCTCTTACAAATACATAAGAAAATGTCCAAAGACTTATCATAAAATGAGCAAATGTTATAACCAGGCAGCTGACGGGAGAAATGACAATAAATGAAATAGGCTCATCCTACTCCCTTTAATTACAGGAATGAAAATTAAAATAGAGGTAAAATATCAATTTTTCATCAAATTTGCAAAAGTTAGACTAAGAAACTGATAATATCTGTTGTTAATGAGAATGTAGGAGAACAATTCACTCACACGTTGCTCTTAAAAGAAAAACTGGTACAGCTTTTTTGGAAAGAAATCTGGGCCTTCTGAATGACATACACTTCTAACCGAATGGTTTTAATTCTGAGCATCTCAGAAAAAACATTTACAAATGTGCAAAAACAAACTATATATGTAAAGGTGTCCATTCAAACCTTGTACAGTTTGTACAGTGGTATGCAAGCATGTTTATCAAAGGAGGATATTGTATTTCATAGTATACATTAATTAGAACTACATTTTATTTACATGAAAAATAATGCTCAAATCATAAGAATTTGAACATTTTCTTAGAATGTTCAACCTGCTGTAAAAAGACTAAACTTTACAACCCTTGTAAATCTAACAGCAGCAGCCAACTGCTTGATCTTTACCTCAGGTGTAGGATTAGCCCTTTAGTAAACTGGATTGGGCTGAAATGAAGAAGGGAACTTGGCTCTGGATGTCCGTATTTGTATAAGTAAAGTAGAGGCAGCCTCCCAGTTCAGTTTCACAAGGGATCTGTGTTGTCAACCAGTATGATTGAATTGTGTCCCCTCAAAAAAGATATGCAGGAGTCCAAACTCCCAGTACCTCAGAAGGTGACCTAATTTTGAGATAGGGTCATTACAGAGTTATCAATTTAAAATGAGGTCACTAAGGTGGGCTCTAATTCAATATGACTGGAGTCCTTATGAAAAGGGAAATTGGGATACAGACAGGCACACATAGAGGAAAGACAATGTAAAGAGACAGGGAGAAGAGGGCCATCTACAAGCCAAACAGAGAGGCCTGGAACACATTTTCCCTCATAGCCCTCAGAAGAAAGCAACTCTGCCAACACCTAGACCTCAGACTCCCAGCCTCCAGAACTGTGAGACATTTTTCTTGTTTAAGCCACCCAGTGTGTGATACTGTTACAGCACCTCTAGTAAACTCATAAATTACCTTTGTCAAGTGTTGTGCTTCTATGACGTCTTATATTTGGTTTGCATTTTTCTTTTGCCTGTATATTTAGTTACTTTGGAAAAATTCACCATTTCACTTATGCCAAGTGATAAGGGAACAAAAAATTGTGCAGGCATAAAGCAGGATAGCCAGGGGGATCAGAGGGAATAGAGCGAGAGAGAGTAAGCAAGACAACATGATCTTTATGGCGCTATTTGTTCTAAAATGTTGTGACTTTGTTATTACACGCCCTGGTTTTATTGATGTTCTGAACTGCCTGGACACTACGTCCCCAAAATATTCCCCACCTTAATTTTAGTTTCCCCCAAAGCAATTCTAAGACAAGGACTTGGTGTGAGTCATTTATTTAGGAAGTGGTCAAAGGAAGCACAGGAAAGGAAATGGAAAACAGAAAGGAAAGAGAAATTGAGAAGGAAGGAGCACCACTAAAAGTTGTTACTTAGTGTGTTACCTCTGTGGGCACCTGAGGCGCTATTCCACTGGGGAACCCTGAGGAATGGGGTAGATACGCCTCAGAGTTGTCCCCCTGATGGATTGGGAAGCTGGGGTATTTATCCACCCAGTCCTGTCTATCATTGTCTGAAAATTGCCCCCGGGGGCATAAAATATATAGCATGTTGCAACCACTTTGGTCCTGGTTTGCGTTCAAACTTCTATAGAGCTGGGAAAGCCCACCGGCAGAGAAACAGAAGGATGTGGGTGCGTGAGCTGGGCAGTTGGTTGTCAGCAGGTGAGATACTGTCCAACCCAACAAAATGAACTTAGAGGTCAGTCAGTACGATGTGGAGGGGAGCATCAAATCAATAGCATCTTCTACATTACCCAGGAAATCTGGATTAATGAAAGATTATGGCAGTAACATGAAAATGGATGTAGGCATATGAGATCTTCAGAGGCAGTTTGAGTGCACATGGCTTCAAGGGATTCTTGCTCAGAATTGAGAATAAGGAACCAAAACCAAAACCAAACACAACAATAACAACAGGTGTTTGAGAGTGGAGTCTAGTCCACATGTAAAACAATATTAAAAGGAAGAACTAATATCCCCAAAAATAAAAAAAATGAAAGATACTATACTCTTAGGTAATAAGTGAACTTGTAAATAAACCAAATTCTTATTTCCAAGTGATTAGAGTGTTTGGAAGGTATATGCAGTGATTCATTTGATGCATTTCAATAATGAGTAATGGTGAAGACCTAGGCTGGATTTTTGGAAAAGAAAGTTGACTAAAACTATGTATACTCAAGAAACTCACAATCTGTGGACCAGGGTGGAGTTGATTATACAAGTAACCATACTATTTATGATGTATGTTGGGTATGGACAGAGGGCTCAGGCAGAAGAGAGAGATTCTTTTCCTGAATGTCAGGACATTAAATAGAATAAATGAAGGAGCTTTCCCTGGCCTCTGAGTTTGGCCCTAAATGCTGATAGGGGTTTCCAAGCTGGACAACAGTGGGGTGGGGTAGGGTTGGCTATTCAAGGAACAGCAGCCAGATAAACAAATGAAAACAAGCATAAAAGGACCTGGTAGTTCAAGGTGGCTACAATTTAGGAATTTTGAGTTTATCCCTAGGCAATGGGGAACTATGAGGTTTTTGACAAGGAGAAGGATATTTTAGATTTGTAATATTGGAAAATCTACTCTGGCAGCAGTGGAACTTGACTTTGAATGAGGAGATGCAAATAGGGATACTATTCATGTGACTATTGCACAAATGCAGGTGTGTTAAGATCCTGAACTACAGTAGTGATCAGTAAGCATCACTGAGTTTGAGGATGAAAAATTTCAATTGATGAAACTCAGTGCCTATAAATATTGATACTTAGAACTGAAGGAGAGAGACATTGAGGATTCCTCCCAGACTTCTGATTAGGTGTGTGAGAGAGCCAACTGCTGAAATAGAGAAATAGGCTGGCTGGGTTGTTGGTGGTGATGATAAGTTCAGGTTTGGGCTTATTGAGTCAGACGTGTAGAAATACAACCCATCACTAAGCATGAAGGCCTTTCACCTCTTATCTATGAAAGCAAAAAAAAAAAAAAGTTGTGATGGATTTGAAGAAAATTATCAACAGTTTTAGTGCTTTAGAGGGAAGTCCTATGACCATTAGAACAGATAAAATATATTCTAGGTTAAACCCTATGAAATTGCTAATATTTGGCTGTTTTTGATCTGCATAAAATGGAAGTTTCATATGGTCCATCAAATAGTTTGCTGGCTTTGGAAAGAACCGTATAGGGGATCTTCCTTAGATTTCACTAAGGAAATAAAGATTATTGTTAAGTGTTGAAAACAATCTTCCAAGGGAAATAAAACTGGTGACAGAAAATTTATCAAGCCAAAATATCTACTTTTTATTACTTAACTTTCATGTCTCATAGGACAGGTCAATGATGCCCAGGTAAGCCAGTAGAGAGCTCTGACCTGGGAGGTGAGTGGTAGTGATGGGGGGTTCTTATTAGGACTCTACTTCCAAGAACTCTGCTGGAGAAACTGGATTGTATCCTCCTCCTTTCTCTCCGGTCCCCACACCAGTGTTCTACAGCATTTCCCACATGGAGCAGCATCTCTTGGAATTTTAAAGAAAGATCTAAGGACTCCTGAAAATATCATTTATCTTTCATGTAAGTTAAACTGAAGAATTCTACTTTGTAAGCCAAAGGGAAGAGTAAAACATTTTTGGACTTTTCAAATACAAGGAAAAACATACATGGAGAAACGATATTTTCCTTGGTGACTGATGCCAGGAACATTTTGTTTTGATAAGTTCAATTCTGCCATCATTATATTGCAGTCAAAATAGAGTTTTTGACTGAATTATACATTTCTCTTCTAAGTTGCTCCTGCCCTCTGGAACTAAGATGCTTCCAGTTCAAAATTATTTCTGCCTTTCAGATTTATACTGACATTAGTATAAACCAAATGAAGAAAAATGAAAATATATTCATGTAGCTGTTTCTGCATATCACCTTTAATCTTCCATGTACTTTAAAATATGTGCTTTTCAGAGAGGAAGAGAGAGAGAGATCTATTTTTGCTTTATGTGAGTATAAAAGTAATTTGTTACCATGGCGATATTTTTTTATCCTGTATTTTCCAAACACAGCCTTTGTTTCAGGTTTTGGGTAAACAGTCGCTCTCTCTGTCCTCCACTTACAGTACCATGCTCCACTGACCACTTCAGGTCAAGCACAAGCTAGTCTACAAGATCAAGTACCACATTTGACAGAGATTTTCATTTTTTGGTGCTTGTATCAATATGAGCTTCCTGACAGAGTCAGGAAGAGGGCATTTCCAATTCTGAGACCCTAAAGTTTAGTCTTTCAATTTCCATGTCTTTTTTTTTTTTTGAAAAAGAACCACTGCCTATTTTAACCCTATTCGATCCAAAATCCAACTCAGTCAACATTCACCTAGCATTACATTCACCAGGCTGCCAACCTGCAGTGGCTGTTTTTCTATTAATTCTATTTGTAAAATGTTAGGAGCTGGCAACTTTTCTGTTGTTTTGTACACAAGCAAACAAAAATCAGAGGCCTAATTATTTTCAACTTAAGGAAAGTGCAGTAGAAGAAATAAGGTAAATAGAACCGGAGGGTCAATCTATAGGCTCAAAGGAATTAAATAAATCAACAATTTAAAAAAATTGCTTTAAAGACCAGGCAGTTTAGGGAAGATAAAGAGAGGTGAGATCAGAGAACCATTTTTAGCCTAAGTTCTGAATATATATTGCCTGTATGGTGGTGGTAGGAGGTGGGAGAGGGGGACTTGAAGGGGAAATAGAAGAGAAGTATGCAAGGAGGAAAGGCAGCAGCAGACATAGGAAGTTGTGCAATAGATGAGCAATTATAGTTCTAATATATGTTAAAACAACAAACCAATATTATTGGTCAAAGTGTAAAATCCCCAAAGTCAAGTGTCACATAAATTTGTCAACATAGCCTGCTTTGGGATGGGACAGAAGGCATGAATACATAAGAATAGATCATTTATATATAAGGTAAATGCTTTTTGAACATCTACCTGAGCAAGGCATCAGGTTAGCCTTGAAGGAGATAAACAGAAGAGTAATATAAAGACTGAATAAACTGAAAGAGGCAATTTTATGTAAACACATAGAAAGTAGCGAATTATACAAAAGCCCCACGAGCTGTATAGATAGATCAGCTTTACTGCAGTTTGGAGGTAGTGGAGTTTCCTTTCACTGTGGGGGGATCACAGAGCAAGATTAGAACTAGCTTTTGAAGAGCAGGCTGAATGTAGAGAGATGCAAAGAAGAGGAAAAGGAACCCCTCTTCTCCTCTGGGTACCGACCAATGGAGCACATACATAAAGGAGATTGCTGATGGAATGGGAGGTTGGATTGGACACCATGTCTCAGAGTCAAGACTGAAAACAGGCTTCATACCCTCTACTCTGAATCTTGACACTAATACCCACAGAGATCGCACTGGGCCTGAAATACAGACTCAAAACCTCCATACCCAACCAGCTAGATAAATGAGAACCTCAAGATTGCTGTAAACATCCATTTGGAGACAGAAAATAAAGTGGAGTAGTTACCTCAAGTGAAGAGGTAGTTTATGTTTGACAAAATGCAGAAACTGAAAAAGGAAACATGGAATCTTCCCTGGCTTTTGGCACCAGCAGCATGATCACCAAAAAAGATAGTTCAATGGATGCCAATTTCTAACAAAATTCACCACTGTCCTTTCTTTTGTGAGGTGTATGGGCATCAGAGATGCTGTGTTTTACCTTAAATGTTCTTCTAGATGGAAAGCAGAGATTTTGGCTATTGTCCTTAACAGGTAGGAGTAGAAACAAAAGAAAAAGAGAGCAGATATTCCTTCCCTACCCTCAAGCCTGCCAAAAGCCAAGCACTATGGCAGGTTCTTTCCATGTACCACATAACTGACTCTCCATAATAACCGAATGATGTAGGTATAGTTGGCTCCATTATACAGATAAATAAACTGAGACTCAGGGATTAATGTAAAGAAACTTGCCCCAAGTCAAATAACAAATAAATGGGCAGACCCAAGATTTGAATCCATATTCATAACTCCAAAGCCCATATTCTAAGCACACATACAAATTACAGTAGTCCAGCTGAAGCTAGGCAACATGTCGGAAACTGTGGGAGGCTAATCTGCAAAGAATCATAGCAAGGGTAAGAACTTAAATTTATTTTCAGGCAATCCAGAGCTTCTGGAACATTTCCTTTGAGCAAGGGAGTTGCACAACATGGCATACTTTAACTGATTTGGGGTAAAATTCAGCCTAGAATGTATATGATAATGTGAAAATAAGCCATTTGGTATTTAAAAATTCAGTTGCTTAAAACAAAGGTCATTTATTACTGCTTACGCATCTGTAGGTTGGCAGGGAGGTGGCTGATCCAGGCTTGGCTTGGCTGGATGGTTCTGCTTCAGACTGAGGCTGCTGGA
Organism: Balaenoptera borealis; assembly: GCF_965194805.1. Taxonomy (NCBI): domain Eukaryota; kingdom Metazoa; phylum Chordata; class Mammalia; order Artiodactyla; family Balaenopteridae; genus Balaenoptera; species Balaenoptera borealis. The sequence goes on from NC_138877.1 coordinate 11,375,680, forward strand.
CAGCTCTGCTTCTTACTGTACATCTGTGGGCTGGGGTGGGATGGCTCTGCTCCATGTGTTTCTCATCCTCCTTGAACCAGTGGTTTAGGCAAGAAATGTTCTTCTCATTATGATGTGTGTGGCTCAAGACAGCGAGCAGAAACCCACAGGCCTCTTAAGGTACTGGATCAGATCTGGCTCTCACACTGTCACTTACACTTCAGTCTATTGGACAAAGCCCATCACTCAGCTAAACTCAAAGCCAAGGGGCAGGGAAATACAGTCCACCCTTTTCCTGGGAGAAGATTAACGGTCACATGGTAAAGGGTACGAATTCAAGGAGGGTTGAAGAGCTGGGCTAATAATGAAGTCATCCCCATCCTCATCATCATTATGAATCACCACCGTATAAGCACTGAGTAGGTCCTGAATTTACAGCTTCTATTAGAGAGATTGTTACTTTTAGTTAAACCCAATATTAATAGAACGAGAATAGTAAAATCTAATTCTCTGCACTCGGGCTTTGATTTCATATCCTTTTCTGTAAAACATAAGGTTTGGCAAACTCTGTGGTCCCTTCTAACTCCATGATTCTAGGTTTCTATTATTCTCCCTCATCCTATTGCTTTAAGTTATAAACAAATACATAATCAAATGAAATTTCGGCTCTAATGTATATTCTATAACAAATTAACAGAGAAACACTTAGGAAAATTTTCAATACTGTAAATTTCAAGAATTCCAAAGATATGCTAAAATTCCATTTTGATTAGAAAAACTGAGCTGTACTCTTCACAGAATAATCACAGCTAAGACTTCTGAGTCACCTGTGTCTAATACATATTTAATATCCTCTTTATATAGAGAAAAATATGGATGGAATATCATTATTATAAAGCCCAACAGTTCAAAAGTTCTCTTTTAACAAATGTGGGTAGACCTTTTGAGCTTTACTTCAAACAGCGCAACACTAAGAAAATACATTTGGGCAACCTCAATATGAGTCTTTTTACATCTCTGTACTCCTTCCTTCTCCCAAGCCCTCTTCTTTACAGCAAGGACTATCTCTCTCTTCTGGGGATGTTTCTGATGTGTGGGGATACAGAAGCAATGGGGGGAAGCCACGGGCAGGGCTTGTGAGGGAAGTGATTGACAGGCATTGCTTCACGAGGTTGCAGTGACAGGGAAGGCTGAAAACAACTGTCTACCACCTGCCCCCTCTTCTTGTTCCAGCTCTGCGGTTCCTTAGTGCTGCTCTCCTGTTTTCTTCCATCTTCTCTTAATTTTTACTTACTTGGTTGGTAATATGGCATTTCATTTGGGCTTTCATGAATGGATATTTCGCTTACATATCACCTTCTCATATATTACCTAAGTCCCTTAGCTTCCTGGGGTTATTGTACCCTTTAAGATTGAACTCAAACTGGTTTATATCCATAACATATGTTGGGGGAACCTAGCATCATGTCCATGAACTCCAGGGATTCATGGGGTCTTAATTTCCTCCCAGCCACCCTGGCTTTGAGTCTCCACTGCTGCTGAGTCCTCCATCTCTGTGAGCGCCCCACCTCTAGGATGTGCTTTCCTTTTCACACCGTGTTGACCTGCTGGGCACCCCCCACCCCTCTATTCTCCTCTCCTCCCTGAATTTCCACAGACACAAGGCTGGGGGGTTAAGTAAACTTTGCCAAAATGCTTGGAAGTTGGAGGGAAAGCCCTATAATTAAAAGGCCTTCAGCTGTGCTCTGTGACCAGGTCTTTCTCATGGAGAATATTTCTACTTCATCCCCTGGTTATCTCATGAAGCTCCTCTCTGTGCTGCACCTTGGCTGTCTCTCAAAAGACAACAAAAGGCTCCCAGGGTATTACGTTGAACAATTGTCTATAGCCCCTTCCTAAACCAAATTCCAAGTGACTTTAGGTACACACGGACAATACAGTACTTTACTATATCAGAGGTTTCTCTTCTAGAACTATTTGTGCCTGTTTAAGCAGCACAAAGCCTTGATAAGGCAGTGTTTCCTTAATCTTGATCAGCTCAAGTGCTTTGGTAGGACTGTCTTCTTTGAATATGGACATTGTCAATGCTACCAATAGCCACTCATCTCCGCCACACCAACATTCACAGCAGGAGTGGCTACAGTCATTTTGTTTTCATTGCTGTTTTGAAAAACATTTTTATTTCTCATACAGATAAATATGAAACCTCAGATACAGAAGAATTGGCGAAAAGCATTTCAGGTGGTTAGAATAAGTTGCCATAGTCCAGACATGGAGGCAAGGATGCTGGAATAATTCTGTAGAAGCAATCCAACTTGTGCTTAGGAGCCCATAGCCTGGAGGTGATCGGGGGAGAAGAGTCTGGAAAGGTACACCGGATCACGGTAAGGAGAACCCTGGATAAAAAGCATTTGGACTTTTCTGTGTGAGTGATCCCTATCACTCACAAAACCAATGATCACTCAAGCCAAAGACAGTTTTTCAGTAGAAACTTTTCCATCTTTACCGTTTTGCTTTAGGGAAATATTGCGTGAGTAGGATGGAGTCAACCAGTGTGGCCAAGTGGGGAAAGAGAGATAGAAAAATCCATAAAAAGACTATTGCAGAAATTTCTTTGTATGTATTGTGTGTATAATAAATACAGAATTGAAGCAGTTTATTTTAATACCTCAGTTATGTGCTGGGCACCTCTAAAGGACATGGAGCCTGTTTGGTTTATTGTTTCAGTGAATTGAGGAATATCCTGTGGGTTGAAAAAGTCATTGCTATTATTTTTGGTGGCAATTCTCAAAAAAACTGTTCAGAAATTTAGGAATTAGAAAGATCTTTTCCACTTATATATGGCAATCAAAATACTTTGGTATTTTCTACACGGTATTAAATTTGACTTCAACAGAAATAAGGGGCACATTTGCAAGTGATTGTATGGCAGTTATAGAGTGGCTGTCCAAGCCCCTCAAGGAGGCCACAGCCAATACAAAGATCAGAATTGACTTTCCATTAGAACTATCTTCCGACAAATGTCACAACGCTGAGTGTTGTGAGTGGTGAAATTGTCTTCCAGAAGAATGGAATTCACTCAATTCAATGTCACCTGCTCCATCCAGAAGTCAGCCTCCAAATTCATTGTGCATGTGTAGTCGAGTTTGGGGAGATGGGGAACCACATGGGATTATAGAAAGTGCTCACTTTCTACTTCACACTTTTCTATATTGTTTTCATTTCTTCATGTGCATAGATTCATTTTATAGTAAACATAATATCAAAATAAATAAACAAAACATGTCATCACCGGGCACAACGTTATTCCTACTGCTTAATGGTGACTTGGCTGGGGCATCTAAAATTAAGTTGAGAAACTAAAGTGTAACAGCTGTTTCAGACTTCTGCTTCAATTCTGTTGAACTATTTGGAAGTGGAGTGGAGGTGCATAGGAACTAAGGGAAATTACATCTAATACAGCATTTGGAGCTTCAGTCTATATTATTTGGTCTATTTCATCTCTCTCAAGAGACCACCTGCTAAGATAAATCAACTTTAGTAATTTAATACAATTAGGATGAAGTCAGAGTTAGAGCTGCCTTGTGACAAATTCTCCTTCAGCATCAGAGAGTGTTGAATCTACACATTGGGTTCTGGTCCACACATTGAACCCTAGAAAAGAAGAAACAGAGAGAGGCATAGTCACTAGATATGAGGGAAGGTACCTTTACTACGTACTTGTTTTTAAAGAGTGCCCTATAGCAAGGCCTTTTTTTAAAAATAAATTTATTTATTTTTGGATGTGTTGGGTCTTAGTTTCTGTGCAAGGGCTTTCTCCAGTTGCGGCGAGCGGGGGCCACTCTTCATCGCCGTGCGCGGGCCTCTCACTGTCGCGGCCTCTCCCGTTGCGGAGCACAGGCTCCAGACGCGCAGGCTCAGTAGTTGTGGCTCACGGGCCTAGCCGCTCCGCGGCATGTGGGATCTTCCCAGACTGGGGCACGAACCCGTGTCCCCTGCATTGGCAGGAGGATTCCTAACCACTGCGCCACCAGGGAAGCCCTACGTACTTGTTTTTATCCAAGCCCTGTGATAGGGCTTTACTTATGTTAACAAATTAATACCCACTAATATTCATTGTATAGATGAAGAACCAGGTTCAGAGAGGTTGGGTAACTTACCAAAATTAGGCACTAAGTGATGGAATCATTTCTTAGAATCCTTTTTGTTTCTAAAGTCTTGTTTCCCCCCCATACAATATTTTCCGCCTTGGTTAAGGTATAATCCATTGTGATTTATCTGAAGTAACTGCGTGTGTATAGCCCAGAAAAGGCAGAGCCAAGATGGTGGGCACTGCATCCAGAAGTTCCCTTTCCTGCCAAAGCTCAACTTGGCAAAATTATTCCTAGAGGTTGGACTTCAGGATGATAAAACAGTCACCAAGTGGGGTTTATTTATTTATCTTTAGTGAACTGGTGCAATTGCTCAGACTGAGCAGTAAGTAAACATCCTGCCAGAGAGAGATGCAGATAGGGAGAAGCAGTGAAAACAAGTTCTTAGTTCCTTTAAAATTGTCTGCTGTAATTTTGGTTGGCAGCCCAGTGAGGAAGCTCTTTTCCTGTCGAGTTCTGATTATGATTGCTGTGCAATTGTTTGCCCACCTCTCTGACTCCGAATGCTCACTGCTCTCTGGGTTCAGAAGTAATCACTGTGCTGCATTTAAAGTGAGGAGAATGACTACCAGAAAAATTCCATATGAATTAATATAAGTGAACACCTTCTATCAGCAAAACTGGAGTGTTGAGTTGGTGACTTGCAAATGAAAGGCGAATGAATCGATGTGGTGCACAGAGCAGCCACCCAACTAATGCTCAGTAAGAATGTGCTTTCCTCCCGAGTCCTGCTCACAGCCCTCACTCCACGTTTCCTGGATGACTGACTCAGCCTTGGTTTCACAGTGGCCTGGTCTCCATTGCCAGGGTAGAGATGTGTGCCAATCATTGTACCTCGAGAGAATGGAGATGAAAGTGTTTTTCTCCTAAATTACTTGGAAAATTGCCTAAATTTCCTGTTTCATTTTTGCTACAGCAGGCCTGACCTTTAGCTGAGAGGGTCTAACCCACCTAGGCCGTTACTGGGTGACTTCTGCAGGGCCATTTCTAAAATGCCATTTTGTAGTCATTGTTGCCTAGTTTAGTTGCTGGAATATTATGGCTTTGAACTTTCTTAAGTTTCTTCTCACTGAAAAGCCCAAGCTACTTGTCAGATTTCAAAAGGATTCAATATATGCCAAATGGAAAATGGGGAGCATGATGAAAAAATTAGCTGCCCCATATTTACAAACTTGAATATGCTCAGTTCAGATGTGTTTTTCATGTTATGTTTTCTATAACGAGGATCCTTGATCCCCTTAAATAGAAGGGTCCTCCCTAAGGAGAGCAGGATAAGCTTTCAGGTAAGATCCCATTGAAGCTATTGATATTGATTCAGTTGTTATATATGCAAATTTCTAAAGATCTGACACAGTGACTATAATGTATATTGAGTGCCTACTATGTGCCACATGCTCTACTTATTTCACTGAATTTTGAAAGGAATCTTATGGTCAGGCATTTTCCTCATGTTTTTGTAGATGCCTAACTCTAGACCATATTTCTATTGGTGCAGAGATGGTATCCAATTTATTCACATCTGCATTTCCAGGAGAAAGCACAGGTCTTGCTTATGATAAGTACTTAATGAATGTTTGATGAATTAACTCTGACCCTCTGGATGTTTGTTAACTGTTGAACTGAACTACAGTACTTGAGAAACTGAGGATCAGAAAAGTTAAGTGATACACCCAGACCGCAAAGTCATTAAATAGTGGGACAAAATTCAAACCGATCCTGGTCCCTTATTTAGGAACCATCTATTCAGACCAAAAACGGTCAAGAACCCCTCCCACAGAACATTTCTCTTGCTTCTCTCAGCACCTCTGTGAGGAGGACCATTACTGATGGATTACCAAGCCTGGGTTTGTTCTCTGGGACACATTGCCTCCCAATTCACAAATCTGGTTCTCCCTGGTGCCGAAGAAGGAACCTTTCCCAGTTTGGGGACCCTCATGGGAGGAGTGACTGATTTATTTTGTTTCTTACAGGAGAGAGGCAGGGAAGGGCACTTATATTCTGTGACAAGGGGATAGTTGGCTGTTGTGTTCTCCCTTCCCTGCCTTTGGCAGACAAAATGATGTGACAGCCCTGAGTACTCAGAAAGCTAATCCATGGTGGGATTGAGGCCTTTTCTGGGAGTAGCTAAAATCTTCTCCTCTGAAGGAAACAGAATCCTTAAGTCCAAGTGACACCGAGCTGAGCTGTGCATTTGTTTAGGAATTTGATCAAGAAGATGAGAACAGACTAGCCAGGGGGAAAGGCAGCAAATGACAAAAGGCTACAGGAATTTTGGCTCACAGCAAAATGTGTCAGGAGACACAAATGCTTGAAACAAGCAGATTCCAGGGCAAGAGAAAAATCGAGAATGAGGAGGAATGTGGAAGATTAGGTAGTGACTACAAATGTAAATGTTAGTCGATGGAGTTTTTGAAATAACTTAGATCTTCCTATGATTTTCAAACTTAGGTCCTAAATTATCCAAGTTAATATGTATAACTCTGAAAATATTTAATTCTTCTAATGAATTGATTTTATTTAAAAATATATAATTGAGGAGAAAATAGAGCTAATAGGTTAAGCTTCTTTACTCTAACATTTGGTTTCTGATCACTGGACCAAAAGACCCATGATTTCATACTGAATCTTCCCTTGCTTTATAGAAGGTCCTTTGGTCTCTGAACCTCAGCTCCCACACCTGAGATAGTGGTGTAGCACTGTGGAGGCCATGTCTTTGGGTTCTTAACTTGCCTCTAAGCACTACCTACCTGTCTGACCTTGGGCATATTTCTTAGCTTTTTCTGTGCCTCTGTTTCCCTGTTTCTAAAATTAAAAGGATACTAGTATCTACCTCATTGTTTATCTGTAAGAATGTCATGATCCTCACAACACATAAAGCATGTTGACCAGGGCATGGCACAACAAATGTGTCATAACAGGGAGATGAGGGCTAACGTTGCTCCATCCCTCAGTTGTTGTGAGGATCAATCAACTGAAAGAATGCATTTTGAGAACCTTAAGTGGGTATGTAATGTACATATGTGCTTAGGTAAATGAGAAGCATTCATGTCATTATCAAGTAATTTTGTGTTTTTTGTCTGCTTGCTGATTTTCCTCAAATTGCTTGATGAATGTGCAATTCTCCCTAAAGAAATAGGGCTCTCATGTCAGGATCTCTGTTTAGAATTTCTTTTGTATTCTTTAACATCATTCGACAATGTCTGTAACATTTGGCTGTTTCCAAAGCCCTTTCAGAGACATCTCAGTCGCTCCATGTGGCAACCCTTGTATGATACGTGTTGTAACTCTCCCTTCACAGATGAAGGAACTGGAGCTCAAGGTGACTTTTTCGGCATCCTGAGGAGGGAGGGAGATGTATAAGAGGCAGATCTATGTTATGAACCTAGACCTTTCCATTCCATAGGCCATGTTCTCCCCACCTTCGGGGCTGCCTCTTGTAAGTGATTACCTACCCAGCACTCAAGAGTCCACTCAACGTGGACCACACACGGGGCTGGTCTGCTCCGGAGCACTTTCCTCAGCCAGGCAGGAGTCTAGACCCACCGTGTGACTGAATGGGGGAGCCTCCCTGAGCCCCTCATTCCCTGCCGCCTGTTTTCCTAGTCTAGCTGGGGCTGACCCTGGTGCTCATCTCCCACAGGCGCTGTGCACAGTCACGTGGGACAGCCCAGTAAAGGTCAGGGACTCAGACAGCAGCTTCACCAGCCTCGTTTTAAAAACTCCCACTTTGCTGAATTATTGCAATAATTGCGTCGCCATCTATGCTGTGTGAGGTTGCCCTCTGAGGGCAGAAGGTCAGCAGCTAATCAGCTGTCCTCTGCCCCTCAGAGAGATTTGAGCAACCTGCCGCTGCAGCTCGGAGCCGCCCGCCCTCAGTGCTAGGCCTCCGTCTGCCCATCTGTATTCCTGTCCAGGCGAGCACTGCTCGCCAGAGGCGAGGGTCAGGACGCTCCCGCGCTCTCAAATCACTCCACAGCAATACTCTTTATAGATCCTATTATTGTCAGTAGAAAACCATTTTGAAGCTTGTATGTGATTAGGGCATATGGCCAGCTGGAGGCATTTGAAAAAAATATCTTTTAACATTTCCTTTTATTGAATTTGGAGAATCTGTGGTTTAATGCAGAGTTTCATACTGCAATTGAATACAGCAAAACTTGGAAGAAAGCTTTTTTAAAGCAACAGTTGGATTGTGTAACGCTTTGATTAAATAGTTGTTAGTGAGTCACATTTCCTTACACTCATCAAGGGCTTTTCTCTAACAGCGGTAATTCTCACCTTTGACTTCATTATTTTATGAAGTAAGACAGAAGGCAAAATGAAATACAATTTAACAAGTTTTTTACTCATCCAATATGCAAAAAGAGAAACCTAGAGGATGTACAAAAAATAAGCCGGCATACTGCCAAGCTTTCTAGGCATGAGGTTTTTTAAGATCTAAAGTCACTGGTTATAAAATTAATAAATTGGTTTTCTGATTAAAATATAACCAACCTTCAAAACGATTTCTCCTCTTTATCCCTGAGACACTCAGGCATGCTGTGTGCATAAGGCAATGAACCAGGAACTTCCCAGTGATAGTGTGTTGTTTCTCCTGTTCTTATAATGAAAGGATATTTAACAGTGTATTGTTATATCACTCATTGTGTTTATGATTTTGTCTCCTCTTTTCTGGAAACTCAATTGCACAGTTCTAGAGGGCAGAGATCATGTGTTTGGTGTCTTCCATATTCCCCCTGCTTTGATTGTAACAGGAATGTATCTCACATGTAGGAGATAGGAGAAAGGCAGAGGGATTCTAAGCCAGAAAGGTTCTAATATATAAAATACAAAAATATGTGGCTTATATTGAAACACAGCTATTTGGTACTTCAACATACGGGATGAGTACTATGTAAGGTTTTTGAAACAGGAAATGGAAAAAAAAAAAAAAACTAGAGAAAGAGGGTCTATTTTTTTCTATGGGATCCCCAGAGGCAGTTGATCTAGAAGATATTTCTTCCCATCTGTGGTGAGACTGCTAGCTATTTACAAGAATCTGTTTCCTCTCCTTCCCAGCATTCAGCTAGAACTCATTTTCCAGTTGCCCTTACAGTTTGGTGTGACCAAATTATATTTACAGTGAATGGAATATGAGGAGAAGTGACATTTGTCCTATCTAGGCCTGGCATAAAAATCTACCACACATGCTCTTCCATATTCTTCCCATTTTTGCTGACTTTGAAAGACATCTGTCAGAGGTGACAGTCATTACTAGCCTGGTGCCCTGAATGCCTGTGTGGAACATACTGCCCCCACTGACATGAACCACCCTGAGCCACCTGACCTATCACATAAATGAGAAGTCTCTGTTATTTGGAGGCATTACATGTTGGGCCTGTTTGTTACTGCAGTTTCACATACTCTAATACACTTACAACTGTTGGGTCAGGATAAATGCTTCATCTAGCTGAAAACTGAGAGCTCATTGGAATAGGACTCTCAGCAACATTGGTAGGGCACATTATTCAGAGAGACAGATCAGGCAGTGCTGATGTGATACTAAAGGTTCTGGCCTAGATAACTAATAAGAACCCACTGTATGGCATAGGGAACTCTACTCAATTCTCTGTAATGACCTATATGGGGATAGAATCTAAAAAAGAGTGGATATATGTATAACTGATTCGCTTTGCTGTACAGCAAAAACTAACACAACATTGTAAATCAACTCTACTCCAATAAAAATTAATTAAAAAAAAATAAATGTTCTGCCTTTACTGCAGCATTTCTCAAAGTGCTATTCAACAGACATCTAAAACAGGCTCAGTGGGCCGTAGAATCTGCCAAAGACTCACTGCCAAGTTAATGATGATGGTTGGAAAAAGCAACACTCTAGACTTCAGTGAGAAGAACAAAATGCTCCCGAATGAATATATGAGCTATTTGGGATTCTGCAGGGAATGGGAAATGATTTGGGAAGCTCAGAGCACTAATGACACTTCTGTGTGTATATGTGTCAGTGTGTGAGTTGTGTGTATGTGGATTTTCAAAGCCTTAGACTTCTTTCCCTTATCTTTTATTACCACTGCTTTTGATACCAGCCCTCTGTGATGGCTTTCCCCCAAGTAGGTATGCCTAAGGGAAGCAAGGGTTGCATATTAACTACATCCAGTAAAAGCAGAAGGTAGGACCCAAGGAGATTATGTGCAATTATTTGTTCTTGTTGTTGTTGTTATGGAGGATGTGGAATTTGCATCAACTAAGACTTATTTAGTGCATTTGCTTGTATTTTCCGAAAGTGTCTGAAGTTTTCTGCTTTCTAACTTTGTGCTTTTAAACTAGAGAATTAGTTTTCATCCGAGGCCAAAAATAATGATTTACTGTCATGTCTAGGTTTATTTGGCTAGTTATGAGATCTAGAGACAATTCAAGATTTTCATTTTTATCACTATACATAAAAATCTGATTAGCAAGTACTTTTCAGTGATCTCATTGTCTTTCAGAATCACCTCTGCTTTCTTACATTTGAAATTGTGCTGTAATTTTTAAAGGAGCCTGCCTTGTTTTCGGGCCTCTTTAAAGCTCTCTGCTGGTCTATTGATGGGAAGTTCCCAGGAAAATTTTTTTCTTTTCTTCTGATTGGCTAAAGAAATGAGTGAGGCTTTCTGATGTGCACATGTGTGTGTTAATCCTAAGATTTATTGTCTAATTGAAAAGTCAAAAACAAGGCTGAGAGAGTGTTCGTTTCTTTTTATTTATTTTTGGGTGTGTTGGGTCTTTCGTTTCTGTGCGAGGGCTTTCTCTAGTTGCGATGAGTGGGGGCCACTCTTCATCGCCGTGCGCGGGCCTCTCACTATCGCAACCTCTCTTGTTGCGGAGCACAGGCTCCAGACGCGCAGGCTCCAGACGCGCAGGCTCAGTAGTTGTGGCTCACGGGCCTACTTGCTCCGCGGCATGTGGGATCTTCCCAGACCAGGGCTCGAACCCGTGCCCCCTGCATTGGCAGGCAGACTCTCAACCACTGCGCCACCAGGGATACCCTCGTCTCTTTTTCTATTTGAGCTAGGTATCTAAGAGTAATTAAGTAGCTGGTAGATCTGGCAGCACCATGCTTACTTTTCTGCCTCCAGTAATTGGACCCGAGTAGTAGCTGATCCCTTAGAAGGCTCGTGAGCTTCTCTGCCAGAGGACCTGCAACTTGTTCACTGTACATATAAGCATTTACATAGGTTGCTGCATTTATGTATGATATTTTCCTGGTCTGTGTACAGGTTTGAGTTTGCAGTCCTGGGTTTAATTGTTATACTGTGACTTTGTATTTCTAAATGCATATAATTGAGAAAACAATTAGTATAAACCTGATATCTGAAGGAGATTTTAATTAGTTATTCATATATTTCAGGTGGTTCAACACCAGAAAAGAAAGCTCTATGCCATTCATTTATGAAAGAGAATGTAAAAATTCAACATAAAATATTAACCATGTATTAAAAGACCAAAGAGTGTTTAGTCAAACATTGCAAGAAACAGTAACATGAGAAATATATTCTAATTCGTTATATTAACAGATGAAAAGAGGAAAAATAAATCTAATCATTTTAATAGATGCTAAAAAGGAATTTGACAAAATTTAATACCTATTCATGATTTCAAAAAACAAACAAAAAAATCTTCTCATATTAGTATAGAAGAAAATTTGTTTAATTCCAGAAAAAATATGTGCCAGAAATCCAGGCCTTAATGGTGAAATGGTAGGTGTGTTCCCATTAGGTTCAAAAGTAAGATACGGAAGCTTGCTGCCATTGCCAGTATTCAATGTTATGTGGAAAGTCCTAGCTGGTGCAATAAAGTAAAGAAGTATGTGTATAAATATGGGCAAGAAGGAGAAAAACTCATTGAATGGGATATGCAGTCTACCTAGAAAAGGAATAAAATCAACTAGCAACATCTTAAAACTATGTTTAGCAAGGTGGCCAGATACACCAATGAATAATGAGTTCATCAGCCATGCTTATGTGATGTGTAATGAAACTTTAGTAAAAACCCTTGAACAACTTGAACAATGAGATTAGAGAGTTCCTGGACTGGTGAACAGAGAGGACATGGAAGCTCTGCGTCTCCTTCCTTACCCTGCCCTATGCTTCTCTTCCATTTGCCTATTCCTGAATTATATCCTTTATAATAAAAATATAATCAGAAGTATAGTGCTTTCCTGAATTCTGGGAGTCATTCTAGTAAATTATCAAACCTGGAGGGGGTAGTTGTAGGAACCCCTGAAAATGCAGTCAGCGGGGCAGAAGTGTGGGTAGCCTGGAGACCCCATTTGCAGCTGGTGTCTGAAGTAGGGCCAGTCTTATGGGACTGAGCCCTTGATCTATGGGATGTGTGCTAACTCCAGGTAGTTAGTGTTAGAATTGAAATGAACTGTAGGACACTCAATTGGTGTTCAGAGAATTGGAGAATTGTTTGTTGTTGGAAAGACACAATAATGATTAACAAAAAATCGTCAGTAATTATAGAGGAAAAAATGTTAAATTGGCATGTATAAAAAATTGAGCACGCTTATAGGCATGCAAAAATAAAAAATTGGGAGTTGAGACAGCTCTCATAAAAAAGAGCTCCCTCAGAATGTCACAATCAAACTATCGTGTACTCATTTTTGCAGTCATTATACAGTCTTCATCAAGGTCACTTGTGAGCACAGAGCACAGCATATTTTTTGATTTTTGAGAGGTGTGGTCCCAGAAACTTATTTATTTCATGAAAGAAACCCTATCTCACATACAAGATTACTGCCATATACTTATGAAGAAGTAAATCAGGACTTGTTAGCATATAGGGGCTGAAGAGAAGACATTATAAAGAAGAAAAGGAATCATTATAACTAGAAAAATTTAATTATTAATTAAAATGCTATAATATTATGTAAATATTGTCTGGAATAAACAGAAAGAATATATGCACATGAGCATATCCATCTTCATACATGTGTACATACACATGAGCAAAGAATCACTCTGGAAAGACTCACAGGAGACCCAATGGCAGCTGGAGTTGGGAGGGTGGGAAACAGTGAAAGTAGAAAAGTAGGAGAGACACATCTTTTATGTATCCTTATACAAAGCATAAGGATTTTTTATTTTTTCCCACTTTACCATGTGCAGGTGTTACCTTAAAATTAAATAAAATAGAGAAAAATAAAAGCCTTATTGTTATTCACATTTTACAAATGAGGAAACTGGAGCTCCAAGTAGTTTGGGGCTTAGTTATAAAACCACATTAGATAGATCATCTTCCAGAGCCCCTGCTATACTTTCAGGCATCAAAATCATAAATCATTCATATCAAAGGTCTGGACCATCAAGGAAACATATATATATTGGATAACAAATAGCAACATGAAGTCCTGAGGTCTTTCCTAGGACATTAGGAGAGCTTAGGATTCATGAGACTGTTTTCTCAGCCTGATGAAGAGAAAATGAAATTGCATCATCACACATGCCCATGGAATAATAATTGTTCTTGATAAATAGCCTGGCTTTGGTTCCAGTGGATGGAATCCTGAAGAGAAAGATCTGGTGGTTTTCACACAGCATTTTGCAAGTCTGTCACCTTTGAGGGGGAGGATCTTGTTTGCCTTTTCTATGGACAATAGGTGTACACACTATACTTGAACTTGTCTTTCCTGTTTCCATAAAATGCAGTAGAGTGCCAGGTACCAGGCTAAAAGTATTTGTTTGATATTCTTATTTTTTGATGATAAAGATCGGGTAAAAGTAAAAGTACCTGTATTCATTATGCCGTGCCGCAGGTGAACCAAAAATTCTGTAGTTGGCACATTTCTATCCCTGGGGTATTATATGACAGCTATAAACCTATAAAAGGACTGATTTGCAAAGGAAACACTGACAAGCTTTCAGAATAGCAGTGCAAATGACACCACAAAGATTACAACTCTATGACATGTTTTCCTCATAAGATTTAAAGGTTTCAATTAAAAGAAAAAAACCAAAACAACAACCACTTTCCTTTCTTTGCTTGGAGTGCTGACGAAATTCCCACCAGGGCTTGAAATTCAGAAAATAAGTGGACTGCCACTGTCATAAGTGACTAACGAAGACAACAACAGCGAAGACAAAATCCCTGCCTGCCGTAGTGATCTACTTACGCAGCCAGAAGCGGACACAGTCACTTCAGTCACTGGGCCCAAGCCATTTGCCCACGTCAACATCTCATGTTTTCCGCAGTTGTTTGCCTGGCACTGTAGCCCTTTGTCTCCATAACTGTTCACTCTCCCTCAGCCTACCCCCGAACCCCCTCCCGGCTATGCCTCAGTGCCTTCCCAGATGGACAAGCCCGTGAGGAATTATTTTCCAGGAAAGAAATAACTGCTCCCTTAAGGGCTTTGCAACAAGTGTACCACAAACAGACCAATATTACATCTTAAACCCCAAAGCTTTCTCATTTGACAGCCTTCCTCATCTATTCTTCATCATCAGTGCAATACATACCGAGCACCCACTGCCTGCATCTATTCTGGGGACTTTGCAGAATGAGGACAAGCCTTTTGGTTCTAAAGAAGCAACCAATGGCACTCGGCCAGATAAAATCTACACGTTGCTGTTTTCTATTTTATGGTATTCTTACCTTCTCATTAATATTTGGGGGTGGATGACTGCTAAATGGAAAAGAAAACTAAGAGAGGAGAAGAACTATTTTGGAAAGTGTGAAAAGGGAAAAGCAAGCTTTATTTCTAAAATGAAGAAGCACAGAAACTGGGGTAAAGAGGTGTGAGGAGGGTGCTGAAGAACGTTTTTTTATGTCTCAATTTTCTATTAAATTCTCCTTTTGACAAAAAAGAAGTAAACACAAATTGTTCAGCCTTCTCTGTCCATTCCCGTAATCCCACTGCCCTGCACGGAGCCCATCCTGGAAGTGGGGAGACCTGATGAGCTTCTGCTGACCCCCAGAGGAGGGTGGCCTGAATTAGGGCAGTGAGGGTAGAGCAAAGAGATGGACGAATAGACATTTATGAGGTAGGATGGCCAGGAGTTTCTAATGATCACGTGGGAAGGGAATCTGGAAAGGAGACAAAAGGCAAATATAATGTCTTAATTTCTGGTTTGGGCAGAGACATGTTGGCTTGCTGGTACAATTCCCTGTGATACTGGGTAAGGGACTCAGAGGAAGGAGAAGGCTGAAGCTGAAGACTTGTTCAGCTTAGGAAATAATACATATGTGGTGTATAAGGGTAAATTGATCAAGTTTCAAATGTAAAGGTGAGATGATCACGCTCACTTTGTTTACTAAAGAGGAGGGAAGTGGCTTCCTCCCTTCTCTCCCTTCCTTAGGGTGTCTCCTTGAAAATACAGGCGTTCTCATTCAATGTCTGACCTTGGATTTCACAAGGCAAGGTCATGAGCCTTCTGACCTTGGAACTGTAAACACAACCTCCAAGATGAACTTGGAAGTCCCTCAGAAGGTGTATGTGAGACAATCACCCACCAGAGGTGTGTCCTCTTGTCTCCAATGGAGATGAGAAAAATTGTTACTGTTTTTCTCTTTTACTTTTATAAATGAGGTTATGTGAAATTCTGTCCAGACTTGTAGACATATTCCAGCTACCTTTGCATGTATGTAAATCTGATAACACTCAATTTTAATTGTTTTCTCTCTCACTTCTGTATTGGTATAAAGGGGTCTTGTGTAGGTAGGATCGTTTTATTTCTCCAGTAGGTAGCCATGAAAAATGTAAGTGGAGATACCCAAAAAGCATTTGATTATACAGATGTGGTATTATTAACTTGTAAAGTGTCAGAAATTATCCCTAGAGTGTGAAGAAAAGGAGAGTGGGGTTAGATCCCTGAGGACAGGGACAGACCATGATATTATGCTCACAGAAGAGATGCAGAAGAGTTCACAGAGGAGGGGGAAGGAAGAAGGTCTGGCACCTCTTGTTCACTGTGCTTTCCTGTGCCTAGACACACAATAGTGTTTGTTGAATGAATAAGTGAATATTGTCAGCCATCTCCCCAGCTTGAAGGTGGGAGAAGACACTCATCGGAAGTAGAGGAACATTTTACTAAGGCTTGGTTTGACTTTTTTCGTAGCTCAAGCTGTCACCTTTCCCTGTTAGCCAAGACCTTTCCTCTGTCATTTCTCTGTCAGAGAGACAGAGAGAAGAGACCCCAGTAGGAGGAACTCCACCATCTGATAATCAGCTCTTTCTTCACTGATTGGTGGGGATGCATTCTACCTGCGTTATTCTATCACTCCAATTTATATTCTTCCTATCCACTGTGTATTTTCTAACTCTCTCCTTGAAAAGCATTCTTAGAGTTTTGTCTTTATGTTTTTTAGAAATGTTTTAAGAAATAGAATATTCCCAAACCATAGAGGTTGTTGAATTCTTTTATGTTTTCCTTCCCCTAATATCCTCCTCCCTTTGTTAGAGGGAATCAGTATTAGGAGCTGTGTAATTATAGTTCTTTTAGTTTTCATTGTAGCTTTACTACCTTTACAGTATAACAAATATATGATTAAACTTTATATTAGTGGGTATTTATTAAATGGTATTATTTTGCATGTGACTTCACTTTTTACTCAACATTACAGTTCATGATTTTTTATAGGCAACTAAAAATTCATTCATTTCCACGGCTGTATACTATTTCAGTGTATCACAAATTCATCTATTCTCTGCCCAACCAGATTTGAGTTGTGCCCAGTGTTTTTCTACTATGAACAAGGCTGCTGTGGACATTCTTAAATGTGACTTTTGGTGCACATTTGCCAGAATCACATATAGTTAGGAGTAGAATTTCTGATCACAGGGTTCTCAGGCTTTGGATATGTTCACATTTGCAAGATAAGGCCAAACTATTTTTCAACTTGTTGCACTAATTTAATTTTCCCTCGGTGATATATGAGAGCTTCCATTGTTCCACATTTCCACCAATGTATAGCTCTGGCAGATATTTAAATCTTTTCACATTTATTTATCATTTGGACTAAGTAATGGTTTAAAATTCAAGAGGGACAAAAGAGTATAGAGTGAAAAATCTCCTTCTCATATTTAATTCCTCTTTCCAGTGGCAAAGAATATGACTAATTTGTAGTTTACCCTTTGAGATATAATCTATGCATAGCCAAGGAAATGTGTGTGTATATATATTCACCTTTTTTTTACATAAACAGTAGCATATCATACACACTCTTCTGCACCTTGGTTATTCTATTCAATGATAAATGATGAAGATTGTTTCATATTAGTACATAACAAACTCTTACATTAAAACTATCTTAAATTCAGATTTATAGAAAGTTGCAAGGGTAGTATAAAAAAATTCTTATCATTTTACCAAGATTCACCAATGTTTCATATTTTTTACATTTACTTTATAATTCTCTCAAATATTTTTATTATCATTTTTGAGCCATTTGAGAGTAGGTTGCATATGTCATATCCCTTTACCCCTTAATACTTCAGTATGTGTTTTCTGAGAACAAAGTTATTGTACAGTTACCAAAGTCAGAAAATGTAATTTTGATATATTTTTATCTATTATAGAGTCAGTACTCCAATTTAGTGATTGTCCAGAATAGTACTTAAGAGCAGTATTTTTTTTTGTTTTTTTTTCTTTAGAGGATCCAGTCCAGAATGAAAAGTTACATTTAGCTGATTATATCTTTTATTCTCCTTTATTCTGCAGTAATTCCTCAGACTTTATCTTTGATTATGTAGATACTTTTTAAGAATTAGGCCAGATGTCTTATGAAGTGTCTCTTGATTTGGATTTGTATCATAGTTCATGATTTTCACTGGAATGTGACCTAAGTGACATTTTGTCCGTCCTGGGATATCATATTCAGAGACACAGAATGTCTGTTTGTTCCTTATTGGTGATGTTAATTTTGATCATTTGATTAAGGTATTGTATGGTTGCTCCACTGTACAGTTATTGATTTTCCTTTTGTGATTATTAAGTACTTTGTGGGGAGATATTTGACACTGTATTTTTCCCCTAGATTTAGCATCCATTGAGAATTCCTACCTCAGTCAATTTTAACTATGATGTTTGCAAAGTATTGATATGTTTAAAATTCTATCATTTCTCCAATATGTATTAGTCAGCATTATACTATAAGAAAGAGCTTTCCCTTCTCTCTCTCATTAATTAATTCATTCATTATCAGTACCATCTCATGGGTTCTTATTTTATTCACTGGATTGTAATTTGCCACCATTTCCCAGATTTGGCCAGTGGAGCCCCTTAAATCTTTCTTTTGTTTCTCTTTTTATCAATGAATTCATGTATATGCAATAAAATTCTCCCATTTAATTTATACAGGGTATTCATCACCACAATCAAGATTAGAACAGTTCACTTATCCTAAAACACTTTTGTGCCCATTATAGCTGATTCCTTCCCACCAGCTCCAACTCCTAGCAACCACTGATATGTTGCCTTTTTACAGAAGTTCAAGTAAGTGAAATAAACTTGAATCCAATTTGGTAAAGATTTTTTAAAAATATCCATTGCTAGATTTGCTAACATTTTGTTTAGGATTTTTATATGCAAGTTCATGAGTGAGATTGTATTTAAATTTTCTCATTCTGTCCTTGCCAAGTTTGGGGATCAAGTTACTGTGGCCTCATAAAGGTATTTGGGAAGTATCCCTTTTTATAATTTCCCAAAAGAATGTATAAGATATAGGAATGATTCATTCCTTGAAAGGTACATAGAACTCACCTGTCTGGGCCTGGTGTCTTCCTTGTGAGAATATTTTAGACTACTGATTCAATTTGTTCAATTATTATAAGACTCTTCAGGCTTTTCATTTCTTTTTCAGTCAGAATAGGTCAATTATTTCATTCTAGGCCTCTGACCGTTTAATGGAGCTTCAAGATTTAATGACACAGTTATTCATAGCATTCTCTTTGAATTTTGTAATCTCTGCTTTATCTGTAATTATGTTCTCTTTTTAAAATTCCTAGTATAGCTTATTCATACCAATTTTTCTGATGCAAGTTTGTCAAAGATTTATAATTTTTACAGGGTGTGTGTTTTAAGAGCCAGATATTGAATGTGTTAATCTTCTCTATTATATGTCTGTTTTCCATTTGAAACCATAGTGGAGAGAGCAAAGATTCTTTAAAGGATCCCTTTTCTGGCAGGTGGATTTTTTTTTTTCTGGCCCATTTTTTTTTACAATACTATAGTCATCTTCACACTCCTGACCTAATGTCACATCCCACCTTCAGCTTTGCCACTTTGAGTGGTCCCAGGGCTTTGTTCAATTCCAAGTCATCTCCGAAACTCTCCTTTTGCCCCCAGGACAGACAGATTCTGGGTTAAGAGGTTGTTTCTCAATCATTTGCTTTCAACTCATTTATTTCCTGGTAGGTATTTTACATACTGTCCTGCAAGCTCATCAGTGAATTTTAAAATGTGCTTGTTATAATTTATCCAGAGGATATTATGAGAAGACAGCTTTTAAAAATATCTAGCCTGCATACACTTAGGAGCTGAGGTCCATTTAAAGACAAATTTAAACTGAAAGTAAAATTAGAAAAGAAAAAATGATTCTGTGTAGCAGTGCTGTCCAGTAGAACTACAATGTGAGCCACATATGTAATTTTCAATTTTCTGGTAGCTACGTTAAAAAATGGGAAAGAAACAGGTGAAGTTAATTTTTAAAATAGATCTTATTTGACCTGGTAATATCCAAAAAATTACTATTTCAACGTAATCAATATAAAAATTATTAATGAAATAGTTTACATGTTTTTGCACTAAGTCTTCAAAAGGTGTGTATTCTTTACACTTATGGCACAGTTTAATTTGGACTAGTCACATTTCAAGTGCTCAGTGTCATAGTGGCTATAATACTAGATAGTGTCATATATGGTGTCTTTACCATGTTTTTATTATATCTATCTAGCTTTTCTCTATATATACTTAGTCCCTCAAGTCTTTTCCTGATATCATCTTTGCCTTTAGAAAATAATAATAATTATGAAAATAAATAATAATAATAATTCTCATTTTCTCTATATGTAAGGAGAGAAAATTTTCAGACCTTCTTGGGCTTAACAACTTTAATTCATATAAGACCTTGATATAGTCAAAATATGTTTCATTGTTAAAGGCTACTGCAAACCAGGAATAGAGGTGATGTTTCACTTTTGGAGTTTAAAGCTTTGGAATAAAAAGAAGTGGGCATTTGATATGCTTAGAATTTGTATCCGTTATGGTAAAATGGGGAAGCAAAATACTTCAGAATATTTGTGAGTGCTGTATTTTAGGAGCTGAAAGATGATTCCATTTTTCCATACTAATGGATTTAAGGGATAACTTCATAGTTATTATCACACTGAATATATTTAATCATTTTAAACATCACTGGATGTTTAAAAAGCAAATGACCTATCATATATAATACCTGCCATGTACTAGGCTCTGTTTTAGGGGGATAGAAGTAGGAATAATTCATTCCTGCCATCGTGGAACATCTCACAGTAGACTGTGATTCCACGTATTGCAACAAACATAATTAGTGTTATTATTTATATGTTCATTAATTATGTATGGCACTCTCAGGTAGACACAAAATAGAAGATGTACAATTTTGCCTATGTATATTGAGAAATTGGGGGAAATTTTCATAGGCTGTACTTGATCCAGGTCTTGAATAATGTTCAAAGTCATAAATGTACACTGTTTGTCAGTGACCCCTGAATAAGTTTAACATACGGAGGCTCAGTGGTATTCCTAATGCATTCATTTAATTATAGCTAAATTTTGAAAATATTTACTTGTTTGCTTCAGTTTCTTTTTTAGGTATAGTCATGATCATCCAGAAAACAAAGTAAAACATTTCAGAATGATTAAAAATTTTTGTCTTTCTTGACAGAAAATTGTAATAGTTGCTTTAAAAAAAAAAGCATTTTTTTTTTTCCTAAAGAGGAAAGATATTCATTTTAATAATATGATGACTGAAAATAATTGACTCAAGATTTATGGAATAACAACACTATAAAGTGTCTGTCTTAGTGTATAATGGTTGCTTCCTAGAGCTTAAGAAACTTAATTCTTGCTTTTTAATTCTTTTATTTCTTTTGATTAGTTGGTATAGAATTATCCCAATCTTTTTCAGAATTTATGGACAGTATCCTCTTTTTTTCCTTCCTTTCTTTCTTCTTCTTTTCTTTCTTTCAACTAAAAAACAAATGTGGTCCCTTATTGTGAAGATTGCAACTCCTTGAGTGGAACAGGTGTGTCTCAGTAATAGTACTGTTGAGGGAAGGCAAGTTACAGACATTTTCACCAGCATGGAAAATGCATGATAATAGAGCAAGTTGTTCATCTTTGACCTTCAGTAATTTTTAATAGTCAGGAAGAGTGGTTAGTATTCCAATTAACACCTTCAGAAACTGCCACTGATGAATGAGTAGCACAGTGATGAATGAAGGTAAATCTTGCTCAGCACATCCTGTGCAAAGCAACCTTTTTGTCAGGGAAAATCGAAAGCTATCAAAAAACTCAGAGCAGAGAGAACAGCCAGGAGACTATCACACCAAGTGTATTCTTGGGAACCCTAATCCTACGAGATATTTGGTGAAGAGAAAAACAAAAGGTTTCCATAGTGAAATAAGTGGGAAAAGTTGCATAGCTCTTTTCTTGGAGAAACAAAACAAAGATGAACACGTTCAAGATTTTGAAAAGTTTAAGTAAGCTTAAATAGTTTAAGTATGCTTAAGCCATCATTTCCCCAAATTTACTTGACCAGAAATCATTTTAAGTCTTGACTCTTAATATGCCAATGTTCCTAGGAAGATTCTTTGCAAAATATTGTACTACATTTTCGTTTGTGATCATTCTAAGATATAAATATGACTCTGTTATAATTGAGCTTAAATGTTGCATTGGTTATCTGTTTCCCATAGGGTCAAGTTCGAAACTACCCAGCAGGGATACAAGACTCTTTCCTGGTTACCTCATGAGCTCATTTCCAAACACTCCCTGACATACTTTGCCTGTTTTCAAAGTATGCTCTGCCCTCTAATACCTCCTGTGCTGTGCTCTTTGTCTGGATTCCCCTTCCTTTCATATCCTGAGAGAAAATTCCTATACAGCCTTTAGATCCAGCTCAAGCATGGCCTCTCTGTGGGAGGGTTCCTTGGCCATCACTCACATCTGTCCCATAATCAACAAGCTTTGTGTGCGTGTTCTCCAGGCTTCTGGGACACCCTGTGTATAAGTTTCTACTTGTATAGACAGTTTGTGTTGTGTTGCAGTTGTTTTTTGTGCCTATTTTTTCCACTATGATTCAAACTTCTTCACAGCAGGTGTGTTTGTATTAGTATCTTTTAAAAGTGGATTAAAGTAAGACTTTAGTGAAGTTTGTTAAAAGAACAATTAATATATGTAGAAATTGTCAAATACATAATTGTAATGGTAAGTGGAATTTCCAAAGGAGAGTTAAATTAAATTCTCTTGAATTCTCCTTGGGAAGGAGAATGTAGAAACTATCTTTATTTTTATTTTTTGTGCTCTTGGTTTTATTTCCTGCTTTAGGGCTGTAATTTATATTCTTTTTTTAAAAATTAATTTATTTTATTTATTTATTTTTGGCTACGCTGGGTCTTCATTGCTGTGTGTGGGCTTTCTCTAGTTGCAGTGAGCAGGGGCTACTCTTCGTTGCGGTGTGCGTGCTTCTTTTCATTTTTTTGAATTTTATTTTATTTATTTTTTTATACAGCAGGTTCTTATTAGTTATCTATTTTATACATATTAGTGTATATATGTCAATCCCTATCTCCCAATTCATCCCACCACCACTGCCTCCACCCCGCTTTCCCCACTTGGTGTCCAAACGTTTGTTCTCTACATCTGTGTCTCTGTTTCTGCCTTGCAAACTGGTTCATCTGTACCATTTTTTAGATTCCACATATATGCATTAATATATGATATTTGTTTTTCTCTTTCTGACTTATTTCACTCTGTACAACAGTCTCTAGGTCAGTCCACATCTCTACAAATGACCCAATTTCATTCCTTTGTATGGCTGAGTAATATTCCACTGTATCTATGTACCACATCTTCTTTATCCATTCATCTGTCGATGGGCATTTAGGTTGCTTCCATGACCTGGCTATTGTAAATAGTGCTGCAATGAACATTGGGGTGCATGTGTCTTTTTGAGTTATGGTTTTCTCAGGGTATATGCCCAGTAGTGGGATTGCTGGGTCATATGGTAGTTCTATTTTTAGAACTACCATACGCCTTATGCATTTGCCTTATGTATTCAGGCGCTCCTATGTTGGTGCATATATATTTATAATTGTTATATCTTCTTCTTGGAGTGATTCCTTGATCATTATGTAGTGTCCTTCCTTGTCTCTTCTAACATTCTTAATTTCAAAGTCTATTTTATCTGATATGAGTATTGCTACTCCGGCTTTCTTTTGATTTCCATTTGCTTGGAATATCTTTTTCCATCCCCTCACTTTCAGTCTGTATGTGTCACTAGGTCTGAAATGGGTCTCTTGTAGACAGCATATATACAGCTCTTGTTTTTGTATCCATTCAGTGAGCCTGTGTCTTTTGGTTGGAGTGTTTAATCCATTCACATTTAAGGTAATTATCTATATGTATGCTCCTATGAACATTTTCTTAATTGTTTTGGGTTTGTTTTTGTAGGTCCTTTTCTTCTCTTGTGTTTCCCACGTAGAGAAGTTCCCTTAGCATTTGTTGTAGAGCTGGTGTGGTGGTGCTGAATTCTCTTAACTTTTACTTGTCTGTAAAGCTTTTGATTTCTCTGTCGAATCTAAATGAGATCCTTGCCAGGTAGAGTAATCTTTGTTATAGGTTCTTCCCTTTCATCACTTTAAATATATGGTGCCACTCCCTTCTGGCTTGTAGAGTTTCTGCCAAGAAATCAGCTGTTAACCTTATGGGAGTTCCCTTGTATGTATGTATTTGTTGTTTTTCCCTTGTTGCTTTTAATAATTTTTCTTTGTCCTTAATTTTATTTATTTGTTTATGGCTGCGTTGGGTCTTCATTGCTGCATGTGAGCTTTCTCTAGTTGCGGCGAGCGGGGGCTACTCTTCGTTGTGGTGTGCAGGCTTCTCATTGTGGTGGTTTCTCTTGTTGCAGAGCACGGGCTGTAGGAGCACGGGCTTCAGTAGTTGCAGCACGTGGGCGCAGTAGTTGCGGAGCGTGGGCTTAGTTGCTCCATGGCATGTGGGATCTTCCTGGACCAGGGCTCAAACCTGTGTCCCCTGCATTGGCAGGCGGATTCTTAACCCCTGCGCCACCAGGGAAGTCCCTCTTTGTCTTTAATTTTTGTCAATTTAATTACGATGTGTCTCGGTGTGTTTTTCCTTGGGTTTATCCTGCCTGGGACTCTCTGTGTTTCCTGGACTTGGGTGGCTATTTCCTTTCCCATGTTAGGGAAGTTTTCAACTATAATTTCTTCAACTCTTTTCTCAGGTCCTTTCTCTCTCTCTTCTCATTCTGGGACCCCTATAATGTGAATGTTGGTGTGTTTAATGTTGTCGCAGAGGTTTCTTAGGCTGTCTTCATTTCTTTTCATTCTTTTTTCTTTGTTCTCTTCCATGGCAGTGAATTCCACTGTTCTGTCTTCCAGGTCACTTATTTGTTCTTCTGCCTCAGTTATTTTGCTATTGATTCCTTCTAGTGTATTTTTCATTTCAGTTATTGTATTGTTCATCTCTGTTTGTTTGTTCTTTAATTCTTCTAGGTCTTTGTTAAACATTTCTTGCATCTTCTCATCTTTGCCTCCATTCTTTTTCCAAGGTCCTGGATCATCTTCACTATCATTATTCTGAATTCATTTTCTGGAAGGTTGCCTATCTCCACTTCATTTAGTTGATTTTCTGGGGTTTTATCTTGTTCCTTCATCTGGTACATAGTCCTCTGCCTTTTCATTTTGTCTGTCTTTCTTTGAATGTGGTTTTCATTCCACAGGCTGCAAAATTGCAGTTCTTCTTGCTTCTGCTGTCTGCCCTGTGGTAGATGAGGCTATCTAAGGGGCTTGTGTAAACTTCCTGATGGGAGGGACTGGTGGTGGGTAGAGCTGGCTGTTGCTCTGGTGGGCAGAGCTCAGTAAAACTAATCCGCTTATCTCCTGATGGGTGGGGCTGAATTTCCTCCATGTTGGTTGTTTGGCCTGAGGTGACCCAGCACTGGAGCCTACAGGCTCTTTGGTGGGGCTAATGGCAGACTCTGGGAGGGCTCTCGCCAAGGAGTACTGCCCAGAACTTCTGCTGCCAGTGTCCCTGTCCCTGTGGTGAGCCACAGCCACCCCCCGCCTCTGCAGGAGACCTTCCAACACTAGCAGTTAGTTCTGGTTCAGTCTCCTATGGGGTCACTGCTCCTTCCCCCTGGGTCCTGATGTGCACACCACTTTGTGTGTGCCCTCCAAGAGTGGAGTCTCTGTTTCCCCCAGTCCTGTCGAAGTCCTGCAATCAAATCCCACTAGCTTTCAAAGTCTGATTCTCTGGGAATTCCTCCTCCCGTTGCTGGACCCCCAGGTTGGGAAGCCTGACGTGGGGCTCAGAACCTTCACTCCGGTGGGTGGACTTCTGTGGTATAATTGTTCTCCAGTTTGTGAGTCACCCACCCAGCTGTTATGGGATTTGATTTTATTGTGATTGCACCCCTCCTAATGTCTCATTGCAGCTTCTCCTTTGTCTTTGGATGTGGGGTGTCTTTTTTGGTGAGTCCGAGTGTCTTCCTATTGATGATTGTTCAGCAGTTAGTTGTGATTCCTGTGCTCTTGCAAGAGGGAGTGAGCGCACATCCTTCTACTCTGCCATCTTGATCCAATCTCTGTGCATGCTTCTTATTGTAGTGGCTTCTCTTGTTGTGGAGCACAGGCTCTAGGTGCACAGGCTTCAGTAGTTGTGGCATGCGGGTTCAGTAGTTGTGGTGCACAGGCTTAGTTGCTTCATGGCATGTGGGATCTTCCCAGACCAGGGATTGGACCTGTGTCCCCTGCCTTGGCAGGTGGATTCTTAACTACTCTGCTACCAGGAAAGTCCCTGTAATTTATATTCTTGTAAGCTGATCCTATCTAGACAAATTTGTGAAAATTCTACGTAAGTTGATAAAACCTCACAGATCTCCCAGTCCACTTATTCAGACATATGAATGATTGCAGCAGACTCTGATAAGATCTGTTATAATCTTTGTATTGCGTATTTGTGGAGCCTAGAAGATCACTATATAGCAATTTGTTGTGGAGTGTAGGTGGTGTGGTGTTCAGGACAACATGCAATAGACTGTGATATTAAGCATAACCGCAGGGAAGATTTAATTCACCGTGCTTAGAAAGAAATGCAAATGCTGAAGACAAATTTGAATTTTAGGAGAATGCTGGAATGCAATGTTGGAAGTAAGATCAGTGTTTCCGTTAGTACAGAATCCTCACGTAGAGCCAAAGCCAAAGCTAAAATGGAATGTTGCTGCAGCATAATGGAGTGTCTTTGCTAATACCCTTGTTTATCTTTCTGCATTAAGGTGATAAATGAATTTTTAACTGCCTTTGAGATTTCATAACTCTCAGAAGCAATGCTTTCTCTTTTAAGATAATTTCAAAGGAAAAATCAAATATTCCAAAAACCATGTAGGCAGTGCGTAGAATGTGTGGGCAAACAAATGAATCTCTTTACAATTAACTATAAAAGAAAAAGAAAGCTCACCTTCTATCTGTTCTTCCTCCAATATTTTTTTCTTCATAAAACTGGACATGGTTCAATAAGGATATCACCTTAAAGAAACATTTCTCAGTGATGGCAGTGTTTAATAGGATGTGATTTAAGCCCTCCTGATTGGTGAAATAGGCTGCTTTTAGACTCAAAGATGATGTTACTATATCATGTCACTAGTCAGTCGTGCACTTTGAGTCCCTTCCTAGCCATCTGCCCAGATGCTTTCAGGAAAAGCAAGACTCATTAATTTTTCTCTTCAGCAAGAATGCACTGAACTCTGTTTTGTGTTAGGCATTGCATCAGGGATACAGCGATGAATGAAGATTGTTCTTGACATCATAGTGGGGAAAGAAAAAATAAATAGCTTTTGCAATGCAATGGTATAATTTTATTTCAAGAGTAAGGGTAAGATGCTATGGGAGTACATAGTGGAACACCTAATCCAGCCTTGGGAAGCACTGGAATGGGGAACATTCATCAAGACAACACACATCAGAATACCTCGCTGACTAGCTAGGCTAGATGTCCAGTCTGTGGCTGGGTCACATAGTCTTCTATCAACCTGTTCAGCAACTCCATCTTGCTAGAATGATGCTAAATGGACTCCATTGTGGGATGCTGCTTCTTACTTCGATGGCAATATACAGTTAGAGTTACATCTATTTATGAAACTAGCATTTTTTTCTTTCATGGCCAAAGAAATCTATACTTTAGCACATTTTATGAGAAACAAAGGAGAATAAGGAAACTTGGGAATGATAGATATGTTCATTATCTTAACTATGTGATGGTTTCACAGGTGTGTATATATGTCAAAACTTATCAAATTGTACACTTTAAATGTGTGCACTTTGTGTGTTGAGTATACCTCAGAAATCTGTAAAAAATAATATGCTAGGTATGCCACTGCTAAACAAATATAATAGACCACTGATATTTTAATAAACAATTTCCACTAATCAGGGACTTAAACTCACTGGGTGCCTGTCTCTCAATCCTGTCTTCTGTTTCCAAGTGCATCAAGGGCTGTGCTAGTTTGAATTTCAGAACTCGTGTAGCCAGAGAGAAAGATACTGTTCATTGGGGTTCCTGTGATGGAGGAAGCATTATTTTGGGTGAGGGTGGCAGTTGATAGGTAGTGATTGCAACTAATACCCTGGAAGATTTTTAGACCTGGGAAGCCAATACAAAATAATTTGAAGGCCGTTTTTAGCTGGGGTCAATTCGCAGTAAGATATCAGGGCTCAAGGCCAGGGATGGAAAGATGGGTAGTTTAGAATAATGGAGCTGGAGACCCTAGGAAGGTTCTAGTTCAGCAGGGGCTGAACCCATCTTAGTCATTTATACACATCATTGCAGCACAAGGAAATAAATCAATGTGGGATGAAGGGATGCAGATGGGTACAGGTTAAGACCTCCTCATATCCTTTCCAATCCTCAGAGACCAGTTGGCTCAAAGAGTAGGGGGAAAAATAAGAAAGCAAATAAGTCACCGTGCAAAAGAAGCAGAAGTTCCTGTAGCTTTCCATTCTTGTCACCAGAATTGTTCCTTAGTGCCCAATGGCTCTAGCCTAACAAAGCAGGAAGTTCTGATGCCATTAGGGGATTTTTGTGCACACACTGATGGGGTACTTCATATCAGTGAGGCAGCAAGGGGGGAAGGGCTTCTCTGACACTTTGCACAAATGCTTCTCCTTCCCCCCATTTTCCTACCCAAGTCCAGAAAACACCTATACACCTTGTGGCTGGCATTCCACTCTCCTGTTAGAGGCTATAGATCGACTGGCCTGCTTCAAACCAGGCTGGGGTCAACTCAACCCCTCTGCTCACCCCTCTGAGAGTTCTTCTCACATTGGGTATAAATGCCTATTCTCTTGTCTTCGTTCTCCATGAGGTATGAGCTTGCCCAGAGGAGGGACCAAGTTTACTTTGCACACTGTTGTGTCCTTAGCACAGTGTTACGTATGCAGTAGGTACTCAATAAATATTGCTAAATGGATGGATGGATGGATGGATAAATGGATGGATGGGTGGATAAAATCTTTCTTATATATCCTTTGCTGTATTTCCAAACACGTGGATTGACTTCTCAATGTTTCACCAACATTGCCGTTGGCATTCCATAATGATCAAAAACAATGAACAGAACTAAACAACTCAGTTGGCAAAAATGTTGTCTTCATCCCTTTGAGATTCATAAATGATCTCCAGACCATATCTCAGCAGCTAAAGGGACTCCAAAGCAGGGAGACTAGTAGTCACTCCATACATTCCAAAATTCCTCTCAAGAAGATGTACCACTTCTTCCCCTGGACATTGGAAAGGTTCCTAAACCACCCTTTGTAATTTCATTCAAGGAAATTCAATATCATCTAAACACAATAAGGTTTGAGATTATAGGCTAATTTAAAATTATGAACAGAACACTTCAAAGTTTAAGGGTAACTGGAGTTCTTTCAGAGATATGTCTCTGTTTAAAGATGAGATTCAGGTATATTTCCTAAAATTAATAAAGGGTAAAAAATCATCTTAAAAGTTATACATGAAACACTGGACCAAGTATCTTTAGGGAAATCAGGGTGGTTTGGTGGAGGACACTGCTACACCAGAGATATTCTGCACTCACTTGCCTGATTCTAGGCTTCAAGAATGTCCTCCGGGCCTTTCCAAAACTCTAAAACTGATCTCTTATAACTCAGATTAAGAATCACTTTCTCTAAGAAGGTTTTCCAGACACTGACCCCCCTGCCTTTTACCCAACATGCCCTTGTAATTGAACTCTCTTCTTTCTGCTTCTGCTTTTTCTTGTCTAGATGTCAATCATAGCAGCAGTAACATATAGTGTACATCTCTCTACGAGACCATAAGTCAGACCCTTAAGTGTGGTAATAAAATTTTATTTGATATTGCCAGCATTTTCAAAGACATTCAGCATATTGTAGGTGCTTAATAGTGCATGTGAAATGATTCTCTATAGTCCTCCCTTCCCACCAGTCAGTAATGTACTTTTTTGTCTCTTTAAAATATTTTTTTTACTTTTTTGGTTCCGTAAACTTTATTATTTGTTTTTCTTTAACATCTTTATTGGAGTATAATTGCCCCACAATGTTGTGTTAGTTTCTGCTGTATAACAAAGTGAATCAGCTCTGCGTATACATATATCCTCATATCCCCTCCCTCTTGCATCTCCCTCCCACCCTCCCCATTCCACCCATCTAGATGGTCACAAAGCACCGAGCTGATCTCCCAGTGCCATGCGGCTGCTTCCCACTAGCTATCTATTTTACATTTGGTAGTGTATATACGTCCATGCCACTCTCTCACTTCGTCCCCGTTTACCCTGCCCCCTCCCTGTGTCCTCAAGTCCACTCTCTATGTCCGCATCTTTATTCCTGTCCTGCCCCTAGGTTCCTCAGAACCACTTTTATTTTTAGATTCCATACATATGCGATAGCATACGGTATCTGTTTTTCTCTTTCTGACTTACTTCACTCTGTATGAGACTCTAGGTCCATCCACCTCGCTACAAATAACTCAATTTTGTTTCTTTTTATGGCTGAGTAATATTCTATTGTATATATGTGCCACATCTTCTTTATCCATTCATCTGTCGATGGACACTTAGATTGCTTCCATGTCCTGGCTATTGTAAATAGTGCTGCAATGAACATTGTGGTACATGACTCTTTTTGAATTATGGTTTCTCAGGGAATATGTCCAGTAGTGGGATTGCTGGGTCATATGGTAATTCTATTTTTAGTTTTTTAAGGAACCTCCATACTGTTCTACATAGTGGCTGTATCAATTTACATTCCCAAAAACAGTGCAAGAGTGTTCCCTTTTCTCCACACCCTCTCCAGCATTTATTGTTTGCAGATTTTTTGATGATGGCCATTCTGACCAGTGTGAGGTGATACCTCATTGTAGTTTTGGTTTGCATTTCTGTAATGATTAGTGATGTTGAACATCCTTTCTTGTGCCTGTTGGCAACCTGTATATCTTCTTTGGAGGAATGTCTGTTTAAGTCTTCTGCCCATTTTTGGATTGGGTTTTTTGTTTTTTTGATATTGAGCTGCATGAGCTGCATGTATATTTTGGAGATTAATCCTTTCTCAGTTGATTCATTTGCAAATATTTTCTCCCATTCTGAGAGTTGTCTTTTTGTCTTGTTTATGGTTTCTTTTGCTGTGGAAAAGTTTTTAAGTTTCATTAGGTCCCATTTGTTTATTTTTGTTTTTATTTCCATTTCTCTAGGAGGTGGGTCACAAAGGATCTTGCTGTGATTTATGTCATAGGGTGTTCTGCCTATGTTTTCCTCTAAGTGTTTTATAGTGTCTGGCCTTAGATTTAGGTCTTTAATCCATTTTGAGTTTATTTTTGTATACAGTGTTAGGAAGTGTTCTGATTTCATTCTTTTACATGCAGCTGTCCAGTTTTCCCAGCACCACTTATTGAAGAGTCTGTCTTTTCTCCATTGTATATTCTTGCCTCCTTTATCAAAGCTAAGGTGACCATATGTGTGTGGGTTTATCTCTGGGCTTTCTATCCTTTTCCATTGATCTATATTTCTATATTTGTGTCAGTACCATACTGTCTTGATTACTGTACTTGATTTGTAGTATAGTCTGAAGTCAGGGAGCCTGATTCCTCCAGCTCCGTTTTTCTTTCTCAAGGTTGCTTTGGCTATTCAGGGTCTTTTGTGTTTTTCCATACAAATTGTGAAATTTTTTGTTCTCATTCTGTGAAAAATGCAATTGGTAGTTTGATAGGGATTGCATTGAGTTTGTAGATTGCTTTTGGTAGTATAGTCATTTTCAGAATGCTGATTCTTCCTATCAAAGAAGAAGGTATATCTCTCCATCTGTTTGTATCATCTTTAATTTCTTTCATCAGTGTCTTATAGTTTTCTGCTTACAGGTCTTTTGTCTCCTTAGGTAGGTTTATTCCTAGGTATTTTATTCTTCTTGTTGCAATGGTAAATGGGAGTGTTTCCTTAATTTCTCTTTCAGATTTTTCATCATTAGTGTATAGGAATGCAAGAGATTTCTTTGCATTAATTTTGTATCCTGCTACTTTACCAAATTCATTGATTAGCTCTAGTAGTTTTCTGGTAGCACCTTTAGGATTCTCCATGTATAGTATCATGTCATCTGCAAACAGTGACAGTTTTACTTCTTCTTTTCTGATTTGGATTCCTTTTATTCCTTTTTCTTCTCTGATTGCTGTGGCTAAAACTTCCAAAACTATGTTGAATAATAGTGGTGAGGGTGGACATCCTTGTCTTGTTCCTGATCTTAGAGGAAATGGTTTCAGTTTTTCACCATTGAGAACGATGTTGGCTGTGGCTTTGTCATATATGGCCTTTATTATGTTGAGGTAAGTTCCCTCTATGCCTCCTTTCTGGAGAGTTTTTTATCATAAATGGGTGTTGAATTTTGTTGAAAGCTTTTTCTGCGTCTATTGAGATGATCATATGGTTTTTATCCTTCAATTTGTTAATATGGTGTATCACATTGATTGATTTGCGTATATTGAAGAATCCTTGTGTCCCTGGGATAAACTCCACTTGATCATGGTGTTTAATCCTTTTAATGTGCTGTTGGAGTCTGTTTGCTAGTATTTTGTTGAGGATTTTTGCATCTATGTTCATCAGTGATATTGGCCTGTAGTTTTTGTGTGTGTGTGTGTGTGACATCTTTTGTCTGGTTTTGTTCTCAGGGTGATGGTGGCCTCGTAGAATGAGTTTGGGAGTGTTCCTCTATCTGCTATATTTTGGAAGAGTTTGAGAAGGATAGGTGTTATCTCTTTTCTAAATGTTTGATAGAATTCTCCTCTGAAGCCACCTGGTCCTGGGCTTTTGTTTGTTGGGAGATTTTTAATCACAGTCTCAATTTCAGTGCTTGTGATTGGTCTGTTTATATTTTCTATTTCTTCCTGGTTCCGTGTCAGAAGATTGTGCTTTTCTAAGAATTTGTCCATTTCTTCCAGGTTGTCCATTTTATTGGCATAGAGTTGCTTGTAGTAATCTCTCATGATCCTTTGTATTTCTGAAGTGTCAGTTGTTACTTCTCCTTTTTCATTTCTAATTCTGTTGATTTGTCTTCTCCCTTTTTTTCTAGATGAGTCTGGCTAATGGTTTATCAATTTTGTTTATCTTCTCAAAGAACCAGCTTTTAGTTTTATTGATCTTTGCTATTGTTTCCTCATTTCTTTTTCATTTATTTCTGATCTCATCTTTATGATTTCTTTCCTTCTGCTAACTTTGGGGGGTTTTTTGTTCTTCTTTCTCGAATTGCTTTAGGTGTAAGGTTAGGTTATTTATTTGAGATGTTTCTTGTTTCTTGAAGTAGGATTATATTGCTATAAACTTCCCTCTTAGAACTGCTTTTGCTGCATCCCATAGGTTTTTGGGCCATTGTGTTTTCATTGTCATTTGTTTCTACGTATTTTTTTATTTCCTCTTTGATTTCTTCAGTGATCTCTTGGTTATTTAGTACCATACTGTTTAGCCTCCACGTGTTTGTATTTTTTTTCCTGTAACTGATATTTAGTCTCATAGCATTGTGGTCAGAAATGATACTTGATACGATTTCAATTTTCTTAAATTTACCAAGGCTTGAATTGTGACCCAAGATATGGTCTGTCCTGGAGAATGTTCCAGGAGCAGTTGAGAAGAAAGTGCATTTTGTTGTTTTTGGATGAAATGCCCTCTAAATATCAATTAAGTCCATCTTGTTTTATGTGTCATTTAGAGCTTGTGTTTCCTTATTTACTTTCATTTTGGATGATCTTTCCATTGGTGAAAGTGGGGTGTTAAAGTCCCCTACTGTTATTGTGTTACTGTTGATTTCCCCTTTTATGGCTATTAACATTTGCCTTTTGTATTGAGGTGCTTTTATGCTGGGTGCATAAATATTTACAATTGTTCTATCTTCTTCTTTGATTGATCCCTTGATCATTCTGTAGTGTCCTTCTTCGTCTCTTGTAATAGTCTTTATTTTAAAGTCTGTTTTGTCTGATAGGAGAATTGCTACCCCAGCTTTCTTTTGATTTCCATTTGCATGGAATATCTTTTTCCATCCAACTCACATTCAGTCTGTATGTGTCCCTAGATCTGAAGTGGGTCTCTTGTAGACAGCACATATATGGGTCTTGTTTTTGTATCCATCCAGCCAGTCTATGTCTTTTGGTTGGAGCATTTAATCCATTTACATTTAAGGTAATTATCGATATGTATGCTCCTATGACCATTTTCTTAATTGTTTTGTGTTTGTTATTGTAGGTCTTTTCCTTCTCTATGTTTCCTTCCTAGAGAAGTTCCTTTAGCATTTGTTGTAAAGCTGGCTTGGTGGTGCTGAATTCTCTTAGCTTTTGCTTATCTGTAAAGGTTTTAATTTCTCCATCAAATCTGCATGAGATCATTGCTGGGTAGAATAATCTTGGTTGTAGGTTTTTCCCTTTCATCACTTTAAATATGTCCTGCCACTCCCTTCTGGCTTGCAGAGTTTCTGCTGAAAGATCAGCTGTTAAACTTATGGGGATTCCCTTGTGTGTTATTTGTTGGTTTTCCTTTGCTGCTTTTAATGTTTTTTTCTTTGTATTTAATTTTTGATAGTTTGAATAATATGTGTCTTGGCATGTTTCTCCTTGGATTTATCCTGTATAGGACTCTCTACGCTTCCTGGACTTGACTGACTATTTCCTTTCCCATGTTAGGGAAGTTTTCAACTATAATCTCTTCAGATATTTTCTCAGACCCTTTCTTGTTCTCTTCTTCTTCTGGGACCCCTATGATTCAAATGTTGGTGCATTTAATGTTGTCCCAAACATCTCTGAGACTCTCCTCAATTCTTTTCATCCTTTCTTCTTTCTTCTGCTCTTTGGTAGTTATTTCCACTATTTTATCTTCCAGGTCATTTATCTGTTCTTCTGCCTCAGCTATTCTGCTATTGATTCCTTCTAGAGAATTTTTAATTTCATTTATTGTGTTGTTCATCATTTTTTGTTTGCTCTTTAGTTCTTCTAGGTCCTTGTTAAAACTTTCTGGTATTTTCTCCATTCTATTTCCAAGATTTTGGATCATCTTTACTATCATTACTCTGAATTCTTTTTCAGGTATACTGCCTATTTCCTCTTCATTTGTTTGGTCTGATGGGTTTTTACCTTGCTCCTTCATTTGCTGCGTATTTCTCTGTCTTCTCAGTTTGCGTAACTTACCGTGTTTAGGGTCTCCTTTTCGCCGGCTGCAGGTCCGTAGTTCCCATTGTTTTTGGTGTCTGCCTCCAGTGGGTAAGGTTGGTTCAGTGGGTTGTGTAGGCTTCCTGGTGGAGGGGACTGGTGCCTGTGTTCTGGTGGGTGGGGCTGGATCTTGTCTTTATGGTGGGCAGGACCACGTCTGGTGGTGTGTTTTGGGGTATCTGTGAACTTATTATGATTTTAGGCAGCCTCTCACCTAATGGGTGGGGTTGTGTTCCTGGCTTGCTAGTTGTTTGGCATGGGGTGTCCAGCACTGGAGCTTGCTGGTTGTTGAGTGGAGCTGGGTCTTAGCGTTGAGACAGAGATCTCTGGGAGAGCTCTCGCCGATTGATATTACGTGGGGCCAGGAGGTCTCTGGTGGTCCAATGTCCTGAACTCGGCTCTCCCACCTCAGAGGCTCAGGCCTGACACCCAGCTGGAGCACCAAGACCCTGTCAGCCGTACGGTGCTATCCACAAAGTAGGTCATCCTGTCTTATTAAGAACGTCTTCTGCTGTGGCATTCACATGGACCAAATGTTTTGAGGCTCAGGGCTCTGCCATTCAACCCTTCCCCAAATTTCCTTGCAGAAGCGCTTTGAAATATTTTAAAATTTTAAATACTTTTATTTTGAAATAATTTTAGATTTAATGAAAGTTGCAACACTAATACAGACAGTATCTGTGTTCCATTCATCAAGCTTCTCCTGATGTTCACATCTTCCATAACCATTGTACAATCACCAATATTAAGAAATTAACATTGGCACAATACACTTAACTAGAGTATAGATTTTATTTGCATTACCTATGCAAATTATATTATATGCATCTGTGTCAGATGTTCCTATCACTTAGGAAATTACAAGCGTTTTAGAAGTTCTGCTTCAGGAACCAGGGGCAGAGATCAACATATGTTTTTTTCTATTATTTCATGTCTACTTATGGCAAAAACATAGGGCTATTTCCTTAATGTAGCACAGCCGCCATCCCCTTGCATAAAAGGATGTCTGTCTGTGGGTTGTTAGTCCAAAGGCATCAATGAGGGTATCAGTGACATCACTTACCTTGGGACAGGCAGAATCATGATTTATAAAGAATGAGGAAAAATGTGTGCTTATTTTGTAAAAATGTGTCTATTAACCTCCTACGAAAATAGAGAAGGAAGCCAAAATGGTTGTGTGTTTCTACTTTGAGTGGTTTGGGTCACAGATCTGCCCCCAGAGAGAGTTTCTTACTTCTATTAGTCCACGTAAACTGGATTTGCAGAATGGGGTCTTATCAACCCAGTGCATCTCAGACGACCAGGGGTTGGTCTTGGAGGATGATTCTGAGTCAGGGTTGCTTCTGGGTTCCCTGCTTCCCTGCTGGTTCTTCTCAGGAGGCCCTGATGGCACTAACACCTGACCTCTTTTCACCTTCAATCTATTACTTCAGTCTCCATAGATGTGCCAAAAACAGAGATGTCAAGTTATACCAAGGGGAAAAAGTTTACCCCTCAACTAAATCAAGAGATAGAGAGAGAGGAGAAAAAAACCAAAAACCTGATGAAATCAAAATATAAAGCTGCAGAATCAGAAAAGCTTACTATAAAGCAGTGAATTCAAAGTATTTTGGCCAAAGGCAGAACATGTATGTCTCCAGGAGGAACTCATGCTGCACACCAGCTTGATCTTGGCAGTGGCACATCCACACCTGCTTGAAGCAACAGGGATCCCAAGTTCAGGAGCACAGCCTTCTCTCACTCAGAGCAAAAGGAAGAATATACAATATCTGCCAACTACAATTTGCATCAAAATTCTTTAAAATCAACTAGGAAAGCAAACCAATATTTTCGCATCTGGAAGAACAAAGGGTGTAGTCTTGTAGGGAAATATGTTATTTGCATGAATATACAAACCCTGCAGTAAATTCTTTGTTCAAACTTCTATGGAGAACTACTGAGCAAATAGACAGAAGTAAAATAGGAAATGAAATGCTTCGGTCGCATCCGTTCTTTAAAGAATATGTTAATTCCTTAGATATGGGGCAAAATTTCGGAAGGCTTCTGGAAGAAACAGCATAGTACCCTGGAGGTTGTTTTCCTGGGATCAGAAGCTGGGTGAAGTCATTGATCTTGGTCCACAGGGGCTGGCAGCATTATCCCTACGGGCACTGTCTCTCAGAGTTGGGAGAGGCATCCAGCCACCCACTGGAACGGGTGCTTTCATGGTCTTTTTGAGACTCAAGCATTCTTCACTCATTAGAAGATATTTTTAAAACTCTAGGCAGAGTGTTTCTCAAGGATAATAGCCCAGTCCTATTTGTTTTCTAGAAGTGCCACTTAATAGGTGTGTGCTTTTATACACATCATAATCTGTCTCACAGCCTCAGTTTCCTCAACTATAGAATGCGATAATTATACATGTTGTAAGAGAAAGAATGAGAATACATGCCATCTAGCATATGAAAGAGCCCAGTAGAGAGACTGGAATAAGCAGATTGGAATAAGATGATCCAAAATCAGTTTCCTCAACTATAAAATGTGATAATTATACATGTTGTAAGAGAAAGAATGAGAATCCATGTCATCTAGCATATGAAAGAGCCCAGCAGAGAGATTGGAATAAGCAGATACTTCGTAAATCTTTATTGTGTAAAGGAGTAAGAATGCCTAAATACCTAAAAGGGACTGATTATTTCCCAAGTGAGAAGTAACTGTGATCTACCAGTACAAATATCAGATGGGAGTACTATTTTTAAATGAAATCAATGATACCTTGAAAACAAAATCTAGAACAAAATGCCCCCTAGATAACTAATGCATTTTAATATTTATGAAAAGCAGACACCATATTTTGCTACTTCTTCTTCCAGGATTTAACAGAAATACAAATTATGTAATTAATCTTTCAAGTTCAAGGCCAGTCTAGCCATTCCTTCCTCCCATGATCTCACTTCTGGGATGCCAAAGTCTCTAGGATTCAGACGACCAGGACAGGTAGCTTTTTTGGCAAGATATTTCAATGCCAGCTATGCATTTCATATTTAGTTTTTATTGTTATTTTAAAATCTAATTTAGAGAACAACAAAAAAATTGAACGGAATGCATTTTCAATGAACCTTTGGACTCTTGAGAAACTTTCATAACAAAATTAACAAGTCCTGTTGTTCAGAAAGTTGGCACCAAATGAACTCATAACTGAAAATGTGTTTGTATCTTATTGTTTAGAAAAATAGAGCTGCTAATGTTGACCTCCACTCAACAAAATCAATGTTTCCATTTCCTGTGTTTCATTTAGTGGAATTAAGAGTTGCCATTTGCAGAAAAATCATTGTATGTCAGGCTTTATGTAATTCATCTCATTTGATCCTTACCACAAACTTATGAGTACTTTTTATTATTCCCATTTGACAGATGAAATCATGTCTCATAGCTTGTGGCTCCTAGGATCAGTCCAAGTAGAAAGCTGGAGAGGTAACATAGTAATAAGTAATATAGTATAGTAATAGGTAATATAGTAATAAGGAATTAGGTAGGATAAGCATAAATTTGTTAATATTTGGGCACAAGTTTAGTTTTTTCTTAAGTAAAAAATTATAGATTATTCCCCTGAGAAAAATTTTGATAAAGAATAAATTAAAATAATTAGAGTTTGGGACTTCTGCTCTCATCCATGAAGGATTAACTGCTATGAGCTTTGCTCCTCCACCATAACAACTAAAAAGCCAAGCAAAATATAGAAAATAACTACTTTCACACCTTGAACAACAGGCAATGTGATCCCAACACAAGGGAAGTAAATGAGATGAGTCCTATAATTGCTCCAATTAGGAGGCAGTTTCAAGGTATAACCCAAGGAGGAGGACCCAAACAAAGCCCAGAGTTCTTACTGAGTTGAAGAGACAAAGATCAGAATTCAGGCAGCTAAAATTGGAAGGAAAATAATACCAGAGGAGACTAATTCAGAGACAGAGAGAGAGAGACAGGGACAGAGATACCAAGAGAGAAGGAGAGAGAGTGCTGGAAATTTTCAGCAGATCTTCTGGAATCTTTGCTGAATATCATCCACTGCATGCAAAGGTTGAAGCTCTTTGAGGCTAGGAGGGAAAGCAGTAGACAGAATAACACCTAGAGTTCACATAGGATCCATACTACCTGAAAATCAGGTAGAACATTCAGGCAGATGTTGGCTCAATAATTGGACTAAATTAGCCCTAGACTAAAGGTTGCTCTAGACCTGCCTTAACCAACCTTAAAAACAAGTGTTGAGAGAAACAAAACTGATCTCAAGGAAATTAACTATGTGCCAGACAAGTCCAACAATTTAAAATTTGCAATATCCAACATTCAATAAAAATTACCAGGAAAGTATAAAAGCAGGAAAATATGACCCATAATCAGTCAAAAGAAATAGACCTAGAAATGGCAGAGATGATGGTATTAGCAGACAAGTGCCTTAAAAGAGCTATTAAAAATATGCTCCATACACTCAAGGTGTAGTGGAAAACATGAACATGTTGAGAG
Source organism: Balaenoptera borealis (assembly GCF_965194805.1). NCBI lineage: Eukaryota > Metazoa > Chordata > Mammalia > Artiodactyla > Balaenopteridae > Balaenoptera > Balaenoptera borealis. The sequence goes on from NC_138877.1 coordinate 11,415,275, forward strand.
GAGAAATGGAAGACAAATTAAACAATTAAACAAACAAAATGAATAGAACTTCTAGATATGAAAAATACAATATCTAAAATGAAAAAAAAAAATCACTGGATGGGATTAAGTAGATTAGATACTGCAGAAGAAAAGATCAATGAATTTGAATACATAGCAATAGAAACTATCCAAAATTAAAGATAAAATGATTGGAAAAAATATTTGACAGAGCATCAGTGATCCTTCGGGACCATATTAGGAAGACTAATGTGAAATTTGAGTTCCAGGAAGGGTGAGGGGTGTATCTGACAAATCAGATACAGAGGGGATTTATTCACCCATAAAACCAGGAGGTGGTTTAAGTGCTCGAAAGATGTCAGGAATATGCCTATTTCTTCTCTTATTTCTGCTTTCTCCTGAATTTTGGCTTCATTCTGTAAGAAGGCTTTCTCCATGAGACAGGAATTGTCCTTTAACAATGCTATATTTACTCCCTTCTAATTTTCCCATCCCAGGAGAAAAGGGCTGCTCTTTCTCTGTGTGTATAAACCAGCAATCCAGGGAAGGACTCTGACTGGTCCAAGGTGAGCCAAGTGCCCACTTGGACCAATTCTTATTGTCAGAGGGTGAAGAATCCTGACTGACACATCCTGGATCAGGTTCCTTACTGTGCAGGACTAGTATTTGACAGCCTGCAGGACCATGGGAACGGCGAAAGGAAATTTCTCCAAAAGTTATAAGGGCACTAAATGAATAAAAACAACAGATGTTCTTAATGCCATCCTTTAGATTCAGCTCATCCAAAAATGACTTTTTATTCACACTGTTTCCCACTGAAATACCACAGCACTGAATTTGGCAATTCATTTCCTAACGCTTTGTGCCATTACGTGTGTCATTGTGTTGAATCTGTTAGTGAGCTCTTTTAAATGTTTCCCTCCCTTTAGATATTAAGTACCTTGAGAGCAGTGACCATATCTCATACATTTTTTTTTTAATTTATTTATTTATTTTTGGCTGCATTGGGTCTTTGTTGCTGGGCGCGGGCTTTCTCTAGTTCCGGTGAGCGGGGGCTACTCTTCGTTGTGGTGCTTGGGCCTCTCATTGCAGTGGTTTCTCTTGTTGAGGTGCATGGGCTCCAGGCACGCGGGCTTCAGTAGTTGTGGCTCACGGGCTTAGTTGCTCCGCGGCATGTGGGATCTTCCCGGACCAGGGCTCGAACCCGTGTTCCCCGCATTGGCAGGCAGATTCTTAACCACTGCGCCACCAGGGAAGTCCCTCTCATACATTTTTAATCTCTCCCCGTGGCTGGCAGAGTGTCTCTCAGATGACAGCAGAATGAATGTTTGTTTTGATGAATTTGTTCTGGGGACTGGTCAAATGCTCCTGTTAAGCTGAGGAGAAATTAGATTGAGTAAATACCCTCAGCCTGTTTCATCATGAAAGAAGAATAAAATGTTCATTAAAAACTAATTGGTAAGCAATTTACAAATGAAAAACTGGTTTCTTTCTTTTTCTCTCTCTCTCTTTTGTTGGGATCACCAAAACTGTAATGAAAATGCTAGGAGCAAAGAGGTAGATTCTTACATTTCCAATTGACAGTTCTTGCTGCCCAGAATCTTTGGACTCAGACAGAGCATGTGGATGCTTATGTGATGGGATTTGATGGATACTAATACACTCTTGCTCTAATATGTTCTTCCAGGTGTCCTGAAGATCCCTCAATTCAAAAGCAATTATTTTGAATTAAAATATTTTGTGTCCTCCAGACCCCTTTAAAAATGCAAACATCCAAGGAAGGGGAATATTATTATCTATTAACGTCTTTGCCTAAATTTGTTTCTCCAGAGTAGCTTTGGTCACCTAACAGAGCCCTGAAGAAATGGGGGAAGGTCAGGGAAGTGCTCTGGGAATGATGAGCAGGAGGGTATGTCGGTGCTGGGCTAGTTTGGGGGGATGGCAGAACCCCAGTGCTCTGGAAAGCAGATTAGACGTCTGAGGGGACATATATTTAAAAGGGACATAAAAGGTAACCGGGAAAGTACCCCTAATTTCCTCTCTTGTGTAGACAAAGACCCTTTTCATATCAGTACAGCTCTGATGGGGAAAACAAAATGAGAACAAAGCAAACACAAAAGCACGGGAACAAATGTGGGCTTAGTTTCCTGATTCTAAGACAATTACCGTCCGGTCACAGGTGACTGCAGGCCCCACTTCCTTGGCCTCCACTTGTCTTGGATATGCAGTCCTGGGTACTCCTCTTCCTTCCTACTCACTTCTGTCAACCTTCATCCCTTGTAGCCTTGGGGGTTGGAGGCAGAGTCTCAGTTTTATTGGCCAAGATAACCTATTTACTCATTACCCCCTCTTTAGAGAAAGGGAATGGGAATTACCCTATCAATGGTAAGACCCATCTCAATTTCAGAGATTTCAAGCTGGAAAAAAGTACATCTTAGAGTTAAGAAAACACAGTAATAAGTAGCAGTAGGAGGAAGTGGATTGGTGGTCCTTACTGGGTAGATAACACAATCTTTTGGAACCAAGAGCTCTCACATATTCACAGATAAGTCAGGCACACAGCAGCTCCCCTATCACCCAAGTGTAACAGACAGGTAACTCACAGAGGCTACTGGAAACAAAGCACCCACTACACTCTGTGCTTCGGTCACACCTGATTTTTGGAACCCAGAGGCTCATGCTTTCTGGGCCCAGTGTAGAGCCTCCAAATCAAAGCTTTCATTAGGAAACTTCAAAGCTGGGACCCGGGAACATTTAAAGACAGGCGATACCTTCCCGACATGGCGATTAGTTTAACCTCCCAAGAGGAGAGGCATCGAGTCACCTCTGGCAGTGTCTCCATTCCTCTGGGCTGGCTCCCTGCCAGACGAGGAATATTCTGTCGGTGTTGCTAAGTGATCCCGTTCCATCTTAATCATCTATTTGGGGACATTGCCTACTGATTTCTACAGTGTCTTTTGCCCCCATTTGTAAATAGCTTTCAGATACCTGAAATGAAATTGCATCTACTTTTCCTCTCCCTCCATCAGACTGAGTCAGCTTCACTTGGAATCAACTATGCCTTCTGGCCCTTTTAAAGAATCATTACTTTCACGGGGGGGAGAAAAATGATCACTGCAGGATGTTGTGGAATGTAAGGGGACTGAGCAACAAGGCAAGAGTGAGGCCACTGCCCCCACCCTCCTCAATGAGCTCATGTCCCCCATTCCATTTAGTTATAAAAATGTGCACCAGCTCGTCCGCCTTAGATTAAAATGCTTGTGTATAATTTCCTCACACACATTTTAATCTGGTTAGTACCGGGCCTAGGGAAGGGCCCATTTCTTTCCCTGCTCTGTAATAGCTTCACTCTTGAAAACATTTCCTCCCTTGTACGTTGGCCTTGCACAATTTCAGCTCAGAACAGAGGGAAGGAAATCACCAAGGTAACACTGGCTGCCCACACTGCAGTTTTGTTTTGTTTTTTAATAGAAATAACAAGCAGATAGCCTGTTTTCTCTTAATGTCTGTAATAGGTTAAAAGTGTCCTAGGTTCTTCTTTTTCTTAAGCTAATAGGAAATTGAATTTGAGCTACAAGGGAGGAGGTACCATTTGGGTGTGAATGACCAAGGAGAAACTGACCCCTCAGCAGCATGACCGGATAGGAGCTTTGTGAAGCCAGCAAAAGGCCTTTGTCTAATGTGGATCTCAGATCTCAGCAGATCACAGGTCCTCTTAAATGTAGTTTAGCCAGTGTTTTTAAGCAGGGGAACATTAGGAATATTTTCAAAATCTCTGTGTTAGATAGCTGACCACAAGGCTTTTGTTTATTGAAATGAAGGTGATCTGGGATATAAAATGCAGCAGTTGCTTCTGCTCTGGTTCCTTGTAGGAACAACGTTGCCCTTTTGCTCTTGTGCCTCCCCAGGTTGTCAGCATCTTTCTGTCTCTACCTGTCCTGGGCCTGGTTTTCTTCAGAACCCACATCCTCACCTTGCCTCTGCCCTCCACATTTCTGTCCAGAGGGACCAACCTGATGGATGTCCCATTCTTTCAGTGCCTTGATTTCTCCTTTTTAAGTAACCAAAGGTAACAACCATACTCATAGGTAACCTCTGAGGATAGATTATATTAGCTCAGAAAGGGAAGTAATTCCATTACAGAACCTGGAACTTGAGGAAACTCCAAAGAATTTATAGGCTGATGTGTGGAAAGAATGCAGAACTAAGGTTCAGAAGAACTAGAATAAAATCCTGATATTGCTAACTGGCTGTGTAAGTCTGAACAAGTGAATTAACTCATTTGAGCCTCAGTTTATTAATCTCCATAAGGGGGTTATTAATTTGTATTTCATAGTGATGCTGTAAAAATTAAATTAGGTGAATTTTGCAAATTGCCTATTTTCAGGACTTGGTATAAAGTTGCTACTTTACGTTAATATTGGAGACATGCTATTTACCTGGCTTCCTAACCTTATACCAGCCACGGTTTCCTAAAAAATTATTTCAAATGCCATTACAGGTTTCAAATGCTTTTAAAATGATAAAATATCATAAAACTTTAAAATAACACAGAATCCTTAGGTTAAAATAAGATTGAATTATTATTATTTCATTAATTATTAAGACAAATACCTAGAAGTCATCTTTGAATCCTTTCCTTATTTCACCCCCAGCATCTCATCCATCAGTGAGTCCCACTGGCTCTAATTCAGAATACATCACCTAGGTATTGACATCTTTTATTTCTACTGATGTCACCCCAGGCTAAGCCACCCTAATGACTCCTATGGGTCTCTCTATGGGTACTCTAGACCAGCACTGCTGTGCAGACACTGTTTGAGGGGGATATTTTTATTCACAGACAGATGCAATTCTCACTGATCCACCTTCTTGAGAACATAGAAGCCATCTGATCTGTCTTGCTGACCGCCAGACTGAGAACACTACCAACCACATGGAGGTCATCAACAAGGATTTTGTGAATGAATTATACTCATTAATGTTTTCTAATAACAACCACACAGGGCAGGCATTATTAATCCATTTTACAAATAAGGAATCTGAGTATCCTTATGTAAGTTTTTAGCCCTTCCACAAGAGACTGGGGATTGGTTGGATCAGTGCATTTTGGAGGGATTTCATGGAAGCGGAGCTGCACTTAAAGAGGACAATAAATCAAACAAACAGGGCTCTACTGCTATTCCCAACTTCTCTTTCTTTTATATTTCACTGAAAATGTCTACTGGATTTTCTCTTAAATATTTTTATCTTACTTTTCCTCTACTAAATTTCTGTGGGTGTTGGATGGAATTTTTATTTTGTATAAATATACAAAATAGTTAATCAAATTGTTTATTTTCAAAATTCTAAAAGACCAGTATATTTCCCACTTTGTTTGCTAGTATTCTGAAGATAAATCCAAATAGGTTATGCTGTTATGTTATTCTAAATGAAGAGTTCTTTTTATTGGCCTTTAACCATGGGTGACATTATATTAGCAATTTTTATTTCCATTGTCAGTGTTCTCACAGCAGCAACTATTTTCATTTGCACCTACTTTGCATTAACATCGTGGGCATTGTATTTATCATATCAGAGTATATATTTAGAAACTAAATAGGCATTAAAGCAGGGTGCTGCTACTGGATAGCAAATCTTGTAACCATTACAAAATCTTAGAAAATCAAATATTTGTGTCTGGGCTCTCCAATTATTATTTTCTCTCTCATCCAAATGATCAGAATAAATGACCATCAGGACACATGAATCAAAATCAATGCAACATTAACTTGGCCAAGGCAGAGTAGGATCAAATTGAGTAGCTGATGTGGTAGATTAATGGGAAATGTGTGAGAAGTCATCCAGATACAATGAGGTTATCCCTACCCTCACCCTCATCCCCCAGATGCTTAAGATGATAGCTCGAGGTTTTCTCTTGTGTGAAAGAGGAACTGGCAACACTAAAACCTGTCAACCCTGAATTGTTGGGCAAATGGGCAATTCAGCTAAGGCTCATTGGGTCAGATTCCAAACAGTAAGATGATCATCAGTGCCCTTGAAGAGAAGGTCACAGTGGGTTGGAGTGAACTCAGTTTCCTAGTAGACAACATTTGCAGGGATGTGGAGAAGTACTGATGTGTGAGAAGGATGCTCATCTTTGAATACACACCACTACTCCCCCCACCACCAGACGGTAGTGGTATGGCTTTGCTAATATCCTCATCTGTAATTTTCTGCTTTAATAGAACATAGATGTTCATACTAAAGACTATGACTGTGAGATCATTAGCTGTTTTATGTTTTTACGTTTACACAATGAGCATGAATTACATTGATAAATGAAAATCAAAACAACATATTCTTTAAAATTTTAAAGAATAGTGTTTGTATTTCTTAGCCATAAATTATCTCAATAAACCAGTTTCCATCAAGAATCCAAGAAGCACAATGATAACAGAAGTAAACATGTTAAACTCCTGATTTTTTATAAGCCAATCATGTATTTTATGAATGTCAGGCTATTCTCTTTTTTATTATTTAAAATTAAAGTATAATTTAGCTACAGTGAAACATGCTGATTTAAGAATGCAATTTTATCCATTTGAAAAATGTACATGCTCATGTACCCTACAAACCTATCAAGATATAGAATATTTCCAACTTCTTAGCATCTTGTGCCCCTTCCCAGAAAATCACAATCACCCCACCAAGCAACCATTAATCTGATTTCTATCTCCATAGATTAGTGTAACCTACCAGGAACTTCATATACATGGAATCACACATAGAGTATGTACCCTTTTGAGTGTGGCTTCTTTCGCTCAGCATGATGTTTTTGAAATTTACTGATATTCTTTTATTTTATTTTTTAACAGGCAGTAAGATTTTTTTAAAAAATTTATTTATTTATGGCTGTGTTGGGTCTTCGCCTCTGTGCGAGGGCTCTCTCCAGTTGCGGCAAGTGGGGGCCACTCTTCATCGCGGTGCACGGGCCTCTCACCATCACGGCCTCGCTTGTTGTGGAGCACAGGCTCCAGACGCGCAGGCTCAGCAATTGTGGCTCACGGGCCCAGTCGCTCCGCGGCACGTGGGATCCTCCCAGACCAGGGCTCGAACCCGTGTCCCCTGCATTGGCAGGCAGACTCCCAACCACCGCGCCACCAGGGAAGCCCTACTGATATTCTTGTGTGTACTAGTAGTTCATTTATTTTTATTTTTATTTATTTATTTATTTATTTTTGGCTCTGTTGGGTCTTCGTTTCTGTGCAAGGGCTTTCTCCAGTTGCAGCAAGCGGGGGCCACTCTTCATCGCAGTGCGCGGGCCTCTCACTATCGTGGCCTCTCTTGTTGTGGAGCACAGGCTCCAGACGCGCAGGCTCAGTAGTTGTGGCTCACGGGCCTAGTTGCTCCGCGGCATGTGGGATCTTCCCACTAGTAGTTCATTTTCATTGCTGAGTAGTATTCCACTGTATGAATGTACCACAAGTTATCCCATTACCTGGTCTCTTAAAGGTAAAGTAGCTAATTTTTTTTCAGCAAAATCTTTAGACTTTTAGCCCTACTCTCAAGTAAGTTGGAATCCTACTTTTAACACAGAATTAAAAGTGTTTTTGAACTTAATGAACCTGATAATTCCTTATAAGTTTCATCTCATTTTGAAAATGTGATTGAAGCCAATCATCGTTGCATTTCAAAGTTGGGAGTCACCTTAGAGATCATACTGATGAACCCTTTGTTTTATAGATGAAAATACTGACACTTAGAAACGTTCACTTAGTGGCAGAAGAAAAATACAAATCAGATTTCTCCCATCTTAATCTCTCTCTTCTATTACCAACTATAAGTTATAGTATTTTAAATTTCCTCAGAGGATAAAACTAACCAACTTATTCCAAAAGTAAATGGAAAAAGTGATTATTTGTTTTATGCATATCAAAGTAGAATTTTGTTGTATAGAAAGCTCATTGAACCAATTTAAAATCTGATACCATTTTTAAATGTATATTTTCACACAATATTCCAGGAATATCCATTTAAAAAAATAAAACTGAAGCATCTACTACAAAATTCAGGAAACGTACTGCTTATGTATTAGGGTTTTTCCTTGATTGATCACAGTGGCTGAGTGTGATATTAGCATAAGCATTTTCAAATTCAGGCTGCTCAAATATCTTCTCCTCTTTCAATAGTTCTTATTAGTATTTGCCCTGAAAAAAGAACTTTTTCTGAAAATCTATGGTACAATGAGATCAGGAGGAGTATGAATCAAATCTGACTTACTCTTCTTGTGCTGGTTTCAGGGGAACTGCAGTTATTTTGTGGAAGTCATCTTTGAGGGAAGTCAGTGATGTGCTAGTAAATGTTTACCAAACTGATCTCTGGAAACAAAAGCTCTGATTTTTAGCCTTTGCTCATTTCCATGATATAAATAATGCCACCATGGCCAATTTCAAGCTACAAAAATGATGTCAAGTGGTTTGTAAAATCCCTGAAAATTTAATAATCAGCTTTCACGAGGCTCTCAGCACAGCACTTGCTGGAGGAAGCAAAGTGGTTAGCTCTTTTCAGCTCTCAACCTCTAGGAGTATAAGTTAAAAAGGAAGGAATGACAGAAGAAGGGAAGACTAAAGGAAAGGAAAAATAGAAGAAAGGAAAGCTTTCATAGAAGCTAGTTAAATTTCCTCAAAGTGTGGCCAAGAAAGCCCTTTTTAGAAACCCATTAAACAAGGAGATGTCCCCCATGACCTCATCTGGGAAGACCCAAAGGGCTGGGGGCTGGGACAACTGGGGATGGAAGATCTACTTCCTAGGTGGCTTTTCACTTGCATATCTGGCCCCTGGGCTAGGATGTCTGAAGATGGGCTTAGCAGGGACTCTGAGACTGTCAACCAGCTACATGTTACTTCTTTATATGGTGTGCGCTTCCCGTGCATGGCAACTGAGATCCCAGAAGAAATATTTTAAGAAAGTTCCTCATGAGAGTGAATGTTCCAAGATGACCAGGCAGAAGTAGCATACTGTAAACCCCATGGGTCACTTCCACATTATTCTGTTGCAATAGAATATTGCAAAGCAATCCCAGGCTCCCTGAGACGCAGAGGGAAGGGACATAGTCTTCACTTCAATGGGAGGAGTTTCAAATCATTTGCAGCCTTTTTTTAACTTCTGTGAATAGTGGACCTATGAATAGTGTGTAAGAGTTAAATGGTCTATCACTTGTTTAGAGAAAGTTTAAGGAAGAAAACAGTTGAGATATATAGTTTTTGCATGATGGAGTGGAATAGCCTAAATGGCAATAATAAGACATTCTGTGCACAGAGAAGGGCCAAAGTGAAGCTTCTGCCTTCAAGAACGGAGGTAGTAAGTGAAGAGAGTCATATTCAGCAGGGGGAGAGAAATGGGGCTGGGTGGTCTCAGGAAGACCACTAAAGAATTATGGACTGGAAACCAGTTTTCTACATTGAATAGCAGCATGATTTGTCCACTTAGGGAAAGTGATTTCCCCATGGTGCTGATCATGGCTGTACCTCTTATTATAGGACTGGACAACAGAGGTAGTGGGAGGACAACTTTCTTTAGGAGGCTGGACAAAATATATGGTTTTCTTCGAGATACAGCTAGCACTGATGTGTTCATCAGGTTTGTGGTAGGCAGAATAATGCTCCTTCCCTCCCCCATGTGTCCACGTCCTAACACCTGGAACCTGTGAATATGTTAGGTTACATGACAGGGGAATTAAAGTTGCACATGGAATTAAGCTTGCTGTCCTGGATTGAATAGTGTTCCCCATTCCCCCAAATTCACGTCCACCTGGAATCTGTGAATGTGACCTTATTTGGTAATAGGATCTTTGTAGATGTAATCATGGTTACATGAAGTCATACTGGATTGGGGGGGGTGGCGCTAAATCCAATCTGACTGGTGTCCTTATGAGAAGAGGGAAATTTGGGCGCGGAGACACACACGAATGGAGAATGCGATGTGAAGATGGAGGCAGAGATTGAAGTGATGCATCTACAAGCAAAGAATGCCAAGGATTGCCCTCAACCACCAAAGCTAGGAAGAGGCAAGGACAGATCCTCCTCTAGAGCCGGCAGAGAGAGCATCGCCCTGCTAACCCTTTGATTTTGGATTTCCAGTCTTCAGAAAAATGATAGAATGCAAAAACCACCCAGTTTGTTTTCATTTGTTATGGCAGCCCTAGAAAACAAATATAGTTTCTAGTCAGTCTAGTGCAATGACAGGGGTCCTTATAAGTGGAAGAGGGAGGCAGAAGAAAGAATCAGAGACGGCAGCATGAGAAGGACTTGACCTGATGTTGCTAGCTTTGGAAATGGAGGAAAGGGTCATGAGCCAGCAAACACATGCACCCTCTAGAAGCTGGAAAATAGAAATAAATTCTCCCCTAGAACCTTCAGAAGGAACATTGCCCTGCTGACTCCTCAATTTTAGCCCAGTGAGATCCATTTCAGACTTCTGACCTCCAGAGCTATAAGATGATGGATGTGCTGGTTTAAGCCACTAAGTTTATGATAATTTGTTATAGCCACAATAGGTAACTAATACAAGGTTCGTTGATACTTTGGCTCTATGAAGATGACCAGGCTGGTTTTGGTGGAAAGAGGCTTGGCAGCGCCAGCCACTAGAGAGCAGGGCCAGGGAAGGATAGAAGGTAGGTAAGCTGGACACCTCTTGGTCAGAATCCAAAATTCATACGTTGAAGTCCTAATCCCCAGTACTTCAGAATATGACTGTATTTAGCATAGGGCCTTTAAAGAGGTAATTAAAATGAGGTCACATGAGTGAGCCCTAACACAATATGACAGATGTCATTGTAAGAAGAGAACACATAGAGAGGAAAGGTGATGTGAAGCCAAAGGGAGAAAGCAGTCATCTACAAACCAAGGTAAGAGACCTCAGAAGAAACCAACCCTTTGATACCTTGATCTTGAACACTTAGCCTCCAGATTTGTGAGAAAATTAATTTCTTTTGTTTAAGGCTCCCAGTCTGTGGTGCTTTGCTATGGCAGCTCTAGTGAACTAACATATGCCCCCAATCCTTCACTCCCCTCATTTTCTAGATTAGGACACTAAGACTCAGGGTTAGAAAAATGAATGACTCACAGAGTTAGTGGCACTGTTAGGGCTGGAATCTGCAGTGTGTGGTGGTGATACAGGGGACTAATGAGCACTCTGGGGCACTCCGCACCATTTTAGGTGAGGTTTTACAGTGTGGCTGCCTGTTTTTAAATCCGTTCACATCTGAACATTCAGAACTCATTGTGTTTATGTTTTCAGTCATTTCTCCCTAAATGAATAAAGTCCAACTTGTTTAAAAAAAAAAAAACAAAAAAAACCCCTGAAAGCTGAAATGATCAAGTGGTCACAAAATTTGAACCTGAAAAAGAAAGTGTTCATTAGACACAAGTCGGATGTGATTTTCTTCAAGATCGCACTTTATGAAAAAAATATACTTCTCACATATATTGCTGATCTGGTTTTAAAAGTGCCTTTTCCTAAGGATCACAGGATGCAGAAGAATGGGCCAATTGATGGTAAACGTGTCTGTATAATATGATAATTCAATGTAACTCAAAGTAATTGCTTTGTGTAGTTAACTTGATAGCAAGGCCATCATTCACAAGAAACCTATACAATGGACGTCGCTGAAAACCACTTTGCTCTGTCCTGTCATCCTGATACACTGCAAGGCATGGATATATTTACATATTTAATCCAGTTGCAAATAGAAATTAATAATAGATATTGCTAAATAAATTACTCCCTTGCAAATTAATGGAGATTGGATTTTTTTCTTCTCAATTTATTCAAATATAATACCCTAAGCCTCAGGTCTTCCATGAAGAGAATAAGGGTTGCTTTCCATCCTGGGTGTAAGAGAGTAATCCTAAGCAGGCTATAAATCATTTAAGTTGGTCACTTTGCTCTAATACATTTTAAGTAGCTCTTTAAATCATTAATGAGGGCATCAGATCCTGCCATCTGGGTGGCAAATTAAAAAAGAAATCTAGAGACAGTGGCATGGACATATATACACTACCAAATGTAAAATAGTTAGCTAGTGGGAAGCAGCAGCATAGCACAGGGAGATCAGCTCGGTACTTTGTGACCACCTACAGGGGCAGGATAGGGAAGGTAGGAGGGAGATGCAAGAGGGAGGAGATATGGGGAAATATGTATATGTATAGCTGATTCACTTTGTTATACAACAGAAACTAACACACCATAGTAAAACAATTATACTCCAATAAAGATGTTAAAAACAAAAAAGAAATCTATGCTGCCTTTAATTACTTTTAAAAGAATATAATCAGACCCTGATCTTACTAAAGTCAGATCATCATAACGTAGAACAAGAAAAAAGATTGAGTTTTATACTATCAAAAGTTCCAGAACTTTAACCCATAATATACCGGCTCATGTAATATCTATGGTGTCCCCTTTGTTCCTGTAACTTTCTACATTATTTCCATTAGTCTTGATAACAGTGTTGGAGATAGATGTTATCCCTCCTTTACAGACGAGGAAACTCATTCAAAGATTTAAGTAACTTGCTCAGCTTTTAAGTCTCTGAACTGAGATTCATTCTTTGGTTTATTTGATGCCAAAGCCCATGCACTTTCCACTATATCATGCTGAATCTTATTTCATGGTTTACCAAGTACTTTCAAAAATATTATTTTATTTGAGGCTCCAAAAGCCCTATGAAGTAATTCCCTATTTTATGGTTGAGAAAGCTGAACGTTCGAGCATCCGACCCCAAATGATACAATTGGAAATGGCCTTTGAGTACTTTCTTCTCTACCCCAAGCCATGTACACGTGTGTACCCACACATTCCCATGCATGTGTAGAGGAGGAAAAAAAATATTCCTTCTATCATTCTAGGTTCTTTACTGAGACCCCAGTTACAAAAGACAGACTAATAAGAAAAAAATAAACAATGTATTAGCTTGTATATTTCATTTATGCATGGAAGAAACTCAGGCACGAGTAAACTCAAAGAGGTGGCTCGAACTTGAGCTTAAATACCATCTTCAGCTAAAACAAAGGCAGATTGGTGCGGGGGAGGCAGGTTATGGAAAGGTGACCAGGAATAGTAGGCTAAACACCTATAAAGTTTGTTATGCAGATTTTATCCACAGCCTTCACCATTGATAAGATTCTCTTGTGATATAGAGTCATCCTTCTCTTCTTGGTACAGAGAGGTAGACATTTTTACAAATGGTGATTTCCTTTATAAAGGCAAATTTCCTTTACAAACATATAACTTATGCTCTGTTTCCAGTGCTTCTCCTGTATCTGCTATTTCTCAAAATGATCAGCTCCAAATAATCCTTACGCTAAAGAGGCACATTTGGGTTGGCATATTCTAGTCTCCTACATGTGCATGTTCTTTAAGCAGCTCCCACCCCCAGCCCTGCCTCCCCCTTAGGACAAGGAGTGAAATAACTGGAAACCTATGGTGAGGAAAGAGATGGGAACAGTCTAGTACTCCAACTCCAAAGCCACTTATTTGCAAATAATTTCATTAGTAATGAAAGATATGGTAGAAATTCTCATTAGTTTCTGTTACTTTGTAGAAAAAGTACATGTGTTTGTACTGAATTGATTTAAATTTCAGAGCTTTCTCTTTACTCATACTCTCCACTGTCCCTGGGGTTAGGGCTGCCAGATAAAATTCAGGACACTCTGTTAAATTTGAATTTCAAGTAAACAATGAATATTTTTTGAAGTATAAGTATATCCTATGTATTGCCTGGGACACACTTATACTTAAAAAATAAATAAATAAGTTGTTTATCTTATTTATAAAGATAAATATTTATAAATAAATATAATTTAAATTTGAATTTAAGAATTCAAATTTTACTGAATATTCTGTATTTTTATTGGCTAAATCTGGCAGCTAATAAAGGAGGAAGGAGGAGTGCTACTGGAGGAGTGAGATTGTGACTAGCGGGTGTAGAAGTCTCTAAGCCACTGATCAAAATGTCGAGAACCTTCTTAACAAGAAGAGCCCCACTTAGCACTTGCCGCTGTTATCTGGAAAATCATATGACTTCCCTAGTGTTTGAATTCTGCTGTAATTCTCATGAAAAGTAGCAACTACAGTTCTATGTAGCTAAAGAAGAAAAGGAGGATAGAAAGTTTTAGGTAGGAAACCAAACAAACAGAAAACCAGACAAACAGAAATAATTCACATTATTGGAGAGATGATGGAATTTATAATACCACAAAAATTAGTCAGCCTTAGTTCTCTAGATCAGCGGCTCTCAAGCCCTAACAAGCATCAGAATCACCTGCACAGCTTGATAAAACATGGATTGCTGGGACTCATTCCTAGCATTTCTGATTCAGTAGGGGTGGGAGAAGGATGAGAATTTGTACTTCAGGCTAGGTCCTACATGACCCTGATGCTGCTGGTCCAGGGACTACAATATGGAAATTAAACTTCTTCCAGTAGTACTCAAATTAGTGATGAGGCCACCTGTAGCTAACTGAATTTGGTATCTGGTTAGGTGTTAAGGCAGGGATTCCTAATACCTAACCCAAACTTCTTTGGAGCACATTTACTGTTAGTAGGCTGCAATGTAACAAATCACAGAAGAAAAGCTAGCTTTGCACCACTCTCCCTTGCCTATTCTTAAATTCTGAGCCAAGGGAAAGATATGCCTGCTGGTGAGCACACATTCATTCATTATCTTTTATTATCACTTGAGGCTATGCTTACCATGCTGCAGAATCACACCCTGAATAACAGCCAGGACACTATCCAGAACATCCTCTTCCTGTAGGTCTAGACTCTTTAAGCAGTTGTGTAAGAAACCCAAGAATATTTCCTAGAATTAATTTTTTCACAAGTATTCCTTCCTGTTTTCACAGTAAATCTCCTGCTGAAGTGGCCAACTCCCAGTTAACATTTTGAAGGTGGCATGTTTTGATGGCAAAGTTGAGGCTCTTGATAATGCTCTTGGCATTTTCCTGTACCTCTTCCTTCCCTCTATCTTCCTCACTTTCCTTCTTTCTTCTGACATTTTAATGCCTTACAAGAAAACATGTGCCAAGAGAACACAGTAAGGGACCATGTCACAGAAGTGTGTTTGCATTGTAGTTCTGAGACAGTCTTAGAGCTAGCAAGTTACAGCACTAACATGAATGGGATATCTTTAAGGAATTCACATATGCAAATTTTCCAGATAAAAGGAGTTTGTGTTTTTTAAGCATGAGCCCCCTCACCCATTTTGAAAATATAGACTTAAAAAAAAATGGTTGTGCACTATTCTTCCCTCTTCAGCTGAATATACTGAATTATGTAATCTCTCATTGATTTAAGGTCACCATGATGTATCTGGTGTTTTGTACTTACTTGACTTTGATAGTTTTGCCTGGAAGGACAGTTAAAGCTTGTGGGTGATGACAGATGGTGGAGGTGGAGGGGACGGTGGGGACTGTTATTCAATGGCTTTTGGAATTCCTGGTATGTATGACTTTCTAGTTCTGCTGTCACCTTATTTTCTGGTCAGCTGTCCCTTCTTACTATTGTTAGTTTCTACCAAGTTTTCAAATTGCTCATCTTAATTTACACAGTTGTATTTAAGTCAGCTTGAAAGTTGGTCAGGTCTCTTTAGGAGTCAAGTACTTGGGCTTTGTGACTTTTTTTGGTTAGCTTCTGAATTTTAAGCTTTTCTCCAAGTGCTAAACATGTCCCCTTTGATAAATCATGTTCAGTGGCATAAGTTCTTTACATGTGAAGTAGATGCTGTCAACCCCCTTCTTGGAAAGCAGGGAATTTGCTTTTCCAGCCACAGGAACGTCTTAACACTGAAGGAGTTACACCTTCTTCTGTGTAAGGGAAAGGGTATGGAATACTGAAAAAATAATGGGCTGAAAAGGTAATACTGTGAAGTAAATAAATGTTTTTCTCTATAGCCCCAGCCTCCTTTTTCCATAAACTTCCCCAACCAGAAGTTACCAGATTAAATATAAGAATCCCAGTCGAATTTGAAATTCAGATAAATGCCTGATATTAAAATATGTATATACATACCACATTTGAATGGTACATACTTATACTAGAAAAAATTTGTTGTTTATCTGAAATTCAAATTTAACAGGGCATCCTGCATTTTTATTTGCTAAATCTACCCCAACCCCAAATCAGATTAACCATTTTCTTTCTCCTCTACCAAGCTTACTCCTAAGGGAAGATTTGAGAAGTTATTCAAACAAAAGCATAAAATGATAGATAGGATTATGATCATCATGGTTACCTTCATTTAATAAAAGTAGAATGTCACAGAGGAGAATTTATCAATGGGGTGGTAGCCAGGGGTCCTGGGGGCACAAATGACTTCTTGCTTTTGAAGTCCTACCATGAGCAGCTTCAGCGTCTCAGCCTTAAACCTAGCTCAGGAATTGCAGGTTAGGAATCTTGGCTTCCTTCTGGCTTGGCTGCTGGGAGACGGTGGGTCTGGAACATGCCACTTAACTTCCTTGCTGCAGTTGTCGATTGCAACCTACAAAACTACCCAAAACCTAATGGCTTACAACAACAACTGTTTTATTATGTCTTACAATTTTATGGGTAGGAAATTCAAGCGTGTCTTTGGTGGGTTATTCTTCTCCACATGGAGTCAGATGGGTCACTGGTATTGGCAGCTGCTCTGGTCTAGAGTTCCCCAGACAGCTTCACTCACAAGCGTGGGGTGAAGCTTGTGAGCTGGCATTGCTCTCTCTACACCTGGCTTGTCCACCTGGTTAGGTTGGACTTCCTCACAGCAGGATAGTCTCAGGACAGTTGGACTTCTAACACAGAGGCTCAGGTGCCAAGAGGGAGTATTTTGTCAAGAAGGAAAAAACTTTTCCTCTACTCTCCTAAGTTCAGTTTCTGCGGACCTGCAAATTAAATGACAAAAGACAGATTAGCAGGACAAAAAGGTTTATATATACAGGAGCCAACAAAAGAAGTAACTGGCTGGTTAAATGATTAAAGTTAGAGGCTTACATACTTAAGGTAGGGAAAAGAAAGGAGAAAAAGGCTGTTATGGGAAGAACAAATAGGTTTCTTTAGGAAAAACAAATGGGTTTTTAGCAAAATAAGTGGAAGATAAGAAAGTTTGTGATAATGTTTGTCCATGCAAGTATGAGTTGGTCTTTCCATCTTTTTCAGGCCATAAAACTCCCTACAGAGAAGGGATTTATGGTAGGTTTACTCTAGGTCTCTCTCCTTGGAGTAAAAGACTCCTCAAAGAGAATTTATGTCAATTCTTATTTCTCAGAAGTTTCTGCATTTAGTCAGATAAGGGAAGTTTGGAGAAGGCTTTTTTTCTTGCATCTGTTGAACCTCAAATGTCTTAGGCTTAAAATAATCTTCATACCAACTCCGGGTTCCAAGAGAAGCCTAACAGTTTCTAAGAGATCAAGACAGAAGCAACAATACTCCTTCCCAGTGAATGTCACAAGACATGCAACCTCATTTCTGTCACATTCTGTTAGTGGAATTGAGTCTCAGGGCCTGCCCAGAATACCAGGAGCTGTAGTTCATGGAGCTCTCTTTGGAGACTAGTACTGCCCTCCCTGAGACTCGGTTTCTGCCTCTGTTAAATGGGCTAAGATTACAACATGTTTGTGAGACTCACATGGAATAGATGTAAAAAATAAAAGGAAAATATTGCATTTCTACTGCAAAGCATTAGGTAGCCTGAGTCTAACTTTTCCACTATCATACCCATTTTCTGAATTTTGTGTGTGGGATTTTATTTACATATAACAAAATTGGAATTATATACTATTTTAATATATTGCAGAATTTTATATATGTAATTACATATACATATATACATACATATGTGTGTATAATACACACACACACACACACACACACACACACACACACACACACCCTAAGGTGTTTATTGTATGTAATGAATGACTTCTTTCTATGCATCTAGAATGGTACTAGCTAAATTCCATCCTTGGGAGAGTTAAGAAAATAGTCACTCAGTTTTTTGTAGGACTTAATTCTGCCGCAGAATCTCATTCTAGAAAGGCTCGTCTAAAAGGTTGAAATCACTTTGTTAAAGCTAATCTAGCTCTTATAATACCATCCCTTTAAGATAGTATAGTGCCTACATACTAAAAAATCAGTGTGTAGAAATGCAGAGAAGATAAATTGAATTTAAAGATGAAGTAACAGAAACATGTTCTCCCTGACTACACACCTTCACCCAGTAGAAGTACACCATCCCCATGCCCACACTTGTGCGCACGCACACACACAGACACAGACACACAAATGAGGGAGGAGAAACGTACTCAAGGATGCATAGAATCAAGTCAAGTGTGCATTGATATACTAGCTTCCACATATCTCCTCCAGTTGTTTGACTCATTCCTTAAGAAGCTCAAGGGCTGAGATTCCATTGCTTCTTAGAATTCTCCTGCAGAATCCTCTTACCTTTGTGAGAAAACTCAGCAGCATGAGATATGTCCTAGCCTGCAACCTTAAGACTTGTCAGTCATATGGAGACTCCCATGAGACCATTTTCTATCACATTCTTTACTTGAGAAGTTGTATAAATTTTACTGCTTAAATATAGCAAAGCAAGATTTCTGTGATACCAGATACTTGATTTGACAGGATTTTTAAATTTACCAGCCAGATATTTTAGATTCCTGGAAGAAGTCTTAAAAAATTAAGCCCTTCAAAATTTTAAGAAGTTAAAATTCTATGTCTCTTTGGTAAGGTGTTTATCTGACACAGTCTATGAACTGTGCTCTGCTAAGATGTTGGTGGCATAAGCATTTTTCACACAAAACACAGATGAGATTCTTAGTGAGTAGTACTAACATCTCTCCTTAATGACACCTGTGAAAGCTAAAATGGCTGGGTGTTACAGTACATATTTGCTACTTTTTACTAAAGAACCAGCTGTCCATGATGTTCAGGGGTTTTCCCATAGCATAGGTTTAAATTTTTTTTTTTCTTAAAGTCTAAAATAATGTTCTATTGTATTATTTCCTTAAGGAATAGTGCATGAGTGGAATTAGTACTATATTTCCATAACTGCAGAGAAATTCAGGAATGATGTAATTATCCTGCACCACTTAGACATAAGCATTTTGTCTGAAATCGTCTAGATGGTTTCAGTGATTCATGATAGTCCTTTAGTTGTGGGAATTTGTTCTGTGGGTGGACATCTGGACAAATGCAAACATTTATCCAAATGCAGACCATCAAAATAAGACTGAAAATCAGTGTGTAGATAATGCAGAGAAGATGAGATTGCTCTACAACCAAATATCCAGAATTCTCAAGGGCTTGATTTTCATTTCACTATGCCAGAAGAAAAAAATACTGTTCCTCTTGCAAGAAATGGTGGCAAGTGAAATTGAAGCAATTAAGAATCATCAGGTATTTGGGTCAAGTTAGTTAATATATTTTCCTCATATCTTAGGTATATATAGGAGGGATAAGAGGCCACAGTTAACCAGTCAAGTTAGAGGAAGCATTACCTGAGGAAAAAGGAATGATTGGTTGCTGTGGAAGTCTCGGTGTTACGAGGAGGTCAGAGGCTATGTTGGTCAAGAAAAATGCAGTTGTTTTAGGTAAAGTTGATTGTTCTCCTGACACTGAAATTGTCAAATTGTGCTCTGCATTATTTGGGGCTACTCTTGGAGATCTGGTGAGAGCCTGGCAGCTGGTGTTAGAAACGCAAAGGCTGTTTCATCAGGAGACTTTATTGACTTTTAGAAGCTTCCTGGGGACAATTCCAGATGGCCCACTTAGCAGGAAAGTCATTTATTTGTAGCTCCAAACACTTGCGAGAATGCCTAATAGCCTCATGAACAGGACCAGAAGCTCATAATTGTTCCCTTGTGGTCAATCTACAAGCCATATTAACTCTTTCAGTCTAAAAGGGTACCTTTAGGAATCAGGTTTCTCATATTGCTTATTATAAATTCATCAGGTTGGATTTTAAATTAATGAAATTAATTCAGTGGGGAAGTTGGTTTAACAAGATGAGAAGCTCTGAGTCAAGGACTTCTTAAGCTGGGTCATGTTCTGCCTGGTGTGGGATCCAGCCCCAGCCAGACCTGCTCTTTCAGACATTCTAGATGTCTAAATAGAAGAGGTTATAATTCCAGGAGGTTAACACATAAAACTGGGTGGAAATTGTTAGGAGACGCGGACTATTCTGAGAGAGGCTGAGGTTCACAGGAAGGGTTAGGGGTTTTGTGGAGAATGAGGAGGGGCTTGAACACTAGAACAAAAGGGAGCATTAAAGACATATGATATAGCAGAAAGAATGCAATATCTGTGACTTAGAGCATATTAACCACTTTTATTTTTAGTCTATTTATTAATTAGTGAGATGCTCAGTTTCACTCAACCATAGGGTGCCTAGGCATCATGTTGTGGGAACAGTGTTGGATAGGGGCTTCAAGAGGTAGCCAGCGTCCAGATCACAAAAGTCCTTGTAGGCTACCTAAAGAGTTTTCCTCTCTTTTCTTTCTCTCTTCCTTCCTCCCTTCCTTTTTATTTTTATTTTTTGGCAGACAATGGGAAGTAAGTAGAAGTCTTTAAAGAGGGCAGTAGAATCAATAGGTTTGCTGTATGTGGAAGCACACACTGATGATGACAGTTGATGGAAGAGGCAGAACCTGTTGCTAAGGAGATGAGAAGCTGATGCAATAGCCCTGATGAAAGACTGTGAGGGATAGACTATGGCAGTAGGAATGGAGATGAGAGGCCAATTTGTTCACTAATTCAACAGATATTTGTGGAGTACCTATTATGAGCTAGGTGATGAATGTTGTATATTAGGAATGCAGAGATGAATAAAACAGAGCAGTTACTTGATCTCAAGGAGTTTATATTTTAGTGAGAAAGACAACAATAATTGCCCAAATTAATGATAATATTCTTTCAGCTAGAGAGAAGTACTTTAAAGAAAATAAAACTGGGTGTCATGGGAGAGTGACTGTGCTAGGGGAACCTCTAAGAAGGAAGTGACATTAGATCTAGGACGTGATTGACAAGAAGAAATGAGTCATGTGATCTAGGGGAAGAGCATTTCGGGCTCAATGTAAAGTGGAACAGCCAATGTAAAGAGACTAAGGATCTAGAAGTGTGGGAGGGAGAGTCAGAGTGGCTGGAACAGGTGATGGAGGAAGAAAGAATGGTAGGTAATGGGGCTGAAAAGGAAGATTTGAAAGCTATTGTGGAATTTAGATTCTAAGCAATGGGAGTGACGTAATCTGGCTTACAGCTTTAAAATGTCACTGATTGCTGTGTGGAAACACAGAAGCCGGTTATGCGGCTATTTCAGTAGCCCAGATGAGAGATACTGGTGGCTTAGATCAAGGTGGTAATCATGAAGATAGAAAGAAGTGTTGAAAGTCAGGATATGAAAGATACTGCAGACCCTCAGCTTTTGAGAGAAAGGTATTCAGAAAATTCTTCACAAATCCTTAAATATGAAAATATCACTATAGCATATGATCAAACAAATGGGAAAATCATGTCAACCTTTTAGTCCCTCAATGAGATTACTTCTTATGCCATATTGAGTAGAGAACAGTAAAACCCCAGTGGAATATGTATGCCCAAGACCAACACAGACGGCTGTACATATATATAACAGAAAACATTATTTACAGCCACAGTTACCTTTGAAGGAAGTGTTTATTAAAAGGAAGAATCTTGTCTGCTTGATGGTTCTGATTGGAAAAGTCTGCACTTAGGATGACTTATCTCATCATAGAGTAATTGAGACCCACCCCTCCCTGTTAATTCCTGGCTGTCTTCCACACGCATGTGTAAAGATACATGATACTTTTTTGGGGAAGAAAAACTTTCCCTCTACCAACTTAATTCCAGTGATTGGGGTAGGGGGTCGGGGGTGCAAATTAACTGGCAGTGGGCATATTACCAGGAGAAAAGTGTATTATGTATGTGAGAACATTCAGATCAAGAGGCTTCCTGAACAACTGGAGATAAGGGTTTATATGCCAACTTAATAGGGGAAAGGGAGTGGGGAGAAAGGACTTCTATGGAAAAACAAATGGGCTTTCAGAAAGACAAATGGGCTTTTAGAACAAATGGAAAGTATGATAATCTGTGATAATGTTTGCTTATGCAGCCTCTCTATCCCAGTGTGAGTGGTCATCTTGTTACTGGAGAGGGGATGTACTTACGGCAACCTCTAAGAAGATTCTGCCCTTAGATAAGAGAAGCTCTGACAAAGCTTCTTTCTGCATCTGCTATATCTCAAACGTCTTCAGTTTAAAATAATCTTCAAACCAACTCTGGGATCCGAGTAGGTTCCCACACTTTTTTGTTGTTGTTGTTGTTTTGTTTTGTTTTTATAAATTTATGTATTTATTTATTTATGTTTGGCTGCTTTGGGTCTTCGTTGCTGTGTGCGGGCTTTCTCTAATTGCGGCACGTGGGGGCTACTCTTCGTTGCGGTGTGCGGGCTTCTCATTGCGGTGGCTTCTCTTGTTGTGGAGCACGGGCTCTAGGCGCGCGGGCTTCAGTAGTTGTGGCTCGCGGGCTCTAGAGCGCAGGCTCAGTAGCTGTGGCCCACGGGCTTAGTTGCTCCGCGGCATGTGAGATCTTCCCGGACCAGGGCTCGAACCCGTGTTCCCTGCATTGGCAGGCAGATTCTTAACCACTGCACCACCAGGGAAGCCCCCCACACTTTATTTTAATGAAGGTCAGTGAAGAAACTCTGTGTCTCCTTTGGATCTATACGTATGAGACCAAGAACAGACATGCAGAAGCAGAGATGAAGAGCAGAAGCAGCCCTGGGAATCTGATCCTTCTAGGAGTGCTTGAAAATCTCAGTGCAGTTTGGACTTCCTCAGGAGGTGGAATTGAAGGCGTGAGCCAACCTTCTAGACAGTAAGGTGCACAGAGAGCCCTTTCTCATTACTGACATTAACACCTCTGCCCTCAACTAATTTACCAAAATTTGCCTAAGTACTTACGTGTAACAAGTGCTACAGGGATGAGTAAAGAAGTATAAGGTGTGGAGTGGTTGTCTTGTGACTCATAACCTGACTCAGCCACTTATATGGGATCTTGAACAAATTATTCCACCTCTCTGAGTCTCAATTTCTTCATCATCTATATAAAATAAGCAACATAATTCTTCTTTTGAGAGTATATGAGATATTAGAGATCTTATATATGTTATTTCATTTGTCCTTTCAGTAATATGTTATTGTGGAGAGCCTGTGACACTTGTTAACACTTAACAAACAAAAAAGCCTTAAGAGATTAAGAAACTTATCTAAGATTGCATAGAAGGAAAGTGACAAAGGCAAAATCAGAATCCAATTCTGTCAGAATCCAAATTCCATCTCTTTACCACTACATTATACCACCTTAATACACAGTAAAGTTGCTATAAATTAGATTAAATTAAATTAAATATAAATAAATGGGCCAATATAGTTTCTGGCACATAGAGGCCACTCAACAAATGGTAGCTATTTTATAATTGTTTAATCATAAAAAATAAAATAATGTCCACAAGGCTTTTTTTGTTCTAGTGCTCTCTGGCTATGACATCTGACCTTTTGGACATTAAATCTCATAACATAAATTACAAACACACACATGATGAATTAAATGAAGATGCTCACATTATGTGGTTATAATGAGCTTCCTTCATGAAGGAGATAGAAACTGAGCTGGGGCGAATTTGCATGGTGCTTAAATGGTTAATAGAATTTCCCTATGTACCTCATTTACAATAGAGATTAGTTTAGACACTTGGGTGAATATGACTCATTTAAATGCTCAAACCATGAATCATTCAGAGTAGCATTGTGGGTAATTTTAATGAAACAACTTTAAGGTCTTCATTCCTTTGTTAACTGCTTCTATTGAATTTAAACAAAAGTCCCATTTCATTCCAAATTTAAATCCAAAAGAGATTTGATCTTTTCTTCCTGCCATTTTGCAACCCATGTAATTTCTAACAAGTGCCTGGAATTAAGATGTGAGTCAGATCAGAAAACTGCATTTGAAACTGAATGGAATACTAAAGCAGAATGGGGATGAAGGGGAGATTTTAGAGTGATGTATCCAGTTGAAACCATTTGATCTGGCCTTCCTCAATTCCTGAGACCTCCTATACCCCCAGTGACTTACAGAACCGCTAATGTTCCACTACACAGTGAAGTTAGAAAAAAAAAATAATTAAAAAAATCAAAGCATCAAAAGTGGCTCCCCCATGAAGACCAGTATGTAAATATTAATATCAGATTTATTCATAAAGCTCCAAACTGGAAACCATCCAAATGTCTATCCACTGGTAAATGAATATACAAATTGTGGTACATCCATACAATGGAATGCGACACAGCAATTAAAGGAAAAAACTGCTGATACCAGTAATAACAAGATTGAGGCCCCAAAGCTTAACACTAAGAAGAAGCCAGGCACAAAAGGCCATTGTATACCGTATGATTCCATTTATATGATATTCTGGCAAAGAAAAAATGGAAGGGCAGAAATCAGTTGTTACCAGGGGTCAGGACTGGGGTGAGAATTGACAGGAAAGAGGGAGAGGGAAATGTGGGGGCTGGAAATTGTATTACAATTGACCCTTGAATTACATAGGTTTGAACTTCGAGGGTCCACTTATCTGTGAATTATTTTCGATATATATATAGTTGGCCCTCTGCATTACTGAATTTCACGTCTGCAGAGTCAGTCAACCGAGGACAAAAATTTCTATCCATGGTTGATTCAATCCATGATGTGAAACCCATGTATATGTATATGGAGGGCTAATTGTCTTCATTGTACCACACCATTTTATATAAGGGACTTGAACATCCACGGGTTCTGGTATATGAGGAGGTTCCTGGGTTTAATCCCCCACAGATACTGAAAGATAGCTGTAGTTTCCGTGGGCTGCCGTAACAAAAGAATCACAAACTGAACAGTTTAAGTAGCAGAAATACACTGTATGGTCTCATAGTTCTGGATTCTAGAAGTCTTAAATGTCTGAAAGCAAAGTGTTGGTGGGATTGGTTCCTTTTGACAGCTGAGAAAGAGAATCTGTTCCAGGCCTCCCTCCTAGTTTCTGGTGGTTTGCTGGCAATCTCTGGTGTTCCTTGCCTTGTAGATGATGCATCACCCTGATCACAGCCTTTATCTTCACACGGTGTTCTCTTTGTCTGTGTTTGGGTCCAAATCTTCCATTTTTATAGACATCAGTCATATTGGTTTAGGGGCCCACCCTACCCCAGTATGACCTCATGTTAACCTCACTTATTGCATCTGCAGTAACCTTATTTCCAAATGAGGTCACATACTGAGATCCTGGGGGTTAGGATTTCAACATATGAATTTTGGGGTGTGAAAGTGTTCAGAGTATGCCACGCCAATATATTCCACTGTGGCATAAGGGTTATTTTGAGATAAAGCAATTGAGAAAAAGCAGACACAGGACACACTCTCTTGCCTTCCCTGTGTGGACCTAAAAGCAGTATATAAATTCTCCTTGTAAAGGTGTTTTCCCTCCACTTCTCATACCAAGGAGGGAATAACAACCTTATTACCAGAGATGAGTTGGCACCGAGGGATCTACATAGCAAACCTTACTAAAAACCCTTATCTTCCATTAGTTTCCCCCATATATTTACCTTTCCACAGTTTTCCACCCTTAGAGCCTAAAACTCTTTTCCTTTGTCTTGTCACTTTTTATTGGTTTTTGTTAAGATGCTGTATGAGCCTGAGTTCTAACCATGCCTTTGAATTACTCATCCCTGAACTCTCTCCTGCATGGTGTGCAAGCACATACTAATGCTGTTTTTCTCCTGTTAATCTGTGTTTCATCAATCTAATTTCCAGGTCCCCCTGGAGAACCTAGAAGAGTTGAGGAGAAGGCTTTTTTTCCTCCCTTAGAGGGGACACAATTCAACCCATAACAGAAATATTCTCCATGCATACTCCATGGTGTATATATCTGTCAAATCTCATAAAACTGAAACCTCTAGGTGGCTTTTCAGGGAGCTCCAAGGAGCTCCAGTTCTTTATGTCTCAGCACAGAAAGAATTCAGCCAGAGGCAAAGTGATAGATAAGAAGTGATTTATTAGAATAGGACCCTTGTGAAGCTTATAAGCGGGTGGGCGAAAGGGTACACGCCCTGAAACTTAGTGGGCTACAATTTTATAATCAAAGGAAAATTGGGGAAGGGGAGAAGACCACCTTCTTCCTCCTTCTCGAGTAGACTTCACACTTCCATCATCAGCTCCTCCTCCACGTCAGGTGGGGCAGTTTTCTTGTCCCTACATGGTCAAGCGAGAACTGTCATGGCACAATGGAAATGAGCAAAAACGCAGTAACTTATGCTAAAAATGGCAAATCATTTCAGGTTTTGGTATAATGTCACCCTTTCCTTATATTTTTGTTTTTAATGTGCCCAGAGGAGCATGTCCTAGGAATCATTAACTTATTGAGCTCACTGGGCAGGATGTGGGTCTCTCGCCATCATTGTTTTATTGTTTTGGGGGCGTGTCTCATGCTTCTGTTGCATTGTTTTGTTGCTAAGCAAGCCTGCTTGGTTTTGTGGTTAAGCAAACCTGCTTTCTTGAGTGATCATTAACTTACAGGAGTCTTCCATACTTTTTTCTGTACTTACAATCCCCTAGTGGGATTAACTATTTAATTACCTACTTTGTCCTTTTACTCTGTCCCTATCAAAACTCTTCAGGTAAAAAGGTAAATCATACCTCAATAAACTTGACTTTTAACTTACACACTGATAGAGCTCACTTTTTAAAAAAGTGTCTCAGGTCCCCATTATTTCTTGCCTAGACAACTTCAGGGGCTGCAAGCTGATCTCTGTCTCCTAAATATTGTCATTCTTGTTCTATATCCAAGTCACTTCTCTGCCTAATACTTCTTTAGCTGCCAATTGTCCTCAGCATAAAGAAGGATGCTTCTGCTTCCTAATTCTCTAATCTTATCTCTTGTTGCTTCCAGAGTTAACACATTCATTCTACTTGCTGCTACCTCTAACACACACACACAGTTTGTTAGGAAGAAAAAGCTTTTTCTTCTTTTCTTTAGGTTCAGTGCCTGGCGCCTGTGAATTAAATTGACAAAAGACAGATTAACAGAAGAAAAGGTTTATTCATATGCACATGAAAGCCAACAAAATAAATAGCTGGCTAGTTAAATGGTTAAAGTTGAAGCTTTACATACCTGACTAAGTAGGAGAAAGGGAGGAGGGGAGAAATAGCTTCCATGGGAAGAAAAAATAGGTTTCTTTAGGAAAGACAAATGGGTGTTTATGTTATTGAACTCAGGTCCTGCTGCTGGCAGCTTGAAAATCTATACCCATTACCGAAGGGGAAACTAGGGAAGAGATCTGGTCATCTGTTAATTACTTATTCTTCATTTCTACTTCTTTAATCTAAGGAAAGAACCAACAGGTTAGGCAAGGCATTGTGTGCATTCAGTGGAGCGTAAGTCAGAAGTTTGGTTAAACTACCTGGTGATCTCATCCCTATAATTAGGTTCTTTTAAGGTCAGAGGGGAACAGAGATAGGCAATGAGGAAAGGGACAAAAGAGCTGCTTTCATTTAGAAGAACAAATGAGAGATAAGAAGTTTGTGATAATGTTTGTCTATGCAGGTATGAGTGGTTTTTCCATCTTCTTTGGGGCCATAAAATTCACCACAGAGAAGGGATTTATGGTAGCTTTACTCTTGGTTTCTCTCCTGGGAGGAGAAGCCTCCTCGAAGAGAGAATTTATGTCAATCCTCATTTCTCAGAAGCTTCTGCTTTTAGTCAGATAAGGGAAGTTTGGAGGCTTTTTCCTGCATCTGTTGAATTTCAAATGTCTTTAGTTTATAGAATCTATACCAACTCTGTAGTTCTGAGCGGGTCTTCACAACACATACAGCTGTTTCTTGCCTCAGTGCTTTTGCTTTTGAATGTCCATCTCTGCTGGAATGTCCTTCTCTCCTCTTTCTCTGACCAAATCCTACTTACTATTTAAATCCTAACTTTCTTGGACATCCCAACCTACTCCCACCCTCAGGCTGACCTAAGTGCTTTCTTTCCCCTGGAATCCCCGACACCCTGGGCAAAGTTTCACTGGTGCATCATTACCACTGTTTGATAACTGTCTACTTATGTGTCTTTAGACTGAGCTGTCCGGTGAGTGTACCCAATGTCTCTGCCCACCTCTGACATCAGCTCCAAGCTTGGACTCTTCTTGAGCTGCTGGCATGCCACCTCTGACTCTATGTTCCTTTCCTTTTTCTGCCCCAGGCTCTTCTGCTGAAACCATCTGAAAGGAATGTCCTGGGGAAACTCTCAACCAATAGGGGAAGGGAGACAGTGAATGAAAGTTTTCTCCCTCCCTCTCACATTCCCTGTTCCCCACATGCCCTCCACTTCTCTTTAGTTGGCCGGTCTGGGTCTGGGAGACATTCTGTATGCAATACTGTTTAAGGAATGGACACATTTCTTCATAAAAATGGATAGAACAGCAAACTACATGGACGCATTTTGGCTTTTGTTCCTTTCCTGTCTCACTCACCTTTCCCTCTCCCCTCAAATCCTGCAATCCTGACATCACATCCCAGATAAGTACTCCACCCACATCATTGTTTCTGGCTGTGTTTTGGGGGAACCCAAACTGAGACAAGAGTATTTATTCATTTGTTTGTTTATTTATTTTTGTGATAGTAATTTCCTTTTTTTCTCTTTTTATTTTGAAATAATTCCAAACTTACACAAAAGTTATACTAAAAGAGTGGTGCAAAATAACTCCCACATTCTCTCTTCCCAGAGAGTCAGTCACATTTCACCTATCTTCTCAATGGTGTTCTTTATTGTAAAATCATCCAATGCAGGATCATGCATCACACCCATGTGATGTCTTTTGAGTCTCTTTCAAACTAGAGCAGTTCCCAATTTCCCTTCACTATCATGGCCTTAGCTTTTTTGGATACACAAGGCCATTTTATAGGCTGCCACTCACTTTGGGTTTGCCTGATGGTTCCTCATATTTAGACTCAGGTTATGCACCTTTGGCTGGAATACCGCAGAAGTGGACCTGTGTTCTTCTCATTGCATCTTATCAGGTGGCACACTGTATCTCATTACCTGTGGTATTCACTTTATTTGGTTAAAATGGTGTCTGCCTTGTTTCTCCAGCATAAAGTTACTTTTCTCCCTTTTCTAATTAATAAAATATTTTGTGAGGAGATACTCTGAAAGGGCGCTGGCAAGGCTGGCTTCATGGCTATACCACCTGTGCAGCTGCACTGGGTTCTGTGTTTAGAAAGTCCCAGGCCTGGTTTCCTTCTTGCATATTTCCCATGAAAAAGGAAGGAAGGGAGGGAGGGAAGGGAAGGGGAGGGAAGGGGAGGGAGATGACAGAGCGGAGTCAAGAGGAATAAATTTAATTTTTCAAATTTTTTTATTGCGGTAACATACATATAAAATTTACTGTCTTAACTATTTTTTTTTAAACATCTTTATTGAAGTATAATTGCCTTACAATGGTGTGTTAGCTTCTGCTTTATAACAAAGTGAATCAGTTATACATATACAATATGTTCCCATTTCTCTTCCCTCTTGCATCTCCCTCCCTCCCACCCTCCCCATCCCACCCCTCTAGCTGGTCACAAAGCACCGAGCTGATCTCCCTGTGCTATGCGGCTGCTTCCCACTAGCTATCTATTTTACATTTGGTAGTGTATATATGTCCATGACACTCTCTTACCCTGTCACATCTCACCCCACCCCCTCCCCATATCCTCAAGTCCATTCTCTAGTAGGTCTGTGTCTTTATTCCCGTCTTGCCACTAGGTTCTTCATGGCCTTTTTTTTTTTTTTTTCCCTTAGATTCCGTATATATGTGTTAGCATACTGTATTTGTTTTTCTCTTTCTGACTTACTTCACTCTGTATGACAGACTCTAACTCCATCCACCTCATTACAAATACCTCCATTTCATTTCTTTTTATGGCTGAGTAATATTCCATTGTATATATGTGCCACATCTTCTTTATCCATTCATCTGTCGATGGACATTTAGGTTGCTTCCATGTCCTGGCTATTGTAAATAGAGCTGCAATGAACATTTTGGTACATGACTGTTTTTGAAGTATGGTTTTCTCAGGGTATATGCCCAGTAGTGGGATTGCTGGGTCGTATGGTAGTTCTATTTGTAGTTTTTTAAGGAACCTCCATACTGTTCTCCATAGTGGCTGTATCAGTTTACATTCCCACCAACAGTGCAAGAGTGTTCCCTTTCCTCCACACCCTCTCCAGCATTTATTGTTTCTAGATTTTTTGATGATGGCCATTCTGACTGGTGTGAGATGATATCTCATTGTAGTTTTGATTTGCATTTCTCTAATG
The DNA here is from genome assembly GCF_965194805.1 of Balaenoptera borealis. NCBI lineage: Eukaryota > Metazoa > Chordata > Mammalia > Artiodactyla > Balaenopteridae > Balaenoptera > Balaenoptera borealis. The sequence goes on from NC_138877.1 coordinate 11,445,690, forward strand.
ATTAATGATGTTGAGCATTCTTTCATGTGTCTGTAGGCCATCTGTATATCTTCTTTGGAGAAATGTCTATTTAGGTCTTCTGCCCATTTTTGGATTGGGTTGTTCGTTTTTTTGTTATTGAGCTGCATGAGCTGCTTGTAAATCTTGGAGATTAATCCTTTGTCAGTTGCTTCATTTGCAAATATTTTCTCCCATTCTGAGGGTTGTCTTTTGGTCTTGTTTATGGTTTCCTTTGCTGTGCAAAAGCTTTTAAGTTTCATTAGGTCCCATTTGTTTGTGTTCTTCTTTCCATTTCTCTGGGAGCTGGGTCAAAAAGAATCTTGCTGTGATGTATGTCATAGAGTGTTCTGCCTATGTTTTCCTCTAAGAGTTTGATAGTGTCTGGCCTTACACTTAGGTCTTTAATCCATTTTGAGTTTATTTTTGTGCATGGTGTCAGGGAGTGTTCTAATTTCATACTTTTACATGTACCTGTCCAATTTTCCCAGCACCACTTATTGAAGAGGCTGTCTTTTCTCCACTGTATATGCTTGCCTCCTTTATCAAAGATAAGGTGACCATATGTGTGTGGGTTTATCTCTGGGCTTTCTATCCTGTTCCATTGATCTATATTTCTGTTTTTGTGCTAGTACCAAACTGTCTTGATTACTGAAGCTTTGTAATATAGTCTGAAGTCAGGGAGCCTGATTCCCCCAGCTCCATTTTTTGTTCTCAAGATTGCTTTGGCTATTCGGGGTCTTTTGTGTTTCCATACAAATTGTGAAATTTTTTGTTCTAGTTCTGTGAAAAATGCCCGTGGTAGTTTGATAGGGATTGCATTGAATCTGTAGATGGCTTTGGGTAGTAGAGTCATTTTCACAATGTTGATTCTTCCAATCCAGGAACATGGTATATCTCTCCATCTATTTGTATCATCTTTAATTTCTTTCATCAGTGTCTTATAATTTTCTGCATACAGGTCTTTTGTCTCCTTAGGTAGGTTTATTCCTAGATATTTTATTCTTTTTGTTGCAGTGGTAAACGGGAGTGTTTTCTTAATTTCACTTTCAGATTTTTCGTCATTAGTGTATAGAAATGCAAGAGATTTCTGTGCATTAATTTTGTATCCTGCTACTTTACCAAATTCATTGATTAGCTCTAGTAGTTTTCTGGTAGAAGTTTTAGGATTCTCTATGTATAGTATAATGTCATCTGCAAATAGTGACAGCTTTACTTCTTCTTTTCCGATTTGGATTCCTTTTATTTCTTTGTCTTCTCTGATTGCTGTGGCTAACACTTCCAAAACTATGTTGAATAATAGTGGTGAGAGTGGGCAACCTTGTCTTGTTCCTGATCTTAGTGGAAATGGTTTCAGTTTTTCACCATTGAGGACAATGTTGGCTGTGGGTTTGTCATATATGGCCTTTATTATGTTGAGGAAAGTTCCCTCTATGCCTACTTTCTGCAGGGCTTTTATCATAAATGGGTGTTGAATTTTGTCGAAAGCTTTCTCTGCATCTATTGAGATAATCATATGGTTTTTCTCCTTCAATTTTTTAATATGGTGTATCACATTGATTGATTTGCGTATATTGAAGAATCCTTGCATTCCTGGGATAAACCCCACTTGATCATGGTGTATGATCCTTTTAATGTGCTGTTGGATTCTGTTTGCGAGTATTTTGTTGAGGATTTTTGCATCTATGTTGATCAGTGATATTGGCCTGTAGTTTTCTTTCTTTGTGACATCTTTGTCTGGTTTTGGTATCAGGGTGATGGTGGCCTCGTAGAATGAGTTTGGGAGTGTTCCTCCCTCTGCAATATTTTGGAAGAGTTTGAGAAGGATAGGTGTTAGCTCTTCTCTAAATGTTTGATAGAATTCGCCTGTGAAGCCATCTGGTCCTGGGCTTTTGTTTGTTGGAAGGTTTTTAATCACAGTTTCAATTTCAGTGCTTGTGATTGGTCTGTTCATATTTTCTATTTCTTCCTGGTTCAGTCTCGGCAGTTTGTGCATTTCTAAGAATCTGTCCATTTCTTCCAGGTTGTCCATTTTATTGGCATAGAGTTGCTTGTAGTAATCTCTCATGATCTTTTGTATTTCTGCAGTGTCAGTGGTTACTTCTCCTTTTTCATTTCTAATTCTATTGATTTGAGTCTTCTCCCTTTTTCTCTTGATGAGTCTGGCTAATGGTTTGTCAATTTTGTTTATCTTCTCAAAGAACCAGCTTTTAGTTTCATTGATTTTTGCTATTGTTTCCTTCATTTCTTTTTCATTTATTTCTGACCTGATCTTTATGATTTCTTTCCTTCTGCTGGCTTTGGGGTTTTTTTGTTCTTCTTTCTCTAATTGCTTTAGGTGCAAGGTTAGGTTGTTTATTCGAGATGTTTCCTGTTTCTTGAGGTAGGCTTGTATTGCTATAAACTTCCCTCTTAGCACTGCTTTTGCTGCGTCCCATAGGTTTTGGGTCGTCGTATCTCCATTGTCATTTGCTTCTAGGTATTTTTTGATTTCCCCTTTGATTTCTTCAGTGATCACTTCGTTATTAAGTAGTGTATTGTGTAGCCTCCATGTGTTTGTATTTTTTACAGATCTTTTCCTAATTGATATCTAGTCTCATAGCGTTGTGGTCGGAAAAGATACTTGATATGATTTCAGTTTTCTTAAATTTACCAGGGCTTGATTTGTGACCCACGATATGATCTATCCTGGAGAATGTTCCATGAGCACTTGAGAAAAATATGTATTCTGTTGTTTTTGGGTGGAATGTCCTATAAATATCAATTAAGTCCATCTTGTTTAATGTATCATTTAAAGCTTGTGTTTCCGTATTTATTTTCATTTTGGATGATCTGTCCATTGGTGAAAGTGGGGTGTTAAAGTCCCCTACTATGATTGTGTTGCTGTCGATTTCCCCTTTTATGGCTGTTAGTATTTGCCTTATGTATTGAGGTGCTCCTATGTTGGGTGCATAAATATTTACAATTGTTATACCTTCCTCTTGGATCGATCCCTTGATCATTATATAGTGTCCTTCTTTGTCTCTTGTAATAGTCTTTATTTTAAAGTCTATTTTGTCTGATATGAGAATTGCTACTCCAGCTTTCTTTTGGTTTCCATTTGCATGGAATATCTTTTTCCATCCCCTCACTTTCAGTCTGTATGTGTCTCTAGGTCTGAAGTGAGTCCCTTGTAGACAGCATATATATGGGTCTTGTTTTTGTATCCATTCAGCCAGCCTGTGTCTTTTGGTGGGAGCATTTAATCCATTTACATTCAAGGTAATTATTGATATGTATGTTCCTATTCCCATTTTGTTAAATGTTTTGGGTTTGTTATTGTAGGTGTTTTCCTTCTCTTGTGTTTCTTGCCTAGAGAAGTTCCTTTAGCATTTGTTGTAAAGCTGGTTTGGTGGTGCTGAACTCTCTCAGCTTTTGCTTGTCTGTAAAGGTTTTAATTTCTCCATCACATCTGAATGAGATCCTTGCTGGGTAGAGTAATCTTGGTTGTAGGTTTTTCTCCTTCATGACTTTAAGTATATCCTGCCACTCCCTTCTGGCTTGCAGAGTTTCTGCTGAAAGATCAGATGTTAACCTTATGGGGATTCCCTTGTGTGTTATTTGTTGTTTTTCCCTTGCTGCTTTTAATATGTTTTCCTTATATTTAATTTTTGACAGTTTGATTAATATGTGTCTTGGCGTGTTTCTCCTTGGGTTTATCCTGTATGGGACTCTCTGTGCTTCCAGGACTTGATTAACTATTTCCTTTCCCATATTAGGGAAGTTTTCAACTATAATCTCTTCAAATATTTTCTCAGTCCCTTTCTTTTTCTCTTCTTCTTCTGGGACCCCTATAATTCGAATGTTGGTGCGTTTAATGTTGTCCCAGAGGTCTCTGAGACTGTCCTCAGTTCTTTTCATTCTTTTTTCTTTATCCTGCTCTGCAGTAGTTATTTCCACCATTTTATCTTCCAGGTCACTTATCCTTTCTTCTGCCTCAGTTATTCTGCTATTGATCCCATCTAGAGTATTTTTAATTTCATTTATTGTGTTTTTCATCATTGCTTGGTTCCTCTTTAGTTCTTCTACGTCCTTGTTAAATGTTTCTTGCATTTTGTCTATTCTATTTCCAAGATTTTGGATCATCCTTACTATCATTATTCTGAATTCTTTTTCAGGTAGACTACCTATTTCCTCTTCATTTGTTAAGTCTGGTGTGTTTTGACCCTGCTCCTTCATCTGCTGTGTGTTTTTCTGTCATCTCATTTTGCTTATCTTACTGTGTTTGGGGTCTCCTTTTCACAGGCTGCAGGTTCGTAGTTCCCATTGTTTTTGGTATCTGTCCCCAGTGGCTAAGGTTGGTTCAGTGGGTTGTGTAGGCTTCCTGGTGGAGGGAACTAGTGCCTGAGCTCTGGTGGATGAGGCTGGATCTCGTCTTTCTGGTGGGCACGTCCACGTCTGGTGGTGTATTTTGGGGTGTCTGTGGCCTTATTATGATTTTAGGCAGCCTCTCTGCTAATGGATGGGGCTGTGTTCCTGTCTTGCTAGTTGTTTGGCATAGGGTGTCCAGCACTGTAGCTTGCTGGTCGTTGAGTGAAGCTGGGTCTTGATGTTGAGATGGAGATCTCTGAGAGATTTTTGCCGTTTGGTATTACATGGAGCTGGGAGGTCTCTTGTGGACCAGTGTCCTGAAGTTGGCTCTCCCACCTCAGAGGCACGGCCCTGATGCCTGGCTGGAGCACCAAGAGCCTTTCGTCCACACGGCTCAGAGTAAAAGGGAGAAAAAATAGAAAGAAAGAAAGAGGCTATAATATAGTGAAGTAAAATAAAGCTATTATAAAGCAAAGCTATACAGACAAAATCTCCCCCAGAAGCATATACATATACACTCACAAAAAAAGGAAAAGGGGAAAAATTAATATATCCTGCTCCCAAAGTCCACCTCCTGAATTTGGGATGATTCGTTGTCTATTCAGGTATTCAACAGATGCAGGCACATCAAGTTGTTTGTGGAGTTTTAATCCGCTGCTTCTGAGGCTGCTGGGAGAGATTTCCCCTTCTCTTCTCTGTTCACACAGCTCCTGGGGTTCAGCTTTGGATTTGGACCTGCCTCTGCGTGTAGGTCGCCTGAGGGCGTCTGTTCCCCGCCCAGACAGGACGGGGTTAAAGAAGCAGCTGCTTCGGGGGCTCTGGCTCACTCAGGCCGGGGGGAGGAAGGGGTACAGAGGAGGCGGGGTGAGCCTGCGGCTGCAGAGGCCGGCATGGCGTTGCACCAGCCTGAGGCGCGCAGTGCGTTCTCCTGGGGAAGTTGTCCCCAGATCACGGGACCCTGGCAGTGGCGGGCTGCACAGGCTACCGGGAGGGGTGGTGTGGAGAGTGACCTGTGCTCACACACAGGCTTTTTGGAGGCGGCAGCAGCAGCCCCAGCGTCTCATGCCCGTCTCTGGGGCCCGCGCTGATCGCCGCGGCTCGCGCCCGTCTCTGGAGTTCGTTTAGGCGGCGCTCTGAATCCCCTCTCCTTGCGCGCCGCGAAACAAAGAGGCAAGAAAAAGTCTCTTGCCTCTTCGGCAGCTGCAGACTTTTTCCTGGTCTCCCTCCCAGCCAGCTGTGGTGTGCTAACCCCTTCAGGCTGTGTTCACGCTGCCAACCCCAGTCCTCTCCCTGCGATCCAACCGAAGCTGAGCCTCAGCTCCCAGCCCCGCCCGCCCCGGCGGGTGAGCAGACAAGCCTCTCGGGTTGGTGAGTGCTGGTCGGCACCGATCCTCCGTGCGGGAATCTCTCCGCTTTGCCCTCCGCACCCCTGTGGCTGCGCTCTCCTCCGTGGCTCCGAAGCTTCTCCCCTCTGCCACCCGCAGTCTCTGCCCGCGAAGGGGCTTCCTAGTGTGTGGAAATCTTTCCTCCTTCACGGCTCCCTCCCACTGGTGCAGGTCCCGTCCCTATTCTTTTGTCTCTGTTATTTCTTTTTTCTTTTGCCCTACCCAAGTACGGGGGGAGTTTCTTGCCTTTTGGGAGGTCTGATGTTTTCTGCCAGCGTTCAGTGGGTGTTCTGTAGGAGCAGTTCCACGTGTAGATGTATTTCTACTGTATCTGTGGGAAGGAAGGTGATCTCCGCGTCTTACTCTTCCACCATCTTCTCTCCAGAATCCTGTCTTGACTATTTTTAAGTGTGCAACTGAGTGGTGTTATGTACTTTCATACCATTACATAGTCATCACCACCATCCATCTCTAGAATTCTTTTCATCTTGCAAAACTGAAACTCCATCCATTGAATAACAATTCCCCATTCCCCACTCCCCCAGCCCCTTGCTGGCACCGTTCTACTTTTTGTCTCTATAATTCTAACTATTCTAAGTACCTCATATAAGGGGAAGAACATAGTACCTGTCTTTTTGTAACTGGCTTATTTCACTTAGCATAATGTCCTCAAGGTTAATCCATGTTGTAGTGTATGTCAAAATTTCTTTCTTTTTAAAGATCGAATAATATTCTATTGTATGTGTATGTCACATTTTGTATATTCATTCATTTGTCAATAGACCCTTGGGTTGCTTCCATATTTTAGAGTGAATAATGCTTGTTTTGTGACCTAACATGTAATCTATCCTGGAAAATGTTCCTTGTGCACTTAAAAGAATGTGTATTCTGCTGCTGTTGGATGGAATATTCTGTACATGTCTGTTAGATGCATTTGGTCTAAAGTATAGATCAAGTCCAATGTTTCCTTATTGATTTTCTGTCTGGATGATCTATCCATTGTTGAAAGTGAGGTATTGAAATCCCTTACTATTATGGTATAGTTGTCTATTTCTCCCTAAATCAGTTAGTATTTGCTTAATATATTTAGGTTATCTGATGTTGGGTGCATATATTTATGACTGTTATATCCTCTTGATGAATTGATCCCTTTATCATTACATATATGTTTAAATGATAATATATATAAATGATATATTTACATTATATACATATGTTTATATATGTGTATATATATCATATATTTATCTTTTGCGTATCTACAGTAGATTTTTGCATTGTGTTTACCATGAAGCTGACATAAAACATCTTATAGACATAGTCTAGTTTCTCCTAATAATAACTTAACATCAATTGAATACAAAAACTTTACCCTTTTACTCCCCCCTTCATGTCACAGCTCTTTTCTTGACTTTTCTCCATGTCTTCCTTTAGTTCTTGAGCATCCTTAAAATAATCGTTTTGAAACTTTTGTCTAGTAGATGTGCCATCAGGTTTTGTTCATGGATATTTTTTGTTGCTTTAGTTTTTCCTTTGAATGGGCCATACTTTCTTCTTTCTTTGCCTTGTGATTTGTTGTTATTGTTAAAAACTGGACATTTGAATCTAATAATGTGGTAATTCTGGATATCAGATTCCCCCCCTTCCCCAAGGTCTGCTGTTTTCGTTTGTTTGTTTAATTGCAGGCTGTCTCTGTGCTGAAGATAAGCCTGAGGTGCAAACTTAAGGCCTTCTTAGGTATTTTCTGAGGCTGCACCTACCCCTGGGCATGTGTGATGACTTTCTCATTTCTCCTGTGTATATGGTTGCTTTTGAATATCCTAGTCTTCAATTTGTGACTCCCAAAAGGGGAAAAAGAGAAAAATAAAGTGTGTGTGTGTGTGTGTGTCTGGCGGGGGGGGGGGCGGGGGGGGTTGGGGATGGGGATGGGGATGGTGTCACTGGCTCTTTAAATCCCTTGTAAGTCACTCAGCCAGAGAGGCAGGAGCTTTCAACAATGGCTGCCTGCCTCCTTGTCTGCATCTCTTTGATCAGAGGTGGCAATCAGTGATCAGAAAACAGATCTCCTATATATGGAGGATAACATCCTTTTTGCACTCTCTGGCTCCCATAAGCTATGTGCAAGCTGCTCTGGGGACACGTGTGCAGCTGCCATGCTGGTGGGTGGGTAGCTGCTAATGTGCTAAGACTGAAATTGACCAAAATTAACCACAATTTACCTTCCAAACCTTAATTTATCATCCAAGCCTTCCCCTAGTAGTTGAGCTGCAAGCTTTCAATAGACTCCAGAGTTCCAAAATAATTACTTCAGACATGTCAACAACAACAACAAAATTAATCAATAGTCAATCTAAGAAAGAAATAGGAAATTTTATTCTAGCCAAACTGAGGATTATAACCCAGGAGACAGTCAGTCTCTTAGAGGGCTCTGAGATCTGCTCACAGAGGTAAAGGGGAAGGCCAGTATGTAATTTTGGCAAAGGGGGTACTGCAATCAAGCACACATCTCACTAGAAAGTTACTGCTAGTCACGAGGAACAGACATTTAGTTAATGGTTTTAGTGGTTTTCTAAGTATGGGAAGATGCAAGAAACTAGGTTCATAAACAGTTTCTCCTAAAGATATCTAACTACCTGAAGGCCTGTTCTGTCAGTTTTCCCAGAGCACAGAGCACCTCATCCTGATCTTTGCCCTGAATTCCTTTCAGGATATACTGTAGGTCAGCAGTTGAAGTGGCTAATGATTTGATTCTTGTAGAACTGGATGGTGGGCAGCATTCATTATTATAAAGTCCCTTTCCTTTTGGTCTTAATTTCAACCAAGGTTTGGGAGGCATTTCATGACCAATTTGTCCCACAGTGCTAGGAATGTTCATTCGCAGGTCGGGCAGGGATTTCATTGATAGGCCACTCAATGTGCTGTCACTGGACTAGGCCCTGTTAACAGTAACCAAAAACCTCTGGACCACCTGTCATATTAATCACTTACAGTCCAGGAAATGGTTCCCTCTTGTTGCTTCTTCCCATATCTAGAGTTACACTATTATAGTCATTGATCTTGTATGACTATTGTATCTGGTCAATCATTTCAAGTCACCTACTAATCATTAATTTCATCTGAGGCTCAGTCACACATTTGGTAATGCAAGAAACAGTAGTCTTGTAAAGTAGGCAGAATATAAATTGTATAGCTAGTAACATTAATAAGGTCATAAATATTTAAGTAAGAACTTCCATTAGGTATGGCCCAGTATGTCTCCAGGTCTTCTGACCAGTTTTTTGGGCACCAGTTGCTATCTTTAAGGGAAATGATATATTGGCATTGTACATAAAGTTCACCAAAGATGTCTGCACGTACAAGCAAGGGGTGGGTCATCTTGACGCCTTACAGGATTGAGAAAGGAATGTTATCTTTTAAGGAGTTACATGACTGGCACTAGAAGGAGAAAAATAGATCTTTATGGTTGAGCAGGTATTTCTGCTATTGGGGAGGTCTGGTTAACACATAATGCAGATGCACAATGCACACTAGAGGGCAGGGAGAGGCCAAAGGGCACATAAAATGTTTTATGTTTAAATTTTTCTGTCTTGCCTTAAAATGTGAATTTTTATTTCATCAGACAGATTCTGCCAGTGCAATTGTCTAGGTGGGGAGACAGATTTTCAATGCTTCTTACTCCATTATTTTCCCAGAATCCAGGAGTATTTATTTTTGTTCTTACAAATAGATTCATTGATTCTTTGTCAGGCGCTGGAGTTACAAAAAACAAAATTCTATCATATAATCAGATAATTATTAAAAAAATGTGTTACATAGTCCTATGTAATAGGACTAATAGTCTTAATAGTCCTATGCATGACTACTGTGCATGCCTAAAAGTATGTACACGAAGTGTTGTGTACTGGAGAGGCCCTGAACCAGACTCTCCTGCCTGCAGTGTCCAGGCATCACTAATCTATCCAAGCTCTCTTTCACACAGAGCCCCAGAATGGTTTTTGGAATCATTTGCAGCACAATGCTACAGCCATCCGTTACCAAATACACCAAAGTTTTCGTCCCAACTTTGAAGTTTTTAACTTAAACATTCAAAAGGTCTAGGATCCTTTGAAAGCACAAATCAGAAATTATAGTATAAGAGATGTTATTCTTTGTACTTCTTGCCTGTGTAGGTTCCCCTCCCCACCTTAGCTTTCTTTTAATTTGTGCTCCTTTAACTGTGACTGCTTTGAGATGCCTGCAATTTTTAATAACTGGAAGATTCCTTAAATCTTGCTCTAACATGAGACTCTGATTACTCCAGTTACTTGCTTGCAAGTTGCTGTTGAATAACTTTTAATGAAGTAAAATTTCAACAGTCCTTTCCTTGTGTATTTGGAGTGTGTTATAGTCAGCTCAAATTATTGCTTTTTAAATCTATTTTTTTCTATACCCAGAGACAAATATTCTGTATGTTACTTTAATGTCGTGCTGTGTTCCTGTAACAATTCCTTGTATGGTGAATCCTGATAATTTCCTTCAACTGAGATAGGAAAGATTACACCATCCTTTCACATTGTCTCTTTGATTTGTCACATTGGCTGGTAGGAAATACTTCTGGGAAAAAAAAACAAAACAATGAAGCGAAATTGCTTCTCTTTTCAAAAGAAAAATCTTGTTTAAGAAAATGAAATCCTTATGAAAACGGATAGAAATATGCAGCTGTCACACAGATGGTAACCTCCCCTGAGATTTGAAGGCGCCTCTTCTCAAGACGAACAGGGCATATAAACAGGTGTGGAAGCCACTGCTATTGTTACGAGAGTTGAAAGCAGAGGTTTGAGAGTCAAGGTTTCCCTGCATCTTACCTTAATTCCAGTGGCTGGGGACCAGTTCCTTGGAACCCAGACTCTAGCCTAGAGAGAGCTGGAGTGATGGGGAGTGGGGGGTTACCTTCCGTTGTAGCCACTTGGAGGAGTCAGGATTGCTTGGGGAAGTCCTGCTAAATGCCAGGAGCTTTACAAACTTTGTTTCTCTCTGTCCTTTTAACAATCCTACAAAAAAGGATTTTTTTTCTGGATATGGAAACTGAGACTCAGAAAGATTGAGGAATTGTTCCAATTTTCCACAGTAAGATAGAGGTTGTGTTAGAATTACAAGTAAGTCTGGATCATAGGTAAATATTGCTTCAGTTAAAATATTTTGCATGAATCCTGCAATCTCTGGGAGATAACATATTCCAAAATGATTATTCCCGACTAATCTTGGGTTAGCATAATATCCCCCATTGTTTCCCTATTTATTCTCATAGCCTAACTATAGATTGCAATGTCAAGTACTGGGATCGCTTTCCCCACTCCCTACAATCCAGCCATCCCAGGTGAGGCTGGGCTTTAGTGGCATCTAATGGCTTAAAGAGCTTGGGGGGTTGGGAAGGGGTCTGCCCAATTCATTTAAACCAGCTTAGGGAAGAAAGGGATCAGAAGTCAGGGTCAAACTCTCCAGTTTCTCCCAGTATCTCCCATGACTTATTTCAATAGCCACTGCCATCTTTTCCTTCCAGAAAAAAGAAGGAAGTTCCAAGTGTATGGAAAATAGAAGGTGTTGGGGATATGCTGGGAGTCTGACACAGGAAGAATGAGATATTCTAAATAAAGAGGCAGTGGGATAGGACTCCTGAGAGAAGCAGGAAAGCCAGTTTTCACTATCTGCCTTCAGTTCTAAGTCACTGTTCTCCACATCTCTCCCAGGCTTCCTAAGGTCCCAAACACAGGGGCAAATGGGCATGAATCATTTGTGTGATGACTAAACATTTCCATTATACAGGATAGGACAAAGAAGGACTTTATATAAATAAAGGCTGAAGGGAAGTGCTGACACATCTCAGAAATGGCACCTTTAGTGAATTTCCAGTGACTGACCAAGGTCACTCTAAGTCCCATTTCTGTAAAGCATGTTATTGTAATCAGCCTCTTGGTTTAGTGCTCAGAGGCAGTAAACAAGACAAAATAAAAAAGATGACAAGCAGCTGGCTAGTACCATCTAGTGGTAGCAGAGAAACAAGAACTTTTTTAATGACCTTTTTCAAAGAAGGGAAGGGGAGACTGAAACCCTGCCTTTCTTTCGGGGTCTCTGATGGCTTATCTCAAGGTGGTGAGCTTGCGCCTTTTCTGCACGGGAGAGGAAGAGCAGTTCAATACCGAGGCTACTTGTCCGAGAGAGCAGAGTGAAGAGATTAGATGTGCTTCAAGGTAAACTCATGTCAATGCTGCTCTGGAAGAGGGGCACACTGAGATTTACACAGATGGCTCATTTTCTGTTTAGCTATTTCTGGTGGTTGAGGATGGTGTTGCTGATCTCTGTGGCGAGCTGGAGGTTTCCTGAAAACCAGCTGCTTTGCATACAAGGCTTGTCATTCCAATTCCAAGTCTTAGATGAAATTCTGGGCATGGCAATTTGTTTTAGGGCCTCTGTTTACTCTTGGCACCTGCCTCTTTGTCTCCAGGCAGAATTTCAGAGCAGCAGATGCACTCATCACACTTCTTCAAAGGTTTTTAGCCAATGCAGCTGCATTCTACTCAGGAAATAATCATAATTATCACAGTTTACTCAACACCTACTGTGTGCCAGTGACCATGGTACTCACAAGGCAGGTATTCTTGATCTCCCTACATATGAGGAATGAGGCTCAGAGAAATCACATGGCTTGCCCAAGGTGACCAAGTTCACAGAGGAAGCTTGTGCCCTGCTGGCCACTGTGGAGGATGAACTCATAGCTTAAGGCCATCTGCATCCTCAGAAAGGTTATGGCATTTTGACGAAGGCAAGACACTCACCACAACAGGCGTATACCATGAGGGCATCTGCAGAATGGTATGTTTCTGGAGATTCCGGACTGACAGACAAGGCTAGACAGGCTGACAGATCAGTCCACCTTGCCCCATAAAAATATCCTCATCCTGTAGCCAAGAGGCCCAGTAATGTTCTCAATCTGCCACTCCTCATTCAGTGGCCGTTATTTAAATGCACCCCAGCTTGTTGATAACCAGTGAGTTGACACCAGTGTGGAATAAGGAAATGCAGTGTGTAGTAAGATTAATCTGATGCCGGGGCAGGAGTCTGAGTGATCAGGAGGAAGTTGTGATCATAAGGATGATTACAGATGCGTCTAGATTGAAAGGAAAGCTGTGAAAATGTCCAATAGGGCAGACATTGTAAAGGAACCAGAGAGAAATTGGGGCCAGGTTGTTTGTGAGGTATGAGGAAGAAGAATGGTGACAGGAGGAAAAGTTGTGTGTGTGTACAGAGTCTACGTGAAAAATGTCGTACATGGTCCCTAAGTTAGTTATTGGAACAGGAAATAGTGTATCCTCTCTAACCTACCCCTATGTATTGATCAGATGGAGCTCTCTAAACAGGAGGTATTTAGATAAAACAAAAACAACAGGTGACCTCTTCCAAGTCCATTGTTAACTCATTTTTCTCATAGCTATGTTTTTAGATAGTTGGGTTAATAAAGTATGTTGAATATTTTTATCTCCTAAATGGATAAATATACAATGCTTGTAGACTCAAGACTTTATTTTTCTTCATTTTCTTCGTCTCATTTTGATATCCAGACCTCAAAATACCTTTCAGCACTCTTTAAAGCATTGTATGCCTCCAATACATCCATATTGAATATAGTTCTAAAGACATGGGGGGAAAGTTTTATGTTTATATGTAATACAAAGTGTCTATATCTTTGTTTTCATTTAAATGTGGTGGATAGAGCAAAAAATTGTCTCCCACAGTCCATTTGCCCTACTGCATCCCTCTGATTCTGTGATGGGATGGTCTTAATTCAGGATATTCCTCCTGTGGATGGAGGGGGTTGGTGGTGGACATGATGGGGGGCAGAGCTATAGCTGAAGGGGAAGGAGGAGGTTCACCAACTGTAATGGCTCCACTCTGACCTGGGTTGAGTCTTCTTATGCGTGCACACACGCATACAAACACACATGTACACACACAATCAAGGGGCACACACGTAAAACACATACTCAAACACACATGTATAAACACACACATAGAGCAGTGCTCACTCAGAGGGTATTACAGCAGCAAGAGGCATTTACTTCTCACTTGATACACACTTAAAGGTGGTCAGAAAAACAAGTATGCCGTTATTTATTAGCTCAGCTTTCAAAATCTTGCTGGAGGGCACAAAATTTAGTAATACAAATATAGTGGAATTATTTTACGACCAGTTCTTTCTGATCACTACAAGGCAATTAATTTATTCAGACTCAAATAGTCTAAGTCAAAATGTATTAAGTGTAATTTTCATTCCCTTTTTCCCAAGGTGAGATGATGCAAAAATATCCTTTAGAAAACTCTCCACATAAAGAATAAATGATGAATCCATTGCTGTGCATGTTGAGTTTGAGGTGACAGTGGGATATCCTAGGGTTTGAAATGACACCCATGGAGTAGGTAGGAGTGTAGCTTGGGTGAGAATCAGGGCTAGAAATAGAAATTTGGAAGTGAGCAGCATAGAACATTTTCATTAGGCGTTGGAAGAACTCAGAGGTATTTCAGAAAAACGTCACCTCGGGGAATGTCAGGTGATATCATTAAGTAAACATCACTCAAAGAATGTCAGCTTTTAATGAAGACCCCCTGGATGTACTTTTATTAGATTTTTTTTTTTTAAAAGAAATTCACGTTCTTTTATTTATTTATTTATTTATTTATTTATGACTGTGTTGAGTCTTCGTTTCTGTGCGAGGGCTTTCTCTAGTTGCGGCAAGTGGGGACCACTCTTCATCGCGGTGCGCGGACCTCTCACCATCGCGGCCTCTCTTGTTGCGGAGCACAGGCTCCAGACGCGCAGGCTCAGTAATTGTGGCTCACGGGCCCAGTTGCTCCGTGGCATGTGGGATCTTCCCAGACCAGGGCTCGAACCTGTGTCCCCTGCATTGGCAGGCAGATTCTCAACCACTGCGCCACCAGGGAAGCCCCTTTTATTAGATTTTAAGTGATATACTCAAGGGACTCTGAGTTTGTTGATCTAAGTTTTGTTTTTAGTCACATAGAAATAAGTTCTCCCTCATTCATGAGCCATTCCCTTAGAGAAAGGGCATGTTGATATGACCCCAAACTACCAGGTCATAATTTGGTGCTTGCAATAGGCCCAGCAAGTGATATAAATTGCTCTGGAATTGAATTACAAATAGAAATCAAATACAGGCAAGCAAGGAGAGGGGAAGATTGAGGCAAGAAGAAGAGACATTTGTTATTATGCCATGGCTGACTTCATCATGCTGTGAAGATATAACCTCCTTTGGAATTATTAATAGTTAATTAATGAATCTCTTCTGAGCTCTTGGGCTTTAGAGGCAGGTTTTTGCGATGACTTTGGAGTCAAAAAGATATTGCGACCTTACCATCTATAACAGTTTGACCTTGGACTTATCATCGAAACATCTGAGCTTAGGTTTTCTTACTTACCCAGTGGGGACTTTCCTATACACCCCAGAGGGTTGTATGAGGACTAAATGAGATACAGATATAAGAAACATAATGAATGTTGACTCCTTCCGCCACACCAAGCTACCCTCAGAGACAGGGCATCGCAGAGACGCTTATCCAAGGATCTGGGCTTGTGCAGGCCTGCAGTAGCTTAGATTCAAGTGCACACTGGTTTTTGCAGAGACTTAGCACCAAGGTCATCCATCACCCACCTGGTTTAGACCCAGTGTAAACTGGACCTCACTTCTTGGATTGGGTCCTTGGAACTTGGGGATGGAGCAACATGAGAAGATGACTTATTTTCTGGAAAAGAATGAGGCAGTGACTGCCAGGAGCAAGCTCATGCCGGTCATTCTTGAATTCCCCTTTCTTCCTTCTCATTCCATCTTCAAGTCTCCTCAGTCTTTTATTGATCCTTTCCTCCTTTGAAACTATTCTGGAAGACAACAGAGGCCTGTTAATTCTCAGATCCAATTGTTTCTTCTTAATCCTCACCCTATTTCATCTATTTGTCAGATTTGATGCTGCAGACCTTTTCAGTTTTGAAGTGTTTCTCCCTTGATTTCTGCAGAACTTCTCTGATAGGTTGTTTCCGGCCTCTCTCCTTGTTTTTCTCCCCTCAGCTTTTAAACATCTTTTGTTTTGTCCTCAGTCTTTTATGTTCTGACTCTACACTTTCCTTTGTGCATTTGTGGGGGGTCATCTGTCCCTGTGAATGTAACTGTCATCCTCTAGTTTCTCACCTCCAATCCATGCTGCACACAGTGTAGTGATTTTATTTTTAAAGTAGTTCACGGGAGTTGCTAGAATACACATGTGTATCAGAGAATGATTGGGGGACGGCTTGAGAGGTAGGCAGGGATGAAATCACACAGCTCCTTGTACACTTGTTAATGGATCAGTCTCAGTAGGGTAGTTAGGCTGGCGTAACAAACAGACCTGCAATCTTATTGGCTTATTACAACAAGAACTTGTTCACACCAAACTTCTTCCACAGGTCAGCTTCAAGCTCTTCTTCACATCATCCCCACTCTGGGACCCAGGCTGCTGAAGTGGCCTTCATCTGGAGCACTGCTTATTGCCAAAGCAGACAGAGAGAGGAGAGATTGTATGTGGCTCTTGAAACATCTACCTAGAAAACACTTACAGCACCTACTGACAAAATTTCATTGACTAGAACAGGTCATATGGCCACATCCAATTTCAGGAGTGCAGAGTGTTGCTCTCCTAGCATGTATCTGAAGGAGAGCTGGAAATATCTGGTGGACAGCCCTGATGTCTACCCAGTTCTGTCACACAACACATAGCTCAAATTCCTTCTGACATAAAAAAAATTTACCACCTGTTTAAGGGATTATAGACCAAAAGTTCAACCAAGTCATTGCATCCCACTCCAAATCCAGGGTCTCCAAATGAGACTTGGGTCCTACCTTGTCTCCTCTTATTGCAGAGACCTATAAACTAATAAGGTAAGCTATCTGTCCCCCACACACCCAGTATACAACAGCATAGTAGGGGCAGGGTAGCTACAATAGCACTAAGATGGAGGAAGAATGAACCACTGGTCCATTGCAACTCTGAAATCCCCCTGGGTCAAGGTTACAATGACACCCCACCCTGGGAATAGAGAATGTTCTACATGATTAGGGCCTGTATCCCATTCCCTGGGAAGAGCTCATCAGTCTTGTTTTCTGTAGCTCTTGGCTCTTCCCTCCATGAAGTTTTTCTACTCCAGTATCCTTCTCAGATATTGTTGGAATATTCCTTCTTAGGACAGCATTTCTCAGCTGACTCCCAGCCCACTGATGTTTGAGGGTCTGTGGATCATTTTAAGTTTCAAAAAGTCAAAGTCTTTCTTAGTCTAGCCTAGTAATTCTTTTGTGTGTGATTCTGTCAAAATCTTAGATTCTTATCTCTTCACTTCCAGTCAGTGTTATCTACCAATAGCAAGATACACAATCTTCAAGACTTGAGTCTTAGTTTTCATTTCAGGTATATTTCTTTACTTTCCTGTTCTCATGAGCTACCACTGCAACCCCTCCTTGAGTTAATTGCAGCTTCCTCAGACTACCAGACAACGGTGGAAAAGCCACCTTTAGGTTCTTTTCCCTGAGCCATCTTAACCAATTGAAAACATTTACTGGATACTACGTCTTAATTTGATATTTGCCCTGAGGTTCTTTATCCAGAGATGTTAACAGTGGGTCTGATGACAAATCCTTAATTTGGTCCAGGTACAAGGTTCAGTTTTAATGAGGCATCGTTACTCAAAGTCCTTCTCATTTTCTTCTGTTTCAGTTTAAGCAGTTGCCTCTTCAATGCCAAAATTCTCTGAATTTCTAGGCCCTCTCCACATTTTTTTTTACATTATGCTTACAACTGGTCATTGCTTTTTTCAGCTCATTTTTTTTTTTAATTTATTTTATTTACTTTATTTATTTATTTTTGGCTGCATTGGGTCTTTGTTGCTGTGCATGGGCTTTCTCTAGTTGCGGCGAGCAGGGGCTACTCTTCATTGTGGTGGGCCGGCTTCTCACTGCGGTGGCTTCTCTTGTTGCGGAGCATGAGCTCTAGGCGCACCGGCTTCAGTCGTTGAGGCACGTGGGCTCAGTAGTTGTTGCTCACGGGCTCTAGAGCGCAGGCTCAGTAGTTGTGGCGCACGGGCTTAGTTGTTCCATGGCATGTGGGATCTTCCCGGACCAGGAATCAAACCCGTGTCCCCTGCATTGGCAGGCGGATTCTTAACCACTGTGCCACCAGGGAAGTCCCTTCAGCTCATTTCTTTCTCAGAGTACCATGTCAAGTACAGTCAACTGCAGCCAACATACACTTCTAACTCTGTGTTTCAGTCATTTCCCATATTGTTACAAGTTCATTATGTTCATGATCTGCCTAAAAAGTTAGTTTAGATTAGGGTTTTCCAACTACTTTTCTCCTGTATAATGTGAATTACCATATTTGTACTCTCCATTATGTTTCCTCACCACTACCATTCAGCCCATCAACTAATTGCCACATCTTTTAATCTTCTTTGTTAGGAATTAACCCACTTCTGGTAACAATAAATGTATCTGTCAAAATAGGCAAGGTTATGCTGAGGTTAAAAACCAAACAGAACACTCTGTGGCTTTACACGACAAAAGTTTATTGCTTCCGCAAAGTCCACTACAGACCTGGACAAGATAATAATTTGCTTCTAGGCAAAATTATAATAGCTCATATGCACTGAGCACTTAATATGTGGTAAGCAGTTCTTATATATTATTTAATTTAGTCTACACAATAACTCCACAAGGTAGGTCTTATTATAACCACTTTACATGTGGGAAAAGTGAGGCTTTCATTCAGGCAAAGGGCCCAAGGTCATAAAGTTAGTAAGTAGTTGGGCTAGGATTCAAATTTAGGTCAATGAAGATCCAAAGCCTGTGGTCTTAACCACTATGCAGGCTCCTCATGATGTGATTTAGACGTCCTGTGTTTGTCTTCTACATCACGTTATTTATGGTGCACTGTGCTCAGCATTTTCTGCCCCTTTCCTTCTCCATCTGCAAACTCTTCAATTGCAGACACTGTGTAGTCAGTGCTGAGCATGGGGTATGGTATTTAGAGGCATTAAGCAAATATCTGTTGAATGAATGGATGAAAGAGTGAATAAATTACTGAGTTAAAGTAAGATTCTGTAACAAATGTTTACATTGGGTCCCTGTATTAGTTTTTTGTTGCTGTGAGAAGAATTATCACAAACTTGTGGCTTAAAACAGCATATGTTTTTTATCTCCCAATTTCTGTGGGTCAGGAGTCTGGGCCCAGCTTAACAGGTTCCTCTATTGAAGGTCATACAAGGCAGCAATCAGGTTGTCAGCCAATCTGCATTCTTTTCATGAGCTTGGGGTCCCCTTCTGAGCTCATGTGGTTGTTGACAGAATTCAGTTCCCTGTAGTTATAGGACTAAGGACCTAATTTCTTGCTGTCATCAGGGGCCCTCTGTCATGTTCTGGAGGGCTCCACACTTCTCTGCCACATGGCCCTTTCATAGCGCCACTTACAACATGGCAGCTGACTTCTTCAGAGCCACCAAGAGAAGCTCTTGCTCTGATCTACTGAGACAGAGTCTTGTCTATGGTAAGAAAGTTATGGGAGTGACTATGCCATTACCTTTGCCTTATTCTATTGGCTAGAAGCAAGTTATAGGTTTTCTCACATTCAAGGGGAGGGATTATACACAGATATGGTTCACTGGGGGTTATCTTAGCACTCTGCCTACCATAGTTCCCTTTTCTCCTTTAAGTCTATTCATTTTTCTTTGGAGACAATCTTCCCATTCTCTATCACTCAAACCAGATTTCCCTGTCTCAAATTTTTTCATAGATCTTAAGAGCTATTTGAACACTTTCCAGATTACATTGGAATAATAAAACTATCCACATCCCCTTAAATGAGACATAACCATTGTTAATATTGTGATATAAATTCATAATGCCACTATATATATGATATATAGAAAATCATAACTGTGTAGTTTTAAACAAAAATTGGTTCCACTGCCATTTTTACAATTTACTTCTTTTTTTTTTTTAATTTTTATTTATTTATTTATTTATTTATTTATTTATTTATTTATGGCTGTGTTGGGTCTTCGTTTCTGTGCGAGGGCTTTCTCTAGTTGCGGCAAGTGGGGGCCACTCTTCATCGCGGTGCGCGGGCCTCTCACTATCGCGGCCTCTCTTGTTGCGGAGCACAGGCTCCAGACGCGCAGGCTCAGCCATTGTGGCTCACGGGCCTAGTTGCTCCGCGGCATGTGGGATCTTCCCAGACCAGGGCTCGAACCCGTGTCCCCTGCATTGGCAGGCAGATTCTCAACCACTGCGCCACCAGGGAAGCCCCAATTTACTTCTTTATTTAACAATATATCATGAATATTCCAATGCCATTAAATACTCTTTTTTTTTTTAAACATTATTTATTTATTTATTTATTTTTATTTTTTGTCTGTGTTGGGTCTTCGTTTCTGTGCGAGGGCTTTCTCTAGTTGTGGCAAGCGGGGGCCACTCTTCATCGTGGTGCGCGGGCCTCTCACTATCGCGGCCTCTCTTGTTGCGGAGCACAGGCTCCAGACGCGCAGGCTCAGCAGTTGCGGCCCACGGGCCCAGTTGCTTCGCGGCATGTGGGATCCTCCCAGACCAGGGCTCGAACCCGTGCCCCCTGCATTGGCAGGCAGACTCTCAACCACTGCGCCACCAGGGAAGCCCTAAATATTCTTTTATAGCATAATTTATAATTGCTTTTCAGTATTGTATCATACAGATACCTTATGATTTATTTAACTGGCTTACAGTTGTTGGACATTTAGATTATTTCTAGTATTGTGCTATTATGAAAATTTTAAAATAAACTTTTCCATGGTTATCTTTGCCTATAATTGTAGTTGGTTTTAGTGGGGTAAATTTCTAGAGGTAAATTTTTGTGCATCAAAGAATATGTGCATTTAAAAAATTTTATTCGAATTACCAAATTGCACTCCAGAAATTTACTGTTTAACCAACAGTGGAGAATTGTGTGTGTGTGTGTGTGTGTGTGTGTGTATTTTTCCTATTACTTTCTAGAATATTGCTATTTTTCAAGTTACATGACTAATGTCATGTTGTTTTAAACAGATAGGAAATTTCAAAAATCTCTAATACAGAATTAATTTACTCTTTTTTCTTCTAATTCCATCTGTCTGAGGTAGCCAATATTAACAATTTGCTGGGAATACCTATAAACCATCCTCAGTGGATTTGTCTGTGTCTTTTGTAATTGAATAGTTGAAAGTGGTATCTCATTGTTGCTTTAATTTTATTTCCCAGACTTACTAGTGAGGCTAAACTCTTGGTAATTTGCATTTTTCTTTTCTTAGTGGCTGGTTCATTTCTTTTCATTGGTCTTTAATTATTAATGGTGTCAAACATTCTTTACCTTTAGATGATCCTGTTCCAGTATTGTTCATAACATTTACATTTGAGTTTACCTCCCTTTGCTGTACAAAATATCTCTTTGGTGCATTGTTTCACAGCACAAATAACTTAAGTTTGAGGAATAAAAGCTACTGATACTTTAATATAGATCAAAGACCATTCCAAAAATATCTTTTAATTACAAAATATTTCAATTCCCAAGTGATGGCTCATTTATTTCAAATAAAATTCCATATCACTTAATTCCAATACACTGAAAGTGTTTAAGATGTACCCAATATTATTGTAATAAGAGTTTATCTATATTAGAAAAATTCATAAAACAGTGTTCAAAAGACAATACCATATTTGTACTTTTGCATTATTGCTTCTCTTGGATATGTCACACATCTATTATATTCTTTAACTATGAAGACACAATCTTTGACTAGTATTAAGCCTAAAAGAGTTCATATACTTCCTAAAATTGCCCAGGCACAAAACTAGAAATAAAATGTATACTGTGAAAAAAAAAAAAATGTATACTGTGAGAGGCTGACATATTTTTCATTAGCATAGTGACAAAGCAAATGTAAAATGGCATGGTGCATTTTCAGAGGGTGGATTTCCCTTTTGGTTCTTTGATATATAAAACTCCAAAGTGCCTCTGTGAAAAGCTTCAGATTTAGAGAAAGGGATGAAAGGTAACAGGCAGAGCTTAGTAGAGTTAGCTTTCAAAGCAGTTTTTGTTGTGCTTTTCCTTTTCCCTGGAAATGGGTTATAGAATCTAATTTACAATTTTATAAATCTGTGCTGAAGACAGGGAAATAAGGACTAGCTTGTTCTTTATTGATCACACTATCTCTTCATCTGCGGCCTCAATCTGCACCAGGGTTTTCCCTCATTCTCTAGTTTTGTGTAGATTCCTTCAGCATGCCTGCTTTTTAAAAACTTTTTTTAAAAATAGTAGGACTACTGATTACTGATAAGAGTTATTGATTTCAAATGTACAAATGATAGGAGTGACTACTATCAGTGACTAGGAGATACTCTAATTCAGCACAGAGAGAAATGGGATCACAGACCCCAGCACTGAAAACAACCAGGAAGAGAGCAGAGAGAACAAATCGTATTCAGCTTTGGAAATTAAGAAATCTTCTGTGCACAGTGAATGAGAAGAATACCAAAGCCGCTGAACAGGAGGAAGCAACCACGATTTCAAATAGATTTGTTAGATGTAGCATGGAGGTACACAGGTGCTATAAGATTATTTTCAGTACTTGTTTGTATATCTATATCATTCCATAGTGAAAATAAAAGAATTTTTAAAATGCATATGGAAAAAAGAGAAAGAAAATATGGATAATGATCTTCTCCCAACAGCAACCTTCAGTTGTGTGAAAGAATATCTTCTTGATACTCTCTTCTCAGTAATAATTGCACTCAGTGCTGTCATTCTTCCCTCTTAGCAAGACCATGAGACCATGCCCCCTCCTCTCACAACTCCAGCATTCCTTAGAAGTCACACTGGAGAACCAGCTCAGTATAACCACAGCTGAGAAAATTAATTAGGACATGTTGAAAGCCGAATGAAAACTGGGCCAACCCTAAAGATAATCATCACCCCAGAGGAAGGAGGAGAGATAATCAGTGTGGTTAAAAAGTAAGCTAAAACCAAGGATTGGGATCAAGAATTCTAGGTTCTTGGAACACATCCCCTGCCCTCAGCCTGTGTGTCAGGCAGAAAAGTGATCTCATTTCAGTCAGCATGTGGGTGTTTTCCCCTCTTCTACCAGCAATGGAGTGACTAGTCTTCTGGGCAATTTTCATTTGACTGTGTAAGATGTTATATTGATATTTGGGGAAAATAGCAGTCTTATTCTTCGTGGACTTAATACTTAATTGTTTTTAAAATGTACTGCTTTATGCTTTTGGTGTCCTAAGAAAATCTTAGCCTAGCCTACCCAAGGCTTGTGAAGATTTTCTCATGTTTACTCATAGATGTTTCATGGCTTTAGCTTTATGGTTAAGTTTATATTCTGTAGAGAATTAATTTTTATGTATGATGTGATGTAAGAACATATGTTTTGTTTATTTTCTTTCCAATTGGATATCCAGTTGTCCCACAATCATTTGTTGAAAACTTCCCCATGGAACTACCTTGGCACCACTGTTGAAAATCCATTGACCGTAAATGTGTGGTTCTGTTTCTAAACTCAGTTTTGTTTCATTGATACATATGTTCATTCTTAGTCCATCAGAACTAAAAACATCTGTCAAATGAATGACACTATTAAGAAAATAGAAAGATAAGCCACAGACTGGGAGAAAATATCACAATACACATATATAACAAAGGACATGTATCTCAAATACATAAAGAACTCTCATAACTCAGTATAAGAAGTAAATAACCCAATAAAAATGTACAAAAGATTTTAACAGAAATGTCACAACAGAAGATATTAGTAATATAATTACTAATTATTACAAATTAGTAATAAGCACATGAAAAGATGCTCAATATCATAGTCATTAGGGAAATGCAAATAAAAACCAGAATGAGATACCACTGCACACCCACTAGAATGACTGAAGTTGAAAATCTCAATAATATCAGATGATGAGGAGGATGTAGGTTGAGGTTTGAATATTGATTTTTATTAATTTTATCTTGAATGCACGCACATGGTGTTCTGTATGAGAAGACAGATTTGTTTTATTGTTTATATATTAATAAGTACACCAGTTCTCCTTGCCCCATTAATTATCCCTGAGGCAATGCAATGAAAGTCAGATGGAAAAATCCCCTATACAAGTGGACCCCCACTCCATAGGCAAGAGATGGAGAAGCCTGGATTTTCTCTGCTTCTGTATAGAAGAAAGGGGCAGCTACTGCCTCCTCCCTTCCCAGAAGGAAGGTTTTCTCCTTGGAGATGGGATAGAAAGACTCCTGGGTTCTCATCTCTTCCATGACCAGATAAGCAACTTTATCTCCAGCTTTTATGATTTAGAGATGTCTCCAAAGTCAGAGGCCTCATTTCCCCCTGAAATGTAAACACGTATGTTCAAAGTTAGGTAATTCTCTCTGGAGTTCTCTTACTATCCGTACATTTGTAAATTAACTTCCCAAGGCTGGTCCTTAACTCAGGATCTCACACTTTTAGCCCCAATTCTCAGAAATACAAAATGTTTTCTCTACATCCCATAATGTGAAACAATTGGAACTTATATACAGCTGATGGGAATATAAAATGATACAACTACTTTGGAAACAATTTTGGCAGAATACCTATTTATTCAGTAAGGTTAAATATATAATTACCCTATGATCCAGCAATTTCACTCCTGAGTATTTACCTAAGAGGAATGAAAACATATCCATACGAGGACTTATATACAAATATCATAACACTGTTATTTACAGTAACCAAAATCTAGAAACAACTCAGATATTCAGCAACAGGTGAGGGGGTAAACAACTTGGGTATATCCGTACAAAGGAATACCACTACCCAGCAATAAAAAGGAAAGAAGTACTCAGGCACTCAACATGAATGGATTTCAAAACAATTTTGCTGAGTAAAAGAAGGCAAACACAAAAGAGTACATACTACATGATTCCATCAATATGAAATCCTAGAAAAGGCAAAACTAGCCTATAATGACAGAAAGCAGGTCAGTGGTACTTTGGGGATGGGGTGAGTGGGGTTTGACTGCAAAGGGGCTTGAGGAAACTATTGGATTGATGGAAACCTTCTACATCTTAATTGTGCTGGTAGTGACAGTTGTCAGTGAGTTCTTACATTTGTGAAAGCTCATTGAATTCCACACTTAAAATATGTGCATTTTATTGTTTGTAAATTTTAACCTCAATAAAATTGATAAATTAATGATTCATTTTTATGTTGTATTGACTTAGTTTAATTTGGCATATATATTTTTAAGTAAACACTGGGCAACATAGTAACCAAGCTTCGACTCATAAAGTTGTATTTAATAGGCCACAGTATCATAATGTATTGTTAAAAGTTAGGCAATGAATGGCCAATATATAAATTATTTTTAACGTGCCAAAGAATCATTGGATCTCAAATGGCTATTTTGAGTCTTAGATTTAATTGCAAAAAATAAAAATTCTGGTACTGAGAATGTGATGAACTCTAGTGCTAGTTCGAATTTCAAATACTACATGTAGATATCATGTATAAAAGGGAAAAAAATCTAATATTTTAGATTTGGTTTTAACCTAGAGCTTTAGCCTTTCAGTTTGGCTAATATTTAGGTGAAAGTTTGAGGCCCTTGGCAGTGGAATGCAATAATATGGTTAGAGAGTAAATGATAGAAATTTTAGCACAAATAAGAACTAGGCAACGTAAGTTTGCATGACATGAAGACATAGCAACTTGGTAGCAACTTTTAAAAAAAGCAAGTGAATGTTGATTTTTAAGCCACCACAGTTATAAACAACTTCATCTCTGATACCCACCTTTCTGCCCAGAAATTTATAATATAGAAAAGGGGCCAGGCAAACAGATATCCTTACTTTCATTTTCATATAAGACCATTTATGTGATTCAAAGAAATGTTTTCCAGCATTTTCCCCTGAAAACCTATCTTTGAAAGATTTCTATGTTCTACGACATTCCTAAAGCTTTCCTTGAATTAACTGATTCACTGCAGTAAAATTAAAGTAGTAAATATACAAAAAGGGAAAGTAAGAATTTTTATATAATACATTAAGATACTGTAGCCTATTAAATATAACTTGAAGAGATTGAACATGATTACTGTGTTGCCCAGTGTGTACGTGAAATGTTTATGCTAAATTATACTAACAAGTCTGTATACTTTATATAAGGTTGGCGATCAAACCCAGTATTATGATCATGCCTAAATAAATTTAGATGCCAGATACTTATCAGGATTTTAGCTTTTTTCAGTATTTTCTCTCTTGGAGAAAATTAGATATTATTATTTTTATTGGAGTATAGTTGCTTTACAATGTTGTGTTCATTTCTGCTGTACAATGAAGTGAATCAGCTATACATATACATATATTCCCTTCCTCTTGGACCTCCCTCCCACCCCCCCATCCCACTCATCTAGGTCACCACAGAGCACCAAGGTGAGCTCCCTGCACTATGCAGCAGGTTCCCACCAGCTATCTGTTTTACACATGGTAGTGTATATATGTCAATCCTAATCTCCCAATTCATCCCACACCCCCCTTCCCCCCGCTGTGTCCAAACATCCGTTCTCTACGTCTGTGTCTCTATTCCTGCCCTGAAAATAGGTTCATCTGTAAAGAAAATGTGGTACATATACACAGTGGAATATTACTCACTCAGCCATAAAAAGGAACGAAATTGGATCATTTGTAGAGACGTGGATGGACCTAGAGTCTGTCATACAGAATGAAGTAAGTCAGAAAGAGAAAAACAAATATCGCATATTGATGTATATATGAGAAATCTAGAAAGATGTTATTTTTAAAGTGTTATTTGATTTCAGCAAATGGTGTTGGGACAAGTGACTATCCCCATATAAAAAAAAATGAAATTGGACTCATACCTCACACCGTATACAAAAATTAACTCAAAATGTATCAAAGACATGAGCATAAAAGCTAAAACTATAAAACTTTTAGAAGAAAACTAAAAGGACTACATATTTTTGACCTTGGATTTGGCAATGACTTTTTATTATGATACCAAAACCACAAGCAACAACAACAACAAAATTATAGATAAATTGGACTTCATAAAAATTTAAAAAAGACAAACTTGAAAGGACACTCTTAAGAAAGTGAAAAGGTAACACACAGAATGAGATAAAATATTTGAGAGTCATATTTGATAAGGGGCTTCTCTCTGGAATATATAAAGAACTTTTACAACTCAAAAATAAAAAGACAACCCAATTAAAAAATGGGCAAAGTATCTGAATGACATTTCTCCAAAGAAGACATACAAATAACAAATAAGCCCATGTAGAGGCTCAACAACGTTTGTCATTGGGAAAATGCACATCTAAACCATAATGAGATACCACTTCACATCCATGAGGAAGGCTGTATTCATGTGTTTCTTGCCTAGAGAAGTTCCTTTAGCATTTGTTGTAAAGCTGGTTTGGTGGTGCTGAAGTCTCTTAGCTTTTACTTGTTTGTAAAGCTTTTGATTTCTCTGTCGAATCTGAATGAGAGCCTTGCTGCGTAGAGTGTTTTTGGTTGTAGGTTTTTCCCTTTCATCACTTCAAATATATCCTGCTACTCCCTTCTGGCCTGCAGAGTTTCTGCTGAAAAATCAGCTGATAACCTTATGGGGATTCCTTTGTGTGTTATTTGTTGCTTTTCCCTTGTTGTTTGGAAGGCTGTATTCAAAGAGTAATAAGAAGTATTGATGAAGATGTGAAGAAATCAGAACTCCCATACACTGCTGGTGGGAATGGAAAATTGTACAGCCACTTTGGAAAACAGTGTGGCATGACTTCAAAAAGTTAAATATAGAATTACCATTTGACCCAGCAATTCCACTTCTAGGTATATATCTAAGAGTAATGAAAACATATGTCTACACAAAAACTTGTTCATTAATATTCTTAGCAGCATTATTTATAATAGCCAAATGGCAGAAACAATCCAATATCTATGAACTGGTGAATGAATAAACAAAAATAGTATATCCACACAATGGAATATAACTCAGCCATTAAAAGGAGAGCAGTATTGATACATGTTACAACATGGATAAACCTTGAAAATATGCTAAATGAAAGAAGCCAGTCACAATAACCTACATATTATATGATTGCATTTATAGGAAATGTCCAGATTAGGTATATCTATAAAGAAATCTATAAAGACAGAAAGTAGATTAGTGGTTATCTAGGGCTTGCAGGGAGTGTATGAAGGGCTCTGGGGTGACAGAGGGGATGGAGTTTCTTTTTGGGTGATAAAAATGTCCTAAAATTGATTGTGTGATAACTCCACAAATGTTAAAATTGTTTAACTGTACACTGTTTAAATGGGTAAATTGTATGGATTGTAAATTATATTTCAATAAAGCTGATACAGAAATAATTCTTATATGCATTATTTTTATTTATACTACTTTTCTGGCAAGATAACTCACTGTAAGTAGAAGGTTGTTTTCCTATACATAGAGGGCAGTTTTTAAAATTCTGTAAGTTTGAGATGTTCACATGGATTTTTCAATATTACTGAATCTTAACTGTGATATAGAGATTTCCAAGAGGTAGATATATTTAGAGATTTGCAACTTTTAGGTTATGGTGCATGTGGGTTCTGGTTGAATACTCCTTTACTGAGTTGTGGTGAAGTATCTTGCTGTCACTGATACCAAAACTTTTTCATTTTGTAAACAAAGTAGGAATTTCTACCTTAGAAATTGATTGTTTCTCATAATTGTCGTATGATGGAAGTGCTCACGGAGAGGATACAGAATGGAGAAAGCCATGAACCAGAATCAGATTCTGGAGCAGAATAACTCACAGGTTTCATGGGAGTAGCCACGAGTGTGAACAAGAGGAAGTAGCCTTGTCCTGCCTCCCGGAGTGGTTCTTGTCTCTGCACCTGTGATGTGAGCATGGACTGCTTCATGACTTAAGTTACAAATGGATCTACAGTGGACCTTAAAAGACCAATATCATCTACCAGGGTGGGTCACAGAGGACCCACAACATCTAAGAATTTGTGATGGCAAGCTAAAATGAAAAGTTGTCTGCTCATGTAGCACAAAATCAAACACTCCCTTGATTGCCAGGAAAACAAAACACAAACACTGTATACAAGAATGCCAGTGTGGTGCCAACATGGCAATAGACTCTAGATTTGGCCGGGGCGAAGAAAATGATACCATCAAATAACCATTGAAAGGTCAGGAGAAACCTGCAAACCTGGTCTCTTGCATAATTTCACCAGTGAAACTTCTGATCATCCCTAGGAATAAAAACTCCAGTCCTGGCACATAGCTCCTGACATGGCTCATCTGGAGATGATGCTAAGTGAGTGACAGCAGCACGCCCAAGCAGCTCCTGGGCAGTGAGTGCAAGTGGGGCCACCTCAATCAGGGAAGACAGAATAAACAGTTTAAGGAAGCCCTGAGGCTCAGTTTTAAAAAACATGGCACAGCTGTGGACTGCTGAGAAATGGCAGCAGCAAACAGATAAGGTATCTGTAAGGATGAAGGAGCTACCGCTGAACAAAGGCTTCAGATTGGGTCGAGTCTGAGTGGCCCTCTCTCAAACACCTGTGGGCTCAGCAAACAGGGTTTGCAACTATGAATCAAAGCTCTGCTTTCATGTGGACAAAGTGTGGGCAGAAACACTCTTGCCTGTGTATCAATCTTTTAAACTGCACATGAACACATCGCTAGAGTGGTCTTTGAATCTGAAAGACAGCGTTTTATTCTGGGACACCTCAGGCATTGTTTTGATGTCTTCAGTATTTTCTGTTGCCCATAGGGTATGGCATTAATGATTTCTTCAGATGTATTAAGAAATTTTTTAAAGATTAAGAGAATTTTCGAAAGGTCTGACATAACATTTATCTACCCAAGATGTGTATTAGATACTATTTTGTAAAGAGAGATTTTCTAATAATTAAAAAAAAAAATTGAGAAATTGACACTTCTCTTGATAATGATACCTCTTTGAAAATTGCTCTAAGAATGATGAATATAATTATTTAATAATTATAGACCAGAAAGAAATCATGATTTTTTTTAAAGACTCAGGTTAGCATTTTGAAAATAAAATAAAATGCATTGATATACAAATTAGGTTCAAATATTTATTTCTTTTCTACAAAGATTTCAGGTTTATCGTCTCTTTTATTGAAAAAGCATTTGAGTTCTCTTAAAAGTAGAGGCCACTGAAAAGATCCAGAAAAGTTATCGGTACAGGTTATCATGTCCTGTACAGAAATAATTATGCAATCACTCTTCAGCCTTGATTTCTCAGCTAGCATCTGGTTTCTTTTTTGTGGCACACATTTTTTCCCGATGAATTGAATAAGTTAGAGGACAAATTCTTAAAAAGATCCAACTCGCACAATGACTTTAAGAGAGTCTGTCCTGTTTCCCCCTGCCTGAGCTGCCTGACCTTCTCAATTACTAAACAGGAATGGATTTAATGAAGAGAAGGCTTTCATTCACCACTCCACTGCTGATGTTCTTTGTCAAAGGACATCTTTCTCTTCAAGAGGAGGGAGGACTGAGGCAGTTATCCGGAGAATTTTGACCCCAAACTTACTTCTGCGATAGTCAAAATTTCCCAAGAGAAGTTGTCTTTCCGTATTCTAGTGTGACTTATCTTTCTATGATGAATTTTGCACAGGCAAAGTGGATACGAGAATTGGAGCACTTAATTATTCTTCAGGGGGAAAAAGCAGTCTTTTCTCTTTGATAATTGTCTCAGTGTTCGAGTTAATTTTGACAATGGGGACTTGGTCTCAGGCAGAAATTTTAAAATAAAGCTGGAAGCAGTGTTTTACTAGAAATGTAAAAATGCTCACTACTAATAAGTTCAGACTATTGCAAAAGATAATTATTTGTCTGATAGCTCACACACTAATTTGAAAGAGATAATGTTTTATTTCTATCCATTAATACACATGTAACATAATTTTCAAGAGAAATAGTACTACCGAATTGAGCATGAGAAACATCTATCAGCTCCCTGTCCTGTTTCTCATCATGACTACTTTCCATTCCCCAGAGACGACCATTTTCAACTTTGTAGCTGCTTCTGGCACTTTACTACCTGTATAAAAATGACTTGATTATTCTGTTTCTTGAATTTTACTTGCTTTGGATATTATTCATTAATTTTCTTCCATGGTTAAGAATTTAGCTTTCTTACATATACCTCCTCCCCCTCCTCCAACTACTTACATTCTCTCATCCTCCTAATATAGTTATGTCACAAATTCCATTAAGTTATTTTTTTTAGTCACACCCCCGCACATGGTGTCCATGATTATATTTTCTTTCTGGTAAAACTTTTTGATTTTCTTGAAGATGATGTTTACCTTTTTATTTTTGCTTTAAAAAAGTACCCTAGAAGAAGTATTGCATCTTTGTCTGAAATGTAACTCTCTTTTCAGTAGGTTCTTTGCAGCAGGTAGTATAGCCCCCATTGTTTTATTATTCTATATTCTTGAAGATATAACTCCCGGAGTCCTCTGTTCTTCAGCATCAATTTGTAATGGTTGTTCCTTAGGCTTACGAAGGCTTACACATCATCATCACTGGAATTCCCTTCTTTCTCCTGTGTTACACTGCCCATATCCTGAAACCCAACCCAATCTTCCTTTTTTTTTTTGGACTCCTCCCTTATTTTCGTGAAGTATATCCTCCAGTAACTCCATAAGGAAAGGTACTTCAAGGGTACAATTTTTTGAAATATTAAATTTCTGAAAATGTTTTAATTATATCTACACTCTTGATTGATAGTTTTGCCCAAATATATAATTCTATGTTGAATTTTATTTCCTCTGAATTTTGAAAGACTTGCTCCACTGTCTTCTAACTTCCATTGTTGCTTTTGGGAAGTACGTCATTTTTATTCATGACTCTTTAAATGTGACCTATTTTTAGCATTTTTTTTTTGTCTTCAATATTGTGAAATGTCATGAAGACATGCCTTTTCAAGAAGACAGGTCTCTTTTATTTTAATGTCCTGGGCACTTTC
Source organism: Balaenoptera borealis (assembly GCF_965194805.1). Classification (NCBI taxonomy): domain Eukaryota; kingdom Metazoa; phylum Chordata; class Mammalia; order Artiodactyla; family Balaenopteridae; genus Balaenoptera; species Balaenoptera borealis. The sequence goes on from NC_138877.1 coordinate 11,477,557, forward strand.
AACTGGAAATTTGTCTTATTCAATATGGAGGAATTTTTCTTGAAATATTTATTTAATCATGTCCTTCTCTCTGTTTTCACTCTTTTCCCCTTCTGGAGTTCCTATTGGTCTAGTACTAGAAGTCCTGATCCACTAATCTTCTTTTTTCCTTTATTTTTTATCTCTTTGTTAAGTTTTTCTTCTTTCTGACATATTTATTAAGTTGTAGCTTTCAGCTCTTCTATTGAAATTTTTGCCTTCTAATTTTATTTCCCAAGAACCCTTTATTCTCTGAAAATTCCTTTTTTAAAAACATCCTTCCTAGAAAGCAATTTCTTCTCTTAAATGTCTGATAATATTACGGTTTTAAAAAGATTTTTTTTTCTGTCCTATTGGCTATTTAGAAGTTTTCCTTTATTCTTTGCTTTTAGTTGGCTTTGTTCTGTCCACTGGTCATGTTTAAAACAGACATAAACAGTACTACTTGGAAGTTTATGTTTGTGGGTACACCTTGTCAACTACAGACCTTCGATACAGGGTGATTGGCTATAGCCCAGGTATTTTGTTGTAGGACCCTCAGTTGTGTATCTCTGAGGGTCCTTTCCCACAGACAGATCAGCTTTTTCAGTTTTTTGCTTAAGGGACATAAATATCCCACTTTCTAACTTTATGTGAGCTGAGTGATGAAGGTTGCCGAATGCCTCACGGTTCAGTATGTCAGCATTCACGTAAATTCCATGTTTTAATATTGTCCCTCATCTTTGCCCTCGGCTGTATCTCTTATGAGCAACACTAGATTCTTTCAAGTTTAATTCTCCGGAGAGGAAACCTCTAGGCTTCAGCTATATCGGGAAAGAGATAATTGCAACAGAGAAGGTCAATTTTCCCTTTAAAACTTTATTCAGTCCTTCAACTCATTCTCCTATTTTCAGCCCCTGCCCCTGCCCTTTTAGAAGAACTTATTACTGCCATTTCCAGAGCATTTCAAAGGGCTGTAAGGTGGACGCCAACTTGCTTCTTGTTAGTTTCCCCTACTGCAGGATTAGATTGTAGTTTTCTCAGGTATTGGAGGTCAGTTACCACTCAGTCTTCCAGCTTCTAGATTTTGTTTATGTCTCTTACATGTTCTATCTCTGTTCCCATTCTCTTTGTCTTCATGGGTTTTCTTCCTCTTCATTTCTTTACTTTTATTTTAAATGTGATTTAAAAAGTGGGAAGATAGACCCCGTATTCAATTTGCCTGCTTACCCAGGAGTCCTGGCATGTAGGAACAGCAGTGTACTTCTTGAAAAACTTAAGCATTTTGGAAATTCTCTCCATAGGCAACATGGAGATAGTTTCATGCCTCTAAGAAAGATAAGTTTGTGTTAAGTTGGAGATTAAAACAATATCCCTGAAAATATTTATAGTTAACAAGGCAATTGTCACATAAAGTCACAAACATGACAAACTGCAAAGGTCTAGAAACCATGGTCAAGGTGTATAATTTTTTTAAATTAATTAATTAATTTTTATTTTTTGCTGCATTGGGTCTTCTTTGCTGCACACTGGCTTTCTCTAGTTGCAGCGAGCAGGGGCTACTCTTCCTTGCGGTGCACAGGCTTCTCATTGTGGTGGCTTCTCTTGTTGCGGAGCAAAGGCTCTAGGCACGCGAGCTTCAATAGTTGTGGCATGTGTGCTCAGTAGTTGTGGCATGCTGGCTCTAGAGCGCAGGCTCAGTAGTTGTGGTGCACGGGCTTAGTTGCTCTGTGGCATGTGGGATCTTCCTGGACCAGGGCTCGAACCCATGTCTCCTGCCTTGGCAGGTGGATTCTTAACCACTGCACCACCAGGGAAGCCCAAGGTGTAAAATTTTTAAGAATAGGGATGAGGAATTTGTTTAGTATCTATACAGTATTTGTCTCAATGTGCATATATCGAAACAAGCTCCTCTTATTGTACATTTGCTCTTATGAGTTTGATAAAATTCTCATCATGTTTGATATAAAGTATTATGGATTGGGCTGGTAGATAATGCAATTAACCATTATGTTACCATTTTGGATTAACCTCAGAACAAGTCAAAAAGAGACTCAAATTTTGGTGTATTTTAGAAATGCTTCAAAAGGTACATTTCTGTGAAGAGCATAGATCAAAGAGTAGGAAGACATGGAAATTCCATGTTGGACGAGCAGGACCCTTGTTACTTTCATAAGTGAACCTCCTTCCACATGGGTCTTCACACCCCCTGGAGTCATGGCAAACTCATGGTGATGGCTTGAACATTTAGATGTCACAAGTGAAATTACAAAAAGAGGGGGAAGTTAAGTCTAAGAAACTAGATTCAAATATTCATTTAATGGATTTTTGATGGATTCTTTGTTAATTTGGGGCAGTTTGTGGGAGAGGTGGGCATATATGAACTCTATATTACAAAAGGGGGGATGTTTCTACAAGGAGAATTTTATTCTCTTCGTTATATCTTTCTTTGGGTATTTCTGTGTACTGACTCTACCACCTCTTCATGAGTTGAAAAGCCTTGTTTAGAAAATAACTACCTTAAATGGAGCATATAGTTTCTACTGTAAGTTTTTCCAGAAGTGATGAAAGGCCCAAATATAAAAGAGCAGTGGTGCAGCAAGGACTTAGATACTCAGGTCCGATGAGACTCTTTCATGCATGGATATCATCACAGCAACTCTGTTCCCCCAACAGAGCCTCTAATGACCAAGCACAGGCTGAGATATGCTGCATCTGTTTCTGTCCTGGGGCCACCTTGATTCTGAAATTGTTTTGTAGCTTTGGCTAAACAAATAGGCTTCACCTAACTGTGTGTGTAGGGGAGAGGTAGGGGGGACAGGGAGGAGAGTTGTTTAAAAGTAGTGAATCAACAGACAAAGGATTCATCTCCAAAATATATAAACAGCTCATGCAGCTCAATATTAAAAAAACAAACAACCCAATCCAAAAATGGGCAGAAGACCTAAATAGACATTTCTCCAAAGATACACAGATTGCCAACAATCACACGAAAGGATGCTCAACATCACTAATCATTAGAGAAATGCAAATCAAAACTACAATGAGGTATCACCTCACACTGGTTAGAAGGGGCATCAACAGAAAATTTGCAAACAATAAATGCTGGATAGGGTGTGGAGAAAAGGGAACCCTCTTGCACTGTTGGTGGGAATGTAAATTGATACAGCTACTATGGAGAACAGTATGGAGGTTCCTTAAAAAACTAAAAATAGAACTACCATACGACCCAGCAATCCCACTACTGGGCATATACCCTGAGAAAACCATAATTCAAAAAGATACATGCACCCCAATGTTCACTGCAGCACTATTTACAATAGCCAGGTCATGGAAGCAACCTAAATGCCCATCGACAGACGAATGGATTAAGAAGATATGGTACATATATACAATGGAATATTACTCGGCCATAAAAAGTAATGAAATTAGGTCATTTGTAGAGACGTGGATGGACATAGAGACTGTCATACAGAGTGAAGTAAGTCAGAAAGAGAAAAACAAATATCATATATTAATGCATATATGTGGAATCTAGAAAAATGGTACAGATGAACTGGTTTGCAAGGCAGAAATAGAGACACAGATGTAGAGAACAAATGTATGGACACCAAGTGGGGAAAGCAGGGGTTGGGGTGGTGGTGGTGGTATAAATTGGGAGATTGGGATTGACATATATGCACTAATATGTATAAAATAGATAACTAATAAGAACCTGCTGTATAAAAATAAAGAAATAAAGTTCAAAAATTCACAAAAATAAAAAAGTAGCCACTAAAAACTGTAAAACAATAGAAACAAGGGTAAAACAACAAGAGTTAAGATAATAAGGATGTGTTGAAATGAAAAATGCTTGCATGGGAACATTTAAGTTAAGGAAAATTGCTGTACCAGAGCACAAAACGGGTTGTCAGATAACCATGTAAGACAAAAAGAGCTCATGATGATTTTAACCACTTTTGTTATTTAATTAAAAAAAAAGAGTATTAATTCATCAGGAAAGATAGACATTTCTCCCCTCATAATCTTAAGTAATTTGTTACAATGATATTTTTTTCATTTATTTATTTTATTTTTTTCAGATAGGAGCTATTTTATTTTTTAATTTTTATTTCATATTGGAGCATAGGCGATTAGCAATTTTGTGTTAGTTTCAGGTGTACAGCAAACCGATTCAGTTTTACATACACCTGTATGTATTCTTTTTCAAATTCTTTTTCCATTTAGGTTATTACAGAATATTGAGCAGAGTTCCCTGTGCTATACACTAGTTTTCATTTCTTTTAAAAAAATTCCCAATTAAATTATTAACTCCAGGCAGTAAAGGGTGTGACTACTTTTTTTGGTCTCTATGGTTCTAGTAATAAATACAGTATCTAGAAAAGATATTTGTTAAGTTAATAAACAATATAATAAAAATACAGGCATATGCAATTAGCAGGTATATAAAATACATTTATAATGCTACGTTGAAGCATTCTACAAAGGGCTTTTCAAATATTTTTAAAGACAATGGTAAATTGTACATCTGGGAAAGTATTTCTATAGGGCATCAAAGTAATATAATCCAGGTTAAATGTTTTAGATGGTCTGACTTATTATAGGGACAGGGCTTAGAATTAGAGGAAAGTAATACTAGTTAAATCATCAGAAATTTCGTCTTCTTAGGGGAGGCTTTTGTCAAGATTTGGCTAGTAAGTGATTGAAAAAGGCGAGGCTTTTGTCAAGATTTGGCTAGTAAGTGATTGAAAATTGAAATTATAAGTGAGTCCTTTAGGGTATAGTTCTTCTCTGTTTTTCACTGAAAAGAGGTCCATATAATTTACATTCTAAGCACATAGAAAACAAGGGTTACATTTTTATATAAAAATATTGGGTTGGCCAAAAAGTTCATTTGGCCAACATCTTAGGGATATTATGGCCAACATCTTTCCGTAACATCTTAGGGAAAAACCCGAACAAACTTTTTGGCCAACCCAATAACTTAAATTTTAAAGTCTTCAAAATAAAATTCTCACCCATATGGAAGACCATACCAGCTTGGCTAGACTACTGGAGGGTGTTTGGAGGTAGGGTCAAAACCAAATTTTGTAAAACACAGTTTTAGTCCTGCTCAAATGCTAACAAAAGCCTTGAAGTTCTGCAACGTAGAAAACAGAAAGAGTTGGTAGAAGATTCAGAGAAGGGGTCAAGATTATAAACTATGAAGTTGGGGTGTCTTAGGGTTGAGAAAGCTCCCACCTCGTGCTGGGTAGAGATAATAACACTTACTTCATCAAGCTGATGTGAGGATGAGAGAATAACAGGGTAAACTCATCACGGAGCAGGCAACAAGCTAGGTGTTCCAAAGGTAGTGATTATTATTTCTCTGGAAAAAATTTAACAAAGAAAATGGTTAGAGGAAGATTGGAACCTGCCAGGATCCTGGCAAAATACAAAGAGTTAATCTTTAGAATACAGTTTTTTAAAAGTGCAACTCATATCAATAATAAAGAATATGCCCCAAATACTAATTTTGGATTTCAAATTAAAAAATATATTGAGTTGTTCTCATCCAAGCAGGACCATGTCATCTGCACAGTAGAATTTATGTGCTGCCCAGCTGCTCCTCTGGAAGGTAGAGGCCAGGTCTCCTGAAAGCTGTACCAGATTGCTTACGTGTGGATGTAAAGGCTAGGGGAGCAAGAAACATCCTGGGGTGATGACATTTAAAATGTGAATTTGTTTTTTCAAAGGGCCATATCTGTTCATTGTTTCTCAAAGCGTTGTGATCAAGGTTTAAAGTTGTGTCCAGAGCCCACCTGATGGGAATGTCCTGATTCCTAAGTGTAGCCTTTCTTCTCTGTTAAGGGCAAAATGTTTACTATGGGAATATACATCTTTGAAATGATAGTGTAAAACTTCTGGGAAATGGTTCCATGCACAGTAAATACTGCTCTTGCCATACAAACGCTTGGGCAGATTTGTAAGACTTGGAGAGGCAAGTGTGTCTCTGCAGCTGCATGTGGAGTCGACCATAGAGGAAGGCTGCTTTATGGTTGTCCCCCTCATACTGTTGATGATGCGTCCTTAACCATTAGATCCCTGCCTGGACTCTGTTTAGATTTTTCATGCTTCCTGTTTGGGGAAGAAGCTATTCCAAAACAGGCTCACTCTGCTCCCTGAGAGAGAAGGGAGCAAAATTTGGAGCAAGGGAGGGAGGGAGGCAGGGGCTGAGGGAAGCAGAGGCTGAGATGCATATCCTGGCACAAGATGCTATGGCTATTTAGCAATGAGCTCTTTTGATAAGATATCATTCAGTTCATATTCTAGGCAAGTTACCACCAAATTTTACCAGTTATATTTGCCCACCTTACAAACCTATTTTGATATATACTGAACCAGTGTATCATTCAGGATTCAATCAGAAAAAAATAGAACTACTGTGTTAAGGGCTCTGTGACTAGGATTTAATTTTCTGCAATTGTGGTTTCTAGTTGAGTGGTCGCTGCAAAGTTGGTGCCTTCACATCTGATGCCAGAGTATGCAGTCCACAGGCAGGCAGGCAGGAAGGATATGATAGCTAAAATCAAACCGACCTGATCATACACATAAACTTCAGTGCTGATGTCTCAAGATTGTGTAAAATAGTGGTCATTTGGATGACTCAGAATGTGCTTATATTTCCACGTTACCAACACAAATTAATTTTTTAAATTATAAGAAAATTTTAACTCCCTGAGAACTAGTCTGAAACCCTTAGGAGTTTGTGCCCTGCCCTCCCCCAAGTTATAGAAACATTATTATAACGGGAAAAGTAAAGAGTCAGCCAGACTGGATACAAATCCTATGTCTACTACCTACTCATTGTGATCTTGACAAGTTCTTAAAATCTCCATGTCCCTGTTTTCTTATCAAAAAATAGAAAGTAATATACATATATAATGCATTGGTTGGAAGAAATCCATCAGAAATTTAGTAATTCTGTAAATATTTCTTGAGAATTTATAATGTGCCAAGCACTCTTCCAGACCCTGAACATAGATAATAAACAAGAGTACATGATACTCCACTAAGTGGACACAGAGAAAAAATTCTATAGATATAATTTATATATAACATATAATTATTATAATTATGCAGTATAATTATATATTACATACAATTATAATTAGAAAAGAAAATTATATATACAATATTTTGTATATATATAATGCTAGGCGATGATATGAACTAAGATGAAACAAAGCATAAAGCAGGACTAGGAGACAGAGGATGAATAGGGAGGTTCTATTTTATAAAAGGTAATCAAGGAAGCTATATTTGTTATCTATTGCTGAGTAAAAATTTACTCTAAAAGTTAGTAGCTTAAAACAACACACATTTGTTATCTCAAAGTTTCTGTGGCTCAGGAATCTGGGCGTGATTTCAGTTTCAGGATCCCTCACGAGTTTGCAGTCAAGGTTTCTGCAAGGTCTGGGGTCTCATCTGAAGTCTTAACTGGGGAAAGATCCACTTCCAAGCTCACTTACATAGTTGTTGACAGGATTTAGTTGCTCAACAGCTGTTGGACTGAGGGCCTCAGGTTCTTGCTGATTGTTGGCTGGAGGCTGCCCTCAGTTCCTTGCCATGTGGGCCTCTCCAACATGGCAGCTGGTTTCATCAGAGCCAGCCAAAGAGAGAGTCTGCTAGTAAGATGGAAGGAACAATGTTTGTAACCTAATCATGGGAGTGGCATTTCCTAACCATATTCTATTGGTTAAAAGCAAATTATTCAAGGGGAGGGGATTATACAAGGTCAGGAATACCAGGAAGTAGAAATCTTTGGACATTATCTTAGAGGCTGCTTGCCACAGACAGCCTCTCTGAAGACTGAATATTGAGCGTGTGCTCAATTAAGTCAGCGTGAGCCTTGCGTGTAACTCAGGGAAAAGCTTTTCAACCAGACGGAATAGTAAGTGCAAAGAATTGGAGGTGAAAGTGTCCTTGATGTGCCCAAGGGACAGAAACAAAACCAGAGTTGCTGGAGTAGAGTGAAGGAGGCAGAGGGCGATGGTTAAGGAGTTAGCGAGACAGAGAAAGACAAATACTGCATGATATCACTTATGTGTGAAATCTAAAAAATATAACAAAGTAGTGACTGTAACAAAAAAGAAGCAGACTTACAAATACAGAGAACAAACTAGTGGTTACCAGCGAGGAAGAGGGAAGAGGGGAGGAGCAACATAGTGGTAGAGAATTAAGAGGTACAAACTACTGATATTATATATAAAATAAGATACAAGGATATATTGTACAACACAGGGAATACAGCCAATGTTTTATAATAACTATAAGTGGAATATAACCTTTAAAAATTGTAAATCACTATATTGTACACCTGTAACTTATATAGTATTGCACATTATACTTCAATTAAAAAAAAAAGAAGAAGAAGAAAAGGAGGTTAGAGAGGCCATTTCACATGGGGTCTTGTAGGCCATGGGAAAATCTTTGGATTTTATTCTGAATGGGATGAGAAGCCATTAGAAGACTTTGAGGAGTGGAGTCACATGAAATGATTTACCTTTTAAAAGACTGTGCTGCTGTGGGTTGGTGATGGGGGGAAAAAAGCAGACTCGGGGACACCAGATGAGATGCTAAGGCAATGGTCCAGGTGAGTAATGAAGGTGTGTTGCAGGAAGGACGGTGACAACAGAAACTGGAAAATAGAAAGCATTCCATCAATGTCAGCTCTAGTGTTATTATTGCCTTTATTTCTTAGATCCCTGATTCTCAAACAATTATATACCTAAGGATTGCCAGGGCAGCTTGTTCTAAATATAGAACAAAGGGCTTCCCTGGTGGCGCAGTGGTTAAGAATCCTCCTGCCAATGCAGGGGACACAGGTTTGAGCCCTGGTCCGGGGAGATCCCACATGCCGCGGAGCAACTAAGCCCGTGTGCCACAACTACTGAGCCTGCATGCCACAACTACTGAAGCCCACGCGCCTACAGCCCGTGCTCCGCAACAAGAGAAGCCACCGCAATGAGAAGCCCGCACACCACAACAAAGAGTAGCCCCCGCTCGCCGCAACTAGAGAAAGCCCGCGCGTAGCAACGAAGACCCAACGCAGCCAAAAATAAATAAATAAAATAAATTTAAATCACTCTACCCCTGGGGAGAGTGATTTAATGTGCTTTGATGTTAGAGTGGTAGAATATACATCTGCATTTTAAACACTGAACTGATAATTCTGAAGCAGGTTGTTCATAACTACCTATAATCCCTTTGTTACTGTTGTTGTTATTTTGCTCAAACACAAAGTAAATGTGACAAGAAGAATGCCTCCACACACACACACACACCCACTCACACATTGGAATTTCCTACTTCATTCTCCAGTCATGTCCGACATGCCCGTGGGGACTTGGGTGGTTCTGCTGGGAAGAAAACAGGGACAGGAGAGCAGAGGGGGAGTACCTCCTCCACAGGCACTCTCCCCACTTCCCATGAAGAGAGCAGAGTAGTGGAAATGGGCTTATTTTTTTCCCTAGTTTTTCCTTGTAACTCTCTGAATTCAGGCCTGCAAATGTGCCTCTGCTTTAAACAAACTTCAGAGTTGTCTTAAGAGGAAACATGTTGTGTAAGTTACCGATATAGGTGTTGGAAACCAGAATTATGTTTCTTTCATGTAGTCTTGACAATGCAGCAGATTGTTTTTGACATGTTAATAACACAAAAGTTTGAAATATGGCTTAGATGTGTGATAAACTATGCATGCTGCTTGGACAGCTCATTCTTACTGATAAGATGTAAAATCATCCTCAGTCAAGCAGGCCAGTGCTGTTTGTGTCTGGCTTTTCCAGTGTATGTGTGTGATTTGGGAGGGAAATTTTGCTTACTAGATTAGAAATCACACCTTTATCTTTCCCCTAATCCACCCCCATTTCATGTTATATTTAGATTGTATTTAATAATTAAGAATTTTAAGAAGTATCTTTCACCCACTCCAGAATACCAGTCCCACTCCTTAGAGTTAACTAATATCAAATTTTTGTGTATCCTTCTAGAAATTTTCCATATGTATACAGAGTTTCTTTTGTTTACTCAAATGGAAGCATAACATATACATTGTTTAATACTGTGCATTTTTTCTATATTATTTTTCCCTCTGAACAGTTAAATACATTTTTCTTTGAATAAGAAAACACATTGTAAAATGATTCAAACATCGCAAAAGGGGAAACAGTGTAAAGTAAGTCTCCCTCCTACCCAGTTATCCTGAATGACCCAGTTCTCCTCTCCAGAAGAAGCCACTTGTTACCCAGTTCTTGTGTACCCTTCTAGAGCTGGTCCATGCATGTATATGTATGTATCTATGTCACCCTTTAGATAACGGACTACATTTTAAAATCGCTTGACACTTCTGTGTAACCAGGTTAGAGACTCTGTTAGTAAGTAAAGGTGAGGAACATCTTTGCCTGCCCAGAAGAGAAACAATGGCCCTGGGTTTAGGAGAACTGAAGATCAAACAAGAATCCAAGCATATGAGCTCCCTGGACATGTGCAAGGAGATGGGAAAAGTTTTTAATTTAGCAGAAGCTTGGCCTGAAGAAGTAGAGATGAAAGGAAATCTCTATGACTTTATCCTAGACCAGAAATAGATTAATATGCAAGAAATTATTCTGTCTAATGGAGATTCTAGAACAAAAATGGAACTGGCATCCTTAACCATATAGAAAGTCTGGTCTCCTAAGCAAGCTCCATTTGACTTCACTTGTCATTACCACTGATGTGCAGTTGGTGTCCAAACAGTTACCTGGACGGCAGCCTTTCTGAATGTAATAAAAACTTGGTTTGTCTTTTTAAGTCAGATGGGAACAATTTTATTACACTTGTAAGAATTTTAGTGGAAGGAGATCAATGTCTTAATGAGGACAATACTTCAAGAAACAGCCTTTAAAAACTTAGCCAAAGTGAAAGCTGTGATACTGCTGTCCTATGACCCAAATTCTGAGATTACAATTCTCAGTGGAACATACTCTTTGAGTCCATCCTTCCCTTCCCTGTACTCAGGTTATTGTTCATTTGTATGGGAAATAACAGCTTAGGGTGCAGTGGGCTCCCATTTATATACATCATCAAATACATTCTGTTGGAGAAACTGATGTCACATCAGAATACTGTAAATACTTTGAATTCTAAGAATTTACATTCCAATAGTGACCAGTTGCCTTGTAATTGTAGGTGATCATTATAAGAAAATAGGATTTGAAAATGGCAAAGAGAAGTCCTTGATGGAAGCTTGAGTTCTGATTGCCTCCTGGATCAGACAATTTTCCTAACAGGATTGTCTAAAGAGGTTATTGACTTATTTCTAAGTTTTCAAACCAGCGCGTAAACCATAGGAAAGAATATACACAGAGTTTATTTCTTAAACCGGAGTGAGTGAGAAAGAAAGAGAAAGGTTAAAACATCAGTTACTGATTTTTTGGCAGGCAAAATTAATGGTGGTTTCTCCTCCTCCACATTTAAATCCGTGTCCTAAGTATAACATTTCTTTCATTGTAAAGCCCGAGAAACACATGAAGAACATTGGGATTACTTCTTTGATTAAACCAGTTAAGTCAAAATAGTATTCTTCATGGGAGATTGGATTGGTATTTGGACTGCTGATGTGAAGTTTTCCATTTTGACTGTTCCCTCTGGGAGCTCTGTCTCAGCCGCGAGCAGCCCTTCTCTCCTCAGGGAACCAGTTTCAGAAGGAAACCTGATTAGAATAGACAAACTGTGGCTGGTGAAGCCCACGGACACCTTATAAGTTTTAATATGTGACATATGAAATTCAATTGCTTTTGCCCCAATATTCTTACTAGAAGTGAGGCATACACATGATACAGTTTTCCTCATACACATTTACATTAACTGGCACACGGAAAGGACATTGAAACACATTTCATTGTTTCAAAATCATTCTTACAGAAGTCTTTGTTGTTTTACTGTTTCTGTCTTCCCTTTCAGAAGATATGTGAAAATGGGTTGATTTTTATGTGATGTAGTGGTTGGAAAACAGGCCTGTTTATATCAATAAAATGGAAAAGAGGGGTTTCTGTCCAATTGCCTACATATTCTGTGCTAGTGGTCGTCTTGTTTCTATAGATGCTCACTTGTTATACTCATTCTTTCCAAATAATTTCTGTTCATTGTCCATAAGTTAAAGCAAGCATATTTAAATTTAATATAAAGATGCATTCAGACATCTAATAGGCATTAATCTCACTGGGATGATTGATAGGTAAGACATTGGTGTCTGGAAACAAGCTTTGGACCAAATAAAGGCCTGCGGAGCAACCCTTCGTAGCATCGTCCTTTCTCTGAAATGGTGAGACTTGGCCCCATCACAAGAGTGATATTCATCTTCTTAAGCAGTTTCTCAACATTCCTGAGATACCAAACCAACTGTGAAGGGCAAGGTCTTAGACCCCAGTTGTCCTTGGCTAAGGATGCTCATGGGTACAGTTGGCTCAGGCTGTGGCTGATAGCTAGAGTGAGCGCCTTGGAAATACATACAGCTTGACTTTCTGTGCTGCAGCACCTCTAGGCAAAACAGGGAAATCTGAGCCTCCTCTGTTTGGAGCTTGTTTGACTGTGGCCAGTGTTTGGCTGAGCCTATCATCTTTTTTTTTGAGCCACTGTATACTCTAGATAGATCTCAGTCATGAGCTAAACTAAATTCATGTACTTCCTAGAGTGGAAATAAGCCCATTACCATTAGTTCACGCCCAGCATCATGGTTCTTGCTAACTTGATCAAATTCAGAAGCATTCAGTGTTATCTTCCCTTTATGTGTCAGCCCCTGCTTTGGGGAAAGTTGGTGTCTCTGTCTTTAAGAATAGTCTTTTTCTTAGGAAAGAATAAAATAATTTCTAGTAAATATCCAGACATGTTTTATTTTTGCTTTCTTGGACGACTATATTAATAGGTGTTTTTCTCTGAAATAGAATATCAGTTTTATTATTGCCAGCATATTTATTATATTGATATTGATCTTTCTATAATTTTCATTTGACCCTATATTCTTTTCAAATGTTTTGATACACGGTTCACTCTATCTATAGTTATAACCTTTGCCTTTGTTTCTGCTTCAGTTGAGATCTAGACAATTGGTTGTATTAATTCCTTAAAATAGTTTGGTTAAAAATTCTCATTCACATTCACATCGGATACTCCATATATATACTCCCTGAAGGTATTCTATAAGTGATGCTTGATATTGATAAAATACATTTTGCTTTGGTTCAAATCTCATAGACCTTTGGAATCGGAAACATCCTTAAGAGTATTGTCAGAGCATCAATATCTTAGTCCAGTTTGAAATATTAATCTGTATCTTAAACCTTGTCTTATTTCTGGGCTTTCAGTTGACTATGTACCTTTGAATTTACATATGCTTCTTCTTATATTGTAGAAGAGGAAATTATATTCCCTGATCCCCCCACCTTTCCTACCCTCCACATCACTTCCAGGCACTGACAAATATCAGTTGTTGAAGTGAGAGGGAGAAGTGAGGGGATCTAGACGTCTACTTGGTCCTATGGTCCCCAGTGGTATCAATACACCATTGTAGTCTGACTTGCCTTTCAATCTAGATACTGGAGTTGTTTCTGAGTCTTCTCCTTTCTTCATTCAGTCACCTCATCCTAATGATTGTTTCCTTTAAATGCCTCTGATATCCTTCTTTCCCTCCATTCCTGCTGTTACTCCTTTGGTAGGAGGCCTATTCACCATACATCTTAAATATTCCAGTAGCCTTTTATTCATTTAATTGATTTAAAAATATTTTTTCTGAATGCCTTCCAGTGTCAGGCCCAGAACCCTGGGGATACAAAGATGTAAAAGGCAGCACATGTTTGGAAAGGGCTTTCAGGCTATGGGGATGGCAAACGTGAAAACAGAAAAAGCATAATACAATTTGGTTAAGTGCTATAATGGAGATAGAAATAAGGGCTTCAGAAGTCCAGAGGAAGAATTTGAATTTTCTATCACTTAAATTTGTAAATTATATACAAATTATAACACGTCAACCAAGTAAAACTCTGTTGTCCTGCATCTTGTCTCTTCTACTTACCTCTAATTTTTCACTATTTAAAATTTGCTCTTAGACTAAGTTTCCTAAAAGGTAAACCTGATCACACCTGTCTTCTCAATGGCTCTCTCTGATTTTTTCACCACATACAGATTAAAATCCAAGCATTATTCAACACCAGAGTTTACATCATGATTCATATCTAACCCTGAGTCCACTAGTTTCCTTCTGTTCCCATCCCTGTCATTCTCATCCAGTGCATAAAATGCAACCCCTATGATTGTTTACTGACCTCACTAATCTCATTTTCCAACAATTTGATACTTCTTCCCTGATTCGTCTTCTTACAATGACAATATTCTGCCCTGGGAAGATCCAATCTGTTGGAAACCCGCCATTTTAACTCATACCTTTTCACATAATTTTCCCTTCATCCACTCTTGTTCAAGTGAAAACTACCATTCTCTCCAAGGACCCCATCTTTCTTGCACTCCTTTTATAGGGAGGCTTCTCTCTTCTCCCCACATATCAGGTTTATGGCTCATGTAAGAGCTAGCACAGCAAGAGAGGGCTCAACAGTCTCTCCTACACCTATCAGACTTGCACTCTTTTATAAAATCTTTCTTCCTCTCTTTTTTCTCCTCCTTTGGCTGCTTGCCTTCCTCCCTCCCTCCCCCTTCCTCCCTTCCTCCCTTCCTTCCTTCCTTCCTTCTTTTCCTTCTTTCTTTCTTATGACATCTATGTATAGCCTTATTTTCCTTTGTCTCCCTCCTCATCACTATCATAGCTTTCATCTCTCTCCCATGTATTTTGAGGACTTTACCTCTCGCAGTTTCACAGCATCACTCCCTATATCAGGCAGGTAGGGTTTAACTTGCTATAACAAAGAAATGCCCCCAAACCATGGCTTAAATAAGTTTGAAGTTTATTTCCATCATGTAAATATCCAAGTAGGTGGTCCAGGGACAGCATGGACCTCAGTAGAGCTGAGGATGTAATAGAGTCTGACTCCACTTTAGATGTTTGACTGACAGTTCTCAAGCCCCACCCCTCCCTCTTTCCCTTTTGCCACACATCTGGGCAAGGCAGTAAGGAGACCCCTGTTATACTGCCATTGGCACCAGCAGGAAGATCAAACCACACAAACGCTGGACAGCTTGGGAACTTTTACCTCGGCCCCAAGTCTTAATCACAGTAAAAACCAAGGCCACTTACTCTTCCCTTTGCTCAAGGCATTTTGGACCTACTTGAGTGTCTGCCCTGCTCTCCCCAGAAAGCCTCATTATATGAGTAATAAACATTTTCATATCCCGTGTGTGTGTATGTGTGTGTGTGTGTGTGTGAGAGAGAGAGAGAGAGAGAGATATCATCAGTCTTGACATCTGAACCAATTTTAGACAGAGGGCATTGATCCTACACTCTGCTAAACAACCACATAATAGGGATCTGACTTATTTCTATCTTATAATATTGCCATTCTCAATAAGCAGTTTGCATTATTTGATCCAATATGGCTGCTCCAGCTCTTGCCATCATATTCACATTCCAGTTAATGGAAAAAGGAAGAGGGGAAGGGATATACACACAATTTATTTTCAGAGCACAAACAGTAAGTTGCACACATTATTTCTATTCATGTTTCATTGGCCACAATCTAGAAGCATAGCCATGTACACAGTCACAACATAGCATCAGCACAGGAAGCTGAGAAATGTAGTCTTTATTTGGGCAGGCATGCCAAATAATCCATATAATCTGTATAAGAAAAAGAGAATGGATGTTAGGAGATGACCAGCAGTCTCTGCTTCACTTACTTAACTGTCCAAAGGAGGGCAAATTACTTAGCTTTCACAAAACAAGGAGCTAATAGTCTTTAGGGCCATTATGAGAATAGGAGAATTAAGTTCATATTCCTAGCCTAGTGATTTGCACATCATAGGCACATTATAAATAGTAATTGCTGCTGTCATCAAATAATTTTAAAAGTATTAACAATATTAATAATAGTAATATTTCTCTCTACTATAAATTCTGTCATCATCATGGGAAAACTCAGGTCTATATGGTGGACTAATAATCCAAATATTTATCCTTTCTTGATTTTAAATTCCAATTGCCTTCATCTCATTCTGTTTGATCAACCCAATGTCATTATCATGCTCTGTTTTTTGCCCTTATCTAAAATTTTCACACTGTAGGCATTGCTAACTCCAGTATTCACTCTGTCATCTTAACCAACTAAACAACTTTCTTCTATTCTTTCCTTTTCTCTTCCATCCTTCTGTTCTTCCACCCTCTTATTCTTTCTTACTTTTATCTTTCCATTTTTTTTCTTCTCGACAATTTCAGTAGCTCCTTATCACTGCTCTGTTATACTTCTATTTTTTCCTTGTCCAACTCCCTTGCACACTCTCCTCGGAAGCTAGGATTACTAGTTTCCATACATTCCTTACTCTTCAGCTTCGCCATTCTCAATAGATGGCCACTTTGTTTTAAGGAATGGAGAGCCATTAGGAAATAACTACTGCTTACGTACTTCCCCTTCCTCTTTAAAATCAGAGAAAATCTGTTTCTCGTCCTCTCCAAAGCTAATCTCTTTGCCTCATTTCTTCCCAGGCATTTATCTGTTCGAAGCCCTCTTGTTTCCAATACATTTAACCATTTAATGTTCATCATCTTCTTTTCTCAGAAGATGTATGTCTTAGTCAATTTGGGCTGCTAAATGAAAATACCACAGACTGGGTAGCTTATGAACAACAGAAATTTATTTCTCACAGTTTTGGAGGCTGGGAAGTCCAAGATCAAGGTGCCAGCATGGTCAGGTTCTGGTAAAGGCCCTCTTCCATTTTACAGACTACTGATTTCTCACTGTGCCCTCACATGGCTGAAAGGGCTAGGGAGCTCTGTGGGGTCTCTTTTCTAAGAACATTAATCCCATTTGTAAGGGCTCCACCCTCATGACCTAAGCACCTCCCAAAGGCCCCACCTCCTAAAACCATCACATAGGGCCTTAGAATTTCAACATATGAATTTGGGGGGGGGGACATAAATATTCACACCATAGCAGTGTATTAATTATCATTGCTGTGTAACAAATTTTCTCCAAACTTAAGACAAAAAAATGGATTATCTCGCAATTTCTGTGGGTCAGGAATTTGGATGCAGTTTTAGGTTACTCAGAAGTCTGTAATCAAGGTGTCATACAGGGCTGCGATGGTCTCATCTGAGGCCAAGGGAGGAGACCCTCCCAAGTTCCCTCATGTAGACCTTCAGTCCTCACTGGCTGTTGGACTTTGGATCTTAGCTACGCATAACATAGCCTTCTCCATAGGATAGTCTACAAGCTGGCAGATGGCTATGTCCAGAGCGAATAAGGGAGAGAGAACAAGCAAGACAGAAGTTGCAGGTTTTTCTAACCTAATCTGAGAATTGACATCCCATCACTTTTACCATATTCCATTCATTAGAAGCAAGTCATTAGGTCCAGCCCACATCAAAAGGAAGAAGATTACATAGAGTGTGGGGACCAGGAGGTGGGGATCATTGGGAGCCATTTGAGAAGCTGCCTACTACAAGATTACACGTGATTACACATGATTACTACAAGATGGCACATGTCTTCTTGGTAGAGCTTCTTAAAAGGGTAGTCCAAGTTCGCTGTTTCCAATTCTTCCTCATCCTGCTTCTGTCTCTACCACTGTTGTTATGTGGCTCCACTAAAGTCACCGATGACTTCCTAATTGCCAGGTCAAATAGGCAGTGTTTTTGTCCTTAGATTATTCTGATTTTCTGCAGAATTTGACAATTTGATATAACTGACCTCCTTCTCTAATCTCTTCCCTAACATCATTCTCTCTTAGTTCACTCATTCCCTAGTCCCTTCTTCTTTAATTATCATCTTACATGATGAGATCATCCAGGGTTTGTTCTCTGCCCTCTTCTCTTTCTACTCTTCCTGAGAAATCCCATTTACATCCTTGGCTTCAGCTGCCCTACACATGCTGATGACTCCAGCCCAAATTTCTCTTTTGTCCTCAAGGCACATATATCCTGTAAACTGCTAAATGACCGTCCCAACCTTGGCATTGCAGATTTAATGTCTCCATAACTTTCCCCCACACCCATCCTCCTGAGTTTCTCTCTTGAGGGACTGCACTCCAGCCGTGATTGTGGGAATCAGTCTAGGCTCCTCTCTCACTTCCACAACAGGGACTGAGTGCTGTCCATATCATATCCTCTCCTGTTACTTACACTGGCTCCCTCCTCTCTGTCTCCACTGCTGCTCTTGCCTGTTCAGCCCCTTATCATTTCTCTTCTCGGTTATTAATTCATCTCCCCAACTTCTGACTCCTCCCCTCCAATCTGTCCTTGGCACAGCTGTCAAAGTGATCTTTCTAAGAGGCGAATGCGATCACATCATCGCCCTGCTTTAAAACCCTCCGGTGGCTCCCTATTTTCTGTAGGATCAAATCTGAATGCCATGGCATGGCGTACAATGCTTTGGCTTCTGTCTCACTCTCCTCCCACTTCTCCTCTCCCAGTCTCCTGTAAGTACTCCATGCTCCAGCTGTACTGAAATACTTGTGATTCCCCGACTACACTCTGTGTTTTCTTGCCTCTTTTCTTGGGCACATGCTCCTTCTTTTGTATTAAATGATCTTCCCTTATGAGACTAGCTAACTCCTACTCTTCTGGAGGCCCAGCTTAAACGTCACCTGCAGGAGCAATTCTCTGAGGCATTTCTCCCAGTCAGACTCATTTTGCTCCCCTCCTTTTATGTTCTCATCACCTTTATGCAAACCCAGATTACAGTGCTTATCCCACTAGATTATAAATATTGATTTCTTGCTGTCTCACCCACGAGAATGTGAGCATGTGAACTCCTTACAGGCAGGTACAGCTGTTTTACCTCTGAGCCCTCCACAAATCCTGGTTCATAGGAGGCATTAAATAAATGTTTGATGAGTGAATAAATACTCATTCAAAGCCCTCAAGCCAAACTGACATTCCCTATGCACTCACCATACCATTCTATCTCCTTCCCTGAGTTCTAGCTTTTTCCCACCCCTACACCAGCAATCAGGAGTAATCTGTCAACAAATAAAGGTGTTTTTTGTAGGAAAAAACATTACAATATTTATGAAGTTGGAAAATTAACGGTTGTTTCAGTTGTTATTGTTTTTGTTTTAATACACACAAGACACGAGAGAAACTGAAGTTCAAACTTTAGTTTTGGCAATTTAAGTATATACATATATAATTAATATATCTTATATGTATATATAAAAGACAGTAAATCATCAATCAGTGGACAATATAGAACTGGTTGTAAGTTCCCCGAGAGAGGAAAGAGGTCAGCGCTGGTCTTCATTACTGTATGACTACAGGGGTGGAGTACCATCTTGGCTGAGCATTGACCACTGGGTCTGGTGGGTGAAGAGGGGGTGCATGATGTTTGTGGGTGAGAGTGAGGGCAATGAGATGAGTCTTTCTGATAGTGGTTTGTTGTAGGGTGGAGTAAAATAAGGTCATATTAAAGAAAGGTGTGAAGATTGCCTTACTCAAATTTCAACTTGATCGCGTAGTAAAAAGAAAAGCTATTGAAGTGTGTGAACTGAAACACACTACTATGCTTCCAAGTACTATTGTAATCTTCCCTGGCAAGGTCAGGGAGCCAAATATGTTCACAGAGTCATGGCTGCATTCATTTTTATTTTTGAGAAAAACTTACAAATACTACTTAAAAAATTTAATATGGAACTAGTAGAACTCAAGTTGGACCTAAAGCTGTTTTAGTGAACCAGAATCTGGGAGATACTATGTAAAGTAAGCATCAATCCAACTGTAGCCAGTTGTTCTTTTTCATATGAAAATATTTGCCTCTAGATTTGATTCTAAATTCCCTATTGCCCTAATTTGTTGTTGTAAAATATTTTAGTAATACGAATAGAAATATACAAACACACAGTTGCACATTTAAGTGACTGCTAGAGAATGCCAAAGTGTAAGATAATCAATTTCTTAAAATGTAAGTATTTGAACCAGTTCAACCCATGTTTATATTATACTTGCTTACTAATTAGTCTACATTGGGTTTAAAATAATCCTCTTTTATCCGTTAAAATTTCTGTCTCCCACGTATTTTTATTCTATTTGACATAACATTTAGATAAAGGATGATTTTTTTTTTTTTTTTGTAATGAATATGTCTGTTGAATTATCTAATTTTAAGTGAGTGGTAATCTGTTTCTTCCCATTCCAGTTCTTTTTTGCCTAATGGAGAAAAAAAGAACAGGTTAATTCTGATAACATTTAAAAAAATAACAAATTGGAAATTAGTAAAGGTTTTCTTTCAAGTCCATTATAATCTTGTTTTTCTTGTAATTAGATAATTGGTCTAATAAAGTATGTTGAATATTTTTATCTCCTAGATGTGTAAATATACTATGCTTGTAGACTTAAAAATTTACTTATTTTTCTTCACTTTTTCTGTCTAATTTGATATCTTGTCCTCAAAATACCTTTAATACTCTTCTTAAGCATTATATGCAACTAATACATACAAATTGAACATAGTTCCAAAGAAACAGGGGGGAAGTTTTTGTGTTTATATACAATACAATGTGCCTATATCTTTGCTTTAAGTGACAAAGAACATTGAATTACTTTTCAAAAATAGCAGCCTCGGAAAGCCATTTTTTCAATAGCACTCTCTATTATATCATTCTCATTTTTCAATTGAGTTTCTGTTGAGCTGAATTTTATAGCATTAATTCCCAACCTGCCTGAGTTGGATTCATTAAAAAAAAAACAACTCTAAGTACATATCTAACAAGCTATATACATTAATCTTGGGCTTAACCTCTTTTAAACCACTGGTATAGGTGGGAAACCTCTAAACATTGATTGCCCCTTGGGGTATGGGGGTTGATGGGAGGTAGGAATAGTTTCCTGCAAATGCAAAGAGTCAATTAGCTTTTATAACTGCTCTTCAATTAAAATAAAAATAGAATTCTCTGGGGAGAAATCTAACCAGAAAGATCACTTCACTGTAAATAGGCCAGTCAATTTTATAGAAAAAAGCCTCCAGCACCTAGCACTCATTCCCATATATATTGATTTATTCATTCAACCAATATTTCTGAGTGCATATGCTGTCCAAGGTATACTGTGTCCATCAATTACATTTTATACACACAGTGATATGAATCAGTTTTGGCAACAGGGCAAGTAAAACAAGGACTAGTAATAGTACCACTACTACTAATACTACTGGCAACAATCACCAGTGACTGTGACTCTCCAATGTGCCAGGTATTACTCTAGAATCCTCATTTTCAAGATTGCTTTCAAAAATTTGGCAAGAGAGAGATTATAATGTCCATTTTACAGATAAGATATTGAGACAGTTTATGTCTATCATGAGGCCATCAGATGTGTATGCAGTAATATTTAAAAAAACAATTGGTAAAATCTTTCATTTCCTTTTCAGAGAGAAGATAGCATTATCAAAGTAATGATAAACAGAGAGAGGAATTGAAGAAAACCTAAGGTAAGAGTTTCCTTATTCTCAAAATCCAAAGAGAGTGAAAGTAGGGCAAAAGTCAGGGTTATATCAACAATTACCTTCTGCCTTTTACCTTCAAATCAGATTCATTGTTAATGGAGAGGAGGTAAGTAGAAAGTGAGATGAAAAAGAAAAAAATGATGTTGGGTTCTAACCTGCTCCATTCTGACTTAATTGTACAATGTTTTTTTCATTTTTTTTAGTTTTAAATATCATCTATTGACATCCAACAAGGACTTAATTTTCTTTCTCCACCAACCCACACCTACACACTTTCCTTACCTCAGCCTCTCCACAGTTATAGCACATTTATACTATGTAATTTATGCTATGTATTTAGTTTTTACATTTTTATGGCTGTGGATATTGCTTATAGCCAAGTCATGCAATGTATTATAATAAAATTCATTTCTAGTAATTTAAAAAATTTCTTTGTAGTAGTTATAGCTGTTTGTTTTATATCAGCCTATTACTTAGTTGTTCCCACATCCTCTGCTAGAAGTTAAAAAAAATTCTACAACATATTTACAAACCATGTAAACTGGTTCCACCTACTCTGGATGCTTCTACAAATTTCTATTTGTCTCCGATGTTCTGAAATCTCATACTAATGTGACTTAGTGTAAGACATTTTTCCAGCCATTGTATTGAGCACTTGGTAGGTTCATTAATGCAGAAAATCACATCCTGCATTTTGAGTATTTGTTATTATTATTATTATTACTTATTTGATAATTGTCCTCTTGTATTTTCTCTCTTCTCTCTCCTGATCTTGTGGAATTTTTTATTTTTATGTTGTTCTGACTGTGCTGATCCTCTTTTTTTTTCTAATTTTTATCTTCTGCTTTCCATCACTTTACCTTTTCATTCTAGTTTATTGGAGATTAAATTCCAACATTTTATAGGGCTTTGTATCTCTGCTATCATAATTTTTAATGTCTTAGAGTTTATTTTATTCTCTGAATTTTCCTTTTGTAGCTTTTTACATAAATAGTGTGTTTTTAGGAGACCAGTACTGATAACTTTTGAAGTATTATTTTGCTCTCTGCATTCTCTATTTTCTTCATAAATAATAGTGAAAAATATAAAATAACTTAAAAAATTAACTAGGAAAGTATAAACCTTCTCAAATAGCAGTTGCCTTGCCTAGCTCCCAGGTTCTCTAGCCCCATACTTTATTTCTTCAAAGTACATGTGACTTCCTAACATTGCATTTGCTATTTGTTTATTGCATTCTTATTAACTAAAACTCTTACTGGAATGCAGCTTCCTTGAGGGTAGAAGACTTTCACTTTTGTACTTCAATGCCTAGAAAACAGTGACTAAGTACATGATAGGTGAATCAAAAATCTTTACTGGGTCGATACATGGTGAAATAAGTGAAGAAAACTATAAAGTCTATTTGAGAACACAACATAAGACTTGAATCGATGGGAAGGCAGATCATGTTCTTATTTGGGAACACTAACATATTTTAAGGTCATTTTTCCTACAATGTTGAAAGAAGGTAGGAAGTTCCAAAAGTAGAATACAGAGATCACTTTTGGCTGTTGCAGTCATCTAACAAGGTGTAAAGATCACCTGGACTGAGGTAGTAGTAGAGATATAGAGTGAAAAGGTCAGCAAAGATCTATTTTCACAAGAAAATTCAGCAAGACTTGCTGTGTTGTATTGCATAACATACATCCACAATTTGCTTCTATTTTAAAAAAATAATTTGTGTTTTTTCCTAATGATGGCTATCTAGGTTGCCTCCAACTCCCTACCTCTATAAGTAATGCTATATTGATAATCTTTAGCTATAACTCCTCATGGGCTTGTGGAATAGCGTCCCTGACCTGGTAATACTGAGATATGAGCTATATCTGAATTTTTTTCTGAATGGCTAAAACTACTTATACTTCTACCAACAATCCATCAGAATTCCCATTGTCCCATACCCTTACCAATGCTTCGTACTGTGTGACAATCTTTTTCATTCTAATTTCATGGGTATAAAGGGATCTCCCATTATTTTAGTTTAAGTTTCCCTAATGGTTAGTGAGGATAAACATTTCTACATTTCTAACCATTGAGGTTTTCCTCAGCTTATTCATATCCTTTTTGCGTGTTTTTTTTTTAAACTCTAGAGTTAGATTTTTTAGGGCCATTTGCACATGTTCATAGAACAGTTAGTGTACCCTAAAAAAATGACAAGACAGCTCCCCATCAGTGAGTCCCTGGCCTAAATGTATTTGCTTTACTTATATAGCAAGAGGATAACATTAAACATGGAAGCTTTCAATTTGTGACACCAAACAATGATCTATACAGGGCATCCTTCAAAAGCTACAATTAAGGATCCACCTAGCTTGTCAGCAGTACAAGTCCAGTTGAGGTCTTCTGGCCCATTTGCCTGACATTCGTGTTTTATGCCTTGAAATTTCTTTTTGATTGTATCCTTGGAGCTTGCATAGATCATTTTACGTTTCAGAGGTGCTAGCTCTGGTGCCCACAAAAAAATCATCAACTCTTCTTTTCTGGATTCCTTTGTTTCGAAGCTTGCATCATACAAAGTATATAGCAACAGTCTTTTTCAGGAAGCATTTCCACAAAATGCTTGAAAGGATCAGTTATGGTTACACCAAAATCTCTTTGCCACCTTCTACAATGAGGCGCTTTTTGTCTACACTGAGACAAAAAATGACAGCCTTCATTCTTTTCTTGATTTCTTCTGGTGTGGAGCACTTCCAAACTTTCGTGTCATAAAAATGTGGCATACTTCATCAGCAACTTGCACTCCTGTGGCCATGTTCACTGTGGTGGTCGCAGAGCGCAGAGAGGGAGCTGGCTGGCGCCGCATGTTTCAATTGATTACCTACCATTGTCTTGTTGATTTGTACAAGTTCTTTGTACGGTCTAGTTAATAATTCCATCTTGGTTTTGGATGTCTTTCAGTCTGTCACATATCTGTTAACATTTTCCTTGATTTCACTGTGCACACACAAAAAAATCTTTTCATTCCTGAATTCAACAGACATGATGGAATCTTGGATGGCAGCGGCCAAGTGACAGTACATAATCACTAAAAATAAGATGGACTTGTTACCGTAATGGATGACAGAACAAAAGCAATCATCACAGCAGTCTTGCCCACGGAGATTGTCAACATTAATTAATTATTTATGGTGTTCCTAGACTGGAATAGTTGGGCAGTGTATTAGTTTCTTAAGGCTGCTGTAACAAAGTACCACAGTCTAGGTGGCTTTAAACAACAGAAACTTACTCTCTCACAGTTCCTAAGTCTAGAAGTCTGAAATGAAGGTATAGGTACCATGTTCTCTCTGATGCCTTGAGGGGAGAATCTGTTCCATGCCTCTCTCTTAGCTTCTGGTGTTGCTGGCAATCTTTGGCATTCCTTGGCTTGTTGATTCATCATTCCAGTCTCTGCCTCCTTCATCACATGGCATTTTTCCTGTGTCTGGGTCTCTGTGTCTCTTCTTTTCTTCTTATATGGATATCAGTCACATTAGATTAAGGACCCATCCCACTCCAGTATGACTTCATCTTAACTAAATCTTAATTACAACGGCAACAGCCTTATTTCCAAAAAAGTCACATTCATAGATATCAGAGGTTAGGTCTTCAATATACATTTTTGCAGGTTACCACTCAATGTACAGCAGACAGCTTATTAAAGTTTTACTTGATTTATATAAGCAAGCAGCTCCAAGTCTGGTGTAAGAATCCTGACCTGTATCTCCAAAGAGAGTTATGGTTCTTTAATCAATTCCAAGACTTAAGTCAGTTGGCAAATCTAGAGTCTCCTGAATGAAGGGGAGGCCACGTCCTCTTGAAGAGGGCACCTTCTACATAGCCGAAAATTGATGCTTCCTCTCAGCTGTCTCCAAAGGAACTTGTGCCCAGTTGCCAGAGTGGTTATGCATTGAGGAAGGGAAAATAATCAGACTCTTCAGGATTTACTAAACGCTGGCTCTGAACTGACACCAATTCCTAGAGATTCCTAAGCCAAAAGTAGGGGATTTTGAATATGAGGTGATTAATGGAATTTTGGCTCAGGTTTGTCTCATAGGGGGCCCACTAACACACCCATGGTACCTATAGGTGTCTGTGGAAGATAGAGGTGCTGCTTGAACCTTTGGCAGGCCCTGATAGGAGAATTACAGTGCAGACCTTTATGATTTTGGAGCAAAGCTGTGTCATCCTCTGCAGACAGCTGTGTTTTTGGGCAACAGCTTTCTGATTTGTTACTGGCCTGAATGCTTGACCATGGACTACCAAGTTTCCCACGTGACCTGAGCTGCCTATCCTGAATGGATGTTGTCTGACCCACCAAGTCACAAAATTATACGTGTGCAACAACCCTCAGTCAATGAACGAAAGTCATATAAATATATAACATTGAACCCAAGAAGATCCTTAAAGCCATGAGCAATATCCAACTTACTCCTATTTCACTGTTTTCAACTCACACCTATGAGGAGTTTCCTATGACTAGTCATCTGTAGAAGAAAACCTTTAGGTCTGAATTACAAATGGCTCTGCATTATTTGTTGGTACCACCTGAAAGTGGATGGTTGCAGCACTATAGCCCCAAAAAGATGGCCTTGAAGGACAGTGGTGAAGAAAAATTCTCCCATTTGTTAGAACTTTGAGCAGTGCATTTGATTGTTAAGTTTTTCTTGAAGGAGATATGGACAAAAGTAAAAATATACATCTTTTCATGGGCTGTGGCTAATGGTTTGGCTTGCTGTGGGAGACATAGAAGGATTAAAACATTTGTGAGAAGGAGGACTAAGGAAGAGATATGTGGATTGACCTCTCCTAATAGGCACAAAGTGAGAAGATATGTTATGTCCTACCTGAGCGCTCACCAAAAAGCAACTCAGAAGAGAAAGCTCTTAATACTAACTTGGACAAGATGACCTGTTTTGTGGATATCAGTCAGCATCTTTCCCTTTCTTACCTAGAAGCTGAGACTGCTACTGGCCACTTCAGGCTCTTAATAACATTGAATAAATAGGCAAAAAATGATGACTTTAGTGGCTGGGGTGATTGATCCTGACAATGAAAGGGAAGTCAGGTTGCCAATATGCAAAGGAGATAAAGAAGAGCTATAATGCAGGAGATCCTCTGGTCTGGCTCTGAATCCTCCCATGTCCTGTGATAAAAGCCAACAAATCCACACAGACACTTGTCCATGAGTGTCCACAGCAGCATATTCCTAGTAGCCAAAATGTGGAAACAAACTGCATGTCCATCAACTGATGAGTGGATAAACAAAATATATAGATTTTTTTTTGTTTGTGGTGTATTTTGATATATTTCATACTGAATGGAATAGTATTTAGGCATAAAAAGGAATGGGGTACTAATATACATGCTACAATATAGAGGAACCTTGAAAACATCATGCTAAGTGAAAGAAACCAGACATACAAAAAACCACACCTATTATATGATTCCATTTATATGAAATGTCCAGAATAGGCAAATAGAGACAGAAAGTATATAAGTAGTTACCTGGGCCTGGGTGGCTTAGGGGTAAAAAGGAGTAACAGCTAGCAGATACAGGGTTTCTTTTTGGGGTGATGAATATATTCTAAAATTGATTGTAGTGGTTGTTGTACTACTGTGTGAATATACTAAAAACCATTGAGTTGTACACTTTAAATGGATGAATTGTATGGTATGTGAATTATATCTCAACAAAGCTGTTTCCAAAAAAAAAAAAGCCAATGGAAAAGTACAACAGTTCAATTCAGACAGGAATGTTAATAGCTCAGGCCCTTTAACATTGAAAGTTTGATTTTCCTTATCAGGCAAGGGACTATGACTAGCCAATAAGCTTGCTTTATGGTAAAAAAAAATGTTATTTTATTTTGTTGCTCAAATTGTTCTAGTTTTGGCCATTGTAATTTTTCCGTGCCTCCATCCTTTTGTTTTTTGAGCACTGCTTCACTTTCTGGCACTAGAAGATGCTCAGGCTCTTCTTGTATCTTCAGTGCCATTTTCATTTGATCTAATTACTGATATAATTGGGTTTATATCTATTATGTTGATATTTGCTTTCTTTTTTATTTATTTAACTAATTTATTTATTTTTGACTGTGGCAGGTCTTCGTTGCTGCGTGCAGGCTTTCTCTAGTTGCAGCGAGCAGGGGCTACTCTTCGTGGCGGTGCGCAGACTTCTCATTGCGGTGGCTTCTCTTGTTGCGAAGCACGGGCTCTAGGCACGTGGGCTTCAGTGGTTGTGGCTTGCAGGCTCTAGAGCGCAGGCTCAGTAGTTGTGGCGCAGGGGCTTAGTTGGTCTGCGGCATGTGGGATCTTCCTGGACCAGGGCTCGAACCTGTGTCCCCTGCATTGGCAGGCGGGTTCTTAACCACCACGCCACCAGGGAAGCCCTTGATATTTGCTTTCTATTTTCTCATCTGTTTTGTGTCATTTATTCTTCCTTTCTTGCTTGCTTTTGGGTTTAACAAGTATTTTTATTATTTCATTTTCTCCTCTATTATCTCTTCAGTTATATCATCTGTTATTATGATCTTATTGGTTGCACTTGAAATTGTAATACATATCTTTGATTCATTATAATCTACTTTAGATAGGTGCTTTACCATTCCTCAAACAATAAAAGAAGCTTACAAAAATTTAACTTCTATTACTCCATCCCTCCCCTGTGCTATTTTTGTTATACTCTACTTTTATATATGCTATAAATCCCACAAAATATTATTATTGTTGTTGTTTGAAAGAGTCAATATTTATTTCTATTTGCCCACATATTTATCCTTTCAGGTGCACTTCATTCCTTCTTACAGTCCCATGTTTCTATCTGGTAACATTTATCCTCACCCTGAAAATTTCTCTTTATTATTTCTTGTGTGTATACCTCCTGGCAACAGATGCTTTGAGTTTTTTTGTTGGCTAGTTTGTTTGTTTTTAGGTTTGAAAACATCTCTATTTTGGCTTCAGTTTTGAAGGATATATTCACTTAATATAGAACTGTAGGCTGACATATTTTTAAAGTTTCAGTGTTATAAAGATGTCAGCCTACTGTCTTCTGACTTCCACGGATTTTGTGTGTGTGTGTGTGTGTTTTTTCCTTTTCTCAAGGATTATGTCTGGAGAGTTTTATAATATTTTTGACCAGCTGTAACAGTTGTTTCTATAGGATCCCAAGTACTCCATGATAAGCATAACTGGAACTCATCTCTTCTTGGCTTTTGCATTGGCCATGACATAACCACTTCTGTGGTAGAATGCATCTTTGTCTTGTTGCTGAGCTTAAAAAGGAATGTATCTGAAATGCCTCCATTAAGTATGATTATGGTAACTACCCTCTATCAAGTTGAAGAAGATTCCTTCTATTCTTATCTATCAGAGAATTATTTTTAATCATAAATAGATGTTAAAATCTATCATTCACCTTTTCCGAATCTGTAGAGATGGTATTGTATGTGGTTTTTCTCTTTCATTTCACTGTTGTAGTAAATTTTACTGACTGATTTTATGGAGTTCAACAATCTTTGCATTTCTCAGATTAGCCACGCTGATAAATCCTCTTGATCATGACATATTCATTTTTAGAGCTTAGTTTTTGGTTTATATTTACCTGGTATATTTTTTCCATTATTTATCGAATACTCATAATTCCTGTATCTTTTGTTTATATGTGTCTCCAGTAAACAACGTATTACTGGATTTTTTAAAGTCCAGTCTGGAAAACTGTTAACCCTATGTCTCCTGTTGGGAGAATATCTTTTTGTTTCCAGAACTCTTGGAAAGTAAGCAGACTCTACTCCTCTCAGTGAGATCAGTAGGTCCTGATGACCCGAGGTCTCAGCAAAGTAAGAAATCTTCATCCTGAACCTCAATGAAAGCCTGCCTCTGAGGCTGCAATGCACAGTTCCTTCCCCTGGAGATTCAGGGTGAAGCTGTGTCTCAGACCCACTTTTCTTTATCATAGAGAAACTGCTCATGATTCAGAGAGTAGTTGGGAGGCAAAAATTGAGTATACCATCGACCCAGAGTCCCCTAAAAAACTTTATAGATTTAAATTACCTCCTAAATTCAAAATAATACTTGTTTATTATATGAAATTTGGAAAACATCAGAGATACAAAGAAAGAGTTGATAATACTTGCAATCCAGAGATAGTGTGTGTCACTCACTTGGGGACATGGTGTCTTTTTTTAATCTGAAGGTGTTAAAGGGAGTTTTTTAGGCAACAACCAAGGCTAGTCCTCCTTTCTGTGTGAGTTTTGAAGGACTGTATTTGGCCGTCAGTCCACCAGGAATAGCAACCAATTTCAGGAAGTTCCAAGCAATGGGCATCATATCAGCATTACTGCCTGGCCACAGTGATATTTTCCATTATAAGACATGTCCAAATTTTAGAGATGCTAAAATATGAAAAAGAGTGTATTAGAGTTTATGAAATACAGTCATTTTTTTTTAATTGAAAATTAGCAGGTAGACTAGAAAGCTATTTGAGTCTTTCCATCTGTATTTCTTTATTGATTTATCCTTCTATTTTGTATATAAATAGAAAAATACCTCAATAATATTGTATTGGTAAAATTTGGGCGGTTTTGTTTTAACTTTCTTCTTTACATTTTTAGCATACTGTGATTTTTAATAATGAATATATAATTCCATAAAAATAATAAAGTATTACTCTTAAAAGCAAAATAATTAGAAAGCAAACAAAAAATCTAATAGCAATAAGGGGAGAAGGAGTCTATTGAAATGTGAATAACTTGTTTTAGACTTTATGCTACTCTTGTAAAGTAGACACTGTGGAAATGTACATTACACTTTTGATCCAGAGAAAACTATTCCTATGCCTCTATCAAAGTAGAGTCCACATCATCAGATGGCAATTTGTCATTTAGAGAGATCGTTTACAAACATGAAAAGCCTAAGAATATGCTCTAGGATTTAGGAAATGTGGAGAAGAAAGAGGGGACTGAGGTATGAAAAAACAAAAAATAATAAGATTATTCTGAAATACTGGAACACATAAAATAGGAAGTTGAAAGATACAGATCAGAGGGGAGGTTTGGGAAGTTGGGACAAGATGCTCCTCAGTTCATTAAACAAACAACTGATTCTTGAAGTAAAAAAAAATCAGGGAATTTAAAAAAAAACCCAAGTTCTAAGTAGTATTTTCAGAGAGACATCATAGTTATTAGTGGATTTTCCTTTACTTGTTTATTATCCCTCAGCCTTCTAACTTTGAGAAGAAAAATATTGTTAACAACAAAAACAAATTATCTTCTCTCTCTCATAAACTCTCTCAGCCCTCAATACTGCATTTCCCCTCTCCTCCCCCACCACATACTCTACCAGCCCTTCCTCCTTCCTTCAGAGGGCTTGTTTTCCTGCTAAGCTTCTGATTTTTTCCCCGTCATATAATGCTCTAAGGAACATTTCACATGAAGAGCTCTAAAATATGACTTCTTTGGGTATCTATTGAGATTTGGTTGGCAAATGCATTTCCTTTCGATTTCTTCCTGTAGATCTAAGGAAAGTAGCTTTCTGTTTCCATTGAGGGCCTATGTACAAATTTATATAATATAATATTAAATTTAAAAACACTGAGTATATGTATATTATGTTCCAAGTGTAGTGCTAAGTGCTTCATCTTTACTTTGTAGGAGTGGAAAACAGACCTAGACAGATTTAAACAAACAAACTAGCCCAGTGTGGCAGAAATGACTGTATCCACGTGCTCATGTAGAATTTCCCAGCCTCCTTTGCAGTTAGCTTGGACATGTTGTCTGATGAAAAGTGACTAGTGCTGGCCAGTGGTTACACATCCAAAGTGCCTTCCATCCACATGCTCTCTTCCCCTTCATCTGCTGGCTGGAGGATGAGAGGGCATCATTATAGCCATAGATGAGAACGTCCTGGATCCCTGAGTCACTAGTTGGAGGAGAGCTGCCCTACCCACATTACTCTGTGAAAATGGCAAGAAATAAACTTTTCTGTGCTTAGGCCCTGAGATTTAGGGGGTTATATATCACCAAAACTAAGTTAATGACTAAGTTAACTAAGTGTGACTAATATACCCACTATCACACAGCTAGTATCTACAGAAGGTGCAGGACTGGAACCTAGAACTCCCGGGTTCATTGTCTGTGCTCTTAGAGAGAAGTTACCTAAATCAGGAGAGAGAAGATAAAGAGGGGAGGAAAGAAGGCACTGACTTGCTGTGAAAATAAATATAACCAGTCCCAATCTGGAATGGCAGTAAGATGCAGTGGTTAAGACAAACCTGACTTGTCTACTGCTTACTACTGTGTTATCACGGGCAACTTACTTACCTTTTCTGAGCCTGGTTCATCCTGCACAATGAAGATAATTAGTACAGTGAGTGGCACACAGTAGATAATTTAGTAGTCAAATATTTTTTGTTATAATTGTCTACCCCTACCCTTGATAGAATAAGAAAATTAGTGATTATAGATATAAATGTATATATCGTGCTTAGTAACAACACATTGATGTTTATTTTGTAGTGCATAGGAGAATAAGTGAAAATTATATGGGAAAATTAATTTTAAAAAAGCATAATTGAGAGAAATAGGAACATTTTTTGTCTTTACCAGGGGCTGCATAAAGCCTATAATATCTACACAAATTTAGATAATGTAATAAAATGAATGCATCTCATACTGGAATAATTGAGAGTCATTATTTTCAAAAGCAATAAGGCAATTATCAAATGGGAAAAAATCTTAAAATTATTCTGCTACTCTATCGTAATATCAATATGGAATTTATGAAACACAGCCTTTTTAGGTTGCATTGGAACATTTGAGAATGTGGCTGTCAGATTGGAGGACTTTTTAAGAGAGGCTTTAAAGAACTAGAATTCCAGAGATGTGCTCAAAATGAACATTAATTACTTGGTATTCAACTTGTATTACCATATGTTCATAATAAGAAGTGATTTGGAGTTCTGGAATACGAAGGTGCTTCATGAAATCTAATTTTATTTTCTAACTAATCACAGTGAGCCCAAAGCAATTTATTATCATTAATTTTTCACTTATGTCGCCTCTGCTCCCCTGGCCTCAGCTGCATGGCTGCAGCATTTCAAAGGGTAGGGGGGAGGGAGGGTTATGGAGGTACTGTTGTGGGAAGCTTGGCCCTCAGGCAATGTGGGTCTCGGTCACAGAGAACTCTTGCCCAGAGCAGCCTGCTCAGATGATATGGCACCAAATTCTAATTATGGCTTTTCTGAGTGACTCTTTAGCTCAATTTACACCTAATCCCAGTGAACTTACTCTTGACATTCAGAGTGTGATGACTATATCATCTGGGTCAAAAATGGGAATGCTTGAATGCCATGTGTGCATACTTGTGAGAACAATGGACTACAACATCTGAAATGTCACAATCCTGGAAAATCTATAAATTAGTTTCCTTAGGGATGGGTAAGTATTTTCTCCACATTCTCAACCTGTGGTCTGTTGGGTTTGTGTTTATCTGTATCAGGACTTGGCCCTCAGTAAGCAGAGCTGCTACTTTCTCCGTCCAAGTATCCCCGGCAGAACCTACTAGTTTCCAAGAAAGTGGCACCTTGAAATACATGGTTTTGATATTCGTTATTATTTTGAAATGTTCTCAGTGTTAGCTTCCTCATTAGTAAACTGTGTGCAGAAATACCAGCAACAGGGTCAAAATGTGCACACCACATATTGGGAGCGCAAAAAATTGTAGGTACTCTGTTTTCCAAATCTAATTTTATCTTGCTCTGTATCCTCCAATCCTGTTGCTAGCAAAAATATAAAAACAACAACAAAAAACAACACCCCCAAAATCCTAAGCTTTCTCATTAGTGATAAATTCATCTCTTCCAGGCTATAAAACTCTTTCCAGCTAACTCAGTCTCTTTTGGATAAATATTCAATCCATCCAAAGTTTGAATCCTCCAAAAGAGCTGTTCCTCTGTTCCTCTTCTTTTGAGTTTTCCCTCCCCTCTCTTCTTTACAAGGTATGACCTAGGTGACAGGGGACATTTGTGTGCTCTGAGAGACTGACTATAGAAACAGTCAAAGGCAAGACCATGTCTTAAAAATGGAACTCTGACCCACAACCTGCAGCAACCTGCCCAGGAAACCAACCCCTTATCTGCAATAAACAGCTCAGGAAGTCAGCCTGCTCTAAGTCAGACCTGCAGGAAGCCTAGTTGTTCTTTCTATTGACAATCCAAGAAGCTAAATAATATTTTCTGTTAACCACCCATCCAAATGACCAGGACTTGATTAGTAACTGACATCTTCCTTAATTTTTGTCCCCGCTTCAAATTTAGGATCAACTAGAGAAAGCCAAGTATGCACCTAACCAACCACAAAGGATGCCCCACTTCAGTCAATCCCCTTACAACTTCCCCAGGCCAACAGCCTCCAATCAGGGCACACCCGAAGCCTTCCCTTTCTTCCACTATGAAGCTTTCCTACTTCTTTGCCAGGTGTTGAGTCTCTGTCAAAATGCACGTGACGGTGGGTGGCTGACTCTCTTGCTATAGCAAGCGCTGAACAAATAGCACTTGCTTTTCTCATTTAGTTGGCCTTTGCTTATTTCCACAGTTCCCATAGCATCAGTGAGGAGTGACCAGTCTCGTCCCATCCTTTCTGCCGGGCACATACTGCCCTCCTGCTGAGACACATTGGATGTCTCTGGACATTGCTCTTTTCCTCTCTGCCTCTGCCTGTGGCTGGTGTACCTGGAGATCTATGCACTTGGCATAGTGAGGACTCAGCTGAGTTGGCCTCACCTCAGCCCTTTGGTGTGCAGATCTCTGGAGTCTTAGTGGACTACCGTATCTAGTGCCTGCCTAGGCTGTGTGCCCCACAGTCTCTGCTGTGGGCTCCCTCACTCCTTGCTTCAGTTTGCTCCCAACTCTTGGCTACCTCCCCACAATCCCTAGCATGTGTGTCTGTCACATAAAAGCTAGAAAGGACGTAGGGACCTTCTCCTGCCCTCTCTTGCCGCAACATGCCACACCACTGTTTTTTTCTGTCATGTCTGCCATGTTAGCTTGAGGGCACCCTGCTAAGCAGTTTCTGAACATGAAGTGAGAAAAGGTCCCCTTTACTTTTGTTGCTCCTTTGTACTATCTGGGCTTCTTTTCTTTTCCTTCACTTTCACTGCGAGGATCAGGTACAGGGAGGTTGATGTCCTACTTTCCCAAGCCCCTGGTTATACTTCTCCCCTCATTTGTGGCTTGCAAACCTCTTCTCTCCCTTGCACAATCGGTCTGAGAAGACCTTCCCCCCTGTGTTACAGCCTCATTTTCCAACCTTGTGAACTTCTTACCTCTAAGTGGTTCATTCACTTCTCTCCTTTGGGAGCAATAAGCCTTGTGATTAGCGTTAACAGTGGAAGAAGTGCAGAAAAACAAACCAGTCTATAGGTAAGGAATAATAAATCAGGAAATATGAAAAACACCTTGTCTCATCACTCCTCACTTCTGATTACTCCATAGTGTGGTAATGAAGATCAACTGCAATCAAGTACAAGAAAATACTTTGTGGTTATAAAGGGGAGGCAAACATGAATTGTTGTTACTACTTGAATCAGGACTTAGCCACTTGGTCTTGTCATTAAAAGAGGTTTGTCTCCTTGTTTATTTAAAAGAAGGGTTCCTTCTTTTATCTATCGCTTTTAAGGAGAAAGTGTTCAGTTAAAACCTTGACTTTTTCTTCCTCTGTGCTGGTCAAAGGTGTGAGTTTATATCGCTTTTCTTGAATTCAGTAGTTTCTCATGGTCATTTTGATTTTCATCAATAGAAATGAACAATGTGAATTCCAAAGATTTTTGATATTTTTTCCTTATAGGTTAGAGGTAGGAAAAGTCCACAAGGTAGCCAGAGAAAATCTCATCTGCTAGCAGGAACTGTTTCTTCACAGGGTCTGGAACTGAGGTTAAACCTTGAGGTTGCTGACTGTGCTTGTCCGTAAAGATATAGGAAAGGAAGAGTATTTCAAAGTGATTAAAGAGGGACCAAGAGAACTCTCAAAACTGAATTCCTCCCAGTAGGTGAGGACAATCTGTGCTGATGTTGAATAAAAACTAGAATTGATATTTACTTAACACTTTATAGTTTACAGTTTTTTTTATTTATTACGTCTCATTTGAGCAAATAAAAATCTTCTAAGAGCAATATTATTATCATTCCCATTTTACAGATGCAGCCAGACTCATCCTGATTTGGTTATATTTTGACTATTACTTTAGTTCAACGTGATCTTTATTTAGCCAGTTCCTTTACTTTTAAATGTGTGCATCCAGGGGAATGCCAGCTCTGCTCACCTTGAAATACAGAAGGTGGGAGAATTTCTTGTTGCACCTTGAAACCCTTCAACCTGGGGCAACTGTAGAGATGAATACGATTCCTATCATCCTTCATTGTCAAAGCTCAGAACATGTGGAAAACTACTTTATAGTCAACATATCCACCAATAAAATCTATAAATATGTAATTTGGAAACAATGTTTCCATGGCAATATAGTATTTACCTGAGCAGTAATTATGGCAGTGCAAATGTGTTAATGGCTGGTTAGAGAAATCACACCTGTTGCTAAGTGGGTTGCAGTTACTATCTTTTCTTCGCCAAATTTTATTGCTCAGATTATATGTTCTTTGCAGGTCATCATCACCACTTTAATTGTTTATTATTTACTGAGTGCATGTAATAGGCAAAGGGGGTGATATTTGTCAGGTTTTAAATGAAAGGAAAAAACTGCCTTTGGGGGTGTGAGGTGGGAAGCTTTTCCAAGCACGAGAGCTGGTGTGGGAAAACGGGACATGAAGCTGCATTGTATGGAGCAAATGAAGAAACTGAAAAGTGATTTTAAGTGAAAGGTCACAGGGAAAGAAACTTCTTGCATAATTGAGAGTAGGAAAGAAAGGAAGTAGGAAACTGTATAAAGGAAGAAGGAAGAAATATGAAATAGGAAAAGGAAAAGAGGGAGACCAAAGCATAATATGAGAGAGAGGGGATACTGTGAGATCATTCATCCATTCACTCATTAAACAAGAACTGAAAATCTGTTATGAATCTGGGAGGTCTGAGATGTTAATATCCTTTAATGGGGAAAGTAAGTTCCAAAAAGTTAAGTGAGTTCACACAGCCAGTAAACAGTTGACCTTAACTTTGAATCAGAGCTTTGATTCTGGGGTCTGTGTTCTTTCTACCATGCCGATGCTGCTATACCTCACAGAGACCTTGTTTTTATCATTTTTCTTAATAGTTTTTTACATTTCCTGAATTGAAAAATAGTTTGAAAAGAAGTTTGAAACACTACAATAAGTTCTAGGTGCTGGAGAGATTGAAAACACTGCTAAGCTTGGTTGGAAGGAAATCATTACTGAGAATAACTTTTTGGTAATCATTTCACAATGTATATGTATATCAAATCATTACATTGCACACTTTACATGTAAACAATTGTATTTTTCAAGTATTCTTCAGTGAAGCCAGAAATAAAAAAGAGAATAACTTTCAATATTGAGTGGTGGAAGTGCTGGAAATAGTGTTGGGATGTTTTGAGGGCAAACTTGCATGATTGAACAAGGCAGCTAGGAATGATCCAGGAACCTGATCATTATTTGATTGTTTTCTTCTCCTTTGATTCATTTGTAGATGTGTAAGGCTTTTGAAGAAAATTCTTATCAGCTGCATATTTTGATTTAATAATTATTTTATCTTCAATTATAACGTATGAGGATGGCTTATTAAATCACAAAGCTAAAGCTCAGTATTTTTATAAGATAATTCTTGACAAAGTATTACCTGAATAGACTAGAGTCATTTTTTTAAGTTGGTGAAAAGAAATGTCCTCCCAAAGAAACTGTTCTCAACCTTAATGCAGTGTGTCAACCTGACAAATTAACAAAACACATCGAATAGTGTAACCCTGAAAATTTGCAAGTGCCAATTTGATCTTCACGGCAAATTGCCCAAAGAGATTTGGTGTTTTTTAACTTAACAAGTCAGTATCTTCTGTAATCTATAAATGACCTTCAAGCAGAAATAAACTTTCCATCTGAACTTCCTTAAGTAATTTTAAGAATCGTTCGAAAAGGGCCTAATAGCAAAATGAAATGGGAAGTCATTTGTCTAAATAAATCAGCTCCCAGTTTCTCATATATTTCAACCATCATTTTTATAAATAAATAGAAGGTGTTGTCTGCTCATTTCACATTATCTGTTCATCACTTTTTTATTGTCTGTGACAGCCCTGTGCTGGTTAGAGGCAAAGCTCAGCTCCTTTGAATCAAAGTGTGCCTTATACATAGTGGCTCCCTTGCATACATGAACGCTTAGGAATCATTTACCGATTATGACTATGGACACCCATGAAAAATATGTAACATATATTTCCAGGTAGTTTTCCACATTTTGTGTTTAGTTGCCAGTGTCTTTGTAACACTACCATAAGTTAACTAGATGTTGTAGAGGTCTTGTCCCAGATGCAAAATTTTCTTTGATGCATTGCATACTTAATAAGTATCTTCAGTGCACTTGGCACTGTGCATCCTGAGGTTGGAAATCCATGGGTTATTATTTGTAATTGTTTAGGGAAGATTTACAGTCTCATTTAGGAGGTGCATCCAAACAAAAGGAAACAAAGAGGCAATCATTTAAGCCAATGCATATTCAAATGCCAAGCTGTGTGCCCAGGAGATCAGAGGAAGGAGAGGCCAGATTAAATTCAAGTAGTCTATGAAGTGTGCCTTGAAGAATGCTGAGCAATGAACTCAGGACATAATAATGGGCTTAATGAATATTAGTTGAATGAATGAATTAGGAACAAGGAGCAATGGTGGGAAGGGCATGAGCAGCCCCGGCAAGAGGCCTTCCTTTCGATGCTGACTGGGTGCCCGTACGTGGATTTGTACTCCCTAGGGATTTTTATTTCCCCCAAATAATTGCTCTGTCTGCTCTCTTATTTCTAACAAATGCATGAACCTCCCCACTCCTGCTCGAAAGGCCTCCAATTATTCCCATGTGCCTAGTGGTTTAACTTTTAGGAGTCACCTCCATGTGCTCTTCCTTCCCTTCACAAGGACTGAACTTGTAAAACACAGTGATTATCCCAGCTCCACAGAGAAGGAAATTGGAATTCAGCGATGTAAGGAAGCCAGCTGGGAAGTCTATGCAGTGACTGTGCCCACATCTCCAAATTATTATTTTTTAGTGGAAGATCATTGAAAAAAAATTGCCTCTGCAGTGAAATAAGTTTAGGAAGCACTGCATACCCTCACCTTTGTAGATTTTAAAGAGCGCATTACCGTGTTACAGTCTCTGAGAAGCTCTGTCATAAAGGGTCCTGTTAAAGTTTATTTAATGCAACATTTCACCTAATTTACAATCACAAATCTTTTTATCCCATTATCAATTGTGTTTCCCAGAACACCTGAGCATATATTTCAACTTTCTTCACCCTTAAACATCGCTCTAGAATCTCTTCAAATCCCAGCCTCCACCCTCCTCTCCTACCATTTTAAAAATTACAGACACTCTTGTCTTAAAAACGCTCCCACTTTGTGCTAATATATCTGACTCCTTTTCCAGGATATTATGAGTTGAATTGTGTCCTCCCCAAAATTTATATGTTGAAGTCCTAACCCCCAGTACCTCAGAATGTGACCTTATTTGAAAATAGCGTCATTGCAGATGTAAATGGTTACATTAAGATGAGGTTTTACTGGAGTCGGGGGGCCCTAACCCCTAATATGAGTGGTATCCTTTTTTAAATAGGAAATTTGGACACAGAAGTGTAAACAGGGAGAATGTCGTGTGAAAATGAAGGCAGAGATTGGGTTGATGCTTTTACAAGACAAGAACCAGCAACAATTTCAGCACATCACTGGTTATTAGAAGAGAGGTGTGGAACAGATTCTCCCTCACAGCCCCCAGAAAGAACCAATCCTGCCGACACCTTGATTTCAGACTTCTGCCCTCCAGAACTGCGAGACAATTTCAGTTGTTTAAGCCCCCCAGTTTGAGGTACTTGTTACAGCAGTCTGAGGATACTATACACAGGGCATATCCCACACTCACTTTTCCAGAATGTTCCTCCCTTCCTTTCCATTCCTCCACTTTTAACTGCTGAATTCCCCAGACTTCAGCACCAATGTCCCCTCCTCACTGACGCTTCCCTTGACTTCCCCAGTGAAACAAATTGCCCTCCAACCTGTACTCCCACAGCACTTTATTTCCCAGTTGGTTTGTAACCCCCTTGGAAATGGTCTTATTCCTCTTTGTATTCACAGCACTTAACAGAATGATGGTCACCCTTAGTTAGGCTCCCAGTAAATGTGTTTGAGTGAACAGCTGAACGATAAAGGGATTCTGGTGTTTTTTCTCCTGACTTATTGTGCGTCACAGAGCAGTGGGGTGGTAGTCATGCTGGCTTGGTCTGAGATAGCACAAAGAGCTTTTGATGGAGTAAGTCCAAGTGTAGTATAAAGTGGTCATTAGCATCTCTTGACAACGCTTTGCTAGAGGCTCAGATGAGATCAGCATGTCATGAGCACATTATGATGTGGTCCTACTGCAGATGCCATTAGATCAAAGTATCCTGGCTCCTAGCATCCAGTTTCAATTTCATATTGATGCCTGGGGGGATGAGGCTGCATATTGTAGGGCAAATGCTTCATGGTTTTAATTGGAACATTCAAGACTCTTAATACCTGCGATGGTTCTGATGTGAGATGCAGGAATTTTTGATTAGAACCTTTAGTATGGATTTATTTCTTTCCCACCAAAATAGGAAAAAAAGCTGATTTTCATAGTTATATTGAAAGAAAATTTATCAAATTTGTATATTAATAATTGTTACTATATCAGAAATGGATTTCTGATTAGAAAGATGATTTATGTATAATTGTGTCTTGTTATTTTACTCTGATGTTCATGCATATTTTGTTTTTGAGAAGTGTATTTTGCCAAATTTATATAGTAACTTTACAAAACAAAGCACCCATTTTGTTTCATGATACTAAATTTGACTCCTAGGGTAATTGCCTGTCCTGGTTTTCTAAGGATGGTCCAGTTTAGTACTGAAATCCCTGCATGCCTCAGCTATGGGCGGTCTTGGACAGTTGATCACTATTTGCAACCCACATTTTGAATTTTTATGTAGTTTAGGTGATGCTACAACTTCAATTCAAAAGTATTTGTGAGAACTTCTATTGCACTGCACGCTGTGAGAGACAAGAGAGATGAAACGTAATCCTTACCTTTAAGCTTCAAATCTAGTGAGCATAATGTAGGCCACATACAATGAAAGTCGTAAGAGAAATACAACACACAATTGGGCTTAGAAGGGAATAGCTTTCTGATTGTTGAACAGGGCATGAGGTCTCGTTTGAAAATGACCTTGAAGGATATATAAACTTTTGAAAATCAAATATCGGTATTTGGTCAGGGGAAGGAGATAGAAAAAAATTGCTTTAGTTTTGAGAATAAATTTTTAAAAAATTATTAGTTAATTGATTACTTAGTTCAGCTCCTCCATCACCAGATTGTGAACCTCTTCATAGGTTCACATGGTATTTTGCAATTATGAAAAATAATACTCCTTTAATGATCAGTAAAATTCATAGATAAAATGCTATCTCACTATCTTTTTATGTGTGTGTCTATTCTTTTTTTAAAAAAATTTAACTGTCGTAAAGTTCACATAATATAACATTTTCCGTCTTAACCATTTTTAAGTGTGCAGTTCAGTGGCGTTAAGTAAATGCACGTTGTAGTGCAACAGTCACCACCATCCATCCACAGAACTCTCTGAAACTCTGTACCCACTAAACAATAACTCCTGTTTCCCACTCCTCCCAGCCTCTGGCACCACTATTCTCCCAGCCTCTGGCACCACCAGTCTCTATGAATTTGCCTACTGAAGGTACCTCATGTAAGCGGAAACATACAGTACTTGTCCTTTTGTGATTGTCTCATTTCCCTAAGCATCATGTTCTCAAGGCTCATCCATATTGTAGAATGTGTCAGAATTTCCTTCCTTTTTAAGGCTGAATAATATGTCACTGTACGTATAGACCACATTTTGTTTATCCATTAACCTGCCCATTAACATTTGGGTTGCTTCCACCTTTTGGAATAATGCTGCTATCAACATGCGTGTACAAATATCTCTTTGAGCCCCTGCTTTCCACTCTTTGGGATATACTCCCAAAATATAATTTTTATTATCAACCTTATAATAGTAAGTGATTAACAATGCAGTGTGTACCAGTGTTTAGAGTATTATCTCATTGACACTCCTCTTTGCAATGTTGGGACTGTTTCTCTGTTGCCAGCTGGCTTCCATGAGGCATTAGAGGGTGCTGCAAGGCTGGAGAGGGAGGAAGGCCCTCCTGTCTTTATTCCCTGTTGACTCCCTACTTACTTTCAGTCTTGTCAGTGTCCCCCCAGCCTCTTTCTTCAGCGGACAGCATTGTTCATTCTGAGCAGAATTTGAATTCATTTTGCCATCTTCCCATCACTCACAGAACCAGCTTCATGAGTTCTCCCAGGGACTCTGGCCCAGCCCCAGGGGCCCTTTCTCCAAGGTTGGAGACCCCAGCATCATTACTATTGCTTCCTTCTCAGGGCATCTTCCAAGCATCTAAGTGTTGACAAGTTCAGCCTCTTTCTTTTTTTCCTCCAGCCTCGGGGGCGGTAATTGCTTCCTGCAGTTGCTACTGCCTTGCTATCTTAGCACTCTCTTTCTGCATGTTCAGTTATTTAGTTAATAGTTCTTTATATTAAATTCTTTCTGTTGAAATAACCAGCCTGTTTTTATCTCCTGACAGAACCTTGATGATATACTGTGTGCTGATTACCTTGATCCACATTTTCCTCTAGTTTTTATTTATATTTTCTCCTAAATCCATTTACATTTTTATTTAGAGAGTGTGTGGAGTTTCCAAAATTCTGGCCACATTTCATATAATTTAAATTCATTGCTCTGAAATCCTTGTCGTTATCACTGTGGCCATTTCCTGCATGAGTTTCAAGTAAATGTTTAACACCTTCTCTAGAGAAGTCCAGCTTGTTTCCTAGAGCTGGAAGGTCTTGAATGCCTGACTGTAGATAGAGCTAAACTAATCCTGGGGACTTCCCTGGTGGCACAGTGGTTAAGAAACCACCTGCCAATGCAGGGGACACAGGTTTGACCCCTGGTCTGGGAAGATCCCACATGCTGCGGAGCAACTAAGCCTGTGTGCTGCAACTATTGAGCCTGCGCACCTAGAGCCCATGCTCCGCAGCAAGTGAAGCCACTGCAATGAGAAGCGACACACCACAACGAAGAATAGCCCCCGCTCGCCACAATTAGAGAAAGCCCACACGTAGCAATGAAGACCCATTGCAGCCAAAAACAAACAAACAAAAAACTAGAGTATATTTAAAAATAAAAAAATAAAAAAAAATAAAAATAAACTAATCCTGTTGAAGAGCTTCCTTCTGAAGACCATTTGATTGGGCAGGAGGATGGGGCTCCAAAATGTGCTCTTAGGGACATTTAACAATGCTGGCTTTTTATGGTGCTTTTACTATTTTTTATTATGTTTATCCAGATATAGCAGAGTTCTCTTAAGAGTAGGATTGTTTATATACCGACACATGTTTATACGTGTGCCCACTGCCTGGCTAATTTAGAAAATGATCCTAGTAAGAATTTTTTCCTGGACTAGTCTCTGTTACGCAAGAAGGAAAACGTTGGGCAAGATGTTTGTGAGCATGAAGAACATCCATGGTGTTGGGCACATTTCAAGGACATTTCAGCGTCCTGTCACTAGCAGAATGCAAGGTTGACTCACACTTAGCTCAGGGATGGGCACCAACTGTGCTCAGCAATTGTGTGGGGAGACACGCTAGCACAGTAACAACTTTCATCATCTAGCTTTATACTCACCAGGCACTTTTATTAAGTTTTTATATACATTATTGCTGTTTATTCAAGTCAATATATATTATCCCCATTCTATATGAGGTGAATGAGGCTCAGAGTGGACTTAACTTTGAATATGCAAAACTGGAGCCAGTGTGATTGCCGTGTACTGAGGCCTTGTTGTTTTCACCTCTGGTTCCTAAGCAGCACATGTGGCCTCAAATGAACGGTTCTGATATTAAGGTTTTCTAAATAAACAAATTGTAAATAAGGCTTTTGTAAAAATCACAGCATTTATGGAGTAAAGTTTACATATAAATGTATATTATATATAAAATTTGTAATATGCATATATATCATATCTATAACAAGAAGTGTGTGTGGTGTAAATTTTCGGCATGATAGGGTCTCTGGACTTGGCTGTATAATCTTGAACAGGACAGTTCATTCTCTTCAAGTGACTTTCCTCATCTGTAAAATGGGGATAAAAATATCTGACTCATTGGGTTGTTGTAATGTAACTGAATTGATTTTTGTAATGTTGCTGGCACAGTGCCTGGCATATCATATATTTTCAATAAATACTAGTTCTTTCCCCTTCACTTCAGACTATCAGGGCATAAAAGAAAACGGGATAAAGTATGTGAATGGGGGCCATAAGCTGTAAAGATCATCACAAATTTAACATCTTCTTATTATAAAGCTGGATTTTTCATGGAGTCAAAAATGCAAAAAGTTAATTATTCTGAGAACAATAAGTTGCAACTTTCAGTTATCCAGAATGATGAGGAAAAGGTTCAAATGGATAATCCAAAACAAAAGACTATTAGTTAACAGAATAAGAAAATTAGACTGCATTATATTCATATATTATTACCTTTTTAAACTCCACTAACCACCAATTAACATACAGTTGTTTCTAGACCGGAGGCAACAGAGAACAGTGAGCAGAGAGATGATGTCTCCTCAGCTGAAGCTCCTCATCTTTGCCCAGAGGTGCCTTCCAGCTTCCTCACCCTGAGGGGTGTGGAGGGTGCCCAGGGTGACTCTTCTCTGGGGGTCTTCCCATGGAGGGATTTCAGCTTAACTCACATCCAGCCGCTGGTCAGTTCAATAGAACCTGATGCGCTGCTGGCCTGTTTGCTCTTAGTTAGTTCCTTCTCTCCTTTGGCCCTGTTCTGCTCAATATTGTAGGAAACGACGTTTTCCAGACTCCCATGCAACTGGCTTCCAGGTAGTTTTGGCCAATGAGAGGCACTGGAGAAGTCTGGAAGGTGGAAGGAGGGGGAAAGTGAGAGTATTCTTCCCATTTCCCTCTGCCCTGGGTGGGTCTCCAGAGCTGGCAGCAGCTGCATCTCCCTCACAGCTCCAACTCCTGCCAGGAGTACCTCTCTCTAAGCTCTCAAATGCC
This sequence comes from Balaenoptera borealis, assembly GCF_965194805.1. NCBI lineage: Eukaryota > Metazoa > Chordata > Mammalia > Artiodactyla > Balaenopteridae > Balaenoptera > Balaenoptera borealis. The sequence goes on from NC_138877.1 coordinate 11,522,497, forward strand.
ACCCTCACCTGCAGTTCTGTTTCCTGTAGGTAGCCTGCTACTGGGCTCTGGGAACACCACCCCTGCCTATTGTCACTCTAGGCTTCAGGGTCACAGTGGTTTCTTGATGCTGCTATTGCAGGTTTTATCACAGTCCCCCGTTTGTCTTCTCAACTTTTCATCACCTTTGTAACCAATTCTTGTATCCAATTCCCTTTGTTGAAGGACGTGGAGAGGATTTTTTTTCTGACTGGATACTGTGAAATGCATCTGGGGATATTCTGGGATAGACCCCTTATATTGGTGGGAAGTGGATGGTAGGGGTCACATCTTATTCCCACACCAGCTCCCACTGCACCTGCTTCACTTTACCCTAAAGCGGCCCATTCTCCTCCCAGCTCTAGGAGATATCATGTTCCTTCCTGCTGGGTGGATATAGAACAAACATGTCCCTTCGTTTTTAAAAATCACGAACAGCTGGCCGTGCTGCACGAGCAGCAGAAGGCTGAGTACTAATAACAGAATTTAGTGAAGTAGTCACATTAAACTTACAACAAAATGAATGTGCCATGTATTAATGACATGCAGAAACATCACTGCCCTGCTCTGGGGATTGGTGGGGCATATGACTGGTTAGAAATGGCTGCTGGCTGACTGACACTATTTCTTTGACTTTCACAAAACGTAGCCAGTATTTCCCAGGGTTTTTGCTTTAATCTCTTCAGTTTTCTGGCCTTTGTAAACAGCATCGATGCTTAGATTCTTTCCTTAATTCACTGTATGTTTTCATTTTCATTATAGACAGACACGCGTTGAGTACACTGTTCTGGTGCTGACACCCCGCCTTGTATGTGTGTTTCTTCTCCTCCACACACGAGAAGGGCCCTCAGGCACAGAGCAGCAGCCACCACAGCAGCTGTAGTGTCAGAGTTTCTGCAGGGTTTAGGGAAAGCCATATTTAGGGCTATTGATGTCACAGGCATTATTTAATCTTCACAATAGCCCTGCAAAGCAGGTAATATTAGTATTTCTATTTTAAGCTGAGTCTCTGAGAGGTTAAGTAATAACTTTACCCAAAGTCATACACCCTGTAAGTCGTAGAGGTGGGATAACATCCCAAATTTGTCTGACCCCAATAAAATATGTTCTTAATTTCTATAGGAAACATGGCATCAATGCAGGTGGAAGTTACAAAGTTAGATAAAAGATAACTTCCAGATAAAATCAAACAGCTCTTTTCCTTTTATTGTCTCTGCCCAATATCCTCCCCAAGTCTTACTCTTCCAGGTGACCCCACAGGTACAGTACAACTTGGCACTTTGAAATCAGATCACTAACATCCATCTTTATGTGCAATTGCTTCCTCCAATGAAGCAAAGGTTGCATGATAATATACTTCGGGTGGAAAGCAATTCTTCATGAGCTGTATCCGATTCCACACCTCTCTGTAGCACACATAAGTGTATTTCTGACTTTCTCTCCCCTTGTCCTTTTCAGAAGCAATCTACCAGGGACGGGGGGAGCTGTCAGCCGACCCACGCTGTTCAGCTATTCTCGGAATCCATTATTGAAGTCAGACTCCTTCTTCTCTCCTATTCAGAGACCTGCTTGCTAATTCTAAAGAGGAGAAGGTGGAGGGCTATGAATCCCTTCAATTACTTGTTTCTGGGTGAACATGGTTCAGGGAATGCTAATGGTACCTTCTCTAAATACCTTTTACAAGAGACAGCATGAACAAAAGTCTGAATTCTCATCCTCAGGGGCTCCAGTCATGCTTGCCAAAATGTAGATTCAAAGGACACCCTCCCCCAATACCTGCAAGGCTGTCCCCCAGTACCTGGATTTCAACTCTATTGTCCGTAAAGACTTTTTCCCAAGCTAAAAGAATTTTCTTTATTGATATGTCTTTCTCTCTTTTTCTAATTGTTTCTGCAACATTCTAAAATGTGGAAGTGATGAAAATCCTGTTCTCTAGGGTTACAGTTATTTTCCCTTTCTAGTCCATCAGTAAACTGAGATTTAAAAAGCAAAATTATATTCTTTAAGATCATTTAGTGAGGCAGTTCTCTTAGAAATACATTTTTTCCCCATTCCAACTTTAAACTGCTGGATATATTTCTGGGGAATCTAGTTGAATTTTGTTTTTTAATCTTAAAATCTTAAATTTGTAGAATTTGGAGTGGAAGATCATCTCTGAGAGAGATGGGACAGTTTCCCTTGAGTATCAGGATGCAACTGCAAACCCTCTTCCTTGGGGAGGAGAGAGAAAAGTCAGGAACATTTTCCTCCTCCTTTTCATTTCTCCCCCCTTAATTTGTATCTCTGTCTTGTTTCCTTTCCATATTTATTCCCCTCCCCTTTCTACTTGATCGCATTCTGCAAGAACATTATTCATAAAAACATTTTTAAAAGGATGAATGACATATAGCACCAAATCTGTCATAAATGGCCATTAAATTATGCTTCTTCAAATATAATTTTACAATAATATAATTGTAAGACTGGATGAATCAGAAGTAGTCTCTTGTTAGGACAAATTTTTTAAAAGATTAAATCATCAGTGTAGGTCAAACTTTAAAAGTTTAAGCCACCACTTACACAACCTGTAGAAAATCTTGGTAAAACAAGGATGTACAACTGAGTTTAAGACAAGGGAGTGGTTATGTTTCATCAAACATTTCTCTGTGTTTCAAAGTCTGGTGTGTCTTATGAAGAACTGAGTTTCCTTGCTATATAGTATTCCCATATATTTTCCCTGAAAAACATTCTTTTCTGTTTTATTTGGTTAATAAATGGGTACTTCCTGGCTAGAGAAAAAGAGAAAAGTTTCCTGAGACCTGGCTGTCCATCAAGTAGTCAGTGTCTTTACGCTGCAGATGAATTGTCTACTAGGAAAATGGAAATGGGAGTCTGCCCACCAGAGACTGTCACTCATTTCTGTTACAGGCTTTGCATGTAGAATGAGTCCCAATCCTGGTTCTGTACCCCTGTCTAGTTTCCGTCACGTAATGTCTTCCACCAACAGAACCAACCCACCAACAGGGGTTGCTCCAGTAGTTGTACAACACCTAGAAGGAGCCTGTGAGAACTGGAACTAATTTAGACAGGGGCAGAATTGTTTGGCATCAACCCTTGTCTCTAGGTGCCCTCCTCCTCCCCATTTTACAGACCCAGGGTGTCCTACTCTAGGCTTTATCTTCTCCGGTTTGAACTTTTCTAGGTAATCTCCTGCTCCTCTTATCAATCCAAATTTATTTGACCTATGAACCGTGTCTCAGGGGCCTTACTGGGACTCTATGAAGTCAACTGAGTCTGTGAACTAACAGTAATCAATGAGTTACCCCTTGAAAGTAACACAGTTTTATTTTAACTTGATTCATTTAAACAAATATTTATTGGCACCTAACGTGTATCAGACACTGTGTTAAATTTGAGTGTATAACAATAACCAGGAAGATATGGACCCTGACTTCACGGATCTGAAGTCAAGAGTGAACAGGAGACATGAAATACAGACAGTGTGATAAGATCTCTGATGAGGGACATTGGCCAGAGTATACAACTAGTGGACCCAGACTTGTGGAGTCAAGAGGGCTTCCCAGAGACAATATCTTCTGAGACCTGAAGAGTGGTCACTTAGTCAAGCACAGGAGGGGCCTCAGAGGAGAGAGTGGTTCTGACTGAATAAAAGGGAGCACAGTGCATGGGAGGAGCCAAGAAATTCGATGTTGCTGGCAAGCGGAACGGGGAGGGCAGAGTGGTGAGAGCAGACACAAACGGGCTTTCCTTATCACCTGCATTAACCAAAGGCACTCTTTTAATGGTGGATGTAAGACCTAGTAGGAGACAAATTTTGAGAGAAGTGAATCTTTTGTGGCCCCTCCATTCCCCAATATGTAAGTGACCCTTTGTTCTAACCTCCATAATGGGCAGGCTTTGGCATAGGCTCTCTGAGGGCTGTTTAGTTGTTACATTCATGCATCTCTCAGCCCAGATGTGAGTGGGTTCCAACACACACCATTCACATGTGAACAGCCAGAGAAGGCTTCCCAGATCATAGGCAAATTCCTTAGGCATGGGAAACCCTGCTTCTTCCCCTGGTACTAGAGATGTCAGTATGATCTGTCCCTCCTACAACTCCTTAGAAAGAAGCTGTCCCACTCGTAGGCATAGCTCGCTTCCTGTATCCTAAACTAAGCAACCCTGCCTGTGGTTCGCAGTTGAAGGGTTCAGAGCTGTGCAGCTGATGGAAGGGAAGCCAACCACAGGCTGACTTGTGCAGCATGGCTCAAAAAATGAGCTGGGAAATGGAGAGGCTGGACAAATGGAATTAAAGATGGAAATATGCTTTATGTTTTAGTCTGGATCATAGTGAGACCAGTTCATGTGTAAGTCAAAATTCAGTGGCAGTTATTGCAAGGATCAAATAAATTAATGTATGTGAAATACTGAGAATAGTGCCCCCCACACAGGATATCCTCAGTAAGGATTAACTGTTACTACTTTTGTATCTTGATGTTGGCAACATGGCCAGAAATTGCCTTTTGGTAGAGAGAGGCATGTGGAGCAAGCAGACGCATAGAGAGAAACTGAAATGCCATGAGAAAGAGGCCAGAACCAGGCCTGATACTAATTTAGTTTCAATTTCAAATCACATGCATCCCTTATATAGATGCCCTCTCCCTTAAGGTAACTTGGGAGAGAGTCTGTCCTTCATAGCTAAATAAACCCACTAAGAAACTCCCTAGATAAGGGAGTGGATTGGGCAAAATGAGATACTGTTCCTAAACTGATTTGTAGCATTTGGGCGCATAATGTCATGTCAAAATAATGAGCTAGTCTTAAGCCTAAAGGTCTAGTGCATTTTTTTTTCACTCAAGTATATGTTAATCTATCAATTAATGTAATAACTTCAGTGCCTTCCTCAGTACACAGATGAGCTGATACAATTTGGCCTGTGAATTTTCACAGATTCTGCTTTGTAAAAGGTTGGAATAATGAACTAATTGAAAACTTTCCCCCAGAGGCCAATTCTGATGCAAGCCCCTTTGGCAGCCCAGCTCCAGGAGAGGCAAAAGGAATATTTGATGGTGTGTGTTATAGCCGAGACACTAACAATAGGTTAAATCATTTGAAACTTCCAGTTAAAGAGGAATAAACTAAGTAGGAAAATAATAATGATCCTAACACTGCAAAATACTTTGTTATGAATGGAAATAAAAACATAATTTTCTTAAAACTGAAATAAGGATTATGTTCTCAGATGAGAGTCACAATGAGATGATGGAACAGGATAAGCAACCCACTTGGCACAGAAGGAGAATAGCAGCAGCAGAGGAGGGCTAGATAAACAGAGAAATAATTGAGACTTATGTTTCAGTCAGAATCGTCTGCCTCCAAAGCATGACTTATGCTTTTGAGCAATGCAATCAATCTTTCGGTGTCTGTCTGAATTCTGTCTTCCTTCTCAGGTTTATCTTCACTCAAATCACCATGCTGTAGTTAAACTTCATCTCATTTCATGAGGATGTTTCTGTTTTCCCGTGGCTGGTGATTATCATCTTAAATGAACTTACTTGTTTCAGAGTTCAGGGTGAGGTTGTCATTATAGTTCTTAGAAAGGGGCTTCTTCACTTGTGCCCAAACTGGTGCAGCCATTATACGTTCTTTGTGGAGGTTTTCGTAAGGAGCTTTTCAAACATTCACACAGGAAGAGAGGCTCGAACAATGATCTCCCTGTTATCTGCTGCATGACTCAACCTCTAATAACATTTTGCCAACACTGCTTGATCTATTCCCCTAACTTATTGATTTACTCGTTTTTGCTTGAGTATTATAAGCAGATCCCAGACATCTCACTCCACTCATAAATATTTGCTATGCATAAAAGGGATCAAATTACTTTTTAAAAAACAGAAAGGAAACGTTGAAAAATATTGTCTTCCACCACTGCATTCCAAGTATTCAAATTTTACCCTCTTTCAAGGCCTACTTCAAGGTTACTAGGCTCCCTGTCAAAAGAGATGCATCATCTGACCTAAACACTTGAAAATTCATTTTCTGCTATCTTGTAGCATGTCTTGAATTGACTTGCTATAACATTAAATTTTGTATTTTTATTTAACTTCTCAGGAATTTATGTTGTTTCCCAAAGTAGAATGAAGAAGCAATGTGGGATAAAGGAAAACACTCAGACTTAGAAAGTCCCAGGTTCCGACTGAGGTTCTGTCATTTTACGTAAGTCTTCTGAGCCTCAGTTTCCACAGCTGTAAAATGGAGATGAAATCAGCCCTGTTACATTGCAAGAGACCCACATTTTAATTTGCACTTATTTTAACAACCTAATTTTAAAATCTGGGATCGTATTTAAAGTATGAAATACATCCAAGCTGCATGGATATATTTCAGCAAGATCAGAAGCACTGACTGTGATTTTTTTAATACAATAAAATAATATAAATCATACACACACATATACACATGCACACAGACACACCAGATTCCTGTAAAGATTAAATGATTAAATGAGATAATAAATGTGAAATGCCTCGTTTATAGCAGACTGCGATAAATGGTACCTAATATTATTAGTTTGTGACCTTCTGCCTGGAAGAAGAGCCAGTGTCGTACAAAACTTGTTTCTTTCTCATTTTTTTCACAGGGTTTAGCCCTGTGAATTGCACACAATTGGGATAAGCTCAGTTAATATTTGGTTCTTTGATTTGTTCATATACCAGGTAGACTAATGTTTAGAAATTAGAAAAACATAGGACTTGGAATATGGAGTATTTTCTGTGGTATCTGGAGAAAAGTTTTGATATGATTTAGAGTCACAGATAAAAGGATGAGACAGGATGTGTCCTGAGGGTCAGGTATGAATCATATTCCAGCCACACACAAACAGGGATTTTTAAACTTGCCTCAGGCGATAGAAAAGGACCTCAGAGCTGTAATTCAGCACGTGGTGATAACATTCTGATTTATGTTTCTCTAACCTCTTCCTCAGGTTATGAAAGAATCTACTGGGCAATTTATCAGGAAACATAAGATAACCTTACCAAGGTCCTTGTGTTCTGTTAATCCTCCTTCAAACATGCTAGCAATTTCCAAAGTCCCATCTCATTGGATTCATCTAGTTTCAGCATAAACATCTTAGAAAGACTTGTGAACCAGACCAAGGACTCAAATGATCTCTCAGGTCAATGTGTTTTGCATGCACACGTGCTGTCTAGGGATATGTGACCATAGCCTTAGTGAGCCCTGCTAGGTAACTGGAGATTACTCTGTTTATAACACAAGTCTGCACCTAAGGAAAACGTAAGTAAGTGTAATTGTCAGCAGTAAATCTCAGGTGCTCTGACCCTCCATGCACTTTATCCTCTCCCAGCAACCCAGAACTCTGTGCTGTTTCTCCAAAGGCTGCTGGGAGGGGCCTCTGGGATTTCCCTGGGGGATGGAAGGCTGGAGTCTCCAGGCTAGTGTCAAATTGCTGTTTCATATATTAGCAGGTATTAGTTGAGGTTGGCAAAACCTCCCTCTCTCTGCCCCCATCGCCTGTCAATATTTATTGATTCTCCACAGTGTTCATGGCTGCATTTAGCTTTCCATTTTTCCCTTCTCCTCAGCCTCTCCCTGTTAACAGGGTTATTCTTCAACTCTGGGTTGAAAAATGGAAGGACAGGACCCTGGATCCCTTTCCCCGGTCAAGCAAGGAAATTTAACTAGGGATCGCATTGTTTTTAATGTGCTGAGAGCCACTGCACGTTTGTCCACTGTAGACAAAATAATCAGAGGACAGAGAAGGGAGGGGCTTGTCAGAAAATGATCCTCAGCCTGAAGCTCATTAAGGCTCTTAACTTGAAAATTGGGGAGAACACAGGGATGACACTTCCTCCTTAGAGTGTTTCTTCCCAGAAGCAGGTGTACCGTGTCTGGCATTACTTTGGGGCCTCGGTAAGCATTCACTACGAGGTGAGATGAATGAACTCTGCACAGACAGAGATGGGAGTAGGTGGGGATGAATCAGAGGCGTGGGGAATGGGCCCTTTCCTGATGTGACTCACTGCCCTGCTCCTGCTGCTGCCCTGACTCACTGCAGCCTTGCTGGTTTCTAAGGAGACCGCTGAGCGCTGGGCAGCAGCAGGCTGTATGGACACTGTGCTCCTGTGGCCGTGGATCCTGTTACCTAGTGACCCCCACATGTGGACTTGGTGGCTGGGGGCTTCCCAGGAAAGCCTTCATGTCTTGAAATGGCATTAGAGAGAGAACACAGAAAAAGAAATATTTCTAAGGTTATTCACAGACACACACCTGCTAGAAAGGAAATCTTTTGTCTGCCCACAATAGGCAATCGATTCATGCTCTGGCCACAGAGCTGTGCTGAACACCAGACACATTTGGAATGACTGGGTTGGGGGCATGGGGGAAGGATGCAGGAATAAATAAATAGAAAAAAATGAAAGATATTCCAAAAGGAAATGCAAGTCTATGGCAAATCATTCATAGTTATGGCTCACGTGTCTAATACTTACTACGTGACAGGCACTGAAAACAAGATGAACAAACCCAGTCCCTCCTCTCGCAGAACTAGTGGGTCTGGTGAGGGTGGAAGGGGTGACCTTCACAGAGAGCGGCTCTTCTACTTCTCATAGCAGCTAAGATAGCGGGAGGGCAGATCGACCCAAAGTGAAACCCATCTCCTGCATCACACAGATAGCACCTGAGGGAGACTTTTCACTCCACCAGGCTGCTCAGAATCTAAATTAGCCTCATAAACCAGTGTAGAGGTCCTCATCCAACTTGATTCATTGGAAGAGCAAATTTAAAAATAATTATACTATTGTTTGCCAGTAAAGAGATGCTGCCACAATACTGCAGAAGTTTCTTCCCTTGAAGAGTGAACTATTTCCCCCGAATATCTACTTGTACGTGTTAACAACTTCAAAATAATTTATCATAGGCAATAGAAAGGAAAGCATCAACCTAGCGAGTGTCAAGATTATCATAAATTCTGAACTAGTGGATTTTAAATTTTAATGAGCTGTTATTAGGTATTTTGTTCCCTTAATTTTTTATGCCACTGAAACTTTTCATCAAAATGGCATGGAAACACTGTGTATTTTTAAAGGGGAGAAAAATTCTGAGGAACTAATTTTCCGTTTAACCTTAAGTTCAATAGACTTAGGTCTTTGCAAAGGAAGTATTTAATTCTACCACCAAAATCAACCTTTCACGGATTCAGAAGTTTTAAGAAAGTCTAAAGTAACCTGATCACCTTAAAATACACTTCTAAGAAAAAAGTAATTTTTTTTTCCTGGGGCCACGTTTTAAATATGACTTGATATTACAGCTGTGTGAATGAGAATCTAAGGTGCTAACTTCTTATACTCATTTCTCTGCATTTTCCTCAGAAACTACCCCTTATTGAACAAGCCTATGATGTGTGCCAAGGCTGTTCTTGTACCTTCTATTGGCCTGGGAAGCAGCAGAAATGGAACTTTGAATTGGATTGTTACTCCCTCCCTCCCTTCCTTTATTCCTCGCTCCCTTCCTCCCATTAATAAGCAGTTTTGAACTCCAGAGTTGACCAAATATTTAGATTTCTACATTTACTCCAGGTTTCTTTGGAAGATATGAATAAAAATGGGATCACAAGTTCCTACCAGAGAGTCAAGACAGAGAGGATCCTTACAAATGAGCAGGAGAGAAGAGAGGAGTGGAGAGAGATGAAGTCCTATTCTTCATCTTTTTACAAGTGCCACCAACCCAGGAGCTGAGAGATCATACATTTACAAGATGCAAAGAGGGTGTTTACTCTTGGGGGTATGGCAGGGTGTGAGGGAACCAGGCAGAGGAGACTCAAGAACATTTCTTCAGCACACTTGTACTTTAAAATTACATTTCATTTAGCAATGTTTGGTGCTAGATGTGGTTTTGTTGAGAAATAAAAAGGGCCCTTGTGGGACCAGGAGAAAGGAATAAAATTATTGGAGTTTATCAGAGCTAGATCTAGGCTTTCAGGGTTAGGGATAAAGAGGAGGAGAACACACTGGATGTTCATTTTGGCCTTCTTCTGCCCAGTCCAGAGGAGGGAAAGATGGAACAATTGAGAGGAAAAGACCAAGTCTAGAACAAAAGACTTTCATTTTATTTCTGTTAGAAATATACAGATAGAGAATGGATGACTTAAGAGGGTTCATTGGAAGATCAAGACGGTGGGGTCTTAATCATGCTGTAGATTCTATAAACAATAGAAAGAATGCAGAGTGCTATGGGAACAGAAAAATATGACATGTCCTTTTGGAGAAAATTGGGGAAGATTTCATGAAAGATTGATAGGTTTTGGAGTGTGGTTTTGAACTAGGTGCTAGAGTATGGATAGTTTTACCATTGAGAGAAGAACGTGAGATGGACGGAGAGTACCAGTCTCTTTGATAAAAGGACAGAGCTGTGAAAACATGCGTACAGATCTTCCTCGACTTACGATGGGGTTATGTCTTGACTGACCCATCGTAAATTGAAAATATCCAAAGTCAAAAATGCATTTAATACACATAACATACCAGACACCTTAGCTTAGCCCAGCCTATCTTAAATGTACTCAGAACACTTAAATCAGCCTACAGTTGGGCAAAATCATCTAACCCAAATCCTATTTTATAATAAAGTGTTGAATATCCCATGTAATCTATTGAATACTGTACTGAAAGTGAAAAACAGGACAGTTGTGTGGTCGAAGTACTGTTTCTAGCACCAATATAAAGTTGAAAAATAGTAAGTCACCATCATAAATTGGAGCTATTTGTAGTTTCCAGGAAACAGTGAATAGTCACTGCAATTAAAAACATGGGTTGTGGTGGGAGGTTACAGCAAGGTGGTGAGAGAAGAGGCTGAAAATATAGAGGCCAGGTTGTAAGATGTCCTGAAGGAGGCTGGCAATGGGCAATAGAGAGCCATTAAGTTTTTTTTTTCTTTTTTGGGGTGCGGGGAGGATAAACAATAAGGATCTGGCATCAAATATCCATTTTCAATAACCTTTTATAGGCGTGTGGAAGATGATGTGTGGGGGAAGTCCTGATCCTTGAACTCTAGCTCCCTGTTGTAGGTTGGTCCCAGGAAGCAGCTTCAGAGATGGAGACCCACGGGCAGGAAGTTTGGGGGGCTTGCCCTTAGGATCCATGCCTGTGAGGGAGTGAGGGCAGCAGGATTAGGCAGAGGGAGAAGTGCTGCTGCCATCATGATAAAGGCCTCAGTTTATCCCAGAGGGAGCCCCAGAGCTGGGATGGCCATTCAGAGTTGAATCAGATTGGGCCAATGGGGTCAGGCCTTATACCTGTATCAGTCAGTCACTGGATAAAGAAGAGGGGGGAGCTTGTTCAGCTGAAGCCAATCAGCTGGGGGAGTGAGTGTTTGTTTCAGTTCAACCCCATCCCTAGTCTGTCCAGTCTCTAGAAAATGGCACCACCAATTACCTCATTAATCATGCCAAAGCCTAAGGATTTCCTTGGCTTCTCTCTTTCATTTTTACCTCACATCAACTCCATCAGTAAATCCTGTCAGCTCTTCCTTTAAAGTGGTCCTCTACTTACAGTCAAAGTTCATTCATCATAATCCACACTCCCTCATCTTCCACTGGTACTCTTTCAATAGACTCCCAAATGGTCTCCCTGCTTCCAATCTTGCTTGCTTATAATCTCCTCTCTCTTCTCCATTATATCAATGCCTGGAACCTAGTGAATACTCAGTACATGTTAAATGAATACGTAAATGACCTCAGAAGATAGTGATCTCTTTAGCTACAGAGGGACCACTATTATGGTGAAATGGAGAATTTGTTGGTCCATGGATAATGGAAGGAAGAAAACAAGAGAAGAAATTAAATTTTGGACATTAAGGACTGTTTTTAAAGGGTAAAATTCTATAAATATAAACATGTCAAACACATTTCAAAGGTTTTAGTTAATTTGTTAATTAATGAAGGAACCAGTAAGAAGTTGCAACCAGTTCAATGAAGGAACCAGTAAGAAGTTACAACCAGTTCAAAGATGAATCCAAAGCAACACTGATATAGCAGCAATAAGTAATGCTGAAATGAATTTATAAACAGTTGTGAAATGGGCTTATTGGAAAGAAGGGGGGAGGAAATCAATTGTATTTCCACCTTTTTATTTTTATCTTTGCAGACAAGAAGCATTTACATTTCTGTCAGTTATATGTAACTCACAAGAAATATTGGGTTGGCCAAAAAGTTCGTTCGGGTTTTCCCCTAAGCTGTTATGGAAAAACCTGAACAGAAAAACCCCAGCAAACTTGCTGGCTAACCCAGTATAATCACTCAAAGACAATGAAAGTTGTGGAGACCCCGTAAAATCAGCTAATCTGGAAGGATGCTTAGAAAACACTTAGTTCTCCATTGAAGATACATAATAATCTTTCTGGTTCATTTCACAGTCTTTCATATTTTTTTTTTTCTTTCATGGGTAAGAAGAAAGAAAGAGAGAGAGAGAAAAAAAAGGGAAATTTCTTAGGCAGTTTTGGTTTATGCCTGCTCTCTTGGAGAAATTATTAATAGCAAGTTTTTTACTCTAAAAAATGTCCTGGTTTGGAAGACATGCTATATAGTTACCCTATCTGGAAATCTCTGTAATTTCATTATTATTCGCTTAAACCTACTTAGACAACAAAAGAATTTCTTTGAGGTAAAGCTACACTGTGGAGAATTAACAACAATTTAATTAGTACTTTAAATCTAAGTGACTGAGGCTGTGACCACAAGTGGAAAATGGGAGTTGTGAAATGGGTAGAGTCTGGAGCAGCCGTGGTACCATCAGGCTGTCTCTTGGACGGGAGCCCTGATCCATCTGTCTCGATGGATTTGGTCAGGCTCTGATTCCATTGGTCCTAGTACCTTCTCATTGTGGGTGGTAGTCAAAGGGTTGGACAGCTTCACTTTTTAAAACAGTGGGGATTTTGTGTTTTCTTGTTTAACACCTCAAAGTAAAAACCCATAATAATGTTGTGAGTATGTCTGGAACAGAGAGGACAGAAAAGGAGTGAAAGTAATACAAGGTATTAGTATCTTATGGCTATACCATTCTGTATTCATTATTTCTGAAGCTAGACAAGTTGGATGAATGTCTGACTGAATTTGCTTTAGATTTTGTTTTTAAAATACTCTGAACTTATTATTTTGTTTGTTTGTCTGTTTCTGTAGACTCTGACAGTTGTAAGAATCTTTTTCTTTCCTCTCTTGCCTCAAGTTCTATCACCTCTGCCTTCTCCTTTGTGACATCATGCTGGGAAGCAGGCAACTTAATCATGTTCCCAGAATTTTTAAGAAAGCTCATGAACTAGAAAGTGCTTTTCTCCAAGTCTTAGAGGATTTGCTAATTTTTTTCTTTTTCAAACTAGCAAGTCACATTGTGAACCATAAAAGGAACTCATTCCCAAAGGAATTAAGGCTAAACTTAGAACCAACTATTTATGAACTGTCTGTAAGTGGAATCACATTTGAATCTGTTCTATGAACAATAGTAAGAACAAATGTAAACATAGCTACTAAAAAGTTTGCCAATTGCAGGCTCTAATCAGAGTGTCCTTTATACTGAGGGGCAAATGAGGACTTCGTAGGAGGTGTTGGCTCATCATTGGGAAGCACTCCTTTCAATGTAAGGTCAGCGGGAAAGTCCTACTGTGGGACTGGACATGACTGTTGGCCTCAAGTATCAGAGAATTCTGACTGAGCCTCTGATTTGTATGTGGTGGGAATCCCCCTTAGAAATGTTTTTGAATCATTGACACTTAAAAAATGAGTCATTTTCCAGAGAGGGCAAGCCCCTGAAGTGTGTTCTAGAAGAGAAAGGGAAACAACCAGTGCAGCATCAACTCAGGCGTACCAAACTCACCTTCTCAAATGGGAAGGTTCATGCCCCAAGCATTTCGCAAAAGATTTCTCTGAATAGTAATAATTACAACTAACATTTCCCTTGCCCTTTATGGTTTGCAAAGTGCTTCCAACCCAAGATGTCATTTCAGAAGCACTCAGCTTGGATCTTAACAATACCACCTTGGGGGCCATGGAAAGATGGGTGAGCAGCCAGTGTCAGAAGACTACCATTTCCAGCTACCATATTCCTAACCTTTGCACTAGTGAGTCCCAAGGGCTAAGATTTTCCTGGAAAGGATCGTAAACTGAGGTTGTTATTACACTTCAGAGTTCCTCCCTTGCAGTGATTGTTTTACATAAATACTCATTGAGTTATTATAGTAGGACCAGCTTCAAAAAGTGAGTACTACTTAAACTTGAAACTATTTTTTTTTAAATCACAAAATAGCCAGGGATCTACACTTATTTTGGTTTCACATTCAGATCAGTGATGGGTCAGACTTTCAAGCAAACAATCAGACTTTTGTGTATCTCTGTATTCTGAAAACAGAGTTACTTCATTTACACATTCAGTGAGTACTTAAGTACCTATCCCGTCGATGCCTCCCATTTTTAGAATACAGAATGATGAGTAAAGACTGTGCCCTCCATCAGCTTACACTCTATTAGAGGAGAGAAGATATGCACACAACTCAATGCAAAATGTCAAAAGTCTAGAAAGATGAAGAATTAGAATTTTCTTCTGAATGAATAGAATTACAGCAATCCTCAAAAGGAGGATTTGAATTGGGTCTCGGTGAATGGTAGGCTTTCTAAGGATGGGTAAGAAAAGGTATTCCAAGGGGAGGAAACAGCAATATGGAAAAATATGGGGTGTGTATCCATTATGGTGGGAACACAAATGATGATAAAGAACCCCCTGAATGGACAGCATCCTTATGTACCTCTGTCAAATATTTTCTGTGCACAGCCAAGAAGAACAATAAGTGCAGATAAAATGAAAACTTAAACCTATACCACATGTTGATATGGAATCATAGTTACAGATATAGATAAGTATTTAGCTCTAATAGTCAATAATTATGTATGTCCACTACTGACTCACACACCTGTTTTTGTAGTTTTTATTTTTCTCTTTTTTCTTTAAAGAAAGAAAAAACAGTTCTCTTATTATAAAAGTAATGCCTTTTCTTATATTGAATCATTAAGCAAAAAGAATAAAACAAGTAAACAAAACCTACTACCAAAAATAATCACTGTTCACATTTTCTATATATTCTTATTACCTACAGTGTGTGTGCGTATATATGTATATATTTAATATATTAGAAACATTTTCCCTGTCCTTAAACTTTCTCTAAAAGTATTTCTTTTGCTACATGATATTCTATTATATAGTAGTGCCATGATTTTATAACCTATTTCTTATTGTTAGATATCTGAACGAGTTATGGTTTTTCTCTTAAAATACAGAAAGTATTGCAATGAACAGCTGTAAAATTAAACCTTTGCAACCTACATGAGTATTTCCTTAGGATAAATACCTAAATACCCAGAAGTGGAACCCTGTTTCTGGAGTGTGTGTGTGTGTGTGTGTGTGTGTGTGTGTGTGTGTGTGTGTGTGTAGTCAAATTCTATTCCAGAAAAGTTGTACCTTTCTTGACTCCCACCTGCTATAAGTAAAGCTATATTACTTCTCAAAGAAAATGATACAATCTCTTAGGAAGATGGGATAGTCAGAAACACAGTGTGATGTTGACATTTGGACAAAGACATTAAATCACTAAGACCTGTGTGTAGGAAGTCCTCCAGCTAATATATCTCTCACCCAGAGAACCCCTCCTTTATCCATGAGTAAGCATCAATTGCTATTCTCTGCATCATGGATTCCTCTTCATTACCACCTCAGCCTTGAAAACACTTCTATCTACTCCTGATATAAGCCATCTGAAAAGCTAAGCTTTGCTGCTATTTTTCATTATGCTAAGCCTGATCACAGAGGCATACCGTGGCAATCATGAGTTTTAACCAGGCGGTAAGTATGGGCAATTTCATTACAAGTGCACACTTGCATTGCATGCCCTTAATCTCTGTTACTGCTCCCCCAAGCACCACATGCTCCCAGCTTGGATTTTGACAATACTTTCTTTGTCAGAGGAATGCCACAAAGAGAGTCAGAGAAGCTGCTATTGCCAGGAACCTGTTCCCTGTTACCAGAGGCAGAGGCCATTTGAAAAACCTGTGTGCATTTACACTGTGCCATTGGCACACATGGCCTTACTCAAAAGAGCAGTGTTAATGCAGGTTACGGTCCCATCCGGCTCATTGGTTTTGTGTTTCCATTGCCCCCAGATGTTTAATGAGGTTCCTCTTCTGACCACCTCTCCTGGTTGTATTAAGGCCGAGGGTACAGTGGAAAATGCCCTGAGACCTGAGACGTCTGAAAGGCCCACTTGCTACACTGTTATTCTTTTCAAAGTATCTATTAGCTTGGAGTCACGATTATTGAGCAAGGATCATAAATTAAATTAAATTAAATCACATGTAGGAAATGTCTGACCTGTCAGAAATATAGCTAAATGGAAATTCCTGAACCAGAGCGATAAGGAAATCAATTCCATGGCTGCTAGTTCATTCAACCCAACTTAAAGTTATTTCCCTGATATCCAGCTGCCTGGTATAGTATTTACACAGAATCCCTATGCAAGATTGGCTGTCAATGGGTAGTGTGCCAGGTATTGTGAACATTCTCCAAAACTGTGTTAGTCTAATAAGTCTTTGAGTGGGATGTTTCTTTGTGGCAGGTGTTTGCTGATGGAGAAAAGTAGAGCTATTAGTTACGGGTGGTTACCTACACTACATAAAATGCATAAAACAGTAGTCCTACAACATTTATGGGCAGGAGTGTTGTACAAAATATTTCACAACTAAGCTATCAAAGGCACCAACCAATCAAAATGGACACTGGCCCAGTCAGAATGTACACCAGCTGTAAAGAACTGGTACTTGTGCTGACATGCACTGCCCAGGTCTCAGCCCTGCTTGTGGGTGAGTGTGCAGATACCAAAGCAACACTGTTAATGAGTACCTACCATATGCTAGACTCTGGGGATGCATTATAGACATAGAGGCTGTAATAAGAGTATGACAGTAGTAATGGTTGCAGCAGTAGTAGTAATAACTATCATTTGTTGGGGGCTTACTAGGCACTGGACACTACTCAAAATGATTTGATTTAATCTTTCCAACAACTCTATAAAGTAGGCGTTATCAACCAGATTTCATGGATGAGGTAACTGAAACTCTGGGACATTAAATAACTTCTCCAAATCCACTCAGATGGCCATTACCAGAGTGGGAATCCAAAGCACCATCTCTCCAAGAGCCCATGTTCTCTTCACTATGTATGTTGCATCACCCTGGAAAATAGCAGGCGATGCCATCAGCAGACCACTTAGTCTCTCCAGTCTCATTATCCGTATCATAAATTAGGATAATAATGTCTTCCCTAACTATTGCACAGATTTTTTTTTTTTTTGAAAGAGGAAATAGGATCATGTAAATGAAAGCACTAGGTAGTGAGGTTCTCTATGACAGGAACTGCATCATCATGTCCTCATGTTGAATATAGGCTCTGTACATAGTAAATTATTAATACATTTTAAATGCATGCTTAAGGGTCTAAGCACATGTGATTTATTGTTAAACCTGGTCCTTTCCCTCGAGGGATTTCTACCTTAGTTGGTGAGATAGGATTTATATATTAATGTCAAAGTAACATTCCAAGGTAACATATACTAAGTTCCAAATAAGTTGGTACAGTCATCAAGGATGGGGTGATTTCCTGAAGTGGGTGATTGAAGAAAATAGATTTCAGGTGGGGTTTATCTTGGGCCTTGAGGAGCAGATATACCAAAACTGTGGATACATGGAAAAAAAGGGGATGGCATTTCAGAAAAGGAGAAAGGCATGATCAAAAACATAGGAGTGAGAATGTTAAATGTGTTTGGAGCTTAATAAATGAATCTTTTTGACTGTATCAGAATAGTTATTTTTTTCAATAGCACAAAACACCAGGAGGGACAAACATCAGAGAGTCAGGGAGATAGCATCACTCAAAGCATATATGCCCAATTACCAAAGTTGGTGCTGCCATAATATCAAAAAAGGTATCAAATAATGCCTCTTATCCTTTTCTTAGAATGATATTCTTTAATGGGAATATACTTAACACTACTGAATTGTATTTTAAAATGGTTAAGATGGTAAAAATAAAACAAGACAAAAGCCTCACAATACTCTTTAGAGGTATGTCCAGTCTGGATTAAGTGCCCGAAGCCCTGTAATGATCTCAATTACAGCACTTATCACCCTGCATTTCAACTGGTTGTTTTCTTTTACCTCTCCAGCATTAGCCTGTAATTTCTTTCTCATTGGTCTTTGTATCTCTAGCATTTAGTGCCTGGCAAGTAGTAATATATACTCAATAGTAAGTGAATTAAGGGCTTCAAGTAAGCAAAGACTTGACTGAAGTAAATTTCATTTAGCTCAAAACGTTAAAACCTTCCTTAACACTATTCGGGATGAAGCTTAGGATTAGTCACCATTAATGAGTGTATACAATCCACATGCTGGGCATGATATGGTTAAACAGCAGAGCCCAAGGCCGCTGCAGCCACTGGGACATTTTGATCATTCATCCCAGGAAGTACAGTAGGACAGTCAATAACTTCTGTGCAAATAAGGAGACTTTTTCCCAAGTGAATTCAATCTGAAAATTGTTTTATTCTAGGCAAAAAACCAGAGAGACCTACATAATTTTCACCATTACGTCAGCTGAAAGAGCACATAGAATAAGGCAAGCAGAGAAAGAGGAACAGACAGGACTTCCTTAGCTGAAAGGCAACAGGCGCACTGAATGTCTTAGCATTAAATTAGTCTATTCAGTAGCCAACTAGAAACAAAAGGAAGTACAAGCTAGAGACATAGAAATAGAATGGATGAAGACACTTCTCTCCTAGGAGAGAGACAGAGAATTCCCTACACTGCATGGAAAGAAGAGAATATTTCAAAGCATACCAGCTTATGCCATAGAAGAAGACAAGGGACTCAAAACTGAGAACCCAAAGTGATTGGAATTGCCATCAGCCATGTTTGGCCAAGTGTTTCACCAATTTCTTAGGAGGAGCATTGGGTTAATATTAGAAGCTTACCTGAGAATATGCATAAATGCTCACAAGCATTTGCTTCCTTTGTTTAATAAGTCTGCACAGTTCATTCAAATTACAAGTTCCGCAAAGTCTCACCAAATTCTCCTGTGATCTTTATTAGATCCTGAGTTAAAAGAATGCATACAGGGATTGTTATATTGGTTTTCAGGGTTGCGTCTGATTCTCTGCACCTTTTCTCTGGCCCGTCCTTAACTTTGCTTTGAAATATCCTTGAAAGCACAGAGAAAGCCCCAAAGTTATGCAATATTAGTCACTAAGCAAACTGATAAATGATTTCAAAATACTTTGGAGAAATTTCTACGAGGTAAAATGTATTTGGGCTGGATTGAAGATGATCTGAGAGGGGTTCATCCCCAGGTATTTCCTGAGCCCCTTCTCTGCAGCAGGGCCTACCTGCAGCAGGGATGGACGTGGAGTTAGCTTTTGCTGCCTTCTATTGCGTGTCTCATAACAGAGATTTTGGTCTCCTTCTTCCATTTCTATGCCCCAAAGGAGGCTGCAGTAATCAATAACACAGTGCGACCCAGCATGCAAGGGCACTGGAAGGTTGTGCACTGAATGCTGTTCCTAGAGATGGAAAGCAATTGTCCATTCATTCATTCATTCATTCAGCTTTTAATCCATTTAACAATGACAGTCTGAATGAATTCCATCATGTTTGGTGCTAAAGAGACACCGATGAACAGAATAGATTTGGTCTCTGCCCTTATCACACTGACAGTCCAGCAGTGAGACAGAATCACAGTTAAACATGAATAAAAATAAGTGTGGGAAGTGCCTTACTAGGGGAAAAATAGTGTACTATGGAACACACAGTAGGAAAATAATGTACTGGGGGATTTGGTAGTGGGAAGTAGAGATCAGGGAAACTTTTTGCAGTAAGTGACTTTCATACTGTTACCCAAGGCCATTAACAAGTGTTGGGGGTGTAACACGGAAAGAAGACACCTGGAAGCTGGAGGGTGTTAATTTTACGAATTCCCGGGGATCGGTTTCAACTCCTATTCTCAGAAAGCCATAGAGCCACACCCTCATAATTACTGTTAGACAAAAACTTGGCCAAGAGCTCTGTGTACTAATATGCCCCCAATTTACAATCTAATAGGTGGGCTGTAGAAGCACGCAAAAGGAAGTGATGGGAATCAAAGGAAATTTACAAACCCAACTCATTGATTCAATAAGTAGGTCCCCTACATATGAACCTTCAAGTTGTGAACTTTCAAAGATGCAAACGTGCGTTTGCATGTCCAATCACATAAGTCAGTTCACATGTCTGGCGTACATTGTCATGTGTGTGCATTGTCTACAAGTGGTTGTGCTTTTGTATACTTTACTGTACAGTACTGTAGAGTACGGTAGTACAGTATCTTTATTTCAAGCCCAGGATGTCTGGAAGTAAGCATAAAAGCAGCAGCGATGTAGCTGGTACTACTGTACTTTTCCAGGTACTGTACTGTAAGATTAAAAATGTTTTCTTTATTTTTTGTGTTTGTTTTTAATGTATTATTTGTGTGAAAAGTATTATAAACCTATTACAGTACAGTACTATATAGCTGATTGTGTTAGTTGGGTACCTAGGCTAACATTGCTGGACTTATGAACAAATTGGACTGACGAACGTACACTCGGAATAGAACTTGTTCATATGTAGGGGACTTGCTGTAAATATTTAGTGATGACCTACTATGTGCCGGGCACTCCTCTAGCCTTAAGCGCACAGCAGAGAACAAAACAAATCCCCTGCTGTTGTGTGCTGATGTTCTAATGGGAAGGGAGAGAAAATAAACAAATACAGATGCTGGGTGGTGATAATGGCTACAAAGAAAAATAACACAGTAAGCAGAGTGAAAGGGAAGAGAGTTATGGAGGCCAGGGTGGTCACAAAAGGTTTTTCTGGTAAGTTGACATTTGATGAGTTTGAAGGCCTTTCTGAATTGTGTGATGTTAGTCATGTGGGTGCCTGAAGGAAGTGCATTCAAAACTGAAGAAATGATGTGTGCAAAGGCCCCGAGGCAGAATTGCTCTTGGCCTGTTTACTAAACTGCAAGGAGAACAGTGATGGGGGCAGAGTGACGGAAGCTGAGTTCAGAGCCCCCAGAGAGGAAGCCCAGGACCAGATCACACAGGTTCAGTATGCCAGAGATGGGACAATATTAAGGGAATGAGCAGACCTCACTTAGATTTAGATAAAAGAATCACTGTGGCTGCTGTGTGGCCAATAGTGAGATGAGAGCAAAGATGGAAACACAAAGATCCTTTAGAAGATTGTTACAGTTGTCCACAGTCACATTATGATGGCCTGTTAGTAGGGAACGTGCTGAAAGGTGGTTGGATCCTTACAGATGTAGAGCCTTAGGATTTGCAGTAGATGGAAAATGAATTAAAGGAAAGAGAAGACTTTTGATACACATTGCCAAAGCAGGTTATATCTTGGTTAGTTCTAAGACTGTCCTATTTGGAAACCCCTTCTAGGTTAGTATAAGTTTGTGTCTTTAAGGAGTAGCTGTGATGTTTGAACTTTTTATTTGAACCAGGGCTGTGGTCCTCCTGTGTCAGGACGTGGGGAGACACATTGTTCAGAATTATTTAGCAGAAATAGTAGACACTTTGTTTACATTAACTGAAATGCTGAGAAATGAAGAAAGGAACAAATAAATATACACAATCTTCCTCATTGAGATTTGATGCTCACCTCTACCCAGATGACCTTAACCAGTCTGTATGTTCCACTCTCCACTTTTTCACCCCTTCTCCCCTCTCTTCAGAGCCACCATTCTAGGATTTCAGGCCAAGAATCCCTCTTTCAGAAAGACCATCTCAGATGGCCAACTTCTGTTATTTTGATGAGGTGGAAGGTATAAGGGAGAGAAAAGGGCAGCAAGAACATAAATAACAGAAAAGAGAAAAAGGGAAAAGAGAGCTAAAGAGCTGGCATATCTGCAGACTCAGCTGGGCATGGTCTGGTCTAAGAAGGTAGAGAAGACAGAACCTTCGGAGCTTAACTAACCCCATCTGATAATGTGTAGCACAAACTGAACAGCAAGCACTGGAAAAGAAATCCAGTCTGGTCCCCAAGAGTCTGATCCAGTCCTCATTCTGGTTTTAGCCTCAGTTAGACCCAAGGGTTAGAGTCTCATAGGGTATCACTAGAACCTATGTCATTCCCAAGATACTGTGACCTGCACGGCAGTTCAACATAGATCTTCCAGACATCTAACTTGTCTCAACCTAGACCACTAGCTGTTAAACAAATCTAACCATTATTCAAAAACTTCAGCTACATATGGGACTATACCCTCTGGGATCTGAATCTTCCACACTCACAGTGAAACTTTTCAAAGATTATTTTTTAAAAATACATCTAAATTCCCAGTTCAATACTTAATACCATATCAGAATACTGAGTCTAAAATAGCTGTTTCTTTGTCATTCTCATCATCTTTGGTAACTATTCTATTTATTCATTTGCTTGTGTTTGTCTGTCATCCCCACTAGAGAGTAACCCAGAGGAGGCCAGGGACCATGTGCATCCTGTTCACCATCAACTCCCCAATGCGCAGGACATAGTAGTCACTCAATAAATATTAATAGTTGTTGACTGCTGAATGAATGCATTGTTCACCCATGAACAGAGGTTTGGGGCAAAACTGAGGATAACCTCTTAGCTATATGGCAGACCACAATGATATTATTTGACTATAGCATTACCCATTTAAGATTTACACCTAACTTACTTCCAAACTAGAGATTAAAATATACTATAACACTATCTGCAGGATGTAAGCCAGCATATAAAGGTGAACATTTTAAGACATCATTTTATGAATATTTAACTGAGCAATGCTCTAGTTTTTGTTTTTTGTTTTTTTCAGGGAATGCATGCAATTTGCATATGTTATTTTATAAGTCATCTTCCAGCCCATGCCCCTCAGAAGTAAAGATGTTTATTTGAGTTTCAGTGGCTTCATCTTTTCAATGTAAAATCTAAGTGACGTGTTCATTAGAGTTTTGAAGTCTTTGTGGTAAAAATGCTGGGTTCATGAATTTGCATTTCACTGTATTTCTGCAACATACCTGTGGAATTGATAGCAGACAGGACCCTATCATTTAAATCCAAGGTTTCCTAATAAGCATTGGAAAATATCAGATTAACATGTTGATTATAATCATGTTTGGCCTCTCATGATCAATATTCAACATTCACTGGATGTTCTAAGGGGAGTGTTAATATTTCAGAATAAACCACACTATCAGGAGGTCTGGAATCTCCTATGAAATCTGTTGACTTTTTCTTCAGATACCACTAAACCATTTTTAAGAAATGAAAAACAACAATTGGATGAGCAAATTTACATTCAGCATAATGTCTGTCAGTGGGCATTACCAAGCAGAACTTCCAGTGGAAACAGCTATTAAATTACAACATTCTCAGCTGGCTTTCTTTAAAGATGGTACTTCATGGTCCCCCTCAGGGAGGACACACTTGGCAGCAACCCTAGCTAGAGGCCCTTTATTTACAGCATGCCTTCTAGCTGCTCTGCTGTCCAAGGCCCTGCCTCTTTACCATGTGATTAGCTCTCAATCCCAGGCAATGGGCAACTGAAGAGCCCCTTCACGCCAGTTCTGCTCCCGAGGTGGGCTCTGGCCCCCACTGTCTCTACCTCACCTCTTTGGAGCTGAGTCCCATTACCTGGAGGTTCTTAGGGTGGAGGTTTGTCTGGAGGGATCTACACGCTCTCTGCCAGCTAATCTCCATGTCTCTCCATCTTCCACTTGTTTTATTTCAAGGCACTTAATGGAAAGAGTAATGCTCTGTAATTTTATGTCTGCCTTTTTTTTTTTAAACCAAATATCATTTTATGAGATTTTTTTCCTCTGTCATTAAGTGTCTTCTAAAACCTAGTTTTAAGTGGCAGCGTATTTCTTTCCTGGGATATACTATAATTAAACCATTCTCCTATTGTTGTGTGTGTGTGTGTATATACACATACGTATATACATGTACATCTTGCTGTAATGAGCTTTTTTTGCACATATCTATTTTTTGAAGCTTTAAATTTTTTTTCAATATGTTTTTTCAGTATAATTGTTAGCTACAAAGTCTGGAACTTTCCTGAGCTACTTGATAGATTCTGGGCTAATTACCTTTCAGAAATGTGAACTCCTTCTCTCACCACACCCTTACCAGTACTGATCTTTACCCTGTAGAAATTTTTGTCAGTGTAATAAATGAAAAATACTATTTTATTTTGATGCAAATTGAGCAAAAATTTACATTTCACAAATGTTAAGTTATACACATTTAAAGAGGTTTGGACTCTTTTTTAACCTATATACTATGGCCCAGAGGTCACTTCTGAGCTGCTGACCTTTATGTGGTCTTCATGTCCCATTAAGTACTCTGATACTTAAAGCCTCAGGTCACTTTCAGTCTTAATTGTATTTTATTATTCTCCATTGTTGCGGACTGTTTCAGTCAATTTAGCCAGAATGGTCTCTCTTCACCTTTTCTTCACTGGTTCATTTCCAGTTATAACAATGACAGATTTCCTGTGAGGTTGTATTAATTTTATTATCATCACAATGATTATTTTTACCCAGATGAAAGCAGGAATACAATGTTAGGTTTAGAGGAGAAAGCGCTCTTGTTGTTCACTGAGGAGGTATATATTCTTGTTACTACTTTAAGTGAGAAGTGCTTGGGCAGAAACTAAAGGTCAGAGATTCTCAGGTTTAGCAACAATTGTTTGCATTCCGTATCATGTCAGAAAATAAATAGAAGGTAATAAAACATCAGATTTCTCTGACATTTGCTGAGGGGGTTTCTGCTGCACTATTTCAAATTAAAGATCAGTCACCCAAATGCCTACTGCTTCATCACCACTCATGTTCAGGAAGAGAGATGTGTCTTCAGTGCCCAGGTTCTCCTTTTTCCCCTTCAGTGGGACCCGGACTTCTGAGAAGGATGCTTAGTATCTTCATGTTCTCCCTCCTATTAGAATTGACTGTTGGTCAAGTTCTGAAAAAAAATTGTTTTATGTTAAAACGTTGCTTCCATCAGAATTATGTGTTTTCCAATAATACGAACATTTCTCAGGTATCCACGAATGAACACACCCTTCAGTAAATATCTAGTCATAGTCAACTTGACTTCCAAGCACCATCAAACATGTTATTAGCCAAAGGGATGAATGATAAGTCTGTAATTGTTAGTTTTTTGCAGTAGAAGCTATTATCCTCCCTGTAGGAGGAACTTCTGTGACTCCATTGTGACAGTAGCTGCCGTATGTTGAATGTTGAGTAGGTGCCAAGCACTGTGTGTATCATATTTAACCCTCACAACAAGCTTCATGTTACAGATGAGGAAACTGAAGCTCAGAGGAACTAAATAAGTTTAGCCATCAGGCAGTGGTGGAACAGAGATTTGAGCCCCTGTCTGACTGAGTCCAAGGCCTGTTCTTCACCATTATACATTTTGATGCTTTCAGCTGAATGGTAGACAGTGTCTGACAGTCTCTCTCGTCCCACAAGCTCTTCTGCCTGTGCCCTTGCCAATACTCCTCGCAGGGTAGAGTATATTTCCTCTCCCCTTGATTCTGGGCTGGTCCTGTGACTGTTTGATAAATAAAATATGTAAAAGTGGTTCTGCATAACTTCCAAGAGTGATCCTTAAGAGATCTCCAGCTTCTGCTTTGGTTTGTTGGAACTCCTGAAATCCAGTTGCCATAATGTAAGAAGACTTACATGGAGGAGAACAAAGATTCCCCCAGTCCTAGGAAAGGAGACCAGCACCCAGGGCCAGCCACATGACTGACAGGGTCCAGTGCAAGATGAAAATGTGGTCCCCAGTCAGGGTCAAAGTCAATCTCCCTTCCCTCAGCTCCAGCACCCTGTAGAGGAGGAAAAAGCTTTCCTCAACCCTTTTAGGGTCCCTGGCTGGGTCTGGAAATTAAGCTAATAAAGACAGATTAACAGGAGAAAAGCATACAAATAGTATTAAATTTCTATATGTACGTGGGAGCCTTCACAAGGGAATGAAGACTTGAAGAAGTGACCAGAGCAGGAAGCTTTTATACCTTTTAGACAAAGAAACAATACATTTGTGAAAAATTGACAAAACAAAGGGGTCTGAGCTAGGGTAGTAAATGGTGAAGAAGTAACTAGGAAAATAAAGGTTGTGTAACAAGGTTTGTTTATAGAGGTTTTTTGGCCCCCAATTCCCCATCTCTGGTGATAAGAATATCTTACTTCCTCCTGGTCCAGGGAGTAGGTCAGAGTGACCTTCCTGCTTCCACCATTTAAAAAAGTTCCTTCAGTTTAAGATATTTAATATGCCAAGGTGCCATATTTTGAGGTAGCATGTCCTGAACCCCATTAGGCCTAATGCACAGTGGATAGGTAACCCCAAGGGATTGCCATCTCCATGATAGGACACGCTCAAAACCTAGACTAACAGTGGTCAAGAGTTGTCTACAAAACTCTCCACGGTTCTGCCATCCCAGGTGGGACTGAAACCTCCTTGGGGTGCCCCAAGATGCTGCATGACCCAAGATGACAACACCTTGGTCTCCCCCAAATCTGCTCCCAGGCTCCTGCCAGGAGCAGAGGGCAATAGCAGAACCCTGGCCTTCTACTCACAGATGTGACAGGGAAGAGGGCAAGAGGAGTCAGGGGGGCAGGTGTGGGAAGGAGGAGACAGTGTGGGGCCCGAGGAGCCCAGGGGCAGGAGCAGGCAGGCAGTCAAGAAACCATCCTGGGGCTTCAGGGAGATGGTGAGAGATGAGACTGCACATGAACCAAGGCTCCGATCCCTGGGGCACGTGTACTCCATTGTCCCTTCCTTCTTTACATACCAGATACAAATGGAAAGAAAAAATCTTTAAGAATTTCAAGATGGCAGCCACAGAGCATTAAACCCCAAGTATGGATCCCTTCTGTGACTGTGGAGATCACACACGTGTCTGGTGAAGCCAGCCCTGCCACCACCAACTGCCAGCCTTGTGAGTGGGGACATTTTGGTCCTCTCAGAGTCCACGTGGAAAACCACCCAGTCAACCCACAGAACCTTGGGAAGTAACAAATAGTTGGTGCTTTAAGCCACTGGTTTCAAGGAGGTTTATTACACTAACTTGATAACGGAACAGCTACTGTCATCATCCTAGGCATTATGGGGTCACTGAGAAGTATAAGATACGATTTCCACCCTCAAAAAACTTACAGTATAATTAGCTAGAAAAGGACACATAAAAAGAATTATTGACCAATCACAGACAACGTACGATCAAACGAGAAGGAGAAAATTGGAAAAAGTAAAGACTGTTTAGAAACAGGAAGTGCCTGGGAAAGGGTAGTCAGGATATTCAGGGAAAGCTTCCCTCATCAAAACCCTGGGCCAGAGCTTGAAGCATGTGTAGTATCTGGATGGTCGACTACGGGTGACCCTGCTTGACTGCCTACTCCACTCACCGGGAAGAAGCCTGAGCACATATTAAAGCATGCAAAATCCATTTCCTGGATTAGGAGCCTGAACTGTTCAGCTTCCTGAACCCCATCCCTACCTCCTCTCTTCTCTCCATCCCTTGACCAAAGCATTATTTTTGCCTCTGGCTTTCATTCTGATACACAAATCAATTTCTGTCAGCCTCTAATCTTGTTTCAGCTTGCTGCTTACAGGTCTTTCTTTTCTCCACATCTCAGAGACGTTAAAACCTCTGAGATCCTCCCTGCTGGGGCTATCCTACCTCTAGGACCCTATGTCGTATAAAGAGTCCCTCCAGTGACTGCACAAGCTTGAAGCTCACTAGTATATAAAATAAACCTGTAGGATTTACACAAAGCAACATTTCCCACATTTATTTGTCCATGGAAACCTCTTTTCCCAGATCATATTTCGGTTCCTCGGATTATTCAGCAAATGCTACTTTAGACTAAATTTCTACAAGTTGATTTGTAGCATCTATATTTTTTACCAAGCTCCCCAGATGATTCGGATGTGCACCAAAGTTTGAGAAACACTGTTTAGAAATAAGTGGAATTGAAGTTACAATAGTCCTTCTGTAACTTTTGATCAGTCTCACTCACTCATTCTTTAAGACTCAAACATAAAACACCTCAAAACTCCATAAACTTTCATAACTACAACTGAATTTCTTTGGTACTTGACAGTTATTGTAGTTTAAATATGAGACATATAATCTTTGCTTAAACATTTTACATATTGGATCTTTATTTTCTCTACCTCTGCACAGCACTAGGATTCAGGAAACTTGAATCCTTTTAAGGCTATTCAACTAAGTAGTTTGACCCTTTTTTCGTAACATGTTTTTTAACATTCAGAGCGAACAGCCTGATATAGTAGATTTTGGAATTAGACTGACCTGGGTTTTAAATCTTGGTTGCAGCACCTACTGGCTGTGTGACATTGGGTAAATAATTTAAGATTTCTAGGCCGCAGATTACCTGGCTGAAAATAAAAATAATATCTACTTTACAGGCTAGTTTTGCAAATTAAAAGAGATTCAATTTACAGCTAATAGAAATACTGGTACTTCAATAAACACTAGTTTGCTGTGTCTTGGGGTCCCATGAAGGGCAAAAGTGGCTAATAATATTGTTTTACCTATCTGCCAGGGAGTTGTAGAAATAAATAAGATTGCATAGGTTGAAAAATGCTTTGAAAAAGTTAAAGCCATTTTATAAATGGAGATAACAGTGTTTTCTGCTGATGAGATCTGAAGCTTCTTGAGGGAGACTTATTTCCATTTTAAAATATGTAACATTTTGCTTTCAATTTGAAACCAAAATAGCATTTAAATGGTGTATGTGTCTGTATATTCATTAAACATTAGTGATGGTGCTAAATTAAAAGTTCTTGACTCTAGACTAATACATTGCTACGCTGGTTTTGTGTATGTTTTCCACTTTTCTTCTTTTGTATAAATTTTAAACAAACCTATAAATAACCTTCCCCTGCCCCCTACACACCTGAAAGAAGTTTTTCACAGCCTCATTGCCAGTTTTAATGGAGGTTAAGGTTTACAGGTATATCTCATCTCATTTCTGGGTTTGTGCAAGGTTAGGGCAGTAAATATTAAAGGGAAATGGAAAATGAAACTCTTGGTTATGGTCAGTTTGTTTCATAAAAATGACCCCCTGTATTTTTATTTGAATTTAAATCATACCAGCAAGGGCTCAGCATTCATAAAGTCCTTTTATAATTCTCACAGATCCTGTTAAGTGAGTACAGAATCCCACGAATGCAAAATAACAATATTCTTAAAATTGAAAACCAAGGACTAAAAATTTCATTACCCCAATATATCACCTAACGTCAAAAAACATAATGCAAGTTCTCTGGGTAAGATTGTATCGACTGCATGTACAATTTGGTCTATTAGTATGCTCCATTATTTTGAATTTGTTAAATCCTTGAATAAAAATTTCTGTGTTAGCAGTTCTTGGCTAAATTATAAAAAGTAATAACAGCTGCATTATCACCTCTTAGGGAGTAGAAGGTTTGTCACAATGACTAATGTTCTTCCTACTGAGGCACTATCAAGCACACTTTACACATCCCCTGCCCTGGGCACTGATTTGATTTTCCTCACACAGATGGTATATATTATCTTCAGCTTCTGCTGAGAAAAGCGATGTGGTCAATGACTCCATTTATTAAGTTGAGTCTGGGGTCTGTGTGCCCTGCCAATCTATTAATGGTTAAACCTGTGGAGACATGCCTTACTCCAAGGATAGAGGCTCTAGTATTTTTACATACACAGTCTAATAGAAAAATATGATTATTATTTCTGTTTACAGGTGGGAGATCTGAGGCAAGTCAGTTGGGGAGTTACAGAGCTGCAACTCTGTCTAGATTTCTTTTCTCCAAGGTTGGGGGAATGGCTGCGAGAACTGCTGATCCTGGGCAGTTATCTAAAGTGGACCTGGGGAAACCGAACTGCTGGTGCACAGCCTGATGCATCTGCCACTCCAAGAAGCGTCATCTTTAGTGGGCACCCTCCATGTCTGGGTGGGCAGGTTGGGTGATGCTACAAGGAGCTAAATCAAGAGTGCCCTGGAGTGGGGAGGAGGACACCATTTGCATTTCACCTAGGGAACTCTGCCAGGGTTCTCTCTGCATTCTCACCTCAAGGCTTCTTGGGAGAAGGGAACACAAAAAACTTAAGACTGAGACTCAGGTCCTCAGATATCAGTACTAGCATTTTTTTTTTTTTTTTTTAGTCACTTAACATAAGATCTGTACTCTCAATAAATTTTTAAGTGCACACTATAGTATTGTTAGCTATAGGCACAATGTTGTAGGGCAGATCTCTAGAACTCATTCAGTTTGTATAATTGAAACTTTACCCATTAAAAAGCAACATCCCATTTCTCCCTTCTCCCTGGCCCTTGACAACCACCATTCTACTGTCTGTTTCTATGAGCGTGACCATTTTAGATACCTCATATAAGTGGAATCATGCAGTAGTTGTCCTTCTGTGACTAGCTAATTTCACTTATCATAATGCCATCCAGGTCCATACATGTTGTCATAAAGGTCAGGATTTTCTTCTTTTTTAAGGCTGACTAATAATTCGTGTTTGTATACATCACATTTTATTTACCCAATCATCTGTTGTTAGACATTTAGGTAGTTTCCCTACTTTGGTTATTGTTAATAATGCTGCACTAAACATGGGACGGCAAATATCCCTTCGAAATCATGATTTCAGTTCCTTTGGGTATATACCCAGAAATGAGATTGGATGAAAAGGTAGTTCTTTTTTAAATTTTTTGAGGAACCTCCATAATGTTTCCCATAGCAGCTGCACCCTTTTACATTCCCATGAACAGAGTACCAGAGTTCCAGTTTCTCCACATCCTCACCAGCCCTTATTTTTTATTTGTTTTGATAATAGCCATTCTAACAGCTACAGGGTTATACCTCATTGTGATTTTGGCTTGCATTTCTCAGATGATTAGTGATATCGACTGTCTTTCCATATACTTGCTGGCCATTTGTATGTCTTCTTTGGAGAAATATCTATTCAATACCTTTGCCCATTTTTAAATCAGGTTATTTGTTTTTTGTTTGTTTGTTTTGCTAATGAGTTGTAGGAGTTCCTTATTTATTTTGGATATAAACTTCTTATCAGTGGTTTGCAAATATTTTCTCCCACTCCATAGGTTGCATTTTTCACTTTATTATTTCCTTTGCCATACAGAACCTTTTTACTTTGATGTAGTTTCACTTGTCTATTTTTGCCTTTGTTCCTAGTGCTTTGGGTGTCATATCCAAGAAATTATTGCCTGAACCAATGTCCTGGTTTTCCCCCAAGTTTATCTCTAAGAGTTTTACATATTCAGGAATTGTGTTTAAATCTTTAATCAATTTTGAATTGACTTTTTTGTGTATAGTGTAAAATAAGGGTGCAATTTCATTCTTTTGCAGATGGATATGTTTCCCCAACATGATTTGTTGAGGAGATTATCCTTTTCCCATTGTGTATTCATGGCACCCTTGTGGAAGATCAGTTGACCATATACGTGTGGGTTTATTTCTGGGTTCTCTGTTCTTTTCCATTGGTCTATATTTCTGTTTTTATGCCAGTACCATAGTGTTTTAATTACTTTATTTTTGTAGTATATTTTGAAATTAGGAAGTGTGCTGCCTCAAGCTTTATCCTTCTTGCTCAAGATTGCTTTGGCTATTCAGAGCCTTTTGTAATTTCATATACATTTTAAGATTGTTTTCTCTATTTCTGTAAAAAATGTTATTGAGATTTTGATAGTATTGCACTGAATTTGTAGAATGCTCTGGGTAGTATGGACATTTTAACAATATTCTTCCAATCCATGAACACTGACACCTTTCCATTAAGTTGTATCTTCTTTATTTTCTTTCATTAATATTATTTAGTTTTTAATGTAGAAGTATTTTATATCCTTGATTAAATTTATTCCTAAGAATTTTGTTATTTTTGAAGCTATCATAAATGGGATTTTAAAAAATTTCCTTTTCAAATAGTTTATTATTAGAGTATAGAAGCCCAGCTGATTTTTGTATATTGATTTTTATCCTACAACTTCAGTGAATTATTAGTAAACAGTTGTTTTTGGTTGAGTCTTTGGGGTTTTCTGCATATATGATCATGTTATCTGCAAACACAAATTATTTTAATTCTTTCTTTCCAATTTTGATGCTTTTTATTTCTTTTTCTTCACTAATTGGTGTGCCTAGGATTTCTAGTACTATGTTGAATAGAAGTGGTGAAAGTGGGCATTCTTGCCTTGTTCCTGATCTTAGAGGAATAACTTTCAGTTTTTACCATCAAGTATGATATAAGTTGTGGGCTTTTCATGTATGGCTTTTATTATGTTGAGGTACATTCCTTATATACCTAGTTTGTTGAGAGTTTTTACCATGGCAGGGTGTTGAATTTTGTCAAATGCTTTTTCTACATCTATTGAAATGATCATGTGATTTTTATACTTCATTCTGCTAATGTGGTGCATCACGTTAATTGATTTGTGTATGTTGAACTATCCTTACATATGAGTGATAAAGTCCAATTGATCATGCTATGGGATCCTTTTAATGTGCTATTGAATTTGGTTTGCTAGTATTTTGTTGATAATTTTTGCATCTATGTTTATCAGGAATATTAGTCTGTTGTTTTTTGTTTGTTTTGTTTTGTTTTTTATTGTAGTGTCTTTGGCTTTGGTATCAGGATAATGATGGCCATATAAATTTAAGGACTTAATTTGAAAGTATTCCTCTTCTTCAATTTTTGGAAGCATTTAAGAAGGATTAGTGGTAATTCTTTAAACATTTGAGATAATTCATCAGTGAATTCATTTGTTTCTGGACTTTTCTTTGTTGGGAGGTTTTTGATTACTGATTCAATCTCCTTATTCATTATTAGTCTGTTCAGATTTTCTATTTCTTCATGATTCAGTCTTGATAGGTTGTATGTTTCTAGGAATTTATCCATTTCTCTTAGATTATCCAATTTTTTGTCATATAATTGTTTGCAGTAGTCTCTTATGATTATTTATAGTTCTGTGGCATCATTTGTAAGGTCTCCTTTTTCATTTCTGAATGTATTTATCTGAGTCCTCTCTTTTTCTTAGTCTAGCTAAGAGTTTGTAAATTTTGTTTATCTTTTCAAAAAACAACTCTTACTTTTATTTGTCTCTTCTCTATTTTATTTATTTCTCCTTTAATCTTCATAATTTTATTCCTTCTACTAACTTTGGCCTTAGTTTTTTCTTCTTTTTCTAGTTCTTTGTGGTGTACAGTGAGGTTGTTTACTTGAAAACTGTTTTCTTTTTTAATATAGGCATTTTCACTTTTTCCCTCTTAGCAGTGTCTTTGCTGCATCCCATGAGTTTTGGTAAATTCTGTTGTCAGCTTCATTTGTATTGAGATATTTTTAAATTTCCCTTCTCATTTCTTTGGTCTATTGGTTGTTCACAAGTATGTTGTTTAATCTCTACATATTTGTGAATTTTCCAGTTTTTCATTTCTTAGTCATTTCTAGTTGCCCTCCATGGTGCCCAGAAAATAATTCTTGGTATGATTTCAATCTTCTTAAATTTGATGAGATTTATTTTGTGGTCCAGCCTAGAGAATGTTCAATGTGCACTTGATATGAATGTGTATTCTGCTACTGTTGGGTAGAATGTTCTACATATATAGACTGTCTGTTAGTCCCATTTGGTCTATAGTGTTGTTCAACTCCACTGTTTCTTTTTGATTTTCTGTCTAAATATTATATCCACATATGAAAGTGAGACATTGAAGCCTCCAATTATTATTAAATTGCTGTCTTTTCCCATTGAGATCTGTCAGTGCTTGCTTTATATATTTGGGTACTCTGATGTTGGGTGCATGTATATCTGTAATTGTTACCATTTGCATGGAATATCTTTTTCCATCCCTTTATTTTCAGCGAATGTGTGTCCTTAAACCTAAAGTGAGTTTTTTTTTTATAGACAGCATATAGTTGGATCTGTTTTTTGAAAATTGATTTAGCCACTACATCTTTTGATTGGGAAGTTTAATCTATGTTTAGTGTAATTATTGATAGTTAAGGACTTACTATTGCCATTTTGTTGTTTTCTGCTTGTATTGTAGTTTGTCCCTCTTTTCCTCTTTTGCTGTCTTTTTTTGTGTGATTTTTTTTGTAGTAATATGCTTTGCTTCTTTCTTTTTTCTTCTGTGTATCGTCCATAGGTATTTACTTTGTTACCATGAGATAACATAAACTTATTATGTTACCGTGAGGTAGCATAAAAGTTACATAAAGCTTCTTATAGTTAAAATATCTATTTTAAGCTAACACATTAATTCAAATCACATACCAAAATGCTACACTTTTACCCCTTCAACACTTTGTTATTGATGTCACAATTCACTTATTTTTATATTGTGTATCCATTAACAAATGTTTATAGTTACAGTTATTCTTAATATTTTTGTCTCTTAACTTTTATACCAGAATTAAAAGTGATTTACACACCACCATTACAGTGTTACAGTATTCTGTATAGTCAGCCCTCTGTATCTATGGGTTCCTCATTCATGGATTCAACTAAATGAATAGCCGAAAAAAAAAATTCCAGAAAATTCCAAAAAACAAAACTTGAATTTGCCACATGCCAGCAACTATTTACATAGCACTTACATTGTATTAAGTATTATAAATAATCTAGAGATAATTTAGACAGGAGGATATGCATAGGTCACACAAAAATAGTACAGTGTTTTTATAAGGGACTTGAGCATCTGCAAATTTTGGTATCTGCAGGGGGTCCTGGAACCAATCCCCTCTGGATACCGAGGGATGACTGTATTTGTCTACATATTTACCTTTTCCAGTGACTTTTATACTTTCATATGCTTTCATGTTGCTGTTTTAGCTTCCTTTTATTTCAGCTGAAGAACTTCCTTTAGCATTTCTTATAAAGCAGGTCTAGAGATGATAAACTCCCTCAATTTTTTTTTTTTTTCTTTTTTTGTCACGGAAAGTCTTTACCTCTCCATCGTTTTTGAAGGAAAGTTTATTACGATTCCTGGTTGATAGTTTTTTCTTTCAGCACTTTTTATATATTATTGTATACCCTACTGGCCTGCAAGGTTTCTACTGAGAAATCAGCTGATAGTATTACAGAGACTCCTTGTATGTGATGAGTCACTTTTATATTCCTGCTTTCAAAATCCATCCTTTGTCTTTGACTTTTGACAATTTGATTATAATGTGTCTCCATAGACCTTATTTGGGGTTCTTTGTTTTCATAAATCTGAATGTCTGTGTCCCTTCCCAAATTTGTGAAGTTTTCAGCCATTATTTTTTTAAGTAAGTTTTCTAACCTCTTTATCTGTCTCTTCTCTTTCTGTGACTTCCATAACGCATATATTAATTTATTTGATGGTGTCCCATAAGTCCCTTAGGCTTTCTTCACTCTTTTTCATTCTCTTTTTTTTTTGTACCTCTGACAGTATAATGTCAAATGACCAGCCTTTAGTTTGATAACTTTCCTCTGCTTTTTTATGTCTGTTGTTGAATCCTTCTAGTGAATTTTTCAATTCAGTTATTGTGTTCTTCAACTCCAAAATTTCTGTTTGGTTCTTTTTTATAGTTTCTATCTCTTTTCTGAGAGCCTCATTTTGTTCATGTGCCATCTTCCTTATTTTATTTAGCTGTCTTTCTGTGTCTTTTGTAACTTATTTAAGACAATTATTTTTAATTCTTTGTCAGGCAATTCATAAATCTTCATTTCTTTAGAGTTGGTTACTGGAGATTTATTTTGTTCCATGTTCCCATGTTCCTTGTAGCTTTGAATTACTGTCTGTGTATTTTAAGAAACGGCCACTTCTCCTAATCTCTACAAACTGATTTTAACTGGGAAAGACCTCACCAATCAGCCTGGCTAGGGATTCCCAGAGCATCTCAATCCTTTTCTATGACTGTATCTTCTCTGGACTTTTGCATGTAGATTCCTAATTAAAGGGGATTTACCAGTTTCTCATTTTTCAGGATCCCATAACCTCTTGCTCTCTCTGGTGTCTGACTGCTGTACTATGGGCTGGGACATTGGAGCCATGTGCCATTCCTTCCTTTCTTCCCGGTGGAGAAGCCTTGAGTTCTGCACTTTCTCACAATCTCTCTGAACTGTCCTGAGTGCAGCAGATAACCCGCCTCTTTTCATTTGTTGTTAGCTACCCCCACCAAACTGTGAGAGTTCTGTTAGCACTCCAGGTGCGATGAAACAAAAACTGACCCCTTGGGCAGCACAGTGAAAGACCAGGGACATTTGAGGCATGCTCCCCTCTCTCTTGTCCCTGAGGGAGAATTTACGTGCCCAGGCAAACTCCCTCAATACTGAGCTGAGCTGGATTGTGGAAGAACTGATGCAGACAAAGTGAAAGTTTTCTTCTTACCCATTTTGATGCAGCTGGTTTCTGTATTGTGCACATCTGAAGTACTGTGACTTCTTAACTGGATTCTGGGCTTTTCATAAAGGCACTTTGTCCATATACCCTCGTTAAATCAGTGTTTCTGTGGGAGAAAGATGGCTGGGATTTCCTATTTTACTATCTGTTGATGTCACTCCCAGGATTAAGAATTTTAGTCAAATAGAGGGTGGTTACTAATCCCAACTCTCAAGGAGCATCCTGAGTGAGTGGGGAAATTACCTCTAGATAAGAGTGGAGGGCATGTTACTTCAACTCCTCTGCCTAAGCTCTAATAGATCATGTTCCAAGTTGCTAAACAAAGAAATTGGAAATGATAAGGAAGTTGAGGTGTCAGGCTTTGTTTTATGAAATTAAATAAAATAGATGTAAAGACAAATATGGGTGGAGAACCTTCCCATATCACATTGGGATAAACAAATTTAACCCTTAGGCAATGAAATTAGATAGACCTCTGCTATTATAAGTGGTGGAAGAAGCACCTGCCATATAAAGGAAAAACAGAGAAGCAAGGTATTTGGCACCAGTGGAGAAAATTTAATGGCCACTGTGGGGAAACCCAGCAAGTGGAGGTCTTTGGGTCTGCTGTCAGATATCACTGGGCTATGGCTGCACAATTCATCTTCCCAGTTTTGTTGTCTTGAGAAGACCTACATTTTGTAAGTACTCTGCTGGGTACCCTGATCTTGACTGCCCTTCTCCTCGCACTGTCTCCAGCACTGGTGTGGCCTAGGATCTAAGACCTCAGTGCGTGCCCACATGTGAGCCCCTTTGGAGACGCAGAGCCAGCAATACATTCAGTAAGAGAGCTGTCCAAAATTGGAGTTTCTCACCTACAGAACTCTGACTAATAAACACATTTCGCATACTGCTTCAGGCAAACTTCTGTCGTATATTCATGGTCACAGCTACATGTCCAGGCAAGGCACTACTCCAAATCTGTCCACACTAGTTGCCAAAGGCTGTCAAATTAGAAAACAACAATCGATGGCTTTACAAGTTTTTGCTGAAAACCTGTCCATAATAATCTTTATTCTATGAACCCTAGAGCACAAATAAAACCTATCAGATATAATTTGACCTTTAATCATATTCTATCTAGCCACAACAGCTGGCTTTGGAGTGAGACAGAACTGGATTTGAATTTTATTTGTATCAATTTGTGTGTGACTTTGAATGAGTTTCTCGAACTTTATATCTCTGGTCAACATTATAAGGGAGGGTACACATTCAGTGAAATACTGTATATTAAGAAATTAGCTGAATGTCTGACATGTGGTAGGAACTTATGCATTATTAACTGTTATTATTATTATTATTATTTGTTATGCTTTCTCCCATCTAGATTCTAAATGCTTAGAGGTCAGGGTCATGTCAAACACTTTTCATGACCATCACGGCACCAGGAACAGCACTACTGTGCTGCCAAGTAGGAACATGAAATCAAGTACTTCTATGTTTTCAAGGATATTTTTAAAGTCGATACCCAACCTGGAAGTGGGAACATTGATCCCAAGGCCAATCCTTCATTTCTGCTTTCCACCTATTGCCTCCTGCTTCCCCAGGGACTTTGATCCATCAGCGTTAGACCCCTCTCAACTACTGAAATGCGTTCTCTGCAAGCTGCTCCCCTTCAGTCTAGAATGGGCTCATCTCTCCTCAACATCAAAAACATCGTCTCATAGTCCTTTCTCCCATGGCACCATTCCATTTTCCTCTTTACTTGTGTTCTCAGATATGATGGAAGATTGTTCCTCAGGTATTGCCATTATATTTGCACCATTCAATTTTTAATTCTGTTACGTAGAAGCTACCCACCCCTATATTGAAAATACTTGTTCATCTCTCACTAGTAACCTCTGACTTATCCAAGTCTAAGTCCTCTTTCCAGTCCTCCTTCTCTATGAACTCTGAATATGTGATATTGTTGACTTTTATTTCCATCTTATCGTTTTCATCTTGTTTTGTTTCTATGCCACAGTATACTCTATATCCTTCTTGAGTCTCATGGAATATTTCTTCCTGGGTCACATACCAAATAAATGGTAAATGATTGTTTCCTCAGACAACTTCTGTTTTCTCTCAACATTTCTCTAATTTTACAGTTCACTTTACATCAATGCAGATAATTCTAAAATCAGTGATGCACTCCTTACTTGTGGTTGTGATTGCAGTTATCAATATTCTGGCATATTGTGCTAACTTTGGTACTGAAATATTGATATTTTTGTTGTTTTTATGCCATTATTTTGGTATTTTTAAAATCTGAGTTATTTATGCATTAAAATCTGCTCGTAGAGCTATATGCTGCATTAAATTTTGAAACAAAGAGGAACTGATTTTAAAAGCATCATAACATCAGTGATCATGCTTAAAACCTATTTAAGTTATTTCATTATTTAAATTCCAATTTCTCAGGTTATTTGTGAAGTTTGATATCTTTTCTTATGTATATCAGTCACTTCAATTTTGCCCATAATCAGGACTGAGCCCCAATCTATGTCCAGAGGTCCCTCATGAAGTTGTCTTAAAATGGAGGATAAAGAGTGGGGGGTGGGTAGATATGAAGTTATACCAAAGTAGAAGGTAGAGGAAAAAATAGGGAGGAAAAAAAAGGAGGCCCAGTCCTTCACGTGGATTCTGATCATGTCTCTGTCCCCAGGACAAGAATCTCTCCAATCCATAAAACCGTGGCCACTTGGGATATTAAAGACATTAACTTCACAGTTGGATCTTAACGATGCCTCAAAAAGAAGAGTAAATGCAATGCCCCCTCTGTTCCCATCCTCAAGTTCTGGGCCCAGGGCAGCTACTTCTGTTGTCCTATGAGGACATGTCTGCAGCTCCATACTCCTTTTCTTTTCCCTCCATAGTAATATCTATTCTTGCAGGGCATCACTTCTCCTCCCTTATATTCATTTATTTTAATCAGGATGTTCTTTCCCAATCAAGCTACCTACTGAGACTCAGACTAGAAGGAACAAGGTCTTAGCCTTGGGCCTCATCCCTAGACCTCTTTCTGCACCATCAGAGAACAAGTGTTGAAGACATCTCCCCAACTAGAACACAAGTTTCATGATCTTACTGTAGACATATTGCATTATCGACTGTTGAAGTGTGTGAAATCCCTGTCAGTTTCAGCTGTTCTCAAATGGCTCCCTGAACTTTGCAGTAAGGACCTGTTACTTATCTTGGTGTTCTCAAGTCCATTGGGTGCTCTATTGATTTCTTTTGTTTTCTTCTGTGCAGATGCTGGTATCATACAAGTATGTATCTGTCAGTGGTTGGTCCCCACCTGCTCATCTTCTGGGGTTCGTAAGTACACTTTTTCACCTACATTTTTGTAGATATTGGCTATAGATTTTGGGTTTTGTTATTCTAGTTCTCTATTTTTAGGGGAGATTTGAAGAGATTAAAAAACCATGCTATTGATGCCATCTCTTCTAATATTCAAAATTACATTTTGAATTTTAAACCATGTAAACATAAAATAAAATTTATGTTAAACTACTTATAAGCAAGATAAAGGAGTTGTCCACCCTTGAATACATACACTTTCTATCCTATTACCTTATTTTATTTTCTTCATAGACTATCAGTGCCTAAAATTATGATTTTTCTTTTTTCATCTTTCCCTTTCCTATGATATTAATTTCATGATTATAGGAGACTTTTCTCAGAAGACATTTACTTAATTACACATAGAATATAGTAACTTTTCAGTGGATAAACTAACAGACATTACATCATCCAAGTAACCAAGTATTAGGACAACAGATATATCATATAGATCCTAATATTATGCATCAAGGTTACTATATCATTTCTGTATTATTCTTACCAAAACATCCTGAATCTAATTATTAGGAAACATCAAAAAAATCCAAATAAAGGGATATTCTATAAACTGTGGCTAAAACTCTTTAAAAATGTAAATGTTATGAAAGATAAAGAAACCATCCTAGATTAAAGAAAACTAAAAAAAAAAAACTGGATTAAAAAATGCAATGTGATTATGAAATAGACCACCAAAAAAAAAGGATGTATTTTTATTTTGCTATAATGGACATCAGTGAGACAACTGGAGAAATCTGAATAAGGTCAGTGGATTATATACTAACACTCTATCAATTGTAATGATTTGATTTTGATAATTTTTCTGTGGGTGTATAAGAAAGCGTCCATAATATTAGGAAATGCACACTGAAGTATTTAAAAATAAATGGTTATCATGACTGTAAATTACAGTTGCCTCTTGTTATTCACGGTAGTTATGTACTATGAAGTTTTCATAAACACTGAATTGGTAAATACTTAGCATTGCTCCTAGAGGAATTAGTGGGTTAGGTTCCTGCAAGCCTCCAATCACAACATTTTCATCAACTAGTCAGTACATAATCTTGTTTTATGTCAGTTTCTGTTTAAAGATTCTTTGTTTAATATATACTGTATATCCTGTATGTTATATGTGCTATA
The DNA here is from genome assembly GCF_965194805.1 of Balaenoptera borealis. Classification (NCBI taxonomy): domain Eukaryota; kingdom Metazoa; phylum Chordata; class Mammalia; order Artiodactyla; family Balaenopteridae; genus Balaenoptera; species Balaenoptera borealis. Next base: position 11,563,544 of record NC_138877.1, read on the forward strand.
TATAATGTAGTATATATGGTATGCTATATATAATATATGCAGTATACTATACATAATATGTATTATATAATATATTAAATATATAATAATATCTACATATTTTTATTGATTCATTAACATTGAATAATGCCAATAGCAGTATACCTCATGCCTAAATAACTTTCATCTAGCACAAGTATTTTCTCCGTAAAACATAATGATAAATGCATTATCATTCTACCTCTCTATATGTATATATGTTAATATACATTACTTATATAGATGTATATTTATATATATTCAAATAAATATTTACATAAAATAAGTTTTATGTAAATATTTATATAAAATATTTATATATTATATTTATATATATAAAGAAAGAGAGAATGATGCATATGTGATAAATATTAACATTTTATTAATCTGGTTGAAAAGTATACAAGTGAATTCTTTGTACTAACTTTCCAACTTTCCTGTAATTCTGAAATTATTTGAAAATAAGCTTTTTTTTAAATAGAAATTTTTTTCCTCTTGCTTGTCAATTTAACCCAAGTAGCTAGAGCAGGGGCTTGACATGTACTCTATTTAAATACTTCTTTAAAGAATAAAAGATTAATATCAAGCAAACGATCAAGTCTAGAGGGTCAGGATTAGGAATACCCTCCATAAAAATGGTGGTAGAGTACATGGGAATCAATGATCTCTGTACATGAGGACAAGTATAAAGAAAGTCTGATTTAGCATTGTTTCCATCATTGATTAGAAAAATGTTTATTTTTACTCTCCATCCTCTCATCTTCTCCTACAGTAATAAATTGTGATTAGTATGCTTGTAGATTAATTTTAGTAATAGTTATGTACATCAATTAATGTTATTGACCTGCACTTCCTTGAAATTACAACTTTTTCAACTATTTATTAAATGATGAGGCATTCGAATGACCTTTGCTTGATCTCAGATACAACTTGTGATAGCTCCAGGTTTGAGATGAGCTTGGCCCAGGATTTTACTATTCAATGCATGTCATTTAGTATTCTGCCTATCTAAGCATCTTATTTTAGAATCAACCGTATGGAATTTTGATGCCAAGGCCTATCTTAATTCTGAGCTATCTGATAGCATGGTAATTACTACAAAGCCATCAAGTACTACCAAACAATTTGCATCTCCTTAGGGAGTAATTTTCCTATAGGACAAATAGCAGTTGTCAAAGGACTAAGAATAATTTTGTTTACAAGCACAGATTTAGAAGCCACTAAACAAGTATGAACATGCACCAGAGATGTGACTTTCACTCTTAAGTATGTGACTTTAAATCATTAAGCTTTAAATGCTTGTAATGAAAAAAAAATAGCATTTCAGCTCTTCTGTTGAGTAGTAGGAAATTAGGCCTCTGTGGTTCTTCTTGACCCATTAATGGGAATGTATTTTAAGAACTCTTATTTGTTCTCACCAACTTGGTTATAAAAGCACTCAAGACTAGAAAAGCAACACTTTTTTCCTTGAATTAATTCATTTCATTTTGAACCAGTTCGGTAAACATGAATCAATCACTTTTTTGTGTGTGCAAGACTCTATGCATACAGCCTTAAAAATAGTCTTCCTGCCTTCAAAATATTTTGAATTTTTTGCCGCTCCTAGTGCAGCATGACTCTGAAACACCTGTGTGTGCCCCTTCGAACTGATGATATTTACTCAACTGCCTGGTTGCTCTTTCTCAAATGAGAGACTTTATATTAAAAAGCATACAATTTATTGCTTGAAAATCACAATTTATTCCAACCCAAACACCAACGTTGTTGTTCTGTTTGACTCTGTAGAAATAATTTTTGGTGTAATAAACATTATGAGTTTGTCCATTAATAAATTACCCTACTAGAAAGAGCATAAACGATTTATCTCATCAGAGACTGTTATGTTGCTGAAGCTGCACTATCATTATAATTTCCTACCCTAGAATTGCCTTCAAAAATAAAATAAATTAGTATTTAAATTATGCATGGGCATATAATGTTTTGATGTTTCAAATTTTAGAGAGACAATGTTCATCAGATTATTAAATAAAAATTTTAAAGTTAGTCTAGATACCTCCTAGACATTTAGTTTTTCAATTGGCCACTTTTCTTTTCTTTCTTTTTTTTTTTTTTTGGCTTAGAACGTTAATTAAAACACCCTCATGCTGAGAGGTTTTTGCTTCGCTTGGTGACTTTTCCTGGAATTCATGTGCTTTGACAGACACGGGCTATATTGTAGTAGTTATAGAAGTAAAGCTGAATTAGATATATTCATATTCCCCTCAAATTTTCAATACCTAAACACTATCTGAGCTTACATGATGGCTGTCAACAAGATTGTTACCTAAGACAAAGAATTGCCTTATCATTAGATCTGATATGGTGTAGTTAGCTGATATTTTGCTGACTCATCTTTTTTAGCATCAGGCTATATCTAATGAAGTAAGAGTACCATATTTTGTATCTCCAAGACTAGTAATAAATGATCATATGGTATAAGGGTTTGTCAACACAGTATCAAATAGAGATGTACTAGTTATTCAGATAAATGAATAAGTAATTTAAATATCAAGAATCTGCATGGGAGCAGTAATTTGCCAAAATAAACGACCATAATCATTTATCTCATTAACCCATTGTTAAGTAATATTTGTAATAAGATTAACACTGGACTTTAAATTAACCAAACCTTTTTAGCAAGGTGGCAAGTTTATCTAGTTTCATGATTGCTGTGACTATCGACTGCACCGGAATCTCCATCAACTGTGAAAAAGTCGCCAAAAGAATGAATGTGTCTTGACACTATTCATTCATTTACTGTATTGAGATACAGTTAAGACAAAGGCCAACTTTTTTCCTCACATCTCTCATCAACTAATCTGTCAATGAGAAGAGAAATGTTTTTCTTCTCTATGAATTACGTTTCTGGAGCTTTCTGGTACAGGAAATTGTATGTATCCTTTACTTGATCAACACTTTATTGTTTGATCCCAAATCTTCTCCAGATATTTATTATACAACCTTATAATCATTCTCCCTAAGGCTTGGGTTCTGCTACTAAAATTGCTATTTTCTAAATTATCACTTAATAGTCAGAAAAAAACTGATACAATTTCAATTATCTGTAAAAACACCTTGAAGAGCAAAACCACATGGGAATATGCTGATTTGAAAATTCATATTTTGGTGTCTGATTTGAAAAATATTTATATATTTTTTTAGGTGGAAAGCATTCTCTCAAAGGTATTATTTTAAGATAATCATAAAATACAAGGATTTTAAAGGAAAATAGAAAGTCAGTTAATTAAGTAGCTCCCATGGAAACCACCAAAGAAAACATTAACAGGGACAGCGTAGGGTAGCATAGATAGGACTGGATATATCAAGTTAAAGCTCTACTCTGTGCCATTGAATGAGCTACATTTTTTCTGCATTCTTAGCTATATAATACATAGTTTGAATTTGCTTAAAATGATCTCTTTTGATATATTGTATCATTTAAAGGGATGTGGAAGTTGTTCAAATATAAAGTTTGTTTTTCCTTTCATAGATATTAAAAGTGGGTAAAGAAAAAGTGATGGGATAGAAGGCTGTCTTTTTGAAAACGTGGTGGTTATTTTGCTGGGAAGAAAATATGAGGTCAAAGAGTTAGAACCCCATGGCTACTACCCCATTTAATAAACATAAGTCCTCTTTGAATGGACGCCAGGGCAGCCTATCAAATGCTGGCCAGTCTAGGTGTGGAAAAGCACCTATCCACAGAGGGAATTATTTCTGGATGTCTACAAAATATTGACGCTTCTGCAATCCTTTTCTTTGACTTCCAAAGTTGACAAGAAGAACTCATTCACATCATTTCTTAAGCATTAGTAGGATGCTGCAGTAGAGAGTCAGTTATTGTCTTTGCCCAGTGAACATCCAAGCTGATTCTAGATATAACTGCCCAGAAAGCCATTTAGTCTGTGGTATCCTCATTGAATCTTTCTCAATAGCTTTCTTATGGAAAAATTCCCCCCTCCCACTTTCTTCCTTCCTTTTTTTTCTTCCTTCCTCTCTTTCTCTCTTTCTTTCTCTTTGTTTCTTTCTTTCTTCTTTCTTCCTTCCTTCCTTCCTTATCGAAAATATGGGAATAAATTATGTTATTGGCTTTGCAACTCTCTATAATAGAAGAAAAAAGGGAGTAGGAAGACTACCAGCTAGTTTCTCTTTTGATTGCGTCCCAGGTGGGCACTGAGGGAGAGGAGGGGCTTACCTGGCTTGTGCAGGCTTACCTGGGTGTGGGTGTAGATCCTTGGTGCTGCACATCCACAGCTGTAAGATGTGACCCTGTGTGGAGCAGGCCTGGCTTCAAGGTGAATCCTAGAGGGATACAGAGGAGAGTTTTCTTTCTGCTGAAGTTTTAAAGTCAAATCTCCAGATGGCAAAGGGAAGAAATAAGCAGATGAATAATAACAATAAATGTTTATGGCTGTGCTAATAAAGCTGGGATGTACATTCTGTTGGGATGTATTTTATGTACCAGGAGGGTGGAGCTAAGATTCCAGGAATTCAAGAACACAAAAAAAACCTCTCTCACTTGCTGACTAATATTTGAAGATAGATCTTTTAATTCTGCAATTGGAGCTAAGGCTCCAATTGTGGAATTGGAGTATCTCACAGATACTACTGGGAGAGAAAACATGTGGCTATTATGAATTATTCATGTCCAATCCTTTCTTAATGGCGAATTTTGTTAAAAAGAGTGAGATTGCAAGAACATTTTATTTGGGGACAGGGATTCACAAAAAAGAAGGAAGACTGGAAAGTGATGTCAGAGAGCTTGGTGGATTGATGGAAATTCTTTTAAAAATTTAGTCTGTACATAAATGTTGATTTTTACAAATCAAACGCATGTGACTTTCCATGCAGCATAACTAATTATCACTCTGGTGTTTTACTAAGATATGGTTAAGAGAGAGATGATTTATCTGGAATAACCACCATTAAAAGAGTAACGATGATGAAATTGTCCTACTAGTTATTGAAATGTACTCTAAAGCTACAAATTAAAAATTGTTACTGTGGCACTTATTCCAGAATAGACAGACAGAGAAGTGGAAGTAAAGAGTAGTTTAGAAACAGACCTTAGTATATATAAAAGTGTACTACATGAGAAATGAGATATTAAATATCCAAAGGGAAATGATTAGCTTATATGTAGTCCTGAGACAGTTAATATATGAGAAATAATTTGAGGAAAACTCATGTTACAAAACATAGGCGAAACATAACAAACATCCTCTCAAATGCATAGTAGAGCTCCCAAGTAGGTGAGGGAATCTCCAGAGGTTCAAAATAAAAGCAAAGCTGACAAATGGAGAAGTAGACGGGATTGATTGCAGATCCTCTGCCCGAAATTTTCCTTTCTTTTCATCAGACTACTTCTGCTCAACATTGAAACCTCAGTTTTAAGGAAACATCCCCTCTCTACTCTGTGTTCACCTGTATCTTAGTATTTAAAGTTTTATTGAAAAGATCTTTTTATACATATTTGTCAGCTACTAGAGAGTAAGATCCTCAAGGATCTTACTTTTTAAAAATTCTTACATTGCTAGAAACTCACAGAAGATATGAATAGAGTAGGTGCTCAAGAAAAGTTTGCCAAAGTAAGGATAAGTTTTGAAATACAAATAGAAATCTTAGGGTGGGTAAATGTTTCCATATGATGTAAACTTCAGTCTGACACTATCACCCCCTCTATATGGGTGGTGTTCTAGCCACTTTTTTTGCCTCTTTATTTTTTCACTTATTTATTTTTTTCAGCTTTATTGATACATAATTGAATGCAACACTGTATATGTTCAAGGTGTACAGTATAATGATTTGACTTATATGTATTATGAAATGATTATCACAATAAGTTTAGTTAACATTCATCATCTTATATAGATACAAATTTTTTTTTCCTTGTGATGGAAACTCTTAGGACCTATTCTCTTAACTTTCAAATATACCATAAGCAGTGTTGACTATAGTCACCATGTTGTACATTATGGTACTTATTTATCTTACAACTGGAAGTTTTTACCTTTTGACCACTTTCATCCAATTCTCCCTTCCTTTCCTCCCATCCCCTGCCTCTAGTAACCACAAGTGATTTCTTTTTCTACGAGTTGTAACCACTTCTTTTTTTAGGTGGCTTTATATCTCCAAAAAGTCTTTCTTTGATGGGTCCAGTCTCCTTCCCTTAACTTCTACCACACGTCCCAGTCCTGCCTTCTGGAACCATGGCATACAGTCTGTCTTCTCCTATGTCACTGTTTCAGTTAGGACAAGCCGGTCTCCTCTTAGCCCCCTCATTGGCAGGCTCGATGTACTTCACTTGTCCATTTCTTGTTGACATTCTTTCTCAACTTTCCACACCCAGGTCACCATCTGTGTTGGTCAGCATTGTATAGGCTGCCAGTAACAGAAAACGTGACAGAAGTGGCATACGCAAAATAGCTGCTTATTTGTTTGTCATGTGAAAAACTCAGAGGTAGGCAGTCGCCACAGTGCTGTCAGAGACTCAGGCTCCTCTAGTCATCCTTAGCATGTGTGTTTTGTCCTCATTCTTGATGCTGTCACATGGTTACTCCATAGCTGCTCCACCTTCAGGAGAGAGTCTATTCCAAACCAGAAGAGAAAGGGCAAAAAGTTAAAAGGAATGTGCGTGTGGAATATGTGCTCTTAACAGGCCCTTCTCGGGAGGATCATAGTTTCGCAAAAGTCTGACTGACCCTAACTATATCACATAGTTGCAAGTGATGCTGGGAAGCATAACAATTCAGCTGGACACATTTTCTCCTTGAAAAAAATTATAAGGGAAAAGGAAGAACAAATATTGATATTGATAGGCAACTAGTAGTGTATGTCAACGAACAGAACTTTGTTAATGACCTTCTTAAAAGAAAGGTTCCTATACCAGACAATATATCCTAGAATGTTGAGCCCAGCAGAGTATTGAATGACCATAACCTCTCTCTATATGTGTATATAAATTTATTAAGCTAGCTGGAGACTGGCCCTATTTTTTTCTGTGCTACATCACTATTAGGTATTTACAGCTGGCCTTCTGTATCTTCTGCTATGAAGGGCTGACTATGGGACTTGAGCATCTGTAGATTTTGGAATACACAACAGATCCTGGAACCAGTTGCCCATGGATACCAAGGGACGACTGTATATCATTCTTACAATGAATTAAAAAATATAGTTATTTCTCTCATTCTGCTATTCAGCTAGGTCACCACTAAAACTTTTCAGTTGCTATTCTAAAATCCAATGAAAAAGCTTACATTTACTCCAGTGGATTTCATCATGCATGTCCTGGTCCATCATTTCAGTATGCTGAAATCTTTTTGAAACTTTATTTTATCATCCTTTGCACTCACTAACTTTCTGAAATTTGCATCATGTGCAATTTAATGAGTGTTTTTATACAGTTTTGTAAGGGATACATGTAAACCCATAATTAGATTGAGATGGGATAAATATATTAGTGAAGATATGTATAGGGTATAAGAGGAACTTGGGAGAACATACAACTGGCTCAATTTGTCTAGATTCTGGAAGGTTAAGAAACCAGATGATACTGATGTTGAGTATTAAACATGAGATGAACTTTCCCTGAGAGACCATGTTGAAATGAATATTCCTAAAAGAAGAGACAGAATAAGAAAAGGCCCAGACGTGTGACAGACTGAGAATTACAAATGCCGTGATCTGGCATGTCAGAGGCATGGAAAGGGAAGTAGAAGATGAGGCAAGAAAGTAAGGAAAGTTCATCTAGGAATTTTGAATTTGACTTCTGATTGATAGTCGTGAGACAGGCAGTAAACTAGATACTCGTTTTGGAAAGATTTTTTTCCATACCTGTTTTTTAAATTTATAATTGCATTTTTACTCCAACAATAGTTCAGTAGAAAATAGATACGACTACATAATTCAAACCCTTTCTTCTTCTGGACCATGTGATCCTATTCCTTTCAGATGGGGTGACCATATGTCCCACTTTCTAAGACTGAATTTCAAATCATCTATCTTGTGGCTGCTCAAAGTATTCTCGGACTTGTTAGTCCATGTGTCCTGATTTTTGTTCCAGAAAATGTAGCCGCTAGGCCTCTGATCACATCCTTCTCCTCTTATGGGAGATGCTCTGATGGTTCTTTAGCTCTTTCCTATCAAGGGAGATATCAGATTTGCAATGAGAATTAGGGAGCCAAAGAACACTGTGCTTGCCATTCTATTCAATGACAATGAGAAATTCCAGTAATGAAAGGGGGTAGCAATAGCACAGTCTGTAAGCTTGTATTTTTAGCCTGTGTACAAGAAGCTCACAACCTTAATTTTCACAGCAACATAAATATTATGACTATAATTAACCATGAATATTTTATGAAGTTGGAGAGCATTATCTACACTTGCTTAATATCATTGGATGGCATCCTAAATTCTGGACGCTTTTTAAGTATGGAAATGTTCTCTGTGTGCAAATTTCTAGACAAAGGTCTGGTGGAAAATTACACCTTCGCCAGAAAAATAATCCAAGTAAATAGGTAATAATGGGGATGTATTTTGCACATTAGCTCAATACGCAGCATTAAAATGTCCCAGGACATTAAAGACTGAGTTTTTGTAAAGAGAATTAAAATAAGCATAATAGCCATGCTTAACTGAGAGACGGATGCACTGTAGAGAAGTATTTTTTTCACATGTGAAAAGAAAGTTGTGCCTTGTTAAAATGCCAGGGATTCTCATGTTGGGAAGGGTGGGAACGTCTTTGACAAGCACCAATTTGCAGGTGGCATTTGAGTGCTTAAAGGTGATCTAGGGATCCAAACCCTGGTAGTCCACTGTGTGTCTAAGGTAACTTACAGCCAAAGGACTTTTTCAGGAAACGAAATGTGCGTTTACTGGAAATTTTTTTTTTCTAATTTTGCTTTTTTAAAACTAGAAACACAGTTTCTTCAAAATGTGCATTTTCTTCATTTTACAGTAAAACTATGTAGATTGCAGTGAAAAGAAGAGGGTTTCTGACATATTTTAAATATTAGGGCAAAGTACAGCCGGGTACACTAAAACAGTTTTTCTTAGTCCTCAGAAGCGGTTTCTCTCATGGTGTAAGTCATTAAGTTAGACTCTAAAGCCTGTTGGGCAGGACTTGGCACTTCTGGGGTCCTTGGCACTGAAGATTGGCAGGCATTGGTAGACGTGGCAGAGTAAAGATGGCTGCAGGTTATTTGCTATGATTTGCTCCTTCTCCCACTGAGAGGAGGAGTCTAATTCTCCTCCATCAGAATATGTACTAACCTTTGACTTGCTTGATCGATAAGCATGGAGGAAACGCTGCTGTGTTAGTTCTGAGGCTAGCCTTTAAGAGGACCGGCAGCCTCCAGCTCTCCTTCTCAGAACCCTGGGCTACTGTGAAGGAAGACTGGTTATGCCGAAGCTGTCTTTCTGTGAGAAGTGCAAGCCACATGGAGAGGCCACACGTGGGTGCTCTTGTGGACAGGTGAACTCACACCAACAGCCAGAATCAGCTGCCTGATATATGAGTGTATCCTCTTGGATATCCAGCCCAATCAAGTCTTCAGATGATCCAGCTCCAGCCACCATCTGATGGAAAGGACATGAAGGACACCAAGCAAAAACTGCCCAGCTGGGCCCCATCTTCTCACAAAACAGTAAGAGAGAATAATTGTTAGCACCATTAATAATTGTTTACACAAACTTAATTATACCATTGAGTTTTGAGGTAATTTGTAATGCAGCTAAAGATAACTAGAACAGTAAGGACAACGGAAATGTGAGTATCGTGAATCAGAGAAGCTAAAAAAAAAGAGAGCCTTTTGCTTCCTTCTTTCCTGCTTCCCTCCCACCCTCCTTCAGCTGCAGGTGAATTGGAACACTTTTAGGCCAAGTGGGGGCAGAGAAGAATCTTCAGATAAACACAGAGTAGGGAGTACAGGGTCACTGATACCCATTGGTACCAGTGTATTGCATAGTATTTTAAGATCATGGGCTCTGGAGGCAGAGCTACCTTAGTTCAAAACCCAGCCCAACCCCTACCAGCTGCAGGGCCCTAGGCAACTTCCATCATCTTTCTGCACCTTAGTTTCCTCACTCAGCCCTTGAAGGAAACAATATACATAAAGCACTGTAGAATAATAGTACTGACACCTAGGAAGAGCTCAATAAATATTAGTTGTTGTTATTGTTTCTGTGACGGTGGTGGTGGTGATGATGATGATGCTACCTCAACACTCAGACTTCGCCTTTCCTGTGCCAATTTCTGGCCTTCCTTATGCCGTATTCTGTCTTTCATGAATCAAGCAACAAACTTCACGTTCACCTGTGGCCTTCTATTCAACTTGATTTTACTGGTGTTTGTATAAGAATTTTTGAATACATCTGTTTGTATGAGGAATTCTAGATACCTTATTTGAATATCATATGTAGTTTCCCATTGTTATTTTCTAAAAGTGATTAAACATCAGAAAAATAAAAATAATGATGATACAGTAGAAATTTTATCAAGAACTGACCTCCACTTAATTAGTTTATGGGGTTAATCATCACTCTCTATGCTGTCTGGGGATTGTACTGACTGACGCTTGTGACACACTGAGTGCTCAGGCCTGGGGCACAGCATTCTGCACACCAAGAATCAGTCGTGTTCGTTCACAGACCTGTTTATGTCAACGTTACTTAGCATTATAATTACCTAATTTAAGTAAACATAATTTCAATTAATTACCTAATTTAATTAGGTATTATTTCAATTGGCAGAATATGAGTATTAAAAAGTATAGTTTATATGACAAATGGAAAGTTTTGGAAAGGCAATACAAACATGTTATTGAAATAAATTGATGTCAAATTAAGGGAAGGTGAAAGAACTATAAAAAAAACCTGGGAAAATAATCTAGAAGGATTTTGAATTCAGGGTACATGACAGGCATTTTTAAGTTCTTGCTGCAGTTTAAGGAACCTGAAACTAGAAATTGTAGGTGGGGAAATATGGATATGGTTCAGGAAGAAAGTGGATTCAGATTCACTGAAAGGCCTTGGCTTGATACCAAAAGATGTACAAGTAAATGTGTGGTTAATGTGTAAATGAATGTGTCTTCAAGTTATTTTTTCTCATTTTAGTCAATTTTTTAATTAAACACTAATCTTAATTGTGTCTGAATAATGGGCCCACCAGTGATGTGCTAGTAAATGTTCAATAGACAGCTCTCTGGGGGTAGGAAGGAAACCGTGATTTGCAGCATCTGTTATTTCCTTTGGTGTAGATATTCCCACCATACCTGATTTTAAGCTGTCAACATGATGTCAATCAGTTCACAAAATTCCTGAAAATTTAACAATTGATGCTTTCAAGTTGGTACAAGCTGGCTCTAGCACATGCAGTTCAGCAAGAGAAGGAATCACTATGGCATATAGAAAGTAGCCCATATTTGGTCTCAAGTGAATGTTGATTGGAATTGAACTTGTTGACTGGTTGTTCACTGATGAAGGAAAAGAACAAAACCTAAAGGACGGATATGCAATTTTAGGAGTATACTATCAAATATCATAAAAATGATAAAGACCAAGCCAAAAAATGTCCATGATCCAGGTACAGAGACAATTTTCACTGAACTGCTTGGGGGTTTTATCATATTTTTAGGACCATAGGTATGGAAACCTCACTCATAACATGAAAATCTCTACTTTTTATACTCAACTTTAATACTTATTTTTACAAATGAGATATGTACAAAAGTAGGACCTGACTATAGTTTGTGAAAGATCCCTTGTCTTTGAAGGATTAATTACTACACCCTTGAGTTCTGGTTTAATAAAGTGCAGTGTTCTGATTTAATAGAGTACAGTGATCAAGGAAAAACAAACAACTTCCACAGAAAGAAAACTGCTCCTAATATCTTTCTGCTGATTCACATGGTACATGCTTAAAGGATAGTTATTGGCTTACCAGACTTTTGCTTCCACTGATTCTTTCATAACCATATACATTATCCAAGCTTCACAGGGGAAATTTCATCAACAAAAAATACCAGCTGTGACATTCTATGAGAGTTCTCCTATCAAAAGTCCTCAAGGCTAGAAATGCTGGAAGTGGCGTCACTGATCATTACACACTGATCATGAAGCAAAGTGATACTGGGCTGCCTTATGGGGCTCCAGTGAGCAAAGGTCCCAAAATCTGAGAGGCCAGGAATGACCTGACATCATGGCTTAGCTACTCATCTCCACTTTTGCCAAATAGAAAGCTACATTGCTTTTTTATACATACATTAAAACAAACAAACAAACAAAAACCTTCTTTCTACATCAGTCTTTATTCCTTTGGCCAGGCTCATACCAATGTGAGAGAAGACCAAAAGGAAATGTGGACACTAGAACACCTTTTCATTCTTTTTTTTTTTTTTTGATGTGGACCTTTTTTTTTTTTTTTTTTAAATATTTATTTATTTATTTATTGGCTGTGTTGGGTCTTCGTTTCTGTGCGAGGGCTTTCTCTAGTTGCGGCAAGTGGGGGCCACTCTTCGTCACGGTGCACGGGCCTCTCACTCTTGCGGCCTCTCTTGTTGCGGAGCACAGGCTCCAGACGCTCAGGCTCAGTAGTTGTAGCCCACGGGCCTAGTTGCTCCGCGGCATGTGGGATCTTCCCAGACCAGGGCTCGAACCCGTGTCCCCTGCATTAGCAGGCAGATTCTCAACCACTGCGCCACCAGGGAAGCCCTGATGTGGACCATTTTTAAAGTCTTTGTTGAATTTGCTACAATATTGCTTCTGTTTTATGTTTCGTGTTTTGGCTGCGAGGCATGTGGGATCTTAGCTCTTTTCATACCCAGAGACCTTTCTTCCACTAACTGTACACAGCCTATTGTGACATGAGGAGCTGTATGCACAGGAGCAGAGGACTGAAAGGAACCTGGGGTCCATTTACTTTGTTTTAAAGGCCGTGACATTGAAACCTGGATTCCTGGAGGGACCTGCTCATACGAGGGCATGTTTAGCAATAAGGTATCTTCATACTCGCTCTAGGATGTCATCCCATTTTTCTGTCCAGTGAAAGATGTCCAGCTCACTTAGTGAGCTGCCTAGTTTTCTTCTCTCCCTTTCATCTTTTCATGGGATAAAGGACCTTTTACCCCCAAATACAATGAATAATCAGAGAGGCTTAAGCTAGTACAAGTTCACTCAGATTGTCAGTAGCAGAGTTGAGATTTCAACCTGGATTTACCTGATTCTAAAGTTCCTGGTCTTTCAGCTACACTTATGGTCTCTAAGAGTAGTAATCCTGGTGACTTGCCTGCAAGGGCTTCAGGGTGGATTGATGCTGCTGATGACGTGTCATGTAGGGTGACTAGGGGGACTGCCCATTAACACCCACCACGTGCACAGGCCTTGACTTCCTTTCCAAGCCTAGCTGGGTTACCTCATTAAAGCAAGAAATACAGTTGACCCTTAAACAATGTGGGTTTGAACTGCACAGGTCCACTTAGACAAGGATTTTTTTTCAGTAGTAAATACTACAGTACTACATGATCAGCAGCTTGTTGAATACAGGGGTGTGGAACTGCAGGTAGGAGGGAATTGTGGATACAAAAGGATCAGAGATAGAGAGCAACTGCAGATTCAGAGGTCCAACTATAAGTTATACTTGGATTTTTAACTGTGCAGCAGGTCAGCACCCCAATCCCCACCCTCTTCAAGGGTCAACTGTACACTTTTCTTCCACCTCTGTATGTTTCAAGTGGCCTGCATGAAAGTGTAAGGTTGAAATTCCAGCTCCAATTACTATGTCACAGCTTGGGATAGAGGCAGGCAAGTATGTGGCAGGGACGTGGTCTGAGAACAGAGATCACCCTTAGCCCTTAGCCCTGATCACCCAAGGATTCTCTGTGCCTCATGCCCTGAATATTGGCTTTGACCACAACTCAAGGGATTTTCCTCATGACCTAATTTTACATGCATAAAATTATAGCCCAAGCTAGGAATTTAAAATGTAAGTATAGGCAAATACATTTTGAATATATATGAAATATTTCCCAAATATATGAAAATTATTTTGATCATGTTTTTACAAGTTTATTTCTCTGAAATTCTTCAGAGACATATAGGAGGAAACTACTGAACATTTTTGAAAGAAAATAAGGCAAATGAAAAGGTTTAGTTACTTTGCATACAATGTGGCTGATGTAGGGGACAGGAACCAGGCCCTTGCTCAGTTGTGTTCTGTGTAGCCTGCATTCACTGAAACTCCCAAAGTTTCTCTAATGTAAGAGTAAAAAGGAATGAGTTAAGTTAGTGTTAACTAAGCTCTAAGTAAACTCAGGACGTCTAGCTTGGATACCAAGCAAGAGTTCTTTGACAGTTTGGAATTTAACCACACCTCTCAGCTTTGAGGGTTGATCCTGATGGAGCCAGCTGTACATAGTCCTCAGTCAGTAACTGAAGAATGCTTTCCAGTGTCTGTGGGGGTGTGTGTGTGTGTGTGTGTGTGTGTGTGTGTGTGTGTGTGTGTGGAGGAGACATGGATGCAGAGCAGTGCTGTGATGAGGTTGGCGTGTCCCCAGACCCTGCCTCTTGTCCCCTTGCTCTCTGCCCTCTTGCCATGTCCTTTCATGCTGGGAGCCAGGAGCAGGGTGGTAGCCTGGGGTTCAGCAGTCAAGATGGGAGAGAATGAGAGTCCTCAACACGGTTTGAGGAAAGAAGAGAGAATCAGAGAGAGCAAACCACAAAGATAAAATATTTTCCTGTGTTTCCCTACATTTTGGAGAAACAATGACTACTGACTAATAAAAAGTCCACTAACCGCACGCTTAGCATAATAAAACACAAATCTCTGGCTCCATTTTTCTTTCTTTCAGCCTCCGTTAGCAAAATTGTTTGGGTTGAAGGTGCACGTGAGAAATACTCCAGCCAACAGTTTGCCTGCCTTGAGACCCCTCAGGACTCCCTGTCTGCCCAAATGGATGTCTAATGTTTCCCAGGAGGCCAATGATTTGCACAACACGTCCTTCCCCAGACCCCAAAGCCAAACACTGACATATTCCAGCAATCATTTCACATTGCCTTCATGTAGGAAGCTTTCTTTGTACCCTGAACTCGAAGAATCTCTCTAAGAACCCTCAGATAAACTTGGGATCCTCAGCGCTCTTGGTTTAAGATGTGTGCTGTGGAACGGAAGTGTTTTGTTAATGCTTAGCACGACACAAAACTGTTTCTGAATTTTCCCGTCATACATTTCTCTTGTCTTGAGCTCAGCATCTCTGTACTGTGGAGAGAGGTACCACACAAGCACAGATGGAGTGGGAACCGAGGGAGATTTCTCTGGGGCTGAAGACTCATTCTGCCATATGCTGTTCCCTCTCCTTCTGAATTCTGTCAGCCACACCGGCCACTGGCTGGCACAGAGTGACAAAGATGGAGAGGTTTTAATCACTTGAAACTCTTCCATTTCTAGCCATTTCAATAACTCCTTTAAGTGAAGAAGGCAAATGTCAATTTAAGCTATTTTTTTGGAAAAAAAAAAGCCTATTTCTCTCCACTGTAAATTAATTTTTCCAGGAATTCTGTGTGATCCCAGAAAAGTAAGCACTTTAAATTAGCCTGTTTTATGTAATAGAGAAATAATTTAAAAACCCCAACAGATATTGTTTTATTACCTGTCAGTCTTCCTTTCCTTGAATGTCTCAGTGAGCATAACATTCTTTATGCATCTCTGCACAACTTAAATTACAGGCTTGCTTATTTTTTATTTTAAACATAAATAAAATTTATTATCACCGGAACAGTCATGAGTCCCAGCTTTTTATACTATCAGACCTGTAGAGAGTGAGAGAAATTTTGTTCTTATGCTTTCTGGTAGCTTTTCAAAATCTTTAATCCCATCTTTGTCTTTATTTTCTCCTAAATTTTTTTTCCAGTTTGTGTTAAAATACAATAAAAAGGTCCAAATTATTTTAATTCAATATCCCTGTTTTTACTTTAATACTTGTTTCCAGATGAATTACATTTTGATGAATTTTAAAGGATTGACTTTTAAGTTTCAAATGGCACCCCACTCCTGTCAAGTTAATGTTATTAAAATGGTAAAAGAGAGACAACTAATCAAAGTAATCCTTACCAGATGTCTTCCTTCAGCTTGGGAACCATTAAGCGAGTTCATTTCTACAATCATAGCAAAAACCATTTTGGCTAAGAGTAGTGACAAGTCCCATTGAGTAAAAGTGGCCCCAAGAGGTGTTTTTTGAGAATAGGCAATGATTCTTCGCAACGTCTGCTTTAAGAGATAAGAGAGGTATCTCAGATGATCTTACTTTACAGTGTCTAAAAAAACTTATCTGAAGCTTAGATATTGACAAAGAAATCACTGGATATTCTTTCTGGGCTTGGCTTTTTACTGGGTACGTTATTTCACAACTCATGGGGACAGGATCAGCTGGTAGATTTTGTCCAATAGAAATGCAAAATATCACTTAAATGAATTTTAGATTCTCATTGCAATTAACCTGCTCTGGGTGCAGTAAGATGACGTGCCCCTGTGTGGACTGAACAACACACTAAATGTACTGACCTGGTGTCTAAATCACATAAGGTGCAGGGTTGTATCTTCAGGATTAATAGGCTTGGGAAGCAGCAAGCTTCACTTTTCCTTTTTCTTGTTCTCACCTTGATACCTTGTGATGTGTTTGTAGCTTTCAAGATCACATACATGGGCCCAAGTATTGCTGCAATTTGAAGGACTCATACAGTGGTAGATAACTGGGCATTAGTAGATGTTGGCGAATTAAGCTCAAGCAGTCCCAACAAAAAAGTTGGCTTGTACATGGGAGAGGTATTGAGAAAACGAAGGGAAGTGACCAAATCCATTAAATATAGCAAGATGTTTGAAACAGCAACCAAAAATAGAACAATTTGTAGCCATTATTCACATGTGCCCTTAATTTGTAGATCTGATTGGATATTTTAATTTCCCTTTTGTTTCTTTTTTATAGGAAGCAATCTTTACTTGCTGAAAGAACCCCTGCAGACCTAAATGGTGATGCATTAATTTGGTTCCTTCAGCATCACCCATAATAAAAGATCACCTAACTCCTCCTCTGTTCTACCCAAATATAATTGTTAAATTGTAGAAGCAATTGGATTAAAGAATGTAAAGGGTGCACTATTTTATTTAATATACTTCAGTATCTATGTTTTTAAAGAATTCAAGTGAAATTCTAAAACCAAATGTCCTTTCAAATTCACATTTTTGCCTCTCTACTCAATTTTATTTGCTGGGTTAAAAAAAAAAAGGACTTCTGTGCTAAGGACAATAAAGTAGAGATAATTTGCAAATTTTCTTCTTTTAGGGGATGTGAATGGATGAATATATGTTTCTAATTTTCAGGATAAATGTGTTTCTTTTCCAAGACTCTTAGTAGTTACAAACCTTGCAACTTTGCTTAGAGAAGATATTCAGGGCAAACATATTTCTATGAGATTCATGAAGAGAAAAATGATGAATCATCTCAATTCTAATGTGGAAATGATTTTTCTCCAGCCTTCTTGTACTGTGAAGAGAGCTCTACACCTGCAGCATGCTACATTTTATCTTGTGTTTAAGAGAATAGAAAAGATGCTACTATTTATTCCTGAAAATAGTACTTTTGCATTCATATCCCTCTCCCTAACAGAATTTCAGCCCAGCCAGAAATGAAGGTCACATCAAGAATCAAAGATATTTCGGTTCTAAAGATGGATAATCACAATAGTTATTTCAACTATGAAAAAGTTTTGCATGAAATCATGCACTTGCATCTTGAACTGGAGAAGAAACCTAATATTTGCCATCAGGTATTTGGGAAATATTTTATTGCTATCTTGGAGGATTAATATCTTAAGATCTTGCTATCTTAAAATCTTCAGCTAATTAATGAAAATGTAACAAGGTTAAATTACTTAACACTAACAAAAAATCAGACTCCTTGTGGAAGATACAGGGAATTATTTGATCTAGGTCCTGACAACTGATAAAAATCTAAAGTCTGTAACTGAAACACAGGCCACGTAGAGCTATTGACCATAATTTCCTTATTTTTATGTAGACTAGTTCACCCAGGTTACCAGAACAATCAAATCCTGGGCAGGCTTAATTTAATTAGCATTTGAAGACATTTGTTAAACATCTACTCCATCCAAGAGGTACAGTGGTCCCCCCTTATCCATGGGGCATACGTTCCAAGACCCCCAGGGGATGCCTGAAACTGCGGATAGTACTGACTCCTATATATACTATGTTTTTTCCTATACATACATACCTATGATAAAGTTTAATTTCTAAATTAGGCACAGTAAGAGACTATCTGAATTGCCAGCATCACTACTCTTGCTCTTTCGAGCCATTATGAAGTAAAACAAGGGTTACTTGAACCCAAGCACTGCAATACTGGGGCAGTCACTCTGATAACCAAGATGTGTACTAAGTGACCGGTGGGTGGGTTGCATTGGACAAAGGGATGATTCACGTCCATGTGGGATGGAGCAGGATGGTGGGAGATTTCATAATGCTCCTCAGAATGGTGTGCATATGAATAGTTTATCTCTGGAATTTTCCATTTAATATTTCTGGAGCAAAGTTGACTGAAGGTAACTGAAACTGTGGACAAGGCGGGGGGACTATTGCACTTCTCATTACATGAAGAACACTATTCAGCTTCCTTGCTGGGACCACAAGGACAGATGTGTCTGGTGCCTGCTGAATTTTATCCCCGAATCTCTCACTTGCTCTGTTGCAGTCACATGACTTCTGTCCTTAAATATACCAGTTTTTTTCCCACTTAAGAATATTCATACTTGCTGCTTCTTTGTCTGGAGCCCTCTTCCCAGTCTTCACTTGGCTGACATCTTCTTATCATTTAGATTCAGCTTAAAACATCTCTCCAGAGAGCTCTTGCTTGTCAAACGCAATCGAACTGGACTCCCCACCCCACCTGCAGTCATTCTTTATTTGTTTCCTGTTTTATTCTTCTTATGAGTTGGCACTATTTAAAATAGTCTAATTTATTTATTTATTTGTGTATTATTTGTTTCCAAACTAAGATGAAAGTTCCAGAAAGAAGGGATCTTATGTGTCTTGTTCACTACAGCACCTAGGACTATGTCTCATTCAGAGTGTGCTCTCAAAGAAACATGGAAAGATACAGTTGAGAGCTTATATATTTAGAACAAGAGAGATAAACATACATTTATTCTACAAAGTAGAAAGTTGAAAGTCTTGCAAGAGAATAGAATTGCCAGTGGGGTTTCCTGTGAGGAAATAATTATTTCGAACTGTGGAATCAGGTGCCTTCATGAAAAAAATGGGATTTCAACTGTGCTACGAAATGGGTATATTTTTACATACAGATAGGAGGGAAGGATGGTCTAAGTCTTTTCAGATAAGCTACAGTATGAAATAAACCAAGATTAGAGGAAAAGAGTCAGCTTATTCAGGGAAGAGAAGACACCTGAGTTGTAAATGAGCAAGTGACTTCAAATGGAAGCAGAAATGTCTTACATGTTGGCTCCAACATTCCACATCTGGGTTACTATTATGGGCTGAATTGTGCCCCACCCCCAATTCATATATTGAAGCCGCTTAACCCCAGTACTTCAGAATTTGACTGTATTTGGAGATAGAGCCTTTAAAGAGGCAATTCAGTTCAAATGGAATCGTTAGAGTGGATGCTAATCCAATATGTTTGGTGTCCTTATAAGAAGAGGAGGTTAGAACACAGACATGTACAGAGCAGAAGAAAGACCATGTGAGGACCCAGCAAGAAGACACCATCTGTAAGCCAAGGAGAGAGGCCTCAGGAGAAGCCAAACCTGCCGACACCTTGATCTGGGACTTCCAGCCTCTAGAACTGTGAGAAAATAAATGTCTTATTTAAGTCTCCCAGTTGGGGGTGTTTTATTACGGCAGCCCTAGCAAACTAAAACAGTCACCTTGAGAATTTTAACCTCTCTCTGTTTGTTTTGTTGTCTGCAAAATGTTGATAACACTGCAGAGATAGTAAAAGAATCAAATGAGATAAGAGTCATTAAAGTTCTTTTAAAAACAGAATAAATTTAGAGCCAGAAGATATCTTAAAAATAGTCAGTGGCTGGTGTTAGTTTCTCTTGCTTTTTTCTCTTGATTTCAATAGTTGCAAGAACTATGGGGTTAGTCTAGTTTAATACATTTGTAACACAGTTGACAGTCCCAAGGCTTTCCCCGGAAGGAAATACTATACCTGTACTAGAGAAAGGCTGGAGGAAATCAGAAGGAAAAACAAACTTTTTGGTCTGTGCTTTGTTTCTGCTCTAACGTCTTCCATAACCACAGACTCGGGTTTGCACTGATTATAGACAGACAGTATTGCATTTCTGACTGTCCCTCTCACCAGGCTTGAGCTTCTTAAGGACTGGCCCTCTATTCAAACCTCCAGCATCCTTGCCTGGCTCAAGTCTGGCCCTCAATCAGTGGTTTAGTGAGTGTCACGGAAATATTTGCATTGCCTTCTCTGACCATTTATTATCACAAGAGATAGTGTATTGTGGAAGAATTGGAGTCAAACTCAGGCCTGAGTTTGAGTTTAGGACTCAAACTTTTCCAGCTTTGTGACCTTGTGTATTTGCCTGTCGCCTCAGAGACCTGGTTTTCTTCCTTGGCAGTTTGAGATGGTAATGGCCACCTCATCATTAGTTGTAAAGATTAGACTCAATGATATATGTAAAGTACCCAGTACAGCCCTAGTACCTAGTTGATGTTGAATATTGTATTTATTATTGTTGTTCTTGGTATCGTATCTATCTACTCTCTTTGTACCAGTGTGATCTGCTACCGTGTCAGCTCTGCAAGGGCAGGGTCTATAGTGTTCTAATTTATCTGTACTGTACCATGTGAAACCAGCACTCGCCATTGATTAGTTGATCTTTTTATTGAGCACGCTAGTAATGAAGACCACTGAGAGCTCATTTCACTTTGTAAATAAATCCATAGGTAATCGGATGCTCAGAGCCTGTTTGGTAAGAAAGTTTTCCGTGATCAAAGACACTTATCAGATTTATAATGGCAGCCAATGCTTCTGCTTCTCCTTATGGTTCTTTGATTCTTTAAATATAATTTGAGTGAACTAACCCAGACAGCCAGATCACAGTGAATTTTGCTTAATTGCATGCAGCCTTTTCACTTACACATTTTAGTCTGTTGAGACAATCCAGAAGCTACCCCAGGGTACCTATTTGCTTATGCCTCTAATTAAGCAAAGCTGGCTATAGCCTAGAAGGCTAGTCTCAAACGGGGCTCTGTTTCTGCAGCAGTGACCTCTGTCCAACCCCACAGCACATTCCGGCATTTGCATTGTGCGCGGAAGCTGCTGCATTGTGCATGCTCCAGGCTGTGTTTCTGGACAGTCATGTCGCCCAGGAAGTCAGGCTCATTCATCATCCCTGCCAGGCGCTTGCAGGGCTGCCTGAATAGAAAAATATCGGGAAGCAGAGAGTGATGAAGCCACAGAATACAGTCAGGAGGAAGGGGCGGAACGGAGGCGTGGGGGAGGAAGTGAAGAAACAGGAGCATCTGAATGCCCAGAAGGACAGGCTCTGGAGTCATATTTCTGTTTCTGATGAGATGGCTTCACAGTGACAAATCTGGGCCTTCTGGATCCCCATGCATCTTAGACTATATTTTAAAACACAGATCGTTGCAGTAACGGTTCCCCGTTTGTTCATTCCTCCCCATATCCTTGCCCTTCGGTAATCCCTCCCATGCTGACTCTGAGCTGGACCAGGGGATGGTAGCAAATAGGACATACGCAGAGACTTGAGAAGTGCTTGTGCTTTGGGTCGTGCCCTCTTACTGTCCTTGGAACCCCAAGACTGTCATGTGAAAAAGCCTGGAATAAACTACACATGGAGACAGGCCCTCATCAACCCAGCTGCCCCATCCCAGGCCACTGTAAACTAACCAGCCTCAGCTGGCCCATCAGACACATCAGTAAGTCCACTTAAGAAGAGTCAAGCCTGACCTAGACCAGAAGTGCCCAGGTGAGCCCAGCCCAAAGCACTGACCTGCGTGAAGTTTGGGAATGGTTTGTTACACAGCAAAAGAAAACTGATAAATGCTCTAATGCTTGACTTATCTGCCCATGTCAGGAATCATTCCAATTCAGTGTTTCATGAGGGTTTTCAAGATTCCAGTAGAAAAATTCTGTTCTAAAATAAGAAAGCAGTTAAAAATAGGGCAACCTAGTATATTATCATCATTTGGTAAGGGCATTTTCCAGAATAGTCTCTCCCTGTGACTTTCAGAGATATCCGTGAGGTGAGATGGGGGTGGGGAAAAGACTTAAAATAGCAATGCTAAAAGGAAGCGGCATCACTGAAACACAGCGACATTTTGAAACCAGAGAATCTTGAAATACTGCAGCTAAGTGGATCACAAATATGATGGCACGGACATTTTCCCTGTTGCAGGATAATCAGCCCTGACTCTCTTGTCTCCTGACTATAATGTTTAAAGGCACTCCATTTCAAATTCCTGGATCCTTTCTCATGTTCCCAGTGTTTTAAGTTTGAGTTGAGGTGGTGAGTGTGAATGAAAGCAAGAAAAACATAATATTTGTTATTTGCACTTTAGGATTCGTTCATTCAACTCATTCATCTGCTCAGCAAATATTTTGTGAGCCTCTGGTCTCTGCCAGGTTCTGTGCTGCTTTGAAAAGCCTGCAGTAACTTCACAGGATGGGCCGAGAAAGCAGCTATTAGTTAGAAAACTGTTTGCTGCTGCTGACAAACAACTTCCCAGCACCTCAACTTCGTAATTACCTAAAATAAGGGCATTTTTCACATTTTCTGATGGTCCTTTCTAGGGAGGACTGCACTAGGGAACACAAGATCCTGGATAAGGGACCCTGGCCAGGGCCTTTTCCTCTGCTAATGTATTGGTATTCACGTGAAATAATAACGATAGTATGAGTAAGCATTTAGAGAGCATTTACCACATGGCATTGCACTGTTAGGACGCTTTATACCGCCTAACTGATCACTGAGGTACCTTTGATCAATGAAGCCCTACGAGGGCACACACCACGCGGTACTGCAGGGAGGAGGCCCATGTGGTATCACAGGGCCGCCCATGGAGTAACCTTGGAGAAAGATGAGTGATGCTCTAACTGCTGGTCCCCAGGAAGCTGCCCCGAGTGTATCTTAAGATGTCTAAACAAATATTCCATTATCTTCTGGGGCAGTCTGACCCTGAAGCCTAATTCAAAACAGCCACATTTTTGTGGCTTTCAAAGCTTCATGTGAAAATTACCTGTGCTGTTTCTCTTCCCCCATAACATGACGTTAGGGGCTTAGTTATGCATCGCTAGAATTGAGAAGACATTTACACTTGTTATTTGTTGGGGACGGTGTGATTCATTTTCTAAGTGTACTTCATAATTTATATGTGTTAAATATTTTCATCTATATGTATCAAATAGTTCCTATAAAAATAATAAGGGAACCATGTAGGGCGAGGAGACATGACCTCAAATATTCTTACCCTTCTTACTTGAGAACAAGGGCACAAGAGCTCCAGAAAAGTTTCCGTCCTCTGGTTAATCTTATGTGCCAAACTTGACTGGGCCACAAGGCGGCCAGACATTTGGTCAAACATTACTTTGGTGTGTCTGTGAGCACGTTTCTGGATGAGATGAACATTTCATTTGTAGACTGAGTAGAGTAGATTGTCCTCCCTAATGTGGGCGACCTCATCCGATCCATTGAAGACCTGAATAGAACGGCTGAGTAAAAGGGAGCTCCCCCTGTGTGACTGTTGAGCTGGGACATTGGTTTTTTCCTGCCTTTGGACTTGAACTGAAACATGGGCTCTTCTTGGGTCTCGGAGCCTTCAGACTAGAGCTATGAGAACCATGCCATCAGCTCTCCTGGGTCTCCAGCTTACCGACTGCAGATCTCGGGACTTCTCAGCCTCCATATCATCATGTGAGCCATGTTCTTATAATAAATCCATATACATTTTTTCATATATGTATGTATATACAATATATATACATAATTTGTACACAATATACAATACGTAATTTATGTATATATTTGTACTTATATATACACACACCACATCCTGTTGGTTCTGTTTCTCTGAAGAACCCTGGCTAATATCCTCCTTTTCCTCAGAGGAATCTGACTTCTGAGATCCCTCACTTCCTCCCTGCATTCTGCAGATGTTCTGTTGCTCACACTTCTTTCTGCCCTTTCTCCCTTGGACAACACACTTGTAACTTTCCCTTGCAGCCCGTTCGGCCCTCATCTGCACAAGAGTGCTCATAGCCACACACCCAGGCCTGCTTCTCTGCTTCTGAGATGACAGCCTGGCTAGAGCCCAAAGTCTTGTTGATCCCAGGAGGGGAGGTTGCACAGCCCAGCAGTGAGTTGAAGGCTACAACAGAATTGAAGTTAAACCCCAGGGAACAGGGGCAGAGCCCAGAGTGAGTGATTCTAGTATGTGGGCAGTGATGTGTCTACACCCCACCAAAGTGAAACCAAAGGGCCTCTCTGACCCGTTTGCTAATTTCTCTAGCAAAACCTTTCTTACAATTATTACAAGGGTATATGGCATTATATCTTAGCCACATCAGATTCTGAACAGGTAGAATTAAGATTAATGAAGCTTTGATGTCACATATGAGCTGTGTGTTAGAGGACAGTGCCACAGGATTGGCTGAACTTAAATTCATGTTACCATGAATGTAAGTACCGGTGTATACTGCATTCTGAAATATATATACTTAACAATTTATATTTTTAATATGGGTTTCCAAGCTAAATCTTTTCCCTGGAATAATGATCATCATGGCCAGTGTATTCCCTCTCATGGGATGTCAAGCACCACAGGTATGACTTGGCAGTAACTATTCTTTTCTTAATCATCAGCATCTATTATCAATATCACATTCAGAATAACTAAGTGGTGTAAGTTCAGAAGTCATACATCCTGGGTTTGAATACTGGCTCTGCCTCTTAGGGCTATGTAACAGTGGACAATGACGATACCCAATCTGAGTTTTCACATGCACGAAATGTTGATGCAGATAATACCTAGGCCATTGTAAGGAGTAAACAAGATAAAGCACAAATGGGTTAGCAGAATGTCTGACATGTGATAAACATTCAATAAAATTAGCAGCTGTTTTTATCATTACTGAAGTTTGTTTGCATAATGCTTTACAGAATAATCCATTCACGTTTAGTGTAATTGTTGATATAATTATATATTTGATTTCTATTTGTTCCATGTGTTTTTTGTTCTTTGATTCCCTCTTTTCTGCCTTCTTTTGGGTCAATCAAGTATTTTTTAGTATTCCATTTTACCTCTTCTATGGAATTTCTAAATAAAACCCTTTGTGTTTATTTTTTACTGCTTGTTCTAGAGACTACAGTATTCAACTTTAGCTTTTCACAGTCTATTTTCAAATATTAAACTATTTCATAAACAATGTAGAATCTTACAACAGTTTAATTCCATTTTCTTTCTGCTCTTTGTGCTTTTCTTGTTTTATAATTTACTTCTATACATACTATAAAACTAAAGATACTTTATTAGTTTTGCTTTAAAGTTCATAACCTCTTAAAATATGTATCTATGTATATATAAGTGTGGCATGTGTATAAAGTCTTTAAAATATTTCTATAACAGTTTAAAAATAATTTTTCATGATTTTTCTCATATTTGCCCATTTTGGTGCTCTGCATTTCTTTTTTTTTTTTTTTTTTTAAACATTTATTGTTGCTATCCATTTATTTATTTATTTATTTTAAGAGATAACATACATATTTTATTTTATTTATTTATTTATGGCTGTGTTGGGTCTTCGTTTCTGTGCGAGGGCTTTCTCTAGTTGCGGCAAGCGGGGGCCACTCTTCATCGCGGTGCGCAGGCCTCTCACTATCGTGGCCTCTCTTGTTGCGGAGCACAGGCTCCAGACGCGCAGGCTCAGTAGTTGTGGCACACGGGCCTAGTTGCTCCGCGGCATGTGGGATCTTCCCAGACCAGGGCTCGAACCCGTGTCCCCTGCATTGGCAGGCAGATTCTCAACCACTGCGCCACCAGCGAAGCCCTCTGCATTTCTTAATATAGATTTGGACATTCTTTTGGTATCATTTTCGCTTTCTCTGAAAAACTTCCTTAGATATTTCTTTAGGACAGTTTTTCTGGCAATGACTTTTTCCATTGTTTATATAAATGAAAATATGTTTATTTTGATTTAACTTTTAAATATAATTTCATTGATATAGAATTCTAGGTTGACATTTTTTTTTCTTTCAGCATTTTAGAGATGTTCCACTATCTTCAGGCCTCCATTATTTCCAAGAAATCAGTTCTAAAACTTATTTTTGTTCCATTGAAGTTGGTGTGTCTTCTTTTTCTGCCTGTTCTTAAGATATTTATTTATCTTTGATTTTCAGCATTTTAACTATGATGTGCCAGGGTGTGGTTTTCTTTTTTTTTTCTTTTTTTTTTTACTTGAGGTTCACTGAACTTCTTGGGTCTGTGGGTTATGTCTTTTAGCAATTTGGGAAAATTCTTGGCCATTATCTGTTCAAAATTGTTTCACCCAATTTTCTCTCTCATCTGCTTCTGGGACACAAATTACTCGTGTGATAGACCATTTACTATTATTCCATGTATCTCAGATGCTATGCTCTTTCTTCTTATTCTTTTACCTCTGTGTTTTTCAGTTTGGATAATTTCCATTCTTCAAGTTACTAAAATTTACCTTTGCTTGACCAGTGTGTTATGAAGCCCATTAAATGAATTCTACATTTATGATATATTTTTCTAGCATTTTCATTAACTCTTTTTTAATACTTCCTCTCTGCTGAAATTCCCCTCGATTCAGCATGTTCACTTTTTCCACTACATCTTAACAATTTTATTATAGTTATATTGAAGTCCTGTCTGATAATTGGCCATCTCGTGTCTACTTCTATTAACTATTTCCTCTTCTGACCATGATTCTCACTTTCTTGCTCTTATTTGTGTATTATAATATTTTTATTGAATACCTAGCATTGTGTATGAAAGTTGTAAAATCACATTTACCCCCAGAAAAAGAACAGGAAAAGTCTTGACAAGCTACTAGTATGTGTTAGAAGGGAGTTGTGCAAGGCCAATTTAATGGCCAGGTCTAGGTTCTGCTTCAGCTTTAGTTGAATGCAATTTACCACATTTTCCAATCTTTTGAAGGGAGGATCAGGAGTTCTGCTTCAGAAAGGCTTGGGATCTGAGCACTGGCAGGATTCTGGTGGTCATTTTTTGCTTTCCAGTCCAACTGTCAGCTTTTTGGGTTTCTAGTAACTCTCTTTTCTCTCCAGTTTTCTGCACTTTGAGACCTCTCCCTACTTTGCTGTCCTGCTCTTGCCTTTGGAAGGCCACTGCAGTGTGCTTAGCGAAGATCTGGAATGCCTGAGAGGGCTTGTCTCCTGCCCAGCCCTGCCCTGCCCTGCACCCTTGGCAAATACCCCCAGTCACCCATTTGGGTATGTGTTAAAACCTCATCTGTGGCTAGGACTCCTTGGAATTTTAATCCTGATGCCAGCCCACATTCAGCCATTAAAGGTTTGTCAAAGTTCCACCTGCCTTCCCTGCATCTCCTTCTATGAGGGACTCTTCCTCTTCACATCTCTCTGCCAACAAGGAAAGCAGCTACGGATCTTGTCTCTACAAAGAGTTTGCCACCTTATGGAATGTAGTTCATTTAGGTTTTTATTTATTTTTTTCTTTTTCATATTTAGCCATTTGGTGATTTTTAAAAAGCTCTGATTTTATAAATTAACTGGCTTGTTCTAGCTGTTAGCCTAATATTTTCTTATACTCACAATCTCCTGGGAGATATAGGAGAATATTTCTCATATAAAAGACAAAGACTTGCAATACATTTTTAAATGAATAATGAATGAATGAGTGGATGAATGCATGAATTAAATGAGTGAACAGATAAATTAAGAAAAGAGCACATTAGTTCCCCAAACCAGGGGTTTTAGAATGGCAAGAATGTTTCCACTGTAAGCTCTTCCCCTAAAATACAAGCAAAGTATCATGAAGAGTGCAAAGGTCACCCATCACCCTCTTAGCCCACAGGGCCATCCTTGTAATGGGACTTGTCATGCCTATTCCAGAGTGTTGCCTGAGAATTTGGTCTCCCCCAGGGCAAGCCCTGAGCACATAATTATGCATTGGAAGGAATACCTCAAATACAACAGAAAAAATAGTATGTGGTCAATCTTAGAATATTTATGCATTTTTTTGGTAGATGTGTGCTTGTGATCCTTCTATAGGATCTTCTCTATATTTCTAATATTCACCAATAGCTCTAAAACGTAGCAATTATGATCCCCATTCTATAATGAGGAAGGCAAGATGCAGAGGAGCTACACAGCCAGTAAGATGCAGAGCTGGGACTTAAATCTTTGCTTTTCTTGCTAAACCATGAATTCAAGTTATTCTAAGTTTAATCCCTTATGCGTAGCTAATGCCACAAGCATTTAATAAGCACTGTCCAATGGATCTGCAGAAACAATCCTGTGAGATAATTTGGACAAGTATTATTATTTTATTTTAGAGAAGGAGAGGTTAAGGCCACACTGATACTAAATAGCATATTCAGCCCAGGACTCTGGGAGCTCTGATCCAAAGTCAAGTGCTTCTTCTCATACATGTCACTGCTTCTCATAGTCTCTTGTTTAAACCTTCAAATGATGACAAAAAGCTGGTAAATTAACTTACCACAAAACTCTGGTCTCTTCAACGAAGCGATGGCAATAGATGCCCTTTCAATAAACCATTTTTCATAGTGTGGGACCATTGACCAATTAAATATCTACACCACGGTAAAAGTCAAGTAGTCAAAATGCAGTCTTTATTGTTATACTATCCAGCTAGAGGGAATCTGGTTTTGTTGGGGAGAAGCTTATTAACCTCAGCATTTTTTTCTAAAATTTGTTATTTTTTCATGTGCAAGGTTAAAAATGCCAAACGTCATATTAAGATAGCTGCAAGCAATTAGAATGCAAAGGTCACCATCTTACTCAGATTTAGAGCATGGTTCCAGCATTTTCCTCCTCTGTTTCACTGGGACTTTTATTCAGCACTGAAAAAGCCATTCATTTTGTAAAGGTTAATTCACAGCTCTGGATTTGATGAAGTGCTTGGCCTGTATCATCTGCATTTTAACACATCGGTGTCTGTTAAACCCTCTTCCCTGCTCAGAGCTGGCCTCCCGCTGTCACAGAGTGAAAATCCACCTTTCCTCTCCTAGATCTGTCTTCCCACAGAGTTCCACCAACAATTATATCCCATAGCTTACATTTTCTCCTTTCCTAGTCAATAGGAAACGAATTCCCTTTGGGCAGTTGCCTTTCAAATTCTTACAAGTAGTTAATGATTTGATATAAAATAATTATGACCTGTTCATAAATTCTGGTAGGCAAAATAGTTCAAATTTTTTTCTTTTCTTCTTTTTTTTAACTAGACCATTTTTATTTTGTATTTTGGTGTCCTATTCCAGTAGGGGCAGAAACATCTCAGCCATTCTAGGGTCTCTCTCTTTTACTTGGTGTTGCTTCTAGGTACCCAGGATGGGACTTCAGTGGTTCTGAAGTGCCAGGGTAGGGAAGGCCTCTGGTCAGTGTCCCATATCATTACTGGCTTGTGGCATGATGTCTGCATTCTTATCCATTTCTCACAGTCCATCTGTACAGACACTAATAGTGCCTCCTTGTCCCATTGAAGGCCTCCATATGGCCACCAGCTCTCTGGCATATCCACACAGTTCTTGGTTATACCAATCATGATGCCCCCCACATCACATAAGGGTTTGTGTAGGGTCTTCAAGGCCATCTCAGGATTATGGCCCAAGCTCAGCACACAGATATTTCTTCTGCTGCCCTTACGTCTAGTCCAAGAGCCCAGAGCCCAGGGTTTAACACTTGAGTAGTATCATTTGAGCCCCTGAACTATCCGACTAGCATGGTCTATTGAAAGGACATTATTTATTGAATTTACCATATCTTACCAGTCTAGCATCTAAACCCTCTTCTGATTTTAGGGAACTCCCCCACTGTGTGTACATTCTTTTACGGAAGATGAAAGTAAGTACTGCAGCCAGTACAAGAGCACATGACCCAACCTTGGCCAATCAGGTCCTTCCACAGGGAGGGTCCATCACTGTGGTCCCTGCTGCCTTGCCTTTGCTGGTTTTGGCTAATTTTCCTGCGTGTAATTCTCCAAGTTTACCATTAATTCTGTGAGCCACCTGTTAAACTTCTGATACATTCCTTTTTCTGTTTAAATAGCCAGAATCAGTTTCTGTTATTTTATCTATAACACAAACTATTTTGGGCAGGCCGAAGGATGCCTACAGCATGAGAGGCCAAGGCAGATGGGCCTGAAACAGCCTGAGACTGCTAGCCTGAGTGTTTGGGGAGCAGTAGAATATTTTATGAAGCCAGACATTCACAGCACAGATCACTGGCACACCTGAGGGGCCTTGCTATTGAGACAAAGACCTGAATAGGTTGATCCCTGAAGACTAGACAAGAATGAAGACCCCTCAGAGGTTGTCAGGGTGGAGTGGTGACAACACCTGATAAGCAAACACTCCTTCCCATGTCTCACTATTACAGGTACAGAATCCTCTAGATGCCCATCCAGAGGAAAATGTTAGTGGGAGACCTTGAAAGAATGTAGGCTAGAAATACAAATTAAGTTCTGTTATAACTTGATTAGGTTAGTTTCCTGTACACTTGAACTTGGTACTAAATGACATATACCAGAAAGAGTAAAGCCAAGTCAATTCAGAGAAAGGAGAAGAGTTCCTTCATATACACTAACCTTTTGCTATTGTATTTATTTATAATTTCAACCTGCCTCGTTTGCACAAATGATTTGAGGCAGCTGAACCTTGCTTGACATTCTAATGAGGCAGGAGCCCAATGAATCACTGCCTGCCCACAGCACTGTTCATTAGAGACGGAGGGAGGCTCAGAGAGCGCTCCGGGCAGGCCCAGCCTGACGTGGCCATTAAGCAACTCCACAGCTGCTCTCCCATCATTAGAGCCAGGCTGCAGCCACAGAAGCAGAAACTGCTCATACCCTGTCCAGGTTCCAGAGAGTTTCATCTCCCAGGACGTTCTCCTCAAGGCTTCATGTCAGTGGAATGAAGTTCATTACTTTTCAAAAATGCCAGCTTTGTCTGTTAGTGATAACAGGGCTTTCAATCATCCAAGGGGGATGTGAAGGTACATCAGACAGGCTTTACATAAATGGGTTTCACATAGGACTCCTTCCTGTTAAAGTGACTTCAGAGCTCCCTGGGAAAGGAAATCTGTTGGATGCGATGCTGAGGAGTGGACTGGCCATGGTGTCTGCTGCAGAGATATATGCAAATGGACTGCATTGTGACAGCGAACCCACCAACAGTGAGCATTTGTGGCTGACGCTGGACTAAGAACTTCACGTGCTTCACTCAGATGTAGGCTGGGCGCTCAGCCTGCTCCCTAGTCTAGTTGAAATTTCTCTGACACCCTGTTGTCCACCATAAGCTGCATGACCTAAGCATAGCCCATGTCCTCCCAAGATTTGGGGGAACTCCTGTGGCCCTGCAGTCTCAGGGACCCTGTAGCTCCACACCCCTGCAGGTATGTGTGCTGTCTTTGGTTCACCAAACCCCCAAGATCAACCAAGACACAGAAATTGAACCATTTACCACTTTTCACAAGACATCCAATCTCATCAAGCATCTTGGGATTCTGTAAACTTAACTGAGGATTTGTTTTTCACCCAGAACACAACATCCTTTATCTTTCTTCCCTCCCATTTCTGTCTTTACCACCACGCTCCTGGATTCCTTTTCCTTTCTCTTCCTAATAAAGGCACTTCCGAAACAAGGAGGGTCTCTCCGTAATAGGGATTATTTTACTAGCTGCCAAGAAATAAAGTTTTCTTCATCTTGGTGCAGAGATGAACTTACTTAATCCATACACTATCAAGGAGTAACTATCATTCTCATTTTATTTAACAACAAAAAACCCTAAGGCTCAGAAAGTTTAAGTAACATTCCAACTCATAGAGCTATGTAGGTTGTACCAAAGAATATTAAAATGACAATATTAATTTTAATTTTCTGGTGATAGAATGTTTATCAGGTAGCAACTCATGTTTGGTACTGTACTAGTTTTCTATGACTGTTGTAAAAAATTGCCATAAACTTGGTGGCTTAAACAATGAACATTTATTATCTGAAAATTCTGGAGATCAGAAGTCTGAAATGGGTCTTACTAAGCTAGAATCAAGATGTCAGCAGAGCTGAATTCCCTTCTGGAGGCTCTTGGGGAGAATCCAGTTCCTCACCTTTTCCAGCCTCTACAGGGTACCCAGATCCCTTGGTTCATGGCCACTTCCATCCTTAAAGCCATCAACATTATCTCTCCCTGACCATTATTCTCTAGTCATGTCTCCCTCTGACACTATTCTGCCTTCCTCTTCCATTTTTAAGAACCCTTATGATTACACTGGGTGTACCTGGATAATCCAAGATAATCTTATTTTAAGGTCACCTGATTGGCAACCTTAATTCTATCCACAGCCTTAATTCTTCTTTTCCACGTAGCTAACATATCCACAGGTTCCAGGGATTAGGACATAGACATATTTTTAGGGGAGTGAGGGATTGGCGTATTATTTTGCCTACAATTTATACCAAATTTCTTAGTATTATTAGGTTAAAAATGTAAAAATATTTTTAGGAGCCCATAATAAGCACAAATCTTAGCAACTTCTTATAAATATCTCATAGGAAATCTCAGATAAGTAAATGCCAACATCAAAGGATCCATGAGCTCTAACTAAAATTCTGTTGCTGGTGTTTCTCAAAGGTAGTTCCCTATGCAGTGTTCCTTACCCCTGATTTGTGGTGGAGCAAGTCAAGAGGGAGAAGAGTCCCAACGTAAATAAATTTGGGAAACATGAAATGATTTCTCTTTCTCAGAGACTCACAAAGCATGTTAGCGTCTCTAGGCTTTATGAAGCACCCTCTCAAGAAACTTTGTTTGCTTAGCCCAAAAGATTTCTCAAGTCTATTTGAATGTTGAATTTTTTTTTAATGAAATACCTATAAACATCCCTGTTCTAGAAATGTTTTCCTACATTAACTGGGAGAATAAGGAAGTTACCACAGAGAACAGGCATGATTAGAAAGATAAAGAGGGTGGCCCCTGAAGTAAGCCATGTCTAAAGACAGCACATCAGCCAAAAGTAATTTTTAAAATACCTTTAAGAAATTTATAAACTTCAAAAATTAACAAATTGCTATGGTAATCAATGGCAGCACTGGCTAGAGAATCAAGGCCACCTCTTGATGCTTGCTGTTAAGGAAGTAAATTCCAGGGAAAAAAGTGATGAGGGAGGTTAATGCATTATTTGCTTTCTACTCTGGAACTTTGGGGAGATTCCTACTACAAAGTTGTCTTTCAAAATAGAGAAGTCAGAAGTAATCAGATCAAAAAATGGCAAAGAAACAGGATACTCTAGACCTGATTGACAAACTAGGTATAAATAAATCACCAGGGCAGCTAGCTGCCTCTCATGAACTGGAAGGCACTCCAGGGAAAAGTGTGGTCCACAAGCAAATGTGTACACCTCTCTCTGCATTGCACGGTGGGGGATCAGCTAGCACGAGTTTCATCACAAGATATGTTCTACACTAGCGAGCCAATAGCCTGTCTAAGATGGGGAGGAAAAAAGACAAAATGATTTAAGTAGAAATGATGACTGGTCAAACCCTTAGAGTGTTATGGAGGTGGAGAGGTAGATTAATATGTGGACAAAAGGACCTGACAGAAATTTTTAAATTCCATTAAAATCCTTTTACTAGGTTGTAAAAGTATTTAAGGACCAAAAGGTCCTTAAATTTGCTCTTTAAAAGTATAAGAAAGAGCTGGT
The DNA here is from genome assembly GCF_965194805.1 of Balaenoptera borealis. Lineage (NCBI taxonomy): Eukaryota > Metazoa > Chordata > Mammalia > Artiodactyla > Balaenopteridae > Balaenoptera > Balaenoptera borealis. The sequence goes on from NC_138877.1 coordinate 11,597,589, forward strand.
TTAGAAATAAAACAAAGATGAGAGATAAACAGATATATCTTACGAGGCAGATTCTTTGATAGGGGGCACCCCAGGGATTCATGCAAGACAGATCACGTTTTCTAAGGCTCTAAATGATAAGGAAAGAAAGCGCACAACTAAGTCTTCAGCCTCACATTTGATACTAATAATTCAGGCTGAAATGCTGAGTTCAAGGTAATGTACAACAAAATCTCTCGAGGCTTTGAGTGGGCAAAGAGGAAACAAAATTATTGGGTTGGCCAGAAAGTTCATTCAGGTTTTTCCATAATATCTTCTGGAAAAACCCGAACGAATTTTTTTGCCAACCCAATATTTAGCAAACATTTATTATTGACTGCCTACTATGTACGAAATATTGTGATTGATGATTTGGGGGCATTTAGAGATGAATAAGATACGGTGTCTGACCTCACAGAGGCTTCACAATCTAGAAGTGGAAGAAAATCTGTGCCCAGGAAATTCTGGGAGTGAAAGAAGGGCTGGGTGATGCTGGGAGTTTGGTTTGAGTGTAGGTTGCATTTAGAAATGGAATTTTAGTGCTCTGACCTGGAGGGGCAGATTTAAAACCCCATCCTAGGTGGTCATTTCCTGAAAGGGAAGATGACAGTAATAATCCATTTCTTGGGCCAACTTCCTAAGAAGTCCCTCCAGTTACTTGGAACCACAGAAAGTTTAAAATTTTATTACCGTGATTCATAACCTTGATACATATTAGACTTAACTCGGTGCTTAAAAGGACAAGTGGGATTCAGATACTAGAAGTCATCCTCAGGAATTTTTATTTAATTGGCCTGAGGTAGAGCTTGGCCATAAGTGTGTTTTAAAATCTTTGGGTGAGACTATTGTACAGCCTGTGTAGTGGATTGGAGAGTCAAAGAAACTAGATTGCCCGACCTTGGGTAAGTTATGCAATTGGTCTAAATCTTAATCTCCTTTTTCGTAAATATAATGGATAATACCTTTCTTGTGAAGTTGTCTTCAGGTTAGATAATACACCAAATGTGAAAGGCACACAGAGAGATTCTGGCACATAATTACACGTTAATTCCAATGTCCTTCTCAAGTGAGATGCTAAGGATAAAGGGTCAAGACCCAGACTCTGGGGCTGATGCCCACGGTGTGAATCTTGGTTCTGCCTCTTACAAGTTGTGTGACCTTAGGCAATCTGCCATTCTGTTCCTCAGTTTCCTCATCTGTAAAATGATAACAATAGTTATTATGAGGAGTAAATAAAATGAGAATTAAATGTATCTGGCACAAAAGCGCATAGCCTGAATCTAATCATGAGAAAATATCAGAGAAATCCTACAAAATACCTGGTGTGAACTCTTCATAAAGGTTATGGCATGAAATAAAAAAGGAAGATTTGGAAAATATTCTAGCTTAAAGAAAACTAAAGAGACATAACAATTGAATGCAATAGATGTTCTTGGTTTTCTTTTGCTATTAAAGGCATTATTGTGATAATTGATAATAACTAAATAAGGTCTGTACACTGGATAAAAATATTGTAATAATATTCATTTCCTGATTTTGAGAATTGTACTGTGATTATGTAAGTGAGTATCTTCTCTTTAGAAAATATGCATGAAACTAGTTAGGGATAAAGAAGCATTCTGTCTGCTGAGAAGGAGAGACAAAGAGAATAAAACAAATATAATAAAATAGTAACATTTGGGAAATCTGGGTGTGGGATATCCAGGAACTCTTTGTACTATTCTTACAACTTTCCTGTAAGTCTGAAATTTTTAAAAAGTTCCTGACCCTGGAACATAGAGACCACGTGAGAGATGGATAAAATATAGGTGTCAGTGAAAATTGGAAGAAGCAATTCATCAAGGAGAGGCCAGCCCAAGTGATACAAGCTCAGGTGACACAAGCTCAGGTGACACACGGTGTGTTCCAGTTAGGCACCTCCCTGCAGACGTGGTTCCAGGCACTTCACAGAAGTTCTCTACTTTCATCAATTCACCTGTTTTTAAGGGAACCGCAAGTCCTTCTGCCCTCTCCTCAACTCACACTTCTCAGGCGCCTGGTACATGTCCTATTAGTTCTTGGGAAGTACAGTTGGGGGTCTCACTGGGGTCCGAGGCCTGGGGAGGAAGCTGGGTCTGGGGGGCCAGAGATTGTCTCAGACCCAACTGTGGAATGGCAACTACAAGGTTAGCCAGCTAATTGTGATGGACTAAGGAGTGGGACTGAGGGAAGGCCAGCCTGGTTGGATCTGATAGCAGTAGGTAGGGAGGCAGAGCAAAAAAGAGGGAAGTGAGCCAGTCCCAGTGATCAGAGCAGAGGTCAGCGGACCCAGTATCCCCGACACTCCCTACTGATTTCTCTCTCCATCCCTCCCTCCCTCCATCCCTTTCTTTCTTTCTTCCTTCTTTCCTCCCTTTCACTCTTTCATTCTTTCTGTTGTGATTTTATTCTTGAAAACAGTGTTGTAAAATACTACCTTTCATTTTTTAAATTTATTTTTATTTTTTTTTAATTTTAAAGACGTTTATTCATTTTGCTTTCATTATTTCATTATTTGGCCTGGGTTACACATTAAATTCATGAATGATTTTGATTTCTTAGCAATCATTATGCATACCCAGGATAAGTGAGAAAAATCTAACCTACAAATTGTTTTCAGATGTAAAGATATTTTTGCAAATGTACATTTTTTGGTTTTTTTCTATTTTTTTGTTATTTTTTTTTTAGTAGAGGTTCATGTTATATTTATTTATTAAAATTTTTATACAATTTTTTAAGGTTACACTCCATTTAGTTATTACAAAATACTGGCTCTATTCCGCATGTTGTACAATACATCCCTGTAGCCTGTCTTACACCCAGTAGTTTGCACTCCGCCTCCCCCACCCCTATTTACCCCCCACCCCACCACTGTAACCACTAGTTTGTACCCTACATCTGTGAGTCTGCTTCTTTTTTGTTATATTCACTAGTTTGTTGTATTTTTTAGATTCCACAAATAAATGATATCATACAGTGTTTGTCTTTCTTTGTCTGATGTATTTCACTTAGCATAATGCCCTCCAAGTCCATCCATGTTGCTGCAAATGGCAACATTTCATTCTTCTTATGGCTGAGTAGAATTCCATTGTGTGTGTGTGTGTATGTGTGTGTGTGGTGTGTGTGTGTGTGTGTGTGTGTGTGTGTGTGTGTGTGTGTGTGTGTATACGTATATATCCATTCCTCTGTCAATGGACATTTAGGTGTTTCCATATCTTGGCTATTGTAAATAATGCTGCTATGAACATTGGGGTGCATGTATCTTTTCGAATTAGTGTTTTTGGTTATTTTGGATATATACCCAAAGTGGAGTAGAATGGCTGGGTCATATGATAGCTCTATTTTTAGTTTTTTGAGAAACCTCCATATTGTTTTCCACAGTGGCTGCACCAATTTACATTCTCACCAACAGTGTATGAGGGTTCCCTTTTCTCCACATCCTCATCAACATTTGTTATTTGCATTCTTTTTGATAAGAGCCACTCTGACAGGTGTGAGGTGATATCTCACTGTGGTTTTGATTTGCATTTCCCTGATGATTAGTGACGTTGAGCATCTTTTCATGTGCCTGTTGGCTATCTGAATTTCCTCTTTGAAAAAAGATCTGTTCAGTTCTTCTGCCCATTTTTTAGTTGGGTTTTTTTTTGATGTTGAGTTGTATGAGCTGTTTATATATGTTGGACATTAATCCCTTATCAGTCATATCTTTTGCAAATATTTTCTCCTATTCAGTAGGTTGTCTTTTTGTTTTGTTGATGGTTTCCTTTGTTGTGCAAAAGCTTTTAAGTTTAATTAGGTCCCATTTGTTTATTTTTGCTTTTATTCCCTTTACTTTAGGATAGGTTTCCAAAAAAATATTGCTGCAATTTACATCAGAGTGTTCTGCCTATGTTTTCCTCTAGGAGTTTTATAGTATCTTGTCTTACGTTTAGGTCTTTAATCCATTACGAATTTACTTTTGTATAAGGTGTTAGAGAATGTTCTAATTTCATTCTTTTACATGTAGCTGTCCAGTTTTCCCAGCACAACTTATTGAAGAGACTGTCTTTTCTCCATTGTATATTCTTGCCTCTGTTGTTGTAGATTAATTGACCATAAGTTCATGGGTTTATTTGTAGACTCTCTATCCTGTTCCATTGATACATGTGTCTGTAATTTACAGTTGCAGGATACAAAATTAATATACAGAAGTCTGTTGCATTTCTGTACACTAACAATTAACTATCAGAAAGAGAAATTAAGGAAACAATCCCATTTACTATTGCATAAAGAAGGAATAAAATACCTAGGAATAAACCTACCAAAGGAGGCAAAAGACCTATATTCATAATACTATAAGACATTGATGAAAGAAATTGAAGATGACACAAACAGATGGAAAGATATACCGTGTTCTTGGATTGGAAAAATCAGTATCGTTAAAATGACCATACTACTCAAGGCAATCCACAGATTCAGTGTGATCCCTATCAAAATACCAATGGCATTTTTCATAGAACTAGAATAAATAATTTTAAAATTTGTATGGAAACATAAAAGACCTCAAGTAACCAACACAATCTTGAGAAAGAACAGAGGTGGAAGAATCCCACTCCCTGACCTCAGACTATACTACAAAACTACAGTAATCAATACCTCTCATTTAAAAACATTCAAATACAATAGAAAAAATTTAAAGTAAGGTTAAATCACTCAAAATCTCACTACCCAGAAATATTTTCTCTTCACCTATCCATGGACAGCCTTATAGTTATAGCTCTACGCATACTCATATGTATAGATCTGTGTGCACCAAATTACATAAATTGGCTCATCATACAGACTATACAGTATGTTTCACTCTACTGTATGTCATGGACATATTTCCTCAGCATAAGCACAGATTAATCTCATAATTTGTACTGCTGTGTGCTTCCACTTTGGGGATGTGCCATCATTTATTCAACTAATTCCAAGCTGATAGATACTTAGGTTGCTTTAGGTTTTTTATAACTTCTAAAAACCCAGGTATAAACGTACTTGGGCATATATCTTCTGGATATCATATGCTAATCTAATTTGGAAAGTTTCTGTAATTGGGAAAAAAGGAGTGGGCATTTTTTTTTCATATTAGTTATCTATTTTATACATATTAGTGTATATATGTCAATCCCAATCTCCCAATTCAACCCACCCTCCCCTTCCCCCAGTTTTCCCCCTTGGTGTCCATATGTTTGTCCTCTACATCTGTGTCTCTATTTCTGCCTTGCAAACTGGTTCATCTGTACCATTTTTCAAGATTCCACATATATGCGTTAATATACGATATTTGTTTTTCTCTTTCTGACTTACTTCATTCTGTTTGACACTCTCTAGGTCCATCCACGTCTCTACAAATGACCCAATTTCATTCCTTTTTATGGCTGAGTAACATTCCATTGTATATATGTAGCACATCTTCTTTATCCATTCATCTGTCAATGGACATTTAGGTTGCTTCCATGACCTGGCTATTGTAAATAGTGCTGCAATGAATATTGGGGTGCATGTGTCTTTTTGAATTATGGTTTTCTCAGGGTATATGCCCAGAAGTGGGATTGCTGGGTCATATGATAATTCTATTTTTAGTTTTTTAAGTAACCTCCATACTGTTCTCCATAGTGGCTGTATCAATTTACATTCCCACCAACAGTGCGAGAGAGTTCCACTTTCTCCGCACCCTCTCCAGCATTTGTTGTTTGTAGCTATTCTGATGATGCCCATTCTAACCGGTGTGAGGTGATACCTCATTGTAGTTTTGATTTGCATTTCTCTAATAATTAGTGATGTTCAGCAACTTTTCATGTGCCTCTTGGCCATCTGTATGTCTTCTTTGGAGAGATGTCTATTTAGGTCTTCTGCCCATTTTTTGATTGGGTTGTTTGTTTTTTTAATATTGAGCTGCATGAGCTGTTTATACATTTTGGAGATTAATCCTTTCTCCGTTGATTCGTTTGCAAATATTTCCTCCCATTCTGAGGGTTGTCTTTTCGTCTTGTTTATAGTTTACTTTGCTGTGCAAAAGGTTTTAAGTTTATGTCTCATTTGTTTATTTTTGTTTTTATTTCCATTACTCTAGGAGGTGGGTCAAAAAAGATCTTGCTGTGATTTATGTCAAAGAGTGTTCTTCCTATGTTTTCCTCTAAGAATTTTATAGTGTCTGGTCTTACATTGTCTTTAATCCATTTGGAGTTTATTTTTGTATATGGTGTTAGGAAGTGTTCTAATTTCATTCTTTTACATGTAGCTTTCCAGTTTTCCCAGCACCGCTTATTGAAGAGACCATCTTTTCTCCATTGTATATCCTTGCCTCCTTTGTCTTAGATTAGTTGACCATAGGTGTGTGAGTTTAATCTCTGGGCTTTCTATCCTGTTCCGTTGATCTATATTTCTGCTTTTGTGCCAGTACCATATTGCCTTGATTACTGTAGCTTTGTAGTATAGTCTGAAGTCAGGGAGTCTGATTGCTCCAGCTCCGTTTTTTTCCCTCAAGATTGCTTTGGCTATTCTGGGTCTTTTGTGTCTCCATACAAATTTTAAGATTTTTTTGTTCTAGTTCTATAAAAATTGCCATTGGTAATTTGATAGGGGTTGCACTGAATCTGTAGATTACTTTGGGTAGTATAGTCATTTTCACAATGTTTATTCTTCCAATCCAAGAACATGGTATATCTCTCCGTCTGTTTTTGTCATCTTTGATTTCTTTCATCAGTGTCTTATAGTTTTCTGAGTACAGGTCTTTTACCTCCTTAGGTAAGTTTATTCCTAGGTACTTTATTCTTTTTATTGCAATGGTGAATGTGATTGTTTCCTTAATTTCTCTTTCTGCTCTTTCATTGTTAATGTATAGGAATGCAAGAGATTTCTGTGCATTAATTTTGTATCCTGCAACTTTACCAAATTCATTGATTAGCTCTAGTAGTTTTCTGGTGGCATCTTTAGGATTCTCTATGTGTAGTATCATGTCATCACCAAACAGTGACACTTTTACTTCTTCTTTTCCAATTAGTGTTCCTTTTATTTCTTTCTTCTCTGATTGCCATGGCTAGGACTTCCAAAACTGTGTTGAATAATAATGGCAAGAGTGGCCATCCTTGTCTTGTTCCTGATCTTAGAGGAAATGCTTTCAGTTTTTCACCATTGAGAATAATGTTTGCTGTGGGTTTGTTTATATGGCCTTCATTATGTTGAGGTAGGTTCCCTCTATGCCCACTTTCTGGAGAGTTTTTTTAATTAAAAATGGGTGTTGAATTTTGTCAAAAGCTTTTTCTGCATCTAATGAGATGATCATATGGTTTTTATTCTTCAGTTGTTAATATGGTGTATTACATTGATTGATTTGCATATATTGAAAAATACTTGCATCCCTGGGATAAATCCCACTTGATCATAGTGTACGATCCTTTTAATGTGTTGTTGGATTCTGTTTCCTTGTATTTTGTTGAGGATTTTTGCATCTATATTCATCAGTGATATTGGTCTGTAATTTTCTTTTTCTGTAGTATCTCTGTTGGGTTTTGGTATCAGGGTGATGGTTGCCTCATAGAATGAGTTTGGGAGTGTTCCTTTGTCTGCAGTGTTTTGGAAGAGTTTGAGAAGGATGGGTGTTAGCTCTTCTCTAAATGTTTGATAGAATTCACCTGTGAAGCCATCTGGTCCTGGACTTTTGTTTATTGGAAGATTTTTAATCACAGTTTCAATTTCATTACTTGTGATTGGTCTGTTCATATTTTCTGTTTCTTCCTGGTTCAGTATTGGAAGGTTATACCTTTCTAAGAATTTGTCCATTTCTTCCAGGTTGTCCATTTTTTTGGCATAGAGTTTCTTGTAGTAGTCTCTTATGATGCTTTGTCTGTTGTAACTGTGGTGTCCGTTGTAACTTCTCCTTTCTCATTTCTAATTTTATTGATTTGAGTCCTCTCCCTCTTTTTCTTGATGAATCTGTCTAAAGGTTTATCAATTTTGTTTATCTTCTCAAAGAACCAGCTTTTAGTTTTATTGATCTTTGCTATTGTTTTCTTTGTTTCTATTTCATTTATTTCTGCTCTGATCTTTATGATTTCTTTCCTTCTACTAACTTTGGGTTTTGTTTGTTCTTTCTCTAGTTCCTTTAAGTGTAAAGTTAGATTGTTTATTTGAGATTTTTCTTGTTTCTTGAGGTTGATTGTATTACTATCAACTTCCCTCTTAGAACTGCTTTTGCTGCATCCCATAGGTTTTGGATCATCATGTTTTCATTGTCATTTGTCTCAGGGTATTTTTTGATTTCCTCTTTGATTTCTTCAGTGATCTCTTGGTTATTTAGTAACGTATTGTTTAGCCTCCATGTGTTTGTGTTTTTTACGTTTTTTTCCCCTGTAATTGATTTCTAATCTCATAGCATTGTGGTCGGACAAGATGCTTAATAAGATTTCAATTATCTTAAATTTACCAAGGCTTGATGTGTGACCCAAGATGTGATCTATCCTGGAGAATGTTCCATGTGCACTTGAGAAGAAAGTGTAATCTGCTGTTTTCAGATGGAATGTCCTATAAATATCAATTAAATCTATCTGGTCTATTGTGTCATTTAAAGCTTGTGGTTCCTCATTAATTTTCTGTCTGTATGATCTGTCCATTGATGTAAGTGAGGTGTTAAAGTCCCCCGCTATTATTGTGTTCCTGTCAGTTTCCTCTTTTATAGCTGTTAGCATTTGCCTTATGTATCGAGGTGCTCCTATGTTGGGTGCATATATATTTATAATTGTTATATCTTCTTCTTGGATTGATCCCTTGATCATTATGCGGTGTCCTTCTTTGTCTCATGTAACATTCTTTATTTTAAAGTCTATTTTATCTGATACGAGTATTGCTACTCCAGCTTTCTTTTGATTTCCATTTGCATGGAATATCTTTTTCCATCCCCTCACTTTCAGTCTGTATGTGTCCCTAGGTCTGAAGTGGGTCTCTTGTAGACAGCATATATATGGGTCTTGTTTTTGTATCCATTCAGCCAGCTTGTGTCTTTTGGTTGGAGCATTTAATCCCTTCACACTTAAGGTAATTATCAATATGTATGATCTTATTACCATTTTCTTAATTGTTCTGGGTTTGTTTTTGTAGGTCCTTTTCTTCTCTTGTTTCCCACTTAGAGAAGTTCCTTTAGCATTTGTTGTAGAGCTGATTTGGTGGTGCTGAATTCCTTAGCTTTTGCTTGCCTGTAAAGCTTTTGATTTCTTCATCGAATCTGAATGAGACCCTTGCCAGGTAGAGTAATCTTGGCTGTAGGTTCTTCCCTTTCATCACTTTAAATATATGGTGCCACTCCCTTCTGGATTGTAGAGTTTCTGCTGAGAAATCAGCTGTTAACCTTATGGGAGTTCCCTTGTATGTTATTTGTCTTTTTTCCCTTGTTGCTTTTAATAATTTTTCTTTGTCTTTAATATTTGTCAATTTGATTACTATGTGTCTTGGCATGTTTCTCCTTGGGTTTATCCTGCCTGGGACTCTCTGTGCTTCCTGGACTTGGGTGGCTATTGCCTTTCCCATATTAGGGAAGTTTTCGACTATAGTCTCTTCGAATATTTTCCCGGGTCCTTTCTCTCTCTCTTCTCCTTCTCGGACCTCTATAATGCGAATTTTGATGAGTTTATTGTTGTCTCAGAGGTCTCTTAGGCTGTCTTCATTTCTTTTCATTCTTTTTTCTTTATTCTGTCCACAGCAGTGAATTACACCATTCTGTCTTCCAGGTCACTTATCCGTCTTCTGCCTCAGTTATTTGCTATTGATTCCTTCTAGTGTATTTTTCATTTCAGTTATTGTATTGTTCATCTCTGTTTGTTTGTTCTTTAATTCTTCTAGGTCTTTGTTAAACATTTCTTGAATCTTCTCAATCTTTGCTTCTATTCTTTTTCCTGGATCATCTTCACTATCATTATTCTGAATTCTTTTTCTGGAAGGTTGCCTGTCTCCACTTCATTTAGGGAAGTGCATACACAGAGAAAAGACCATATGAGAACACAGCAAGAAGATAGCTGTCTATACAACAAGGAGAGAGGTCTTACAGAAACCAACCCTACCAACACCTTGATCTTGGATTTCCCAACCTCCAGAATTGTGAAAAAATTAATTCTTGTTATGTAAATCACCCAGGCGGTTGTATCTTGTTATGGCAGCCTGAGCTGACTAATACACTTTGGTTCAGGTGTAAGCAAGTCAGAACCTTATTCCTCTTTCATGCAGTAGTTGGGTTTAGGCAACCCAGAGTTGAAATGACAGTTCTACCCATGAGTCATCTAGAGAACCAGGATCCCTCTGTGTTGACTTTCCAGCATTGCTTAGAGATTAAATTATGTCTGCATTTTAAGCAGCAGGATGGAGGAGAAAGGAAAGACAAGACACACTTTTTCTCCATTTAAGTCCTTGTGCTCACGTCTCTGATCATAATTTAATCCCATGGACATATTCAAGCTGCACGTGAGGCCAAAAAATATAGACACCATGTGCCCAACTAAAGATCAAGGCTTCTACCATTGAACAAAAGAGGAGCAAGTAGCAGTCTCTACAACAGGGAGTTGATGGTGGTGTGAACCTGGCCTCGACCCTTCCCATTGGGATGCCCCTTCCCTTACATTTCTCCACAACCCACCAGCACACTGTGTTTTGCCAGACTTCCCTGAAGCTTTAGAAAGAAGACAGCATAGGACAGTGTATAAAACTGCCTGCTAAATCTGACTTTCCTTAAAGCCCAGTATAAAATAACCCAAGATTTTAAGCTCTTCCCAGTTGCCTTCTATCTGCTAACCTTGTTCTTCCGTCCCTGGGGTCTTCCTCACTCCATGGCAGCATCTCCCTCACCAGCCTCTACCAAGCAAATCTCCTCCAGACTTTTGGAGGAAGGTTCACTTTTTCTCCATAGGAGGTGATCTGGCCATCTCATTGTCCTCTGGGCTTGTCACTCTCCCCCCCACAGAAAATGCAATAGATACTCTAACCCAAGAATCACATCGCCCCATGTCTGAGCAATGGAGGGTGTAGATGGGGGTCTCTCAACAACAGGAACTGGAGTGGCCTTTAGCACATCTTGGCAGTGTTGTGACACACCGAATCCCCTGAGGTCCACCGCTTCATTCTCTCTCTCTCTCTCTCTCTCTCTCTCCACACACACACACACACACACACACACACACACACACACACACACAAACACACATCTCTTCCAAGGGAAAAACTGAATTCTCAGAGACTAAACAGCCTAAAACAGGGCTCACAAACTCTAGTGCTTCTTGAAAGAAATACACAGATGAGTGAAGCGGGTTAGATGGGGAGTGTGGCAAAAGGCACTGTCCTAACGAGACAGCCAGCACGCACTCTGGTTGATTTTGATCACATGGACCAATGTTCATCCTCCTGATTTTATATATATAAAGGAAGCTGGAAATTAGTCTTTTTTTAGAGGACAAGTCCAGATTTTCAAAATGTTGGCACACAATTAAAAAGTGTAAACATTGCATAAAACAGACCTACTGGGTTGGATCCAGTTTAAATGCCACCCAGGAGCCTCCAGTTTGAAACTTCTTTAGTAAGCACTGAAGGAAAGAAACCTTCCCTAGCTGGCCTTGATAGCCCCACGTAGCATCAGATAGCATTAGTGACACGTCAGGTTTCTATCATTGAACAAAAAAGGAGCAAGTAGCGGTCTCTACAGCAGGGAGCTGCTGGTGGTGTGAACCTGGCTTCCAGCGTTATCTTCCAGAGCAATATGTTTCTTCCTTTAATTCTCTTTGTTTAAAGTGCACCCACTTGGGTGCACAGTAATAGGGCAGGGACCCATTTCTAGCTATATACCTATTATGGATGCTCCTTCAGCTACCAAGACCCTAGCAGAAGCAGTGGACTTACCACCTGCCGTTGCCTGATTCCATCATTGGGCAGGATGCTACAGTCCTCCTCAGTCTCTGTCTAGGGAGGGGCCAGTCTCTTCTTCTCACTAGATCAGATCATCACAACACGAAGTGGAAAGTTACCCAGGGCAGCACAGAGTCTGCAGTGTGCTCTCCTGTCCCCAGGAGCACACCGTGCCTCCTGCTATGGTTTCCACCTTTCACTGAGCTTTGGGTTGGAACTCCTATTTCTGGATGTGCCCTAGAAGGCATGACAGCAAGTTCTGAGTTCGACTTGATTCTAAAGCAATGGGAAACAATGGGTTTTTAAGCAGGAGAGTGACATAAACACAAATGAGTCTGGAAACTGTTGTTGATCTGGGAAGGAGATAAACTGGAGTCAGGGAGGCCAATTAGGGATGCTGACAACAGCATAGGTGTGGAGATACTGCAGTAGGTAAGTGACAGTGATAAAAGAGAGAAGAAAGCAGAGGCAAAGATAATGTGGAGACAGAAACTAAAATTTTTGAAATTGCTATTAAAAGTGAGACCAAGATTTCAAGCCTGAGTGACTGGAAGGATTGTTGTCACAGAAACAAGCCAAATTATTAGCAATATATGTTTGTTTGCTTATTAAATTTTTATATTGGTTTTTCTTTCCTTAAAAATAGCTTTCAGTACTGTCAATAGAAACTAACAACATTTTCTATTGGTTTGTGATTTTTGTCCTGCTGGATTTCAAAGACTTTGTAAGCACTATCTCATTAATCCTCCTGAAAGTTTTGTGAGGTGAGTGGCAGTGGTTTGAAAAGCCAAATATACAGATGATGGTTTTAAAAACAATTCTCTCACATTCTCACTAAGATTTTCAGACTCTCAATAGCAATTAGTAGAGATCAGGCTTGGCGTGTACTGTGTTCCCAATTATTATCAATAGGTTCTAATTGAGAACATGTGTTCGTTTCAGCTGGGGTTATTGTCTGGCTGATCACAATGGAGAGCCTGAAAGACAGCATCTGGCAGAGTTATTGTCTGACATCACCTCTCAGTCCCATCTTCCTTCATAAATGCTTTCATTTAGTACATGACCCACCAAGATAGAGGGAGGTCTGCACCAGAAACAGCACCAGCTCTAATGTCCCTATGGGCTCATCAATGCAATCTTTTCATTGTACGCCAAGCACCAGGAACCATTCCTTAAAGTAGGTACTGGTTCCAGTTATCTATTGCTGTGTAACAAATCATCCCAAAACTTAGTGGCTTAAATCATTAATCTGCAATTTGTGAAGAGATTGGAAGGTATGGTTTGTATCCACTCCGTGCTCTGGGGTGGCTTAGCTGGTGTTGGATGATCCACTTCCAAAATGACTCTCTCACATGGCTGACAAGTAGATTCTGGCTGTCAGATGGGAGCTCAGCTGGCGCTCTTGGCCAAGGGCCTCAGTTCATCCTCCAGTTGATCTCTTTATGGGTGGCTGGCTTGGGCTTCCTTACAGTAGGAGCACTTGATTCCAAAAGTAAGAGTTTAAGAGACAGAAAGGGGAAGCTACCAGTCTCTCGAGGCATAGGCCTGGAAGTTGTCATAGGGTCATTACCCATTGTATTTTATTGGCTAAAGCAGTCACAGAGCCTGCCCAGACTCAGGATGGGGTATAGACTACACTGCTCCATGGAAGCGTGTCAAAGACTGCATGGCCAAATTTAGTCTCCCACAGTGCAGATTACATTTAAAATTTTGGATGAGGATGGTTTGTTTTGGCATCTCCGATTCAAGAGTGATATATTAAATTGCACCAATAGCCAATAATTCTGGATTCTAAATATATATTTTTCTTAGTCTCCATACAACTTCTCCACATACTGACTCTATCATTTATCTCTGACCCTTATTTCTCCTCAAGTTCCAGGCTTTGTACCTCTGGTTTATTATATATACCATCCCCACTCCTGCAGCCTATCTACCAACTCTTCTGGAGAATTCTCTTGAGCTTCCAAATGAAAGTGCCCCTGCTGGGTGCCTTCATAGCTTTTGGGTGCATCTTATCAGAAGAGTTATCACAGCACATTGGAACGTGACTGCTGGTCTGGCTGCTCCCCTAAAGGCAGGCAATCTGTCTTGTTCATTTTGATCTCCCCAGCACAGAAGATGGTCTCTGGACAGTAGATACTCAATTCATATTTGTTGAATGGTTGATCCACATTTTGCCCTAAATGCTTGCATTCTTGGAATGCTCTGCACTTATCACTGACTTTTGCATGTCATTTGATACTGTTAGAACTCACCTACAGGTTCTCCATCTCTTAACTGGAGAGACTGGAATTTCTGTGGTGTCAAAGCTGAGAAAAGGAAAGGAAGCGTCACTCGAGTCCTGTGAGAGGTTGATGAAAGAAGCTAGACGAGCAAAAGTCTGTGGTCATTTGTGCTAAAGATGATTCTTTCCATGCTGATTGTGTTAGACTATATTGAGAGGGGCATTTCTCCATGGTTTTCTGTGTAAAGAGGAGCTGGGCAAAGCGGCAGGGACATTAACTACGCCTCATTCATCTCCATTGGCCCCCTGGACATTTTGAAGCAGGATGTATAAGCCGCTCTCCAAATTGATAACAGGTGTCTGATTCCAAATGAATGTCACCAATCTTGCCCTTAACGCATTGTAGCAGAACATGATGGGACGTTAGCAGAGTGCAGTAGTGCATACTGGAAAGAGGAATGGACATGGGATTAGGCAACACCATTTTATCAATTGAATTTAAAGTGGATATTAATCTTGCTTATTAAACACAGGGACAGATGAACCAATGAAATCTTATATTAGAAGCTGTGGGTGAGGCATGTCATCTTCTATTTCAGACAGTTAGGAGACACTGATCACTCTGGGAGAGGCCCTTACTCAGCATTACGAGAGCCTGACTGGGAGATTTCACCCTTCAGGAGTGATGTCATGAGGGCTTTTACTTTTATTTCATTTAACCTCCAAAAATGTATTGAGCTGTAGAGATGCTGCTCACTGTGCTGCGCGGTGTAGGAGCTAGAGAGGAAAATACGACGCCATCCCTCCCCTCAGGGGGCTGGGGTCAATGAGTGGGCATGCGGGGAAGGAGGAAGAAACAGATGGAGTAGATGGCTTGGGGGTCTGGACCAGGAGAGATCTGGAAGCTTGCACTTCTTATCTCTAAGTCCTTGCTTGGGTTACTTAAACTCTCTAAGCCTCGGTTTACTCATCTTTAAAATGATGTTGATTGCAGCAATACCTACCTGCAGAAGATCATGGCAAGAATTAAAACAGAGAAGGGGATTGAAGCTATAAGCTCTGTTTGTTTCATTGTACCTTCAACACCTGCCGAGCACATTGTGGGTGGTCAGTGATTGGTGACTGCATGAAAGTGCTTAAGCACAGTGCTTAGCACATATTAAGAATTCAGCAAAGGCTGCAAAGCGGAAATAGGGACACAGACATAGAGAACAAATGTATGAATACCAAGGGGGAAAGGGGTGGGGTGGAAGGAATTGGGAGACTGGGATTGACACATATACGTTATTGATACTATGTATAAAATAGACAGCTGATGGGAACATACTGTGTAGTACAGGGAACTCTACCTAATGCACTGTGGTAACCTAAATGGGAGGGAAGTCCAAAAGGGAGGGGATATCTGTATATGTATGGCTGATTCATTTTGTTGTGCAGTGGAGGCTAATACAACATTGTAAAGTAACCATATGCCAAGAAAAATTAATAAAAAATATTCAGCAAATGCTCACCATTAAGAGAGACAGTAGTATTATGACAGTTATGGTAACATCAGAGATAAGTAATAGTAGCTGTGGTTGCTGGTGGGAAGAGTAATGTTATAGTGGCATTAGTCATGCTTAACTAGGAGCACAGAAAAGGAGCAGATAAATAACAAGAGATAAAGCTAAAATGATAAGTTAGGTGTGTTCCAGGGGGCCTAGAATAGCACAGTGAGGAGTTTGTGCTTCATTCAGAAGGGGAGGCTGCTTTTGAAGTCTTCTGATTAAGGAGGCACACTATGGCAACTGTGGGGGAGTTGGACTGGAGGGTAGAAGTTTCTTAAGAAGGTCTCGATTTGAGTCTGTTACAGAGGTTCAGGTAGGACTCCGTGCTGAGCTAGACCGGAGGCAGGGGGAATGGAGAGGAGGGGAAAAGGGAGGGAGGGGATTCAGAATTGACAGCAGTGGATGGTTTAGATGTGGTATGGGAGAAGGAAGAGCCAAAGGACTTGAGAGCCCAGAGTGTGATACTGATATTATCAGAAATGGAGATATCAGGATTTTCAGGGGAGGTGTTTCTTTTGGTTCAGCACATGTTTGTGTTGCTAGTGGAACACCCAGAAATGAATGGGCTTAGGCAATTGAAACTTCATGTCTGGAGTGCAAAGGAAAGGGGGAGTTCACGTTGAAGAGTTGTTTTTTAAGAAAAGAGAGTTAATGTTTGGGCAGCAGGTGACGTTGTTAAGGAAAGGGGATGGAGAGAAGAGGATCAAGATAAGAAGAGCCATCCCGTGAGTGAGGGAGGAACCACGGTGCTTGAGATGTAGAAGAAGAAGTCAGGCAGGCAGAAGATAGAAGCAAGTCCCTACGACCCCATTACGAGACAAAGCCCGGCCATTTCGGAAAATTGAGACCCAAAAGTTGTGTCCTGCACTGGAAAAGATGGCAAAAGGCAGCGATCTATTTTCAGAAACAAATGCCATCCAAACTTTGCTACCATTTTGGTGGGTATTCTTTTAAGCTCCCTTATTAATTCACAACTTTCCCCAGCTCCTCAGCTGAAAGCTCAATGGATATGTCCTTTAGAATGTGAATTGCAAGTAAAAGAATGTCCAAATAAAAATGAATTAAACCATAAACAAACGAATTTTTTACTAAGCGAGAAATCCAGAGTTTATGGCTCAATAGTGCTATCAAAGACATTTTGTCTTTTTGCTCTTCCATCCTCAATGTGTCAAATATGCTTCTCCTCAGGCTCAAAAAAAAAAAAAAAAAAAGGCTCCTGCACCTCCAAGAATCACATCCTCAAGCAGCAAAGAATGGAGAAAAATTTTTTCCTTATGCCATCCATGCCACTTATCAGGGAGAAGAATCTTTCCTAGATGCCTCAGCAGCTTTTCCTTGCTATCTCATTGCCCAGGTCTGAGTCAAATGCCAACCACCGCGGACCACATTCTGCTGAGGGGAAAAGGGATGGTCGTGATTGGCTAAGAGTTAGACAAATCACAATTAATTCTGGGCCTGGGCACACTGCTGTCCAAACGGGAACAGGCTTCAATTTGTGAGGAAAAGTTGGTGAGTGTTGGACAGTCACCCAGCAGTACCTACCAGAGACGGCATAAAGCTAGGAGTCTCTGTGTGTTGAGAAAAAAAAAAAAAAAAAAAAGACAAAGCCCAGACATGCTGGAACGAGGACAAATACTCCAATTCAAGCAGGAGATATTATGAACATAAAGATATATACAAGGGCCTTTCCAAAGTAACAGATGTACTCCCCGAGGTTGCCAGGGCAACCTGGACATCTGAGAGGAAAAGCATTTGTTTATCTTTCATTAGCATTCTTTATTCTGCCTAACTAATGAGAACAATTTCCATATGTCACTAAAACCAGGTCTCTCACCCGTCTTTGCAGCACTTAGGGTTGTGTAACCTTAACTTTGCTGGGGCTAACTCCATGGTGGGCATAGGGAACCCTAACAACACTGTGACCGGGCCAGTTCCAGCCCATCACCCACATTAGCTCCTCCCAAACAAAGGACAGGACTTCCAAGGCCATGGCACTCATTACTCTATTTGGCTCTTTTCTCACAGAATCACAGAAGCATCACCTCTGTGCTTTATGTCACCTTTGCTGCATTCTCCCCTCCCAGATTTGACCCCTCAATTTTAGTTTTTTTTCCTGACAACAGCATTTCTTGATATTGACCCATGGTTTTAAAATAATAGTGGGCATCAAAGTTGTCTCCTTTGTTTCACCCAGCTTAAAAGATGCCAACCCACAGTTTCACTGAAGTTGGCCCCTGGACATCGTCCAAATGTTTGATTCTAATCTAGATCCGGCTTTGCTCTAAGGAAGCAGTGCTGACAAGTATGGGGCTATCTAGGCTGCCCTGCCCTAGATTACAAATAAAAAGGTGATTAGAAGGCAAAATAAAAAAAAGACAAATACATCTCCACAGATTTCAGCCCAAGTTATATCTGAATAGTCATTTATATAAGGAATAGCTGTTTTACAGTAATAAGAGTTAAAACATAAGTAGCTGGGAAAAGTAGAATTTCACCCTTATTATCCATTAATGTATTTGCATGGGTTAGTTTGTCAAATTATCAAGTCAGCTCATTTAGTTAGGAAAAGGATAGTGAAGCTAAAGAAGCACACAAAGCTAATTCCATCCATTTTACAGTAATGCCTGAGGATGACCTTAGATGGTACAGTATTGGGCAAAAACCCATTGAATTCTATCCTCTTATGTTCTGGCCTGGAGATGTCCAAAGGCCATCCATCCCTCGGGGCCAGGAAGAAAGCCCCTCTACAATCATCTCCCCCTAGCTCAATAGAAACAATATTTCTTCTGAAAATCCCAGGAGGAATTATTTACATCTCTGTCATGGCATTTATAGCAGTCTACTTTGCATGATGCTTTTTAAAAATATTGTTTCTTTATATGCATTACTATTTGCATATATGAGATATCATTTTTTATAGCATCATGTACCCTACGAGAACAAGTACCATGAACAGAATCCAAGCGTGATTCATCTTTATCATCTACATACTGTCTTGCAAACCCCCTTCACGTGTATGTGCTCAAAATATAATTATTGATTGACTGTATACATTATATTTGAGAACTCTACTCACATGTCAATTTTAATTTCATTTGCTTTATTTGCTTCATGATTTTTTTAGCTGTCAACTTTAAAGTCATCCTCTAAAGGTGGTTTAGATTGTGGGGCATAGCAAATAGAAAGATTATGCATTTTCTTTCCATTTATTTCAAATTATGTTGTGTCAACATATACACATATTCACACACACACATACACACACACACACCCTATGAAGTTAGAAAATTTGAAAATGATCTTGGCTTTCTTTCCTTCATTTCCAAACATCTGTGTTAATATTTATTTGTGAAATAGAGGCAGCAGGTGGAAATTCACATAGCACATCCACACACACACAAACACACACACTAAACCCACGGTTTGCAGACACGGGATATTCCAAGCTCCACATCAGTCCTGCCTTTCAGGAAAAGCACCATTGCTCACCCAGGTCATCAGAGAAGTTACACTTTTCCTTTCTTCTGTGCTATCATCTGAGGCCACTGAAGGGTGGTTATGTAAAATTCAGGAGGGGACTTTCCTGTTGTGTGATAAGAATATATTCCCAGATTAACTCTGAGACAAAAATCTACAAATCCTTTATGGGATCAAGGTTCTCATTTCAGTATGACTTGAAGTTCTAAAGGATGATTCACCCTGGGTAGCATTCATTTTGTGATTCCAGTTCACAGACAGGCATCCATTTTTAATGCAGTCTATGATTCTCAGCCCTGCACCCTGAGGCAAACAGCAAGTCCGTTTAGAATGTATAAACACTCCTCCGGGTCCTAATCCCTTCTGTGTAATGGGGCATTTGTTTCTCTTCAGTGAACAGTAAACCTGTGATTCCCTTTAATTCTGAGCCAGGTTGAGACGCGGGGATTTCAGTTACTCTCCCACCTACCTTCCCGAGGCTTTCACTGTCACCGGAAGACCCTTCAGAATTTTTACAAATCCTGGAATATTGGTCTATTTAGTCCCTAAAGAGATACTACAAATGGAGCTCAGAATCTAGGTCAATTCCATCATCTAGGAAATTCTGAACAGAGGTTGAATTTGGTCTGGAATCTGTGGCTGGCTGCTGCTTGATCCCTCTCAAGCCAATTCCAAAGCATTTAAGGTATACAATAAAATATATAGATATAGATATGAATATAATAAATATATGCAGAGGAAAAGCATTTCTGGTAAAATGCCCTCCCCTACTCCAAGGTGACATACAGGTCCTAAATGATGAAACATGGAAATCTACTTAGCAGGCGAGAAGGAATTTTTTTAGAGTGTGCAATAGCAAGGAAAGAAGGAGAAAAAGAAAAAAAGAAAGAGAAAAAAATATAAGTCCTTTTAAAAAGGTCCTTTGACCTTGGCAAACTTTATGAGCAAAATGTCACTCTATTTGAAGTAGCATGTCTAGACCAAACACATGTTTAGAAGTCTATTCCAAGCAGATTTTAACTCAGTGCTAAGGAATTTTAAACCTTGGAACAATCCAAATTTTCCCTTCCTTGGGGCCAAGAGATTTAGATTTTTGGAAACGATGTGGTTTCCTTATCTAGTCAATCAAATGAGGCCTTTGTGTGACTTTTGATTTGATCCCTGCACAGATTTGCCCTTCTGATTGGGATCCTTGAGGAACTGAATCATGTGTAAAATTCCCTCCCCAGTGACTTCATGCTAGGAGTCTCAAATAATTCTTCCACTAAGTTCTTTAGTGTAGCAAGTGCTTCATTCTACACTGAAGGTAATTCTTTGAAAGGAAATTAAAAAAAAAAAAATTAATCCAACATAATTCATTAGCAATGCCAGAGAAGGATTAAGAGGAAAATACATTTTATTGATAATAAATTGCTCTCTTTTGCTTTTATAGATATGAATTAAATACTTATTGGTTGTAGCTACCAAAATTTAAATTTAGCAAAGCACAATTTACAGATTGAGACAAGGAATTATTATAACTGGAGGAGATGACAAAGTTTATTTTCAGACTGATTTTTTAATTTCCTGCTCTAACCACTGATTGATTCTCTTGGCACAGAACTAGACATGTAAGAGATTTCTACTTGGGTGTTAATTAGGATCTTTACCTTGACTATGCTTCTGACAGTGTTTGCATATAACCCTGTATCTTTCCTAATAGAAAACATCTGAAAATTTTTAAGCACTATGAAAATGTGTTAAGGAAACCTAACTCAAAATTAGATTCGGAACTCTCATTTTTCTCCAGTGAATTTTTGCTCAAAACAACCGCTCCCAACTTCCTCTTTTCCTCTATAAAAGAATGTTCCCATCTTTGCTCTCTGGACTTGTCTATGATTCACCCAAATTGTTCGTCCTGAATTGCAATTCCTCTGCTATTTTGAATAAACTTTTTTTTTTTTTTTGGCTTAAATGAAACTGTTCTTTGCTCTGGTTAAGGTTGACAGCACCCTTACTTATTATACATGAAGAGGGGGAAAGGGGTAAAGAGGGGATCCATAGACAAATGCACAAGTGTTGGAGAAGATATTACAGATAATTAGGAGGAAGAACAGATCAAAACAGTAGTTAGGATGTAAAAAGAGAAGAGAGGTCATTTCTGGTCCAGGATGAGATTCTGAACCTGTGATTTAACGACCTTGCTTGCTGACTGAAGTGACCAAAATAACGGAACAGGGGAGAAGTAGTGGAGCCTGGCAACAGTGGAGGGAGTGCAACCCATGCGCAGAGATGCCGAGGAGTTTATTTAATATGTGGTGCAAGAAAGATAGACACAGGAGAGGGAGCAATAAGCTGGCAATTTCATGCTCGCAAGGGAAATGACTACCTGGGCAAAGTGAAGGGAATCTTAGCCAGACCATCCTAACAATTTTTGATTGGAACAAAACGAGCTGGAGAAAAGAATGAATATGAACTGGCACATTTTGATCCTAAAAAAGAAGACTGAGAAATGCACTGGATGCTGAAACCCACCAGGAAATATAATAGGAACAACATCAACAACTACCACCACAAGGAACACTTCTATGGTGTTTGCTCTGTGCGGGGCACAGGGGTAAGAGTTTTATAGGTATTAAATCCCTCAATCATCACAGCACACCTGTCAGGTGGGCACTTTATCCATCTTTAGAGATTAGGAGAAACTGAGTCATGGAGATGTTAAATTATGATAGACAATCAGGAAGTGATAGGATTATCTCCCTGGACAAATAGCTTCAACCAAATATAATCAGAAGTTAAAAGAGCTCTAATTATATATGAATAGATTTTCTATAACAAGCACCCTGTTAGAAAACATCATGGAGAAAAGAGCCCCTTAACAATAACAATAGAGATATAAAAGATATAAGAGTAAACTTAAAGAGAATATGCAGGATTTATAATGAATTTATATAGAAAAATATACAATTTTACTGAAAGACATAAGGAAACCTATGAGTAAATGGAGAGAAATAACACATTCCTGAACAGAATGACCTAATACTGTAACAGTATCTGTTCTTCTTGTCTAGTTAGCCTATAAAATAAATTACTATCAATCAACATCTGATTAGGATTTTTAGAGGGAGGACAGGATATAATTAATGTATTTATTTTTATTTTACTTTTAGTTAAATAAATAATACACAAATATATAATCTCATGGATTAAATGAAGCTACGAGGGGCAAATGTAGCTAAATACTGGCATGGTTTGGGGATGAAAAAGGCCTTCTACTTATCACTATAGGAAGAAACTCAAAAGAAATAAAGTCCAAATTAAAAAACTAATAAATTGAGCAAATCTGTTTGAAACCTAGGGGAGATAAATGATATGTATTGATTAAAATTGTTATAAATCAACAGGAAACATGTGAAAACTCAATTAAAAATGAGTAAAGTACATGAGCAGGCAATTTGTAGAGGCAGAAACAGAGATAACTGAGTTCAATCTCATTAGGACTCAAAGATATACCAATTAAAAGCACTATAAGGTGTAATTTTCATTTATGATTTTCAAAATGTTTTCAAATATTTTCCAGTGCTGTTAAGTACAGGAAAATGGACACCCCGATATATTTCTGGCGATAGTAATAGATACAAGAAGAGGGAAATGGGCAATAACTATTTTCCAAGTATTTGTTCATTGGATGAATGAATTAATAGAGGTATTTTTAATGAATGTCTGAGGATACAAAAATTAATTTGAGTTTTATAAAAAATAATTTATAACAAGCCCAGTGTATAAACTGGTATATAACATTGAGATATATTTTGTGTAATTATTGTCACGAGGAGGAAAGGATTTTTTACACTCTGGAATTCCTCTTAGGGAAAGCATAGTTATTTTTTGTTATTTAATTTTATATTTTATTTTACTTTATTTTATTTAAATATTCCTGATAACTTGCCATAAAGTATGATTACTAAACTTATGTGATGAGGCATTTTCTCATTTTTTTTTTTTTATTCAAGTTGTCTTTTTATTCCTCGGTAGAATTCTTTTTTTCTTTTTGATTTTTTTTTTTTCACACACACACACTGTATTTTATTTTTACAAGAGATAAATAGACTGACATCAAGCATTGTACATGGATGACCACAACAAAAGCAACAATGATTGCAATTACCAAACATGAAACACACTCATACTATGTCATAATATTGACATTCAGTCCAGTAATCCTCCACTGTAGCAGCTCCTTTACTTTGCAGTGAAAATTGATTTGTATATTCTTTGCCTCTGAGTCCTTCTGGGATTTTTTTTTTTTTTAATTCAAACAGAAAGTCACAAAAATTATACTCATCCTCATCAGTTCACTCAGTTCCATGTAATTAATTTTTTTTTTTCATCTTGATCTTTTGTTAGCACTTTTATGAGTTCATCAGTTTTTCATTAGAGTTCTGAAAATGCTTATTCATTCAGTTCAGCAGTACAGTCAGTTACCAGAAACCTGTACTTGTCAGAGTCTTTTCCATGAATTTCTTGAAGATGAAACCCTTTTATAGGAACATAAAGAGAACGGCAAGAATAGAGAAAGCGAGACAGAAACGGGACTTGGAAAAGTAAATGGAGTCTGAGAAAGCTAGGTATTAGCTGTGCTAATGTCACCCAAACTCATGAAGTCATTAACGTGAGAATATTTTTTGTGAAATCAGCCAAAGAACTGAGTGTCAAACAGGAACACAGGAATGACACAGGAACTGGAGTGACACAGGAACACAGTATGTGGGTATAGGATCTGGAGGTGGAAAGACCGTGAGGAAGTGAGCTCTGGGAATTCCCAGAAATCAAGGGGAGGGGTTTGGATATAAAAGGTCCTGCCTGGATAATTATCCAGCTTTTCAGTGCCATCATAATGCAGATTGTGTTTTATAATCTTCACAGTTTTATTGTTCTCATTTTTCAGATGGTGTGCATTTTTTTTTTTTTTTTTTTGTATTAAGATAATATTCTTTACCGTGAAAAGTACCAGCTGGCAAGGAAAAAAATGCACAGGAAATATTTCTCACAGGGCATTTTACAGACTACTCATATTACTAGATGTATTTTCCTTTTTTATGTAAAAATTTAATTTAGCACCCTATGCTTACTTCCATTTCTTAATATTTCTAAATGCTTTACTGTATTTAATACTTGGCCTCTTGGTTCATTGGTGGTGGTGGTTTACTTTTTGTTTTGTTTTGTTTTAGCAAATTGAAGCCTAGCTCTTAGTACTTGGCAGTTTGATGCCAGTAAGTGGCCACATAATGTGGGAGGGATGGGAGCTTTATTTGCCTTTGACAAGCTGCTATTAGCCACCGCCAGCCCCCAAACTTATACACTCCAATTGGTTGCTTTATGTAAATTCTGCAGTTAGACACCATTCACTTGGGAATAATTAACCATATAGGTGATCAATAATAATTCATACCTCTCATTCACTGATGGATATGAGAAGCACCATTTGGTTTCCCATAGGTTAATTTAGGTCCTTGAGTCTTAAAATCCTTCATGGTTAGTTTGGAAATTAATCAAACTTCAAGGTCAGTTTCCACTTACCTTTGCTGATGGGATAGATTATTTGATTACTTGAAGCTGCTCAAAGACCTAAAAAGACTAGGTGAATTGGAGATAATAACGGTAGTGGAGGAACAATTCCTGCAGAAAAAAAAGGGCACAGTCATACATTTTTGGTTAAAAAAGTCCTTTTTTAATTTTTTAATTAAAGAAAAAAGAACAGCTATCAGAGTAAACTATTTAAAAGGAGGAAAGCCTGAACTGGCAGGGTTGTCTATCAGGTAGAGACTTGTAAGTTCGTAAATTAGCATCCACTCACCCCTATTTTTCAGTCAAGTCCACAGTCAGTACCTCTAAGATAAGATCATAAGCTTCCACAGAGAATCACGAGGACCCAGAGACCTTTTGGGGTCTCTTTCCTCTCTGAGGCCAGAGTCCCTGTGTGCTCATGGGAGGTGACATGAAGGGTCTGCGAGGCTGGGGAGGAAGAATCTTGCTTCCTTTATCTCACCTTTACCTGATTCGACATAAAACCACAGCTGGTACTCCCACAACCCGGCAGCAAACTTCACAGTCTCCGGGATTTGTCCTCCTTATTCCTCAGTGGTTTATAATAGTTTGACCTCAGACTGTACTGATACTCTGAATAACATATGTTGGTTTGTCTGTCTTCAAAGTTGAGTTCCAAGTGGCAGACATGTGTACACACATCCTAGCATCTTGTGGAAAGAAGACCTAGAAGCTGAGGAGCAAGTGTGTGAATGGGGCAAAAATTGAACCAAACCTCAGTACTTTGACTTCATTTTCTCTCTACACTGAGTCTTACTCAGAATGCTCCCTGATCCCTCTGTGCAGATAGGTCAGTGGGGAGAGGAGAAGTCCCGTTTCTGGTCCTCCAGACATAGTCAAGCATGCCTGAGTCCTACAGTGACACAGTTATTATCGCTTTTCATCATGCATTTAGTGTTTCATTCAATTCTTCATGGCATATTTATTGAGCACTTACTATGTGTCAGGCACCATGGAAGGTACAAGGATATAGCTAATGTCAAAGAGGATAAAGCACCTGCCCTAGCAGAGTTGCCATTCTGTGAGGAGACAGACAATTAAAAAGTGTGCAAATAAACAGCCCCAAATACTTAAACTTGTAATAAAGGATAGGAAGGAAATAAATAGGGTTCTAAGGTAAAGAACATCTTGGGCAGGTAGAGGGTCAGAAAAAGCCTCTCTGAAGAGGGGATAATAAAGCTGATACCCAAAGGATTTTTTAAAAAAAGAGCCAGCCACACTATTCCAATAAATTTTAGTAGTAGAATGCTTTTTTAAAAAAATGAAGTAATTAGTGGAATATCACTCAAAAGTAAGTAAAATGGACTTCTCTGATAGAAGCTAGCGAGTGTTGTGGCTCTACTAACTCAGCCTCTCTCTTAACCATCCTCCATCCCCAAGGAGACCTTAGATATTCTCAGGGATGAGTTATTGACTCGTGTCAGTAAACAGTCCTCAGAACAAGACCCAGGGCTCTGTGGAACATAGTTTGAAAACCATTGGCCTGGGTGTGGCCAATGGCAATTGCTTCATGTGGTCCTGCCCTGTCAATCAGACACGAAGATGTGTACCTCTAACTCAGCAGAGTAAACAGTGTGTCAGCTCTGACACAGATTTCAGACTTTCCCCTTTATGTCCTAAAATTTCAAAGCACCACAAACCGTGTGTCCGCTCTGTTATTTGTCTAAAGCTTCAGTGATCTATACCCTCGCTGGAAGGCTGTGCACACTTGAATTAACATTAGATCATTAATGAGAATAACGAATGCCTCTTAGGTGAATTTAATGAGAGTGAGAGCTTGGATTAAGTGTTGAGAGGATAAGCGTTCCACTTGGACATCTCATCTTGAGAAGGCTTCTTTTACCTCTGCCTTTTGTCCATTCATCCCTATTTTGTACTATGTGGGGCAAACATAGGCAGTTTATACTTTTGAGTAGTCAACGTTTTTTATTTTTCTTATTTTAATTCCATTGAAATAATTCAAAGAATGAACTACTTCAAAAAGTAAAGTACTTAATTTAGGCTGCTTGTGATTATTGTTAGTTATGTAAGGGTATCCGAGCATAATTGAAAAAATAATCAAATCACTCCCACTATGGTGTGGGAAGAGCATTTGCATATGTGAAATATCTAGCCAGTTATTGTACACTACCATTTAAATAGTGACCTACAGGACAAACTTCCAGATTTTTCTTATATAGTTGAACTGTATTTCATTTGTACTGGAAAATTTTTTAAGTCATGAATGATTCAGGTCCATCCACTACAGGATAACTAAGGATGCATGAATCAAATTTTCTTTTTAGGATCACTGGAATTTAAATAAGACAGAGTGCTTTGGTAAACCTATTATATAAAGATCATAAAAACATCATCTTTCAAATGTCATAAAGAGCTAATGTTCCCCTGATGAAATCCAAATAAATGTAAGCTATTTCCAGCTTTGATCTCTGCTTTAATTTTACTAGATCTCCATTTTAACAGCCTGTACCTAGCATTTTAAGGACCAAGTTGCTAGTCACTATATCAAATGTGCAACATAAAAGAGAATGCAGTGAACTGAACACTATCCTACTTGATAAATACTCAAGGTCAGGTAGACTTGGGAAGGGAAAGTGGTATAGAGAAGGTTGGTAGAGAGTAGTAGGGGAAAAAAAATCCAGATCTTCAAGAAGTAGGAGAAGCCAGGAATATAGATTTATCCCAGCTCATCTCTTGATTTATATCATGTCTATCCTAGTCAATTAAATTCAGCAGTTAGAGAGAAGTCAGAGTGCCTGAGTTCCCATCCCAACTTCTTCAGTATTTAAAAGTTCTATGACCTTGGGGAAATTTTCTTAATTTATTTGAGCCTCTTTTTTTTTTATTATCTAAATGAGATTTAGACAATCTACTTCACAACATTTTTGTGAGATTTAAATGACATCCTTCTACATAAAGCACATAACACCACAGAATAAACTATCTTAATAAATGCCTGTTATTATTACAAAACAAACTATCGTTGAGGACTCTCACATGCCATCACTAAAAGAGGTTCTAGAGACAAAAATATGGGTAAAAGAGTCTACGTTTTCAAAGGGTTAACAATTTCAAAGCCTCTGGTCCAGTACATACTAGGGTGGACTAACAGAGGTATCCGAACCTGTGCCAAAACCCTTTTGGGAGATTCATGCCCTTTCCCCCCATCCAGGGGCCCAGGAAGGCAGAATCCCCTGGGTTTACTGTCACTCAGGTGCGTGCCACTCTGTCCCAGGCTTCATTTGATCAGAAGTGACCTAGCAGCTGAATAGCAGCTTTACTGGCAACATTCTCTTCCTCGTCAGGTAGACTGACTGCTGTTTCTTTCACCAGGAGTTTACTATCCTCTAGATATTCAGAAATTTTCCTAGGGATGGAAGCTCATAGGGAAGTAAATTGAGCACTTTTTTATGGTCTGGATGGGTGGGCAGATGTGGAAGACACGGAATGTGACGTCATCTTTTCTATTCTCCTTCCTATTTATTCTCTCCAATTTCCTTCTAAAGAGGGTATTTCAAAAAAAAAAAAAAAGAGGGTATTTCATAGACACTGAGAAAACCTTGGCCACCCTGGCTTTTGTTATAAAGATGGTTTATAACAAAACCATCTGGAGGCAGCTGGAGGTCTTAGAGCTTGGCTCACAGTTCAGTGTAGAGTTAAAATTTCATGGGATACTTTACTATAATATTCAGTAATTCTATGTTACCTATAACCAATGACTTGAATAGGTCCTAAACTTAATTTTTAAACTTTTTTTTTGAATTAAAGAATACAATGTTGAAAAAAAAGACCAACTGTCCTTTAGGCCTTCTTTCAACTTTCTGAACAAAGACCCCGCCTAACAGAATGTTTACTGCCTTATTCTATGTATAGGCTCATCTCAACCTTAGAAATGTTTGAATAAGTTTGACTAAGCAAATGGGAGGGGACTGAGTGACAACCAAAACTCTACCATCCTTTCCCTTTACCATGATGCTGCCCTTAAACCCAGGAGGGCCTGCAGCCCCTCCCAAGGGCACCCACTCTCTGTGACCTCTCATCCCGCAGGCCACTGGGACTCAATCACACCTGGCCTTGTGCAGCTTTCCCCTTTCTCTTCTTTATGCCAATGCAGACACGGAAATCAGCCCTTTCCTTGTCTCCACCAAAAAATCAGTCACCCAAGATATTTTGAGTATAGCAGATTTTACTAGAGATTTAGGATACAAATGTGGTTTGTGCTACAGAAATGCAAAAAAATAAAATTGATTATAGTCTTCCCATTTTAAAAATATTTCTTGGCCCTTTACACAAAATGAGCTCTAGGCTGTGGATGTCTCTCCCCTCCCCCTCCTCCTCCCCTCCCCCCTCTTCCTTCTTCCTCTTTTTCTTCTTCTTCTTCTCTCCCCTTATATCCTAACCCTAAAAAGATAGAGACTACTCTGCCACATATTAATCTGACAGATATGAATTTCTCACATCCTACTAGCAAAGTAGTCTTTTGTCCTTTGAATATTTAACTCTCACAATGTGCTCTGCTAACAATAGACCATCAACACTAGAGGGGAAGAGAGTAGTGTAAAGATTTATTTCTCTTCTGATATGAATTATGCCATCCTTCCCTTGGAAAGTGGAAACATCTCTAGTCAGCTTGGATTTTTAATAATATTTCCCACCCCACTTTTTAACACTTAGTACTAGGTCGCTGTTATGTTCATCTAATCTTGAGCCTCAAGAAATTGTCAATTCATTTATGGATTTTACAGTTGGTTATCTTTGGTGTGGGGTAGTTTAAAAAAAAAAAAAACAGCTATGTTTACTCCCAAATATATATGATCCCAGATCAGTTTTCCTTTTTAGTAGACATACTAGAGTCAGGTTCTAGGTCCCCCGCACGCTGGACATCTGATCTCGGATACATTACCTGCAAGACAACAATAGCCCACAGGGTTGTCGTGCGGATTAAATGACATAACACAGCCAGGTGGTGTAGGTACTCAACACATGAACAGAGGAGTTACACGCAGGTCTTCAGAGTTGTGGTCTACATTATGCTGTGCAGTAGCCTGGCTGCTAGCCCCTGGTGTCCTCAGCCTCCAAACACAAACAGCTATACCAACAGCCTCCATGTTAGCAGAGGAGCCTTAGGAATCTTCTGGAAAATGACTCCCACTCATTCAGCAGACCCACAACTCCTCTGCACTAAAAAAAAAAAAAAAGAGATACAATTAAGTGGGGCATTCAGTTCCCCTAGGAGCAGGGTCTTTCTTACAGAAATTTCCACTGTTTTCGGACTTCAGAATAATTCTTATTAATTAATTGCCTGAGAATCTTTCACATTGACTCATTTCCTCAGAAACAAGCAAACAAAACCAGGACCTCCCAGCCCCCTTACTACACCTACCTCACAGCAGGGTGGCACTATTCCCCATTTGACCCTTGTTCCCTAACTCCCACTCTCCCAGTGAGAAACCCATCCCCCTCACCAACCCCCAACTCACATTTAGGTGGCCTGTTATACTGAGAAGCTCCCAAAGGAACACGGAGGCTGGCCTCCAGTACCCCGGGAGCACATGCCAGGTGAGCACAGATGCCTTATTAGGTCGGAGCTCGGAATCCCTGACCTAGCTAAACAGAATTACATAATTTTTCGTTAATTTACTAGGAAAATGTATCAGCAAAGCTCATTAATTTCTAACATTAAATTCACAGGGGAACACATTTATGGCACAGTTTTTCCATGAATTTCTAATGGCCTCTGTTACTTGTTTCAGCAGAGATACAGGACCAGGTGGCAAGTAAGCAACTTTGTAGAAACAACAGGACTGGGATATGATTCCCTATGAAATCCAACTAGAAATTCCCAGGAACTCATACCCTTTATTCTTCTCTGTAGGAGCCTGACAAACACTTGACTTAAAACTTGCACACATGACTTTCCTTTTGTCATTTAAACATTTCAGAGTTTTAAAGAAAAAACTATAAATCACGCTAGGTATAGGGAATCCAAAAGACCTAAGTATGTCTCTTCCAACATTCTACATGAGAATGATTTGGATTTGAAAACAAAAGCTGAAGACGAAGTTCTCACTCATAAAGAGATGAATGGTCAATGTGCTAAATTTCATCTCCAGTAAATATGAGAGAAAAGTATTTGTACTGGCATTGCTTTTGGGGAATTAGGCTAAATAACTTAAATAGTTGAGACTGTGAAGGTTAAAGTGAGAGGCTCATGGGAGCTTACAGAATCCCTAAATTTGAGGGGCTTTTAATATAATACTAAAATCATGATCAATATCATTTATTGAGCATTACTGTGTGGTAGGTGATTATGAAAACTACCTTTAATCCTCACAATAGCCCTGCAAGATAGAAATGGCTGTTGAGCTATGAATACCCTACCAGAGTTAAAAAGCCCAATTTTGGAAGCCAGGTCTCTGATTTCAAAGCCCAAGATTGTTTTAAGTGGGGCACTTGGATTCTTAAAGCATATTTACCACTCTGACCTGTCACCTATTTATGGTTGAGAATTCTGACTTCCATTTTTATTTGAATAATATTGAAGACAGACATATGTCAGATCTTTCCACTCCTTTCTATTTAGAGAAATTGGTATTTTTGTCTTTAAAATTCTAAATTGTTTAAATGAAAACAGGAGAGTCACATACATGGCTTTTATATTAAACTTATGTGTGACGATGCAACCAGATCTTTAGAGACAGATTTTACTTTAAACCTTGTTCTATTCTGTTATTATCCCTACATGTGAACAGACAAGCCACACACACATTCCTAGGTTCTCTTTCCCGTCCTTCTCCCTGAATTAACACCACTGCTTCTCAGGTTCTGAGCTGGGCTCCCCTCTTAGTCCTGGCTTCTTGGATAAATTGGCTCAAGGAACATCTCTCCAAACAGCTCTTTCTTCACTGTATCCCCAAGGGACACAACTGTGCAAAGAATGGGGCTCAGGATGGCTATAAAGTGCTGAGTCCTGAAGAAATTAGCCATGAGTTCAACTACGGTAACCAGCTCAATGCAGGACTCTTGACCACTGCCCTGAGAAGTGAAAGATGGGTCCCAGACCCACCTGTCTTTTTGCTGGATGATGCTTGAGGGCAAGAACTACATACGCTTCATGCTTTCATCCTCTGAGCCCAGCACAGTGGGCCATGTTAGATGCCCCATGTATGCTTGCATAAAAGATGAAAAAATCTGTCCTTCTCATGTTTGAGCCTCTAGGCCTATATTGTGACATGTTTGATCCTTTTCACTAAACTAAGAAACCTACAAATAATTGTGGAAAAATTTATGTTTGCTTCATGCAATGTAGACACAGGCTAAAATTACACACACACACACACACACACACACACACACACACACTTTATAATATCCTTTATACATACTATATATCTTTCATATATATCATATATCTCCTTTATGTGTATATATGTATATATATCCTATATACCTATATTCTTTATATATAACATATATGGATCCTTTATATATGTCATATATTATGTTTCTTAATAAGTTCATGGTACATTGAATTATTTTAGATGAGCTAATAAACTGTAAAGTGTTGTGAAGTTTTTAAGAAATAGAGCTGTTATGATATGAAGATTTACCCTCAGTTTAGCTTTTTTATATTAAATAGTACAATAGAGGTAAATTACCTATCACAATACTCAGCATAGTATAGGCATCCAACAGATATTTGTTGAATTTTAATAAGTTAAAATAGAAGCATCTGCAATTCAAAACTTGAATGTCCTTTAAGATAACAGACATTTAACATCAAATGTCTGAAAAACAATGCAAACATCTTGTTCCAAAATTAAAGTGGTAATTCCAATTATGTCCATCAAATTTTCCTTTACAATTTATTCCTTGAGCATGTTAGTAAACATCTGATATTTGTTCTTTTTTCAGTTGAGAGGATATTTGTTCAATGATGTAAAAAAACCAAATGGTGAACTCTTTACTGAGTTTACTTTGGCTTGTCAGTTGATGCTAGACTCAAAAGAAGAGGAAAGATCCCTGAACCATAAGAAATGATTTTATTTGACCAAAAGGTGGCAAATGAGGTCATGTGGAGGGGAAGGTTGTATTTCATAGGGATGTTATGGTTTATTTCAGTGCTTTCTTGGTTTCAAATATGACCATACCTTTTTTTATTTTTTTTTTAGTATTTTGTGAAATATATCAATTGAATTTCTCAATAGATTTAAGAAACTTTTCTTAAGTGAAGGGATAGATGATCAATAGCTATTAGATTGTGAGTACGAGTTCAGAAATATAGGAAAGGCATTCTTAGCCAAGAAGGCCAATGTCATGCGTGTTGGGAGGTGGGGGTGAGGCATGACAGATGAGGGCCATGACGCTACTGCTACTCGAAAAAAAAAAAAATTATTGCTGCTGTCATCAGAAGTAGATTAGGCTGAATTGTTTAATGTGCGAGTTACTTAAGGTCTATCAGCGTATCAGATAGAGTTGACTTTGAATCTCAGTTCTGCAGCTCCGACCTATGATCTTGGGCAGATTATTTAATCTGCTCAGTTTCATTTTCCTAATCTGTGAAGTGGGAATCACAATTATATCTAATTAATTGAGTTTTGTGAGAATTAAATGAAACGGCTCAAAGCTTCCCTAGTGGGAGTGGCTTTGTTAGAAAAATGACGAATGCAACCCTGGCTTTGGTATTGGGTTTAGGAATGGGTTCCGTTTGCAATACCAAGCGAGGCTGAAGAGAGGGCTACACACTCCGTGGAGAAGCAGCAGGAGAAAGGCCAGACCAGGCGGGTCGGGGACCAGGAAAGAGACATGTCTGCTGGATCCTCTTTCCCTCAATCTCCATATAAGTTCATTCATCAGCTTTTATTGGATCTTTATATTGGAATATATTCTGAATCTGATCTTCTCACCATTCCACTTACTCCACCAAAGTCAAGGGCAACATTAGCCATGGAAATGAAAAATAAGAGAAGTGAGATCTCCACATGACTGTAGAAAAAAAAAACAACAAAGCTCCCTTCTGAGGAAACAACTACTGGAATCGCATTGGGGGACACAGAATGACCATCTAACTTCTTGAGCTCCCGTTGTATCCTGGATGATGGTAAACAGTACTGCAATTCTCTGGGCTGCTTGGCTGGGCAGCTTCTGAGGGTGCATCCTTTCCTCCTTAATTCATGATGTCCCTGTAGACTGTGTCTCCACTCACTGAGAGGTAACCTGATGGTGCCTTGCCTATGTTCTTTGCAACATGAAAGAACCACCGAGAACACGGGTAGTATGCTGCTCTCCCAGGGCTCTGTTACAATATAAATTGTATTCAGATTCCCTAATAGGAAACTGACAAAACATGACCATAACGCAGGCCACCCTTTAGTTATTCCCATAATGTCGTGAAGGGTATGCAAATACCCTCCTTTACTGAAAGGCAACCCTCAAGGATAAGTACAAAGTACAGAGGAAGGGGTAAAATTATCTCGCGGGTGGTTCTTTTGTTTCGTTGTGGATTTTGTGTGGAGTCACCTGGCAGCCATACAGTCACCCCCAGGAGGTACTCGCCCTGTGAGTATCTTCTCTGTCTGCTGCCCCCTCTCTTCTCCCTGGGCAGTGCTCTCAGTCTTTTAAGCCATTCTCCTGCTCTCAGGGCCCTCAATATCTGCTAACCGGTTCTTCCAAGTTTCCTACAGGGGTCTGTTGGGTTGGTCTCCTCGGGGCTCAGGACTCGTTGGGGGAAACCTTTAGTTTCTCCCAAGGAAACATAGCAAAGAGGATTTTTTTTCCCCCAATTGACACTGACCACTTTCTGGGTGTCATTATGCTGGCAGGGTCGCTTTTGCTGTTTTTACCAATGACAGGCAGGGGTGGGATTAGAAAAGAAGAGGGTGGGGGGAAAAAAATCCCATCCTGTCACACATGTATGAGAAGACACTGCCACGGTTACATTTTTCTAGGTCACAGTTAATAAACACTGACAAATTGCCTATGAGCATATTATTCCTGTTAGGCTGAGATATGAATATTGGATTTTAGTTTCTCTGTTTTTAATGTTTGGAGGAGCCTGCATTCATCACAGGAGGCACAGGAGATGAAGACTGCAGGTAGAGGCACAGTGCCTGTAATAGCTTACTCTGTAGGTTTAATAATATATTCTTTCCCAAGCAGTATTTGCTTCGTGCACCTATACTAGACACCCACGGAGTGACTGTCTAATTTACAAAACCTGCAATGAGGGTGAATGGCAGTTAGCAGTAGGCAAGGGAGTCTAGACTCCAGAATCACAATTAAGTAAAAGAGCATCACCAATATTTGTCATCACACATTGAGCCTTCACTTTGGGAAAAGAGCAAAATACCCAACACATTGTCATAATCACCAGCAGCAATTAACATTTCTGTGAGCCTGTTTTTCCCAACACCTAAATTCTCCCAGTTCACAAAGACCTCGTTTGCTGTCCTCTCATAAACACTGAATTCCTTTTTCAGGCCAGAGAATACAATTTGTACCTTTATGCAGTGCCCTACAAAATCAGGGAGCAGTTGACCTACAGCCCCTGGCTTGGAACTGGAGCTTTTAAACTGCTCCAGTCATAGTGGTTAGAGAGATACGGAGAGAGAGGACTGAACTTTAGCTGAGATTCCCCCCTGGGTGTATCTGCAAAAGCTCTCAAGGGCCACCACGTGAGGGTCTTATAGCAGCTGGAATTTACTGACATAGAAAGTTAAATCCTCGGAGCTTTCTGTATCACACTAATGAAGCCACACAAGAGCCATGCCAGTTAAATTACCCCTTTCTGAGAAGTTCCAGGCACCCCAATGAAGGATCCTGAGTCTTCCTTGGACGATCCCAGGATGATGGCTGGCCAACTCAGTCATATCCTCTCTCTTAGGGAGTTTGAACACAGAACCATAAAGAAAATGACCCAGAGCAGAGTACTGTACAAAGTAATATACATACATAGCTTTAATAAACAAAAAATAACTGGATCCCCTAAGCAAAAAGGATTTATTGGAAGGATACTGGGGCTCCAGGATTGATTGGAGACTATTGACCAGGCAAGACCCAAGGATCTCTGGAAGACCGGAGAGCGGGAGCCACAGAAGAGTCATGCATCAGGAAAAGAGTGTCTCTGAGGTGTTGTGCTATAGCAGCCATGAAATGACCTCCAGTCATCTCTTACATCACTGAATGGCTTGCTCCAAGATTCAAGAACCTCAGGGCTGACTCTACATCAAATGCTCACTCCCTGGCTGCCCAGGTAGGAAACTGGACAGGCTGGCCCCAGTAGCCTTTGCAGCAGGAATTGGCTGCTGCCTCCCTCAGTGATCATACACAATGGAAGATTACTTCCAAAGGGAGGTCACGGTGCCATTTAGAAGAGAGGATTGGAACACCAGTTCTGTCAAATGAGGACCACCCTCACTTTCTGCTGCCTAACAAATGTTCATGGCAGTATCATTCATAATAGCCAAAAGCTGGAAACAAACTATATGACCATCAACTGATGATGGATAATCAAATGTGGTATATACATACAGTGGCATAGTATTTGGAGATAAAAAGGGATGAGGTACTAGTATATGCTACAACATGACCCTTGAAAATAGTATGCTCTTACCATAAAGAAGCCAGACACAAAACACCACCTATATGACTCCATTTGCATAAAATATCCAGAATATACAAATCTGTAGACAGAAAGTAGATTAGTGTCTACTTTCTGTCTCCTAGGGCTAGGGATGGTGGTAGGATTTGGGGGTGATAGATTAAGTGTAGAGGCTTCTTTTTGCAGGGTGATGAAATGTTCTAAAATTGTTTGTGGTGATGGATGCACAACTATGTAAAACCATTGACTTATATACTTTAAATGAGTGAGTTATATCTCCCACCTGTAACTAAAAAATGAATAATATTCTTTTTGCTCCAATTATGGAAGGTAAATATTTCAACTATACACTAAGTTGAGGAATAATCACTGAATGGGTTTGAAATCCCAACTGTGTTTTTCATGAAGCAGATTTTAGTCAAATTTTATCACCTGCCCCATAAACTCCACTTAGGTGGCAAACAGTGTTGTTATGTTCTGAATCCCTTGAAATTAGTGTTTATTCAGAAACAATGTCCAAAGTTCCATACAGTTTTAGGGTTTATCATATTCCCCAATATACATATTTCCTGGACAATGAACATAGGTCTCTTTTGAGAAAATCTAGAATTTCCCCTCAAATTCTACGCACCCCCCCCCCCCAAAAAAAACCAAACAAACAGAGTAAGATGGTGAACAGATCAGAGTACCTCGCAGGGTTATCACAAAGTCCATGCTCAGGGGTACTCAGCCTCCCCTTCAGTTTAAAGATTGAATTTGTACATTGAGAGGTTGTAAATCTCTGTTAAGGTGGCTTAATTTAAGAGTGTATTTTTGTTACTTTTATTTGACAAATCAGGGAAAGCCGTAGAGGGCTAGCCATCTCTCTATGCCCCAGGGATCCCACGAACAAGTAACCACCACCAAAACTCTTCTCAGGTCAGAAGACTCAAGTTGCCCCCTCAGCTCTGCTGCCAATTATGGAGAAAGTGAAAGGTGACTACTGCTCCTCCAAATCCTTCCACCATCTTCCTTCTCCCCTCTGCAGTCAGGAATCGTATTTCACTCAGCCAACAGGGAACACTTCTCAAACTCAAGCTTTTGGAAAAAGGAGCACGTCTTGGACTTCTTGAGGATATAGTTAGGGGTTTACGATAGAGTCACTCCAGCATTCTTATCCTCTAATGGCCTTGTTTTTAATCAGGTCTGTTGAGATACAATTTACATAGAATAATCATCACCTATTTTAAGTGTGTAGTTTCACGAGTTTTGACAAACACATAAAGCCATGTGTATTAGTTTCTTAGGGCTGCCATAACAAACTACCACCATATATATATATATATATATATATATATATATATATATATATATATATATACTGTGTGTATATATATATATATATATATTTCATATATGTCATATATGCTAATTACATATATCTTTATGTTGAGTGAAAGAATTAGGTGTTATACAGACAGCCTTGTGTTTGATTTCTTTTACTCAACATAATAATTTTGATATTCATTTGTAGATTTTGGCATAGCGATAGATTGTCCCTTTTTTATTGCTGAGTAGAGGGATATACCACGAATTATCTATACATTCAATTCTTGATGGACATTTAGGTGGTTTCCAATTTTGAATTGTTATAAATAAAGCAGCTATGAACATTTGTGAACAAATCTTGTGTGGGCATAAGATTTCTCTTGGGTAAATGTCTGGAGTGAAATTGCTGGGTCATAGAGGAAGGGTATGATTAACTTTATAGGAAATTGTCAAACTGATTTCCAAAGTGGTTGTGCCATTTTGAATTTCTATCAGCAATGTATGAGAGTTCCAGTTGCTCCTCATCAGCACCTGACGTTGCCACTTTTAAAAAATTCTAACTATTCTAATGAATGTGTAGTTTTATCACATTGTGGTTTTAATTTGCATTGCCCTAATGACTAATGGTGTTGAATAACTTTTCATGTGCTCTTTTGCCAGTGCTATATCTTTGCTAAAATGGGTTTGCCCATTTTTATCCAGTTGCTTTTTTATTATTATTGAATTTTAAGATATATTTATGTATCTAGGATACAAGTCCTTTATCAGATATAAATTTTGCAAATATTTTCCCTAATATCCGCTTTTTATTAACAGTCTCTTTAAAAAAGCAAAGGTTTCCATTTTGATGAAGACCAATTTATCCATTATTTGTTTTATAGTTTATACTTTTAATTTCCTATCTAAGAAAGGTAACGAAGAATCTATGTTTTGTTCTAAAAGTTTGATAGTTGTAATTGTTACATTTAGGACTATGATCCATTTTGAGTTAATTTTTGTATATGATATGAGGTAAAGGTCAGGGTTTATCTTTTATTTTTTTTATTTCTGATGCTCTTCATTTTATCACATCAATTCAAAGTTCTACCTAGTAACATTTTGTTTCAGCCTGAAGAACTTTACTTAACATTTTTGCTTAACATTTCTTAAAAAGCAAGGCTGCTGGCAATAAATTATCTCATCTTTTGTTTGTCTAGAATGGACTTGATTTAGCACATATTTCAAAGTCATTTTTATTAGATATAGAATTGTCAGTTAATAATGTATTTCAACTCAAAAGACATTATAGTCTCTGGATAACATAATTTCTGATGAAAAATCTGCTGTAAATCTTTTCTTTGTTTTACTGTATATAGTGTCATGTTTTTCTGGTTGCTTTAAATATTTTCTCTTTATCAGTGCTTTTCAAAGTTTGATAGTAATGTGCCTTGGTGTGATTTTCTTAATATTTCTTTTTTTTGGGGGTATTTATAAAGCTTTTCGTAATGTAGGTTTATAATTTATGCCAAATTTTACAAGTTTTTACCTGTTATTTCTTCAAGTGTTTTCTATCTCAACTTTTCAGTCTCTTCCTCTTTCTCTCTCTCTCTCATCCACTTGCACATTTGTTAGACTGACAATGTCTCACAGTTCAGTGAGTCTATTCATTTTTTCCACTGTGCTGCTTCACTTTGGATAATTGTTATTGCTTCATCAGATTCACTGGTCACTCCTTTGCAGTATCTAATCTGCTATTCTAGTGTATTTTTCATTTTATATATTTTAGCTAAATCTTTAGAAGTTCCATGTGGGCCTTTTGAAAATCTTCAGTTTTTCTTATCATCATATTATATTTTCCTTTACATTATTGAGCATATTGATAGTATTTGTAATTGGCGTTAATTACAAATTATCATACCATTTCCCTCATTTTCTTATATTATTTTTTCACCTGCTTATAGGTCATATTTTCCTGCTTTCTTTCATGCCTGATAATTTTTTAATGCTAGATATTGTGAAATTTATGTTGTTTTGTGGTGAATCTTATTGTATTCCTTTAAGCAATGTTGAATTTCTGGCAGGCAGTAAAGTTACTTGCAAGTCAATGTAATCATTTCAAGGT
The DNA here is from genome assembly GCF_965194805.1 of Balaenoptera borealis. Taxonomy (NCBI): domain Eukaryota; kingdom Metazoa; phylum Chordata; class Mammalia; order Artiodactyla; family Balaenopteridae; genus Balaenoptera; species Balaenoptera borealis. The sequence goes on from NC_138877.1 coordinate 11,637,377, forward strand.
TTCCTTCCAAGCTTTGTTAGGTTGGACCCAGAGCAGCCTTTATGCTAGGTATAATTGAGCCCAACTACTAAGGTGAGAACTTTCTGAGGATTCTACCAAGTTCCCCATGTACTATGAGGTCTCTCCAGTCTGGCTACAGGGGCGAAAAATCTGTGTGAACGTGGGGAATTATTCAACCTGTAACTTGTGGAGCTTCTTTTTTCAACCTTATAGATATTCATCCCATGCTCGCATAGATAAACTTTTGCTAAAAGATTCAAGGACATCCCCTACAGATCTTTGTAGTCTTCCCTGTGTACAGCTTTCTTTTCTTCAATATTCTATCCCATAAATTCTAAGAAAATCAGCTTCTTTGAGTTCCAAACTCTCTGTCTTAATTCAGAAAGACCACTGGGCTCTGCACGCCACATCAGACAATGCTTGATGCACTGAATACTTATAGTGAACAAGCAGAAAAGTGTCCTAGTCCTTGTGGCACTTGCATTCTAATGTTTTACAAGAAAAAGAAATTTACTGGCAAGAAATCTCTAAGAAACACAGAAAAAAATACAGGCATACCTCATTTTATTGCTCTTCACTTTATTGCACTTTGCAGCTTTTTTGGTTTGTTTGTTTTGTTTTTGTTTTTTTTTTTTACAAATTGCAGGTGTGTGGTAACCCTGCATCAAGCATTTTCCCAACAGTACTACTTTTTAAATTAAGGTATGTACGTTGTTTTTATAGACATAATGCCATTGAACACTTAACAGACTGTACTGCAGTATAAACATAACTTTTTATGCACTGGGAAACAAAAAAAAAATCATGCGACTTGCTTTATTGCGATCTTCACTATATTGCAGTGATCTGGACCTGAATCTGCAATATCTCTGAGGGATGCCTGTATGAGAGATGTATAGGAAATGCAGAGAGTCAGCAAAATAAATAGGAACCAGGGTCATGCACAGAAACAATATGTACTGTACATGCTACTGTTGCTGAGATGAATAAGCCCTCTCACCATTTTCAAATTCTTGCATCATGTGCTCAAGATTTGAAGTTCTAGAAGAAATAATCATATTGGCAAAATCTAAGATAGTTCTCAGCCCAAGTCCTAGAAGGAAGGGAGAGGGAACTTCAGGGACCCTAAATTTTTGCTGTGGAAGTGAGGCATTGTCTCTACTGAGATGGCACATGATTTGAGGATTTCTTATGAGGGGGATTTGGTGTGAATAGGAAGGAGGGCAGTGGTGAGAGGCTGGACAGTCAGAAAATGACAAAAATCCTCTAGAGCTGCATGGAAGAGTTGAGACCCATGGAGATGGTAGCAGTAAAAAACAAAAATAAAATAGAAGCTGAGTTCAAGAATTAGAAAAAAAAGAATAAAGGTTATTTATTCATTAGCAGCGACAAAATATACATCAAGGAGAGGAGAGCTGAGTTCTGAGCAACTAGGGTGGCCATTCAGTCACCAGCACTCTTGCAGGCTAACTAGAGATACTGCTGTGTTCTGGACGGCAATGACTCATGTTCCAATTGCTCACGAGGACTGGATTTATGGCAGACACGATAATTTTCTCTCCCTTTTTATTCCCATATGCATTTACAATGAACTCATCATTAAACAAAGAAACCAAGTGTGTCTGTTCTTGATATCTGAAAGAACAGACCAAACCCCACTCTGCTAAGTAATGAGGAAGTTATGCCAGGGCCAGAAATGCTGGAAGTTCTCCAAGCTGTGTAGATTCCTTGGTCCCAGTGACTGGGGAATCCCATCTATAATCTCACACAGAACCTCCAAATCTTTCCCACCTACACCGGGCTTTCTGTTCTGGGACTTTATTTTAAGAGATGTGACAGAAGAATCAATGGTTTGACTACTGTGTCCACCTGTGACGCCTCATCAGGTATGATTCACTCAAAATAAGTCCCTGGGCATGGAAGATTTTTGCTCTGATGTTTAGAGAAATTATTTGTCCCACTTTGATTTTTCCAAATGCAGACTACTTTTGTTGTCTCAGAGGGTTAGTCACAATGGAAGTTCTCTCCAGAGAACAAACTCTCCTTAAACACATTAGGCTGTGAATTGGGAGTTGTAAAGTGGAGAGAACAATTAAAATCAATGACAACATTTAGCTTCCTGCCAAGAGTAGCTTGCCCAGTTAACGGACTGCACTCAGATGCCTGCATGTACGAGAACACCCCGGGCTAGCTGGCTGCTCAGCTGGGGGACACGCTAATTGCTTTTATTAATGAGGAGAGCTCCCTTTTCTCCACTGATGTTTCTTGAACTTCCATCTCATGCTTGGTTGGTGAAGCATCACTACTACAAGCCAAACCAAAGTTACAATATTTTTGTACTAATCGAAATCAGCAAAGCATATTTTGCAGGAGGAAACAGGAAAAAAAAAGTTATATTTAATTCCTAAATGGTTCTTTAAAATGATGAGCATTTTAGAGTGTAAAATCAAGTTATTATCAAATGAATTTCAACCAGCTACAACATGTTGCCCCAAGTGCTACATGTGAGTATTGGGGGTTGGATACTAGCTTTGAAGTAGAGCACTGGATTTGGAGTCCAAAAACCAGGGTTCCTGTACCAGTTGCTCAGGGACTCCCAGAGTATCACTTGATGTTACTGGACTTCAGCCTCTTTCTTTGTGAAAAAGGGATGATCCAGGACCACACTGTCTCACAGCCCTGGGACTGGGGTCCAGTGAGACACTGCATGTGTATAAGGTGTTAGGCAAATACAAGAGACTGTCATCTGAAATAGTGGGTCTCACATACATTCACTATGTTTATCCCACCAGAAGAGGCTAAACTACCCATCAGTGAGGACATACTGATCTCTTAGCACAACCCAACACTGTGGTGGATGAAAGGGTCAGTTCATGTCTCTGCTCTTACCTCTGTCAATTGCTCATTCTTCAGAAAGCCCAGTAGTTTTGTTAATAGAGCCATGGACAGTTAGAAAGAAAGACACTCACTTATTCCAAGACCCAGCACGACCCAGAATTAAAAGGATTATTTTGAGGGGGATTCTTGTCCTCCTGACAATATTTTCCCTTCAAAAGAAAATTTCTTCTCCCGCCATTTGGATAATAATACAAGAAAAGAAAGCATTGTGTCTGGGAAAATATTGCATATATGGGAGAAGGTGACAAGGAGGGAATAGAACAATACAATGAACAGGAAAATAGGTAAAAGACTATAAAAGGAGAGAGTGCTGGGGTATGGAGAACAAATAATTAACAACAAAGAAGATATTAGCAAAGAGAGATGCTAATTTAGCAAGAGAGACCAAAAGGCATTTGAAATCAACTTAGAAAACCATATTACAAAGAGATAATTTTGAAATAGAGGTCACCCAATACACAGAGCTGTGCTGAAGTCTGTGTGTAGAAAGAGGGATGGTCTAATTGAAACTAGTTATGTAGCTTAACCTGCAGCCCTAGTGGTTTAATACCTCTGTAATCATGGATATAACTGGCACGCTTATAATGTTTTATTTATTCTTCCGGGGTCATGTTTATTACAGACTGTTTCCTCTTAGAGTTATTTATGTTCCTGTCTGTCTCCTTTACCAGAGAGTAGATTCTCGCGGACCAGTCTTCTCAATTCTGTGTTATCTGCAACTCCTAGCACAATATCTATTATGCACTAAAGTTTTAATAAACTTCTAAATTGAGTTGAATTATTTCAACTTATTATTATTCATATAATAATAATTATTATTATTTCAACTTATTATTTCAACTTATTCAAGACTTTATTATCTCCTGTGTGTGTGTGTGTGTGTGTGTGTGTGCGCGTGCGCGCACGTTCACGTGTGCGTGCCACATGCTAGGTTCTGGAGAGTCGCATTTTGGTTTTAACTTCTCTAGTTAGAGATATGACAACAATGCACTAAAATACCAGGAGGACAATTCTGATAATCTGTTCACTAAACAATGCCCAGGGAGTAATTATCTGTCTATTCTTGATGGGGTCTATCTGTCCTCATGTTTAGGGGTAAGGAGAGGAAGTGGGGATTAGAGAATTCATATCCTTGCTGGCAGGTAGAGCAGGTCGAAGGGAGTAGCATTGTGTCTAGAAAATAAATATAATACAAGCTACAATCCTCACCGCTTACAAAATGTAAAATCTATTTGGAGAAGAAGAAAAAACTGAAACAATTAAGCAGCTACTGATGGGAGCAGGCCACACATTTCTTTCCATAAGGGGAATATTTTGGCAACAAGTGATAGAAGGCATTACAACTGCTCTCCACGACGAAACTATTTCAGCTTCGCTCTCCTCTATTTTTGTTTAGTTATCCTGAGGGAAAAGTTTTAGCCCAAATCTTCCCGCTTAGTTACTCCGACCCTGTCAGTGTTTGAAAAAGTCCTCCAGCACCAGCACCGGATGATATGGCAGAAGCTGGAAGGGCCGTTAGCCTACATCAGTTGACACTGAAGGAGCAGAATTTGAAAGTAATTTATGGTCTCTCTTAATTGAGAGCAATGTACAACTTCCTGATACAAACGGTAAAGCTGCTTCTTTTCTCTTTGTCCATATGTGACAGTTTCACCCAGACTGTGAATGTGTGTAAAGACCCGTGGGTGACGGTGACAACTGTGACTTTAGATGAATAAGCCGAACACTGAAGGACCAAGCTCGTCTCACGCGCTTGGCATTTCCAGTCATGCCGTCTTTGCTTACACCAGCTCCTCAGGCTGAAGGAGGCTGCCATCTCCTATTCACTACAGAAGTTTCACTTCTCGTTATCTCTATGATAATTTTTGTTTTTTTGTTTTCTTTTTTTTTTTTTATTTAAGATTTGTTTTTTTTATTGATTGATCGATTGCTATGTTGGGTCTTCGTTTCTGTGCGAGGGCTTTCTCTAGTTGCGGCAAGTGGGGGCCGCTCTTCATCGCAGTGCGCGGGCCTCTCACTATCGCGGCCTCTCCTGCTGTGGGGCACAGGCTCCAGACGCGCAGGCTCAGTAGTTGTGGCGCACGGGCCTAGTTGCTCCGCGGCACGTGGGATCTTCCCAGACTAGGGCTCGAACCTGTGTCCCCTGCATTGGCAGGCAGACTCTCAACCACTGCGCCACCAGGGAAGCCCATAATTTTTGTGTTTTACACCTAAAAAAAAAAAAAAATCAGGAATTGTTTTTTCTTGGAGGGGAGCAATGATAAATGTAAGAAAAAAAAGATTCCTTTATTATATGAAGATGGAAAGCTATTTACAGGAGGCATTGACAACTCGGAGGATTTTAATATTTTCTTCACTTTTCTAAATCCAAATCCCTCTGGTAGTGAAACACCTAAGGATGAAAGGAAAGGGTGGCATTCTTAAACCAAGAATTACCTGTTTCCATGACTACTTTATTAAATTGGCTGTGTTCACATCCAGAGTTGCTAATGGATTGTGCTTACAGTACGAGACAAAATGGCAGTCATTGTGGAGTTGAATATTGAAAACTCATGCAGCATATTCAAGTGGTGTGAAGACTGAAGAAAGAGAGAGGGGGTGGGAGGGAGGGAGAGAGGGAGAAAAATAACTGATTTTGAAACAAAAAGACTTTGGCGTTTACATGCCCTCCTTTCCAATTTATTTAAATATGGGAACATGAAAATTTGAAGAAAGAACTAAATTCACACTGTCAACTATTTACATACAGAAGCCTTTGACATCTAGTTGTCTTTCTCTCTGTCCCAAATCTTTCCATCATAACAGTAAACATGAGACATAAGAGACTCTACAGATAGAAACTAAGAACATGAGCTTTGGAACTAGCTTAATGGGTTCAAATTGTGATCAACCTCTGATTTACCTGCTGGGTGAGTTGGGGGAAATTACCTAGTTTTCCTGTGCCCTCACTTCATTGCTCTACGCCGCAGTCGTCTGTAAATCTGGAATGTAGTAATGGTACTTACCTCATAAGGTTGTTGTAAAGATTAAGTGCATTCATACATCTAAAGCACTTAGAACAGAGACTGGCACATAGCACACGTGTTAAGTAGTCTGCAAATTTTAGACTCATAGAAGTCAAGTTGCTTGGCCAAAAGAATATGGGAGTAAAACTGTGGTACATAATATCAAATTGCACTCAAAAACAAACAAAAAAACACCCCTGTACCCATTTATATTGTTAGCAGTATTTTGCAATTGTATCTATTTCTGCAAACACTGCTGCCAATGGATGCCTGTCAATCATTTAAATTTTACCACTCTGAATCAGAACTGGTAGTTCATTGTTTTAATTGATATTTTTCTGATTACCTGTGAAGTTTATAGCATCTTTTCTTGTGTTTATCACTACTTGGATTTCTTCTTCAGTGCATTTACTGTTTATAATCTTTTTAAACAATTATTTTATTGAGTTGTTATCTTTTTGTGTTTATGGATTTGTGGCAGCTTTGTTCATTCTGAATATTAATTTGTCATCTATTACTGTATATACGTTGCAAATACTTTTTTTCTAGTCTATGGCTTGTCCTTTATTCATTAACTTATTTAAGACTTCCCTGGTGGTCCAGTGGTTGACTCCGCACTCCCACTGCAAGGGGCCCAGGTTCAATCCCTTGTCAGGGAACTAGATTCCCGCATGCTGCAACTAAAGATCCCACGTGCCACAACTAAGACCCCGTGTGGCCAAATAAATACTAAAAAAAAAAAAAAAGAGAGAGACTTATTGAGCACTTAGTGCTGAACAATGCTCTAGATACTGGAATTAGAGATGTGAGAAAGACAAAGTCCCACTCTCTTGGAGTAAATAGTTTAGTGTGGAAGATATACAATAAACAAATAGCAAGATAATGTTATATAAATGTTATAAAGAAAAATAGAGTAGGGTAATGGATATAAAATGATGTAGCATGCTGTTTTAGGGATGTCAGGGAGTTCATCTGAGGGCTGACATGAGCTGATATCTGGATGAAAAACATTCCAATCTGAGGAAACAGCATGTGCAAAGGCCCTGAGGCAGAAACATGAGGCTGTGTTTCAGAAACTGCAAGGAGACCAGTGTGGCTGGAGGACTGCAAATAAAGAGGAGGGTGGTATGACACAGACTAGAGAGACAGCCAAGGCCCAGGCAATTAAGGCCTTGTAAATTACAGTCTATGGCTTTTATTTCATTGGAGAAGGGAAGCAATTAAGGATTTTGCATTGGGGAGTGATGCAATCTGACTTCCACTTGAAAAGGATCATAAGGGCTACTGTGGAGAATAGCCTGAGAGTGTGTGTGTGTGTGTGTGTGTGTGTGTGTGTGTGTGTGTGTGTGTGTGTAAGGGGCTGCTGGGAAGAGTGGGAGCAGAGTGATCACATGGTAGGTTGCTATAGCACATAGCAGGTAATTTTGATAGCCTAGGCAAGAGATGATTGCACCAGGGTTTTGGCAATAGGAGTAGTGAGAAGTCACCAGATGAGGGATGTATTTTGAAAGTAAGGCTGACAAGAGCAACTGATGGTTTGAAAGTGGGATATGAGGAAAAAGAAAAGATAATTTCAAGGTGTTTGGCTTAAACACTAGGTGAGTGGTGGAGCCCTTTGCTGAGATGGAGAAAACTGGAGGGAAAAGAAAGGAACCTCTCTTGTACATGTTAAGGTTTGAGGAGCCTATTCAATATCTCACAGCTGCCTATGCCCTGGGTGAGGGGTCTAGAGTTCAAGGGGGAGGAGGTTGGAGGAAGTGGCATGAGTCTATGAGTCAGCAGTGCACGGATGGTATTAAAAGCCATGGAACTCTGTGGAAGTCAGTGTGGGCAGGAGAATGAGGCTGCCCAAGACCAAGTCCTAAGGTGCTCCAGTACCCATTGGGGGAAAGAACAGGGGGAGGATCCATCATGGGCCCTGAGAAGAAGTGACCAGTGGGGTGAGACAAAAACCAGGGGAATGTGGGGTCCCAGAAGCCAAGGGAAACACAGTGCCTAGTGCATAGTAAATGCTACATAAAATTAGCCGCTATTATTAATTCTGTTTGAAGCCCTATGATTCCCAGGTAGTCCCTTATGCTCTGACCTCAAATAGCGCTGAATTCCATGACAGCTTTGACCAATAGAATATGGCAGGAGCTGTGATAGATTCCAAGATCAGATCTTAAGTGATGGAGAAGTAGATCAAGTTGAGAATTTAGAAGAAATACCACATTTGGCAATGTGAGGGTCATTAGTGGCTTTGAGAAGAGAGGTTTTAGTGAAGGGAGACCCAATTCTAAATGGATTGCTCTCTAGAGAGAAGAACAAGAGGAGAAGGGTGTGTACCAGGTGAGGAATTTTGTTTTAAAGAGGAACAGAGAAATAAGGTAGTAGCCAGAGGAAGATATAAAATCAGGGGAAGTTTTTATTTTTGTAAGATACTTTTTCAGGATGATTTCCGGTGATGGCAGTGAGCCAAGAGAGAGTATAAATTAATGATGCAGGAGAGAGATAGGACAATCGTAGAAATAAAGTCCCTGGGTAGGTAAGAAGTCATCTGATCCAGTGCCCAAGTTTAGACTCTGACCGTAGAGAGGAGCACAGATCATTCATCCATTGGTAACAAAAAGCAACAGAGCAAATCTCCAGCGGCAGAGCAGGTAGGCTGGTAGATGTTTCAGTGGGAGGACAAGGCAGTTCAGTTCTGACTGATTCCCTTTGCTCAGTGAAATAAGGTCATCAGTTGAGGATGTGGAGGAAAGAGTAGATATTGGAGGTTTGTAAAGAGAGGAGAATGAATGAATTGTTAAACGTGGACAGTGTGGCAGCAGCATGAGTCTCTCCAGGAGGCCCCGAGGGGTCCTTGGAGATGTGTGGTCAAGTTAACGTCAGCATGGTGTTTTTAATTCAGCCATTGTTATGCATTTTGGTCCATCTACATTGTTTATGTTATTTGTCTTTAATCATATGTAAGATTTTTTTTCTCTTTATGTAGGCAGCTCAAATCTGCTAATTTTTCCTGTATAAATTCTGGGATTTATATATTGTCAAGAAGGTTCTACTTCCACTCTAAATTATTTTTTTTAATTTTTCACTATTTCTTCTAATATTTTCATAATGAAAATTAGCATTTTATTCCATATGGATTTTTGTATGTGTGCATGTACCTAACTTCATTTTTCTCAAAATGGATAATAATGTGTCCCAACATCATTTTTTCAAAAATCCATCCTTTTCTCTCTTAAATGCCCCACTGTTCATATGTGCACGCTAGTTTTGAACTTCCATGGTTGTTTCATTTACCATTTGTCTGCTCCTGCATTATTAATACCACATTGCTTTCATCATTATAGTATTTTTCAATATCTGATAGTAAAAGTCACCATTCAAATTTCTTTCAAAAATTTCATGGCAAAACTTGGGAGTTTTATCTTCCAGATGAAAATTACCTTCCAGATAAATCTAATTCAATACAATAATTGCCTTGTAAAACATCATCTAAAATCCTGAAGAAGTTTTGCTTGGAATTAAATTGAATTTATAGATTAATTTGGAGAGAATTAACATTTACAATCTGAGGACTTTTCATAGAGATACCTGTTATTCTCAGTATTTATTTGGGTCTTCTCTTATGTTCTTTAGAACAGTTTTATAGATATTCTTCAGTGAGGAAACTCTGTGGCATTTTCTCACTCTGACACCATAAAACAAAACTCGTCTATTATCTTCTACAAGGCACCTTGAGCAAATTAATCTCTTTGTGCCATAGTTTCCTTATCTGTTAAAAGGGGACTGTTGTGAGGAATAAATGAGTTAGTATATGTGAAGCGCTTAAAACAGTGTCTGGTGCTGCCATTATTATAACTCCTTTCAAAACCCCATAATCCTGACTAGTCCTTTGTGTTCTGACAACATCAAACCACTGCCATTCCACAAAAGAATATGTGCCTGGGACTTGCACACATTATTCCAAAGTGTCTGAAAAATGTAATTTCCACACCTTCAGCTTCTGTAATAAAAGGAGAGAACCTGCTAGGGCAGGATACTACTGACAATTTCAAAGAAATGAGAAAGATTTCTCATGTAATCATAAAAATATGTAAAAAATTATTTGGGAACTGCTCTGTAGTTATTTGTGTTTGGTACCAGTTTTTTTCCTTTAGATGTTCTACATAATCTAAAAGCCAGACAAGTTAAGTTTAAAAATATTTTAAAGGCAGAGGAAGACTTTGCAATAGATGAGTTCCCTGAGTATCAGTGTATTTATATATACAACCAATAAAGTACATCCTTTGAACCAGCCATGCAAACACATGACATTCATCTCATATTTAACATTTTAAATTATACTACATTATGCTATTTTTCATGTGCATTCAACACCGCTGCTTTTACACATAAACAGAGGTATCCATTAATCACCAGGAAGAGGAAGCCGTGCAAAAACTACTTTGGATTGCTACATTTCTCACCTAATGGTTTCATTGCCAGAACCAAAAGACCTATTAGACCCCTCATCTGTTAAAATATATTTTTCTAGGAAATAGTAAATGTTCTCAGTATCAGAAGTCCCTCAGAGGACTTTAATAAATGGATGCACATATGTTACATGAAAAGTCTTCCAATATATTCTTCTCTCCCCCTCTCCTTAAAAAGCAGAATTTTAGGGAAAAAAAAATTTTAGAAACTCCTAGGTTGGCCTTAGGAAGGTGACACTCACTCTTCCACAGCTATCATTGACTGGGTAGAGAGTGAAAAGATGGCAAAAAGGGAAAACCTGCCTCTATTTCCCTGCGTCATTTCTCTCTCTCTCTCTCTCTCCCACCACTGAAATAAGGGAATACATCCAATTATAGAACAGTGGGCCCTCCTTCATCTAAGTATGAGCATAAGAGCTTAACGGAAGCACTATCAGGGTGTTTCAAATCACTAACTCTGAGAGCCCTGGGTTCCTTTTTGGAGGCGTGTCCTAACTTCCAAGAGTTCAGCACATGCTTCATAACTAACTGAGCCAGCACTGAAAAAAGGCAGCCTCGGTCTCTGGAGGACGTCTTCAGAAGAACATGGTAATTAGGGTACTAGGTCATCGCAAAGGTACTTCTGAAAGTAAATGAAATAGACAGAGGAGAAAATAGCACATGTAATATTAATGCAGATTGCACTCAAGAAAGAAATATGCTCCGATCACAGTGTCTCTGTGACCCGCTGCCCTAATTTACACGCCCTTAAACTTATGCACTCCTAATCCACTGTGAGTCTATGGTTTCTGCTCCTTTCTGATGTGTTTATTTCTCAAAATTGTTGAGTTCATCTTTTTTCAGAGAGCAGAATCAACAAGATGTATTAGAGATAAAGCTGAGTGAAAACTGTACTGCTATTGACCAGAGGACTGCAAATGCCTGAAATCTCATGGGGTGGGGAGAGGGGGTTGGCACTTCCCTCCAGTTCCTTCATCTGGGTTTGTCCAGGCCTCAGAGCGCTAGCTGAGTCCCCACCCTTCCCCCAGGCAGTGGATCTTCCGCTACTCACCAGGAGGGTGGGCTTTGAGGATTCTCAGAGAGGTGAGGAAATAGGCCTCTGAAAACAGGGCTGTGGACTTCCATCCCAGGGGAATCCTGAGCCCAGGCACAGTATGTAAATGTTCCGTATGTTTACCTTTATGCAAAATTAAACATATTTGTCAAAATGAAAAGTCATTATGGACTTAACCATTGTGAACAGCTAAACACCAAGCGATGAATGATGATTTAAGGAAAAAGTAGAGCAGAAGAGGCCCCAAAACACCTTATACTGCACCACGCAATAATGTAATAGTCCCCAAAAGCTCAAACCAGGAAATAATGCTGCTCCACAAAACTGGCAAGGCTCTGGAAAATAGTATTTGCCAAGAAAAAAGAGTTCCTTTGAAATGGTTATTCAACTTATCAGAGCAGACGCCATTTTCTTTTGACCTCTGTGATTTCCCTGTCATTTAGTTTCTGAGAGAGCACTGCTCTGCAGATTTTTACAACTGCTTTATACAGTTGGAAGATGATGATAAAGTTCATTTTCCATCGCTGACTGTTCCCAGCTGCAACTAAGTCCTAAAGGATCCTCCTCCTGTAGGGATACGGAGAGAGCTGGGGAGCCATGGCCTGTTAGAGAGAGAAAGCAAGTCCTAAGACAGAGCTCACCTTTCTGGAGTTTAACCTGGTTTGGGATTTATGTTTTCATGCAAATCTGGTCATAAAACATAATCTACACAATGTTAGATAAAGTCTACCCTCTAGATTGTAAGGAACAAAACAAATAAGCTACATAATTGGCCATCTTCCTTGCTCAAAAATGTCATCATTTATTACTCCGTGCCTTTCCTTTTCAGTTAAGCTGATCAAGATGAACTTAAAAGCAACAGTGCAGCAAGAACAAGGCATTCAACAAATAGCTGATCGATTGAAAGAAATAAGAGATTCACAGAGTAACTATGTGCATGATGAGAAACACTAATCAAAACAATATAGTTGGTCTGGTGTTTTTAGTTTTCTTAACAAGAAAATGCACCCCAAAACTCAATTTCATCATATGGAAAATGTGGGTAAATATAATGCAGTTGAAAAATAGAATCTATATGATTACAGGTAGAGAAACAATTAGTGAGAAATTGAAAGGTTAGTAAGAGAAATGGGAAAGGATAAAGAGACATGGGCAAGATATGATCTGGGAAGCTCCATGGAATAGAGAAAAGCGTGAAAGGGAGGAGGTCTGAAGCACATGGTAGTTTTCCAGTCCGTCACTTGCTCTCTGTAAGGGACCACTTTCATTCTGGAAAGGTCTCTTGAATGAGGTGAGTTTTTAAATGAAGGATTTGGAGAAAATGGTGAGACTGGCTGTCAGAGCAGAATATCACTCTGGAGCAGCAGGGGAGAGTGCCTGCCTGCTAAAAAGAAATGAAGGATGGAGAAAGGAGCCGGCACCTCAGGCTGGAAGGAAGCAGTAAAACAGACACAGAGGCTGTGCTGAGGCAGTTAATATGCAGCCGCCTCAGGGGATGGCAGGCCTAACAATAACCACATCAAAACACAATTCGATACCGACAGGGAAAGATGTTGTGAGGAATTTAAATCAAATAAAAATAAAGACCATCAAAGCATAGAGAGAATAAGGATGTTAAAACAATAAGGGTACCCTCTCTCTACCAGCGACATTACATCATCAGCAAACTTTCCGGCTCTAGATTCTAAAGACATTGTAACCTGGGGGACCACTCGCAACCTTCGCGTTTCCAGAAATAGCAGCAGATGATGCAAAGTTTCCCATCAGGAACCAGACATTTTTATCTTTCTGTCATCCTTAAGGAAAAAATAAAAATCACCATAGCTTGTTTTATTGAGTGCTTCCTGTTTGGCAGGCACTGTTCTGAGTACTTCCTACATGAATTCAGCTATCTTCAGAACAGCTCTGTTCTATTATTATCCCCATTTTTCAGTCGAGGAAAATGAGATACAGAAATGTTTAGTAACTCTCCCAGAGACACACAGCGAGTAAGCAAGGAAGCCTGGATGCAGTTCAGGTAACCTGGCCCCAGAGTCCATGTTCATGACCAATGCATGTCACTCTCTCCTAAGATACCAGCAGCAACACTGTAGATGACCTTGGAAACTTCTGCATTGCCTTCCAAGGACCTCATTGTCATAGGGAGACAGGACACTAGGTGCAAACCGAGCTGTTTCTATGAGATGCACAGTGTGGAGACAGGAGTGCACGTACTTGTGATGAGGGGAATCTGGCTCATTTACCTTCCATATTTGGTTCATTCATGAGAACGCTGACCTGGTCCTAGTCCTTTGAGAAATTTTTAATGTCGCCTTATGTCTCTTCCCAAATATGAACACCTAGTAGGCTCTTTATAAATCCCGGTTTGCTATCAGATTTAATTTTTTAAATGATAAGATGTCTAAGATATCTCACCAAGTACTTAGTGTTTATACACTCTTGTCTGTATAGGTTAGACCTTAAACTTAACTGGATTTTCTAATTATTGCCATTTTTGTTTTCCTGAAGCCTGATATTGGGCTTCTGGATTTGCGAATTTGCAGAATGTGTTCCTTCATATTTGTCCTTTTGTGAGCAGTACAATCCATTGCTAATTTACAAGGTCAGGTTCACCTCACAGTAACTGCAGTAGAATGGACCAGGTTTAGAAAGGTGGAAGAGAGGAATAATAATAGGATGTGTGCGAACTGAAAAAGTATATATAAATACATATTCTAAACAGAGAAAGGGTATCTGAGCAAATCAGTTATAAAAGACTCATCTTTCACGAGAGAGAAAAATGCTGCTGTTGATGGGAATGTATTTCCTTTTATTAATTTGATAGGTGTCTTCTCCTTGAAGACAGTATTCACCACTTAGCAGCTTTAGCAATTCTCCAGGCCCTCAGTCCATCCTTGTCTTGGTAATTTTGGAACACAATGTGGCATCTTCTTTCTTGGCTCCAATAAATCGCAGGGTTTGCCGCTCATCTTCTTTAACAAGAGTTCTGATTCTTTTATAAAAATGGGCATCTGAGTGTAAAAGGCAGTCTAGGCCCCTAAAGATATCTTGGGTTGAAGAAAGAGAGAGACTTTCGAATGTGGCAATAAAAAATAAATTTACACAGCATTAAATTTACTAAGTAAGCAAGACAATAGAGTCTGAAAACCAAGGTGCTGAGTGAGCAAGCTTCCACCTTAGTCAGAACTGAGCTGTGATGTGACCCGAATGCTAGTCCTGCCATGTGTAAGATGCATTATTGAGATGGCATCCGTTATCGGCATTAGTTATTCAGTTTGTATGACATTTTTCATTACTAAACTTCTCTTTTCCAAAGCCTATAACTCAGTGGTAAAAATTTATATCTTCCATTATTTTTAAAGGACCAAATTTGGCATACAAATTCTAGTGCTTAAAATGGAATTTTATTTCAGGAGAAAATTGGGCTGCATTCAAGTAAGATTCTATTGCATATTACAGAAGCTTACTAGCTTAACTGTTACGTCTAAGCATAAGAGAAATAATTGATACTGTGTGGGATAATAGTTTTATTCCTGCATGCACAACGCAAACAGCCTTGCAACCATATGAGAATATCGATCTGGTAAGTCAGGAGCCCCCAGAAGTTTCAATTCCTTTTCTGGGTGCCCACTGAAGGTATTTCTGGGAATGACGGTTCTAGAATAAAGCCTCAGTATAGCCTTCATGTTTTAAGGAAAGCCAGGGGGACTTGTAAATGTGAACAGCCCACAAGTGAAAACAGAGATGAGATGGATCCCACCACTCAGCTGGCTCTAAAGATCCAGGGCCAGGAACTGGTGTGCTCAGGAGCTTCCAGTGGACACAGTTGTGTGTGGTGTGGTCTCTCCCCAGTGAATTGAGGTTCACAATGTCATTATTGGACATCAGGTCATTGGCCCAAGACAGCACTTGTCAACATTTTAAAAGTCATGCACCCTTTTGAGACACTTGATAACCTTGCCATTTCAGAGACTCTAGTCTTGTCCACAGTGCTCAAGGTCAAGTCTTATTAAAATGGACTTATTAAAGCGGCCACCGTAACACTTGACTTCTCATTTGTTTACTTCTTTTTAATTAGTAATTAATTAATTAGATATATTAGATCCTCCTCTAAAAACAGGTTCTAATTGGAGGGAAAAGAGTTTGAGGAAAAAATGCCTTTCACAGTGCCTGATACATAGCAGGTTCTCAAAACTGTTAGTTCTCTAGCTGGGTTACTGGTTGTAAAGATGGAGCAAGGGAAACTAGTGTCCCACCCTTACTGGATTCTCTACCCACTTGACAATTTATATTCAGGTTTAGCTTGACCGTAGGTCTTTGACAGTGATTGGGAAAAATCCCACTTGGCTAATTGTCCAAGAGAAGGTGAAATTGTTACTAGCAAAGAGAAGAAAGGTTATAAGGGACAAGGAATTCATAGAATTATTGACATATTTTGCATGAGATTATTTTTTCTTTAGGGTGTTAGTATCCTGAGTCTTCATATATCTTATTGTTTTATTTATTTTGCATGCCGTCTTTCCCACGGTCTTTGCAGACAGAACTGTCTTTTTTTGTTTGTTTGTTTAACATCTTTATTGGAGTATAACTGCTTACAATGGTGTGTTAGTTTCTGCTTTATAACAAAGTGAATCAGCTATACATATACATATATCCCCATATCTCCTCCCTCTTGTGTCTCCCTCCCACCCTCCCTATCCCACCCCTCTAGGTGGTCACAAAGCACTGAGCTCATCTCCCTGTGAGATAGAACTAGTCTTCTTTAAGGCATCGAGAGTCCCCAGCCTAGAGCTCCAAGCCCCTGGGCTGGTTCATCAGACTGAAGACCAGTCTTCGTTCCAAATTGTGACACACACTTACTCCCTCTCTGCAGTTTCAGTCAATGCCAAGCACACAATTACTTTCTTTAGATTGCTTTAGCATATTTGGAATACAATAAATTGATTCAAGTTGCACTTCACATTGGGTAGAGAAGAAATATATACTCTTTCTGGTCCATTTGCCCAGCAGTAGATACTCTTTGGATGGAGTGAATAA
Source organism: Balaenoptera borealis (assembly GCF_965194805.1). Classification (NCBI taxonomy): domain Eukaryota; kingdom Metazoa; phylum Chordata; class Mammalia; order Artiodactyla; family Balaenopteridae; genus Balaenoptera; species Balaenoptera borealis. The sequence continues at coordinate 11,653,831 of NC_138877.1, forward strand.
CTAATCATCAAATTCTAAGTAGAGCACAAAATGCTCCATTCAAAGCAATGTATTTGACCATATCACTAAGTCTCGAATATCTTTAATCTCTCAATCTATTAGGAACTGGAGTTAAAGGAAATCAATTGTCTGTGAATTACAAGGTAAAATTTGCTTTGTTAGATATTATTAATTCAAAAAAAATCCAGCCTATTTGGAGAGATTTCAGTTGAAGGCAAGTAGTGCCTTTTGGCCATTTTCTTCTTACTTAGACCGCAGGCACTTAAGTGTAAATCTATTAATGAACAATTGGCATTCCTAAAAGCTTATTACATCTAAAAGCTTAAGACTATCCATGTGCCTTCTTCCTATCAACACAGTTCCTTTTCATTTTATTCATGTATATAGCTCTTTTAGAACTAGAAATTCCTAGCCAATGAAATCATTTTATTTCTTCCTCAGAGGAATTTTGAGTGAGAAGAAAATTGCTTCCATGTAAATTGTAGTCGTGTGCTCAGCTGGCACTTCACATTGTGCTGGGCAGCAGAGCTCTGTCTGACGTACAGAAAATCATGCTAAAAAAAAGCTGACCTGCCCTAGACGCAGAAAGACAGTGTGGCTCAAATACCACATGATACTCCAGGTCTCACTGAAGGTCCCTGAAAAAAGGCCATGTGTCCAGCCCTCCATACACTGTCACACTGGTCCTGTGGCCAAAGCCACCTCAGTCTTCATCAAGAGTAACCATGAAGGAACGGTGACACCAAACAAGACTAGGGCACTGAGAGTGCTTTAGAACACCAACTCTCCCACCTGCTCCGGGGCGATGCTGACAGCAGACCTTGGAGCTACGGGGCCCATCCTTCATCCTCATCGTCATCCTCTCTCTACCCTTCATCTGCTCTTTCTCTACCCCTCTTCATGCTCTCACACCACAGAGGACCTTCTTGTCTCAGAGGAAGCCAAGCTTCCTCACTCATTTATGCAACAACATTATTGAGCACCTCATGTGTGCCAGGTTCAGTGAAGGGCTCAAAGTTAGCTCCTTACTGCAAGGGGCTCTGTATTTAGGAGGGGAGGTTGTCATGGAACCACTGACTTAAATGCAATGCTAGAGGTTTGTTCAGTGTTGATGACTCACAGAAAGGAGTGAACAATTATGCTTTGGAGGGAGATGAGTGACCAGGGAAGAATAAGGATAAAGAGGTGTCAGAGCAGGCTTTAGAGGAAGACACATACATTTTATCTAGGCTCGCAAGAAAGCATAGGAGTTTACTAATAAAGTAATTCACACTCTGAATGATATAATCATTTTTCTGGGTGTCCCACAAAAATCTCAAACTGAGCTCACTACCCCGAACCACCCACTGACCCACACTCAACCTGCTCTCCTAATTGATTTCCCCATATTGGTTTTTGGTATCATTAATCAACAACATCATGTCTTGAAATTGGAGGCAGCTTTGATTTCTGTGTCTCCTTTATACCTCACATCCTAAGATCTCTGGGATGAATCCATTTTACTCAAGAAATGTCAACTTGACCCATCCCCTCATGTTCTCCATGAGAAGCCCACGTCAACCTTCTCTTGGACTCGTTACCGTAGACTCTTTACCGCAAGTTACTTCTTAACAAGGAACAGGTAACATATATTTTCGGCCTCCATCTGTATTGAATGCCCCTCTGTGTACGCCCTGGGTAAGCCATGCTGCACCACTGGGTGCCCTGCACTGACCATGCCCCTACCTTAGTTCCTGTGTTCTGTAGTAGAGTGTGTGTGTGTGTGCGCCTGTGTTCGCATGTGTGCACATAGGCTTGCAGCCTGGAAATTCCTTTTTGCTTTAATGCAACCCCCCTGAGTGGCCTTTTCATGTGGAAAACTCTTTCCATCATTCTAATCCCCTGCTGTGTCTATAATTTTTCTGACCTCTCTTACCCATACCTTTAATGGAACACAGCACAACGAATTGTAAGGAGTTATTTGAACAAGATGAACACAGTAGGATACAAGCAGAAAGTAACTTGATTTTTATTTTTTTGTCATTACTGCCTTTTAAACTTGCTCTTTTGAATGGTTTTTTCCCCTTATTCCCTTATGTAATCTTGGAGTGATCCTATAGCTTTTACAGCATTCTCGGGTATTAACAAATTGTGTAGGCTTGCAGAAATGAGAAGTGTAGACAGATCTACTATCAATAATTGATTCTGTCATTCAACAGAAAGCACAGGGCACTGGGAGTGGCAGTAGTGAGTTCAGAGAAAAGCTCCTGTGTCACATGGCTAATGTGGTTGTATCCTGGGGTCAAGGCCAGTTGTTCATGTCCAACAACCACAGGTTGTCTCTTTCATTTGTGGGGATTTGGTGGGGTCTTCGGAGAACCACCCTGCTTGTCCTCTGCCACCTGGACCATCTTACTTACTATCATTCCCTGAACAAGCTAAGTTTCTCCCAGTTGGCCATGAATGACCCCTTCACCCCAGCTTCTGGCCATCCACCCAGCAGGATCTATCTCTGTTGGTCACCTTGCCTCACAGATAATCAACTCCACAGAAGGTTTTTCAAAATAAACTTTTAATTTTAGAATAGTTTTAGATTTATAGAAAAGTTGCCAAGATAATAGAGTTCCCATGTACCTCACATCTAGTTGCCCTTATTGTTAACCTCTTACATCAGTGTGGTATGTTTGACACAACCAATGAACCAATATTTACACTTTATTATTCACTAAAGTCTATACTTTATTCAGTTCCTTTTTTTTTTTTTTTTCACCTAATGTCCTTTATCTGTTCCAGGATCCCTCATTAGATTTAGTCCTCGTGTTTCCTCAGGCCCCCCGTTAGCTGTGAAAGGTTCTCAGCCTTCTCTTGGTTTTGATGAGCCTGCTGATTTTGAGGCATATTGGTCAGGTATCCGGTAGAATGTCCTTAATTGAGGACATTCGTGATTACACTGGAGTTACCGGTTTTGAGGAAGAAGACCACACACAAAGTGCCATTCTCATCAGATTGTATCAAGAGTACACACTGTCTACATGACCTTCACTGTTGATACTGACCTTGATCAGTTGGCCGACGTAGTGTTTGTTCAGTTTCTCCACTGGAAAGTTACCCTTTATGTTTCCCGCCTTTCAACACTGTACATTTTGGAAAGAAGTCATTATGGGCAGCCCATATTGAGGGAGTGGGAAGTTATGGTCTACCACTCTGAGGACAGAGTAGCTACAGAAATTATTTTTCGCACACAGCTTCTTCTGCATAGGTGGGCTGTCAATTATTGGTCTCTGAATTTGGGGCCTCTGCCCCCTAAACTCTAGGGAAAGTTGTATTCAGTGTCCTGTTAAACTGGCACAGTTCAATGATTCTGAAAGTGTGGCCCTGGACCAGCAGCATCAGCATCACTGGAGAGTTTGTTGGAAATGCAAATCCTCAGCCCCCCCCCGCCCCCGGACCTTCTGAATCAGAGACTCTGGGGCTGGGGCCCAGCAGTCTTTTATCAAGTCCAACACCTGGTTCTGATGCAAGCTGAAGTTTGAGTACCACTGTGGTTAACAGTTTATGTGTACTCTACCCTGAACTCCCATCAGCCAGCCTAGCACATAACTTGACACAGGGTAGGAGCTCAAAAATGAGCTGCAATTTTCTTCTATTTTATTCTCTGTCATTGAAATTGCACTGTCATTTTTTTTTTTAACATCTTTATTGGAGTATAATTGCTTTACAATGGTGTGTTAGTTTCTGCTGTATAACAAAGTGAATCAGCTATACATATACATATATCCCCCATAACTCCTCCCTCTTGCGTCTTCGTCTCATGGGTGGGGTTGTGTTCCTGTCTTCCTAGTTGTTTGGCATAGGGTGTCCAGCACTGTAGCTTGCTGGTCATTGAGCGGAGTTAGGTCTTAGCGTTGAGATGGAGATCTCTGAGAGAGCTTTCTCAGTTTGATATTACATGGGGCTGGGAAGTCTCTGGTAGATGAATGTCCTGAACTCGGCTCTCCCACCTCAGAGGCTCAGGCCTGACACCTGGCTGGAGCACCAAGACTCTATCATCCACCCGGCCAGTTACATGGGGAGTTTCTTGTCTTTTGGGAAGTCTGAGGTCTTCTGCCAGCGTTCAGTAGGTGTTCTGTAGGAGCTATTCCACATGCAGATGTATTTTTGATGTATCTGTAGGGAGGAAGGTGATCTCCGCGTCTTACTCCTCTGCCATCTTGAAGCTATCCTCCACTGTCTTAGTTTTTAAAGGCGATATTAGCTCCTTGCTGTTGTTGGGCCTTGGGTGCTTCCCCATCTTTTATGAGTTCCTTCAATTCTGCTCATACCTTTTATTAAAATCTCTTTAGTTAAAATTTTTTGAGTATATGCCATCTATGTCCTATCAGAACCCTGATGGATACAGTGCCCTCAGATTTTATTCATTTTTGTCAAGGACCGCAAATGGAACAGATTTTTCCAAAGGAGAAAATTACTAATGATGTGCTTTTAGGTTTTGGTTATCTGAGTGTGAAGAACCTCCCAGTACTGTTCTGAAGAAATAGCTGGATTTATTGTCTATGTACGTTCTGTGTGCCAGAATTATGCCCAGTCCATTGTACATTATCCATTTAATTCTCACAATAATAACCATGAGGTTTTATTATGTCAATTTTACTGGAAATCAAAGCTCGGAACAGTTGTGACTTGCATCATATCACAAAGCTAGAAGAAACGGGAGCACCGGGACTGGAGCATCTGTATGATGACAAAACCAGGGTCCTTCAGGCCCTTGTAGTCCCCAAGCATTGTCCCTTGGCATAGGTGACACTGCAAATACTCCACAGGAAGGGGGTTACTGGCCAGTCTGAGGCAGAGGACGAAGCCCTAGAGATACCTGCAACACAGCTTCTGCTTCATGTACAGGAACAGAGAATTTAGCAGGGGTCTGACAGCGCCACAGTGAAGGACGGGGTGAGGAGAGAGATTAGAAGTCAAGGTTAAGGGCACAAAAAGTCACAAAAAGTGTGTGTGTTTAGGATTAGGCTGTAAACTCAGAAGGAAATTGTGTAATATTTATAGATGAAGAAGAGGACAAAAATAGACCCTACTGCAATTCAATTTCCACAAAAGAGGCAGTTAGGAGAGACAAATATAAGGATGGTATCAGCTAGCATTTGGAGAGTGAGTGAGATTAAGCTAATTTGTCAACTCTCCTTGCTGAGGCTTCTTTCTCTAGCCTAGTTGCCCCTGGGCAGATGATGGCAGTCACTAGAATATGCCAAGACAGCACGTCCAGGGAAGCAATGCCAGACGGAGGCTGTAATCATTATCCCACTAATTAATGGCATTTCTCCTCCTGAGTACAAACGCCAGCCCCTAAAAAGGGAACAGTGGATCTCAACTCAAAGTCTCCACTGAGCACGGCAAGACTTTACCTTCCATAAATAGCATCCATAAGAACCTGCCTTGAAAAACACCCTTTAGTGAGTGGTTCATATAGTCATAAATAAATAAGTGCCTGTTGAATAAGAGGGAATGGGAATTGTAGCTAGATTGAAACATCACCTTCCTGATTACAGGGCACTGAAATTGTGACACTTCATCCCAACTCTGTGTTGTGTGCCAGGGAGACCGTGGTAAAAAGCCCTCATGGAGCTTATCACACTGCAGCAGGAGGGTTAGACAAGATAGAAGTAAACTTTCACATCACAGTAGGTGCCATAACGGAAATAAACAAAATAGGATGGAGAATAGTATAGTAGTCAAAGGCCTCAGAGGAAGAAATATTTGGGCACAGACTTAGAGGATTAAAAAAAAAATACACACACATACACACAGAAACTGCCCATTCAAAATACACAAGCAAAGTTTCTTAGGTGGAAAGAGCAGTCAGGGCAAAAGTATGGATTTGGGAAGGTTCTTGGTACTTTCGAGTTCATGACCTGAGCACAGAGTGCAAGAAGGGAGAGGGGAAGAGATGAAGCTGGAAAGAAGGGTCAATTTGAGACCACGCATGAGCCCTGGAAGAGCCCTAGGCCTCCCAGCACCATGATTCTACGAGGCCATCTGGCCCCGGGTTTCAGAAGGTGGATGCACTTTCTTTGTTTGCTGGGGATCAGGTTCTGCTCCTGGCAGGCTGTCGGTAGAGCTCTCACTTGGCAGGTACAGGCTCCCTTGACTTCATAAATGCACAGCCTGTAGTCAAGAATTTCCAAATGTGATTAAAATGAAACTGCCATGGAAATCAGGCTTGGCTGCCTGTCTCTCAGGTACTCAGAAGGAAGAGCGCCTTCCGGACCTGGCAGGTAACCTCAGTGACATTGTTTGGAATAGATTTAGGAAGGGCTGCCAGGTAGACAGGAGATTTCAATAACTGTGCAGCCAAATTAGTAATTAGAAGGACTGGGTACTGGGGACGCACCATGGAAAACTTCCTGACCTCTCAATAGTCAAAGTCATTGAGATAAATGAGCTCTGAAAACAGTGCTTCATTTGAGAAGGAGCACATACTGCATGATTAACTCCAGATGACCGCACTCCCCGGAGACTGACCAAGCCCTGTTCCTGGAAATCAGAAAACAATAACTTCTCAATAGCACTTTTGGCCATTTCAGCCCTTGAACAGTTCAAAAGAGGGAAGAATTGGCCCAAAATGTCCTATATCAGCAGAGAAGCAGAGATAAAATACATTTTCCTGGAGAGTTTTAGTTTGGATCCAAGGTCAGCAGACCAAATCGCTACAATTTCCTTTCTCAGTGGTTAGTCGTGCCATGGAAGAGATGGTTCCAGAAGGCTAAACAAAGGTAATGCTTTAAGTAAACGGACTGTACCTGCTCGTGAGAGTAATGAAAGTCCACAGCCCACACGGCGACAGCCCACTTCCTCTGTGGCTGGTTTTAATTGAAACCGACAGAGCTGTGGAGCTGGCTGGGTTTTGCATAAATCATCATCCATAATACACTTTCAAGGGTAATCACGACATTAATATACCAAGCAGGAAGTGAAATAATTAAAATTTAGCATAGTGAGGTATTGAAGTTTCCAAAGTTAATCTGAAGCACCTTTCCTCAGTACAAATGAGCAATTGCTTCGATCCATAGAAAAGGACATTCATAGAAATACTGCATTGCATAGTCCATCAGCAACAAAAGAAATTCCACTCTTCTTCCTACGCTGCAAATCATCTGCTTATATTTTAATTCCTTTTCCTTTCTTCTCTGGTGGTGCAAGGTTTTTTTTGTTGTTGTTTTTTTTAAAATTTGTTTTACCTGCCTTTAAGCTAAATATGTGTCAAAAATCCATGTAGATTAGAAATCCCGCAAATCTGCAAGCGTTAGAGAGAAAAACTGTCCCCGTATGATCTTTAGGAAGACAGTTCCAGCACAGAGAGTGAACATGGACATGTACAACAGGGAGAAACCTAGGGTGATAAACATCTCACTTCAATATATCTGCTTAGAAGGTAATAAAGTATCCAGGCTGGATCCCATAGTGAGCCACAGGGGTAAGACACTCAATGGCTCACTTGTTCTGATGGAGTAAGCATCTTCAATGCTTGATGCTTTAAAAGATGATAAGCAAAAACATCCCCGTCGTAATATGTAATCTCATATGCAGGCAGCTTGAGAACAGCAATATTTTGCAGGGGACCACACCCCTGTGTTCCAAGTCCAGGAACACCTTGACCTAGAAGCACAAAAATAGCAATCAGACATTGAGAAGGGGCTCCCTCCAATGGGCAAGATCCCTGGTATACAGACAGCATCCCAGCTAAAAGCCAACCCTCTTCTGAGCTGTAAAGCAGGTAAAGTCAGCCTCTGTAAGTTAGGAGGGACTTACCTCTTAACTCACATTGGTGTTATTTCTTTTCTCCTCAATATCACACCTTCCATTGGGAGTTAGGGGCCTAGGAGTATCTGGAGAAAAAAGTGGTAATGAACTCCCATCACCCTTGTAATGATTACTTGAACAGGCAATTTCATCTAGACTTCACTGACGAGAGGGGACACAAAGAAGAATGTCCAATGGTGGAATATCAGACACTGGGGAAGGTGAATTAGCAGTGAGACATGGGGTAGTGCCCCATGCCTCTTACATCACATTGTTCAAATCATACTCCCCATGCTGTTTGTATGTAAAGCCAATTCTTAGGACTTATCATTTGAGGCAAACACTGCCATTTCCTACATTAAAAAATTCCCTAGTGGGTCTGGTCACCCTCAAGTGATGGGATATGCAAGAATAAGTGTAGAGTGAGGAGAGTTGTCTCCCCTCCAGGAAATGTGCAAAGTGTCCTATTTTTAAATGACTGTGATGATACAGCAAGAGACATTTGCTTCCAGATTTTATTTTGGTTTTGATCAGGTTGAATTTTGATAACTTTGTCGTCAACCATAATTAACAAAATAATGTAATTATGGAATACATGGCTCAGGTGAAACTTAATTATTTGGACTCCCAGGAAATGAGCTCTTACAAGCAAAGTAGCACCTTGAAGAAGAATCAGGAAACCATGTGTCATCCTTCTCTGATTTAGCGGTGATGCCATCTGTACTGGGCTGAATCCAAGCAATCAACCAGCCAGCCAGGAGGCTAAATGCAGGAGCAGTGGGTTGCAACCCCAGGGAACATCTGGTCCCTTGAGCAGCCAAGGCAGTTCCATAAATGGCGAGAGCGGTGGGCCTTCAGAGAAAACATAAAAAATGAAAAGTTTAACATTTTCTCCTGCCAGCTAACCTTCCCTACTTTGGCTCTCTCTCTCTCGAAAATATAAGGCAGAGCCTATTATAAAATAGTTGCTATAGACTGTTTGTGTCCCCCCAAATGCATGTGTTCAAACCTAATCCCCAGTGTAATGATATTTTGAGGTGGGGCCTTTGGGGGTGATTAGGTTATAGGAGCAGAGCCTTCATGAAGGGGATTAGTGCTCTTATAAAAGAGACCCTAGAAAGCACCTCTGCCTCTTCCTCTGGGTGAGAACACAGACACATGAGAACCAGGAAGCAGGTGTTCACCAGACACTGTACCTGCCGGCACCTTGAATTTGGACCTTCCAGCCTCCAGAACCGTGAGAAATAAAGGTCTGTTATTTCAGTCACCCAGTCTGTGGTATTTTGTTATAGCAGCCAGAACAGACTTAGACGGTAGTAATTAGGGAGATAAAGTTCTCTAGTGGACAATGCATAATTTGAGAACAGGAACTGGCACAATGCATGACACCAAGTTACTGTTCAATTTAATAAGTGAATTTACTTATTAGTTCTGTGCCAACTTGGGTCTGGACTGAGGACTGACTCCTACAGAGACCAGACCCAGAGATTACAGAGAGTTCCGAGTTTTTCCTCCCCTCAAACCAGGGAATTTTAGAAGCTGCTTCAGAGGCTGAGTCCTCACGGGATAGTCCCAAAGTAGGCAGCTGGACAGAGATGGCAAGTGGGGGATCCCGGCATGTGTTTGCCATCAGATAAAATTAACATTTGTTCACTATGGAGAACAGTATGGAGGTTCCTTAAGAAACTAAAACTAGAGCTACCATATGATCCTACAATCCCACTCCTAGGCATATATCCAGAGAAAATTCAAAAAGATACATGCACCCCAATGTCCATAGCGGCACTATTTACAATAGCCAGGACATGGAAGCAACCTAAGTGTCCACTGACAGATGAATAAAGATGTGGTATACACACACACACACACACACAATGGAATATTACTCAGCCATAAAAAAGAATGAAATAATGCCATTTGCAGCAACATGGATGGACCTAGAGATTATCATGCTAAGTGAAGTAAGTCAGACAGAAAGAGAAATATACGATGTCACTTATATGTGGAATCTAAAAAAATGATACAAATGAACTTATTTGCAAAACAGAAATAGACTCACAGACATAGAAAACAAATTTAGCATTACCAAAGAGGAAGGTGGGGGGAGGCATAAATTAGGAGTTTGGGATCAACATATACACACTACTGTATATAAAACAGATTATAAAAAACAAGGACCTACTGTATAGCACAGGGAACTATATTCAATATCTTGTAATAACCTATAATGGAAAAGAATCTGAAAAAGTGTGTGTATGTATATATATATATATATAAAGTCATATATATATGACTGAATCACTTTGCTGTACACCTGAAACTAACAAAACATTGTAAATTATACCTCAATAAAAATAGTTTAAAAACAGTTTTAAAAAATTAACATTTGGGCCAAAATTTCAAGTAGTAACTCACTTCAGTTTATGCAGACAGCAGAGAGGTATATAGAATATGGACAAAGAATAAGCAAAGTGCCAGGTATCTTTGGAGCATTCACTGAAGGCTACTCATGTAGGATGCAAATGAGTTTTTCTTTGGGTTTTGATCTTAAGTTTCACCTCAAAAGGAAAATGCCTTTTTATTTGGCTTGTTTGCAATTTTTTAAAGCTTATTTTGTAAATATTTTATAATATTTAAAACAGTATATAATGAGGACTCTATGCCTCTTGCAGCAGAAAATAATTAATAGTACTTGGCACTTAATGGCACTTTTCATCATTAAATCTCTTTGTAGACATTAATTAAGGAAAAGATACTTCATCTTTTTAAAGTTGGTGTTAGACTCCTGTCAGTGCATTTCATGAATATCGGTTGTAACAGTAAGTGAAATATGTAGAATCCAAAATACAATCTGCCAAAGTTTTGCTTCAAAGGTAAAAATAAGCCTTTGTATGTTTTCCATTATACTTTGCCCCTTGGAATAGGTTTGTAAATAACTTTTATTCATGGCTCTGTCTTAAAATAAGTTTTTTCTTTGATTATAACTACTGCAATGCCATATTAAAAAACAAGTATTTTATGAAGTATTTTGAATTATTCAAATGTAAAAGCTTCATGAATAAAGGCACCAAAAGTGCTCATATTCATGGAGAAACATTCGTTCAGTTGGCTAAGTCAGAGAAGCCCCCTGCTTTTCTTCCCTGGAAAGTAGAGGTTCATTTGGTGAGAGAGATGATCCTTTTAGTCGTTCTCCCTCCTCCGCCTACAGGGACAAACGTGCTCATCTCCAGGGCCAAACTCACGGCCTTGTTTCAGTGGTCCTCTTCTTCTAGAAGTCTCTCTCTCCATTTGTTTCCAATGCCTGGAATATTTAAGATAATCTTTTTATCATATAATTTGAAGCAATAAACATTGCCTCCTACTTCTCATATAAAATAGTTGCCTGCAGGCCAGGATCCTCGTTTTTCTTCATTTCCATCCTCACTTGTGTTTGCGTCCTTCACTTCTATCTTGGAGACTAGCTCCTGTCTCAGCCAACCTCATTCCTCCATCAACATTAAGCGCTTCCCTTTAATTCCTACAGCAACCAATTTCTTCTTTAAGTTTGTCATTCACATCTATCTCCCTACTCATTCTTTGCAGGCATTCTTTAAATGCAAACCGTATCTGTTGAATGCATCCCCCTAGGTACCATCTCGCCCTCTCTACGTGTCGGGCTTCCCACAAGAGCAGCCATCCATATGAGCAGCCTGCATCGTTGTCTCCAGTTTCTCTGCTCCCAGTTATTCTTGAAATAACATCAGCTGCTTTCTGCCCTCACAACTCCACGCCTTGCCACCCCATGAGGCAAACCAGCCATCACCTACCTGCCAACTCCACGAGGTACCTTCCACCTAACATCTCCTGCCTGGGCTCCTTCAATATCATTCCTCCTGGTTCTCCACATACATGCTCAAGGCTCCTTTTCAGTCTTTTTCAGGGTTCTCATCTCCCTGAATGTTAGTGTTTCCGAGAATTCTTTCCTATGAATTCTAACCGCTGTCTTCATCCTCTCTGAGGGACTCCATCAATCCTAGGCTGCAGCTGCATCTACATGTTCTGGCCCGTTCTGCTCTGTTTTCCAACATCCTGTTTCCTTCGCCTGGGGTGTCATTCATTCTTGGTGAGTCTAAAGAGAACTGCTTATCAATCTTCAAGACCCAGTTCAAAGAGAATTCTCAAATGTCCTTTCTTTCTTCTTTCCAACTTCCACTTCCCCCAACCCTGACAGAATAAGTTGTTCCCTCCCCAGCGCTCGCACGGCACCTTATATGTATTTGCCTATGTGTGAATGAATGTGTGTGTGTGTGTTAATATGTCTATACCTGAAGATTTGTCAAGGAAAGGGATTCCAGCTTAATTGTCTTTGAATTCTCAGCACATAGAATAGTTGCAATAAGTCAGACCAAGATGACTGTTTCATATTAGAGGATGGGAGAGAATAATAATGTGGATTTGGTTCAAGGTTACTTTTTCTTTGTTTTACTCCCAAAGCAGCTAATGAACAATGCAAAGGTTATAAATAAGACAAGGACACTGGGAGCGAATGTAGCTCCCATTGCTTCTCTTTGTGTCTTACAGAGATATGCCCAATTTTTGGTGGTACTGGCAGGCCACACAAAGTGAGACATCTGTCATGTCAGAGAAATGGAGATCTGTAGTTTTTTTTATGTCCACAGCCATGTCAGCACCCAGAAATATCTTTTTCCACTATATAAGAAAATAATTTTGCAGCTCAACTAAGTAACATCTAGCTTAATAGCCAGGGTCCTAGCCTCAAAATGCTTGCCCTGACAGTACTGGGTCAAACTTTGTCTATACTTGTACATTAGGGCCTAAGAATTTTCATGTTTGTCCATTTATCAGTTTTTCATGGTCAGGCCAGGCCAGGCCAGGCCTATGTGATTGTCATAAATATTGAATGATTAGTTAGCAAATGAGTAAATGACTACCTGGTTAAAGTAACGCATTGACTGTGTAATCCATTGCCCAGTCACCCAGTGACAGAGGGGGTGTCTCGGACACAATGGGTATAACTAGTAAAAGCTTCTTATCATGAATTACTTGAGATAAGCAGTTATCTGAGATAACCTAGGGACCTGAGTCCAAGAAGACTGATTGAGTTTGAGGAATGGCATTTGCTTTTTCTTTCTCTCACTGTAATTCTGATATTCCATTATCTTTTTAGACTGTGGTAATATGAATGATGACTTATCATGATTCCATTAAGAAATCCCCTTGTGAAGGATTTAAGAATAGAGTGGATGAATGTATGTGTGTATGTATGTATGTAAGTTCATTCAGAGAAACTCAAAATTCATTCTGTTTAAATTGAACTTTATTACCTAAGAGTTCTATTTTATATAGTATCTCTTTTGCATACAAAATAGGTGCATAGCTACTGATAACTTCAACAAGGATTTAATAACAACATGGCCAAATATCTCTAGGGATACAAGAGAAATATAGTTATCTAAATAACAAACGTATATGAACAGACTTCTGTGTACCAAGTACTATGAAAGACTGGTCTTCAGATTCTAGGAACTTACAAATGTGTTGATAAGGCAAAATATATACATGTGAAACATTAGGGAAGAGTATATATAATCTTGTGTTAGATTAGGTGATTCAGATGAAATTCAACAGAGTAAGAATGATGTGTGAGAACACCATGGACCAGCACATTATTGGAGGAGCAGTAGACAGTTCTGGGTTTAACTCTACCAGTTAATTTTAACCTTAGGCAGGGCTTATTTCATTTCTAAGCCAAATTTTTCTTAACTGTAGGAGTAATTCATTTCTTCTACAAACTTGCCCGTTCTGCACCCTCCAGAGTTTTCATCCATGTAGTGTTGGCATCAGTCAGAGTAGGTGAGGCAATATGAATGCATAAGTATTTGACTTGTTTATGATGGTTATGACCCAATCATAGAAAGATGCACATCATCTCTTCTCAAGAGGTGTGTGTACACTCAGACTCAGCCCAACTCCTGTACGAAAAACCCAAAGTCCCCTTCTTTAAGATCTGCTGCTTTGTCATCCAAACTCCTCCAAAATCTGTCTCTCAACCTTCTCCCAATTTTGAAGCAAATATGACTACACATTATTCCCCTTTGATTATTATTTAGTTTTCACTTGCAAGTATAAAATTATGACCACGATGTGGAGCCAATCATGTGAAGACAGGGGAAGTGTTTCTCAGAGGAAGAAGCAGCAAGTTCAAAGCTCTGAGGCAGAAATGAGTGGGGCTTGTTCAAGGTAGAGAAAACAGGCCAGTATATGTGGGACTTGGAGGGCAAGGGAGTCAGTGACGAGGCGTCGGGGTGGGAGAGGCAGGCAGCAGTAGATCAAGCAGACAAGTTAAGACATAGGGATTTCTTCTAGGAGCAATACAAAGCCCTGGGAGATTTAAGCAGTGAGGTGACTTGACTAGTTTCCCAATTCACTCTTACTATTGGGTCTTCCTAAGGGGGCAAGAGCAAAAGCATGGAACCAGTCAGGAGTCTGTTTCCATATTCTCAGCTGAAGATGATGATGTTTAGCCTAAGGTTAAGGCAATGGACTTTAAACAAATGGAAGGACTCAAGATCTATTAAAGAGAGATATTAAAAGCACATTTCCAACAAGTGTGGATGCATTTAAGGAATGGAAAGGCCAGTGTCCCTGGGAACTGAGCCAGGAGAAGACGGATGGGAGGGTGAGGTCTGAGCAGTAAGCAAAGATCCTATCAAAGACACCACGTTAGGAAACGTGCTGTCATGTTTGGCAGAATCTGCTGTCAAATTAGATGTGGGAGGGCAAAGGGAAAGAGATTAACCAAAGATGGCTCATTTCCAGGTCTGTGGCCAGAGCAGCTCAGTAGCTGCTGATACCACTTACTGAGAAGAGGAATCCCTGGTGAAGAGTAGATCTGGGGAGGTGGAATCCAGAGTTCTGTTTTAGACGTGATAAGACAGCAATAGTAAGTGCCTTGTATGGTTGTTGGACCACCTGGACGGCCAGAGGCATATACAGCACTTTACCAATGAGTCTTGTACATGGTAAGAACTCAAAAAGCTTTGATTGTTACTTTCATTGTCAACATTACTATTCATATAACTATCTCCATCAACTAAAAACTTACTAAAAGGCAGCCCCATTTTTCCATGACCTCACTATCCATCATTTACAGGCACCAACAGTGAAAGATGCATTTTGCAGAAAATGTCAGTTGGTTTCTCTCCCTTCTGCACATGCAATCATTATTTTGTGAATGGATAGGAAGTGGAGCAGAGGTAAACGAAATTTACAAAGCCCCTCTGCATCTGATTTTTTTTTTTTTTCATGAAGATTAAGGGTTTTCCACAGATGGATTACATTCTTTCCATCATTAGTTAGTGGAAGTTCTACTTAGGAAAATATCTGAGAAAGGCAGACCAATTGGACTATGCAGAGAGCTTTACTTCATTTAAAATCAGAGTATCTGTTTGAAAGGAATTAGAGGTGGAAGAAAAGAACTGGGAATTTCCTGCCTCCTTCTGCATCTGCCCACACACCCGCCCCTCCCCCTGCCAGTTGATAAACAGTCACCCTCTTGACACATCTATATGCCGGGAAAGGCTGCAACATAGAAAATAATTGCTACACACAACACATAATTTTCATTTGCCCTCAGGACATAAAATGCACCAGGACACCTTCTGTGAGTTGGTTGAGGGGAAGCAATGATTTAGATCCTCACTGTTTATCAACATCCCTGAAGCAGAAAGCAAAATAAATAACCAGTCAATGGACATTACTTCCGCACAATGTGCCTCTAAAAATAAAATCTGCAAAGGACAAACATCTGTCTTGAATGTGGTGCTGGATTTGTCTGGGCGGTGGGTAGACACATGTGGATGTACTTGGCCATTCTTACCAGGAGCCAGGAAGGAAGCATAAGCTGTGGGGAAATGTCACTGCAACTTTCTTAATGCCAGTGGCTCGTCAGAATGGCTGGGTGCCGCGTGCGACATCTCAGATGTTCCTCTGGCTGACGGTCAGTTCCCGGACTCACCAGATGAATTTTTCAGGCTGATTCTGATTCATCCAAAATCTTGGGTCTTCATATGGTTCACACTGGCTGATGGTTTGTCTGCCCTGCAAGAAGCTTAATTTATCATTTTTAATTGACAAGGAAATGTAAGAAGGGCTGGGAGTCATAGAAAATGCTACTAGGGACAGGTCTGTTCCCCAGAAGAGCATTTGGCTCTTAAGGAAGCACAGATAAGGCAGGCATATTTGGGAATGTTTGTTGCTTTTTGTGATTGTGCCTCATTTCCCACATCACCTGTACATCATGCAAAGTGACATTTTCTCTGGTAATTACGCATTTTCTTTCAGCAGCAGAGGAAATGGTCTGTGGAAGGCACGTGATTGTCAGCCCATGAGGTAGTCCTTTTCAGGAAGCTTAAACGAGGACTCCCAGAGTCCACATTTTTTCCCTAAAGGTCATATGTTTTCCTTTTCAGAGGATAATGCATATCCCAAGTACAAGATTCTATAAGTTGAATCTTAAAAGCTCCAAAGCACAAGTATTGAGCGTTTCAAAGTAGCCACAGCAAAAGAAAACAGGTTGCAATCCATCCACAATGCTCTGCACATCTCGGCCACACTAGGACCATAAGGGGGCAGGGATCTGCATATTTAATATATTGATATATGATCTGAACACGCACATGAGAACAGACTCCAAGATGTAAGGTTAGGTGCAGTGTGACAAGGTGGACCGTAAGCACAGAAAGTACATTAAGAAATCATTGTTCCTCTTTTTTTAATTAGAAAAATGTTATTCATATTAAAGTGTTAACCTGAGTTAAGCCTTTTTTCAGGGAGCCAACTCTGCCAATCCTCTTAATTATAGTCACACCAATCCTGTGTGATGAAATCTCCAGAGTGCCTGCTTATGCCCTGTTCAGTTGAGAGGACTGTATTATGTATGCTTCAGTGTCCCGAACTGCAGGTTTACTTAAGGCTGTAAATAGTTTGATGCTCATATCGCTTTTAAGAAAGGAAAGAAAAAGACCAAATAGGCCTCCTGCCGTGGTCCCTCCCAAAGATTTGTGAACACGACTCTCCTTAAGAGTTCCAAATCTTTATCCCAGGTCCTCCTTTTTGGCAAGGTGGAATCTGTGACAGCAAGTGGCACCAGGAATCAAACAAAAGCGAGATCTCCCTGGCCAATGACGGTCACTCTTCAGGCTGCAATTCAGAACCTGGATGCATGAAAGGAAATCACATAATTTCAGAATCTCGCAGGTACTGAATATTGCAAATTTCTCAAAGATATTTTAGTCCACAGAGCCAGTGCCAAAGTAAACAGAGGCAAAGGGTGTGCCCCCTATGGGAGCATTTGTACCCTCCTGGGCTCTGCTCACTGTAAACTATGGCCCAATGAGGGTCCTATATTAACCCTATCCTCGAGGGGAATAGGGAGGCAGGACCCTACATCTCTGCCCCTGTGCACCAGCAATATTGCCCAGGGATGCAGGGTGACAGGGAGCTGTGTGTTGTTTTATAACCAAAGCCACGTGTTTCTCTGCCGTGTCTTTACTCTGTGCTTTTTATGAACCCCCACAGATCCTGTCAAACGCACTTAGTAGAAGAGGGTTTAGCAAACTAGAACCGACACACTCAGTTCCAGAACCAGAGGGACTTTTACAGAGTCCTCCGGTCCATCTGTCTCCGTTTAGGAAGGGTGTGCAATGTCACCTGCATTGTTTTTTTGTTTTTCGTTTTTAACATCTTTATTGGAGTATAACTGCTTTACAATGGTGTGTTAGTTTCTGCTTTATAACAAAGTGAATCAGCTATACACATATATCCCCATATCTCCTCCCTCTTGAGTCTCTCTCCCACCCACCCTCCCTATCCCACCCCTCTAGGTGGTCACAAAGCACCGAGCTGATCTCCCTGTGCTATGTGGCTGCTTCCCACATTTGGTACTGTATATATGTCCATGCCACTCTCTCACTTCGTCCTGACTTACCCTTCCCCCTCCCTGTGTCCTCAAGTCCATTCTCTATGTCTGCATCTTTATTCCTGTCCTGCCCCCTAGGTTCTTCAGAACCATTTTTTTAGATTCCATGTATATGTGTTAGCATACGGTATTTGTTTTTCTCTTTCTGACTTACTTCACTCTGTATGACAGACTCTAGGTCCATCTACCTCACTACAAATAACTCAATTTCATTTCTTTTTATGGCTGAGTAATATTCCATTGTATATGTGTGCCACATCTTCTTTATCCATTCATCTGTCGCATTGTTTTCTTAAAGAAGGGAGAGTAGTTCCGGGATATGGCTGGTGGATTTTAACCCATGCAATCACTGTTTTCAGTGGGAAGAACTCACAAAGTCCTTCTCTGAGACACTAAGGGTGACCAGTATTAATGTCAGTTTCAACTGGATGATCTCTGTGAAGAGTCCTTTCTGGAGTGGATTTGTATCATGCCAGCAAGATGTGGAGTAACCAGTTTCAGAGGAGAACATATCCTGAATCAGTTTCTGGACATTTTTTGGGTGTGTTGTAAGAGAACCTAAAGGGAATTGTGTACTGAACTTAGTGGCTTTGACCTTCTCCAGCTTCCTAGAATTGAGGGAATTTCTCCACTTAAATCATCTGGCATCAGCAAAATGGGGAGTCTTAATGAAACTGGTGGAGATACTGGCTTTAAATGACTGAACTAAAGTGTCACTTTCAAAAGTGAATGTTTGAAATCCATATGGCATTTGTAGCTGTTCATGTCTCTGCTGAAAATGAGAGTTAAAACAGGATCACATTTGCAGACCAACAGGGGGCAGATGGGAGCCAGCTGCCGGGGGAGAGACAACCTGTCTGCCAGTTGGAGTGGCCGAAGGAGGCAACCAGCCCTGCCATAGATTCTATTCTAGGCAAGCTGACAGACAACGCCAGCGAGGTGCCACCACGCCTCACTGCATCGCACAGACCATCAGGGTAAACCTGAAACTATCAGGAGCAGGACCACACTCTCCCAGGAAGCCTGAAGGAACACACAGGAACACACAGCATCCTTCCTCCCTGGGTCCCTACTGCTATGGCTAAGGATAAGGGGAAGACAGAGTGACGTGGGGAGCTTATTCCAGAAGCTACATCTGAAATGGTGTCAGGGGCATTGCTATGAAGCCTTACTGAGGCTGTCGAGTATCCATATATAGTCTTAGAAGGGTAAGGTCGGGGAGGCTTTTATGTACAGACCAAGCTGCCTGGCTTAGAACCTTCTGTAAGGAGGGCCCTAAACTTTGCAGAACACACCAACAAGCCACGGGCCCCCTTGTGCTAAATATTCTCCTACTCTCGATTGCACGGCCATGCAAAGACCTAGAAGTCACTACCAAACCATAACAGGAAGGTCCAAGAACATTCAATATTATTCTTCCTCTTTCCTCTCCAGCCCTAATCCTAGCCTGAAGATTATTTTTCTGTTCCTTGAAGGAGTGAAAAGCATTAAACCAGGAAGCCTCTGCCTGCTACACCTTACACATTTCACTCTTGTACAAGTCAAACCTTTGAGTGTCTGCAGCTAGTGAGGTAGATCTGGGGGCCTGGACCTTTATTAAAAGATCAGACTTAGGGGTGTGTGTGACAAGCCACATAGCAATCCTGGAAGCTCTGGGTATGGAAGGAACCCCTGAGAAATGAGAGCAGAACAACTTGACCCTTGTGTCCATGTGTGCTCACTGGGACCTTTAGAGCCCCCGTGCCTCCTTGGACAAGGTTGCCAGAGAGCAGCCCGTGGCCAGGACTGAGGGATGTGAGGACGTGGCCCAGAAGGCATGTGTGTCCTAGAGCAGCACGGGTGCCGGGCAGTGAGGCACCCCGTGGATGGCTTTAACCAAGCAGAACAGGCCGTGCCCTGGGAGGCCTAGGAAGGCTCCTCCTTGAATTGGGTAGGGAAACATGAAACACAGGTGAGCTGTACTCTACACAGTCAAATGTGGTTTTATTGCACTCACTGGTTACCAATGGGATTCATTTGTCTCAGCCACTGGATATCTGTGTCCACAAAATGGAGGGCATCCGGCCAAGTGTGGGAATGTTCTGATGAAGTTTAGAATTTGTGTGCAACCTTTTCCATGCTCGGCTGAATTGCTGGTAGAAAGCAAGATGCTGCCTCTTGAAAAACACCCCAGAAAGAAGCATAGGATACATTTTCCCGGGATTGCTAGTGACTAAGCAGTTTACCTTGCCTAGTATCATGGCTGGAAAGATAAAGAGATGACATTGCATAAGTTGTATTAGCACCTTGCTTTTGAATTGCTTTTTTATTTTAACTCTTCCAGAGCCTCTTTTTCTACCTTCTTATTGTGCATTTACAACTTCCTAGTGAGAAGGCAAGACTGGTATTACATAACTTCCAATGGAGGAAAATCATAAATAGGTTAGAGGTCTTGCTTTAGGATCCCATTACTCCAGTTTATCTGTATATCAGAGAATCCTGTCCAGAAACTGGGATAATTTTAAATAAAGGGAATTATTAAAAAGGCATGGGCAAGGATTAGGGAAATCCCTGGGGGGTACTACAAGAGGCTGGGGCTGGGAAAGGCAATTGCTCTTACCATCCCAAGTCATGAAGGGGCAAGTAGAGGTAGAAAAGACCTAAGAGGACCCTGACAGGAGGGTGAACTCAGTCAAGGGATGCAGCCTGCCCAGAGCAAGCCTATATGGCGGAACCCAGGGTAATAAATACCCAACCCGTCTCTTCCCCACACCCCCTCTGGCCTCTGCTTATGTCCTGACCCTCCCCCCCAACCACTGACCAAACCCACCTGAAAGCCAGACAGCAAGGAAGCCTATTAGTGGAATCCAAAGAGCGACGCCTCCAGGGAGCAATTCTGGGGAGAGAGGCTCTACTACAAAAGATGGTCTGTAGAGTCAGTCAGCCTCAGAGAAAGCCAAGGCTTCTGCTTGCTAGTTCCAAGAACCCTCAATGCCTCATCTTTCACCGTCATTTCCCAGATAAGTAAGGACAGGCATATTATCACCAGGGTTATAACCACCCTTGCTGGTGACTGACTGCATTCCTAGGTGTAAACCTGACAAGCGTGGGCTTTTGCTTTCAATTCAATGCAATTCAGAAAGTGTACTTGTGTCCTGTAGTGAGCTACACACCAGGTACATTCTTATGAGAGATGCATCGATTAATACAACCCTGCCCTTTCTTACTGTTCTCCAAAGCACTTTTTATGTCTGGCCTCATCCCTAACACACACACACACATACACACAGGCACACACACTCAACAGTTCACATAGGAAGATGAGAATGAAGCACAGCTTGTGTTTCTGGCTCAGATGCTGCTAAGTTAATTTTAGTTGGAAAACTCCTTGACAGACTTCCAGGAAAATACCACCCTAAACAGCAGAGCTCCTGCTAACATCTGCCTGCTGTTTGCTCAGTGACACCCAATGCCAATCTCTAAGTCTGGATCCTCAAACTTCCTCTGAAATTAGTCACCTTGATGAGACTCACGATGACATAAAAGCAGCTGATACTGAAAGGAACTGCTACATGCTTGGCGGTGATGGTAGTTGGGGAACAAGTAAATGGAAGTATGGATGGCTGGCTGGATGACTGAATGGATGGGTGGATGGGTGGATGGCTGGCTGGCTGGATGAATGGCCAGATGGATGGCTGGGTGGGTGAATGGATGGTGTTAGCTGGAAGGTGGAATAATTAATGAGGGGGGGATCTACCTAACTCTCCCCTCACTATTCTTGGTGACAATAAACCTGAGATCCCTCTAAATCCTGAGGCAAAGTAGTCTCTGCCTGAAATCACTGCATTCAGAGCTGGAATATATTGTAGAATATATTTTAGAGACATAGAGGGAGAGACAGATGATAGATAGATAGATAGATAGATAGATAGATAGATAGACAGACAGACAAAGCCTGAATTAAGAACTTTGGAGTCAGAGTCTTGGATTTGAATTGTGAGCCAACCTCTCTTACTAGCTGTGGAACTTCTCGGTGCCTCTGCAAGGAACTGTCCCTCCCTCTTGCTTCTCTGCCTATGACACAGGGATGCAGTGGCAGTGACAATTGCCTTAGGGCATCACAGGGGTGAAGATCACCCCATAACCCCCAAGTCGTAGCCCTCTATGAAAATCAACCTTTTCACTGGAAATTGAAACCACTTTTGGCCTAACTTTCTCAGGAAAAAATATTGAAGTAGGAACTGAACTCAAATATCTATGACCAGATTTGTTAGAAAATAACATTTAAAATAATTCTATCATTTACGATAGAAAGATTATGAATGATGCAACCCTGAGGGAGAGGAAAGAGCCTGCGTGCCCTGGAATCCTGAGGAGACAGAACACAAGGCAGAGGAGGGGGAAGACGCGGGAAGGAGAGCGGCCGGGAAGTTGAAAACACCTCTTCTCGGTGGTGATCACTGATTTCAGTAGCATTTTGGCCCAAGCGCACTATCCACTGATAGAAACAGGGCAGAATCATCTGCGCCAAGTGATCTGAGGAATTCTAAGAATGTGCACCTGCTAACGCCACCCTGGACCCCTGAGGTTAGAGATGTTATGGTCACAGCTCCTACGCCCACCGCCCTCCCTGCCCCGGGCTGGTCCTGCCTCTCCTGGCTCGTAGAGAGCCCCTTCCATTTGTCCGGGTGACTATACCTATTAGGCAGCTCTCCTCTGGACTGCTTGGAGGCGGCCTGGAAGCAGACCCTCCTGACCCAGTCTCCCGCAGCCTCCTGCCCTTCCTTGTGAAACATCAACACAGGATGATTTGTGTGAAGCATATCTGAGGACATGTTGGGCTGCCCTTCTCACTAAAACCTGGTTGCAAATTCACTTGCCAGGTTTGCTTCAGGAAATGAACTGGGATGGCAGGGTGGTGAGAAGCGAGAGAAGCTGGGGGGAGGCACCCAGGCTGTACGGGGAGAGGCAGAGTAAGGAAAGTCAGGGAAAGGGGTGAGAGGAGGCAGCAGGCTGGCCAGGGCCCTGGGGACACCTCTGCCCTCGAATCCAAGGAGAAAACGGTCTCGTCTAGCTCGGGCAGGCTCTGGCTAAGCACTGGAAACCCCGCCGCCAATATCTGCTGAATCAACTTGGATTGAACCGACCTGCATCATAATTCCAGGCACCACTCCAGAAATTACTTCAGTTTAGTTATGTTTTGTTTTGTAATGTTTTAGGAAACAAGCTATATGCAGCCTGAGAACATATTGGTTTCTTTGCTCCCTGCTCTGAAGCCCAGAGATGTCACCCCAGATCTGGAAGTCTGACATCACAGGGCCGGTTGGCTCTCTCTGGCGCTGGAGCAGGTTTTTCTAAAGCAGGGTCATTTGCTGCCAGCTTGGGGTCTGGGCATGGACACCAGGACTTGCGAATGTGACTAATAATCAGCAGACAGTCTGCTCGTCCGGTGATCCTCTACTCATCTTGGGATGAAGCTGAGGAGGGAGGTGTGAGAGCAACCGAGGCAAGGGGGTGTGAGCAGGCCTGGGGCTCTTCCACGTGACGCTGCCCGCCTGCCATCTGCTCTCAGAGCCCTGAGCTGCGCCAGCCACAGGGCGCTGGGACCCCGCGCTAGGTCACAGGAGCAGCGCTGTCTAGGTTATTTCCATCCCCCCTCTCACCACCACCACTTACCCTGACCCGCTGTTCTGGACTCAGCTGGGAGGGGTGCAGAGTGTCAGAGAAACTCTGGGCTCACACCCCCACTGGAACTTCTGGGTGCTTCCAGAGTGCCCTGAGAGGCAGACAGCCCCGGAGCCCCCGCCCCTTCCTCCACATCAAACCTTCTTTAGCAAAGTTTTCTAAATCAGTGATGCTCAAACTCTCCTCCGGATCAGCAGCCTCAGCGTCACCTGAGAGCGTGAAAGAAATACAGGAGCTCAGACCCCATCCAGATCCACCAAACCAGAACGTGCATTTTACAGGATCCCAAGTGGTTCATACGCTTGCTACGCTAGAGAAGCGTCAACTGCAGACGATCTCCTGACATAAACAGGACAAGTTCCGGTCACAGAATTTGAAGGAGACCAGGAATAGAAACCCACCCCGAGCCTTTCTCAAATTTTCTTTCTCTCTCCTGTTGAAATGTCACAGTTCATCCTTTTAGACCTTCATCTTTTGTCTAAGCTGTGCCATTTTTATTAAAATTCAAACACTGCCTGGAAGAGAATGGGTCCCTTACTTCTAGGTCAAAAAATTAAGACATTTTTAATGGGCTTGCGTTATGTGCCCCACATAGCACAGGATGCTAGGGGTGAACGAGTTTAGTGCAAATGAATTACTTTTCCTCAGAGACAAGAGAGCTGGGCATTCAGAGGACAGCAGGCTTCTCTCTGGCAGGAAGAATTATTCAAGGGACAGAAGAAAGCGCTCTCCTAAGACCAGCCTACCCTTCTGCTCTGTCTTCACGTGGCCCAACTTGCCTCTAGGAGCTCATCAAGTCCTTGAGTTGATGCTTCCATTTCCATTCAGAGCCATCCTTTGTCATTTCAACTTAATGGGAAAACCCAATGGCATTTTGAAGACAAAATGTCTAGGTGCATATTTATTTTTAGAAGGAAATGGACCACAACACATCCATCCTGCAAAAAAGAAGCAAGACACAGCTCTGCGTCCTGAAGCAGAGAGCGGTACCTCAAGGGTGGAAAGACTGAACTTGCTGTGA
Organism: Balaenoptera borealis; assembly: GCF_965194805.1. Taxonomy (NCBI): domain Eukaryota; kingdom Metazoa; phylum Chordata; class Mammalia; order Artiodactyla; family Balaenopteridae; genus Balaenoptera; species Balaenoptera borealis. Next base: position 11,678,280 of record NC_138877.1, read on the forward strand.
ATGGGCAGCTCCCCCTCTTACAGATTCTCTCCCAGGAACCGCACAGTATCCACTGAGTGTCCAGGAAGTGCAGAGTTAGTGCCAATACCAAAGGCACTGGAGGGAAGAGTAAAAGCTCTCCTCAAGCTTTCTGACTTGCTTTGGGTAACTGTGAACAATTAGCAACTATTTCAATTTCTAGAACACATGGGATGCATGATGATTTGTTTGCATTTTCTTTTTATTTCATCAGTCACTGAACAAAGTCATCTTTTATGAGGTGGAATTGTCTCTTTGACCTAATAACAGCAATAATCACAGTCACCAAGTGCTTGCTCTGTGCCAGGTGCTATTATAAGTGCTTTACAAGTTGAGAGTCAAGTTTTCTATGGCTCACTCACATTGCTGTGTGTCCTGCCAGCAGAGACACTAACTGCCTTTGTCCTGGATGATCTTTTTCAATATGTTTGTCTAGAAAAACAGCTTTGGGAGATAAAGAAGATAGATCAGTGTCTCCCTCCAGAGCAAGGAGCAGACTTACTGTCCAATATGATAAACATTACGTCCCTTTCTGAAGCAAAGGACAAGCATGCTGCTGCCCATCCTGAAGGATTCAGGCTCCATAAGCTCAGAGTTCTGCAACACAGCCACTGCGTGCGTGCAGGTGTTGCCTGGCCCTCTCTGTGTCCCCCGTGGGAACTGGGGCACAAGAGAATGCGCTACCCTGGCTACTACTTTTGCTGCAAGTCAGAAAGTCCCTTGTCTCTGACCCAGGAGTCTCATGTCTTCTGCCAGCATCCGTGAAACTAACTGTGGCAGGATAACTCATTAGATTGTGAGCAGAGTAGAATCTCAGACTCTTCCCTCTGTTTTTGACAGAAGTAATATCTCATTTAATCCTCTGAACAACTTTGGGAGGGTACTATTATTTCCACCATTTTATAAACAAGGAAACTAACTTAGTGTGTGTTCTCCTAAGTCATACATAATCATAGTTGTTATCACTAAACTATACTGACATGTTCAGTCCCAAGACTGAAATTCCTGACTGAGAGAGACTTTACTTTCCAGGAACTGTTGTCTTTCTATACCTTCTTTTTAAATACTGCAAATACTGCTGAGAATTATACTAAGTTAATTTCTACCCCTAACAATGTATATGAATTAGACATAGTCTAAGAAGTAGAATGCTAAAAGGGGGCAGAGGGATACAGAGAAGAGATATGGAAGACATACTTTTGCTTCCCTCCCTATTTCTGACTAGGGCTGGCCCAGTAAATGCCCAATTCTCTCTATCACAGAGAGAACAAAGAGCAGCAGAATTCCATACACACGGTTCCCCTGCAGGTTTACAGGGCTCAGTGCACGTCTGAGGAGGGAAAACGTCTACTTCTCTCCTAGGGCTGCTCTGCTCTTGGCCATTCCACTGGCATGTTTCATGAATGATGACCTGTCACTCCATCTGTGACACCTAGTGGCCACAATCCCCTGAGGTGTTGGCATAAATGGGGATCTGCCAGGAAGACATAAAATGGGCCACTACTATTTGTTGTCTGAAATAGACTGGATAGTTCAATGCTCGCCTAAGACTCAGTACAGGAGCACTTCTACACAGATTTAGGTAGGCAAGGCATAATGGGGGGCTTAAATATATACTATGTCTCTCCTTTTCATCATCATAGGGCTGAAGGTGAAGGGGGTGTGAGGCCTACATTCACTTAGTCATTTGATGAGCATTTACAAGTTCCTTGGCATGGAGTTCCACAGGGCATCCAGAGATGAATGAAATATAGGCATTTATCCCACCTAAAAGTTTACAATTTAATCCAAAACTAACACAAATAAACAATAAAGCATTGCAGACTAGGGAATAGATCGCATAAAAGTAGACAAATCAAGCCCTGTCAGAACCCAGATCAGGGAGTAGTTGCAGCAGGCTGGGGGGCAAGATCCGGGTCTTTCCTAGAGGATGGATAGGGTTTTCATAGACAAGGATGAGGAGGCAGAGAGTTCTATGTTGAGGAGACAACTTAGGCAAGTGATGGGGACCTGATCGTGGAGGGAAAGCAAGTAGCCCAAACTGGCCAGAGCATAAAGTACAGAAAACTAATTAGGGAGAGATGAGGCTGGAAGGAAGGTTGGGGTCAGATGGAGAACTGTGAATTCCAGCTGGAGGATTCAAAGCTTTATTCCAGGGGGATCCAGAGACCATTGACCATAGGTTGGCCAGGGATGGAACATAATCAGATGTTACAGAAACTTAAGGCACATATGTAGCAAAGATTCTTGTCTATAAAACCAAATCTTAGGGAGAGACCTCAGGTCAGACATCAATAAAACAAAGAATTATTATTTGCTAAACAGAAAGAGAGGAGTTACTCTTTTGAGGTGAGGGTGACGGTGCCTTCAGTTTTGGGGGTCATTCACTTAGAATTTACCCATTCCCTTAGTGTTCAGTTTCAAACAACACTAACCATAATCTGTTATATTCTTATGTGGTTTTTTGGCTCCTTCACAGAAGAATTAAATAGCTCTTCAATTAACTACCATGTAACATTCTGCCAGGCACAAGGTAGCTGCTCAATAAATATTTTAATAAATTACATTGGATGAAACATAAAAATAAATTATATCTCCAGTAAGTCAAGACCAGATGCATCTAATGTCTGCAACACGTGTAAAAAGTTAGCAAAAACATTCACTCTGTTTCTGGTTGAATGTCTTTATCCAGAGCTAATTATTTGAGTAGTCTGGTGATAAATGCAAATATATTTTTTTCTGGCAAATATATGTGGCTTTTAAAATTACTACATTTAATACCAGAAAACCAAGCTTACTTAACACTTCCATGTACCTGAGACTTCAATGCCAGACATATGACCTATTTAAACAAACAGTAATTAACCTAGTCACACAAACTGTAGTAAATAGAACTAAATTTAAACAATCTGATCATTTTTTCTCCCTGCTGTTACACATTTTAGTTTGCATTTTTTCTTTATCAAGAGCACATATCTATATGTGTGTACACAGACCTCCAGAAATAGATACACAGTATGATTGTAAAGAACCCAAGGAAGTTGTTAAGTCATAAACAAGACTGTGAATCTATAGAATTCATCCTATTGCAATCATCAAGAGTTGCATGCCTTTGAACGCTGAAACTTGCGTCAGTAAAATAGTGAAACTGTTCAATCGTTGCAGACAGGTAGAAAATGTGATTCCTAAAGTAGTGTCTGTTGAAATTTTAAGTAGTTTAATGAACTTAAAAGAGAGCAAAGATTCATTCTCATGAGGATTAAAGTTATCCTATCTACTGTGGAGGTTTAATTAATGACCTATTTGATTGCCCCAAACTTTTAAAATTGATGTTTTCACCACTGTTTCCAGTGCCTGCTGACCTTGTCACCTGCAGGCAGACACCCGAGGGTGTACCACCCGACAGCCTGCCCCAACAAGCCAGGCCCCACCCAAGGGCTCACAGCAAGGCTAGTAAAGCCTGGGAAAGGACAGACGTGTCTAAACACCTTGTGGCGTAGTTTGGAGGGTGGCGATATCTCTGAATAGGCTGTGCTTTACTTTGTGGGTGAACATTCCCGACAGGCGCAAAGAGGAAGGGGAAAAGTCAGGCCCCCTAAATAATAATTGGCCAGAATCCTCCTTGTACCAGCAGGATGAGAGACAGGATGGTCAGCAGATGGGCTTTTGAGCCAGAAAAATCTGGGTTTGCTTACCAGTGGTGTGCCTGTGAATAAGGAATCCCACCTCCCTGCATCTCAATTTGCCATCTGTGAAATGGGGAGAATGCAGAAGCATATGGGAAGGGTCTTGTTCTGGGGTACAAACACCTTCAGATCTCGGTGTTAAAGCATTACAGAGAACACAGCTTGGATGTGGATATTTATAGTGGCAGCAAGTCATTGCCATAACCTGAATTATGATGGAAGAATTTCACCTGATTAATGCAGAGGGTCTGCAACTTGGTTTTCTCCATTAACTATTTGCTGAGCACCACCCCTCTATTTGCTGCCTTCTGAAAATATTTAACAGAAGGAGACAAAGGGAAGATCGGGAAAGGAGGTACATATATATACACATATATAATATACATATATATAATGTATGTATATATGTGTATGTGTGTATTGACAATATATATATCTATAGATAGATAGTCAGCGCCTCAATGAAAGCTCAGAAGTTTCTCCTTCTGGTTTTTTGTTTGTTTGTTATATCTATTTAAGTATGGTTTTGCTAATAATTTGGCAATTATTAGGTAAATCTGAACAATCTGGATAGTCAAACTGATTTTTTACATCACAACAAACATTCTAGAGCCTGAGTGACCTGCATTTCTGCCGACATTTATTTTTAAAAAATTGGGGTTTCTAGATGTTTATTTACTTAATCCAGTGTGGACAGAAATCTTTGTGCATATTTATAAGGCTGTTTTCATCAAAGCTGCTGTTTCCAATGGAGCCACACGCAGCCAAAGCCAAATGATCAAATTACTCACACGGAAATCATAAATGAAATCCATAGATGATTTGCAAACCTCACTTCAGCCAATGGTTTTAGCTCTTTTCCTCGGCAGATCTCTCCTGAAAGCTGCTAACAGGCTGATTGGAATTTCATATCCTCTCCACTCTCTGGTGGAAGCGCTAATTAGCGATGAAAATGGCTAAAGCGCAGTGCACAGGAGGAGGAGGAGGAGAAGCAAGAGAAGCAAGGCACTGAAAACCCTCCAGCTTCAAAATCGCACCCTGAATAATCAGCAAGTGACAGAAACTCCTCACACAGTGCTTTCTCCACACTCTCAAGCAAACGGGGCTACGACTGTGAAACCTCGGTGTTACGCATACACTTGTTCTGAAATTGCTCGACAGACTATATGAGGTTAGATCAAAGCCTGGTTTGCCATCACAGCCAGTCAGATTTCCCTGGTAGTATTAGCTATCTTTAAAACATGTTTCCATGGCAACTAGTTTAAAAACATATTTGACTGTAGAGGCTCTTCCATTATGAGTGCCAGAAAAACCCAAGTGACCTTTTCTTTTCAGAGCTCTTTTCCACCAGGAGAGCGACTCTGAGGCCAACGAGGGTGAGGGGAAGGGCCCCTTCAGTGGAGCATCCAGGGGCCTGGGTCCACACCCTTCCAGGTTGCGGGGATGTTAGCTGGTTGGATTTGCCGGGGTCACTGCTTCTTTCCGTGAGACAAACCTCTTCCTGTGCTCCTCTTCCTGAGCTCCTCTGAACCCAGCTCTGCTGCTGGACGTTCTTCCTCCAGGTCCCCTCTAACTTTTCTCCAGCTCTGCTCTAGATGCTAAGGCTAGTCAGAATATGATTGTTGCAGAAGTGAGAGACAAAACCCTGTTTGCTCTATGAAAAAAAAAAAAGAGGAATGAATACTCAGGTCTCCTTTATTTCACAACTATCTGGCCTTTGCATCACTGCCATGTCAGCTTGGGTTGAGGCTTAACCCAGGGACCCTGGCACGCCTGAATTCTTAACCTTTTATTAGGAGAAATCATGAATTCTCTGTAGAGTCGGCTGTTAGGACCAGACCCACAGTGACCCTCTCTCAGGGCCAAGGTGAGACATTAATGGTTCTTAGCTAGTTCTTCACCTCCAAAAAACTCAGTATTTTCCAAGGTATTTTCTGTAATCTCCCCTAGATGTATATCTAAGTATCATTAATTCTTGTTTTCTCATCTTGGGGTGAAAAACAGCCTGTAAACTTTGGACCAGAGCTAGGTCTCTATGTAGATTGCATTGATAAATGGGGTCTACAATGTGAGGATTTGGCTGCAGCAATAGGGATCACCAATCCAAAGGTATCATCTCCCGTACCCCTGAGATGCTGCAAATTCCCACTCTTTCAATTTGAGACTTTATCTTCTAAATGAGATATATTTCTGCAAGCATCAAATCCTTTTTGAATTAAGGCAAGATAGGTATGAAACAATCAATGGACACAATACTCGAGAGAGTCCAAAAATCAGATTTGGGCCCCAAGATTTTGGAGCAAGAGTATTTCACTGAAAGGGAAGTAGGAGACTTCCCTGGAACAGGTCCAGGTTGAGTTCTTGCACTGCAGGATACCTCAGAAGGGACTCTCCAGGACAGTCTTCTGGAAGGTAGAAATATTATCTCGCAGTCTGCCCAGGACCAGGCTTGTTCTGGGTTCTGAGTGCACTCTTCTCTGATTTAGGCCACATCAATATGTGGCTGGTGTCCATTTCAGCTATCTTCATGAAGCATATTGATCACCATCTCAGATCACTCATTCAGCAGTCTTCATTGATCATTAAATGGCTGGAATTAATAGATTAGCCAGTGGAAGGGCTATTCATTTAATGTGCATAGGCAGAGACAGTGAGTCTTTGGGGACCCTAAGACTTTTATCTACCACTGTGTGGTGCCTTGGGACTCTCAGGGAGTATTTTTATGTGACAGTGTGTATACTTCAGTGTTCATACACATAAAAACTGAAATGTAGGGTACCCAGGACACTTGCATTAATTTGAACATCAATCTGGAAATTGTGGCTCAGAAGGAGCCCCAGTGAAACCTATTTTTGGATTACCTATGAAGACTTTATTAATTGTATAAGCAACATTTCAGGGAGAGTGTGTAAAATGCTTATGAGAGGAAAATAGTTTTAAGTAACTTCAAGATTCCAATTTCAAATGATTGATATACCAATTAAAAAGCATTTTCTTTTTTTTTTTTTTTTTTGGTTTTCCCAAATAAACTATTCTTATCTATTTATCAAAACAAAGTCTCCTAAGAACATTTACTAAACACATTTGGTTATCTGTATTCTGGTACTATGTGTCCTTGGGTAGTGGGAAACTAAGGGTTCTGCATCCAATTCCAACATGTTTTTTTTTCCCCGTTTAACATACAATTCTATGCTAATCACAAGTGCAGGTTGTCACCCGTGCTTCTAATCGACTGACTATAGATTCTCGAGGTTCCAACATCCCCCTCCTTGGGTTCAATTAATTTGCTAGAGCGACTCACAAAACTCAAAGAAACATTTTACTTACTGATTACTGGTTTATTATAAAAGGATGTAAGTCAGGAATAGCCAGATAGAAGAGAGGCAGAGGGCCAGGTGTGGGGAAAGCTTCTGTGCCCTCTCCAAGCACACCACTCTTCCCAAATTTCCACGTGTTCACCAATCCAGACCCCATCCTTTGGGTTTTTATGGAGGCTTCATTACATATTCATGATTGATTAACTCATTGACTATTGGTGACTGATTCAACCTCCAGCATTTCTCCCCTCCCAGGAGGTAGAGGGGAGAGTGGGGCGGGGACAAAAAGTTCTAACCCTCTAATCACAAGGTTGGGTTTCCTGGCAACCAGCCCCATCCTTAGGTTAGCTTAGGGGATTCCCAAAAGTCACCTCATTAACCAAAGGACTTTATCACTCTTATCACAGGAAATTCCAAGAGTTTTAGGAGCTCTGTATCAGAAATAGGATGAAGACCAAATGTATATTATATATTATATAATATATAACATATATTACATATTATTTATATTTATATATCATAAATATATTATAAGTTTATATTCTTATTATAAATCACAGTATCACAGAAACGCAGCTTAAGGCTAACCTAAGTCCACTGCTTGTATGGGGAACTGTGGGCATGTGAGCTAGGTTGATGGGGAGGGCCTACCAGGAGTTCATTTACCTGGGTTGACTCTTTGGGACTCTTCGTTGGAAGGGATCCACATTGGAGCAGTGGGTGATGGGAAAGGCAGCAACTTGTGTCTTTTAGAATTTGTTTCTCTGGCAGCCTCTTGGATGTTATCTGAAGACTGAGGAGAGGGGGATGATAGAAGGTGAAGGAGTTACTATTTGCATTACTGGTATTGGCAGTAATGACTCTATCAGACGTTGGGCTTTTGTCTCATTAGATGACTCATTAGGTGAGAAAATGGGGGGAAGGGTAAGGAGAAAAGTCTTTCTTCATGAGGCACTGGTGATTTCACATCACTGGTGGTTCTGGAGGGAAGAACAAGGTGGCGGTAGTCAGGATGTGTTCCCAGTGCACGGGACTCATATATTTGGGTGTCCCAGATATAATCATGGACAAGGGGCCATATGGGGGCTAGAAAAGGGCTTGGGAGAACAGAGGAGTGAGGACTAAGGATTCAGCCAAATCCAAATATGGCTTATTACAATTAAAGTGGCAGTGTTTATCTCCATAATTGATACTGCCACAAAAAATTTGATTTATCCCTGAAAGTAATAAAGCTAAATTTATTTTTAAAAAATATTTGGAAGGGGTATGATACAGTGAAAAGAGCATAGGCCTTGGATCAGAACCAAATTCAAGCTCTGACTCTGCCAATTACTACCTGTATGACTTTGGGCAAGTTGCTCAGTGTGGCAGATGGCCGTGTGTTCACTGAAACCTGTGTTCCCTCCCATCTGAGTACACACCTTGACTATGTCTCCCACCCTCTCTGCCAGCCCAGAGTGAACATGTGAGGGAGCTCTGACAAATGCACCACAGACAGAAGTAATACATCCCGCTTCCAGGTCCTGTCCATTAGAACTTCTTGTGCCTGGGAAGCTTGCATTAATTTGAGCATCAATCTGAAATTAATATAACTCAGAAGGAGCCAGAATAAAATCTAATGTGGGGTTACCAATAAAGCCTTTATTAACTATATGAACATATTTCTAATAGGAACATGCAGAGTATCCTGCAGTATTCCAAAGGGTGGTAGAGGCCGGACCCTGACAGACCACACGGAAGGCCATTCACCAGCCAGAAACGTTGGTACTAGACTCGGCAGGGGCAAGAAATTAACCCTTATTGTCTTAAACACTAAAGTTGGGATTTATGTGCTACAGCAGTTAGCATCCTTTACATTAATTAATCTACCTGAGATTCAATCACTTCTCACTAATAAAAAAGGCAAGAATATTATCTAACAGAGCAGTTAGAATTAACTATAGAATTAACTACAGAGGCACACAGTAAGTGCTAAATAAAGTAGATACTATATAATCTCTTATTCAGGTTTTCCCTTCATTTTGATCCTTTTCTTATAATTGGTGAGTTAAGTTTATTACGGGGAAATGAATCATACTGATGAAAGCAAAGCACAGCATCAGGCTTAGATGGAAGGAAAGAGCAATTTAATGAAACTGTATGGACACTGGTTGCAAGGTATGGGACCTTGGGTACCATTCTGGGTTTTTTTTTGCTTTTTTTGTTTTTTTTAACATCTTTATTGGAGTATAATTGCTTTACAGTGGTGTGTTGGTTTCTGCTTTAAAACAAAGTGAATCAGCTATATATATACGTATATCCCCATAACTCCTCCCTCTTGCATCTCCCTCCCACCCTCCCTATCCCACCCCTCTAGGTGGTCACAAAGCACCAAGCTGATCTCCCTGTGCTATGTGGCTGCCTCCCACTAGCTATCTATTTTACATTTGGTAGTGTATGTATGTTCATGCTACTCTCTCATGTCATCCCAGTTTACCCTTCCCCCTCCCTGTGTCCTCAAGTCCATTCTCTACATCTGCGTCTTTATTTCTATCTTGCCCCTAGGTTCTTCAGAACCTTTTTTTTTTTTTCTGTTTTTTAGATTCCATATATATGTGTTAGCATACGGTATTTGTTTTTCTCTCTCTGACTTCCTCACTCTGTATGACAGACTCTAGGTCCATCCACCTCACTACAAATAACTCAATATCTTTCCTTTTTATGGCTGAGTAATATTCCATTGTACATATGTGCCACATCTTCTTTATCCATTCATCTGTCGATGGACACTTAGGTTGCTTCCATGTCCTGGCTATTGCAAATAGAGCTGCAGTGAACATTGTGGTACATGACTCTTTTTGAATTATGGTTTTCTCAGGGTATACGCCCAGTAGTGGGATTGCTGGGTCGTAAGGTAGTTCTATTTTTAGTTTTTTAAGAAACCTCCGTACTGTTCTCCATAGTGGCTGTATCAATTTACATTCCCACCAACAGTGCAAGAGGGTTCCTTTTTCTCCACACCCTCTCCAGCATTTATTGTTTGTAGATTTTTTTATGATGGCCAAAAAACATGTGAGGTGATACCTCATTGTAGTTTTGATTTGCATGTCTCTAATGGTTAGTGATGTTGAGCATCCTTGCATGTGTCTGTTGGCAATCTGTATATCTTCTTTGGAGAAATGTCTATTTAGGTCTTCTGCCCATTTTTGGATTGGGTTGTTTGCTTTTTGATATTGAGCTGCATGAGCTGCCTGTACATTTTGGAGATTAATCCTTTGTCAGTTGCTTTGTTTGCAAATATTTTCTCCCATTCTGAGGGTTGTCTTTTTGTCTTGTTTATGTTTTCCTTTGCAGTGCAAAAGCTTTGAAGTTTCATTAGGTCTCATTTGTTTATTTTTGTTTTTATTTCCATTACTCTAGGAGGTGGGTCAAAAAGGATCTTGCTGTGATTTGTGTCATACAGTGTTCTGCCTATGTTTTCCTCTAAGAGTTTGATAGTGTCTGGCCTTATATTTAGGTCTTTAATCCATTTTGACTTTATTTTTGTGTATGGTGTTAGGGAGTGTTCTAATTTCATTCTTTTACATGTACCTGTCCATTTTTCCCAGCATCACTTATAGAAGAGGATGTCTTTTCTCCATTGTATATACTTGCCTCCTTTATCAAAAATAAGGTGACCATATGTGTGTGGGTTTATCTCTGGGCTTTCTATCCTGTTCCATTGATCTATATTTCTGTTTTTGTGCCAGCACCATACTGCCTTGATTACTGAAGCTTTGTAGTATAGTCTGAAGTCCAGGAGCCTGATTCCTGCAGCTCCATTCTTCTTTCTCAAGATTGCTTTGGCTATTTGGGGTCTTTTGTGTTTCCATACAAATTGTGAAATTTTTTGTTCTAGTTCTGTGAAAAATGCCAGTGGTAGTTTGATAGGGATTGCACTGAATCTGTAGATTGCTTTGGGTGGTATAGTCATTTTCATGATGTTACTTCTTCCAATCCAAGAACATGGTATATCGCTCCATCTGTTTGTATCATCTTCAGTTTCTTTCATCAGTGTCTTATTGTTTTCTGCATACAGGTCTTTTGTCTCCTTAGGTAGGTTTATTCCTAGGTATTTTATTCTTTTTGTTGCAATGGTAAATGGGAGTGTTTCCTTCATTTCTCTTTCAGATTTTTCATCATTAATGTATAGGAATGCAAGAGATTTCTGTGCATTAATTTTGTATCCTGCTACTTTACCAAATTCATTGATTACCTCTAGTAGTTTTCTGGTAGCATCTTTAGGATTCTCTATGTATAGTATCATGTCATCTGCAAACAGTGACAGCTTTACTTCTTCTTTTCTGATTTGGATTCTTTTTATTTCTTTTTCTTCTCTGATTGCTGTGGCTAAAACTTCCAAAACTATGTTGAATAACAGTGGTGAGAGTGGACAACCTTGTCTTGTTCCTGATCTTAGAGGAAATGGTTTCAGTTTTCCACCATTGAGAACAATGTTGGCTGTGGGTTTGTCATATATGGCCTTTATTATGTTGAGGTAAGTTCCCTCTATGCCTACTTTCTGGAAAGTTTTTATCATAAATGGGTGTTGAATTTTGTCAAAACCTTTTTCTGCATCTACTGAGATGATCATATGGTTTTTCTCCTTCAATTTGTTAATATGGTGTATCACATTGATTGATTTGCGTATATTGAAGAATCTTTGCATTCCAGGGATAAACCCCACTTGATCATGCTGTATGATCCCTTTAATGTGCTGTTGTATTCTGTTTGCTAGTATTTTGTTGAGGATTTTTGCATCTATGTTCATTAGTGATACTGGCCTGTAGTTTTCTTTCTTTGTGACATCTTTGTCTGATTTTGGTATCAGGGTGACGGTGGCCTCGTAGAATGAGTTTGGGAGTGTTCCTCCCTCTGCTATATTTTGGAAGAGTTTGAGAAGGATAGGTGTTAGCTCTTCTCTACATGTTTGATAGAATTCGCCTGTGAAGCCATCTGGTCCTGGGCTTTTGTTTGTTGGAAGATTTTTAATCACAGTCTCAATTTCAGTGCTTGTGATTGGTCTGTTTATATTTTCTATTTCTTCCTGGTTCAGTCTCAGAAGATTGTGCTTTTCTAAGAATTTGTCCATTTTTTCCAGGTTGTCCATTTTATTGCATATAGTTGCTTGTAGTAATCTCTTATGATCCTTTGTATTTCTGCAGTGTCAGTTGTTACTTCTCCTTTTTCATTGCTAATTCTGTTGATTTGAGTCTTCTCCCTTTTTTTCTTGATGAGTCTGGCTAGTGGTTTATCAATTTTGTTTAACTTCTCAAAGAACCAGCTTTTAGTTTTATTGATCTTAGCTATTGTTTCCTTCATTTTTTTTTTCCATATACTTCTGATCTGATCTTTATGATTTCCTTCCTTCTGCTAACTTTGGGGGTTTTTTTTTGTTCTTCTTTCTCTAATTGCTTTCGGTGTAAGGTTAGGTTGTTAATTTGAGATGTTTCTTGTTTCTTGGGGTAGGACTGTATTGCTATAAACTTCCCTCTTAGAACTGCTTTAGTTGCATCCCATAGGTTTTGGGTCGTCGTGTTTTCATTGTCATTTGTTTCTAGGTATTAAGTTTTCTGAGCCTTAGCCTCCTCATTCGTAAAACAGGTATAAGAATCCCTGCTTCACAGGAGATATGTGAGAATAAAATGAGGCAACAAATGTAAAAGTATCCCTTACTCTTTGGAGTTCCCTAAAATTGCATCATTTATTATTATAGATTAGCCATTTTAAACTCACAAAACCAAGCAGGTGTTTGTTTTGCAAACATTGTCTTCCCAAACAGTATATGAATTTCCACTGGATTAGTAAAGTTGTTGCTTTATATTGTAATGCTTTTAATGTTGGTGGATACATGTGATTAATATTACCTTTCCATTTTCTAAGGTGTTTAATTTGATGGTTTAATCAAATTAAACACCTTCAGGAAGGTGTGAAGGGTCAGGAGCAGTCAGCATCCTTATGAACATCCCAGACTCCCTACACAGACCTACCAGGGCTCCTCCAAGACAAGGCCACTTAATGAAGAAAAACTGCTAGAACTGAAATTATAATTGAGCAAAATAAGGACACAAAGATGAAGAAAGAGAATTTCCAAATAAAAGTAAGAAGAGAGAACAGAGCCAAGAAATCTCAGAAAGAAGGATGTCCTACTTTTTAATACTATATGACAAAAAAGCATAACAAAACAAAATAGAAGAGGGTAGTCGTGAAGTGAACCTTTGTTTCACAAATCCTTCCAAAAGTTCAAAAAATTAATTTCTCAAAAGTAGACAACAGAAAACAATCAAGCAAAACAAAACAGGCAAAGACATGGTAAGATCAATAATAAGGAGCAAAATATCTATATGGACATCTCAAAAAGTCATGCTGACCAAACAGATAAAATCTGTACCTACTATTTCAAAACAAGGGTAAAAGACCTTTAACAACAACTGACATAAGACATGAAAGAACAACATAAACCAAAATTAGAGAAATTACGAAATGAAGTACAGAACTCAGTAAAGAATTAGAAATAAAAGAAAACAATCATTTCAGACTATTAGACTAAAAGTCATACCAGACTACTGGAAGGAATACAAGAGAAAATAATGTCCTGAGAGAAACAGAAGATGAAAAGAAGAAAATATTTAAAAATCAAAAAAGGAATGAAGAGATAAAAAGAGGAGTTCAAGAGAAAGTGACAAGTATTGACGATAAACGAAGAAAATCCAAAATCCAAACAACAGAAATCCCTGAAGAAGAAAATGAAACCAAGGAACTGTAACAGGATGAAAGAATATAAACCATCTATAATCTTGATAGTGATGGTTGAAGTTGGGCTAGGTTGTAGACAGAATAATGGCCCCCAAAGATGTTCACTGCATAATTCCCTGCACTGTGAATGTGTTATTTTCCTATGGCTAACAGGACTTTGCAGTTGTTATTAAGTCAAGGATATTGAGATAGAGAGATGAGCTACTAGTGGGGGTATGCTGGAAAAGTAGAATGCTATTGTCAGAGATAAAATATCTGAAATTAGGATTATGGAGAATTGCAATCATTGGTGGGGACATTCTCAACCAGAGTTCCTTGAGAGAATTCAGCTTTCATGCCCAACGTATCTAAAATATGTAATGAATTAACCTCACTCCTGTGAATTTAGAATGGCATTAGTTCCGTACCATCTTTGAGAGATCTGAGAAAACATTCACTTAAATTATCTGCAGAATTCTATGGATCAGATGAAGAGCCCCTTTGGACAAAAGCTAGAGGGTATGGCCACGGGAATAATTGAAATAGAATTTTTTTTTTTTTTTTCTGCACCATGCAGCTTGCAGGATCTTAGTTCCCCAACCAGGGATTGAACCCATGCCCTCAGCAGTGAAAGTGTGGAGTCCTAACCACTGGGCCACCAGGGAATTCCCGAAATAGAAATATTTCAATAGAATAGAAATAGAATAGAAAGCAAGATCATTAAAAAAGTTCAAGGAACAGAGAGACCAGGATATTGATAGGATCATCTGTGAGTATACTGAATTCATTAAGGTTAAGATAAGAATAGTATTGGCATTGAAATTCCTGAAAAAAGAGTGACCCAGGAGTGGATAGATGACAGCAACAAGGAAGGGTGGTGGGTAATATAATTTCAAAATGGAAATAGAAAAAGAGGCTTTCAGGGAAAAGGAAGGGGAAATAGACAAATGTCAGCAATGAGGAGAAATGAGGAAGTCTAGCCAACCCCTCCTCCAAGCCCAGAGACATAAAGGCTGTGGAAGGTGCAACAGCCACCACTAAGGGGCTACAGTAAAGCAGGGTCCTTAAGAGAGTTGGCCCTTTAACCAGAGGGTGGAAAAAACATTCAGAAAATAGATGGAGGATAGAGCACGTTGCCAATAATGGACCCTCGTTTCCAGAGAGCACAATGGAAGGGGCCAAGCCTTGAGGAGGAGTGCTTGAAGGAAACAGAATGAAGCATGTACAGAGCCTGTGGGGCTCCCCGTGGGAGGTGATGGTTGGCCTGTGATCTAGGGCTGTGGTGGCCGACATACACAGGGATAAATGGCCTAATAAGATAACTTATTATGTAGGTTCAAGGTAAATAGTGCTGGTGAGTATTGTGGAGGAGGAAAAGGTGGGTTTCAAGGATTCCCTGATTTCGAGAAGGCCTAGATGAGGTGTGGTCTTAGATCCAGTGCACGTAGATAACCTGTATGATTAAAGTTTTAAATTTTGGAGGATCGCACACCTCTTTGAGAATCTTATGAAAATGATATTTTGTCTCCTCCAAAAAATGCAGATAAACTCAAAATTGTGAATATAGTTTCAAGGTAGGGTTTTCAGAGCTAAATACACCCACATGTCTGTCTCAGCCACTCCCATTTTAGATCCATGAATTCAAGATAAGAAGAGATGATTTAGACTCTGCTTTTTTCTGTGACAATATGATTAAATGACATATGTTACATTTACAGGGGACTAATTTGGTATCCTTCCAGGGAAATTTATTTGCCTTTGCATGTAGACATGGTGAAGACAAAACTTAATCCAGAGACATTTTGGGACAGGAAGAGAGCTAGACTGACAGATAGGGAGGGGCCCTTAAAATCCACCATCACTCACACCAAGGCAAAGCATCATCATTTAGGAAAAACCTACCTGTGTGTGTAGTGGTGGGGGAGTGCTTTAAAGGAACTGTACAAAGCAGCAGAAACAAATATAGGTTCTGCCCTTGAAAAATGGGAAACTTAAGGCCGTGGTTTCAGCCTGAATATGTACCTTCTCGTCTCACCTCTGCCTCCAACTTTCCATGATGATCTTGGCTCAGTCATTCAAATTCTCTGCATTTTAGTTTTAGCACCTATAAAATAGGAATCATAGTATCTGCCTACAGAGAATTCAGGGAAGTGGTAATCTTGGAGATGTTGTTGTTAATTCCAATCAGGATGGTCTGTACACCTGTCTTCTTTTCTTTCCCAAAGTCCTTGGCTGAGAACAAGAGCAGGGAGAGCAAAGGAATGACTTGTGATGGAAAAGGAGTCACAGAAAATCGCTGGTCGCACAACCCACCTTCATCTTGGTGGAAGAGATGAGGAATGAGCTCCTTTCCCCTGGGACTTGCTTTACCTAGACTCAAAACTTCCGAAGATTTACTCTTCTTGGGCAGCTAAGAGTTAGTCAGTCAGGAAAACCAGTTCTCGTATTTCAAAGGCCAGTGTTCATGTAGCAATTTGTGAAATGAAATGTTACATAAAAATAAGAAATGGGATAGTTTCTGGGAAGGGAGGAAACAAGGTAAGATATCTTGGAAAATGCTAGCTTCTAT
Source organism: Balaenoptera borealis (assembly GCF_965194805.1). Taxonomy (NCBI): domain Eukaryota; kingdom Metazoa; phylum Chordata; class Mammalia; order Artiodactyla; family Balaenopteridae; genus Balaenoptera; species Balaenoptera borealis. Next base: position 11,694,623 of record NC_138877.1, read on the forward strand.
TTCATTGAAGTAAACTGGAGTTCTATTTCTGAGGAGATATTTGCACCCTTCAGAAACCAAGCAAAAGTTTCAAAATGCCTTTCCGAAAGTGGAATCTGCAGTTTATTCAGGCCTTCAATTATTCTTTTGGTTATTTGAATTAACAATTATAACATCTACTCTTACTAATTTTGCTCTTTTAATATTAAGTCATATTTTTATTCCATAGACTCCAAACAGCTAAAGATTTCAAACTTCATTGGATATCTCACCTAATTTTTAAATGACATGATTGATACTTGTTTTCTAATGTGGAAAAATATAATTTGCATTTCTTCTTCGGTGTCAAGGTTGGAGAGCTCTTTTATTTGTCAGAATGATAAACTTGGTATGCAAAAGGTTACAAAGGAAGAAGCAAATTGGTAGAGTGACATTTTCATCTAATTTAACACAAACATAATTACAGGTATAAAAATCTGAGATGGAAATAAATTAGAATTATGCTCCTGCCATTTTGGATTGTGTTTCTGTGAGCTAAAAAAAAAAAAAAAGAATCCATTGACTTGAAAGGGTGGGATATTAATTGGGCTTGGAGACCAATAAATGAAGAGCAAAGCTTTGAGACTTATCTGTATGTATTTTTACTCACCTGAAAGTTACAGACTTTCTGACTCTTGCATTCTTGGGTTGGCCTAATGAACACAACAAACCAAACCCTTTGTCTTCCACCTTCTGGGTGTTCTTCTTTAACTGGATTTACTTGTTTTTCAAAAGATCCTTACTCCACATAGATGGAGCCTGTGGGCCTTTAGCTCCGACAATTTGTCATGTAGATTCCAGATCAATTTAGGAAATTTATCATAGAAGGCATGAGGGGATTACTGCTGAATGGTTACCGCTACTGTTGACATCTGGGCCTCTCTCTAGGAGAGCAGGATTTTGATTTCAAGGTCAGAGATTCTGAATTTCCTCAACCCAAATTTTCTAAAAGCCAGGAAATTCAGTATCCAGGGAAGAAAAAAATTCTAAATTCTAAATGGAATACTCTTATGAAGTAGGTGCATTATCCTCATTTTAGAGCTTGAAGTTCTTTAAAAAGTTAACAGTGAGCTAGTAAATGGCACAGCTGAGATTCTAACCTTGGTGTATTGGACTTGAGTAACTACTTAAGACAATCTACCTATCTGATATCTATTATCCAGCCTAGGTGTCAATCATGTATTTATATATCATTATACAAGCCATCTATATTATATAGACACACCACATGCTTTTTTTTTTTACATCATATATATTTTTGTATTATGCAAATGCATAACCAAAGTGAACCTTAAGAATTAGCAATAACAACAAAAATGACGTGAGCTGCAAATATTCAACATCAGCTAACTAGATTTGAAACGGATGCTGTACAATTTCACCTTAATGCATTTTCCTGAGCACTATTTTGACTCTAGTTTGTACACGATTTGGGGCTGAACACAGCAGAGAGGCTGGCAGACTGGGGACAGACAGAGCCAAGGCACCAGTGGGAATGGGAAGAGCAAGGGAAGCAGCCCTGCAGAGCAACTCTTGGGAGCACCGAGCCCTCCTCCCCCTGCCTTCAGGTTCCGGCTCCCATGAAGGGGTAGGAGTCATGGCTGGAGGGACAAAGTGTGATTAATATCCTAACTTACACCTTGACACCTCGTTAAACTGAATCAACTCTAGTCATTTCGGGACTTCACCTGAAGATTGAATCATTTTCCTATTAAATGCCTGTGCTCTCTAAGAACTGCTTGACTTCCCAGCAATAACTTGCATACACCAGTCCCTAGCCACAGTGTGCAAGTAGGAGAGGGCTCTGTAGGCACATCACAGGGCCTCCTTGCTGCCTGACACCGCTGCAGTTGCTGACCTGGGGCAGCAGTGACCTTTGTGGATGGCTGGCCTTGCCCACAGATGCAGACAGAAAACAACCCTCCCTCCTGTAATATCACCCCGTGGGTAAGTCTTCAGCCTCTGGAGTCAGGCCGGCTGGACTCAGATCCCCGCTCTGCCGTGCAGCGACTGTGTGACTTGGAGCAGATTATATAAACACTATCTCAGTTTCCTCAACTGTAAAACAGTGGGAAAAATAACAGAGGCTGCTTCTTAAGTTGTTATGGGAATTACATAAAATAACACACGTAAAGCTCTTACAAGAGTGCCTAACACATAATAAGCCCTCAAAATATGTCAGTGATTAGTATGTGCAAACTTTAGAGAATGTTCCCTCTAAAAGTCACAATATCCTACACTCTGGTAGCGTGGAGGATCTCATATTCTCTCAGTAAATTCCAGATGCTATTTTCCAAAAAATACAAGAAGCTTGGCAAAATCCTAAAATCATTGTCAAGTAAAGTATTTGTTACCTCTTTGCTTAAAATATGTATTACCTGTTGGAATTACCATAATGAAGATAAGTAAAAGAAATCATTCTCTGTATTATGCTACCATGGTACGGGCAACATAACTATGATTATATAAGCCACATACACAGAGTTTGGGTACACACATTGGCTTTAAAATAGTCATCCTTGCACATATCATTTCTCACTATACCAACCACATTTCAATCATCATAAATTTTTTTTTTGGCCTTGCCGCATGGCTTGCGGGATCTTAGTTCCCTGACCAGGGATTGAACCCAAGCCCCCTGCAGTGAAAACGCCAAGTCCTAACCACTGGACCACCAGGGAATTCCTTCAATCATCATATTTTTAAGTTCCTACAAAGTAGGAGAGCAGTATTCAAAGGGCATGTAATTTAGTTGGGTAGGAAAAGCATGGATGAGTGACAAGCTAAATAATAAAACAACAGTCCAACAGATGTTAGATTCGAAGAAATATTTAGTGAACATCTATCTGCAAGGCATACATTACAGAAACTCTGGGACCCAATACAGAGAATTCAAATAGAAGAATCTGTGGCCAAGAACTCAGTCTGCTGAAGGATAAAAGCATAGTATATGAATACTTCTAATTCAAGAGAGACTCTGGTGAGTGCTAGAATAAAAAACGATTGCTAAATGCAGTGGAAGCAATCAGAATAGTAAGACTCTTGTTTGAGGACATGAGAAGCATGTGTGGACGAGAGAGAGGTTTGGGGAACAGGAAAGAATGTGAACAAGGACATGGAAACAGGGATGCCCAGGGCGGGTCTGGACTCCTCAGTGAGAGCAGGGCATGGGGGGAAATGATGATATGATAGATTAAGCCGCTGTATAAACAGCCTTATACATACAGAAGGCTGAGGAGGACTGACTTGACTCAAAATGAAGTAGGGAATCATTGAAGGTTTTTAAAAAGAACAATAACATAATAAGAATGTCTGTGGGAGTATAACTTAAGCGCAGGGAGTAGCAAAAACCAAAATATGATTTAGAATATTTGAGTCCTTCTGGCCTCGGTCTTAACATTCTTATGACCCGGGCTTCAATCACTCTAAGCTTCAAAATGGGATAATCCCTGCCCCGCCTTCATCCCAGGGCTCCTGTGAGCATGAACTCAGAATGAAATAGGTTGTGGTGATTAGGGTCACTTGGCGGTGGGAGAGACTGCAGGTCTTAGGACCCTATTTACTGAGTCCACAGAAGCAGTAAGAACCTGGGCTGGGTAAAGCAGAATCACAGGATGTTAAAGGATTGGGCTACTTTTTTTACCCTGTTCCCAGATAATTTATTCATTCATTGTGTTCTTTTATTTACCCAATCTTAGAGTTTTCTTCTGGAAGGTGTTAACATTACCTCAAGAATAGCATTTTTGTATCATTTTTCACCACTTCCTTATATGTTTGGGAGTAACCATGATATGACAGCAGATACCACTTAAGTAGTTCTATGCTTAAATTTTCCTCCGGCATTTCATTAAAAATCAGATGAAGTGTTTTCATTCTATTAAAAATGAGAATGAGTATAATTAAATCTTATATTGTATAATACTATGGTATTTGAAGTTTTTAATTCTGAAACTATAAAATATCCATCTATCATCTACATATCTATCTTCATCTTTGATATATTCTACTTTTTTATAGTGAATAAATTGTGGATGCAATTTCTTTGGATTCCCTTTTTATCAATTGGACATTGTCTTCTTCCTATTAGGAATGCACAGAAGTCTTTCAGCACCTCTATTCTTTTCTCTGTCCTTTTACAAATCCTAGGCCCTGCCACAGCCTTTATTAATGGTCCTTCAGAGGGGAATCCATCTCTAGTGACAAGCTCTGGGGCTCACACACAATGCTGGTTTGTGCTTCTTGCATATGCTAACAAACACGCTCTTTCTTCCCAACGGATGCCACAGAAACACACATCTCTTAAACGTAAATAGGAAGCTGGCTTTACAAACCGAGGCTGTAGATTTCTAGGTGTCTGTTTCCTTTATAGTGATCCTGTTCTTGTTCCAAAAGGCTAGGGCTTATCCTGTATCACCTGAATGACTGTAGAACAATTCTACCAGCTCCAATCTCACACAGCCCATCTCAGGGCTTCTGAGTGTCCTGTAAAGAACAGTTAAAGATTTCTTCCGCATTTGGGGGGAGGGGAGGGGAAAGAAACACTCAGGACTTATTTCTTCATGAAAATATGCAAAACTAAAAGATTCCTCAGTCTTCTGACAACAGACTCAACAAAGGCATTATGACTTTTTAAATGTAGAGTTTGAAAATATTAATAAATGTCATCAGCAGAGATACAGCCCTCATTTTCCATTCTGAACGTTACTTTACTACAAATAATGTAAATTGGCAGCTGACTATTACTACTTTATTACTTTGGTCACTATGCAAGTTGACAGCTGGTTACTGTGTGATCTTTTGAGGTGTGGCGAAGAGAAAGTCAAGAATACAAACCTCCATGCAATTTGTATCCCCACCCTTGACCCCGCTCATTCCTGTCTGCACAGCAAACCCCATCACACATAAGGATACAGGCTTGAGCACATACAGAAGCAAGTCAGCAATGGTGCCTTTCTGGAGATTAAGAAAAATGCTCTGGAGTCCCTCTCTACCCCCAGCTCAGTCACTTCTATCTGCAAGTAATAAAAAATTGAGCCAGAAGGGATAAATAAGTTTTCTAAGTTTCAGTCCAAAATCTTATGCTGGGAAAGTTTCCTGTCTCTCTGAACTACGTCACCCTGAATTGTTTGGTAAAGTGAGGAAGAAGTGCATATGTACTTGGAATACATTCTGCTACTGAGGACCAGTCAATGCTTTTTCATTAACATCAAATATAAAACTCATCTTTCCTATTTTCAAAAACTGATCATGAAAGAGAAAAACAAATATCGTATATTAACACATATATGTGGAATCTAGAAAAATGGTACAGATGAACCAGTTTGCAGGGCAGAAATAGAGACACAGATGTAGAGAACAAATGTATGGACACCAAAGGGGGAAAGCTGCGGGGGGGAGGGGGTGGTGGTGGGATGAACTGGGAGATTGGGATTGACATATATACACTAATATGTATAAAACAGATAACTAATAAAGAAAACTGATCATGATATTTTCTCATGAAACCCCTGATGGTCTTCAGTAATTGCTCCTATTCTCTTGATTCAAGTGCAGTATTAACTTTTCCTAGTCACTAAACACTCTACCCATTTTGGCACCTAAGATATTTTTCATATTTCATCGATATTCTGATATAACCAGAAGAAACACTTCCTGACTGATGAAGAACAGATGAAGTCTAGATATTCCCAGTTTTAGAGAAGCTTCTACAGAAGATTATATTTTCCAGTGGAAACCTCCTGACCATCCCCGTCAGTATGCCCTTTCTACCTGATTAAAACTCTGCTTGTCCTCTAAGACTTGTTTCAAGCCTCATTTATTCCAAAAAGACTTCAGTAAAAACGCTTCAACCCACAGAGACCATATCATTTTCTGAAAATGTGTTACATACCATTTGGGTCACCATTTGGAGCCTAATTCAATACTGCCTAATAGAGTGACTTAACTTGGCAGATACTTGCCTTTGTACCAAGATGGTAACTTCCCCAGAGGAAGAATTGATTTATTTTTTTAATGTCTCAAAGAATCAAGAACACTTCTCTTCATATACATAGGAGATGGATGGGAAGAGACAGCTAATTGTCCCCATGGTATCTGTTCTACCCTTCCTCAGTAATGGAACCCTAGAGTGTTAGCTGGGCACATGGCTCCCTGGTGGACTGTACTTCCCAGCCTTCCTTCTTCTAGCTACAAAATGTGACTAAGTTCTTTCCAATAGATATAAATGATGTGTAGCTGATAACAGCTCCGAAAGATATATCCTCATCCTTATCTCCAGAACCTGTGAATATTACCTTATTTGGAAAAAGGGTCTTCACAGCTGTGATAAAGTATCTTGTGATGGGGAGATTATCCTGGATTATCTGAGTGAGCCCTAAATCAAGTCATAAGTGTCCTTATGAGAGAGAAGCAGAGGAAGATTTAACACATATAAAAGGAAGGTAATATGACAGGCTTTTGCTGGACAACCTTTTGCTAGTGCTGAAGACAGCAGAAGCCAGAAATAGAGATAAGATTACCCAGGAAAGATCTGCAGAAGACCGTGGTTTAAAAATGTGAATCCAGGTGACATACACAGGAGACCCACAAGGTCTTTGAGAATATACCAGATGAAACACTGCCAACTTGAAGTAGAAAGGGAAAGAAACAGAATAAAATGTAAGAAGGGTGGGTGATTCCTAAATATTCTACAGAATGAAAAAACTATTCATCAACAAACATATGCTACCCTTCAAGAAGAAGGGAGAATGACTCAAAACAGAGGCACAGGTGCAGAGGCCAGAACTGTGGGCACAGAGGCTAGATCTGCAGAAGCAAAGGTGGAGCCTGAGCTGTGGGTGCAGAGGACAGAACTGTAGGACCAGAGAATAGAGCCTCAAGCCATAGGAAATTATTCCTTGAAAACCTAATGGAATTTTCTCTATTAGATTTCAAAATTGCTTGGAAACAGTAACCATTAGACAATGAAGAACATGTAGTATTCCAATACCAGTCTGTGACATGTATATGTTATCATGCAGTTATAGCCAAAAAGCATTAATTTTTTAGCAAGTCCCATATTTTCTCATTTACATGTGTTTTTTTAGTATTTATATATATATATTTTTACCCAAATGTTCATCATATTTGACTTCTCTTGATATCCCTATTCTGACACCCAGATGTCGTTAAGCAATAGCATTTGTATTTCTCAAATGTTTTACATATATGTCACATTTTTTCATATTCCGATATCCTATTAGAGGTCTTTTTGGCATAGCCTAGTTTAATAAAGTAACTTCTAACTTGTCCCAGTATCTCCAAACTTTCCAATCCTACCTAGAGAACAGCAAGACCTATCTTTTTGAAGCACGATTTTGACTGTCACTTTCAATCGTTTCCCATTAGCTAAACAATAAAGAGCCCAAACTTGAATTTATCCTTTAAGTATTTATGAGATATATATGAAAAATGTAAATAGTGTTATTTCCTGTGGTTATTTAGATGGTTAATTTTTTTCTTCTTTGTGTGTTTCTATAGTTTTCAAATTTTCCTTAATCAATATGTATTATTTTATAGGCAATTTTCTTAGTTCAGGCTGCCATAACAAAATACCAAAGACAAGGTAGCTTAACAGAAACTTATTTTCCTATAGTACTGGAGGCTGGAATCCCCAGATCAAGGTCTAGCAGAGTTCAGTTTCTGGTGAGAGCTCTTGCAGGCTTGCAGATGGCTGCCTTCTCCCTAATGTCTCCACATGGTCTTCCCTTGGTGCATGTACCAAGGAAAGGGGTGTCTGTGGGTGGTCAGAGCTCTCTGGTGTCTATTCTTATAAGGTCAGCAATTTTATTGGATCAGGGCCCGACCCTTCTGACCTCATTTAACCTTAGTTACTTCCCTATAGGCCCCCATCTCCGAACATAGTTACACTGGGGATTAGGGCTTCAGCATATAAATTGGGGGGTGGGGTGGACACAAACATTAAATCTATAACAGCAATAAAAATAAATTCTATTATAACATACTTTCTCTTCTCTACCTGTATAGGCTTTATATAGGTATCATGGAACAGGAAAACAACTCAGTGTTATCTCAACCAGTTTATTCAGAACTATGGATTCTTGAATTTGGTTCTGGACACATGAACTTCCAGCAACCAGGGTAACTGACTGCTTACTCAACAGCAGGAATTTGTGGCTTCAACATTTCTGCTTCATCACATGATGAATCAGCAACTCTGTCTCTGCCTCTACTGAAAAGTGTGCTGACATTGTCCCTTCCTGTTTTGATCTCAAACTTCTTGAGAGCATCTGATTGGTTCACCCAACCAGTAAAGGGCAGATCTCTATACTTAACAACCTATAACCCTTTGGTAAATGAAGGCTTTGGGCTCACTCTCTGTGCCTGATCCAGTAAGCCATGGCCAGGGTAGAAGGACCACATGGTGATTTGTATGTATGAGGTATAAAAGCATTTTTCCAGGAGAGGGTAGGGTAACTAGAAATCCCTCTTCTTGGTCTGGCCCTTATGCTGTCTTAACATAAATGCTATCTTATTCCACAAATATTTACTATGTGTGTTTATTAAGTTGTAAGGAGTGTTGCTAGTTGCTAGAAATACGGTGGTAAAAATTTCAAGGTCCTTTCCTTATAAGAGCTCTCATTTTTGAGGGGAGAGATACACGTATTAAAATGATAACTTTATCATTCATCATGGAAAATGATTCATCGTGAAATATTAGTTAACAGTTATTGATAAGGTGCTTTGGGGCCCCATAGGTCAGAATGATTAACAGAGATGTCAATGAAACCATCACATGGGCAGCAACAAAATAATCAGCTTTTAAAGAATGAATGGCTTCTAACAGGTGGAAAAGAGCATTTCAGGAGAGGGGAACAGTGTGGGCAAGGACTTACAGATGCAAAAGCATATGGCTATTTGGGAATAGAGACTATATCAGGGGAATACTTATATACAAGTACACAGGGAAATAAGGAGGTGAGGAGTGATGAAGAAAAGATAAATTTTATCGTGTAGATGCAATCTTTTCCACTAGAAATAATCTCTTCTCTTTCTAAATCCCCTTGCAGATTATATGTTACTTGCTATCGTTGGTGTGATGTCATTGCTAGTCTTATCTGTTCCAAAGAATATAAGCATATAAAGGGCAAAATCTGTTGATTGTTTACTGTGTCTTCATTATATTTAGCACAGTGCTGTAAATACAGTAGACAGTGAAAAATTATGTCAAATGGATAGTATTTCTTAGTTCTGGATTATAGAGATAGTGTCTTGATAATTCCCCTAAAATACATGTGACCTCAAATGTTTCTTCTAAAGAAAATAAGAAAGTTTCAACTTATTTCGATTCAAGGTGGCACTGCAGGCAAAGCCCAAAGAGGAAGAGAGTCACATCCTGGAAATGCTGACGCAGGGTTAGAGTTATCCAGCACACCGTCTTCTCACTGAACCCTGAAAAGAAACCTGAAGTTTCAAGCAGTTATAAGAATCTATCTCACTGAAAGGATTCTTTTTTGTAATGCCCTAAAAGGTTTACGGAGAAGAATAAGTTTAAATATAATGATAACTACACCGAAGTGTGGTTTGGCAACGCCCACGCAGAACTAGCACTAAATCAACAATAGAATAATATCACTGCTGACTCATGTAATGCTGACAAAGGCAGCAGCTGACAGTGAATATTAGAACTGATGTCAGCAGATGCTGAACTTTTAAGCCCTAAGACATCACAGGTAAGATGGATATATGCCGGAAGTGTATACTTTTAAAGGAAACATTTTCTTCAGCCCTTCCAAATCTCAGTTCACCCAGGCAAGGCCATTCAAGGATAATCAAGGTCTTACTTGCCATGAAAGTGAAAAGAAACATAGCCAATTCAGAACAATGAGGAGCAAATCATGAGGTGCTTCCTGGGTAACAGGAGAACCGGTACTGAAGGCCATGAGCTCGAGTAAAGCAGTTTGGGGAGGGTCTTAGAAATCAGTTCAACACTCCCATTTTGTGGTTTATCTTCACAAGTAATCTTCCGGTACTCATTCTTGTCCCTGTCTTATGTCTTATGAGACTTATTCAAGTCTCAGAGAGATTAAGTAACTTGCCCCAAGCAATTATTTAATAAGATGCAGATAAACCTTCAAATCATTGTCTATGTGGTTCAGTCATCTTAGTGACATCCTATTAGAGCTTGTGTTCCTCACCTACTTTCAGCATGTTTTCCAGTTTGGGGCCTGTTATTCTAATGACAAAGAATAGAGACAGCATCTGCATATTTAATTAAAATTTTCCATTTCTAACTTAATATTTAGTACCATTATTTTAATCCAATTATAACATCTGGTAATAAGAAATTGACCTTTATTCCCTAATTTCTTTCTCTTTTCTTTACATATCTTTTCTTTCTTCCTTCCTTCCTTTCTTTTTTTTCTCTTTCTTTTTCTTCCTTTCATTCTTTCTTTCTTTCTTTCTCTTCCCCCCTCCTCCCTCTCTTTCTTGTAACTTTTTCATTAACAGATGTTCCAAAAGACCTTAAAACAACAACATTTACAGATGAAACAAGGAGCAAAAAAGAATTATTCCTTATCTTTATTCGCAGTTAATATTTAAATTGTGCCAGTAACAAATAGGTTTGAGCACTGTTCTCATAGAGAAAAGCTATGCTGGGTATGGCAACCCTTTATAACAGGCATGTTGTTTTCTGAAACATCAGATCAGCCACCAAGAACTAGTTTTTCCTTCTAAATATCATCGGTGACCAACATCTTCCTTAATTTACTTAACTTCTCCATTTCACCAAAAACTGTTGTCTGTTTGTTTCTTAAAATGCATTCTTCTCTTGACCTCTACCTGGTTCTTTGCTAAATCTACCATTGGGAGCATCCCATCTTTGTCTAAGCTCTAAATGTTGGAGTTTCTGGACTTGGTCCTGACACTTTTCTTTATATAAAATAGAGGAAGAGGATCTCATTTTACTTCTAAGACTTGAATTATCATTTATAACATATATTACTAAATTTTTATTTATAAGTTAGCCTTTCATTTAGACACATAAATGCAACTTCTCATTCTATGTTTCCTCATAGATATCTCACAGATACCCTAATTTAACCTATGTGGATCTAAATTTTTGAGTTTTTGTCCCCAAAATGCTTCAGTTACACAGTTTCTTGCAAACGCTACTGACAGCAGTCTAGCTGTCACATCCACTCCACTCAGCCTATATCTGATCAAGCACCAAGTTCCCAATTTATGAAGACTTAGAAAACAATCAGAGGTTATTTTTCTCACTTAAAATATCTGGCAGTAGGGGCTATTGGCATTGGATCAATGGCTTAACAATATCAGGACCAGCATCATTCATTCTTGTTACCTCATTGCTAATAAAATGGCTACTTCTACTCCAGGCATTATACACCCATTAAAAGCAGGAATAAGAGGGAAAGACATCACTACTTTCTCTGTAACTTTTATCAGGAAAGCAAACGCTTTCCCAGAGCTTTCGCAGTTTCCTTCTGCTGATGTTCCCCCACCCAGAACTTACTGTACCCCTTCTCCCTCACAGCTAAAAGGGAGCCACACATAAGCAGCAAAAGAGAAGGTGAGGTGAGCCAATCTCTACACACAGATGAGGAAGTGATGGGGCAGATGCCAGGTTTGCACTGAAAGAAGGTCTGTTTGATTTTCTTTTGCAAAGGTCTGGTTTTACATATCTTTCAGCTGTGGATATTCTCTGCTTGCCCTCTAAAACAACTCTCTGCCCTTCTCACCCTGCTCTCTGCCCTGGGAGTCTGACCAGGAGGGTTTGCAGGGGTATGGAGAGGGGAACCAGCAGGATTCCTGAGAGCAGCAAGACAGAGAGGTCTGCCTGGGCCCCCTCTATGCCAGACCTGGGGGAACACCACTGCTTTTCTCTGCTCCAGTTTCTGCCAGACAGCCCTGTCCTACAGCTGAGCTCTCTTTCGGTTTTGACAGCTGCTCTCTCCCCTTGCCTCTCAGGCCATGGGATGATGATGGCGCACCCTGACCCACCCCTGTTTCCGGCTCTGGAGTAAGGAGCATCACGTGTCTGTTTCCCTAACCAGTGCTGCACCTTTGTAAACAGCTGCTTTACTCAGCCTTCTTCAATCACCCCTTTTGAGCGAGCCATCTGTTTCCTGCTCAATATAGTAATCAGTACTCTAACATCATATTATTCATATTATTAATGATAACACCACACCCCATACAGAGATGAAAACTCTAGCTAAATGTGGGCGTGGAAGCGGGAGCAGCACGCGGCCCCGATGTTCAGGAGCATGGTGCAAGCAAGGCCATGAACTGAAAAAAATGCCTTTGAAGTTCCCTTTCCTCCCACCAAATTCTTCACAGCCACTGAATGGGCGGAAAATGCATCCTCCCAGTAATTTGTCTTCAGTTTAAAACATTAACTATCAATTTTTCTTATGAACCAACCCAAACTTGTCAGATGGGCTTGTGCACAGGAGAAGAAGGAAACAAGAGATTTAGCACAATGTGGGTCATCACAAGGTGCAGCTGGACACGCTGGTTGAAGGACATCACTCCTGAAGCCCCCCGTTCCTTGGGAGCAAATAAACTTCTAGAATGTGTGTACACAGAGGGAAGGGCTTTCCTCCCAACTCCTCAGGAGTTATACAGTATTCCTTTGGAAGCCCACGCTTTTCAAAATTTCCTGAAGTCTTTATGACACTCCTTTCTACTCTTCTCTGCAAATTAGTTGACCCCTAAATTACTTGACCAGATACGTGTGGGGTTTTGTCTGGGGTCTCTATTCTGTTCTGGGTCTGCTAATGGGTTTGTCTCCACATTTTGGTTTCTTTCTTTTTCACATCCTTTAACAGTCTCTTGGGGTAAAAGGAGGGTTGATCCTTGTGTTTCAGATTTGAATGTGCTAGAAATAGGGGAGACCAGGGATACTGATGCATTTGCATAATATAACTCTTTTTCCTACACAAACTATTACTGCCAGCTATTATTTAGATCCAGATTTTCTGTTTTCTTTTTTCTCCATGCTTTGTATATTATTGTTAATGCCCGTATTTAAAAGTAAAAAGTAATAGGTACATATCTGGAACTTCAATGCCTCATCCTCTGGCTACTATGCACCAGCCCCTCCCTATGTGTTATATGCTGCCCCTTCCTCAGCCAAAATTTTAATGGAAAACTCTGTGTCTTTGTGATTACCCTAGATATAGCAGTGTCTAGGGGTTTTTTTTGGGGGGTGGGGTAGGAATAAAATAATTCATTGAGAATCATATAAATGCTGTAATGAGAATTTTCAAAACATAATTACTATAAAAATATTTTCATAGGTTTCTCTGCCAATGAATAAATAAGTTATATTTCCTTAAGGCATTTATTAATATGCTGATGAAAATCACAGGATACAGTACTGACAGTCACAATAATGCAATACCTGAGACCAATTATACTGTTACACTCCTGCAGTATCTTAGATTTAATTTAAATGACTCACAGACACAAAAGTAGAAAACTTAATGCACTGGTGTGACAAAGTACAGTTTTTTAAAGTGGAAATGACTTTATTAAGGAAGTCTGAGCATTATTTATGAATAAAGCAGGGTTATCTTTCAATATCTGTATCCCATAATCAGGGAGGATTTTATTTTTTATCTTATAACTTTTCACATGATTTATTTGCAATAGAGTATGACAGATCAAGGAATGCTAGAACTTTGTGGAGCTGGAAGAAATGGTCAAGTACATCTAATCAACCCTCTTGTTTTATGATAAGGAAGAGAGGACCGGCGGGGGTCAACTGCTTGACTCAGGTCACACACTTTGCTGAGACCAAAGCCTAAGACGGTTTTGCTCAAAGTCTAGTGCAATGATTATTAATATTAGGCATGCTTTGAGTGCTGGATAAAATGTAGATTCCTGAGACCCACTGCCATACCTATTAATAAGAATTTCTAGGCTAGCATCCAGAAATCTATGTTTGTACAAAACTTCCCTAGGATGAATCTTATCCACATTGATGTTTCAGAACCACTTTCTGGAATTGGCTTCTCCTCCTTCAGCTGTATTTCCCATGTAGCTTAGAGATTGGTCAGGGGGGTGTACAGAGAAGATACCCAGGGGGTTAAGTGGTGGTATGGGGCAAGGGGACAAAAGCCATAGAATAAAATGGAATATCAACCCACAGGGTCCATATTACTTGAAGATTTGGGAGAAATTTTATTTTTATATTAAAGCAAACATTACATATAAAGTGGTACTGAAAGAAACATCTGCTAATAATGCAAACATTAAGATTAAACCAGAATTTGGGGGGAGGGGCAGAGGATGGGGCTGAAAATTCCAACTCTCTAATCCCATGGTTAGTTTTTCTCAGTTTCCATCCTCAAGCTACCTAGAGCCTCATCTCATTAGCATAAACTCAGGCGTGGTTGAAAGGAGTTCCTTCTGAATAATAAAACACCCCTATGACTTTGGAAATTTCAAGGGGTTTTGAAACTCTATGCCAGGAACCAGAAACAAAGAACAAATATATATATTTTATATATATATATATATATATATATATATATTATATATATATATATTTTATATATATACACACACACACACACACATATATATACACACACACATATACACAAATATGCATACATATGTACACACACATATATATATAGTATTTGTACATTTATATGTTATTGTAAATATATATTACATATATATATTTTATTGTGATGCTACAATGTGGTAATATATGTTTTTCCTAATGTACTTTAAGTATGAAAACATTAAAAATATCAATGTGTCTATATCCTCTTTGACTTTTTTGTCCACTATATGTAGACAAATCCTGCTTCATCTCATTTCCATACCAGGGACCATAAATACTCAAAAGAAAAATTTGTAGTTTAATGCTTTTTTTTTTTTTTTTTGGTTTTAAGTTCTTATGAGTTAAAGTCCTATGCTAACCAGTATCAGGCTCATCTTCAATTGAAATCTTGATTGTCTCAGATTGGGCTTAAGAATTGTATTAGTCAGGATTTGCCAGAGAAACAGAACCAATATGATATATTGGTTGAGAGAGATTGATTGTAAGGTCTTGACTCGCATGGTTATGGAGGCTGAGAAGTCCCATGATTTGGCCTCTATAAGCTGAAGACTCAAGAAAGCCAGTGGTGTAAGTTCAAAGGCCCGAGAACCAGAGAGTAAAGGGTGTAATTTCCAGTCAAAGATTGAAGGCCTTAAACAAGGGCACTGAGGCAGAAGATTGAGACGCATCTCCAGTAGTCAGGCAGAAAGAGCAAATCCTCCCTTCCACCACCCTTTGGTTCTATTCATGCCCACAATGAATCACATGATGACTGTCCACATTGGGGAGGGCAATCCACTTTACTTAGTCTACCCATTCAAATACTAATCTCTTCCAGAAACTCCCTCACAGACAGACCCGAAATCCAGTCAAGTTGGCACATAAAATTACCACGAGAATCAAGCATTATTTGTATAAGTTAGGATGTCAATACTTTTTGAGAAGGAATGTAACTAATCACTAAGATCTACGCTTACATGTCTGAAATTAAATCTCACTAGACTGTGAGATCTTTGAGAGCAAGGGATATATCTTTTATTCTTCTATCTCCAGAATTTGGTTGAGTATCTGGCACATATTGAATGTATAACTACTATATTTTTTGAAAATATGTATTTCAGGATATTAATTTATAAACTCAATACAAACAATTACTTTGCTTTGGTATCCAGACATGTAGCCAAATTCAAACTGCTAAAACAAAATGATAATTGGTCCTCACACAGCACTTAGCTCTTCAAAGGTTAATTGAATTAAACTGGAATAACTAAGTGTTGTACTTTAGATTTCAAATAATAATAATTATTATTATTATATCCATATTTGACATCAAATTAACAGGTGTTTTGACATCTTAAATGATAATCACATTTTCAAATCAACTACCCAATAACCCAAACTGCTACAAGTGACCCGAACTATCAGAATGTGTTTTCTCCACTTTCGATTCATTTGTTATATATGTTATATAATATTGTCTTGCTTTTGGTATGTGAAATGATAGACCACACAGTTTGAATATTTTACAACAAATTTGAAACCATCTTGTTGACCATGCAAAGGATCTCCCAGGTTTCAGCTTAAGCATTTGATTTTTCCAAGTATCTATCTCTGCTAGAATTATTTTTGAAGGAGCTATTTAACATAAACCGATTTGTTGCAGTATTAGATAGTCTCAAAATATATCTTAAATTGATTTAGTGTTTGGGATGGAAGCTTGAAAGAAACAGCAAGCAACACAATTTTAGATAGAAATAGTTCTGTGTCTTTTTTAGCTTGAGTAATATTAGATACATAAGTGAGAGGCATATAGTTAAATCTAAAATAATAACAACAGTAAAAAATGAGATCGACTACAATTTCAGTTACTATTGACTGAGTGGTTACTATTTAGCTTCTAAAGACTCTGCCAAATGGGGATAAACTAGTACCTAATTCACACAGTCGAGTGGTCAGAATGAGATAATGCACGTACAGGTCCTGGCCACTACCTGACCCATAGTAATCCTCTCATCTGTACATTCCTCATGACCTTGGTGAATGCTATCTCCTCTGAGTCTTTTCACAGAAACAATCCTCTGGTAAATCTTTCAGCCTCACACATCCCCTGAATGTATATAAATTCTAGTGTGCCAAGATCCCTGAGCTTTTTATCCCCTTATCTGTCATCTGCCATGGCACTCAGGCATTTCATCTTTATCAGCAAAGGTCACCAGTCTCTCCAGGCTTCCTAGACCTACCCTAGCATTGAGTCTTCCCTAGCCTTTGGGCTCCCTGAGTGTTAAATCCTGTATCTCTAAAGAATGCCTTCAGGTCAATGAATTCTGGCTTTTACAGTTTTACTCTCCAGTCCTCTTGATCAAGATCCTTAAAATCCAGGCCCAAGGGTACATGCTAGCTGATCCCTGCAACTCTTTCAGGGTGTAATATCCTTCTGCCCCTCCCATGTCCAGCAGGTTACACTGGGATTTAGCCCTACTTCGTTGGCTTGGTATCCAAGAAAGGTGGTGGTACAATTCTTGAGGCGGGGTGGGGGGCATCTGTTGCCTTGTTGAGAAGCCTCCACAGTGTCTTCCCACACTGGGAAAGTGCCAGCTTCTAGAAGGGATGAGGGCCATCTCTATAACTGTGGCAGGTCCAGAGGAGTCTACAGAGACACAGTCTTCAGGAACATCCATCCAGATGTCCCCAACCATACTTCAGGGTCTCAAGTTTTTTCAACCAGTAGCCTGGCGTTCATGTCACAAACTAATTCAGTGCTATGCTTGCGGCTCAGCTGCGTCTGCTCCCTACTGCAGGACATGAAGGCCTCTTTGTAAGCTGTGCAAGAGTCCTTCAGGTTCTTACATATCCTGTAACTTTTCATAAACCACCTTCAGCTCCTCATTATCCCTCTGCAGGCCATCAATACAACTTAGTCATAGCCAGCCAACTCCACTGTCATTCTGCACTGTCCCCCCAGTGTCTTTCAAATGTGGGAATCACTGAAGGAGTAAGGGTGTTCCCTTCCACCAGGATGTCTCCCCAGATTTAGTGAAAGGTTTAGCAGTTAGGCCACCACCCTGTGCCAGGAACTATCTGTGATCCACATGTAACTTACAGTGGGACTTCCACTGAACTTCTTTCTAACAAGCCAAATGGGGAGTGGTCTGGTCCTCCAAATCCTTCTTACCTTCTGCTTTCCTAGTACCAACTGTGTCAGTTAGGGCCCTCTGGGAAGAAGACACCATGACAGAATTAGAAGTGTGAGAGATTTATTAGGGAAATGCCTGTGGAGGGTGAAGGGGAGAGGGAGCGGGCGTAGGTACGTGAGCCTCAAACCACAATACCAGTCTGGCTTCCACCAAGAAAGAGCGACACAGAATGAGAATTTGGTCGACTGCAGTGTAGCTCTGAAAAGATCATGGCCAAACCTGTAGGGGCCCAAGAGCAGAGACAGGCCGTTAGAGGAGTCCTGCATTGGGCAGGAATGGTCTGGTTCAAGGCTTTGGCCATGTGTGGTCCTTGGCTGAGAGCAGCCCAGGGAGACAGTTGTCTTGGCATCAACCCTATGGTGGATCCGGAAAATGCAGCAGCTGGAGGCTCTCTAATAACTCCACGGCTTATACAGGTGCTCTTGGAGGGGATTTGAATGAATAGGGCATTTGAGTGCTTAGAATGTTCTATATTCTGACCTAGGGGGTGGTCACATAAGTGTGTGCACTTTATGATAATTAATCTAGTTGTGGACACAGAATGTGAGTTCTTTTTTACATGCATTTTATGCAAGTACATTTGTAATGTAAATAAACTTACTTTAAAGGTGTCAAGTAAAGAATTGAAGCCACCATTCTGAATAATTCTACCTAGATATTCTAGAAAAACTTACCCCTAGAAACAACCACATAGTGAATTATAAGTAGTTTTGTTTTTATGTGTATTATTCAGAGAATTGCCTCATTTCTCCCACCACACTTTCTACAATCTCAATATGAGTTATCTCTGCATGCTATACAGTAACTGAAGACACAGGCTCTTTTCTTTTTGAGCCACAATATTCTTAGAACTTCTACACTTCTTAAATACAGTTTTCTTCCTGCATAATTTTAGTCTATATTGAAGTCCCACATTTAATGCATTCTTCCAGAGTTTCTGCCCAGGCCTGTGGTCTGATTGTTGCTGGGATGGAAAGTGAGTAGCTGAGATTTCAAGTTCTCTTGCACAAAATCTGTAGCTGTTCAAGTGCCTCAGACAGAATTTGGATCAGGAGCCTGGAATAAGGGCCAAGGTGCACCCCCAGGCCTGCTGGTGTAGTCCATTGACTGCTTTCTCTGACAGCCACGACTCAGAGTCTTTATCTCAAAAAAAGTCACAGTAATAAATGGAAACATAAATAGCATAATGTGAATTCCAGCCAGAAAGCAGTTACTAAATGTGGAAGTAGGCTGCTTTAGTTTTGACAGTTTGGCATTAGGATGGCTTTAGGTCTTAAAAGACACTCTGTTATTCTGGTCATGGCCCTCTCTCCAAAAGCAAGATCAAGACATTCTCACAAAAGTGAGAACATTTTCCCTTTTCAAAAAAGAAGAAGCAAGAAGTACTTTCAGAATTTTCCAACCGTGAAACTCTACGTGAATGATTTAGAAAAATAAAATGTAGAAAACCTGGTGGAAACAGAATAATTGTCCTTTTTAGTACTCTTGGACATCTTATCAGTCTCTTTTTCAAATTACACAAATGCCTCTTAATTAATGAGTATTTCATTAATAAAATGTCAAAAGTAAAAAAAGAATTAAATTCGTTCTGTCTATCTGGAAAAATGACTCCCAAATCCCATAAAATGAAGTTATAAGTAAAGAATTGCCCTTCTAAAGTGTGTTTTGATGGAACTACTTTTCAAAATGCAATTACAAAGTTATAGATAACTTCATCGTTGTGACATAAATTCAACACAAGATTTTTAGAAGGATTTTTTTTCTTTCTAACAAAGCCACATTATTTAAGATTAATGTGACAGAAAACGTGCTCTATTTCTGCCCTGCTTCTGTCAGAGAGAAATTTTCAAGCTGGCTGCATCAGGTTTCCAGGGCAGATGTCAGACCCATGTTTTTGGGTATTTGTTAAATAAAGATTCACGTCATGATCTGGCCCCAGCAGCAAGAGTGTGACGTAAGGGAGCTTTCTTCAGTTGAAAAGGGAAGAAAAATTTGGAAGGAAATTTGTAATATCCTAAAAGAAATTTCATACATCACTAAAAACAAAGGAAAGTAAAGCTAAATAGATTGGGATTGGAGCTCCTTTTTTAATCATGTCAGCCTAAAGCGTTCCTGCCAGTAGTCTGAACACACCACAGATGAGGACATATTTACCACTTGACTTCACTAACAATCTCAAAGCTTAAAGGAATCTGTGTAAAAGGGAAATAGTGAAGCTTAATGCATTCTGATTTTTTCTAAAGGCAGCATGTTGCTTAAACATGAATTCTCAGAATGTAAAGATAAAGTACACTATCTTGAATATACAACGAATTTGGAAACAGGGGAAAAAAACTGAAATAGTGCCCAGAAAAGGCATGGAGTCATTCTAGAACAAGAAAGTAGAATAAAATAAATGCCTAGGGTGTTGGCTTGGAGCTATGTCTATATAACAAGACTGATTCAATTATTTGGTGGCTGTTTCCCTTTTTGTTTAAAATAATCCAATAGCTGCAAAAGCAATCTGAGACCTTCACGGTTCATGGGATCCAGTTTTGAAGACAGGAAAATAAATGACAACCAAATTGCATTTGCTGATAAACCATTTCTATAATCAAAATGTCTATTATTAAGGTAAGTAGGGAAATATTTGTTACTGTTCTTGTTTAATCCAAACTCCTTTTCTATCAAATTTACCTAGAGTGCATGCAAACCAAGTTAACAAATAAACGATGCCCATTTCTGTTTTAAGGCACTGTGCTAGAGAAACTGTCACCTTAGATGGCAGTTGTAAAACTGACTACTACCTGGAATTGGTACTTTGTTTTCCATGAACACTTGTAACATAAACTATATATAAGTAGGATGAAATAATTAAGTTGTACTTCTTCCTTTCAATGGAATATATACATTTCATATAACCTGGGAGTGTGGAGGAGGGGAAAGGGTGTTTGTGAGATACAGAACCAACCATAGATGATAGAGCTTCTGAAAAACAGAATAGATATTTCCAGCTAACTCATAACCAGGCTGCTCATCTTTTCCCAGTCAAAGGTAGGGAAGGCAAGACCATCTTTCCCCAACATCCGTAAAAACTATTCACAGGTATTTGAGCTGAAAGCACCAGCCCAGCTGTTGAAGGGGAGCCACTCCCCAGTTTTTCCACCATGTATTCAATCTTGGAAATTAGCCATTGGAAACAGGAGCAGTGCAAACAAAATGTAGTTGATGAGATGCGCATGATCTATTGCAAGACAAAAAGTTCTTATATGGAAGAAATACGTCTAAGCCATCACAGAAAAAAAGTCTTTGCATGAGTATATGAGCTCCAAGCTTTGACATTAGTCAACATGGAATGGACCATCACGGTATGTGGATTAACGTGCAAGCAAAAATGATCCAGCAGAACCTGCGGCTACAAAAGGACAAAGGGGTCCGGCGGGAAATGCTAGTCAAGCTGTTGGGAGCACAGGGTTCTATCAATATCCAGTTGAGAAGAGGCTGCTAGCACATCTGTCATATACATGCGGCATTTGTAATTGTTGTGAAGATGTATAAACTTGAACGCCCACCTGCCACTCTGGTTTGCTGGTCAGATTACAGCCTCAGCAGCAACTGTACTACAATGTAGCCAGTTCAGATTCCCCATCAGCATAATGTGATATCATCCCAGCCCCTCATGATGTCCTCAGCTGTTTTTAGGACTTGCCCAGGACACCCACTCTCTTACTTTCTGGCCTCATCATTTAAGTTGCTGCCCACAGATTTTGTGAGGTAGTCACCTCCCCTCCACCACTGCTGCTCTATCCTACAGAAGTGAATTCCAGAGGGCGTGGCCAGCACCTCTCCCTTTGAAAACCTTCCAGAGCCCTGTGATTGCAGTCACTGTGTTCTGCACAGGAACAGAGAATGTTCTTCTCCTGAATTCTGTGCAATACCATGTCACCTGGGCCTTCATGCAGCACTGCAGATGCCATGAGCAATCGCATGCCTCTCGTCAAATGGTCCCTGTAGCTTCTCAGGCGTCAGAGCACATCTCTTGGGCCAGCTGAGGAATGGAAACACTCGGCCCTCATCTCCTCACTCATCATCTCTCTCTGTTCAACACCCAGCTCTCCCTCGCTCCTCACTGCCACCCTCAAATACCTCTTTCAGCCAAAATGAGCAAACCGGAAAAAGTTGCCATGCATGGGAATGGCAATCCAGGAGAAGGGATGAAGGGCCACCAGCCTGCCACACCCAGTCTCTACATTGCTGTTTATGCTGTGATGTCATATGAAGAAACTGCCCTCCAAAAGTTGATTCCTGTTGGGGGTGAGTCTCAGAAAGGCAAGGCACCCACTGTGCCAAGGCATGCACCAGTTAGTTGCTGGTAGATGCTTCTATGGCTCTTGCCCCAGGGATAACGGCTTTCAAAGAGCCAGAGGCCAGCACTGCTGCTCATTTTCAAGGATCTGAGTAGGCTTAGGGTAGACCTGGGTGGGTTCACCTGCAATCACCTGATTCCATGGTGCCTGGAAGACATCCAACTGGAGGTCTCCGGGAAGCTTGCTCCTTTTCATTTGTCATTTTTGTAAGACATGTATCTGACGAAACCTTGAGATCTTGATGTGAACTAAGCAGACCAGGGAGGGGCAGAAGCTCTGGAGACAGTCTTGCGTGTGAACCCTGGCACTGCCATTTAGTAACTGTGAGCTTGGGCAATTTGCTTAACTATCCTATCCAAGCCTCAGTTTTCTCATCTATAAAATGGAGAGAAAATAATAACTAGAGTTGTCCGTGAAGACTAAATGAAATAATGCTTATAAAGGGTTGGCCTCCGGTACAGTAGGCAGTCAATAACTGTTGGTGACCATTTACTAGTACCATAGACTTAAACACAGACAAGCCTGGAACTGACTAATGCAAATGTTAATGTCTCCTTCTGACAACATGTTCTCTAAAAGTCATCTTTAAATGAAAGTAGGAGCAGACACTAAGCACTGTCACCTACAAAGAGGAAAGATAGATGCTGCAGGCGTGGCAGCGAGTCTCCCAAGGGCTGCGGGTTCTGATAGAAGCCTGTAGGAGTCGGGCCAGGACTGCAGCTAGAGTCGCTGATATGGAAGGCATTAAAGAATGTGATAAAGGCTTGGTTCCATGCCGTCTTATGTAGTTGACTTAATGTGAGAGCAATAGGAAGAGGTCCGGTTAAATCTGGAAGGTATAAGCAGGTCTGAGTTTAAGTTAAGAAGCATACGAAAGTCATGTTAAACACAAGAGGAACTCCTGAGTGGTGGGTGGCTCTGTGCTGCTGGGGGGCTGAAGGGAAAGCGATTTACTGACACTACAAGGACCCTCGGAGGTGGAACTGACTGGCTTGGCTGGACCCACTTCATCTCCTGCCGTTGAGTAGGGAGGTGTGAGCAGGAATGTGCAAGAGACCCAGAGCAGGCCTCGCAGACTTGCTGAGTGTCCCGAGGGAGGATCCACCATCCTGTTCTCCTGAGGGCACTGCATGCATTGGGCAGCTGCCCAAGAACACAAAGCCAGCCTCACTGCTCATCAGCTCAACTGACGTAAGAGACTGACACCCTACAACCTATGGAAAACGGGATGGCCTGTGTGTCTGGAGGGGGACACAAGGAGGAGACTCACAAGGCCTTTTCCAAGGCACTTAGAAGGCAAATGGAATAGTGTCGAATGAAAAGCAAATGTCACTCCCTCCATTTTTCAGATTGCAATCCATGAAGGGTAACCAGTAACAAAAAATAATAATAGAGACAGACATAATGGGGAGAGATTTTGAAACTTATGAGTGTGAATTTTTCTTTGCCTCTCTGAGTTCATGGTCTTTACCCAACTTGGCCCAAGACAACCACCTGCAAGGGAAATTGAGATTTGTTCCAGAATGACCAGGGAAAGATTGAGGTTACACTTGGCTTCTGACACTCACCGCAGGAACGTTTAGCAGTGTGGAACTTTACTAACGCTCTAAATCCCTGTATTCTTACATTTCTTCGTCCACAGTATAAAGAAAATAACCCTGCTGGCTATGCTGTGACGAGGGTAGCAAGGCAAGAAGGCCTATGGTTCTACGTAGACCTTACACAGGAGACGGGGTGAGAGACTAGAGAAAAAGAAAGGGAGGAGGGGAAGGCCACTGAATTGTGTGACCGGTACATTGTACAACAGACACTGTCTGTCTTCTCTGAGCTTCAGCCTCGCCTGAGTGTGGATATCAGATACCAGACCGCGGACGTTCAGGCCCAGGGCAGCTGGGAGCTCCTGGGACTGCAGAAGGGTCCTATACCAGCCTGTACACAACCACACCAAAATCAACTCGGTTGTTCGGCAAAGTTAGGCAGAGACAGGCCTAAGATTAGCTTCCCTGGACCACTCTTGGTTCCAAACAACATAGACAGGACCCAGGGATACCAGAGAGTCTGGCTGGGGGCCCTGGCAAAGAGCAGCACCTTCCCTGGGACCAGGTGGCCCTGCACTGAGGGCTTTGGAGGATGCGGCCTAGACGGGAGCCAAATTAGAGTCACCCTCAGAACTCAGAAGGCTTCCTAGCACCCCTGGGAGAGGAGTTGGAGGCTAAGTGTCCTGCAGAGTGTGACAGACATTGACCAAGACAAAGAGGAAGAAACAACAGCCAGAATGCAGCCACAGTGTTTCACAGGATGTGAGAACTCATTCCAGAAGCCAGGGAGCCAAAGGACACCGTGTCTAAAGACCCGATTTTGCTTCCACCATGAGATCTTGTAAGTCTCACCATTCCTACCACGTATCCAGATGACTTCTTGAAATGAAACTGGGTGCTAAGCACATGACACAAATCTAAGAGATAAATAGTGTTGGGTTTCTCTTCCTAAAAGGCTGAGTTGAAAGTGCTTTAAGGTTGCAAATCAGAATCCAAGATATTATAGTTGTCAATTGTTTTGGTTTGTTTGTCCCCAGGTAACTAGTGGCAAGAAAACCAGATTAGTTACAGGAAAAAAAAAAAAAAGAGCTACATATTCTCTGCATATCCTAGCCAAAGCGTGAGTGAAATTTGCAGTCCTACTCCATAGCCGAATCAAATGAGAAGTGGGAAAGGATAGATGAACCAGTAGATGTACCAGGAATTTGTACCTCATCAAGGTGAACCCGTGAATGGGGTGATCCGTGGCAATAATGAGGAGTGACAGCGCTAGATGTTGACAATGTTCTTACGTGCATTTTTTGAAAGAATATGTGAACATGGAATGAATGTGATTAATGAGCTCACCCTAAGAGGCGAGGCTGATATCATTTAAAAAATAATGCTCGTGTTGAAGTCATGGTCAGCAACTAAGCAAATACATCTACTGCCTGAATTCAGGAAGTGACATTTCACAGTGCTTCTCAGTCATTATTTATGTGCAGGCGCCTACATCAGATATCTGTTGTGGATTAACCAATCTAAAACTGCTAGCTTAAAATAACAAAACACTTATTATCTTACAGTTTCTGAGGGTCAGGGATCCCAGAGGTAGTTGGGTGGCTCTGATTCAGGGCCTCCCAGTTAAGCTGTTGGTGTGCAGTCTGCAGTCACCTAAAGGCTGGGCTGGAGGTTCTGCCTGTGAGACGCTCACTCACATGGCTGCTGGCAGAAGGCCTTAGCTCCCATCATGTGAGCTTCTCCACAGAGCAGCCAGAGAGTCTTTGTGATGTGGCAGCTGCCTCCCCAGAAAGTGATCTGAGAGAAAGAGGCAGAAGTCACACTGTTTGACGACTTAACCTCCGAAATGACGTCCCATCATTTCTGCAGTATTTTATGAGTCCTACAGACCAACAGTAATACAATGTGGGAGGTGATTACACAGGGCTTGAGTACCAGGGGCTGGGATTACTGAGGCCATCTTGGAGGCTGCCTACTATGAATCCTTGTAAAGGAAAAACAAATTCAACACACCTCCAATAAATTATCTGTGACTTAAACTTGCAAAATAAGTACTTGAATTTGCAAAAACATGAAACTAAATACAAACCTCTTTGGCATAAATAAGTTGTACAAAAATATACTACTATTTTTTAAAGCTTTGTATGCTCATTCAGAATAATCAGGCCTCATAAAAATCCAAAATTTTGTCAATCCTGGGATACACATTTTAATAAGGTATCCCTTGATAACTCTACAACCATCTAGTTTGTTCACTGGAAGATAAGTTTCACATTGCAGTGTTATTGAAACCTGCATTAAATAGATACCTAATCTACTTACTGCTAGAATCAACAGAAAATTCTGCATTGCTTTCTTACTGCTACATTTTTCGCTGATGAATGGCTGCAAGTTTGCCTGTGCAAAAATGGAATCTGCATAATACATTTGCTCCCAACATAAATATGATACTGGCTGCCACAGCACAAATTCTTTGGATTCCAGCATGCCTATATTCTGTAGGTCCCAAAATGATTCATTTCCCCTATCCCCTTTCTGATGTGAATCACTGTAAAATCTTCCTTTTCAGAATGCTATGATATCATTTGCCTTCACCTGGCATAAAAAAGATCATAAGTGAAAGTGCAAAGCAGTCACTGAAATCACGTGGCAATGCTCAGTTTGAAGGCGAATCTCTAGATGGTACACAACATGCTTATATTAATTAATTCTAGTCACAGAAATTGAAAAGTGACCACAACTTGTGACCTACTAATACAAATGTTTTCTCAGCATGTAACAGTTTCCTGAGGTTTTGGTTTATGCTGAGAAGCCCAATCGAATGAAACAGTGTCAGTGTTCATTTATAGACACATCAGGATGTTACCCCAAGAGAGAGGAGCTAAAAGGTGTCACCAGAGATCACAGCTGTGTCTCAATCAGCAGCATGTCTCCATTAGTCCTGCAGGCATGGGGGTCATGCTGAGACCCAGGGGCCTTCTGTTCTGACACCCTCTTTCTCATAGTCTGCCTAGACTGTGAGACACCCCCCTGCCGCCACCCAGGTCCAGCCAGATGACAAGTCATCATTTCAAAGGCATAACTAAAGGGGCAGAATGACCATGGATATTAGGAAGCTGTTGCCACAGTAAAGTTGGCTCGGTATCAGAAAATAGTATCCATATGTTTGAGGAGATTTTGAACCACTTGGCACTTCACTTCCTTTGACCATCCAGAAAATACCCTCTGGGCCTGAAAGCTTCTTAACAAAGGATTTCTTAGCGTTGACACTGAGCATGGCTTTCAAGGATGAGATAGAGCCTCTGACCTCAGACATCGGGATCATCAGCCACAACCTGTTATGTTCTAACAGTGTATCAGGACCCCTTGCCCATCTGAGCAGGTAAAAGAATTCTCGAAAAATGCCCCTCACCTTGGCCCTCACCCCACAGGAACCAGGAGAAGGAGCTCTGACATTTGCTCCTCAACTCTATCTGCTGGTTTATTGCAGCTGACATCCACACCAGTCGTGGAGAGACAGAGCTCATGGGGCCTCCTGCTCACCTCCTCGCTTGCGTGCTGTTAGGAGGTGAATGGCCACTTACTCATTGAAAGAGACAAACGAATAAAATCTCTCACACACAGAGCTAGGCACGCACCCTCTTTAAGCCTCTGTCAAAGCGCAGCTGCAGAAGGAGAAAGGACCCCACCCCCGTGCCCACTTTCTGGCTAATCAGGATGTGGTTTGGGGGCTACTTTTCAGAAGGACTAGAAAGGGCTGTAAAGCCATGCACGCAAAGTGCTGATGTCGACTTTGCTCCAGGACCTTCGCTTTTTAAAAACATGCTTTCAAAACACTAAACATTTTTGGGGGGTGGGTGGGGGAATGGCTGGAGACCAAGAGAAACTGCTTTGTTATGAAATCCCTTGGTATAATTCTCCGATATACTCAGGATTCAGTTCTGGTAGGGAAGTTCTCAGCAATCCATTTTACTGAGGATCATGTTCATTCCTTACTGCTGAACTGATGCAGGGGATTCGAACTAAAGCATCCAAGGAGAAAGAGGAAAGCCTCACAGCAGCAGAGCAGACTGGGGGCGCCCACAGCAAAAACCGACCTGCCGGCAATAATCTCAGGTCCCCTGGGCAAGCCTCTCCATGCAGCTAGGAGACAGTTCAATTCCCCTTTGATTGCTCATGCAAATGCATCCTACAGATATCACAAAAGGGATCACTGAAAATGAATTTCCTGCTCTCACTTTAGCTGCCTGCCGCCTGGGCTGGGAGGAGCCAGCAGGGCCTAGAATCTCATTAGACCTGAAGCCAGGAAGTGGTTTAGAGCATTACATCATGAGGTTGTCAAGGTAACTGGCCAGGCTGCCGCTCTGGAATCCTGTGGTTCGTGATGACAGGTTCTCCCAACCAGGTGAGGAGCAGAGGGGTGGCCTGCAGCCCGAAGCACAACAGCTAGCAGCCCAGGCTTGGAAAGGTGATTGCAGGCTGGGACGTAGCTGCTGCGCTGCATCATGGGGGGGGGGGGTGCGGGGGGAGGGCAGCAGTAACAACCCCTACATCCCCTGTACAAGGGGAAAGACTATCCCCGGTGTTGCCACTGCCCAGAGTTCCAGAAGAGCGCCTCCTGCCCTGTCATCACCCTGACATCTGAAAGAGGCTCTGAAGCTCATGAAGGGAACCCTTCACCCCCTGAGTGCTCAGGCCCCGGTTTCCTGTCCCTTCTAGAATGGGACCCTGTATTCGTTCCCTCAGGCCTTATAACAAAGTACCACAAACTGTGCGGTCTTAAACAATAGAAGTTTACTCTCTCACAGTTCTGGAGCCTAAAAGTCCAAGATTAAGGTGTTGGCAGGGCCATGCTTCCTTCAAAACCTCTAGGGGAGGATCTTTTCTTGCCTCTTCCCAAAGCTCACAGCCCCAGGTGTTCCTTGGTTTGCAGTAGCCTCCATCTTCACATGGCTGCCTTCCCTCTGTGTGTCTGTGTCTTTACATGATGTTCTCCTCTCTGTGTCTGTCTGTGTCTAAATTTCCCTCTTCTTATAAGGACACCAGTCATATTAAATTGATCTTAAGCTGATTACATCTTCAAAGGCTTTATTTCCAAATAAGCATACATTTACAAGTACTGGGGGTGAGTATTTCAACATATTTTTTTGAGGAACACGATTCAATCAATAACAGGCCCATTCTTCACTCTGTACAAAGACGGGTACACACATGACTTTCCCAGGCCCACGGCAGGACAGGCCAAACCCTGCTGCCTGACAAACTCACTGAACACCAGGTGGAAAGTCAACCAAAGTAGAGGTGTTAAAATGGAACCACTGAAGAAATGAAGGGCAACCCTGTGGCCTTGGATGTCAAGGTCACCTGACGATCCTGAGCCTGACAACAGCTTCTATGGGTGCTCCTGTCTCCTTTCCTGAGGCTCCAGGGGAGAAGGTGTAGGGCAAGGAGCTCACCAATAAAGTCAGCTGGGAGGGGCTGCCCTTTCTGCAATCAGCAGAAAGACGTACCCCGGCTTTCCATTCAGTAGTGTTCTCCAAGACCTCTAGATCGGGCAGAGCCTCTTCAGCCCTGTGAATCACTCATTCTGTGCAGCTCAGAGAAAACATTCCAGGTGAGATGTGCCTGCCCTTGCTTTCCAAATAGAGGCTGTTATTTAGGGGTAGCACAGAGATTTTGCATTGTCTTTATGTCAGGAGCCTGCTAGAAACTCTTTAGACAGGTGGTATTCTTGTGAATCGAAGCCACAGGGTGGAGATCCCACTCTCAGAAACAGAAAAGACCTGGACACTATGCCTTTCCACTCATTTGCTTTCTCAAGGTGTTCAGAGAGGGAAGTTCCCATGCTTTTCACCAGAAGCTAATACTATGTTGTTTGAAACATCACCTTTCATAATTGGATTAAGGCCATGGACTCTGAAACAGCAGTTTTCTTTTTGGAAATAAGGATAGGGTTAATATCAGGTGAGAAAAGGTTAATGGGCAAACATAGCAGAGTTTAGGAGAACATACTTCCCAGAGCCAAGGGAATGAGATAGAAACACGGAGGGATTTGGTGTTTATCCCCAAATTCTTTCCCACATTCTGGGATTATTTCTGTCTCACATCCTGAAACCACCTTGGTCCTCAAACTATTGTGTCACTTGCTGGGTGCTTTCCATATATGATCTCACAGACCCCTAAAGAGGTGGTATAACATCACGGCAGTAACTCTGGTACCAGGGCCAGACGGTTAGGCTCAAGTCCATACCCCCGCCTTCCACCTCCCCGCTTGACTCTAGGCAAGCTGGTGAGTCTCTGTGCTGTGAAACAGGAGACCTGAACACCGACTTCATAGAGTGACTGCGACGAGTAAAAGAAATAACCTGTAGAAATGCTCAATAAATGTTAGCTCCTATTGTTAGCTATTGTAACTATTCCCACTTTATATAAAAGGAATCTGAGCTTTAGGAAGACTGAATAATACACTCCGGTAACATAGCTAATTGTGGAAGACAGGATTCAACCCCGGATTTGAAAGCTGCCCAGACCCTCACCATAGCATGACTATTATACACAACTGCTTCCCTGACAATTTGGGCCAACATCGCCTTTGGGGCTCCCTGACCTCCATTTTCAGTTCAGGCTCCTGCCTTTCAGTTTCTTCCTGAAAGTCCAGTACCCTCCTGGCTTCCCCTTTTGCCCAAAGCCCAGGGCTCCCCTTTGGAACCCATTTTCCCCAGAGATCACCTCATAGTTCAGACCAAACCTCTCCCCTCAACCAGATGCTTTCCTTGGAATCCCCTTCTGCCAGCACTGCCTTTGAATTTCTAAAGCAACAGTGGCCACGCATATCTGCTGAAATATCAACAGCTGATGGTGGCTTAATTCCTTGTCCTTCATTCATTCAACAACAGTATAAAAGACAGGCTTTCAAGCCACTATGGGCCAGGCACCATATTTGCACTGCTGACACAATCCAAGCTCATGGCCCCAGTCCTCACGGAGTCTATGGTCTAGAAAGGAAGGAAGACATGTGGATAATTAACTCACATATAAGTGGTTATGAACTGGGGTACTGTTTATGAATAATGAGCTATGGGAGTGCCAAGGTGGAGATGCTTTGGTTGGGTCTAGAAGACTGAATCTGATTTCATAAAGAAGGTCCCAGAATTGCAAAGCCTCCTGGAAAAGAAGAAAGTGCAAAGAGAGATAGAATGGGTATAAACCTGAGTAACCATGGGGGTATGGGCCAGTGCGGCTGGAGCTTACTGAGCCTAAGGGAAGATGATGGGATATGGCTGGAGATCTAGGGAGAGTCCAGCTGGAGGAGTACTTGAGTAACCATGGGGGTATGGGCCGGTGCGGCTGGAGGAGTACTTGAGTAATCATGGGGGTATGGGAGTACTTGAGTAACCGTGGGGGTATGGGAGTACTTGAGTAAGCGGCTTGGTTTTCCTCCTGATGCTGCTGGTTCTCAAAGTTTAGCCTGCATCAGAATCACATGAAGCCCTGATAAAAATGCAGATTTCTGGCTCCTTCCCAAAGCTTTTGATTCAGCACATCTGAGATGGGGCTTGGAAATGTACATTTCTAACATTCCCAGGTCCCTGCTCCTACTAGGACCACGCTTTGAAAATTAATGCGGCAGAGAGTGGATTAATGGAAAACTGTCTGGAAACATCTGCGTTGTAAGTTGAGGTGCTGTACAACTCACAGTCCTGTACGTTGTAAGTACGATGCTGGCTGAGGGTTGCTGACCTCCCCTGCAGCCCCACTCCCACCCCAAAGCAGTTGCTAATAGTTCCTTGATGTTTACGGTTGTTGCTGCATTTAAGGAAGAGTGCTGCCGTCCAGCTTTTCCTCTCACAGCTGCTGGGATCAAAATCAACTCCACTGCCTCTTTCCAAAGGGAAGAAATCCATATTCCAAAGTGGGTCTAAAAATTCCCTCGTAAATGCAAAGAAAATTTCTTGAAAAAGATACGTCATTGAGAAGTTGGAAATCAAAATATAAAGGTTGCTGCATACCTCTCTGATCTCCTGGCTTTCCCTCTCTTTTTTTTTCTAGCCTGGTCACCATGTTATTTGTCTCACATACCAGGCAAGCCTTGGGGCTTTGCACTGGCTACTCCTCCTGCCTGGCATGTCCTTCCCCCATATCCACATGGCTCACTCCCTTCAACCTTTCAGGTCTTTTATCATTTAAATCTTTTCTGGAAAATGGTTTAAAATACCATCCTCCCTCCCCAACACACACACACACACACACACACACACACACACACACACACACGATCCCCCTAATCCTGCTTCATTTTTCTCCATAGCACACATCACCAACCCTCACACTGCATATTTTACTCTTTTCTCTGTTCACAGGCCACATCTCCCCCACGGAAATGTGAGCTTCATGGAGGCAGGGATTCTAGTCTTATTTGTTCACTATGGGGTATCTAACACCTAGAACAGTACTTGAAACACAGAGTAAAAATACTTTACTATTTCCGGAATGAATCAATCAAATTGGTTCTTCCACACCCTGGTTTTAGTAATTTTCCTGCCCAGGATGGCCAATCAAACTGCTCTATGTCTCTTATTAATAAAATGGGAATAATAACATCTGCCTCACCCAGATTTCAGAGTTTGGGGAAGCCAGACTGAGATCTAAATTATGAAAGGGCCGTAAAACATTAACTGTAATGCAAATGCAAATTATTTTTAATTATTTTCCAATTCCCACAAAAGAATATAACATACATATGCAAAGAAGCCATTACTATGACCAGTATTTATTTTTCAGGCATACTTGAATAGGCAGATTTCTTTGTTTCACTGTGTGTTCATATATAACTCTTTGTATGTGCTACAGAAATAGAAAAAATTACGAAAGCTGCTAGCAGTAAGAAAAATAAATAGAAACAAGTCAAGTGTAAGATTACTCAATTGAGTATATTTAGTTAATGTATAAACAGTAATGAGTGACATTAAGTTACAAGGCAGTTCAGGGACTGTTAACTCAACATCATCTAGTAAAGTAATGGGGAAAAGTAAATGTTCATCAGTTTTATTAATATATATAACTCAAATGTCCCCAGGCCACCCCAAACTATGGGTTCGACTGAGATCACATTGACATGAATTCATAGTCGGCTGGCCTACATGATTACAGACCCCCCTGTACAACAGACCAGCTGCACAGACTGCTCCACTCATCCTGAGACTCTCTGGGGTGTTTCCCATTTGCTTATGATTATTCCTCTCAGGGTTTTCTGAAGCACCCTGCTTACTGATGTCCAGCACCCAGAGCCCTTAGAGAAGGTGCTATAGGAACAGTGCTTTCGAGACTTGAGAACAATTTCTCATTGCCCCAAAGTTACATACTCTCCAAAGAGCCTGTGGGTCCAACCCGAACTGGAGCCACGCTGCATCAGCTTCCAGAATGGGGAGGTTGGCCCCTCTCTTTAGGTTTTGCATCTAGACCCTGGGGATGCGCTAGAAAATGACAAATGAAAAGCCAATGGCATTTTCCCTTCCTCCATGTCATTCAGTTTAAGGCAAGTCTTATAGAATGGCCGTTATCAGAAAGCATGTCTTCACTTGACCTTAGAAAACTCCTTACTGTTGTACAAGCCATACATAGACTTGATCTCAAATTTCTTGAAAGCTTTATTGTACGTTTAGTGGTTACTCTGGTATATTAACTTCTCTAAGAAAGCAGACAGGGTGTTGAAAAACAAGAAACAAGTAAAATACACTCTCCAGCTTCAACAGAACTAATCACAATTACACTTGGATTGTGAGAGTGGTGCTACACACAAGGCTGTTTTCTAAAGCACTCCTGGCTTCCCCTTAGCCCACTCTGCATTCCAGGCAAGTTTGGCCCAGATGTGCTTATTTTCTGCTTGCTGGCAAGGGGACGTTTGTGCAATTCTCCATTCAAGCAGTAAAGAGTGACTCTCAATTTTTTCACCTTTGATGGGAAATAAACCATCAGGACACCTTATCTTCTAGAGAAGCACAATGGAGGGAACATCTCAGGGAACAGCCCTCGTGATGATACTCCCAACAGGAATGCTGTTCCCGCTCCATTTCTCTGCTGTGCAGGCCGCAATGCCTTTACTTCACTCCAAGCACAGGAAGTCAGTGGGCTTTTGCGTTTACTGTTATGGGGTATTCCACATCTAATAGATGGATATTTTCTTCTTAATTAATAACTCATTGGAAGGATCCTGAAAGTCAAATGCTATAGAAACTTTCCCTTGAAAACATGTTTTTATTTCATTTTTCTTGATTTTCACCAAAAAAAACCCCCACATAAACTCACCTATGAGCTGCAATCTGTGCAATGCTCATAAACTGAATATTTGATGGTGAAAAGCCCATGTGTTATCAGCCCAGCCCGGAGGTCAGTATTAAGTGCAGCCACATGCTGCAGCCATAGGAGTTGATAGAGTCAGGACAGTCACTGTGAGTTAATGGGAGTTTCCTCTTTCTCTCATACATTTAAGGAGGAGACACAATGCCACTAGCATTATTTACCTCCAGATTTAAGTTCAAAAATCTCGCTATTGTTTTTTGTGAATAACTTAACAACTTTACATCTTGTAAATTAAAAAAAATGATAAGACAAGAAAAGGAAATGACAGAAAATTGAAGTCATCTTCTTTGATTTCTATTTTGTGTGATATTTAAAAGCAAACTGACTGGGTTTAAGGGAGATGCTGGACTGGAGATTAAAAATAACAGCAAACTGAGGAAGACAGAAGTGGGGAGATAAGATGAATAAGGAACCTTTATCACCCACAGCTTTGTCTTTCCCTGTAACAAACAGGTTATTTCCAGTAACCTATTTGTTTGCTCAAAGGTCTAGCACTTTTTAAGGAGCCCAAGAATGATTTGAGGGAAACTGTAAGCCATATTTCTGCTGAACTCCAGTCTGAAATTAGAGGTTTGGAAAAAAAAAGACACATATAATGGAATCCAACTCATGGAGGACCATCAGAAAGGGAATTTTTAAGTCATTTTTTTACAACCTAGCTATTCAAATTAGCATGCAATCATTTCAACATTACTAAATAAAAGGTTTTTCAACCTTTAAAAACAAAACAAAACAAAAAAAACATGTTTGTGAATAATTTAGAACTTTTCACAAAAGTGTAACCTTGGGGCATTTCCTTGTAATTTGTAAACTTATGGAAATTAATGTAATTCATTAATTTCTTTTGTATCTTGAATATTTCCTTTTAATATTCAATTATTTAATTGCAAAGTAATAAATGATTATTCTTCAAATCCTTCCATTTTTCCTAATTCTTTCAAAAGTAAAAACAAGATGGTGTCAATAAATGTTAATTTTTTTAAATTTTTGTTTATGATATAAAAATGTTCACTAAAAGTAATCACAAAGTCAACAGATGTTGGAAAGCATTTCTGAAATGGGGATGAAACAGTTTAAAATTTGGCAAAAATAAGCATCAGCATCTCAATTCTAATAGATATCATGAGTTCCTAAGTATTCTCCTTGTATCCAGAGGAATAGAACAAATAGGACATACAGGTAGTGAGAGAAAGGGAAGTTTTAAAGAATTGACTCATACAATTGTGGAAGTTGGCAAGTCTAAAACCAGTAGGGCAGGGCAGCAAGCTGCAAACTCAGGTAAGAGTTAATCTTGCACTCTTGAGGGCAAATCTGTAGGGCAGGCCATTAGACTGGAAACTTAGGCACAATTTCTATGTTGCAGTCTTAAGACAAAATTTCTTCTACCAGAAACCTCAGTCTTTGTTGTTAAGGCCTTCAACTGATTGGATAAGGCCCACCTACATTATGTAGAGAAATCTGCTTTACTTAAAGCTTCTTTACTTAAAGACTGTATAAGTTAATCATATCTAAAAAATACTTTTACAGCAACATTTAGATTTGTATTTGACACTACAGCCGAGACAGTTTGACAGACAAAATTAACTATCACAGTCCTGAAGGTAGGCAGTGTTCTAGGAGGGAAGGTAAGAGTTGAAGTCCCCTTATCTTACTTTCCCACAAGAAGCGGTATCTATTACTAATTTGGTCCTCATAGAAATAGATTGCTGTCTTCAAGAATAAGAATGTGTCTGTGTATGTGTGTAAAAGGGAGTTAGCAAAATAAAACACATGATTAATAATGACTTTAAGTTATGATTTCTATTTGATTATAAATTTAAAGAGAGTATCTTTTATTCACAAGCCCAGGGATTTGACATATAAATAAATGTATATTACTGTTAGAACTGTAAAAATTACTCTTAAAAACTGTAAAAAGTAGTTTTAAAATCAAAATGGCAGTCTGATAATGGTGGTTTATCTTATAATGAACTAACCTTCACACAGATAATTATTACAAATTCTATTAACAACAACAACCAAAAAATTCAACTATTTTAAGGTACTGAAAGTAACTAAAGCAGACAAAAACTGGGGACAGGGAGAAGGGAGCCTGTGAAGGAAGGGACTGCACAGGGTGAGATCCACGTTTATATAACCTCTCCTGAGGACTCTCCCTTCTCTGTGAAGCACAGGATGGTCACAACTCAGGCAGAAAGTAACGTTCTTATGGTTTGAAGTGTTCTGACATGGTGGTGTTTGAGGCTATCAGAGTACAGTAGCTGGAAATTAAGGGGAAAAATCCTGGAGAGGCTGTAGCTACCAAGATACTCAAAATCTACATATAAAGCACTGGCACACCCTTGGCTGACCCGCAAATGTGCCTGCCCAGAGGAGACTAGAGAGGGTCGGGCAGAAAGCAACAGCTGGAAGGCTAAAAGAACTAGGCACATGTTCCAGGGTCTACCCAGCACAGTAGACAAAGAATTTGAATTTGAATCCTGCCAATACCTTGTAGACTAGAAGGAGAAACCTGGGGTTTTAAAAGATTGCAATCTAGTATAGCCATGTGACTTTGTTGTGGCTTTGGTTTTTGTACAAGAAGAGCAGATCAGTAATAAAGTGGGAAATGTGGTTTAGACCACTTAAGTGTGGGACTGATGCATCATCATGGTGAACCATGATGACAAATAATTATCAGTGGGTTCCCAGCCATGATCAATCTGTGCCAAAGATGAGAAATATTTTCATTGAGATGCTATCTGATAAAATAGGGAGCAGCATTTTTCATTTGTAGAGTGATCAAAAATGGGGGAAAGAGAAATAGTGAATCTTGACTCATAAAGACCCAGATCCAAATGGCCTTGATAAGTTGAAGAAATGGTTATAATTTAATAAAATACAATTCAGTAGACAAATTCTTAGGAAAGTGAACCAAAACACAGAAATAAATATGAAAATAAGGCAGGAGATAGACTAGGAGAATGGTTCTTTAACTTTTTGGTCTCAGGACTCCTTCGTTCCCTAAAAAGCTATGGTGAACTTCCAAGTGTTTTATTGGTATAAGTTATATATATTAGAAACTAAAATTGAGAAAATTTTGAAATATATTTTATTCAGTTTTAACTAACAATAATTCCATTCTTTATTAACACATAACTTTTTTATGAAAAATAAAATAGTGGCTGGTAAGCATAGCATTGTTTTACAGTTTTGCAAGTCTCTTTAATGTCTGTCTTACTAGAAGACAGCTGAAATCTCGTATCTGATTTTATAGTCAACCTGTTGAATTGTCACATATCTTGTAGCCCCCGGAAAATACCACCCTATAATCATGAAAGATTATGAGTGAAAACTGCAAATAACGTCTTAATATTATTATGAAAATAGTTCTGAATTTGTGGACCATCTGAAATGGTCTCAAAGACCCCTGAGAATCCTC
Source organism: Balaenoptera borealis (assembly GCF_965194805.1). NCBI lineage: Eukaryota > Metazoa > Chordata > Mammalia > Artiodactyla > Balaenopteridae > Balaenoptera > Balaenoptera borealis. The sequence goes on from NC_138877.1 coordinate 11,732,083, forward strand.
TTTGCAGAGAATTCACGTGTAAAATGAATATTCTCAGACTCTGGGTCACCTCTGAGACTTCATTTGACATACTTCTTTTCTAGGCCTCCTTATCACCAATCCTTCAGTATCCTTCCTTACAAATATCAGGCCATCCCACAGAGTTATTAACAGCTTCCCATGAATCTATAGTTCCACACCTCTGCTCATCTCTCTTTCTAAGCAAAGTGGACAAACATATGTATCATTTGAAATTCTGACCACTGGGAGAATTTCCCTTCCTGGTCACACTTGTGGGATATCCCTCAGGTAAGGTATAAACCTGCAGCATCCCACTTCAGACTGGTTCTAGCATATTGTACACACATATATCTAAATCAGGCTTGAATATTCTCCTCGGTTCCCATGATGCCTTAGTTGTAGGGTGAGGGAGAGGTAGGCAATGCAGCAAAAGCAGATGCATTAAGACCACGAGCCACTTGACCATGCAACATCCTGGTGCCTTCAATACCTACTCAAACCTAATTTTATAACTGATGATGATCCACTATCCAAATTTATGGCTCAGTGGGTCATATAACACCCTGCTTGTTATAGAAATTCGATTTGCATAGCCACTTGGTATCTCTAAGGCTCAATAGCAAACCAGGCGTTATTTCTTTAAAAGACAATAAATATTTCCTGAAAAAAAGTACAGTTCTGCTCTGGAACTCAAGAGACTTGCACTGCAATTCTCCTAATGGGGCTTTCCGTGTATCCCAGTCTATCATAGTGAATATTGAATTAGATTCACTATGACGTAAGGTCCAAGTAGTAGAGCTTCTTACGATGCAGCAGGGTTTACTTGCTCCCAAATGTGATAAATTGTTGCCTTCAAAACCCCCAAACCCCCTTTCTTAAGTGGTGGGAGTTTTGCAAAATATAGAAACTTGTCTTCACTTTGGATGTAATATCTTGACATGCCCTGTATTACAAGAGTACCAGAAATTTCTCTGAGATGACAGGCACATACATTTTCATTGGGTTTATATTCCACACTGGACAGGTATATATCTTACCAAGTGTTTGGGGTCTACTGTTGTGTAACAAATCACTCCAAAACTTAGTGACTTAAACAACAACAATCATTTCATTATCTCTCAAGGTTTCTGTGACTGGGAATGTGGGAAGGGCTTGGCCGGGCAGTTCTGGCTCAGAATCTCTCATGTAGTTGCAGTCAGATTGTGTCTGGGACTGGAACAGATGGGGTGCTGAGGCAGTTGGAGAAAGGCCAAGTATCTCTCCCTGAATGTGGTCTCAGGTCTCTCTGTATGATCTTTCTATTTCCTTACAGTATAGAGTCTTTCTGCTTATATGGCAAGTGAAGGCTTCAAGCACAAATATTCTACCGAATAAAATGGAAATCATTTTATCCTTTACGACGTAGACCAATAGGACACATAGCACCACTTCTGATGTGCTCTTCTGGTTGAAGCAATTAGAAAAGCCCACCCAGTTTCAGGGAAGGGAAGATAGAATCAACTCTACTTTTGAGTGGAAGGAGTGTCAAAATCCCATTGTGCAAAAAAGTATGTGGGATTGGAGATACTGCTGCAGCCATTTTGGGAAAATACAATCTACCAAATCAGGTATCAAGGGCATCTACTAATTCTTGCTGCAAAGGTGCTATAACATGATATCATTAATCAGAGTGAAATGGAATGATGAGATGATCATGGTTTAGAATATGACGGTGAGTAGGAGAGTTGGCTTTGCCCTAGTAGGACACAGCACAGCCCCACAGAACACAAGTGTACTGTTGTGCCTTTCAGGTGAAAGTAGATTGCTTCTAGTAGTCTCTGTTTATTAGAATGGTCTTAAAAAGCGTTTTCCGGAAAAATAGCTACATAGCATGTGCAGGGCAGTGGTGGTTTTAGAAAAGACTACACCTAGAACAATAAGTATAATTTGAATCACCACCTGCTGGGTTTACAATAGTCCCCTGTCATTCTCCTAAACGCTTTCATCTTCTGCACAGAAAAACATGTGCCTTATTTGAGAATGTGTGTTGCGATTCACCCTGAGGTGCAGAACTGCTTATATATAACTTTTTTAGAGGTGCAAATTCCAGAGTCTTAGCCCTCCTTCCCATAATAGCCTTCATTCCTCTTATCAGACAGTTATTTTGGGGAATCTGTCAGCAGCCAAGTTTGTCTGTCATAACTATGCCTTCAGGAACCAGAGAAATAACTATGGTAGAGAAAATGTACATGGACACAGGGACCCACTGCAGGCAGACAGGGGCCAACTCCACTTGACCTCTGATCTCCAAAAGCACCCACAATGATATTCTGAGTCTTAAGAGGTTTACGTAATTCGAAGTCAGTAGTCAATCATGCCCACAATTTCTCAACTCGGAGTTTTTCTGATAAATGGCTGTAAATCTCTTTGAGAACACATAGAAAGACATTATTCCAATGTCTTAGGGTCTTTCTGCAAGGACTTGTGAACTGGTTCATGTCTGGACAATGAGAGAGTGACCATGACTCTCACCCATGTGACTCAAATCACACCTTCATTTCCAGATTTAGATTTTTTTAAAATTAAGCCTGACTTTACAAGCCTCCCCATTTACTAGAGTTCTAGGGATATCATGATCAATTAACCACAAAGACCCTTATAGATCAAACTATTCTGATTATCCCACTAGCCTACTGCTTATTTCAGTAACAGATGACAATTTTCTGGTGATTAATTACTGCCTCTGAGACTCTGCCAACTGGAGATCCTATCATACTCTAAGTCAGGGAACTAGTTTCAAAGCCAGGATCTTTTGAAACTTTCATACTGGGCCTACCAGAGACATTTGTTCCCTAGCATTTTTCAAAAATATTAATCTTTACATAGCTAATATATATTTTAGTCCTTGGTTAAGGGAGTGTCCTTGGGGTCCTTTCTTGGTACATGGTAAAGGTGAAGATGAAAGAGTCATAGCAAAACTCAATTAAAAATTCCTACCTCTCTAAGTCTTTGGATTCCTTCTCTACATTATCTAAGGAATTTCTGGTATCTCAACCTCATTTAGTGGAGGCATCATTGAAACTAGCAGGAAATAGAAAAAAAGTAGAGTTTTGGCTCAAGAATCTCTGGCAGAAAAAAGAAAAAGGTAGAATTTTGGCCCAAGACTGTCTCACAGTGGGTTCCCAGTGTCCACAGACTCATCCCATAATTATTTCTCCAGTGTTATTATCGTATTATAAAACCTGGTAAACCAATATTTAAATTTTCTAGATTCTTTTGATGAATACGAATTAAATATGTTTGCGCTGACTAGAAGAACCTATGTAAGACTTAAAGGAAGGGAGAATGAAAATAGATTATCAACTATATCCAATAAATAGCTAGTTAAAGGCAAATATCAAAATAAAATGAGTTGAGATCCAGACCTTTGAAATACTTTACCAAAAAGTATAAAACCGAAATTTTTTCCAAATTTTCAAATCACACAGAGCAAAAAGTGAGAAAGTTTTTCTGCAGTGTTAATAAAATAAAATATCCTTTTTAAGTTTTTATTTTTTCTGTCTATTTGGTAATATGCATATTAGTGTAGTAGTACAAAGAATTTATAATATAACTGTGGCAGAAAGGATGTTTGCTTTAAAAATTTACTGATGGTGTGTACATTAAAAAAAAATTTGAATACCACTGATCTAGAAGACAGAGCACTAAGCCAGAAGTTATTATGTATAGTACTGTAGTTTAAAAAACAAGCAAAACTCATATATATGTATATATTTTATACATACATATATACATATAGTAGAAAAAACACACCCACACACAGACACACATATATATACAGGCACATACATATTTCTGTAAGTGTTGCATTGTTAGACTACTCTGTGCCAATGGCCCAACTTTAAAGCCCTCATTATATATAAACATATACATTGGAAAGCATGTGTTTCCATTCACCGGATCTATGATTTTGGCAACCACTGCCATGGCAACAATACAAGTTAAGAAAAATTTTACCAATGTTCTCCTTCAAAAGAGATTTGAAAGAGGTATGTAATGGATATGATGAACAGTGGAACAGAAAGACCAGGTAAAGCTCATCAAACATATTTTAAATCCTATTTTACATTTTCAGCCAGATTTCTAAATATGCAAGACCCTTCCTGTTAAACCAAGGGCCTTAATCTCAAAGATGAATGCTTTTAACTTCCATTTTACATCATATGGTCTTGTGATAGAAAGAACAACAGAAGTTCTGCAGATTATTTCTGTAAAAATAATTCTGAAAAGCACTTAAAGAAAGAATGCAGATCTTTTATATAAAATCACTTACATCAATGAATATTAGACAAGGCCAGTTAGTTTTCCTAAGAAATATAAATTGCCTAATAGTAATGCATTAAGACAGTGCACATAGCACCAAAAAATGTAATACTGTGTACAGTACTTTTCAATAGCCTTTCTTATTTTCTTAAAAATAAAACTGAAATTGCTGAAATGCAAGAGCAAATCTATTTTCGACTGAGTCATATTTTCTAAAGTCACAATTTAATAGAGATACTTTACCTTAAATCTCTCTGTGCCTCAAAAGTTATATAATATTTTCGTAGACATTTTCATCACCCTATCAGAGTAGAGATGATGAATCTTGAAACATAAAATCATCAGCCAAAATGACCTCATGTAGAGATACTCAAATCATAATAGGATATGGATATTGAATGATTAGGAATTATGAATATCTAAAATATTTTTAACAGACTCTTCCCAATTTTTCCCAACTATATTGCTTCTTAAAATGCAATGAACAACTAAAATAAAATGCAGAACTGCTAATCTAAAATAAATCAGATACATTGAATATTTAGACTAGAGGAAGACCACGTAAGTGGTACAGCTGTCTCCTTAGAGATAACTCACTATATAGAAACCTATGGAAACAAGTTTCTCGAGACTTTTGTTGTTCATAAGCCAATAACCACTTCCATACATCTGAATATTGCTCACTCTGAAATATGCTACTTTGAACGAATCTGCAAGCTGTACATTTCAGTCAGTTTGGCTAACCTCTAGACCAGTCTTATGTTTATTGCTCTAACACTGTCTTTCATTGCACAATATAAATTACATAAATAGAATATATTTGAGTAACAAGGGGCTTTACTAGGAGAAAAGTACCTTGATCGTACCTTATTCTGAGTACTGTGAGGCATAACTGAATTCAGAATTGCCCTTCTCTGTCAATGATAATGTTGCTAATCCGAGAAGGTTAAGGACTCTGTTTTCTCCTGTATTTTCTTATAGTTTCTCCTTCATTTTTCCACGGATGATAATGATAACAAAGCAACAGCCCAACATTTTTATTCAGTTCTTACTAGGTGGTACCAGATATTTTAGTGATTTCATGTATTATCTCATTAAATCTCAGAATAACTCTAGGAGGTAGGTATTGTTTCAAGGCTCTATTACAGATGAGGAAATGAAAGCTAAAGAAAAGTTAAGTATATTACCCAAAGTTGAACAACTGTTTAAGTGTCAGATGTGCATTTTGAGCTGTTTGAAACAAAGCCCATGCTCTTAAACACTACATCATACTGTGCTTCCTAGAAATGAAATGTCATATCTGACACCAAAGAGAGAATAGCTTTTTATAGAGTCTGATGTTCACCTCTGACTCATTTTCTCTTCTGTACAATTCTAATAAGGACATGGAAGGTCCTGGGGTGAATTCTTTCCAGATCTCTCATGCTGCTCTTGATGAGTGCTTGAAGAGATCAGAGATCGTGACTCATTCTCCCTCTGTCATCCTGCAAATGGGGCATATGTGACATAGTGACACCCAGATTCCAGACCCTTTGTCCAAAGTTCATGCAAGTCCTGGACTGAGGAAATACTGGGGGTGGTCAGGAGAGTATGATTGAGGAAAATAAAGAAAACTTATAGAGCACTTTCTCTCAGGTACAAGTAGACAGAATGATAGTCTTTAATAAATTATTTATATAATGTACATTTATGATGCAAATTTGATCTATAAAAATAATTATCTAAAACAAAGTAGTATTTACAAAGAAATTCCATTAAAACTTCCATTTGAACATCTAAAATAAGATTTACCTATGAATATTATTCATTGAACACATAATTTCTAGTATTATTTAAGTGATAGTGTACTATTTGTTTACCAATGTTAGGAACACATTTACTTTATAAATAAGAATCCCTCATATTTACTAACTCAACCCAAGTAGAATTTATTACCAATTTACAATACTTGTATATTTAATCATTTAAAAGATGAGGAAATTTTTAAATAGCATTTTTCTCAGTGATTGGCAAGGCATTCAGGTAGGGATGCCTATGAAAAATAGGAGGCCATTTCTCTGGTTTTCAGTGCAATATATACAAATAAAATAAAAGTAATCAATCAGTAAGATTTGTTACTGAATAAAAGAAGTTAAATTGTAAAGAAATATTAAATCTTTCTTGAATCAGAGTAACACCATTTGGCAGATGATGTTGATTAAAAATAAACATTTTGTTTTATATATTTCTTGAATTCATCAATAACGTGAACAGTATCTAAAGATATTTTCACGTAAAAGTCTTCTCTATTGCATTTTCTTCATTATCAAACTTCACATAATTATGAAATCAATATGTTTGATATTATACTATAATAATCTCAGAGACAGTCTCAGAGACCTCGGGGACAATATTAAACACACCAACATTTGAATTATAGTGGTACCAGAAGAAGAAGAGAAAAAGAAAGGGTCTGAGAAAATATTTGAAGAGATTATAGTTGAAAACTTCCCTAATATGGGAAAGGAAATAGTCAGTCAAGTCCAGGAAGCACAGAGAGTCCCATACAGGGTAAATCCAAGGAGAAACACTCCCAAGACACACAGTAATCAAACTATCTAAAATTAAATACAAAGAAAAACTATTAAAAGTAGCAAGGGAAAAACAACAAATAACATACAAGGGAATCTCTATAAGGCTAACAGCTGATCCTTCAGCAGGAACTCTGCAAGCCAGAAGGGAGTGGCAGGACATATTTAAAGTGATGAAAGGGAAAAACCTACAATCAAGATTACTCTACCCAGCAAGGATCTCATTCAGATTTGACGGAGGATTTAAAACCTTTACAGACAAGCAAAAGCTAAGAGAATTCACACAACCAAACCACCTTTACAACAAATGCTGAAGGAACTTCTCTAGGCAGGAAACACAAGAGAAGGAAAAGACATACAAAAACAAACCCCAAACAATTAAGAAAATGGTAATAGGAATATACATATCGATAATTACCTTAAATGTAAATGGATTAAATGCTCCAACCAAAAGACACAGACCAGCTCAATGGATACAAAAACAAGATCCATATATATGCCGTCTACAAGAAACCCACTTCAGACCTAGGGACACATAGAGACTGAAAGTGAGGGGATGGAAAAAGATATTCCATGCAAATGGAAATCAAAAGAAAGCTGGAGTAGTAATTCTCGTATCAGACAAAATAGACTTTAAAATAAAGACTATTACGAGAGACAAAGAAGGACACTACATAATGATCAAGGAATCAATCCAAGAAGAAAATACAATTATAAATATTTATGCACCCAACACAGGAGCACCTCAACACATAAGACAAATGCTAACAGCCACAAAAGGGGAAATTGACAGTAACACAATAATAGTAGGGGACTTTAAAACCCCACTTTCACCAATAGACAAATCATGCAAAATGAAAATAAATAAGGAAACACAAGCTTTAAATGATACATTTTAAAAAATGGACTTAATTGATATTTATAGTACATTCCATCCAAAAACAACAGAATACACTTTCTTCTCAAGTGCTCATGGAACATTCTCCAGGATAGATCATATCTTGGGTCACAAATCAAACCTTGATAAATTTAAGAAAATTGAAATCATATTAAATATCTTTTCTGACCACAATACTATGAGACTAGATATCAATTACAGGAAATAAACTGTAAAAAACACAAGCACATGGAGGCTAAACAATATGCTACTAAATAACCAAGAGACTACTGAAGAAATCAAAGGGGAAATCAAAAAACAGAATCCAAGAGCACATTAAAAGGATCATGCACCATAACCAAGTGGGGTTTATCCCAGGAATGCAAGGATTCTTCAATATACACAAATCAATCAATGTGATACATCATATTAACAAACTGAAGTATAAAAACCATATGATCCTTTCAATAGATGCAGCAAAAGCTTTCAACAAAATTCAACACCCATTTATGATAAAATCCCTTCAGAAAGTAGGCATAGAGGGAACCTACTTCAACATAATAAAGGCCATATAAGACAAACCCACAGCCAACTTATTTCTCAATGGTGAAAAACTGAAACCATTTCCACTAAGATCAGGAACAAGACAAGGTTGCCCACTCTCATCAGTATTATTCAATATAGTTTTGGAAGTTTTAGCCAGAGCAATCTGAGAAGAAAAAGAAATAAAAGGAATCCAAATCAGAAAAGAAGTAAAACTGTCACTTTTTGCAGATGACATGATACTATACATAGAAAATCTTAAAGATGCTATCAGAAAACTACTAGAGCTAATCAATGAATTTGGCAAAGTAGCAGGATACAAAATTAATGCACAGAAATCTCTTGCATTCCTATACACTAATGATGAAAAGTCTGAAAGAGAAATTAAGGAAACACTCCCATTTACCATTGCAACAAAAAGAATAAAATACCTAGGAATAAACCTACCTGAGGAGCCAAAAGACCTGTATGCAGAAAACTATAAGACACTGAAGAAATAAATTAAAGATGATACAAACAGATGGAGAGATGTACCATGTTCTTGGATTGGAAGAATCAACATTGTGAAAATGACTATACTACCCAAAGCAATCTACAGATTCAATGCAATCCCAATCAAACAACCAATGGCATTTTTCACAGAATGAGAGCAAAGAATTTCACAATTTGTATGGAAACACAAAAGATCCTGAATAGCCAAAGCAATCTTGAGAAAGAAAAACGGAACTGAAGGAATCAGGCTCCCTGGCTTCAGACTATACTACAAACCTACAGTAATCAAGACAGTATGGTACTGGCACAAAAACAGAAATATAGTTCAAGGGAACAGGATAGAAAGCCCAGAGATAAACCCACGCACATATGGTCACCTTATCTTTGATAAAGGAGGCAAAAATGTACAATGGAAGAAAGACAGCCTCTCAGTAAGTGGTGCTGTGAAAACTGGACAGGTACATGTAAAAGAATGAAATTAGAACACTTCCTAACATCATACACAAAAATAAACTCAAAATGGATTAAAGACCTAAATATAAGGCCAGACACTACAAAACTCTTAGAGGAAAACACAGGCAGAACACTCTATGACATAAATCACAGCAAGATCCTTTTTGACCCACCTCCTAGAGAAATGGAAATTAAAAACAAAAATAAACAAATAGGACCTAATGAAACTTAAAAGCTTTTGCACAGCAAAGGAAACCATAAATGAGATGAAAAGACAACCCTCAGAATGGGAGAAAATATTTGCCAACAAAGCAACTGACAAAGGATTAATCTCCAAAATATACAAGCATTTCATGCAGCTCAATATCAAAAAAACAAAAAACCCAATCCAAAAATGGGCAGAAGACCTAAACAGACATTCCTCCAAAGAAGGTATACTGGTTGCCAACAAACACATGCAAGGATGCTCAACATCACTAATCATTAGAGAAATGCAAATCAAAACTACAATGATATATCCCCTCATACCAGTCAGAATGGCCATCATCAAAAAATCTACGAACAACAAATGCTGGAGAGGGTGTGGAGCAAAGGGAACCCTCTTGCCCTGTTGGTGGGAATGTAAATTGATACAGCCACTATGGAGAACAGTATGGAGGTTCCTTAAAAAACTAAAAATAGAGCTACCATATGACCCAGCAATCCCACTACTGGGCATATACCCTGAGAAAACCATAACTCAAAAAGAGTCATGTACCACAATGTTCATTGCAGCTCTATTTACAATAGCCAGGACATGGAAGCAACCTAAGTGTCCATCGACATATGAATAGATAAAGAAGATGTGGCACATATATACAATGGAATGTTACTTGGCCATATAAAGAAATGAAATTGAATTTTTATAGTGAGGTGGATGGACCTAACGTCTGTCATACAGAGTGAAGTAAGTCAGAAAGAGAAAAACAAATACTGTATGCTAACACATATATATGGAATCTAAAAACAACAACAACAACAAAAAATACACGGTTCTGAAGAACTTAGGAGCAGGACAGGAATAAAGACACAGATGTAGAGAATGGACTTGAGGACACGGGGAAGGGGAAGGGGAAGCTGCAACGAAGTGAGACAGTAGCATTGACATATATACACTACCAAATGCAAAATAGATAGCTAGTGGGAAGCAGTCGCATAGCACAGGGAGATCAGCTCGGTGCTTTGCGGCCACCTAGAGGGGTGGGATAGGGACAGTGCGAGGGATCCGCGAGAGGGAGGAGATATGGGGATATATGTATACATGTAGCTGATTCACTTTGTTATACAGCAGAAACTAACACAACATTGTAAAGCAATTATACTCCAATTAAGATATTAAATAAAAATAAATAAATAAAACGGATAACCAACAAGGACCTACTGTATAGCACAGGGAATTCTGCTCAATGTTATGTGGCAACCTGGATGGGAGGGAAGTTTGGGAGAGAATGGATACATGTATATGAAAGCCAATTTTTTGAACTGAATTTTCCTAGGGCACAGTAAAATATTTCAAAATCACATAATAACCTTAAGTAGTCCAAGCAGTTGCTGTCCAGTGAGTAACTGTTGTTGTCAATGGCGTGATGGTGTGGGCATTTATCTCACTGGAAAGCATTTTTCAAAATAAGGGCTGAGCCCACGTTTCCTCTATGGAAATTCCTATCTCTTGAATTTCTTTAAAGCTTGAAAAACAGCTCATCTACATTATCAAGAATGTTACTTGGACATAGAGATTGTCATACTGAGTGAAGTAAGACAGACAGAGAAAGACAAATATCATATGATATCTCTTATATGTGGAATCTAAAAAAAATGGTACAAATGAACTTATTTAGAAAACAAAAATAGAGTCACAGATGTAGAAAACAAACTTATGGTTACCAGGGGGAAAGGGAGGGAGGGATAAACTGGGAGATTGGGATTGACATATACACACCACTATATAGAAAATAGATAACTAATAAGGACCTACTGTATAGCACAGGGAACTCGATACTCTGTAATGATCTATATGGCAAAAGAATCTAAAAAAGAGTGGATTGTATATGTACAACTGATTCACTTTGCTGTACAGCAGAAACTAACACATTATAAATCAACTATACTCCAATAAAAAAATTTTTTTTAATAAACTAAAAAAAAAAAAGAATGTTACTAAAATAAGACCTCCTTTAATTCTCTCATCTATCACTATCAAAGTGATTGTCTCATCTTGGCCACCCTGACAAAAGAAATTTAGCAGATTACTTCACATTTTCTGCAAAAAAATGCTCTACCTCATGACCCGCTTCAAATTAGTTCTCCCAGTTAGTCTACTGGCCATATACTCTTCTCTATAATACAAAACTAACAGGACAGACTTTGAGACAGAAAAAGAAAATATTTTTACATTAACCGTTGTCCATGACATATACCACAAATGTGGCAAAGAGATGAAAATGATGTTTCTCAGTATCTCTCACAGTTCTTAATGTTTTGTTGAAATGCGGTATTGGACAGGGCCTTGAATTGAGGTTCTGTGACTTAGGTTAAATATCTAAACCTTGCTGAGTCTTGGTTTCCACGCATAGAAGGTGATAGGTAATAACAGAATGTGAAAAATAATCTGTGATTATTTAGGGGAGCAAATATATGTGTAAAAATTTTAGTAAAAATTAAGAGTATTCAAGTTATAATGAAATCTATTATTGCAGTTGATGACTAGGTAACTAACTCTGCACTGCAGCAAAACCAGACATGTGTCTAATCCTGTTTGTGGACTGTTAAGGGGCTATTGCATAAAATTTGAAGAGGAAAATCATCCCTCGGTACTTAGAGAAAGACACTTGTGTAGTTTTATCCTCCTATGGTATATAGACACCCTACTGACTTTAAAGTCAATAAAAAAAAAAAAATTTTTTTTTTTTTTTTACCACCCTGCATGTGAAAGGCACTGTGAGAGATGCTGAGGGCACCCACATAAATCAGACACTTAGGTCAATTTCCGCCACTGCCCACATTCTGTCCAAAGAGCTCACAATTTTCTACTTTTTCCTTTAGATTCAGGGTCAGCAAAGTTATGAAAGCCAAGAGGACATGAAAAGAAAAAAAAAAAAAAAACTAAACCAAAATAAGCATTAATCTGGCAGAAATTTGGGGTGTAAAGAGATCTAATGCAAACCAAAGCATGTATTTTGATCAGGTTTAAGCAGGTAATGAAGTTCCTCTCCATAGAGAAATGAACAAACTCTGAAGGAGTATTGTTATCTGCAAAGTTGTTCTGGAGGCTAGAAATCAAATCAAGATATTGGCAGGATCACGTTCCCACTGAAGGCTTTAGGGCAGAATTCTTCCTTGCCTCTTCCTAGTTTCTGGTGGCTCCTGGGAATCCTTGGCATTCTTTGGCTTGTGGACACATCACTGAAATCTCTGCCTTCACCTTCACACAGGCTTCTCCCCTGTGTCTTCTCTGTATCTCTGTATCCAAGACTCCCTCTCCTTTCTCTTATAAAAATGCCAGTCATTGGTTTTAGGTCCCACTGTAATCCAGTATGACTTTATCTTGATTACATCTGCAAAGACCTTATTTCCAAATAAGGCCACATTTACAGGTACTGGGAACTAAGACTTAAACGTATCTTTTAGGGGGACATAATTCAACCCACAGCACATGGTAAAAGAAGGATTGTACTCAAGCATCAAATATGGGGGAAATAGTGGATAAAACAATGTGAATTAAGAATTGGTGATTAGGGCTTCCCTGGTGGCGCAGTGGTTGGGAATCCACCTGCCAATGCAGGGGACACGGGTTCGAGCCCTGGTCCCGGAAGATCCCACATGCCACGGAGCAGCTGGGCCCGTAAGCCACAATTACTGAGCCTGCGCGTCTGGAGCCTGTGCTCCGCAACAAGAGAGGCCGCGATAGTGAGAGGCCCGCGCACTGCGATGAAGAGTGGCCCCCACGTGCCACAACTGGAGAAAGCCCTCGCACAGAAACGAAGACCCAACACAGCCATAAATAAATAAATAAATAAATTTTAAAAGAAATAAGCAAAACATTCTCTCTATAAATTTGATCTTTAAAAAAAAAAAAAAAGAATTGGTGATTAAAGATTAGACCTATGTGTGTTCCTTGAAACCTGTTTTATTCTAAGTATGCAATCTTTTAGAAAAGCACTATATATTATTTACATTTATATCCACAGAAAATATTAAAAAGTTGAGAGAAAACATTAAATATGAACAAAATAATAGTTGAAATAAAGAACACAATAAATAAGTAGTCAGATATATTCCATGAAAAAGGAATTTATGAATCAGAAAGATCATACCATCCCAGAAATCACCAGGAAATGATAAACAGATAAAATACAAAAGAAAAACTGGGCGATATAGAAGATTGAAATAGAGTGTCAACATCCAGAAGACAGAAGGCCTCAAAGGAAAGAAAAATATTTGTAAATTTTGTCAACTCTTGATTTCTACTTCAAGTGGTAGAGTATTAAAGATTGTTTGGACTGACACCTATTAGTCACGTGTGCATTACAACCAATTCCAAATATGATTCAGCTTGATCAATCTCTTACTATAATCAGAGGTAGTTTTTTGTTTTGTTTTGTTTTGTTTTTTTACCATGAGACTGCACTACACCAATTTATATTCAAATAATTTTATCTTCAATACTGAAATGTTTAACTAAATTTACAATAAAATTTACAGTAACTGCAGGTATTTTATCTTCTCTTTAATGAGCGTTCAAAGCTTTATGTTGATTGCATAAATTGGTTGAAAATATTGAGCTATGACTGGAATTAATCTGACTGATTTTTCTATTTGAATCATTTGATGGCACTGATATAAAACTCACATTCCTCTATTGTTTGCCAAGTTCTTCTTCCAAAAATATGGCCAATTTACTAAGAGCTATCTTTTACTTTTCATGTATACAAAGGAAACCAAAGAATCTAAAACGGGTAAAAATAAATTTAGAGGAACAATCATTTGATATAAATGAAAATTCATGTAATAAATATTAAACACACTTCCTGCCACCGTTCATGTTAAATTACCATCCTTGGACATTTTTTAATAACTACCAATTTTTGAAGTATATATTGTTGCTTCTTTAGAAAATTTTTATCTTCTAGTTTTCTTATAGTTAGTGATATCACTATGACACCCATAATGGATGGTAAATGTTCATAAATACTTTGTGCAAGTCACACAGTTATTATCACTTCCTTGGGAAATAGAAAATCAGAACTTCATTTTAACTAAACATGCACTTTCATTTTTCTTTTAGCACTTGGCGGTCAAAAAGGTTTACTGGGGGAAAAAGTATTATCAAATAATGAGAAGCAGTTATAGAATTATACCTTAAAATTACTGACAAAACCACTGAAGCAAGGGTGTTCAGATTGTTTTTGATATACTCTACTGCTGAACTTCTCAGCCTCTATTTCCCAGACACATTTCATCTACACCTAAATCATAACTTCCCATGTTTTTAACTGACTCCAACTGTCTCTACCAACTGGCAGCCTGGTATCTTCATGCATCGCACAGGGCATCGCACAGGCCACAGCACAGCTTGCTTCCCCCCCACCATCCAAGTATTTACCAATGTCCAAGTACACTTCCTTTTATCAGTAAGTGCCCTGTTTGCTGTCTGTAAAATGGAGAAGTTAACTGAGTGCGTCTGGAAAGAGCTGGAAAAGAACATGGATCTTATTCCGAATTCAGCCATGTGTTATGTTAAACTGAGAATTCTGTATACTGTATATACCTCTCACACATTACAAGATAACACCAGCTGGAAAGACAAAGCGAAGGTCTATCAAGCCCAGCCAGCTTTATTCTAATAAAACTATAAATAAGAATACTATATTTAAAAATAATTAATCCATAATGAATGTGAGACAGGATAATGCAGAGCCACAGATTTAAACCTGTGATCATAGGCTGTCTGGCTACTCCATGTTTAAGGTTCATGTAATAATTTAGTACTAAAGATACCAAAGAGGCTTAAATTATAACTGAACAAGAAAGCTGCGAATATCACCAACTCTTGGAAGATGAGATGAGTCCCAGCTGCCCTCTTGTTACATTTTATTTTATCACAGGAAAAGTTTCTAAAAAGAAATAAGCAGTCATTTAAAAACTACAAACTCAAAAATGGCAAATCTCACAGTACTAATTTTAAAATAAGCTTTTGCAATAAAAGAAATCTTATTTTAGGATAGCAGGTTAATAACAGAAGTATTAACCATCTAGTAATTTTAAGCCATCCAAAATTAAACACGTTTCAGATTGGCTATCAGTTTTGTTAAAACTGAGGCTAGAGATTTTCTCTATATCTTGGAGTTTATACAGGAAAATCTGCAGTACAAAGATCCCTTTTGTCAATTCCTCTCAAAGGTATTAGAATCGTGGTTACCTGGCAGCTTTTATGATCCAAAACATCATAATTCTGCACTTCAAATTTCTAATTCAATAGAGTAGACATGCAGGATGAAACGTAAGCCATTATTACAACGATAAAATCTGTTTACTAACTAAATGTAAAAGAAAACAAAAGTGAGCTTACTGAGATTAATAGTTAACCAGTTTTTACACTCGGGCCATTTTGAGGTCATCAAGTTTGTTCCCATATGTCTCTTGTGACATGGGCTTCAGAGGACAGTGCATACCCATAAGTCCCTGAAGCATTTTAAGACTAAAAGATGGTCTTTTGCTGGGACAAGTCTTGACAGAGACAATTAGGCCATGTAAGGCTGAGACTTTTACAGATCCTTAAAATTTTAATTTCTTTTTGGGGAATTTTTGATTTCTTGCTTAGTTTCATCATTAAGAAGTTTCTCTTTAAGTTAAGGTGATGTAGCTTCCAAAAGCTATGCAGTATCAACAACAACAACAAAATAGGTAAACTTGGGCCCAGAAATAATGGGTTTCTCCCACTGAAGTTAAGGATTACTCAGAAGATTCTGTTTTCTTACTCAGAAGCCACAGTCCTCATAAAAGCATTAGGTGTTTTCCCTGTATGTTTTAAATAAATTTTGTGAAGTGGTTATGTGCCCACTAGGGATCCCATCCTGTGAACCACAAGTTCACCTTGTGAGCTCATAGTCACAGCTGAGGAGAGAGGCAGTGGGGTTAAATGCACGACCTCATCCTTCCAGGTTCCACCTTACCCCCAGCCAGATACATGCAAAATGATGTAAGAAATGAAATTTGCGATCGGGGCCTAGAGGACCTATTTCCTTTTCTCTTCTTTTCTTTTCCCACTATGCCATCTTAATGGTTTTTTCCAGAGAAGTCTGTGAAGTCTCCTGCAGTGAGGGCTTGCTTTTGCCCAAAGTAGAGACATAGCAAACCCTGCTGACAGCTATGGAGGCAACATATTTGTAAGAAACTCCTATACTCTCTATTCATGCCGAATCACATCTCAAGAGACTATGAGGGGAAGAGTCTCTTTCCCACTCAAGATACGATGGGAACCGCCTCTGAGCTTGCTACTAATCCCCTTTAATGGATTAGAAGAGGGAGAACAGGCGCTGGGTGCTCCTTTCCTACGTGTAATGAATCTCTCGATGGCTGTGGTGGACCACTGGAAGAGCCTCACAGAGTTTTAGTTCTTTTACAGAGTAGCCAGATGTCTTGCACAAAGAACCAGAGAAATGACAACCCTCAAAGCTTGGCCATGGAATGATGCTGCCACAAAGAGGCAGTTTTCTGACTTAGTTCTGCCAAGCACTCCAATTCAATTCACTTGGCTGGCGGAACAAAACTTTACCCTTTCTTTAAGCACCCAGATAAGGGGTGAGCAGCTCTATGGGGCTTTTAATATTTCTTCCTTCTGTCCAGTTATAAACGTATCCGAGGAGGCTCCCTGGAAGAATGGAAGGGGCATTCGGGAGTGTGTGCAGCCCAGATCCTGCTGAGCCAGGAAAAGGAAAATCAGACTCATCAGAAATAGAAAGCACATTCGCCTACCTCACGTTTGCTTCCTTTTGTTGTACCAATATGGAAAGTGCCTTGTAAAGCAAAATACTTTACAAATGAAGAGCACGACTTCTCCCCAGTGTGATCTTTGCACACCCAACTCATGGGTGGACACTTTATCCTATTTGACTTTTTGAAAACTCTACTGTCAAACGTCACAGAACATCGAAAGCAGCTATACATACCCATAGGCCTGGAACAAAATCACATGGAACTCCAGATCCATTAGCCTTCAAAGGGCAGCCTCCCCAACAATTTGCTCTGGAAGCCTGACATTAGCGTTCCACCAGTTTGGCCTGAACAGTAAGTTGTGCATTTCCAAAGTCATGGAAATCAAACTTCAACAGGATAGCCCTACAGCATGGAGAGGAAAGACTGTCCAGGACTGTGAGACAGATTGATGTGCTTAAAGCAGTGGCATAGGAGGCATAAAGGAATTGAAATTTCAAATCCCAGCCTTGAATACATAATTAACAAGCCGACTTCCTTGTATAGGAATCACCATTCTGCAAGGCATTGTGCTAGAAAGGCTTCTAAAGGAAAGGAAGGGAACCAACTTCTACTGAGCACGAGCCATTTGGCAAGACTTCAACATGAACTTCTCCTTTAATCCCCATGATAGTGTTAGGAGGTTCATTGGAAGTACTCCTAACACATCTTCACTTAACAGAGTTACTGAAATGACTGATGTTCTTTGTTCTCTCCATATGCCAGCAGATGTCTGCAGCCAGTGGGAGGCCGTTCTTCTGTATGTTCACTGGCTTCTGCTCTCACCACTTGAGTTGCTTGCCTGCCAAACACCAGTTGCATTTGCTCACAAACCAGCTGCAATTATAATCAGGTAATCTAGTGAAATAGTAATATATAATGAAATAGAGTGAAAAAGAAAGAAAGCTGTTGTTTCTATGAAAACTAAGTTGCATAATCTGAAAGGACTCATTTTAAAGTCAAGTCAACAAAAAAAAATTTTTTTAAAGAATTTAATCAAGTTTGTCACAGGCCAGACAAATGAAAAAAGAAAAAAAAAAGGAGGGGGTGGTGGAAATAATGTGAGAAGAAAGATCTAGAATGACTGTGTCTAAACTGAAGTCTGAGATTTCACTCCATTTAAAAACAAAACCAAAAAAATGAGATCACGGACAATTCATCACGGGTGCTGCTTTTGCAGGATAAAGGAAGGACTCCAACCTTACTCCAAAAATGTATTAACCCTGCACCAAAATATTGGGTAACAAACATACTTCTCTACATTTAAAAATATCTCAGGTATAATGCATATAACTGCTTAAGGCTGCCCACATGAACTGATTTTTTTTCACCAATCAAATTACTGATTGTGTCAGACATGAGGACTTGCACTGAATTCTGAGCCCCACTTTACAGATGGGGAAACTAAGGATCCAAAAGAATACTTTGATTTCTCAATAAGCCACAGCTAGTTCACGGCAGAGGTTAAGACTTGACTTTTGGCTGTTTCTACAATGGAGTTATAATTCTGCGGTTATGCTTTTTAAATCCCTTTTATTCTTTCCTTGTCATCTCATCCTGTGTTTCAGTCCTTCTCTGAACCAGCTCAGAGCCTGGCAGGTTTCTTCCGGCCTGTGGGGGGAGGTCAGATGGAACCCAACCAAGTGCCTGAGGACACATCAGCACAAAGGGCCTCATCTAAGGCTCCTCCCCTGGGTTCTGTCTGAGCCCTTGGTCCTGGAGTCTTCCCTTCTGCCGACCCTATTCAGGCTGACCTCTTTGGACAGGTTTACTTAGCTCTTATTGGACCTCCCCTGCCTCATACTTTGTAACTGGTAGACTAATCCTGCCTCCCCTTCAGATCTGACCTGGCATCCTGAAAACTCTGCCTGGATCCGGTGCCTCAAACCCCAGCTTGTCTTGGAGGGGAGTTTAGGCTCCCATTGTTTTATCTCATCCAGGAGGTTCCTCGTGATCACTTTCTTTTATTTCATGGAGGTCATGTTTTCCTATACCTTGATGAGAACCAAAGTAGAAATTTTCTGATTTTCTTTTAATTTCAAAGCTATGCTTGTATTCTGAGTCTTTAGGATATTGGTCCCATCTCCAAATACTTTCATAGCCTCCATGTTAATTTTGTGTTATTGCACCCTCGGGAGAGCTTTTCATACCCCACGAATAGGCAAAGGGATCAGCCACCAACACCTTTCTTCACTCTCTTCTTGACTCCCTGTTCTCACTGCCCCTGGAATCAGGGCAATGTCAGTCAGAACCTAAAAGAAGCCTTAGGGATACTGCTGAGTGACCTCTATTTTGGGCTCTTTGATTAATCTGAATTCACAGCAGAGATGATTGTTCTCTAGGACTCCACATCTACCACACTGAACTCTATTCCACCAATTCATCACTCTGAGGGGGAAAAATAATAATGACTATGCAAAACGGAGCAAACTTTTTAGTTTCTCTAAAGAATAATGCTGAGTATGACAACAAACCATGGGATGTCAGGGGCTCATTCATGCACTGGGCAGGGGGAGGGCATCAACAAGCAGCTAACACAGGAATGGATAATGGACGGCCCAGCCTAACCCTAATATTCACCGGCCCCATACTGTCGTGATGCAGCTGTGCATCACAGCGTGAAATCATCAGAAATAATGACTTGTCTGTGGAAATGTTACAGGCTGAAATCCTAATGAGCTATTTAGGCAGAAAAACTTAAGTATTTCCATTCTTTTAGTGGGAGCTTATAAAAATGAATTTATGGATATAAAACTATAATTTAAAAAAAATAGAAATGGTAACAGGAATATTAAGTGAAGCCTCCTCTTCCATGCATAGCCCTGACTTGAGTTATCATAACTAGGTCCAAACCCTTGCCCCGTATCCCATGAAGAAGAAATGACTTCAGTCCTTTGCCAAGAGCATTTGCTTTTATTGATTTCACGTCAACACTAAGTGATTTCTAGGTTCTCATGAAAATATTCTGGAAGACAGGACATGTTTTCATTTGGGATGAATCTGAGCTTGTCAGAGGGGGTAAGAAGACTTCTCACGTTGAGCTGTTATACCTTGAGTCTATGTGTAAGCAGTTTAGCCTACCCTACATAACAGCTACGATTAGAGCGTGCTTTGGATGGGAGGGGCATTAGAGCGTGGTTGGGATGGGAGGGGCATTAGAGCGTGCTTTGGGATGGGAGGGGCATTAGAGCGTGGTTGGGATGGGAGGGGCATTAGAGCGTGGTTGGGATGGGAGGGGCATGGCGCGGTGAGCTGAGGGAGTTGTAACAGCCTAGGCAGCCCTTCCACCACTGGGCACTGCCACCTACATGACACCACTCCTCTACGAAATTTCATACTTTTCTCCTTCCCAGCCCAGCCAAGCTCAGGGAATCCACCTGAAGAGGCCAAAGAAGCCACAAGTTACTCCATCCCTGCGTGAACTGCTAGAAGGCTAGAATCCTAGCCATAAAATGGTAAATTTTATCTTATATATGTATACACCGTAATTTTAACAATGAAAAACAAATTAAAAAAGGATAATGGCACATACTATGAATTCTTTAAAAAGTACTTTAGCCTTAGTTACATATATACTTTAGGATTAAGGGCTTCAAACATCTGAATTATTCAGAAAATCTGCCTGCACAGAACCAATCTTTTGGGGAGGTGAATTATCTGCTTGGAAATTTTATTCCCATTAATAAAGAAAGACTGAGTAAATTTGTTGCGGTCACATTTTGGAGTGTTTTATTCAGGTTGGTACTCTTTAACTGCCTTCTTCATCCGGGATGGTTCCCTTTGTCTCGCCTGACTACTGTGCCCACCTGGCACACCGTCTACACCATGAGTCTTCACTCCCTCTACAGCTCATTGGAAAAATAGGCACAGGATCCAAGCTGGGTCAAAAAGAAACCTTTGCTAACGACTTTGGAATTGGCAGAAAGGCAAAGAGAGGATGTGATAAGCAGTCTCTAAAAGGCTCCGAGTGATCTCTATATACTGGAATTCCTGCCCTCTTCCCCTTGAGTGTGCATTGAACCTAGTGTCTCACTTCTCACAAGTAGAATAGGCAAAAGTCATGGTATGTCACTTCTGAGATTAGGTTACAAAAAGACAGCAACTTCTTACTCTCCCTCTCTTGCGACTTTCTTTGGATGGAAACCAGGTGCAATATTGTGAGCTGCCCTATGGAGAGGCCATGTTGCAAGGAATTGTGGGAAGTCCATAGCTGGTGTGCCCAACAACCTGCAAGGGACTGAATCTTACCAGCAGCCATGTGCACGAATTGAGGAGCAAATCCTTTCTCAGAAGAACCTTTCGATAAGACTGCAGCTCTAGTTAACACCTTGACTGCAGCCTTGTGTGAGATCTTGAGGAAGAGGCACCCAGCTAAGCCACACCTGGATTCCTGCTCCCACAAAAACTGTAAGATTGTATATGTTTGTTCCTTTAAGTTGCTAAGTATTGGGCTTATTTTTTATACAGCAATAAACTAATACAGAGGAACAGAAGTGTTGAACTTTTGGGGGGCACAAATTAAAACATATAAACACGGCAGTTGAGGATGGCCACATTATGCCATGTAAATGAAGAAGCAGGGAAACGGTTCTTAAGAGAAAGAAAACAATTAAGGATGGGCATGGAGAGAAGCAGGGACCAGAATCTGAGTGAGCATGTGTCTAGGTTCCCAGTGGCGTGCCCGTTCCCCATTCGTTCCTGAGGCTTGGCTGCATTCCTGTCTTTATGTTCTATGAGGTCCCTGTACTGTATAATAAATGACCTTTATTTACTTTATCTCAGTTGATTTTTATAACTTGCAATCAGAAACCTAAAATCCTAGGATGCATCAAGTTGTATAGCTGTGATGTTTGAAAGCAGTCAGATACTTGACAATGAGTTTGGCAGTTTAAAGAGGCTCTTGACCTGAGAAGCATCCATATGTTCTGAGCCACTTGACTTTGGGTCATAAGAAACTGAGCTTCAAGAGCACGTAGCTCTCAACCTACTGCTCTAATCAATGATCAACCATGGCAACATCTATTCTGTATGAGGTAGTTTGGTTAATATTTGTACAGAACTTAGAGATCCCAGCTGAAAGCTGTTTGAAATACACAATATTGCTGTCGATACAGAGCAAATTGTTACCCTTTCTTCAAAGAACACAGTGATATTTCTGGAGCTCTCTTATTATGTTGCATGATGGAAACACATATCCAGAGGAGGCATATTTTAATTGTTAGAAACAGCCTATCTACATAAAATGTACTAATCTTCTCTCTTAATCCAGTTAAATCTCTTGGCTGTTCTCTGTTTTAAAGTCGTGTCATTGCCTGATCACTCACTATCTTAACGAAATTCAAAGCAGTTTACGCATTACAAGCTTGGCAATAAAACAGAGACTTAAAAGCAATAAACATCTTTGAAACAATTCATCAAGCCCTAAAAAGGTGCCAGAATGAGTTTTGGAATAGTAAGTTTGAATTTAAAAGTCAAAATTTTCTCTCAGGCTGAAACTTAAAATTCACAAATACATTTTTATAGCCAATTTATAAACCTTGAAAAATAGCCTAGACCTCCAAGCAAACAAACACAGATGCACTGCAGTGGTTCTTCAATGGTCAGGATACCCCTTTTGGTTCTATCCAGGTGTGTATCCCCATGTGTGTGCATTATCTGAATTTTTGCCTTATTACTTCTTTCCACATATTTAACATTCATTCCAATGTTGAGAGATGCAGTTTTCACATGATGCAGAAGTGCCTGTTTATTAATGCTTCCTCAGTTCCACTGGTCCCCAGGGTCCTCAACCATAGCGAGTGTCCCATCCACTCTTCACCTTCCTGAGGACCACGTCTCACAAACTTCCAAGTCCCGGGTGATAGAAATGACTGAAGCATGTGTCAGGGCCAGAAGATACATTAAGAGAGGCTGAGTAAGCTTGTTGTAGTCACATTTTGGAGTGTATTACTCAGGTCCACATGAGACTCTTTAACTGCCTTCGTCACCCATGATGGTGCCTTTTGTCTTGCTTACTATTGCTTCCACCGTGCTGGTATACCATGAATTCACAGCCCACTACAGCTGGCTGCAGTAACACACATGACCCAAAGGCACGCTAACTCAAAAAAGTTTTTAAACATTCAACAGTTTATAAATGTTAACTATCCTTAGGCCAAACAAAACATCCTCAAAACAAGCCCTCAGGCCTATAGCTATCAACCACGGGTGGGACTTTTCTTCTCTCCCAACTCAACCTTAAACCATACTTGACTGGTGTCCTGTCCCTCTGGGACCCATCTGGCAGCTACACTTCGCTGTGTGTCACGACCGTCCATGGGCAAGTCCTTCCTACCTGCCCAGATGATTTTTTGCATAATTACTATTACTGGGTCATAGAAACCAGGATCTTGACTGCAATTGCCAGTGGGTTCTACCATTTTCAGATATCTCTTTTGGATAATAACATAAAGAGTTTCTTCTGTTCAGACATTTATGATGACAGTAAAATTGAGAATATCTGGATGACAATATTAAATATACACAGTTTACTATTTTTTTTTTTCACTTTGGAAAAATACGTGCTTGTGCATATACTCATCACATGAATGTACATCCCCTCAACAATATCTACTGGCCCTTCCCCAGGCTTTGCCTTCTCTGTTCTCTGCTGGGATCACTCTTCTTCCCGACACTCAGCTCACTCCTTCCTCTTCTTTCAGTCTCTGCTCGGATGTTGCCTTATCACAGAGGCTTTCTTTGACTGTTCTATAGCAATAGCAACTCCTGCCTCTCCACCACACACACTGTCTCTCTTGTCCTGCTTTATTTCTCTTCACGACACTCACCACCTTCTGACATGCTACTGTCTGTCTTCCTGCACTGGAATCTAAGTGCCAAGAGTGCAGAAACTGCTGAGTGGGCAAAGCCTAGAATAGAACCCAGCCTCCAGTAGGCTCTCAATAAATACCTGTTGCATGAGTAAATACATACATTATATATAGATACTAAAAATCCATATGACATTTCAGTAACTTGTGGTTCTAAGGCCTGATGAAGCTTAACTGGCACTAGAACCATCTTTTCTTGCTCTTTGGGATCGTTCTCTGAATCAATGACTCATCTTGTTTCCTGCATTCTTGTCCCTGTCACACTCATCTATATCAAGTTGCTCCCTTGTATAATATCTGAAATATTGCTTTACAGAAAGATCTTACTCTCTCTGTCACAACTACTCAAACTGGTCATTATAGGTCAAGTTGTGATCAACTCCATACCTCTAATTATCTCCATTACTGTCAGCTGCTACACAGCTCTGCGGTGTGAGAACCAAAAATGTCCTCCCTTCTCAGAAGTGCACTCAGCAAAAGTGGCAGCAGAAATGATCTAAGGTGGCTTCCTCGATGCTGTGTTTTATAGTGTATGGTTTACGCATCACCCTAGACCCACACAAATGCCTTGGTGTTGCTTACAGTCACGGGGCCTGCTTGCTGCTGCTACATATTCTACAGACCCAGGGCCCTGGGCTGCATGTCTTTGGTTGTGTGGGTGCCTCACCTTACACCCAAGCCCAAGTACCCTGGCACTTCCCTGTGGCTGCTCAGTGTGTACAGATGTGTGACTGAGGAAGGAAGTGTGTGAATCTACTACAGAGGCAAGTTTCACCCAATAGGAGATGGAAGTCAGTAAAATAATTCTTCTCCTATTCTCCCTCCAGAGAGACTCTTGAGAGATGCAGTAGCAGCATGCATCCTCCAAAGCTTTCTGGGGCACCAAGCACTCAGTTCATCATGAAGTGCAGGCATCTCAAGAACATCCTCCCTTCTATTTGCTCACTCTCCTTCCCCACCTCACCCCACTTCTTTCTCACTCCTACATTCCTAGGATTCAGTCTTTAATAAAGTGTTGGCACATAATCTTTATTTTAGGCTCTGTTTTCTAGCAAATTGTATATATATATACACACACATATATATAAACATACCTTTTAGGGGACAGAAAATAACTTCAGGCTGAGAGCTACAAAAAAAAGAAAATAAAGCAAAACAAAATAAAAGCAAAGACAAAACAGAATAAAACAAAACAATAACAAAACTCATTCTATTGCCTGGAAGTTATTATCACTGTTATTTCTCATGTCATACTATAAGAAATATCCCCTATGTAAGGTGGCTGGATTTTGCTGTTTAATTATTTGCTCCCTACAGATATGTGAGCTTTAAAAATACTTTATAACATACAACATGTGCCCATATACATCATCTCATTTCATCCTAAGTTAGTAGGACAGGCACTGCTGGCCACGTTATACTAAAGAGTAAACTCAGATTTTCCTCCAGTACCATATAAGAATCCTTTGGCAGTAAAGCACCCAAACCTGAGAATGAAATAATGATAATGTAATTTCCATAGTGTGCTTCGAGAAGGTAGGAGAGACCTGGTCCACTGAAGTTTTGTGGGCTCCTCAAATCAGACCACACTGACAATTAATATTTTAGCTTAAGTGTATTTCTAGCTCTAATGAAAAGTTAATCCGTTCTTTGGTTCTCTATAACCATATTATCTATAACCATATTATCTCTATACTAGGTTATTCAGTTTTTTTTTTTTAATATAGATACTTTATGATTTTGGTAAAACATAGAGCTTTTCTTAAAAGTCAACTTAGAAATGTCAGTATATACAGTGTATTCAGAGCTTGGCACCAAGAAATCAGAAAGAGTGAAAAATTTATTTAATGAAGTCAAGAGTCTAGAATGATCAAAATCACAAACTCTCACAATTGGAAAGCTTAATATTTAGTTACAAGTTCCTTTAAAAGTGAATGTAGGAGTAAGCAACCTGCTACTTTTAAAAGTGGCCTCTTTAAGTCAGTCATTTGGAAGTTGGAATTTATTTCCCACGAGAACAAAATCCCACATGGTGATCAAGCCCCAGACCAATTTTACAATGCCTATTTAACCCATAATGTAGTTGAATCCTATTTCTGGGGGTTATTTGGGTGAAAGGAAGAAAAACAAAAAGAGAAAATCAACTTCCTCTGGTTTTCCTGGCTCAGAGCCATCTCCCAACAACTTTTGAAACAGGACAAATTTGGCTTTAGCCTCATTTAACTTGCCTTTCTTCAGCCCTTTCCTACCTCTCCGTGTTCCTCCTAAAAGACCTCATCAGCAGGGTGCCCACATATCACTCCATTTAGGACCTGCTCTCCACCCAGACCTCTCTGGGATCCACAGGATCTGTCCCTGCTCAGAGCTGCTCTTCTCAGATGCTTGGGTTGAACATGATCTGCCCAAATAATCCACATAAATGTGGGACTGCCCAATCACACACCATCACCCTCCCATAAGTGTAGACCTGCTGAAAATAGTCTAAAAAGACTAATAAAATTGAGAGGAAAGTAAAACGATTGCCCACATACCCCCTGCTCCCACATATGCATAGCTTCCCCCATTATCAACATCAGTCACTGTATTTGTACATTTTTTACCAAGGATGAACCTACATTGACACATCATAATCACTCAAAGTCCACAGTTTAGAGTTCGCTCTTGGTGTTATACGTTTTATGGGTTTGGGCAAATGTATAATCACATATATTCATCATTAAAACATGATACAGAGTATTTTCACTGCCTTAAAATCTTCTGTGTTCTGTCTATTCCTCTCTCTTCTTCCCCACCCATGGCAACCACTCATCTTTTTAATGTCTCCATAATTTTGCCTTTTCCAGAATGTCATATAATTGGAAGCATACAGTATGTAGCCTTTTCAGATTGGCTTCTTTCAGTTAGTAATATGCACTTAAGATTCCTCATCACTTGATAGATCATTTCTTTTCATCATTGAATAATGTTCCATTACCTGGATGTACCACAGTTTATCCATTCACCTACTTAAAGGCGTTTTGGTTGCTTCCAAGTTTTGTCGATTATGAATAAAGCTTCTATAAACATCCATGTGCAGGCTTTTGTGTGGACATACATTTTCAACTCCTTTGGGTAAATACCAAGGAGCGCAATTTCTGGATTGAATGGTAAGAGTATGTTTAGTTTTATGAGAAACTGTCAAACGTCTGCCAAGGTGGCCAGAACGATTTTGCATTCCCATCAGCAGTGAATGAGAGTTCCCGTTGCTCCACATCCTCACCGCCATTTGGTGCTGTCAGTGTTCTGATTTTCATCATTCTAACAGGTATGTAGTGATATCTCATTGTCGTTTTAATTTGCAATTCCTTGATGACATATGATGTAGGCCATCTTTTCATATTTTACTTGCCATGTATGGCTTCTTTATTTCTGAAATTACAGGTGTCTTAAAAAAAGAAAAGTTTGGATGTGCTTTCCCTGGCTCCCATAGTAATGCCAGGGGCTCTGATGGAAGGAAGAGTAGGCCTGGATGACGATTGTCATCTGGATGCACAGGTGATTGGTAAATTGGGATTGATTACTCAGGACACATACAAATATGTACATCTGAGCATGACTTCTGTTTAGACAAATACATAAGCTTCTTTATTTATGAAAATATTTAACTCATTAAAAAAGTCTGACCTTTCTGCATTAAAGGATTAATATTCAGTCCTTCTCTAAGCCAGTATGGTGAGCTCAGGAACCAGTGAGGATAGGAATTCCCCAATCCCTGGGGCCCCCACCCCTGCTTCCCCACGTCCAGGGCCTAGAGTACCACTTTGAGGATCAAAGATATTTAATAAGTGAGTTTTATTAAAATTAAATTTGCTGGGCTTCCCTGGTGGCGCAGTGGTTGAGAATCTGCCTGCCAATGCAGGGGACACGGGTTCGAGCCCTGGTCTGGGAAGATCCCACATGCCGCGGAGCAGCTAGGCCCGTGAGCCACAACTACTGAGCCTGCGCGTCTGGAGCCTGTGCTCTGCAACAAGAGAGGCCGCGATAGTGAGAGGCCCGCGCACCGCGATGAAGAGTGGCCCTCGCTCGCCGCAACTGGAAAAAGCCCTCGCACAGAAGCAAAGACCCAACACAGCAATCAATAAATGAATAAATAAATAAATAAGCTTTAAAAAAAAAATTAAATTTGCTAAAACTCCTACTTATTCCTCTAAAAGCCACTGAAGAAATCCAAGGGTGGGAAGAAGCAGATGCAGATACCCATTGGCAAAGCCTTTTTTCCTCCTACCTGGCAATGGAAAGGGAAAGAAACAGAACCAAGCATCATGCCTCCAACTCCTCAGGTGTCCAACCTGACAGTCCTTCGACCAAAAACGACCGTGAGTTGAAACCCAGCTAGTTTCTAACTCCCACCACAGGATGAGGTAGAGAACATCAGCTGGGAGCAGGGGTGGGAAGGACGAAGCCTTTCCCGGGAGCCTGGTTAGAATGCTGCAATTCAGCACCTTAGGAGGCTGCAGGGCCCTGGAGAAAGATGAGGAACAAAAGGAGATAAAAGGGGCCAGATGGAGCCAGGAGCTCACACGCAGGTCAGCAGGTGGATGAGAGAGCATCCTGGCTGCCTGAGGAGCAGGCCTGGCAGTCAGGAAGGGCCCGGAAAAAAGGACTGAGCTTCGAGGCACAATTCCATCCCAGGAGATAGCAGGCAAGGCCCTGAAGAGGAAGTCATCACGTACCAGGAGCCCCTGGTTTTGAATCAGCAACTAGGTTTTCTTAGAATCCTCCAGGAACTGCCTTCTCTCTAGGATGGGTTGTACCTCCCGCCCACATCCATGCTCTCCCCAAACCTCCAGCCTCTCATTCTTATTGTGTGGGTGATCTATTTAGTACAAAATAAAAGCACCCTTATTAACCATGTCCTGAGCACACGTGTCTTTTGTTTCTTCATTGTCCTCTTTTCAGTATTTGATAAAGCCTAGAGGAAAGTTCTAACCAGCTTACTCAGAGAAGAACAGTGAGGTAAGAGCTGGGGTACCTCAAAGAGAGCCTGGCCAGCAACAGCCGGAGCAGCAGCGAGGTGCTCAAGAGGAAAAGTGAACTCAGGGCTGCGGCCTGGGTCAGCAGCACCACCCCACCTGCCACCTGCAGGTTCTCCTACCAGCCCCAGCCTTGGGGCCCCTGGGAGGCTTCCAACTGTGCAGTCCCCTGCCTGGCTTATTGGTCAACTGTGGATTCTTTTTGCTTTCTTGTGTCTTTGATACATGATCAAAAGATTGGGAGGAGCAGTGTTTATATTTATTTTTTTTATTGATGAGGAAACTCATGCAGAATGAAAATAAACCTTATAAAATCAAGACAGAATAAGCACTCAATTTGGCATTTGCTTTTAAAAATGGCTTAATGAAGGAACTTTAAGTAAAACGTAGCTTCATTTAAGAAATCATCTTCTCCAAAGAATATCTGTTGGAGAGACTAGGTATTACTCATCCCAAGAATTCAACACAATGAAGCAACAGAACATCACTGCTACACACGGGGGCCCAGTGAGCAAAACCAGACCCAGCCTTGCCTCCTGCTTCTAAGGATGAGCCTCCTAATTGTCACGAACTTGGAGGGAATTGCATTTCTCTCAGGCCCCTGTAAGGAGGTATTATATTCCTAAGACAAGAATTTGTCTTCCCTTTGAGATGTAGCATGACTTGCTCGGGAGAGAAGCTCTTTTGCACTAGAAGAGACATTGTGGGTCCCCAGCAAGCTTGGGGTGACCGTGAAATGAATAATTGCCAGTTGACCTGTGAACATATCAGTTCTTATTAAAAACTCACCAAGCAAATTCTGGAGCTAACCGACATCTGTCCCTCAATCCCGCCCCCGCAGCACCTCCATTCAGCGTGTTGTTATGTCAAAATGCTGCTATGCTGCTTACACTCCATTTCTTCTTCCGGAGGTTTCACTGCAGGCACATGAAACCAAGGCCCTTCCTGAAGAAACAAGGGCAGCTGCCCATCTGAGCTAGTCACACCGATGGCCTGGCTGAGCAGTGCAGATTGATGTGGGCAAAGCTGTCGGGACCAACTGTGATGACTAGCCCTTCTGTTGCCTGGCTTATTCACTCACTCCGTCTAGACTCCAAATTCTGGAGCCTTTAGTGACTCATTTTTCAGCAAAATGCAAGTACTTTCACTTTACTTTGCCTTAAGCTGTATATAACCTAATACAGAATGTGCGCTGAGTAATACTATGAGTAGCTGTCAAAAAGCTGTTTGCAGATATCCTAGAATATCATGGCACTTTGACTTTGATCATAATTAAATACTAACCCTCTTATTGAAAACTTGGTGGAAACGTGCATCCTCGAACCCTATTCAAAGCTCAGTGTTGACCTGAATACCTTCAACAATGTTTTTACATCTCATATTTGGTTTGCAATAGCTTAAAATGCCATAACTTCTCCTTAGGTTGGTTTGGAGTTGTTTAACTCCTGCCCATTCCTCTAAAACCTTAACACACTGTCTTAAGAGACTAGAACAGTCAAATCATAAAGATGATTGTTCAGGGCACCTTAAGTGGTCAGACTACAGAGCCAGCAGCAAAACCTTGGGGATTTTTCCAAAAGCAGCCAACTCTAACTGTACAAACAATCATCATGAGACTTAACTACGTCATGATTTCAAACAAGCATATGTAGGCATAGGGCTGAAAACTTTAAGATTCTACTTCTCTGGGGCTCTAGGGAGAAGAGTCTACCGTTTTTTTGCCTATAGGTTGTCAGAGAACCGGAGTCAGAAACAGAAAGCAATCTGGTGCAGTCATGTTGTCTAGCCCAGGGCAGTGTTGCTTTGTTATATATCCCAACAACTTTAACTGTTCTCTCATGAGAATGGCTCCTTACCTTCACTGTGGAACATCACTCAATAGACTAATAAAGTTAATACTGAAACCATTTCCTGAGAATATACAGAAATTTTACTTTCCTTCAAGACCCTTATTTCTGCTAATTCTGTAAGGTCGTTTGAAACGTCTGTCTGCCCTGCCCTGGGGTTTACCTTTTCACATACATGTTTCCTATCACCTAACCAGAATTCTCTTAAATTTCTCATAAACCAATTTCTTTGATACACTGTTTTCTGTCAAGTTTCTCATTTCTATTCATTTATTATCCTCTTTTTAAAAATTTATTTATTTATTTTTGGCTGTGTTGGGTCTTCGTTGCTGCACGCGGGCTTTCTCTAGTTGCAGCGAGCAGGGGCTATTCTTCGTTGAGGTGCACGGGCTTCTCATTGCAGTGGTTTCTCTTGTTGCGGAGCACAGGCTCTAGGCACGGGGGCTTCAGTAGTTGTGGCATGTGGGCTCAGTAGTTGTGGCTTGCGGGCTCTAGAGCACAGGTTCAGTACTTGTGGCGCATGGGCTTTGTTGCTCCGCGGCATGTGGGATCTTCCCGGACCAGGGCTCAAACCCGTGTCCCCTGCACTGGCAGGCGGATTTCTAGCCACTGCGCCACTAGGGTAACCCTATTGTCTTTTTTATTTATTATTTCAATAACTGTTTGCTGTGGGTCCATTATAAGCCAGAAACCATTCTTGGACCAAAGATATTTCAGGGAATAAGTCAGACAAGATCTGGGTTCTCATGGAGTTTATAAACTAGGGGATGATGATACAAGTATCAAGGGCTAAACACTTTACACCCAGTACCCCCTTTAATTCTCAGATCAGTCCAAGGCAGACATGCTTATCCTTATTTTACAGGTGAGAAGAGTGAAGCTCTGAACAGCATGCCTAGGGCCTCCAAGCAGTAAGGACTGAATCCTGGACAGGTTCCACATCCAGCCCTTGCTGCCCGTTGTCAACATCCTTACGGGAACCCTGTGCTACCTTTCCTCTGCTACTCCAAATTCCTGCACACACGGGGGCCTTTTCCTCTCTCCTTTGACATTGCAATCACATGCCTCCAGTGCTTTTCTTTGCTGTCTCTGAGTCTCCTCAGGAGTTCCTATTTATTCTGAACAACTACAATATTTCTATTCATGATTGCTTTCACCACATTATTATCAAATGGGAAAACATCTGTAACATTACAGGTTTCCTTCCCCTCTTAATTATGGGCTTAGCAATCAGAGGAACTTTAATATTTAATATCGAAGCAAAACGCTTAATGATTACAAAGTGATGTTCCATTTTTGATGTAAAACCAGAGTTAAAGTGAACTCTAAGCAAACCAACTCTGCTTGCCTGACATACGGAAGAAAGAATGCATTTAAACTCATTACAGATGATCTGCAGAACCATTTTGGGCCTCAGCTCTGATCCCCACTTTGCTTTTTTTTTTTTTTAAGATTTTTTTTTGATGTGGACCAGTTTTAGTCTTTATATTTGTTACAATATTGCTTCTGGAGGGACCTTCAAGATGGCGGAGGAGTAAGACCTGGAGATGACCTTCCTCCCCACAAATACATCAAAAATACATTTACATGTGGAACAACTCCTACAGAACACCTACTGAACGCTGGCAGAAGACCTCAGACCTCCCCAAAGGCAAGAAACTCCCCACATACCTGGGTAGGGCAAAAAAAAAAGGAAAAACGGAGACAAAAGAATAGGGACGGGACCTGCACCAGTGGGAGGGAGCTGTGAAGGAGGAAAAGTGTCCACACACTAGGAAGCCCCTTCACTGGTGGAGACAGGGGCTGGACGGGGTGGGGGGAGTGGGAGGGAAGCTTCAGAGCCACGGAGGAGAGCGCAGCAACAGGGGTGCAGAGGGCAAAGCGGAGAGATTCCCGCACAGAGGATCGGTGCTGACCAGCACTCACCAGCCCGAGAGGCTTGTCTGCTCACCCGCGGGGGTGGGTGGGGGCTGGGAGCTGAGGCCCGGGCTTCGGAGGTCGGATCGCAGGGAGAGGACTGGGGTTGGCGGCGTGAACACAGCCTGAAGGGGGCTAGTGCGCCATGGCTAGCCGGGAGGGAGTCCAGGAAAAAGTCTGGACCTGCCTAAGAGGCAGGGGTTTTCGGGGTGCACAAGGAGAGGGGATTCAGAGCACCACCTAAATGAGCTTCAGAGACAGGCGCGAGCCGCGGCGATCAGCTCGGACAACAGAGACGGGCATGAGACGCTAAGGCTGCTGCTGCCGCCACCAAGAAGCCTGTGTGCAAGCACAGGTCACTCTCCACACCTCCCCT
Source organism: Balaenoptera borealis (assembly GCF_965194805.1). Taxonomy (NCBI): domain Eukaryota; kingdom Metazoa; phylum Chordata; class Mammalia; order Artiodactyla; family Balaenopteridae; genus Balaenoptera; species Balaenoptera borealis. Next base: position 11,765,351 of record NC_138877.1, read on the forward strand.
CCTGGGAGCCTGTGCAGCCCGCCACTGCCAGGGTCCCGTGATCCAGGGACAACTTCCCCGGGAGAACACACGGCGCACCTCGGGCTGGTGCAGTCACACCGGCCTCTGCCGCCGCAGGCTTGCCCCGCATTCCGTACCCTTCCCTCCCCTTGGCCTGAGTGAGCCAGAGCCCCCAAATCAGCTTCTCCTTTAACCCCATCCTGTCTGAGCGAAGAACAGACACCCTCAGGTGACCTACATGCAGAGGCGGGGCCAAATCCAAAGCTGAACCCTGGGAGCTGTGTGAACAAAGAAGAGAAAGGGAAATCTCTCCCAGCAGCCTCAGGAGCAGAGGATTAAATCTCCACAGTCAACTTGATGTACCCTGCAGCTGTGGAATACCTGAATAGACAACGAATCATTCAAAACTTGAGGCAGTGGACCGTGGGAGCAACTGTAGACTTGGGGTTTGCTTTCTGCATATAATTTGTTTCTGGTTTTACATTTATTTTAGTTTAGTATTTACATAAATATATATATATATTTTTCTTTTTCTCTTTTTGTGAGTGTGTATGTGTATGCTTCTTTGTGTGATTTTGTCTGTATAGCTTTGTTATACCATTTCTCCTAGGGTTCAGTCTGTCCATTTATTTATTTATTTTTTCTGTATAGTTTTTAGTGCTTGTTATCATTGGATTTGTTTTTTGGTTTGGTTGCTCTCTTCTTTCTTTTTTTGTTATTACTTTTTAATATTTTTACTTTTAATATTTTTTTATTTTTTATTTTAATAACTTTATATTATTATATTTTTTTCTTTCTTTTTTTTTTGTATCCCTTTTCTTCTCAGCTGAGTGGCTGACAGGGTCTTGGTGCTCTGGCCAGGTGTCAGGCCTGAGCCGTTGAGGTGGGAGAGCCAAGTTCAGGACATTGGTCCACCAAAGAACTCCCGGCCCCACATATATCAAATGACAAAAGATCTCCCAGAGATCTCCATCTCACTGCTGAGATCCAGTTATCAAGACAGTATGGTATTGGCACAAAAACAGAAATATAGATCAGTGGAACAGGATAGAAGCCCAGAGATAAACCCACACACATATGGTCTTTAATCCATTTTGAGTTTATTTTTGTGTATGGTGTTAGGGAGTGTTCTAATTTCATTCTTTTACATGCAGCTGTCCAGTTTTCCCAGCACCACTTATTGAAGAGGCTGTCTTCTCTCCATTGTATATTCTTGCCTCATTTATCAAAGACAAGTTGACCATGCGTGTCTTGATAACTGTAGCTCTGTAATTTAGTCTGAAGTCAGGGAGCCTGATTCCTCCAGCTCTGTTTTTCTTTCTCAAAATTGCTTTGGCTATTTGGGGTCTTTTGTGTTTCCATACAAATTGTGAAATTTTTTGTTCTAGTTCTGTGAAAAATGCCTTTGGTAGTTTGATAGGGATTGCATTGAATCTGTAGAGAGCTTTGGGTAGCATTAATTTTGTATCCTGCTACTTTACCAAGTTCATTGATTAGCTCTAGTAGTTTTCTGGTAGCACCTGTAGGATTCTCTATGTGTAGTATCATGTCATCTGCAAAAAGTGACAGTTTTACTTCTTCTTTTCCGATTTGGGTTCCTTTTCTTTTTCTTCTCTGACTGCTGTGGCTAAAACTTCCAAAGCTGTGTTGAATAATAGTGGTGAGAGTGGGCAACCTTTTCTTGTTCCTGATCTTAGAGGAAATGGTTTCATTTTTCCACCATTGAGAACGATGTTGGCTGTGGGTTGGCAAATATGGCCTTTATTATGTTGAGGTAAGTTCCCTCTATGCCTACTTTCTGGAGGGTTTTTATCATAAATGGGTGTTGAATTTTTTCGAAATCTTTTTCTGCATCTATTGAGATGATCATATGTTTTTTATCCTTCAGTTTGTTAATATGGTGTATCACATTGATTGATTTGTGTATATTGAAGAATTCTTGCATTCCTAGGATAAACCCCACTTGATCATGGTGTATGATCCTTTTAATGTGCTGTTGGATTCTCTTGGCTAGTATTTTGTTGAGGATTTTTGCATCTATGTTCATCAGTGACATTGGCCTGTAGTTTTCTTTTTTTGTGACATCTTTGTCTGGTTTTGGTGTCAGCGTGATGGTTGCCTCGTAGAATGAGTTTGGGAGTGTTCCTCCCTCTGCAATATTTTGGAAGAGTTTGAGAAGGACACATGTTAGCTCTTCTCTAAATGTTTGATAGAATTTGCCTGTGAAGCCATCTGGTCCTGGGTTTTTGTTTGTTGGAAGATTTTTAATCAAGTTTCAATTTCTGTGCTTGTGATTGGTCTGTGTATATTTTCTGTTTCTTCCTGGTTCAGTCTCGGAAGGTTGTGCTTTTCTAAGTGTGTGTCCATTTCTACCAGGATTTCCATCTTATTGGCATATAGTTGCTTGTAGTAATCTCTCATGATCCTTTGTAATTCTGCAGTGTCAGTTGTTACTTCTCCTTTTTCATTTCTAATTCTATTGATTGAGTCTTCCCCCTTTATTTCTTGATGAGTCTGGCTAATGGTTTATCAATTTAGTTTATCTTCTCAAAGAACCAGCTTTTAGTTTTATTTATCTTTGCTATTGTTTCCTTCATTTCTTTTTCATTTATTTCTGATCTGATCTTAATGATTTCTTTCCTTCTGCTAACTGTGTTTTTTTTGTTCTTCTTTCTCTAATTGCTTTAGGTGTAAAGTTCAGTTGTTTATTTGAGATGTTTCTTATTTCTTGAGGTAGGATTGTATTGCTATAAACTTCCCTCTTAGAACTGCTTTTGCTGCATCCCATAGTGTTTGGGTTGTCGTGTTTTCGTTGTCTTTTGTTTCTAGGTATTTTTTGACTTGCTGTTTGATTTCTTCAGTGATCTCTTGGTTATTTAGTAGTGTATTGTTTAGCCTCCATGTGTTTGTATTTTTTACAGATTTTTTCCTGTAACTGATATCTTGTCTCATAGCATTTGGGTCAGAAAAGATACTTGATACAATTTCAATTTTATTAAATTTACCAAGGCTTGATTTGTGACCCAACATATGATCTATCCTGGAAGACGTTCCATGAGCACTTGAGAAGAAAGTTTATTCTGTTGTTTTGGATGGAATGTCCTATAAATATCAATTAAGTCCATTTTGTTTAATGTATCATTTAAAGCTTGTGTTTCCTTATTTATTTTTATTTTGGATGATCTGTCCATTGGTGAAAGTGGTGAATGTTTAACTCCCCTACTATTATTGTGTTACTGTCGATTTCCCCTTTTATGGCTTTTAGCATTTGCCTTATGTATTGGGGTACTCCTATATTGGGTACCTAAATATTTACAATTGTTATATCTTCTTGGATTGATCCCTTGATCATTATGTAGTGTTCTTCTTTGTCTCTTGAAGTAGTCTTCATTTTAAAGTCTATTTTACCCGATATGAGACTTGCTACTCCAGCTTTCTTTTGATTTTCATTTGCATGGAATATTTTTTTCCATCCCCTCACTTTCAGTCTGTATGTGTCCCTAGGTCTGAAGTGGGTCTCTTGTACACAGCATATATACTGGTCTTGTTTTTGTATCCATTGAGCTGGTCTATGCCTTTTGGTTGGAGCATTTAACCCATTTACATTTAAGGTAATTATCGATATGTATGTTCCTATTACCATTCCCTTAATAGTTTGGGTTTGTTATTGTAAGTCCTTTCTTTCTCTTGTTTTTCCTGCCTAGAGAAGTTACTTTAGAATTTGTTGTAAAGCTGGTTTGGTGGTGCTGAATTCTCTTAGCTTTTGCTTGTCTGTAAAGGTTTTAATTTCTCTGTTGAATCTGAATAAGATCCTTGTGGGGTAGAGTAATCTTGGTTGTAGGTTTTTCCCTTTCATCACTTTATATATGTCCTGCCACACCCTTCTGGCTTGCAGAGTTTCTGCTGAAAGATCAGCTGTTAACCTTATGGGGATTCCCTTGTATGTTATTTGTTGCTTTTCCCTTGATGCTTTTAATATTTTTTCTTTTTATTTAATTTTTGCTAGTTTGATTAATATGTGTCTTGGCGTGTTTCTCCTTGGATTTATCCTGTATGGGACTCTCTATGCTTCCTGGTCTTGACTGACTATTTCTTTTCCCATATTAGGGAAGTTCTGGACTATAAGCTCTTCAAATATTTTCTCAGACCCTTTCTTTTTCTCTTCTTCTTCTGGGACCCCTGTAATTTGAATGTTGGTGCCTTTAGTGTTGTCCCAGAGGTCTCTGAGACTGTCCTCAATTCTTTTCATTCTTTTTTCTTTATTCTGCTCTATTTTGTCTTCCAGGTCACTTATCTGTTCTTCTGCCTCAGTTATTCTGCTGTTGCTTCCTTCTGGAGAATTTTTAAATTCATTTATTGTGTTGTTCATCATTGTTTGTTTGCTCTGCAGTTCTTCTAGTTCCTTGTTAAATGTTTCTTTTATTTTCTCCATTCTATTTCCAAGATTTTGGATCATCTTTACTATCGTTACTCTGAATTCTTTTTCAGGTAGACTGCCTATTTCCTCTTCGTTTGGTCTGGTGGGTTTTTACTTTTCTCCTTCATCTGCTGTGTATTTCTCTGTCTTCTCATTTTGCTTAACTTACTGTGTTTGGTGTCTCCTTTCTGCTGGCTGCAGGTTCGTAGTTCCTGGTTTTTTTGGAGTCTGCCCCCAGTGGGTAAGGTTGGTTCAGTGGGTTGTGTAGGCTTCCTGGTGGAGGGGACTGGTGCCTGTGTTCTGGTGGGTGGGGCTGGATCTTGTCTTTATGGTGGGCAGGACCACGTCTGGTGGTGTGTTTTGGGGTATCTGTGAACTTATTATGATTTTAGGCAGCCTCTCTGCTAATGGGTGGGGTTGTGTTCCTGTCTTGCTAGTTGTTTGGCATGGGGTGTCCAGCACTGGAGCTTGCTAGTCATCAAGTGGAGCTGAGTCTTCATGTTGAGACAGAGATCTCTGGGAGAGCTCTCGCTGATTGATATTCGTGGGGCCGGGAGGTCTCTGGTGGACCAATGTCCTGAACTTGGCTCTCCCACCTCAGAGGCTCAGGCATGTCACCCGGCCAGAGCACCAAGATCCTTCCTGTGCTCCTTTCTGCACCAGGAGAAAAGTGTGCCCCTGTGCCAATGCTCTTCCACCTGGTTCTTCTTTTTCACATCACCTTCTGGAGGCGGGCAGGTGGTTTAGAGTGGGTGAGTGGCTCTACTCTATGAAGTCATCCTGGGGCTCTGATGCCTTCTGTCTCAATCTCACTTCTGTTTTTATGTTTTCATTTTTTGGCCACGAGGCATGTGGGATCTTAGCTCCCCGACCAGGGATTGCAACTGCACCCCCTGCACTGGAAGGCGAAGTCTTAACCACTGGACTGCTAGGGAAGTCCCACCACACTTTGCTTTTTGCTCATGAATTATCCAGGAGATTTAAGTGATGAAGGTAAAGGAGACCTTTCATTGTCAATACCCCTCCACACCCCTATGATGCAGATGAGTTGATAAACAGGCTGCTAATTATATTAGCATTTTGCAATGTATGATTCAGTGTTGTTCAGTGTAAAAACCAACTTTCCTGACTTTGAATATTTACCTTCTTGCCTGATTGTGCTTTGCCTCGAGTAAGTGTTGGAGGACCGCCAATATTATTCTATGATAGGTGACAGATTTCAGGAATTATCAGAGTATATCACTAAGTGATCTCTTATACATTAAAATGAAATACCAGGACTGCCTAACAGATGACAACTTGAAACTGAGGGGGAACAATTTCTAATCATAATAAATTATCAGAAAGATCCCTGCCTATGAATATTTATGGAGGGTCACTGAGAGTAGCTTAACGTTACGAAACCTCTTAAAACAAGCCACCTAAGGGTTCAATTGGGTTTGGGTTTTGCTGGTGCCATTACCATGTACGGGAGGGAGATTTTGAGATTTCTGGTTGGGTCCTGGAGGGTTACTCAGAGCAATAGAAGATAGGAGAGTCAGAAGAGCAGGCCTCCCCAAAAGGTGATGTCAGACTAAAATGATGACAAGCCCCAGGTCTCGTGGGCAGGCGATGGTAAGAGATCAGAAGCTAGAAGGTCGGAGGCTGCCAAGGCAGCTTCAGCTAGCATTGGAAGCAAAACTAGGAATAATGCAGTGCTGTGGGAGCACAGTTTTACATGTTGCTGGGATAACTGTGCATTGTCCTGATAGCTTTACCTTGGTCTAACAAGGGAATTTATTTATTTCTTACCAGGTGCCAGGAAACCTGGTTCAGAATTTTGGTTCTCCACCTAACTAGCTGGGTCACATTAAGCTAATAAACTAACTAACCTCTCTGAGTATGTTTCCTACCAGTTACCTGGCAGGGTTGTCTAAGGAGAAAGTAAAATGCTACTTAGCGTCAGGCCATGGAGGTGCCCACTTGTAGCTTTTATTATTCACTTGTAATTTATTATTATTATTATTATCACTAATATTTATTTCCTGGGGTGAGGTAGTTTATATGATTTTTTCCAGTTGGGAGGATAATACTTCTTTAATATTAGGCTTGGCCACGCGAATTCTTTTAGCAATGAAATGTAAGGGAAAGTGGTGATGCTCCTTTAGAGCAGAACCTTATAAAGCCATCATGTGGCACTTCCATTACTCTTTTCCTACTGTCGCAAGACCAGCATACCCCAGATGGGCTGAGTCTTTCAGCCTGAATCCTGAAATGAAGAGAACACGTAGAGCAGAGCCATGGTTGACCTGCACCTGAATGTAAAGTGAGTTAGAACTAAACCTGTGACGTGTAAGTCACCAACAGTTCTTTGTAACTGCAGCATAACCAAGCAGAACTGACTAACACATGGAGTTTCCAGGGCTGGGATAATCTGGACAGTGGCAAAGTTTTCAGCTATGGCCCCACCTACTTTTAGAAGTTCTCCTCCAAGTTTTTCAAGTTGTCTTTTTAATCTCTTAATCACTTCTCATCACCCGCAAGTCACCCCACACTGAAACCCGCAACCATCCTATATTTCTATAGAACATCTAACTGGAACATTGTTGAGCATAGAAGTGAAGTGATACTAAGAATTCTTAAGACAAATTGTTGAGAAAACAATGCTTATGATATGTAAGGAATCCTAAGAAATTAAGCAAGTGTATGGGAGCAGAAAAGAAGGCATTTTCCTCCAGTGAGAAATCTGCAAACCCTTGTTTTAGGAGTTGCAGAGAATCCCAACACGATTAAGACATATACTCTATCCTCCATGAGGCTACTGGTGAAGGAAGATGAGACAAAGCATAAATATCCACAATTCAACATGCATGTCATAAATCTCACAGAGAAGTACAAACCTCTCTGCTATAATGTTCTATGAGATCACAGTGGCCCTGTGTGACATGGTGTGGCCCCTCCTCTCAGGAAATGTGAGTAACCAAAATCTTCTTTCAGTGGCATTAGCTTCCCCATGTCATCACTCAGACACCTCCATAAATTAAAATCCCACAGATCCAGTGAGACAATCATGTTATTATTTATCACTTGGTACCCACCTTTCCACTGGGGCAATGGAAAGCAGACTTAATAAAGTCATGGACCTCTGGCTGAGGTTAGAGGAAGCTCATAGATGCAGATGATCTTTGCCTTGTGCTCCTGCAGGCTAGATTGCATTTAGAGTGGAAGATTATTTGAAGTAGGGAAGCATTGTGTGTTGGTGGGGGAGGTTGGAGAGACCAGCAGAATAAAAGCAAAACATAGGAAATTAAGGTTATCTTGAGGAAATGGTAAGCAATTCAGTTTGACTGGGGCAAAGTGTTCATGAGGAAGTAGTGGGAAGCAAGGCTATAGTTGAGCTGTTTTTGTACTGAGTCAGTGAGAGCTGATAAACTAAGAAGGGGTGAAGACTTCTTGGAAAGACATTCCATGTCTTTGAACAGAGACTGACCAGAACTGCATTCATTCCAATTTCTGCATAAACAAAAGAGAATTAAATGCCTTGGCTAAAGAGTTAAGAATTAGAATGAAAGATGGAGATTTTTCTATTCAAGATGGTGGCCCAAGCACACACTTTTCATCCCATTTCCTCTCAAAGAAGTACAAAAGCAATGGATCCGTAATATCACCGAATGAGAATGAGAGTGGGTCTATGAACCAGCCAGAGTTTGATAAATTTTCAAAATTTGATAAAATTTCAGAACTTTAATGAGATCGCATTTGTGGATAAGAAAAGAATGCGGAAAGTCCCCATTGAGCATCAAAAAATATAGACACTCTTCATGGTAAGCTCAGGAGAAGCTCAAAGCTCCAGACTGGCAAGTGAGAGAATGGGAATGAAAAGTAAGGCAAAAATATGGTGGTAAGGGGCTTCCCTGGTGGCGCAGTGGTTGAGAATCTGCCTGCCAGTGCAGGGGACACGGGTTCGAGCCCTGGTCCGGGAAGATCCCACATGCCGCGGAGCAACTAGGCCCGTGAGCCACAACTACTGAGCCTGCGCATCTGGAGCCTGTGCTCCACAACAAGAGAGGCCGCGATAGTGAGAGGCCCGCGCACCACAATGAAGAGTGGCCCCCGCTTGCCGCAACTAGAGAAAGCCCACGCACAGAAACGAAGACCCAACACAGCCATAAATAAATAAATGAATAAAAATAAATAAATAAAGGAACATCAGGTCATACTATTTCATTAAAAATATATATATATATATGGTGGTAATTGAAGGTCTGTCTATGAAACAGCCCTGCCTGTAGTCCTTCTCCTTCCGCCTGCTTTCCCAGGCCCCTGCCAGTCGTATTTACCTACCTCCAGAGGCTAAAATTGGGAAACTGCTCCTTAAAAAAGTTATAATCCACCAATGCGGGGCTGGAGTTACTAGCCTGTGGGCTGTTCAGGCCCTCCTCATTTGAGGAGAATGGAATATAAATATCAGAAACTCTGACAGTGTAAAAGTAGTGGAACTCTTCTCTGGAGGAATGTATGAAGCCATATTTCTCCTCCTAATGGGTGTCTGGAGATACTGTCTAAAGTTGATGGATGAAGAGAGGGTTGAGTACATTATTTAGAGGTACAGAGGTAACCAAAACAAGATCCAAAATTTATAACATAAATAACAAAACGTGGGAAGTGGGAAGAGAAGGAAAGAGAAGCTTAAGTATGCTGAATTCTTCATCTTTCATAATGGGAAGTTACTGGATATGTTTAATTTTTTTAAAAGTACAGCAAGAAATATTGCTGTAATTACCTGATTTAGACATATGGGGGTAGCCACTGGAAGAACCAAAACAGACATGTTTAAAAATCATGCCTTTGAGCAATGAAAGTTGGGTCTGGTGGGATATTTTATTTTATTTCATGTCCTTCTATTCTGTTTGAATATTTTTAATGATGGATAAATAGTTTCTGTTAAAATTAAAAATAGAGAGATCATTTGAATTTTATTCAATGCCCAGATAACAAGCATTACTAATTAATTCTTTGTTGACCCCAAGAATTCTTAGGAAAACTACAAGTATCACAAGTCTGCTATGGATTTCTCTTCCTTCTCATGTTACTGGCCCAGCAACAACAGATCTTGTTTGTTTCTCTGCCTTATGTGGTTTTCTTCTCTTAGAAATAAAGTGTTTCTTTTCTGCTGTGTGAACCCTACATTTGGACATATGCATGCCCATTTATTAGCAATGTTTCGTTTTACAGTTCCCAGGAACAACTGGGCTCAATACAGAATGACATAAGCTTTAGTTGGACAAGTCTTCAGGAATCTAAAGAAGAAAATGACAGATATTCAGTGTTAAACATGTAGTTATACATAAAAATTACTATAGCATATACCTAAAAATAAAAAATATTTAATTTAGACATACCTAATTGCTTCAATTTTCCCTAGCATGCTTGACTATACACTGAAATTTGTAGGAGAGGGCTATGAGGGAAGATTTAAATGAAGTTATTTTCCTAATCAGATTTCAAGTAGGCAGATGTTTGCCCCAAGGAGCTGTTCAAACAAAAGAACTTATAGAAGAACATTGTGAAAACCAGAAAAAGAGTACATCTTCAGCTCTCAAATTTCTGCATCATTTTAAAGACAGATCATGGTCCATTTGAATTTCCAATGTATAATTTTTAAACTAGTGAAATTAACCTTTGTTCAATGATAAGTTTTCCACTGAGGACACCTGGAAAACTCTAAATGTTTATCCTGAAAATTCTCCTGAGAATATCATAGCTTTAAAAAATGTTAATTTATACAGATATAAACTACTCAATTAGGCTCATGCTCAGAACAGTCTTTTCTGACAAGAGCCGCCTACCATCTGTTAAGTCAACTATTTCCATTTCCAGTGATCCCAAGTTCACCAATTTAGTTGCTGAGATTGAAATTCTCAGTCAGTCATAAATATCATTTGTTCTATCCCCCTGTCCTCCTCATGTGTTCACTTAGGTCATGATTTTTTCCCTTCTTTTTCAATCAACAAGTTTGAAGGTGACATCATAGAAAGGATGTGTAAACAATTTCATTTTCATGGCTGATGACTTTGAAACAACCTCTAGTTCAAGACTGATGGTCCAGAAGACTATGTTCCTACTCTGTAGAAAGAAACAGGTGACACGTGGAATAGAAAATGTGCAATCCAGGGAGGTTTGCAGGAGGACTTGCAATTCTATACCCTTCTCCAGATCAAGAGCCATTTCACACCTGCATAGAGTCACCCCTTCAATTCTAGAAGCTCTGACAATGTCAAAGATCCCATAAAAATCGAGTGTGTAGTTACTGCAGCAGCTAACAATTTTATCAGCACTGCCTGGTCTAGGATTTTAAAATCCAGAAAGTCTCCAACAAACCCCTGAAGAGTTGGTCACCTTAGCTAAATCTCTGTAATGGCTCTTCACAGCCCTTTTTTCCTCTTATCTTTGTCAGGGAAGTCTAGCAGTTGAGTTGAAACTCTCCTTCTCTTGAGATTCTTTCACCACGTACAGTGTCACAGAACTCCATGGAAGGACTAAAGAGGTCATTTTGTCCAGTCCCCTGACTTCAAATAGGTGAGGTAAAGATTCACTTTGAAGACGATCTCTGTTAGGAAGGCTTCCCTGCACTGCACAGAATCGGATCAGATGCCTTTCTTTTGCACCCCAAGAACCCAGTGCTTAGTTTTGTCATCTCACGTCACAGCCCTAATAACTGCCCCCTTGTCTGACTCTCCAACCAAATTTTAAGTTCTTTGAAGTCAGAAGTTCCAGAGCCTTCTTTGTATCCATGTTGTATACCTGGCACGTTGTGGCTTTCAGTAAATATGCTTGTCCTATAATAACAGAAGCCACAGGGGTGTCATCTCTATAGGTGTACGTAGACCAGCACTGCAGGCCCAGAGCACCCAGACCCTGGCGTATGCCTCTCAAAGGACAGATGAGAGGATCCAACCCTTCTCCTGCTTGTGCAAGTTTCCTCTTATCCAATAAAACCTACTTTTTAATCTATGCTCTGTGCTATGGCAGAATTCATCATACCCCTGGGGCAAGACAACTGGTAAACCAGGTGTGACTCACCTTTTACACAAAGTTACACATTTCATATCTCTAACGCTGCACGTTCTTACTGAAAAGTACTTTTTTAGGCCAACTTGGCCTTTTATTAAGTGTTTAACGACTCTTGCTCAATAGGGTAGCATGGAGGATCCTAAAATGCATATACCTGTTACACTGCAAGGAGGCCAAGTATCATGGTAACTAAACACAAGGGCTCTGGATCAGATAGGCCTCGTCTCCAGTTCCTGTTCCACCACTTTCTAGTCATATGAACCTCTGAACCTTCTCTGTAAAATGGGTGTAATAAGAGTGCTCACTTCATAGGCCATGTGAAAATTAGGTGGGCTAAACAATAGTAATCAACACAGTACTTGGCATGTGCTGAGCCCTCATTAATATTGGTACTGTAACAACATTAGTGTATCTAGTCACTTTCTATCTTGACCATATACTCTTTGCCCCTCTTGAGGACACTGCCCCAGGAGGTTGGCTCTCAAACTTCTGCTTGCTTGGTATTGATGATTACACCAATTCTCTACTGTAATATTATCTTATACTCCAGTTCTTCATTGTTCTTCTTTTTAAGGATAGCTGGCATTTTACTGTTTCCTCAGTGAACACTCCAAACATTTATTTTTTTGCCTTATTTTCAAACATTTTAATATTATCCATTTGATACATATGAGCAGTCTTTTTTTGAATTAATTTTTATTGGAGTATAGTTGCTCTACAGTGTTATGTTTCTACTGTACAGCAAAATGAATCAGCTATACATACATATATTCCCCTTTTTTGGATTTCCTTCCTATTTAGGTCACCACAGTGCATTAAGTAGAGTCCCCTGTGCTATACAGTATGTTATCATTAGCTGTCTACTTTATACATAGTATCAATAGTGTACATGTGTCAATCCAAATCTCCCAATTCCTCCCATGCCCCACCTTTCCCCCTTGGTATCCATACATTTGTTCTCTATGTATGTGTCTCTATTTCTGTTTTGCAAATAAGATCATCTATACCATTTTTCTAGATTCCACATATATGCGTTAATATACAATATTTGTTTTTCTCTTTCTGACTTACTTCACCCTGTATGACACTCTCTAGGTCCATCTACGTCTCTACAAATGACCCAATTTTGTTCCTTTTAATGGCTGAGTAATATTCTATTGTATATATGTACCACATCTTCTTTATCCATTCATCTGTCAGTGGACATTAGGTTGCTTCCAAGTCCCGGCTATTGTAAATAGTGCTGCAATGAATATTGGGGTGCATGTGTCCTTTTGAATTATGGTTTTCTCAGGGTATATGCCCAGTAGTGGAATTGCTGGGTCATATGGTAGCTCTATTTTTAGTTTTTTAAGAAACCTCCATACTGTTCTCCATAGTGGCTGTATCAATTTACATTCCCACCAACAGTGTAAGAGGGTCCCCTTTTCTCCATACCCTCTCCAGCATTTCTTGTTTGTAGATTTTTTGATGATGGCCATTCTGACCGGTGTGAGGTGATACCTCATTGTAGTTTTGATTTGCATTTCTCTAATGATTAGTGATGTTGAGCATCCTTTCATGTGTCTGTTGGCCATCTATATGTCTTCTTTAGAGAAATGTCTATTTAGGTCTTCCATCCATTTTTTGATTGGGTTGTTTGGTGTTTTGATATTGAGCTGCATGAGCTGCTTGTATATTTTGGAGATTAATCCTTTGTCAGTTGCTTCATTTGCAAATATCTTCTCCCATTTTGAGGGTTGTCTTTTCGTCTTGTTTATGGTTTCTTTTGCTGTGCAAAAGCTTTTAAGTTTCATTAGGTCCCATTTGTTTATTTTTGTTTTTATTTCCATTACTCTAAGAGGTGGGTCAAAAAAGATCTTGCTGTGATTTATGTCAAAGAGAAACACTCCAAACATTTCTTAACATTTCTCTTGTTTCAGTTTGTTTGTTTCCTGAGAGCAGGGGCCAAACTTTACCTAGCTCTATGCCAAAGAGCAGTAAATAAAAAGTGTTTTATCAGCATTATCATCTTCACCATAAAATCATCACTACATTTAATAAGAGGAATATCTTTTCTTTTTTCTTTTAATGTTTTTATTCCTTTTTTATTATAAAAGTATGAATGTATTAGATAAGAGATACCAAGTGCTGGAGAAGATGTAGAGTAAAAGGAACACTTGTGTACTGTTAATGTAAATTGGTACAGCCACTATGGAAAATAGTATGGAAGGTCCTCAAAAAATTAAAAACAGAGCTACCGTATGATCTAGCAATCCCACTTCCAGCAATGAAAACAGGATCTCCAACAGACATTTGAAACCCTGCGTTCTGCAGCATTATTCACAGTAGCCAAGACAGGGAAACAACCTAAATGTCTGTCAACAGATGAATCGATAAAGAATGCGTGGTATGTATGTGTGTGTGTGTGTGTGTGTGTGTGTGTATGTATATGTATATATATATATATATATATATATATATATATATATATATATATAGTGGAATATTATTCAGCCATGAGAAAGAAGGGAATCTTGCCATTTGTGACAATTTGGATGAAACTTGAAGATATTATGCTAAGTGAACTAAGTCAAACAAAGACAAATACTGTATGATATCACTTATATATGGAATCTTAAAAATAAACCCTAAACTTAGAGAAACAAAGTGTAAAGTGGTGGTTACTAGGGGCTGGGGCATGGGGGTAAAGGGGAGACATTGATCAAAGGGTACAAACTTCCAGTTACAGGAGTAACAAGTTCTGGCGATATACCGTGTGGTGAATACAGCTAGTAATACTGTATTATATACATGAAAGTTGCTATGGGAGTAGATCTTAAATCTTCTCACCACAAAAAAGAAGTAATTATGTGATGGGATGGAGGTGTTAGCTAATGCTATTGTGGTGATCATTTTGCAGCATATAATTGAATCAAATCACATTTTAAACCTTAAATTTACTCAATGTTATATGTCTATTATATCTCAATAAAGCTGGAAAAATATGAATGCATTGTTGAAACTAGTCAAATTATTCTGGAATGTATAAAGAAAAATTTATTATTCACTGCCCCCATCCATTCCCATCCCCACTCCTGACCTGAGGTACCCAGCGTTAATAACACATCTTTCCATAGCTTTGTATTGCTCCTACAAACACACACACACACACACACATTAATGTAAATATACATTCAGATGGACAAATGTGATGTTGCTCTTCTTTTTGCTCTTGCTTACTCTGTTGCTTTTATCAAAATTGGATTATATTATACACATTCTTTTACAGCTGTCTTTTCTTACACAATACAGAATAGATATTATTTTAAATAACTAAATAATAATCTATAGAATGGATGCACTATATTCATTTGAAATTCTCATTAACACATTAAGATTATTGCCAATTTCTATTCCACTATAAATAATTCTGCAATAAATAGCCTTGTACATACATCTTTTATGCACTGGGACTCTTATTCCTACAGCATATGTTCCCAGAAATGCGACTGCAGTTCAGAGGGCATGTACCATGGAGGAGGATTTGCCAGGAAGCTAAAGAAGCTTCAGCTTCAAAGCCCTGGTTGCACAGAGCTCTTAAATGATCCTAGACTTAATGTTTTAATTGTAATTTTTTTTTAAAGAATAATGAAAACAGACTAAAATGAATGAAGCTAATAAAATTTAAGCTTTGGGCCCCGTGAAACCCAGAACCTCGCTAGGTATTATGCTGGGTTGGTCAAAAAGTTCATTCAGGTTTTTTCGTTCAGAATGAACAGAAATTTTTAGTCAACCCAATATATTTATTTGTAACAAATACTGACAGACTATTTTCCCAAAATGTAGTAGCAATTCACGAATCCACCAACAAGGTAGGGCAGAGGCCAATGGCTCGCATATTTGACAGCACTTGATGTTATTGTATTTCAACCTTCTTGCCAATTTGACGGGTAAACATATGGTATCTTATTCTTTTACTGTATATTCCCTTTACTTCTATAAGTTTAAGCATTTGCCATATGTTTATTGACCATTGAGATTTCTTCTGTGAATTTTATAGCCATACTTCCACTAGATTTTAATCTTTTCCTCATCAGTTTATAGAATCTCTTCATATGGTGTGATTCCTCCATTCAAACAGGATTGGGCATTTACTATATCCAGGGCACTTCTGTGGGCTGGGGATAGAGCAGTGAACAAAATCCCTGACTTCACAGAATTTACTTCCTAGTCAAGAGACAAACTAAAAGCAACTAATCAAGAGTAAGAGGAGTACATCAAAGTGCTATCGAGAAAATAAAGCAGTGAAAATGAAGTCCAAGTGGGAGGGGATCGATCTTTTGTGTAGGGTTTTCAGGGAAGGCCACACTGATAACAGGACACATGAGCAAAGGCCTTCAGATGGAGCGATGGGAATATCTGTGGGAAGAGCATCTCAAGAAGAGGGATCAGCATGGGCAGAGGGCCCTGAGACAGCAGAGGCTTGATGTATCCATGGAACAGCTAGGCGGCCAGTGTGGCTGGGGCCAAGGGAACAAGGGCAGGGCCCGGAGAGGCAGGTGATGAAGGCAGGAAGAAGCTGCCAGACAATGCTGACCTCCTCAGTCACAGTAGTGACACTGGCTGTTACTCAGCAAAATCGTGAACCAGTGAAGTTTTTCATCAAAAGAATGTCATGATTTAATTATAAAGATCTCTCTGCTGCTGGAGAGCAAATACACTGGATACCCTGTTCTCTATCACATCTATACCCACTGCAAATAGTTTCCCCAGTCTATTGTTTGTCCTATGAATTTACGCTAGCTTCAACTGAGTATTAAAACAATGAAAACGTTATCTAATTAGATGTGTTTTTATTTCTTCTTGTCTTGCTTAGAAAAGACTCTCCAAAATGAAAATTGTAGAAAATTCTGAATTTTAATATTTTTGAATATCTTTTCCATTATTTAAGGTAAAGATACAAGTGTTAGAGATTCAAAATCTGATCTGACACCGCAAAATATTGTCCCCTTCCTCTATGTCAGATGGTCTGGAATCACACTTAGGTACAAATTTAACTCTTCTCTTTGTTTAATTGTTTGGACCTTCTGGGATGCAAAACTATTTTATTTTAGGAATGGAAGATAGAAAATAAGAAATCTCTGACTCAGCACTAAATGTGTATGAGGATAAAATCTTGCATATAAGAATAAGAATTTCTTCTCATTTCAGGACTGTGCATGAATATATAAATATAACAAAACTCATGCTTTTTAAGAGATTAAGTTGTCTATAGGTACTATAAAAAGTGACTTAAAAGCAATACTAACATTTGGAGAAACAGGAAGGAAAAGCTTGTTTATCATATGAACAACAAAAGTAAAAAAATTTCTTAACACTGGATTCTGTAGTTACTCTTTCAATTATGTATATAAATTTGACTTTGTATTGACAGTATTAAAATTAATGCTTCAATAATTCGAAGAGTCATGTACCACAATGTTCACTGCAGCTCTATTTACAATAGCCAGGACATGGAAGCAACCTAAGTGTCCATCGACAGATGAATGGATAAAGAAGATGTGGCACATATATACAATGGAATATTACTCAGCCATAAAAAGAAATGAAATTGAGATATTTGTAGTGAGGTGGATGGACCTAGATTCTGTCACACAGAGTGAAGTAAGTCAGAAAGAGAAAAACAAATACACATATTTGTTTATATATGCTAACACATATATATGGAATCTAAAAAAGGAAAAAAAAAAAGGTTCTGAAGAACCTAGGGGCAGGAGAGGAATAAAGACGCAGACGTAGAGAATGGACTTGAGGACACGGGGAGGGGGAAGGGTAAGCTGGGACGAAGTGAGAGAGTGGCACTGACTTATATACACTACCAAATGTAAAATAGATAGCTAGTGGGAAGCAGCCACATAGCACAGGGAGATCAGCTCAGTGCTTTGTGTCCACTTAGGGGGTGGGATACAAAGGGTGGGAGGGAGACACAAGAGGGAGGAGATATGGGGGTATATGTATATGTATAGCTGATTCACTTTGTTATAAAGCAGAAACTAACACACCATTGTAAAGCAATTATACTCCAATAAAGATGTTAAAAAAATTAATGCTTCAATATGAATCTGAAATTTTCATATAAATACTGAATATATAGAGCTGAAGTCATAACAAATATGATTATAGGATTGATTATTCTGATTTATTTATTCAAAAAATGTATGAATATAAGAAAATTAGACAACTCCTATTATTTTGCATTTCACGGACCTATTTATTTTTTTAACATACACACAATGTGCTAAAACTTTGGCTATAGGACTTACTAATTTCAGTATGACCCAGTTCTTCTAGGTTCATGTAGACAGAGTCTAAATCATAGTAGATACAATATTAGATGTAACTATGGTCAATGTCCTTACTAACAGAGGGGAACAATGGCCGGGATCATAAAATGAAGCATGTAATACCCTGCCCTCTCAATTGTCTGAGGTTGAATGGAGATGACAGCTGTCAAGTGAAATAGGGGAGTAGGTAGGATGTGCACCAGCCCTATGGTCCCTTCCCTGGGCTGAATATTCTCCTTCTGAATAGCTCCTAGACACATCCAAATTGAAATTTCTACACCATTGCTCTCTTTTGTTTCATTTTCTTTTCAGCTCCATCTTCCATACACCGCTGCTTCTCCCAATGATCTTTGGTTGCCTGCTCAAGGGATGTCAGAACCGTACCATCACCCGAGGGGGTGCTATTAGGGGAACAGCAGAGTGAACTGTGGCCTCTGCCACCACAAAAAGTCTGAATGAAAAATTATGGCGAAAGGTGATCACTCTTCCTTCCAATCATGGCTTATGGGGCAAACTATGAAAGACACTTAGCACCAGAAGTTTCATAAATGCCCACAGGTGTATTCTTGCTTTCTTACAGAGCTGTGGTCTGCTCTTGAGCTGACTGCTTATTAGTGCTCACCCCAGAAACACACAAGTGTGTCCTTCTATAGTTAAGCCCTGAGGCCACTTGGATTCACTTTCTTTCTCCTTGTCATGGGGTCAGGACTCAGTCTGCTTTTCTCTTCACTTTGTAACTGACACTGGGCACCCATACATATACACACACACACACACACACACACACACACACACACACACACACACACACACACACTGTTCAGGCAATGCAAAGAGCTAAAGTTTCTGCAGCTTCCTCCCTCTTTGCAGCCTCAAAGTCAACCACACAGGCCCTTTCTGTTTTCAGACTTGTATTGTAATTGCTTTAGAAAAACAATCATTGAGAAATCAGTAATGACACAGACTCTTACAAAATGTTTACCCTCTTGGTACCCAAGTTGTTGCCTGCTCCCATTCTATCACAAAAGCTGAAAAGCCAGATCACCTCCATCTCTCTGCTCTTACATTTGAGCTCCCTGAATGCTCCTCTGTATGTTTTCAGGTAAAGCTATCCTTTTTTCCAGGATCTTCTTCCAAGATCTCTTATTTCTCGTAGGCAAAAATCAACCTCCTCTGACCCACACAGGAAATATACTTTCATACATCTCACACTCTCCCTGAGCTCTCACTGGGAGAGGAGAAAAAGTCACCAGACTAAATCATAGTGTAATTTTAAAAAAATGTTCTTTGATATATGTATCTTTGATATGTATCTTAGATAGTTGCATATTTTGGAGAAATAAGAAAAATAAACTTGGCGTATTCTTTGTTCATAATCAGACTCAAGAAACTACCCTGATGGGGTAGAGGAGACCCAAAGGAAAACTCCAGATGCTCGGCAGTACCTGAGGTAGTTGGGCCATGGGAGGGAGTGGGTTGGACAGGGGGCTCAGGCTGCCTGGCAAAGCTGCAATCATCAAGTGGGAGGCGGCAATTTGCCTCCGGGGTCATCCTCCTAAGGAAAGTCCCCGCTCCGCCCGAGGAAGAAGCCACCTCTGGGAGAGGCTGCATATCACCAGGGCTGACAGGCTAGGGGGTGGTTTGATCCACAGTCAGATCAGAAAAGGCTGCTTTGGCATGGGAGCCCCCCATACCACCACCCATCTGCTCATATCTAGCAGGCATGCTTCTCCCCAGTTCTGAAGACAAACCACAGGGGGGGCCTGAGAATCCAGAGGAATTGATGTCTGTCTCTGGCATTTCCTTGCCAATTTCTACTCTATCTTTCCCTTTGGAAAATCCTTATTTTAAAAGGGATGGGAGAATTTATTTTAAAAGTTCCATAGGTCACTCAATAATAAAAGTGAATAATAGTATCTAGCATTTATTGAGTACTTGCTACTTGTCAGGCTGTTCTAAGTGTTTTACAAATATCAGTGTGACATGATTCTCCAGAAACCCTAATAGGTGGTTACTATTATTATTCCCATTTATATAGATGGGATGAAGTGTTTAGATCAAACTGCAGAATTTCTCCCTCCTCCCCAATCACCTTCATTCCTTCCTTCAGATAGCAAACATATATGAAGTATCTACAAGGTATGAGGTCATATTCTAAGCAGTGGAACAACAGAGATAAAAGACAGTCTCTACCCTCAAGTAGCTGACAACCTAACAGGGGTTTACTGATAAAAACAGATTTTAAATTTTTTGAATTT
Source organism: Balaenoptera borealis (assembly GCF_965194805.1). Classification (NCBI taxonomy): domain Eukaryota; kingdom Metazoa; phylum Chordata; class Mammalia; order Artiodactyla; family Balaenopteridae; genus Balaenoptera; species Balaenoptera borealis. Next base: position 11,785,405 of record NC_138877.1, read on the forward strand.
ATTGTAATAGATGAAAGTGTGTAAGGGTGCTATGATAGAAAAAAGGAGGCTCACCCAACCAAGATGAGGGCAGGAGTTAGAATTAGGGGGTGTGGGGTAAGTCATGGAAGATTTCCCGGAGAAGGAGATAAAGGCTGCACTAAGTCTTACAGGACGAAGTGCCCAGCATTAGGGTCTAGGCCAAGTGACACATGGCAAGCCAGAGAAATGAGCTGGGGACCATGTCACAAAAGACGCATGCATCATGCTAATAAACTGGGATTTTATTCTAAAATTAATGAGAATCCACAAAATAATTTTTATTATAAAGTATACACAACATAAAATTTATTATTTTAACCGGTTTTAAGTTCAGTGGCACAGTTCAGTTCAGTGGCAGTAAACACAGTCACACTGTGGTACAACCTTCTGCACCACCCATCTCTGAAACCTTTTTCAGCTTCCAAAACTGAAACTCTCAACCCATTAAACAATAACTGCCCATTCCCCCACCTTTTATCCCCTGGAAACAAGCACCATCCTGCTTTCTGTTTCTATGAGTTTGACTACTCTAGGAACCTCATATAACTGGAATCACACAATATTTGTCCTTTTGTGACTGAAATTTCACTTAGCATAATGTCTTCAAGGCTCATCATGTTATAGTATATGCCAGAATTTCCTTCTTTTTTTAAGATTGAATAATATTTCATTGTATGTACAATGTACATTGTATGTAGATATATACCACATTTTGTTTACCCATTCATCTGTCAAAGGACACTTGGCTTGTTTTCACCGTTTGGCTACTGTCAATAAATGCTGCTATGAACATGAGTGTACAACAATCTGTTTGTGTCCTTGCTTTTAGTTCTTTGGGGTATATACCCAAAAGTGGAATTGCTGGATTAAATGGCAATTTTTATGCTTAATTTTTTGAGGAACCTCATACTATTTCTGACAGTGGCTAAAACATTTTAAATTCTCACCAGCAATGCACAAGGGTTTCCAATTTCTCCACATCCTCACCAATATTTGATACTTTCTATTTTTTTATAATCGTGTTCCTAATGAGATAAAGAAGTATCTCATTGTGGTTTGGATTTGTATTTCCCTAATAACTGTAATGGTGAGCATCTTTTCATGTGATTATTGCCATCTGTACATCTTCTTTGGAGAAATTTCTATTCAAGTCTTTTGCCCACTCAAAATGATTTTAAATACGGGGTGATATGATCTGATTTGTGTTTCAGAAAGAGGCCTCTGGTGCAGGAAGAACAGTGACTCAGAGAGCAAGAGAGAGGCTGGAGGTCATCCAGGAGTGACAGGATGGCCAGAACCGCACTGGGGTCAGGATGGCTTTGAGAGGATGGCCCTGGGATGTGTAAAGAGGATAAGGTTAACGGGATTTAGAAGTGTGGTGAACGAAGGAGAGAGAGGAAAGGTTTGTGCTGCTACAGCTGGGCTGGAGGTGGTGGGCCGGGGAACTCTCCTTGCAAGGGCTTTGCCTCGCTCTGTGCAGCGTCTGGTCAGAGCATCTAGAGTCTTCCCCTTCTTCTACCTCTGGATTCTCTTAGTTCTTTCTCCCTTCTCTTCCTACAAGATCCCCTTCCATCATCCTTCTCTCCTTCTCTTCATGTGGTCATGAACCCACGTCCCCATCTGGTCACAGCCCTGCTGCTTCTCAACACATCTATCTGTATCACCACTGCGTATTTCTTCAAATCTATGGTCGCCTCTTTTATGGCTGTTCAGGGGACATAAGTAAGATCCTCATGTACTTCTGGATGGAGGAGTGAAGTAGGCAGAAGAAAAATGAACAGCCCCGAGGCCACAACAGGAGAAGATGAGCACATGAGCATTTCTGTCTCTTTTGACTTCATAAATTCCAATTCCCTCTCCTTTAATGAATCAATAACATTTCTCATACTGTTATGTAATCATTGGCTTACTTATCTATCATCCTCTCAAAAAATTTTAAACTGAAATATTTATAAATATATATCATACGTATTATGTATAAGTGATAGAATGATATCAAATCCAATCTAGGCCGTTGAGTGCCAAAATATATGCTGAAGCTATGAGAAAGAAAAGATTCTGTATTTCTTCCTAACCCAAGCTTTTTAATTTTCCAAAAAAGAACTTTTAGCAGATATTGTAATAAATATAACCAAGGTATCAAAGACATAAAATAAATGGTAAGGAAAATGTAATGAGGAACGCTCAGGTTTTGTGGTAATTAACACTGAGGAAACATGCTATAACTGCATTAATGCTTCTATATATGGCGGAACAGTACTAAATATTATGCTAAAATGACTCTTGCTTTTTAAATCTTTAGATTGTTGATTTTTAGGTGGGGTCAAGAAAGTAATAAAAGAGACATATTTTATTAGAAAAGTATGCTTTACATATGATATGGGTTGTCATTATGAAATTAGCAACTTTTTGTCAGCAATTAAGATTTCATCAGAAGAATAAGCTGAGACTTTTTTGGCTTTTCATAAAAATCTTAACAGAGCAAGCTTTTTCTTTCTCCTTTTCCTCTTCCCCCTCCTTCTCATCCTCCTCCTCCTCCTCTTCCTCCTTTTCTTTAGATTGAGATTTCTTTACTACACAGCAATAAAATCCAATGCCAAGTTCACTCACTCAGCCAATAAAAGCAGGTTTTAAAAAGTAAAGGTTTTGTACACTTGAATTTAGAAGTTGTTTCCCTATCTCTCATCCCCAGGAAATGATCTAACATCAAAATATGAGGAAACAACCTTTTGAGTTAATAACTGACAAGGTGTTATGCTGTGATTCTGGAAAAAATAATCAACCCTACCCTCAGAAAAGTGTGTGTTCTTTCTAGTAAATAAAGTTGCAAGCTGGTAGATGACAGTTTATGGGAAGAAAGAGTTGTTTCAAACCCTCCAGCAGGATTTTACACTGAATAAATACGTTAAATAAAAATTGCAACTGTGAAATAAAATGCCACATAATGAACGGTACGCAAGTCCTTTATGCAGTTAAATCAGTAATAATAGGCAACAAGGCTGAAGTTGTATGTTTTAGCTTTAGATGCCAAACTCACCACCTGATCTCCAGTTTTACAAAAAAGAGTCCATTTGGGTTTTTTGTTTTCAGAAACCAATTCAGTTGCTACTTTTAGGAAAGAAAAATCTATTTCATGGTTAGTTTGGAATTAGGGGAGTTGACAGTCCCAGGACTCTATTTGTGATGCACCAGTGAGTACTAAAACAGCTAACAGTGCAACACTACTCATTACAATTACTGATTTTGAAAAAGAAAAGCCTAAAATCAATAAGAAAAGAACTAAAATGCCAATTAAAAAAATGGAAAAGGAACATGAATAACAACTCACAGAAGAAATGGAAAAGATCGATAGTATATGAAAAAAATATTCACCTCCCAGTAGTTAAAAAAATTCTAGCATACAATATGAGAGCATTTTTGACTATTAAATTAGTAAATATGAAAATAAATAATAATGCCTGAGTGTGGCAAGGTTCTTGGGAATATAAATTGCTATTTTTGAAAACCATTTGAGATATATATATATGTATACACACACACACACACACACACACACACACACATAGTCTTTAAAAATGCATCCACTCTAGGCCCATAATGCCCTTGCTAGGAAACCAACCTAAAGAAATAGAAAATTGAACTAAGATATACTTACTAGTAGCATAAACAATCAGGTTTTAGAAAATGAAAATAGCCTAAATGTCCAAAGATAATGGAAAGCTCAAATTAATTGCAGTTTACATGTGCAGAGAGACCTCATTTTACTGCACTTTGCTTTACTGAACTTCACAGATATTGTGTTTCTTACAAATTGAAGGTTTGTGGCCACCCAACGTCGAACAAGTCTGTCAGTGCCACATTCCCAACAGCATTTCTCACTCTATGTCTCCAGGTCACATTTTGGTAATTCTCACATATTTCAAACTTTTTCATTATTATTATATGTATTTGTAATGGTGATCTCTGATCAGTGATCTTTGATGCTACTATTGTAATTGTTTTGGGGCACTATGAAGTGTGACCATACAAGGTGGTGAACTTCCCAGCCCCACCCATCATCAGGCCAGTAGCAATCATGCACCACTGGGCCACAGAGCCAGCCATACAGGGAGCCTGCCCAAAAACCAGTGGGCCTCCAGCCACTGCACAAGGCAGGGCCTCACAGCCAACTGGAACAGGAAACATCACTGCCTACCAGTGAATCCAGAGCAGTCAACCCTGCCAGAGCAAAGGGCCCACACAGCCCACGTAGGGGCACCCCTAGAGCATATAGCTCTGGTGGCCAGAGGGGAGCATGTTGCTGGGCCACAGAAGACGCCACCTGTATAACGCTACTTCTCCAAGACTGGGAGATGTAAGTGATCTACATGATACATAGAAATAAATACAGAGAATTGGGCAAAATAAGAAGACAGAGGGATATGCTCCAAATGAAGGAACAAGACAAAACCTCAGAAAAAGAACTGACAGAAAAAAATTTTTTAGAAGGAATCAATAGTAAATGAGATTATACTGAGGAACTGATCAGCAAACTGGAAGAAAGGACAGTGGAAATCACCCAAGCTGAACAGAAAAAGAAAAAAAAAAATTTTCAATAAGGATAGTTTAAGTGACTTCTGGGACAACATCAAGCTTACTAACATTCTCATTATAGGAGTCCCAAAAGGAGAAGAGAGAGAGAAAGGGCAGAAAAATTATTTGAAGAAATAATAGCTGAAAAATTCCCTAACCTGGGGAAGGAAACAGATATCCACTTTCAGAAATCACAGAGAGTCCCAAACAAGAGGTCCACACCAAGACACATTATGATTAAAATGGCAAAAAATAAAGATAAAGAGAGAATCTTAAAATAAACAGAGAAAAGCAACTAGTTCCATACTGGGAATTTCCATAAGACTACCAGCTGACTTTTAAGGAAAGATGCCATCTCCATAACATAAAAGTGCAAGGTGAAGTAGCACGTGATGATGTAGAAGTTGTAGCAAGTTATCCAGAAGATCTAGCATTAATGAAGGAGGCTACACTAAACAACAGATTTTCAATGTAGGTGAAACAGCCTTATATTGGAAGAAGATGCCATCTAGGAATTTCACAGGTAGAGAGAAGAAGTCAGTGCCTGGCTTCGAAAGACAGGCTGACTCTCCTGTTAAGGGCTAATGCAACTGGTGACGTTAAGTTGAATCCAATGCTCGTTTACCACTCTGGAAAATCCTAGGGCCCTTAAGAATTAAGCTAAATCAACTCTGCCTATGCTCTATAAATGGAGCAACAAAGCCTGGATGACAACACATTTGTCACATTTACACATTTACAACATATTTTAAGCCCACTGTTGAGACCTACTGCTCAGAAAAAAAAAATTTCCTTTCAAAATGTTACTGCTGGAAGCAACCTAAATGTCCATCGACAGATGAATGGATAAAGAAGATGTGGCACATATATACAATGGAATATTACTCAGCCATAAAAAGAAATGAAATGGAGGTATTTGTAATGAGGTGGATGGAGTTAGAGTTTGTCATACAGAGTGAAGTAAGTCAGAAAGAGAAAAACAAATACAGTATGCTAACACATATATACGGAATCTAAGGGAAAAAAAAAAAAGCCATGAAGAACCTAGTGGCAAGACGGGAATAAAGACACAGACCTACTAGAGAATGGACTTGAGGATATGGGGAGGGGGTGGGGTGAGATGTGACAGGGTGAGAGAGTGTCATGGACATACATACACTACCAAATGTAAAATAGATAGCTAGTGGGAAGCAGCCGCATAGCACAGGGAGATCAGCTCGGTGCTTTGTGACCACCTAGAGGGGTGGGATGGGGAGGGTGGGAGGGAGGGAGATGCAAGAGGGAAGAGATATGGGAACATATTGTATATGTATAACTGATTAACTTTGTTATAAAGCAGAAGCTAACACACCATTGTAAGGCAATTATACTTCAATAAAGATGTTAAAAAAAAAAAAATGTTACTGCTCATTGACAATGCATCTGGTCATCCAAGAGCTCTGATGGAGCTGGACAATGAGATTAATGTTATTTTTGTGGCTGCTAATACAACTTTCATTCTGTAGTCCATGGATCAAGGAGTCATTTTGACTTTCAAGTCTTATTATTTAAGAAATACATTTCATAAGCCTATGGCTGCCACAAATGGTGATTCCTCTGCTGGATCTGGGCAAAACCAATTGAAAACTTTCTGGAACGGGTTTACCATTAAGAACATTTATGACTCATGAGAAGAGGTCAAAATATCAACAATAACAGGACTCTGGAAGGAGTTGATTCCAACCCTCATGGATGACTTTGAGGGATTCAAGACTTCAGTGGAGGAAGTAACTGCAGATGTGGTGGAAATAGCAAGAGATCTAGAATTAGAAATGGAGCCTGAAGATGTGACTGAATTGCTACAATCTCATGATAAAACTTCCATGGTTGAGGAGTTGCTTCTTATAGATGAGCAAAGAAAGTGGATTCTTCAGGTAGAGTCTACTGGTGAAGATGCCGGGAAGGTTATTGAAATGACAACAAAAGATTTAGAATATTACATAAACTTAGCTGATAAAGCAGCAGCAGAGTTGAGAGGATCGACTCCAATTTTGAAAGAAGTTCTACTGTGGGTAAAATGCTATCAAACAACATTGCATGCTACAGAGAAATCGTTTGTGAAAGGAAGGGTCAATCCATGTGGCAAACATCACTGCTGTCCTCAGCAATCACCACCCTGATCAGTCAGCAGCCGTCAACATTGAGGTAAGACCCTCCACCAGCAAAAATTACAACTTGCTATAGGCTCAGTTAATAATTAGCATTTATTAGCAATAAAGTATTTTTAAATTAAGGAATGTACATTGTTTTCTTAGACATAATACTATTGCACATATAATAGACTACAGTATAGTGTAAACATAACTTTTATATGCACTAAGAAACCCAAAAATTTATGTGATGCACTTTATTACACTATTCACTTTATTACTGTGGTCTGGAACTAAACCAGCAATATTTCCAAGGTATGCTTGTACCATGGGATATCATTCTACTATTAAAAGTTGTGTTGATGAAATGGGGAAATGCTCATGGAACAATGTTAGGTAAAAACAAGGATATAAAATTATTAATTAATCTAATTCTAATTTTGTAAAATATGTATACCCATATGCAGAAACATATATATCCATATATGCAAAAATAATCCTGACTTCATAAACACTAAGATTCTTATGTATATGCGGGGATAATAAAAAGAATGAAAAAACACATCAAAATTATAATCAAAGATATCTGGTTATGTAGATACAAGAAAAAGAACAGGAAATAAATATATCAAAATTGAATCAAAGGTGATTTTACTTCTTTATTATTTTGGTATCTTTCTGTGTTTTCCAATATTCCTGTAGTAAGAAATGTATCTATTGGGATTTACTTGACTGCAGCTCAACCCAAGTAACTTGAGAAATAAAGGAAATGTATTGGTTTCCATGATACGAAGTTCTGGGATAGGCATTCCCTCAAGGGTGCTAAATACAGGGGCTCAAAGGAGTTTATCAGGATTCCATTTCTCTTCTCCTAAATTATACTTCCTGTGTTGACTCCATCTCAGAAAGACTCTCCCTTGGAGTCCCAGTTCTGGGGCTAAATATTTCCAGTTCAAGTCAACATGCCCAGCAAAACTCCTAAGATCAATTCTGATTGGTCTGCCTTGAATCATGTGCTCAAAATGATCCATTTGCATGTCAGGAGAACACTAAGCACTTGATCAACTCAGGTCATGTGCTCTGTCCTAGACTCTCTGGGAGCCCTACCCAGACCAAATGGAATGAAAATTAGGAAAAGACAGTCCCAAATAAAAATCCAAGCTGCTGTCAAGAAAGGGAGTTAAAGGGACTTCCCTGGCAGTCCAATGGTTAAGACCCTGCACTCCCAGGGCAGGGCATGGGTTTGATCCCCAGTCGGGGAATTAGATCCCACCAGCCAAAACAAAGAAAAAAGAAAAAGAAGGGGAGTTAAGCAACAACTGCTGAATACAGACATGTATTCCTTATATAAGGGGAAAATGCAACTCAATTTTTTTTTTTTTTCAAACGCAGTGCCACTTCTCTTTCCCATTAACTCTGAGTCCTTTCTCTTTTCTCAGCAGTAACATTTGTTAATCTCTTAACATCTTCACAGGATGGAACCATTCAGTTTGCCAATGGCAAATGTATTGCTCATATACTTTATATGTGATATTTCTTGTGAATATTTAGAATGAGTGCCAAGGTAAAAATCATGTTTCCTGTTAGAATTGAAGGTAAAATTAAAGTTTGTTGTTGTCAACACTTGACTCTATGCCTTTTTCTCCAATTGTTACATCAGGCCACTTACATAAAGTGATTCTGTTATGTTGCATTGTTGTTTTGAAGTATCATTAGAGAGACAGGGAGAGACAAGGAGAGGGAGAATGATGCCAGGCTATTGGTTTCATCTCACTTAATAGTACTATGCCTTATTCAGTAACCTCAGCAACGTTTGCCAATTTGGTAACATAACTTCCACTAGATTGAATTTGGAAATTATTTTAAATATACTCTTCTAATTTATTCATTGCCCATTTTTCAGTAGCAGTATTTTTTGAAATGCAAGGCACACTTTTCTTTGCAAGCCTTTTTTCACTTACCTAAGTGAATGATTTTGGTGGGCACAATTTTACTCTGCCTCATGAAGACAATTTATTTTTGAAAAACCACTTGTTACGTGAATTCTCATAAGTAAAAAACAGAATAACCATTAACTTTTATGAACACCGATTTATGCTAAGACAATGCCAAAGCCTATTAAAATCAGTTCAATTACTTCAACAGTCACATTAGTTAAACAACCTAATAAGGCCTTTTTGCTTCATTAATTTACCAAATTATGGTTGTTCACCTGTTCTCATTAAGTTCTTGCAGAGCTATTATGTAATATATCCTTAAGATTATTCTTGCAAACAAAACATATTGGATACTCACTATTTAAATAGTTTAGTCTTTACTACAAAAAATAATAATGTCCAAAAAATTACTGAAAATAAGGGCAAATTATTTCACACTTACCAAATAATTTGACATCCTTAAAGCATGAGATTATCATTGCTGTAAACTACAAAACACTAGGCCATTGGGAGAACTTAATGCATCACTCCATCAATGAGAGTGAACAAGGTGCTTCTCGTCCGGCAAAGTTCAGCTGCCCATGTGACATCTGAAATCCAAATCTGTGCTTATAAGCGCAAAGAGATGCTCTGTGAGCTAAAGCTTTGAAAACAATAAAATTCATGCCACTTGATTCCATGCTACCAACCCAATACCTCAGGGCAATTTTAGATTGCTTACATGACAATCACACCAAGCTATGAGCATTATCAATATCTTTTGAAATAGTTTTTTTTTTAATGTTTCATTTGCCTGAACTAGTGGAAGATATTTGTTTTCAGTCACTCAACAAAGTATCTCTATTTCCCGCCCCATTGTTTAATCAGTGAACACACATTAACAACACATCATCAGAATCATTACTCTGTCTGGGAAACCTGCTGAATTTGAACGCCTGTGAGGGCAGCTGCCACGAGCACCCACCTTCACTGGAGCCGTGACAGCAAACCACCTGTTACCTCATCTATACCTTCCAGTCCCTTTCTTCGCAACTGCCAGTGAGCTGTTACTCCTCTGCCCAGCTTTATTGCTAAGGACGCTATCCTGAGAAAACACAGCCCAAGGACAAAGAACAGCTCTAAAACTGTAGTATCACCAACAACACTTGGATCTTTTCTCCCTTTTAAAAGAAAGTACAGAATAGGAAATGAGCTTTAGCCTTTACTTTTACCTTGTCTTGAGAGAAGTTCAATAAAGAGCTGAAAATGAAGCATGCTTTAGCGTTTAAAGGTATTGATGAAATGGGAGGGAGGGTGTTCTTCAAACACTGTAGAAGCCTCTTCAGCCATACTGATAATATTTTAAAGAAATGGCCCATAATAGCATTAAGCATTCCATGTTTTGTTCAGCCCATCTACAGCGCGTCAACAGGCTTTTTGTAAAATTGTGTGAACAAAATACTTTGAGCTGAGATCTGTAGCCTTAGCCTTCGCAAGATGATATCTACAGGTTGTCATGGTAACTTACAGGGCACCATCTTTAAAAACATTAAATTCTGAGGAAAAATACACACAGAGAAATTTCCGCCCTAAAAGCTATTCCCTCAGACAAATTGTCTATTAGCCTGCATATCTCTGTTCTTTTAAAGCTTTGCTTTGATTTTTATTTTCATTCCACTGTTCAATGAATACAGAACTCCGAAACAAGTGAAAAAAAAAAAAAGAGTTTGAAGTCTTTTGCTATAGATTTTTCATGATAAGTTCTACATTAGTTTTAAACTGAATAAGCACCGGTCCCACCACCCCACATTTTTTCCTTTCAATTGATTTTTTTATGTGCATTTTCCCCTTTTATCAATAGACACAATTTTTGTTTTTTTCCTCTTAATATTGCCCTGTAGCCAATATTAAAGTGAGGGATTTCTCCCTTACTTTGAAATTTCAAGCTCGAGATGCCAATCCATTTGTCAATAGTTTGGAGACATAGTGACTTCCCCTCTCTCCTATAGCACTTATTTTTGTGTGCCAGTCATGTAGGATTTAGCAGGTTTGACCTTGAATCTTTAGTTACCTTCACATTAGCATTTGCTAACCCTCCAGCTGGATTATAAGCTATTAGAAGACAGGGAGGGTACTATAAGCTCTTTGCATCTCTGGAGTTAGAAGCACTACACACAGGGGCATAGTAAATATTCTATGACTCAGAACCCAACTTTAAGGATAATGGCACTAAAAGGACTTCAGGGATCATCACATCTACCCCCTTCTTTTCATAAATTAGGAGAGTGAAACAAAGAGAGGTAAATATTTTAGCCCAGTGTTATGTCTAGTTTGAAGTATTATTTTGAGGTCAGCAAAGAGGGTTCTAATTCCCATGCTGCCAGTATGGGGAAAGCAGAAGGGAAGAAAACTAAGATTCTTTATTCACAAAACAGAACAGCTAATAGCCATTCCTGGTTTACATACCTCATTAGGTTGTTGTTTTGAGGTTGCCATTCGATAATCCTCTCTAGCAGAGGGAATGTGTTAAGCATTGTTCAAATACGAAGCATCATCAAGAGAAGGGTAAAGCTCATGAGCTCAAATAAAGCTTACGAGGAAAGATGAATGGAAAAAGTAACGAAAATAATTGCTGGTAAATTGAGCATTGTCTCGTTCTTAATTCACAGGCAATTTCACACCATAAAAGTGACTGCATTTGGAAAACTAATAGTAGGGAAAATTCTAATCCATGGGCTTAAGAGAGAAATTGGGATGAAAAAATAACCAGCATAAGGGAATGGGCTAATCAGAAATCTAGAATAGACAAAGAAATATAGGGCAGATTCTCCTTCTTCTCTGAATTTCTTTGCAGTTAATCCTTGATGGAAGCTGTACCTGGGAGAATCCCATGTGTGTTTATGTGCCAGGAAGATTCTTGTTTTCTATATTAGTTCATTTGTATCTGTTCCAGAAACAATGGAAGGTAATGATTAAAGGGAGGGCCACACAGGTAATTAGGGAAGGACCTAATAAAAACATGTAGAGATTACAATGGTATGTGCATGTGATTTAAATTCCTAGTATATTGATTAAAAGGAAAGTTGACCAGTAATAATTTACAGGTACGTAAGGCCCTTACAACTTACATTTCTCAATGAATATCCTCCACAAGTCTCAGAGGTTAGAAGAACAGATGTTCTCCTTCCTACTTATTGATGAGGCTTAGTGTAGTTAAGTGATTTATACAAGGTCACCCACTAGGAAGTTCTGACACCAAATCCAAACCTTAAATATTTTAGAGAAAGATCATGTTTTGCGTCTCCATTACTTTTGTGGGGCCCCTTCTAGACTATGTCAGTGCCTAAAGATTGCTTCATGAAGACTGGGCAGGTGTGAAAAACAGAGATAAAATAGCTGTTTCATAATCAGTCAATAGGTGTGGGAAAGAGATCATACCTGACTAGTTAGAACTTGTACAAAGAAGACTGGACTAAAGGAGAAATGACTGTTACATCGAAGCCAAACAGTTTTAGTAGCCATTTTAATACTAATTTTACAAGAGCAATGGCCTCATCGACAAAGAGTGGGATATTTTAGGTAGTGGGCAGAAAGCTTAGGATTCAGTGGGGTTTCCTGGGTGGGGTTGGCAGGCTCAGAGTTTGAATCTGGAAAAAGGAGTTTTAATCAGGTCTAATCAGTGTGATCAGAAGACAAGTCCTCTTCATGTATTCATCCATTCTCCTGGGCTGACCTTGAAGTTTACAGTGCAGAGAACACTGGGTGCCTGTCCCTTTTGCAGGTTAATCTTTCTCTACTTATGTGAAGTGTCAGATGCTCCAAACTTTGGACTGTCCTTCTTCTCACTCTATGTTCTCCCTCCTGGAAATCTGACCCATACCCTGTCAGCAGTTATACATATATAAACAAGTAACCCCCAAATTTATACTTATAGGCTACATCCCTCCTCACAAAGTCAGACCCATGAAACAAACTGCCTACTTGAACTTTCCACGTACATGCCTCAAAGGAATCTCAATCATATTATGTCCAAAATCAGTTGTGTGGTCTTCACCGTAAGGCCTGATCCTCTTCCAGTGTTCCCTGTCTCAATGAATGGCACCCCCCTCCTTCCACATGTACAAACCAGAGACCCAGAAGTCACCCTTGATGCCTCGTTTTTCCTCACTCCTATATCTGATTCATCACCGAGACCATTCCTCCTCAATCTGCACCACAACCCTTCTGGTCCAAGGTCCAAGTCCATCTCTCACCTGGACTCCCAGCTTTTCACAGTTCTACCTACATCGATTCTCAAAGCCAAATCAGGTCATATGATACCCCAGCTGGAAGTCCTCCTTTCACTGCCCAATGCTCTCTGGAAAAGTGTTTACACTGTTAAACGTGGCTGAAAGAGCCTGCATATTCCCCAACCTTCACATACACGATACCTTCAGCCTCATCTGCTCCATGGTCCACCCCTGTTCTCTCCATTTGCCTCTTCTCAAATGTCCTCCACCTCAGGGACTTTGCACACACTATTTCCTATACCTGGAAAGTATTCTTTCCCTTCCTTGTCTACTCAACACCTAGTCATCCTTCAGATCTCAATGAAGCCCTCCCTCACCGCCCAAGCTAGATCAAACCCATTTATTACAGGCTCTCTTAACACTATGTAGCTATTTTTCAATTGCAATTACATATTTATTTGTATTTTCATTACATCAATATCTGTCTCCCCATCTAGCTGATAAGCTACATGACAGCAGAGCTTATGTCTTTTTAGCTCACCATTCTCTATTTAGCACGTGTCCAGTAGTGCTTAATAAATATTTTTTTAATATCTAACTGACTGCCTGATCAACCAACCAACTGAATGAATGTATGAATGAATAAATGAATGTCATGGATGTATTCGGTTTCTGTAACTTGCTAGATTCCTAAAATATTAGAATCTTTATATGGAGGCAAGTCTTGACCCCGGGTTTGCCTTAAATCTTGCCTTCTCCATGAGACCTACCCAATCATAGTATTTAAAGCTGTGATCTGTTAGCATGCCACCCGCCAGCACTTCCTAAGTCCTATGCCTAGCTCTATTTTTTCTTTTCTCTGTAGCATTTATCACCTTATAACACACTACATAATTTTGCTTATTTATAATTGTTCTGTGTTTTCTTAGATTCTATATTTGTCTATTTGGCATCCATTCACCATAGGGTCAATTATATTAATTATATTTTCTTATTTTCCGTATTCTTGTGGATCTGGCATTTGTGGCCTCACTGACTGGAGAGAGATTGCCAGGTTTAGCTAATTCTTAGAGATAATCAAGTCCTCGCCCAGGAGCATGTCTTCCATATGCAAACTAATCAACCCAGGGTTGGGTACCAGACAATGAGGGAAAGCCCCAAACCCCAAAGCCTGCTGGAATTATTCAAACTAACCAACTCTAAACTGCTTACCTTGCCCTGCCTTGCCTTTCCCACAATAAAGGCTCTGTCTGGGCTTTCCCCTCACTCCGTTTCTGTCTGTCTCCTGAATGACACTGGTGCTCCCCATGTGGCCCTGTGTGGCATGGTGTGGCCCCTCCGCTCAGGAAATGTGAGTTACCGAAATCTTCTTTCAATGGCATTAGCTTCTCCATGTCATCACTCAGTCACTTCCATAAATTAAAATCGCACAGTTACAATGCGACAATTATGTTATTATATATCATCTGGTACCCACCCTCCCCGATGGAAAGCAGACTTAATAAAGTCATGGACCTATGTATGTTTTGTTCCTGTTTTTGGTGCCTAGAGCAGTGTCTGGCATATGGTAGAACTTCAATAAATATATGTTGAATGAATGAATGAGTGATTGAATAGATGCTTCTGGTCCCACTTATAACACAATATTATTCCAGGCTTTGAGCTTCCCTGGCACAAAAATTGCATCTTACTCCCTTTTATATCACTAGGCTCTCTCTCAGTATTTGGTTAAAAGCTCAGTGACTGGTGTGATTCGTGTAAACTAGCCCACTGCGTCGTGCTTAAGTTTTGCTGATCCCCAGAGCTCTCAAGTTCTGAGGCCACCAATGGTTCCTCTTCTCAGTGGCAAGGCATCCTCTTTCTTGCATCCTTTAAGGGGCTTCCTTCCCAACCACAAAGTGTATGATCTGTGACTGAGAGAGGTGAGGATGTGGTTCCAGCACCCTGCCCTGCCCCTAACCCTGGGTGCCCTTAAACAAGGGAATTAATCATTATGGAAGGCATCCAATACTATCTTTCTGAGTACACAAGTGTAGGAAAGGCAAATACAGAATTTAATGCCTTCAATACAGACTACTTTAGTACCCAACTAGTTGACTGCTCAAGATCTCTATGAGTTTTATGAGTTCACAGTCCCTCTTATGATTGCCAAACATGACTGCAATTTTTTCAGTCTCACTGCACTTCCCAGCTCTCCTTCTAAACAATAAGGCACAATTCAGCGCTACCTTTACCTTTGAGGTTTGTTGACATATGTCAAGCTGTGCAACACTTAATTGTTTAGATTTCATTGATTCTAATTCTTTTACAGTTGCTATATTCTTAAAACATGTTTGAAGCCCAACTCTTGTAAGTTCACTGCACAAATGTAGTCTTGGAATTCTGGCATTCTCTCCATGTCTAGGAAGATTTTGCTCTGATGAAAATAGCTGATATTATTGAGCACTACATTCCTTATCTTATTTAATCCTTATAATAGGTAAGTCTGATTTTATAAATGAGGAAAAAAAGGTCCAGAGCAGTTAAGTCATTTGTCCTAGGTCACACAGCCACTAACCCTGTACCCACATTACCCCTGTGGGTTGACTGAACTCAACTTAATTCTTACTCAAATCCATTCTCTTTCCTAATTGTATATTTCACAAACACATTATGTTTATGACACATACTAAACTCTCTTGAGCCACATATTGTTGGTTAGTGAGTATAATCATCCTTATTAAAAATCAGAAGACAGATGCATGCAGAGGCTACAGTGACATTGGGGAAGCTGATGGCAAGAGGAAGGTTAAAACTCATGGCCTTGGGCTTACCTGGTGGCGCGGTGGTTGAGAATCTGCCTGCCAATGCAGGGGACACGGGTTCGAGACCTGGTCTGGGAAGATCCCACATGCCGCGGAGCAACTAGGCCCGTGAGCCACAACTACTGAGCCTGCGCGTCTGGAGCCTGTGCTCCGCAACAAGAGAGGCCACGACAGTGAGAGGCCCACGCACTGCGATGAAGAGTGGCCCCCGCTCGCCGCAACTAGAGAAAGCCCTCGCACAGAAACGAAGACCCAACACGCCTCTAAATAAATAAATAAATAAATAGATTTATAAACAAAACAAAAAAAAAACTCATGGCCTTAGTATCCTGTTATTTTTATAAGTCCTTTGAGACTTCATATGTTCTATTTAATTTTTTAATTTCATGGAGGTGTTCAGGGCTGAAGGCAGACTCAGATTTCGCTCCTGGATAAAGGCAGTAGCTCAGATGGCAAATTACTTTCTAGACATTTTAGAGCAGGTAGCAGCAGGCATGCTTGAGGATTCTAAATTTTGCCCATTAGTATGCCGAAATACCATCAGCTGCCTAAGTCATTTTCTAATAAACCAGGTCTTCATTACGTCCCAATTGCCCAAAGTGTGCTTGCCTTGTCAGACACCGATTTTTAAAAGCAGTGCAGTCTTGAGTCTTGAGCCACTTTAGCTAACATGGATTTCTCCCTCCTATTCATTTGCAGTCCTACTCTCTGGTGCTCTATCTCTTTTTTCAATATATTTGAAAAAGCTTTTATTCCCTTTAATCCCTTCAGCTCTTTCTAGCACAGTCAGCAATTTTGCCGACCTTATCTCTTTCCTCTTGGCTCCAACAGTTTGTTGTTTGCGCTTCCGCAGTTTATTGGCAGCATATTTTTTGACAAGCCATCTTGAAATCTAACTGAATGTTTCTTGTTTTAAAATTTCTTTTTCAGAGGAACACTAGCTGGCTGGATCTCCACCACGGTCCTTTTCATTAACCTTCTACCTGCACTCATACTATAATATAAAATAAACATTCAAAATGTGCAAATTAATATATGTTGAATTAAATTAATTACAAGAAAATATTTTGAGAATATAGTAACACGTGGGGGAAAATGTTCTGCCACCAGAAGGTAATTCCTTAGACGTCAGTTCAAAGAAAGTATCATCACAATTTTCTAATAACTTTCCCGGGGCACACATATTTTACTTTAACTTCTAGTAAATTTCCTAAGTGTACAGGAATAAAAATATTATCAGAAAGTCAAAAATAAAAGAGAGAAAATATTTTGATATTCTGATATATCATCCTGATTCAAGCAAAGCAGAAAAGAAATAATTTTCTATTTGAATATCAAATTGAGTGTAAACGTAAACAATCGATATTTCCAAAACTGATGGTCATTAATAGTTAAGATAATATTATCTTTAAGAAATGCATTAGAGTTCTATTTTTTCATTCTTCGACTTAATTGTGATGCACCCCAGATTTAACAGCCTTTTTAAAACTGAACGCAAGCCCCTATGTTTGATACCATAACCATTTATTTAGCTTAAATACGTTTTGTTATCTCCCAGGATAGTCTGACTACATTATAAATAAGAAGTGAAGGACTAAAAAAATGGGAGAATCAAACTTCATTATTTTTGTTTTGGTGTCTACTACTTACTCTATTAATAAATATTTGGAGCCATTTTAAATATGAGTGCACCTGTTGCTGGTTAATCCAGAATAAAGGTACATAAAAATGAACCTGTAAAATCAGAATTTCCCTTTATTTTAATGTGTTTATTTAATAAACCTACTACATGGAAAATACGCTTCATCCAGTGGAGATATAAACATTTTGCTTAGCTATTGCCAGAGGAATCTTTTAGAGCTAAATTGGGTTTTATTACTCTGCTCAAATATCCCCATGGTTTTACATCTCATTAGAGGGGGAAATCAAAGATGAAGAATCTGAGGCTTGTAGAAACTGACCTTAGACTGAACATTAAAGCTAGAAATGAAAACCTGCAATGGTTCCCTTCCACCCAGATGTTCTTCCCATGCTCTACAAGGCCTGCATGATTCGGCTCCCTCCTGGACTTCCACTTCTACCCTCCCACCCCTGATTCTCTTTCAGTCACAGTGGGCCATTCTATCCTTCCTCAAAAACACCAGGCAGGCTCCTGCCTCAGGACTTCTATAATTCTTTTTGTCTTTGTTGGATGCTGTTTCCCCAGATTCCACATGTTCCACACCACATGGCTCAACCTTCTCTCTCTCTCAAGTATCAGGAAGATCCGCCCTGAAAATCCAGCATAAAATCATGTTCCCCACCCCACTGCCCCCTAGCCACTTTACTTGCTTTATTTTCCCACATTGCATTTATCATCACCTCATATAGTACATCTATATATATATGTGTGTGTGTTGACTTGTTCCCTGTCTATAACTTAAAGGTAAGCTCAGTGAGAACTTGACTGCCATGCTTGCCATTGTATCCTGAGAACCTAGAAGGGCCCCAGGCATATAAGAGGCATCCAGGAAATACTTACTGAACTAGTGAATGATGTTGTCCTCCCTGATCTCTGGAGTCAAATAAATTGTGAAGACATAGACATACAAGTAAAACAAGCATTTGACCAAATGAAGGGGAATGACAGAGACAAGTGTTGAACTTGTGCTCAACATGAAATTAGACAACTTTAAAGGCTGAAATTGAAATGCAGAAAGTGTCAGGAGTGTGGCTTATATTAGATTCCTACCTGAAAAATGGGGTCAGGAAAGGAGGCCAGATGCATGAGCCATCTAAAAATCTCTTGCCATCGAATGGTAAAGATGCTTTCAGCAGCACTCACTGCCGTCTGAGACAACCATAATTTCAAGCATGTTAGACATTTGCACTCGGAAATCCAGAAGGGCCTGAATGGATTTATGCCAATCAGAAGACATCCATCTTTAAGATATTATAACTGAAGCAGAATTTTCTAGGCATCCTGCTAAGACAAATTTTCAGAGCAGCCTTTATAGACCCCTAAAAAGTCTATGTGTGGGAAGGACTAGGACTTGGCTATGCCTCTGGTGCTCTGGTTCCCAGGGCGAAAAGGAACAGCCAGAAATGCCATTGGCCCATTCAGCCTCTTTGTGCGGAATTAGAAAAAAGGCATCCCTTCCTCCTGGGGTTGATGAAGGCCTGTGCCCAGGTAATGTGTCCCTTGCCCAGTCCTCCTTACCCAGGGGGCCATTGTTTGTGGTGGCTGTGAGAGTAGCAGGATGCTTTGCGACAAACTGAGCTGCCTTCTGGCACTCAAGATTTTTACCCCAGGAGCCTTCCATGGCCTCCAGGGCTCCAGCTTTCTGAGTTCCCCAGCTGAAGTAAAGGACTCTAAAAGCAGCAAGGTCCTTCAACTTCCAGGTGAACATTTTGTCATGGCACCTAGTGTGTGGGATCTTCACTTCCACTTTGTGCTGCCCCCACCTGTCTCCTGGCTCTTCACACATCTATCAGGAGGTCTCTGGGCAAACCAAGGCCACAGAGCATCGTGGCTAAACACACTATCATGCAGTCAGACAGGCACAGATTCGAGTGCCAGGTTGGCTCATATCATTGTGAAAATCTCTTAATTTCCATAAAGCTCCATTTCTTCATCTCTAAAATGGGAGTTAGTAAGAATAACTATCTCAGAGGATTGTTTCAACTTTAAATTGTAAAATGTACTTATATAGTGGCTGGCAGATAATGCTTGTTATTATCATTGTCTGTTGGCTATTGTTCTTAGCACTACGTTAGTATATTTGACCATAATTCATACTCAGAGTTGAAATCAAGAAAAAGTCTAAGATTTTTGCTCTGAAAAATGTAATTCCTCACCAGTGCAATATATCCTTAAATTCCAAATATAACATATAACTCTTATAATTGACTTCATAGCATATTATATACATTTAAGTCTTTGCATTTAAAAAATATGTCAATATAGATATAGCAATTTTCTTTTGATTTAGTATTTTCCTGGTACATCTATTTTCCTCCTTTTTTCTAAATTTTCTGAGCCCTTTTGTTATAAGTGAGTGTCTTTAAAGAGCATATCCTAGATTTTTGAAATCCAGCTGTAAAATCTCTATTTTTAATTGCAGATTTAAGCATTAGCACTTATTTAAAACTTGTGATTGAGCTTAATTTCTACCATTTTATTTAGTGCTTTCAATTTACCATATTTTTTTCCTTCTTTTCTGCCTTCTATCAATTATTGTTTGCTTTACTTTTTTTTTTACTCTCTACTAGCTTGAAATTTATATAAGCTATTTGTTAAAGGTTACCTTTAAATTTTTAGTTTACATGCTTGACCTAAAAAAGTCTAAATTTGATCATTATCTCTCTTCCTCTAGAAAAGGAGATATCTTTTCCTCCATCTCACATGCTATTTATGTCAATATTTTAATTCACCTGACCTATTTGTCCCCCAGATTAATCATTATAGACCAATATTTTATACAGTCAGTGCTTATTTACATTTACCCATCTTTACCAACTTCTTGGCTCACGGTTGTTTCTTATCTAGCAAACATTCCTCTGGATTCAATTTTCTCCTTTATGAAGTCCATTTTTTAGTAGTTCTCTCCTGTGCCTCTTGGCATGAAAGCCTAAATCCCTTGTTGCTGAGACCAGCACCATCACCCAGAGTAGCTGCAGCATGAACTCGAGTTTTCAGCTCTGGTTTCCCAATCCATCTTTAATCTTGGCAACTGAGGAATTTCATTTCTCTCTTTAAAAGAATGTTTGTTATATCACATTCTGTATTTCAAGGTATTTATAGCTGGAGTCCATTTGTGATCGAATGTCACCATTCCTATACTGAGTGTACCTTAGGTAGCAGGCTGCATTCTCGTGTCGGAAATGAAACAGTTTTGCCCTCCAGGAGCTTACAATCTAACGGGGATAGTTATGAAACAAATACGTGTAATAAAGTATTTTAGGTCTTATAGATGATATAACTATCAGATCCCACACCATACTGAGCCGCTTAAGAATAAATACATTGTCTTAGTTGTCTTTCCAACCTTAGTATCTAGGGAAGTACTAGCAGATAGAAGTTGCTTAATAAATGCCTGTTGCCTGAATATATGAATGAACTATAGAGACCAACAAATATTTTCACTGTTGCTTATTCCCACTTTTTAATTGATGAAAAGTAAGATGTTTATTCTTTTCTAATTACAAATAGAATTTTTATAAAGATTTAATCTTAAAGATGTTTAATTTTTATTGTACTACTAAAAATAGTTCATAATTAAGCCCTAATTCTGTGTCAGGCGTTGTTCTCAGAACTTTCCAAGAATTACCTTATTTGAAACTCAAGATAACCCTAAAAGGTGGGACTTCTGTGGCGAAGCCTGGGTTGCACATTTGAAGCTCTATTAAGGCCTAATTTAAATTAGTCTGACTCTAGCTTCTGTGCTTTCGTACCATGTATGCGTGCATTTGTCGAACTATGGGTTCAGTAGTAATTTCCTATTAGAGATTATCCTTTGTTTTTACAGCTACAGTCTCTGTTTGCAGAGCTTTAGCCCATTTACAACGTGATTACTGTCTTACTGATTGGTTAATTATCACTGGATTAGAAGACCCCCTTCATTTCCAATGACTCCACACCATGCTGGTTTTACTGTTGCTCTGTTGCTCTGAAAGTGTACCGGTAGGACACACTTTTAATCTGTGACCCATCTCTCATCCGTAGTTCCTTTCTCCTACCACCTTCTAGCTAGGAGTGGCACAGTTAATACTACCATCAGCAACCCCAAATACTTACAAATAAACCACTTAATAATAATCTAGAATTTTAGAATTTAGCCAGGAACCAAAATTTAGTATATTGCTTGGTAGCATTTGCCCTTAAGAATTGGGCCAGTATTAGCTCAAATATTTTCCTGTCACCTTTGCTATTCTCTGTGAGTTCTCAAAAAATTATTGATAGTAGTTGTGGAATTATATCTGAAATTATTTCAGCACCCTAATATATCATTTTACAGTAGTCCCAAATATTGAAATTATTATAAGATTCTAGATGTTTTTTTACTGTCTTGGCCTTATATGCCCTTTATTGACAATGTTCTGCCTTTTCCAGTTTGAATTTTGTCTCATTGGCAGAGAAAATGTAAACAAATGAGAGTTGAACAGTTCCACAAAGGCATGACTTACATTTGCCATCCTTGGACTAATCGTATTTCATAGTCCCTCGACACACATTTACCCAGCACACACTATTTTCCAGGCACTCTTCTAGGGGCCATGGATAGAGTTGTAGGCAAAATGGACAAAAATTCCAGATTTCATAGTACCTGCAATGGGGTGTTACGTGACATGAATGATCTTTTTCTACTCTGAACTCTCTGGCGGCTGTCTTTAGGGGCCCCAGCAAACCTTTCCAGCCTGTTCCTACCTGCTTCCACCTGCTTCATCACTACCACCAGCAGACGGACATATGCAGACATATATGACCCTAAAGACACACCAGATTGCTCAGTATTTCAGGACCCAATCCCGCATTTTCCTGCCTCTGTGCCTTTGCTTTGGGCATCACCTCTACCAAGAAAGGTCTTCAACCTCCAAATCCTACCAATAATTCAAAACTGCTCATAATCTTACTGCCAGGCCATCTTTATTCATCCTGATACAAATACAGGTCTTCATTTCATGCTATCTCAGTATACTTCGGATTATAGTGATAGTACCTTTTATAATCTGTTTTGGATTGGGGTTACTTGTGTATATAGATAGACCCTTCTTAAGTTGTGAGAAATAGTCAGAACCTGGAGTTAACAGATTCTTTTCCCTTTTACGTCTTCGAAATTCACAGTGCCTAAACAGCACTATGCACAGAGTAAGTTTTCAGTAATACTTGGTAACTAGAACAATTATGTCACCTTCTCTGCTGTATAACTTAATTTTTATATATTTATTCAGTTTTTTTATTAATTTACTCAAAAGGTACTTAGTTAGTGCCTACTAGATGCCAATCACTTTCTTAAGAAATTGAGGCTACACAGGTGAGTGAAGCAGACGATAACATTTTTTACCTAGTTTTGGAATTATTTATGTTAGGGCTCCTGAAAAATCACCTGTCTGTAAGGATTGATAAGACACTGGGGCATATTATTAAAGGAAGTGGCAGAGTTTCTTATGGAGATTGTTAAGTGCAGTCGACTTGATGTCTTGAGGTATCTGAATGAATTCTTCCCTGGAGGCCGGGGATGGAGGCTTTTACCTCAGAATGTTCCCTTCAGGTCTTCAGTTTTATGAATTAATATGCATGAGAGCAAACAACCAAGTGAGGCCATTCTCCCCTAACCCTTAGTTATTCATTCAAACAATGAAGCCAGTGAAAGGTTTCTATAAAAATCATTAGCTGTGGGAATTATAGTAGATTTAACATGTTCATCAGCCCTTCAGACCTCATCTAAAGTAACCTATTTTTCCAGGAGCTGAAAGAGTTTAACAACCTAGAAAGGTCAGTTCTCTGAAAAGGATCTCAACAATATGTGGATTGCTTGCATTTTGTGAGAAGGGAAGATACAAGCTAATTTTGTAAGGGAAAAAAAATTCCTTGAATAGCAGAAAAAAATTAGCCTTTTATCTCCCACAGAATAGTACTTTGAGAATGTCAGAAGGCTTGACCAAAATGTAAGTGTCTGAAACAGACCATAGGAAAGCCTGGGATTATAAAGGGGCCACCCCTAAAAAAGATAGGAAAATATGAAGATATCCTTCATCCATCAGTAGCCAAGTTCATAACCCTCTGTTGTCTCTCCTCTCCTCCCCACCACCTCCGCTCACTTGCCACCTCCAAACCCTATGCAGGGTACCCAGAACACGGCCCCCAGAGAGATCCTTTCTTAAATTGACCTGACCACTTGCAGAAATTTCACCATTCATACTTCTGTACTCTCTCGAAACCCCTAACACTATTTTTCCAACTGGATGACTTCAAATGGCCTTTATTTCGGCTGTGCTGAAGTCAGAGGAATTAGCTGCTTCTGACCACTGCTTTATGCTAGTGAGATGCCTACGTGAAAGGCTGAAGAAAATTATCTTTCCGTCATTGTTACTCAGAGGCTCCTGGAAGTCAGTCCTGACCGGGAAAAGAGAATCAAGAGTGAGTAATAAAACTGTGTTTATCACCGAGCATCTGAAGGGTGAACAGCACAACTGGGGATGCTTTGACATTCCCAGGATTGCAGGAAGACTGGCTTCTCCCCAGAATGCTTAAGGATCTGTCCCTGGTCCATCTCAGACTATAAGATGTAGAAATACCTCTCCACCTCCGCATCAAGCACAGACTGCCCTCCTCCCGGAAAATGAAGCAGCTGGAAGGTGAACACTATCCTAGAACAAAATATTCCACTCGATTCTCTGCCTTTATCTGGGCCGTTGGCAGTCAGCCCAGCCATAAAAGAAATGTCACTGGCCTGGGCTGAAGCAAGGAATTCCGTCAAAAAGGATTACAGGTGGAAGGAGCTATGGGGGAGAGATTGCACTGAGGGCTTTTGGCTGGAGGAGGGACTAGGCCTATTCTGAAATGAGAGCAGCTGCCACCCACAGAAGCCCTCAGGCATTCATCTATTTTAATAGGACTTCAGTGGAGGCTTGTCCTGGTGTGGGGTTGGTTTATCATTTATGATAACTCATTCTTCACCATAAATTTGAACATTTCCTTTCAGATTCATTGACATTTGGGGAGCGTGATTTTACACTCCCTTCACTGAACAAACACATATTGAAGGTTACAGTGTAACAAGCACTAACTACTGCAGGCTTTGAGCTTCAGCCCTGAAAACAGAAAGACAGGGCCTGTCACACATGGGCTTTGCATTCTGTTGTGTGGGCTTCTGGGCAAGGGGACATATATCAATAGAATAAACAAAGAAAGATATTAATAGGTCATTTCTTATACCTTTACTGGATAAGAAACTAAGACAGGGCTTTGTGATCAGGTAACTGGAATAAAGATAGATTTTGTTTTTTAGGATGAAGGGTCAGGACTGGTCCTGCTGAAGACATGACCTTTGAACTTGGATGTCAACTATAAGAGCAGCCACCAAAGATATGTGGTCAGGAGACTGTAATGGAGGGGACAAGAAGTAGAATATTTAAAATGGAACTAAAACTTGGAGTTTAAATATGATAAAAAATACAGACTTATGAAAATGGATAGAAAAGAAAAGCTTGACATTTCATAAAAGTAGCCAGTCAAAGGAGGTAAGATATACGAGAAATAGGATATTACAAATCTAAAATTTTACAGATATTTTCTATATAATATATATATCACATATATAGCTCATATTATATATATCTCAAAGTATAATACATTTTACCAAAAAGTATTTGTATAATTTTTAAAACTAAAATAGATTTTGGTTCATAGTTCACTTCCTTTAACATTTTCAAATTAAAGATGTCATAACAATGAAGAGAGACTAGTCACCAAATTAAAAGACCTGAGATGATCTTGCCTATGCCAGGATACTGCCTATAAGAGCTAACTCCCAGAAGTCAGCAGATATTTACCAAGTCACAAGAACAAATACCATTGTCCTTAAGGAGTTCAAATTTTGTTGAAATGTCTGTTATATCATAAAAAGATATCATTAAAGGCAAGACGTAATGGCTACAAGTGAGGTATAAACAAAGTATCCGGAAAGCATCAGGATATAGTGATTCATTCCAAAGGAACTGACAAAGGCAAACAGAAAAATATTTAATTTTTAATTCAAAGTCCATGGCAAATGATCTCTGAGAACTGCCCAACTTTTGTTATGGTAAGACATTAGCAGAGCTGAAAATAATGTCAGTAGGAATGAGCTGAAGTCCAATTCCTCCAGGTTTTACTTGGGGAGAAAAGAATATCTGAACTGAAAGAGATGCTGTTAAACCATGAAGGACACAAGAAAGGTAGACTGGGTGTTTTGAAGACAATTTTCTTGAACTTGACTCTGAGGTGTGGTGCCTATCTGCTTTACACCCAGCTGTGGACAGCAGGCACCCTGGATTTGGGCATCGGGCAGTGCTTATTTAACCTAAGGCACGCCTAGACCAAGATAGATATCTTTAGGGAAAAACATCGTTTCTTTTGCCCACCTTAAGATACCACAGTCAAAACACTGTGCAGGGAACACCTGATCCTCACATAGAGTGAGCGAAAGCGAGAGAGCGAGAGAGCGAGAGAGAGAGCAAAAGAGAGAGAGCGAGAAGACACAGCACCTCCCAAGAGTGCTCTGCAGAGCTGTGGTCCCTGCACGAGAAAGATTTATACGAGTAAAGGAGAGACAGATGGCCTGCAATATCTTTATTTTGGTCATTCGCAACATCAGCAGAGAAAAGGTACCGAGGAGATCTGCAGAATTTTGGTCAACCTGGTGTTTTGCAAACTTATCTGGACTCAGTCCTGTTTTTGCAATGGCTGTGGTGGACACTGCTCTTGATCACCAGTACCCAGTTCTCCTCTCCTTCCCAGGCACCCAGGAAGATCACGCTTCCCGCCTGGCCTTGCGGTCAGGCAGGGTCACAGTCCTGGCCAATGGGGCTGTGAGCAGAAGTGGCACAGGAGGAGGTCTGAGCTCTCTGTGAGCTAAACTTCCCTCTCCATGGAGAGACTGGAGTCCATATAATGGAGCCACGAGATCAAAGCACCCTGTATTACTGAATCACCCATGGAGGACAAGCACCTGGAGAGAGACCCCGTCTGCAGTGAACTTTACATGAGTGATAAGTAAACTTTATGGTTAAGCCACAGAAATGAGAAGTGAACTTTGTTATGAGCCCTGAAAAATGGGGATTTGTTTGTTATTACAAGTATAGCTTAGCTTATCCTGATTAATACAGGCACTAAAAGACTCAGTGAAATAATACATTTTTGAGAATAATTTATTAAGGAAAATAATATAATTTTGAAGACTATTATATGTCCTCAGTGCAAAAATATCTGATTCCATGAAAAATGAACAGTAAATCATAAAGAGAAACACTACATATAACAGGATAAGGAAAATATGTATATATAATATATATAACAAGATAAGAAATAAGAAAGGATTCTAATATCATTTAAGTTTGGATGCTAGAAAAACAATCCAAGACGTTCTCCCATAAAGCAAGAGAAAAGGCAAATAAATGAATGGAATGAGAGAGAATATGGTAAATGTAGAAATCAAAGAAGATAGAAAAAATAAACAGTAATCAGAGACATAACTGAAGAAAATGTTTCTCAGTTGAAATTTTTAAAATTAGATGGGCAGATTGAAAGAATTTGCCAATTGATGATGCATTTAGATTTATCTTGTGACATTCTAAATGAAAGGATAAAAGAAAAATACCACGAGATGTTGACCTGTCTCCAAATCGTGCTTTGGCTAGTGATGAGGCATCATGAAGTTTACTACTGAAAGGGCTGAAAATTTATCGGAAAGAGCACTTTTCAGTTAACTCATATGTGGTGCTCCCTCTAGCCTGATAACTAGCAGAACAGCTTCCACCCAAAATCTCTTGCCTCTCAATTGATTTGCCAGAGACTCAATGATGAGGTAGAAAATCTGACATATGTACCAACAGAAATACAGTTCCTTCTTCCCCTACCCCCTTTCCACCGCCAACTCCCTCCCTGGAACTTCCCCCTTCTACCTAAATGTCCCTCTCTTCTTTGTTATAAGATATCTGTCCTTAGTTTTATAATTACTTTATTGTGTACCATTATTTCTCATTATGTAACATCTCTTTCTCATTATAATCAATATGATCATCCAGCAGATTTATCTTGCAAGAACTGTTCTAGGTGCTCAGCTTTCGCCTTGGGACACTTGGCTAGTCTATCATTGTACAACTTAGTATGGGGGCTTCTTCTACCTGGTTATTATGTGTGACCCTCAGTCTCCATCAGTCCTTCCTTCCTTTTCATAGTATAAGTTTCTACACTTTTCTGTAACCCTGGTTTATTCCCAGTGCCTTATACCCATCCTCCGTTATTTGTGCTAGAAGAGAAAATAGTTATCTACACTGTATAGTAACGTTTATACTTAAGAGATAAAACAGAACCGCCATACGCATTGACAAAAGTATGCAAACAGTAAAAAGTTAGGTGGGCCTCAGAGGTCTCATCTGCTACATGAAAGGACGGATGAAGACAGAGCAATACATATAAAACCATGGTGAGGACAACGTCAGGAGCCAAGAATCTTGCGCTCAGCCAAATTGTTGTTCGTGTATAAAAACAGTCTCTGTCACACAACTTCCTTAGAAAAACTTCTTAATGTAATTCATTAGACCAAAAAACAAACAAAAATTTAAGAATCTCCAAATGGGGAATGTCATGTAACCTATGAACTAGTTAAACAGAGTTAAATCTCAATAACTTTGGAAATGTGGTTACATGTTGTAAAGCAAAATGTAAACATAAAACATTCTTCCCAAGGAAGAAACATGGTACAAAATGTAATCTTTGGTCCTACACCCTAGATGAGGTTAGCAAAGACTGGGAGTTCCTGGGGTGCAGACAGAATGACAGGCCATAAACTCCTCACTTTATCCATGGGGAGCCAAGAGATACCATTTCATTTTTGAACCTTCATAATCAGAAAAACTTAGGGGTGCATTCTTGGATCTTGTCTATTTCTTTTGCTCATTAGTAATAAGATCTGACACACTGACTTGTGTATCTAAAGTTATTTTACAAGGAATAAAAATGGTATGTAAAGGAATTTTGATTTAAAGCCAAATTCTTCTGACTTCTGGGTATTTTCAGTCTCATCCAAATCTTCTTGGTGACCCCATCCCTGTCTTAGAACTAATTCTCCATCCAGAATCGTCCAGCTTCAAGTATGTGCCCACAGAATCAGCCTCCCTCTGCACATTTTTTCTTCATTAACCTGAGAAAACAACTTTTCTGCCTACACAGCCCTACCGCTGCCCTAAGCTTCTCAGTTGACAATCTTCCCCATATAGTTTGCATTAACAGGTTGTCTACCAGTCCTTCTAGAATACAAGGCACACAGCACCCAGCAAAACTGCCCATTTCTCCCAGGCACTTAATCCAGAGCAGTAATAAGCAATATTCCACTCACCTGTTTCTGCACCTGTTTTCCATTTCGCCCCAGTTGCTCTGATAGCTAGTTCCCGATGTAACACATCCATAAAAGGGATCCTTCCAACAGTTAACGCTCCCCACTCCGTCTCCTCACACTAATAAAAGCAAAAACCAGAATAATGTTAACAGTGAACAACAGCAGCCAAAAGAAACCCAAAGTAGCACACTGGCCACATTTTCTACTTGGATTAAGGTGTCTGTTTGCCTAGACCACTGTTTCTTTCAGGCCTAACGCCTGAGGTATGCTCTGATCTGCCAAGCTGCCTTAGTGCTTAGTGAGGAGCCACAGCCAACCAATAATTTTTAATAGCTTGTCCTCTATTGATTTCAACCCACACACTAAAGCGCCTAATAAAAGTTTTAAAAGGATAGGTGAAGGGACATAAGGACAACAGAAAGTTAATAGTCTTGTCCACCTCCATTTGAAGAGACAGAGGATTATTTCAACTTATAGGCAGAGTTTGTATAATAAGACAGTTGCTGACTGCACCGTCTTTCAGCAATGGTTTGTTCTTTTGATGAGCTTAAAAATATGTAAAATATAATCAGTGGAAAAAAAATCAGCAAGCTCATATCAGTAATTTCTGATGAGGTGTAGATGGGTGGGTTGGTTTACAAATCTGAAACCCTTGTGGGCACAGTAATGAAACTGAAAAAGAAGAAAAAATTCCCAACAAGTTAATGGCACTTCTAATGTTGACAAACACACATCCCTCCCACACTTCGCTACACTGCTGCAACAGGTAGAGCAAAGATGGGGCCTAAAGAAGGAGGCATAAATTGCAGTTCCAAGGTCGGGGGGAAGAATAAATGAGGAGGTTGGGATTAACATGTACACACTACTATATATAAAATAGATGATCAACAAGGACCTACTGCATAGCACAGGGACCTCTACTGAATATTCTGTAATAACTTATACGGGAAAAAATCTGAAAAAGAATAGATACATGTATATGTATAACTGAATCACTTTGCTGTACGCCTGAAACTAACACAACAATGTAAATCAACTATGCTCCAATATAAAATAAAAATAAAAAAAAAAAGAAAGGTCAGAAAGAATTGCAGTTCCAGAACCAGACCAGAGAAACTCCCCTCAGCTTGAGGCTTTATGAAAGACAGCAACTGTGCTGTCCCTGGATTTGACTTAAGGGAGAAAGGAGGTAGCTGAGGTAGCTGAGATGTATCATTTTAGAAGGAAGGGATTCATTCTAAAGCAGCCCTCAACATAGAAAACAAATACCATCAAAGGAGGCTTGCCAACAAAAAAAAGGAAATAAATTAAGTCCTCCTTTGGGTTAGAAATTCTTCATAAATTCTCCAATTTAAGGCTGTGCAGTAATTCACTATCTCTTTCCATTCTCACAAGTGTTGAGGTTAGGAGGATACCTAAAGGGTGATTTCTCTTGGGCTGAACACCAGGAGGCTAAGGGGAACAGAATTGTTACAGGCATTTAAACAAGGAGAGGACAGGAAAGGGGCGATACTCAAAGGTACTTCTGTGTCCTTGGTAGCTATGTCAAGTGGCAGTGCCCTATTTGTGCTGAAAGATGTTTCTGGAGAGATTAAAAGTGGTGCAGGGAAAGGATTGTTCATAACACTGAAGCAGGATTTAACAGGTTGCCATTTAAACCTATATGCTCAGAAAAAGAGGCCATCAAGCTTTCCTTCTCAGCGAGCAAGCGTGCGTTGATCACCTGCAGGCCAAGCACAGAGCTGGCAGCACAGGGACACGAAGCAAAAAAGACATAATTTCTTTCTCAAAGATAATTATAATGTCATTGTAAAAGCCAAACACACTCATGAACCAATGCAGGGGAGAAAGCAATGTGACATTTCAGTAGAGCACTGTGCTAGGCTTGGAAGACAACACGGAGGAAAGGCCTTGAACTCTGACGTCAAGGGCTTATTTCTAACACAGCTGGGGAGTCACGATAGGAATGTCTCTTGTATATTCAAGGTGGCTGAGGTCTTGAAAATGTGGTGGTAGGAAGAACAACTACCCCATTTGCCAGGGATCAAGGGGTTTCCCGGAATGTGGGATTTTTCAGTCCTAAAACTGGGACAGCCCAGGGAAAGCCAGGATGAGCTGGCAACTCTGTGTAGTGGATCAAGCACAAGTGTAAACCAAAGGTCTCCTAGTACTGTCTCTGAGACCACAGGCAAGTTATGGAAAACTGCTCTACGTTTTTTTCTTATCTGAAAAATAGATTTAATCGATTATAGATTAAAGATAGTATATTAAAGCCTCTAGCATACAGTAGCTGCATTATTATTATGGTGTATTCTATGTGCTAAAGCAGGGCTTTAGTCAGAAAAGTCCCAATGGATTTCAGAGGAGGAAAATAATCACTGTAGTTGCGATAGGAAAGGAAAGATTCATAAGTAGAGTGACCATCTCATTTCTCTTCCAAGCTGGTACACTTTTGAATGACAAAGAGGGTATTCTTACTAAGTATGCTGAGGCAATGGGCATAAACTACGTATGTTCCAGACCAACCAGAAAGAGTGGTCAGCAAACAGTTAATTTAAGGTTTGAAGGAAGAATGGAAATTAACTGGCAGAAATGTCATGAGATGCAAAGGCCAGGCGCAATGTAGCGTTTTTATGAACTGTGGTGAGAGAAGACTGATCAGTCCTTGTTAAAGGGCTCTTCTGAATGCACAGTGTGTGATAAGAATAGGGATAGAAAGAAAGGGTTCAGGCTGAAGAATATTTTAAATAAAAATTAACAAGTTTGGTTTTATCTCTTACACCATAAGGAGCCATTGAAAGTATCTGAGTAGAAGAGCAAAATACCAAAGTAGTATATTAAGATCAATTTGGCAAATTGGAATGGAGAGAGATAAATCAAATAGGTAAATACTAAAAGCAATATTCAGATATAAGGTGAGGTGGCAATGGTCAGGGACAGAAGAGAAATGTCTAAAGTAAGAAATATTTGGAAGAAAATTTGAGAGGGCTTGGTCAGAACTAATTAGAGAGAAATAAGAGAGAACTGAACATGATTTAATGCATTGAAAGCTATTTGTTTAGAAAGAAAAAACATACTGGTGACAAAAAGTGATAACATATTACAAGTCACATAATTTTCAAAAGTATCTCAACATGAAAAATAAAATACTAGAGAGATTTCTTTTTTGTTAGTTTGCTTTCACTGAGAAGCTCTCATCAGGTGATAATATCATCATAGATGAAGATGCATTGACAAGATGTATCCCTGGGACCTCAACTTTGTAATCTAAACTGAATGACAGTTGGAGAAGCGGGCGGGTGCAGTGTCAGGCCTAGGAGTCCAGTTGATCAGGCGTGGTCTGAGACCACATATCAAGCCCAGCAAAGCCAGTTAAGGAAGAGAAAGTCAAGTTTATCTGTGGATACAAGTAGAGTAAGAAGGGTAGGATTCAATGTCAGGAAAATCAGATCACAGAAATGAGGAACCGAGACAAGGACACTGGGGAAAAGCTATCTGAGCCAAGAATGAAAAGATGTGGGGAGGAGAAGTGAATGGAGCAGTGAAGATGAAGGTTGAATGAGAAGGAATTTGACATCTATTGACGAGTCACCTACAATTATTCTCATGATAGGGATCAAATATGCCCCCCGCCAAAATATGCCACTTTGGCATAAGGATTATTTTGAGCTGAAGGCAATTGAGAATCAACAGATGCAGGAAGTGTTCTCTGCCCTCCTCTCACCTGCCTAAAAGCAGGGCATAATTTCCCTTTGAGGAAGGTACCTCCCACTTCAGGCCCCCTTACCTCACACCCACCCTCCCCAATAAGAGTAGAGCAAAACCACTATCGCTGAAGAAGGGGCAGCTGTCATCAAAATGAGTTTGTATAAACACACCTCACTAAAATAAGCCCTGTTTTCCCTTAGTTCCCCCATATATTTCCCAGTCACTTCCCCACAATTCATCGACCCTTTAAGCCCAAACCCCCTTTCTTTTGTTAAAAGGATATATAAGCCCCTGAGTCTAACCATTTATTTGAGTTTCACTTTTTTTTTTTGTGAACTTCTGTGACTGTAAAAATTAATAAAGTTTTGTGCTTTTTCTCCTGTTAATCTGCCTTTTGTTTGTTTAATTTGCAGTCCCCAAGTACCAAACTAAGAGGGCAGTGGAAACATTTTTCCTCCTGGACACTCATTTTAACCACAAGAAAATCAAAGAAATTCCAACTTATCTAACTGCAAATCTCTTGCCCTTTCCAATATAATATACTAGGACTCCCTCTGTATCATACTTCCCAGCAGAGGCAGAAAATGGTTTCAGAGAATGGATGCCCTTGAGGTCACAGGAGACAAGGGCTCATCAGACTGGCTGAGAGGGAAGGGAGTGGAGACAAGGCAGTTTCTGACTCTGGCAGGATGATTCTAAAGCAATTTGCCACATAATTCCTCCACAGGTAAAATTCCTGAGGGCCAACGAACTGGCTGAGAAACAGCTAAATGACGCTGCTAATTCTTTTTTTTTTTTTTTTAATTATCTTAATGAGTCCTTTCCTTGAGCTAGTACGTTGGAGTGATACACACCCAAAAAGACAGAAATATCACGTCTTCAACTCTTGTTATCAGCGGGATATAAAGTAATATTGAAGTAAGGATTCATTATAACATTTTAAAATGGTATCCTGTCCTATTCATCTCCCCTTGACAACTGCAAAAAAAAAAAATTTTTTTTTCTTTATTTAAACTCTGGAGAAATTGATGACCAGTGACAGTCTCTATAGAATAATGTGGAAATCAATTAAACAGAAGCTGAAAAATGCCTCAGGGTATAATTGATAACATGAGGAGACAGGAAAAAAATTACAAGTATGAAGTTAAATCCAAAACTTCTTACTTAGAGAAAGTGCAGAGGCTTCTCATATCCCTCCCACAGGACCAATCTGCAGAACTATTAGTGTTTGAGGAGACGAGAATCAGAGAATAATTGTTGTTTGTTTATTCTTGACAGTTTTAAAGGACAATTTCTCTCAGGGGGAACTTTCTGTTTTCCTCCTTAGAAGTTCCTTCTAAACCCAAGACTGTTCTAGGAAAGTTTTTTGGCTCTTTCTTAAACTTCGGAAATGGATTTTGCATAAACTTGCATAATCTGTTTACTTAATTGCTTCAGTAGATTATCATTTCTCAAATTCAGAGGTTTAAAAACATCATTGAACATGAAACACGTTCAGGAAAAGAAAAAAAAAAAAATCAACCTTACAAAGATTAGATGCAATGAAAGGCCAGGATTTTGTCCATGGTGGTCTCTGAATTGGACAAGTGCCATTTTCAGCATTAAAGCCTATTCACTGTTGATGTGATTTTTCATAAAATGTTAAAATGGTCCAAATGCTTTCTTGAATTATAGCCCAGGCAATTTAGGCACTTAGGTCTGGTTAAGCACTGGTTGCCAGACTTTCTTAGTGCATTACCCACTAAGCCACACTCACTGCAAAGAAAACCTTAATTCCTATTAAAATTTTAAGTTGATAAAAATAATTTGGTTTTGCATAAGAACAAAATTATCTGTTGTTTCACTTGCAATACTAAAGGTTTAATAACCTCTAACATGAGAATTAAAATATAAAAGCATTTGGTACCAACGCTATATAACATGTCAATTCTTAAAGAACTTTTCTGAATCATGAGGATATTTCAGGGAAAATAACTCAGGAAGAACAGATACCTGGAATACATTGCTAAAATTAAGGTAGAATTATTGTACCTCATTAAAATTTGTAATCTCCTGTTAACGAAGTTTTAAAAGACAGCACATTTATCGCAGGGGAGCTTAGGGAAAGGAAGTAGTAATTATCAGAATATATGCCCCAAATCATTATTCTACCTCATTCCTTATGCATTTAAACTGTCTCTCTCTGCTACACAAGTCTTTTGTAATAAAAGCGGAAGATTTTGATAGCCTACTTAATGTAAATTTAGATGCAATCCACAGCAAGTTTTAAAAGAAGAAGAAAATCTTAAATTTTATTAGCAGAGCTTCCAGATTAACTCATGGCAGATGGGTTAAAATTCCAAATACATGTTAGTCTTGTTAACACATAATTGATTCTGATTCTTCAAAGACAGTTCTTCCTTTTTATGCCAGGCATCTAGGTTGTAAGATTAGGTAATGTTCTTGAGGAATACAGCGTAGCAAGAAGTGTCTATGCAGGTTTCATTTATTTATCCCTTTCTAAAGTTATTTTTAATCATAATAATAACAAACTTCTGTGTTCCTACTATGAACTAAGCACTTTATAAGCACTATCTTGTTTAAGCCTGACCACAATCCTATGTGGTGTAAATTAATATTTTCCTCATTATACAAATGAAAAATTTGGGACTCAAAGAAGTTAAGTAACTTGTTCAAGGTAATTCAACTGGTAAATTGTGTAGCTTGGATTTGAATCCGGGTTCAGTTGACACTTGAGTCTGTGGTTTATTACTGAGCAAAACTGCAGACATCAAATCATCTGATAAATTTCTTCTGCAGTCAGAAAACTTTTCAAATTGAACAAGCTATCTCACTAACATTTTTCTTTCTTCACTGCCTATAAATGATGAACCTGCCAGCAAAAACAGGCATAAGCTTATCAGCTGTTCCACTTTTAGCAGAATGATACTCTCAAAACATGTCTATATATTTAGAGCCCTGTATCACTTCTTTAGCATGCCTGTAACAGTTTTATGATCTATACGAGAAAAAATGTCCCACTCGCCCCTCTGGCTGACTTGTCAATCCACAGTGCCCTCCCCCAGTAACATCCCTATCTGAAAAAATAAAAAGACCCAAAGACATTTCAAATACCACTCTGTGAAGCTTTCCTTAGCTCTCCCAGACAAAATGAGGCATTCTGGCCTCTATGCTATCTTAACACTTAGTCCTTACCGCCGCCAGAGCACAAACCACAGAGCGTTCTAAATTATTTGCTGGTGAATCGTCTTCTACCTTAGACCATACTCCAGAACTGTCTTAGTTTTCAATGAATCTGTTGGTGAACACAGTAAATCCATTTCTCGATTAATCTTTCATTTTTCTAAAGCATGTTGAAACAGCTGACTACTACTACAATTTTCTCCTCATGAACTTGCCCAAATTATTATTCTAAAAAACAAATAAAAACAATGCTTTTTGCTTTATAAATGGGAAAACCAAAGAATAGTTCCAAGTTCTTTAGCACAGAGTCACAAAGTATCTGAAGCTTCTACTTGAGGAAAGACCCTTGAATAATAGAGAATGCATCATACTGTGTTCCATTTCTTGCTACTTTGTACCATGAACATTCCAGAGAACTCTAAAAATTGAGAAAGGGAAAAATTAATATTTAGTCTTTTGGAAACTAGTTTTGGAATTAATTTTATGCTAATACCCTAATACAATGGTTTTGAATGAGGAACCCCTTTAGAAATTAATAGTTTTGTTGCTGAAACAAAAATGTGATTAACTCTATATCATCAATTAAAATACATGGTACCACTATATAATTTCCATGCAGAAAAAATAATATCTTGAAATCTGTAAATTATATAAATCTGGTATAATCTAAAATAAAAAGAAAATTAAATACTACTTAGCAAAAGCAAACTCAATGTTCCCTTAAGGGAAAACATAAAAATCTTTTAGAAGATTAAAGATTCGTATTTGTGCTTTTTTCTGATAAATCCTATGAATCATTCAGTCTTATTGAAATGCACAATTACATAAATAGAACACTCTCATATATATGTATGTGTTGATTTTTATATTTTTGTGTCATCAGTATAACTAGAACTGTAAAATTTGTTTATATTAAAAAAAATATTTGAGATTTTAGCCAGCTTCTATTCTGCCTAGAGCTGTGAAACAAACGAGTAGAGATAGACAAGATTTAGATATTCCAGGAATGGAAGACTCACTATAATACAATATAGTCAGGAAATTCCAGAAACTCTAACCTAACCAGATAGTGTTCTCAGGGTGATCCTAAGGATGAAAGGCAACTATTTCCAACCTAAACAAGTTCCAAGACTGGAGAACTCCCAAGCTGGATGAGCACTCGGCTACTACAGATGCTACCAGCAAAGTGCTTCAGAAGGGAGCTCACTTTTTTTTTTTCAAATGGTGAAGGCAAGTACAGCATTTATTGCAAGCAAGGAAAACAGGCAGGTAATGCTCAAAAGACCCAAACTCCACAAGGGCTTTTAGGGAAGTGTTTTGAAAAGCAATATTTGGGGTGAGGGTTGCAGCTCATGGACTTTCTTCTGATTTGTTGGTGGTGATGTTTAGGAAATCTTAATCATCAACCTTCTGGTTCTAACCAGTCTGGGGTCTACGTACTTGTGGTCAGCATGTACTCACTATCCTCCACCTGGTGGGTGGGGGGTCTTTATTTCTGCAGAACAGCTCAAAGACATGCATCAAATCGCTATGTATATAGAAGAGAGTTCACTTTTGCCCCTGTAATGATGTCTTGTAGGGCTTGTGCATTCACAATGGACATGTGCACAGTATAGTGCTTAATTATTGTTCACAGCTAAGGAAAGAAAGATAAGCAAGTGCACAAATAAAATGTCAATATATCATCAGCAGCTGAAGATGTTGGACAACAGGTGACAAGATGTAGAGCGGGAAGCAGGGTGAAATGACTGAGCGATTTACTAATGATCTTCATTCTGTCTTTTGGGAATGCACAAGGTCATATTTCTTATCTACCCAAATAAAATTTTTATTCAACACCAGAAGCAATAGTATCCACGGTAAATAGAAAAAATGACCCCCTAAAGACATCCATGTCCTAATCCCCAGAACCTATATAAATATGTCACCATATAGTGGCAAAAGGGATTTTGCAGTTGTAGTTAAATTAAAGATCTTCAGATAGAGAGATTATTTTGAATTATCTGGGTGAGCCAAATGGAATCACAAGGAAAGCAGGAGGGGTAGAGATAGCGAAGGAGATGTGATGATGATGATGATGATAGAAGTACAGGTCAAAGGGATGTAGCCATGAGCCTAGGAGTGTGGTCTGCCTCTTGAAGCTAGGAAAGGCAAGGAATGGATTGTCTCATAGAGCCTTCAGAAGGAATGTAGCTCTAGCAATAACTTGAAATAGGACCCATAAGTCCTATTTAAGAATTCTTATCTTCAGAACTATAAAATAATAAATTTCTGTTGTTTTAAGTCACTAAATTTGTGATAATTTGTTATATAGCAGCCATTGGAAACTGATACAATGTCTTTGTTGAATTTTTTTGTTTCCATTGATGTCTTCGATCTAAATATGTATTTTCTTTTTCCAGGGAGTGATCTTTGCTAGGGCCCTATTTTGTACCATAATGTACAAAATATTTATGTTAGTGTCAGGATACGCTTTTATACATCAGGGAGTTACCTTCAACTTAAAAGTCTAGAAATATTAAAAAGTCTTGGAAATTCTCATTCAGGAAGTACTATTTGCTAATTTCTGGGTTTTGTAATGCATTCTTCATCCCAGTTCAGCCCTCATCCTCTTCCACGCACAGAGAGTAGGCAAAGAATTTAGACATTGTGACAGACACGATGTGCGGCAGTGCAAACAGGGTGGCATGACACCTCTGTAGAGGATTGGGGTTGTGCAGGGTTATGTGGCAGCCTGTGCCAGAGAAACCAACAGATAGGCAAAGATTTCTATCAGCCTTGCAAAGCCAGTCAGGACACTGTCATGAAGTTCTGCTGCCTAAGCAACATAAAATGCAATGATAATGAAATAAAAAACTAAACTAAGAATTTCAGCATGTCCTGTAGCAAACTGGCTGAAAAACCATTGCACCAATGTGATCGGCAGCCCAATGGATCTAGTTCCAATGGGAAATCAATTGGCTGCTATCTCTTTATCTTGGAATACTTTCACACCATAGTAGACCAGTTGACTGCTCTACCCAGGTGGGTCCACCCAAGCCTTGAAGTATTCCATCCAAGTGTCCTCAGTAACTCTGATAAGAGCAGGTAGATTTGGGAATCCTTTAGGGTACCAATAGTTTGTATAACAACTTGCTCCTCAGGATTCTGGTGCTTTTATTCATCTTGGACTCAGCCCCACCAGCCTCTCCGCTCATTATCAGATCAGGAGCCTGACAGCAAAGTCTATACCAGAGAACATTCCCTATTCATGTGCTCTCCCAGCAATGTGTCAGGGATTATTCTTGACATGGTGGTCACTGGTTATCATTCCAATGGGGAAAGGAGATTTTAAAAAAAGGTAAATGAATGATTTGAAAGGCCAAGTGGAACTCAGGTGCCAGATAAATAGTTGCATTTTCCCCTGCCCCCTTCTCCCAAAGGAGGTCTCTCCACTGAAATTTCCAACTCTAGGGAAAAAGAAGAGAGGGATCCCATTACAGGTTGGAAGGGTACTTCCTGACAGTCAATAATAGTCCCTACGTATCAGGAGTTAGAACAAGGGACAGAGGATATTGCTGGATTGTCTGTGTGGGATATAGCTTTAGTCAGACAAGAAATCCGGTTTAGTTTACAGTCAATTACATTCCTTGATGTGGATGAGTTTATTACAGTGGCCACTCAATTACCTGGAGAGCTGAAAACTATCTGTTATCAGTTCATTATGGGTTAGGTGCTCTCTCATCAATGGAGATACAGACATGGTTAGGGCAGAGCCCTTCAGAGACAGGGATAAGGAGAGTTACACTGTCCTGAGTTTAAATCCTAGCTCCATCTCTGAGTAGCTATGAGACTTTGAGCAAGTTCTAGTGTTTCCTTCTCAACTATAGAGTGAGGATATTAAAATTCCTATTACCTGATTATGGTAGTTGGATGCTGCTTCCACTGAGTACTTTATAATCCAGGAGGGAGATAAACAGGCACACAGATGCCTAAATGTTGCGAGAGGCGTATGCAGGTGTGTGGAAGCACAGGACACCTAGCTGGAAAGGGACTTGAAAAAGAATTTGTAGGTGGTGAAAGGGCCTGCAATCCAGACAGAACCCTGATTTATCAGATTTAGGGACTAAGGCTCCTCTATGCTCATTTAGCCAGTCAGGTTCAAACAGAGAATCCTATCTATACAGCCTAAAAATGCAGGCTGACCTTTCATGGTGCTCTTTCTTATTTGAGAATAAATTGGTACTAGTAAAACAATGTACACTCATTCATTTATTCATCTATTCATTCAGCTACTGTCTGGACAGAGAAGTAGCAAGCATCAGTCAAGGCTAAGAATTTTACTGAAACGCTAACTCCAAGGCAGGAATTCAGCTGCCCCTTACTCTTCAGGCATTAATTGAGTCTGATTGAATTGATTAGCATGGATACCTTTCTCCTTTCTCCACATAAACCTGCTAGTGTAGATTCAATGTTAATCAAAATATACTTCAAACAATGAAACTGGGCCAATTTGAATTACGTAGGGAAACTAGGAAATAATTTCTGTAATTACAATACAATTACAGTCTATTTAAGAAATGTAAATTACATTGGGAGTCCCTAACTGGATGCCCTTTTTTGGCCATTTTATTAAATGGCATAATTCAATCTGTGGTAGTAGGCCTACATATATCAAATGAGAAGCTTACTGGGAGATTATCTGTTTATATTGTATTCATGGAGCAGCATTCCTTACTAAGTTGTCTTGGTCTTTTGTACAATTAGAGTGATATTCAGAACATATGACTTATTGGAATAGAATAATTTTTGTGGTTTTTCAGAATCCTAAATTCTTATTTCCATGTAACAATTACTTTGAGGGTCAGTTTCTCCTCTCTACCCAACCCTACTTTTCTCACTTTCTAAGACTGTATTTCCCAAAAGTATTCCCCAGTATACATTCTGAAAGCAACTCTTCATCTCAGAAGTCTGTTTCCAGGTAACCCATCCTAACATGGGGTTGTCAATCAAAATGGTCCCTTTGGGAAGATTTACACAAGTTTTAATCATTCTGCCCTTGCTCAGAACCTACTGAGAATTCCATTTGAGGGTCTGTTTTAAGAACCAGAAGCACATTTGAGGGGAGATCTACCCTAAAGTGCCAAATCTTTACCATCTGGGAGGTATGTATGCATATGTTTTGGAAACAGCCAAAAGTTATTCTAGGCTGAGTCTTAAGAATAATGTTTATGATTAAAGTAGGGTCTACTATTTAGGGTACAAAATTAGGTGCAGCTAAAATGTGTTGGGCATAATTTGCCTAAATGGTGATCATATTGGTTTGGAAACAATAAAAAGATGCTAAAAGTGTTTTTAGCAACAGCAACATCAGTGAAATAAATGTGTAGCATCCCAAGAGAATTACTTAGAATGATAAATCTCATGTCCATGTATAGCTTCTACTATTCTTATTAAAGTACCAGTCTCATCATTTTCTAGTTATGTTGAAGTTGCAATTGTAGGATTCTAGTTAGAGCCTATTGTTCCCCCTCTAATTATACTTTCAGGACTAAAGAGCTTCATGGAAAAATAGGACTTTAAGACCTAGGTTGGAGATTCTGAAGAAATGAGGGGGTTTAAGGTGCATCTGGTATTTTCCCAATGCAAGGACTTGAGCATATTTATAGGTTAATGGCAGGAATTGTTTCTTATTCATGTTGTTTTCTTATTCATCCCTAGCTCCTAGTCCAGTGCCTGATACATAGTAAACCACTGTGGAAGTAACTAAATTATTCAATTATAAGAGAAATGCTAGAGATGAGCTGGATTTCTGGGCCCCAGCTAGCAAAAAATACCAGAAATGATAAATAAGATGTTATAAGTATAGTAATTATATCTTGTATTTTGTAGCTTATTTCTTATATCCATGTGGCATCCCTTTGTATTTTCCCCCAACTTCATATTTTCTTTAGTTATTAGCTGGATCCTAAAAGTTTAAAGGATCTGTATGCTTGTTTGCACTGATACCAGGGGCTGACTCCTCAGCAAGTCGTAGGAGAACCCAAGACATAAAGTGGGTGGGGGTGATTGCAAAGAGAAGAGAAAGGCTGAGGAATCCCCAGGACCTGAGAGTGGAAGGGGGAACCTAAGGAACCACTCCAGCCTGAAAACAGGACACAGGATTCTCAAAGCAGGAAATGCTCATGGCTCACCAAACAAGAAGCACTGATGTAGCAATAATCAACAGCATATGGTTATGTCGAAAAAATAGTTGACAATTTGTGCCATGTGACATAAGGGCAGAGATCATTATACACTGGAAACATCTTCATGAGAAAGAAAAAGAGAAAGAGAGCTGTGGTTTGAAAGAAGGATCATCAGATCATCAAGGACTGTACAGGAAGTACTAGAGGAAGAAAGCATTCCCAGCAGC
This sequence comes from Balaenoptera borealis, assembly GCF_965194805.1. NCBI lineage: Eukaryota > Metazoa > Chordata > Mammalia > Artiodactyla > Balaenopteridae > Balaenoptera > Balaenoptera borealis. Next base: position 11,827,440 of record NC_138877.1, read on the forward strand.
AAGAGTGTAAGTGAAGGCTCAGAGGCAGAGGGCCCTGACTTCGGTGGCCGCCCCGTGGCAGCCACATCCTATTCACAAGCCATTGGCAGAAGTTACCATGGGCCTGCTGAGCCAGACCTGGGCCAGGCACTTGGGACAGCTATAGATGTGCATAGATGAGCATTCCCTCCCGAGTCTTCACAGCAGGGCTGCAGAGGGAAAACCAACACACACAAAACCATTAACCCTAAACATTGTACCAATTATCTGGGAACAGAAATTCAGAGATGTGAGAGAGAAACCTGAGAAAGACTCATGGAGGAGAGATCTCAAGCTAAGCCTTGAAAAGGGGTCAGGATTTTGACAGGTTGCTGGGAAGAAAGAGTACCAGGGGGTCAAACACAAGTATGATTTGTGTTCTGCAGGACAGAAAGGGCATGTTGGATAGTATGAGGAACTACCATCGAACATGTGCATATTGGAGCTGAATTACAGAGGGCTCTGAAAGAACAAGAGGACTTGGATTTGATGTGGTAGTTGATGAAGAATCACTTCATGGATGGGCTGCGGTTGGGCGAGACTAAAGCCAGAACCACCCACCGATAGGCAGCTACATTTACCCAGATCAAAACTGAGGAGGGCCTAGACTAGCAGAAATGGCAACAGCAAAGGGGAGATGCTAACAGACATTTCAAAAAGCCCAACAGAATGATACATTAACTAAGAGGACAGAAATAGAGAAGGATCCAAAGTGATGCTGCTCACAGAAATTAGATTATTGGGAAGAAAGCTCCAGCTAGAAAATATACAATAAGCCTGGTTTAAAATATATGAGATATGGCAAGGGCACAGGCTCTGGAGTAGAAAGGTCTGTGTGTTTCTTTCAGTCTCAGAGGCTCAGCCACCTCACAGCCTCCTGGAGATCAGAGTCTTCAGCATTTTTCCACTGCGACTCAACTAGTCTCTTATGCCATTCAGCTGCTCCTCACAAAGCTTATGCATAGTTTTTTTTGGTCCAGACGATATATAGTCAACAATCAGGAAATAGTATCAATTGTTGGATTCATTACAGTACATCCACTATGTTCTAAGTACTGACCTAGGCTCCTCTCTCTTATCTCACTTCATTTTTAAACACTAACCCAATGTCAAAGATATTGTTCAGCCACTTTTACAGAAAAGGAAACAAACAAGTTCAAAGAGGTTGAATTTCAAATTCACAAACTCATAGAAATGGAGCAAGAATTCTAACCCAGCTCTTTTTTGAATCCAAAGCCTATGGTCTTTCACTAAGATGCATACACAGAGAGTGTAGGTGAAAACACAATAGGAATAACTGCATTATGGTGTGATTTAAAATATATTCTGAGAACACAGACAAGGGAGAAGTGATAATTTGATCAAAATTATCAACAGTTCATGAACTGTTCTACAATTTCATTCCTCAGAATTACAAAGACCTAAATGGCTGCTATCCATTTATTATTAAGAATTTATTGGGCTTTCCTGGTGGCGCAGTGGTTGAGAATCTGCCTGCCAATGCAGGGGACACGGGTTCGAGCCCTGGTCTGGGAAGATCCCACATGCCACAGAGAAACTGGGTCTGTGAGCCACAATTGCTGAGCCTGCACATCTGGAGCCTGTGCTCCACAGCGGGACAGGCCGCAATAGTGAGAGTCCCGCGCACCACGATGAAGAGTGGCCCCCGCTTGCCACAACTAGAGAAAGTCCTCGCACAGAAACGAAGAAACAACACAGCCATAAATAAATAAATAAATAAAAACATCTGATTGTCTTAAAAAATATATATATATATCCTTAACCTCATTTCATTTAAAAAAAAAAAGAATTTATTGACATCTAATTTTGTAGATTCAGAACATCTGTAATATTTATCATTAACTATTTTAATAGCACTAATCTGTGTTTCAAAAGATAGTTTAAAAGTTAAACCTCTTTACATCTTCATCAGTAAAATCAAAATATATATCCCAATACAAACGGGCAAAGGACAATTTATAAATAAATAAATAAAATGGTCAAATTGAGTAAGTTTACAACATCATTAATAACAAAAACCACTGAAATTAAATAAGATACCATTTTTCATCTCGCAAATAGCACAGAATTTATTTTTAGAATCCAACTGATGAGAGTAAGTGAAAATTATCATTCTTATATCTTGTTGATTAAAGATAAATTGACATCATCTTTCTAGAGGACAAGTTGGTGGTACAAATCAAAATGATCAGAATAAACAAACTCTGACACAGGAATTTCTTATGTATAAGAATATTCATCACAATGTTATGTAAAGTAGTATAAAATTTTAAACAGCCTAATGTTCAATAATAATTAATGATTAAACAAAGTTAAAGGTAGCATACAATAGAATGCATGCAGTTATTAAAAAATCAAATTGTGTAAGAATATAAAATGACTTGGAGAAATGATTATAGTACGTCATTAAATAAAGAAAAGCATATCTCAAAATAATATCACACTACAATTCAATTTCATTGAGTCTGACCTAGAGCTTCACCTTAAATCTTAACAAAGATTCTTTTTGAGAAATGGGATTATATTTCCTTCCCTGTGCTTTTCCATGACCTCCAAATTTTCTACAATGAACATATACAGTTTTTATCATCAGGAAAAATGTCATGTAAAAATCTAATTCTGTTAAATTATCTGTTATATATTAGCAGGGAAGCCAGGAATCAATCTAGCTCCTGCAGAAGGACATTTGTTCCTTCTCTTCTTTCTCCAGAACATCCCAAACCCTCTCTAATTCCTCTCCTTACATTCCAGAAGGGTGCAGCTTTCTGAGACATGCACAGCTGGTTTCAGCTACTGTCCTGATCACAAAACTTTCTACAAGAATGCCGTGCCTTGTTCCCTTGGGTCAGATTTTCATCTTCTCCAATCTGATCCATTAACTCATTTGTGAATTCAGCAGTTATTGAACATCTAATTTGTGCTAGGCAATATCAAGATGCCCACGACACAAAGTCAAGTAGGACACAGTTTTGACTATTACAGAGTCAGATGTAAACAGACTGTGTATGTACTATGACTGAGTTTAACGGACACACAGAGGAGGAAATTCAAAATCAGATACAGAAGGGGAAGGAAAGCAAGGAAGAATGCTCAGAGGCAGTGACACTCATCCTGGAAAAATAGGAGCTATTTAGATCAGTAACTCAGGGAAAGATACTCTAGGCAAAGGGAAGGCCTGGATAAGGCACATAAGTGAGGAAGAGCATCATATCTTCTGAGACCCTCAAGGATCTCCATTTGGCTTGAGTACAGTGTGCAAGGGCAAGTGTCAGGAAATAAGGTTGGAAGAAGATGTTCCAAAATTTTACATGGACTATCAGAACTCTGACATTATCCTTGGGAAAAAAAAGATTCCTTAATCAAACAACCTTGAGAAACACCGTATGGTATATCCACCTTTGGTAGACTGATAGGGAACAGAACCCTTCTCTCCCTTTCCCCCAGTATTCCTAGAATCACACTTCAGGAAACATTAAACAGAGAAATGAGAAGAGTCCAGAACATAAAGGATTGTGTATTAAACTAAGGAACTGACTCTTTACCCTGAAAGCTCTGGGGAACAGTGACTGCTTTCAAACAAAGGAGTCTCAAGAGCAGCTTTGTGATTCAGAAGGTACCACTACAGCGTCAGTAAAGAGCACTGCGGTAAAGGGATTAAGAGAAGAGACAGAAACCAATTCTCAGGAGGCTGGTACAGTGATCAAGAGGGGAAGGAATACGGCCTGAAACTAAAGCTAAACGATAAAGAAGAAATTGCGGATTAGAGAGAATGTGACCTAAGGCAGAATATAAAACTTAGTAACAGACAGAAACACGGTGGAATCAAGATAAAGTCTGTGACAGGAAAATGTCTAAGATATTTTAAGCTGTTTCTCAGTTTCTTTCTAGAGTCACTGGGGGAGTCAAAAGCAGGTCTGGAGCAAAATGCAATAAAGCTTGGACTTGTCTCACTGTGACAGGGAAATATGAGTCTGGAGGTCAGCAGAAAGATCTAAATAGACAATATGTATTAGGGGGTCATTAGAATATCAGTCAGAGATGAAACCACGGGCTTTGGTGGGCAATACTTACAATGAGGAGAGTGCAGGTTCAAAGACATAACCCTCAGTAACACCAAAGTTTGGCCAGCAATAGTAAATCTATAAAAATGGTAAAGAGAGGCGAGAGAGGAAGGACGAAAACCTCAGTGCCAAAGGAGCCAACGCAGGAGAGTTTTAAATGGAGGTCACGGCCACTTGGATCAAATGCCAGAGAGATCTAGTGAGATATGAAATGGGACGTGTCTATCGGCTCTGATGAAATGTAGGGTAATCAGGACCCCATCAGAGTCTTTTCAGAGTAGGTAGGATTGGAAGTCAGATCATAGAGTGAGAATGAAATAAAAGAGACACAGAGCAAGGTGGACCTGTCCTTTACAGAGCTGACAGAGAGGGTGTTTCAGGCTCAACAGCGGGAGGGAGACGCAAGAGGGAGGGGATATGGGGATATATGTATACGTATAGCTGATTCACTTTGTTATACACCAGAAACTAACACACCATTGTAAAGCAATTATACTCCAATAAAGATGTTAAAAATAAAAAATACAAAAACAGGATTGCTTGGAAAAAAAAATGTTGATGTTTTGAGTTTGGATGTTTTTGCTCTCACTTGGGAGATAACTGACTGTATGTTTCTATGTTAAGAGTGACTGCGAGGCACAGGAGGGGGAATGTCAGTAGAAGAGGGAAGTTAAAGAAAAAAAAGAGGAGTGGTTGCTAGAGGGGTCTCTGGGGGAGTGGAGGGCATGGTACTCGCAGTGCAGATGCTGGAGAACAGGAGAGAGCCCCTAGCTCCTCAGAATTTGGAGGACGGGGGAGCTGATAAGTAGCAGGGAAGGAATTAAAGAATGTGCTCACCTAATGACTTCAATTTACCCAAAGCAAAGTTTTGTTAAAGGTGCTTGGAAGGCATGAAAGGGTTTAATGGAAGAAGGTTGGGTTTCAGAGAAGAATCAGTTCATCACCCAGAATCACAAGAAAAGAAAGATGCCAGGAATGTCAAATCTGCCTTTAAAAAGCTTCTCAAATCAGAATCAACTCTGTATTCTTTTAAAATATTGATATTAGTATTAAGATATATGAGCACAATTATCAAGGTAAATTTCTTCAAATATAAAAAGTGCCTATTTAGGTCAGGTGTATGCATTTTTCGCACATTTTTTTAACAAGGACTTTTTCTTAGGCATGTAGACTTGGAGAAATGTAATCTGAGCCTAGTGAACTTCCCTTTTACTCCCACCCCCAAACTGGGATCATTTAAGGTTTAAGAAAACCATAAATCATACAGAGACTATAATTTTCATTTACTACTCTTGTAAATTCTACTTTCAAATTCCCATGTAATAAAGTGAAGTGTTATCAGTTATTAGGGTAATAATGTTTCTTCATTTTCACCATCGATTTACTTTTAAAAGTCTCTCTCTGAGATAATTTAAAAGTTAAGCTATCAGCTATGTGGGTGCAGGTACAGGATGCATACCATCTGACATTATAGCAAAATCTAATCAACCAGGTGGATTCTTACACAACGGCCTGAAGACAGAAAAAAACAAACAAAAACAACAAAAAATCCACATCTGGAGTAAAAATGCTAAGCCTATTTACAAGTTATTTTTGGTTCTTTGATTACAGTGAAATATCATAAGTACACACGTTTCAAAGAGAAACAAAATGCACATGGTATGAAGGCAAGTCACGTAACGTGGTGCTTCTAAAATTGGCCATAAACACCACTACCACCACTTCCAACCTATCCTTAGATAACTCAATGCTTCCTTCTAAGGGCAAAATGGTCCTGTCAGCTGAATTGGAGAGGTTCAGACCCAGAATGCAAGCATAAGAGGAAAGACCTAAGGAGCAGTCAGTCTGGGGAGACCAGGGGCTCCAGAAAAGCTTCAAGGCTCCACAATTCAGATCTTCTCATCCTCCCTACAAACTCAGATTCTGATATAACCCAAAACAGCCATTGCAATCCACATATTTTTTTAACTGAATGTGTCCTCTTGTGGTCTATTTTCATAGCCATATTTACTTAATTTATTATCTATCGCTTACTTTATTCAGCATTCACAGGGGAAGTTAATTTATAGAAAACCTTTAAGATAAAAGAAATAATCACCATCTATCAGGTCTGTAAACTTACATTTTCATATACTTTATTAGAGTTGTTTCAAGAGAAGTTTATCTGTAATTGTAAGTGTGTAGGAGCTGGGTACCACATTTTCATATTTGATTTGCAGTAACACTTTTTGCAAGACTATCTTCCTCTAGTATCAATGAGAAGGCTATAGAACCAGGTTTGAAAAAGTCATGAAAAACCATGAAAGTCCAGGCAGCCAGAAATACAGCCCAATCATGCCTGATTACAAGTCTGGCCAGGAAGCTGCTGTCACTGCTGCTGGTCACTGCCCATCATTACCACAGTCATGGACACCATGACCAATACTGAATACGGAATGCTGCTACCCTGCAACCCTGAAACATAGTCCAGGGTACCATCGCCACCGGCACAGCAAGACATCCCAGTCATTCCCACCTATTTACATTACAGGCTGTGGATTCAATACCCTGGTGAGGACATGGGATGGACCAGGCTTATTCATTTGTTCACTTTACAGCAGCCAAGGAGCTGGGAAAGGGAATATCTGCCTCCCTCCAGCTTACATGGGATTCTCTCCAAGTAGGAAAGCTATGTGGATGCCAGGTGGCTAATCACAGCAATATCCACTATGGGCTACTACTTTGCATCCTGTGTGTCTAAAAACCATTCTTGGGGATGATGTAGAAATGTCTTTCTACATTTAAAACAATAGGTAGGGATTTTGTTGCAGAAAAGGAGTGAGAAAGAATACTAGGTCTCTTTGCTTTTTAATGCCTCAAATGTAGTTCCAAACAACATTGCAAAGAGGTGTTGAGTGTATGGAAACTTTTTGGAAGAGAAATAAAGGCCAATTTTCACATTCTAAGCAGTCTTCATAATGTGCACATTAAGGAGAAAATAAAGGCATAGTAACTGCATTAGAATAAAGGCTTAATGAGCTAACGTATAATAAATTAGCCCCTGTGGAGCCTGAAGAGAGAGGATGGAGCAGCTATGACACTCCCAGCTCTACCCCTACTCTTCGGAAGCTTTAAGTCCTGATGCAGACTTCTACAGAGAGGATACTCAGGAGATGTGCTCCATCTGGCCTGCCTCAGTAAAGGATAGAAAGGGAAGAATCACGTTCTCACATTCAATGAGAGAGTCAAATCTTCTCTATGGCCCCTGGATTCATCTGTTCATTCACTCATTCATTTATTCAATGACACACATTACATGTGTTCTCCATTTGTGCATCATGCCGTGCACTGGTAAGGGGGACAGAATCCTTCTTTTCCTTTTGGCTGGCTTCTTTTCCAATATGCCTGGCCCCCTCCTATGGACACTGATGTATATTTCTTTGGAAGAGCACACAATGCATTCTTACGGAGTGAGTACAGATGAAGCAGAAGGACTGTACATTGATAGACTTGGATCAAGAGGATGCTCAGTTCACCCCTGAAGAACTATCTCACCTGGCATAGTCTTAAACAGGTCTTCTTTTACCTGGTAAAATGATAATCTCACACATCAGATTAGGAAGGTGGAAACTACTTTTGAAATTCAACTTGCTTACATGAACTATCCTTTTACCTCTAAGAGTCTGCATAGGTTAAGAGGACAAGTAGTCCAATCAAGTCAGAACACTTTTAGTCCCATCTACCAGTAGATACCTTCTTAATAAATTGTCCCTTCTCCAGTCTCCATATGTTGATGACCCTGATTTAAGATGACAATTAAAGCATGTGATGAAGGTGGCATGAGCCATCAAAAGTTTCTTCCTTCTTTGGAATCTTTCTTATTAAAGAATTATCATATTTGAATAATATTTTATAAATCTCCCTAAGGGCTTTGTCCTGTGCCAGACACTAATCGAAACATTGGTGACTGAATTGCAGGAATCACATTCAAAAGTAGTCTACCCTGACACGGATTTGCTATAGAAAAGGACAATTAGACAAATAAAGTTGAAAAAATTGATGTGCAAATATAACTGTAATGCAAGAAGGAACTGATCTATAATGCAAAACTAAGCCAATAACAATAACAATGGCTGCTAATGTTTACTGAGTGCTTCCTACATTCTCACATTATTCTAAACTATTATGTCATGTCATTCCATCTTCATTGTCACCCTATGAGGTGCAGAGTGAAAGTATTCAGTGCCTTATATTTCATTTAGGGAGAAAGTGGTATTTTAGCCAGTGTTGATGGGCTTAGAGGATGGTATGCCAAATCCAGAGACGTGGAAGGCAGGAGAGCCAGAGAACATGACCCATGAATTGCTGTGGCTGAAAAGAAAGAGAAATACTGTGAGATAAGAAAACCTAGGCAATACAGGGAACTCAACTATGCACTGAAATAGAGGTAAGAAAGAAGGGTCCATGGAGAAAGTGATAGGGATTCATCATTTCGACTGAACCAGAAAAGAGACCAGCAAGGCCGTAAGCAAAGAGAGAAATGTGGCTGGTGTGGCTCCTGGGGAGGGGTGAGCGCTGGAGATGAGAAGTTTAGGTTTTCATGGGCCAGGTGAGGGGAGTCAGAGCTAAGCATAGATATAACCAAGATCAGAATAAAAAAGAAAGAACAGACAGGGATATATAGAGACAGAACCAGCAGGCTAACATGCCAGATTGGATATGGGTATAGAGAAACAACAAAAGAAGATGGCTCCAAGGCAAAACTGTCAAGAGGCACTTTGGTGTCTGCAGAAATATGTCCGCAGAGCTGCCCTTTCTCTGTCCACTACTCTTGTTATCTGGTCCTGTACCAACAGCAACCAACTGAATTTTCAAACTGTCCTACCGAGCACCTTCTTCTATATATGCTGATTTTTAATTGCCAGCATTTCTCAGTTGTCAGAGCTGCATCAGCAGCCATTCCCTGCCCAATGTTATTTACTTCGAACCCTAACATCCAAAGGTCGTTCAGCCAGATTCGCCCCTCCACAGAAGGGATGCAGACCTCAAGGCAAAGAGTGCCTCAAATAGCTTCAGAGTTCACCATAAGAGAAATCTGCAGCCCAAGAGTCCAAACATATCTCAGAAGTGTCTGGAGAATCAAACAATCCATCTGGGAAGGACCAGAGAACCTGGAGGCCATGATATTTATGGTAGGCTAAATAACTGTGCCAAAGATACCCATGTCCTGATCCTTGGAATCTGTGATTATTAGCGTATATGGCAAAATGGACTTTGCAAATGTGAATAGATTAAGGATCTAGAGTTGGGGAGATTATCCTGGATTATCTTGATCAACTAAATTTAATCACAAGTGTATTTACAAGAGAGCAAGAGGGAGATTTGAGTACAAAAGAGGAGGCAATGTGATGGCAGAGCAGAAACTGAAGTGATGCCACCACAAGCCAAGGACTGTTGGCACCATCAGAAGCTGAAAGAAGCAAGGACTGGATTCTTCCCTGGAGCCTCCAGAAGGAATCAGCCCTGCCACTACCTTGATTTTAGACCCCCTAAGACTCATTTTAGACTTCTGGCCTCCATATTGCAAGAGAATAAAGTTCTGCTGTTTCAGGAATTTGTTAGTTCAGCGATAAGAAACTGCTAGTAGGCTCTTTCCTCAATTGGCTAAGGGAGAGAGTTAAGCCCAATTATTAAAGAAAACAGGTACTCCTCCAGCCATGCCAGCTTTCCAATACTGATTCAAAGAAAAGACCACTTTTATGTTTTTCTCGAGAACCTGAAGTAATACATGTATGGATCTATTTCCTCCATGCTTTCCTTGCCTTCATTCCTATCCTCCAACCCCAAGTACTCAACTATCTAACTACATCCCCAGTTTGCTCTTCCCAATGCACTGCCTGCTCTTCTGCAACTCCCTGCCTCTGCTCATGCAGGATCTCCTGCCAGAGCTAGAACTGTCCTGTTCTTTGCTCTCCATTCTTAAAATGCCCACCCATCCTTTGAGACAGCAGAAAACTGACTTCCTTTCCAATCTGACCTTTTATCTAAAAAATGAGTTGTTCTCTCCGTTGCATTCGCATGGCTTGAGATCACTGAGCACAAATCGCATCCTATTATTTTTTTCCTTTTTTAAATATCTTTATTGGAGTATAATTGCTTTACAATGTTGTGTTAGTTTCTGCTATACAACAAAGTGAATCAGCTGTACGTATACCTATATTCCCTTATCCCCTCCCTCCCACCCTCCCTAACCCATCCCTCTAGGTTGTCACAAAGCACCGAGCTGATCTCCCTGTGCTATGCAGCAGCTTCCCACTAGCTATTTTACATTTGGTAGTGTATATATGTCAATGCTACTCTCTAACTTCGTCCCAGCTTCCCCTTCCCCCTCTGTGTCCTCAAGTCCGTTCTCTACATCTGCATCTTTATTCCTGCCCTGCCACTAGGTTCATCAGTACTGTTTTATTAGAGTCCATATATGTGTGTTAGCACCCGGTATTTGTTTATCTCTTTCTGACTGACTTCACTGTGTATGACAGACTCTAGCCTCCATCCACCTCATTACAAGTAACTCAGTTTCATTCCTTTTTATGGCTACTATTCCATTGTATATATGTGTCGCATTTTCTTTATCCATTCATCTGTCGATGGACATTTAGGTTGCTTCCATGTCCTGGCTACTGTAAATAGTGCTGCAATGAACATTGTGGTACATGTATCTTTTTGAATTATGGTTTTCTTAGAGTATATGCCCAGTAGTGGGATTGCTGGGTCATATGGTAGTTCTATTTTTAGTTTTTTAAGGAACCTCCATAGTGGCTGTTATCAATTTACATTTCCACCAACAGTGCAGGAGGGTTCCCTCTTCTCCACACCCTCTCCAGCATTTATTGTTTGTAGATTTTTTGATGATGGCCATTCTGACCAGTGCGAAGTGATACCTCATTATGGTTTTGGTTTGCATTTCTCTAATGATTAGTGCCTATTCATTACTGACTCACCAGAGGCTGAGCTCCCTGAGGATGGAGACTTTGCATCCTCCATCCCAAGAGCTTGCTATGTGTTGGGTATTAAGGGGCAGCTGTAACTGATCCACGAGTGAATGAAGGCATGAGCCTTTCTTCTCTCCCCCTGTGCTCACATTCCACACTCTGCTTTGATTTCTTACTCTTCCCCACTCTAAAAATCAAGTTCATCTGCCCCATTTTTTTACCATTTAACATCTTTAAGTTAAATGGGAAACTCTTTCCTTAAATTTAGTTAGAGAATTCACACTACATGAGAAAATGAGTAACTGTGGTGACAGCATGTTAGGTTAAATGAAAAGGTTGACAATTCTGTCTTTTTGAAAACTTCTTCTAAGTCCAAGTTTTGTTCCAGATGAAATTTGATCCTTCTGGTCACAACAATCCCAACCCACCACCTCTTTCTATTCCCTAGTAGTTCTATTTCAGTCTGACATAGAGATCCAGATATAAATCAGTAAATATATAAATGTGCAGCTATAGATTCTGTATATTAGATGTGTCCTATGTCTAGTACATGTAGTCACATGAGACATATATGCTGGGTATGGGTAGATGTATTTGTGCATCAATATTAAATGGCAGAGAAATACATCTACATGTGGAACTGCTCCTACAGAACACCCACTGAACGCTGGCAGAAGACGTCAGACCTCCCAAAAGCTTTATTTTATTTTATTTTATCCTCTTTCTTTCTTTCTTTCTATTTTTTTCTCCCTTTTATTCTGAGCCATGTGGATGAAAGGCTCTTGGTGCTCCAGCCAGACATCAGGGCTGTGCCTCTGAGGTGGGAGAGCCAACTTCAGGACACTGGTCAACAAGAGACCTCCCAGCTCCACATAATATCAAATGGCGAAAATCTCTCAGAGATCTCCATCTCAACATCAAGACCCAGCTTCACTCAACGATCAGCAAGCTACAGAGCTGGACACCCTATGCCAAACAACTAGCAAGACAGGAACACAGCCCCATCCATTAGCAGAGAGGCTGCCTAAAAACATAATAAGGCCACAGACACCCCAAAACACACCACCAGACGTGGACGTGCCCACCAGAAAGACAAGATCCAACCTCATCCACCAGAACACAGGCACTCGTCCCCTCCACCAGGAAGCCTACACAACCCACTGAACCAACCTTAGCCACTGGGGACAGATACCAAAAACAACGGGAACTACGAACCTGCAGCCTGTGAAAAGGAGACCCCAAACACAGTAAGATAAGCAAAATGAGAAGACAAAAAACCACACAGCAGGTGAAGGAGCAGGGTCAAAACACACCAGACCTAACAAATGAAGAGGAAATAGGCAGTCTACCTGAAAAAGAATTCAGAATAATGATAGTAAGGATGATCCAAAATCTTGGAAATAGAATAGACAAAATGCAAGAAACATTTAACAAGGATGTAGAAGAACTAAAGAGGAACCAAGCAATGATGAAAAACACAATAAATGAAATTAAAAATACTCTAGACGGGATCAATAGCAGAATAACTGAGGCAGAAGAACGCATAAGTGACCTGGAAGACAGAATGGTGGAATTCACTGCTGCGGAACAGAATAAAGAAAAAAGAATGAAAAGAACTGAGGACAGTCTCAGAGACCTCTGGGACAACATTAAATGCACCAACATTCGAATTATAGGGGTCCCAGAAGAAGAAGAGAAAAAGAAAGGGACTGAGACAATATTTGAAGAGATTATAGTTGAAAACTTCCCTAATATGGGAAAGGAAATAGTTAATCAAGTCCTGGAAGCACAGAGAGTCCCATAAAGGATAAATCCAAGGAGAAACACGCCAAGACACATATTAATCAAACTATCAAAAATTAAATATAAAGAAAACATATTAAAAGCAGCAAGGGAAAAACAACAAATAACACACAAGGGAATCCCCATAAGGTTAACATCTGATCTTTCAGCAGAAACTCTGCAAGCCAGAAGGGAGTGGCAGGATATACTTAAAGTCACGAAGGAGAAAAACCTACAACCAAGGTTACTCTACCCAGCAAGGATCTCATTCAGATTTGATGGAGAAATTAAAACCTTCACAGACAAGCAAAAGCTGAGAGAGTTCAGCACCACCAAACCAGCTTTACAACAAATGCTAAAGGAACTTCTCTAGGCAAGAAACACAAGAGAAGGAAAACACCTACAATAACAAACATAAAATATTTAAGAAAATGGGAATAGGAACATACACATCGATAATTACCTTAAATGTAAATGGATTAAATGCTCCAACCAAAAGACACAGACTGGCTGAATGGATACAAAAACAAGACCCATATATATGCTGTCTACAAGAGACCCACTTCAGACCTAGAGACACTTACAGACTGAAAGTGAGGGGACGGAAGAAGATATTCCATGCAAATGGAAATCAAAAGAAAGCTGGAGTAGCAATTCTCATATCAGACAAAATAGACTTTAAAATAAAGACTATTACAAGAGACAAAGAAGGACACTATATAATGATCAAGGGATCGATCCAAGAGGAAGATATAACAATTGTAAATATTTATGCACCCAACATAGGAGCACCTCAATACATAAGGCAAATACTAACAGCCATAAAAGGGGAAATCGACAGCAACACAATCATAGTAGGGGACTTTAATACCCCACTTTCACCAATGGACAGATCATCCAAAATGAAAATAAATAAAGAAGCACACGCTTTAAATGATACATTAAACAAGATGGACTTAATTGATATTTATAGGACATTCCACCCAAAAACAACAGAATACACATTTTTCTCAAGTGCTCATGGAACATTCTCCAGGATAGATCATATTTTGGGTCACAAATCAAGCCTTGGTAAATTTAAGAAAATTGAAATCGTATCAAGTATCTTTTCCGACCACAACGCTACGAGACTAGATATCAATTACAGGAAAAGATCTGTAAAAAATACAAACACAAGGAGGCTACACAATACACTACTTAATAACGAAGTGATCACTGAAGAAATCAAAGGGGAAATCAAAAAATACCTAGAAACAAATGACAATGGAGACACGACAACCCAAAACCTATGGGATGCAGCAAAAGCAGTGCTAAGAGGGAAGTTTATAGCAATACAAGCCTACATCAAGAAACAGGAAACATCTCGAATAAACAACCTAACCTTGCACCTAAAGCAATTAGAGAAAGAAGAGCAAAAAAACCCCAAAGCTAGCAGAAGGAAAGAAATCATAAAGATCAGATTAGAAATAAATGAAAAAGAAATGAAGGAAACAATAGCAAAAATCAATGAAACTAAAAGCTGGTTCTTCGAGAAGATAAACAAAATTGATAAACCATTAGCCAGACTCATCAAGAGAAAAAGGGAGAAGACTCAAATCAACAGAATTAGCAATGAAAAAGGAGAAGTAACCACTGACACTGCAGAAATACAAACGATCATGAGAGATTACTACAAGCAACTCTGTGCCAATAAAATGGACAACCTGGAAGAAATGGACAGATTCTTAGAAATGCACAACCTGCCAAGACTGAACCAGGAAGAAATAGAAAATATGAACAGACCAATCACAAGCACTGAAATTGAAACTATGATTAAAAATCTTCCAACAAACAAAAGCCCAGGACCAGATGGCTTCACAGGCGAATTCTATCAAACATTTAGAGAAGAGCTAACACCTATCCTTCTCAAACTCTTCCAAAATATTGCAGAGGGAGGAACACTCCCAAACTCATTCTACGAGGCCACCATCACCCTGATACCAAAACCAGACAAAGATGTCACAAAGAAAGAAAACTACAGGCCAATATCACTGATCAACATAGATGCAAAAATCCTCAACAAAATACTAGCAAACAGAATCCAACAGCACATTAAAAGGATCATACACCATGATCAAGTGGGGTTTATCCCAGGAATGCAAGGATTCTTCAATATACACAAATCAATCAACGTGATACATCATATTAACAAATTGAAGGAGAAAAACCATATGATCATATCAATAGATGCAGAGAAAGCTTTCGATAAAATTCAACACTCATTTATGATAAAAGCCCTGCAGAAAGTAGGCATAGAGGGAACTTTCCTCAACATAATAAAGGCCATATATGACAAACCCACAGCCAACATTGTCCTCAATGGTGAAAAACTGAAATCATTTCCACTAAGATCAGGAACAAGACAAGGTTGCCCACTCTCACCACTATTATTCAACATAGTTTTGGAAGTGTTAGCCACACCAATCAGAGAAGAAAAAGAAATAAAAGGAATCCAAATTGGAAAAGAAGAAGTAAAGCTGTCACTGTTTGCAGATGACATGATACTATACATAGAGAATCCTAAAACTTCTACCAGAAAACTACTAGAGCTAATCAATGAATTTGGTAAAGTAGCAGGATACAAAATTAATGCACAGAAATCTCTTGCATTCCTATATACTAATGATGAAAAATCTGAAAGTGAAATTAAGAAAACACTCCCATTTACCATTGCAACAAAAATAAAATATCTAGGAATAAACCTACCTAAGGAGACAAAAGACCTGTATGCAGAAAATTATAGGACACTGATGAAAGAAATTAAAGATGATACAAATAGATGGAGAGATATACCATGTTCTTGGATTGGAAGAATCAACATTGTGAAAATGACTCTACTACCCAAAGCAATCTACAGATTCAATGCAATCCCTATCAAACTACCACTGGCAGTCTTCACAGAACTAGAACAAAAAATTTCACAATTTGTATGGAAACACAAAAGACCCCGAATAGCCAAAGCAATCTTGAGAACGAAAAATGGAGCTGGAGGAATCAGGCTCCCTGACTTCAGACTATATTACAAAGCTACAGTAATCAAGACGGTTTGGTACTGGCACAAAAACAGAAATATAGATCAATGGAACAGGATAGAAAGCCCAGAGGTAAACCCACGCACATATGGTCACCTTATCTTTGATAAAGGAGGCAAGCATATACAGTGGAGAAAAGACAGCCTCTTCAATAAGTGGTGCTGGGAAAATTGGACAGGTACATGTAAAAGTATGAAATTAGAACACTCCCTGACACCATACACAAAAATAAACTCAAAATGGATTAAAGACCTAAGTGTAAAGCCAGACACTATCAAACTCTTAGAGGAGAACATAGGCAGAACACTCTATGACATAAATCACAGCAAGATCCTTTTTGACCCAGCTCCTAGAGAAATGGAAATAAAAACACAAATAAACAAATGGGACCTAATGAAACTTAAAAGCTTTTGCACAGCAAAGGAAACCATAAACAAGACAAAAAGACAACCCTCAGAATGGGAGAAAATATTTGCAAATGAAGCAACTGACAAAGGATTAATCTCCAAGATTTACAAGCAGCTCATGCAGCTCAATAACAAAAAAACAAACAACCCAATCCAAAAATGGGCAGAAGACCTAAATAGACATTTCTCCAAAGAAGATATACAGATGGCCAACAGACACATGAAAGAATGCTCAACATCATTAATCCTTAGAGAAATGCAAATCAAAACTACAATGAGGTATCATCTCACACCGGTCAGAATGGCCATCATCAAAAAATCTACAAACAATAAATGCTGGAGAGGGTGTGGAGAAAAGGGAACCCTCTTGCACTGTTGGTGGGAATGTAAATTGATACAGCCACTATGGAGAACAGTATGGAGGTTCCTTAAAAAACTACAAATAGAACTACCATACGACCCAGCAATCCCACTACTGGGCATATACCCTGAGAAAACCATAATTCAAAAAGAGTCATGTACCAAAATGTTCACTGCAGCTCTATTTACAATAGCCAGGACATGGAAGCAACCTAAGTGTCCATCATCGGATGAATGGATAAAGAAGATGTGGCACATATATAAAATGGAATATTACTCAGCCATAAAAAGAAATGAAATGGAGGTATTTGTAATGAGGTGGATGGAGTTAGAGTCTGTCATACAGAGTGAAGTAAGTCAGAAAGAGAAAAACAAATACAGTATGCTAACACATATATATGGAATCTAAGGAAAAAAAAAAAAGGTCATGAAGAACCTAGTGGCAAGATGGGAATAAAGACACAGACCTACTAAAGAATGGGCTTGAGGATATGGGGAGGGGGAGGGGTGAGATGTGACAGGGTGAGAGAGTATCATGGACATATATACACTACCAAATGTAAAATAGCTAGTGGGAAGTAGCCACATAGCACAGGGAGATCAGCTTGGTGCTTTGTGACTGCCTGGGGGGGTGGGATGGGGAGGGTGGGAGGGAGGGAGATGCGGGAGGGAGGAGATATGGGAACGTGTGTATATGTGTAGCTGATTCACTTTGTTATAAAGCAGAAACTAACACACTATTGTGAAGCAATTATACTTCAATAAAGATGTTTAAAAAAAAAATTAAATGGCGAAGGAAGCATAGGTTTAATTTAATGTTCTTTTATTCTTTGCACAACCTTAGATAAATTCTTCAAAATGAGGTTTAGTTTCTACAACTGTAAAATAGGGATAACTGGGGATAAAAAGCTACATTTTAAAGTTATTATGAGAACTATCAAGCATAGGTAATAAAGCCTAGAATATATTGAGTGTTCACTAAATGGTATCTATCATTAATATCCCCCCGTTAAATGTTCCCTATTCTTCAGAAGGATGTGTCTATACAATACTACCTTACACATGTCCTCAATACAAATGTGATATTGTGAAAAGATCATTAAGAAGTTGAGTGATTTGCTAGTATCTTCAATCCCTCTAGTACCCCTGACTCTCCTGGACATCTATCCAATGAGATTGAGCCTCTTATTTCAACTTTTCTCTAAGTCATTTTAGATCTATTCTTCTTCACCATCATTCTGATTATTAATAGCTTATTTGCATCACACTGTAAGTAATTCAAAAGTGCCTAATATTTTAGACCTTATCCTCCAGAAATTTATATTTGGAAAGGTCACAGTGATGGGACAGACTATCAGACTATTTTACGGGGGTCAGAAAAGCAGGGCTCATTAAAAACTAGAAAATCGATGTGCGTGGCCGTAAGAGAGAAAAACCTGAGACAGAACCAAGACTTACTAATGAGCCATTGTCTGCTGCCTTCTGTCCCAGCCTCCTGCCTGCTAACAAGGCTGGGCTGGTCCAGGTCCTAGATCTTTCTGATGTACAATCTGGAGAATGGGTGGAGAGGGGCTGAACAGGAGATTGAGAGGAAACCTGTAAGAATAAGTGCAAGGCTGCACAATACACATAATAAAGGGCTCAGGGAGGGTACGGCAGAGGGAAGAAAACCCTCTGAGGCTGAGCAGTGAGGGAAGGTTTGGAGTTTGTTATGGGAAAGGCTGGGGGTGGGAGAAAGGAAAAGAAGGGGCCAAGGTGGAATTGGATCCCCTTGAAAATTCTTTCAAAAATGCAGGTAAGGGCTTCCCTGGTGGCGCAGTGGTTGAGAATCTGCCTGCCAATGCAGGGGACACGGGTTCGAGCCCTGGTCTGGGAAGATCCCACATGCCGCGGAGCAACTAGGTCCGTGAGCCACAACTACTGAGCCTGCGCGACTGGAGCCTGTGCTCCCAACAAGAGAGGCCGCGATAGTGAGAGGCCCGCGCACCGCGATGAAGAGTGGCCCCCGCTTGCCACAACTAGAGAAAGCCCTTGCACAGAAATGAAGACCCAACACAGCCAAAAAAATGAAATATAAATAAATAAATAATTTTTTTAAAATGCAGGTAAAAATTGATTTCTTTTTATTTTTCTTTGGACACTAATTGAGCCTCTCCAACTTGACCTCCTTAAGAAAACAGAAGGCCTTGGTTTTATCAGGGTTATATAAGAAAACAGAGAATGTATTAATTAGTACTGTGTGTAAGCTGAGCCATTCAAGGACCCTACAAGGCTCCAACTCTCTGATTCCACAAGTTGAGGCCAGCAACCAGCAAGTGTGGACCCTGGGGAGTTCACCTCTTTCAAGTTCAATGTTCTGACCTGGTCCTCTTAAACATCATTAAACTTAAGTTCCTGATTTAACCATGCCATTTCACGTTCTCGGTCCCAGCCTTGAAATTGCAGTCAAATCTTGACTGCTGATTTTCAAAACGACCTCTGGCTTCCTTGCCTCTTTGACTGGCTCTCATCCTTCTGGTCTCAGCTGCTCGGGATTGGCCTAGACATGGTCCCAGAATTCTTCCTCAGATAACCTTTACCCTGGTCCTGAGGATCTCAGATAATGTGGATATTTTAATTAATCCAGGAAGGCCTCATGGAGGGAAGAGAATCTCATAAACTATTTGAAGAAGGCTTGAAAATTTTAAGGAGAGATTAGCACACAACTCAAAATAATTTCTTTAATCTGAGCTTGAACGTCGGTGCTTAGAGGTTAGAATGGATTGAGAATGGGGCTCTGTGCAAACCTGCCTTAAAATGAAAGTGAAAGCTAGTGAGGAGGAACACTAAGAATGAATTCACATTCTGGTCCCTTGGGAACTGGTTCTTTTCCTGGATTGATATGCATTCCACTCCTTTTTGGGAACTTTGCTCCTTGGCTAAGAGAGCAGTAGGCAAGTGAGCTCCATTTTCCTCCACCATCAAAAACAGCAAGTGATTAATTAAGCCAAGAGCTGGATTGTCTTTGGATCTGGTTGAAAGAGATAGCAGGCTGGAGAAAAATGCAACAGCTGTCTTCCATTTTTCTACAGAACTCTTGCTGGAACAATTTTTTTGCCTTGTTTTTTATTTAAAAATTTTCCCAAAACGCTGCTGCTCTGCTTACCCATCCTTTAGCCAGGCATTTTGTGTGGGAGTGATTGAAGTGGGCAATTAGATTCTCCTCTTAGTCCCTCTTCATTTTCCTTTGGTAGACATTTATTTCTTCACTGTGCAATAAAAAGGATGTTTGAACAGGAGGGGAAAAAAATCTCATTTTATTTTATCCTGTTTGGATTTAGGATAGATCTTGGAAATGTGTGTTTCCGGATACACTGATGATTTTGGAGAGGAAAACAGAAGCAGCATTTTGATTAGGGGGCATGAGAGAAAAAATAAGAATATTCCCTTAGTCTTCTGTCCACCTTGTGGGGCTGCCAGCATCCTTAATCGTTCTTCCCCACGCACTTTACAAGTGAAAGAGAAAAATGTTCAAAACCGCATGTTTCCAAATATCCTAATTACAGGCGTTCTACACTGAACTCTCAGCGGAATGTAAATAGCACATCAAAGTGTATTCATCCGTTCATCCCTAACTTTGTCAATAATGATGCCAAAGTGTAACTACGTCTCCCCCCAACCACAGGTGCATGAGTGCTCAATGTTCTCCCCTCAGACTCCACATTTTATCCCTTCCCCTCTTGCTTTGTCCACCAAGAGCACACCCCTCTTAGCTGCTAGGACGTTTAATGAGAAAGGAGTGCTCCTGAGTAGATACTTTCAAATGTTGCCCAGGTTTACTAAGGAGAGAACTGGGACTTGGTCATTCCAGCCCCTAAAGCACTCTGACATCGGAAGCCACACTTCACAGATTTCAAATGCTTTCCTGTTGAGACCAAACGTATTTTACGAATTTGCTACGGTTTTGTTGCCCTTCATTTCCCAAATCTGCTTGGGGCACCAGCAAATGAGACCTAAATTTAAATCCAACAGAGAGATATTTCCATCTTAAACTACCAGGGCCAATTTAAAGAAATCGTAGAGGAGATGCATTGCTGCTTATTGGTTGGTGTTCTCTTTGTAGAGTTGGCTGGTCATGCCAGCCTCCATTTCAGAAGAGAATCATGCGAAGAAGGGGGTGATCTGGCCAAGTCTGCATATGTCATTTTAGCACCTGATGCTCCCTGTACACTCACGCTGTGTACCTGTCTGTTTCCTTGTGCTCAGTACTCTCTCCATGGCCCATTGGAGGCACCTGACTAAAGGTCATCACTGCAGCCTACAAAAAAGGGCAGTGCTCAGTCACATGGACACGTCCTTCAGGTTCTCTGAGGCTGAAAGGACTGCTCATGAAGAGCTAAAATATATATATTAATAAGAAACTTACCTTCCTTACTGGGAAGTCATCATTCTACAAATGAAATTACATACAGACTATTGATGGAGTGAATTTTTAAAAAATTTTATTTATTTTTATACAGCAGGTTATTATTATCTATTTTATACATATTAGTGTATATGTGTCAATCCCAATCTCCCAATTCATCCCACTACCACCACCACCTCCTCCCCACCTTCCCCCCTTGGTGTCCATATGTTTGTTATCGACATCTGTGTCTCTATCTCTGCCTTGCAAACCGGTTCATCTGTACCGTTTTTTAGATTCCACACATATGCGTTAGTATATGATATTTGTTTTTCTCTTTCTGACTTACTTCACTCTGTATGACAGTCTCTAGGTCCATCCACGTCTCTACAAATGACCCAATTTCGTTCCTTTTTATGGCTGAGTAATAGTCCATTGTATATATGTACCACATCTTCTTTATCCATTCATCTGTTAATGGGCCTTTAGGTTGCTTCCATGACCTGGCTGTTGTAAACAGTGCTGCAATGAACACTGGGGTACATGTGTCTTTTTTTTTTTTTTTTTTTAATTTATTTATTTATTTTTGGCTGTGTTGGGTCTTCGTTTCTGTGCGAGGGCTTTCTCTATCTGTGGCAAGCGGGGGCCACTCTTCATCGCGGTGCGCGGGCCTCTCACTATCACGGCCTCTCTTGTTGCGGAGCACAGGCTCCAGACACGCAGGCTCAGTAGTTGTGGCTCACGGGCCTAGTTGCTCCACGGCATGTGGGATCTTCCCAGACCAGGGCTCGAACCCGTGTCCCCTGCATTGGCAGGCAGATTCTCAACCACTGCGCCACCAGGGAAGCCCCATGTGTCTTTTTGAATTATGGTTTTCTCTGGGTATATTCCCAGTAGTGGGATTGCTGGGCCATATGATGGAGTGAATTTCTAACCTCAGCTTGACGCCCTCCTGTTACCACTCTACCCTAGGCTACCTCATCTTCTAACATCAGTCACTCTGTGTTTAGGGAATGTAAATCAATTCAAATTTAAGCCCAAACTAAACAATTGCTAGGGTAAACCTGCTGCCAAAATTATTCTGAAACAAATAGCACCCAACGCAATTCTTTGCCTGAAGATTTTTGATAAACGTGGGTTGAATCAGCAAACATTTTTAAATAAATGAATATTAATAATTTTTGCATCCATCCGTGGTTTGGGTTATCTGTCATATTATAGATTATTTTCACCATTTATCCCTTCTATTGGTTAGGTAATTGAAAATGTACTATAATCAGAGTTGCCCTAAGAGCACACAAAATGGGAATGAGAATGTAGGGAAGGAAAATGGATTATCTGCTTCACAAAATCTGTGTGTTATCTTATATGGCTCTCTGCTCTATGTTCATATGCAAGGTTAGATAACTGTAGAGGCCAATCAGAATGCCCTGTACTATTCAGTGGTTCTAATTTTTTAAAAAAGGGATGAAGGAAATAGCATTATTAAATGCCTACAATGTGCCTTTGCTTTTACATATATTATCTCACTTAATACTCAACACATCCTTGGGAAGTATAATATTATTTTCATTTTAAAAATAAATGAACTGAGACACAGAAAAGTTAAGTAAGTGGAGGAACCAATTTCAAAATAGCCCCCAAACTGGCAAATCTGGCTACACTCAGCGTTTGTGGAAATTGTTTGTACAGACCACACATGCCTGTGAGAGCTCCTAGTGATATTGTTTATTGGGGGTTTTGTATGGCAAGACACCATTCTCAGTGGTTTATATGGATTTACTCATGAGGTAGGGACTGTACTGTCCCCACTTTACATGGGAGGAAGTGCAGGGGCAGAGAGGTTATAAACTTGTCCCAAATCTCACAGCTAGTGAGTAGTAGGTCCAGGATTTAAACCCTGGAAACCTAGCTCCAGAGCTTGTGTTCTCTTAAACACTGTGTTATTGAGCTCCTCAGAAGGGACACAACAGATAAATGACTCTCTGTACAGGTGGTACTTGCAGCAAACCCACCACAAATAAGGCTGGCCCGGTTTTACTGATTCTGTGCACCAGTTGATATCTTTGGGGACAATGTCCTTTATTTTCTCTCTCTCTCTCTCTCTCTCCTTTGAGGTACCGTCCAATAGAACTTTCTGCAATGGTGGAAGTGTTCTATATTTGCTACACTTTCCAGTATGGTTGGCACTGGCCGCACGTCCCTACTGAACATTTGAAATGTCGCTAGAGCAATTGAGGAGCTGAATTTCTAACTTTATTTAATTTTAATTAATTTAAATTTAAATAGTCACATGTCCTGCATTGGCTGTACTGATTGCAGAGTGCAACTGGAGAGACTCCACTGAGATGATAATGGCTATGGTAAGACCTTATGTTTGTTGAACATTTATTAGCCCATTCAAGCCTCAAAACAACTCTGTGTGGTAAGTATTATAATCATCCCCATTGTACAGATTCAGCAAACTTATTTTACATAGTGTTATTGGCTTGCCCCATCCCATGCAGCATGTAAACCGGTAGGAAGAGAAATTACGGGTTGGAAAAATTGATCTAAGAAAAAAAAAGCAAAGACTCTTTGGCTATGAAAATAATTTTAAAGGGTTGAGGCACATCTGGTTTTGCTAAACATTTTTTCCCAGGGTCTGGCTCTTAATAGTAGATGCTCAATAAAAACTTGTTGAATGAAAGAGTGAATAAATACAGAGTTATAATCTTGGTCTATTATGCAAAGAATTGTAGCCAATTGTCGTTTATCTTTGCTAAGAACAGCCTGGAAGGTTTAGATAAGATGAAAAAAACTTCCTGACACTGAAATGTGTTTCTGGAGGATCTTAAAATTTATATGCTGAAAGTATGTAAATATAAGATTTCTTCTGTTCAAAATGCAATGAATTTGATATGCTTCCACCTACAGAATAAAGGATTGATTAAGTTCATCCTTCATCCCTCTGAGATAACCATTCATTGTTAAATGTAAGAGACCCTATCCTAGCATATAAAGAAATGACAAGCATTTCCTGAACAAAAGCAATTTCTGAAGAGAAATTCTTGCCAAACATATTTCACTTGGGGAGTGAGTCACAAAGACGGCACGTTTATTCACTAATTACATGTCTGTTGATTAAGAAGGTTACAGCAAATCACTTTTGGGTTATTCAAAACTGTATAAATTTTACACCTCTTTTTCTTTCATTTATAAAGCTCTTTGGACTAAAAACATCCGTGGTCTCCATCTAGTTTTAACGAGAGCTTTCCACATGCTTTGTGATCCTTAAACGATTACATGGTCATTTACTGATTTGGAAAACGTAATGGATGCTGTGAAGGAAATGTAACTATTTAGGCACTGCTGTAGAAACTAGCATCTTCTAAGTGGCTGTGCTGCAGATATCGTTCATCCCCCTGGTCTGTGATGCTCTGGAGCAGGGCTCACATCTGTCCTGATCGTGATTACTGCCCTCAGGGCTGGTACGGCGCCTCCATGGAGTAGAGTGTCAACAAAATGTGTTAGATGAATGAATGAATGAATTCCAACATGGCCAAATACATTACATTTTTCTGATTTTTTTTAGGTGAGAAATCTGAGTCTGTGAAGAAAATTAAAGAAAAATTAAAATTAAATTAAAATTTTAAAATTAATTAATTTTAAAATGAAAATTGAATTAAAAATTTAAAATTAATTAATTTTAAAATTAAAATTAAATTAAAATTAAAATGTTTCTTCACAGCCACCAAAAAAGACAATAATAGAATACTAAATATGAAAGGGAATGAAATCTCTAGAAACAGCCCCATTCCACTAGCTTTTAAATATGCCCTTATTAGAGAAGCTTCTGAATCAGCCAAGGTTGAGTTGGGAAACAGCACCTGAGGTGTTTCAATGACTTTATTGTTGGGTATGGATTTCACAGGTAATGGAAAAGCCAAGGAGGCTACGGGGGGTTGGGGGGGGGCGGGGAGGGGTGGCAGCCAAGAGACTAGAAAAGGCAAGAACCTTACAGGAAGAAGTCAGTGTTTCCAGGGCCAAGGAGTAGGCCACCTGGAGGAAGCTGGAACAGTGGGCTTACCCAGCAGGACTGACAGCCATGCAGGAGACCCAGCAGTGACTGCTGCAAACGCTACTCCAAGCAGACAGATGATGGAGAAAGACCATGATTTATCTCCCCATCTGGCCCTTCAGTTTTCCATCTTGTCTCCCCACTGGCCTCTTTGGAAGCCAGGAGACAAAGGAGCCTGGGAAATATTGCTCCCTGAGTTATAGTGCCGGGAAGAGAAGGGCAGAAAATGCATGTAGAGAAAACAGGCAGACAACCCATACATCTGCACTTACGCCTTCTGACAGAGTTAGCTTCTCCCTCCTGTGTACCCGTACAGCACACTAGGCAGAGAATTATTATAACACTCATCACGTGACATAGTTATGCTTTGCTTACATATCTGCCCTGACTTATATCTATCTTTTGATTTCTCCAGCACTAGTACTGGGACACTGCAATTTTTGAATAAAAGATTTTTGAATGAATGGATAAATAAATGATTGATTTCATTCAATTTCAACAAAGGTTTATTGAACATTTACACTGGGCCACAATGTTCTGGTGGATTCCACCTAGGTGATTTCATTCACAGAATGTGCTGAAAGGCCTAAATGCCTATCACATGTTCCTTGTCCCAAACTGTCAATTCTCACCAACAAACTAATCGTTGGCAGTGAGTGTGATGACCCATCAGCACAGATAGTGAGCTTATCTCCATGGTTATGGATATTCAAATCCAAAGTATATTAAGCTGACATTATACATGATGCTCAGTATTGTGTGGTTACAAGGGTGAAAACTCATGCCCTTGTCCTCAAGGAGTCTGAATTCTGCCAGGGACACAGAAGGACCATCCAGAGATCATTTTGATGCCTTTGCTGAGTTAGAATTATACACAAGATGCTGTGGAGTCAGAGTTGGCACTTCACCCAGCCTGGGAATTCAGGGAAGTTTCTGGAATTTTGCAAGTGGAGTAAGAGTGAATCAGTAAAGATAGGAAGGGACCAGCATGAGCACAGGCAGAGTTGTAAAATCAATTTCTGCATGTTGTTCGCTCTGACTAGAGATGAGGCTAGAGGGTAGAATGAGTAATGAAAAGTACTGTAAACACTTAGTCTGCAGGCAGTGGGGAGACACTGTGTCCTGTGGCCCACTCTGGCTGCAGCATGGAAGAGAGATTTAAAGTGAGTAAGACTGGATGCAGTAAAAAGGTAATACAGCTCCTACAGAAGCAGGCCGACAAATATCAAAGCCCATATGTAAAAATTCACATCAGCACTGCTTCTAATAATGCAAACCTGAAAACTAACTAAATCGCCACTTTTTAAAGTTTTTGTATGTCAAAAACTGATTTTAACTCCCAAAATCTTATGTCAGAATGGAATTTTGTATTTATGTCTGTGTGTGTGTGTTTGTGTTCTACACTATTTTTGTAACAGATCCACAATTATGATTATTCAGGAGGATGGATTCAGGCTCTACAGTGCTCCAGGTGCTGGATGTGAAAGCCAATCCCAGGGTTGTGAGGGAGACAGACAACCTGTTGGGCACCTCACCAAGCCCAGGGCATAATGGGATGATGCTGTCAGCACAGAGATGTCTAACATCCTATGGTTCTCTCTGCTCATAGAACTATAATTATTTTCTCCTTGAACTTTAGAACATCTGCTTCCTTAAAGTGTGAGGCTGTGTCTGATTACACCTAACATTCCTTCTCTCATTAAAAAGTCTCTCAGTGATGTGGTCACCTTCTTCTAAGTATTCACTAATTTCCCATCTAATCAGAAGTAAGTTCTTTCCTTATTTCCAGGTAATAGGAATAAATTCCAGGCACAGTTGCACTACTCTATGTACTGAGCACCCCCTCTCCCCAAAATAAGAAGAATTTATTAGATATTCTGGAGATGGTGACTATCTTATCAATTTTGTATCTCTGGCATCTGGCCCATAATCATGGCCAGTAAATGGTTAGTCCAATTTAATAAATTAAGTTGTATTTTAAAAATTCAATTTTTTCACTGAATAGGCAGACCTCCTTCTGTCCAATCATTTTATTTCTCACCTTTGTGCCAATTTTGTATTTTAAAACAATTTTCAAAATCTATTTTTACTATCCTCCACCAAGCTGGAC
Organism: Balaenoptera borealis; assembly: GCF_965194805.1. Taxonomy (NCBI): domain Eukaryota; kingdom Metazoa; phylum Chordata; class Mammalia; order Artiodactyla; family Balaenopteridae; genus Balaenoptera; species Balaenoptera borealis. The sequence continues at coordinate 11,854,685 of NC_138877.1, forward strand.
ATCTGTTCTATATGCCACAATGACTGCAATGTTCTCATGGCCTATTATAGGTTGAATTTTATCACCCGAAAAGAATACTGAAGTCTTAACCCATGAAGGGGGCCTTATTTGGAAATAGGTTCTTTGTAAGTCATTAAGTAAGGCTAAGGACATTAGAACGGGCCCTAATCCAATATAAGTGGTAACCTTATAAAATGGTGAAATTTGGACACAGACACATTCAACAAGAAGAATGTATATGAAAATGAAGCCCGAGATCAGAGTGATGCTTCTGTAAGCCAAGGAATGACAAAGATTGCCAACAAACCACCAGAATCTAGGAGAGAGGCACAGAACAGATTCTCCCTCACAGACCCCAGAAAGAACCAACCTGTTGACACACCTTGATCTCAGACTTCCAGCCTCCAGGACTGTGAGACAATACATTTCTGTTGTTTAAGCTACTCAGTGTGTGGTACTTTGTTACAGCAGCTCCAGGAAGTGAATACAGAGCCCTTCAGGCATATCATTACAGTTCTTATCACTTCTTACTTTAGTTAAATATTTACATATCCATCTCCACTTGTGATTGTGAACTCTTTGATATCAGATATTAAGTCTTAGATATCTCCATATCTTGATATCCTCTGTACAGACACACTATTGATTTAATTGTGTTCTTGATTTGCCCTGCTATAACCCCAGTCTGTATCAAATGTATTTTCTTGGAACAGTGTGTAGTCTTCTACTATTTCGGTTCACTGAAACATAGTGATAGCTATGAGATAATCTCTGCTGCCCTGTATTAACGTTTCAAGCTCATTTTGCTTGAATTGCTCATTGTTCTGCACTTACATGTAAACAAGTTCAGCCATAAGTTATTACTCTTGACCAGTTTCCCTGCCATTTTTCTCATGAGAGTAACTGGACACTTCTTGCACTTTAGCTTGTCTTGTTGTTTTTTGTTTTTGTTCTAACCTATTATCATTTATAGAATTGTGATTTGTGGTTTCATTTGCCTAACACTTTCTTCTTTCTACCTCTTAAATTAAAGCCTCAACATTAAGCTCCTGCTATTTGTAGAGCACTGTACTAGATGCTAAAGATGCGACATGAATAAAATATGGCCCTTGTTCTCAAGAGATTCAGTCAGCTCCTTTCCTGAACAATATTTTCTTCTCAGTCTGCATGGAATGCTACCTGCTCTTTATCATTTTGTTATCATAAACCACACACCAGAGGACCAAATTCATTTATTTTCCCACTTATATCCTACCATCCAATTACTTCCTATAACTTCCTATCTTCTTTTCAAAGTCATGACTTTAGAAGAAGAAACAATACACTCTATGGCTCTAAGTTCACCAGCTTCCTATTCAGATCCTCCAAATCACTAGAAATATACCCTAAGTTCATTTTTTTAATATTATTTATTTTTGTCTGTGTTGGGTCTTCGTTGCCGCGCGCGGGCTTTCGCTACTCTTCATTGCGGCAAGCGGGGGCTACTCTTTGTTGCAGTGTGCGGGCTTCTCATTGTGGTGGCTTCTCTTGCTGTGGAGCACAGGCTCTAGGTGGGCAGGCTTCAGTAGTTGTGGCACACGGGCTCAGTAGTTGTGGCTCGTGGGCTCTAGAGCGCAGGCTCGGTAGTTGTGGCACATGGGCTTAGTTGCTCCGAGGCATGTGGATCTTCCTGGGCCAGGGCTTGAACCCATGCCCCCTGCATTGGCAGGCGGATTCTTAACCACTGCGCCACCAGGGAAGTCCACCCTAAGTTCATTTTTGCAGAAACATGCATTCGCAAGTGGGTACAGAGAAAGCAAACGCATAGGGTAGATGAAAATAGGAGGGCCACTGGGTTTTGTCAGGTTCCCTTTCATTCTTATATTATGGCTTACATATTTCTCGGTATGGATTTATCCACCATCATCCATCACTGTGTATATATGTTTTGGAGGGGCAGGGGAGGGTCACTTCCTCCTGAGGTTATAGCAGGATGCTGCTCATTCATTAATAGCACTTAGAAATCCTTCTTATTCCCAGAAAAAAAAAAAAAAAGCACACTGTTTCCTCTTCAAGCAGACTTTTATGTCACGTTGTACCGGTGATAATGTTTTTCCTTGTCGTTTACCCCAGTGTCACATTCATTCACTCCTGTACTGCTTAACACTGGTATTGATTTTTCCAGTACTCACTCTTGCATCTTTAGAATATATTTTCATTTTCAGCATGCTTCCTGAATTACTTTCTTTTCGTCATCTCTAGGGACTTTTCATTCTCCTTAATAAGCTGGAGCACAGAGGTATGTTCTTGACACCCTTTAACCTTTTCTAAAGGAAAGATTAGTATGCTTTTAGACCACACATGATTGATGACTACCTCAGCAGAGAAGACAAACATAGCATACATTCTACAGGTCACTGGAACAGGACTCTTAGTTCCCATACATCCTGGATTCATAATAATAATCAGAGGAGGCCAACTTTCAAGGCTCTCACATAAAGAGATCTCAGGATGCCCATGTTGAAACAAAACATAAATACATCTGCTTAGCACAATACACCTGGAGGGGAATTTTCAGATAGATACTGTCATGCTCTATCAAGGTGAATGACCCTACCTGAGAAAGATATTTTAAAATAATGACATCTCAAAGTCAGGATTTGATTAGATGAATGGATTTTTAACCCTGAAAGTTTACCTGAAGAACTATAGCATTTTTACCATTGCAACAGTCTTTTCTTGGAAAAAAAGAGATGTTAACTGAATATTTATAATTCCCTTTGCACTAAAGATAATACACAGATTCCTTTCCTTGTCTCCAAATACTTCTCCCTCATTGCCCTAGATTACTTCTTTTGGCCACAGTTGCATTCCAGCCCTCCTTCAATACTGGCAACCCAGTTCCCACCTCCTCACTCAGACATTGCTCACCTGTATCTCCCCAAACCATCCTCTTGTTGAGAAAGCTCCTGAGGCTCCACGAGTCCACAGTGCTTCTTGTATGGGTCAGCGTGCACAAAGCAATTGTACTTTTTGTACTGAGTGATTAGTCAAGGTTGGACTCAAAGTATCTGAGCTTCCTCTACTCTTCACTCTTTATTGACTTTAACATTGTGAAGCCATTGGTAGACTTATTTCCAATGCTTTCTCTTTGTTTATTTTGTGTCCTTTTATGTTTAGTACGGAAAAGTGCATATTATATTGTAAGTTCTTTAAAAATAGGGATAATACTCCCAAAATCCTCTCTACTAATATCTGACATTACCCATATAAAATAAATTGTTGGAAGTAATGGTGTCTCCTGTGTGTAGGAATGAGATGGTCACCCATGGCCATAGTCTTTCTTAAATGGACAACTATATTTTGAAGAACGTTTTTAAAAGATTGCATTACACTGTCTCAACTGAACAGTTTTAAATCATTCTACACAACTGTGCATCAGGTGTTCTTTAAGCTAAATCTAATCAGTGTACAAATTGTGTATTATTTATTTAGTGTTCATAGGGTCCCCAACAGTATATTTGGAAAATTTTACATATATACATATATATATATATATATATATATATATATATATACACACACACACACACACACACACATATACACATGTGTATATATGTGTGTGTGCATATATATATATATATATATATATATATAAGAATTGAAGATTAGGCAAGGAGCTAACATTAAAAGACTTTATCTTGAGCAACAAACCCACTGGGAATCTCCCCTTCCTGTCTCTTGAATACCTCAAATTGACCACGGTCATAAAGTAATATTCAGACAGCATCTCCTCTGTGAATCTTTTCCTGACATCCCCTCCTTCCTGAACACATAGGAACTGATCCATCACTGGTGCACTGTAACTTTTTATGAATTCCTCTGTTGGTTCAGTTCTCTGTCCTCCTTTGTCTGTGTTGTTTTCGAATGCAGGGACTTCCTCTACTTGGCCCACCCACACATTCAATCGGTTGCTATTTCTTTAGTGTTTAACCATATTCAGACACTACGCCCTACAGGAGGAACTCAACAGTGAGCAGGAAAGTGGGTCCTCCCTAAAGGAGCTTATAGTCCAGTGGGGAGGGCAAATAATAAACAAGAAATAATATCAAAGTGTATGATGTCCTCTAGACCTGGCAAATACGGGCTCTCAAAAATGTTATTTTTTCTAAAATAAATAAACACTCATAAACTTAGAACAAAAGATAACTACATAGAGTCGATAGACGCATAAAGAAAATATTTATTACAGGGCCTGATTGGTATGAAGTTATGAGAAGGTGATTATGGTTTCTTGGCACATCTCCTATTTGGTATCAGGCAGAAAGTTAAATAATCAACTGTCAAAAACTTCATTTGTATTTTTTTGTTGTTGCCCAACCAATGGTATTTTCCATATCAAAATTTGGAAATGGGAATAGGTAGCACTGGCTGCACCTGAAGAAGACAGAACTCCAGCCAGACAAAAAGAAAGACTCCTAGCCAAAAACAAAAACACTCTAATTAGTCGTTTCATTTCAAGATGTTGAAACAACTCCAACCCAAGGAAACCAAGGCCTGCAGAGTCAGAACAGCTCATAGAAGAGAAAAAAGATGTTTCATTTATTTAGGAGTTTGATCTGAATCCAATTTGGAATGAAAAACCTAAAACCTATTAGAATAATAAACCTGGATAGAATGTTGTTTTCCTTAATATGAAAAGACCTAGGCTTTGCACGAAATCTATTTTAAGATCTTCAATTTTTTATAATCAGGGCAGGTGTTTAAATGGTTGTATTAAATGGTTTAGTTAGTACTCAGCTTTGCTTTCTGTGAAATATTCTGTTTAAGCTGTTTGCATGCTCTTTATTAAAAGCTCAATTTTAGAAATCTTGTGGACAAATGACTTTCTACTGGCAGATAGTTATGAAGCAGAGAATATATCTGAGATAATTTGGAATCAGGTATAATTTTTAAAAATAGTTAAGAAATATGATGAGGGGGAAACTTTTAATTCTTAGGTCGTAAGAATGAATTGACATTAATCTAACTAGATGGAAACTTACAAAGAATGGTTTTTGTTTTGTTTTTTTTTTTAAACATGATCTCTTCCCAGCTGTGAAACCCAAGAGTCTTAACTTTAAAACAAAAAGGTTGGTAAATATTGATCTTTATTATGTTTGAACTTGAAGAAGAAAGGGAAAAAAGAGGAGAAAGAATAAAATAGACCCGCTTACAGAGAATGTTTCAGGCTACTCAAAAATGTGAAAGCAGTTTATCAAGAGATTCAGATCCCTGTAACTATTTCATCTGCATCCCAGCAGGTATAAGATTTCTAAATTAATTACAAAAAGTCCAAATGCATTGTTCTATTGTCTACACTATTCATTACCTATTTAATTTAAATTAAAGGAAATTATATCAAATACTTTATTCACAGCGTCTCTCCTTACACAGCCAACACAATTTTCCATGCCAAAATGCACCCTGGGGAATGAAGAAGTCTTCTGATATGAGATTTTCATCTTCCTCAACTCACTCATGACCATCAACCAAATTCTTGCAATTCTCCAAATAGGCTGTATTTTTTAATGCCTGCCTACTTTGGGCACACAGCATTTTATCTGTCTGGTCAACCCCAGCTCTTCCTTCAAACCTTCATTGGCCCTTCCTCTGGAAAACCTTCCTGATGTTTCTTCTTCTTCTTCTGTGCTGTCATAATAGCTTATGGAAACTTTCCTCAGTAAATAATCAGGTTTGGTTAGTTTCCACATCCATCTCTTCTAGTAAACTCTAAAGATTAAAGACTGTGTTCCTTTCATATTTGTATTTCCAGAACCTTGTGGGGTCCTATAACTGAATTAAGCATTTAATAATTTGAAAATAGAAATAAAAGTGGAGTTGGAAATCTCAGATCTTGAGCAATGTTTTCACCTTGTAAGCTTGTCTATCAAACTTGTCAACCACAAACACTTTCTATACAGATGGCCTCTGGATGTTTTTTAACATAAAAGGGAAAGGCATATTTAGGCAGTATCTAATTAATTTCTTACATATCAATTCAAGGTACAGAACAGATGGGAAAACAAAATTGTATCAAAATAATGCCAATTTATACTTTTCTGAGGTAGAAATTACCTCAAGTAAGTATAGATACATTAATTCTCAGATTTTAAAGACTGAATTATTTTCATCCTTTCATCAATTAGGAAAGCACTTTTTAGAGCATCAAATGCCTTTTAAAATTTTTATTGACACGAAGAAAAATATCCAAACACTAGAACGTAATTTATACCTTATGAACATATCAGAGAGTAATATAAAATGGTGCCATGACATTAAGTAAAATATAAAATCAGTATTTTCACTTTCAATCACATAATAATTCATAATGGCCAGTAAACTTTATAAAGATACGTTTTGTTATCTGTATTTGTTTTGTAAAATACGGGGGGGTGGGGGAAACCATATTAGCACAGCCCTGTATATTTTTTCTAAGCACATTCTCAAAAGCAGAAAAACCACTTTACTCAAAGAAAGCAATTCTAGAGGGGAATTGCATGCAAATGTGGCAACTGAGCTTCGAAGCTCTACATCTCACATTTATGCACACGTCTCACAAATCTCCACACATTCAGGGCAGGGGAGCATCACATATTGTCATCCTTTTACGCACACTCGCATTGCGGGCATCTTATGGGTCATGGTTAGTCTCTTGCACCTGCTGTCATTCAATATCAGTCAGCCGGCTGGAAGTAGCAGCGACACTGCCTCCTCCACAGTTAATAACACGCCCACTCCTCTGTCTTCCCCACACCAGTGCACCTCACGTCACCGCCGTCTCATGAACGAACATCTACAAGAGCTGGCTTCCCAGGCTCCTCATCTTCCCCAATCTGTTCTCTCCTCTGCAGCAAGAGTGATAATTTAAAAACACAGTTCTGGGGCTTCCCTGGTGGCACAGTGGTTAAGAATCCACTTGCCAATGCAGGGGACACGGGTTCGAGCCCTGGTCCAGAAGATCTCACATGCCGCGGAGCAACTAAACCCGTGAGCCACAACTACTGAGCCTGTGTGACACAACTACTGAAGCCTGTGCACCTATAGCCTGTGCTCTGCAACAAGAGAAGCCACCGCAATGAGAAGCCTGTGCACCTCAATGAAGAGTAACCCCCGCTCGCTGCAACTAGAGAAAGCCCGTGCACAGCAACGAAGACCCAATGCAGTCAAAAATAAAATAAATACATTTATTAAAAAAAAAACACAAAACACAGCTCTGACCATGTCTTTGCTTAAAACCTTTTAATGACTTACACAGGAAGTTAAGCTAAAAACCAGAGTCTTCGACGATCTTGCAAGCTTCCATATATGTCTGTTCCCTGCCCACCTCCAAGCCATAGCCTGCTCCAAGCCCTCCTCATTTTCCACGCTCCAGCCACTCAGGTGCTTTCAGCCCCCTGGAGGTGCCACGGGCCCTCCCTCCACGGAGTCTGTGCTGCCTCTTCTGCCTGGGAATCTTGTCCACTCCCGCCCACCACCCTAACTAACTGCTTTATCTCCCTCAGTCCTCAGCTTGAACTTCACACCCTAAACCTGCCAGGTGATGACAGGTCTCTCTGATACTCACTCTGTTCCCTTCAGGCCCTCCGCTTTGCCTTTAGAGCATTATCACATTTTGTAATTCTACACTGACCTGTCCATTTATATCCTATCTTCCCCTCTAGCCTGTGAGACAGGGACTGTGGCTGTTCTCACTCCCCAGTTTTACCATCAATATCCACAGGGCCTGGCATATAGGATGCACCTAGTACAAAATGTGTTGAGTGAAAAACTGGGCTTATCTAAGTAAGTATATCAAATCCAGCAGGAAAAGGGCATGACATACCTAAGTGAATATATCAATCAAGAACAGATACAGTTGATTCTTGTTATTTGTATTCGTTTTGTTCTATAAAGTTGCTGTAAACACTGAATTAGTGATACTGAACCATTGCTCCTAAGATAAATACAGTTAGGTTTCTAGGAGCCTCTAGTCACACATTTTCATCAACCAATCAACACATAACCTTGTTTTATGTGTGTTTAAGACACTTTGTTTAATATCTATTGTTTATTCATTAATGTTGATCTCACAACACTATAACTCATGCCTGAACGAAGCTTATTTAACACACATCCTTTCTCCATAAGGCACATTCCAGCCTTCTTGGGCTTAGGACACTTAGCTCCTTGGTACTACATTCGGGGACCTTTTAGACATTGAAATCACCAATAAAAATTATATAAGTGCAAAAACAGGACACTGATTAGACTGTGAAAAGGAAACTTGTCCACAGTGAACAGAAACAAGCAGAGGGTCGTAGTGTCTGGCCTCAGCTGGGAATATGTTCCTCCGGCAACTCAAATTTTTCACTGCTCTGCACATGTCCACAAATGACTGCAAAATGCTGCAAATATTGATTGGGGGGTTACAAATAAATCTTAGTGAGTAGGGGAATTTGCAAATACAGGATCCACAAATGGTGAGAATCAACTATATTTGTTAAAAGGCTTATTGCCTCTGTGGAGCGTATATGTACAGGTGTGTATGTACATACATATGTACTGGACATGGACAGTAGGCTCTGCCGGTTTATTCTATGCAGTTCACAACCCTCTATACGAGTGTAACAAATATTTAATTACCATATCCAGTTGAAGAGGATTAAACCTTCTAAGACTCTCTTATTCAACTGACTTAACCACTTAATAAGATCCTAGCACCTGCAGTTAGGATAAAACACTACAATATTCGATTCTTAAAAAGAATATGTAAGATGTAAAAGTACGCCAACAGATCATTAATTATATACTTATTCTTTGTAAGAACCTCAATGCTTTCTGATCATAAACTGTCTTAGAAATAAATGAATGTGTGATTCTTGGCCAGTTTCAAAACAACAAAACCAACTCTGAATTTATTTGGTATGTAAATAACCATGCCAATGGATCATATGCAAATAAATCTCAAGCCCAAAGGACATTTTAATACCCTAGTTACTCTTTAAGTAAATCCACGTGAGAATTTTAGTACCTAAAGTGAAAATGGCGAGTTCTGGGCTTCTCGCCAATTTCATTTTGGGTGTGACATTTCTGACTTGCAAGATGTAATTCTTGGAATCTTATAAGCAAATTTTTTTTTTGCAGTTGAGAATGCTTTTTCCACTCACAAAATTACCTACTTCCCTTTACTTAACAGTTATGGAGGAGCAAAATTTACAGGCATGAAGAGGACCTTATGAGATTCAGGACGTCAGCCCATCTCCAGCCCCATATCCCTCTCCTCAATGCTGGCTGCTCCTTTGGGGCATGAGCACCCCACAGCCTAAGGAAGGTCACAGTACACAGTAAGGCAGGAAGCCAGTGCCACCAAATCCCCATCCCAGGTTATTTGAGGCAAAGGAAGGAATGAGTATTGGGAGGAGGTGACAGCATCCACTCCCTGCTCCCTCCTCCAGCTTCTCCAAGAGTTCTCCCTCTGGGGTCATCACAGCCCCTTCTTCCAGAAGCTCCCTGACCTCCCTCAAACTTGCTGCCTAAACAACCTCCTTATGTTGCTTTTATTTCTTACTTAGGATATGTTTACCCATGTTTGTGAGGAACAGAGAAGAAACAGGTAGTAGAAGGAGGGTAATTTCCCATCGTTCTTTTATCAAAGACTCACCTTCCTCCTCAATGCGGGGAGAGGAAGAGTATTTCCTCAGGGGTACACAGCTCTCTCTCGCCCTGGAGAGCTTGGCCTGAATCCCCTGAAATTTCACAGTGCAGGAATTGACTTCCCATTCTCATTTGAAGAAGCTGAAGACGACTATTGATGGGGCCCGACTCCTGCACAGGAAATCCAGCAAGGGGGATGGGGGAGGGCCAACACACTGCCCTGTGACTGGGCCCCACGGCCCGCACTCCTAGGCCAGGCCAGACGTGTGGGCCACGCAGGACACAGGATGCTGGCGTGAGTACTCGGGCCCTGCTCTGGCCAGTAGAGTTGTCTGGAGGGGCAGAGATGCCTCTGCAGGAAGAGGCTTTTGGGGGATGGGGTAGGGATCCTACCAATGCCTCAACCTGAGGAAGGAAGCACAAATGACCATACAGGATAGAGACTCATTCTTTCTTAAGACAACTTCAGGTGAGAGGGCCCAACCTGGAACCTACAGAGGGTATGCCCCCTAAAGAGGACCCAACACAACTATCTACAAGGCTCAGGGTACGAAGCCACCCAGCACAGTAAGAACTTCCCTAGCCCCTTACCTCTCCCCCTCCCCTCTTCCCAATGTGCAGGAAACAGAAGCTAGTGGAGAGTGGGGGCCTGCTCCAGACTGACCCAGGTCTGTGCCAGGAAAAGCCTGATGCTTTGATGTTAAACCAAGGGAGACATCTTGAATAATAGTCTGGACTGGACATTAAATGTTGAAATTGAGACTATGTCTGCAACCCAAAATCACCATAAGGTTGTGCTCTTTCTAAAAATAAACAGAAAACTCTGGGATCTGCCAGCATCTCCATCCAGCATCTGAGGAAAAAAACCTCCATCAAATAAAGTTTAAAGGGAGAGTGAAAGGCAAAGTAAAGTTATGCTTGTTCTAAATGCAATTCTTGTTTGTTACATTCACTCACAGAGTTAGAAACAACAGGAAGGATAAGGTAAGGTAGGAAACCAACTCACGGATTACCAGTCAGAGGTTTAGGAAACAAATTTTAGAGTAGAAGAGCATGTTCAGAAACTCTCAAATCTGTCTCCAGCCAGACTTCTCTGACCTAAAGCCTTGTATCTTTCACGCAAAATGCCCCACAGTCATCTCTGAAGGAACGTGTTCAAAGGCGGAACCTCCCCCACCTCAAACCACTCTCCCCCAAAGGATCCATACTCAGGTTCTTGCAGCAGCTTTTTTGTTCATACTTTCAGTAACAAATAAATGTGAAAATGCACAGAGAGCAGTTAGTAGTTTGCTGAAGACAAAACATAGCTATCATTATTACAAGCTGGTCGAGGAAAAGAAGGAAGGAAGGAAGGAAGGAAGGGAGGGAGGGAAGGAGGAAGGAAGGAAGCAAGGAAGGAGGGAAAGAAGAAAGGAAAAAGAAGAAAGAAAGGGGACTTCCCTGGTGGTCCAGTGGGTAAGACTCCGTGCTCCCAATGCTCAGGGCCCGGATTCAATCTCTGGTCGGGGAACTAGATCCCGCGTGCATGCCACAACTAAGAGTTCGCATGCTGCAACTAAGAAGTCCGCATGCCGCAACTAAGAAGTCTGCATGCTGCAACTAATAAGAGTCCATGTGCCGCAACTAAGTCCACATGCTGCAACTAAAAGATCCCGAGTGCTGCAAGAAAGATCTGGCACAGCCAAAATCAATCAATCAATCAATCAAATGAAAGAAAGAAAGAAAGAAAGGGAGGAAGGGAGAGAGATGGGAGGGAGGAAGAACTGAAGAGGAGGCAAGGTGCCCAGCCCATCACACATACAGGTGTGTGCCAGGCCACGCCCATGCTCATGGCCAAAGATCTTCAGGTTGACCACACATGAGGACATGGAGTTTAATCACAGCAGCTCACTCTAAGAGCAGGCAATTCAGCACTGCAGGTGGAATCTGGTCTTCAACTTAGTAAGGAGGTGGTAGGTGGTAGGTGGATTATGTGATAGATAAAGGAGTGTTGGCAGGACATGGCATTGGAAGACCTGTTTAAGACTTAGAAGCATCATTTGCAATCTTGAGAATTTGAGTAAGCTATTCAATCTTTATAAGCTTCAGTTTTCTTATCTGTGAGATGGGAAAAACAACCATAACTCTGGTTACCTCACTGGAAGGTGTACAAATAGACACAGTGGGTGTCCAGATGCCCACTAGAGGACCAAGCCACTCATTCCCCCAGCTCCCAGAGAGTTGACTGCTGACGTTCCTCTCTGAGACTTGCCATTAGCCTTTCCCAAGGTCTGCCTCTGGGGCCTGCCTACTCCAACAATTCCTTGATCCAGGTTCAAAATATCTTCAGAATCCAACTCCATCTCTCCACCTTCACTGCTTCCACCATGAGTCATGGCTCCATCATCTCTCATCTAGATTCTTGCAATAATTTTATAATTTGTCTCCCTCATTCTGCCCTTGACCCCCTACAGCCTGAACGATTCCTTAAAACATGACTTAAGTCATGTCCTCCATTACCTCTCACTCCCTTACATAAAAGTCCTTGTGGATGGCTACCAAGCCCTACACGATGTCCCACCACTGGCTCACTTGTCCTGGGGAACCTTCTGATCTCATCTTGAAGTTTACTGCTCTCCCTCTTATTCATGTCACCCCAGCCATGCTGGTCTCCTTGCTCTTGTTCAAACGTGCCAGGTGGGCTCCAGGCTCAATCCACACCTTTGAACCTGTGACTCCTTCTGTCTGGAATGCTCTTCCTCTACGTGACTTGCTGCCTCACTTCCCTCAAATCTTTTTACAAATGACTCCTGATCCGTGAGGTCTTCTCTTGCCACCGTAATTAAAATTGCAACACCCCGTTCTTTTTTTCTGCTTTATTTTCCTCCTTAATACTTATTATTTATCAACACACTATATATTTTACTTATAATATTTGTTTATATTTGTCTCCTTGCACTAGAATATAAGCTCCATGATGGTAGGAATTTTTGTCCTATTTTGTTTGCTGCTATATCCTCAGCACCTAATACAGAGCTGGACACATAGTAAGTGCCCAATAAATATTTACTGATAGAATGAATAAATTAACAAAGGGTGAGGAATTTCCCTAACAAGTGGTAATTAACAATTTTGTAAGTATCCAACAAAATTCAGATATTCCTGATCTAAATGTATGTGAATACATATCCACACATGTAACATTCTGAACACAGTGACATTATACATCAAAAGGCACATGAAAAATCTGTAGAGTTGGTTAGGTAGTGACAGCAATGCATTCTGAGAACTGACATTATCAACATCTAACTCCTACTCCATCTCATTTCTGTGAGATAGAGCCAAGGAATGACACGTTTTCATTATTGTGACACTGTTTCTTCTTTGTCAAAGAAACTGGTGAGAAAAGTCTGTGAAATTCTAAGGGCAGATATTAGCATACAGTCTATGTGTTTTTCTTTCCCTACCATTCCTCAAAGCACTAGTGCTCTAAGCATCCAATCACATCATTGTCTTCCATAATGGGTACTAAATCTGGGTGTCCTTTCCAAATGACAAACAGTTCTTGATGGTGGAAACAAATCCTCTGTCTTCTGAAATTTGCCTGGACTCTCTGTCCCCACTCCAGGTCCAGCTTCTCAGAATTTAGAGTAGACTTCTCACCAAGTTGACAAAAGGCTTTGCTGGATCCATTAACAGAGTCATCTCCAGTTTTTGCTATTAGCCAACAATTTGTTGTACTGTACTTGCCAACGATTTCTTTGCTCTACCAAATTGCTGGAGTTATCATAGTTGGCAGTGGTTTAAAGGGAATGGGTCTCCCAGCAACACCTGACAGGAAAACAAATTTGAACCAGAAACTCTTTGGTTTCGGTGGCACCCAGCCTTTCCCGCTTTGCCAAATCTTTCTGTTTGCTAGCCAGTCACTCTTTGGAAAGGGATAGAGAGCATGAGACACAGAAGGAGTCACGCTCACTACCTTCCAGGCATTGTGAGAAATGTGACTGGTCCATCACAAGCCCTACTGAAGCTTTTGCATAAATTCCCAGGATCAATCTCCCTCTCGGCTCGCAAGACAGCTCTGATTCAGACACTGTGAATAGAAGACACCCACTGACTGTCCTCACGGATCCTCTCTCAGACCCCATGAGGTCTTTGTTGCTGTAGGTCACTAGAAAAAGGAACTCAATGGTTTGAATAATGAGAAACTTCAGGCCTGAACATTTGGTGGTGAAGGGTGCTAGGAAAAAAGGAAAAATTCTAATGCTGATAAAGAAGAAGGCAAAGCAATGGAAAAGCATATTCAGTTGCCCCCAAAGCAGGTACAACACCGCAGAGTAGTACTTTTGAAGTTGTGGGAAGCCCTTTAGAGACTTCTTTCTAGAATAGTAAAGGGTGTGTATGAAAGACTGAGAGCAGAAGCAGAAGTTTTCATGCTGGGAGTCCCTCTGCAATTTCAGAGAGCTCGCTAAGAATCTGGTCATTCTAAACTTGGCAGATCTTCAATGGGAAAGCAGCCCTGCGTCTCCTCCAGCCTCTGGACATGCAGGTTATTTGGGTGCTATTTATGTTTTGATTGACAAGTGTACACTCTGTCTAGATAAGTAGCGAAGCATCTCTTGCAATGATGCTTCAAAGGAGCAGCTGTCTGGAAAGATGAATCAATGCCAGGATAATTCAAGAGCCGATCCAAACACCAGTAACCACGGTAAACATTAACAGATGAGGCAAACACTTGAAAGAGGCTACTTACTCTGAATCCACAGTGCACTAAAGATAAGACAGAGTGATACATATTTCTTCTCATTTATTTTTCATTAAGAGGTCCTCCAACCAAGAATTATCATCTTTAAGGGATTATCTTGGTTTCTATTATTTGTGACTGTCATATTGCTTTCAAAACTAGGAAGAGACACAGTACCTTATTTCCCATTCTCTTAAATTCTTTAGCATGGCATTCAATGCCCCTAATGATTCTGTGCCATATGCTTTCACATTCCATCTACTGCCACCATCCATACATTCTATCTAGTAAAATCTGAGGGCCCATCAGTCCTTAAATGTGCATAAACCTTTGCTTTTCCTCTTCCTTCTGTCTGGAATTGCTTCCCCACAACCCCATTGGATCAAACCCTAATCATTGTCCAAAGCCCAACCCAACTGACATCTTCTTCGGGAAAACCCTCCCAAAGGAGGGTTTTACTGAAGAGAAAACTACAGTAGTCCAGAGAGATTGAGTCTTGCCCTAGATAACATTATCAAAGCTGAAAACACAGAATAAAATCTAAAGTTCCTTGTTGGAGCCATGAACATGTTTTAATGTTAGGGCAACTATAGTATGTTTTTCCCAATAACAAGAAGCAAGTATGTAATGGGGAAAGATCATAGGTGATATAAAGAAGAAAGCAATATTTCTTAATAAAGTTCTGAAACTTTAGATTAAAACTCCAGTGTAATCACCTGCATGGTTTGCAACAGGTATCAGTCTCTAGCAAAAAGGAGTGTTCCTTCTGGATCTGATCTCTTCTTTCCCCAAACTCCCAACACACACTGAAACCCACAGATACTACCAAACTCAAATGTTGACCATGCTTGAGTGGTACTGATGTCAACAGAGAGAAGTCAAGGAGTCAGTTTTCAAGAGCTGGGAGCATCATCTCAGTGGAGGTTCCAGGGAGTGGGAGATAGAGGCAGGGATTTTGACTCTACTTTCCTTTATTCCTACATTATAATTCTTTAAGTCCATGTGAGTGATCAACATGCAGTCTTCAGCAAGTGGGACTCTTCATCCAAGAGAAAAGGAATTTTCTGATGTCAATAAATTATGTAAATTCACTGAGTGTAAATATCTTGGAGGGGTCTAATAATACTATTCTTATGTTTTTCATTGAATTAGCAGAGTCAAAGATCAAGGCAAAGGTTACCATCTCTTGGGCTTCAATCCCTCCAGCTCCCAGGGTTCCAGACATTGCAGGGACTGGTGGGCAAGGAGCTTTACCCGGAAGCAGCCCCGTATGAGTGGCTCTCTGGAAGCTACTGAAAGGGAGAAAGTGTAATTTCATCATTATCACATCAACATGCCCATTGATGTGTTTATAATGTTCAGGAGCATTCCTAAAGCATTTGGCCATAATTGCTGGGTCAGTTCACAGGCAGTCAAGATTCTCCAAGAGTGCTACGGAACAGGATGCTAATGGCATGCAGCAGTAACAGAATGTCAAAGTGATGATAGTTTAAGATACATGAGATATCAGTAAGGGTGACAGCAAAAAGAGATGCAGAACCTTATCTCTGTAGGAAAAGAGAATGGCTTAGTTAAGCTAAAATGGCATTTTATTCCATAATCATCATCATTATTCTATCACTAATCATTATCAGTCACTGGGTCAGAGTTAATTCACACACACTCACACATACACACACACAAGCCAATGGATTTAATCTCAGACTCTGATCTGCTCAGCTCCCACTTCGTTTTCAGTAGGTGAATTTAGAAGCAAATTATAGGAGATGCATTGCCCATTACTCAGTTTAAAAAGAGTAATAAAAGTTAATAAAAATAATTTAAAAATAAAAATATTATAATATGTAAAGAAGTAGAGTTTTTTCTTTTTACTCCATTTAGACTATAGCACACCCTATAGTCTTTTAGAAATAAGGTTTAAAGCACAGATACATTATTAAGCATTGACATGATTTTCCAAATGTCCTAGTTGTTAAATACAACTGAATAACATTCCTCAAATGCAACCTTCTCCTCCCGCCTTACCTTTGCTCAACACCTATTGGGTGCAGAGCCTACAAAGAGGGTGGACACCACACCTCCTCTCTCCCTGCCTATACAAGTCTGCTCAGAAGCATAGAAAGAGTCCCAAATCACAAGGAATTCTAAAGCCCACAGTGGCTGAACTTAGAATTCAGACAAATTCCTCATATGCCCCCTGGAATTCTCAAAAACATTTTTCAAAGTGCACATGGATGATCACCCAGGAGGTGAATCCTGATTCTCTTCAAGGAAAAGATGTTGTAAGTTGAGGGTGTCTTTCATCAGTCTCCAAGGGGAAGAACCTTTGCACATAAAGACTGCGGATAAAGCTCCAACAGAGGCTTAAATCAGAGGTCAGGCACAGGAGCACCAAGGATTTGGTGTAATTACAATGAATTTCACCTCCTTCAAACCCTCCTTCCACTGTTTCCAGTTGTGGAAGCTTAGGCAAGACAACTGACCTTCCTAAATTTCAGAAGTTCTCATCTGTCAAAAGGGACAAAAACGCTTGCCTTGAGAGGCTTCTGTGGAAAGGAAATGAGATAACACATAAGAAATACAGTACTTAGCCTGTTATGGCCTGGTACAGAGTAAGCAATGAATGACTATTAGATTTATTATTTTTATTGTTGTTGTTATTACCACAATAAGAATTATTATCAATCTATTATCTCAGATGCCTAAAGGTAACTTCCATATTAAAGCACAGCAGCACTATCATTTGGGAAAGAAGCATCCTTCCTCTTATTCTACAGCCGTAAATTTGTTTTGTCCCTCTTATTACAATATCCATTGGATCAAAAATCTTTTTAAATGAATCACAATAGCAAGAGCAATAATAATTAATAGATACCAAGTGTTTATAGTGAGCCAGACATGCATCTAGGGTTTCACATGCACTATCTCACAACCACCTGACGATGCAGGTACTTCTGTTATCCTCACATGATAAATCCACTAAAAGAATAATACATGTTATTTTTTCCTTCTATTGCCCAGACCAAGGTTTGTTGTTTGGCCTCCAGGAAAACAAAATCCCGTTTATATTGCTCTGATGGTGATGTGCACAAGGTACACAGATGACATGAAGGAGAGGGTGCCCAGCAACGACTCTGGAGGCCAGCAAAGGCGTCACACAGAAGAAAAGCGCGAGCCTGGCCTTAAAGGATGATAAAGACTCACCAGGCAGAGCCAAATTAGAAAAGGCCAGAGCACAGAGGCCCTCTGGGGACTGGAAATACTGCAGGGGCTAACGCTGACGGAATGACACAGGGCAGAAAGGCAGGCTCGGAGCTGAAGTGATGGCCAGGGCCAGAGTGTGAAAGACCAGCACACCAAATTACAGTGTCTGCACTTGATGCTGTAGGGATTGTGGCAATGGGGAGCTCTGAAAGGATTTAAGCTGGGGTTTTAGGAGATCCTTTCCCATACAATTCCTCTTACAAAGACCTCTCACTGGCAGCATGGAGGTTTTTAATTCTAGACACCAAGAATTACTGAATACAGAACGTATGAAAATGAGAAGGACCTGTAGGAAGTCAGTGGTAGTAGAGCCGGGAGAGAGGGACAGATTCCAGAGAGAGGAAGTAGAATGGGAAGGGTTTGGTGGTGATGGGACACGCCTGGTGAACAGGAAGAGAGAGGCCAACAAGACTCCCAGTCTCAAAGATTGAATGGATGGTGGTGACGATAAACAAAACGATAACATGGGACAGAAAATAGGTTTTGGTTTTTGTTTTTTGTTCTTGTTTTGGGGGTTATTTTTGTTTGTTTATTGAGGAAAATAATGACTTCAGTATTGAGCATGTTGGAGAGGAGTGATAAGGATTTGCAAAATTTCTAATTACCAGATTGGCAAATATTTAAAGATTAAAAAAAAAAAAAGATTTTGGAAGGGCTCCCAACAGACTACAGGAGTCTTTTAGTGGTTGGAACCTTGCCTTGGGTCAGCTGGCCTTGGGTTTGAGTCCTGCTGCTACAAGCCACACAGGGCTTTGTAGAATTGTGGGTAAAATGTTAAATGCCTACACATTTTGACTACAAAGTCCTACTTCGGGGAATTTATCAAAGGGAAATAATCGGGAGGGCTCAGGATGTGTGACCAAGGCAGCTCCCTGTGGCATCGTTTATAGTAGCAGGTAGTGGGATGAAGTGTTCAAAAATAAGAGAAGGAAGTCATGGCACAGCTATCAAGTTGAATCCTATGCAGCCAGTGAAATGATGCATAATCATGTTTCTTACATGAAAAGATGCCCACCCTTCTAAGGAAAAGTCAGAGCACACGTCTGCATGTCCAGAGCAACCCCATCTCATCCATCCTTCCCCTTCAACGCTCTCTCCAAATGCTGCCTCTTTTACAAGACTTCTCTGACCTGACCTCCCAAGTCACTATCATTTCACCCAGTTTATATCCTTATGATTCATCAAGCTTCTTAATCATCATGAGTATCTGTTTCTCTATCAAATGGAAACCTTGTGAGAATTATGGTGACATTTAACTAATTTGTGTTAAATGAGTAATAGGTAAATACATAAATATGCCTGGTACAAAATAAGAGCTGAATACTTTTCAACTGTAATTATTATTATCCTCTCCCCCTAATAACTCTGTGCTAAGTATTTGTTTTTATCTTCCCAACATCACTTTGAGATCTCTCAAAAGTCCCTTGTAAACAGTAGGTAAATATGTGGGGTTGAAAATGATGAAATACACACCAATATTTAGGGAACACCAGATTATTTCTTAATGTAACAAGGAAATGGGCTATTAATTCTCTTTCTATGTGAAGATATTATTTACCATATACATATACATATATAATAGATTAGAAGTTATTAAAAATAGGATAAGTGATCGAGTTTTTCCCTATTTAAATATTTATAAGTTTGCAAATTCTTAAAGGAGGATTTGGATAACACTAACGTGTGCTTTAAAATTAATCTTTAAAATACTGCCTGTCAACTACCATATGATCTAGCTAGTGGAATCACTTCTGGGTATATATACAAAAAATATGAAAACACTAGTTCAAAATATATATGCACCCTTATGCTCATTGCAGCATTATTTACAATAGCCAAGATATCAAAACAACCTAAGTATCCATCGATGGATGAATGGATAAAGAAGATGTGGTACATATATACAATGGAATATTACTCAGCCATAAAAAAAACAAAATTGAGTTATCTGTAATGAGGCGGATGGACCTAGAGTCTGTCATACAGAGTGAAGTAAGTCAGAAAGAGAAAAATAAATACCGTATGCTAACACATATATATGGAATCTAAAAAAAAAATGGTTCTGAAGAACCTAGGGGCAGGACAGGAATAAAGACACAGATATAGAGAATGGACTTGAGGACACAGGGAGGGGAAAGGGTAAGCTGGGACGAAGTGAGAGAGTGGCATGGACATATATACACTACCAAATGAAAAACCGATAGCTAGAGGGAAGCAGCTGCATGGCACAGGGAGATCAGCTTGGTGCTTTGCGACGACCTAGAGGGGTGGGATAGGGAGGGTGGGAGGGAGATGCAAGAGGGAGGAAATATGGGGATATATGTATATGTATAGCTGATTCACTTTGTTATAAAGCAGAAACTAACACACCATTGTATGTTAAAAAAAAAAGCCAAAAAATTAAAAAATAAATAAAAAGGTAAAATTAAGTAGGCTCCTGAACAATGTTGGTCCAGAAAAGAAAAAGTGCTAAGAAATGAAATAATGAGAAGTAAAACAACCATAAAGCAGTATCAATCGATGCCATGAAAAAAACACACATACACTGATGTTAATAAAGTGACAAATGCTATCTGACATTCTACCTGCTCCCCTCCAAAAAAAGAGGATTTGCCCTTTGATACTTATTACTCCTTTCCAAATTTCTTCACAAATTCATTTTGCATTGCCTTCTCTTCTTTTTTGAAGTGTTAGTTATGTAAAGACTAATATTATTTGAATGCAGTGATTTTGAATAATACAGACATTCTTTTTCCTGCATTTTCCTCTCTCATTTCCTTTGTGACTCTCATATTTTTGTGTATCTCTTCTGTTGTATAAGATGAATGCCTAATGTTCTCCCATAAAAGAAATGACATGTTAATGAGAGTATGCTAAATATAAAAGTATATGCATGAAAAAATGGTATTTCTATGGAATCTGGGGAGTCAGGAGGGCAGTCCCTGTTAGGTACAGGGGAGAAATTCTGGTTCTGGTTTCAGAAGAGAGAAACTTGCAATTTCAATTCCTTGAAATCTATCAGAAGCCATTTTTCATGGCCATAGGAAGCCCACATGGTAAGGCTGCAGTTGCAAACGTACTCCTTGCGCAGAATTTCTGATACACTATGACAATGGAGTAGTCTGCACACTTAACAGCATGAAATTTGGGGAAGAATTGGCAGCCAAGTGTGTACCTAAGAAAGTCCATCCTAATTTGAGGACAGGTTTTGTTAATAAACCAGGATATAAAGGTTTATCTTCCCCTTCCAAAAAAATAAATAAATAACTGCAATGGCAATAAAATGCCTTAGGTTAAGCTCTGCTTGCATTAAAGTATTGCCCACAGCACCATATCTTTTATGCTGGTGGGCAGCTCTGCTTCAGCTCCTCAAGATCTTAAGCAACATACATTTAACAGTGTGACATATTAAAGGGAGAGCAAATTTCTTTTCTTCACACCAGATGGGAATAAGAAACGTGAGTGTTGTGCAAAATGAAATAATATCTATAAATCTAGCATTTTATCATCTTTCAGACTATAAAATTAGAAGATTCATCAGTTACACCTCTACTCATGAACTATAACTGCTGAGGTATGAGATCCCTGTGGGAAGACTGATACAGATAACACATTCCAAGAGTGAAGTCGTACATCAGTGAGCACCACGGGATTAGCAAGAGCTGTGACCCTCATATCTAGCTGCATTTGCATTATGCTGTAGGATGCCAGGAGTGTACCAGGAAACAAAGAATTATTAGGAATCCACTTATTACCAACTCTGCAACTCTGGGCCTTCTGGAGATCTGATTTCATAGTTTCTCTACATACAAAGATATTCCCAAATGATATTAAGGTAATATTCAAAATTGCCTAAAAGATGTTTCCCTATTATTAGGACGCTATTTCCTTAAGGGGAAAAATAGGCAGGTTTTCACCTATTTCTTCTCTCTCTTCATTTTCCCAGTTTCTAATTCTAACCCACATCCGCGCTCTTTGTCCTCATGATTGTGACAATGACACGTGACATTTGCAAGGTGATGAAAATGTTTAGAGCTCTTCCACCTTCATTATCTCATGTGATCCTCCAGCCACCCAGGGAGGTTGGAGCAGAAATGGCTTAATGACTTGACCAAGAGCTGGGATGAAAACACAGAGATTCTGAATACTTTTCCAGTGTTTCCTTTTTCTTCCTCTCTTTCTCAATATGCTGTGCTACATTTCCTTTCCCAATGTTCCAGTGATGTTAGCAAACTAGGAAAAATACACGTCAGAAATTCTTTGTTTCCTGCATTCTTTTTTTGTTTTTCTTTTTGAAAGACTAGCTGTAGAACCCAAGGAAAATAACATAGGATTCTGTGGCCATTTCCTCCCTATTTG
This sequence comes from Balaenoptera borealis, assembly GCF_965194805.1. Lineage (NCBI taxonomy): Eukaryota > Metazoa > Chordata > Mammalia > Artiodactyla > Balaenopteridae > Balaenoptera > Balaenoptera borealis. Next base: position 11,876,688 of record NC_138877.1, read on the forward strand.
AGTCATGTTAGATGGGCATTATGCCTACTTCAGGCCTGGAAGGTTCACCCTGACTTACCTTGTTTGTGAACGTACACAAATTAGTTAATCATACATAATAAATTACTCCAAAACCCAGTGGCTTAAAAACAGTAAGTATTTATCACCTTTGCCATTTTTTCATGGTCAAGAATTTGAGAACAACGTAGCTGGGCAGTTGACCTGGAGGAGTCCTTCATGAAATTGCAGTCAGAGCTGCAATTATCTGAAGACGCAAGGATCAACTTACAAGATGACCACTCATATGACTGGCAAGTTGGTGCTGCCTAATGGTAGGAGGCCTCAGCTCCTCTCCACATAATCCTCTCCCAGGACTGCGTCAGTGTCCTCACAACCAGACCAAGCAACCCATGAGAGCAGGTGCAAGCCACAGCGCTATTTACGACCCAGCCTGGAAAGCCATATGCCATCCACTCACTGTGTTCTGTTTATCACACATGCCAGCCTGGATTCAACACGGGGTAAAACCACATGTGTGAAGAATCACTGGGTCTATTTTGGAGGCTGGTATGATTACTGTGGACTTCCCTGAGGGAGTCACCAAATATACCATTGCCCCCAAGAAACAAGAATGTCCTGGGGTGTATACATCATGGCAGAGGGTGGATGTCATGTTGGTGGATAGCTGGCACTTTTTTTCACCATCACCCTCACTCTTCCTTCTCCTGGGAACTATCCCTCCAGTGCATGGCCACCATGGGAACCACTCTGGTTCCGTGTCCCTGACTCCTTAACCATAGTTTGTTGGTTCAACATCAGGCAACTTACCCAAGAGGGAGGAGGAGCATTGAAAATAGCATCTCCCAGACTATACAATTGACTGGTCCACGTGGGACACCTGACTCATAAGCTAATACAGTCATTCCCTGGGATTTTGAACTTGAGATCCAAACAACCTTGAGGGAAGTTTCCTTTCCTCTAATGGTTAAAGTATAGAATATCAAACTTCTCCATGTGGAGGACCTGGTCAGTAGTGAGAAAGTAGGTCAGTAGTGAACAAAGTAGAGATTAGAAGAAGAGAAAATCTGGGGCTTCCCTGGTGGCTCAGTGGTTAAGAATCTGCCTGCCAATGCAGGGGACACGGGTTTGAGCCCTGGTCCGGGAAGATCTCACATGCCACAGAGCAACTAAGCCCGTGCGCCACAACTACTGAGCCTGTGCTGAGAAGGCCGCACACCACAATGAAGGGTAGCCCCCGCTCTCTACAACTAGAGAAAGCCTGTGCACAGCAGTGAAGACCCAACGCAGCCAACAGATAAATCAATAAATAATTTAAAAAATAAAAAAAATAAAAACACTTGGAGTTTTTCAAAAAAAGAAAAAGAGAAAATCTGAGCTCCTGCCCCACCCACCACCCCGGTTAGACTGTATCCTTCTCACAGCTTAGTCTGTGTCCTTTACAACCCTTTGGATTCTGTGAACCAATAAATTCCCCCTCACTGATAAACTAATCTAAAGAGTTGCAAAATTGTTCACAGTTCCACTCAGATGCAGAGAAAATATAAATTTTGTCTGGTCTTCGTGGAGAGAAAATGTACTTGACTTTCTCTCATCTGGGATAATTACTCTCTCCTGTATCTGCGAGCTCCCTCCTGATGGTATTGGGTTGAAATAAAGGGAACAGAGCTCACACGGCCTTGGGGCTCTGGAGCACAGAGGTTCGTAGAGCTCCGTGGTTCCTCTGGCCTCAGGTCAGGTGTCTCTTGTCCACCTGACCACTGCTTACACCCTGACGAAATTCACAGCTGCAACCCCTGGAGTGTGTAACTCACGATCTAGCCTCTCTGCTTGCACTCCAGTCGCACCTCCTCCAGCCCTCACTGGCTACAGCGCACACTGAGCCTCAGCTGCGTTCTCCTCGAGACTTCTTGCACCAGGGTGCCTCTCGGCCCAGCCCCTGACGCTTCCTGGGGTGTCAGACAGAAAACCATTGTCCTCTGTGCTTCCCACAATTTACCTAACACACCTACCCCTCTTGGGCACATGTCCAGCTTGGGCTTCTCTCTCCTTTCCATTCTCAACCTGCAACAGGGAGTGGTTTCTCCATCTGTCAGCCACTTGAGACTTCCCTCATCTAGAACTCTAAGATCTCTTCCCCGAGCCTGACTTTCCAGTCTGCTGTGCCACTAAAATGGTGACGAGTCATCTTCCTCTAGCCTGGGACAATAAAGGAAGACTTTAGGGGATCAAGGACTTGAGAGGGAAGTTTAAACTGATAAGCTTAATATTTGTTTTTTTTTTTGTAATTTTAAATAGCCTCTTTAAGCAAGTCTGAGTTCTGTAACTTAAACCCAGAGTCCTACCAAATGAGTAGTAAACCAGTCAAGTGGAAATAATTCAGTCACTCAGTCAATCAGTCAACCATCTTTTCAGCATCATTGAGTTCCTGAATCCAGGAACTGTGAGTATAACTCATCAAGTTACTCACAATCTAGAAAAAAAAGACATACACTTGTATAAAAAGAAAAAAAAAAAACAAAAAAAACGCAATGAATTCATTGTATGCCCTAAGAGAAGGCTGATCAAAAGGCCCCCCACAGATGGGTGGGTGACTCATTCTGCCAGGGAGGAGCGGAGCTGAGAGCAGACCGCTCAGCTCTGCAACCTGAGAAACTACTGCCTCCCCAGGCTGCCGATTCCGTTTATTAAACTTAAATCTTTGAACAAGGTGCTTCGTAAGGCTGAATCCTAAGTGAGACAGGGATCATAAAAGATTATACCACTCCTGATGTTTGGACTGTACAGATGTACAAATGCACAGCAGTGTTCTACTCACGGTCCTTGTTTCTGTGTACTTCAATATACAACACAAGTGAAATATTAGAATATCCTGGCCAGGAGTCAGGGGCACAGGAGCACCCGCACACTACTGGGAACTCTGTGTGGTTCTGCTTGAAGCCCCAGTAGCCCCAGGGTCTCCCCCATGTGACATCCAACACTGCTGTTTACATATTGAGTGGTTGTCTCTGGGAGGACAGGGTTTATGTTGTTTTGTTCACTGCTTACATCCCCATCTCATAGCACAGTCCTGACCATAGACTGAGTGCTCAGCTAGTAAACATGTGTTCAGTGCATGATGAATGCACACAAATTTTTAGGATGGCAATTTGGTTATAGGTATCAGAAGTTCTTGATTCTCCTTAGAGACTCATCCCAAGGAAATAATAATGGATGCATGCACGTAATTATCTACGGAAATGTTCAGGACAATGTGGTTTATGCTAAGAGAAATTCAGAAACAATTGAAATGTCAAACAAGAGAGTCTTGTCTAAATAAATTATGGTATCATCTTTGGATGGCTATTATGCAGCCATTAAAAACAATGGTTATAATAAAATTATCACATTTTGGTAATTCTGTATTTGCAGTGTGTGTATGTATAAATGTATATGCAAAGAAAAGAGATCAGAAAAATGGGCACTTGTAAGTTAATTGTGGTTCTCTTCAGGTGGAAAGTTTCAGTCCATCCTTATTATCTTATTTCTGTTTCTTTTATTTTCTCAGTGTTCCAAAATGACGTATTTTTCTTTCCTTGTAAGAGCAAAGCAATAATAACAAAAGACGTATTAACAGTTTCTGAGCATGTGCCCTAGAAAGTTGGCTAACAGAATTCAGACTCATCAGTGTATACCCACTTCCAGCCAGGGTCCCCCCAGTCTCCAAGGGAAAGTTATATCCAAGTGCTTACCCAGGGTACTTATGCAAGGATTTATAGCATCTACTGTCCTTCCAACCTGCTCACCAAAAGATGTGTTGGGTGGCAGTATATTAGGCCAGGTACAAGCAAGTCTTTGCTAAAGCATTCCTCTATTGATGCTCATACTGACCTGGGCTAAGCCAACCCTACTGTCCCTTGTGCACACAACTACCAAAACTCAGATAGCCCTCACTGCTAACAGGAATTCAAAAGAAATAAAAACACCAACACTGGCCCATCCCACCTCTTAACAGCTATACCCATTGGCGTGCCACTGTTCGGCAGGTCTGTTGCTCTAGACCTGCAGCCCACTCGTCCTAAGTCATTTCAAGGTGGGTTGGCACGCATAGCCTCTACAAAACTCCCCGAAGATTTGTAATGGGTCCAGGCATTTGGTACATGGGCTGAGACTACAGTGTGTCTTCTAAAGCCACGAAAATCAACTACCAGACCATTCTTCCCGACTCCGTAGGGAGAGATTTAAGAGGAAGGAGAAGGGGAAGATGATCATGATATTTCCTCAGCAGAAGGAATAATTGCCTCAGGTACAGTCACAGGTAAGAGAAGTGCCATGTCCAGCTTGAATCTCTCCTAAAACTACCATTGCTGCTTCCTCCCCAGCCTAATTTATCTATGTATTTCACCTTGCCCTGACCTCAAGGAGTTCTAACTTGGTAACTCATTTTTAAAAAATTTTTAAGTCTGTGCCTTCTTCTGTGAAAGTGCTTTTAACTCATCCTTTTTTTCTAAAGGATTCATTTTTAGAAAATGAAATTAGTGATAAAATTCCTAATGAAATGATTGCTTCTGTAAGTGATAGAAATGAAATGCCCTGACAAATCCTACAGGATAATTGTTCCTTTGCTAATGTTTACCATCATTACCTATCCTGAATTTCACCCCCAAAACAGAGCAACACAATCTGATTAAGAAGGAACCATTTATAGTTACAAATTTCCTTCATCTTAGGTTGATCAAAGCACTCCACTGATGATAACTTGTTCTGATTCACTATAATTTTTGCATAGCTCATTGTTATCAAACTGAGTGCTTTAATCTTCATAGTTTTGTTCTTTAAAAACTGAATTACAAATTGGGGTATCATGCAGAAGTTGTTGAAGAATCTATTCTTTTCATACTCAGCTTCCAAGTTGATAGTCCTTTTTGCCGGGGTTCTCATTACAATTCTCTTGACGGGGTCAGAGCTCATGAAAACTTGCCCAAGGAAAATATAACATGGTTTAGGAAGGTGGAGGAGAGGAGAAGGAAGAGGAGGATACTAAATTAAAATCTGCTCCGAACGCCCTAAATATGGATTCCAAGTATTTTTAATAGAAAATGACTGACTCCTTTATGCAGACTCTAAAAAGATGTCTTCTCAGAATAAAAGACATAAGCACAGAAATTTTCCCCCAACTTAACATTACATACGTGTTTTCCTTGCAAACTCGATACGTGATTGCCTGGCTGCTGTCAGCCTGTCGCACACAAATTATGTTGTATCAACTTCAAAGAAAGGGCTCATGATTTCTGTGTATTCAATCTACCCCACAGTGCTCTCAGGGCACTGCCCAGTACTCCAGGAGCTTGACTAAATAAACATTGAGTTGAAAAGTATAGACTAGAAAAATTACTTCTGGCCAACACAAATAAAAATAAGCATCCGGACTTCAGTGCATTTTTTCTGCCCCTTACAAATCACCTGAGGTGATTCCATTTTCCTAAATAATAACCACACTTTCATCCCATGGCTCCAACTCTTTCTTAGAAATTGGATGCCAACGCAGCTACACTTGGGAATTCTGAGTGATAAGCAGGGAACCAGATTCTCCTTCTGGGCTGAAAGACAGTCATTAACTAATGTAGGATCACAGAACAACAAAGAGCTTCCTTATTGTCTTTCTGGGTTTCCTGACATAGCCTGGCCAGAGCTAGGAAATGCCTCAGTTTCCATCACATTTTGCTATTAAATGAGCCCAGACCAAGAACCACCCTTTGACACACTGATTACTAGTGTTCTAGAGAAATCTCCATAGCTGGGCACTTTGTGAATCTGCCCAATTCCCCAATTCTCAAATTCCTTCAGTCTCAAAAGATTTGGGACAGTAGCTACTAATATTGTTTTACTAATAATTTTATATTTATACAGTGATTTAAATATTTAAAAACCTTTACAAAGGCACTGCATAAGTTTGCTGGGTCTACCATAACAAAGTAACACAGACTAGGCAACTTGAACAACAGAAATTTATTTTCTCACAATTCTGGCTGGTAGAAGTCCAAGATCAAAGTGTTGGCACGACTGGTTTCTTCTAAGACCTGTCCCCTTGGCTTATAGACAGCCATTCTCATTGGGTGTCTTCACAAGGTCTTCCCACTGTGTGCATCTGTGTTCTAATCTCCTTTTCTTATAAGGACAGCAGTCATATTGCATTAGGCCGCACCCATATGACCTCATTTTAAGTTAATTACCTTTTTAAAGACATATTTCCAAATACAGTCACATTCTGAGGGATTGAAGGTTAGAACTTCAAAATATGAATTTGGGGAGGAGGGGACACAATTCAGCCCATGATAGGCATGATTTAATTTATAGGCTATGAACCTAAAATTTAAAAAAACACAAAACTGTATTACCAAGCTCACCAGCCATTAGGTAGTGTAGCTAAAATTGGATCCCTGGGTCTCTGATTCCAAATGCCATACTTTCTCCCTTACAATCTGCTGCCACTATGATGACTAATTTGTGTCTAACTGTTTAACATTTATAGACAACACATTATCTCACTGAATCACCTAAGGAAAGAAAATCAGATATTGCCCAAGGAACCATCTGGCCAAATTTGATACATCTCTACTTTGAAAAGCCTGGGGCAGGAGAAGAAGTTCTTCTAGAATTCTCAGCAGCTTACTCTCTACTGACAGCCCTTCCCCACTAGCTAGACCTTAACATTGAGGATGCAGGAAGGGGTCATTGGACAAAAGCTTGACTCTCAAAATTTTTTCTAATTTTGGCTGCAGCTCAGAACCATTTTGTCCAAGGGATAAGGATGAAGATACATCACCAATGTTGCTCCCAATTCACCTGAGTCAGACCTCAGGTACTAGCTAAATCTGAGAGTAGATGGACAGATTAAAAGATGTGCAGGTATTCCTGAGCCCCCTGTAGAGTCAGCCCAAGAGAAAAGAACCTGTTCCCATCATTCAAAGCACCTAAACAGCTCTTGTGTTTTAAATTCTGAGAGTACTATTTTTTGGAAGGTTAAAAAGTAAACAAGAGTATTTAAATGCCTATTGACAGTTTCTTCCAAAAACAAACAAAGCAAGATTAAAAGTATGTTAGAAGACATACAGATGGCTAACAGGCACATGAGAAGATGCTCAACATTGCTAATTATTAGGGAAATGCAAATCAAAACCACAATGTGATGTTACCTCATACCTGTCAGAATGGACATCATTAAAAAGTCTACACTGTTGGTGGGAACGTAAGTTGCAGCCACTATAGAAAACAGTATGAAGGTTCCTCAAAAACCTAAAAGTAGAACTACCATATGATCCAGCAATTCCACTCCTGGGTATATATCTGGAAAAAAAACTAAACACTAATTAGAAAAGATACATGCACCCCAATGTTCATAGCAACATTATTTATAAAAGCCAAGACATGGAAGTAACCCAAGTGCCCATCAACAGACAAATGGATAAAGAATATGTGGCATGTATATCCAATGGACTATTATTCAGCCATAAAAAGAATGAAATTCTGCCATTTGCAGCAACATGGATGGACCTGGAGAATATTATGCTTAGTGAAATAAGTCAGACAGAGAAAGACAAATCCTGTATGATATCACTTATATGCGGAACATAAAAGATAATACAAACAAATATATATAGAAAAATAAAAACAGACTCATAGATATAGAAAACAAACCAGTGGTTACCAAAGGGGAGAGGGAAGGGGGGAGGGGCAAGTTAGGGGTATGGGATTAAGAGATACAAACTACTATGTATAAAATAAATAAGCAACAAGAATACATTGTATAGAACAGGGAATTATAGCCATTGTCTTGTAATAACTTTTAATGGAGTATAATCTGTAAAAATGCTGAATCACTATGCTGTACACCTAAAACTATTATAGTATTGTAAATCAACTCTATTTCAATTTTAAAAAAAAGATTAACACGTGGGTTGCTAGTGACTCTGTTTGGTACATAGAAAACTTTTTTTCTATGTGTGTCTACATGAAGTCAGGAGACCTGAATTCAAGTGCCTTGTACTAGTGCTAGTGAGGAAATCAGGAGATCTCTCCAGGCCTCAATTCTCTCATCTGTAAAATGCAGGCTGGACTTTTTGTAGCCCTAACTTTCTATGTACAAACTCAGCTTTTGTCTTGTTTTTCAGCTTTGTCTTCACCAACTCCTCAAAGATGCGGTTGGTGCAAAATGAAAAACCTAAAATGTCTTTCCCTAGTCCTGACTGAGCCAATATTATCATGCTACTTCACCTGAATCTCCCATGTCACTCACTGGGGCAACGGGGACTGAGCTAGCAATGTGGGAGAAGGGATGAGGTCCTTTGGGAACAAGGACTAAGGCAGAAAGTGCTCATGCAAAATGCTCAGAGAAACCAGAACACTTACAGGGAGGGGATACCCAATCTCTGAAGGACACAAACCCAGGAGGAGCCAGGAGCAACAACTTCCAGATGTGGATCCACAAGTTCATAACAAGGAAAATACAAACAAGCTAAAGCAGGTTGGGATTAAAAGGATAAGGGCAGAAGAGGCGTAGCATGGAGGGCGTGCCCAGTTTAGTGGAGAGCGTGTGGCACGAAGAGGGCACACCACTGTTTTCTTTGCTGGAGCATCTCCTGTTCCTAAGCCTTTCTAGAAATGTGACACTCCCTCATCAAGAGGTCAATTTTCCTTCCTCTCCCCTTGAATCGGGGCAGGTTTGTGACTTACTGGTGACCAGTAGAACACGGTAGAAATGACACTGAATGATGTCTGAGACTATATCATAAACATTGATGCACCTTGCTCACTGGAGCTCTGGCAGTAGCCTGAGCCTCCAGGTAAGCTGTCCAACTGCCTTGAAATTGCTGTGCGGTGAAGAAGCCCCAACTGGCCCATGTGGAAAGACTGCGTGAAGAAGCACCGGAGCTGCATCATGAAGAGAGATTGCCCGGCCACTGCTCGGCTGCTCCTGGCCTCCTGTTACAGCTCCAACCACTGTCTGGATGCAATAGCACGAGAGCTTCCAAACCAGCAGCACCCACTTGAGTGACTCCTGAATTCGCAACTCATAAAAGTTATGAGAGATGATAAAAGGATGGTTGTTTAAGTCACTCAGTTTTGGAGTGATTTCTTATGTAGCAACGGATAACCTGTAACATCATTCTTTACTCCCCACCTCCACTCCCCAATTCTGCTTCCAATCTGAGTTCTTAAAGTTAGGTCTACAAATTCAGTTCTTTTCCTTCAATGTAAACATTTATATAAACTCAGGCATCCAGAGAAGCTGATCACAAGGTCTTAATGTTGTTTCTGCTCTCTTCATCAAGAAATAAATAACCCTAGTATGATAATTTTTTCCTCCTATTTATATGCAAATTGTTTAAGAGCTGAACTGCCCCAGTTGTTTACAATTGCTTCCATATTATCCCAAAACAATTCAAAATTCAAAACATGCAATAAAATCTGTGATTTATTGGTCTCACACTTGTTTCCTCCCAGAATCCATCTAACCAACCATATTTCTTTGAATTTCTCATTTGGAGGAGGGGATGGCTTGTCCTTTTTTTTTTAATGTCTCTTCTTTTGTTCTTATCTTGGCTATTAAACAGGATTATTTGTCAATTTGATAACTGACATCTAAAGGTATTCTTCATTCATTAAGAAAATAAAATAATAATGGCTCATCAGTCTAGGAAAAATGCTGAGGAGAAGGGATCACATTTTATAACATTAGGGTCAATGTAGGCAGTTGAGCTAAGAGTGTTTATCAAATCTCTGACTACAGAAATATGCTCTTAATAGCTAATTTTAAGATGAAGAAGTTGTTGCTTATTCTAATTGCTCTCTAGAAAGTGACTGCATGTGATTAATAAGGGAAGAAGCGGGGGTGGGTTTGCAGTGTGACTCCTACCTATGACACTCCGGATCTCATTTTTGGTAAAGTCAACTGAAATTATAAGAAGAAAAAAAATTACACCATTTAAACCGGTCCACATTAGCTCTTTATAACTCAGATAAGCATGATCATTTAATGCAGTATTTTCAGCGTCAAAAAATCCCCACCTTCCAAAAATGTTCATTTACCCTTGAAATTGTTTTTGCTGTCACCACATGACGAATTCTGAAGCAAGGCTTGAATATACTGTTGAGTCAGTGTTGATTTAAACATAGATTGACCTCCCACATAGCCACTGTCTCTGAGTTGTTGCCAGAACTGAAAGAAACTTGAGGGAAGTGGTCAAAATTCCCCTCAAAGAACTAATCTTCTCTCTGCCCAAATTGCCCTAATGTGGAAAAACTCAGTCCCTCCTCCACAGAATGTGAAATAATTTGGTTTACAATGACACATCAAAGGTATTGCTAAGGGAACATTTTCTAATTTTTAGAACTCTTTTTACTTCTATCAAATGCATCTTTCTACAATAAGGAAAGGCCTAAGTTATGTCTTACTCTGCTTGGGATCTTCTCCCTTGGCCTCAGCATTTGGGGCTGGAGATACTATTTGTGGAATGAGGCTGAGGAAATGAGCCAAAATGAATTTCAGGCTTGCTAGAGCTTACAATCTTAATGCAAATTCAACAATTAGCAATGCCTCAGCTGTGAAAGCTGGAAAAAATTCCACATATCAGATGGTGAGAGAGGCTGATGGGGAGAAGCACTTCCATTTTACTGTTGTCATCCTGTAATCTCCTAATTCAACTCATAACCTTGAAAGCAGACCTGGGCCCTGTGGGTTATCAGCTCACTCAGATAGTTCCAGAAAGGTAACAACCTTACTAATCCAAACTAGAACGGTAAACTTGTAAAAAGGCTAAGTAGGGAAAGAATTTTAAAAAGTAAGAAACACTGTATCATCAGCTTCAAAAAACCCCTAGGTTAATGGGTATCACTGAAGGCTAAGAGGATCCAACTACATGATGATTCTTAAAAGAATAAACAGCTCTAACGTATCCTTGTCAACCTGAACCATTTAGCAAGTGTCGTTCTGTAATAAGGCATTTTTTGTTCGTTTGTTTGTTTCTTGAGATGTTTGAGGCAGGCAGAAAAAAACACACACACATTACACACTCTGGGGTCATTTAGAAACCCAAGAACATTGGGTTTCCTTGCCGTCATTTCCCCACATCAGTCTTTTTCTAAAGAGAAGAAGAAATTGTGGACGTGCATGTGAATGCCAAGCCAAGCTGTGAACGTGCATGCGAATATTTCCACCAGTCCCACTGGAAAGGATACAATGATACAGCCAGGTGAAGGAAAAGACCTGAAATTCTAAGGACTTCACACCCTAAACACACAATTATTCATTCCTTGTGGGGTTTCCCCCCAACTCTTTTCTTCCTATTTCCATTGCCAATCATTATTGATGATGCAAACTTTGTGACCATGCCCAAAGCTAAGAACCGCATTCCACTGCAACCTGTTAATCAATTACACAGCAACCACCCTGGGAATAAATCTTGCTATTTCCCTCAAATATTTCCCTTCATGAATTTTCCTAACTCCTATCCATCAACATATGCCCAGCTCCTATTAAACTCTGTTCTTCTGAATGTAAATCAAGCAAGGTCAATATTTTTTAATAAAAATGCCCCCCAATTTTTCTCTATCAAACATCTATTCAGCATGTATCTTAGCTTGGATTCCCTCCAAAGCAAAGACGGGGAAAAAATTTGAGTACAAGTAGTTGATCTGGGAAATGATCCCAGGAAGCAAGAGTGTAGCTCAGGGGATGCAAGCCAAGGAAGGGAGGAAAACAAATGAAGGGTGTACCAGTAAATGAGTTACCACCGTGGGCAGCTATGCCTCAGTCCTGCTGGAACCTTCTGAAATACTGCATCTCACATCCCAGAATTGTCCCACCAAGGACCATTTAGCCATCAACTCATATCCCTCATTGTTTGAAGGTTACTCTGAGACTTTCCTCAACTCTCCAGAGCTTCTGGCCTGCACGGTGCGTAGGCAGGACACACTCCGGTGGTCAGAGAACATCCTCTGGCAGAAAGAGCCAGATGCCTGAGGGAGAAAGTCCTCAATGTGGTCAAGAGCCATCCACCAAAGATGCAGGTGACCTTCGAGAGGGTGAGAGATGTTGATGGGGCTCCAACTATGGTGCCCGCTGCAGCAGGTGCCTGAATTCCACCAAATGCTCAGCTATGCACACAGTAGGGAGTTGTGTTTCCCAAATGAATATTCAAATATTCTCTCCCTTTTATGCTCTAACTGAATTATGACCCTTATTTGTATCCTTTCCCAGATACAACCTTTAACCCAGTCATTCATTTACACATATTTTCATCTGTACATATAGCTTCCTATCTCCACTCTGCAAACACTTGTTTTGAACCCAATTATCTCAGTGCTCTTCTCTCTCTTATGCACTGTCAAGGCAATTTACTTCAAATGAGCAAATAGCTCCAGCTCATGGCCCTTGCTTTTGAATCTTGAAAAAAAAACTAGGATATCTTTCTCAACCAGAGGGATATATCTAGGGGTGTTTTTCAGGAGTTTAAAAAATGTTTATTTCAGATTCACATTATTTTCTATATCTTCTATTTACATAAGTAAAAATGAAATGTGTCCCTTTGTATATTAGCCTCTTATCAGCAAATCTGAGGGCAAGAAATTTTATCACAGCAAATTCTGTTGGTTTTATATTTAAAACACAATGGCACTCTGTGAAAGAGCTTATAGTAAAGGCCATACAGAATTAGAGAAAAAATTAAGCATTCCCCCAAAATGTGAACTATTATCTTAAAACTCATTTTATCTTCCACATTAGATATTATCTATTGAATTTTCTTTTTTCTACCACATCATCCTCTTCTTATAACCCAGGATGGTTTACTAACCCCAGTTTTTGGCAACATACCACTGCATTGATCCCCAAAAGATTTTTCCATGGTGACTTTTTCAATGTGACTATCATTACCAAGAATTTTGAGGTGTAGACATGTGTGTTAGGGATTTGGAGACATTATTTCTCACTTTCTGTCATGCCCAAAGTACCACATATTCTTAAAGGTAGGAGAAATAGCCTTAAGGCTTCTGATGGGAGCATACTGTAGTGTCTCCTGTCTGATTCATGTTTGTAATGAACCTGCTTTTGGATTGCTGGCAATAAAAGGCACATAATCCTTAAGTAGGTCTCTCAGAGAAGCTCTACTAATTTATGTGGCAGGACTCAATCTCATGTAAAGGTTTAATGAGAGCCTCATGAAGTATAAGTGTGCCTGGCATCTGTTACAGAAGGTAGCTCAGGAAAAGCAGAGGAAAACCTTAGGTGAAGAACCTATATCCAGACATTTTTAACTGACAAGGATGTCCCTAATAGAGAAAGAGGGAGAAGAGCAACAAGAACAAAAAAGACTAGTGCAGCAAATACTGATCCATTATATACTTCCTGGTTATTGTAATAGCCTCTGAATGTTCCCCAAAAGGAAAGCACGACGTGGATAATTTATGTGCCTATTGAAGGTAATCTTCCAAGCATGAATGGCTGAAGGATTATAATTTCTTTCCCCCAATCATCATAGGTCTCCCAGAGGTCATACGAATAACCAGCATCCTTTCATCCTAAACAGTACCAAGCCAAGGTTGAGATACGAGCCTATTAAAAGCCGGTTTAAAAAAGAATTTTATTTTGCCCATGATCTCATTCATTAATTGCTGACTGCCTTTTAAAACCTTCTATGGAAGACAAAGAGACCTTCAAATCCTTTCTCTGAGAATTAAAGCTTTCATTTAAGGATTCCAGATGGGCTGTATTTTAAGTATTAAAGTTCAAATACTTTAACCACCAACAGATGTAAGGAATTTTACCCAGTTATGTTGCACAATTGCCACCCAGTAGTTCTTCAATCCTGGCCAAATTGAGCATCAATTTAAACTAGATTTAATCGTGGGACCCTTGACAATCACAACACAAGATATTAGGGAGTTTAGGAAATGGGTCTATTAAATGACAATTAAAGCTGTCAGCCTTCCAGAGCTTATTTTCAGTTCATTTGATCCCTAGTAGACAGTGGCATTTGACTGCTGTAAACAAAGAGGTCTGCTTGAAAGTTAAGCTGAGATGGGGGGGCTGGTTGTTAGAGCCCTGGTGATGGTGTGTGTTCAACTTTCAGGCTAACTCCAGCTGTTCCTCAGAAAAAGTGACTTCAAAATCACTTCCTATGCAACTATTTAAGTCCTCCTGAAAGTCCTAAGAGAGCCTGAGGAGTGACTGGCTTTTCCTTTTTGTGTAAAGTCTCATGGAAATTCTTCAGGGTCAGGTGCTCCCAATCTGGCACATATTAAATAGTGCTTTTCACATAGAATGTGCCTGAAATTGACTACTGAAAGTCTTAGATTATCCACACCCTTTGATATAGTATTTTTACTTTCAGGGATTTATCCTAAAGAAACAGATATCTGCACAAAGATTTATGAACAAGCGTGCTTGCTGCAGAATGATACGTGGGTAAAACATAAAGCAAGTTTGGTTTTTGCTGTTCTTCCCACCCCATTCTCCTTAACCCTCCTCATACGCCAGACCACCTTTTTCTACCTTGAAAACCTCTTCAGTGCCACTTCCTCCCAGGCATTTGCTTAAAGAGCTGTGACCTCCACCAGCCAAAAGTTTCCAAGACCTGGGTCTTTCTCCATCAAAACCCACCTATACATCTCCCATGCCCTTAGGCCCCTGTCCTCGGCAGTCTGCCAGGCTAGAAAATCAGATACATTTTTCCTTCTGAGGTGTTAATGGATTAATATTACCATCTACTATGCAGTACTTTATATTTTAAAATGAGATCCTCCAGAAGACAATGCTATCAACTCAAAATGGGATTATAATGGGAATTTCAGAATCCAAATAAACCCAGTAGTTAGTATGATTTAAAATTCTGTTTCAAATATATTTTCAGCACATGTACATGTGTATGTGTCTTAGTTTATCCATTTTGTTTTATTATGAAAAGATATTCATGATTATAGAAAGTGTGGGAAACAAGAAAAAGTAAAAGGAAGACGAAATTCATCCATATTCCCTACCATGCTGAAATGACATTTTTAACATTCTATTGCGTTTCTTCCCAATCATAGTAATATGCACTAATTTATTTTCTGGAGTCATGATAATTGTGTGTGTACAATTTTTGCATTCTTTTTTCACTTTGCTATTTATTTGAAAAATGTCAAAATAGCTTTCCCAAAAAGGCCGTCAATGGAGCCGTACTTTATAGTAGTTCACCCTTTTCTTCACTTATTATTTTTCCTGCTAAGAATACTTTAAAAACTTGGTTAGTCTTCCTGGGTTTCTTATTTACTACAACCTCTACATTAAATTGGAAGCCTTTACCATATCTAGCTGGTAAGTAAATTTCCCAAGATGAAAGCACTCAAATTCAGTTCTGGAACAGGGAAAGGACTGGTATGTATTAAAACAAAGTGAATGCAGCCTTGGCAGGAAGTCAAGGTCACAGTCTGCAGTCAGTCGGGGTGAGAGGCTCCACGGCCACAGCTCCCCTCCTGTGGCTGTTCAGGGCAGTGGGCAGCTGCCCTCACAAGACCCGGCCTCTGCTCGCCAGCTGCTGTAAGGCATTTTTGGAAGTACCTATGGTAACATCCAAGAGGGACAAACACTGTACTCACATGCCCTGAGGAAAGCTCATTCCTACCACCAAAAAATACCCTCCTCTACTCCCTTCCCCCGCTCTCCTCACTCCACTCAGCCACACATACTTCCTAGGCTCACAGACAGAATGTGTAGGGAGACTTGGGGACTCATGGTCGTTTATGATCTGGGTAGCACATTCACATCACTACTTGGGCTATTTTTGTCTAGTGCTGCCACTCACCAAGTGGCAAATGCTATATAATCCTACTTGGTAAACGACAATCACTCTTATTACAGCTTCAGATTAAATAGGAAAACTACAGCCAAATCTCTTTAAGGAAATAAGGTGGGGAGATCTAGCATTGTTAGAGTCAGACCAATTAGTCATACTTTTTGAATAACGTTCAAAGAGGACATTAAAAGGAGGAAGTGATGAGAACGGGTGGGGAGAATTATGTAGACCACAGTTGGTTTGAGTATTTCATTTGTAAATAGCATGTCATTTACTAATGCAGTTGAATTACACTTAAATGTTGGTTTATATTCAATTTAAACATGTTATAAAGAGCTTTTAGCTCTTTTTGAGCAAGCAAGACAGCCCTGTCTATTAATAAACTTAGGTGGAGTATCAGATTTCCAGGAACTAACAATATGATTATCTACCCAGAGACTTGGAAGGAACTAAATTCACAATGTCTGATGATTGGCATGTTTGCTGTCTTTGATATGGGATACTGAGCACATGGCATGGTGGAACACTAGGGGAAAAGGGCTCCTTTTCTCCACCAGCAACTGCTAACTTGCTTAGCAGCAAGCAGGGTGCCCTGAGCTGCCTTGTGAAAGAGAACCTGCTTCTCAAAGGGGATGCAGGGAGATGGGGGCATGAGATTCACAGGAAGTCAGAGCTTTTTTCTGAAGCCTTGTCAGTGACAGTTATGTGAATCACTGAACTGGCCACCATTATTCTTATTGATCGCCAAACCAGGTCTATTCAGCCTTCTAATAAAAACCAGATAAAGCGGGAGACCAAATCAGAATAAAAAGGAAGAGGAGCTGAAATGGTTGAGAATATGCATTATTATCCTCATAAATGACCTGACAGATATATATTAGCAGAGTAGAGTGAATGGTATATTTCTTTTTCCCATTTTCTTACATCAGAAAAAGTTCAAAATGGTATATCACAGACTACAGCATTGATATTGGTGGAACAAAGGCCAATAGTAAAAAATGACAGTGGGCTTTAGACCCTAAATCTCTTTATTCTCACTTCTATATTCTTAATTTTTCTTGGCCTATCTTTAAAATAAGATTACATGGTCCCACTAACACTTTTTTTTTTAATTAAGACTTTATTTTTTAGAACTGTTTTATGTTCACAGCAAAATTGAGGGGAAGGTCTAGAGATTTCCCATATACCCCCTGCCCCTACACATGCACAGCCTCCCCTATTTATCAACATTCCCCACCAGAGTGGTACATTTGTTGTAAGTGATGAACCTACCTTGACACATCATAATCATCCAAAGTCCACAGTTTACATTATGACTCACTCTTGCTCTTATATATTCTGTGGCTTTAGACAAATGTATAATGACATGTATCCATCATTATAGTATCAGAGTATTTTCACTGTCCTAAAAATTCTCTGTGCTCTGCCTATTCAGCCCTCTCCATCCCCCATCCCCTGGCAACCAAAGAATTTTTTATTATCTCCATAGTTTTGCCTTTTCCAGAATATTATATAGTTGGAATCATACAGTATGTAACTTTTTGATTGTCCTCTTTCACTTAATAATATGCAATTAAGGTTCCTCCATGTCTCTTCATGGCTTGATAGCTCATTTCTTTTTAGTGCTGAATAATATTCCATTGTCCGGATATACCACAGTTTATCCATTCACCTACTGAAGGACATCTTGGTTGCTTTTAAGTTTTAATAATTATGAATAAAGCTTCTATAAACAGGTTTTTGTTAGATGTTAAGTTTTCAACTCCTTAGGTAAAAGGAGAACCAATATTGGATCACACGGTAAAGTATGTTTCATTTTCTAAGAAACTGCCAGACTGCCTTCTAATGTGGCTGTACCATTTTGCATTCCCACCAGCAATAAATGAGAGTTCCTGATGCTCCACATCCTTGTCAGCTTTTGGTCTTATCAGTGTTCTGGATTTTGGCCATTCTAATGGGTGTATAGTGTTATCTCATTTTTGTTAAATTCAAATTTCCCTGATGACACATGGTGTGGAGCATCTTTTTATATCCTAATTTATCAACTACAGATAACAGGTGTCTGCTAAGGTCCTTGGCTCATTTTTTAATTGTTTGTTGCTCTTGTTGTTTTTGTTATTGTTGTTGAGTTTTAAGAGTTCTTTGTATATTTTGGATAAGATCCTTTATCAGATGTGTCTTTTGCAAGTAGTTTCTCTCAGTTTGGGCTTGTCTTCCCATTCTCTTGACACTGTCGTTCGCAAAGCAGAAATTTTTAATTTTAATGAAATCTAGCTTATCAATTATTTCTTCATGGATTGTACCTTAGTGTTGTATCTAAAAAGTCACTGCCATATTCAGGATTATTTAGGTTTTCTACTATGTTATCTTCTAGGAGTTTATAGTTTTGGGTTTTACATTTAGGGCTCTCATATATTTGGAGTTAATTTTGGGAATGGGTGTGATGTCTATGTCTAGATTCACTGTTTTGCAAGTGGATGTCCAGTTTTTCCAGCACCATTTATTGAAAAGACTATCTTTGCTCCATTGTATTACTTCTGCTCCTTTGTCAAAGGTCTCCTGACTATATTTATGTGGGTCTATTTCTCGGTTTTCTCTTCTGTTCCATTGATCGATTTGTCAGTTCTTTCTCCAATACCACAGTGTCTTGATTACTTAAGCATTATAGTAAATTTGAAGTCAGGTAGCATAAGTCCTCCAACTTTGTTCTTCTTCTTCAATATCATGTTGGCTATTCTGAGTCTTTTGCCTCTCTACATATCTTTAGAACCAGTTTGTCAGTATTCACCAAATAACTTGCTGGGATTTTGGCTGGGGTTACATTGAATCTATAGATCAAATTGAGAAGAACTGACGTCATAACAGTATTGAATCTTCCTATTCATGGTCATGGAGTATCACTGCACTTATTTAGTTCTTCTTTGATTTTATTCATCCACTAACACTTTTTGGTTGCAAAAACCCAAAGGTGTAAGTAAATATGATGAGAAACAATATGTTTATATAATCTTGAAGTATCTCTCCACAGCATACTTTTTAATTTCAAAGGGCAAAATAGTCCCTTTAAAGTGGCAGACACTACCTTAAGTGATCAAAGTTAGCATCGCCGGTAGTGAGACATATCAACATTGTGATGCACTGAGAAGGACACAGTATCACTATTGTGATAGTCTTACTAAAATGCATAATCTGAATTTGATATGAGGAAAACACAGACAACCACAAATTGAGGGACTTTTTACAAAATAACTGACTAGTATCCTTCAAAAGTCAGGAAAGATAAAGACTGAGAAATTGTCCCAGATTGGAGGAGACTAAGAAATCAGGACAACTAAATGTAATGTGTGATCCTGGACTGGATCCTAGGTCAGAAAAAGGATACTAGTGGCGCAGTTGGAAAAATTTTAGTAAGGTCTGTAGATTAGTTAAGAGTATCCTATGTTACTTTCCTGGTTCCAATCATTATACTAAGATTACGTAAGATGTTAACATTTGAGGAAGCCAGGTGAAGAGTATATTGAAATTCTTTATACTGTTTTACTTTTAAGTATAGAACTCTTTCAAAGGAACAGTTAAATTTTTTAATTTAAAAAAACCTGAAAATCTAGATATTGGATATCAGTGAAATCTGTGAGCATTGATGCATTTCTGAGAAAAAGAAAATGGAGATTTCAAAGTTGCTTGCATTTACATAAGATCAGTGGATAACTTGAGCATCTTGGCATTTTAATTAAAGAGAGAATGAGATCCACAGAGGCAGAAAGACAGACAGTGAAAGACATCCCACGTTGGTATCTCTCTTCAAAGAGAACCGGGGCTTCCACTTGGAGTCGCACCAAGGAGGTGATGACTGTCCTTGTCACAGCCATGTCTGTGCTAGAGAATCAAAGGCAGGCTTTTCTCTGATTGGTTGGGTCAGGCTGCTAATGAGGCAAAGGTCATGGATTGGATCCGCTCTCAGGGCCTGTGAGTGTCACTCTGTCTCTTGACATTTCTCTGATCACAGGGAGCCAGGTGTGACAGCTCGACTGCACCAGCACGAGGCTGGCTCTACTGTGGGGAAATAATGAAAACACACACCCTCCCTAAGGTCACCTTTAAACATAATGGACATACTTGAATAGAATCCCTGTTATCTAAATATGCTTCTAAAAATATCTGTACCAGGAAAGGGGTCCCTTATTAAATTCTCTTTCCCATATTAAACCTATAATTAAGAGACCTGCAAGGGTGAAGCTGATTGGCCTCTGACTCAATCTGCAGACACACAAATTCTTGTTACCTCTTTAGCAGAAGTATGTGCTAGCTTTAAAGGCATATACTCTAGTTAATATCACTTAGGCAGCCACCAAAGTCCATAAAGAACGAGGCTGCTCACCTCGCTCCTGAGAGTTAGACATCTTTCGGTTTTCAGGTTCCAAAAATTATTGAGAAGGGGCTTCTAATAACATGATTTTTCCTGAGTCTCCTGTGTTTATTAGGAGAGCTTTCCTGATGTACTTAGGATGCCAAACTGGAAGGTAAGCATGAAGGTGGAAAATTCTCAGTTCCAAGTATAAGTATGTTTTAGAGATAAAAGCAGCTAAGGAATTAGAATAGGTTTAAACATATGATTAAATTTTGAAATCATAAACACAGCAATTTGAAAGTAAATTTACTTGTGTGGTAAAGTTTAAAAAAAAAGTTTAAAAAAAATCATAGGGCTTCCCTGGTGGCGCAGTGGTTGGGAGTCTGCCTGCCAATGCAGGGGACACGGGTTCGAGCCCTGGTCTGGGAGGATCCCACATGCCGCGGAGCAACTAAGCCCGTAAGCCACAACTACTGAGCCTGCGCGTCTGGAGCCTGTGCTCCGCAACGGGAGAGGCCGCGACGGTGAGAGGCCCGCGCACCGCGATGATGAGTGGCCCCCGCTCGCCGCAACTGGAGAGGGCCCTCGCACAGAAACGAAGACCCAACACAGCGAAAAATAAAGAAAGAAAGAAAGAAAGAAAGAAGAAATATAAAAGAAAAAAAAATTCATAGTAGGCTTCAGTCTCTTCCACCTACAGTTAGAAGAATTAAAACTATACTATGTGAAAAGTTATCCCCTTGAGATTCTTTAAATGTGAGAGTTTGTAAACATAAAATGGCCTGGTAACAAGGAAGTGCATTTGAAGGGCAGTGCTTCCCCACGCCAGCCCTTTCTCCACTGAGCTATGGCTCTTCAGGTCCTCCCAGCACTTACTGGACAAGGTGAGGTTTGGAAATAAGCAAACAAACCAAAAAAAAAAAAAAAAAAAAAAAATTCTTTTAAATCCCTTTTGCTTCTCCTAATATCAGTGTACTCAATAGATGGCAGGAAAATGAGCTGTTTCACTAGGTTGAGACTTGTCCAAAGTGCCTCGTGATAACAGAAATAAAATAAAAACGAGAAACACATTCTCCATCCAAGATTTGTGAAACCACAGTCCACCTGCACTAGGTAGAGCTGAGGACAGCTACAGAAATCAATGTTAGAAAAACCAACAACTGTGGAACGGAAGGAGTAAAATCCCTCAAGACTCTAGAACCACTGGGTTGTAAATATTCTTAAAGCCAGGCTTATAAGACAAAGATGCCAGCCCATACTATGCTAAAATGGTCATGTCATCTTTAGATGAAGCAATTCCCATTCGGCCACTCCATCGTGATCAGGCAGACCTGAATAGACATCCCTGTGTTCCTTTTTATACACTTTTACTGTCCAAAGAATAGACTAATTTTACATTTCTATTGCCTGGTTCCTTTACCAGTATACCAAACATAAGAAACAAATAGTTTGAATTATAGTCCTCTCTGGAAATATTTATAAAAGTTTATCTCACTACACATATACATTTTGCAAGGAAAGGTGGGAGAAAAAAATTACCTACAACAAATTGGTCCATGAAATAAGATACAACACTACTGCCTCTGAGAAATGCACAGAATATGTTAAAGAAAAAAATTTTCATGACACTTAAAAAAACGGTGAGGTAGATTTTACTTACGACCTTTGCAATAGGTGTAAGAATCACTGCAGTGGGATTCTGCAGTAGGAGAGAGTGATCTGGCTCAAGTCAGAATAGAACAAGGAAAAGTAGGGATTTTACAGCCAAGGAGTGGGGTGTGTGTGGGTGAGGGTCAGTAAATGGAGAATTACTAAGAGGGTAGGATGATTATTGCTAAAGGAAGGCCAGGGTGATCAAATATTACCTGGGGGAAGGGGGTGGGGAGTGAGGAACCGAATCAGATATAAAGAATAATCAGATAGCGAGGATGGGGGATTCTGGCTAAACCAACTTAGCAGGATTCTTGCTAAAACTGGGCGATGCAAAGGCAAACACAGAAGCCCCAAAGTTGAGGCCTGGCTGGGAAGAAGATTCAGAGGAGCCTGACTAAAGTTTGGTCAAGGAGAGACACTCTGTCGATAATGGGAAGTTACCTCCTAGTGAGGACCTGGGCTCCCGGCACTGCAGGCTAAGCCACGAGGACACATGTGGAGGCCCAACTACTGTCTGAAAGACAGAAAAGCAGTGAGGAGCCTCATTCAGGGACTGCACGAACCCCTCCGAATAACTCACTTGACCTCTTTTTTGTACATGCTTGTACTGGGAAATCATGAAGAATTTCTTTTCACAGTTTATTCAGCACATTTGCACACATTATGTCATTTAAAGTAAAGAGTATGGTTATCATTTTACAAGTGAGAAAGCTGACACTCAGAAGCCGAGGTGGAGACACGGCCCGGCCTGCAGAACTGTCCCTCCACTCCCCCCTCCCGGAGGAGAGTCTGTTTCCCATCAGCATCCTCCTAACCACAGGCACACACACCATCTACTCAGTATTTTCGCCTTCTGTGTGTGCAGGCACCTTCCATCACCTCTCTTTTTCTCTCAAAATCCACAAAACGGACATTTGCCCAAAGGGCCCCTATCAATCTCACCAAAGTATCACCTCAAACTGAATGCAAAGCATCCACTGCTTCCTAAATGATCATCTTAATAATTATAATGGCCCTGTTGGAGATAGAAGTGATTTTACAACTTTACTTTTAAACCACGGGGACCAACCAGCTAAGAGCTCACCTACAGACACAAGTACATATATTACATTCAAGCTTTGAGAAAACTCGAGAAGCATCAGGACTCCCTGATCAATTTTTAGTCTGAGTGTAACAACTCCATAATGTTCAAAACTCAGGGAACCACTACAGTCCATCCGAGGTTGGTTAAATCTGTGGATGCAGAACCTGTGGATACAGAGGGACGGCTGTACTTCAAAATGAAAACACCTGAACAAACAGCAGCTGAGAAAGAAAATTTCTCTAAACTCCCCTTGTTTTAACAGAGCTTTCTGAGAATTCAGCCTCCAGTGGGAGGGAGACAGAAGACTTACCCTGAGCACCTCGAGAATGTGAGAATTCTGCTGCCACAAATCCCCCTCCAGGGAACTTCCAGCCAGGAAGGAGAATGACCATTATTAGCACCAGCACCTGGATGAGAAATGTGAAAATGTGTAACAAACCTTATCAGAACCTCCCACATTTTAACCACCAACACCCCCTTATTATGCGGATAGTATATAAACCTTTACCCCTGGCTGTTCAGAGAGCTTCTCCTTAGAGAATGCTGCCGCATGCATGTGTAATAACATTTTCTCCTGTTAATCTGAAGAAAATTCCAGATTGTCAATTAATTCTCAGGCCCTGACCGCTACCACTCAGACTTCAGTTAGTCGAGGAAAAGTTCTCCTGTCAGACCTCCAGCATCGCCAAGCCACAGACCTAACCCTGCTTCCCCTCACCTCCAAGATTCCTGTTATGAGAGAAAAATAAACCCCAGTTTGTTTACGCCACTATTGGTTGGGTTTTCTGCACCTTAAAGCAGAAAGGAGAGCTAGTAATTCACCCTGTTCATTCTTTTGAGTTAAGACACAAGATAACTGCTTACCCCCTGCTCCCCAGTATGATGGGAAAAGTCATAGTTCTGACTTGGGCCCCCAAAGAAGCACAAAAGAAAGTACAGCAACATCTGATCAGATCTATGTTCCAACTCCCACACATCCCTAATGCAGATCAGCTTCTCATCCTTTTTCTTTGAACAACCCATAGCAACTCTGGATTAATCTGGTAAAATGAACAAGAGATTTTTAAAACACTGCCATGGCTTTCAAAAACTCCTTTACCTATTGTTCGGAAAATGTTCAGATTCAGGGAAAAAAAAAAAAAAAAACTATGTGTTTTCATAATTAAATGACACTCTCTTCCCCAGAGTCCTCAGTTTGCTGGGGGATGTTTGAAGCGGTGATGGTAAAGGGTGGATGGAGAAATTAGAGGCAGTCCTTGGGCTGAATGTGTTCCTGGGAGAGGAGGCGGCAGAGGTGGGAGCAAGCGGAGTCATAGGAAAGTGCGCTGAAAGCAGCAGGATGAAAGGACGGGGACGGTGAGCACCGCACCCAGACCCGTATCCCCCTGGGAAGGGTTCGTGAACTCTGAAATTAAATAGGAACTTGAACTACAAAGCCAAAACCTTTAAATTAACCTGGCAGTTGGCAAGACTCTAATAGAATATTTCCACATTTTAAAAGCTCTGTGAAAACTGTTTAAATCTCAGTATCTTCATCCACAAAATAAAAGGATGGGAATAAGTGGGTCCTAAGATTCTCTCGGCTCTGAGATCTTCTAATTCTATAATTTGTCTTCACAAGAGGATTCTGGCCATAGCTTTTTAAGTTAAATCCACACCTCTTTCTTCAGCCTGAAAAAGAAAGCCCATGAGTTTGAAAAAGAAATTCTCATATTATCCCCCAATGGAATAGCTAGTGCATTCACTTCTAGCCCCAAAATTGAGCCTCGTAAATCAGCAGGTTCAGTAATTCATTCCGTAAAATTTTTAAACACCCACCATGTGTCAGACAGAGACAGGGGTTGCATTCAGGATTCAAAGAGAGATAAGATACAGCATCTGCTTTCAAGTTACTCAGTTTAGCTTAAGCCAACAATTTTTCCAAAATCTATTCCAAATATTATTGAATAAATGAATGAATAATTATTATGACTCTGTAATAATTATTCTAAGGAGAAGATTCTTCCTTCTTCTTAGTACCCTCTGAGGCTGGCAACATAAAAGAGAATATTCTTATTTCTCTGGCTGGGTGTTTGTGCCCTGGCACCCAGTAGCCCATAACGAGGGTGTGGACCCATGTTTAATGAACATCAGAGCAGGGCACCCCTACCCATTCCAAATGCTTTCTTGCACAAACATGACTAAACCATTATGAAGGGTTAAGTATTTCTTTGTTGAAGGGCTCATACAATTTTTCCAAAAGCTGACAGAGTAGGGGAGTGAGGATGATGGATGGAATCAATTACTATGCCAATGGGCACCTCACTCTCTGGAACCTCAAAAGGAAGAGGCTCTTCTTTCAAAGGCGCCCCACATGGATGATTCGTTTTCTCCTCTCACTCCACTTCTTCTTGCTGTCTTTCCCCTTTAAGTTTCATCCCCAGCTATGACCTAACGTCACCGTCCACCTTTATCCCAGGATATCCCATACCCTCTAACAAATAATTAAGTCCCAGTACTCTGGTCAACTTCTGTTTCTTGAAAATTTCACAACCTCAGGCACCCAGCGGATAGCGAAACTTTCTCCCAGACACAGTTTCTGCTGGTGTACAAAGTGAGGGTTTTCTAGCTCCACTTAGGAAATGATGAGCTCATGACCTTTGGATTTAGGTTGATGGTGAAGGGAGAGAAATAGATTTCTCTCTGGGTTGTAGTGACTTTTATGCTAAAGTATCCAAATACAACAGCAACAGCTACCCCCTGACAAGAAATACAAGCAGGTTAACTTCCTTCCACTGGTTGTGTGTCCTTGTCCTAATAATATTACTTTAAGAGTTAGTGTTTACATTCATCCACCACACTGAGAATAAAGAGATATGCAAGCAGATACTGATAAACAGCCAGGAAAAGGAGTGACTCCATTTGATGAGAGCAAGAAAGACTTCAGAGATAATGTGACCTATTTCACTTGACATCTGAAGGAAGTTCACCAGGAACAGAGGTGGTATAAGGGTGCAAAATTTGGGGTCATATTTCAGGCAAGGGGAAAATATGGGCGAGGCACAGAGGCATGAATCTGTCTGGTGTGTTAAAGACATTAATAAAAGTTAGCCATTCTAAAAGTATTTTGGGAATCTTAGACCTCTAGCTTCCTCTCCGGCTGCTGTTCTATGAAAAGACTGCTGAAGGCCCACAGAACTTCTGAGAACTAACAATGGGAGACTCTGAGATGGTCCCCAGCTAACTTTATAAACATCCTCCCAGTGTTAAATGAAGCTGTCTGGAGGATAATAGAGGCAGAGTCAGAAAGGGAAGAACAAAGCCATTTGCAGCAGTATTTGTACATTCTACGTCCCAAATAAAAAACAAGCCCCAATTCTATCTGTCATTCCATGGCTTCTTAAAGTGAGTAATTCAGTCTGATCCTTATTTTCCCCAAACCACATTTAAGCCAAAAAAAAAAAAAAAAAAAGTTATCACGGGGCTACTCCATAGGAAGCATGAGATCCTGCAAGGATAAAGTAATTACTAAGGTCAAGGAGTCTACAGTACAGCAGGATAGCAGGATGGGAGAGATCACTGAACTAGAAGAAAGACTGATAAGTGCCATAAGAAAGGTATAATCTAAGAAATGAGAGATGATGTCTAAATAGAGGCATCAGTGAAGGCTTCCTGAGGGAAACAGTAAGCAAGGTCATGAAGGCTGGGTAGGAGTCTGGCAGGTAAAAATGTAGAAAGAAGGCAGTTCAAGCAGAAGGAGTAGCATGAGGTGGGAAAACCATAGACATGTATAGTGTCCAATAAAACTTTTGGAGATGATGGAAATGTTCCATGTCTACACTGTCCAGTATAGTAGCTGCAAGCTACATGGAGCTACTGAGCACTTTAAATTAGCTAGTGCAACTGAAGAACTGAACTTTTTATTTTATATAATTTTAATTAATTTAAATTTAACTAGCTACTGTGGAAATAAACAAAGACCAACCAAATGAAAACAGGCTAAGGCTCTTTACTCAGAGTTTGCTCTAACAAGGGAGTCAGTCACTGTCAATTTGCACTCAGCATTTTGCAGAGACTCAAAGGCAGGTAGAGGAGCAGGAAAGCTTTATAGTGGAAAAAAAGGGAAGGCTTCAGGTGTGCCCTGACTGGAGCCCGTTGGCATGAGGAAGGTGTAACTATTTAGCAGTGGGGCAACCTATGAGGTTGGTTAGGGGTACATCGTTGGCTTTCTCTGATTGGTCCTAAGTTGGAAATAAGGACAAAAATTAGAGAAACTGTCAGTTATGAGTCAAATCCTGGCTTTGGGGGACTGTTGTTGCAGGGGTTATTGTTTCACTTCCTGGAGTGTTGCTAGGGGTAGCATTCTGACTTCCTATAAGTGTGACATATAGATAGCAGGCTGGTTACTGTAGATCATGGGTTGGTGTTCTGGGCTGTCTGCTGCAGACTGTGCGTCAGAGTTCTATTTTCATATGAGGTCTCTCATCTGTATATTGATTCGTTCTCTCACCACTAATGGCTAGTGGCTACAGCATTGGACAGTGCAGTCCTGTAGCAACAAGAAATCCACTTTGGTGGAATACAGGATGTGTTTCCAGAAACAGTAGGAAATAAGGCTGAGAAGAGAGATAAGACCAGAATGTGGAAACCAGGGTGCCAGTCTAAAGAATTTGTATTTGTTTTGATATAGAGATAAAGTATCATGGAAAAATTGAGGGCAGGAAGCTACATGATCACAGCTTTGCTTTATAAGGATTAATCTAATTTTAATATGTAAAAGGGAGCTGAGAAAGAAGTTACTGGAAACAGGTCAACATATTATAATAGTCCAAACAATAGGAGGTGAGCCTGCAGGATGCTGGGAACGTGGATGGAAGGAAGTGAGCAGGGGCAAAGATAATTTGGATGTACTACATGGAGTTCTTGAAATCTGATTGGATATGAGGAATTAAAAGAGGCCTGCCAATGACTTTTGAGCCCAGAGTTGGTGGAAGATTATAGATCTTTTAAGGACTAAGAGAGTTAGGAAATAGCAAGGTTGGAGACTAGGGCAAAGAGTGGGAAAATGATGAGTTTGGGTTTCAGACTATCAGCCTCAACATATTGAAAACAAAAAGTAGGGAAAACAAATCGGAAGAAACCAAAAGAAAATATGCCTTCAAACAAGAGAAAGAACCAAAAAAAAAAATGAATAAATAGATACGCCAATCAGAAATTCCATTATTTTATTCAATAAACAATTATGTATTCTATGTCAATCCACAGGTTATGCTTGAGGCACAGTTTTCAGATGGTCTCAGTTAAAAGAGTTCTGTTCAACATTAGCAGTAATATCAGGGGTCTTTTTTGTTTTTAGAAAAAAGACCTGATTTGGGTCTCTGTTCTGCCTGAGCTTTATTAGTTAATTAAAATAAACAAATCTAAACAAGCATTCTTAGTAACATGCTGTTATTAATTAAAACAATCTGTATAAGAAGAGGACCCCCCCCCATTCTTTTCAAGAGATTGTAATCAAGGAAATATTGGCTTCACAGGAGAGACTGAGTGCTCATCAAGGCTTTGGGGTCAACTAGCATCTCCTCTTCCTGGTTAATCAGTCTGACTTGGTTCACAGAAACTTTCTTTTCTCATCTCATTGTATTATTTTTCCTTGGTACTTTTGTGTCAAAGGATATTCAAATTCAAATGCACCAGCTTCCTGAACAGGTGACACCTAAGGAAGCAGGACCCTTCCTGCTACCCATTCCCCCATAGCTGTCATCCTTCCAACATCTCACGTGGAAACTGATCAGTGAGGGGTCAGCTAGTTCAAAGACAAGTGACAAGATTGACAAAGATGCCTCCTCCCAAGTGGCCACCACTGTGTGAGACCTCAGAAGCCAGAGACTCTTGTTTGGTTCAATGCCACCTATGAGGTCCCTCATACAAAGGGGACCCTCAAACCACTTTTGCTGAATGAATCACTAAAACAAAAAAGGGAAAAAAAGGCTGGAAAACAAGGTGAAAAACCTGACATATGCTACATCCTTGAGGATCATTACATCACTCATTCATCATTCATTACTCATCATTTAAGCATTTGCTGAGTGCAAACTACAGGTCAGATAGTATACTAGCTGGGTGCCTGAAAAACAGAGATAAATACTATACAGGCCCTGTCATCCAAAAATACATTAAATTAAAATCTTTCTTACCTATGTTTTCATGTAAAGTTGACAACATATCATGCTTAATTCCTATGCTGTTTAATGCACAGCACTGCACTTATACTCAAAAATCTTTAATGGAAAAAAACAGTGTTGAAGGATATCACTGTCATTTCCCAGGAATGTCAGGCCCATTCTGTTTGTCAGCCCTCTCACTTCAGTGGTTTTTAACAAGAAGATTTGATTGAAAAGGTAAAAACACAACTCAGCTCTTTTATACCCAGAAAGTAAAGGCACTGGTTTAAAGAACATGTCTTCTAGTCTCATATCAAAATCCAAACAAGCTAAAAATCAAATATAAGTCCTTTATCTCAATAGTTCTCCCCTAAAAGTAAATCTTTAGAGACCAGATTATATAAGTTCACTAACATGAAACTTTCCAGTGTAATTTCTTCTAACTTCATCTTATCTTAAACCAAGATCTTCAAAATCAAATCAAAACAAAACAAAAAACTGGACGTTTAATCAATTGGTATCAAAAATATATACTTTAAGGAAAGTAATAAAGATACATGGATGAAAACAAATGCAAAATAATAAAATTGGGGTCATTTATCTTCAGTTGCCTTTTCTTTCCACATTCTGAATATTTCACAGATAGCAAAGCATTCATAAACAGGATTTGGTTTGAATCTGTCACATTTTTAGAGCAATTTCAGTTATCACTCGTGTAATATATGCTAATCTGGAGTTGAATATGGTGTCAGGTGTTATAAATTCTTGTTCCCAGCCTGAAGGAAAGTATTAATGAACTGCAGTTCTGATTCCCAAAGCCAAAGTAAACTATCTCACTGCTGTACTGATCTAGAAACCAGTAGTTCTATTTGAGCATTTTCAAAACTCCAAAGGAGTCTCTAAAAATGGGTATCATTATGAAGGCAGTGACCCAGTGCCATCCTCAGTGGTAAACTTCTCTCCCTGGGATTTTCGCCAACCTGGCAAAAAGATCAACACAACATTCAGACAGATTTATTTCCAACAGACAAATAACTCATGTATGGGAAAGTCACTTAATGCTATACTGAGCTCTCAGACTCCTCCTCATCACTCTGCTCCCTCAGATTGCATTTCTTGGAAGCAGAACAGGCCTTAAGGGAAGTCTCCGAAGCCCTTGGATGCTCCTTCTGCGCCCTGCTCTACCCTTCACAGTGCTCTGCTTCCACTCCCTTGCAATCCCATCATATGAATAAATGCTTATCTAGCCTCCTAAGGAATGAGGTCAGCACTTTCAGGAAGTGGCATGCCTGACGAGGCCAAGAGAAGTGGACGTTGGGTTCCTTCTCATTTCAAAGAGACTAACTTTCTGAAGGTTTCTGGCAAGTGAAACAACACAAATTAGGCTAATGTAGTCAGAAAGGAGATTTAATCAAAACACACCACGTAGCTCACAGAATCAGGAAGATCATAAAACCAGCCTGGAGGATATACACATGGAAAAGATGCCCTCTTGCATAGGAATGAACCATCATGAAAACAGCAACAAAGGGATTGGAGAAACAGCCCACCACTCCCACCCCCTTAGACTAAGACTGGCCAGCTAACGTGGACCCTGATTCCTTTTGGCTGCATTCACTGTGACCCCAAGCCAGGGTGGCTCTGATATCCATACCAATCCCAGAAGAGAAGTACAGCAACAGTATATATGTCCAAGATAAGGCCCATGAGGGTTGTTCTACGGATCTAAAATGGAAACTGACATACTGACCAGGCTCAGAATTGAAGTTGTTCAAGGCACAAGGAAGTCCGAAGCAGAATTAACAAAGGCTGATAATTCATAAACTTGAAGCAAGGGAACCCAGCTCTGTCCTTATTCTTGATTCAGCAGGGGTTCAGGGGTATAAGTTTTATGCAGTAAAAAGAGCAAATACTGAGAGCATGTCTGATTGGCAAGCTTTCTGTTGAGGTGGGATTTTGGGAATTGGGGAGATTTTCTAACTGCTCTTCAGGTACATGTAACAGTCCCTGGTTGGCTGCAAGGGGGCAAAGTTTCAATTTAGAGGACATTTCCATAGAGAAAGGATTGTTCAATGTCAGAGGCAGAGGGTTTTCTGTTCTGACCATTTTGTGGAACAAGAGTGGGTAGAGGAAGTCGAGGGGTGCTTTTTACAGCAATGGCCCTTGTGGCAAGCTGAATCCCAGGACAGGCATTTTCTCAAAGTCTAGGAGAAAAACTGGGTCAGGAACCAAGGGAGGCCCCGTGTGGCACAGATACAAACTAGAGAAAGCAGGTGCAGGGTAGAAGTGACAATTGTTTTCCAGCAGCTTTCTGCCATCTCAGCTGAGTTTTACTAGTCCAGCCTCAGAAAGAGCAGCTATCCACAGGGGAGTCTGGGTTTTCAGATATCCTGAATGCAATTATTTCCATCACTGGGATTATGGGCTTCTGGTCATCAGAACTGCAGATTGCCTTTGCACTGTGTTTTCCTCTATAGAATCAGACTTTAAGAACTCCTTGACACGAAAATAAGGATGCTACACAAAACATGTACTATGGACTAAATGTGTGTGTCCCTGCCCAAATTCATATGTTGGAACCCTAACGCCCAATGGGATGGTATTAAAAGGTGGGGCTTCGGGAGGTAATTAGGATTAAATGAGGTCATGTGGGTGAAACCCTCATGAATGGGATTAATGCTCTTAAAAGAGTCATGAGAGAGATTGCTTCCTCTCTCTGCTTTCTGTGACATGAGGACACAGCTAGAAGTCTGCAACCCAGAAGAGGGCTCTGACCAGACCTCGACCATGCTGGCACCCTTATCTTGGACTTCCAGGCTCCAGAACTGTGAGAAATAGCTTTCTATTGTTTAAAAACCACCCAGTCTATGTTACTTCTGTTACAGCAGCCATAACAATGTCATGAATATAACAACATGTTTAGACTAACACATCAGTAAGGCTACCATTAAAAGGATTAAAGACATTGGGCAGCCCCTGAACCTGATCCAACAATGCAAAATTATAGGATTCTTCTCCAAATTGGCCCTACAGCACTATGTCTTTCAAGTTAATAGTTTACCCTCTATCATTTCCTCCTATACCTATACTGCTGTATGTGTGTATATGTGTATTGTGTGTATGCGTGCACACTGGAATTGAGGATCAAGGTTGGAATGAATAGAAAGAAAAGAAAAAGAGGAACTAAGAGCTTTAGAAAATAGCTGGAAAAAAGTCTGTGTTTTCTACATAGCCTGATGTAAATTTTATGTAAATACACATACTTGGCTCCTATTTAGTTTTCAGTAAAAACCAAGTGATGACCATCACCTTTAACATCCCATTAGCTTTCTACCACAGTCCTTACGAAATTACCCAGTCAACGTTCTCATGCAAAACTTATCTTAAATGCTTAGTACCAATCTCTTTGATTAATTGCCTCCTACAAATGCAAAGAAGAGAAAAATAAAAGTTGTTCAATCTGTCCATCTGTTTAAATTAAAATTCGAACTCTGGAGGAAAGAAGTAACTAAATAAAATACTTATCACACTGAGAGCTTTAAATATTAAATATCACTGTGTATGAAAGGCCCACATCTCTAAGAGAAAGGACCAAAAAAACCCCGTATGAATTCATCAGGATTTAATACATAGTTTGAATGGCATTTGTATATTTTCTCTGATATTTTCTGAAAATGTAGAAGGGAATGATAATTTTTCCAAATACATTTTCTTTTGCTGGTAAGCAAAAGTTAGTTTAAACAAAGCAGCTCTTCATCTTCTTTATTAAATTCACATCTGTACACAAATTGTCCTTCTCATTTGGAGTTTTGGTGTTCCAGTTATTGCCGCTTTTTCCTTGTTGTTTTGCAGCTCCATAATGTGATGGTTGCCCTGGTAATAGAAAACTCGGTTCAAACCTTTCCATATGATAACCATCTCTATTCTACATTATGTATTGGATTTCATTCAGGTGTATTCTCCTTTCTATTTTTTCCCTTTGTGAAACTGAAAGTTACTCCTTCCTTTGTCATCCTGATTTCCATTTTCTAAATACTTCTCTAACTGCCAGTATGTCTTACGTATTCTATTCAAATGGAAAACTGAGTCCATGATTTTGTATGCAATTGAAAACTACACACTTGCATTTGCTTTGTAACCATTACCGTGACTGGGCACCATACTCCACCTGCACAGACAACCACTCACACCGACTGTGCCTGGGAGCTGCCCTGGTGCAGGGATTCCAGAAGGACTACAGTCTGGGGTGCAGGGCACTCAGGAACCATGGGGGTGGGGAGCACCTGGTGAGAAGATTCCATGGAGCCCTTGGGCAGCTCTATTCCTTAGGTAGGCAAAGAGTTTCTGGAAGCAGGTAGCCTCTGCTTTTAGCTTCTGTGTGGCTGGAAGTAAGGCTGTTGCAGCAGCTGGTCCAATCTCTCCCTTTTCCATAGGTGATTGTGGAAAGAGGCTGTACCTTAAGTGTAAAGTCTCATAAACGTAAAGAGACACCAGGTGCTGATCTGTAGTCCAGGGTTGAGTACTTAGAGTGGATATTGTCCAGAATCAGCTGTATAAATGACTCAGATTATCAGCATACTACAATGTTGGAGTTATAGAATTTTAATGAAGGAATTTGGGGTAATTTTGCCTAGGAGTTCTTTCTTAATCTAGGAGATCCCTACATTTCCACAGATAAACTGAAGTGGGTTCATGGACCACTCCAATTATATGTAAAATTTAGGGTGCAAGTGTGTGTGTGTTTCTCTAAAAAGAAAATCTAGGGCTTTTTTTTCACATTCTTGTTGAGGCCTATGACAAGCAGAGCCTGTCACAGTTTGCATGGGACAGTCACGTTTAGGCCCACGTGCTGGCACAATTACTAACAGTGCCCCATTTCACTCTTAAAAGCTTAGTTTAGGTGATAAATTATATGGTCTCCCTACTTTTGACCAACCAAAGGGTAAGAACCACTGATTTGGTCCAACCCTCTACTTCCACACAAAAACTATTATGCTATTATTTTATGGAAGAGGAGGTCAAGGCATAAACATTTATGAGACAAATTTATTTGAAAAAGTAAGGTGTGGTTAATAACACAAAGATTTGAAAACCAAGCAAAATTCTTTAGGCTCCCCTAAGATAAATATTTTAATTATCAGCATCAGCACTGTTGCAAAGTTAAAAGATATCTTTTTTTTTTTAATTTTATTTATTTATTTATTTTTGGCTGTGTTGGGTCTTCGTTTCTGTGCGAGGACTTTCTCTAGTTGCGGCAAGTGGGGGCCACTCTTCATCGCGGTGCGCGGGCCTCTCACTATCGCGGCCTCTCTTGCTG
The DNA here is from genome assembly GCF_965194805.1 of Balaenoptera borealis. NCBI lineage: Eukaryota > Metazoa > Chordata > Mammalia > Artiodactyla > Balaenopteridae > Balaenoptera > Balaenoptera borealis. The sequence goes on from NC_138877.1 coordinate 11,911,039, forward strand.
CGGAGCACAGGCTCCAGACGCGCAGGCTCAGTAGTTGTGGCTCACGGGCCTAGTCGCTCCGCGGCATGTGGGATCTTCCCGAACCAGGGCTCGAACCCGTGTCCCCTGCATTGGCAGGCAGATTCTCAACCACTGCGCCACCAGGGAAGCCCAAAAGATATTTTTAATCATAAGCAACAACTTGCTTGTGGCAGTATTCTGGGATTAATTCAAAAATGAGGGAAGTCCATTTTGTTAGTGCAGTTCAGAAATTTTATTCTTTCAAATGTCTTTTTATTCCTATTCATACAGTTTGAAGAAGTAGTAAATTCTATGATTAGCAATAAACAGATTTAGTTCAAGTTAACAGATACCTGTTGAGCTTTGACTATATGCCAGACACTGTGCTAGGTCCTTATGGGAAGGTAAGGACGAATAAGACCATAGGTAAGCCTGCAAAGACCTTAGGGTCTAGGAGGGAAGAAAAAAGATGTAAATTATGAACAGAATGCAATCATTTAAAATATAATTATTTATAAAGGATTAGGTTCAACTGAAATGGGAAGAAAATCCACAATAACAGTGGCTTAACAAGATTAAATTTTTTAAAATTTCTTAAATTTTTGTCTCTTTATAAAAATATAGAATTAGGCAGTCCAGGGCTGGAGTGGTTTTCGACAGAGTCAAGGGTCCAGGCTCCTTTTACACTGTTGCTCTCTCAATTATGGCCTCCAATGCCAATGTTATCATAGACCCGGATGGCTGCTCCAGCTCCAGTCATCCCATCTATATTCATGCCAACAGACAGAAAGGAAAAGGAGAAACATACACATCCCCTCTTAAGGCTTATTCTCAGAAGTTACACATCTCACCTTCTCTTATATCCTATTGGCTAGACCTAGCTCACATGGCCATACCTAGCTACGAGAAGGTTGGAAATGTAGCCTTTTTTCCTGACATGCACATGCCCTGCTAAGACTCATGGATTCTATTACTATAGAAGGAAAAATAAAGCTACTGGAGAACAATTAGTCATCTCTGCAACATCTACAATGAAGCAGTTGGAAAGAAGATGACAAATCTCTCTATGCTGACATGAAAGATGTCCAATAAATATTTCCAAGTGAAAAGGCAAGTTATGGAGTCATATGTCTGTTACCATCCATTTAACGTTTTGTTTAAAAGATATACATTTATCAATGTCTAGTAAAAGTTCTGGAAGTAACACTTGCCATTGGTTTTCTCTAGGGAATAAATGGGATTGAGGAAGGAAGAAAAGAGGAAATATGTTTACTTATTCAATATAATTCTGAATTCTTTAATTGTTAGAATGCCTTGAGAACTTGTATTCTGCTGCCATTTTAAAAACTGATTTACCTTCCTGTACACCTGAAACTAACACAACATTGTAAATCAACTATACTCCAATAAAAATTTAAAAAAAAACAAAAAACGAAGGGGTTAAAAATACAGGATACAAGGAAGAATGCAATAAGAGTTTTCATAGCAAAATAGCAAATAACAGATGAAAACCAACTGGGAATGGCTTTGGGGGGAGAGTGGTTTTGAGTTATCCCTTTAAAATAATAAGCTTTTAACTGGTACACATTTGAGGAGGAGATAATCCTGTCATAGAGTAAAGCATGAGTTAATTCAAATAGTAAGGGATCTTAAGGCGTGTCCACTGCGCTGAATGCAGTTGCAATGGATTATCGTGGACTAGAAGACTGGAAAATGTATTGAGACCAGATTACAGAGAGCCTTGAAGGATTTGCCAAGGACTTTGGTTTATACTCTGAAGCTGAGGGAACTTCAAAGATTTCCAAGCAAGGGAGTATCAACAACTATACTTGAAAAGATGATCTAGGTAGTAATTGGAAGAATACTATGATCAGGGGAAATATTGGATTTGGAAAGGTCTGTTAGAAGGCCTGACACCTGAGGTTGTGGATACTGAGGTTCCGTATTAGGGTAGAAGCCCTGGGAATTGGAAGGACTGGATAAATTCAAAGTACATTTGTAAGACAGAGCAATAGTCTTGTTAACCAGTTTGTTTTAGGAGGTGAAAGAGGACGGTTGAGAATGACACTCTGAGTATCTCAGAAAAATGTTGACATTATTAACACAAAAGAAGAAGCAGATTTATTTGAAGGAAAAATTTAATTCCACTTTGCATCTGTTGGGAACACAGGTTTGTGTTCAGCATGGAAGTGAGAACTAGAAATGTAGCATATGGAGACATCGATAATAGGTGCAGTCACAGGTGAGAACAGTGTGAGGGAAGGGGACCCAGAATCATAAGAAGAAGAAGGAGAAGAGAAGGAAAATGAGAACCTAAGAACACATATTTAGTCAGAAAAAGAAAATACCTCATCGTGCTCATGAAAACATTGATTCTACTAATTCTCACCTTTCTATGAACTGGGAAAAGCTATGCTACTTATTTCACAGGGAAGAAAAAAATGTCCAAGCATTCATTCATTTAATAAACATTTATTAAGCTCTTACTAGATATGAGCACTAAGCTAGGCTCTGAGGATTCAGTGTGAGCAAGTGGGTCCAAGACTCTGCTCTCAGAGTACTTACATTCTTGTGGGGTAAACAGTCAACAAATAAGAAATAATGAGTTAGATAATCACAGTTTGAGTACAGTAAAAGAAATAGGCAGAGTGATGCAATAGAGTACCTGGGGGAAGCTACTTTAGAGAGAGGACTAAGAGAAGTCCTCCTTGCAAAGGTGACCTTTGCCTTGAGATTTGAAAAATAAGAATGAAGAGAAGTGGCAAAAATCATTCCAGCCCCAAGCTGAAAATAAGAGCTCAAAGCACAAAAGGACCTGGTGTGTTTAAGGAACATGAAGAACACAGTGTGCAGTTGCTTAGTGAATACACAGGAGAGTAGAATGAGATGAGGTTGGAAAGATGAGAAGATGAGCAGAACCTTGTAAACCACAGTAAATAGCAAGGGCTTCATTATCTGAAGGAAGAAGGAGCCAAGTGAAGGGTCTTAAGCAGGGAAGGGACATAATCCAATTCACAGATTAGAAAAGGTTAAGAGTGGCAGATCAAGACGTAAGCTATAATGGCAGCCTGATCCAAGGTAGTGGACTAGATATGTAGAGAAAAAAAGAACTTGAGATACATTGAAGATGAAACCCACAGGACTTGCTGCTGGAGAGGAGAAGAGAGGGAAGAGAAAGAATAAAGAATAATTCCTACTTTTGAGGCTTTAGCAACTAAGTGGATGATGGTACCATATATGGAGAAGGGAAAGGCTGAGAGGGGGCTATTTTGGCACAGGGATAGTGGGGGTGTAGGAATGAGTTGAGGAGATAGCTATCAAAATCTGCATTTTGCAAATATTCAATATTAATATTGAAAGGAATATTAGACATCCAAACAAAATTGTCAAGTTGGCAATTAACTATATCTACAACTACAAATTTGAAATCTGTTGAAATTGTTGGATTTAAAGTCTTGGGACTGGATAAGTTTATAGATCAGGAAGAGAGAATTGACAGAAAAGAACATCTGACCAAGAACTGAGTTCCAAGGCCAGAGGACTCACTTATTCTGGCCCCTTCCAAGAACCAGGGTCGACCTTAGCAAACTTTTTACCTAGTCAAGTAGTAATGGGATGGCCAGGGTCATTTCTGGAACTTGGCTAATGGGAGGTAGAGTTATGAATATATTTAGTAGGTTCAATAAACCATATTTCTGGGGTTCACATCCTCTTCCTTGTGCAAAGTTACTGCTTGCCACCTCTGTATAGGAACAGCTTGCAGGAACACACTAACCACCATCTTACTGATAGATTCTACACTGGTTGTGACAAGCACAGGTCAGTTGGCAATTATTGTGCCCTACTTTTAGAAGGGAAAAACTCTATGGCAATTTTTAACTTTTTCACCATCAGAAGATACCTGAAACATAAAATGCTTCTAAGAGTCCACAAAGTGAAACAAGTTCTGGGTAGTTGTAACCTGCCATTGAATTACAGTTCATGGATAGTCACATGGCAATGCAACTATACAAAAAGTAAGGACAAAGGGCTGCAAACACACTTTAAGAACTTTAATAAGTATTTATAGTATGTGCTTTGCATAGCTTATTCCCTTAATTGCTCTAGAGAAGAAGCTGCTGCCACAGCACCTAAAACTGTTGACTACTCAGTAGGTTAAAACAGTTATGAATATGTCATTTTGATTGCTTTTTAAGAATTTAAGTGTAACAAGATGGTGTCTCCATTACAAAGCTGTTCAAGCCCTACAACCTAGATAAAACGACCTTTTTAGGACCCTAAAATATATTGTCGAAGAGTTGAAAGAGGAACTTGAACATCAACAAGAAGCAAAAAAGTTTATTCAAAAAGTTACTAATTTTCCAACACACAATTTTAACTACAATTTTGAATGAAAGACATTTGTAACATCTTACTAAAATAAGTGAGAAACTACACATTGAATTGAGCTTTATATGAAGAGTCCCTTCTTTTGTTATCTTTAAATTTATTTATTATAGAATTGAAAGGTAAATCCAGGTAAAATTATTAATGGACTATGAAGCAAAAACAATAACAATGAGCGATGAAATCAGTAGAAATTATTCTAATCTCAAAAAGCAAATGGTAACAAAAATAATTTCATACCATACTAAGAGCAGTTATTTATTAAGAGGAAAAGATAAATTTAGAATAGAAGCAAAGAATAAGCTTTAGATTGTTTGATAATCCTATTAATGAGAAGAAGTGAATCTTAGGAGCACACTGCCAGGGCCTGAGTGATTCACCCAGTGACTTTTCTACTAATAAACCCAACTTGTGTAGCACCAGATGGGGGCAGGCATTGAAGATCGTTACACACTCAGCTCTTGGAACAAGAATAACCAGGTGTGACAGCATAAGAGCTCCATCAGGGACAAGAGTTGGGATGTAGTCCTAAAAGCCTAAGGCAGTACAAATTTGATATTTCTAGGTGCTGCCATGATTCCTGAGACTTTCTTCTCACCCCTAATCCAAAATGTTGGCTGGACCTCATGGCCAGGGTCTCTGCTGGTTTTGTGAATAAACTCTAGTTCTCGTGCTTGGACCCCTATCCAAGCCAAGCACCTATGCTCCTTGGACCCCTCCTCAAGAGGGTGCACAGTGCACTGCAAACCCTTAGCCAATGGCAGGGGTCCTTCATGTCTGCAGCCAGACCTTCATTTGGAGTCAAAATTTCCACCAGTGCAGCTATGAGTATAACTCAGATCAAACACAGCTCCCACACAAAGATGAGGCTCTCTTATAGATTGAACTAAACTGGATCAAGTCAGGGTGATTACAATAAAATTCTGATTTTGGCTATTATGAAAAGCCAGACCCACAGTCAGGTTGATCCCCCAGGTCTGGCTTTCTACATTCCCAGGTGACTCCCTTCTCCCCATCAGGCTTGCTGGCCCTCACAGGTGCCTGATAAAAGTGATCAATTCTTATCTACATGCAAAAGAATGAAACTGAACTCCTATTTTAAACCATACACAAAAATTAACTTGAAATGGACTAAAGACTTAAATGTAAGACCTGAAACTATAAAATTCATGGAAGAAAATATAGAAAGTTCCTTGACAGTGGTCTTGGCAATGATGTTTTGGATATTAACACCAAAAGCACAAACAATAAAAGCAAAATTAATAGGTGGGATTACACCAAACTAAAAAGTTTCTGCACAGCAAAAGAGATGGTGAACAAAATGAAAGACAACCTACTGAATGGGAGAAAATATTTGCAAATCATATATCTGATAAGGGTTTAATATCCCAAATATATAAAGAACTCATACAACTCTATAGTAAAAAACAAATAATGGGCAAAGGATCTGAATAGACATTTTTCCAGAAAAGATATATATATGAATGGCCAACAGGTACATGAAAAAGGTGCTCAACATCACTAATCATCAAGGAAATACAAATCAAAACCACAATATTATATCACACCTGTCAAAAAGGCTGTTATCAAAAAGAGAGGACATAACAAGTGTTAAAGAGGATGTGAAAAAAAGAAAAGCCTTGTACACTGTTGGTGGGAATGTAAATTGGTGCAGCCATTATGGAAAACAATAATAGAGGTTCCTCAAAAAATTAAAAATAGAACTACCATATAATCCAGCATACTTCTGGGTATATATACTTCTGCGTATATATCTAAAGGAAATGAAATCACTATGTCAAAGAGATATCTGTACCCGATGTTCATTAAAGCATTATTCACAATAGCCAAGACATGGAAACAACATGTGTCCATCAACAAATGAATGGGCAGAGAAAATGTGGCATATATATATATATGTATATATCCCACAATGGAATATTATTTAGCCAGAAGAAGGAAATCCTGCCATTTGTGACCAAATGGACAAACCTGAGGGCATTATGCTAAGTGAGGTAAGTCAGACAAAGACAAATACTATAAGATCTCACTTGTATATGGACTCTAAAAGAAAAAAAAAACTCAAAGAAACAGAGAGTGTTTGTGGTTGACAGGGGTAGAGGGAGTAGGGGAAATAGGTGAAGGTAGTCAAAGGATACTAAATTCCAGTCATAAAATGAATAAATTCTGGGGATCTAATGAACAGCATGGTGATTATATTTAATGATACTGTATCATATACCTGAAAGTTGTTAAAAGAATAGATCTTAAAGTTCTCCCCCCACACACAGGATAATAATATGAGGTGAAGTATGGGTTAACTAACATTATTATGGTAATCATTTTGCAATCATTTTGCATATATCAAATTATTATATTGTATACCATAAACTTACACAATGTTGTATGTCAATTATATCTCACTAAAGCTGGGAAAAGTTAATTCTGAGAAATAATGATTTCCACACAGCGTATACTCTGAATGAAATTTCCCTGCTGAGGTCAGGAACTGGCTTTGGTATGGTTATTAATACAGAAAAGGAAAATCTCATTTATACAGCATCTTTGATGTTTCCTAGCACTTTCTCTCTCAAGAAGATTATTAGAAAATGCCTATCTGATCATGTCACTCCCATGCTTTAAATCTTTCACTGTTCTCCAGAGTGTTGGGAGTCAAGTTTAAATGTGCTAGTTGAATACACAGGCCTTTCGTTGCCTGAACTCAGCCTACCTCTTCAGCTTCACTTCTTGCCATTCCTGACCCAAGCTCTTGGGGGCAGCCGTTGCCAACTACCTGTGTATTTCCCGAGCACTGTGCTCTGAAGCCCTCTTTTGCTTACATGTGCGTGCATGATATCCCTGCTATTCAGAATCCCCTTCCTCTTCTTCCTCCTTCAAGATTCATCTCAAGCATCCCCTCTTTGGGGGAATTTTTTTTACTCTCCAGTGAATGAAGTAGTACTTCCTTTTGATATTTGTATAGCACCTCTCACATGAAATCATCATGCTTAATATTATAACAGTCTGTTACTTGTTTGTCTTAATTATTAGCCTATAAATTTCTGGAGAAATTGTTCACTTTGATAGTCCCAGCATCTAAGACAGTGCCTGACATGTAGTAGCACTTAAATGTGTGCACATTTTGACTAAACAGATTAGAGGAATGAGGGAAAACTGTGGTGAGGAGAAAGGGAAGCCACAAAGCTAGGAGAAAAGACATGGATTTGTGAAAACATGAATATTTGTGCTAAGAAAGACAGTATACAAGATAGCCTATTTCCACATATGTAACATATTATCACAGTTATAAGTAGGCATATTTAAAGAAATGTGCTAGAATTGTGTCAAAAGAGTATATTTAAACAAGAAGAAACACTTTTGCCATAACTGGGGCTATATAAATAGACTTCCTTTATGAACTTTTTAAAATGCTATCCCTACATTGGGATTGACATGTACACACTACTATATTTAAAATAGATAACCAACAAGGACCTACTGTATAGCATAGTGAACTCTGCTCAATATTCTGTAATAACCTAAATGGGAAAAGAATTTGAAAAAGAACAGATACGTGCATATGTATAACTGAATCACTTTGCTGTACACCTGAAACTAACAACATTGTTAACCAACTGTGCCCCAATATAAAATAATTTTTTTAAAAAGATGCTATCCCTAGAAATATTAAAAAATAAGATGAAAAACAATCTTGCTTAATGGTTTGGGTAGGCATTTCTCTGGAGGAAAAATGGAAATACGGTCCTATATCATTTTGGAGCTGCAAATATCAGCTAGTCTACCTGAGGCAGGATAGCACAGTGGTGGAATACAGACTTGCGATCTAACAGCTGTTCTCATCCTCGTTTCATGGCTTACTATTAACTTCTTACTTACAACCTTACTACTTGCTAGCTATGTCACTTTTGTTATCACCAACATTATTGTTTCACATATAAGGAAGCTAAGGTCCAGGGGAGGTGCAGTGATATACCCAGGGTCCGATAACCAATCTAGGCCTGGAACCAGGTATTCAGATATGCCTCCCACTATGCTTTCCATGACAGGAGGGCTAGGAACTGAATGAACTGAATGTTGCTTGGCTCTTATACAGTACTGTAGACACAGTGAAAAACTGCATTAGGAATTCAAAACTGGAATCATGTAACCTATAACCTTTATTTAAAAAAAGGATTAAAGCTCCATTTTTGTTAGGCTTAACTTTTTAATTACAAAAAGCAAAATACTTTTCTGTTGGTGGGTTATTTGAAGCCTTCCTTTCAAAGCCAAAAGCTTTAACATTATTTCCTTCCTTAAAGCTAGAATTGTTTTAAGGTAATTGAAAGTTAAATTGATATTATGACCTCCACAAGAGAACTAAAAAAATTTTGGCCTTCTAAAGTCTGTTACCTACAAGAAGCTTCATATCTATTATTTAGAAAAAGCTGAGTGGTGGAGTGTTTCAGCTTCCACCTGGATGTCTGAGGTCAAGTAGATCGTAGGAAAACCATGTGACTACAGTTCATACCCTCTGCTTAGATGTGTGTGCTTTGTTAGGCAGCTGGAGGCCCAGAACTAGGAGGTTTAATGTTTAACATTTTTCTTTTGCTGAATACATTTGGAAATTGGTCCTTAGCCATCTTTTTAAATATCACTTTTAATTTTAAATTTTTTCTTCCAAGACAAAATGTAGCTAGAAGTTAGCTAGAAGATGAAAGCTTAAAAGATTATAAATAAAAATTATAAAGATTCATGAAATCATCAGTCCATTCATATTTATAGAGTTTGTTTGCCTCTCATAGTCTTAAGATGATTTTTTCACAGTAAGGGTGCTGGTTTCCTCTTAGTAATCTCTGCCCTCTAAAATTCAATTCACAGTAATCTTTTTCTTCCTACATTGCATGAATTAAGTCTTCTCCTCCAGCGTGATAGATTTTTTTAAAAACCTAATGACTAGGTGGTTGCAAATCTTTTTGCTGCTGTTATAAACAACAATGCCTCATTTCTGGCTGAATATTAAGAATTTGCACTGTGCTTGCTGTTTAAAATATCTTTTAAATGTCCACAATTGAATTAAAGCCTTATGCTCAATCATGAACCATGAAATTAGTTGGTATAACCAATGTTCTGCAACTCAGCCCTTGAAAAAAAATAAAATAAAAAGATTGCAATTCAAAATTACTGAGTCTTAACTAAAACTGGGTCTTTGTACTTTCTAAATGTCTTGATTGCATCACTAACTATCAAAGGATAAGACAAAAAAACAAAAGAACCTCACCCGCATACATAATTCTTTATTTAAAAAAAAATTAAGCCAGGTAAAGTAGATTTTAGTGACAGAGAATATCACAAGCTTGTTTCTTTGTTTCAATTTTGTAATGAGAGTTAAGATTGTGTTTACACATATGTGTCTGTTTATATTTTGGGTGAATTTCTGGCCCATTCAATCAAGAACTCATCATTTCACCCAACCACAGGATATTATATAGAGATCAATATAACAGTCAAATAGTCTAACAGAGTACTCTAAGATCTGATCTGACCTGAAAGCCAGCCCATTCCTGCAGCATCAAGTCCTTACCCAATGTTAAAACAATAAAACAGCCACTTATTTTACCAGCAAAATGGATTAGGGAACAGCAATGACTAGCAATTCAGGAAATGCAATCTATGGCAAATCACAGGCAAGTCTGGAGAAAGGAGGGAAGCTCTCTTTTATAGAGGATAAGTGGAGTTGGGAGGGGCTATTATAAATAAAAAGTCCATTGGAGGAAACTGGGAGTTCAAAGTGTAGTGGTTTTTCATTGGCTGAGTTGTGACAGTCTCTCATTGGCTAGGCTGTTGCTGGGCAAGGAGGAATTTTTCATTCCTCCTGCTGAGTAGTAAAGTGCTGCTGAGTAAACCTCCTTCCTGTTGGAGATGCAAAGGTACCTCTCTTCCTGTTGGGTCTTCTGTTGACCCCTAGTGGTAGTTCGTGAGAGCTTCCCCTTCTGGCTTCCCAACTCCGACTCCATTTTAAATAGGGTTTCTGTTTATTAATTTTTACACCAAGGACACTATCACTGTGTCACAAAAGCAGTTACTATGATTTGGCTCTTTGCTACTCAACAGAGGTCTGCAGAATGCAGTGTTGATATCGCCTGGGATTGTGTTAGAAATGCAGTATCTCAGGCCCTTCCTCAGACCTCCTGAAGCACAATCTACATTTTAACAAGATCCCAGGTAAATCAAATGCATGCTAAGGTTTGAGAAACACTGGTTTAGTTGATTAGCCTAAAAGTGTAAATTTTCCCCCTAATTGCCTAAAATAATACCTAGGAAGAAAATTGATCAATAGTTTGGGGAGAGAAAATTTTATGGCACCTACCATCTGCAGCTTTAGACTTTACCTCATTTAATCTTCTTTAAAAACCTTGCAAGGTAGGTTTATTTCCATTTCTACAGTGAAGGATCTAAGTACCTTGTCAAAGATTACACAGCTAATAAATGTTGGAGGCAAGATCCAAAACAAGGTTAGTCTGGCTCCAACACACCCCATGTCTTTCCATTATAAAGCACACTTGCTCATTTTTTAATACTACTTAGAACCTTTAAATACTTTCATATAGGCCTCAGATTGAACTTTATCATCAAAATCCATTTATTCAACTTACTTGGTTTGTCACTTATGTTTTTGCATTCTGTGTCCAAGACAGCCCTGTATTGGTCACATCCTCAATATAGTAAGCTGAGCTGTTCATCATATTGCCTAAGGTCCATTAATGGCACATACTTTCCCCTTGACCTCAGAATTTATCTTTTTTGTAATTTATGGATGCAAATATTTTCAAGGTTTACTGCAGATAAAATGGTCTCCAAATCTTATTGTCAAACACAGTGGTTAAAAATTACATAGGAATCCTGCAAATGGTGTCTCACTAGCTACATCAGTAAGAATTACCATTTTCATTTCCTTTGGAAGGGAAGTGTATGCCATATAAAATTGTCCACGCTGGTCACCAGTCATGCCATTGCCCATCACCACCTACAGATAAATTGTAATTCTGTCACCCATTGAATTAGTCTCTGGATCTGGTTTTCAGAAATCTGTGACATATAAGATAAGGATTTCTTTTAGGGAAATCACAGAATATTTCTGGTGACTAGTCTTCATCTTCAATTTAAATCTCTGGGCTCATAATTTTCTTTCTGAAAAAGTGTCAGATTCTCTAGTGAGTGAACATAGAATCAACCAGTCAAACCTAGTAAACTCTTTATTCATAATAAAATACTCTACGACAACAAATACATGGTCACTCAAAATTTTACCTTCTTTCTGTAAGCATTTGCTTACAAGAGGGCGTAATTTAAGTAACTGTTTTGCCCTACATGCCATGGACTACCTGTGTCCCCTCCCTTTACCAATGGAAATAAGGTCATTATTGCTTTTAAATGTAATCAATTTCAGATAACCCAGAACCATTATAGAGACCTCCCCACCACACTTTCTAAGGTTCTGTTCCTCTAGAACCACTTCTAGTACTAATTTCTATATAATTTCAGCTTTAACTAGAGAAGGAGAATGGCTCTGAATGATATTAAACTAAAAGATTTATTGTAGGTGAGTTGATTTTCAACAAAGGTGCCAAGGGGCATGAATAATCTTTTCAATAAGTAATGGGATAACTAGATATTTACATTAAAAAAAGAACACCAATGCTTACTCACAACACAAAAATTATTTCCAAAAGGTTCTAAACTTAAACATAAATCCCCAAACTATAAAACTTCTACAAGAAAATACAGGAGAAAACTCATGCAACTTTTGCATCACGAAACTTCTTAGGACACAAAAATATAAAGCACGAAAAATTTTGGTAAATTGGACCTTATCAAAATTTAAAACTTCTGATCTTCAAAAGACATTGTTAATAAAATGACAAGGAGGCCCAAGACCAGGAGAAGATATTCTCAATACATATTTCCAACAGAGGACTTACATCCAGTATTTAAGTATTTAACAAACTTCATGATACAAAGGCCAAAAATCCAGTAAGATAATAGGCAAAAGATCTGAACAATTACTTCACAGAAAAGATATATGAATGGTCGATAAGAACGTGAAAAGATATTCAACATCATCGTCATCAGAGTCACAAATTAAACCATGAAATATCACTAGAATGACTAATATTGAAAATGTCTGACAACTATAAGTGTTGATGAGGATATGGAGCAACTGTAACTCTCATGCATTGCTGATGAGGATATAAAATAGTTTAACGACTTTAGAAAAGATTTTATAGTTCCTTATAAGCCTAAAATTACACTTAACCATACAACTCAAAATTCCACACCAGAAAAATGAAAACATACATGAAAAATTTTACATGAATGATTACAGTAGTTTTACTCATAACAGCCAAATTGGAAGTGGTTCAAATGTCCATCAAAAGGTGATTGGATAAACAAACTGGAGTGTAGCTTTCAATGGGGGACTAGGGTGAGGCATAGATGAAACAGGAATAGTAGAAAGTTGATAGTTGTTGATGCTGAATGATAGATACATAGGGGCTCATTATCCAGTTCCATTTACTTTGCATATATTTTCCATAATAAGTATTTTTTAAAGTAACATGGCAACCATTTTCAAAAATTATAAAAATGATCTATTCATTGATCTAGTTACTCCCTTTCTGAAAAAGTTATTCTAGAAAACAACCAGAAGGAGGAAATAAGCTATATGCTTGAAAATGATCATCTAATCTGATTTACAATGTTGGAAAAATTGGGAAGACCCCAAATATACAAAAACAAAGAAATGTTCAAGAAATCATACTTTATAGAATATTGTGCAGAATTATAATTCATTATGATGAATAAATAACATTTATTATGTTCTAGGCCCTATTCTGAGCAATTTAATTGCCTTAACTCATTTATTATGAATAATATGTAGGAACACTAGTTCATTTAACAAATATTATCCACTGTAAGAGCCAGGATTGTGCTAGGCCCTACCAATATAAGTCAGCAAGAAAATGTTATTTTTAGTCTCATGGAGCTTTGAAAGTCTATTGGAGGAAATGGATATGTAAAGAAATAATTACAATAGACTGCAATTAGTTTACTGATAAGGAAAATAAAATGCTTTTCTTTTGATTCAAGCAGCAAAGTGAACGCATAACTGTAGTTCCTATATGATATCTACATAAGGGCACCAGGAGTAAAGAAAAAGGCTTGACTTCTTCAGGTGATATAATTATAAAACAATTTAAATTTTTATGTTGAATTCCTTTAATTTTGCTACAATCTTTTAAGTATAATAAAATCAAATCACTTATATATCAGATAATCAATTTAGTAGCGAGAAGGGTTTATTACATAACAATTTTATTGGAATTTTAAAAATTCTAATTAGTTTAGCAAATCTTTCTCAGGCTTCTCCTACTAATCAGTGTAACAGAAAATGTATTTATTGGTCCTAATCCTCTGTATACTGAAAGTCTGATCTACTTACTCTGCTAAAGTAGCTCTCAGCCTGGCGCTGCATCAGAATCCCCATGGGAGTTTAAATAACCTAATGATGGCTGACCCTCACCCCAAGCCAATTAAATTCAAATCTCTGAGGGAAGGATCCACTGATCTACTGGAAGAGCCGTGGATCATTTCAAAAAGTTTTACTTAGGTCATTACTGAGCTATTTCCATTCAGGATGTTTGATATCCATAATTACTATATTTGGGCTTGCAAGATAATTAAATTTACCTATGTAAACACTTCAAAACGTGATTAAACAAAATATAGGCCTGCCATTCTTTTTCCATATTCTAAACGTGTTTGCTCTGAGGAGTGTGAATTTCAGATGACTAACCACATACAAGGCAACAACAGGCACCACGCACAATGAAAAAAGCAAAGTTAGTTATTCCCTCCGACCAGTATTTTCATCATTCCTCAATACACAGAAAAGACACCACAAAGAAAGAGAAGAGAGGATGCATGCTACCTGAAATAAACATCAGAGCTCAGACAGGAGCCCAGAGATGACAGGCTGAAATGTGGATGATCTTGCTGCAGATGAAATGACAGCAGTGACAATTCTCTCGGTCCACCTCCTTCCAAACAGCTAGTGTACCAACTTATGCTTCCACACAAAGAATTGAGATGACTCAAAGGGGAGATGACTCAAAGAGATGAATAGTGTCAATATTTCCTCAATCTTGTGAGATACGTTCTCTTCACACCTTGACTCTTCCTCCATAGGCTACATGGAAATGGGTTGTACGGCTACTTATACTCTCCTACACTTTGGCAGGTTGTCCTGGTAAATTTTCAGGAGGGGTTGGGTGGAAGGCAGGGATAATAGCTATTTAACTTGCCTGATACAGTACTTAGCACAGTAACACATGCATGTGGATGACTAATAAGCCATGGAGTAAAATTAGCCTAATTCTGCTCAGATTTCTTGTTTCATCAGCCTTTGGGGAGACAATGATAATTAGCTGAAATAGCTGGAGAATAACACTTAATCATAGAAAACCAATGCAGAAAAATTACCAAAAACAAGTTGTCGTTGCCTAAGGTACATTTCTATCTGAGAAAAAGAGCAAAATTAAGCAACCTTGAAGTCCTCCAAGCCTTACATCTTAAAATATTGGGAATTTTTTTTTTTTCTTCTCTTTTTAGTATAATCACTCTGGGCAGACATTTGACTCAAACTCTCAGATGGGTCAAGCTTTCCTCGACCTTATCAAATAATTAATGTGAGATCTGTATAGAAACCTTCACAGTTTATTTTACTCATTAATGTAAAATATAATTAAATGCACAGCAATGACTCTCAATTAATTGCTCAATTCTTTCAAGTTTAGAGATAATCACTTTTTCTTATACATATACAGACCAATACTGTTTTAGATACACTAACTTACATAATGTTCAATGAGGTAATTAAAAACAAAAGGAAAGAGAGCAAGCTGTATCTAAAATAAACTGTTTCAGCTGCTTGAGTTCAAATTAAGCACCTTTCTGAAAATGAAAAGTATGATTAAATAAGGGTATGGTTATAAAGCGTGGGTGGTTAGATAATCCGAATTGCAGAATAGTTACAAACTGTGCTTTCCCCATCCTGGACAGCCTTTTAAGGCTTGTTGAATACTATTAAGGTGTCAATTAAAAGATAATTAACTTCATAGCAAAACTGACACTCAAGATAGGGAAACTTTTCCATGCACTTCAACAGTGTAACAATACTAAAACAGAAACCCAAAGAACATTAGCTGCAATACATTTTAAATGGTTTTTCTTTTTAATTTTCATGCTATCATTTTGTAACAATGATAACTTCCAAGGGCTGCAGCTCACAATCCCACACAGCGTAGGTGTGACACAGGTGTGAGACGTCAGGGCTGTTTCTGCCTGCAGGCTCCCTCCATCACCAGGCCTGCCGCTCCCCTCCTAAAGAGAATGAGGTCTGGTGGGCTTGAATTGTTCTCACATTTCCTTTTACTTTGGGAAAATATTTAACCAAGATTCATGACTGCTTTAATATAATGGCTATGCCAAATTATGACTTTGATTCTGCCTCCCTACTGACTTCTTATATGATATTTAATAAAGTCACATATTGCAAAGACTAAGCCAAGAAAGAAAAACAGTTTGGGAGCACCTGTTACTGCACACCTCTAGGGTGAGAAAAGCAGAAGTAGGAGGCACACCCACAGATTGCTAATGCTAGTGAGCAGAGATGTTGAAGGCGAAATATATTCCAGTGAGCCATCTGCCTTTGACGGAGAATCTGCAACAGCGTCAGTGGTGAAAACCATCTCAGAGACACAGGCTGAAAACCAGCTGTGACCTCTTCAAGAGCAAAGATCAGGGCTTCCCTGGTGGCGCAGTGGTTGAGAATCTGCCTGCCGATGCAGGGGACATGGGTTCGAGTCCTGGTCTGGGAAGATTCCCACATGCCGCGGAGCAACTGGGCCCGTGAGCCACAAATGCTGAGCCTACGCGTCTGGAGCCTGTGCTCCGCAACAAGAGAGGCCGTGATAGTGAGAGGCCCCAATAGTGAGAGGCCCGCGCACCACGATGAAGAGTGGCCCCCGCTTGCCACAACTAGAGAAAGCCCTCACACAGAAACGAAGACCCAACACAGCAATAAATAAATAAATTAATTAAAAAAAAAAAAAGAGCCTCTTATTCTACCTTTAAAAAAAAAAGAGCAAAGAGCAGCACTGCTTCTTCTGCTACAGCTGGTTTAACATACCCCCCTCCTCCCGCCCAGGTAATGTTTTCAGAGCTCTATCCTCTTTTTATTTGGCTTCACACATCCTTTTGCCTTTGACATATGAAATAGGCTGGACTATCTGAAGCCTGACTTTTAAAGTAATGGATCTGAAGCTCTCTCTTGCTCTCTCTCTCTACTGTGACTTGAAATTCAAAAGCACACACACTAGGCTGTTGGAGGGTGGCTATGGGGTGTTATATTTGGTATATAAGGTATTGATTGTATGAATGAGCAATGCCTTGAGCTAGGCTTGACAGATGTTAGCCAGCGTGGAGCTAAAACCTAAAACCTGAAATAGTGGGATTGGTTCTGCGGAGCTTGCACAGTATCTGACACACAGTAGCTGCACAAAAAAAGTTTGGCAAGAACCAGTGAATGAGTGAGTCAGTGGATGAACGAATGAATGAATGAACAAATGAATCTACAGGGGCCAACTAGCCAAATAAGGCAATCACCACCACTTACCATTCCTACCTGCCTTCGGATTCAGCTTTTATATACCTGTTTCTGCCCAGCTCTTCTTTTCCCTCTATATCTTCATAATAGACCCCCAGACCCTCCTGTTTTTTAGGCTCATGGTTTCTCCCAGACTTTTCCTGAAAATCTCCTATTCACCCACTCCCCCTCGTACTTCTCCAAGGCCTTGTGCCCCAGTCCACCTCACATACTGCCTCCAAAGAGACCGTATAAATTGTTGATAAACCCCTGGTTTATCTGACTCGAATCACCTAAAATCATGAGGCCAAATCATAAATCACAGTCCCTGTCAGTGTCAATTTTCATCCTAACAATTAATTTCCTCTCATATTACCCCATTTTAAACTATTCTAGGTTGCTTTATGAAATAATTTATTATTTTAGTATTTAAAATACGGTGGCATTTATCTTCGTAATCTATTTCTATGTGGTCACTATTACTATTTTTAAAATGCTATTGTCCATCTGTTTCCCGTGGGATGATTCTAGTTCAGAGGGTCCTATCGTGCCCACATGTGGGGCTCCACAAAGTGTTCAGAAAACAGAATCGCTGGAGCATTCAGTGGTGGGGACAGACACATGACAAGACAATTCCAAAAAGATGCACCTCAACTGTCTTGTAAGTAATGCATTGAGCAGCACCCTTTACCTTGATTGAACAACTGCTTTGAGAAAGAGATTATTTTTTAATGTCAAGCATCAAACTCGTCAAACAATTCCATACTTCCCTGGTTCTCATTCTAATTTTCATCAGAAATCAAACAGAAGAGTCTACTTCAAGGCAATACCTTTTGCCTCAAACAAATGTGATCAAAAAATGATATCCAACAATGGTATTATTTATGTTTTGGGGTTAGTTATGATTACTCAGAAGTGAGCTAAAGATGAGAAAAAAAGGAACCAGACTCCTAGCTTGAGAACGTACATTGATTGTTCAGTCAACTAAGAATGTTCTATCCTAAGCTTAGCTTTTACCTTGACCTCTGGTTTTCTAGTTGCTTCTGGTGTTGATAGCAGGAAATGTCCCAGCCCAAGCACAAATGTGATTCAGGCATGTACCAGCAAGCCTGGAGTTAGAGGGAAGCCTCCAGGAGACTCGGGCTGGAAATGAGAGTTAACAACAATTAATTTTTAGGGGAAATGGAGAGGAAGTGGGAGGGGCCAAAATTTGACTCAAAGATAAGAGGCCAGTCATTGGACTGAAGGGAAGTACAGTGTCCGTCATTCTTATAGTCCACAGGCCCCACTCCCCAAGGACTCAGTCAAAGGGCTATGACGGGGTAAAGTAGAAGCAAAGTTTCTGTTTTGTTGTTTTTTGATTTTTGGTTTTTGGATTTTTTTAACTACAATTTTAATGGGCATGGAGAGGGCAAGACTGTCTTCCATATTTGTACCAGAAGCTACTATTTGCATTTCTAGGCCAGAAATTGATCCAGAATCTTCTATAAAATAGGAATGACAAGAAAAATATTATTTCTGTTGTGCTTATTTGGCTCTAGGCAGTGTGCTGAGTGCTTTATGTACATGGTGTTGTCTAAGAGATATCAGCAATCTCAACTTCAGGAATTCTCAGCTTTAGCCCAGGTACCAAGAGCAGCACCTACGTACAGTTCTGGTCAATACAGGGAGTCTCAGTGGCAAGACATCTTCAGGGAACATCTGTGGCATAGGTGCTGAATTTGGTATCTGTAATAGTCATCCTCCAAGATACCTCCCCCCAAGCTCTCTGCCTCCTGGTATCCGTGCCCATGTACAATCCCCTCCCATGTTGACTGAATACAATTGATCTGTGAAACCAGTAAAATATTGTGGAAATGTCAATGTTTGACTTCTCAGGATAGGTCATAAAAGACACTGCAGCTCTAATTTTTTTTCTTCTCTCTTGGATTTGCTCTGTGAGAACAAATGAACACTCAAACCACGAACACTCAAACAGCCCTGTGGATAGGATACGTGATGAGGAACTAAGAGCTCCTGACAAAAAGCCAGTGACAGACTGAGGCTTCCTGCCAACAATCTTGTAAGTGACCCATCTTGGAAGCAGATCTTCCAGCCCCAGTCAAGCCCTCAGTTGACTTCATCCCAAGCCAAAAATTTAACTTCAGCCTCATTAATGATCTCAAGCCAGAATTACCCAGCCTAGCAGCTGTGAATTCCTAACCCACAAAAATGGTGAAATGATAAATGTTTACTAATTTAAGCTACTAAGTTTTGGAGTAATTTATTACATAGCAATAGACAGTATTATATTTTGTTACTTTGGTACTTGGAAATGGAGCATCAGAGTAACAAATAACTAAAAGTATGGAAAAGGCAGTGGGCAGAAGCGGCAAAGACTTTGGGGAGAGTATTGGAGGGAGCCTCATGTGCAGTGAACAGACTATTAGTAGAAGCCAGAATGCCTTTGAGGAAGGTATGAGTCGGGGCTGAAAGGAGATGTGCAAAAAAGTCACTGGAAATTGGAGGAAAAGGGATGCTGCTATACAGCACCAGAAAATTTAGTGACACTACTTCCTGCAGTTATGTGGAAAGCAGAAAAATGCACCATGTTAAATGGGATGACCTAGTTAAGAAGATTTCAATGCAGGTGTTTAAGGTGCTGCTTAGATGCTCCTTGCTGCTTATAGTAAAATGCAAGCAGAGAGAGATAAGCTAAAGGAAAGACTTAAAAAGGAACAAGGACCTTCTGGTTTTAAAAATCCCCAGCCTCTCCATATGACTAACAAACATGTTATAATTAAGAAATGGCTTTCAGGCGAAGCTGAAGTCCAAGACGTTTCCAGGAAAATATGGTCTCATATAGATTTGATATGGTGCCTCAGAGAACTGTTCAGTCACACAATAGGACTTCTAAGAAACTTTAGGGTGAATTTCCTCAGCAACCTCAGCAGAAGCCCAAGTTAGAGAAGGACTTATCTCTAAAAGATTTGCAGATATGGTTTTTGTCTAATGAGGAGCACACAAAGTTTTTAAGACAATTATTTGGACAGAAACACCACTAGCTTGCACTGAATGAGACAGAAACAGCACAGAATGAAAAAGAAGAAGGTTTTGGTCTCTCAAAATTCAACTTGCAAGGGAATAGGCTTGAAAGCTACACAGCTGCAAACCTGGGTTACCTTTCATGGAAAAGGATGAGTGAGTCAGAGAGTAGAAACTACAGCCTAAAGGGCAGATCCATGAACCACAGAGAAGTACAACTACATCCTAATCTAGCAGCTTCCAAAATATGCCCAGTTAGATTTCAGACCGCTGGTACTTGTGTGCCTCCTGTTTTCCACATTTTTACATAGGAGTGTTTATAGCAGTTATCATATGCCTATCCCACCATTGTCTGTTGGGTGTGTTAGAGGGAAATAATCTGTCTCTCTAGGTTCACTATTGTTCAGATTAAGTGCAACTGTACTCAAGGAGTTATACTTAAAAAACTATACCTGAGGAGGTGCATGTGTATCTGGGCCTGATTTAGATGATGGGATTTTGGACTTCAATCTGAAGTTGTAGTAGGTTGAGATTTTGGGGGGTCCTGTGAGGGGTGTGAGTGTATTTTGCATATGGAAGAGATATGAATCATCAGTAGCTAAAAGGTAGACTAGTTGTCAGCCTCCAAAGTGGTCCCCAATGTTCCCTGACTCCTGTATTATATATATATATATATATATATATATATATATATATATATATATATATATGCATATTTTATATATATATATATATATATATATAATTTTACCATTATAAAGGATGTGTAGGACACAATTTACACTTTCTAAACAATCAATAATACAATAAATCAAGTTCTGATTTGTAGTGTTTGCTGATATCCATAATATAAATGTTCCCACCATGGCTGATTTCAAGCTACCAACATAATGTCACTGAATTCAGAGACAGAATGAGATTGAGATGTGCAATAGGACACACCCATATAGTATTTTCTCCATACAGATGCAAAAGATATAAAGAACCATGAGAGTATCAATAAAGGAAAAATGGAGGAAGTGAGGAGTTTTGAGGATTTATTACCTTAACTTTTAATATAATTTTTTAAATAAGGTTTATATAGTTTAATTTTTAATAATGGCTGTGTTTTACAATCGGCTTGCAAAATTCTTAAATGCTAACAATTAGCTCTCAAAAGCAGGTATGAGCCAGCTTCAGCCTACCTTGAACTGAGCCTCCTGTCAACAGCCCTGCACATGAACCATCTTGGAAGCAGACCCTTCTGTCCCACTCAAGCCTTCAGATGACTGCAGCCCCACCTAACATCTTTTTTGTTTTTAATTTATTTATTTAATTAATTTATTTTTGGCTGTATTGGGTCTTCGTTGCTGTGCACGGGCTTTCTCTAGTTGCGGCGAGCAGGGGCTACTCTTCGTTGCCGTGCGCAGGCTTCTCATTGCGGTGGCTTCTCTTGTTGTGGAGCACAGGCTCTAGGCACGTGGGCTTCAGTAGTTGTGGCTCGCAGGCTCTAGAGCACAGGCTTAGTAGTTGTGGCTCTCGGACTCAGTAGTTGTGGCGCATGTGTTTAGTTGCTCCACGGCATGTGGGATCTTCCCAGACCAGGGCTTGAACCTGTGTCCCCTGCACTGGCAGGCGGATTCGTCACCACTGTGCCACCAGGGAAGCACCCCCACCTAACATCTTGACTGCAACCTCATGAAAG
This sequence comes from Balaenoptera borealis, assembly GCF_965194805.1. NCBI lineage: Eukaryota > Metazoa > Chordata > Mammalia > Artiodactyla > Balaenopteridae > Balaenoptera > Balaenoptera borealis. The sequence continues at coordinate 11,932,836 of NC_138877.1, forward strand.
ACCTTGAGCCAGAAGCATCCAGCTGAGCCACCTCTGAATGCCTGACCCATAGACTCTGTGAGATACTAAATGTTTGTTGTTTAATCCAAAAAGTGTCGAGGTAGTTTTCACTCAGTAACAGATAATAATATATCAGCAACTGCTGCAGCCATGGGAGATGTTGCCTCCTTAGGCAGAGGAGTGCAGGAGGAAAATGGGGAGTCCTAGATAAGTAAGAGCAACGTTTCATGGGGTACCCTTGACATCTCTGTAAGCACCCCAAAACTATTCGAGAGAAATTTAAGAGGGAATTGGAGTTTTACCAGGGTTGTTTTTTATTCTCATATTACCAGTGAAGTAGCTGAGGCTCGGTGAAGTAGCTGAGGCTCAGAAGGGTTAAGTAGCTGAGGCTCAGTGAAGTAGCTGAGGCTCAGTGAAGTAGCTGAGGTTCAGAAGGATTAAGTAGCACATCTAAAATCACACAGCCAATAAGCCAGTAAAAGGTAAAAACAGGGTTTAAACCCAAATCTAAGCCTATGCTCTCCCAGGGAGACCTTCAGAAGGTTACTGGTTTTTAGAACATGTTATTGTTTATGAATAATTTGATGCCCGCCCAATCTGATGAGGGAAAGGGATTATTATTTCTACTTTAAAACTTTTTAAATTGAGATTTGTATAGCTAGTAACCAGAGCTGAAACTAGAAAATCTTCAAACTTCTAGTCTAATGTTCAAAAAAGACTACAAAATAGTTTATTTGAGTATAAAGTATGATCATGTGTATAATTAAATATTAAATGTTGTAGTATAGAAAAACTTGAATTCAGAATTCAAGTAAAATTCAAAATTCAATAGCCTTGTTATATTTTACTAGTCTTTCTAATTTACAGTTAGAGGCAAGAAAACATGTAACAAAAGTAAGCTTCTATGGTCAATAAATGTAGATAATATTTTTAAGATTTATTAAAATTTTTACTTGTTCAAAATCAGATTCCTTTTGGGCCTTATCCAGCTTGACCCAGGACCTATGGGCCCCTACTAATTTGCATGACTGCCACATACAGTATTAAAATATTTCCAAGCTCTTCAAATTATTCACCTTAACAGCTTTTCATAAGCACTTCAAATAAATAGTAACACGGCTTTGTTTTCCAGATGACATTTCATGTGTCTGAATAATTCTACCAGACTTTAATGATTACATCAACTCAGGATAGCAAAGAACAAATACCAAATTTAACTTGGAACAATTTTAACAAATTCCACATTTGCTTTTCCTCTTAAGCATTTACTATTTATGACTTGGTACAGTAGGTACAGTGGTGGAAGCTCCATTAAAAAGGCCTAGATCTCTAAAGACTGGGATGCTCTCTGGGACTATGTTTGAGCAAGATGAACCAAATGGCCCACCCCGAGAGGTGGACTGTTAAGTGTGATAATTAGAGAAACAGGATGTATCCAAAATCCAATCAGGACTACCAGAATATGGCTGCAGTCCAATTAAACCAACTAGGGAAGAATCTCAGGAAGACTGAGACTGCGGTCAAAGGAAATGACATCTAATCAATTGTACTGTAATTTGTAGAAGAATGTGTCAACAGAACTGGGATGGTCTTCATAAGAATCTGGGGAAAGGGAAGCAAAGATTCAGGGAAGCAGGTAAGTATTCTAGGCAGTTTCTAGCATCAAATACCTGCAGACATAAGCTAGAGAATGGTCCTATTCCAGAAATAGAATGGTCCCATTCTCCTGGATTAAACATTCTCAAACAGTTTGGTCTCAGGACCCTCTTACACCTTTAAAAATTATTGAGGACCCCAAAGAGGTTTTTTATATGAGTTGTATCTATTGATATTTACCATAATAGAAATTAAAGCTGAGAAAATGTTTAAATGCAAAATACTTAATTGTACATTCCTATTAGCTGTCAGAATGATGACATCATCACAAATTCCACTGTACACTCATGATGGAGAGCAAAAAAGGCAAATAACCTCTTAATATTATTATAAAAATGTTTTGACTTCAGAGATGCCTAAAAGGGTCTCAAGGACTTGGAGCACACCCTGTGGAGCCCTGTCCTCGATGATTCCAGTTGAACAACTGTCTAAGGGTGTGTTGACTTTCCATGTGAAACTTCCTACGGGAGAGAAAGGAATTTACTTTCTCTGCAGTCTACTCGCCTGCCTCTTTCTCAACAGCATTCTGATTTATATGCCAGACTGGGGCGACTGGCTTGAGGGAAGGGGTTTTTCTCTGAGTCTCCTCAACTGCAGTAAAACCATATCTTGGTTTCTCAAAGTTGATGCAGAACATTTCCCTCTGTAAAGCTCAAATTCAATCTCACTCTCAAACCTCACTGATCAGCGCTCTCAGAAGTACCGTAAGCCACATGTTCATAGTTCGGGAGCCACGGAAGAAGTTAGAGGTATGAGTATATACACTCACTGAGCACTTACATATTCTGAGTTCTACTTTCTCTGCTCAGTACTTTCCATAATATGCCATTAATTCCCACCCTGTGAGTTAGGTCTTTATAATTCTCATTTTAGAGAGGGACAAACTGAAGGGTTAAGACATTACACAAGATCATACTGGGATGTGATAAAGCTGGAATGTGAAACTTTCAATAATAACAATTGCAAAAATAAACAGCAATTGATTACATTCTAAGTGTGTAGAAACACTGCTCTACATACTTTATGTGGGTTTTTCATTTCTCACAGCAATTCCATAAGATAAATACTCTGATTAATTTCCCATTTATATTTGAGGAAACTAAGACACAAATCGATTAAGTGAAATATGCAAGATCACACAGCACATAATTGGTGGAGCTTGAATTTGGCTGAACCCAGGCAGTCTGACTCCAGGATCCATGCTCTTAAACCCTACATTCCATTCCTCTTAGCAATCTTGTTTAATCCCAAACCTATGCTCTTAGCCTCTTATGCACTGACTCTCAGGAAGTCTTCCAAAGAGACGCTTCACAAAGAGGCACCATCTTCTGGCTGCAGAGTATGTACTAAGGCTAATCAGTTACAATAAGATCATCTTCATAACACACACTGGTATACAAATGTATATAAACAATGCAGCTGTAAATAGTTAGGAGTAAATACACTAAATATCTGTATGTTCTAAGGAACAAACTTGATAGAAAAACCAGTGGTTAACTTTATGGAAGTATTAAAGGATAAAAAATAAGTATAGAATGAGAGAATCCTAGAATCTCAGAATTGTAAAGGGTCATAGTTACTATACAAGCAGAAAGGGCAGGTTGACTACAAATGGAGAGAATATTTGAATCTACGTAGAGCTTCAGACTCCACATTACTAAGCATGAATAATCTAAGGACTTTGGCAAATAGGGATAATTTCAGGCACTCTTACCCTACCCGTCTCAGGAGTACAAGTGAGGCCATTGGCCAGTTTTAAACATCCATTTATTTCTTGTGTACTCTAATTCTGAATTAGAGTAATAAGCTGCTTAACATCTTTTTTTTTTAAGTATATCACTGTTAAGACAGAATTAAAAACTGCTTCTTCAGTAATGAATTTTATGAACGCAGAATTTTAAGAGTATGACTGAAATTATTTTTTAAAGATATACCTAACATATCACACCTTTGTTTCATCTATATGGTTATTTATTATCCCTGTTGGCAACTTTGATGATGATTTAGCACTCTGAAATCTTGCTGACTAAAACTCCGTTTCCATTGGTAATAGTTCCATTTAAGTTCTTTTACAGACATTTGGATATAAAGATGAACTTAGAAGTAATTCCTTTGATATTCTTTGATAACTTCAAAAAGGAAGAAATTTGGAATCTGCTTTTCAACTGAAAAATAAGTGCCAGTCATAACTGGTTCAACCCTTCCTGACCTTCTGTGACATTTAAATACTCTTCTTCCAACCTAATTCACTCTGTCCTAACCAGATAGACACGGGACTTCAGAGTTGATAAGGAGAGTTCATGCTCCACTGTACTGACTGTAGTACTATTCACATGTAGTCACAAAACAATCCTCTCTCACTACCCTTCCTTCCTTCACTCCTTCCCTCCCTCCCTTGAAATTCTGGACAGCTCAGGTCTTCTGTTCCAATGATCAATTTGCTTACTGGTTATAAAAATGTTCTACTCCTAGTTAGAGAGAGAAGCTAGGAGTAGAATACTATCTTGGATTCAACCAAGCCTCACTGATTCAAGACTTTTCTTACTATAAGCCACGTTATCAATAATTGTTTAATAATGATTTTAAGCTACTTATACTAAAACACTTAAAAACGTGTATGACATTCTAGGCCCACATTTTTTTTTAATTGGTTCTGTTTTAGGTTGAAACAGGTATGGCCAGGGGTATGGGAAGATTAAAAAAAAAAAGATTTTAAGAAAGAGAAGGACTACAGTGAAAGGAAAACTTACATGAAGTTTTCAAAACTAATCGACACATTATGTGTTTTTGTGTCTGTGTGTGTGGGTGTGTGTGTCTTAGACAATGAGTGGCATATAAAACACTGGACAGCATGAACAAGAGAATTCAATATGCAGATCATATAGAGAATATATATTTTAAAATTTTTAACTGAATTTGGTTGTGTAATTAATTATCCAGACAGCAGCAGCTGATAGACTCAAGATAGAAGAGTTCAAAAGAACTAGGATAAACATCTAAGAGTTTATAAATAACATCCGTTATTAGTTATATCTCATAGATGCAGCAAATCAATATGTGTTCCTCATATCAGTTACTGTTTGTCCCCAAATATCTCTCTTGTCAAAGCACCTTGGTGCACAGTGATGGAAGATAAAGAGTGAGAGGGAGGACTCTTCAATTTCTAGTTTTCAACATTTCTACAGGATGGTGTGTTTTCTTTTCTTCCTCCTTTTGTAACAGGCTTGACATATTATCTTTATCTGAAACCATAGTGCCAACACCAGAGAATGAACTGATGGAAGTAATGGGTCAGAGTCAGGCATTGTTCAGTCTGTGATGTGATACTGCTGACATCAACAGGGCTGCAGAACCCAGAGCACTCAGAGCAGGTTAATGACAGCAGTGCCTGCAATAGAACCAGCAGCAGAAGAGGCCATCATGGGACCTCCAGAGACATCAGGGCATGAAAAGATTTGAAAAACATTGATTTCATAGATTCTTTTCTAAATCAGGGCTTCGCCATCAGCTTCTGCTAAGTTTTGGGCCCATGTCAAATGATTATCTTCAATTTGTCCCATTCGTATTGAGACAGGATTAGTGGTGCCAGTCTTCTGCTACCTACCTCATAGAACACTGTTCAGAATAGTTGGTACCTGTAAAAAAAGTTTAAGCAGGTAGATAAAAATACTTTTCTATCTACCTTTCTATCTTGAATTGAGTAGATAAGTGTGAGCACCATGAAGAATCAGAAAGCTAGGAATCTTTCTTCAAGGAGCTTATAGTCCAGCTGGGGAGACAAAATACTATATCTGTCATCTAATGCTACATAACAAATTACCCCAAAATTAGAAGCTTAACATTTATTATTTCACAGTTGCTGTAGACCAGAGAGCTGAGAGCAGTTTGGCTGGGTGAATCTGTCTCAAAGTATCTGAGAAGGTTACAGGGAAGACATCCATTGGGCCTGCTGCAGATTTATCCACTAAGGTAGGAAGCACTTGCAACCTCAATCACATAGTTGTTGTCAGGCCTCAGTTTTTTCCAGGGTTGTTTACCAGAGGCTTCAGTTCTTTACCACATAGTCCTCTCCATAGGTGGTCTGAGTGCTCTCAGGACCAGGACGTGGTAGTTGGCTTCCCTCGGGGAGAATGATATGAGAGAGAGAATGCACCCAAGGTGGAAGGTACAGTCTTTTTACAACCTAATATCAGAAGTGACATACCATCACTCCTGCCATAGACTGTGGTCACACAGACCAACCCTGATAAAATGTGGAAGGGGACCACACAAGTGTGTGAAAACCAGGAGGTGGGGATCACTTGGGGCCATCTTGGAAGCTGGCTAACACAGAGACATCCTTACAGAAGCACATGTGCAAGTTCATGAATGATAATTCTGAGTGAGTGATTCAGAAACTACATGCTGTACAAGAACATCACAGGAGGGTTAGGCTAATCAGGAAGGGGTCATGGTGCTGACAGGGCTTCCAATAAGCCTTAAAGGATCATTTAGCATTTAAACAAGCAAACAGAAGCTGGGAAAACATTCCTGTCACGGGAAGTAGCAGGACGAAAGTGAGGAGACAATTATCTACAAGACATGCTAGAGAAGCTAGGAAGGCCAGCTAAGTGTTGCTCTGACAGCCTTCCACTCTGAGGGCCAAACAAGTTTTTCAAGAGATGGTAACATTGAGTTTTCCTGCCTAGACTTCTGATTTGTTTCTCTTTGACTCTAGAAACTGTGATCCACTGAATCTTTTGAAAAATAACATTAGAGCCAGAAGTGCAGGAGGAACCTCCAAGATCATGGCATCAACACCTGGAGTACCTCTAACACCAAACAGGGAAAACTCTACATAGTCTAATGCTCCCCATGCTTTTTGTGCAGCACAGCGTGTGTTACCAGATGCTGAAAGAGACCATTATTTTTCAAATCAATAATATCGTGCCGAAAAATGGGATTAATAAAACATTAATGAATTCTGATGAGCTGCTTTCATGGTGGGTATTATCTAATGATTAATATTCTATCAATGAAATATTTCTAATCTCATTTAGCCTCCTAATTTATGCAGATGTGAAATAAACAAAGGAAAATGATATATCTATGTTGGAATGTGTTTCCTCTTCGAGGCTGATGTTTAATGGTGAGACGAGTGCTCAGAAGCCGCTGCATGGATCCCTCTCTTTTAGGGGGTGTGGGGCACGTCTGTAATTGGCATCTGGATGCAACAGAGGATGGAAAATGTAAGTCTCCCCTGCAATCTCATAGCCTGCACTCTGGTGACTGAGGGGAAGTGACTTGTTCCAACTCCTGGGTATTCAGTACATTCCAAATTTCGTTAGTTTTGCCCTTTGCTGTCTTTTTGTGTGTGGGTAAAATTTACATAACATAAAATTTACCACTTGAACCATTTTTAAGTATACAGTTCAGTGTTGTATAATAATTAACACACCAATTCCAGAACTTTTTCATCAACTGAAAGTGAAAGTCTATTAAACAATAACTCTCCAGTTCCCCACTTTCAAGCCCCTGGCAAACACTTTTCCACTTTCTGTCTGTATGAATTTGACTATTACAGGTGCTTCATGTAAGCAGAATCATGCAATAGTTGTCTTTTTGTATCTGGCTTAATCACATAGCCAAATGTCTTCAAGGTTTGTCACATGTCTTAAATATACTTTGACCATGAAGAAAGCCAGTCTCCTTCTTAAGCATGTGGACTTTGATTATATCTTTATGTGAGACTATATGTAGTTTCACCTCCTATTAATATGCAGCATACAAGGATGTCATGGGAGGGGTAAGGGCTATATACCTTTGCCCCTGAAATAGGAACAGAGAAAGAAAAATAGTTCAGTTGACATTGCCTCTTGAGGATGTAGGCAAGAACCTATTATTGGGATCAGAAGTAGTGAGAAGCAGGAGTTGGAGGTGAGGGGTTATGGGTGTTTCCCCTGACCCATCTGGCTTGTACCTTTTTCACATGCTCCTAAATGATCCATTTCCTGCTGGAGTGTCTCTGTTATTACAACCATATGGCATGAACCTCTTCTAGTCTTACGCATTTCCCTTCATTGATACGAAGTAAGAGAAAAGATTTAAACCTTCATTACACTTCACTGCTTGTGAAGATCTATGGATTTTGTTGCTCTTAAATGGAACCAGAAATTGTTTTAAATCTAAGTGTGTCCCAGGCAGCAATGTTACTGAATCATTTCATGACCTGAATATCACAATATTACAATATCAAATACATACAGATAGATAGATAGATAGATAGATCACATCACACCAAGATTACTAATTAATTCATGTATGTCTGTGTGGGTATGGGTGTATGTGCATGTATACAGTGACATAAATAAGAACAATGGGGTTTCTAGATGAATATGAAGGACAGCGAGGATAGTAAATGTCTAAGTGAATATCTGATGAGTTACAATTGGCAAATTGACCAGTCTGATACTGTTCCTGTCTTAGATATCAGAAAAGCAGAGAGGTGTGATCTTTACAGTGGATGTCACCTCATGGTCCACAGCTGTGAATTACATAAGAATTTAAGCGGAGAGGAAAGAAGCTTTCCAGACCTGTTTGAAGAGATAACCTGAATTCCTTCAATGCTCTTTAAGAGATTCAAGTAACGTATAAAACCTCCTTTTAAAATTATTTTGGCTGTTAGACTATATTTTACATGCAGTTCTATGCAGAGATGAGACCATGTGCAGCCCTATCTTTTACTACGGTTACAAGTTACATTTTCGCTTTTTTCTCTCCATCAACATTAGAAGCATCACTACATGGTCTTAACTGAGCACATTCTCAGTGCACCTTTGCTTTTGTTATTCTGAGTAACGGATACCAACTGCTACAACACACAATCTCAAAACCTTAGTGACAACATGAATATTTCCCATGTTCAGGAATGCCTATGAGGATTTGCTAAGCTCTCCATTCAGTGATCCAGGAAAGAGAAAGATGGAGGAGGCACACATTTCTGAGCTGCCTTGGCCACGAAGTGACAGCTATCATGTCTGCTCACAGTCCACTGCCCCCAACTACGTGTGAAGGAAGGTGAGAAATTCAGAGCAGCACGTGGATCTGCACTGAGCACCAAGGATCTCTGTCGTAACCATGATAGAATCCTTGGGGTTACACAAAAAGAAGAGAGACTGTACTTATGATCTATACATATAAGGCTCTTGTGTTTGAATACACACAGGATAACAGCAAAACCATGGAAAATACAAAATACTATACATGCCTCTAGTCCTTATCTGCAATTCCAAATTCCAAAATGCTCTGGAAACCAAAAGATTTTCCAGTAACTAGTTTGATGGAAAAAAACTGACCTGAACTGAAGTGAGGCTATTTATAAGGATATCTGGACCTATGGTTCTCATTTAAGGAGCTGAGAACCTGAATAAAATATATATATAAATAAGGAGTAAAAATAGGAATGAAATTGGAGTTGCAGGTTAGATATATTTGATTTGTCCCTAAGCTTTTAGTCATCTGTCATGTAAACCTATTAGCCAACATTTATTGTGTAACAGGTATTGTTCTAAGTGCTTTGCTTATTTAATGTTCTCAACAAAACGTTGGTGTAAGTATTATTATTATCTCCATTTAACAGACACAGAAACAAAGCCCCAGTAGGTTTAGATAAGGTCTCCCATCTAAAAAGAAGGGAAGTTAGGGAGAAAATTCAGGCAAACTTACTCCAGATGCCCTTCTCTCAACTACTATATGACACTGCTCCCACATAGTATTTAAAATCACATTAAGGAAATTCTTTCCCAGAGTCGCATCATCAAAGTGGCAGTATAGGAGTACTCTACTGTCTATCCACCCAAAGAACACCAGACTTGACAATCGTCAACAGACAAGAGTGCCTTTGTGGAAGTCCAGTGGAAAAGTTCCAGCACATCATTGGAGGAAAAAAAAAAAAATTCCAATACTGGACACACTGAAGAGGGTAAGAGGAACAGTTTCACTTTATCTATGAAAAGGTGCCCCAAGGCGGCAGAACTTCAGTGACAAGAAAGAGCTTCTCTGCCCCAGGAGTTTTCTTCCATAGGGGAAAATGAGAGCGTATGAGTGCCAGGCTTCCTCAGCTGTGCAGGACGCTGCCAAAGAGGCTCATTTCTTTATGGCCCAGTCCAGAAGACTGAGTCGTAAACTGCAAGACTGGAATGGGGGGTGGGGCCAATGAGCCCCTGTGAGAAGAGCAGCCAGGGCTTGGAATGGAACTTATCAAAGGGACAAAGATCCTACTAACTGCTTCACGGACTCCATCAGGAAGCTAGCCTATGAGCAACCGGGGACATCTCACCTGTGGATCCCTCCAACAGGCTCCTGGGTACCCCCAACACTCTTAGAACCACACCCACATACACACCACACCCCATGGCTGACTCCCTGTGAATGTTTCTGAGGGCAAAGGTGGGAAGAGAGAACCTTTGCAGACAGCTAGTGAGCACATGCAGAAAGTTGGCCCAACTCCGCCCTATTGGTAGAAAACACACAAACTTAAGCATTCAGCACTACCCTAGGGAGAAAGAGAAACTTTACAGCACCCAGCCTGGATTTGCAGGATCAAGAGAAGGCATACAATTTTAAGAATTCCCCTTCAAGAAGGAAGAAATATGGAGCAAGTATCTTATTGAAAAAGTCTGATAAAGCCTCAGAAATCCTAACAGGGCTGATGGAAGGTATTTCTCTTCCAAAGCCAGTCAGTAAAGGCTGGAAGAAGTGACTGCTTTTACAAATGCAAAAATAGCAACACAAGGTCCCAAGAAGCATGAAAAATCAAGGAACCATGACACCAGCAAAAGAGCATAATAATTTTCTAATAAGCAACCCCAAAGAAATGAAGATCTGCAATTTGCTTGACAAAGAATTCAAAATAGTTCTTTTAAGGAAGCTCAGGATAAATTCCTAGAAACAGACAACCTACCAAGACTGAATCATGAAGCAACAGAAAATCTGAACAGACTAATTACTAGTAAGAAGATTGAATCACTAATCAAAAACCTTCCAAAAAATAAAGTCCAGTACCAGATGGGTTCACTAGTGAATTCTACCAAACATCTAAAGACGAACTAACACCAATCCTTCTCACACTCTTAAAAAAAAAAAAAAAAAAGAAGAGAAGGGAATACTTCCAAACTCACTTTATGAAGCCAGCCATACTCAGATATCAAAGCCAGACAAGTACACTAAAAGAAAAAAATTGCAGGCCAATATCACAGATGAACACAGATGCAAAATTCTCAATAAAATATCAGCAAACTGAGTTCAACAAAGCATTAAGAGGATTGTACCATGATTAAGCGAGATTTATTCCAAGGATGCAAGGATGGTTCAACATCCACAAATCAATTAATGTGATACACCACATTAACAAAACAAAGGATAAGAATTATATGACCATCTCAATAGATGTAGAAAACACTCATGGCAAAACTCTATATTCTTCCATGATAAAAACTCTCAAGAGACTGGGTATAGCGAGACCATACCTCAATATAATAAAGGCCATACATGACAAGCCCACAGCTAACGTCACACTCAACAGTGAAACACTGAAAGCTAAAGGAATCATACTCCTTGATTTTAAAGTATATTACAAGCTATAGTAATTGAAACAGTATGGTGTTGGTATAAAAACAGAAATACAGACCAATGGAACAGAATAAAGAGTACAGAAATAAACCCATGCATTACGGTCAACTAATTTTTGACAAAGCAGCAAGAATGCACAATGAGGACAGAACAGTCTCATCAATAAATGGTGCTAGTAAAACTGGGTATCTACATGTAAAAGAATAAAATTGGACTCAATTTACACAATACACAAAAATAACTCAAAATGTGTTAAATACTTAAATATAAAATCTAAAACTGTAAAACTCTTGAGAGAAAACAGAGGGAATAAGCTCCTTGACATTGATCTCAACAGTGATGTTTTGGATTTGACACTAAAGCAAAGGTAAAAAAAGCAAAATTCAACAAATGGGACACATCAAACTAAAAGGCTTCTGCACAGCAAAGGAAACAATTAAAATAAAAATGCTACCTACGGAATGGGAGAAAATATTTGTAAATCATATATCTGATAAGGGGTTAATATCCAAAATGTATAAGGAACTCTAACAACTCAACAGCAAAAAATAAAAACCCAACTTAAAAAATGGGAAAAGGACCTGAATAGACATTTTTCCAAATAAGATATACAAATGGTCAAGAGGTATATGAAAAGATGCTCAACATCACCAATCTTCAACAAAATGCAAAGCAAAACCACAATGAGATACTACCTCAAACCTGGTAGGATGGGTATCATCAAAAAGACAAAAGATAAGAGATGTTGGTGAGGATGGAGAGAAAAGGGAAGCCTTGTGCACTGTTGGTGGGAATGTAAATTGGTACAGCTAGTATGAAAAACAGTATAAAAGTTTCCTAAAAAAATTTAAAATATAACTGTCATATGATCCAGCAACACACTTCTGGGTATATATCCAAAGGAAATGAAATCAATATCTCAAAGAGATATATGTACTTCCATGTTCATTGCAGCGTTATTTAAAATAGCCAAGATGTGGAACAACCAAGTGTCTATCAATGGATGAATGGATAAAGAAAATGTGGTATAAATATATTCAATGAAATATTATTCACCCTTAAAAAAGAAGGAAATCTTGCCATTTGTGACAACATGGATGAACCTTGAGGGCATCATGCTAATTGAAATAAGCCAAACAGAGAAAGGCAAATACCATATGGATACTTATACCTACATCTGAAAAAAAAAAGTATTATATATATATTCAAAAGCATAGAAACAGAGAGTAGAATGATGATTGCCAGGGGTATGGGGGTGGGGGAAATGGGGAGATGTTAGTCAAAGGGCACAAGCTTTAAGTTATAAGATGCATAAGTTCTGAGGCTCTAATGTACAACATGGTTATTCTAGTTAATAACACTGTATTTTTTACTTGAAATTTGCTGAGAAAGTAGATATTTAAGGTTCTCACCAAAAACAAAGGTAACTATTCGAGGTGACAGATGTGTTGACTTGATTGTGGGAATCATGTCACTATATATATATATATATATATATATATATACATATATATATATATATAACCATCACAATGTATACTTTAAATATATTACAATGTATTTGTCAGTTATACCTCAATAAAGCTGGGGTTGGGAGAGACTTCTCTGACCCCATGGCACACTTCCCTTCCCCATCATAACATTTACCTCACAGATACCCTTCATTCAATAAATATCTCCTGAGCACCAATTACACATCAGTCAGTATTGAAAGTATGGAGGTAGAGCATTAAACAAAACAGACTAAATTGTTAAAACTGCCTAATACTTGTTTGCGATTTTCCATAGGACTTGAAGTTCCAGGATTCCAGAAATACAGTCTTTCCTGCCAGCATCTCAATCTCCAATGCTTAGCACTGGATTTGGCACATAATAAGCTCTTAAAATTAGCTTCTGTTTAATGAATATTACTGAATGACAAAAGCATGACACTTTAGCATATAACAAAAACCTCCCGTACTCAACTGAAAATGCTGTCTTTTAGTTAAATTCTGCTATTGTTATAAATAAGCCAGTGACCACCAAAAATACCTAAGTGTTCCTTTAAAAGAAAAATTCAGGGCTTCCCTGGTGGCGCAGTGGTTGAGAATCCGCCTGCTAATGCAGGGGACACGGGTTCGAGCCCTGGTCTGGGAAGATCCCACATGCCGCGGAGCAACTGGGCCCGTGAGCCACAGCTACTGAGCCTGCGCGTCTGGAGCCTGTGCTCCGCAACAAGAGAGGCCGCGATAGTGAGAGGCCCGCGCACCGCGATGAAGAGTGGCCCCCGCTTGCCACAACTAGAGAAAGCCCTCGCACAGAAACGAAGACCCAACACAGCCATAAATAAATAAGTAAAATTAAAAAAAAAAAAAAAAAATTTAAAAAGAAAAATTCAAACACCCTTGGTGTTGAATGGACTTGGGTGCTACATCAAAGGGGAACAAAGAATGAGGAATATCGTTAGAGAAAATGTACTTTGTATTGATATCTTCCATTCTTCCTCACTTCTGAGGAATAAGTCTTGCAGCAGCCAGCACACAGATACAAAAGGACACCAAAACAAAACAAAAATAAAGCCCAAAAAACTTTCTTTCCACACAAATTGCATGGTACCACATGGCAATACGTTTCCATACCCAAGTCCACATGACACCAAAGGCAAGTGTTAACATAGAAAATATGTTTTGGGTCTTGGATGATTCATCCATCAGGTAGATTTTAGGTCCCAATTTTCCTGAAGTGGCTCCTCCCAGGGATGAAGATGGAAACTCCCCAAAGTGACCCAGCCAGAGCCCTGCAATGGAGAGAGCCAGACAGCACCCTTTCCTGGTAACAAGCATTCTACTTAACACTCACCACTTAAGGTCCTTCCTTCTGGGAGCCTAGTTTCAAATGTCACACGACAAAGATAGCACAGAAATCATGTTACATCCATGTCAGGTGGGCACACACAATGGCTTCCCCGCACCCTTCTCATTTTTCACTTTAGCTTTCCCTTTCTTTTTTTTACCTACTTCTCTTCTACCATCCTTGTTTAATGGACCCCCTGTGAGCTATTCATGAAAATTCTTTAAACTAGGAAGAAAACTGATTACTAAGATGTATGAGGTTATAATGATTTATTTACCTCTTAAGGAAAGAGGCAATCCATCACATTTTGAAAGGCTAGACAATCAAGTTCTGCCTGTATTTATATGATATTGTAAAGCTGTTTCCTTGAAGAACAGCTAAGCCACCAACTTAAAGATGATGCTGACTCGCTGTGGGCAGATATTTTGGACAAGAATATTTTAGAGGTCAGTGTATTTGTTTGCCACTGAGGACATTTTCAATGGAAAATAAACTCAATAGTGTAATTATTTTGACTGAATACTGCATGGCATTTAAATAAATTCATTTGAACAAACGTATGCTGAACATCTATCAATACTATGGACTAAGTGCTATGCTAGATGTGATAGGTTTCCTACCAGCCAGGGGCTCATGGGAGCTCACAGTATAATAGGGAGACAGATAACTAAATAAAAAATTATAACACAATGCTAATTGCTAAAAACAAAGTCGAAACTTGCCCACATTGGAAAGTTCAAAATCTGTCTGCATGAAACCAAAACCATGAGTCATGTCCATTTTTGACTGTTGGCATTAAAGGATTTTCAATCTTCTACAGAAGAAAAAAGGATGTTATAGGACAAACCAAATATGAATAAAAGATCTTTTTTCAGTACATAAAAAGAAAAAAGAGGGTAAAGATAAGTACAAAATGTGAGGCTACTGGTCAACCTTTTCCCTTATGCTTTTTTTTTTTTTTTTTTACAGTAGGTCCTTGTTGGTTATCTATTTTAAATATAGCAGCGTGTACATGTCAATCCCAAACTCCCAAATTATCCCTTCCCATGACCCTTCCCCCCGGTAACCATAAGGTCATTCTCTAAGTCTGTTTCTATTTTGTAAATAAGTTCATTTGTGCTCTTTTTGAAACTTTCCAGTTGTATGTACTATTCCACCTCAGACAACTCTTATGTTGGAAAACAATCTGATAAGTGAATTTTAACTGAGATGCTAATGGCCTGTAGTCTAAGACATGATCATACTGGAAAATTTTACACTAACAGGCCACTCTTAGAAATAAAAGCCTTAACTCACTATTATGAATCACTAGAGTATCAAGCATTACATGAGTTTTATCTCCAAATCTGAATGCCCTGCCCTGATTTGTTCAAATCAAAATACTTGGGCATTCATCAACTCCATCCAGATGAAACACTGGTCTAAGCCACATGTATTCAGAAACAAATTATTTAGTAGACTACAGTTTTAAATCAAAACATCTGTGATATAAAATTCACAGTAACAAAAACAAAATGATAAATCTATATAAAACTATTACCATCAGAAATTATGGTAATCATGGGAAAATGACTTGAGCTATATTTTTTTAATGGCCTGGGCCATATTTTTGCTTTCTGTTTTTCCCTTTTACAAGAAAACTCAGTACTATGATAAAGCAACTTTTAAAGAAATAATTTCATATATTCACATCCTTAACTAAGCATATATTCAAACACCTCAACTGGGTATAACCATTGCATGTGGTTAAGATTTCAACCTTGAAGCAGCAACATCCCAGATCAGCAGCAAGCAGGTAGTCTGTAATTCATGCAACTGCTGCTAAGAAAAAAAATTAATAAATAAACTCAAGAAGAAACTAATGGAGGAAAAAGCAACTTTTGATTTACAGAGCAGTCTTCCAAGTACCACTCAGATTAGAATTTGTACTAGCAGGGATTTTATAAATCACCCAAGATCAAGGGTTATCTGGAAATCCCATTCTAGAATAAGGCAAAGAGAAGCTCTCTAATTCTACCGCTGGAATATACAAAGCCTGGCCATCATACCTGGGCCAGGATTCTGGGAGGTGAGCCCAAGGGTGAGGTAGGTAGGTCACAGTCGTAGGTCATAGTCCTCAAAACAGCAACTTGTAGACCAAGATAACTTCCTAGCAAAGTCAGAATTTTAAAAGTCTATATCAAGCATCAGATCAAAGGCTTGATCACAGAGGTGAAAACCTTGTACAAGGTGGTCCTCCAAGCACCAAGAATGGAACGGGGAAGCTACGTTGGAGGAAAAACTGAGATTCCCTGACTTGCCTCTTCATAGTGTCCATTACTTCACTGTATGGGGTGAAGAAAGCAAAGACAGAGCAGATTTAAACAGAGAAGCCCTTCCAAACAGAAGTTGTACAGTGTGCACTTTAAGAAAAAAATATTTCCGAATTAAGATATGGGGTATGCACTAGTGGGCGAAGATTAGGAAGCCCCAAGAGATAGAGTGAATGCTAAATTCCTCTCAACTTTGTTCAACAGATTTCCTTTCCCAAAGTGCCAAATTATTTTGGTTTCACTAAACTTAATCCCAAACACAAAGCTTCAGTTCATTAAAATAGCAACACCTAATGCTCTCTGTGGCTAGTTCAGTTGGTTTCAAAACTTCAACAAAGGGCTTTCCTGGTGGCACAGTGGTTAAGAATCCACCTGGCAATGCAGGGGACACGGGTTTGAGCCCTGGTCTGGGAAGATCCCACATGCCGCGGAGCAACTAAGCCCATGCACCACAACTACAGAGCCTGCGCTCTAGAGCCCGCGTGCCACAACTACTGAGCCCATGTACCACAGCTACTGAAGCCCACACACCTAGAGCCCGTGCTCCGCAACAAGAGAAGCCACCGCAATGAGAAGCCCGCGCACCGCATCTAAGAGTAGCCTCCACTCGAGGCAACTAAAGAAAGCCCGCATGCAGCAACAAAGACCCAACACAGCCAAAAATAAATAAATGAGTTAATTAAATAAAAAAAAAAAAAACACTTCAGCAAAGCCCTCTTAATAGTTTCAAGCAAATTACACATCAAAACTGCTATGGGGGCTGCCTAGCAACAAAGCTAATTGCATAACATAAACTCACTGCAAATTGTTAGTAAAACAGATCTTTACTCAAATATAAAAGTTTTTCCCCACAAAAATATTTTCTAAATGTATGATGTGGAAATACCATAGAGAATATTCTACTAGACTATCATATATATGAAAAGTATGAAAAACTCAATATATATGCAAAATCAATTTACCTCTGGAAATTAATGCTTTAATAAATCTCTGTTTACTTTCTCCCCCACGTCCTGTATGTCATAATATGTTCCCTGACTTATGAACTAGAGGTGATTTCTTCTGAAACCATGAATATCTCTTTATGGAATCATCCATGGAAGAAACTGTCCTGCTGGTTAGCACTACCATCCTATTCATGGTGCTGAGTTTGATGGAAGGCCTTTAAATTAGCCATGTGAGAATTTACTCTGTCTGACTTGTTCTTATAGGGATGAAAAACATAGTCTTATTTATTCCAGAAAAAATATTTGTTTACATGCTAACAAATCTACAATAAAAATCAAGAAGAGTATGCATACAAAGACACAGACCTACTAGAAAATGGACTTGAGGATATGGGGAGGGGGAAGGGTAAGCTGTGACAAAGTGAGAGAGTGACATGGACATATAGACACTACCAAACGTAAAATAGATAGCTAGTGGGAAGCAGCCGCATAGCACAGGGAGATCAGCTCAGTGCTTTGTGATCACCTAGAGGGGTGGGATAGGGAGGGTGGGAGGGAGGGAGATGCAAGAGGGAAGAGATATGGGAACATATGTATATGTATAACTGATTCACTTTGTTATAAAGCAGAAACTAACACACCATTGTAAAGCAATTATACTCCAATAAAGATGTTAAAAAAAAAAAAAAAGAAGAATATTCATAGCCAATGTCACTGGACTATTTTTACACAAGAACTAGATAAATCCTACATTCTCATTAACCTTGTGATCACTAATATTAATAGATTATCCTGTGGTAGTAGTGATAGTGCCTTCATAAATATCAAATACATTTTAATGGCATGTTCTCCATCATGAAAACACTAAAGTAAAAAAACAAAATTTTATTAGAGCTTTATATAGGAATAGTTCAACTGTGACTAGTTCTTGTATGGAAACTTTGAGGATTAGGCATTTTTTCCTCTAACCTACAAATTTTCCCTCCAATCTACAAGCTTTTGAAATTTGATGATAAATGACTAATGCCCTAACAAGTTACTGTGCTGAGCATTCATTAGCATTCAAAAAATACTAATTGATTATAGTTCTTTTCCTCCTCAGTATATATCAACAGCTAATATTTTTCATTTATTCCTTATCATTCATCTGAAAAAGAATGATTATAAATCATTTTATTCCTCAGAGCTTCAAATACATAAAAACCACTTTAGTAGAAAACCTGATTTCTTTAAAAAAAAAAAAGTAAGGTTTAGAATTTAATGTATTGGTTTTTCTGCATCCTTCATGTTGACCTGTGGAATTGTTCATTCTGCTTATAATCATTTAATTATTTGTTTAAGCCAGTATGGAAGCTGCTCACTGTGATGTTTTAATTTATTGCCTCAATCTGTACTAAAGATTTACAAGATAACCTCACCCTCTAAATCTGTCATGACTGATAAAAACTTTAAATAATCTATTAGGGAAAGGCAACACCACACACCTGAGTAGTGCTTCACATTTTAGAGCCAATTTTGCTATGCAGAACTCAGAAGACAAGATGTTCATCATCCCTATGACATTTCAGAAATCCCCAATAACTTGCAATATTTTCTGCCTGGTAAATTGAACAAGGCACTTCTAAGACAATCGCCAAAAAACTGGCTCGACTGTGAAGGGCCAATCTGACCAAGAATAGACAGACCACTTCTGGTGAAAACTCTAAGGAACTGTTTTCAACCGTAATAGTGGGGGAAATAACTAGGCTTAGGGAGCAAATTGGAATTGGCTTAGTATTTCAGAGTCATACCATTCAGTAGTGCTTAGATGAACACAGCCACAGCATTAAGAAGTTACAGAACTGAAAACTGAAAAGCCAAAAAATTATCTCTACCATTCTCTAAAGTTGTAACTATTGATAAACAAAATCTGAAACAGAAAGTCAAAATAAATATAAGCCTGCACAAACAGAACAAAAAATTGACTTTGTTGATCCCTTGAAGAACAGTGAGAAAGCAGATTTTTGTAATCAAGAGAGAATTATTTTGCTTTTCTTTTGGTCACTGCTGTGTTTCTTCCTGTTGTGTTTCTTCCTGGATGCATGTGATTTAATAAGGACAGTAAAGTCAGAGGAAGTAGGGTATTATAATAGTTAACAGAGAGGGCTCTAGAGCAAGATGGTTTGGCTGAAATCTTGGTTTCATCATTCCTTTCTGAAAGACTTTGGGCAAGTGTATACTCAAGATCCTCTTCTGTAGAATAAGGATAAATAACAGACTATACCATAAGTTTGTTGTGAAAATTGAGAGAAAGCACATAAAATTTTTGCTATAGTGGCTACTACATGGTTGATGCTCAAAAAAATTGTAGCTATTATTACTGCTAATAGCACTTTGAATATGTAGGTGCCCAACAGATGCTGATTGGATGGGCAGGTAGATGCACTATTGAAATAAAAGAGTTGGTGACAGTAGGCAAACAGCTCAGTAGGCATAGGCAAAAACAACCTGTTCACCATCATTTAACTGTCTGGAAAGGCTATGAATACCAGAAATGTTGAACCAGAAAATCATCAGTCCGGCAGACCAAAGCAGGAGAATTGTGTTAACCAAGCAGGTCAATCCTTTCAGTTCTGGGTCTAATTTTCAATTCACACAATGTTTTGAAATGTCATTTCATAGAAATCCCTCCACACCTAGTAGTTTCCTCTTAGCCTCTTAATGTTGGAGATTTTAAATCATCTAAAAATCTATCAGACTGATAATAATGATATATGTCTCATGTTCATCATAAAACATTGACAGGTAGGTACTATTATCTCTATTTCTTAAGAAACTGAGAGTCAGAAACTTGTGATAACTTGTCCCAATCCCACATCTAGCAAATGGTAGAGCCAGGACTCAAACCCACGTCTTAGAGTGCACTTTTCGTGTGATTTGAACATTACTTCAACAAAAAATTACATTCAACACCTACTATGTGTGAGGCACTGTTTAGATACTATGGATACAAACGTAAATAATATGCCATAACTCCCCTTAAACAGTTTATGATTTAATATAAAAGACAGAGAACACTCAAAACCATTCTACCATGTTCTAAGCAGCTTATGAAAAATGTGGATTTTTGGTCCCACCCAGAGCTCTGATTCAGTAAGTCTGGGATACAGGCCAGGAATCTGCACGTTTAGGTCTTCCTGGGCTAATTCTCTCAGACCACACCTGGGGAAAGGTTATAATAGAGGCAAGTCTAGGAACAGAAAGGGAGACTTCCTGGGAAGATGATTTCTGAATTGAGGGTTGAAGAACCAGTGGAAGTTACCTAAGAAGAGAGAGTAGGAAAGAAGAGAGAAGCATTTAGACAGAAAAATAGAACTGACCAAGGTTTTGAGAGATGAAACTCATTTGGGAAAATATGGCAGTTAAGTATAACTGTGTAAGTAAACTAAAAGGAGGTAGAGGGAAAAGGATTTAGAGGAAATAAACATAAAGGTACATGGGACCTTGATCCCTAGAGGCCATGGGAGCAAGACCCAGAGTTAGAGAACGTGCAGAAGGCCAGGGCAGACCCAGGTGGACTTTAAGCAAAAGAGCAAGTGACGTGACCGTGGGTTGCTTCCTCCTGAACTCCTCAGAATCTCAGTCTGTGCTATAGAGAGAATTGTGCAAGTTATTCCTGAATAATTAGATTTCCCTTGGAATGGCCTCTTTCAGTTAAAATGTGTCTCTAAGGAGGATTAGAGCCAAGCCAGTAGCAGGCTTCTACATACAAAACACATATTTTAAGATGAAATGGTGAATCTTCAAATTACATTTACGTCAATACAAGTTACAAAGTTAGTGTAAGTGCAGCAAAGGCAAGACCCAATTAGTAGCTCTTAATCTTCTGTGCTTTGCTTTACCAAATCTGAATTTCTTTCCCCTCAGGTATGCTGAGCAGATGTAAAATCATTATGCCAGACCTTGTCCTGTTTATAGGCCTCCTTTATCTAAACCACTATCCATATTCCCTGGGATCTGCGTACTAAGAGCTGGCCTCTTAGACTGAGTCTTCTCCATTTCAGCCCCGGGGAATGACAGCTGTGCTCCACAGTCTTTGGTTTGAAGAAAGTGGATATAATGGGGTGAACATATCCAGATGGATAGGAAAAATGACACAAAAACAACATGCAAACTTGTAATGGAGCATAGTTATTGATCATTGGAGAGACAGCAGACCGACCCTGCAAGTCAAGGAGATGGAGTGGCTCAATGCCAGCAATCTGTGAGGCAAAGAAGCAGCACATTTCACATGTAGCCAAGGTTAGCCTGCTCTGTCAGCCGCAGAGGGGGCTGCCATCATGTCCCACCCCCACAGGAAAGGGCTAGGGTAGGAAATGCCAGGAAGCAGAAGCAATCACCCCCTGGCTGGCTGTTCCCGTGTCTCATGGTGTTTCCCAGAGGGACACCACTGGCTTTCACTTGGCTCTGGACAATCCTTTCATTTGCAAGCCTTTCCCACTTGCTCTAATGTATTTGTCTTCCCTAGCCCCTGCACAGTAAATGCCAAAAGTGACCCCAAAGCTCTCCCTAATGGGGATGGTATCACCCTGTGGAGAACCACTAAGTAGAACTTTAAACCCTTGAAGGGACCTTCAAGGTCATCAAGGTTCCACATTTCTATTTTGTAGATAAAGTGAACTCCATTCCTGACTTTATTAAGTAGGGACAGTCCCAGAACCTGGTTTTCATAACTCTCAGGCAAACACTTATTCCCTATATCTTGGTGCTGCCAGATTCTAAAAAAGTTCCCTACCTTCCCACTGACATCTCTGATTTATACCATCTAAAACCACTCTCTTGACCACAAGGAAAATGCAAATCTCTCTTTGGCAATATGTGCTGGCCTACTTTTTTCTTGAACTTAAAGTACTGGCTGGCACTAAAGCCGATAGGCAAAAACTAGGCTTAGAGCTAAGGGAAAAACCCAGGCATCTTCAGATGGAAAGTGTGGGCAAGATTAATGGAGCTTATCCTCATGGAATTTCAGAGCAAGGATACAACAAGAACTTAAAAGCTTCCAGAAAGGTGAAAAAACAAATTTCTTCAAAGAAATAATAATCAGGTTGACACTGTAATTCTCATCAGAAACACTGGATTCTAGTACCAATAGTACCAGTAAGCATTGCTATCTAGTAGGTAAAGAAACAAAATCTTCAAGTTGTGGGGAGGGGGACGGGGGGGCAGGGTTTAATTTTTGAAATTAGAATTCTATATCACTCAAATGAGGAGATAAAATAAAATGCATATATGTATATGAATATATAGATGTATTCATGCATAAATGCAATAAAAAAGTTTATCTGTCATACAAAAAAAAAAAATTACTTTATTTTTTTCTGCCAAAAAAGTGAAAAGTCCAAGAAAGACACTGGTTTCTTAATGTAATAGAACTAACCCCGTTTAAAATAAGCTACATACTGGCTTGCCAGCTGCAGCGCACAAGGAATCCACTGGCCATAGTGCATCAAGGATGTTAGAGGGCTGAGTGCGGGGGAGGCCACACCTGGGTAGAGGAGGAAGGGTGACCTCTGGGTTTGGCCTCTCATTCACGAAGGGCCTCCCATGCCACCTCTAAAACAGATTATGCGCACGGTCAGAGATGTAAGGGTGAGGCTGAATTCTTGAAATTTTTGATGGTTCGAACTTCCTTCACAGAAAACTTAAATAACAGTGACCTAAATAAAACAGGGATTCATTTTTTCCTCATAGAATAAAAAACTCAACATGAATGAACCTTAAGGGCATTGTATTAAGTGAAATAAGTCAGAGAAAGATGAATACTGGATGATCTCACTTACATGTGGAATCTAAAAATGCCAAACTCATAGACACAGATACTAGAATGATGGTTGCCAGGGCCTGAGAGTTGGGGGAAATGGGGAGATGTTGGTCAAAGGGTACAAATTTCCAGTTATAAGATGAATAACTTCTGGGGATCTAGTGTGCAGCATGGTGAGTGTAGTTAACAATACTGTTTTAGGGGCTTCCCTGGTGGCGCAGTGGTTAAGAATCCACCTACCAATGCAGGGGCCATGGGTTTGAGCCCTGGTCCGGGAAGATCCCGCATGCCGTGGAGTAACTAAGCCCGTGCACCACAACTACTGAACCTGCGCTCTAGAGACCCCGAGCCATAACTACTGAGCCTGCACGCCGCAACTACTGAAGCCCGCGTGCCTAGAGCCCGTGCTCCGCAACAAGAGAAGCCACCGCAATGAGAAGCCTGCGCACCGCAACGAAGAGTAGGCCCCACTCGCCGCAACTAGAGAAAGCCCGTACGCAGCAACGAAGACCCAACGCAGCCAAAAATAAAAATACTCTTGTATATGCTTGAAAGTTGCTAAGAGAGTAGATCTTAAATGTTCTCACTACCAAAAAAAAAAAAAAAAAGTCATTATGTGATTTGATTGAAGTGTTAACTAATGGTACTGTGGCAACCATTTCACAAGGTATAAATGTATCAAAGCAACACATTGTACACCTTAAGCTTACACAATTTTATATGTCCGTCATATCTCAGTAAAGCTGGGGCTGGGGGGAAAGAACATTCAAGCCCAAGGAATGACATAAGCAGCAGAAGGCAGGTAAGCAGTCTCAACAGAAGAGTAGAAAATCAGAACAGCAGTTCTCAGCCTGTGGGCCTGGGACCTGGGGCTAAACAACTTCTGCAAGAGGTCTGTAAATCTAGGTGAGTATCAGGCTCCTGGCAGACATACAAAATAGTACCCCTACACATAAATACTACTACTGTCTTCCAAATGTGTTAGGTTCCATTGTGGTTAGGTAAATTCTTAGGTATTTAAAAAAACTATTAAATTAATTTCCAGTATCTTATATTTTCTCAATAAGTATTAAAATACAAATTCTCCGTATCAAGAAGTGCACAGTTTGTTTTGTTTTGTTTTGTTTTGTTTTTGTTTTTTAATTGTTAAAGTGAGATTCTCGTACTTGAAAAGTTTGGAACGCTTGTGTTAATAAATATCAGAGGCTCCATTCTCTGACCGCAGAATTTTAAACAAAAGGATGAGAGAGGCAGGGTATATGGAGCAGCCCAGCCACACCACAGAAAGTTGAAAACAGTCTTCTAACTAGTAATTGAATTAAAGAGAAAATCAAATACAACATTTTGTAAAAATGTGTAAAAAAGTTACACATTAAAACCTCTAAACTTATAGGACACTTTGTAGCCTCTTCCAGGAAATACAAATTATCAAAGTTGATTTAAAAAGAAAAAGAAAAACTAAATGGTCTTTAAATGTAGGCAATACTGAAAAAGTTGATAAGTAGCTATATTCCAGAGGGACTCTCTCTTCAGAGAATAGATAATCCTTGTCATATTTAAGCTGTTCCAGAGAATTGAAAAATGTTTTTTCAAGACTAGCATAACCCAGATGCCCAAACTGTACAAGAATAAAATAAAGAAAGAAAAGCATAGGCTAATATGAAAAGAATACAGAACAAATATACAGTATTTTAAGCATTAACATATTAAATTCAGCCTTCTATTAAATAATAATACACAATGACTAAGTAGGGCTTATTTCAGGATGTTTTAGTATTAGAAAAATTTACATGAACAGATTAAAGGAGGAAAACCCATAGATCATTTTGAAGGATGACAAAAAACATTTAGTAAATTTCACCTCACTTTCATGATGGAGGGATTATATCTTAATACTAATTGATTGGAAAAATACAGGATAAGACACCATAAATGAATTCAATAACACTTTCAAATGAATCTGACTTTCCTTAATTATAGCAGCTAATTTGATAATGGATGACTGGCAGAAGCCTTCGGAAAACTACATAGTGAAACATTAGAAAAGTTGCTATTACTTTCTAGAGTAAAATAAGATGTTGTGTGTACCCAAGGTTGTGCTGGAGTAAAAAAGAAAATACCCTCAAAATCTCTACTTACAACAATGTAGGTTTATTTTTCACACTTCATGACAATCCCTTGTCAATTTTGGCTTTGTCCCACATCATATATTTGACCTCAAAACTCCACTTCTTTGTTATTCGTCATAGAGATATCCCACAAAGATATCTGTATGAATATGTTCATTGAAAACTTAAAATCTATCACTAGGAGAAGAGTTTCCAAATTATAGTAAATCCCTACTAAGAATCAAGGAAGCTTATCTTCACAAATTGTTGAGATCTATGAATGCATAAGGAAAAGTTCTAGAAGGATACATAGAAAACAGTGGAGGTCATCTCTGGGCAGGTTGTAGAATTGAGGGATTGTGATAGAGATGTTCTCTTTTCTTACTTTATACTTCAATACTGTTTGAATATTGTGTACAATAATCATATATTACATGTTACTTGAAGTTTTTAAAACACTGAAATATTCTACATCCTTGTATTTTCTTTTCTTTGTAATTTGAGGTATACTTCTGTATACTCACTATGATTGCTTTATCAAGTTGTTGTGTTTCCAGGACATTTCATTTTGTGGTTTTTGGTTTTTTGTTTGTTTGGGTTTTTTTTTTTTTTTTTTGCTTTATTATTTGTCACACAAAAGTTTAAAATAATAACATTTTTGTAGGTTATATTCTTTATCGTTACATCATAACCCTCTATATCCCACTTAATTCTTTGAGATTTGAGTTCCACATTCTAGAAAATTGTAGTATCACTCCTGTTTTCATTTTGTTTGCATTTGCTGAGTGCGCTTTCCCTCTCATTTCCTTTGTATTCTTTTTTAGTTACTTTGGTGTGTTTTTCTTAGATCTTACAGAACCTTGATTTTAAAAGTATAACTGAAGCCAAAAATTTCATGGATTTAATAAAACCCTGAAACAATGAAATGTGGTTCAAACAAGCTCTTTGAGAAGGTATATGCTTAGCTAGCCATTATGTCTTATTAGACAGATAAGGAAAATTTTAGTAGAATTTTACATACTTGTCTTAAATTTAAAATAAATGTATACGTATTCTTTAACTTGTTATTTTAAAGTTGAATTTCTGTGTCAGCCTGTTTGCTAACAAGGGAAAAGATCTTTCCTAATATGTAAGGGTTTGTTTTAAGAGTTCCAAGAACTGTTGATTTATAACCTTGGCACAAGACTGTTTTCTATAGGAAACTATTTATTTAAACTGTTTATGGTAGAAAATTGTGTGTGTTCTATCATGCGGTAAGCCACAGTTCTCATAGG
Organism: Balaenoptera borealis; assembly: GCF_965194805.1. Taxonomy (NCBI): domain Eukaryota; kingdom Metazoa; phylum Chordata; class Mammalia; order Artiodactyla; family Balaenopteridae; genus Balaenoptera; species Balaenoptera borealis. The sequence continues at coordinate 11,959,374 of NC_138877.1, forward strand.
AGATTACTCTTAACTACCAATTTATATCTCACTGTGATCTCACCAACTAGGGCTAATTAACTCTATTTCTTTAAGGGACTGTGCAAGTTTTCTGAACACAAAACATAGTTAAAGATATTTCTTTTGAATATAAATTACTTTAAAATAAAATACAAGTGACTATAACAGATTGAAAAACAAGGAAAAATCTCAATTTGCCATGTCAGTAAGACTAGTATGATTAAACAAAAATTTAATAAGTTTATCTTGTGGGTTATTTTCAAAGAAACTGCAAAAAATGAAGGATGAAAATCAGAAAAAAAAAAATACACAGATAGATCTAAACCCCTTTCACCTTGAGACTCACATCTGCTGCCAGTATAACTGACTGGAAGAAGTTCGATGACTATCTACCATACTTACCAAAAATCTTTGCTCCCCACCACATTGAGGACTTGTTACCATGTCTGGGTGTGCCTCTAAGAGCATGATAAAATGGTGAACTAATTCTCCCTCATGGCCCAGGCACCATGAAAGACACTGGAATATAGCAGTGACACATGTGTAAACCCTGCCCTCCTGAACTTACAGTTTAATATACGTGCCTGCTATCCAGCTCTGTGCTGTCCAGTGTGTTATCATTAGCCACATGTAGCTATTTAAAGTTAAATTTAACAAATTTAGAATTGAGTCTATCAGTCATGCTAGCCATATTTCAAGTGCTAAATAGCCAAATGTGGCTAGTGGCTACCTTACTAAACAATGCAGACAGAGAACATCTCCATCATTGTAAAAGTTCTCCTGGGCAACACTGCTCTAGACGTCTGGTACTTACAACTTGGACTGGTTTTGAAAAGGACAGGTTGTTATATATGGTAGCAAAAGAAGTTACATGATGAAAGAAACCTCGTTCCTGAATGATAAGTCTTCATGAAATGGAGTAGCCCATAAACCTAGACATCCACCTTGGACTCTTTACGTGAAAGAGAAATAAACCTCTCTATTCCTTGAGCCACTGTATTTTGTGGTCTCTTTGTTGCAACAAGTTTAAAATTAAGTTTTATCTCAGTTCTCATCAGCCCTCTTCTTCATATGCCTTTTAGTCCTCTTACCTTACTTAAGGCTGTCTATGCCATCATATCTGTTCATCTACCATCCCGGAGGACAGTCATCTGTGAAAGTAATTCACACTGCGGTGTTAATGACTGAATTCCAATGGGTAGCATGTACTGTATTAACACAATACCTCTCTTAGAATAATTTAATTATAAAAGAGATCCCAGAAACAGGGGTGGGAAGGAATCTCTGACGGAGAAATTTTAAGCATTTAGCAACACACCAGCGGGAGCGACATGTTGAGATCTGAAACTTTCTTCTCATTTCTCCACACTCACAGATGATTCCTCTATATATAAGGGCAGCATCCAAATTCAGGATTTAGAATAAACATTTTTCCAAAGAAGATATACAAATAGCCAACAGGTACATGGAAGCGTGCTCAAAATCACTAAGCATAAGGGAAATGAAAATCAAATCCAAAATGAGATATCACCTCACACATGTCAGAATGGCTACCATCAAGAAGGCAAGGGGTAACAAATGTTGATGAGGATGTGGAGAAAATGGAACCCAGGTGCACTGTTGGTGGGAATGTAAATTGGAGCAGCCACTATGGAAAACAGCATGGAGGTTCCTCAAAAAATTAAAAACAGAACATACAATCTAGCAATTCCACTTCTGGAATTGTGTTCTGAAGGAAACAGAAACACTATGTTAAAGTTATCTGCACTCTCCTGTTCATAGCAGCATTATTTACAATAGGCAAGATATAGAAACAACCCAAGTGTCCATTGATAGATGAACAGATAAAGGAGTTGATAGATAGATAGATAGATAGATAGGTAATGGAATATTATTCAGGCATAAAAAGAAGGAAATTATGCCAATTGCAACAACATGGATGGACCATGAGGGCATTATGCTAAGTGAAATATGTCAGACAGAGAAAGAAAAATACACTATGATCTTACTTATATATGGACTCTTAAAAAAAAAAAAGAAAAACTCATAGAAAAAAGAGACCAGATTTGTGGTTGCCAGAGGTAGGGGTGGGGGGAGAGGGCATTGGATGAAGGTGGTACTAACTTCCAGTTATAAGATAAATAAGTACTAAGGATATAATGTACAACATGGTGACTATAGTTAACACTGATGTATGGTATATTTGAAAGTTAAGAGGGTAGATCCTAAAAGTTCTCATCACAAGGGCAAGAAATATTTTTTTTCTTTTTTGTTTTCTATTCTTTTTTTGTATCTATACAAGATGATGGATGTTAACTAAACTTATGGTGGTAAACATTTCACAATATATATAAGTCAATCATTATGATGCATACCTTAAACTTACACAGTACAGTATGCCAATTACACCTCAATTAAACTGGAGGAAAACAAATTCAGGATTTAATTGCAAAATCTATCTATTAGGTAAAAGAAAGGAAAGGAAAAATCCATTTCTTTGCTGTCTCTTTGTAAATTCTGAGAGATTTAATACTGAAAGGGGTAATCCAACTCCTGTTAAGCACCATCATTCCATGGCTATAGAGGAGGCCACATTACATTTATACCCTTGTTAGAGCCATGCAGGGATTTGGCTCATGCAGGAATTTCAGTACTTTAAAAAGCACAATACCTTCTATACAAGAATTGCTTAATAAATATTTGGACAGTCCCCAAGAAGTGCATGCATCATGCATCTTTGAATTAGTCCAGGCTGCCAGTAATCTCTTTCTTCCTGAGTCAAGGTGTTCTCAGTAACCAGCACTTTTCTCTACAAGCATCTGCCCATCTAAGACCATAGCTGCACTTCATCTTTTATTACCACACCAGCCCATGTAAAATGAGGACAAGCCTTCTCTCCTCTGCGTTATACTTAGGTAAGGTGGAGGGATCAACACAGCAGGGTTACTGGGTCCTCTTCCCTTACCCATATGCCTGTCACTGAGTCTGAGTCTGATTATACAGCCAGAACTCACAGGAGAGCTCCCCCAACAGGGACTTTGCCATTGCTTCCTGCAATGTGACTTCTATAGCTCAACTCCCATCCTCACGCCCCAGGTCCCATTTTTGGACCCACCCAATCTGACTATCTTGGATGTGGGTCAAGTTTTATTTTTCCCCATGAGGCTCCTCAGCCCCAATGTAAGTCTGACATTGATTGTATCCTGTAATAACTGCTGGCCAGATGTGATGGAGCTGTGCCTATACAAACTAGGTCAGAACTGTTCATACTGTGGTCTCTCTGGTTAGTGATATGCATCGCGCTATAAACACATGAGTTGAATTGTCATTTAAAATGTCTTCAGGAAGATTATACTATGATTAGCATTCATATGAAAAGCTACTATATATAAAAAAGGAATGGAAACAGCAATGGAACATAAACTTGATCTTAGTAAAGCAAAAATTAGTCATTGGAAGAATGACCGCAATTCCATATTTTCTTTTTTTTGAATTTTTTTTTTTTAATTTTTGAATTTTATTTTCTAATACAGCAGGTCCTTATTAGTCATCAATTTTATACACATCAATGTATACATGTCAATCCCAATCACCCAATTCATCCCACCCCCACCCCCACCCCCCCGCCGCTTTCCCCACTTGGTGTCCATATGTTTGTTCTCTACATCTGTGTCTCAATTTCTGCCCTGCAAACCGGTTCACCTGTACCATTTTTCTAGGTTCCACATACATGCGTTAATATACGATATTTGTTTTTCTCTGACTTACTTCACTCTGTATGACAGTCTCTAGATCCATCCATGTCTCAACAAGTGACCCAATTTCGTTCCTTTTTATGGCTAATATTCCATTGAATATATGTACCACATCTTCTTTACCCATTCGTCTGTCGATGGGCATTTAGATTGCTTCCATGACCTGGCTATTGTAAACAGTGCTGCAATGAACATTGGGGTGCATGTGTCTTTTTGAATTATGGTTTTCTCTGGGTATATGCCCAGTAGTGGGATTGCTGGATCATATGGTAATTCTATTTTTAGTTTCTTAAGGAACCTCCATACTGTTCTCCATAGTGGCTATATCAATTTACATTCCCACCAAGACTGCAAGAGGGTCCCCTTTTCTCCACACCCTCTCCAGCATTTGTTGTTTGTAGATTTTCTGATGATGTCCATTCTAGCTGGCGTGAGGTGATACCTCATTGTAGTTTTGATTTGCATTTCTCTAATAATTAGCGATGTTGAGCAGCTTTTCATGTGCTTCTTGGCCATCTGCATGTCTCCTTTGGAGAAATGTCTATTTAGGTCTTCTGCACATTTTTGGATTGGGTTGTTTTTTTAATATTGAGCTGCGTGAGCTGTTTATATATTTTGGAGATTAATCCTTTGTCCATTGATTCGTTTGCAAATATTCTCTCCCATTCTGAGGGTTGTCTTTTCGTCTTGTTTATGATCTCCTTTGCTGTGCAAAAGCTTTGAAGTTTCATTAGGTCCCATTTGTTTATTTTTGTTTTTATTTCCATTACTGTAGGAGCTGGATCAAAAAAGATTTTGCTGTGATTTATGTCAAAGAGTGTTCTTCCTATGTTTTCCTCTAAGAGTTTTATAGTATCCGGTCTTACATTTGGGTCTTTAATCCATTTTGAGTTTATTTTTGTGTATGGTATTAGGGACTGTTCTAATTTCATTCTTTTACATGTATCTGTCCAGTTTTCCCAGCACCACTTATTGAAGAGACTGTCTTTTCTCCACTGTATATCCTTGCCTCCTTTGCCATAGATTACTTGACCATAGGTGCGTGGGTTTATCTCTGGGCTTTCTATCTTGTTCCATTGATCTCTGTTTCTGTTTTTGTGCTAGTACCATATTGTCTTGATTACTGTAGCTTTGTAGTATTTCTGAAGTCAGGGAGTCTGACTCCACCAGCTCTGTTTTTTTCCCTCAAGACTGCTTTGGCTATTCGGGGTCTTTTGTGTCTCCATACAAATTTTAAGATTTTTTGTTCCAGTTCTGTAAAAAATGCCATTGCTAATTTGATAGGGATTGCATTGAATCTGTAGATTGCTTTGGGTAGTATAGTCATTTTCACAATATTGATTCTTCCAATCCAAGAACATGGTATATCTCTCCATCTGTTGGTATCATCTTTAATTTGTTTCATCAGTGTCTTATAGTTTTCTGCATACAGGTCTTTTGCCTCCCTAGGTAGGTTTATTCCTAGGTATTTTATTCTTTTTGTTGCAATGGTAAATGGGAGTGTTTCCTTAATCTCTCTTTCAGATTTTTCATCATTAGTGTAGGAATGCAAGAAATTTCTGTGCATTAATTTTGTATCCTGCAACTTTACCAGATTCATTGATTAGCTCTAGGAGTTTTCTGGTGGCATCTTTAGGATTCTCTATGTATAGTATCATGTCATCTGCAAACAGGGACAGTTTTACTTCTTCTTTTCCAATTTGGATTCCTTTTATTTCTTTTTCTTCTCTGATTGCCGTGGCTAGGACTTCCAAAACTATGTTGAATAATAGTGGTGAGAGTGGACATCCTTGTCTTGTTCCTGATCGTAGAGGAAATGTTTTCAGTTTTTCACCATTGAGAATGATGTTTGCTGTGGGTATATCGTATATGGTCTTTATTATGTTGAGGTAGGTTCCCTCTATGCCCACTTTCTGGAGAATTTTTATCATAAATGGGTGTTGAATTTTGTCAAAAGCTTTTTCTGCATCTATTGAGATGATCATATGGTTTTTATTCTTCAATTTGTTAATATGGTGTATCACATTGATTGATTTACGTATACTGAAGAATCCTTGCACCCCTGGGATAAATCCCACTTGATCACGGTGTATGATCCTTTTAATGTGCTGTTGGATTCTGTTTGCTAGTATTTTGTTGAGGATTTTTGCACCTATATTCATCAGTGATATTGGTCTGTAATTTTCTTTTTTTGTAGTATCTTTTGTCTGGTTTTGGTATCAGGGTGATGGTGGCCTCATAGAATGAGTTTGGGAGTGTTCCTTCCTCTGCAACTTTTTGGAAGAGTTTGAGAAGGATGGGTGTTAGCTCTTCTCTAAATGTTTGATAGAATTCACCTGTGAAGCCATCTGGTCCTGGACTTTTGTTTGTTGGAAGATTTTTAATCACAGTTTCAATTTCATTACTTGTGATTGGTCTGTTCATATTTTCTGTTTCTTCCTGGTTCAGTCTTGAAGGTTATACCTTTCTAAGAATTTGTCCACTTCTTCCAGGTTGTCCATTTTATTGGCATAGAGTTGCTTGTAGTAGTCTCTTAGGATGCTTTGTATTTCTGTGGTGTCTGTTGTAACTTCTCCTTTTTCATTTCTGATTTTATTGATTTGAGTCCTCTCCCTCTTTTTCTTGATTAGTCTGGCTAACGGTTTATCAATTTTGTTTATCTTTTCAAACAACCAGCTTTTACTTTTATTGATTTTTGCTATTGTTTTCTTTGTTTCTATTTCATTTATTTCTGCTCTCATCTTTATGATTTCTTTCCTTCTGCTAACTTTGGGTTTTGTTTGTTCTTCTTTCTCTAGTTCCTTTAGGTGCAAAGTTAGATTGTTTATTTGAGATTTTTCTTGTTTCTTGAGGTAGGCTTGTATAGCTATAAACTTCCCTCTTAGAACTGCTTTTGCTGCATCCCATAGGTTTTGGATCGTCGTGTTTTCATTGTCATTTGTCTCTAGGTATTTTTTGATTTCCCCTTTGATTTCTTCAGTGATGTCTTGGTTATTTAGTAACATACTGTTTAGCCTCCATGTGCTTGTGTTTTTTACGTTTTTTTCCCTGTAATTCATTTCTAACCTCATAGCATTGTGGTCAGAAAAGATGCTTGATATGATTTCAATTTTCTTAAATTTACTGAGGCTTGATTTGTGACCCAAGATGAGATCTATCCTGGAGAATGTTCCATGTGCACTTGAGAAGAAAGTGTAATCAGCTGTTTTTGGATGGAATGTCCTATAAATATCAATTAAATCTATCTGGTCTATTGCGTCATTTAAAGCTTCTGCTTCCTTATTTATTTTCATTTTGGATGGTCTGTCCATTGGTGTTAAAGTCCCCCACTACTATTGTGTTACTGTTGATTTCCTCTTTTATAGCTGTTAGCAGTTGCCTTATGTATTGAGGTGCTCCTATGTTGGGTGCCTATATATTTATAATTGTTATATCTTCTTGGAATGATCCCTTGATCATTATGTAGTGTCGTTCCTTGTCTCTTGTAACATTCTTTATTTTAAAGTCTATTTTATCTGATATGAGCATTGCTACTTCAGCTTTCTTTTGATTTCCCTTTGCATGGAATATCTTTTTCCATCCCCTCACTTTCAGTCTGTATGTGTCTGAAGTGGGTCTCTTGTAGACAGCATATCTATGGGTCTTGTTTTTGTATCCATTCAGCAAGCTTGTGTCTTTTGGTTGGAGCATTTAGTCCATTAACGTTTAAGGTAATTATCAATATGTATGTTCCTATGACCATTTCCTTAATTGTTTTGTGTTTGTTTTCATAGGTCCTTTTCTTGTCTTGTGTTTCCCACTTAGAGAAGTTCCTTTAGCATTTGTTGTAGAGCTGGTTTGGTGGTGTTGAATTCTCTTAGCTTTTGCTTGTCTGTAAAGCTTTTGATTTCTCCTTTGAATCTGAATGAGATCCTTGCCGGGTAGAGTAATCTTGGTTGTAGGTTCTTCCTTTTCATCACTTTAAGTATATCATGCCACTCCCTTCTGGCTTGTAGAGTTTCTGCTGAGAAATCAGCTGTTAACCTTATGGGAGTTCCCTTATATGTTATTTGTCATTTTGCCCTTGCTGCTTTCAATAATTATTCTTTTTCTTTAATATTTTGCAAAGTTGATTATTATGTGTCTTGGTGTGTTTCTCCTTGGGTTTATCCTGTATGGGACTCTGCACTTCCTGGACTTGGGTGGCTATTTCCTTTCCCATGTTAGGGTAGTTTTCGACTATAATCTCTTCAAATATTTTCTCAGGTCCTTTCTCTCTCTCTTCTCCTTCTGGGACCCGTATAATGTGAATATTGTTGAGTTTAATGTTGTCCCAGAGGTCTCTTAGGCTGTTTTCATTTCTTTTCGTTCTTTTTTCTTTATTCTGTTCCGCAGCAGTGAATTCCACCATTCTGTCTTCCAGGTCACTTATCCGTTCTTCTGCCTCAGTTATTCTGCTACTGATTCCTTCTCGTGTAGTTTTCATTTCAGTTATTGTATTGTTCATCTGTTTGTTTTTTCTTTAATTCTTCTAGGTCTTTGTTAAACATTGCTTGCATCTTCTCGAGCTTTGCCTCCATTCGTTTTCTGAGGTCCTGGATCATCTTCACTATCATTATTCTGAATTCTTTTTCTGGAAGGTTGCCTATCTCCACTTCATTTAGTTGTTTTTCTGGGGTTTTATCTTGTTCCTTCATCTGGTACATAGCCCTCTGCCTTTTCATCTTGTCTCTCTTTCTGTGAATGTGCTTTTTGTTCCACAGGCTGCAGGACTGTAGTTCTTCTTGCTTCTGCTGTCTGCCCTCTGGTGGATGAGGTTATCTAAGAGGCTTGTGCAAGTTTCCTGATGGGAGGGACTGGTGGTGAGTAGAGCTGACTGTTGCTCTGGTGCACAGAGCTCAGTAAAAGTTTAATCTGCTTGACTGCTGATGGGTGGGGCTGGGTTCCCTCCCTGTTGTTTGTTTGGCCTAAAGCAGCCCAACACTGGAGCCTACCTGGGGTCTTTGGTGGGGCTAATGGCGGACTCTGGGAGGGCTCACGCCAAGGAGTACTTCCCAGAACTTCTGCTGCCAGTGTCCTTGTCCCCACGGTGAGCCACAGCCACCCCCTGCCTCTGCAGGAGACCCTCCAACACTAGCAGGTAGGTCTGGTTCAGTCTACCCTGGGGTCACTGCTCCTTCCCCTGGGTCCCGATGTGCACAGTACTTTGTGTGTGCCCTCCAAGAGTGGAGTCTCTGTTTCCCCCAGTCCTGTCGAAGTCCTGCAATCAAATCCCACTAGGCTTCAAAGTCTGATTCTCTAGGAATTCCTCCTCCCATTGCCGGACCCCCAGGTTGGGAAGCCTGACGTGGGGCTCAGAACCTTCACTCCAGAGGGTGGACTTCTGTGGTATAAGTGTTCTCCAGTCTGTGAGTCACCCACCCACCAGTTATGGGATTTGATTTTACTGTGATTGTGCCCCTCCTACCATCTCATTGTGGCTTCTCCTTTGTCTTTGGATGTGGGGTATCTTTTTTGGTGAGTTCCAGTGTCTTCCTGTCGATGACTGTCCAGCAGCTAGTCGTGATTCTGGTGTTCTCACAAGAGGGAGTGAGAGCACGTCCTTCTACTCCACCATCTTGGTTCCTAATCTCCCATATTTTCTTATAAGAACAATAACCAAGTGTTTTGTAGGAACAAAGAAAGACACCCACAACGAAATGAATCTGTGTTACATTTTGTTACTGAGGTAATGGAAAAGAACTGACAATCACACCTAAGCAACACATGTGAAAGGAGGATAAACTGCTTAGACCATCAGAATAGATGAAGGAAAATTCTGATGGTCTGAGCAATTTCTCCTCCCTTCACATGTGTTCATGTATTCAGTGGGACTAGCATTAAGGCATCAAACACTATTTTGTCAGACACTACCTTCTGACTTTGAACAAGAACCACTTAATTTCCAATACAAGTGATTAAATTGATAAAAACGTGAAACTGGATTTAGACAAATAGAAAACCCTAATGAAACTCCAGCATTCTTTGACATGCTTTGAAATTATATTATCAATGCTATGAAATCAAAAAATCAAAATCATGAGTCTGGGTAACAAAAAGTGGTTTATCACTGTGATACTATGCAAAATTGCCAATGGTTAAGTTTGGTTCCATACTTAAGTGTAAAGCAAAAATGTCTAAGAATAAGAAATCCCCCCCCCAACAAATAAACATTGCTTCCCCTGAAAAAACATGACAGCTGAGTGGCTAAATTCCATCAAAGAGGCCCAGAAGCACCTAAGTAACACATCAAGTATGTTAGTTCTTGATCCTTTTGAGATGTGTTTAAACAGTTGCAGCAAGAACAACAAAATGATAGCACTAAACTTATTAGTGGATTGGAGAAAAATTCCAGAGAAAATAGTGGAGCATTCTTTCAAGAAATGTTGCATCATCAAGACTCTTGACAGCATGGAGAATGATACTGTAAAGAAAAACATAGGCACTGATGGATGTGAGTCAAAAGTCATTTAGAGGGCTTCCCTGGTGGCACAGTGGTTAAGAATCCTCCTGCTAATGCAAGGGACACGGGTTCGAGCCCTGGTCCAGGAAGATCCCACATGCCGCAGAGCAACTAAGCCCATGCACCACAACTACTGCGCCTGTGCTCTAGAACCCACGAGCCACAACTACTGAGCCTGCATGCCACAGCTACTGAAGTCCACACACCTAGAGCCTGTGCTCTGCTACAAGAGAAGCCACCACAATGAGAAGCCCGCGCACCGCAACGAAGAGTACCCCCCGCCTGCCACAACTAGAGAATGCCCGCGTGCAGCAACAAAGACCAAACACAGGTGAAACTTAATTAATTTTAAAAAAAAAGTCACTTAGAAGAGTCAGACCATGAATGGAAAGCATTTTAGGAATACTTTAATCCATTTCATTTACATTTTCCTTCTAAAAGGAAAGAGTGATACATGATTTTTTAAACTAAGTTATGTAAGTCTAAAGAGGTCTTCACTACCTTTAGGTACAAAATATTTTTTTTTTACTCAGAAACAAGCATTGTGCCATGGTTCAATTTGACATGTTTTATCTTTCTAAGTAGTATGTAAGAAAATTGTGCGTTTTACAATTGGTGGCACCTTCAATTCAATGAAATTCTATATACTTGTTGGCTCATTGCTTTTCTGGTTAGCTCTAACAGTTTAGACATAGGTATGTCGAACAAAGATAGTCATTTTCAGTGGTGAAAATTCAACTCCAAACTCTCAATCCTGACTTTGTTGAGACCATTGAGATTCTCCAGCAATCTCCAGTGCACACTCTAAAGGAGGGTCATTCTCCTTCACATCAAACCATGATGTTTCTATTGAGCTCTCCTTAGGAATCAAGAAGAAATGGAATCTTTGGTGACAAAGTAATGTTAACAGCCCTTTACATTTGCCACAAACACACCCAAATGGGTGAAATTTTTCCTACATTCAACAAGCATTTTGGAGGATATTTACTATGTTCTAGATATTACAGTAGCCAGATCTCACTTACTTTTGGTATGGTCTTGCTGTTTTTGCCCTAATTGACCACTAGTCAAAATATTAAACCCTAAGATGTTTAATTACAGAAGCATGTTTTCATAGTTTTGTAATCTGTGTAAGAAATATAATCATGTGAAGGCGTAACAAAATGTAGTCGTTCTTTCATTGAATGTCACAGTAGTCACAGAAGCAGCCTGCTGACAAGCCTGATAAGGCTATTTTTAGCACATCACCTTTTCAGAACATTTGTGATTGTTAATTATGACCATTTGGAGCTCACAGATGGTATATGAAATTGTAGTGTTCTGTTTTAGATAACGATGGTGGTGGTATAACAAATCACTGTGAAACCAAAGGACAAAGTTGGTGCACAGCATGGTGCATTGGTTATTTATTACACACAGTACCTTGGCGGTTAACAGTGTTTTTTATCTGATTTCTAGTCACTGTTCCATCTGCCATTCTGGTCTCCTGTTTACGCAGCTTCTATCATGTTACCTCTCTACTTATAACCTTTGGTGTCTCCTTTTTGCTATCCCATCCACCCTGAGTTCCTCAGCTTGGATTTCAATGCTCCATGATCAGACACAACCCTGCCAACTGAAATTATTTTCCACAGCATCCAATAGGCAATTTCCTCCAGTTAGTGCATTCTTCATCCTGGTTCTCTATGCTTTCTGCTCGTTGCTAGTTATGCTCCCACCAATGATCTCCCACCTATAGTGACTATTTTCCTTCCTTCTGCCTATCAAGACTCTGCCAGTCCTTCAAGATACGGCTTAGATCCAAGACTCTCCACACAGCGTGTATTGACTTCACCAATTGTCATCATTTTCTCCCTTGAATTCCAAGTGCAAACACCTAATTTTATATTAATTGTTCCCTGATTATGTCACCATGTAGGTCTTAGCTCAACAAGATGACAAGGTTACAAACAACAGAAAGCCTGGATGCTCCTCTGTGGCTTCCCCCACCACACCAAATGAAGATTCAGTTGAGTGTCTGACTAATACAGAAATAATTTCCAGCTAAATATCCAGAAGATAACACTTGTAGGTCCATATTCTTTAAGTAGAAGAAGCTGAATCTAGCATCTGATGTAGAATGTTGACTCTGATCATGTGATAATCTCAGAAATTTATGATTCTATAAACGGTCAAGGACCTCTCCAAGGTGTGTGTCACAGGATCCTGAAGTTCCAGGGCTCAAATCATTAATTTAATAGTTGGAGCTTTACAAGGCTGAGGAGACTGTGCAACAGAAGGAAGGAATCTATCTGGGGGGAATCATTAGCTATTTGTTACAATACCCAGTGCCCTGTTTTGTATTGATTCAGGCATTTGGCATAGTGTTTCAGTTATACATTATTCACTTAGCATTTTGATATTTCTACTACTGAGATAAATAAAAAACCTCAGGAAAATGGTATACAAATTCGTATAATGAGATATAAAAAGTTACTTGAAAGAAAATTATTAGGAGGTTTGATCAGTACAAAATGATTTGCATTTGGAACACTTAAATTTAGAAAACAAAAGTTTGCTATGAACTAATATAAATTTTAAAGGGAGGGAGAGAGAGAAGATAAAGGATCCAACCTAAAGGAGACAGGAAATCCCATCAGTGAGAAGGAAAGTAACTTACAAATTAACTATTGCATCCATTTGTCACACTCAGTCTTGATAGGTTATCTGTCTCAATGGCCCTAATTTTGTTGGTATATGAAAGACCTGGAGCCTCATACTCTTCTTTGGGTGTGTGTACCCCTTTTATGACAGTCTCTTATTTTGAACCTGAAATTTGACTGTGTACAAAATACTATGATGATGAAGGAGATGAAACTTCACTGGACAGTTTAAATTTGATAGCCAAAGTGGCAAGTAAAGTCAGCATGGCTTCTGATCTAGCAACTCTACTGTCTTAAAGATTTCTAGTACTTCAAGTTAGATCAGTACTGCCAGGGACCTGACTTTCTAGAAAAGCCATTGGTAAGAGACAGTAGGGCTATCCAAAAGTGCCCTTCTCCATTGTATACTTTCTTTTCCTTCTCTTGTTTTCTACTTTTACCTGTTTTTCCAAGTAGTGTGGGGATCTCAAAATAGAAACTGTGTTTTCTACGTCTGTGGACACGTCCTACCATGTCCATACTGTGCAAATTGAAAGTGTAAAATGCATACTTGGTGGTTGATTACTTGCGTGAGAGAAGTTAATAAATTATGTGTGTAAGGAAAAGAAGAGAAAATAATCTGACTATTGAAAATCTAATTACTTATAAACAATCCCCACCCAGAAGTCATCCTAAAACACCTATTTGAGAACTTTGAGATTTTTCCACCTCAGGAGCTTCAGATAATGATGGAGATACATTAGATTTTAAGGTTGGTAGAATTTATTTTATTTTATTTTATTTTGTTAATCCCCTGCCTCTTCTTTTCTTCCTCATGTTAATTCTCTCTCTAACTATTCGTACAAATTTCGGTTGACTCCTTTTCAACATTCATACTTTTATTCAGCTTTCAAGAGACTTTAGATGAGCACCTAAGTTCTGGGCACTCTGCATGGCACTGAGGATACAAAGTAACATAAGATTTCTTAGTATATAAAGTAGCACATGAGAGAGTTTTTGTGCAGTTGAATAAGGTTAGAACTGCCGTTACAGGAAACTGACTTTGTGCAGAAGCATTTGATAAGTCAGGCAAACTAGAATGCTACTATTTTCCACTATATTCTGTCTGAATACATATATATATATATATATAGTTTCATTCCAATCAATCTTTAGAGGACAAAGGATTCTATAAATGGAACAGGTGTGTGAATGTCATGTGTAATTATGTCCTATTAATTATGTCCTATTAATAGAGGTTTCCTTTTCTATAAGATTTCTGATGATTGAGTGCTTTGTATGTGGTTTGTTTTCTATTAAAATCAATCATTTCTTACTTGAAGTCATCCTGGTAACACATCTCTGCCACTATTTTTAGACCTATGACAAATCATATATTCTGTACTAACTCAGAAATGTTTTTCATTGACTAGCTCTCATCAAATACTGCTTGAGAGAAGACAGAAATGGTCTCATGTGATCCCAAGGGTTGGCTTCACTTCAAACAGAAGGAAAATTAAGCCCATTTTACCAATTAACCCATCAATGAGTACTGTGGGGAGGGCAATCTTATGCCTATGTAAAGAAGTCATTTACTGTTGTTTGGAATGGACCCTCATGCCCAAAATGTCTCACCCATAGAGTCATTTATTCTTGAATTTCCTTCAATAAAAGATGATCTTTTATTTCTGAACTCCTGTTAAAATGTAAACAGTTCTGAGAGATCTAAATTCATACCAAAGTAAAAATAATATCAACTGATATTAACTCTTTCCTGAGAAAAATTGTTCTGTTATTCAGCTGACTGTAAGAACCTGGAAGAATTCATCCTGAAAGGAGGAAAGGACAAACATTTGGGAGGTGCTGAGGACACATTTCTCTTTATTTTTGCCAAGGATTGACTTTGCCTAGAAAATTGGCAGAATTTTTCCCCAACGCTTTCAGTCTTAAACCCAATCCTTCTACCTGCCAATTTCTTGACTTCCAATGAGAAAGGATTGCAATAGACATCCAAACCACATGTATAATCAAATCTTTATAGAAACCGTAGTTCGCTCTATGTCTACTTATGTTTAAATTAAGTGTTCAGTGACGTTTCTAAAGTTCAATCTATGATGTAAACTCAACTGTTCTCAACCCAGTTATCTTTCTGATAAGCTGGGAAAGAGAAACCAAGCCTCCTCAGATGGTCTTGAATTCCACTAACACAGTCTGGGCCCTCCAACCTATGGAAGCACTAGAATATTTATTAATTGAATGAATAAGTGAAAGAACAAAGAAACAAAAGAACATAAAATACAGTGGAAGCAACCTGGTAAGCAAACAATCTGTTAAGCAGACAATCTGATTACAGTATAATCATTCTCCGAGACTGATCAACAGCTATAAGCTTTAAATATAACTAAAGATTCTTCCTCTGTCAGATCCCTTCACTTGGTAGGACATACCATGACACTGGGAATGCCTAGGAGTGATGATGACCGTTGCATTAAAAAGTGGCACTTCTCACTCTATCTTTGCTAATGGTGTGGGTACACCTGTAGCATACTGCCTGGTGGTTCTTAGCCTTCCTGTTCTTCCCATTGAGAAGATCTGAGAATGACGGGGAAGGATTCTGTAGTGGTGTAAGACATTATCTGTAAAGCACCTGTGCTTCACTGTGTTTGCTTTTACCAGCTTGTGAAAAGTGAAAGCATTGCCATTATGCGGTACTCTGTGGAAAAACCTCTCATTTCACAGAATACAGGTGTGTGGGTTTTGAACAAAGTAGTTTCTGTTGCACAAGTGGTAACTACTCTATATGTCTTACCCTTGGATTTATCACACAAGGAATCAAGGTCACACTCTCTATAAAATACAAAGCAGTTTTTGCCAGCTAAAGTTTATTCTACACAGGCAGAATAAGAGGTAATTTGATAGAATCATAGCCAGAACATTCAAGCAAAACAATTACTCTTGTCTGAATTATTCAGGATAAGGGATTTCTCCCCTTAAATAATGGCTTTTCCAGGGTTATTTAAATAGCCCTATCAGTATCTCTAAGTGAGACCTTATTTTAAGAATAGAGATAAAAGATTTAAGAAAAGAAGTTTAATTTTTAAATTACTAAGGAAACATGTAGTTGACTAAAAATAATTAAATAAGATGTTGAAGTTCACTTGTACAGCAGAAAAAATTACTAACTGAATATACAGCTCTTTCAGTACCAAGCAATATAGAATTCTTTTTGGTCCTAATTTACCTGAAGAATCTTTTTGCCATCACTTAAAAGACTTTGATGTAGTCAGAATCAATCTCTCACACTCCCTTGGACGATTTTGTAGATTTTTGACATCCCATATATGCAAAATTATTTACTCAAAGTGACTAGAGAAGTGGGAAAATTAGAGTTTCATGGTTTATGAATTAGAATTTATACAGATTTTACAGCTTTGCTTTTAAAGAAAGGAAAATGTTTTCTGCAGTTAAGAAATCACTCCAACAGATGGGCCTATCTCCTCTATTTTTATTTCTAGTTGGCTTACGGGTGAATTACCCTGGACATAGTTATAAATTTGAAATTATAGGAACTGCTGAGGGGTGATTTTTTTTTTTTTTCTGGCTATAAAATACAATGAGGACACAGCTGCAGCATCTAGAAAGTGAGGGAAGCTAAAGCTATAAAAATAATACTGTTTCCTCTTCCTTGTTTTGGATGCAAGAGTAAGCTTATCTGGTTTCCCATTATTTATAATGATTAATCTAAGGCCACATTACCAGAAGAGTAATTAGCCTGTCAATTACTTCAGTGCGAATCCAGCATTTCTAATTAGGTGTAACTTTACAATTAGAAGTGGCCAAACATTCAATAAAGCATAGTACAGTGTATCTTACTATATTGAGGGGAGGCAGAAATACTACAGGAATAACTGGTTGCTGTAACTCTACTGAAAAGAGAACTTGGGACAACTGTGAATCACCTATTGACTATGTCAGCACTGAAATTCTATCTACTGCAATTCTTTTTATATATGTTTATAGGGTTTTTACATGTGTTTGGCCTACTACATGCTCCATCTGTAACTATCTACTTCGTTCTTTATCACTAGCAAGTTTTTCATTAAGAGCTGACTCTTCTGACATTAGATATATTTCAGGCAACCCACCCTTCCTCACTGTCTCCCAATCACCTCCCATAAATTGGTGTCAGTAGTAATGCTCTGAACAGGCATTTTCAAAACATATTAATCCTCTGATAAAATCCTTTAAGAACAAATTCTCCAGAAACCACAAGATCAAGCTGAAGCTCTTTCATATGAGGCTCTTCTTGGCCTGGATTTTGCCTACCCTTCCAGTTTAATCTTGCTCCCTTTTTATGCTGTGTGCTCCAGCAATACTAAGAGAAATGGTAGTAGTAGAATATTTGTAGCAACAATATTTGACCATTTATTGAGCATCAATCACATGAGAGATAAAATATTAAATACTCTATCTCATTTAGTGTTCATAATAATACCACAGGGCAGGTATTATTATTCCCATTTTACAGTTAGAAGAAATGGGGCTCTGAGATATTAAGTAACTTGTTCAAGCATCCACAGTTAATAAGTAGCAGACCTAAGTTTCTTCTCTTAATCTCTTTGTTATACCTTGAATAGGCCATGTTCTTTCATTCCCTTAGGCTTTTTCACATTTTCTTTCATCTTACTTTAGTACCATTCACTGCCTTGTTCACCTTGTTCACTTTAGAAACTCCTGCCCATTCTTTAAGACTTTCTCTATGAAGTCTCTTCTGACCTGCCTCCCAGGAAAAGGTAATTAGTCTTCCTCCCTGTCTCCTACACTTCTGTCCCAGATGCATGCATGCACACCCGCTATTATACTCTTCATTATGCTTTATAATAATTTATCTACATATGAAAATATCTGTCTCCTTATTAAGTTGTGACAACCCTCCATTAATCTTGAAACAACAAAAATTGTACCCAATAAATGTTCACTAAATAGAGAAATGAATGTATTTCAGAGCAATAGAGACACAGCATTTGTAGTAGGGCTGTGGTCCCTCAAAAGAGTTTGAAAAGCAGAATACCACTCAAGCAGCTTTGCAGGCACTCTCATATGTGATTTCTGGTATCTCTTGCTCTCTCTCTTCACCAGTTCCTACCAAGTTTGATTGCAAACTTTTTCTTAGCCCTCGGTTCTTGCATTTTCTCACGCTTTTATTTAAAACTCCTTTCTATCACCAGATACCTGAAAAGTGTGCAACTGTTCACTTTCCTCTCATTTTACCGTACCTGGTTCAGGTGATCTCAATTCCAAGAATCTTCTTTAATCTCTATCAGTGAACAAATATTTATTTTTCAACTAATATTAGCTAGGGATTTCTGGGATAAAAAGAAAACAAAGCCTGTGGTTTTATGAAGCATATGTTCTAGTAACGAAAACAAGAAAAATATAGAAAGAAACAAAAAATAAAAACAAATTCCAGGTACACTTTCCTACTTCTATACAGTACATCCCTTTCTAGGAAGAGATATGACTGTGCTTGGAAAATACAAAGCAATTTAACTATTGGCGAACTCTACACAAATGTATCTACACCCATGCTTTATTTTATACCGCTATCAGCTTCCTGAAAAAAAGGAAAGAACAAATAGATGGGGAAATAAAAAGCAAATAGTAAGATAACAGATCTAAACCTAACTGTATCAATAATCAAATTAAATGTAAAATGCCTAAACTCCCCCAGTTAAAAGGCAGAGATAATGTATGTTGTCAAAAAGAAATGTGCTTTAAACATTAAGATACAAATAGGTGGGAAAAGAAAAAACAGAAAAAGATATGGCATGCTAATTCTAGTCAAAAAGAAAGCTGGAGTGAGTATGATAATATCAGTTACTACTCTCTTTTCCGGAGAAGAGTTGTATCAGGGATAAATAAGGTCATTTTACAATGTTAAAGCAATAAATCTACACGAGGACAGAATAATGCAAACAAAACTTCAAGATACATGTAGAAAAACTGATAAAAATGAAAGGAGAAATTCACAAATTCACAATTATAATCAGAGATTTCAATACCCTTCTGTCAACAACTGGGAATAAGGAGATAGAAAATTATCAACCAACTGGCCTAACTGACATATTTAGAATACATCACTCAAAAACAAAAGAATATACATTATTTTCAAGTGCATATGGAAATTTTACCAAGATAGACTATATTCTGGCTGTCAAAACAAGTCTCAGTAAATGCAAATTACCCAAGTCACACAAAGTATGTTCTCTGACTAAAATGGAATAAAATTAGAAATCAATAATAGAAATATCTCTAGAATATCCCAAATATTTGCAAACTAAATAACACATTTCTAAATAACCAAATGGTCAAAGAAGAAATCAAAAGGGAAAACTGAAAAGTATTTTTCTGAACTGAATGGAAAGGAAAACACATGATATGAAAATGTGTGGGTTGCCAATAAAAGAAAAATGCATAGTATTAAAACTGTATATTAGAAATGTAGAAAGATCTTAAATCAATGACCTTAACTTCTACCTTAAGAAACTAAAGGAATAAAGGAGAAACTGAAGCCAAAGTAAGCAGAAGAATGGAAATAATAAAAATCAGAGTGGAAATCAATGATATAGAAAACAAAGAAAAATCTGTTTTTGAGATCAATAAAATTAATAAACCTCTAGACAGACTAATTAGGAAAAAAAAAAGTGAGAAGACAAAAATTACCATTGTCAAGAATAAGAGAGGTGATATCACTATTGATTTCACAATGTTAAAAGGAAAATAAGGAAATATTATAAATTCAACAACTTAGATAAAATGGACAAAGTATTTGAAAGACAAAGAATACCAAAGCACACTCCAGAAGAAATAGACAATCTGAATATTCCTAGGGTTTTTTTTCAAATTTTTATTGTGGTAAAATACACATTAATATAAAATTTACTATCTTAATCATTTTTAAATGTACAGCTGAGTGGATTAAACTCTTTCATAACGTTATGCAATCACCACCATTCTCCAGAACACTTTCATCTTGCAAAACTGAACTCTGTACCCATTAAATAATAACTGCTCATTTCTCCCTTCCCTATTCCCTGGCAACCACCATTCTACTTTCCATCTCTATGATTTTGACTAAATGGAATCACACAGTATTTGCCTTTTTGTGACTGGCTTATTTCACCTAGCATAATGTCTCTAAGTTTCATCCATGTTGTAGTAATGTATGTCAGAGTTTTGTTCCTTTTTAAGGCTACATTTGTTGTATATACCACATTTTGTTTATCCATTTATCCATGGATGAACATTTAGGTTGCTTCCATATTTTACCTATTGTGAACAATGTTTCTATGAACATGGGTGTGCAAATATCTCTTCAAGATCCTGCTTTCAATTTTGGGGAGTACATACTCAGAAGTGGAATTACTAGGTCATACGGTAATTCTATTTTTAATTTTTTGAGGAACCGCTATACTGTTTTCAACAACAGCCGCACGATTTTCGATTCCCATCCATAGTTCGCAAAAATTTCAATTTATCCACAGCCTCAACAATACTTGTTATTTTCTGTTTTGTTTTGTTTTTTAACAGTAGCCATACTAATGGGTGTTGAGTTTTAGGAGTTCTATATATATTCTAGATATTAATCCTGTATCAGAAATATAATTTGCAAATATTTTCTCCCTTTATGTAAGCCTTTTTGCTCTGCTGATAGGGTCTTTTGATGTGTGACTGTTTTTAATTTTCACAAAGTCCAATTTTTCTTTTGTTGTTTGTGCCTTTGGTGTTATGTCTCAAAAATCATTGCCAAATCCAATGTCATGAAGCTTCTGCCTGTTTTCTTCCAAGAGTTTTATATTTTTAGGTCTTACATTTAGGTCTTTGATCCATTTTGCACTAATTCTTACATCTGGTATATGGTATTAGGTAACTATCCAATTTCATTCTTTTGCATGTGGATGTCCAGTTTTCCCAGCACCATTTATTGCAAAGACTCTCCTTTTCTTATTGAACAGTCTTGGCATCCTTGTCAAAAATTATTTGACCATATATGTGAGGGCTGATTTCTGGGCTCTCTCCTCTATTCCATTGGTCTTTATGTCTCTCTTTATTCCAGTACCACACTATTTTGATCATTGTAGCTTTGTAGTACGTTTTGAAATCAGGAATTGTGAGTCGTCCAGTTTTGTTCTTCCTTTTTCAAGACTGTTCTGGCTATTTCACAGGTGCCCCAGACACTTGACAGTTTGCCTTCTTTTCTCCTTCAGAGACTTGCTCAAATGTCACCCACCTCCACTGCCTACCCTATTCTCTGGCTTGTTTTTCAAAATAACATTTGACATTATCTGACATGCTATGCATTTTACCTATTTAGAGTACTACATTGAATATACTGATGACCCAAATTATTGGCCTTTAAGTATCTACAAATTTTACAAAGTGACTTAGCAAGCCCTCCCATCAAGAGGAGGGATCATCTCCTTACCCTTTCAACCTAGGCTTCTCTTGTCTTTTGCTTTGGCCAAAAAAGGAAATGACAGTGAGTCAGTTTCAAGTCTTCAAGAAGCACTGTGCACTTCTGCTCTCTTTTGCTTCTCTCCTCTGCCTTCACAATAAGTACAAGCTTGGCCCAGATCAGATCCAGACACAGAAGCAAGCCCAAGTGAAATCAGCCAAGCCCAACCCTCCCAACCCTTAGACACATGAGAAATAATGATAAATAGTGGTAGTTTTAAGCTGTTAGGCTTTGGGGTAATTTGTTATGCAGCATTATTATAGCAACAGACAGCATGTGTTTTTCTGTTTTTCTATCATCTTTCTCCCCCAGTTAGAATATAAACTACACGGAGGCAGTAATATCTCTGTTTTATCCCTCCTGTATCCTTGGGGTCTAGAAGAGTGCCTGGCTCAGAACACTACTTAATAAATATTCATTGAATGAATTAATGAATTCACTACAACCCAATAGTCAAAGCTACTACAGCTGCTCAGATGAGGATAAACCAACTGAAGGATGAATTAATGAGCTTTGCTTATCTGTTTTCCCCCAACTGCTGGACATGCTCTATACTAGTTACATGTTGCTGCATAATGAATTAAACCAAAAGTTAGCAGCTAAAAACAATAAATAGTTATTATCTCATGGTTTCTGTGGGTCAAGGATCTGGAAATGGCCTAAGTGTGTCGTTCAGACTCAGGTTCTCTTATGAGGCTACAGCCAAGTTGCTGACCAAATATTCTGCCATCTCAAGGCTCAAAAGGGGGAGGACCCACTCCCAAACTCACTCATGTGGGTCCTTTTACAGGGCTACCTCATGACATGGTAGCCAGTTGGCTTCCTCCAGAGTGAGTGATGCAAGAAAGAGCTATAGAGAACCCAAGACATAAGCCACAGTCTTTCTGTAAACTAATCTCAGAAGTGTATTTTATTCACAATATATTCTACTTATTAGAAGTGAATCAAAAAGTCCAATCCATATTCAAGGGGAAATGATTACCCAAGTTCATGAATATTAGAAGCTGAGAATCACTGGAGTCTATCTTAGAGGCTGCCTGCCATACACACATAGAGGCCCTCAAATTCCACTTTCAAAAGGTCAAGATTTAAATAATAATGTCTATGCTTGATTTTTTAAATTAAAATTGCATCAGATGCCATTATTGCATTTAATACTGTGAATCCCCAAAATAGTTTTTCAAATTTCTGGGCATCAGAAAAGTCTGGACACTAGATTTCCTAGCATGCCCAAGATTTTAGAGCAAGTATTTAATTTAGGGGTGATCAGAGCCAACAATGGGATTTAAAGGCATTGAGTAGATTCTCTTGACAAAAATTTTGTGTCTCTTAGGATAACTAAACTTTAAATATTAGACCTTCATTTTATTTGATCTGGAAGCACTGTTTTCAAGTCATCTGTTTCATCAATTTGTAATCCTTAAGTATCTAATAGTAGCTAAGTTTAAAGCATTATGAGAGTTTAAAATGTTATCACATTTGCCTTTAAAAACTTAGAATTTAGTTGTACTAAAACATAAGTAACACCAAGAGGGGAGGAGGGCCTCCTAAATGATCTTTAGCAGAGAGCAGTCCTTTTCTGCTTAAGAAAGTAAATGACTAGAAGTTATTAAATACATCTTAAATAATTGAAAAGTAACTCTACCATATCTTTACTCTTCCTAGAGTCACACTTAGTTGGACTGTGAAAACAGAAAAAAAAATTCTTCTAAAATAGCGTTCCCATTTCCATTGACCCTTTTAGCAGGAGCAGGAGGCTCCCCATCACCACCAGGTTCCTGAGCTCACATGAGTTAACTCATGACTGTTCTTCCACCGAGATGATCAGTTACACAGAATGCCAGGAGAGTCAGCAACATCACCAGGATAAACAAGCAAAACAAAGTCTAAATTAATGCTTGTCAGTGTAAAAACCAAAAGGGATGCACGTTGCATTTCTTATGGATAAATGTGAGTCTGCTCATACATTGGTATGAAAACTTTTTCTTCTGATCAAATAAGCTAGTCATGATGGAAACATCGTGTGGATATGTGTCAACATCCTCTAAAAAACATAGCCAGTACATAGTTGCTACTAGAAAAGATCCTGCAGCAACTGAGATTTATGATCCCTAATGCAAGTTCCACATCAACAGAATGTAGAGTCCTGGGCTGAAAGGACAGGGGCACAGCAGACAGGAAGAGAGTAAGGCAAGAGAGATGGAAGTTACCATCACTAAAAGTGACTGGTTTTACACACACACACACACACACACACACACACACACACACATTCTGAAAATCAAAAAAAGGAAAGAAGAATAATCAACTATATTGCCCTGAATGTAAACGACTTCATTTCTCATAACATGATAAATTTAAGGGGACCCAGCGATGCCCTCAGAAGGACTACTCTACTTATCCCTATTTATTAAAGAGGTGGAGAATCATTAAAATCCTGATCGACAAAGCAGATATTGAGAGCTATTCTCACTTTCATTCAACTTTCTAATACAAGATTGACCAACCAAGCCCAATTTAGCACCTATTTCATAATACAGTCACACAAGTATGTCCTCTTTAATTGAACATAGCATTCTCACTTCAATAGAGTATAGTATCTGTGAGATTTTTAAAAAATTTATCTTACATTTCCAGACAGAATGAACCCTTTTCTTGAGAGACAGTAAAATAGAGAAGAAACTTATCTTTGTAATTAAAGCAAAATTAAAACAACATTACATCAATTAACTGACCAGGATAATAACCTTCATTCTCTACTTCTCCTCACATGTGTAGTGTGTCTATTTTCCAAGTTGTAAAATTAAAAAATAATAACATATTTAAAATGCCTATCTCATAGGAGTTTATGAAAACTAATGGAATTTAAGATAGAAAGAATGTAATTAGCTTGCCTGGAATTTGGCTAGTGCAGCTAAATTAAACACCATAGCTTTTTCAAAACTGTGCCACGAGACCCATAAGCTTAGGGAACACAATAGCTACCCATGACCTCAAGTACAAATCGCCTCAAGAAAAGGTCCTCTCAAGTCAGAGGCAATCCCTTGTCTAATGCACATGATCAGTCACCAGTTATAGGTCAGTGGAAAGAACAGTCTTTACCTCATTTACCAAAAATTCCTTCTACAATAAATCAGCAAAAATGTACCGAGTGCCTCGTGTGAAGAAACCCTGATCAACTGAGCTGGAGGGTCTGTTCACATGGGATTGTTAAACTCGGTGTTACTACAAATCCTGCTTTAACAGCCTAACCTTAAACAACATGTGCAGAAACTCTGTAACCCTTAATATTTAGATCAATCAGAATTCCTAAAAACCTCTGCTCCCTCCAACAGTTTGTCCTACAAACTAGCGCTTTTTATAAACCTACATACAACTGCATAAAAACTAGTAAAATTTTTGGAATTATCCTTGGTTGGATTAGTAAAAGCATTTCTAAGACTCTCTGAATGCTGTCTTTGGACCTCAAGCTTGGAAATCCTTTCATGCACCTATAAGTTTAAGGCTGAATTGGGTACTGGCCTCAATCCTGCATTTGAAAAGTCTGTCTTTGACTCCATAACCAGGGATTTTTTACCCTGGGGTTTTCCAGGTATCCATTAACCCTTTACATTTTAAGCAAAACTTGGGATGTTTTCTGTGAAGAGGGTTGTTTTACAATAAAGAATTCGTCTGGTCTTTGTCCTGGGTTCCAGGCACGGAGCTTCTAAAACTCAGAATTTCCTGAGTGGTGGCAGTGTCTTTGTTATTTATGAGCCCCTAGATCACCCCTGAGTTTATACTAATGAGATGGCTCAGGATGGGAGCTGTTCACCAGGAAAACGAGCCATGTGATTGGAGGGTTGGGGCTTTGACCCAGCCTGACCTCTGAAGATGGGAGGAGGCCTAGAGGGCAAATTCAGCCTGGTGACCAGTGGTTCAATCAATCAAGCCCACATAATGAAGCACCAGTAAAAACTCTGGACACCGAGACCTAGGTAAGTTTCCTGGTTGTTGAACACACTGATATACCAATATCCAGGAAGTGATGCATACTGACTTCATGGAGAAAGGACAATGGAAACTGTGTTTAAAACCCTCTCAGACCTTGTCCTATGAGTCTCTTCATTTGGCTGGTCCTCATTTGTATCCTTTATAATAAACTGGTGGTTGTAAGTGTAACACTTTCCTGAATTCTATGAGTTGTTCTAGTAACTTGTGAAAATCCCTGAATTTGTGGCCAGTTGGTTAGAAAGTACAGGTTGCCTGGGGACCCCAAATTTGCAATGGACATCTGACGTGAGGACAGCCTTGTGGGGGGTTGGTGTCCTTAAACCTGTGGGGTCTGACACTAACTCTGGACAGTTAACATCAGAATTGCCTGGCAGCACACTAGGGGTCCATATCTGTTGTCAAATTCTCAAAGGGCTCTTTGATCCAAATACTAACATTATAAACCACTTCTTTCTCTACAGAGTCCTAAGCAAAGAGTTCCCCAAATGAAAGTAAAGTTCTTAAAGAGAGAACTAAGAAAGCTACTTTAGCTATGAAGAACAGTCAGATGACTTCCACAAACTTGCAAAAGATCAAAAATGCTTCAGATACTTAAAAGTCAGAATAAATCTTAAATCCTTTCCACTCTAAACTTTCGAAACCAAAAAATAAATATTAAAAAAATAAAAGTGGAGCACAAGTCTTCCCAAGACAGAAAGTTCAATACCTAACTCCTATTCTTCTCTACCCAACCCAACCTTTCCACCCCTATTCCCTCATCACCACCCCATCACCTGCTCCCTTCCCAGTCTTCCCCATCTCAGCAAATAAGAACACCAGTTATTCAGGCCATCAATCTTGGAGCCATCCTTGCCACCTCTATTTTTCTCATACCGCACATCTAAAACACCATCAAATCCTCCAAAATGTATTCAAATAACACACTGTAAAGCAATTATACTCCAATAAAGATGTTTTTTTAAAAAATGTATTCAAATAGCAGACAATATCTCACCTTCCGCTGCATTCCCCAAGACGCTTACACGGTGCCCACAAGATGATCACTAAAGGGACCGTCCAACAAAGTGAGCCTGTCACTTCAGGGGAAAAATTACATAATACTCAAATATTATTTGACTTCTTCACTGCATTGATGTTTGCAGAGATGGTACAAAAACAATGGCCAATAAAACTGTGTCTTAACACAAATCCTAGCAATGGCACCAAACTGCACAATTGATCTGTATTTCTCACTGCCACACACTCATGGTGGGAGGGAGTAAGGGAGAGGGAGCCCGTTTTCACTTAAGAATGTCCTTAATGAAACAGTACCAATTTTTAATTTTAATGTTATTAAATATCAACCTTTGAGTTCATGCTTTTATAATACTCGATGATAAAATAGAAAACATACATAAAGTACTTTGTTACATGTTGAAATACACTTGTGCAATTGTTTGTGTTGTAAGCTCAACTAACCACTTTTTTTCATGGAACACCCATTTTTACTTAAAAGAATAATTGATAGACAATCATCACTGACATTGGTTATTTGCAGATATTTTCTTGAAAAATGAACAATGAGCCTGTCACTTTTCAAGGAAAAGGAACCACAGAAAATTGGTGCCAATGATAAAATTGAAAAATTTATAAGGAAATTAGAATTTTTGAAAACTCATATCTGTCACTGTGGGCTTGAGAGCTTCTCAATAGTTAAAAACTTTTTTGATTAGATTGGTGGTAATATGAGTGAATGTGATTTTTTTATATTACACAATAAAATGCATCACCATTTGGGAAATCTGCATAACTCAATATTCAATATTTTCCAAATGACCACTTCATGATGTCATCAAATTAGGCATGAGTAAAGATGTATTCACAATATGAGACAGACCAACGGGTATTAATGAAACAGAGTACAAAAAGTTTATTGATATATTTTTAATTAAACTATATTGCATCTTGCAAATAACCTTGAAGAACTATTACTTATATATTTTGGTGGAATATGAAAGAAGAATATCCACTATTATCTGAAAACTCTTCCGTTTTCCAAGTACATATCCCTGTAAGAATAGATTTCCTTCATATACTTGACCAAAATAACATATCACAACAGATTGAATGCAGTTGTAAATATGAGAACCCAACTGTCTTCTGTGAAGCCAGGCATTAAGGAGATTTGCAAAACTTTAGCTAAAGCAATGCCAATATTCTCACTAATTTTTTCTTTTGGAGAATATGTTTACTTTTCATAATAATATGTTAATATATTATAGATTTATTATTGTCATTTTTAGGTGAATCAATAAATGCATTTTTAAAGGTCTCAGTTTTAACTTCACATGTAGTAAATATTGATAGATATAACTCACATAAACAAAAACTTCTTGAGGTCTTCCATAATTTGTAGAAGTATGAACAGGTTCTAAGACCAAAATGTTTGAGAAATACTGCTTTATTGTTATCACTCTGTTCCAAGCCATTATCATTACTCTCTGAATTTTTGCATTAACCTCTAATACATTTCCCTGCTCTCATCTTGTTTCTTTGCATAATATTCCCAAACCACAACTAGAGTGATTTTTTTTTAATGTAAATCAAGTCATGTCATTGCTCTGATCGAAATCCTCCAAAGACTTTCTTCCATAATCATTTGGGGGAAAAGGTGAAGTTCTTATTGGCCTACTAACATTAAGCATGATCTTTACTGATATCCTGCCATCATCCCCTCACCTCACTTTGTTCCAGCCAGCCTCTTGCTCTTCCCTGAACAAGCTGAGTGTGCTTTGAGCCAGCTCTACCCTCAGCTTAGAGTTCATTTCCCTCATGTATCTACGTGACTGTCTCTTTCTTGTCTTAGGTCTTTGTCCACATTTCTCTTCATTGAAGTCTTCTAGGACCACTGTGCTCACTATTTAAATCCTAAGTATTCCCAGCTCCCTGCCCTGCTCTATTTTTCCCCACAACATTTATTACCATCTGGTATACTATATACTCTACCAATGTTTTTTTCAGTTTATTGTCTGTTTCCCTCTACTAAAGGAGAAGCTCTTTGAAGACAGGAATTTTGCCCACTTTCTGCTGTATCCCCTGGCACATAGCAGGCCCTCAATGTATATTTGTTGAATGAATGAATGGATGAGATAGCATGAACATAGAAAATGAAAAATGCCTCCAAAAATTCTGAAGAATTGTAGTCTAATAAAACAGATTCTTTGATGATTAAATTTTAAATTTAATTTTAATTTGTTTAAATTTCAATAGCCACATTTGGCTAGTGGCTACTGTACTGGACAGTGTAGCACTAAGAATTATAGACTAGCCTCACTCTTAGGGTCCTTCAGAATTTCCAGGTGGTCCAGGACCACTGAGGTCTTCCTCTATCTGCCTAAGTCACCTAAGGTGTTCATTTAGGCTTAAAATGCAAAAGCCATCTGCATTTTGATAGTGGCCTCTTAAACACATTAACTGATTCAGGGACAAAGGGGACCAGAACCTTACACTGAACAAATAAAAAAAGTGGACTATTTCCAAACACACGTGAATCTAGAATTGTCATTAGGAAATACAAACTTTTACTTCCTCCATGACCTCCTTTCTCTCTGAATTTGTATTTGCATCAGCTTATTGATCACTATTTGAACCAGAAAAAGTATTTGGCTTATTACTTCTTCTAAATCACTGTTGCCTTTTTTTTTTAAACAACTGATCCTTTCTCTCTAATATTGATGTTTAATGGATGAATTATTACCACTCTTCCAAAGTTAAAATTGATCCAAACATTTAAAATGTAAAAATCTATATATACTATCATTGGACTGGAGAGATGAAAACTTCTATAAAAATGAAACAAAAATGAATTTACTAGAGGTCATCTAAAACCTTATTTGGATATTCAGAGTAAGATCAAGGACAACTCTTCCTTGGAAATCACATTCCAAAGAATGTAAATCACATTCCAAAAAGTTGTAGTTGCCCTTATAAGATATGTATATACATATATAGGTAAATGGATGAATCTAAACAAAGAATTTTAAAAATCCTTCATGTAAATTATATAAATACACATGAAAATCATGAGATGAGGAGGCCTGGGTATCTTAAAAACAAACAAAAACACACAATACTGAAGCTGGTTATATGAATGGAAATAGTAATGCCATTGTAAAATGGCATACTGTCCTAACCCACTGATTGTTGAATCCACCAATGGTTCAGAAAGTCCAAATAGTGGGTGATCCGTTATCCAGTCAGTACTTTATCCCACTGCTTCCCTGGAGGTTTACTGCTGCTGTGGCTACTACCACCACCACTCCTATTGGGAGCTCTCTTCTGACCCAAACAGACTATTAACTCTAATCTCCTCTGAATCTACAACTTTGGAGTCACTTTATTAGTCTGCATGCTCTCTGAAAGCAATAGTTGGGGACAAGGGTGCATATTAGGAAGGAATACAAGGCCAAGGAACATTTACAGTTGAGCTGAGGCCGTCTAGGGTATTGCTGGCTATCAGAGGACTCTCCCTAAAGGAAGAATCTTTGAGATGTTTCTCAGCAAGAAAGCCCTCATGCATAGAAACAAGATGTGTGTTCATATTTCTCTATCCTTTGTCCACCAGAGTCACTATTTTTTCATTGAGCACTCTTATGAAAATAAGAGCTTTACCTCCTAATGTCTTTTGATCCTCACAAACCCAAGGAGGTAGTAATGGTTATTCCATTTTACAGAAAGATATGGAGTCTAAGAACCATGGCTGAAGCCCTCAAGCTAGTAAATGGTAAAGTTAGTTCACAGAGCAAGTTGGTGACCTGGAAACTTCTTTCCTCATCTATGCAGATTATCTCACCATGTAGATAATGTGCATAAGGGCCATTAGAGGTCATCTAAATATTGGGCTTCATTTCCTCCTGTCTCATAGTCTGTCTAAGTGAAGAGAAGGAACAGCTGGGTTAATTCTTGGGCTGCAACACCCAGGAGAGCTTTCAACAGAAGTCTAATTTTATATGAAAATGCTACAAGATCACTTACAGCAGAGACATCTCCCAAATGAATCCATCTTAAAGTGAACAGATCAGCAAATTATATTCATACTTAAGGAAAGAGGTCTTGTAAAGACACGCCCTAAAATATGCCATTGCTTTTCTTTGGAATGTGTGCAGGAGGTGAAAATAACTAAAGAAATCGACCAGCTTTCGTTATCACACAATATTCCCAACCATCTGCTGCATGTGCTTATGAAGACAGAGCTCGGTGCTTAAAATTGTCATCAGAGAAAATGTGAATAACCAGTTTACAACCTGTGAGAAAAAGGGAAAAGAATGCCTTCTTCCCATTGCCACAAGTTCAGATTCACAGTTAACACGTGTAGTTGTAGGCAGCTGTGCTTGTTTCTTAAAAGACAATAATTGCACACACCACCAAATAAAACAAAAGGGGAAAATGTGTGTGGGAGGTGGGAGTGAGATGGTGGAATAATTTAATTACTGTCAGGTGGTTTTCAAGCTGCACGAGGGGAAAAAAGCCTAAACAAGATCTATTACCCAGAAAACAATTTTAGCTATCATCTCTGCTCATTTTTATCAAATGATCTCAGAAGTTTTTAAGAATTTGACAAACTTCAGGTTGATATATGAGCCAGTTGGTATTTGCTCTGAGTGCAAAGATAGGTTCAATTAAGGCCTTAAAAGCCAATAACTTTCACTCTATCTATGACTAATAATTGTGTATTACACACTGGTGAACACTGGAAACATTATTGATAAAAACAACTCTCTGGTCTCCTCTGAACAGTATGTGCGGCCCAGGGTTCAGATAGAGACTTTGGAAATTCATCATCGATTTGTGTGAGGCCCCAAGCTTTGGGGAGGAGAGCAACTCACCTTACAGGGGTAATAAGGAAAGCAGAAGTGGCCATTACAGAAGGAAAGAGAGGCTTTAAAAAAAAGAGAGAGAGAAAAGACATGTCTCCTTGCAGTCTAGCTAGGACCCGTGGCCTCTGCCCTACTTTAGTGGCCTTGAGCTTTGAGGATGGCACTGAAATGTATCAGGGGTAAAACATGAGGCAGGTGTGGTCTGTTTCCTGCACTGAAGAGGTACAACAGGGAACATGGTACCTGGGGTACCTCATGAGGCCCATCACGCTTCCAAAGCTCAGAAGCCAGAAGAGGAGGAACACTGGAAAGAGAGGTCCCCATGCACTGGAGGCACACACAGCTATGAGCCCCTGTAACAACAGCATTCCATGCTCTGGCAGTGGCCTGGAGCAGGTATCAGTGCGGACACGATAGTTCCACGACAGTGACGAAAACTGCAACAGTGCTCTGGAGAATTCAGAAACTGAAAGTCCTGGAATAGAAAGGACCTGACATGGAGAGTGGTAACTGGATCATTCAGGGCAGGCTTCATGTAAGAAAACATGGTAGGTTGATTCACATCATCTTTGTAATGACAGCCATACAGGCCAGATGAAAGTCCTGAATCTGGGCGTACTGGCTTGATGGACTGACTACCCATCTCTCCCCTTGCCTCCTCCATTGCCACCTCCAACCCCACACTTGAGCTTTGCCTCTGAACTTGAAACTTGCTGAGGATTAAATAAACAAAAAATACTCTGTGAAACGTAATAAGTACACCTATCACTGTTAGCTGTCAACATGATCACAAACGTTGACATTAACCATCAGAGTACTGAAAAGATATAACATAACTGGTTAGAATATTGAGGTCTGTGAGCATCTCTGAATGAACAAAAAATTACTGTCATCTTGACACACTACAGGGTTAATCACACACCAATAAAGGTCAACAATTGTTGTACCATTACAGTTACTGAAATCTAAATGGCATCATTTTGTTTGTGAATCACTGGATTAAAGATATTGGGGCCAGTGAATTAATCTTTGCATTCTTTCCCTTACACATAGCACAGCCAAGTGCTTATTTACTTGGCATGCTCCTTGCTACTCAGAGGGAAGCACTTGGGCTGAACCGAGTCCCTTGGTTACAAGTACGTCACCAGCCGCACTTAAACCAGGCAATACAGGGCTCTCAGGAAGTGCACTTGACAATGAAGCACCGTGAGCCAACATTAGCCAATAGTCGGCATTACTCTTCATCCTGAAATGATGCAATTATATTTCACAAGGTGGTCAAGCAGTGGAGATCAGTCTGGTGGACATATAAGATCCCTTTCCTAGGTCTGTCACCAGTTCATGTGATTTTAAACAACCAGGTTTTAATGACTTCCCAGTGTTTCAGCTTCTCCTTTTCAAAATTTCAGAAACAGCCATCAGTAGCAGGATTTATAGTTCATATGGGTGAACTATTTTACTAGTTTACTAGACTGTAAGCTCTTTAATGCTAGGGACAATGTTTTATCCTTTCTTATACCTACTGAGTACAGTGCTTGGTGCAGAAGATATTTAATTTTTGCTAAATTACTAACAGTGAGAAAACTAAATGATGAGAAAACTAAATGAGCTCATTTAGAAAACTAAATGAGCCCTATTAGTCACAAGCTGATTGGACAGGTTTTCTTATTACCTACTGGCACTGTTAAGCACAGGGATGGGAATGACTAGCCCAAGATCGCTTATGGAATCACTGGAAAAGCCTGTATGGCTTCCTAGCTCATGGAGCCATGAGCCTGCCTAAACAGGACTAACTCAGTAACACATATACTCCTTGTACCCACACAGAGAAAAACAGCTTTGTTAGATTCTAGGATTCTAAGGCCCACTTATTCCAGGTTACTTGCTTTCAGCCGGCACTGCGTAAATACCAAGAAACAGTGCTGAAAGTAAAGAGATTTTTAAAATTTTCATTCCTGGAAAATTCATAGGAATTATTATGTCTTGTGGTGGATGAACACTGCTGGAATTCTCTTTATCCTGAAAAGCACACAGCAGACAAAAGCATGGAGGCATCATTCCCAGAGAATGACAGAATCCTGTTTTATTCCCCAGTAATTTACAGTGTAACACCTTTTTCTTTTTAAAGAAAAAGCACCCATGCTTACCATTAACGAACTGTTAATTAGCATGTAGGGTTGCACAGGCTCTGGAATGAAAAGAACTGGGTTTGAGATCTGGCACTTATTAGCTGTGTGACCTTGGGCAAATCACTTGACCTCTCTGAGCCTCGGTTGCTGCAACTATTCCCATCTCTCAGCCTTCTTTTAAGACCCAGATGAGGCCAGGTATGTTCCGAGAGGCTCTATAAACCACAAAACAAATTATATATGTTATTCATTATTGTTTTATAGATGCTTCTTTCTGTATATCTAGAAGCTAAAGATCTAAACTGCAGGAAAATGCCCAATTTAAAAGCAGTAATTCAGAGAGATATAACTGCAAACTGGGAGTGAATTCCAGTGTGACAGAATGACTAAAAATCAAATCGTGGATTTAGCCAGATGTCCAGGGACATCAGTGCACACCAGGAAGGTAATAATGTCTTTTTGCACAAGTCTGTTTAGAAGATAAAAGAATTTGACTCTCAGTTACGGTGCCTCCAATATCACAGTGATCTTGGTACCCTAAAATTATAAGTAGCGTTCGCTCAATGTCTACCACATTTATTTAATTTTTTAAATTTAAACTTTAATACTATTAACTATCACATAGGCAATTAGAGCTTTTTATTCATGTCTAAAATCTAATTTTAAAACTTTCCAGACATACTTGTGTGAGAAATATTACTGTTGGTAGAAACAAAACAACTGGAATGTCCAAAGTGTAGGACACTGCCCAACAACAGAATTTCAATGATTTTATGCTTTCCTGTAAAACTATGTGCGTCCTCTGGAAAATAAGCAATTTTTCTGATATTTTTAATGGCCCAGTTCCTCTAGTCATCAAGGGACACATTTTTATGGATTTTAGTACTTTTCTATTCAGAACAACTGTGTATTATGGAGGAATATATACACAGTTACCATATTTTTCTCGAGTTTCTAGTTAACCTTCCCCCCCCACCCCCCCGCACAGTTGAATAGCTGATGTAAATTTGTTAGAGAACTCTTAATTTTCTTATCTCTTTTATCTTCTGTCCCTCTCTCTTTCTCCCCTTTGGGTCTTCCCAAAACAACTGTCATGGCTCTCCTGACACTGAAGCAGGGGAAACAGATGGCGCCCCAGCTCTCCTCTCAGGGTTTTATCGAGCTGCATCTGCAGAACCCACACAGAGGGAGGAATTTAGAGTCCCAAACACATTTATGCTCCTCTAAAGATGAGGTAACTTCTCTCCTCTCTGCGCTGCGATCAAACCGAGGCTGATTCACGGAGGGTCCGGTGAGGTGAGCGGCTGCCTGCTGTGCTGGGCTCCTCCCTGTGGGCGGTCGGTCTCCATGGAGACAGACGCTCAACAGAAGAATCGCGACTGGGGCCAGGTGGGGACCAGAAGCAGCAGGGGAGACGCCAAGAGTCAACAAATGGGGAAAAACAAGAAACTAAAATCGGATACTCAGTCGTTTGGGTGGGAGAATTTACCTTCTAGCTGATTTTTTAAATATTTCATCTCAAAAAAATAAAATAAACAGAAAACTAGGTGAGTAAAACTAAAATTTTAGTTGTTAATTACACATAATTTTCTCAGGGTCAGAATGTTCGGTAATCATTTCAGTGTTTATTATTGTACATCTGCTCGACTTTCATTAAGCAGAATTAGTAAGAAAGTAGTTGACCATGAAAACTGTTGCTTTCACTTGGCAAATAATCACATCCCCATTTAAAGCCCTGATCAAGTTGCACACACGATATGATCTATTAAGCTCTTGGCTTTCTCTAGCATCTCATAAATTTCAGAGAATGATTTCTAATGATCATATTTCAGAAACTGTCAGAAACGTTTTTCTCCTTTTGTTGCTTGTCGCCAAGCGAAAACAATCTTGTAATGACACCACATGTTTCAACATGCCTTTTCATAATAAGTCTTTGGGGGAAATTCAACTTATGAAAATTAAGAAAACAGTCTGCTACTTCCCATAACATCAAAACCATAGGAACACAGTTTTGTATGCACAATACCACACGACTATAATGCCAGCGATGGGGATGGTTGTATTCTACACAGATTATGAGACATCACTGGCTAATCAATTTTAAGTGTAGTATTACTTGCACTTGCCAATATACACACTTTAAGGTCACCTATACCATATAATTTGTTACTATTTCTGAGAACTAGGGAATAAAAGAGAAATGTGAGAGGTCAAAACAAAGTCTCAGCTTTGCCTATCAAGTTATGCCACACATCACAAAAAGCTAATGTCCTCAATATTACAACTTCTAAAAAGCAGGAATATGTTCATTTTGTTACTTTCTACCACCACTCAGGATTAAACTTAGTCATTAGTATTGTTTTCAAAATAAAACGGTGAATAATAATCATTGCAGGAAAGAAAGACTAGTAAATGAGGTGCATTTATCTAAAATCCTAGAGACCAAGAGTGACTCGAGACTTGGGACTTGAAGAGCAGGTGTGACAGCCAATGTCACAGTAGCCAAAAGTGAAGTGAGAGCAATGGTCTCAACCACATTCCCTAGGGGATGCTTTTTAAAGAAATGCTCTTTGAGTTTATGCCAGTAACACAATACATTTTTATGATATTGCAATGCTGTTCTGCTACACTGTCAAGAATCCTTAAATACAGAACAAACCTGTGATATTTCAAAGATATTTCAAAAGGCCTTATAATTCATTTTACTTATGAAGTACTTGAACAACCAGGGCAAGAAAATAATTTTTGTGCTCAATGTTATAGTTTAGCTTAATTCATGATTATCAAAGTCAGTTCTTCTGTATGATTTGAGTCAAGTGAAAAAAATCTGCATGCCCCAAATAAAATTCTTTTGCCCAGCTGAAGTCTTATTTGAGTCAATTGTAGACTCTGACATTATTTCCAGAAGAACCCTATTAAACTTAAAATTCTACCATCAAGAATTAAATTATACTAGTAAAAAAATGCTTAGCTGAATGAAGATCCTTGAGGAAATATGATGAGAAGAGATAAAATAGGTTAAGAGATATTGAGATTGAGATTAAGGGAGAGAGAAATATCAATTTGGCATTTTTTGGTAACATTATGTGCATGGAACTGAGTACTTTTCATGCATTCTATCTTTTAATCCTCACAATAAATTATTATTGCTCCCATATTACACAGTCAATCACACAGCCAATGAGGAACAGAGCCTGAATTCTAATGACACTGATGAGCGAATAGAGATGGTGGGTGGGTGTAGAGGAAAGTCTGGAGAAGATCCACTGCACGAGGAGGTCCTGGGACAGTCAGGACAGTAGTAGGCTAGGTGTCAGAGGACAAAGCTCCAAAGGCAAAGTTCACTGAAGAGATGGCTCAAATGGCCATTACAGAATCCTAGCATTGGCTCTACTTTATTTCATGATCATGCTTAAAACACTTGAATAACAGTGGGGAGAATGATTCACATAGAGGAAACCATAAGTGCCCTTTAATCTTCACATACTTCAAAAACAGTAAAATGCTGTTGGGGGTTTATTGTAAAAATTAAGTGGGCTAGTGCTTGAGTGTGGTGAGGGTGTGTATGTAAGTGTGATACATGTGAGTGTGTGTATGCATGCACGTGGCATGTAGTATGCATGTGAATAAGTGTGGTGTGTGTGAGTGTCTGTGTGTGTCTGCGTCTATATATGTGTGGTAAAGCACATTTACCCCATTATTACTTTATGATCCTTTATTCACTCATGTGGGAAAACAGCCAACTCTATTGAACTATCCACCTACTGGGAGCCTGCCCTTCAGAAAATGAGCATTGCGTTGCTGACTGGGCTCTTCTTAAAATCAAAACAGGTACCAAAATGTGCCCAGTAAGCCTAATGTGTCCTAGAAGCAAATTTTCCCCATTCTCCAAGAGGCCCATTTAACACTTTCTCATCTGTTTTCTGACCTCCAATATTCCCTCTAACCCACTCTAATTTTTAACTGTTGACCTCGTCTCATATTTCACTGAGAAGCTAGATACAATCATATAGGAATTCTCCCATCTTCCCAGCATCACCTCTACCTGTGTCTGTACCCAAATGGTCTGCCTTTCTTCCTGTTACAATGGAAGACGTGTTTCTCCTGCCATCAAAGACTAACACATTTGTGCTCTGGATCCCATCCTCTCTATGCTTCTCAAGGATTTCTGCAACTCTCTTCTGAATTATTAGTGTCTTTCTCTCTCATTTCCATCAGCATACAAACATGCTCTGGGATCCCCCATCTTTAATAAGTGTTCCTGTATCCTGCATCCCTCCCCAAAAACTGCTCACATTTATCTGCTCCACAACACAGCAAAACTTATTAAAGTAGTCATCTAACATTCATTGTCTCTATGTTTTCACTTCCAATCATCCCTTTGACCCCTTCAGTAGAGTTTCTGTCTCCCCCTCCAACCCACGCAACTGTTCATAACCATCAATGACTTCCCCAATACCAAGAAAATCTTCACTTCTATGACCGCATAGAGAAAATCCTAACAAATTCTGTCAAGTACTATTAGAACTAATAAATGATTATAGCAAGGTTGCAGGATACTTGATCAGTATACAAAAAAATCAACTATTTCTACATAAGAACAGTGAACAGTATAAAAATGAACTTAAACAATTCCATTTACAATACCACAAAAAAGAATAAAATCCTTAGGAATAAATTTAACAAAAGAAATTCAAGACTTCTTCACTGAAAACTATAAAACATTATTGAAAGAAATTAGAGAAGATCTAAAAAAAATGGAAAGACATCCCATATTCATGGACTGTAAGACTTAATATAGTTAAAATATCAGTAATCTCAAAATTGGTCATCAGATTCATTGCAATCCTGAACAAAATCCCAACTGTCCTCAGAGACTGTCAAGCTGATCTTAACATTCATATGGAAATCCAAGGGACTCAGAACAACCAATCTTGAAAAAGGGCAACAAACATGGAAGACTGATACTTCCAAGTTTCAAAACTTACCACTAAGCTACAGTAATCAAAACAATATGGTATAGCATATGACTAGATATCTGCATTAACAGCACAGAATTGAGAGTCCATAAATGAACTCATGCTTTCATGGCCAATAGTATTTCAGAAAGGGTGCCAAGATAATTCAAAGGGGAAGGGACAGTCTTTCAATGGTGCTAGGACAACTGGATATCCACACACAAATAATGAAGTTGAACTATCTCACCTCATATACAAAATAACTCAAAATAGATCAAAATTCTAAATGTAAGAGCTAAAACCATAAAACTCTTAAAAGAAACATAGGAGTAAATCTTCATGTCCTTAAATTAGGCAATGGTTTCTAAAATACAACACCAGAAACACAGATGAGAAAAGA
This sequence comes from Balaenoptera borealis, assembly GCF_965194805.1. Taxonomy (NCBI): domain Eukaryota; kingdom Metazoa; phylum Chordata; class Mammalia; order Artiodactyla; family Balaenopteridae; genus Balaenoptera; species Balaenoptera borealis. Next base: position 11,998,081 of record NC_138877.1, read on the forward strand.
GTAAAACAGATAAATTTAACTATATCAATATTAAACTCTTTGTACTGCAAATGAAACTGTAAAGAATAAGTGAAAATACAACCCACAGACTGGGAAGAAATACTGGCAAATCGTATATCTATTAAGATGCTTATATCCAGACTATATAAAGAACTCTTACAACTCAACAATAGAAATATAAATAATATTTAAATAGGCAAAGGATTTGAATAGACATTTTCCAATGAAAATATAAAAATAGCCAGCAAGCATATAAAAAGATGTTCAAGATTATTAGCCATTAGGAAAATGCAAATCAAAACCACAACGAGATGCCACTTCACACTCACTAGGATGGTGATAATAATTTTTTAAAAAAACAGACAATATCGAGCATTGGTGAGGATATGGAAAAACTGAAACCCTTATTCTTTGCTGGTAGAGCTGTAAAATAGTAGGGTCACTTTGGAAAACAGTTTGGCATTCCTCGAATTGTTACAAAGGAATATTTGACAATTAAAAGGAATGATTTACTGATATGTACTATACAGCATAGATGAACCTTAAAAACATTATACTAAGTGAAAGAAGTCAGTCACAGAAGACCACATATGTTATGGTTCCCTTTATATTAAATGTCTAGAATCAGCAAATCTATAGACAGAAAGTAAATTACTGTTTGCCTAGGGCTAGGGAAGGGGCAATGGGTAGTGACTGCTAATGTGTATGAGATTTGGGGGGGGAGTGGTGAAGCATTCTGATGTATTATGGTGATGGTTGCACAACTCTGTGAATATACTAAAAATCATTGAATTGTGTATTTTAAATAAGTAGATTTTCTGGTATACGAATTATACCTTAATAAAGATATTAAAAAATAATCTGAGAGCCAAATCCCTCATACTTAAAGAGGGGGAGAGATACAAGATTCCAGGATAAGATGCAAAAGGAGAAACATATGTCACTTAAAAATATTTCCTCTGTTGGCAGCAAGGACTTTAAGAGAATATTAGTCTTAATTTGAATCATACTGGTAATTCTTATATAGAAAATAATTCATAAATTATGTGAGAGAACTATGTATTCAGGGACGCCCTTCTTAAAGGATTTGTAGTTAGAATGAAAATGAATTCGAGTTACGGCAGCACTCAAACTTTTCTCCTAGGGCTATGCATTGCTTCCTCAAGAGGCATAAAGGTAACATCATAACGAAGATGATTATAACAGCTGAGGGAAGGTCTGGTTGAGAATTACATCTGACTAGGTTTCCTCAAAACAGTGCTTCCAGCTTCCTGACAAAAATATCTATGAAGATACAGTACTCCAGGCAAAGTATAGATTTCCTAGTAGGACGTTTTTACTTAAGAGACTTTTGTTTGCTTTATGTTTTTAAATAGACTTTATTTTTAGAGCAGGTTTAGGTTCACAGCAAAATTGAGCAAAAGGCATAGAGATTTTCCATATACCGCCTACCCCACATAGGCACAGCCACCCAGCACCACATGCTACACTTGTTACAATCCATGAATCTACATTAACACATCATTATTATCCTAAGTTCATAGTTAAAATTTGGGTTCACTCTTGGTGTTGTATACTCTATGCGTTTGGACAAATGTATAATGGCATGTACAGTATCATACAGAATAGTTTCATTGCCCTACAAATCCTTTGTGCTCTGCCTATTCATTCCCTCCCTTCCCCTTAACCCCTGGCAACCACTGATCCTTTTACTATCTTCACAGTTTTGCCTTTCCCAGAATGTCATATAATTGGAATCCTACAGTGTGTAGCCTTTTCAGACTAGCTTCTTTCACTTAGTAATATACCTTTAAGGTCCCTCCGTGTCTTTTCATGACTTGACAGTTCATTTCTTTTTAGTACTGAATAATATTCCATTGTCTGGATGTATCACAGTTCATTTACCATTCACCTAGTGAAGGACATTTGGGTTGCTTCCAAGTTTTGGCAATTATGAATAAAGTTGCTATAAACATTGGTGTGCAGGCTTTGTGTGGATACAAGTTTTCAGTTCATTTGGATAAATATCAAAGAATGTGACTGCCAGATCATATGCTAAGAGTATGTTTAGTTTTTTAAGAAACTGCTATAATTGTTTCAATACTAAAAGGAACAACTGTAAGATTCAGACAAAAATAAGGCTGCTTTAGGACACATCAGAAAGGCCTAATATATCAATTCTAAATCACATTGTCATATGACAAGGACCCAAATTCTAGAGAGTTTTAAGAGAAGGGGGGGCTGTAACTTTAGACTTTCTACAATGTTCTTGGTCATTTATGAAAGCAGAAGACAAATATCCTCAGAGATGCAAGGGCTCTGAAAATCTGTTGCTCAGGTAACCTTCTTTCAAAACTTACTTGAAATGACCTCCAGGCTGGATAAAGCAAATTAAGAGTTCAAGCACAGAGACATGATTGTGTAAGAGGACTCATGGTAAATACAATTGTTCCTGCACTCCCTAATCAGAACATAATCCTGCATTGTAGGTTCTCTAGGACTCTGTACCTTCTAGATGACACCTGTCACAGTTGCTGGTGTACCCGTGATGCTGTAACTTCTCCATCAGCATCTGCCCCCCCATTAGACCATGTGGTCCTCTCGAGCAGGCAGTGTATGCTGCTGCTCACCTTTGCAGGTAACCCTCTCAACAGCATTATGCCTGTGAGGAAAAAGACCTTGACACACTTATCACACCCCCACCCAAATATAATTTATTTGTGCCACGCATCTCTTTTGTTAATTCTTCAAGGTCCAGGACTAAGCCGCATTTATCTCTGCACCCTAAGAGTCCCTTCACAGTGCCCAGGTGAAAGAGTTGCTCAATATTTGCTAAATTATTGAAATTCCCTGCCACGCCCTCTCCCTCACCTTACAGCACTGCCACACCAAACAACCAAAAGGCCATAGTGCACCCCCATGACACTTTTGCCTCGGATTCTTTCCCCACCTTCTCCACTTCCTGAACCCCCAAAGCCTCACAGCCAACTCCAACTGTCTCCTCTGTCAACACTCAGGCAGAGCTCGCTGCTTCCACAGCAACTGGCCATGTAGTCCGGAAATTATTTGTTCATTTGTTTATCTTGCACATTAGATGGTGGGTTTCTGAGGGCCATGACTTTGACTTTTCCAACTGTAGGTTCCATGTTACCTAACCCATAGTAAATGTTCATTAAATATTTGCTAAATAAATGAACCCACTAAAAGAGCCACCTGGGCTTGTAAGTCGTTGCTTATCTACTCAGAAGTGTTTTTTGTTGGGCCAGCTTGGAAGCAGCAAAATAAAAGTGGATACCATGCACCCAGGGAAGGTGTCCAAATGATGAACAGACATTCCCTAATTTATGTGAGCTTGGTTTCAGTACGCAGGAGAACTTTGTCTTCTCTGTGTCTGAGTATACTGTGCTCCCAGGGTTTGGGAAATGAGCTCAGCTCAAGGGTTAGCTCCATCATACTGAAAGTATGTTCTGTCTTTTGGTTATAGTCATGAAGTTTCGCTGCCTTTAAGCGCTTCTTCAAAATTCTTTTTGGTATATTTTGATCCATGGGTCTATCAAAATTTCCTTCGGTCTATTGTACTAGACTAATTTTCTCTGTAATGTGAAAGTGCCATAATTTTTGGTACTTAGAGGACTCAAAGTTTTAATGGGAAGATTTAGTTAATCTTTTAAAATTTGCTTTTTAAAGTATACTTTCTTAGATGCAGACACTATAGTTAGATTTGCTTGCTCTCTATCTTGAACTTATTTTTGCTGAGGGTTTTTTTTTTTCTGTTCTTGAAAGAATAAGATAATCTAACTCTACCTGCCTATTAATGAGGGTTTTCAGGTACAGCAGTTATAAGCAGCACACCTGTTGAGAAACTGTTTGCACCTAAGGAAAAGTGAAGTGGACAACCCTGCCTGAGAGAGTACAAGCAATTTTGGATGGACAAAAAGATATGAATAAAACAAGAAGCAATATAACCTGATAGACCCATGGGTCAAAATATACTAAGACAAATTTTAAATCACTATTATAAATTACTCTGGAAAATATTCTACAAAAATCAATACTTTCAATCTCACATAAAGACATCTCACTGAAACAGGAAATGCCCAGGTATTACAAGAACAACTGAATCATTCTTTATAGGCTAACGTGAATGAGGATGTCCTAGAAAGCAGTCTTCAAATCCTATTTTTCACAATGTCAAATCCATTTTGCAAAATTTAAAAAGTTCTAGAAGCAGTCAAACATTAGAGCAAGGATTGTTCAGGATACCATTACTTTTACATAAAAAAAGATGTTGGTTCTTGCCTACAGATGCAAGAAATAGAAACAAGATATTAAAGTTCTGATATTAATCAGTCTTACCCAATTAATCATAATTATTCCTGATTTTTAAATATTCTTGTCACTTATTGATTTGATCTCAGCAAAAGGAGAGGACTAGAGTAGGAATCAGGGATTCGAAAGTCTAGTTTCACTATCTAGCTGTGTTCCCATGGGTAAGTCCTTTCATCTTTTTGAGTTTCAGTTTCTCTATTTATAAAATTAAGAGGTTGAATAAAATTATTCCAGTTTTGGTTTTGTGACTAAAATTAGTTATAGAAAAATAAAATATAAAACATGGTCTGGAAATAAAAACAAGGTAAAAATTTGACAAAATTTAAGGGATGGAGGAGATTTTACTTAAAAGACAGAAAACAACATTCCATTTATATATTGCCACGTCATTGTCTGTAGATAAGATTGGTGTCAAAGATATGAAAAGAAGAATGGTAAAACTTTAAGCAAGAAGAACAAATAAATTGCTGATGGAATGTCATCTCTACCTGATTGGTAGAGGCTGTCTACAGCAGGATATAGAGGGTCTAAGGCCAAGTCTGAGTTCAGTGGGAAAGAATGCTGTGATTTATTAGTAATGTCCATCGTGGACTCAGGAAGAGTATTAGCACATGCAAGATAGTTGCTACATAAATTGTAAAATGATATTTTAACCAAGTGTGTGAAGAAATGCCTAAAGACTTTAGGACAGTCTCTGTTCTCAAATAACACAACAGCATATAATCTGTCACATGAATTACAGTAAAATATAACTTTAAAAAGTAAGTAACTCCTTTCAGGCCCTTAACTGTCCTACAAATACAAGAGTAAAGCAGAAAAGCTGGCTGCAGCTACATGTCCCCCCCACTGCTATTCATCTTTTCTGTAGTAGTAAGAGCTCTGGAAGTTTATCTGGGCACATGGCTGCCCAGAATAAGTGGTCTATTTCTCAGCCTCTCTTGCAGATAGATGGGACTATTTGGCTAAGTGCTGACCAATGAGATTTCAGCAGAGGTGATGTGACCAACTTCCGGGTTGTGCCCTTATCCCCTTCCTGCCGGTTCTGAGGCAGACTGGGTGATGGTGAGCCATGAAGGGGATGAAGATGAGGTGACACCTCAAATCACTATATCAACTATACACTTCTTGGGGAAAGTTATGTATGACAGAAATAATCCTCTACCTTGCTTGAGCCACTGTAATTTCAGGTCTCTCTTAGAGCAACGAAACCCATAACCTAATAAAATAGTTACTTTGGGATATAAGAATGTGCACAAGAAATGGGTTTCATTGTGGCAAATGTGATTCAGGAGAAAGTCATTTCCATTATGTGGGTATTTCCAAAAAGTATCTAAGAAGGTGAAGGTAGCAGTGCAGCTACCCAACAGACTCTTACACTGGGGTTACATGGGTCAAATCCAGCCAAGCACCTGTTTGTAAATAAAGTTTTATTGGAACACAGCCATGTTCATTTGCATATCGCCTAAGGCTGCACTCTGAGCTACAATAGCAGTTGAGTCGTTCTGAGAGACACCATACGGTCCACGAAGCGTAAAATACTTACTATCCGGACCTTTACAGAAAAAGTTTGCCGGCCCCTGTCTTGAAAGATGGCAGCCTTTGCACCCACTAGAACTCTAAGTGAACGGATTTCAGATATCACTTTTTCTTATTTCCATATGGCAGTTTGTCACATCTATGTATTAATATTCAACATCCTACTTTCAGTTTATCCAAATACAGTATTTTCTGTATTAAAGAACTATTTAAAACTTTTTATTGATAATTTGTCCTCATTTCTCTCCCTAGTAATTGTATTTGAGTGCCACTTAACCCCAGGGCCGTTTTTCACAAAAAAATGTTATCTCTTCGCAAGAATTCGTGCATCACAAAGGTGAGTAGAGAAAACCAGTGGAATAAGGCACAATCTCCTGGTTGTTAGCTGCACTCACTCCCAAATTCGTGACTGATTCCCACATTCTGGTCTCACAACCAGTGACATTCAAGTTCACTCCCTGACCGCAAAGTCACTTAGAAGCAGTGTCTTTCTTTCACTGTTAAAGCAAATGTATCTAAAATACTTAAAAGAAAGCAAGACTGCTTACATTAAATCAAAAATGGTGTGGGTCCATTTTAGCAGAAGTTTTAGGAGATGAGCCAGTGTGAGTCCTCAAAGGTGAATTTGACCTAAACAGAATTTCAGATGGAAAGAAAAAGTGATGGAAAGAAGAAGTGAAGAATATGCTGCATTTATCTCAATAGCAGTCGAATAATCAAAAGGAAAAGCAAATGATTGCATTTCTAAATGCAAATTAAAAACCACTCCTGTCAAAGCAGGCATCCAACCAACAGTGAAAAGTTTGTAATGTTGGCTCTAAAAATGCTGGGCTCTTGAATTCATTCTTTCAATATATTTTTAACAAGAAAAATTAAGAGAAGAATCTTAGGCCATTAAGAAATAATGAAGACTTTGTAAAAAAAAAAAAAATAGCTATAGATAAAAATTAAGAAAGACAGACAACTCAATTGGTGTATGTGCATAAATCCACTTACGAAAAGTAAGTTGTGGCCGTATTTTTTAAATGTATTTTTAAATTAAATTCATTTTATACATCCATCATCTATAACATACCTGTCTTAGTACCTGTGAGATTTCAGAATCTAATTTTTAAAAATTTATGTTAAGAAAACCCAACCTTGTGGAAAATATTAAATGTTTTAAAATTATAGGTATGAATATATTTAGAACATGTACTAATTTTATTACTCTTATTATGTCCTAGAGCTGTGCTGTCTAATGTGGTAGCCACTAACCACATGTGGTTTCAAGTGTTATTGAGCACTTGAAATGTGGCTAGCTCAAATTCAGATGGTATAAAATACACACTGAATATTGAAGACGTACAATAAAAAATAATGTAAAATATCTACATTTTTAACATTTTATTTACATATTGAAATGATAATATTCTAGATACACTGGACTAAATAAAATATACTATTAAAATTAATGTATTCTTCTTTAGCTTTTTAAATGTAGCTACTAGAAGATGTTAAATTATATATGAGGTTTGCGTTGTATCTCTATGAGTCTTGAGTATCTCAGAGTACTTTCTTCCTCAGAGACAATTATCAGCTTTGGGTTTCTGAGAAACCTACCACCTTAACACTAGCAATCAGTAAGTGTAAATTGTGTACTGGATATTTCAATGAGATTAAAGCATCATTTTGCATAAACCCAAAATATGGATTTTACAGTAAATAATTTAATATGAAATACATAAATAAAATGTCCAAATTCTATTGTTCTCCTTGTTTTTTTCATTTTAATTTCATTGATTCCAAAAAGAAGACTCTATATGTATACATAGCAAGATGTGGTATTATAGTTACAAGTTGGGAGGGAAATAGATGACTAAAAAATAGCAGAATCAACAAGGGAATGATGCCCAGGTAAGATACAATAACTAAACTTGGGATGAAATTTGACCAAAATAACCTCTTTTAAAGATCAAAAATTTAGCACCTTACATTCTTCATTTTTCTAGTGTTGCACTTTCACATTCAGTCTAGGATACTAGCTTGGTATAGATGGAAAAAAGCCTTCTATAGAAAAACATATCACTTCCTAAGATTCTTCATTGATATGCCCTCAACAGATAATCAAGATAATATTATTTAGGATGTGAATTCTAAAACACCATATTACAAAGTACTTTTTTACTGTAACAGTTCTAAAAGGCTGACTTAATTTCCTGACCATCTAATTTTATCTTAATGAACTATTTTATTCGATGAATCACTGTTCTTGTAAGGTCTTCTGCATAACAGAACAGAATGTGACAGCTAACAACATGTGCGACTGACAGTACCCACTGCCCCCAGCCCTGTTGTTTTGAATGATTTACTCAGGATAGAGATGCTTGACCCTGCAGAAACACAGTCCTTTGGATTTTCTTCTAAGGCCCACTTGAAAGCTATCTCCCACTGCTCTTTCGATGTCAAGCCTTGCCAAGAATAAAAGTGCTGTGTCACTCACTTCATCAGTTCTTTGCCCCTAAACAGATGAAAAGTCCTTGTTTTCCCTTCTAAGATGTCAGGGAATGAAAAGAGAGAAAAGTAATTTCAGCGCCCACAAGTAGAAATACCTGTGTGATCATTTCCGAACAACACCACTTGCTACTGAGGTCAACAGGAGAACATGAGATCTGATTCTTCTGTTTTTAATTCACAGGTAAATTAAAATACTTCACATGTCCCCCCTCCCTCCAAAAAATCCATACTTTATTTTTTTAATTTAATGAGAGAACAAAGGCAAAAAGAAGCTATGTTAAATGTTCAGAACATGCATGTTCATTAATAGGGATCACGATCATGGGAATAACAACAACCTTGCCTCCTGCCTCTGACTTAACCAACCTGCAGCAGAACCTCCCTGCTATGCTTAACGTACAATTGCATAGGGGCTTTTCATATTTGCACGTTCGGAGGTGAGAAGGGTTTGTGCAGGGGCCCTGGGGAAAAATAAAGTTGGAAAAGACACCCAAAACTAATAGAGAGGACAAGATGGCCTATATCCCAATCAGCCTCTGGGACTAGGTCTAACCTTCTTCAGAAAGGGATGGAAATGCCATTTTGATAAGGAAACTTAATGAGACTCTGCATGTTATAAACGTGAGAGTCTAAGGGACAGAATATGGCTCCTCCAGAATACAGAGGTATGACTACGCGCTAAGACGTGGTGAAGCCAGCCAGGGGCGGCTGGTGTGGTGCTGGGTCCTATATCAGTGGTAGCTGAGGAAGTGAGCAAACATATGAAAAGTACCACATTTACCTATTTCCTCTATCTGTATCATGGTCTTGTCTTCAATTTCTTCCTCATTTTCCTGCCATCACAGTCTTAAGAACTGCAATGTCAACATAATGCCTTTTTTAAAGCTGTTCATAAAAGCACTTTTGGTGAGTGTGATGGGTGGGCATCACTGTTTTTGTCACAAACTCTGTGCAGCAGTGCAAGCTATAGGATAAGGATAGACACCAGCCACCCCAGCACACCAAAGTTTTCACAATGGGTGCCAGGTGCAGCCACTGTAGTCGGCTGCCTCCCTCAGCTGAACTGCTGGGGTAGCTAGAAAGGGAGAAGATGAGAAGTCTCAATCAAGGGCAAAAGTGAGACAAAGCGTAGGAGACTTTGAGGAGGGGCTGAGGTCGCCAGCATATTCTTGTGGCCTCCTCATTCATACGCAGAGCCTGGAGAGGTCTACGTTCATTCAGATCACATGCTACTTTTCTCCCAGAGAATGAGACAGGAGTCAACAGAGCATGAAGTCAGAATCCCCAATCCCAGGAGTGATGTTATTACTGCATATTTGGAACAAGAAGGACAGAGAATAAAACTGGTCCCAAATCTTAGATTGGAATTTTTTATTTGCATATTTGTTTCAATATTTATCTCCTATTACTCAGTAGATGTGCTCACGAACATAATAGTAATATTTTGAAAATTGAATTATATTTTAAATTCTCCAGGAAATATCATATTGAAAGAAATCTGCGAATAAAACCCCTTGTTAAAACATCACCCACTAAATGCATCTATTTTTTACTTATTTATTTATTTATTTGGTTACACTGGGTCTTAGTTGCAGCAGGCAGGCTCCTTAGTTGTGGCTCACCAGCTCCTTACTTGTGGCATGCAAACTCTTGGTTGCGGCATGCATGTGGGATCTAGTTCCCCAACCAGGGATCTAACCAGGGCCCCCTGCATTGGGAGCACAGAGTCTTAACCACTGCACCACCAGGGAAGTCACAATGCCTCTATTTTGTACAATTGGATTTTTACATCCTGTTTTCTTAAAAAGAAATATAATTTCTATTAAATTCATTTTCTTTTTATTGGACACTTAATATGTGCCATGCTTTGAGCTCGGTCCTAGGAATTCCAGGATGAATAAAACACAGTCCTTGTCCTCAAAGAGGTTATGGATTGTCAGAGAAGATAGTTATGATGCCATGTGGGAAAAACTCAGCACTAAGAAAGAAGTGATTAATTCAGCAATGGCGGGGAAAAGTCTGGAAAACTTTATGACTTTGAAGCTGAATATTAAAGGATGATTAAAATTATGTCAAGTAATTAAGGGAGGGAGTGATAATCGAAACATAAAAAGAACATGCACCTGGGGGGAAATGGATGAAGTATACACAAGACCTCTCCATGTCATTTACACAACTTCCTGTGAATTTACAATTATTTCAAAAATTTTTAAATGTTTAATATGCTAATACTCATATGAATGGATATGCATGGTATTTAGGAAAGATTGCAAGTAATACTGGGGGAGGAATTGAGATGGGAAGATGCTGGACAGGAAGTCAGAAATCAGCTTGTTTTGTAGAAAAATAAAGCTGGCAGCAAGTGGAAGAGTCTTTTGGAACAGTGGAAATGGAGAGAAGATAAAAGACTTAAGAGGTGTTTTTGAGGCAAAAGCAAAATTCTTTGGTGATTCTGGTAAAGAGAGGGAAGTGGTAAAGAGAACTTTAAGACTGAGGTGGAAATTCATGCCAACAATCATTATAGAATAACCAAGGAAGTGTTTATAGAGAAAGATGATGAGTTCAATTTGGAACTACTGAAATTGAGTCTCAACACCCATGTACAACATGGAATTGAAATTCAAGAACAAACTCTTATAATGTGTATTTCCTATATTATTTGAGAATATTCAATTCTGTTATAGAAGACAAGAAAAAAAAATAGGATGGACTGAATTCATAAGAAGTGTTAAACATAGTTCAGATAACAAGAAATAGGCAAAACTCATAAGATATGTTATGTGTACATAATGAGTAAGCAAGTAACTTGTGAGAGATAGGTAGAACTCATGTGATATGTTAATATAGATGGTAAGTTAGCAACCTGTAAGACATGCTAACAACTGATTAATAGAATAAAAAGCATGATAGAATAAACAAGATTGTTTTTTGGAGGTAGAAAGGAATGAAAAGACCATATCACGCCATCTCTAGGGTGAATACTATGTCACCCTCAAATTCAATCACCCATTGGTGACATCCAATATGGTCTCATTCTGGCCCCATCTGTACCCAAGAGGACCCAGGTACTCTACACCCATTTGTACTCTACACATAAGACCCATGGCTATTTAGCAGGCTAACTGACAATTCACAGTGATGTCCAAATGTCCTTGGCCCTGAGTATCTCCAATAGAACAAGTATATATCATTGGCCCAGGACTCCTATCTGTGAACTCTGCCTCAAACTCTGGTCCTCATAACCACACCATTAGCAGGGAGAACAACAGTGGCAAAGAGACACAAGAGAGGAAAAGTAAGGATACGTGAGCCTTGTGAACCCCAGGTCTTAGGTACTGTGGTCCTTCTATCTGCTCATACCCTAATCCAGGAATGTTTATTTACCCCGACTCTTTACCCTTCACTATTGTTGTATGTTTTAAGTTGATTTAATAAACTGCGTGGTCTGTGAGCTTTTCTGCTCTGTGACTTCTAAGATAGCATGCTTCATAATGTACTTGGAACATTCAAGATAATTCCCCATATGACAGGTCTGAACTAGAGGACTGCAATCATTGAGGTGGTTGAAATAATCCAACTAGACCCCCATTGCCTTGGTGTGACAGAGGTTTTTGATGTATGCAAGCTTTCAATACATGTAAAACCCCACAAGACAAAATCAAGGCTCCACCTTTGAAAAAAAAGACATTACTTCTTTTTGTCTACTTCCGAAACTTTAATGTAAGCCCTTTGAGGGCAAAAATCATGCTCTATTTTTCTTTGTATCTCCACACCTAGCCTATTACCAGTAACAGTGCAGATATTTAATGTGTTTTTGCTGAATTGAAGAATAAGTTACAGTGCATTTTCATAACTTGAACATTTACTTACTGATATTTATATGTTGACTCTGACAAAGCTCATCAGTACAACCGATAAGCAATTTTATTAAAAATTGTGTGGATTAGATCATTTATCCACACAGAGACTGTCATGGGAAAACACTGAATTCTTCCTGGGCAGGACTGACAGAATGAAAATGACTTCAATGACACAGTGGTTCAAGACTCCTGGACCAATGAACCTCAACATGGTTTTCAAGAGATTATGACAAAGATCCCAAATCCTCTATTCATTGTCAAAGTAAGTTAGCAAACAGAATTTGAGACTGTGGGAATGTGGAAAAGTAAACACATGTCATATAGATTTATTTGCTGAGGCACAGTAGAGCAGAGGAGTGATGCAAATGTCAGGACAAGCCAAACCTCAACACATGAAAAAATAAGGAAGAGAGAGAAAAAAATGAAAGTCTTTTTGTTTATTTATCTGGGGTGATGGTTAAATTGAAGACACGTTACATAAATTATGGTTCATTCATATAAGAGAATATTTTGTAGCTGTTTAAAAAGAGATAAACAATTTATGAGCCAATATGGAACAATCTATCAGATATATGGTTAAGCAAAAGAATCAAGGTGAGGGGCAGTTTGTATAACATGTTAATATTTTGTGTTTAAAAAAAAAAAGATGTGGACAGACACTGGTATATGTATAAAATTTTGTGGAAGGATACACAGCACATTGATTAGAGTGGTTGATTCTAGGAAGGGGAACTGGGAATCATGAGATGTAGCACAAAGCAGACTTGTTTTTTGTTTTTCTGCATTTTTACATTTTTATAATTTTACATGTACTACATTTTCAAAAAAATAAAAATGGAGTAAAATGATTAAAAATAAATGTTCTTAATTTAATGTCAGATGTTTTTTAAAAATGCTTTTCCATCAAAAATACCTGGAGGGTATTGTGCTTAGTGAAATAAGTAAAACAGAGAAAGACAAATAGTCTATGTTATCACTTATATGAGGAATCTAAAAAAATAAAACAAATGAATATAACAAAACAGAAACAGACTCACAGAGAGAACAAGCTAGCGGTAGGGAATTAAGAGGTATAAACTACTGTGTAAATATAAATAAGCTACAAGGATAAATTGCACAGCACAGGGACTATACCTCACATTTTATAATAGCTATAAGTGGAATACAATCTTTAAAAATGTTGAATCACTACGTTGTACACCTGAAACTAATATAATATTGTAAATCAACTATACTGCAATTAAATAAATAAATAAAGCCTTAAAAATATGTGAAACTCAATACAGTAAGCAAATATATTTCTACCCATATTTATATCTACAGTGTACAGTGTTCCACTGTGCAGTGGAAGGTTTTTCATTTAGGATTTGCTAAACCTCCCAAAACAGGATAAAAGACTGTAATTTCTAATTATGTTGTACATAAGGTTATACATTTAGAGTACTTTTCTTTCAAGTTAATATGTCACAAGAAGCTATTAACTCACTAAGCCCTATTCAACTCTTGAGGTTCCAGTTTAATTGATTTCACAAATTTCACAGATTTTAATTTATGAATTTAATTCTTTAAAATTAATTTAATTCTTTAGAAAACATTTCTTCACAGTAGGAGGTAGATAGCCCCATTAAGTCCAAACTGTGAATCTGACTCTTCAGAAGCAAGATAGAGAAAAAAATAAAAGATATACACCTTGGTTTCTCCTCTATAAAATGGGAATAATAAGAGTAACTAGCCTGAAAATACCTATAAAGCCCACAATAAATGGTAGTTGTGACTAACACATTTTAAGGTCAAATGAAGATATGCTGGTTCTGTATAAATATTTATGTCCAGAAAATGTAAGTTTATTGTCTTGTTTAAGTAAAACAGTAAATGTCTAATGATGGTTGGTGATGGGTACTATCCTTGTATCACAGCTTGGCAAATGTCCCTCCGAAATATCTATGATTACCTGTTTGAATTGGAAATGGCTCATCTCCTAGTGTATTCACAATTAACTATCTCCAATGGCTTTGGTAAACAAAATAACCAAATTATTGTTCAAATTACTTACATAGTTGTAAGATGTACTTCATTTAAAATGGCTTTTTAAAATGTAGGTTTGTTAAAAAAAAGAAAAAATTATATTTACCTTTGAGTGATGAAGAACTGGAATTGGGATTATAAAGATAATAAGAATCTACATTTGGGAGAGGAAAAATTAAATCCATCTTCCTAAGGACTGATATAAAACTAATTTTAAAACAGTTCATCCTGATGTGGTTAGATGGACCAGGTAATCACCTGCAGTTCATTTTTTATTGCCTTTGTAAACACAGGGGGGACATCATTTATTTGGAGCTTTAGTGAAGAATCATGTTGGTGTCTTAAACATTCTAAAAAGGTCTATATTCAAATGACTAGCCCTTGAAAATAAAGACAAACCAACAGATGGCCAAGAGGCACATGAAAAGATGCTCAACATCACTAATTATTAGAGAAATTCAAATCAAAACTACAATGAGGTATCACCTCACACCAGTCAGAATGGCCATTACCAAAAAATCTACAAACAACAAATGCTGGAGAGGGTGTGGAGAAAAGGGAACCCTCTTGCACTGCTGGTCGGAAAGTAAATTGATACAGCCACTATGGAGAACAGTATGGAGGTTCCTTAAAAAACTAAAAATAGAATTACCATATGACTCAGCAATCCCACCACTGGGCATATACCTAGAGAAAAACATAATTCAAAAAGACACATGCACCCCAATGTTCATTGCAGCACTATTTACAATAGCCAGGTCATGGAAGCAACCTAAAAGCCCATCGACAGATGAATGGATAAAGAAGATGTGGTACATATATACAATGGAATATTACTTAGCCATAAAAAGAATGAAACTGGTCATTTGTAGAGATGTGGATGGACCTAGAGACTGTCATACAGAGTGAAGTAAGTCAGAAAGAGAAAAACAAATATCATATAATAACGCATATATGTGGAATCTAGAAAAATGGTGTAGATAAACCAGTTTGCAAGGCAGAAACAGAGACACAGATGTAGAGAACAAATGTATGGACACCAAGGGGGGAAAGTGGGGGGATGGGGTGGGATGATTCAAGAGATTGGGATTGACACATATACACTAATATGTATAAAATAGATAACTAATAAGAACCTGCTGTATAAAAAATAAATAAATAAAACTTAAAAAAAAAAAAAAAGACACCTTGAGGAGCCTGGGTGAAGGACCACACTTGGCAGGAGACCTTTATTCCATGACTCAGGGGAAGAATCAGGATAATTTTCAAATGCAATTATTTCTGATGCCTAGCTTATTTTTAGTTGCCTGAAATCCACAGGTGGAGCCAGCCAACAGTGACATCCATTCCGGTTAACAATGAAATAGTATCAAAAACACATGCTTTAAAAAAAAAGAAACACACACACAACAACAACAACAACAACAACAACAACAAAAAAAAAACCAGAAATCTCATCAAGTCTTCTGGAGTCTAAAAGGAATAAGAGAACAGGTATGTTTGGAATGAGGAAAATTATATACAACCATTCTTATTTCAAATATACTCCCCCAAATGGTTATGTTTTATTCCATCTATTTACTCAATCATTCATTTAATTAATGTTTATCATAGAAGGTGTATATTTAACATGATACAAGCATTGTTCCAAGCTGGGGATAGAATAATAAACAAATAGTTAAGGCTGCAAAAGAAGGAGAGAAGGCAGGCCACCATTTTCAGTGAGAGAACGAGATTCAAGACACCAGCTCACAGAGCATAGGGAATTTCACCCCATCTCACTAAGCAGCTTAGTCACGCCTTGCTGTGAGGAGAGTGACAGTTCAAGTTTAAGCTACTTAAACTTGAGAAGGTGGATGTGTTGGTGAAAGTCCCTATTTTACAAACTGAACATAAGGAGAGGAAGAAAAGTGTTTCCCCTCATGAGCCCTAATTCCAATTACTATGGGTTGCTCATGGCGCACATCAATCTCCCACAAACCTGCAGCGCATTCCCTAAAACATGCCAGGCACTTTCACACCTTAGAGTCTACATTCTGTTCCCTCTCCCTGAATTCATTCCCCTCATTCCCATCCATCTTATCTTCCCCAACTGTTGAAATCCTATGCATCTTTGAGGTCATCTAGAATATTCTCTCCTTTTAGAATCTTTCCCAAACTCTCCATCCCCCCAGGAAAGTAAATTCCTAGCACTATTAGTTGTTTTGTGACCCTGGGTAACTGAGGCTCATTTTCCTCATCTATAAAGCAGGAATAATACTACTTAATTCCTCAGGGCTAGAGTGAGGATTAAACCATATTACATGGTTGATAACTGATGTTTAATAAATGTTATTTTCCTTCTCCACTCTAAGACTGAAACTGAATTAATTTCCTGTCTCTTTGTTAAATAATCCTGAGACCAAGCATATTTTCCTTTGCCTGTGTTTCCTTTCCCTGTGTTTTTGTTTGCCTTTGAGACAAGCAAAAATAACTTAGCTGTTTGCTCCAGGAAATATTTGTGCCTGTAAGATACCACTGCAAGCCAACTAAAGTAGTTTACATAACAAGACAGAGTTTGCTCATCAAGACTCATTCAATACTCTCACTTCACTGTGTGCTTACTAACCTGAAACTACTATGTCAAAAACTCTGCACACTGGGAGTTTGTTTAATAAACTTAACTTTGCTTAGTCAACAGATCTTTTCAGAGAATTGACCATTGACACTTCTTTGCCTTAATTGTGATTCAACTGCACTTTGCTTAAACTTCTACTATAGCACTATGCTATAACTTTGTTGTTGGTTAACTGCCTGATTATCTGCCTTCCTTTATAAAATGGTAAGCTTCAAGAAAGTAAGGTCGTGTCTTTTCATCTTTGTAATTCTAGTGCTCATCATAGCAGTTTGCCAAAAGTTGAGCTGGAAAAAAAAAAAAAAGAAAACACACTTTTCCTTGAATGAATGGATGAATGAATGAACAGCTATCCTTGAGGTCACAAATCCACTTTGAATCCACTAACCTAGTGGTTTCGCTCCAGGCTTCAATCTGGCTTCTGGTCAGGCTCAGCCAATGGGAAGCACCAGCAAGGGATCAGAGCGTGGTAGGAGAACAGGGACCAGGTGCTTACTTCCCCAGCTCCCTGCCTGCCAGGCCATAGTTGGCAGGGGCTGCTCTATCGTGGGTTCCTCTACTAAAGCCACAGCTCCCCAGGGACTTTTCCGGAGAACAGGGACCAGGTGCTTACTTCCCCAGCTCCCTGCCTGCCAGGCCATAGTTGGCAGGGGCTGCTCTATCGTGGGTTCCTCTACTAAAGCCACAGCTCCCCAGGGACTTTTCCTACAGCTGTATCTCTCTCCAGGTTCTAACAGTCACTCCCTTCCCTTTGCCCCACAGGCCTTGAAGCGGTAAATGCCCCTCCTATTGCTTGCCTTCACCATCTTTCAATGGTTTCCTAACCCTGCTTATACCCTGGTAATGAGTCCCTCATTAAACCTCCCTCAATTATCCTATTTGGGTGTGCTGTCAGTATCACAAGGAATCCTGACTGATGCATCTTCTAGGGATAGGTCCCACGTAGAAAGAGGTACCACCATCGAGCTGGTACCTCTCGTGACATAAGGAGTAGCAAGTCTGAGTCTAACTAGGTAGCAATGCCAGGACCCCTTAGAAGGGAGATTCATGCCTCTGAAAAAGCTGTTTTCATTTATATCTTCTGGGAACCAACCTGGCCCCTAACCACTGAAACCAAAGGGTGCATTTTAAAGTTGTTTCTCAGGACAAGAAAAAAAAAAAAAAAGCTTCTCTTCTGAGCCTTAGTGAAGTGGTTTTAGGGCAGTAAAGGCCATTATACTTTAGCAAAAACAACTGCATCAAGCTATAACATTTGTGCTGAGTGGTGAAAAACATTCCAGTAGCCTCTATAGCATATCTGAATTACAAAGAGAAAAAGCTAAGAAATAAGATGTTTAGTTTCCTCCCCTCAATTCAGAAATTACTGAAATTTGTAACCATATGAGGAGAAAATCAACAGAATAAGCAAATTTCTCTCACAGGCAGAAAGAGCCTAAGATTTACTCTGATTTTTAATTTAATTTGATATGTATTGTAGTACTTGTTAAGGCCCTTCTGTAAACTAATATTCAGGAAAAGGGAAGGTATTTGAAATTGGAAAGAACATCGTATGTGGTATATGGAACTACAAGTCCAGGTATAAATCTTTTCAGTGCTGTCGGGCCTAGAAAGGGGAAAATTACATAATGGAATATGCAAGAGGAGGGCTGAAGGTCCTCACACAGATGCAAGTTGATTAAAATTAGCACTTCATGAAATTGCTTTCTTTTTTTTCTATTAGATGAAAAGTGATTCTAAGTGGGACACAGCTATAAAAGTAAAAAGTCCTCATTTTTCAATCTACACTAAAGGTTCTTTCCATGTGTGACCTTATTTGGTGCTTTAACCTAAGATTATAATATGCGAAGAACTTTAAACATGTTTTTCCTTTTGCTAGTTTTGGTTCTTATGAAAAACTGCCAAGATTATCTGAGGGCAGAATAACTAGCATAGTAGAGAATTCAAACCCCAAGCTTACGACTTACCAAATCCACAGAGCTTTGGACAAACTACTTAATTTTCTGAGTCACAGATTTGTCTCTAAGGTTTTGTCCTAAAGTTGCTGAGAGGATTAGGTAAGAGCACACCTATGTAGCACCTTTTACAGTGTCTGCCACTGTGCACATGGCAACTCAGTAGCAGTCACTGTCATGATCGGTGTCCGTGAGTGACATTAGATTCAGTGGCAGTGCTGTTATTCAACTCTGCAAACTTTGGTTGTACACTGATGAGACACTAGGTGCCCGCAGGAGTTTCCAATTGTGTAAGTACACAAATAACTTGAGTCAATTTGATTTGAAAACAGTAGAGGTTACGGTCAAGCAGGAATTTTAATTGAAATTGAAATTCCCCTTGGATTGCTGATTCAGATCTATCACTACCATAATACTGCAGAGCCTGTGACCTGGTACTGCTGAAAAAATCATCCTGAAAGATGTAAAGGGCCTGTTTTAAGACTACTTTGTTCCATTAGTATTTCCACGATAATATACACTTCTGAGTACCTTCTTCATATTAAGCTAATTGGTGCACCATCCTACCAACTTTGCCAATTACCCCCGAGTACCTTCTATCACGTGCTTAGGTTGTTTCTATTTAAGCCGTCTCTGTTCTGCTGACTCACCATCATCAGAAGTACATGCTGCCTATCACTGACATTTCTTAGAGACACACAAATTGGACTGAAGCACTGGCAATTAATATTTCTACTCTTCTCTGCATGATACATATACAATATTAAAGTGGTACTTTTCTTGCGTAGAAATGAAATTAAATTATGGAAAAAAAGCAGGATTTTTGAGACCAAAATCAATGACAGGTGCACTTTCCAGATAGGCTTGTAAAGGAGAGAAAAGAATAAGGCATAATGTAGTACTTTTTAAAAATCACCCTTTTTTTCTCTCCCAAAAGAGCTTAAGGCAGGAGGTAGAATAGGATCTATGACATTATATCATTGCAAAAATCCTTAAAAGAATATAATGATTATTTTATCACTTAAATGTTTTTGTCATTTAAAATTAACCAAATATAATTTATGATTGAAAAATCACGGTACTAGGAGCCCCAAATTTATCAGCCTCTGTAAAGCCCAAACCTTAGCAAACCTCTTTAGAACCATACAATAGTTATTATGCATGGTTATTGCATGGTATGTAGCCACACAATGGTTATCATGGCAATATAATACCAAAGTTCCTAAATGGCATCTAAGCCCATACCTGACTGTTAGAAGTTTCCCTCTTCACACCCTTCTCTCCTAAGGAGCACAATACGGACTCCATCCTCTCCCTGTGCCCCACCTTGGCACCGTTCCTCCTCACCTCCTTCAGATCTTTACTCAGGCATCACTTCCATGAGTGTTTCCTTGGTCGCCTTTCCTAAAAATGCTAACACTCCCCATTCCCCCTTCCTGCTTGATTCTTCTTAGCACTTTCATCATTCAACACACTATCACACATCTCAACAGCCCCTGTCTCCATCCAATACGTAAACACCTCTTGCTTATCATCTACCTCCTCCTACTAGAATGTAAGGGTCATCAGAGATTTTTATGTTTTGTTCATTGCTATACTTCCAGGCCTAGTGCAGTGCCTGGTACATAATAAATGTCAAATATTTTTGTTGAATGAGTGAAAGAGACCTTCTCTTCCTGAATGTGGAAATCTACACTTCCTTGTAAGTTCCCTGGGGCCAATTACAAGAGAATATTGTACTCAGAAAATTAACAAAAAATTAAGGAAAAAGGAAGGCTGCTCGTCCTGATTCAATGTCATATTGAATCATTGTCTGATAGACCCGTGCAGGTATTATTTAATTCTTCACGGGACTGTATCTTTGTCATACCATTTACTGTTGATTAGGGTTCAGATGCTGTGAAGTTACAGTGTAATTGTCAGATATTTGTCTGATAGAGATTAAACGATTTCTGTGAAGAAGAAAAAGTAACCCCAAAGGTTATACTTTAATTGCACTTTTGGACATAAAGCAACTTTGTATCTACCTGGCAATCTTTTTTTTTCATTGTCTTTCAATGCACTGTACCTTAAATGAATTTTGAACCAGCTTTACCACTTCGCTGGTTCCCTCATCAATGAGTTAAATAAATCTTTAACATGTGTTTATGTTTATTCCATATTTGTATGAGTCATACTTTAACATTTTAAAGGTAATATTTTGGCAGTTTGGGGGGGCCGTACCACCAAGAGCCTCAAATGCACGATGGATATCAGGTGAAAAGCAGAAAATCTGGTTTGTTTGTATATTTGTTTCTTTTTCGGGTTGTTTGCAAGCTCAAGTCAGTTTTTTAAAGTGCCCACTGTAAAGGGGAATAACTCTTTACAATCTGGGCCACTTGCTTTTTGTGATTTTGAGTTTACTTCTGACCTATGGCTGATGTTATAGAACTGAATAGTCAAGCTATTTGTCCAGCTGTTTGTCATTGAAAATACCTTTTCCTCTTGTTGCCAGAGATTGAAATACATAACTACACTGGGCAAGTATTAATAAAATAGATATAAAGCCTCATAAAGGAGCTCTGTTTTCATTGTGTTGTAAATAATGATAAGCCCTTACATAAGTCTAATATTACCAGAATTCCTGGAAAGTAAACTAAACTTCTAGTACTTTAAATATGCTACCACCCATACCCCAAATCCACAAACCAACCACTAGCTAGCATAAAGACTGCTAGCTCAGAAGCATTTTTATATAAAAACCCAACTTTATGTAATCAAAGTAAATCTTTGGACATATTAGACTTGTTTGATCACTTTGGTTTAAAAGCAGCTATATGTCTTCTCCCTGAATTTATCTATGTAGAGTATAATACAAGAAAACATTTCACAATAGATCTCTTTTTTTCTCATGAGTAAACAATTTCATCTGAATTCCTCAAAACTCATATATGGGTTTACTGATCAGACAAGCCAACATATTTCATAAAAATTTGGGGTTATGAAAAACATAAAATTATTATTGAATAGTGATTGTGTTCTATAGTACATCAGCTTATACATAATTTTCAAGATCTTAAGATAATATTAAGTTGAGCTAATAAAAAATCTTTGGATACTTGGATAATTTTCTTAAATTTTATTGAAGTATAGTAGATTTACAATGTTGTATTAATTTCTGCTGTACAGCAAAGTGATTCAGTTATAAATAGATAATTTCTAATAAGATAAAATACTGTAACATTGGTCTGAAAACATAGTTTATATATATATATATATTATATGAAAAACCCTGCTTAATATAACCTCAAGATAAAGCCACACTGCGACATAAGAAGCAAAGATTATAAATATATATATATATATATCTCATCTCAAGTTTGAGACATATATATGTATATTTACATATCTATATTTCATATATTATAATATGTTGCAATGTAGCTATACCTTGAGGTTATGTTAAGCATGGGGCTCTCAACAGAGGTACTGTTGGCATTTTGGACAAGATAATTCTTTGCTGTGCCGGACTATCCTGTGCATTGTAGAATATCCACATCCCTGGCCTCTATCCACTAGATGCCATTAGCACTAACCCTCCCCTCCAAGTCATAACAATCAAAAATGTCACCAAACATTAACAAATATCTCCTGGAGAAAAATATTAGAACTACCATGTTAATGAAGGTGTTTGTTTTTGCCATTTTAACAATGTGATAAAATGATCCACATGACTATTGGAAGTCATATTAGGTTTACTCTTCTTTCTAAAATGCTTAAATTTGAAAGATCAACTCCTCATCCCCCCACCTCGTTCTGTCTGTAAGTAGAAGTTAGCTCCTTCAGCTAAAAGGTGAAACTAATATGGGTGATTAAGAGACTGGTAGGAAAAGGGTGGCAGAGAAATATCACTGTGTATAAAAGTTAATGGAGTGTTTATTAAGAAAAAAGGAGAGGAATTTGTCCTAAAACTAAGCATATTATTCCAAAATGGGAATGCAGATAGTGAAGGTTCAAACTTGAATGGATATACAAAATTGAAGAAGAAATGCAGAAAATGATTTTGCTGCCTTGGTTTGTAATAAACACAAATAAGAAACCTAAAAATAAGCAAGGATACATGTTCAAAATTTGGCAAAGTTGGCTCAGTTTTGATGAAGTAATTCATGTTTTAAATAAAGAATTCTTTTAATCCTTTATGTCCCAATATTATGTTAATACAAAATTAGAATCTGGTCTTCTTTCCATTAAAATTGATCTTGGAGTATTTGGTCTGCTCTTAACAAGGAGCAGGAAAGGTTATTATTTATCATCTATGTAATCTTCTCTTGATATCAGAGATTCCACATCTCACTAAAATAATTTTCTGTGTTTTGGCTGATTTAGTAATGTTCTTTATTATTCAAAAAAAAATTCTCACTGAAAGAGCCAAAGTCATGATATTTAATATATTCCATTGTCACTTTGATTAAAAAGTAGTTCAGCTAAAACTATTCATGTACTCAAGCATCTACGATACTCTCTTAGTAAACGACCAAATTTCCCCAAACTTTCGATTTTTTTCTTTCAAGAGCAGATTCTAAAATTGGGGGAAAAAAATTCAAGGTGTCTTTTATACCTAAACTATATTTGGGGTTTTCCAGAGGGCTCCTGAAAATCACAAAGATTTGGGTTTCTTTGGGGTTTTTTTAACTTATGTGTCAATTTCCTATTGCCCCTATTAAAAATCACCACAAACTTAGCTTAAAACAACACAAATATATCCCCTTTCAGTTCCGGAGGTCAGAAGTCCAAAACAAGCTTGAATAGACTAAAATCAGGATGTTGGTAGGAATGGTTCCTGCTGGAGGTTCTGGGGGGAGAATACACTTCCTTACCTTTTTCAGCTTCTAGTGTCCACCCATATCCCTTGGCTTATGGCCCCTTGGTCCATCAGCAAAGCAAAACACTCCAACCTCTGCCTCTATCATCACACCATGCTCTCTCCTCTTTTATGTAACCCTTATGATTATATTGGGCTCACTCAGATAATTCAGAACAATCTTCCATCTCAAAATCCTTAATTTGTCTTTTAAGGTAACGTATTTTATGTCCTGGGGATTAGGACATGAAGAGCCCATTATCCAGCCCACCACACCTCATAAAAAGGAGTACCAGAAATAATTAGGTCATCTATTTGATGACCATGAGCATGTAGCCCCCAGACCTAGTGGAGCCTGAGGATTGATAATGTTAACTCTTGTGACACTGCCCTGTGACCTCACCATCAACCAATCAGAGAATTGTTCATGAGCTGATCACACACCCTGTGACTCGACTCCCTCATCTTTAAAAATGCTTTCCTGAAACCCTTTGGGGAGTTCAGGTCTTTTGAGCATGAGCCGCCCCCTTCACCATGTGTGGCCCTTGCAATAAACCTTTCTCCACTCCCAACTCTGACTTTTGGTTTGTTTGGCCTCACTGTGAATTGGGCACATGAACTTGGGTTCACAATACCCGGAAGGAAAACCCTTAATTGTCTGCCATATCTCCGCCCTAAGACACTTCCTTTTGTTCTCTGTGAGCTGTTTTATTTTTTAGGCTCTGAAGGCAAGGTTTTCAGTCAGGTGAAATCATCTTGGTTAGATCCCTTAAAGCCATCACAGAGACATATGCAAATATATGCAAATAGGGTACACGACGGAGTAATTAAAATAAAATCTAGTAGCCTTGAATAGACACCAAATAACAGTCCTAGGAGAGGCAATTAATTCTATTGTTTACAACCACTCCCTCTGTTAGCTGATTTTTTTCCCAAATGAAGAGACAAATCATTTTTTTTTGCTTCTCTGATAGAAAGACAAAAAACATTGCATTTATTATCTGCTTCATTTTTGTCTGGAAAAGCATAGCCACAACCCCTATTAACAAGAGGAAAAATAAGCAGAAGTGGGCCACAGCTTGGAAGGCTTTCAGAGTCTGGCCACTGCTCACGCTTCAGCCTCGTCTCATCCCCCGACCCCCTCTCTCAACTCTCAGCTCCTTCCACATGGAATTCCTGGCAGTTCCACAATCCTACCAGCAACCAGTCCCCCACCAGCGGTAATTCCTACGTCAGAAGACAGTCCTTGCCTTCTGACGGAGCACAGAACCCAGTCAAGGAAAGAGACAAATACGCAGGTAATTATACCACCCAGGATGCTGAGCGCAACGCTGGAGATGTGAACAGAGCATGGTGGGGGCGCGAACAGGAGCGCCTATGGGAGCAGGTGGGCGGGTGGGCGGTCAGAGAAGAGCCTGAAAGATGTTACACCTGGGCTGAGGGCTGAAGGAGGTATAGGAAGCAAGCCCTGGTAGAGCGAAGACTTAAAATACATGATTTTATAATCTCTCTTTGGAAGAACTACTGGGAGTTACAGGTGTGAAACATCAAGTGTAAGGCCAGGAGGGACAAGCGAATGAAGCAGAGTGGCCAGAGCCTGGGGCGCTGGGTTTGCCACTGTTAAAAGTTGAACTCAGGTATGTTAAAAGTTTAAGAGTTTATTTGAGCAAAAATCAGTTCCAATCCGGCAGCACCAAACCAGAAGTGGTTAGGAACGCTCCGCCAACAGGGGCTGTGCAGAGATTTTTATAGAGAAAAGGCAGAGTAAGGAAATTGACTGTCTATAGCTTGGGATAAACTTTTCTTCTAGGGTGGAGACCACCTGTCTGCACTTTCACAGATGGAAAGAGGGGCCAAGACTAAAAGAGCAGGTCCCCAGTTCAGAGGCTGTTTCGGTAATACCTGGGTGGCACTGTGGTGGCTTTAGTGGAGGCAGCAGCAGTGGACAAGACGGGGGGGGGGGGCACATTTAAAAGATACTAAGGATGGAGGGAATTAACTGGACTGATGATTAATTAGAGAAAGTGCTGGGATGAGAAAGGAGTCAAAGTCAATTCCCAATTGTCACCGGTAAAGCCCATTAACAATTCCCGGGGAATAAAAATAGAATCTGGGTAATAAAATAAAGTCTAACCTTTTTTTTTCCTTGTCCTTTGTGCTTAGTCTAGTTTCACTGGCTCGTAGGGTGCTGCATGCAGAGGCCGCGTTCCCAGGTGGCCTCTTCAGACCGGAGTTCCCAAGTGTGAAACGGGGGCGCCAGCACCTCAACTTGAGCCGTGCGCAGAAGAGCCTAGAATGACCCTCAGCCCAAGATGGCGGCGGGGCCGTGCGCAGTGAGGCTGCGCCGGGCACTGCGATCTGGAGCAGGAGCGGCGCACCTGGGCCCGCCCAGCGAGAACCCCGCCCCCTGCCCGCTGACGGGATCCCTGTAAAGCAGCCCCGCCCACAGCCTATCGAGGACAGCGTTTAAGCTCACACCTCTCCTTTCTTTGATAAAAGAATAAAACTTTCCTTTCCTTCTGAAGCGAACTCGGTCTCATTCTGTTGGCTCGAGTGACACCCGGCAGGAGGACCCTTGTTGGGGCCTGACTTGAAAGGGTTGATAACAGAATTTTCATGCTTGGCAACTCTATAGGTACTGGTGTCTGCACTTAAAGAGGAGCACAGGAACAGGATTTGGGGTTGGAGAGATGTTGAGCAGCATATTAAATGTATTTAGAAATACGTGCTTAAGGAGCAGGAGGCAGATGGATAGACAGGTTCTGCCACTTGGATGGTCACATGGAATATGAGTGTAGGGGGACATAGCAGTAGGGGCAGAGAGACCCCATAAGAGGCTAGTCAGCAGTTCAGGAAAAAAAAAAAAATAGTGATGGCTGAAGTAGGGCAGTGACAGCAGGGATTTAGAAGTGACAGATTCAAGACATATTTAGGAAGTAAGTTGTTTTTTTCCCTCTTCATTCTTTAACAATTCGAACACTATTCATAAGCCCAAGACAATGTTAATTGCTTTTATGGAATGAGTAATCACAAACCAGAAAAAATTTGGATGGTGAAGTCTTTGGCTTGTGTTGTTAATGTCTTTTTTTCATTACGATGTCTAGAGCCTTCTTAAAGTTTATGAAAGAAATATGCTAAAGGAGTATTCCGGCTACCTTATTTTCTGAGAGTAATAGGCGTGATTTACCCAAGTCACTTAGCTAATTGGTAGCAGAGCTAGAGCTAAAATCCTTCTGGTTTCTAATATGGTACTGATTTCTCAACTTGGTGTATACTTGTAAATATTTAAAACAGCCTTCTAAAGATTTACAGAACGTCAGAGAAGCTACACTTTAAACAATCCATCCTTATCCCCAAAGGTACATTAGAGCTAAAATCATGAAATTAATGGTTACTTACTTACCCAGAATCAATACATTCCTTGGCTAAGATGAGTAACTGTTTTTGAACGTAACATAAAAGAGATCTGGAGAAGCCAATGCACCTGAGTGCTGCTGACAGATGGAAAGAGGAGGCTGGGGAGGCTGCAGGAGGACACAAGGGCTGAGGCCAGCTTCAGCCAAGCCAGGTCTTAAAACCGGTGACGTGGCCAGCCCCAGGCAGGGGTGGAGATATGAAATCAGTAACTGAGCCCATGAGCTTAAGAACCTAGAGTTTGGAAACCTTCAGGACACCCAGTTTCCTAGTCTGGGTCCCCATATTCTAGGTGTCCTCTGACTTCGGACCAACCTCTTCATCAAACATTTTAAAATTGATTAGCCATATGTGAATGTCACAAGCTAGGAGTAGAAATCCACCCAAGAACCTGATATTCTAAAGAAAAACCTATAATCAAAAGGGTGCTATGGCCCTAGTTTGGAAGTAAAAATACGTAATGCATATAGGTTATAAAAATCCCTAAAATAGGTCAGGTTTATTCAAATTATTTTATCATGAAATGAGAAAATCATACAGATGTACTAATATAATGAATCTAAATTAAAATGTCACATTCTTTATGAGCCACTGCCACTTACAAACGATGTCAAGAACAAGTGTTCACTAAATGCTTTCCTTTTAGAAGCTGTCTTAATGTGAAAGTGAAATACCATATACACTCACTGTTCCCATGGTAACTATTTTCTTACTAAATGGAACTGGCATAATCAGCATTTAAGACCTTCTATTTCCTGAAATGTTCATCTTATGTGAATGTCTTTTATATACAAGTTACATGTAGTGTCTTCCCCTTTTATTTTCTTCTTCTAATTAAAACTAATTTTGTTAAATTTGGTGGCTCTCTATAGGAAAAATAATGTGGTGTATTTGTTGCTCTATTGTTTATAAGGTAGATTCCTTTAATATTTTACTGTTTTCTAATAAAAACTGGCATACTTCTTTTCCCATACTGTTGAGAATTCAGAGCTTCTTTAAAAATAATTCAGTTAATATAAGTCCTAGATGTGCTTGGTAAATACTACAAGAAATGCTTTGTCTGTGTTAAAAGATAAGTTTCAGAAAAAGTAGAACCATGTCTCTCATAAATAAATGAAAATGCATACGTTTAAAATTTTAATTTTACTCATTATGTGAGAGTCTCTCTCCATGACATCTGAGCCCTATTCTCAACTAGGTCTCAACCTCTGGCCCCAGTCCTTGATAGGATGGCACAGCCCAATTTTAGCAAGAATCTTGTTATGTCCATTTAGAGAGAATCTCCATCCTTGATATCTGATAACCCTGGCCTGCCTTCAAGAAGAATCCTGTTAAGTCAGTTTAGCAAGAATCCCTCTACCCTTGATGTCCCTGCTTATTAATTTTTCATCTGCTCACCCACTCAGTCAGCTAGTTGGCTATAAATCCCCAGCTGTCTTTGCTGTATTTGGAGTTGAGCTCAGTATCTCTCCCCTATTGCAATAGTCTTGACACCTATCACAATAGTCCTGAATAGAGTCTTCCTTACTATTTTAACGTGTCAGAATAATTTTTTTTTCTTTAACATAGGCAAATGTTAAAACCAGTTCAAAGGAAAAAGCACAAACTTAAGGGAGTAAAGGAATCAAATTGTAAATGGGGGCAAAACTGGTTTCCCTCAAGGGGCAGGGAAGTCTACTGGACAAGACAGAGTTTGCATATCTGTCAATTACCTACAGTTTACAAACCCTGCAAAATAGCTCAAAGACGACGATCTAGAATTTGTTGTAGGGCTAGAGGAAGACAACTGGGAAGATGGACAATACTTAGTTTTCCACTGAAGTATAATTTTTGTTTCTGGAGTTGAGCATAGTGACGATAGAACAAGTCAAACTGTAAATTCCTATGAGCATCAGCTCTGCAATCATACTCTCCCAGAACCCAAAGCATGACTTCTCATAATTCAGGCTCAGAAACAATTAACTGTGACAAAGTTAGGAAAAAGTAGGTATTTAACTCCAACAGGTCCTCTATGCAGTACAATCTATACACTTTTGAGGAGAGTCCAGTCCCGTGACAATCCTTACTTACAAGGCTGATGTAGTTAAGGCCATATAGGATCACTCAATATGACCAATAAAGATACAAAATAAGTTAATATTCTCATTAGTAAACATATTTTTGAATTTTAAGAAAAACACATTAGAAGGAAAATGGAATCTAGCTAGATAGAAAAGAAAGTGCTGGGGAGATTGACTTCTTAATATTAATTCACTTAAGTAATTATATCATTGCACTTATTCATACTGTCTTATATAAACATATTTTAAAAAATATTTTGACCCTACTTCATACAGCACAGAGACTGTCTATATCACCATGGTCTCCTCCACAGAGCCTAGTGCTTTGCACGTACTATATGTTGGCTGAGTGCCTGAGTTGAATGAAACTCAACGAAGGCTTCCCTGTATGTAAAGTGCCATTTCCCAGACATGTTGCTTTCTATGGCGCTAATTTAATTTAAAAAGTCATTTTTAGATAATATTACTGGCTATCATTTTTTGAGCACTGATTATGTGCCAGGCTCTGTGCTAAGCGTTTTACATTTATTATTTCATTTAATCTCTATAACAACCCTATGAGGTTATTATTCTCCTTTTACCACAGATATAATGGGATTAAGTTTTACTATTGTGCAGACCTACCGAATATACACACGCATTTTGTCTTCTGCACTATCATCGTTTTTCTGGGATTAAACCCAGTGCCCCCACCCCCATTTCTAACCTCTACGTTTTGGGCCATTAAAGGGGGGCAGGTGTCCACTTAAGGCAGTTTGAATGGGGCTCCACAAAGTCTTGGGGTGTACCTTCTGCTAAGTGATCCACAGGCAATTATAGCCATCTGTGGAAGGAGACCCTCACACCCAAGCGAGAGACAGTGCACCTGACCCCTCAGCTCAGACACTGTGAAGTGATTATTCCAAATGCAGGTGGCCTGCAGGTGCTAGCCCATCTTCCTGAGAGTAAAGGTCACTAGGTCCTCCTCCTTTTAGGCCCACTGACCTCCTCTAAGGACAGGCCGCACACCCCACCCAAGCACAAGCCAACATTCTATTGATCTCCCTGGGCCAGGGTAGAATGAGTCTCATCTCTTCTTTTTCTAATAAATTGTTATGATACCAACATCTCTCTTGATTTTTAAGAAGCATTTTTTTTCACTCTCGAACAAACTAAGCTCTTGAGAAGGAAAAGCCTTGATTTTAGAAACTACTGTTTCTGATATGGGCTTCAGGTATTGCTTTAGAATTCAAAAATTGAATATCGTTCTTGTGCCTTCTTAAGAGAAGAATCCAAATTCTCCTGAGACCATTTGGAGGCCTCTGACTGAATTGCAGGGGTGGGTAAACATTTTCTGTTAAAGGCCAGATAGTAATATTTTAAAATTTGTGGGCCACATAAAGTCTGTGTCACATAATCACCAATTTCTTTTTACAACATTTTAAAACTATAAAAACAATTCTTAGCTACAGTGCTTTTGTAATTTCAAGGGCTTCACTTTGCTAATCTGAATTGTAAGAAGAGATGTGTTCAAGACATTCGTTTGGCTATTTGTCTATTTTGAGCTCAAATCAGTTAAGAATGTCATGGCCATTGAGAAGTGAGTATCTGGACTTGTGAGTTTTGTATTTCTGCATGTTTGACCCATGGCTGAAATTTTAAAATTCAAATAATAACAATTCAATAATAAGCTCTTTTTCAAACATATAAATATGTTTATATATCTTTTCTGAATCTTTGTATGTCTATAATTTAGAAGAACCTTTACTTCTTGAGTGAGTGTGTAATATTCATAAATTAGATTATAAAGTCTCTTCAATTAAAGGAGCTCTATTCTGATTGGCTTATAGAGATAAATAGTACTTACATGAGTTGAATATTCCTAAAATTCCCAGAAATTAAGGGAACTGAACTAATAATTTCAGTGTGCTAAAAAAAGATATTCTTTGGCTTCCCTGGTGGCGCAGTGGTTGAGAATCTGCCTGCTAATGCAGGGGACACGGGTTCGAGCCCTGGTCTGGGAAGATCCCACATGCCATGGAGCAACTAGGCCCGTGAGCCACAACTACTGAGCCTGCGCGTCTGGAGCCTGTGCTCCACAACAAGAGAGGCCGCAACAGTGAGAGGCCCGCGCACCGCGATGAAGAGTGGGCCCCGCTTGCCACAACTAGAGAAAGCCCTGGCACAGAAACGAAGACCCAACACGCCAAAAATAAATAAATAAATAAATAAATTTTTTTTAAAAAGGATATTCTTAAATTTTATTTTAAAGGCAGATTCTCAACCACTGCGCCACCAGGGAAGCCCAAAAAGGATATTCTTAATGAAACTAACTCAAGTATTTTAAGAATTAAAGTTCATATAATTTAGATAAATTTTTGCAAATGAGACTAATTTAATATTGTTGGTTTAGTAAAAACAGTTAAATCTTCTCTGCGATACCAGCATTAAGTATCATACAAGATTACATTTTTATTTTACTTTGGTATGTTCTTCCTAAATTTATATAGGTTTACTTATGGAAAAAGCTAACATTACTTCTACTAAATGTTTAAGATTATGAATAATGAAAACTTGTGTTTAACTAAATTAAATCATTATTCTAAAAACTTTATTTCAATATTAATTATATCTTATAATATGTCAGCTTAATGATAGTTTCCAAGATTTTTAGATCATTTAAAATCTTGGACTGATACTAAATTGAGTAAATTAATGGATATTCATTAAATACCAGATCATTTCTAAATAAGATGGGATACTGAAGCATTAATTACTAAGCATAATTATAAGTTTATATTCTTTTTATCTCATTTTTTGAGGGTACGGAGAATCTATATATGTGGGGTGTTTTAATGAATGTGTTCATTTTTCTCCATTTCAAAAACCTGTACTATAAAGAATATGTAGGAAATAGGAAGTTATAGAGGTTCAATAAAAAGGAACTTTATTCACCCTGGTCAGAGCTAGCTATGGTTTGATGGTTTTATTTGTAAGATTTTCACAAAGAGCTTTAGTATCAAATATTATACCGATGTAAAACTAGAATTTAGTTTTCCCTCTGTTAAAATGACAAAATTTTTCTTGGATTATTGGCTACATCTTGGTAAACAGTTAGTTATCAAAGTTTATTCTTGACAGAGGACCTTCAAGATGGCAGAGGAGTAAGACGTGGAGATCACCTTCCTCCCCACAAATACATCAAAAATACATCTACATATGGAACAGCTCCTACAGAACACCTACTGAATGCTGGCAGAAGACCTCAGACTTCCCAAAAGACAAGAAAATCCCCATGTACCTGGGTAGGGAAAAAGAAAAAAGAAAAAACAGAGACAAAAGAATAGAGATGGGACCTGCATCTCTGGGAGGGAGCTGTGAAGGAGGAAAAGTTTCCACACACTAGGAAGCCCCTTCACTGGCGGAGACGGGGAGTGGGTAGGGGGGAAGCTTCCGAGCCATGGAGAAGAGCGCAGCCACAGGGGTGCAGAGAGCAAAGCAGAGAGATTCCCGCACAGAGGATCAGTGCCAACCAGCACTCACCAGCCTGAGAGGCTTGTCTGTTCACCCACCGGGGCAGGTGGGGGCTGGGAGCTGAGCCTCGGACTTCAGAGGTCAGATCCTAGGGAGAGGACTGGGGTTGGCTGTGTGAACACAGCCTGAAGGGGTCTAGTGTGCCACAGCTAGCTGGGAGGGAGTCCAGGAAAAAGCCTGGACCTGCCTAAGACGCAAGAGACCATTGTTTCACGGTGCGTGAGGAGAGGGGATGCAGAGCACCGCCTAAGCGAGCTCCAGAGACAGGCGTGAGCTGTGGCTATCTGCGGGGACACCAGAGACGGGCGTGAAACACTAAGGCTGCTGCTGCAGCCACCAAGAAGCCTGTGTGCAAGCACAGGTCACTATCCACACCTCCCCTCCTGGGAGCCTGTGCAGCCCGCCACTGTCAGGGTCCCGTGATCCAGGGACAACTTCCCCAGGAGAACACACAGTGTGCCTCAGGCTGTTGCAACATCATTCTGGCCTCTGCCGTGGTAAGCTCGCCCCACATTCCGTACCCCTCCCTCCCCCTGGCCTGAGTGAGCCAGAGCCCCCTAATCAGCTGCTCCTTTAACCCCCTCCTGCCTGGGCAAAGAACAGATGCCAGAGGGTAATCTACATGCAGAGGCAGGGCAAATGCAAAGCTGAACCCCAGGAGCTGTGAGAACAAAGAAGAGAAAGGGAAATTTCTCCATGGAGCCTCAGGAGCAGTGGATTAAATCTCCACAATCAACCTGATGTACCTGCATCTGTGGAATACCTGAATAGACAACGCATCATCCCAAAATAGAGGCTGTGGACTTTGGGAGCAACTGTAGACTTGGGGTTTGCTGTCTGTGACAGACTAGTTTCTAATTTTTATGTTTATCTTAGTATAGTTTTTAGTGCTTGGTATCATTGGTGGATGTGTTTATTGGTTTGGGTGCTCTCTTCTTTTTTTCTTTATTACTTTATTTTTTATTTTAATAATTTTTTTTAATTTTTTACTTTAATAACTTTATTTTATTTTATTTTTCTTTCTTCTTTTTCTCCCTTTTCTTCAGAGCAGTGTGGCTGACAGGGTATTGGTGCTCTGGCCGGGCGTCAGGCCTGAGCCTCTGAGGTGGGAGAGCCGAGTTAAGGACATTGGACCACCAGAGACCTCCCAGCCCCATATAATATCAATCCGCGAGAGCTCTCCCAGAGATCTCCATCTCAACGCTAAGACCCAGCTCCACTCAATGACCAGCAAGCTCCAGTGCTGAACACCCCATGCCAAACAACTAGCAAGACAGGAACACAACCCCACCCATTAGCAGAGAGGCTGCCTAAAATCATAATAAGTTCACAGACCCCAAAACACACCACTGGACATGGTCCTACCCACCAGAAAGACAAGATCCAGTCTCATTCACCAGAACACAGGCACCAGTCCACTCCACCAGGAAGCCTACACAACCCACTGAATGACCTTACCCACTGGGGGCAGACACCAAAAACAACAGGAACTATGAAACTGCAGCCTGTGAAAAGGAGACCCCAAGCACAGTAAGCTAAGCAAAGTGAGAAGACAGAGAAGTACACAGCAGATGAAGGAGCAAAGTAAAAACCCACCAGACCAAACAAATGAAGAGGAAATAGGCAGTGTACCTGAAAGAGAGTTCAGAGTAATGATAGTAAAGATAATCCAAAATCTTGGAAATAGAATGGAGAAACTACAAGAAATGTTTAACAAGGACCTAGAAGAACTAAAGAGCAAACAAAAAATGATGATCAACACAATATATGAAATTAAAAATTCTCTAGAAGGAATCAAAGCAGAATAACTGAGGCAGAAGAACAGATAAGTGACCTGGAAGATAAAATAGTGGAAATAACTACCGCAGAGCAGAATAAAGAAAAAAGAATGAAAAGCATTGAGGACAGTCTCAGAGACCTCTGAGACAACACTAAATGCACCTACATTCGAATTATAGGGGTCCCAGAAGAAGAAGAGAAAAAGAAAGGATCTGAGAAAATATTTGAAGAGATTATAGTTGAAAACTTCCCTAATAGGGGAAAGGAAATAGTCAATCAAGTCCAGGAAGCACAGAGAGTCCCATAAAGGATAAATCCAAGGAGAAACATGCCAAAACGCATATTAATCAAACTATCAAAAATTAAATACAAAGAAAAAATGTTAAAAGCAGCAAGGGAAAAGCAACAAATAACATACAACGGAATCCCCATAAGGTGGACAGCTGATCTTTCAGCAGAAACTGCAAGCCAGAAGGGAGTGGCAGGACATATTTAAAGTGAAAGGGAAAAACCTACAACCAAGGTTACTCTACCCAGCAAGGATCTTGTTCAGATTTGACAGAGAAATTAAAACCTTTACAGACAAGCAAAAGCTAAGAGAATTCAGCACCACCAAACCAGCTTTACAACAAATGCTAAAGGAACTTCTCTAGGCAGGAAACACAAGAGAAGGAAAAGACCTACAATAACAAACCCAAAAGATTAAGAAAATGCTAACAGGAACATACATATCGATAATTACCTTAAATTAAAATGGATTAAATGCCCTAACCAAAAGACACAGACCAGCTGAATGGATACAAAAACAAGACCTGTATATATGCTGTCTACAAGAGACCCACTTCAGACCTAGGGACACATACAGACTGAAAGTGAGGGGATGGAAAAAGATATTCCATGCAAATGGAAATCAAAAGAAAGCTGGAGTAACAATTCTCATATCAGACAAAATAGACTTTAAAACAAAGATTATTACAAGAGACAAAGAAGGACACTACATAATGATCAAGGGATCAATCCAAGAAGATATAAAAATTGTAAATATTTATGCACCCAACATAGGAGCACCTCAATACCTAAGGCAAATGCTAACAGCCATAAAAGGGGAAATCAACAGTAACACAATAAGGTAGGGGATTTTAACACCCTACTTTCAACAATGGACAGATCATCCAAAATGAAAATAAATAAGGAAACACAAGCTTTAAATGATACATTAAACAAGATGGACTTAATTGATATTTATAGGACATTACATCCAAAAACAACAGAATACACTTTCTTCTCAAGTGCTCATGGAACATTCTCCAGGATAGATCATATCCTGGGTCACAAATCAAGCCTTCGTAATTTAAGAAAACTGAAATCATATCAAGTATCTTTTCCAACCACAATGCTATGAGACTAGATATCAATTACAGGAAAAAATCTGTAAAAAATACAAACACATGGAGCCTAAATGATACACTACTTAATAACCAAGAGATCACTGAAGAAATCAAAGAGGAAATCAAAAAAATACCTAGAAACAAATGACAATGAAAACACTACGACCCAAAACCTATGTGATGCAGCAAAAGCAGTCCTAAGAGGGACGTTTATAGCAATACAATCCTACCTCAAGAAACAAGACACATCTCAAATAAACAACCTAACCTCACACCTAAAGCAATTAGAAAAAGAAGAACAAAAAAATCCCCCAAAGTTAGCAGAAGGAAAGAAATCATAAACATCAGATCAGAAATAAATGAAAAAGAAGGAAACGATAGCAAAGATCAATAAAACTAAAAGCTGGTTCTTTCAGAAGATAAACAAAATTGAGAAACCTTTAGCTAGAATCATCAAAAAAAAAAAAGGGAGAAGAGTCAAATCAATAGAATTAGAAATGAAAAAGGAGAAGTAACAACTGACACTGCAGAAATACAAAGGATCATGAGAGATTACTACAAGCAACTATATGCCAATAAAATGGACAACCTGGAAGAAATGGACAAATTCTTAGAAAAGCACAACCTTCCGAGACTGAACCAGGAAGAAATAGAAAATATGAACAGACCAATCACAAGCACTGAAATTGAGACTGTGATAAAAAACCTTCCAAGAAACAAAAGCCCAGGACCAGATGGCTTCACAGGCGAATTCTATCAAACATCTAGAGAATGGTTAACACCTATCCTTCTCAAACTCTTCCAAAATATAGCAGAGGGAGGAACACTCCCAAACTCATTCTACAAGGCCACCATCACCCTGATAACAAAACCAGACAAAGACACTACAAAAGAAGAAAATTACAGATCAATATCACTGATGAACATAGATGCAAAAATCCTCAACAAAATACTAGCAAACAGAATCCAACAGCACACTAAAAGGATCATACACTGTGATCAAGTGGGGTTTATCCCAGGAATGCAAGGATTCTTCAATATATGCAAATCAATCAATGATACACCATATTAACAAATTGAAGGATAAAAACCATATGATCATCTCAACAGATGCAGAAAAAGCTTTCAACAAAATTCAACATCCATTTATGATAAAAACTCTCCAAAAGTAGGCATCGAGGGAACTTACCTCAACATAATAAAGGCCTTATATGACAAACCCACAGCCAAAATCATCGTTCTCAATGGTGAAAAACTGAAACCATAGAAGGTTAAATTTGCATGGGTAAAAGGTAAT
Organism: Balaenoptera borealis; assembly: GCF_965194805.1. NCBI lineage: Eukaryota > Metazoa > Chordata > Mammalia > Artiodactyla > Balaenopteridae > Balaenoptera > Balaenoptera borealis. Next base: position 12,035,184 of record NC_138877.1, read on the forward strand.
GAATATGACTATTTCACTAATTGTGTGCTGTATGGGGAGTTCCTAAAGAATTGCCAATGCCCCTGCTATCTGTGACATGTCTTTATTTATTAGAATCCTGGTGCTGCTTTGCCTGTTATTAGACAATAATAACTATGACAGTGTGAATAGTCATAGTTTCAGTTATTTTTAAAATGTTAACTTAGGCACAATTTCTTTAATTTGAATCTGGCATCTTCTAAGCCAGTGGTTTTCAATTGGAGATTTGCATTATTCACCTATGGTGTTATATTCACATACAGATGTTTAGGACCTACTTCAGCTCACTAAATCTCTTTACTTGATATTCTTGATATATTCTAGGTACATTCTTACTTTATTCTTGGTATATTGTATCAGGATTATTATATATCACAAGATTTTTCTCTGAAATATAATCATTTCAATAAACATAATCGTTTATTCATTTTATAAATTAGATTGTCATGTTCACTGTTTTCTTTGAAAATAGGTCTATTAGGTTTATAGATATTTTGTCTAAAGTAGTTTTTGACTGAATTTATGATCTTGTTCTGCAGGCCACAGAAACAACCAAATTTTTTTGTCAGTTTCATTATTTTTAAAGTGGACTCTCATCAGATCTTTCACCTTGAAACTTACCAGTAATAGGTTAACCACAGCAATTTTAAGTCTCTTGTCTTCTACAGAGAATTTTCTGTTTTACACTTATGCTTCCCTGAAAGCACCTGCAATAAGCTACAGGCCAGAGTGCTTCATCTTCAAAGAAGTAGGAGCATCTCAGAGCCTGTGAAAAGGATTGATTATACCAGGTACTTCAGGGAACAGGCTTCTGATAGCACCACTTGAACAACTTTGATCACTAATCATCAGGGAAATACTAGTCAAAACCACAATGAGATATCACCTCACACCTGTCAGAATGGCTATCATTAAAAAGACAAGAAATAACAAGTATTAGCAAAGATGTAGAGAAAATGGAACCCTTGTGCACTCTTGAGGGGAATGTAAATTGGTACAGCCACTATGGAAAACAGTATGGAGGTTCCTAAAAAAATTAAAAACAGAACTACAATATAACACAGAAATTCCACTCTTGGGTATTTATCTGAAGAAAACAAAAACACTAATTTGAAAAGATATATGCACCCCTATGTTCATTGCAGCATTATTTACAATAGTCAAGATATGGAAGCAACCTAAGTGACCATCAACAGATAAGTGGATAAAGAAGATGCAGTGTGTATATATATATATATACACACACACACACACACACACACACACACAATGGAATATTACTCAGCTATAAAAAAGAATGAAATCTTGCCACTTGCTAGAACATGGGTGGACTTAGAGCATATTATGCTAAGTGAAATAATTCAGACAGAGGAAGACAAGTACTGTTTGACACTTATATGTGGGATCTAAAATATAAAACGAATAAATATATCAAAACAGAAACAGACTCATAGATACAGAGAACAAACTAGTGGTTGCCAGAGGGGAGGGGGTTGGGCAAAATAGGTGAAAGGGATTAAAATGTATGAACTACCAGCTATAAAATGGAATAAGTCATAGGGATGTAATATATGGCATAGGGAATATAGTCAATAATGTAATAACTTTGTATGGTGCATAATCTATAAAAATATCAAATCACTATGTTGTATAAGTGAAACAAATATAATACTGTAAGTCAACTATAGTTTAAAAAAAAGAAACAACTTTGAGAACCTACCAGTGTGATGAGTCAGGATTCCCAGAACTGTAGTCCAGAAGCAGCTGGAGTCAGAAGTCTGCTAACCAAAGATAAAACAGAACAAGAACTAATGACCCAGGACTGAATGAACTGATTTTTTGCTGGAATATTGTTGCTGTTTTAATTTCCTATTTTTGTATATACAAGAGCAATTTTGCTTTCTTCTTAAGTGATGACTTAAGTGATGACTCATAACAATTGAGTAGACTCTGCCTTTAAATAAATAAAATAAAACACTTGTAAATTATATCTTATTCTCCCTGACTAAGCCCTCAAGAATTTGGAATCACATATTGAGAACATTTTTAATGTAGCCAGTCCTATCAATTTTCTTCATAGTCATACTTTGAAAAGCCTTCTCCATGCCAGAGTCAGATAAACATTTACCTAGAGTGATTTCTAGTTCACTTAAAAGTTGATTGGTTTGTTTTTAACTTAACGAGTGTTATGTTTGGGTGAGTTATTTCAGGATGATTATTTCATTTATTCAACTTGCAATGTACTAAATTTTTAAGTAGCTAGATACTACATTTTTATATTTATAAATCACTTTCAACTCAAAAAACAGCACTCCCCCCAACATGGAACAATTTCCAGGAAGTGTAGGCTGAAGAAATTGTGATGCTCTCACCCTTGCTCTGCCCCTACACTCATATGCCAAAGAAAATGCCAAACTATAGCTATGTATATAAAGTTACAATAAGGTTCTTGTGATGAATACATTAATTTTTTTTTTTTAACATGTGAAGTTGCCAAGTAAAGAGTCTTGATGGCCTCAAAGGTCACTTTCAGTTCAAAGAGAAAAAGTAAGACCCAGATGTATTATCCTTTATAAGCCTTTATCAGTGGATGGGCAGTTCTCAGTTCCCAGAAACAATTCTGACCCTATTTTTTTTTAGAAAGAAGTACCAAAAGAATATATAGAGTATATAATTAAATATTTGTTAGATAATGATGTCCCCCCAATAGCCGATAGGGTGTAAAGGAAATTTTTGGTTTTCTCTACTCACAACACCTTTGACATCAAATATGTGAGTTTTTCTCTCACATTAAGCAATTTCCCAACTCTCTGGATACCATGGGGGTATCCTACAACTCAATTATGACACTAACTATCTAGAGTTAATGCAGACCCCACAGGTTAAGGGCTCAGCTCCACAAGATTACCCTCCACTTCAGACGTCAATCCCAAATCCAGATTGTCACCTGTACTACTAACCAACTGGCTGTAAATCATAGATTCCTACAGCCTCCTCCTCAAGTTTGCTAATTATCCACAACTGCTCACAGAACTCAGGAAAACACTTGCTTATGTTTCCCTGTTTATTATTAAGGATATTGTAAACGATACAGATGAAGAGCTGTATAGAGATACCTAACTAGACATCCAAGAGGAGCTTCTGTCCCACAGAGTTTGGGTGCATCACCTTCCTGACACATGGTTGCTTTCACCAACCTGAAGTCTCTATAAACCCTGTGGTTAAGAGTTTTTATGGAAGCTTCCTTTCCTACATAGGCATGATTGATCAAGCCACTGACCACTGGTGATTAAGTCAATTTCCAAAAGTCCTTATCTTCTTCTAGGAGGTTGGAAGGTGGGGCTAAAAGAGCCAACCATCTCATTACAGGCCCCCATCCTCCAAGAGTCAACTTATTAGCATAAACTCAGGTGTGGTTGAAAGGGGCTTATTGTGAATAACAAAACATGCTCTTCTCAGCCTTATCACTCAGGTAATTACAAGGGTTTTAGAAGCTCTGTGCCAGGAACCAAGGACAAAATCAAATATATACCTCTTTTATATAACAATATCACGGGGTGTGAAACAAACATTTAGTTGAAACAATTATAAAAGGTATAATGAAAACATGCCAGAGACCACTTCAAGTAAGGACAGTTGATATACTTAATTACTCATACATGAATCAACAGTTTTTCAAATCTTTTCTAGAAGAATAATAAGTATAAATAACAAACACTACTAGGACCAGGAGCAATCTTCAATTAGTCCCTCATTTTTAATGATATAACTGAGGACTACTCAATCATTGGCAATATAGCAAGAAGTATGTTTCACAACCATTTGAAATAATCCAGAGCTATGCATTGTTTGGGGAACAAAACTTACCATGACAAAATATGTCTCTTTGGCTTGATGGTTATTTGGGGCTGGTTGTTTTTAAGAAACAAAAGGGTCTCCTCCCCTTAACTGCCTAAAAGAATTTAAATAAAAGGCCTGTTCCAAGAAGACCTATCACCATAGATTACTAAAGTATAATATGAACTAGGTGTGGTAGACTAGGGGAAACTCAGTAGTCTGATCAAAGTGTTATATGCGCTCCATTGTCTCTGTGTGGCCCGGAAAACATCTGTTTGCCAAACCTTTGCTTTTTTTCATTGCCAGCTAAAAAGTGTCACTTGTCATCGGGTTCTACAAGAATGGAGTCACTAGCCACTGCAGCCGCTGACCTTCAACACACCCTGAAAGGTGTTCAGGGAGGAGATCAGAATGAGGGACGCTGTGCTCTGGGAAAAGCTGACATTCTGCTAGCCTTCAGATAGATCTTTTCAGGAGATTTATGAGTCTGGTATCTTGCATCTTCTCATATCTAGAAAAGCACTAAAATCATTAATGGAGACCTCTGCTCCTGGTGACTAGCAGCAACCTTCTGCCAAAATGTGTGCTTGATTACATGTATACTCCCTTCTCTAAAATCACATATATACAGACCTCCTCCTATACCTCTTTGGAGCAGTTCCTCAGAGCCATCTGAGAGGCTGTCTCCCTGGCTATTGTCCTCATTTTGCCCCAAATAAAACTTAACTCACAACTCTTACATTGTGCATGCTTTTTTTGCAATCGACATCATCTTCCTGTAAATTGCCTCCCTACCCTTTGAAGTCCCAAACCCATACCTGCTTCTCCTTCTCTCCGATGGCATATAAGCTTCAATTGCCTGACTTGTCTTTGGGCTCATATTCTTATGGAGCCTCTGTACATACATAATTAAATTTGATTTTCTCCTGTTATCTCTCTCATTTCAATTTAATTCTTAGACCAGCCAGAAGAACCTAGAAGGGTAGAGGAAAGTTTTTTTCCTCCCGCAAAGCATGCACTTTGAAAATTTGATGGATAGTAAACTAAAGAGGAGGAAACACTAGAACAGTAGAACAGTTTTCCCAAGACTCCTGAAAGGCTTTGGTGCTTATCAGGAAGTACACCTACCATAGAGTAAAAAGGTAATAGGGCGAATTACTGAAAGGTAATGAGGAGACACCAATGCTATGACAATGCCCTTCAAAGTCACCAATTCACTCATTGAACTAAAACCTAGCTAGCAAGTGAAATAACAGTGAGAAGGAGGACCCCAGGAATTGACAGGCAAATAAGCACTGCAGGCAACCCACAGTGAATTCTGCACCGGGAGGAATGTTTGGGGTACTCATTTGCATGTTGGTTACCAGAAAGTTCTTTCAGTTCACAGTCATTTTAAAGCACTCCTTGTCAGAGCCTGGGAATGCACTGAAGTGTCTGAACAAAGGTGAACTGGCAATGAGTTAGTTCTCTTCTGTAACCCATAGGAGACAATATGCCTTCTATTGGGAATTTATATATTCTTTTTACATGTTTATCACGCAAACAGAGCAGAGCCTCTGACTACTGGACTACTGTATCTCTTGTTAAAGAAAAGTTCTCTGACCACGTTGACCCCATTTCTGCCTTAATCTCTGGATTCTGAGGTTGTAGAGCCTCCAACCAAGTTCCCCACCTTAGAGAGAGTGATATCTCACTCTTCTGCATCTACTGCAGAATCATCAGATGCATCTACTGCATCTGCTTCCTATTTATAAAGGGTGAACTTTCAGAAAAGCAATGTTTCTTCCTTTAATCCACAGCAATATTTATTGCTTCAGGGGAATTCCAGTCTTGTCCTCTGGCAAGCTCACAGTTCTCAATTTATACAGGCAAAGCAAATGCATTTTCTCTCCTTCATGTGAAAAAGGTTGTGGCTAACAGGATTCTGTTGCTGACAAGTGTAGCCATTTTAATTATTCTGAAACAAAAATAAACAAAAAAGATAATCTTAAAGTCAAGAGTCCCCTCTAGAAATTTCTTTCTCATGGCATCTTTGCAATCAGCACAATTTAGCTTCCATCATCACTGTTTTTTAAGTGCCTACTAAGTACTAGTTGTGGTAGAGTGCCCACCCCTGCCCTTTAGTCACCAACACTTACCAGAATAAAGACACAAAGCAGGTCTGTACAATAATTACATTCAGCACTTTCTAAATCTCATAAGTGGATACAGTATTCTCCTTAAGTAAAGAGTACCAGGAAGGCTATAGGTTGTATGAAGGAGAATAGAGATGCAATCCAGGATGATGTGCTTATAAATAGGATGGAACAGAGGCAGTGATAACATCTCTTTTCTTTGGACTAAGGGAATGCTTTATAATGATGGCCAGATTTTTGCAATGAATACAAATGAAATAGGAGAGCCCCCAACTATTTGTCTCTTTGGTATATACAAGGCTAGTTCTTCCAAAATGTGGTCTTAACAGTGGAATAATTATTTTAGGTATGCTGGTATAATGGACTTCATCAGTCTCATTTCAACATGGATCTATTACCAACTACACTCAGAGGATCCTCTGCAGTTAAATTCTGGCTACTTTTACTAGTGACACGCAAAAGGCAACAATGGTGTGGTCTCTCAACCTCACAATCAAGGACTGTGTGGAGAAAATACATAAAAGTAGCTCAGTAGATCACATGATGATTTTCTATGCACAATAAACTGCAAATAGCCACCTCCTTAGGGAATGCCTAGCTGTGTATCTATTGCTTTTAATCCCACCTAACTCCTTTTAGTATATTAGTTCTGCTTCACACAGGAGAAATGCAAACTTTTTTTTTAGCATGCAAACAACAGTAAATCACATCTTCTTTCACTTTTATAGCTCAATGCAAATATTTAACATTTATCTCATGTTTCTTATTATCAAAGCACCTGCTATCATGTGAGAGACAAATTTTAGTTTTACTCACTATATAGAGGAATAAATCAAAATACAAAGAGAAAAATAACTTCGTACATACGGTCTACGACACAGTTGAAATCTGAATTCAGAATTTGTAAGGTACATTCTTCTCATAAATGTAGGTATAGCACATAGAACTCTTAGCCAATGAAAACCATAGAATGAGTACTGACTACTTAGTGAAAAGTGTGAACCTTGTAAATGCCTTATCAGTATCTTTTCCTAGAAATCATTTGCTTCTATATTCTTCACAAAATGGCCTGAACAGAAAAACTAATGACATAGTTACTTAAGATCTTTGAAACAGTTGAAGAGAATCTGATGAATGGATTAAAAATTCTGTCCTTTTTACGAGTATCACTACTGTAATTTGGTTATATGTGGAGTTTTTATTGAGCATTATTAATCATTCTTAAATGCTAAGACAGAAGATCCAGATATTTTTAAAAGTTATCTTTTAATGTTTGCCAGGCCACAAAAACTACTAAAATATCAGCGTTTTTAAAATATTGATGGTAATTAGAATGAGTATACACGTAGATCGAAAGAAACAAAATTTCCATAAAGCTAATATCTTTAAATACTTCACTAAATATCAAAATACTGAGTTATTTGAAATCATATTTCTTGGAAGCTAGTTGTTTACTGAGGAGAAAAATCTAATCTAAGACACTGACCATTTCATTTTGGTATCAAATCAACTCCTTTTTTAAGGCAAAGTCCAGTCCAAAGTCACTGTGATTTCAAACTCTAGAGAGAAATCAATCCCAATTGAAAACTGCAGTGCTTTACACTATCTTATTTTGTAGAAAATACATCTTAAATTTTATACGTTGATCGGAAAGCAATGTGTTTGCGAAAGACCTGGAATAAATACTAGAGCAGATAGAAACAAAGAAATGGGGTTTACTATCATATATTGAATAAGTGATGGGCTTTGACTACCTTTTTTTTTCTGATTCAAAATTTTAAACACATTTCAGTTCAACTTTGACTAAAATAACATAATCAGCTTCTCTGCTTTTATTTTGGTTCCCTATCTTTGCCAGTATTTCTAGGTGTGATGAGAAATAGAACTTTACAGACAAATTACAAAATGACAGGGTACAGAAGAAATAAGATAGCTGTGGATCCCAGAGGAAGGATCCGAGTTGAATAGCATGAAGGGATTGGGTTGGGAGAGAAACAAAGAAAACTGAACAAAGGGACATGTCTTAATCAGAGCACATTTAGAAATGTGAATTTACTCAAGGTAGCATAAATAAAGAGGGATCTCACAGGTTCCGAGAAAATGAAATCCAAGTTCACGCAGGGCTGGGAGTTGGAATGGAAGATGAGGATCAAGATTGCTCTTCATCTCTCAAAGCCGCATGGCTTCCCTCCATTCTACTTCTCTATTCTGGTCTCAAGTTTTCTAGCTTTGTCTTCAAAACTATTATTTACTCTTTCCTGAATCTTTTTTTTTTTAATTGTTGAATGATTCATTTATTTCATGTATTTTTTATATCTTTATTGGAGTATAATTGCTTTACAATGGTGTGTTTGTTTCTGCTGTACAACAAAGTGAATCAGCTATATGTATACATATATCCCCCTATCCCCTCCCTCTTGAGCCTCCCTTCCACCCTCCCTATCCCACCTCTCTAGGTGGTCACAAAGCACCAAGCTGATCTCCCTGTGCTATGCAGCAGCTTTCCACTAGCCATCCATTTTACATTTGGTAGTGTATATATGTCAATGCTACTCTCTCACTTCATCCCAGCTTCCCCTTCCCCACCTGTGTCCTCAAGTCTGGTCTCTACGTCTGCATCTTTATTCCTGTCCTGCCACTAGGTTCATCAGTACCATTTTTTTAGATTCCATATATGTGCATTAGTATACGGTATTTGTTTTTCTCTTTCTGATTTCCTGAATCATTGACAGGCAGGTGGTTCTGGTTCTCCATGGTACAGATTCCTACCCTGGCTCTATAAGACTAATTATTTCTATACCCAATGTTGCCTCCATTCTGAGTGACCCAGTTTCCAAGCCTCCACCCTTTTCAGTTAGCTTGAGTCAGGGGACAGAATCAAATGGTAATAAGGTTGCCCCTTCTGGACAGTGCGTGAATCAAGATTTATAAATGGGAGTGTAGGAAGGCATGAAATGGACAGCATCTGTATACTATGGAATAGAAAAAAATCCTGGGCTTTTATATAGAAATAGCCACTTCTTTATCAGGCTTAATTGTTGTCTTGGAAGGCTGAATTTTTTTTTTTTTTTTGAAAGAACCCTTAGATTCTTCATTCAATCTTTTTTTTTAGTGGACATCTATTTTTTTTACTTCTTTTTTTAAAATTTATTTATTTATTTATTTATGGCTGTGTTGGGTCTTCGTTTATGTGCGAGGACTTTCTCTAGTTGCGGCAAGTGGGGGCCACTCTTCATCGCGGCGCGCGGGCCTCTCACTATCGCGGCCTCTCTTGTTGCGGAGCACAGGCTCCAGACGCGCAGGCTCAGTAGTTGTGGCTCACGGGCCCAGTTGCTCCGCGGCATGTGGGATCTTCCCAGACCAGGGCTCGAACCCGTGTCCCCTGCATTGGCAGGCAGATTCTCAACCACTGCGCCACCAGGGAAGCCCGGAAGGCTGAATTTGAGACCCAGCAGTGAAGAGTGAAAATGATGAGACTGATGTTACAAAGTAATGAAATAAATTTCTGTACAAAATCAAAAGCAGGAGTCTTTGGAGAATGGCCATAGTGATATAGAATAGAACGTTATCCATAGCTTTATTATTTCTACATAATGTAGAAATGGAAAAGAATGCCAATAATTATGCCTTGAAAACTGTAATCCCAATATGTTATATTAAAGAAATTACTATTTACAAAATACCATAAATAAATAATAGTATTTCTATTTATAAATGATTAAATGTGGGTCAGAAGGAAGGCGTTCATGATGAATATTCATAGATCACAAACCAATCTGTGTCAGGTATAAAAAAATAACTTAATGTCTGAATCTCTAATCTCTCCAGGTTACTATATTTAATGTACTTAGGAAAATGAGTCAATCTCTCTCACATATTTGATACAGAATTCCTTAAATTCTAAATAACAAAATTAGTAAACCTTGAAAGTTTAGAACACCTTTATTTAGTATATGAAATATGTATCTATTTACCAAACCAAGAGTACCTTTACTTCCCTGTTTTACCCAGCATTCATTCAGAGCTAAAATGTATTAATAATTCTTCATCCCAGTAGTTTCAATGGTTTTCAATGTGCTTTAAGCAATAAGAAAGTAATTTGGGATAGGTATATTAATGGAAGTTCTGACTGAAGAGGTCTTTATCTAGAACTCTTTTTCCAGATCTATGGCTTTGAAACTTCTTTGATGTTTTATGTATTCACCTAGTATCTACACACCTAAATAAGTTTACATATATACATATTGCATGTTACATACATATATACAATATAACGTACAATCAGCCCTCCATATCCACGGATTCTGCATCCACAAATACAGAAACCAACTGTGAGGGACTTAAGCATCTGCATATTTTGGTATCCAGAGGGGTCCTGTAGCCAATCCCCTGCAAATACCAAAGGACAACTGTATATAACATATGTAGATACATATGAAATGGAAGTTTTACAAACCATTACTTACTCTGTCTATATGCAATATTCTCTGCTATTTTTACTACTTTTCCAATTCTATTTCCTCTTTTTAAAAATGCTGGTCACAACACACTAAACTGATTTCACAAGCCACAAATGAGTTCCAATCTGTAGTTTGGAAAACACTGCTTTAGACCAATTAAACACTGTACTTTATTTCAACTTTCTTCAATTAATTTGATATACCTAGAGACAGACTGTGTCATTTGTGAAGTGATAGCCAAGACCAATATATGACTTATATTGGTCTACCAACCCATATATGTTCTTCCTAGTAACCATGCAGCCTTCCTCTATAAATTAGCGTGGGTAGTTTCACTGTAAATTGCACAGGCATTTCCTTTATTTGCAGAAAATATCTATTTTCAAATGGAGAAAAGAATCCCCCCCAAAAGACAAACTAAATCGCACAGTGAATCTAACAGAAAGTGATTAATGAGATCGATTGTCGGCATAGTCCAGCTTACTTCCCTCAAGAAGGGTGAATAGGACCTCAAATTCATCTTCATTAATATGTTACCACTTAGTGCGGTGCTCTAGAGATACATCTGCTAGTTAATAATTAATCAGAAAAGTTCTCTAGTGATAGTGGCAGAAGAGAGAATGAATGGGTAGATTTGCTCTGCATAGAGAAAGCTTTCCAACAATGACACCATAGCCTTAAAGACGTAAGAACAACAGCCTTTATGAAGTCTGGATGGAATGATACATTTTTAAAGATGCAATCCTCTGGAAAAACAGGTTTAGTCTCACTACACGAATAATGCTCACTATTCCACAGCACCTCCCCTGTGGCTCATGTATCCCTAAACCTTCCCTATCATATAATACCCCAGTTTATCCTTCAGAATGCTCCTCCTGACTGTAATTAATTATTCTATCATTATTTGCTCTATGTCTGCCATCTCCCTTAGACTGGCTAACTCAATATGGAATCCACAATGCCTAGCCCGGTGTGTACCACATCAACAGAACTCAACAAATATTTATTGAATGAATGAGTGAATGGATGGATGGAAAAAAGTGAGTGAATATTTTATAATATTGATTATCACACTTTTTCTCCTTTCGAATAAGGTAGAAACTAACAGCACCAACGGCATACTCTCTGTGCATTTACTGAAAAGCCTGTTCCCTTCCTCTTATTCACCCAAGCCAAGAATTTTTTAGTTCTGTTCAATTTTCCCCCCTTGTATCCCATTCAACTAATGTTTATTGGGTTCCTGCTGTGGGTCAGCAACTACAATATCTCTCTAATCCATCTGTTCCTCTCCTTTCCGTGTGCCACAGTCTCACCATTTCTCCCCTATGTTACTGCAGCAGCAACTTAAATCTTCCCTGTATCCTGTCTCTAATAGTGACCGCCCCCCACCCAATCTATTCTACACACGGCTGCCCAAGTAATCTTCCTGAAATATATGCTATCCCCTTGCTCAAAATCCTCAAAGCCAAACTCCTAAGTCTGGCATACAAGGTCCCACCTTTTTTCCTAGGTTCATCTCCCTGACATCAATTATATACTCTCCTTACATAACAAAATTTCTATAATACTATGCTGAATGTCCCATGCTGTTTCATCACTCCATAACTTTGAACATCCTGTTCCTTCTTCTTGAAATATCCTTCCCATTTTCTTCACCTGATGTGAAGAAAAATTCATTCTTAAAGATCTAATGATAACTTTTCTATGAAACCTTCCTTGGTCCAATGACCCTTCTCAGCCAATTACTCTTCTAAGCCACTGTCCTTTTTTTGTGCTCCTCATTCTGTATTTCAAGCCTACAACAACATTTATTAAATTTTACTGTTATTTCATCACTAATCATCAGAGGAATGCAAATCAAAACCACATGAGATATCATCTCACACCTGTCAGAACGGCTATCATCAAAAGAACACAAATAACGAACGTTGGCGAGGCTACGGAGAAAAGGGAACGCTGGTGCACTGCTGGTGGGGGTGTAAATTGGTGCAGCCTCTGTGGAGAACAGGATGGAGGTTCCTCAAAAAACTAAAGATAAAACTATCATATGACCCAGCAATTCCACTCCTGGGTATATATCCGAAAAACACAAAACAAAACACTAATTCAAAAAGATACACACACCCCAATGTTCACGGCAGCATTATTTACAATTGCCGAGATACAGAAGCAACCTAAGTGTTCATTAACAGATGAATGGATAAAGAAGTTTTGGCATATATATATGTATATATATATACACACACATATACATACATATATATATATATATATACACACACACAATGGACTACTACTCAGCCATTAAAAAGAACAAAATTTTGCCATTTGCAGCAACATGGATGGACTTGAAGGGCATTATGCTAAGTGAAGTAAGTCAGACAAAGAAAGAAAATACTGTATGATATCACTTATATGTGGAATCTAAAAAACACAACAAACTAGTGAGTATAACAAAAAAGAAGCAGACTCACAGATGTAGAGAACAAACTAGTGGTTACAGTGGAGAGGGGCAATATAGGGATGGGGGAGTGGGAGGTACAAGCTATTGGGTGTAAGATAGGCTCAAGGATGTATCATACTACACTGAAAATGTAGCCAATATTTTGTAATAACTGTAAATAGAAAGTAACTTTTAATATTGCATTTTTTAAAGTTTTTTTAAAATAATAAATTAATAAAAAAATACATTTTACTGTTATTTACATGCCTATTTTCACCCCCTCCATAAGACTTCAAAGCCCTTCAGGATGAATATCAGTGAGCATGAATGAAGATTTGGGCATAAATCCACTTTTCTATCTACAGTACCTATCATAGATGTTGTCTATCAGATTCCATAGTTTCTGGACACATAATCCAATTTAGCTGGTTTATGCAAAAAGGGAGTTATTGTGAGGTGTAAGGCAGCTAACAAAATTTCTAGGAGAGGCAGGTTGTGCAGCTTGGCTGTTACTCAACCAACAACTCTCAGGCCCTAGAACACTCAGTGCCTGTCTAAGGGACTCTCCTCGCTGAAATCTCACTCTCACCAATGATAAGACCACTAGTCCCTTTATCAAAGCTTCTGCAGGAGAATCAAACATTGCACCACCCTACTTGCCAGAAGATTCTATCTCCCTGCATATTTACACCAACCACTCATTACTCCTTCCTTCCAAGTCTCACTTACAAAAGGATGATACTCTGCACAACTCCAGAAGTGGCCATCACATCACGCAGAGCCTGTAAGCCATATGCTGAGACACTCTTCACACAGGTTATATACGCTTGAGGAAACACAGCTCACATGTGGAATCCTAGCTGCAGAGGGGTCTGGGAAATGTAATTTCAACCTTCCTGCTTTAATAGTTCAGGAAGTCATGCTAAAAGGGAGCTGGAGTGGGTGGTGAGTGAACCACTTTGCAGTTCCTCCTCCATTAAATGCCTAATAAATGATGAGGAGGAATGAACAGATAGAAGGAAGAAATGTAAGGATCATAATTATCATCTTAATTCCTCCATATTCTACTGTTTAAGTCATTCAAATGTAACTTTTAAATTAACAAAATGTACCATTATTTCTTCAAAAGTATTATTTACTTCTTTTCAGGCAGTTATTTTGCTCTGTCTTTAGTATATCGTCTGCTTCTAAATTTTTCTAATGTTCATACTACCTATATGTTTCTTCCAGTTTAGCTTGTGATTTGAAATATACTGCATTCTTTTATTTGTACAGGAACATGAACCCTCTGATTATAACAACACATACTGACTCTGACTAACAACGACAACGATAAAAGTTGCTTTCAAATGTGAAACCATAATTCCAAGTTATTTCTGTCAGAATAGATAAATTAAACATAACTTTGATTTCTTTCTGAACTTGGAATCTTTATAGCACATTGATGACAGCAATTAAGCTATCTATTTTAGGCATATTAGCTATAGAACTCTTTTGTAAAAATTCACAAGCCTAAATAAACTATTTTTTAAACCTGTGTTTAAGTTTTTGTTTTCCAAAGATCAAGCCCCAAATTAGCAATCTTCTAGTGAGTTTCCAATGCATGGCTTTTAGATACTCAGACTGAGTTTCTAAAGATAAAATTACGCTTAGTTATAGAACTTACTCTATCCCAATTCAGCCACTGACTTATTGAATGATACACGTGAGCTATGTATGATATAGTACTTTGTTAAACAAAGTACTGTAGGAAGTGTTAAGAGGTTAGGAGGATGAAACTCTGGTAGATAAGAGCCAGGTGAAGATTTTATTATAGCAATAATACTGTGAATTCATTTCTAGATAATACCTTATAATTTTTTTAAAGTTTCTCTTATTAAACAATATTCACAACATTTCTGGGAAACAATCAGGCATCTCCGTTTTGACGATGAGGAAACTGAATTCAAATCAAAAGTATATATTGAGCACCTACTACATGCCAGCTACTGTGTTAGGTACGATAGTTACCATAGTTACAGTTATCTCTAGATAGTGTAGAGATAGTGTAATAAGAGTGTAATCAATGTCATGATAGGAAAGTATAGAGTAGAATAGAGTGGTATAGAGTAGGATAGCGGCATCAAGTTTGAAAAGGTGCACAAAAGCAGCTCTTAGCTCAGACTTGCAGAGAAAGTGAGAGTAACATCTAAACCAGTGGTTCTCAACCATTGGCAATTTTACCTGGATCCCCAACTTTGCGACACTTCCTAATATCTGGAGACGTATTTGATTTCCAATTTTTGGACGGTGGGAGGTGCTATTGGCTTCTAGTGGCTAGAAGCCAGAGATGCTGCTAAACCTCTTTCCAAGTCTCACCCACAGGATAGTCCCTGTGAAACAGATTATTCAGTCCCAAATGTCAACAGTGCTGCAGTTGAGAAAACTTGATCTAGGCTGAGCTAATATATAACAAAGAGTTGGTAGGTGGAGACAGAAGGGGAGGATATGGCAGGGGTGGAGGAATGACAGAGGACAGTGTTCCAAGAGTGAGAACCACTTGTTGGAAGGACCTCCACACTGACTGGTTCACTGATATTTTTTAATTGTCGTAAAATATACATAATGTAAAATTTACCATTTTAACCACTTTTAAGTGTACAGTTCAGTGACATTAAGTACTTTCACATTGTTGTGCAACGATCACTACCATCCATCTCCAGAATCTCTTCATCATTCCAGACTAAAACTCTGTACCCATTAAACACTAACTCCCCATTTTCCCTCCGCCCAGCCCGTGGCCACCACCATTCTACGCTCTGTCTCTATGAATTTGACTGCTCTAGGAACCTTACATAAATGGAATCATACAGGACTTGTTCTTTTGTGTCTGGTTTACTTCACTTAGTACAATGTCCTCAAGGTCCATCCATATGGTAGCATGTGTCACATTTTCCTTCCTTTTTAGGGCTGAATAATATTCCTTTGTATGTATAGACCACATTTTGTTTATCCACTCATTGGTTGATAGACACATGGGTTGCTTTCACCTTTTGGCTACTGGGAATAATGCTGCTATGAACATGGGCATACAAGTAACGGTTTGAGTCCCTGCATTACATTCTTCTGGGTATATATCTAGAAGTCATTCACCAATTATTTTTATGTGCCAGTTAATTGTTCTAGTGCTTCGTATATGGTAAAAAAATAATACCAAATATCCCTCATATCATGAAACTTAAATTCTAGTGAAGGAATACAAACACATGAACAAGATCATTTCAGATAGGCTTATCAAGAAAATAAAAGGAGATGATGTGGAGTTGAATATGACTGGAACTTAGAGTGCTGGAACTTAGGAAGGGAGTGGTAAGAAGGAAAGGTAGTAGAAGCCTTACAATGCAGGCAACCCAGATAACGATTCTCTACTTCATTTTATGGGCAATGAAAAGTTCAGAGAAGTTAAATGAATTGCCAAAGGTCTTACAGGTAATAAATTCTACAGGCCAGGCTAGAACCAGTATCGCTGCCTATCCTTACCATACAGATTTTCTTTGGAGCTGCAAAATTGGATAAGGGTACATGTTTATCAAACACAGCAACCTGTACCATACCAACCAGACATCTGATCTTTTCCATCTGCTTTCATGATTCTCTCCAGAATCAATGCCATGAATGGTTAGAGGACATTTTAATGCTTTACTTACCCACATTCATTCTGTATCCAGCTTTGCTGCTGGTATTCCTCTTTGCTTTTTAAAAGAGATTTTCCATGAGTACAAGATAAAATAGTATTGATTCTAAAAAGAAATGCCATACTTCCCTATAGCTTAGCTTTAAAATAAACAACCTTTGTTCAGTTCAAAAAAATTTGCATATGACCTGAGTAAGTAACATTTGACAAAAGAGAGGAGTGTTCTGTTGAACAGTAAGAACACTTTCTTCTAACTCTTGCTTTCATTCAAGGTCATGTGCAGCTTACATAAATATTACATGAAACCTGTTTTTCAAGGAATCACTGTCTATGATGATTTATAGAGACAGTAGTCCATTGGCAAAGTCTACCTTTTCAAATATCACAAGCTTTTATTTTCCAGCAAGAAGAAGAAAGTGACTCTCATTAGGTAAATGGAGCTATTCTTTCATGCAGGATTAAGATTTTAATGCAGTTTATGTGTGCAATTAAGATTTATCAAAGGTTTTCTTGTGTGTCAGGTGACAAGATGTGTTGCAACTCAGTTTAAAGTCCAGACCTCACTGGTTGGAAGAGCAAGAATAAGTTATGACACAAAGTTTGTATCAGGAAAAGATAGAGAATATTTTCTTTTTTATTCTCATTTAATCTTTTGCTGCAATGTGAGCTATTATAGAATTAAATAGTGAATAGATATTCTTAGACGTAAAACTGTTTTATAAAAAGAGGCCAATTTTGCTGAATATATTTGCTCTGTCAACAAATAGGTGCTGAACAACTATTATGTGTAAAGCACTTTAATAGGTGCTATTAAAATTGTCATATGTCATTGTGAAGCAAAATATTTTCCTACATATATTAACTGATTTGTCTGGTAAAATAAAAAAGAATACGCTGCATGAAAAGATTTAACATGCTTTAGAGAAGTTTTACTATATTATTAAAAATCCCATAATTACTGTCAGGGGACCTCATTTTTATCATTTAGAATTGACCTCAGATAAAGTACTCTGTAAATACATTACTTAATATAATACTACAAGAAGTAAAAAGGACTTTTCATTGCCTTGCTTTTTACAGAATCTCCTTCTACGTCTCTGATAAACTCCTTAACTTCCTTTTTGCTTATTCATTATTCAACACATTTTTATTAAGTGTCAGGCACTATGCTTGACACTGAGGATACGAAGGTGAAGAAGGAAGGAAACAGTTGTTCTTTTGTGAAGCAGACAGTCTGGTTGGGGAGACAAATAAATAACATGACAGGTCAAATAGAGGTTACCATTGGGACACACGGTAGAAGCATCAAGACCAACATACGGTGGAGAGATAAAAAAGGGGAAATGATGGGGAAAACATCTCAGAGGAAGAGACATTTATCTCACCCATAAAGAAATTCTCTACAGTCTCATCACTACCAGAGGAAGAACACAATTTTTCAATGCAGGTTTCGAACCCAGTTTTAGGCGACTCCTTTAAATCATTCAGCTAGGTACCCATTATCCCCAGCTGGTTCATACTTGAATTGAGCCTGAGGGGGCCCTAGCAATTATGCCTCCCAAGCTGTAATGTTATCTCCATCACTATTCATTTTTTTGTTGTTGCCTTGGTTTTAGGAGTGAGTTTCATTTTCTAGTGAGACTGAAGCACTCTCCTGAATTCCAAACGGTGTGTCCAGGACCCTGATCCCCTGCTTTTAGCTCTTGCCAAATTCTCCCGCACTCATTCCCACTCTTCCCAAAGATCAAAGTGCCTGTTTCCAGGTTACTTCCCTTACAGGATGGGTCCATCTTCCAACTCAGACAGAATTCATAAAAATTGCATCTAGTTTCACCTCTCAAATTGGACCCCAGAAAACAAACACCATCTGATGAGGAAGGTAGCCAGCCACACCCCCACAAGCATTGTGATACAGGAGGCACTGCTAGTTGTCTCCTCACCTGGGGTGAGGACATATATCAGTAAGTGTTCTTTTGTTGCAAGCAACACAAATCATTTCGAGCATCTTTAACGGAAGAAAAAAGAAAACGCATTGGAAAGAAGTTGAGGTCACAGAGTTAAAGGAAAATCTAAAGAGCCAAAGTTCAGAGAGACCAGAAACCAGAGCCGTTCTGGGCACTGAGGCAACAGGAATGAAGGGACATGCTCTCCAGGAGGCCGTCACTGGAATGAATCTACTTTGAACACATTCTGCAAGACTTCAGTTCCAGAGAAAAGGCATGAGGTTGGCCAAGCTTGGGGCATGTGCCCACCCACTGGCCAGAGGAAGACAGGTACCACTATTGACTACATCCAATGGAAGAGGAGTGATTCTCCAAAGCACAGTTGGGATGCTGTTACCACCAGAAGGGTGAGACACTGAGCTGCAAAAATAAAAATGTCCACTATAGGAGTCAGTCTTGCTACTGGGTGAGTTCTCAGCGTTCCAGTCTTGTGGGTTCCTAGTCTATATCCTTCTTCCCACTGTATAAAGTTTCAGCATACCTTCTAACTTGTTCCATGTGGGTTCCAAAGCTTTCAACATATGAGCACCAGGAGTCTTTGAAGATAAAACTTTCAAATAAAAATGAAATATAAATCATGGAAAAGAAATTATCTTTCTCCAGAACAGTTAATTTTTTAAGGATCAACAATGTAAATAACAATAAGAACCCACTAATAAATCTCCTTGCTATATAAAAAATAATTCTGTGTGTTCTTGTCATTTAGAGTAACTCCTTGAAAAGTCATGCCCTATATTTATCCCCTCACTCAATAGTTAATGGCCATATTAACTAATCACCCCTCTTTCTATTGAACTAAGGATTTTTTGAGCTGTTTTCCTACTTGCACTTTTGAGATTCCTCCAAATAAGCTGTCATGTGGCAACACTTTAAATTACACCTTTTCTGTTTGACTATCCCCATGAACCACCATGTGAGCATACTCATCTCGTGGTGTTAGCTCATTCTGTCTTCCTATCTTTTTTTACAAAAAGGAAGAAAATATTAAGACCCCATTTCTTATCCTCATAATCCTTGAGTGCCTAAATGTTGGTCCTGGTGACAATCTTTGGAGTGGAGTTTTTCAAGACTTGAATATGGAAGGCCTGATACTTATCACTATGACAAAGCTCAGTGTGGATGATCCTGAAGAAGAAGAAGATGACAGTAATAATAATACTAACAGATGATATGTACTGAGCCTTTGTTGTACAAGGCTCTGCCCTGAGTACTTTACATGCAGTATGCTTCCGTACTGATGGGAATGATCTGGGAGAGAGAGATAATCACAGGAGAGAGAAGGGATTATTACTGGAGCCAAGTCCCTGAGTAGATGAAGAGAGATGGGAAGGTAGGATCTAGAGCTCACGTGGAGAAGCTGTTTTTAGAAACAGGGGAGTCCATCCATTATAACATGGCTAAGAGACTGGTAGATTTGGATTTGGAAAGATGAAGGAGTTGTCTTACGATGGCTTCTACTTTCTCAGAAAAATAAGAAGAAAATGGTAGAAGAGAGAAAGGTGGGTAGTTATTGGAGGTATGAGGAAAATGACAGGCAACAGAGCTGCTACTATTAACTTTAGCAGAAATAAAAGACTGTCACAATAATCTGGAGAAGAGGGGGAAACTGTAAATTTCATGTGGAACAGACGGAAGATACCCCTGAGGTTGTGCAGAACTTTTAGGAGATGACTGTGAGTTCTCACAAAGCAGGCTGGGGCAGGGCAAAGAGAAACAATCTTTTGTGAATAGTATAGCCCTACTTCTATATACACCTCAGTAGATGGACCTTGAGAGAAAGGGATTCCATGTATTTTTCTTCTTCAATCTTACTTAATTCAATAGTTAAGGAAGCAATACCATATACTTCCTAAGATAGGGTGTGTCTATCTTGTTCACTGCTGTATCTCCAGTGGTAGGCAAAATGCCTGAAATGGAAGAGGTGCTTGATAAATATTTTATCAATGAATTGATGACTAGATAGATGGATGGATGAATAAGAAATTTATGATATTTTATTGATAGTCCACATTCATGGTTTTTCCAAATAAAATTCTGTTGCATGTGTATAGCAGTGTCATACTTGGCTTTTGCCCAAGCTGCTACTCAGAAACCAAAGGAAGTCACAGAAGGATGTTTTTACTAGGACTAAAAATGAAATAAATATTATATATTTTCTGTAGATACTTATAACCACCTAATGTTCCCCAATGTACTGGAATAAGTGTCCTTCTTTATCACTTGCTGGCTTAGTATGAGAAATATTTTATTTCTTTTTTTAAAGATTTATTTATTTATTATTTATTTATTTATTTATATTTATTTTTTGGCTGTGTCAGGTGTTAGTTGCGGCGCGCGAGATCATCGCTGAGGCATGCAGGATCTTTTTGTTGCAGTGAGCGGGCACGAGGCGCGGGCTTCTCTCTAGTTGTGGCGTGCCGGTTTACTCTTCTCTAGTTGTGGCATGCAGGCTCCAGGGCGCGTGGGCTCTGTAGTTTGCTGCACACAGGCTCTCTAGTTGAGGTGCGCAAGCTCAGTAGTTGCAGAGCGTGGGCTTAGTTGCCCCGAGGCATGTAGGATCTTAGTTCCCAGATCAGGGATCGAACCTGCCCCCCTGAATTGTAAGGTGGATTCTTTACCACTGGACCACCAGGGAAGTCCCAGTACGAGAAATATTTTAAAACTAAGTTCTCCCACAAGCCAGAAGTCTGCTGGAATTGTCACTCCAGGGTATGTTCTGCTCTCTTTTCTCCAAGAAGTTACTCCAGTTCAAGTGTGAATTCAGGTCACATGACTACTCATGTTGTTCTCTGTTTACCTGATTCATCTTCAGCTTGGAGGTGTTCTCTTTTGGACCATGAGGGTACCTACCATACCCCTTGGATTGGTCAAAAGGGTCTAGATTTCCCTCCTAATTTACCAAAAATCCTATCTATACAAACAGAGGCCACAGGTGTTGCTATAAGATTTCAAATCAGTGATGTCCTCTTTTAATGCACTAACTTCCCCCTTTCCAGATAATCTTTGCACACACAGAAACTCATCCTCAGAGGAAGAGCTTGTGTCTTATTTGATATCCTCAGCACTTAGCATGGTGTCTGTTGAAGGAATGAACACATGATTGACTAATGAATAAATATTGAATTATTCTAACTGAGTAACCCACCCTCGTCATTGGAATTCACCCTCTGCTCCATGCTGCACGAGAGGCACCAACACAATCTTTATCTCAATATCTGCCCTACCTTCAAAATATAGAGTTAAGCATTCTTTCCCTAAAGAATTAGAGAGGCACAGCAATTGTCCTCCTAACCCTATTTATTCCCACTAAGCAGAAAAATCAAATCACTTAGGGACTCTCAGAGTTTAGCATTGACTGTTTTCAACTAAGAGAGAACAAATACATTCACTGCTTCTCCCAAACTCTACACCCTCTAAAAGCCTACTTTCAATTTTCCTGGAGCTATTCCTTACCAATAACTTTATGGCACCTCCTGTACACAATTCTTCTTTCCAGCATTTTCTTCTATAGCTTACCTTAAGTCTGAAATGCTTTTAACTAAATGCCTGGGGATGTGGGTAAGTACAAGCCTGGGAAATTGTGTCTAGCACTACTTCTTCGTAATAGTTTCAGATATTCTTCACTTTCATTGAATCAAAATCAAAATAAGCATTACCCAGCCCTAAATTATAAAATAATTAAAATTATCTTCTTTGCTATTTAGTTCAAACATGGGCCAAATTCAAGACTTTTCCTATAGAAGTAAAGTCCCAGAGGACCAGATTACAAGTCAGCGAAGACTGGCTCTGTTCTAATATTCAATTTGCTTTGATTTTAAGAAAAGTAAATAACTTCTCTCTCATCTTTTTCCATATTGAAAAATAAGACATTTTCTTCCTAACTGATAAAGAATTGTGGCGATTGGTGAGATGGTGGGTCTTAATCACACTGAGTATCACTTTACTTAACCAGTAATAGCTTCTTGGCATCTCTGGCACATGGTTCTCCTTTCAAACATTTCCTTCTGGAGAGACTACATTAAGGATGAAAAGCTTTTAACTAAGTGCACAGAGAAGAGAGGCAGCCTTTTAAATCATTTATAGAAAGGGATTAATAACAAACATTTTTAAAACATCCATAATTAAAACAATTCATGCTCTAGGAAAAAATAATAACACTATATTACTCTCCTAGGGAGAGACAGAGAGGCAGTTCTGAGCCAATTTCTATGAAGCAAGCCTTCTCCTATCTGTCCACTGCTTTTTTCGTTCAAAGTCTCACAACAGCCTTTTAATGCAATGTTAGTAGCCTCAGCTTATATAGGGTAGAGGCTAAATCTTCAATACACCTGGCATGCTATTTTAATAAAAACAATAGGTTTAATTAAAAATTTAAACCTATATTGTTTTCATATGTAACATAGGTAAGATTTTTGGATCTCCTATAATCAGAAATCTCTTCATGAATTCTACCTACTACTGTGGCCCAAAGGCAGATAGCAGGGTAAGTTCACCACAAGAAAGAAGAAGTTATGATATAGAGAAAGCCACTGTCAGAAAGAAAAAGGAGAGGAACCCAAGGAGTGTGTGGAAAGGGGAAGAAAGAGATGGAGAGGGAGGAAAGCAGTCACATGATTGTCAGGAGTTCCCCCTCAACTTTCCGCTCCTGTCTCCCCACACCCCAGCCTGAGTCAAGAAGCCAGTGAGATCCCCACGGGAAAGCCAAAAGCACAGAGATTATTTTCCCCATACTACGTTTGTAGCCTTAGAAAAGGGACTGCTTCTCTAGTGCCCTCAGCACCCACCTCCTGGAGGCTGCCCCAGGAGCTGGCAGTGGTCGTGAAGCAGAGTTAAGCTGAAAATCTGAGTTAATGTCCCTGGGCTGTGTTTGGCTTCCACGCAGCGTGGGAAAGACTAAGTTCCCGCAAAGCGGTGGAGAATCAGACCACGAAACTTCCTAGAGGGAGTTGCTACATCAAGAACAAAGTGATATCATCACCAGAAAGGCCAAGGAGGCCGTGAAACTCAGCTGGGGCCCTTCAGCAGAGAGGGACCACTGAGCCCAGGGAAAAGGTCAACAGCAGATGCCACTAGTGGAAGTGGCAGCTGGTGAAACAAGGGACAGCATCACGGCACAGGTGAGCAGGGATCCAGGGGGTGACACGAAGACATGCACAAAGCCACCATGAATGTGGTCACACAGGGGGAAGAAGTCTGAACATTTATGTACAAGCTGCAGCCTTTTCAATCACTTATAGAAAGGAATTAATAACAAATATTTTTTAAAAACCCAAAATTAAAATAGCTCATGCTCCACACACAGAGCTCCACACACTAAACACAATATTGTGTTAAACCAAAAGACATAGAGAAATCACTCCTGGCAGTTTAAGACTTTCCCTGCAGCACAGAAGGACTCATGGCAGTGATTAGATCTGTTTCAGGGAGTAAAGTGTTGAGGAATCAAATTACATTTTCTTTGCATAGTTCAGTCATTGTGTGAGTAAATATACAGGCCAACTACAATGTGATTACAAAGACACAATGCTGAGGGTGTGACTATCCATAAAACAAAGAGACCCCCTGGAGATTTTCCTTCTGTCAGCCAAGATCACTGGCTTCAGACAACTAAGTCAAAGCCACAAAATAAATACATCCTCACTATTTTCTACAGTGTGGTTTTAAGTTATAAAAATTCATTCTCAGTTCTGTGGTCTTAACACTCTTAGAAATTAGACTTTACCATAGAGAATATTTTCTCCAAGATCACATTCTAGACAGCCAACCCTTCACTTGTGTGCCACCAAATTTGACCATTATGTAAACTTTATTTTTCTTTCTAGTCAAAGTGCTTTATATAAAATAAAATGTTGAGTTAAAGGGATTATGATGCAACAGACTGGATTTCAAGGGTAAAACTTGCTGTGAATAAAGAGATAATAGTTATCATCTAATCACGACTAGAGGAAGATTGTGTGTTTACTAAAATAGGAGAGAATTTTGTTATGAATATATTTGGGACAGGAAATTGTTCTATTCAAATTGTGACATAGAGCTGAAAGGCAAACCAGTACAAAGAAAGAAAACTGTAGATATTTTTATAAGTCCTAAGGGACATCACTTATCCTTTGATTCAATAAACATTTATTGAACCCCTACTAGGTTCCAGGTAATTCCCTAGGCACTAACAATGCTGCAGTATAGATATAGAAAGCATCTTCCTTCAAGGAATTTATATTCTGGTTGAGGAAACAAGCAATACATAACTGTACAAAAAAAAAAGTCAAAGAGTGGTAAGTACTATGAAAAAAATCAAAATAAAGCAAGTTAAGAGGAAATAGGGAGGGAGCAGGAATTTTATAGAGAGTGGTCCGGGAAGTGCTCCTCATAAGTTAATTTTTGAGTAGAAGTCTAAATTAAGTGGGGAAGAGATTCACGCAAAGATCTGGAAGAAAAAGAGCATCCATACACAGGAAATAGTAAGTACAAAGGCTCTGAGGTAGGCATGACTTTGTTATGTTTGAAACAGCTAATAGGACAGTATGGCTTGAATGGAATAAATGTAGGGATGATAGAAAATGAGGTCAGAAAGTCACCAAGGGTCTGTTCATGTGAGACCTTTTATGCCAAAGTAAGACATTGGATTATATTCTAAGTGTGATAGGGAGTCATCAGAAAGTTTTGAGCAAGGAAGTATCCCTGTTTGATACCAGATTGTATCCCTGTTTAAAAAAAAAATCACTTCATCTGCTGTATGGAAAATAGACTAAGTGGGACAAAGTGGAAACAAGGAGATCAGCTAGGTGGTTAGTGCATTAGTTCAGAAAAAAAAGATAGTCGCTCAGACCAAGGTAGGGGCAAAGGAAGTGATGAGAAGTGGTCAGATTTATGATATATTTTTAAGACTGAGCACACAGCACTTGCAAATAAATCAATGTTGGATGTGAGAGAAAAAGAAATCCAAGTTGACTTTTAGGTTTTGGCCCCAGCAACAGATAAATGGTGCTGATATTTACCAAAATGAAGAATCCTTAGGAAGGGTCTTAGTGTGGGGATAGAGGGAAAAGTGTATGTTTTGAATTTGTTGAGTTAGAGATATCTATTAGACTTCCAAGTACAAATGTTGGGTTGACTACTGGATAAAAATGTGTAGCATTCAAGAGAGACTGGTGCTGAAGATAGAAGTTTGAGTTATTAGCATGTGGGCTGAATGAGATCTCCTGACCAGCAAGTGTAAAGAAAAACGGAAAGAGGTTGAAGGATCCAATACTGGATCATTCCAAATTGACAGATTAGGACATGAGAAAGAACCAGTAAATAAGACCGAGAATACGCAGCGAGGGCTGTAGGAGGAAACCAGGGGATGTTGTCCCAGAAGATAAGTGAAGAAAGTATTTCAGAAAAGGGGGCATAGTCCTAGTTACTGACACTGAGAGTTTGAGTAAGCTAGGGACTGAGATTCAACCACTGGATTTGGTAACATGAAGGCTATTCATGACTCAGATAAAAAAGTTTCAGTGGATTGAGGAGAATAAAAGCCTCATTAAGCTGAGATTGATACTAGAGGTGTTAACTTGAGTGTAAGGATTAGAAAGAGAGAAATAAAACAGTCTTTACTCACAGATGATGTAATTGTCCACCTAGAAAACCGAAAGAATATATAGTCGAAGTATTATAATCAATAAGAGAGATCAATACTGCTAGATATAGGATCAATGTGCAAGAATCAGTAGGGTTACTATACAGAAAAACAAATATAAAGTGAAAAAATATTAAGGCTGTTTACAATAGCATCAAAAATATAAGGGATTTAGGAGTAAAATTGTAAAACTTTATTGAAAGAAATTAAAGACCTGAATAAATCAAGAGATAAACCATGTTCATGTGTAGAAAGAGTCAGTTTTGTCAAGATGTCCATTTTTTCCATATTAATTGGATAATTCAATGCTATTCCAAATTCTCAACAGGGTTTCTCATGGAACATCACAAGCTGATTTTAAACTTACACAGATATGCAAAAATTAAGAAGAGCCAAGGGAGTTTTGAAGAAGAAAAACAGACGGCAAGACTCATAAAACTGTAATAATTTTTAAAAGGTGTGATAATGGTGCTACAATGGACAAACAGATCAATAAAACAGAATAAAGAGCTCATAAA
This sequence comes from Balaenoptera borealis, assembly GCF_965194805.1. NCBI lineage: Eukaryota > Metazoa > Chordata > Mammalia > Artiodactyla > Balaenopteridae > Balaenoptera > Balaenoptera borealis. The sequence continues at coordinate 12,061,889 of NC_138877.1, forward strand.
CACATCCAAATATATGGATACTTGATATATGGCATCACTGACCAGCAAGGAAAGAATAGACTACTCAACGTACAATGCTGGGTTAATTGTTATTCAAATTAGAAAAAAATAAATTGGATTGTTACCTAACTATATACAAAAATCAATTCCAGATACACTGAAATCCTAAATGTGAAAGGCAGATTTTAAATCCTCTGGAATAAATTGTGAGAATATATTTATAATCTCAAGATAGACCAGAATTTCTGAAACTAGACCCATCAGAAAAAAGGAGGGGGAGAGAGAGAGAGAGAGAGAGAACCAGAAAGGAAAAGATTGAAATATTTGACTACATTAAAATTTTATATTTCTGTGATTCAAGAGTTGCCATAAACAAAGTGAAAAGACATGTCACAGCCTGAAATAATATATTTGCAAGGAATATAACTGAGAAAATATTGATATCCAGAATATATAAAGAATTCCAATGTCGATAAGAAAAACAACCTAGTAGAAAAATGGGCGAAAGTGTTAAATAGATATTCAAAGAAAAGGACATCCATAGTGCCAGTAAATATGTAATAAGATGCTCTATCTCACTAGTAATCAGGGAAATGTACATTAAAACCATACTAAGATACTTTTCATCTATCACATTAGCCAAAACCAAAAAATCTGACATATCAAGAGATGACAAGAACGTAGAGAAGCAAGAACATCTCATTTGCTGCTAGTAGGAGTGAAAATTGAAACAACCACTTTGAGATCAATTTGACAATATCCTGTCAAGTCAAAGATGCACAAACACTATGACTCAGCATTTAACTCCTGTATATCACAAAGAAAATACAGGAGTATACAATGGAGACAGATAAAAGAGTGTTCATTGCAACATTACAAGGGCAAAAATTTGGAACAACGTAGATGTGCATTAATAGGAGAATGAATGCATAAATTATAGTATATTTAGATCATGTATTAATACAGCAGTAAAAATGAATTATCAGTTACATAATTCAACATAGATAAATATTAAACAAATATCATTGTGAAAAAAAAAAGTTACAAAAGGCTATGTACAAAGCTTAATAACCTAAAACAATAATAGATGAGTATATAAAAGACAGAAAGACAGACAGACATGAAAATGATAAACACCAAAATCAGGCTAGTGTCTGTGTTACTTTGGTACTCCATGAGAGGATTAGATGGCAAGAAACTTTTAGGGAAAATGGCTGGGAAGGATAAAGGGGAAGAAGCAGAAGTTATCAGGAAAACCCTTCACACCCCACGGCAGGATTGGCACCTGTGAAAGGAGAGGGGGAAAGAAGAAGGATCGGGTGAGAGAGATTCACATTGCAGCAGGGATGTAAGAATGTCAAGGCGAGGCCATTGAGGAATCCTTAAGCCAGTCCATCTTTTATGCAAGTCTTTGCATCAAAGAGAAGTGGGCCTGAACCTGTATCCCCCCCATGTACAGTCATTACTGGGAGAAACCTGGGGGAACTTATACGGTGGTAAATTCAGAAGAGAATCATCTGGGACCATTATCAACTATGTTTCCCGCAGTAGAACTGAGTATCCCAGTTTTCCCGGTGCCGCATGAGCTACCTCTGGGGTAGGGCATAAGGGAGGGGATTGTGATCCAGGAGAGACAGAAATAAGCTTTAAGTGTGTTTGTAATATTTTACTTCTGAAGCTGGGTGGTGGGGACATAGATGTTCACTATACTATTCTCTTTAATTTGGGGGGGGGGCGGTGAGGCAGGAAAAATGGGACGTTAAGAAGCTGATACACTGAATGTAGCTTCCCTGAAAATTTGCTATGATATGAAGTACAGCAACAGGATTAAGGGATAAAAATATTACAGCCTTCTTCAGCTGATCCAATTTACAGGGAAATTTGACAGATAAAGAAGAGGGAAAGTTGCAGGAACAAAGTCACTGAGTGCTGACTGGGGATGAAAGGAAGGAGTTAGCCCTAGATAGGAGCATAGTAAGTTTATCCACCCTTGAAAAGAGAAGGCTGAATTTATGGTAAAGCTGAAGATAGAATAATAGATTTTGTGGTGGGAAGACGAGGAAGTTCTCTAATGACTGCTTTTATTTTCTCAGTAAAATGAGAAGCGAGCTGATCAGTTGAGAGTAAGGAAGAGGAAAGTGGTTTTGGAGGTTTGAGGAGAGTGAAATTGCCAAGGAGTCCCAAGGGCTCACTTGAGGTTTGTGGTCAGAGATTCAAAATGATATCAGTCAGCAAAGTTGTGTGCTTTCTACCAGCCATAAACAGTTGCCCAGAGGCATGCAGTTGGTCCAGAGAATGGAATATTGGGTTTAACCAAAGCGGGGTTTTGCCAGGCAAGTACAATGAAGAAAGATAAGGCCAAGGAATTTGAGGCTGCAGGGAAAGTCACTATTATATGACGGACTACGGGAAGTGAGGATACAGTATCATTTAACTTGTTTTCCTTTCCTTTGTATTTTCTGTAAGCTGGAAGTTAGAGCTAAAAGCTTGATTAGTTTCAGTTAAGCATTTTTGGCAAGAATACTTTGTAGGTGATGCTGTGAATTTCATATTGCATCACATCAGGCATCACATAGTTTCTGGTTGTCCCACTATTTTTGATGCTAAGATTGATCTCCATGAGAACAATAAATAACTAAGGTAATACCTTGCAAATATCCCATTTTGAATATGTAAATTTCTTCACTGTGTCCAAGAAAAAAGTCTAGTTATCAAAAGTAGGATGCAAACACAAAATGTTGGAGACCTGCTGTTTGAGAAGGTTACAGAATTTTTGACATTGAAGGACTCACAAGCCAGAGGGAGTTTTAGAGTCATTTTTAAAAACGCAAGACCTAAGTGTGGGGAAGACTGTCGAGAATAGGAGGAAGTTATGCATTATTTTATCCCTTCCATTACTCTAAGCCTGAAACTAAATGACAGCTGAACTATAGATGTTTCCCTGAAAAAATATCCCTGGACAGGCTAAGTATAATTTCATAATGCTACAGCATGCTGGCAAACCAACTAGTTCTTGGATTGCATCTTAAAAATAACATCAAATGTTTGTAGAGGCTCCTGCTGCTTTTTGTAAAAAGCCTGAGAGGGCAAAGGGCAAAGAAAGAAACATAATTAAAATGCATTTTATATAGCATGTCAAGGAGCTCATTGAGAAGTAGCAATGGTTCCTTAAATAGAGAAACTGATGCCAGCAGTCATTTGGCTAGCACAGATAGCAAAAATTAACTTATAACACACATTTCCTATTTCTAGATTTTTGCCATTGAGCAAGCAAAATTAATTTAATCAACATGGTATAGAGGTGTTCTACCTGCTAACAGTGATTATCTGAAACTGAAGTAGTCTTTCTAACCTTAAGGGCCGCCTGATCCTGTTGGCAAAGGTACAATTGTCAACCATCAGGCCAAAGACACCCAGAGTCCCTCACCAGGCCAATGCATGAATGTCTACTGTGTATGCCTAAACCAAAGGGTATATTCTGGGGTTGTCAAGATTACTCATATATAGTTCAGGCTGGTGTGTTTCGGTTCTATATTCACTGTATTGTACAACACTAACATAGGCTGCATCTGGGCCAAGAGGAATCATTTCTAAACCCAATGGCATTTCTGAATCACCAGGGAGCTTATGAAATTACAAATTCCCAAACCTCATCTGATTGTGATTATATTGAAAAATCTATGAAGGTGGTAGCCCAGGGCAGAGTGTTCTCTATCAGTGGAATCCACTGACAGAGAAGGTCCCCACAAAAATGAGATAGTTTAACTCTGCTTCTCTCACCTGTAGGAACTCTGGCTAATTATCAGTTCAGGTCTGTACCCTCTGATCAGATTAAGTGTTTAGAATTCCCAAGAAAGATTTAGTACCCAGGACTCCTCTCCAAATGGAACTATTGCTGGGGTATCTTGAACTGCTCATGGGAATTCTGTTAAGCACAAACCTTTGGTGCAATGAAAGGGCAAGAAATAGTGCATCTTTTTTTAAAAATGAGAGTTTATATTTGACCTTTCTTTGTCACTTTGATTTAGGTAGGTCCTTTAAAAACAACATATAGCTGGATTTACTGTTTTATCCCAACTTATTGCTATCCATCTTTTGGTAGGTTAATTTAGTTTGCTCACAATGCTCTTGAAAAGTAATATAGTTCATTTTACTTTCCATCTTCTTTATGTTTTTACTTGTTGCTTTTGTGGTTTCCTTTCAACCACTTTGTTACTTTTGTTGTATGGGTCAATTATTTTTATCCCTCCCCCTCTCCTTACCAACATTAATTTGGAAATTCTCCTATGCTTTTCAAATTCGCTGATGACATACAAAGGTAATAATATTACCTCCATCAAGATATTGTATTTGCCAACATCCCCCCAAATCCAGAAATGAAACAAGATTGCCTTTACTTCCCACCTCCAATCCCCTTTCCTTAGTCCTGCCCTCAACTTCTTCCTGGATTTTGCGAAGACAGTTCAGAATTTCAGCTGGGGGCTGCCATTTAGTCTTCCATTACATGTCTCTTCTGTTTTAAAGTTTATGTAGCACTTGCATTGTTATTTTTCAGTAATATGATCATTATCCTTTGAGGAGGTAGATAGATAGGTAGGTAGATAGATTAGATGGATAGGTAGTCAATTGACCTTATTTTATTCTTGTTGAGAGAAGAAATATTTACATTCTTCACCATAATGACTAATATCTTCCAGTTTTTCTTAATTATACAATCTATTGAGTGGAATCAATTCTATTTTTTCAGTAATTTTCTTTCCCAAGAATTTTTTTCAGATAGTGTCTATGAGTGGTACACTCTGTTTGCTCTGTTAGATGAGCAATAACTTATCAATGTATTTAGAGCTTAGATTGCAGTCTGTTTCTCCCAGAAGACTGCCTTTCAGCTCTCATTGTAGCAAATGCAAATCTGATGCTGGTTGTCCTTTCTTTGTTAGTAGCTTTCATTGAATCTAGAATTCTAAAAGATTTTCTCATGATTCCTGAAATTCAGAAATTTAATCAGGATATGTCTAGGTGTGCTTACTATGCATGGGCCTTGTAAATCCTTTCGATATATGATATCAAGTCTTTTTTTCATTTTTTTTAAGCCTAGGGAAATTTTCTTCTAGAAATTTTTTAATTGTTTGCTCCCCCTCCCAATCTATATATTTTCCACCATTTGAACTCCTTTGTATTCACAAGTTAGGCTTTTTGAAACTATCTTCTAAGCCCCTCCTAATTTCTATTTCTTTGTTTTTTTTTCTCTACATAGTAAAATATTTCTTTCTATTATCTTCTGTAACTCTCAGTGATGGATTGTATATTTTTCAGTTTGTTTTTAATTTTGGAAATTACAGAGGTTATTTTTTAATATCTAGCAATGTTCTTCCTATAATCTTATTGCATCTCTGTGAGGGTTCTCATTATTTTTTTGATAAAGTTTTTGTCATTGTTCTATTAGCTCATGTCACCTGGTTACTGACCTTGGACTTCCTCCATCAGGTCACCATAGCCTCTTACGAAGGGTATGATTTTTTCTTTGCCTTCTCTACCTCCAAAACATGCTCTAAATACAGTCTCTTCCCACTGCCCCCCACTGCTAACACCCTAGTCCCATTCATCATCATGTCTCCCCTGGATTTCAGGGACAGCCTCTTAACTGCCTCCAGCCCCGCCCTCCCCACAGCAGCCAGCATGATCCTTTTAAATTTGAAGTCAGATCATGTAACTCCTCTGCTCCTTTTCCTGCAAGGGCTTCCCATTTCACTCAGAGTAAAAGCCTACAAAGCCTTACAAGGTCTGGATTGGGTTATTTCTCCTATTACTCTGCCTCAGTCCTCTGCTGCAAACAGAAGCAATGCACCTTTTGCTTACCTGAAAGATACTAGATGATTTCCTGTGTTACAGTTTTTGCACTGGCTGTTCCCTCCTCTTGGAAAGCTCTTACATCTTGGCTGATTCCCTCACTACCTTCAAGTCTTTGCTCAAATGGCATCTTCTCCATAAGGCCTGCTCTGACTGTTCTATTTAAAACCATAATTCATTCTGCCCCACACCAATACTTTTATCCCTTTTACACTGTTTTTTGTGTTCTATTTTCATCTTTACCATCTTACATAAATTGCATATTCTTTTTGTTTATTATTTATTTATTGTCTGTCTCTCCTGCTAGAAGGTAAGCTCCATGAAGCAGAGATCTTTGTTTCATTCACTGATGTGTCCCAAGTGCCTATAACAGTTTCTGGAGCACACTGGATATTTAGGAATCATTTGTTAAATGATTATCAAGTAAATGATTTTTAAAATTATTCGTTGTCCAAGATTTGTCGGTTTCTTTTTAGGCCACTTGTTTTTGCTGCTTCTCCTCTGTGCTATTTATTTCCTCAAATATCTGACAGTCCTGAGATATCCATTCATATTTATGAATGAGGGCAGCTGGAATGGCATATCTCTGCAAGTACAAGGGTCTGTTTCCTTCAATGGGAGGGCTGGCTGCAGGAAAGTCTTTCATGGGGGTGCTTGGAGATAGAGCAGATGCTTATACTTGGACCACACCCAACCCCCAGCCTCTCTGATCAGGCTAAAATGATAAGGGCTACATCCTTTGTGCCTACACCAATCCTACACCTCAACAGAACAATTAATTTCTTTAACATACAGTTCTCTGAGTTTAGTCTGAGGATAAACAGACACCAGGAACTCTGTTTGTATATTGATGATGAAGGAAAGTAGGAAGGAAAGATGGAGGAGGTAAGAGTAGCACATCTGTTCTGAAGATGTCTCTTCAACTTATCATTTCAGTGGGTCCCTCCTGGTACCCACTGTATGATGTCTCCAAGTCTCTCAATGAGGAACCATTCTGCCCTGCAAGGGATAACTCTCCACTGCAGACTTATGTGCATATGTGCGATGAAATGCCCTCCAGTCTAGGTTGTTCCTCAGTATAATCCCACCATTTTCAATCTTCCAGAAATTCTCTGCTGAATTGCCTGGTATTTTGATGCCCCAGCCTACATGACGTTCTTCACTGCCTATAATGACTCTGTTCCGTTTTGTGTATTTTGACTAGCATCTCTGTACAATTTAATTAGAAATGTGAATAAAGGAATGTTTAGTCCTCTATCTTGAACCAAAGGCCAGATGAATCTCTGCAGAAATAGTACTACTTCTTAGGAAGAAGAGAAAATATTTACCTGAAGCAGAGAAAATTCTTAAGTTTCACTTCAGTTTCTTTTTCCTTTTTTAAACTTAGGTAAAATTACATTTAATATATTGAACTTTAAGTTAATGCTTTTAAGTATCCAAAAAGAAACTGCCTGTGTACACACTGGAGAATGCAGTCACTACGATTCCTAAACCATTCTTGCACAATAAATGATGATCATATTCCATACCACTTTCAAACTGATGGACAGAAAGGTGTGAGAGGTGATTAAAGGCATTAGAATGATCCTACCATCCATCTTCAAACTCCGTCATCACATACCTGATGTCTGTGTCATACAAATTCATGAATCTGGTTTATCCCAGAATTCTTCATAAAGATTATATAAATCCTTCACTTTAATATGGTCTTTGTATTTGCAATACCCAAAAGACAATGGCAAAATTGATTTCTATAACGAACTCTGCCATTTAAAATTACAGTGTATTTTATCCTTGGTGATAACTACAAAATGATAAGCTGACAGTTTTTAAATGTATGTCAAATTTCTTTTCTGATCAACAAATTGAAAAATATTTCTAAATGTACTGCCTAGTGATAACTGACAGTTACTTTAGTATTCTTAGATCTTTGATTCAAATATGTCAGAAATCTAAAGAAATGCACTTCAAAATAAATTTCTTGAAGATGAAAAATTTCTTATAGACTTAATTCATTCTAGTGGTTCAACTGCTCCTTGTTTCCCCAAGTTAAATATAAAATAGAATAAACATCAACTGGATTACATTACAACAAAAGTGATACAGGAGACTGTGATGTTACATATGAATAGTTACTGCAGGCAAGTCTCTCTAGAAAAAGCACAGTTGTTACAATGAAGATAGGGGCTGCTCTTGAAAGAGAATGAGAAGCTCTCCAAGTGATAATTTACAGGGTTTCTTCAAGGCATTGATCTAAATTATACTTACCTTGAAACCAATGAAACAGCAACGTTCATTAACAAAGTAGGCGGCTGCCCACGTGGCTTAATTTGAAGGTTGCTCGAGCTCTCTCTTTTAATGGAAGGTCACGGTGCTTGGAATCCACAAAATCTGACCCACTCTTTGAGCCTTTCAGGAGGATCCTAGGAAATATTGAAAAAGTTTCTTGGGAGAAAAGACGGAGCTTTGAGCTAGGAGGGATCTGAAAGGTCATGTATGCCTGATTTTTGCACCAATTATTAACTAGATAATCTCCAGCAATAAACTTTCTCTTCCATTTAATGCTGTTGTAAATCAAAAATCACTCAATCTCTCTTAAGAAAGAAAGAGAATTTATTTTAAATTCAGTGAAATATCATAGGAAACCAAGAAAAAACACCCAGGCCAGAGGATGGGTTGAACCCAAGGTAACTTTGGGGGCCAGTCATTTTCTAAACTCCATTTCTCTCACCATTTCTCCACATCTTAGAATGCCTCTGTCATTTTCCTTTGTATTGTTCAGCTTCTCTATTTACCCATCTTAGACATGACCATAAATGGCAGCTCCCTATTTAGGCCTGTAGATCCTTAAGTTAGGGACTCTCTGCTGGATTTTTTTGGTTCCCTGTCCAAAGAGAAAATATCAGATGGTCTTAGCTCATCTTTTCAGGCCAGACCATCCACTCCCATCTCCGGTCACTGGCAAGCAATGAGTGGACCAGTCCTGAGCCAGGGGTTCACCTTGGCCCAAATCCTGCAGCCAGGGGGAGCATGGTCACACAGACAGTAGGTCCATCGCAGGGGCCGGGGGGCAGGAGATGAAAGTCTCTAGCACACATTCTTCATCTCATTTTTTTCTTCTGTAAAATACGGGCAAGCAAACTGTTCCATAAATTTCCCTTAGGATTGAGGTACTTTACTGACTTTTTACTTATATAAACTTAGAATGGCATATTGTCCTTCAGTGCTTTTGGGAAAATGTCACCAACTTAATTCATTTAATATAGTTGACATCTCTGATGGTGACTGTCTTCAAATTTGATCTTCATTGCAATGTTGGCATACGTAAGCGATGGCTCCAGAAGACGTAGATATTGCCTGAACTCTGGGAACACCTTCTTGAGACCAATTTATTTGTAGAAGATTTTATAGTTTACAAAGTGCTCTGTCATAGATGCCATCATTTCATGGGGCTTCCCTTCTGAGGCCTGTGTAACTATTGCTGCTGTATCTCCTTTGCCCTGAGGCCAGAGCTCTGCTCACCAGCTCTGCTGATGCTACTTCTTTAAGACAGAAGGCTGCCAGAAATGTGATTCATGATTCAATTCTTATTTTTTAAGTGATAAAAGTAACTCCATAGGCAATACTAGTGTTGCTGGAGGAAAACACTCAGGATGGGGGCACTCTTGGAAGTCAGGAGGCTGGAGAAGCAGTGGCCCAATCCTCGAGTAAAGGAGAAAACTGCGGAGATTAATATAGTTCAGAAACTATCTTGCAGTTTTCTGATGATCCAAAGCTCAAGGGGTTACCTTTTACCCTTCCTTATTTCAAACTTCTCGATTATCTTTCATTATGGATAAAAATCTTGGATAATTATTACCATATTTGCATTACTTCAGAGGTTAAAAAAAATAGCCTGATACAATGGGGAAAAGATAGTTTCTTCAGCAAGTGGTGTTGGAAAAGTTAGACAGCCGCATGTAAATCAATGAAGTTAGAACCCACCCTCACAGCATACACAAAAATAAACTCAAAATGTCTTAAAGACTTAAATATAAGACATGACACCCTGAAACTCCTAAAAGAGAACACAGGCAAAACATTCTCCGACATAAATCGTACCAATGTTCTCTTAGGTCAGTCTCTCAAAGCAATAGAAATAAAAGCAAAAATAAACAAATGGGACCTAATCAAACTTACAAGCTTCTGTACAGCAAAAGAAACCATAAACAAAACGAAAAGGCAACCTATGGACTGCGAAAAAATATTTGCAAATGATGCGACTGCCAAGGGCTTAATTTCCAAGATATACAAACAGCTCATACAACTCAATAACAAAAACAAACAAACAACCCAATTGAAAATTGGGCAGAAGACCTAAATAGACATTTCTCCAAAGAAGACATACAGATGGCCAATATGCATATGAAAAGATGCTCATCATTGCTAATTATTAGAGAAATGCAAGTCAAAAGTACAATGAGGTACCACCTCACACCAGTCAGAATGGCCATCATTAAAAAGTCTAAAAATAATAAATGTTGGAAAGGGTGTGGAGAAAGGGAACCCTCTTACACTGTTGGTGGGAATGTAAATTGGTGCATCCATTATGGAAAACAGTACGGAGGTTCCTCAAAAAAGTAAAAATAGAGTTGCCATATGATCCAGCAATCCCACTCCTGGGCATATACCCAGACAAAACTATAATTCAAAAAGATACATGCACCCCTATGTTCATAGCAGTGCTATTTACAATAGCCAAGACATTGAAACAACCCAAATAGCCATTGACAGATGAATGGATAAAGAAGATGTGATACACACACACACACACACACACACACACACACACACAATGGGATATTACTCAGCCATAAAAAATGAAATAATGCCATTTGCAGCAACATGGATGGACCTATAGATTATCATACTAAGTGAAGTCAGAAAAAGAAAGACAAATACCATATGATATCACTTATACGTGGAATCTAAAATATGACACAAATGAACATAGCTACAAAACACAAATAGTCTCACAGACATAGAGAACAGACTTGTGGTTGCCAAGGGGGAGGGAGGGAGGGTGGGGGGGGTAGGGATTGGGAGTTTGGGATTAGCAAGTGCAAGCTAGTATATATAGGATGGATAAACAACAAGGTCCTACTGTAAAGCACAGGGAACTCTGTTCAATATTCTGTGATAAACCATAGTGGAAAAGAATATGAGAAAGAATATATATATATATATATATATATATATATATATATAAACTGAGTCACTTTGCTGTACAGCAGAAATTAACACAACACTGTAAATCAACTATACGTCAATAAAATCTTTTTAAAAAGAAAAAAATAGCCTGTAATCAGTCTTCTCACAGCTCTCTTAAAGAAGCAGGTGCCCTGCAAAAGGTACCTGTTTTAAAGACTCATCCACAAACTATCGCTCTCCTTTTCTGTGGGTCCTTTCTATTCAGAAAAGAAACATCACATATAATTGGACCAGTGAATTGTATCTAGGATTCACCTTTAAGTATGAATTTTAGGGAAGCGGTATAAAAGCAACTAATAGCAACTTGTGTTGTATGTGTTTCTTATTAGATTCTCAGTTTCCAGACTCATCAAATACTAAAGTTCTTGGAGCAAAAAGCAACCCTCCAGAACCTGAAACATTTACTTGGAACTATACTCAGAATATAAAGAGCTAGGACAGGAAAGAAAAACAAGTCAATATAACCACAATATTCTGTTTCTCCCAAAATATGTGTTCTGAAAGAGAAATACCGAGAGGCAGTCAGACGGAGTCTGCTTCGCCTGTGTTTTGTTATAGCCCTTTGGACTACCCCTGCCTTTGTGCAAATGGTAGCAAGTGTTAAATTACCACCCACTGGGGGAAACCATCCTCCGTGGGATCAGGACTAAAGAGACCCCGATCTAGTACTGCCTCTGCCCTTAGATAACTGTGTGGCTTGTGTTTCTTATTTAACCTCTTGATCTGCTTGTCTTAAAATGGGATCATGCAGCAGTAGCTGATCTACTTACTTCAATAGGCTGCTTAAGGTATAAAATAGGATCATATAAGCAAAACTATTTTGAAAATCTAAGAACTGCTATGCAAAATCAGAAATGCAGTGAAGGAAGGATATTTTTGCTCAGAACCCAAAGAGTAACATTATTTTTTTGCTCTTATCCACTGAAAAGAAGACTCAATCTAACTAATTTTCTTTTCTTGGATATAAGCAGTTTGGGAAAGACCACCATCCCACCCAGCCCCTTAGACTTCTGCTGACACTTTCCTCAACAGACTTGAAGATTTTACTGACACTTTCCTCAAAGCCCTTTTGGCTTCTGACCACAGCCCAGTCCCAAAGCCAATGCCACATGTTTTAGGGTTTTGTTATAGATAGCCATCTCCTATGGGATCTATGTATAGGGAGTCAAATTGTAATATTTGTAATCCATTCTCTGCATACATACACACACACACACATCTGAACTGGCAGGGGATTATAATAGCACCCCTTTTTAAATAGCTAATGGGACCACTTATGGTGACAGTAAGTAGCTTCTAATTATTACTGCTGAAAAAAATGTCCTTTAATGTTTTCAATTCTGCTGTCTACCTTTCCTAATACTAAAGGTTCTGAATCCCTGACTGTTCTTCATACCTCAGTAGCCTAGCAGCAAGGCACCAAGTTCAAATTTTAAATATATCTGCCAGATTTTTAGTGTGCTTCTGTGGGTGCACGTATGCTGACAGGCAAAAAAAAATAGTCTTAATCACAAGCAATCACCTTAACCATTTGGAAGAGACACTATCAGTGTTTATATTTTGAAAAATCAATACTTCTTTCTATATAAATAGGCAAACAAAAGCTAGACAACAAAATTCAAACCCTGATTCCAGATCTTTATTCATAGACTGACACACAAGCATCCAATACCACTGTAACTTCACTGCAAGCAGATTATGTTTAAATGATTAATGAAATTCCAAACACAGAAATTGAGAATTAGAGTTAAGGAATTGCAAATACAAGTTTATAGAAAAAAGTCTGTCTATAAATCTTAATGGAATTCTCCAAAGAGGTTATTTAAATGATAAAATTTAGAGCTGCTGCCCTAAATTTCAAGCGGAATAAACATTAAAGCCTGACTAACTTCATCATCTGCAGAAGTTAGAGCCTCTACAAACATGTGTCGTCTATCACGCAGACACTCAATAATTAAACAATCCTAGAGTTGGAATGAAATTGGAAGATCCCTTAAGAGTACTAAATGAGATAGACAGTATAGGTGAAATGTATATACAAGAGCCTAATATACAACCTGGCAAGTTGTAGGCACCCAATAAATATTTGAATTGAATCTATTTCATTTGTCACTGACTGAAAGTAAATATTTCAGATAAAACACCTGCAACAAGAAACACTTTCCCCATAATTCAGAGGATACAGATTAGCGAACACATACATGAAACACATAGTAATAGTATCATAGAAGTAGACAGCGGCACTGGATTTAGAGTCAGAAAAACTAAGTTCAAGTCCCAGCTCCACCACTTACCAGCCATCTGACACTGGAAACTTCACTTAACTTGTCCAAATATCCAATTGTTTACTTGGAAGAATGGGAATAATAGAATCTCTTCACATATTACGTAGTGTTATTATAAGCGCAAAATCAAGTGAGATAAATTTTTGGAAAGAATAACATAAATCTAAGATACCACTGTCATTTTTGTTACTGTACCAGTGTAGTTTTACCCTCTGAACATTCTGAAGAGCAGGTTTGAAATATGACAGGTTCAGCTGCAATATTATAGGAAATCTCAACAGAGATATGGAAATTCGTACATGCTTGTAAAATACTTTCCCAAAGGTATACTGTATTGTAAGAATAATAAATCAATATAAATCAGATAGAACAGATAAATTTTACACTTAACACAGTAAATCGTTCAGGGTCCACACAGTTTTCATCAAAAAAGTTTGCTTAAGATTACAGGCAAACAGCTCCACAGTAGCCTAAATAGAGAGAAATATAACAATGACCTTTAAACCATCCAGTGACTCAGTAGAGAAGTTTATCAATTCTGGAACAGTTTTGCAAATATTTTTTGAATAATAGATAAATTGGCTAAGCTGTAAAATATAAATCAGCTTCAAAGAGGCTGATATAAATAATTTTGAAAAGAAAGTAAATATGTGTCACCCAATTCACCATAAAATAACTCTCTGAAAAACGTGTAGATGTTTTAAAAATAAAAGGCTAAATCACACATCAAGATACCTTTGCAATAGTTGGGCATTTTATTTTTCACAACAAAATGCTAAACTATGAAGCATGGTTTCCTAGTAACAACAGTAATACTAGGTAAATAAAATAGAATTCAGCTTCTAGCAATCAGCAACAATTCAGCTTCCAATGAAAGGTTGAAATCACATAGACTTTTTCATTTCCATTAGAGTATTGACTTTCCAATGGTAGAACTATTTCTTCAAAATTTGGAGGAGACATTGAAGTGGTGCCCCAGTGTTCCCTGGACAAGCTTGGTCCTTCCTGGTCAGTGTGTAATTATGCTCAACAAGGTCATCCTTACCCAGGGAATGAAGAAGGAGGCTTCCTACATGGCATAAAATTTGAAGGACCAAGACCAACCTCATCTGTACTCACTGATGTCTGAAATTCCACACTTAGAGGGAGTCTTTCTTTTTGTTTGACTGGGGTTCTTTGTTTTGTGGGTTTTTTTTTTTTTTTGCCTTTTATGTAAGGCTTCTGGTCCTAAATTTTAAAAATTGCAAATGTTCCAATATGCACCCTGGTGTCCCAAGTATAAAATTTGACCAAATTAAATGCTGGACGTGTGTAAGAACTGTACTAAGAGGAACAGGCAGAAACTGATAGATAAGAGATATGTGTAAATAACTTGGTAGCTGCTACTACTAACATGCTATGAGCCTGTACTGCTCCATAATAAGGAGTTTAGCACTCAACTGATGAGAAAATAAGTCTATAGACATAATTTTTCTACTATACTTAAAAAAAAATCTTTGATACTCATAGCCAGTCATCTATCACCAATCACTAGCAGAGAAAAAAATGGTACGTAAAGAAATAACACTGGAAAAACCCAGAAATATGATCTCTTAAAAGTTTTATATTTATTCCTTTTGACATGTAGAAACAGGAAGAAATACCATATTTTCTACTAGGAAAATTATTGTTCCTGGGAAGTAATGATATAACCTATGCTATTGTACAAGCCTCATCATGTTATATAGGAGACCCACCATTTGTTCATGTTTGAGAAGCCCTATTAGTTATCTACTCAAAATTCATTTCTCTCCAAACATCTTCCTTCCTGGAAGATCCCTGATTTGGTTTGTTTCATTTGTCCACCCTACTTCCTACGGTCAAGTGCTTAGGAAGGATATTCTAACTCCCAGCTGAGGAGTAAATGCTGAGTACTCTATGTTAATCATGGAAACCCCTTGCCAGACTACCTTAGAAATGGGCATTTGGTACAATTTTGATCAAAGAAACATAAGATAGAAGCCTACTCTGGAAACTTCTTCACTGATTTAAGAAACAAAAAGACACAGAAAAAGATACCCTTTTATAGTAGAGAATGTTTTGTCCAGGTGTAATTCCTGGAACTTCTGTGGCTGTCTCGTGACCAAGAGGAACACTATCCTAAAGATGAGCCAGTATAATAAAGATGGCAGGACATAAAGATGAAAAGAACTCAGATCCTTTATGTCAATGAGCTGCTGAATTAACCAACCCTGAAGCTGGTTTATGTCTGGGCTTCTTACTATGTAAGGTAATACATATTTTTACTATTCAAGCCAATTGAGTGGTATTCAGTTGCAAATTTTCTATTATTTGCAGTCCAAGAGCAAACGCAAAGTTGCATTCTAACTACTACAGAACATATGTTTATCACAGCAAAACTTTTGAGAAGTCTCTTGTAATATCCTTATGGATTTGATGGAGAAATGTGGATTAAAGGATAATTTAATTTAACTTAACTTAATTGATCGGTTTAAAGAAACAGCTTTACTTATTTGAAGCTGAAGAACAAGAATAAAAGAAACAAAATTGAGAAGTTAATGGCAACTATTGAAGACCAGGAGAAAATGTGAGTCCAGACCCAATACGACAAATTATTAAGAAACATTTTAGAAGGATGTTTGCTCTCCTAATTCAGCCTCGCTCTCCTTCATTTATAACTTGTTCATATATGATTGTGCACATGCAAAAACACACAACCTAACATTATACACAGCCACAGCATTTCACACTCTTCAAGACTTTCTTTGCAAGAGCACTAACTAGCTTGAATTATGCTTTAAACAATAATCTCTATGCATTTGCAATTACTGTAGAAATCACTGATAGCCTGGACAGAGTACTTCGTACTTCAGCCTCTCTGAAAAGTCCTGTGCCATGATGATGGCAATGTAGAATACTTGGAATTAAAATCTAGTCTCTATATAATTTTCTCATCCTTCAATGGACTGTTTAAGATATTTTACTTCCCAATGCCTTCTCCAATGCCACTCCATGTTCCCTTTTACTAGTCATGCATGTAAACATGTTAAAGCATGAGATGCAAGATTTATGCTTATTCTTAACCATATACAACTAAGTATCTATTATATGTTTTCTAGAAAACTTAGCAATTCAAAAGAAATCATATGTGTTAAGAATTAAAGCGATAGGTCCAGTTCGATTGAGGGGAGAAATAGAGATGCATTGTTTTCAGAGTACAGAGAGGAAGCCAGAGTTATGACCTACCAAAGCTTTGTTCAGACTCAAAGTCCCATTCACTACAAGGCAAAAACTGGCTAATAATAATATAATAACTCATTAAATAATAAAAACCAAAATGCTAGAGCTTTACTTTGTTATCACAACAAGCCTCCAGGTTAACTCCTCCACATGGACTGAGCTCTTAGTAAACATTCTTAAACCTCCTCATTTAGATTGGGTTGTAAAACCAAACTGAGACCTGATGTGAAAACTGAAAGCCTGAAAATTCATGTATGAGCCCTAGAGAAGACAAATTTAAATTACTACTTAGAATTTTAGAAAATGTGACTACAAGCACTTGAGTAGTTATTTTCATCTAAGCTTAAATGATCCAGTCAAGAGGTCACCAACCTCTATTCTCCCAGACTGTAGTAATCACTGCCTCATTCGGCTCTAAGAGAAAATTATTTATAAGAAATATAGTGTTAGAGATATCCAGGATAATAGCTTCTCTATGTCATGTCTTGTATGATTTATAGGAGATTTGTGCATTGTTACAGTGTGTTAAATACAGAAAAAGGAAGAATGAATATTATATCAAACTACATGTGCATATGTAATGGAATATAGGAAAGTTTCAAATTCTAAATTTTAAAACTCTATTCAATAATAACTCACTGAGCACACACTCTATGTACTGTTATGTATTTTATGCTATGTACTGATTTTTTAAATCACATTTATCAGAGTCCTACACTCAAAAAAATCTTATAACATCCTCATAAGGGAAATATAATTGAATGGCTAAGAGAAGTGGTTCTCAACCTATTTTCAGCCCTAAATATTCAACATGAACTAGTCACATCACATATTTATGGACCATGGGCCTGAGCCTAATACCAAAAACGATACGAATTTTGGGGAGCCTGGAAGTGAATGACTGTATTTTGCATTTGGCAGTCAGTCCAGAGGGCAGATGGCAGACTCTGGAGGTTTAAACATATTGGCTCCAAATTTTTTGACACATCTTATATCAAGAGATGGGTCCCCACCCCATGAATCTGGGCAGGCTTGTGACTGCTTCAATTAATAGATAGACGGAAAGTGACACTATTTTGAAGGCAAGGTCAGAAAAGGCCACACCATTTCCACCTGGTTCTCTTTTGAATTCTTGCTCTTTGGATGTGTCCTTTCAGGACACTCTCTGGGACCCCAGGTGCTACATTGTGAGAAACCCAAGCTCACGGAGAGCTGGTCTGGTTGACAGCCCCCTACTGACTCCTGCTTTTGAGTCATCCAGCTGAGATGCATATATGTGAGAGAAGAAACCTCTAGATCAGTGGTTCTCAAATTTTAGCATGCATCAGAGTTACCTAAGGCCCTGTTAAAACATGGAGCCCAACTGCTAAAGCTTCTAATTCTGTAGATCTAGGGTAGGACCAGATAATTTGCATTTCTAAGTTCTGCGATGATTCGGAGACCATACTTGGAAATGCTGTAGAAGATTGAAGCCATCAACTGATGAGACCCCAACATCATGGAACAGAGACAGCCATCTTTGCTCTGTCCTGTCCTGGCTCCTGGCCCACAGAATTTATGAAAAGAATTATTCCATCTTTTTCCATTGGAGAAGGGATGAATGAAAATGAATAAAATGACATTCATTATAAGAAATTTTAACTCACTTGAATTGATTTGATTTTTTTTTAAACATCTTCATCAGAGTAGAATTGCTTTACAATGTTGTGTTAGTTTCTGCTGTATAACAAAGTGAATCAACTATATGTATACATATATACCCATATCCCCTCCCTTTTGTATCTCCCTCGCACCCTCCCTATCCCACCCCTCTAGGTGGTCACAAAGCACTGAGCTGATTTCCCTGTGCTATGCAGCTGCTTCCCACTAGCTATCTATTTTACATTTGGTAGTGTATATATGTCAGTGCTACTCTCACACTTCGTCCCAGCTTACCCTTCCCCCTCACAAACTTCAATGCCTTAATGACCGGCTTTAATTATTAATGGGATGCAGCACAGTTCACAAGTGATTACAAAACATCACTGCTTACTAACCACATCTGGGAGCCTCCCCTCTTTAAGAGAATGGGCTTTGGAATCAGTAGAGCTGGCGTTGAATCTCACCTCTGTCACTTACATGTTAACAGGACAGCTGGTGAGGGAGGGGGAGGGACCTATGGAGTTTGTGTGCCTGCGTTTAAATCCCAGATCTGCCACCTTCCAGCTCTGTGTGACCTGACATAAGATATTTAACCTTTGTTTCTCCATTCCTAGAATGGCCTGAGAATATTTCTATGATCATTAAATGTGATAATGCCATTAAAACAGTGCCAGACACTGCAAAGTCACTCTGTAAATACCTTTTGAAATGTTACATGTTCTTAGATAGGCTTTTTACCACTCTGAGAATAGAGCTTCAGGATATTAGAACCAGAATAACAATATCTAACTCACTAAGGTGATTGTTAGGATTAAATAACAGACAAACAATGTACTCAATAAATGGCAGTTAACTATTATTATTATTATTATTATTGCTATGAAACAGGATACCACCAAGTACAGAAAGCACAAGTAAGCAAGTTCTACTCCAATAAAATACAGTTTGCATGTGGGGGTGAGATGATTGATAGAAATACACAAAGTACCTTAGCCTGGCACTGATCAAACACTAAGGGAGTATGTGTTATTTAATGTTCAATGTAGAATCAAAGGGATCACTGAAAGTCCATTCACATATGCTCTGAAACTGGATGGAATAAGAAGTGTACTAAATCATCACAGATTCTGGCCACTGTCCTCTTAGTGTCAGATCCTGGCAAATCTGAATCAAGCAGCATATAGCTTTGTTGTTTTCAAGCGACAGCATTTACTCTTCTTTCTCTCCTTTGTACCCAAAGTACAGGTTCTGGGTACCATTCCCACTAGACCTTGTGTAATGAGTTATGAGATGGGCAGCAAATCCTTTGGAATATTAACCAATAATGAAGATTTTAGCTAATAACTCTGAGATAATACCTTTCATTAGTGAAGAAGGACTTTAAAAAGCAAAGAACCTTCAGGGACTCACAGAATAAACCTATGGTAATGTAATGATGGTTGAGGAGACTGCCATTTTGAAGCAAGATTTTCTCAGTTCAGTTAAATCATAGCACAAAGGAGGCTACTCTCTCCCAAGGCTGGCCTACTGATTACAAATTTTACAAGGCATAAACATAGCTTTCTTTAAAAAATTATTTCTTAATCAAGATGTGTTTCATTCTTTATATAACTAAAACAATGCTAGAAGAAAGTTTAAGTAAATATTTTCCTTCTCTCTGGATGGGGAAGAATTTTCTAAGCATAAAGGAATAAAGGAATCACAAAGTAAAAGATACACAGATGTGACTACATAAAAATTGAAAACTTCCATTAGGAAACACTGTAAGCTAAATTAAAATGAGAAATATCGTCCACAAAGCATTTATATCCATAATATACAAATAATTCATATAAATCACTAAATAAAACTTTATCATCCCAATAGAAATATGGTCTAAAAATATACACAGATAATTTTCCTTATTAGTAGAAAAATAATTGCAAATTTAAACTATACACCATTTTCCCCTTAGCATAGTAGGAAAGATTTTGAAATATGTTAATAAATATTTTATGTTGGTGAAGGTTCATTAAGACTGAATTCTTATACCCTCTCATAAAAGTGGTCCAATTTTTCTGGAAAATAGTTTGGCTAAATAAATGAGAATTCATAAAAATGTTTTCAGTCCTTGATCCAGAGAGCCCACTTTTAAGGAAACTTGGAAAATTTCCCTAGGAAATAATCAGAAATTCAGTGAAAAGATAAGGTATAAAGATAGTTACCACGGCTTTATTTGTAACTTGTAACAGCAAAATGTATAGAAAAACATACTCAACATTAAGGATTAAATAGAGTATTGTATGTTTAGAAATAATATGCAGTCATATAAAAATTTCAAGTAGTCCTTAATGATTTGAGAAAATTCATACCAAAAAATTAGTGGAGAAAAAATGAAGATACAAAACAGGATTCATCAGGGATAGCTTTTGAAATTTTTTGGTACTGGTGTCTGGAGTGTTGCCTTGAAGGGTATTCTGAAATAGCGTCTGGGCTGAGCAGGAAAGAAGGCTGTGATCACCAATATCTGCCCTGGGCATGAAAGCTGGAGAGTAGCCACACACATGCACTATATCTGCCATCCCTTGTAGTACGTGCACTGTGGTCCCATCATTTATCAGCATATACAGGTGCTGTGTTAGGTGTGTGTGTGTGTGTGTGTGTGTGCAAAATCACTTCATTTTAACCCCATGATGATCTTTAGATTGTGATCCTAGGGTGATTTGGTTTTGTCAAAAAATATTTTGGTATTTATCAAATTTTCTACATTAAGCACGTATTGGTTTTGTATTAATTTCAAATTGTTCTTTAGATTTTCAAATTGTTCAAGTGATTTTTAGATTTTTTTTTTAGATTTTCAAATTGTTCAAGTGATTTTTTTTAACAGGATGTTACATCTGCTCTGGGGAAAGGGGCAGGGGTTGGGGAATAAAAACACAGGCCAATACATTTTAGAGAGGTTTTGTAGGTGCTTTCATTTCTTTTTCCAGGAGTTACATGTATTATTAGAGTTAGGAATATCTTTCCCAGTACAGGTGAGCTCTAAATCTCTTCCAACTTGGTTATGAATAAGAATGTGACCTTTTGTCTCCTATGGAAATCCAAGCACTTGAAAGAAGATTTCTGTGAATGAGTTAAAAAAAAAAAAGAATCAATTTTTGTCAGTATAAATAGCCAAGCGCCTGGAAATAATAAGACCACATTTGAAAGTGCCAGTCTTATGGTGAGCTTTTAAAATTTTGAAACAGTTAATGACATTTTTCTTTTTTTACTAGTTTGTATTCTGCTGAGTCATGCCCACTCTTGAAGCTGGTTTTGATATTTTCAAAGCTCCTGTTTCTTTGCAGGAAGTAATTACCAGGTGAAGAAGCAAGTGAGTGTGGTTTCATGGCTGAATTTCTTCTTCCTCCAGCGGCTGGGTCTCAGAATTGGAAACCATAAGCTTCAGAGAGTCAGGGACAAAGGGCCCAGATGCAGCTCTCCCTTTAATTAGTTCTGTGACATGAGACAAGTCATTTTCTCTGTTCCTTTTAGAATTTCCACATTTGTAATATGAAAATATACTGTTACTGTCCTCCAGGGCATGATATGTGAGGATAAATTGAGTAAAAGATGCAAGATGTATAACCCGACAGGAGGCCATCCTTCCTACTGGGTCTCTCTCCCAGATGACAGTGTACAAATCCCTCCGAAGGTGTTAACTGATAATTAGGATGTTAACCAGCAGCCAGGAAGTCAGTGATGTTTTAGTTTCTAAAAGTGAATTAAGTGGGATTTTCCCAAATTCCAGAGGTGGACAGTGTCAGCAAGATGTCCAGTGCTGACCCCAGGGAGCTGGTGGGGAGGATATCTGGCTATTCCCACAGACTCACCCAATTCTCTCCAAACTAAAATCCATTAAGACAATCACATATTGCCTTTTATTAATTCATATTCAACCACAGCTGAGTGAATTTGTCGCCTTGCTCACAGCTGATGTTTGCATTTCTCTGCTCCTTTAATATGCATTTATGTTCCTAGGAACACAGATACATGTTCAGATAAAATTAAGCACCAGTGTCAAGAGTGGGAACAGTCTGTTTAAGAACTAGTTATTGGATAGAGTCTATATAACTAGTGTCTTCTTGGGGAAAACCTAAGTATGCCAGGCATATACCCAGATCTAAATCAGGACCACAATTATGTCATTGCACAGCTCCCTTTACCTTTTCTTCCTTACTTATATCTGTATCCCTAGTAGCATTTAATAAATGGTTACCCTGTGCAGGCTCCGAGCTACACCTACTATTCGTGGATGGACAAACAAGCAAGATGACAGGAGTTTTCATGGGCTGCATTACATCACTTTTGGAAGCATCCCTCTTTCCAAATTGTGGACTTTTAAAAAATTATCTAAGCTCAAATACCCTACAGCACGAAAAACCTCACTTTGCACTTGTTTAAATTTCTGATGAAGTATATAAGCTAGATAATTTTACTTTACATACAAAATATTGTAATAGCATTAAAACTACTCCTTGTTAGATGGAAAGTTTTTCTTTGGAGAGATTTAAAATTTTTAATATAAAAACCCACCAAGATATATTCATGTAAGAAACATGTGGTATGGCATGTTATGTAAAATTAAAGATATTGCCGAAACGTGATTCTTTGTCCCATGGGTAACTATTTCTTTGTGACTAAAGTTTAATAATGTCATCATGGAGCATTAAAAAGAAAAAAAAGCTTAGAAAAAAAGTAAAGAACCTTTTAAAAATGTTTAAATGTTATCTTTGTAGGTGTATCTTTAAAAAGATAAGACTTATTTCACTAAAATTGTTTTATTAGATTTTTATGTTTTGTTTGGCATAAGTGACATCTATCCAGTTGTGCAGTTTTCTAACCAGCGGACATCATTCTTCATAAATGGAATAATAAAACCTAAATCTTTCCTCTTATTTTTTTTCTCTTAGCTCCTAGATAGTACTATGATTTCTTAGGGGAAAAAAAGCCAAATCTTAAATCATCTTAACACCAAGTCACAAGTGATTCAGAAATTGTTTGATTTACATCGATCACATTGAATTATCTCTGTGATATGATCCTATACTTGAAAGGAGATAGGTGATCCTGTGTAAAGCCAACCAAGCAAGGGATTAAACCACTAGCCCAGGTTGCCCCGAAACTGATGCCAACAAGGCACCAATTAAGCTCAGGGAACAGTAGGAAGATGAGCATAATTGGCAGCAGGCTTCTGAGTCCCCAGAAGACACAGGCACAAGGGCACAAACTAGCATCAGGAACCATAAATGGGATAAACAGAAGGGGTGTGGAAGGTGCAAACAGGTTTGAGGCTGAATCTGGGTTTCATGACATGGATTCTTTATGTGAATGGCTTGATCTGGTGGAAAGTGTCCTCCACCTCGGACTGGCAGCTTCTCAGTTGAAGTGGAACAGTGTGCAACACCCTGATACCTGCATAACGCCTCGGAGGTAGGCTTTCTTTTCCCATGTGGGCAAATGGCTACTCTTTATAAGGGGCTTCCTTTGTGGCAGACTTGGGACACCAGAAAGGCAGACTGAGGGAATTCTCCCCACCTCTCCCTTCCTCTCTCTGTTCTATTCCCTGTTCTGATCAGACCTAACCTTTTGGAGTGACTATAAAGGCATTATTATAAATACCAGGCTAATTTCAGTTTGACAAATTTAGAGAACATAGTCAATGATTTAGGAAATAGGCTTAAAGGGAGTATGGGACAAATCACACATTATTCCTTCATTTATTATATATGTATGTATGTATGTATGTATGTATATACATACATACATATATATGTATAATATTTCAAAACAATCATTTATTGAGCATCTACTATGTACCAGGCTCAAAGGGCATTTGATGTGGTTGAAGAGATAGACATGTTAACAAAAATGTATTCCATAGTGTGTCATGAGTGAAACATTAGAGATAATAACAAGATGTAAACAAACACACAAGAATGAAATGATGAGATCTAACCAGGAGGTTTGGGACAGCTCCTCAGGGTGATCTTTGAGCTGAGTCATTACGGTAAACAGAGCTTGCTTTGAAGATGAGGGTGGAACGGAACTCTAGACAGAGAAAAAGGCAGATCCAAAGGTGCAGATGAATGGGGCAATGATGATGTACTCTGGGACTCCAAGTAGTTCAACATGGAGGAGAGACTGCAGTGTGGGTAGAAGAAGTGGTGGAGGATTCTGTTGGCCAATCTAAGCCTTTGGACTTTTTTCTGTAAACAAAGGATAGCTGTTGAATTATTCAATAAGGATCCAATCTGCAGATTAAAATGAGTATTCTGGAGGCAGAGAGGGGGATAGATTGAATGGGATGTAGACTGGGAGGCTAGTTAAGCAGGCCATTGTTAAAGTTCCTATGGGGTGTGTGGGTGGCCTGAGATGACTTTAGACTAGAAGGTGATTTCAAGAGGAAAATCATTAGATCTTTAAGCTCCAAAATTTGTGGTTCTAAAGCTGAGTGCTGTATGGGATTCAGAGAAAGAGAGTGATGAACTAGAGAGGCTGGGAGGCAACCTTCGTAAGGAGAGAAGAGAAGAGAGGCGGTGAGGGTGGGATACATATGCAAAGGCATTTATTGCGTTATGTCTAATAGGAAATGATGCCCTTTACCTAGAACTAAAACCTGTTACCGTAGCTTGAAATAATTAAGCCTACTACAATGGTTTGAACTGGAAATAATTGTAGCACTATATTACGGTGTTGAAGAAAGAGAAATGGAAAGAAAAGAAAGAAAAACTCATTCTATATAGTTCATCTTCTGTCACTGGGGTTTATGTCCTACTGTTGGGGTACCAGGACTAAATCTCTCTGTTTCCAGATTGCCTTAGCTGCAAAGGCTCACACGTGGCCAGTCTCAGAGGCCAGTCTCAAACCACCTGTTCGGCTTCCCCGTCATTCCTCCAGGGACCAGAATGAGCATCAGATTTTTTTAAGAAAGATTCTCACAATCTACCACGCCTTTGCCCTCAGGAATCCTTTGACAACCTTAGGCAACAATTTCTTGAGAAGTCACTGTGTTCTGATCTCCGGCCCTTGGCTCCAGCTTTATATGCCCAAATGGAAAGAAGCCTTGTGTTAATTTTCTCCATCTGGATCTGAAAGAACAAACTAGGCCCTCACTTGCTTGCTGGTTCCCTGTAGAGTTGACGTTTAGGACGCTCATTCTGGATGCTGAATGAAGAATGAATTGGAGAGAAACAAGAGCAGTAAGCAAGCAATGGTTGCCTGGACTGGCTGGTGGCTATAATGATGAAGAGACAAAAATATATCTGACAACTACTGATCAGGATCTCAGGGGATGATTGAAAGTGGGTGATGAGGAAGAGTCAAGGAAAACTTCCAAGCTTTTGAGCTAAGCAACTGGGTAGGTAGCGGTTCTGTTTACAGGGGGACATAGGAAGGACATAGGAAGTTTAACTGTACACCTTGTGAAGTTGAGGCACCTAGGAGGCCACTAAGTAGAGATGTCCAGTAGTTTGGCCATTCATGTTTGGCGGTCAAAAGAAAAGTCTGGACTGGATAAAATGATTCCAGTATCATCAGCATATAGATAGCAATGCTAGGATCTCCCTGGGGGAGTAAGTTGAGCACAAATAACCAGAACCCAGAGGAAGAGCTATATTTAAAAATATTGGAGAAGAAAAGGAGCCTTTGGAGAAGGCAGGGAAATACTACTGGAGAGGGAGGGAGGAGGCAAACCAGGAGAGTAGAATTCCTAGAAATGTCCGAGAAGGTTAATGCTATAAAATAGTGCTGAAAAGTGAAGTAAGATAATTACTGAAAAGTGTTCATTAGTTTTAAGGACATGGAGGCTACTGGTGACCTTGTAGAGAGCAGTTTCAATGAAGCAGTAGAAAAGAAATGATGTACAGTGCCCTGTGGAGAAAGAGTGAAAGAAGAAAAGGAGAGACCAACTATAGAAATGTATTCACTAAGTTTGCCTGTGAAGGAGAGGTGGGAGTGGGACATGTAATGAAGATAGGGTGTGACTGAGAAGATGAGACATAATAACATTAATCAGAGAGCAGTTCTAAGGCAGCCTTGCATACGAATGTGAACAAATGTGCATCAGCGCAGTGACAGTGGGGTACGGAGGAAATCAGAGTAAGGGAGCAACTGTTCTGGGCTCGGGTGACTGCAAAACAAGTACCAACGTGTCATGGGAGTCAGGAGAGAAGAGCTCAAATTCTCACTCTGGCAATGACTAAAGTTTCCTCATCTGTGAAACGGGAATAATCTTTACTTTTGGGGGACAATCTATACAAAAGTGTACTTGCCATCCAGTAAAAAGTTATCAGGCATTAGCTTTTTTCTTCCTTTGCAGGTTAAAACAAAGATGCAAGAAGACTTTAACAGTAGAATGTAGATCTGTAAAATATAGAAACCTCACATAAAAAAAGAATTTTTGCATTTTCCTATTTAAAATGCACTAAGCCAATGTTCTATGATAACGTCAACACTGTATATTTCACACCACTTTAAATTTGTTCTGTTGTTTAATTTTAGTCTCACAATGCTCTGTGAGGGAAGGAAGACAAGTATTATTATCCCTTGTTAAAGATAAAGAAACTGGGGCATGCTGAGGTCAGGGAACTGCCTATCCTCGATGGTTAGCGGTGAAGGCTGGACTAGCACCAGTCCCCAGAGTCAGTGCTTTGTTTAGGGGCCCGTAATATACAGATAAAAGCTAACTGCAGTCTCAGTAGCGCATCCAGAATAATACTTACGTGGGAAATGTATTTGGTACTTACTCCTGAATTTTCAGAAATGAATACGTTAAGTTTTATTCCTATCATCCCTATGACAACTAATTCCCTGGGAACAAATCCTCTTTGCCTCTGAGACTGAACAAGTGTTTGCCTTTAAAGCTCAGGTGACCTAGGAGCAGAGAAGTTTAGTCCTAGTAACGCAGCAGCAGGGCAAAGAAAACAATAAACCCATCCAAGAGTGACACAGCAACCCGGAAGAGGAAGCTTGGTTAAAACATCCAGAAGAGAGAATTTTTAGCAAAATGGAACTCAAAAGAAGACAGATATCAACCCAAACCAAAACATTACTACTATTACTACTGCTACCATCACCAGCAGTAGCAGCAGCAACAACAATAGTAATAACAGTATAGGGGAGAATTCAATTTCACCACATATCAAAAAAAAAGACATTTGGGAATAAAAACCTATGCTTTTCAAACTTAAAAAAAAAAAAAAAAGAAAAGAAAAATGAGACCCAAATGAGTAACCTAGAAAATCAAGTGGAACAAAAGACGGAAAAATTACAAAGGGCTAGAAATTATGAGAGAAAATATGAGACTAGATAGATCCAGGAGACATAATTCAAGGAATTCCAGGGGGAGAAGTTGCATATTGAGAAGAGGAGTAATTATGCACATAAAAGAAAAATAATGTCCCTGAGTTGATGGAAGAGAATAGATTTGAAGGGCTCACTAAGTTCCAAGCAGGACACACATTTGGCATATGCAGGTAAAATTCCTGAACTTACGAAAAAAGGGAAAAACTCTTACAAGAGTTTTGTGAAAGAAAGTTCAAAACAAATCATCAGAAAGGTTTGGCTTCTCATCTACACACAACAGAGGGATCCAGAAAATGACAGACCACTATTAGCTGATGGAGAGAGAAAAGGACAGAACTCAAGAATCCTAAAGCCATCCAAGATGCCATTTACCAACCAGGTTGAAGGAAAAATATTTGCCAAAAAGCAGGAATTCACAGAACTCCCAATGAGAAGCATACTGGAGATAAACCTACAACCAGACAGCAAATTAATAAGAAAGACCGCAGGAAAAGGAAAGATGAAGATGAAAGGAACAGCAGTGAAGGTTTAACCTCGCAACATGCATATTTAAATTTAAGCAGATAATAACTGCGAACAGGCAAAATATATCCTAAATAAAGATTCTTGAAATAAAACAGCTATGCCAAAAGGGAAAAGCTAGTAATAGTTTGGAAAGTAAAATATAGTATGCATATGAAAGGAGCTTTAACCTCCAAAGAATTCAGAGAACTACAAATAGAGTAACAATCACTTAATTAACAATAGCTTAAAATGTTGATGATATCTATTGCTGTTAGGGATGCTATAAAAAAGGATTTTCAACCAAATTGGTGAAAATACAAATGCAATAGCATTGGGCGGGGGGGGGGGGGGGGGGGGGGACGACAATTTGTATGTATATTAATTTTTTATTGCGGTATAATTGACATAACATTATAGTAACTTCAGGTGTACAACATAATGATTCAGTATTTGTATATATTGTGAAATGATCACTACAGCAAATCCACCAAGCACAGCTACAATTTTTTTTTCTTTTTATGAGAACTTTTAAGATTTACTCTCATAGCAATTTTCAAATATGCGATACAGTATTACTAACTCCAGTCACTACTATAGTAGTATGGACATTTTAACAATATTAATTCTTCCAACTGATGAGCACAGAATATCTATTTATTTGTATCATCTTCAGTTTCTTTCATTAATGTCTTATTGTTTTCAGTGTGCAAATGTTTCACCTCCCTGGTTAGATTTATGCCTATATATTTTATTCTTTTTTATGCAATTGTAAATGGCATTGTTTTCTTATTATTCTTTCTGATAGTTCATTATGAGTGTACAGAAATGCAACAGATTTTTGTATACTGATTTTGTATGCTGCAACCTTACTGAATTCATTTATTAGTTCTAACAGTTTTTTTGGTGGAATCTTTAGGGTTTTCTACATCTAATATCATGTCATCTGCAAATAGTGATAGTTTTACTTCTTCCTTTCCAATTTAGATGTTTCTTTATTTATTTTTCTTGCCTAATCACTCTAGCTAGGGCTTCCAGTACTATACTGAATAAAAGTGGTGAGAGTGGAAATCCTTGTCTTAGTCCTGATCTTATAGGAAAAGCTTTCAGCTTTTCACTGTTGAGTATGATTTTTAATTACACATGTCTTAAGCCCAGCAACAATGCTCCTAGGAAACAAAAAATTTCCAGTACATATAAGAATATGGTTTTTACACAACATTCTTTTAGTGGCAAAAGATGGAATCAAAGAAAACCCATCCATTTGTGAATAGGTGAATAAATTACAGTATAACTACAACATGGAATAGTACACAGTCATTAAAATGATGAATTTGAATTAGATCTTTACCAATTGATTTGGACTGATTTCCATGATGTATAGTAAATGAGAAAAGCATAACAAAACTATATATAATAGGATATCTTTTTCTTAAGATGAAAGTGACTCTTCTAAAACCTTGATTACTATGTTTTGTGTGTGTGTGTGTGTATATATGTGTGTGTGTGTGTGTGTGTGTGTGTGTATGTTTTCTTTCAGTTCCTCTAGATCTCTTCACACGATGTTTCCTGCCTGGAATATTCATCCCTCCAATTCTCTCCTTTTATCAAGTCCTAATCCCACTTCCCATGTCCAACTTCAGTCCACTTTTTCAGGAAGACTTCCCTAGTCCCCTAGCTGAAGGTAGGCCCCCTTCTTATTTGCTTCCTTATAGCTTCTCTCCCTTTCACAGTTCTCATGCATATTAAAATAATTATTTTTAATTACTTATCTTTCCCACTAAGGTAACCAGGGACTGTGCAACCAGGGATTGTCTATCTCATTCACCCTCACCTTCTTGCATAGCTCCAAACATATACTAGGGGTTCAAAGATCAATTAACATTGATCAAATGAATGAATGATTCCCTTGTAAGGTTCTCAAGGACCCAGTCAATATCATTACTTCATATGTAACTTCTTCCACACCTGGAGAGTGGAGTCTAGACTCTATTGCCTCAGCAAGAACTATTATTGAGTAAATATATGCATAGATGGGAGTAAGTATCATAGTTATGATACATGAAAGATCTAACTGCTTCCTATACTCGACTTAAATAAGATTCAAGATACTAGACCACTTATGGATTTTAAGGGAATGGGAGCTAGTAAATAAGACTTTTATGGTTATGTTTTATTTACTAAAGTCTGATTTGAGACAAATTGATTATATCACTTTTCCTCTATAGTTCACTTGAGTGTTGGGGGATGAATATACGTATAACTAGAGCTCTTGCTGAAGAGATGGGTTATACAGCCCTCCACAGTTTGTGACAACACATCCCCACCCCCCACCTGCAGTTGCTTAGATAAGGCATGGACACCAACCCAAATGTGTCTTACTCTCCTTCTTAAATTTGCAATTGAGAAACTGAGAGTCTCTAGAGCCAAAAGAACATATAAAATCGGGCCAAATCGTTGCTATAGCAGGGCAAAGCCAATGACAGGCATACATGAGAGAACAGAGAGACCAATGTATAGCAGAGAGTAGCAGATAAACGGAGCACACATGCAAGGACGATGGATTATCTAGCACCATGAGAGATGAAGAGAGCAATCTCATTTATCTATCCACTCATTCAAATATTTGCTGAACCTACTAGGATCCCTACATTACCATAGGTGCTAGAGATTCAACAGCAAATGGGACAATAAAAGCTCATGCCTTCATAGGCTTGAGTCTTATAAAAAGGACTGAGAGGAACTGATTATGATAAACGTCACAAATGTTATGATAGGGTAAATTCAGGATGCTATGGGAACATAAAATTGGGGAATCCAGTGTCACCTAGCCTTAGGGCAGAATTTCCAGTTCCAATCCCTTTGTTGCCCTGTTGTATCTCATTTCCTGTCTTTTGATACCTATGAGATCCCTCTTTATCCCTTCCAGAATAAGGTCTTTTATTCACTTGAAACAGCACATTAGATATCAGACACATTTTGTCTGCCCATCACCCTTTTTGGTGCTGTCATTTTAGGAACTGTCCCTTCTCTTCCTGGTGGGGAGGTGGGGTTGCACAAAATCCACCCTGGATGATTCAGAACCCTTTTGTGGAGACTGACAGGAGAATTGAGAGTCTCTGTCCTTCTGAGATCTCAAGCACAAAGGGCCTTACAAGGTTGGAGATTGTTGGGACCATTCTCACCACCATTTGGAGGAGGCTTGCCTGAGCATGAAGACACCACAGAGGACAGCAGAGCCAAGAGATGCTGAAAAAGATGAAGATTCCTGATGACATCTTTTTCAACATCTCTAAGGCTTTCTAGTTATATGAACCAATAAATTCCTTTTTTTTCCTTAAGCTTAATTAATTGTTTTCAGTCATAACTAAAAGTATCCTCATTATTCAATATCAGCTATTCTGGATAAACGTCTGTTCCAGGAACAAATAATCCTTGACCAAGATGGTTTAGTGGGGTGGGTGGTGGGGAGGACAAAATTGACTTGCCTTGTTTTTCCCTTACTCTTTCCCAGGTTGTAATAACTCATTTGCATAATATAGTTCCTCACACAGTTTTCTATGGCCCTCCTGCCATTTCTGTGAAGTGGCTATTATTATTCCCATTTTGCAGTGGTGTCCTAAGATTGATCAGCTACAAAGGGACTGATTTGGTAGTTGGAATGTCATTCCGGCACCAATGTACACCTCTGATTCCTGCTCCCCCTGAATGCGGTCCCCCCATGCCAATGCCACTATAATCAGCACTAGTCCCTTGGGATGGCAACTGAAGAATGCCCACTGGGAAATTATGAATCTATGTAATTATCTTTTTTGAGGAATTAAAATCATAGCATAAATTTTATTATCCAGCTAGAGTTTAATTTTCATATGCAAATTTTTGATAAGTTAATAGTATAGTCAGACTTTTTAAGAACCTTAAATCATGCCAAGTTATTTTTTTAATGCAGCAGATAAATGCCTATTTTTTGGAAACTCGGCAAAAATATCTGGAAACGGTTACAGCAATAATCACACATAGGTATCCATCACACGACAGACAGAAAGATCGCTTTTGTCCAGATTCCTTCGTCTCATAAATATACAGGAGTTCTGAGCTAAAAATAAAATACATAAGACTGCCACCATTTATTTTTTAATGAAAAATTCTCTGTACTGCTATGAGAGTGGTCCTTAAAGCTGTGGGATTTGGGGGACAGAATTCATTTTTTGCTCCATTACCCTAAAACAGTCCAAAGAAATATTAAGTTTGGATTGAAACATTTAAAATACTATTTATTTTAAAATTTCACTGATGATTACGTTTATGTTAAAATAAATCTCTGCATTTTATTTTCTCGACAACTTTATAAAACTAAACTCTCTCTTTCAAACTCTATTATATTTTTAGTCCCTTAGAATTTCACTTGGATACTATCTTGTTATTTTTGTGTCAGTTTTTGTAGAATGACATCAACAATTATATGCTTGCAAGCCCTCCACTAAGTCACCTGCTAAAATAAGCCAGAGGCCATCAACACTCAATACTTTTCCTTTGGTGAACTATTAGGTAGAGCTTTATTTTAAAATCTAAATCTTGCCATTTGCTACACATAACATAGTCTGGGATCACATATTAAAGACATTGAAACACAATGTTTTCATTAAAAGATTACCCTAGTTACTATATGAAGCAAAATTTTAAAAATCTAAAAATTCTTTTCCAAGCCCATTCTGAAACTCTTTTTTGGTTATTACAAGAGAAATCCAGTTAAGAATTTTCTGAACTTATTTCCATCTCACCTATACAAAGATTAAGCGTGAAGTAACACACAGACACAGAGGACTCAATTCTAAGTCACTGTCTACACAATATGATTTTGAAGATTACTCATCTCTCAGAATTGAAGTCACTTAATGCCATCTGAAATCAGGCACCTTTGTACCTCCTTGCAGTGTCACTGTCAACTGCTCACACCTGCCATAGATTAACAAATCAGATTTCCTATTAGAGTGAAACACTAAAGGAATGGAACAGAGAATCAATGAATTTTGGTAGAAGAGTAGAAGAGACGGAAGAAGAAACGTAGAGAATGACTGCATGGAGCTTTGAGCAGGCAGGGAGCATCAGGAAAGCCCTGGGCCACTAGACTCCTGGGACTAGGGAAGGGACTCAATAAAAGGTAGGAAGTGTTAAAGGACCTAAAGAGAAACCCACAAGAAAGTTCCCTGACTTCACATTTTTGAGGGCACTAGTTCTATTTAGTAACATTTTCAAAATGTAACATCAGGATCATGACATTGAAAACAGACTCTGGAACTAAGGGGAAAAAATTATTCCCTTAATTACGCTCACGGAGATAGTTGGCTGACTTCGGCAATGAAACTTAATTTATTCTTTTTTCCATTCTCTCACATGCACACTCTGCTACACCTTACTGAACAAGCTGAAAATTCAATAAATAAATGCATTCATTAATGATTTAGTATAACCCAAAAGGAAAGGAAAGCTGCCGGAGCCATTCCACAGGTCTCCTACTTTGCCAAAAACCATTACAGTGGTGCAGGGCTGATGGTGTGAACCCAACGGTGGGGGACCAGGGATGCTGGGATAGTGCTGCTCTCGCAGCTGCTGCTGTTAGAGCAACACTGAAGTAGCCACCTCTCTGGCCTTAGAATTTGCACACCCACTGTGACTGAGAAGAGAGGAATTTAAATATATTCATGTTAAGGGTTCTTCCTTCTTTCCCTTCATTATGCACCGAGAGATGTTCTAGTAAAATTCAAGACATCAGCTTAGAATATGTTAATGCTTATAAATTAAATTGTTCACAGAAGGTGATCAATTTTTAATGTTTACACTCAAGATGTTCTTTTTAATTAACACTTAGCTACATCTGTACTCTCTATTCGCTACAGAAAATGTCTGAACTTGCAGAGAACTGCAATAAGTTGTAAAACATCAGACTGCAGTAATTTTCAAAGTTGTACCCTTCAACTAAAGAAAAAGGGCTTAGCTTCAGAGGGCTGACATCATGAAGAGAAGTAAGTTACTCTTAGGAAGAAGTGGGAAGCTACTCTGTGTAGGTATTGATAGATAGTTTTAGAAAGTTCCCTACATTCCTCATATGGAGATGGAAATTACCCATTCATTAATGCCTAGGATGTATTCTGAGGCATAAATGTAAAAATGAAAAGTAATTTCCAAATTTAATGGCAAAAGTTCATTAAATAAGAATCCACTGATTATAATTAATGTTAATTGATCAATTGTTAGCTATATAGGACTATTAAAAAACAGATTGTTTACCAGCTTGTGGCCTTGAGAAATCCACCTACTCATCAGTAAAAATAGGAATAATAGGTGTATGATGATTTCTTATGATGATTAAATAACATATGTGAAGTGCTTATCAAGGCTTTGTATATATTAGATACTAAATAAATACCAGTTTCTCTCTGGTGTTATCACCATACTTTTTTACATTGTGCTTCTTAGTACTCTTTCTCTAAAAATGGAAATGAGAGTGTCAGAAAAAATTTTACATATATATATACATATATATATATATATATATATATATATGTATGTATACGTATGTATATATATATCACTGTGGAGAATGTTACTTCTGATACAGTCTGGGGTCCTGCTCCAAGACAGAGAGAATTTAGAGAAGCAGACCTGGGATTCTGAAGTCTTCTGCAAAGAGAAAAGTATGTGTCATTTAAAGAAAAACTAGTCTCAGTAGAAAACAGATATTCTCGACAATAATGAACAGAATGGTTTTCATGGTGGCATTACCAATTCTATAGAAAGTAAGAGCAGAAGAGTATGAAGAGAGTATAAAAGAATAATTTTTAAAAATACAATGGATTCTTCTCATCCTTATATTCTATCTGAATTGTATTTTTTTAAGGATCTCTAAGAATATCTCTAGCAAAGAGATTTCCAAGTTTTCCTAGTTTGATGGGAGAGGAAATTTCAGGCTTTGAGAAGATAGTAATGAAGAAGAATTGGCACAAAAAAGGGTGGGTGGGACCAAGACAGATTTTGCAGACTGATAAAAGTGTGATTTTGGCAAAATGGATAGAAATTTTCATCACTGCATATGCTCGAACTAGCTGTTGGGCTGGTAAAATATTAAATTATAAATGTATAATTTTTACTATTGGTGCACTAACCTGCCTAGGAAGTTCTCAAGGTACATTTTTTGGATAAGCATCCTAAAGTGTGAGTTTCTCCATCTATAAATAACTTCCTCCTGTGTGTAATTCTAATAATTCACATAAGTCTTACTTTCAGATGTTTATGGAAAATTTTGGTACATGACTTATTAAAATTATTATTTAAACCCAGAAAAAGACAATGGTGCACTAAGCGGGACAATGAGTGTGTATATCCTTAGAGCCAGAGCTGTGAGGGAGCTTCCTGATCCACTATTTCTGGGATACCCATCATCATTTGCCACATGTTAAACTAGAAAAAGTTGTCTTTGCCTAACCAAAATATAATCTTCTTGTATTCTACCCAATTTTTCAAGTACTTTCTAAGTAGTATTTCAATGTGAACAAAATTTCTAACAGCAGGGCAGAAGATAGCTATCTCAGGATTTATTTTCTTAAGTAGATGATTCAAGAGCGTTAAGAAGAAGGCATACACACAAAATAATTAATTACAAATTAATTTTTTGTTAGCCTGACAATTACTTTTAACTCTTCAGATTTGTGGAGGGCATGATTAATACTTTACAAATAAGAAACTTGGATCAGCAAAAATTCTATTGGCTTGGGGACTTTAAAATGGTTCACCCAGTCTTAATTAGCACCAAACATTCCTTAAAATTTTTATTTTCCATTTTGTTAAGCTATTTCAGATTTACTTTCTACCATATTTGAATCACTATAAATCAAACTAGCTAGTTACACCATCTAACCTCTAGAAGAGCAAACAGCTGAAGTCTAAAATAATAACCCTGATCAATGCTTCGTAACCTTGCTGCACTGTCAGATTCAGCTGAGTAGCTTTCAAAAATATGTAATACCCACATCTCAAACAGGCCATAGCCCAGTATTAGTAGTTTTAACAACTCTACCCAGTTGATTTTAATATGCAGACAGAATTAAAAACCACTGCTTGTGCTACCGTTTTTTAGGTAGGAAAGAGCCCTTCAAAGGGCTATCTCTGTGCATCCCAGTTCCCTGAATATGGAGAGTACTCAATAAGTGTTAGATCCTTAACCATTTCAATTCATCAGGGGTTGGCAAATTTTTTCTGTAGTAGGTCAGATAGTAAATCTCTCAGGTTTTGCAGGCCATAAGGTCTCCATCACAATTACTCAACTCTGCTGGTCCCTATCGCAACGCTAGATGCTGTCATCCTGGTGCAAAAGCAGCCATAGACCGACGGCTGTGTTCCAATAAAACTTAATTTATAAAAACAAGTGGCAGATTGAATTTGGCCCATTGGCCACTGGCCATAGTTGGCTAACCCTGCAGTATATCACCTCTCAATTCAACTCTTACAGCCTTTTGCAATTTTATCATTGTAGCTTTATTTTGTAGTTTAAAAATATTATTTATTGCAAAAAATACTGCTGTGGATTAAATAAGTAACCATTATACATGATTATTAAAGAAATTGTATAAATAGGAATGACCAAAATAATAGCCTCTGCACTTTGGATGAGATTACCGTCTCTAATGATGTTGGTTATTAGTGAATTTTATTAAGCTTTATCTAGGCTAGCTAATATAACTTTATAAACTATGCCTACTGGGTACAAAGTGATTAAACAGAAATTCCCTAGTGCTAGTACTATCAGAGGAAAGGAGCTATTTAATTGTTTTCAGAAAAGTACCATGGTCAATGGTAGGAAATACAATGTTAGATATACCTAGGGCCTCTTTCCTCTCCAGGAAAGACATTGCCAATCAGTTATAACTGAGGCTGGATGTGGCCTTGCAATATTTCTTAATATTATTCCAGGCAGTCACTACAAATCAGAATTAGCAGACAAGATGAAATCTATGTGATGTTCTTGGCACAAAAAGAGATGTTTTTCCAGCTCAGACAACAAACAGGAAATTATTCTTCTCTCCAAGAGTATAAATGTCCTTCCCATCACTGCACTGAAGAGTGTGCTGATCTTGCAGAGGGAACACAGAACTACGTGTTCATGTTAGTGAGGCAGAAAACTTCAGCAAGCCACAACTCATCCAAAGCAGGTAGTGAGCAGATTCCCACAGAAATCAATCATCAATTAAAAATTCTGTAATTAAAGTTTTGTAATTTGAGCTCATGCAAAAGGAAATAGTAAAAACTTCTCTATAATGTATATTAAATAAAGCTTGAAGCAGAGATTTGGGGGAAGCTGGTATAAGACTAGAGAATGTGGGGCACACAAAAGGTGATCCAGATGGGACCAGAACTTTTCACTTAGCCACAGTGTCAACACTGGTGGTTGGCACTAGCTATCACCTGGGCAACCGTGGTTCTCCTCCACGTGGCCTCTCATCCTCCAGCATAGACCAGTTTCCTTATGTGGTGGTCTTAGGGAACATTCCAAGACATCAAAGACCAAAGCTGCAAGGCCTTGGAGTCCTAAGATCCAGAACTTGCACAACATTGTTTTCCACAAATCGAAGCAAGATTCAAGGGGTGGGAAAAAGATTCTACCTCTTGACGGGCAGCTCTACAAAATATCGGGGCTATCTTTCCCAATCTGCCACTCAAGGTGGAGCCGTAGTCTTATTAACACATTCTTCTGTTTCTTCATAAAATCCTGAGTTAAGCTCTTCCAATTTCTAAGCATGAAGAGCAGGACCAGATGGCCTCTCTGACACTGTCTTAAGAGTCTGATGCCCAGAGTGGTCAAAATGGATGAGGTTGGTCTAATAAACTTCTGTCACGATGAAGCGTATTTCTATCTATGAATGCTACATCTTACACATTTACCCTCATTTCATATTTCATTTTGTAAAATCCTATATTAAAAAGAAAAAATGACCTTAAATATTTAATTCCATGGTAAGCAGGATTTCTAATTCAGAAAAAAAATGTAACTTTTACTTCATTAAAATAATAGATTGAAGCCCATGAAGAAAAATTATAATTTTCTACAACTCTGCTACTTTTTTTTTGCAATGCAGTCCTTTTTAGTCACTAAAGATTTACTACCTGGCTATAATAAGGGAGAAGCAAAGTTAGGCAGGCAACATGACCAATTCCCTGATATCTTAGATGAGAAACAGAAACAGGGAGGCTAAGGGTCTTGCTCAAGGTCCCAGAGGTAGCTAATGGCAAAACTGAAGCCATGAGACAAAACTTCCCATTCCCAAACAGTGTTTTTCCCATTGCTCAATTACAACAGTTACTTGGATCCAGAAAAAGTCTTTATATCTATAGGCCTTGCTGCTCTGGCAAGATCGGGGATCAACAAACTTCTGTAAAGGGACAGATAATAATTACTTTAGGCTTTTCAGATCATAAAGCCTCTTGTCAGAACTACTCAACTCTGCTGTTGTAGCACAAAAGCAAACAGTACATTAATTGAATATTACTGTGTTCCAATAAAACTTTATTTATAAAAACGGGCAGCAGGCCAGGTTTGGCCCATGAGCCATAGTTTGCCAACTCCTGTGCTTGATTTAAAGTTAAAACTATTAAGACCCCCATTCTTCACCCCTTCTAGCATCCTTACCCTTACCATGTCTTCATTATGGGTACATTTTATAACACCTTTACTTTGAGCTTGACTGTGTATTATGGATTGAATTGTGTCCCCTCCCCTCACAAAAAAATTCATACGCTGAAGTCTTAACACCCCATACCTCAGACTTTATTTGAAGGTAGGGTCTTTAAAGAGTTAATAGAGTTAAAATGAGGTCATTATGATAGGCCCTAATCCAATATGATTTCATATATATATGTGTGTTGTGTATATATATACATATATATATGTATATATATACACACACATACATACATGTATATATATACACATATATATATGTATGTGTATATATATAGAGGGGAAATTTGAAGACAGACATGCATACAGGGAGAACACTGTGTGAGTATGAAGATGGCCACTTATAAGCCAAGGAGAGAGGCCTGGAACAGATCCTTCCCTCACAGCCTTCAGAAGGAATCAACCCTGCCAACAACTTGATTTTGGACTTCTAGCCTCCAGAACAGTGAGACAATAAATCTCCATAGTTTTAAGCTACATAGTCTATGGTACTTTGCTACAGCAGTCCTAGCAAACTAACACACTGTGTGACTTGCTTTGCCCAGTGATGCATGGCTAGAAGTAGTAGTGTGCCAGTCCCCAGCCCAGGCCTTAAGAAACTTCACACTTTTTCACCTGCCCTCTTACACCTCTTCCACTGTTACAAGAAGAATATTCTCTAAAGCTATCCTGCTGATCTAAGGAGCCTGGAAGCAGAGCCACTCCAGTCAAGCCTAACCTCCAGCTGACCTGCCTATACAACAATAGAACGTTATTTCTGTTAAGCCACTGAGTTTGGGGATGGATTGTCATATAGCAACAGGTAATTGATTCAAAGGTTAAGTTTAACATTAGATAGATTCCCAAATAGGGCTATAAACAACTAATCCAGGACTCTGACTTTCTTTTTTCTTGCATGTGCTTTGCCTGTTCCACTGAAAATTTAAGTCAACTACTGAAAACACTGTTCACCAGTTCCACCCCCACAACCGTTTCTTTTTTCCTGTAATGAAGATAGTTATGGATGAGCACCTGAATGCATTAAAAATCTACTTGCCTGTTTTAACTCAGGCCAGCAAAACCGCTACGTAGTTCCATTCCTTAACTGCAGTTGCAAAAATCTGCACTGCTTTCAGCAGCCTAACTTTATAAGCTAGGCCATGTCTTTTTTCTCCAGGTTTATTGATATATAATTGACAAACAAAAATTTTACATATTTAAGGTGTACAATATTATGATTTGATAAAGACTATTTCTTTTTTTAAAACAAGTTTATTTATTTTATTTTTGGCTGTGTTGGGTCTTCGTTGCCGCACGCGGGCTTTCTCTTGTTGCGGCGAGCAGGGGCTACTCTTCGTTGTGGTGCGTGGGCTTCTCATGGAGGTGGCTTCTCTTGTTGCGGAACACGGGCTCTAGGCTCACGGGCTCAGTAGTTGTGGCTCGCGGGCTCTAGAGCACAGGCTCAGCAGTTGTGGCGCATGGGCTTGGTTGCTCCATGGCATGTGGGATCTTCCCGGACCAGGGCTCGAACCCGTGTCCCCTGCATTGACAGGCGGATTCTTAACCACTGTGCCACCAGTGAAGCCCCAAGACTATTTCTTAAGAAATCTTGAGATGCATCTATAAAAATATATACTGTTGTTGTTGTTAACTAAATAACGCAATCCATTCAAAGCACACAGAATTATAACATATTTTTTGAACAGATACACAGTAGATTCTTAACCTCTTTGGTATTCTCAGTCTTCAGTAAGCTGCCTAACCTCTTCAGTCTTAGTTTTTGATCAGTTGAATGAAATCAGACTCGTCAGTGTATTAGTTTTCTAAGGCTGCCATAACATAGCACCACAAATTGGGAGGCTTAAAATAACAAAAATTTATTGTCTCACAGTACAGAGGGCTAGAAGTGAAAAATCAAGGTGTCAGCAGGGCCATGCTCCCCCTGAAACTTAGAGAGTCAAATCCTTCCTGGCCTCTCTGGCTTCTGATGTTTGCCGGCATTCCTCGGTGTTCCTTGCTTTGCAGCTGCTTCTGTCTCTGCCTCCGTCTTCACATGGCTGTCTTCTCCCTGTGCATCTCTCTCTCCTTCTTACAAGGACACCAGTCAGATTGGATTAAGGGCCCACTACATACTGCCCACTGAAGTATGACCTCATCTTGACTTAACTAATTATAACAGCAACAGCCCTATTTCCAAAAAAGGTCACTTTCTGAGGCAATGGAGGTTCAAACTTCCGTATAATGTTTTTGACAGGCACAATTAAATCCATAACAATTGATTTTCAGTTTTGTTTTGCATTTTAAACCCAGCACCTTTACAGATGCGTTTTTACCCAGAAGTATAAATCAGGAAAATAGTTTGCAACACAGCTGTTCTGGTTAAAGGAACAGTAGGCACTCAAAAGCCTGCCCATTCACCCACCAAGTCCCCTTTTCAAACTCACATCTCCAGTGGTGCCTCAGAAACCTTGAATCATAATCTTTAAAACCACTGGTCTATGTCAACTCTGGCTTTGAATGATTTTTCTTACAAATAGAAAATATTCTGAAAGATTACATTTTCTCTCAATTATTGTGTTGAATAACTCTCTCTATTGGAAAATCAAATTTTATACCCCTCGAAATAGTTACTATATAAGTGATTAAAATTTCTCTAAGAAACTACATTATTAGGTGGCCAATTTTGTTTCATCTCATTTCTGCATATGCCTGATAGATTTATTTTAACTGTGCAGTAAAAAGTTAACTTAGCAGGTTTGGGATATTCAAACCCTGCACCTTCCAAAGAAATGAATGGCCCTTGACCAGCTACTGGGGGATAACCTCTAAACCCTTGAAATATCCTGCCTGATAAGAGTGTCTGTATACCTGGGGCTTTGGGACTTGCCAGGTAGTTGAACAATGTGATTTGTAGTGGGGGCCTTGGGCCATGCTGAATCAGTATGACCTCTGTGGGGGGAGCTAGAGACGGAATAACTAAGGTCGGTCACATGGGCGCTCCATGCCTATGTGAC
Organism: Balaenoptera borealis; assembly: GCF_965194805.1. Classification (NCBI taxonomy): domain Eukaryota; kingdom Metazoa; phylum Chordata; class Mammalia; order Artiodactyla; family Balaenopteridae; genus Balaenoptera; species Balaenoptera borealis. The sequence continues at coordinate 12,103,702 of NC_138877.1, forward strand.
CAAGCCCTAATAGAAACCTTAGACACCAAGGCTTGAGTGAGCTTCCCTGGTTGGCAATACTCTGTGTGTATCGTCACATGTCATTGCCGGGAGAATTAAGCTCTGTTCATATGACTCCACTGGGAAAGGAAAACTGGAAGTTGATTCTAGTCTCGCCTCTCCAAGCTATGAGCTTTTTGCCTTTGCTGATTTTAATCTGTATCCTTTGGCTATAATAAACCATAATTGTGAGTATAACAGCTTTTCTGAGTTCTGTGAGCCCTCCTAGCAAATCACTGAAACTGAGAGTGGTCTTGAGACCCCCAAACGCATAACTACCTGTGCTAATATACCTGAATGGAAAATGCAAGATTGTGATTAACTTCTCCATCAAGTATATATGTAATCACTGTATACTGCTCTGTTGTACATTACAATCATTTAGGTGTGATATGTATGTGGAAGGTTCCCAAGCCTATGTGTAAGTAGTCAAGTCATTGAAACCAGTGAGATCCTGAGTCAGGGCCCCCCACTTTGCTAAAAGGATATGAACATTACCACAGGCTCATCCAGTCTTTACAGGGCATGGATCTGACCTTAACCAGTCCCACAGAAAACTGCACTCCAGGCTCTTGCAAGACCCAGGGTTCACAATGCCAGCTGAACCATTTGATAGTTATGAGACTGAGCAAATTCTATAAAATCTCTGAAACTTTGTTTTCTGCATGTAAACAGAAAAACAATAAATGTCACACTGCATTATTGTGAAGTTTAACAAAGATGGTATATGTGTGATTGAATAAAGTTTAATAACAGAGGATGGCTCTTAACCACTAATCTTGCTAAAGAGGATCCTGTCTTTCTATCTCATCTACTTCCCCTTCCTTGCCTTCCAAGGAGGATTCTGCTTTGCCAGGTTCATTATTTGGAATTTGCTGGTGCAGAATCAGAAAAGAGGAAAGGATAGAAAGAGGAGAGGTACACAGGCTAAGGCCAGGGAACAGGTTTTGCAGGAAGACTTTGAGAGAAATAGGTCTGACAGACCTGCAGTAAGGGAGAAAGTAGATGGGAGATAAAGAGCAGAATTTTAAGAAGTGTTGAATCCTCTTCATAATATTTGGGGATCACAAGTATAGACCTGAGTAACCTCAAACAGTTTGCTGCCCAATTTACATCAAAACCCTAGTTGAGAGAACTGAAACAGAATAATGTTTGAAGAATAGTTTATTTTTCTGTAGATTAGGCCAGATCAGATCATAGAAAACTTTATATGCTTGTATTTACCTTGCTCCCCAGAAATTCTTTCACTGAGATCCACTTGAGTTCTCTGTCCTTAACTTATATTGAGGGAATTATAGACTCGAAAATATATTGTACTTGGGGACATTTTTTCCGTGTGATGGCACACTCCAGAAATGTCACTCAGAACCTAACGTCACACAAAGTTGTTTCCCTAAAGATCTGTTTCTTCCTCTGTATACTGATAAACGCATAAGTTTTGCTATCATTAAGATCAGTCAAATTTCTAGTCCAACATTTGTAATGATCTAAACCCTAAGTTTTATCTATTTGCATTTGAACTGCCTTCTTCATCCTTTTATGATGACCAAATCAGCCTATTGGGAGTGGAGGAAGATAACACCACCAGAGCATGAAGATTCTGAGGTTGTTGGAAAAGGACAAGGAGGTTAACAGACTTCCTTTATGTGTGTGTGGGGGAGAGGATATCAGTGGAAGTAGCCTTAAGACAAGCAAAAATAAATCAACACAAATTTAGGAGCTCCAGGAAGCCAACAAGAATAGGGCATTTTGATGGAGCTTTAAGAGTCAGGGCTAAATGAAAAAAGCTTCTTGTAAAACTTGACCCAGCATAAAACATGAGTGATGAAAACAAGTATAGCATTTTGGTTTTAGGATCTATGCAAAGACTTCAATTCAGGATCAGTAGCTGCAAAGTATACAGTTTTGATTTTTAAATACCAGGAGATTGAACCCTGGAGCCCCACCAGAAAAGACTCAACGTGTTTAAGGATTTAGAGAGGTTTAACCATCTGGGGGTGAAAAAGTTTGCAACTGAACAATCTAGATGGTTATGTTAAGTACTGTGCCACACAGAGAAACCATAATTTATTTCTATGATTATTTTAAAAGAAGAATACTCTTGAACCATTACTGACTCTAGGATGCAATACAATGAGCCTTCTTTTGAGGGTCTTTTTATTGGTCTCGTGAACAAAATCCAGCGAGTCCATGTCAGTTTTCCTTAACATGGTCATGTTTATTTAAGTTTAGTCAAATGAACTAAAAGATAAGACACACAGAATCACACCCAAGAAGAACCTTAGAAATCATCTAGCCCTATTCCTTCATTTTATAGAATTAAGACTAAGATTCACAGAGGCCAGAATCAAATGTCTCAGCTAATGGCAAAGAGCTGAGACCTTTGGATTCCAGGGCAAGCTCCCTGTTCTATGAGAAGAGCATCAGTCTACTCTGCCCCAAACACGACCAATGCAAGCCATACAATTGCGATTGAAGCTATTTCTGGTGCAAAAACAAAGACTCCCGTCTCTGCCATTCCTCAGATCATACAACAGTTCACATTTGCCTTTTTTCATATAAATTATTTCAACTTTAACTTTAGTTTTTAAATTCCACTATAATTTGCATATTATAGAAAATTCCCAGGCAACGTTATTGAGCATATGTGTTGACAGTATAGACAAATTTCATCTTATGACTTGTTACTACATGTCTTTCTTTATGAATCTCCTCAGTGTTTTTTTATGACTCAAGATTTCCTTTTAAAACTCTTTGGACCAATATTTCTGTATTTTCGCTAAGGTTTGCTTAGCACTTTCAAACTCAAAAATATAACCTGTAACTATGAATCTTTTTCTCAGCAGGATAAGCATGCTTTGTAGTTCTTCGGCAACTAACTCCTTCCCTTCAGCTCCTTTCACTCCAGGATATTTGCAGAAAGTTTTATTTGTTCTTATTTTCATTCCATAAGTGTCTCTTCTACCCATGGAGCATCCTCATTCCAAGTTGAAGGACAGATACAAAACAGAATCAAAGTTGTATTAAAATATAGCAGATACATTTTTAGGATCATTATAAATGCTTGTTTTGTTTAGAAATTTTGTGCACCATTTAATTTTTTAATAACACAATCTCTATATCATTTTAAGAACATACTATGTTTCCTATTGTAATATAGCCTATTATTTCTTACTTAAAATTGTACTTTTGCTGTACCCTTAAATTCACAAAGAATAATAAATCTTTTTTTTTTAAACATCTTTATTGGAGTATAATTGCTTTACAATGATGTGTTAGTTTCTGCTGTATAACAAAGTGAATCAGCTATACATATACATATATCCCCATATCTCTTCCCTCTTGCATCTCCCTCCCTCCCACCCTCCCTCTGCCACCCCTCTAGGTGGTCACAAAGCACCAAGCTGATCTCCCTGTGCTATGTGGCTGCTTCCCACTAGCTATCTATTTTACATTTGGTAATGTATATATGTCAATGCTAGTCTCTCACTTTGTCCCAGCTTACCCTTCCCCCTCCCTGTGTCCTCAAATCCATTCTCTACGTCTGCGTCTTTACTCCTGTCCTGCCCCTAGGTTCATCAGAACCTTTTTTTTTTTTTATATTCCATATATATGTGTATACGGTATTTGTTTTTCTCTTTCTGACTTACTTCACTCTGTATGACAGACTCTAGGTCCATCCACCTCGATAAATCTTTTTTGCAATGAGGAGTTAGTCAAAACAGGTAACTAATTTTCTCAAACTCTAAAACTATGGGAAACCTTTTGTAAGAATTAAATTCACAAAGTCTTAGATGAGCTCAAATCTGGAAACTGATAGCAGATATAGTCCAATATATCTGGAAACTGCCAGCAGATATAGGAATTCCTCAGAATGGCTCTTATCTCTTCCATTTTTTATGTCCCTTCCATGAGATTTATTAACATAAATGAAGCTATTAGATTCTATTTTGCTTTTCAATACTCCTCTCTCCAAATTTGTCACCATTTAGAATTCACCAAAAGCTAAAATTTGGATTACTGCTTTATCACTAAAAAGTTTCTAAATCTGCTACCACCTGTAAGATCCCTTCATGAGCATGTTCTCTTCGAAAAGATCAAATTTGTGATTAGGATGAATTTCAAGGATATGATTTTTAACCACCTCCAGAGTTTTTCCTGGAGCATTTCAGGGACACTTGTCTCAAGGAAATGTGTTCTGGAGTCAAGCCAGGGTGGCCACAGCCCAAACAGTACTGGAGTTATTTTAGTGCCCTGTGATATTGATATTTTCATCCCAATTCTTTGTCCTCCTTTTCCGTAGTATCACTTTCGGTATTGTACCTCATACATTAAGAAAGGAATAGGAAAGTGCCAAGGAAAAATAAATATTACTAGAGTAGAATTTAAGGTATGGTTAAACGGTTGTTTACTTATTTTTCTAATCAGAAAATATCTCTTTCTCTATGTATGTGTATAGGTATATACATATACACATAACATGTGTATACATGTTTACCTATACACACATATGTATAAAGATATACACACATATGAATTTAAAACCTATATGTAATTAAGCTACAGTTTCATGTTGCTTCTGAATACCATTGATCTACATACACATAAGCTTTTAAAATCATGAATCTTATTTAACTTATTTTGCTAATTTATCTTAAAACTTAATTTACACATTAATAGTTACCAAAGTGTGTGCTTTTAATGATAATTTACTGCTTATTTTTTCTTGTGTGAAAACTAGATATTCTTCATCTTTTTTTTTTTTTTTTTGGCTCCACGCCCTTCACAAACACAACTCATTTCCTTCAACATTTTCTCTCACTGCACACTATGATTTTCAAACTGCAGGAAAGAATGCTTCATGAATATTTTGAAAAATCTTCTGCTGTAAACTTTCCCTCTCCTCCCATTTTGGGTTTCTGCGTCTTCCTACACACAAGAAGGGAACGTGCCATTACTTTTTGGAAAATTAAGATTCTAAAATCTTTTTCCCCTCTTGACAATTTCTCACATGGACTCTGAGTATTCATATCCTCACATCTAAAATTGGCAGAAAAGTATTTTTAAGTAACAAGCTTGTATCAGTTATCTGAACCACATTTTAAGTTTCCGTTAATTGAACCTAAAAATGTTCAATTATTCCTCAAATGAGTCTTTCTACATCATTGAATTTTTAAATTTCCTCAGCTACCTATAATATTTGTATACTAAATTCCCTTAACCTATTTTCTAGGCCTGTCATTTTCTCTTATGTTGTTGTATTTAGTTTATATGTTTTATCCACAGCGGGAGATATTGTTTTGGTTCATTCTTAGTTGCTTTATTGCTGCTCTTCACAGCTTCCAGGAATATGTTTAGTTCATCTGTAGTATGAATTGGTTTAGAACTTGTCTTTCATTGCCATAGCTAATCTTTTTCTGCAACCTTGTTTTCTCCTGTATTACTTCTCAAGAATAGTGCATGTCAGCTCATTTACATGTTCATGTCAGTCTTCTGTAATTATTTCAGGCATCACAGGTTTCTTCTCCAGGTTGTTGAGTCCGTTTTCCCCTTTGGTGTTGCAATACCTGTTCACTGGGCATGGCGTTTTGAATAGGCCTCATTGTTTTTGGAACTTAAATTCTGTTAAATTCTTTGGATTCTGTTATTTTCCCTTTTTAGCAGACACTTTTTCTATTGTATATGGAAATAAGGGATAATCTGATGCTATGGTGTTATTTCCTCCACTGTACCACGTTTTTACAATGTCATAGACCGCTACCGCCAAATACAGTAATTTTTTTCTATAGTCATGCTTGATTTTTTCATGTTAACCTCTTATGATGATCACTGCACAGTGTATTAAAATAGACGCACGCATCATTTCCAAAGTATTTTTCAGTCCTCCAACAGACTTTGCCTGGTGCTTAAGGTTTGGACACTAAATGATAATGATCTATAATATAAAATAATTCATGTTCACAGATTTCTCCAAGTAGGTTAACGAGTAAATTTAGAGGCAATCTTTTTCAGCCTAGCAACCTTTCTTCATTAGAGCACAGTACAGCTGCCACCCCTTCCTTGCTGTGATGCCAGGAGCTGCAGTTACTGAGGTTAAGCACATTCTTGAACAAGTTAGCGTTCAGCCGTTAACCTTACCAAGGTGCAGCTTCAAGCCCCAGCTACCTGGCCATGTACACAGAAGGGTTAAAATGTCTTTCGTTTTGTCGCTGACTGGCTTTCCTCACTGTTAAAACTATAGAGAACAGTTGGAGTAACTAAAATATAGACCCTGTTCCAGAGGTTAAAATGGGCCACTCCTATGTTTTGATTTATGTTTTATGTTGTCTCCACAAAAAGACCTCATGCCTCTGTCTCCTTCAAGCAAAGTGGCAACTCTGCCTTGAACCACTGTCCTTTCATTCTCTTCCCCAAAGCACTGTAAACTCGAAGCTCCTCTGACCCATATCTGTATTCCAAGAAGGTTTTCTTTACATTTGCATAACTTAAAGATGTCTATTTCCATCATAAAGAGACAGTTTGCCTGGAAGCTGTATTGGAGTTTCCATCTCCCACCTAATCAAAACTTCTTGCAGTTTTTAAATAATGAAATTTGAGAGACTGGAGAGATTACACTCTTATCCCTGCTCCAGTTTTCTTTGAAGTTTGTGGCATCTGGGAAACCTGATACAACTTCTCATAATCTGTGAGACCTGCATTACTGCATCCAAGCAGTTTTCACGCCATTCAGCAAATGTTTGTTGAGTGCTTACTATGCACCTGGCTCTGTCTAGGATGCATCAGTGAACAAGGAGGACAAAAGTTTCTCCGCTCATCCAGCTGGTGGAAGGAACACTCACCCTAAATGAAATGAGGAAGCTATGTGTGTGTGTGTATGTGTATATATATATATACATATTAGATTACATATTAGATAATATATATATTAGGTAACTATAAGCACTAGGAAGAAAAAGTAAGGAGGAGAAGGAGGTGGGGAGGTCAGAATGGCATGGTGATAGCTTTGAGACTCCATGTAAAGCCCTAAAGGAAGAAAGAGCTGCAGGCAAAGGGAGAAGCCAGACAGGCCTTGAAGAACCCAGAAACTACAGCTCTCAGATCTCTCATGACTAATATTTTCCTCAAATCAAGAAAAATGTGATATAAAATTAAAGTATAAGATTTTTCATTTTCTCAAGCTTTCTTGACCCTTATCGCATCTGAGATCCCTGAGCTGTTTTAAGAACTCCTTAGGACACAGGGTTTTAGAAGCAGCCTTCATGTTTTCCTGAAGCTTAGGCCAGCTTATTCTAAGAGCCACCATTTCATATCTCTTTCTTCTGAATAGACCATAATCAAACACTTTTTGGATGTATTTTGGTTTTTCTTACCCCCCCTTCCCCCGCCCCTCACTGTGCCCCTAATTGCTTAGAAGTGACATCTCACTGACAGCTGCAAGGCTGCAGACCTCATGCCAATCTCACCAAAATGAAATCATTCAGCACCTGAGGGAATCTTGGCCTTCTGGACTCCGGTTCTGGCTGAGAAACCCGTGCCCTACTTTGATGGCCTGAACCACAGGGGAAGAAGGTCACTTACAGGAGTTCCTACTGTTCTCATTCCTCACCTCCAAAGCTGCCTTAATACCAAAGAAGGCCTACAGATCCTGCCCCTGTGCTTCCAAGCCTGAAAATTCTGGGAGATCAAACAGAGTGAAGAGCCAAGGGCACTTAAGAGTCACAGTAGAACAAGGAAGGGAACTCAGAGTTTATCATGTAAATGAGCCAAGTTGGATGAATGGGGCCTGCAGCAAAGTTAGGAGCTTGCAATCTTTAGAGAGGGAGCCAATTCTCTTATCCAGCCAGTGGTTGCAACGTGGCAATAAAAGTCCAGTGTTGCCAAATCTGTTTTTTAAAGGAAAGACAGAAATCTGAGTATTTGTATGAGATTTCCTGATGTTTTAACGTTGGCAACTAGTAAATCAAAAAAACAAACGGAACCACTGTTGAATTAGGCCAGATCAAATTTGTCTGCAGCCTGGGTTCTGCCTGAGGGGCCCCATTCTGTGACTTCTGGATCCCTCAGTCACTGCCTACCTATCTCATGGTGTTCATGGGCGACTGAAATTCAAAATCAAGACATGAAGAAAGGATGGTAGGTAATTTCTAAATTGCATGCCAACTCTGATTTAGTATAGTGGCTGCTCTGAGCATTATGTTTAGGATTCTGAGGCTATTTCTGGGTCAGCAGAAAAAGTATTGCATTGAATTATCAACGTCGAATGATGGTACGTAAGACATGTATTTGCCACTCCTCAGCCAGACTATCCACTTGATGGTTGGGGTGAGGGTGGCAGAATAAATGTTTTCAGCTGCCCCCACTTCCTTAGCTTGTCATTTTAGGTGTGTTTCTCTCACATTCCCCAGAGCCTGGGAAAATAGGTGCTGACTTTCAAAGAACAGGGGGGTCCTGCCAACCATCAGGTGCCTTTGCTTGTAACTCATGACACACAAACCACGTTAACATATTCATCTCTAAAGGAGGAGGGCAACCTCTCTGATCTAACAGTCACACACCTAAGGCATAATTTATTCAGTTTTTGTGATGTAAAAATATCACAGCAAAGTACTACTCTAGACCAATCGGGTTTCAGATCATCAAATATTTTCAACTTTTCGAGTTGATTTTAATATACCAAAATGAATTGCATTTCAGCATTAGAATGCTCTTTAATACGAAGTCCAAGTATTTTATTTTATAGAGAACAATAAAAACCAACACTGGAAAGCAGCCTAAAAGACAGTTATTTTTAGCATTTTAATTCTTGATCAGGAGACCAAAACCAAGAAAGTAATTGAAAAATGTTATCCTCCACAAGAATATCTTAGAGGTAAGGGTATTTCGGTGTTTAGAAATATATGTTTAAACATACATCCATTTATATTGAACTCCAGAAGGAATTTCTTTACAGGAAAACAGTAGTAAACCTATCAGATAAGTTCTTATCTGTTAATTCACTCTGTTTTCCATCTAATAAATCCTCTACCAAAACTCTATGCAAAATAAGGGAAAGTCTGTGAACTCCCAGTTTCCAATAATTGCTAATTCAGTACTACAATAAACTCTTGAGTAAATGGAGAAGATGGCAGAGGGCCTATGCGGGATTTTATACCCTACATGATGAAGGCGTTTGATACGAGAAAGCTTCTTCCCACAACCGCAAAGTCTCCTTCCCATCAACATGATGTTGATGTCTAAAATTTTGATAGAAAACTATGCATTATCTATAGCATGGTCTTCCACTTATTTGATTCTGATTCTATGGGAGAATTTTTTTTCCAAATCTGTAAGTTGTAGAGTGCTGACAGCACTGCAAAATCTTGTCTGTAGACATACAAGTGAACTGTCTGATGGAGGGAACCACCCTCCCACCTATGGAAAAAACAGTTTTGTCTCCATAGCTACATTCATTTCAATAGTCCTTATCTAGAAATGTATCTGTTCTTTTTGATTCTTCTTTGAATTATTCTTATAGCATCTGCCTGGTTCTCTCACTGATCAATGAGTTAACTAAGATCTTTAACACATTTGTTTTATATCTGTCTGAGAATCATGATTTTCCCTCTTTGAAAATTTTCTCTTAACAGTACTTACCTCCTTAGATCAATGTAAATGCAATTCTTGATAAGTAATATCAAAATTTATCCACGTTTACAAAAATCTTAAAACTTCCAACAACATTGTAAATCAACTATACTCCAAAAAATTTTTAAAAAAAAAACTTCCACCCTGATTAATTTTTCGTGGGACTTTATTTTATCCTACCAAAACTTTTACTGAGAAATTTGTTTACAAAGAGTGTATTTCACAACTAAGCAGATTCCCACTGCGTGTTTTACTTAAAATCGTATTTCACCCTATGGTTTAGAAAGAGTAACAAAGAATAGGAATAACTTGTGAAAAAAAATTTCAACAAATAATTAATGAGCACTTGCTCTGTTCTAGTCTTGTTCATTGTTATAAAATGGATTATGTCTCCTCCCTGCTCCAAATTCATATGTTGAAGTCCCAACCCTCAGTACCTTGGAATGCAACCATATTTGGAGTTAAAGTCTTTAAAGAGGTGATTCATTTAAATAAGGCAATTAGGGTGGGGCCCTAATCCAATATGAAAAAGAAGAACCACCAGGGGCTCACATGCACAGAGGGACAACCTTGTGAAGAGGCAAGAAGACAATGGACACATGCAAGCCAAAGAGAGAGGCCTGGAACAGATTGTTTATTTATGGCCCTCAGAGGAAACTAACCCTAACGGCACCTTTCTCTTGGACCTCCAGCCTCCAGGACTATGAAAAATAAATTTCTATTGTTTTAAGCCATGCAGTCTGTGGTATCCTGTTATGGCATCTCTAGCAAACTAACACATTCATATGTCAGACCAAGGGATCCAGGACGTGTCTCATTTTTGGAGAGACCTTTTAAAGGCTGCCCAAGAAGAAATTCACTTCTCCAGCATTCACTACCCCAGGCAAAAGCCAATCAAAGCACGTGCCCCAAGTCCTCAAAGAGTTTCTCCAATATAACATCCACTGTTCACAGGGTGACTGAGCCAATGCCCCAGGCTGCCATGCCCAATGCTTCCTTCAGTAAACCTGTCTTCCAATTCAGCTTAACTAAGGTTGATTTGGTCCAATCAACCTCAACCCTGCTATGAGGACAGGCTCTCACTCAGCCCAATCCTGTCTTCCAGGGAAAAGGGCAATTCCATATGATGGAGAGTCCATGGCATGGTGAAGGATGTGAGTTGAAGTAATATAGCAGTAAATTTGGAGGTGAGGACTTTCCATTGACTAGTCACAGGAGAGTTGAAGTCCCCTGGGATAAAGCAGGACTAGAAATGAAGAGGAAGATATGGAGCCAGAGGTTAGAACATTCCCATGAATATGCAAGAGTAACTTGAAGGTAGATGCAAGAAATGGAAGAGAGTGGAATAGTCTGGAATAAGCAAGAAGACAGAATTACTCTCCTGCCCTAAAGGTATTATAGTCAGGAGAGGGAGACATGTCAGCAAACAGGTAATTAGAATACACTCTGATGTGTACATGATCAGGGTATGCTAGGGGAGCCCATGAGAGGTATTTGGACCCCAGGCTGGGTCAGTCAGAGTGTGAAGAAGGGAAGGATTAAGGGAGAACTGGACAGTGTTTGTCCAGCACGATTCAGGGACAAACACTAAATGTGGCTAAGATGAACTTTCCAGTTATGGGAAAAGCATCTCTGTGAGTGGAGTAGAGATGATTGACTAGGCCCTGCCATAGACTAATGAAACCTTTCCCCATGTCCACTAATCAACACTCTCATTATTAGGTTATCTTACTAAGTACTCTAATTCCAGCAAAGGAACACCACCTGGGATGGAAAATACATGCATTCCAGCTTCTAGAATTGAATATCTCACACTGTAAATTGCTTCGGCCTCTTGTGAGTAGATTGCCATGAAGCATCTTTCCTGAGGCTTTTCAGCTCTGAGAAACTGACAAGGGCTGAGGGCCAGACTGGAGGTCTTGCAAAATTCACCACAGGTAATGTCACCGGTAAGGCCTCCTGAGAGACAGAATTTTAGTGTTCTCCTGGCAGCACCCTAACCTGCTCTAGAGCCCCTATGCAACTTTTGACAGTGGGTGTGGTGAGTCTGGACTGGATGTCACCAATTAGCTTGGTGGAAACATAAAGCCCTTTTATGATAACACCTACTTTCCTTTGACGAGCCCTGTTATTGCTCAGTAGCAGAAAAACTAAATTTGGTCCAATCAGAAAACTTAGTCCAGACCAATAAATTTTCCAATTGCTTCTGACTTAAAATTGAGCATCTCTCGGCAAATATTCAATCCAATGCAGGTATGATTCTTATTGTTGCCTGTCACTCTCCAGCCTCTCTGCCTACAATTCTCCTCCTCTGCAATGGACTTAACGCTTGTGCCCCACCAAATTCTTATGTTGAAATCCTAACCCCAATGTGATGGTTTTAGAAGGTGAGGCCTTTGGTAGGTAATTAGGTCATGACGCAGAACCCTTGAATGGAATTAGTGACCTTATAAAAGAGACCCCAGAGAGCCCCCAACCCCCTTCTACCACATAAGGACACAGTGAGAACGTAGCCATCTATGAGCTAGGAAGCAGCTTCTCACCAGACACCAAATCCTCCAGTATCTTTATCTTGGACTTCCCAGCCTCCAAAACTGTGAGAAATACATTTCTGTTGTTTATAAGCCACCCAGTCTATTGTAGTTTCTTATAGTAGTCTGGTTGAGCAGTCCTATAAGGAGAACCCTTAGGGGGTAGTCTACCCCATAGACTTAGTATAGAAAGCCTTGTCTCCACTGGAAGCCTCTTGTTGCAGGGTGCCTGGCAACCCAACCAAGACCTCAGCTACCTTACCTAGTTGACCCCAAGCCCACAGCAGCCTATGAATTTCCCCAGGCTGAGCTTAGCTCCAGAGGAAGCTGAAGGTGATCTTTGCCTTCTTCTGCTTCACGTTGCCATCTCATCAGGGTCGTTCATGCTCCAAAGGCAACAGAGGACTCTGCAGTCTGTTCCTTAACAAACTCTAGAAATGGCGTATCTGTTTCTTACTTATTTGCCTATAACTGCAAAACTAAAAATGATGGTTTAGAATATGGTTTCCATGTGTAGACATGTGGTCAGAAAAAATCTGTGCGCTCAGATGCCCTTTTTCTTCTTTTTATTCCCCCTCCCGACCTTCCTTCCCTTCATAGCCATGCTTCACAACAAGCGCTTCTGTGCTCACTTCCTTTACTCCCTCTCCTCACATTCACTCTTTGTTGCAATCTGACTCCATTCCCTGAAACTTCTCTCCATAAAGTCGTCATTTATCTTCATATTGTCAAATTCAATGACAGTTTATGTGCTGGTCTCCTTTGACCTCACTGTGGCATCTGACACTTCTGTCCTCTCCCTCCTTAAAACTCGCCTTTAGCATTAGTGGCACCACACTTGCCTAGCTGTCCACCTCCTTCTCTGATCATTTTTCCGTCTCTTGCAAAGCAGGCTCTTCCAGTGATGCTTCACTGATGCTGCCACCGCTGCTTCAGGGCCTGATTCTTTGTCCTGTGCTCCTCCATCCACATATGATCTCATTGGTCACCATGTTTAAGTCTCTGCTCTCTTTCAACGACCACTTATGACCCAGTGCCTCTAACCTCTTATGCCCAGATCAGACACCACTGCTGGGCTCTGGACCCATAGAGTCTGCTCTGAATTTGACATTTCTAACTAAAAGTTGTCTAATCACTTCCTATGCAACATGAATTAAAACCCTTTACTCCCTCTGTATTCCCCTCACTGAAGGCCCAATCGTTCCCGCAATGACCTATTATTCCAGTCATTCTAGACTCTGCCCCTTCTACCCTAGGAGTTGGGTTTTAATTCCTAAATATATGTTAGGACCCTTTTTCCTGCTTGCCTGCCTGGAGTATTGCCCTCTCAGCCTCTAGGCTGTACAAACCCTTTCCTCTACCCAATCTCCAGAGTGATTTTTCTAAAGCTGTGAATCTGTTCGTGTGAGGTCACTTTCCTCCTTCAAACTCTTCAGGCTTCCGTCACGTTCAGGACAGAGGTCAAACTCCTCAGCCTGGCAAACAAGGCCCATCACAATCCAATGGTGAGAGGTTCATACTCTGGCATCACACTTACTAGCAGTGGGAATGTAGAGAAGTTACTTAACCTTTCTATGCCTTGGTTTCCTCCATCTGAAAACAGAGACATGAATAGCACTTATGTGATAAGATTGTTGGGAGGATTGAATAAGGAGGCATGTAAAGCAGGTATGGCAGTGCCTAGCACATAGCAAGTAACTTATTTCTGATAGTAGCTATCTTTATGACCATCCTTCTAATCCTTCTCTTTCTTTCCCTTTGGTCATATTGGTCTACTTCACATTTCTAAAAATAGCTTGTGATTTCATTCTTTTGGGCTTTCTTACCCTGTTGCTTCTTTTGCTTGTAATGCCTTCCTCCCATTCTTCATCTAGCTAACACATACTTTAAAAACCTCTTCTCATGTCACTTCTTCCAGGAAGCCTTCCTTGACCTATCAACTTCAATCCGATATAGCTTCTCCTATGCTTTCGTAGCTCTTTCTAGAAACATTTATCCCAGCACTCAAAACCCTGCAATGAAACCTGGTTATATGTCTGTCTCCTATAAAAAACTGTGGGTTCCTTAAAGACAGGATACAACTTTGCATCCTCAGTTCTAAGAGCAAGGTTTGATACTGTTGAAACGGGGGTTCAATAAATGATTATTGGGTGATATAAAAAACTAACCATTTCTTTTCATCAGATGCTCAGAGACTCCAGACCACCTTTGCTTCAGAAAAGCAAAATTATTACTCCAAAAATTATTACTTACTCCTTACTCCAAAATTATTTTTATTGCTTTCCTTCCTCTACTAAAAATTCCAATTTCTAAGCAGCACTATTAGCTTCATGTCAGTGATGAAACTGAGCTCATCAACTGATAATTAATTACAGTTCAATATACTACTAAAGGGTATTTGTATTTTCAAACAAAGCACTTATTAAGACAACAGAAAGATTTTTCAGTGATGGGATTTAAAGAAGTATAGCAGGAGGAAGGGGGGGCAGTATGATATAGTGGGGAAGATAAATTTTACAAGGGAATTTCTTAGTACTCTTTAAATAACATCAAGTGGGTGTCCAGCCTCCATAGGTAAGTAAGGCTGACGGTTACTCTATGAGGGGTTTGGCTAGGAAAGCATCAAGAAAGTTTTCATAATTATGCTAATTGCTGAGACACTTGAGTGATACCAGTAACAAAACAGTAGTACGCCCATATAAAGGAATAAAATCTTGATAGATGCTACAACATACTAAGTGAAAGAGGCCAGATACAAAGCGTCATACATACATTATTTAATTCTATTTATATGAAATGTCCTGAATAGGCAAATCCATAGAGACAGAAAATAGATTAGCAGTTGCCAGGGGTTGGAGCAATGGGGAGTGACTTCTAATGCCTACAGTTTTCTTTTTGGGCCGATATAAATGTTCTGGAATTAGACAGTGGTGATGGGTGTACAACCTTGTGAATATACTAAAAGCCACTGAGTTGTATACTTTAGGTGGGTCAATTTTATGGTATGTGAACTATATTTTAATAAAAATATACAAGAAAAAAAGTGACACACTAAAAAAAAAAATTACCAATAGAAAAAACATCATTAGTTATTTATCACTGCTATTAGAAGGTCCAGAAATACAATCGCAGTTTCTAAATATAAAGGATCATGTAGCCAGCCGTTTTAATAGCTTATGTAAAGCATTCTTACATTTCTTTTCACCAGTTTCCTGTAAGTCCTCTGCTGTATTGTAACCATTCATTCATAGACTCTAAAAACTTATTTCTATTAGTTTATAATGCTCTCAATTTAGCTCATCTAATAAAAATAAACCCTTTCGGATTAGGGACTCACTCTTATGACCTCGTTCAACTTTTATCACCTTCTCACAGGCTTTAAGTCTAAAAAAGTCACATTGGGGGTGAAGACTTCAACATACGAATTTTTGGAGAACACAGTTCGGTCCAGGGATGGAAGAACAAGAGAGAAAATAGTGTTACATGGACCCAAGGCCCCTGTGGTGCTGAGGCTGCTGGGGTGCTCTTGTGTTGCAGCTGTGCTGCTTCCACCCTACAGGAAGCTGTGCGCCTGCATCCCAGGCCTCCACAGGAGCGCAGAGGCTGGGAGATGCCATCACTGCTGCCGCTGCTGCTGAAGCCGGATCCCACAAGTGCTGTGCTGTGAACTCTGTTGCTGAAACCACTGCCTGGGCAGGAACCCAGGAGCCTACATTTGTCTGCTTGTTGCTGCTTCTGTCCAGAAGTGCTGCCACAAGCAGGAGAAAATGGTTTCTTTCCCCCTCCACTTTCCCTAATTTCCCATTTAATGCTTCCCATGGACCACGGGCAGGACCTAAGTGTAAACTCTCAGACGAGAGAATCTGGGAAACATCATTTGCAAACTTTCAACCCCCTGTGATTCAAAGGAGACAGGAGTGGGGAGGAGAGCCAACAGCCACATAACCAGAAGAGCTCCTATGATTACTGTCCCTTTTTCATGTGATTCGTCTCACATGGGGCATCAGCTCTGCTTTTTTGTTCTCCAAGCCTTCCTAAAAGAAAGCTGTTGTATGTAGAAAACTTTTTTGAAGGTTTCATATAATTGAAGATATAATAACATAGGGAGAAAAATCTCAAGATTAGGTACTAATTATGATTGTTTCCACAAACCAAGGGGAAAAATAAATACTTTCCTAGGGGTTTTCTGCTGGTCACACTCTAGGTTCTAGCCTTGCTTGTTTCCCCTGCTCAAGGTCTACCTCCCTCCATCCCCTGCAGCCCCGTATCTCTTTTTCTCCAAGTCATACCCCACTCTCCCCACCCCAGCCCCATACTTCCCTTACTCTGCCTCCTGGGAGATTGTAAATCAGTCTTTATTGGACAGAGCAGTCTAGTTTTCTCCCTCTTACCCATCAAGGTACTTTTAAAAATAAAATATCCAACCACCTCAGGAATTAATTTTGCTACACCATTCTAGATGGAAAAAGCAGTAGCAGTCAATTTTTGTCCTAAATGATCATTCCTTCTTTCAGTTATTCTTATGCTCTTTCTTTGATGTAATTTTGATAATATCAAGCCTCTTCTTATTTGAAGCAAATTATACTTTGCCCTATACTGTATGGTACCATCCACTCAACTCTGTGTTCCATCTGCAGTCATGGCTGTAACAACATGCATCCTTAGTTTTACAGTAAAATAAAATGTATACATTGTTGAAAAGTTGGTGTACCTGGGAAGGTTTTCAACACACCAACTGAGAAGCTCTGAAGTAGGAGACAATTGCAAGTGTGGCAGCAAATACAATGAATAAGACATTAGTCCTTACTTTCAAGGAGTTTCCAATTCATATAAAGAAAATAAGACCTACATATAAAAGCTATAAAATAAAGCAAAATCCGTCAAGGTGAATAAGGAAAAAAAGCAAAGAACCATGGGATTTTGGAAAGGGCTTTGGGAGAAAGTGGCCCCGAGCTGAATCTTGGGGGATGGGTTTGGACAGACAACGAGAAGGAGGGAGAGGAAGGTGTGGGTGGAAGGTTGCCATAGGAGGGAACATGGGTGCAGAAGAACATGGACAGGTTCAAGAAATGGTGAGTAGTCAATATAAGAAAGTCTCGAAATTCTAAATGATTCCTACTTTTATGTAATTTCTCCATAGGGTTAACCATCACTGCTTTACTGATGAGCCAAAAATCTAGATGCATTGCTTTCTTCTCATCTACCTCCTTCAGATACATGAGGTGGAGGATAAAACCACAAGTTCATAAGGGATAGAGACTCTTCGCAAAATACCTGGCAATCCTCTAGGGGGCAAATGGGTGCTAAAGCAAACAGGGTTCACCAGAGAATCTGGGTCAGGGTGAAGAGGAAAGTCCTGAGAAATTTAAGACACTTCACTTCTGTGTTAGAAATCAGTTCCTTGGGGCTTCCCTGGTGGCGCAGTGGTTGAGAGTCTGCCTGCCGATGCAGGGGACACCGGTTTGAGCCCTGGTCTGGGAGGATCCCACATGCCGTGGAGCAACTAGGCCCATGAGCCACAACTACTGAGCCTGCGTGTCTGGAGCCTGTGCTCCGCAACAAGAGAGGCCGCGATAGTGAGAGGCCCACGCACTGCGATGAAGAGTGGTCCCCGCTCGCCACAACTAGAGAAAAGCCCTTGCATAGAAACGAAGACCCAACACAGCCAAAAATAAATAAATATATTTATTAAAAAAAAAAAAAAAAAAGAAATCAGTTCCTCTTACCTTACTCTGTTTGGACCTCTGGATCTTCTCTACCTCTCTCTATTGACTTCTGATCCTCCCCAAATTGGTTAATTTGACTCTGCTCTCCTCTATGTTCCTGGCCTTGTTTTTCTATTTGATAATCTGTTTGATTTCAGATCCTGATATCCATTACTCATCTAAAATGCTGTTTCCAAATGTAACCTAGAAATCTAGAGTAGATTCATGATTGCTTCCCTCCTTTAGTAGTTCTCAGTCCTGGTTGGTACTAACCCCATAGAAGGCATTGGAAATGGGAAGGAATAGTGGTGTTGGTTGTCACAGAAATTACAGGATGCCACCAGCATTTAGTGGGGAATAGGGGGGCAGGAAAGCTAAAAGTTTTATAATTCTTGGGATAGTCTGACAGAAGAATTTTCTCATATAAAATGCCAATAGTCCTCCTCATTAAAAAATATTGCTTTCTTTGATGTCTTTTTTTTTTTTTTTTTGTAAGCTTATTAAACAGGCCCAGGCACTTCAGCAGAGTGGACCAAAATTATTTCCCCTGACAGTTTAGCATCATGCCTAGTATATATAAATGTGTGTGTGTGTGTGTGTGTGTGTGTGTGTATGATGAGGAGCTGAAGGGAGCTTGTGGATGTACTAATGGATTTATTGCCGTGGTCCAGGAAGGCAGAAATGCAGGCCTAGATCCCCAGATTAATCATTGCCTGCTCAGCATGTTGTTTTCCCTCATAAAGTCCTCATGGGCATTTTGCAAACTGTCTTTATCCTTCATCAACCTGCTTCCTCCCTGCCCCCCACCCCATCAGGACACAGAAAGAACCATAGCATAATGGGGACCAAAATACCGCTTCATTAATGGCAGAAATGCCTAACACATCAGGGAGAGTCTTTATAAAAAGTTTAGATTAGAGGCTAAGGTTTATGTGAGGTGGCCCATGCTGAACTTTCTACTCCTATTCAGACTACACTTCCACCCCCAAACACACATACAACTTTGCAAGTGGCTGAATTGGGGAAGAAAGTTAGAGAAGGAAAGATACTGGCTATGGAGCTAGGATAAGCCTTAGTTTAATTCATCAACTCGGTCTCATTTATCAGCCAGAGACAAGGGTAGAAGGAATCAGAAATGGAAAAAGAAAGAAATCTGACTATTCCTTCTCAAAGATGTGATCCTATTGAGTCTACATCCTAGAGAGATGCAAGAGACAGAAGGTACAAGAGGATGAACAAGGCTGGGCTTCCTAACTCTAAGTATAGAGGTTCCTAATGCTAGTGTATTCCTACTTGGTAGAAAACCATGATCTGAAGAATCACTTTGTCCCTGACACTTCATTTCCTTACTTCCTTTGGGGATATGGAGAACCAAAAAGAGGCCTCGGAAGATGAGTGGAAGAACTCTTCTGCCCTACATCTTAAGCCTTTTTGTGCATTTTGATTAACGGTAACCATAAACAGTGTAGTAGGGTGTCTTGAACTGAAATTTGGCTTGGAGGTATGAGAGGCATTCTAGAAAGAAAAATAAATTCATATGAAAAATTATAAGGGATGGGCATAGTAAAGAAAAGAAAGGTTGACTAGCTATCTCCGGATAGAATTGGCAGTATTTGGTTAAGAATCAGGCGTGGAAATCGGGGAGAGGAAGCAATCAAGCTGATTACCAGTCTTCAGAGTGGGATTGTTCACTAAAATGCAGAATATCGGATGAGGAACATGTTTGGGGCAAAAAAATTTCTTTCTGGTACCATGTGAAATCTAGATGAAGTGAGATATGCACGTGAAGATATCCAGGAGGCCACTGCCATGTGGGTCAGGCACTCAGGGAAGAAGTCTAGACCATTTATTTCCCTGTTTGACAGTAAACTCCTACTTACTCTCCAGGGCCCAACTCAAATGTTTTGCTTTCACTGACCCATTTGGGCAGAATTCCAAGTAACTGTTGTTGCCAGCACACTTTATTCCACTTCTGACAAAGCGTTCATCACAGTTTATTGCTCCTAATTAGTTTCATATCACATGAAGTCCTGGAACATGACGGATTCATCTTTACAGCCCCAGTAAAACATTCAATAATGCTTTATTGAAACAAAATTAATCAATATTTTGTTAAACGGTTGGTAGACTGTTCTGGGAAATTTGGTAACATGGCTGATACTTAAGGCAATTAGTAGGTTAGTAACCAGTCAATACTCTCCAGTCATTGGTCTTCTTTTGTGTTCCTTGAACAAGCCACACTGACTCCCAGTTTTGATTTTGGCACTAACTGTTCCCTCTACCCGGAATGTCATTACAACAGTTCTTCCTATTGTCACTCCTTATTTTCATTTGGTCTCCTCAGAGAGACACTCCAATCTAAAGGAATGCCATCTCATCCAGAACCCTCTATCTTCTCACCCCGTTTTGTTTTCTTCATCACACGTATCACTACCTGATATATTTATTTGCTTGTTATCTGTAGCCCTAAGATACATCAGTTAGGTCCATGAGAGCAGAGAACTCCTAGGGCTTATGCACTAGGCTAGACCTCTAGTGCCTAGAACAAGCAGGCCTTCGATATTTATTGACTGAATAAATGAAGCAGGTCATTGCCAAGGCACAGGGAAGATGTTGCAATGAACATTTGCAAAAACTTTTGGATTTACTCTAATTTGAATTTGCACACTGAGAAATACAGGCTAATGTGGTGACTTACCATGTCTTCATGATTTTTTTCCTTTCTACCTCCAGTTTTCTTACTTAAGCGAATCCTGAGGTAAAACCTCAAGAACCCTGCTGTCCTTTATTTCCACAGCTGAGTTGCTGTGATTACAACTTCAGTGATGATAGACTGGATTTTATCTAGGATCTCTTTGTTAAAGATTTTATCTTATTTAATGCTGCCCGTGAATATTAACAAAATATAGGCATGCCATTACTGCAGGTTCAAGAATCACCTATACAGTAACAGAAAAACAGAACATCTGAAAGAACCATATGCACGACAATTGTTGCTGCCTCCAGAAAGATGTGACCAAGACTCTGTAACACCCTAACTGCACAGTTTGTAAATTGCCTAGTTAAGTCTGGACTCAAACTGTGTTACCCACTTTTAAACTGTGTTAAATTTCTTAATACTTTATAGTTGCTAGGGTGAGCCCATTTACTGTGACAAAAGGATTACCTTTAATTTGGTCTTTTACTTTAAGTAAGTAATATTTCTCTTTTAATGATTCTAACAAAAGAGGGCTATAGTTTACTACCTATGAATGAGAAAAAGATGATCTGAGGCATATTGGATTCTCAGAGGAGACCATGAGCACATGTACACTGTAGCCCATAGCAGGTATTGGGAGGCTGTGTGAACAAATCATTAGGATGATGGGGCCTTAGACACCAATTTCAGATTATGAACACATATTCATAAGTATATCCAAGCATTTAATAAAATTAAATTTGATAATTTGAAAATGTTTTATCCTAATTTACATATTAAATGTTTACCTCTTAAAAATAATAATAATAATTTCGAAATCAGTATTCATCAAAGGCTTGGCAATCAGGGAGTAGCTATTAAAGGCTGATTTTTTAAAATACCAAAGGATATATATTTTTTCAAATTGCATTCATTTATTTGTTTACCTATTTTTAAAGGTTCTTCTTCAACCTTTTTTCTTATTCTTTTTGGCAATAGAGTGCTAATGTTCTCTTCTGTCTTTTTTGTTTCTTTGTATGATATTCCATTCCCATCTTCTTCAGGAAGTTCAGGTCTATGCCAGCAGCCATTCTCTAAATTTGTCTCCATCTTTCACATTTCATTCTTCAAAGATCTCTTGAGATTTCTGGCATCGATGCTCCACTTAATTTTACTTTAGAATTTTTAACTGGTGGTCCAGTCCCAAAAGACCCATCAAACTTCACATATCTTTACTGACAAACAGACACTGGATTTCTCATTGATTTCATTGATCTCTTGGGAGGTGTGCTCCCTGAAGGCAGTGCTTTACTTTCACTGAAAAAGACACAGTTAGGTGATATCGGAAAGGCATTTCTGAATTATAAGGCAAGTCCTAAAATTGATATTGGGTCAGTACTCTTTGTAGAAAAGATTCTCCTTTATTTACAAAGTGAAATTATGTTATTCCTTACAACGACTTCAGAGACAGGTTTGCTGTTATTTACATTCAGTCTCCTGCCCTGAGTCAAATAATTAGTTCCTTCAGGAAGGCATCTTGGAAATGAACTTATTCTGTACCCTGTGGACAGAGACTAGGATTTCTTTGGAGGTCCTACAATTACTTCTTTGGAGGCCCTTTAGCTATATCTCCCTAAAAACTACCAGGGAACATAATAGGCGACTACAAAATAATCTTGCTTTTTTGGAAACCTCTCCATTCTCTTATCTCCATACTTCTCTGTGCCTTACTTCTGAATCAAACTTCCTTCCCTCCCAAACTTTTCCACTGTGACTTCTGGAAACATCATAGGATATTCACTTCATTTCTTTGCTTTAATTAAAATTCAATTTTCTCTATGGAGACATTGCTTCCCTTGAAATGTATTCAAGTGGAACCTGGCCGTTTTCCTAAAAACTAAGTTATCACAGGATTTAAAAGTGGGTTTGCTTTTAGCTCTACATTGCCTATTCTGAATCATTGCTCCTTACCCTAACATAAAAACTCCTTTTAAGGATCTTTCCATCCAGCTATATCACCTTCTAACAACAACCACCACATTAATTTCCAGAATTTCCTCTCCACCCAAGTCCCATCAGTGTCTTATTTGGCTTCCCTTCCATACCCACATGTTAACCCATCCAACATCTTAATTTCATAGGTCCTTGATTTCCTCAGCTTTGACAGCCTATACTTCTTCATCAACTCAACCTCCCACCACCTATATCCTAGACATTTTTATGGACCCAACTGTCCCATATCAAAAACCATAAGCTTCAGGATCTTTATTCCCTGATTTTTATTTTGATCCTTAAAAATATCTTATTCCTTACTTCTATTTCACTTGCCTGTGACCTCAGAATGATCTAGACCTTTTATCTATTTTCCGAATTTATCAACTATTCCTGTCTTAATTTTCTTATTTGACTGAATCATGTGATACATGATAAAACACATGACACATCCACACTCAAGCTTGTATCTTTAACTTCCTTTATCATCTGACATGAATGCCCCAAAAAGTCCTAATCCTGCATCAATACTATTGTGGACCTTCCTGTTCCTATACCCAAGCTGCTGAATACTGCTGGAGAAAAGCCAGCAGCCAAGAAGCTGGTGCTACCACAAATGTGCAAACTCTCATCTCAGAAGTATCCTCAAGATGACAATAATCTTTTCATGTGATGCTATTCTGCTCCCTCTCCCACCCTCTATTCACACTTTTAAAACTACTGGGGGTTCCCCCTCCACCGGACGTTCCTCTATTTTCAGCAGACCATCTATCTATCTCATCTTCTTCCACCTTAAAAGTCCTTACATAAATATGCACTCAAACATATTAAACAAAATTTTAGCATCTTTCTACCCACCCCTTCAAAACCCTTATCTTCCTGGGCTGTTTTTTACTTCTCACCTATCTCAGTGGAATTTTATCCCACCTCCTGCCTGGGGCTGGTTCTTTTCCTGTGCTTTGGATACCATTTGTGCATGCCACAATTTTTGTTTCTCCTTTTCTGATATTTAAACTTACTCTTTTTTCTGTATCCTATTTTTTTTTTATATATAAACAGGCCCAAGTCTCTCCCATCTTAAGAACAAATTATTCAACCACATGTCCATCTTTAACTTTTACCCACCCATCCATTCTTTCTTTCAAAGTCAAGCTATCTTTAAGATGCTTGCTCTTTCCATTATGATTACCCATTTGCTCCTGAATCCATTTCTGGTTTTCATACCTTTCATTCTATGGAAGAGATTCCTGCTCCTTTGCTCAGTTCCATAGGAACAATCCAATGCCTTTTTCTATGTGACTTTTCTCCAGCAATTACAATGTTGACCACTTCCTCTTAAAACTGTTTTCTTTCTTGAATGGCAACACCAGTCTCTGCTGCATTGTCCTTCCTCTGAGTCTCCTTCCAGGCTGTCCTTACTCTCTCCATCCAGTGAATGTTGCTTTTCCCCAGGATTCCACCCTTAACCAATTTCTCTCGGTACACAACCCCAAGGGATCTCAACTATTTTCTTGGCTTCAATCACTTGATGGTATTGATATACTCTGACAACTTCCAGTCTAGTTAATTCTTTGAGCTCCAGATTTGATGTAGATAACTGCCTACCTGCAGCTCCACTTGGATATTCCACAGTCACTTCCAACTTAGCAAAATGTGGAAATTATCTAACCTATAAATAAGAATCACATAACCTTCCCAGATTCTATTTCTGGATATGTTATGGCTATGAAAGACACCATTAGTCCAATCAAGTACCCTGTGAGTGACCTTAAATCCTTCCCCTCCCTTATTTCTTCACCACCTCACCCATCCTCATTTAATAAGTCATCAAGTCTTGTTAATTCTATCTCAGTCTATGTAAATTTGCATTTAAGTCTCCATATCACAAGCTCACTATTTTTAACCTCCTAGGACTGGAGAGCAAGGACTACAAGGAAAAAAAAAAAAAAAAAGAAGAGGCTTTCTTTTAATTTCTTACAAGGTTTTTAACTTCTTACAAGGTTTATAATAGGAATGTAATGGATATTTTCAAAAAACAGAATAGAAGAATCTTACTGAAGAAACCACGACAGGCAGCTTCATAAGAATTTTGCTCCTAAATCCATGCTCTTACTATATATACTTACAGGGCAGGCTATTCTGAGGAACTGCTATTCATTTCTCAAATAATTCAAATAGTTATGTTTTTCCATAGGTAATTTACATAAAGTTATTTTTAGAAATCATGATGAACTTCAATCTGTCACCTGATTATCTATGGTTTAATTCCTCTGGAAGCAATTAAGTCTGTCTGGACTCTAGCGATGATGATCTCTAATTTTGTAGAGTTCTCACTTGTTCACACATTCAGAATTACTTTCTATGTCTTTCCATCTATGACATCTTCTAAGGTTAGATATGGTTTGGATTCAAAAGCCCCCAAATACATAGTGCTTGAACGTCTATTAAACAGGTGGGGAAAAGGAAGAGTATAAGTTGATGCAAGAAGCATAAACAGTGTTCTCAAACACTCCACCTAGGTTGCCTTGTTTCACTTCTACTTTTATACCTCATGATTTAAAATCCTGGGAACCTGTCCCCGGAACGCCACTTCTCCTAATCGTAAATACCTAGACCCAATACATCAGACAATACCAGATGTTTGAAAAAATAAAACAACAAATAGCCTCATAAAAGCAGCAGCTTCAACATATTTGAAGATATATATATATATATATATATATATTTTTTTTATTCCAAGACTATAAGACTATTAAATGATTTTTTTAAAATTACATAATCTTTTAATGTTATACTGGTCTGTGATCAGTATGTGTTTTTTTTACATAAAATGTGAAACATACTCAAAGAGATCATGTAGCTATAACTTTTTAGTCAGGACAAAGTTCTAGATACTATGTGAGGAAAGGATAAAGTACAATTGGCATCTCTCTTCTTTGCCAGTTTTTATTTCTTAATTATACTAATTTGCAGGCCACAAAATGAACAAAAGGATTCATGTAAACATGTCACTAGGCATTAAACATTCAGTCGTTCATTCATTTATTTCACACATTTCACTAGTGCTTAGCAGAGCCACAGATGAAAGGGGAAGTGACTTACAGGCAAGTGAGGAGACAGACAATTACCACCCAGGTTCTGAGGGCTGCAGTGGAAGAGGGTGATAAGTAAACTAATGAACTCTTGTTATGTTCTAGTCATTGTGGGAGATGCATCTCATAAAATTAACTCAGTTAATCCTTATAGAAACTCCCTGAAAATAATATTATTAATCCCAAAAGAAACTAACATTCAGAGAGCTGAAGTGGCTTTCCTAAAGTCACAAAACCAATATGCAACACAGCCATGAATGCAAATCGGGCCTGTCTCACATCACAATTGTACTCTGTCCACTAAACGCAGTGGTCTCCTTGAGCTTTGCAAGGCACCACGGGTGCCAAGACTTTAACCTTGCCTCGGGAGACAGAGGGACGGTCATGAAAAGAGGACAGCTGGAGTCAAGTCTTGTGGAATAACCATGAGTCCTACAGGCAGACACAGTTGGGAAGGGCTTTCCAGACAATGGAAAGAATATGTGAAAGACACAGAGGCTTGTAAGAAATGTTAAGTTTAGGGAACTACAAGTGCTTTAGCAAAAGAAAGCCATTGTAGACTCTAGAGGCAGGCTGCCTAGATTCAAATTCCAGCTGCTACACCTCTTAGATGTATTGATATATATTTGGTGAGTCTTTAACTTCTCTTTCCTTACCTATAGAGTATGGATAATAATAGGACCTACCTTATAAAGTTCTTGGGGATTAAATGACATAATGTATGTACTTTGCATAATGGCTGGAACCCAGGGAGGGCTCCATGAATATTACACATTATTATTCTGAAATGGCTGGAATATAATGTACAAGGGAAACAGCGATAGGAGTCAAGTTTGGGTTGAAAGGTCAAGGCTTGATCATAAAGTGTCTCCTATTTTATATCATTGGGAGCATCACTGAAGGATTTAAAGTGTGTGTTTATGTGTGTATGCATTTTTCATAAAATTAGCTTTAGTTCATTTAAAAATATCTTTGTGATGTCAGTGTGAAGAACAGGTTAGAAGAGAGATTTGAATCAAGGAGACTGACTCTGATTGCTGCAATAATCCAGGGAAGGTACCATAAAGATCTGAACTTAAACTTGAGTCAGTGGTGATGGAGAGGAAGGACAGGCCTAAAAAAAATTACTTAGGAATTAGTATCGCAGGACCTGCTTAACAGAGAGCAGAGGTAGGTTAGAGGGGTTTGTGGTGCCACTCACAGAGATAAGGAATATAGGAGAAACATGCTTTGAAAAAGCTGCTTATAAAGTTAAGTCATGTCTTCTCAAAACAGTAAAGAGAAATTAACCCATTCAGTCAGAAGTTACCAGTACTATTCTGTTTGAAAGAGCAACCCAGAGAATCTCGCTTGAAGTTTAAAATAAAGAAATCTGTTGTCTTTAAGAAAGTTAGTCATGGGAAGATAAAAAACACTTAAGTTAACATTTTAGTGGATAAAACTAATAACTGGTTTATTCACACTGAACTTTTATATATCATTCCCCAACACACACAAACACAATACTTTTAGGTTAGATATAAATTCACAGAAAGAGAGCATACACAAAGAGGTTAGATTATATTTATGATTTTATTAGTAAAGAAGGCAAAATTCGGGGCCACGTTAAGCAGAGGCAGATGCTACACATCCCACCACAGAGTCCCTTGGCTCCCAAAGTCCCCAAGTGGGAACATAAATGCAGATGACACTGTCAGAACAAGACAGGGTTTCACTAGATCTATAAGGTTGTTTTCTTGCTGTGCCAATATATTTACTCTGTGCTTACCCATCTAAGGACAACTTACACCAACACTTTGCATACTTCTATTTACAGGAACATATAAAAGAATTTTGTGGTTTGTGACCTCTACTCAGGATCAACAAAGCAATTCTCTTGGAGAAAGCCCACTTTACCATAATTCTAAGTCATTTTCAGCATTGACTAAGCACTAATTACCTATAATCAAGTGGGCTGTAATACAGTTAGGGAATTTGATTGCATGTATTTATTTCTAAAACAAATCCTTTAATTTTGACACATTAAATCAAATGCTAGTTAACATGAACAGAGTCAGAATTTTGGTGGGTAGTAATATGTTTTGATATCTGGAACATTAACTGACTTCTCAATGTCCTGTGTGCTAACTTTTTCTTGAACTGCTAATTATCCTCTAGAAAAAAAAAATTCCAATAATAAAATATAGTAAGAATAAGCAGGATATGAAATATTGATCTGATAATTATTAATCAAGATGTTAATGTATTTGAAATTTAATACTTCCTTCTTGATATGAACATTTATCTAGTTCATAATTTCAATGAAAGGGTATGTCTAAAGAAAACTGTTTCATTCTTCAACCACAAGAACTACACAAAGCAGTTTCAGCACCAGGGATAGTAATCTTCCCTGATAATAGTGAATGCCATAAGACAGATGAGTAAACGCTAGGTGTCTAACTTCAAATTAATTGCTAGATTTATATGAGTGAGTATAACATGGTAGTAAAGAGCACAGTCACAAGGGAAGCATTCAATGAATGTTTTGTTGTTGTTGTTGTTCTTGCATTATTCTTGTTACATGTGAAGTTGATGCAATAAAAATAGTTATATTTCTCCTTAGTCACAGACACCCATAATATGTGGAAAATTAATGACCCCAGTTAAATATTTCTTGTTTTATACATATTAATTTAAAATATAGCACAACAATGAACACCATTCCTCAATAGTATCAAAATACAGAAAGAAAAACAATAAAATCATGAATTAAAGTTCTTTAATCAAATTAAACTTCACTGCAAAAGTTAAAATGAAAAAAAGCACAAAATTTTAAAGAAAAATTATCTTTGCAAACATAACCATAAGATTCTTATGTATTATAATTTTCCATAGAAATTTTAACTGGTATATTTTTCCTGCATGCTTTGAAGAATAAAACAATTAGTGGACTGTTGATGACCAACTGTAATATATTATTTGATATTATGTGTATTTCCAAATCAGGGTGAAAAAAGGACACTAAAATCTCTAGGAAGTTAAACTATATTTAGTAATTTACAGAAATAACCAAAAAGTGTTAATGTCCACTCCAAGAATGACTGCAAATCTATATATTAGAATTTCCTTACATTTCAATTTTTAAAATATAATTGTTCTGAAAATGTTGGCCAATTTGGAAAAAAGACATTCATATGTGAATAGACATATTTGAACTAATATATAATCTTCATTAGAAACCAGGTAATCTGGGTTCTGCACAATTTTGGATATGGGCATTTATTTGTTTATATACAAGCAACAAATATAAAAATTTTGATGTCACCAATACCCAACCTCTTTTTAACGGGTGGAACCATCTCTATGTTACATATATGATTATTAGACCAATTTACATTTTAACAGGCATCTAAGTGTGATGCTGGACTTGGGATACTAGAACTCAAAAAACCCGATTACCAGGAATGCATGGTGGAATGGCCAGAATTCAGGAAACATACAGGTGTATAAACAAATAGTTCGTTAACCCAACAGCCTTAACAATTCCCATTAACTGAGGACACAAAGTTTTTGGAAGAAGAAATGCGTAACACTTGCAGAAAAAATAACTTGAGGCTAAGACCTGACCTCTTCCATGTCATGCCTCCATCCTGGAGAGAACCAATGCTCAGTGAGCCTGGCCTGAGGTTCACTGATGATCACTACAGCAGTTAAAAAGTTAAAACAGTTTAAGAAGTCTGTTCTTACTTCCTTAATGGTTGAGCCAACTAAATGTTGAATTTGTATCACATTGTTGAATTTATTGAATTGTTAAAATCTCCACTTTTAATTACTTTCCTCCTTCTTTCCTTTATCCAAACTTTTATTGACTATTACCATGTATCAGTCAACAATCACGTTATATTGCTGAAGGTTTTATTTGTAAGAAAGACATAGTCCCTGCCTTCAAGTAGCTGCCAATCTAGTGAGGGAAAAAACATATAAGGAATGACTACATCACCATAATTTTTTGCGTAAAAGTAATTACCATCTAAAAGTATCACCTTCTGAAATCATATTATTTACCTAAATTTTACTAATTTACTGTCTGTGTCCTTTATTAGAATGTGAGCTACATGAAGACGGGAACTTTGTCTTATTCATTGCTCTATCTCCTGTGTCTTGGAACCATCCACACCCTGCAGAACATACTCAATAATTACATGTAGTAAGGAAGATGTTCATTTTCTTCTAGGCTTTAAAAAAATTATATTGTGTATTTGTGAATGAAGACTACTTATTATATATATGAATTCAATGTTATTTCTCTCAAAGTTTTGGCTAAGTTGAACTTTTTAAAAAAGTTTTCTACCCTTATCAAATAGGACATCTGTGTCAAATAGGGCATCTGTGTTATATTATTCAACAGACATACCATCTATTAAATATAGAATTCCTTTCATTTATTTAACAACAAATATGCACTGTTAGAAATAGATAATGTCTCTTTAAAGTTGTCCTGTTTCATAGTTTCATTATTTGAGACTCTTTAGTATGCTTTCTGATGAATCTCTAATGAATATTACAGAGTTGCTACTTGTTTATATAATAATTTTGGAGGAATAAGCTCATTAATTTATTAGTCTATGAAATTTCACTTCTGGTTAATGCTTATTGAAGAGTAGATGGTCATAAAGCTTAAAGGATTGATGCTTCGATTATATTGACTATTTCATGTTTATAGTTCCTATGTTCTAAGTTCGATTGCATCGCTTTTCTCACCCTAATCTGTGTTATATATGATTATATTTCCTTTGGCATTTTCCTTATTTAAACATCAAATAGATTACATTTTACAGTTCTAGAGTGCTGAGACCATGTCTCTCTAATTCCCTTTCAAAACAATTAACAGTATTGTTTACATGTGAAAAGTTAATATATGTTTCACAGTGATTCAATATAAGACATTTTCAGTACAGGCATTAGTAGAGGTATTGAGACAGTGAAAGACATTATGAATTCTATAAATATTCCAGGTTAGGACAATTCCAAATAACTAGTAGATAGGAAAAGAAAGTAGAGATACAAAAATATCAGTTGTCAACTCACATTTTATATAACTGGAAGCTATGTGGGTAACCTTAGCAATTGCTAAGAAGTTTATGGCATATGAATGATGCCATTAGTGTTGTGGGTTCCTGCCAGTCAATGTCAAAATTAAACACACATAACTAAGAAATAATTTGAAAAAGTTAATCACATGAAGTCCCACTGTCTCTTCAAAAAAGAAAATCAGGGAAAAAATCTCTGTCTTGGTATCAGCTTAAAATACTAAACTTTATTTACAAAGAAAGCAATAACAAAAAGTTTAGTGAAAATGAAAAGTAGAGAAACAGATATTGAAACAACAGGACAAAATTTGGGTTTAAACCCTCAGATACAGTTTGGTAGACTATTTAGTTGTGTGGGTTAGTAAATTATAAAGGATTATCTTATTATTATTATTTGCTTATTCTTTTGGCTTTTTTATCTTTATAAAGTCTCAGAGAAAAAATCCTAGTTCATAATATGCCTTCTTTCCCTATGGCTAGTGAAAAACAAAGAAAAGATATATTGCTAATTAGGTTTTATGTACTTAACAGAGATAAAACTTTTAAGTTTGAGATAGAAAGGGAAATTGTTAAAACTCTTGTAAATACAGAATACATATAGCTATTTAACAAAACTAAAGAAGAAAATACTGTTCTATTTGCTCTCTGAAGAAGGGACAGTCAGGTCATTGTATGAAGATAAAATAAGCAGATACTAGTGTACTCCATTATATAATTTAAAAACTCACAAAATTCTACTGTCTTTTTGTGTTAATAATGTACAGTCATAATTTCTACCATCTATTGAGTACCTATTACAGGCATTGTTCTAAATGCTTTATATGTTAAATCTCATTAAATACTCCAAGTAATACATGTGAGGTAGCTATATTTTACAGGTATAGAATGAGGTTCAAGGTCTGTTTGTCCACATTTGAACCCAATCCATCTGATTTCAAAACCCTTCTTTTAGCCACTATACCCTACTTCAAAGGATTATTTGGGATTAGGATGGGAATGTTAAGACAAAAAAACAATGAAATGTTTGGTAGAAATGTCTTATTTTGGTAGAAATGTCTACTTTATAATGTAACCACGTGAGCTTTCTGTTGTGTGTACTAAGGAAAACACCGTGGTATGAATTATGAGGGCAAATCATGTGGCCATCATCTTTCTATGCTTCACTGAATGCAAACGGCCCTGAAACATGCTCTGTTACGTCTTCTTGCCACTGCAAAAGAAATCAGGCTGAGCTTGTTTTAATAGAAACAAAGAAACCAGTGATAAAGCTGTAGCCAACATAGGACATTCCATCTACTTCTCACAAACTTAGATTAGCCAAACAGAAATAAAGTTTTATATACACATTCATGTCTATTTAACAGATACCCAAACACACTGAATGTGACGAAGTATCTTGACCCTTAAGATATCCTTTAACCTTATGATTATCTGTGCTATTTAAGATTCGTTTTCACGTTAACAACAAAGAGGCTGTATATAACGAGTTTCCCAAAATGTATAAGATTAAACTCTCAGATAGAAGCTACAGTCCAGGTAGTCTGTTCCACTTTTCCTTTCCTTTTCTCTTCTGATCCTGACTCTTGTGTATAAGTGAAGACAGATATACTATAGCCGCAGAAAACCAAAACATAAACCTCAGATTGCCTCCATGTACTACCTGTTAACTGAGCAATGAGGTGGTTCCATATTTATATATATACATATATATATGTATATATATATATGTATATATATATAAATAAATCAAGACATTCTTCCACTGGTTAACCTATGGGCTATGGCTGCTGGCACCATTAGAGAAAGGCTCTAATCCAAAGCTTTCTGCACCAGGACTATGCTCAGACTGAATCTATGCACTGCTTCTTAGTTGGGCTAAAGTTAGTAAAGATACTCTTTGTTTCTCTGCAGAGATTCTATTAAAGAGATAACTATTCTAAAGAACTCTTGGATACTTCCTCATAGCATTCTTTTCCTCCTTCTACTCAGAGTATGTGCTTTTTTATTATAACTATATAGACATACAGTGACAATACTTTCAACAGGGACTAGGAGATTAATGGTTAATTAGACATATAACGAAGTCTTTGCCAGAAAAGCATAATAAGGAGTGATACATTAACGGGACTGTGCGATTAATTTTGGTTAATCTTAATGAACATAATTAAAAACAATTTATTTATTCCAAGTAATTTTTGTCTAGAATTAAAATGATTCCCAGGAAACAAAAAGGCTAATGGAGTTTTTTGAACCTTTATAGGCACAGAGATATAAAACCAGGTTGACTCTAGAGATCATCTCTTGGTGGGCTTTCACCAAAACGTGCAAAAACATGATGACTTTGTTCTTTTTCCCATGAACTTGCCCAGTCTCATTATCTCTCATC
Source organism: Balaenoptera borealis (assembly GCF_965194805.1). Lineage (NCBI taxonomy): Eukaryota > Metazoa > Chordata > Mammalia > Artiodactyla > Balaenopteridae > Balaenoptera > Balaenoptera borealis. The sequence goes on from NC_138877.1 coordinate 12,136,817, forward strand.
TGGCAAATTTGGTAAAAATAGAATAATGGCCATAGTCTAGGTCCCAATGTGGCCATGTAGGATAGTGACTAAACCTGAGGACTTGACCAGCCATAACCAGGATCAAATCCTAATTTTGTCACTTCCTAAAATATGAGTTGCACAACTGACAACCTCTCTTCATACTAGTTTCCTCGTTTGAAAAATGGGGACAATAATATCTTACTTCAAGAACTGAAGTCAGGGTTAGAAATAATACATGTAAAAATGCATGGCAGATAGGAGATGAACAGGCTATGACAGCTTTAATGGTTAAAAACAATGAACTGTAAACCTCATTCCTTAACATACTTGTCTTTCTCTAACACATGTATACCAAACACAACAACAACGACAGTGTATTGGCTGTCATTGTGTAAAAGAAAGAGAAATTTACTGGTCATTGTTTGTTAGTATGAAAATAATTATACCTGTACATTTAAAAATTTTTCAGTGAAGGGGGTTTAGGTGACTACATATATTGTCATGTGAATTTCTTACTCTTGGCAAATGAGGCAAAGAGGATGGAAACTATTAATTTATTTAAGTGAAATTATGCCAACTTATATGCTACCTGGGGGGAAAAAAAACAGAATCATTTTTTTTTAATGCTGGAAATGGGTAGAAAGTTTCAGATCACCTTTCTTTAGGTGGTATCATGAATTTATTCATGAAGGTGGCATTTCAGCTGGTAGGGATTTCAGTAGGGGAGATGAGGAGGACTAGTGCTATGGATAGAAGGAAAAACATGAGGAAGCCAACGAAGTATAAAAGCCCAATGTATTAACTGGGGACAAAGTAATTCGGGTTGGCTAAAGCATTGTTTCCCAACCTGGGGACCTCAGAATTATTGAAAGTGATCCAAGAATACTTATATACTAGGAATTGTTTGTGGACAGAATAAATATCAAACAATTTATGTTGCATGCATGTATGTTAGTTTCCTAGGGTTGCTGTGACAAAGTATCATAAACTAAGTGGCTTAAAACAACAGAAATTTATTCCCTCACAGTTCCGGTGTTTAGAAGTATCAAGGTATCAGAAGAGCCATGCTTTTTCTGAACGCTTTAAGGATGAATCATTCCTTCTTATAATGAGGTTATAATTCCAGTATAATCTCATCTGAAATTGATTACATTTACAATGGCCTTATTTCCAAACAATGTCACATTCCCAGGTACTGGGGGTTGGACTGGAACATATCTTTTTGGGGGACACAATTCAACCCACAACTGTGTGTGTGTGTGTGTGTGTGTGTGTGTGTGTTTCAAATACATGTAGATGTTGTGGTTTTAAAAAGGTAAAAATATTCAAATAGCATTATTAAATTGTTAATACTTTTTCATTACTGTACTTTTCTCAATCAATGGATATTAAAAGAATAAATCTCTCAGGTAAGAGTCTAGGAGTCTGCAAATTTTTTAATGATGAAGAGAGCTGTACACACACAAAGAGGTTGCAAACCACTGTTACAGGGTTCCTGTCAGGAATAGAATGAGGTAAAACAAGAAAGCAAGGTAAAGTATGAAGGGCCTCTGGTACCAAGATAAGGACTCTGGGTTTAATTTGTTAGGCAAAGAGAATTACTAGTGATCTTCTGAGCGGGTGGCATGTATGCATGTAGAAGCTAATGTGATAAATAAATTTAAAATTCTGAACCACATCAATCTGTCCATCAAGGTGGAGCTTCAGGAAAATTACCTGTGTATATGATGGACTAAAGAAGAGTGAGAGTGGAGACAAGGAGACCAGGTATGAAGTGAGCAGGCTCTCACCTGAATGAAGGATGAAGTACATGCTAGACAAATTGCCAAGGAAGAACGGACAGAGGTATGGCTAATCTGATGCTGAGTATGCATGTGTGTGGTGCATTTGTATGTAGATTTATGTGGATGTTTGAGGGTATATGTGTACATTGGGATGTTTGTATGATGTCTAGTTCTTTTGAAATTCAAGAGTACTTATTATTTCTGTACCATTCATTTGATATTTTTAATGTGTTGACTTGCTGATTAACTTTGCATGTGTAAACACAATATTTCTCTAAATGGAAAATTTGAAAACATACATTTCAACTAGTTTATTTTCTTGCACACAGTAGGCACTTAGATATTTGTTGGTTGGTAAGCATCAACCAAATTTGTTAACAAATATTTAATTTCTATTGTGTGTGTGTGTTTCCTGTTTAGGAGAAAAAGTAGTGGAGTGAAAAGGTAGTACTAATAGTACTTGGAAGAAACTGAAGTTTAAGTTTGGTGAAGAAATTGTAAATAGGCACTTAGCTAGTCTAAATGGTTTGAAGTCCCCGAGGCAGGACAAATTATATCCATTGATCCTGAAAGAATCTGAAAACTAGATCACTGAGCAACTCTCAATGGTCTTTGAGAACTCACAGAGAAGTAGATGTGCCAGAGGATTAAAGTGCCAAAGGGAGAAAGAGGAGAAAAATTCTTGAAAACCCACAGCAAGTAGCTTAATACTACCTCCAGGTGAGATTCTAGAATGGCTCATTCATTAGAAAGGGAGCAATAAGTCCTGTTATCAAATCAAACACATTTTCTTATTTGTGAAATAGGTGTCAGAAAAATTGATAACAATTCACATCTATGTATTTTTACTTTAATTTTGCTCAGATACAGAGTGTATCCAGACTTCAACTAGCCAGTTGTCAATGTCCCTTATGATATCCTCTGGGACAAATTATACCAAACGGGTGCTTAAATCAGTGGTTTTCAAACTTTTGGACAATGACTTGCAGTGAGAAATAGATTTTTCATATTATCTGGTAAGATACATGTACATATGTATGTGTGTCTGTGTATGTGCATGTGCGTGCACATAACTAAAATAATGGATGCGCTGTGATGTTTTCCATTCTATATTTTTCTATTATATTTCATTAAAAAAAAAAACTGCTGGTTGTAACCTACTAAATCTATTTCATGACTCACTAATGGGTTGGGACCCACAGTCTGAAAAATGTGAATTGATTTCAATCAGAATGTTTCTAGGAACTACAGAGCTGTTTTTATCCTATTCAATAAAATATTTGGATGATGATATAGAAGGATTATTCTCAAATTTGCAGATAATAAGGTAATAATAAGAAGACAAAGGTTTTGCATGATATAATCAGGATTAAGAAACTCCTAGCAGATTAAATTTAAATAGAAAAGTAAATAGAAAATTTAAATAAAATAAAAATTAAATTAAATCTACAATAGATATGTACAATTCTGCACTTTATATCTCCAAATCTACTTGTAAAGCTACAGATTGGATATGTGCTGCTGCCTAGGAGCAGCATGTCTAGAAACAAAACAAAACAACAACAAAACAGAACCTTGGTGTTTCAGTTCACAATAATTTTAAGATGAGAGGGGAATGGAACCAAAATTGTTTGAGAACCTACTACATGCGAAACATGAATCACTGGTGTCATGTTGCTGGAAAACCCAGAACCAAACCAAAGCAAACTAATTTGACTTGGGGATACATTAACAGGAAATCTATTTCTAAAGATGGAGGTTCAGGTAAGAGTTTCCCTCTATTTTATATTGTCTAAACCTACCTAGGATTTGGAGTACCCTGCTCAGATAAAGGTTAGAGGAAAGCAAGAAACTTGCTCTTTAAAGGACAGGTGAAGGGAATGGGAACATTTAGCCTGGACAACTGCTGTTTTCATTCTTTTTTTTTTTTTTTTTTGGTCACAGGGCTTGCAGGATATTAGTTCCCTGACCAGGGATTGAACCCGGGCCCACGGCAGTGAATGCACCAAGCCGTAACCACTGGGCAGCCAGGGAATTCCCATTCATTTTTAAAACACCTTTATTAAATGTAAGTTATAAGCCAGACATATTAGGTGCTGAAAACACAAAAATAATTACAGCTTTGTCTTTTCCCACAGCCAATGAAGGGAAACATTAATTATCGACACTTGCTACTTGTTAAGTATCTTAAATGTATTAGGTCCTTTCATCCTTTAATCCTATGAATCTCTACTTTGGGATGGCTAAAATAAGGCTTTGAAGAGAATTCATTTGCCCCAGATCACACAGATAAGTGGGTGGTGGAACTGGAATCCAAACCCAGCTTCCACTGAGTCTGGAGCCTGTGTTCTCAACCATTACACAATGTTGTCTCTTGAAACTCAGATTCACGGGCTTCTTATCTTTGAAGGACTGTCCTTTGGAAGTATGGGTATGCATTTATTAAAGCAAGAATCTATACAAAACTGACATTCACCACATAAAATATATTTTTTAATCTGGAGATTTAAAAATGAACATTATATGTAGCTTCTCATTATATAGCTATCTTTCAGTTCAAAATATTGTTAATGCAAATGCTAAGTTACCGGTACATTTCTAAGAAAAGAAGGTTTGTAGACTAAAATGAAACAGACCTGCTTGAATTTTTAAAAGTTTATGCTTTGGGGGGGGCAGTATTGAAAACATGTAACTGTGCAATTATAAAGCCTTGTAGGTGGTTATAATTGTTCCTACATGTGTTTACAGGTCATTCAACACAGACTGTTCCTGTATCCTAAGGGTACAAGGACATATTTACTATATGCTGGCTGCTGAGTTGAAATTATTTCATTGAATTCTCACTTCCTTATGGGATAGATATTCTAATCCCTGTTAGTGAATCAGAAGACTGAGTTCAGTAACTTGAGGAGATTGCACAGGTAGTAAGTTGTGAGTGTGATTCAAAAGACTGTGTACTTTGCACAGTACCAGCGACTTCGAGGAGCTGACAGGGAACTGGAGAACACTTTTTAAAGTCTAAAAGTAGCAAAAGGTAGAACCTGCTGCCATATATATGAACAGTGGGGTGAAAAGAAGCTAGTGTGATGACCTTTCAACCTGGATTTACACATGTAAGACAGATGTATCATTTTAAACTTGCAAATGAAAGTAGTGCTCGCAAAAGTAGATGCTATTCACTTGGGACAGATAAAATGTTATATGTGGATATATGTCACAGGATTTTTCAGTGACAGCATATCTAAGTCACACTATTAAGGCTTAGAGGTGTCGTAAATTTCCCATACACTTTTAATCCTTCTAACATTTTATAATTCACTTGCTATTTAATTTAAATGGACACACCAATCACCACTCCTTTCAGAAATTTTTGCTTAACTATTTTAATAATTCAATTACTTCAGCACAAGTTTAAACAAACACACACAACCAGGAACTAATCCTAAGCACCGGTCTTGAGGAACTTTGTTATACATGACCTGTGGTACTTTAGAATTTTAATGTGTTCCAGTATCCTGGGAGTTAACTTGACTAGCCAATTCAATTAAATATGAGTAATAACAAACCAGATTATAACAGATTTGTATATTGACTGTTTTCACTTGAGATGACAAAATGACTTGAATATACCTCAAGATACCTAACAGTTCTGGTGTCTTCCAACATTATCTTTATTGAAAAGGGTATACCTCATGAAATGTGAAATAAAATTACATTCTTCATTTCGAGGAAAACAGCAGTCATGCCTATATAGTTTTAATTCAACACGAGCAGCAAGATTGCTGTATACATTTTAATTTTTTAAACTAAAAGTAATTTTTTCATTCTATATATGTGAAGACACAGAAATCTACCTTTACCACACATCTAGGCTGGCAGAGAATTACCCATATTTTAAGATAATTCCCTGAACTGTACATGCCTAAGAAAAAAGGAGGCATCATTAACTGGCATCATACCTGAGGATGGTTACTGATTTTTAAAATGTGGCATTTGTGGCTCCCACCAAACTACTACCCCACAGTGTCACATAGCACAGCCTTTTTAGTCTGGGAGGTGAGTTCGAGAACTGTTTGTTGTTCAGAGCTCCATCCAGAGTGGATCACTGTTTGACAAGTTCTATTTTAAGTCGTGCCTGTGTGTGCAGGTGTCAGCCTCTTTCACGGCTGTAGAAAAAGAGCCCTTATACTCCATCTGTATCCTTCCCCCGACAATGCAGGATCATTCCGCACAGTGCGTTTGTTTCTGCTTTGCCAGCCACTTTTTCACTGGGAAATTCCAGGGGGGCCCCGGCGGGCTGGAGTGAGGGAAGGGCGAAGAGGGGCAGAAAGAGGCCGTTTGCCACTCCCCTACCTTACAAGGCACCTGGCACTGGCAGTAGCAGCTGCTGGATGCGACGACGAAGATGATGAGCCTCCTCCTAGCAAGAGGATATTGAGGGAATTAAGGAGGTGGCAGCGAAGGCGAGACACACACTCTGTGTCTTTCCCCGCAGGGAGAGTCCACCCTCCAGGGAAAAACTGTGAGAACGCCACCACCCGCCCCGCCTCTGCCAGCTCGCCCCAGTGTCTGGCAGCGGTCCCCATGCACCTGCTCACCTGTCTATCCGTTCAGGGTGGTTGGGGGAGGGACGAGGGGTGTCGGGCTGGGTGGGTGGAAGGAGAAGGAGGGCAGGGCAAAAGAGGGGGCGCACGAGGGTTCCGCCCCCCCGGAGGCTCTGCGCAGGCGCAGTGGCCGGTACCGCAGGCAGGGGGCGGCAACATGGCGGAGTGAGCGGCGGCGTCGGGGCTTCACAACAACAGTGGCGCCCGTAGCGGTGGCGGCAGCGGCGGTAGTAGCATCGGCCACAGCCTGAGCTTCAGCACCGGCCAGCGCCGCGGCCAGCTGCTCGCGCCTCAGGGCTTTTCGGAGCGGCGGCAGCATCTCCGCGGGGGGCGGGCCGGGCCGGACGGACCGAGAGGGGGAGCGAGAGGAGGCAGCGGCGGCCCCAGCGGCACAGCTGCTGGGCGGGCACTGCCGCTCGCCGGCAGCGGTTAGCGGCGCCGCCACCGCCGGGAATAAGCCTGAGAATAACCCTCCGCCTCCGCCGGGGAGGGCGCCGGAAAGGGCCGGGCGGAGGCGCACGCGGGGAGCGGGCCCGGCGCCGCGGCGCTGGTGGATGCTGGGGCTCCGAGGCGACGGCCGGGGGGCGGGGGCCGAGGCAGGTATAACGGTACCGGCGGAGGCAGCGCCGCGGCTCTTTCCTTCTCCTCAGGAGGGGGGCAAATGGCGAGCGAGAAGCCGGGCCCGGGCCCGGGGCTCGAGCCCCAACCCGTGGGGCTCATCGCCGTCGGGGCCGGAGGCGGAGGCGGCGGCGGCGGGGGCAGCGGTGGTGGCGGCAGCGGGATGGGGGAGCTGAGAGGGGCGTCCGGCTCCGGCTCGGTGGTGCTGCCCGCGGGGATGATTAACCCTTCGGTGCCGATCCGCAACATCCGGATGAAATTCGCAGTGTTGATTGGACTCATACAGGTCGGAGAGGTCAGCAACAGGGACATCGTGGAGACGGTGCTCAACCTGGTAAGGGAAAAGGCGTGCTCGCCATCTGCCTCCCAGCCCCCATGGCCTCCCTCCCCAGACGCTGGCTCCCACCCCTCCACCACCCCCCCGGTCACACACGCAGCGCGTCCCTGCGAGCCCAGATCGTCCGGCGGGTATTGCTTAGCGGGTGACCTGCCTGCGCGCTGCCCAAGCCACGCCACCTCCCTTCTCTCCTCCGTTCCTCTCTTGCCACCTGAGCGCAGTGCCCAACTTAACACCGCTTATTATCACTTCTCATGACTCTGAGTCGTCAATTGTTCCTTGCCGTGCGGGTTTTGGGTTGACTTGAGAGTTTAGTTAGGGGGAGCGGAAGGCCTCCTTTTCTCTGGGGTTCTTTCTCCGACACTCTTAATTGTCCGTGGTGTGGCTCTCTGAGGATGGAAGCCTTGCCCCTGGAGCCTAAATTCCCCGGTGCTGCTGAAATGCGAGAAGCGCATTAAGTCCAACTTGAGCAGCTGGGAGGTGATGTTTTCCACTGAGGAGGAAAAATGATGCAGTTTTGCATCTGCCTTTAAATATATTACGAGGCTATGTTGGAGAGTGTTGTGGCTGTATCTCCCCCCCACACCCCAATCTCTTTTTAGGTAGCCTTCCTTTCTTTGTAATATTGCCCTGAATATGCTGACCTCTTAAGTCATTTTTTGTGCACATGAGATGTTAAAATGTAAGGACACCAAATCATACAGGTTGATTTCTATGGTTGCCTTCAGAGAGCATGGCATGTGGATAAAGATTAGAGGAAAGGTGTTAAATTCAACCCTAGGTTTTGGTTTCCTTCGTGATAAGAAAGAGTTACTGCAGAACTGTGTATGACTTAATGTTTTGCGATATCTATCTACAGAGAGGCTAAGAAGCGTTCAAGATGTCAGGGGAAGACATGGGGAAGAAATAAAGAGAGGAGAATCATAGATTTCGGATAATAAGACTCGTTCATTTAAGATTAATTCATGTTTTAATGCTTTGTATGTGCAGTTTTTGCTGCAGCAAAGCTTTTTAAACAGTTTCCTCTGCAATACCTAGTCTTTGACAAACTGTAAGGTTGGGTTTTGGAAGGCAAGCTTAAATCAGAAGCAATCAGTTGACTATTGTATTTGGTGTGGAGTCACAGGAATATAAAAATTTGCTTGCAAGGAGATTTTATCACACCCATGCAGTCAGAATTTTCAGCTAAGCAATTATTTTTATTTGATCTGTTGGAAAACTGAAAGAAAGCTGCAGCTACAGCAGTGGTGCCCTGAGACAGGGACAGGGATTAGATAATGTCTTTGGTTTATGTACCTCTTAAATTCACAGAAGAGTTAAAGCTGTTTGTTTGTTTGTTTTGCTGGGATGTCACGTCAAAGATAAGAGAATATTTGACTTTTCTTTGTTATATTTATTCCTGTTTAAATACCAAACACCTCTTTGTACTTCTGTGTACCTATCAAACAAATCACAAAAAGTCAGTGTAAGTTTGGGGGACTGTCACTGCGTTGGTATAACCAAATTCTTTTCGAGACACTAATAGAAATATTGTTTTCTTGGGTGTTTTAATTATAACCAGCTGCAAATAGGAGGTCAGTACTTGCCTTTTTTTTTTTTTTTTTTTTTTTTAAAGAGATGAAATCTCAAAATACGTTAGTAGGTTATCAGGTACTGTATTTATGTAAATTTAAAAGGAAACATTTAAAGTTTTTTTTTTTACAGTTTTCCAGATTTCCAATACCATTTTTACCTTAGATGGTGTGATATTAGGTTATTTTTAATAAGTATTTGTATGCTTACTTAATACATTTTAATGTGATAAGAGGCAATAGAGGCTCTCACAAGCTGGAAACTGATTTGAATGTGTAACCAGTTTGGACTCTGCAGCAGTAGCAATGTATGCTGGATCAGTTCTTAACAGATGGGGTTCTATAGATACACAGTAGGTTAGGAAAGGAAGTGAAATATTTCTTTTGAGGTAAAAAAGAAATTTAATTCTCTTCAGTGCAGTGAAAATCTGGCATGAAGTCTCAATATGCAAACATTATTTTAAAGATTAACTTTACTGTTAAGCTTAATTAGAGTAATCAGAAATAAGGTAATACTGACATGGTATATCCCCAAATCCATTTAAGACATTGTAACTGAGTTACAAAGACATTTTTATTTTTGGCATAAAGAAAGTTAGGTTTAAAATTTCTTTGTATGTATTGAAAGAGTACAATTGATCTTTAAATGGAAACTTTTGGGGAAAAGAATGACAAAAGGAGCTATTTACTATTAAGTTGTTAATTATATTGATTGTGGAATACACATTAGTCATTTGCAGTGTAGTATTTCTTGAATGGTAGGTTTAGTGCTTTATCTTTCCAATATACTCATGATGAAAATGTCATGTGAAAATTTAAGTTGATTGAGAAAATATTTGGAGATCCTAGACATTTAAAAAATAATTATCAAAACTTAATTCTATTTATTTAATGAGTAAATCAGTAAAATCCATTTAGGGCACTCAGTGACTTGCTAAAGGTTGGAAGCCTCTAATATTAATCTCTAAAATGAGTTTTTTCAGTTTTCAGTCTTAATTTAAAACATTAAATTAAAAAGTAGGTGGAATAGTGAAATATTTATCACAGTGATTTCTATGACAGAAAAGAAAGGAAGGAGAACTAATGAAACTTCAAAACAAAACGGTTTCTACCTTAAACAAAACCCTGTCTCAGTCACCTTTGTCAGAATATTTTTTTCCTTTTTTTTCTGTACGTTATTTTTCTTTATATGATGAGAATACTGATACTTGGTTGTTAGGTTTCTCACATGCCTTGCCCAAAGAATTAAAAGTTTTTCAGAGTAAAGTTGAAGTATGCGTTAAAATATAGGACTCCTTTAACACAGCCATGGTTGTAATTTTGGGGCTTTTTTCTTTTGCCAAAGGTAGAGGTCCATTTCCACTATTAGGTGGATTGTGGGAATTTGTTGAAGAATCACCATGGAGTGAGAAATAAAATGAGTAATTTCCATTGTAGATGAACGTATTTGTACAATGATATTATAGTTGAAACATTCAAATACAAGGTGGACAGGATCAGGAAGATGAGTAAGTTAGTTTGTAAATAGGTTACAGTGAGAGTGTATTGTCAAGGATTTTGCATTGTAGCTTTACCGATGAAAAAACTGATCATCAACAAATTTTGGCTTTGGGAGGTATTATTTAATGTGGCAGTATAAGAGCATTTAACTGTAGAAAAGGAACTTTGTTGGTTGTTTCAATTATAAAACAGGCATACTACTTAATCCATTGCTTACTTTATAAATACACTTAACATATATTTATATAAAGTTTTTCCTTCCTTGAAGTAAATTCTATGTATACATAATGTGTTCTTTGTTTATAACATGAACGTGTCTTCTTATCACAGATTTTAATATAAACTTATTTTTAGAAAAGATAAAATAAAGGATTAATATTTACTTAAAGAATTGACACTAGGACTTTTTTGAATAGCTCTCTTTGGTAGTATAAATCTATAGCATTTAATTTGTAGTTATTTTTTCACAAATTGTGCAATATATTAGTGCAATATCTTTAGCTGTAGAAAATATGTCCTCTGATAATTTTATTTTTTTACGTTCTAAGTGGCATACTGTATATTGTATTAAAAGCATAACAAGATACTTTGAGGGGACTTTGTGGGCTAAGTGCCTCTCTTCTCTTGACATATGGATCATGGTATTATTGTTCAAAGGAAATTTGAAAGTTATTCTTCTATACTTGAATGTGACAGTAACTTTTCTTCCTTAGAGTTTTTTTCATTTGCAGATTGATATAAATATCTTTAAAATTATATTTTCAAGGTATTTTTAATTTCACAAACAAAAGATGTGTTTTTAAACTAAATTTACTCTAAAAATATGTGGTTGCATTTTTGAATCATGAAGTCCTTAATATTAAGTCCTTAATATTAATAAAACCACATTTATTTATATTAAAAGAGAATTTCCTACATTTTAATTTAGGTTGACATGTAAGTCTTTTCATATTAATTTGAATTATATTTTAATCTTGTTATCAGGTATTGAAAATTAAATTGAGTGCATATGTAAATTATTGGAAGTTTCAATATCTTAAGGAGTTCTGAGGTTTTCCTCAAAAGTATTAATTTAGTCATATAATGACATTAAGCAGCATATATTCTGTAACGAGTCTGTGATCAAGTTATATTAATTTTAAATTAGTATTTTTTATATTGCTAGTCAGTTTTTGGCAAATACTATGTGGTTAATTAAATATCTCTCAAGGTTCCCTCATCTTTTGCTATATATTTTTCAAACACAGTGTCAAGAAATTCATTGGTTCCAGCAAAATCAGCTCCCATTTTGGATCACCGATGTAGCAGTATTATACAATTCAATCATCCACATTTTTGACTATTTACTTTAATATTATTTTGCATCAGTTTCTGTTGGGTTTTTTTTTTTTAATTTAATTATTTATTTTATTTATTTATTTATGGCTGTGTTGGGTCTTCGTTTCTGTGCAAGGGCCTTCTCCAGTTGCGGCAAGCGGGGGCCACTCTTCATCGCGGTGCGCGGGCCTCTCACTATCGCGGCCTCTTGTTGCGGAGCACAGGCTCCAGACGCGCAGGCTCAATAATTGTGGGTCACGGGCCTAGTCGCTCCGCGGCATGTGGGATCTTCCCAGACCAGGGCTCGAACCCGTGTCCCCTGCATTGGCAGGCAGACTCTCAACCACTGCGCCACCAGGGAACCCCTGCATCAGTTTCATAGATTTTTCATTTATTGCCTGTACTTCTGATATTTTGTGCAATGTCAGCATATTTCCTTATACAAAGATATACCTATCATTCTCTAGTATTGTGTATAGTATTTAGTTATTTATACATGTTTCCACTCCTATGCTGTGAACTCTGTGAGAGCAAAAGCCTATATTATGTATATTTATTTTTTGTATTTCTGGCTCTTGGATAAGTTAAGTGCATTTTGAGTATGCAGGACAGCATTATTAGGCAGTAGAGGACAAGTTTCTGAAATTCTGTTCAACAGTAGGGTCCAGACCCAAGATCTTGAAATAAATTAGACTCATGTAAATAAAGTTAATGTATTGCCTATTCTTATAATTAGAAATATTTGTTGAATATGTATGATGTTCTCTATGTAGGCATTACTATATATGTAAATATTATTTTGAACTGACATCTTGGAATAAGAATCTGGTAATTACTTTTCAATATATGTATGTCAAATATATATACATGTAACTAAGATCACATTATTTTAAACAAAGAATAATATTTATGGCATTGAATAGAAATTAAAAAAAAAATTGTAACCATTTGTCATGTTACTAGGAATAGTGGGCATTTCTTGTTTCTGTCTGTCTTGCATACATTTCCCCTTTTTGGTAATAGTACCTCAATTTTCCTTTAATGAACCACTCATCCTCCATTCTTAGTTCAGCTGGTTCAGGTGGGTTCAGGTGGGCTGGTGTATAACCCAGACATGTCCACAATCACCGTGATTGGTTCAGGGATGAGCATTTAACCTGAGGGGAGCCACAGGGTGAGTCACAGGACTTGGGAACTCTTCCTGTTGGGGATGTTGAACTGGTAGACTCATCCTATAGCTGTAAGTACCTGTATTAGAATTTGACCAAGTGTGAAACCAAGAGAGATAAATATATTCTTGATTCTGCTTGAGCACTTGGAGTTCTCTGTGTCTGTGGTGATTCTCTTCTAACCATTAAATTCTCTCTTTCAGAGTTTATTATTGTTATTAGCTTTAAGTCAGTTTAAATTGGATTTTTGTCACTTGTAAATGGAAGGAATTCTTACTAGTGTAGACATTAGTAACTGGAAGTGGGGTATTGTAGGAACAGACCTTGAATGTTGAAATGGAGTTCAAGGCAGTGAGGACTGCTTTCCCCTAGCAATTCCTTAAAAGGAATTATGGAGCAGCTGTTTCGATGGTCACCTGGGTTGTCTTTGCCCATGGAGCTACTAAAGCTGGAACTTTAGGGATCCTCAGGTGTGTTGTCCACTTCTTGCCATATAAGAAAGGAGTTTGCTTTGGTCCAAGCTGGAATGCTTGAGAGCACAGAGGGGAGAAAATATTGTCCTTCCAAGTAAGAGAGGTCTTTTCTGCCTGTAGCTACCATACAAGAGAATCAGAAAAATCAAGAACCTTGAGGGTTGGAAAGCCCAATTTTTTTTTTTTTTTTACCCCATGCTAAAATTGGTAAAAGGAAAGAAGGAGTTTAAAGCCAGGTAAAGTTCTGTTTTACAAGCTTCTCTCAAGCACCTCATGCATTATACTCCCAACCTCCTGATCAAAATAACAATCCATTTACTAAAGAGTTTTAAAAGAGGATGCAACCAGGGAACAAGTGATAGAATAGCTGTGCCTCCTCATCCAGCTTATTATTTCACATTGCTTCAAGGGAAATCATTAAGCAGAGGTTTTTAAGGGATGAGTAATGTGAAGGCCTATTGCTATGAGACTGAATATTGCTATGAAATTTAAAAGGTAGATTGGTATCTTGACAAGATCTCTGGCTTTGGTTACTAGTTCATCCAGTTGACTGAAATAAATTGACCAAAAGCTTACTGAGCTTTTAGGGAAACTATTTCCAGGGCAACCTCAAGCCTGGTAAACAAAGACCTGTGTTCTTTTTACTTCTAAGGCAGTTCTAAGCCTCAGTAAGAGGAAGTGGGTTGCTAAAGCAGTACAGCTGCTAGAAGGAAAATCTGAGGCCATAGAGGATAATGGACAAGTGAGGTCTTCTGAGATAGTGGTAATAAGTGCATCCAGATTGGTTGACCAAGAGACTCCATTCCCGTAACAAGCAATTCTTGCTACTCTGGCCAGTAGTATATGGACTGTGGTTTGAATTAGTGACCATGATTTGTTTACTGTTGATTTGCAAACTGGTCCCCATGCACAGAGGGCAAGGAGAGACTGAAGAAAAGAGGCAGACCACTCCAGATTGGTAGCTGGCATGTTTATTAAGCAGGGGAGCTTATGAGGCTTGTCTTGGGCAGCCGCAAGATGAGTGGTCTCTACACCTGCCTGCCAGAATCTTAAAAGTTAAACTACAGAGGCCTTAACTGAGTTCAGTCACATATACCATCCAGATGGTTTCAACAACACCTTGCTCTCAAGGCTATTTCCTTGGAAGTGTTCCCACTGTGGGAACAGTAGGCAGAGTATATATTCTAAGAACAGAGGAGGGGGTGAGGAGCCTCTGATTGCCCAGATCCAGCTCATGGGTCAGCTAACAGTCATGTCCTCTTGATTATTTCCTCCATATTTATCTTCTCCACTCTTCTAAGTGGGCATTATTATTATTTATTTTTTCTTTTGCCATTGTATATTGATTAATGGGGGATAGTTAAATTTATTACATAGATATATATTGTCAGATTATGAGGTACCATGAAAAAATGCATGTTTGGAACTGACCAAGAATAATACTAATAGCACAAAGATTTCAGACTTGTAGCTGGATCCAGTAACTTGGCATTGTCTTTGTTTTCCTCCCTGCCTCCCAGACCCATGGTGAAGTGATGAGTGCATTTTCTGTTGTGGTTAAGATAGTAACATTGTTAAACATGGAAATTTAAGAAGTTATATGTATGGAAAGAAGTGAATGTATAAGGTGGCTGGGTAGCCAAGGGCTAGAATGTTGTCGATTTCTTTTGGTTTTGGCTGCGTAGCATCCATTCCTTCTGCTGTTAACAGTTCTGAATTTTTTGATTGAGGAGTCATCTCTTCTTGATTCTTGGTTTATATGGTTTGGGGTTTCCCTGGACTCCTTTCTGCTTTCCTGGACCAGGAATAGAAACTGTACTTGGCCCATCAGTAACAGATATTGGTTAAATATCTACCTGTACATCTGCGAAAGCTTGATAACTCCTTTCACTCTGCTGGAGAAAGAAAAAGATACTCATCACTGGAGTTGCTAAGATGTTAGAATGTAAGTCTAGATATGACTGTCACTCTGCTACCATGACGCAGAGTATGCTTGAGGATAGAGCTATCACAGAGGCACCAAGAACCAAGAGATTACCGATGACATCTTTGGAGGCTTTCAAGTCACTTACATTGCCAGGCTTTTCAGTGCATTAAGCTAATACATTTCTTGTTTTGCTTAAGCCAGTTTGAATCGGGTTTCTATTTGTTGCACTCCAGTGATTCCTAACTAATATTTAGAATTAAAATTATAAAAAAACTTTAGGTATTAAGTATCGTAGGACAAATCATAAGAAAAATAATTTGGCAAAGGACTTGATGCATTTCAAGAAGGAAGAGACATTGCTAATTATTACGAAAATTCATCTTCACTAAATAAGAACATAAGGTAATAGTGAGATACCCTGAAAAAGAAATGATTAAAAGGAAAATTACCAGTGTTTTGTCAGCATGCTAAAATAATCTTAAATGACGTTGTTGGGCATGTAAAATGGTACAGCTGTTCTGAATGACATTTTCCCAATATGCGTCAAGAAGTTTAAAGAGGTTCTTGTCATTAATCCTTAGTTCTTTAGGCTAAGGAAAAATTACCTGTGGACAAGTATGAGGGTTAAATGTAGTTTAATGATATAAAAAATTAGCAATAACCTATATGTTCACATTAGGAAAAGGTTATGTAATTTTATATCTATGTTATGAAATATTATACAGCCATTCACACTTACGTGCCTCAGTTTCCTTATGTGTAAAGAAGTTACCTCATAAGGTTGTACAGATTAAATGAATTAATATATGTAAAGTGCTTGGTACAAAGCTAACTTTGTATAGTATTTACTATTGTTATTTTTATTCTTATCTTGAGCCTGATGACCATATGATCATAGAAGGAAAATAATGATCTAACTGAAACTGAGTTCTGTTTTAGCTTGGATTACCTGAGCTGGTGAACCTGTCAGAGAAGAAATCTCAGGTGTCCACCTTCTAATGAAACATAGGGGGTCTGTTCTGAATCCCACATAGTCTTTAACAGTGTCTGGGGTAGTTTTTCCTAGTGGCAAATTGGGGAACGAATAGGCGTGAGGTGACACAGCTTCCTTTGCCTAGAATTCCTTCTATCTCTTCCTTCCTTGACATGGCTGAATTTCACATGTGGATGTATACTAGGACATGAAGGGTGATCCTGGGTAAATAATACCTCCCTCTTGGAGTATTAGCTTAAATATTTAGAAAACTACTTGAGTTACAAACGTAAGAGGCAAGTTAGGGGACTGAAAACTATTTTGTGATCAGTTGTTTTAGAAAATTATATTAGTGTATATTTTAATAGCTCTTAACTATATCCAGTGTACTTGCAAAATTGTGCTGTGTTAACTAATCCTCAGAATAACTCCCTTTTCAGATGCCATTCCTTCTCTACACATGCGGAAACTAAGACTGCAGGAAATGGGAAGTATTAGACAAGGTTATCCAGGTATTAAGTACCAGAGCTAGGACTCAGGCCTTCAGATTCAAAGGCTATAATCTTCTCCATTATTGAACAAAATATAGCTACTTAGAAATTATCCCAAAGGCTTGCATTATATGAAGAGATGATGCTGGAAAGGGAGGGTCCAGCCAGCTTCAGTGAGCTGATTCTGTGGTAGAGAATGCTGCACATAGAGGACTCAGGACTTGCTGATCACAGGAAATAAAAATGAATGCAGGACAGTTTGATGGATTTGTACACAAAATGATCTAACGGCTTATATTGTGAACTATTAATTTTTGAGTTTTGGGGAATGGTTATACAGTATTATAAATGGTAACTAGCTTTCATTTGTATACCTTTTCACTAGGCAAAGTGTGGATATTTTAGATATTACTCTGAACAAGAAAAAAATAGTATGCATTGATATATTTATTTTATATAGAAAAAGTAGATTTGTTATGTTTTAGTGTTAATCAGATGCACCACCACATATACCATGTTTGCTTGGATAAAACAAATGAGTTAACTAGAGTCTAGGTGATATAATTTCCAATAATTGTGATTCTCCTTTCAGTTCACTGAAGTAGAGCAAATATTGATTAATAGAAAATTTTATGGAAGTGTAAATGTCTAGATATATTTCTCTTTAGCAGCTACTTCCATTTTCTGAAAGAAATAACTTGCAGCTGATTTAAAGATGGTATATGAGTATTTCCAATGTTTTTTTAAAACTTTTCACATGTGGGGAAGGAATTGGCATTTATAGAATTGGGGTTGATAACATACCTTACGTTTTTAAAATCCTCTACCAACCCCTTTGAAATAAATGTGGGTCTACTTTAATATAGTAAGTAAACTATGGCTGAAATTAAGGGGCTTGTCCAAGGTTGCAAAGCAGAAATTAGACTCAAAGCTAGATGTTCTGTTCCTAGGTTTGTTGCTATTTAATCTTTACATGCCAAGCACTATGTTAAGCATACAATATGCATTATCTTATTTTATCATCTTGACCTGCAATATAAAATCTCCAATGAAATAGAAATAGTCATTGTCTTTCTAGGTTAAACTAAGTCTGGTATTTTAAAAGAGGAGAAGTATTTTCAGCTCTAATTATATCAGCAATATTTTATTATAAAATGTCATAAAATTATTGTACTTGATTTGTATTTATTTTCTATAACTTGATTACCCTTTGAAAGTCCTCAAATTTAAATTAAGTATTTAAATTATTTTTGAAGCTTATGAGATATGAGTCATCAGTGGAAGAATTTTCTTTTATTATGCTGTCTTGACTGTTACTTGCTGAATAATCATTGCATTTTTCAAGTTATCATGTCTTCCTTTTTTGTCTAAAGAACTCCTGTTCATGTTTCAAGAATCAGCTGTTGTCCCCCACTTAAGTGATGCCTTCTCTGATCTCCCCCTAAAAGCTCTTCCTCCCATTCTGTGCTCTCCCATAACACTTTGTACATAGTTCAGATTTGACATAGTTCAGATTGCCTGTCCTATTTTAATTATTTGTTTACTTGTCAGACTACCCTAGAGACTCTGAATCCCTTGAGATCAGAATGTTGTCTTATTCACCTTGGTATCCTGAGTACTTAACATAGAATCTAGAATTTTGTGCTGCTTAGTAAACTTGTTTTGAATGAGGATTTTTTTTTTCACATTTTATATAGTTTGCTTGTTTTTGTCACTTCTGGCTTAGGTATAAATCTTGTCTTCCCAGGCTATTCTGGTTCTTTTAATTTCTGTGTTTGCCTCTTGCTTTAACATTTCAGTTTTTATTTTTTTGAGGAAGGGGGTGGATAGAGATATTGTGATGTGTTTGTATATACGTATATAAGGAGTCATAGGGTCTTCAGATCTGGTGAATAGCCTGACTCTTATCACTTGCATAGGTGAGGAAAGAGCCAGTTGGGTTAAGATCCTGCAGGTTTTCACAGAATTTGAATTATCACCTAGATTCCCTCTTAGTCCAGTGGTTTTTTTTGGTTTTTGTTTTTTTTTTTTTCACTTTATCTTGGTGCCTGGAGTTCCACTTTGCCTCAGCCCATTTGGGGTCATAACTCTCATGGAGAAGCATACCTTTTTTTTTTTTTCCTTTCTTTTAACTCAGGCACACTCAGAACACTTAAAGTGATGATTAAATAAATTACTGAGTAATCCTAACCTAGTGTTCTATTGCCAGAGTCAAGATACTCATTGGGAATATAAAAAGGAATTACATGGTTCCTACCTTCAGTAACTCGAGGTTCAGTACAGGAAAAAGAAGAAAAACCAGACAAATTCCATTGGCAAAAAGTGATATTACAAAGATTTAAACAAAATGCTATGGAGACATTAATGGTTCCACTATCTTTGCCTGGAGGAGTCTGGGAAGGTATCATTGGTTAAGTGACTTTGGATTGGATCTTGAAGGACAAGTAACTGTTTCCCAGCATAAAAAGGGCAGGAGTGGAAAACCTTTCCACACAGAGGGACACGGGCCATGAGGGAGTCTTTCCATGGCTGTGTCCACTAATGTTAACTACAAACCACAATCACATTAGCTTTATTTCTTCTTGTAGAAATCCTACCCCCATCTTTTTTTTTTTTTTTTTTTTTCATTCCATGAGTGTTCATTGGCTTACTTTTTTCTAAGGTATTTCAAGCACAGGGGAGGTGATAAAATGTATTAGGGTCCAATTCCTTGAGTTATTTGAGGAGTTCTGTTTGTGTAGGTATTTGTGGTTCATGAATAAGAGAAAAGGTGGAGGAAGAGATGAAAGGAAAAGAACTAAGGGTGTTGAAAGTTATTATTATTATTTTTTTAATTTTACTTTATTTATTTATTTATTTAGTTAGTTAGTTATGGCTGTGTTGGATCTTCGTTTCTGTGCGAGGGCTTCCTCTACTTGTGGCAAGCGGGGGACCACTCTTCATCGCGGTGCGCGGGCCTCTCACTATCACGGCCTCTCTTGTTGTGGAGCACAGGCTCCAGACGTGCAGGCTCAGTAATTGTGGCTCACGGGCCCATTTGCTCCGCGGCATGTGGGATCCTCCCAGACCAGGGCTCGAACCCGTGTCCCCTGCATTGGCAGGCAGACTCTCAACCACTGCGCCACCAGGGAAGCCCGAAAGTTATTTTTAATTTTTTCAGTCTTATAAAATCAGAATTCTTAACACTGTAACATTTTATCAAAGTAGAGTTAATGGTTTTCTGAAGTCTAGAAGAAAATTCAAGTGGGCCTGATGCAGTTCAGTATCAGGATCACCATTAAGAAGCCTTTTTTCTCTTAACTGGTCTAGTATTAGTACTGTTTTGTTCAGCTTCTTCCTCTGGGAAGAAGGAACAGGGAAAGAAGAAGGGAAGAAGAACAGGGAAATCCTGTTCCCTCCCGCCCCCTAAAGGACAGTGGTTTTTCCTTTCTGCAAATCAAATTATAGTTTTTCCATTAGCAGCATTACAAAAATTCAAAGAATGTTCCAGAAAAAAATGTTAGGCGCTAGGTCAAATGATATTATATGTGATAGTGCAGCAACTATTTATAAAATAGTATATTTACTTTCATGATTTTTAAAAATTGAGATTTAATGATTCATCTTTAAAGTGTGACTTTTCACGCTGTAGTTTCTTTGGAGTATCTGTTCCTATGAATAAAATATGCTAAGGCGTCAATTTTGTGTTTTTTCTTTCTTCTGGGTGTTAATCTGTTCACATGCTTGTTTCATTGCTATTATTGTTGAAGTCATCCCCCTGGCAGACAGCAGGCCCTAATCGGGTGGGATTGTAGTTGCAGTCTTTTAGCCATTGACTATATTAAGTTTAGATTCAAATGGAAATGTAACCCATTTTTTTGGTCTCATTAGTACCACACAGGGACTGACTACACTAATTGGTCACAGTTCAACCAGATTGCCTGAGTGGTCTTGGAGTTGTTTTGAACCATTAACAGTTTTTCATCCTGGGCTTTAAGATAAAAAGCATTCGTTTTTAGGATGACTGACTGACTTATTTTAGGGGTGGGTGGAGTAGCTGTGAAGAAGCATTTTTCTTTGTGAAAATACTCATTTAGGTACTTTTATCGAAAGTATGTTGAGCAAACAGATTTTAGTCAGATTTGCTGATTTTTTTTCATTAATTATATTGGGCTTTTTTTATTCTAGAAATAACGTTTAACCTGATTAGTGATCTACACTCTGAAAGGTAAACTAATGTATTTTAGTTACTGCATGACAAACTGTCATTCAGAATGACAGCTGTACCTGATTACATTGAAAAATTATGCTGCCAAACTCTGAAATAAATTAAAGATGACCTGCTTAGAAAATATGGGATATAGACATTTACAACAAAGATTTCACTTTTAGTGAAAGAGTGCTTGGGGTTTTGGATCAATATGATAATGCATTCTGTATCTTAGAGCCCAAACTTATTATCTTTGTATGTAAAAAGAATAAAGGTATATATTAATGGAGAGGTAGTTTATGAGAATAACATTTAATAATTAGATGTATCGCATTTGTGGCACATGTTATTAGTTGTTAAACAGGGACTCTATTAAAGTAGTTTATTCTTGAAGAAAAACTAGAAAGTTTTGCTTTATATTATTATAGTCAGCTATGAATGTTTACTATGCACTATTACTGAATTATGTAATTTTACAGTTGACTTAATTATCACTTTCTAATTGATTTGTTCAAGATAGATTACTGTATTTAATTTGAAGGTTTTCTAATTCTTTTGTTGATGGTTACTTCTTCCTCCTTCCCCTTGCCCCCTCCACTATTTAAATACTGATCTATTGGGTCTGAACATGTATACTTATTTTCATCCTAATGCCACATCTGACCACATAACCATTTTATTCCACAGATATTTTTAGAATCCTCACACCATGTGTGATGCTAAACACTGAGGATACAATGATCAAGACACAATCCCTGCCCTGGAATTTATAGCACTGCAGGGAGTCAAAAATACAGGCAATGAAATGTGTGAATTCTATGATATAAATTAGGGAATAGTGGGCAACACTGAGGGGAGAAATGTACCAAGGGAGTCAAGGGAGGGCTTCATAAAAGTGGTGATGTTTGAATTGAGTTTTGGAAGATGGCTAGATCTGTCTAGAGCTGTGCAGTCACAGAGTAGCTACTAGCCACATGTGGCTAGTGAGCACTTGAAATGTTCCATAAGCATAAAATGTGCACTTGACTTTGAAGAGCTGGTATAGAAAAATATCGCATTAATAAATTTAAAATATTTATTACATGCTGAAATATTTTAGATATGTTGGGTTAAATGAAATATAAATTAATTTCACCTATTTTCTTTTATATTTTTCTTTTAATATGGCTAATAGAAAATTTTAAATTACATAACATGGCTTGCATTATATTTTTATTGGACAGCACTGATTTATAGGGGACGTCTCAAAAGTATATGAACCACTGTAAGTATAGAAAGAAACTAATAGATATTCTAGCATGCTCTCTTTTCTTTTAATATGTCTGCTTATGCATGTGTATGTATGTGTATATATACTGCATATTCATATACTGTATATACTTACACTTACAGACACATATATACATAATCTTTGTATTGTTTGAGCCACTCATATTGTGGGTTTTCCTGTTAAGTGTCAGTAAACCTCATCCTAACTAGTGCATTGACTTAATGGCAACAATTTAAAAACCACATATCATTGGGGAAAAATTTGTTCTCCCTGCCCTGGTAAAAGTTGCCTAAATAATTCATGGAAATCAATATTGCAACAAATTAAAATGCATTTTATTGTCAGCAGATACTTTGGAAGGCAAATTGTAAGCATTGCTACAGAGTTAAGAAATAGAATAAAATGTAGTTGTTTTGTAGGAGTTGGATGAAGTGCTGTTATTTCTAACATGTTTTGCTTATAAAATTTGCTAGATGGTTTCTTAATGGAATAAACAACTGCTTTTTTGAGTTAACTGTTAAAAATTTTATATGAAAATACACTTTCTGGAAATGCATGTATGCCCTATTTACCAAAACCAGAAATTGAGAACTAACCTTACCTTTATAGAGAGAGCAGAATGTATATACTTTGTGAAGATTTACTTGTTTTATCAGAATAAGAGTCCCCTATTGTATTTAGGTTGCTAATTTCAGTATTAATTATCAGGAGTACCATATTTTATATAAGACTCTGAATTGAATACTAGAATACTAGAATTCTGCAATGCTAATGCTTATCTTGGTAAGATTTCGAAGATTATCTTGTTTTCAGATACAGAAACCTAGGCAGCAGAGAAGTTACTGACTTAATATTTTCCATTATGCAAACTCCTTACTTTCTTACTTTGAAATATTTTATCTTTTTCCTTTCTTCTACTTTTTCCTTCTTGTCTCCCTCATATTTGTATTCTCATATGCCTTCATATATGCATTCAAAGGTATTACATGTTTACTGGTGTCACTTTAAGTCCAAGCAGTTTTGACTTTTTTCCTCAGCTAATTACAGTTTTATATCTGCTGCAGTGTTTGTAGAAAATTGAGATCTTCATTCTCCTTTAATAATAGCAGTAATAATCATACTTGATGGAGATGAGAGGGAGGTTAATTTAAACATAATTTTATTTCTAGGTAGTTGTTAGGAGCTGAAGTCCCCATACCTAGGGATAGTATGATCAAACCTGGGGAAAGAGTGACATTGGAAAGATGATTCTTTTCTTTAAGGATTTCAAATTCTAGAAAGAGAGACCACTGTGTAGATTAGAAAAAAAAAATACTAAATTATGTGATCAGGCTTTTGTTGTATGACTAATCTGAATTCAGATTCTGGCTCTGCCTTTTTTTTCCTCTTGTGACCGTGAGTAAAAGTATGTATTAGAGTACAGTATCACAGAGGAGGAAGTAATGAACTATTTGCAGGAATCAGGAAAGACTTCAAGGTGGAGGATTCTCTTGAAATTGGCTTCCAAGGGGAGCAGGGGTTTGCTGAGTAGACACGGTGGAGTAAGGGCATTCCAGCTCTGGAACTTTAAGTCAGCACATTATAAAGTAGTAACGTCTTTCTAGGAGTGCGCTTTCCTTCTGGCAAATTCCTGCCTGTCCTTTTGGACTTAGCTTAAGCTTCCATCTCTACTGTTGATCCTTCTCTAACACAAAGAGAGTTTTGAGGCAGTTAAGCATTTCCATTTTTGTGCTCTATTAGCACCTTGTAAATACATCAGTTTCCCAACACCCTCAGGAGTCACATTCTTGAAATGTAATGTGGTTGGCAAAACTGCAGTTGGCAAAGTCAAGGTCTCTAGACAACAAAGTGTAGGTAGAGGAGAAATAAAAATAATGCATTAAACATGTATATATTTGTATATAAGTGTATAAAGAAAAGTTCTATAATGCAGCCGTTTCCAAAACAAACCAGGATCATTTGGTGCTTGTTTGCACCAAATATAATAAAAATAATAATAGTAATTATAAGTTTTTGTTAGCTGTGCTGCTAGGCTGTTGACTGTTACTGATATAATAACAGCTCTTGGTGGGGGAAGAAGACACACAGCTACATTAAATGCACACATCAGTTACGAGTTATATGTTGATTTCAGAAATGTTAAAATGTGAAAAATATTCCTTAGAATAAAGGAAATATAGTATTCTCAATTAATACAGTAACTCCATGACAGAGGCACTTCTATCCCCATTTAACACTTGAGAAAAGTGAGAGTTTGTGAATTTGTAGCTAAGGACTTTGGGCAATGTGGAGCAAGACATTTTGGCAAGAAAGAGACATGAGCAAAGCAATATGTTCATTCCATGTAAGTTGATCTGATTAGATAGACTAGTGTTCTCATACTCTTTCAGTAGTTGTGGTAGTTTTATCCTGAAACAATAGGATTGGTCACAGAGGACAGCCTGTTCAGTGGTGAAGTGTATTATTAGTGGGTGCTAATTCTTGCTCCATCTTGTACCTGATTCTTTTAGGACTTTTATAACAATGAACTAATGTCTTCGACTCTCTGTTTTTAGATTTATAAATTAATGCGTAAATGCTATTTCAGTCAAGTCAGTTTTTGTATCCTGGTTTTCTGTAAAGAGCTTGGCTGTTGTGATACAACTAATCTGAATTCATATCCTGGCTCTGCCTTTTCTTTGCTTTGTGACCTTGAGTATCAAGTATCAATATTTCATCTCTCCAAGCCTCTGCTTCTCTCTCTCTTTCTTTGTATCTATGTGTCTATTTATCTATATCTTTGTCTATATATCCCTCTATATATACTTCATATATGTCTATTCATATGTATCTGAGGAAAAGATGTTATTTTCCCTTTTATTCCTCTTAAGTGGGAACTGTATATATGAATTACATATGTGACAGTTCATTATATTAATAAGTTTCTGCTACTATACAGAATGTTCATTTAGCACATTGCTATTCAAAATGTGGTCCACAGATCAGGTTTGCATATTTGTGAAGTGTTTGTTGGTCTAAGAGGAGATAAGGAGCTTGTGCCAGAATATAAATATTTTTGTCAATAAACACACTGTTTATTTCAAATAACTTTTTTCCCCCATAGCAAGACTTTCTTGATGAAGGAAGCAGTGTGTTAATTCATGTTCTGATTCAGTTGCCTTCTCATTGGCTGGTACTCTGAGTAGCTTGAATGGAGGGTACTTTTGGGGTACCCTCAAACCTTAGTTCTATTTGTGCTGTTTTTCATTTGTGGTGTTAGAAAGGTTTGCTATTGTTAGTGAAAAGAATATTGAGTTTGGACTTGGAGTCTAATCTTGTCTTTGTTACTAAGTAGTTGGGCAAGTCGTTTACGTGTTACAGACCTTACTTTGCCTGACTGAAAATAAGGATTGGGTTAGATGACACATGTGGTCCTTTCAGGCTTTAACATGCTATTACTTTATGATTTTAAATAGTATTTTTTCCTTTTTTTTTTTTAAGAACTAGAACATAGACCTGATACTAAAGTTGATGATGAGATACACTGGGATAGAAACATGCTTTAAGAAGCTTGTTTTTGGAATAGATGTTTTTATTAAACTTCAGTCAACCATATGCCAAGAAGTTGGTTCTAAAGATAGAATGATTAATGAAACTGTTTTTTGTTTATAAGTAGTAATCTTCTAGGGGAGACAGACAAATAAATACAATTGACCCTTGAACAATATGGGGGTTAGGGTTGCCCAGACCCCAAGCACTCAAAAATTGTATATAACTTTACAGTCAGCCCTCTGTATCCACAGTTCCACATCTGAGGATTCAACCAACTACAGATCATGTAATACTATATAGTATTTATTGAAAAATTCCCATGTATTAGTGGACCTGCACAGTTGTTCAAGGGTCAACTTGAACAACTATGTACAAGTAAATATATAAATGGAATAGGTGATGTGTTAGTGGTATGGACCAAAAATGTTGAACGAGGAGACTTTGAGAAACTAATTATCTAGAACAGGAGTAGGCAGACTTTTTCTATAAAGATCCAAGTATTTTAGGCTTTGTGGGCCATATGGTGTCTATCACAACTACTCAATTCTGCAGTTGTAGTAGGAAGGCAGCCATAACCAGTATTTAAAAGAAAATACATAATTTTCCAACACTAATTCTCTGGCACCAATTAGGTGTCCTGGAATTCAGTGCAGTTCTGACACTAACTACCTGGAGTTAGCCCAAACCCCACAAGTTAAGGGCTCAGTTCCACAAGACTGCCTCCATTTCAGATGCCAGCTGCAAGTGGGGCTACCTGAATTTCTGCCTGGGTGACAGCAACCCCTCAGGTTCAGTAATTTGCTAGAATGACTCACAGAACTCAGGAAAGCACCATACTGACAATTAGTTTTATTGTAAAGGATACAACTTAGGAACAGCCAGATGGAAGAGATTTAGGGCAAGGTACTGGAGTGGGCACACATAGCTTCCATGCCCTTTCTGTGCCCAGAAACACATCAATGCATTCACTAACCCGGAAGCTTCCTGAACCTCATTGTTCAAGAGTTTTTATGGAGTCTTCATTATGTAGGATGATTGATTTAATCACTGGCCACGTAACTGAATTCAGTCTCCAGCCCTCTACTCACTTGCTTGGTCTTTCATTGGCCATCCCCTCTCTTGAAACTATCTAAGGGCCCACCTTGAGTCACTTGTTAGCATAACCTTAGGTATGATCAAAAGAATCTAATCATAAATAACAAAATAAATTCCTATCACTCATGAAATTCCAAGGATTTTTAAAGCTCTGTTCCAGGAACTGAGGGCAAAGACCAAATACATATATATATATTTAATTATACTGTAGGCAGCCTTAACCAATATGGAAATGAACAGGCATAGCTGTTTTCCAGTAAAACCTTATTTACAGTAAGGCAGCAGTTTGAAGACCCTTGCTCTAGAAAAATAGGAAAGGCTTCTCCAAGAAAATGACATTTAAACTGTATCTTTTATTTCTTAAAATTTTTTTATTGATGTTATACTATTTTATTATTATTATTATTTTTTAAAGTCTTTATTGAATTTGTTACAATATTGTTTCTGTTTTATGCTTTGGTTTTTTGGCTGCAAGGCATGTGGGATCTTAGCTCCCAGACCAGGCAGGGATCGAACCCACACCCCTTGCATTGGAAGGCAAAGTCTTAACCACTGGACTGCCAGGGAAGTCCCGTTGATATTATACTATTTTATAGAATTTTAAAATGATATGTTACAACCTTAGTGATGTAATTAGGGAAAATTTTTATAGATCAATGGCACTACCTGTAGAGAGATTTTTTTCAAGATGCTTGGTGAGTGAGCAGGGAAATTTTTTGACCCGTGTGCCCTGATTACTATATGTTTTAATATCAATTGAGAAAGTCTTCAGTTCTTCTCAGACATTAATTCCTTTTAGCTCCTATGTGTAAGAAGGCTTGAATATTACCTACTGGGTAACAACCGATAGGTTTTATTCTCCTGAGTGATGATGATTTTTATTATATTCCTTGATTAGTGATATTTTGTGTAATCTGTTGCTGTTAGAATGCTGTTTTCCTTCTGTCATTTTTATTTTGAGTTCCACTCTTTTGTTTTTTGGTGAAAGGAACTAGAGCCTTGGGTTTGAGTTTTATCCCTTTGGCTAAGGGAGCCTGTGTAACTTCCACATTATGAGAGCTGTGCAATGAGACAATAGAAATCTGGCACTTATTACTGTGTAATGCAGTTCAAGGCATGAACATTTGAAGACTTTTGGTTTCTGCCTTTTTTTTTTTTTTTTTCCTTTTTGCCAGAGTATAAACTATTTCTTCTTCTTGCCTGAAGGTTTCACAATGGAATGAATAATCATGCTGATAACAATTTATCAACTTATCTTGTTAATTTTACGTCTCAGTATATATGAAGTTTCAAATTTTCATGAAGATGAACATTTGGATGGCCTCGAAATAAGGAAAATTGGGAGCAGGCCAGAACTATTTTAATAGGCATGGAAAGGTTTGGGTTGGCTTTTATTCATGTGCTTAGGTGATGTGACTATAAGCTTAGGGTAGAGAGTGAAAAGAATTGCCCTAATGAATCCATGCAGTAATGATGATGAAAATGAAGGTAATGGAAAATTATCTAATACTTTAGGGCTAAAATAAAAGCAAAATTCAGAAGAATCAAAGGGAAGCTCATTTGTTTGTTGTCAGTAACCACAGATGAGTTAGTAGTATCATCTTTAAACATAAAAGGGCAGGGACTTCCCTGGTGGCGCAGTGGTTAAGAAACCGCCTGCCAATGCTGGGGACACGGGTTCGAGCCCTGGTCCAGGAAGATCCCACATGCCGGGGAGCAACTAAGCCCATGTGCCACAACTACTGAGCCTGTGCTCTAGAGCCTGTGCGGCACAACTGCTGAGCCCACGTGCTGCAACTACTGAAGCTTGTGCACCTGGAGCCCCTCCTCTGCAACAAGAGAAGCCATTGCAATGAGAAGCCTGCACACCATAATTAAGAGTAGCCCCCACTCACTGCAACTAGAGGAAGCCTGTGTGCAACAACGAAGACCCAATGCAACCAAAAATAAGTTAAATAAATAAATAAATAAACACATAAAAGGGCAATTACTTAAATGTATATGTATGGGTCACAGCAATATTCTGTTAATCAGTAACACGTGAATAGTTTATTTACTTGCTCTTTCAATTGCAGTATTTTTTAAATTGAATACTTATTAAATGTTGTTGGTACTGAGGCTTATATGGAGATAATAATAGAATAATAATAATGGTAATTTTTATCCAGTGGTCCATGCAGGAGGTTAAGCATCATAATCTTCACAATAACACTGTGAGACAAAGTCCTGTTATCCACAGTCCACATTTGAGGAAATACGATTCCAAAGGTAAAGTTGGCTCCCTGATGCTCAAGCCTTTTAACAGGCTTGTGTCTTCCTAATAGACACAAATTTCCTAAGTTTTATAAGTAAAAATTTAAAAAATTATATACTTTCTGAAAAGGGGTAGATAACATCTTGTTTGGGGAGTGGAGCCTCAGGGAAAGTGGTGTAAAGAAGAGGCATGCAAGATGATGTGAAAATATAAGGTGAGGCTTGAGCATGGAAGCGTTGAATATTAGGTCACAACTTGAAGAGTTATCTGAGTCATAAAGCTAATCTTTTTATTCATTGTGGCCTGTTGCAAACCATTCCACGCTGCTTTCTTCTCTGGAAAATAAAATTCAGATTTTTGAGGCTTTGTGGTTGTGGTGTTTTTTTCTAGAGGACTTATCTAGTACTCCTCTGCTTCTCTGTTCCACCTCTACTTGTTTGCATGCCTATGCTTATGGATTTAAGTGCAAACATAAGTGAACGTAGATTGTACAAAATTATCTTAAACAGAATAGATGCTAAGATTAATCTGCTTTAAAGACATCTAATCTACCTTGAAAATTGGAGTCATTTTTCTTTCTAGATGAAGGTTCACAAGGTTCAGGATTTTTTGTTTCGTATTTCCTGTGCCTGTCATTTAATCACTGTGGAAGGAGAGAGGGAAGTTTAGAAGGATACACAGTTAATTTAAAGTTGGGTGTTGTAGCATTTTGTATAAATGGAATCTGACAATATGAATGAACTCTTTTGAGTAAAGCCTCTTTCACTTAACATAGTGCTTTTGCGATTTGTTCATGTTGTGTCTTTCATCAGTTTATTGCCGAGTAGCAGACCATCATCTGCATATACCATAGTTTATCCATTCTTCTGTTGATGGAACTCTGAGCTGTTTACAGTTTTTGGCCATTATGAATAAAGCTTCCTTGAACATTCTTATACAAGTCATTTTGGGATATATTTTTCATTTCTTTTAGGTAAATACCTAAGAATGTAATTGCTGGGTCAGAGAGATGGTGTATGCTTGGTTTAACAAGGACCTGCTAGACATTTTTCCAAATGGTTGAAACACTTTGTATTTCCAACAATGTATGAGAAATCCCACCCTCACCAGCATTTTATGTGGTCAGTCCTTTTAGCCATTCTGATGGATGTATAATATTTCATTATAGATTTAATTTGAACTTCTCTGATGGCTCATAGTATCTAACACTTTTTCATGTCGTTATTGGCTATGTGTAAATCTTTTGCAAAGTACCTGTTCAAATCTTTTGCCAATTGTTAAATTTTTAAAAATTACTTAGGAGTTCTTTATATATCCTAGATAGTGTTCCTTTGT
Organism: Balaenoptera borealis; assembly: GCF_965194805.1. Lineage (NCBI taxonomy): Eukaryota > Metazoa > Chordata > Mammalia > Artiodactyla > Balaenopteridae > Balaenoptera > Balaenoptera borealis. The sequence continues at coordinate 12,167,258 of NC_138877.1, forward strand.
TAGATATATGTTTTTTGAAAACTTTTTCAGTCTTTTAATTTTCTGTTTACCCAAAGTTGTCTTTTCATGAACAAATCCTTTTTAATTTTGATTAATTCACCAATTTTCTCTTTTCTGGTATTGTTTTCTGTGTCCTTAAGAAAACATTGTATTCACTACAGATCATGAACATGTTATTCTGTGTTTTCCTCTAGACACTTTATAGTTTTAGTTCTTATGTTTAATCTGTAATCTATATAAAATTAATTCTTGTGTGTGTTATGAGACAGAGGTTCAAGTTTTGCTTTTCCCCCACATTGATATTCATTTATTTCATCATCATTTGTAGAAAAGACTTTCTTTTCTCTGTTGGATTATTGTGGCACCTTTGTAGAAAATGGAATGATGTGTAAGCCGAGTCTGTCTTGTTCCGTTGATCTATTTGTCAGTCTTTGTGTCAGTACTATGATATCTTGATTACAGAAACTTGATAAATTTTGAAATTGGGTAGTTTGTAAGAATTTCTGTGTCTGTGTTTTTAAGAGATTTTGGTCTGTAATTTTATTTTCTTGTAATGTTTTTGTCAAGTTTTGCTATCAGGGTTATAAAATGGGGTGGAAGTATTCCTTCCTCCTCTGTTTTATAAATGAGTTTTGTAGAATTCACCAGTAAAAACACCTGGGCCTGCATTCTTCTTTGTTGGAGGGTTTTTTGATAATAGATTTAACTTTTTAATAAATATAAGCTATTTGAATTTTTATTTGTCTTCTGTCAGTTTGGAAAGTTTTGCAAGGGATTTGTTTTATCTAAGTAATAAAATTTGTTGGTTTAATGTTGTTCAGAAACATTTCTGTAATATCCTTTTAATGTCTGTAGGATTTGTAGTGATAATCCATTCCAGATATTGATAATTTATATTCTTTCTTTTTTTCTCTCTCATTCAGTTGAGCTAGTGGTTTATCAATTTTATCAATCATTTCAGAGAAACAAATTTGGCTATGTTAATTTTTTCTGTTTGCTTTTTATTACATTGATTTCTGTTCTTTGTTTCCTTTCTTCTACTTGCTTTGTTCTTCTGTTGTTAGCTTCATAAAATGAGACCTTAAGGTCAGTGAGAGCTTTTTCATTTCTAGCACTGTATAATTCTCTCCAAGCACTGCTTTAAGCTCATCTCACAGAATTTGGTAGGGTTTTAATCAGATTAGTTAGATGAGTTGTTTTGGGAGGCATTTCTAAAGATTTTATTGTTACTGATTTTTATTTTAATTCCATTGTAAGAAAACTGAGTCTGTGTGATTTCCATACTTTTTTATTCACTGAGACTAGTTGTACGCCCCCTCATATGGTCTGTTCTGGTGAAAGTACCATGGACTCTTGAAAAGAAGGATATTCTGCAGTTGTTGGTCATAATGTTTTAAGCTATCAGTTAGGTCAAGTTAGCGATAATATTGTTCAAATACTTTATGGTTTTACTAATTTTTTTGTCTAGTTTTATCAGTTATTGAGAGGGGTGTTAAAATCTCAACTATAATTATGGAATTTTCTGCTTCTCCCTTTAATTCTTTCAGTTTTGCTTTATGTATTTTGAAATTTTTATCAGTTATATATACATGTAACATTGTTATATGTTCCTGATGAATTGGCCCTTTTATTGTTATGAAATGTTCATTTATGGTAATACTCCTTGTCTTGAAGTCTACTTTATCTAATACTTACATTGTTGCACAATCTTTGTTATTATTAGTGTGTGCATGGTAAATATTTTTCTATTTTACTGAAACAGCATATAGCTGAGTCTTTTTAAAAATTTAAAATTCATTTGATATTCTGCCTTTTAATCGGAACATTTAGTTCCAATACTATTTAATGTAATTACTGATATTGTTGGACTTAAGTTTTCCATTTACAGCTGTTTTTTGGCTGTTTGTCCCCTCTGGTTTTTGTTTCTGTGTACCTCCTTTTCTGTCTTCTTTTGGATTAATTGAATATAATTTTGAGTTTCATTATTTTGACTATTTTTTTAGGCATACCTCTTTGTATTCTTATTTAAATGGTGGTTCTGAGGTTTGTAATGTGTATCTTTAACTTTTGACAGTCTACTTAATGTAGTACTCTGTTGTTTAAAAAATTGTAATCTTGCAATCATAGAGATCCATTTATCCTCTTCCCCCATTTTTCTGCTGTAGTTATCATATGTATTATATCTACATAATGTATCCCCACCATACAGTGCTATAATTTTGACTTTGAGCATTCATTTATATTTTAGATATATGGAAAATAAATGTATTCTTTGATATTTACCCACATGTATACCATTTCTGGTGTTCTTCATTCCTTCCAGGAATTCTAGTTTCCACCTTATATCATTTCTGTACAGCTTGAAGAACCTTTTAAAAGCATTTCTTTTAAATACTAGCAACAAACCCTCTTACTTTTTTTTATAATATGAAAATGTTTTTATTTGGCCTTCCTTATTGAAGAGTATTTTTGCTGGGTATGGAAATCAGGGTTGACAGTTTTTCTTTCATCATTTTAAAGATGTTGTCCCAGTGTCTTATGGCCTCTGTTTTTCTCCAGTGAGAACAAAGTAGTCATTCAATCATTGTTTTTCTGTATGTTATGTGACTTTTATTCTCTGGCTGTTTTTAAGGTTCTCTTTATTTTGATTTTCATATGTTTGACTGCTGAAACTTGTTTTTTTGTTGACCTTTTTGAATTTGTTAATTTATGTTTTTCACCAAAGTTTGGAAATTTTTAGTCATTGTTTCTATAAATATTTTTACTTTTCTGTTCATTTTCTTCTTTTATTGGGGCTGCACTAACAGTTATGTTAGATCTTTGAACTTTGTCTTATAGCTCCCTGTTCATTTTTTCCCAATCTTTTTTTTCCTTTTTTCTTCAGATTATTTAAATTGATCTGTCTTTAATTTCACTGACTCTTCTTTTCCAATCTGCCTTTTAGTCCATCCTGTGAAAATTTCACTTTAAACACCAGAGCTTTCAGTTCTATATTTTGTATTTGGTTCTTTTTTAGTTTGTAGTTCTCTGCTGAGATTTCCAATCTTTTCACTTGTTATGACATTTTTAAATAGCTTCCTTGAACATAGTTATAATAGCTGATTTAAAATCTTTTTCTGCTAATTTCAGCATCAGGGTCATCTCATTGTTGGTTTCTATTGATTGTGGTTTTTGTTTCTTTTTTAAGATTTTATTGATGTGGACTTTTTTTTTTTTAACATCTTTATTGGAGTATAATTGCTTTACAATGGTGTGTTAGTTTCTGCTTTATAACAAAGTGAATCAGTTATACATATACATATGTTCCCATATCTCTTCCCTCTTGCATCTCCCTCCCTTCCACCCTCCCTATCCCACCCCTCTAGGTGGTCACAAAGCACCGAGCTGATCTCCCTGTACTATGTGCCCGCTTCCCACTAGCTATCTATTTTACATTTGGTAGTGTATATATGTCCATGCCACTCTCTCACTTTGTCACAGCTTACCCTTCCCCCTCCCCATATCCTCAAGTCCATTCTCTAGTAGGTCTGTGTCTTTATTCCCATCTTGCCCCTAGGTTCTTCATGACCTTTTTTTTTTTTTTCTTATATTCCATATATATGTGTTAGCATACTGTATTTATTTTTCTCTTTCTGACTTACTTCACTCTGTGTGACAGACTCTAGGTCCATCCATCTCACTACAAATAACTCAATTTCGTTTCTTTTTATGGCTGAGTAATATTCCATGGTATATATGTGGCACATCTTCTTTATCCATTCATCTGTTGATGGACACTTAGGTTGCTTCCATGTCCTGGCTATTTTAAATAGAGCTGCAGTGAACATTTTGGTACATGACTCTTTTTGAATTATGGTTTTCTCAGGGTATATGCCCCGTAGTGGGATTGCTGGGTCGTATGGTAGTTCTATTTTTAGTTTTTTAAGGAACCTCCATACTGTCTCCATAGTGGCTGTATCAATTTCCATTCCCACCAACAGTGCAAGAGTGTTCCCTTTTCTCCACACCCTCTCCAGCATTTATTGTTTCTAGATTTTTTGATGATGGCCATCCTGACTGGTGTGAGATGATATCTCAGTGTAGTTTTGATTTGCATTTCTCTAATGATTAATGATGTTGAGCATTCTTTCATGTGTTTGTTGGCAATCTGTATATCTTCTTTGGAGAAATGTCTAGGTCTTCTGCCCATTTTTGGATTGGGTTGTTTGTTTTTTTGATATTGAGCTGCATGAGCTGCTTGTAAATTTTGGAGATTAATCCTTTGTCAGTTGCTTCATTTGCAAATATTTTCTCCCATTCTGAGGGTTGCCTTTTGGTCTTGTTTATGGTTTCCTTTGCTGTGCAAAAGCTTTTAAGTTTCATTAGGTCCCATTTGTTTATTTTTGTTTTTATTTCCATTTCTCTAGGAGGTGGGTCAAAAAGGATCTTGCTGTGATGTATGTCATAGAGTGTTCTGCCTATGTTTTCCTCTAAGAGTTTGATAGTGTCTGGCCTTACATTTAGGTCTTTAATCCATTTTGAGTTTATTTTTGTGTTTGGTGTTAGGGAGTGTTCTAATTTCATTCTTTTACATGTAGCTGTCCAGTTTTCCCAGCACCACTTACTGAAGAGGCTGTCTTTTCTCCACTGTATATTCTTGCCTCCTTTATCAAAGATAAGGTGACCATATGTGCGTGGGTTTATCTCTGGGCTTTCTATCCTGTTCCATTGATCTATATTTCTGTTTTTGTGCTAGTACCATACTGTCTTGATTACTGCAGCTTATGTGGACCATTTTTTAAAGTCCTTTATTGAATTTGTTACAATATTGCTTCTGTTTTATGTTTTGGTTTTTTGGCAACGAGGCATGTGAGATCTTAGCTCCCCGACCAGGCAGGGATCGAACCGGCACTCCCTGCATTGGAAAGCAAAGTCTTAACCGCTGAACCGCCGGGGGGAAGTCCCGATTGTGTTTTATCTTGAGTATGGACCTCATTTTCTTTGTTAATTGTATGTTAAGTAATTTTGGATTGTATCCTTCACACTGTGAATAATGCCATGTGGAGATTCTGCATTTTGTTATGCTTTTCTGAATTTTACTGAAAAAAAATTAAGATGTTAGTTTACTTGGCTGAACTCAAACTGCAGAACTCTGTCTCTCATACAGTTGGCAGCAGTTGAAACCTCATGAACTTGAGTGGTTCATGATTCAGCCAGACATTTGCCCAGAGTGTATTTGGGGCTTCCTCTCTCTAGTGCTCTTCGCTTCTAGAATTGCTTCTCTCATGTTCAAACTGCTGTGATTGTTCCTAACATCTGGTTCATGATGTAGATTGGGACCTGTTCCTAAACTAAAAGTCATCAGAAACAGAGAATTTTACATAATGCCATTACTTTTTTACACCTGTCAACGTTCTTCCTTTATATGTCTGGCTTTGGTTGTTCTCCAGTGCCTTCAAATAGCTGTTTTTTTAAAATATTTTGTCTAGCATGTATAGTTCTGATCTTTGCTGTGTTAAGAATCATTCCACCATTATCAGACCCTGCCTCTATCCTAAATTATAAAACGAACAAAATAGTTTACTATACCATTAGTTCACTCAACAAATATCACAGAGTCCCTTATGTGTGCTTGACAAGTGTTGGAAATACAAATATTAAAGACATAGACCCCTCCTCTCAGGGACCTCACTTGTTTATAGAAGAAACAGAAATATAAACAAGTGTGATGAATATAGATTCTAGTTGGAAAGAAAGTAGCAAAGGAAGTGTGATTGATTCTCACTGGGCTAGGGAATATGGGCATGCTGGTGGGGGGATGTGGGAATTTAAGGAAGGAATGCATTCTGAAGGAATATTACATCTTGCTTGGAGTTTGAAGGATTAATAGGTGTTTTCAGGTAAATGGGGTGGGAGGATAGATGGACTGTGCTTTCAAGTGTCATTTTTAATATAAAGACAAAAGAGATGATGTGAAGCGTAGAGCCAAGTCTGGTTGGAAATTTAAAAATCATCCTTAAATTCTCTTGCCCTTCCTTCTTCTATTATGTCTGACTTTATGATTTCCCCAACTTAAATAATTGGGTGACTGCCCCACTCATTTGCTGATTTATAAAATTCCAATATGAATTGGCCAGTTTCCTCTGTGTTCTACAAATACTTCAGATTAGCACTTTAATGGCCCAGAAACTGGGAGGAGTGAGAGCTAGAACATAAGAAGTGCTGGTCCTGAAATTTGTCAGGTTTTCAAACAGCTGAGACAGCAGATGTACAATAGATTGAAACCCATAGATCACAGTGGTAAGCTTCTGGTAAGAATTAATTTTTGTTTGTGAATTGATCAATCAACAGTGTTAAGGTCTGTGATCAGCTAGTTTATTTTAATTCAGCTGTTTGTACCAGAGATCCCTCCTTGTTCTATTTGTACATAAATTTCAACAGATATTCATTAGAGGCCTGTTAGTACCTTTTACTTTTGCTAACAGTTACTGGTTCATCTTAATGGCTAGATTAACTGTCTACATTAGTAGTTGCTGGGCTCCTCAGAAAATTGTCCCTGAGAGCCAAGGAAATCTTAACCTTCCATTTGGGGAAGGTTAGACTCAATTTTGAAATCCAGGGTCCCTTAGTGGGGAGAAAAGGAGCTAGAATGAAATAAACAAATCAGCAAGTGTTAACTTTTTGACTTGGTTAAGAGGTATTTGAGAGAGGAATAGCATCCTTCAGTGGTTACCCATTGCACTTAAGGTAAAGCTAGAAATTCTTAGTATGACTTTAAGCCCCCCACACGATCTGATACCTGCATAACCACTCAGTCTCATCTCCTGCTACTCTTCCATTTATTATTCCTTCCTCTTCACCCTTGCTCTGTGAATGCCAGCCACACTGGTCATCTTTTATCATCTTTTATTAGAGGTTCTTCCTATCCTAGGACTTTGATAAGTCCCATTACCTCTGCCTGAAATTCTTTTTCTCATTTCTTTCACCTTCCCTTCATTACTTTCTCCTTTCCCAATGATCTCAGCTAAATTTTTAAGTTTTTCAGTTATTTCATAGCCTCTCCAAATAAAGTTTTAGGCACTAATAATCTGCTTCAGTGCTAGAATTTAAGGTCTACGGCACCAAGAGTTTTTATGTTCACTACTGTATTTTGAGCACCTAATATAGGCCCTTGCATATAGCAGACGCTCAGTAAACATATGAATGAATAACAATGAATAAATCCAGATATGAATTGATTATTCGGAATTCCGTTTAGCTAATTTTCAGTGAGAAGTAAATTTTTGCAAATTAGTGTGAAGAATTTATTCCTGCCTGTTCTTAATCAGAGTGAGGAGGTAAATCTCTAGAACTAAATAACCAAGATATATGGCAAGTGCTTTTAGAGATTTATTGTCATATTACTTGAGTATGATCCCTAGTTACAACATAATGAGTAGTGCCTAACAAGCCTTGTGCTTATTATGTAGATGGTGCCTGGTACATACCCTGAACTGAAGTAAGTAAGAAGTATGGTAATTTTTTCTATACTCTTCATTAGTTAGATTTTTAATTTTTTTTAGCTCAATTCCATCAACTCATATTCATAACTGTAGCTTCTGATAGGACTTCATTCTTAGGTTTTGGTTTTACAACACTAGGTAGGGGAAAGTGTTCCCACCCAGACATAGCATGTATTTCCATAAACATTCAGGTGAAGTTGATACAACTTCTTTACATAATACCTGCATAAACATTCCAATGTTCATATCCTATCATGCTATCCATTACATTTTTACATACTCTGAATCTAATTGTAGCCCAAGTAAGGACTTCATCCATGCGTTTTGGTAACCACAATTCATGAGACTTATATAAAAGGTTTATGGAAACTTTTCTATCACTTATCAGTTTACCCACTCTTGTGTAAAAGGCTTTGGTTCTCATTCAGGGATTGAGCCAAGGGACCCTGGCCTTTTGTCAGTCTTTATTTTGATTATTCTGCATAACCAGTGTCCCAAGGTGTTGCACATCAGGTTTCTCATTGTAATCTCTGCCTTCCGACTTTAAATTTTTTTCCAAACTGGAGTAAATGGGGTGGATTTGTTTGGGGCCCTTTGATGTTGGGGGACCAGCAGGGGTCTTTATCTCACCCAGCCTTTGGTAATGCTGTATTAAAACCTCATTTTTAACCTCATCAGTGTTTGTTTTATTTATCCTATTTCTTAACAACCTCCAAAAGATTTCCACCCTACTGAGATGTCCTGTGGCTCTTCCTTTTTTTGTTTCTTCTTTGTTTCACCCCTATCAATATTTGCTTTATTCACCTTCTTTCTTTTTTTTTTTTAATTAATTTATTTATTTTTGGCTGTGTTGGGTCTTCGTTTCTGTACGAGGGCTTTCTCTAGTTGCGGCGAGCGGGGGCCACTCTGCATCGCGGTGCGCGGGCCTCTCACTATCGCGGCCTCTCTTGTTGCAGAGCACAGGCTCCAGATGCGCAGGCTCAGTAGTTGTGGCTCATGGGCCTAGTTGCTCCACGGCATGTGGGATCTTCCCAGATCAGGGCTCGAACCCATGTCCCCTGCATTGGCAGGCAGATTCTCAACCACTGCGCCACCAGGGAAGCCCTGAGTCAGCAAGTTTGATAAAGTTTCTGGAACTGTGTTTTGGTTCATCAACAGTATGGTTATATATGGGATGCCCATGTGAAAGGGGCCCCTTAACCACTGCATTTACCATGACCTAGGTAATGGGCATATTCAGTGGGTGAATATCCCTGCCATCATAAAGCCAGTCCAGCATGGCTTGCCTGCAAAGCACATCAGCTGCTTCATCTGGGGTATTCCACTTAATATATATGGGTGGTGATGGACAGTCCCCCTTCTCAGGGTAAACAGCCCTTACAGTGGCTTTTTAAAATCCAGTCTGCCATACTGGCTGTTTTCTCAGGAATAAGCTTTTATGTGTCTGGATCACATAGTGATCCCACATAGTGATCCATAGTGAGCTGTGGGTCCTGTATCAACCAGACATGCTCTTCCGCTCTTCATCATTCACAACCAGAGATACTCCTCTTAAATTAGTCACTCTCACAAGCCATTTTAGTAAAGGTTATTCAGGAACCTGATGATACTGATCCACAAAATGAAACAACTCCTTCACACTATACTGCCTAGTTTCAGTACTTTCTTCTTGGTGACCAGAGGTCTTAGGGGTACTTTCTGTTGTCCTGCATGCTTTTTCCCTTTGGGAGCAGATTTGAGGGCTGTGCCCAGAAGGAAAAATCTGAACTTGGTCTCTCAGGGTCCAACTCAGCACTCTTTATTTTAGTTGTTATAGATAACAATATCCAAGAGATTATATATTTCATCTTTTTCTTATTAGTTTGCATTTCCTTATGCATCCAGTGAACCAGCTCCCAGGGAGTTGGATCCATCTCTGAATTCCTTTGCTAACTTTTACCTTTAGTAACTGATTGTAGCACAGCTTTGCTCCATACCATGGTTGACCATGTGGCCACCAAGGAATCAAAGGTTCTTCATCAAAGTCTCTTTCATCTTTTCTCTTCCCAAACCATGTCTCGCTGAGCCAGGGCCATTCTAGCAGATCCCACTTCTCTGTCACGAACTATCATTCTGACACCAATTCAGATTCTGATACCAATTCTGTTGTAGGTTTTTTCCCCATACCACCAAGCAATTAACTCAGTTCTGACACTGTTTACTCAGAGATAGTATCAGGCCCCCCAGGTTAAGGGCTCAGTTTTACAAGACTGCCTTCCTTCCCCCCCACATGCTACTCTTAAGTCCAGGCTGTCACTTGTGCTTCTCATCAACTGGCTATAGATTGGAGGTTTTAACAACGTCTTCCCTGGGTTTGATTAATTTGCTAGAGAAGCTCACTCAGAAGTCAGAGAAACATTTTACTTACTAGATTACTGGTTTATTAGAGAAGGATATAACTCAGGAACTCCTGGATTGAAGAGATGCATAGGGCAAAGTTTTGGAGAAAGTGGTGTGCAGTTTCCATGCTGTTTGCACTACACCCCCTGAATTTCCAGGTGTTTATCAACTGGAAGTTCTCCAAACCCATCCTTTTGGTTATTATGGAACCTTCATTACATAGGCATGATTGATGAAATCTTCAGCCATTGGTGATTGAACTTAACCTCCACACTTCTCTTCTCCCCTGAGGTGGGTGGGAGGGCTGGACTCAAAGTTCCAACCTTCTGATCTGTGGTTGGTTCCACTGGCAACCAGTCCCCACCCTTAGGTTACCTAGAGGCTTCCCCCAAATCACATTATTAACACAACAAAAGACACCTTTATTGCTCTCTTCATTTAGGAAATTTCAAGAGTTTTAGGAGCTGCATGCAGGGAATGACAACAAAGACCAAATATAGTTGACCCTTGAACAACGTGATTTGAGCTGCGTGGGTCCACTTAAGACGTGGATTTTTTTCAATAGGAAAGACTATAGTAGTACACTATCTGTGGTTGGTTGAATCTGCGAATACAGAACCTTGGTTAGAGAGGAACCGCAGACACAAAGGAACCAGGGATACAGAGGACTGACTATAAGGTGTAAGCGGATTTTTGACTGCGTGGAGGGTTGGCTCCCATAATCCCTGTGTTGTTGAAGGGTCAAGTGTATAAATTTCTTATTATAAATCACAGTATCATCTTAGGTCAGCTCTCAAAAAGCAGAAACTACAATATGTTCAGGGAGAAAGAGACAGACACATTTAATAGTCAAAGACTTTAATACTTCTCTCTTCATCCAAGACAGATCATATTCATGAAAAATTAGCAAGTATGTAGACTACCTTAAAATATGATCAAGAGTGCATGTTATTTACATCAAACTCTTAGCCCTGACACTAGGGTACTATATTTCCTTTTTAAGTACACACAGAATGTTAACGAACATTGAACAGGTCGGAGGCAAACAGAAATACTCAGTGATTTACAAAGAATAGAGATAATGAAAAGAGCATTTTCTGATCACAATGCAATGTATTAAGACTGAACAACTCAATCCAAAAACAGCAAGAAAGGAGAAAAATGATTCATAGAAAACCTTGGATAAATAGTATCAAATGACAAAGCTAAAACAATTTAACAATGAGTTCGATGTACTTTATTCAAAAAAAAACAGTGCATGGGTTGAGGGAGTAAGTTCAGAGCCTCACAAGCAGTGGAGCTTTTTCCAGAGGGATTTTGGGCAAGAGGGATTTTTATAGAGCACTAGTAGCTGCAGTGTAGAAAGAAAGCATGATTCCTGGGGATGCATATCTGTCATTATTTAGAAAGACTAAGGAGCAAGGAAATAAGTAGAGAGCCCAGAGTTGGCTTGGCATTTGGAGTTCAACCGACTGGATATACTGCGTTTGTGGTCAAGGGGAGCATTTACAGGAATGCTGAAGTTTGGTTTGCTGATGTGGCACATTGGGCAGAAACTGCTCCATCTTGGGCCTACAAATTTATTTATTTTTATTATTTTTTTATCATCACAAAGATGATAGAAAAAAATTGATGTATTAGTGATCAAAATAAGTGGTAGTGGAGTATGTTTAATAGTAATAGTACGTGATTGAGGACTTCCCTGGTGGTCCAGTGGTTAAGACTCCACGCTTCTACTGCAGGGGGCACAGGCTCAATCCCTGGTCGGGGAACTAAGATCCCGTATGCTGTGCTGTGTGGCCCCCCCCCCCCCGCCAAAAAAAGAAAAAATTCAATAGTACATGACCAAGATTGTAATGTGGGGAAGAAAAGAAAATTCAGGTATATGCTTTTTATAAGAGATGTGTGGTTGATAAACAGATAGAAAATGAGCCAGGTGATTAGCAATCCTCTTCACCACCCCCCCAAAAACAAGTTAGACAGTTTTATTACACATACACGAATTTAGTTTCAAGATAAAAAGGATAAAGAGGGTCACTAAATGATTATGTTTCTGTTCACTTACGTGGAAAGAATGTAAGTGATTTTAATTCCACCAAGTTTGTGATTGTATGTTCCCATATGGTTCAGGAACGTGACACCTTGAAATTTTCATCCATGTACATTTTATTCCTTAAGTTGAATTTGGGTCTGATTTAGACTTAGTAGCTAAAGTAGCTAGTAGATAAAGTAGATAAAGTAGACTTTATCTTCTAGTTTAGATATTAAGGCTATTCAAGTCTTTTGTGAATTGCAGGATATTTGAAATATTTTGCTGTGATGTGAAAGCAAATAAAAGCACACACACACAAAAACAAACAACCATAACAAAACACTAGGCAACTGGACTTGGGTATGCCACTACCAAGCTTTGTTATTTCCTCTTGAATAGTGTCTTGTTCCATTAATGCCTTTTAAGACCCTGATGTCCCATTTGGGAAGCAATTCTTGTGTGTTCGGGATATCTCTATATGTTTGGCACTGTAGAAAATATCAGTGCACTTATTTGATTTACACAGTAGCTTATTTGTTTCAGCAAGTGTATCATTGAACAAAATGGTCATGGTATTTCCAGTGGGTACATGACATTAAAAAGGTGCTATCTGATTGAGGATCCAAAATAAAGAGAAATTAGAATAACCAGTGCTTGCTTAGAAATTGCTCATCTAAAAGAGTAATAGAACAAATGATGTGAATTGCAGTTAATATAATGCAATTATGCACATGATAGAATCAAAATAGAGCTACTGTCTTTATTTTAAAAAAGCTTAAGAGAATTAAAAATGATTTAATGTTTTATCATGACATATTATCTTTCCCCGTTTTTCATTATTTCATTTGTTATATATCCATCATGCATTCAGCTAATACTGATTACCATTTATGTGTCAGGCAATTGTTACAGGTAAAATGGTGAACTGTATTTTGGAAAGACAATTCTCCATGTTTTTTTTGGGGGGGGCGTATTTTGTATCAGTGTTTGTTCTTTTCAAGGAATTTTGAATCCTTGAATCTTTTCATTCTTTTCATGGATTTTTGTATAGTAAACAGCCTTGAAAGAGATATTTAGGATACAGGGCAGATTCGTTTCCTAACCATGATAATAAAGATGTCTCCCTCTAAGGCAGGGGTTGGTCAGGCTTGCTAGCAGCCCCAGTAAAAGACTGGAGTTTTCTGCATGTGCAGCAGCTGCCTGGGCTTGCCTCTGCCTCAGCCTTGGGGGACTTTGAGGGACAGAGGGAACCAGTACAGACTTGAAGCTCCTACAGCCTGCTGTGCTTGAGTCATAAAATTCGTTGTCTCTGACCCAGTAGCCTCCTGTCTTTTGTCAACATTTATGAAATGGGCAGGCTAATTTGTTAGCTTGCAAGTAGGGCAAAATCTCAGACCTTTCATAGTTCTTGACCCAGTAGATTCTGGGTTTTTGATCTTATAGGATTTGTTTTCTAGTGGAAGAGACAGACTGTGAAACAGTTAATTGCACTGTGATAATTGTTGTGATGGAGAGTTATAGTTAGTTTGGAAGCACCTAGCAGAAACACTTAACCCAGCTAACCTAGTTAAGGAGAGTCAAGGAAAGCTTTCTGAGGGAAGTGACATGATAAGAACTAGCGAATAAGTTAGCCAGGCAAAAGACAGGGATGGGAAAGAATTTATACTTCTTAAAGTGTTTGTGCATGATTGCTTTATGCTTTTCTTTGTTTTGTGTTTATGAATTATTTTGCTATTCACATTTTAAACTCCTGGAATACAGGTACAATTTCATATCTCCCACAGGTTTCATTCTGTTCTGTTCCCTCATGTTTAAGGTATATTTCTTCATTTCTTGTAAGCTGCATCTAGTTGAGTGTTTTATTCTTAAAAATATATCCAGTTTGACAATCCTTGTCTTTAAATTGGAGTGTTTAATCTCTTTACATGTAATGTAAATACTGATGTATTTGGCTTTAAACGTATCATATTACTGTTAGCTTTCTATTTGTCTTGCCTGCTTAGCATGTTTTCCTCATGTTTCTTGACTTTTTCTGGATTTAAATATTTTTTATTATTTTTCATCCCCTCTATTAACTTTCAGAAGTATGTTATTTTGCTGTTCTTTCAGTGGTTACTCTAGACATTATAACATACATCTTTGATTTATTAAAGGGTGAAATGAAATCCATTCTTTTTCTCTCTCTCCCAATTCAGTGCTGTTGTTTTCATTTATCTTAATATTTTATGTCTTTCTTGACATTGTTGTTACTGATATACACAGTAAATATTTATTTAGATTGACCCATATTTTTACCCTTTTCCTAACTTTTTTTCTTCCGGCCCCTGTGTGTGTGAAAATGTTTTATTTTCCCTTCATTTGTGAAGGATATATTTCTGGATATAGATAAAAGTTGGTAGTTTTTTTCTTTCATCACTTCAAAGATAAAAAGGACTTCTTTTGTTATCATTTGACTTCTGTAATTTCAGTTTTAAAACAATACGTTGCTGCCTTTTTGAAGGTAATGTGCTTTATTCTCCTGATTACTTTTTAAGATATTTCTTTGTCTGTGTATTTTTAGCACCTTTTCTCTGATGTGCACAGGTATGATTTTCTTAGGATTAGTGAACTGAATGATAGAAGTTATTCTTAAACCTATGGCTTAATTTATTTAAATAGCTTTGAAAATTTCTTTACTTTTGTGTGTTCAGATAGTGCCACCTGTCCTCTGGATGTCTAATTATCCGTATGATGGGTCTAGTCATTGTATTTCATATCCTTTTTTCTTCCTCTATTTTAATCCTTTTTTTTACTTTGTGCATATGTCTGCATTTTTTTGGATGCATGTTCCAGTTCACTAATTCTTTCTTCAGCTGTTTGTTATCTGCTATCAGACTCATCACTGAGTTATTAAAGTCAGTTATTTTATTTTTCAGTTCTAGAAAGTACATTTTATGCTCTTATAGTTTCCTATTAGCTGCTGAAATCCTAAATCTTGTTGTTTAATTCCTTGAACACATTAGTTACAACTAGTTTAAATTCCGAGTCTCATAACTCCATTATCTAGTCATCTATGTATTTGCTTCATTATCTAGTTATGTATATGTCTGTTATAATATTTTCTTTGGCTTTCATTCCCATCTTATATTTTAATATGACTGGCTACTTTTGTGTGAGGCCTGAGTAAAGTACATAAAAAGTTGTGGAGCTAATTTGAGGCTTTGTATGCTGTTATCTTCCTCCAGGGATTACTTTTGGTTTAGGCTAGCACCCATGCTTGAGACCCTAGCAGTCTTCGATTGTCATAATCCAATCAGGAATTGAGATGATGTGAATTTGTACTTAATCTCTGCAAGGGCTTTTCTATTTCTTTCTTTTTTAAATTGATATAAAATCCACATTACACAATTCACCATAACCATTTTAAAGGATACAATTCAATGGCTTTTAGTATATTTACAATGTTGTACAACTGTTACCACTGTCTAATCCCAGAATATTTCCATCACCCCAAAAAGAAACTCTGTACCTCCCAATCCCCTATCTCTCCATCCCAGCAACCACTAATCTACTATTGTTCTTATGGATTTGCCTATTCTAAATGTAAACATACAATATGTGGTCTTTTGTGACTGCCTTCTTTTACTTAGCATGTTTGGACTTTTTTTTTTTTTTCCACCTTACTCCTGGGAAGTAGCTTTTCATGGTAGCAAGCAAGGGGTCCTTGTTTGTAAAGGTTCTTCTCTTGTAAGTCTCTGAACCATAGTTTTTGTCTCACTATTTCCAGGTGTATGTGAAAATTTATGTTCAGGTTCTCAGCCTTTCAGTTGTTGCTTTTGCAGTGACCATTTGCCTTGAGGGGAAAAATAACTCTAATACTGGGATTTTTTACTTCTCTGAGCTTTCTTCCTCTCTGGATCTGTCTTGGCAATTCCTCATTGTCTTGGGAGCTCCTGATGTCTTCAAATATTGTTTTTATATTTTGTCCATTTTTTTTCTAATTCCTAATGGGAGCACAGTGGGGTTGGGCTCTGTAATTTTTGCTGAACAGCTGAGTTCATTTATTCAGCCAGTATTTATTGAATGGCACATAGGTGCCAGGTGCTAGGGTATAGCAGTGTACAAAGCACAGAAAAGTCTCTGCTCTCATGGTGGTGACATTCTAGGGGTGGTATGAAATGAGCATACACTAAAATACATAATATGTTAGAAGTCTAACTTTCTGTGGAGAAAATAATGTGGGAAATAAGGATAGAGGGAGTTCTGGGGTGTTAACTGTTTTAAGTAAAATAGTTTCTGGAAGCTGTCTTTGATAAGGTGACCTCTGAAGAGAGACCTGAAGGGAAAGAGCCACGTGGATATCGGGGGAAGACCACGGCCGGCAGAGGGAACAGCAAGTAGTCACAAATGCGTGGAGGGTGTCAAAACAATAGTATGGCTGGAACAGAAATGAGGTTGGTAGATTAGATCTGAGAGGTAGAGGATGGGGCAGATTATGTAGAGTGCTATATGAGTTTGGACTGTATTGGAGCTGAGTTGGGAAGCCATTGGATTGTTTTGAGCAGAGAGACATGATCTGCTTAGCACTCACGTTGATCCCGTTAAAACCTGTGTTGAGAATAAATCCTGGGTTGTGAGGGTAGACACAGAGAAACCATTGAGGAGGTTCTTTCAGTGACCCTGATGAGAGAGGGAGAGAGAGAGAGAGGGAGAAATACTGTTTCAGATCATGGCGGTAGCAGTTAAGTAGCAAGAATTGATCAGATTCTAGATATATTTTGAAGGAACAGCTAACTGGATTTGCTCGACATTTGGATTTGGGCATGCGAGAAAGAGAGGAGTCAAGGATGACTGAAACTTTTGGCCTGACTAACTGGAAGAGTGGAGAGTTGCCATTGACTGAGACTGGGAAGTTTGCTAATGGATCGAATAGCAGGGTGCGATGGGAAGAAGATCAGGAGTTTGTTGTTGGCCCTGTTAAATTTTAGATGTTTATTACCCATAGGAGAGGAGATAACAAGAAATCAATTGGATATATGAGGCTGCAAATGGTCTTAGCTGAAGATATACATTTGTGAGTCAGCAGTATCTAGTTAGTATTAAAAGCCATGAGATTGAATGTCCACTTAGTATGGACAAAGAAGAGACACAAATACTGGGATTGGGGCAATTCAAATTTTTTAAGTCCTGGGGATGAGGGGGCTTCAGTAAACAAGGGTAGAGAAATAGGCTAATGGCTGAAGAGTGAGGTAAAGTCAATGATTTTTTTTTTTTTTTTAAAGAAAAAAACACTTTTAGTGCATTTGCATGCTGATGGGAATAACCCAGTAGAAGGTATGCTATGGTGATGCAGGGGCATAGGTGGTTGGGAACAATTCACAGAAAATAAGTGAAATTCAAAGAGCTTATATACCCTTTTCAACAAAGGAAAGAGGGCTTGGACTCCAAGGGACGATACTTTGTGAGGAAATGACTAGGAAATATGTGGGAGAACAAATGGAAGATAAGGGTTATTTTAGTAAAGTTTGGTGTGTGCAGACTCATCTTGGGGCCAGCTCTCCATCTTCAGTGACAAGAGTTGCTCTTCTCACCCTAGCACCAGAGTGGTGGGATATTTATACCACTTTCACAATGGTAAATTTATGCCCTGCTTTCAGGTAGATAATGGGAAAGCAGAGGACTCTTCCTATATCTGTTGATTCTTAATTGTCTTCAGTTTTAAATAACCCTTATGCCAAAGTGGCATATTTTGGGGTGGCATATACTGATCCCCTTCAGTATGAATAAATGATTGACTACCATACACTGAAACTACATGAATTATTGCTCTTTTTGCTGTGATTTAATTTTCAGACAGTAAAAACAACTGTTTGAATTCTATGTAAACAAATGTATTACATTAGTTGATGTAAATATGACATAAAAATGCAAACTTTATTTCAAGTAAAAATTGTTTTGATATTGACTTCTGTATATAGTTTAAGCTGTAGGTCAAGGAAAACTGAAGTAATTACCTACCCATAGTTGGGAATTCCTACGTGAACTAGATACTGCTCTTAATATTCCTTAGGATTTCTAAGAAATATTTATGGAAGCTGAGTTTAGGTATATATCTTCATTTTAAGGATTATACATTTTAGGCTACATGATGTTTTACTTAGGCTTAATCCTTCACAATTATGGTATTGTATTTATAAGGGAAATTACTAATTTTTATGCCTGTGTATGAAATGTGTGTTTGTGTTTTCTAAAAAGCAAAACCAGTACTTTCTTTGTGATAATTTACTATCTCTAAAAGTTTTGGGTAATTTTGTTTTTTAAATAATATTGCAATTATATTTTTAAATAATATTAATCACTTGTCATTTAGATCTGTTGATCAGCACATGGTACTAATGAAGTTAAAGTCATGAGTGTTGTTCCCATGTAAACGAGTAAGTTTTCCTCATTTTTTTCTGGGTGCCAGTCTCATCCTGGAAAAATAATGAAATTAACATTAATTGGGTACCTAGTCTAAGCTGGTCACTGTTGGGTACTTAAATGGAATAGCTTCTTTAATCATCTAATGTCCCTGTGAGATAGGTGGTGTTATACTGAGAAGTTACTTGCGAAACCATGAATTTAGTAAGTGGCAGAGTCAGGATTTGTTCCCAAGTTGGCCCAACTCCAGGGATTTGTATCATGATCAATTGTGGGTCAGTAAAAACCACTTTTTACCTAGCATTTAAAAATAAAACAGCGATTGGGCTTCCCTGGTGGCGCAGTGGTTGAGAATCTGCCTGCCAATGCAGGGGACACGGGTTCGAGCCCTGGTCTGGGAAGATCCCACATGCCGCGGAGCAACAAAGCCCGTGAGCCACAACTACTGAGCCTGCGCGTCTGGAACCTTGCTCGGCAACAAGAGAGGCTGCGATAGTGGGAGGCCCGCACATCGCGATGAAGAGTGGCCCCCGCCTGCCGCAACTGGAGAAAGCCCTCGCACAGAAACGAAGACCCAACACAGCCAAAATAAATAAATAAATAATAATAAATTAAAAAAAAAAAAGAAAATGTACATTTAAAAAAAAATAAATAAATAGAACAGCGATTATTTAGCCTCGTGTTAGTGAATTGTTCCTTGTCTTCTTCGTTAAGTGTCATCCTTAATCAGTATCTCCTTGGACTCTATCACTTCCTTTAATTAGCTTTTATTTTATATTCTAATTAGGAATTTGATAAATTTCCATGTTATGGGAAGAAGAGAAATTGTATAAAGAAGGGACTGCTTAGGATATTATGGAGTGGAACTAGAGGTACAAAGTTGAATGGCATTAGGTTTGCTCCTGATTCTGTACCTAAGGGATAGATTATTTTCATGGAAGAATTGGCAGGAATTCTTTGATCAAACAGGCCAAAGGACTATAAAGTTGAAAACTCTAAAAATGTAAATATTATTTTAAACCTCATTTTAAATATGCAAATCTCACAAAACTATATTAAATACTTGTTTAATAGATATATAATAGTTTCAAATATTACAGTGCGTCCTGTATAGGTGCTGCTCATGGATTGGTCAGTAAGACAAATGTGGGTCCTATTTTCAGGGAGCTTATAGTCTAGTGTTTATATATAACTCCTGATACTAAAAGTTATTATAGTTCCCCCCCACTTATTTTTTCCTCTGATTATAAAAATAAATGATTCTCATTTTGGAAAATCTATAGAATCAGAAAATATGTAAAGATAAAAAGAAAAGGTTTTATAAGCCCACAACTCAGAGATACACTTTCAGAAACATTTTAATTTAGTTCCTTTTTTCTCTATGTAAATTTATTAGCACAGATGGAACATATGTCTCATGAGAAAAAAAGTTTACTTATTTGCTATATCTCATTTTTAATTTTCAGAGTCTTTTCTCTTTTTGTCTGAGGATTGTGTATATTATTCTTTTTTCTTCTGTGAATCACATTATGAATTTATTTACCAAATCTATAATTTTTTGTTTTCTAACCCATGAAATTCTGCTTTAACATAATTTTTTTCCTCATAATTTACTCAGACTTGCTTTTTAAAAAACTTTCCCAACCTCTTGAGTTAAATGTTTGATTCATTTATTTTTTGTTTTTGTTGCTTCCTAATGAAAGCCTTTTAAAGGAGGAATTTCTTCTCATTAGGATATAAACAGTCCTTTGGGAAGTCACATTCCTGTCCTGGTTTGTACTGCCAAAAACCTTTTTATCTCATGCAGCTTCTGTGAATTGTAGGAATCAAAGGTTAATGTTCTATTGTTCTAGTCCAATATTTTTTTATTTCTCTCGAACAGAAGTTTTGTATCAGTGAATCATCTCTTTAGCTTTTACCTCATCAGGTAGTCTTTGCAATTTATTCAGTGCCTTCCCTGCAGTCTTTTGAAAATGATTTTACCCCCTTTGAGTCTTTAGATTCTAAATTCTGTCCTTGCTATATGATAGACACCACAGCTGTTGCATACATCACAGTTGTCTTCTCAATAGAGGTTGTAATACCTGTATCCTAGAACCAGAAGATTTTAGAGATTGTATAATTTTGGCCTAGGTGGAAACTGAGGCTCAGAGGAGAAATACCCTGAGGTACCTAGAATACTAAATGTACTTCTGCCCATAGGTTTTAGCAGAGCTTTGATTTAAAAGCAGGGATCTAGGACTTCCCTGGTGACACAGTGGTTAAGAGTCCGCCTGCCAATTCAGGGGACAGGGGTTTGATCCCTGGTCCAGGAAGATCCCACATGCCTCGGAGCAACTAAGCCCATGCACCACAACTACTGAGCCCACGCTCTAGAGCCCGAGAGCCACAGCTGCTGAAGCCCACGTGCCTAGAGCCCATGCTCCGCAACAAGAGAAGCCACCACAACGAGAAGCCCACGCACCGCAACGAAGAGTGGCCCCCGCTTGCCGCAACTAGAGAAAGCCCACGCTCAGCAATGAAGACCCAGTGCAGCCAAAAAAAAAAAAAAAAAAAAGTAGGGATCTAGCTCTCTTCCATTTTACCAGTTCGGTCCTCATCAGTATTCCTGTGAGAAGGATTTCAAATAATAAATTCAGATAACTCAGGTAATTTAGATATTCAAATATTAAATAAATAAAAATTCATTCAGTAAAAAGGTGGTAGAGAAACTGTTTATTATGATCTAAGTGCTGTTGTAGAAGGATGAATTTGGCGGTGGTATTTAGTGGTAACTTGAGGTAGGAAGATACTGTGAGGAGGCAACAAAGCAATTTTGAAACTGCTTGGTGTGGGAGCTAGGAAAAATGAAAAAGGTCTGAGTCTGAGATATGAGTGAGAAAGAAATACTAGGGCTTGACATGAAAATAGCAGAAGAGTCACAGGTAATGTGACGGCATCAAGTGTTTATGACTGAGCCAAGAGAGTAATTAATTTTATTTTAGGGAGATAGTTTTTAGTTTTTTTTAGTTTTTGTTTTTTTGTTTTTAAATTCATGATGTGTTGCAGAATGGATGATAGTCTTTTTCCAAGAAGTTGAAGTTTTGAGGGGTGTGTTTCATGTTATATATATATGCATTCTGTTGTAGCTGAAAGTCAACTCTAGGTTTAGTTAAAACTTTTTCTTGCATTGTTTTAATTTCCCGTACATTATATAGATTCTATGCCGTTTCCATGGGAAGGAAATTGTGAAGGTGCTTTCCAGTTTTGGCAGTTATGAATTGAGCTGCTATAAACATCTGTGTGCAGATTTTTGTGGACAAAATCTGTGTGGACATACGTTTTTCGCTCCTTTGAGTATTATATACTAAGGAGCACAGTTGCTGGATTGTATGGTAAAAGTATGTATAATTTTGTAAGAAACCACCAAACTGTCTTCCAAAGTGGCTGCATTATTTTCATTCCCACCAGCAAACAATGAGAGTTTCTGTTGCTCCATATCCTCAGCAGCACTTGATGTTATCAGTGTTCTAGGTTTTGGTCATTCTAATAGGTGTGTAGTGGTATCTCATTCTTGCTTTAATTTGCATTTCTCCAGTGACGTAGGATGTGGAGCATCTTCTTATATGCTTCTTTGCCATGTGTATATCTTCTTCAGTAAGGTGTCTGTTAAGATCTTTAGTATTTGTTTCCTTTTCATGTTCAGTGTTTTCTCTAGAGTTTACAATATGCATTAACTTACTCTCTACCTTCAAATAATATACTACTTCAAGTATAGGTGAAGAATCTTTTAGAAGTATACTTATATTTCTCCTTTCTTGTCCTCTGTGATCTTGCTGTCATTGGTTTTACTTTCATATGTGTTATAAATCCCTTAATGCATTGTTATTTTTGCTTTAGATAGTTATCTTTTAAAGAATTTTCAAAATGAGATAAAACAGTCTTTTGCACTTAACAACAGTCTTGATTTTGGCACTCTTCAATTTTTTTGTGTCATTTCAAATTTCCAGTTGGTATCATTTTCCTTCTGCTGGAAGAACTTACTTTAACATTTCTTATGGTAAAAGTCTGTGGGCAGCAAATTCTCTCAGCTTTCATTTGTCTGCAGAAGTTTCTACTTTGTTTTTATTTATGAAATAGAGTTTTCATTGTTAGGCTAGGAGTTAGAATTTAAAAGCATATAGTGGTTTGGCAATTAACACATTTAGTTTTCCTTCAAATGTCAATTGGCTCCTAGTAGCCAGGTGGATTTGTCATATATGTTTGGTATAATCATATAAAGCAATTATAAAGATGGTTATACTTGCTTTTGATAAAGTGCAAGTTGTTTAAAATATATTTTAAAGAAGGCACTTATTGTATGACAGTTATTCCCTTTGTTTCCTCCTCCCTTCCCTAGAGTTTTTATGGATGGTATTTACAGCAGCATTTGTTATACTCTTGGGTATAGTTATTCCTATATCACAGAAAGATTGTCAATATAAATTACTTGTAGAGAGGACTTGTGTGAAAGAAATAGGAAAAAAAACAAGTAATTCTCTATTTTTCTTGCCTTGGTTTGTTGGCTTGGTTTAGGATCATTAACTTTTATTATGTTCATGTCCAAATTATAAAGTGTTCCTGTTATTTACTGAACACTTACCTAAAAGTCATTTATTACATATGCTAATGTTTAACATCAGATTTTGAAGGTTAGACGACTAGTGGCAGTACATATTTATGTCTTGTGGGTGATCTCTCTGGTAATGATACACTTCTTAATTCTTTATGATATTGACAAGACAAATTCTGATGCTGACACTAGCTTAGGGACCTTGGGCAGGTTACTTAACTTATGCTAACCTCAATTTCCTTGTTTGAGTTACTCATCTCCCAGAGTTATGAGAATTAAATGAGGCTATATGCATAAATTATGCAACATATAATTAATGTTCACAAAATGGTGGTTCTTAATCATGTTTTCACTTTTGTTTCTTTGTAAAATTACACACAGTTATAGCTTTATATTGAAGATCTGTTCTTTAGAAATTAATAATTCAAGAGCTTCATAATTAGATTGTATCTGCTTCTAAAAGTAATTTGATTGGCTAACAGTAGAAGACATCTGTGTACTAATAGAAAGCAAAACATAAGCTGGAAGACAGAATAGAGGAAGGAGATAAGACAAAAGCAGTTATCAAATTTTGAACACAAAATTAATTTTTTCTTTTGATGGGCCATTCTTTCTTGTTTCTTTGTGTGTCTTATAATTTTTTGTTGAAATTTGGACATTCTGAATATTGTAATGTGGAAACTCTGGAAATTCTGTTCTTTTCCCTACTCTTGAGTTTGTAGTTGCTATTGTGTGTTGTTATTGCTGTTTGCTTAGTAGCTTTTCTAAATTATATTCTGTATTCTGTATAAGATCTGTATTCTCTGCCACTTTTGGCCATTGAAGGCTTTGTTCTCGTAGTTTGATGGGCAGCTGATGTTTTGACAGAGTTACCTTAAATGCCTGGAGCCAAGGAAAGGAAAAAAAGGAAAAGAAAATGCTCTTCCCCATCTTTTGCTCTGTGCTGGAGACTTCCTCAGTGTTTGGTCAGGCTGTTTACATCTCTACTTTAGCTTTTACTTCCTACTTGTGTAGATCCTAAAGGTCAGCTACAAATGAAAGCTTAGGGACTTTGTAGGCCTTTTCTGAATGTGCGACCTGCCCTGGGCATACATGTGGCTTTCTGGATTACCCAGTATACATGAGAGCTTTTGAAAGACCTTATACCCACATTTATCTCCTTTCCCCACGTCTTCCTTCCCAGGCTTCCAGGTCTGTCTACTGCTTGCCCCAAGTGTTGGCTTGCCCCAGGTGCTGCAGCTAATACATGTGCCTTTAAATGCTTTCAGCAGAAGTGTTCTAGCTCTAGGGACGTTCTGAGTTGAGTGAAGCAAAGAAAATTCTTTGTGTCTATGCTTGAGGGAGCTGCCAGTCAGGTTCAGACCTACAACTACAATTCTTTGAGAATAAGGTCCCTAGTGCTTCCTTTGGAACTAGCAGCCCTCACCACCAGTGCAGGCTAGCGTCCTCATGACTGTTGCCAATCTGAGGGATTGAAGGTGGGACGTGCCCCACAAAACAGTCGCTTCTTCCTCACCAAGTCTTCCCTTGGTTGTTGTACATTTTTGACTTGATTCCAGAAATCTTCAGAAGTTTATTCTGCCAGTTTTTGCTAGATCATTAGTTTTTTAGGGAGGACATAGCTGCCCACTCTGGTGTTTTTTGGTGACATCACTTCCATTCTTTTTCAAAGGAAGATATTGTAATTGATTTCACTTGAAAATAGTTAGAAACTGGAAGTGGAAATATATTTAAGCCTGATTTTAACAACTAAAAATTGTGTGTAGTGTACTTAGTCCCTTACTTAGACAATAACATGTCTCCCAAATTTTACCTGTGAAACCTTACATATTTTTTAAGTGGTAATAGAAGAAAAAAATAACGCAACCAAGGGGTATAAACAGGAATGAGGAAACATTTTCTTTGGCTTTGTGGTCATCTCTGGAACTTTAAAAAAGTTATATGGCATTAAGAGCAATTCATTGCTAAAAGAGAAAAGTAGAGTATGGTAGAAAGTCTTTGGCTTACAACCTGATGATGGACCATGAATTTGTGAAGCCCTCCTGCCAGCCTACTTACCTCTCTTCTGTCCTCTCATCCTGCCATCTTCCCATTCTGTGTTAAATATTGAATAATTTGCATGGGTTTGTCAGTGTGCTAGTGACGTAGATATGGTTGATAGTTAGAAATGGTCCTTACCCTTACAAAGCTTACTGTAAAGTGGGGGATGGAAAGAAATCTGTAAACATCTAGGATATCCTGAAATGATTGCTGTGATGTGGATGGGTTGTAATGCGAGTTCAGAGAAAGGCAGTGTTTGTAGTTACTAGGAAGACTTTCTGGATTAAGTGGTATCTAAACTGATATTTGGAGGTTTAATGGAAGTTAAAATTAGGGGTTGGGAGAGAACCCTATTTCATGCATAGGGAGTAACATTATAAAGAGTTTTAGATGAAGTGAGAGATGGCATTGTGGAAATGTTTTTTATGACAGTAGCTAGGGAATGGAAAGTAGAGGAAGCTGAATGTGGGGTGTTGAACTGGGGCTTTATAAGCAATGTTATCTAGTTTAGAGTTTATCCACAGATTTGCAAAGATTTGCAAAGAAATCCAACTGGTTAATAATTATCCAGTTTGATTTAGTCTAATGTACACTGAATTATTCCATGTAATCCTAACTAATAATCTAAGATTTCAAAATAAAGATATTTAAAACTCTGTACTTAAAAAATAAAAGATACTTAAATTGCTAGTAATTATAAACCTTAGTACTTTCAGAAGATAATACATTTATATTCTAAATTTTTATCCAGTAATTTTTATGCTTTTATGTAAATAAAACTTAGTTCATTAAAAAGGCTCACCTATATTTATTTTATTCACTTATGACAGATTCTTGAGTAGGAAGGGCCCTTGTGGACCGCTTTTCTTGAATGCCAGTACCTTTTAGAATTTTAAGGAGAAGGCCTGGAGGAAAAGAAAACCCTTAACTGTGCAAATAGAGTGTCATATTGACACATTCAGATTTACAGGAAGTCTCAATTGATTTATAAATGTCATTTGTACTATGGTAATTTTAGGTTTTGTTTTGTTTTTTTTGGTTTAGCTTTCTAGCTTGTCATGTCACTTTCTTTGTTTTTTAAAATGTTTTCCTGTGAGTTTTCTTTTTTAGTGTTTATTGCTAATTTTCCTGTAATTGAGCCTTCAAAGTCTTAGACATTCTTACTGAAATAATTTATTTAAATAACTTTAAATAAATTGGTTGTTTTTCTTTATTGTGATTTACTACCTCTTGATGTTTCATTTCTTACCCACAGAAATCATTTTGTCTTTCCTCATTTTACCCATACACTGTTCTCAAAGCACTAATTTCTTCATAGAGCTACTATGACACGTCCCATCTCTATTTTTTAAGTTTACACTCTTGACTTCATAGCAAGTTGTTTCGGTACGTTTTCTAGTCTAGATTAGAATCCTGGATCTGCCACTTGCTCATGTGTGACTTTGGTTATGTTGCTTAACCTAATTTATCTTCAGTTTCCTTCTCTGAAGACAACTATGCCTTTTCCTCATAGGGTTGTTAGAGAATTGTTTAAATAATAAAGACTGACTGTTTCTACTTTTTCTTCTATGCTTTAGTTGATAAATATTGAACTGTTCATTACAAGTGAGGAATAAATATTTCCCTAATCTTGGAATGATAGTTCTGTAAGCAGTTAGCCTCCTTAACACTAATGTATTAAAAATTATAATAGGGGTTAGAAAGACCGTCCAAAAACATAGGTCCACTCTGTTATAACATTTGTAATAAATATTTTTACAGCTTCTGGCAGTGAAATCAGGGAGCCATAACTGTGCTCTTTTGTAATTAAATGATGTATAGAAAGGGGCATTGTTTTTTTAACTGTGAAAGATAGAGCCTTAGGCTTCACATAATAGCTTGATTGTTAGAATTACACATTATAATTGTTAATTCCTTTAAAAGCAGACTATTTTTTGTTACCACTGAGCCCCTTTCTGTTATTTACACATTTGATAATGGTTCTTGGGTAGACCAGATTTTACTTAAGCATTTACAACTCATTAAGGAGATTAGTCTAAAAAATTCTTCAATGTTCTCCCATTTTAGTGTATACTAATTCTTACAGAGATTTATTCTGAGTCTTATAGACTTAAACTTTGGTATCTACTTCTTTTAGTTCAGTCAGTAAGTTGTCAATTGTTTTTCAGACCTGTTTATTTCTCTGTGGTTCACTTCTGGAGAACCTCTTCTAAGTTACTAATCATGGGTTTACAAGTTTCATAGTAGTGACCCAAGTCAATTGGATATATAAATATGAAAAAGTAAGCAAGTCTTGGTGAGACCATGGCACAGTGAAAATGATGCTTGAGTTGGTTTTGCTAGATCTACAAGTTAATATCTAAGAGAGTACACGATCTACAATAATTTAGCTTTTCCTGGAAACATAAGGTTTACACTGGCTGTTTCATGGTACTTTATATGTATGTGATCAGATGACTACAATTTTTAGCTCAAAGTTGGGGTAAGAGAACTGGTAATAGCTAACGTTAACTCCTTAACTGAATGCTAACTATATGCCTGACTTTGTTACTAAGTGTTTATAACCCAATTACTTTATTTATTTAATCTTTACAACAACCTTATTAGATAGGAACTTTTATTCCCATATTGTAGATGAAGTGACAGGCTTAGAGAAGTAGCGTCATTAAAGTGAGTAGTGCAGCTAAAATCAGAATCCAGGAAGTCTGAATTCAGAGCCAATCTCTTAACCATTCTCATAGCTATTTTTGTTAATAAACCAGAAATAGTAGGAGGAGTTGAAGTCGTTTCACACATAGAAGTAAAACCAACCTTTAACCAGAGAGAATATCTAGGTCAGTAAAAGGTCGGAAGTTAGCATAAGGGCTAGTTTCTTATAAAGTTGAATTTTGGAGCTGTTACAGAGAAAATATATATACAGAGTATAATATTTTACAATTTGAGAATATTTTGTTTTTAAATTCTTAAATTCTAGAAGACTTTTAAAATATTCGCTTCTTTGTCATTAGTTGCTGTGAGAATTAAGTTATTTACTATATGTAAAGCACTTAGAATAATACTAAATGGCATGTGAGGTTAGGTGGTGGTATTATTACCATTATTTTCAAATTTATATTATACAACGTGCTCATCCATCCATATTAATGAACACCTTTCATTGATGGAAAATTAATTTGACTTCTTGAATCTAATCTCTAGCCCCTGTCTGAGCCTAATTTTATTTTCCTTCGCTTCCTCTTTCTCAACTACTCACTATTTATGTCTTTTATACTTTATGTAATTTATAAGCCAAATGCAACCTTTTTTGGACTAAAGTAGAACATACGTAAATACATATATAGATCTTTATTTCTAGAATTTAGCACTGTTAGTGCATGGACTTTTTCTTGTCCACAGATATATTTCGAGTTCTTAGAACAGTAAGTTCTAGTCTTTAATAAATAAAATATTTGTTGAATGAATGACTTCACATTTGTCACGCATTTTGTATATGGCTATTTTTTTCTGCCTAAATTTTCCATTCTCTAGATCAAAAAGATATCCAGTTTGTTAATATTCTTCCTTAAGAATGGTACTTATTACTGAATAAACTAATTCATGTGAGATTTGATCAATAGAGAATAGGAGTATCATTGTATCTTTTATTCCATGTGTATTTGTCTATTGCTGTAGTAAAGTAGCATTTGGGAGGAGCAGTACTACTTTTGACTCACTTGGCATAATGCCACAAGTCAAATATGCTGCCATTAAATCAGCTTTCTTTCCCAGTTCACATGTTTTTTTAAAAAAATACTACTAGATATTACATATTTCTCTTGTAAACATTTTTAACATTAATTCTGTTATTTCAACATTTACTGTAAGTTTGCTAATATAGTTTCATGTTTCTTCATATTCTATACATGGAGATTAGACCCACCTATTCTTTTTCAGTTCCATCTATTTTATTTGTCAGTCTAGTAGTATAAAAGAAAATGAATTTTCATGCCTTAAAATTTATCCTTAGTGATCTCTGCATCTTCTAGTATTTTTCACTTTTCAAAGCCAAAACCTTTTTAAGGGAATTTGTCCAGAATCCCACCTCTTAGTCATTTGCTCTATTTTACTCTGTTTTTCTAGATTTGAAATCACCTTTTCAAATTGAAAAAAAAAATTAGACTTCTCTTTGCTAGTTTTAATTCTTACAGCACCTTTCACTTATCTGTAGTGAAATTTTTATCAAAATTAGTTTCAGGCTAGAAGACTTGAAATTTTTTAGAGTAGCTAATACTTTCTTGCTAGCTAAATATTTGTTTTGTTGTTATGTGTAAGCTCTCACATTATCATTGGTGATTTTTTTTTTCTGTTTATTTTTAGCTGGTTGGTGGAGAATTTGACTTGGAGATGAACTTTATTATCCAGGATGCTGAGAGTATAACATGCATGACAGAGCTTTTGGAACACTGTGATGTCACATGTCAAGCAGAAATATGGAGCATGTTTACAGCCATCCTACGAAAAAGTGTTCGGAATTTACAGACTAGTACAGAAGTTGGGCTAATTGAGCAAGTATTGCTGAAAATGAGTGCTGTAGATGACATGATAGCAGGTATGGGATTATCTGACAGGAAAGTATAATTTAAATGTTTATAAAGATTCATGTGCTTCTCTTTATATTCTATAGGTTATATAGTTTTGTTGAAGCTACCTTGTTTTAAAATAGATAAGTAGAAATGTATGGGAAATTTGCCTTTTATGTTAAGGGGAAACCTGAAGAATGAAAGATGACTTCTGTATTAGACAAAAATAATTACTATTTTGGTTTTCCAGGTTTTAGAAAATCTCAGTAATGTGGAATAAGTGCTATGAAATCTATCAGAAAAATGAACAGTACCTTTCTATGTAGAACTTAATTAAACCTTTATATAATTAAAATATCACAATACATATTACATTTCTATAAAATTAGCACTTTATTAAAAGTTCTCTGAACTCCATGTTCTCCAGTCTGGCATATATGGTACTATGACAGGAGGTGCTAAAAGCCTTCGGACAAGCAGGCTGTAGTTTTTGGAAGTGTCGATTTTACTTTGATATTTTTTTGGAGGAACTTTTGTATTAAAATAAATGCAGATCTATTGCTAATTAGAACATACTATTTGCATGAAATTTCAAGATAAAAATAATAATTTGGTGTTTGTTATGTGTTATTTCAAATAATAATTTTGATATCTGTAATTCTTCACTGTCAATCCTTTACCCACCGGCAAGTCCATTCTCCTCTGTGGTTAGATGCACTTCAGTAGAAATGTTCTGAAAGATGGTCCCAGAGCAACAGTTACTTCCAGAAAATAAGGAGTTTGAAATGTTGATTCTCTTAAGCCATGAATCTTCTGTATAACTTTGTTCTGACATGAAAAGGTTTCATAATTCTAAAAGTGCTAGTATAATTCCTCACAATATCTGACCATATCTGATCCTTAAAAATAGTTCAACACCAGAAAATCCTCTATAATATTTTGATCTATGCATAATTAATTTTAATATCAGTAGAACAAAACATTAAACAAGAAAAAATGGAATGAAGAGTAAAGATCAGTGCTTTTTAAATTTAAGCAATATTTTGAAATTTTTGTTTTTCTTACAGAGTATATTAAAATCATTTCTGATTGCTTTCGAGGTGGCATCTATCTCTATTTAGAATGATTTAGTATTTTCTATATTGGTTACTAATGGTTAACTTCATGAAAAATGAGAATCAAAATTAACACATCTTTTTGATGAAAATATGGTACCATCTGCAAATTTTAGCATTAACAGGAATTTATCTGTATAAACTTATATGTACACATGTTGTATAGAACATCATGTGATCTTTGAATCCTCATATCTGGATTTAAGCCCTTAAAATTCTTTCTCTTTTCTTTCTTTTTTTTTTTGTAAATAAAGTACACTTTATAGAATGCACTTTAGAAAATGAGCCACAATTACAAACATACTAGCTTACTGTACATAATTCATGAGCACTGAGAAGTAAGCTGATAGTAAGTGTGATAGTACCGCAAAGCTTTTCACATTTTCTGTTATACAAAGCTTCTTAATTCCCTTATCCTTTATTCTCATTAATGATAATGTGGATAACACAAATTTTTCACTTTTTCTTATTTAAGTGATGAATAAGTGTTAGAAAAATACCTCTACCTTACTTTTCCGTAGAGAAATTAAAATTTAGATAACATACTAATGAAGCACCAGTAACCACCAAAACACCACTCAGTTTTCACTCTGAGTGTTTTGTAGCATGCTAAGTTCAAAGAGGTTCTTTTCATTTAATAATATGAAGATATCATATTAGAAGGTGGTTAAACATCTATAGTAAATTGATCAGAGAATTTCATAGTCTTAGTATTTTTTCTCCTTTAAAAATCTTGTACAGAAAATACCTTTTTTATAGACCTTTTAAAATTTTATAATAAAATTAAAAACTGAGGTGCTTGGCTATCTTATCTGTATAATAAATAAGAAATCTTAATAATTATGTAATTAAATACAAATTTAATAGATCACTTTTTGTCACATACATAGGAGATGAGATAAAGGTTTGGAAATAGAATTCTTTTAAAATAGTATTTGTAGGCATACCTTTAAGAAATCTTTTATGAAGGTTTTGCCATTGCAGCTAATTGCTTAAAAATGCTTTATATTAACTTAGGATTTTAAAGTGCTTGGTTTTTATCTAGAATTTTTTCTTAGAAACAGATATTTTGACTAATATGTAGTAACTATGAACATTTTTATTACTTGAATGATGAATGGTCTTTCATTAAAAGATATCTCTTTAAAATGGCATATCCACAGTCACAAGTTTATCGTAGAGATTGCTTACTTATAATGGTGTTAAGTAAGAATAAGTCAATTCTTTATTGATGAAAATAACCATATTAAATTTCTAATTTGAAATACATACATAATAAATATTTTTAAAGTCTCAAAGTTCAGCTAACTAATCTATGATATTGGATAATGTATAGTACATGTCAATAATTATTTGAACTTATCCTAACCTAACCTATTTTATTAATTGATGATAAATTGTTTATAATGTATATGTGTATTTATTGTAATAACTTGCATAGTATCTTTAATTCTTAGGATGTACTTTAGAAATTGAGAAAATGAAGTATAAGTATTTAGATGTTTAATTTCTTGCAAAAAATGATTGATAGAGGTACTATTACAATGTCTAGAGATGAGAAAGTAATCAGAGACAAGAGATTAAATGTATAATTTTTTCTTATTATCTGGTGAGCTGGTGTGTCTCTTATGTGAACATAAACACATTACCATAATGGATATCACCAGTCAGATGTTCAAATGGTACTTCTATTTAGAGACTAGTAAGTACGAGTGAGGGCTCTGGAGCCATACTGCCTAGGTTTGAATTTTGACTCTACCACTTAGTAGAGTGCGTTCTTGGGCAGTGTGATTAAGTTATCTATGCTTCACTTTCCTCATTTTTAGAAGAGGATAATAATAATACTTACCTCATAGGCTTGTTATGAGGATTTGTGAAGTTAATGCATGTAAACCACTTGGAATAATGCCAGGCAAGGAGTGAGTGCCCAAAATTGTTGTTAATGGGTCAAGGACTATTTCAAGAATGTATTTTATTAAGAGTAGATAATTCTAAAAGCAAATGTGGTCAACCATTGCTTTTTCATTTGAAAATAACAAATTTACAATGTTAAATCATTGTACCGTTGCATTTTTTTGCCTACTTTTCCCAGCATATAGCAGATTTGTGTGTGTGTGTGTGTGTGCGCATGTGTGTGTATTCTGGGAATTTATAAAATCCATTTTATGTAATTTTTCAAAGAGAACTTAATTGAAATGGTAATTCTGATGGGAAAAAAATCCTAAAATTCAAATATAATTTTTTGCTTATCTGATGAATTAAAAATTGTTAATTAGAACGGCTATTCATGAGGACATTTAGCTATAATACATATCCATATATATGTAGAAATGACAAGGTAACTTTTGCTCTTTCAAAAAGTATATTTACCTTGACAGATGGCAGCTCATGACTAGAGTTCAGAATAACTTTATTTTCCTTTGAAGATCTTCTAGTTGATATGTTGGGGGTTCTTGCCAGCTACAGCATCACTGTCAAGGAGTTGAAGCTTTTGTTCAGCATGCTTCGAGGAGAAAGTGGAATCTGGGTAAGCCGTGGTCAGAGGGAAAAGTATTCAGTATCAGTACATTAATACTTAATGTTCAACAGTTCGTCTCTAGAGAGCTATAAACTTGAATTTGTAATGGAAAGTGTTCCTCTTAAAGAGTTTATTAAATGATTTAAAATTAATTTTCTTTCAAGTTAGAAAACATTCTGGTGGTTAAGGTGGTATATTAGGTATTTTTGTTAAATTTGCACAGTGACATTTCTTTTTCTTGTTTCCTTAGCCAAGACATGCAGTAAAATTATTATCAGTTCTTAATCAGATGCCACAAAGACATGGTCCTGATACTTTTTTCAATTTCCCCGGTT
This sequence comes from Balaenoptera borealis, assembly GCF_965194805.1. Taxonomy (NCBI): domain Eukaryota; kingdom Metazoa; phylum Chordata; class Mammalia; order Artiodactyla; family Balaenopteridae; genus Balaenoptera; species Balaenoptera borealis. Next base: position 12,200,707 of record NC_138877.1, read on the forward strand.
GTAGTGCTGCGGTAAGTTTTAAATACATATGTTTGTTTTTATTTCTTTTAAGTCAACTCTGTGAAGGTATAATTTACATACAGTAAAATTCCCCAATTTAAAAAGTACAGTTTGTTGAGTTTTGAATAGTCCTGTAACCACCACGACAGTCATGATTTAGAACAATTCTATCACCCACCAAAATTCCCTTGTGTCTCTTTGAAGCCTGTTCCCTCTCCCTAGGCTGTCCCTTGCAACCTTTGATTTATTTTGTGTTTGTATAATTCTATCTTTTCTAGAGTTTCATATAAATAAAATCATATGGTATGTAGTCTTTTCCGCCAGGCTTCTTTTACTTACCATAATGCTTTTGAGATTATCCATGTTGTAGTTTATCAGTAATTCTATTCCTTTTTATTCTGAGTAGTATTACATTTTATGGATATACCGCAGTTTATCCATTCACTAGTTGATGGACTTTTGGGTTTTCAGTTTTTGGTTATTGCAAATAAAACTGCTAGGTCTTGAATAAAGGTCTTCTGCAGGTATGTATTTTTATCTCTTGAGTAAATACGAAAGAGTGAGATTGCTACTTTTTATGTTAAGTATGTATTTCACTTCATGATGAACATGCAGATTGCTTTTTCTGTAGTGGAAAATTTTGCATCTCCATCAGCAGTGTATGAAAATCCCAGTTGATCTGTACCCTGGGCATTGTGTCTTTTTAATTTGAAGCATGTAAATGGTTATGTAATGGCACCTCATTGTAGATTTAATTTTGTATTGCCCTTATGACTGATGTTGAACATTTTTCATGTGTTTATTAGCCATTCTTAAATCTTCTTTTGTGGTGTTTGTGTTCAAATCTTCTGTTCACTGAAAAAAATGTGATTATTTGTCTTGTTATCTTAAGAGTTCATTATATATTTGGGGTGTAAGTTAATTTGGAAATGTGTTTGTCAAACTTTTTCTCCCAGTCTGATGCTTGTCTTTTTATTTTCTTAACAATATTTCTTGAAGTACAAAAGATTTTCATTTTGATGGAGTTCAATTAAAATTTTCTTTCTTTTATGACATATGCTTTTGTAATCTAAGAAATTGGTATAAACCAAGGTCACAGGATTTTTTTCTCTTATGCATTCTACTCAAAGTTGTGTTGTTTTACCTCTTATGTTTAGGTCTGTGATCCCTTTTGTATAAATTTTTAAAATATGATGTGAGGGAAGGTTGGAGGTTAAGTTTTGTTTGTTTAACATACGACTATCATTTATTTCAAAGCCATTTGTTTAAGAGACAGTTCTTTTCACATTGGATTGTGTTGGCACCTTTCTTGAAAACTATCTGGCCGTGTTTGTGTGGATCTAGTTCTGAGTACTCCAATTCATGGGACACAATATATCTCTCCCTTTATTTCATTTTCTTTGATGTTTCAGTGTTTTGCAGTTTTCAGCATGCCAGTCTTAAACATCTTTTGTTAAATTCATACACAAATATTCCATATTGCTTTATGCTAGTATATAAAAATGCATATTTTTTGGTGTATTGACCTTATATCCTGAGACCTTGCTAAACTCACTTACTTGTCCTAGCAGTTTTTTTTAGTAGATGCCTTTTTATTTCATTTTGTACCTTATTGCACTGGCTAGGACCTTCAATTAGTAATCATAACAGTCTTGACTTATTCTCAGTCTTGGGGAAAGCATTAAGTATTTCACCATTAAGTATACTATTAGCGTTAGGTTTTAAGATATATCCTTTATCAGACTGAGGAAATTCCTTTCTATTCCTATTTACTGGGGGGTTTTTTTCATCATCAGTAAGTTAATATCAGTGTTGAATTTTATCAAATGCTTTTTCTGATTTTCTTGAAATGATCATATAGTTTTTCTTAATCTTTATTAATGTGATGAATTACAGTGACTGATATTTCAGTGTTAAATCACCTTTGCATTCCTGGGATAACAACTACTTGATCGCAGTGTAATAACCTTTTCATACAACACTGGATCTGATTTGCTAACATATTGCTAAGAAACTTTGCAGTTATTTCTATGAGTGATTTGACAATCTATTTTTCTTTTCCTGTGATATCTTTCTCCAGTTTTGATGTTAGGGTAATTCCTCATAAAATGAGTTGGGAAGTGTTTGCTTCTCCCTATTGAAGAGTTTGTGTAGAATTGATAATACTTATTCTTGAATGTATGCTAGAATTCACTATTGAAGCCACCTGGGTCTGGAGTTTTGTTTGTGGGAAGGTTTTAAACTTAATTTCTGTAGTAGACATAGGGAAATTTTCTATTTGTTTTGAGTAAGCATTGGTAGTGTGGGTCTTTCAAGTAATTGTCCAGTTAATCTAAGTTGTTGAATATATTGGCATAAAGTTGTTAATCATATCCCCTATTATCCTTTTAATGTCTATAGGATATGTAGTGATGCCTCCTCTTTCATTCTTGTTACTATATTTTTTCCAGTCAGTCTAGCTGGAAGTTTATCCATTTTGTTGTTCTTTTCAAAGAACTAGCTTTCTCAGTAAGCTTGATTTCATCATTTTAATATACACAGTAGTATTGTAGAGCATATGTGTAATTTTTGGCTAGAAGAACCGGTTTTGATTTCTGAATCCTCTAGTTCATTACTGTTAGAGGACTAGTCCTTAGTGTTTCTTAGCTTACTTTCATGTAAAATATTAGCATTTTATAATGGAATAGCGTTATTGTGAGCCTGTAATGAAGTAATATACTATTTAAGCACTATATAAGTTGTAAAACATAATGAAAATATTTATTGGTCTTTGGTTATTACAAGTACTTAAATGTCCTTTCAGTCTCCCATTTTATCAACCATTATCCTAATTTTATATTTTTTTCCTGACTATTTTGTTACTAATCTTTTAAGTTACAGTTTCCACCAATTGTGAAACAAAAATAGCAAAGTTAAAAAAAAACAAAACACTTTCAAGATGGAAGCAAATCATTTTACATATCAGTGTGTTAGTGTAGAGCATATATAATATGTATGTATATTGTGGTACTTAGCAGAGAAAACACTGTCACTGTCCCTAAGGGGATGAGGGTTCTTTTAGATGTAATAGTTCTACTTATACACATATGTATTTCTAATACATTTTACAGAGCTGTTGTTGACCTGACATCTGATAGATTTCAGTCTAAGGTATGGGGAAGAAGAGCAAAGTGTTTTGAATGAAACATAAGCAAGTTGCTGTTTTATATATAGAATTAACAAAGTTTAATTAAAACGGAATTAATAACTGTTTTAATAAATTGCCTGAATTGCCTCAGTAAGATGGCAGTTAATCCTGTTTTTAGCCATTTGGTCACCAATTACCTATTGGTATGCAATGCATTTTACACACACATACACATACACAGAGATAATTTTATTTATATGTTATTAGTAGTGTATGTTTGAATTGTTTTTACTCAGGGGATATTGGTAGACATACTATCTCTTCCGCCTTTCCTGGTTTTTCCTGCATCACTCGTTTCCATAAAGGGTAGTTTGGATCAAAAGTATATTCTTTGTAGAGGAGGAAACAGGGAAGGAACTAGTACTTTTATAACTATTATTTCATTTGAGTCATACAAGCTATATAAGATAAATGATATTATTGTTGTTACATCAGTTGAGAAAACTAAGTAAGCCTCTACAGTATAACATTGTTCAGAGTCTTAAAGTAGAGTCACAACCTGAGCCAAAATTTGCCTGACCTTAAATCCAGTGTTTCATTTAACAACGGATTGGCTAATTTTCAGACATGTTACTTCTGCTGTTGAACTGCTGAAAAATTCAGATAGGAGCTGATTTTAAAACCCTTACCATTACACTGTTTTTGATAATCTTGCTTCTGGATGAGCATGAACCAGTGGCATCTTAGTAACAAGAGGGTACATACTGTTTGGACCACTGCTCATAGCAGTGCCTTTGGATAATTAAAATCATGATACAACTTACTTTCCCTCCAAAATAACCATATATGCTAGGCCTTCTGAATTGTATTTTATATTGTGGAGATGCCTTTCTATGAGCCTGCTGCCTCCATATGAGCAATTTGGTAATACATAACAGAGAGTTAGTTGAATTCTACAGTGATGTGTGTAAAGCTGAATGACAAATGTAAGATGGCATTTTATGTGCTCTGTGACCTTTATGAATATACTATCTAGATTTGCTTTTTGTGATTATGATCTATTTCTTGAATTTGCTTAATTTAAGAAATAGTACACTTTTCTATTCACTGAAATAGTTAACTGAAAGCATCCTATCTGAACATCAAAATCATTTTTTTTTGCAAGTTGCAACAGATAAGAATATAAATTTTGGAGTCAGCTAGTCCAGGAGACAGTGAGGGATATAGATTTCAGAGTCCTATGGACTCATTGGACACAATGAGGGATACCCAATTGTGGATACCAAAATATTTTAGAAGGAAATACAGAGGAAACGTGAAGGCAGCTTAAATCCAAAATCACAGATAGTCCAAAGGTCATGCCATTATTGCCATGGGATTAGAAGGAAATATAAAGAGCCTAGAAAATGGGTGATCAGGCACAAATGGTTGGGGAGTAAATGGGCCTGAATTCCACATCAGGCAGTACTCTACAAAGTTAGCTTTTGTGCCTTAAGGGAGAGTGTATGCATCAGCTAAAGAGTTAAAAAAGGCTAGGGATACAATGTGCACTGTAAGAAGGAGCTGGTTGGTAGGTAAGTAGGAACAGGAAGTTGAGGCATACCCTCTAGAAATGGGAGAGTTCAGGTCCCTAAAACAGTTTATCTAGCTGTTACATATTGAAGACTATACTTCAGTAAAAAAAATAATAAATTTAAAATACATATGTAATAAAAAAATAATTTTAAGAGAATGTCCTTGAGTAGAGGTAACTATCTTGTTGAAGAGATTGGCCGTAATAAAGATCCTTATTTATCTATGGAATTTTTAGAAGTCCACAATGAAACTGAGAAAAATGCAGTCCTAGAGCCTCTCAGGTGTTTAATACCAGTTGTAGCAAGACCAAAGACTATTATTATTTCATTATCACTCAAGCTTATTAGCTTTATCTTTTGTGAGATTTTTTCTTTTTTCTGTTGTATTTTGGTTCACTAGTGTTTGCAGCTGAATGTGATTTAGGACTCTCTCAGTCCTACTGTGTTGGAAGAGTAGTTCTGGAAAACCTGAAGAACAGCTTGAGTCAAATTCTTTCCTGTATCTCTTAGTTTAATGCAGCGTATAAGTTCCAATGTAGGGCTCAGTAGACCGGATGATGAGACTGATGATATAGAAAGTGCTAGGGCCACTGGTTGGAAGTAAGAGATCTCTTGGGCATGTGGAGTAATGGGGGAAAAGAGAAGGAGTGGGCTGCACTCCTGTGTGCTTATTAACGCCACTATGATAGTGCTGTCATGCACTGCTGTGGCTGGTATGGAAGGGCACTTGGGTATGCTGGTTGTGGCCAGAGGTTGGAAACCATGAATCTGGCTCTGTTCCAATCGTGGAGCAGATTGCCTGTTCCACAGGCATTATGAGCAAATTAATATATTTGTTAAGCTATTATTATAATTCTGTAGAATCACTTTACTATTCAATGTCCTCAATAAATATTTCTCCTGCTTACCTTGGTACTCTGAAGCAGCTATAGTAAGTGAAGTCTGGTTTAGTGAAACTTATGGAGGTATTAACCAGCAGTAAACTTGGCAAGAATTGCATATTGCTAGCAAACAAAAAAACAAAGTAAAATATTTCCCTTTTTAAAAAGTCGAAAAAAGGCTGTATCGACAATTAAAGTGCCTGGACTAATTGCTTAAATATTAAAATCTGAAAGGACATTGTATAGGAAAATTTTTATTCATTGTTAGGGTTTGAGTCTTCATTTGAAATGGTATGTGTGTTTATGTGTTTTTGTGTGTGTGTTTTTGTTTTGTTTTTATTTTTGCAGCAGGCGCTTTGCCACTTTGAGATTTTTCATTGATCACATATTGATTATTTTCTATTTCTTAAGTCTCAATGCTGGGAGTATAAACTATATTTCTTACTCTTTGCGAACTCATTGGTAGACACAAAAGCAGCTTGTTAGAATAAGCTATTGTAGATTTAGGTACTAAGTGCTATGGGAAAACAATGAAAAGAGAAACTAGGCTGGGGTAAGTCCAGGAAAGCGTCACAGAAGGAGATATTAGCCTGGTATTGAGGGTAATTGGGATCTTGGTGGAGGAAGTGTTCTGCACAGAAGTAGCATCATGTACAAAAAAGGGAGCTGTAACAGAACAGGTGGAACAGCTGCTGTGTTTAGATATACTTTGGAAAGTGGGGTAAGGTACAAGAAGAGAATAAGATTGAAAGGGTTTGTTGGAGCCACAGTGTGTGTGAAGAGCCTTGTATAACCTGAAGAAATTTAAACTTTATTTTATATGCAGAGGATTTTTATATGGAAGCTATATGTTATATTTGAGTAAGGTCATTACCAGCAATAAGAAGGATCTGTTTGGAGGAACAGATCAGTTATAAAATCATAAAGGGGGACTTCCCTCGTGGCGCGGTGGTTAAGAATCTTCCAGCCAACGCAGGGGACATGGGTTCGAGCCCTGGTCCGGGAAGATCCCATATGCCGCGGAACAGCTAAGCCCGTGCGCCACAACTACTGAAGCCCGCGCACCTAGAGCCTGTGCTCTGCAACACGAGAAGTCACCGCAATGAGAAGCCCGCACACCACAACGAAGAGTAGCCCCCACTTGCCGCAGCTAGAGAAAGCCCGCACGCAGCAATAAAGACGCAACACAGCCAAAAATAAAATAAATAAAATAAGTAAAATAAATAAATATTAAAAAAATCATAAAGGGTACTTATCTTTTATGTGAAGGAATTTAGATATCTCATAGAAAGATAAGTAAATCCACTCAGATGTTTTTTGACTTCAAGTCAAGTAGTATACCACTTTCTCATTTTTTCCTTAGAATGTCTAGATTTTTTTAATTATTATTTCCCACTGAATGCTATATTATTCCTTTCCTACTTGTGAGTGGATTTGAATCGTTTTTGGTCATAAATTTCAATGGTTCAGTTTCTGAATGATAAATCTCTTGCTTTAGTATTAATATTATTTCTTATTACTTATATTTCTTCAGTATTTATTCCATTAACTTCTCTATTGCTTTTGGATTTGAAAATTCAGCTTTCTTTAATCAAGTGAAATATTACTGAAAACGTAACATAAACTATAGAAAACTGTAAATTCTGGAGCATATGTATAAGGGACTGTATATTGGTGAACCTGGAGGAGGACTTCTTGGAGTACAGTCTGAACCCTACTATGTAACTTAGATATGAAACTTGATTCATTGAATATTTGAAAATAATGCTTCTAGAGTCAACAAACAATATTAATAGATTATTTTAATATGATAATAGTTTCTATTTTTATATTTGTCCATGATTCTTTGATATTTATACCTTCATTGTTTTTTAATCTGTGGAAGCCATACTTGACCTTAGTTACTATTACATTTTCTTTAACTGATACTTTCGTATCTTTTTCCATTACCTTGTAGGCAATTGCATTGCCTCCTATTGCAAAGTGGCCTTATCAGAATGGCTTCACCCTAAACACTTGGTTTCGTATGGATCCATTAAATAACATTAATGTTGATAAGGATAAACCTTATCTTTATTGGTAAGTAATATATTTAATTTTAGTACTTTTGTCTTAAGCATTTCAATCTTGTAAATATGTAACAGTGTCAAGTGTCAAGGCAACATATTAAATAGAATAAGTAAATAAATAAATATATGTTAAAACTACAAAGATACAGTTATGTCAGTTTATTTTATTCATTTTTTGCTGTTGATTCTGGGCAAGCTGCCTCACTATTTTTTTCCTCAATTACATTTTAAAAGTCAAGGGTTACAGACCTCCTATCTCCAGTCTGCATAAATCAATTGTGTGTTCTCAGTGGAAAAAAACAAAACAAAACAACAACAACAAACTCCTACCAAATTTTATTCACTTTGCTTTTTGACTTACATGGGTCTGTGAGCGTAATTAAGTTATGCTTTAAAAATATTGATTTTGGTAACCATGTGAGAAGTTATAATTAGATAAGATTAATTATTTGGTAGATAACTAACAGAATGGGTTCATCAACCCAACAATGGGTTGACCTGTAAGGACTCAGAACTTGATAATTTTAGTTTACCAATAATGCCAAGTAATAAGAACATCAAAGTTTCGTTTATTATATTACTATGTACTAGGCATTATAAGTGCTTACATGTATTACCTCATTTAATACTTGCAGTGCTCTGAAATAAGATTGCCTGAGTTTAAGTTCTGCCTTTACCATTTACTGTTTATCCTGTGCTTTGGTGTCTTCAACTGTAAAATGAGGATAATAATGGTACCTATCACATAGGATTTAATGATAGCATAATATTTAAAGTGCTTTTTGTACAATGACTGTTCAGAAATGTGAGTGTAGAAAAATGTGAGCTATTAATAACTTGTAAACTCTATTACAAAAGATTATATATGGATAGTAATGAGAGAGGGTTTTAACAAGCATCTGAACTTCCAAACATAAATGGGGATGAACTTCAGAAAGGTCATTTTGGGGGCTTCTCTGGTGGCGCAGTGGTTAAGAATCCGCCTGCCAATGCAGGGGACATGGGCTCCATCTCTGGTCCGGGAAGATCCCATATGCTGCAGAGCAACTAAGCCCGTGTGCCACAACTACTGAGCCTGTGCTCTAGAGCCCACAAGCCACAACTGCTGAAGCCCAGGCGCCTAGAGCCCGTGCTCCGCAACAAGAGAAGCCACCGCAATGAGAAGCCCGCGCACCGCAAGGAAGAGTAGCTCCCGCTCCCCTCAGCTAGAGAAAGCCCGTGCGCAGCAACAAAGACCCAATGCAGCCAAAAAAAAAAGTCATCTCTAAATGCTCACTGTGCCATACAAGATATGATACCATTTACATAAGATCATATGTTGTGTACATTTAAAAAAAAAAAAAAGGTCATTTTGGGAGATCATATTTTTATTTCAATAATACTGTCATTTGTCAAAGCATTTACAGGTTTTCGTTTTTTCTTTTTATATTGTGATTGAATTCACAGCTGGAGGAGTGCTCCTCTAGAAGAAAATAACTATATTTCATAGTCACATCTTTTTTCTTTTTTTGACTGAAAAGGTATTCCTTTGCTTGATTACCTACGTTATTTATCAAAATTGGCTGTGACTTTTTTTTTTTTTTGGTAAAGTTGTAAGCAATTTTCAAAGATATAGTAGAATTAAAGAGCAAGTTGATTTTGAAAACATTAACTGTGTACATGATTTCTGTATTTGTTAATTCCAAGTGGTCATTGAAGGTATATGAAATCTACTTGGTAGGATTTTGTTGGCAATTAATTTGTTTTTATGTATTTGTGATATTTTAAATTGAAATATTAAAAGGTTCTATAGTCTTCTATTTTCCCAATTTAAATGCCTTCTTTTAGTTGTTCTAAACCTTTCATGTTTTAGTCTTTATTTGGTACATGTAATACTCCTTCTACTCTATGGGGATGTAAGTTTTATTTTTATAATTATGTTTTATATTATTTGTATAATACTAATCTTTAGATATATTGTTCTCTGTCACAGAGGATATTAAACTATTCTCAGTTTTCTTTGCAGTTTTCGTACTAGCAAAGGAGTTGGTTACTCTGCTCATTTCGTTGGCAATTGCCTGATAGTCACATCACTGAAGTCCAAAGGAAAAGGTTTTCAGCACTGTGTGAAATATGATTTTCAGCCACGCAAGGTAGGTGTAAGTAAATTATCTATTGAGAATGACACAATTCACCATTCCCACTCTCTTAAAACTCACCTATTATGACTTCTGTAATATTCACTTTTATTGGTTTTCTCGTGACTCCTACTGCTTTTCTCTTATCCTTGTCTGCATTTTCTTTCTACTTTTATATCTAACTTTTGACATAAAAAGATCAGGCTCCTGACCTCTTGCAGTGACTGTTTCTCTCACTCACTCTCTCATTCTCTCTCTTGCTGTGATCTGTTGTATGGCATTCTTTCAGTGAACATTCAATATGTATTTACTGAGTGCCAGACACTGTTGTAGGCACAGGAGATACGACAGTGAACAAAACAGACAGCATCCTTGCTTTTGTGGAGCTTATATTTTTTCGGGAATTTTTATTCAGTTTTATGATAGCTTTCCTCTCTTATTCTTATTTCCAGAGCTTTATTCTTATATTCTCATCTCCCTATGAGATATGGCCAAGTGAATGTCTTTCTGGCCCCTCAGCCTCAGAATGTGTAACATTGAATTTGCCATCCCAGTCCCATATCATTCATGTTCTTAAGTCCTCTGTTTTGATTAAGAGGCTACTGTCTTCATAGTAGTGGGGACTTGAGTCAGCTTCAGCCCCTCTTTGATCTTTATATCAGTCAGTTAAATTTCCAAGTCCTATACTTAGTATTGCTGAATTATAGCTTTCACCTTTATAAAATTCTTTACGTGTTGCTTAAATTCTTTATATTGCTCTCTTTTTATCTTGGATCCTCTGTCTCCTCCTCTTCCTCCTCCTGATTTATATTCCTGATCATATTATTTCACTGTTCAAACCAATCATTTACTTCTTACTAACTATAGAATAAATTAAAAATTTTAACCTAGTCTTTCATGATTTGGATTTTATTTTCAGCTTTTTACTTAAACCTTTTATTTTGGCAAAACTGAGCTGATATACATGCTTCACTTTTTTATCTTTTCCTTTTCAAATGTTCGGTCTCTGGCCTAAAATACATTTACTTGTCCCCTTACTCTCAGCTCTAGGTCTTAAATCCCACCCCATTGTGTTATGTTCCATTTCACATAAGATTTCTGTGGAATCTGTCCCTGATTTGTCTTGCTTTGCTCCCCAGATACAGTCTCTCTTTCAGCATATTATTTCAGTATTTCTTATGGCCGTTATTTCTTTTAAACCTTTATTATTCATTTATATGTGCATTATTTAGTAACTGTTGAGACTAAGCTATGTGTTAGATTCAATTTTGTATTTCCTCATATACCTAACACAGAGCATTGAACTTGGTAGACTGTCAATGATATATGTTAGATAAATAAGTAAAATATGACTTTAACAACCAAAAACCCTTTTGTTTCCTAAAGGAGTAAGTTACATTTATTTGGACAGCTAATTTATATTGAGCAGTTTATTTCCCCGTAGTATGAAATAAATGAGGTATTACTATTGATACAGTGAGAAAGAGGGCATGCCTTGTTGTGGTCAGTGCTTCTTTGTAGGTAAGTATCCCAAGAACCTTTTCCATGTGGCAGTAAGAAGAAAAGTAGTCATGGCAATAAAGACCAAGTAATTTAGGTTGTTGCTATATTATACACATTTAAAATCTAAAGCTTACTAGCCTTTTTTGTTGTTGTCCCAGCATAATAATGCATATTGCAAAGCTAAGTTAATTTTTGGAATTGTAGAGAATAGAGTAATATCCATGACCATTAAGAGAGATTTTATGCTTTTTGAAAAAGTGTTTTGCACAGGTTTAATGGAAAACACAGTTACTTTGAATGCCAGGAACTGCCACATTCTTAGATCTTCATTCTGATCCTAAAATTTTAGTATATATTATATATAATTTATTTATAATATATTGTTATATATAATTTGTGTATAATATGTAAATTTACTATATAATATACAGAAATTATGCAGTATCTTTTAAATTTTCTGCACATCTGTGAAAACAATATTAAAGTATTTAAAGTATTTAAAATATTAAAGTATTTCAACAATTAATTCAAAGATTAATTCAAAGATTATTCAAAGATTATTCCAAGGCAAACTTTTATATGAACTTTGTGACTTTAATTGTATATCTGAGGAATTATGTTACTCTAATTATAATTCTACCTTCTTCTCTCGCTTTCCTTCTTTATCCTTCTCCTCCATCTCTCTCTCCTCCCTCCTTTACCTCCTCCTCCTTCTCTTTTGCTCATCCTTTTCATCTCCCTTTTCTTTCCCCTTCTTCTCCTCTCCCTCCTCTCTCTTTTCTTATTCTTCTTCCTCCTTCTTCCTCTAACCTTATTTGGTTTAGGTAACAGAACCAGTTTTTAGACTAGAGATTCAAACTTCAGAGTAACTGGTTAGTGTATGTGTGTGTATGCTGTCCTCTATGGATTTATAGATGATGAACTCCCTTTCTAAGTCTAATGTTAAACCTCCAGGTTTGGTAATACAGAGAGACTTTTCTTAAGGGAGATTTAGCTGATCCTAGCAGCCCTAAATCTTGTTTCCTGAGATTGAAGGTTTCACTAAATTCAGCTTCTTCAGTAATGCTGGCTTCAAGGAGAGGGATGTTACTCTCCTGTTAATGTTTAGACCCATGAAATATACCTTTGCTTAATATCCGCTAGAATATGGATATTCAGAGACCAAGTTGAAACGTACTTTTAAAAGTCTGTTTAAAGGTAAAGAATAACAAGAGAAAATGCAGAGAAACGTGCAACTGTATCATTAGCTATATAGATATAATTCACTCATTGTCAGCTGGGATTTACTAGAGAGATTCTTTCTTTTGTTTACCAGACTCCATCTTCGTGTCACAGTAACCAAACATTTGAAAGTCCAGAGTCTAAAAAAACAAGGGACAGAAGTATAGTTCTCCATATATACACTAATATGTATAAGATGGATAACTAATAAGAACCTGCTGTATAAAAAAAAAAGAAGTATAGTTCTCCTTCCCACATGTTTAAGGCCTGGTCCCCCTTCCAGGTTCAAGGGTCTTTCTTGGATATAGAGCAGTGATTTTGTTCACCTTCTTCAGGGCATACTCTACCCCTTATCCACAGGAACGACCCTAACAGATTTGATGAGCCCATATAAGGTGGCAGGAATGCTTCATTTCTTTTTCTTTCTTTTTTGTTTGTTTTCTTGTTTGCTTATGATCCCATGTGTAGTGTGCCACACACTAAAGAAAATATTATTTTGGATGGGGTTTTCAAATATATCTTTTTATTTTTACATGAGTCTAATAAAAATCTTCCTCTTATGTAAGGGATAGTTTAATAATTATTTCTATTAAAGAACGTCAATTTAACAATAATTCATTAATATATACTTAGAAAATAGCTTAAAAGCAATGATTCTAAATAAATTTATACATTAGGATGGGAGTTATTTTTTTCTTGATACAAATCCCACTTTTTTCATATAAATCTCATTGCCTCTCCTCTAGAAATTCTGATTTATTAGATTTGGGATGCTACCCAAACAGAGTTTGCCAAATGTGCCAAATTATTTAGAATTTTAGTGGGAGCTTATTAGAAATACAGATTCGTGGAATTATCATTTTCATGTCAGGAATATGAGTTTTTAACAAATGCTCTAGGTGATTTTTCTCATCGGACAAATTTAAGAAACAGTGGTTTAAAGAGTATAAATAAGAAAACTTAGCATCAAGTTAAGGATCAAATAAAATTGCCATTAACTAATAAAAAGCAATTTAAACCATTTGTTCTCTCCCTCTCTCTCTCTTTACATTTTTCCCCTTTGAGAAATGCATTCCCAGTTGTAATAGGTCTCTCTCTATATATATATCTTGTTAGGAGCAGGACCAGGGAGTGATGTGGGTTTTGAAAGGCCTTCTGTAAAGATTTTTATAAACCTTGAAAATCATTAGTATTTGATTTTACTGTTTCATTATTCGAGATAACCCCATTTTTATTTTTTTCCCCTTTCTTTAGTTTTTTCAGGGGATACCCTAGCTAAGTTGTTATCCTTCCTAATAAGGGGTTTAGCTAGACTATCAAAAAGTGCTTTCCTAGTGGTACCACTTAACCAGATGTTTGACCTTGTGAAAATGAATGTAAACAATTAGCACATTACCTACTATGTAGTAAATTTACTCAATACATGTTAGCTACAATTGATATTTGTATAAATATCATATTACATTTTTCTGATGAATTCTTAATATACATCCTTTTTTCTTGTTCCTGTTGTTGTATTTCTTTTATAGATCTATTTTTGAGTTTCAAACTAAATGTAGACCTCAGCATACATGTATAGTATCAATATGCATATATAGTCTCCAAGTTTACTCCTGTTTCCTTTAGTCAAAAAATATCAAGTCAAAACTTGGGCTCTTTTGATTTAAAAAGTCACTTGTCTGTTATCTGTAGAGTATATCTTGATTTACTAAGGCAAGAGAATAGAAAGGTTAATTTTCCTATAAATAAGTACTGTTCGTTCTGAGATCAATTCATTCATTAAGTTGTGTATTCATTTATTCACCCATTTAATCTTTTATGTTAGTGTTATGACCAAAAGCAAACTCTGTTTATAACTCCAAACTTAATTATCTGGCTAATAACTGGATAACTATATTAGTTATCTTAAGTTGATGGTACCACTGCCCATTCAAGTGAAAAATTGGAAACCATCTTAGACTCCCCTTTTCTATATTAGCAGTTCCAGTCAGTTCTGTTAATTAGTTCCTGTCCCCGCTTTTTAAAATTACCAATGCCTTTGTCTTAGTGTAGGCTCCTATGGTTTTCTTACCTGGACTTTTGCTGTGGTTTTCATTTATCTTCATCCACACTTGCCTAACTGCCCCACTTCCTTAATGCTTCCAGTTATGTTCCTAAACTATGGAGATGATCATTTCACTTTCCTGCCCAAAATTCTTTAGTTATACCACATTATGCAAAAAGTAAAGGCTGATTACAAAAGGTGAACTATGGATCTCTTTACGATCTGGTCTTTGTCTATTTTGCCTGCCACACCTGAACACTGAGAAAAGTTTTGTCAAACCACTGTGCTCCATGTACCATATTAAGTTTCTTCTGCCTGGAATGTTTCTTTCCCCCTTGTTTACTTAACTGTTCTATTCATCCTTCAAGTTTAGTCTTAAGCTTTATTTTACTCTTTTAGTGAACTCTTCTCTGTTAGCCGTCCTTCTCTGTCTTTCCTTTCTGCCTACCCTCAGTTAGTCATTACTTCTTTTGCTCCCATATGTGTAATTTAGATATTATCCATTGTTTTATAGTTGTTTTCATGTTTGTTTCTCTAATGAAACCTCCTTTAGGCTGTATATGTTACATTTCTTCATGTGCCTATGATCTTGGGGACACTTGCCATGAAGTAGACCCACAGTAAATTCTTTGAATGAATGACTTTGAGGAGTAAATAATACCAATTTTATCAGAAGAAATCTCATAATGAAGAAATAGTAGATAAAAAATAAATAGAAATACAGTCCATGGTGTCTTATTTATGGGTGTCAGATATGTATTAGGAACAGTTTTTCATACTTTTCATATATTATTATCTTAAAATTGTCTTTGGGCAACAGAAAATCCCTTTCTATTAATAGACATTTATTTATGTCTATTGTATTTAGAAATTTAAAATTTCTAAAAATTTTATTCCAAAATATAAAGGTTGTATCTCCTGTTTTACCCAGATAGCATTCTGGTTGAAATTTTTTAAACTCAACGAGTGTTATAGAGGTAAATTTTAATTCTTATACATGTAAACTTCTATAAGATTTTTCTTAAATTTATTTTAAGCTCAGTTTCTTGATAATTTTATAATATTTAGAAACATGAGTCACTAAATGACCAACTTTGAAGATTTTCTAATTTTAATCAGGGCCAACATATATGTTGCTTTCAGGTCAGGTGAAAGCCTCAGTTTGCAATAAATTAAGGATGATCTAGAATAAAACAGCTTTAAAACAGACGTGTTTTAGGGGTTAAATGGTTTGACCTGACTTTTTTTTTTTATGTAATTGAGGAAAAGTGTTGCTTGTATTACTGTCTTCTGTGAGTTGTTCAGTGCACTATTTTTATTTTCTAAATCAAAATGAATAAAGTTGAATTTTGTTCAAAGTTTTTCAGATACTTTGAAATGATTAATATTTTAGTGGTTAAGAATTACTCTTATGGCTTTATATTATGCAAAATATGTATGAAATAAATTGAATAGTGCTTTTAACTAATCTGAAGAACAAAGTTTGTACTTTATATTTTTATGTTTTTGGGGAAAACTAGTCTAAATCTCTCTTAACTGATGAAAGCATAATTGTTTAAATATCTATAAATCATTTGTATTTTTCTATAGTTTAGAAATAATATTTCTATATTATCAGCATTAGGCTATTAACTGCAAAGAGGCCAAGGATTATATCCACAAATTGTTATAGAACTTAAGTCATCTCATATGAAAATAGACTTTAAAATGCTTTTTGTTGACACTGGTAACTATAAAATAAGAGCTGAGTATAAACTCATTCCTTGATTCTTAATTAATAGTCACACATTATTAAGTTAAATATAATTATTCCTGGATTTAATAATTCTAAATTGTGGAAGTGAAATTATCTAAATCTTACTGTAAATGTTAAATTTTTTTTCCTTGACAGATTTCTCCTGACCATGCAATCCAAAGTAGAATCCTAGGTTATTCTTTCTCAGTTTACACTGTTCTTATTTCCCCACAGTAATCATCATGATTTTTAATTCTGTATTTGTTTACTTGTCTAATGTATGGCTCTTTCACTGCTCCATAAATTCCAGAAGAGCTTGAACCTGTGGTCTGTCTGTTAAAACTGGGTATTTGCAGTGCCTGGCACAATGCAAATGTTATTAAATGAATGAGCATAAATATAATTGTATTTCCACAATTTTTGGATCTTGGTATAGTGGAAGGAATGTCAGTCCAGGGCTGAAAGGGTTCTCGCTCCATCTCCATCACACATTTATTCTTTATGAGTCATTTTTTTTCACCTGTAAAATGAGAAATGGGAAAGGGAATTTGAAAAAATGCTAGTGGATGATCATTAATATTCCTTCAAGCAATCTTTTGTAGTGTGGGATAAATGTTATGGTTGCTTTTAAACAGTAATAACTAAACATTACATATTGATATCCTAAATTTTTTTTCATTTAAGTGGTACATGATCAGCATTGTCCACATTTACAATCGATGGAGGAACAGTGAAATTCGGTGTTATGTTAATGGACAGCTGGTGTCCTATGGTGATATGGCTTGGCATGTTAACACAAATGATGTAAGTTTTTATTTATCTGTACTTTAATGTATTTGAGTGTTTGATCTATCACTGTTTATAACATGAATTGAATAATAAAATAGTTGGGTAGAAACAATAGTTTTACTTTGAAATTTTTTTCTATTAAGTGAACTCTTGGTTTAATTTAGTATAATTAAATTGCTAAAAGATATGATTAATGACACAAAAAAAAGGAAAATTGCTTGGCCAAATTATTAAGTATTAGGTCAAAAATATAAATGCAGTATTCTATTCTTTTCAGAATCTCAAGCATTAAAAGTTGTGTCTTATACCTTATTTTGATGGGAAAGCAAGACCTTAAACAGAATGAATAAGTATAACATGTGACTATTATTTACTAGATAAATGGTGATAAATACTGTGAAGAAAAACTAAGTGGGAACAAATATAGAAAGTGTAGGTGTAGGGAAGGGAGAAGCCAGATGGTCCAGAGATGGTCTTAGTGAGAAGAGTGGAGGGAGAAAGCCATGTGAATATTTGGAGGAAATATCCCATTCAGTGGAAGCCGTGAGTGCAAAAGCTTTGAGGCAGAAGTAGAAAGTTTATCTTGGTTTTTACATTTTTTTAAGTTTTTTTTTTTTTTTTTAAGATTCAAATAAAACAAAAATCAAAGAAGAATCTGTGATGAAACGAGTTAGGGATTGCAGAGTTTGAAATATTTACTGTCTGTTCCTTTACAGAAACAGTTTGCTTGTTCTGTCCTAGAAACTCATAGTTGGGTCACAGTCAATAAATATTTATGAGAATGATTTTTTTCAGAATTAGAATATTCACATGAAATTCTGCTTCATATTTGCCCTCCAAAGGGAACAGTCTTTTTTATTGCAGAGTGATTTTGTTCACTCCATAGTCATATTTAAAAAAAGAAAGGAAGAAAAGACTGATTTTTCAATTATTTGCAATAATATTCCAAGAAATGGAGAGGCCTGGACAATAACACATATACACACATACATTATGCAGTCAGTTCTTAATTTCCTATACTTTTAATTAAAGATTGGGTATTGTATGAGGAGTGTCTTTCTTTCTACCTCATTCATAATTTTTTGGTTATTTTATTGAGGCACCAAAGGGATTCCATACATATATAATGTCTTGCTTATCATTATTCCGGTGTAGAATAATGTGTGAGGATGGGAGGATGGAACTGAACAGTGACTGCTTTCACTGGTCTGGATAGGTGGGGCCACGTATTAGGTGAGATTTAAGAAGTAGAGGTGGGAAGGGTCTTGTTAAGTGTGGTTTCGTAGGTGCTGAACTCCCCAGATGGAGAGCACTGTACCATCTGCTTTAGTCAGCAGATTTTAGTGATTATTGTTTATCTGACTCTGCATAATTCCTACTCATGTAAGAGAAGGAAGTGATTTTTCTTTGTGTCCTTAACTTAGTGTAGAGAAACAGAGAAATATATCCATAATGGAGAAATTAGGTAGAATTTTAAAAATTCAGTCCAACGTGTTTATGGTTAAATTTGGAATAGTCATTATGTTGATTCAGATTTTGCTTTTAACTATAGAATTTGGAAAGTTGGTCAGGTGATTATTGAGTAGGTGGTTATTGTTTGTTTGCTTGCCCATAAATATGAAACATTTGACTGATTAACTTTCCCTAAAAAATCTTTAGTTGTTTTTTATTATTTAAATACTCCATGGAGTCTTAATTGTTGCTTTCTTCTGGTATTATTGTTATTTATGCTTTATGGTATTCCTGACAATGAAGGCAGGTATCCTTAAATATTTTGTCATTACAAAATAAAACATTTTATTTTTTTATGACTTTTTAAAAATAGAGCTATGACAAGTGCTTTCTCGGATCTTCAGAAACTGCTGATGCAAATAGGGTATTCTGTGGTCAACTTGGTGCCGTGTATGTGTTCAGTGAAGCCCTCAACCCTGCACAGATATTTGCAATTCATCAGTTAGGACCTGGATATAAGGTAGTAAAACCATCTTATTATAAATTCTATGGAAAGTTTTAGGTGTGAAATGTGATACAATATAATATATAGTGATAGACTTTCTTCAATGTGGTTTAAAAGTCATCTCTGTATTTTGGAACTGAGTTATTATTATATGTTTCATTTTGTTTCAAAGGTGCTTTTTCACTTTTTAAGTATTTTCCCTTCATGAACTTTTTTTATTCTTTAGAACGTTTTCTAATGTTGAAGCTGTGGCTTTTCTTGACATAATTCTGAAATAATATATTTTATAAAACCATATTGCTTAATGTGGTATTTGAAATCTCAAATTTTGAAATATATAAATTATATTACGAACAATTGAAATGTTAGAAATAACTCAAAAAGAATAGTTAATTATTTAGAAGGAAAATGATGTAAAATATTACATGTAGCTGAAATTATTGTTTTAGCTTCTATTCTTGTTTGTCCTTTGCAGTAGGCAAGGAAGTGGGTACAGTAGTGCATATCCTAATTTTGCAAAACTAATTATTTAATGTGATTTATCATATTCTTCCTGTTTTTTGACTTTAAAAACAAAGATTTATTTAAGCAAGATATTACATTCACATATATGAATTAGTTCTTAATGGGCAGTACACCTGGCTGGGGAAATATGTGAGTTTTGTTTAAGTCACATTAGGAATTGTGATATCCCAAGCTGTTTGGAGCTGAGAGAGAATTCTGCAGTGTAAGTCAAAGTATTTGTAATTCTGAAGAAGCACGTGTCTTTCATGTAAGAGTTTTTTTTTTTTTAAACTTACTGTTTAAATAATCAATGTGAGGATTGTGTTATAGAAAAGGAGTACTAAACATTAAAAATATTTCTTCTTTGCCTTTGTATTTTTGCATTAATATTTCTGTTTAAATTTTTATGTTCTATATTGGACATATAAGTAACAGTTTGAATTTACCCTTATTAAAAGATATTTCTGTTCCCAATGATTTTAATAACCATGATAATATTGACTGACAATAGTGCTGTCATTTTTATGTCAAGGTGACAGTATTTGCTACCATCTTTTGTCCATATCATTTCATTTGTTTTACTATCCCTAGAAATGAATTTGTGCTTGTACAGCCACTTTTTCTTTCATAGGTCCTTTTATTAGGTTTGAGTCCTAGTTCGGCCATGTGTTGGCTTTGCATGGAAATGTTTCTGTAATTCAGATATTTGGGTTAATATGCAACTTGCCTTCCTTTCATACTTCTTTGCCTTGTTCCATATTAATATTTGAAGTTGCTTTCTTCAAGCACTAACAGAATGATGTTAAGTAGAGTGACAAACCAATGAAATATAAATAAAGGTAGAAAATCAAGAAAATACAGATGTGCAAATCATAAATCCAGTATGATTGCTATAAGTGAAATTTCAGAATTGGTGGGAGCTTCTTGGCAGCAAAAACGAAAAAGGGTTAAACATAAGCAGTTATATTATTCTCCATTCAGAAAGGAGCAAACGTTGTTCTGAACCACTTTGCAAACTTAGTAATTTGTCATATGGCTCTTTCTTATCACATTCTTTTATACCGACAGTGAAAATAAGTAGTAACTCTGTGTCACCTTGTTTGTACACAAGTACCCAAGTGATAAAGAATCTATTCCTTGAATCCTAACATAGACAATAGAGTACCTACATCAGAGTCAGAACTTTTAAAAGAAAATGCCTCTAAATTTTGGGCATTTCATGAAAATGTATTTCATTAAGATTTGAAAGTTCCCAGTCTGTAGGCATAGCCTGCTGGGCCCCTTATTGTTAATGGAGGTTGACTGTAAGTCCATGGGTGCATGTGTATTTTCTCAACTTGTAAATTTTAGAAGTACAATTACTATCAGGACAGGCATCTGCAAAAATTTTGACATTAAAAAGTTATTTCTGGAAATTCAGAAAATGAAGGAAAGGTGCAGAGGATGCAAATGAAGATCAGGTTGTGTTATGACTGGGAAAAAGGCTGAGGTGGTTCACACATTATAGTCTCAATTTTCTTGGTAAAGTAGGAGGCAAGGTCACTTCCTGTGAATGAAGGGATAGTGGGTTACAGTGGAATTTTTAAGGTATGTAGGACATATTAATTAGTTGAAATTTGGTTTAAACTACAAATGAAGCTTACATCATTAGTTGTTATATAATAACACAGTATTTATATTTTTTGCCTCAAAATCTCTGGAGAAAAGAGACAGCATAAAAAAGTTGTATTGGTCAGAGAGTATTGTCTATGATTCTGAGCTTAATGTAGATAGTGTGTCAACATCTGGGCTTTAAAATAAATAAAATAAATTAATTCTCCCCCAAATAATGTCTTCAGAATATCTATACTGTGAAGCCTGTCTCAAGTGATTTTGACCTGTGGATCATGAGAGTGCTAAATAATTTTCTTTATGTGGTTTTGAGCAGTGTAACTTGTCAGTGAATATTTTGTATTTGGTTATCTTTGGTAAACGGCAAATGAGGAAATATATCACTAATCAGTTAAATAACTCATTAGGTTTGGAAGAAATTTGTAAAATACAGACTTTCT
Source organism: Balaenoptera borealis (assembly GCF_965194805.1). NCBI lineage: Eukaryota > Metazoa > Chordata > Mammalia > Artiodactyla > Balaenopteridae > Balaenoptera > Balaenoptera borealis. The sequence goes on from NC_138877.1 coordinate 12,222,279, forward strand.
CACTGTAACTTTCTGTAGTATAGTAAAATTTACTCTGAGTTAAGTTGATTTTGGAGCTCCATTTGGTTGGAGTTATTGAATGTTTACAAGATTATGAAGTCTTATATATAAGGTGGCCTTTTGACATAAACTTGCAAAACAGATTTTAACAAAGTTTAGATATTTCATAATCATTACTGGAGATTTCTTAATGATCAAATAACCTATGTGTCAAGCAATTAGTCTTCATTGCTAGATATTTCAGTATTTAGTTTTGTGTTCTGTCTTTCATTCAAGAAAATGATAGCATCATGGTTTTTTAACAGTTTATTATATTAGGATAAAAGCCTAACTGATAAGAGAAAATGTATAAAACAACCTCCAGAACTAAAAATCCACTTTGGAGATTTTCCAAAACTCGTATGGAAGGGAAAGCTCCTAAGAAACTGATATTCCCACAAATAACCATGTAAAAACTCTGGACATCATGCTGAAAAAATCCACCTGAGGGCCTTGGAGACTGAATAAAAAGCAGGGATGTTTTAGAGGGGAGTCAAAACATGGAACAAGTGGTCAGCATGGGCTGAGTTTCTCATTTTTCTATTTTGATGTACCAGCTTCCCAGCCAGAAAAATTAAGGTAACAAGGACTAGGGCAACCAGCACTACAGGGTGATTAATGGGCCCCCAGAAAAGAGGCAGTCGGAAAACAGTCTGAATTCTGTATTTAAAAAAAACACAGTTAAAATCTATGGCTGACCCATGAAACCTTGTATGATCATGATAAATGGATAGTAGATTGTAAATAAGACTTCAGGAACTGAATTGAGATCTGAGACACCACACATAGAAGACATGACAATCTGTAATTGTATTTAAACAAGAAAATGACCCCCCAAAACAAAAAACATCCGGATTTTTCAGAATATAGTCTCCACAGGATAATATTTAAAATGTCCAGCATATCATCACAAATTGCTCGTCCTATGAAGAGCCAAGAAAATGTGACTGATTCTCAAGGGAAGAGAAAATCGGCACATGCCACCTCCAAGATAACCTAGAATTGTTTAATTATCACATGAAGACTTTAAGGGACTTTTTATAACCAGCAGTGTAAAAAAATTTGCTTGTAATGAATTAGCAGGTGGGAATTATCAACCACAACATAAAAAAATCAAACGGAAAATTTGGAACTGAAAAATATATTTAAAGTAAAAAGAAATCCACTGTTTGCTTATTAGCAGAATGGACATGAATGAGAAATAAATGAACTTAGATATAGATTGATTGAAACATTAGAAGAGAGATAGAAAAGATTGGGGGGGAAGAACTGAAGAGATTTATGGGACAGTCTTGAAATCTAATATGCAAAGTGATGAAATAAAAATTCACATTTGAAGGCAAGACAAGAAAAATTTAAACATAAGGTTTTTCTCTGCCCTTTGGACTCCTTTCTCCCTTCTAGTGTGCATTGTGCATCTGCATTATACATTAACCAGACCTCCCCAATGCAGGAATACCTGCTCAACCATAAAGATCAGTTTTTCTCCTTCTATTGCCAGCCATATAACTCCTTAGAAGATAACAATCCTTTATCAATTCTGTAAGGAGTCATGATGACCCACTACTTGCCTTGTACATGCAGACATGTTTGGTGAACTTTATATACAATGCCAGTGTATTATTTCCCTTAAAGACAGCTATTGGTGCAGAACAGACTGGAGATACTAGGCCACACCTAATAGAAGTTCTTAGCCTAAATACTTAGGACCTTATTAATGATACTAGTTATATTACTTGTATTCTGCCTATTTTACAAGATTATTGTTCCTTGTATTACCAAATGTGTTACTGAGCCTCAGATAAAATTAATGATGATTAGGTGACTTGAAATGATTGACCAAATATATAGTCATATGAGATCAGTGATGGTAATAGTGTAACTCTAGATATGGGAAAAAACAACAAGAGGGAACCATTTCCTGGACCATAACAGACTAGTGAGACAGGAGGTCCACAGGCTTTTGGCTACTGTTAACAGAACCTAGTCCAGTAACAGAACATTGGGTGGCCTGTCAACAAAATCCTCGCCTGACATGGGACTGAGTATTCCTAGCGCCATGGGACAAATTGGTTAAGAAATGCCTCCCAAACTGAAAAGGAAGGGATTGGAAAATAATGTTGCCCACCATCCAGTTCTACAAGAATCAAGTCGTTAGCCACTGCAGTTGCTGACTTTTAATACACCCTGAAAGGAGTTCAGGGCAGAGACCAGGAGTGAGACACTCTGTACTCTGGGAAAACTGGCAGAACTGGCCTTCAGATAGTTTGATATTTTCAGGAGAAGGTTTTATGAACCCAAACTCATACATTTTCCCATACTTAGAAAAGCACTAAAATCATTAACTAAATGTCTGTTCCTCATGACTAGCATCAGCCTTCTACTGAGATGTGCGTTTAGTTGCATGTACCCTCTTCACCAAAATCTCATATATACTTGACCTTTCCCCCCTTTACCTTTTGGGAGCAGTTCTCAGAACTCACTAAGAGGCTGTCTCCTGGGTTATAATCCTCAAATTTGGCTTGAATAAAATTTTCCACTTCTTTCTCATATGATTATTGATTAATTTTTAATTGAAAAAAGAGTAAGAGAAGGGGCCAGAAAAAATATTTGAGGAAATAATAGTAGAAACTTTCCCAAATTTGTTGAAAAACTTATATTTATAGACGGAAGGAACTCAGTGAACTCCAAACAAAATAAATTCAAGGAGTACCACAGAAGGCATATTATAGTAAAACTGCAGAAAACCAAAGGAAAGAGAAAATCTTGAAACCAAGCAGAGAAAAACTAGACACAAATAAGGTAAAGAATGGTTTGAGTAACTGCACACTTCTCATTAGAAATCAGGGAAGCCATAGAGCTGGAGCAAAACCTGTCAACCCAGAATTTTTCATTCAGCAAATACATTCTTTAAGTATTATAAATGAAAATTAAGACAATTTGTTGCTACCAGAAGTACATTACAGACTGGAGAAGGAAAGTTGGATCATTAGGAATGAATGAAGACCATTAGGAATGATAACTGTATGGATAAAAATAAAATATCCTATCTGTTATTTTCTTTAAAATAAATAAAACTGATTAAAGAAAAAATTATTACACTGTCTTTTTGGTTTATAATGTATATAAATGTAATATATATGGCAACTCTAACGTAGGTTCTGGGGAGGGGATATAAATGGAGCTATATGGTTGCAGACTTTCCATATTTTATGAAGTGTCTGCAATATAATGATATTGACTGAAATTCAGTAGCCATGACAAAAAAATTAACAAATTTTAAATCATTTTCTTTTTTTGAAATGTAAGTCTTATTTAAATTCCCTACAGCCTATGCTGTAGACCTCTTTTTCAAATCAAAGGTAACATATATTCAATACATACTTAATAGAAAGGAAAAACAAAATAAATTAATGCAAGCCAATGGAGACTGAATATGAATAAGAATCATTCACTCTTTTCAGTCATTCTTTCTTTTAGTAAATATTACTATTAAATATTGTTTTTTGCCATTGTTATCCTAGGGTTCAGGGGCTAGGGATATGATAGTGAATAAAACAGACAAGAATTCTTGCTTTGACAGAGAACGACAAATACTGTATTTTTTTACTTAATATGTGGAATCTAAAAAACAAAACAAATCAACAAATATACCAAAATAGAAACATATTCACAGATACAGAGAACAAACTAGTGATTGCTGGAGGGAGGATGGGTGAAATAGATCAAGGGGATTAAGAGGTACACACTACCAGTTATAAAACAAGTCACATAGATGTAATGTACAGCCCAAGGAATATTATAAAAAATATTATAATAACTTTGTATAGTGTGTAATCTATAAAACTATTGAAGCAGTGACTGTGTTGTACATCTGAAACTAATATAAGTCAACTGTACTTCAATAAAAAAAATTCCTGCCTTTATTGGGGGGGAAGGAGGATGTACATTATCATGGGAGGAGACAGACAACAAAATAAAAAAGAAAAATATGTAATGTGCTAGATGGTGATAAGTACAATTTGAAAAATAAAGCAGATAAAAAACAGGGAAAGTGGTAGACTGCAGTTTAAAATAGAGTGATTAGAAGAGGTTTTACTAAAGACCTCAAGGAGATGAAGTTGATACCAGCCACGTGCATCTGGGGAAGAGCTTTCAGGGCAAATGGGAGGGCAAGTCTTAAGGGCATTAGTAGGATCTGACTTGGTACATTAAAAAACACTGTGACTGTGTTTCCTTTTGACTAGGATAGAGAGAGGCAGAGGGAGAGTAGTATGAGACAAATTCAGGTATCAATTAAAGACTTGCAGATGATTGTTCTGACTTTACTATTTACTCTTGAGTGAGACGGAAAGCCTTTGGAGAGTCTTGAGAGGATTGATCTGATATCAATATTAAAAGCATCAGTGGCAATAGGGAGACTAGTTAGAAGGCTATTGCAAATATTTAGGTGAAAGATGATGGTAGTTTAGACAAGGCTGATAGCAGTGGAAAGTAATGGGACTTGACTGGATTTTGATAAAGCATACCTAAACTAAAACTCTAAGAGGACAGCTTTTGGATGTATTTTGGAAGTAAAGTGAGTAGGATATTCTGTCACTATAAATATGGGGTAAAGGAGCAAGAGAGGATTCAAAGGTGACCCAGTGCTTGAATAACGGAATTGATGGATTTGTTATTTACTGAGATGGGAAAGACTTGGAAGGACTAAGTTTTGGGGAGGAAGATCAAGAGTTTGGCTTTTGACATGTTAAATTTGAAATGCCTGTTAGACATCTAAATGGAGAAATGAGATAAGTCTGGAGCTTAGGGGAGAAGTGTAGTTTGGAGATAGAAGTTTAAAGTTGACAGAATATAGACAGGATTTAAAGCCCCAAGACTGGATTTAGGTACCAATGAAGTGAGTTGAGAGACAAAAGATGACTGAGTAATGAGTCCTTGGGAAAGCCAGTGTTCGGAGGTTGCAGAGATGAGGAGGACCCATCAAAGGAAAATTAGGAGAGCAAGGGAGTAAGGGAAAAAGCAGGATAGTATGGTGTCCTGGAAGTGTTTAAAGGAAGAGGAAATGATTAATTTTCAAATGCTGCTGACAGGTTGAGTAAATTGAGGACTGAAAAATGGCTACTGAATTTAGCAGCATGGAGGTCATGGGTAATCTTGATTACCACACCTTAGGCAATTAGTTGAAGTGGGAGGAAAAAAACTTTAATGAAGACAGTAGTGTCCTTTCAGAATTCAAAGAGAAGCATTAAATGTTTTATAATTGAACGTATAGTTTAGTTTTGCTTGTTTCATTCTATAGTACAGGGGTCCCCAACCGCTGTGCCACAGACTGGAAGCGGTCTGTGGCCTGTTAGGAACCAGGCCACACAGCAGGAGGTGAGTGGTGGGTGAGCGAGCAAAGCTTCGTCTGTATTTACAGCCGCTCCCCATTGCTTGCATTACTGCCTGAGCTCAGTCTCCTGTCGGATCAGTGGTGGCATTAGATTCTCATAGGAGCACGAACTACTGTGAACTGTGCATGCGAGGGATCTAGGTTCGTGCTCCTTATGAGACTCTAATGCCTGATGATCTGAGGTGGAGCTGAGGCAGTGATGCTAGTGCTGGGGATTGGCTGCAAATACAGATTATCATTAGCAGAGAGGTTTGACTGCACAGAGACCATAATAAATCAATTGCTTGCAGACTCATATCAAAACCCTATCAGTGAGCGGCAAGTGACAATTAAGCTGCATCTGGTGGCAGGCTTTATAGTGGCAAGTGAGTCGATGTACTTCAATTATACAGCTGCATCTGGTGGTGGGCTTTAAGTCAGAATCCGACACTTAATTTAGTCCACGCGTGGCCTGCCCATTATTTTATTTACCACTTCTGTATGCGCCTCTTTCCTGCCCTGCACACTTGTCTCAGTCACAGTTTTGGTAAGCCCACAAGCTAACCCTAGCCAAAATGAGTAAAAATCAAACGTCGCTGGAGAGCTTATTTGAAAAGGGGGAAAGACCCAATGATGAGACAGCAGAAGACTCTAAGACTGCCAACAAAAAGAAAGCTACATTTAAAAGAAAAAACCAAGAGTCCTACTTAAATTATGGGTTCATTGCAACAGGTGATTCACGTTCTCCAAGCCTGCTTTGTATAATACCTGGTGACTGGCTATCCAACGAAGCCATGAAACCTTCAAAACTGCTTCGCCACATGGAGACCAAGCACCCTGCATTAAAAGACAAGACTTCGGAGTTTTTCAAAAGAAAAAAACGTGAACATGAAGAACAGAAGCAATTAATGAAGGCCACCACTTCATCAAATGTGTCTGCACTGAGAGCATCATTCTTAGTGGCTAAGCACATTTCTAAAGCTAAGAAGCCCTTTACTGTTGGTGAAGAGTTGATCCTGCCTGCTGCTAAGGACATTTGTCGTGAACTTTCAGGAGAGGCTGCAGTTCAAAAGGTGGCACGTGTTCCTCTTTCAGCTAGCACCATAACTAGATGAATTGACGAAATAGCAGAGGATATTGAGGCACAATTGTTAGAGAGGATTAATGAGTCACCGTGGTACGCAATCCAGGTTGACGAGTCTAGCGATGTTGACAACAAGGCAACAATGCTTGTTTTTGTGCGATATATTTTTCAGGAGGATGTGCTTGAGGATATGTTATGTGCACTTTTGTTGCCAACCAACACCACAGCTGCAGAACTATTCAGTCTTTGAATGATTACATATCAGGAAAACTGAATTGGTCATTTTGTGTTGGTATATGCACGGACAGAGTGGCTGCCGTGACTGGACGGCTTTCTGGTTTCACTACTCGGGTCGAAGAGGTCGCTTCTGAATGTGTGTCTACGCCCTGTGTCATCCATAGAGAAGTGCTGGCTAGACGAAAAATGTCGACTGAACTTAACAACGTTTTGCAGGATGTGATTAAAATTATCAACCACATCGAAGCACATGCCCTTAACTCACATCTGTTCGTGCAGCTCTGTGAGGAGATGGACGCAGAGCACACACGTCTTCTCTTATACACAGAAGTGAGATGGCTTTCTAAAGGTAGATCACTGGCCAGAGTTTTTGAGTTCCGAAAGCTGCTCCAGAGATTTGTTTTAGAAAAACAGTCACCACTGGCAGCACATTTCAGTGATACAGAATAGGTCGCAAAACTTGCTTACTTTCACCACTGGCAGCACATTTCAGTGATACAGAATAGGTCGCAAAACTTGCTTACTTGTGTGACGTATTCAACCTGCTCAACGAACTCAGTCTGTGACTTCAGGGGAGAACGGCAACTGTGTTCAAGTCGGCAGATAAAGTGGCTGCATTCTAAGCCAAACTGGAATTATGGGGGCAACGAGTGAACACTGGGATTTTTGACATGTTTCAAACATTAGCAGAGATTTTGAAATAGACTGAGCCAGGGCCTTCTTGCTCCCAGCTGGTGCATGATCACCTATCTCAGCTTTCAGAGGAGTTTGAGCATTACTTCCCAACCACAAAAGACCCCCGAACTGGGAAGTAGATTCACTTATTCGTGAATAAGCCAGGTGAATCGACTTTGTCCATGCTAGAAGAGGATCAACTGCCTGAGATGGCAAATGACAGTGGCCTTAAAAGTATGTTGGAGACAACTTCAAATCTCCATACGTCTGGATTAAAGTCGGGCAGAATATCCTGAGATTGCCACAAAAGCACTGAAAAGCCTGCTTGCATTTCCAACATCCTGTCTTTGTGAAGCAGGGTTTTCTGCAGTGACAGCAACCAGAATGAGATCACGGAGTAGACTGGACCTAAGTAACACACCTCAGGTGTCACTGTCTCCCATCACCCCCAGATGGGACCATCTAGTTGCAAGAAAACAAGCTCCCACTGATTCTGCATTATGGTGAGTTGTATAATTATTTCATTATATATTACAATGTTATAATAACAGAAATGAAGTGCACAATAAATGTAATGCTCTTGAATCATCCAGAAACCTCCCTCCCGCTGGTCTGTGGAAAAATTGTCTTCCACGAAACCAGTCCCTGGTGCCAAAAAGGTTGTGGACCGCTGCTATAGTACATTTCATACCAAGACATTATCTCTTCTTTTGTGATATTCCTCTGCTCCATTTCCATCATTTTTTTTCTTTTTGAGGAACTGTTTATATGTAGTTGGTTTCTTCTGGTTTCCTGATTATTTCCTTTTACTGTATCACACGTATTTTTATGTCTAGTACATTTGTAAATAAAAATTTTATAGAAATAAAAGGATCTGAGTAATATGTACTTAATGTGCCTTTGAAATATGGTTATATAAACAACTTGCTCTGTAAAATAGGGAAGCTTTATTTTTAAACTATAATATTTTAAATAATTTTCCCTTTTAGCCAGTTTCTTTTGGAAGATATATACATATTCAAAATATGCTACCATTTTTCAAGTTAATTGCATTTCATTTTTGGAATTGCCTGCATGGTCAGTTTTTAAGTGACACTAGGAAACAGTTCTCGTTACTTTAGAGCTAAACTGTATTTTTGATGAAAGATGGTTTTATGACACCTATTAATTCAGCAAGGATGGCTTCAAATCTTTTTTCTTTTTCCAAAATTAAATCAATCCCTTGGGGATGACAGTTCTCCTTCAAAAATATAATTTAAAATGCTGTAGAGTTCAGCTGGTAGTGGGAATGGAGAGCTGACCCCAGGGAGCCCTGAGTAGCACCCCCATCTCCCCAAGGAGCCACAGCTGCCTCAGCTGGCCCCAGTCGCCATCACTACAACCGTGAGCATCCAGGCTGAGGCCCAGCCCGGCGACAACATGGGGAGCAGTGGCCCCGGTGGCTTCACATCTGCAGCGCCTGCCTGCAGGGACAAGAAACCCATCACAGTGAAGGTTTTGGGAACAGTAAAATGGTTCAGTGTAAGAAACGGATGTGATTTTATCAATAGGAATAACACCAAAGAAGATGTATTTGTATACCAGTCTGCCCTAAAGAAGAATAACTCCAGGAAGCACCTTTGCCGTGTAAGAGATGGAGAAACTTGGAGTTTGATGTTGCTGGAGAAAAGGAGAAAAGGGTGTGGAAGCAGCGAATGTTCCAGGCCCCGGTGGAGTTCTAGTGCCGGGCAGTAAATATGCAGCAGATGTAACCATGATAGATACCGTCCACATTATAGGGGTGCTCTACACAATTAACAGCAGAATGACCAGAATAATGAGAATGGAGAAAGAATGAGGGATCGGAGAGTGGTCCCAAAGGCCAGTCTCTACAGCAGGCCACTGTGCCCATCTTACTACATGGAGACCCTATGGATGTCGACCACAGTATTACAACCCTCCTGTGCAGGGAGAAGTGATGGAAGGTGCTGACAGCCAGGGTGCAAGAGAGCAAGGTAGACCAGTGAGACAGAGTATGTAACGTGGTTTATAGACCACCATTCCACAAGGGCTTACTTCACCCAAGACAGCCTAGAGAGGACCACAGTGAAGGAGCTAGGGAAAACCAAGGAGATGAGACTAAGGTCAGCAGCCACCTCAGCGTTGTTAAGGACGTAGCTTCAATTACCAGTACAGACCCCCAGAAAACCCTAACGTACAAGATGGCAAAGAGAAAAGCAGCAGATCCACCAGCTGAGAATTAGTCTTGCCGGAGGCCGAGTAAATGCACTTTTCCCATCTCTACCATCATCTGATTTAGCTATCCAACAAGAAGAAATGAATGTAAAGTTTCAGCAATAAGAAATGAAGGAGAGTGGAGCTGAAGACCTCAAGTGCTTGCTCTTTGCCCCTTGACCAGATAGCTAGAAGTATTACCTGCACTACCTATGCAGGCTGGAGTTTTTACTACCTTTACTTAAAGACTCTTTGATGATGACAAACATTTTTTTTTTTTAAGGCTGGTTTTTCTCAATACAACTTAAAAGGTTTTTAAATTGTTTCATATTTGTTCAAGTTGAGATTTTAAGAACCTTATTTTTAATTTGTAATATAATAAAAGTTCACAACATGATTTTTTTTTCAAAAAAGTCAGTAAACTTCAAGCACCTGTTAATAAAGTTCTTTAAAAAACCCTCTAGATTCTGAAAATAGTTTTTTTAAAAAAAAAATCCTCGATATAAGGAATATTTTGAGTGATAGAATGTATGTGAGTAGTTCTAAGGGGATTCTTTTGCAAAATACACCACTCTGATCATACTTGTTTAGGTATATTTGCTTTAAAATATCAAGCATATTACTTTATAGCTATACTATATTTAGAATGCTAGAATTTCAGTGAATGGCAAGAAAAGTGTTGTGTTTTTCCAAAGTTCTAGTTTTATTACCCCAATGCAGTGCCTTCAGCAGAGCCTTATTTTATTACCCATATTCAAATAATTTTTACCCCTTGGTCTTAAAATGGGTAATTCCTACTGGGTTTATCCAGTTAATATACATTTTCTATATACTAACAACTTTCTCCTCTAGCAGCTCTGACTAATAATGTACCTAATGACCACTGAGGGGAAATAATATAATCTAATGCCACTTTCTCATTATTCAAAGATCTCCAGTTTTTAAAGTGTCATTATAAACTTTTAGATTTAAATGTATTTGAGGTGTTTCAATCTACAGCAGTTACTGTGTTTTTCTTTTAAAAGTTCAAATTGCTCCAACTCTGGGTATCTCTTCTAGTTGGTCTCTTAGTCCATTTGACATGACCCTGTAGTCTTTGATAGCTTCCTTGCTATTTCCTATGACGATGTTTCTGGTTCATCCTGAACATTTTGTTGTTTCAGTCCTGGAATCAGCCGGTACTCCAAGAATCTTAAGTTTCTATTAATAGGAAATTTAGGACTTGCTGTGTTTTATCTCGACCTCCTCTTAGTTAAATCTGCATCTCCTTTCTTCCACATTGAGACTTCTTGTTGGCAAGTACACGGAGGATGTTAGAATTCGAAAAGCCTGTAATTACACATATAACAGTCTAAGAACTACACTACCAATACTACCCTACAGACATAATTACTGAAAACAGTTAGTTTGTTTTTCATATGCTCTCTCTGTTCTCCTTGCCATTTTTAATTTCTGAAGTATAAATATTATGGGCTGAATTGTGTTCCCCCAAAATTCATATGTTGAAGTTCCAACTCACAATAACTCACAATGTGGCTCTATTTGGAGATAGGGTCTTTAAGGAGGTAAAGTTAAGTGAAGTCATTAGGGTGGGTCCTAATACAATATGAATGTTATAAGGAGAGGAAATTAGAACACAGACCCACACAGAAGACACACATGAAGATACAGCAAGGAGAAGTGGGTCATTTACAAGCCCAGGAGAGAGGCTTCAGAGTCCAACCCTGCTGACAGTTTGATCTTGGATTTCTAGCCTCCAGAATTGTGAGAAAATAAATTTCTGTTGTTTAAGCTACTTGGACTCTGGTACTTTGTTATGGCAATCCTAGCAAACTAATACAAGGGATTAACTACATTGTGAATGCACATAGTTATTACATATTATTCTCTCTCATTTTAACTGTTAGTCATAGTTTTAAAGTGCTTATATATTTAAGGTTCATCACATTCCTTACATTGATGTGTTTTGCCTATCTAAAGCTTATTCTATAGTTTATTCCTCAGGAAGGACTCATGGGAAGAATGTTTTTTGAGAACTGCATTTCAGTATTAGTTTATCAGGGACCATTATGTTTGACAGCCATTTGCTTGGCTATAAAATCCTTGACTAACCTTTCTTTGTACATCTCAAATATGTTACTAATTTTCTTCTGGCTTAAAGTATTTTTGTTGAAAGTCTGATGACAGTTTAATATCCTTTCTGTTGTAAGTCACTTGCTCTTTTTGCCCACATGTTCAAAGGATTTTGTTTAAATTCAGCAATTTTGCTAAATATGTCTTAAATATTCTGAGTTGATTTCTCATTTAAGTGGTATGCACTTTCAGTATGCAGTTTTGTATCTTTTTATATTTCAAAGAATTTTTTATACTGTTCACTGTTTGTTCTATTTCCTTGCTTTGGTTTTCTTCAGAGACTTGACTATACATGTTTGATTTACTTTGCTTATCTTTAATATTTGTCACTTTCTCTTGAATCTTCATCTTTTTTTTTCTTTCTCATTTTTAAATTTAAAAATAAAGTAAAACTTACAGAAAAGTTACAAGCACAGTAGTAAGCAGTTTTTTCCCTGAGCCATTTGAGAGTATTGCTGACATAATGTTCCATCATCCCTGAATATTGTGTTTGTATTCCTTTATATAATAATTATTAACATCAATGTGTTACTACCATTTAATTCTCAGACTCCATCACAATTTTGCTAATTGTACCATAATGTCCTTTTTAGGAAAATGATCTAGTTCACAACATTTACATTATAATGTATCTTTAGTCTGCTCAACAGAACAGTTTTTGTTCGTTCTTTGTTCAGTCTTTGTTCATTCTCTGTCTCCCATGCCTGGCTAATAACCCTGTTGGGTGGACACCCTCGTCACCTCTCTAGGACTTTGACACCATGTTGCCTGGTTATGCTCCTGACTCAGCTCAGGGCTCTGCCACCCTGCTGGCCACTGCCAGGTGAGCTCCTCACCTCTACCCCTAGTGCAAACCCCTGCCTTGTTTAGCCCTACCTGTTAGCTTTATGAATTTTCAGGAAGGCAGGAGGAATAGTAAGAGGAAAAGAGCTTCATTTCTTTGTTTTTAATTTTCTTGTTTTTATTTTTTTGTTTTATTTTTTTGTTTAATGCCAGCTTTATTGAGATAATTCACATATATTCAATTCACCCATTTAAAATGTATCATCCAATGGTTTTAGTATATTCACAGATATATGCAACTATCAACAGAGTGAATTTTAGAACATTTTTACCATCTCGGAAAAGAAACCTTGTACCCTTTAGCTCTCAACTTTTTATTCTCTCACTCCTTACCCCATTTCTAAGCAATCACTAACCTTTCTGTTTCTATAGATTTGCCTATTCTGGACATTTCATACACATTTTGAAATTGGGAAATGATGGGTCCCTTTAATTTCCACATAAATTTTAGGATCAACTTGTCAGTTTCTGGAAAAAAAAAACACCCACACAAAACAACAACAATAACAACAAAACCCAACTGTGATTTTGATAGAGATTGTGTTGAATCTTTTATTTGGAGAATCTTACCAACTACACAATATTAAGTCCTCCAATCCATGAACATGGGATGTCTTTACATTTATTCATGTCTTCTTAATTTCTTTCAAAGAGGTTTTGTACTTTTTGCCATAAGTCAAATGCCAGAAATCTTGGACTTCTTTTGTTAAATTTATTCTCTAGTATTTTATTATTTTTGATGCTTTCATAAATAGAGTTGTTTATAAATGTTATGTTCGGATTTTCTTTGCTAGTGTATACAATGGATTTTTATGTTATGATTCTGTATCCTGCAGTCTTGCTGAAAATATTAGCACTAATAGTTTTATCTAGAATCTCTAGTATAATGTTGAACAGAACATTAGCACAGGTATCCTTGTCTTGTTACTGATCTTAGGGGGAACGCTTTCAGTCTTTTAGCATTAAATGTGTTGTTATCTGTGAGTTTTTCATTGATGCTTTTAATCAGATTGGGGAAACTCCATTTTATCCCTACTTTGCTGAACACTTTTTAAAATAAAGGGGTATTGGATTTTGTCAAATGCCTTTTCCATGTTTATTAAGGTGATCATTTATTGAGATAATATTAACATATTAATTAGTCTAGGTATAGGTTTGTCGATTTTGATCTTTACAAAGAATCAGCTTTTGTTTTTGTTGTGTTTTCTCTATTGTTTTTCTTATTTATTTCAGTAATTTTTCCTGTAATTCTTAGTGTTTTCTTCCTTCTGCTTGTTTTATGTTTAGTTTGTTCTTTTGTTATCCAGTGTCATAAGGTGGAAGACTTGGTTGTTGATTTGATGTCTTTTTTAATATAAACACTTACAGTATTGCCTCTAAGTACTGCTTTACCTGCTTATGTTTTGGCATTTGTGCCTTTATTTTCATTCATCTCAAAACATTTTATAATTTCCCTTTTGACTTCTTTTTGACACATTTTTATTTAGCAATTTGTTGTTTATTTCCACAATATTTTTGAATTTATGAAATTTCTTTCTATTATTGATTTCTAATTTGATTCCATTTTGGTCAGAGAAGGTACTTTGTATTATATTTACCCTTGTAAATTTAATCAGGTTTGATTTATGGCTTAACATTGCTCTATCCAATGTTTGATGTACACTTAAGAGTTATGTATATTCTGCTGTTGTGGGGTGTAGTGTTATAGAGATGTCTTTTAGGTCTGATCACTTTATAGTGTTGTTCAAGTTTTATGTTTCTTTGTTGACTTCTGCCTAGTTGTTCTATCCACTATTCGACCTGGGAATTGAAGTCATCAACTATTAATCTTAACTTGTCTTAATGTTTCTTCCTTCATTTCTGTCAAGTTCTTCATGTATTTTGGTGCCTCGTTGTTAGATGCACATATGTTATTATCTTCTTGGTGGATTGATTCTTTTATTATTATCAAATGTCACTCTGCCTTTAGTAACATATTTTGTTTAAAGTCTGTTTTCGCTTAGTACAGCAACTTCAGCTTTCTTGTGGATGGTTGATAAATTTTCCCTTTTACTTTGAATCTGTTTTTGACTTTGAATCTAGAGTATGCCTCCTATAGACAATACATTGTTAGATCTTGTTTTATTATCCAGTCTAATAACATCTGCCTTTTGAGCAGATTGTTTTTCCATTCACCTTTAATGTTACTGATATAGTTGGATTTACATCTGTCGTTCTGTCTGTTACCTATGTCTCATGTTCTTTTTAATTCCTTTATTCCTTCTTTACTGCTTTCTTTTGAATTAAATGAATATTTTCTATTGTAGCGTTTTTGTATCTTTAATGAATTTTTTCACTCTATTTCTTTTACTTATTTACTTAATGGTTGCTATAGGACTTACCATTTAAATTTTAACTTATCAGAATCAACTTCAGATTTATACTAACTTAATTCCAGTGAGATATACAGATGTTACTTCTTATAGATATATTTTGTTTTTCTTCTTTTTTGTGATACAGTTTTACATAGTACACATTACAATGTTGGTTACAAACCCAACATTACATTATTATAATTATTACTTTATATAGTTGAATGTCTTTTAAGGAAGCTGAGAGAAGGAAATCAACTATGTATATAGCTTTTGTTATATTAACCTCATTTTTCATTTATGGATTTCCTCATTTGTTCATTTACTACCTGGACTTGTTTCCTTAGCTCAATATAGCTTTCCCACTCACCTCCTTTGTGTTGTTATTAGCAAATACATTACATTTTTATGTTATAGGCAAAACCATACTTTATATACACATTATCTTATAAAATTGCTTTGAAATCTGTTACGAGGGAAAAAGGAGAATAAATACGCATTTATACCATCTTTTATAACCACATGACTACTGGTGCTCTTTGTTTTTCATGTGGATTGAAATTGCTGTCACTTTTAGCTTGAAGGACTTCCCTTTGTTATTTCTTGTGAAGTAGGTCAGCTAGCAGTAAATTATCTTAGTTCTTATTTATTTGGGAATGTATCTTATTTTCCTTTTAGATTTAAAAGCTAGATTTGCTGGATATAAATTCTTGGTTGATAATTTTTTCTTTGAGTACTTTGAATGCTTTATTCCTCTGTGTTCTGGCCTCCGTATTTTCAGATGAGAAGTCTGCTGTTGATCTTATTATTGTTCTCTTTTAAGTAAAGAGTCGTTTTTCTTCTGCCGCTTTTAAGATTTTCTCCTTGTCTTTGGCTTTCAGCATGACTATGACTTTTCTGTTTGTAG
Source organism: Balaenoptera borealis (assembly GCF_965194805.1). Taxonomy (NCBI): domain Eukaryota; kingdom Metazoa; phylum Chordata; class Mammalia; order Artiodactyla; family Balaenopteridae; genus Balaenoptera; species Balaenoptera borealis. The sequence goes on from NC_138877.1 coordinate 12,238,136, forward strand.
ATTTCTTTGCTTTTATCTTTCTTCAAGTTCATGGGCTTCCTGAATAGGTAAATTAATGCTTTTCAATAAATTGGAAACTTATCATCCATTAAATTTTTGAATACTTTGCTTTTCTTTTCTCTTTCTTCTCTGCTTTTGGTATTCTCATTCTTCATACCTTAGTACAGTTAATTGTTTCCCACATTTCTCTGAGGCTCTGATCATTCTTCACTCTCTTTTCTCTCTGGTTTTTGGATTGCATAATCTTTATCTGTTTATCTTATATTTGCTAATTCTTTCTTCTGCTTGTTCAAATATACGGTTGAGACCCTATAGAGAATTTTTCAATTCATTGTACTTTTCAACTCCAGAATTTCCATTTGGATTGTTTTTATAGTATCTTTCTCTCTTTTAAAAAATAATACTAAATTTTAATTTTATTGATATTTTAAAATACTAATTCTATTACTATTTTCCCAGGTTTATTGAGAAGTAATTGACTATGTCACTGTATAAGTTTAAGGAGTACAGCATGATGATTTGGTTTACATATATTGTGAAGTGATTATTGTAATAGATTTAGCTAACATCCATCAGCTCATATAGATACAATAAAAGAAAAAAAGTTTTTCTTGTGATTAGAACTCTTAGAATTTATTCTCTTCACTTTCCTATATATCAGTATCTATCTCTTAATTGATATTCTCTATTTAATGTGACATTGTCATCATAACTCTATTTACTTCTCTAATTATGGTTTCCTTCAATTCTTTGAACATGTTTTTAATGGCTGCTTTGAAGTCTTTTTCTGTTAAATCTGACATCTGATTGCTCTCACTAGCAATTTCTGTTGCCTGCTTCTTCTCCCATGTATGGGTCATATTTTCCTGTTTCTATGTCTCTCAATGTTTGGTTGGGGAATGGACATTTTAGGTAATACATTGCTGCATGTCTGGGTACTACTACCCCCATCTCCTTTTAGGGCTTATTATTTGTTTATTGACTGGATAGATTACTTTAGTGGGTTTTTTCTTAATTTTAATTTTTTTCTTCAATATTTGCAAGAACTCAGCATTGAAGCTGCAGCCTAGAGTGTTTTCTGAATAAAAATTATAAATATAAAATTTTAAATAGATCTCAGAGAGTTCATATTTTATATTTCTTCTTTGAATGCTTTTAAATTTACTTTTCAACTAATACGTACGTTTCATTTATATGATTTTAGTCTTTGGAAATTTGCTGAAGTTTGTTTTATGAACCCAAATATGTGTCCTCTTCGCTAGTTGTTCCATGTGTTCTTGAAAAGAATGTGTATTGTCCTCTTGTTACACATAGTCTTCCATATTGAAATATTATACTGAAATGTTCTGTTTTTAAGAAAGCTGAGTCATGTTACTCCTTTGAGTATAATTAGCACAAAATATGTTCATACATGGTTTTTTCTTTAGAAAATTATAATAGCTTTATTAAAGTATAGTTTACATATCATACAATTCACTCATTTTAAGTATACAAGTAAATTATTTTATATAAGCTTACAGAGTTGTGCAAACATCACCACAATCCACTTTTAGAACATTTCTACCACCCTGGAAAGATCTCACTTGCCAATTCTCAGTCATCCTCATTCTCATCCCCATCCTACTCAAACCATTTTATTCTGAATACCACAAATGGGATTAAGATAAGACAATTATTTTATGTACGTAATGGATTATATGTTTACAGTCATTTAAATTGAATCATATTTTTATTTTTTTATTTATTTTTTTTTTATATTTTTAAAATATGGTATAATTAATTGTGATGTGAAGTTGTGTTGCTACAATTAGCCAAAGTACGGAATAATGATCTTTGTATAACACACTGAAAAAATTAAGACCATTCTTTTTCCCCAAATAAGACTGGTTTTATTAGACATCTTACGTTATATTTACCCAAAAAGATTTTATAACTTCCAAGAGAATATATTAAACATTTTTGCTTCCTTTGTAAGCAGTATGAACCAAATGAAAGTAAAGGTTTTTTTACCTGATAATGGAATGTACATACAGTTCAGCAGTGTTAAAATGTAGACATGGAGAAGCTATTTACAGTGTTTCACAACACACTTCTCAGTATTTTATTCCAGTCCTTATTTTTAGGAACCATGTACTCTGAGTTCTTAAGCATCATAGGTATAATACCCCCCAAAACAAACAAACAAACAAAAAAGGGTAAGAAGTATCACTAAACTGCTTCAGACAAATTACTTTTAAAATATAGTAATCATGAGCCGAAGAGAGTGGTATCTTTAGTGTTTTGCATGACTTTTTACTTAAATTTACTTAAATTCATTGAATATTATTAAAAATGTTATATCAGTAATTATTAGTACAAGACTTTCAGCTCAAAAGACTTGCTTGCAAGTTCACTGTGGGGCAAAGGACATGGGTGATTTCATATTCATACTTAATGGTTGCTTTGTTTCTCAAAACAAACAATTCTTTCATGCATGCAGTAAATCAAGGAAAAGTGTGCAGCCTCTCTGAAAAGAGCCGAAGAAAAACATTTAAACAGACAAAAACTGAAAAGTGGTAGACTTTAGCAACAGTAGAAAACCAGAGTTTTATGATTGGAGTCCAGAAGGAAGACCAAAATCAAGGAAGATGAAATAGGGTAGTATATTTTTAATCTTAAACATTAGGGGGTAGATGATTTTACTGTAAATCCTGGATTTTCCCTGAGGAAGGAAAAGTCATTTAAAAGTAGCTTTAAAATGACTAGGGAAAACGAAAATGATTACATTATGATGAATTTTCTCATACAACTTTACAATTCAGAAGACATTTATTAAAGCTTTTCTGTGTACAGAGCACTATTATAGTCATTAAGGAAGATGCAAAACTATAAATTATCTTTAAGGATCTTACAGCCAAATAAGGGAGAAAGACATAGAAAAGCTAAAAAGTAAAGTTGAATGAAAATATAGTTATGGTATAATCTGTGAACACTAAGTCCTATGTGATCATGGAGAAGGGTTCTGATTGTAAGAACTGGGAAATGCTTGGAAGAGAAGACAGCTTTAAAACCAGTTCAGGGGGACTTCCCTTGTGGCGCAGTGGTTAAGAATCCGCCTGCCAATGCAGGGGACACGAGTTCAATCCCTGGTCCAGGAAGATCCCACATGCTGCAGAGCAACTAAGCCTGTGCACCACAACTACTGAGCCTGTGCTCTAGAGCCTATGTGCCGCAACTACTGAGCCTGCATGCTGCAGTTACTGAAACCTGCGTGCCTAGAGCCCGTGCTCGCACCGAGAGAAGCCACCACAGTGAGAAGCCCGCACACCGCAACAGAGTAGTCCCCGTTCACCGCAACTAGAGAAAGCCCACGCTCAGCAGCGAAGACCCAACACTGACATAAATAATTAAATAAATAAATTAATTAAAAAAACAAAAAAACAAAAAACAGTTCAGGGAGGCCCCAGGAGCTTTAGGTTCATAAAAATTAAGTGATTTTTGTTTCTTTTGGTGGGGAAAAAATCTGCTTCCCTCTGTTACCTTTCATGAACTGAAAAACTGAAAAACGCTGTTGTTTTTTTTTTAAATCAATTGGTACCCTTTAACTGGTTTCTTTTACCTATGAGGATGACAATTAGAATTCACAAATAATCTTTTAAAACCTACTATCCAGTTTACAGAATTTCTTGCTTAATTAATTCATTTTTAAAACATTCAACCTGACTTCTGATTTTGTCCATAATGGAATAACTGGTACTAGATGTGCCCTACCACTGTAAGTCACTATGAAAATGGGCAAAATACACAAAGCATCCGTTTTTAGATATTTGTCAGTACACATAGCACAGGCCCAAGATCCTTGAGAGGAGGAAAACATTTTGAGATGAGCTCGTTAATCACCCCAGCTCTCTGGCTGGGGCTAGTATTTTTACTGAGGCATAAAGGAGGCAGAAGCCAGGCATAGCCGGCTGGTCCTGCTGCTCTGAGGTACTGCAACAGCTGGAACTTGTGGGGCAGGGTATCGAAAAGGAGCAAGCCCTTGGGGTAGGGATAGAAGTCTTTGTCAGGGTTCCCGTGTTGAGATGCTGTGAGCCATGGGAGGAAGAAGATGTTACCAACAGCAGAAGAGAGATACCAGAGGTCACACAGTTGTTTGAGACTTTGGACTATCAACCCAATTAGAGAAGGTTTATGTCCACATCCTCGGGTGCTCAGTAATTATTAAACAAATGAATGAGGGACTTCCTTGGCGGTCCAGTGGTTAGGACTCTGCCCTTCCACTGCAGGGGGCACGAGTTTGGTCCCTGGTCGGGGAACTAGGATCCCTCATGCTGCCTGGTGTGACCAAAACAAAAACAAAAACAAACGAATGATACTAGTGGTGTAGACAATTCAGGGGTTTCCTCTACTAGACTGTAATTATTCACACATTTTCCCCATCAAATCATTTCCAAAAAGTGTATCTTTTATCATTCTATGATATTGATTGCTTTTGCAATTTAATTTTTAAAACTTTCAGCCTACCAAAATATCCATTCTTCTGTGCAACTACATGCATATTAAAAAAAAAAAATCTTTGGGGAGTTCCCTAGTGGCCTAGTGGTTAGGATTCCAGGCTTTCACTGCCGTGGCCCGGGTTCAATCCCTGGTCAGGGAACTGAGATCCTGCAAGCTTTGTGGTGCAACCAAAAAGAAAACAAAAACAAAAAAACAACTTTTCTTATATTAGAAGAATGAGTTACATAAAATTACTTGATATTTGTAAATGATTGCTTAATTTGGTATAAGTAGTTTATTAACATTATGTTTAATATTTCTTTTAGATATTGGTTTGTATTAGTGATGTGTTTCTCTTGTTCAGTATTTGAAATATTGCAGTAATTATAGTGCTGGTACTTGGCACTTCTGCTAATTTGATATATGTCACTGTTACAACTTTTTAAGATTTGATTGGTTGAGTCATTTTCAACTATGTTGGAGTACTGACTTCACTTCTTGCATTGAAATACTCTATGTTAATCTATTTGCCCTTTGTTGGCATGCTTGTGACTGTAATCTTTTTTTTCCTCTACATTCTTTCTTATCAGGATCTGGTAATAATGATTGTAGGGCATGTGATTGAATAAAATTCAATAATATATTGAATAATTGTTATATTCAAGGAGCTGTTCTAAAGCTTTGGGGATTAAAAATGATTAAGCTTATACTTTATTTATGAGAATAATTGTATCTGTAAATGTTTATAATTAAAAGTTGACATGTGTACCACAAAGGAAACATAATGCAAATACTATTAACATTTTGGGGAAGGATGATTAATTCCAGCTGCAGAAGATTTAGGAACTCTTCATAGAGAAGGAAATTTTTCAGGGTTCTTGAAAAAAATAAATAATTGAGAGGGTGAGCAGGACGTGATGATAGAATGTGAGACAGTGGGCACGATTGAAGGGATAGAAGCAAGGGAGTACAGGATGTGTTTATGGATTGATCCATAATCAGGCATGGCTTCATGGGAGAATACAGAGTAGATGGTGTGATTTATGGTAGAATGCGAGGGTGATTATCATAGGTTGAAACCAAGTTATTGAAGGTTTTGAATATCAAAACAATGAATTTGGATTTTCCAGTCATGTGGAATTATCAAAAAATTTGTAGCAAGAGAATGGTTTGATCCTATGTATGTATTTTCCTTGAGTAGTTTGGGGATATTAGAGTTTGAATGATGATTTTTTAATGAATTCAGATGGATTATTTATTCATTTTGAGGAGAAAATCATTGTACAATGTACAAGTGGCAACATTCTCTTAATTATACATCAGGAAATATGATTCCTTGAATATTGGAATGTCATTACTATGTTAATATCAGCAACATTTGTCACATAATGATTCTGGGGAAAGCAATAGGTTTTGTCAAATATATATTATTCTCACATAAATTCAATGAAAAAATGGCTATATTCTTGACATTGGTGAAGTTTTCAGAGATTAGTGTTAGAAAAATAACATGCCTCTGCTCATATAACAATTAGATAAACTTAGTTTTTTTGAGTTTAGCCGTGTTGTGGCACATTTTCTCATATTTGTGTTAAGTAATTCTAGTTTGGGTAATTAAAGTTCTGCTCAATGAGGCTTTGCCTCATTAGCAACTGTGTCAGTTATCTGAATTACACTGTCGTCAGTGCAATATGCCATTACCATAACATTTATGGTAAATGTTTTATGAGTAACATTTAAGAAAAAAATTAACAAAGAAAATGTATGATATTAAGTAGAAAAGGAAATAGTGATAATAGCAGCTACCATTTTGCTTTAAAAGTACCAGGTATTGTTCATAGTGCTTTATTTATATTATTTTATATATAGGGTGTGTAGCAGATGAGAGGCAGATAACTTGTGGGTGGTTATCTGTAGGTGACAGAGTTGGGATTCAAACTCAAGTCTGATTGGTTTTGAAGTTACGGCTTTTAACTATATTGTACTGTACAGACAATATGGTATTTCTGTTTTTTTAAATTTTTTAAAGCTTTTTGTTCAGTTTTATTGAAATACAATTGATACATAACATTTCTTAGTTTAAGGTCTACAACATAATGATTTGATATGTGTATATGTTGCAAAATGATTTATCACAATAAGGCTAATTAACAAATCCATCACCTCACAAAGTTATAATTTTGTGTGTGTATTAAGAACTTTTAAAATCTACTTTCCTAGGAACTTTCAAGTATAGTATTGTTAACTATAATCAACATGCTGTGCATTATATACCCAGCATTTATTCATCTTATAACTAGAAGTTTGTACTTTTTGACCACCTTCACCCATTTTTCCCACCCCCTCCCCCCTTGCCTCTGGCAATCACCAGTCTGTTCTCTGTTATCTAGAGCTTGATTTTTAGATTCCACAGATAGGTGATGTTTGTCCTTCTCTGACTTATTTCACTTGGCATAATGCCCTCAAGGTCCATCCATGTTGTTTCAAATTTCAAGATGTCCTTCTTTTTTTATAGCTGAATACTTAATACCATCTTTTCTTCATTCATCCATCAATGGCTACTTAGTTTGCTTCCATGTCTTGGCTATTGTAAATAACTTTGCAGTGAACATGGGGGTGCATATATCTTTTTGAGTTAGTGTTCTTGTTTTCTTCAGATAAATATCCAGAAGTGGAATTGCTGGATCATATGGAAGTTTTGTTTTTAATTTTTTGAGGAACCTCCATACTTGTTTCCATAGTGGATGCAATAACTCACTCATCAACTCTTGATTGAGCTTTCAAAGAAAACAAAGACGGCTATGCCAGTCTTTACCCATGATGGGCTGTTTAACAGGTAGAATAATAAAATGTCAGAAGTTTAGCAATATATAACAATAGGTTAGAGTCAATTTGAAATTTGTAAGCTGCTCTTGAAGCTCCACTGGAAATTTTAGGTGGTATAGCATGGTGAACTGTGAAAATTGTCTAATGGTAGGCATCAATTAAATACGGTTGCCTTCAGCATGAATTCTGGTCACAAGCAGAGACTTTGGGGTATCTAAATCTTTTAAAAGAATTTCAGGTTTAACTTCTTCAAAATTTTAGATATAACAGTGTGTGTGGTCTAAAAACAATTTTCATCTACTTTTTTGTAAAGTTTGTTTTACTATCTGTGTTATTTACCTGCATCCTTCTCCAAAGGGTCGGATGCTTATATCTCTCTGTTAAAAACAGTAAATATGACAGCTCATCAGAATTAGGAAGTCATGTTATTTGATGCCCTCTCACTTCGACATGTTAACAGACAATTTGAGGCTTATATAACATATTTAACGTTTTTACATGCTTCCTTTTTAGAGAAATTCTGAAATACATTTATTTATACTTTTAATTTCTATTTCCTAGACATTTTGATACTAATACTAATAATTATTTTTTGTTCCATAAGCCAGGGGTCCCCAACCCCTGGGTCACAGACCGGTAGCCGTCTGTGGCCTGTTAGGAACGCGGCCGCACAGCAGGAGGTGAGCGGCGGGTTAGTGAGTGAAGGTTTATCTGTATTTACAGCCGCTGCCCATCACTCACATTACCGCCTGAGCTCCGCCTCCTGTCAGATCAGTGGCGGCATTAGATTCTCATAGGAGCAAGAACCCTACTGTGAACTGCGCATGCAAGGGATCTAGGTTCGTGCTCCTTATGAGAATCTAATGCCTGATGATCTGAGGTGGAGCTGAGGCAGGGATGCTAGCGCTGGGGATTGGCTGCAAATACAGATTATCATTAGCAGAGAGGTTTGACTGCACAGAGATCATAATAAACAATTGCTTGCAGACTCAAATCAAAACCCTATCAGTGAATGGCAAGTGAAAACAAGCGCAGGGCTCCCACTCATTCTGCATTATGGTGAGTTGTATAATTATTTCATTATATATTACAATGTAGTAATAATAGAAATAAAGTGCACAATAAATGTAATGCAGTTGAATCATCCTGAAACCATTCCCCGACCCCTGGTCCATGGAAAAATTGTCTTCCATGAAACCGGTCCCTAGTGCTAAAAAGATTGGGGACTGCTGCCATAAGCATAGAATTTTATTTAGGAAAATAAATTCTTAAAATATAGATTTATTTTGAAAGCTCATAAAAGGAGAGTTAACATTACATTTTATGTTTTAAATTAATATGGAGGACTGTAATCTTAGCATATTTTAAGCAAGCAAGTAATCTAATTTGCCATGTTTTTGCTGGTGTCGCTTATATTTTAGGATACATTTTTAAATTTAAAATGCTTCATTATTAGTGAATACTGTGGCATGTTGCTTAGATTCACTATTTCATGCATTTCACTGTTGGGGCAAAAATTTGTGAGTAAACATTATTAATATGAATTCATGTTCGAAGAATGAATATCTGTTACAGCTGAAAAAAATCATCCTATTAGCAATACTGTATTTGAAGGATTCTTATTACACCAGCATAAAATCATCTAATGGGGCTATTTATATTTGATTTACTAATTGAAAAAGAGTTTTTGTATAAATTTATCAGAAATGCCCACATTTTATTTTTAAAAATTACCAATAAGCAAAGTCTGTAATTAGGAAGCAAAATCTCCTCTAGAAAGTGGCCCTAAAATAAACAAAACAAAACAAAAAAAACCAAAAACTGGAGCATCAGAATAATCTGATCGTTGGATACATGCTTCATGAGTAAAATGTTTTATAAGATACTTGGGGATAGTGTTAGGATAGACCTACCTTATATTGACTTATGCTTCATAATGAACAATATTTCTGGTGAAGCCTTTAGATTTTTCCCACGGGCCCTATCTACAACAAAACAATTGGAAAAGCAACAGTTACGGATGATAATCAAGATATCTGAAGTATGCACACCCAGTTCAAACCTTTTTGTGTAATCTTAATTCTTCTACTCATGATCTCATCTTTAGTTTGCTATATAAATTTCTCTACAGAACTTCCTTTTTTCTTTTTACTTTTTTGACTTTTAAAAATTAAGATATAATTGATGTGTAACATTATATTAGTTTCAGGTGTACAACATGATGATTGGATATTTGAATATATTGCAACATGATCACCACAATAAGTCTAGTTAACATTCATCACCATACATAGTTACAAAATTTTTTTCTTGTAATGAGACCTTTTAAAATCTATTCTTTTAGCAGCTTTCAAATATATCATACAGTATTGTTAACTATAGTCGCCATGCTGTGTATTACATTCCCATGATTTACTCATTTTATAACTGGAAGTTTGTACCTTTTGACCCCCTTCATCCATTTTTCCACCCCCCTCCTCCTTGTCTCTGGCAACCACCTATCTGTTCTGTGTATCTATGAGTTTGTTGTTTTATTATTATTATTTTTTTTAGGTTCCACACACAAGTGGGATTATACGATATTTGTCTTTTTCTGTCTGACTTATTTCACTTTGCATAATGCCCTTAAGGTCCCTGCATGTTGTTGTAAATGGCAAGCTATCATTCTTTTTTTTATGGCTGAATAACATTTCAATGTACATATATACCACTTTTTCTTTGTTCATTCATTTATCCCTGGACATCCTTGCCATTCTCTGCTTTTCTGTACATCCTCACCAACATTTGTCATCTCTGACAAATGGGCCATCTGTGTCTTATGTCTTTTTCAGAAAAATGTCTGTTCACATCTTCTGCCCATTTCTTAAATGAATTGTTTCTTTGCTGTTAAGTTATATGAGTTCTTTTTATATTTTATATATTAACCCCTTATCAGATACATGATTTGCAAATACTCTCTCCTAGTTGGTAGGCTTCCTTTTCATTTTGTTGATGGTTTCCTTTGTTGCTGTGCAGAAGCTTTGTAGTTTGATATAGTCCCACTTGTTAATTTTTGCTTTTGTTGCCTTTGCTTTTGATGTCAAATTTTTAAAAAAATCCTTAGTTTAAGGTAGCTCTACTAAGCTAGAACATATGTTGCTCTTTTTCCAGTTGCTATTCCCATCATTTACACATTGCTTTTCTTAGTAAAATATCATCAACATAAGGAGGCATCACTTCTCTACTTGATTGTACTACAATTTGCTTTTGGGTTATCCAACTCCTGTAGTCTTTCATTATTTGGTCAGCTTCCCCTGTGTCTCAATGTTCTGTATACTCTTCCCCCAAATTCCCTCAGCTAAATAATTTTATTTCTATAAATTAGCTCATTTGTTTTACTCCTCTAAAATAATTAATTGTGCTTTTGATCATTGGCTCATGAAATAAGTCAAAATTCTAACGTATTTGTGAAATTTTACTTTTAAAAGATTGAGTTAGAAACAAATGTTGGGACTGACATATACACACTACTATATATAAAATAGAGAACTAATAAGGACCTACAGTAGTATAGCTCAGGGAACTCTTCTCATTACTCTGTAGTAAGTCCCATACATACGAATGAGTTCCGTTCTGAGAGCTCTTTTGTAAGTCTGATTTGTTCGTTAAGTCCAACAAAGTTAGCCTAGTTGCCCAGCTTACACAGTCGTTTATATAGTACTGTACTGGAATAGGTTTATAATACTTTTCACACAAATAATACATTAAAAAACAAACAAACACAAAAAATAAAGAAACCATTTTTAATCTTAAAGTACAGTACCTTGAAAAGTATAGTAGTACAGTACAACAGCAGACATACAGGGGCTGGCATTGAGTGAACGGGCAAGAAGAGTTACTGACTGGAGGAGGGAGATGGTAGAGCTGAAGGATAGTCAACAATAGATGTTTGCTTCCGGACATCCTGGGCTTGAAATAAACATACTGTACTACTGTACTCTATATGGTACTGTACAGTAAAGTACACAAAAGCACAACCACTTGTAGCGGATGCACCCACATGACAATGTACGCCAGACACGTGAATTAACTTACGTGATTGGACATGCGAACACAGTTCATATCTTTGAAAGCTCACAACTTGAAGGTTCATATGTAGGGGACTTACTGCAATGACCTATATGAGAAAAGAATCTACAAAAGAGCGGATGTAGGTATATGTATAACTGATTCACTTTGCTGTACAGCATAAACTAACACAACATTTTAAATCAAATATACTCCAGTAAAAATTGTAAAAAATTAGCATCCAAAAAAACCCAAATTTTGAACATTTTGAGCATTTATGATTTTACTGAAATACATATTAAAATATTTATTTTACAGTACTAAGGCAACCAGTGAAGAAGGCAGTCAGATGGATTTTATATTGCAGTATTATTACCTAATATAGTTAACTCATAATTTCATTAAAATATTTTTTAAAAGAATTTTTTGTTTGCATTTCCTGTTGTAATTGTCATCTATTCTTTAGGGGTTTAACATGGCCATCGTGATTTTTTTGTGGAGTAGCATTGATATTCACTATCTTGATAAACTTTTTATAGTAAAGACATATTTTTGTGAATAAACGTTTTTTTTAGTCTCAAATGATAACCATTATAGCCATTTCTATATTAGTAATTCATGTGCCAGCCACTACTTACTTCTATAAATACTTTTGAAACTGTTAACAAGCAAAATTATGTTATGAATTATTAAAGTAAAATCCTATTTACATTTAATATCATCTGGCTTTATAATATTCTAATAAAATTATTTTATAAATAATCAAAAACTTAATAAAGATCAACTCATGCTTTGTGACCACCTAGAGGGGTGGAATAGGGAGGAAGGGTGGGTGGGAGGGAGACGCAAGAGGGAGGAGATATGGGGATATATGTATATGTATAGCTGATTCACTTTGTTATATAGCAGAAACTAACACCATTGTAAAGCAATTATACTCCAATAAAGATGTTATAAAAAATAAATAAGATAAAAACGTTCCACACACACACAAAAACACTTAATAAAATGAGAATATGAAGATCTGAGCATGTTTATTAGCATAATAAAATTTAACTCATAGAACTGAAGTGAGAATAACAAAGTAATACCAGTGACTAGTGCCTGACACATGGAAGGGTCACAACAAATTGTTTATTATGTTTCTCTTCTTTAAATGTTTAAAATGTTTCTCGTCTTTAAAACTTGAGAGTTCTATTATGTTGCATTTAAAGAGTGTTTAATTTAGTTTTGTTTTTTCAGAGCACCTTCAAGTTTAAATCTGAGAGTGATATTCATTTGGCAGAACATCATAAACAGGTTCTGTATGATGGGAAACTTGCAAGTAGTATCGCATTTACATATAACGCTAAGGCCACGGATGCTCAACTGTGCCTGGAATCATCACCAAAGGAAAATGCATCGATTTTTGTGCATTCCCCACATGCTCTAATGCTCCAGGTGGGTGAATAGTAGCTTAGTCTTCATGTTCTCATCAGCACTGTGTCTTTATTTTACATATTAAACATTGCTCATCTAGAAATCTCCAGTTGCTCTTTGTTTTTCTTTTTTGGTTTTCTAGTTCTTTGAATGATGTTTTTGCCTTCTACTTTTTTTTGGCAATATATTTTACCTTGGACTTGTCTCCTTAGTAGAAAATCTGTCTTTTCTGTTATATGTTCTATATCCTTTGAAATAAAATCAGTGAATTAGCTAAATAGATAATTGCAGATATTAAAAAATACTTTGCTTTAAGAATGTGTAACTCCCCAACATAAAAATTGCCTGAGGGCTTCCCTGGTGGCGCAGTCGTTGAGAATCTGCCTGCTAATGCAGGGCACACGGGTTCGAGCCCTGGTCTGGGAAGATCCCACATGCCGCGGAGCAGCTAGGCCCGTGAGCCACACCTACTGAGCCTGCGCGTCTGGAGCCTGTGCTACGCAACAAGAGAGGCCGCGATAGTGAGAGGCCCGCCCACCGGAATGAAGAGTGGCCCCCGCTTGCCACAACTAGGGAAAGCCCTCGCACAGAAACGAAGACCCAACACAGACAAAAATAAATAACAAATGTGGGGTTAAAAAAAAAAAAAATTGCCTGAGTGTCTTTACATCCATTATGAGTCTCTTATTCTAAAATATATTTTGATTTAGAACTTCATATTTTCTTTGTAAAAATCTCTCAACTTAAGTTTTCAAATTTAAGTGATTAGCAAAGATATTTCAAACTTTTATTTTATATGTGTATCAAAATTATATAATTTTGATTTTTAAATTTTAAAAATAGATTTTAAAATATCTATTTTATTTAATTTTCTTACAAAGTTGTTTGGAACAAGCAAATATTGATAACATTATGCTTCAGAAAATGTAATAAACATTTTTGTTTTTGAACATAGGATGTAAAAGCTATAGTTACACATTCAATTCATAGTGCAATTCATTCAATTGGAGGGATTCAAGTGCTTTTCCCACTTTTTGCACAACTGGACAACCGGCAGCTCAATGACAGTCAAGTGGAAACAACTGTCTGGTAAGTTTTCTTTGAATATATAAGTTATGCCATTTTTTCCTCGCTTAGATTATGCATGGTGCACTTGGTGCTGTGTAAATGTATTATAATACTGGTTTTTATCCTTGAGGTGCTAATAAAAGTTTCTTTAGGATTAAGGCAGATATATATTTCCACAATGTAAAAAAGCCTGACACTTAGATTTTTATAACCACAAAGGAGTGACTTCCTTGATAATAAATGAAGAATTCTTGCTAGGTGTAGCATAGTGATTATAATATGAAGTTGAGGAAAAGTGTTAGTCCTGACCTTACCCTTTGCAAATGCCCATTGTTTGGATTGTCCGTGAAATCCTGTCAGATTAAATAAAATTACTAGGGTAAAGTTAATTCTCAAGAATAGTATTTAATAACACATAATTTATATCTTAAATATTGGTATTATTCTATAATGCTAGTGCCATAAGAGTAGCACAATATTAAGTGATATTAGCTTCTTCTTATATATAGATCATGTTTGATAACCTAAATCTAACCAGTGGCATATCCATGTTTTATGTATTCAGAATCTTCTAATTAGATTGATATCATGTGCAAATTTTATAGCTTCTCTTTTTTTAAATTAAAAAATACCTCATGTATCAAACTCTGATTTAATCTTATATCTTAGAATCATATATGTCATAAGTTAAATCTGAATTTTAATAGCTATTTGTGTATATTGCTATGTTTAGAGAATTTAAAGGGAAAGTTATATAGGTAAACATTAATTTAGTTTACTAAATACTAATATAGGAATGCTTCATTAGTATGTACACATATACATGAGATTATTTATCGATCATCCAATTTTGAATTCGTAGAAAAACTAGTGAATGAAACTAAGATGGGAAAAATTTAAAGTCCATTGAAGTGTTACCTATGATTTTCTCCTATTAATTATTTAAATTAACTATTAACAAAATTCTGTCTTAGTGTTGCTAATAATATTATCCCTGTGTTGGGACCATCTTTATGTAAAGTATAAATCTAAATGTAAATGTGACCTGTACCTTTACAATAGTCAGCTACCATCCATGGGTCATGCTTCTTTTATATCAAGATAACGTAGAGGTTGGAGTTTTGAAGTGAAAAGGAATCTTGAGGCCATGTCCTGCTGAGATATTACTTTATTATAAGGTCTTACGTACTTTTATTGGGAGGCAGATCAGCTTAGTGGAAAAGTGAAACTTTTAAATTCCAGTCCTAATTTAAATTCAAAATGTTTTGCTCTTTGTCATCTAAGTGAACTAGTACACATTATGATCCGTAATTTAAAACCTAGTAAGTGCTGTGAAAAGAAGTTAGAGATGAAGTAGCAATTAGAAAACTCCATGTGTAATTTAAATATTTCATATGAATTAAGTCCATAATTATTTTAACCTGAAGTATAATGTTCTGCTTTGGGTAGAAAAATTAGAAAGATTATGCAGTTTGAGATGCTATAACTAAAATGATTATAATAATTTATATCATCATGAGTAGTTATTATAAAATCTTAGTGCTAAAACCATATTTAACACGTTATCTGGTCCATTCATCCAAGGCACGTGGTTATTTTTCATTGCCTGTCTTTAAAACTCATTTTAGTGTTTATATTATATTTTGATATTTAAATTGTATTTATTTCATCATGGAGATAAAAGGCAGTGGAAGGGATCAGCTTTCTGATTTTGATTTTGGTTTGTTTGTTTTTAGTTCTTTTATGTCATTCATGTTAATTTTTCCATGTAATAACTAACTAACTTTTTCAGTGATATATGTGTTCTTAGTTTATGGCCAATAGAAAACATATAATAAGAAATGTACCACTTTCCTTTTCAGTAATAATACATACACAATTTCAACCCTACCCTGTGATTCACTTATGTGCTTCTTTGAATTCTTATCTAATACTTTTTCATTAATTGTTTCAAAGCCCTTGATGTCTGAGGTTGGCTCTTTAGTGGACAATTGTGTGTATTAGTAATTCAATCTCTTGTTATATTTATTTAGTTTTGAGGGGCACCATTTTGGTGGTGATACTGTCTCAGTTTTTAAAATGTTAAAGGCAGATTTTTAAATGGGACGTCCCCCTCTACTTGAAGAACATAAATTCTTAGCTTTAGGGCAATGGTTGATAGAATTTCTTATTTTCTGGCTATATCTTAAATAATCTTAAATAATAAATCTTAAATTCATATATATGAATGAGAACTTAAAATATGATATGTTATCTTATTTTTAGTTAGTTTTAAACTCTTCTAGATGAATGAGAATATTTGAACTTTAAAAATCTTGGACAAAATTTTATGTACCTTTTCTGGAAAATCTTTTTGTATAATAAATACATGCCCCAAATTGCAATATTATCTAATTCTTGATTACTTTTTGGAGGAATTGAGCTAAACTCTAAAATAAGTTGATTCTTTGCCTTTGTGTTTCAAGCTAAAGCGTCTTAGTTTCCATGCACTTTCCTCCACTCAGTAGTCCCTGTTTATGAAACTTTTTATTGTTTATATAAGCCTCACCTCTGTTGGCACTACTTTATTATTGTTCTAATCATTGATGAGTTTTACTGTATATAGGGAGCGTAATATTAAAATAATTTATTGAAGGAATAATCTTATTTTCTGGAGCCTTTAAAAATAGGCTTTATTTGTGCAGGAGAAATTTTGTGGCTTTGTTTTATCATGAAAGCTACATGTTATAGTTGTTATATGTGTGGACTTTCAAGTCAGACAGACTTGGCTTCAAATCCCTCGTTTACTATTTATTATTTATACAACTTTAAGTGTTATTAACTATTTTGTGTTTCAGTTTCTACCATTATAATAGAATAATATAGAATATTATATATATAGAGGATAATAATAGCTCACTGGATTTTTTAAATTAAATGCAACAAAATATGTACATTGACATACATGCTGGTTTTGTTATTATGATGACAATGGGTTAGGTAATCTAGATTATCTCTAATAGTACAGATTTATATTTTAAAATATATATCATCAATCATAGAGACTGATTGTTATAATAGGGGCCGTGTTACTTTATATTTGAAATGTTCTACCAATAATGTTATTTATAATGGAGAATTAGTTATTTAAGTGATGAAGTAGGACTTATATTTTGAATTTCAGTTGTAGTGATGAAAACTGATTGTGAACCATCTATTTTCTAGATATAATGGTTTAAAATTGAGGAATGTATTAACTCAAGTTTTGAAGTCAGTACCAAGTTAAAAAAGCTTTCAAGGGTTTAAGATGATTTTTCTTTAGCTGGTTTTTGGATTTTGTAGGTACCCCATTAGTATTTAAATCTCCAGGAATAACACTTTTTATTGTTTTTTCTTTTAACATGTAGTTTAGCCTTTGTGAAACAAAAGAAACAAAAAATGAACCACAAAAGGAATAAATGTTACTGAATTGAGTTAAATAGCTTGTGGCAACACATACAGTATTTTTAATGTAATTTTGTTTTGAATAAGTAAATAATGCCAGTATGTAGTTGTTGTAGTGATTTCAGACTATTCATAATGATTCTCAAGCACCATGATCATCTTGAGTAATTCTGCCAAATGATGAAAGCTATTTGCAAGTTTTGTCATTCCTCAGGGATTAATACTATTTTATATTGGACTGGTCGATCGATCCCATTCTGTCCAGCGATCATTGAGAGCAATAATTAAACAAATTACCTTTCACTAGACATTTAGTAAATATTTATTTAATGTATAAATATGAACAAATGTTTAATAAATGATTTCAAGAAGTATAACTCCAATCTTGAAATAATCATAGCTTTTGCATTTTGTGTTTAGGAATGACTCATTGAATTAGAAATTTCATTTTCCTTTGGTTTGGATGATCATATATATTGTCTGTAAATGTCCTGTCTTTCTCTGACTTGGCCCCAAAACCCCTTTTGTTTGAGTATGTGTTTCTAAATTCTATAGATCATAGAAAGCAAAACAAATCTTCCTCATTTGTTTGACTTAGGAAGAATGTGCTTTGAAAAAATATGTTTTCTGGCACAAGGTATAAATAGGTTTTTATATATCAAAGGATTAAAAATACACTAAGAGAGTAGTTCTCAAGCCTTCTGTTGGTGTGAGACTAAGGCTCAACCTAGTGTCCTATTATGTACTCTCTGTTCTTAGGTGACGGGGCTATCTGAGCGTATGTAGTAGTAGCACAAGGCATTTACTGAGTACTTACTGTGTGCCAGTAGCTGTTTGTAATTGTATTACCTCATTTTATCCTGTTCTGCTGATCAGAGAGATAAAAATTGAGTACCTTGTTGAAGGTCACAGAGATTTAAGTGGTAGATTAGGACCAGAATTCTAGTTCTGAGAGCCTGATTCCAGAGCTCTCGCTCTGAACTACCATGATTAACTCTGAGAATCACCTTTGCAAGCTATGGAATGATTTTAATACTGTAATGCCAACTTTATCTGATAGTAGTATGAATTAAAATAAGATAGAATATATAAACTGTGTATCACAGCGAGTGTCTGGTACATAGTAGGCACTTAATGAGTTTTCTTTATTTCCTCAGTAAATATTAGATTGTCCATTGATGTGATGCAATTTTGTATTATTAAAATGTGTTTTTAATGCTGTTTTAACTCTGATAAATTTGATAAATTAAAACTCAACCACAAGTGATCATTTAAATTAATTCTTGTAATTGCATAAATATTTTTCTCAGGAAAGTGTTCTTTTTGTTTCTAGTTATAATACAGGTTGTTTGATAGACTGCTTGATGGAATGTAAGCTATACGAAATTTAGAAAATCCCATAAAACATTTATGTCAATGATCCTATAATTAAGAATCCTCTTGTAATGTGAACATTATGACTCATTAATTAGTTTGTTTTGTGGGCTTAAATCCAGATTTTTTCCTAAAAGCTATCTTGCTAGCCAAAGTTATTCCAGTAATTATCTTGAATTTTATAGCCCCTTTAATAATTAAATTTTCATTATAAAGTCCTGGTTAGCACCACTGTCATTTGTAAACCAACACAATTACCCGGAAATTCCAGCATTTCAGTGTCTAACAACCCAAATTTCCCCTTACACTTCAAGGTGGCATAAAATCCTTTGTCTGTGTTTTCTGATTTTTAGTTCAGGGAAAAGTGACTATTACACAGCTAATGTCAAAAATTTCTACATATTTTCACCGAACTGACATAAAAAATGAAATGTGACTGCTTTTTGTAGGCTAAAGAAGTGAAATTAGTACTTGTTTGTAATGATTGTCTCCCTTGTGGAGGTTGTTGTTTGTATATGTAGAATATAATTATTATTAGTTTGGTTTCCAGAAGTATTTAAACATTTAAAAATGTATATATATAGAATTATGTTCTCCTTATTTTCTATGTTTTTCAGGAAAACGTACATCTGTCACTTCTTTATAGGCATATTTACTATTTTGCCTTTTTTTTTTTTAAGTTTACAGAATTAGTAATGAAAGTATTCTTTGAAGTGAAACAGACACAGAAAGTATATTTGACATATGTATACCACTACTTATATTAAAGGAGGAAAACCAAATAATAATTTTTTTAGTGAGATTTAACTAGAGTAAAATTGAATGTATATTGAATTCACTGTGCAAATAAATCCATAAGTAAAAATTAAAATACACTATTCTGCCTGAAACATAGGGAAATTATAGTGTAGTGTTCAAATAGCTTTCTCTTCTTTGTCAGCCAAGTTCTTTTTACTCCATGGATCCTTTACAGAAGATATCTGATAATAAAGTTTATGGTACATCTAACAATTTAATGAGTTTGTCAACTGTCAACAAGAAAGGACATTTTGTTTCTTGTAGACTTATGACTTCTGATTCATTGACTTTCCAAATAAGGTATTTTTTTATAGTCCATTTTAAAGTGTTTTTCATAATAAGTGATTGCTTTTCTACAATAATTCCTCCATAAAAAGTTTCCTTTAAATTTAGTGAAATCTGTTTTTAATGCTATATTAGTTTGTGCTGTTTCAATTTTCAACACATAATTTTGCTCTGTGTATTTTCCCTGCCATAAAGGAAGGCTTCTGCTTTATCTTTGACCAAAAACAAACAAACAAACAAGGCATTGTTTTGGCAAAAGGGTAACTATAAATTATTAGTTGCAGGAATTTGGGCAACCATGGACACATCTTTACTGAATTTGTTGCCTTAATTTTCTTCTAGTTTGCATATCAACATTCTCTGTCCTTAAATATTTTAATGATATTTTGTAACTGAAGGTGTTGTTATTTTATGCATGGAATAGCATTTATTTCTTTAACTCTTCTATGTCTTTACGTTGCTTTTGAAAATAATAAGGTAAATTGCTTCATTTATTTTGTTTTGTTTTTATGATATTCATACAGTCTAAATCTAAAATAAGTTTTATTTGCATTTGTGAGGGACATTGCCATATGCCCGAATATTCACAGTTCATCCTCAGAAGCTCAGAATATTTCTGATGGGAATTGGGTATAAATCCCCCAAGTGCTTATGCTCTCTTCCCTTTCTCTCCCCTGAATGTGATGACCGTTATGTGCAGTGAGTGGAATCTTCAATAAAAGAATTAATAAGGCATCATCAGGAAATTCTAGTTAATTTAGTATGGTAATTTTTTGAAATTTTTTTTTTTTTTTGATGTGGACCATTTAAAAAGTCTTTATTGAATTTGCTACAATATTGCTTCTGTTTTATGTTTTGGTTTTTTGGCCACGAGGCATGTGGGATCTTAGCTCCCCAACCAGGGATCGAACCCACACCCCTGCATTGGAAGGCGAAGTCTTAACTACTGGACTGGCAGGGAAGTCCCTAGTATTATAATTTTTTTTTCCTAGTATTATAATTTTATTGGCCTTTATTTTATTTTGTTTCTGGGTTTATGGTCTTACTACCTAGATGGACAACACCCAGAGCTTTTTCTCTCTCAGCCTTCTATTTAGGCTTTTATACCCAAACTCAAACTCAACCTTCTCCAAATAAAAACTCATAACTTTCTCTTCTGCACATTTTCTATCACTTTTGACATTCTTTTTATTTTTAAATTTTTAAATTAATTTTTATTTTTGTTGAAGACTTTATTTTTTAGAGCAGTTTTAGGTTTGCAATAAAATGGAAAGGAATAAATAGATTTTTCATATACTCCCCCTCTTCACACATACATATCCTCCCCTATTATCAACATCACTCACCAGAATCGTATATTTTTTTAACAAGGATGAACATAAATCAATAGATCATAATCACTTAAAGTCCATAGTTAAGAGTTGACTCTTGGTATCATACTTTTTATAAGTTTGGACAAAAGTATAATGCCACATATCCATCATTATAATATCATAAAAAATATGTTCACATCCCTAAATATATTTTGTGTTCTACCCTTTCACACTGCCCCCAGGCAACCACTGATCTTTTTATTGTCTCCATAATTTTGCCTTTTCAAGAATGTCATATAGCTGAAATCATACAGAATGCAGCTGTTTCAGATTGTCTCCTTTCACTCAGTAATATGCAATTAAAGTGCCTCCATGTCTTTTCATGGCTTGATAGCTCATTTCTTTTTAGCGCTGAATAATATATATTCTAATATCTAAATGTACCACAGTTTATTTTTCCATTCACCTACGGAAGGACATCTTGGTTGCTTCCAAGTTTTGGCAATTAAGAATAAAGCTTCTATAAATATCTGTGTGCATGTTTTTGTGTGGATATAAGTTTTCAACTCCTTTGGGTAGATACAAAGTAGCATGATTGCTGGATTATATGGTAAAAGTATGTTGAGTTTTGTAAGAAACCCCCAAACTGTCTTCCAAAGTGGCTGTACCATTTTCATTCCCAGCAGCAGTGAATGAACTAATAGATTATTAGTTTCTTGTCAGTTATTTCAGATTTTCTACGTAGACAGTCATGCTGTTTGTAACCAAAGACAGTTTTATGTCTTCTTTCCCAATCTGTATATGTTTTATCACATTAGCAAGGACTTTGAGTGTCATGTTGAAAAGGAGTGGTGAGAGGGGACATCCTTGCTTTGTATCTGATCTTAGTGGGAAAACTGAGTTTTTCATCATTAAGTATGACGTTAGCTGTAGGTTTTTTATAGATAGTCTTTATCAAGTTGAGAAAGTTCCCGTTTATTCCTAGTTTCCCGAGAGTTTTTATCATGAGTGGCTGTCAGATTGTGTCAAATGCTTTTTCTTCATCTGTAGATGTGAAAGTGATTTTTCTTTTTTTAGCCTATTGCTGTCTTGAGCCAGCCTTGCATACTTTGGATAAATCCCATTTGGTTGTGGAGTATAATTCTTTTTATCTTGTTTGGATTCAATTTGCCCATGTTTTGTTGAGGATTTTTGCATGTCTGGTCATGGGAGATATTGGTCTGTAGTCTTCTTTACTTATTATGTCTTTGTCTAGTTTTGGTATGAGTGATGCTGTCTTCATAGAATGAGTTAGGAAAGTAGTTCCTCTGCTTCTATCCTCTGAAAGAGATGTAGAGAATTGGTATAATTTCTTCCTTAAGTGTTTGGTAGAATTCACCAGTGAACCCATCTGGGCCTGGTGACTTCTGCTTATTAATTATTGATTCAATTTCTTTAATAGATGTAGGTATATTCAAAATGTCTATTTCTTCTTGTGTGACTTTTGGCAGGCTATGTCTTTCAAGGAATGTTTCTTTTCATCTAGGTTTCCAAATCTGTGGGCATAGAATTGCTCACAGTGTCCTTTATTATTCTTTTAATTTCCATGGGATATGTAGTTATGTCTCTTCTTTCAATTCTAGTATTAGTATTTCCATCTTCTCCCTTTTTTTTCTTTGTTAATCTGGCCTAGAGGCTTATCAATTTTATTAATCTTTTTAAAGAGCCAGCTTTTGTTTTCATTGACTTTCTCTATTGATTTCCTGTTTTCCGTTTCTTTGATCTATACTCTGGTTCTTATTATTTCTTTTTGCTGCTTACTTTAAATGGCATTTACTCTTCTTTTTCTAGTTTCCTGAGGTGAAAATTTAGATTAATGACTGTTAGATTTTATATATATATATATATATATATATTTTTTTTTTTTTTTTTTTTTTTTTTTTTTTTTTCATTATAGAGGTCTGAGCATCCAATTCCAATATGTGGAGGCATGGTTTTCCCCCCATACCACCAAAGATTCTCTGTGACACCAGCTGGGTATCCTATCGTTTAACTCAATTCTGACACTCAAATCTGACATAGCATCAGATCCCACAGGTTAAGGGCTCAGTCTCACAAGACTGGCCCTCTTCACTTTAGATGCCAGTTGTAAGTCCAGGTTATCACCTGTGCTTCTGAACAACTGACTGTAGATGGTAGGTTCCAGTAACCTCCTCCTTGGACTTCAGGTGATAGTTGCAAGTCCAGGTCGTTACTGGTACTTCTGACTGACTGGATATAAACCAGAGGTTCCCGCCACCCCCTTGGGTTCGATTACTTTGCTAAAGTGGCTCACAGAGCTTAGGGAAACATTTTACTTACTGGATTGCTAGTTTATTATAAAAGGATGATGAAGGATACAGATGAACATCCACATAGATGCATAGGGCAAGGTATGGGGAGAGGGCATGGAGCTTCCATTCCCTTTGCAGGTATGCCACCCTTCTAGTACCTCCATATATTCACAGACCGGGAAGCTCTCCCAGCCCTGTGTTTTTTTTTTTTAATGGTGGCGTCATTACATACACATGACTGATTAAATCAATGACCGTTGGTGATTGAACTCAATGTCCAGCCCTTCTCCCCTCTCTCCCTGGAGGTAGGTGGGTGGTAGGTGGGCTGGACTGAAAGCTCCAACCCTCTAATTATATGGTTGGCTGTGTTGGCAACTAGCTCTCATCCTTAAGTGAATTCCAAAAGTCACTTCATTAACATGACAGAAGACACTTTTTATTACTGCCATCCCTTAGGAAATTTCAAGGGAGCTCTGCCAAAAATGGGGACCAAGAACAAATGCATATTTCTTATTATAAATCACAATATCACAACATTCAATGCTCTAAATTTCCCAGTAATGATTGCTTTCATTTTATTCCACAGATTTTGATAAGTTGTATTTTCATTTTCATTTCATTCAAAATATTTTTAATATCTCTTGAGATTTCTTCTTTGACCCATGTGTTATTTAGAAGTGCACCGTTTAATATTCACATTGTGGGATTTTCCAGGTTACTGATTTCTAGCTAATTCCATTGTGATCTGAGAGTAGACATTGTGTGATTTCCACTATTTTAAATTTGTTAGATGTGGTTTATGGTCCAGAATGTTGTCTAGCTTAGTGAATGGTCTATGCGAGCTTGAGAATAACATTTATTCTAATGTGGTTGAGTGAAGTAGTATATAGATGCCAATTATCTCCAGCTGTTTGTTGGTGTTGTTGAGTTCAACTATGTCCTAACAGATTTTCTAACCCCTGTAGTTGTCCATTTCTGAGAGAGGGATGTTGAAATCTCCAACTATGATAGTGATTTCATCTATATCTCCTTACTGTTGTAGCAGTTTTTGCTTCACATAATTTTATGTTCTGTTGTTAGGTATATGTGCTTTAGGTATTGGTATCTTCTTGGAAAATTGAGTCCTTTATCATTGTGTAATGCTGTTCTTAATCTCTGATACTTTTCTTGCTTTGAAGTCTTCTCTGTCCAAAATTAAAGTAGGTACCCCTACTTTTGTTTGTTTGATTTTTGTCAAAGGTGCAAAAGCAGTGTAAGGGAGGAAGGATAGTTGTATGCTAAAATGAACCTCAACCTCAACATCATTAAAAATTAACTCAAATATCAGCTGTAAAGGTAAGATATAAAACTGCAGAACTTTTAGAAGAAAACATAGGAGAAAATCTCTGCAACCTAGGCTATGCAAAGGCATTTTAGAAATGACCTTAAAAGTGTGATGCATACAAGGAAAAAATTGGTAAATTTGACATTGGCTTCATCAAAGTTAAATTTAACCTTTTACTCTGCAAAAG
Source organism: Balaenoptera borealis (assembly GCF_965194805.1). NCBI lineage: Eukaryota > Metazoa > Chordata > Mammalia > Artiodactyla > Balaenopteridae > Balaenoptera > Balaenoptera borealis. Next base: position 12,262,988 of record NC_138877.1, read on the forward strand.
AAACAATGAAAAGACATTTTAAAGATTGGAGGAAGATGATAGAAAATCACTTATTTGACAAAGGACTTATATCAAGACTACATTTAAAACTCTCAAACACTAGTAGTAAGAAAGCATGAAATCCAATTTTAAAAAATGGGCAAAAGACTTGAGCAGATACTTCACCAAAGAAGGCATAAGGATGTCAAAATTGCACATGAAAAGATGTTCAACATCATTAACCAATGTATTTAAAACACTATGAGATGTAACTACACAGTTAGTAGAAAGGCCAAAAAAAATAAAAAATACTCATGATGCCAAGTGCTGGTAAGGATGAGGAGCAACTGGACCATATTACTGGTGGGACTGGCAAATGGTACAGCCATTCTGTCAGTTTGGCAGTTTGTTACGAAGTTAAACATATACTTACCATATAATTCAGCCTTTCTACTCCTGGATTTGTATTTGTGAGAAATGAATGAAAACTGTTCACACAAAAACCTTTATGTGAATGTTTACAGTAGTCCTATTCATAATTGCTATAAACTAGATACAGCTCAAATGTACCCATTAGGTAGTCTGTTTATTCAAGGGAATACTATTCATCAATTAAAAGAAAAAAAAATCTTGATGTATGCAACTACTTAGATGAATCTCAAGAGACAATATGTTGCAGTCAAGAAGGACATATTAAGAAGATTACATACTGTATGACTATCTGTATGACATTCTTGAAAAGTCAAAGCTATATCCATATAAGAGATAAGTAGTTACCCAAGGTTGTTTTGGCTGTTGAGAGAGTGTGACTGCAAGGGTATAAAGGGATAGGATAAATGAGTTTTTTGTGTGTGATGGAACTCATCCTATCTTGATTGTGGTGGGGTTATACAAATCTATATATCTAACATTCTTAGAATTACATACACACACAAACACACAAAGAAAAGAAGTAAAGAAGTTAGTTTTACTACATGATCATTTTAAAAACGAAATTAATTATGAAAAGGATAGAAAACTCCTGGATGTATATGAAGCCTAAGTATCAAATAATTATTTCATCTTTTTGTGTAGCTAGCTGTTTTAATATTTATTTTATTTACTTTTTTTGGTAATTTCAGCACTTCTAGGGTGTATTTTTAATCCTGCTTTTATAAAATAGTCTGAGGCTTGGCTGAAAGTAGACCCAACACCAGGAGAAGGGACTATTTGGCCTCCCTGCTGTGCATGTTTTGATCTTGAAGGGCATTAGAATATGCATATATAGTTAAGATCACCTACTTGTCACTGTAACCTATCTCTGTTTTTCCTTTGAAGCTTTGAACTTCTTAGGTATTGGGGAGTTACATCATTAAATTTCTAAATCATTCATATATCCATGGATTATACACGATAGTGGTGCTGCCACTAGAAACATGTCCAGAAAGCTCTCGTAAAGGTGCTAGGACATTTAGAGCATTGTGATTGTTTGTTGGCTGGAATTAAATTAAAAATGAGTAGGCTTTAAGAGTTATCTCTTTTACAGTGGAGCGTTATAATATCTATTGGTTATTGATAGAGAATTATGAATAGAGATGATCAAAAGGCTATTTGGTTGTCAAACTATGTAAATACTGGTAAATGCTATATACTAACACATAATGATGTTATAAGAGGTTTGGAATTCCTCTACATGTACATATTTTAAAATTTCGTTTGCTTCATAAGACAACTTTTGACACACTACAGTTACAATTTTACAGATGTCTATTTTTTTTCTATAATATATTTTGTCAGAAATAAAATAGGCTGATGAAACATAAAATTAAAATCTGTTGCCAGACAAAGGAAGGTAAAAAAACTGTGATAGCCAGACTAACTTTTAATAGAGCCTTTAAAGAATGTTCTTAGATAGCCATGACAGTCATGAGGCTGTCTGCCTCCTTATGAGGCTGAAAGAAAAGGGAGAAGTTACTGAGGAGAGATTTCATGGCTAACGGAGGCTTAGTGATTTCATGTGCTACCCAGTGTATTTCATCTGTCCTCACATTTTACTGTACTGCATTTCACTGTTTTCCTTATTTGACTCTGCAGATAAATGTATTTTACTTATTTCGGCATGTATCTCCACTTGATGTTTGAATTGATGAATGTGACAGTTTGTGTGTCAGGGTTTATTGCCTAGGTAGGCAGTTAGGCAGTGGTCTTTTGAGATAGCATCTTCAGGAATACATGGTCTAAAAGTGACTGCTAAATGTATATGGAGTTAGAAGCTTTTGGTTTAGAACTTTCTAATTTTGAACTGTGAAGGAATTTAACTCTTCTAACTTATTGTGGGATTTTTTTGTGTCACTGGAAATTAATCGTATTGAGTGTGAAATTATCTTGGGTATGGACTTGAGTTGATTTCTTTTACAGTTTTATTCCTGCTATGATCACTCTCATCTTGGAAGATTTTTGTAGTGAAAGAAATAGCATAGAAACCATATTAGATATTTTATATATTTATTCATCTTTTGCAAGATTTCAATGTTTCTCAATACTAAATTAGGCTACATAAGAGATGAAACCTTATGAAAAAGTCAAAAGAATTTCCCCCGTTACTGGTACCTTAAATCTTATTGGAACTTAATCTACTTCTGAATTTATTCTGACAATTATTTTGCCTGTAGTGTTTCTTAAGAGATTAAAAACACCCTTATGTAAGTGGATGAAGTGTTGAATTTCAGGGGGAATCTTTAAGTTTTACATTATTAATTCCATTCTTCTTGATATATTTAAACAGCCCATCTAGCTGAGGTGCTTTGTTTCCGTACAAAGCAAATTGAAAAGCCAGTTTCCTGTACCCTAAGAACTGCCTTTGAACTGAACTTGGGTTATATATTAAATCTTAATAATTTCAGTTATAAATTAAGTCTATCTTTATGATATATTGCATCTTTAATAAAATTCCTCAAAGATAATACAAGTTTTGGGATCATATTACATGAGTTATCTATGTCAGTTATTTTTAAAAAAATAAATAAAGGACAAGTTGAAATGGATAAAGTTATATTAAAATCAAGTCAAAATCTATATTTACATAAATTTTAATGGCTCCTAAAGGTAGTACGTATTTTTTCATTAGGAAGAAAAATGAGTCATGTTTATACGTAGTTGTTAAATATTATCCGGTATTTGTGGGCCAAGACTATTGTGGTAATTCTTTAATAATGTGGACCAGAAAGCTCTGGAGAGATTATTAATATGCTAAGTCATTAGAGGTATTGTTGTATTATTTCCTTCATTTTTCTTAAGGTATAGCCCTTTACTAGTGTGATATTTGAAATAAATGTTTCCTAATTTAATTAAAGCTCATTAAAGAATCGGAAGATGGTAATTATTTTGAAGAAATAACCCTATAGTTTATTAGTGTCATTTTCCTTAAAAGGAGACAGAATTAAAAACCCTTAACCATTCCTGAAGTAGAATTGCTACTTACAGAACATACATTATAGTACTGTCTATTGAAAAGTTTAGCAATTTGACTTTATGAGGTAAAAACCAGTTTACTTTTTGTCTATCAAGTAAAATATTCCTGTGAAAATCTGTTTCTGGGTATTGCTATACTTTTCAAAAGAATGTTCTGTGTTGTGTATACTAGTTTTGGCTGACACAGATACTTGCTTTTTGGTTTATCCTGTATATTTAGATCCTCTACAGATGAACTGATGTGTCTAGACAGGAAGTGGTATGTAGGAGATATAGGAATGGGCTGAAGTATCCTTTATATTTGCCTTTGTATCTAGGGGAGTTGGAAATAGGCAAGAATGGAGAGAAATTTTGTATGGCAGTACACAGAATTTTGCAAGTTAATTGTGAGCCCTGAAGCAATCCGATGCATTTTAGTTACTGGTAAGTTTGTTAAATTATGTTTGAAAATGTACCTCTTCGAAGATGGCCATCTATTTACTATTAAGTCCACCATGTCAAATATACCTATTTTAAAGATTTTTTGAAAAGATGTAGTATTGCTATTGCGTTGGGTTTTAGGTATAAATTAAAAATACTTTTGTTAGTGAATGCATTTGACTTTTCAATTGTTGTCATAGTTAAAATTGAAGTGAAATTAACATATGGGTAGTCTTGTGTTAATATTTTGGAATAATAAAATTAATATTTCTGATTTTGTAATGGAACTCCACTGTGTTTACAAGTCTGAGTTAATTCATTAGATGTTTGAGAAAGAGTAGTCCTTCTGACATAAAAGAATAAGAAAATCCATGGCATCTTTGTAATTTTGTATGGTTCTATATAGGAGGGTGATTTATTGTAAGAAATACTTTTTTGCATTTTTTTCATGGACCATAGGAACCATAGTGAGACATTTCTAGTCTTTCTTTTTGGCAGTGCTGATGTTTAGGAGTCTTAGTCATCTTTCCCCCTAAATCACTAACTCAGGTGTAGGTAAGAATTCCATGAACAGATTAGGAAATTGTGTAATCTCTATGCAATAGTTTTCTTTATTCTTTTCAAACACTTAGGCAGATGTATTATGTGTATCAGTGCTTAAGCAATTATTTGTGAAGTGGCTTTGACTATTGATAAAATTCATGTAAATTGGATTAGATTGCTTGCTTAATAGCTGTTCTTTACAGAAACATTAAAAAAAAAATCTCAAGGGATTCTTTGGTAGTTGTGTTTTTCTTGTAAATTTCCATCTTTGACTTTAGGACAAAGTAAAAGAATATCATTGATTTGCAATACTAGTTAACTGTTTCCTTTTTTTGTGGCTTAAAGATACAGGGCCAGTTAATGTAATTGAATTTTAATTTCTTGTAACGAAGTAGTTTATTTACATATATACTATATTTTTCTAGCTGATATCATGTAATCCATTAAACTATCAATTTTGTAGCGATAATAATAATGTTAATTTTGCTGTTGGTTCTTTTTATGAGAATATTTCTGATTTGAACAAGAATAGCCGCATTATCAGATAAATGTGTTGTCAATCCTATAGAAACCTGAAGAGCTAGAGTAACTTTAGAAAACAGAATAACTTTAGATTCCTTTTGAGCCTTAACAATTTTCAAGTTTTCCTCATTACCAAATTTTCTTAATTTCATGTAGAAATGAGTATTTGCGCACTTAAAATATATTTAGAAATTTATGTGAATGTAAATAGACAATTTGGGGTACATTATAAAGCAGTGTAAATGGATATTATTTTAATGCTGATAAAGTCTGGCTTAGAGTCATTTATTGTTATAAACTACAGTAAGCGTATATAATGAAGGAGTATATATTTTCTTTGTTAGGAATGCTATCATGTATCGATGCTGCTGATTGAAAATTGTTCATGTAATTTTGTGAAGTAGTACATTATGAAAGCTTAATGTAATGCAATCATTTATTTTTCTTTTGTTTCTTCCTTCATTCCACAGACATATCAAGTGCTTTATGTTTGTCTGGCATATATCTTCGTGCTTTTATGTATTTGTGTATACATTGTGTAATCGATTGCCACTTTTTATTTCAATGTGACATAAATCATCTTATTTTCTTTGCTCTCATAAACTTTCCTGAGGGCATATATGGACATAAGTAACATGTTGCATATTTCTCTGGATATTTAAATACATATATATAAGTTGTTTTTAAAAACAGGTCTAAATGAAAAGTTTATTTTAGAAAATAGGTGTATTCTTCCAAGGCAATGTTGTGAACATATTTTAAATTCTCTAAGATAGCATGTTCTTCAAAAGAATATTGTGATGAAGTCTTTATTATGGAGAAGTGCAATATTTGTGGGTGTGTTTCTTACGTTAGATTTACTTCAAACAGGGAATATATATGTGTAACGATAAACTTTGATATTTTACCTCGGAATACAAAAAACTCCACAGTTATGTTTCTATATAATGTTTAATTTTAAGGAGATAAAACCAGTTTTTTCATTCTTGTGAGAAATATTCTTGCATAATGTACTAGTCAGCAAAGTAGAGATTAAATTTGAATATGATTGTTACCTTTCGGAATAATAAAATACTGAAATGGAACACTGTGTTTATGATCAATATTTGATGATTACGTAATGGAATTATCTGTACTTTACATGCAGTGCTACTCTTTTGGCATTCCTGGTTGAACTACTTAAAAGTTCAGTAGCCATGCAAGAACAGATGCTGGGTGGAAAAGGCTTTTTAGTCATTGGCTACTTACTTGAAAAGGTAAGTGAAATGTATTGATGGTTTTATTGTGTAACCTTCACAGATGGACCACTGACGATCACTAACTATATTTTTTTTCTATAGTTTCCCTTTCCATTCACTGCAGAGGCCATGTTTTTGGTTAATTCACAAACATTTTTATATTATGTACTTAGATGTATGTGTAGACATTAAACTAAATTAGGTGTTAGAAATCTATATAATTAAGAAATTTTGAATAAAAGTGGAAACTAAGGAAAAATTATTTTATCTACTTTTATTCAAATTAGAAGTATTTTCTCTTAATTATTTTTTCTAATTGTTTCTTTGCTATATTTACATTCAAACTAAGTTTCTTAGAAATTTTATCAATTTTAGTTTCAATGGATTTACTTTTTTGTTTTTGCTTTATTTTTCAGTTATAAGGTAAAAAAAAATTCTGTATTTGATAGCAACAGAAACATTAGTTTTTGCTTTGTCCCTGCTTTTAATGTATTTGAATGTTTAAAGTAGCGTTTTTTTCTGATCAGTAGACAGTGTAAACAGTACAAATTGGATGGCTATGATTTTTCCTGTGTCATTTATGCCCTGTTTTTTTAATGACCTTCTTTGCTTTAGTCACAACTGTACTATTATGGTAATGAGTGCTGAGTTTCTGATTATGGTCTCACAGAGTTCAACCGGTTATACCATGTGATTTCCTTCAAAAAGTAAAGTGGCATTTCATAAATAAAAGTATTATTTTTCTCCTTAAGAAATAGCTATCACCATCACTAGTGCTCCCAAATCTCTCCTTATCAGTTAAACATTAACATTCATATGACATTCAGCTGCTCTGTAAATGGAACTATTTGAGAAATAATAGAGGTGAGACCTCTACTAAGAGGAATAAACTTATTTTTCTCTTGGGAAATAAAATTTAGAGGACTTTTGGAAATAATTTTTTAACCTCAGATCTGCATTTGAAATCCTTCTGTCTTTTTTTTGAAAAAGTACTTTTCTTTCTTGAAGTATTGTTGATCGTGGAATGATAGATTAAGTAGATCGATCATAGGCAGCATTTTTTTTTCAGTTACATTATAATTTTTTCAGTTACATTATTAAGATTTTCATTAAAGCTATTTGGTTTATTTTTTTAATCATGGAAAACTATTTTCCTATATCTAGAGTATTACAAATTTTTTAGAAGATTTATGTTATAGTATATTTTACGTGAATTACATATTATGAAATACCTTTGTGACACTGCTGTCAGCAATCTTTGTGACAAGATTGCTGTCAGGAACTACCTCTTGAATATACTTTTCATTGATTTACTGAAGGTTTATTAGCATAATTTTAAAGTGAGAATTCTTTTATACTTAAAACTTAGCTTAAAATTAGAAATATTGTTAAAAGTCTTCAAATCAAATACAAAGAACATTAAAATAATAATAAGGTTTCCATCATTTTACATTCCCGTCAGCAGTGTATGAAATTTCCAATCTTTTCACAGCCTTGGAAACCACTGTTATTATCTGTTTTTTAAAAAAATTCTAGCCATCCCTAGTGGGTGTGAAATGGTTTATCGTTTTTGTATTTGCATTTCTGTGATGTCTAATGACGTTGAGCATCTTTTCATGTACTTATTGGCTATTTGTATACTTTTTTGAGAAATGTTTATTACAAAGACCATTTTAAAAAACTATGGTATTTCTTTTTATTATTGAGTTGTAGGAGATTTTTAGTCCATATGCTAAACCTTTATTAGATATAAGATTTGCAAAGATAGTCTTCCATTCTGTGGATCACTTTATGTATTAATTTGCATTTCACTGTTGACAAATTAAGTTGAGCATTTTCATATATTTATCTTCCTTTTGGTTGTGCTCTTTTGCTAAATACCTGTTCAGAGTATTTACCCTTTTTCATTTGGGTTGTCCATCATTTTCTTATTGATTCATGGGAATTCTGTATATATCCTGGATATGAGTCCTTATTGGATATGTATCACAAATATCTCTTCCTCTGTGACTTGCCTTTTCACACTCTTAATCATCAAATGCTTTTTCTGCATTATTTGAGATAATTATGATGTTTCTACATCTTTTTCTTAGTTTAGTGAGTTACATTAGTGGATTTTCAAAATAAAATATTCTTTATTTCTGGAATCCTGTGTAGTCTTAGATCCATTCCCATTCTAGTCCTTATGCTTCTCTTAAAATGACTTATATCAATGTCACTAATAGCCTTCGTATTCTTAAATCTTACGACTCTCAAGTCTTCATCTTATTTGACTTAGCAACATTTTAGTTTAACATTCTTTCCTTCTTGAAATGCTTTCTTCAATTGTATTTTGTGACAGCATTCTTTCTTTGCTTTCTTCCTACCTCCTTGGCCTCCTTTAATTCTCTCCTGGTAGTTCCTCCTCTTCTTTCTAAAATTCTAAAGACTGTGGTGTCCTGGTGCTTAATCCTGGAAACCTTTTCACTTTTCTGTTTACACTTTAATTGAGCTTACTATTCCCTTAGTTTTCCTTATTCTGCAAATACTCATTATTCTCAAATGTGTATATCCAACTACAACCTCTCCTTTGAATTCAGTTCCACTTGGATGTTTAATTAGCTTCACAGATCTAAATTATCCAAACTGTTACTTTCGATTTTCCTTTCAAATCCTTCGTCCTTTACTCTTCTCTGTCTTAGTTACTAGCATTACCATTCAACAAGTAGTTCAGACCAAAAATGTTAATTCTTTTTGACTCTTCTTTTTCACGCACTAAATTCATACTGGCAGCAACTTACGTTGTCTTAGTATCAAAACATATCCAAAATCAATGACTAGTTCCTACTTAGTACTCTACTCTTTTCTATGCCCATTGATGCCATCTTTATTCAAACCATCATCATCTTTCACCACGAGTTACTCACAGTCCATTTTTTGCTTGCAGTCAGACTAGTCCTTTGAAAATGTGCCAGATCTTACTAGTCCATCCTTCTCAAAGTAAATTTATGTCTCTCACCTCTGACATCATCCCTTACCATTCTCATTCTTTCTTTCTCTGTTGCAGCCACACTGACCATTCTAAGGCCTCTTTGCAGACCTTTCCCTTAAAAACGAAAATAGTAAGCATGTGCTCTTCTCAGTTCTTTTGCATTTTCTTTTCACATTGCTTTGGTAATTCTTTTTGTAGATATCCACATGGGTTGATTCTACACTTCATTCAGGATTTTGCTTATGACACCTTATCAGAGAAGTCTTCCTTGATCACTCTAAGTAGAATAGTACTCCTTTGGTAACCATCAATGACTGTTTCCCTACTCTGTTCATTTTTTATAGCATCAGTCTGACTTTTTTTTTTTTACTTATTTTCTGCCTCCTTCCACTAGAATGTAGGCCTCAGCTTCATGAAAGCAGGGACATTTTTTTCTTACCTTATTGTTGTATCTTCTACCTAAAAGTGTGCCTGCTTCCATAAATATTTGTTGAATTGAATTAAATAAATAAAAAGGACTTACATAGTTATCTGATTACATAAAAGAATACCTTTTTCATTTTTCTTAGATTAATGTTCACCCGTTTTATTTTTTAAATAATCATCTGTCAGGTGAGTAGTATAGATAATAAGGTTCCATTTTTATTTTATCATCAACTAATAACAAATTAATGGTTAACTGTCACTTAGCTTTATCTCCTTGTCTTGGAAGATATAAATTAATTATCAAAGAAGGTAGTCGAATGAGAGGCCATCTTATTCATCATGTTTAGACTGTTTCACGAAAAAACTTTTAAGGTATTTTTGTTTTGTTTTATTTTGCCAGAATATAAATTTGAAGAAAACTTAGAGGTAATTTGATGCATTCAATAGTTTTTGTTGTGGTTAATAAAAAATTGATTCAAATAGCTTAAACATTAAGGAAATAGGCTTGCTAATGTAACTGGAAATCTAGTGATAGGCGGCTTATCAGTCATCGTCCTGGTAGGAAACAGATGCCATACTCAAACTTGGTTATTGAGAGGAGTTTAATGCACGGCTCTTCACAAGTTGTGAGCATTGTTAAGGGAAGTCAGCAAAGTTTGAAGAGATGAGAGGAATGAATGTTTAGCATAACTCAAATAGAAAGTTACTGTAACTATAGGAGAAGTGTGCCTGACAAGAGTGTGGTCTTTGATAAAGGAATATAGAAAGGAATATAGTATACTCACCTGAAGGGGTGAAGCCAAGGAGATGAATGCCCCAAACTTCATTTTCTTTCTATCCTTTAATTTCCTGCTGGAGTCTCTAACTAGTCAAACCCAACTGGAAGCCAACAGACAAGGGAGCATCCCAAGCACAGAAATAGGATAGGGAAGGTTGGAAAGTGGATCAGTGCAGCCAGCAAAACATATCCAGTAAGTTGGACTTCAGGGTTTGGTTGTCTGAGTCTCAATTATGTCATCAGAGACCCAGGTTTTTTCTATATGTCTGTTCTGCTACCTGTAGTCATGATTTTATGCTATAGCTGTTATTCTTTGTGGTCATACAAGGTTGCCAGGCAGACTTGGTGCTATAAGCCTTCACATCCGGGTAGAGAGAGAGAGAGCTCCTTTCTCCCAGTTATTGAACAAGATCCTTCCCTCCAATTTGACTGGTCAGCTTAGGTCTTGGTCTACTTTGAAACTAATATTATCATGAAAATTTTTATGCTCCGTATCTGAACTAATCATTGTCTGCCCCTGCCAAACAACAGCAACACACACATAAGTGATTCACATTGGATTAGGCTATTTGGAGCTCAATCTTGGTGTCCTGGGAGGAGCAAAATGGATACTACTTTATGATATACCTCTAACTAATTGAAATAATTTCCCACAATTTGCTTAATATATAATGCATGTTTTACATATATATATATATATATATATATATATATATATATAATATATATATATATACACACACACACACGTATGTATATATATGTATATATATATAATGTTTTCTGTAATAAAAATGAACATTTATGGCAATCCCTTCTGTTGTGGTCTGCTCTAAGTGTGGGAAAGACCTCTTTTTACTGAGTAGCAATTTCTCTCTGTAACATCCATTGCTCTTATTCGGTTTAATTACTTCAGGAGTAGATGTTATAATTGTTTTTTCTAGCTTCTCAGATTATGCTTCCAAATATGTTTAGTCACCCCTCATATAGTACTTCTTGCAAATTATGTATTCAGTTGCCATACAAAAGTAATGTCATATAGTTTAAATTCCAGAGCTTGCATTTTACAGATTTATAACTATAAATTATCCAAGTATATCTGTTTTTAAAATAGCTTTGCTTGAGAAAATGAAAGCAAATCTCAAAATAAAAAAATATTTTCAAGCAATCAAAGTAAACACATTAAAACAAAATTGAATGTCCTTCTTCCATCCTCTTCTAATCTGTGTTGTATCTTATCTGTTCTTTTCTTAATTTATTATTGAATTTGACATGAATTCAGTTAAACCATTTACTGAGGAATTATGGCAGATACCAGATGGATAAAAGATGAATAAGATAGTATCCTTTTTTATTTAAGGAAAGTAAGATATGTGAATAACGGTTACACAAAGCAGGAGGAATAAGTACTACGTGCTTATAGGTAAAGGTAACATGCTGTTGAAGAGAACATTCATTTTATGCCTGGTAGGATTTTGAGTGGGCTAATAAAAAAATACAATTTTAGAAAAATGTTTCCTGAAGATCAATTTTATAATTAAAAACTGCTATACAACAGCATTAATTGCTATGAAAAATAAATTGACATTTTATTTTAGTAATATGGAAGGCCTCATGTGATGCTTCTAGCATATCTTTTAATAACATGGAGAAAGTTAAAACTGGTTTCCAGATTATGAATTAGTTCCTCAAATGAATATGTTCATAGTGGTCAATCTGATTTTATATTACTTTAGTGTTTTTATAAACACATGACAATTTTTATAGGCCCAAATCTGATAAGACTATTTAGGAACAGGTTCTAACTATTCTGTTTCAGGGTTTTGAGCATAAAAGTAGACTGTATCAGATAATATTCTTGAAATCATTATTACTGAATAAAAATAAAATGTATAAGATAAGCTATGTGAAATTATAACCAGTGAAGGAGATGGCTGAAGCTTTAAATAACCATTGCTCTTAATTTTATTCCCCTAAACATGAATAAAATAAAATATTTTAGAATTTAAAAGCAGTATTATTTTTTATTAAAGTTCTTTTAAAATGAGTGACCAATCTGCTTTTTTTTAACTCAAATATTTATTTGTCTTTGTCCTCCTCCCCCCTTGTAATAACAGTTATTTGTTAGGACCATTTCCTCTATCTTATGAAATTTTCATGTAAAGTTATGCTGTAAGGCTTGGTTTGAATTTTTTTGGACTATTGCTGATCTACTCACCGCTGGTGTTTTGTGAAACACATAGCCTACTAATAGAAAATCATTGCGAGCCTTACTCAAACTAGTTTAAATGCCACCTTCTCAGTAAAACCTCTTTTAACCTCCCTTCTACAAATTTTCTATTCACTTCATGTTCTTTTCATACACTTGTTATATTTAACATGTTACATATTTTACCTTTTTAGTTTATTTATTGTATGTCCTTGTCTTCTCTTAGAATGTAAGTTCTATGTGGGCAGGGTTTTTTGGGGTTTTTTTTTTCAGTTTTCTTAACTACTCTTTCCACAGTGCCAAGGAGAGTACCTGGCAAACAATTAAGTGCTCAACATGCATATTTTCTGAATGGCTAAATGAAAAGCATTGAGCTGTACCTTTAAGGGAAATGCAATGGATGCAAGGGTTTTACAAGTTAAAGGAGCATGATAGAGAAAGCAGGTGAAGCAGTCTGGCGTGTGTGAGAAATTGGCCTAAAGAAATGCTTTGTTTGACTCAGTGAAAAGTTTTTTAATTTTGAATTTTATTTCATTTAGGTACCTTAAGCAGTCCTCACTACTCTTTATTGTCTCCTATCCTAATTCATACATTGTTGTTAAATTCCTGCATATTGTAGTCATTTGAGTTTGTTACTCCTTATGTAGAAGTATGGAAAAAATGCATGGCACGTTTAGGTCAAATTTATTGAGTTGCCCTTTTTAAGAGCATGATGAATGTAAGCAAATCATATGGGAAGTAAGATTGGTAAGAGAATTTAGTCCCTTTTAGACCTTAATTATCTTATACTGATATTTGGATTCAATCAGTGGATCATAGAGATAAAGATGTGATGTGACCTGTGCTTTAGGGTTGAGTGTAGGGGATTCTTCAGGGTGGATGGTGATACTATAAAAAGTATCAGAGCCGACGAAAAAAAACGATTTGCATAGGAAGATATATTTTTTGATATTTGAGTTTGAATTACTAGTTTTTATGAAGAGCATTTTCTCTGTAATATTTTCATCTGAGATTATACTCTAGTGTAACATGTCCAATTAAAATATAATGCAAGCCTCTTATGCTATTTAAAATTTTCTGGTAAGCAGCAACAGGTGAAATTAATTTTAATAATATATTTTATTTAAACTAGTATATCCAAAATATTATCACTGTAACATAGACTCAACAACAACAACAAAAGTAATAGTTATTTTGCATTGTTTCTTCATTCTAAATCTTCAAAATCCAGTGCATACATACTTACAGCACCTATCACTTAGGTCTAGCCACATGTCAAAGGCTCAGTAGACACCTATGGCTAGTGGCTACTGTATTGGACAGTGCAGCTTGGAGGTTTGGTTTGAATTTTGGAAGGTATGTTGTTTATCTAAATACCATTGGTGATAGGTTACATACTGTGATGACACTTGAAAATTCTAGATGAGAGTACTCAGCATAGAGATAGTGTTATATTAAGCCGTGGAAGCATAAAATATCATCTAGGGAGAGTGTATTTATGAAGAGAAGACCAAAGAAATAATCTTCAGCAGTTTCCATCTTTTAAGCAAAAGACACTGAAGAGTAATCTGAGGGTCATGAAAGCCAAAGGAGGACAGTATTTCCAGGGAAGTGAGATCCTCTTTTTCAAATACTATGGATTTGAAAGGTTGGGAATGTTTTATGTGAAGCAGGATGCATTGCATTTGTCAATGTGCAACTCATTTTTATCTTTTGGAAAAATGATTCATCGGAATGGTAGGGTCAATTTATTTTCACTTTGGTTTCGAGCTAGTGAAAGCACTTCTCTTTCCCAATGTCTTTGTGTGTGTGTGTGTGTGTGTTTGTGTGTGTATGTATTATCATGATAGTAATTCTACTCCATTTTAATTTTGTAAGATCTTTTCTTGTTAGTCAATTTCTAAACAAATGGAATGAAACCATTCTTATCCATAACTTACTTTATTTCTTTAGCTTGAGTTGAGAGCGGCATTGTTCAACCTGAGCTGTTATTTATAGTTGTCCTAGAATGGGCCATAAATAACAAACTATCATTTAGAGAATTATCTTAAAATCTTAGGCTTCTAAATATAATTAAATTTTGAATAGCAAAGAAAGTATAAAAAGTTATATCTGTATATTTTCAGCTTGAATTTCTGCTTTCTTTCTTTAGTCATCAAGAGTTCATATCACTAGAGCTGTCCTGGAACAATTTTTATCCTTTGCAAAATACCTTGATGGTTTATCTCATGGAGCACCTTTGCTGAAGCAGCTTTGTGATCACATTTTATTCAACCCAGCCATCTGGATACATACACCTGCAAAGGTATACATTTTTATCTCATTCATTTTATTTTAGTGTAATGTTATAAATTATAAATATAAATTACAGTTATTGGATCTAAACTATCCAGTAGAAAGCATTTGGATTTTTCAGTTTATTTTACAGTCAGTTTGAAGCAGTTATGTTAGGTAGTATTAGAAATCAAAATAGTAAATATTAAAATAAATGAAACTGTAGTTAAAATTTTTTTTTCTTATGGGGTGATGAGAAAGTTCTGGAACTAGATAGTAGTAATGGTTGCTTAGAAATTGTTGAAGCTGTACTTCTTACCCTATACAAAGGTGAAACGCACTTAGTTTTAAGACCTAAATTTGAGAGGTAAACTATAAAGCTAATAGGAGAAATCGTTGAAAGATATCTTTGCAGTTTGGGGATAGCCAAAAAGTTCTTAAGTAAGACCTTCAAAACGTCTCTTTTTAGGGGGAAAATTAGTGCATTTGATGATATCAAAATTAAAAATTTTGTTAAATGATCTTCAGAGACAATGTCAATAAATAGATGATAGATTAGGAGGTTTTTTTACAATGTCAAAAATTATCGAGGCAAGAGGAAAACATTGAATATGAACTGAAAATTAGATATTAGTATTGCATAAATGTTAAATTTACTGAGTGGAGGAATTGTATTATGCTCTCTGTAGGAGAATGTCCTTATTCTTAGGAGATTTACTTTGAAGTATTTAGTGGTGAAGTGTCTGAGTGTCAGCAACTTCCTTTCAAACATTAGTCAAAATATATTTATACATCTATATCTGTAATGTAATAGCTATAAAGCAGATGTGGAAAAATACTAACAGCTGGTAAATCTATTATGATAGTTACATAACTTTTTTGTTTGAAAATTTTCAAAATAAAAAGTTGGAGAAAATAACAATAACATTCAGAATGTACAAGGAAGTCTTGAAAATCAACACTAAAAAGATAAAAAAATTAGGCTTGATGTAATGACTGCATTCTGAAGTCATTAGATGTGATTCATACCTTTCCAAGAAAGAGAATCTGGCACACTGATTATTAAGACTAGGAAAAGAAAAAATAGCAGGTAACTAATTATATCATGATAATTGTCATCATTGTGACTGGAAAATTCCTTGTATTGTGAACATAGAGTTTTTATCATGTTATGTAAAAATATTTTTTAAAAGAAATTTATACATAAAATTTTTTTAGATATAAACATAAAATTTTTATTATTTTGCATACCTAAATTTAGCCTCCTTATATTCTAGTAGAAATCAATAATGAGGGACATTTTCATGAATTTGAGCTGCATTATATAATTTTCAAATCTCCCACTTAACTTTAAAGTTCTAATTTTTATTATGGTTTGTCATTTTAATTATTGTGCTAAAACTCAGACCTGAAGTTTGTTCACTCTTTAAACATGGTGTTTAAACTTGCCATCTGTATACTTACATGCTAGATTCTGATAATGTGGCAATAGGTAAGAAAATTTGAAATTACATGAACTTTTAGGATCTATGACAACAATATATATTTTTTTACAAATATGATATAGCTGGCTGATGTTAGGTTCTGTTCCTTTGAAGTGCTGCAGTGTATTTTGATTAAGGGCTTTAGTCTAGTTGGCCTTTTAAATAATTTAATCTTCCTATTGGATAATTTCAATGGAATTATTGAATCATTTAAAATTATTTTATTATTAATAACTATTAGATTACCTTTAGTAAAATTTTATTAGGATGTGTTGATTCCAGATTATTTTCTTTTTATAATATAAATAACACTTAATAAATAGTTATATTTCACCTCATAATAAATGGTTCTTTCTTGGCCTTTAATGATTTACGTTTGAATTAGAATAGAATGTATATTTATAATATAAACACTTGAGGCATTTTAAATTTATTTTAATGCTTTGTTAATATTCTGTACTAGGTTCAGCTTTCCCTATACACTTATTTGTCTGCTGAATTTATTGGAACTGCTACCATTTACACCACCATACGCAGAGTAGGAACAGTATTACAGCTAATGCATACACTAAAATATTACTACTGGGTCATTAATCCTGCCGACAGTAGTGGCATTGCACCCAAAGGTTTAGGTAAGTACAATACTTCTACCTTGTCTGTACTATGATTGTTCTATATCCTAAGTACTATTATAGTGAACATATGTGCATGCTTATGAAATTAACACTGAGCTATTGTCTTTCTTGTGTAGTAGACTGGTATATTGAGAATTATTTGTGATTAAGAAGAAGCTTATAGCTTTCGTATTAAGTTTTTGGAATAAAGACAGGTGAAAATAAATAATATTGTACCTTTTAGCCTATATGGTTGTTGTGATATAATCATAATATTAAAAACAGATGAATGATATCGCTCATGGCCAGTGTGTTCTAATAGTCGTTTAAACAATTTGAGATTGTTGCCTTCCTTTGTATTTTTTCCCCAAACTTCATTCTTTGTTCTAAGTTAAGTAGAAACTAATTTAATTCTTCAGTGCATTGTGTTGTTTTAAAAATATTGCCGATTTTCCTAATTATATGCTCATTATAGAAAATAAAATAATATAGAAGAAAAAAATTGTTCATAACCCAAACCCCAGGAGTAATTACTGTTACAAATTGGGTGTGTGATCTTCCACTATTTCTCATTGCATAAATATGTGAAATATATTAACTCTTTTACAGAATTCAGATTTTCTTTTCTTTTTCTTGGATCTACATAATAATCTAAGAGGATACACCACTTACGTGTTTCCAGAGTTTTGATCCTATAAATAATGCAGTGATCTATTTCTTTGTATATAATTATTCCCCTCCATCTTTGATTTGTTTACAGTTACTGAGAAAGGGTATCCTGATAAATATTGTGAATTTTTTCAGAAGTGTTGTACTAGCTTACAGTTTCACCAGTGGTATGTTAGTGTGCTTTTTTCTCGGCATACTCATAATAGCAATTACCATTTTTTAAAAATCTTTTTGATAGGGTAAAATGACATTTTACTATTCTAATATTCATTTATTAGCTTACATTGTCTTTCATTTTACTGACGGGCTTTTAAAATTGTGTTATTCACACTCGGGTTTATATTCTGTCATTTATGGTTTTTTCCCATTGCTTTTAGACTTAAGAATGCCTAAAATTAACTGAATACTTAACATGAGTTAGAATCTGTGCTAAGCACCCTACATGTTAATCTTGTTTAATCATTTACATGTAATGTATTTATATATATATATATATATTTATATATATATATATATATATATATATATATATATAGACATATTTACACATACATATAGGGCTATATCTATATATAACTACATTGTTAATATCACTCCCATTTTGCATTTTAGGAAACTGAAAGTTGTTACAAAGTAACAGAACTAAAATTTGAATCACGTCTGCCTGACTCAGAGCCCTAGTTTTTACGATTACACTCTGAGTTTTCTCTACTCTAGACAAATCATATGTTCACACATATTTACATCTGCTTCAAAAAATTAATTTCTAATTTACAGAAAAGTTGCAAGAATTGTACAAAGAATTCTTATATACCCCCACCATATTTCCCGATATTTTATATTTTACCATTTAGACTTTACCATTTTATTTCTATGTAAATATAAACATGTACATAAACATATGCATTTTTTTCTGAATAAATTGAGAATAAATTATAGGTATGATGCCCTATTTCTCCTAAATACTTTAATATTTATTTCCTAAAAGGTAAGGGCACTCTCTTGAGTTAATGAAGAGCAACCATTAAAATCAGGTAATTAACACTAATACAATACTATCATCTCATACAAAGCTCCCATTCAAATTTAACCCATTATCCCAATAATATCCATTCTAGAAAAAAAAGTCTTTCTTCCTTCCCTGAATCACAGTCGAGGATCATGCATGACATTTAGTTGCCTTGTCACCGTAATATTCTTCGATTAGAATAGTTATTTTAGTATTTCCTTGTCTTCCATGGCCTTGACATTTTTGAAGAATACAGACAATTTTTTAGAATGTCCTTTAATCTGCATTTATTTGATATTTGCTCATGATGATTTAGGTTTTTCATTTTTAGAAGGAATCACACAGAAGTCATAACAATGCTGTCTCAATGTTATCATTACAAGAGGCACATGATGTTGAGTTGTCCTATTATTTTACAAGTGATGTTAACTTTTGGTGTCTGCCAGGGTTCTTTACTGTAAAATTCCACTTTCTCCTCTGTAATCTTAAGTATTTGGTGGAGAAATACATTGAGACTACATAAACATCCTGTTCTTCAGCAAACTTTTGCCCACTGGTTTTAGTTCATTGATGACTCTTGTCAGAATTGATCTTTACTGTGATGGCTGCCAAATGGCAACATTTTCTGAGATATTTATTAGTTTGAATTCTACGGTAAGGAAGAAGTTGTTTTTCTCCTCCATTTACTAATTTATTTGTTCATTTCTTAGTGTCAGTGTAAATTTCATGGATTCCTGTTTAATTTGGTGTTATATCAACAGTTGGCACACTTTCTCTGCGAAGGGCCAGGCAGTAAATATTTTAGGCTTAGGGAGCCATAGATCTCTACTACAAGTGGTCAGCTCTGCACTGTATTGCAAAAACAGCCACAGACAGTACGTAAGTGAATGGCTGTGGTTTGTTCCAGTGAAACTTAAAGAAAAAACAGTGGCTGCATGGATTTAGTGTAGAGGCTATCCCCTGAGTTGTATCCTTATTTATTTTGATGTTCAAGTTGTACCAGATTTGGCCAATAGGAGCCCCTTCACATGAGTCTTGGGTCTTTATGACAAACGTCCATAATTTTTTTGTACTTCCTTGCTTTCTGGTGTAGGATATTTTTGGTTCATCTTTTATTTTCCTTATCTCAGAAGCCCTGGTTTGTTTTGTAGATATGGTTTTAAGAAACCAAGATCTGGGTGATAGGTGTGCTTATTGTGTTTATTGCTCTTTGGGTGTCATTGCTTCTAGGCATTCTTGTTGGACAGATCTAGGAAATATAAGCTTAAATGCAAATACATATATATGTATATGCATACATCTAAACTGATCTATCTGTATTAATAACCATGAGTTCACACAAGTATCTTCAATCCCAATCCGAAACCACATGGGTCAGTCTAGCCTCAAATTGATTATTTTTACAACTTTCTTCCTTCAATATTGAGAAATCTGGCTCCCATTATCTTTAATATTTTTAATATATTTACTTATTCTACTTTATGAAACCCACATTCTTACCCACACACCATCACCTTCTCAGCTTTGACATTGCCAGTTGGCTCTGACCATCTTCGGTTCTGACTTAAAATGGTCCTTTTCACCTCCTTGGCCCCTATTGTTTCTTTACCACTGACCATACTACTGGCCTCTGTTGTCTCCTCACCCTGACCCTGAAGATCCTGCCAGACTTAGTTGCCTCCTTGGCTCTTTCCAGCCCCTTGTGTCTCCTTGGCCTCTGCTGCTTCTGCAGGTCCCTGTGCCTTGTAAATATAATGAACCTCGTATGAGTATCACCAAGCTTAAGGAATAGAATATTACCATAAGCCTGTATATATCTATCCTTGGTCAGACATTTGTCCCATTTCCAGGCGTAGAAATAACCCCATCTTCAATTTTATGTTTATTATACCTTTTCTTTTCTTGAGTCTTTATTATTTTTTACTGTGCTTTACTGCTTTGTTATTTACATTGTGTAATATCAATATATGACAGTAGTAAGTATACTGAGTGCTTACAATTAAAATGGACCAGTTACTATTCTAATTCCTTTACATATGTTGATCCATTTAATCCTCACAAAATATCCTATGACGAAGAGCTTTTGTCCTCATCCTAACAATAAAAAACACTTATGCACAAAGATAGTATAACACTTGTCCAATTTCATTAAGTGGTGGCCAAATTATAAATAAACGTAAGGAAATTATTACTAAAATAATGGTGCTCTCTCTACGGAGATGGAGTAGGGGATGTGATCAGGAAGGGGAGTGTGGCTCAGAGCTGAGAGCTGGGTAGGGTGAGGCTTTATTGTATGCTGGAGCAGGCTGGTGCCACCGCCAATTATTAGATATTTGATGAGCTGGTTGTCAAACCATTGGTGGCGTGAACTTGAAATCAGTCATGGAGGGAGTATTTATTTACACAACAGAAATCAGAAATCTGCATATGATATAAATCAGGACCTCACCCTCCACTCTGCGCAGCTCCTTTACCTACACACCAAGGGTTGATAGGTTTCTCTGCCAAGCTGCTGTCAGTGTTCAGTTTCTTGACCTAAAAAGTGGTTATACAGGTGTTCATTTTATAATAATTAAGTTGTAAATGTATGTCTTTTGTATGTGTACTGTATTTCACAATGAAAATATTTAAAAAACAAAAATAATAGCAAGTTTTGGTAAGGAGGGAAAGAGTACTTTGTACACTATTGGCAGGAGTAGGGCAACAAATGTAGAAATGGGAAAGAGATTTCTTTCCCAGGAGTAGATGAAATGGATTGTTTAAGGGATAATTTGTTTTGATGTGTAATAATCTACACATAAATATTTGTGGAGTGAATAAGTGGATGCTATAAATTATACATAAAAGGATTATAGATTAAAACTTATACAGAAGCTATATAAATCCGGGTTGCTTCAAGTAAGGCTTGATGTTTAAGGACTTTCATGGTTCTAGCTATGTTTCTTAAAGGTATAATTTCATTACTGCATATTATATATTTTATATATATATCATGGCATATTCTCATTTTTATTGGTAATTAAATATTTGCACTTAGTTACTTTGAAATTTAGGTGTTCTATTGGAAATGATATGTACACGGTAACTGTTCATGCTTACTTTCATTTATTGACTCATAAGAATTTATTGAGTGTCATCATAATATGTATTTTGTGTATATAAGTGACATGGAAGAAAAAAGCTTCAAAACAAATAATTATATAGAGTGTCACTTTTCTATGGTTTGTTCTATAATGTGCGGATGAAAATGGAGAATGATTTTAAACATAGACAGGTAAGAAGAAGGTGGAAGAAATATTGGGAAAACTTGGATTTGAGGGGGAAAAGGGAACCTATTAAGTTAATAAAAGTAGGGAAATGTATCCATGTAAAGACTTGATATTATTTATTTATCAATGAATAGTAATATAATTTTTAAAAAGTAATTCTTTCCCCCAAATCTGGCATTTAGTAAAAAATTTGAAATTGCCAAAAATCCAAAAATAATATTTATATTCTCTATTATTGAAATTGTAGAGAATTAATACTAAGAAATATGATAATTATAATGAATATAACTTAAAGTATTCCATAATATCATGACATAATTGCATTAAGCTTATTATTAAGTAATAATAATGAGGGGTTTTATTGTTTGTTTTTTCTCTTTTTATTTTCTGTTTTATTCTAGATGGTCCCCGGCCATCACAAAAAGAAATTATATCACTACGGGCATTTATGTTACTTTTCCTGAAACAGCTTATATTAAAGGTAAAACAGTTTTATGTAATTCAAAATTACAGTATATTAGATGAAAAGAATGTTTTGGCAGAGTTTAAATCATTATTGTAAAATTAGTTTTACAACCTTTAATTCATGAATTGTTTTCAATACTGTGTAAATCTTAGTATTAACTTTTGTTGAACTTCACTTTGTGTTAATATTCTTTGAGGTCCTCTATCCTAAGGGGTGTAGCAGAAATGGACAAGGAACATATACATAAAAATTGAGCATGAAGATTTCATTTTCGAAAATGATCTGTGTTCCTGTTTGAGAAGACATATGTTTTATCACATTAGGATTTTTAAAAGGTTAAGATAAATAGAAAATAAAGGTAAAATACACAGCAATTAATATTGTAAAGTTTTATGGTAATTTGCATTATTTTAAAAAAGAATACATGATTAGAAAATAGTAATATTAATATATTTAGACGATCAAAATATAATTTTTTATAGTGAAGTCAGTCAAATATTAGCAACTTCAGAAGAATAGGTACAATTTTCTAAATATTTACTTATTTAACTTGAAATAATATAGCCTATGAATTATGAAGTATCTACATATTTTAATTAAAGCATCACTGCTTTTAAGTTGTCCATATTTTATTTTAAAATGATCATTTTGATGGCTGTCTTTAATTAAAGTTTTAATTTTAGATTTAAATTAATTAATTTTTTAAAAAATTAGGATCGAGGGGTCAAGGAAGATGAACTTCAGAGTATATTAAATTACCTGCTTACAATGCATGAGGTAGGACATGGTCTGGGTCTTCTATTTTAATAATTTTATTCAATGCATTAGAAAACATTTATAACTAAATAAGTATTGATGATCCTTATTATGCAGGATGAAAATATTCATGATGTGTTACAGTTACTAGTGGCTTTAATGTCAGAACACCCAGCCTCAATGATACCAGCGTTTGATCAAAGAAATGGAATAAGGTATGATTATAATATTAGTATTATTAGTAGGCTTTAATTGAGTACAGTTGTGCTTCCCAGAATAATCCCTATTCAATTAACTTTTGAGTGTATATAGCAAAATCTTACACATAAGAAGGGAATAGATGGAGAAAGCTGTTATTAATCTTCTAATACTCAAGAAAACTGATGAAGTGTATAGAAAATGGGTCTCGGGTCTCAAGAAGAGTAATTATATTGTTGTTGCTGTAGTAAAGACATTTTAAGCAGTGGGAAGAGCAAATATTTTGTCAAGAAGATGGGAGAGCATGGTATATTTCGACAAAAGAGAGCTCAAGAAAAGTCTGTGAGTTTAGGCTCAAGAGCTAGATAGTGGCCAGGTTTGAAAGATCCATATAATGGTAAGAGGTTCAGATTTTATTTTATTGGTGATGAAAACGAAAGAATTTTGAATGCAAAACTGATTTGCTCAGATTTCCATTTTGCTAGATTTACAATCAGTGCGGAAAATGAGTTGGAGACAGATAAAACTGATGTAGCAAGATCAGTAGAGAGATTATTTTATTCATCAGTGTTAGAGATGACGAGCTAGGACAGTGGCAGTGTGATGGGAATGATGGAGATGAAATATTTTGGAACAAGAAGCCAAAACCAAAAGAATTTGAAAACTAACTTTACTTATGGTGATTGTAAAGTAATTATGTAGATAAGTAAAACATAGTTTCTTGGTTAGTATTCTTATTAACTTAAACCTAAAACCTAGCCCCTTAAGGAGTCTCCCTTATTATTTTTCTGGAGTCTGAGTTATTTGAATAAATAAGAAATCTAGGTTATGCCATGTGTACCTCAGTGAACTTCCACAGGTTATAAAAAGAGTTTGGAAATAATATATTAGTAAATGTCAAGGGACTTTATTAGTGCTTCTTTTACTTGGCCATTTATATCAGCAAATAACAACTTTCTAGTCTTGAAGGACTTTCTTTTCAAATCAGAGAAGCAATCACTTTATTTCTATGTGGATATCTAACTTGTGACACCACTCTTACCTTTGAGTTTACAACCCATTGGGTTGCTAATCTATTTAAATAAGAGGATTGTACATTTAATTATTAACAACTACAAATGTATTTTATTGTGAGGTTGAACTGTATGAAATTGCTGAAACTTAAGTGAGTTTACCAAATAAAGGCAATTTCATATGGTTCAACCTAATAATATAATACAAACAATTACACTCATTCTCCTTAAATTATATTTAGATTGAACACTTAGTATCCTTGAACTTAGATCCTAGTACCTGCTTTTTTTATTATATTAACTGATTAATTAAGAAATCAATTGAAAATATACTCATTACCCTCATGAATGACACCAACCTTCGATTGGTTAATATGGTGAAATGCAAAAATAGAATTCTGCTTTCCTTTGACACACTGGAAATAATGATCTTACAAGGGAGAGTGCTATTTGGTAAGCTCTTTAGAGGACTGAAATAGTATCTTAAATGTATAATATGAAAAGATTGATTGAGCACAATAAGTGCAAAGGCCTTGTTGCTCATGGTTGACACCAGCCGAACATGTCACATTGTTACGAGTGTGTTCAAAACAATCACAAACATGGAAAATGTGCTACTTTAGTTTTTCCACTTAAAAAGAATGTAGAGAGTGTCGGCTCTGGTTTAGAATATGGAAAAAATAGGCTTATTAGATATAAAATTTTAAATTCTGTATCCTAGAAAATAGGTACTAAAGGGTGACAGTTATGTATGGGGAAATTTTTGATTAATTATAATTCAAACATGCTAAGAAATGAACATAAAGAATGAACTTAATTTAATTCTGGTAATATTTTAACTGGACTTAAGGAAGACCTTGTGGTGATACTGAACTGAACGTAAAAAAATGTAATATTTTTATATCTGAAAATCTTTAGAGAAAAGAATAGACAATTTCTTTTTTCACATAGTTTAGATCATTTTCTGGCTGAATATAGTAAGCTGGAGCAAATGAATTAGGATTCTCCTGTCTTATATTGTAAGTAAACAGTCATTAACTGATTTGTCAGTAAATTTCCTATTCATACTTTATCTTTGTTTTTGTAAGAAATACTTGTCTGGTTGTGAAAAAAATCCTATGTAGCACAGATGTCTGATGGCCTTAGATGATTTCATATTTCGAATATTAAATCATAATTTCTGTTGATCTAAGGTGGATCTTATACCTTTTTACCCCTTTAACTCAGTTATTCCTAGAGAATATGAATTCTGTGGCAGTTTCTGGTTACATATCTGAGTATAGTCGTATTTTTATGCTGTGAGGTTTGAAACTTTGGTTTTCAAGATTATTTTTGCTGTTGAATATTGTTTGTTATGATTTCCTGAATATTTCTTTTTTTGACATGTATAATTTTTCTATTGTCATATTTGTCTTTTTTTCATTACTGTTGTTGGTCCTTAAAAGTTCTGAAAATATACTTCAGTGTAAATTTATATTCATTTAAGAACTTGAGGCTTTTGCAAAAAACTATCTTCTGAAGGAAATAATCACTGTAGAGTTTACTTCTTCTCATAATGTATTCTTCAGTAGTATAATTTTAAAAAAGTATTATCAACAACGTATTATTTTATTTTTTAAAGTCTAAGTTACTGTTAAACGTAAAATAGATGTCATTAACTTTCAGTTATTTGTTCCCCTCTGTTAATGTCACTGAAATGACAGGAAAATCATACTGCATCTTCTCTTACCTGTCTTTGTGTTCAGCCTATATTACTTCACTTCAAAATATAAAATGGCATTTTAAGTTTTACAAAGATATTTAATAGAATAAAGCACACCCTAATTTTATAAGGTCACCACTGCCACCCTCAGAGAACCTTCTTAAATTGTAGAATTAGTTGCAAAAGAATGTAGTTATTATTGCCCCCTTCTACCTTATAGAAAAAATATTTGTTTTTATTTTTTGAAAAAAATGAGATAAAATTTTTGAAGTACATATAAGTATTATAATGAATATGACCCTGCTGTTATATAGGATTTGAAGTGACTGTGTAAGTTAGGTCATGTGTTAGTTTATTGTAGAAACACATTAGGGCAGGAACCAAGAATTGGAAATTTATGAGGAAACAAGTTTGCTTCTTCTGCGACTTCCTGTATAGCTGCTTTATTCCTTCTGTATATAGACTCACCTTTGTGAACAAAACAAGGCTGTCCTCTAGTTTCTCTTTTAAATCATTTCCTAATTCAAGAGCCCAACAAAGACTAGATATTGTTTCTCAGAACTCATTCCAGATTCTCAGAAAAGAAAAATAATTCGGCAGGTAGGTACCCATGGTCCCTTTAGCCATAACCAAGAAAAAAGGTCATTAAGTACGAATGTCAGGGGAAATTCAAATAGAAGAGGAAATGTGGCTTAACTAAGCATGGATCTTAAAATTGAAAGTGTTGTTTAGTGTGCTGGGAGGCAATACTTATGAACAACCAATCACACTGTCCTTTTGAGGATGTATTTGAAGTCCAAATTTAAAGAAAATTAATGTGCTTATTTCCAACTTTTTCAAAGAATTTAAAAACCTGAGAGGTCTTTTATGTTTTATATATTTATAGTTTATTTGTAAAGTATACAGTGCTTATATTTTTAATATTTGTAAGTGCTCAAAATATTTATTTGTATATATTTTAGGGTAATCTACAAATTATTGGCCTCTAAAAGTGAAAGTATTTGGGTTCAAGCTCTGAAGGTTCTGGGATACTTTCTGAAGCATTTAGGTCACAAGTAAGTTGATGTTTTTCACAATGAATTGTAGAAATATCTACTGAAACTGTATTTCTACTAGGTTTGTAACACATGAATTTGACTGGAATGATCTTACAATGGAAAATAATAACTTCTTGTGGTAAAAGTTGTAAAAATATTTTATGAAAGAATGGTTTTTTAATAGTAGTTTATAGAACAAAATCACATTTAAGTAATATGGTTTATTCCTATTGGCCTACTGGAAAGAAAATATTGTTCTTTTAAGGATATAATAAAATATTTCATCAAATAAAATAAAACACATAGGGATATGATTTTAAAGAAAACTCTCTTGACACAGGGAAATTGAGGTCTCCCTGAGAGCTGCTCTTTTGCTCACATGCTAAGTCAGTATTTAATGTCTGTCTGTATTCTTTTCTAACGTTGAGGCTTACTGTGATTTGAAGATCCGATAATATCTCTTCTTTCACCCAAAGTCCAGAATTTAGATGCTTTTAAAAATCACCTGCTGATATAATGAGTATTTTTCATACTATGTTGTCCTGTGCATGAATAGTCTTGTATAAATCCATTTTCTATACAAATGAGCCCAAGAAAGTAGTACTGCCGTTTAGTAATGATAGGTGGGGTTCCTCTCAGAACTTTAGAATTGCTAAATTTTTTTGGTATTTTGATTTACCAAGAGTTTATCGATAACACTGATGAAAACTGCACAACATTCAGATAAAACATCTCTAACATGCTAAATAGTCTAGAAGAGTAGATATTATTTTCATTTTGGTACCAAATCAGTGGTTAAGTAAGAGAGAACAGAGATATTATATATATTTATATATATATTATATATATATATATATATATATATATATATATATATATATATATATATATATGGAATAGTTCAACAAAACCAGGATTGTAGAAAAGAGTAATGTGCATCCGAGGAACTCTAAGTGTACTAGGTGATAGAATACTGGGAGTGAGAGCATATGCACCATTAACAAGAAGAGATAATGATCACTCATTTAACTTTGGTTAAGTAAAGGAAATTGACTGGGAATAATTAATAAAGGATTCTAACCCTATATGAAACTTCGTAAAAATTGTCAAGAAAACACATTTTAAAATGTAGAAATGTGGAAAAGATAAACAAAACTAACCAGTACATGAAGAACAGTCACTGGAAAATACTGCTATGGAGTACACAATAAGTTTGATTAAAAACTTTACCATAAGTTAAAAAAGTAAGAAATAAATGAATTGCTTCTGAGAAAGGGCAGCTACTAAACAGAATTTCAAGAAGTTGAAAGAACTGGTAGAATATCACTGAAATCTTGAATCATGAGCTAAGAAAATTTTGAAAAAAATTGGTGGAAAAAACTGTCACACAAAAATGGAATTGGAGGACACTCAAGGAAGAGAAACTCTGTGGATAGCATAGTAAGATACACGGAAGATAAAAGTGAAAACAAAGCAAATAATGTGTGTGGATGAATATATGAGAGTTCAGAAGGATTAAAGAGAAAATGATTGATACAGAAGGCACAGAAATTCCAAAAATTGCATAAATGGAGTTTCCAAATAAGAAAAGCAGACAATGTAACTAAACAAATATTTAAAGCTATAATTCAGTGAGGTCCTAATATAGATTTTGCCATCAGTATTAAAAGGGCATACTGTGTACCAGGAAAAATTTTCCTGAAATGGTCAGTATGAAAGTATACTATTGGATTTAAATATAAGTAAAAAAAAAGTTCTTTTTTCAGCAGTGCACAAATTAAAGGAAAAAAATTGTCTGGCCTTAGACTTCTCTATGACAACTTTCAATATAGAAAATGTAGATACTCAAGTGAAGAAAATGGAAGCCAAAGTATTCTTTAAATAAAAAGGGTGCTGCCAAACAATTTTTAACTGTATAAGGAACTGTTTTTCTGAATAATTCTTGAGAAAATTGCTGGGGGATTAAGTTCAGCCAATTAGGATTGACTGGACAGACTACAGCCAAGTACTACTGGTGAACACTGAATTAATTTAACAGTAAAACTAAGACTAAGACAAGTGTTTGAATTAGAGTAACAGACTGGAATTCCCTTTCTGTATGCCCTAATAAGGTAGAAATGCTACCATTATAATGAATTGAGAAAGGACTAGGGAAAGGAGGCAAGTAGACAAAGTTCAGAGAGTCAAAGGATATCCATGTAAGCTGACAAATTAGAAATGCAGGCCTATTGAATAAAATTGGATGGCTTAAGAGAGAGGAAAATTTGAGTAAATATGCTGATTTTATCCTTGCTCAGAGTAGGGAAATACACTTCCTAAACACATAGAGGACTTCTTATTCCTTTAGAGTTACAAAGATAAGCAGTTAAAACTGTAATGCTGACAAAATATTAAAAAACTGTATGATTAAAACTGAGAACAATACATGTAATGGAAATTTTTTAAAAATCCAGAAAATTCAGGAAGCATAACAAAATGACATATCTAACACCAAACATATCTGCTATAAAATAAATGTAAAAGTACTGAAAATAAAAGGATGAGTAAAACTGTACTATATAAATACAAATGAAAAAAAAGCAGGAATCATGATCTTAATATTGGACAAATTAGAATTCAAGCCAAAAAAGCAGTAAACAATATAAACAAAGATACTTTATAACATTAAAAGTTGAAACTTTCATGAAACAGAAATTACAGGAGAAATAATCACTAATAATTTAAAACATTAAAACACATTTTAATTCACCCCAATCCATAAAAAGGCAAAAGAGAGAGTAATCTAAATAATAAGGTAAATCTGATTAATATAGCTTGAAGTTGGTACCATATTGATAAAGATATAACTTCAAGTGCTCATGGAACATGCATGAAAATTTGACACGGTGTAGTAGGCATCAAAGAAAAATTCCAAAACATAGAGACAAAACAGGCAAGATTCTCTTGTTAACATGCTATAAAATTAGAAAATAGGAACAAAATCAGAAACCAAAGTTTCTTCTACCTAGACATTTAAAATTTATTAAACAACTTTTGTGTCAAAGAGAAATGCACACTAAAATTGCAGAATTTTTAGAAAACAACTTCAGAAAACCTGTGGGAGACAACTAAAGAAGTGCTTAGAGGATTATCATAGCTGTAGACCAATAGAAAAGAAATACAGAAAAAAAGAATTAAAATGTAAAAGTTAGATAAGAATAACAGAATAAATGGGAATAATAAATAGGAAAGTAGGAATTAATGATTTAGAAGACAGACAATCATTTAAAAATCTGATTTTTAAAAATCATGATAGAAATGGATAAATCACCATTAAGCAACTCAAGAAAGGGCAAAAATATGAATGTACAAAATAAATGATAATTTTCATAATTAATATAGAAATAGGAAATTAAAAGGATTTTACATGATAACTTTCATAGCTTTCCCTAGAAATTGATAAGACAGACAACCCAGTAGAAAAATAGGCAAGGATACAAATGAACAGCTTATAGAGGGAAATACATGTGGCACATAAACATATGAAAAGAGCTGATTTCTACTTGTAATAAGGGAAATATAATCTAAAACTAAAGTAAGACATCATTTTTCACACATTAGATGGATAGAAATATCAAAATTCAGCATCCATCTCTGTTAGCAAGGTTGTGGGAACAGCAAGCATCTCACACATTGCTAACTGGAGCATAAATTAGTATAACCCCATGTGTAGTGCAATTTATTAATTTTGATCAATGTCTGTCAAAATTACAAATACATATACTTTTTAACTCAGTAGTTCATCGCTTGCACATATGTGAAATGATGGCTATTCAGAGTTATTCATTGTTGCTTTGTTTATAATAGTAAATGTTACAAGAAATCTTAAATTTCTATTAATAGAGGATTTGTTAATAAATAAGTTATAGTTCATTTATTAAATAGAATACTATGCAGTTATAAACAAAACCAATGAGATAACTATATACAGATATCACAACTATATTGTTAAAAGATTATGAAAATAGTATAGATGGGTATGCATTAGATGCTATTTTTGTATAAAGAAATGAATATGAGCATATAATACTTATATTTGCAGTGAGAAAGTCTAGTAGAATTCATAAGAAATAAGAAATCAAGAACAGTGGCTTCTAATGGGGCGTTGGTAGAAGCGAAGGTGGATGTAGATCAGGTAAATATTTTAACCATGTGAATGTAACATATCGAAACAGTTTTTCAACAAAAAATTGTTTGAAAAACTACAAATATTAAATGTAAAAAGCACCTTTAAAATCTTGGAAGAATTTTCAGTATTTATATTATTAATGGAGTTGGATTAAGTAAAATCAATGACCGATTAGTTAAAATGAGGAGTTATTTACTGGAGCAGTGATGGAGCTAAAGGGCTAAGACTAACACTGAAATTAAGTGTTAGTTTAACTACTTACCTACACAATTCAAATGATTCCTATCAATGTGACTATGAAGTTAAATTTAGTAGTCAAAAAATAACACATAAAAGAAAGCATGTACAGCTTGATGGTTAATAGAGATAACTGGTTAATAAAATACAAGTAGTTCATCGGCTCAAGTTGGGCTGCCTAGGTTTGGATCCTAGCTTAGCCACATGTTTTCTGAGTGGTTTAGAAACATCTTTGAGTCTCAGTTTTTAACCCTATAAATGAGTGAGATCATACTGCTTCCCTCATTGAGTTTTAAGGATAAACGATATAATAGATGTAAAGAGGTCACAGTATATTGCTATACGTTAATTTAAATAGTTAACAAAAATGTAAGAGGTACAATTTAATGTGCAGTTTTGATAAAGGTAGAATATTTCTTCATTATGATAAGCTGACACCAAATATAAAAATGAAACACTAGCAGTTCAAATAGCAATCAGATGTTTCTACTATAACCTAATCATTACTAGTAATTATTATTCAAGATTTGAAACAAATAAAACACACAATCAGTAGCAGGAAATAGGTGTCATTGTTTATAGGTAGTTTGATTATATACCTAAAAACCTGAGAGAAGGCCACCGCCATGACGTCGCGCCAGGATGGCTGCGAGGACCCCACTGCTCGTGGCTCACTGGCCCCAGGAGGGGATCTGGGGGGACATTCCTAGCAGCTGCTCAAACTGTTCGTTTCCGGGATCCTCCCTGTTTCTCTCTGCTTGGCACTGGCTGCCAACATACACTTTTCCTTGGTGGAATGGAAACATTCATCTGGACGAGCTGACGAGCTCCAAGGCTGACTAAAGGCAACATCTGGATGCAGTCGCCAGGAGTTCTGGCTGCTTTGACCACATCTAGCAGCGATGCAGAAAGCCTTACCAAAAGCCCAGTGCATTCACTGTGAAGCTGCCCAACACTTTTAGCACACCTGGGGTCAGTTAGGAGGGCAAAATGTCAATGTGAGCAGGATGAGCTCACCCTGTGCCTTTCAATGATCTCAGACATTTGCCATCTACCCCAGGACATGCAGAGTACCATCTACATGCATATTGGATTTCGTGGATGTGGCGGGAGAAGGGGAGAAGAACATGTTTCTACCATCTTTATATAGTAAATAAGTAATAAGGAAAGACTACAGTCCATCTACTAGGGTGAAGTACAACTCCACTAACTCTGTGACTAAGCAAGTTATATAATATCGGCCTTACTCTCCTCGTTGGCAAAACAAAAATAATAATAGTACCTGCCTCATGAAGCTGTTGAAGACCGATAAGATGACAAATGTAAAATGGCCACACCAAGTAACTTCTCAAAGAATGTAGGCTAAAAGAATTAAGTTATTTTATCATATTCTTTCTGTGTCTTCTCCAACTTCTATGCAGAAAAGTTTCCTCCATTAAAAAACTTCAAACTTGATCTACGGTTCACCCTCACAACTAACCACATCTCCACTTCTTTATTTTTTTCTGATGTGGACCATTTTTAAAGTCTTTATTGAATTTGTTACAATATTGCTTCTGTTTTATGTTTTGGTTTTTTTGGCTGCAAGGCATGTGGGATCTTATCTCCCCGACCAGGGGTTGAACCCGCACCCTGCTGCATTGGAAGGCGAAGTCTTAACCACTGGACCGCTGGGGAAGTCCCACCATCTCCACTTCTTTAAATGTCCAGTTCCTTGAAAGAGGAGTCTGCACGTGTGGTCCTGCCCTAGCTCCCATTCACGCTCACCACCTGCTCCCTCCCACACAATAAGTGATGGAGATCATACGTCAACAGCCCTTGCCACCTGACTTGAAGTGTTTCCCAGGCTCCCCCACTGACATGCTGGACACAGGACTGGAGTGGGTCTCTAGAATGTGGACAAACACTATATTTGCCACTTGTGAGCAGAAACTTTGAATGTGCTCACTTCCTTTACTTTGGCCTCTTTCATTCTCGTCTTCTTCCATGAGAACAACATGGAAAGGAAAGGCTGCTGCTTTAGCCTGAGTCCTGGAATGAGAGGATGCCTTGAGCCCAGGAAAGCCCTCCAGAATTGCAGCCAACTCACAGGCTTCATTTCATTTCAGAAGGCAATAAATGTTTTATTCTGTTGGAAAAAAAAAAAAAAAACCTAAGAGAATCATCTTTAGAACTGTTGAAACATAAGATATCACCCAAAGTCAGCATGTCATTTGTGTATGGAGGAGTTGTTTGATAGCAAATCTGAATTGGGTTCATGGATGAAGCTAATCTGAAGTCTGGGTGGGGTAGTCTCTTCTATCACTGAGTTTATAATTTCTGTAAGTACCTAGGATACAGGTTGGGAGATAATCCATATACTTTAATTGTCAACTGAACTGGAGATAGGCTTGACATCTATCACAAATATTGAGAAGTCTGTTCTAAATAATATATGCAGCTATTCCCACCTCCTGAAGATGGAACTTAAGTCCCCTCTCCTTGAGTGAGGGATGGACTTACTGGCTAACTTCCAAAGAATAGCAAAACCTGACTGTTTTTCACTATTGAATAAGGTTAACATCACCAGTCATATGTCATGTTGATATCATGTATTCCCTGATGTAATATGATGAGAAGGGCACTTCATCTCTGTGATATTCTTCTAAAACATAAATAACCTCAGTCTAATCATGAGAAAGCATCATACACCCCCAAATTGAGAGACAGTCTACAAAATACTTAACCAATACTCTTCAAAACTGTTAAAGGCATGAAAAACAAGGGATGGAAAACTGCTACAAACCAGAGAAGTCTAAATGTAAAGTGGTATTCTGGATTGGATCCTGAACAGAAAAAAAAGGTCATGGTGAAATCTAAATAAAGTCTGTAGCTTAATTAATAATATTGTACTTATGTTGATTCTTAGTTTTGACATATGTACCATGATTAGGTAAGATGTTAACATATGGGGAAGCTGGGTGAATTATATATGGGAACTCTCTGTACTATCTTTTCAACTTTTCTGTAAGTCTTAAAATTTTCCAAAATAAAAAGACATATAAAGTTGAAAAACCCTACCTTTGATATATGCTTGAATAGAAAGCCAAACTGTTCCTTCATGGAGGTGGCTTAATTACAGTTATTTGCAGGACAGAATTCTAACAAATGGTTCAAACAGATGATCAGAATGCCCAATGCTATACCATACTAAAGCTATAATAATTTTAGCTTCTAAAAATTTTAAAGCACATACTATTTAATGTTTACTGTGGAAATAAAAATTTCTCAACCAAGTATGTTTGTTTAATGTCTTAACTTCGAACAATGTAACTTCTGGATGAATTCCCCAAGATAATCACACTCTAAAAGGCACTGTTGGGCTTCCCTGGTGGCGCAGTGGTTAAGAATCTGCCTGCCAGTGCAGGGGACACGGGTTCGAGCCCTGGTCTGGGAAGATCCCACATGCGGTGGAGCAACTAAGCCCGTGTGCCACAACTACTGAGCCTGCACTCTAGAATCCGTGAGCCACAACTACTGAGCCCACGTGCCACAACTGCTGAACCCTGCATACCTAGAGCCCGTGCTCCGCAACAAGAGAAGCGACCACAATGAGAAGCCCGCACACAGCAATGAAGAGTAGCCCCCGCTTGCCGCAATTAGAGAAAACCCACATGCACCAACGAAGACGCAATGCAGCCAAAAATAAATAAATAAATAAATAAATAAATTTAAAACGCACTGTTGGTAGTTAAATGAATCAACATGCTATTAGTTGTTTGTTACAGGCCTGTTACATGTTGACAGTTGTTTAACCTGATAGCGTCTTTCTTTTTTGGACTAGCTGAAATTAGTCCAGTTTATCTGGCAGAGCCAGTTGTCTGTTAGTAAAAAGTAGTGGTGCGGATTATGGGGATACAGCAGTTCAAAAAGAAAGCTTCCTCCTCATCTACTCTCAACTCCAAGCTATTTGGCTCTCTTCTGCCAAAATGTTGGCTCTTGTGTGTACAAATGAGTCTTGATGTTCTGTTGGGGTACCAGTAGAGAAAAATGGCAACTCGTGAGGGATTTTTCTCTCCCATGGGAATGACAAACAGCTGAAGAACCATGTTAGCAGCCTAAGGTAAAGACTAAAAAGCAGCAAATTTTAAGAGATGTTTTGATCTCAGATATCTCTGCCTCCCATTCTCTCTCCTCTCCTCCGTCTCTGTCTTCCAAGGAATATTAACACTGGCTTCTATTTAAGTTACCACCAGAATGCCAAGAGGTACCTGAATTGATGGGATGAATTTTCCCTGTCCTTGAACTTGTGGGAGTGTAAGGATATTGGAGTGCTAGGATGCTGGCTTCAGGACTTACAGCATGCTAAGTTTTGTACTACAGATCAGTGTGCTTAGAGGGATCTTTGCCTTACAACACCTGCAGGGATCTCATCATTTAAAATTCATAGCAGGGAGATCTAAGTGCAACAGTGTGAAAATGGAAGACAACAACTCAGTTGAAGGGGCATAGCAACCAGAGACAGGAGATAAGAGAGAATCATCAAATTATGTACCCAGTGAACTAGAACTAGTGTGGAAGCTATCATGGAACCTTTGAATTTTACCTTTAAAAAGTGCATCTGAGATTCAAGTAGAGCACCAAAGGTGACATTCTGCCTCTTTATATCATTATTTTTCCCTATTCACCCAAATTAGTGAACTGGAAGATCTCAAAGCATGGACAAAAAACATAAAATGAGAAACTATATAAAGGCATAGGAGACTTAACATGTGACTAATAAGAATAATTGGAGAAGAAAAACGATGGGTAAAACAAGATATCCTGAAACACTTTGTACCACTAAGAACTTAGAAATGTTGGGTAAAATATAGCAAAATTCCTTTCAGATGTAACTGGGTACACAAAAGTAAGGGAAATTCTCATATGCCAAAAATGAAGATCAAACATAATAGAAGTTATAATTCTTAAGAAACAAGATCATATTGAAACTAACCATTCAGCTTTTAAACAAATAATCAGAAGTAACTTCTGGAAATGAAAAGGCACTAACTAAAATTAACAGCTCCGTGGGCATGTTAAACAGTTTATACAGAAATTAATAAAGAATTGGTGAACTAGAAGAAATGAAGACATTATGTAAAAGAATCACCAAGAGACAAAGATGATAAATAGGAAAGAAGTTTAAGGATATAGAGAAAGAATGAAAGATTTCATAGAATAAAATATCAATACCTAGGAATAAATTTAACCAAGGAGGTTGAAAGATCTTTATACTGAAAACTGTAAGACATTGATGAAGAAAAATGAAGAAGACACAAACAAATGGAAAGATATACATGCTCATGGATTGGAAGAATCGATATTGTTAAAATGTCCATACTATCCAAAGTGATCTACATATTTAATGCAATTGCTATCAAAATGCCAACGGCATTTTTCACAGAAATAGAACAAATAATTCTAAAATTTGTATGGAACCACAAAAGACCCTGAATAGCCAAAGCAATCTTGAGAAAGAACAAAGCTGGAGACATCACACTTCCTGATTTTAGATTATAATCCAGATTTACAGTATTCAAAGCGGTGTGGTCTTAGCATAAAAACAGACATATAAATCAAT
The DNA here is from genome assembly GCF_965194805.1 of Balaenoptera borealis. Classification (NCBI taxonomy): domain Eukaryota; kingdom Metazoa; phylum Chordata; class Mammalia; order Artiodactyla; family Balaenopteridae; genus Balaenoptera; species Balaenoptera borealis. Next base: position 12,300,022 of record NC_138877.1, read on the forward strand.
GGAATAAAATAGCCCAGAAGTACACCCACACACATATGGCCAATACTTTATGACAAAGGAGCCAAGATATACAGTGAGGAAGAATAATCTCTTCAATAAATGATGTTGGGAAAACTGGACAGCCACATGCAAAAGAAGGAAACTGGAACTCTAGCTTACATATTAGATAAAAATTAACTCAAAATGGATTAAAGACTTGAACATAGCACCGGAAAACATAGGGGGTAAGCTCCTTGACATCAGTCTTGGCAATGATATTTTGGATTTAACAACAAAAGCAAAAATAAACGAGTGATTGTATCAATCTAAAAAGTTTCTGCACAGCAAAGGAAACTCAACAATATGAAAAAGCAACCTACTAAATGGGAGAAAATATTTGCAAATCATTTCTCTGATAAGCTATCAATATATAAAATATATAAAGACTTCATACAACTTAGTAGCAAACAAGCAATCCAATTAAAAAATGGACAGAGGATCTGAATAGACATTTTTCCAAGGAAGACATACAACAGGTACATGAACACATGCTCAGCATAACTAATGCAAGTCTAAGCCACAATGAGATATCACCTCACACCTGTTAGATTGGCTGTTATCAAAAAGAAAAGAGATAACAGTGAGGATGTAAAGAAAAGGGAATCCATGTGCACTGTTGGTATGAATATAAATTGGTACACCCACTATGGAAAACACTATGGAGATTCCTCAAAAAATTAAAGATAGAACTACCATATAATCCAACACTGTCACTTCTGGGACTATATCCGAAGGAATTGAAATCACTATCTCAAAGAGATTTCTGTACCCCCATGTTCATTACAGCTTTATTTACAAATAGCCAGGACATGGAAACAACCTAATTGTTCATTGACAGACGAATGGATAAAGAAAATGTAGACACTTAGATCGTAGTTTTCTCTGTTTCTGTATATAAAATGGAATAATATCCAAAGAAGGCATTCCTGTCATATGCCACAACTTAGATGGACCTTGAGGGCTCTATACTAAATGGAATAAATCAGACAAAGACAAATACTATATCATCTCACTTATGTGTGGAATCTGTAGAAACCTAACTCATAGAAACAGAGAACAGTTGGGGGTTTCCCATAATCTGCAGGGTAGAGACTGGGAGAAATGAGTGGATGTGGTCAAATGGTACAAGCTTCCAGTTGTAAGATAAATGAGATCTGGGGCTGAAGTGTACAGCATGGTGACTATAGTTAACAATACTGTATTGTATGGTATTTAAGAGCTGCTAAGAGAATAGATCTTAAACGTTTTCATCACAAAAAAAAACCTTGCAACTATGTAAGGTGATGGCTTAGCTAAACTTGTGGTAATTATTTTGCAGTATATACATGTATGAAAGCATTATGTTGTACACCTTAAACTAATGCTATGTTGTTATATGTCAATTACATCTCAATAAAACTCGGGAGGAGTGGAGCTGATAGGCAGTTGTAACAAATTTACCTCTCTGTTGGAGGGTGTTGATAGTGGGGAGAGGCCATACATACATGGCATACATGGGGCCACCCAGGGGAATATGGGTAATCTTTGTACTTTCTGCTCGATTTTGCTGTGCACCTAAAACTACTCTAAAAAATAAAATCTGTTTAAAAGCATGTGTTGGGGGAGAAGCTGATAGGGAAATAAGAAACTAAAACAAAGTTTACTTGTTATTGGGGCAGTGTGAATGAGGAGGAAAGGGTATGAGTTGGGTTTGAAACCTCTCTGTATCTTTTTATGTCATCATTATTTTTTACCCAGGTAAAAGTATTACGTATTTTTAAAACTGAATAATAAAAGCTGTCAGACCAATATTTAAATAGACCAAACTAAACTTTAAGGGAAAAAATTTAATGAAGCTAAAGAGGGGCATCATGTAATGAAAAAGGTATAGTTCACCAGGAAGGTAAAACAATGTCATATTTATATATGCTTAACAGCATAGATGAGGTATAGAAAGCAAAACTGACTAGATTTGAAAGATAAATCAAAATAGTTTAGAGGTTTTAACATATTCTTTTTAAAAGAGCCATCACAAACAAAGTATAAATTTGAACCAAAAAAATCCATTGGCTTGATTAGCATATACATTCTCCTGAAGAACAGACAAAACTATTCAAATGAGGCCATAAAAATTGACTCCATAAATTTAAATAAATTATTATCATATAGATGACTTCTCACCCACAGTGTGATTAAACAAGAAACCAGTGATAAAAATCGAACTAAGAAAATGGGGATATACATATTTTAAATAACCATAACATGACATCGTTGTACAGATAATAAAATGCTTAGAATCAAAAGATATTAAAATGTTTGCATATTTATACTTTTGAGAGTTGGCCTAAGTGGTATTGGAGGCAACTTACAGCTCTAAATATTATAATAAATGAGGAAACATGTTTTGTCTTTTTTTCCTCTAGATTCTAAATGTTATGCTGAACGTAAGAGTACTTTAACATTAGGATATCTTTTAATATGGTCTACTTATTAACAAATTACAGAATAGCTATATAATCGTAATAATGGGTACAAAAATTTTTTTCTAAAATTAATTACACATTCATCATAAAAATTCTTAGGAAACCATGAATATAAAATGATTTATTTTACCTGATAACATATATCTACCCAAAACTTAACACAGACCTATTTAGTGGTGAAATGTTAGAAATAATCCTTTGCATAACTAACAATTATCAAAGGCTGTTTTCACCACTCCTGTTCATCATCATGTTGAATAATACAATGACATTTATAGGACACTCTACCTAAAGACAGCAGAATTGTTTTCAAGCTTCATTTGCAACATTCTCCAGAATATAGTATAGGTTGGGCTGTAGTACATAAAACAAGTTTCAGTAAATCTAAAAGAATTGAGGTCAAACAAAATATGTTCTTTGACTACAGCAAAATTAAATTAGAAATCAACAACAAAAAAGAGATTTGAGAAATTGCTAGATAGAGTAAATAGCACACTTCTAAATAACTCCTGGATCTAAAAAGAAATCACAAAGAAAGATAGAAAATAATTTGATTTGAATAAAAGCAAAACCACAACACATAACAACTTATTGAATCCTAATGCATTGCTGATGGGAATGTAAAATTCTCCAGCCGTGTTCCAAGAGGGTTTTCTAATTTCTTAAAAAATGTAGCACTTATCATACAACCAGATATTTCTATATTTAGGTGTCTGCCCAGGAAAGATGACATCATATGTTCACATCTAGACTTGTGCATGAATGTTCTTGGTGCCGTTATTCATAATAGGCAAAAACTGGAGACTATCCAAAATTCCACCAGTTGGTGAATAAATAAATGAAATATCATATGCCCATATGACGGAATACTATTGCACAATTGAAAGGAAATGAATTACTGATGCATACTATGACATGAATGAGTTCCTAAAAACATGCTAAATGAAAGAAGCCAGATGCAAAAGACTATATATTGTATGATTCCATTTATATGAAATATCCAGAATGCAGGTTGGTGGTCACATGGGGCTAGTGATGGAAGTGGGGATTGCCTACAGATGGGCACAAGGGAACTTTTTAGAGTCATGAAAATGTTCTAAAACTGGATAGTAGTGATGATTGCATGACTCTATAAGGTCTTTAAGAAAGCACTGGCTTGTACACTTATAAAATTTGTGAATTTTATGGTGTGTATATTATACCTCAATAAAGCTAATAAAAACTTGAAAAGCAAAATTTAAAACTCTTAGCAAATGTAGGATAATAGTGTTATCACCTTGGATTAAGGAAGGGTTTGTAAACTAGTAAGTAAACATACATGAATCATCTAGGGAAAAGTTGATAAATGTGATCATTAAAATATAACATGTTTTAAAACCATAAAAAAGTGAAAAGACGAGCCACAAAGTGAACGATGATATTTGCAGTTTATTTGTAATACAGTGGGTTTGTATCCTGACCCTATGAAAAATCATGCAAACTAATAAGAAAAAGAAAAACCATTAGGAGCATGAAGAATATAAACAGTTCACTGAAGAGCAAACTTGATTTGGCTAATAAGCATATGGAAAGATACTCGACTTCGGTAGCAATCAAAAGTACAAAATTTAAAAGTTACCTTTAATACCCACTAGGGTGATAAGCTTTAAAATTTTTGACAGTATCAGGTGTTGGCAAGGATATGCATAAGAGACTTTCAGATCACTGGTGGAGTTGTATAATTGTTACAATCACATTGGGGAACAATTTGACTATTTTCAAAAAGATGAAGCTACTCTATGACTAATTATTAATTGTCTCTGTGACATAGAGACACTCATGTATGTGCACAAATGCTCAATGTAACATCATTGGTAATAATGAAAAGTTGGAAACGACGTAAAAGAATATCAGTAGGATAACAGAAATGAATTTAGGTATATTCATACAATTGGATATATTCAGCTTTGAAAATGAATTAACAGAAGTTAACTTTCATAAACCTAATACGAAGCAATAAAGCAAGTTGTAGAAAGGATGTATAGTAGTGATATAATTTATCTAAACTTCAAAAATATGAAAAAATAAAATAATAAATAGTTTAGGAATAGGTACATATCTAATAAAAGTATAAAGACACGCATGGCTATATAAATGCAAATTCATGATATCATTTACCCCAAAACATAGTGAAAAGGATGGGCTCATGGACAGGTACCCAGAAGTGCTTATTTTAATACTTTATTTCTTAAGTTGTAGTAATGGTGGCTACATGAGTATTTATTATATGATTTCCTTTCTTTTTAATAAATCAGATCTTAAAAAAATAAATGGGTAAGGAAAGGTCCCTAACAGAAAAAGAATTCAGAACTTCGTTGGCATTATAGAAATCAGATGTGATCTGAAAGCACAAAATAGAATCAGTTGAACTTGAAGTTAAAAGTTCAAAACAAAAAATTAAAAGACATTATACATTGATGAAAGGCACAGTTTAAGTAGATGATGTTATGGTCATAAGCCTCAAAGCATCAAATATTGCATTCAGATATGTAAGGCAAACCATTAGAGATGCTATAAGTAATTGATAAGATACAGTAGTCTAGACAGTATTTCTCCTTCAGAATGGGGACAATTGAATAGATAACATATAAAGATATAGAGAAATTGAGTATATATTCATAAAACTTGACTCAGTAGATATATGTTCAATCTTATATGCTTTGAAAATATACTTTATGGCTATAGGATATTTACTAAAATAAAAAATCATGTCCTTGACCATAAAGTAAACAATGTGGACACAGTAGAGATTTTACTGGCACCATTTTCTGACCGTAAGGTAATAAAATTAGAAATTAAAAAAAAGTTGAGCAAAAAAATTTCAACAATTTAGAAATTAAGAAATGTTCCCAAAAACCTGCTAGTGAAGAGAAGATAATAAAATGAAAATAAGTTCTTTAAAATTATCTATGCATCATAGCAAAAACATACTCAGAAGTAAATACTTCCAATATTGAAGAATAAAGATCATGATAGGAATGTATACTCATATTACAGCATTGATTAAAGGACAACAGAGTAAGCTAGGAAGTACAAATTAATAAAGATGAAGACTAGCATCAAGAAAGAAAATAAAACAAAAACTGTTGAAGGGATCACTGACTACAAGAGTGATTTTATTGAAGGAATCAATAAAATGGATAAAACTTTTTCATATCTCGTTAATATAAAATGAAAAAATTTGGGAATGAAGAAGGGCCTTCAGAATTATAGGCCAGATTATAGTAATTATAAGAAAATATGTTATGACAACATACAAGATATTCACTTCTAGTCCTTGGTAATAACATCATTTTGCTACAAATATTTTTAAATACTTATTTTTTTGGTTCTCTATACATATACATATTACTTCTTCCATCAAATAAAAGGTGGGAAGAGTAAGATCACTAATAAACAAGGTAAAAGTACAGGTGCACAGAACATAATTCTGTTTTGCTTCACTAGTAATCACTATCTGATATTTCAACAGAACCATGCTATGGTCCTTTAATTCATAGTTGTGTTTTGATACAATTTCTCATAAACACTGACAGATGCATGTACTATTGAGTTCCTATAGCTTATCCATTCTTAACCTCAAAGTAAAAGGCTGAAGAAATTTAGGTTAAAACCTCAAAAAATTTTACAATTCTCCTGATAGATTAAAGGAGTTTGAAAAGTATAATAGTGTCCATTATTTGAATAACTAATGATTCTTAACTATAGAATAATGTATAGAATAGTAGCCTAAAATGATCTTACTTTCAGTTTATTAGAAAGGAAATTGAAAATGTAAATAATATTTTAATGTATTTCCTGAAAATCATGAAAAAATTTAATAGCTGCAGTAAGGAAGAGCTATAGCACGTAGCTTAATTGAAAGACTCAATTAGATAAAGATAGATTTGTAATGAACTGAACTTATAAACCTAATGCAGTTTTGATAAAAATTCCAAGTTTTCTTTAAAAATGTTCAAAAATTGTTGTAAAGCTAACTCAGGCGAACAAACAAGTAAAAAAAAGTCAGTGAAAGATTAAAAAATAAATATAATGAGTGTGTATTGTGATAAGTCTAGTAGACCTTATACTAAGGAATGAGCTAAAAAAAGAGGTGAATAGCAACCCCAGGTACACATGCTAATGTATGTATGTTTAGATATGAGGAACATTATTAAAATGTGAATTATTCAATAATTAGCAGCAAAAAACTGTTTAATTTATGAATTGGAGAGTCTTACCCCAAACCATGTTTCCTCTCTCATCTTTTCTCCCCAAGCCCTAATCTTTGCATTTGACTGTTTTATTATTATTATAATACATAGGATTGGTGAAACTGCTGGTAATTTGTACCTTGATGTTGGAGTATGAATGTACATATTTTTGGAGGTCATAAACTTCAAAGTCTCATAAAATAAAATTAAACTTAAAAGTTTTAACCGTATAATTTTCATTACAAGAATTTATCCTAAGGAAATGACCACGGATATGCCGAAGGATTTATGTAAAAGGGCAAAGTTTTGTTTATGGTAGAAAAAAATTTGAAAACATAAATGGCCAACAGTAGTGAATGGATAAATTATGCTACATTCTAGTTATAAACTATATTTAATAACTGAAATTTTAAGACACAATATGTTGTTGTTTTACCGGTGACAAGCTACAAATTATCTTATGTAGAATTATTTCCATTGTATTGATATCATCTATATCTATCTATCATATACTTATGTGCAATGTAATTAGTCTGAAAGAACATCAACTGATATTTATAATGATTATCTCTGGGTTATAGAATTATGGGTTTTCTTTTTTTTCTTTGTCCTGTTCCAACATATTTTCTGAATTTGTTACAAGAAGTATTTTTTGATCATCCCCCCCAAAATACTTGTTTTGTGAAGAAGGAAATTAGGATGTGTTTTGTTTTGTTTTGTTTTTTTCCACCTCTCACCCCCTTTCCGGCCCCTCACCCAGTCCCTGCAGTCTCCTCCGGCTTTGGGGAGCGTTCTGCCCGCTCCCTCCACGTGCGAGCCCCGCGCAGTTACCCCCCCTTCCCGGGACCCGCACCTCAAGCCTAGGTTGTGTTTTTAATGGAATGTTTAGTAAGCTAATAAATGTGTAATTTGTATGAGATTAAAAGGTTACTCTTTTAAAAAAATAGGTTGCACTCAATCCAAGTGGGCAGAAATCCTATAAAATTTAAAAGGTAAAGCAGCTAGGCACTAAAGTCTGAAGTCTATTTAGGTCTTAAAGTTAAACAGGTTCAAGTTGTTAGTTTCTCGAATATATACCCTAGTGAAGCCTTTCTGAACTGAATACATAGAGCTGGGTCTTTCATTAGACGTCCTCTGGGAAACAAAATCATGTGATGTACGGGGCCAGCATGCCCACTTTATGCCTGAAATGATGGATGCCACTTTTGGCTATCTCTTGATTGCTGTGAGACAGCATTTATTGGTGAGCATTGTTTCAAAGAAAACTGCAAGAGGAAGCTGACTCATCTTTTTCCTGGTATGTGCAGTATTCTTCAAGTCCCCCTAAGAGGTAGAATTAAGCTGCTCTGTAAACATTTACTTTGGAGGAGATAGGCAAGAGAGCGTGAATTTCTTTAGTAGTTGAAATTATGGTGTCCCAGTGAAGAAATTACTCTATATTCCAGATAGCCTAATTTAAATGACTTTTACCAGCTCCCTGTATCAAAGAGATATATCAAGAGATATACATTGACATTTGTTTTTCTTTCTTTTTTTTTTTTTTTGACATTTGTTTTTCTTGATTGGGAGCAAATGAAAGTGTCAGGCTTCCTTTCCTTAGGTGTGGCTTGAGTTGGAAGAGACTAAAGCCTTCCCCTTCATAATCTCAAAATATCCATCTGTCCTGTTATTATTATGTTTTTTAATGACCATTTGACTTTTTCCAGTCTTACTTAAGTGTTTTACAAACACAGCCATTAGACACTTGCCCTAGCTTCCTTTTGGATTTAGGTAATTGCTGTTTCCTTCTCTGGGCTGAGGAGGATTGGGTGCGGGGAAATAGCTGTCCTGCCTCTTTTGTTGTGCAGTGTGCAGCTTGAAGGCTGATGTTAGAAGAGAGGATTTCCAGGTGAGTGGTGCCCAGATAAATGGTTCATTATTTGATTTGTGCATTAATTAAGGTAGCAATAGCTCCTGTAACAAACAGTGAAGTTTTAGTAACTTACCAAACTCGTAGTTTCTTTCTTATTCACTTAAAATCCAAATGGGTATCCTCAGCAGTTGATGTTCTTCAAGCTGTGCTTTAGACACCCAGGCTGCTTCTTTCATCTGGTACCTCTGTGTCTTCATCATAAGGCTCCTGTGCTGCTGCCTTGAGGAAGAGCATGGAAGAGTACATGAGTGTGTTTTCTGTAGCCCAGGCCTAGAAATGATCCACAGCTTTTCTTCTCGGATTCCATTGGCTAGAACTGAGTGGTACACATAGCTGTAAGAGAGGCTGGAATTACAGTATAGCTGTGGGCTCAGGAAGAAAGGAACAAACGTTTGGTGATTACCTAGTCAGTTTGTGTTATAGTTGCCAAATCCACACAGGGAACAATAGAAAATCAAGGTAAGAAATGAAATACTGAGCGTTGGGGGCCAAGAAGTTCCAGATCTTGACTTCTAAGAAAGTGACATGAATGAAAGGCATGTAGTAATTCCCTGGGCTAGAGCTAAGTGTTCCAGGAGGACTTTAATAGAGCTTTCTATTCTAAGTATGGATTTGGTAGGGGAGCAGTTAAATGGGCCAACAGTTAAATGAGCCACAGATACAGGCAGTAATGAGTTCCCTTTACTTCTGTCGAATTATTTTGCTTTCTATTCAGTTTTAACCATACTTATAAATTTTTGTTATTAAAGTTTTACATAGATTATTTCATAGACTTTGGACAGAAAGGATTTGAAAATTCTGTTGTCTCTGTGTTAAGGGAAACTAATAATTTAACCTAAGAAAATAACTCCTAAATAGCTATTAGAAATTTGAAAATTATAGCTGTCAACATTTATACAATGTTTTATAATTTGTATACTTAATGTTTTAGTTTGTGCGGACATTCTGAGAAGTGTTTAAATAGTAGTCTTGGTATTTTAGAAGACAGCTATGCTATAAACTGTCATTTAATAGATGGAAGTTAGTAAACATTACTTATGTAATTCTGTATCTGCTTATAGATTTTACTGTTTATCCTAACATCATGTGATTAGAAAATCCAGTGTGTTTCCTAGTATGAATTATTTTTTGCCCCTGTTTCTCCAGGAGAAAAGTTGAAATTATGCATACCCACAGTCTTTTTACTCTTCTTGGAGAGAGGCTGATGCTGCATACAAACACTGTGACTGTCACCACGTACAACACACTTTATGAGGTAAAAACTTAAAATGTGTGATGCTAATTTTAAATGTGTGCAGTGGAAACCCTCTATGTGATTGGAATAGCAGTTGGTCAGTTAATCTAAAAAGGCAGTAATCCTTTAAAAAAAAAAAAGATGAACACGTACTTAAAATTTTGTTTAAAACATATCCATGTACATTTATTTGCCAATCTTCTTATGTTGGGCCTAGGCATTTTCTTTGAGTATGGGTTGGCTGATTGGCTTTGCAGAGTTTTTCTCACATAAATCACACCCATTATGCATTATTTATTTGTTCTTTCCCTCCCCTTACCCTCCCCGCTTTTCCCTCTCTCTGTCTCTGTTGTGTAGCAACTACTAACATTAACCTAGAGTTGAGACTGGGATAAAATGTAGGTAAGAATTATTTTTAAAAATGGTATCTGGAGAAACTTTAGATCCCATCATCTCAATTCAGAAATCCTTTTCTTAATTATTTCTAACAGATGGCCATACAAATTGGGTTCATTATTTTCTGTGAAATGTGTGTACTACCTCATTTTAAATACCAGTAAAATATTAGGAATGTTCTCTTATATTAACCTTCATTTTACTTTCCTGCAACTGATTTTCAGAGGTCCTACTTCTTTTCTCTAGCGCAAAGATTAGCAAACTATAAACACCTGTCTTTGTAGGGCCTCGAGCTAAGGATTGTTTTTATGTTTTTAAATGGTTGAAAGTAATCGAAAGAAAAATAATGTATGACATGTAAGCCTTATATGAAATTTAGATTTCAGTGTCCATAAATAGTTCTGTAGGAACATAGCCATGCTCATTCCCTTACGTATTGCCAGTGGCTGCTGTTGCATTATAGTAGCTGAGTTGAGTACTTGTGACAGAGAACGTTTGTCATCTTCACATTGCTGCTCGGTACAATGCAGTAACTGGACAGTGTTTCACATACCACCTGTATTGCCCAACCTAATATATATTTTTAATAACAGTGTATATCTATCATGTCAAAACAAGAGAAAAGTGGACTTCACATCTCACACTTTAACATACAGTGGAGCGTGGATTATTTTGTTATAGATGTAGATAGCAAAACATTGTGACTGTTATACAAGGAAACTCTAGTTGTGCTGAAAGCCATAGCAAATACAGGTTTCAACATATGAATTTTGGGGGGCACAACAAACATTCAGTTTATAGTAGCAGGCTATATACGCTCTCTGTTGCAACTACTCAGCTCTGCAGTTGTGGCTCAGAAGTAGCCATAGAAAATATGAATCAGATGAGTGTGGCTGTCTAATAAAACTGTACTTACAGAACAGATGGTAGACTGGATTTGGCCTACAGGGCATAATTTTTTTGCCTCTGGTTTTATATTCTCATCAGTAAATTTAAGAGTTGCTGCCCTTTACATAAATGAAGAAAACTCTTTTGGCTACTTTGTCTTTTTCATCTAAGCTTAATATTCCTACTTTGTGTCAGTCATTCCTCAAATTACATGATTTGTAAACTTTACCCTCCAGAGTGCTGCTTTTTTAAAATTATAGTAATATTTTAGTATTGCTCCAGTATTTTGCCTACAGAACTGAGTAAGCACTAATAGAAAGGCCTATCCTATGCAGAGCATCTTTATTCTGATATTATTATATTTCCCTAATAATAGTAACTGCCTTTTTTGAGTACGTCCTATGATAATCCCCTTGGTAAGTACTTTACATACATTATCTCAAATCCTTACAATATTGCTATGAAGCTGGTATTTTTATTGCCTTTTTAAACAGACAAACTGAGGCTCACAGGTTAAATAATTTGCTCTATGTCATACCGCTAATAAATGGTCATAAAATAGGCATTTCTCATAGTATATGTGCATAAGGCAAAAAATATCAGAGTCTACCTTCAGTTGACAGTATTAAAGTCCTCCTCTGAATCAAAACTTTGCTGCAATATCAGATTAGGGTTCTGAATGCTAGTGTCAAATACTGATTAACTTGTATCTTTTTTTTTTTTTAACGTTTTTATTGGAGTATAATTGCTTTACAATGGTGTGTTAGTTTCTGCTTTGTAACAAAGTGAATCAGTTATACATGTACATATATCCCCATATCTCTTCCCTATTGGTTTAACTTGTATCTTTACCTTGGTTTTCTTACCTACTAATTGCTCTGGTCAATGATGCCTGTATATGTTTTTTAATCATTTTCTTTCCTCCACAAATTTCTGACCCTCTGCTTGTTTTGACCTATTAGTGTTAATAGAGTAGAAAGTCTTTGTAGTCAATGAAACCTTACATTAAAATAAAAGTTCCACATAACATTATATGTTGAATTTGAAAGATCATCATGTGCTTGTAACCTTAAAATAAGAAAATGTCCCATGTATATATACATGCATATGTAATTCTACTCGTCTTCCTGAAAAGTGGCTCAACAGCAAGTGCAGCAGCATCTGCACTACCATCTATATCCATAGGCACTCTTTTAGTGTCCAGATTTTATCTCTGATTCCATAACTTAGGTGGAGAAAGTCAGGGAAAGTTTGGATCTTCTGATACTGGATGTTGGATATTGGATGTTGCAGAGATTTGGAAATAATGAAGGAACTAACTTTCAGGGCCTCCATCTGACCAATTTGGCAATAATGTAGGCTTTCAAAGTAGAAAAATAATCATGGTTCATTGGAATGAAGGGCCCTGAGTTAAGTATGATACTCTAAAAAGAAAAGTTACGTGTACAAAAGGTCAAAAAAGAAAGATGGTTACGGTACGATTGTTTAGCACTGTTGATTCCACAAAAAAGTAAAAGGGACTTCAACAGATGGTTTACTACTACTAACAAATCAAATTGTAATATCAGTGACAGGATGGCAGATGACTAATTCTAGATCACCAAAGTTTAAAGATTGCATCATTTCGGAGAGTGGCATCTGGTTGTAAAAAAATTAAAACTCATCCCCAATGACCCCCCCCCCCAAAAAAAATGAAAACTCAAGTGATAGGTTCGAACTTAAATTCTCATCAAATAGTAAGTGAAATTTAACTAAAGAAAGAAAACTCAACTAACTTGAGTTTGATTTACTATGTGGACATCAACCAAGGCCTGTACCCCTAGCAAGAATTAGTTGGTTGATAATCTGCAGTTTGAAAGCTCATTTTATCTTCATTTTCTTTTTTGGTTTGAGGAAATTACCTTAACTCCAAGCATTGTATCAGAACACATATTACTACAACTGTAGAAAGGTATAAAATCAAGTACAGAAATAATAAAGAACTCTGTCAAACCTACCGTATTGATAATATTTTAGAATATGTGGTTTTCACATAGTGTTTGGAAGTTCAATTATTGTAAAGATTATGTCACTGTGATCTTTAAAATTCTAAATCTGATAAGATGCCTATGATAAAATAAACAGTAAATATTAAAGGACAAAGTAATTTAGAGTTTTTAGCAGGATATGTCAGACAACATTGCATACGCTTTGAAGATCTAAAAATCTATTTAAATTATTCTAAAAACAAAAAAAAATTTAATTGAAAAACCATCCCTATCTCCTAGTTTCCTGAGGTGAATTTATTCTTATAGATCGTATAATGGAATGAGTTGGCTTTAATGAATCCTCTTTGAAATTACTCAAAGCTATTCTTTATACAAATATTTTTTTGAGAATTATAATATTTGTAAAATTTGTATCTTACATTTTATTTGCTTTAGTTTTACTTTGTTATTCCATCTCTAAATTATGGATAATTATGTTTTTTTAATGATTTGTAGCACTTCCTAATACACTTAAAATTTTTTGTTAGATTGTAGAATGTGTCTCCTAAAGACAAAACTAGATTTTTCTATTTAATATACTTGTAGATCTGTCTGAACAACAATATATGATTATTGGTCCAATGCTTTTTTTAAATATTGTGATATTAATTTTACTTTGTAGGTTTAGGTTTACTATTTCTCTTTACACACTATTCCTATAATTCAGTTCAACACTTAACCGTAGACAGAGACAGTCAGGTATGGGATCTTGTCATCTGAAAAGCTGTTTCCTGTGGAAATAATGAACTGATTTTTTTAATGTATATTTTTTACTTTATCTTTTTCGGTAAGGGTATAACATTACTGGACACAGGTTTTTTTACAAAGTGGTAGTAACTTTAAAACCTTTAAGTATCTCATAATAGAACTTTTTTTTCAAAATTATAGACTCTTATGTGTAGGTAGTATGTTAAATATCATCTTATTCAAACATTCTTTTCACAGATAAAGAAACCAAGAGTCAAAAAAGTAATAGAGCTTGTCCAAACTGTATAAATACAAAGGTTTTCTGACCCCCTGAATACCTACAGCGGCAGTTGGATGTAACAGTGGGGTTAATAGTTTACCATTTTAAGAAATAAACCAGTACTATTCCTGTCTCATAAGTCGAGCCTACTAATCCAAAATGATTTATGCTTGATAAGTCCGGGAAGTCAGTAGGTCAGAGAGGAAGCTCCAGTAGCTCCTGCTTAAGCCTAAAGTCTTTCTGTGACCCATGAATTACGAGATAATACCATTTATAAAATAATGTTTAAATGTATAATGCTGGACTCAGGTCTGTGTCCATAAATAGCATATTTATCAAGTTACCTACATGATTTAATTCGTTGTTTCCCAGCCCTGTCCAATATGATAGCCACTAGTCACATTTGGCTATTGAGCTTGTGTGAATTGAGATGTGCTATAAGGGTTAAATACACATTGGATTTCATGTCCGTATCTGGCTCTGAACCCTCCATCCTATTTTGTTATGGTACAGGGCAGGGTTAATTTCCTATGCATGTCTCTAACCAAGTCCAGTCAAACTTCGTGGCCCATCTTGAATTCTATCCTTTCATTAAGTGTTTACATCTACATTCATCTCTCCTTATTTGTTTCCTTATTTATTTCCCTCCCCCTCTTTTAAAACTCACATAGGTTCTTAATGACAGACACTCTACCATAGGAGCATGGATTTGAGCCTGTCTCCTCAATATTGATTAAATAATTTTTTCTAGAAATATAGTTCTACCTAGCAACTATGTTTCCCATTTCAAACATGTAGCAGAATGTTGGCACATAACTGGTTCTTATAAATACATGCTGAATTGAATTTCTAAATATATTTTTGTAATTAAACTCATATTTAAATAAACTATGACATATAGTTTTCAAAACACTTTTACATATAGAGCCCTATTTGATCCTCCTACCAGCTTTATTAGATAGGCAAGGCAGTTATTACCCTCATTCTTAGATGATCAAATAGGGGTTTAAAAGGACAACAATATAAAACTGAAGGTTCTTTGAGATAAATTTTGTTTTCTGTACAATGAGCTTTCTACTTTTTGGGGTGAAAAAGTTTTGACAGTTCTGTATCATAGAAGAGTATGGCATAGTCTTTTCCAAGCTTGTCTGCAGTTATTTTGAATCTCTGTATTTGTAACCAGAATTCTTGGGATCTTGTTGACTGGGCTGTAGGTCTACACCAGGACTTTTTGGGCAGGTTGGTGTGAAAACTCCTTGTAGGCATATACCAACCACTGATTGTTCTTTGGTATATGGTTTTCAAAGAAATTTTTATCCCTTTTGTCAGCTCCAGCTGATGAGTAGTGCATGTCTCTAGTGCTCTGTTCAGAAAATTCTGAGGCACTGTTTAAACAAGGAAGTGTTTGTTTCAGGAAAAGTATGGCAGTGAAGAAAGGGGTATTTGTGCCCTATATTCATCATTTTAATAATAGTAGGTTAGTTTTTATTTCAAGTCAATACCTTTTTGATATACATTCTTAATACACCTAAGTAAATGTCCTATCTTCTTTTTTTTTTTTTTTTAAGACTGAGCAGAAAGGTAAGAAAAATGCCATTGCTGGATGTCATGATCTTTTTCTAATCTGAAAGGATCATACCTGTCTCTTGATTAATTTACTCTCCATCCCCAACTTTCACAAGTAGCTATGTACAACTAAGCTCTCAACTAAGTTTTATAGTCTCCTCAAAGTTTTTGTATCTTACTTTGGGTTAAACTATTTAAAAAGTTTCATTCAGAACTTAGCATGTTAACCTACACAGGAAATTAAATCATAATATAAAATGATATCTTTATTAAGTATAATCTCATTGGATTTTTTTAATATATGGAAGAATAGAGGCAAACACAGGCTATAGCCTGAAATACAGTGAAGAGTCATATATCTGTTTTTATATATAATTAAGTTATCCATTCTTAAATGTAACAAATGTTTATTGACTGCTGGCAGTGTGTTAGGCACTTTGCTAATTGCTAGGCATGCAGCAGTGAAAAAGATGTATAAGAATCCTGTACTCATAGAGCCTGAGTGTTAGTGGGAAAATTAGTAAATGGTTTAGAGTCTGCCTTTCCTTTATTTGGTCAACTTTTGCCATTTTTTGTTATTTGAAAGAAGTTGAAAAAAAAACTCATTGGTAAATGACAATGAGCCACATTTTTTATAAAGATTTTTCCCATATCACACTTCACTTGAAGTTAGGACCCAGGCTCAGACATTATTTTCTTACTTACTGATTTTCTAAGTTTTTTTTAAAATTAATGATGAAATAACAGTCAAATATTTACAGTTCACAACTTAAAGGTATTAAAGATGTATACTGAAAAGTGATTTCAAACAGAGTTAATTCTTGGAGTTCCTAATTAATCTTTCCTTCTATAGATATTGGTCCTGGTTTTGTCTTTATCTGTAAAAATTTGAAGACTATACAATTAAAGAGTTTAGAAGTATGTGGAATTCACTAGAAGACCCTTAGAAGAGATGCTTCTTTTGATTTGAACAAATTGACATTTTTTTGCAGTCTTTGTATATCTATAATTTGCAATTATAAATTTATTTTCTAAATGAAATTCAAATTCTTCATCTTTCAGATTTTGACAGAGCAAGTATGTACTCAAGTTGTACACAAACCACATCCAGAGCCAGATTCTACAGTGAAAATTCAGAATCCAAGTGAGCAAACAGCAATTCTTTATTGTAATGCAGTAGTAACATGTAACATGGTAACATGTGAAAATAAATCAAAACTAAATCAAAACTTTTGCTAACCACCTCAGTCAGTATGGCGTTCACATAGTTTTATTTATGACACTTACAACTCACCTACCATAGTGCTAAGCATTTAGTTGAAAATCAGTAAATATTTTTTGAGCAGAAGATATGATGCAGTTATAAATCTTTACTATAATTTTTTGTTCATTTGCAGTGATTCTTAAGGTGGTGGCAACTTTGTTAAAAAACTCTACACCAAGTGCAGAACTGATGGAAGTTCGTCGTTTGTTTTTATCTGATATGATAAAACTTTTCAGTAACAGCCGGGAGAATAGAAGGTAAGCAGTTTGAATACTATAACAAAACTTTATTTCCTAACTAATCTTATTTTCTCTCCTTTATTTTCAATCTCTTTCAAAGAAAAAATTGTCAAATCTTTCCTATTTTGCTAAATACTTTCAATCATTAGAAAAGGCATTTGTTTCTTTTATATAATCTGCATACTTTTATTTATTTTTATATGATTTTATTTAACTTTATGGTTATTATATTTTAACTGTATATATAAACATAAATATCCAAAAATCCTTATTTAAAATATGCTATCCCTTTTCCTGATAACTGTCTACCACCAACAGTAGTTTAAATGTAATGATGTTGTTGGATTTGCTGAGATCATCTATGCTTTTCTCAGCTTGGTCTGATAACTGATTATTGTCGTGCATTCTAAAGCTGGTTAGCTAGGACATGGGGTACACTATGAAGCCATGGTTGCTGCATGAGTCTTAAATTTAACAACTACTGATTGAACGTCTGCCGTGTATAAAGCACTGTGCTGCACAGGTTGTCTTGGTGTACAGTCTTAGTGCAATTCAGTGGGAAAGATAACAGTGAAGCGATGATTAATTTCTAATATGTTAAGTACCTTGTGAGTGCTACATGTGATGAGGGAGTAGCGAAACAATAGCTAAATCTCACTGGGAGAGTTGGGAGGGCAATTTTAAATGATAATATAGATTTTTCCAAGTAGAAGAATGGGAAAAGTCGTTCCGGGTTAAATATTAAATATGCAGAATGACTGTATACCTTGCTTTATCTAAGTCAGATCATATTTTCACTATTTATCTCAACTTCAAAATAGTAAATTCTAATATAATTTAGGAATTTTTAATGATTTTCCCCCCCCCCACTAGATGCTTATTGCAGTGTTCAGTGTGGCAGGATTGGATGTTTTCTCTTGGCTATATCAATCCTAAAAATTCTGAGGAACAGAAGATTACGGAGATGGTCTACAATATCTTCCGGATTCTTTTGTATCATGCAATCAAATATGAATGGGGAGGCTGGAGAGTTTGGGTGGATACACTCTCAATAGCCCACTCCAAGGTAACAAGGGATTTAACATTTTACATCATCAGGATTTCAGCTGTGGATTAAATGCCTGTAGACACTCATCTGGTGCCATCTTGTGGGCATCTTGCATTATGGCTGATTCCTTTATGCCAATTTTCTTTCTTTTCCGTTCTTGTTTTTGTTTTTGTTTTTCTCTCTCGGTTCATACACCTTTAAAGCTTGAAGTATTTTAGGGACCCTATAATTGAAACTTCAGGTTTATATATTAGGAAGTTTACACTCTCGAGACACCCCCCACATATGTTTTCTAGCAGATCTGAGAGCTGGCATCTGAGCCTTTTAACTCAGACATCCCTACTGGTTCTTACTCATGAAACGGAGTCTTATATATACTTTTTAAGCCTTTTTAAAGTAATCAGAACTTGTTTTTATTTCCAAATGAATAATAAATACGTTTAAAGTATTTAAGTTTAGTGTTGTTTTTAATTGCATTATCTTTATTTTTAATGATAAGAATCTATGTTTATATTTTAAATATGGTCTGGTTTTTGGTGAAAGGAAGTAGTCAATTAAAATTTAGAGTATGTACACCTTAGATTCTGGAAATTCAGAGTTAATATATCTCATCTTGTGGTGTCATAGGAAAAGGATGGGTGTCAGAAGTTGTTGGCTTTTGATTCAATCTATGCCACAATTCAGTTTCGTGGCATTAGGAAACTCATTTAATCCTTTTGTGCAGAAAAATGTTTTTAAAGATGCAGATAGTAAATATTTTAGACTCTGTGGGCTGTACAGCCTCTGATGCAACTACTCAACTCTGTCATGCAGTATGAAAATAGCCATAGACAATATGTAAAGAATGAACATGGCTGTGTTCTAATAAAATTTTATTTACCAAAACAGGTGATGAACACATTTGACCCATGGACCATAGTTTACCAACCCCTGCTTTTGGGACTTGATTTCCTTTTCTGTAAAATAAGGGGGTTTTATATTAAGATAGTCTTCAAAGAAAGGTCCCTCAACCTAAAATTCTGTCATAGTATCATTTAAATATCAATATCATATGTGTCTATAGGAAGGATTTTGAACTTTTTTTAATTTTAAAAACCTTTTATTCCTGTTACAAATTTACATTTTATAATATATTGGCACCTCACTTTTATCATTGCACTAATAAGTTTGAAAATAGTATTTTATAGGGAAACTCATTGCAAATCTTTGTGCAATAAATATATATTGATTATTCCTAATTATATACTGATTATTCCTAAACAAGCCTATGTAAAGTAACAAACTAAAGTAGCCTATATAAAGATAAAATTGTAATGTTTTAACATTTTATAACTATATATTTATAGGTATGTGTTGTGTTTTATTTTTACCTCACTTGTTGCAATAGTCACACATATGAGTAATAGAAAACTGATGTAGTAATAGTACTTTGGATATTGTATATTATTAGCCAGTTCTCTGTTTTAGCTCAAATAACCCGAATATGTAGGAGTTCAGCTGGCATATTAACTAGGGTAACATTGAAATACTTCACCTAAAAGAAAATACCATTTTATTTAAAACTTTAATAATGCTAGTTTACCTAACTGTGTGTTTTTGGACAAGTCATATAATAAGTCATATATGACTATTTTGATGATATTCCAATTACTTGATGAAACTAAGCATTTGTCTTAGGATTAATATGCACTATGTTTGAAATCTTAAAATTATTTGTACCATTTTTGCTATTATTATCATAATTTTATTTATATCATTTTTTTCTTCTTAATATATACAAAATGCCTTAATGTTTTCTTTATCCATTCCTAAGGTCACTTATGAAGCACATAAGGAATACCTAGCTAAAATGTATGAAGAATATCAGCGACAAGAGGAGGAAAACATTAAAAAGGGAAAGAAAGGGAATGTGAGCACCATCTCTGGTCTCTCATCGCAGACAACAGGAGCAAAAGGTGGAATGGAAATTCGAGAGATAGAAGACCTTTCACAAAGCCAGAGCCCAGAAAGTGAGACAGATTACCCTGTCAGCACAGACAGTAGAGACTTGCTCATGTCAACAAAAGTGTCAGATGATATTCTTGGAAATTCAGATAGACCGGGAAGTGCTGTACACGTGGAAGTGCACGATCTTTTAGTTGATATAAAAGCAGAGAAAGTGGAAGCAACAGAAGTGAAGCTTGATGATATGGATTTATCACCAGAAACTTTAGTAGGTGGAGAGAATGGTGCTCTTGTGGAGGTTGAATCTTTGTTGGATAATGTATACAGTGCTGCTGTTGAGAAACTCCAGAACAATGTACATGGAAGTGTTGGTATCATTAAAAAAAATGAGGAAAAGGATAACGGTCCATTGATCACATTAGCAGATGAGAAGGATGAACTTCCCAACAGTAGCACATCATTTCTCTTTGATAAAATACCCAAACAGGAGGAGAAACTCCTTCCTGAACTTTCTAGCAATCACATTATTCCAAATATTCAGGACACACAAGTACATCTTGGTGTTGGTGATGATCTTGGATTGCTTGCTCACATGACCGGTAGTGTAGACTTAACTTGTACATCAAGTATAATAGAAGAAAAAGAGTTCAAAATCCATACAACTTCAGATGGAATGAGCAGTATTTCTGAAAGAGACTTAGCGTCATCATCTAAAGGGTTAGAGTATGCTGAAATGACTGCTACGACTCTGGAAACTGAATCTTCTGGTAGCAGAATTGTGCCAAATATTGATGCAGGAAGTGTAATTTCAGACACTGAGAGATCAGATGATGGCAAAGAATCAGGAAAGGAAATCCGTAAAATCCAGACCACTGCTACGACGCAAGTAAGTCATCCTACATGTGTTCTAAAGATGCATTGAATAGATATGGAGCTGTTAGCACCAAAGCAGAGTAATTTCTTACCAGTCACACCATGTTTATATTTAATTATGGTAGAATAATAATTTATGGAATTGAGTAGTGTGGTTCTATATATAAAAGAAATTTAATATAACTGAATCATATATCCAACTCTGCCACATTCTGTCTGTGTAACTTTGCTCAACCTCTCTGGGCCTGAATTTTCTCATACAGTGCAAGAGGTTGTACCAGATTGAAATATGACCTTTAAGGTCTCTACCAGTTTGAACATTTTATGGCTCTGTGACTACATTTACACATTTGTATTCAAGATCTTCATTCTGAATACTTGATTAATTTTAACCTTTTGAGCTTCAGGCCCAACCCTGTTCTGTGGATTATAGAAAAGAGGACTTGGAGCCCAGATTGAACTGATAAATGAAATGAAGGGGAAGGGAAAAGGGAACTGTTATTTATCAAGTGCCTACTATGTTCCAGGCACTGTGCTATATGTTATCAGATTTAATCCTCACAACAACCCTGTGAGGTAGGTAATATGGCTGAGAAAATTTGGAATTATTAACAGTGAGAATTTTCTTTATAGCCACATGGAGAGGGATTCGTATGAGAAAATTAGAGATTCTCAGGCTTGGTGGTGAGGAAATGTTAGTGCTGCAGTTTGGGCCTCACCATACTAAAGCTAAAAGCAGATGATGTTTTCTGATATGAATTTTAATTGTTGAGCACTGAGTTTATACTTACTTATTTTCTAGACTAAATAATACCTTATGGTTAAGAATTGAAGAAAACTTTTACCCTTTATGAACTTGTTTTTTGTTGTTGTTGCCTGGGTTTTCCACTCACCTTTTAATGTCATCAAAGAATCATTTAACATGTGTCCATTAGAGTTATGTTACAGAGAGTAAACCATACCTCACTAGTGTCTTTGTACTCAGAATCTTTGAAAATATATTATGTGTGTGGAAAAGATATTTTTATTTTTTCTCTACTGAATACTGCCATTTCCATTTTTGCGGCAGTTGTGCTACAGTGATAATTGGCGGGGGATGGAAATACTGAATTAAGTCCAGGTTTAAAATAAAGGAAAGCATGGTGCATTGTTTACTGAGCATAATAATCTCTAGGCTTGCCTGGTTTTCACTCAAAGTTCACAGGCATTTATCTGGTTTTCTAACATATAAAAGGCATTTATTTTTCTAAATCGAAGTATTTTGAGTGAAATAGACTTTGAAGTTAACTTGAATCTGTACAAGTAATATTTCTTTTAATCTTGTGTTTCTAATTACAATTAGTTGATGGCATATACCCAGTATTCTTCACTTTGAGTATAGGATCACTTTTATAAGGAAGAAATGTGGTCTAATGTAAAGACTCATAAAGAGGGCTAGAGAGGATCTGGTTTTCAATGTGAACTTTGGTGTTAAACTTAAGTATTAGGTTACCTTGCCTAGTTTCTGAAGCAGCAAAATAAAAATAATAATAATAGCCTTTTCTTCTCTAAAAGGTTCCTGTGCAGGGAATCACCAGGTGAATAATAAATGTAAAATATACTAACCTACTAAAGTCATATGCAAAAGCTTTACTCACTTAACTGTACTTACTATTTTCATTTTGAAATCAGGTGTTTCTTTTTCACTCTACAAATGTTCCCCTTTTCTGTCTCCAGGCTGTTCAGGGTCGGTCTATCACACAACAAGACAGAGATCTCCGAGTTGATTTAGGATTTCGAGGAATGCCAATGACTGAGGAACAACGGCGCCAGTTCAGCCCAGGTCCACGCACTACAATGTTTCGTATTCCTGAGTTTAAATGGTCTCCAATGCACCAGCGACTTCTCACCGATTTGCTATTTGCATTAGAAACAGATGTACATGTTTGGAGGAGGTAGAAATACTTCTTTTCTATAAATAAGACTACTTTCAGTTGAAAAATGAATATTTTAAATTGGTGCCATCGACTGATTAATAAGTGAATTATATCATTAAAAATCTCACAAATTAAATTTATTAAAAATAATCAAACATTGAACATTTTTATATAAACATAAATATTTTCATAATGATCATAAGTCCTGGGGTGGGTCAGATTAAAGGCTAACCAAGAATTTAGGCTTAAGACAGTTAATTAGCCAATTTTTGAAATCTGGCATTGCCAGGTTATTATAAAAAAGAGTTTTAACCAAGAAAAGGTTCAGTACTGGTTCAAATAAATTTCTACATTTTTATCTTTCCCTGTTAAAATTAATACCATGTACTACATTTATTCTTGGTGATAAGATTTAACACATAGTGCTAAAATAAAATTTAAAATCAGCTTATGACGTCTATTTTTAGAGCTTATACCATTTACGTAGTAAGTGGATATCATTTCAAATATAATCATTTAAGGAAAACAGTGAAAAGAACAGTTCAGTTGCTTTATTTTTTCAGTTCAAATAAATTGAATAAATTTCAAGAAAGAAAACAAAGTCTGCATAAATTTTAAAATTACCTTGCCTCACTTTCAATTTAATTTTCTAATAGCAAATATGCAACAAATTAATCAGTTATGAGAGTGTCATGTGTTCATGCAGATAAGTTAGGTAGTTGATGGCTGTCAGTAACAGTACCCCACCGTCAGTGACTTGAACAATCAGTGGCACAATGGACTGTGAGTGAGTTTCTTAACAGTGGACTTAAGTGAGTCTCTCTGCTTCTCCTAGTTATCCTTCTAAGACTCAAGGTGGCTGCTTCAGCTCCCAGAATCAATTCAACATAGGAGACTTACCCCAACTAGAGGGCAGGACTCTTCTTCCTCTTTCACCCCCTTCTTCCTTCCTCCTCTTCCTTGTCTCTCTCTCTCCCTCCTCCTCTCTCTCCTCTTTCTTCTTCTCCTCTTCCTCTTATTCTTTTCTTCTTCTTTTTTTTTTTTCTAAAAGAAGCCCCTCAAGAAATTTCCTTCTTATGCCTCATGTGTCAGTCGGATCATATGCTATTCTCTGAGTCACCAGCAAAAGGGAATGGGATTATAATGATTGGCCTCCATGGAGCAATACTGGTTACCAACCTAGTAGCTGTGGTGAAGCCAATCTTTCCTGTACCAGATGTAGCTCAATAATAGAACAAAATCTAGATTGTGTTAGCAGGGAATAAGGAATAACTGTCATGCAAGCAATCAGTGTCTGCCATAGAAAGTTTTTAGTTCTGATTTTATTTGGTCAGTTTGTCCTTAGTCTACTTATGTGATAGAAACAATGGTCTTTCCATTGCTAATGTTATATGCTAAGTTACCTAGGGATGGTAAATAAGGAGACTGTAATACCATGAAATACGTTACTACTAACATGAGTATCAGTGTATGGAGAGATACAATGTAATTTACTAACTGCAATATTAGTATCCCCCAAATGAACGATACTCAACTTTCCGTCCCTTAATACTGTGTGTGTCTTTCTGTGTTTTCTTTCATGGACTCTCATAAAATTTCCCAGACAGGATTTTACATAATTTTTAAAAATGTAAAAGATAGATAGTACTTTAATTTTTAGGACAAGAGAAAACATCCTGAGATCAAAGATGTAGTAGATGATATTTTGCAGTTCTTAAAAGGTGAGGATCATTGACTTAAATTTGATCATGGAGTAATCTCTTTTTTTTCTGTTAGAGAATAGTTCATATTCTTGACTGATACCAAACTAAAGCAGTGTATTTCTCTGAGAATCGATATTGAATGTTTTGTATGGCAGAGCTGCACTGCTGACCTTTGAGGTCTTTTTTCCTTTTTTTATTCAGTAAGTACTTGAATTTTACTGACTCATTTATACTCCCCTATCGTATCACTTCTGTGGCTAGCAGTATACATTTTCAGTACAGCTGGTCAAAGCAGGAGCTGCAGTCTGGTGATACAACAGATTGTCAGCTAACTATTCACTTGTTCTGCCTTTCAATACCAAACAACCAGCTATTGCAAAAATACATTTTTTTAGCCAAATTCATTGACCTAGTCATATGTCTTTGAATCAAGTTAATACACTGTATTTTAAAAGCAGAAACAAAATAATAAATTATTATACATGGACACACACAATCCATGCCGAAATGAATGCTAAGTTTTTGGTAATATGACATCTCAATTGTAAGTTATTTTCTTTTCTAATAACTCCATTTAAAATTTGTCTAGCTCTTATTTTTCACTTTAAAAATGGCATTATAAATAAAATCTAAACTTCTTATTCTTAAGCCAAAGAAATGTTCATTTCTGCTTTGTTTTTCTGCTATTTTAGCCATTCCACAAAGTCTGTAATGGATTTTGTCAATAGCAATGAAAATATTATTTTTGTACATAACACAATTCACCTCATTTCCCAAATGGTAGACAACATCATCATTGCTTGTGGAGGAATTTTACCTTTGCTCTCTGCTGCTACATCACCAACTGTAAGTACTTTGCCTCCATCTAGTGGTTATGTTTTATAATTACATTACTTGAGTGTGTCAGTGGTGTTCTATACTATAAACACGGATTTTAACAAGACTTGTTCACCTAAGGAAACTTTCTAACCATATAATTTAAAATTATATATATTTATATTCTCACCTCTTTTAATTGTCAGTCTTGGCTTCCAGCTGTGTGCATTTATGAACATATTTCTCTGGTAATTCGGATGAACATGCCTTAGGAAGAGCAATAACTATGAATGATTTAGCTTTATTTTCTATGTATTGTTTCTCTCTTCAAATCTACATTATAATAAACTGTTAAAATCTTTGTTCTGTAAATCTTGAAGTTCTAAATACAAGTACATGTTTATTGTATGATAATTAGAGTCATGAATCTAAATTTAGAAAAAGTCATCTTTAGACATTGTCTCATATGACTTGCTTGAAATATTATTTTTAAACTTAATATTATTTTAAACGATATATAGGAGTTTTATACTTCTGTTCTCTGAGATTTAATCTTGAAGCCAGTAATTTGCTTCAAAAAGAGAATCGAATGATTGAATTCTTAGAGTGTTTCTTATTTAAAACTTAGGTACCTCAGATAGAAAAAGTATAAATGACAACATTTTTTTCTGTACCTGAAAAATTTCATAATCCTTAAAAACCTCAAAAAACTTTGTTAGCCATATGGCATCTTTTAGAATTTTCATCTGACATGATTTACTGGTTCAACATTTATTTTTTAAAAATATAGACTTTCTCTAATAAAACATTGAAATGTATTAATATAAGTTTGAAAGGCATTTAATGTTACTTATGTCATTTAAAATATAATAGATAAATAAAATAACTATATTTTAGCTGTCTTTTAAAAAATATCTCTGATTCATGTTTTAAAAAAAACAGACTCCATAGCTAATTGCTCAGATGGGAAAGAATATAGAATTCTGCTTCTCATATTAACTGTGTTCTTGCTACCACATTGGAAACTCATCCATAAGCCCAAAATATATCCTTTTTCCAGAGAGAAATTTGCTGTTTTATTAAGATGTCTTTTACTTGATGAGGCAGTGTTTCCAAATTGATCTCTGGCTTTATTTCATCATTAACAAGCTTTCTCTACATAACTCTTTCTCTCACTGTCCCTTTGCCGCCACCCCTGGAGCAGCACTGAAACTTAAATATTGGCAGCAAAAAGGATGTATCCTCAGCACCTCCCCCTCACAGGCACATGTACTTCTATTTCATCCATGAATTTATTCGAGTCTCCAAAGGCAAGAAGGCTAGTTCAGCGGGGAGTGCAGCAGAACAGGTCCCAATTAGGGCCTTCATGAAATTAGCAGCTGACCAAGGAAATTGAATCAGGAAGAAAAATAGTTGATGGTGTGTGAAGAGTGCAGGTATCCTGTGAGATTAACATACCATCCCTTCTCTTTAATCTGTGATTTCCTCTCATGATTTATACCAAATTCTGTTAAATTGAGAGTTATATGTGATGTTAAAAATACATTCTAATATTGAGGCAGGAAGAGGCTTTGTTTTGTTTTTTCCCTCTTCTATGCATTAAAGACTGACTTAATGTTTCATCCTGGCATTTTTCTTCATCCTATAAATTTTTTTATGTCTTATAAATTAACATTTGTTGTCAGGAAATTTTAAAATGTTATACTGAAATTTACTTTAAAATATAATAGTTTTAAGATTTTCTGTAGAACAAAAATGACCTTTATAAAAAATTAGCAGTAGACATGAAATTTGTATAGATTTGAAATATTCACATTACTAGTCTTCCAAATTTTAAAACTAGATCTCTATCAAAATAGAGAAAATAATTAATGAAGTTTCAATAAACAATATGATTTAAATAATATGTCACTACCCCATTTGCTTATTTTTTATTTTGTAGTGAATATACAATAAAGATACTGACATTTAGAGGTTCTACTTCCAAAATTATGACCTGTGCAGTTTTGATCTCTGTAGTTTGGAATTTGAAACTATGGTACTTATTTCTTAGACTGTTCTCAACAGACTTTGGAATTCATTCAATTGTAGAAACTTTTCTTCATTGTCTCTGTCTCTGTATTTCTGTTATTTTGGTCCATTAGCTGATTGTACCTATACCTGGTTGTACAACATAGCTAATTTTATGTTCTTTGAATAAATTGCTTCCTAAAAGCGAGAACCTTTTCTCCCACTTCCTACTGGGAGAAAACGTGGTTGGTGTCAACTGTTGAGTAATGTCTTCTATTACTTGATTGTATAATATTCTTGCTAAAAATTCTAATGTAGTAGAGGGGAAGAGTTAGGAAGGAGGAGGTTGAATAAAGAAAGAAATGAGAGCTGAAGATATGGAGCTTTTTAACTTAGATTTTTAAAAAAAATTTTTATTGGAGTATAGTTGATTTACAATGTTGTGTTACTTTCTTTAACTTAGATTTAAAATATAAAAAGCCAAAAGAGAAATTTGGATGGAATAAGTGAAAAAGGAAACACTGGCAATATATAGATAACCAAAGGGAAACATTGTCATATAGATGCCTTTAGAATTTCAATCCTATATGAAGAGAGATAGAAACATTTGAAACTAATGTTTGAGTGATCTGTAATTTTGTTTAGGTTTGTGGAGTTCTTTAGAATATTCATACATTATATACAGATATGTATTTAAGGAATAAATATGAGTAATGATGGTTGCAGTGGTTGACAAATTTATTCTGTGTATGGATCATATAGTAAATATTTTCGGTTTTGTGGGCTCTATGGTATCTAACTACTGAAATTTGCTGTTGTTTGCAAAAGCAGCCATATATCATAACAGAGGAGTAGGTGTGGGTGTGTTTCAATAAACCTTTATTTATATTTGACTTGTAGGTCCTAGTTTGCTGACCACTGACTTACAGCACCATTTTCACATAAAATACAAATGTCATAGTGTAAAACTTCATTACTTACTCCTGATCATTAAATATTCAATAGTCAGAGCTTAAGATAAATTCATTTTTCCTATTAAATAAGAGCTTGCATTTGACTTAATGAACATTTATTAAAGTTTAATTTTTAACACAGTTTCACTGGTGGTTGTGATCATTATGTTTTATTAGAAGATATGTAACTTTTCCCACGCAGCCATACTAAATATTTTTAGCATTTGACACGTCTAATGTTGAAATTGTATTTAATTTTGAGTAGGTAAGTAGAATGCTAAGTATTTTTTATAATTTCTATTAAAAGCTCAACCCAGGAAAATGTCTTTTGCATTTCTCAGTGTAAGTGTGGATCTCAGATAATTTACTCCTTTTCATCAAAAACAAACTTTTGTTTCCCAATAATCAGTGAGACTCAAACAATTTTTCTTGAAGTTATGATTTAATTGAAGGCATATGGGTTTTAGCATAGGATAAATGTGTATTTTAACCTGGGTTCTACCACTTACTAGAAATGATGTCAACCTTAATTTCTTCATTTTAGTGGTGTTAATTTTACTTATCCCACAGGGAGTTTGTGAAAATTAAGTTAGGTAATGTCACTAGATGGAGATGACTCTTACTGAATGTTTCCCTCCTTTACTTCCTTTTGGAACTTTTTATTCAGAATTGTAACATGATGGAATGATCTTCCCATTTATAGAGTAAGCCTGTCACACTCAGAATTCTGAAGTTTAAAATAGGATATTTGAACCAAGTTAGTTACTATGGGTGATCCATTTTGATGGCAAAAAACTAAAATGGTATAATCTTGTCTGTTCTCTCTATGGCATTGGCATAGTGGTGGTTTATTTTCTGCCCTGGGACCTTATGTGAATACAGTAATCCATACTAAGGATGACATTTGTGTATTGCCGTTGCAGTACCTTCACGTGAGAAAATTTGAGCTGTTTTATCTTACTTGTACGGAAATATTTCAGTGGAACCTTTAAGGAAAAAGAATATAGATATACAAATATTTGTGTTATAATGCCACCTCAAACTTAATATTCATTGAAAAAGCAGGACTTTATTGGAGTTTCAGTTTTACCTAGATTATTTAAAATCTTTTGTAGCATAGAAAATAAATTACATAGTTTCAAGTCTCTAAATTAGAACAATAGTTTTAACTTACGTAGTCAGGGGAAAAAAATAGAACTCTTCGTATGTAGGTTGACCAGTCTTTGATTTGGGGCAGGAGCATTATTTTTGTTGTTGAGGTTTTGAAGTTAATGTTTCTATGACTAGTCAGTTGCATCCTCTCATTTATTTTCTATACATTGCTCAAGTTGGTCATGAATGAAAGCAAGGAATTGGAGAAAAAAATGAAGATAAACAAAGAACATGGATCAACTGCAAATTGCATAATCACTTAATGATTTTAAGTTGACCATTTTGGTCAACCATCCAGAACACTGAATGTTTAGAATTTCATTCAGTGTCACGTATGGTTTCATTTTCTCTTTTGATAGAAAAATAATAGAGACTGGTATTGCTGGCTTTCCTAATAGTTTCATAATCCTGAGAAAGAAGAGGAACTTTTTATGTCAAAAAATGATGACAAGGACTTAATTTTAATTTATATTTTCTTACCATTATTAGAAAATATAGCTAATAGATTTGGAAAAACTACTAATTTTCTTTGTGTTTTGTTTATCTCATAACACTGATTATATTTTAGTATTCTCAGGGTGCTTTTATATGTTCTCCTATACTATTTGAAAATAGTTTATTTTGAAATTTATGCTCACATATAATGTCAGAAATCAAAGAATAAGAATAGTTGTTGACTTTTATTATGAAACTTAATTCTATCCAAAAATTTTTAATGTACTGAATATAATTCTTAATAATACTCTGAAACTTAGTACAAAATCTATGAAATTATCTTAGTTCACATGTGACCTCATTTAGTGTATCAGTAAGTTCTTTTCTAGCAAGGGAAAGTGGTTTTTAAGTTAGAATCACTCAAATATTTTATTATCTTATTAATTACTGGGGATTTTGTTCTATAAGAATGGCTCCAAATATTTTAGGAAACAAAATAGCATGATTCCTTAATAAAAATTATGGAAGGTTGGTACAGTTTATTTTCCTAAGTCATTTCTGCTTAAACTGGTAGTGAGCTCGGGCTTTTACAGAGACATTGTTAGTTTAGTTATTAAAATGTTTCCTTGGTCATCTTCTAGGAAAAGATAACTTATTTTGTAAAATAGAGTATGCATCATTTCTAATATATGAACTATATTTACACATATATTATTTGGGCAATTACTCTAATGAAAAAAATAGAAGTCTATTTGATATTTAATCTTAATCATATGTAATTTATAAAATGAATATCTCTTCTGAGAATTGTTGCTTTTAATAAAATAATCAAATATAATTTTTAATATATTATTTTGTGTTTCAATTTTACATTGTATTTTCATTTAATTTTAATAATTTGCTTTTCTTGTACTTTTTTGGTCTGTTGTCTGTTTTGTCTAATGCATGTCCAGGGTTCTAAGGTTAGTATTACTTCAGTAATTTTCAGGTTTTCAGGTTTTCAGTTTTAAATTTTATTTTTGCTTATTTATGAAATTTTTGACTTGGTTATATTTTGAGTTTCCATACCATCTTTTAACATTAGGCATATCTTTGGTATATTTAAAAGATTCATTAGAAGGATTATTTTCTCAGTGCACTGATGAATTACTGTTTTATTATTCACACTAATCTTTAGACTAAGCTATCAGAATATAATGAAAACAATAATATTTCAGTCATATGTACAATCAGATTTTAACTGGTTCCAAAGAAAGGAAATTGGTTGGAATATATGTTAAGATTTAATAATAATCATATCTGGGTGATCTTTATTTTTAAACCTATGTTATGATGTTTATATAACATTTCATCATATTTATAAATTACTATTACATAGAATTAATAAGAACTCCCTTTTAGGTTATTGGTTAAGAATGCTTTTTAGTTTAAAATTTTATTTTCTTTAGTCAAAAATAACAGTTTGGCAAATTTCATGGATGATTAATAATTCTGTTTATAATTTGTGTTTATAATTTACTCTTTAAAAATGAAAACATTTTGAAGCTTAAGCCTTGTACACCCCAAAATACTTCAAAATAAGATCATTAACTAATAAAATGAGTTAGAGTTCCCATAATTTTAGTAATTCAAAATGATGAATTTCTTTGAGAGTACATCTATAGATATCCTAAAATTCTAATATTTTGAAAAGTTTTCAGAATACTTAATGGACTTAAGCAATGGCCAGATCTCCCATTCCATTATAAAACACTTATGTTGATAACTGATATTTTAAAAGGAGGTTTTATATAAAATTAATTTTTAAACTTTTATTATAAACAATTGTGTTGTGGTCACCGATTTTTAATTCACGCTATGAAATGATGCTGTATATCAGTGAAGTGCTAGCAAATGAGGAATCTTTATTTAAAAAATCCAAGTAATGAATTAATCATTTCTTTAGGTCATGGATACCGAATTGGCATAATGTTGTAAATCAACAATTGAAAAAAAAATTTTTGTCTGTTTCCAAGCTCCTCTTAGAGAGAATGATTTTAACACTATTTTGATGTTAAATAGAAGGGAGAAAGGTTGTTACATTTTATACTCCATTTATAATCGTTTAGTTATATAAGTGCTTGCAGTAGCCAGCTGTCTCTTTTCTTACCCATGTTGTACACAAGAAGTGTTTAAAAGGTCGTTTTTTAATCAGTGTTTCCTGCTGACATTTCCATGTTAATGTGAGTAGGGATATGTCTAGGTAGAATGATGGGTATAAATAATGTCAAGTGGAGCATTAAATAGAAGCAGATACCTATAATATATGCTTACCTTGTAGTTGAATTTATCATTTGGTGCAGAAGTAAGGTTAATCCATATGGCTAGTGTGCCCATTTTCAGAAAATTTAAACAGTAGTACTTTTTATTTATAAAGCATTCCTTACTTTTCTCTGATTTTGAGGCACTGAGAAAATGAGGTCTAGTCATAATGAACCAAAATAATTAAAATGTTATGTAATGCACAATGAAAAATAAAATAAGAGATGTTGCTATTGCTTACAAAATACAGAGTTATACATCTTAACGAAACACAATGCTTTGTACCATTCCCTTTCAAAGCAGGAAATTATATTTTACCATAGACAATAGTGTAGTGAAAGTACAGCTTCACCGGTCTAGAACGCTACTGATTCTTCTTATTGCTAGTGTCACAAATTAATATCGGTAGAGGAATTAATGATCTTGAGTATTTTTACCCTAGATTTTTATTGTTCATACAAGATACCTAGTGGTTTCACTTTATTCTGAAATGGATAAGAAAGTGTCATAATTTGACAGTTGTCTCCCTTTGATGTCAAATGAAAGCACCACATATCTTCCCTATTGCTCATCATACATTTATAGGAAAGAAAAATTAGCACATATATTTTTATAAATGAGAATGAGGATTTTAGGAAAGAAATATGAGTTTTATGTCTTTGTTAACTAATAAAATAGAACAAAACTAGTATAAATATATACATGTGATTACTTCTAAATATCTTTATGAAATGATCTTAAGTTTGGAATGTAGTTTTTACAAGTAATGATATTGAAATCTAACATTGATTTTAAAAATAGATTTTTCCTTTATTTAAAGATAATTCATAGGTAAGCTAATTAAATTTGATAACTAGCTCTTGTGATATATGGAATTAGTTTATGATTTATAACTTATTTTGTTTACAAAATAACTAAACTACTGTTAACCTGCAGTATGTATGTACATGTATTATATTTCCAAGTTTTAAGCAAGATTTAAATCTTCTACTTTTTTAAAGACGGAATTGGAAAATATTGAAGTGACACAAGGCATGTCAGCTGAGACAGCAGTAACTTTCCTCAGTCGATTGATGGCTATGGTTGATGTACTTGTATTTGCCAGCTCTCTAAATTTTAGTGAGATTGAAGCTGAAAAAAACATGTCTTCTGGTGGTTTAATGCGACAGTGCCTAAGGCTAGGTAAGTCTGTTAAGAATAACGGTGCATGTTAAATAACTACAGATTACTTTTTGATACTCTGTGATACATAAAGTATTAATGATACAATTTGATGATTATGTAATGTAGAGATTATTTTGTAATTCTTCAGAATTACTAAATTAAAAAATTACAGTATCTTCACATTGGAGATTTCATGGAATTGATCTTTAATGGATTCTAATTTGAAATAAAGTCAAATATATTTTGAGTTGTTTCAGAATCAGTTGGACAATAACCTTTTTCACTGAAGTGATTTTAATGTAAATCTATTTATGAATCCTTATTTTTGGTAAACTAATACAGAGGATAGTTGTCCTGGGCCCACAAATGTATCAGAAAACCAACGACTAGTTTTATACACATAATGCTAAAGGATAAAATTGACCATGCCAATCTCACTGTTTCTCAGAATGCACAGTCAACATTAATAAACATTAGTGTACCTAATAACACTAATAAACATTAACACTAATAAACATTACTATACCTATGATTTTTTTTTTGCCTCTATCTTGTGTTGCAAATAAAATTTAGTCCTGAAAACTCTTAGTAAATTTAGACCAGCTCCTTAGGCAGGAATCATTCTTACATCTCGTACCTTTTTTAAAGGGAAAAATTATTTATACTATTTAGGCTTTACAGGGGACCAGACAACTACTGTTTTCAGACCAAAATGGCTACTATTTTCATACTTGCCTTAAAGTGTGAAGAGGGAGGACATGAGAAATTAAGGCGTTTGATAGGGTGGACAGTCTTGATATGTATTCTTTTTATCCATAATTTTTAAAATTATGTAAAAATCTACATATATATATATATATATATATATATATATATATATAGTTGCAGGGGAGAAGTTGTTTCTAATCCAAGGATGGAATAAGAACTTGATTTAAGAATGGTGGAATAGGGCTTCCCTGGTGTCACAGTGGTTGAGAATCTGCCTGCTAATGCAGGGACCACGGGTTCGAGCCCTGGTCTGGGAGAATCCCACGTGCCGCGGAGCAGCTGGGCCCGTGAGCCACAATTACTGAGCCTGCGCGTCTGGAGCCTGTGCTCCGCAACAAGAGAGGCCGCGATAGTGAGAGGCCTGCGCACCGCGATGAAGAGTGGCCCCCGCTTGCCGCAACTAGAGAAAGCTCTCGCACAGAAACGAAGACCCAACACAGCCAAAAATAAAAATAAATTAAAAAAAAAAAAAAAAAAGAATGGTGGAATAAATGTACTTTTTAATGTTTTGTATTTTTGTATTTTCCTGAGAGGAGTCATTTCATCTCCATTATAAGGGAAAGATTGACCACATGGAGATCTCTCTGTCAGCCAAGAGGTGTGGAATAATTACTGTGGGCCATCATGGACATTTCCATTGATATTTAACAATAGCTTACAGATTGAACTTTGTTAGAAAGAGAAATATTTTTTTAAATGCCCGGATATCTTGAAAACTGCATTTATTTGGTTATTCTGAACTTTTATTTCTGAATATATTCCAAAGCTTTACTGCTGATTTCATTTTTATCCTGATAATTCTTAGCAGATTTGTTTTTTTATCATCCACAGGAAAGTTTTATAAGTGAATAATAATGAAGCAAACAATTATATGTATGTGCTGTTTACTGTTCTAAGCACTTTTCATATATTGATTCAGTTAATCCTCATAACAGTCCTCTAAGGAAGTTACTGTGTTTATACTCATTTTACCATGAGGAGACTGAGGCACAGATAGTTTAAGCAGCTGGCCCAAGATCACACAGCCCATAAGTGGCAGAGCCAGGATTCAAACTTTGGCCTGATTCCAAAATCTGTACTGTTTATTACTATGCTTTACTGCTTCTTAAAATAAGTAAGTGAATAGAAAGCATGTACTTATTGAATGCTTGTTGACAAAGGTGACGTTCCCACCATGAAAATAGGTCGATATTGGGACTTGTGAGGCCTGACTATATGGATGTACACTGTTATTGCCTGAAATGGGGAGCTGTACTCTATATAGTCACCAAGATAGTCAACTTAAGGGCAGAAGACTTATTATTTAAAAAATCATCAAATATGAATAAGTTTTAAAAAAATTTTAATTGATCCATAAATTTCAGAATTTTGAAGGTTGGAAGGGGAGAGAATAAGGAAGGATATATTGGGAGCTTCAAAGACCCTGTAGTATTCTGTTTCTTCAGCTGGTTGGTAGTTTATGGGTAATTTGTTTTTATTTTTTAACTACATGAATGTTTTATGTATACTTCTCATTACTGTGTTTCCTAATTTAAAACAATATTTATTGATCTGGTTGATTTTAAGAATAATAATGGGATGGAGAAAGTGGAAAGAAAGAAAAAATAGAACCAAGTGATTTTTTAAAACGCGTCAAAGTCAGCAATTTACATCAATAATATGCTTTCATTTTTTAAAATAGTTTGCTGTGTTGCTGTGAGAAACTGTTTAGAATGTCGGCAGAGACAGAGAGACAGGGGGAACAAACCTTCCCATGCAAGCAGTAAACCTCAAGAAGCTCCCCAAGGTGTGACTGCCACAGCAGCTTCCAAGGTAATTAAACATTTTCTATGTTAAATATAATGTACCTTAAAAAATTTTTTTTTAAGTTCATGAGAACAAAGTGACATGGTATCGCTTGATAATCAGGCAGATGGAGGCTCTGGTCCTGGCTTCTCTTCTTCAGAATTGTATTATCAAGATTACTTAACCTCTCTGAGACTGGTAATTTTTGGTTACTCAATGAAGATACTAATAATTTCTACCTCGTAGGGTTCTTATAAGGATTATAGCAATTCATAGCACTGAAAAGTTCTGAATTATTACTATTTTTAATAGTTACATATATTTTCACAGAGTTCAGTATATGAATAATGCGCTTTTTAAATGGATATGCTTTTGGGGATAGAATTCCCATGATAGTCAACAAAAAGATATTGAATGCCCATGAAATGGATGAATGGTGTACAGTATTTCGGAATGCAGCAGTGATTATCATTCTAAATTAGCTCTATTTATTGTATGTTCAACTGACCATTTGCATCACTTCAGAGTTTCAGTAACGTGACTTTTAGGTCCTGCATGCTTGACTGTTGCTTACTTCAGCTACAACTTGGAATCCCTTACCCTTGCTTTTACTATTTTATCTTGTTTATTTATTACTATTTTATTTTAGTCACACTGTAGACTTCATGTAGTTCATCAGAATTTGTTTTAACCTTTAGACTTACACATAGCTTCCCCTTTCTTGAAATGTCCATCCTTATTTTTCACCCCAGTGACTCTATTCCACTCTTGGCTTTAGCTTAAGTTCAACTCTCTGAGGAAAATGTTTTCTAATACCGTCACCGCCAACCCAGTCTAGGGGAAGTTCCTCTGTTTGATATTTTCATAAAACCTGGTATGTCTCTTGTCACTCACGGTACTTGTAATTAGATGTTTGATACTGAAACAATGAAGGTTCAATAAATGAAGGCATGAAGTAAAAGTTTAATTCATTTAAAAAGTTCTATGGCTTCAAACTTTTGCAGTTTTCAGGCAGAACAGCCACACATTTAGTCTATCTGTAGGTAGCGTCTTTCTTTTTCACTACTGTTAGAGACACATTCCTAAAATAATTAGACCATATATTATTTTATTGCTGACAAGTCTCCACAAAGCTCTTCACTGCTTAGAAAATTAAATAGAAACACATCAGCAGTCATGCTTCATGTTATTTGTGTAGGCACAGGAGACTGTATGTTACTTGAGGGCATGTTCGTATCTTATACATCTTTATAATTACAGAGCGTATATCGCACAGCACAAACTCTAGAATCAAACAGTTCTGAGTTTGTGTCCTGGCTCTACCACTTACTGGTTTTATGAAACAAGACACATTCCTTAGTCTCTTGTATAAACCAAGACACATTCCTTAGTCTCTTGTGCCTCCGTTTTTCATTTTAAAGACTGGAAGACAGTTTTCCAGTCTTTAAAATGAATATATATATATATATATATATATCTCTCTTAATGTATAAGGTGTTTGTATGAATTAAATAAAAAGCAGTAATGCGTTAAAGTACTTCATAATTCCAGAAATGCAGTGAACATTCAATTAATACTAATTCCCTTCCTCTTTCTAGGAGTTAGCCATTCAATATATATATCATGAAATGAATAAATAAATTAGTATTTTTGAGAGCTTAGATCTTAAAGGTGTCTGTACTTAGTTCAGAAGATGATAGGGAACATTTCAAGCCTGTCAAGCCAAGTAGTACACTGATTGTAGAACATGGACAAAAAAGCTCAGTGAGAGGGAAATCCATAGTAATTTAGTTGAGCTAGTCAGTGTCTCTCTAGCAAGAACCTTGACAATGAAAGATGGATTATAAGTGATGGATATAGAAATATTAGGGGGAAAGTTGACTTGGTGAGAAAACACGTTTCAGAATAGAGAATCAATGGAGAGAGTTTTTTTTTTTTTCTTCCCTATTTTTATTCATTTTTAATGTGGCACTTGAGTAAGTAAACCTTAGTTAATTTTGGTGTGTTACTAACCTGAGTGAACTTGTATTAGCCACATGGTTACTTTGCACCTCATTTTTTATACTTTCTAAAAAGGAGCAGTAATACAAGCTTTTCCTATAAAAATGTCTCAAATTAAATTATGGACATAGAAGTACTTTGTAAACTGTAGAATAGTATATAAATTAAAATATATACTAAGTTTTCATGTATGCTATGAACAGTATATTATTTCTTTAATCATTCTCTGTTAAAGATTATTAGCCTATTTTTACATATTAAAGCTGAGGTTC
Source organism: Balaenoptera borealis (assembly GCF_965194805.1). Classification (NCBI taxonomy): domain Eukaryota; kingdom Metazoa; phylum Chordata; class Mammalia; order Artiodactyla; family Balaenopteridae; genus Balaenoptera; species Balaenoptera borealis. Next base: position 12,338,389 of record NC_138877.1, read on the forward strand.
AGAGAGGTTAAGTATCTCACCTAAGGTTATATAGCTGGTTAGTTTTGGAATTGTAATGGAAGCCAAATAATTATCAACCTTCAAATACCATACTCTTTTCCCTATTCTGTGCTGCAAAGGAGTCAAACATCTTAAGAGTGAAATAGAATAATTGAGGTTTACAGAGAAACAGAAGGAGACTTATTTATTATTAATTAGAGTAACAGGTTACTTTATATGCAGGAGTTGTATTTGGTACTTTACATACATTATCTAATTTAATCCACACAATTCTTAACATACTTTGTAAGTGAAAAAGTACTAGATTGAGTTTCAGGGATCTTTGCTGTCTTGCAAGTTTGCTATGTGACATGTTACCTAAAATGTGGATTTTTGTGTCTTCAGCTATAAAAAGGATTTTGGTGGTAATGATCTTTAATGTCTTTCAGCTTTAATATTAAGGCCACGACTAAAGTTTTCTTTTTGCTCACCTTTCTAACATTTTGTAGATCATGAAATGCTTTCACATATGAAATCTCATGTAATAATGTAACATAATAATTTCATACATTATAAAAGCATGATGGATAAGTGAACGTGATGACTTAAAGAGACTTATTAACTAGAGGTAGGCAATGTGAGGCTCAGAAAAATTTACTAACAAACTTGAGGTCACACAGCAGAGATTTGAGCCCAGAGTATAAGATTAATATTTTTTATGCCATAATCTTCTAGCCTTTCTTTGTCTATAGCGATAGCTATGCTGATAAAGAATAAGAACACTAGTAAGCGAAACCATGACAGGAGTAGAAGAGAACAGAAAAAGTGCCTTGTAATAGCATATTGTTGTCAATAAATGTTGTTCAATGAAGAGAGGAGGTAAAGAATGTGGCCAGTTTAATGACTAAATTAAAGGTATTAGAAATTATACTACTATATAAGTTTCTGTATTATACTATTTTTTCACAATTCTTTCTCTTTTTTTTTTAAGACTCCACTAGAGAATGTTCCAGGTAACCTTTCTCCGATTAAGGATCCCGATAGACTACTTCAGGATGTTGATATCAATCGCCTTCGTGCAGTTGTCTTTCGGGATGTGGTAAGTTATGCCTGCTTGATTTCCCAGGAAAAAACTTTCCACTGTCATTTGTGTAAAATAATTTAAATTCTATAAGAAAGCTGCATATTAAAACTAAATGTCCTAGTGTCAGGGATTGTAGGTATATAACATGCTTCTGTTTGTAAAATGGTAGAGCTTAGCTTTATCTGAAAGCTTATTGATATGTTATTTTTTTTAATGATGTTAAATTTTTATTTAATTTGTATGGATACTAAGAATAGGGATAACTTTGAAAATTATAGTTGACTTTATCTTGAATCACCTACTCCTGTTATTTTTTTTAATGATGTTAAATTTTTATTTAATTTGTATGGATACTAAGAATAGGGATAACTTTGAAAATTATAGTTGACTTTATCTTGAATCACCTACTTCTGTATTTTAGTATTCCTTGCTCCATCTCTAGGTACTGAATATTTTGCTAATATCAATGTTCCTTGTATTATGGATAAAAGGGATTAATTCATTAAGGTGTTATTGGCAGTTACGTTTGGGGGGCAGTTACTTTTGAGATAAGAATCTGCATTTTAAAATATAGATATCAATGGGAATTTGAGTTAGAAAGGTTGCTTAATAAAGCTTATTGAAAAGATAGCTTAAGGAAGCGGTTTCATGGAACCCTCCAATTATATGATCACTTATTCAAAGTAAGTATAGATAACATTGGCCTTTCCACAAATTGTGTAGAAACATACACAGCATTTCACGGCAGACGCAATATTGGCAGTACCCCTTAGTATAGTTGCTATTTATCAGCCATTTTTGATTCTATTTTTCTTATTTTAATTGATGATTTATGAAACATAGAAGGAAGTTTATGTTTTAAATTTACATTTAATAATAAATTGGATAGAATACTTTGTACTTGAGAAAGAGGTTAAAATATATTTAAGTCATACAGCATAATACTGCATGGTAGGAATACATGATAGAAAAATTCTCACTCTTATATATCAGTGCTTATAAATCACTAAGAAAATTACAACCATACCAACAGAAAAATAGGCAGTGGATATAAAATATGAAAATAAGGTAACAAACATATGATTTAAAAGTCAGTATAACCAGTAGTCAAAGAAATGCAAATTTAAAACAAGAGTGAGATAAATATTTTACCATTAAATAAACTAAAAAATTTAAATAATACTACCTGTCATTACAAGGATGCATTGAAACATGTGCTGTGACTTATCACTGGTAGGAATAGAAGTTGAATAAACTTTTGGGAAAGCTCTGTACCAACATGTGTTAAAATTCTTATAAATATTGATGCTTATTACCCAGTGGTTCTACTCAAGCTATTTAAGCTCATGTGCTCATCAGAGTTGCCTTCAGGAAAATTGACAACATTATAAATATCCAATATAGAGCTTAATAGATCATAGTATATTCATTTAACAAGAAACTGTGCAGCTATTAACATCTTATTTTTGAGGGAAACTTAGTGACATGTAAAATGCTCATGATATATTTTAAGGGAAAGCAGCAGTATGCAAAAATACTTATACTACGCAAATATTACATTTGTATGCCAAGTGTACATACATGCACATGTTCACCTTTATTCTTTTTTTAAAAAGTCTGGAAAAAAGTACCCAAGTGCTACCAGTGATTATCTCTAGGTAAACAGTTTTTATTTTGTATTTTTTTTGTATTTTCTATAGTAAACCTGTATTGCTTTTGTAGTTTATAAAAAATAAAGGAATTTTTAAAAATAGGAGATAAAACATATAATAGTATAAAAATCATGCTGTGAGAAACTCTATAATCTGGACTTGAATTTGGACTTGGGAAAAAAATTACTAATAGTTTAACCATTTAGAAATGGGAATTATTCATCCTGAAAAAAAACATGTTGTGGAAAGAATTTTTTTTAAATGATAGATGATTTAAACATGGAGTATGTCTTCATCTCCAAGAGACCCATTCGAACCTGACATAGAAGGGGTTTATGTTAAGTGTGACATTGCATTTAAATTGTTAGTAAATTCTGCATCAGGTTATTGTGGTGGATTATCATAATTTTTCTAGTATCTATAGATGTTTTGTAACTATACTGGATAACCCAACAGTGGTGCTTATTAGCTTTATTCCTGAAAGAGGGGAATTAGTGTTCCCAGGTGTACCTTCCAAACATCATGGAGGTAACATAATTTGTGTTCACTGAGTTTATACTGTGTATCAGACACTTAATATATATTACCTCAGCTTTCAGTAAAAGGTTAAGAGAAAGCTAAGACTCAGAAACATTAAGATCACACAGCTAGTGTGAGGTAGAGTCAGAATCCCAAGGCAGATCTTTGCAAAGCACTCTCTTTTTTACCACCGTATTTCGTAAATTCTAAGGTACACTTTTTTTTTCATTTTAAATAATATCCAAAATTTGGAAGTATTTTACAGTTGCTATATTTTACAGTCAATTGTAGAAATTATAGTAAGATTTCTACTTAACTTTTGAAATTTTTACGAATCAATAGTCATTTTTAGTTGTCTTAATTTCAAAACCACATGAGATAAAAAATTAGGTCTTTAAGGAAAAACTATATATATAAAAGCTGTCTGTTACCCACAGAGTATGAAATAGTAAATTCATAATATTTCAGAACAAATTTAATCTATTTTGGTCTATTTGAAACTCTTGTCTTTTTTTATTCAGACGTTAAATTATTCTTTTCAAGCTTGTGCTATCTGCATATCTTATAAATATGTATTCTCCGTTGTTATGGAAGTAATAGATACTAGTAGGGGAGAGGACAAAGAATAAACTTTTGTGCCATATTCAGCAAAATCTTAACATTCTCATTTTTTGAAATTACATTCCAACCTGTAAATCAGATGATATATTTATGGAGTTTTTTATCTCTACTTAGATGATACTTATTAAACAGCAGTGTATACTTAGCAAGTTTTAGTAAAAGTTAAATGTCATATTTTGCCTCCTTAAGGAAGATGAAACAACAATAGTTTCTTGTACTCTAAGAACTTATACTTTAAAAGTTTTGAGTGTCAACACTGCCTTTTCATTGTATGCAGGATGATAGCAAGCAGGCACAGTTCTTAGCTCTAGCTGTTGTTTACTTCATTTCGGTTCTGATGGTTTCCAAGTATCGCGACATTTTAGAACCCCAGCGAGAGACTGCAAGAACTGGAAGCCAACCAGGTAGAAACATCAGACAAGAAATAAATTCACCAACAAGTACAGGTACTTAATACTTGTCTAATTATTTGAATTTTCATCATCATTTATCTCCTTTTTATTTCATTTTACATCTAGATTTAAACTGGTTCTATTCATAATCACCTCAAGTATTTATAAGTAGGTGGTATATAAATGCCAATTTAATATTCTTTAATTACACAAAAACGTAGAATGATATTTCCTATATTCTCATTTTATCAGAGAGTTTTGGTTTTAATTTTTCGATTTATTAATACAAATCATTTATACTACTGTTTAATATGCAAATAACTCATATATTTTAAATGTATAATTTTAAACTTTATAAACATAGGAAAGTAGGAGGTCCTTATAGAGTAGTTCAATATCAACAATAAACCAAAATATAAATCTTTATACCCAAGTTCAAAGATAGCATCCCTCTTTCTTTCCTTCCTCCTTTCTTTCTTTCTTTCTTTCTTTCTTTCTTTCTTTCTTTCTTTCTTTCTTTCTTTCTTTCTTTCTTTCTTTCATTGTGTGTAGTTATTTCAGTATCTAAATATTCTGTCAGAGATTTATAATAAACAAACATACATTCTAAACTTTATACCAAAGTTGCTTCAACTAAAATCAAAGACTTCTAGACATCAATGAACCATTTTGGATCATGTTGTCTTTCTCATCTATAGAAGATGCTCATGTTGTAGGAGTTCATGCATTATCAGCTTTATCTACTCTGCTTGGAAGTGATAAACACATTTTCTGGCAACTAATATTTTAATATCATGGGGAGCCTTTTATCAATTGCATTTCTTGCTGGGTGTTTACATCAAGGTTGTTTCTCTGTTGTTTGCAGTGTGACCTTAGTAACCCAGTGGTTATTTCATGTACCACTGGATTAATTTGTAATAGAAATTATCTTTCCTAAATAAATGCATATGATATACAAATTAAATGAATATTTTTAAAAGTGAGTAGAAATTAGTGGTCAAATCTCTGCATTTTGTTTTCCATATTCATATCATATCTCATTTACTTTTTATCACTGTTGTGGAAATACAGATTATATTTAACTATAATTCTTTGCTGTTGCATGCTGTATTTATTTTTAGTTCGTAAACATGATATTTCTTTGTAGTATACTTTTACTTTTAACTTTATTCTTCAAATTAAATGTTATCCTACCATTTCAGTTTATGTCTTTTGACCATTTAAAACCCTGAGACTCTATATGTTAATCAACTCTTTCTTCATTTTTAATACATGCACAACAGTCATATATGTATAAAGCAAGCAATATTTTAGTGAACCTTCCAGTTCTGATTTTCTTCTGTTTGTATGTCTCTGTGTCTGTTGCTAAAATTACTCTACTTAACAAGTATATTGTTTCCTTTCTCTTAATACATAATTTCTTTCCTTCCTCCAGAAACGTGGTCTTTATTGCTAGTACTGTTTGCATGTTGTAGTGATATAGAATTGTCTTGGATCTTCAGTGGACCATGTTGCAGATTGTTACATGCTGGCTCAAATTTGATTGCATAATTTTCTCCACAGTTGTGGTCATACCATCTATCCCTCATCCAAGTTTGAACCATGGATTCCTTGCCAAGTTAATTCCTGAGCAGAGCTTTGCCCACTCATTTTACAAAGGTAATATTAACCTCATCTCCTGACCTGTTTGGATATTCTTAAATTTCATCAATCGTTATACAATAACCATCCTTAATCTAATTGTTTATAAACAATTATACACCTTAGGTTTCAAGAAGATATAATACGTTGTATTTATACCTGGATATTGAGAGCAAAATATAGTTTTTATATTTATATTCCATTATATTTCTTTAAGTATCATCTGCAAATTAAGGCTGCCTAATTATATGTATAATAATATGCACAGTGGTGGCATTCACTGGAGATTGCCGAAGAGTCACGTCTTATTAGTGGGACTAAATTAGCCCTAAAATGAAGGCTACTGTGGAATGACAACAAAAAAGTTGAAAAAAACAAGCCTCGAAAGCATCAAACTGATAAGTTATTTAATTTCTGTCAGAACAAAATTCCAACTCTTTTTAAAGGAATACTAAAAAATTCGTCACCAAACAATGTAAAATTCAACGTTAAGCATCTAATAAAAAATCATTAAATGTGCAAAGAAGCAAGAAAATGTGATGCATAAGCAGAAGAAAAAAATCAGTCAGTAGAAACAGATTCAGAAAGGATAGATATAGCAGAATCGTCAGATAAGGGCATTCCAACATCTATTATAAATATGTTCAAGATGTTTTTCAATTTAAAAGAAAAAGTGAACATAATGTGAAGAAAAATGGAAGATTTTTGTAAAAGAACCAATTTGCAGTCTTAGAGATGAAAAATAAAATAGCCAAAATGATGTCTCTGGGTAAGATTAACATGAGCTTAGTCTCTGCAGAACAAAGGTGAGCCAGACTATGCCCCCCCCGCCAGGATTTTCCCGTGTACGCACCCTGCATAATCCCTGGGACAGTGAATATGATAGATTTTACTATTGTGACAGGGTTATGTTATATATGTTAGCACAGTTGCTTTTTTTTTTTTTTTTTGACTTAAAACAGAAATGTATTCTCTCATAGTTTTGGAGGCTAGAAGTCCAAAATCAAAGTGTCAGCAGGGCCGTGCTCTCCTTGAGGGCTCTAGGGGAGGATCTTTCCTTGTTTCTTCCTAGCTTATGGTGGTTGCTGGCAATCCTCGGCTTTCCTTGGCTTGTGTGAGCATCAACTCCAATCTATGTCTCCATCTTCACATGACCATCTTCTCTCTGTGCCTGTGTCCAGATTTCCTTCTTTTTGTAAGAATACCAGTCATATTGGACATGGGCCCCACTCTAATCCAGTTTGACCTCATTTTCACTTGATTATATCTGCAAAGACCCTTTTTTTTCAAATAAGGACATATTCACAGGTTTTGGGGGGACATGAATTTGGGGGGAACATTATTCAATCCATTGTAACCAGTCAAGGGTTGGTTCATTGCTTTGTGGGTCTTTTAGTCTTGTCTTTTTTCTTCTTCTCCTTTGATAGTTGATTCACATCTTTTTAGCACAGTTGCTTTTAAGAAAAGGTGATTATACAGGTAGCTCTGACCTAATCACATGAACCCTGTAAAGGCAGAGAGTTTTCTCTGGCTGGTTTGGAAGAGGAAATGAGAGAGCCTCAAAGTGTGAGAGGGATCTGAAATAAAGGAAGTTCTTCATTGCTGAGATGGAGGTGACCATGCAACAAAGACCTGAGATCACCTTGTAGGAGCTGAGAGCACTTCCCGGCAAGGGACTGAATTCTTCCAATAACCGGAGTAATTTTAGAGAAGGCCTTGAGCTCCAGATGATACCACCATTCAATGTAGTTCATACATTGGCTAATGATATGGAAGAACAACTTATAGAACAAATAAAGCAGCAAAGTATTTCTTATTACAACTTGATGAATGCACAGATATTTTTCATAAACGTTCAAACTTTGGACATAATGATGAAATAAAGGAAAAATTCTTTTCAGCTTTATTGCTTACAAAGGCATCTAACTCTGAGTTGTATAAACTAAGAAGGATTAGACTAAATTAGATTAGATTAGATTGGAGTGCTGTCTGGAATTTGTTTTGTGTAGAAGTGTGTTCCAAAAGGTTAACTGCAGTGACTAGAATATACTCTGGAGTAGTTAACCTGATGAAGGAGCCTGCATCAGAATATCTATGCACTGCTTTCTTTATCAAGAAACGTTTACTATGAAACAATTTTAGCTGAACTGCATAATGGTCTTAGTGGTATAATAAAATTTTGAATTACTTTAAGGCCTATGTGGTAAATTTTCTATTCTTTTAATTATATGATAATATGGAAGGTGATAGTAAGTAACTGTTACTGTGTGCTGTCATGCAGTGGTTATTGAGAGGAAAAGTTCTGTTGATGATGTTGGAAATACAAAGTCAATTCTTAGTGTTTTTACAGGATAAGAATCCAGTTTCATTCCGTTCTTTAAAAATTAGTAGAACTGGCCTCTTTGTCAGACATATAAACTGTGTTAAATGAACTTAGTACTTCCAAGCAGGAAAGGACTGCAACATGTATTTTTAGTGTCAGAAAAGATGAAAGAACAAAAATAAAAGTTAGAATGTTGGAAGTACACAGTTTCTATGACATCTTGCATAATTTAATAAAAATTATTTTAATATTTATTATATAATAATTATTATCAATGAAGTATCTCTATCTTAAGAATGATCTTGATTTTGCTCATCTTGAAAAGTTATCTCCTATCATTTTATGTATTTGATAGAATGTCTTGTATTTTATTTTACATTAAAAGAAGATTCGTATATACAAAATTTATGGATCTGGAATCTATTTCTTTCATTGAAATATAATTTATGTTTGATTATAACTATATGGGATAAATTATTGGAAATGAGTATTGATGAACATTGAGGGTATATTTTGAAGATACAGCATTTCTAGTTTCATTTTGGGTAAAAGTATAAAATGAATACATATTCTGAGCTCTCTGAGTTCTCATTCTATCAACATAACTCTGTGACATGGCTTTCTCCACTCTGCGTGTAATTAAAATAAAACAAAAATAGGCTAGCTATATGTTATTCCCATGAGTAGTAGTATTGCCAGTTCTACTTGGATTAGATAAGTTAACAAGCAAAAGTTCATCACATTATAAACTTTAAATATTTATATTCCTAGTATTTGTTCAGAATGTTTATATAGGCATTTCTTCTGAGGAATTGCTCTTTGCTTAAAACTTTTTGTTTATTTATGATGTATACTGAAAAAAGTTACAAGTACAGTAACATTTGTCTAGATTGATCACCTATACCCACACTTTCAGTCAACAACATGGATAGTTTTTGTATTTTTTTTCCCAATTTACCTTTGTTCTGATTATATTTATTGAAATTTAATTTTATGTCTATGGAGTCAAATATTACAAGCTTTTGTGCTTTTATTTTCTGTTTTGAGAAGACTGATCTGGACTACTCTTCAACTCCTTCACACTTTACTGCCTTTTTTCACCTCGTTATTGAGCCTTTTAAAAAATTCTGAACTAGCTCTTTGGCCTCTCTCTTCTTCTTAATCTTTGATAGTCCTTCAGCCCTTGGAGTATTGCGTAGTTTCTTCCTTGGACTTCTTGTCTCTAGTCATTTAGTCCAGGGGCCCCCAACTCCCGGGCCACAGACCGGTACTGGTCCGTGGCCTGTTAGGAACTGGGCCACACAGCAGGAGGTGAGGTGAGCGGCAGGCTAGCGAGGGAAGCTTCATCTGCAGCTCCGCTCCCCATCGCTCACATTACCACCTGAACCGCCCCCCACCAACCATCTGTGGAAAAATTGTCTTCCACGAAACCAGTCCCTGGTGCCAAAAAAAGTTGGGGACCGCTGATTTAGTCTGTTACTGATGACAAGTTTTAAATTAACATTATTATGTAAAATAATAAAGTAATGTAACGAAATGTAATTTATATTTAATATAATACATTCATATAATAAATATTTTATAATATAACAAATATAATAATTTTTCTTTCAAAAAATTCCTAAGGGATTCCTATAGTTTTCAAAACAGTTAAAATGTCTTAACTTATAGTGGCAAGACTACTCTAGTTCTAACTTATCTGGATTACTACAGTCGTCTCCAAAGTGGTTTCCTCGCCCCTTGTCTTGCTGATCTTTATTTGATTTTTTATAGTTTTGCTGCAGTTTATTTTAAAATATAAATGAGATTATGTCTCTTTTTGACATAAAAATTTCTCATAACATTTAGAATAAAATATCACTACCTTCCTAACTTCATTTCATGTGGTTCTTGCATTTGCTCACTACAATGAAACTACCTTTTAGTTCTTAAATCATGCCAAGCACTTTCCTGCCTCGTGATCTTTGTATTTTGTTCCTAGTTTTTGGCTCTCTCTTTTCCCTATTTTTTGTATGACTGTAGAGTACTTATCCTTCAGGTGTCTGGTTAAAGGTCACCTCCTCACAGAGGCTTTCCCCGACTACTAATAGCTAAGGAGCTTCCACCCCACAACCACCTTATTTTCTTATCATGGCATCCTCTTTATTTCCTTCTTGCACTTATACAATTTATTTATTTGTTTGTCTATTAGAATGTGTGCTTGAAGAAGGTAATTCCTAATATCTAGCATGGCACTTGGAAGTACATACAGTAAATATTTGTTAAGTAAATGGGTAAGTTATTGAGAAAGCTAAACAATTTTTAAAAAGTTGAATATTGATGGTAGCCATAAAATGTATTTCATTAATAAACATACTTAAAACAGAGAAAGGAAATTTTTATTCATAGCTTGTCCTAGAAGCTGTAGAAGCTTTATGTTAATTATTTCACGTTAGGTTTCAAAAGAAGAAGTTAATATTTAGGTGATCTTACAAATAAATATGTTGTATTAGTTTTCCTCTAGCAATTTATTGTCAGGGAAAAGAATTATGTTCACAGGAAATAAAATAATTAAGATATTGTGCCACTTACACGAGAATAGACATATAGCATAAACAGTCTACAAATAGGTAGGAATTTGTATGAGTATTTCATATATAATAAATATAACTTTTCTAATCAAATGGAAGAGGAAGTATTATTTGGCAAGTGGTATTGGTATTACCAAATGGGGTAGCCAATTGAAAAAAATAAATTTATGTCCTTATTTCATATAACATGCTAAATAAATTCCACATGTATTAAAATTTAAAGTGAAAAAGGAAACTGAACATAACTCAAGAAAATTAAAATTATTATTTATATAATATAAGAAAAGATGTTTTAAATGATAACATCAAAGACTGAAGTTGTAAAGATATGACTAAAGTTTTATTTATCTGCATGTCTGAAAATGTTAACAAAATTAAAAGAAAAAATGCAAACAGGAAAAAATTTACATTTATGTGATAAAAGTTAATCCTTAATAAATGAAGAACTCTTACAGATCAATTAAAAGAATATATCACAGCAATGGAAAAATGTAAAAAATAGCTGAACAGTTAGTGGGAGAAAGGCAATGTAAGTACAAATAAGGGAAATTTATTTAAATCTACTCATAATCAAATACATTTATATTGAAACAAAACTGTACCATAATTTTCAAATTGGGCAAAATTTTGAAGGGTGAGAATATAAATATGTGCATTTTACATAGAATAAAAATATCCGTGATCCTTGTTCTACTAATTTTACTCTTAGAAATATATATTAAGGGAGCAGTGAAAGATATGCCAATAATTTTTTTACCACTCAGTTTTTATTTATTGCATACTTAGAAGTAAAGCTAACATTTATTAAATAAATTGCTACATTCATATAATCAAACACTGTGATTTTCAGCTTGCACATTTGTTATTTTATCTTGCTTTTGGAGTCATTTTTAATGGACTCGTAATTCATTATACGGGTGCATTATTTATTTTACGTGTACTCTACACTGTCATTAGTATAATATTTATAGAATTCTTATTGGATACTGATGTCAAATATCCTATATATTTTATCTTATTTACAGGTGAAAATCATGCTCAGTTATCCCTAACAAATATGTTTTTAAAACTTCAACTCTTTAAAATAAATGTCTGTTTTCAGTATTAGTAAGGGTACCAACAAAAGCCTCCCTCCTCTCTTTTTTCTTTCATCTTCTAATTTGATCTTTTTTCCAACTTACCTTATGATTCATTCATTATGTATTTGCTGAATAAATGAATGGTTTCCTATTACATACTAGGTACTGGAGATACATAATAGTGATCACAAAGTCCGTATCTTTATGAAGCTAACATTCTAGTGAGGAAGATAGACTTTTAGAAACCACACACTTAAATATATAATTGCAAGCTATGTTGTATTCGAAGAAATAAAATTACAGATTATTATGAGAAAGTACAAAAGAAGAAACCTAATTTAATTTGGGGGTTGGGAAAGGCCTTATGGAAGTGATATTTAAGCTTTGAACCAAACAATGAATTCGGTTAGTTTGGGAAAAAGAATGGGGATAGTGGAAGCACATTTCTGAAAATGTAGCCACATATTCAGAGAAATTCCTGGGCATATTTTGGGAACGTATGTGGGGTGGAACATAAGAATCTAGTGAAAGAGAAGCATTCCATGAATTTAGACAAGTAAGCAGGAACCAAATCATGTAGGGCTTGTAAACTATACTAAGGATCTGGTTTTTAAACTAAGCAGAGGAGAGTTATATTAGTGTTCCATTGCTGCCATAACAAATTACCACAGACTTACTGGCCTAAAACAAGACAAATTTATTATTTTATAGTTCTTTAGGTCAGAAGTTTAACATGGATTTCACCAGGCTAAAATCAAGACATCCTCCAGGCTGCATGCCTTTTTGGAGGCTCTTGAGGAGAATCTGTTTTCCTTGCCTTTTCCAGCTTCCAGAGGCCACTCATATTCTTGGCTTATGGCTTTGTTTCTTATTCCTCCATTTTTAAAACCAAGAACTGTGCATCTTTTGGACTATTCTTCTGTAGTCACATCTTCCTCTGAGCACAGCTAGGAAAGGTTTTCTGCTTTGAGGTTTGATTGAGCCCACCTGGATAATTCAGGCTAGTCTCTTCTCAAAGCCCTTCCATTTAATGTCCTTTTTGCCATGTAAGGTAATATTCACAGGTTATGGAGATTAGGACGTGGACGTCGTTGGGAGGGAGGGGGCATAATTCTGCCTGCTACAAGTATCATACAATTTTACAAGAGTATTCTGGTTTACAATTTTACAAGAGTATTCTGAGAACAGTGAGGGAATAGATTAGAGGGGCATTGAGGGAAACTGAGTAAACCATCCGAGGCTGTTGCTTTCTAGGTAAGAACTGCTATTGCTTAGGACTAAGGTGTGGCGGCAGTAGAGATTAAACGGGAAGATAAATTAGACATACTTTGGAAGTAAAATTGACAGGATATGGTAATAGATTGGATGTGGGGCATGAGGGTATGAGAAGTTTTCAAAGATAATACCTAGCTGTCTGGTCTGAAGTACTGAGATGATAAGTAATCATTTGTCAAAGCAAGCAAGAACGGAGGTAGATTATTTGAAGAGAATGACCAAGACTTCCATTTTTAGATGTGTTAATTTTGAGATGTCTGTGGAAATCTTCTAAGCCTTTGGGAAGCTAAATCAAGCAAGCACATTACAGGTGATAGCCTGATACATTTCTTAATCCTCATAGCACACATAAGATCTACATTTTTCAAGTGTGGTCCTTGCAGCTTTTAAAGCGTAACTAACTTGTTCAAGATAACGTGGAAAACTAGTAAGCTGTGGAGCCAGAATTGAAACCTTTATCAACTTGACTACATTCCCATGATCTTTCTTATGACATATTCTTTTCAGAAAGAAAGGAGAAATGCCCAAAGTAGCTGAAGGGAGGCGGGAGTAAGAGGTTGTTCTTTTAGGGTGGGAGATACTGATCTGCAGATAAAGGGACCAGAGCTAGGGATGAGAGGTAGAAATTGAAGATAAGTAGAGAGAATAGCTGATAGAGTGGTTGGGCTCTGTATTTTCTTTTCTCCTTGGAGTTTTGGTTAATTTTTATGCAATTTAACTAATTTGCATTTAATATAAACAAGATATACAAGTTATATACAGATCTTTTTGTTTACTTTAAATTACTCTAATGTGAATAGTTTGCTTAATATTACTATTTGAAGAGCAAGTAAGTAATCTTGATGTAATTTTTAGTGCTATACTAACAAGAAGCTATATGTTCCTTTCATGTTATTCCTTATTAAAGTAGTTGGGGAAATAGCAATTTGAGTAATTTAATAGGTAAGAAATATTGAAACACTTCATAAATTATCATAAAACAAGATTTTTGGTGGAAAGAATGTGTTAAATGAGGTCACAATGTAGAAATCATGTCATTTGCTGAACTTAACCCCATATTTTTCCGAACATGCATTAGATGAACTCATTAGGTTCAATGAAAAACAGTAAGAAAAAGAGGCATCTGGCACCCAACTGCCTGTTCTGACAAGGTTAAGATCACTCAGGCTAGTAATATTTCTCCTTTGTGTACTGACATGGCCTATTGCTACAGAAACTGTCGAGAACTACTGAAAAGTTGCAAGTCTCCTGTCAGTAATATAACCTGCACAGGTGCAATCATTTATACTTTCTGTGCTGCTCATGCTTAGCTTCTATTGAAGTCACTTGGGTTAAATCCTCAAAGTACTTTAGTGTTACAAAGAAGCATTCTGGAAACATGTAATTCATCTAAGCTGAAGCTTATGCTATCATCTCAGAGTGTGTTCTGTAAATGCATAACGGGAAATTAAGGTAGGTTTTTTGAGTATTGACCTGTTTTCTATTTGCAATTACTGTTATAAAATTTTTCATTGGTGTTTATTTTTATTTCTAGGTGAATAAGATCATAGACTTTACAAAACTTATGTATTTGAATAGAATTCTTATTGAAATATCAAAATTACTGCTCTCTTGAAATAATTCTTTTATCATTCACAGTAAAAATATTAAGATTTTTATTACTGTATAAATATTTTGATGAGTCATTTGAAAATATTTTAATATTCAAATTTAATAAACTTTTAATTGTGTTTTATAATCAAGAGGTCAACATTTATATTGAAGTTCCATGTATCTAGCTACTGAGCTATAGATTTTAGTTGTCTACTGAGAGAGTCAGTTGAATAGAAAAGCAAAAAATTGTATAGTTGGTAGAAAAAATCTTTTTATGTGACACTTTGTGGACACAAACCAAAGATTTTATTTTCTTAGATATTTTGTTTGCTAGCAAAATGCTTATATTTCAGACAAATACAACTTGAAAAGTTTACATTTTTATGTAGCTCTTAATGTAAAACACATCATAAATAAAGATTCTGAGACATCATGTTAGGGTAAAGCCAAACCTGTAGACAAGATCTATAAATTAGCTAAATTTAGACTAAGTGCTAGACTTGACTATATGCCTTTTGACAATTAAACTCTGTAAGAAAAGTTAGCCCACGCTAGTAACTATTCCACTGTGATATTTTGTTGATGTTAGAGTTCTCATTTTGTTTCTGTGTTTACATTCTCTGTCCTGTTGCCATAGAAATGTCACTATCGCTGTTTAATTCTCTCCTGATTTTTCTGCTGTAATTGTTTTCTCTCCAAGAATATGTAATCTGTAGATTAAACATGCATTAAGTAAACTCAGTAGTATCTCTAAGAGTGGAAATAACTGGCTTAGCCATCTTCCCATCCTATATTCCTAGGTAATTTCATCAGTTTCCAAAATTTGATTGTCACCTCTGTTTGAATGTTCCCTAAATATATGGCCATAGTTTCCTTGACTTACAGATATAAATGTTCCAGAGATTCTGCATACTCAATTAATTCATTATTTTCCTGAATAAACTTGCTTCTTTTTTGCTTTCTTCTTCAGTTAGTGACATATCACCATTCTTTTTATTTTTTTTCTTCAAGCTAGATATTTCAGAAGCATCTTGATTCTTTCTCTTCATCTTATTCCTAATGCTATTATTCTAATTTGTCTTAATCTGCTCTCACAAGGTTTTATTTAAAAAATGCCAAATTGTTATCTTTACCTCTTACCTTTTTCCTTCTCTAGTGTTTTGCCAGTAATATTACTGAAATTTTCTGTCTTCTCAAAAAAACTTTATGCAGTTATTTTAAGTTTTAGCCTTGAGAGCAACTAAGAAAAACCTGTTTTTCATGTTGTTCATCTAGTGTTTGAATATTATTATCATGTTCTACAGAGTAATCTTTTGTTCTTTCAATTCTAACATCCTTGCCCAAACAAACAAGCAAAACTAAAACCTATTTAATAAATATGAGGAAAACTGCCACATGACATGGACTTCTGAGAGATGTATATCCTTAGTTTCCTGTTCTAATAACCTTTCAAATCAAAGAAACAAAGAAATCAACAACAACAACAACAAAAACACCTAAGGGCAGTTTCGGTACTTCCCTGGTGGTGCAGTGGTTAAGAATCCGTCTGCCAGTGCAGGGGAGATGGGTTCGATCCCTGGTCCGGGAGGATCCCACATGCCGTGGAGCAACTAAGCCTGCGAGCCACAACTACTGAGCCCACATGCCACAACTCCTGAAGCCCACGTGCCTAGAGTCCACGCTCCACAACAAGAGAAGCCACCACAATGAGAAGCCCACGCACCATGACAAAGACCCAACAAGCCAAGAATGAATGAATGAATAAATAAACAAACAAACCTAAGGGCAGTTTTAAAGAACTTACAGATGTTAATTTCGAAGAGATCATAGACATAATTTAGCTTGCCCTTCTTGTATTACAAAGAATAACTATTAGTTATTAAAGTAATACAAATAGCTGCCATTTACTAAGTACTTCATGCAGGAACTGCAAGTAAATAAGTGTGTATCTTATTTTCTTTTTCAACATGACTTTATTAAGTTAAAAGCTATTATTATTCCCATTATACTTAGATTAGATAAATTTTTCAGGGTCATCATTTAGAATTTGGTAACATTTTATTATATGAAAAACTTTATTATAGTGACCTTTGTATAATGAGATTTAATAGAAATTTAACATTTTAAAGATGGTTTTCTTTTTATCTATTTTAATTAGTAATATTATATACGTTTTCATACATATTTGTGATTCAATTTTCACAAATTGAAATTTATATTTATTCACAAAGAATCATCATGAGTATTCCAAAATAATTGTTCTTAAAGGCACATATAGGTTAGATTCGTGAGGCTCACTATTCTATTATCAAAGCATTTATCCTTTTGAACTAATCATTTGACATGCTTTTTGCAATTAACTCTTTAGAATTTTATGTATTATGTGTAACTTAAAATATATCTTTAGTTTAAATATTTCAATCAGGCATTTCATTATTGGTTACTGAAATACCAAAAAAGATATAAAAGTAACTTAATATTTTTAAGGAGATATTGGAGAAGTATAATAATTTATCTTGCATGATTGGTAGCTAACAAAAGTATAAAAGGGGAGCTTTATATAATAATTATTTACAAGCTGCTATAAGCAATTGTGGTAGGAACTATTTCTCCATGCTTATATATCAATTTTGAAATGCCAGATGATTTATAAAAGAAACAGGGTTCTGTTGATGCTTGCCAAACAAAATGACATGTGTATGTGGTTGATATGTTTTAATCAAGTTGTGTTGTTATGCACATCCATTTAGCAGATTTTTTGTTCCTTGCAGGTTTTCTTTTATTTATCCTAATATGTGAGTATATTTTATTGATAATACTGGGTTTTTACTCATGAAGCTTTTTGTTTAAATCAGTTTCTTTCATTACAGAAACACCTGCTGCATTTCCAGACACGGTAAAGGAAAAAGAAACGCCAACCCCTGGTGAAGATATTCATCTAGAAAGTTCCATTCCTCATACTGATTCAGGAATCGGAGAGGAGCAAGTGGCTAGCATCCTGAATGGGGCAGAATTAGAACCTAGCACAGGCCCTGATGCCATGAGTGAACTGTTATCCACTTTGTCATCCGAAGTGAAAAAGTCACAGGAAAGCCTAACTGAGAACCCCAGTGAAATGTTGAAGCCTGCGCCATCTATATCTAGCATTAGTCAAACCAAAGGCATCAATGTCAAGGAAATATTGAAAAGTCTTGTGGCCGCCCCAGTTGAAATTGCAGAATGTGGCCCTGAACCTATCCCATACCCAGATCCAGCACTGAAGAGAGAAGCACAAGCTATTCTTCCTATGCAGTTTCATTCCTTTGACAGGTAGGTACTGAACTTATTATTTACACTGCTCTATGCATAGAAGGAAAATCAGAGTCTGTTAATTTAAAAATATTAGGAGGGTCTTGAAAACATTATATTTTTTTACTGTAGTTTCTTACTACAAAGACTATCAAAGTGACAGGCCGACCGGATTGATCTCATAGTCAGGCATTTTAATAATATGTTTCAAAAAAGGGGGTTCAATATGAAATGGCGGATAGCACATTGAATTGGAAATAGGGAAACACAGATTCTGATTATAATCTATCATCAAGTGACTAGAGTAGATTGGAGAAGTCATTATATATATATATATATGTTTTATATATTATATACATTTATATATACATATATGTGAGGAAACTGGAAAGTAATTGTTTTTTGTTTTAGGGAGAAAAGATCAAGTTAGGAAATCAAATGTTTCTTAAATGTCAAAATAAATATATAGTCAAAATGTAATATATATTCCATAATGTTTTCTCTAAAATAGCCAAACTGCTTTGTCCCAGTGAGACACAGTAATTTTTTAGAGTTTAGAGGTTGAGGTGTGGCCGTAAAGCCATTTTCAGTTAGGATGAATTATCTTTTTCATACACAAATATGATTTAAATTTTGCCTGTAAGCATTTTAACCAGCATCCTACAGATATTTCTTGAAAATTTATTGTGAAAATATGAATGGCATTAGTCATCATGTCAAATATAAAGAGATAGAATCAGGTTTGTTTTCTATGAACTTAAAGTAGTAAAAGGAGATAAAATGTGTGCAGATAGTTGTCTCTAAGATAAAATGTGTTAAGTGTCAGAAGTTTTTTAAAAACTAAAAAAGGAGGGGTATAAAAGGTAGGAAATTGTTTTTTTTTTTTAATAGTTTAGAGGTTCATTCATATAGTTCCTTGGATGTTCCTTATGCCAATTCATATTTGGTTTGTGTTCCCAGGATATATGTGTATTTGTGTTTATGAATTTATATAAGCATAAGCATGTAAGTATTTGTAATTGTGTATATCTATAAATCTTTATCTATAAATAAATGTTATAATAATTTAACTTGGGGTCATAAGTTTTATGTTCCATTTAATTTTTAAGTTCTATACCTAAATTTTGTTAAAATATAAAACAGTAAATACAGAGAATCATTGTAATTTGCATAAGAAAATCCAGTGAAATAAACATTAAGTAAAATATTTCTGTTCTAATTTGGATTATCGTTAGAACAGTTTTTTTCATTAAAACTTAACGAAGCAGTCATTTGAGTGCCAATATTCTTAGCTACTCAAAATTTATTACACTTTTGAGGATATTGCTTTACAAAAAATAGAACTTTCCACTTGTTCCTGGTAGCATTTGTGCAAAATGCAATGAGAGTGGAATCATTCTTCTAAATTGCATAAGTAGAAATGAAATTGAGGAGCACAAAGCATATTTCAATTCTTTTTAGGAGAAGGGTCTCCAGTGTAGTTAATATATGCAGTAGCTCAAGTACTATCAAATGTAAATGATGAGATGATATTGATGAAAGGAAGGGATTGAGGTCTCAGGGGGCGCTGATGACGGATTGAACAGAAGCGGCCTTGCACTGCACGTAACTCAAGTCTGTCGTCTTCAGTGCTCAAAGCCATAATGGGAGGTGGCAGCCTGAAATGAGTTGCCACGGCAAAGAGTATTATTTTTGAAATGCTTTCACACAAATCACTAGGCCCTGCATACAACTTAGTTTCATGCTTTAATGTCATCAGGAGGCACAAATTGGTGTGTCTAATTGTTTGCCACCTGCCAGCAAAATGAGCTGCCAGCCAGCCAGACGGGTTTGATTGTCTGTCAGCCATTCAATAGATTGAGAGTGACAACATCAAAAATTTAACTTCAAACTCTGGAGCTTTGAGCAGCTTTTCTGAGACATCATCCCCACAAGTGCTTCTGGACAACTGCATTTTTCAATTATATTTCCAATATATTGCTACCATTTGCCTTATCTGTCTTAAGGTAGCTATAATTACATTATGAAGTATATAAACATATTTCTGAAGTACTAAAGTCTGAAATTCAAGTTATGACATGTCTTTTAACATCAGATTGAATTCCTTGAAAATAGAACCCAAGAAGACAGGCTTTAGAAGCAAATCTTTAATACTTACAGTTTCAAACACAGAATTAGCATGGGTCTTACTCTACCAATAATGTATTTTTCATTTATATCTTTAGTTGAAAAATAGCTGTAAACTCAGTTGCTCATTTCTTTGTAACTAAATCATACATAATAATATTGTACAATCGCAGTGGAAATCACCTAGGATATTCCTTTTGTTAGACAATAGTTTATTTGTTCTATTGAAAACATGCTAACAGTGTATTCTTTATACTTATTCTAGATTGTAAGTTTGGGAATAACTTCCTAAAACAACTGATGTCAATTGAGTTATGTTAACTTATG
Organism: Balaenoptera borealis; assembly: GCF_965194805.1. Taxonomy (NCBI): domain Eukaryota; kingdom Metazoa; phylum Chordata; class Mammalia; order Artiodactyla; family Balaenopteridae; genus Balaenoptera; species Balaenoptera borealis. The sequence continues at coordinate 12,358,859 of NC_138877.1, forward strand.
CTTTACATGTGGAGTTTCTCCTCACTTAGGATGGTGCATTGATGAATTTCAGTGTTTTTAAGTTTGTAATATCGTTTTCATTCGGTAAATTGCAACATCAAATTTTAGAAACATTTAGACTTAACTAAAATAAACCTTTTCTTTTAGTATTAAATCTTTCGTCAGGTTGTATTATGAAATATTATATAAATTTTCTTATCTACATATATGGGAAATGCTGATTCTTTTTCTTTCATTTCCTCCATTCATCATCTATGCAGATTTAAGTATATGTCTTTGATTACAATGAGTGGCCCCAACAGATGTATATTTATGAATTGTAAAGCACTGAAAATCCTAGACATCCGCTACTATCATTCTATAGATGGAACACACTGTATGTATAGAGGAAATATGATTACGAAACTACAAGAGTTTTTCTACTGTTTTGTTACTATGAAGCGAAGAGGAATATTTATCATGGTTTTATTTCTAAGAGAAGAGTTTAATAATCTCATAATAGAACTTATAAATCTAGTTGCAAAGTTCCCCAACAGTACTGTCTCTTGTGATAGATTTCTGGTTTTATTTCTAAGAGAAGAGTTTAATAATCTCATAATAGAACTTATAAATCTAGTTGCAAAGTTCCCCAACAGTACTGTCTCTTGTGATAGATTTCTGTGTAGATCTATGGTTTATAAAATAGTCTAGCTGAGCTGTATTTTTTTCAGGCATCAGTAACTGTAACTTTTAGATTGAGGGAATGCTTTTCTCTAAAACCACCAATTAAGCTTTGCCATATCCTTTAAACTAAAATTTAACCCTGTATATCCAAATGCTTTTAATCTTTTGAGAATTTTGTATATATCTGTGATTTAGCTCAGTCTTAATTCTCCAGGGATTCCTGAGATGCCCCCTTAGTTTGGACAAAAGACAATAAAAAAAGGCAGAGGACAATATGCTTCTCCATACATTTTTTTTTTTTTACAGTAAAATATCAAAATTTTAGTATGCAATAATTTAAATTTTTCCATATGACAAAAGACAAGGTAAAATTAGAAGATACAGCTGGGAGAAGACATTTCCAACATGTATAACCAAAACCAGGTTGGCGGAGGTCAAGAATCCACAAAGAACTCCTATATATTTGTTTTTTTAAAAAACTTGTTAAAAGATGATCAAAGAATATGGACAAGTAATTCACAGAGGAGGAATATGAACAGTCAATAAACATATGAAAGGATCATATAGTACCTCTAGTCTTAATTTTTTGAGGACCCTCCATTCTGTTTCCCATAGTGTCTGCACCAATTTACATTCTTATCAACAGTGCGTGAGGGTTCCCTTCTCTCCAATTCTCGCCAGTATTTGTTATTTGTTGTTTCTTTGATGATAGCCATTCTGACAGATATGAGGTGATATCTCATTGTGGGTTTGATTTGCAATATGCACCCCTATGTTCATTGCAGCACCATACACAACAGCCAAGACATGAAAACAACCATGAATGGAAAAAGAAGAATGAGTATCCACATTTATCATCATCGAGGATTAGTTTCTTTAAAATATTAGTCAAATATCAATATATACACCTCACTTTAACTTTTATTTCTTTCTCCATACATTTTAACTGTTGTTATATTTCAGAAAATTATCTTAAGTCTGGGATATCACAAAAAGCTAGTAATTGTGTTGCTTCTCTGGCTAGCATACAATGATCTTATGATTTATACTTCATCCCTTTTGATTTTACAAACCTGCTTGTGTTTCAGTTACTGGGTTTGATATGTTCGGGCAAATTAGTTTGTATTTTTTCCCTCAAACTTTTAATATCCTTGCTTCCAAGTGTTTCATTCTCTGAAAAAGAAAATCTCTGAAATAAAAAATATTTTGTAAATATTATGGGACTAAAAAGCAATATATATAGCCTTCATATTACTGAACCTAAAGTATAAGCTTAGTCTAGGTATTCTCTCTCTAGTTTTTTAACATTAATGTTTTAAATATTAGTGCTAAGGATGACAATTTAGGATAAATAAAAAAGAAATGTTTAGTAGAGATGATGGAATCCTCCTACATTGATTTCTTTAAGCTTAGAATTAAGTCAGAATATGAAAACTTAAAATTACTGCTGAGTACTTCAATTTCTGTTCTTATAGTTTTCTAATTTTTTAAAAAAAGTGTTTTGATTATATCACTTAAAGGATGAGCAAGTAAATGTAAGCTACATTGATTAAACCTGTGCCAGCCTTTACAATTGAAAGTTTCTATGATACCTAGCCACTGAAATCCCAGCTTTTATTATGCTCCAAGTACCCCGGGCATAGTATTTTAAGGCCAGTTGCCAGAAGATGCAGTTTTGACCCAGCATGGTTGTATCCTAATTTCCCCAATGTTGTTGCCTTTTTCTCTCCTGGCATTTCCACAGACAGTTCAGTGAGCTGAAAAAAGCATCTCTCTTTAAAGGGTGGACTAATGAAATACCCAGTTATTTTTCATACATCCTATTTCTCTACTGGTATTCTAAACACTTTACAAAATAGCAACAAATAAATCATGAAAACATCATAAATAAACTTGTGATTTCTAATGAGCTGCAGTAAATTGTAATGCCAACTTAAAAGCAGAAGTAAAATTTTTTTCTTCATAGTTTCAATTTTTTCTTTCAAGATAAATGTTTAACAACAGTTAGCCTTGTTAGATAAAGAGTAATAATCTAGAAATTAGAAGAAATGGCTATCAGTAATGGGTCTCTGTAATTAGGTGTGTGACCCTTATCTATTCTCTTTGGTTCTCTGGGACTCAGTTTCCCAACATATAGAATAATGCATTATTTCCAAAAAGTCCCATAAAGCTCCAAATTCCTAGAATAAATGAGATGGCCTTACAATTTGTCTCAAAAAGTAGCAGATGGTTATGAACTTGGTTAAAAGACCTGAAATCCAGAAAAGATTTGACATGCCCAGTTTCAAAGCTGTCACCTATTTCCAGGTGTTCCCCCACCAAATGCATCTTCCACATTTATGTCAGAGATGTTTTTCTTAAATGCAATACTGATGAAGATTTTGAAACAATTTCTTGTTATTACACAGTAGAGGATGAACTTCTTAGTTTGGAATAGAAAGTCCTCATCTTTCACCAGCCATAAGGATCTATTTGCACCCCTTCAATCTTTTATGATTTTTCATATCTCTTTGCCTCATGAAGTTTCTACTATTGAACTTTCCTCTTCTTGGCTGATTCCCATTGGTCCTTTTCAATTCAGCTTACTCTTCCCTGATAAAGCTCATCCTTTATGTTTCTGAAAGTTCTTGTGCATAACTCTATTCAGAGCTGTTATCAAAATACATTGCAGTTGATTTATTTGTCTCTTGTATTTCCTTCAAGTATCTCTGACACGGGTTATGTCTTACTTGTCTTGGTATCCCCTAACTTGTCAGTGTAGCTGTATTCCCTTAACCTGTCAGTGCTCAGTAAGTGTTACAGAAAAGAGGGAGCAAGTGGAAAGAAGAAAGGAATTATTATAGGATCCATGAGTGAGATATAAAACTCACTTGTCTTAATAAGTCACTATTTAAAAGCCATTTCTTATCTTCAGTATCTCGCTTTACACTTAGGACAGTTCTTGAGGTGTACAGATCAAGCAGTATCCTTTTTACAAAACTCACATAACTAGTTAATGGAGATCCCCAAGACTCTGTCTTTGGACCACTTCTTCCATCTATTTGCATTGACTTCTTTGGTGATTTCACCCATGTTCCTGGCATTAAATAACATATAGTCTGATTACTACCAATGTTATGTCTCAGCCCAAACCTGTCTCCTAAACTGAAGACTCATCTATCTGATTGCTTATTCAACATTACTACTTGGATGATTAATAACTTAACAGTTATTAAAAAAAAAACAAAAAAACTGTTCCAACCATAGCAGTCCCTATCTTAGTTAATGGCAGTTCTGCCCTTCCAGTTGCTTAAGGCAAAAATCTTTACATCATCTTTGACTTTTCTCTCATACCCACATCCAGTCTTCTGCAAGTCGTGTTTGTTCTGCCTTCTTAATATAGTCAAAATTTGACCCATTGTTCACCAGTTTCACTTTGCAATTCTGATCCAAATTACTCTCATTTCTTACTTAGATTATTGTAGTATTCTCCTAACCAGTCTCCCCGCCATTTGCCTTTTCCCCCTTGTCTATCCTTAACATAGCAGCCAGCGTGATCCTGTTATAACCTAACGTTATATTGCTCCCCTATTCCTAAGCTTTTAATGGCTGCTGGTCCCACTCTGAGGAAAAGACAACATCTTTACAGTGGACTATGGGACCTATGATCTGAGGCCCTGTTACCTCTTTCATCTCATCTCTTATATCTCTGCACATCACTCAATCTTCTCAGGTCACACTAGCCTTCTTCCTGTTCGCTATCCCATGACACTCTTCCCTAGATACCCTCCTGGCTTGTTCATTCACCCTGTCAGTGTTTCCTCTGATACCACCTTTTGAATAAGTCTTCTCTTAGCCACCCTTCCAATAATACTCCTTATTCCTGTCCATGCTTATTTTTCTCACAACACTTACCACTTGGTATACTAAATCATTTATGTTATTGTATTTTCTGTCTCTCCCTATTGAAATTAAGTTCCATGAGGGCAGAGATTTTGTCTGTTTTATACATTGCTATATCTCAGAACTCAGAACAGTCCCTCACACGTCAGAGTTAAATGAATGAGCAAATCTTAGATCACACCCCAAATCTATGGCTTTGAGATAGGATGAATTCAATGATGGAAAATTTCACACTTACATGTATTTTGTATCACTCAGTGTATTACAAAACATATAATTAATCACTCAGTGAAACATTTTGTTGAAGTGAATTAGAATAATTTTCTGGCTTGTGCTACTTAGATGATAACCTTTACAGCCTTGGCACATGTATAGATTATATGTAGTATAAAGGAATTTTCCACTTCGTTATAGTTTTCAGTCTTAAAGTTGTGAGACAGAAGTGTGAAATTGTCTGGGAAAATATGGAAAGAATATTCATAAGATAGAATAATGCATTTTTTAAAATGTGTGTAGTGTAGAGTATTCTAGATATCCATCAGTATGACTGGCAGATCTAGTAGAAGAACGGAATATGTTAATAGTCTAGATTGGTGGCTCAACTTTTGCGGCTATATTTTTGAAATCCAGATAAAAATTATATGCTCACCCTAGAAAAATGTATATACTCTAAAAATTTGTGTGTTTTTATGCACCCTAATGGGGTGCCCACAAGGGGTACATAAACTCCTAGGTAAGCCTTTTGATGTAGGGGGGGATAAGTAACCAAGTGGAAAATGTTGACTAAGATTTTGTAAGAGCTGAAAATTTTTACTTTCATATATAAGTAGTTGCAAATACATAATAACATTCCAGAAAATAACTAATATGTTATCAACACATACTGGCAAGTATAAACATTCAAATAATTTGTAAAATGTATTGCTTAGGAGAGAGAATGGTCTGAGGTGTTAGGGAATGGGTAGTGTTGGTGAAGAAATGATATTAAGGACCAAAATGGACAGTCCTCTGATTCTAGATAAACAATTTCAGCATAATAATCAAAGGGGAAATAGTAGTTCTAACAAATGCATAAAATTATGGATTGAGAAAGAATCAGAGAAATCAGTCAAATCCAGCTTCCCACCTCTCTCACCACCACTCTGTGACATGGTCGTCCTAGCCCTTTGAACACATCAGTGTTTGGAAACTGGTGCTCATATAAATTACTAGGGAGTTCTTTCCCCTGTTGGTCCTAATCTGGTATTTGGAGATACGTGGAAATTTCATCTTGTTTCCTTGTCAAATACCTTCAGATTTTTAAAAATTGGTGTAATTTTTTCTCATGTCTTTACTACAATTTTCTAGACTCTCAGTCTTTCCTGACATGACTTGTGTTCTAGATCTACTGTCATCCTAACTGTTCTTTTATGGACATGATGCTTTTGTCATTATTCTTGAAATATGGTGCCTAAAACTATACATAGGACTTTATGAGGTCTGACAGTCACAAAGTATATCAGGATTATTGCTTCTTTGACTCTGGATACTGTTGCTGAGGTAGACCCATCAGCACTTTTGGGAGCCATAGCAATACTAATGATAGCTAAAATGTTTGGACCACTTATAATATTCCAGGTAAAGTGCTAAGCATTTTATATGCAGTATATCCTTTTATCTTTGTAACAGTCTTATGAGGTACAAACTATTATGAGTCTCATTTTAAAGGTAAGGAGAATGGAGCTTAGAGAGATTTATTTGCTTGCTAGCTTAGAGGTAGAATTCTAACTCAGGTCTGTTTGACATTAAAAACTGAGCTTCTAGCTACTGTTACTCTATTTATATCCCATGTTGTACTAACTACCAGACTACTGAGTTTGCTGTCAGTGAAGTGTCTGGAGGCTTTCATGTCAATTGCTATTAAATCAGATGTTTTCAGAAGTTTTTTAGTAGAAAGGCATTTAATGTTGTTTGCATTTACTTACAAGCTATCATTACAGGTTATTGAGATGAACATTTTTTTCCCTCATTCATATAACTAATTTTTCATAATACATATCTCATACCCTCAGTACTTGACAAGATGCCTGTAGTAGCCTGTTACAGAGAGCTTTTGTACAAAGTTGGTAACGATAGGTTAATCAGGAATCTTTGGTAATAGTTTTTTCTACCGTCTACAGATTTGTCTCACAGCACTGTCAATCAGCCTGTGTTTCTGTATTTTATCCATAAGGATTTTACTGAGAGATTTAGGAAACAATATTGTAGTTTTACTAATGACTTCTTTTCAAATCAAGAATTGATCATTTTCTTTTCTTTCTAGATAGGCAATGAAATAGTTTAGAAGTTTAGGGAAGAGTTTTGATGATAAATCCAAAATATTAGTTTGGTTTCTTTTCTGTTGATCTTTATGTAGATCATTGTAACTAAATACCTTATCTTGGAATCAGAGAATTATTTCACTTTAGAAAATGGTAACAGTTATTAACATTTATAAGGCAGCTCATAATTGACAAAGTTCTTTTAAATACAGTCTCATTTAATTTCTCCAGTCATATGTGAAGTGGCATTTGTCTTGCCATTTTTACTGAAAAACTGAAATTTAATATCACATAGCTTGAGAGTGATTTAGTCCTCAAGCCTTAATCTTCTAACTCCACATCCTGTATTCTCCATAATGTCACACCACCTCTCAGTGAAATAAATGAAGGTATTCAATGAGGAATGATCAATGAAGGGATTGAAAGCATAGTGTGTGCTTTTGGAAATTTAATAAGATAGTTGAAAGTTCGAGGTTGAGTCTGATGAATTTGACACTATCCATTAAGGAAAAATAAAAGTATCCAGAAAGAGTTAATGAAGAATTTTTTTGGCACAAGTAAAATTATTTAAGATTATAATTACTTTGGTCACAAAAAAGTTTTAAATACCCCTAAAATTGAAAATAATAATTCTTATAAATTTAGATTTTTTTACATTGACAAAGTCATTTTTCTTTGAAAATCATTGGTATTAAGGAAGTTTAAGCCATAGACTTATTTGACAATGAGCCATTGATATAGTTTCCTTTAAGTAGAGCTTTTTAATGAGAAAATTATAAAATATAAATACACTTAAAAGACCTAGTTTAGATTGGATATTTTTTACTGTCAGTCATTAGTTTTCAAGCATTATATTTGAACTTAAAATATCTCATACATCTACTTTCTAGATAAATAAGTTCAATGAGTAATGCTTGAAAGTATTTATTAAATGGAGTTGGAGTGCTGTAAACTTTGAGAAAAATGAAGCTTCACTGAAAGGAAGTAAAGATATTTATTATGTTAAAGAAATAGTTTCTTTATCTTTTAAATTGACCACTATTCGCATCCATTTATTATTTAAGGTTAATACAGATGTTAAGTTCAGAAATTTTTTTTTATGAAATTCATTTAAATATGCTAACGAAACATGAGGAAATTTTCAGCTTCTAAGTTCACAAAGTCAACGTTTAGAAGCTAAATAGATCTTTTACCAAATGTCTATTGTATCCTCTCAGTTCTCTTTCATTATAATAGCATTCCTACTATGAAAAACAACTCAATTTTGTTCAGGAGAGTAAAGTTTAATTTTATTATGCCATTAGTTGTTATTCCATGTTTCTTGGCTTAATATTTAGCTTTACTATGAGTAAACTTCAGAATTTGGCTTTCAAACGTTTTTATGACTGTTTTCCACATTTAGAATATGATGGAGATAGGATGAACATTATATGTATGTATATTTTCACACAAAAAAATCCCTATATGCATTGGTAGGCGGATTCTTAACCACTGCGCCACCAGGGAAGTCCAAAAAAAATCCCTATATGCATATGAAAAATATCTAACTTGAGCACACATTTTTCCAGTTTTCCCAGATTCAGGATTATAGACCACATGTCATCTTAAAAAAGATTAGCAAATTCTAGATTCTACATAAATGTTTGCCAAATGAATTATAATAGTTAACACACTTCACAATATATCCTTAATGTCTATATCCTTTTCACCAATTAAGTTGCGATCAGGAATTTAAAAAAAAAAAAAAAAAGGAAAAAGAAAGAAAAGAAAATTTGATGTTGATTACATGTATCTGCCATAGCAGAATTAGAATTCATCTTAGACCTTGTGTTATTTTTCATCATTTCTTTGCAGGAGTGTCGTGGTCCCTGTTAAGAAGCCCCCTCCAGGTAGTTTAGCTGTAACCACTGTAGGAGCCGCTGCTGCTGGAGGTGGGCTGCCAACAGGCAGTACCTCTAATATATTTGCTGCTACTGGAGCTACACCAAAAAGTATGATTAATACAACAGGTATTGTCTTTATCTATTTTTGTGATACCTCATCTTTTTCTTTCTGTTTTCTGTATCTTCATTTCTTCTGCTTATTTGATATTAAAAATTAAAATACCCTGATCATTTAAGATTACCTTAACCTTTAAGAAGTTTATTCTTCATGTTATCTTTCAGAATTTATGGTTCTAGGGTGTACTTTTTAGTTTGAGAACACTGTGGGTTTTGTTTTGAGTATTCTCAAAACATGATGCTATTTCAGAGTGAACTCAGATTGCTGAAAGATATTTGGGGAGCAAAACCAAAAGATAATTTGAACACTGACATTTGATATATAAAAATTAGTAAATTATACCAAGAATATCAAGGTATATTAAATATATTAGTGACAGAAAATAGATTTAGTGACATTTACTGGTTGAAACCTAATATGTATTTTTTACCAAGCTCCCCTGAGAACCTTGACGATATGCAAGAGCCTCAACTTGACAAAAAGTGCATGTGAATAAGAACCATTGTTTGACATTGAATTAATTTATATACTTAGATTACAATTATATCCAATTCATTGTCCAACATTTTCCTAATAATTCTAGAAGCAGAAAATTCCAAATCACTACAAATTTTAAAAGCCTGCCTAAAATAACCTTTTTTTTTTTTTTTTTGGTAAATTTCCAGAAATGTTCCTGTTGATTATTAGCTAAATAAATCCTTACCCAAATCTTTGTGATTCCATTTTAGGTATTTATACAACGCAAGATGATCCCTGACTTTTCTTCCCTGACTATAGTAGCCTTCTCTTCTCCAAACTGTATAGCCTTGAACTTTTACATCTATTATCATTACTTAGATTATTCCCATTTTTATTAATTTCATAGCTCTTCTTTGTGCTTTCTGTATTTATCTTGTTTATCATACCACCTGAGTCTGACATATCATGAACAGCACATTTATGGGGTTGTAGTAAGTAGAATGTACTCTATCAAGCATATTTATGTTAGCAAATAAACATCATTAATGGAATTGTGTTAAAGAACAAAACATCTTTGATTTATGTATATATATATATATATGTGTATATATATATATATATATATATAAATATTTATATCTGACTTGTCTGAAGACTTTATATAAAGTTTTTTCTCTCCAGTTTACAGTCTTACTCCTTTACTCATTCTGCTTTCTAGAAAAAGGTATAAAAATGTTTTCCTTTTACCAAAATGTATACTCAGAAAAGTGTTAAGATTTTTAAAATATACCAATGTAGTAGAAAGAAAAAATCTACTTTTGGTGTTTATTGACTAAATCCTTACTCTTTAAGAGATAAGTAAATGAAAAAGCAAGTCATCTCTTTTTTATCTTTATTTGAAACAAGGTATGATATTTTCCTTTAATTCCTATTCTATGAATTAATAATAGATATGGGAAATGATGGTAGCCAGAAGTCCAGTGATAGTATAAAGCATATATTACAATAAAAAAAGTAAGTAATGAACATCCTCCTTAGAAATACATATGTACAGATACACAAACACACACACACCGACACACACACAAAGAAATTGAGGGCCAACATCTAAACTGGACCCAAGACTAGTTTAGATTTCGACATACACATGCTGTGTAAGTGTTGTGAAAATCCCAGTTTTATGGGAATTAGTGTTAGATAAGATAAAGATAAGATAATATTTAGGAACACTAGATGTCCCTCAACTCCACTGCTATTAAATATATTTACATGGTGTTAATATAGGAAAATCTGTTCTAAAATGGCGTCTTCATATCGTTGAGGAGAACTCATTATTTTAAAATCGGGTACAAATCTTATACTCATTATAGCCCTTCTTAAGCAATCATTTTATCAAAATAAGCACTGATGCTGCAGTGCCACAAATTTATGTTGAGACAGTTTATTGCAAATTATATCTTATATGATGAAAACTAAAAATATAACAACATAGCAATAAAAACAGATAAATTTTTCACATCTAAATTTGCATTGTTTTATCAGCCTCATTTTACCTAAAATTATTTTCATTTGTTGATGTCTTTTATTTATATCCCATTTGTAATTTGTAGTTTTGTTAGAGTAATATAAGTAAATAAACTGGATTTTAATGCAGTAGCTATTTTTAATAATTATAAAGAGTTATTAGTGTACCGATGGCCAAATGATTTTTTAATGGCCAAATTCTATTTTGAAATTTACATGAATATTGTTTTCAAACTCAGATAGTAATGATGTAATGAAAATTATTTTGTTAAATAAATTTATACTTAAGACTAAAAATTATTATTTTGGAAACAGGTGCCGTGGATTCGGGGTCCTCTTCTTCTTCCTCCTCTTCTAGTTTTGTGAATGGTGCTACCAGCAAAAACCTTCCAGCTGTACAAACTGTTGCTCCAATGCCAGAAGATTCGGCTGAAAATATGAGGTATACATAACTATTTGTTTTTTTACTCCTTTTACTCCCTTCCTCCCACCTCAAAAATAGTGAAACAGTATACATTAAATATAAAGATATAGTTAAGAATGCTTAAGAATGTTTAATTATGTATTTTGTGATTATATCTCATAATTGCAGTGTTTTGATATTTTTAGATAGTTATTCATTATATAAAATTCATTTATTATATTTCAGTCTAAACTGAGAGATCTTGAATGGTTTTCATGATCTGACTTTCCTGAATTTATAATCCATTGTCATATAGCACATTACTGTTTCCTGTAAAGTAGAAACATGCACACATGGCACCATGATAAAATTGGACATCTTTGGGGTGGTGAGTTTAAAATATAGACTTTCAAAATAAATCTGCAATGTTATATGTAGCATATATAATTGGAAGTTGAATCACCAAACATTATGTTTTCTATCGTGATTAATAGATAAAAATGATTTGTAGTAGCATATCAGAGAGAATTCCTAGAAGAGTTTGACAAAAATGCTTGGAGTTAAATTGCACATATACATACACACAGTATGTGTGTGTATTCCCATTTTTAATTGAAGTGTAAAAACTCAATGAAAGAACGATGTTATGTTACTATCACTCAAGGCAAGAAATAGAATGTTACAGGTACCACAAAGCCCCCACCTTTTGCTCCTTTTTTTGCCACTATTCTTGCTCCTCTTCAAATTCATCACTCTGACTTAATACTAGATTAGTTTTGTCTTTTTTGAATTTTATATGAGTGGAGTTGCACAGTATGTATTCTTTTTGTCTCTGGCTACTTTTTTTCAACATTATGTTTATGAGATTTATCTGTATTGCCTGTAGCAATAGTTTTGTTCATGTTCATTCCTTAGTGGTTGTACACTACAATTTATTAATCTATTTTACTGATGATGGGCATTTGGAATTTTCCAGTTTGGGACTATTGCAAATAATGCTCCTTTTTTACATAACAGTGCTGCTTGTACATTACTCTTGGGTATACTACACATTTGTATGCATATCTGTTGAATAAATAACTGAATGCAATTGCTGATTCATAGTGTTTGTGTATGTTCAATTTTACTAGATAATGCCAAATGTTTTCCAAAGTGGTTAATGCAAGTTTACTAACTCATTAGCAGCGTATGAGAGTGCCTAATTTTTTATATCTTTAACAGTACTTAGTATTGTCACTTTTACATTTTAGCCATTTTAGTAGAAGTATAGTGGTATTTCATTGTATTTTTAGTTTGTATTTTCCTGATAGTTAACAAGGTCGAGCACCTTCTTATATATTTATTGGTCTTTTGGTTTTCCTCTTTTGTGATTCCCCTGTTGAAATCTCTTACTCATTTTAAAACGTTGAGTTGTTTGTCTTCTTAATTTGTAAAGGCTCTTCTCTTTATGCATTTTGAAAATGAGCCCTTTGATGATTATATGTTGTATATATATCTTCTCCCATTCTGTGGCTTTTCTTATTATCTATGTGATATGTTTTGATCAACAGAAGTTGTAAATTTTAATGAAACTCAATTTATCGAGTTTTTGTTTTTTAGTGCTTTTTGTGTTATAGATGAAATCTTTGCCTACATTTTCCCCATCTCATCCTCTGGCTGCTTTATTTGTGCTTTTTACATTTAGATACATAGTTCATCTGGAATTGAGTTTTGTGAATTTTATGAGGTAGGAGTACTATGGATGTCAAGATGACCCAGTATCATTTATTTGAGAAACTCTCCTATCTCCCATGCTCTGCCCCTTTTGTCACATATCAAGTGTTCCTGTATACTAGATTCTGCTTTGGCACTCGATTCTACCCAATTTGTCTGTTTGTCTATCCTTGTGACATACTGTCATAATTAGCTTTAGGTTTAATAAGGATCAGTATCGGGATAAGTAATGTCTTCCCATCCTGTCCTTTTTTTTTTTTTTCCAAGGAAGCCTAAGCTATTCTTGATACTTTGCATTTCCATTTAAATTTTAGAATCAATTTATCAGTATCCATATTGAAAACAACTTGCTGGGATTTTAGCAAGGAATGGAATTTATAGATCTATTGCAACGGAAGTTATATTTCATCTATAGATGTCTTTCAATATTGTGACTTCCAAACTATGAACAGCTTCTATTCCTTCCATTTCTTTAGTTTTTAAAAAAATTTTTCCAGTAATGATTTTTAGATTTTTATGTAGAAGTCTTATATGTTTCTTATATGATATATTCTTATAATTTAAATATTTTGTGTTTGTATCTTCGTTTCTCTAGTTTCCAAAATAAATTTATTGAGATCATTTGTTTATGTTGTTTAAACTCAATTTAAAAATACTCAATTTGAGTGTACATTTTAACGAGTTTTGAACAGTTTATATGCCCATACAACCACTACCACGATGAAGATGTAGAATATATTTATCACTCCATATAGTTCCCTGTGCCCCATTTATAATTTACCCCATCCTTCCCCAGGCAAACATTTATATGCTTTTTGATATCATAATTTAAATTTGTCTTTTCTAGGATTTCACATAGATGGAATCATATAGAATACACTTTCTGGTGCCTACCTTCTTTCACTCAGATTTTGAGATTCATTCATGTCTTTTTGTTTATGAGTAGTCCATTCCTTTTTATTCTTGAGTATTATTCTGTTATATGGCTATCCCACTATTTATTTATCTCTTCACTTATTGATAGACGTCTGGGTTTTTTCCAGATTGGGGCTATTATAAATAAAGATTCTATGGACATTTGAATACAAGTGTATTGTAGACATATGATCTTGGGTAAATAGGAGTAAAATAACTGGTTGAATAGGAAGTATAGGCTTATATTTATAAGAAACTACTGAGCTGTTTTGCAAAGCAGTTGTATCATTTTATATTCCTTTCAACAGTGTATAAAAGTTCCATTTGTTCCATATTCTTGTCAACACTTGGCATTCTCAGTCTTTTTAAGACTTTATAATTTAAGACTTTGCTGGGTAATCATATCTCATTTGGATTTATTTTCCACTTTCCTAATGATTAAAGGTGATGAGGTTTATTTTTTTTTTCTGATACGTTAATGGGCCGTTGAAATCTTTTGCTATTTTTTTAAAAAGTAGGGTTGTTTTCTTGTGAAATGTCACCATTCTTTATGTATTCTGATTATATGTCCTGTGTCAGATATTCCATTCTGTGGCTGATATTTTCATTTTGTTAAAATTATTTAGAACAGGAAGTTTCTAATTTTGACCAAGTCCATCGTTTCAAAAAATCTTTTCTTTTATGGTTTGTGCCTTTGTATCTTAAGAAATCTTTACCTAGCCAAAAGTCATGAAGATATTCTCGTATATTTTCTTCTAAAAGTTTTGTAGTTTTAGCTTTTATGATTAGGTCTATGATCCGTTTTCACTTAATTTTTGTGTGTGTGTGGTGAGGTAAAGATTCAGTTTTGCTTTTATCCATATGTATGTCAATGTTTCAGCACCACTGAATTACCTTGGCACATTGGTATAAAATCAGTTGGCTGTCTCTGTGTGAACCTATTGCAGGACTCCATACTACTTCATGATCTATATGGCCGTCCTTATGCCAGTACCCCACTTTATTACTATAGCTTATAGAATATCCTGAAATCAGGTAGTATAAGTCCTCTAACTCTGTTCTTTTTACCGTTGCTTTGACTTTTCTAGATTGTTTGCATTTTCTTATATGTTTTAGAATTGGCTTGCCAATTTCTAAAAAAAAAAATCCTGTTGAAATGTTAATTAGGATTGTGTTGAATATTTATTTAAATTTAGGGAGAATTGATATCTTAATAATATTGTCTTCTAATATACAAACATTGTCTGTAACTCCATTCATTGAGGTTTTTAATTTCTCTGAGCAACTTGTTATAGCTTTCATTGTAAAGGTCTTGTAGTTAGTTTTGTCTTTTTTTTTTATTGGTTTTTCATGTCTTTGATGATATTCTAAATTAAAATTTTTACTTTAAATTTCCAATTTTGAGTTAGAAGCCAAACAAAAAAGGATAAATACTATGTTTCCACTTATATAAAATGATAGAAAATGCAAGTAAACTTTCTTAACAGCGAGCAAATTGATGATTGCCTTGTTAATTATATCTCAATAAGACTGAAAACAAAAAAGAAAGAAGATTTTATGTGTTGGTAGCATATAGAAAGACAATTGACATTTGTACACTGATTTTACGTCTTGCAATTTTGCTTAATCCACTTAAATTTAGTAGTCTTTGTTAGATTGTTTAGACTTTTCTCAACTCAATATTATCTGTAATTTCTTTATTATTTTCTATGTGAAAGATAATGTCACTTGTAGCTTTAGTGTTATTTATTCTTGTAGCTTTGAGATTTCACCAGTGGAGCCATCTCTGCCTGGAATTTTTTTTTACTGAGGAGGTTTTACAAATTAAATTCTTTCATTGGATAAGTGACTATTCAGATTTTCTGTTTTCTTTTTGCATCAGTTTTGGTCATTTGTGACTTCTAGGAATTTAGTCATTTTATCTAAGTTATTGGATTTATTGCCATAAAGTTTTTCATAATTTTATTATTATATTATTATTTTAAAACACTTGTAGGATCTCGAATGATGTTTCCTCTTTCATTCCTGATTTTGTAACTTATGCCTTTTCTCATTTTAGCATTATTAGAGTACCTATTGACGTTTCAATATTATAATTTTCCCCCCAGAAATTAGGCATTAAATTCATTAATTTTTTTTCTGTCTCTATTACATCAAATTCCCCTCTTTTTATTTCCTTTTAGTTATTTCAGGTTTACTTACTTTTCTCTTTCTAGATTTTTAGGGTGGAAACTTAGATCAGGAGTCTATAAACTACAGCCCAGGGACCAAATCTGCCTGCCATCATAAACTTTATGTATAAACTTTGTGTAAATAAACTTTTATTGCAATACAGTCACATCGTTTGTTTATATATTGCCTGTGACTGCTTTCACATTACAATGGCAGTTAAGTAGTTGCAACAGAGATAGTATGTCCTAAAATCTTAAAATATTTAGTATCTTACCCTTTACAGAAAACATTTGCCAATCCCTTGCTTAGATCTTTGATTTTAGATTTCTCCGTTTCTGTTACAAGCATTTAAAGCCATAACTTTTCCACTAAGCACTGTTTTAGCTGTATTTCAGAAATTTAATGTTGTTTTAATTTTCATACAATATTTTTTCTAAGTTTCTCTATGATTTCTTCTTTGACTTCTAAGTGTTTCAGAGGGACTTTGGATATTGACCTTTCTCAGTATAATGCCATGAGATCCATCCAAGTGTTGTGTGTATTAATGGGTCCTTTTGTATTTCTGAGTATTATTTCATGGTATGGATGTACAACAGTTTGTTTAACCATTCACCCACTAAAAGACATTCGGGTTTTTTCCATTTTTGGCTAGTACTAAAAAAGCTACAATAAACATTTGTTTTTATGTGAACATACATTTTCATTTCTCTGGGATAAGTGCCCAGAGTGAGATTACTGGGCTAATATGGTAAGTACCTATTTAGTGTTATAAAAAACTCCCACCAGCAATGTATGAATAGTCCAGTTTCTCTTCATTTTTACCAGCATTCAGCGTTGTCTTTTTTTTTTTTTTTTTTTTTTTTTTAAGGCCATTCTGGTAGGTATGTAGTGATATCTCATTGTGGTCTTAATTTGTATTTTCCTAATGGATGATTCTGAACATCTTTTTGTGTGCTTATTTTCCATTAGTGTGTTCTCTTCAGCGAAATGTCTGTTTATATCTTCTGCTCATTTTATAATTAGATTGCTTTTTCACTTTTGAGCCTTAAGAATTCAGTATTCTAAGTAGAAGTCCTTTTTCAAAAATGTTGTTTCCAAGTATTTGCTCCCAGACTGTAGCTCGTGTGTTTCGTCCTCTTAATAAAGTCTTTGGCAGAGGAAACTTTACATTTTTATTGTAGTCTAGCTTATCATGATGTCATGTCTAATAACTCTTCACCTCACCTTAAGTACTGAAGATTTTCTCCTGTGTCTTCTATAAAGTTCTGTGGTTTTAAGTAGTAGTTTTAGTTTTAAGTCGGGGTCCCATTTTGAGCTAATTTTTATGTAAGGTGTGAGGTTTATGTCCAGGTTTATATTTTTTCCTGTGAATGTCCATTTGTTGCAGCACCATTTGTTCGAAAGACCATTCTTCCTCATGAAGCATTTTTAAGATCTTTTAAGGCAGATCTAGGGTGGCCTTTATTCTTGGGCTAATTTTGCCACTTAGAAAGTATGCTGGATTTCTCCTGAACACTCAGTGTATCTAAGGAGGTCCCTCCTTTTTGGCCAGATGGAACACAGACAATTCTAGACCTGTGTGAGATGTAGAAGATGCCTGTTATGACTCCTCCATAATTGTTCTTTCCTCAGAAGTTGTTCTACTCTAACTTTGGGAGCTTTCAGGCATCACATTACCTAGATTGTTACTCAGCCAAAGATTACTGTGCTCTCCATACACCTTCCTCTTGCGTACTATGCCCTCCAAATTCTATTCACCTTTGCCTCCTTGAACTACAGTCTTAATCTTGTCAACTGAGAAAGGTTGCTGGATTCTGTATCTGCCCTAATATGGAAAATACCTCCATGTAGGAAATCTGGGTGATGTTGGGACTCACCTCATTTGTTTCTCTTTCCTCGGGATTTTGTACCCCACATTTTGTATGAAAATAGTTGTTCTCTGCATTTTGTAAAATTTTCTAGTTGTTAGCATGGGAGGTAATTGTAGACCATCTTAAACCCTTCAAGGTGAAAAGTGGAATTTGATACTTTTTAATGTTGTAAATTTTTTTTATTTTATAAATTTCCTTTTTTATTGTTTGCTGGTATATATAATTCATTGCAATATATTAGGCTAATATCATGAAACCTTTAAGTACTTATGTTTCCTAATTTATCTATAATTCTTTCTAACTAAGCATGTATGGACAGTCATTTGATCTGTGAATGTTGGCAGTTTTATCCCCCATTACACAAATACTTACACCTTTTTATTTCTTTTTCCTGACTTATAGTATCACCTAGTATCTCCAATACAGTTTTCTATAGAAGTGGTTAGAAAAGGCATTCTTTTCTTCATCTCAAATGAAAAGCTTTGAACATTTCATCATTAATTATGATGTCTCCTGTCTATTTAACAAAGATACTTTTTATCAAATATAAGAATTCTCTTGTGTTTATAATTAACCAAGTTACCATCATTATGGGTATAGAATTTTATCTCTAAAGAGAGGGGAAGTCATGGAGATGACCATGTGGTTTTCCTCCTTTTTCTGCTAACATGATCTATGATATTGACTTTTAATTTTAAAAATGCTAAACAAACCTTTAATTCCTGAAAGAAATCCAATTTCTTTGTGATGTAAAATCTGTTTTACCTTTTGAAGAGCTAATGTAAGATTGGTATTTTTTATTTGTTTTTCTTTGTTTTCTAAAATATTTGGTAGAGTTCACAAGCAAAGACATCTGATCCTGGATTTCCTTTTTGGGGAAAGTTTTTAAGTTAAAATGTTACAGGTCTCCCCAGATTTTCAATTTTTGTCCTGTGTAAGTTTTGGTAGATTCTGTTGGCATAATATAGTTCATAATATTCTCTTATTATTATTTTAACATTCATATAATCTGTAAGATAGTCCCTCCTTTTTATTCTTTTTTTTTTTAAATAAATTTATTTATTTTATTTACTTATTTTTGGCTGCATTGGGTCTTCATTGCTACATGTGGGCTTTCTCTATTTGCAGCGAGCGGGGGCTACTCTTCGTTGCGGTGCACATGCTTCTTATTGCGGTGACTTCTCTTGTTGAGGAGCGTGGGCTCTAGGCACACGGGCTTCAGTAGTTGTGGCTCGCGGGCTCCAGAGCACAGGCTTAGTAGTTGTGGCGCACGGGCTTAGTTGCTCCGCAGCATGTGGGATCTTCCCGGACCAGGGTTCAAACCCGTGTCCCTTGCATTGGCAGGCAGATTCTTAACCACTGTGCCACCAGGGAAGCCCCCTCCTTTTTATTCTTGATGCTTATTATGAGCTTGTTTCTGCTTTCCTTCCTTGCTTCCAAGTCTTGGCAGTGATTAATCAATTTTATTCATATTGCCATTAAGAAACATTCACTAGAGAGAAGTAACAAGAAACTGTTAGGTTGAAGTTTATACCTTATTATCTTTTCCTTAGTGCAGTGGATCTTAAACATTAGTATGCAACAGAGTTACATGGGAGGCCTGTTAAAACATATTGCTGAGCTAATATGTAGTTCTAGTTCAAGACTAAAGGCCTGAGAATCAGGAAAGTTGATGGTGTAAGTTCCAGTGTGGAAGCTGGCAGGCTCAAGACCCCAGAAGAGCTGATGTTTCAGTTGAGTCTGAAGGCCAGCAAAGACCAACTATCAGGTAGAAGGGGTTTTCTCTTATCTAGCCTTTTGTTCTATTCACGTCTTCAATTGAATGGATGAACACACACACACATTAGGGAGGACAGTCTGCTTTATTCAGTCTACCCATTCAAATTGTAATCTCATCCAGAAACATCCTAGCAGACACACCCAGAATATTTAATCAAACGTTGGGGCACCCTGTGGTCCAGTCAAGTTGACACATAAAATTAACCATTACATGAAGTGATCTTGGTGTGCTGGCTCTAAGAATACACTCTGAGAAACAGTGTTTTAAGTGATCATCTTCTAGATTGCAACATTAATTCCTGATTTATATAAGTCCTCTTCCCAGACAATGTATGGATCTCAGTATAGCTTCATTTACTCCAAATTTTGCAAACACACTTATACATATGTGTACGCATGTGTGTGTGCACATATAAAATTGTAAATGCAACAAGAGAATATAATTACTATTTTATTGGTCAACATATTTAGATTTATCCAAATGTTTATCATTTATTTTTGCTCATCATTCCTTTTTGAATGTCTGACTTCCATGTGCTATCATTTTCTTTCTTCTTAAAAACACCCCCTTTAGTATTTCATTTAGTGCAGGCCTGACACTCATGAATTCCCTCAGTTCTTATTTAACTAAAAATCTTTGAAATTCACCTCTATTTTTGAGGGATATTTTGAACCAAAGTAGAGTCTAGGTTGGAAGCTATTTCCTTTTAATGCTTTAAAGATATTATTCTGTATCTTTCATTTCTTTCTGTGCTTTCTTTCCCTTTTTGCCTTGTTTTTTTTTTTAGAAATGTAATTTCCTGTCTTATTGCTATCTCTCTGCTCTTCCCCAGCCTTTTCCATTACTGCTACCTGTTTTTAAGATTTTTCTTTATCTTTGGTGTTTAGCAGTTTTACTATGATATACTCAGGCTCTTTGATTTTTCTTTATATTTATCCAGCTTGGGATTTATAGAGCTTCTCAAATCTGAAATTTGATGACTTTCATCAGTGGCTGGGAAATTCTTAGCCATTACCTCTTCTAATATTGCTTCAGAATCGTTCTGTTCTTTCCCTGGGATTTGAATTACACATATATTAGATATTTTCTGTATTTCTCATCTATCTATCTATTTCTCTCTCTCCATTATTCTAGTATTTCTTTTTAACCTTAGTCCACTTTACTAATTCTCTTTTTAACTGTTTTTAATCTTCTGCATTCTTAATTTCAATTTTTGTGTAAGTACTAGAATTTCCATTTGATTTTTTTATAGGTTAATATTCTCTTCCAGTTTCCTATAGTGTCTTTAATTTTCATGTATGTGTATATATATGATAGTAGTTGCAGCCATGGATTTTTATGTATTTTTTCTCTAATGGGTTATTTATAGTTTTATTCATACAAATTACTTAGAATCTGTAAATCCCTCTACATGAGATTTCCTTAATATAGGTAAAAACCAAAATATGATTGTGTTTTTTAAACTAAACTCCTGTGTTTTAAGTCATATTGTTTTAATCCAGGCACTGGAGCTATAGAAATTCATCTAAAGCATTATTATGTCCTTTGAATGTTCAGTTTTCCTATCATTGCTCATTTTGTTAGAGTGGTTGATAAATTTCCCAAGTCACAACCATAATTTTGTTCATGGAAATCAGTAATTCTCTTTCTTAAAAGAATTTGCACTTACTATCAAGAAAAATAGCCAAAGTCAAAATAGCATCATAAGCATAGTTAGTGTGACTGAAGAGAATGAAAAAGAATAAAGTGGGGAGAGAGGAATGAGTAGCTTAAGAGAATGCATTTCAGCCTAGAGTTGACAAACTCTATATTTAGGTCCCAAGAATGTTCTAAAATATTAAGAAGTTATAAACAGATTATTAAAATTATAACCCTCACACTAGACTATGTAGGGCAAATTCCCCATCAAGTCTACCTTTGTATTATTTCTCTGCACAAAATGTCTTAGACTAAGTGAATGTTTTTTGAATAAATGAAAACTTCTAAAGGAAAAATTAGTACTTGGTGTTTTCCCTAAATTGAGTGAAATACGCTAGTTGTTTTAGAAAATAATTTGCCAAAGGACTTTGTTTTATTTCTGGTAGCTATAGGTTCTTTCCACTTTTAGAATGAAAATTACATTCAAAAGAAAGAATAATTTATTTATTTTTATAAGCTATAAGGTCAAAGAGTTCTCCCTTATTAAGATTTTTAAAAATTTTTAACATGTTAACATACATTTTTCATGTGCCTTGGGATTGGGAAGAAATAGTTTTACACTGTGTATTTATCTGAGATGAGAATTGAAATAACAATATAGGCACAATATATCTGTAAAAAAATTTTTTTAGTAATTGGTGGTTATCTGCCAGGTGATAGAGGAGGGAGGGTATAAAGCTAAAATTTATGTTTATATCATTTCCTTTGAGAATTTAAATTGTGTAAGAATGAAGATAACATACTTTACACAATGTTTACTTTAAAATACATTATGAGGAATCTATATGTCCATTTTCTTCACTATGAAAAAGTGATGATGAAACTTTTCCACTTAGAATATTTTGTTGTTGCTTGATAGAGAAGTCTGGCAGTATTATTTGATAATAATTTCCTGTATTTAAAACCTTTGATCTCTTGCTGTGTAAAATGTTACATTTTTTGCCCTTTATTAGAATATTTAAATTATGATGGCAGAATGATTTATAAGAGCATCATTTAATGTTCTGTTAACATTTTGTAAGAAAATAGCTGCAAAAAGTCTTATTATAGGGATTCACTTACTGAGAAATATCTGTTTTTGTCCATTACCCTTAAGTAAAGGTAATTAATACACATTTACCTACACACATGTAATTAGTTGTGTAGATTAATCAGTTTCTATTTGATGTTTAATTTAATCACCAAGAACAGTACTTTTGCAATTCTGAAGCCTCTAAATTATTATACAGAAACCTGTAAAATATGCAAAAAAAATCTTAAACTAGGGAAAATGTTTCTGACTTCAATTAGATAATAGTATATTATGATCCAATAGTATAACTATGATGTGAACCTCTATAAATCTAGAATTTTTCTAAAATAATTTTACTCAGTTAATCTTAAGTAAAAATAAATATTCATGCTTCACTCAGAATTCAGGTGCAAAAATAGTAGTAATTATATCTAGATTTTTCTCCTCTTCATAGGTTCTCTTTTACCATTCTTATTTACCTTTCCTTGGTAGAGAGGATTACTTTAGCTGAGAAGCTTCATCAAACATGATCCTGGAGATTAGAAAGAATGAATGAAATAATGGATCTAAAAAAGAAGTTCTGTCTATATTCTCTGAACTTCAGAGCTAACTCATTATTATGATGATGATTCTGTGACTTCAGGTAGTCCTTCCTTTCCTAGCTGTTTTATTACAACTTAATAATAGTAAGTACTTTCATTAAAACAGTTTTTCTCAAAACGTGTTTCCTGGATAAGCAGTATCAGGCCACCTGAGAATCTTTTAGAAGTGCAAACTGTGTCGGTACACCCAAAGCTGCTGAACATCTCAGGCTGGGGCCCTAGCAGTTTGGGTTTAAACAGGCCTTGCAGGTGATTCCAATCTACACCAAAGATTGAGAACCACTGCCTTAATGTAGGTGTTTGCTCCAGGAGTAACAGAGTAGGGGAGAATATTGAAAACTCTTTTTCTTCAGCAAGTCTGCAAAGCCCCACCCAGGTCCTTTTTTCTTGCTTAAAGCTGTTCCTCCAGAATATTCTCTTTAAGTGTTTGTGGAAGTTACTAAACCTGAGTTTCCTCTTTGAGTTCTTCTTTCTATAAAGCTGTTGACCCAAATAAGAGGAAGCAAACTTAAATTGAAGTGTTAATGATGAGGCTTTGTGTACACAAAGGATTCAGATCATGCTCTTTCCAAGTTAGGAAAGAAGGCATCCTAGATTATTCCCTAATCCCTCGCTATTCACTTAAAAAAAGATGGAAGAGTTCAGTTTTAAATATTAATAATATATTGCAAATTATTCTGTGATTAATTACCTTTTTGTCATTTATGTTTTCCTCCTACATAACAAAAATGTTGCTTAGCATTGTGGCAGAATTTTATTACTGTGAAGTATTGTTGAATTCCTTACTGTACATGTCTTCTGTGTAGAAGAATGTGTGCTCATCTAAGATTATTATAGTGATTTTGTTTTGGTTTAAATATATCAGAGTCACATTTTGTAAGATCAAATATAGGTGTGTTCTATTCAAAGTAGCAGTTACAAGAGCTATCACTGTTGACCTCCCACTGTGTGCCAGGCACTTTTCTATGCACTTTACATGCCTTAGCTCATTAATCTTCACCTGGTAGGTACTGTTACCATCTTCATTTTGCAGACATAGGAAGTCTAATGTCCCAAGGTCACCTAGGTAGCATACGATGGAGCCAGCATTCCAGTTCAAGCAGTCTTACTCTAAAGCACTTACTTGTAAGAGAGACAGTTGGATATTACCAAATTATTTATTTGAGCAGAATTATTTTCTTTATCTGTGTTTTTACTTTTACACATCTTGCTCAAGGTACTTTCAAGAATGTCAGATAGTGCTTATATAAAGTCATATAACTTGAAATTTAATAGCAATATAAATAATGAATGATACAATGGTAAATAAAAAGTAAGTGGGCTTATGAAAAAGAAAATGCCTACTTTGGCAAAGCAATTCAACTGTATCATACTGAATTCAGTTATCCTCTTATTTGTCCTGCTTTTCAGGAAATTTTCAGGGAACTCTTGAGAACAAGAGCTCATTCTTTGTAACTTTCACAGTGACCCGTGTAGTAGGTATTCGAAACAGTTTTCTTTGGTGGAAAGAAGGATAGACAAAGAAGCCATACAGGAGCTTCTTTTCTTGAAGCTCCTAGAGTTATGGACAGAATCTGTGGCCCTTGTGGGTGACAGGATCCTGATTCCTTTTCACAGTATAATCATTCTGATTTAGCAACAGTCTTGAGTAGCCTTATGACTGATGTGAAACTCTACAGTGTCCCTTCTACATGAAGCTGTTATTATTCAGTGGGTTAGAATTGGTCTTTTATAATTTTAAAGGTTTTAATTTAGAAGTAAAGTTTATTTGACTTTTTATATTGAACCATATTTACTAGTCTTTATGTCTTAATTTCAACAGCATCACTGCAAAACTTGAAAGAGCTTTAGAAAAAGTTGCTCCTCTTCTTCGTGAAATTTTTGTAGACTTTGCCCCATTCCTATCTCGTACACTTCTTGGCAGTCATGGACAAGAGCTATTGATAGAAGGTATGATTTCTCTCTCTATTCTAATTATTTTAGTTTCCTATAATGTATCTATTAATCATGGCATAACTTGTGCTACTAGAGGAATATTTATTGACAGAAGAATATAAAGACATTGCTTCCATAAATTCTAGTAAGATATTCATGTATGCTTTCTGCTTATTCATTAAAAAAAAAAGTAGCATGTTTGCACAGTCAGTGCTAATAACAGAATGAAGAACTTTGAAAAAATGTTGGAATGGGAGGCTCTGGCCCTTATAATCCCAATCTATTAGGGCTGCTGTATATCCTTCATTAGCGTGGCATGTTTACTAAGCAATGATCTCTAAAATCCCCTTCTAACTCTTAAAGTGGTGCTTCAAGTGACTTTTCTTATTCACACATACCATGTGTAATTTGAGAATCCTTAACTGAGAAAATGTAAAGAAATACTTAACTGGGAATTGATGAAGCTGTTATCTACTCATCAGCAGCTTAAATGGAGTGAGAAGGCAAAGAAGGTAAATAAACTGTTGGGAAGATTTAATATATGCATCTGTATTAGGAGCTTTGAAAAATATGGTTGTCTGAAGCCTTACTTCTTTAAACAGAAGTTTTGTTTTATAAATATTCATGAGCTTCAGAAAGAGGTAATCAATATCTAGATGATCCTGTATGTGAATAATGGCTTTAGGTACTATTCCTTGAATTTAGCAGGTATATATATTTATATATATGTTTATATATTTGCAAACATACACACACTCACACACACACACACACACACACACACACACATATTTGCTTTTTACTTCCTATTTACTGTGGAAGTTTTCCTTACCTGTTCTGTCATTGTCTCAACTGCTTTTACACAATCTGTTTCTATTAGGGGAAACAATAATAGTTAATAACCTGAATTTAAACCCTTGTTTCACTGCTTTCTTAGCTGTATGACCTTTGTGAGTTACTTAGCCATTTTGTAGCTTAGTTGCTTTCTATAAGATGTAGTCAATGATAACACCTCCCTCCCAGGGTTCTTGTAAGGATTAAATTATATAATGCATATAAAGCTCTTAGAATAGTGACACATGGTGAGCTATTCATTTTTTGCTTAATACAGTGTTCTTGCTCTAGGCCAAGTGCTATTAGATACTTGGAATATATTAGTAAATAACAAAGATCCCTGTCTTGGGCACCTTATATTCTATCAAAGAGAGAACATAAATAAATACTGAGCAAAATAAGTAATTAAATTACATAGCATATGAGGTGGTAAGTGTTATGTAAAAGGTTAAGTACAGCACAGGGGATTGGGATTATAGAAGTGTCAGGATTAGGTTGCAGTTTTAAAGAGGTGATTAATTTTAAATAAGCCAGTAGTAAAGTTACATCTCAGCAAAGACTTAAAGGAGGTGAGCCATACAGCTTACTAGAAGAGTGTCCTAGGTCAAGAGAATAGTGTAATGACCCTATAACATGTGTTACCTTTATAATAAGAAAAAAAATTCAATAAACATCATTAAAAAATTAAATCTCAAATGTTTCCTCATTCCCTAAAAGTCTTTTAATTTTTTCAGTATTTATGTATATCTTTTCCAGAAATTAATTGACAGATTTACCAAAGAAATTCATAGTGAACAAATACATGCAAAACTAAACATGGAATAAAGTTAGTAACATAGTAGTGTTAGTAATGGATCCTGTACTGTTATTAGAATTGGGATGCAAATTCAGCACTGTTTTCCAGCAGCCAAAGCAAAGAAGGAATTATTTGAAGTTATAAAACTTACATTATTGGTTCCTAAATGACAGTTTGTGACAATTTTGAGGTCTAAGGAATTACTGTCAGATGACTTTTTAACTGCTCTATGTTGGTCAGTCAGAACCCCATATATGTAGCCCCCTTTCCAGAATTTTCCATGGCCAGACATCTGGACTGTTTCTTATTTCTTCCCAGCACTGCAGAGAGAAGGTAGGAGAAATAGCCTGTAATTGAGAACTATTTTTCTTGGGCTTCCCTAAGTTTACCTCAAATACTCTGAATTGAGTTGAAGCAGCATTAAGAATAATCCTCTTGGATTTTTATAAAGGTGACTGTGCTAAAAAGGAAACATTAGACCAAGTTATATATTAAGAATTCACTTTGTGTACCCTTGGTAGAATATAATTTTATTTTTTCACTTTTCTGAATCCAAAGAATTCAATTAAATATCCTATTTTTAAAACTATGTTGGTGTAATGTTCATACTCTTCTTTTGTGTTAAAATGATTTTTCTTAATAAAATGATGATAGCAAATGGTAGATTTTTAAGTTTTGAGTTTTGTTTTTTAAATGCCATTACTTGGCAAAATAGAAAGTTGACAACCTTAAGATACGGTCCTCCAAATTTCTGCTAGGCCATACAATCAAAAAATCTAGAATCCTCTGCTGTATTCCAGAACATTAGGTATCCTCACCATTTAGTCATAACCTTCCTTTTCAGACTCAACTAGTCTCTGTCCTCTTGCTATAGAAGACATTCCTTTAACATTCAATAAGTTAACACATTGTCACATTGCTTTGTTTTTGTACAACCCTTCCTTCTGTGTTGGATCTTCTTCCTTTTTTCTTTCCCCAAATTATTCTCATCCTTTGAGTTCTGCTTCAGGTTCCTTATGCCAAATTAATGCCTTCTCTTCTGTGCTCCTGTGTCATTTTATTTATACAGTATTAATAAAATTATTTTTCACTTGTAAATAGGAAGTATTTTATTGGTTTTATTAACATTGCCTAACTTAGATTCTGGTATATAATACTGAGTATTTTTTTCCTTGTACTTGAATACAACATTATTTGTGTTACTGATAATGTTTGGTAGAGGTAAGTTTTGAAAATAAGAGAAGGTAGATAAAACTTTTGTGTTCTGTGGTGAGAATTCCTAATATTGATCAATCATCCACACCCAAGGATCCAAGATGCTTTGGATCCTATACTCACCCAAGGTCCATTCTTGCTCTCTGCCCCAGACTATGGAAATATATATCCTGTCATGTTCTCATTCTTGAACATGTACTCTTGATCATTCTTTCTTTTTCCCTCTCCTCCATTTCCCTTCTTTCCATAATTTGATACACTATTCCTCTCCTCTGAGAAGAAAAACTGTCAAACTATTGTGAAGAACTCAGGAGAGTAACATGATAAAAATATCTTTAGTTATTGAATATTTCTGTTCAAAGATAGTGCTTCTGATGAATAAATCTCAATGCTTTTGATTTCATCATATGTTTAGGTATGGTAGGAACAAAACTGGATTTAGGTAACTGAAGATATTTTAATGTCTTATGAAAAGAGAAGACAATTACTCCTAATTTCAAGTAATCATAAAATATGTTTGAATTGAATCTTTATTTGTTGTTTTATATTCAGTTTTTCTTAATTCACATGTATATCCATTTAACTCTTTTCTTATAGAATAATTAATTATTGGTAGTTTATACTGTCTGTGTCCTTTAAAACACATGCTAAAATAATGTCCTTTCCTTTTCTTAATTTGGCTATCACTTTTATTAGTCAACCTGTATTAAATTTATTATTGTATGATTCTATAGTAATCAGTGTTGTTCATACCTTTTAAGTTCACTCATTAACAGTAGCTATTTTTGCATAGCTTTTGGGGTGTTGTGTGTGTGTGTGTTTGTCTTCCCCTTGGCAATAATTAGTATTTTTTAAGATGATAGTTTTGGGGAGCTTAGTGAACTTTCTCTAAGAAAATTCTAGCTTTTCAATGTGCAAACTAATGTGTACAAATTAGAGTATATAATGCAAGTATCAAAATCTACCAGCTTAAGATGGCAAAACAAGCTTTGGTCCAAAATTGTTATAGTTATACTAATGGGTTGGTTACCGAACTTTTAAATCTGTTTCACTGCTCTATTATTGCATGAGTACGCCATTGTTTTAATCCTTGTCAATTTATAGAGGTTGTATGTAATCATCACCCACCAGTCCCTCTCATCTTTCTGAATAAATGATCATTATCATTAATTTAAAACAAAACAAAACAAAACAAAATTGCTTTATTTATTTGGCTTAAGCAGCAATGGAGGATGCACTTCAGAGGAACCATTGGGCTTCTCTTAAAGAGTTGAGAGGAGCCTATTTTAGAGTTCAGATTTGAGGAAGAAGGTCCCGTTGTAGATCGAGTGCTGACGTTAGATCTTGATAATTGTTATTCAGGAGGTCTTGGAAATACCATGGGCCTAGAGTTGCCATAGTAATAAAGAAGCAGACCCAAGTTAATTAGAAGAGAAGATGTTTGTGTGTGTGTGTTGGGGGTGAGGGCCTTGTGTGTGTGTCTTAGCCTTAGTGCCCTTTACCTTGTTCCACCACTGCACAGAGTGGCCCTGAATATCACTGCTGTATTCCATGAGCATTACTTATGTTTGGTTGAGAACTCACAAGAACATTAGAGATAACTTAATTATCATGGGGATACAGCAGATAGTCTCAAAGTCAGGAAATGAAATACAGATAGACTTGAGGCAGCCTGGAAATGGGAACGGAGAGTCAGTAACAAGGGCTACTCCTTTTACCTCTCAAGGCAACTTCACATCCTCCTATCTTTGCTTCTCTCTGTGTATCAGCTCAAATTTTTCACTTCTGTCCCAGACTAGCTTCACTTTCTTAGTCATCAGAACATGGGCCAGCATGGCACCCCATACTTGATTCCAAATCTGCTTGGATGTAAACTTCTTTTATCATATGACTGTAGTCACTACCTATCAATCACAAGAGAATCTGAATGGCTCAACCTTGGGTTAAGTGTCTATCCCTGTTACAAGTGCGGGAAATGTCACTAAAGTATCTACTATACTTTTAGTGACATTAATAAATATTTTTATTAAAATCATATAATAGTCAAGAGTATTTATAGTTTCCAAGACCAGCATTTTTAAGTATGTAAATATAGCATAAAATTTCCACTTCCACCAAAAGAGAACATGACTGAAATGTTATTATAAAAGGAATGAGCCTAGTCAAGAGCTTATATTGGGCTTCACTGGTGGCACAGTGGTTAAGAATCTGCCTGCCAATGCAGGGGACATGGGTTCGAGCCCTGCTCCAAGAAGATCCCACATGCTGCAGAGCAGCTAAGCCCATGTGCCACAACTACTGAGTCCATGTGCCACAACTGCTGAAGCCCGTGCTCCATGAGAAGCCAAGCCACCGCAATGAGAAGCCTGCACACCGCGACGAAGAGTAGCCCCCGCTCGCCACAACTAGAGAATGCCCGTGCGCGGCAACGAAGACCCAATGCAGCCAAAAATAAATAAATAAATAAATAAATAAGTAAGTAAATAAATAAATAAATAAATTTATATTTAAAAAAAAGAGCTTATATCACCCTTGGATTATTCATAGTAACAATATGGCCACATAATTAGAAAAACTTAAGTATGTTTATTTTAATTCAAAACTTATGGATTAAAATGTAATTTCAGAAGTTATCATTTTAAAATTGCAATAATACAAAAAGAGTACATGACAAATTCAGGGTAGATGGCAATGGGGACATAGTTTTTAATTATCCCTGAATTCCTCCATGAAAAACAGAACAGCAGATGGTGAAACAATAACTACAACAACAAATATACATTTACAACAAAACTAGATGACGGTGTATTCCATTGAACCCCAAAATATGACTGGGTGAGGACAACCCAGCTATAGCTATGAGATATACATGGTATCAGCAGATGCATGGTACAAGGTTGTGGGAAGCAGGAGAACATCTGAGGAACATGGTCTACAACTACAGACTGGAAAATCCAGAGGGTCAATTTGAAAACATCAGCTAAAACAGGGAGGGCTTTTACACACTACAGCAGATGAGTGCAAGGGTTCCCTGGTATGGCTAGAAGGGTCTAGAGCATCTAAGCTCCATGAGAAATTAATCAACTAGAGTTCTCTTTGAGGACAAAGTCCCACACTGAGGAGAAACTACTATGAATAGAATCCAAATTGAGCAGCAGAGAGCAAGAGAGACAAAGAGAGAGTCCACATAAAACTGGGATAGACAAACAGAGCTAATAGATCTCAGAAAATAAGCTGTCATATATATATATATTTTTTTTATTAATTAATTAATTTATTTTTTTTGGCTGTGTTGGGTCTTCGTTTCTGTGCAAGGGCTTTCTCCAGTTGTGGCAAGCGGGGGCCACTCTTCATCGCGGTACGCGGGCCTCTCACTATCGCGGCCTCTCTTGTTGCGGAGCACAGGCTCCAGACGCGCAGGCTCAGTAGTTGTGGCTCACGGGCCTAGTTGCTCCGCGGCATGTGGGATCTTCCCAGACCAGGGCTCGAACCCGTGTCTCCTGCATTAGCAGGCAGATTCTCCACCACTGCGCCACCAGGGAAGCCCAAGCTGTCATATTTTTAAAACTACATAAAAACAAACAGAAGAGGGATCTCTAGAACCTGAAGAGGAAAAAAACCTATCTACAAATGATCAGGTAAACTAATTTCACATAAAATAATAACCAACAAAAAGGATCAAAATCCCATATTTTACAATAAGAAAAATGAGAGTAAGTAGAAAAACATCCCCTCAAACTGTGAAAGCATGCCAGAAAAAAAGATGAAAAATTTTTAAATGAGCTAAAGGACATTAGGAAATAATACAGGATATGAAATAATTTATATCAGAATGTAGAGAACCTCACAAATGTATCGATAGGACTTACGAAAGAATTGGAAATAAAGGGAAAAATAATTTTAGAAATGAAGACTAGATTAGAAGAAATAAAGAAGTAAATAAACTCAACAGATAAGGCTATAAGAGTAATATAAGGTAAAAAAAGGAGAATTAAAATTATCAGAAAAATAATGACTTAAAGAGACGAGAAAGGATGAGAGTGAAAGGGGCAAGTTTAGAATATTCAACATTCATATGAGTTTCCAAAATAGAAAACCAAAGCAAAGAACAGAAAAATAATAGGATCAGTAGTTCAAAGAAACTCTTAGAATTAAATAGCTAGAATTTTAAAAAATATATTATTTAAAAGGCACACTGAATATCCGAAAAATTACCAAGCTGACCAACATTGAGACACATTCTAGTAAAATTAATGGACCTCAGAGAAAAAGAAAAAACATTTTAGGCATCTAGATAAAAATACAAATTAACTTATAAGTGAAAGACAATCAGATTATCATACTTAGATTATAACATCTTCAAAATGGAGTTTTTCATACAAATCAACAAAGGGGAAAAGGGCTGTCTGATTGATTAGCTGTATCACTTGACTCAACATTGACAGTCTGTGCTTTACAAACTGTGACAGCCAGATTACCTTCATATAAAAATTATAATCTAACATGAAGATCAGAATATCTTTGAGTATCTGTTACACAGTATATACTGTACATGTTTAAGGATTTTACTTTAAATGCATATGTTCCTGTTTTGCTTCTCTATGCTTTCAAAAATGGGAAGATCAAATTAAAACCCATGCAATAACAAAGAGTCTTTGGGTTATATTATAAGATTAACGTTTCTTTAGTAATCTAGGTTGAATATAGGGAGTGGACTTGCCCTCCAAGTGTAACTAAACTGGAAAATTCATTTGTTGGATTTACGGCTTATTATACACCGATTAAGGCAATAAAAGTGAACTAGAAGTATATAGAATGGTAGCTTTACAAACTGAAGTAGGAAAACAAAAGACTGAATAAATAAAAAGGGAACAAAGCCACAGGAGACTATGAGATAAATCAAGCAGTTTAACATACATGGAATTGGAGTTCAAGATGAAGGAGGTTGAGACGATATGTGTGTATGTGTATATATTTTTGAAGAAATGATAGCCAAATAATTTGAAAACTATTAATCCTAAGATCCAAGAAATTCAACTAACCTCAAGTGGGATGGACACAAAGAAAATAATTCCATGGAACATCATAATTAAACTGTTCAAAACCAGGTTTCAAGAGAAAATTTCAAAAAGTAGTCATCAACATTAAGCAAACCAACAACTCATTTAAAAATGTCTTGAACAGATACTTCACAAAAGATCACATTAGGATGCCAAATAAGTTCATAAAAAGATAGTCGACATTATCAGAAGGTAAATGCAAATTAAAACCAGGATGACACAACACTACAAACATATGAGAATGACTAAAGTAAAAAATACTGATAATATTGCGTGGGCCAAAAGGTTCATTCGTTTTCTTCCGTAAGATGGCTCTAGTAGCACTTAGTTGTCTTTAACTTAATTCGAAACAATTTTGTTAGATTGTATGTGGCAGCTGTCATATCAGCGTGCATTTAAAAAGAGACCTATCAAAATTGGTGAATTTTGGG
This sequence comes from Balaenoptera borealis, assembly GCF_965194805.1. Taxonomy (NCBI): domain Eukaryota; kingdom Metazoa; phylum Chordata; class Mammalia; order Artiodactyla; family Balaenopteridae; genus Balaenoptera; species Balaenoptera borealis. Next base: position 12,392,125 of record NC_138877.1, read on the forward strand.
GTAGCCATTTTAATATTGAAGATGGAAGAAAAAAAGCAGTATATTTGGCATATTATGCTTTATTATTTCAAAAAAGGTAAAAACACAACTGAAATGCACAGAAAGATTTGTGCAGTGTATAGAGAAGGTGCTGTGACTGTTAGAAGATGTCAGAAGTGGTTTGCGAAGTTCCCTGCTAGAGATTTCTCGCTGGACGATGCTCCATGGTCGGGTAGACCAGTTGAAGTTGATAGCTATCAAATCGAAACAGTAATTGAGAACAATCAACGTTATACCACGCGGGAGATAGCCGACATACTCAAAATATCCAAATCAAGCGTTGAAAATCATTTGCACCAGCTTGGTTATGTGAATTGCTTTGATGTTTGGGTTCCACGTAAGTTAAGCGAAAAAAACCTTCTTGACCACATTTTCGCATGCGATTCTCTACTGAAACGTAATGAAAACATTCCGTTTTTAAAACAAATTGTGAAGGGCGATGAAAAGTGGATACTGTACAACAATGTGGAATGGAAGAGATCGTGGGGCAAGCAAAACGAACCACCACCAACCACACCAAATGCTGGTGGTCCTCATCCAAAGAAGGTGATGTTGTGTATATGGTGGGATTGGAAGGGAGTCCTCTATTACGAGCTCCTTCCGAAAAACCAAACAATTAATTCCAAGTCCTGCTCCCAATTCGACTAACTGAAAGCGGCACTCAACGAAAAGCGTCCAGAAATGGTCAAAAGAAAACGTATAATCTTCCATCAGGATAATGCAAGACCATGTGTTTCTCTGATGACCAGGCAAAAACTGTTATAGCTTGGCTGGGAAGTTCTGATTCATCCACTGCATTCACCAGACATTGCACCTTCAGATTTCTATTTATCTCGGTCTTTACAAAATTCTCTTAATGGAAAAAATTTCAGTTCCCTGGAAGACTGTAAAAGGCACATGGAACAGTTCTTTGCTTAAAAAGATAAAAAGTTTTGGGAAGATGGAATTATGAAGTTGCCTGAAAAATGGCAGAAGGTAGTGGAACAAAAGGGTGAATATGTTATTCAATAAAGTTCTTGGTGAAAATGAAAAATATGTCTTTTTACTTAAAAAACTGAAGGCAGTTTTTGGCCCACCCAATACCAAGTGCTGGGGAGAATTTGGAGCAACTGGCACTCTCATCCATGGCTTTGAGAATGCAAAATGACAGTCACTGAGGAAAATGGTTTGGAAGTTTCTTCTTAAGTTAAACAGTCACTTATCATATGACCCAGTAATTCCATTCCTTGAAATTTTCCCTAGAGAAAATGAAAACTTACCTTCACATAGAAACCTATACATGAATGTTCATAGCAGCTTTATTTGTGATAGCCAGAAGCTGGAGAAATTCAAATGTTTTTCAGTGAGTAAAAGAATAAAGGGACTATGGTGCATTCAAACAGAAGAAAAAAGGAACAAACTACTGATAAACCTTACTGCTTGGATGAATCTCATCAAAATTATTGTGTGGAAGAAAAACTCATCCCAAGGGTTGTGTACGTTATGCTTCCTTTTTATTTTTATGTTTTGAACATTCTCAAAACAGATCAGTGGTAGTCAGGGTTTATATGTGGGAAAGGGTATCACTGTAAAGGAATATTTCAAAGGATTTCTTGGGATGATGGTGATACATGGATCAATACATGTATTAAATCTCATAGAAATTTACACGCAAAGTAAAAAAGTCAATTTTAACCTATAATAATTTAAAATTAAAATTTTGAAATCACTGTCAGGAAAAAAACATGAGTTACAAAAATAAAATTATCATCAACATTTACTCAGAAATTATTGCAAACCAGAAAATAATGGAACATCTTTCAAGTGTTGATAGAAAAGACTTCCAACCTGAAATTCTTTGTCCAGTGAAAATATTCCTCAAAAATGAAGGAGAAATAAAGACTTTTTCACACAACAAAAGATGGTAAAATTCATTGCCAACACAGCAATGAGTAAATTTTTCAAGCAGAAGGTTAATGATACCAGTTGGAAACTTAGATACACACAAAGGGATGTAAGAAATAGTTAATATAGGGGTGTATATGAAATATTTTTTTCATTTTTAATTGATGCAGGAAAAGCATTTATTAAAATTCAATACCCATTCATGATAAAATCTCTGAGAAAAATAGGTCCCAAAGGGAACAAACCTAACCTAAAATTGGTATCTATGAAAAACTGAAACTAATGTTATACTTAGTGAAAAAACAAATGAAATTGGGAATAAGGGAAGGTTTTGCCTCTCACCACTTTAACTCAACATTTTACTGTATGATCTAAGTAGTACAGTAAGGCAAGGAGTAAAAATAATAGACATACAGATTGGAGAGGTGGAAGTAAAACTATTTTTAAGTGCAGTTGAAATTATCACATATGTAGAAAATCCTAAGGATCTCATGCATTGCTGGTTCAGAATATAAAAGGGTACAACTTTGAAAAACAGTTTGGCAATGTTTTATCAACAGTCACGTAAAATTTGACCCAGGAATTCCACTACAGTTATTATTCAAGTAAAACACACATAGGTCCACATAAAGATATAAATTTTCATACAAAAATTCATAATAAATAGAAATAGAAAAACTGTATTCATTAAAGAATGGATAAACAAATGCTTGTATGTCCATATGATAGATTACTGCTCAGAAATTTTTTTAAAAAAGTAAAACTACTTGATACTCATAGCAAAATGCATGAATTTCAGAAACATCGTGGAAGAGAAGCCTGGCTTAAACTAGTTCGTATCGTATGATTTCATTTTTACACAACACTGGCGCAGAAGAAATCTTTCGTGTAGAATGCAGTGGTTGTCTGGGGTTAGGGATGCAGAGGCGACTGAGTAGGAATAGGCACAAAGGAACTTTTGCGGGGAGCACATCGTACTGGTGGCTAAATAGATGTATAAATTTGTCTTTACTCAAAGAAGTGTTACATTCAAAATTGTCAAATTGCATTTTATGTAAACTGTCTTTCTATAAAGTTGAATTAAAATAGAAAAATAACTTAGGTGTTAAAAATGAGGGCTGAAAATTTATTCTAACTACATGAAAGTGGAAAATATTACGCAGAAGTCAAGAGGAGGAAGACTAAAACCAGACCACTTGATTTCATGAAAAGTATCCTTTGGTTACCTTGGAGACATTTCAGAAGAATAGTGGAAACAGATACTGGATTGCCAAAGGCGAAAATTTTGGGGAAAAAATGACTAGACATAGACCACTTGTTGGAAAAATTTGACAGTGAAACAAGAGAGTAAAATTGATAGACGTTCAAGTGAGTATTGACAATTTTATTCATGGAGGAGAAATCTATGCCTGTTAAGAGACAGAGGGGGAAAAAAAAAACATTGGAAATGTAAAAATAAAGATGCTTGATAGGAATAAGAGAAACAGTGCAGAAAGGACATCATGAATCAAGAAGGGCTCAGACCAAATATAGAAATTCACTTTGGAAGGGAACAGGGACACTTCTGAACTTAGAAGAATAATTTATAGAATAGGAATAGATGTGAGTTGAGGGAAATGTAAATGGAATTTTCTGCATCTGTTAAATTTACAATTTATCTTCAAGGGTGTTCTCATTCAGTTTTAGTTGATTCTGTGTTCAAAAGCATAGCTCTTTTTGTATTGCCCTAATTGCTGAGCATCTTTTCCAGATTACTTTTTGCTTACAAATTAGTAGAATTTAAGTTGTCCAAAAAATAGCACAAATGTTTACTAAATGTAGATGTTAACAAAGATTTTTCCATCATAGGTAACTTCTAACACGAAAACAATACCCTCTAAAAAGAGAAATCATACTCTTTCATCATAAATAAAACATTTCAAACTGCCCAGTTTAGTATTTCAATATGGAAATCTCCTTTTAGCCAATAAAGATGATTAAAGCAAAGAAGACATGATTCATCAAAGAGAATGGTTTTACTAAAGTCCTCAAACCAATATTAGTTTTTCATTCACTAAAATTATTATGACTCTTATCATATACTCTTGACTAGCTGAGCTGGAACTATATTCCAACAACCTAATATAAAATCAAGGAATGATGAAAAGTCAGAGAAACCTTATTTACCAGAAGAATTTACTGAATATAGTATATCAAGTATATTGGTATATATAATATACTATATTAAGTGTTCTGTAGTATACTATAGAAATATAGTCAGAGGTAACACATCATCTCCTAGGCTCCCAGGAGAGAAATTAGAAGTAAAGCATACAGGAATGAATCTTCTTCACAAAGATAGGAGATATGAATAACAGCATGTAAATCAAGAATAGACCATGAAATGGAATATTATTGGCCAAAATATGTAGCCTGAATTTAAACATGGGGAAACTTTTTTAAATTTTGGGGGAGAAAAGCAATCTGGATATCAAAATTAGGAAGTTTTTGAAGTACAAGAAAGCTGTGAACTGTTGTAGATGAAAGGATACTAATAAGCTATGACAGCTAAATGTAGTGCATGATCTTTGTATCTTGGATTAAAAAGGAAGCTTTAAAAAAAGTAGACCATGTGTGGCCATCTAAAAGTGGTATATCTGAACTACTTACTACAGGAATAACTGAATATGAAGAATTTGTCATCAGTAGCAGATAAACTTATCCCAAAGAAATGGATTATCTACCTTGATATGGTGTTTGGGAAATATTTTTGTTTCACAAAATAATAGATTGTAGTTACCTGTATCATATATTTCATAACATAATTTTAGAAGGGAATAGTTTTCTCTTTTGTTCTAATAAAGTTAAAGTATTCATATAAATTTTCATGCAAACCAGAACATTTTCAGAAGAGAAAATGCCCATATTTAGAATTACACTCAGGTTGGTATCAGCTTGGATTATCTGGGCAAATTAGTACATATGGATGCTCTAGATCAATTAATAACATGAAGAAAAGGTCTGTATATTCTATGAAATATATAATATTGAATAACAAGTCTGTTTTTGGAGGCTACACATGTAGTTTATATTGAGGCAGAAAATAACTTATTTTTATATTGTGAAAATTGCCTGCATACTGATTTAGATATAATGTCTATACGTATGCTAAACTACATGGGACCTTCCAGAAACTAAGCTTGAAATCACTATAGGCGTTTATTATTTCACTCTCCCAGATGTTTATGCACATTCAAGAAATAAACAATTGGGAAAGAAAAACTAAATTGGAAAATTTTAAAGAGAAAATACACTGCTGAGTACTTACAGTGGTTATATTTTCCAGCCATTTTATATTCTTATGGACATTATATAGTTATAATATATAATTAGTTTACAGTGTTTATACTGAGTTCATTTAGTAGCTGATGGCCCTCTGTGTCCTTAAGTTGCTCTAAGGCAAATCCACCTTTTTTTTAAACTGAATTCTGATTGTTTTAGATTATGAAATATGTTATAAATATTCTTTTAATTTTATAATATTAAATTACATACTTTAAAAACTTGAGAATATTATTTATTTATTTTTCCTTCTGTTTTAATAGATTCATGGAAAGCATGCACTCCACAAGGGCTCTAGGACCTGCCAGAGTACCTAGCATTAACTATGTACCCAAAACACACTTGTGGATGGTAGAACAAATGAAATTGTTTTCTATAGTCAAGTAGATTCCAGTAATTGGTCTGAATGATAAAAGAGAGGGGCTTAATTTATTTAATTTGAAACAAGCAAAAAGCAAAAATCCCTTGGTTACCTTATTCCAACGTTGTCTGAGGACTTCACGAGTGATGGTTATAGTAACTAATTTTTAATATTGACCATGAAATAATATATTTCAGTACAATACTCCCAAGTTTTGTTTATATCCCAGAAAGCTGATATTTATCCTGATATTGCTTTGTTCCCAACTATATTCCTAAAACAAGATTTTGTAAAATAACAGTACAGCATACACAGAAACACAATTTGGGTACATGTTAGTCAGGTTTAAACCTGGCAGGGAAACCAGGTATGTAAGGGAAGTGAAGATACAAGGGCCAGAAGAATGCATATCTGTTCATGACCACTGTTGAAGATTGTGGAAAGGCAGAAACACTGACTTTGCCAAATACATATATTCTAGAGAAAAAGAAACTAGATCCTAGTCATCTATGGAAGAATTTTGAAAAGGGAGAGAGAAAATCAAAATATGATTAAGATACTGTCTGTCAGTTGTATACAGCAAGGTTTAAATAGGAGAGTCTGGAGGCAGAAAGAGCAAATAAGATTTTATTGAATAAATCTAGTGTTTAAGTAAAGGTCTAATGCGAACAAAAAAAGAGATTTTAAAAAGACAGTTGGAAGACAATTTCAACTCAGATAAAGTATATAAAAGTGAGGAGAAGCCACTGGCTTTTTTTTTCTCCCCTTAGCGCCTGTTTTATCATTGCGAATTTGACGTGTACATAGCAAAGCGGTGCAACATAATCGTCCATTTTATGTTCAAAACTAATCCCTGCGAAACAACTGCCATCCTTTATTGGGACCACTATAAAAAGGAAATACTTAAAGGCTACAAGTGAAAGCCCTATGAACTCACAGGACAGATGCTGTAAATGATTTTAATCTGTATACTACCACCAAGTACTGCCTGTTGGATTACTACTTCTCATTCTTGTTTTCAAGTACAGAATGAAATAGAAATATGATGCTTATATAACTTACCAAGAACCCATACTTTTCCATATCATTTTTCTCACCATCATGCAACTACTCCGCTCGTCCCAGTTTAGCCCAGTAAGACATAAAGGAAGGACTTAGAATCATGGATATTCAGGCCAGAAAGAAATGTAGGTGTCCTTTAGTGTAGGAATCAGCAAACTTTTTCCACATGGAGCCCAAAAGCAAATACTTTAGGCTTTGCAGTCATACAGTTTCTGTCATAACTTCTCAACTTTGCCATTTTAGTGAGGAAGTAGCTGCAGACAATATGTAAAGGAATGAGCTTGGCTATGAAATTTGAACATTGAATATTCAACATTTGAATATTTTATGTTTCAAGTGTCGTGAAATATTCTTCTTTCTTTTTTTTTTCCCAACCATTACAAAATGTCAAAACTCTCCTTAGCTTGTGGGCCATGTAAATGCAGGAGGCAGGCCAGCTTTAGAGATATTCAGACTGCAGCTTGTGATCCACTGATGATATGGCATAATCAATAAAGCATGCCCTGACAATATTTTTAATGGCATGACATGACATAGCATAGCAGAGATCAGAGTATCTGCACACAGTGAGAGGAAGTGCTATTCCGTGAAACATTTGTTTCAATTATATATAGTAGATCTGGATGTAAAATGTATCGCTTTAGATTGTAGTTTAAAAAAAAAAAAGTTTCAAAATCATTAATCTGTTGTTTACCAGCGAAGATTTTTAGTGTCAAGAAAGGCAAATGTCTTAGCTTAAGTTTACACAGCTATTTAGTTTGTATTCTAAAACCATGTCTTCAGATTTTCAGTTTAGATCTTCTTTGAGTTAATTAAAAACTTGATGGAGATTAAAGAATTCTGTAATGCTAATAAAATTGCCTAGTTCTGAGAGCTCAGGATAAGCCCTAATATTTTAGAACGAAGTATGAGAACCAACTGATTTGTTACTAAAATTCAGATATTTAAAAATACCTGCATTGTATTTTAAATACCACCACAACTAAAGAGAATATACACAGGCAGACTTTTTCCTGGTCCATGATCTCTGCTGTCCAGATATGTTGTTCCTTGTCTCTAGTTTCAAGGATTGAGGTCAGGCCCAGGGCATGTCACCCTTGACCATCAGTCTCCAGTCTGTCCTTCTCAGGTATCAAAACACAGTTTTCCACATTACAGATGCCCTTTAATTAGGTAGAGTTGCTACAATTTAGGTGGACCCCAGATCACAAGAGAAATAAGCCCTTTCTGCAGTAACTCTTTCCCCAGAAATCTTCTCAGTTGCCAAGTGGGCATCTTTGGTTTCATGTAACTATTTCCTAGAACCCACCTTGTACTATCCTGATATTTTTCCTACAAATAGACTCTATTTCATTATGTCCCTCAGAAATTGTAGTACTAATATAAACTTATTATTTCTTGTCCCATTATTGCAAAGGACAGTGGGATAATGATTCCATCTTTAATTTTTCTACTGTATAATAATGCAAACCAAGATTGTGTAATTTTTTATACATGGTGAGATTCTGATCAAGTAATAATATTTTTCTATTTTAGCTATTCTTAAGCCCATTCATAAAATGGTTACCTTTGTGGACCTTCACCAGAGGTCTAAGCTTTTCCCCCTATGTCTCCTTTAACGTTTATTTTCCTGGGTAACTTCTTTGCTTCCACTACTTTCTTTTCTATATACATCGCGCCTCCATGTAGAATCAGTGCTTTCAATCTATTTTTGCTTCATATCCAGTAACAGAATTTACTGGATTGCATATAAAATAAATATAAACTCTACTGTACATAATAGAATCCATGAAAGATACAATTTGGACTTGTGATACCAGTTTTAACTGCTAAAGGATTATTTTCTCCTCCTTCTCCCTCTGGAAATATGACCTGTGACTCATGATATACATGTTACTATCTCAAAAATGTTGTTCTCTCTACTCAGTAGGGTTGTTCTAGTTATACTAAACCCAACCAAAGATAATCTTTCTTATTAAGGATATTATTTTAACTTTGAAACTAGTTACTTAAAAAGATTATACAGATTATTTCAATAGCTGTACTTTGCAACATTTAAACTTGAAAATATTCTCACGTTAGTTTTGCTTTCTATTAATGTATTTGTTTTGATATATGGAGAAATCTTGCAGTTTTATATTCTGTCAATAGAGGTATTTTTTTATATCAAATTAAACAGATTCTGTTTTACAAGTTGAAATATCATTTGTGATTGCTGATCTTGGAGTGATCGCTAAGTCAATTTTTCCCAAGAAATTAATAACTGTTCATTATTTTAGGTTACATGTTTCCTTTTGTTATTAATTTCACCATTTTCCTATAATCACAATAAGAATTACTTTAATAACATCATTTATCTTGTTTACCAAGTCAATATCCTGTAATGGTTCTGAGATAACACTTCTTTTCTTCACATTAAAATGATCAGTTTATCTGTTGTGTCCTCCCTTAGAATGCAGGATTCTCTAGCACATGGAACATATCTGTTTCATATCTGTGCCCTGCGTACAGTAAGTATGCAATGCTGTTTTTAGAACTGAATCATTAAATGTCTTTAATTCTTGGGAATGACTAGCTCCTTACTTTTTGTCAGACATTTTTTATTACCATTTATTTGATTCCACTTTGTAGATGTCCCAGTTCATACTGTTTCAAAAAATAACTGTTTGCTGGAAAAACTTGACAGCTACATGTAAAAGAATGAAATTAGAACACTCCCTAACACCATACACAAAAATAAACTCAAAATGGATTAAAGACCTAAATGTAAGGCCAGACACTATCAAACTCTTAGAGGAAAACATAGGTAGAACACTCTATGACATAAATCACAGCAAGATCCTTTTTGACCCACCTCCTAGAGAAATGGAAATAAAAACAAAAATAAACAAATGGGATGTAATGAAACTTCAAAGCTTTTGCACAGCAAAGGAAACCATAAACAAGACCAAAAGACAACCCTCAGAATGGGAGAAAATATTTGCCAACGAAGCAACTGACAAAGGATTAATCTCCAAAATTTACAAGCAGCTCATGCAGCTCAATATCAAAAAAGCAAACAACCCAATCCAAAAATGGGCAGAAGACCTACACAGACATTTCTCCAAAGAAGATATACAGATTGCCAACAAACACAGGAAAGGATGCTCAACATCACTAATCATTAGAGAAATGCAAATCAAAACTACAATGAGGTATCACCTCACACCAGTCAGAATGGCCATCATCAAAAAATCTACAAACAATAAGTGCTGGAGAGGGTGTGGAGAAAAGGGAACACTCTTGCCCTGTTGGTGGGAATGTAAATTGATACAGCCACTATGGAGAACAGTATGGAGGTTCCTTAAAAAACTAAAAATACAACTACCATATGACCTAGCAATCCCACTGCTGGGCACATACCCTGAGAAAACCATAATTCAAAAAGAGTCATGTACCACAATGTCCATTGCAGCTCTATTTACAATAGCCAGGACATGGAAGCAACCTAAGTGTCCATCGACAGATGAATGGATAAAGAAGCTGTGGCACATAGATACAGTGGAATACTACTCAGCCATAAAAAGAAACGAAATTGAGTTATTTGTAGTGAGATGGATGGACCTAGAGTCTGTCATACAGAGTGAAGTAAGTCAGAAAGAGAAAAACAAATAATGTATGCTAACACATATATATGGAATCTAGAAAAAAAAAAAAATGTTTCTGAAGAACCTAGGGGCAGGACAGGAATAAAGACGCAGATGTAGAGAATGGACTTGAGGACACAGGGAGTGGAAATGGTAAGCTGGGACGAAGTGAGAGAGTGACATGGACATATATACACTACCAAATGTAAAATAGATAGCTAGTGGGAAGCTGCTGCATAGCACAGGGAGATCAGCTTGGTGCTCTGTGACCACCTAGAGGGGTGGGATAGGGAGGGTGGGAGGAAGACGCAAGAGGGAGGAGATATGGGGATATATGTATACCTATAGCTGATTCACTTTGTTATAAAGCAGAAACTAACACACCATTGTAAAGCAATTATACTCCAATAAAGATGTTAAAACAAAAAATAAGTGTTATTTGTAGTAGATCTATGATTGCAAGAAGAATTAGAAGAAATAAGCACCATTTACTTTAGCCGGACAGAGCCAGGGGGGCGCCAGGCCGTGGGCGACAGCGTTTGATTTGCCACACGATCCCTTGCTAGTCCCAGGACTTGATTTTTTTTTTTAAATTTTTATTTATTTATTTATTTATTTATATTTATTTTTGGCTGTGTTGGGTCTTCGTTTCTGTGCAAGGGCTTTCTCTAGTTGCGGCGAGAGGGGGCCACTCTTCATCGCGGTGCGCGGGCCTCTCACTATCGTGGCCTCTCTTGTTGCGGAGCACAGGCTCCAGACGCGCAGGCTCAGTAGTTGTGGCTCACGGGCCTAGTTGCTCCGCGGCATGTGGGATCCTCCCAGACCAGGGCTCGAACCCGTGTCCCCTGCATTGGCAGGCAGACTCCCAACCACTGCGCCACCAGGGAAGCCCAGCACCATTTACTTTAATAAGTGGGTCTAATATTTTATGCTGAAGTGTTTTTTTTTAATTGCAAAGCAATTCACATACTGACTTCTCTATGGTATCCTTATCAGATTGTATTCTGGTACGTATATAACCATATAATTTGACTCTGAATTGTGGATAGGTATGAGTTGGATATAGAGTTTTCTGGTATAGGCAAAATAATCTTGTTAATTTAGTGATCTATACTTTTTTACTTATATAATCCTTGGCAAATAATCGCAATAAACTACTGCTTAGATGGAGTATATACTTACAATAATTTCTGTGACTTTTGGCCGTATCTTAAATGTTGTTAAAATGAAGGAATTTCTGAGTTCTTTCAAGTTCCAAAAACTTTTTATTTCATTCTTAAGAATGAATAAAACTGGAATGCTTATTCATCCCTATTTAATATTTTGTTTTAAATGGAGGATTCAGTAAAGAAAATTCAGCTTGGGTCAAATTGGAGAATTTATTGCTTTGAGCACAGATAAGGAGTTCTCTGAAAGTCCAGCTTTTTTTACTCTGAGTGCTTCAACAATTTAAGCCTTAATAAAGCTTAAAGTTTATTTAAGTTTATAGGTTTAAATAACAATAAGCTGTTAGCAGCTTTTTTGGATAAAGTTAATGTACTCTTGAAAATAAGTGAGGTTCAGTTGACTGACCTCTACTTGAGCTTACCTTAACCTGTAACTTTTTTTCCCTTAATCACAATATTTATCAAATAATTTCCTTTTACTAATGATTTTCTTAGTTTTATCTTTGACTTTATGAATGTATTAAGAAAAGTGATGCATAGTATTTCCATTGTGCGTTATATAAGTATTTAAAAGAAAAAGAGCCAGTGTTTTTCTGAATACAAAAATAAAGAACTTAAAGGTGTGTATTACTAAAAAGCAATTTTAAATTTAAATTTAGTTACATTTGAGAACCTAAAATTATTAAATGTATTTATTTGAGAACGTAAATAAATGAAAGTTAGAATTTCGGTAGTTTGGAACTATAATTATACAAATTATTCATTTATACATACTGTGTCTAAAAGGAGGATCCCATATCTTATAGAATATAAATTATTGTTTTATTTTTAATAAGTAGGCATTAGTATAGCCATTTTATTCAACTCTATGTGATTTAATTGTATAACTGTTTATCTTTTTTTGATTATTAATATTTCTTGAAATGAAATACATGTTTAAGACATATATAGTATTCTTAATAATAATTCAGGATCAGAGTCTTTCTTGGGTAATGTCAAAATTTGAACCAGACATAGTTTAGTAGTTTTAGAATTTAATAGAGACTTTTAGAATTTGAAGCAGCACAGGGAGAATAAAAGAAAGTTGTTGCAGAGGAGTGATATAGGAATAGCAATTCGTTCTATAATTAAATTTAACCCAAAGAGAATTGAGGGATCCAGATGATTTATGATAGTGAAAATATCTCTTATTTCCCTTATTTCATCCTTATTCATTGCTGTTGTGATTAAATCAGGAAGTTAAGGAAAGGGCAAGACACTCAGGTTAATCACTTCTGTAGTGGAAACTTGAGTCTTAATACTATGGATGAAAGTTTTTAATAAAAACCTCAACAATAGTTGTTTTAAGTTATTTGGAGGCATAGTGCCTTATTATAATTTCTTCAGTATAATACTCTCCCTGGACACCTTCATATGTTTGTTTATGTGCCTTATTTTTATGACCGAGCTTTCACTCCTTGAGATCAAAGACAGTGTCATCTCTGTGACACAGCGGTGGCTTACTTATAGTTCCTAAAATAAATTATTTAAATGAAAATATCTCAAGAGACAGCCAACCCCAAACTTAATCAGTCCCAAGTGACTGTGAAATTATAATCTGTTGTTTAGTATGTGTAAATGTAAAATGGTATTTCCATGGAATGTGCAAAGAGAAGTGAAAGTCACATGGAGACAAAAAAAAAAAAAGTGACATTGAATACCAAGAATTTGCTGGAACATTTTCCTTGATATGACATTTTTGATGGGCTAACGCAAACATGGTTTCTAAAGCATAATTTAAAAAAGAGTAAATTTACAACAGTGTTTCACATTTTATAGGTGTTGATAATAATGTCAGGAGAATATTCTCTTCAGCTCAGCTCATTCACAGTCAGAGCATGAGCAAATATCTATGCAGGAACTATCACTGTAAGTTCAGTTTTTTATTGTAATCTATCATTCTGTGGAGGAATTATCTATAAAAGAGTGTTAGGAACTTAAGTTCTACCACTATGCAAAAATTCTTAGCAGAAACAAAACTATAAAAAAGAAAAAATCTCCACAGCCAATAAGATTCCTAGGCTATATCAACACAATGACCAAAAACAAACAAGCAAACAAAAATTTAGAGTTTATTTCAATAAATGAGTCAAAATGACGGTATTATGTAACTACAGTTACAGTTAATCTTGTTTCTGAGCAATCTGAACATTCTAGATTTACAATTTAAAAGCACTTAGCCAACCATTCTCATATGGAAATAGATTTTTAGTTTGAACATATGGAATTTCCATGGGAAAAGGTACAATATCAAATTACTTTGAGGTTGCAATTAATATATTAGTATTAATATCTTTGTGACTCTTTCAAAATATTTCATGTAAGAGAGTACCACTAATTTCTGACTTTTAAAAAGCAAAGTCACATTTCTTTTATTTCAATAAATGCCTAAAATCCATATTCAAAACCTTAGAGCTTGGGACTTCCCTGGTGGCGCAGTGGTTAAGAATCCGCCTGCCAATGCAGGGGACACGGGTTCGAGCCCTGGTCCGGAAAGATCCCACATGCCGTGGAGCAACTAAGCCTGTGCGCCACAACTATTAAGCCTGTTCTCTAAAGCCGTGAGCCACAACTCCTGAGCCCATGTGCTGCAACTACTGAAGCCCGCGCACCTAGAGCCCTTGCTCCACAAAAAGAGAAGCCCGTGCACTGCAACGAAGAGCCCTCTTGCCGCAACTAGAGAAAAGCCCACGCGCAGCAATGAAAACCCAATGCAGCCAATAAATAAATTTATATAAAAAAATAATAACCAGCCCATATTTAAAAAAACAAAAACAAAAAAACCTTAGATCTCGATGTGTTTCATAATTCAGATATTTGGGGATTTAAGAAAAGTAATAGGTGCTTATATGTGTATTTCATAGCATCTTCATGGGAGTCTGGGGTAGCTCATTACTTAAATACATTAATATATCTACAGCAATACATAGGGATAGTCATGCTAAGTAGAATAAAGTTTGTAAATAGCATCATATTATTTAGGTGAAATTTGCTGATGATTGACGTTATGACAATCTTGTGAGAAAGCTTTTTTCAGAGTTTTTTGGATTTTGGAATTTTAAAGTATCATAGGCATACATCTAAAATAATTTCCCCTGAAGTTTTAAAAATCTGTAGGATGTATGTACGAGTATGTGTGCCCATGTATGTGTTCTCTCCCTCTCTCACATTCACACACACACACACACACACACCCCTATGGATGAGGAAATAGTTTTATTGGAAGACAGCCAAGCTCATTTGATTATGTGTTGTCTCTGGCTGCTTTTGCCCTACAATGGCAAGAGTTGAGTAGTTGTGACAAATTTATTATTGTCCCCTGGCCCCCATCCCCAAAGCCTACGTATTTTATCTGAGCCTTTACAAAAATGTATGCTGACCCCTAATGTATATGATACATCCAGAGACTTCAGTTTTATTCCTATTCTGAAGACAGTAAGACTGCCATAAATTTGTGATAACCTAGTTTTTAAGTGAACTGAAGTAAACCAATGAATGAATGAACTCTCACTGTTTCTGCAGTATTTTGAAGGTGTTTTTTTAAAATTTTCAATTAAAATTTGTAATCTAAATATAAAAATAAGCTGTAATGGTTTAATTACATTTAAAAAAGCTTTTTGTTAGTAAATGAGCTTAATGTTATTTTAGTTTCTTGAAGATAACATTACAGTTGTTTTCATTTTAGTGCAGTTTTAAATTAAACGCTCTGAAACATATAGGCAAATCTTAAAATGTCCAGTCAAAATAGCATGTAATACTACTGTCATACAGAGTGAAGTAAGTCAGAAAGAGAAAAACAAGTACCGTATGCTAACACATATATATGGAATCTAAAAAAAAAAAAAAAAAATGGTCAAAAGAACCTAGGGGCAAGACGGGAATAAAGATGCAAACCTACTAGAGAATGGACTTGAGGATACGGGGAGGGGAAGGGTAAGCTGGGACAAAGTGAGAGAGTGGCATGGACATATATACACAACCAAACTTAAAATAGATAGCTAGTGGGAAGCAGCCACATAGCACAGGGAGATCAGCTCGGTGCTTTGTGACCACCTAGAGGGGTGGGATAGGGAGGGTGGGAGGGAGGGAGATGCAAGAGGGAAGAGATATGGGGACATATGTATATGTATAACTGATTCACTTTGTTATAAAGCAGAAACTAACACACCATTGTAAAGCAATTATACTCCAATAAAGATGTTAAAAATAAAAAAAAATTTTTTTAAATAGTAATACTACCTAGACACATATTAATATTAGTTGTAGCAGTAACAGTAAAAATTCAAACCATTATTGTTATTTCAAAGGATGTTTATTTAATATTGTTTTTTTTTTGTTTGGTTTTGGTTTTTCAGTTTTAAGTTAGAAAGCCACAGTTTGCTAATTGTTACGTTTTTGACCTTAATAAGTTTAGATGACTTAAATGGTCACACTGAAAGTAATTTTTTACAGTCAAGAGAATATCACAGTGATGAAATAGAAAAATAAATTTTATGTTTCAGATAAAAAAGTAAAAGAAAGGTAAAAAACATAGGAAATTGCTATTATGTGGATAAAGATGTGTAAGCATTGCAGAAGTCACAAGAGATATACACTTTATAGTTATACACTGTATCTCAGACTGCCGCATAACACAATGTGAAAGCTATACAGAGCAGAGAATTTCAAAGAAACTGCCAGCTGCACACCACTGAAACTAAAGCAACTGAAGGGTAGTGAGCATGCAAACTTTCTTTCAAGGTCTGTAGTTCTTATTCAACATTTATTATTAAAATGAAGCTATTTCAACTATTTCAGTGCCATTAATGTGTACTAACTTCGGAATTTAAAAAAGTTAAAATCATTAGAAAGTTATTTAAAAACTAAATTGTCCTGGGCAGACTTGATATTTAAAATTCAAATTATCAGAATAGTCATGTCTATTTGATGGAAATTAAATTAGCATATTTTATCGTGAGGAGAAATAGAAAAACTAGATCTTAAAACTGCACTGGTGCTTGCTTCGGCAGCATATATACTAAAATTGGAACCATACAGAGAAGATTAGCATGGCCCCTGTGCAAGGATAATATGCAAATTCGTGAAGCGTTCCATATTTTTTTTTGTTATAAAGCAGAAACTAACACACCATTGTAAAGCAATTATACTCCAATAAAGATGTAAAAAAAAAAAAAAAAACTGTACTGGTAAGATTACTACTGGTAGTTTGCTAGTGGGACTCATAATAACTCCACAATTTTGTCCAACGCCATGTTATCTGTGCGATTTATATAATCATGTTTGTCAGGGTTATAGCATCCATACCTAAAAAACAAATAATCTTAAATATCAATATCAAAATTAATTTTTTTGCCTATATTCTTAATTTTGTCTGGGATGAAACTCACTTTCTTTCTGCAAACCTGCTCCTTCGTTTATTTTCCTTTCTCACTTAAAGGTTTTATCATTCACACTTTGCTCCTTTACCCTGTCCTTTAATCTCATATTCAGTTATCCAGAGTATTTTATTGTCTTCTCCAAAATGTCTTTCAAACTGTCTCTGCTTGCATTGCCGCCGCCTTCAGCTCAGGTTTTCATCATCTTGACTAGACAGTTCCTGTTCCACTGACAGAAAGCAATCTTCCCAAAATAGGTCGAATTCTGTCTGCCCCTGCTTAAAATCCTTCAGTGGCTTCCTGTTGCCAGTAGGAATAGGATGCCATAGATGGCTCTCCTTCCTCTCTTCCTCCATCTTCATTTCACCTCCTTCCATCCTCTGCACTCCACAATTCCATTTTACTAGCAATGTCATGCTGCTTTATACCTCTGATGTTTCGCTGTCACCTCGGATGACTTTCCTTTTTTCCTTTTTTTGCCTAGATACGGTTAGCATCGTCCAACTCAGATGTCACACTCCCTATAATTTCTCCTCAGCAGAGCTGCTCACTACCCTTTCTGTGTGTCTAACACTCTGTACTCTCTGTGTCCTTCCTAGGATTCTGTGTCATGATTATTTGTTTATATAAACTCCCACTTTCCTCACTTCTTTTTAAACTTAGCAGCTGGCGTGGTATCTGGCACATAAGACACAAGTTCAATGAATGCTTTTTGAGTGAATTGCGCTCGTGTTCTTAAAAAAATACTCTTATTTTTCCTTAAAATCTTTTTTTCTTCATCAACTTATACTTATTTGTGTAAATATATATCAACTATATATTTACTCAGTTAGTGATGGTTTTTAATTCATTTAATTAAAGTTTATTGAGAATATACTCAGCACTGCCCTAGTCATAGATGTGTATGCTCTCCTCTTTTGGAAGAGGGCCCTTGCTGAGAGAAAACTTGATGTTCCTTAGAAGATGCATCCCACCTGTACGTATGATTCCTCGCTTGTAACTGTAACTCTTCATACCCTTCACCTCCCACCATAAGGGGCATCCTGCTAGAGATGGAATTTTTCTACACTATTTTTAAGTGTCTTAATTTGATCTTCTAATTCTACAGATGCATGAAGTCAGACCCACACATTGAATCAAATGTTTCTGATGGCTGTGTATTAAAACAGCATCACAATACCTTTCAGTATTTCTTTTATTAAAGAAAGATAGTTTTATCCCAAAGGTTAAACTTTTAACTTAACGTTCATTTTACAGTTTAGTGGGATTTGGTGAGGTTTTGTTGTTGGTGGTGGTTGTTTGTTTGTTTTATTGGCAAAGGAGTGTAGTTCTGAAAGTAGAAACTGACTTTTTACCCCTAGTAAGTGTAAACCCAAAAAAACTGCCAGTGATTTGTTTGGATGGCGGTTTACTCATCTGTACCCAGTATGTGTTTGCTGCCTGGATCCGGACCACCTCAAATTTGTCTACCTAATTCAACTTCTCATATACTTGTATCTTGGCCAGTCAGACAACGTTGAACAATGTTTCAGCATAGTTCGTAGTATATTCAAAAGCTTGTACTAGACAGTTTGCTCACCACTGGAGCACCTCCTATATATTCAAGCTTCTTTCTCTCACGTGTTGACTGTCTTCACTCCATAGGTTCACTTTGTACCGGTAAGCTAGTATGGTCCACAGTATTGGATTAGTATTTCTAGTCAGAATATTTATTCTGGTGAATATATATTTCCTGGTGAAAGTGTTCTGTTAATTGGCCAACACTTCTAACTAGATTTTTGCTGGAGGGGCACATTTGTATAGCTTCTGTAGGGGATACTTCTTAATTGACAAGGTAAGAAAAGTCATCATGGAATAGGGATGCCATAACTGATCCTTAGTGTCATTTCTCCCATTGTATAACTTACTCTATATTCTTCCTCTTAACTTTCAAAAACATGTGTAATTTTCTTTCTTTCCATCTTTATCTATCTTTGAATTTTACCGTAGCACTCCAGTCCCACTTTCACACACCCCCTATATTCTAGTCAGCCAGTTGCCCAAGCTACAAAGGTCTTTTCAGGGTTTTTTCGTCCCCTGCTCCCTCTGTACTTTCTGTTTAAGCTTTTGGTCCCCATGTCTGACCAACATATGCTACCTTCTCCAAGAAAACTGTCAAAATCACCCAAGTTGGAATTAACCATTATGACCTTTCTCATCGTCACATGTTGCCATCCTGTTAGTGTCAAATTATTTAAGTAGTGCTGCAGCAAACATGAAATGGACTTTCAAGTTAAATGACTTGAATTCAGGTCCCAGTTCCACCACTTACTGTATGAAACATCTTGGGCTAGTCACTGAATCCCTTCATTTTTTATCTATCACTTGAGGTGATAATAACTAGTTCAAAGAGTTGTTAAGAGAATCCAATGTGACAGCTTATATAATAGTGATTTGTAAATGATAAAGCTCTATGTAGGTCTTCCCTGGTGGCGCAGTGGTTGAGAATCTGCCTGCCAATGCAGGGGACACAGGTCCGAGCCCTGGTCTGGGAAGATCCCACATGCTGCGGAGCAACAAAGCCCGTGTGCCACAACTACTGAGCCTGCGCTCTAGAGCCCATGAGCCACAACTACCGAGCCCTCATGCCACAACTACTGAAGCCCGCGAGCCGCAACTACTAAAGCCCACGTGCCTAGAGCCCGTGCTCCGCAACAAGAGAAGCCACCGCAATGAGAAGCCCACGCACTGCAATGAAGAGTAACCCCTGCTCACCGCAACTAGAGAAAGCCCGCGCACAACAACG
The DNA here is from genome assembly GCF_965194805.1 of Balaenoptera borealis. Lineage (NCBI taxonomy): Eukaryota > Metazoa > Chordata > Mammalia > Artiodactyla > Balaenopteridae > Balaenoptera > Balaenoptera borealis. The sequence goes on from NC_138877.1 coordinate 12,411,783, forward strand.
AAGACCCAGCACAGCCAAAGCTCTATGTAAATGTTAGATAATCTTAGATTGGAATTAAAAGATGGAGCCCTTGGGAAAGTGTACATAATGTCTTATTAATCTCCTGAGTGCTAACACTATCCTTTACTCATATGAGGAGATATCAAATGAGTTGGTTTGATTATGAATTTCTTGCCAGATGCAAAAAGGAAAAAAACTCAACCTGTTTGAGACATACACTTTTAAATATTTGCCTTATGCATATATAGCCTGAGTATTTATAGCATCGCTAGATAAATTCGGCTTTCTTGAGCTTATGGTTAAAGTTATACCAAACGACATTTATTACTTGCACCTTAAATTTTCAAATATAGGTGCTTTTTTATGTAGAGAATGCACAAGGATAGTGTCATCAGACAATGCTTGTATTTTCAATAGCTCTATTAAATGTCTCAATATCTCTAGATATCTTCAATATCTCTTATATCTCTCATAAAAATCTATTTGTTTTAGTAATACTTTTGTTAACACTTAGAAATAGTGCCAACCAAAATGATTATATAATTTTTGAAGGGTGGTAAGTCTTCCAAAATTGCCTCTGCTTGTGTTCTCATTGTCAAATTTAGGTTTTGCTTTTTTGTTTTGTTTTGTTTTGTTATTTTGAGTAGGATCCATTATCATTCTGTTCATTCTAATTACATCACATTAGTAAAGGTGCAAGGGTCGATTGAGCTGAAATCACAATGGCCTTTTTCAAAGTACCTAGAGTGCTGTTTGCAAATTGCAGTTTTGCTATCCTATCATTTTGTTCTCATTTCCTTTGAACAAAGCATTGATGGAGCATTTATGTTTTTCTTATGATGGAATGATAGTATGTGTTTGGAAAAATATGAATATTATTGTTACACAGCAGTTTTTTAGAAGTTCATTTAAAATTAGTCTGAGAGAAATGAATGTAATTGCATGTTTTTCCTAATTTGTACAAGTTGTTATGTATTTCAAAACTCTAGCACACACAATATGTGGTGAAAAATTCTTTATATAATCATTCATCATATAGCCTTGTAGTCTAATCATTCTTTATACAGCCTTACAGTCTAAAATCTAAATTGATATGGAGTACAAATTTTATTTATGATCCTTTTGCTATACATAGTCCTTTGGCCTTTTACTTAGTTTTTCTTTGTCAGAATTTCAAGTAGTTGAGTAGCCAACAGGTGATAAATGTCCCATTAATCTTTCTGACTCTCTAGCTCCTGAGCATGAGAATTGCTGATCAATTACAACAATTGTCTCTTAAATGAGCTTTTCACATCTGCCTCTTATTTCATTAGTTAACTGTCTGCCCAAAGATCTGATAAAATGGAATCCTAGTGCCTTTTTACAACTTGTTCTGTAGGTCTGTGCCTTAAGGATAGAGTTGTTAGCAGAATGGGCACAAAAGGGTATTTATCCACTACCTACAATAAATATACATGCTAGTGTCTGGAAGACATTTGAGACTCTTTATTGAAATCACCTTAAGAAGAAAAAAATAACTGGTTTCGCTTTAAGTTTGCCATTTAGCATACAACTAATGTTAAGATCATGACATTTCTTACTATACAGTGCTTTTACTCATTATATTTGTCTTCATATAAAAAGAAAAAAAATTAGTCTATTAATTTAATTTAAAAAACAGTTAGTTAAAAACTTTAAAAAATATATTTTAAATTAGCAGACATCATGATGAATATACTCTCCTCCTACCAGAGATTGTTATTAATCCTTGGTTACATCTTTCTCTATATGTTGGCACTTTAAAAATACTAACAGTCATGATATGCCTTCTTATTATGTTATACAGCAGTCATCTTTTTAACTGAAAAAAGTCTTGATGAATAATCAACATTTAAACTGTTTTTAAGAAGGATATTTTCTTACCTGTAGAATTGTAATAATGATAGTATGTCACAGAATATAAATGAGAATTAAATGAGTTCTTGTACATTAACACAATACCCAGCACATAATAAGTGATCAATGAGTAGTAGTCATTATTACATATGTGTTAATACATTTAATTCTTTTTTCTTCTGATGTCTATTCAGAGACTTTGGAAGCAGAACAATGGAATATTTTACAAGTATTGCATAATATGTTAATTGTATGTGAAATTCATTTTCAATATTTAAAAATTCATTTAACAATTGACAACCTGTGGGTAATTATCTGTTTGTAAATTATTTTAATTTTGTCTTTTGGAAGAAAATTTAGGCAGGTCTTCAATGATTACTGTTCTGCGCTCCAGGAGACAATCACATAGCAAATGTCATTGGAATAAAAAGAGTTTTAACTAGCTTATCAGTTTTGATAGCTACCCCACCTTGTTTAAATATAAGAAATGCCTTGACCAAATAAATAACCCAAGCCTGAGGTCAATTTCTTTAGTATTTTTCACATCTTCTTGAATATCTGAATATTTTGAAATTAATGCTATAAAAATATGTTAGTGAATGTTTCCACTCATTTCATTTTAGGAATTTTATTTTAAAGAAAGGTTTTATAAGTTAAACCTATATAATGAATTAACTTAGAATGATGATTTCTACCATTGTAATTTCATTTTGTTTTAATCTTTCTTTCTTGTAGGCCTTGTTTGTATGAAGTCCAGCACATCTGTGGTTGAGCTTGTTATGCTGCTTTGTTCTCAGGTACGAAATCTCAATCACTTGATTACATTAAACTACATGAGGATTGTTTTATGTCACTAACAAAAGAATGTATGTGAATATATATGTTTATATATTTTAAAAATTTCTATTACTTCATAGATGAAAGAAATAAATTACATTGAGATGTATATTTATGTAGATGATCTTACCATGCAAATATTGATTTAGTCTCCCTCTCCCTTCCCTCCCTTTAGCTGTCTTATTATTTCCCACCTACCTAGCTTTCTATTGTTCCCTATTTTTTAATCTCTGCAAATATATGTATATATAATTTGTTATAGATTTTTTGATATCCATCTTTACACTCCATTCTTTAAAAATGATACAGTATTATTTATAATTTTGATGTTCATTGTTAATCACATGGTTTCTTTTTCACTAGTATAGATAATGAAAACTAGAGTTTTTTTTGTTGCAATAGCCGAAGTATAAAATATAGCTTATTAATGAGGGGTTTTTGATACGATACCTTGCTGCTTTCCCTTTTTTAATGTAATTTGTATATTTAAATGTAAATTCTAAAAATCTACTTATACTATTTATCTTTAATAATCAGAATTTAAAATAGAATTATAATTGTTGGGTATTTTTTTAAGCAATTATGAGAAAATTATACGTAACATTTTTCTGATAACTAAAATAGGGACCTGATGGTCTTTCTTCTTGCCAGCTCTCCCAAGTCTCCTAGTGATCCCGATTTTCACATAAGTATTAAATATTTTGTAATATGAGAATAAAAAGACCTTATGTGTGTTTGTAATAAGTAGTTATTACATTATCTCTAATTTCCTCAGTAGCAGGGAAAATACATCTATACTGTTTCTAGTTAATGACCTGAGGTCTGGCTAAAACCACAACTAACTTCCAAATAAACAACAATATGGCTTCAATTGATCCTTTAAAACATCAGCAAAAATAAAACAACCAAAAACTTACCTAGTAATTTTCAGTCTCCAGGTTTACTTTCTTCAAGAATATATTCATGGGGACATCATTAGGTCCATTTTCCCCTTTTCATCCAGAAAGAATATTAATAAGGAAGAAGTTAAAGAAAACAGCACCCCTGGCAAGAGTTCATCTGCAGGGCATTTGAAAATTGTTACCTAATGCCAGAGTCCTGAGTTCGAGAGACATTCTGTGAGATCTGTCTGGACCTTGTAGGTTCTTGATGATGCACATTTAAAAAAACATGGTTTTATGGGAAAAATATAGTGTAAAATTTCTTCTTCCTTAGCTCTTGGTTTCACTGCAGTTCAGAGAAATAAAGAAGAATGTAGCATTAGGGTCTGGTGTCTTTGATGGCCTCATCATCTAATCATAGGTTTAACATTACTCATTTGCTGGCTCCAGGAATTCCTGCCATTAAGGGCCCTAGAGATGAAACTTTGCCTCAGATATTGATTGAAAGGAAGAGTGAGAAATTTAAGCTCTCTATGCAGTGCACTTTCAGTGTTTCAGCAAAGCAATATCATAAACATGTCTCTGAATTTGATCTTTAAGTTGAATGTTTAGAGTAATTCAGTGTGCTTTAAATATTTAAGTGGTTAATTGATTAAATATACCTCATTTAAGTGACTTAAAAATGTATTTGTTTACTGAGAAAAGCTCCAGTTGTTTTATTTTCTATTAAACTGAAACTTTGCTTTCCACAAAAATGTTTTTAAAGAATAAAGAAACAAATGGGTAATCTTCCTTTGATGCAATTCAGGTGGGAGGAGTTTACTATTCTAGGTTTACAATTAGCTTATAAAAGCATCTTTTGAAGATCATTGTTCAACAGATGTATAAAACCTTGGTTTCTGAGGACACACACAAAATGGACATGTTGTCAAAGTTTCTTAAAATAATCTGCTGTTTTCTCTACTACCCAACTTCATGATGATTTATACTGTAACCCATTAGCCAGGCCACACAGCAGCAGCAGGCTTCTGACAAAGAGTAATAATACAGTTGCTGACGCCGCGGAGGTTGCTTGGTGCTGCAGCACTGCCAGTGCCAAGTTCTCTTCTACAGGCCTAACACATCCTTTTGACAGTGGAGCTGGATCCCTGTAGAATTAGCATAGTTCTGTCAGCTATCTTTGTGCCAAGGCACAGGCAATCCTGAGGAATCTTTAAAGCAGCAGAGTTTTGAGTTTTCTTCAGTTTTACAGTCAGCCCTTTGCAGGTATTGATAGCTCAATGTTATTATGATGAGCAGTTATTAGGACTCATAAAAGAGCTGAAAATCTGAATGAGTTACTGTCTTGATGAACTGCATGTATATGTTTTTCCCACAGTGGGAAATACAGCTAAGGTATTATCCACACTGTGATTTAATTATTGGTTAAAATAAGTTTTCAATGCAAATGAAATTTTCTGGTTTATTTATTTGCTTAGAATATGCTTTTTTCCCCCTAAATTTGGATAGAACATGAAAGGATAACATTTTATTTGGATAAAGCAGGTAGCTAAGGGCTGAAAATGAAAGGAAAATGCAACATTTCTCGCAGCATTTGTTTTTCTTTCATTAGATGCTTTTATTTTTATGCTTTTGATTTCGGAAATTTCATGTTAACTACTACATATTATTAAGGATATCAGCTTCTCTTTCCTTTTTATCTGAGCTCCTGAATAAACTTACTATTGCCAGTGGTTTGCGTGCAAAATATGGTCTAAATTTACATGAGATCATATTACAAGTGTCTGAAGGTACTTGTCAAGGATAATTCAGTTCATATGGGCAGTCTTTTAAACTCTAAGGGACATGCCATCCAGTCTACCCCCCAGTGGAATTTTAGGTCTCCGTGGAAAACACATTTTAAGTTTTAAGATGCTATTAGCATTATCATTATATTGCATTAATTGTTCCACAGATACATGAAACATTTTTTACCATATATGGATATTTTTCTTTTTCCTGTAGATCTTATGACATAAAGAATTAACTATTCTTCTTTCCTTTCAATTTGTATTTAAAGTGCACTTAGTAGTATCTTTTAAAAAAAAATTGGGAGTAAAATGAACTGGAGTAAAATAGTTAATAAGTAGTGCTTTGAAAAATCAGTGCTTAATCAGTGAATAGTCTCCTCTGGAGTTCTTCAGTATCTCACAGGTCTGCTATTGTCCTCTGTCAACTTTTTTTTTTTTTTTTTAAGTTTTACAATCAGATGTGGTTGAGGTGCTTTTCATTAGTCTATATGTGCACCTAATTTTTCCATTACATTATTCTGAGTGTATTGTGTTCTTTGATGAAGAGCAGATTTAGTTTTCAAGTAAACTTTTTAAGGTACTATAATAGATTCTAATTATTTCCAGATTTTTTTTAGGAAGTCTCCATCAGAGGTACTCCAGGAAAAATTGAGTGATGTTATCCCGTAGGATTTCTTTACGTTTTCATAAGTAAAGCTTAGCAGATGTCACTTGCATTTTTCTGTGCCTTATCTGTCAATAAAAAATGTTTTATAAATTGAGAAACTTTCATGTAAAAAAAATAATGTCTCTCAGTATTTAAGTACTTTCTGACTTGAAGCACTGATTAAGCAAATGTATGCTTAATGTATCATTTTTATTTTCAATAAAAACCCAAAAATGTATAAGTAACATAAAGTAGAAGTCAGCCTTGCAAGTCTCTTTAGGATCTGTGTATGAAGTTACTAACATGAATTATTTTGTGATTTTGTTTGCCTTTATTCTTTTTTAAATACTTCATATACTTAAATAAAAAGGGTTCTGGTGACTTCACTGATGTGATCAAGGCCATATAACCCAGGACCTCTAAACACAGCACTTACAAAAGTACCACAACTGAAGAACAATCTTCCTTTTTTAAAAAGATTTAGCCTTTGAACTTCTAAATTTTTCATTTTTTCTCCAATTTGATACGGTTTAGTCAGATGGTGCAAAGATAAAGACATACTTTTCTTTTAATTATATTAATCCTAAGATTGAGGTACAAAGACATAGATAAGATGAATATAGAGGCCTACTAAAGAATATTTATTCATAAGTACTCAATATTTAAGGAATTTTTGGTGCTTAAAATAGGAAGATTATAAATTTAAGAAAGCTACAGACGAACTACATTTTTTCAAGCATCTTTGGAAATATGAAATCCTAATTATCATGGTGAAATTATGTCACATTTAATTATTTAGTGACTACCTTTTTATTTTAGCATTGTAATCTTTACTAAAAATTTATTGATACATTCTTCTATTTCTTAGAGTCTAGTGTTATCCATGAAACTTGCCTGTTTATGTAGCTGAATTTGAAATCAAGGAAGAATAACAAGTTGTGGCATGATATTTTAAATTGAATATAATCAAGTGCTAACTATATGTGGTTCAGAAAATTGATCCTGTGAACTAAAAATAAGATTTTCATGGAAGGCTTTAATAAGATGGACTAAAGATGGACCCCTTGAAGTTAATAGACCTTCTACACGGCCTAAGCAGAGAAGGAGATTCAGTCTAAGCAAAGATCTGGCGAGAAATGAACCTGTTAACGTGCTCAGACCAGTGACCAGCCTCATTTGGAGTGCATCAGAAATTAAGTAGCTAGACAGTATATGTATCCGGGTTTATTTGTGATATAGGGAATTACCCATTTCCGGGCAGTATACCTCAAGAGTATTTTCTCATATAAAATATTATAGTATGTTGATAGCCTAGAATTGAGATTGATAAGAAATTTCTAACTTGCAAATAGTGTTCAGTAGTTCATGATACCCATACAAGATACAACACTTTCATCCTTGTATAATGATTAGTTCATATCCAACCTGAATTATAAACAGAGAAGGAAAATGATGGATGAACAAAAGTTCTGAGTTCATCTGTGTGAAAATATAAGAGAAGCGACAGTCCTTTTCTCATGTTTGGATTCTCATGATTCTACCAAAATTGGGACAAAAAGAAATTGGTAAGATAATTACCAATTTCTGCAGGATAAACTTTAAGAGTGTTATAGTTTCTGTGGCACAGGAGAAGGAATGTAGTATATGCTGATGTAAACAGATTTCCCTGGATACTGACAGACCACCTCCCTGGACTAAAAGCCCCTTCCACACTTGGCTGCAGTGTCCAGCCCTTTCCTGTCTTCCCAGTTATTTTGATTTTTTGTTTTCCCCCATTTTTATTTTTCTATATTCACATTATATAAATTCTTCAGGCACATTACAACAACTTCGAAAAATAGTGAAAACAACAGTATATATTTCGTTGTCCTACCACTTGTATATTCCCTAGCTTTTTGGTGGATTTTTTCTCTTTAATCCTACATATTTCAACATACTTTATTTTATAGTAAGTTATATATACTATCTTATAATAGATAATTTTCTTTGTCCTCTTTTTCTTCCCTTGCACATTTCCTCATGATCATTTTTTTCTGTGGTTTTGTTGTTGTTGTTTAAATAATTATAGACTCACAGGAAGTTGCAGAAATAGTACACAGAGTCCCATGTACCCTTTCCCCAGCCTTCTCCAATAGCACCATCTTATATAAATGTAATACAGTATCAAGAGTAAGAAATTGATATTGGTACAATACTTTTAACTAGAGTACAGACATTATTCAGCTTTCCCTATTCTTTGTGTGCATTCATTTGTGTGTATATAGATCAATGCTATTTCAATCCTTATATTGATGTAACCATTACCACTATCAAAATACAAAATACAGAATTATTACTATTACTTCATATCTTCCCAATTATTTCAAACTCTTTTCTTTCATGAAGCTTTTCTGGTTTATTATTATATGATTTTAATCACTCCATCCTTCCCTTCAGCATTTGAAGTGCATGTATCTAGATAGTAAATATAGGTACCTGTTTACATGTTTTAATTGGATGCTCTCATAGGTGATAAAGTATGATTTTCTTTATCCATTACATTGGAATTTCTTTCAGAGTAAGCATCATGCCAAGTATTTCCTCCTTATCTGGAGCATTTCATTCAGCCAATGGAGAAAATAAGTATTGTATAGTCTCATCAGTATATTTATTTAACATTAATTGAGATATTTTTGAATTGTAGAATTTTTTAAAACTATCCAAAAAGAAAGACTACTTAAGGATGACAAAGCTTTAGAGTCATTCAAGGTCACATTATGAATGTTATTCATTTCACTTATGCTACAGATTTACACCATAACAAAATTCATTTTATTTTTCTGTTCCCAGTGATGTCTTCCATTTTGCCTCACTGTGTCATCCACATCTTGCAGTGTCCGGCACTTAGTATAGATATTTATTAATTACTTACTGAGTTAATTCATGAGTAAAAGAAAAACACAGTCCCCAAGATTATTTGATTTATTTATTTTTGTTGTGGCAAACCATATATAACATAAAATGTGCCATTTTAGCCACTTTTAAGTGTACAATTCAGTGGCATTAATTACACTCACAATGTTGTATAACTATCACCATTATTTATTTCCCAGAATTTTCAACATTCCAAACCAAAACTCTGCACCCCCTAGGCAGTAATTCCCCCGATCTCCATTCCCAGACTCTGGTACCTCTAATCCACTTTTTTGTCTCTATGTTTTACCTGTTCTCTATATAGCATATAAAGGGAGTCAAACAATATTTGTCCTTTTCTGTCTGGTTTGTTTCACTTAACATAATGTTTTCAAGGCTCTTCCATGTTGTAACATGTATCGGAACGGAATTCTTTTTTATGGTTCACCAGTATTTCATTTTTTGTACAGTAGCACATTTGGTTTATTCATTAATCTTTTGATGGACCCTGGGTTGTTTCCACCTTCTGAATAATTGTGAATAATGCTGCTATTAACATTCGACAACAAGTATCTACTTGAGTCTCTATTTTCAATTCTTTTAGGCTTATACCATCAGATATAATGTATATAATTGAGTAGAATTGCTGAGTCATTTGGTAATTCTGTGTTTAAATTTTTGAGGAACTGCCAGTTTTCCATAATGTCTGTATCATTTTACATTTCTATGAGGAATGAACAAGGGTTCCAATTTCTCCATATCCTTTCCAACATTTGTTATTTTCTCTCTCCCTCTATTTTTTTTTTTGTTGTTGTTGTTGGTTTTAAAATTATAGCCATTCCTAGTGAGCATGCCTTGTGGTTTTGATTTGCATTTTCTTAATGACTAATGACGTTGAGCATCTTTTCATATACCTGTTCAAGTCCTTTCTCATTTTTAATTGGTTTTTTGTTGTTGTGCTTGAGTTGAAGGTGTTTTCTATTTATTCTGGATATTAAACCCTTATCAAAAATATGATTTGCAAAGATTTTCTTTGATTCTGTGGGTTATTTTCATTTGTTGATAGTGTCTTTTGATGCACAAAAGTTTTTACTTTTAACAATGTCCAGTTTATCTATTTTTGTTATTGTTACCTATGCTTTTGGTATCATGTTTTTGAACCCGTGGCCAAATCCAAGCTCATGGAGATTTCCCCTATGTTTTCTTCGAATAGTTTTATGATTTTAGGCCCTAAATTTAGGCCTTTGATCCATTTTGAGTTAATTTTTATATATGGTATGAGATAGGGATCCAACTTCATCCTTTTACAAATGGTTATCCGGTCTTCCCAGCACCATTTGTTGAAGAGACTATTCTTTTCCCATCAAATGGTCTTGGCACTCTTGTTGAAAATCAGTTGAGCACAGATGCCTACGATGATTTTTAATGTAAAAGTAGTCCTCGTAAATTAAAAGAAAAGCAATTTTAGAATAAGTATTACAAGTTTAAATAAAATTTCCTGTTACCTCATAATTTCACTACCCAGGAGTAATAACAGTTAGTCATTTAATGTGTACCCTTTCGAATTATATTTCTACACGTAAGTGCAAAATTATTTTTCTTGTTATTAGTATAAGCAAAAATTGCTGTTATAACAGAAATAGTTTATACATTATGTTTTCCAGTTGATAGTGTAGAGCAGTGCTGTCCAATCAAAATATAATGTGAGCCACATACAACTTTAAATTTTCTAATAACCACATTTAAAAAGGTAAAGAAATAGGTAAGATTAATTTTAATAATGTATTTTATTTAACCTAAATGTAATTTGAACATGTATGTAATCAATATAAAACTATTTAATGGAATATTTTACATTCCTTTTTTGGTTCTAAGCCTTTCAAATCAGGCATATATTTTATACTTAGAACACGTATCAGGTCACACTAGCCACATTTCAAGAGCTTGTAATAGCTGCACATGACTAGTAGATGCTGCATTGGTCAGCGCAGCTCTTTCTTCCATATATGAACATCTGTGCTTTTCTTTTTTTAATGTTGATATGGTCTAAAAGTAGAACAGGGTATTCCAGAAGCCCTGAATATTGTAGGTCTTCAAGCAAAGATCAGCTAATTGTGTGTCAAAGATTCTTGCACTGGGTTAAAAAGAACAATTCCTAAGTTTCTCTACAACACTAAAATTCTCATGCTGGCTTATACGCCTATAGCTGCATGATTATTCATGAATAAATGTAAAGTATTTTGATATAACTGCACATAGCTCTGCTTCATGATAATGTTGCACACAGGGTCTTAACATTCAAGATTTAAACTGGAAGTTCCTGCTGTTCTTAAATGGTAGCATAGATAAGTGGCATAGAGTAATTTATTATTTTGCCAAGGTGTGAATTGAGATCCTGTGTGCTACGAGCTTGGTATATGAGAGTGTATAAGCCAAGCAGACAACAAAGCCTCACCAGCTCAATGCAACATGGTTGCTCCCTATTTATTCTTGAAAATAAGGCAGTTTTCATAATGATTTCTTGCTTCTGTGTAAGCATGGGTGGTAGCCACAAAATATTGGTACTTAATAGGCCTCACAAAGTACATCTTGAGAAATATTAAATGTCTCTTTTATCTTTAGGTTATCTACGAACGTTTTTTGACAAGCTAAACTTGCACAGTAGTTTAGTACTACCCGGCACTTTTATGATAGTTGTATACAGTTTAGAGCTCTCGATGCTAATGGTATAATTTCCCTTATATTCATATTTTACTGTATCTTATTCTTAAGTTACAAAGTTTTGAGGATCACTCTCTGATACACCTATTCTTAGCTCTAGAAAAATGACATTCAAAGACCATCATCAAGAGTGATACCAACAGTACTATAAACTTAAGATAAAATAGTTGTACATCAGTCATGACTCAAAGACGTAGTAAGCTCTTAAGAAATGTATTCTGTTATATAAATGTAAATTATATTTTTCATGATAAATCATATAAATTAGAGAAAGACAACCATTGTTATTTCATTGATTATAGACAAGTACAGGATTTTGTTTTATTGGTTTTATTTTTGTTGTTGTTTTGTTTTTTCTGGCTGCACTGCGAGGCTTGCGGGACCTTAGTTCCCCAACCAGGGATTGAACCAGGGCCCCGGAAGTGAAAGCGTGGAGTCCTAACCACTGGACTGCCTAGGAATTCCCGGTTTTAAGTTTTAAAAGTTCTTTTTCTTCAAAACTACATTCTAAAAACCCTATTTTAGCTTTTACTGTTTTCCTAGCTACATAGATCTTAAAATATGAAACATTTCCTCTATTTTCTTATTTAATAAAGTTATCATTTCCTTGATTTCTTCTGATCATTTCTAGTAGCAGGTAATAAGGAAGGAGTATCCTCTAGAACTCAATATAAATGTGTTTGTATGTTGTATATATTCATAGTTATAGAAAATGCTCTGTTTAAAAAATATATTGTGAAACAATCTAAATTATTTTAATCATAAGTACAAACATAAATATATGTGTATGTGTATATATGTTCATAAGAATATTTGTAATAAAAAGCTGTGTTAAATTTATTTATACAATTTAGCCACATACTGAGATCCTGGGAAACCTCATTGTATCTATCTTTATATGATACACCAACTCTTCTTTTAGTAATCAACTTGGTATATTTTCATGTTGTGTAATGATTTTTCTATGTCTGACCTTCATATCGATAATCTCTTTGTACTGATCATTGATTATTCATTTCTTACATTCAGTTTTTCCTACAATGCTTTTAGTAAGATGTTCATAAAAATAAGCAATGGAAATGAAAAAAAATCATACTTTGTATACTTGCATATTTTTTTCATTAGTTTTATTTTTTGCATACATTGAAAACACTCATCTCTGTTTTTCTCTCTGCACAGTATTTTTTTACTTCAGTCCTTGTACTTATTAATTTCTCTAACATTGCACAGAATTTATAAGCATGCCAGTTATAATTAGCATTTGTTATAAATTTTTTTGAGGAATATACCTGCTTCTTTTAGTGGCAATTAATGATAAGTAGACATGAAGGATATAGAAAGTAAAAAATAATTCTGGAGTTCCAGAAGACTTAATATCTCAATTTAACCTCCCATTTTTACCTTGAAATATTTTCCATATTTTCAAAGAATCTGAGATGGATTAAGTCTCTGAGGACATTAAGTTAGTTTACTTAATTATACCCAAAACAAAAGGGAATGCGAAGTGTGCACTGAACTGACAGAGAGGAGGAAAAACCAGTGGGGGAAAAAAATTATGTGCTGGGTCTGATATTTCTACTGGGTTATCTAACTGCCATAAAGTGATTGTGAAGAGAACATAGGGATTTCATTGTCATCCTTCTGGAACCTATTTTTCTTCAAAGTGTTTAGTTTCAAAGGATCCTTAACTTGATACCCAATTCTTTGAAAAAGTCCTTCATCTTGAGGCAATGTTATACATCCATGTAGAAAAGTTAAAAAATTGTGACAAAACTGTCTAAAGACTTGGCAGCTGTCTGCAGGCATTCAAACCCAGTTTAGTATGTTTCCCCATGAAGATAAAAATTTGATGCCCACGTTTAATTTACACCTTTTCTTATGGCTGTTCATTTTCTTCAGTAGTGGAACCAGTGAGTGTGTGTGTGTCTGTGTGTCTGTGTGTTTTCTCAAATGGCAGAAGACTTTGGAATGATTTGTAGATAAGACTTTTAAACATACTTTTTTTCCTGTCATTGCCAAGAAATTGACTTTGTTGAAATGACGATAAGTTATTATTATTATCCTTTTGTATACATTCTCATGTATCCATTTGCCTTGTTTTAAGTAATTTCTTTAATTCTACATGTCAGAATTGTTAGGGAGCTAGGACCGTGATTAAAGTTTCCTTTCCCTGTCCATCTATATCCCATTTCTTTTTTCTTTTAATTTTTATTTATTTATTTATTTATTTTATTTTTGGCTGTGTTGGGTCTTCGTTTCTGTGCGAGGGCTTTCTCTAGTTGCAGCAAGCAGGGGCCACTCTTCATCACGGTGCGCGGGCCTTTCACTGTCACGGCCTCTCTTGTTGGGGGTACAGGCTCCAGACGCGCAGGCTTAGTAGTTGTGGCTCACGGGCCCAGTTGCTCCGCGGCATGTGGGATCTTCCCAGACCAGGGCTCGAACCTGTGTCCCCTGCATTGGCAGGCAGATTCTCAACCACTGCGCCACCAGGGAAGCCCTATATCCCATTTCTTAGCTCTCAATGTAGTTTATGCCTCAGCAACCACAGCAGACACTCAGTTCCTCCTGTGTGCTGTGTACTTTTCTTGTCACAAAGTTTTGCATATCTCCCCTTTCAATATTATACCTAATTATTCTTTTGAAACTTCCAGAATCAGTTACATGGTAATATGCATTTAAGAAATACTTCTTGAAACGCGCATCAGTGTAAAGGAATATAATAACTGCATAACCTAATTCATTGCTCATATTTTTTTACATGTTCATTATAAGGTAACACTTTCAGTCTTACAAAAATATCATTTATGGAAATAAAATACCATGTCAGAGCTGGAAAGGACTATAGTAATGGCCTTAGTTTAGAGATGTAGACACTTCAATAATTATGATGTAATTATGATGCAATAGTATACTATTTTACAAATGAGTAGAAGGAATTTAAATAATTGAACAATTTGAAGGGAAAAGTACACATCACTTCATAATAACTAAATTGCTCCATGCTGGCAAGTTAGGCACGTTGAGGTTTGTGTGTGTGAGCAGTCTTATTGAGAGGGAGAAATGACCACAGTCAGTGGTTCTCAGCACTGACTCCACATCACAATCACTTGGGAAGCTTTATAATAATACTGATGCCTGGGCCCTACCTATCCTTAGAGACTACTCCAATATGACTGGTGCTTTCTAACAACATTCCTGCTGATTTTTTTGTTCAGTCAGAATTGAGAACTCACAGATTTAAGTGATACCATAGATTTTGGAGAAATAAATTCAATTCAACAACAAAAATGCACTGAGTACGTACAGTATGCCAGATACTTGCTACTTACTAGACGTGCATAGTTAGATAAAACAAGATCCTTTCTTTTATTAACAAGTTTATGATCTAGTGGGGAGAAATCACTACAAATTATAAATAATTATATTTCAGAGGGAATGTTCCGTGAGTAATAAAAGTTACATTAAGTGCTGAGAAAATAATGATGTAGGCTTGATCCCATTTTCCATTTCCAAAGTTTTAAAATTATTTTTTCTTTACACACTTTACGATTTATTGCTTTGCCAGCATAAATTCTTGTTACAGTATTGCCCTTTTTCATAGGAGTAAGATCAAAAAATTCATCTACAGAATAGCATAGCTGAAAGAGAATATGCCGTTTGTTATACTTTGGTTACTTTTTCCTTCACATTTCATTTTTTTCTTTACACTTATGCATTCTTGTTTACTACCCAATCCTGTATGCCATATTTTGCCAAGAATGTAAAGAGATTAGACTTTTCAACTAAAGATGCCCTCAAAATTGATTATTTGTGCTACTTGTACAACTGTCATTCAGAAATCAGTAAACACGCTTTAAAACCCTCATTCAATCCTAACATTTTCTGAGAGGGAAAATGTACTTTATCTTGTGAGGAATGTTTTGTTTTCCCTTTTTCTATTTCTCATTTAGCATTTTTTAAAGTAGCTGAAAGAAATACACTGTTTTCCTCATTGCCTTATGAGATATATTTAAAATTCGCCATAACAATGAAAGATTAAAATAAATAAGTCTCATGCAAAATTCCAGAAAACAGCGGATGAAAATGCATGTTTAAAATTTCCAGCTTTACTGCTACTTTTACGTCTTAAGTCATTCCTTCTCTAACTCTTCTATTGAAGCAGCCCCCTGGGATGCAGTGGATGAAAGGGTGATACAAGCTGTAACCCATGCAAGCCACCACAACAGGAACATTCTATGCTCTTATGTTTTAAAATTCGTATTTTACTATATTATTCTTATATTACTTATAATTTTAAATTAAATTATATGGCTTTTTTTTTTTTTTTCCTCCCAGACTCCAGGGAGATGAATATGTATGTCCTAGCACTTAGTATGTCTCCTGCCTGGGACTTTGATCTCATACCACAGTTTGAAAAATAAAAATTTTAAACTTGCTTTCTTAAGGAAAGACAACCGGTAACATTTTTTTGACCTTACAAATTGTTAGTATTAGTTAATGTAGTTAACAGAAATTGACTTGATAAATTGAAATTGTCCAAACTGATTATTGTAGTTGATGAAGAATTTTGAAAATCTTCAAAAACTCAATTATACTCTTTTAACATTAGGTGAAATCTACTTTGGTCCTTACTTAGGTCAAGGCCTGCAAAATTACACTTGTACTCCCAGCCATATCATCTTAAAGCATAACCAGTAGGCTTCTGTGGTAGAGAAGAAAATATTCATGTTTGGCAAGCAAATAACTAGTAGAACCTAGAAAAAAAATACCAGGAAATATAATATTTTATACATAATAATATAAATTTTATACATAAGGATTTTTTCTGTGTTTTCCATCTGATGTCGCTAAACTTCTAGAATTGAACTCTTTTTGCCTTAATGCTGTAGTATAGTCACTGTGCAATTTACATCATCTATTTCTTCTGGTTCTGTGGTTACCACAGACAAATAAAATATGGCTCTTCCTTCAAAGATACAATATCTAAAATCTAATCATATAATGTGCATATAAAACATACAAAAGTGAAGTTGCAGAGACATGGAAAATACTATTAAGTTATCAAGTTTTAAACTCTTATATTAGAAAATTGGCATTTCGGCTTTTGTAGTCTTAAAATCCTGTATCACATAAGTGTTTCATATCTACTTACGTCTGAGGAAATAACAGGACAGTTAGTGGTGACAGAAGAGCAAGATAGACAGAGTCTGTAAAATTTTTTGCTTGGGCTCAGAGGAGGATAGAAAATATCTTCCCTCCCTATGGATGGAGGATGGAAAAAAAGAGAGAGAGAGATCCTTTCTTCTTTTTGTGATTAATAATGCTCTTTCATGTCTCCACAGATAAAGAACCCAGTTAGATTATGCTTCTGTGGGAGTAGAGAAACACTTATGTTCAATTAATTATGAGCATTCTTAATAAGAAAAGTTTAAGAGGTTTTAATACCTGTCATGTGGCCTCACATCTCTGATAATACCAAGAGGTGAATTGCATGTGAATTGCAGCTTACCCAATAAATGACCAATAATAGTATTTATTGAGTATTACTTATGTGTCTCATGCTGTAGCTGGTGCTAAAAATTAAATATTAAGATTTAAAACCACATTTTATTTCACAAGACCAAGGCAAATAAGACCAGGGAGTTTACACTCTTCTGGAAAAGAATTACACTACAGTTTACAATTGTGTTACTTAAGTCAGGGTCCCTTCCTGAATACCGTGGACTATTTTATAGGTGAACAAGAAAAGAAAAACATCATCTACCCCTAGTTTTACTCTTTTTCTGAAGAAAGAAGTATCCTTATTCCTTTCCAGGACACCCCATTCTTTAATGCCTTCTTCAAGATTTCCCTGTCACCATTTCTCTCTTGTAATCAATGTTTCTCTGACTCTTTCATTCTCTATGGTCTACAACTGTATTTAAGTCTCTTCGCCCTAAAAACTATGAACCGATTTTTCTCTGAAAAAAGAGATTTTTCTGAAGAAAGAGTTCTGAAGAAAGAGTTGAACTCAAATACAAAGCCTTTCAATTGCATTATATTGTCATTAAAGAAATTTAGGGATTATATTGCCTGCTTCTTCACAAAAACAATTCTGGAAGAAAAAATATATACATTGCAATGCTAGATTTTCATTCAAAATATGTCTTCCGTATTCAAAACCTCTCTATAATCTGATGAAATTAATTATTTCCTTCTTGACAGTCTGTTAGTCTGCATACAAGTCTCTCCTAATTCTTCACAGAAACTGTGTTAGCTTTACAATAGTTCTGTAAACTGTTTCTTAGATCTGTATCCACCTTTTATCTGATTTCTTCCCTTAGAGTCATGTTTTGGGTTGTTCACGTTTGGTTCTTTCCCGCATTTTGAGCACTTGGTGGGTTTGCACTCCTTTGCTTCATTGAACTGAAGCTTGGTCATGTGACTTTGACCAGAAATGTGAGAAGAAGTGACATGTGTTACTTCTGGGCAGAAACTATAAGAGCCAGTGATACTTAAACTTCTTTTCTTTTCCCTCCACTTTGGTTGCCTATAGTGTTCCAGACAATGGTTACATTGTCAGTCTAGCTCCCAAAGTGAGGGTGGTGATGAAGCAGAGCAGAACACAGGCAGTGGACTTGGAAATTGAACAAGAAATCAACCTTTGTCTTTTGAGCCCCTGAGATTTTGGGGCTGTCACAACATTATCTTGTTTCTCCTGTTTGATATACTCCTCATTTTGGCAGAGCACACCATCAGTAGGTTCTTTTTCTCTCTTCTTGAAAAAGAGTGGATGAAAAATAAATGTTTATGCATGTCTGAAAATGTAACTCTTCTGTCCTCATATTTTATGGATAGTTTGGCTGGGTATAATGTTCTGAGTATTATGTTCCTTGTGCTGTTGAAGGTGTTGTTTTCTTTTCTCCTATCTTCCAGTTTTGCTCTAGAGAAGTCTAGTGTCAGTCTGATTCTTGATTCCTTGTATAAAGATATATTTTTCCTGTAAGCCTTTTCCTTAACCCTGTTCTAAAATTTTATGATGATGTGCTTTGCTGGGGATGTTATGTCATGTACTTAATTCCTAGGAAATAATTTAAATTACTTTGATAACTTCCTCTCTTCCATGTTCCCTATTCACTCTTTCTACAATTCCTACTCAATGGATATTGGTTTTCATCAGAAGATTCTCCACTTTCCTTATTTCTTTATCTCTCTTCTTATTGTTGCAACTCTTTATCTTTTTGTTCTATTTTCTGGGAGATGTTTTCAACTTTGTTTTTTAAGCTGTCTCTTTTTATGTCTGCAATCCCTTTGCATATCTCAGCTGTGTAATTACGAATTTTTTTTCTGTTGCTTCACTGTCTCTCATTTTCAGGTTTCCTTTTTTGTTGTTGCTGTTATATTTTGTTGTTGTTGTCCCTAGTATCCCTTCTGTACTATTGTCTTGGTATTTGTCTTTCACATCAGGATGTCAACTCTATGTAATGATTTCAGAAGTATATTAGTAGCTCAGGCACCAGCTCATATGTCAGCTCTAGCACCTGCTCCAGCACCTGTAGAGCTAGAGCCAGTTCTAGCATAAGTTCTAGAGCTACATACAGCTCTGGGACCTGATCCAACTCCAGAGCTGAAGCCAGTAGCAATACTAGAACTAGAATCAGCTTTAGAACCAGCTATATAACTAGAGCCAGCTCCAGAGATTGAGGTAGTTCCATTATAAACTGTAGCACCAGCTCTAGCAGCAGCTTCAGAGTTAGAGCAAATTCCAGAACGAGTCCTAGCAGCACCTCTGAGCTAGAGCCAGCACCTGCACTAACTCTTGGATAAAGGTAGATCCAGCTGTAGAGCTAGAGCCAACTCCAGCACTAGCTCTTGTACCAGCTGCTTCTTAGTGCCAGCTCTGGCTTCAGCTCTAGAGCTGGTATCAGCTCCAGATCTAGAGCCATCCTTATCTACAATTCTCACACCAGGCCTGGCACCAGTGCCAGAATTAAAGTCAGTCCCAGAACTGGAGCCAATTCACAACCAGTTCTAGCACTACTGTCTGAGCTAGAGCCAGCTTTGGCACCAAATCCAGAGAGAGAGCTAGGGCCAGCAATACACCTAGTGCCAACTTCAGCAGCATATCCAGCAGTAGCACCAGAGATAGAGTCTCTCCACAGCTAGAGCCAGCTCAGGCATCAGCTCCTGGGCCAGTTCTGCAGCTTGAGCCAGCACCAGCTCTAGTGCCAGCCCCTGGTTCTGGTGCCGACTCTACCACCAGAGCTTTCCTTACCCTCCTCTGGAATGATATCTTTTTTGATTTTTGTACTTTTGTTTTTGTGTTTCATATATTTTGTGGTTTACTATATTTTAATTTTGCAGTTCACATACAATAGAATTTTAACTTCCTAATCATTAAAAAAATGATATTAGTGATTAAAGGGTCTTGTATTTTTTTATTTTCTTGAGCCAATGTATTATACATGGATTATTTTCTTTTGAATAATGCTATAATATTTTGCATCTGTTCTTAAATTTTTCTAGATCTTTTCTTGTCCCTTTCAACTGCTGCATTTTCTAATCTTAAAATTGTGAATGGTTCCCAAGAATCAGCCTAGTTCTTTCTATCCTCTTTTTGTTTCTTCTTCTTTGGAGACTTTCGCCTAATGCTGTGCCTCAATTAATGCAAAATATATGAGGAGAATAGTAAGTCATTTTGTTAAAATGTGGGAAAAAGTGTTGTCAACAATTGTTTTTGACAAAAATGATTTGAAAGTTTTAGTAAGTTCAGTAAAATGCAACAAAGATCTTGTCATTTGGATAAAAGTTATGGCAGCTAAAACACAATGGCTTTGCTAAAAACAGAGTCATTTAGGCTTTTATTAGATCATTACTGTTCCCAGACTATCATGTCCCTTTTTCCAAGTTGTTGATTCTCTCTCCTGGGGAAATATAGATTCATGATTTGTTCTTCTAATTCTTCACAAATTTACTTAGAACAGAGAATGTTTACATACTAAGTACCTACTTTTGGGGACCACATTTATTCCCAGCATGTGTGCACAGCTTTAAAAGGGAAAGTGAGCAGGAACAGAGTGAAGGGTTGACATGGAGACTGTGTTTCCTGAAGCTGAATTTGTGGCCAGCACTTAATTAGTGGAAAATCATGGAGGAAAAGTCTATAGATGAGTGGCATGACTGATCAATAAGGATTTTTAATAAAAATATGTTAGGCAAGTATTTATTTATAGTACCATTGAAAGGGATATAATTTTTAATCCAAAAAATTCAATTTGCCAGCTATATTAAAAAGACCAAAAAAATTGAAATCACTAGAATAAATTAATAACCAAAAAATTATTTAAAGCATATCCTAAATATGCCATAGGAAGAGTGTAAAATAAGCAATATTTTACAGTCACAGTGAGCTCTGTCCCTGTGATCTCACTTTCTATCTTAGTCGGTACCACTGGGAATTCAAAAGCACCTTTTTAACTAAGTAATACAGGACTGCTTTTAAAGTTTTGATTTCCTGCAAAATAACATTTGTTAAAAATCTTTTAGAAAGATTTAGAAGTAATATCACGTGGAAGTTATTAGGATCAACATGATCCTTAAACCAGATGTTACTTTTGTTTACATGCTCATTTTTCTTACAGTTGGTTTGCTTTCTCCTTTTAGGAATGGCAAAATTCTATTCAGAAGAATGCAGGACTTGCATTTATTGAACTCATCAATGAAGGAAGGTAATTAATTTTACAATTTTTAGACAACTAGTCAGTGTACATTTTATTCCACCGGGTGACTACTCTTGCCTACCATCTGTTCCAAAAATGTGTAAGAAAATATATTTTAGTTAAATGATTCATCACACAGGCGCTTATACTTTAAAGGAGCAAAGTTTAAAATGTTAAGCATTTTTATTTGGCGGAGGGGAAGCAGGTATGAAATAAAGGGACAAACTTTATAAGATTTTTGTGAGATCTGAGCCACGTCTTACCAAGTAGTAAAGTTGTTTTACATAGATCAAGTGAACCCAATCTGCAGTCCCATCTGCCACTCCATCTGTTTCCAGAGCCGTGTTCAGTGTTTACTTCCTCACTCAGCCCATCTCAGTTCATGTGAAATAGTTTTATTCGACCATGTCATGCTATCTAGTATCCAACTAAAAATGTGA
The DNA here is from genome assembly GCF_965194805.1 of Balaenoptera borealis. Taxonomy (NCBI): domain Eukaryota; kingdom Metazoa; phylum Chordata; class Mammalia; order Artiodactyla; family Balaenopteridae; genus Balaenoptera; species Balaenoptera borealis. Next base: position 12,433,563 of record NC_138877.1, read on the forward strand.
GAGAAGTTTAATATAGGAACTATAAAGGTCTGGTTAGGAATCTATTTATACCATTGTTAAAATGATGCTGTGGTAAGATTTTTCACTACGATTTTTCCAATACTTTATTGGCAATGGATACACTAAGACAGATGTAACTGTCACCATTTTGACATGTTCAGCTTCTATCAGCCGAAGACCTGCGTCCTTTACAACTTGAGTTTCTTCTATGATATAGTGTGTTCTTTGGAAAATAATGACTGAAGATTTGGGGTAATCTATTTCTTATTTGAAACCAGATTTAATTAAATTGATAAAGTAATAATGTTACTGTATGTAAACTTTATCTTTATCAAGAGAGGTGTCATGAAAGAATATTTTATGAGCTATTCTTTGAAACTTAGTTTGTATATGCTATAAAAACCCATTTTGAAAAAAATTAACTTAAATGCAATTTAGTATTTTTGTTCATCAGTGTAGTATATTCTGAGAAATAGCCTTTGTTTTTATAACAATTCATCTTATTGTGTATTTCTCACTTAGATATTTTATGATTGAATTATTTTTAGTCATAATACTATAACTCTAAATATTAAAATAAATTTTTCATTCACTGCCAAGCAAAAGATGCAGGAAAATATTAGTTTTCTTTTATAGCATAAATAATAATTTTAAACATAGTAATACACTCTACTTCTTATAAAACTTTATGGTGAAAAGAATTGATAATAATTATTATCCATCTTCAGGCAATGAAAAAACAGAAAATAAAAACTTTTGCCCAGGTGGCTCATTGTCATATCAGTTGTAGAAATCTCTCACTTCACATACACCCTAGTTTTGCTAATTTGTTTCAACTGTGAAGTAAAAACAAAAATTATGCTATTATCAGTAACTCTGAAGAGTTAACAAATTGAAGCTCCAGCATTTAAGATTAAGATTATAGTTATTGTCTTAGAAAAGGAGGAGAGTGAAAATTTTGCTAATAGAGGTTTTTAGCTTTTGAAACTGTTTTGTTGTTCATTGGTAGTGTTTGGAGTTTATTTTGTTTGGTTTTAGGAAAGGAGTTGGAATTATAGAAAGTAATTATAATATTTAAAAAATTTAATCCATGAAAACCTCAAAATACTCATAATGTTCTTTGTGCCATTCTAGATTTGTGTTTCCATTTTTTATACTAATAGTTCCTCCAGTAAAGATGATTTTGGAACAAATATTGAAATATGACTAGCTCTAAATATACAAGAACATCTCATGTGTACATTAATACAGCACATGTCTATTCAGCACCTACTATATACCAAACACTATTATAGGCGCTGGGAATAGAGAAGTGAATGAGACAAACATGGTCCTAAATTTTGGAGGAAAGACAAGCATTAGACTAGCACATACAGTAACACAAGGGTGCTGTGATAGGGGTGTTACAGATACTAATGCAAGCATAAGGCAGAGCACTTAACCTAGTCTGGAGTCTGCACTCAGTGCATGTTGTGTACCAGCCACATAGAGACAGGCAAGGGCCATCCCTTCATGGCAAGGGTCATGCCATGGAGGGGTTTGTAAGCTGTGCTAAGGGTACAGGGCTGTAGTTGAAGAGGTTTGGCATAATCTGCAGAGTGACAAATGGATATCTGGGGCTGCAGACTGGAAGCGAGATACCGATCTGAAGTTTCAGAATCCTTTTGAAGAGAATGGTGTCGTTGAGCAACCAATAGTGGCTATGAGGATGGAAGAAGTGGACAAATTTGAAGTATCTTTTGGAAATTAAATCTATAGAATTGCTGATAGATTGGATGGTAAGAGGAGAAAGAAGGTACTTTGATTTCTGGCTTTAATAGCTGGATGATTTATAGTACAAGCATCGTTTACTTAGAACAATACAGAAGGAAGGGCATGAATTTGGTTAGAGATATTTTTACTTTCGGTTACACTGAATTTGTAGCGCCTATGAAAGTTCCAAGTGGAAATGTTAAATTGGCATCTTAGAATTTGGGTGTCCAACTCCAAAGAGACAGCTAATATGGAGATTTAAATTCAAGAGTTCTCAGTTTGCATGAGGTAAATAGGGGATAAGGATACAGGTGTGATGCTCAGGGGGAGTGTGTGGAGTGAGTGGAAACACGCGGCCAGGCTCTCGCTGCTGTCTCTGCTGGGAATCCTCTTTCCCCACATCTTCACGTGATCGGCTCTTCCCCTCACTGAGGAATCAGCTTAAATGTCACACTCTCAGAGAGGCTCCCCTGACCATCTTATTGTGTTATGAGACTTCCATTACATGACTCTATTTTAACATTCAATAACATCGTCTCAAAATCTTTTCTTGGTTTACATGTCTTCCTGCTGAAATGTACTTCCCTTCAGAACTCGTGTCTTATTCTCGTATTTGCTGATATATCCCTGGTTTCTGGAATAATAATGCCTAGTACCTATTTTGCCATCACAAATATTTGTTGAAGGAATGAAGAAAAGAATGTTGAGTAAAATGTTTGAGAAGGAATGAATAGTCAACAAGAGGATTTTTAAGTCAGGATTAAAGGCACCACTGGAGTCAGTGACAAGAGGGACATGTTGATTTCATTCAAATTTATACTGGTGAATGAATACCTACGTGCTAAAGATGCTGGGTATAGAGCCAGGCACTGTGCTAATAGAGCTTTCAGTCCGGTGGGAACAACAGTGTTAGGTTAAGTAATTACTGATGTAATAAATGTGCCAAAAGGCAGGTAGAGGATGGGAGCAGATAACTGAGGGAAGTAGGGGGAGTAGCTCGGATGTTTTCAGGTGAGAAGTGAGCGGGAGGTGAGTATAGGCAGTAAGTACTTAACAACTATAAGAAGGTTGGCCAAGAAGGGGAAAGGGTGGTTGCTGGTGGTGGATAGGGTTTTAATTTCAGGGGGAGGAGAGGAGTAGAAGGAAGGATTTGAGTATTTTAAAATGCTGATGGAAAGAAGCCAATATGGTGGGAAAGAAAGAAGAAAAGTTTCTACTCAGTTAAAAAGAGTACAGTCTCTGAGAGGGGTGAGGCAGAGGGACAGGGGTTAGCCTTTTGTGGATGAGTATTGAGAAGGGATGCAGGCAATTAAATTGGTGGCAGGATTCAGAGAGTTTTTGTAATGATGCCTTCTGTTTTCTCTATAAAGTGGCAGGTAAGGCCATTTTCTGAGAATGAAGGAAATTTGGGGAGGTAGGTGTTATACTTGAGAAGAGTAGAAAATATTGAAAATAGCCAGTGTAGAGAAACTGGGGAGAGAAATGACTAAGGAAACACAGGAGACTTGCCAGTGTTTGGGGGTCCTGATTGAGGATGCTGTCTTTGCTATTGTAGTGTTTTCCCCAGTAGTCCACAGGACAAAGACGATGGGCATTGCTTTAAGACATTCACTTCTCTAACTTTAGTGAAAATAATCTCTTCTCTGAGCACCAACCCCTCCACATCCCTATTCCGGATCAGGTGCCTTCCCATGTTCTCAAACCACCTTCCATTTTCCCCTGTTTTATACTTACCGTACCATAGTGTTAGTGCCTGTTTATTTGTGGTGTATTTTTTATGGCTATTTCCGCAGTGCCTATTATAATATGGAGCATATGTGTATTATTTGTAACAAGTTCAAATACCAGTTCTCCTAATGATAAACTATTAGATTCTAGGCATGTAACATAATCTCCCTCTGACACTGTTTCACATCCTGCCTAGTTTCTCTGAAGGTTGGATGTAATATATGACATTTATTACAACTACAGTAATATAGACACTTTAAAAATGGAAGGTTATTTTGTTATTTTTTGTTACTACATACAGTATATATTCAGAATTTTGCCGACTCCTATCTTTAGTTTGGTCCATTTCCTTTCAATTTAGACCTTCCTCTTTCATAAATTTGAACTGGGAGTTCCAGATTTTTTTTAAAAATCCTATTTAGATAGTTCAGATGTAGTTACAGTAAAGACACATTACTCAGTTTATCTGGCTTCTGTTTGTTGATGCCGACTCTATACTAGGCACAAATTAGATTCTTTACATATACTTTTATCCCATTTGCATGGACATACAACATTTTTCTTAACTTTTTCTAATAGTGTAAAATGAAACATACAAAATATTTTCTCTTGGTTGTTAGACTATGTCTTTAATTTTCCTTGTGGGAATGAAGATAAAAATCTTTAAGTGGAAATTGTTATAAATGTTTATCCTACTTAACAGCTACATTCGTGAATATAATTCATCAATCATAGCTGGAGAAAGCAACTGTGCAGTTGTCTACAACTAACAGGACAAAAATAGCTGATGAATGTGCAGCTGAATTAAAGTACTCCCTAGGACAGGCTGAAATTATAAACTGGATCATTTAAAGGAATCTAACAAAGGATCTTTATAATTAAAACAAAGCAAGGTTAATGGGATGTAAAATTGCCTATAATATCTTGGCAATAATAATTGGATTTTAAATTATTAAAATATGAATTGAACTATAAAGCAAATAAGAAAGACTTTTAAATTATAGAACTTGAGTGATCTTTTGAAATAAATTAATCATTTGCCTAAAATAAACCTCTATCACTCTTTTGGAAGCCTATAGGATGTAATTAATGAATATTCATAACAAGCTGGAATGTATTCTTGTTTAGCACTGAATTTGACCTATGATTCACAAGATTCCAATTTTTTGTTTTGTTCTTTAAAATAAGGAAAAATGTATAACCTTGCATTTCTTACGTTTTGAAGAAGAGAAGCGTATCGTATTCAAGTTTAATTATTTAGTGATTATATGGCCCAAATTTGAATATCCTCGTTAATTTAACAAATGCTATTCAATAATTAAACCAATAAGCTTTGGTTTGCTTGAGTTTGTTTCATGTCCTTGATTTGGCAAAAACTGTATTTTAAAAACAAAAACAAAAACAGCACCTTCTAACACTATAAGAAACTTTTTTCTTAGAGTTGAGAATCTGATTTAATTTTGAATGAAGAAACCCTGGAAACTCCTGGAAAACAGAAGTTCCCTCTATATTTTTTCATGTGGTACTTAATTTATTCTTTTTTCGTACTACTATGTTATTCATTTTACACATGTAGTAAGTTATTAAACATATTGAGGTTTGCAAACAAATGAGGTAAAAAAAATCTGTGCTTTTACAAAATTAATTGTATAGATCTTAAACAGTATTGCTAATTTATAGACTTAACTTTAGACATTGGTGATGAATAATATATTTACCTGAAACTAAGATAAACAAATCCCATTTAATAATGGCTAGATTTCAAGTAAAAAGGAAATATATTTCAAAATTAGTAATGATATATTTTATTTGAATTGCATTTTTAACCGTGTTTAAGATATATCTGCATATGTATATGTATTGAGATTTTTTTTCCCCTCTGAGAACAACTTTAAATATACTTTCCTTCCAGGCACTATTATTTTAGCTTTGGTGAGAGTTAAATAATATTTCATAAAACACTAATAGTTCTTTGTATTAAAAAAAAAAAAAGGGAAAGGTGCCCTGTTTTTGGCATAGTCATGTCTGTGCCATATTTCTTCCTGTTTCTTATTTCTTGGAGACATAAAGTTTCATTTTTGTTGTTATCCTTAGCTTACATATTGCAAGCAAATGCCAGCCTAGATTCAAATGATACGTCTTTATTAGAAAACATTGATTTAGTTTCTGTACCCATTCTGACACAACCAGGATCAGCTGGTAACAGAGGAGACTAGAGTTGGCCTTTGCATTTGTGGCTGGTATGTTGTTTAAAGAACAGACACAGGGAGAAGTGAACTACCTGGTTACAGGAGAGTCAATGCTGCCATGAAGATACAGTGTGTGTGGTCAGTCCAAGGATAAACTAAAGGTGAGAGGTAAAGGAATAGAATGAGCAAGCCAGAGTACGGTCATGGCCTGAGCCATTAGTTTTAGTCTAGGAACTCTTCCCAAGGTGCCCAGGGAATTGAAGCATTGATTATAGGCGGATTAGTTTCCACGTTCGTAAAATGAGAACACACAATTTATCTCTCTCTGTTGCTGTGTACAGACCAACATGTGAAAAAACAGAATACTTATTTTATAACGTGACTGAGTCACAGTCCTAGCTGGACCAGGATTAAGAAAAAGTTGTTATTTTCTAACGACCAGAAGCAGTGTAATACCTGTACAGGTATTTCTGAAGTTCTTAACAACTATGTAAATAATTATAATACACCCAGAAAAACAAAACAAAACAAAACTGAATACTTACAAAATACTCACTAAATAGTTTTAGCAGTGATACAAATACATTTTACATCTGGTCTTCAACTCAAAGTAATTTGTAATTGAGAAGTTAGGTTTTACATGCACAAAAAATTAAACAGTTCAAAGTGTCATAGACAGTATATAACTAAGTGCAAAAAATTGATATAAAAATTGCCTTAGGGCTTCCCTGGTGGCGCAGTGGTTGAGAATCTGCCTGCCAATGCAGGGGACACGGGTTCGAGCCCTGGTCTGGGAAGATCCCACATGCCGCGGAGCAACTGGGCCCGTGAGCCACAACTACTGAGCCTGCGCGTCTGGAGCCTGTGCTCCGCAACAAGAGAGGCCGCGACAGTGAGAGGCCCGCGCACCGCGATGAAGAGTGGCCCCCACTCGCCGCAACTAGAGAAAGCCCTCGCACAGAAACGAAGACCCAGCACAGCCAAAAATAAATAAATTAATTAATTAATTTTTAAAAAAAAATTTGCATTGACTTAAGAAGAAGGACCTATTTCAGTGGACAGTAATGATTGGGGAAGGCTTCTTTTAGGAGACGGAACCGAAACAAGTATAGGCACACTGCGTGGGATCAAAAGAAGAAAAAAGAAAATCAACCCTAGCTTTTTTTGTGAAAATTAAGATTTAAAACAACAGAAAATACCTTTATATTCTTTATTATCTAATAAAGCAAATATGGACATAATTCTATGTTAAAAGTTATAATCTGTCTTTGAGCTCTATATATTACTCTTTTTTTGAGCTCTATATTTTAAATTAAAAAAGTTATAAATGTTTCCAGATTTTTTAATAGTCTATGAAACAACTCTAGCACAGGAAGAAATTGAAATTTTCTGATCCAGCCAGCCTCTTCCTTGCAGTGTCACTAGAAACTCTATGCCTAATTCTTTTAAGGTTTTGGGACCAGAGGAAGTGACACTGAGGTATTACATCTGCTCCTACACTGTGTGGCCACTTTACTTCCAATCAGCATCTGTTTTCTTGACTAAATAAATCAGGATCTAAAATTTAAGCTGTAATCTTACAGCTTGGACATGCACTGTTTCTTCCAGTTTATGGGATATCTGAGACAGTGCACACCCATTTTCTAATCAGAAAACTAAAACTCAGACACAAGGAAAATTTATTTGTCCAGGTTGATAACACTAATAAAAGACAGAACTTAAATATAAACTAGTTCTGCCTTCTGTCCCCTCCCTCATCTAGAGATGATGAAAGACTAATTTGTCTGACCTCTCATATTGCCTTTCCTATTGACATTTTTTTTCCTTTCAGTCAAATTACAGGAATTATTTATATTTAAGATTCAGGATCTCAGGGTTTCAGGTCAATGACAAGCAATTTAAATTATAACAAACTGCATAAAATTAGAAACTTCCTAGAAAATCAGAACTTGCTGCAATGATATTTGTTCCATTTGGAAGAGAATACATTGTTTTGTCTCCTGACTTCTTTCCTGTATCCATGACAACTCTGTTTTAGGACAGGAATGAATAGAATTGAGCAAATTGTTTTCTTTTTCTATTTCCTTCGAAAAATAAACTTAACTGTAGAAGATGAAGACCACTTCATTTACTTCCTATCTTGTACAGATACTCTGAGGAAGAAAATGTTCCGTAATTCCCAAGTTATCTGATATTTTTATTTACCTCTTTTTTTATGTGCTAAATGTATCGTAGAATTTTATAGTGTTAAACTGCCTTAATCATTAAAGTTCTGTTTCTTCTTTGCCCCTCCTTCCCACATAACCTGCTCATGTATTCATTCAGTCATCTTTCCATTTAGTCATATATTATTGGTGAGTCCATATTTCATGACATGTACATGCAGATCATGTTGGATACAGAGATGAATAGTGATCGTACCTCATTTAACGAACTTCACATTCTAAGAGAGAGAGACTTATTAAAAGGAAAAGAGAGGGAAAAAATCCATAAGACAGTGTGATAAATATTATAACGCCCAGAACATTTGAGAAATTGGAAGAAGATCTCTTAGTTGTATTGAGAGGAGGGAATGGCAAGAATTACAGGAAGAAGAAATGGCACATATAGAAATCCTGAAATAGCATGAGTCATTAAAAGAACTAGGAAGGTTTTTCTAGAACATAGAAAAAGTATGCTAAAAAGGCAGTAGATAAGGTTACAGAAGTAGACTGATATCTATATATAATGTTTGGCTATTATCCTGTCTATTAAAAGTAGCCGTTGAAGAAATTTAAGTGTAAATAACAGTAATGGCAAAGCAAAAAATGTATCAGAAGGATGGAAGATTTGAGGGAGGCAGAGAAATTAGGAGGCTATTGTAATTGGATAAGAGATGATTAAGGCTTGAATTAAAACAATGTTAAGTAATGAACAAACAGATTAAAAATATATTATGGAGGTAAAATTGACAAGACTGGTGATTAATTTAATGTAGGATGATCTTAAAGTCACATTTCAGCAGATTGAAAAGTGAATAAAGCTGTGTGGGTAACTCGGTGATCTGAGGTTATCTTGTGCTACAGAGCATTCACATCCTACCTAGGATATACTCTTTCAGGCAACACGCATCTTATAAATGGTTTAGGCTTCTCCAGGGCCACATCTCCCCCCTATAAATTGGTGTCTCAAGGAGTAGGAATGCCCTGGGGACATATGCCTAAAACAGCAATGCTGTTAGGATTTTGAATCTTTAGCCAGGAATTAAGTATAGAACCTCGCCTGAAACCTTCATGCTAAGCCAAGATCCTTAGGAGAGGCTGACATGGTTCTAGTGGGCTCTCCTTGGTATCAAAAGAAATAAAAGCAAATACTTATCCAAGTTAGGTCTGTTGGACTCCTGATTAAGACCAGAAATGAGGTAACAGTCAAAGAGTACTAAATATATGAGAATGAAAGCCACTATGTATGAGAATCAACAAGGAAAAAAACAAAAAAATTTAGATCCCCAGGGACTACCAAGATTAGAATTGTGAAATACAGGAAATAAAATAGCACAAAATTGAATGAATAAGAAGAGACCTTCAAAATGAAGAGGAAGATTTGAAAAATCAAAAATTATAGAATTTAATACAATTTGGAAAAAACTCCATGTATTAATGATTCATCAGATTAGACAAAGATGAAGGGAACCAGTGACTTGGAACATACATTTTGAAATTTTTCCCAGAATGCAGAAAGAGAAAGAAATGAAACATGAAGTGATATTAAGAGATATGGAGGTAAACTAAGAAAGTTTAGTTTACAAATCATCAGAATTGAAAAAGGAAAAAAATACAGAGTAGGGGAGATGAAATATTTTAGAAGATGATTGTTGTGAATTTTTAAGAACTGATTGAAAATAAGAATACAGTGACACAGAAGTCACAATGTACCTCAAGTAGGCTAAATAAAAAGAAACCCATACTAGATACATGGTACTGAAACTGGACAATGCCCAAAATAAAGAGGCAAAAGCACCCAGAAAGAAAGAAATGATCATCTACCAAAAGGGAAAATTAAAATAACAGCAACAAGGACTTCCCTGGTGGCACAGTGGTTAAGAATCTGCCTGCCAATGCAGGGGACATGGGTTCGAGCCCTGGTCCAGGAGGGTCCCACATACCGTGGAGCAACTAAGCCCGTGTGTCACAACTACTGACCTGCGCTCTAGAGCCCGTGAGCCACAACTACTGAGCCCGTGTGCTGCAACTACTGAAGCTTGCACGCCTTGAGCCTGTGCTCTGCAGCAAGAGAAGCCACAGCAATGAGAAGCCCGCCCACCACAGTGAAGAGTAGCCCCTGCTCGCCACAACTAGAGAAAGCCTGCGCACAGCAACAAAGACCCAATGCAGCCAAAAACAAATAAATAAATTAAAAAAAAAAAAAAGAATAACAGCAACAAAGAAAGCTAGAAGAAAGTGACATAACACTTTCAACGTTTGAAAAAAAATAATTCTCAATAATTGTATATGCAACAAAAGTATTTTCAAAAATTATTGGTGGGTGTGACGATAGAGTAATTTTGTGACATTTTAACTTACTCCGGTCCCAACCTTTGTTCCCCAGTTCAAAGGAAGCCATAAAAATGCAGCACACATTATAAGCACTGTACCAGAGGGAGCATAATAGACCTCATTAGTAAAGAATTTTAAATCACTTACTTGTTCTGATCTGTCTGGTGACTCCCTGGAAGAATGGCTTAAAACATTTGTTTTATTTTGCCTAACCTGGGAGTGGCCTGGAGTGAGAAGAAAAAAAAAAAAAAAAAGCTGATTTCCTGAGGGCATTTGTTGAAGACATTTACAGGCTAATATCTTAGACCTCACTGCCTGAGGTGATAGACACCTCAGCTGCCTGAGGTGATAGATACCAGTTGAGGCAAATGATAGACACACCAAAAAGCTTGGGAGGAGCAGCTGGGGGTGAAATGTACACAAGGGCTTTGAAAGGCTCTGACATATTCCTGGAAATGTAAAGGGCCCTGCACACGCTTAACGTTGTGTTCATGCTCTGGAAAGACCTGAGAAGGCCCCAAACTCTCATCTTTTGCTGACGCTGGGACTCTATGGAAGCAGGAAGTAAATGCAAAGGTAGAGTTGAAACCTGCCTGGCTGAGTGTTCAAGGGCTGTCCAAACACACACACAGCTGCTTGAGAAATTCTGGGAGATTTTTTTGGATTCAGGCATTTAAAGAAATCTCTGTCTCATCATTAGCTGACACTAACATAATGAAACAGAGACTTCAGTGACCACACATGACAAGGAATACACACTTAACAAAACTATTTTAGAAAAGTCAACTCAAGTTTCCTCAGAGGTCCAAATGTAGGACTGAGGAGGGAGACCCACGTCTTCACCTAGGATTACGTATTTCCTGAGCAATTACAGCAGGCAGATCAGGAATTGAGTGAAGGTGCTGGAAAGAGAATGGTTAAAGTGTGGACTGGGGGGGATCCATGCTTGGGGGGAAAGGAGATAAATCTGAGCAGTGGTTGAAGGACTAAGAGAAGAGAGGGATCAAAGAAGTGGAAGTTGGAAGTGAGCTTATTTTTGCCTGGGGCCAGGGAGGGACGAGTGAAGGGGAGAGAAAGCACTTAGGATAGGAGATTGTGACCAGAGAGTAGATTGTTGGCATAAAGATTTACTGATGTGAAGCTGATTATGGCCAGTGAGGTGATTTCCTGAAGTGAGGTAGAATTGAAGATTCTAAAGGAATCTTAGATTTAGGGATTTTTGGTTCCCCTTTAAAAGGTCAGAGAATTGTGAGGTACTGTGGTGAATGGTTTCCCACGTGGCTAATGAGGTCACCCAGAATGACAGTGAGTCAGATAAGAAGATGCATGGAAATAAAACATCATATATTAGTTGCTATATAACTCATAAGGGTCAGAGGTAGGAGGACAGACTTTCAGACAATTGATGCAGTTTCTCTGGTGTGTCTGAGGCATGAGTCTCCCCCACCCCACCCCCTCCTCTGCCACCATGCCTCTTGGCTTTGCCCATCCACTTGTTCTACTATTCCTGAGAATAGTACCTATTAACCAGCCAGACACTCTCTCCTTTCCAGCTGTCTTCTGTTAATCTATTTAAATGTAATCTGCACTAATTTGCACATATTAGATTTTTTCCTGGCTTTCTTCAGCCTTCATGCACTAGACAAAGCCATTGAACGAAATACTCTAATCTCTCACATCTCTTTTCTCTTTTGAAGACTATCTATAAAATATAGACCAATGATGTCATCAAAAGTTAATATTTGGAGTTTAGTCTTTCTTTAACTTCTTTTATTTTTCCAGCTGCTTCAGTGATTAAATTTAAGACTATCCATATAATATTTTGCCCTCCAACGTTATTTACATAGGAGTTTGAGCCTTTTTTCCCCAAGTATTGTGGTTTCTAGCAGATTCCCCTAACCGTTGTGTCTTCGAATAATTCATGTTGTCATTAACTTTCATGCTGAAGACTAGACCATATTCCCATTGGAATGTGCCTGTGTCCCTCTTACGTGATTGGAGAGAATACTGCTACGTGTTTCCAAGTGATCTCTCTACCTGTCCTGCTGCTATGCAAGATTTTAGTGGTGCTTCCGTCATACTGCCAGGAAGTTCCCGCTGGTCCTAGAGTGACAGTCATAATTTAACCAAAATCTCATCATGGAGTAACAAAATCTGTGTCAGAACAGACATGGACTTTGGAAAGATTTCTACTGAGAACTATCTTGAATTGAGTGCTGCTTGGAACTCATTTCAAGGTAGTTCCATCTTAGAATTAAGAATCTGAGCATTTAAGTGAATTTTAGGTGTCAATTAGTCCTATTGTCTGTATTAATTAAAGAAAGAATCCAGTCTATAGATTTCATAACATATGGTCATCCAGTTTTGTGTGAAAATTTACTTCCATGGCAGTGAATTTTGTTGTTTTAGCCATTTTAAAAAGTGTCAAAAATCCTTGGTTTTTAGTGCATTAAATAACTTTATTGAATTAACTGAATCATTTGTTCACAAGGCACACTATATTTGAGGCATTGCTGTAACAATATAATGGCATATTTCTTAATTATATGATTTAGCTTTATCTAAAATTTATGCATAGTTAATACTTGCAATACTGAAATTTGATTATTGAAAAAAATTGGATTAAACAAAGCTATTAAGAATAATAATTCCAAAGATATTTTTCTTTTCAGATTGCTATGCCATGCTATGAAGGACCATATAGTTCGTGTTGCAAATGAAGCTGAGTTTATTTTGAATAGACAGAGAGCTGAGGATGTACATAAACATGCAGAGTTCGAGGTAAGGTTTTGGGATTGAATTAAATTCTGCTTTTCTGTTATAAGTCGGTTGTCACCAATGGTAACCTTACATAAGGTTTTTTTTTTTTAAGAGAAAAATTTCACTGAAGTCATTTCAGTAGTTTTTAAAAGCTTTAGTAAATGTCAAATACAGGGCACTTATTTCTTTTTACCTCATTTGCAACATGAAGAGACCCGTCCTGCCCTGTTCCTAACCAGTTGGTGGACTGAAGTTGTTCTGACTTATTCTTAAAGGCAAATACAGTTTTATAATGCAATTCCTTTAGTAATTTTTAAGCATAGTTTACACACCATTAGATATGGGTGTAACAGTGGTTATATGGAGAAACAGTTTTACCATTCAGTAATTTATTATTTAATAATGTATCTATCTTTATTTAGAGTGGCCAAAGATTATTTTAGTTCATATTTTATATTTATAATTGATATTTTAATGACAAATGAAGCAATGCTATTATATATGATATAAATGTAGATCTGTATGTATCGATCTATATATGGAAATGTAATAGTTGAAAAATCCTCATAAGTACAATTAACTATCTTTTGAGTAAAGAACAAATAGCTGTCATTTCTATTTTTTATGCAAAAACTAAAGGATGTTCAAGCACTATATATTACATACTAATAGTTTTTTAAGAACATTATTCTTATATTTCTAGCATGTCAATAATTATTTGACATTATTTGTATTGTCCTAATTCAATAAAATTGGTTTCAGAAATATTGAGGTGACCTGGTGTTTGGCTTAGGTTGGACTTCAGTGGCCTTGAAAATAATATATAACTCCACCAATTTATTCTCCTGATACGACATGTGAACAAGTGTGGTGTGGCTGGAAGCCAGAGCCCACGGTTTCAGTTTTGATGAGGTTTTTATCTCAGTAAAGCAGCTCTCTTAGCCATGCAAGTTGATGTCCTAGGTCTAGTGATCTCTGACCTACCTAGCTAAAAAGCATGAGGCAGAAAAATAGCTGTTGTCGCTTTAAAACCCATAACCTCTGCTTCATTTGTCAGATGAGACAGCGCACACTTGTCATATGGGATTACACAACCTTATTTTGCAAAAAATGAACAAACATTTTAAACTCTGGTAAAAGTCCATTGACAACTGTTTGTCAAAATGAAGTTTTGTATCGCTTCAACCGTAAATAGCATCGGATATTTATAACACTGGGTATCGTGCTGTAATTTGGATGACAAGAAAAGATTGAGTTCTTTGAATATAATATGTTTAGGTATAAGATATGTCAGAACTCTAGACAAAATAAGAATATTCAATTAACTTTTGACTTCTGTTAGTAAATAAGGTTTAGATTATTAACTGAATTCCCTGCAGAATCAGTTTTGAGTTGATCATATATCTACTAAGAAAATCAAGATATTTTGTGGGAATATAAGCAGATCAATATTTGTCATGTGAAAGCATTTAAAATAGATTTTCAAGCAGCTAGATATTAGTTACAAGCTCTAACATATATTTAACCAAGATGATATTAAGCTAAGGGTGGAGTTTCTCAACCATTTTTCTTTGTTGCTCCCCACAAGGAAAATTTTTAAATAGTTGTCATCCTAATCAGCCCCCACCTTGATTTATTGTATTATCATCAATATGCTGCATATCTATTTGTGTACCGTATATGCATCTGTGCTTTATACATTAAAAGAGTAAGGTTTTTTTCACACAACCCTAATACCAGTTTTTACCCCCTCGGGGATGAATGAGATCACTCCTGTTGATGATGCATGGCTAAGGGAGGTGTAGAGGCTATGAAGGGGATATGAAGACTCGGGGTTTTCAGATTGTGTACACATAAAATAAACTGCTAATGTAAACCTAATTTTGAGAGTATTGTCATTGTTACTTAACGAATGTGCATTGTTTTTTAACCGAGATGTTTCTATTTGTCCTTTTTAGGTTAAAGCTGTATTAGTAAATGCATTGATTGTGTGTATGTTTGTGCGTGTGTGGTTTACCAAACTTATATCACTTTTAAATTGTAAAAGATTTTGTAAAAGTCATAACATTTTACACTAGGACTTTTTGAGGAATTTCTGTATCTCTCATATAAGCCTGTAATTAAGAGAAAAAATGTATTTAATTTGAGATGGGTACTTCACAGTTAATTTTTTTTTGGTTAACCACTGTAATTGTTAAGGAAGAAAAATGAAAATTTAATTTTACTCTCCAAGGAGCTAATGAAATATTAACCTCATTATGGAGGCAGATCATTGTACTAATTGGTGATTCCCTGTACAAAAAGATAAATTGGAAAATGAATTAATCCTTCTTAGGTTCCTGTAGGGTTATTTCTCTGGAAGAGATGACTTGTGGTAGTAGTCTATATCAATAGATAGTTGAAAGGAATATGTTCAGATACCTTACATGAAAGATTTTTACTTTGTAATGATGAATGTGAACTCATTATATGTATTTTTTTAGACGTACAAAACTTTTTTTTGTAGTTATATGACTTGTATTACATACACGATAACATTAAAATCTGCAGTCACTCTACCCTATACAAAAATTATTATACAAAACAAATCAAACTTATGGTTAAAGAGATGTTCATCTTCATGTTCATGTTTGTATTGAGCCTTTTTGATACACAATGAGATTGATTACCTGTGTTGCTAATACCAATGAACTTGAATACAGATAGCTGACAGGACAACTGATTATTAGGGAAGATAAGATTAAGGTAGTAGTTATCATGAGAAACTTTGAATACATTAGATTCTAGAGCTAGGAGACACTGTAGAGTAAACCTTGTTTTAGCCCTTCATTTTACATATGTAAAACTGAATACAGTGAAAAAAACAGAATTTGCATAAAGTGTGAAATTAAATCCAGGTCTAAATTTCTAAACTACTGCTTTCTCTTCTACACCACATTGCCACTTACAAAATGGAACACTATATATTAAGTGGCAAGTTTTTGATCTATTTATAATTATCAGGAATATAACTCTTATTTTAAGTGAGATATATACTATATAGGTTAAAATAATAAGTAGGTTTACATTTTTAATAAATCATTTTGTTTCTAAAATGCTTACTTTTGGAATATGTTAAAATCAGAATTTCAGAATTGAAAGGAACCTTAAAAGTCATTAATTACTTGATTATATTACTTAATAATATTCAAATTACTTTACATATACTTTATGTATAAACACAAAGAAAGAACATATTTTTACCAGTTTGAAAGGTGATTTTATATATGTGTGTGCGTGTGTGTGTGTGTGTGTATATTTTAGAATAAACTTTCAAAAGATTACGTTATTTGAGTTTTTAAAATTGAATCGATAATTATTACCCTTTAACTCAAAGTTAAATATCATTTCTTTCTTACACACAGTAGAGGTTTATTATCATGCACTGTTTGTATTTCTTTGTAGTCGCAGTGTGCCCAATACGCTGCTGATAGAAGAGAGGAAGAAAAGATGTGTGACCATCTCATTAGTGCTGCGAAACATAGGGACCACGTGACTGCAAATCAGCTGAAACAGAAGATCCTTAACATTCTCACAAATAAGCATGGTGCTTGGGGAGCAGTTTCTCATAGGTGAGTTATAAAAAACTAGAAGTAAATAGTAACTCATAGGTTAATTATAATAGTTATAAGTAAAAAAAACTATAAACTTAAAAATTCCTTACAAAATATGATTTTAAATTGTAAAAAATGGCTTAATTTTTCTCCTGAAATCTTTAGTAATGACTTTTGAGAATGGTTTAAAAGAAAATCTAAACTTTTAAAAGTAATCTAATGGAAATTTTTTCTAATTCATAATAATATATAACATAATACAAAATTTGTTTAGGCAAGTATTTTAGACTACCATCTCTCATATATAACATGGGTGTTAGTTATAAGAAGTGACTTGTTTTTAATCTTTCAAAGTCAACTCTTCAAATTATTAAATTTATATCATTCTTAATTTTTTTATGCACAAGTAATAATAATATAAGCATTCACTATGGAGAAGTAATACATTCTTTTAAATTTTTTTCTTCTATATTTCTCTATGCAGTCTTTCTTAGGAAAGTTTTCATCTCAAATTAGGGTATTTATGATATTATAATACAAACAAAACCAAAATTGGTTGTTTTTGCATTACAAGTGTTTTTCTTCCTAAAGTTTTGTGAACATAAAATTGTTTTGTTATGTTTTGTTGTCCTCTGCACACTGCCTTCTAGAAAAATAGTAGTGAAGCAGGTCACTATATTTTGATTGCTAATGTTCTTCATTTATATATCTTCATTTTATCTTATCTCATTGACTGTTTTTATTAAATCTCTGTCTGGCGGAGTTTAGGGATTGGGTAAATGTGGACAAGACACTAAGAAAAATTCTGGTAGAAGTGATTCTGTTAGTTAGAGAAGAACATCTAGAATATGGCCAGGATATTATTTGACAGACTGTCCTGGGGTCTCAAGTATAAGACAGATTTAAGAAAACTTTATTATTTGAATTTAAAGTAAAATTATAACATAATGTCTTTAAAAATAGTTAACACTCTCCTTAAAAAACTAAAAATAGAACTACCATATGACTCAGCAATCCCACTACTGGGCATATACCCGGAGAAAAGCATAATTCAAAAAGAGTCATGTATCACAATGTTCATTGCAGCTCTGTTTACAATAGCCAGGACATGGAAGCAACCTAAGTGTCCATCAACAGATGAATGGATAAAGAAGATGTGGCACATATATACAATGGAATATTACTCAGCCACAAAAAGAAGCGAAATTGAGTTATTTGTAGTGAGGTGGATGGACCTAGAGTCTGTCATACAGAGTGAAGTAAGTCAGAAAGAGGAAAACAAATACCGTATGCTAACATATATATATGGAATGTTAAAAAAAAAAAAAAGTTCTGAAGAACCTAGGGGCAAGACAGGAATAAAGATGCAGACGTAGAGAATGGACTTCAGGACATGGAGAGGGGGAAGGGTAAGCTGGGACCAAGTGAGAGAGTGACATGGACATATATACACTACCAAATGTAAAATAGATAGCTATTGGGAAGCTGCTGCATAGCACAGGGAGATCAGCTCAGTGCTTTGTGACCACCTAGAGGGGTGGGATAGGGAGAGTTGGAGGGAGATGCAAGAGGGAGGGGATATGGTGATATATGTATATGTATAGCTGATTCACTTTGTGATACAAAAGAAACTAACACACCATTGTAAAGCAATTATACTCCAATAAAGATGTTAAAAAAAAATAGTGAACACTCAATATTTGTTTCTTATAATAATAGCAATACCACCACATCAAACATTTATTAAATATTTATTGTGTGCTAGGCACCATACTAAGAACATCACATGGGTTATTTTGTTTAACATTCAGAACATCTCTATTAAGGTTGATACTGAAATTTTTTTTTTCATATTACAATGAAGAAATTGAAGATTTCAGAGGTTAAGTGAAACTTAGATAGTATCACACAACTTGTACAAATAGAAGCAGAGTGTGTCAATCAGGGCTCTCCAGAGAAACAGAAAAGAACCAAAAGGATATATGTAAGACATAGATATAGATAAGATATAGTTATGGATATGAATATGGACATGGGTATAGATATATATAGATTTATTTTAAAGAATTGGCTCACATGCTTATGGAACCTGGCAAGTCTGAAATCTGTAGGGTGGGCTGGCAGGCTGGAAGCATAGGCAGGATTTCTGTCTTGGGGCAGAAATCCTTCTTCTCCAAGAAGCCTCATTCTTTTCACTGAAGACCTTCAACTGATTAGATGAGCCCCACCCACATTATTGAGAATAATATCCTTTACTTAAAGTCAACTGATTATAGATGTTAACCACATCTCCAAAATACCTTCACAGCAACATCTAGACTAGTATTTGATGAAACAACTGAGCACATAGCCTAGCCAAGTTGGCGCAGAATTTAACCTTAAGACAGTACAATAGTACGAGCATTTTGCCCTAGCTATAGACCTTGTGTCTCTCTTTGTGTCATCCGAATTGGATTTATCTACTCAGTTATATATAGTGAGGACTATAACATTATATTGCTAATAATTCAACTGGTATAATGCAGGATATTGCCTTAAATGTATAAAACTGTACATGGTTTGGTTTTAATATTTCACCAGATAATTAAAATACAGCTAAAGGACAGAGACTTCAATAGTGACAGTCATGTGGTAACGTGTCGAATGCATCCTCTGCTCAGCTTTCCCTTTATGATAGCTCGTTAGATAGACGGGAAGACTGGCAATAGGACCCCTCAGAAGAACAGGTATCCTTTGTCCTTTTCTGCACATTAACTCCCAGGGCTGATTAACTGAAAAACACACAGCCTTTCTATTATCATCCTTTACTAACTGGGACACTGAACTCTAATCTTTCTTAGTATTTGATTAATTAATAAGGCTCAGTTGTTGGACTGCTTCTCCTTTTTGTCTTATTCACTCTCTAGGCAATTTTATCTAGTCTCATGGCTTAAAAAAATACCAATATATCAGTAACTCCCAAATTCTCCAGATCCTCTCCCTTATCTCCAGACATGTATATCTTCCTACTTGGTATCTTCCACTCGGATATCTAATTGTCATCTCACACTAACGATGATAAAACTGAGCTCCTGAGATTTTCTCCCAAACCAGTTTCTCTTGCAGTCATCTCCTTCTTAGACATGGGGATCCCCAGTCTTACAGTTGCCCAGGACATAATTGTTGCTCTTATCCTTAACTACTCTTCACACATCCCATATTGAGCCCTTCAGCAAATTTTATTGATTCTGCCATAAAAAAAATCCAGCATTTGACTGCTTTTCACCATTATCTTTGATATCGCCTTGATCCACGACACCATCATTTCTCACTTGACTTATTGCAGCATTACTTTCAACAGTCTTCCTGCTTCTGCCCTTGTCCTCCTAAAGTCCATTCTCAACATAGCAGTGTGGGTGATTCTTACTAAAATGTAGAACCCTTTGCTCCTCTGCTCAGGAACCTCCAGAATTATACTGTGCAAGAAGGTAACCACTAGTCAGATATGGCTATACAAATTTAATTAATAAAAAATTTAATTTAATTAAAAATTTAGTGCCATAGCTGCACTAACCACATCCAAGTACTCAATAGCTGCATGTGTCTCGTGGTTCCCATATTAGACAGCACAGAACATTTCTATCATTGCACAAAATTCTATTGGACAGTGCTGCTCCAGAGACTTCCCATGTCGCTGAAAGAAAAAACCTACAAGGACAAAGAAATGTAGAATAGTCAGAGAAGTCCATTCTGATGAGGAACCATTTGAACAAAGAGCTATCTGAGCATTTCAAGCAGAGAGAACAGCATACAAAAGAAGGAAGTGCTTGTCCTGTTCATAAAGTAGTCAGAGGACAGTAAGGCTGCAATGGAGTGAGCCATGGGGAGGGAAGGTACTGTCATCTGGCCTTCGTTAGCTCTTTGACCTGCTTCTCCTACTACTCTCCCCTTGTACTTTTTGTTCCAGTCACTGTAGCTTCCTGCTGTTCTTCAAGTTTGCACGATATGCTTGCTCTGTTTGGAATGCTTTCTTACAAAAAACCCATGTGGCTAGCTCTCCCGCTTTGTTCCAGCTTTAATTCAAATTCTCAAAAAAGTCTTCTGTAGCCACCCTGTCTAAAATCCTACTTCTTCCTCCAAATATTTTGTACTACATTCCTCTGCTTTATTTTTTTCCTTTTTCAAAATTTTATTACTAACATACCGTATATTTCACTTATTTATCAGTTGTATTGTTTTGTTTACCACTAGAATGCAAGCTCTGTAATGGAAGGGATTTTTATCTCTTCTGTCCACAGTGTTATCCCTAGCACCTAGAATAATGCCTGATGCACAGCAGGTGCTAAGTAAATGTTTGTTGAATAAATTAATAAATGAATGCTTGGTATATATCCTTTGATACAGTGATGCTACTGGTAATGGAATGGAAAAACAACTTAGTCTATTGTCTGCGACGCTTTTATATTTTAAATGAAATAATCTTATTAAATGACAAAAAGTACTTACCCCTGCATGAAATGACAGCTCAAGCTCGTCTAGAAAACAGGATGAACAGTTTCTACTTCATTGGGTTATTTTAATGGTAAAATGAAATGTTATGTGCAAAATGCTTAGCACAGCGTATGGCACATAGTAGATGTCTCGTATTTGTCAAGTCACTTTTTATGTTCGGCAGCTCTTTACAAAGAGCCTTTTCTTAAAAGACTTAATTTTTTTAGAGTAGTTTTAGGATTAAAACAAAACTGAGTGAAAGGTACAGAGATTTCCCATATAGTCCCTCCCCCACACATGCGGAGTTTCCCCCCATCAATGTCTCCCACCGGAATGGTTCGTTAGGGATGAATCATAATCACCCAAAAGCGTAATCACCCAAAGTTCATAGTCTATCTTAAGGTTCACTCTTGGTTTTGTGTATTCTATGGATTTAGACAAATGTGTGATGACATATATCCATCATTATAATGTCATACAGGGTAGTTTCACTGCCCTAAAAATCCTCTTTGCTCTGCGTATTCATCTTTCCTCTCACCCCATCCCTGGCAATCACTGATCTTTTTATTGTCTCCATAGTTTTGCCTTTGTCAGAATGTCATATAGTTGGAATCATATAGTATGTATCCTCTTCAGATTAGTTTCTTCAATGTAGTCATGTGCAAGTTTCTTCGTGGCTTGATAGCTCATTTCTTTTAGTGCTGCATAATATGCTAGTGTCTGGATGTATCACAGTTTATTTATCCATTCACCTACTGAGGGGCTTCTTGGTTGCTTCCACATTTTGGCAGTAATGAACAAAGCTGCTGTAAACATCCATATGCAGGTTTCTGTGTGGACATAAGTTTTCAACTCCTTTGGGTAGATACCAAGGAGCGCAACTGCTGGCTTATATGATAAGAGTATGTTTCTTTTATGAGAAACCACCAAACTGTCTTCAAGGTGGCTGCAAGGTTTTGCATTCCCACCAGCAATGAATGAGGGTTCCTGTTGTTCCACCTCCTCACCAGCATTTGCTGTTGTTGGGGTTCCAGATTTTGGGCATTCTCATAGGTGTGTTGTGGTATCTAGTTGTTTTAATTTACATTTCCCATAATGTGGAATATATTTCCTATGCTTATATCATCTGTATATCTTCTTTGGTAAGGTGTCTGTTAAGGTCTTTGGTCCATTTTTTAACCAGGTTGGTTGTTTTCTTATTGTTGAGTTTTAAGTTTTCTTTAATAGTCCTTTATGTCAACAGTCCCCAACCTTTGTGGCACCAGGGACCAGTGTCGTGGAAGACAATCTTTCCATGGAACTGGGGCGGGGGGCGGGGGGGGGATGGTTCAGGCGGTAATGCGAGTAATGGGGAGCAGTGGGGAGCTGCAGATGAAGCTTTCTCGCTTGCCCACCGCTCACCTCCTGCTGTGTGGCCCCGTTCCTAACAGGCCGCAGACCAATACTGGTCCACAGCCTGGGGGTTGGGGATCCCTGCTTTATGTCATGCGTCTTTTGCACATATTTTCTCCCAAACTGTGACTTGTCTCTTCATTCTCCTTACAGTGTCTTTTGTAGAGCAGATGCTTTTAATTTTAATGCAGTCCAGCTTATCTATTATTTCTTTCATGCATTATATCTTCAGTGTTCTAGATTTTCTTCTATGTTATCTCTAGGAGTTTCATTTTACATTTAGCTTGGTGATTCATTTTGAGTTAAGTTTTGTGAAGGGTGTAACATCTGTGTCTCGATTTATTTTTTTGCATGTGGATGTCCAGTCGTTCCAAAACCATTTGTTAAAAAGACTGTCTTTGCTCCGTTGTATTGCCTTTGCTCCTTTGTCAATGATCAGTTAACTATATTTATAGGAATCTATTTCTGGGCTCTCTATTCTGTTCCATTGACCTATTTGTCTGTTCTTTCACCGATACCACATTGTCCTGGTTACTGTAGCTTTATAGTAGTTCTTGAAGTCAAGTAGCATTAGTCCTCCAGCTTTGTTCTTCTCCTTACAGAGTCTTTTAAAGTAGTTTCCCATGCCACTTAGTCACCCTCTAACTTGAAATATACAGTTATAATTTATTTATTTTATTCATTTAATGAGCAGATAACTCTTCAGCTCCTATTTGTGCTAGCATAGTGGTGAGCAAAACTGACTTGTTCCCTGCCCTAACATAATTAAATTATAGTCTAGTAGAAGGGGCTGATGCTAAACAAATAATTAAAGCAATAAAAGATGTTAATAACAAACTTTGGCAAATGCTAGGAAAGAAAATATAGGGTACTGTGAAAGAGAGAGTATAGCAGAGGATCTTTATTTTATAATTTTTTTTTAAATTAATTAATTAATTAATTAAATTTTTTTTTTTGGCTGTGTTGGGTCTTCGTTTCTGTGCGAGGGCTTTCTCTAGTTGCGGTGAGCGGAGGCCACTCTTCATCGCGGCGCACGGGCCTCTCACTGTCGCGGCCTCTCTTGTTGCGGAGCACAGGCTCCAGACGCACAGTAGTTGTGGCTCACGGGCCTAGTTGCTCCACGGCATGTGGGATCCTCCCAGACCAGGGCTCGAACCCATGTCCCCTGCATTGGCAGGCAGATTCTCAACCACTGCGCCACCAGGGAAGCCCGAATCTTTATTTTAGGTTAGGGATTCAGGGAAGACTTTCAAAGAAGGTCGGTTTAAGCTAAGTGCTGAAGGGATGAGAAGGGGATCATCAGCAAAGGGTAGGGTGTAGAACATTAAGGAGAGAAATATTACAAAGATTCAGAGTGTAGAAATAATAAAATGAACAGAAAGGGGGCTAGTATGCCTAGAGCTTAGTGAGCAATGGGGATAGTGGCTTGAGATGAGGCTGGAGAGGAACATATGAGCCAGATGATTTAAAGCCTTGTAGATCATGTTAAGGATTTGTGACTTTATCCTAAGTGGCATGGAACACAGTGAAGGGTTTTGAGTGGAAGAGTAAGATGATCTGATTTATGTTTAAAAAGATTAGTCTGGCTGCTTTATGAAGACATATGCTGGAAGAAATAGGAAAGTACAGTCACCCACTTTATAGCTGAGTTCACATGTCACCCTTGCTATAGCGTTTCCTGGGTTCTCTATCTTTCCTAAGCCTGCCTCCTCATATTTTGTTGTTATTATCTGTATTGCAATTATCTATAATATATTACTTAATATTTTATAGCAATGTGAATGTGCCTGTCTCTTCCAATAGACTTGTAGCTTCCTAAGTGGAGGGATTGAATAGTACTTATATTTACATCCTTGTTCTTAAATATATGTTAAATCTGAAGGAATTTCATCTCTATCATGTTCTACTTCCTGTTTTACAAAAATATGCTTAATTTTAACATATAATTCTTTTTAATTTTATCTTTTGACTCAGTGATGCTGCTGGCTGTAACATATTTTAGCTTTTGAATTAATATAATGTTATTGATCTATATTTCTTCTCTGAGGAAAAACTAGAGTTTGATAGCTTTTTAAAAATGCATATTCAAGAATTAATTCTGTTACATAATACTTAGGATTTACAAACAGTTTTCCCTTATTTATTTTATGTTTTTGGATCATACTTCCTATGTCTTAAACTACATAATGCAAATTTTAAAATGGGCAAAGGACCTGAATAGACATTTTTCCAAAGAAGATATACAAATGGTTAACAGGTACATGAAAATGTGCTCAGCATCACTAATCATTAGGGAAATGCAAATCAAAGCCACAATGATGTATCACCTCACATCTGTCTGAATGGCTACCATCAAAATGATAAGAGATAAATGCTGGAGAGGACAGGTAGAAAAGAGAAACCTTGTGCAATGCTGGTGGCAATGTAAATTGGTGCAGTCACTATGGAAAATGCTATGGAGGTTGCTAAAAATATTAACAATAGAACTATCATATGATCCAACAATTCCACTTCTGGGAGTATATCTGGAGGAAACAAAAATACTATGTTGAAGAGATATTTGCACCACCATGTTCATAGCAGTACTATTTACAATTGTCAAGACGTGGAAACAACCTAAGTGTCCATCAGTGGATGAATGGACAAAGAAGTTGTGGTATGCACATATACAGTGGACTATTATTCAGACATTAAAAAACAAGGAAATCCTGCCATTTGCAATAATGTGGATGGACCCAATATTATGCTGAGTGAAATAAGTCAGACAGAGAAACACAAATACTGTTTGATCTCATTTGTATGTGGACCCAGAAAAAAAAGAAAAAAACATTCATAGAGAAAGAGATCAGACTTGTGGTTACCAGAAACAGGGTTTGAGGGCAGAGGGAATTGGATGAAGGCAGTCAAAAAGTACAAACTTCCAGTTATAAGATAAATAAGTACTAGGAATGTAATGTACAACATGATGACTATGTTAAGACTGCTGTATGGTATATGGGACAGTTAAGAGAGTAGATCCGAGGAGCTCTTGTCACAAGGAAAAGAAAAACTTTTTTTTCCATTTTCTTTTTTTTTTGTTTTTTGTATCTAAGATGATGGATGTTAACTCATTGTGGTACCATTTCATAATATATGTAAGTCAAATAATTATGCCATACACCTTGAACTTATACAGTGCTGTTTGTCAGTTATTGGTATATCTCAACAAAACTGGGGGAAAAAAACCTTCATAAGCCATAACAACTTAAATTAAAATCAGGAGATTGTCAGGACTTCCCTGTTGGTCCAGTGGTTAAGACTCTGTGCTTCCATCGCAGGGGGCATGGGTTCGATCCCTGGTCGGGAACTAAGATCCCACACGCCGCGCGACTCGGCCAAAAAGATTAAAAAAAAAAAAAAAAGGAATTACTAGGCCCTTGAGTAAAAAAAATACCCACACAACACATGCGCACACACACATGGTCCCAATTTTTATTGTTCGTTTTCATATAAGCATTACTATTGAGATTTTGTTTTCGATAGGATGTTGGTAGGAACTCACATTTATTTAGTGCAGCTATGTATCGGCAGTAACTTTGCTGATACTTCGCATCTAATGCGTTATTTTCATTTTAACAACACTGTAAGGTAGATATTATTTTTCCCATTTTGCAGCTAAGAAATGTGAGTCTCAAAGAGAAGTTGAATAGCTTTCCCAGTGTTACATAGGTAAATAGTAGGGACAGGATTTGAATCTAGATCTGTCTAACCCTAAAGCCCATGGTCATTCCAGTGATGAAATTAATTACTAGTTATTGTATTAGTTATAAATATTATCAGTTGGAATAATGAAATAAAGAGAACTTAAGCAGGAATAAAACTCAAACCTCTGAGGTTTTAGAAAATATTTTTAATGTTTTACAAGTTCAAGACCCGAACTGAATTAACACTGGAACTCCTACCCACAGAGGTCAAGATATAACCTGCAGTCTGAACCTAAGAGGGTTGATTGGCCGGTAAAACAAAAACAGACAAACAGACGTTCTCCATAGGAGATTAGCAGGATGCAATTCAAAGTTATTTAATATACAAAGAACCAGGAAAATCTTGACGTTTCTTAAGGAAAGACAATTAACAGATACCAATTCCAATTCCCAGAGGTTGGAACTATCAGATAAAGATTTAAAAACAGCTGTTATAGGGCTTCCCTGGTGGCGCAGTGGTTGAGAATCTGCCTGCCAATGCAGGGGACACGGGTTTGAGCCCTGGTCTGGGAAGATCCCACATGCCGCGGAGCAACTGGGCCCGTGAGCCACAATTACTGAGCCTGCGCGTCTGGAGCCTGTGCTCCGCAACAAGAGAGGCCGCGTTAGTGAGAGGCCCGCGCACCGCGATGAAGAGTGGCCCCCGCTTGCCACAACTAGAGAAAGCCCTCGCATAGAAACGAAGACCCAACACAGACATAAATAAATAAATAAATTTTAAAAAATAAAAAAATAAAAAAAAACAGCTGTTATGACCATCTTTCATGAAGTAAAGTAAATATTCTTTAAATGAATGGAATGATAGAAGATCTCAGCAGAGTAATAGAAAGTATAAAAAAGAACCAAATGAAAATGAAAAATATAATATCTGAATAAAAAATAAGTAAATAAAAATTTAAAAATTTTAATGTAATATCTGAAATTTAAAAAATACACAGACTGGAAAAAGTATTTGCAAGTCACATATCTTACAAAGGACTTATAAAAGTATACAGGTATAAGTATATATATTTATACAAGTATAAAATTATACAAAGGACTTACAAATATATATATATACACATATATATATACACACACACATATATAGGTGTATATGTTTATGTGTATGTATAAAGGACTTTCAAAATTTAATAAGAAAACTAATGTTGCAATAAAAAAGCGGGCAAACATTTGAACAGACACTTCACTACAGACAGTATACAGATGGCATAAGCATATGGAAAGATACTCAATATCCCTAGCTCTTAAGGAAATTAAAATTAAAACAACAATCATATACCACTACCATTAGAATGAATAAAATTAAAACAAAACAAAAACCTGGTAATGCAAGAGCTGGCAAAGATGTGAAGCAACTGGAGCTCTCATACACTGCTGGTGGAGATACAAAAGGTCCAGACTCTTTGGAAAGTGGTTTGGCGGTTTCTTATACAGTTTAACGTACACTTACCATATGACACAGCAATCCTCCTACTCCTAAGTATTTACCCCAAGAGAAATGAAGATTTACATTCACACAGAAACATGTACATGAATGGTTATAGCAGCTCTATTAATAATTGCCAACAATTGAAAACAGCCTAGGAGTTCTTCAGCTGATGAATGGATAAGAACCTGTGGCACATCCATATGCTGGAATGCTACTCAGCATTGGTAAGGAATGGACTGTTGATAATGCAGCAATCTGAATGCATCTCAAATGCTTTCTGCTGAATAAAAGAAGCCAGAACACATTGTATAATTCCACTGATACATTCTGGAGAAAGCAAAACCTTAGGCAAATAAAACACATTGGTGGTTTCCAGGAGTTAACAGTAGGGGGAGGATTTGACTAGAAAGGGCTAACGTGAGGGAGCTTTGCAGGGGATGATTAAACTGTTCTGTATCTTGATTGGGGTAGTGGTTTCACGATTCTATGCTTTTGTCAAAATTTATAGAACTGTACACCCAAAAGACTGAATTTTACTGTACCTAAGTTAATAAATTTTTAAAAACTTAAAGGCCCCATATTTATAGATGATTCTTGAGCTGTGAATACTAATATTTAACAAACTATATTATATTTTTAATATAGAGAATTGCAATCAGATATTATTTCTTTATTGTTTAAAAGTTAAATAAGAAGTCAGATTATCTTAGTTATATCCATGCCAACACAGGTATATCGGAACAAAATTGGATTTCCCTGCAACTAATACATATAAATGAATTAATTTTTACTAGATGTATTTTTTTAATTATACAGTTTTTTAAATCCTTATGTATATGTACTAAATGTGCTGTTCTCTAATAAAGATTATGAAGTACTCAGAAGGGAAAAAAAGAAAATTTTTCCAACAATTTTCAAGTAGTTTAAAGTGTCAAGATTTAAATTAGGAATGTGTTCTATAGTCAATGAAAGTTGTTGTTACAAGTTGTGTTGCCAAGATATTAGTAGGTACTGGGTTAGACTAAACAATCTACTAATTGTGAGCTCGTTAACACTGTGAGGTCTTAGACATGGCCAAAATATATATTTCCAATCCCCAACAAATTTCATCTCTCCTATTCCTTGATTTACTTCTTTCATCCCTCCCTCTCCCCATACAACACACATACGCAAATTGTCCCTCGATAGGTCATGTCAGCAGTACATCTATATGCTTTCTTCTTCCAAGCACTGAAAATGGTTAGAATATGGATTCTTCCAGGGTTGTATATTGCTGGGTAGTTTCATCAAGGCAAAGGAGCAAGAATATTAAGATACAAGTAAGAAAATGGTTGAAGTGATAGAGTGGTAAGTGATAGACAATCTAGGATAGTTAAGGAAGAGAAGTAAAGAAAGAAGGGGATTGAAACACAGAAAATAATGGAGTCCAGAAAACAGGAGTTGATGAACTGAAAGGATGGGAAGCTCTAGGATGTTTGAATTTAAGATTTCTGAAATACATCAGTACAAGGTTAACAAATCTAGAATGTGGTCATGAAAATAGTCAAGTGGAGTCGAGTTGAAAATCATAGTAATGAGGAGGTCAGTAAACTGAAAGGATGGAATCTTGCATGTGACACTTATGTTGAATTACCCAAGATAATTCCAGTATTTGGGATGGAAAGGAAGATTGTGAGCATCTTCTAAGTCTTCAGTAAATAAAAGGAAAAGCCTGGGAGGCTGATAGAGTACTCCAAATGGGGAAAGGACCAAGGTGGTATTACCAGATTCCACAAAGGTCTTAAAAGAGTCTCAAAGTTCATCTTCCCTTAAATAAATAAATATATATATATAGAGAGAGAGAGAGAGAGAGAGAGAGAGAGAGAGATATGATGGCAAAACTTTAACAGCCTGTCAGATCATCTTCCCTGATAGAATTCTAATGCAGATCATAAAGGTAAGTACAATGAATTGAAAAGACTAGATGATTTTAGATCAGTAGGGATTGTATGGGTCAGGACCAGAAATGCCTGTTATTTGGATGCGAAGGTGATCAAGCTGAAACCTATATGACCCAATTGGTTACCAATATCATTCTGCTGCTTTTTTTCCTAAAATATATAGATTTTTAAAAAAATTAGTATGATTATTTTAGTAAGTCTCTTCAAAGTAAGACACTTTGTAAAATGCTTAATATAGCAGTAGAATGACATAAAATACACAAATGATAATAATGAAGAAAATCAATAAGCAAATATAAAGTAAAAAATTTCACAAAAATTAGACTACTTTCTCAGGCATGGAAGTCATTATTTTTAAAATAAAAATTAGTGTTTTGGATCTCCATGGTAACGAAACTTCTCCTTGGCTAATAAATGGCATAAAGTTTAAAATTTTTGACCATTTGCAGCAAGTGCCTAGAGTTAAAGTGAGATTATCACAGTCTCTCAGTCCTTTATTTGGCTGCTAATTAAAATATCCATATACCAAACAGTAGAAAATATTTTTCAAGCAGTAACGTCTGGTATCTTGGCAGATGGCAATTTTGTTGGAATCATTGGAGATAGTACATTATTAGGCCATTGAGAAAATTTTCTGGACTCCTTTGTTGTGATAGTTTTTTTTTTTTTTTTTAAAGGAATTCCTTTATTTTTATTATTTATTTATTTATTTATTTATTTTTGGCTGTGTTGGGTCTTCGTTTCTGTGCAAGGGCTTTCTCTAGTTGCGGCAAGCGGGGGTCACTCTTCATCGCGGTGCGCGGGCCTCTCACTATCGCTGCCTCTCTTGTTGCGGAGCACAAGCTCCAGATGTGCAGGCTCAGTAGTTGTGGCTCACGGGCCCAGTTGCTCCGCGGCATGTGGGATCTTCCCAGACCAGGGCTCAAACCCGTGTCCCCTGCATTGGCAGGCAGATTCTCAACCACTGCGCCACCAGGGAAGCCCTGTGATTGTTTTTATAAGCTTGCTTTTTGGGTTAGACATTTTTACTTAAATATCATTACATTCCCTAAAATAATATGTTCAACTCATTGACTTTTTAAGATGCATAAAAAGGCATAAAAACAATTTTACAAACATTAGGAATTTGAATTCCAGTAGTATTTTTCTCAACAAATATCCCCTTTTTATAACTGCATCTTTTTTTGTTGTTACAAATGAAATGAATAGTTTACAGTGATATTGCTCCATATTGTATGCTAAAATTTTATGAATTAGAATGTGAAGTATTTTTTATATTTGTGTTTATAAGTAGTTTAGTGTCTTTTGTCAATTATAAGGGTTGCCTGTTTAGTTGGAAAGTGCCATTGCCCTAGAGTGCTGTATTTTGAAGTCATCTGTCATGGATACAATGTAGAGAGAGAAGACTATTTATGTTTATGGCATTTTAAGTAACTGAGTTAAACCCTTTGGAATATAGAGAAATGGCTTATTTACTGTCATCACTGTTCACTTAATCTTGTGACCCTGACATGATAGCATTCCCATAAATCTCCCTGTGGGTAGCTCAATAAAACAGATGAACATCAAAATGTAATGATTGTCTCAGCTTTAGGAATTAACTGTGTGATGGAATAAATATGGCCCAGATAGTGATACTACAGAAGCATTTTACCACTCCCTTTCTCTGACAAGTAATGCTAGAAAATAATTATTTAATATAATTTATATTCTATTTTCAGATAGTATTTGCAGTATCTAATAGTCATTGAGAGAAAAAGAAAATAGATACAAATTATATGTATATTGTGACTTTTTTAAAAGCAGTTAAATTTTTTTAGCATATTTAAGGTTATTAATATAATAAAATTGGTTTTTACAATGATGTTTTAATATAGCTTGATTTTATATTGTGTTTTCATTGCATTACATCCCTGTGTTAATTTTTTTCTGTATGCACTTTTTTAATATTTGAGATTATATAACTCCTCAAACATAAAGTCTCAACGTCAGTAGTTTTTTTATCCCACCCTTTTTATAAGCAACTAGTGTCGCATTCCAGGAAAAAGAAAATTGAGGACATTGAGGCATTCAAGAAAAAAATTAACATGCCACACTAGAATAAATTAATGGAAGAAACTAAAAGAACCTAACACTTCTCACTGTACTATATGTCAGAGACCGTCTCCACAAACCAGAAGAAAATCCACCTTTTCTTCAACATTTTGAAAAAGTAAATGCTATTAATGTTCTCATTGCTTAGATAATAGATCTATAGAATAAAATGATCTTAAAGAAGTTACATTTGTCTGCCAACAACTTCCATATAAAAAAGAGTTTTTGTCAGTTTTGGTTGGTGTGGTAAAACCTTTAATTCTCTTTTCAAATAGGATTTTATACTTTGGCTACTATTAATCCAATTTGCATGGTAATGATAAATTCTAAACACCAAAAGTGTGCTATATAATGTAAAATCTATGGGAAAAAATAATAATATTTATGTTTTTATACAAAGATTATTTTAGATATATAACAAATCTCTGAAACAAACCCTCATAAGCATTTTAGTAGCAATCCAAGAAGGAAACAAAGAAAATGAAACTCTGAACCCTGTCAGAAAAGACCAATTACTAATACGATACAAGTCACCAGAAAAATAAGATGAATCATATATCTTTACTAATTGACTCTTAGACCACTAGCATCAGGTTGAAAACAATCTTCCATGAAGAGAAGGTGGATGTGTATCATTAAAGAAATGGTCAGCTCCTTTACTTTAGGTGTAGACAACTGAGCCCTAAGAAGACTTTCTTCTGTTTTAATAGCCTTTCAAGCTAATATAAGCCCTAAAAACTTGGTTCATATGATTTTTTTTTTTTTTTTTAATTTAGCTGTATTGGGTCTTCGTTGCTGTGCGCGGGCTTTCTCTAGCCACGGTGAGCGGGGGCTACTTCTCGTTGCAGTGTGCGGGCTTCTCATTGCGGTGGCTTCTCTCGTTGCGGAGCATGGGCTCTAGGCACGTGGGCTTCTGTAGTTGTGGCTCACGGGCTCTAGAGCGCAGCGTCAGTAGTTGTGGTGCACAGGCTTAGTTGCTCCATGGCATGTGGGATCTTCCTGGTCTTGGGATCGAACCCATGGCCCCTTCATTGGCAGGCGGATTCTTAACCACTGCGCCACCAAGGAAGTCCCCAGTTCGTATGATTTTTCTAGAAGCTACAAATGGTAATGTCTCTTTGTAGACAGTCTTAAGACAGAAACTGTTTTCTTTCAGGTGAGGTTCTTTTCTGTTATCATTATTCAGTAAATAGTTACCAAATTGCAGTCAAACACTGTATATATGAAGATACTGTTCAGAGCCAGGGAATGGGGTGTTCCATAAAGAGGATTTTTATGCTTTTTGAGTCTTAACATAAATCTTAAAATTGCGTATGGCTGGCTTTTGTATGAAGAAAGACATTTGAGGGCTAGGCAATAAAATATGCCAAATATAAACCATCAAATAGGCATTTTTAAAGCTTATAAACTAGATTTATCCAACTGAAAAGCTGAGCGTGTTTTAGTGCACTTTAAGATACATTATTAAGCAGTAAGTTAACAAACATATGAAAAAGACAAGCAGCAAAATACCTTGTTAACTTCTTTAGGAGCAGTCATTACGAGTATGATAATTAAATAGATAATTACAATTTTCACCTTTCAGTAGATTTGATGGTGTCATGGTCAGAGTTATGTGAGCATTAGTTTCAAGTATTACTAGTTTAAGGGCACTTAACTGATGAGGACCTTGTAATTGTTCCCTTGAGGAAGAGATGATACTTAGTTTAAAATAAAATTGATAAATCAGTTGGTTTTTATGTAAATCTGTGTCACATATAGGTCTTTTTAATCCATATCAGAAGTGAGATGTTTCTTCTCTGGTTTAACCTAGTAACTTCTTATTTACCATCTCCCAGATCACTTTCATGAAACTTCAACTTTGGTCAACTCGGATTTGATCTGTAAAATAGTAGTCATCTCACAACCTTACACACTCTCCTGACCCAAACTTTGTGACTACTCTCTGCTCTTCTAATTTTGGTATATAATCCAGAACCTAGAGAAATAAATTACCTCAGATTTGTCACCTTGTATTTCTTTAATTTCTTCAATATCTATTCTGTCCAACTTGAAACCATGCCATTAAAATGGTTTTCACTTTGGAATTACAGTTTCATCCATCTTCCTGCAACCCAAGATTACTTGTTTTTATTCTGGATATGTATCATTGGGTTGGCCAAAACATTCATTCAGTGTTTTCTGTAAGATGGCTCTAGTAGTGCTTAGTTGTCTTTAACTTCATTGAAAACAATATTCTTAGATTGTATTGTGACAGCTGTCATATCAATGTACATTTTAAAAAGAAAACTTATCAAAATTGGTGAATTTTTAGGTAGTCATTTTAATATTGAAGATGGATGGAAAAAGCGACATTTTCAGCATATTATGCTTTATTATTTCAAGAAAGGTAAAAATGCAACTGAAACACAAAAAAAATGATTTGTGCAGTGTACAGAGAAGATGGTGTGACTGATCAAACATGTCAAAAGTGGTTTGCAAAGTTTCATACTGGAGATTTCTCGCTGGACGATGCTCAACGGTCGGGTGGACCAGTTGAAGTTGACAGTGATCAGATTGAGACATTAACTGAGAACAATCAATGTTATACCACGCGGGAGATAGCCGACATACTCAAAATACCCAAATCAAACGTTGAAAATTATTTGCACCATCTTGGTTATGTGAATTGCTTTGATGTTTGGGTTCCACATAAGTTAAGCGAAAAAAAATTCCTTGACCGTATTACCACATACGATTCTCTACTTAAATGTAACGAAAATGTTCCGTTTTTAAAACAAATTGTGAAGGACAATGAAAAGTGAATACTGTACAATAATGTGGAACAGAAGAGATCGTGGGGCAAGCGAAATGAACCACCACCAACCACACCAAAGGCTGGTCTTCATCCAAAGAAGGTGATGTTGTGTGTATGGGTGGATTGGAAGGGAGTCCTCTATTATGAGCTCCTTCTGGAAAACGAAATGATTTATTCCAACAAGTACTGCTCCTAATTAGACCAACTGAAAGCAGCAGTCGACAAAGAGCGTCCAGAAGCAGTCAACAGAAAACACTTAATCTTCCATGAAGATAACGCAAGACCACATGTTTCTGTGATAACCAGGCAAAAACTGTTACAGCTTGGCTGGGAAGTTCTGATTCATCTGCCGTATTCACCAGACTTTGCACCTTCAGATTTACATTTATTTTGGTCTTTACAAAATTCTCTTAATGGAAAAAATTTCATTTCATTTCCCTGGAAGACTGTAAAAGGCACCTGGAACAGTTCTTTGCTCAAAAAGAGAAAACGTTTTGGGAAGATGGAATTATGAAGTTGCCTGAAAAATAGCAGAAGGTAGTGGAACAAAAGGGTGAATATGTTGTTCAATAAAGTTCTTGGTGAAAATGAAAAATATGTCTTTTATTTTTACTTAAAAACTGAAGGAACTTCTTGGCCAACCCAATATAAATCCCTTTACACCAGTATTCTTTGTTTCATTTTTTGAAACAGTCTGCACTCCAGATATTTTAAAGTACCTCTCTGATCTATGTTTAACATTTAAAATTTACATTATTATTAATACACAGTACATTCCTCTTAAGTAGGTTGTGAAGATTAAAAACATAGTAGGTGCAAATGTTACTTATTATAATTCTTATGATTATTTCACTCCTTGCTCCATAGTTCTCAAAAGAGGTAACTTCTTAACTATATAAAAATCCAAAAATATTTAAATTACACCTAAAACATAGTATATCAACTCATTTCAGTGTGCTTTGGGTTTCAGTTGCTGGCTCTAGAAAGTATTGTTAAGAAGAGCCTACCATTCCAGCCTTTGCCAAGAAACAAATACTTACACCATCCGAGGCACGTATTTGTTGTCCACTGAATGACCTTTGTTGAAATCTCACGTGGTCAGATCAGAATTTCCAACTGTTCACTTGACGTCTTTAACTAGGTATCCTATGACATCTTAAAGTGAAGAAAATGGAACTTAGGTGTTAACACTTTCGGTTTAGTTCCTTCCCTCTCTCTGCTTCTTTAACACATTCTTACTTGCTTTATATCCCTGCCACATTGTATGTGTGTGTGTGTGTGTGTGTGTGTGTGTGTGTGTGTGTGTATATATATATTTTTTTTTTTTTTTTCTTTTTACTTTATTGCCAAAACCCTGTGTTCCTCAGGAGTTGAAGTTCTTGGTGTGTATCGGAGTGCCTGACATGTAAGAGGTGGTCTGTAAATAAATATTGCTGAGTAAGTAAGGAAGTGAATGAATGAAAGAATGAATGAATGCAGGAGTTCAAAGTACTTATAACTGGTCCCAAAGAATTCTGAAATATTACCAAATGTACCCAAAAAGAAACTTCTACTGTTTTATTTTTCTAATTTATATATGTACAGTATTATAATTGATTATTGGAATATTCATCAGCATATTTTAAGCCCACAACATTTACAGAAGCTTAAAAGTATCTTTACTGTTCTGATTTCTAATAATTTACCTTATGGCTTTCTTTTATACATCTCACTGTCATCTAGGCTAAAGCATTCATTAATTGGTGTTGCATTTTTACAAATATATAGAAATACATGGCTAGAATATTTAGTAGAAATAACCTTCCTAAATAAAACTGTGGCAGAGTACTGTTCACTAGTAAAATTCTTCCAAGAGAAACAACGTCAACTACAACGCTGTAAAGTCAGAAATTCAGCCTTTGGTTTTAAAACTTTAAGGCAGCATTTTAAAAATTACTAAAGTTAAAATGTGTTTAGGTTTTTTTTTTTTTCCCCCCCCCCCTGGGTAATTAGCTATTATAAATCACCTTGGCATTACTTTCCTGGCCTTTCAAAAAAGTACATACACAACTTTTGGGTACTTCTACTAGATTGTGTTTGTTTACCTAGTTTAAATCTGATTTAAAACTCGTGGTGTACATTCATTTCTTTTGATTTTTTTAATTAGCATCTAAAATATCTCTTTTGATTCAAAAGTTTTCAGTCATGCCATTTTCAACTTTAGGTCATTTCATATCTCATATTCATGTGCTCTTTTACTTTTCAGCAGGTTTTTATTCAATGAAATTTAAGATGGTTATGCTATTTTTGTGTAATTGTTTAAAAAAAGGAAATCTTAGGAAATCCTCTCCTATTCAAAGAATAAGATTATATCAAGCTTCATCCTCTTGACTTTGACTTTTTGTTTTTCCTCCCTCCACCTTAAATGAATCATAGTTAAACATACACATTTTCATGTTTCATACTTTACTTCCACTACATAAAAGACATGAGCAACAAAGTTTTTATATAATATAAACAAGGGATACACCTTACTATGTCTCTGTTTTGCAGATACCTAGAAAGGTGGCAAGTTAACTTATGTTCCCAGAAACTACATGAAATTATAGCATTTAGGAGGTTGAAATTTATAATAAATGAGAGAACTTCGGCTTTGTAATAATAAATTATCTAGAATATATGAATTCATAAAATTTAAGGAATTTTAGGAGAAACGTTAGGCATGTTTCCTAAATTTTTTTAATTTACAGTTTAATATGAGTGATATGTTTGTTGTTTCCAGTTATATTACTTAATAAATTATTGATTCTTGAATATTTGAAAGGTAGTGCTTCTTTGTTAAATATTTTTACCTTAGATGTCTTTTTAGGGGAAACTGTCTAACTGGGATATGATTTGTCAGGGACTTATTGGATAGTATAAACCATAAACTTTTGTTGTTGTTGTTGTTGTTACTTTTTTAAAAATTCCTTTTGTTTTTGGTCAAGAATAGGGAAAGAAAAATGACCCATTATTTTCATGATCTAAAGGTTTTACTGCAGCAGCTGAGCAGCTCACTTTTATTCACTGCTACATTAACTTTTCCATTAAGGGTACTGCTGTAAAGCACAGAGCCCTTCAGCATTATGAAGTTGCTGTCTGGCATTTGTTCATTGATATGGCTGCTATATTTGAATGTTGCAATCCTTCCAGAGTGAAAGCCTTTATCACTTTTTAAGAATGTTGCTTCTCTCATTTTAAATTTAGTTAAATTTCATTTCACTGCTGTGGTTTAAGAGTCTGTAAACATTCTTATAAGTCTGAATTTTTTCCTTGTTTAGAACTTCTGTCACTTTAATGACAGTATAATTATAGTGTTACTATTATTCATAAAATTCAGATTTGCAAGAGACAAATGTTATTTTAGAAGAAAGGCAAATACTTTGCTGTCACGCATGTCCTTTAGTTCATTTTTCTTTTTCTTTCCTTCTTTTCATTCATTCTATAAATTATCCCACTTGTCTAACATTACACAGGACCTGAGGAATGATCTCCAGGAGGCTGAAGTCTTAGCGGGGAGACTGATGACAGAAGGAATAGGATGTCCTCTCTTCTGGATGGTTAGACTGCTGAAGGAGAGGGAGATTAGAGTAGTGGAGAGGTTAGGAAAAAGGGTTGTGAAGTTGTGGGCACATGCTCCAATAAAGGGAGAGAAGTTGTGATAGGCCTTCTTAGGGTTAACGGTGTGGTTCCCCACTGAGCAGCGTGTCTCCTGTATTGAGGGACCCTGTCCAGCATTTCTTCCTAGCAAATGTTTAGGCCTCCTTGCTTCCTGGTGAGAGGATAAATTCTATGGTAATGAAAAGGTTATGACAGTCAGTTACCCTTTGTTTCATATTTAGTGAAAGAGTTAAGCAATAGGGAAAGAGCTGATAAGAAACAGGTTTTATGCTGTGTGATGTTTTGTTTGTTGACAGGTTGGGGTCGAGTTGTTTTATTTTGGTTTTGGGTTTTTTGGGTTTTTTTGGGGGTGGGGGGTGGGGAAGGGTTGAATTTTAACTAAACAGAGATTAAGAGAAGAGATGGACTTCCCTACCAACTGTGGGAGTGAGCTACAGTGGTGGCAGGATTGTTGATGTTGATCAAAAGGAGTATTAGGCTAATGAGCTGCAAGGACCAGCAGCAGAGATGGTGAAACGCTAGGTAGAGGAAGAAGCTAATTTAAATACTGATCTGTGATTACGGAGGAAGACGTAGGGCAAAACCCAATCCCCTGCCAATGAAGGACTAAAAGGTCCATTTAGGTTGAACTGAGGAGGCTGGCAGTGAGAAGGAACTATCCTGTAGGGATTAGGGTTTGACAGGATATTCCTTTCTTGTACAGTAGTAATCTCTATTCTTTATAATTGTGATGGTTAATTTCCCCCAATACAGATACTTCCAAGCTTTTACATCTGAAGCATGTAACTGTCATGAAGCAGCAAAGTGTCGTTTCTCATTCCATAACTTTGTTAAAATTTACCTCTTCCAATGAATAAGCCTCTAGCTTGGATCCCAGTGATTGTTACTTATCCCTCCCAGATATTTAGTCTTCCAGTTGTCGTGAACTGATTTTAAATTGCTTTTTTGGCCCAGTGCTTGGAAGCCATTTGACTTCTGTCTTCACAGTAACTTCACTTAAATGCTTATACTTTCCACCAGTACAGTTCTGCCTTTATGACCTCTGTTATACCTGTCTTTCATTTACCCAGTTAAAACAACAAAAAGAAAAAAAAAACAAAAAACCCACAAACATACACACAAGTACACAATTTCACTCCCTGCCAAAAACAAAAACACTGATTTGGATCTTTTCATTGAAATCTTTTATTCTTACTCTGGTTGTTTCAAGCTCTTTACTAATCACTTTAAGATAGCAGCTTAGAGGAGATAGTGCCCTATCATAGTATCTTTCCAAAGAACCGTCATATTTATTCTGATTACAGTGTAGCTTTAGGATTAGAAGAACAAAATTGAATTGATATGATATATTGATATCATGTCAATAATAATGATAATTTTGATAATGTTATATCACAATTGAATTGATATATCATTGAATCTTACTGTCTTGGGAAAAAAGGAATTTAGATGTACAGAATGAGGAATGGGCCTGTATATATGTATGTGTGTGTATCTAGGAATAGGCCTATGCAAACTAAAGTAAATCTATTTTTATTTCATCCCACCTTGTATTTCAGAGGTCCCTGCTTCCAGAAGTCTCTCTGGCCCAGGTGACTGGCATGACCTCTGAAAAACAAACCTTAATAAAACCTCTTTCCTTCATAGGCATAAGTCTGTTTTGCTAGTGGAAACTAAAAGAGGTTCATAACTAATAAGAATGAATGTCTGTGGTCAAATTCCAGGAAATACAATTGGTCATTCTAAATATATATTTTGGACATTTCCTGCTATGTTTAAACTATATCATGACATTGGCTGGCCATTTAACATCCTCTGCTTTGTATTTAGCTTTGTAATTTTCCCTTGTGTATTGGTAAAGAATGCAAGTAAGGTCAGGGTTTTGGGTCAAGGGTAGATTTTATTTTATAGGTAAATCAAATTGTTAGATTTGAATTTCAATAAACAGTGAAATGGACCACAGATTACTAACAGTGTGAAAGAAGAAGGCAAACAAAAGGCATTAGAGGAATTAGCACTTTAAAGTATGACACATATGAAAAGCGCATATATCATGATGAAAAAGATCAATGAATTTTCAAAAACTAAAAACGTCTGTACATTTAAAATGGATAACCAACAAGGACCTACTGTATAACATAGGAAACTCTGTTCAATATTATGTAACAACCTAAATAGGAAAAGAATTTGAAAAAAGGATAGATACACTTTCACTTTGCTGTACACCTGAAACTATCTCAACATTGAGATAGTTTACTATAATCAACTATACTCCAATATAAAATAAAAAGTTAAAAAAAAAAAAGCAGTTGTCTGATAGCCAGGTCAGTTAGATATAAGAAGTTTCTTACTACAAACCGGTCATT
Organism: Balaenoptera borealis; assembly: GCF_965194805.1. Classification (NCBI taxonomy): domain Eukaryota; kingdom Metazoa; phylum Chordata; class Mammalia; order Artiodactyla; family Balaenopteridae; genus Balaenoptera; species Balaenoptera borealis. The sequence goes on from NC_138877.1 coordinate 12,473,993, forward strand.
TGGTTTTTTGAAAACTAGAAGCTTGGTGGAATAAATACAGAATTGACATTCAAAAAAAAATAATCTTTTTAATAAAAAGGTCTATGCAGTTACCATTCTTTTTTTTTTTTTAAACATCTTTATTGAAGTATAATTGCTTCACAATGGTGTGTTAGTTTCTGCTTTATAACAAAGTGAATCAGCTACACATATACACACGTTCCCATATCTCCTCCCTCCCGCATCTCCCTCCCTCCCACCCTCCCCATCCCACCCCCCCAGGCGGTCACAAAGCACCGAGCTGATCTCCCTGTGCTATGCGGCTGCTTCCCACTAGCTATCTATTTTACATTTGGTAGTGTATATATGTCCATGACACTCTCTCACCCTGTCACATCTCACCCCACCCCCTCCCCATATCCTCAAGTCCATTCTCTAGTAGGTCTGTGTCTTTATTCCCGTCTTGCCACTAGGTTCTTAATGGCCTTTTTTTTTTTTCCCCCTTAGATTCCGTATATATGTGTTAGCATACTGTATTTGTTTTTCTCTTTCTGACTTACTTCACTCTGTATGACAGACTCTAACTCCATCCACCTCATTACAAATACCTCCATTTCATTTCTTTTTATGGCTGAGTAATATTCCATTGTATATATGTGCCACATCTTCTTTATCCATTCATCTGTCGATGGACATTTAGGTTGCTTCCATGTCCTGGCTATTGTAAATAGAGCTGCAATGAACATTTTGGTACATGACTCTTTTTGAACTATGGTTTTCTCAGGGTACATGCCCAGTAGTGGGATTGCTGGGTCATATGGTAGTTCTATTTGTAGTTTTTTAAGGAACCTCCATACTGTTCTCCATAGTGGCTGTATCAATTTACATTCCCACCAACAGTGCAAGAGTGTTCCCTTTCCTCCACACCCTCTCCAGCATTTATTGTTTCTAGATTTTTTGATGATGGCCATTCTGACCGGTGTGAGATGATATCTCATTGTAGTTTTGATTTGCATTTCTCTAATGATTAATGATGTTGAGCATTCTTTCATGTGTCTGTTGGCAATCTGTATATCTTCTTTGGAGAAATGTCTGTGTAGGTCTTCTGCCCATTTTTGGATTGGGTTGTTCGTTTTTTTGTTATTGAGCTGCATGAGCTGCTTGTAAATCTTGGAGATTAATCCTTTGTCAGTTGCTTCATTTGCAAATATTTTCTCCCATTCTGATGGTTGTCTTTTGGTCTTGTTTATGGTTTCCTTTGCTGTGCAAAAGCTTTTAAGTTTCATTAGGTCCCATTTGTTTATTTGTGTTCTTATTTCCATTTCTCTGGGAGCTGGGTCAAAAAGAATCTTGCTGTGATGTATGTCATAGAGTGTTCTGCCTATGTTTTCCTCTAAGAGTTTGATAGTGTCTGGCCTTACACTTAGGTCTTTAATCCATTTTGAGTTTATTTTTGTGCATGGTGTCAGGGAGTGTTCTAATTTCATACTTTTACATGTATCTGTCCAATTTTCCCAGCACCACTTATTGAAGAGGCTGTCTTTTCTCCACTGTATATGCTTGCCTCCTTTATCAAAGATAAGGTGACCATATGTGCGTGGGTTTACCTCTGGGCTTTCTATCCTGTTCCATTGATCTATATTTCTGTTTTTGTGCCAGTACCAAACTGTCTTGATTACTGTAGCTTTGTAATATAGTCTGAAGTCAGGGAGCCTGATTCCTCCAGCTCCATTTTTCGTTCTCAAGATTGCTTTGGCTATTCGGGGTCTTTTGTGTCTCCATACAAATTGTGAAATTTTTTGTTCTAGTTCTGTGAAAAATGCCTGTGGTAGTTTGATAGGGATTGCATTGAATCTGTAGATTGCTTTGGGTAGTAGAGTCATTTTCACAATGTTGATTCTTCCAATCCAAGAACATGGTATATCTCTCCATCTATTTGTATCATCTTTAATTTCTTTCATCAGTGTCCTATAATTTTCTGCATGCAGGTCTTTTGTCTCCTTAGGTAGGTTTATTCCTAGATATTTTATTCTTCTTGTTGCAATGGTAAACAGTTACCATTCTTGATAAAGAAACAACATTACCAACACCTTAGAAGCCCCACTTGTACTCTCCCCATCCCCTCCAAGGTAACCACTGTCCTAAATTTAAGAGCATATATTACTTTTGACTACTTTTTATTTACATAACTAAAAGCATATAATATGAACTCTCTTGTCTGATTTCTTTTACTCAATATAACATTAGTGAGATTCATCCATATTGTTGCATATAATTTTAGATTGTTTATTCTCATAGCTATATAGTAGTCCATTTGTGAATATACCCGAACTTATTTATGAATTACACAGAATTTGACTATTATGAATAGTGTTGCTATGAACATTTTAGTATGTTTGTTTCTGATTCTGTTATTTTTTGGTAAACAAATAAGTATATTTCTGTTAGGCATATACCTGGTATTGCAATTGCTACGTCATGGTATAGGCTTATGTTTAGCTATACTGCTTAACAGTTTGACAAAATTTTCGTTTGTTCTGCATTCTCTCCGACACTTGACATTTTCTGTCTTTTTCATTTTGGCCATTCAGGTGGAAGTAAAATATACTGCATTATAGTCTTAATCTGCATTTTCCTGAATGCATACCTTTTTGTTTGTTTTATTTTACTGTAATGAATAGGAGTTCTAGTACAATGTTGAATTGAAATGTGATAGCGGACATACTTGCCGTGTTCCTAATGGCAAGGAGAAAGCTTTAAATATTTTGCCATAATTGTGATATTTGCCATAGGGTTGTTTGTTTTTTGATAGATATTCTTTATCAAGTAGAAGGAAGTTCAATTCCCTTCCCTTCCCTTCCCATACTAGTTTGCTAAAAAGTTTTTATCCTCAATAGGTGTATAATTTTGTCCATGCTTCTTCTTCATTTATCATAGTGGCCATGTGATTTTTCTCCTTTTTTCTTCTAATGTAGTGATTCAGTTGATTGGTGTCATAATATGAAGCTGTTATATCAAAGGGTGATTATTAAACTGGATAATGTCTTTTCAAACTAAAAATTTCTCGAGTTTAAGTGCCTGACCTCTAGCAATGTGTTAGTACATAAATTGTTGTTTTTGTTAGCTAACTAGTAGTTCAATTAGTATGTCATTTGGGAGAATATACACCTTCTTCCATCCAAATTAATACAATGTTAAACAACTATTCTATGATATGAAACACAGCAGGCCACTGTGCTATGCACTGTGTAGAATACAAAGATATATAAGAATCAGTCTCAGCTCCAAGGAGCTACAGTCTAGTTTGTGAGATCATACCGATTCTTAGGTAATTATAATATTAACGTAAAGCAATGTTTAATAAGTTAAGTGAAACATTAACTAGATTGTATACTTTATAAAGAAATAGATGAATGTTCAGACTTTCCAGCCCCAAGGAATAGCACAGGATTGAAACAGTCAGGCTTCTTTCATTACATTAAATGAACCAGAATAAAGTATGAGAATGTTAGTAGTTAAAGATAAGACTACAAAAGAGAGTTCAAATTCAATCAAGGAAGATCTCAAATGCCCAGTAAAGATTAGACCTGGTTGTGTAGGCAACTCAATTTTACAGATAAGAAAATAAGTCTTGCAAGGTCATGACCTGCCTGTGGTGATACCACATCAGAACTGGAGTTCTTAAGGAAAAAAATGTAATCTTCTTGATCCTTAATGAAATTTTCCACCCCTTCCAAACTAGTTTATCTGACTAATTATTACAATGGTGTTACTTTGTATTCATAAAAATAGTTTGTTTCTTGTCTTTTTTAATTGTATTCTTCTATGTCTAATTATATTTAATATTCCATTGTAAAACCAAATTGATGAGAAGTGGGGGAAAAAAAACAATTATTCTTTAGCCATGACAGATATAATAGGCATTCATGTCATATGATACTGAATGTTAAAAAGAGGTCACAGGGCACTAGAGAAAAAGGAAACAAGCAATATAGAACCTCTGGGTGATGAATGTGAGGGGAAACATCTTATATAGGGTACTAGCCAGGATATTTATCATTTAGTGCTGAAACTCTGGTGACATGGTAACTAGGTTTTTCTATAGTAGTCATGGTACCAGAAACCCATAGAATCTCTTCATGGTGGCTTCTTTATCCCATTAGCTCAATGCTTTCTTAAACAAGAGGCAAAGGGCCACAAGTTTCGCTGGGAATGATGAAAATGCCGTTACCTATTCCCTTTTTTGTACTGTCCTTTTTATTTTAGTATTCAAAGCAAATCATGTAATTCTATTTTCTTTAACACATATTTAAGCACCACAAGGGTTAGCCCTTATTTATAGTCAGAAGTACAGGAAACATAAAAGGAGAAAGTACTAAGTGGATTTTGGAGTTAATAATTTTGTTGTTATTTTTATATAGCATAATGTCTTTTGGGTAGAAAAATATATATTTCAGAAAACATTAATACATATAAAAAAGGTCAATAGATAGCTGTAAATGAATGAATTAATGAAGAAAATAACTGAATTGTTATTATCATTCCTTCATAAGCCTGGAAGTAAGGCATTATTCCTTTCTCATTCACTCTCTTTTTATCTCAACTTTGTAATAGGCTTACATTTTCAAAAAGTGTTGTAGTTATTTATAATATTATCCACTTTAATAATAAATGTTAATTTTGTAACATGAACCAAAAATTCATAAGTTAAATTAAACTGAAAATGAAAATGCTTAACTTTGGCAACAAAGGAAACTTTAGTTCAGTTTAGCCCCTAGTTTAGACTTTATTTCAAGTTTGAACTTGTACTAGAAACAAATGAGTAATCAGTTTGGTATGAACAATGCCGCTTTAGCACATGATTCTCTCGTGCCATCTGCCTTTATGTAATCTGGAGACCAGCAGTTACTGATGCGTAATGTAGCTGCTTTGCCCTCTGTCCTTAAACACATTAATACCAGCAGGATGTACACCTCATTATAAGTGACCGTACATACCAGTACCTTACAAGTTTGGGAAGATTTGAATTCTAAGAGAATTGAGTCAAAGAGAAATTTAGACATAGCCTATAGAAGCGATAAGTAAAGCATTCATCAAAAGTGCCCACCTAGGAAGACTCCCTGAATTAGGTGAATCAGGTGATGTTAAAATGAGGGAGGTTAGATGACTGGTAGAATTTTTAAGAGCAGTTACAGTTGGGAATCAAAGAAACTATATTGTCTAAAGTCAGAAATTAAAATAATGTCAGTCGGAAACAAGTTATGTCTAATCAGAGTATAAGCTATAAATAGCATTACTTAGGGAGGATGAGGAAATAAAACAGAGGTCATTCCTTAAAGCGGAAGTAAGAAGGTGAATCTATTTCAGAGAATTACAGGGCTCCACATGTTCAAGGGAACCATCAAAGTGTGTAGTACAAAAGAACACCTTTAAGTGAACTTCTGGGCTGACTGGAAAAGACAGAGAAGAAGAGCACTGAGAGACCATCGCCAGTGAGCAGGTCAGGGATGGCCAGGATATGTGACTTGTCCTAGTGCAGTCATTCTCCTAGCTCATGGACAATTGGCAGAAAGCAGGACATATTTTACATGGCTCTGTTGCTGGGAAAGACATGGAAAGAAATAGTAAATATATAAAAGTTGGGGACATGGAAAATTACTAAAATTATTCATAAAATTTGACCTTAATGACAAAAATAATGTTGATAAAATTTCTATTAGTGTTTCAAAAGATAAATAGGGAAAATAATTTCAGGAAAAGGTACAAATTTGTGCATGTGCATGTTTAAACATAATCTTTTATGTTGGAGATAAATGGATATTTTCTTCTGTGTTTGGGACAGTGGTGAAACAGCGAGGCAGATAGGTACTGGGCTGTGATATGATGGGCTGGCCATATGAGAGTCCCATCTGGAAGGGTAAATCTAGCACAGAGGCCCAAGTGGTTTCTAGGGGTAACTAAGATAAACACTGAAAAGAAAGGAAATTCTAATACCCAGGCCCAGTCACAAACATACTGATTGGAAGAGCATGCAGTGGCTTACTGACTAACGCAGCAAGCAAAGGCCAGAAAACAGAAAAACCATGAACGTGATGCGTATCGATTTTAAATGTTAATGTTATATTGGCACCTTATTATTGAGTCATTTGTCATGTTCTAAAGAGTATTTATATATCCCAAACTTCCATACCTAAATAGATTCTTTCTAACTTTAGTAAAAATTACTAAGTGATACATTACATCCCTAAGGCATTAAGTAGTACCCTTGAGATATGTATGAGTAATATGTCTCCAGAAGTGCCTGATATATAATCAAAGGAGTAATAATTTAATCACTCAGCATGTTACAGCCTATTTTTGTCAATGCTCTCTTATTTATGCTTTTTTTTAAATCAAATCAAAGTATTTTAGCACCTACAATCTAGAATTGTAAAATATTTTAAAATTATTTATTCATTTTCAACCATGTCCATTTTGCAAATGGACTACCTTTCCTAGAGAGATAAGAATATAATATTGTACCATTCCCAAAGTTAATTATGAGGCTCACTTAAGGATCACCAAACAGAATTCAGTTTGAAGATTTTATCCACTTTTTTTACCTTTCCCTTTCAAAAGTATATTCCTGACACTGTTGGCTCAGATACCCTAGGTTTGAAACCCTGCATTGATTGAATTACATTTTTTTCGTCTTCAAGCATTATTTTTGTTCTTCAGGTAAACCTTTTTGAGCCTCTGCTGTATTAAAATTTTTAGTAAGGTCTATGGGAGCTCAGTTTTATTAATTTAAACTTTGGTAAATTAAGGTTGGCATGAGTGTATTTATGTATGATTTACAGAGTACTTTTTGATTATCTGTGGTATAAATTTTAAATATTTTTGTTTTAACTTTACAGTTCTTTTATAGTAACTGATTTTTTGTCTTTTTTCTTTTGTTTAACCATTTTACTTCTACCTGGTTAAAAAATACGAATCATATGTTTCTGTGTTTACAACTTTAAGAAATTAATATTTTCTTTGACTTATGTTAGTTGGAAATGTTTTATCTACGTTATGTGTCTAATACAGTAAAATCTCTTTTGATGTTATCAGTTTCATACTGAATAGGCAGGGACTGAATTCATTTATCTGACTTTGTATAAGACTCACCACAATGATATGCACATGTGGAAAGGGAATCTTAATAAATAACAGTTAACATGTATGATTTACATCATTTCCCGCTCCTTTCCATTTTCTTATTATGTTTTATATAGTTTTCTATAGAGATCCACAGTAAATGCAGTGGTATTTCATGTACGCATAAATAATTATATAAATGTGATAAGTTTTTAATATATTTTCTAAATATAAACTAGAGCGTATATATTTCTGAGTATAAAATGTAAATATGTTTATAAAATATATGATATAACTTGAACTTGAATGTTTTTATTTTGGAAAACATTTTAAAGGCAGGATTATTCCATAATAATATATCCTTCTGCTCATTTCCTCTAGATACTTAATAGCATTTATAATAAAATACTAATAATGTGACAACAAATACTGACCCTTTGTTTGCAAAACATATTGATTTTTACTTTATCTACTTTGAGTCTTCTAGAACACAATGGATGACTTTGAGCAAAATTTCCATTTTACTAGCAGAATTTTCATTCATACAGTTGTGAATTAAATATTTAAGTCTTCTGTGCCCCCATAATATTTCTACTACACAGTCTGAACTTCTTTCAAAATGTTTTTGTCACTCTGCTGTCACTTTCAGTTATTGATTAACAAGTAAAAGTATTTTTTACATTAAATAATAATTCACAGAGATAATTTTTATCTCTGTTTAATTGTAAATATTTAGAATAACTTAGGATAGAATAACTCTGGGATAAATTGAACTAGGAGTAAATAACTGAGAAACCTAGGAGATAATGCTGCACTAGTTAAAATTGAGAACAAAGTGAAAGTAACAGTTATTTCCTAAAATATAAAAAAAAATTAACTCAATATCTTGATTAAACAATTTTTGGTAACAATGATTAACCAACAAGGCAAGTAAACCTGAATTTCATTTGATGATTTTATTTTCTGAACCTTTGTTTAAAACTATATTGAGTTTTTTTATGATTGTTGATAAATGTGGCTACCCTAAGCTTATAGCAGAAGATCAATGTTTTAAAAATTGAAACAGTATAGGTTTGTATTGATTAATGTGGCTAAATCAAAATGAGAGGTTTTGTAACAGCTTTCTTAGACAGGCTACTCCCCAGTAATGGCAACCTATCAATTTTAGCTTTCCACTGATAAATCAGCTTGAAAATTGGATGTCAAAATTTTTTTCACTGAAGGAGTGATTTTTCCATGCCCTTTAACCTTTTCTGATATATTAGATTGGTTTATAAGACTAAGCTCTATATTACAGAAAGCAGTTGTCAAATTGACATTCGGATAGATTTTCACATGATTGTGACTCCTATTTTTATCCATGTATATAAAATAAGCATATGTATAATCATCTGTGATTTGCCTGCCTAATTGTAAGGATTGTTCATCTTGAGAAAAATTCAGTCACACATTATGAAATTATAGATTGTTCTCGTTATGGCTCTCAGAAGTTCAAAGAAGGTCAACCTCAACTGCAAGATTAGGAAACATGCTTCCAGGGAGGTACTTTAGTTTTCACTGAGCAGGGACATTGATTGTTTTTTCCTCATGAATTGATTTTTTTCATTCTTTTCTTTTTTTAAATTTCCTTGAAAAATACTAATGGGTTAATTAATGGCAACTCTCCTATGTTGTTATGTGGTCAGCAGTAACTTGGTATGCTTTAGTAACAAAAAACAAAAACAAAACCTGACAATACTTTATTTCTAAGAAACCAGTATTGAGAACTTGAAATAACACTAGGAAAGATTTGATTAACAGCACAGAAAAACAGGCTTAATTTGGATTTAATGGGGTAGACTTCAGTGACAGCTGACACTGCCATACCTTCATGCCTATATAGCCGACTTTTAAGTTAGCATGAGAAGGTATTGATAGTGAAGTTTCTGTTGTATAATTACTTTTTGCTAGGGAAAAAAAAAAAAAAAAAGCATGGCATATTGATCTTGATGGGAGCTTTTGAGTAACAGTTTCCCTTGGCTAACAGTGAGTGTCATCTTTCAGCAGTGATAAATGGTAACGTTCCAGCTCCGCATAATTGCTTTGTGGTGAAATGAACCTCCTATACCCTTCTCTTTTTCCCATCAAGGAGATATAGTAATCATCTTTATCTCAAAGCCATGATTTACTGAACTAATCATCCTCTTAATAGAGGAAATTCTCCCCCCGCCCCCGAGTATGTCCAGTTTTTGCTAACTGAAACAGAAATGCATTATGAAACAATGGAATTTTTTCACATTTTAGGATCCCAAAATATACACGTTTCTAACCAAATGTCAATTATTCCTGACTTATTCTTTTACTCATCCCTCCATTCCTAGTCTACTAGGTAGCCTTTGATCTTCCTCTGAATGTAAATTAAAAAAGAAAAGATAGAGATGGTCAAATCTTATACACTTATTTTGACAATAGGAGGAATCATTAAATAAATAAATCTGTTAGTTTTCTGAAATTTACTACATTTGGCAAGTATAAAAATTTAGTTTATTTAGTTAAAACATGTTTTGGAAAGCCTTCTCCGGGTATATCGCTTATTTTTTTACAATTTTAAGTATTATTAATCTATTTTTTAGATTCTTTTTCTATGATTATTATCTTCATTAAGACGCAAATAAGATGGTTTGAATGTGAAAAACATATATTTCCTACCAATTCTGAAAAACTGAGATAATTTGTATTATTTTGTTAGCTTTTTGACAAAGATGTTTAATGTGTTATCAATTTTTCATTAAGCCTATGTTATATTTTGCTGAAAATAGATCTGTATTTACTTGCCAGTACTTTAATATTGCCCCTGGGTAATGACTTTTAGTTAAGTAATGTTATTTAAAGAATATCTGGCAGTCATTTTAGATCATTTTAAGACCGCTGTGAAGGGTTTGGATAAAGGTCATTTTCAATGATTGTACTTAGTTAAATAAATGTGAAAGGTTTCACAAAGGGAATCTTGCTTTTCAGTGTGCTGTCATAAATTTCCTCCTAGCACATCTGGGAATACCAAGTAAAATGTAGTTGTTTCTGCCTTGAAGGCAGTCTATTTTATATTTTCCTTCTCTTTGTTTATTTTCTCCTCATAATTCTGTTTATTCCCACAACTGAGCACAAAGGTTTCATTTTTGTCATAAATTAAATTTACCACTTTTGACAGTTTGTGGAAACCCCTATATATATTTCTCCAAATGTTTAAAACGAGATTTTTTTGCCTAAGACTTATTAAAAAGTATTACTTTTTATTTTTTTAAACAGTCTCCCCTCTAGTGTAACCCTGGTTCACAGTTTGCTCCCACTCTGGGCACAGCTGGCCTCTTGCTGTTCACAGCTGAAAAGTGAAATCAATGCTTGGTCTAACAAAATGCAGATGAAAGCCATTCTGATCATATATAGTCATTTCCCGTAACTTTATCAGCCATCAGTTACTTCTGTGCTCTCTGGAAATCATTGTTTATTCAAGTAAATACAGGCCCAACTTCTGTGTTGAGATGTGCTGTCTTCTAGGAAAATGATACTTCCTTAAAGCCATAAGCATTGTGAATAGCTCATCATTCTAGTTTTCTAAAGTAACTATTGCTTTTGTTCCCCCGAAGGAAACAAATCTAATCAAATCATTTATCATTTAAATGCTAGAAATTTATACTCTAAGCGAAGATGCCGCTTTATTCTTAATGTTAACACAATTTAAAATTTGGAAACAAAAAATGCTGAAATACCTCAATCCAAATTATCATTAACCTAGTATTTTCTTAAATATTTATTTAAACAGGATTGGATAGAAAGCTGTATTGTAGCTGAATGCTTCAAAGGTCACAGAACTACAACGAGTGTGATGGAAAACAGCCTTTCTCCTTCCTATTTTAAATGGTTCCTTCTTTGATTACAAGCATTTATTATAATTATCAAGAGATTAGTCTGTTGTTATAGAATCCTTGTAATGGAACCATTTAGAAGGAATATAATGGCAGTTTATTGGATTCTGCAAAAGAAAAGAGCACAGATAAAGTGGTCCTTTTTGATAAATGGTTCAACTGCTAGCTAAGTATACTAATTTTATTATTCTATCTCAGTTCATTTGCCTTAGTACTTTTTGTGACTCAGGGCACAATTTTTTCTAATAAATAAGCTGTCCTCTAGTCTTTTCTATGGTTTATGTCTTTTGTAGGGTTTCTGTATGTATGTGTGTGCGTGTGTGAGTGTGTTGTGAAAGAGGGAAGTTTCAGAAATAAGTACCATTCAATACTGTTGATATGTAGTCTTTGTTTTAGAACTTATATTTGTACAATATCTTTCCTTAGATGGCTTTTTATTATTAATTTATATTTTATTTTTTAAATTATTGGTGTATAAGATGAGCCTATTAACTTATCACTTCTAGTTCATGTGTGCTTATTCTTCCAGTTGCAGTAAAAACAGTCCCAATGAAATAAGTACCTGAGGGGTTGTCAGATTTAAGACCTATTTAGTGCTAATATCTTTTCTATAAAAATCAATACAGTTAGCGCTCAGGGTAGATGTATTTTTGGATTTTTCCTAATTCCTCAGAGGCAAAGATACAGGCCTTAAAAACACTCTTTCTTTTGAGACTTTTGTCCATTTGAAGCCAGATACAAGAAAATCCAAGATACAATATTTTGAAAAATGCTAAAATTCAGTAAAGTGGATTTTCCTGTCCTTTTCCAGGCTAGCAACTAGTAGAACTGCAATGTTTGCTAAAATACTACAGTAAACAAACAATTAGGGAATCCATGCCTACAGAGAAAAGGAGCTAAGGTACTAAATGAAGTGCCAGGTAGGTAGAAGGCTGAATTTCAGAAAAACTAGTTCTTGTGAAGTCAGAGACTAGGGTGAGGGATGGTAATGTTATTTTAGAGATTTTTAACTTCCAGAAAGCAAAGATCACCACATAGCGAGTACCTTGCACTGATAGGTATCTTGAGCATAATAAGTCTTCAAGAATATTTTTTAGAAAAAAAAATTTTTTTATCAAAGTACCAAAGGAAGCACCACTTTTTATATATATATAAATTTATTTATTTATCTATTTATTTTTGGCTGTGTTGGGTCTTCGTTGCTGCACAAGGGCTTTCCTTAGTTGCAGTGAGTGGGGGCTGCTCTTCGTTGCAGTGCACGGGCTTCTCATTGTGGTGGCTTCTCTTGTTGTGGAGCACGGGCTCTAGGCGCACGGGCTTTCAGTAGTTGTGGCGTGTGGGCTTCAGCAGTTGTGGCGCACGGGCTCTAGAGCGCAGGCTCAGTAGTTGTGGCGCACGGCCTTAGTTGCTCCACGGCATGTAGGATCTTCCCAGGCCAGGGCTCGAACCTGTGTCCCCTGCATTGGCAGGCGGATTCTTAACCACTGCACCACCAGGGAAGTCCTGGAAGCACCACTTTTTAAATTTTAGATTGTTTATTTGTTTGGAGAATTTCAAACATATTATCTCTACTTTTTTATATGCCATGTTATCAATGTTCATACTGTTATTTTGTTAATACTGTTGCTATACAAAGTGCCTCATTAAGTTGGAGCAAATGTTTTATTCCTGAAGCTTACCTGAAAAGCCTTAAATCACTTATTATATACCACAAAAAGCTTTATGTGTCGTTTAAAATTTTCTAGGGATAATAACTTAGTATAAGGGTGTGCCTAGCCTTCTTTTCTTCATTACTGAGTTTCGTGTATGTTGTACAAATGGGGGAATTTGAAATTGCAGCTATACGCTATGGAAGTAATATAAAAAGGAGAGACTATTTATTTATTTATTTATTTATTAAATAGTTATTTATTTTGGTTGCGCCAAGTCTTAGTTGCGGCACGTGGGATCTCTGTTGCTGCGTGCGGGATCTTTAGCTGCAGCACGCGGGATCTCCATTGCTGCGTGCAGGATCTTTAGCTGCGGCACGTGGGATCTCCATTGCTTCGTGCGGGATCTTTAGCTGCGGCACGTGGCATCTCCGTTGCTGCGTGCGGGATCTTTAGCTGTGGCACGCGGGCTCTTAGTTCGCCGACCAGGGATCGAACCCGGGCCCCCTGCATTGGGAGCGCAGAGTCTTACCCACTGGACCACCAGGGAAGTCCCAGGAGAGACATAATTTAGAAAGGATTTGTGAATAATAAGGATAATTAAATGTATAAAATCATTATACATTCTACAAGTTTACCCTGTTTTTTTAATTTAGCTCCATATTAATTTAATATTAAGCGTTGCTTAAAAGAATAGTATGTGTGTGTATGTGTGTGCACTAATATTTTACATAGATGTATATTGATAAATAAGAATTGTAGTTGCATGGGTATATATAGATAAATAAGAAGTGTGGAAATGTGGAACATGAAGGAATTTCAAAAGGGAAATTTCTGTTCTCCCCATAATTCTTGTAAGAACCATACTTAAAATATCCAGAAAAGTGAAATCGAGGAATTTACACATATTAGTTGAAAACTTTATCTCTGTCATTAATTGTCAAACTAGACCATCAGGAAGTTATTTATTAGTTCTTACTAAATCTTCTTCAAATATAATTATGTATGCCAGTTTTGTAAATTAATATTCTGTATGGCTGAATTTAGTTTTTCCACAGGTCTCAGATGCATCCATATCACTTTTGATGTGACTTTCATTAATCTGACTCTAGTCATTGCTGGTGCTAGAATCTATATGTAGGAAAGACAGTAGAACAATAGCAGTCGGTTTGGTAGGAGGCATCACAAGCACATGTTGCTCTTGGATGTTATATACCGATCAGTAAAAATAAACTTATCTGCAAATGCCATTATTCATATTTTATATCCAATATTTTTATTAATTTTATTTTGAGGAACTATAGTGGGCTAATAAGATTATGATTTCATCGTTTATGAAATAAAGCACACAAAAAATAAGGTTTGCATTTACTTGCTAGGACTATAACATGGCAACTGAGTAATACTACTGAAAAGTAAAATAAGTTAAAGATACTCTGCATTTGCTTAGTATTTGGAACAAATGGGAATAGGAGTTTCACTTCTAGGATTTATTACAGGTCTAATCCTTTTAAAAGCCATTGAAAACCATAATTTTTTTCATATGCTTGTGGAAAACATATTGGCTGACAAAACTTAATTTAAACTAATATGTGGCTATTTGTTGTCTTTATCCAATTTAGTGTAAATATTTATACATTTCTTTGCAGAAATACTAATTTATTTGATTATGGAGTACTAACCCAAATGCTACCAGGAGTGATACATTATACAAAGTAGCTGCGCCATACCACTTCTCTGACATCCAGAAAATTATGGTTTGCAAAACATATTCATTCAATCCCAAGGGGGTGGATAAGAACCATACAAACAATAAAAATAGTAAATTAAAGTTGCCATGAGACCTGGAGAGATGAGAAGGGAAATAATAAAGTCAGGTGTTTGGATAAATGGAACTTTCTTTTCCCTAGATAATTTCAAATTAAGAATGGTAACCTGGCCCAGAACCAAAGGTGTTGAGACACAGAAGTTAAAGACTCGGTAGAGTCAGCAGTATTCAAAAGGAAGGTCCAAATAGGGTGCAGTGTGACTGTTAATGACCTTCCAGGTCACTGTTGAACGTTCCATTGGGAATTATTTCCTGTTACCGTTGTATTGGTTGATCCTCCAGAGCCGGGACTTCTAGCTGAATCCAGTTCATAACTATAATCCACATTCTTTCTGAGAAGCTACTTCTTTACAGCCTCACTGGACTAGCCCTACCACTACGACTAATTGGATTCAAATTGTGTTTAATCGGAACAGTTTGTCCAGTTAACCTAAAGTTGAAGGCTAGCAGTTGCAGTCAGTAACTGAGCCCCGCACAGCACCTTAGAGCATTAACCTGGAGCAGTGGTGGATACTTCCTCTCAAAACACATGTTTAGCACATAAGAAAGATTTTGAACATTCTCCGGGTAGCCTACTAAACTTAAAATTGAAGAGTTCGGGGCTTCCCTGCAGATGCAGTGGTTAAGAATCCGCCTGCCAATGCATGGGGCAGGGGTTCGAGCCCTGGTCTGGGAAGACCCCACATGCCGCGGAGCAACTAAGCCCATGTGCCACAGCTACTGAGCCTGCCCTCTAGAGCCTGTGAGCCACAAATGCTGAGCCCGCACACCACAACTACTGAAGCCCGTGCGCCTAGAGCCCATGCTCCACAACAAGAGAAGCCCGCGCACTGCAACAAAGAGTAGCCCCTGCTCACCGCAACTAGAGAAAGCCCGCATGCAGCAATGAAGACCCAACACAGCCCAAAATAAATAAGTAAAATAAATAAATTTTTTAAAAAAATTTCTTTTTAATTGAAGAGTTCCCACTAGATTTTACTTTCATCCTAACTGAAGCAAACTGTAAATGCAATGCTACAAAAATTAGGATAATTATGTCAGAGTTTAAGTAATAAACGATAACAGGCTTCATTACCAAACTTAATATCCTTTGATATGCTTTTTTCTTTGACATTTTTGTTTGGTAAGAAGTTGGAATCCAAGGCATCATCAAAAAATCATTTATTTCAGAAAATTTTCTGATTATCATAGTTAGATAATTGAAATGTAGAGGCCCTTTTGTTTACTCAGATTCAAACTTTTATGGAAAATTCTAAAAATCTTTTTCCTTATTGGAAATTTTTGTATATAAATTCTACCAGGGCTTCCCTGGTGGCGCAGTGGTTAAGAATCTGCCTGCCAATGCAAGGGACATGGGTTCGAGCCCTGGTCTGGGAAGATCCCACATGCCGCAGAGCAACTAGGCCTGTGAGCCACAACTACTGAGCCTGCGCTCCGCAACAAGAGAGGCCGCGATAGTGAGAGGCCCGTGCACCACGATGAAGAGTGGCCCCCGCTCACCGCAACTGGAGAAAGCCCTCGCACAGAAACGAAGACCCAACACAGCCAAAAATAAATTAATTAATTAATAAATTCTACCAGCGTATACTGATTTGCAGCTTTGAAGTACCTAAAACACTGAGACAACTGGAAATACAATCTTAATTTCACTTTTTCCAAGTTGAAGGAAACAGGTATGAAAATACCTTGTCTATCCTCGAATTCAGCTTCCCTTCCATTTAGATTTGTTTTTGATTACACAGAGCAAACCTAGACTCAAGTTATGCACCTTTAGGAGGAGTCTCTCTAATTGGCTCATGGTCCCTGTGGATATTTGTTGAACAGTACACTTACCAGGGGTTTTATCTTCAACACCAGGAGCCCATTGTAGATATTCTATTGTAAGATACAGCCTATCACAGTAACTAAGGCTTACCTTTCTATTTGAACTATTTTGTATCATCATACCTAGACAGATGTACTAACTGTAGGGAAATAACATATCTTGTCCTTCTGAAAAGGAAGAGATTGTTTAGTTAACTTATTTATGTGTCTTTGTATAGCCAAGGACCAGAGAGTTAATTCCAGAAAATGTCTTACCTGATTATTTTCTATCTTGCTCCTCATCAATGATGGACTGATCTGTCTCCACCATACAAGGGAACACTTAAACGGGACTCTATACAGATCAGAAAACACTGCCTCTAGGAACAGAAACTTACGTATTTCTTTTTTTTTTTTGGCTGCATTGGGTCTTCATCGCTGCGTGCAGGCTTTCTCTAGTTGCGACGAGCAGGGGCTACTCTTCGTTGTGGCGTGCAGGCTTCTCATTGCGGTGGCTTCTCTTTTTGCAGAGCACAGACTCTAGGCGCGCGGGCTTCAGTAGTTGTGGCTCACGGCCTGTAGAGAGCAGGCTCAGTAGTTGTGGCGCATGGGCTTAGTTGCTCTGCGGCATGTGAGATCTTCCCGGACCAGGGCTCGAACCCGTGTCCCCTGCATTGGCAGGCAAATTCTATTTATTTATTTATTTATTTGTTTGTTTGTTTGTTTGTTTGTTTGTTTGTTTATTTATTTATTTATTTATTTATTTATTTATTTATGACTGTGTTGAGTCTTCGTTTCTGTGCGAGGGCTTTCTCTAGTTGTGGCAAGTGGGGACCACTCTTCATCGTGGTGCGCGGGCCTCTCACCATCGCGGCCTCTCTTGCTGCGGAGCACAGGCTCCAGACGCGCAGGCTCAGTAATTGTGGCTCACGGGCCCAGTTGCTCCGTGGCATGTGGGATCTTCCCAGACCAGGGCTCGAACCCGTGTCCCCTGCATTGGCAGGCAGATTCTCAACCACTGCGCCACCAGGGAAGCCCAGCAGGCAAATTCTTATCCACTGCACCACCAGGGAAGTCCCCAGAAACTTACGTATTTCTTTACCAATGAAGAAAAGAATTGTCACCTCGGGACACAAGGGAGGATGTAATTCTGTTGTCTTCTTTCTTCCTTCCCCTCCTTCCTTCCTCTTTCTTTCCTTATTTATGGTCTTACAGTAGAGCTTAAATTATGTATATAATAATTGATGAAAATTTATGCGTCACAGTAACGCTGTAATATTTTAAAACTTTAGTTTTTTCAAGTTGTTATTGTAAAGATTTTCCAAATTAAATGAAAATGGTCTGATTCTAATTTACCAGTAAATTCAAAGAATTGATACAAATTTATTCTTCTTGCTATACAAGCAAGAGCTCGTATTAACCAAACTCGTTGTAAAAATGGGCATTAGTGGCTCTAGATCCTGCTGTCTCCTCTGCATAACATATGCATACACATAAACACAGAACACAGACTCAGTCTTGGGAGATTTCTAAACCTATGCTAGCTAGATTAACAAATTCTCTGCCAGATAATAATTCTGATTTCTGCTCTGACCTTTATTATTTTTTTTCTACTTATATTAGGTTTACTTTCCTCTTCATTTACTAGTTTTTTGAGATGCAAGCTTAGGTTATTGTTTTTAGACTTTCTTCTTTTCTAATATAAGTATTTAAAGCTATAATTTTTTTCCTATTCACTGCATTAGCTGCATCTCACATTTGTTATATTTTCGTTATCATCAAGTTTGAAACATTTCCTACTTTTTATTTCTTTAATAACCTATGTATTATTTATGTGTGTTGTTTAATTTGCACCTATTTGGGGTGTTTATAGATATCTTGTTGTTATTTATTCCATTGTAGTCAAAGAATATACTCCTTATAATTTCAATTACTTTAAATGTAAAGGTTGCTTTATGACCTAGTATATATGGCATATCTTGGGGAACATACTATGTGCACTTGAAAATGGTGTGCATCCTTTAGTCATTGAGCATACCCATCTATAAATTTAAATTAGGTCAAAGTGGTTGATAATATGGCTCATATGGTCTGTGTCTTTACTGATTTCTTGTTTACTCGTTTTATCTATTGAAGAGGGGTATTAGAATCCCCTGGTATCATTGTGAGATTATCTATTTCTTCCTTTAATTCTGTCAGTTTTGTTTCATGTACTTTGAGGCTCTGATATTAGCTAAATACCAGGAATATTATATCTTCTTGAAGAATTGACCCCTTTATCAAGATTAAATATCCCTCTTTATTTCAGGTAATACTCCCTGTTTTAAAATATACTTTGCCTGTTAATGACATAGCCACTCTAGCTTCTTCTTCTTTTTTTTTTAACATCTTTTTTGGAGTATAATTGCTTTATAATGGTGCGTTGGTTTCTACTGTATAACAAAGTGAATCAGCTATATGTATAAATATATCCTCACATCCCCTCCCTCTTGAGCCTCCCTCCCACCCTCCCTATCCCACCCCTCTAGGTGGTCACAAAACACTGAGCTGATCTCCCTGTGCTATGCAGCAGCTTCCTACTAGCTATCTATTTTACATTTGATAGTATATATATATGTCCATGTCACTCTCTCACTTGGTCCCAGTTTACCCTTCCCCCTCCCCATGTCCTCAAGTCCATTCTCTACGTCTGCATCTTTATTCCTGTCCAGCCCCTAGGTTCATGAGAACCATTTTTCTTTTTTAGATTCCATATATATACACATGCTTTAGCATACGGTATTTGTTTTTCTCTTTCTGACTTACCTCCCTCTGTATGACAGACTCTAGGTCCATCCACCTCACTACAAATAACTCAATTTTGTTTCTTTTTATGGCTGAGTAATATTGCATTGTATATATGTGCCACATCTTCTTTATCCAGTCATTTGTTGATGGACACTTAGGTTGCTTCCATGTCCTGGCTATTGTGAGCAGTGCTGCAATGAACATTGTGGTACATGTCTCCTTTTGAATTATGGTTTTCTCAGGGTATATGCCCAGTAGTGGGATTGCTGAGTCATATGGTAGTTCTATTTTTAGTTTTTTAAGGAACTTCCATACTGTTCTCCATAGTGCTGTATCAATTTACATCCCCACCAACAGTGCAGGAGGGTTCCCTTTTCTCCACACCTTCTCCAGCATATATTGTTTGTAGATTTTTTGATGAGCCACTCTAGCTTCCTATGCTTATTGTTTATATATCCTTTTCCATCCATTTGCTTTCAACCCATCTGTGTCTTTGTATTTTCAGTGCATCTCTTGTACACAGCATCTAGCTGGGTATTGCTTTTTAATCAATTTTGATATCTCTTTTCCAATTGGAATATTTAGTCTATTAGCATTTAATAATTAGTAATTGTTGATATGGTTAGATTTAGCTCTATAATTTTAATATTTGTTTTCTGTATTATGTCTCCTCTGTTTTTTTTGTTTGTTTCTTTGTTTCTTTGTTTTCCTCCTTTTGCCTTTCTTTTGGATTATTTGACTATATTTTAGAATTGCATTTTAATTTATGTATTGGCTTTTTAGCTCTATTTTTCAAGTGGTTTATCTAGGGATTATGTTATACACCTTAGTTTTCAATCTACATAGATTTAATAGTGTACCACTTCATGTAAAATTTAAAAACCCTGTAACCCTATGAATCCATTTACCTGCCACATACCCTGCCGAGAATCCTCTGTGCTCTATTTCTTGTATAATATATTATTACACCTGCCTACCTTAGGAATACCACAAGAGCATATCATAATTTTTGCTTTGGCATCATATATATGTTTACAAAATTAGGAGGGAAAATATTTATATTACCCATACATTTACCATTTCTAGTGCTCTTTGGTCATTTCAGAAGATTCAGGTTTCCATCTGGCATTTTCCTTCAGACTGAGAATTTCCTTTATCATATCTGATAGTGCAGATCTATTGTCAGTGAACTCTCATACTTTTTCTTTTGCGGCAAAGGTGATTATTTTGTCTTCTAGAAGGATATTTTCACTAGATGTGGAATTCTGGGTTGATAGTATATTACTTTTCTTTCAGAACTTTAAAGACGTTTTTTTTACTGTTTTCTGCGCTCCGTTTTTTTCCTTCCTATATGTAATGTGTATTTTTCTCTGGCTGCTTTCAAAATTTTGTCTTTATCTTTGGTTTTCAACGGCATGACTATGATGTTCCCTAGGTGTGGTTTTTGTTACCTTTATCCTCTAGGGAATCACTCAAATTCTTAAATCTGTCAATTTATATCCTTCCAAATGTGGGAAATTTGGTGCCATTTTTTATTTAAATAGTTTTCTGCTGCACTCTCTTCTGTTTTGGGGACTCCAGTTGCATGTACAATAGACCTTCTGATATTTTACTACAAATACCTAAGTCTCTGTTAGTGTTTTCAATCATTTTTCTCTTTCTCCTTCAGGCTGGATAATTTCTACTGATAAATCTTGAGTTTAACTGACTTTCTCTGTATTTCCCTTCAGCTATTAAACCTATCCAATGAATTATTATTTCCGACATTTTACTTTTGCATTTTAAAATTTTGATTTGCTTCTCTTTCAAAATTTTCCATTTGCTGAGATTTCCTATTTTTCATTCATTATGATTGTGTTTTCCTGTACTTCATTATAATAGTTACTTTGAAGCCCGTGTCTAATAATTTCAACACTTGAATCATTTTTTGGTTGACATCCATTGATTATCTGTTTTCTTGAAAATGGGTCATAGTTTTCCAACTTTTTGTAGCTTTCTGTTGTATCCCAGAAATTGTAAATGTTATGTGGTAGAAACTGGATTCTGTTATATTCCTCTAAGGGGTATTGATGTTATTCTTTTAGCAGGCAGTTAACTAGGTTAGACTCAAACTGTGTAAAGTCTGTCATATCTACAGTGGGTTGTGGCTCAGATCTTAGTTCAGACTACTTTTGTCTGTCTTACTCATGCATAGTTCACAATCCAGCAAGAGACTTGAAAAGGATTTAAACATAGAATTTGGCATTCCCC
Organism: Balaenoptera borealis; assembly: GCF_965194805.1. Classification (NCBI taxonomy): domain Eukaryota; kingdom Metazoa; phylum Chordata; class Mammalia; order Artiodactyla; family Balaenopteridae; genus Balaenoptera; species Balaenoptera borealis. The sequence goes on from NC_138877.1 coordinate 12,495,310, forward strand.
TTCTCAGGCACTCTCTTTTTCATGGTTCCCACCTCACTCTCCAGCATTCCTGTCTACCTCAGGCTCCTTCCCTTTGTTCCTATGTCCAGAAGCAGGCTTTCTATCAGTTTCAGTCACCTGCATCATTGCCATGATTGTAGCTGCCTTGGAGACAAACCCTCAAAAATGAAGAACTCACCCTGTATCGATCACTTCCTTCAATTTTAACACCCCTGCAGAATCACACTGATTTTGTTTACTCTGCACAGCTCTCAGGTTGTTGTTGTTTCTAGTTTGCTCAGATTTTATGGTTGTTATCTGTGGAAGATTCAGTTTATGAGGAGCTTATGCCTCCAACTAGGAGTGATTTTTCATTCCTCTCTTTTCCTCACCACTCTTCCAATACCCCTTTCCTCTGCCTCTGTATTATGTCAGCTGTTCCTATTGGCTCTGTCTATAAAATATATCCAAAATCTGATGTCTTTTCTCCAGCTCCAGTGCTATCTACCACAACTGTTTCCATCTCAACTTCTCCAGCACCCTCCTACCTAACCTATCTTTCAGCTTCCACACTAACCCTGTACTGATTTTTTCCTCACACAGCAGCCAAAGTGAGATAAAGGATAAATCAAATCTTATTACTACTCCTTTCTTAAACTCTTCCAAAGACTCCTTCAAAATCCTAAATGATCCTGCACCTTTCTAATTTCAGAACACATTTGATCCTCTTATTTTCTAAGCTTAAGCCACACTAACATCCTTTCTGTACTCAAACATACCAAGCTCATATCCAGTGTAATGCCTTCTCAGCTAGCTCTCTCTACTGTCTAGAATGCCTTTACCTTTTGTCTTCGGGTGACAGGATTCTTCTCATCACTGAGATATCTGCTCATATGTTACCGTCTCATAGAGGCTTTCCCTAAATACAGTGTATGTAATACAGTCACTCTATATCCCATAACTAAGCTTTATTTTCATCATAACTCTTCTTATTATCCTTTTTGAAACTTTTTTTTACATACTTATTGTCTGTTTCCTCCATGAAAATGTAAATTCCATGAGGGCGGAGATCTTTTCAGTCTTGATCATTATTGTATCCCTAGCGCCTAGAAATAGTGGCTGTTCTAGTATAGCCATTAAATAAGTATGTGTTTATTGAATATTGAACCTGCTGGTTGGGCTTGGTGTATGAGTTCTTGACCCTCCTCTCCTTATCTGTGAAATTTGGGGTTAATATACATCTCACACAACTGTTATAAGGATTAAATGATATGTTTATAGAATATAATATGGTGCCTAATTCATATTTGTTCCTCAGAAAACATTAGCTCAAAGAGAGTCACAAAAAAGAAAACAGAGACATCTAGCATGCCCTGATTTTTTCAGAGCACGAGAAATGATAAAATTTTTAAAACATCGTAACAAAACCTTGAGAAAGACAAAGAGGGAAAATAACTTTAGAGTTCAGAATATCAAAGATGATCAAAAAACTTCACACAGGCCTGGATGCTGTCTGTAGTCTGGCTCAACCCTTCCTCCTCCTACTGCCTCAGTGCACAATAACCTTTCTTCTTCTGTATTTTACCATTTCTAGTCTGGAATTTGTAGACTGGAAAGTTCCCTGGGAATGTTTGGGTGGGATTCAAACTATGGAATGCTTGATATAATCACAAATCTCACTGAAACAAAATTCATTTATCCATTCATTTATTTATGGAGCACTCCAATGTTAGAATAAAAGGAGAAAATCACTATAAAATCAATGTTATTAGAGTTAGAAACTTTAGGGTTATAGTTTTTCAGTGTGGCTGTAGCACAGGGTCCATACCTCTTCTTTCCTCCTTCACCTGGTACATCCTTCTTTATTCTTTAAAGGCTTATTTCTAGCATCATCTCTCCCTGACCTCTCCAGGCGAATTCATAAGTCTTTCTCGTTTGCCCTCAAAGCACTTTATTCAAACATCACTCACCACATTATATTGTAATTGTTTGTATCTTGTCCTCATCTTCTCAAGTAGAAAATACTCCTTACTAATCTTTATTGGCCTAACTCCTAACACAGGTACTAGAGGATAGTAGTCACTGAAAACAGGTCCTATAATAGAGGTTATTTCTAAGGACTGGGGTACAGCAGTGATCAAGACAGAAGAGGTCTCTGCCCTCATGAGCAAGTGGGAGGTTGCATGAGTGAGCTAACATACTGATCAGCCCCTGGCTTATAGTACCTAATGGTTTTAGGGTTTTTTTTAACTTCTTTATCCTTTTTTTTTTTTTTTTTTTTTAGCTGCGTTGGCTCTTCATTACTGCACGCAGGCTTTCTCTAGTTGCGGCGAGTGGGGGCTACTCTTCATTGCGGTGCACGGGCTTCTCATTGTGGTGGCTTCTCTTGTTGCAGAGCACAGGCTCTAGGCACGCAGGCTTCAGTAGTTGTGGCACGTGGGCTCAGTAGTTGTGGCTCGTGGGCTCTAGAGTGCAGGCTCAGTAGTTGTGGCACACGGGCTTAGTTGCTCCGCGGCATGTGGGATTCCCGGACCAGGGATTGAACCCATGTCCCCTGTGTTGGCCAGGCAGATTCTTAACCACTGTGCCACCAGGGAAGTCCTACCTAATAGTTTTAAATGAAAAAATCACCACATCCCTGACAACATATTCCGAAGTATGATCCAAGGGCTGTCAATAAGTGTTACTTGAGTAAAGTATTACATGGTCAAATGAGTTTGGGATGTTGAGTTGGGATGTTGAATTAAAGAAAATTAAACAGTTTTGTTTAATGCAGATTTCCACTTGCATAGGAAACTCTTCACTAGAGCCCTGTTTAGGGGCTTTGTTAATTGAGTTTTTCTATATGGGACAGTATTCTAAAACATTTTTTAATAGTCTTTACCTCTGTCTTGAGGCAATTGTAAGAGAAAAGTTTTTTGGTATTTTGCAAAGGGTTATTGCCATCTTTAAATAGTTCATTAATCAATCATATCTGTCTATTGCTTTAGAAAGAATATGGTTTTTGGGAAGACAGAGGTCATTTATTATCAGCTAAACTGTATATCACTTTATCCTCATTATTTATATTTAGATTCAAAAAAACTTCCATTGAAGGTCAAATCAATATATATGGATTGGTGAATTTTGAGCTGTGTGCTGAGTTTTCTAGTCATGTCTTTATGTCATTGTTTTAAGCATATAAGCTGTCTTTATGTAAAAGAGGAAATATGAAATTGATTAAATACTGAGTAACAACTGTCCATCTGTAATAAAAGGATGTGTATACCTGCAGAACAAATCTTTTATTGGTATGTCCTAATTAGTATCAAATTTACATGAACTATTTAAATTTTGAAAGTTGAGTCAAAATAAAAGTTTATGCAAGAAACTTATCTAAATTGGGAAAATAGTTTAAAGCCTCTCAAAAAGTGAATAAGAAAAAATTTTAAATATTACATTTTAATAGAAAACTTAATTTAAATGTAATTCTAATAAATGAGGCATGAATATTGAGGTGAATATTTAAATATACTTAAATTATATAAGCACATGTGTTATGCTACCCTTTGGAAAAACACTTTATACCTGAACACTAAAAATGAATTCAAAATTAAATGTTATTTTTAAATACCAGTTTTAAAATAATGACAGAATTATTCCTCTATTGTGAGTACAGGTTTTTAAAATATTTATGTACATTAATGAGAATTAGGGGTAAATATATCATGAAAGGTTTGCTGTATTCATGCTCAAGTAGTGGGTGTTTTCCTTTCTTGTCTGTTAGTGTAACAAATATAAATCAGGGAAGGAAATTTACTTTGAAAAACGGTTTTATATTTTTGACTGATATTTATTGGGAAAAAAAAGTAGAGGGGGTGTAGGATTTGGTTGTTTTCTGAATGGACAAAATAGAGTGTCAACAGAGTTAAGAGCTTTTGTAAATAGAAAGTTAATTGTGAAACAAGTAAGCATACTTTTTCAATTAATTTAAAATAAATGTGTTAGATAACTTGTGTTGGACAGAAACATTTTTCTTTGGCATGCCTCACAAATAACAGAAAGAATCAAATACAAATGGACCAGCTTGCATTTGATCACTGAAATGATCGTGTAGCCTAAAGCAAACTTCACAAAGGCTCATGAAATTGTCTCCATGTTCCTAATTTGCTGTTGTATTTTACTATTTGAGTTAAATATGATACTGGCAAATCATTCCTTCTACAAAGGCATGATAAGCTACTAAGAAAGTGATACTTTTAGTTCCATTGTCAGTAGTTTGATAACTACTTCCACCCCACTTAGTGTGTATTAGTGTAAAAGCTGAAAAGGCCATATATGGTTTTGTTAAAATTCATTAGCATGTTTAGTAATTAGTAGCCTTGCTCTGCCTTTCAAGACTTGTCTCTGTCATAGTTTTGTTTTAAAAGTTAAATCTAATTTTATTATATGAAAACACCATGAGAGAGCAATTAAATTAACAAATATTATTGCATACCTGTTTGCAAACTGTTCTAAGTACTGTGGAGTTGCAAAGCTGCGTAAGACAAATACCCTGATCACTAGTTTATAATCTAGTAAGAGAGTCAAAGTGTAAATGCATGATTAAATGAACAGTTGAGATCTAACAGAATATAAACAAATGTTTAATTGCCAAATTTATAAGCAAGGATGTTTTAGAGGGAAGACTGGCATGTGATACAGAACAAACATAGAAACATCGCAGAGTAATACACAATTAATTGCTAATTGGATAAGCATAAACATTTTAATGAGAGGAATAGCACATAACTAGGAATGAACAGCTCAAGTTTGGGGGACAATCTGAGAGGATTAGAGGTTCTAAATAATGCAGTAAGGGTGATGATACTGGAAAGAGGGGCACTCCACGGACCCTGCAGAGCAGGCTAAAAGATTTACTTCTGCGTATCTGTCACTGCAGTTAAATGTTGCATTAAAAAATGTTAGACCTTTCAAAAATATATCTGAATTTCCGGAAAACTTCTTGTTTTAGTTTGATAGAAATACAAAACTGTATACACTTAAATTTGTATAACAGCTGATATAACTACCATTTATTGGTGGACTTGTAGCAAGCACTGAACGAAGAGCATTAATGAGAACTACTACTCCTGTGTGGATAAAAAAACTAATACTCATAGACAGGTTGTCATTTACATAGTGAGTGTCAGGGCTGGGATTTGAACCTTTTTCTAACTATGCTGCTTCCTGCTGCTGCTGCTGACTTCTGTGTACCATGCATTGGGCTGAACACTCTAAATACATTCCTTACAACAATTCTATAAAGTAGGTTTTATTTATCCCCATTTTGTAAATGAAGTAACTGAGGTTTAGAGAAGGCAACAGTGAAAATCATAAACTTAATTTTAAATAATACCAAGCAGGCATGTATCAATAAATGTTATATAACTAATAAGATACATTTTATATGGAATATTTTATGCTATTTAAAAAACGTTTACTTTGCAGTAATAGATATAATTTTAAAGATAATTGAAAATTGTACTCTGTAGCATAAGGGTATTCCTCAAAGTTAAGCAAATCCTTTCCTGTGATTTCTTATAGTGATCAATTTCTGAAGTCTTATGGGGAAGAATTTTTAATTATAATTTCTAAAAATAATTAAGCCTATTCACCACAGCAGTAATTATTAGGATGAAAGAATATCTACTTCCGTCAAGTGGGATAGAATTGCTGTATAGAATTAAGTGTTTCACAAGGAATTTTACAATTTTCCTAATTAAGATAAAAGTAATTATTGCTGCCCTAAGACTGCTTAAATTGAGACTAGCTCTACTGGAAAGGAAAAAGTTTTAAAAAGAGTGTAGCTATTCACTAAAAAGCTTTGTATGTTGCTGCCCAAAAGTAAATAAATAAATAAAGCCTGAGCCAGAAGAGTAGTTGGTTAAAGATGCAAAGACAAAGAGTGAAAATGCAATTCAACATTTGCTAATCTGGTGGGTCATAGAGAGCTCATTGAATAAAGTTCTTTTTTTTTTTTCTTCTTGGAAACTATTTCTCTTCTCTACTTTCCAGCCCTGCCTCCTTATTAAATTGTTCATGATGTTGGAGCCACTACTTTTTTTCAAATGTTAATAAAGTAAAAGAGTTTAAGAAATGAAAGTTATAAAAATGAAGATGTCTGGTAAACTGTTTTATCATTAAAACCTTTCCATTTTTTGGAACCAAACCTTTTCTTATCCCACCAGGCAACCTCATTAGTAAATGTAACTGTTACAAGAAAGGAGTTAGTGGAATTCTTGTTGGGAGGCTCTTCCTCTTCAGCTCTAGATTAAGGAAAGTTCAAGAACCAACTCTACTGCTCTGTCTGGATACTCAACTCCTAAATTTGTTCCTCCTCCTTTAGCGGAGATTCAGAATTTACAAACATGGTAAATAAGTATTTTGTAAGAATTGAGCCCAGTTTCCTGCACAACACACAATAGCTGCTCTGGTGTCTTGCAGTAGCGTATAGAACCTGACCAGATGCTTAGGGGATTATTTTTCTCATCTATCATTTTCACATGGAAAACTATCCCTTAAATACTATAAAACCACTGTATTCCTTACAATACCAGAAAACCAGGCTCATAGGGAGTGGTGGTGCACCCAAAAAGCAAAAGGAGTCACCTAAATATTTTTGGTCCCCAGAAAACTGCTTTCTGTAAGAAAAGAGAAGAAAAGAAAAAGAAAATTAAAGAATCAAACAAAACATCCAGTACTCTATTAGGAGAGTTTTCATTCTGCAACAATAAATAAAAAAGAAATATAAGCCCTCAGATATGATTATTTTAAGGACGCAATGATTTTTTTCTTGAATGATTTGCTCTGCCCTTTATCAAATAGGCATTTGTCTGCCTTCAAACTTACAGTATAAATATATCTCTCTTTAAAATTACTGGACAACATCAACATGGCTTTTCAAAGGTCACCTTAAGTAAACTAAGAATCTTCCTGTGTAGTATATTTTATTCTGCAAGGCTTTACTCTTCATGCACTGTGACTAAGGTTATACTATTATACTTTAACCAAATGATATTACCTTTTCCTTTTTTTGATAAAAAAGGAAATTAGGAGCAAATGTGATGCAAAGAAGTGCAATGGATTGCTGCTGCAGTAAACAATACAAGGGGAAAGGAAGGGAGAAGGTAGCATAAGCTACACATGGGACCATCCAGAGAGAACAGAAACATTAGCAGAAAGTTAGATCACAACTTGGGTCAAAATAAGAAACCTGTAATGGAAACAAAATTTTAGACAAAAAGTTTACTTTCCTACCCACTTTCTTTTACATGCCTTTAAGATGTTTGATTTGGCTGCTAACAAAACTTTTCTCACTATTAAGTATGGCTCGTGCAATCTAACACACACTTTAATAATATTCACTATTTTTTCATCTAAAGCGTCATTATAGTTCATTGGAAACCTAGTTTAATTCACATACGTTCATCAATCACTATCTCCCTCTCTGTGAATCCAAAATGTTTCATAAAGTTTCTCAAGAATCATCATTCACAGTAACTACTCCCCACTGATATACATGGGAACAAATGATATAGACAGACAGCTGTAACGCGTCCCCAGTGGTGTGTTTGGAATCCTATCTTTCCTTCCAGGTTCAGTAATACAGGGAGAGAGAACAAACTAGCCTGACTTGGAAAGACTGGACTGAAGACTAGGATTTGGCTTCGTGAACTATGACTTTACAGTGTCAGGATGTGAGAGTACACTTTTCAAAGACAGGAAGAATGCATTTCTCAGGAGCTTCACAATCAATTTGTAATTAAATTATCAGATATAATACACGACCTTAGGTCAGAGAGGATGTAAGTGTGTCAGAGAAAGGAGACTGGAAGAAGTGCTTAGTAATACATAAGAGAGTCAGAACAGTATTAATGGCTTAAGACATATGTCAAATGTATATGTGTAGATATATCGTTTAGATGAGAGTACGTGTACACACACACACACACACACACACACACACACACTTACAGCATTGAGGTAATATATGTTACTAGGAATTGACTAAATAGCCCACAAGACATGTTAATAAAAGGCTGATGATTTTTCTTATGAAGAACTAAGAGTGCCAATAAATACAGTTTGTTTTGCCAACATACTTTGTAATCATGTTTCATTAGCATACTCACACTTGTTTACTTGTACATTCACTTATGCAGTAAGTTGGTTCCCCGTTTTTATTAAAGAGAGTATCTCATCTGTTTCCTTCTTAACACTTACAAAAAATTAACTATAAGTTTATTTATTTAAATTATGAAATAGACTGAAAGCTGCACAAAAGCACGAATCAAGTCAGTTTATTCATCTATGGATGTCTAGTACTTAGCCTATCCCTGGCTCTTAGGTGTTCAATAAATATTTGTTGACTAAAGGAATGAACATATGCAATATACACAGAGCATTCTACCTACTTCACAAGTATCATTTTTCATTCAGAATAATTAGTTCTGGTTATAAAGAAGCAGGAAACAGCTGTGCTGGTGCTTTAAGTGTAATATCCTCAAGATATTTTGTTTCCTTGGTTGCTCTCTTTACAGTTAGATGCAGTGTGGCGTGAGCTAGAAAGTCAGCCAGCCTGAGGACAGATACTTCTTCTGCCACCTACTGGTTGCTTAATCTTGGGCACATCACTTAGCCTTCCTGTGTCTCCATTTCTTAATTTGTAAAATGAGTTCACTTACCTTAAAGGGAATTTATGAAGAGTAAACGACTTAATACATGTGCAATGCTTAGAAAAGTACCTGGAATACAATAATCTCTCAGTAAATATTGGTCCTTCTGTAAGTATTATTATTCTAGGAACTTACTCAATTCTGGGGTTAGATTTACTACAGTGACATGGGACCTTCAAATCTCAGAAGTTCAACACAAGAAAAGTTTATTTCTCACTCATACTACATGTTCCGCGTGGAACCACAGGGAAGCTCTGCTCCTCGAAGTCACTCAGAGATGCAAAATGATGGAGACTCCACATCAGTGCTTATTTTCTTCATTCCTACAGTGGAGGGAAGGGAACATGGCAAATCTTCATTGGCTCTTAAAACTTTTGTCTGGAAGTGACTCACCTTTCACATTTTATTAGCTGAGGAAAGTCACATGGGCATGCCTTATTTCAAAACAGATGGAGGAGGGTAATCTACAGTGTCCAGAGGAGGAGAGGATAACAATTTTTAACTATTAGTCTCTCATTTAGCATTTGTGTTTTTGGTCGTTCTTGGTAGGATTAGAAGTCATGCACAGAAGTCTTGACCTCAGTGATCACCACCAGTTCTTTAGCCAAGCAGGGATTCGAGTTCTTACTGAATTTTGTGTGTATGTTTAGCAAGATATTCCTTTATTCCTTTCACTCTTTTCTCTATTCCACTGGATAGTTTTTGTTATCAAATATCAAGTAACCAATTAACAGTTCAGTTATGCTTTACCAGGTAAATTCAGTTTTCCCTCCAGCTTATGAAGGTGATTGATTCCTGGGAGGGGAGGAGGGATCCCTTTTAAGAAAATTAAGTGCATTCTCGTAAGTCTAAAATATAACTATCAAAAATTTCATGGAGGAAAATTATGATTTCCTGAACCCTATTTATGCTAAAATAACACCAAATTCTAATTAATGAACACCATTACATCAATAGTAACATTAATTATCATAATACAACCTAACTGGGAATCTTCCCTTCATTAGTTACTGGCTCTTTACCTCCTCTTTTCTAGCAATTATGTACTATACTTGTAAAATCACACTCCTGAACAAAACATATATATGATACTCAGTGTTTCTGTAATTCAGTCATGAAAGGCAAAAACATAGCTGTAAGGACCAAAATAAATAAATAGTGGGAAATAATACATATGATATCACATTCATCCTCCCAGGTGACATCATTAGAGGTATCACATATGAGATTATCACTGCTAAAAACTTGCAAATCCAAGCAGAATTTCAGTGCAGCATGACTACCTGCACCACCATGGGGATGATGGCACGGTGGCTTCTGTATGTGTCCACCTGGATGCTCTCCAAGTGCAGGAAATCTAAGTTAGCCCTCCTTCAAGAAGAGAAGTGCTTGTCAACCTAACTTAAGGTATTAAAAGAACCTCTTAGAGTACTCAAAATATACTGACCGAAATAGGCATATCACAGAGTAAAAATTTTTGATTGTGCTTACAAATTATTAATAACAATCACATCTAGAGTTAAAACTTATTAGAGTAGTCTCTATTTTTATGTTTTCTCCTGGAATGCCTCACATATTACAAAAGAATATGGCAAAGTGTATCTTATTATGTTGAAATATTAAATAGGTGGAGTGGTAGAGGAGCGATTTAGTTAAAGGGTCAATAATATATATTAAATTTCAGTGGGAAAGCAGAGTGAAGAACGTGTGAGTGAGAATAAAAGGAAAGGAATATATCTTATTATACATATTATGCTGTTATATCTTCAGCCCCAAGAGCATTGCCTAACACAGGATAAGTACTCAGTAAATATCTTTTTGAATGGAAACATTGAAGGAAGGAGAGATGGAAATAAGTGAGTATCCATTTTAATGAATGATACTGTTTAATGTTATTGAGAGTTGAAAGCACAACTCTCAGTACCTATCATTATTTTATCTATACTCAGTTCCACTATCTTTAAACTATAAATAGAAAAACAAGCATGGTTTGAAAGAAACAAAGTTTTTTTTTTTTAAGAGTTTATGTCTGTTCAAATATTGAAAACCCCAAATATTATCAAAGACTGAACTCTCAGTAATATTAGGTTAATTTCCACAAAGAAAATGGGGGAAATACTAGAAGAACAAATCAGAGAACAAATATCTAAATTTTCCCAATCCTTGCTTCCCTCAAAACAAAAACAAAAAAAAAAAAAAAAAGAGAGAGGATAATGGATTTTAGATTTTAGAAACTACAGATGAAAATTTTTCATTGTTGTGGTCTATTCAGATCCTCTGCCCACTTTTTCATCAGGTTGTTTGGTGTTTTTGTTGTTGTTTTTGAGTTTTATGAGTTCTTTATACATTTTGGATATTATATTGTTTATCAGATATATTGTTTGCTAATATTTTTTTCTCATTTGGTAGGTTGTCTTTTCATTTTACTGATTTTTTTCTCTGCAGAAGCTTTTTAGTTTTATATAATCCCACTTGTTTATTTTATTTTTGTTGCCTTTGCTTTTGGTGTCAAATCCAAAAAAATCATTGCCAAGACAAATGTCAAGGAGCTTACTGCCTGTGTTTCCTTCTAAGAGTTTTGTGGTTTCAGGTCTTATGTTTTAAAGTCTTTGACCCATTTTTAGTTGAGTTTCATGTACGGTGTAAGACTGATCTAGTTTTATTCTTTTGCATGTGACTGTTCAGTTTCCCCAACACCATTTTTTGAAGAGACTCTCCTTTCCCCATTGTATATTCTTGGCTCCTTTGCCGTAAATATCATAAATATGTGGGTTTATTTCTGGGCTCTCTATTCTGTTTCATTAAGTTGTGTGTCTGTTTTTATGTCAATATCATACTGTCTCGATAACTATAGCCGTGTAATATAGTTTGAAATCAGGGAGCGTGATGCCACAGCTTTGCTATTCTCTCCCAAAATTGCTTTGTCTCTTTGGGCCTTTTGTGGTTCCATACAAAGTTTAGGATTCTTCGTTCTATATCTGTGAAAAATGCCATTGGAATTTTGATGGAGATTGTATTGAATCTGTAGATTGCTTTGGGTAGCATGTACATTTTAACAATATCAATTCTTTCAATCCATGAGCAAGGACTATATTTCCACTTTTTTATGTCTTCTTCAATTTCTTTCTTCAGTGTCTTAGTTTTCATTGTACAGGGCTTTCGCCTCTTTACTCCTAGGTATTCTTTTTGATACAGTTGTAAATGTATCAAATTTCTCTGTTAGTTAATTAGCTATAGTGATTTTTTGCACATGTCTTTGTATAGCTTTTTCAGTGGTTGCTCTAATTATTACATCATATCTACGTAGCTCATCACAGTCTACTGGTGGTGTCATTTTACCAGCCCAAGTGAAGTATAGAAACTTTACCTCCTTTACATTCCTTTACCCTCCCTCATCTATATTTGTCTTGACTATTACCTCTACCCACAATTAGAACCACATCAGACAGTGTTATAATTTTTGCTTCAACAGCAAAACATAATTAACAGAACTCAAGAGGAAAAGGAAATCCTATTATATTTACTTATACTTTGCTTATGTCCTTTCTTCCTTCCTGATGTTCCAACGTTCCCTCTTTTATTGCTTCCCTTATGTTTACATGATTGCTATTAGCCATTTTTTTAGACTAGCTCTGAGGCTGACAAATCTTTTTCATCATCTGAAAATATTTTCATTTCTCCTTTATTCCTAAAGGATATTTTCACTCGTTATAGGATTCTGGGTTGACAGTTCTTTTAGCACATAACAAAACTTTTACACTTCCTCTGGCCACCATAGCTTTGAATGTGAAATATGCTGTCATGGTTCCTGGTATGACAAGTAATTTTGAGATCGAAACCTGGATTTTTTTTTTTTTTTTAATTTTCTGAGATATTTTTATCTCATTTAAATCTTCTATTTTAGTTGACTTTTCTCTGACATTACTCCACCAGGACAAGTGGGGCGCACTGCCTCTTCACTGCCTGGTGGAGATAGAAATCTAGGTTCCCCACTTCCCTTCCGCTGACATCCAGGGAGTGGGTGTCTCCTCATGATGGCTTGGCAGGGGTGGGAGTTCCAGCTCCGCACGTGGTATCCACTGATGGGGGTGGCCTTATTGCTGTTGGTTAGTAGTAAAAGTCCTGACTCTCTACTGTGTCTCCTCCCGACCCACCCCAGTGGGAAGAGAGAAGGATGCCTCATTACTGACCACAGGGTGTGGGAATCCAGGCTCTCCATATGGTCTCCAGTGACTCCTTGAGGGTGGGATACCTTGTCATCAGCCAGCAGAGATGAAAGTCCTGGCTTCCTATATGACCTTCTCTGATACCACCCCAGTTTGGATGTTAGGGCGCCTCATTACAGCATCATGAGGCTTCAGATCTAGGCTCCCCACTCATCCTTTGCTCGTGTGTGGGGGGGGAATGAGAGGCATAGTTTTTCTGTGGTGTTTGGCTGGAGCAAATAATTGTCTAAAAGTTTCCTGTCTTCCTAGGATGCCCTTTTCCTGGTCTTTTGGCTAGAGAAACATGCTTTTCTTGGGGCTTTTTTTTTTTTTTTGTCTGTACCTGTTGGCCTATCTGGGTTGCTAGCTTCTTTGCCTCCAAATCTAGGGTATATGAGACAAAAAGATAACCCAGGGACTCACCACTTTGTTGTTCCTTGGGCCCTGTGGCCCTTAGCCCGTCTGCCTTCTGCCCCCCACATTTCAGAGTTTTGTTATGTTTGTTTTATATGTAGCGTATAAGTTTTTTTTTTAGTTGTTCTTAATGGGAGGAATAGAAGAAAGTATGTCTGTGGTCAGAAATTTGAGAAAACATTAGATCTCAGGTCTCTCCTAGTGAATTCAGTTACTTAATTTTAACATACTTTTAAGGAAAATCATTATAGCAAGATTTTAGCATTTTCCTCTTTAAACTACTAGGATTAATCTGTATTTGTAGGGATAGAAATTATCCTATTTTAAATTAATGACAGGTGCGCTACTCATAATAATTAATCACCAGGTAATCATTATTTTGACAGAAAAATAAAATTATAATTATAATGTTAAGAAAAACAAGTATATTAAATTATACTTTAAATGATTATAATTTTAATGTTCTTTTTGTATATCCCTTATATTGATATGTTCTTTTACAATTAAGTTATAGAAAACAAAATTAAATAGCCATAAAATCTAAAATTTTTTCAAAAGTAAATTATTCTCAATGACTATACTTCTCTGTAGATTTTCAAAGTAAAAAAAATTGTTTTAATTAATTCATTGAATATTTATTAGAATCATAGTATGTGCCAGACGTTGTGCTAGAGAGATAATGATGAGCAAAATATATAGTTTCCATCTTAATCAAACACAGTGTTCTTCTACAGTAAAATATCAAAATAAAAACTGAAATCAAATCTTCTATGAAAGCATTTTATATGTTTTTATGAATAGTGCTGCTCAAGAAAATTAGAATATTATCTTTTGAGTATATTATTGCAGATTATTCCAGATACCATACAGAGAAAAACAGACTTCTCAAGCAGTAGCATTTATCACTAATGTTTATTAAAATTAAATTGAAAACAAAAATGATACCATGAAATGTTCCATTGGTATACAAGGAACATATTTCAGTAGTTTCTGAAATATCTCGTAGATTTTTAATATTGTTTAAAGTGTAACATAGTTTAGACAGTGTTACCAATGATGGCCATGGCTGTTAATGGTTTATATTAACTGAAAGCTGTAAAATCATCCAAGGACTCTGTTAGCGTTAGAATAATAATTTACCAAGACAATTACCACATACTGGCATTTTTTTACAGCTCTAATTCAGTATTATTAATAATGGATAAAATTGCACTTTTCTCATGTTGCTGTGGGCAGTAGGGAATTATTTCAATGAATATTTCAGCACATTATTTTAATCATTCTTCCACCAAATCCAAGTGGGCAATATTTTATAGTTCTTAATTCAGTGTACTAAGAAACCATGGTCATTAAATTGCGAACTATTTGTAGTGAGGTCTATCCTGTGATTTACAAGCCTTGTTAAAAACAGTGTAAAAGAATGCAAACTGTGCCATTAATACTTGTAATTTGATGCTGCATTTGTTACTAAACTCCCAGTGATTAATGTTTTCAGTAGAAGGAAGAACATTGTAAAGAAAGCAGAGCTGAATGTTATAATGTCTAAAATATGAGAATGTTACTATTTTAAGTTTTGTTCATTTGTAGAGGAAACATATGTATATAAACACAGTTGTAAAACATAAATATCTCAAAAGTTATCTTAATTTTCCAATGAGACCAAAGAAATAAAGATTTCATTGTATTAGTTATTAATTTAAAAGAGTTAAATTTACCATAGTTTATAATATGTAATGCCATTCATGTTCTTGATGAATAGAGAAAATATTTCATCCTTATAAAAAGAAAATGTGCAAAGCTTTTAAAATTTATTGTGTAAGCAGTCTGTGAATTTATATAACTTGAAAAAATGTATTTCCAGTTATACATCATTATTAATAGTTATTATTGTTTTTTATCTTCCCATTCTTAGCCAATTGCACGATTTCTGGCGTTTGGATTACTGGGAAGATGATCTTCGTCGAAGGAGACGGTTTGTCCGTAACGCGTTTGGCTCCACTCATGCTGAAGCATTGCTCAAAGCTGCAATTGAGTATGGTGAGTACCAGCGCCTCTTACACAAAAATACTCCTGGATGTGAGGTGACTCTTTGTGGTTGATAATTCTTTTTTTCCGCTAACATTTAAAATTCTCCATGTTATAAGCCAAAAATGTTATGTTCTACTTTATCCTTCAGCATCGTTTAAGTTATACTTAATCAACCCAATATTTCTCCCACTTGATGTATGTTAGACTCTTCAGCTTCTTTGTAATAGATTAGAAGACTCTACATAGTTGGTTATTACCCAGCATCCTTCTCATAGAGCCTAAAACAAGAGTAAAATCATTGTCCTTTTCAGCGTCTTTCAAACTTTGATCTTTCAAACTTTTTCACCCAAAGTGGAAAAAAAAATGTACTACTGTAAGTGTGTATTCAGATTTATATATTTTTATGTATAATTTGTATGTGTATGTGTGTATATATACATATGTATACTGTGTGAATATAAATATATACATGAAATATATAGACAAATATGTGTACTGTTATGTATATACATATACACATGCACATACTTGTGTATTTAACTGAAACAAATGTCTTATTGATAATCTCATTATATGGCATTCTCTATTTTAACCCTATTCTATTCTGTTATTTTCAGTTTAATAAATAAATCATGCCTCAGTATGCCCATTAGTTTCCCAGCCCTCCAATGGATTGCAAATAAAGTTTGAAAAAGACCATCCAACATTAAAGATATCATCCACTATCACACTACAGTAGAACTGCACCCTAAGTTGTCCTTTATAAAATGTACAATAAATAGTAAATATCTAAATATTTTTTGTAATTAAATAAAAATGCTGCTACTTTAGATTGCTGTCCACCAAGAAGTATGTATAGGGCTATTCTCTCTGTTCACCTATTTTTTTTTTAATTAATTTATTTAATTTATTTATTTTTGGCTGTGTTGGGTCTTTGTTGCTGCGCGCAGGCTTCCTCTAGTTGCGGTGAGCGGGGGCTACTCTTCTCATTGTGGTGGGCTTCTCATTGCGGTGGCTTCTCTTGCTGCAGAGCACGGGCTCTAGGCGTCCGGGCTTCAGGAGTTGTGGCTCGCAGGCTCTAGAGCACAGGCTCAGTAGTTGTGGCTCACGGGCTTAGTTGCTCTGCAGCATGTGGGATATTCCCGGACCAGGGCTCGAACCCGTGTGCCCTGCATTGGCAGGCAGATTCTTAACTACTGCACCACCAGGGAAGCCCAGTTCACCTATTTTTAAATGCTCTAAAAAGTTTAAGTTTGATTGATCATATAATTTTATAAACCATATACACTCAGAAAATAACGTTATTGAACACTGTCCATATATTTTTGTTATTGACTACTTTTGTTCTCACAATCACTTGGGTTTTTATTATTTTAATTTTTATTTATTTGAGAGTAATAAGTGAGCCATATGTTTTAAAATTTACCGTAATATATAACACAGATTGCCATTCATGTTCTTGATGGATTGAACAGGGAAAATATTTAATCCCAATAGAAAGAAAATGTGCACAACTTTTAAAATTTATTATGTAACTAGTCTGTGAATTGGTATTACTAAGACTGGAAACACAAATAAATATGTGAGGATTTCATATGAAACATACCTAAGATAAAGTTAAAAAGTAACTTTATACAGTAAAAGTAACTACAGGAGAGGATAGGATATGCTTTAAAAAAATTATAGTTGACTTGTACTGTAGGGGATTTCTTTAATCAACTCAAAAAAAATCACCTAAGGATTCTAGCACCTAAGGATTTAGCACCAACTTAAAATGAGTTATTATCTTTATGTTGTACAGAAGAGATTCTTAGAAATATCTACTTAAAGTGGCATGCTTTATAATATGAACTTAAAAATTTTAAACTTCATTTCATGTTCCCAACCATTTAGGCTTTTTCATCAATTCATCTTGAATTCATCTCATTTGAAATTAGAAACATCTAAAGACAACTTGTAACAGGGGTTAGGCTAGAGTGATATTATTAGTGACACTGTGTTGCCAATGCCTTAATTATATAGGATTCATTTTATACTGCATTCAGTGTTCTACAGGTTGCTTTTGGAAAGGGTCTGTTAGAAAAATATTTCTTTTGGTTCTCTATAAAAATGGATGCCTTATTTTGTATGTTCAATTTGTAAAATGTCTTTATTATTAAACCAGTGTCAAAGCTTATAAGAAACAAATTAAAAAATTTTTTACATTGACTTTTTTTAAGACTGACTGTCATGTCATGTTTTAGTAACATAGTAACCACTGTTAATGAACCTAAATTAAAAAGTAATATTCTGAGTTTGAAACAGATGAAAGATGTAGGTGATAGTAAACATCCTCTGTGTGTAGTATGAACGTATTTTAAAATATGTAGTGGTTTATGAATTTGAAATAGTGGATCATCAGCAGTATTCTGAACCTGTTATCCCTCCTGAGTTGGGTTCTTTGATAAAAGGAAAGTAGGGTATGTTTTTATTTTATGCATATCTAGAACAAAGACCACACGTATGCCATAAAACATTCAGGACATCTACATGGTACCCGTGCCAGATTTACTTCGTGGTCATTCTCGGGGTTAAGGTCGGGTAGTGGAAGACAAAAGAGGACAGAAACAATTCTACCTCCAAAAACAATTCTAGAGCACACCTCTTTGACTTCACATTTGTGAACTTCTAGAAGTGGGTAGAGAGTAGGGAGTAAAATATGGAGGGTGTGAAGAGGTGAGTGGAAAGTACTCCCTGGAGTGATCTGTACATAGAAGTAGAAGGAGGAATTACAAACTGCCAAGAGAAAAACATAATATTGTATCTTCTTCCAAACTCTTAATGTGCCTTCTAACCTATGTTTAAAGTATTTCTTCCGAAGAATAGGAAGTAAATGTCAGTAATTATTACAAAGCACTTTATCCAATGAAAATAGATGTTGAAAGACTTAATTGAAAACATATTTTGTATATTTTAGAGAAAGGCTTTTATATGCACATATTGCCAGAACATTCATGTAAAACTAACAGAACTCAGCCCATCATCTGGTCACTCTGCCTGCCATTAAACATTTAAATGTGTTTTAAGTACCTTAAAGTCTGGCAGTGTATAGACTAACATCCGAAAGATTTAATGTTTTGGTTTGTGTAGGCATAGATAAAGGGTATATTTATAGCACAAACCTACTAATTTTGAGAGAGTTTCTAGGACAAATTGAAATTCAATTTATTACTTCCTCTTTATTAAATAATTAAAGTATTTCAAATTCTATCTTGAAAGTTAAACATTAAATGCACCGAAACTCTGCAGTAATCTATGGTCAAAATTTTTTTTCTATTCATCTACATTGTGGCAACAAAATTGTTTTAGGAACAGAGGAATATTTTATGAATGGAACTTTCAGTATGGCTAGAAGTATTTGAATCAGTGATCAAAGTTTTCAGAATTTTAACCAAGTTGTACAAGCTGAGGGAATAACCTAAAATTACTTAAATAGGGAATATTTACATGGCCATCAAAGCAATCCCTGAGATTTGATCACTGGTCATGTCTCTCTGTTCCTGTAGTACACTATGTTTCAAGAATGTGAGCCTATATTAATATATTGTAATAGAAGTGAAACTGAATTTGCAAACTTAATGTTTTAACAAAAATGTTTTGAATCACTTGACTTTTCCTTTAATTCAAACAGTTTAGCTTAAATTATAGTTAAACTTTCATGTGATGGGCAGAAACATTTAGCTGTAATTTAAATTTCATGACATTCTATTTAGGCAATTTATTTGGAGTCACAAAACAAATATATTAACAATACTTTCTTTTAAATGAGCAAATAATCAGAATTGGATATATTTCCAAGGAGACAAAAAGGACAATTACTGTATTTCATATTTACTTTGAAAAGCTTTCACTTCCCTTTCATTATTAAAACTTTTGGTTGACCTTTTTCAGTTGGAAAACATCCTTAACACTGATGGAGTTTTTCATGCTTCTTAGTAATACTAATGAGTTGAATAATTTATGAGGTTGTCATGTGCAAAAGATTTGGTGTGATTTGATATACTTTCAGCCTCTGGTGTTGGAATGTGATTAATAAAAACCTAGAGGCATGTAATTTTTTTTGCTGGTGTTTAATGCTCTAATTTCATATGTATTGAATGTGTTTATTGGGTGTTTTCTGATAGTAAAATCTCATACAAGTGCAAATTTAATTGATTACCGGGAATTTTACAGACCATAGCAATGGAAGAATATAAGGAAAATATTTTAAACTATAAATTCATCTTCTGATCTGCAGGGCTTTCTTCTTCAGGGCAAATTAGCTCATAAGGAAATGATTGAAAAAGGAGGGTTTTGTATATTGTTTGTATGTTTAAATAAAACCTAAACTAGACAAATTTTGGTCCATTTCTGGTGCTGAAAGATTATGCCGTCAAAGAATAGTTAAAATCTTAATAAGTTTGGTTGTCTTTGTTGATTGTCAATTACCATGTAGGACTCTGTTTCCTTTCCATGAAATTATAGTGGAGCAATGTTTCATCAAAGCCTAAGATCTCAAGCTCCATGTCTGCGATCAAAGCCATCATCCTAAATAGGTCTGATCAGGCGTCGCAGAGGAGGGCAGGCTGCTTTAGCCAGAGGAAAAAAAACATGGAGCAAAGATGACAAAATTAATCATTCATTTCTTTGGCAATAAATAATAAGATATGCTGAGAACTGCAAATGAGAACATCCTTAGGTTCCTCAGAGATGTATCTGCTTAACACCCGATTTATCTAAGCTTGTGAAACCATCAAGATATGACCTTGATGAATAAAAAGCAGCTCTGTAATTAATCTGGAATTAAATTAGTTTTGATGGTGTATGCATGGCTACTGTAAGGTGCTACTTGCAGTCATCAAGAAATAAGAAAACACCGAGAATAAAAAATACTAGTGCAGCTATATACAGTTGTTGAGACAGGAGCTTCAAATTATCTGACTTCATTTTTTCTGACTTCAGTTTTTTGAAGAGTTTACATTTATAATAGTTGGAAAAGGTGATTTGATTTTTTTACCTAGTGGTCTGTTGTTTGTACCATGTAGTCTCTAGCAATCGTCTTCTTATTGTTCATTGATATGTCCATTTTAGTTGGTGTATTATTAATTAAATCTTCATATCTGGAATGAAATAGATGATCTGATTATTGTTAAAATAATTTATTGAAAAGTTAATGATGTAAATTTTTTACAAGTGAGAGAAAGACATACATGGAGTCATCTTTCAGCTCTTTTTGATGCCAGTGTCATATTTTAATACAGTCTTATCTTCACCCTATGGTTTTATAGTCTCTTAAAATAATTTAAATGGATTATATAAATGCTGACTTATAAAATATGCTTATAAAACACATTTTAAAGTTTTTGTGTAACAGCATTTTCATATCAGCAAAGGTTTTAACAACTCCCCTGTTTTTATGTGAAGCTTCAGATGGAAGGCTTTAAACTGATTCAGAGGAATCAAGTGGCTTCATTAATTTAAAAGCATTTATTGAATATCTTCTACATGCCATGCATGCACTAAATGTTGAATGCAGAGGCTGAGGCAACAGTTTCTGCCTTCTCACAGCACATAGTTTAGTGCAGTGCGTCTCAACAGGTGTGGAAGTCAGCGTGTGCTACTGGCACCTAAAGGGTAGAGACCAAGAATTCTG
This sequence comes from Balaenoptera borealis, assembly GCF_965194805.1. Lineage (NCBI taxonomy): Eukaryota > Metazoa > Chordata > Mammalia > Artiodactyla > Balaenopteridae > Balaenoptera > Balaenoptera borealis. The sequence continues at coordinate 12,516,303 of NC_138877.1, forward strand.
CTAAAATACCTGACCATTCACTGGGCAGCTCCCCAGAATGACGACCAAAATCCAGCCCAAAACATCAGTAGTACCACGGTTGAAAAATCCTGGTCTAGTGGAAAGAAATAAGCAGTTCTCGTAGAGGGAGGTGTTACTTCATAGAGGAACACAGGGAAGGTGACTTAACGCTGGACCTATCGGGTTGGAGTCTGCTTCACAGAAATAATTACTTATGAACTGACTTGAGAGAAGATTAGGAATTTACCAGGTGAGCAGGGAAGAGCAGAGTTAATAACAGAAATTTCCAAGACATGGAGGCATAAAAGACCCTAACTTACTTCTTTGAATGGCCTCAATATTTTGCACTTGGTAATAGGTCACCTTGTAAAGTTATCAGAAAGTATTTTGATTTTAAGTATTTTATATTCGGAGATAAAAGAAAAACCACTTGAGGACAGGAATCATATCTTTCACCTATTCCATTTAAAGCATCCACATTAATACAATTTTATGTACTTAGTTGCTGTCTTTTATTTAATTGATAATTAATTCATTTCAAGGTACATACACAGTATTTTAACCACATTCATTCATCCTTTTCAATAACAGCATTGAAGTATGATAGTCTATGGAATAGGTCTATAAGGACAGTATTTTCAAATTCTGAAATATGTTTTTTATGTCTGTACTTTATTTCCAGTTAGAGCATCAAAAACCACTAAAGATAAGGAGCTGACAAAATTATATTAATAGATCTATTGCTCAGTGGCATGGAACTGCTCATAATCTTGCTTATATTTTTAGACTAATTTTTAAAAAGTGTACATAGAATTACATTTATAAATAATTAAAGTACAGGGCTTCCCTGGTGGCGCAGTGGTTGAGAGTCTGCCTGCCAATGCAGGGGACGCGGGTTCGAGCCCTGGTCTGGGAAGATCCCACATGCCGCGGAGCAACTCGGCCCGTGAGCCACAACTACTGAGCCTGCGCGTCTGGAGCCTGTGCTCCGCAACAAGAGGCCGCGATGGTGGGAGGCCCGCGCACCGCGATGAAGAGTGGCCCCCGCTTGCCGCAACTAGAGAAAGCCCTCGCACAGAAACGAAGACCCAACACAGCCATACATACATACATAAATAAAAAGAATGTAAGCAGACAAGAATAGCATTAAAAAAAAAAAAAATTAAAAAAAAAATAATTAAAGTACAGTATGATGGATATTTTCATCAAGGTGTATTAAAAATGCTATGCAAACTCAGTGAAGAGGGCTGGCTAACTGAAGAAATAAATTTTAGCTAAACTTGAAAGGATAAATGGAGATCTACCCAAGACAGTAAGTGAGGTGGTGGTAACATGGAGGAAGGGACCACACAACATGATGTGTCCAGGGAATGAAAATGGTGCTGCTTGATGGAACACAAGATAGTGTACAAAGATGAGCTGAAAAGGCTGCTTGGAACTATACTGTGAAGGGATCTGTCAATAGGCAAAGCTATTAAAGGATTTTTATTTGGGAAAATGACAGACTACAGAAATTAAGTGGCATGCTAACTAATAAATGGTAGATAGAGCAAAATCTCAATCTAAATACCGTGATTTTCCTATACAGTGTGTTGCTGTAGATAAATTTGGAATTTTCCCAAGTGCATGAGCATTATTGAACCTCCCCTCTCTAAAAGTTTACCTGCTAAATTTTGGCCCACTCATACAGCCTGTCATCCACAGAGATTTATCAGTACAGGTGAACTTAGAGTCGTTCACAGACTGTGCATTCAATGTCATTTATAAAAACATAATTTAAGGGCTTCCCTGGTGGCGCAGTGGTTGAGAGTCTGCCTGCAAATGCAGGGGACACGGGTTCGGGCCCTGGTCTGGGAGGATCCCACATGCCGCAGAGCAACTGGGCCCGTGAGCCACAATTGCTGAGCCTGCGCGTCTGGAGCCTGTGCTCCGCAACAAGAGAGGCCGCGATAGTGAGAGGCCCGCGCACCGCGATGAAGAGTGGCCCCCGCTTGCCACAACTAGGGAAAGCCCTCACACAGAAACGAAGACCCAACACAGCCAAAAATAAATAAATAATAAAATAAAAGGAATTCCTTTAAAAAAATAAAAAAAAAAAACATAATTTAAAATGTCTTTAGTGTTTTTAAAAGTGCTTTTGATAACCTATACTAGCACTATCTCTTAGCTATCCCATTTTTTAATAATTAAAGAGAAATTCCTGTTAATTACATCTTCCTTCCATGTCTCTGAACCAGTTGCTTATCTATCCAAAACATCTCCTACCCCCCATTTCTCAGAGTTTTAAAGTAAATTTTCCACACTGCATTTTGTGGCAGGCTTAGAAAAGAAACACCAAGCATCATTCCCCAGGTTAATGCCATCCACTGCCAGGGGACGTCTCCCCACCCTTTCAGCCCTCATTCAAGCTGTCCAGTTCATCTTTTCTTTCATTCCAAGAGTGCCAAAACTTTCTTCCTTCCATTCTGCTACTCATCAGCCATCTACCCCTCTTGACTCACAATGAAAGGTTTCTTTCCTTTGTTCGTTTTCCCCTCCCTCCCTTCCTTCCTTCCCTCCTTCCTTCCTTCCATCCTTCCTTCCTTCCTTTCACCTTCCCTCCCATCCTTCCTTCCTGAAAAGAAACATAGTCATTGTGGAAAATCTAGAAAACACAAAAAAAATTTAAAGAAGGGGGAAAAGTCACTCATAGACAGCCATCAAGATAGCTGCCTTTACCATTTTGATGTATTTATTCCTGCTGGTCTTTTTCTAAGCATACTTTAACATAGGGACCAAACACTATGCTATGTACTCAAACAGTCACGAAGATGAATAATGCATTATCTCTGCTCTTTATGATATTTAGAGGGTTCCAAACTAGCCCAAGTTTTCTATATGTTTTAGCACTTTTTCCACAAGTAAAGTGTGCCATGTGATTTTCAATGTAATGAAATCCTATTTAAAATATTTTAAAATCACCCTAACTTAATGGCTAATCAAAATCCTACCACGTAATATTCTCCTACCACAGAGATTCTACATTTATCATCATGTATATTTTTAAAATATGGCTTATCAAATTTCCTTTAAAAAGCATAGAATGCAGTTTTCTACATTCACTCCATTAAGAAGATTATTAAGTTAGCATTTCATACTTATATAATGCTGTACTTAAATTCAATAATATTTTCTTGTACCTTTTTTAATTGCATTTTTACTGTTTAAAAATGCTCTTTATGAATATCCCCTTTGTTGGTCTGCTCTAAGAAATATTGCTTATATATGAATATTTTGAATTAGGAATAAATGAAATTCCATTTTTGCTGTCAGAACCAAATTGTAAAAATGCATTGCATGTCTTTGAAAATCAGTATACTCTATTAGCAGGCCTGTCAATATAAAAAGTGCATTCCCTTTCCACCTCTTGTTCTAATAACCTTTTCTGTGTTACTCTGAGGCAGTTCACATAATCAGAGTATATTGTCAGCTTACTGGAGTTGGGGAAGCATGAAATGAAAATCACGTTAATATTGATCCAATTCTTTTACTTGCAAGTGTCCTTGATGTCCTTTTCCACAGAGCAATAACTGTTGATGTTAGGTAGCCATTTTCTTTTATTTCTTATAGTCCAGTAAGTCATTTACAAGCATAACTAATGTGAATAAGAACTTACCACTTAGAATAATAATCTGTGAACATTCCATCTTAATTAATGTCCATATTGCTAATTCTGGATATTTACTCTGCCGTTGAAATAAGTTCTTCAAGCTTTTCAGAAAACAGCCTACCTGCAGATGTAATGTTTATGTCTAGTTTAAAACAATCAAAAGTCTGTACAAGTTACTCATGCTGTACTCTAATTTTATGTGATATAACGATGTATTAAAATGGACCATAAATAGTAATATCAATTATTGATTCAGGTAAGCATTACCATTTCTGAATCAAATTCATTATAAATTTGAAGCTTGTATCTTGGTAGTTTTATGGTGATATAGATAATATCTATTTTGAATTACAAAATATATTCTCTGTCAACAGAAATGAATTGAAGTGAGAACCATGGTTAAATCCAATGCATTCAGACTAAAATACCCACAACTAAGAAAGGAAGAATTTGATGTGTAAACTGTCCAGATTTTTTATCTGTATTAATTAAATTTAGTCAATAACGATTCAGATTTTTACTTAAAGTGTGTTTGAAACAACAAATAGAAATTGTTTATTTGAATAGAAACAGTCTATTTCTTTTATAGAAATACTTGCTTTCATAAAAAGATTTTGTATTGATAAAGTGAGGCTCCTGACTCAACATCAAATATAAAAGAGAAAAAAAGATACCTGAGTTTTCCAGTCATTCTTTCCAATAGTGTTTTTATTCAATATCACTAACAGTCTTTACCATTAGGATTTTTCTATTGCAAAGACTGTTTTTTCTTTAATCCTGTTCTATACAGAAGATGATTTTTTTTTTCAGTCCTGACCTTCAGCAGGTCTTTCCTTTTATGTCATCATCATTTACGTTTCTTAAGAAAGGAAATACTATGTCTGTGTAAAAGAGTCAAAGGCAAAATTTAATTTTGAATTTAAATTATTTACAAAGAAAAATACTTTTCAGTAAATGATTGTTACAGTGAAGTTTGTTCTATGTATGTACTACTGCTTTTATCTCACATTAAGATTGGCATAAAACATTTTTGAGTGTTAGGTTTCTCAATACAACAAAAACCATTCTTTCATCTTGTTTAAAATGTTCAAAATTGTAAAATTCTCAGTAATAGATTGATTCATACATATTATTGCATAAGATCATATCACCATATCTAATGTAATTAGTTGGGAGTATTTATCTTAAAATCTTTTCCTTTTAGTGGAAATTAAATAGTATCATTGGAGTTACTAAAAGCGCTGCTCTGTAAAGATATTTGTTGCTCTGATTTCAGCTTTAATGAGAAAAAGTAATGTCTACTTAAAATTTCCCGAAGTATTTATGTGTCATTAATACTCCTCAAAGAAGTATTTAGGTTTGAAAATGAATTGCAGCATTTTCTCTTACTTACGTAAGGGGAGATTTTTGTCAAAACACATTTCCCAAGCTAAAAATGTTGTGAAATGGTGTATATTGAAAAGAATTTCTCCTCCAAAAAAGACTGCCATCTTAAACTGATTTCAAGATGTTTAGAAACATTAGAATTTCCTGATATTATATTTAGATAAAATTAAAATGAGACTAAATTTCCATTCTTCCCATTTCCTTCCAATGATGGAAGAAAAGTATGTATTAAATGGCTCATCTATATAATTCTCTAAAACAAATTACGATATCAACTTTGTTGAGAAAGCAGTTTTTTTCCTTATCCAAGATATTAAGAACACTTATATTCTTAAGATGCCTATATACAAAGTCAAAAATGCATGTCAAATATATTGATGCTTATGTAATTTTATTTAATAATATCTTTAAATGAATAATATGGTTATTGAGGGAAAATCAGTTTTTAATGTAAGCTATCTACACTCCAGTCAGCTTTACAAACACTTCATGGTACCTGCCTACACGCTATCCTTGTTGTCTTCAGAAATTATCCGATCTAGGGGAGGTGTTGAAGGCTCATATTGCCTTGTAATGAATATAAACAGTTTTACAACAGCATGGTGGAGGGAAGAAGATTAATCCCAATTGAAGGAAAGGAAACCATTATTTGTTGAATACTCATTATTGACTAGGTATTGTGCTAATAAGACCTTAGACGCATCCGTTATCTTATTTGAGTTTTTAAATCCTCACATCAGCCTGCTTTTTTCCCCCTTTATATAAATCTTAGGCAACATTATTGTAAGCAATAACGTATTGGTTGTATTCTTGTTCATTTTTAAATTATGTACTTAGTAAACTTTTAATACTCTTGTTAGTCTATTTTATCAACATTTTAACAAACATTTTGAGAGCTTATTATATAAATAATATTCACACATTTCACAGTATTTCAGTATCCATTGTCTCATTGCAACATTGCAATAATCCTGTGAGAGTTCAGTTAAAAAATACTTGGTTCTCTTTCAACGGGCTAGGAAACTGAGGTTAGGAGATTGGTCTGGATATATTTTTTAAATATGTTTTTAATGGATGTTTGCAGGAAAAATAAAGTAAGAATTGCAAATCACACAGTCCACCTTACTCATTTATGAGGCAACTGTAAAGGACATAAAGAGAGAAGTAACTTTTCTTAAGTACTGTACATATAAAATGATTAATATGCAAATTATGTTTGTATTTTCATGTGCTCACTCAACAAATATTTATTGATTGCCACTTTTTTTGACACTTGATACACTGAAAATTAAAATCTAATATGAGAATACCTAAATAAAAGACTTCAGAAAAGTATCAAAAAATAATATATTTTGACTTATAAGATACAAAATTTATACAGTGAAGAGAATAATCAACTAAACTGAATTCTGAACGACAGAGCAGGTAATAGAATTCCATGTAAAAGAAATTACACATCAGACTTAAAGGTTTGAAACAGTGTGGCATGTTTGGGAACAAAAGCATTCAGCTCTTGGGGAATATAAAGTGTGAAGAGGTCAAATCGGTAAATTCGTGAGATTAAATAAGCAGGGGCCAGCTCATGAGTCATACACCATGTACTTAAATTGTACAGATCAAATAATATGGAAAATGTGTTCTTACAGAGTAGATATACATAATATAGGTAGATAAGTAGATAGGTAGGTAGATACACATGTATGTTCATGTATCATTTTAATAAATGAAAATTAAAGCCATATTTCCATACTCAATGGAAAATAAATGATAACTATAATATAAAACTGGTAAGAAGCCAATGCTACACTAAAATTGGCTTGTTATGGGTTTATATCTTTTCTCTTTGTGCATTAACCACACAGACATGATTTATTGTTTCCCTATTATTATAAATTACTTTTTTCCTTATTGGTATAGATGTTTTAGAGTTGACTATAGAATAATTCCTTAAACAGAAATAAACTACTTTATAGTATTTTTCTTTACATTAACTGTTTATGTGTATCAATAGAAAAATACATGATGGGCAAATGAAATTTCTTTGCCTTAATTGCCCAGACTTTCCAGTTAGACATATTCTCTGAATATTATCAAGATAAGTTAATGTCTCCAATTTATCACTTCTATATTTTAACTTATCCTTGTTTAAAATAACAATATAATTTTTAAATGATAATTAATAATAATAATAATTATTATAGTAGTAATAATGCTAGAGTATAATAACAGTACTAAAAACAGAAACGTAGTTTTCTTGTTACTTCACTTTTAAAATATACTTTGTTTCACGTGGATCCTTATTATTAAGAGAAATATTACAAAAGAGGAGCTTCATTTAGGTTCATGTAATGCAGTATTCTATATTAGATGACATTTTCACATACAGAGCTTTAAGCATATTTACTTACTAAGAAATCTAATGTGTATAGGATGTTTTACTGTATTTGTTATTTGTAACATGATGTGGAAAATAACTTAAGTGTAATTTTTGGATTTGGCTTCATTAATCTATAATTTGGTGGAATTTTTTATTCTGAAACCTTTCAAATTTTATGGCATTTTAATGTTTTCTTAGAAAATAAAGGTATATGTCTAGCCTATCCAGTTTAACACATAATTCACATTTTCAAAGCTAAGGCATTCTGGTGGTTTGTGGTACTCGCTTGTTAATTTCCTGATGAATGGCTAAAGAGGCCAAGAAGTGCACTCAGTCCAACATGTCTTCTGAAGATAGATGATCTCAGATAAATTCTCTTCCCAATCAGATTTTGATTTGCTGGGTGTTAAACCAATTCTTTCTAAGGACAGTGTTTATAAGCCTTGTAATGAGACAGCCCTTTGAGACCTTACCTCTTTTTGCCTGTAATTTTGATAAATGAAAGTCTAATTCATAAAGGATATTGTGATTGAAAAGCACCTTTGGATCTCATACACTTTCATTTAGATAAATGTTTGGTGCGGTATCATAAAAATCAGGAAGTTTACTGAGCTGCAAACTGATAACACTTCAACAGGGATGATAAGTTTGCTGTGTTGGTAGGGATTAGTTTACTACATATCTTTTGAAGACATAATTGTTTTACTGCTTTAAAACTAGAGGGGGTAAAATTGAATATACATTTCTCAAATATAATATACATTTGAGAGCTCACATTCCTTTGACTAAATTTTCTTTATTGGAAGATTTTAATTTTATTTTATATTTTTAATAACACAAGAGTAATGTAAAGCCTTTTTTAAAAAAGACAAAGCAGAATGCACACAGTTGTGATACAAGGAAAAACTTGCTTTATTAAGCTGACTCATGCATAAAGGGCTTTATTGACTATTTCATGTAAAGAACCAAGTTCCCTTTCATGTGAATTCATAGATTCTTCAATAAGCGCCTTCAAACTGAAGGCAATTCACCAAGAATCTCTGAGATATCCTGGAATCTTCAGGTTAAGAGATATCCAGAGGTAACTTTTATGTCTCAGGTTATTCATTTATTCAGTATTTATGAGGACTTGCTGTGTCCCAGGCAGCGTGCTAATAACTGGGATTACAAAGACAGAAGGATGTTTCTAGCCATCAAGGAAGGAGCTTCCAGGCTGTGTGTAGATAACAAGCACACAAACGATTATAATACATATAACTACTCTAGTAGCAGGATTTATGAAGCATAAGGGATGGGACTTCCCTGGCGGTCCAGTGGTTAAGACTCCGCACTTCCAATGCAGGGGGCACAGGTTCGATCCCTGGTTGGGGACTAAGATCCCACATGCCGCGCTGCACGGCCAGAAAAAACAGCACGTGGGAGAGTGCACACAAACCTGCCTTAAGAAATCAGAGTGGGGAACTCTGGGTGGGTAGACTTGAACTTCAGTTCAGCAAGTGTTCATGGCACACCTGCTGGGTACCAGGCACTGAGGCTGCAGAATGAGGCTATAGCCCAGTGGAGAAGACATACACATAACAGATAGCACCCACTCAGTGTGGTTGAGTTCTGTGTAGACTGTGAAAGTATGGATTGGTTAGGAAAGGCACCTGAAGGAGGTGAGTTTTGAAGGTTAAGTAAGAATTAGCCGAACAAAGGAGGAAGGAAGGGACATACCATATTGAGGGAATACTTTTAGCACAGGTAAAGAGATCTGAGAAACATGACATATTTTGGAAGCTGTAAATGGTCCAGTATTGCTCATGGGGGAGTAAGAAAAACTAAGACAAAACTGGTAATGAGAGGGTAAAAGGCCTTAATCAGTCAAGCTAAGGGGTTTAGATTTGTATCCTAGAGTAGAAGCCTTGCACTGAGTGTTGTTGATTGGGAGGAGTTAACACACAATATTAAGCAGGAAAATATTCTCAACTTATTAGTGTTTAATAATAATACTCTGACAAAAGTATAGAGGGTGGTGTGAATAAGGGAGCTAATAAGGCCTTCTAAACTAGAATGATGATGGCTTGAGATGGGTCGAGTCCATCACCTTACAGGATGAATCCTGTGTCTGTGGCTTAATTAAGTGGGTAGATCAAAATAGGAGGAGGTGAAGAAGCAAAAGATAATCCGTTCAGTTAGGGAAACGTGGAACTAGGACTATCCAGCTGAAGATGTCTAGTAGAAATATGGCTATAAAGACCTCAGGAGAGATTTCTTGGTTATTAATCACTGGATTTGCCTCTTTGTTCTCAGATGATGCAAGCTCCGAGTTTCTCAAATTAAGTTACTACCCAAGAAGCAAACAACGTATAAAGATAGCTGTCCCCAGAAGATTACTGTTGTGCTGGCTTTATATCACCAAGAATCCAAATGAAATTAAGATAAGGTTCTGGAGCATTCAGTAATCAATCCTCAAGCTTTTATTCCAGAAATAAGAATCATCTGTGGGCCAGTGAAAGAAGACTACACATATAAGCCATTTAATTCCCCTCACCTTCCATGTAGCATTGATCTGTATGTCTCTGAAGTATTTATTGAAAGATATATTTAACAATGTGTTACTTTATATTGTTAAGCTATATTTAAACCGTGCTCTCTAGATGCTATTGTCCAGTAAGAGCTAGGATGACAGACGGTACCTCTCAGCCAGTGACAGTCTACAGTGCTGTCATGACATGCTGTGTTCCTCAACATGTGTTTTTTACTCCTCTCTGGGCTACCTTTGCGTCAATTTGTTAATGTTTTAGCAAACAGAATTGGCTCTGAGTCACTAACAAAAAGAAATGTGAAAGCTGCAAAGAAAGAAGCTAACAGTCTGGTTTACAATGCAAGTTTTACTACAGCTAGATGCACGTCCAAGAAAATGGTTGAGCAAATATCCACAGGCAGTAAGGGACTGTGGGAAGTCCTGTACTGGGCCTAGGAGAATTGACCGGAAGTATTCATTGTTCACTGGAGAGGATTTTGGCCAAAGGCATGACAAGATTTGCAGAGTAATTGCATGTGTACACAATACCATAACATCCCCTAAAACTATGATACAAAAATACGGTGTAGCAGTGATTTATTAGGCTCCCATATTCAGGAATATATCCACTATACCAAATGAAATGTGAAGGTGTTTTTCTAGTTAATGCTGCTCCTTGAAGCCTATATCCTAATACTAAAGCTAGAACACAGTAAATTACACCATTTTCTTCCAGGTTGAATTCCAACTTCAAGTGACATGAAATAAAGGTATTTCTTAGCTGTATACATATGATTTACTTGTAGCTCAGATAATTTCAGATTCAATGGCACCTGCCAAAGCAGATGTTTGAATGCAAATATTGAAATATTTGTTAAGCAGTCAAATCCATGAGAGATTTAAATGTGTTGTAATTTCTAACCTGCGCATTGATTAACAAGTTAATGCTAGGTCAACTCTTGCTATATTTCAATTTTTCTGAGTTATTTTTTGTGCGTTTGAATTTTGGCCTTTTGTACTATTTTTTATATCAAAATAAGGATATCACTTTAGAAAGCCATTATTTATTTCATCCATTGCTAAGGAAATAGCTGTTTTGAAGTACATTATATGTCTACATCATTCCTTACTCTGCCTTTCTGTAGTTTCCCAGTAACAACCATTTCTCCCTTCAGATGTGAATGCTTTCTTGTTTTCTTCATACTTATCTACTTTAAAAAATGATATGATCAGTTGATTATCTGATTCACACCAAAGTATAATTGTGTAAAAGTGTTTAATTTTATGGATAAAACCAAGTTTGTGGTGAAGTCAGATTTTTGGTAGAAAGTGCAGTGATCTTAGAGTCCCAAGTCCTAGGTTCCCCAACAAGGCATGTAGCTTTCTCAGCCTGTTTCCTCATCTGCAACAGTAGAGTAGGTGATTACACCCCTTGCCTTTCTCGTGGAGTTATTTAGAGCAAACAAGATAAAGAAGGTAAAAATCTTCTATAATTGAAAGTAGTATGTAAATGCAGCATATATTTATAAGAAAGTAATGGATTTATAAGAAAGTAAATCACAATGACCTAAATTATTATGTTTTGGTTGTGATTAGGCACTGAAGAAGATGTAGTAAAGTCTAAGAAAACATTCCGAAGTCAAGCAATAGTGAATCAGAATGCAGAGACAGAGCTTATGCTGGAAGGAGATGACGATGCAGTCAGTCTGCTCCAAGAGAAGGAAATCGACAATCTTGCAGGTAAATTTTTAAATATTTTTTTATTTGTTGTAAGTAATAAATGCACACAAAGTTATTGAATTTAAAATCTATCTCCTGATGAATAAGCTAGTGCCAGTGGTTGGAGCAATGCTCAGTCATGTGAACGTTAATAATTTATCTCATTTCTAGTATTGAAAAGAGGAAAATACATATCAAACTAACGATAAATGAATAGCATCTACTTTCTGTGTAGTGAAGAGCAACTTTTAATATAGGAGAAGTAATGGATAGCATAAACTGTTCCCATCTAACTGCCTGAATAATTGGGGGGCTGGCGGGGGGAACAGGATGGTAGACTTCACATATGACTAACATGTTAACAGCTGTGAAAAATAGCCACTTCGGGCAGGTGGCCATTGAAATAGCCATTTCCTTCCTGCTGTCACTCTTGGGCATGTCCCTCCCCATCCCTGTTTTTTTTCTCTCTCCCCACACTGCTAATCCCCACTACCAGGAGACATACTTTCACCTGCCCACCCTCAGTTTTCACTTTGTCCTGGTGCTCGTCTAAGGTCAATTCAGAGCAGCATCTACAATGGCCCAATGGGCTATATATACCTTAGTGTTGGCATCTAACCATTTTTGGTTTTTAAACCACTTTTGAGAATCTGATGAAAGCAGATTGTTTCATAAAGGTACACAGACAATCTTGTACACAGTATCAGAGGGTTCATTGACCCCTGGAAACCAGTCTGTGGAATCATATCCTAGATCTCAGGCTAAAAACTCCTGTTTTAGAGTCTCAAAAGTGGTTGAATCTTACCTCTATTCTATATTTTCACCCCATACAACATTGGAGTGGCAGATGACAATAGAGAAGTGAACTTACATTCATCATATGTTTACAAAATAGCACTCCTGTTTCCAGAACTGAGCTGAAAATTACCTGGCATGCTTTAGGAAAGTCTCCAACAATATTTCTGCCAGTTAGAAATCTCTCATTTTACCAAAGAGAGGATGTTATTGTTAATTGTAAACTGGAGAGGAACGTTATTCTTCCTCTTCTAGAAAATGTTTAATAAGGTTATTCTAACACCGGCTCCTGGATATGCCTATGTTATTAGCAATTCTGTATCATGAAAACGATTTTTCCTATTTAAAATGAATCTTAAGTCTATGTACAAACATTTGCCTTGAATTCCTGAGGAAATGTTCAAGTTTTAGTATTGTTGTTTTTGTGGGGTTTTCTAGTAGTTCAGAGATTTTTATCTGAGGCCATTTGGCAATTTGAGCAAATGAAGTCCATTATTTCTTTTTGCCACAGATTGTTTTCTCATTTTCTGGTCTTAGTCTTGATCCTAAAGAACTAGAGAAAATTCACAAACACGATTTCTGACCTTTTGAGATAATGTGTTGCCTTTCCTCATTCACATATCCTCACAGATATGTTCAATAATTATACAGTTTAGTTTAGCATCTCTGGTCTTTAGTTCCCACTATAGGTAATTAGTTGATACAAATTTGGCTAGTACCTTGAAGTTTATTATGATAAGATCTGCCCACTAATACCAGAAGCAAAATCTGGTAATGATTAATGACTCCTTTATATTTCTCTCTTTTAAGGTAGCTTGAGTAATTATTAATATTAATTTATGCTTATAAACAAATTTTTCAAAATAACATTAGGTTAAAATATGTAAAGAGCAATGAAAGTAGGCTTGAAATAAATTGTTTAAAAATCGTATCTTAACCAACTGTCTCTATCAATACTCCTACAACTTCTGTCTTTTAAACAGATTTTTCTTTGAGCAATTTGCTCTTTTCCCTATCCACCAAGTCCTAACTCATACTCTTTCTGTGGAATCCTCGTGTCTGAAAAATCTTATAAACTGTCCTAAAATATTGATCTTCTACTTAGTCTACAGTGTTCATGTTTAAATCAGCAGTGCACAAATGTGACCCTGAACTTTGAATGCAGTAGAAAAGAAGTAGGGGATGGATATTTTGTGAAGGGAGAAGTAACAGTCACAGAAATAGCCTGCATAATATATAGGTGTCTAACAGATTCATTCTGTAAATGCTGAAGCCTACTTACTAATCTGGACTGCCATGATAGTGACAATGTCACATAAAAATAATTTTGGAAGTTAATTATAAACCAGTGTTCTTAGGTTTTAAAAAAATCAGCTGTAAGTTTTAAACCACATAAATACATGACTTTTTTTGTTGCTCTAACAAATGCTTATCCAAATAATTGTTATCTCTGTCTCAGAAGTCAACATTTGCTAAATAATAATGTCTTTTTAGGATCAGTTTCTGTTTATAAAAAGAAAAAAAAAGAGGAAGAAGTATAGGCAGCATGTCTTGCTAGGAACCAGGCAGTGTTTGAAGGGTTTCATGTTCAATAACCTATTTAATAGTCACAACAATCCTGAGAGGTAGATACTATTATTATTACCTTAATTTTACAAGTAAGGATATAGAGGCCAAGACAAATTTAAGTAGCTTGCATAAGGTTAACAAGTATATAAAATAATGTATTTCCTTAAAAATATGTAGTATATGGCACAAACTAAAATACACCAAATAGTGTCTTTACATAAATATGTGTATGTACTTAAAGAGTCTTAAAATGATGTAAAACCAAGATCCTCAGTTGATAACTCAATTTTTACACTGGCTCCAGTATACTTAGAAATTTATGAATAAGCATAATAATTCATTTTAGTTTTATATATGTATTCCCCAAAATCATCTAGTAAGTTAAAAAAATCTGACAGGGTATTTTCAGCACAATTGTATTTAAACATTGACCCTTTCTCAGGTTTTCTCCATTTTCTTTGGAATTTTCTAGTTTTAATAAAGATACAATGTCCACAAAGTTCTACAGTTTTAAATGTCATACAATTTTCTGTTTCACTTTTAGTTCCCTTTCTTCCCAAGCTGTTCATCTCAAGAGGCAAGTTAACTATGTGTGACTATTAATTACTCAATTTATTATGTATTGTTGCAAATGACTAATATGATTATAATATAGAACTATGCCAATCAATTATTACATTAATAACACCTAACTTAATGTATTTTAATTGCTTTTTTAGTTTGTAGTGATTGACCAAAGTGAATTAGCACCTAAGATTTCATATGTAATTAAAAATTTCAACTTACTAATTATATTGTTTACTTAAAACATTGAAATTAATTTGTGTAATTCAACTGATTTTAATCTAAAATCTCAATTATTTATTTTAATTTGAAATTTAGCTTGGCAGGTTATTTCTTCAAGTAATTATTGAGTAACTAAAATTTAAAATTAACTCAAATTTGTGTGAATTGACAAGTGAATGATTTAATTTAATTGATAGAAAGGCTTGTCTTGCACTAATAGAATGTATTTCATTTCTTTTAGAGTAGTAGTTCTGTCATATATGCGGGTAACAATAGAAATATTTTACATAATAGAATTAGAATTCATACGGATTCCTTTATTGTTACTTCCAAATGTTAGTAATTTTGCTAATTTAGAGAATTCTGAGTTAATGTTAATAATGATGGTCCTTCATGCTTTATCAGTTCTGTAAGTTGTTAAAAATGTTTTGTTTATGTATATGTAAGCTGTTATTACCAACAATCCACCCATGTGTTTAATGTCAAATAACTTAAACGATTTTCTACAACCCCACACCATCAATGTCCAAACTTCTCTTTTTACCTGAAATATCCTTCACACATCTCTAATCTACACCCTCCCTTATCTCCTCCTATCAAAATCTCTACCCTTTTTTATACCTATTTAAATAAAATACTTTGTGAAATATTCACTAGCCAATCTTATCACCCCATAACATTTTTTGGCAACAACTTTATTGAGATACAATTCACATACCATACAATTGACCCATTTAAAGTGCACAATGATTTTAATGATTTTTGTATATTCACAGTTATGCAACCATTGCCACAATTTTAGCACATTTCATCACCTCAAAAAGAAATCTCATATTCTTTGGCTATTCCCCCCAACTTTCCCATCCTTCCTCCACAGCCCTAGAGGACCACTAATCTACTTTCTGTCTCCATAGATTTGCCTATTCTGGACATTTCATATCAGTGGAATCATATAATATGCAGTCTTTTGTGACTGGCTTCTTTTAGTTAGCATGATGTTTTCAAGGTTCATCCATGTTGTAACATGTATATCTTTTTTATGGTGAATAATATTCCATTGTGTGAATGTACCACATTTTGTTTATCCATTCTTTGTCATTTATCCATTCAAATGTTGATGGACATTTGGTTCGTTTCCACTTTTTGGCTGTTGTAACTAACAATGCTGCTATGAACTTTTATTTACAACATTTTATGTGAACATTAAGTTTTTATTTCTCTTGAGTATATGCCTAGGCATGGAATTGCTGGGTCAAATAATTACTCTATTTTTAACTTTTTGGGGAACTGCTAGGCTGTTTTCCAAAGTGGCTTCATTATTTTAATTCCCATCAGCAGTGTGGGAGGGTCCAGTTTCTCCACATTCTTCCCAATGATGGTTATTATCTATCTTTTTTATTATAACTGCCTCCCAAATTTTGATTATATTAATCTTAAGACACTTATTACATAAAGCCTTGTTTTGTAGATGCTGTTCTATATGTTTTCTCCCTCCTTTTAGAGGGTAAATTCCTTAAGGCTATCAACCATATCCCATGTACCTTTGAACCATGAAGAAATCTAACAACATTACTTGCCCTTAAAATGTTCCCCTTGAAAAAAGTTCATTATAGGTAAACTGGAGAGCTGAGATAATTATCTAGTTAATTTATACCAAAACCAAGAGACAAAATAAAACTTTTGAGCTCTTGAAATTAAGTATTTGGGAGCTTGAATTATCAGATCATATGTTCATACTAATTAAATCATTCAAATAATGACTCAGCTCATTACTTGTCTTTTCCAGGGTATGAACATCTAAAGTTAAGCTAATCTTGGTTCTATCCCAATTTCTACTAATTATGTTATTTTAACTAAATGTCTCTTAAGGTCCCCATTTTTAACATCAAGATACCACTGTGACTCTTAATCAAAAAAATAATAACTCTCTCTATCACATGGAAAAAATGTCCTATAACCAATGGACTACAATGTTATTTTGAATATTTTAAAAAGAATAATTAGTATAGGGAACTAGCAACATGGGGAAGAAGTGTTAGAGTGTAACGGTTGGAATTTTTGTGGGGGGTGTTTTCAAAATGGTAGATTTACAATCCTTTACACACACACACACACACGCACACATGCACACACACACACACACGTGCGTACATACTCTAACCAAAGTCAAGAATCTGAAACTTAGAAGAAATGCATTATGTGAATTTAAGAATGAGAAAAATATAGAAATAAGGGAGGTCTACTAAGAGAAATAGAATGTAGTCAATGGGAGGTTCTCCTAAATGACAATCACTTTCCCCACGTGACTCACCTTTGAAGCTCATCACAGTTCCCATGCACTTTCACTGATGTTTAGAGGGCAGTAGCTGTTCAGACTGTTTTTCTTATTGTTAACCAGTCAAATTCTTTGCATTTCATACAATCTCTGTTCTACCAATTCAAACTAAAAGCAGGTATCAAATGATAGGGATGGAGGAGGAAACTTGCTTAGAATTTTTTTAAATTATGAAAGTTTCAGGCATACAACATTATAGTTCAACATCTGTATAAATACAAAGTGATCACCTTCACAATTCTAATTACCATCTATCACTGTACATTTGGCCCCCTGTGCTCATTTACTTAGAATTTTTTTGAGGTTGACCATTCCTACCTCCCTAAATCTCTATTTGACTGCATTTCACGTACTCATTTACTTACTCAGTAACAGTTTTTGAATACTTAGTGACTATGTAGAACTCTGGGGTTCAGAGACTGATAGGAAAAAAAAGTCAGCAGGAGAATCAGCTCTGCTACCCCTACTCAGCAACTCAAATAACCAGGAATTATGGTATAGAATATGCCTACCCTAATAAGTGAAAATAGACAATTAAGATGATCAGATAGATAATTTAGGCCTTGAAATGTTCTAACTTGAAATGTTCATCTACCAGAGGCAAAGTTGTTTATTTAAGGAGTGAATGTTACCTAAAAACTGAGCTAATAAGAAAGGAAGATAAAAGCAAAATATTAGGGCATAGAAGAAAGAACTCAAGAGTCTAGAAAATTATAATAATAAAATGAAAGGAACAACAGAATTCTAAAAACTAAGAGTTTTTCAGGGAAATGTGTTATTTAAAGAAGAAAAAGGAATATAAGCCAAAAGCACAGAAAAAATTTACTATAATTGTTTAATGGAATAAGAATGTAAATACTATAGATGA
Organism: Balaenoptera borealis; assembly: GCF_965194805.1. Taxonomy (NCBI): domain Eukaryota; kingdom Metazoa; phylum Chordata; class Mammalia; order Artiodactyla; family Balaenopteridae; genus Balaenoptera; species Balaenoptera borealis. Next base: position 12,534,293 of record NC_138877.1, read on the forward strand.
GAACAAGGTCAGTTGTTTCATAGATGCAGATAAACTCTGACTCAGATCATGTCTGCTTGAGTCAGGCCTAACTATTCCCCACAGTCCAATTCTAATATGATTAATGAAGATTCTTTTCCTGACAAAACTAGAATTTTTAAAAAATTCCTTAACATTTATACTTAAGATGTTTTCATTACAAAGTCTAACTAGACTGGAATCAACCTGATATTTGTATTTAGGGGAAAATATCTTTTAAACATTCTGGATTCTCTGAAATGCATTTTGCTCAGGATTTTCCCCTTAATTTTTAAACCCAAATCTGTTTTAAGGGAAATTTAATCCATATGTCCCTGACTCACTCACACTTAACTCATCAAAATGTTGTTTAGTAAAAGCTATTTGATGTTGAAAAAGCCTTATGAGTCTTTATAAGTCTTTTTTCTCTCTCTTTGAATTAGGAAGTTGCTTTGCAGTCATAAATAGTATACCCAAAGGGCTCATGTTCAGCTTCAAACAGAGAATTCGCAAAGCTCTTAGAGACAGCATTAACACATGTCCATTTCTTACAAAAGCTAAAATACTTAAACTTCTAAGTTAATTTTTTAATTCAGCTGAAAAGTTGTGAAAATCAATAAAAGCTTCACCTTGAATATCTAGCCTTCTTAGCCTTTCTTCATTATTTTTACAATGTCTGCAAGGCCATTTTAGAGTCTGCAAATATTTTACTGTATCCATCTTTCTGTATCTCCAAAAATGTATGTCCTCTCCAACCATGGATTCTGTAGTCTATAAAAACACTTTTAAGGTACTTTTAACTGTAACAACATCCCACTAACCACACTTTGTAAATTTAAAATATAATAAAAGGACATAATTCAACTATGTTTGTTAGACATCAACCATGATTCAGCTCACATATAAGTTCTTACATCTTTTTTTATTTTAAGAATAAGCCATTCTTTGTTATGCTGCAAATCTTTCACAAACCGCAGTGATGAGGTCTATTCTTTCTAATACAGTGTTCTAGTTGAAACCGGTTTTTATTTTTTACTGTTTTCTCTGTATGGAGAGTTTCCCACAAAGTAATCCCTCTACAGATTTATAGTTATACTTACTACCAACCTGGAAAGTAGTGGCAATGAACAATTCAACTCACTTATCAATAGACCATCTCTCTCCTATATGTAGGCAGCTAATATTTCAAATGTCGTGTTTTTTAAAGAGGATATGATGAGGATATTATTCACCTGTTGAAAACATATGGGTCACCATGTTTGTCACACTTGGAGGAAAAAAAGTGTGAGATAACAAAACTGTTTTCCTAATGCCGAACTGTGGGCGTTAGCAACTTGGAGAAGAGGAAGAGGTGAGGTTTCATCACTGCCTCACTTCTGAGTGCTCTGCCCTCCCTCTGAAAGACTTTGGCACTAATTCACAAATAGGTAAAAAACTGATTTTGCCACTACGTTTAGAGCAGTGCCATACCGAAGGACAAATTAGTCTGCATACTGAAAATATTTTATTTATTTCATTATTTTGTTTTGATGACTTAGCGCTATGGAGCCAGAGCAACAGCCTGCAAAGGTACCTCAACATAAACAGTCAGCACTAAGGACAAGCTTTACATGGAAATCCATTTATAAGTAGTTATTCCAGTAGAATCTGCTCCATCAGATCTATCATCAGTCCGATAAATATAAATCTAGAACTTTTTATCAGCAAATAAGAAGAGAAAGCCAGCCTCAGTTTGCTGGCTAAATATTGTTAAATATCTTCTTTCCAGATAAAATGTTTAGGCAGTTTTATTGATCAGAAGATGACAGATAGTAATGTTTTATGTGTTTTTTCCTCAAAGTTCTGTTTAATTTTTCCTTCATTTTAAGTCACTAACAGATGAAACAGCTAAATACAGTTGTAGTGCTATTTCAGTTCAATTTGTATCTAAAACAGGAATGTTAAGAACCAAATATCACAGAAGACTTTCTTTAAAAATAAATCTTGCATCTAAGATTGGGTTGTGTGGATAAGTCTTCATTTACCAGCAAGTTTTCGGGGTGGGGGGGTGGAATGAGCTAGTTAAAGTAGTAAAGAGTAAGTGTGGATGGGCAAATGATGCTGGCAGATAGCTTTACAACTCTATGAATTAGGTATTATACTTCATTCTAGGATGTGGAGACCTAGGGTCAAACGTTGGGGTATTTATTTATGATCACATAACAAATATCAATACATGAGCCAAGAAGTGAGCCCACTTTTCTTTCTCCAAAAGCCCTTGTTCATTCTACTACATCAGTGTTTTGTTTTGTTTTTTTTTTAAAATCCTGAATTATAACCCATTGGTGTGTTTGTTAGCAAATCAATTACTTGGACTATTACCAGCATTATTTGTAAATGAAATAAAATGAAAAGAAAAGATTCAAATAGAAAATGTCAAAATTCATCACACACAATAAAGAAAAGAGCTGGAAGGACCTGTTGGGTCCTTATTCTCTGTTGCCAGATCCCAACTTGACTCAGGTTGGATGTGGTTATCCAAACAAAACAAATATAAAATATTGAATATCTACTGTGTGCCAGACATTAATCTGGATGCTTGAAGCAAAAAGACACATATGATTAAAGTTACTGCTTTCAAGGAGTTTACAGTGTAGAGGAAGGACAGATAATGAAAAGAAAAAAAAAAAAATCCTACATCTACAAAGGAAGCCATGATAACACAAAACAGGGCCCTTGACCGCCATGTGGATTCTGGATGGGTGTTCCTTTTAGTTAATCATAAGTAAAAGATTTAGAAAGATTTGGAGTTGTTACAGATGACATGTAAACATAGTATGCTAAACTACCACCTTCTCTGTGAAACTACAGTAGGTCTAAATTATTCGGGTAGAAGTATGAGGCAGAAATCTCTGAAGGTTACTGGGGTGGGGGGCATTTTGTACCATGAGGTACCTGTATTTTATCCTAAAGGCTACAGTGAGACAATGAATGAATTTTAAGCATGAAAAGATCTAATTTATGTTTTTTAAAAAATTACTCAGGCCACTGTACAGATTATGGTTTTAGGATGTCCAGACTTGAGGCAGGAGGCTGTTGTCCAGATCAGAGGTGATGAGAGCCTAAACTAAATTGGGGTGGAAGAAAGAGGAGAGGAGGGCAACTTCTAACAACACTTAGGAGGTAAGATGTGAAGGACCATGATAATTGACCAGCTGTGAGGAGTAAGAACGAGGGGAATCTGTCCCGGGAGAAGAAATGATGTGGAAGCTGTTAAATGTGTTTGGGAATGTAAAGATGCAGGCTTTTAGGGGAGAGAAGAATGAAGATGACTGGTCAGATTGGTCTGTTGGGTATCCAAATTTTTCAAATGTATAGAATGGTTTGAAATTTGAGAACCAAGTTCGGCATGGAGCTCATAATTTAAACCTCTGAGATCACCCAAGGAAAGTGAGAATATAAAAACAGAAGAGTAGTAGCCCAAAGTCAGATCCCCTGTGGAACAACAAGGTTTAATTGGCCAACAAAGGACAGCTAGCTCCTCAGGGATACCAAGAAGGAAGTCAGGCAGAAAAAGAACAGGAGAGAAGACAGGCTTACCTTGGAGATATTGCAGGTTCGGTTCCAGACCACCACAAAGCAAGCATTGCAATGAATCGAGGCACATGAATTTTTTGTTTTCCCAGTGCATAGAAAAGTTATGTTTAATGTTTATATCATATTGTAGTCTATTAAGCGTGCAATAGCATTGTGTCTAAAACAATGTACATACCTTAATGTAAAAATACTTTATTGTTAAAAAAAATGCTAACTGTCATCTGAGCCTCCAGCAGGTCATAATCTTTTTGCTGGTGGAGGGTCTTGCCCGGATGTTGATGGCTGCTGACCGATCAGGGGGTGGGTGCTGAAGGTGGGGTGGCTGCGACAGTTTCTTGAAATAAGACCACAGTGAAGTTTGCCACAGGGATTGATGCTTCCTTTCACGAATGATTTCTCTGTAGCGTGCAGTGCTGTTTGATGATGTTTGCCCACAATAGAGCAGCTTTCAAAATTAGGCTAGGTCCTCTCAAACCCCACCACTGCTTTTTCAACTAAGTTTATGTACTATTCTTAATCCTTTGTTGTCATTTCAGCAGTCTTCACAGCGTCTTCACCAGAAGTAGATTCCATCTCAAGAAACCAGTTTCTTTGCTCATCTATGTGAAGCAACTCCTCAACTCTTCAAGTTTTATCATGAGATTGCAGCAATTCAGTCACCTCTTCCGGCTCCACTTCTAATTCTAGTTCTCTTGCTATTTCTACCACATCTGCAGTTACTTCCTCCAGTGAAGTCTTGAACCCCTCAAAGTCATCCATAAGGGTTGAAATCAACTTCTTCCAAACACCTGTTAATGTTGACATTTTTACCTCTTCCCATGAATCACGAATCTTCTTAATGGCATCTAGAATGGTGAATCCTTTCCAGAAGGTTTTCCATTTACTTTGCCCAAATTCATGAAAGGAATCACTATTTATGGCAGCTATAGCCTTTTGAAATGTATTTCTTAAATAATGAGACTTGAAAGTCAAAATGACTCCTTGATCCATGGGCTGCAGAATGGAAATTATGTTAGCAGGCATGAAAACAACATTAATCTCCTTGTACATCTCCATCAGAGCTCTTGGGTGACCAGGTGCATTGTCAATGAGCAGTAGTAATTTGAAAGGAACCTTTTTTTCTGAGCAGTAGGTCTTAACAGTGGGCTTAAAATATTCAGTAAACCATGTTGTCAACAGATGTGCTGTCATCCGGGCTTTGTTAGTGCATTTTGTAGAGCACAGGCAGAGTAGATTCAGCATAATTCTTAAGGGCCCTAGGATTTTCAGAATGGTAAATGAGCTTTGGCTTCAACCTAAAGTCACCAACTGCATTAGCCTCTAACAAAAGAGTCAGCCTGTCCTTTAAAGCTTTGAAGCCAAGCCTTGACTTCTTCTCTCTGGCTATGAAAGTCCTGGATGGCATCTTCTTCCAATAGAAGACCATTTCATCTACGTTGAAAATCTGTTGTTTAGTATAGCCTCCTTCATGAATTATCTTGGCTAGATCTTCTGGATAAGTTGCTGCAGGTTCTACATCAGCACTTGCTGCTTCACCTTTCACCTTTATATTATGGAGATGGCTTCTTTCCTTAAGTCTCATGGACCAACCTCTGCTAGCTTCAGACTTATCTTCTGCAGGTTCCTCACCTCTCTCAGTCTTCATAGAATTGAAGAGAGTCAGAGCCTTGCTCTGGATTAGGTTTTGGATTAAGGGAATGCTGTGGCTGGTTTGATCTTCTATCCAGACCACTAAAACTTTCTCCAGTCAGCAATAAGGCTGTTTCCCTTTCTTATCATTCATACGTTCATTGGAATAGCACTTTTAATTTCCTTCAAGAACTTTTCCTTTGCATTCACAACTTGGCTAACTCTTTGGCACAAGAGGCCTAGCTTTTGGCCTATCTCTGCTTTCGACCTGCCTTCCTCACTAAGCTTACTCCTTTCTAGCTTTTGATTTTAAGTGAGAGACCTGTGACTCTTCCTTTCACTTGAATACTTACAGGCCAATGTAGGGTTATTAATTGGCCTAATTTCAATATTGTTGTGTCTCAGGGAATAGGGAGAGAGAGAGACAAGAGAATGGAATGGTCAGTGGAGCAGTCAGAACAAACACAACATTTACCAATTAAGTTTAGCCTTATATGGGTAGGGTTCATGGTGCCCCAAAACAATTACAGTATTAATGTCAATGATCACTGATCACACATCACCATAGAAAATATAATAATAATGAAAAAGTTTGAAATATTATGAGAATTACCAGAATGTGACACAGAGACTTGGAGTGTGCAAGTGCTATTGGAAAAATGGTGCTGATAGAGCTTCTGGATGCAGGGTTGCCACAAACCTTCAATTTGTAAAAAACACAGTCTCTGCCAAGTGCAATAAAATGAGTTATGTCTATAGTATGCTTTAGAAGTCAAGGAACTCTGGCTCAGTCATTTTCAAACTGGTATTTCTTGGAACACAGTTATTTTGAAATATGCTAATGAGAAAAAGTATAGTTAAAGGTATTTGGAAAATTCTGGGCTTAAAAATAAAATGTTACACAGATTGTGTTTTTGTTTTGTTTTTTTAATTGATGGAAGGACTTTTCCAAACTTTTAGCATATTAATTAATATGTATGTCCCTAACACCTTGGCCTAAGTAGAGGATGAGGGTGAAGCCAAAAGGAGTGAATAGGAATGAGGAACTAAGAGGTGAAAACTGAAGTCCAGAAGCTTAACAAAGGAGAGGAGACCAAGATAAAAGAGTAGCTAAAGTGGAGGAGGGTAGGACCGAATGCCAGATGGAGAGAGTAACTGACTTGAACAGGAGGAAAGTTACATTTTCTGGAGAAAAAGAGATAATAAATGCAGAGGCAGAAAAATCTTTAGATAGAGGAAGACATTAAGATAAATAACCAAATTTCATTTTCTCCAAAATATGAATACTTCATTTATTATGCGGTCAGGATGGATGAATGTTCATATGTGAATTTTTCTAGGAAGGGGCCATATATTTAGTCATCTTCTCTAAGAGATGTGTGAGCCCGAAAAAGGACAGACACCACTGCTCCAAACTGTAATACCTGAGCTTTAATCTTTGGTTCCTTGACCTAAAAAAATCTGACATTTGAGGCTACATGTGTTTTTTCAGTCCCATCTCACACTGCTCCCCTTTACACCTCCTAATCGCTGGCCCATCTTATTTCCTACTGTCTGTATCCTGCATCTGTTTGTTCAGACTCTTCTCCTGCTTCACAACACTCTTCCCCGCATGTGCACCAGTCTGAATCCTGCCCATCCATCACAGCTCACTTCAGTTCACTGCCTCACCCTGACCCCCCACAAAGGCTGGAAATCATCACAGTTATGTGAATGCCTGTAGAATTTTTTTTTTCTGTCCTTCTCTCAGTGGGAGGCAGTATACATAACAGTAAATACCCTGGAGTCAGATCACCAGGTTTGAATCCTGTCTCTACCATATCCTAGTTGTGTGACCTTCCCTAAGTTACTTCAGCTCCCAGTCTCATTTTCTCTCTGTAAAATGGAGATCATAGCAGTACCTATCTCCTAGGTACATTATGAGGAACAAATGAGAGTCGTACACGTCAAGTGCTTTAACAATGCCTAGCTAAACCCTTTCTCCCTTATGCTATGCTTATTCCTGTATATTTCTTATCTTTACTATGTATTTTAAGCTCTTTGTGGGTAAAATCCATGTCTTATACATTATTGCATTCTCTCTCAGTGCACAAAACAGTGTATAATTTTTGTTGACTACATGAATGAATGAATGCTGAGTTAAATGTCTCTCTAAGCATTTAATTTACAAAGAGGAAACAACTTACACACTGGGAAAAATATGGCAGTTATAAAATTATGTCATTTAAAAAAATAATAGTATGCGTGTGATATAGCTGGACTGACCAATTACATTATAACTCTTACTGGTTTTCAGCATATTTTAAATTGATCTCTTCTATAAAATGCAATGTTTTTCATATTTTTAAAGAACGATTTGAAATCAATTCCAGAAAAATACAAAAGATGTAATCTATTATTTTAATTGACCTTTTTACTATGACATATAAATGCAACAATGGTGTATATCGTTTTCTATATTCTATATTCAATTCCATAAACACAGATGCTTACTGTGTGACAGAGCCTGTGTTAGATGCAGAAGATAAAGCCCCAGTCTTCAAGTAGCTTATGCCAAATGGGAGAAACAGCCTTCTAAACACACAATATTCGATATAAGTGCTTCAATAAAGATGTGCCCGGGAAACCATGGGAACGTAAAGACAAGGCACTAGTCCAACCAAGAGGTGGAAAGACCTAGTCCTCCTGGTCCAGTAGATTTAAGTCATCTCCCCTGCTTTATTCACTCATCCAGTCTAGTAGGAACTTACTCTTCTTGACCATTAAATGATATCCTAGTGCTATAAAAGAGTCAATACTCGTCCAGAGAGTGAAAAATGGATTCCATATGTTGAACTGAATGTGATACAACTAGAAACACAAATCTCAGCTGGCTCACCTAGTGCATCAAAAGGCAGAGCAAATTATCACAATGAACATAAAAACTATCACCGTTTTTGGTATATTTTTGTGCTGGAAAATAAGTCAGTAATATTTTACTTAGAGTATATATGCTTTGTAAGCTTTTTCTTCTATAAAGTTGTCGTTGTAGAAAATGCACTAGTTTCTGTGGGTTTCTTTTTAACATAAAGTGTTATCTGTCCTACAAGGGAATCAAAAAACATAAATGGTATGTTAAAGTTAGAGCCTATCAGATTCTCTCTCAGGACTTTTAAAAATTGTGTATTGTAAACACATTAAATGAGATTTTAGATAGATGTTCTACCATGGTGAACAGATACTTTGTTAAAATGCAGCCTTCAATTGCTCTTATATAGAGGGCTCCATTCTTTCTGTTTCTGTTTCAGACTCTGGTAAGCTGAGTTTTACCAGAGGTAGGTTTGCTCAAATCTGAAAAGATTCATGTGCATTCTCAAGCACCTGTCTCATTTTGCACAGTAATAATCTAAGGAAACCACTGCACTGTGGGGATGATTGATTATTGTTCATCTCAGCCTAAGGATAGGTTGTGTTCAGAAAGTCACCAGAGAGCACAAAGAGGCCACTTCTTGGGCACAGTGAGCTTGGTATAAAATTTGGATTTATAGAGTGTTTATACTCAGTAGTGTGGTGTGTGTATGCTAGAGAAGGAGATAATAATGTTGGAAGTTAAATTTATAACTCTTGGGTTATGTATTTTATCAGTTGTTCAAGTTATATTTTCCTGATTTAAGCAAAAATATTATGTAACTCTTTTCATCGCAAGAAAAGTTTTTGAAAATTTCAGAGCATCATTATTCTGATAATATATTTGGACCACTAACAATATTCTCTGTACATAAAGGAATGCGTCACTGGTAGAGATTTTGTTACTATGCTTTCTTTTTTTCTGAGGCATTTCAAATGCTTGAAACCCAGGGAAGTCAGTACTCTGGGTAAAAGGAATCTCAGATCTTCTGCAGCATTTTCCCCCTAACTTCCCTCTCCCTCAGGCACATACACAGACATCTCCATTTTCTTAATGCCTAAAGTTTTCCTAGGATTCCAAAACAAAGTTCCAACTTTCTCATATTCTCATATTCTTCAGTTGCTTTGAGATTCAAACATTTTATTCTTTTAATTCTGTGGGGGAAACATTTTCTTTAAATTGATAGTGCCCTACTTAAAAATAAGTCCAAAGCAGTGACAAATATTTTAGATATGTTCAGTCACTCATGCTGTTAGTTATTTTCCTACAAATTTTATCACATTATAGAGTTGTAAATTTTTACTTATCATATTTTCATCTTAAAAATTTTTTGGAATGATATCCTTTTTCAGTAATCATAAAGGATCTCAGATTAGTTTTATTTCTTCTAAATAATGCAGGATTTTAAGTTTAGTAATTTTACAAAGATTAGTCAACGCTTATTATCCCAAAATAATGGTCTTTTACATGTTCCAAAAGCAAATTGAACATGTGGTTTCAAAGTAAGTGAGTTTGGAGTAAATCCATACAGCTGATAAAATTGTATTAATATTAAACTAAGGTTAGAAAATATTCAAGTGACTCTAAAATACATCATAATTTCATGTACACTAAGTATAGTTTTTGCCAACTGAAAGTCATCAAATAATTGTAACGATGCCAGTTTTAATTAAACTTCAGCTCCTTGTCCCTATGTATATATTCTTTGTCGTGCTTTATATTGAAACTTGTAAAGAATTTTAGCATCGTTTGAGAATTTAATCGCCATAATTGACTTTTAATAGCCAGAATGCTGTTGACCCCCCCTTAAAAAATGATTAATTCCTGGATCTGAGGAAGAGAAAAGCAGCCCCTGACCTCAGGAAACAAATGGACCTGACCCTTACAAGGAGGCCTCGGTATCATTGGGAGCTGGCCTGGGGCTCACAGCTCCGCCGTGGTGCTCTCCTGTTGGACATAAACAACCTCACAGAATACCAGCATCAGACAAGGCCACGTGATGATGTGAGGCAAAAAACAACTTTGTAATTTTGTCTAAGCACAGACAAAAACAGGGTCACTCTGCACAACGCCTACACATCAACATCCCCCTTCCGTCATTATAGGAGTGACTGCTACTTCTTTGTCAATTACAGTTTTTAGCCTAGGTCTAGTCCTAGATAAGATTTATTAAGATCTCCAATCACAGAATTATTGCCACTCCCTGACAGAGCCCAATGTGGAGCAAAGCCCTGCTTCCTTGAACCCTTCCCCAAATCACTTAACAAAGACCCTGATCCTACAATACAATAAGTCCTTTCTGACACCCTCTTACTTAGTCATCTCATGGTTCCTTCCCATGTCTCCCTCACTGCAAGTGAGCAATCAACCCAACTGTCTACACTACAGTTATGTTGCTGGTGGTCTTTGGCAGGAAGGTATTGACACATCCATAGCCCCAAAATTGTGAACACTGAACTAGTAGTTAAATAAAAATGTAAAAGAACTGTGTAAACTGTAAAGTTCTGTTTAAAAGTTGATGTATTAAGACTTATAGGCTTAGAATTATGTTTTCAGTAGAATCCTCCAAACCCACAAGTGGTTTTTAACATTCTAACTTTAAATTATATTTGATGAATAGTTCCCTTCCTAAATATAAAACATATGTATTTTCTACCCTAGGTTTACCCTCTCAACTGATTAAAGATCCCATGGCTCTAAAGAGAAGTTTATTCTTCTAAAGAATCTTTCCATTATGCTTGGGTGATCTTTGTTCTAGTTCAGATTTTAAATTAGCATTTAAATTAATGGCAAGTAATATCCCTATCCTTTCAAAAATAGTAATGGATCAATATTTCTTAAACATTATAGTGCCAGTTCTAAAAGGTAAATAAAATTATTTTTCCTTTAGTTACCACTTCAGATGGTAGAATTTTAAACTATTGTATGCAGCAATACAAGGGGAGGAGGTTCCATTTATTTCACTATCTTTTAATATCTGTCACCTTACTTCTGTGTGTGCTTGAGGACATTGATGTAATTTACCCTTTAATTGCCATAGTATTGATTAGAATGAATATATCTATACTCAGTCCCCGACTCACTACACCAAACAGTCATGAGATTAAATTTGTACCTAGTTATCGTCTGGAACAGAATCTCCCAGATCACCATCTCTCTGACATCTAGACATGCTGCCCTTTCTAAACTATTTTTATTTGGAAAGGGATCCAAGGTTTTCAAATAACGAGATCTTCCATATGGAAGATCTGCTGGTTTGTGATTGTGCCTTATGTAAACATTTTAATATCGGATCCAGAGGCTCCCCCAAAGGGGATTAAAACATAATCCCTCTCTGTATTGCTGTAGTGGATTAACTCTATTCTTTCTGCGGCTGGTTTGCTCCCTGAAGGCTACAACAAAAAGACCCAGCACTCCTTAAACATGCTATGGAATTGGAAGTTGTAATTGGAGATTTCCAAAGGACAAGGGTAAAAATGACACACTATTAAGGCTGAATATTTCATGAGTGTCTTTCTTAAAGAAGGACCGGTTCGAAGCCCTTTTATAAACCCCCAGAAAATCTCAATTCAATAGAATGAGATTGGAGTAAAATCAAAAGGAAAACGCGGTCGCCTTTCAGAAACGCAAACAGGTAGCGAAAATGTGCTCCCCGTTAAAAGTTCATGGAATTGTGGACTTAAAATTCGTAATACTGTATATCTCGATAAATTAGTTGGTATGGTTTTGATAATGTGCATCATGATTTTTTAATTTTTTTCCAATTTAATTGGATATGTTAAATTATATTTTAAGAGAACGCAGCAGTTCGCCATTTTTAATGTTTTTGACCACTCATCGTCTCCAAATGCCAGAAATCTCTGTTAAACCAGAAATCACTAGCTTTCTGTGTTTAGAATGACGACTTTTCTGAGGTTTTATCAAGGCCCAACGATGTGTAAGAAGACACTTTGTTTCCGATGTGAATCAGGTCACCTTCTTTCTCACCTTACTCCAATCAAGAGTACACCTCCTGGATTTCTCCTGAAGGGAAATATGAAAAGTGGCATCCAGAGGAGCGTCCCGGTGGCTTAAGGGTTAAGGGAGCGGTTCGAACCGGCCCGAGCGTTGGGGGCTTCGGAGGGGGCGCGGAGGCAGGAGGCGCCGCCGAGCGCGCGCACAGACCCTCCAATAAACACAAAGGAGGGCCTGGGGAATAGAAACCCAAATCCACTTGTAATCGTACAAGAGATTCGGGCATAATTACTTGAGCAACCTAGATTAAGATTGATGAGCCTTTAAAGTGGCGCTTTAGATCGACCGCCTCGCCCTTTGGAAAGAAAAACCTTATGGAGCCGAGGTGGACCCCGACTCCGCTCGGCTCAGGCGGAAGCTACCCGCCCGAGACCCAGGCCGGGAGTCCACGCGCCCGGGGGCCGGGCCCCCTGGTGCGGGCTCGTCGGAGATAGAAAGCCGTGAAGTCAAAGCAGGGGCTTGGCGTTAGCCTGACCCGGGCGGGCGGTCACGGTCGGCGGTGCGGGCTGACACTGACACAGTTTGCTCCATAGCCACCCCTTTAAGCGCGACAGCAGCCGACCGATTCCTCTCTGGTCCTCCCGCGGCAGAAACGCCCGGCTTTGTGCAGGACGGTCGTGGATTCGGTGTGTGCTGCTCCCTGGAAGCGCGAACTCCGCTGCCGTCCCCGCGCGGCCGGGCCGGGCCTGCTCGCTGCGGCCGGGGCGGTGGCGGTGCGAGCCGGTCTCCCCGCGAGGAGCCACCGCCGGGGGGGTGGGGGTGGGGGGGCGGGGGCTGGGCCTGGGCAACCGCAGGGGGCCTGCCTTTTCATTGCTTTCCTCCTGCTGTTACTGTGACTCATTTGTCTGCATTTGGGGGGGAGGGATGGAAGGGAATATGATGCACCCTTACTACAGAAAAACAAATGCATTTTTTCTGATTTCTAAGTCTTTAAGTCGAGGGTAGAGAAGAATGCCCCCCCCTTCGGGGAACCTTAAAGGAGCAGTTAGGTAATCCCGCTTTGAATTAATATTCTAATACGTGAAATTTGTAATTTTCGACTTTAACTCGGAGGGAATTCGAAGTCAGCGCCTTAGTAGGCACACTTTCTAAAACATTTCTTTTACTGAAGCTTAGTCTCTCTCGTCCCACAAGTTGAGAAACAACACTTTTCAAATGCTTTTCTGAGAATCGTTTTGTTCAGGCGTCTTACAATTTCATTAGTTTTGACCTGTGCTCGGTGAGAAAAATCACTGCTACAGTTTTCTTTCTTTTCTGCATAAAAATGTATTTAATGCCCGTGTTTGCGCGTATATCGGTGTGCGGTGCGCCTTAGGATGTCGATATTAATCTGCCTGCAAGATGCAAACCCGTCAGCGCAGTGGAATTTATATATTAGACCCTATACCCCTTCACGTCCTCCCGCCCATCCTGGGGGGACGCTACTGCCCAGGGGACGGGGCTGGGCTTTGGGGACGGCGCTGACTGCCCAGCGCGTCTCTCGGAACGCCGTTGATGCTCAGTGGAGAATCGGGGCCTTAAGAGAGTCCGTTCTGCACTTTTAAGCTGGTTAAGGTCAGCGCCTCACTAACCATGTAGGATTTCTAAGCAGAGGTTGCAGACTCGCTTACTGAAAGTCACTTATTCGATATTCTGATCTCTTTGAGTTTTTATAGAATTATTTGTCTCTAGTCTCGTTATAAGGTAATGTGTAAAAGCTAAGCAGACTTACCTCACATGAAAGGAGCTTGCTGCATAATCTAGACACTGCTTTTTCAGTGCATCTCTAAAACTAAAAACCTGTGGTACCCTTCCGGGAGGGAGCGGGAGCGAGGGAGCGGGAGAGGGGCGCAGAGGCGCAGCCTGACTCCCGTACCCTCTCTTTCAGGCCCAGTGGTTCTCAGCACTCCTGCCCAGCTCATTGCTCCTGTGGTGGTGGCCAAGGGGACTCTTTCCATCACCACGACAGAAATCTACTTCGAGGTGGATGAGGATGATCCTGCCTTCAAGAAGATCGACACGAAAGTGAGTTCGAGTGATTCCGTGTACAGCACTGGTGGCTTTGTGGCAGGAAGTGGTTTTCAATTTTGCTTGGTTTTGAATGACAGTGGGGGAAGGGAGCACATTCTCATCCTTACAGAAAATAAAATGAATGAAATAACACATGCTCTATTTTATGGGATTGAAGAATGTATTAACAACTCTAAATCCTGTATACCAGAGCATGCACATTTTAACGGTCTCTCTATGAGTGCCTTTGTGTGCACTTGGGCAGATTTGGTAGTGAAGCCAATTGCTCCCAGGCCCCTGGGGTACAGCATCTCAGGCTCTCTGGGAAGACTGGGAAAGGTCTCATGACATTTCTTACTAAGATCACTTTTAATTTCCAAAAGTGTATATTGCAATATGAACAATAATTCATTAAAAGGTTGTAAGAAAACTACGGAGCACATTTAGCTATAAATTCATCTCCGTTATTACATCCAGTTTTCATCTCCTGAAATAAGAATGGGTTTTATATGTGATTTTAAGAGGAAGAGAAATCAATTATCTGAGAAGCTTTCATTTAAAATGTGTATACATAGTACATACTGGCGCTCAGATGTTTAAAGTTTGTATTCTTCTGTGGGTGTAGTGCCAGACAATATATGTTCAGATGATTTGAAATGCATAAATATTTGTTTATTATATCTTATTTTGTAAATTTTAAAACCTGAGTATTCAACAGCTCTATACCTCTACAATTTCTTCTGAAATCAATTTTGTTGTTGTTTTAACTTTTATGTTATTGTGCAATTTGTAAACTTTTTTCCTGAGGCTAAGAATTCAAGAACATAAGTGTCATGCTAGATAATCAAGCATCATTTTACAGAGATCTTCCTTTGAAGTATTTTTCAGAGGCAATTGTTCTAAAATAGCGAAAGACAAATGCTCCCGTAGATCCAGAACCTTATTATTTATATTTAATTTATATACAGAAGTAAAGCATTCTAAAACACTATTTGTAGAATAGCAATTGAAAGTCTAAAATGTACCCCCACCTGAGTTAACTAACTACCCTAAGGCCCACAGGTGATTAGCCCCTCCCGCACTTGTTGACTCTTAAAATACTCTGAGGGATAATCACAGGACTTCTTTAACTTCTAGCTCCAAAAGAATGGCATTTTGAAAATGAGTTTGAATGTAGTGCATGTGATTTTAAATAATTTTAAATTTGTCTTTATGCTTTTATCATTGGCTTGCCCTATGAAGTAAAAAGTAATTTTGGATTTCTGATTCATTCATTCTGCCGTGGAACCCTTACTGCATAAAACAAGGCTTGGCATAAAATAGGTCAGAAATTATCTTCATTTCATTAGCGTAGTTTTCATATACAAATTTTAAAAGTTTTATTAGGATTTTGTTAAGTTCATTTCCTCTGAGTTAGTCTGATTTTTAACTCAGCAACCTTGACTGTCATGACATATTTCATCCTTATATTATCAAAAATTCTACAAAAATATTAACCCAGAAGAGCAAGCTTTCAAAGGTAGATTTGAATTGCGTCTGTTGTAGAATGGACTAGTCTTATAAGTAAGTCAGAAACTGACAGTAGATCACTGTATTCTGTAGCTATACAAAAAGAGCTTTTCTCCAATATTTTAAGGTTTTATTTTTAATTATTTCATTAGCATGTTTCTCAAAAGGTTTAAAATATTCAAGTGGGTTCAATTTTCAAAGTGAAGCATTACATCTTTTGACAGGAAAACAATTTAAAGTGAGACACAACAACTTTTATTTTACTTCATTTATTAGCTTCTAATTAAATAAAAACCAGCAACAGAAATTAAAATCTAAATCACAAAAGTAATTATCCAGTGTATTTCAAGTGCATTTTTCAAATATATAATTCAGATATTCAAGCGTTATTATATAAGCTGAATTCAAATTTCTTTGAATATATTTAAATAACATTTCAAGTATATTTATGGAATGTTAGAAATAGAACAAGCAATATATTTGAAACAAAATGTAAACTTTTTAAAGTTCAGACACTTTCAAAGACAGATAAAAGTACCAGGAGGAAATCTACCTTTAAATTATATCTTTGTTAGTGGAAAATGTCTGGAAGTATCCAAAATGGCAATTTAACTTCTGTTCACCAAATCACAAAACACCAACATCCACACTTTCAAAGACAATGTGAGATCACAATATTTGTTACAAATTAAAATATACATTACACTTTCCTTCAGATGGCATATCCAAACCGTGTTTACTCACAGCCAGATGCACCTAAATCGCCAGGATTGCTGTAATCCTTTGATGGTTAAGCAGTGTTCACTGTGGTCTTGCATTACAGCCAGGCTGTTCTCCGGGTGTTACTGTGTACTTTTCAAGGGAGATATGAAATCCTTTGTAAAGAAGTCTTCTAATACTTGTGAGTTTGAGGTGTTCTCCATCTGCTTTCCCTACTTCTTTTCCTCCCCTTGGAGGGGTGGGTGAGATGATGCCTAAACGTTGTGTTAGTACTCCTTTTTAAGGAAGAGATTGTTTGCACTGTCCAGTGGAATATTAGATAGGAATCGAACAGGAAGTTTACACTTAACGAGAACTTTAAGAATAGTATAATCACATTTCGGCTCTCGATTAAATTGTCCTCTAAAGTTTTTCCAAACTTTTCGGGTTGGTCAGGATCTCTCTTGCCAGTCGCCACGTTTGTTTGGCAGCGTTCTCGAGAGCCGAGTGAGGTTTGCCTTGAAACAGATCTAAGTTCGGTAGGAAGTAGTGAGGACACCGCCGGCACTGCAGGCAGGAGATAAGTTGCAGCAAAATCCCGTTAAGCCGGTCACCCAGGCAAGACTCGTCCCAGTCCGACTCCCGGGGATGCTTTTCACACTCATAGGAAACCAGAGTCTTCATGTGGTAATTGTTCAGGGGCTGGCCTGGCAGTTCAAGGTGACGGTCCCGTAAGGTTTTGAGGATGGAGAGGCATTTCTTCCTGCAGCCCCCCATCTGCAGTCTGTTCTCTGCCTCCGCGAACTGCAGCACCCAGGCGTCGCTCTCGGCCGAGCTCTGCTTGCCGGCCAGGGAGTGGCACTCCTTGGACAGGAGATTGAACCCTTCCGCCTTGACCTCCGCCACCCGGTTGGGTCCCGGCCAGGGGATGTGGGGAAGTGGCCAGTGGGCAGCACTCCTGGGCCAGATCCCAGTGCATTTAAAAGCCGGGGTGATCTGCACCACGTACCTATCTCGGATTCTCAGTTTCACTTCGCTGGTGTCTGCCACCATCTTTACCACATCCCTGTAGCTGCATTTGTCTACCGCTTGAGCCACCAGCGTCTGAAACCGGGACCGGATTTTGCGCGCCGAGAGGTAGCCGGAGGCGGTAATGAATTCCACCCAGAGGGACATGCTCCTCTTGCGCCCGTCGCTCAACTTCAACACCGCGCAGCCGGGCAGCGAGCCGTCGTCCACAAAGTTGAACACCCCCATTTGGTTAAGGTAAAGCACCACTTCAAATTCGGTGGGGGAGATGACCTCGAGGCCCTCGTAGCGATTGTCCATCTCGTTGAGAGAGCTGATGAACCGGGGCTCCTGCACTTCCACCTCCTTCAGGACGTCGGAAACTACTTTGCAGACTTCCCGGATAGTTTTGGCAATGGCAGCTTTCCTGGCTTGGCATTTTTCGTTGTAGTATTTATTCAGGTGGTAGACCAGCTTGGCCTGGGCCGCGATCATGTTGGGGCAGAGATCCGGATTGTACACCGGAGTCTCGCAATAAGCTGTGGGATCCAATGCGGCTGCTAGAGCTGGAGCCAACTTCGGTGGAGAAACGGGCCGCCGCGCTCAGAAATGTATCAGAAACGTCTTTCCGAAGTGCTGCAGTGGTGGATTCCTAGCGCCGCTTTCCCCTTCCTTTTATCTTTGAGGCCAGCCGGTCTTAAAGTGAAAGGTTGGTCTCCCCCCTCTCTCTCTTCCTCTTTTAAAGAATCCTTGTGTGAGAGAAACGCATGGAGAGATCACCTTCTCAGTAATAAAAACAAAAGTTGCGCTGAGACCCAGCAAAGCTCTTCCAGTAGTCAAAATAATCAACCCTTTCCGTATTTATTTACGCTTTCCTGTAATCATGGTGTGTGCAGGACTGTTAGTCAGATGGAGGAAAAGTGTGCTGAGTGTGTGTCGGGGGTGCGTGTGCGTGTGTATATGTCAGAAGAAGCTGCGGTTGGTTTGTCTAAGAGCCCAGATGCACTCGTGTGGAAATTATAAAGGCAGGGCCAGGCAGGCTGGCGGCCAATCGCCACTGGGCTCGTCACCACAGCCTCCGTCAGCTCCAACCCGGCTAATTAATCCCCCCTCATGGATATAGGCACACAAACTAAAGGTAGGAGGCTGCTGCCGGGCAGAAAACCACCCAGGCCACCTAGACAGTTTTGGAAATCAAGAGGAATCTCTCAGCTTTGGTATTAATTGAAGCATATTGACGTTTTGAAAAGACTTGGCAAAGTGGTTCTCTTCTGTGCTTGAAAACCCTGCTTGTCTTTTTACTGAGGAAATGCAAATACAGGTGTACTAAGGGTCATCCATCAATTGGTGAACTAGATGGGGTTTTCTGAAACAAAAGTCACTAACTTGCATTTAGAGTAAGATAATTAACGCCTGTTAATCCTCGAGGTCTTTTTGAATGCAGGGTGGGAGTTTGCTCTTTCATGTATATGCAAGTTGGCTTTAGATGGACCAGTACCTGTATAATTTTCTGGATGTTCTGTGTTAGAATGATTTTTTTTTTAATGTTATACGGTGTTTTACCTGTTTTTTCTCATTTGCAGTTGTTGAAAGGAATCTGAAAATTATTGCTGTTAGATATTGTCTACCTCAGTTTAAGTTAGGATGTTTCAAAAACGTTTAGTACACCCCTCCCCCCATCCGCAGTCCTCTTTGTACTTTGCCCAACATTATAACCAGGACACTAAGTTTTGTACGCATTGGCAGAAATATTTGTGAAATAAACTATCTCTGTGATTCAGAGGTTATTTTAATGTGAGTTCCTAATGAGCTGTATTTTAATACGTGAAAATTCAGGAGAGATCATCTAACCTACTGGCAGATACCTATCCTGAAATTTTGTAGGTTTGGGGTTTCTGTCTTGTTTACAGATGCATAATTAAGGATATATCTCCTCTCCTAAGGGTCCTTAGTGGTCACCTGACAGTAGACTTCTAATTTTATACTATTTCATGTGACTTGATTAAGGGAAATGGTTAAGATTTTTAAAGAAAATTAATTTTGCAGTCATCGGGGTTTTAAATTTAAATATCATTTTTGAAAACTTTGAAAGAAATCAATATTTCTAAATTTGGGAACCTTGAAAAAGGAGGGGAGAAATGGATTTATATAGAACTTTTTTTTTTTTTTTCCTGGTGGTACCAACTGTGTCCTTAATGTACAGGAAATGGAAGAAATACTACTTAGGGGTTCTGTAGTTGTTTTTAAACCTAGGCAGATTTTTAATTCCCTACCTTTAATTTAGATGCCATCTCTTTCAAATTAAGAATATTTCCAGCAAAATCCTATAATTCCTGGAACAGGTTTGTAGGCACTTTCTTTCAGAGCCACTTGTAACAAGATTTTGTTCAGGGCTCCCTCTTTTTACTCAAGCTTTTGATTTTGTTTTTTTTTTCTTCTTCTTTGCACAGGTACAGCATCATACTTTCTTGTTATCCAAGAGTGGGAGATTTCGATTTAGCTTAAAATAGTACATTAGATTCGGGGCTCACGGCATCCACCTACTCTGTTCCCCAAGAGCCTTCCATTTCCTTAGGAGCAGGGATTGGGCGCACCCGCCAGCCCCTCCCCACTTTGCCGGCGATGCGGGTGAACGCATTGCTACCTTTTGGCAGTTGGAAAAGGAGGCAGATCAGAGCCGGAGAACCTGCGGCCAAGAAGGCGAAGATGTGCCGTGGTCTCCGGGGAAAAGCCACCTCTGTCCCCACCCAGTGCAGGTCCTGCGTGCTTCCCACTGGTCCCCTCTCTCCCGCTGCTCTACACTCCCGGCCCATCCTTCTTTCCTCTCTCTGCTCCATGTCCCATAGGCAGGCTTTGGTGTGTGTGCGTGCGTATGGGTTGTTTTAAAACCTTACTTAGTATCCCAGGTTTCTCCACGTCCGCTCCAGGCCAGGTTCTCCGCCCTCGCGGCCCCCTGCCCGGCCGCCGCCCGGGCCCACGTGTGGTCGCGGCCGAGCCCGCGCTTTCTGGTGGCCGGCCGCGGGCCCCTGCGCCCCGCGCGCTCTTCCTTGGGTTCAGGTCAGAGTGGCTTGGTAGGGACCTGGCCCCTCGATTTCTTGGGCCACCTTCAGGTGCCCCCCGATTGTCGAGGAGGGGAGGCAGCCTGGGACGCAGAGGCCCCAGGGCCGTTCGGGGGACCGTGGCGCGGCCGTCCGGGTGGGTCTCACTGGAAGGGCGCGAGGGGCGCCGGGCAGCCGCGCTGGAGCCAGGCGCGCAGGTGGCGCATCTTCGAGGCTCACTGTGCGGCTTAATTGGGTTAAAGCAAAGCTAAACGCCAGAGCACTTCGTGCAAACTAATTGGTGTAACCAGGGCCTTTTCACTAACGATTTGCACTTTGAAGAAGAAAATGGATGGTGAGAAAAGGACCAAGAAACTCGTTAGTCCCAGAGTGTTCCCGGGAAGTGAAGTCATTCGGTTTCAAGGACGCTGGGACTGTGTTTTCTGAGCTGCTTCCTTCAGCACCCTTTACGCAGGGAGCTGACAGTGATTTACATAACATAGGATTCAGGCACCCGTCCTTATCACTGTGGGTGAACTGGCCGCCCTAGAATAATACTTCCGCGCAAGTAGTGCTTGCTGCTGCAACACAGTGATTTTCTATTACACTGAACACGTGAAACGAATTGCCTTCTGTAGCTGATCCTTTCAGCGATGTCAGGCGCTTCTCATTGTTGAAGGGAAAATTAAACTATTCTGAGTGTGCTTTCTATCCCTTAATTTTTTTTTTTTTTTTTGAAATGACCTATGGAGAATATACAGTACATTTTTGTGTAGTTCTGCTGATTTTCATCTAGGCTTTGGAGATAAACTTGTTTTGTGGGAGCAACTTATTTAACTATTTTATAGTAATTTTTAAAAAAAATCATTTGACCTATTGAACTAGTTATTTTATATGATTGTGTAATACATGGAGATAGCTTAAAATCGATTTATTTACTTCTGTGAAGAGTTCATAAAACAACTCTAATGACACCAGTCTTATATTATTTTTTTTACTATAAATATAATCATAGTGGTTAGTACTGGAATGAAAGCTTGCATGTGTCCCATGCTTTAGGATATAAATGCTTAATTGTTTTCATTGGTATGCTGTTCAGACATCTTTGACATGAGCTAATAATAGAATGATAATTGAAGAAAACTGACCTAATTGAAGAAAAAAACCCCAAGAATCTCAGGATTTAATGACAGTTTGAGATGCTTACATTCGAATGGTATTTGGGATTTTAAGGTCTAACCGACTTGACTTTTCCATTTCATTCACTTAGCTTATTAGGCAGCCTTGATTTATTTTTTTTAATATATCTTTCCTGGAGTATAACTGCTTCACAATACTGCCCTAGCCTCTATCACACAACAAAGTGAATCAGTCATATGCATACATACATCCCCATATCATACATCCCCACATCCCCTCCCTCTTGAGGCTCCCTCCCACCGTCCCTATCCCACCCCTCTAGGTGGTCACAAAGCACCGAGCTGATCTCCCTATGCTATGCGGCTGCTTCCCACTAACTATCTATTTTACATTTGGTAGTGTATACATGTCAGTGCCACTCTCACTTCGCCCCAGCTTCCCCTTCCCCCCAACCCTCGTCCTCAGGTCCATTCTCTATGTCTGCGTCTTTATTCCTGCCCTGCCACTAGGTTAATCAGTACCATTTTTTTTTTTTTTAGATTCCATATATATGCATTAGCGTACGGTATTTGTTTTTCTCTTTCTGACTTCACTCTGTATGGCAGACTCTAGGTCCATCCACCTCACTACAAATAACTCAATTTTGTTTCCTTTTATGGCTGAGTAATATTCCATTGTATATATGTGCCACATCTTCTTTATCCATTCATCTGTCAATGGACATTTAGGTTGCTTCCATGTCCTGGCTATTGTAAATAGTGCTGCAATGAAAATTGTGGTACATGTCTCTTTTTGAATTATGGTTTCCTCAGAGTATATGCCCATTAGTGGGATTGGGCAGCCTTGATTTAAAATGTGCAAGTATGAAAAAAATTGGAGAAAGTCACAAGCACACCATTATCATAAATTTTAGGACTAATAATGCATATAAAATAATTAAATATTGTGATCCTTAACACTTTCAAGCATTCAAAATAACAATGGCAAAATAATTTTTCCTGAGGTTCTAATTCCTAGGTAACTTATCCCTCCCTTCTGTAAACCTACATAACTTATATGGGACACAGAAAGTAATGTGCAAATAGGCACCTCATTAGGTTAAAGAAAAACTCTATTATGTTGAGAAATGTAGGAATGCAAGGTTTCTGTGTTTTAAAAAAACTAATTTAAATGTGAATTGCCTGTTCATAAATTTAAGCAATTGTGAGCTTTCATCTGGAAAAATGTATCTGTTAGTTAGAGGATATGTATGCACACACATGTTAAATGCTCACATAAATATTGTTTTGTGTTTTTTCATTATCTGCTGGCTGCTATTCTAGTCACAGGTATTCATGAATTTAAAGTTTTATTTTTTTAATATGTGCTTATTACACTGGGGAGATAAAAAGAATATGAAGTTGAGTTTATTAAATTATTTATCCCTACTGCTGGAGTGGCTTTGAAGGCTCATTGTACGCATCTGATTTCTGCCCCCATCTTCTTTTTTTTAAATGCACCCGGGCTATTTCATCTGTTTCATTCTGCCAGACACAATATATTTCTTTTTTTACACTAGAGAAATTAAAGACAGATATTTGTGCAGGGTTTTCTTTATGTGTCACATTAAATAAAGTAAAATAGAGGGAGTTTTTCTGGTAATCTAACTTGATGGCATCTATACCTTTCTTCCTGTTGTGACTCCTTGTATAAGAACACTTAAAATAGCTTGAAAGCTTCAAAAGTTTCAATGAGTTCTTAAAATAATTATTTCATATTTTAATATCAGGTTTATGACAAAGTAGAGCAGAGAATTGAGGTCACTGTTTGCACAATTTAAACCCTATTTTATTTCTTTTATCAGAGCATCCTGATAATTGTGGTTAAGTTTTAGAAATTATTTTCTTAATTCTTCACTGGAATGTTCAAGACTGTTGCCTCAGTTTTCCTCATCCCCCTAGTATATGATAATATAGTCACGTTGGTAGTAGGGAGTACTTTTTTTTCCCAACGGTGTTGCTTAGTAAATTTGTTATTGGTATTAATAAATGTTGAAAAGAAAGTAACTTTGAGATTAAAAATGGAAGTTGGAAGGGTACTTTACAAGAATTATCACCACTACTAGATTTTCAGATTTGAGGTGATTCTGGATAACTCTGGCCAAAACCTTTCTCTTGGTAGAAAAAAGAAATTTAAAGCCTGGGTTATTTAGATAATTGTCTCTCTTTCCTCACTTCATTTGTATACACAGCGGTGCAGGATATCTTAAGTTGCATCTGTAAACTAACAAATCTGAGGGGCAAGGTTGTCAACCAAAAGATTTTTTTATTGTTCACTATCATTCGTGATCTCTAACCCTTTCCAAACATTTAAGGATATTGAGGTCAATCAATCATTTGTTGAGTATCATGGAGGAAGTATTGATTCCAGTATTCCAATTCCCCACTGACCCTTTAGAAAGTCACTGTTATCTTTATAATCTGTAAAATTTAAATTCATTTTACTAGATTTCAGCTTATGTTTTTAATTTGGATATTATAGACATATTGTGACAGGATAAATGGGCTCATGTGATTCTTTTCTATATGAATATATGAAAACTAGGTATTCCTTAACCCATTACTAACATGGATTTATAGACTTCTGCGTACATGACTACATCTTTAGTACTCTTAGTACGGTACAGTTTTATTGCACTTAGAGAAAACAATGGAATCAGATGTGATTAGTGTCTGTTAATCTGTACGTCTGTAGTGGGTCATCCAGGACTGCATAGCTCTCATTACTATCCCAGACTGTATGTGATTAAGCCACTGAAAATATTCGACATAACCTTGAGACTAGAGTACAGAATGTAGATAATCAGCTTCCAGTGACTACATGTCTAAAATAACATTTCCTATTCCTAATTTACAGTTTCAGAGCTTATTTTTTAATGAGCAAAGCAATTCCTCTAAGCTAGGATTTATTTTTTTAATGATCAGTAACTGGAGTAAGTAATAATTTAAAAGGATAATTATACTAATAAAAACCTATTACCTTTATCACATGTATTATATGCGATAAAATAAATACTTTGTAGAAAAAGATGGAAATCTATTTATGAATAGGAATTTCCTTTATAACTTTACATATAGATACAGATTATAAACATTTTCTGAGAATAGGTCACCTAAATAATATTTAATTTCTACTTATGTATGATTATTTTCACGATTCTAATAATATACATTTCAGTGTACCTATGTGTACTATTTCTTGAAAGCGCAGTTTTCCCATATGATTTGTCAAAAATGTCAAGTCAAAAGTACTAAGAAGTTACAACTTTTTAATCTAGGTGTTTGTTTATTTTATCTAAGCATCTAGATCAAATTAAAAGCATGAAGAGCATAAAGAGTTTGTAAGACATAGTGTCTCTGAAAAAAACTTGTGAACTCAGTGGAAAAAAAGGTATAGCTTTATTATTTTATTTTTATGTGAAATCTATTTATTATTAAAGTCAGGTTTATTATGTATGTTTTGCATACAGTACTGATCTAGTCTATGATTTTTCAATGTGAATGTTCCAGTCTATGAATTCTGACAAATGTGTACAGTCATGTAACATCTGGGACATAGAACATTTCCATGGACACAAGAAAAGTTTCCTCATGCCCCTATTTTATTTTTTAATTTGTAAATGTTATGATTCATTTATAAGTGGGTGTTTTAGTTTTATATCCAAAAAACTTTAGACTATAAGCACCTTTAGTTATTCCCCTAGAACTTATTATTTCATCATGCTTCTAACTTAAGACCAGTTTTAATCAGAGAGCACCAAAGTAGAGGCAAAATGTAAAATGCTACTTCAGATGTAGAAGCAATAGGTTCACAGTTTTTATTTTACATGAAAGTTGTTTCATTTCAATATGTGACATTAAATGCTTGGTAAAGGATTCATTTTCAAAGGAACTGGTAATATTTGTTGTGCTCGCATGAATATATGTATTAGATTTAGGAATATAGTTTACAGTTTGCACATCAAAATACGTATTAAGAAACAGGTGTTCCTCATGTAAGTTAGCAATATTTGTAATGTTACTAGCTTTATGTTATTAGAGAAATAAATCTCCTCTCAGTATTTAAGTTACATTTTACTTTACATTTTCAGTAAGTTAATCCTCCCTTTGAATGGTGGGGGACAAGGCCAAGGAGTTTATTAGAGCTAATATTAATTAATATATACACATTCTGGGAACATATGCTTCGAATCCTAATTTTGTATAAATATACATTGTCATTTAAATTTAGATGGTTATAAATACTCCAAACGAAGAATTCTTAAATTGTAGTAGTGCAAACATGCTCATTGATAATGAAGCCCTTTCAAGTATTTTGCCTTTTTACAACTTGGCATAGTACAACTAGTCTTCTCTTTTCTTCCTCCAAGATATAAAAATACAAAATTATTTAAATGCTTTCTGTTTTATATTTTTATTTGGCAATTATAATAGGAATTTTAATGTTATGCATGCTTACAGGCCTATTAAGAAAGAAGTTATTGTTTTCTTAATAATCTTAAACCATTTTTAGGAAGTACACTCTTTTTATGGTTTGCAAAATAGCCTGTGCATGCAGGCTGTATGTATACACACACACACACACACACACACACACACACACACACACACACACACACACAGTGTTTCAGATAGTAAAAGACTGAATTGGCCTCTATACATTTTTTATGTTAACCTGTTAAAAGGAAGCAGCCACTAAATATAGGATTCTTGTCGCCACCAGGATTTAATATCACATCTGCCAGATTGTTCTGTAATAACCCTTACAGTTTTCAATAATACCTTAAGAGATTGCAGCTAAATGGATTTTTAAAGTAGTAATAACTGGAAGTTCCAACAGTATTTATCCAGTCATATATACTATGGCAGTTTTGAATGTCATGAGCTTTTAATTGCAAAATTGAGAAGTTTAAACATTACTTGCCATTCTGTCCGTAGAAGTAAAAATATATTGCTCAGTCACTCACATACATCATATGCATGCGTATACATAAAAACGCCTTCACTTACTTAAAACTGTTTTCACTTTTTTTGCAACAGGCCAAGGTTAAATTTTTTGCAATGTAAACCTGTATCTGATAAGCAAATTGCATAACTCACCGGGGGGAAAAGTGTGGGGTTTTTTGGTCTGGGGTTTTTTTTTTGTTTTTTGTTGTTGTTTTTTCCCCTTTTACTAGCAAATTCAGTTCTTCATTTGTTTTGCTCTCCACGCTGCATTAGCACAGTTTTCCCCTGTGTGCATCTGCCAGTGTACAATTTAGCCACGGGCATCTGTAGACCTTGTGGTGATCAGTATTGCAGGCAAAAGCCATATGTGTTTAAATAAAAAAAAAAATCTCTTTATTTCATTTGCTGTTTTAACTGGATGGATAACTTTTGTGCCTCAAGACAGAAGAAGAAAAAATACAGAAATAATTAATTGCCTCTATTCTTGAGGCAGTTTCATTTCCCCCTCCAATATGGAATGCTTGTCAGCTTTCCTGATAAATGACTGCATGTATTTGCATAGATTTTACATTAACACAAAAATTAGTTTTATTTGTGGAAAACTAGTTTACATAATAATATAAAACCTATTGTTATTGATTATGTTTCCAAGCATTGATGATTTTTTAAAGGGATTGTAGTCTTCTTATTTTTCAAAGATCTGATCAACCTATTTCTTAATTTAAAGTTTCTTTTGCTTTATATAGTTTTGCACTATACGTAAAAATGTTAAAATTTGAAAAATTATTTTCTAGATATATTAACCACCGCTGTCTCAGATCCATGGTGGGTAGCACTCATTTGGTAAAAAGATTCTGATTTTAAACTTTTGCCGAGGAATATTTTTAAATACATATTATCAACTACATACACCTTCAACAGTTGGCGGATTGCATCTGTGCAAATGATTTTAATTTTCATATTCATGTTATCAAAAGGATGTGTACTATATTGAGCGTGTGTACTTGAGTTCACTCCTGAGACATTATGCATTGTTTACAACCAAATTTAAAATATATCTGAGAACTATCCTTTCTATCTTCAATCTGTTTCCTTAAATGTACTTAATCAATTGATCACCCTAATGCAGCCTTGAAAAAAAAAAACACTCTGCTGGAGCTATTTGGGTGCTGAAAACAATTCTCCTTCTCTAAGTGGCAGGCAGTAGATATTTATTCATACTGTAAACTGGCATCTTGTTGTCTAGAGGCAACCTGCTAATTATGTGCTATCATTGTATTATCCATGTTATGGAAAATCCAAATATGTTCACTGTTAGTTAGATCACAAAGCTTTTCATAAAATATACTTGATCCTCAAGAAACCTACTACACTTAATGGCAACCTAAACCAAGAGTGTCTCTGCTGCTCCTTGATTCTGGGACACCCTGGGTGCCAGCTGTCACAGCTCAGCTAATGATGACAAATGCCCCTCTCTATGCAGATTGCGGAGCTTGCAGGCTGCCGTGAAAGGCAACCAGATTACCTTTCTTCAGATAGTAACTTAACCTTTTAAACTCATGTCAGAATAAAATTATCAGCTGTGATAGTTTCAATATCTGTATCTTTAAAAACAAAAAATCAGAACAATATCAAATTACACTGACTTTTAAAAAAAAATGTTTCCAATTTTTGTATAATTTATATTGCTTTACCATTGAATGCTATAATCTTCTTAAATCAGAAAGTCTAGGAAAGATATACTTCACAACCGCACTAGAGTGTGTATTTGAACGCTGAATATAACTCAAGTAGTGTGAATTATTGAGAAAATTATCCAGATTGTTTGGGCGAGAAAATAGGCTGGTGAAATTTTGAGGGAAAAATTTTTTTTTTCCTTCTCTTCAGCTGCGTGGTAAAGCCTCTGTTCTCCTGCTATGTGTATAGGCCCAGCCTGTTCCAAATAAATGGTAAATTATTTCTTTAAAATTCTATGGATTATTCCAAAATGATTTAGGGGGTAGTTGTTTACTGATGATAGTTTTCTCTGTTTTCAAACCTGAGCTTTTGTTTTAAGCTGTTAATTTGTGCTGTAGAAATTTGTTATTATATTATGATCCATATACTACACAGATTATTCAAAACATTAATGAACACCGTTAGCCATAATGTAATACAGGGAGATAAGTTGCCTTAATTATTAAATGAGGTAATACTTTACAATTGCAACATTCTTTTTGATTTACAAAAGACTTTTATATGCATTTATTCATTTGATACTTAAAATTCTGTGAGTAGAGAGATGGGTGATAAGGAATGGGGACCAATACTTAATGAGCATTTAATTTCCTTCAATCTTCACAAGAAGTATTAGTTCCCATTTACAAATAAAGAGACTGACGTTTAGAAAGGTTAAATGTCTTACCAAGGGTCACAAAAGGAATTGCAAAACTAGGTCTGTCTGACTGTGACTCCTATTGGCACTACGGTATCTAGACTGTATATTGCAGAGCTGTATGTATATGTGTAAGTATGTATGCATGAGTGCACACATGCATGTCCTGTCTACACCCAGAAATAATTTTAGCAACTGCTACTAGGATGTAAGTGTTATTCTGAAAAGAAACTATGGGCTTACATTTACATTAAGAGTATGATTGATGAGTTCTAAAGATTGCGTTCTTTATAGGAGGTTTTTAATTAAGTAAATATTGAGACACTTTTTATGTTATCAATTTTTATTTTATAATAATATATCGATCTATCTCATAGGGAGAAACTACTTAGGAAATATACATATACTATTTAATAAATATCAAATTGGACTAATTCACCTAAAGAACCACTTCATTGCAAAACCTAAGTTTAATGGGATATACCTCTATAAAAATGATGAGAAATAATTCTTCCACAATTACTTAAAGTATCTGTATGCTTTTTTTATACATACAGTTTTACTCTGTGACATTAATGAGTTATATAAGCCACAATGCTATACATCTTAGCTCAAGACACATCGAAAACTCCCTTTTATCATGAATTTAAATACAGTCATTTCCAAGAAAGCTATCTGAACCCCAACTGTTTTTATGCCTCGCTAAACTTTTCTTTGATACAGATACTACAGTGTAAGGATTTTTATCATCAGTGATACATCTGATTATGTTATAAATGCTTTACCTTTATGTATTTTAGTTATAGAATTATTTATAATTACTAGTCAGTACTAATGCTTAATACGTTGTAAGTATTCCACTGTATATAAAAACTGTAAAGAAGTTATAGTGAACATTTTATTAAAATGTACCAAGCAGTTAGTTAGTGCTAGGAATTACAAACTAATTCTACCTCATAAGAAGACATTTTATGTCAGAGCAGGAGAAAACTTTAGAGCAGAACGTAATGCAAGCCTCCTCATTAACTGTCTGGATCTTCTCTTTGACATCACTAAGGAATGCTCATCCAGCCTCTGTTTTTATTCCCCTTGATGAGAAATTCATTATCTACTCAGATGGATACTTGCACTTACAGACAGTTCTAATTGTTAGAAAAGCTCTTCCTAATATTGAAACAAAAGTCTCTTTTTGACACTTTCACCTTTTGGTGCCGTCTGTATAGACTTGCCCCTTTAACAGAAATAAGTCCATTAAATTCAGAATTTAAGATACCAAATTGAGGGAATTCCCTGGCGGTCCAGTGGTTAGCACTCCACGCTTCCAGTGCAGGGGGCATGAGTTCGATCCCTGGTCGGGGAACTAAGATCCCGCGTGCTGAGCGGCGTGTCCAAAATAAATAAATAATTGAATAAATAAATCTTTCTATTAAAAAATAGATAAAAGACCTTAAAGTGATCTTGCCAGTCTTTAAAAAAAATGATACCAAATTGAATACGCTCTGGCCTTTCAGACATCACACCTACAGCATCTCATCATTCAGGATCCATTCTTGTACATCATTTCCTTCAAGTGTGGTGCCTAGAATTCATAACTCCCAAAGTGGACTGGAGAATACAGAGTAGAGAAAGGCCTCTGTTAAGTGAAACAAGGCCGTTATTCCCTTTTTGGGGGAACCTCCGTAACCCTGTTGACAGTTGCTAAGCTGCGTGTCAACAAATATCTCATCTGTTTAAACATATGTTACTGGGGTCCTAAGTACATGACTTCTTTTAATTTATCCAGCTCATTTTATCTTACTATTTTTAGCTATTTTTTCCATGGTTTGACTTACAATAAGTTATGTGTTATTGTTTTGAATATGAATTAACAAGCATAACAATTCTTTCTTAAAATTTGTCCTAGGCCACACATAGACCATCCATAGCCAAACAGAATTTAGTTACAATGAACTTACTGTTTTTGCTCAGCCTAGGTATACTAAGAGGTTGATCTACTTAATAAGATCTGTGGATAGATTAAATCAATAGATTACATAGTCCACAGCCTTTGGATAGTTGTTTTTTTTTTTGTTTTTTTTTTTTTGCCCAACACTTGAAATTCTAATACTAGTTTTTCATGCCTTATCAAAATATATATCTGATAACCCCCATTTTATATTAAGTTCGTACTTTACATATTTTGACATATTTATCAATTTTGCTTTGTCAACAAAATTTTTGTCTACAGATGGAATATATAAGTTTCCTAAATGTATTTTCCTATGAGCTATAAAAAATATATATCTGTTAACTTTTTTGGTGAGTGTGTTATTTTAAAGCCTTAAATTTCTCTAAGTATAGGCACAGGTTTTTGTTTGCCAACTTTTTTTTTCCCAAATGAGGATATTTTATTAATACTTTACTTACTATTGCTGTGACATCTAGGCAATAAAACACAAAGACAGCCTGCCTCAGATTTAGCTTTCTTGCAGTTTGTGTCTTGAATGGAGAATAAGGAAGTCCAGTGCTTTTACAAAAGAAACGTTCTCAAGTGCAGAGCTGCCCCATCTGTTTCATCTGGTGGCTTATGCAATAAGAGGTGTTATCACATGAATCTAAATGCACAAGCAGTTGTTTTATGAACTCTTTCTGTGCTTTGAGGAGTTTATAAGTTGCCTGCTCTATTGTGTGTCGGTCCCAGCTGACCCAAGTGCATTCTGCTGAGCATATTTGGGGGATAATTAGTACTAATGAAGCCCAGAACACAGCTAATTCTCTAAATGATTTATTCTCATGCTCTTGTCTGATTCCAGAAAGTTCTCCAAATCATAATCTATGCCACTTATTTTTTCCTAGCATTGTGTTGATACAGCTACTCTATTTTTGTTTATTTGATGGACATTAAAAATAAATCGGGTATTTGAAATGCTAAGAAACATGTTTCAGAGTAGAAGTTTATATTATTTGTTAGTCCCCAGCATTGAGTGGAATGCCATTTCTTGGCCGTCTTTTGTTTTCTTTATATCTCAGTATACTTATGGTGCTTGTGAGTAGATAATAGGATTGAAAACATCAAGTGATAACAGCCTCTTAAAAAAATGCACCACTGGGAAATAAAACCCACAAGTAAAATAATGGAAAAGCATTCATGGAAGATTCCTGTGTTTGAATTAGATTTCCCAAGGAAATCAGAAGATTTTAAAAAATCCTTATGAATAGCCTTCATGTTTCAAAACTGTTTCATTAATATGGCTTCACTGTACCAGCATTGTTGAGAATGACATTTCTCTACATGCCCTCACCAGGTAGTTAGTGATTCAGTGGCCTGCAACACTTTAAATCCCATCAACCTGCTTTCCTTTCCTGTTATAACTGTTTCAATGAGTGGCACTTTTCTTGTGCAGGTTAAGATCTGGTAGCTTACTGAGGGCATACTAGAATGAGGACAGACACAGTTGCCAACACAAGAAGGCTACAACTTTATCAAAGCATTATACTCAGTATATACAATACTGAAGTCTCTTCAAGTAGGTAGTTTTTGTAGCCTATGTCCTATTCATTCTTCTGTTTTCTAGAAACGATAGAAGAATTTGTTGTTAAGAATTATTACTTTTATCTATTGATCTCATGATTTAATATTCACCATACTCTAGAGCCCAGGTAATAAATACCTTAAGGGCAAGTACCACTTGATTAGATGCACCGAGACACCTAAAATACCAACTCTATTGCCTTAGTATTGACCTAGGAACCAGTTGGAGATTCCCTGAATCTCATTACAAGATATTTAGTGGTGCCTCTTATAAATACTAGTCTTAACTGTATGCCTTGACCTTGGGCATTACTGTTCCTCATCTCTAACCCTCTGCCTGAAAGCCAGTTAAACATGCAAACAACATGTTTTAGAACCTTGAAGGGAAAAGTTGCAGGTCATTGTTATTGCTTGGGATTCAAGAATATCTTTTTTATTTTTAATTTTTCAAGTATTTAAAAGAGAGGGAATTCCCAGGCGGTCCAGTGGTTAGGACTCAGGGCTTTCACTTCTGTGGGCCTGGGTTCGATCCCTGGTCGGGGAACTAAGATCCCACAAGCCATGCGGTGCAGCCAAAAAAAAAAAAAAAAGACAATGAGTTGATAAAATTAGTTAATATTGAGTTTTTATTAGATATTGAGACTGTGCTAGGTTCTCGATCTGTGTTACTGCACCTTCATCCTCTCTACAGCACTATGAAGTGGCTATTGCTACTATCATTTCATTGCTCAGAAACTGAGCCACAGAGAAGTCAAGTAACTCCTCCAGGTTTACAGCACTAGGAGTTTTCAGAGTTGAGATTTTTCAGCCAGCCCTCCTGAATTCAGACCCTAGACCCCACTTTCTTAGTCATCCTTTTAAACTTATCCTAAGTTTGTTCTCTCATCGGTAAAATAGGGATAATAGTATCTACATCATAGATTTGGTGTACAGATTAAATAAATTAATACACATAACAAGCTTAGAATATTTTTAACCTTATTACCCAAGTCCAAATAGTAACTGCAGAGCTAGGGTTCAAACCCAGCTCTTTTTGTCTCTAGATCCCTGAGCTTATCTAGCACAATGCTTAGGTGAATATTTGTTGAATGAATAATTAAATGAGTATCATCTGTCCTGTACTTCCCAGTGGAAGAATTTGTTAAGTTAGCTGGTTCTTTTGATAGCATACAGCAGATACTCAATGGTGGCTGAATGAGTGGATGATTACTCATTCTGTATTCCCCTGCAAAATACACTGATCACTCCCAAATGTACAGCTTCAGCCAAGACCTCTCCCCTCAACTCCAAAGCCATGCATCCAGCTGCCTCCCCGCATCTTCTCACACATGCAGGCTGCATATCAAACATAACATAGCCAAACTGAGCCCCTGTTCATCAACCCCATCCGCCCTTCCTGCTGTCATCTGTGCCCCACTAAATGGCAACTCCTTTTACCCAGTTGCTTAGGCCAACAACTTAACTGCCATCTTTGACTCCTCCCTTTGCTTTTGTCTCCACACCCAGCAGGATCAGCAAATCCTTCAGAATCAGACTACCTCTCCCCAGCTTTCTACCTTCAGTCCTGCTCAAGTCACCATCATCTCTTAGGTGTGCTATTAGTTATCCGAAAGGTGTCCTGGCTTTCTTCCTTCTCCCATTCCTGCGGTCCCCTTACATTCTTCTCTCGAAAGATCCATGAAAAATAAAAGGAAGTCAGGTCATGACATCCTTAAGTTCAGAATTCCCTAATGGCTTCCCATATCAGAGTAAAAGGCAAAGTCCTTAAAATGACCTGCTAGCCCTCCAGTCAGCACCTTTCCATCCTGTTTCTCCCACTTACCTTTCTGACGTCATTGCCGACTAATGTCACCATTACAGTGTCTTCACCGAGCACACTGGCAGCCACTCACGTTGGGGCCACGGCATGTGCTGGCCCGTCTGTGGAGCTCGGCTCCCAGGACTGGCATGACTTTCTCCCTCAAGCCCTTCAGGTATTTGACCTAAAATGGCAACACACCCCCACCCGGACTCTCTGTTCCTCTTCTCTGCCTTCTTTTTTCCTACCACTTACCACTATCTAACATACGTTTTCACCTATTTATCATGATTAATGTCACTCTCCCCCAATTTAAATCTAAACTCTAATGAGGGCAAGGGTTTTGTCTCTTCATTGCTACCATACCCATAATCTAAAACAGTGCCTGGCTTATAATAAGTGCTCAGTAAATATCTGTTTAAATGAAGGAAGGGAGGAAGGAAAGAAGGGATGGATCGAGGGGGAAAAAAAACAGGAAAGAGGGAAGGAATCATCAGAGATAATCATTTAATTCTGCTGAATGTTATGTTTATAATAATTCTATGGGGAAAAAAGTTATCAGAACCTCTTAATTCACAAATCTTATTGGCCTCTTGATATCTTTCTGGAAATTTTCTTCTCTTGACAAAAGAAATAATATCAGCTATTGAACACTTATTCTGTGCTAGTCCCTATGCTAAAAACTGGATGTGTGCAGCACGTGGTTGAGTAGGATTTCTCCTGTGGCCCCAGAATTGGCATCAGGGGCCCAGAGTGGAGAGCAAAGAAGCATCCAGTGTCTCATCTTCTAAAGAGCTGAAAACAATTGAGACTAGACAATGGAGCTTGCATTCTAGTGGGGAGACACCAAGTTAACAAACATATAAGCAAGGAAACAAATCTGTAACATGTCAGGTGGTGACAAGTGGTCTGAGAGGTAGGTATTACCATCTTATTTTTGGAGATAAGAAAAGTGAAGCTTAGAAAAGTTATTTAAGGTCCTCTGGCTGGGCCTTAGATAACATGAACATGAAACCATTCCTTGTGACTTCAGCATGCACGTGACTATTATGTTCTGCTCGCTACTTCCATTCATTATCCTGTTTTGGCTCTTATCCCACTAACTGACTTTTTCACCATTAACTTGACTCCCTTCTCTCCTTCTTCTCTAACTTCCTAAATATGAATATACTGTTTGGCCTCTTCTCCTCTCAAGGTTATACTGCCAAATATGAGTACAGTTGACCCTTGGACAGGACAGGTTTGAAGTGTGTGGGTCCAATTATACGTGTATTTTTTTAGAAAATACATTTATGTACGGTAAATGTATTTTCTCTTCCTTATGATTTTCTTAATAACAGTTTCTTTTCTCTTTCTTACTTTATTGTGAGAATACAATATATAATACATATAACATACAAAATATGTGTTACTTGGCTGTTTACATTATTGGTAAGGCTTCTGGACAACAGTAGACTATTAGTTGTTAAGTTTTGGGGGAGTCCAAAGTTATACATGGATTTTTGACTGTGCCAGGTGTCGGCGCCCCTAACCTCCACGTTGTTCAAGGATCAGCTGTATACTGTTTAACTTCATCTCGCCTGATGGTTATACAGCTTGACACATCTGTGTACATGTGTCACAAATCTATACCTCCAATCCTGACCTCTCTATTAATTCATCATCATCATTTTCTGTATCCTGGTGGACATTTTCCAAATTGATGCCCTGTCCTCCCCATCTTATTATACCTTCTTCCTCTCAAGTTGAAGTCAAAAGCTTTTCTTGAGGATTACTAGCTCTCATTTCTTCCTTTGTTTCTGTCATTGACTTGAGTCATTGTTATAATTTCAAAGACTTGACATCCTAGTCATTATTGACTCCTCTCTTGCCCTTTGCTCCTTCTCCGCCACCTCTGTGCTCTATCAATCACCAAGTCTTATGGATTCTACTTCTTACCTAGTATCTTTCACATGTATTCTTGTCATGCCCACCACCATCATCCTAGTTCAGGGTCTTTATCACTTTGTTATTGGACTGTGGATCCCTGCTTCTGTCTTTCCCTTCTCTAGTCCATCATGAAGAATGCTGCTGGGTTGACTTTCTCACAGACCAATTTCTGTCATGTTACACCCCTTTTTAAAAACCTTAGATTGACTCCCAGTTCTCATGAGAGGAAGAGAGGGAGGAAGTGAGGGAGGGAAGGAAAAAAGCCTCTCTGGTGTTCAAAGTACTTCACTATCTGGCCACAACAGCATTCTGATATTAATTTCTTGACAAGCATCCTTGCATTCTCTACTATAGATTTATTATTTTCTAAACACAGTTCTTCCATTTCTTTCTCTGCCTTTTACCTCTTACTCTTCACCTATCAGACTTTCATTCCTTCTTTAAAATCAAATGTATCCTTTCTATGATTATCCTAATTAAAAATGGTCTTTTCCTTCTCAGTAATCTTATATCAATTGACTTTTCTACCGTTGGTGTAGTGTAGATGAGTGCTGTAAAAAAAAAAAAAAAAAGTAATTTGAATTTGTAAATGTCTTTTGGCCCCAAAAGGGATTCAGAATTCCTTTATGACAAGCAAAAATTTACCCTTCTTTTTACCCTTACTCCAAAATGCCTAGCATAGGACTATATGCATAGATGATCAATACATATTGTCGAGTGATAAAACTTAATCTTAAGGCATAAAAAGTATAGAAGGAAGAAGATTAGGGCAGGTTTAGTGATTACAAGAAAAACTGATGACAGAAGAGCTGATCATAGTAGCCGTTTCATCTATAGACTGATTACAAATAAACTGGACAAACTTTCATACATTATATTTCACCCATGATTATTATATGTATATAATAATATAACATATTTGGTGAATTGGACATACAGGCTGACTTCTATTTTCTTTCCTGATAATTATTAAAAACCAACATTTGGTAAGTAGGTTGATATTGTGCACAGCCATCTCAAGCTGCCACTGTTATCTTTGCGTCAAAAGACTATACAAAGAAATAATTCCTGGGTTTCTTTCCTGCCTTATATTGCCACAAGTGGCAGTTCTGAACCTCCTTTTATCATCAAATAGTCTTTCCTGAAGACACTCATTCCGCAACACAATTCAACTAAGTGTCTTCTTTCAGGAGAATTTAGAAAGACTTGAAATGAATATCTTCAATACTCACGAATTATGATATCTCTAGTATTAAATATATATGTAAGCAATTTTTGAAAATTATAAAATTATGATCATCAGGCTGCTGAATGCAAGGGCGAAAAATGCAGTTGTAATGCTTTCTAAACATTAGGTCAGGAATGTGGAAAACATTCCTTTAAAATTTCTTGCAGAGGGCTCAAGCAAAGAACTTAAGTCATTCAGCTATCAGGTATTTATTGAGTATCTTATGAGCTCTCTACTATGCCCTGGTGATACCAAAGCTAGCTCTGTGAAGGCTAGCTTTCAAGCTAGTAGGAAATTATAAACAACTGAGCACACAATTACAATTCAGAGGGCGAAGTACTAAGTGATCAGAAAAGAGGAAATTATTAGAGATCATAAAGAAGGGGCATGCAAACACAGTCCAAGAAAGCTTTCTGAATGAGAAAAGTGAAGGATGAAATTGGTCCTATTGGCAGACATTTATTGAGCATAATTTTTTTCTCTTTCTATCCTGTTCTCAAGCATTGTGCTAACTAATACAATGGATATCTAGCTCATACCTCCACTGTGAAAACCATTTGCATGAGAAGGGTAGAAAAATCATAAGAGTATTTGGGTACACTCAAGTTTCTGCCTTGAGTGACTGGAGTACAGAAGCCCTACCAACTGAGATACAGAAATATTGGAGCAAGAACAGGTTTTTGGGGGAGCTTATGAGTTCATTTTTAACCATGGAACTGCAGATTATCCAGATGGAAAAATCAAGACGGCAGATTTATGTACACATGCACACACACACACACACACACACACACACACACATATATAAGCTTTCTCTAAAGCTTAAGAGAAAGATCTGGGATTCACCATAATATTTTCCGTAGTTAGAGCATAATATTTTTGTAGTTAGAAGCATGAGTGCTTGAAAGTGGCCAGGAGACAGTGTAGAGTGAGTACAGGCACAAGGACATTATCCTAGGGATCAGCAACAGAGGAAGATGACCCAGGAGAGATAAATGAGAAGTGATGTTCAGAGAAGTAAGGAGGAAAACAAAGACATAGGACTGTCCTAAAAGCCCAAAACAAGAGAGTTTTAATAAAAAGATCGTGGACAACAGTTCAGCTACCACAAAGAGGTCAAGTAAAATGAAAAGTTTCTTTTCTTTCCACATCAGTTTCAGCAGAATCACAGAGACAGAAGGCAGATTACAGTGGGGTTGAAGAGTAAGCAGGAGTAAGTGGAGTGTAAAATACGCTTTCAAGAAAAGTGGGTATATTGATAAATGAAATGTAAGAGATACAGTGGCAATTATGGAGTGATGCAGGATAAATTTTAAGAGAGATTTGCACATATTTAGGGCTTTGAGAGAGGAGCAATAGAAGAGAGGTTAAAACTGAAAAACAGAGAACTAATCCATGGAGGCCTATCTCCAAGACTAACAGAAGGAAATGGTATCCTTCTCCTGAGGTCACAGTTGAGAGATGGCTCAGTTTGCCTTGAAGGTAAACTCTGCACAGTTGTTAGCATTGCATTTCATTTCCCGTATTCTGTATGTAATAGTAACAATAGAGAATGAGGATATTGGTTTGAGGCAGACTGGTAAGGCCTAGAATACATGAGGAGGAGGCTGCTGCATTGTGGAAGGTAGCTGTGGGTAGAGATAAGTTTATAGATGGTGGTTTAAACAGTAGGTGGAGTATATAAATGAAGCCTCAATTTTCTCTTGGCAGTAGAAAGCACTGGGCCTTAGGTAAGGGTTAAGGAGGAACTTGGATGCTTAAATCATCACTAAAAGGAATGGAGCTAATACACTGATCAAGAACAAGTAAGACTGAGGAGGAACAGTAAAGACCCACCATGATAGAAACCATAAATTTGTAATGGTGTCAATTTACATAAAGTCAAAATGATCGCTATCACTCAGCCATCTAGATGTGGAAGAGGGGAGAAACTAAATTGCAGAATATATCTGGGATAAGGATTTGGGGAGAGCTTATGGCTGAAGGATATGGATGTGAAAGAATTTAAGATACTTATGTGATTAGACTGATAGACTACTCATTCTAGACTGGAGGGAAAAAAATGTAGTTAGATTGATAAATTGGAAGAACATGGGATGATGAAGAAACTGGAAGTCTTGTGGGGTTTAACATACGGAAATACAGGATTCCCAGTTAGCTTAGGAAAAGGTTCTTCTTTCCATCTCCACCCAAAATCTTAGCATATGAAAATACAGCATTTCCACTAGAGAAAGAAGAAAAAACAAAACCCAAAGTTAGTAGAAGGAAAGAAATCATAAAAATCTGAGCAGAAATAAATGAAAAAGAAATGAAGGAAACAATAGAAAAGATCAATAAAACTAAAAGCTGGTTCTTTGAGAAGATAAACAAAATTGATAAAGCTTTAGCCAGACTCATCAAGAAAAAGAGGGAGAGGACTCAAATCAATAAAATTAGAAATGAAAAAGGAGAAGTTACGATGGACACCACAGAAATACAAAGCATCATAAGAGACTACTTCAAGCAACTCTGTACCAATAAAATGGACAACCTGGAAGAAATGGACAAATGCTTAGAAAGGTAGAATCTTCCAAGACTGAACCAGGAAGAAATAGAAAATTTGAACAGACCAATCACAAGTAATGAAATTGAAACTGTGATTAAAAATCTTCCAACAAACAAAAGTCCAGGACCCGATGGCTTCACAGGTGAATTCTATCAAACATTTAGAGAAGAGCTAACACCCATCCTTCTCAAACTCTTCCAAAAAATTGCAGACGAAGGAACGCTCCCAAACTCATTCTACGAGGCCACCATCACCCTGATACCAAAAGCAGGCAAAGATACTACAAAAAAAGAAAATTACAGACCAATAGCACTGATGACTATAGATGCAAAAATCCCTCAACAAAATATCAGCGAACAGAATCCAACAACACATTAAAAGGATCATACACCATGAACAAGTGGGATTTATCCCAGGGATGCAAGGATTCTTCAATATACACAAATCAATCAGTGTGATACACCACATTAACAAATTAAGGAATAAAAACCATATGATTATCTCAATAGATGCAGAAAAAGCCTTTGACAAAATTCAACACGCATTTATGATAAAAACTCTCCAGAAAGTGGGCATAGAGGGAACCTACCTCAACATAATAAAGGCCATATATGACAAACCCACAGCAACCATCGTTCTCAATGGTGAAAAACTGAAAGCATTTCCTCTAAGATCAGCAACAAGACAAGGATGTCCACTGTCACCACTATTATTCAGCATAGTTTTGGAAGTCCTAGCCAGCCACGGCAATCAGAGAAGAAAAAGAAATAACAGGAATACAAATTGGAAAAGAAGAAGGAAAACTGTCACTGTTTGCAGATGACATGGTACTATACATAGAGAATCCTAAAGATGCCACCAGAAAACTCCTAGAGCTAATCAATGAATTTGGTAAAGTTGCAGGATACAAAATTAATGCACAGAAATCTCTTGCATTCCTATACACTAACAACGAAAGATCAGAAAGAGTAATTAAGGAAACAGTCCCATTCACCACTGCAACAAAAAGAATAAAATACCAAGGAATAAACCTACCTAAGGAGGTAAAAGACCTGCACTCAGAAAACTATAAGACACTGATGAAAGAAATCAAAGATGACACAAACAGATGGAGAGATATATCGTGTTCTTGGATTGGAAGAATCAATATTGTGAAAATGACTCTATTACCAAAGCAATCTGCAGTTTCAGTGCAATCCCTATCAAATTACCAGTGGCATTTTTTACAGAACTAGAACAAAAAATCTTAAAATTTGTATGGAGACACGAAAGACCCTGAATAGCCAAAGCAACCTTGAGGGGAAAAAACGGAGCTGGAGGAATCAGACTCCCTGACTTCAGACTATGCTACAAAGCTACAGTAATCAAGACAATATGGTACTGGCACAAAAACAGAAGTATAGATCAAAGAACAGGATAGAAAGCCCAGAGATCAACCCACACACCTATAGTCAACTAATCTATGACAAAGGAGGCAAGGGTATACAATGGAGAAAAGACAGTCTCTTCAAAAAGTGGTGCTGGGAAAACTGGACAGCTACGTGTAAAAGAATGAAATTAGAACACTCCCTAACACCATACACAAAAATAAACTCAAAACGGATTAAAGACCTAAAGGTAAGTAAGATCAGACACTATAAAACTCTCAGGGGAAAACGTAGGAAGAACACTCTTTGACCTAAATCACAGCAAGATCTTTTTTGACCCACCTCCTAGAGTAATGGAAATAAAAATAAAAATAAACAAATGGGACCTAATGAAATTTAAAAGCTTTTGCACAGCAAAGGAAACCATAAACAAGACAAGAAGACAACCCTCAGAATGGGAGGAAATATTTGCAAACGAATCAGCAGACAAAGGATTAATCTCCAAAATGTATAAACAGCCCATGCAGCTCAATATCAAAAAAACAAACAACCTAATCAAAAAATGGGCAGAAAACCTAAATAGACATTTCTCCAAAGAAGGCATACAGATGGCCAAGAAGCACATGAAAAGCTGCTCAACATCACTATTAGAGAAATGCACATCAAAACTACAATGAGGTATCACCTCATACCAGTTAGAAAGGGCATCATCAGAAATTCTACAAACAACAAATGCTGGAAAGGGTGTGGAGAAAAGGGACCCTCTTGCAGTGTTGGTGGGAATGTAAATTGATACAGCCACTATGGAGAACAGTATGGAGGTTCCTTAAAAGTCTAAAAATAAAATTACCATATGACCCAGCAATCCCACTACTGGGCATATACCCAGAGAAAACCATAGTTCAAAAAGACACATGCACCCCAGTGTTCATTGCAGCACTATTTACAATAGCCAGGTCATGGAAACAACCTAAAGGCCCATCGACAGACGAATGGATAAAGAAGATGTGGTACATATACACAATGGAATATTACTCAGCTGTAAAACGGAACGAAATTGGGTCATTTGTAGAGATGTGGATAGACCTAGAGACTGTCATACAGAGTGAAGTAAGTCAGAAAGAGAAAAACAGATATCATATATTAACGCATATATGTGGAATCTAGAAAAATGGTACAGATGAACCGGTTTGCAAGGCAGAAATAGAGACACAGATGTAGAGAACAAACGTGTGGACACCAATGGGGGAAAGCTGGGTGGGGGGGTGGTGAGGGGGAGGATGAATTGGGAGATTGGGATTGACATGTATACACTAATATGTATAAAATAAATAACTAATAAGACCCTGCTGTATAAAAAAAAAAAATAAAATTCAAAAAAAAGAGAAAATACAACATTTCCAGCTAAATGTATATTTCAGATAAACATTTCATTGTTTGTCTGAACAAACATCCTGTACTTTTTCTGGCAACCCTAGATCTGAGTGAGGAGTAGATGAAGTAAGATTCCTAAGTAGATGAGTTAATAAGACAGTTTAAAGTAGGAGGCAGAGTAGATCAAACAGAATATGGCCATAGACAGGAATAGACTGTTGGAATTCAAAGAAATCAAATAATTTTAAGATTAAACTTGGAATAGATTGAATATTGAATATAATGAATCTTCAATTCTCTAAAAGTGATGACAAGATTTTGGATGGAGAGGGAAAGAAGAACCTTTGGGAAAGAAAGCCCACGAGGAATAAAATTTGAGTGAATGGAGAGGAAAGCAGGCTGAGCCACCATAACCTGCACAGATGGAAACAAATTCCAGGGGTTGCTGGAATATTGGAAGCCAAAGACCACCTCACAAAATCATTTCTAGTTTGATGCTTTGAATATTTTTAAGATACTTAATTTAAAAAAAAATTGTCATCAACAGCTGATGGTATTTAAATGTATTCCTGTAGCCAGGGCAATCATAAGCTTTTAAAAGACCTTGATATATATGAAAGTCTATTTAGGGGTCAACCCAAGTCTTAGTCCACAAGCATATCTGTTTCCAATACTACCAAAGTGTGTCTCAGGATATTTTTATAGGAGTCACTCATACCTGGTTCATTTTAGGTTTGTAAAACTGCCCCAAATACTTTTCCTTTAGGTCTTTGTTTGTCACGTAGCTTCCTTAGTTTCACATTGTTTCACAGTAGAGTGAGTAAAGCCCTTGACTAGGAATAAGAACACTTGGGTTCTAGGGGTTGATCTTTTTCAAATGAACTATCTGACCTTTATTAATGGGTTTAGTTAATCTCTCTGCCCATTTTCTTGCCCTATATGGTGAGAGCATTGGAATAGATGATCTCTAAAGCTTCTTATACCCATCCACTTCTAAAATCATTCAGTTCTCTATATTTTGTTTAATTTTGAGGTCA
Source organism: Balaenoptera borealis (assembly GCF_965194805.1). Lineage (NCBI taxonomy): Eukaryota > Metazoa > Chordata > Mammalia > Artiodactyla > Balaenopteridae > Balaenoptera > Balaenoptera borealis. Next base: position 12,577,927 of record NC_138877.1, read on the forward strand.
GCACAAAACATCAGCAGATTTATCTTTGAAGGTATACTTTATCACATGCAACACATATATATTCCTGAAGAGTTAGCAGTAAATCATAGTTTTATGATTTAATTTTAGTCAAATCTATTTGAGTTTATTCTTCCAAGGACCCTTATAACAATTCTTTTATAAACAAATTGTTTTATACTTTTAATGATTTCTTTATGACATACCATTTTAAAATTAAACCTTTAGTTATGAAGTATTTTTAAAACACAACTCTGTATTTTTCTTTATATCTTTAGGAAGAATATAATGAATACAATTAAGAGTAAAAACAAAATTGATGCTAAGTAAGAAAATGATAAGAAAATAATTAATCACTTGAAATGAATTCATGACTTCAGGGTACTGAAGAAGCTTGTAAGTTTGATTGAAGAACCAATCATTGTTGAGAAATTACAGAGAATGTGACATGTGTCAGAAGAGCAGATAAGAGCAAAATATTAGGAAATTTTGAACTTGGCACCTTGTTATTCAACATTGTTAACAAAGATATGTTGAAGACTTAGGGAGAAAACTTAAAAGTGCCTCAAATCTTTTTGGTAACCAAGTAGGATCTAAATTCTAAAAAAAATAAATTTGTATTCTGATAAGTTAAAATGTATATTGTAAGGCCTGAAGCAACCTCTAAAATATATATAGTTTTAAAAATCATTAAAGGAATTACCGTGTTGTACTAAAAACTATTTACTTAATACAAGTGAAGGCAGTAAAGGAGAAACAGATGAAGAAAAAAAAGACACGAGACATACAGGAGGCAGATGTAAATCCAGTTTTATCAATCATAGCATTAAATGTGAATGGGTTAAACCATCCAATCAGAAAGTAAACCGTCAGACTGAGTTTTTCTTTTTTCTAAAGCAACAAGATCCAACTATGTGCTGTCTACATACAACTCTATGCTGTCAGCTATATGCTTTGTCCCAGTTTAGACTCAAAGATACAGATAGGTTGAAAATAAAAAGATGAAAAAATGATATACCATGCAAACAGCAATCATAAAAGAGTTGGAGTGGCTATGCTAATATCAGAAGAAATAGACTTTTAAACTAAAAAATATTACTAGGGATAAAGAGAGACATTTTATAATGATAAAAGAGCCGATGCCTCAAGAAGGTATAACAATTATAAATGTATATATGCCTAACACAAAGCCCTAAATACATGAAGCAAAACCTGACAGCATTGAGGGGAGAAACAGACAGTTCTCCAGTAATAGTTGGAGACTTCAATATTCCACTTTCAATAATGAATCAACCAACTAGACAGTAGATTAACAAGCATGTAACGACTTGAGCAACACTATAAACTGACCAGACCTAATGGACATCTGTAGAACACGCCGCCCAACAACAGAATTCTTCTCTAGTGCACGTGTAACATTCTCCAGGCTAAACCATATGTTAGGCCATAAGAAAAAATTCACTTAATGTAAAAGGATTTAAATAATACAAATAATTTTCTCTGACACAATGGAATCAAATTAAAAATCAATCTACAGGTGACACAAACCTGAGTTGGTGAATACTTTGAATGACATCAACATTCATAAATGATTGGGAAACCATGTCATGTGACTTGAAGGAACTGAGACTAGTTTAGCCTATGTAAGAAACTAATTTGTATGGTAAAGATGGGAATGATGTAGGACAAGTAGTTTTCTCTCAAAATTCTGTCATTTATAATAAGGAGTATACTTATATTTGATATTTCAGAGGACACAAGCAAAACCAATGGATGGAATTTACAGCACAGAGTAAGGAAGAATATTCCAACAGTACTTTCCAGTAATATAGAGGCAGTCTTGTACTTTCATATATTGTGTCCCTTCAAATGTGTTTTTAGAATCCTACGTCAGAAAATTCAGCAATAATCTGTAACAATGGTTTAAAAAGGGTTCCATTCCCAGAAGGGTTAAAGAATTATATGATTCTTGTGAAGCGTCCTTTCCCAAAAAAGTCAAGGAAAATCCTTAGTAGCAGCACCAGCTTGGTGTGCAGGCAGCCTCTGTCCCTCCCAAGGTCAGATCTAGAGCTTAAACCCTGAATCAGCCCTTTTCACTTCCTTCTCAAAATGACATGCACCCCAAAACAAATTTAACAAATTTAAAAATAAATTCTTGTATAATTTCCTTATGTTTGGGATCTTTTCCTTAGCTTTATCAAGCTTTATCCTTAATGCCTGAATTTCTAGAGAATCTAGATTCTAATCATTCAAACTGTGTATTATTTAAATAACAGTCAACCTGTTTAGGTATGTCCATGTAAAATCTTCAAAAATGCAGATTGTATAAAAATTAACAGTATGAAAGATCACGATCACTTCCAGTAGATTTTCTCGTAAGTAGTGAACGTTGTTTCTCAAAGTTATTCAGTCAGAATTCTGTGGGGGAATTGAGGAAGTGCTCCTATTGTGCATGATTATGTGTACACATACACACGAATGGACTGAAAAACGTAGATCTATTTTGCCATTCTTAACTTCTGTATTTCTCTTCATTAACACAATGTTTTCATTACTGACAGTAGAATTTTCAAAACGATTTCAATAAGAAAAAATTTTCATTTGCTATATTCTCCTGGAGCATAAGGTACACTGCTGGAGTAAGTTAGGCATGTTCTCTTATACCCTGGGTTTCCTTTAGCCTCATATTCTTCCAGTGAACTAATTGATGTCCTTTGAGTGCTAAAGAAGTTAGTTCCCAATTGTCTGGTGTACCTGTGAGGTTAATTTACATTTCAGGAAGATCAATGTAAATCTGGGTACAGCATCTTTCAGTTATTTCTCTTTTCTAAATATTGACCCATCAATTTAGATAGCACCCTGAACCTCATAAATGAAGAATATAGTGGTTTATTGTTGCTTTTAATGAGGGGTAATGAGAGTTCTCTATAGAGAAATCTAAAGTCTTAGGTATATCTAGGAGACTTCAGATTATTTATAATCTTCTCTAGTATTATATAATTAAATATATTTATGCTTTTCCATTAATTTTCTTTTTTTTGGTTTCTATTGATACTTTTTTTTTAATACATCTTTATTGGAGTATAATTGCTTCACAATACCGTGTTAGTTTCTGTTGCACAACAAAGCGAATCAGCCATATGCATACACATGTCCCCATACCCCCTCCCTCGTGAGCCTCCCTCCCACCCTCCCTATCCCACCCCTCTAGGTCATCGCAAAGCACCGAGCCGATCTCCCAGTGCTCCATTAATTTTCTACCAGATATTTAAAGAGAAGTCTCTTTAAAATAAAATCCACTTGAAATGAATATTTATGTTTATGGCTTACTAAACCTTCTTTGTAAGATTGGCTCTTATTTTTACCTTGAATATGTTGTTTTATTTATTCGTACTCTTTTTCCTGCACACAACTGTTATTTTAGGAGCAAAATTTTTTAACGATAGATTTGTAACATTGTAGATCTCAGCATATTTTGATTTGTACAAAAGCTCTATTCTTTAAGGGTCATATAAATAAAATTTCATGAAGGAAATGCATTGGAGATGCTAAGCAGACTTTTCCCTGGGTGTTAAGAATTACTTGCTTATGTGAATATTTACTATTATGTATGAGTTAGATATGTGTAACACGCAGCCCTCCCTGGGTTGAAAACTTTTCATTGCTAATCTTATCTTTTATGTGTCCAGGAAGAGTTACCAAAATATCTTCCATGAGGTGTGGCAAGTAATTGCTAATTACTATTCAGTTTTTTCTTCCCTCAGGCAAGTTGGTTCCTATCTGGTACCCAGAGCAATGGGCCCAAAGCAGGAGTCTCTGGTGCTGATGCCTGGTGAAATAAGCCACAGTCACACATCACCGCTCTACCACGTGAAGACATCATGGTTCATTTATTTTAGAGATGGCTGTAACAATGTTAGATGATGAAATACTTTTCTTAAAGCACTAGGAGAGCAGGGATTACACTTAGCAGTTTTTTAAAATGTGCTTCCAGATAATTTGAAGAAAAGAAGTTGAAAAACAAAGTGCTCCCATCTCTTTAATAAATAATACTTTCTCCTTGACTATTTAACTTATCCAAATGCACCCTGGAAATATTTTTGCTTCAAATCTGAATCTTCATAAGAATATTTATATTTAAAAATACTAAAAATATATTTGTCAACTAGCTATACTAAATGTTTAATTCCTATTACAGTTTAATTAAATGATATCTGTCTTCACTAATAGAAACACAGCATGCCAAATGCTCCATTAATTTGTTTCCTCTAATATCTTATGGTCAGCCATGCCTGGTGCAAGAGACATACAGACATATACTTTTCTGATGTTATTAATGAGTTGTTTGTGACTTTTTGGTTGAGATTTGTGTGTTGTTCTGTTGTTTAAACAGATATGCTTGGTGGAGTTTATGTGACCACACCAGGCAGTTTAGGAGTAGGTATTGTTCCTTGTTTGGATCTGTAGCCCAAGTTAATCATAATCACTTGTAGAAAAAAAAAAAAAAAAATAGTCTTGCCATAAGCAAGCAGTTTTATTTTGGTTTTGTTTTTCCCAAATAAGAGAAAATTGATGTAAGGCTCTTTACCGAAAAGCATAACATCTGTTTACCTGGTTGAAATTCAAATTATTTTATTATGGTGTCAATTCTTGGGTTTTGGCAGCACTTCTAAAGTGTCTCTTCACAAAAAGACTACCGTAGTGAATGAATGCTAGTGTTGACACCACCTAACAAGCAGGGATTATGTGTTTACAGAAGAAGTAATATGATAGGTCAAGTCTAAGAGGCACTTCTCAAGAGCACTTCAGCACAGAATGAGTGACTGACTAGAAAGTGCGGAGCTGCCACTCTGGCTTGAGGTCCGTGGTGATGCCTGCCTCTCTCCTCCAGAGCTCTCTTGATCATGTTCAGCTGCTCTGTTCTCATGTGGGGAATAATAGTAGAGTAAAGCTGCTTTTCTGTCTCATTTTTCTTGCTAATTTACACATTCAAGTCATTTTTTGTTTGCTACCCTTATTTGCTATTCCCTTTTGTCAAGGCACTGTTCTCTTTTTTGCCTCCGGCCTAAGAACTAATTTGAGCTTCTATAATTACTTCATGTTTTACACCTGTCTGCATATCCTGCGCCCCCTTGTCTCTGTGCTTAAGCTGTATATTTCCTCGCAGAAAAGCGAGTTTTCACATACAAGGACTCCTAAGTTTCTCCACTCAGACTTCTTACAGAAGAAACACAATTAAACTGTTGAGATGTCCTCGGCAATGCGGCTGACCTCGGGGGTTCATGGAGGACAAATGAACGCTGTCTGCTCAGACAGTTTGTGTTAAGACATTGTGAGCAGAGAGCCCGAGCTTTGTTCCTCGTGAATGAAGCAATGGTTGTAGTCATTTTAAAATCATTAAGACTGAATGCACAGTATCATTCGACAGTGTTTGCGCTACAGCTGCTCTTCTGCTTTAATAGCAGCTTATTAAATTTGGGTCAAGCGTCCTCTGAAGAGTATCACAATGAAGAAACTGTTCTAAAAGTTACCTGTTTAAAAAAGGCAATTGATTAGATTTTTAACTTAAGTGACAGCTGCAATTCATTGCCTAGTCTTTGTAATGTCCTGCAGCCAGAGCAGCCTTTTGTAATTTGGGCTTCATCTTGTAAGAGCTTTCCCGAATAATCCAGGGTCGCTTTCCACTCAGAGCCTACTTCAACCCAATTAGGAGTTTAACAAGGGTCAAATTAAGGAGACTTTACACTTCATGTTTGCGTCATTAGCCATGAGACTGTTATGTGAGGGCATGACTGTGTGTCAGGGTGGAGGGGGAGAGGCTGCGGATGGGACAGACGCAGAGCCGTCACCCACCCTGGGCTGTGCCCCTTCACCGATGGAGGCCCAGCAGGCGAGCAGCGACATTTCCAGTAGTCTTTTGGGGTTGTTGCCTTGTCAGATCCGCTGGTATATCGTTGTTTGGAGGTTACAGGTGCTAGCTGAGGCTGATGGAGAAGAGTGTCTCCTCGCCTCCTCTTTTCTCTTCAGTAGCCTGTTGCGATTGGACCAATGGCTGGGAGACAGGAAGTTGAAGCCTCTTGAGCATTCATTATTTTTGATGAGATGACAACTATCTAGGTTTGTGTTCTCACTCCTCGAAGCTGTTTCCTGCTTCTTTTTTTTGAAAACATAGTTGTTCATTCTGTAAAATATTATCAGAGAGAGTGGAAACTCATTTTTTAGGGGAGTAGTTTGTTAGAGGCCTTGTAAAGATCAGTTCCCTCCTATTCAAGAAAACAAAGAGCCTATGATAGTCTTCTCAGAATGGCAATACTTAGAATAACGTTTTGTTTTGGTTTGTCTATACCATCGAGTTACATTTTTATTAGTTAAAGTGCTCTACCTATAGTACGTCACTGTAAAGAAAACGACATATTTCTAAAAAGAAAAGACAACAGAATTCTGCTAATCAGCGCCTCCATGCGTGGGATATTGCTAGAGAACTATTGCTGTGCCCTTCAGCAAAGCTTTGTGCTGCTGCACAAAAAGTAAAGATTTATCTAAAAATAACACTTTCATTGTTCCTTTCTTACCTCCTCAACCCACTAATAGGTACTTCAGTATCATGAGAGTTTTCATAGTTTAATCCCCTTTCAAAAGCTTTTCAGAATAAAAGCTCTAAATGGTCCTCAATATTAATTTGATGTGACTTCTGTACAATATGGTTTAAAACTCTCAGAAGCACATTTTTACTGCTCACCCTTTTTCATTGGAGCAATGTGTGGAAAATACCAGCTAAATGTTTAGTGGAAGGTCTAATGTGAACCATTTTGCTGCTTTCTAATAATATAGTTTTCCGACTTAAAAAATTTTTGTTAGGATGATGTAATTCTTAATCCTCAAGAATTTTATTTTGGGTTCTCCATTAATTTTTTACTTGTAAATGTCTTCTTAATGTTGATAGTTTTCAAAGCTGTATTTTTGTCTCTGACTTGCTAAGAATTAAAAGCCAGCCTGGTAACTAGCAATCAGGCTAGATTATATGCAGTCGGTTACATCTTTGTTTATGTTTGGACCACAGTGGCCTCAAACACAGAGCTTCCAGCACTAATAACCCACTTTACCCTTTGTGTGTGTTTTGTGGCTTTTGAATACACATCTCTCTTTCTTAAAAAGTAGTAGATGGTGAATGCAATTCTTGCTGTCCACAAATCATTTAATACTGGACCCATGTACTCCACGTCAAGTTCCATTTCCTTAACTTTTTGTTCATCACCAGAGCCTCCAATATGAGAAAGAAAACCTATTAATTCCTTTAAATTCCAAATTCCTTCACTGAGTTTTAATGTTGACATTTTCCAAAGGGCTGAGTGTATTCATGTGCGTATGCTCACGCATATGAATGTATACCTGTAATCATCTTCCCACAGTAAAAAAGTTATTTATGTATTTAATTAAAAATGTTTTGAATCCCCTGCTAGTGCAGAGGCTGTGCTGGCGAACAGTGGAGAGAGCTAAAACAATACCACCCTGCCCTTTGGAGCTTTAGTGTAGTGGGGAGACAGGAAGAAATCAAATAAGCACCCAAATATATGTAAATTTATGACCATTGAATGAACTCTTGTTGGGGAATTTGATCCGGTCAGCAAGTTCAGGGAAGGTTTTCCTGAGAAAGTGACTTTGAGTTGACTTGTTGAAGACACCTTGCTATACAAAAAATTTGTATTTATTCATTTTCATTCCAAAGACCTGAAAACATTTGCACATACACTTCCGATTCAACATTTACAACCATAATGAAACTTTCTACTGATAATACATTAAGTGAGAGAACATGTAGAAAAAAGCATCTGAAAAGAGTTATAAATAATTATAATATCAAAAGGAAGTGTTAGGCTAGTTTTAGGCTATGTTCACAGACAGGAAAAAGCAAGTGAAGGGACTTCTCTAGAAGTGTGTCTTTCTTGGTTACGTTTTCTCTGGTATTTTGTTTGTTTGTCTGTTCTTTCCACGAAGTTTATTACACGGGTTTATCTGCTAACCATGTAGAAACAGAGTGGAAATCTCCAGCGTGGAAGCAGTGGTGCGCTGGAGCTGGCTCCTAGAGGGTTCTGAGAGTCGCACGTGCTCATTTATTCCCAGTTGCATAGCTGGTGACCGCACCTCGGGGGCTTGAAACCCACAGTGGCACGGGTATTTATACAACAGGAACGGCAAGCCCTGCAGATGAGCCTGGCCACCCCGCTGACTTACCAGCACACTCTTGGTTATATCTGATACCCTACGTGGGGTCTCGGCCTACAGATAGACTTGGGAAGAGTCCATAAATTCTCACAGCTTCCCTCCCTTCCTCTATAGGAGCTGGAAACGTAAATTAGAAAACATAAAGTCAAGTTGTGGTTTGTTTTCTAGTTACTTTAAGTTTTATGAGCATATAAAACTTAGTTAACAAAATTCAGTTTCTTAGTGTATAAAAATTTAACTAATGATATCATTTAACTTTTGAGGTAACAATCAATAACAGCTTTTCCCCATGGATTCAATGATGATTCCCTTTTTAAAATAATTCTCTTTTACCTGTAAATATTTACTAGCTTCCAGTGTAATCGCAGACAATATAAATTTAAAGGTATATTGTTAGCCTACAGACTAATGACCTTTATCAGTCTTTATCTTTAACCTATTATAAATCAAATTTTTGTTTTGCTTTCAAAACTAATGCATTTATTGCTTTTAATGCATACAGTGTTAATACTTGCTGAATGTTAAAATGTAGGTAATTTAGAATAGTATAAAAAATAAAATTAAGATTACCTATAATCTAACAGCCCTGAGATAAAAATTGGCATTTATAATCCCTTATGTTTTCAGTGTGTGTATCCAAACAGAGGACGATGTATTTTTACAGGTGATAGTATACAAATAATTTTGTGACTTGTTCATGCAATGTTCATGCATGTAATATGGGCACATTTCAGTAAGTATAAATCTTCATCATTCTTTTTAGCAGCTACATAATTAATATTCATTGTATAAATGCAGTAGAATAACCAATCCTTTATAAATAAAACTTTTAATGTTTCTGTATTTTAAGCCATGAATAACTTTGCAAATACCCCTTTGTACATTTTTCCACTTATTTCTTTAGGATAAGTTCCTAGAAGTAGACGTGCTGGTATTGAAAATTTGTCTTGTCTTTGCTTTTGAAGCTTTGGTATGTATTGCTTTCAAAACTTGGCTCCAGAAAGTTTATACAAACATATAAAGTAGCATATACAACTATACATGTCATTGCTCCCCTGTCAACATCAGATATTATCATTCTTACTAATTTTTGTTAACCTGATTGATTGTCAAAATGGTTTTAATAATATACTTTAAAATTTCTCCTTAATTTATAGATTTAACCTTGAAATTGTCCAGTAAGATATTAATGCATTGCCCAATTATAGTTACTCCCTCAGAGAAAGGAACAAGAACCAATTTGGAACGTGAAAATTTGAAATAAAAAAAATGAGACTGCTTTCAGTTAAAGAGCAGGAAAGATGTATATTATAACTACACTATGTAGGAAGAAGGCAACGAATATGAATATTCAGTTGGATATTGGGATATGTCACATTCTTTATATGTAATACAATCCTGAGTGAGTATTCATTTTAGAGGAAATATTTTGGATGACAAAATCAGAATGTGGAACATCTCAGCTATAGAATGTTACCAGCTAATTGAAGTTAAAAACAACAAGACAACCAAAAGTACTGTGCAAGCCAAGAAAAACATTATCTGTAGCAAAATATGGCCAAAAGGCTGCCAATTTATAAACTCTGCCAAAGGTTTTGTGGCCCTCTTCCCTGTAAAATGGTATACATGCCAATTCTTAACGGAAACTGTTTTCTCATTGCTTTACCAGATATGTTATAAAGTTTCAGATACACACGCACACATACACATACACAATTTTCTCCCAAAATACAACCATTACTCTTTCATGATGCTGGAGCTAAATAGCACCTACCTCCTGTATACTGAGCTTGCCCGACGTAGAGGCTGCCGCAGTTCAGACCCCTCCCTAGGGTGTCACACCCATCGCACCTCACTCATTGACTTGCGATTTCTATTTTTAAGTATGTAAAAATAAAATATAAAAATTATTTTTTTGATATATGTTTTTTATTTCTAAATGGAATCTTGCTTATTTTTCAGTGGTAAGTACAAGTATTACTGTTCAGAACATCATTTTTATCTCAATAAATTACTGGCTTATATTAATTGACTTTTTAAAGTAAATGTATATAAGTATATACATATTGTAAAGAAAGTAAATGGGCAAAAATCAGAATTCAAAATAACATTTCTAAGTTACTTTTGTAATGAGACTGTATTCTGCTACCATACATACCAAAATATACATCTAAATAAAATATACATAGTCTCATTTGGAACCATGATAAATTCATATTGAATCCAAACATTTAGGTGAAAACTGAATTTTTATAAGATTTAGTTTATAAAAGATAAATAGGATTTGAGTTTAGACTTAGAAATAGCAAACTATTATTTCATGAGTAGATATTTGGCCTTTGGCCTTTGAGCTTTGTTGCTTTAAGACTAACTCACTGTGCTCTGTGGTTACTCTGAAATTTTAGTTACACCAAAGCAATTTCTTCTGGAATTTGAGGATTGGGAGTGAAAAAAAATGGAAGCAAGAATTCTGAACCGGAAGTATAATCACTTAATTTTCATTGCTTAAATACTCCATTTTTACCTGTTAACTCTTCATCTCCTCATCTTTTTCATATAGTGTGCATAAAAACAAACTTCTTGTTTTCTTATGTCAGGAATACATCTAAGCCTAAACTGGAGTTGAAGCTATATTCTGAATTTGTGATTGCATCTTAGAAGGAATACCCAAGTACAATGTTAAAGAAACAGGTTAAAAATATATGGCTGTCAACTTCCTTTGTCTCTTGGAAAAATTTCCTTAATAAATATATTTTCTTCATCCAAAAGGTTAATGTAATAAAATAAATAATTTCAGAGATACTGTTGAGTTTTAATATCTGGGAAATCTTTTATGATGGGAGACATTTTAAAAATTATTTGTGTTTTAATTAATATTCAGTTAATTAATTGATTTAAAATTAATTAGCTTTAAAGGTAGAAAACTTTCTACTTTAGTCTTTAAGTTCACCTTACAGATTTTATTTTATTTATAAATGTTTTAAAATAACGTTTACTTTCAGTTGATCTTTAATTCAAATTTAAATAACTAGTAAGTTGAAAAATCGAATTCCTATAATCATTTAACACCAGACTCGTATTAATTCTTCAGATTATTTTAGATATTTCCAATTTTATTAAACTTATGTCTGATTTATTATTATTTATGGCAGTTACTAAATGATTAGAAAGGTGTATAAGTCTGCCTTATTAGGTTTTGCAAGTGTTTGAGAAATCATATACATTAATTTAGCTATAGTAATTTGAAATTCTTACACAGAATTGTGACATCAGGATGATATGGTTACACAGCTCAGGCTGTACAGTTAACCAAACTTGGATATAAAGCCACTTAACTTTTCAGATCTCTAGTTTCCTCATCCAGAAATTAGAACCATTGAGACCTACCTCATAGGATCTTTGGAAGATTTGAATAGTAAGGACTAGCAAATGCCTAGCACCCAAAAATTATTAGTGTTCTGTTACTCCATCACTCATTCCCTGCAGCACAGTCAAAAGATAAATCCTTAGTAAATCACCTCTGAAGTGTTTAGAGTTAGAATTTGCAATAAATTATTTCTTTCCAATTTTTCAGTACAAATAAAGCCCCCAAGTAACTTGTTGATGATCATACATCTAGTTAAAAGAACTAGAACAGGCCACTCTTCTGATTCCTAGCTCAAAGTTCTTAACTCCAAACCATTTCTTAAATTATAAAACTATTGCCATAGAGTTAGAAAGAACTTTGTAAGTCATCTGGTCTAATTTCACATCGCAGGACACCTTCTTACTAACCACCCAGCCATTTTGGGTGTGTGTAGCAATAAGGATCTCCTGTTAATTTTTCTTCTTCTAGCTGCTGTACACTTTTCCCCCCTTAAAGCTGTCTCCAGTGATTTCTTCCTTTCTCTCTTAAATCCACTCAAAGTAGGCTTTTGCTTTCTCCACTTTACTGAAAATGCTTTTGTCATGGTCACCAATGGCCTCCATTTTACCAAATCTGGAGACCAACCTCAGTTCTATTCAACATAATTTATCACATCCTCATCCTTGACTCACTTTCTTACTTTGACTTCCAGAACACCCTACTCTGGTTCTCCTCCTTCCTCACTCATTTCTCCTTTTCAGTCTCCTTTGTTGAATCTTCTTTTCTCCTCAACCACCTGCCCTTGGAAAGCCCCACTGCTTAGTTCTTGGACTTCTCTTTCTTTTACAGTTACCTCCTTGGTAATCTCATTCATTCATATGGCCTTAAATATCATCAATATGCTGAAAAATCCACAAGGTATATTTGTGTCCTGGATCTCTGTGTGGAACTCCAGGCTCTTACATTCAACTGCCTAGTAAGCATTTCTACCTGAGTGTCTGGTAGATAAATCAAACTTACCTTATCCCATTTTGAGCTCCTGTTTTCCTTTCCTTTCTGCCCCTGATCCAAAAAAAATTGTTCTACCCACAGTCTTTCTTATCTAACTTTCTTGTAACCTCAGCAATCCAACTGTTCAAGCCAAAGCCTTGGAGTTATCCTTGACTCTTCTCTCGCCCTCATATCTCACATATATAGTCTCTTAGCAAATCGTTGTCTCTACCTCGAAATATTTTACCACTTCTCACCGCCTGCACAGCTACCACATGGGCCAGCCTCTTCTGGGCATTTTTTAAATTTTAAGTGTACTTCTTATAGTATAATGCTCAGAAATGGCCTGATTGAACATGTTACAGTTAAGTCCCTTTTCATCATAATAATTTTTCCCAGGTTTGCAAGGACCATTTTAGTAGTTATATTAAAGTGTTGACTGTAATATAACCAAAACTCCCTGATGTTTGACCAAAACACCCTGATGTTTGTTAATATTAATCGCTGATAGATTGGTGCCCCATCTAAACTACTTATAGTGACTATCATTTGTTGAGCACCTACTTACACAACTTTATCACCACAGCCTCTTAAAGATAGATATTATGATCCAGATTGGTAGATGAGGAAATAGAGGTTCAAAAAAGTTAAGCAATTTGCTCAAAATCACAGACCTAAAAATTAGTAGAACTAGAACAGGCAATAGTATTGAAATCTGTGTGACTTCAGTGCTCATCCTTGGATTGCTACATATGAAGGCCTGGAGATGAGAGAGAACATGATACATTCAGGGATTTGAAAGTATATTGGGAGAGTATGAGGGATAAGATGCTGGCAAGAATCAGACTAGAAAGGATAGTGCCAAATTTTGAGGGAGATTATAGACCATATTGAGAAATTTACACTTTACTGTCAAGTGTTAGGAGGAGGAAGCTGTTAAAATACTTTAACCAGATTTACTTTTCTCAATAATAATTACTCTGACTTATATCTTATGAGAATGAATTAAAGACAACAGTGCCGAAAGAGTTTTCGTTGGCCTAACCTGGAATAGTGGCAGTGAAAAGGAGTTACCTAAAGGGTAGTGTTTGCAAATAACTACTCTAGTAGGGTGACTAAAAAGCGATCGTGTTTGAAATTGCACCAACTGTGGAGACCTTTGCTGCAAGTGATCTTAATGCCCAACATAGACATTTTGATATTTTTTATCTGCCTCTAGTTTGTTATTGGTTTGTTTTAAACACAGAATTTTATGACTATTAACTATGGAGTAAAAATCTGAAGGTGAGATTTTTGTCGGTCTGTGCATTAGAGGCAACTCAGAGTTATTTTCCCAAATCTATCTCAGCCCTCTCCTGGTTCCCCATAGCAGAAATGGGCGGTCTTCCATTCGGGCAGGCATTAAACACCCTAGATTTCCAAAAGAGCTTGCCACACTCACCCCTGTCTTGCGCTGTCAGTTGAAAGCATATGGTCTTGCTTTCAGTTTCTAACACAACCATAGGTACGTGACAGGAAGCAAAATCTTCACACACTGCCCAATATCAATTAAAATTTTGGCTGAGTGAAACAGTATTTATAGAAGATTGCCTGAATGTTAAGGAGTCTATTCATTCCTCAATATTCTGTCCTCCTGGTTGAAACCTGATTAGCAGAAACTGTGAACCTGGCCCGTCATGTTGACCTGGTCAGATTCTTGGGTTGCACGGAATAGACTTTATTCAAGTTACCTCAAGAAATAGGGACTTTATTGTAAAGATATATGTATTTATGGTCTGGAATATTAAAAGTCAGGAAGTAAGTCAGCTCTAGGGACTGGTCTGTCTATCCTTCTTTCATAAACCACTTGGTCTGCTAATCTCTGGACATTCTTTTCTTCTCCCTCAACGCATAAGCTTCCTGTACTTGGTCATAGCTTTGGTCCACTTGAATTTTAGGCTTGCCCGTGTCCCATCTTGTTTCCCCTGGCCTCTCACTACACCATGAGACATTTCAGCTTCAGTTCCTGCTACCAGTTATACAGTTCATTCTGCGTTTCCTATTTCCAGTTCTCTACAGGAATCTGATTCGCTGAGCTCATGTTTATGAGCCAGGCCAAACCACAGAGTATTGGCAAACCTGTGGATTAGCTGCCATTGATTCTGCCTGGGGGAGGCACCTCCTGGTCCTCATAAGTCGGCCCCTTGCACGGAAACTCTGGATGAGCCCTTTTCTCTCAGAAGACAAGAGTAGGATCTCTCGTACTAGCTCTCTTGTAGGATTCATTTTTCTAAGTTGTGCTTTGGGAGATACTAGAAGCCTTGAAATTCAGTGTGAGGATATTGTTGGAACATTATTTATTACACTATACAGTGCCCTTTTTGTGAAAACCCTTGGTGTAAATTTATTTCTAGCTTTAGGATTAGAAATAATTGTGCAGTTATTCCTAAATTGGTATGATTTTGTGTTATTAACTTTATGGTGAATTTACTACTTCTCTTGTTTTACATTGATTGTTGGGAGTTCACGAATTCGTGGCCTGAACAATGGAAGTTTAAATTACTCTGGTGTGCTTTTTCACTTTTATTATTAATCTTATATCTAGATTCATGTTCTATTTTTGACCTTGTCTTTCGTATATTTCCAGTTCAAATAATACTTTATATATTCCTGTAAGTCACTTTATATCTTTTCAGAACCAACATTTATATACATAAATTATATAAATTTTAACACGCTCAGGGACATGTTAAAATTCCTAGGTAGTTTTGAGTTAAATGTGACCTAATTTTAAAGAAATGGACAAATAATTTGAAAATATCAATATCTTATATTTTTCTATATTTATGTAATTTTAAAATCATCCAGCCACTTTTTTAAAACGTAAAAATCCCTTTGGAATGGAAATATCTTTCAAATAAAGTTAGGGATAGAAAAGATTTTATTACACATTCATCTTTTTTTTTTTGGCATTCATCATTATTTGTAACATATTCTTGTTATGGAGAAGGTAGATGTGTAATAAAATTAATATGCATTTTAAACTGTTTTCTTTCACATAAACCCTGTTTCAAAACAGCAGCCTCTACGCCTCCAACAATAACATACTCTTAATATTATTTCTTTTTTCTCCCAGATTTTACTTCTCGGCTACTCCTTTTTCAAAAAAAGAAAACTGACATCAAATTTATATAAAAGAAGCCCTTGAGGTGGAAAGTTAGGGAAGGCTGCCGGAGTTTAGAGCAGACAAATGTCGCTTACATTTTGCTGCTCCGTCGTTTGATATACTCATTTGCTGATGTGAAATGACGAGGGCTTACAAAACAGGGTTTTGTTTTTTAGCTGCCTGTAGACCTAGTGGGGCCTAACAGAACCCAGTCAGCAGGTCATTAACTCTGGAGAAAACAGCTTGCATTAATATGCTCTAATCCGGTATAATTAGTCAAATTACTGCACGCCGACCAGCTTGTCATGTGTTGTCAGACTTGGCACGCACACCGGATTGCCTGGGTCCCTCTGGAATGCCACCCTCAATCAGGGAAAACTGCTCATTTGTAGTGGTCTTGAACTCTTGATAGAAAAGCTAACTAAAACAGCAGTCGTGGAGGAACTTTTACTAATTCTTTAGGTTAAAATATATTTTTCATCAAAAATAACTTAGTACTAGAGATTGAAATGGAATCTTCATTTCTGCTGTTTTCCATAGCATGTCTATATAATATTCCAAGTGAAATTAACATGAGTATGAAAAAAAGATTGAAAATAAATAATTACCCATTGATCAGCTATCTTTCTGGTATATGGGAGTGTGAGTTCATATGTGTTTGTGTACGTGTGGGTCTTTTTCTAGTAGGGCAAGTGGTTATTAAACTCGAAAAGGGCCATATTAGCATAAATTTACAAGAGCCCTTGTTCTGGCTGCAGGATAAAAACCTGTGTTACCTTTGCATTAACACTGAATTGCTTGTTGTGCTTTTGGCAATGACAGATAAGTCAATGTAATTCCCCATTGCAAAGGAAATGATGCTCCAGATTCCAAACGCATCCTGAAGATGTCACTGACAATAATCTTCAAAGAACGGCCAGTGAAAGTGGGCTGTATGTTTGTAGGATGATATACTGCAAATGACAGGAAGAATTATGTGAGTGAAGACGAATCTGTAACATATTATTAAGCAATTTCACGAGAATAACAGGGATAAAAGGATAATGGATGAGGGTGTCATTATTACCTTCATGTAGAGGGAAAGCAAAAGCAAAGGTAGAGAGACAAGATTAATTGAGGAAGGGTGAAGCATTCATTGCTCATCAGCTCTTTTGTACTCTTTGCTCCTGAAATTCCAGACTGAGGGAAAAAAAGGTGCTCGGAGCTGCATTTTAATGCAGCTGGCAAGGAGTGGAAAACTGACAAGGCACTTTTTAGTCACCTCCCTTCTTATCAAAAACCACATAATCACTATTACCTTTTGAATGTTCTGAAGCCACAACAAAATCCAGCAGAATATTTATTCTTGTATTTTGTAGCAGCTTTCATTATTTGTTATACCTTTAAAAAGCAAAAATTTTTAAATTTCAAAATGCTTTTTTCCATGCATTGCCCCCAAAATTGCTCTTTTAAATTTAGAGATTCACATTCAGTGATGAAACATTTCAAAATCCATTGATTATTATTTTAATCATCCTGAGATCATTAGGTTGAGGAAACAATACATTTTATAATCAGTTTTAACTGTTAACTTCCATTTTCTAAGCACATTTCCCATTCATGTAATACCTGTCTTTCTTAAATATTAGTAAATATATTTCCTTCTATCAAATGAAGGTGTGAGTAATTGAAACTTTAAAATACTAAAGTCTTTGTTTATGTTTTCCTCTATTACTTATTTCTTATAACTTCTCATTTGGCCAGTTATTCCAAAGTACACATTACATCACACACAGTAAGAAGCAATTATAATATAGCAACCACCATCCTGTTTGCAAAATAGTAACAGAGGTGTTTTGCTAGAATCTAAGAAACCTTTAGGGACATGAAATTCCCTTCTGATTGTAATTTACTCCTGCTATGGAGTTAATCTTAAATGTTGCAGGAACATTAAAAATATATTTCTATGTAGGTAAAGCTACGTAGAAAGTAGAGTCAGATGATCAAATTACAAGCTTAAATATATACTCAGTGGAGATACTCACAGTTGAAGGTTAATTTGGGAACCTGAACCTAAAACCTAAGCTTCATCCTTGTCTGCATAGTGGGTTCATATATTCAGGAAAGGTAACAAATGGTTAGGATTCAGGTGTCAGTGAGAACTGAGAATCATTCAAGGTTAATATCCAGCTAACAACCAACAGTTTAATGTGTACATAAGTATGCAGACAAGGATAACAGTAATATTATCAAATGCTAGATGTATATACCATCCAGTAATACTATCTTTTTACTGTGTAATGGCTTGTAAACTGTCTTCTTATACATCATATTTGATCCTTAAAATAGTCATTTTTTGATGAGCGGAACTAGAGTTCCTATTTCAGTTCTATAAATGGGAAAACTGAGGAGTAGAAAATTAAATAAGCTTATCCAAGTAATTCCATAGTGAATGATGTTTCTAGGAATAAAACCAACATCTTCAGACACATGGTCCAAGGTTCTTTCTATTCGCTGTTTGAATTTTAAATGTATTATTCATGCCACACTCTGATTTTTGATATTTTACTACTTTTTAAGTGTGTCTTTCTGATTATCTTAAATGTTTGTTCACTGAAGGAGCATCTGCTGCCTTATGTTTTCCATGGAGTAAGGGAAAAGAAACTAACATTTGTCAAGCATGTAATATATACCAAACACTGTACTAGGCACTTTGCATACATTATCTAATTTAATATTCACAACAGCTAAGTGAGTTAGACATCGTTATCACCACTTTGCAAAAGAGGAAAGTAAAATTCAAAGATGTCAAGTCACTTGCCCGAGCTCACACTGAGGAATGTCAGGGATTCAAATCCAAGTTTTCCTGGCTCCAAAGCTCATGTTCGTTCAAACACGGTATAACCTGTTCCTTTTGTCTATACTGTACCTTATATATTCAGTCAAAATTCTACTGTCTTTTTACATCTATTCCATATTTTAGATCTCTGAAGGTCTAAATTGAATGGCTTTTCCGTCTTAGTATTCTCCAATTTCTACATAGCATTTTACACTGAGCTTCCAGAATCCTCAAAGCACTTCTTTACTCACTGGCCCTGAAGTCTTTTTCACTGGCCCCTATTCTTTGTGCCATGCCCTCAATATAGGTTCTCCCATCCCCAAAGGTGTGTCCTTCCAGTCCTCCTTGATTCTTTAGCATAGAGATCTAATCCCTTTCCATGCTTTAAACGCTCTTTGTATAAAAAAACAGCAAATATCTCCTAGTCTTTTCTCTCTGTTGCTACATATTCTTAGCTGTCTGCTCTGCTCAAGAGCCCTCTCAGGATGCTTTGCTTACCCCAAACCAAACTCATCATTTTCCTTTTCTTCCTAAATTTTTTCTTAACTTCCTGATCTTAAAAGAAACCATTCTTCTTCTAATCACCAAGGCCTTGTTGCCGATTTGAATGAGTTTGACTTTTTTTTTTGACCTGACATTAAAAGCCTCTCCTGCCTTTTTAGGCTGCTGAATTCCATCCCCCATCCCTTTTCCACCTTTTAAAGACCAGACATCCTTCAAAGCCCATATCAGATATCATCTTTAATAGGAAGTTTTCCTCAAACCCGTCAAATGTATCTGTTTCTGTCTTCATTGAATCTCCAGACATTTAATTTGTACGCCAAGTTTTCCTGGCTCCAAAACTGATGAAACCTAACGAGAAGCTAAATTAATATTTGTTGAATTGAATTAAGTCAAATTCTCTAACAGTCTCAATCAAGTACATTTATTTATTTAGTTAGTTAGTTAGTTAGTTAGTTAGTTAGTTAGTTATTTTTGGCCATGCTGCATGGCTTGCAGGATCTTAGTTCCCCAACCAGAGATTGAATCCAGCCCACAGCAGTGAAAGCGCAGAATCCTAACCACTGGACTGCCAGGGAATTCCCCAAGTACTTTTAATTTATACCATTCTTCCTTATACATGGCTGAGCTTTGACTTTCCCATGTCAAAATTTAATATTAACCTTTTGATTATTTATTTAACATTTCAGTGTATTTTTTTTTCTTGCTGATTTGTACATCCCAATTTATTATCAAAGAGTTACCATTTGTGGACATGCACTTACTGTGTGCGTTTCATGGACCAGGCCCTTTGTTCAGTCCTGGGGATAAAGAACCTGCCTTTATGAAGTTGCCTGCGTGGTTGGGAAGATAGTGCTCTTTTCCTATGACGTTTGAATCAAATTTATTAAATACACCAACATTCCCTTACAGTTATATTTATGGTAATAGGGAGATAAGGAAAGAGAGAAACATAGAGCACTTTATTATATTTATGTATTCCTCATAACAACCCTAAAATATCGGTATTTTTTATCCCCATTTTACAAACGTGGAAACAGACGCTGAGAGTCAAAATTACTTTCTCCAAAGCACAAAAGCAGTGAAATGACAGAGCTGGAAGAGGAACTGAAGTTTATTTAATGCCCAAGCCTGTGCTTTTCCACTGTGCCACGAGGCTGTACATGCCCTTGTCTTAGTGAGAGAGATGTTACACGACAGGCATTCTTAACTCTGATTCCTGTGTTTATCCAGTTGCCTCAATTTAGGGAAGGCAGGAAGCATTAGTCGTAATTATGCCAGGTGATGGGTAGAATGGTATTACTTATTAAACTTACCGAAAGCACACCCCTGCAGTTTTATGAGAGGAATGAAAACAACATACTATTTTCACGCACAAATGCCCAGTCAGGGTGAGTACACATGGTTTCCCTGCTCATTAGCACTAGTCACATGATTGCAATTATTAATATAATTTGGGTCAGGGAGAATGCCTGCTGTATCCTACATTTTGGGGAGGAATGTTGTGGCCTAGCTCATAGAGCCTGACCCTTTCCACTGCACATGTTGCCCCTCGCATGACTGTAAGAGAGCAATTCTTCAGCAACCATTGGCCCAAATCAAGCATAGAAGATGACAAAAGAAGCAGAATTAGCTCCTCTCTCACCTTTACATTTAGCAGGTTTCGATACTCGATTGTGGAGATGAGAAGTAAACATCAACAGATTGACCAGGACAACTTAGCCTTTCAATCTGCCTTTTAACCTGTTATACCTAGATTTCTTTTTCTTTCTTTCTTTTAAAATTCAAACTTCCCTTAATCTATTAAGGCTTCTTTTTGTCTTCTCTTCTTATAAACTGTTTTTGAATCCAATCTTTTCTGGGGGGAAATGGAGACATTTTCTCATAGTTTCACATTACACAAATTTCAAAATTTTAGCCTACTTCCTAGTGCACAAAATGACACTCCTTAGTATCAGATAAGCTAGGATTTTAGTTTTAGTCAACTGTGTGCACCTGTGAGTTTATTCTAATTTCATATTTCAATTTATAGTTTTTTAAAGGTAGGATCATTCAAGTGTCTTTAATCGGCTTTATATAATGCTTATCACATTGACATCCCCAAATATTTATATAGTAATGCTTTTGATAAGGATATTATCTCATTTAACTTTTTATTTCCTAGGCATTCGTGAATGAAATATTAGGTTCATTCATTTTTTTTTAATTTATTTATTTAATTTATTTATTTTTGGCTGCGTTGGGTCCTCGTGGCTGCGCGCGGGCCCCCTCCAGCCGCGGTGCGCGGGGTTGGGTGGGGGCCTAGTCTTCATTGCGGTGCCCGGGCCTCTGACCGCCACGGCCTCTCCCGCTGCGGAGTACTGGCTCTAGACACGCGGGCCCCAGCAGTTGCGGCTCGCGGGCTCCAGAGCGCAGGCCCAGTAGCCGTGGCGCACGGGCTCAGCCGCCCCGCGGCACGTGGGATCCCCCCGGACCAGCGATGGAACCCGTGTCCCCCACATTGGCAGGCGCACTCCCAGCCACTGCTCCACCAGGGGAGACCAGGTTCATTAATTTTTTAAAAATAACTTCAGCAAAAGGCTGAAAATAGCATTCAGTATAACGTAGACAAGAGTCAGTGTGCTTTAGGGGGCCTAACATAATCTGATGATTTGTTTAGATGGAAGGCAAGCCTCAGGTGCCTCGTAGTGATACAGTTGCCATGCAGAACAGTGCTTCAGTGATAAAATCACTGTGGACAACACTCCAGTGGTGAAAATGCATCAGGCACCATGTCTATCCTGTGCCAGACAGATTGGAATGGTTCTTCCTTCTGGCTCTGGTGGCACTGAGGACAGGGACATGTAATAGAATAAGGGCCTGAGAGAGTTCGGGAGGGAAGATGTGCCAGTGGTGACAGTAATGAGGAGTAGGTAAGAGTATCCGGGCTTATAAGAGCGCAGATGCCAATAAACCTGGGGCATCCTGACAACAAGACTCTCAGGGACACCAGCCAAATGACCAGCTGCCTCTTTTTTCCTGACAGCTCCAGGTTATCCAGGAATTGGCTCCCCCTTTTCCAGTACTATTATACGTTGCTTTTGCCCAGATTTTCTTTCCTTCCTGACCCCACAGGGGAGAAGAACACGGTCTTCTCTCTTCTTACGACTTTCCTTTAAACCAGAGTAAAGCCCATTGGAGGTTTCTAAGTGTTTTTATTGCTTCAGTTGGAGAGATTGCTCTTGAAACTCATGCTTTATTTATGACTATACCATAAACCCAACTTTTTCTTTCTGGATAATTTTTACTGATGAGACTTCTGTTGAGGAGAGATCCTTTTGTTTATTTCCTCACAACTCTGCTTTGTCCATAGAGAAGAAACTACTGCTGCTTGCTCTTCTCATGGGAAAGGAATTTCTACTCTGATTTTCCAGAATCTGCAGTGTATTTGTTGGCCCATAAAAATTCACTATTGGTAGGGTCAGTATACTGTTAAATTGTCACTGTTCCCATGAGGTAAACACATCTGGACAGAACTGATCCCTCAAGGTAGACTAGGCAGCCTGTTTTCTTCTGTCTTGTTCGGTAGAATCATCGAGTTGAGTTAGGTCCCTTGTGAAGCCCAGCCATTTCCCCCCCGCCCCGGGAGTTATCCAGGTATTTATACCCCAGCTGGGTGGTGGAAGCCTTGCTTTGGCTTCAGATCCACTTAAATTCTTCAGTCCAACTCTTGCCAGAATAGCCTTGCAGTAAGAGAGGATAGTATCCGCCATTAATTATTTTAAAGTTCTTAATTTTGCATCTGATTATTATTATTTGTTGTGTATTTTTTAGTCAAGAATCCTATAGAATATGATAGGGTTTAAGCAGCCAAGTGCCACCCGCAAGTTCTAATCTTGATTCCACTATTATCACAAGTATGAAGTTTCAGGAATCACTTGGCTGCAAGAAATAGAACTCAAACTAGCTTAATCTAAAAGATCATTTATTTTAAGTAGTTGGGGTAGTTCATACAATCCAATGGCAAGTACAGCTGGAACTGAGAATTGGAAAACCTAAATTTCTAGAATTGGAGCATCTAGAATTCTCCCTTTCTTGGCCGTATGTTCTCTTGACTCTGCTTCTGCTTCACTGTTGTTTCTCTCCACAGATTGGATTTCCCTGAATCTCCCTGCTCAAAACCCAGGAGTAGCCATTCTGGCTCCCTACAATTTATCGCTGCTCCAATACCAACTAAAATTCCAGTTTCAAATTTCAAGGAGAGGGAATCTGATTGGCTAGCACCTGCAACAGGTGTTCACCCTGGTCTTACTCAGCTGTGATTGGGGAAAAGTGGGTGCAAACATACACATAATGTACAGGGTACACCCCTGAGAATATGGAAAAGTTTCTCAGAGAAAAGGGGGATGTTTGGGACATAACACTCCAAAAAGTCTCCCCTTTTTAACCATTTTGTTGCTTCCTTCCCTCAGTAATCCTATACAGGGGGAAAGAAGGAACACCCAACTAAATTCTGAGGATAACAGGAGGATTCTCAGATGGGAGCCAGTGGGCAGGAGGTCAGACAGAGGGAGCAGGACATTCCATACAGATCGAAGGAGCGGAGTGCAGAAGCATGGGGAGTGGGGCGCAAAATGCGCGGGGGTTCTGAGAACACAGAGCTTCGGCGGAGTGTGGGGGACAGTGGCCTGGGGGGAACCTGGAGATGGAAGCTGACATCCAGCAGCAGTGGAGCTCTCAGGTGCTGGGGGCTGGGGGCCAGGAGAGTCTGGAGGCCAGGGCATTGCTAAGGCTGGATAAGAACCCATTAGAGACCCAGTTAAGAGACTTGCGGTAGGCCAAGTGAGGACTTTAGCGCTGGCAATGGAGGGGAAAGGGCAGATTTGAGAAATATTTTGGAGCTAGAATCAACAAGATTTAGTCATCAGTTGGAGATAGGAACTGAAGTAACAAAAATGTTTATAGATAAGTCCCAGATTTTCAGCTTTATTTCATGAATAATGGTGCCATTCATTAAGATAATAATAGGAACTTTACCACTATAATAGTTACCACATTTTCTGAATAATTATGTTACACAAACGCACTGTGCTAGAGGCCTTCCTAGTCATTGTTTATTTAATCATCATAATGTCTCTACTATTTTATAGACGAGAAGCACGTGCCTTCAAGAATGTAGGTACTTTGCATGTAATCACATAACTCATAAAGTGCAAAGTTAATTTTCACACTCATTTCTGTCTGACCTCAGAATGACTGAGCACTTAAGTTTACTTTCCTTAAGAAAGAAGAGCAAGTTTTAAGGAAAACATAAGTTTCATTTTGGACATATTACATTGAGTTTCCTGTGAGACATTCAGCTGAAGAGGTCTAGGGGACAGTGGGCAATGGGTCTGTGACTTGTGGGAGGTCTGGGCTGGACCCTCAGATTTGAGAGACAGTAGCTTGAAGTGGGAACTCTGTGGTGGAAGAGATCTCTCCAGGACACCCAATTAGTTACTATCTAAGCAATACTTGTCTCTCCTGGGAGCTGCTTAACATTGTAAAATAGAAATTATTTTAAAATACATACAGTTTTTCAGAGTATTCACTTCTAATTTTAAGCGTCTTTCTATATCCATTGTTACAGCCCTACTTTTTAGATTTGTATACTCTTTTTTTCCTCTATTTTAAAGATACTTACCAAGTGATTTATTTTTTTTTTTACTTGTCTTTGCAAAGAACCATTTTTTAGACTTTCAAAATTTTTACTTTTTAACTTTCCAAAGATTTTATTTTTATTTTAACTAT
Organism: Balaenoptera borealis; assembly: GCF_965194805.1. NCBI lineage: Eukaryota > Metazoa > Chordata > Mammalia > Artiodactyla > Balaenopteridae > Balaenoptera > Balaenoptera borealis. The sequence goes on from NC_138877.1 coordinate 12,602,716, forward strand.
GTTTCCTTCTTTCTGCTTGTTTCCTTTGATATGTTCTTTTTTAAGATTAAAATGAATGCTTGATTCATGCATTTTCTTTTTCTTTTTTGATAGATGAAAACATTTAAAACTAAGAACTTAATAAAGCAACTATACACCAATTAAAAACAAAAAAAAAACAACTAAGAACTTAAATTGCCAGTCTGTTTTCATCACATTCCATGGTAATGTTTTAATATTCATTGTTTCATTTTTTCCTGAATGCTCTGTTGCTGTGCTCATTCCTAAAAGAGTGATAATAACCCAAATGAACCTTGGTAGGATGTCTGTGGTGAAACACTCTTTCCTTGGGGCATTGCAGAGAGGAGACTGCAGAGCCTCACTTGCTCCCTCCAAGCCTACACCACAGTTGCAGCCAACTCGGAATCCATAAGGAAGAACTGTGCTAGAGGTTAAAAAAGAAAGAAAGCCTTCTCTTTTTGACTATGCTCCAAAGGAACAAGTCAAATCCTTTGGCTCTGGTCCAAACAACTAGTCAGCAATGAGCAATGTAATGTGAGTGAGGAAAAGGGTACAGGGAGTGCCCCCAAAGCCCTTCCCTTATCCCATCTCCTATGACTCTCTTTCTTCCACTCCCCCAAGTGCCTAGGAGTGTTTCCTATAAACTCCATTTATGGGACCATCCTCAACATATTAAATTCATAGATTATTTATTCCAGTTAGAGTAAATTCTGTATCAACGTCTATGTCATTGAACAATATTGTCATTTTAAAATTCCTTTCTTTTTTTAAAAAATATTTTGTTTATTTATTTATATATTTGGCTGTGCCGGGTCTTAGTTGCTGTACGTGGAATCTTCGTTGAGGTGTGCGGGATCTTTTAGTTGTAGCATGTGGGCTCTTAGTTGCAGCAGGTGGGATCCAGTTCCCCGACCAGGGATTGAACCCGGGCCCCCTGCATTGGGAGTGTGGAGTCTTAGCCCCTGGACCACCAGGGAAGTCCCTAAATTCCTTTATTTCAACATTGAGTTTGTCATTCTCAGCCAGCAAACCCAATAAAGCTAACTGTTTTCCAAGGGAAACACAAATGCCATAATACATCACTTGGATTTTATTTTTATATTATTAAAAAATAACATTAATTAGTGCATGTAAATGTGAATTTTATAATTAAACTTATTGATTTCTATATCATGGAAAAGTATAAAGCAACTCTCTTCCCAATAAAGGTTTGTCTACACAGTGTTGAAGAGTTGAAACTGTAGGCACTTATCTGGATGTTCCTAATCAGCAGGCAAGGTACTATTTTGAGAACAGACTGCCTGGATGAATGATTAGGAGGCTTTTATCTAGACGGCATTATAGAGGTAGGGCACAGTGTATTCTGATCCTTGATGTGGACCCTTTTTTTTTTTTTACATAGAGAACTAAAATTGATGTCATTTATTTAGAATTATGCTGAACCACCAAATTTATTTATTTATTTATGTATTTATGTATTTAGCTATTTATTGGCTGTGTTGGGTCTTCGGTACTGCGCGCGGGCTTTCTCTAGCTGTAGCAAGTGGGGGCTACTCTTCGTTGCGGTACACAGGCTTCTCATTGCGGTGGCTTCTCTTGTTGCAGAGCACGGGCTCTAGGCGTGAGGGCTTCAGTAGTTGCAGCACGCGGGCTCAGTAGTTGTGGCTCTCGGGCTGTAGAGCACAGGCTCAGTAGTTGTGGCGCACGGGCTTAGTTGCTCCACGGCATGTGGGATCTTCCCGGACCAGGGCTCGAACCCATGTCCGCTGCATTGGCAGGCGGATTCTTAACCACTGTGCCACCAGGAAAGTCCCTGAATCAAAAAATTTATTAATTACTCTTTACTTTTTGGTGTCCTACTGTGTTTCAGAAAATATTTAAGGCAAATTAATGCTTATCAGAAATGAGTTACTATCCAAGCCTATTAAATGTTATTGCTTAATATAGTTGCTTTGCTTTAGTGCCTTATATATCAAATCATTGAATGTTTACCAAGATATGCATTAAATGATTATAGAAATCATTGCAAGTATTACTGTATTAATGAAATAAATTTGAGAAAACTGGCCCATATTTATGGGAAAGTGTACACTATATGGAAACTCTGAGGCTCTAGGTCAGGTCCACCAGCGTTCAGGTTTTTTTTACCTTGATGGAAATAAGCTAACATCATTAATGTCTTTTCCATCTCACAGGTAAAATGGGAATAAAAATTCTGCCCCTACCCATGACACAGCGATTTTGTGATGATCAAATAAAGTTGAACATGTGAAAATGTTTGGTAAACCTATAGAGAGATAGATATGAAAGCATGCATTCAGTACTTTTAATGTTGTTTTGTTAATATTTTAAATTATCTTATTATGAAATGCATCAACAGAAAAAATCAGAGTAATATAACCAATGCCATGTATCTAATGCCTAACTTTAACATACTGTAAAATTCTGCCATACTTGCTTCTGATCATTTTTATGAAAGAAAACATTACAGGTACAAATTGTACTCTACCATGGTTCTGTTTTCTTCTCTCTTTCCCTAGGAATTCCACGTTATTTTTATGGATGCATTATAGTAATTCGATCACGTTCAATTAGACTTCCTACCGAATTTTTAGTCTTTCATATATCCAACAATTTTACTCCAAGAATAAGTACATCCATTATGATGGCTTTTAACAGAAGGGCAGGCCATAGATTTCCAGAAACAGTGTATCTAGTTATCATCAAGAAAACCTATAATCAGACTCTTATTTGCCTTGTTTTGTTCTCTTTCCAGATGTTAGTTGATGCCAAACAGAAATAAAGATGTTTTTATGTGCATTTACACAGTAACAAAGATAATTCATTGAAAATATTTATTTTTCATCTTTTCTTTGAGATAGGTAAACTAAGGACAGAAGCAATTTCATAACTTGATTAAAGTTGCAATTGTAAGCAAATCTGGATGATAAATACGAATATTTACTGTAATGGGAATAAGGTTAATATTTTAAAACAAGGTTGACAGGAGAAAAATTGTCTTAGTTTGCAAAAAAGAAATTTGTTTCTTTAAGTGAAAATTGAGGTCAGTAGGCCATAGCTCTCCTTACTCTCCTACATGACTGAAAGGAATTAAATAATGCAGCAGGAAAGCAGTACTGAGCAAACTAATGACAAAATTATACATGAAAGCTTGAGTAAAATCATTATATGTTAGAAACTTGTATTTTGTATAAGAAAATATGAAATTTTAAATGCATGTCCACTTCACCTCAATTATCAGGACGGAGAAGCTATCAGTAAGTCCTATTCTCCTGTATTCATTGAGGTTATTATGGTCCTTTTTGGGAGAGTAAGGGTGATAACCATAGTTTGGATATATTCCCATGTTGGGTACTGCATTCTGTTTACTTACTGTGGTTTCAGTGTGATTGGGTTATTATGAAAAACTTGTCCTTTATACAGTAGAAGCAATATCCAGCCCCATATGCTCTCCAGAGGGAGTATTATTTTTAGGGGGTAAAACCCAATTTTGAATGGTTTGTGCTTTGGATTCTCTTAAGTGAAATATGGTAGTAACTTTGTTAATCATGTGTTGGAGGCATTGTGCTAGATACCCTATGCCCACTATCTAATCCACAACAATCCTGTGAAGCAGACATCATTTTCACCATTTTATGGATGAGGAAACTGGCTCAGAGAGGTTGCTTAAGTTAGCCGAGTTGGCCAGACTAGTGAATGGCCGTTAATAGATGCCAACTCCATATTTTCAGTAGTGACATTTTCAGTAATATATTTCAAATATATTAATATTTAGTGTAATTTTACTACCATTAAATTGAATCTTGTGACTCATGACTTTAAAAATAAGTGGCAGTGGGAGTCTACTTTTAGCAATCAGAATGAATAACACTTTCAACCTGTTCTGTGCATTTATATACGCACAAACACACCCAGGGCCTTGTATTTGACTTTTTTGTTTTGGTGCCAATGCTTGCAGTTACCCTATGGAAAATGTGACTGAAAACCACTACTGAGTGTAGGTATATTTTGTATATGATCATTTATTTATATGTGGTCATGTCATGAACAAAGTGTTGACCTACACATATTACATGTAACTTTAGTTACGTGTAAACTGAGCTTACTTCTATGATGATCTACCTGATGCTGAAACAACAATCTGATTCACAGAAATTAATCAGATTGTGATTTTTATCACAATGCTTCACTTTTTAGTCCCTTGTGTCAAGTTGTATAATATAAACACAATCCAAGTCGTAATGTCTTCACTGGATTGTGTTTGTTCATAATGACACTTTTTCCCGACATCACAAATGCAGTAAATATGCCATGTGAAAATACTAGTTTTATCCTATTACTCTCTTCATACATACTGGTTTTCAAAACACAAGAAATAAAATCAGTACCACTGTTACCTGGTGATCTTTATAAGAAAATTCTTTGAAGATAACCAATTATCATAGCAATAAACTGAACTGATAACAATGTTAAATTTCCAATATGATACAGCATATGTATGGAAAGAGACAGAGGTGGTCTTACTTCCCTTTTCTGTGTCCATATTATCAAAGTAACCTTTATATCTGTTTCTAATAATGACATTTACGTTTTGTTGCATTAATATGAAGTAACATGGATTGTGTGTGTCAGTAGATTCCTTTTAATTACTGTGTAAAAATGATATGTAATTGAAACAAAAAGCATTGTTTCCAACCCTAATTTTTTTTCCTCGAGTCCATCCTGTCAAGCTGAAAGCGTGAAAGTTATTTTCTGGTGGTGTGATTAGATTGGGGCTGAACTCTCCAGCTGGCAGGCCTGTCTATGACTGGCGGCGGCCTGTCCCTAGTGCTTGTCATTTCCTGACATGCCTGACAGGATGGGGACAGCCGCCCCAGACAGGTTCATTAGATGGTGTTTTCTACAGCTGGGCTAAAAATAAATAAATAAATAAATAAATAAATAAATAAATAAATAAATAAATAAATAGTCTGTGCTTTGTCAAGTCCCAAGCTTTAGGGGCCTTTTCTTGTTGGTTTAAACCAGGGCCTTGTTTTGACAAATTTTGATCTGTGCGGTTTTTAGATTTTCTGACACATTTTTGTTTCCTTCCCTCTTGGCCTGCACTTTGTGCACTCTGCCTTGTTGCCACTTCAAAATCCTAACAGAGTCTTCCCAAGAGAAAAAGAACCCCAGGTATTGAGATCTTAAAAGCAAAAACAGCACAGTACTCTATAAAAGAGCAATAGTTCGTTTATTTCCACAGTGATCTGCACAATGGTTGGAAAAACAACCTTAGGACTTGCGATAAGCCAATTACAAGAAAGGTTAAGAGTTTTCCCAGTGCCAGAGACATGCCATCTACATGAGAACATAGTATCATTAGTAGCAGCTCACACTCTCAAATACATTGCTCTTTAGAACTGCCAGAAATTTAAGCTGTCTTCATTCTTGGGCTTTTAGGGAGCTGACAGAGTTTTCCACCCATGTTGTTAGGCTCTGATGTCAGGAAAAGAAATTATAGAAGATTATAGAATACCTGCTAATTAAAACCAGAAATAAATTCCAAAATTAAATTTAGAAATACTTTTTTTTTTTTTAATGTCAATGATAGGGCCCCTTTTAAAGTTAACCGGAGTTACCAAAAATTGGTGTGCATTGGAAACATACATGCATACAGGTCATAATTTATCATTTCAACCCCAGATTTAAACTTCTAAAACTGTGTTGTTGGAAAGGAAAAAAAAAAATCTTTAGCCAAGAAATTATTCTTTCTGGGTTTACCTGCAATTAAAAAGTAGATATTGACATCTTTACTTTATAGACTTGCTGGCCACAGGCAGTCTCTTTACTCTCATAGTGTCTGATAGCTGCTTTCCATTGGGAGAAACAATTGATTTTAATTTTTAGTAAGCAGAACACGCCCAAATAGGAAACATTTGGCTGTATATCTTGACATAATTGTAATGCTACCGTTAGCTATCGTTGCATTCACATGCAAGACACAAAATGTAATACTGTTTGTGTCTCTTGTACTTTGTCGTTGGTGTAATAAACCGTGTTGCTGAAAAAAAGCAAGCTCCTCATTCACAGAAATCTTAGCCCTTACCTTTCCTTTGTATTGTTAGTTTCTGCTGCTTTAGTTCCCCGTCTCTATGACAACTGTTTAAATCGGGATGGGCAACTGTCATCTGGAATATTACTGAGAGAAAAGTGTTAGTGAGCACACAGTTCCCATAGATAGAGCATTTCAATATAATCCAATTTTAATTGAGCTCCTGAGACTTTGATGTGCTGCAGAAGGTTGGGAGAGAGCTATTCCAGGGAGAAATTAAAGCAGCCCAGCAAGGCTTCACCACTCCAGACTGTCACCATTTTAAGTAAGCATTAGCATCAGACTTAACCTGCCCCTATGGAACATCTCACTTCTTTTTTCAGCTTTTCGCTGATTTATTTTGCCATATGTAAAAGCAAAGCACTTTCATCTTTTTATGTATGTTTTTACACCCATTTGATTAGGCTTGAAAAGCTTGTACTGGACCTCAGATTCATCTTCTGCTGTCTATTGGACTTTGCTTCGGTGGTTCAGAAAAGAAAAAGAAAGTAGAGTAGGGATTAGTTTGAAATTGTCAGCCATCGTATATTAAACTTTCTTTTTAATATTACTTTGTAAAACCCTATTTTGGAGCTAAAAAGTAATTAAATATAAAAATGTAATTTTTATTTAGCTTTGATTTACCATTGAATTTCATTTTAATGCTTAGATGCTTAGGTATTTATTAGAGGTTAGAACTTTTATTTCAAAGTGCATTAAAATATCTTTTTCCTCATCGCATGAAAAATACCTTTCAGGCAAAGCTAGTTTAAAGCAGCTGAACACAGGCACATCAGTCCTTAAACAAGAAAGCATTAATCCTTTTTTTTTTTTTTTTTAATGGGGAGGAAAATAGGTATTTTTCCACGTATATCCAAAGATCTTTTAAATACTTTGAAATATAACGTTGAACATACATTAGGTATTTTACTACTAATAAAAATGACATAATTAATATTATATTATTTTAATGTTAATTAAAATGAATTAAAATTAATATTATGCTTAATATTAAATATATGCTTAATATTAATACTAAATATAATGCTTGTGATGTCAAAGAGCTTTGTTATAGGTATGGTAAACTTAAGGAAGTTATTACCTCCTTAAGACATACCTGACATTTCTGATCTATATTGGCACATTTAAATAAAGAAATTTAAAATGTATATTGAGAAATTTTAAAATGGCAATAATTAGAAATTAGTTCGAGCATATGCATCATCATTGATGCACCTAGATTTACTTGTAGTTTTACTGTAATCTACAAGCTAATGAAGCTTCAGCACCAGGGCCCCTTACTCCACAGGGCCTTGTGAGAGATAAGAGTTGCCAAGAATTGTATTGTGATCTCACTTTACGCAATTGCCTTAAGAGACCTCAGGAAAAAAACAACCTACATTTCTAAGCCTCCAGTATTTGTTGTAATTATTTTCTTTCTCATTCTAAATATTCACTTACATAGCTAATTTTTATTTGTAACTTTGTATTCTCTTTTTAAAGCCACCTCGAATAACGTAAGCTTAGTCCATACTTAAATTATTTTTTTAAATTTTTATTTAATAAGTTTTTGATTTAGCGCCTTCCCCCTCCCTCCCATTGATGGTCATTACCTTCCATTCTTTTTTTTTTTTAATATAAACAATTTTGCAGTGAAGAATCTGGTACATACTTCATCTTGCTTTCTTGGGCGTATACCCACAGGATAAATTCCTAGAAATGAAATTGCTGTGTCAAGGGGAATATGTATTTGAAGGTTTCGATAGGTAATGACAAAATTTTCTCGATATATGTTATATTAACCTGCACTTCCACCAGCAGTATAGTGATTGCCTGTTTTCCTTACAAGCTCAGTATTATTAAACTTTTAGATTTTTGCCAATCTTGTGGCTAAAAATAGTATCCCCATATAGTTTCAGTTCTACTCTGGGTGAGGTTAATCATGTTTTTAATCAAGAAAGAGCCATTTGTACAGTTTGTGACTTATCTGTTTTACTTTTTTTAAAAAATAAATTTACTTATTTATTTGTTTATTTTTGGCTGCATTGGGTCTTTGTTGCTGTGCGTGGGCTTTCTCTAGTTGCGGCGAGCGGGGGCTACTCTTCGTTGCGGTGCGCAGGCTTCTCATTCTGGTGGCTTCTCTTGTTGCGGAGCACGGGCTCTAGGCTCACGGGCTCAGTAGTTATGGCTCGCAGGCTCTAGAGCGCAGGCCCAGCAGCTGTGGCGCACGGGCTTAGTTGCTCCGCGGCATGTGGGATCTTCCCAGACCAGGGCTCAAACCCATGTCCCCTGCATTGGCAGGCGGATTCTTAACCACTGCGCCACCAGGGAAGTCCAGTTTGACTTTTTTTTAAGCAAAATTTTAATGTCTATAGGAGGAGATTATTGATAAATAGTACAGTTAATCTCAGGTATCTATTTTTGTGTATTAGACATCGTATAGACATATATTATGGAAATTATATACATATAGGTATATCTCCTTTTCTCCCTACTTCCCATCTAGATTATTCCTCTATGGAATGCCCCCTGCCCAAGTCATAGGGACATTAGTTATAAGGATATGAATCACTTTAATTTACCTACCTACCCAACAAGAATCTTTCTGCTCTGGCATAAAAAAAAAAATGTTAACTGTATGACATAACTCATAATTAGCTAACTATAGTTACACTTCATAGTACATCTCCCATGTAGAATTCTATAACACAAGAGCTACCTTCTTTATAAATTAGCTTATGTGGATGTCTCTAGTATACATTTTTATTTATTTACTAAAACATGAATATTGGAGAAACATGCAGTGGAGCTCCATGGAGCTGCCCTCACTGCTGTGTGCCAGACACTATGGCGAGCACCAGGGGAAAAACACTCAGCATTAAGACGGGGTTAAGACTGAGACCTATAAATAACCTCCATATCTGGAGAAAATAATATTATTAGGGTTTTTTAAAATAAGTTTATTTATTTATTTTTGGCTGCTTTGGGTCTTCGTTGCTGCACGTGGGCTTTCTCTAGCTGCGGCGAACGGGGGCTACTCTTCGTTGTGGTGCACGGGCTTCTCATTGCAGTGGCTTCTCTTGTTGCGGAGCACGGACTCTAGGCACGCGGGCTTCAGTAGTTGTGGTGCGTGGGCTCAGTAGTTGTGGCTCACGGGCTCTAGAGCGCAGGCTTAGTAGTTGTGGCACTTGGGCTTAGTTGCTCTGCAGCACGTGGGATCTTCCCGGACCAGGGCTCGAACCCGTGTCCCCTGCATTGGCAGGCGGATTCTCAACCACTGCCCCACCAGGGAAGTCCCATTAGGTTTATTTATGTTATTAGTGGAGGGCAAAACTTTAATAACAAATTAGATACTTAATTTATTAATATTTTATTTACTTGTTATCGTCTCTTTAAAGTAGCCAAGTGTCGATAGGTTAACTGTTTTTGTGGATAACACATTTTCTTTGCACAAGTTCATGCTTGTGCAAAGCATGACCATCACTCACAAGTGGAGTGATGGTCATATCTGACATCTGGACTGAACCTCTTATCTTTTTCACAACACTCATCATCTGCCAATAACCCTAATCCCAGAATGTGGCGGAGAGTACCACTCACGTAGTCACTGGAACCAGAAACTCTTACAACAGTTTTAATTCCTTTCATTTCTTTACCTCAACATAAAACAAAACAAAAACATTCAAGTCCTATTCATTCTGTCTCATAAATATGTTTATACTCTTTCTCTTTCTCTTCCTACCTACGGCAGCTGTCTTAGTTTAGACTTCCTTCATTTCCTACTGGCACAATGCAGATTTCCAGTTTAGCATCCTTCCAAGTCCTCCCCCTCACTACTTCCAAAGTGGCCTTTCTAAAATGCAGGTTTAATCTTATAACTACGCTCCTTTCAATGGTCCCAGTGGCATCACAGTAATCAGCAGAGCTACCATTCATTGAGAGCTAAGTTTGAAATCAATGTTTCAGTTAATCCTTTCTTCAGGAAACGCTCTGGACAGCCTCTTGCCTATAGAAAGGGGACCTCTGGTACTTATAGTGGAGATACTTGTTAAATACAGTAACCGATTTAATTTTTGTCAACATCCCAGTAAAATAGAATTATTATATCAATCAATTATAAAGACATTAATAGACAGTACAAGCTTCGTAAAAGGAGGGACCATCCTTGTCTTATTCACCAATGTTTTCCCATCACCTAGCACAATATCTGGAACCTAGTAGGTGCTAAATTTTTGTTTGGTGAACAAATGATATGCGCTGCTAACAGCCTTTGCCTGGGGAGAGGTATTTGACCGTGATACTCAGGTAAAACAGATAAATGGCAAATTCTCAGCAAAGCAGTATTTTGCTGCAAATCGACAGGTTTACGACCGTGGAATATAAAGTAAACAGAAGAAAGAAAAGTAGTCTTAGGACATTACAGTGGTGTAGAAGAGTCCTTTGGGGATGCCTAACCCAGGAAATACTATTTTCATTGCCAACAAAAGTTGGGAGATCTCTAAACCTCCTTTTGCCTCCAATTACAGATATTTGTGGAAGACGTTCATGTAAAAGCAAGGGGTGTTTACCGAGCTGTTTACATTTAAACTGAGTTGCATTTTTTGAAGAGCTGTTAATTATCCTCTAATATAGAAATTTGAGAGTAGAAATAAAAATAACACAGGGAATTCAGTAGCTGAATTTTCTCTAGCTGAAGCAGCAAGATTTTTTTTTAAAAGATTAAACTTCAAACACAGCAGACAGAACACTGAAAGTCATCTAGGAAGTAGAATATAAGAACAAATTCTTGCAAATAACCAGACAGTTGAACCAATGTGAACTGCAGAAGCAGAGTGTAGATCAGAGAACAATGCACACTGGAAAAGGATCTGGGCTGAGGCCACAGCAGGATCTGCTCTTGTCACTCCTGACTGTGGGTTTCACTTAAGGTCCTGGTGGGGAGGTTGTGAGTTCATTTGTTCAGCACACTTATGTAGCACTACCTTTGTGCCAACCTCTCCACTCGACACTTTATATGTTATTTCATTTAATACCACAGTGGATGTGATCATTCTCATTTCATGTAAGTGGAAACTGTGTCCCAGTTATGTTAGGGAACGTTCCCAAGTTACACAGCTCGGAAGTGGTTGAGTCAGACTTCAGTCCGTATATCATCCTCTAATGTCCAATACGTAAAAAATGGTCCTAGTCCACCAAATTAAGTGCTAATAAAGTGCATGCTTATTGGTACATACTGGTAGTATGAAGAAATGTGTCAAGGGTAACCCTCATCCTTTGGTGAGCAGATGATGCACATTAAAATAAGACCCAATCTAAAGGACTTTCCAAATGCAAATTCCCTGCATGAAGATTGGGTTTCATTCTAGGGCTGCTCTTTGGGAGATAGTAATTCGAGAAGAGCTCTCGCTTTGAGAGAAAGAAAAACAGATTCTTATGAACCCCAAGGATGCACCTGTGAGTGCCCAGGAATACTCAGGTTTTCAAGTAAAAACACACTTTGAAAACTTTGAGCTGGTATTGTACGAAAATAGTCTTCAATTACTAATTTTCACTGAAAAAGAAAAGTCTTTAAAACTTGAACAACTATTCACATTCGTACTGTCTTCCTGGTTCCTGATGAGCCTGGCACCCACCTGGCAGATACTTGATAAATGGTAAATATTTTTTGAGGAAATGTTTTTTGAACAGTAAGCTTTTATTACATGGTAGGGCTTTATCAGGCAGACAAGGAGGGGAAGCTATTCAAGAATATTTACAAAGTATGGAAATGTTTAATGCATGCATATATTTTTAAAATTTATTTATTTTATTTATTTTATTTTTGGCTCTGTTGGGTCTTCGTTGCGGTGCGCGGGCTTCTCATTGCGGTGGCTTCTCTTGTTGCAGAGCACGGGCTCTAGGTGCACAGGCTTCAGTAGTTGTGGCTCGTGGGTTCTAGAGCGCAGGCTCAGTAGTTGTGGCTCATGGGCTTAGTTGCTCCGCGGCGTGTGGGATCTTCCCGGACCAGGGCTCGAACCCGTGTCCCCTGCATTGGCAGGTGGATTCTCAGCCACTCCGCCACCAGGGAAGCCCCAATGTCTGCATATTTTTAAAAATTTTAATAGACTTTATTTTTTAGTTTAGTTTTAGTTTAGGTTCACAGGAACATGAGCAGATAGCACAGAAAGCTCCTATTTTGTGGGGTGTGTGGGTGTTTGTGTATTAGTCAGGCTTTTTCCTTCTTCAAATAACAGAGGCATGAAAGTTACATCAGGTAATAAGAGTTTGCATCAGAAAACTTTCAGTGGCAAGTAATAGATACCCTAACTCTAATGGCTTTATACGTATATATGTATGTATGTGTGTGTATGTGTGTTTATCATAAAATAGTAAGTCCTGAATTATATTAGTCTCTTGGGTTGATTGATTCAGCTGCTTCTGGATGTTTTCAGGAACCCAGGTTCATTCCCCATCTCCACTCTGTCATCCTTGGTTTGTCCTCATTCTCACACCAATAGCAATGTGGCTTCAACACTCCTCCAAATCAACCTAAGCACAGGAATGTCTAGAGGAAAGAGGGAGCATCTCTTTCATTGCTGCCCTCTTAAGAATGGGGACACTTTTCAAACCTGATCACCTCTGGGACTGTCCATGAGGTCGGTGTGCCCTGGCTCAGAAGTGCATGGAAGAGGTCACTAACTGAACACCATCAGGGTTCTGTTAGTCAGGAAGGTGGAGGGGAGGGGAAGCCGCAGTAGATCCTGAGTGGGTGAGCAGTAGTGTCTACTACAGAGTTTATGGTAGGAAAGCATAGTGAAGTACGAATGGGAAAGTCTCATCAGGCCTTCTTCAAAACTGGAATTCCATCTGAGTTCCAATGATTGAGTCTTTTAAATGTCCCTTCAACCTCAGCCACCCATTAACATTATAGTGCTGGTTACTGTCTGTCTTTGTTTATATTTTTGCTACTACAGACCAACTGACTTTAAATATACCTTAAATTTATTCATTCAACAGAATGTTTATTGAGTTTCTGCGATGTGCCAGGCACTGTGCCAAGCAATACAGTAGTGAGCAGAAACAAATGGCCACAGAGGGAGGGAGATTACATTAATAAGTTACATAGTAAATGTGCAAAATTACGTTTGTGGTAAGTGCTGTGAAGAGACCTTCTCTCATGTGGCGCTATGAGAGTGTGTGTTAGGGCAATTTTACCCAGCGGGAGAGGTCGGTTGCGAAAATAGGAAGTCAGGAGAGCTCAAGGATGAGTAGAAGTGAAGTAGGCAGATAGGGGAGGGGAAGTATTTCCAGAGAGGGAAGAATATGTGCATTGGCCCTGTGACAGAAAACAACATGGTATGGACAGAAGACTGGAGGAAGACCAGTGGGACTGGATCCAAGAGAGCAAAGTGGTCCCAGATGTGTTTGGAGCAGGAGATGGTTGCATCTACCATTAGACTCATCTCTTTATGTCTTGGCTTCTGCTTCCTCAGAATTCCTGCTGCCTTATGATTTCTGGTGACTGCCTTCTCCATCTTTTGGCTTCTTCCCACCCTCCTGCTTAAAATTTTCCCTGAATATCTCACATTGAAATCATTAAGAAAGATTATCTGATGGGGTCAGCCTGCCAGCATTCATAATAGCATGGCTGTGATGGACAGGATTCTCACCGCCACTAGTTGTGGCTACTCTATTGATACTTAGATAACTACTTTATATGAGCTGTCCATCCCGGTTCTGTCCACCAAGGCCAGAGTGATGGGGTCAGGTAATCAACATGGTAAAAAGGAATTTACCAGGAGGGGACACTTCCCATGTCCTGTCCAGTACATAATAAATTGGGAATCAATTCTGGACTATCTTAATAGGATGGCTTTTAATTAATATAGACCTTGTAAATTGATAACTTTTTCTGTACATGAGTATTACTAAATATAGATCAATAAAAGCATTCATAATTAATCACTACTATTAAATGACTGCTCTGTGCTGGGCTTTGTGCTACGTATGAAAACCGCAGAGATGCATTGAAAATTCTGGCTATCAGTGGGTTCACAGGTTTGCAAGTAAACCAACCACGGTAATAATGGTTTGGTGAGTGTCAGAGTTGGGTAGAGGGTTCTCAGAGGGAGAAGCAGGCTCTTCTTGCTTAGTCATTAATAGGAGTTAATCAGAAGAACAGAATAGGGAGGGATCTGCCAGGCAGAAGAAACACCATGTGCAAGGGCACAGAAGCGTGACAGGGTAGAACATGGCACATTTGGGAGCTGAAAGTTATCAGGGTGGTTAGAACGTAAGAGCTGGGTGTAATGCACCTTGTGGTTTAATATGGGGTTTTGTACCACTAGTAGTTACCACTTCTTAAATACTTATATACCATACATATATATGCCTTTTAAACTGTATTAGGATTTTCATTGATGTGCTGGGATCCAAAATTTTTTAAAGTGTTTGAAGCTGTAATGGGTATGAGTTAAAAAGTGCACTAGTATTTGTATTGCATGCCATTTTTTTTCAGGATGATATAAATAAATGTTAACTAGAGAAAAAAGTTTCACCCTTAAATTTAAAAAAATTCTGTCTTCATTATGCATTTCTCACTACTTTTAAATTTTTTGTTTTACATTTTCTAAAATAAAAATTGGGAAGTAAAAAACATTTTAATATTCTAAAAGATTTCTCTCCATACGATAACTAGATCTCTAGTGAAAAGCAATTCTCCATTATGTCTGCTCTGTTAAGACTGATTTCACTATTGCAACAATAATTACTGCAACTCCCCCATCTAATCTTGTATCATTTCTTACTATATCTAAAACTTTAGTAAGAAATATTTCCCAAAAGAGAAAACAATTTGTGCTGACAATTTATAGTATCTACACAATCAGACCCTATTATCAAATTGATTCAAAGAAAAACCTCTAACCCAGAAACCCAAATAACCTGATAGGATTATTTGGAGATATATAACAATTTGTCATTTTTTGTTTTAAATATATTTGTCATATTAAATATATATGTCATATTTGTTTTAAATATTTGTCATATTAAATATATATGTCGTATTTGTTTTAAATATATATTAAAATTTGTCACTATACAGAATAATACAAGGGAAAGTGTGGAAGTGAAAGTGAGTGTTAGAAACTAGAAAATAGTTTCCTTCCAATAGTGTAGAGTTCTGCCTCCCCCATCCCTTCCCTTTGTAAAATTACAGCAGAGGGACAAATACAAGATTTCAGAGTTTGCCAAATTTGAGAAAATGAGGAAACACAGCCAAATACATAATATTTACACATGGGAACATTCACGAGCAGGACAAAAATGAAGCAACCTTGCCAATATCATTTTTTAATTTTGAGAGTTTTACTGTAATTTTGAGAGTTACATGCCTTTGAAGATGAAGTAGGCACAGAGGACTCCAGCTGCAAATCAAAGTTTGTAAGTTAAATTTTAAAATATTTTATTCCACAAAATTGATTGAGTTCCTTTCATGTGCTGATTCTATAAGGAATACAAAATGGAATCAACCTAGTCTCTACCCTCATGAACTCTACAGTTGGGAGGAAGTATGTAATAAAATAGATCATTTTTAAAGTACTTCCTACAGTGTGAGAGATACTATTGGAGTGGTACAAATAATACTTCTTTTTTGAAAGAGTTCATGGTTTTCTACTAAGGACTATAAAATAGCATTTGCATAGATTATTGAAACAGTATTGCCCTTCTCCAGTCAAAACAGCCTCTATACTGTAGTCACAGCAGTGATTTCTAAAGTGTGAATTTAATCATCTCACGTCTTTGTTTAACATAGGGGCTCATCATTGCTCTCAGACCAAAAATCCAAACTCTTTAACTTGAATTACATGATCTAGCCCCACATCCTGGCTCCCTATCCACTTTTTATTATTTCAATGTTATTTTTCACCTCTCTCCTCTTTATAATCTATGTTCCAGACTTCCTGGACCCATTCCCCAAAGCACCATATTTACATACATGTTCCTTCTGCTTGAGACCCTCTTCCTTCCCTGCTCCCCCGCATCTTCCCCACTGTTGGTGAGTCTCCAAGAGACTGAACTCTTTGAAGTCAGGGACTCTGCCTCTCATTCGCCATCGGCTCATGGTGGTAATTCAATAAATACTTGTTAAATGAGCGTCACTAAAAAATTAATTGATAAATCATGAGGACAAGCTTGGTAGCAAGAGCTGGCCTGATTATAGGCTGTTTCTTAGATAGGAAGAAACCTTCCTAGAGTTATCACTACTAACGATGGGAGTGGTAGCTGACGTCCCCGATAGTTGGGCTTTCTAGTTGGAGGTTAGTACTGTGGTTTCAGAAAACTTCTAGAATGCAAACTGCCACCAAGGAAGCAAGAGCTGTGGCTGTTGGTTTTAAAGGTCATATGCTGTGGTCCAGGTTTTCTACTCCCTTGCTGGCAGTGTCATTAATGAAAGTTAAAACCGGAGACGCGCTGAGTGTGTGTTCATGTGTATGTCTGTACAAATACACCCAAGAAAGTAGACATTAATTAGAGTAGGAGGCTAACGTTTGTTAAGCACTTCCTGTGTGCCAGGCACTGTACTAAGCATCTTTTAAAAGAATTATTTCATTCAATTCTCACAACTACCCTGTGAGGTTAGGTACTATCATTTCTCCCATCTTATGATATGGAAACTTAAGAATTAAAAATGAACTAACTTGCCTGAGGTCTCACAGCTAGTAAGAGAGGCAGACCCTAGGCAGGCTTTAAATCTAGGAGAGGCAGGTACATAAATTCATGAATTAGAGCAAAATGCAAGGTTGTTAAATAAAAAGCTCTCTGTAGGTGGGCTGCCTAAATTTTTCCCAATTATACGATATTTTGACCCTGCAATTTTAACCCACATAGTGATAGTGGCTGTGTTTATGAATATTTAACCTCAGAAGTATAGCAATATAGTATATATTGTTCAGTTTTCATTGAAAATGCATTTCCTGAAAACCATCATTTTGCCAGCTTAATTTCTTTTCTTTTTTTTTTTAGATTTATTTATTTATTTTTGACTGTGTCGGGTCTTCGTTGCTGTGCGCGGGCTCCTCATTACAGTGGCTTCTCTTGTTGCAGACCACGGGCTCTAGGCACGCGGGCTTCAGTAGTTGTGGCACGCAGGCTCAGTAGTTGTGGCTCGCCGGCTCCCTACTTGTGGCGCACGGGCTTAGTTGCTCCGCGGCATGTGGGATCTTTCCAGACCAGGGCTCGAACCCGTGTCCCCTGCATTAGCAGGCGGATTCTTAACCACTGCGCCACGAAGGAAGTCCCTAGCTTAATTTCTTGATCGTTTTCATTTACTTCACAGTTAAGCCATTTTCAGTTTTTTCCCTTTCAATTTTATATTACATGAATTATTTATTTTCATCAGGATTGATTATTTTCCATCTAAGTTTTAATGAAAAGCTTTGATTCAATGATCATTTTTTGGTCCATTTTAGATTTTACTGATTATAGTGCCTACCCCTGACAGTTTTATTTTGATGACTGTATTCATTATTAATTGGATAAGAGGCTAAAGTAAGACTCTTCCATCAGATATTTGAGGTTTTCTTTATTGTGCAGGGTGGGTCCATTGTAATTGTCCTCTTTTTTTCATCCACCCTGTAAAGTATTTTATACCATATTACACATGTTTAAGTTAACATGTAAATTTTTTCATAAGTTTAAAACTTTTTAAAAGATGTGGTATCCAGCATGTTCCTACACATTGATATTTTAAAATAAAATTCTTACTCACTTTTCAGATATGCCCAGTAGAATCAAATATATCCAAAAGAATAATGATTTGGTTACCATCATCATGCGTTTTAAAATGTACAAATAATCTCTTTTTTCAAATGGACATTTTATATAATTCCTCTTTCTCACTCAACAAATATTTCCATTTGATTCCCTCCCCAAAATGTATCTATTCTAAAAATATTTTATGCTTGAAAGTCTTATATTGATCATTATATTCTACTAATATGCAGAAAGCATATACTAATGAATTAAAATTTTAATATTTTTAATTCCTAAAGCCATAAAATTCGACGTGCTTAACATTTTTATTCTGGAACAAATTATTATTACAAATATTATCAGCTTACAATCATACAACATAAATATATTGTGAGATTTGAAAAATAATTATTAAACATGAAAAGTAAAATGCTACTGGAAATTCATCTCTTAATGAGATGAATGGTTAGTATATCCACATATGAATATTATTTATTGCTAGAACAATACAGGAATCAATATTAAAGCTACTCCTAATTTTCTTTTTTTTAAATTGAAGTATAGTTGATTTACAATGTTATGGTAGTTTCAGGTATACAACAAAGTGATTCAGTTTTTTATATATATATATATATATATATATATATATATATATATATATATATATTCTTTTGCAGATTCTTTTCCCTTATAGGTTATTACAAGATATTGAGTATCGTTCCCTATGCTATACAGTAGGTCCTTGTTGGTTATCTATTTTATATATAGTAGTGTGTAAACGTTAATCCCAAACTCCTAATTTATCCCTTTCCCCTTTGGTAACCATAAATTTGTTTTCCATGTCTGAGTCTATTTCTGTTTTGAAAATACGTTCATTTGTATATTTTTTTTAGATTCCACACATAAGCCATATCATCTGATACTTGTTTTTCCTCTGTCTGGCTTACTTCACTTAGTATGATAATCTCTAGGTCCATCTGTGTTGCTGTAAATGGCATTATTTCATTCTTTTTTATGGCTGAGTAATATTCCATTGTGTATATATACCACATCCTCTTTCTCCATTCATCTGTTGATGGACATTTAGGTTGCTTTCATGTCTTGGCTATTATAAATAGTGCTGCAGTGAACATTGGGATGCATGTATCTTTTCAAGTTACAGTTTTCTCCAGATATATGCCCAGGAGTGGGATTGCTGGATCACACGGTAACTCTATTTTCAGTTTTTTAAGGAACCACCATACTGCTTTCCATAGTGGCTGCACCAATTTATATTCCCGCCAACAGTGTAGGAGGGTTCATTTTTCTCCACACCCTCTCCAGCATTTATTATTTGTAGGCTTTTTGATGATGGCCATTATGACCAGTGTGTGGTGATACGTAGTTTCCAACTTTATTTTTTGTAGATATGTTGAAAAATCTTGTTCACAGTTTTAAATTGTAAATAAATAGAAGGATGTTGAAGTTTTATTACAGCATATTCATATAGCTTTTTGTACCACTTCTAAGTTGTATGCTAGAAATCACCTAGTGATCTATCGTGAAAAATTATTTTTAATTATCTCCCAACTGACAGCCCGATTAGATCCAACTTCAACTCTTTGAAAGTAAAGAATTAGGAAACCATTTAACTTGCAAAAAGATTTTTTTAAATCCAGTCATTAAGGGCATACAGTTTACAGCACTTCCATCAGAATTTTGAATTGTCCGTTATTTGAGGCTCCTAGCCCCTCAACAGATTTTATACCCCAGATAATACACCATAGAGAGCCCCCCACCCTTTTTTTTTAATTGGAGAAGGGCAGTGGGAAAAGAGAGATGGGAAAGAGAACCTGTATTTCCCTCACATGTTCATTCTCAGGCAGATAGATTTTAAGAAGTTAAGGATCTGGAAACTTACTCTTAAGTTATGCATACCTAACTTACTTCTTGGAAAGCTATTCATTGCCCAGTTAGAAGAGGCTAGTCCGTTGTGTTGCTGTTTCCTTTTTTCCATACACTTCTAAATAATTATTTCTTATATCTTATGCTCTCCATGCCTTTGGTGAGGAAATAGTATCACCAAGACAGGTGGTGAGAACTGGGAACAGGGAGTTCCAAACATCTTGCTGTTTTTGCTGCTTCCCACTTCCTCACCCCGTGTACCGTGACAGCAACTGCCAGTCAGAGATGATCTTCCACATGGTCATTTTAGTACCCAAACTTCTTCCATTTTGTGGTTCTGCTTTCCTTCTGGGCATCAGACTCCTCTTCATTCGTCTGGCAAAAGGGAAAAGAGCAGAGATGATCATTTATGGATGCAAACCTCAAATTACTCTTGAACTATTCCATCCTGAATATGTTTGTCCCATCCAGAATCATTGATAATTTGTACAGAATTATAAAAGTGATGGGGGTTACAGCTTTCCATTGCACTAACAGCCCTTTAATTAAACTGTTCAAGCTGCAAGTGTCTGTTGGATATCATGGCCTCATGAACACTGAACAGGGCATGTCTCTCCACCCCTTCACATCATTTTTATCAATTCTTAACAGAAAATATAACTTGAAGCAAAATTTAGTTTTTTCATATCCAAATACTTGTTCTAATATATGCATCAGATGATTTGAGATCAGCAAAGCTCTCACTAAACAAGTACTTTTTAGGTCACACAATATTAGCTGCCTTTAAAAGAAAAAAAAGATGAAACTGATTTGACAGCTATACCCATGTTTCTGACAAATATGCATGTCTGATACACATGAGTGCACAGCAACCCTATTTTTCTTCAACACAATCATCAAATAATATGTGTTAAGCACACATTCGGGCGAAGTGGTTTACAAGGGGTCTCTATTACATTTGTTTTATATTATGTCCTGTGTGCTTCAGTTCATAACTGAGTGGGACAGACCTCAGGGTATAAAGCCAGCATGATCTCTCTCTCCCTTCACTTCTTTTGGATGTTAAGCCCTTAGCTCAAAACAGTTCAGTGGTCGCTTAAGAAAATCACAAAAGTTGCATAAAATTTGTGATCAAGATGCTTTAATTTTCTTATTTATGACCTATATGATGTAATAAAAGTTATCTTTATTCAATTTTCATAAAATGAAACTGAATAGGCTAGTTAGCATTTGTTGATTGATTTCATAGTATATTAAATAATTCGGAGAGGCCAGCAAGCACAAACCAGATGATATGGGAAGGTCGACTTAAGAAAGAAAACAAAACCACAAACCTCAAGTATAAATGAAAGTACTTATATGGTTTAGAAAAATATCTTGGGCTATAATGAAAAAGTAACTTAAAGAGTTATTATAGAAGGTCCTGAAACTTACAGAACACTATGTAACTAGTAGAGGTATAAATGAAATACAGGCAATTTTATGGTATCAGGTCATATTTCAGATCTAGGCTTGATGCCCAGATTTTTATATAAACATGCCATAAACTCAGTATTTAATCAACTATAAATGATATTCCTTTGCACTTTTGAAGCATATACAAACTGATTAAACTCCTCATCACTTGCCCGAAGCAGCGTCCTAACCGATCACTCTGCCTCCAGTCTAACAGCTTTCTACTTTAGCCTCCACGAGCCGCCAAGTGTATGTAGGTGAGCTCTCTCTTGGTTACCCTCTCGTTGCATACAAGCAGAGGAGAGGAAAGGGGACTTGGGGTATAGTCCCAGGCGGTCATGGCAATCACAAAATTTATTTGAATGCTAGTGGTTCATCTTAACCATTCATCATTTTTTTACATTTTATTTTCCATCCTATCTATATTAATTTCACTACAAAAAAAGTCTAATTACTTATCAGAAATAAAATTGTTGCTCAAGAGGGGTGTCAGATGATATTCTGTGACACACCTCAGTATACATTTTTCTTAAGTGCGAGGCATAAGTCTATGAACTAAAACACCTTAGCCCAACCCTCTAGAGTGAAGGAATCCTTTTTATGGGGACAGGGTCTTCCAAGATGGGGTATAACCCAGTCTAGAGTTCCTTGTGGGTGCAGATTAAACTACCAGAAAAGAGAAACCAGTTATTCTATTTAGATCACTTTGTTTAGATCTTGATTAAATCTAAAAACAGAAGAGACCTCTGATGGGCTCCACCATTAGGATAATAAACACAAGAAGTCTGAGGCGAAACTGGAAAGCTTTTTCCAGTTCAGCAAAGGAGTCAGAGATGCACGTACTTTGTAAGATCTCTTTGTAACCTTCCCCATGTGTATTATCTCTGTCCGTTTCTCTTGCTGATCTATTCAACAAACAAATGTATATGGAGCACATCTGTGCCAGGCACTGCTTTAAGCTCTGTGTATTGAGCAGTAAATAAGATAGATGAGGGCCTTGTTCTCATGGAACTTTCACGTCACAGGGAGGGGACTGACAAACAAAAAAATAAATAAGTGCCAGGCGCAGAATTCAAACAAAGTGATGTCAGAGAAGAGATATTGGAGGTTAGTACATGATAACTCTAAGTTGGATGCCAGCCAAAGATTTTTTAATAAAAAAATTTTAGAGAGTTTCATTCCATAATCAATCTTGAAGGAAACAAGAAGAGAAAGTAGGAGGTGGCTTGCTGTAAAAAAAAAAACAAAAGGACTCTAGGCTCTGTTGGGTTTCCTGGCAGGGAATTATGAACATCTCAGAGCATTGTCTTTTATCAGCCTCTTTAAAGGATTTCAAAAGCTTAACTATAACATGGGTGCCTGTAAAGTAAAATTTTCTTTCCCTCGGCCCCTCTGGTAAGGACTGTACCGCTCGTTCAGATGATGCTGCCTTGTTCAAAATAGCTGGGACCTTTGGGTCTATCTTTCGGAATTTGCCCCCTGAGCTGTTTATTAGCTGCTAGCAAAATAATTTTCTTTTAATTTTGTTCTGTCTCCTTTTACTCTTTGCCTCCAGGCTTTACTGAGTTCCTCTGATTATCTCAGTTTCCTTTTTTCTTGCTCCTGAGGGTCCCTGAGGACTGTTGTGGTCCCAACCTGGAGCTGTGAAAGCGGTGGTAGGAGAACTGATTGAGTTCCTCTATCAGTTTGGATCCAGTCAAGAGAAGGAAGCCACATAGCAATTTAAACAGGGAAAGTGTTATAATTTATAAAAACAGAAATAATTATAAATTATAACAGGATATTGGAGAAACAGGGAACGGTTAGTAAGAAATAAAAAGAACTCTTAAAAAATATAGCAAACAGCATATATGAGGAGCAGCCACTGTCTTCTGAGCTGACATTGAACCCAAGAAGAGGCCTCCTGGCCTTGTTAGAGAGGACATGGCTATAGCTCCCTTCATGGTACAGAAGTCACTCTGGTGCCCTGCTGAGGGAGCTCGCTGGAGCTCTGCCTTTTGGAACTTTCCCGAAAACCACCCTCTAGGGAGTTGGTGAATCTGTGTATGGGAGGGTTCTCACCAGAGCCCTCTGTTACAAAACTGTCTGGGGCAGTGGGTCCTGGAGAGAGCTGCTAGTCACTGGCTGCTGTCAGCCATCACACACTGCAGGAGCCGGGCACTGGAGAAGCCCACGCTCTGCAGGGACCTGCTAGGTGAGCACGCAGAACCAGGAAGAAAAACCCCTTTCTTCTGCATCATCTCTTCAGAGTCCTTTCCTGATAGACCTCGACATGGTGTCAGCTAGCAAAGGAAAAATAAAGGGTACAGATTCACTTTCACAAGATAAACAATGAAGGGTGAATTTGGAGCTGGGAAGCAATAATTTGATAACTGGCACAGTTGGTAAGACACTTTAGCATGGGGCACTTAAGGAGTCAAACCAACTTCTATGTGTTTGAGAGCCACCTGCCTGCTAGAAGTAAAATAAACTGATAACATGCTTAATGGAAAGGAATACTTGGCCAAATGTTCACTACATCATGGTTCCCAAAGAGAAAGATAACAATATTAGTGTGTGTATATATGCGTTTATATATATACCCACACACTAATATCTCTCTCTATATATATATATTATATACAGCCTAATATGCATATTATATATAAATATTATACATATTTTATATATAATATAATATATAAAATATTATATATAATATACATTATATATATATATATATAAAATCTCCATCCATCCTCCTGGCATACCAGATTTAGTATAAGGGTGCCAACACAGCTTTCATGGGAAGATCTCTCCTTTTTTCTGAGATTATACTCATTTTACTCTTTGGGTTTTCAAATGGCCTTTATATATATATATAAAATATATATATATATATATATGTGAAATAATGGTCATAGTGAAAGATAGTTTTTGTTGTTGTGGCTGTTGTGTCTTAAAATTATTCCTACCTGACAAAATAAGAGTTATCAACCCTGTATTAGTACTCTTTCCATTAAAAAAAAATTATGCTAGTCTATGAAATTCAAATCTGGAAACTGTTGCACCCAGGTAAGCATGTATTAATATAAATTGTGGCAAGTCACTGTAATCCTTTTGTGAAATGTATAAAAAGAAGTTTTACATGTAGAAACTGAAAAACAGTTGTCACTTTATGCTCAACAGAAAGGACATATAAACAGAACTTCAACAATAGCTAGGCCATGCACTTTACATTCATTGTCTCCACTTAAATTAACCAGTAATGAGTATTATTATCACTGTTTTTCAGGTGACAAAAATCAGGTAGAGTTAAATAATTTTTCCAAGTTCCTATAGCTAGTAAATAGCAGAGCCAAGTTTTAAATAAGACTGTGACTGGCTCCAAAATGTTTCATGATTTAAATAGATGTCTCACTGCCTCCAAAAACCTTCCAGTGTGTAGAGAAAGACAAAAACTGAATTAAGGCGCTAGAAAATGGAATTTTCAAAAAATAAAAAGATGAATAGATAACATAATATAATTATAATATAATTATATAATATATAATATACACACAGAGATATATAATTCCTAGAGAAAGGAAATGTAAAAAAGGACTTCATAACTTGTTCTCAAACCTTAAGGAATATCATGTATGTAAAACTCAGTAACTAGTTTCTGCTTTCACCAAAGCAAATATAAGTGTAGTAGATTATACAGGGTACACCAGTGCAAGTAGAGAATGTGTTTATGTATTGTTAAAATACATTGGTGTATCAGGAAGGAAAGTGTTGCAGATTTCATTGCAGTGGGTTAATCAAATATGGATTTATCTGTATCATGGAAGGAGAAGTCCAGATATGGATAGTTGCTGAGACTGTTTCAGTAACTTAATATTAGCGCCAACCTTGCTGGGATTCCCTTGGTCTTCCTCTAATGGCGACACAATTGCTGCTATAGTTTCTGCCATTATATCTCCATTCAAGCAAGGAAGAGAAAGGAGTGTGCCAGCTACATATGACTCATTTTATCAGCTTTTCTGAAACATCCCCAAATGACTGGTTTTGTTCTCATTAGCCAGTTCTGGGTCAAATGTCCTTGCCCTTAGATGCAAGGGAATTTGGAAAAAGCAACGAATAACTTTATCATGATTGGCTTAGACCATGGATCAGACAAACTCTGACCTCAGGAACAAATTCAGGCCATTGTTATAAATAAAGTCGTGCCCATTTATTTGCACATTGGCTGTGACTGCTTTGACACCACAGTGGCAAAGCTGAATAGTTGTGAGGACAGATGGCCTGCAAGGCCTAAAATTTTTTACTATTTGGCCTTTTACCAAAAATGTTCATTGATCCCTGGCTTAGATCAGTCATGGCCCCTTGCCTGGGGTTGACCACATGGACACTTTGGGGCTAAGTGGGCTTTCGTTAAGCAAGGAAGAGGGAGGAAAAGTGACATTAGAAAAGAACCAAAAGTGTATGTCAGGCCACGTGGTCCAACCAATCATATACAAGACCACAAAAGCATAACACGTTTTCTGTTTTAAGTCACAGGGTCACCTTGAACATATAACTTTTCTGTTCCTTCATTTCTTCATGAGCCAACTAAAAATTTAGAAAGGTAGAAATTTCGCAAATATACAGAATCAAATGTTTGACAATATTGTGATATATCATGAATTCAGGAAGATAATTCCTAATTTACTGAGTTTTATACAGCACTGTCTAAGATATTGTCACACTGAGTCTTAGACACGTATTTAACTGACGCTTCCCTTTAAACTGTTTATTTTAGGTTCTTGCATACACTGAGGGACTTCATGGAAAATGGATGTTCAGCGAGATACGAGCTGTATTTTCAAGACGTTATCTTCTACAAAACACTGCTTTGGAAGTATTTATGGCAAACCGAAGTAAGTCCCCTTAAATATTTTGAAAGAAAATGTGCTCATATTTGGATGTTATTCATTTACATGGTGTGATACTGACTTGATTTTTTTTTTCTGTTTTATTTCTTTCTTTGATATGCCCTCACTAAAATAAAAATACAAAAAGAATTAATTTGCTTGAAAACATTAATCCTAGATTTCTCATGGATAAAGTTACACAGAAATCTGATTTCCCATGAAGATTCATTACCTTTACCAATAAATCATGAAGGGCACTTGAAAATGATTTCTGAAATTGATGGTTAGCTCTCCTATGGTTTTCTAAATCATGTTTTTTCTTCTTACCACAGCCTCAGTTATGTTTAATTTCCCTGATCAAGCAACAGTAAAAAAAGTCGTCTATAGCTTGCCTCGGGTTGGAGTAGGGACCAGCTATGGTTTGCCGCAAGCCAGGTAATTGTATCATATTACACATTATCTACGGTTTGTTAACATATTTCAATCTCAATACCATGGAAATCTAAATAAGCTTATACCATTATAATTATTTTGAAAATCAAGGAATTGTCTTCCTCTGCAGGTCATTTGTAGGGAAAGAGGTTATGAAAACAGCTATTTTAAGAATGACAGAATAGGGCATAATTTTATTTAACACATATATAAATGAGGAAGTAAAAAAGTTGATTGCATATTATAGCTGGCACATAATTAAGACATTTTTGCTGAAGATCTCACAAAAGACACACCAAAAGCCTCATAATGTTTGTGATTAATTGTTGTGTAATAGCATACAAATTGTTTTTATAAATGCTATGTATAAATGCTTCTTCATTAAAGTAATAAAACTCTCAGAGCTTATTGAGATTAATAGTCATTAATTATGATGTGATTTTAATCATTTCTTAAATCTTTCATCTTGGTATTTTAAAAGCATTATTTTGAAATCTTATTTTATTGAAAAATACTATTCTAAGTAGAAAACATAGTCAGTAATTATGTTTATCACTAATATCAGTTAGTTGGTTTTTGGCTCCAAGTAACTGAATACCTAACTAAAAGTGGCTTAAGCAATAAAGGTTTTGCTTCGGGGGGTTTGTTTTATGAAAGATGTGGAGTTAAGAAGGAGTTGCTCGTATTGGCTCAGAGGTTCAGTGATGTCAGGACTCTCAGTTAGCCTCATATTCACAAAATAACCACCACTGTTCCAGACACCACATCTTCACACAACTGCATTCAAGTAGGAAAAAGACACAAAGGATTTCTCCTTGAAGTTCTGTGTTTTAGGACGGAGTATATTTAGAAGCCTTTAGCAATTTTTATCTCAGGTCCCTTTAGCCAGAATGGGGTCACCTTCCTGCCCCTAAAACAATCACTGAATGCTGAACACGAAGCCAAACCATCCCCTAGAATTCAAGGAAAAATATATCTCAACTCCCTGCCACTTCCTACCTGAAAAAAATACATTTTCTATGTCAGCTTTGGACAGACAAGCAACAGTGTCTCCCGCATAGATCATTAAGTCCCTGGGAATTGTTGCAGAGCACTGCATGCATGGAAAGGAAAACTAATCTTTGTCTATCTTCTCTTAAACAGGCTACAGACATGTAAAAGACAGGGACTGTGTCTTACTTATCTTTTAATCTACAATACTTAGCACACTGCCTTATTGCAAAGGTGCTTTTTAAGTGCTACTCAACTGGAGTTACCCTGCGTTACAAAGTTATCTATTCTCGTATTAAGTTTACAGTGTAAGACCAATTCACTGACATGTATGCACATGCCCAGGATATTTGCTAGTTGAATGACAATATTAAATTAAGACATTAGTAGATAATGAAGTACTTATATAAAATACAGGTCAAAAGAAAAATGCATTTAATCTATCAAAAAAAGAAAATGAAGTTAGTTTTGCAAGACTTGTTATTGAATCTAAGCTGACTCATAGTAATCACTACTTCCTTTCCCAAGTACTTACAAATTGTTTAATCATCAATTCAAGAATTTTTCCAAGAATTGACATTAAGAACTCACAAATAGGCCTTTTTCCTTTTAAAAAATAATCATCTGCCTCCTGGCGTATTTCTCAATGATCATGATTCTTCAAAGATTACCAATAGAGTTTTCTAATTTCCTTTAGTACTGTTAGACTTGTCCAGACCTGAATTCATTAAAAACAACCAGAAGCTCTTGTACTATATTCCTTACCTTTTATGAGCATTATTTTCCTTTTAACCACATTTGGTCTCTCTTTGGTTTTTGGAAGATCATTCTTCTTGATAGAAAAACTGGAGACAAAATAGATGTTTAGTAAGTTTGGAAATTCTTTCTTAAAACACTCTTTTGTTGTCCCCTTGGCTTTCCCCCCAAAGGCTCAACTCATTATTAGTTTCCTAATAAAATACTTGTAAATTCAGTTTTGTATACTTGCTGTGATATATAGACTTAGAAGTAGCAGATGGGGGTAAGAGGAACACTGAATCTAGGCTTAGACCTGATACTACTGGCAGTGATAGAGCCTGATACTTAGTAGGAGCTCAATACATATATGTTGAAAGAATGAATAACATTAGGCAAGGGGAATGACACTTTCATCTGCTATAAAATGGGAACAGTATCTTTGCAAAGAGATGTTTTACGAATGTCTTGAGATCATAAAATGAAGGCACTTTGTGAACAGTGAACACACCTATACACTATACACATACATGCATGCATACACAGATATAGATAGGTAGGTAGGTGAGGAAGTAGGTAGGTAGGTGGGTAGGTGAATAGACATAGACACATACTTGTATAAATATATGTGTGTGTGATATGTAAGATCCTGTCACACTTAGAGAATTGTCAAAGGGAAGGGATGATGTCTGGCTCCTACAAGTAGAAGCCTTCCAGCTGAGAGTATCTTGGTAAAATCACCAAGGGATCCATTCTTTGCTGTGTTTTTTTTGACATTGGGTTTTGTCAGTTTAAAGCAGAATTTATCAAACTCTAGGGAACTTCCTCTAAGCTAAGCCCATAGGAGACTGCTTTAGAAACAAACAAAAATGATCAAACTCAAAAGCAGGTATACTGCCAGAAAATTGACTTCACATATCATTTAGGCCGCTTTTTGGGCAAGCCCACCGAAGAGATCACATTCCAAAAATTTAGAACAGAAGGAATAGTTCCACTAAGCTAGCATAGCCTAATGAATGCCCCTTTAATTTATATCCATGGGTCTCATTTGCTGAGTACTCCCCATGTGCCAGGGACTATACTTTGTGTTTTAGTTTATAAACATTATTTCCTTTAATTCTTTTTTGTTTGTTTGTTTTGGGCTTATAAACAACAGATATTTATTTCTGGCAATTCTGGAGGCTAGAAAGTCCAAGATCAAGGCACCAGTAGATTTGGTGTCTGGTGAGATCCCAACTCCAGATTCATAGATGGTCATCTTCTCGATGTGTCCTCACATCGCAGAGGGGCTCTCAGCCCTTAATTCTTAAAACAACCATGTTCTTAATGTGGATTCTTAATGGTATTCATATCCCATTTTACAGATAGGAAATTTTTGGTTTAGATAAGTTACTTATCTTGCCCAAGATCATAGCCCACTCTCTTAATTTCTATTTTGTGTCTTCTATCAAAGTGATCCACATTGGTCAAAAGAACAATACCTTTACCCCTGCGTAACAAAAGAAAAATACTGACAAAAAACTTGCCCATTTTCTAGACTCCGTACTGATTGCCATTATTTGGTTAATGTATTTTCTATTCAGACAGTCATTACAATCAATAAATTTTGGATTTAGTTAGATTCTTTACTTACTAAGAATATACCTGGTTGCATACATAGGGTTAATGATTTTAAATGGTCACCATTTGTTATGGTACTTAATATTTTTTTCCACGGGGCAATTTTATCTTCTTCTTATCCCCCAGTTCTAAAAGCATTTTACTGTAGCCCAAATATGTACCAACTATCCTCATTCTAATATCTAAATTTTTATAGGATATTTTGAATAGCCCTATTGATTTACTGTTTCCCATTTTGCTTCTCCTTATGATTGAATTATTTAAATTTTTTTTGAATTTCATCTCTCTTTAGCCATTTTTTAATTTTAGGATAGATGTCCAATAATTCAAGTCATTTGGTATACACTTATTGAGACCCTACTATATAGGTCAAGCATTGCTAAATGCTAAGGACATAACAGTATGTAAAACAGTTCCTGCTCTCAGTGAGTTTATAGTAGAAAAGAGAGAGCAGTGAACAGGAAAAGCTGACCCTTTCCCTGAACTTGCTAATAGTAATCTGATTTTCTAAATTCATTTCATTTGCCCATATTTTTCTTCACCACTGCATACTCTAAGAATGACATGATAACTTTCTCCCATGATTCCTCCTATTTCCCCTTATCGGGATTTATTTGGTTTTGGTTTTTGAGTGTTTTTGGTGCGCAGAATTATTTCCAGATCAGCAATTTTCTTCTTAAATTGTCTAGGTTTAAAATGTCAACAAATAAATTTACAACTTTATTATATACATTGCTTTTAGCAGACTAAGCATGCTGCAGGTAAGGATTTTAGTCAGATTAGCAAGAATATGATTATGATAGTAATCCAACAAAAGTTGGACTGAGCACATAATTATAATAGTAGCAAATAAAAATTGGGTAAACATAGTTTATTCTTTGATAATTCAGAAAATATTTTAGCATGTTGCCATGACAAAGTCAGAATCAAGGCAAAAGTTTATAACATCAATAGTTGTATGAATGAGAGTGTATCTGGAAAATTTTGAGAAGTGGTGCCAGTATGGATCAAAATCTGGAAGCCCTTTAAGTAGCCCTGTGAAAATCATATTACCAATTAATTGAAAAGTACGCTGAATTATAGAATTGAAGTATGGAATATATATACCCTTTACTATTGCAATGAAGTGAATCATGAGACTTAGACATAGTTCTTTTGGAGTCAGTAGGATCTATTATCTCAAATATATGTAACTAGGAAAGTTCTTCAAAAATGTTAATATGTGACCAGGCTGCTACAACATATTACGTTAATATTTTAAACATTGAGTTACACATAATTATTTTTAAAATTCTTAATTCAGATTTGAATTTGAGAGAACAAGTTTCTTCCCATTCTTCCTTCCTCCCTCCTTTACCTCAGCTAACATATATCTTAGCTCCTGCCATGGCTATTAAGATCCCATGTGAATAGAAACATATGATAATAATACATGGGTGACAAAAATAGTCTTAGGTCCACAGTTCCCAAAATAAGCACCACGGAGCCCTGAGATGTCACAGTGCACTCTCAGGGCTACTGCAGGGCATTTTATATTTTTTAGGGAAACACAACATCTATTAGACGCTGCACAAACTCTTAGCGTGAGTTAGTTCTAAGTTTCAACATTTGATAGGACTGCATTCTTGCATTCTTTTTGATGCCATCTTAGCTTTGTGAAACTAGTTTATAGGGGTTGCTCTGGTAATAAAAAAAAAAAGTGGTGCATGAAAATTCATGTGGAACAGGCATTGTAGGTGGTGGTGTCAGATATGATTCCAAGGTTTAAGTTGTGCAGTGACCAACAGGTGTGCAGTACATTCCTTTAGTTAAGTAATTGTGGTTAGTTAAGAATGAAATAAAATATTATTTTTCTTTCAATTTTTGAGTATTATATTCTCAAACAGCTACTAAGTTGTTAAGGCTCAGGTATTCAGTTATTTAGACCTAACTACGTAATAAACAGAACCGTTAGGTGTCTCTCTTGGGCTAGGGGCACCATGAAAAAATTCCTGAGACCCTAAAGGTGGCATAAATTTAAAAAGTTTGGGAACTTATATTTTAAGTGGTGAACGTTTTAGAAAATCAGTTAGCCTTATCATACTTCTACAAATACAGCCAGCTTTCATTCTTTTTTATAGGAACACATTGTACCTTCAAAGGTTCATAATTTACACAAATTATCCTGATTTACTCCCTTACGATATTCCTATGTCCCTTATGAATTCGTACATTTTCAAAGTTCCCAGTTGTTTGTTTCTGACCTCATAGGGGGATGGGTGTTGTGTGGTTAGAGGCTGTGCACGTGTGCACACACTGCGCAGAGGCAGGCGTGGAAAGTTCAGTGGCAGCATTAGTCTATAAGGGTTAAGTCAAATGCGTTTAAGCTGCTGACTGTCTACCTAGCTTTATAGTATGGAGTAGGTTTGCTGTAGTGTTCAAAAGCTACTTTGACTTATTTTGAGCATAGTTTCACCTTTTTTTGTTATTGACTTATAAAATACCCACTTGGAGCCATATTATACAAATAGGTGCTTTCATATTGGGTTATCCTTAGTAAATAAATATATCTTCTCTATAACAGATTTTTCAAATGTTGCTAATATCTACAGCTAAAATATATTTTGTAATGTATCTCAGAAAGATAAACCATAAATTGAATAATATCAAATCAATACATTAGTTATTATTGGACTTTTAAAAGTCATGAGTTAAAAGGGACTGTTATGATTTGCTTAATTGCTAGGAGGATATCACTAGCCACTCCTCGACAGCTTTATAAATCTTCCAACATGACTCAGCGTTGGCAAAGAAGGGAAATTTCAAACTTCGAATATTTGATGTTTCTTAACACTATAGCAGGTAAGACATCTTATTCTTTAATCTCATAATATGTTTATGTTCATCAGAAATCTTTGGTAATGTGACTTGATGGAATGCATTGTTCGCCTTAGAATTCAAATACAGCATTAGAATAAATATTGAAGCACTCACATTAAATTGCTATCAGAAACTATACAAGCTAGTACCAAGGTTTAGATGCATTTATTGTTGAAGAGGCTTTTTCTTGCTCTCCTTCTGCCATTTCCTTTGCTGACAGCTTTGTCTGACGGTTTATTAGAGTCAACAAACCATTGCCAGAGAGTGTCTGGAAATAATAATGGGAAAATGTAATTTCACTACTTTGTCATTCTCAGCAGTAGCAGCTAGACAGGAGAATAACAACAGGATTCCGCCTAGTACAGATGTCACCTGGATTATGGCATGATTGGGTTACAGCATTTTTTTTTTTCTTAAAATCTTCAAATGAAAATATAAAATCAGATTACATTTCTAAATGATGAGTAACTGCCATCAACCTCGGCGGTACCATGCTTGTAAATTAAGAGAAGGTAGTGGCTTTGTTTTTCTGCTAAATCAGTGGTTGTCAGTGGCTGAACCTGTCTATGAGATTTAAGTACCTCTTTCTTTTTTACTAAATTAATCTCCAAAGCCCTTATTCATGTTGAATTACAAAGAGTTTACTTCTGTAAATCAGGCTCTACAAAAACTTTTTACAATCGGATGAATTTAAAACTACATAAATGCATATGCTTACCTATGATCATTGTTCTTTTATGAATGAATGCTCAGAACTATGAATTGAGAGCCCTGTTCTCTGAATCATTGCTTAAAAGGATAACTGTAATATTCCTCTTTTTAATCTATCATATACGTGTGAATATGGGTGCTATGGCATATATTAAATATGGATGATATAGATGTGTATTACATAGACAAGAGAACTTGATGTGTCAACAAAAAGGGATAAAAAAGTTTTTGAAGTGGTTTTGCATTTTAATCATTTAATACATATTGTAATGTTAATTCCTTTGCTAATAGGATGCTAGAGCTACAACCAAAGAACTGTTTTATTACATATATTAATTTTATTATATATTTTATACACACATCTCCATTATATACATATATCTTCATGACATACTTCATATATATTCACATATCAGTGTATACAATGTATATATCTTAAAGAAACCTATTTACTTCCTCAAAGATAAAGGAAATGTGTTATACTATTTAATTAACACATTTACATATAGAGATAGAATGAACTTAAACATCTGAAATATAAAGAACCTTTTCATTAGCATATTTAGGTGAACAGCACGATGTAGCATAAGCTTCATTACCAAAGTGAAGGGGATAGAATCTCAGATCTGCCAACTCTGTGTCCTAGAGCATAGGTGGAATTTCAAGTTTTAACTCGATCTTGGACTTTAAATCTTTCAGTAGCCATGTTTGATATCTGTTTCCATCTGTCTTTTTTTTAAAATTAATTAATTAATTTATTTTATTTTGGCTGTGTTGGGTCTTTGTTGCTGCGCGGGCTTTCTCTAGTTGCGGCGAGCAGGGGCTACTCTTCATTGCGGTGTGCAGGCTTCTCATTGCGGTGCCTTCTCTTTGTTGTGGAACACGGGCTCTACGCACGCGGGCTTCAGTAATTGTGGCACACGGGCTCAGTAGTTGTGGCTCACAGGCTTAGTTGCTCTGCAGCATGTGGGATCTTCCTGGACCAGGGCTCAAACCCATGTCCCTTGCATTGGCAGGCGGATTCTTAACCACTGCGCCACCAGGGAAGTCTCTCCATCTGTTTTAACAACTGATATGTTTGTTCTTATATCATCTTGTATTATACTATTGCTTTCAATATTTTCTTCCCTTTCACATTATTTTGTTTTTCTTTGGCCATATAAATAAATTTTGCCTACTTTTTTAGTGATTTAGAACATAGGCTTTTTGCTATTCATTCTCCTAGAGAATTAATATTGATATGTTTAATTTTTTAAAAAACCCTCTAAAATATATTTCTCTTCCTTTTGAACTCAAAAATGAATCAACATTTTAAACCACTCCTATGCAAAATAAGAACTTTAACTCAATTTACTTCTCATTCATTGCTTATCTTTGTCAATACAATTTACTTCCAGAATCCATATTATTATGAAACACTTATTTTTTGGAGTCCATATACTTTTGCATATTAGGAAGGATTTCAACTCTATTAAAATTTTCTTCTCTTTAATACAGTATATTGTTTTCAGCTACATGGATCTTTACCTGATTTTTCAGGATAATATTCTCTTTTCATTCTTCTGTAGTATTCTTCCATATTCCCTCTGTTAGGTTTTTCTATTATCTATCTTGAAGGATCTATCAAGACTCATTGTCTACCATATGTCATAGATAAGCACATGATTTTTTTTTCCTTGACTGTGCTACCCCTTTGGAGCTTTCGGAGTTAACACTGGAAGACAGGGTGATGTACCTCATTTGTAGTTCAGTTTCCAGTGGAGCTGGTATTCTTACTAAAAGGTTCTGCTACTCTAAGATGGGATTCTCTCTGTCTATCCTCTGGATGGAGTGTTATCTAGTTCACTGTGTTAAAGGATTCTTCTAGTCTCCATCTCTTCTCACTGCCTTTTACTCATGTCAGCCACATTTCCCACAATGTGGTATACTTCCCCCTATAACCACCACCCACTTCATGCCTGCTGCTTTCTGGGAGTTTGTTTCTCTATCTCTAGAAAGATTGCAGTCTGATAGAGATAACATCATGATCCCTTCTAAAAGCTGCCCCTGAGCAGTATAGACATGGCTTTTTTTCTGTTTGAGACAATTTTTGGATTTCTGAGCCAGAACATGCAGATTGTAAGGGGAATTTGACTGTCTTGCTATCTTCTTTTGAGTACTTGGGGTCTGTTTTATTTGGTGACATAAAAAATGTATAGACCACTGGGTTTTTTCTTTTAAGAATTTATTGGGTATTTTCTTTACAATGATTATAACTAAACATTAAAGTCTGTCTGTTGTAGACAATGCGATAAAAAGAAGTATAAGGTAGGAACTAGGAACTCAGAGCGCGTATAACTAGATGGGTGAATGAAATATACATGAGAGCATTTTAAGGCAGCTGATGGTAAGTGCTGAATAAGTGCTATAAATAGTGAATGCTGCAAGAGCTAAGCAGAGTACAGAAATTTTATGAATGTGTTTGGGGAGAAGAAAAAGAGCAGAGTTTTACAAATTTCTCCCAGTTGAATATGTGTTATGTGTTCAGTGGACGGGAGTATCATATCTTGGCTGCAGCAGAGAATAATAGGAGATACTACTGGAGCTATAGGTAAGAGCCAGACTGTAAGGAGCCTGAATCCAGGAGTCAGTATAGTTCTGTAGTAGAAGGCACTGCAGTATGGAATTTCAGGACAATTAAACTGCTAGTTATATATGGCATGAATCAGAAATAAAATACCTTACAGTTAGGGAGAGCTGTTAGGAGAGCCTTACAGGACTCTAGATATGAAATCAACTTGTTCATCATTTTAATAAATAGTTACTGAACACTTTACTATGTGCCACACACTCTATTTCACACTGACAGTTAAGAGAAAAGCAAAGTATGGTTTTTGCCTTTGAAGGGGTCATAGTATAGTCAGGAAAACAGACGTGTACACCAGCAATTCCAGCAAAAAGCCGTAATTATTATAATGAGAAAATATACAAAGCTATTTGAAGTCTTAGGTCCAGAAGGCATTACATTTACAGGAGAAGCTTCTTATAGTCTTTTCATAGGCTTCTCACAGGCAACATTTAAGTTGAAATGTGAGTAAAACTTCACTAGAAAGTAAGCAGAAGCCACTCCAAGGGGAAAAAAAAAATGTGGAGTCAAAAATTGGATTACAAGAGAAGCCACGATAGTGAGAGGCCCGCGCACCGCGATGAAGAGTGGCCCCCGCTTGCCGCAACTAGAGAAAGCCCTCGCACAGAAATGAAGACCCAACACAGCCAAAAATAAATCAAAAAAAAAAAAAAAATTGGATTAGAGTAGTGACAACCGGTATGGCAAAGAAAAAAAGTAAGTAAATGATCGAATGCACGATGTCATTATATAAAAAGTAGAAATCACTGTAATATGCTCTAGTTTAGTGGTTGACAAAGTGTGGTCCCCTGACTGGCAGTATTAGTATTGCCTGTGGACTTGAAGGTGCAAATTCTCAGACCCCTCAAACCTGCTGAATCAGAATCTCTGAGTGGGGCCCAGCTCTCTGCGTTTTAGTGAGCCTTCTATGTGGTTCTCATGCACAGTTTGAGTATCATTGCTCTAGCCATTTAAGATCTAATTATCAGAACAAGATTTGTATAAGAAAACATCTAGAACATATAAGAAAGCATGTGATTAAGTGTCATTAACTGTAGTGAAAGTTTAGAGAAGTGAAAGGTTAGTATGAGATAGTCTAATCAAGGGAGGCCTCATAGAAAAGATGGGCTTTAAATGAACTCTAAGAATTTTGTCATACGTAGATGATTATCCAGACAAAATGAACCTTCATACAGAAGTAGAATGACAAATTGGAAAAAGTTATGAATATAAATACCCTGAGGTACTCTCCCTGAATATATATATCCCTGCTAATTCTTCCTTTGCCATCATCCTGAAGTTCTGAGTAGGGGGTGCCAGTTTATACTGAGCACCAGCATTAAAGATATGGGTGATGGTATTATAGAGAAGCTTCACCAAAGCCACAATTGAGTACTTATTTAGGAAGCAGTTAGAATTGTCTATTTTCCTGATTTGTGGAGAATATTATATATCCATTCATATCCATTTATCTCCTCTTAATGGAACACTTTTCAGAGTTCTCTAAAGAAAGGACTCTGTCAGAGAAAGACAAATACTGTTATGATATCTCTTACATGTGGAATCTTAAAAAAACAAACTCAGATACAGAGAGCAGATTGGTGGTTGCCAGAGGTGGGGGGTGAGGGATGTGAAGATGGTCAGAAGGGACAAACGTCCAGTTATAAGATAAATTGGTCCTGGGGATGCAACGTCGGGCATACTGACTATACTTAACCATGTTGCATATTTGAAAGTTGCTAAAAGAGTAGATCTTAAAAGTTCTCATTGCAAGAAAAAAAAGTCTAACTATGTGAGATTATGGATGTTAACTTATTGTGGTGATCATTTCACAATATATGCATATATCAAACCACTGTACGCCTTAAACTAATGCAGTCTGCCAACTGTATCTCAATAAAACTGGAAAACAAAACAAAACAAAACAAAACAAAAAAAAAGAAAGGACTCTGAAGGTTCCTAGAATAAAGGGAACTATAAAGATGTTAAATTGTACCAATACCACTTTTACTAACATGGGTACCACTAAATGATCATGTTGTTTCATAGCACAGTTTTAGGGATACAGTTATTGTTCAATAAATACTTATAAGTCAATTGATTGAAATTTTAGATTTATCATTTCTTGAGAGAATGTTAGTGTTCTTATTGACAAATTATATTTAATTTCCTGGGTAATCCAAAGGCAATAAATGGTTGGCTTATATCTTATCATAGTCTTCTTTAAACATTTCTTTAATTATTCTTAATATCAAGATTCAGGAAAAAAATTTTTATTATTTGTTTAGTTTTATCATTTCTTTTTGATACAGTTCTTTAATATTAATATCAACATTCAGGAAAAAATGGCAAATAATGGTTAATGTTTACTGAGCAGTTTACAGTGTTGCAAATATGGTTCTAAGGGTTTTATGTGTATTTACTCATTTAATCCTAACAATAACCACAGAGTTCTTATCCCCATTTCACCAATGAGGAAATGAGGTGCAGAGAAGTAAATAACTCGCCCAAGTCACAGAGCTAATAAGTGAAGAAGTCAGGATTCTAATGTAGGTAGTTTGGTTGTAGAGCTTCACTCACTAACTATACCATACTGCCTCAGGATATCATGGCACCATTCAATTTCACCTCCAATCATTGGCCTTAATCTGTAACTACTTTTAAGACTGAAACAATTAATGATTTTTAGACAATTATTTTAATTTATATTTCATCAAAAGAACTTTTGAAGTTTATTTACCATCCTGACTTTTGTCCACAGGCATATTCTAGTACTAGATCTGGGCCTGGAATTATCATCTCTAATGTAGACCCTAGTACTGTGTTCAGCTAGGTCTCAGATCCAGAGAAAGAGTCTGAGACAGAGATTTGCTTGCAGGAAGTTTATTGGAGAGTGTCCTTGGGATCAACATCTGTGAGCGGAGTGAAGAAAGTAGAAGCGGGCAGAAGGAGAAATTGAACCCCAGAGTAATTGCAGCAAAGGCCTCAGCAGATCCCACAGGGAACCAGGAGCTAGACTAACCCTTCAGAGGTGTCTTGCCCTGAGGCAAGGCGGCCAGGCCTTCATTACCTCCACTTTGCAGTCATTGGATGCAGATTCCTGGAAAGGAGATACGACCTTGCGTGAAAGAGCTTTCTTCTGATCATGGCAACTCCTGGAGAATCCTGGAGAAGGCCACCAGCCACGACATGGGTGACACAACCACCATCCCCCCATCCAGGATAGAGTGGTTCTCAGAATCACCTGGAGGGCTTGCTGAAACCAACAGGTTCTGATTCAGTAGGTTTAGGGTGGGCCTCAAGAATTTGCATTTCTAACAAGTACCTAGGTGATGCTGATGCCACTGGTCCAAGGTTTGCACTTTGAGAACCACCTCCTCACACATATATTCTTAAAAGATTTACCTTACGATAATTGTCTTAATCTCCTGTAGCATTCACATCTTCTATAGCGCTGTCTATGCCACCCATGTTGGCACTTAGGATAAGGCATCCTTGGATTTTATGTCTGTATCTCTTCTTTCCAGTAAGATTATGAGGTCAAAGTTTTGCTCTATAAATGCTCACCAAATTGAACTGACTTAATATTTATGCTCTGTGTTTGCATGATTTTATGATCTATTATGTGAATTCACTAGAATTGCTGGATGAGGGATTCTTTAAATTTCCTGGATTAAAGAGAAGAGTTATAGAATAGAATCTGATTGAGAAGATGAAGCAATCCTTTCTGGCTTCTGGCTTCTGGTTTTTAAAAATATAGGTCAATGTGACTTAATAAATTCACATTTTCAATAAAAATATTCTAGTAACTCTCTTACCCTCTCAGATTTACCTTTTTTCTCCAAAATATTCTTTTAACATGAAATGTGAAATACATTTTATGACCCATTTCTTGTTCTCCATTTCTTGAGGTCTCTCATACTTGGCCAATTTGTCTTTTCTCCTTTTTAAATGCTTTTAAAAATAAGACTCTCTATAAAGCATACAGCAGCAGTGTCCTAGTATTAATACAATACAGTATGTAGATTTTTAGACCCTCCTGTGACATACATAAATGCATATAAATAAACACATTTTCCTGTATGTGTGTAAGTTTTGTAAAGATACTTCACATAGTAAAAGAAGCTTGTCAAATATTCAGAAAACATACTGTTTTGAAACGACACCTAAAGGCCCATAAATGTTTTCATGGCCTTTCTTTTGTTATATTTATATATTTAATATATACTCATTATAGAAAATTGGAAATATAGAAAAGTGTAATTTAAAAATTTACTTAATTTTGTTTACTAAAAACGTGATTTGTATTTATTTGGGTTCTGGGTGAGTGGAGTGTTGTTATGTAGAAATGTGAAATTCTATTTCAGAGTGTAATGCTTAGAATCCCTATAAAAATAATCTCAATAGATAATGGGAATATTTTTAAAATTTGTTTGTTTATTTTTGACTGCGTTGGGTCTTGGCTGCTGTGCGCGGGCTTTCTCTGGTTGTGGCGGGCGGGGGCTGCTCTTCGTTGCGGTGCGCGGGCGTTTCATTGTGGTGGCTTCTCTTGTTGTGGAGCGGGGGCTCTGGGCGCGTGGGCTTCAGTAGTTGTGGCACACAGGCTTGGTTGCTCCGCGGCGTGTGGGATCTTCCCAGACCAGGGCTTGAAGGCCTGTCCCCTGCATTGGCAGGCGGATTCTTAACCGCTGCGCCACCTGGGAAGTCCCGTGGAATATTCTGTTGAATATTCTCATAGTTGGTTCACTTGAAATTACCCTGAACCTACAGTAAAATATAAAAAATTTCAAACTAAATACGAGTATGGCTTGGATTCAGTTAAGAAGATAAGAAAGCATATGGGTGAAATATTTGTCATTTTTAATACATATGAGAAAGATGTAGAAGAATGAAGAGTAGGGAACCACTTTACCTTCAATAATAAATATTATTACCTTCTATTAAAAAAAATTTAATTACTTGAAGACTAGCCATAAATATCATAATTAACATTTTGGTGATTTTTCTGTTTTTTTCTTTTTCTCTGTGTGGTAATCTTTGGGAATCTGCTACACATACAGGTTCACATTCTTCTTTTTCCATCTCATTAAATAGTATTTGAAATCATGATCTTAAAAACTGCATGAAAGTCTAGCTTAGTACTGTGGTATAACTTATTTAACTATTTTGAAGCAATTGTTTTGTTTTCTTAATTTTTGAAGAACATTAAGTTTTGGAAGATTTTTAGTGATGCATAGAGTTTAACTAAAAATGTGGGTTCAACTTCTAATTCCCAGAGTTGACCTAATTTCCGTTTATTGTGTTCCAAAAGATACAGCCTATGCCTTATTTTATGGCTTATTAGATAATACTATGAACATGATGTTAAAATCTGGCATTCTTACATTAAAAAAAAAAAAAAAAAGCACATTGACTGCTAACATAGCTTCGTGTAAATGATCCCGTTAGATTTGGGAGGTTTTTTAAAAGGTTTTTGAGTTGTTTTTCATATGATCGGCTAATGAATTCAGCACAGCTTCCTCAACCCCAACCTTTTTCTCCTGTTTAGCATTTTCTACTTTTTTACTCTGTGATGTACAAGCCCTCCCTGGTTAATTATGTATATATTTAGCTACTGCATGTGTTGGGCTTATTATTGTCATCTAATTAAATGTAACTTGAACTGCTTGCTTCTAGAAAAATCATTAAAAATTCTTTCCTAATGACCTAGAGATGACAAAATGTCTGTAAAGTGCGAAGAAGCAGACAAGCACAGGAACATCGCTCTTAAAGAGTGCTAATCCAGATGCTGCAATCATCTAATTAAACAATATTTTGCTGTCATTAACATTTTCACCAAGGAATTGCAGTTATAATTTCTTTGTCAGCTGTCTCTAGATCACTTTACCTTCAAAACTAAAGTGCCATATAAAAACATTAAATTGGATGGTTTAATTAAAAGTTTTTTTTTTTAAATGAAGAAACATATCTAGTGTTTCTGAAATCTCATTTACTGTGCTTCACTTTTATTGTTTGAGTAGATTAGTGTCATAGGCTTGTGATAGTTAATATTAATCTTCCAAGGTAAGTCCTTAGAAGCATAGTTAGTAAAAAAAATTCTGCACTTATTACTGCTAGAAAAGGAAATAACAGCACAAGGTTATTTACTAAATTTCAATTATCCTAAAAAAATTAATAAATAAATACCTAGA
Source organism: Balaenoptera borealis (assembly GCF_965194805.1). Taxonomy (NCBI): domain Eukaryota; kingdom Metazoa; phylum Chordata; class Mammalia; order Artiodactyla; family Balaenopteridae; genus Balaenoptera; species Balaenoptera borealis. Next base: position 12,644,899 of record NC_138877.1, read on the forward strand.
TGTGCCAGAACTTAACAGATATTATTTTGGAAATATTTCACTTTTTTGGTTAATTCAGTACACAGCAGGGTTTTTTTTTTTTTTTCATTTCACAAAGGTGTTCGGTAAAATAATTAAAGTAATAATGCTAATTCATGGCTAAAACTTATAAATGCAAAATCCCAGGGTACCAACTTCATCCATGTGAGTTTTAAATACATTGTGAATTTTTAATTCAAATCAAAAATAATACATTAACTGTCCATGTTGCAAAGCTTTTATGTGGAAAGTTTTATATAAAAAGGTTTTAATGTAACTGTCAGAACATCTGTTTATATAGTTTATTGTATTTGTTAGATTTAAAACATGCTATAAAGCTTTAGTAATTTAAAACTTACTAAATTTTTCTAAGCATTTATTTTTAAAGAATCTTCCAAAGATTATTAAAAGTGAATTAACAAAAAATGCAGGATAGATTAATTACCATGAGCTGTGACTGTAGACAGCAATCAATTTGTGTGTGTTTGTGTGTGTGTGTGTGTGTGTGTGTATGTTAAAGATACCTTCTTTTCTTTGTATTTTTTCCAAAAATAGCATTATATCTTTTCTTTAATTAGAAAATCATTCCTAGTGAAAGGCTAGTGTCTTCAAGTATAGTCTCTATTTTTATGCTGTTTGTACTTATATGATACATTTAAGTACTGAGTTAATGTAAATTGGCTTTTTATTTATTTTAGTTTGACAGTTTTTCCTTAAGTTATGAAACGTCATCAGAAAATTTAAAAACAGTTATTATGTCTAATTTTCAGCTATTGATTTACATAAGTAATAGAAAATATGTTACATAAATAACATCAAATTATTCTCTTAAAATACACATATATTGGAAGACCTCTTTTTCATTAAAATCTATAGATTTTTAAGTAGAATGGTAACCCAGAAAATGGCAGAGCACTAAATATGCCACGGGCCTACTTACAATCCCTGAAATAGCTCTGCCCAGCCAGTCTAGACTCTCTGTATATATACATGCATACAAAAAACACTGAGAGTAATCAAGTGTCCTAGGTTAACATAAACATGAACTCTCAGTAATAAATTTAAAATTTTAGAATTTTACACTGTGCATTTTACAGTGATACTGCTTTAGCAGTCTATTTTCATATACGAAAGACTGTAGTTAAAAGGTTCCAAATTCTTGTTTATTCTCATCACTATTTTTCATCACAGTAGACTTATAAAGCAGGTGCATTCATCGGCCACAGATATTTCCTTCTGGTGGTTTAACGTGCACATTCACAGGCCGCTCTCTCATGTGTACTTCTGTGCCTTTGCATGGGCCTCTTCCTCCAACAAGACTATCCTGCAATTTTCCTTTTTTATTTAGCTTATGATTTGTTCATCTTTTAAAATTTGGCTCATTTTATCGCATTTTTATCACATATGTATTCGTTCTTTCAACAAATATCTATCGGACAAACAAAATATGCCAATATACAGAGGCTTTTTTTTTTTTTTTTAAACTCAGACCCTACATTCTGGAGTTTATGGACTAGTGGAGAGGCAGACAAGTATTAGCTATAACACATCTGCAACAGTGCTGTGGCAGAGAACAAAGAGGAAGCCCTAACCTTACTCTCACCTTGCTCCAGGAAATGCAGAGTGGAAGCAACATTCTGCTTTCTATCAATTGCCTACATTTATAATATACACCCACATTAGTTTACATATTTAAAACAATAAGTAATTGTGTTGTAAAATGCAGAGATTCATATCAGAAACAGATAAAATAGTCACCGAATAAAATGTTTACTGAGTGAATTAATTAATTTGATTTCATGCTTATAATAGTTAGCAGATTTAGTTCTTCCTCAGATTATGGGGGGTTTTTTGTTTGTTTTTTTTTTTTTTTATTTCACAGTCACAGTTACCAGTTGCTACAAGAGGTAGGTATCATTTAATTTCAGTTCTTGATGACGAATAAGATAATGTATGCATATCTGTGCTACTGTTATGCTAACGTGGTGTGCAACAAGGAGCACAAGATGAAATCATATCACTAATATCAGGGAAATTGCTATTTTGTATGGATTTGAATGGAAATTTAGAAAGTCCTGTGATCAGTTCATAATGCATTTTTACAAAAAACAGTCTTGTCCAACGGAAGTTTTCTTTGGACCCTGTTTCTTTAATACTGCTCCTCTTAATTTCACCTGATCATATGTTATTCAGTGTCAGTTTATCAGGGTAAGCCAGCCCTGTGCTCTCCCTAAGCTTTGCCACGGTCCCATGGGCTTCAGTGTCCTACCTAAAATGCTTAAGTCATTCTGTCAAAAACTAACGAAAACCAACAAACAAAATTCAGCCTGACCTTCAGCAGCTCTCCACTAAAGTGAAACAACATAATACGAAAAGAAAATTCATGAACTTAAGGGAGTGAAAAAAATGTGCATAACATCTGCCTCGGTGCTTTTTCATACTGGCTTCAGAGTACTTCTGTTAACTTGTAAATTCTCTACATTCATTCTTAATAGAAGCACAATGTAGTATGCTGTATACTGGCAATAGAATTCTGGATATATACTCGTTATAGTAGAACACCGTCACATAATCTGCAAGTGTGCAGACCAGCAGGTGACCTCCTCCATGATCACTTTCAGGGACCCCAGCTTATGAGGCTCTGCTTCCAGGGTGACAATAGCATCTTCATCATAGTCAGCAGAAGAGAGATGGAGCATGGAGCACCCATGCAACAAGTTGCAGAGGACCAAGCCTGAAAGTAGCAGATACCATCTCTGCTCACATTCTGTAGATTAGAACCAAGTCTCACAGCCATGGCTACTAATAAGGGAGCCTGAGAAATGTGGTCTAGCCCAGGAAGAAGAGAAATTGATTATGACGAACAGCTAGCAATCACTACCACAAGTTACATTATAAAAAAGTAATTCTAGTTACTCACTTCTTAATTATTATTAAGTTCACTTGAAACGCATTGTTATAAGTGCTTTTGATTGAATGAAGACATAGTTCAATAAACAAAAGAGTTACTTTTCTTCTGCAATGCAATAGTTGCCTCATCTATTAGAAGCACAGGAACACTTTCATAAGCAATTAGTGTATACAGATTTTCATTTATCTTTTTCTTTACTAGGACGGACATATAACGATCTGAACCAATACCCCGTGTTTCCGTGGGTATTAACAAACTATGACTCAGAAGAATTGGATTTGACTCTTCCAGGAAACTTCAGGGATCTATCAAAGGTAACTTTTAAATATATAGAAGTCAATTTTCTTCGTAAGGCTATATTCTAAAAGCATTTCTACCAGAGTATATATGTTCAATTAATGTTTGTAAGAAAGTAAACCTGGATGTCTTCTCTTTTTGTAGTCAGCATCTAAATTTCATCAATGCTTAGCATAGGAATTAAGCTACAAGAAGATAAACCAGTACTAGTATGGCAAAATGAAATGGATATTTGAGAAGGAACATATGTAAGGAGAGGTTGTTCTGATATCCTAGGTTTTAAAGGTCAAGGCGAGAAACTTGAAATTAGTACAAAATTTGGCCAGTAATTTCTGTGGTATATTTCTTAGGTGATAAGACACTGTTATCTTGACCATAATACATACACACATACTGTAGGGGAGCTTGATACTGAAAAGAAAGTAGGGCACAATAATTTATCAAGGGTCTGTTAAGATAAAAGAGTGAAGATTTGGCCCAAAAATGGCAAGAAAAAAATACACAATGGGTGATAAGGATAAGAAGCAAATTTTTGGTTAGTTCGCCTCATTTATTGAGAAGAAACTTAAGTGGGATACTAAACTCTTTGAAATTCAGTGAAGACCTAGATACTAAGGCCCAAAAGCTTTTCTCTAGCCTCAGCTAATATCAGAGCCAAGCCCTAAAGTTTATATCAATACTTTAGCCATATTAAGCCTCAGGCCATTCACTCTGAATTTCATTCCCTTTTCTATTCTACTTAGTTGTCTGGTTTAGCATACCACAGCAGCACGAAAGGCATACAGGCATATGCGTATACATTTGGTTTTGGTTGGGGGAGAGTTGAGGAGCTCATGAACAAGGGTAGCATAAGTCCTGCAAGGCAGGGAAGCATGAAATGCAAGCAATTTAAAATTAATCCCGCAAATGGTTTTTAACTCAGCACACCTTCTCTTGCCTTTTTTCTTGCCTTTGAAAACTAGACCCACCTAAGTTGAAGTTCTCTATGCCACTGCTTACTAGCTGTGTGACCAGAAGCCACTCTCTTTTAGCCTCAATCTCCCCATTTGTAATACGAGAATAATACTGTCCTACCTCATACAGTTGTGAAGATCAAATGACATGTGCATTTAAAGAATGTAACATAGTACTTGGAACACAGAAGCACTTCATGAATATGAGCTATTATTACACGTGGAATATTTCTTAGCCTGTTTTTGAAGCCTGTATACTAATTTTTGCATATTCTTCTCTGTCATTCACTCTCTATTTCTTATATTTTATGTGACTGCCTTATCAAACTTGCTAGCTCATTGCTAATTTTAGCTATGCTATTATAATTACTCAAGGGACCTAAGGAATCAATTAGCCAACATCTTACTGAGAGTCACACAGCTGGTTAAAAAAAAAAAACAATGATAGCAATTGAATTTCAATATGGTTGCAAATATAGTAATTGTTCCAGTGAACAATTATTTGAACTGAACAAAAATCTTTAACCATTTACTAGGTGCAAATAAGTATTCAGGCTTAGGTAGATATAAGCACTGTAATTCATAAGGCTTGCCCTCTGGAAGCAAAATTAAATAAGATTAAAATTATTCTTATTTTATATAAGAATATAATTATTAAAATTATAAAATTAAAAATTAAATAAGATAAAATCATTTTCTGCAAAAATTAAATAAGAATATACTATATTTATAGAGAACTACATGAAAGGCAATAAATAGCGGTTAGGAATAAGAACTCTGGAGCTAGACTACCTGGGTTTAGATCCTAATTCTGCCACTTACTTGGTTTGGGACCTTAGACAACTATTTCATTTCTCTTTGCCTTAGTTTCCTCACCTGTATAATGGGGACAATAATAGTAGGGTTGTTGTGAGGATTTGATGAGTTAATAAGTATAAAAAACTTAGAAGAGTACCTAGCATATCAACATTAGCTATGAATATAAATATAATGCAGTAAATCATCAATATATGCCATATACTTTGAATTGCATTTCAAATTTTAAATAATGATGATAAATATATGCTGCTATATCTGTAATGGAATTAGAATGGTATGCATTTTTTACATGAATTGCTAAGGTTGAGGTGTAATCTTTGAGTGTAAAAAAAAAACAAACTAACTTATCAATATGAAGGTGAAAACTGTTAAACTAGTTCTTTAACAAAATCTTATCTACATGTGTTTTATTTAACATTAATTCAATAGGCACTATGTATTAGACACTATTTTATATATATATATATATATATATACACACAATAACATGTATAGTGTAGATTCTCAGGTAGCATGATACGTAGTCTTAAAACCTCATAAGCTAACTACCACTGTAGCTATCTTAGATTATTTGTAGAACAGGGAAGAAGGTCCTTTTTCTTTGAAATCAACTGGGATATCGTGGTGAAAGGAAGCTTACAGACCAAAGTTCCCTTCTTTCTTCCATTTATGTGTTCATTCTTTCAGTCATTCATTCAGTCAACAAATATTTATCACACACTTGCTGTTGTATGTCAAGCACTGTACTAGGTGGAAGAGTGTACAGGAGTTAATAAAACAAACATATTTGAGCCATCTTGGAAAAAGTCCAGTCCAGAGCTGAGATGAAAACTCAGATAGTTACCAGAAATCTGGGAGGCCTACATTATGACAGTAGATATAGTGGGGACTGTAGCAGATTGGAAAATGCAAGCTCAAGTACACTAAGACATTTGGACTCAAATATTCTTGAAACACTAACCCAACCAAAGAAAATATGGCCTTCATTATGATTAATATAGATTTTATAAGGCATATGGTAAAATATTTGCTAGTAATTATAGATTTTTAGTTTATTCATGTAGAAAAAATGAGGTAAATTAAATGAGGAAGTCACTGTTTCTAAAGTAACTGGAATATGTAAACATTCTTCAGGTTTTTAAAGCTGATCTATTTAATCTGTATGCCTTTTGGCAGAACTTTTCCCTTTCTGACCCACATGTGCTCTCCTAATTTTATTTAGTGTTAGATAAATAAAAGAGGTAAACAGACAGCCTAAATAAATTAGGCAATGTGAATACTAACTGTGCTTTTGCAAACATAGAGTCCTTCATGTTGTGAACATTTGAACCAATGGTTCTCTAAAGATAGATAGCTTTTCTTCCAATTCTGCTATGTTCCATGCTTTAGCAATTTGTTCTTTATTTTCTGTCAGAATAACATGATAGGAAAATGGTAGCAAATTAAAGCCTCTTGATGTGTTAATAAATTACTCTTGCATTGTTCCCATGCTTCATTGAATTTCTTAATAGGAACTTCTTACAAATGGGCTAGAAACCCGAGACTGTCCTGATAAAAATCATTAATAAATAAGTTTTTAATGTATGAAAATATATCATATTATATGCCTAATGGGAATAATGACATTTGAAATATAATAACTGGAAAGAAAAACTGCTAATAATGCAATATTATTATAGAGAAGAGATGACCATTGTGAAGCACATGAAATTCTTGTAGTTATAACCAGCACTACAAATGAAATTTTTAATGGAGAGTTTGGTAATCTTCAGAAACTCAAGGAAGATTTGGAATATTTTAATGATATTATTAACCAGAAACATTCTAAAAGATCTCCAATAACAAAAGAAGTTTTTCCCAAACAGAGATTAGGACCCAAGTAATAATTCCTATCAGTGAGTAATTCTAGAATTTGTCTTAGTAAACAACATTTGGAGCCCCAAATAATTTTTATATTCTTTACTGCATAAAAGTTAAGAAATGTACAATCCTAAACAAATTGAAAATTTCTTCTCTTTCTTTATACCTCTGCATTAAATTGGCTTTATGAATTCTAGTTATATCAGGACTTTTGAATGAATATTTCAGACAACCCAGCTTGAGCAATTGGCTTGAACAATAAATCAATATCATTGGTTCTCACAGCTAAAAAATTCAGAGAAAGGTTTAGTTTTCAGTCAGATTTATTTCCGGTGATGCAGATAATGCCATCAAGCAGAGTTCTTTCCATTGTTCTTCTCTGCCTTCCCATCTGTGGACTTCATACTCAGCCTCTTCTGGATGGCCTCCAGTAGCTCCAAGCAATCCCCTTTTAGGAGCAAAATCGCTGCAACAGTTCCAGACCTCACATCATACTATCCAAAGAAAGAGAGAGCATCTTACCAATGCTTACCATCTTACATCTTCCATGTAGCTCACATGGAAGACAAAAGAAACTTTCCTTTGCCAGAAATCCCGGAAAATGTCTCCTCATGCACTAGGCTAAGAGTTGACGGGAGGAAATTTGGATTCCTGTTTCCGAAAGAAAGGGGGCTTAGTTGGTGAGCAACAAACAACTCACTATTATAAAGTGTCAAATATACTGTATCTGAAAGTTTCTTCTTTATAGTTTCTATAATCTAGACAATAGCAAATAAATTACAGGTTTGTGTACACATAGCTACTATGTAAAAGGAACTTTGCAAGGTGCTAAGAGGACTTTAAAGTAGAGTCCTGACCCTCAAGGAATGTTCATTGGTTATAATCGGAAAAAAACCAATAGGCAGTAGGTTGCTTATTACATATATATAATTATAATATATGACATTCAATGGAGTCAGAGATAAATTTACCATAATAAATTAAGCTAATCAGGCTTAAACTTCAAAGCCCCTCAAGTTTCAGGGGCTTCTTTTTATCCCTTGCCCCTAATTTTGTTCATAGTTTTATGCTCATTTTCTTAAAGAACCCCTCTCCTACGAATTGCTTGTCTCATAAAACCCAGATCCACCCTCAGTGCAAAGGAAGGAGCTGTCTCTTGAGGAACCCTGGATGCTTCACTGAAGCAAATGAGAGGGGTACATAAGGGTTTTAAACATCTAGCTACTCCTGGATCTATTTCTTCCCATGTCTGATCTAGGTCCGTAATTCAACTGTTACATGCATTTCTTACGTACGTCCCCAAAACGTTCTGACAATACTGACAAAGCAATGGCTTTCTATTTCATTTTAAGCAACATCTAATACTTAACAAAAGCATGTTGGATAAATTAGTAGCAATATTTTTATAGTATTATGCAGATAAGAACCAAAAATGAGAAACAAAGTAAATAAAGATAATGTCTCTGCCGCAGACCTACTTTCCCCAGGACTTTGATGCCATGGCCAGGATGGCGATATGAGCTGGAGATGGCTTTCTTGCTCCTCACAAAGTCCCTGCTACAGTCAGGGCTACAGCAAGCACTCTGCTCTCAGTTACAGAGGAAGGTGAATCCTGGAGGTTTCTGTTCTCTGTATTGGATGCTGGGAAAGGTTAATCCTAGAATTATCAGACCTTTTCAGTTTTCCTTTATGTGTATCAGCATTAAAATTGAGAGGGAAAAAAAGGAGAGGTAGTTAACAGAACATGAAAAGAATGTCAGCTCTGTTCAAATGTAGCTCTCTCACCTGCTGTACAGACTTAGGCATGTTTCCTAAGCTTTCTGAACTTCTGTTTCCTCTTCTTTAAATTGAACACAATAGTATTTACAAAATAGAGTGGTTGTGCCTAATGTAGGTAAGGCATCTAGTATAATGTCCAACACACAGTGGCATTCAGTGACTGGGGGCTACGAAACAAAGTTCCGTAATTGTCAGTTGACAGTTCACCATCTTTGGTGTGATTGAAAAAAATCTAGTGAAAAAGATCAATTTAATTTTGTTTTAATAAAATTAAAAGCAACAACTTTTAATAAAATATAAAATATTTTTCATGCAATAAATAATTGCTTTTTCATCTCTTTAAATTACCAAGTTACCAAAATCTTAAACATCAAATTACTGAAGTTAAATTAAACATTTATTGAAACTGGAGATGAAATATTTATTTAGATGAATATTTATTTAGATGAAATTTATTTAGATGAAATATTTATTTAGATGAAATATTTTATTATATTTATAACATTCTTACTCCTTCCTTCGCCCATTTAACTGAACAGTTGAAGAGCACAGGAGAAATGAAATTTCCTTATCAGTAAAATTTATTAGACCCCTCATTTGATTAGACATCACAAGTTCAAGTTTTATTCATTACATGTACAGGTTAGAGGTCATATGTATTGTTTGACATGCTGGACAGCTAATGAAACAATCTGTCATTGACTTATCTTTTCAGTACTCAACCACCAGTGGGTGTAGAGATTTTTTCCCCAATTTATGCAGGTTTTCCTCATGGAGATGTGATTTTGTGGTGAAATCTATCTTAAAACATGATATATGCTACTGCTTCAGTTATTTACATATGCTCATATGAACTTTACTCTGAAATTACAGTGGTTACGTGACTTTGACATGAAGCACAGCCCCTTGCTCATTAAAGTGTAAATGGAATTTTCCTATTTCCCAGTCATGCCCTCTGATAAGTGAAATAGTTTCATCACAAAGCCAAGTCTTACTAATATTGACATGAGCGTAGGACATCACACACACACACCCATTCACTGAGTGGAAAAAATATGTTTTGTTAACACAGGAGTTGTTTGACTGACAGATGATGATAAGCATAACCATTTTCCCAAATTATTATGCCACTTTAAAAAAGGAAGTGATAATGCCTTGAGGCTTGGAAATGTGATAATGCAAATGGATGCACTGAAGTGTGAATACTCTCAACTGTCCACCCTTGATACTGCCAAACGCCTACATACCACGTAGAAAAGGGTTTACCTCAACTCGGCAATGTGATGCAAGTTTCTACAGTCATTTTACCTTTCTTTCTCATCATAAATTAACAATATCTAAAATGAAATTAGTTTTATTTGCTTTAGTATATAATTTACCTAACGCTTTAGTTTTAACAACAAAACGTGAAGAACGGGCAAAACTACTAAGTGTATTGGTAGCTGACTCTGATGATATAAAACTTATTAGAAGACAAAAATGTGAATGTGTAAATTTAATTATATACCATCTGCCAAAAAACCTACTTCCAAATATGAAATTTTTTCTAACTGTATGTTGAAGGTCGCCTTAACATAGAACCCAACTTGAAAATCGTTTTTGTTAGGCTGGCTTCTATTGCAATGCTGAAGGATAAGTGCTATTTTAAGACAAGGTATGAATTGTCAAAATCTGGATACTGTTTTAAACTCATGGAATAATCCAAGCTGAGGGCATAATTTGCAAGGGGGGATATGCAAAAGGGCACCAATTTCAAAATTGGATTTATTTAAATTAATAATTTTATTCATTCACTTATTCTTTCATTACACAAGCATTTATTGCACAGCTACTCTGTGCCAGTCACTGGAGACAAAAAGACAGTAAGAACTGGCCCATACCCTGAAGAGTTTACAGTCATTTTTAGTTTACTATAGAAAGGAAAAGGGAGCCTGCCCTGTACGCTTTTGTTTTACCTGCCACGTGTCACATCTAAAATATAGCATCATTGCGGCAAAATTAGACCAAAGTCAGTTTCCTTTAACCTTGCTTCCCAGATGAAGCAGAATATTCAGCAGTGATGATCTTGAAACTAATTTATAGGCTTATCATTATCCTACTACTTAACACTTAGAAAGCTTTTAGAACTGACAAATGAAGATTTAAGATACTTTATTTTATTTATACCTCCATTGTTTTTTTGTAAATATACTTTATTTATACCTCCATTGTTTTTATGTAAAAATGGTTACTTTTCACTAAGATATTTAAAACTGATTTTCTTAGGAATTTTTCTGGGATAATGATAACAATAATAGCCAACATTTGACATGTATTATTACATGCGAGGCATCGTGTTAAACATTGTACATAGATTTTCTCATTTTATCCCCACAACCCTATGATGAATTGCACTAGTTACATAGGTTCTATTTCCTTTCATTTCTTACCTATTATTTCTCTACAATCGTTAGGTAGAATATACTTCTTTTTTAAAAAAAACTAGTGATTAAGTTATCTCCTAGATGCCCTCCACCTTTCCTAAACACCCTACACTAAGGACAGTCATGTCAGATATGAGCAGAGGCAACAGAAATGCATGGAGTGAGCCACTCTACCTCTCCAGAGGTTTTGGTTCTATGTGGAACTGACATACCTACTAACGTGCCCATAAATTTTGCTAATCAAAATGCAACTTTGGCTGAAAGTTTATCTTTCTTCATAGTATAATTAATTGTGTTTATTCATCCTATGAAAAAGTATTAAAAGAAATACACTCAATTATAGCCAACAAAATATAATTCCTACACTTCCTTTTATTAATACTTCATTACTTCAGGCTCCATTTCTTAAGAATGTATGTGGAAACTGTGTTGTGATTAGCTGAAGTTCACCTGATGATGAAAGGCCATGTTAAGCAAATTAATAGTGTGCATAAAATTGCAAAGGGGAGATTTAATCTATTTAAGAGAACAAAATTTTCACACATTTTACAAACATAAATTTCCAAATTAAAAGGATTCTTTTCAATAAGAACAACCTAAAACATAAGTACCATATGTTTTAAAATTTGAATTTGAAAGATTTTTCTTTGTTTTTACATTCAATTTTTATCTTATTTTGACTTTTTATTATAAAATTTTTCAAAAGAAAAGTACCAACAATAATTAATACCCACTTACCCAGTGCCTAGATACAACAATTATTAACATTTTAGCTTTTTTTTGTTGTTTTACTGAAGTGCTTTAAGGTGAATTAAAGATATCATACTTTATCCCTAAATCCTTTAGTATGAAAAATACATTTTCCTACATTACCAGAATACCATCATCACAGCTCACAAAACTTATGGTAATTCCCTAATATTATGTAACACTGTGCCCATAATCAGGTTTTCCCAGTTGCCTACCATATGTCTTTAAAAAATTGGTTTGTTCAAGCCAGGATTCAGTCAAGGACCACACAGTACATTTTTTTTTGAAATAAGCAATTTATTTTTTCTTGTCCTTTTTTAAATTGAAGTATAGTTGATATACAATATTATATTAGTTGCAGATGTACAAATCGTGATTCAAAATTTTTATAGATTAATTCCATTTAAAGTTATTATAAAATACTGCTATATTCTCTGTGCTGTACAATATATCCTTGTAGTTTATTTATTTTATACCTCTTGATCCCCTACTCCTATTTTGTTCCTCCCCCCTTCCCTCTCCTTACTGGTAACCACTAATTTGTTCTTTATATCTGTAAGTCTGCTTCTGTTGTGTTATATTCATTTGTTTTATTTTTTAGATTCCACGTATAAGTGATATTATACAGTATTTGCCTTTTTCTGTCTGACTTATTTCACTAAGCATAATACCCTCCAGGTTCATCCATGTTGTTGCAAATGATGAAATTTTCATTCTTTTTATGGCTGAGTAGTATTTTATTGCGTGTGTGTGTGTGTGTGTGTGTGTGTATATATATATATATATATATATATATATATATGTGTGTGTGTGATATATGTGTATGTATATATGTGTGTATATATACATATATGATATATATATGTGTGTGTATATATGTGATATATATGTGTATGTATATGTGTGTATATATATATGTGATATATATGTATATATGTGTATGTATATATGTGAGTATATATATATATACATATATATATATATATGTATATATATATATCTCACATCCTGTTTATCCATTCATCTCTTGATGGACCACTTATGTTGCTTTCATATCTTGGCTATTATAAATAGTGCTCCTATGAACATTGGGGTACATGTATCTTTTTGAATTAGTGTTTTTGTTTTCTTCAAATTCTACCCAGAAGTAGAATTGCTAGATCATATGTTAGTTCTATTTTTAGTTTTTTGAGGAACCTCCATACTGTTCTCCATAGTGGCTGCACCAATTTACATTCCCACCAACAGTGCACAAGGGTTCCCTTTTCTCCACATCCTCACCAACAATTACTATGTGTGTGGTCTTTTTGATGATAGCCATTCTGATAGCTGTGGGTAGTATCTCACTGTGGTTTTTTTTCTTTTTTTAAATTAATTAATTATTTATTTATATATTTTTGGCTACTTTGGGTCTTTGTTGCTGCCCGCAGGCTTTCTCTAGCTGCGGTAGGCGGGGGCTTAGTTGCAGTGTGCGGGCTTCTCATTGCGGTGGCTTCTCTTGTTGCGGAGCATGGGCTCTAGGTGCGCGGGCTTCAGTAGTTGTGGCACGTGGGCTTCAGTAGTTGTGGCACACGGGCTCCAGTAGTTGCAGCTCGCAGGCTCAGTAGTTGTGGTGCACGGGCTTATGTGCTCCGCGGTATGTGGGCTCTTCCCAGACCAGGGCTCGAACCCATGTCCCCTACATTGGCAGGTGGATTCTTAACCACTGCACCACCGGGGAAGTCCCTCATTTTGGTTTTGATTCATATTTCTCTGATGATTAACGACGTTGAGCGTCTTTTCATGTGCCTGTTGGCCATCTGTGTTTTTTGGAAAAAATCTCTATTCAGGTCTTTTGCCTGTTTTTTAATTGGGTTATTTGTTTTAATATTGAATTGTATGAGCTTTTTGTATACATTGGGTATTAACCCCTCGGTCATATCATTCGCAAATATTTTCTCCCATTCCGTAGGTTATCTTTTCATTTTGTCAATGGTTTCCTTTGCTGTATAGGTCCCATGACCACATAGTATGTTTGATTCTTATGTCTCTTAAATGTCTTTTAGGTTAGAATAGTTCCTACCCACTACCCTTTTTTTTTCATGACAGTGACTTATTAAAGAAACCATGCCAGCTCTCCTGTAGAATATCTCATCTTCTGCATTTGTCTTTTTTACCTCATGTTGTCATTTAACTTATTTTAAATGTTTGATATATGGCAATTCAAATATCAGTGAAGATTGATAACAGGAATTTATATTTGGAAATATATGATATTTATTGTTTGCTAGCTAAGATATAAAGTTACCATAACTTATCAAAATTTATGAAAGTTAAAATGTTCACATTTGAAAGATATTCCTGGGTCATATAATTTAAAAAGCCATCTAAAATTCTATACACGGGATAAACCAAATAGTAAAAAAAGGTGATGGAAAACTAAAGATTTCCACTATTCTCACTCCCCAGAGGCAACTGTTATTATAGTTTCACGTATATTCTGCAAAAATTTTTCTCTGAATATTTAAGCAAAAATATATTACATATATACTCTATAGGATTTTTAGAGAAGCATTGATAATGCTCAATGATGCTGGGTTTGCAACTAGCTTTTTTCAATCCTAGTACTAGTCATGATAATTTAATATTATCTCTAATCCATTCTCCACAGAACCGTTGGAGGTACCTTTGTAAAGCCTAACTCAAATCTTGTTTCTCTCCTGCTTAAAACCATTCAGTGACTTTCCACTGCACTTACCATAAAATACATTTCATCACTCTGGTCTACAAGGCCTCTACCCACTTTCTCGCCTCATCTCATAAACTCTTCCTCTCGTCTATTATGCTTTAGTCACACTGCTTTTCTTTCTGTTCCTTGAACATACCATCACGCCCCTCTTTGACCCTTTGCACTAGCTCTTCCTCCGTCTTGAATTCTCTCACCCCAGAATTTCTTATGACTGACTTCTTCTGGTCATTCATGTCCCTGCTCAGAGGTTCTTGAGAGATGCCTTCCTTCTCCACACAGTCGATGCTATCCTATTACTCTGTTTTAATTGTCAACAGAGCACTTATCGCTGATAGTTTCTCATTTACCAAATTGCTTATTTATATTTTGTCTGTCTCTGTCTCTACAGACAGACAGAAACATACACACACCCATACACACACATTCTCTTAAGTGCACAGATACACACCTACATTTAAACGCACACTTCATGAGAACAGCGACCTTGTTTATCTTATTTTAGGGTATAATTATAGGCATAATTTCTGACACATAGTAGGCACTCAATATTTATTGAATTAATGTATCTTGGAATTTTTTCTAATCAGCCTTTTTGATTAGCTGCATAATATACAGCAGTGTGGGTGTGTCATCATGTAACTAATCCTTTATTGGAAATTTAGACTACTTCCAGTTTTAGTTTGCTTGGTTTTTTGCCATTTCAAGCAATTCTGTGAAAAATATCCTGCATCTTATTCTTTCCATATTATAAATTCCTCAGAGTGGAATTACTAGATCCAAACAAAGCATGTGCCTATTTTAAAAAATATTACCAGTTTTCCCCACAAGAAATTTATACCAATTATATTCCTACCAACTGTATTATTAGGTATCATGTTTGTTACACCCTGGCCAACAATGAGTATTATGAAACAATAATTTTTGACAACCTAATGAATAAAAATAATTTTTGTTTGACATTTTAAGAATTGCCAGTGTACTTCTGATCTTTGGTTCCAAGTAATAGAAAATCAACTTAAACTGACTTTAAAATATAAAGTTGTTTTGGCTTATATCACTGAGAAATACAGAGATGGGTCAGTTCAGGTAAACTGGATCCAAGGGCTCCCCAGTGTTGTAGGATGCAACATATCTGTTACTTTTCTGCATCGGCATCAATTCTCAGTCCGGCTTCTCTATGTTATAGCAGTGATGCCTTTGTAACCCCACCAGAAACAGAAAATCCTTCTTTCCCAGGTATTTTCAGCAAAGTTTCATTGGAATAACTTGAATCATGTGCTCATTTCTGTACCAATCTTACTGGTCATATAGATAGGATATGCCGATTGACAGGTCTGGATCACATGACTACCCAAAAGGTCTGATAATAGAGTCAGCCCATCTGAACCAGGTAGACCAAGGATAAGGAAGGAGTGGTTCACAGAGGAAGAAGGAATAATGGATGCTGAGCAGAAAAAGAAGAGATACCATTACATTGTATGAGCCGGTGATATTTTTCCTACATACATTTCATTCATTTTTCTGTGAATTGCCTGTTCATCTCATTTGCTCATTTAATTGGATCATTCCTTGGTTTTTACTGATTTGTAAGAGTTCTTTTTTTTAAAGGAAACTAGCTTTTTATCATATGTGCTATAAATATTTTCACTACATGTTGTCTTTTGATTATGCCTAAAAAGTTTGTCTAAAATTTCTATACGGAAATATAAAGTATTGTACAATCAGATCAATTCACCTTCATTCATTCAGGATATATGAGGCATCTAAAAAGAGCCAGGGTACTGTATTAGGTACTGAGGATACAGGGATGAATAAAACATAGGGCATTCCCTTGAAGGGCTTATCTGCTGGGTAAAAGAAGTTATAAACTTGCCTAACTGTTACCAAATGGTAACATGTAGGGCTTCACAGATGAAATTTGAGCTGCTTCCGGAAGAATGATTTGGAACTCCCCGGTCAGATAAGAGAGAGGCTGGGAATTCACTTGAGCACAGAAGGGTCTATAGGTATGATTTCTATTTTGTCATAACCGAGAATTTTAAGAATGATATTATGTAGCTCATGACTGACAAAACAAGAAAGGCAAGAATTCTTGAAGCTTCTTCTAAGGATTTCCAAGCCCTCGGTTATCATAAAGAAAGATAACAAGATGACCTAGATATGTTAGAAGCTCAGATGTGTTGAGTGTTGACCTAATAATTAAAGTAATACTCAGAAGCCAAACAAATCCGTCAGCTTTACCCAGCTTCAAGCTGTCTAGCACAAAGCTTCAGCTGGTTCTGTAAAATGTACAGCAATCAGCCACCAATGTGATCTTGATTTGACTTTTCTTCATTGTCTTCATCTGTAACGTAAGGGAGTTGGATTACTAGGCCTGTAAGGTTCGTTCCATTTCTGAGGATCTGTGATGGATGAGGAATCTCATAGACAGCTATAGAAGAAAATAAAAATGACATCAGGATCAGAATTTCATATTTAGCAATGAAAAAGCCATGCAGTGTTGTGGAAAGAGTAGAGACCCAGGCACCCGTTTCCTTGTCATGAAATCAGGTTCATAATGAATGCTGTGTCCACCTCAGAGACTTTTGAAAATCAATCCAGAAAATGGATGTGAAGACATTATCTTATATAAATACATAGTATTATTAGCAGTTGTAGCAACAATAGTGACCTCTTGAACATTTTTTAATGTGTAAATAGAGTCCTAATGCCATGAATATCATAAGCATTTTCAAGTTATTTTGATATACTAGAATTCAGTTTTATTAATATTGATTTATTTGGACCTCTGATTTTCCCTTGAAAACCCTTTTTATTCTTATAATTTCTAATCTATTTTAATGGCATTGACCATACCTCAGGTGAATCCACATTTATGTTTTATTTATTTACTGAAATCAACTCTATGCTCAGATTTTATATTCTCTAGAGTCCTTTTAGTGTCTCATATAGTACCATTTACCCAATAAGTATTTTTTATTTAAATAATTTTTGTTGCTCATTTTTACCTGTTTTATTTAATATATATATCTGTTCCATATGAAAGAACTGATAAAACTTGTAAGGTTTCATGAAATAGAAAAACATTGATAGATAAAGGCTAAGAGAACAGAAAGGGAAAGAAAATAGGAAAATGAAACCAAAGAAAAAGTTGGCACTCAAAAATATATACTATAATGATTCTAACCAGAAGTTTTCAAAGTACCTTTTAATAGACACTAGTTCTATAGCATGTTAACAAGAAAGCAAAAGGAAGAATGAGGTTCTAATAAAAATAGATAGATAGACAGACAAACACTGGAGTGAACAAAATTAAGCAACGCTGTTTACAATAATATTTCTCAGAGCCTTTAATAATGTAAATCTCCATAAGCATCTGTCAGGATTTTTGTTGCATATAATAAAATCACAGTTTATCAGGAAAACAAAGCTTTTTGTGGTACTTAAAGCTGAGACAAATGTCTCTCGTTGGTATTCAAAACAGGTAAATTGAAAGACAGAGTAGAGGAAACCCTCAACATTGTTTCTTCAGTAAATTCAGTAGTATTTCATATAGACATGGTAATGCTACACATGTAATTTTCCATCAATTTTATATTGAAAATAGTACTTTTTGCAAGCTATATAGGCTTTATAGCGGTTTTAGAAATTGAATTATAATAATGTGTTATAGAGGTAGAATTATTTTTTAATTTTGCATTGTTCTCTGCATCATTTTCTGCTTATCTGTTAGATTGTCAGCTTGTAACACACAAACTCACAAGGACAAAAGAACAACAAATCTAATAGCAAACTCTAAACTTTCAGTTATAAATTTCATATGGGAATCCCTAAAAAGCATAGAGGTGGCTATGTCTAAATGCCTACTGTTTAGGAGAAAATGAGACCAATTACTGCTATGGTGGTTATAATAAAAATTGAAAAAGATTGCAAAATAAATGTATAAATTTCATTGTGTAATTTTAGTTTTTTACCAGAATTCTACCTTACTTATTTACTAAATCCAAGTGGTATTGACCTTGCATTATTTGCTCAATTTTTAAAAGGATAACAAACTTACAACCTTATCAATTTATACATAGGTTAAGTAGGTAGGTATAGATAGGTGAATAATTGATTGATGGGTAGGTAGATAGATAGTTTGGTAGGTAGGATGGATGGATGGATAGATAGATAGATAGATGATAGATAGATAGATAGATAGATAGATAGATAGATAGATAGATAGATAGATAGATAATTATATCTATTTGGATCCCATAAGAAAATATGTCATCTGTGATGAAACTCTCTTTTCCCAAAAAGATATTTTGAAGTATTTTTCCTTTGAATGATTTATTGCCTCTTGATTGAAGCAAAATAATAGAAAAATAATAAGTACAAACCAAACTATTTACATTTGTTTTATAAAATTTATGTCTAAATGTGTCAGATGAAAATTCAAAATTAAGACATGTATTTTAGGAAGTTACTCATGGAGGCTTCTATAGGCTTTAACACAGGACAGCTGTTTCCTACAAAGTATTATTCTGTAAAACACTCCAATAAAATGACTTTGATGAAACTTGAGTAAAATAAAAAGTGTAAATATTTATGTTATCCCTTTTCCAGTAGTTGAGGAGAAGCCTGGAAAAGATTAGAGGAAGGGCCATGAGGCCCTTTGTGGGGTTTTGTTTTTGTGGGGTGTTGCAGAACAAACAATATCAGGTAAGGTCAGTCCTGAGGGATTGTGCAGACATTTTATGCATGTGAAAGATCTATGAGCATATTCAAGACAGAATAAAGTACTCAGCATTTTTAAATGCTTTGAAAAATATATACTTATAATACTGAATTAGAAAAACACGTATCTTCACATCTAGAAAAGTATAAAATATGTAGGCCATTTTAAATGAAAAACTTACTGTATCAATTCAGTAACAGAACTCACATATTTCATTGTAGTAATTATCCTTTTATCAAAAAAGTAATTATATTTGTTTGAAATATTATTGATATTTTATGTGACATTTAATGAAATTACATTGCCTTTTTATATCCAAGTAAAACACATTTGAGAGATAGCCAGTGATATATAGCACAGAATAAAGTTTAAGCCTTGAAATATTTAAAAAATATGTTTAAACCAGAGTTTTAAAAAATTAAATAATTAAATTATTTAGTCTTTAAGTTATAATTAAGTTTAAGGAAAAAGAACATAATTTATAAATAATTTTAATATTCAGGATAAGAATCTTGCAAATAAGAGTTTATTATGGAAATTCTAAGAGACTTTTAATAGCTGACATCATTGTATTGTTTGAATTAGTCCCCTGGGACCAAAAGAAAAAGCTTACAAGCAATTTATAGATGAATTTTTCTCTCTTGTGTAACATTATTTGTCTCCCATTGAAACACTAATTTTCTTTTTTTTTTTTAATTAATAGATCTTTATTGGAATATAATTGCTTCAAAATACTGTGTTAGTTTCTGTTGTACAACAAAGTGAATCAGCCACATGCATACATATGTCCCCATATCCCCTCCCTCTTGAGCCTCCCTCCAGTCATCCCTATCCCACCCCTCTACGTCATTGCAAAGCACCGAGCTGATCTCCCTGTGCTATGCTGCTGCTTCCCACTAGTTATCTATTTTACATTCAGTAGTGTATATAAGTCGATGCTACTCTCACTTCGCCCCAGCTTCCCCCTCCCACCCCGTGTCGTCAAGTCCATTCTCTGTGTCTACATCTTTTTTCCTGGCCTGCCACTAGGTTCATCAGTACCATTTTTTTTTTTTTTTTAGATTCCATATATATGCATTAGCATACGGTATTTGTTTTTCTCTTCCTGACTTACTTGACTCTGTATGACGGACTCTAGGTCCATCCACCTCACTACAAATAACTCAATTTTGTTTCTTTTTATGGCTGAATAATATTCTATTGTATATATGAGCCACATCTTCTTTATCTGTTCATCTGTCGATGGACATTTAGGTTGGTTCCATGTCCTGGCTATTGTAAATAGTGCTGCAGTGAACATTGTGGTACATGTCTCTTTTTGAATTATGGTTTTCTCAGGGTAGATGCCCAGTAGTGGGATAGCTGGATCATATGTTAGTTCTATTTTTAGTTTTTTAAGGAACCTCCATACTGTTTTCCATACTGGTTGTATCAATTTACATTCCCACCAACAGTGCAGGAGGGCTCCCTTTTCACTACACCCTTTCCAGCATTTATTGTTTCTAGATTTTTTGATAATGGCCATTCTTACCACTGTGAGGTGATACCTCATTGAAGTTTTGATTTGAATTTCTCTGGTAATTAGTGATGTTGAGCATCTTTTCATGTGCCTCTTGGCCATCTGTATGTCTTCCTTGGTGAAATGTCTGTTTAGGTCTTCTGCCCATTTTTTAACTGGATGGTTTGTTTTTTTGATATTGAGCTGCATGAGCTTCTTGTATATTTTGGAGATTAATCCTTTGTCTGTTGTTTCACTTGCAAATATTTTCTCCCATTCTGAGGGTTGTCTTTTTGTCTTGTTTATGGTTTCCTTTGCTGTGCAAAAGCTTTTGAGTTTAATTAAGTCCCATTTGTTTACTTTTGTTTTTATTTCCGTTACTCTAGGAGGTGGGTCAAAAAAGATCTTGCTGTGGTTTATGTCAAGGAGTGTTTTTCCTATGTTTTCCTCTAAGAGTTTATAGTGTCAGGTCTTATATTTAAGTCTTTAATCCATTTTGAGTTTATTTTTGTGTATGGTGTTAGGGAGTATTCTAATTTTATTCTTTTACATGTAGCTGTCCAGTTTTCCCAGCACCACTTTTTGAAGAGGTTGTATTGTATGTTTTTGCCTCCTTTGTCGTAAATTAGGTGCCCATATGTGCATGGGTTTATCTCTGGACTTTCTATCCTGTACCATTGATCTATAGTTCTGTTTTTGTGCCAGTATCATACTTTCTTGATTACTGTTGCTCTGTGGTATAGTTTGAAGTTGGGGAGCCTGATTTCCTCCAACTCCGTTTTTCTTTCTCAAGATTGCTTCGGCTCTTCAGGGTCTTTTGTGTTTGCATACGAATTGTAAAAATTTTTGTTCTGGTTCTGTGAAGAATGCCATTGGTGATTTGATAGGGATTGCATTGAATCTGTAGATGGCTTTGGGTAGTATAGTCATTTTCACAATATTGATTCTTCCAATCCAAGAACATGGTATACTTCTCCATCTGTTTATGTCATCTTTGATTTCTTTCATCAGTGTTTTATAGTTTTCTGAGTACAAGTCTTTTGCCTCCTTAGGCAGGTTTATTCCTAGGTGTTTCATTCTTTTTGTTGCAGTGGTAAATGGGAGTGTTTCCTTAATTTCTCTTTCTGATTTCTCATTGTTGCTGTATAGGAATGCCAGATATTTCTGTGCATTAATCTTGTATCCTGCAGCCTTACCAAATTCATTGATTAGTTCTACTAGTTTTCTGGTGGCATCTTTAGGATTTTCTATGTATAGTATCATGTCATCTGCAAACAGTGACAGTTTTACTTCTTCTTTTCCAATTTGTATTCCTTTTATTTCTTCTTCTTCTCTGATTGCCATGGCTAGGACTTCCAAAACTATGTTGAATAAGAGTGGCGAGAGTGGACATCCTTATCTTGTTCCTGATCTTAGAGGAAATGCTTCCACTTTTTCACCATTGAATATGATGCTCACTGTGGGTTTGTCATATATGGCCTTTATTATGTTGAGGTAGGTTCCCTCCATGCCCATTTTCTGGAGAGCTTTTATCATAAATGGGTGTTGAATTTTGTCAGAAGCTTTTTCTGCATCTATTGAGATGATCATATGGTTTTTACTCCTTAATTTGTTAATGTGGTGTATCACATTGATTGATTTGCATATATTGAAGAATCCTTGCATCCCTGGGATAAATCCCACTTGATCATGGTGTATGATCCTTTTAGTGTGTTGTTGGATTCTGTTTGCTAGTATTTTGTTCAGGATATTTGCATCTGTGTTCATCAGTGATATTGGTCTATAATTTTCTTTTTTTGTGATAATCTTTTTGTGGTTTTGGTATCAGGGTGATGGTGGCTTCGTAGAATGAATTTGGGAGTGCTTCTCCCTCTGCAATTTTTTGGAAGAGTTTGAGAAGGATCGGTGTTAACTCTTCTCTAAATGTTTGATGTAATTCGCCTGTGAAGCCGTCTGGTCCTGGGCTTTTGTTTCTTGGAAGATTTTTTATTACTGTTTCAATTTCATTACTTGTGATAGGTCTGTTTATATTTTCTAATTCTTCCTGGTTCAGTCTTGGAAAATTGTACCTTTCGAAGAATTTGTCCATTTCTTCATGGTTGTCCATTTTATTGGCATATAGTTGTCTATAGTAGTCTCCTATAATCCTTTGTATTTCTGCAGTGTCAGTTGTGATTTCTCCTTTTTCATTTCTAATTTTATTGATTTGCATCCTCCCCCTTTTTTCTTGATGAGTCTGGCTAAGGATTTATCAATTTTGTTTATCTTCTCAAAGAACCAGATTTTAGTTTTATTGATCTTTGCTATTGTTTTCTTTGTTTCTATTTCATTTATTTCTGCTCTGATCTTTATGATGTCTTTCCTTCTACAGACTTGGGGTTTTCTTTGTTCTTCTTTCTCTGGTTAAGTGTAGGGTTAGATTGTTTATTTGAGATTTTTCTTGTTTCTTGAGGTGAGATTGAATTGCTATAAACTTCCCTCTTAGAACTGCTTTTGCTGCATCCCATAGGTTTTGGGTCGTCATGTTTTCAATGTCATTTTCTATATATTTTTTTATTTCTTCTTTGATTTCTTCAGTGATCTCTTGGTTATTAATAGTGCACTTTTAGCCTCCATGTATTTGTGGTTTTTACAGTTTTTTTCCTGTAATTGATTTCCAGTCTCATAGCATTGTGGTCAGGAGAGATGCTTGATACGATTTCAGTTTTCTTAAATTTCCTGAGGCTTGATTTGTGACCCAAGATGTGATCTATCCTGAAGAATGTTCCGTGCGCACTTGAGAAGAAGGTGTCTTCTGCCACTTTTGGGTGCAGTGTTCTATAAATATCAATTAAATCTATCTGGTCTATTGTGTCATTTAAAGCTTGTGTTGCCTTACTTATTTTCTTTTTGGATGATCTGTCCATTGGTGTAAGTGGGGTGTGAAAGTCCCCTACTATTATTGTGTTACTGTGTTGATTTCTCCTTTCATAGTTGTTAGCATTTGCCTTATGTATTGAGGTGCTCCTATGTTGGGTGCATAAACATTTATAATTGTTATATCTTTTTCTTAGATTGATCCTTTGATCATTATGTAGTGTCCCTCCTTATCTCTTGTAACAATCTTTATTTTAAAGTCTATTTTTTCTGATATGAGTATTACTACTCCAGCTTTCCTTTGATTTCCATTTGCATGGAATATCTTTTTCCATCCCTTCACTTTCAGTCCTTATGTGTCTGTAGGACTGAAGTGGGTCTCTTGTAGGCAACATATATATAGGTCTTGTTTTTGTATCCATTCAGCCAGTCTGTGTCTTTTGGTTGGGGCATTTAATCCATTTACATTAAAGGTTATTATTGATATGTATGTCCCTATTACCATTTTCTTGTTTGTTTTTGTGGGTTTTTTCTTGTGTTTCCCGCCTAGAGAAGTTTCTTTAGCATTTGTTGTAAAGCTGGTTTGGTGGTGGTGAATTCTCTTAGCTTTTGCTTGTCTGAAAAGCTTTTGATTTCTCTGTCGAATCTGAATGAGATCCTTGCTGGGTAGAGTAATCTTGGTTGTAGGTTTTCCTGTTTCATCACCTCAAGTATATCCTGCCACTACCTTCTGGCCTGTAGAATTTCTGCTGAAAAATCAGCTGATAACCTTATGGGGATTCCTTTGTATATTATTTTTTGGTTTTTCCTTGCTGCTTTTAATATTTTTTCTCTGAATTCAATTTTTGTTAGTTTGATTAGTTTGATTAATATGTGTCTTGGTGTGTTTTTCCTAGGGTTTATCCTGTATGGGACTTTCTCTGCTTCCTGGACTTGGGTGACTGTTTCCTTTCCCATGTTAGGGAAGTTTTCAACTATAATCTCTTCATCTGTTTTCTCAGACCCTTTCTTCTTCTTCTTCTGGGACCCCTGTAATTCGAATGTTGGTGCTTTTAGCATTGTCCCAGAGGTCTCTGAGATTGCCTTCAATTCTTTTCATTCTTTTTTCTTTATTCTGCTCCTCAGCAGTTATTTCCACCATTTTGTCTTCCAGCTCACTTATTTGTTCTTCTGCCTCAGTTATTCTGTTATTGATTCCTTTTAGTATATTTTTCTTTTCAGTTACTGTGTTGTTCATCTCTGTCTGTTCTTTAGTTCTTCTAGATCTTTGTTAAACATTTCTTGTATTTTCTCAATCTGTGCCTCCATTCTGTTTCTGAGATTCTGGATCATCTTTACTATCATTACTCTGAATTCTTTTTCAGGAAGATTGCCTATTTCCTCTTCATTTATTTCATCTTGTAGGTTTTTACCTTGCTCCTTCATCTGTGACATATTTTTTTGCTGTCTCTCTCTCCCTTTTATTTTTTATTTTTTTATTTTTTACTTTTTTTTTTATGAGTTGGATTGTGTTCCTGTCTTATTGGTTGTTTGGCCTGAGGCTTCCAACACTGGAGTTTGTAGGCTGTTGGGTAGAGCTGGGTCTTGGTGCTGAGGATCTCCTGAGACCTCACTCCGATGAATATTCCCTAGGGTCTGAGGTTCTCTGTTAGTCCAGTGGTTCGGACTCAGAGCTCCCACCACAGGAGCTTCAGCTCGACCCCCAGCTCATGAACCAAGATCCCACAAGCTGCATGGGGTGACAAAAAAAAAAAAAAAAAAGAGAACAATAACAAAGTAAAAAATAAAATTAGAATAGGAAACTAACAGATATGTTAGAAAGACTATAAAAATAAAAATATAGATGAATCAACAACCGGAAGGTACATCAGTACCAGAATGGTAAAAAAGAGGAGGGGGGAAAAGAAAAAAAAAAGGGGGGAAAGGCCTTGGCTGTGGAGGGCAGGGCCTAAGCAAGGGTGATGTTTGGGTGGTGGGCAGGGCCTATGCTTATGACCCACAGGGCTGGAAAAGGCCCTGGGGGCTGTGGGGGGTGGGGCTTAGGCTCAAGGAACAGAAGGGGCCCAGTCGTGTCCCCTACCCCTGGTCTCAGAGGGAAGAGACACCTCACCTGGGAGCCCAGCAGGCTTCCTGGTCTCAAGTGGGTGGGGCTAACGCCCTCCTCTCCTCTCCTGCTCCTCCCGGAGGGCCCCTTCTGCCTGCCTCTCCTGATCTCTCTCACCTCCGCCCTATGCCCCCAGGACCCACGCAGCCTCAAGGGGGCTTTGGGGAGGGGGTACCAGCCTGGGAACTCAGCAGGCTCCCCGGCCCAAGTGGGCCAGGCAATCACCCTCTGCTCCTCTGCCACTCCTCCCAGAAGGTCCCTCCCGCCTGCCTCTCCTGATCTCCCCAGCCTCAGGGGCGCCAATCCTGTCTGGCCTCCACTTCCCCTCCCCTTTCAGTCCCCCCATGTCCTACTGGTTCACTTGGGGGTTCCTCCTGTCTCCTTGGGCGTCAGGGTCCCCCACCAGTGGCCAGCGGGCACCCTAGCTCTGGGGAGACACTAACTCGGTGTCTTCCCACACCACCATCGAAACCCTAATTTTCTACTACTTCCTTGTTAAAATTAAGCCTTGGGGGGAACTTCATAGTTAACTAGTAATATTAAATTTTGAAATAGAGGAATTATATATTTTACTTAGTATTCATCTTTTGTTTTCTAAGAAACATTTATTTTTTATAGTATGCAATCTAAAACAAAATAATGTAGCCATTAGGTATTATAATAATGGATTCCATATTCCATTAAACCAAAATCAGGCAAAAACTTAAGCTAAGCCAGTTTGCTATTTGAAATTGTGAGGACTATATGCTGGAAAATCTTAATGATTAGCTGTGCTAGGAAGTTTGAGACAATGATCAAACTAACACATGCTTTGTTGAAAAAAATATGTATAGTATCTTGAGCATTTTACCATGTGCTCCACTGTAGGGATTAACATCATAATTGATAGTGTGGTGGTATAGATAGGACAAGTGTTAGTGGCCTTAACAAAATGCTTTCCAGGGAATCTGAATTGTCTGGATTATTTCCATCAGCCTTAGATTTGCAGTTGAACTTAATAGAAAGGATACTTGCCCCATCTGTATAATAATAGAATGGGACTAACATTCCAACAGGGTTTCCATATAAGTGACTATTGTCCTTCACACTCTGGGTGACAGCCTATTAAGACAAGGTTTCTCTAATATGGTTGTCACATGGTCAACTGCTTCACTTTCTCCTCACTGGATTTCCTATGATCAAGCTAAATGTTCACTATGGTTGTGGTTAAGTAGGCAAAATAACATCAAAATACTGGCTTTGCCTTAACAGTTTAAACTGGATCATCTCTGGTAATCTAGTTTATGGAAACTTTTAATAAAACCTAGAAACCTTGCATACATAAATCATCTTCTTGAGTGAATTTTAGCAAGTGTGGTGATTATCAAAATCAAATATCAATATCAAAATCAAATTTGGTAGAAATAGATACAAAATAATTTATTTATATTCTATGGTTAAAATGAATTCACAGTAAATACTTTCAGGTAAAGAGTTATAGTATTGAATATCTACTATGACTGTATTAAACACAATGCTTCTTTTTCTCTTTTTATAGCCGATTGGTGCTTTGAACCCAAAGAGAGCTGTGTTTTACGCAGAGCGTTACGAGACATGGGAAGATGATCAAAGTCCTCCCTACCATTATAACACACATTATTCAACGGCAACATCCACCTTATCCTGGCTTGTTCGAATTGTGAGTGCCTTCATTAAGTTACAGTTTGCCTTTAATATCTCGAAGTACTTAACATAAGGAAATTAAATAAAACTCAAATATATTTATTTGTTTTAAACAAAGATTAGAGACCAGTGAAGTAGAGATTCCAAACTCTAGCAAAACCTGAATCCTTTTTGTTAATGAGTGGCCTTATTTGCAAAATTGGGTTAGAAAGATAGATTATTGTGAGTTTCTTAAACGTAAACCATTTATAAAAGGTACCAAACTCCTGAGTGCATCCTTAACACCCACTGTTTCCTTTCTCACTGATTGTTACAGGCTGGCACTCTCCCCAGCCTTCCCAATCTTGCTTCTCGGGTAGCATATTTTAAAAACAGTTTTCTAAATATTTTGAAGACTACTTTCTCTTTCTTCTAAGACATAAATATATTCAAGTCTCTGCAATTTTTAAAATACATACATTCATACATACCTACATATATACGTACATACTTCCTTCCAGCCCCTACCCACTCTGCAGTGACTTTCCACGTTTACCCCTGTGTAGTCAAATGTACTAGAAGCACAGCCTCCACTGTCTTGTCCTGCACTGTGCTTTCTCCACTTTATCACCTGCCATTCAATCTTTAGCCTGCTTGATTTAGGTTCCACACCCATCACTTTACTGAATTATCCCTGTGGAGGTCACGGGTTATGTGGCAGAGCTTCATGATATAGCTGAAGCATTTGGCACCATTGCTCACTTCCTCCTACCTGAAATTCCTTCCTCTCATGGCTCCTCTGACAATATGCTCTCCTGGTTTCCCTCCTGTCATCCTAACTGTCCTGCCCAGTCTCACGCTCAGATCTCTTTTTCTCCATATTTCTATTCCCCAGGATATTTCTACGTACTTTATCTGGACTACATCATTCAGTTATAACCTAATGACTTCCAGCTTCTGTCTTCATTGCAGACATTTCTCTTGGGCTCCTGACCTATATTTCTAATATATAAATATATTTACTTATTTCTATATACTACTGGATTTTTCTACCTGAACACCTCACAATACCATAAACACCATTTCCAAAAATGAACTCCTCATCTCCCTCATAAACCTGCAGGGGTGCCTACTGATTTCTTATCTAAACAATCAGCATGATCTTGCACCCAGTTACCCAATCTAGATATTTTCTCTATTTTATTAGCCCTTACATCCAGTCTGACATCCCATCTGATAAGTTCCACCAACTACAGTCTGTCTCCTTTTCTCTATTAAGTCTGGCACTTCTTAGTTCAGGTTCCCGTTATTTCTCATCTAGATGATTGCAAAAGCTCTTAGCAAATCTCTCTGCCTTTAGTCTTGCCTTCTCCAATCTAGTCTAGTTAAGACCAATTACTGGAGTCAGATGGTCTGACTTTTTTTTAAAACTATAAGCGACTGGGGAGTATTACAGAATGCTAAGTCAAATCTCTAAGTCAGTGCAATCAATAAAGTTTTCTCCTCTTACCAAAGCATACTTCAGACCATTCTGTTGCATGAGGCTGATTTGCCTCAGAAACACATTGATAAAGCAGCACATGAAAATGTGCATACACAGGAATGCATCTCCTATTTTCAAAGGTATTTTTTCCCACTGCCTGAATGACAGTTTGGTTTGGAGGTCTTCCTCAAGCATTCTCTCCATGATGGGGAGAAATTGAACTTATTATAAATATATAGTATGCATATGTTTTAAGTAACTTGTAAATCACTGATAGATGATATACTACAAATAATTACTGTTATCAAAAAAAAAAGTTTGTCAGAATTAGGATTCAGTTTAACTGAACACATATTTTATATTTTTCATAATCCTAAACCAGCATAAGAAATAAAGAAGTTTAGATTAACTATTCTGTAAGAAAACAAACTCAAATCTTATTTTAAAAATACACTCTGTAATTATAAGCTAAAGGAAAAGACATAAAACTTTCTTTAGACCAAAATTGTTAGTCTAATTTGTTGAAAAATTCACCTTAACTATGTGAACTTGAATCCTTTTATAAAAATGTTTCTGAGCTAGCAGTTTCTTAAATGTTTTTTAACTCTTAACACTTTTTGAGTATAAGAAGTTCTATTTCTTTATTTTCTGTTAATTTGGAGGAGATATTAGATTTATACAAGTGCCTGTTTACCACTATAAACCAATCAGAACACCTTTAGTTTATGGGTTGTAATAATTTATTAATACTCTTCAGGTGTAAGAGAATACTTCACACTCATGCAAGAAGTAAAGGCTTTTCTGAATTACAGACACATGTATATAGAGAGAACTTTGTAGCTTCTATCCTGCAGTTTCAGCCACAAGTCAAAACTAAATACAGAAACACAAAAATTTACCAGTCAAGATCTCAAACAGTTGATATTCTTTATGATGGACGTAAAATATGTTCATATTCTATATGGGCTCACAAATAAGCAAACAAGAAAACAAAAAGCAAGAAACAATCATTACTATAGTGAACCTCCACCATGGGAGGAGTAAGACACTTTTCTTGGGCATTTTTGGGATTAAAAAAAGCATTATCAAGTGGGTTGTTTTGAGAATTATATGTGTATATTATATATATATATATATAAAATAGTATTTTGAAATATATAAAATGGTATTCAGTGGCTTTTGTATAATCAAATTAGTCTGAAGTCAGATTTATAAGAATTTAAGTGTGAGTTCATAAAAATACTTATTATCACCAGCCTGATTTAACTCTCTTCTATCCCTGATAAACTAAACATTTTATCAAATAATAAATCATAATTCATCCCTAAATTGATTTCTTATTCCAGTGAAATGGAATACAAATTTGAATCTCTGCAAGGGTACGGCAGACATGCTATCCCTATTTATGCTACACATGCCTTTTTAGTATTGTCTATAGCTGTGCTGCATGGTAGAAACGTAATGCAAGCCACTTATGTATGTAATTTAAATTTTCTAGTAGCCTTATTTAAGAGTAAAAAGAAACAGGTGAGATTAATTTAATAAATACATTTGTTAGCCCAGTATATCCAAAATTTTATAATTTCAACATGTAACCAATATAAAAATTATTAATGAGATATTTTACATTGTTTTGGTATTCTTTGAAATCCAGAATGTATTTTATATTTATAGCACATTCAACTGGAACTAGCCATATTTTAAGTACTCAGTAGTCACATGTGGCCTGTGGCTACTGCATTGGCAGGAGAGATCTATAAGATTGCTTTTATGGGGACTCATTTAGCCAACACATCTTAAGTTGTGCTGCTATAAATAGAAGTATCATGGTCTAATAGTTTACTAAGTGTTTAACCTAATGGCCCAGGGAATTGTGATTTCCTCACTCCCATCCCAAGGAGTTTATGAAGTAGAAAATGCATTAAAATTTGTGTCACTAAGAATTTGCTCATAAAAACAAAATACAGATTAAAATAAGTATCTACCCTTTACCTTTCAAGCCTTTTAGACCCAGTCATTAAACTCATTATTAGTTTCAGTCAATATGTTTAGTATGACAATGATAATAATTGCTTTAAAATGCTAATTAACTACATACCTCATTACTTTATTTTTTATTTTTTATATATGTATTTATTTATATTTTATTTATTTATTTCTTTATTTTTGGCTGCGTTGGGTCTTCGTTGCTGCACGCGGGCTTTGTCTAGTTGCGGCGAGCGGGGGCTACTCTTTGTTGCGGTGCGCGGGCTTCTCATTGCGGTGGCTTCTCTTGTTGCGGAGCACGGGCTCTAGGCACACAGGCTTCAGTAGTTGCGGTGCGTGGGCTCAGTAGTTGTGGCTCGCGGGCTCTAGAGCTCAGGCTCAGTAGTTGTGGCGCACAGGCTTAGTTGCTCTGCAGCATGTGGGATCTTCCCTTCCCAGGGCTCGAACCCATGTCCCCTGCATTGGCAGGCAGATTCCTAACCACTGCACCACCAGGGAAGTCCCTACCTCATTACTTTAAATTAAAAATATTATTTTAGACACACTACCAGTGAAGTCACTTGTCTAAGCTACAAGATTCTGAAAAAGCTGTTTCTTTGCTAGCTGCTGTTGGACAAATGATGAATAAACTATCATAGAAGTTTGGAGTTTGTTCAGATATTAACTAGTATAATAGGACACATTTTACTTGGAATGTTTTTACTTTAAATCTTACCCTGAATATATAGCATATACACAGAAGTAATTCTGAATTACTTCGGAATTCACCTTCCAAATTCAGTATATTCAACCTACCTATTCAAAACTCACTTGTCAAACATTTAGTTATAATTCTTAGGAAGTTAAATAGGTTGTACAACAAAAGTTAATTTATAAATCAGTTGTTTAGAATTTGGGATTTACTTTATAAATTATGGGTTGCTTTGAAAGCCTACCCAAGAGACTGTTTAAACCATAATATATCTTTAACAGTATATATTTGTAGTGAAAAAATAGTAGAAACACTTATGCAAGTACCAAAAGATAATGCTACTGAATAAAATATTGTCATCGTGTTTCTCTTGATACTTACAGACAGTGCATATATACTTAGAGGAAGATGAGGGATTCTTAACCAAGGGACTGGTGTATGGTAGGCACATAGGTTTCTGAAGATTCTAAAAGATATTTCTGGTTTCTTTTGAAAGCAATGGGAGAAAATAAACTTGTGAAGTTAGCCAAAGTACAGTAGAAATAATGGTTCCTCCATTTCCTAGAATGTGATTACATCTACTTGAAGGACCGTAGTGAGAATTGCGTTAGTTAACTGAGATAATACAGTTCCAAGCACAGAAAGGTGCTCAGTAACTTCAGTTCCCTTCCCTTTGGTCTTTATTATGCTTTATGTAACTTCAAAGTATACATCTTTTCTTTGATAGAGTTATGTCACAAGCACTGACTATTACCCAGGGATGGGGTTTGTTTCAAATGAAATGAAGAGAAGGAAAAGAAGAAAACTAAAAGGGGAGAGGGATGTAAGAAAAGATCCTTATGAGATGACTGAGCAAAAGTCATATAAGACAGAATAATAAAGGAGTTGTCTAAAGAGAAGAGGGGCAGAGGCACAGGGTTCGATTGCCCAGGAAGGGTGAATCGTCTGGGATCATTGGAAGGCAGGACAGGTTGTTAGTGTCCTTGCAGGGACTAAAGGTTATGACAGAATTCAGTAGGACAGGTACTTCCCATGCAGGACAGGTTAGTTTGATGTTCTAGCCCTGAGAAAGGGTTGGAAGGTTGGGGTAGATGTAATCAGGAGAAGGAAGTCTGCCATCAGCCATTTATATTGTATTACCAGACCAAATCTGAAGTTTTTTGTTTTTTTTTTTAAACCTGAAGTTTTTAAAGCCCAAGTATTTTAATTTCTGAAAATTCTATTTAACATTTATTTATTTGTCCATCTTATCTCCCAAGCCAAAAGCTTTTCTAGTAGAATGATAAAATATCTAATATGGTGATGTACATATAGAACATGGTTTGATCAACATGTGTCAGGTGAATAAATACAGAAGTTTCTTAAACTTAATACAGCTCTTGATCCTCTGTTTTAGTCAGGCATGAGTCAAATGAAAAAGAAAGTCCTTGAGTCCTTGTACTGTGCCTTGAAGGTAATAGAGAAACACATGGTAAAAGGTAATCTCCACAGTAATCAGAGCTTGAAGATCAATACCCACTTATAAACAAATAGGTTATCCATTTCTGTTAGTACTCTACCACTGTAGCAACTGGAGGCCTTCAGTAATAATGAGAATAAATGTCAGTAGAGTAGTATGTGACCCTCAAACAGTTGTTAATCAGATCTTTATAAAGGCTACGTAGGACAGTGAAATGTGGAATTCTTCAATATCCTCCGCTTTTAGGTGCCACCAGACTCATAAACTTCACAACCAGAGATAATAATTCTTCAATTTCAGATTTATTTTCACTGTGCCCATCTGTGCTATTCTTGGCATGCCTTCGTTAAGGGTTGAAAACTGAGGAAGGATTTTATAATTTAGGCTGGGGTAGAGATCAGCTTTTAGTGGTTGATGATAAGAAGTAAGACTTTGCATATATAAACAGGTCTTCACTCACATGTATTTAGTAGGTTAAAAATCATGAAGACAAGTCTGATCCCTCTAAATTATTCTCTGCCTACTACCTACAAAGAAGAAATAAATGCCTAACATCAGCATCCTAGAATAATGAAGAAGTGGATTCTGAAGATGCAACTTTATGGTCAAACTAGTGGTTAAGAACTGACAAGAAAAACTACATCTTACTCTTATCCAGCCATACCCCCCCCCCTTCTCCCAACAGTACCTTGTATGTTTAGATGAGTTTGAAAAACATTAATTAAACACTAACTATGAACCAAGCACTTGCTTGGTTCTAAGGATAGAGGGATGAATTAGGCCTAAGGAACTGAGAGTCTGGTCAATGTCTAGGGAACTGGCAGTCAGGGTGGAACCCAGCAGTGAGTACTTGACACAGTGCATGAAGCTGGTAGTCATCTTCATCACTCTGTGTCAGCTGAGATACTTCAAGCTTTCTCAATATTATTTAATCTTAATTACCCACAAGGTACTGTCATTCCCAACTAACATAGATGAAAGAACTGAGATACAGTTACTTCACACCGCTACTTACTTGGGTGGGGTTAAGTAAGGTGCCTAAGAGAAGTAAATGGTTCCACCAAGACTCAAACTTAGATCTGTCATATTTCATTCGATTTACTGTTGCTACTTCTAGAATTTTTATATCCCTACTTTAATTTAGTGATAAATATACGGCATTGACTACCTTCAGTTTAATAGGGAGTTAAATTTTTTTTTCCTAACTTAATTTTGGTGACATCTATTTGTCTCTCAAGTCACTTAAAGTCTTAAACAGCAAGATGGACTTACTGGATGCATATTTGATTTTCAGGTAAATCAGTAATACCCTACTTACCTATATAGTGTTATATCATTCTTCATCTTATCTCTTTCACCATAGTTTTCTGTCATTCAATACAGAAACATGAGACTTGGTGATACATTATAAACTTATAAAATTGATGTCATCTAGCCACACTAAATTTCAGGAAGATACTGAGGAATATGAATATTTATAGCTGTTGCCTGACAACTGGACCTTATGACTAGTGGCAAAAAGAGGAGTTTAAAGAAACAAAGTAATGTTTTATGGATATAAAAGAATGAACAGAAATTATATATTAAAGAAAAAAAACTAAATATTTAGGAAATATTTCTTAGCATTATTGAACCTAGGAGTGACTTGTCATTTATCCTAGACTTAAGAGAAAAGGATTGAACCATAGGAAAGTAAATATATACTCATCTTTGTTATATTTGACATTTCCTAAGAAATCCTTATAGTAAGAATGCATGTTATTTAATCCTTTTAAATTTGGAAGCAAGTTTAATGACATCAGAAATAATGCCTCTCTCCTATCATAAAAACTATAGAAAAAGCATTAAAATTAAATACATTAGGACCTTGTGATAAAGTTATTCCTAGGTTTCCTGCTATGGGAACATGTTCTTGATGACAGATACCAAGTTTTGATAAGGTAATAGTCACAGAATACTATTGGATAGAAGGACTAGAGTTTATCTAGTCTGATTCGTATTAACTTCATTTCATTCTTTCCTTCAACAGATTATACATTGAGCAACTTGGGTGTACCAGGAGTTCTTCTAAGTGTTGGAGATAAAACAGTGAATATGATAGATATGTAACCTATTCATGTGGTGGGGAAGATAGACAAGTTAAAAAACAGTTACAAAACAATGTGACAAATGCTTCAGGGATGTGTTTTGAGAAAATATCTGTTGCTATTTGAACACACTGGAGAACTTGGCAAATCAAGGAAAGCCTTTCAGGAGAAAATGATGTCTTGGCTGAGACTTAAAAGATAAGAAGAACTTAGCCAAGTCAGAATGGTGAGGTAGATGGATAAGTTTATACCAGGCAGAGGAAACAGCACATACAAGGGACGAGAAGTGAGACCAGTGTGTCAAGACCTTAGGATGTGAAGATGGGGATGGCGAGAGATAAGAGTTAAGCAGGTTCCAGATCACTCAGGCTCTCTTAAGACAAATCAAGTAGTTTAGACTTTTCCCAGAGAGCTCTGAAGAGCTATGGAAGGATTTTAATCAAGGATTTGCATTTTTAAAAGATCATCAGACCATAATATGGTAACTTTAGGAGACTTTCACAGGTAGCCTAAGATGGATATTCCCTACCTAATTTCACACTACGGTGAACAGCGTCAGAGAGATTTTCTTTTGAGTGTTACTATGTGTGGCCTTAGTTATGAGAAAGAAGATCTGAGTTATATATTGACAATAATGCAAAATCAATCATCATAAAATCACAGAGCACTAGAACTCTATCCTTTTATAAATCAGAAGACTGAAGGCCAAGAAGCAAAATGACCTGCCGAGGTTGAAGAGTGACAGGTGACTCAGTGGTCCAGACTGGCTCAGACCAGCACCTCCTGACTCCTGGGTGTGAGCGTCCTTCCAGGATCCTGCACCATTTCCACCTCAGAAGGGTTTCCAAAAATAAAATATTTTACAAAGGAAGAGGACGGTCATGTTCAGAAGGGTCAAATTCTTGACTTTTTTTTCCTTTAGGAACCTTTCACAACCTTCTTCCTCAATGCAAATGACGGAAAATTTGACCATCCTAATCGAACCTTCTCGTCTGTTGCAAGGTCTTGGAGAACGAGTCAGAGAGATACTTCTGATGTAAAGGTAGGCCCTTTTATTTGTTGATACTAATTTCAAAATATGTTGAAGTTTTGATTTGTTTATATTTTTAAGTGGGTGTATAAGATATTTTATTCCACAGCTTTGTTCCATCATATTTTAAAATTATGTGGCATATCTAACCTAAGAGGAAACTAAAGGAAATAATTTCGAGCACCACAGAAAATGATTCAGGATTCTTTTATATTATTCAGTTATATTATTCAGTGTTTTTGTTATTTCAAAAAATTCCTATCTAATTTAGGTCGAACAATCAGGAGCTGGAAAGAAATTGCCTTTCCTGCTGTTAACTCAATATTTGGACCATTCCATAAAACACAGCAGGAATTGGATTTGACCTTAATGTGTCATATTGTTATAGCTTGCCCAGCTTTGGGTTTACATAGCCTGGGGCAATTAATAAAGCATTAATGACAAGACCCATTTAAAATGTAGGCTTTTCTGTACAGCCTTAGCTTTTACTTGGCTGTGCCTGGGGGTACTATGCAACAGTACACATTAGATTAAACCAGCACACACACAATATCCAGGAGCAGCCAGAGAGCGGAGTCATTTTACAGTTGGTACTACTCAACGATTGTTAAATATAAAGATTTGTCTTTCATTTATATGGGCTTTTGTTTTTTAAAAAAATGGTTGTATTCAAAACATTAAAATATATTTGCTCTATCATTTTTCTCACTTTTTCCTGATAATAAGATTATATGATCAGGTTATTACATAGGTATATGTGTTTCTTATTTTAATCCTCTTTTCTTCAAACTTTTCCCATCACTGACACTCATGCTGTTGAATATACAAATATTATAGTATCATACCATTTAGTGTCTTAATCCAACAAAAGACAGTGAATTAAAGTCAAAATAGTCATTTACATATTTATGCTTATCTATCGCAAATATTTTTAAAAGACAATTACAGTGTTACTGAACTGTAAGAAATTGGATGAATACAACTTTTGTTTAGTTTTTTTCAAAGCAGAAAACAAAGGGAGTGAATCCAAGTAATGTCTAGCATATCTGTGTGTCTTATTCGTTGCCATCAAAGTTTGCATATAATTTATACATACAACGTATTCACGTTTGGAAGTAAGATAATGTAACATGCATTCTTGCTATATTAAACTCTTAAGGCCCATTTATTTCTCCGAACAGACTTACAATTTCACTGAGAAATTCCACTCTAAAAGATCCATAAACCACCATTTAAACTGGTTTACAACCAATGAAATCAAGAAGGGAGTCCCTTTCTTATTTAATAACACTTTGAACATAAAATGGGGAGTCCATAGGCTTCTAGAATTAGCACAGTGTCTTTAAAAGGCATTCAGTAAATATTTTGTATGTGAATTAAATATTCTTATCTATATTTTAAGATTTCCTATCATATGTAAGGTTATCTATATCTCAATTCAGTGTACATATTATATCAATCTCTTTCAAGTGAAAATGCCTGTTCACTCTTGACATCATCACAAAACAGAAACTCAGTTTTTCAACCTAATTCAAAGGTTCACCCTCACGAGTCCACACACATGAGCCAGTCATCCTAACTTATGTAGCGTTTTTAGGCTTTACCTTTTATCCTGAGAGCTTTATTGATGCTTCCGATCACCAGATATCTCCCCTAGTTACATGTCAGTCTCTGAGGACCAGTGCCCGTAAAGCCGAATTCAGGTTTCTCCCAGAATTCTCCCAGCAGTTTTCCTGTTCTGAAACTTTTCAGAAACATTTATATTTTGTAACCCTTTGTGTTCCTTTGGCTCCTGGGGGCACGTCATCAAGGACAAGGACCAATGTGGCTATCACTAATTCAGGACATTTTAAGTTTTTTATCCCAGGTAGCTGTACTTAATACAAACAGATACCGTCCTCCAACCCCCCCAACTTAATTAGTTCATAAGACGCTCACTTCCTCAGCCTGACATTGCGTGGATTGCTTTCATTTTCAGTTCTCTCCCACCACCACCCTGAACCTTTTATATTCTATGATAATATACTTTGAGTACCTTTCCATGTAGACCCCTTCTTTTTGAAGCCTGCACATTGCCTACATATACAATAGTTTATACACTCAATCTTCTGTTGATGGATGGTTTGTCTTTCTCTCTGATCGTTATTGTTAAACACAGGCTGCCATAAATCCTTGCACAGATATCTTGATGAACTTTGTGTGTATATGTGAAGATAATTCCTGTTAATGGGACTGGTGGCTCAAAGGCTATATACATCTTTAATTTTGAAAGATACTGCCAAACCTTCATTCCCAAAGATGATCATTCACTCCCTTCACAGCATCATGTGAGGATGCCACCTTCCCCATGCCCCCTGCCCCGACCATCACTCTTATAATAAACAGTGTAACTTGTGCTAATCTGGTGAGTGAAAAATGGAGTTGGCTTTGTTTTGGCTTGCACTTCATTAATTATGAGTGAAGTTGAGCATTTTTCATATAATTATTGACCTGTAAACTTGCTCATATCTTTTGCCCACTTTTCAGTTGGGTCATGTGTCTTTTTCCTATTGATTTGAAAAAGATCTGAAATTGACTGCAGAAAGTTGCATTGCAAGTATGGTTTCTCAGTCTTTCAGCTTTGCTATGTCTCAATTATATTTTTGTGGTTTTGTGTGTGTGTGTGTCCAAATGTATCACTCTTCCCCTTTAAAACATCAGAATTTGGGGGTCCTCATTGAGGGAATGCTAGAGAGAAGTTTTTTGGTAATAATGATGGTTGTATGCTTGAGATTTTCTAAATTCATGTTTAAATGTATTGATTAACATGTACGGTATTTTTCCCTCTACAATAATACCTGATTTAGCAGGGAAGAATGTGTTACCAAGAGTAATACAGTTTTAAAGCCTAAACTCTTGACTTCTTATCACTAAGCTGTTAAAACATTTTATATATAATTTTAAAGAAATGTTTTTATATTTCTGAAGAAAAGTACATCTGCAATATCTCCAAACTTAGGTAAGGTCTCATGTAAGAGAGAACTAGTTCAGAGTAGATGGTTTTATTCTGTCTTTCTTTGTTACCGTCGGTCTCTTCCTGTGGTAATGAGTACAAGCTGGGCAGAGAAGACTTGGTAATCTCTCAGGAGAGAGGTCTCCCGAGTTAAGTCAGACCAGTTCGTTTTTATTTTATTTTTTTAATTTCTCTCCTCCAGCATAGTCTTGGTAACAATGACATTCAACTTACTGAAGTTCTTATACTAATTTTCTTTAATGCCTTCAAAAGTTGTTATATTACTTTTGAATAGCTATGTAGATGTCAGGAAAGGGAGCTGTGACAAAATGTCATTAAGGTGACATAGTGTAAATTAATACAGTTAATGGAGGTGCTCACCACTGACTCATTGACCCATTATGAGCTCTTGTGGAATCAACGAATGCCAGGGCATCAATCTTTTGAAAAAAGGAAGAAAAGAGATGGCAGCTTTAAAACCTTGCAGTGAATTATATTAGAAAAGTGAAAACGTCTGGGTTGGATTTGATTTCACTAGGCAGCCATAAAATGGTATGCTCTCTCAGCAAACTATATTAAACTGAAATGTCAAATTTGATGCAGTTGGTATACAATTATGATAGTGTTAATAGTGGTCTTCTATCATTCTAAGACATACTTTCAAGTCCAATTTCTCAGCAGCTTGAACTTGTCATAAGCTTGTAAATTAGAAATTGTGTTAGAGGATATTTTCTTATTATTGACGGGACGCATATAATACTATTAACTGTACCATGGGGTTTTAGTATAGCTGTTAAAATAAACTAGAAATCACATTTACAGACACAAAATGCCTGTTTTAATATTCATCTTGCCATTTCTTTAATAATATTTGGTGTCTTTCTGCACTATTTTTCATTTAGGAAACTTTAAACTACTTGGACTCTTTCCTTAAAGAGAAGCTGGTTAACAGAAATCTATCAATGGGAAAAGAGTAAACAGAAGAGCTGTTACTTTAAGTAGGCAGGCTAGTGCCTGAGCTACCTCTGTAGCAGCACACTTACAAGTTATAATAGAAGAGTTCATTCTTCCTGAATAATTCTCAGTAGTTTTCAAGCATGCTTTTTTCTTGGTCATTTGATGCAGTCCTCAAAACAGTCCCATGAGATAGAGATCATTATCCCTGTTCCGTAAAGGAAGTTCACAGATATTAAGTGACTTGCCTAAATTCACACAGCAGGTCAAGAGGGAGCCAGAACTAGCACTGAGGGCTCTTCAGTTATTTCCAGTGCTTTATTCATTGGATGGTTTGCTGCTTTAATTCGTCTGCATGATCTCACAATTATATCCAGCCACGTTGACTAGTTTGGTGTAACTGACAGATCAAGTCATACTCTAATAATTTATTGCTATGTACAAACCACCCTCCAAAATTAGTAGCTTAAAAAAACACAGCCATTTATTTTCTCAGAGTTCTGCAATCAGAATGGGGTTCATCAGGTACTTGTCTCTGATCCATGTCAGGTCCAAACGGGTGGCCTCTCTGGGTCTGAAAGATTCAAGATGACTTCATTCACATGTCTGGTCCCTTAGCAAGGATGGCTGGAACATCTGGGGACTGGCTGGTCTCCTCTCTCTCTGTATAGTCTGTCTGGGAAGATCATCACAATTTTTTTCATGGTGTCTGCCTACCAAGAGGATAAAAAAATGGGAACTGCAAAGCTACTTAGTGCCTAAGCTTGGAAGTCACATAGTGTTACCTACCTCCACAGCATTCTTTTGGTCAAGGCAAGTCACAGGGCCAGCCCAAGTTAAGGGGGAGGAGAAATGGACTCCACTTCCCCATGAGATGAGCAGCAAAATCACATTTCAAATGGACGTGGAGGTCAGAGGGATTGTTCTGGCCATCTTTGAAAACAATCTACTGAAGTCCTCTCCCCAGTCACAATTCACATTCCTCCTACAAGCAAAATATATTCAACTTGTTCCCCACAGTCTCATCCCACTATTGTATCAGGCTCAAAATCTAGTAGCTCATGATCTATATCAAGTCCACATACAGATTAGGTGCAGAAATTCCTAATTTGGAGACCTGGAAGCTAAAAAGGTAAGTTATCTGTCCCACGTATATTCAGCTCCCAGTGGTAAGACAGGAACAGGTAAACATCAGCAGACATTCTGTTCAAAAATGCGGGAGTGTGGAAGGTACATAGCAGTCATTGAGTAGCTTTCTCCACATGTTCCTGATCATAGAAAGTTGGGGCCAAGGCCTCCTTTGCCCAAGTTGGTGCAGCAACTTAAAAAATTTGTGGATTTTCTATGTATCAAAGTATAGTTCACTGTCAGAAAAAACTCTTTTCTCACAAGTTCTTTCAAGACAGGATCCTCCCTACTTCAGGCTGTGATTAGGATGCCCTTTGTAATGCTCATAAGATTCTTGCAATCCCTTTGTGTGGCCGAGTGAGTCTGCAAACCTCTATCTTAAGTTTTTCTGAGCACTTATAAAAGGTTTTACAGACACCCTTTTCCCTATGACCATATTTTACTTACAGCACCTTAGAACTGATCTTTGTCTGAACCTTTTTTAATTTTGAGAATCTGACAAGATTGTCCTAGGCGCCTATGTCTCTCTAAATACTGCTTTAAATCTGAGCAGTTTCTTCCTTAGCTCATAATACCTTATTCATATACCATTGAAAGAAATCAGTGGTCCCTTTCAGCATTCTGCCTGGAAATACCTTTAACCAGAAGCACAAGTTCATTCAGTACTTTTTCTGTCTTTGAAATGATTGCAGGAACTAGTCTTGTTAGTTTATCTCACACTACGTTATCATGCATTGATTTCCTCCTGCTTCCAGTAGCAACTTCTGTACTGATCTCCCACCAACAGTCTCCTCACCGTCCTTCCAGCCTCTGCCTGCTGCCCTGTCCCAAAGCCAATGCCACGTGTTTTAAGTTTTTATTACTTCAGGACTCCACTCCCAGGCATTCATTTCTGTTTCAGTTATCCATCACTGTGTAACAAATCACCCAAACCTCATCTTAAAACAGCATCAATTATTATTTGTTGACAATCATGCAGTGGGAGTTAAGGCTCAGAGGGGACCACTCACCTCTGTGCTACAGTGACAGCTGGAGAGGCTTGGCTGGGTCAGAGAAGCAAGATGGCTTCACTCCCATGTTTTGCGCCTTGTCTGATGGAGCTGATGGAGCGGTGGGGGACTGTCCAGGCCTGTCTGTCTGTCCACACAATCTTTCCAGCAAGGCAGCCACACAGTTTTATGTGATGGTGACTTCTAAGGGAACAACCATGGAGGCTGCCAAGCCTCTTTTAAGACTTAGGCATCTCTGCAAGCCCTGAAATGTCATTTTGTCACATTCTGTGTGTTGAAATAAGCCAGCCCATATTCAGAGAGAAGGGAAATAGACTCCACCTCTTTATGGGAGGAACAGTAAAGTGGAAATGCCAGACAGCATGCAGGATGAGAGGGATTATTATGGGGATCGTTGAAAAAACTC
This sequence comes from Balaenoptera borealis, assembly GCF_965194805.1. Classification (NCBI taxonomy): domain Eukaryota; kingdom Metazoa; phylum Chordata; class Mammalia; order Artiodactyla; family Balaenopteridae; genus Balaenoptera; species Balaenoptera borealis. The sequence goes on from NC_138877.1 coordinate 12,687,485, forward strand.
TGTAAGTTACTAATGTTAAAAAATTGTAAGTTTCAGTTTGGTTTATACATCCAGTTCAGTCTGACTGTGCATTTGGAAAAACCAAAATCTGAAGTGCAAAAAACTTATAAAAATATATCTGATTAGCCTAGGTAACATGTAAGCTAGTCCATATATTTGATAAAAACACTTAAATTGTCTGAAATGTCTGCATAGGTGTTCATTCAAACACAAATATCCAAAGTGACAGAGCTTTTTTTTTTTTTTTTTTTTACTGATTATGGGATATACTTTGATACTGGGTAAACTCTGTTGATAGAGTAAATAATAGCTTCAAAAAGTATTTTGTATAAAGCTATGAAATGCATTGTTTCACGCACATTACCCCCATTTAATCCTCACATCCACACTGTGATTTAGTTGCTGTCATCATCCCAATTTTGCATATCAAGAAACTGGTTTTTTCTTAAAGTTTAAGAAACTTGCCCAAGCTGGTGAGAAGTCTGTATTTCAACTCAGAACCATTTGATTTTAATGCACAGAAAGCTGCACTTCCCCGGTAGAAGGGACAGTCCCAAAACTGCCAGCCTGACAGCCTCCCCCTTCACTACGACTAACTGGTAGCCCTGCGGTAACTCTGCTTTAACTAATACTGTTTGAAAACCTTTTACCACTATTTCATGCCTGAAGTTCAGGATATGATAAATATACAGTAATGATCTGTTCATTTTTCATTCCACAAATATGCATTGAGTACCTTTTTTATATGTCAGGCACCATTCTTACCACTGAGTGGTGAGAAAGTGAGATCCCTTGTTGATGGGATTTCTGTTACAGTGGGACACGGGAGCATAAATAAATTAAAAAAGAAAAGAAGAATTCCTGTGCAGAAAATTAAAACAGAATGAAGTCATACAGAGTGGGTTGCTGTTTTAAAAGGAAAAATAGAGAATGTAAGAGCAGGGACCCTGAATCTAAAGTGTTTGGGTTTGATTTCTGACTTTACCACCTATTTGCAGTGTAGTTATTAGAAAATTACTTACCCTTAGTGTTCATGTCCATAAAGTGGGAAGAATGAGGATACATACCTTAGGAAGCTTTTGTGAAGATTAAGAAAAAGATGTAAAGTACTTAGAACAGTGTCATGACACAGTAAGATACAAGTAAGTAATTCCTGCTGTTTTAAGATTGAATGGCCAGCCGTGACATTTCAGCTATTTCCTTGTCTTGGAGCTCAGATACAGTAATTGTCATCTTCTTGTACATAACATTTGAATCTCAGAGGTGATACTCTCTTAACTCATTAAATTTTTTAGAATAAGCAAATCTTTTAAATAATATAAATGTGAATATTAATTATATATGAATGCCCTGTATTTACATACTAACTTTAAATTTAAAATGCCATTTGAAACAAGATTTTAAAGCAATAAAATTGAGGCATAAAAACTTGCACCCACTCTGCTGTTTCAGCAACTTCTCCCTAGACTTTCTGTGATTTTACTCTCTTTTCCTTCCCCTTCAGGGAAAAAAAAAAAAAAAAACAAGAAAAACACAAAACTTAAACTTCCCCAGCTCAAGACTTCAGGGTTCAGACTGCTTTAGTCACTTACAGCTCTGGTCTTTTGAAGCTTCGAGGGGCTTTGCAAATATGCTGTACTTCAGGAATTTCTTCATATTGCTTTAAAATGTGTCTTTTTTTTAATCTGCATCCTAAAAAAACAAAAAATATTGTTAGAGTGAATCTGGGAGAGTTTTTTCTTCCCGTCAAACGTCAGGCCTCCAGCGGCTTACACCAACATCTTAGCTAACACCCTAATTTATGACCACATTCTGGTCGGCCAGATGAGGACCGGAGTGGAGAAAATGTCTCACTTAGGATCATCCCGAAGGCCCTGGTAATCCTACTTTTTCATGATTGGCTGTGATTCAAGCCTTCAAAGTCCCCACCCCCCTCCCGCTGTTCTAAATAACCCTCAGAGGAGAGGTTCCTCAGCCTCGCTTTGTTCTCCTTGGTGGTAGCAAGCTTTCAGCCCCTTCTTTCTGGAGAGCTTAAGTTAAAATGAGAAGGACTTGCTTCCTTCACTTCTTCAGTTTGGGTACAATTTTGCTGGCAACGTTAAAACCAACTTTTTCTAAATTTAAATTGAACTCTTTTACACCTTTGAACCTTCTAACAAAACTAGAATAAGCAAGATAACATTTTTTAAGCTGCAAAAGTTTCCTCTCGAAAGGTACAAATTTTAGTTCTGGGTGCATCCTTTTTCTTTTATTTAATAAAGTACTTTATTGGCTCTTTTCCTATCTTGAAGCATTCTTGCAACCATCTCCATAGTCCCCAGAAGATTTCTAGTGATATTAAAATGATTTTATCTCATATCTTCAATAGTTTAATATTTAATGAGTACCTGCTGCATACAAAGTATAGCACCAAGAGCTGTGGGGGATTTAGCAAAATATAAACCTACAAAATTAGGCTCAAAGTCTGCTTTGCCCAAACTGTTATTAATATAAAATCCTAGGCTTCTTATGCCTTTGCGAGTCTAATTTAATGACGTTCGGTGAAATAGTATTACAGTGGCAAGTAGGTTAATAATAACCACGTATTTTATATGCCCCTATACCACGGGAAAGAATGGGAAACGATATATATGAAAAACATTAGAGCACCAAGACACTTGAAGATAAACTGAAACTCTTTGGGCTGTCTAAATAAAAAATAAATCCATGTTGCTATATCCCTGTGGATGTATATCCCTCTCAGTCCTCAAGGAAGCTTACATAGGCTAGTTCTAGAGATAGAACATGGACACAAATAACTGACGAAAGACAGATGGGAAATCCCTGACTTATGTGAGCTTATTACACATAAATCCCCCTCTCCATGGAGCAACTGCATGAGCTTACATTCCTCTCCCCATTTTGGACCATTTGGGATGCTGTTGATACTCAGTGTCATATATAAAATGGGTAATGTGCAAATAGCAATGTTCTTTATCTTCTCTACATCTTATACTAATTTCCCACGTTTTTCCAAGCAATGAGAGCAAGATCAAAAGAAAATTTTGTGGTTATTGTCTCGGTCAGCTCAGGCTACTGTGTGTTACCATAAACTAGGTAGCTTATACACAACAGAAATGGGTTCCTCACAGTTCTGGAGGCTGGAAGTCCGAGATCAAGGTGCCCACATAGGTTCTGTGTCTTGTGAGAGCCTCTGCCTCCCGGCTCACAGAAGGACAGGTTCTTGTGTGTCCTCACATGGCAAAGAGAGGAAGCAAGCTCTCTCAGGACTCTCACCAGGACACTAATCCCATTCGCTAGGGCTCCACCCTCATGACCTCATCTAATCCTAATTACCTTCCAAACACCCTACCTCCTAATATCATCACATTAGAGGATAGGGTTTCAACATTTGAATTTTGGAGGAATAGAATATTCAGTCTGTAACAGTTACACATTTCTGATTGAGTACAAATAAATGAGCATAGCAATCATACTTTACTTCTACCTTCTAATCAGTGACCACACACCTTTACCAAATTGGCCCCTCAGTGCAACATGGTATATACACTGTCATGCTTACCCAGCCCAGAAGTCAAACTCATGATAGTCATTGCTGATAGATGTTGCTGAAGCACCCTTTAGCCCCTGGTTTATCCACCACCTAAGCTGTATCATTATCTGCAAATAAGAATGTTTGTTTACCTATTAGTTTTTCTTTTAGCCCCATCTTAATTGCCCCCTCACATTCAAGTCACTGAAAATTTACATTAACATATTAATTTCACTGTAGTTCTCCTTTCCACAGTTCCTTGTGCCCTTGATGTCTTGTACGTAGTTTATTATTAATATATATTTGCCTCTCCGTATGAGCCATCTAATTCCCTCTCCTTTTTGCATCCCCGAGTCCACATCTTTGTTTACTCATCCTCACGTGTGTTGCTGATGGCCCTCCCTGGTACAGTCCCACAATATGTCCCCTTACTCAACACGGCCGCAGTTTCCCTTCCCTCTTCCCTCCCATTCTCCTTGCTGCTGCTGGTTCCCCTTCTCCCCCTCCCCACCCACACATATACCTAGTCTCTCCCCTCTCCAGTTCATTCTTTACTTTGACAGCCAGTGTCTTGCTTTAAAATAAATGTAATCATGTCAATAGCTCTATTTTTTTTTTAATTATTGCCAATAAGACAAAATCCAAAGAGCTTAAAACTTGGCATAAAACTTCCTTCGTCATCTGACTCCATATACCTCCCACCATCTCATTCCGCCCCATCTTGGATCTATCCCCCAATATATCCTACACTCCACCCATACTCGGTTTGTACCGCTCCTTGATAATACTCTCTGCCAGTCCCTCTGCCCCTTTCCCCACCTTTATCTTAGCCATGGTTGAACTCAATGTCTGATCTCCAGTGAAATCTTTTCTGACTTGCCCAGAGTTCCCTGCTCTGTCCTCTCTGCTCCCTTGTGCTTTGTTTATACTTTCACAGCTATTATTGTTATGTATTATAACCATCTGTTTATACATTTGCCCCATAGACCAGACTATGAATTACTCAAAGGTAAGGCCATGTTTGTTCATTATTTGTTTTCTTAGTACCCATCACAATGCCTGGTACTCAAACCCTACTACATGAATAAATAAATATCAGGGAATTATATAATGGGTTTTAGAGAGATTTCTATTTAGGGCTTCCCTGGTGGCGCAGTGGTTCAGAATCTGTCTGCCAATGCAGGGGGCACGGGTTCGAGCCCTGGTCTGGGAGGATCCCACATGCTGCGGAGCAGCTGGGCCCGTGAGCCACAACTACTGAGCCTGCGCGTCTGGAGCCTGTGCTCCGCAACAGGAGAGGCCGCGATAGTGAGAGGCCCGCGCACCGCGATGAAGAGTGGCCCCCGCTTGCCACAACTGGAGAAAGCCCTCGCACAGAAACGAAGACCCAACACAGCCAAAATAAATAAATAAATAAACCTTATAAATAAATCTGTCCAATCTTAGCCAGCTTTGACCACACAAAGTAAGATTCCTTAAAAAAAAAAAAAAGATTTTTATTTAAATGGTTTAAATAGAAGAAAAATTATGATTCTTAAAAAGCTAAGCTCTGCTTATCCAGAAAATTCATTTACACAAATCTGTTCAAACTCCCATAATGCTGGAGAAAATAAACATGATTATATTTTTCTATGGTTCACATTTGTTATCATAAGAATGGATAATGATCAAATTCTCACAGAGGATTGCTAAGATAAACACTTATGCTATAGCAGATAAATGTTGGTTTTAGCAGGAGAACCCATAAAGAGAACACTTTTTTAAAAATTAATTTTTATTGGAGTATAGTTGCTTTACAATGTTGTGTTAGTTTCTACTGTACAGCAAAATGAATCAGCTGTACATATACATACATCCCCTCTTTTTTGGATTTCCTTCCCATTTAGGTCACCACAGTGCATTAAGTAGAGTTCCCCATTTGTTTTCTATTTTATACATAATATCAATAGTGTATATATGTCAATCCCAATCTCCCAATTCCTCCCACCCCCCGCCCTTTCCCCCTGGGTATCCGTATGTTGGTTCTCTACATCTTTGTCTCTATTTCTGCTTTGCAAATAAGATCATCTATACCATTTTTCTAGATTCCACATATATGTGTTAATATACGATATTTGTTTTTCTCTTTCTGACTTACTTCATTCTGTATGACACTCTCTAGGTCCATCCACGTCTCTACCAATTACCCAGTTTCACTCCTTTTTATGGCTGAGTAATATTCCATTGTACATATGTGCCACATCTTCTTTATCCATTCATCTGTTGATGGACATTTAGGTTACTTCCATGTCCTGGCTATTGTAAATAGTGCTGCAGTGAACATTGGGGTGCATGTGTCTTGTTGAATTACAGTTTTCCAGTAGTGGGATTGCTGGGTCATATGGTAGTTCTATTTTTAGTTTTTTAAGGACCCTCCATACTGTTCTCCATAGTGGCTGTATCAATTTACATTCCCACCAACAGTTCAAGAGGGTTCCCTTTTCTCCACCCTCTCCAGCATTTACTGTTTGTAGATTTTTTGATGATAGCCATTCTGACCTGTGTGAGGTGATACCTCATTGTAGTTTTGATTTGCATTTCTCTAATGATTAGTGATGTTGAGCATCTTTTCATGTGTTTGTTGGCCATCTGTATGTCTTCTTTGGAAAAATGTCTGTTTAGGTCTTCTGCCCATTTTTGGATTGGGTTGTTTGTTTTTTTGATATTGAGCCGCATGAGCTGTTTGTATATTTTGGAGATTAATCCTTTGTTAGTTGCTTCATATGCAAATATTTTCTCCCATTCTAAGGGTTGTCTTTTCATCTTGTTTATGGTTCCGTTTGCTGTGCAAAAGTTTTTAAGTTTAATTAGGTCCCATTTGTGTTTTGGGGTTTTTTCATTAGGAGGTGGGTCAAAAAAGATCTTGCTGCAATTTATGTCAAAGAGTGTTCTACCTATGCTTTCCTCTAAGAGTTTTATAGTGTCTGGCCTTATATTTAGGTCTTTAATCCATTTTGAGTTTATTTTTGTATATGGTGTTAGGGAGTGTTCTAATTTCATTCTTTTACATGTAGCTGTCCAGTTTTCCCAGCACCACTTATTGAAGAGGCTGTCTTTTCTCCATTATATATTCTTGCCTCCTTTTCATAGATTAGTTGACCATAGGTGCGTGGGTTTATCTCTGGGCTTTCTCTCCTGTCCATTGATCTATATTTCTGTTTTTGTGCCAGTACCATAATGTCTTGATTACTGTAGCTTTGTAGTATATTCTGAAGTCAGGGAGCCTGATTCCTCCAGCTCTGTTTTTCTTTCTCCAGATTGCTTTGGCTATTCATGGTCTTTTGTGTTTCCATACAAATTGTAAAATTTTTTGTTCTAGTTCTGTGAAAAATGCCATTGGTAATTTGATAAAGGGAACACTTTTGTGTATGCTTTTCTTGGGCTGAAGAATCCAGTTTATTTGAAGACCTCAGTGTCTGGTGTTTTTTTTTTTTTTTTTTGGTGGGGGTGGTTGTTTATTTTTTAGCTTTTCTATTTATCACTATGTATCCCAAAGTGAGATTCAAATTTCGGGTACTATGCCATCCATGTCAGACATGTTACACAAGTAAATGTTCTTATGCTTTTCACAAATAAAGTTAATTTAACTCTCATCTTGATATTTGAAAAGATCAGTATTTTTTCATAGTATTGATGGTAAACATAAAACTACCGTGTTTTTTGTTTTCATTTCCTCAAGTTGTTTTGTTTTGTTTTTTTTAAAAAAAGGACAACAAATTAAAATTTTTAAGGTCAGTTCATTCCTGTATCATATTTATTCTAAAGTTACATAAACCAATATTAGACGTGCATCAAACACAAGTTTGCCTTGAACCCAGTTGTTAATGCCATACTTACATACAAGTAACACAAGTTATCTTTGCATTGAAGTTAAGAACTTAGTATTCAAGTGGCATGCATTAAATATTTAAACTTATTATATTTCATATCATCTCTTATTGTATTTAGTGGTAGGTATAAAAACAATTTATCTTGCCAAATTATAAAATAAAACAATGAGTCTCTTCATAAAAATCATGTATTGTAATTGCCAGTGGAGTCAAAAAGAAAAGAAAAGTAGAAGACATTACATGATTTTTAACCAACAACTTTTTTTGAATTTGGATATTTTATTAATAGCATTTGGAAAAGTTTGTTGAACAGCATAGACTTGTAGCTATAGCTTTATATATTTGTTCACTGATATTATTGGGAATATTGTTGATTCTGTAACCCATTTCTCTTGACTAATTTGTGGCAAGATAAGATTGAAAATCTTATAAACATAAATTATCAAGCATATTGTTCAAGAAAAATGTTTGCCCTCTTTTCCTAGACTCCTATCTAAAGAAAATTAAATAAAGAATGGAACTAAGTAATAAAATATTGAATTTAAGTAAAGAAATTAATTCTGTTTATAGTTGTTATAAATTAATACTTTCGTTCAACTGATTTTTAAAATGGTTTAATATGCTACATTTTTATTCCTGGCAGGAACTAATTCCAGAGTTCTATTACCTACCGGAGATGTTTGTCAACAGTAATGGTTATAATCTTGGAGTCAGAGAAGATGAAGTGGTGGTAAATGATGTTGATCTTCCCCCTTGGGCAAAAAAACCTGAAGACTTTGTACGGATCAACAGGATGGTAAGAGCGATTTTGTTTTTGCTTGAGCAGTCACAAGGAAGTAAAAAATATTCTGTAGTTTAGTTTTCAGCTACTAACAAATTGTCTTTTAACATCTATAAATACAAGGCTCAACTTTTGAGAAAAAAAAAAGAAAGCATTTTACTGTTGTCTTTTGACAGCAGTTCTTTATTGTAGAGTGGATTTTCCTTTCATGAGGACTAATAAAGGAATGGTAATTCAGTTATATTTGCTCCCTTAGGAGAAGACAATCAGATGAGCATCTGTTGACTAATGTATTCTAAAATGGTCGAAATTAATGCCCATTCCTTATTTTTGTCTATTGGCTAAATCTGCACTCTTTTTTCACTCATAAAATACTCAAAACAAAATAATATACATCTAGAACATATTTGTATGTAGGAAATTATAAGCTGTGAAACATACCTTAAAATGTAATATACTTGACTAAGAGAACACCCATCTTGTAAACATTCTTAGATAGAAAATGTCATTACTTCTTAAATCTGTATGACAGATGTCTGGGTGTTCAAATAGAAAATGTGTAAATAGAATGTTTGCATGTGGTTATTTTATAGATCTTAATATATTTTATCCATATTTAAGGAGATTTTAATCTCAATGGGGTTATGGTATATGGAAATGAACCACTTTACCAAACAACGTCTCTAGTGTACTATTGTTCTTGACCAATTGAGGAATTATATCAATAAAGCCTATGACCCCAAATATGTTTTTAACCCTGTTTCACTCCCAGTTTTTCCAGCTGTCCCATAAATATGTTTTATTTCATTTTGACAGCTTATTTATTTGAATTAGAATCCAAATAAGGTCCACATATTGCAGTGGACCTCACATATCCCTCAGTCTCTTCTTTAGTAAGAGCTATATAATTCACATATATCACACAGATACAATTCACATACCATACAAGTCAACCATTTAAAGTAAAGAAAAAAAATCAGTGGGTTTTAGTCTATTCACAGAGTTGTGCAACCATCACCACAGTCAATTATGAACAGTTTCATTACCTCATTAAGAAACCCAATACCCTTTAGCATCTCCCCCCGCCCATTTTCCCCATTCCCCCAACCAGCCCTAGGCAACCACTAATCTACTTCTGTCTCTAAAGATTTGCCTATCCTGTTTATTTCGCATAAACAGGATCATACAATATGTGGTTCCTTCTTCTACCCCTCATTTTATGTCTCTTTTTGTCACTGTCAGTCACATGCTCCCTTCAATTTTAGAGCTATATTTCTGTCTCCAAGAAATATTTTACTTTTAATACACTTTATTTTAGAAAGCTAGGTACTGAGACAGTAGACCTATGTTTAAAGTTACTGTATAGATAATCTATAATCTAGTCTCCCTCTGAGGTAATATCATGTAGTACATAAATTTTATATAGGATTTCTCTCACTTCTCAGTCTGGAAATTGGCACTTTCAGGTATATGGCATAATCTCACACCATCTTCTTGAACAATAGATTATCTCTTCAATTTATCTTTTTAATGTGAAGGATTTATACTTTAGTGATGCATACTTCTACAGTCTATACTTATTTTTAGAACTGGTTGTTTATTATTATCACAATACCCTTACATACTTGAATACTGGCTATGATATCAGTGTAAGGATACCAGATCCACAAACTCAACCCTGGAACCCACTACATACTGATTTGTGTCTGAGATGTGTCTCTCAGTCACATCATTTCACTGTATATTTCTAGAGCCAAGAACTGTGCCTGCAAGAGTAGTTAGTCACCAGATATTTGCTGTTATGAATGATTGAATGAATCACATGGGGTAATAATCTTAATGATTTTAGCATGTTGTCTAGTTAGATCCAAACTAGTGAAACGAAATGAATCCTTCACTCAGGCAGGCAAAGTAGCAAAAATTGTTGGACCAAATTTTCTCTTGCTCTGATTAAACACAGGTTTTTATGTGGCTGCTAACAATTAATAAATGCCAGGTGGTTATATTGGAAAGAATACTTGGGGTTTAAAAGTTTCCTGGCTCTTGAATCTGAGTTCATTGCCCTGAGTAAATTATGGAGCATCTCTGGTTCTCATATTTCTCATCTGTAAAGTGAGACTACCTTATGAGTGTTTTAAAAAAATCATTATTTGTGATAAAATTCACTTGTACAATTTAATGATCTTTAGCAAATTTACAGAGTTGTGTGACCATCACCAAAATCTAATTTTAGAACATTTCTTTTGCCCCAGAATTATCCTGTGCCCACCTCCAGCCCCAGACAATCATTAGTCTACCTTCTCTCTCCATAGGTTTGCCTCTTCAGGACATTTTTCTTAAATAGACCCATACAATATGTGTTCTTTTGTGTTTGACGTCTTTCACTTAGCATAGTTTTTGAGATTTATCCATGTTGTAGCGTATATCAGTTTGTGTGTGTTCCTCTTTTTGCATAATGATAGTCCACTGTATGGATATACCACATTTTATTTATCCATTCATCAGTTGATGAACTTTTGAGTTGTTTCCACTTTTTGGCTGTTATGAATAATTCTACTATGAATGTTCACATAGAAGTCTCTATATGGACATGTGTTTTCCTTGCTTTGGGGTATATACCTAGTGGTAGAATTTCTGAGTCATGTAGTAAATTTATATTTAGCTTTTTAAGAAATTAACTCTTTTGCAAAGTGACTGTGTATCTTACATTCCCAATAGCAATGTATGACTGTTCCAGTTCCTCCACATCTTCACCAACACTTGTTACTGTCTGTTTTTTTTTTTTTTATTATAGCCATTATTGTGGATGTGAAGTAATATCTCATTACAATTTTAATTTGCATTTCCCTGGTGACTGATGATGTTGAGAATCTCTTCATGTGTTTATTGGATGCTAAAACATTTTTAGATATATTTTAATAAACATCAGGTAATGATTCATTATAGATACAACTTCTGTGTTCCTCATTAATGAAAAAGTTTAAACACCCCCAGAATTAGTAATTTTATTAATGATATGCCTGATTGAAAAAGAAAAAGCAGTTGTGTTTCTAAACATAAATCCCCAGGGCAGCATCATGCACAGAATTTTTTTAATGTAGGGAAAGATGATTATTATGGATGAGAAATTATCAGATAGTTATTACTGATATAAACTGAACAAGCAGGACTGTACAGTCTTGACTAAACCTGCAGAAAAATCACAGTGCTTCATTCATGTAGTATGTTGGGTACTAATGCAGTCCAGCTAAATAAACTTACCAAATAAATGAAGTTTCTAGATGTTTATAGCTAAGTGAGAACTTTTTTGAACCCTGTTGTGGTTGTTGTTCTAAAATGTATTACTATTTGGTTTTCTACCCTCTTATACAAAGGATGAAACTGCTCTTTATTATCATAAGTACCCATTATTCTGTGAAGTGATATAATTCCATATCTATTCTTTTTCTATTTCCTTCTTTAGATTGTTAGCTATCATCACACTTTCCTTTAATGGCCGTAGTGATTCGAATTTTTCTTATAATCTCTAGTCTACAAAATCAGACAATCAAACTTATCAAGGCCTTATGATAAACAAGAGTCAGTCGAGTGCTAACAGAGGCCCTAGGGGAAGTGTAAACTTTATAGCTTTGGAGGAGAGTGACTGTCTTCTACCTCAGGTTTCACTGGCCATTGTTTGATCAATTCCAGATGTGGGAGTTGGTACTCAAACGTGAAGTGACAAAACCCTCCCTTAGTAAGTGGAATGTTACTCTAGACAGCACCCCGTTTATACCTCTTTTTACGTATAAAGAGCTACATGATGGGGCTAGGACATTCTCCTTTCTTCCAGGGTGTAGTTGCTTACAATTTTTTTCTCTGCTTTCCTCATTCCAACACTTACAGCTGACAACTGCTGCACAGGAGGTTGGATACCCTAATCTTAGTCACCATACCCCATATCCCAGTGGTGGTCCTGAGTCATCCCAATATGACGGCTGACCAAGATAAAATAATGGCAGTAGTGCTTATAACCTGTGCCATCTATTGATTGTTTATTATTTGTCAAATACTGTGCTAGAGCTTCAGGTGCAATATTCTTTTAATCCTCAAAAAGTCTTCTGAAATGAGAATTATACTGAAACTCAGTGAGGTAACTTACTTTGTCAAAGATCACCTGCTTATCAGAGTGGCAGTGTTCCTACCCACGGTCTCCAGGCTCGAGTGAGTAGTGACTTGAGGAGCTGTGGAGAGGGAGAGGGAAAGAAGGAGGGAAGGAAACATGTCTTCTAACTAGAAGCCAGTACCTTGGGGCCAGCAGAAGAAAAGACAGAGATAAGAGGGAATTGACCCCAAACCAGCAGCGTGTTCCAGCCTCAACAGCTAAGCAGACCTGACTTTCTGTGACCCTGTTTCTAACTCTTTATCCCCAAAGTCCTCACCCCATAAGACTTCCTTTCCCAGCCAGTAAAAGCTCAGTTTAGAGCTGAGGAAGTCCCAAGTCCCACCACCCAGCAGGTGTTGGAAGAAGGCTATCTTCCGACTCTACAAAATGGAGGAAATGGCATTATTTTACATTAGTTTACATGTTAAACTTTATAGTCACACACAGGATTTGAGACCCGGAACAGACCTTTATTTGAATAAGCAGACTGAGACGCAGAAAGGCAAAGTGACTGACCCCAGGTTTGGACCCAAGTGCCTTTTCTTACTTAACGTGCCTGGCATCACATGTTGGCACTCTGAATGTCATGTCCCCTATGCCCATTTACAGACTTTAAAAGTTCACCTATATTTTAAACAAAATATGGCTTTATAGATCGACTTGAGAACCAATCCAGATTAGACTAATACTGTTTCTACTGCAATATATGTTCCAAACACCAAATTATAAAGCACTTTGAAATACAACCTGTGTGTTGTTTGCAAACTATCTGTATCTAAGCATGGATGACCTCCAAACACCTAATTTGACTCAGACTTATGATTCAGATGTAATCAGTGACACTCTGGCTTATCTTATTATTCATGCGATCACCACATAAGAGTTCTTAGAAATCCCTTTTCCTTAGACATACCTGATTCTCACAAAATGGTCTCATATCATTTGGGTTTTAAGAAAATTAGCAGATTATTCATTGAAAGATACAGCCTGAGAAAGGATAATAACACTGTAAAAACAATTTAAACTCTAAAATAGATTTTTCCCTCTTATTATAAGAGAGAATAAAATACACAAAGGCAAATTTTTAGTAATAAATTATTTTTTATATATTTATAGTTGCTCAGAGTACTTCTATTGCACATAAATATAATATAATAAATAATTTACTCCTGGTCCTAACATTACCAGTTCAAGAGCTGACTTCTGTTTACGCACCTCTTATCTCTCATATTTTGTCTTCTAAGAGCTGAAGCACTGCTGAGCAAACTTTAAGTCAGAATACAGTGCTTCTTCAGAATAAATCTCACTATTTAGTATCACTGTAAACACACATTCATCGACCTTTGTGTTCAGTGTACTAGGAACTACAAGGATTGCATATGATATGGTGAAGTAACTGTTCCTCAAAGATTTGCTTTCATCTGTTCAAAAGAATAAGTTTTTATAACTAAAGTATGAGAGATAAATACTTGTGCGTTTCTGAAAATGTCATAAAACATTTTCAGAAATGAATGGTACATTTTTATTGTATGTAATAAGTTAGTTCCAACTTGGCTTCATGAAGAAATGAAAGAAGCAAAGCACTTTTTTTCTCTATTCAAAACCAAATTCTTGGTATCTTATAGGCATTATGAATTTGGTAAGACTTGTGAACTAAACCTTTACTCCATGGAATGAAAGGTTTTACACAAAATTCTGCTTATTTGGGAAAACCAAACTGCCCCAGTCTTGGTTCCCTGGGACACCAGGAGGCAATGACAGGTTAAACTGATCCTATGTTGCAAGTGCCTAGCCAACACGTAATAGGTGGCTTGAGAAGTGGTTATTCTTTGTCTTCTTTCCCTGGGTTTTCGTTGAGGGGACTCTACAGAATAGAAAGGGAAAGCTACCATGTGTATCAAAAGATTCTATGTCTATAGCTGCCATTCTTGGTGCATCAGAATTGAGCTAAAGGGCAGACCCAAACTGCTGCCTCTGGGAAGAGTGTTAAAGCATCCGAGCTATCAAAAGACACGCTACAAAATGTAGCCGTGTGTGTCTACAGCTGCTCTCCTGTCTCAGTGTCTCCTGTTCTGCTTTTCTTTAACTTGAAGGTTTCCTTCACAGCACCCTATGTATGGTTTCCTTTGCTCCAACCTCTGGTCCATTTTCCCATCATACTGATGGGAAATGATCATACTGATATTATGAAAAAATAAGGTCAGCCATCTGTGTTAAAACTGGAAAATGTAATCAATTATCTACCTCTCTTCTTTTTTTGCTGAAGAAATATTTACTTGTTGAATTTCTATAATTACCTGGGTGATAATATAAAATATAGAAGTCTTTAAATTTTCATAAGTTTTCCATAAATTCCATGAATACAACATCCACCTTTTATTATTATTTTGTAACATTGAAAGTTTCTAACTTTATACTGGCTGGGTAGCTCATACAGGATTTAATGCTTATGAAATGGAATGGGTTTAGAGAAAATGTGCTCTAGTATATTTATAATTTGGACTGGGATTATCTTCAGTTATTTGATGGAGTTCTTTGTAATGAGCCTAAAGTATAAAATGAAAATGTCATATAGCCCAAAGAAATGACATTCACAGTGGTAAAAAAGCCTTTGGTTCTTGGGTGGATTAGTATTCTGTATCCATACAAAGGAGCCTTCCCTCCTTCTTCTCTCAAGCTGTCATTAAGAAATTCAAGGCAAAGAAGACAAAAATAATGTTATAAAAAGGGATGATATCATTGATTATAAATGATCAGCTTCATTATCCCATGCCAGCAATTAAAAAGGCATTTGATGCATTTGTAGACGCCTTTACGTGCTGACAACCTCATTAACTTTTCTTATTTTTTTAAAATGAAACAATACTTTGAATTTTTAATGATGTACTTGTTTTAGTCCATTGTTTTTTTATTTATAGACAACAATGTATATAATTGGTTAGAGTTGTTTGTATTTTGTAAATATGGTGACAAGGTTTGTGTTTCACTGAAGAACTGTGAAATTCAAAATTTGGTTTCATTAGCAAACCTGGAAAAGTGATAGAGACACTTTTAGTAGACATTTCAATAAATTCTCAGTGCACTGAGTTCATACATCAAGAACTGGTTTAATTTATCCACACGAAGCTAGGCTGATTGCGACTGACTCAGTCATGAAACATTAATAAAGCACTGTGTTCAGTTCTAACATGATTATAATCTGACCTCCTCACAAAGGGCAGAAATAGAAAGTATGTCTGATAGCATTACCTTAATGCTGGGTTCATCAATCATAATCTGCCCTTTTTAAAAATTTGTTTTAGAAAAAGGCCAGTCTCGGATGTGCACTACTAATCTCTGCAGCCCTCCGCCCGGCATGTTCCTGGTGCCGTGGGACCAGGCGCAGACCGTTCTGTCTGCAGGGTGGGGCGCAGCGCGCTGAGGCAGAGAGCACTGTGGGGTGTGGTTTTGCTTTGACTGTATTACATCCTTTATTAGATTCTCACTTTTTAAGGAAAAAGTCTCTTTTGTGATAGGTAAAAATGTGCATTTAGGATATATTATACTGCAAAAAATACCTTGCTCAAATACGAAGTTTAAGCAAATAGCATAACATAGGAATTGTTGGAAGTCTTTGGCAGCATCTTAAAATATTGAGATGGAAAAAGTATATATATTGCAATAGATATCTTGTATGTGAGTGCCTGCCCTGCCACCTGTTAGTCGGGGCACTCTGGGCGGGTAAGGCATCCTTATCTCTTGGAATTTCACAGTCTTCCTTATCTCTGAAACTGGGGATTTGCTCATTACATAAACCTTTATTGAGAGCCAGTTCTGAGTAAGGTATTATGGAAAACACAAAGAAGAGTTGGCCGTGAATCCGACTCTAAATTAGGCTAGAGTAAAGCAGAGAAATCCCTTCATTTACCCCTGTCATTGAGGGCCTGTTACTGTCTTCATACCGCTCTAGGCTCTGGAGACACAAGCGTGGGCCACGCAGCCAGCGGCCTTCAGGAGCTCACGCTTTAGTTAGGAACCCGCATGAATAAACATACAGCCTCAGTCAACGCTCAGTCAACAGATCATTATTGAGCGTTGCAGGCGCTGTTTTATGTGTTTGGAGTATACCGGTGAACCAACAGACAAAGATCTCGGCCCTCATGGAGCTTACTTTTGATCAAAGAGAGACAGACAATAAACAGAAATTAATAAGTAAAATATCTAGAATGTTAGCAGGTGATCAATACTGTGGAAAAAAGAAGTGCAAAGCAAGGGGATCAGAAATACAGGGGTGGATGGTCAGGATCCCCTCACTGTGATGGTGAGACTTGAACTAAGCCCTGAAGGACGCGAGAGGGTGACCCAGAGACTCTTCCTCTCCTGGGGAAAGAGCAGTGAAGGCAGAGGGAACATCCGAGCCAAGGCCCTGTGGCAGGGGTGTGCTTGGCAAGGAAGCCAGAGGGCTGGGGTAGGATAAACACGGAGCGCACAGTAGGAGGAGAGGACTGAGTGGTAACAGATGCAAATCACATACGGCCTTGAAGGCCATTGAAACACTTTGCATTTTTACTCTGAGTGAAATCAAGAGTTGTTGCAGTGCTTTAAGCAGACGAGTTCTGCGATTTTGCTGTGCTGTGAAAGGATCACTCGGGCTGCAGTGATGGGAATGAACTGTTGATGCACAGGGTAGCATCAGGCACGTCTGTTAGGAGGTATTGTGAGAGATGATGGTGGCTTGGACCAGCGTGGTAGCAGTGAAGGTAGTAAGAAATTAATCAATTCTGGATGTATTTTTTTTTAACTCTTATAAATGGTTTTATCATAAATGATTACCTTTTTAGACCTTAGTCCTTTTGCAGAGAAACGTGAATTATCGAGTGCATGTTCTCCAAGGTACACGTGCTTTCAGGGCTGTTCATTCATAGTGATTCCCAGTAGGGGATGAGGGCTCGGGGAGGAGAGGTATGTGAGAAGATTTTCCTTAATGCCAGTATTAACTATGACTTGAGCTAAACAATTCTGGATGTATTTTAAAGTTAGAGACAACAGTTTCCCTCTGCAACTTCCTAGTAGTGACCTTTTTCCCTTAGATTTCTCTAGTCCTATAGAGCCAGGTAAAGGAAGGGTGGGGGCCAAGTGTGCTGAGTGGTGATGGCTAGAGCAGCAGAGATGGATTACTTTCTAGAAGAAGTAATGCTTCTGGAAAAAGAATGGGGTGGGGAATAACTCTAATATCATCGTATTAGAGTTTTAGCAGAAATTCGAGCAGCAGGAAAAGCCCAAGCCAACATGTTTATCTTCCACCAAACTGTGATCTTTTTCAGGATGTGGCATACTTATTCACCTGTATATCCTCCAAGGCTAGCATCTGACATGTGGTAGGTGGTCAGTAATTTGGGGCTGGAGAGAGTTTAGGCTGTATTCACCTTGATTATTTGCATTTCAGTGGGATGTGCTCCTGGAGATCAGAGATTTTGTCTTGTTTCTCACAGTATCCCTGGGGCCTAGAATAATTCCTGGCACATGAGAGGTGCTCCATATTGAATGAATGAATGATGAACGAATGAATAAACAAATGACTGATCCCTCTGTTTGAGATCATCTTCCCTCAGATGTCCTTACAGTTCACTTCCTCACTGTAGTCCTTAGTTGTCACAATCTCAAGGAAGCCTTCTCTGACTTCCTCCTCTAAATTAGCAATCCCCTCCCCATCCATACATACCTCTTAACTTTCTTTCCCATCTTTCTCCTTTCCTTAGCATTTATCACCTTCAGACATACTCTCTTACTAATTACCAATTACTAGTCTCTCCCCACTACAATGTAAACTTTCTGACAGGGATTTTGGCTTCACGTATTCACTGCTGTGATCCTAGGATCTAGAATAGTGTTTGGCCCATAGCAGATGGTCAGTCAATATTTGTTGAATGAATGAATGAATGAATTTCCCACCCTCCACCCTCACTTCCTGACATTTCTTTTCTTCCTTCTTGTGACCAACACCTCTTTCCCATTGCTTAAATAATCAGCCAATAAATATTTATTAAATAGTTATCATTTAATGCTGAGTTAGGAGCTATAGGAAATGTAAAAGCAGCATTAAGTATAGTCCCTAAGTTCCAAATGCTTGGATTCTAATTGAGAATATAGTATGGCATGTTTGAAACAATTAAGTGTTAATTGGTAATAACCCCATTCCCTTTCTCTAGCACTTTACAATGTATATGCAAATTGATTTTCACAAGTAAATTTGTATACATTATTTACTACATTAAACAGGAAGATACTGATGGTAAGTGTCATAGAAATTCATAGAAGACTTCATAGACTGTGAGCTGGGGAACTCAGGAAGCAGACATTGGACTTGAGTGAGGATGGCTGGGACATGAAGAAGGAGCAGGAGGGTGAAATGCTTTCATGTTAAGGTGAAAGGAGCAACAAAGGTTCAGAGGTCATACCAGCTGCTGTGTGCCGGGGCTGTAAACTGTGCTGCTGGAGCCAAGAATTTGTATCTAGAAGCCCAAAGAAGTCATGGGGGAGGGTCGGATCAAGGTTTGAAAGTCCTTAGGGGTCAGGTAAAGTTTACACTGAATGTGTTATGCTAGGAGGAACCTTGGAAGATTTGAAATCGAGGATGACAGTAAGAGCATGATGGTTTCAAAAGTCTGTTCCACCAGCAGGGTGCAAGCCCCGGAGTAGAGGAAGAGGTCAAAGTCTATTACAGTAGCCCACGTGGAGAGCAATAAGGGCTAAGACTAGGATGGTGCTAGTGGGAATGGAAAATAATCCACTATATTATTCACCCAGGAAGCAATCAAGTAAGAGAATAATTTAAGCCCCCCAAAATAAACATTTAAAACAACTATGTTACCTTTGTTTAAAATAATTAAATCTTTCACTGGGTAATAGCTATAATTTCAATTTAATCATGAAGAGAAGCCAGTATAGACACTACAGAAGAAGTAGCAATGTGATTTTCTAATTGTCCACTGGAATATATGCAACTCTATTTGGAGAATTTTTTCAATATCAGAAGCAGATTTTTGAGGCAACAAGAGAAAGGGCTCGGAAATGTTCTTGGTCTGGTCTAGAAGGAGAGAGAGAAATTCAGTATTCTTAAATAAAAGAATTCTGGAGAAGACAAAATTCTCTCCTCACAGTTAATTCCACTAGCCTAGTTTCCTTCTCATAAGTTTCTGAGCTGCTTTGTCCTAAACCCGTTAGAGAAAGAATTCTCTACGTTCTAATACCCATGGGACAATATTGAAATTAGATATTAGGTAACTATTATTCATCTAAGAGATATCCTTTCTGGTTTAAATCTCACTCTTTATTTCCTTCCTCCCAGATCCCCAGGGTAGAATTATGGATTGGGAATTGGTTTATCTAGGCTTAAAGCAATTGCTTCTGCTTTTAGGTATGCAAGGAGAGGGTAAAGCAAGCTATTAAGACCATTATAACCCTAATAGCTTAGTAATCAAGTATTTCTTTCTATTTTTCAATTGTGAGTGTTTGCAATAAAATCTTGTTTCAAAGTCCAAAACAGGTTTGTGCATGAAAACATAGTTCTAAAAAGAACAAATAAGCAGATAGCATGCATTTACTAACAGATTAATACTGTTTAGAATACAGTTAAGTCTCAGTGTCAGGTTTCAGCTTTAGATAGGTCTTTATGCTTTAATTATGTGAAATCTAAAATTCAATTCTTGGATATGCATTTGATTTAGAACCAGATTTAGCTTTTAAATGTTATAACTGGATTTTCTTTGTTTTCTGCAGTGACTAGCAAGACAGACAGTCTCTGTAAGACTATCTGTTTAGTCTACTACCTTATTGTTCCTTTGTCATTTAATATTATAACCCCCCCAAAAAAAAACCTGCGGCAAAATTATTTTTTGATTGTTTGTTTGTTTGTTGATTCACTCTGCTACCTAACATATAGAATAGAATAGGGTAACTGTAGACATAGAAATTTTTAAATTTAATTAAAGATTATTATAGATAGCCATGAACTAATAAGTTTTAAAACTAAGATGAAGTGGATAAATATCTAGAAAAATATAAAACATCAAAATTGACACCAGAAGACTTATAAGCCTTAAAGAAATTTAAGTAGTAAATCTTCCCAGCCCCCAAAATATCCAAGGCCATATTATTTTACAGGTGAATTCTACCAAATTTTCAAGAGATAAGGAATTCATTTCTTATGCAAATTATTCCAGAAGACATAATAAGCCATCCAGCTCATTTTATGAGGCTACTGTGATCTTGATTCCAGAGTAGAGGGAAGTAAAGGAAAAAAGAAATAAAGCCATTTCAAGTATGGATATAAATACAAAAACTGTAAATAAAATGCTATCTAACAACCCGTTTGTTAAATACATGGTGTGTGTGTGTGTGTGTGTGTGTGTGTGTGTGTGTGTGTGCGTTTGTGTGTGTGTTTTGACCCTTTTAAGATCAGGAAAAAGACAGTGATGTTCCATGTCACCACTGTTGTTTAATACAGTTCTCAAGGTTGAGAACAATTATATAAGAAAAATAAAGAAGTTAACTAGTAAGAGTTGCCAGGAACACAATCACCTTATAAAAATCAATAGCATTTTTCTACATCATTAATAATGGGGTTTAAAATATAATTTTTAAAATATTATAGTTGCATCAAAACTTATGAACTGTCTGGGAATTAACTTAACCAAGAATACCCATGTCCTTTATGGTGAAAATATTAATTTTTAAGTCTAATATGGTACATAGAAAATGATCTGTATAAATAAAGAGACATTCTGAGACCTTAGATAGGAAAACCTAATATCAATTTTCCCAAATTACTCTATAAATTTATTGGAATCCCAATCAAAATTATTTTGATGTATCTATACACTTATTGTAAAAGTTATAGGGAAGAATAAAGGTCCACAAATAGCTCAGTTGACTCTCAAAAGAATAAATCTACCAGATATTAAGATATATAAGAAATAAAGATAACAATAGAAATAAAAGGTGCAAAGACCTGGAGACACACACACATATCTAGATAGACAGATGATAGATAAGGAGGTAGGTAGGTAGGTAGATAGATAGCAGAGAAAGAAAGCAGAAAAGGAGGAAGGGAAAGAGGGGAGGAGGGAAGGAAGGAACGAATGAATGAATGAAAGAAGGGAGGAAGGATTGTATTGCTTTTTCTAGGTAGATTATTATATTATCTGTAAACAATAGCAGTTTTATATCTTTGTTTCAAACATATATTCACACACTAAAGATGACAGCACACATCACTCAGGAAAGGCGTGTTTGTTTAATAGATGGTATTAGAAAAACTGACTTACTATATTAACAAAAATTATACTGGATCTCTATCTAATACCACATATGAGTGAAAGTGGATTCTAGATGAAGACCAGTATATGAAAAGTAAAACCGTAACTATAAAGCTGACACATCAAAATACAGAAAGTTATCTTTGTTATTTTAAACCAAAATCCCAAAATCATAATCATAACAAAAAATTTTTTGATTATCTCAAAATTAAGAATTTCTCTTCAACCAAGAGTGACATGGGTAAAGTTAACAGACATGTGACATTTGGGAGAATGCATTTGCAATGTTTAAAACCAACAAACAACTATCTAAAATATGTAAAGAACTTCTGCAAAGTAACAGCGTAAAAGACAGGAACCTCCAGAAAAGAATGGACAAAGAGCATGAACAGGAAATATACCGGAGAGGAAACCCCCATGGCCAACAAGCATATTAAAAAGCTGTCAAATTCCTCAGTAATCAGAGGAAAACATATTAGAACAACAATGGGATATTGTTTTGTATCTGTTACACAGGCTAATATTAAATGCCTGGATAATACCAGTTGTCAATGGAGCTGTGGCCATGTAGAAACTTTCAGGCACTGCTGGAGGGAGGGGAGACAGGGGAAGCCAATCTGCACTGATGACTCAGACTCATAGTTTATGCACATCTAGTGCAGGGACATATCAGTCCTACTCCAGATTATATGCCCCAAAGAAATTCTCACAAAGAGCCAAACAGGGATGCAAAAGTGGACATTCAGCGTGGTGTCGTGGCGAGTTAGAGGCCGTCGAGTGCTCATTACTGCGGGAGTTCTGAGCAGCCACTGGAAGCAGTAGACTACCTGTACACAGGTCGATCCCAAAAAGCAAGGCTCAGTGAAGAAAGTAAGAAACAAAATGCAATCTGTAACCCTATTCCATTTTTATAAATCAAAAATACATACACACAGAAATACATTACATGAGTAGTGTTTTATAAAAACACATGTAAACAAAAGGAGAAGCATTAAACAACTTATACGCATTGCCCATGGCAGAGGAAAATGAAAGTTAGTGGTTGGAGATAATAAATAAATGTTTTAAAACTCAAATTAGTGAAAGATGATCATTCCTTCCAACCCTCATCATTGCATTAGGCATTTAGTTCAATAACTGTTTTATTCAAATGGAATAAATTTCATTGACCCTTTCTTTCCAAATATGTCGAGTGGTATCTATAAGATTGATTTGAAGTGGTTGCTGCTGAGCTGATTATGTGATTATGTTGGTAAGATCTTCCTTTAAATAATATTTCTGATTTCACTACTATTTTGAATTCCAGTGAACAGACTTGGGCAATAGCGACTCTGTAATGAACTGCCATTTATTCATTTTTTTCATCCTTTCATTTATTGTACCATGCACTGAAAACATTACTGAATCATTACCAACTTCTCATTTATACAGATTGACCAAACCAATATGATAGATTTAATCAGTATAGAATTTTAACCAACACCTCTTTTGTATTTTAGTCCCTTTTCCTGTGTTCTAGTCCAAACTATTATGTCAAGACCAATGAGATACAGAGTATAGAAATTCTGTTTAGTTTTAGTATGAAAACTATCCTTTTATAAAATCTAATTGTTTATGTTTCTGAATGAGAAACATCCACAATAACTGGTGTAAATAAAATACCAAAAATTTTGAAAGGAATAGATAAAAAGGGAGTTTGAGGGGAATAAGTTACTAGTTAAATGTCATCACGGGAAAAGTTGAAAATTATCATTCAGATATTTTGTAAATTAAAAAAATGAAATATTGATATAATTATCAGAGGGTTAATTTAAGAAACCATTTATTGATTAAGTGAATCCAAGCTGGTTTCAGCACCTTAGAAATCAGGGTCATGCAGCCAAAGAATGACTTCATTCACATATTTAGTTACAGCTGTAATTTCAAAAATTGTTTTCTACAGCCTTGCATAGTTGAAATTTAAGAAGCTAGCTCTACAGCTTTTTCCTCATGCTGCTGAAATCAGTGTGTCCTTAAAATCAATAAGAAATTGATGATGAATGAGTGCAGGAGGTGAGAGGCACAGTGAGCTACACTGTGACTGTCACTGCTCAGACCACAGGTGTGACCAGAACTCCTTGCCTACCTGCCAGGGCCCCTCTAGGAAGTTTATGATGGCTTCTTAGGAACTGAAAAGGTCTCTTTTTTTCTGACTCTTTATGGAAGTTTCGTATGATCGCTGACTCTCAGTAATTTCCATTCATTTCCCACTGGCTAGCAAACATCTAAAATTACCCACTGGTTCCTAAACAGTGTAATAGTGGAGTTCATTCATAGCAGAAGGAAGGCATTCCCTCTTAGTAGTGTTAGAGGTAACTTTGAAGACTTCAGGCAGGAAAATAAGTACGTATCAAAGTTTCTAATAAAATTGTTTAGCTTCAAACTAATATTTAAACATTAGAAATGAAATTGTTGTAAATGGCATTAAAACAGGCATTTCAAATTACTTTTAAACATGCATGTGTCTTTTTAAGAAATCTATTTAATATTAAAATTCGCATCACATATACAGTTAAGCCAAGAGAACATTAAGTATTTTAGAAAGAAAATTTTCTTTTAGGTCTATGTTTTATTAGAGGTTGTATTTTGTCACTCCTAAGAATAGGTCTTAATATGTACAGATAAAATACAGGAATGCAAAGAATGTGTTCTACTTATTTATATAGAATATTTCAAAGTAAGAGAAAGGGAAATTTGCATGGTGTCTTATTTCTGTCTTGACTGATTTCAGGCCCTGGAGAGTGAATTTGTTTCTTGCCAACTCCATCAGTGGATTGACCTTATATTTGGCTACAAGCAGCGAGGACCAGAAGCAGTCCGGGCTCTAAATGTTTTCCACTACTTAACCTATGAAGGCTCTGTGAACCTGGACAGTATCACTGACCCTGTGCTGAGGGAGGTAGGTAATAAGTTGAATATTATTATGAAAATTTCTGTCATCCCTTCAGCACAAATGTGGCTTTCCATCTCTTTCTGTATAAATTTCCTTTCAATGTAAATTTTTATAAAACATAGATTTCAGGTTCTTGACAAATGTGGAAAAGTGAGTGTTATATGTCAAAAACAAGTAATGAGACCACCATGTAGTTCCTTTTTGAAATGCAGATATGTACAATGCACTTCAATATTCCTATTTTATTTGGTTTACTTCAGCATCTTCATTAAAATGCTTAATGCCTTATGTGTGTTATTAATTAATGAAACCTAGTTGAGTATTTAAACATGAATAGTTCACATTAAAATAATCTGCCAGTATCTATTTTTTAATAAAAGCAGAATTACAGCCTTCTAGGCAGAATACTTTAAAAATGCATCAATAAAAAATAGATAAGATTACAGTATTTTATTCCTATATGTCCTCAAATATGCATTAGTAAAATAGATGAGGTTATAGTATTTTATCCCTGTATGTTCTCAAAAACGCATCAATAAAATAGATGAGGTTATAGTATCTTATTCCTGTGTGTTCTCACCCTGAAATTTTATAGCTAACATTTGGGAATTATGTACTATAGTATGTGTATAATTATTTTTTATGAAAATATTCATGAAATATATTATTTAAATCATTTCCACGTTGCACAAAATTATTTCAGATAGGTGAAAAGAGTGAGGATGCAACAGCTGCTAGATGAGTCTTGCTTCAAGGAAGCTGTATCCCAGTCTTCCATTCTACCAGATAGCTGCCATCTGCTTTATGCAAAACGAGTAATCATTTCTCCATTGCCAGTCAGTGGAATGCTTTTTTATTTTTAATTTTAGAGGTGGAAAACGCATAGATTTGGGAAATCAAGCTCTAAAAGAAAAATTTGCATCCATAAAGTTATTTCCTATAGACTTCTGTAAAAACAAAATGACTCCATTTGTATGGCTTCAAGCAGAGAAGAGGAAAGGGAAGAGAAGAGCCTCATGATCATTGATCACTGGACCCTTAGGGCTAAATATTTGGAGAACACGTTGCAAGCATATTATTAGGTGCAGTGTTGTACCATGTTGTGTGCACAAGGAAATGGGATTTTTGCCTGAAGCTGGAAAAAAGAGATAGGGACAGAGAATGAATGAATGAGAGAGGAGCCAAATATTATAAAATTAGTTGGTGAAATAAGGGATTTTTCTCTACAAAATAATGTGATTAGTTTGTACACAACTGGGGATTCTAATTCTGAGCTTAATTATTCTCTTAACAATACACCTTTGTTTAACACATGGCCCAGTTTTATAAACATCTTACCAACTATATTCTCCTTTCAGAACCAACACCTTTAGAATCAGATAAAAAAGAAAATAATTGGAATAGCTTATCCTTTTATTCCAAGACCAACTCCAAATGGTTTTTTGACTTTTAAATATCATAGACATTTTTGCTCCTGAAGATTTCAGCATACATTTTCGTCCATTATAACATGCTGTCCTTATAAAGAAAGTTACAAGTTAATCCTCTTGGGCAAAATAAAAATATTTTAAGCATATTGTACATAATGAAAGCGCAAGGCAGCATTAAAGTTGACTGAAAATAGCAGATCTTTCATATTTAAATGACAGTAAATAAGGAGATAAATGAGAGAATAGAAACAAAATGGAATTAGGATTGAGACTTTCTTTACACGGATATAGTGTTTATTACTCAAATCTTATAAAAATACCTGCTTCTACAAAATAGCACACCATTGCTTTGGACAGTAATAAAAACTATGTATAATTGTCAAACTCTAGAAATTCCTAATGAAACATTACATGAAAATGCATAATTAAAAAAAATTCTGTTGGGGAGGAGAGGTTCAACCACAATGTTTGTCATTATATAGGCAATCTGAACAATAATACATTACTGCTCCTGATTACCTCACAGTGATGCAGACTGGGAGTGCCTTACTCCAGGACTCTCCTTCCAGCATTCCCAGTCTGAGGGCATAATTGCTGAATACTGAGGTTGCATTAGAGAAACTCCCAGAGTCATTCTGTGGCATGTATGTCCTCCCTCCCCAAGCCCCTCACCCATCTCTCTCACCCAAAAACTCTTCTGTCAGTTCTCAGAATACTAGGTGAGGGAGCGCATACCTGAAACGCTGTTACCTTCCTTCCGCCAGGCAGCGTGGGCTCAAGCACATACCAGCAGAGGCATTCACACTGACCCAGTGGCCCTATGTCAACTCAAGATTGCTTAGGAAGATACTTAAGTGGTCCTTAAGACCACTAGGTAACCACTTAGTACATTGTAGACATAACAGATTAAATGACCTTGCAAGGAATATGAGTTAACTGTTCCTCTCCCCACTCCCCACCCTTACCTCCTCTACCCCACGACTAACATATTTCCACACAAAAAAGTTCTGCATTAACATGTAAGAACCTGCAAAGGATGAGAACCCACTAAATCCTGTGAGCTTTCTAATGTGGCCAAGTCATTTAATGTCCCTCTTCCTCCATTGTTTTCTCTGTAAAGGAGGAATAGTACAGAACATACGTTTGCCAGCATAGAAGCATCTAGCATCTGTTGTCACAAGAAAGAGCCCTGTGGATAAGTGGAATGAAGTATAGCGTAGTCATTATTTGCTGGTCATTTATGCCCCTTTGCATTTACACTCCCCCTGTGCAAGGCACACCGCCTTCCATCAGAACATCAGAACACCGCCTTCCATCAGAACATCAGCGTTGAGCTCCCAGAGGTCTGCTCTGCAGGGTCGGACAGAGGCTCTTGGAAAAAATAGTGTTCAAAATGTTAAGCCTTTTATTGAGCTCAGTGCATTCCTTTTATTTGATAATGTTTATCTTAGTATTTTTTAAATGTGAAGATCACTATATTTCACAAAGATAAAAAGGAAGGCTACAGTTATACTAAACTCCAACTAACCTAAGGAAGATGATTTTTTAATGCCTTAATCAACACTGATTTAAAGGAGAAACATTTAATATACAAAAATCTACATATGTCCCTTTTAAAAAAGAAAGTGTATATATATATATATATATCCCATAATCTGCCTAGAACTTTGAGCTTTGAAGTTAGTGCTAAAATTTGAGAAATGGCTTGAGGTTATTGATTCATTCTTCCTTGACAGGTGAAATCATGAAGCAGCACTAACCACAGCAATTATGGCATTAAAATGTCAAGAAATTAGAGGTCAGAATAACAGATAATTTTCTTCTCTATGTCAGATTTAAAATTGACATTCTTTGACAGCTTAGGATCTCTGGCTGAGAAAAATATGACAGCTTAACTTATTTTATACTTGTACAGCAGTAATTGATAATAAACTTTATCATGACAGCCTCTGGGCAGAAACATGACAGAACCGTTCTGGTACAAAGCTCTTCGTAATATGTAAACACTAGATCTGTTGGATATTAGATATTATTTAAATTGTCTTAAGTCTTAGCTTTTATCATAATCTTCTAGACACTTTTTTTCATAGATAAGCTCATCTGACTATTTGAGCAGTATTTTTTAAACATGATACTGAATATCTTTCTTATCCATTTTTACAAATTAATAAAAATTACGTGATTTGCTTTATATTTCTACTTACCAAATGATGGCCAAGAACTTCATCCTATGACCTGCTTGGGGAATAAGCTGTTCTGGTTTGTAAGTGTCTGGTCCCATGGTTTTCTAACTCCTTGCTACTCAAATATGGTCCATAGACCAACAGTATCAGCATCACCTGGGAACTTGTTAGAACTTCAGACTCTACTCTCAGGCCTCCCTGACCTAGTAAATGAGCACGTGCATTTAAGGAAATCCTTGGGTGACTTGTTTGAGACATTACAGTGTAAGAAGCACTGCTCTACTAAAGGTGTGTTAGAATGATCTGGAAAGCTTTTCTCTTTTTTTTTTTTTTTTTTCCTACAAAAGTAGAGAGAATGATACAATGAATCCTCTGGGTGTTCTTATCACCCAGTTTCAAAAATTTTAACTCTTATTTCACCTATATCCTCATCGCCACCCCCCTTTACTATTTTCAAGTGAACATGCCATATCCATCTAGCCCCATCCACTCTCCATCCCCCCCTCCTCCATCTAGAGTGTATCTCAGAATATCCAGGGAGAGAGTTCAAGCAGGTTTATTTTGAAAAAAATTCTCTAGGAATTTTAAAACAACAGAATACTTACTTAGCTTTAAAGATGATATTCTTCTTACTTCTAAAATAATTTTTTTAACTGTAGGGGACTTTAATGTGCATTTCCATTTTACTAATTTAAACTGTAAGGTTTTCTTTCTATTTCGTTTATGCTTTTGAATTTGTTAAAACTTTCAACTCAGTAAAACTTCCAGTAATTATAGGGAAAATTTTAAGGTAGCTTTAAGAAATCTTTATCAGTCATTTTTTTGAATCATTTGTTCTAATTACTTTCCAGAAAACATAAATTTTATCAATTTCTGAGAGTTCCAAAGGCACTAGGAGATTATGCCATAGTTAATAGTTGGTTAGTAGAGATTACAGATTAAATGCCACAACAATTATTAACTGTACTCTTATGATGAGTGAAAAATATTTTATTCTAAAATTGTTTTTAAAAATTATCACTCTTACCGTCATGGATATAATTACTCAGCCTGTCTGCCTCAGAGTATGATTCTGTGGTAACTAGCAGTCAATGAAAGATGGTGGAAAGATGGAAATCAGATAATAGGTTATATCACAGCCCCAACATTATTATTTGAGTGACATAAATAAGTCACTTTAATGTACCTTTGTTTAACCACCTAAAATATGATAACAGAAATGATATCTAACTCATAGGACTGTATTTGAGGATCATATGAGAAAAGATATGTATAAATACTTTGTAAACTATAAAGCACTACCATGGACATTGATTATTACTACCCCAAAACATAACTACATGAAGTATCTTGGAAGAACTTCTGTTTTAATAATTTATTTCTCTATATCGTCATATCTATAGTCGACACTGCCAAGCTGAAAAATGATTTAACTGACTTCTCTTTGACAGTGAAAGGTATACACATAAGCCTACCATAAAAGGCTGTTTTGCTGGCAAATTATTAGAACATATGGGCCATGCAACATTTATTTATTTATACATATATACTCATTTATCTATTTATGCTGGGAATATCAAAACATTAAATATATTTTAATGTTACCAGTAGTCATAAAAATGTGGTATTTTTAGTCTGATTTTCTGTTACTAATACTTCTTAGTCTCAGGCTACATTTTCTTCGTTTATCTCTTTCTTTGATCTGACAGGGATAACAAAGTAGTCCTTTGGATCTGCTATGGTGAAAATATGCCCATAGGAAGTAGAATAGATCACTTCAGTTTTCACTTTATTTTCTTGATGAAACATTCCTTGCTACTACAGAGAACTGACATGATAGGGCTGTCAAGAACCAACAAGACAGATGTGTCTTTAACCAAAACATCTGCAATGCTGGCTTTCCTAGAAGATGAACTCATAAAATTCATAAGGAAAAAAATTAACCCACTTTTTGTCTTGATGATGTAAATGAAGGAATTTATAGTGACAACACTGATGACCTCTACAATCACTGCTTATTCTTTCTGTGAATTTGTTATCCCTACTCTTTTCCTTCCCCCATTTCTGACTTCTTTCTTTGATCTGACAAGGGATAACAACACCCCCTCCTGCATCGCTTGAGTGGGTTGCAGCACAATGTTGTCTATTTACCGGTGCCATGATGCCTAATATTCTTCAGATGAGAGAGGTTCAGGGTTCTTCTCCTAGGCAATTATTCTGAGACGTCATGGCAACAAATGATCAGCAAAAGGGCTGATAAAGATTTCTTAAACCATCTTAATTTTCCCCCCTATGATTACCAGAAATTTTGCTGAGCTAAAAGTGTTAGCAAATTCAAAAGCCAAATTAAAATAGAAAGAAAAACCCTACATTTTAAATTATCAGAGTGAAAATACACATTAGGTATTATTTACATTTAAAGAATCATTTTGGAAACAACAAGAATATTATGATCCCTAAAACTAGTAAGAGTATAAGTTCAAATATATCTGTTAATGTGCTTCTCATCCACGGCAATAAGGCATGCATTGAGATGATTCAATGAATAAAGTTTCTATATAGAAATTAGTATCAAGGAAATTAATGACACATTTAATTTTGATAAGTGAATGAATCTTTAATTTAGGTTTATCTTTTCTCCTAATTACTGCAATCCTTAGCTAGTCCATGGTCATCAGTCATCCATAGAGAAGCATAAATAATGCAGTTAGTCAAAGAGGGATGTGTGTCATTTATGTGAGATATGCTTTTTCCCCTCGTTGTGTTATTTTTATTGTGTGGTGCTGAGAATGCTAATTATTGATTTTCAGAAATTAAGAGCAAATGCTTTTACAAGCATCTAAAGTCATATTTTACACAAGGAAGAAGGGTGAAAATTGCAGCCTGCTGTTTGTAATAGAAATAGCTGGAAGGGCTTTCCTTATCTTCTATTAACATAGATTTCAGTTATATTACACAGTTCTTACCTTAGCATAAATTAACAATTATTCAAAACATATTGCATGCTTCAGTTTGTTGAAGTGGATATTACTCAAGCTAAGTACATAAACATTTCAGTTAGATGTTTAGGACTCATTTTTAAGTGTTTTAAACATATTGATAATGAGCCTATTTAAAGCCATTTGATCTCAATATAGTATATCTAAATTACTGTTTCCCATTTATGTCAAAATCAAAGAAGAGCATTTTGTTCTGCCAGATACATGCAATACTATTTTTAATTTGAATTTAGTTTAATAAAAGTGTATGATTTCATTTTGTAATGTTTATACCAGCACCTGGTGAACCTTTGTCTTGATATCTTCCCACATACCAAATAAATCTATTTCAGCTTTATTATTTTCTTTCCATAATCAGACACTCCAAGTGAACTTATTTCATATAGTGTAGAAAGGTCACCACCTGTACTACTGCTTCTCTCCCTACCCGCCCCCCCACCACCATCTCCTCAACCTCCTTCCCTCCCCCATTTCCTGAATCAGCCAGCATAGAGTTTGCTTTATATAAATTTATTCATCGAGGGAGAATTTGGCAGGGATATTGTACTGTTTCCTCTCACATATCATTAAGCATTTCTGGGCTGAGTCTTCTACTATGTACTATTGAATGATCAACCCAAAAGTGGGCAAAGAACCAAAAACCTGGAAACATCCTTAAGATATCATCTGCTAAAACCCTTGCTTCCAGGTAGGTCAGTCTCTAAATCATCCGGAACAGAGTGTTTTAGTTTCTTTTTTCTGTTTTTGAGGATTAACAAGTATAGACTGTAAAAAGACTCCATGGCCTCCCCCAAGAAGCTTATGACAGTGTTTATCCCCCAGATATTCTAAATCCTCAACGAAAATGTCTCTTGCTTGGATGTAATCACCTTCTGGTCAGTCCTACCTGGAAATGAAGGAAAAGCTAACCAGCATTTTTCTTATATATTATACCTAATACCAATCCTAGTTGTATCAGTCAGGATCTCAGCACATTACCCTTTCAAAGGGATAATGAAGACCCCAAAAAAGATATCCAAATGGTCAAGAAGAACAGGGAAAGATTCTTAACATCACCAATCATTAGGGAAATGCAAATCAAAACCCCAGTGAGGTACCACCTCACACCCATTAGGTTGGACACTGTCAAACAAACAAACAGACAATAGCAAGTGTTGGCAAGGATGTGGAGAAATTGGAACCCTTGTACACTACTGTAAGAATGTAAAATGGTGCAGCCTCTCTGGAAAACAGTATGGAGTTTCCTCCAAAAAATTAAAAAGAGACCTACCATACGATCTAGCAATTTCACTCCTGGTTATATATGCAGAAGAATTGAAAGCAAGATTTCAAAGAAATATTTATACACTCATGTTCACAGCAGCATTATTCACAATAGCCAAAGGGTAGAAGCAACCCAAGGGTCCATCAGCAGATGAATGGATAAAAAAATATGGCATAAACAGATAGTGGAATATTATTTCACCTTAAAAAGGAAGGAAATTCTGACACATGCTGTAACAGGGATGAACCTTGAGGATGTTATGCTAAGTGAAATAAGCCTGTCACAACAAGACAAATTACTATATGATTCCAGGTACCTAGAATAGTCAAAATCATAGAGACAGAAAGTAGAAGGGTGGTTTCTGGGGGCTGGGGGAAGGTGAAATGAGCAGTTGTCTAATGGGTACAGAGTTTCAGTTTTTCAAGATAAAGAGAGTTCTAGAGATTGGTTGCACAATAATATGAATGTATTTAACACTACTGAACTGTACACTTAAAAATGGTTAAGATGGTAAATTTTACGTTGTAATATTTTATGTGATAAATATTACCAAATTTTAACAAATTTTAAAGGGATAATGAAGAGTTTAATAATAGTCCTATTTACAAAAATATGGGGCAGGATAAAGTGGATGACCAAGGGAAGGCGAAGCCTCCAGGGGTTAACATCTGGGTACCGCACCTAGGCCTGAGGGTATAAGGGCAGGGGGCTATTGCCAGAGCCTGGCAGGAGAAGTAGCCAGCCCTACTGATGGGTGGGTGGTCGCCCATCAGGATCTGTGGCGTTAGGTAGAGAAATGCAACCCAGCCACTGCCAAACTATGACTTCGCAATGAGGGAACATACAATAAATACTTCACCTTCCTATCTTTTGTCCTGACTTCTCAGTGGCTAAACCCAATGGGAAGCCAGAGAGCAAGGGAGTACCAGTGATGCAGTCCCTGGAGACCATCTGCCCAGGGGCAAGATGTTCCCCTGAGTTAGTCACCACTCTAGGGGGAGCAGACTTATTTAAGGCATCCAGGGGAGGAAAACCACTACCTGCTACATTAAAATACATGTACTTTTTCTACCTGACTTGACTTATTTTTAAGTAGAAAAATTGAGTGAGCTTGCCACCATTGGCACTGACCTAATATTTTTTTTAAATGTTTTGGACAGAGCTTTTTCTATCTAGAGGATATGGTGCTTGTTTTTTCACATTCATTTGTTAAGTCAATTATGTAATATCCTTATAATTCATCATTCCAAGGAGGAAATGGGAATCAGCAGGAGGATGTCTCCTCTCTTTTTTTTTTTTTTTTTTTTTTAGTTTTATACCAAAAGAATAAAACCAAGCACTGAGGCAGATAAATGAGCAAATTAGAAACCCCC
The DNA here is from genome assembly GCF_965194805.1 of Balaenoptera borealis. Lineage (NCBI taxonomy): Eukaryota > Metazoa > Chordata > Mammalia > Artiodactyla > Balaenopteridae > Balaenoptera > Balaenoptera borealis. The sequence goes on from NC_138877.1 coordinate 12,721,288, forward strand.
TTCCTCAAATATCATCTAACATAGTCTGATAGTTAAAGCAAATGCGGTTCTTTTTTACTTGGGTTACTAAATATTTGTTTAAATATTCTCATAATTTTGCTAGTATAGGCTTAGCCTTAATGCAGTCAATTGTTAAAACAAAGGAAACATCTTGGTTCTTTCATTTTGTAGTTTCTATGAAAAACTAGAAGCAGTTGAATATAAAATATCATTTTAATTTTTTATATAGTTAAATGTTTATAAGGCAAGAAATAATAAAGTTCAGGTAGCATTTGCTTGATTTATTTTGCTCCTGTTTTTCCAGCATTAAAAAGTAATGCTTTATATGATCTCGTTTTATTACAACAATAAACCAGAAGCAAAAGCTTATCACTTAAAATACATTCTGCCATTAAGCAGTCCTTCTTTTTATTATTTCAGACTTCTCAAGATTCCATATTTTTTCCTATTTGATATAGAATTGGTAGAATTGGAGGTAGAACAGAAGTGATAAAAATCACATATTTTTAACTGTACGTCAAAGTTGTATTTTCTGGTCAAACAAAAAAAAAGAATATCCACTCTCAAGCATTAAAGTAAAATCATTCTAAGTAAGAGCTGTACACTGAGATACACACAGTACTAAGGAAGTTTTTTGAAAATCTTTCTGTGTGTTCCCAAGCTTTTATTATTTTTTTCTTGAATTTTCTGAAACTTGTCGATAATTGACTGGTAATTTGGACATAGTCTGATATTTTGCATTGTGGATAGCATAGCCTATAGTACTTTATAAAATGCCGATTTTTTTGAAAACTGTTTAAAAGATTGTACAGACCAAGAGAAATGGATGAAATAGGTCATTTGACAGCCTACCTTATTAGCTTCCTCACACTGTCTCTCTCATGGCACTTAGACCTGATGGCATTTCATCTGAAAAGCAATACTTAATTACATTTGCAAAAAAAGACTAGAAGTTGTAAAGATTCTATGGGAGAAAAAATGTATCTGGGCTAAATTCACCTGCATTGAGGAAAAGAGGACATTAATCAAGTTTTTAGCTAGTGCATACCAGGGAAGGTGTAAATAGACAACTAGTCTACACAAAGGGAAGGAGAAAGCACATTTGTTCACCTAATTTCTGTCATTTAGAATATTTTGAATTTATCATTAATTTGAACATCGTTCTAAACTATGACTTAGCTGTCACCACATTTACTTTTACCTTGGCTGTGAAGTCTTTTGTATTAATAGGCATACATATAACACACATACACCACAGCATGTTCACTTCCTTTTCTGAGAATTTAATCCCAAACATATATCTTTGTTCATAGAGGAGGTAGAACTTTCTTGGGAGGGAAGGTAAGAAGGGGGGAAAAAAAAAGCAATTAAGCAAGAGGTGCAGCAGGTCAAAGGAATAAGGCGTATGCCACAGCCATTGCGAACACCTATGGCCCGTTTGTGCAAATTTAAAAAACCACCCTCTGTAGAAGGATAATTACAAAAGGTGCTCCTTCCTCTGGCAATTAGGGTTGATTCTATCACTCATTTGTCCCCCAAGTGGGCACCTTTGTACGTGGCATCAATGACACAGCCATACACAGTGCCCCTGACCTGTGGGGAGGATGAAAAACTAGAGAGAGCTCCTTGAGAATAAGTGAGAAAAAGGAGAGCTCAATGAAGGCGTGGGTAATTCTGTAACTTGGCAGGTGGGTCCTGGAGGATTTTTCAAAGCGAGCCTAACAAGGCTAAGGAAGGGGACAATCAGAAGGTAGGGAAGGGACAAGAGGGAAACTGTCCCTAATGGGGACTTTCCCTAGTAGGAGCTTTATATTACATATAAGCAGGTGAAACTGAGTTGTGTGTCATATATGTGTATGAAATCTGAAAATCACATGTACTGTTCACATGTGCTTATATTGTTCTCCTAAGCATAATTCAGTTCACATTTTCTTCACTTCTCTGCCTTCCCCTGCAGAATTCTGTGTTTTGGAACTTCCTCCAAGGTGTTAAAAAAAAGTCTTTTTTTTCCCTCTAATTTTATTAACCTACCTATTTCTTTTCCTTTTTTTTAAATTGAAGTAGAGTTGATTTATAATGTTGTATTAGTTTCAGGTGTATAGCAAAGTGATCCAGTTATACATACATGTATATTTTTTTTTCAGATTCTTTTCCATTATAGGTTATTATAAGATACTGAATATAGTTCCCTGTGCTATACAGTAGGGCCTGTTGTTTATCTATTTTATATGTAGTAGTGTGTACCTGTTAATCCCAAACTCCAAATTTATCCCTCCCTCCCTTCACCTACCTATTTCTTGACAGATTTTAGCTGGGAGGAAAAATAAATGCTAAATACATGATGACTGCTTTAATTAAATATTCACAGAATAATTTTTATAAGAATAAGCAAGAATCGATACAACAATTAAAATTTAAATCTCTTGACTAACTTTCTCTCTGAAAAATTCCTGGTGAAGAAGTAAAGTGGTATTCTTTATATAATTATCAGACACAAATGAGTTTGACATGTAAGAGTTTCAGCATATCAGTGCCCTGAAAGTCCACATAGTCTAAATCATTGCTCTGTTTACAGCTTGACCTTTGCATTCTGCACTCACAAATGCTTACAAATACTCAAAATCAGCACAACCACTTTGGAGAACAATTTAGCAGTAAAACTAAACATTCCTACCCTATGACTCAGCAACCCCATACCTAGGTATACACCCGGCAGAAATAACTACTCACTTCCCTCGAAAGACATGTGCAAGTATTTTCTAAGCAATTTTATTCATAATAACCTGGAACTGTTAACAACCCAAATGTCCATCAACAGGAGAATTGATATATTGTGGCAGATTAATACAATGGAATACTAAATAGCAAAAAAAAAAAAAAAACTATTGACACACAACAACAAGGAAGTATGTCACAGACTTTATGTTAATCCAAAAAGAAAAAGGGTAGACACAAAAATATATATTTTACGATTCCATTCATCAGAAGTTCAAGAACAGAAAAAATAGTGATGATAAACATCAAAATAGTGATCAGCTTGGCAGATGGTGAGGCGTGGGGGTAATTGGCTGGGAGGGGAAAGAGGGAATCTATATACTCCCATGTAGCCGCCACCCAGATCAAGATATGGAACCTTCCCATTTCATTCCAAAGCCCTCTGTCTTGATCTGGGTGGTGGTTATAAGGGGGAGAAAATACACACACACACACACACACACACACACACACACACACACACACACATTCATCAACCTATACACCTAAGATTAGTGTACTTTATGAATTTGTCTTCCTTGAACCTCAAAAAAATATAAATAGATAGATAGCAAGTTCAGCAATCGCAAAGGCCTAATGTTATTATTTAAGTATAAGCAGATCCATATTTTCATGTTATCCCACCAAAGAGTTGTCCACCAATGGATACATAGTCTTTCCTTTTATAAATCAGCAAAGGTTTTGTCAGTCACATGTTTTAAAATCTAGTGTTTAAAGCCTATTACTTATGTTAGATTTGTATGAAATATGTAAGACTCATAATATCGGTGACTGTTATATGTAAAAAGTTACCATAACTTGTTGATTCTAAGATGTACATCATTGTTGTATCTCAAAATCCAACACAGTGTGTCTTACCTTCAACGGTGCATCACCGTTTAATTGGCATCATTTTGTACTTCCTCATCGTATATAAAATAATGATGCTTCAATAATGGATAACATCTTAGACTCAATGAAGCGAGTTAGGTTTACAGACTTATTTCCCAAGGTTTACAACTCATGAGCTCCCACATACAATGTTAGTTCATCCTTTCTTCACTGGAAAGTGCAATAGATACATAAAGCGATAGATTTCTTGTAACTCAAACTAAAGTTTTGGTATTAGATTTTAAAAGGATTCACAAACGCTGATGTCTATAGAGGTCAGACAGGGAATAAACTAGTGAAGCTGGCCAGATGGCAGTGTATGCATGGGTCACGTGAGTGGCGGGTGTGAAAAGGAGTCGGTGCTTCTGACGAGTGTTGCCATGAAGGAATGCTAATGAGGTAATGTCAGATCTTCTGATTTTTTTCTGAGAGAAGCCGGAAAATCCAAATTACTGTATGAAATTTCCCAACCTATAAGTGTTGGCTCAAATAGAAACCATGTCTGTGAGCTGAATCTAGCCCATGGGATGCCATTGTGTGACATCTGGCTGAATGTAAGCCCCTATGGCATCCTGGCTAGAATGTAACCTCTACAAGAGCAGGAATCTCTATCTGTTTTGTTTGATGAGTATCAGAGATCTGTAGAAGGGTACCGGGTACTAGTAGATACTCAATAAATATATGTTTTATGAATAACATTAAGTCTCTCTGACTCATGCAGAACAATATATAGAGAAATAGAAATACGTAGAATTTTCTAAGATACCATTTCTTAATATAGAAATTATTAAATTTAATATTTAAATTATTAAATGGATACCATAGAAAGAATCCACCTTATAATTAACTGTAAGTAGTTGTTTAGGATTTTTTACTTGATATATTTGGAAAAATTGTATTAATGGAAAAATTCCATTATATGACAAAAAATTCCATATAGCAAAAACTCATTTTATGGTGTTATCCAGCTAATTTCTACTTAACCTTCAAACCTTAGCTCATGTTCTTTTTCTGGAAGTCCCTTTCCTAACAGCCCTGCTCTTCCCCCACCATTCTCCACCTGAGCTTCAGTCCATTACTCCTCCGGGCTCCCTGGCCCTCTGGGCTGGCCTCCCCCATGGTCCTACCTACCATGTGCCCTGATGTCCTGATCTCATGTCCTTATGGGCTGAAAACTTCCAGAGGGCAGTCTGCTGTCTGATTTTATATCCCTTGGTGTGAAGTAAATATTCAACAGATGTCCGTTAACTGAATTGTTTTTGTGGTATTAAATTGCAAGAGTAAAGAACTCTGAAGTTTTCTCTGCTACTGTGCTTTTCTCTTTTCAGGCTACATTTCAGTTTTGCCCAAATGCCCTACCATTTCCCCACTTCTGTATTCAAACATTTTTTTGACTCTGTAGGACGAAATCACAGCCCTGACCTGTAGAGATTCACAGTCTGAGCAAACAGACACACGTAAGGAATTATGTGTTGAATTCCATGATAAAGGGGAAAATATGCTGTGAGAATATGGAGGCCATTGATTATGATTTAGGAAGGATTTCTGGGAAGGATTTAGAACCCTGCCCAAGGTTAGCATGAAAGGAGGCATTTTCTCCTCCATCATAACAACTACTCAGTTGCTGTGCATCATAGGTTGCAGCATGGGCTGTGTATATCTCTGGGCACGCGCCCATACAAAGTACCTCCCTTTTTTTTTTTATTTCTAAAAGGATTTAATATGTTTAAAGAAATGAAATAGACAATCAAAAATATGAGCTGGTGACAGAGAGATGAAGCCATAAAAATTTATCAGTTTTTTTTTCCTTTTCTGCTCTACAGTAGTTTTATTCGTATCTCTGTTCAAAGCCCAACCTCACCATGGAAAACAATATTTTTCTCCTTGTCAGCATCACTTTTTAAAAAAATCAAAATCTTCAAACATATACAAAAGTAGAGAGAATAATATAACAAATAATAATATAACAAATATCCATTTGCCCAATAACAATAGTCAACAGTAGTACCTCCCTTCTTGATGAAAAAGAAGACACTGATGACTTCCTAAAAGTGGGGGAGCACAGAAAGCATATGACAGGGGGAGCCAGTCAGGAAAGTCAGTAGGTGCTCACTTCCCATTCAAATATTTTAATAGACTTAGGGGAGACAGCATGCTTTTTCAAGATCGGAAAGACCTGTGCAATTTAAAATCAGAGGGCAAGGAATTATTAGAAAGCAGGACTACACAATAGCTGAAAGATAAATACTGGAATAAGAACCTTTAGGTAGATCACAGGAAGAGGGATTCAGTTTAGTCTTAAAATAAATAAATGTTGAATGTTGGGAATCGATTGTCTTAATGCAAGGGTGAGATTGAGCACAACTTGAAATTTACCCTGATGCCATTTGAGAGCCATTTAAGATATGTATGTGTGTGTGTATTGTGCCTCAGTCCAAAAGGATCAGAGGCAGGACCTACTGAAGAGGACCGTACAGAAGATTTCTGGAAATTAAATCTGTTTCAGAACATTTTCTAATGTAATTTTGATATTTCCCTTCCAGAAAAAAAAGTCAAGCAAAACATGTTTGTTGATTCATTCTTTCTGTGAGCATTTAAAGGCTACCTACTAAATGCAAGGCACTGATCTAGAGATTTAAATGTGTTTGATTTTACTTCTTTCTCCCTACCCGCAACCTGGTCCTCTATCTGGAGGAGGAAAAACACAAGCAATGGTATCTATTGCTAGAGAGATTTAGTTCATGATACATTAAGCTAGGTATTGGACATTTTCTAACTAGGGCAGCTTTAACAATACAATGAGTACTTTTCTTGATTTTCAAGTAATTCTCAAGAGTTTATTGTTCAGAATGTGAACCTAACCAGAAATGGTCTCTCCCCCCTTTCTAATCATAAATCTTGCATTGGGGAGATAAAGTATGATGGTATCTATGTGAGTACAATTTAGTGAAATAGTCACACTTCACATATGACTGGACACATGCAAATAAATGTACACATTAAAACTGGACAGCACGTAAAGAGATTTAATAACTCGTCCTGTTGCCTCTGCAAGTAAAAGAACCAAAACTCCATTTATGCAATTGCTAAAATATGGCAGATAATGATGCATTCACGTTTAATATTGCTAATAAATTTGAAAATTCACATCTTTATTGATAAACGTTTTCTTGAAATGCAGTCTAGGAGGACAGATTATTAAATTTAAAGACTTTATAAATGAGAATTGTAGATAGTGACGGGATTAGTAGCAGTGCTGTGTCGAGAGCCACCTACCACCTTACCTGACTCCCAAGCACTCAGCAATGCCTTTCGAATTTCACTTTTATGGGCAACCACAGTGCACACAGTTTTGGGGGAAAGATTAGCATGGTAACAGAGTAATAATCATAGTAAATATTGTGCTTCTCCTTGTTGACTTAAATTACACACTTACAACATTTCAGAAAAATATTTCTGTTAATCTAGCTTAATATATTGACATTTTTCCCTGTAGAATTTATGTATAGAAGAAATACTTAAATCTCTTATAAGAGTATCTCTTTAACATACACACAAAAAAGGCATATTTTACACTCCAGACAGTCTGAGATCTAGAGTTATTTTTATCTATTGGAAGTCACAAAATCTCATTAATATTTCCATCTGCATAGGTTTTACTGACATATTGCATAGGTCAGGATGCCCCAAGAATTATTTCCTCTTTGGGTTAGTTCTTTCTAAATTTTCAGGAAATTTTTGAGAGAAATGAATTCATACCTTATAAATAATATTCCAGGATTCATCTTAGAATAGCATAGCACACTAAAACATATTTTTTGTAGTGAAAGTCTTGCCGTATTTGATTATTATACAAAAGTCTTCATGTTCTTTCTACTGATCTCCCTCTGAATTGGTTAGAACACATGATTATTTGATTTTATTTTGTATCCTTAGTGGACTGTATGTCTCATTCTTTTTTTTCCCATTAAGATTCCAGAAGCTTATTTCATTAGAGATCCCCATACGTTCCTTCTTACAAAGGACTTTATTAAGGTATATGTGTTGTATTTAGTGTTCAGAGTGTTCTTTGGTCTCTAGCTGCATGCATGCACTCACAGGATAACATTTCCACATTTAACCCCTGCTTCTAAATAAGAATAGTGACTTGGTTAATGGAAGCATGTTTGGAAGGAGAAGCAAAGCTTGTCTACAAAATACTAACACTTGGATGATTTTGCACCCTGGGAGAAGAGCACCCGGTGAATTTTCTGGACTCTTTTCATGGCTGACTTGGGATACACTTGCATTGTCAAAGAGTGTGTTGACCTCTCTCGTTGATGCACATTGATTATGACAATTACTCTCCTTCCCCTGCAGGCCATGGAGGCACAGATACAGAACTTTGGACAAACGCCATCTCAGTTGCTTATTGAGCCACATCCGCCTCGGAGCTCTGCCATGCACCTGGTAAGACATAGCAGCTTGCGGAACATTTTGGACCTGAGTAGAGATCAAATAAAATAGTGATTTTTAGCAGCATTTTAAAAGGCTCCTCACTTTATTGGCTAACTCTTCAGCCTCAGTATATACTGATTACCCGAGGGAGAAACAGAGAAAGGAGTAGAGTTCTTACCTTTAAGTTTGGCTTCAACTAGCCCAATTTTGGATTCACAAAAATAGCCATCCTCTCTGACTATATATGCATCTACAGAAACTCCTTTGTACACATGCAGGCTTACAGACACGCACCAGCACTAAAATTAGATTACGTTTACAAATTAGAATGGAAATATAATATAAACACAATATGATGCTGCCCAATTTAATCTTTTTGGGCAAGGTGGGGTAGGGGAAGTAGTTCATCTTAAGAAAAGGAAAGAAATATAATTTACAGCCACTTCAGGGAGGCTGTAGAGAAGAGGGGTTAAGAATAAGGGCCTCAGAGCCAGACTTGTGTCAAACACTGTCTCTTGCCACGAACTAATGAATGAATTGGGCAAGGTATTTAAGCTCTCTGTTTACATTTCAGCATCTGTAACTGGGGGTAAAAATAGTACCAACCCTGAAAACGTAATGACTCAATACTGAATATTGCACTTAGACCAGCCCCTGGCATACAAGTGCTCGGTAAATGGTAGCTAAAACGTGTCAGCAGCCACAGCAGCTACTTACATTAAAAGGTGTATTCTCATTTTTCAAAGGAAAAGGTAATATTCTTTTCATTTTAATCTGAATTTTAAAAATCAGTTTTCATAACAAAACAGTCCTTTTTTTCAGTTTTTAGCAAATGGTGAACATTTCCCTCTTTATCTAATTTGAAGAAGGTAAAAATTTTTCCAAGAAGCTACTTTAGAATTTACTTTTTAACTGTGATTTTCCACTAGGTTTTTACTGGAAAAAAAAAGAAAAATGTTTGAAGGTAAAAATGTGTTTGCAAAATGAATTACAGTTCATCAGTGTTTCTAGACAGTTATCAAGGCACCAGACACCCTAGTATTGGAATAAAATGCTCCTGAACATTGTCCGTAATATATGTGTAAACAAATGTATCAGTTGTTATTTCATGACGGAAGTATTGTTCTCACCTTTCATTTATTCTATCAGTTACTTAACAAGTTAGTATTGAGCCCCTTCTGTGTGCCAGGCACGACCTTAAGCACTGGCGACACAGAGGTAATACATCCTCTACACCTTCAAGGAATTGATAGTTGAACACCTACTGAAACACATAAATGAATGTGTGTGTTTGAAAACGTTTCTTTTCCTCTACAATAACTCATTTCAGCCCCCTTGATTAGTCACTAATGAACTCTGCTGCTTGAAGTGGGTCCTCGCGTGCAGCCAAGCAAAGAGGCTTTCACCACGTGCGCTGCTCCCATCCAAATACCCAGACACAGTGTAGACGCGGAGCCTCCAGACCTGAGATGAAGCGTTTTTAATAAACTGTCCAAGAGAATATCTCTCACACTTTATTTTATGAAATGCTTTGGCAGAAGAGTTGTATTCCCCTGTTAGTTTTCTCTGTTTAATAATGATAATAAAAATATTTATCCTGGAGAAATGCCCAGTCAGAACTCATTACTTTCCTAGGGGAAATTGTTAGAGACTAAATTGGCATGGAACTGTTTATAAAGAAAATAAGCTTTTTAAGTTTGTGTAGCAGAGGATTCATATATATGTGTATATATAATAGTGAACAATTACAAAACATGCATGAAAGCTAAATAATGGTTATTTCCAGCATCCCTATTTTGTGTCTTTTATGTAATAATGTTTATAGTAATTTATAGTACTAAATAGTAGTTCTTATAGTGTCTACTTTCTATCAAGTCAGATGCTAGATGATTGAGAAACAAAGATTAAAAAAGAGAAGAGAGTGTTATCCCTCAGGAAGCTCACCATCCAGCAGGGGAAGGAGACCGTAGTCATCAGAGCCGCAGCAGAAATGCACACACAGCGCTGACAAGGGAGGCTGTGATATTTTAATTATTTAGACTGTAGCCATGACCCCAGATCAACCAGGTAAAAAAATGAAAGAATCAGTTCACTGCATATTTCATGTAAACAGTGTCAGTAACTGACTTGACTGATTTTTCCACCAAACTGATGTTGTAACTGCACTGAATAATTACGCTCCGTCATGTGGACGTATCTCCAACTCCTCGTATCGTCTGGCGGTACCTAAATTGCGGCTGGTCTTTACTAATCGGGTGTCCTCTCAGCGACTTCGCAGAGTCCCTGCTCGCTTCTCTGTGCCACCCTCTCAGACCAGAGTGCCGACTGCTCGGCTCTTGGTTTGTGCTCTTGCTAGCCTGTTTTAATTTCATCCTCCCCCGAGCTTTCACTAACTGTGTCATTCCTTTTGTTTTCTTTGCTCTCTTCCCTTTCTATTCAACAGTGTTTCCTTCCACAGAGTCCACTCATGTTTAAAGATCAGATGCAGCAGGATGTGATCATGGTGCTGAAGTTTCCATCAAATTCTCCAGTAACGCATGTGGCAGCCAACACGCTCCCCCACCTGACCATCCCTGCGGTGGTGACCGTGACCTGCAGCAGACTGTTTGCAGTGAACCGATGGCACAACACAGTGGGTATGTGTACCTAAGGGAGCCCCTTACTAACGGGGTCTTAGAAGCTGCGCTCCAGGTAGGGTAGGGTAGGCGTGCTGCGGGCTAGCAAGGGCGCCAGATGAGCTGCAGAAAGGGGCAGAGTACATAATTGCCGAACCTAACTGATTAACTCTTGTCTGTCTTATTCACTGCTGCTGTCTTTTAGTGCTGCACAGAATGCTTGGCTAATGGTTAAGGATCCAATAAGTATGTGACAAATTGAAGCAGTCCTACAGATAATTCAGGTCCTCCCACCCTGCCCCCCCAGGGGAAAAAAAAACAAACACTTTTATCCCATATTAAACAAAAGTGATTTTGAATCTAGATTTTCTAGATGATGGTTTCAAATCCTCTTTCTTCCACTTCATTAATTCGTTTAGGAAATACCTGAATGACCGCTTTGTGTCAATGGTCCTGGGCACTGGGAGTACAACAGTGAACAAGATGAACAGCATGGCTCTCTCTGTGGAGCTTAGAGTCTTTGAGAAAAGACAAAATCTAAATTGTTCAGTGCTTTCACGTGTGTTTTCTCCAAACTCATTCCTGAAGTTTCCAGCCAGTATATCTTGAAGTGATATAATTCTGTCATAAAAATTAGACATATTGATACTTATCTAGCCAGGACAGGAATGGATGTGACTAATTGATTTAGCTGGCCCAGTTCATCACTTAAGGTCTCCCTGGAAGCCCAAGGATTCCCATGTCTCTAAGACTGAATGATGAGCCACGCCGAATTCACCTGACTCCTTCTATTCTACTGACTTCTGCATCATTCTGAAAAACCAAACGACTTTTAGCTTAATCTCCTAAGAGTTTCTAAATGCCCCTACTTTATGGTTATTGGCGATATTTTCAACATGAGGTAGAACGACTTCCATTCAATCAGAAATATGCAGCAGACATCTTTTAAAAATAGGACTTTATTCACAGGAGTCTTAGCCTCTCGAAATGTTTTGCATTGAAAGAAAGCTATGAAGAATTGATCTTTTCTTTAGAATTGTTTAAAAGTTTTATATGTTATATAACCACACGTAAAAAATTATGACTAATGAATTCAGTCAAGCTCCAAATATTAATCCTCTGAAAGTAGCTTTTAGGTTAAGATTTTAGGTGTGGCTCAATTTTGTACCTTCAGTTGACTTGTCATCTGTTGAAAGAAGGCCCACTTAGATGGGAGCCCCATCTTCCTCTCTGCCTTGACCCAGGTGGACCTGTGCCCATACCCATCCCTACTTGTAGGCATGACCTTTTCTTAGATTTCAGCTCTCTGATGGGTTCAAGAAATTTTGTAATCTTCTACTTTATCCAGCTTTTTCTTCTTGTTAGGATAACACTCTTCCCAGCTTTCTCCATCTTAAGTGGAGACGAGCAGTCCCCGCTGTGATGATTTTTTTAAGAGTGTCTACAAAAACATGTAGTGTGACTGAATCATTCTTGCAGTAATTTACCAAATAATTTTTAAGCAAATATATATATTGTATAATCATTATAAAACACTGCTTATTAGGAAATTCCTCCTTTCTGAGAATTTTATGGTCATTTTCTCTTTTAATTAATCTTTAGGCCTCAGGGGAGCTCCAGGTTACTCCTTGGATCAAGCCCATCATCTTCCCATTGAAATGGATCCACTCATTGGTATGTTAGCAACAAAAATACATCTTCATGGAGGCTGCCTCTCCACAGATACCTACGTGGTTATTTATCACAAATGATAGTTGAATAATATTTTTTTCTGCCACAAATTAATGTGCGGATAACATCAAATTACCATCAAGGAGCTGTGCAAATCATAACATGCCATCTAAGAATTTGTTGGTATTAAACTAATTATTTGTGGCATTTTCTTGGTATTTTAGGAGGTCATTTAGGTTGCTTCTAAACAACGCAAATGATTCCAAACTGTTCTTTCTTTCAGCCTCAACTCTTCCTTAACAACTTTATATTATTTGAAATATATAAGGACTCAAAGCTATTACTAAAGAAAACTAATACTAAAGAATTTCTTTTCTGGAAATCTCCATTCACTAGAGCTAAACATCTTTTTAATTAAAGATTTCATATGAATTGCAAACTCGGGAGCTATAACTATTTGCAGCAGATATTCCAAGTACTTTAAAATAATCACATACACATTTATTAGCTGTGTGATCCAGAGCAAGTGCCTTAATCTCTCTGGGCCTCAGTTTCATGTCTGCAAGATGGTTCCTAATCATGTTCGTTGTGCCTGTCCTCATGGGATCTTATGAGAACTGAATTAGAAAAAAATTGAACATGGTATGAAAAATTATAAAGCCATACACAAGTTATGGTATTTTTTTCTTAGATTAATCCATCCTACATCTTTGAACCCAGAAATAGGATGAGAGACAGCCATTTGGGTTAGTTCCTTATACTCCAACACAAAATAGCACTTAACATTTCTTTGGGAGAATATACACTTAGGACAAGGAATATTTTTAGAGTTGAGGTCTAGCTGTTTCTCTGCTGAAAAGACATCGACAGTGTCACGTACAGCTGGAGTGTAACTGTGGAAAAATTAATAGCTGTATTCTAATTAATCAAGGACCAATTACATAGTGTTCAAGACACTCGGGACGTTTGCTTTCCTTTTCCTTTGCTGTTTTTAAAATTATTTTTTATGTTTTACCTTCTCTAGTAATTACTATTATAGTGTTAGCAGATATCCACAAATAGTAGCACTTAGATTTAATTGGTGTTAGAAAGTGATGTTGATCTTCTACATCTGCATTTTCTGTTTAAGAATTCAGCCCAGGGATTTAGCCTGAAAGGACGGCGTGGGGTAAGGCACAGGCTGGCATACAGACAGGCACCAGGGAAATCAGATGGCGTGTCTGAGTTCCTGACTTTATTCAGATTCAGTCCCAGTGCTACCCACTGATTCTCTGCCTGTCTCTTTCCTCCCCAGTCCCTCTCCCATCTTTCTCATTCCTCTCCTCCCCTGCCAGACCATTCTGGAAAGGCTTCTGTTTGTTGACAATCCAGGTCTTTAAAGCTGCTGACCTAAAGTTCCCTGAGGGGCTGCCTACATAACAACACCCCTCCCACAAATCCCTACTTTCTTCTTTTCATATGAATTGTAAATGCCATCAGAAAATGACAGATGGAGGCAAATATTAAGACATTTTTTTCCTTATGTAACATACTTCATACAATATTTATTCCTCCTTATTATTGAACTTGTTGGACACTAATGAACTTGTGCAGGGTGAACATCTATTGAAGTTAGTGCATTTAAATATTTTTATTATGTTGTAAATTCACATCTTGAATTCCTCATATTGGTGGAGAACTTAAATTTCCAACAAGTTTTTAATATATAATATGGTTCATAAATAATCACTGCTACTAAAGAGTTTATATTTCTCATGGGGAAATGTTAAAATCTTAATAATCTTATAGCCTTAAGAACCCATTTCTAGGTAAATGAAGCATAAAAGTATTCCTTCTATAAGTGGTTGGTGAAACTCTTGTGGAATCTTTCTTTAAAGTTCTTTTTCTATTTATGTTTAGCCAATAACTCTGGTGTGAACAAACGGCAGATCACAGACCTTGTTGACCAGAGCATACAAATCAACGCCCATTGTTTTGTGGTCACAGCAGACAATCGCTATATTCTTATCTGTGGATTCTGGGATAAGAGCTTCAGAGTTTATTCTACAGAAACAGGTAAACTGAGCTATGAAATGCCTATCCTCTTCAAAATGCCAATTGTTACACCTAAAGCTTCATATGAAATCATACTTAATAATGTAGGCATTTTCATCTTGAGTGCCGAGATTCAAATTAAATGCTCACATTGTAAGTAAATGACTACTTATAATTTTATCCACTCTGAACTTCAGTGTGAGCTGAGCCCTGAGTTCATAGGACAACTGGGACTACGGTCCCCTTCCCACAAATCAGGTCCAATAAAAGACCTTAAACCTCCCCTTAGTCTGGCCCAACCCTGAAAAAAAAAAAATCATGATTGTGTTATTTTATGTTCTTTTCTTAAGAAGTCCCAAGTGACATTCTTGTATCACTTTTTCAGAAGCAACTCAAGAAACCAAATCTGTAGCTAGATTTTGTTACAAAATTACCTTGTAAGTTTGCCGGTCTATAGATTCACTTTTCACAAATCTAATAAAGTAAAGTTAAGCTTATTACCATTTAAAGAAAAATAGCAAATGAATTTGATCTACCATTTCTGTGTTTCAGGGAAACTAACTCAGATTGTATTTGGCCATTGGGATGTGGTGACGTGCTTGGCCAGGTCTGAGTCATACATAGGTGGGGACTGCTACATCGTGTCTGGGTCTCGAGATGCTACCCTGCTTCTCTGGTACTGGAGTGGGCGACACCATATCATAGGAGACAACCCGAACAGCAGTAAGTATTTGTCTAGAATTGTCCTACCAGACTAAGAACTCATTTAAACATGTTTTGCTCTTTTAATTTTCCTAATAGTTTTTGCTGGTGTTGTAAGGGTTTTAAAATACGAAAGCTTAAGGAGCAAACATCTATGTTGGAATGTGGCTATATTCAAAGTGTACAAAAGAGCGACCACTATAACCTTCAGCCTGAGGAAACTCCCAGGTCACCTCACATTGACCCTGTGCTCAGCAGCCCTTCCCCAGTCTCCAAATGTCCCCATCCTTCCGAAATTTCCTTCAGTGTCATCTGGTCCATTCAACTTCGTATGATTTCTCTCAGCCAAGTGAAGTCTCTCCCTTCTCTGAATTTCCATATGTTTTATTTGTGCCTCAAGAGGACACTTACTGCTTTCTACCATGGGGTGTAGTAAATATCTGTTTATTTATTTGACAATGACTGAATACCCCCTTCAGATTAGGCCCTGGTGAGGCAAAGCTGAATAAGATGATTTCTTTGCTTGGTATGATTCCTGAGTGTTTTTTATTCAAAAGTGCTCCTGAAAATATCCTGTAGGAAAAAAATGGGGGGACTCCAGAGTAAAACAATTTTAGAAAACACCGCATATACTCTTACTTTCTATGTGAGCTCTGAAAGCCTTACACAAATAAAGCTGTTGATAACCCACAGTTTCTCAAACATGTTTTCCGTGGAACCTTTTGTTCATGGAAGAGCAGTTATTATTCCTTGGAGCTGCTCTTCTGAGGAAACACTGAAGTGGACCATGAGACCCTCTCTCTGCATCTTAAGTCTCTGGTTCCTGGCATAGTTGCACAAATAGGTTTTCAATAAATATTGTTGAATGACTGAAGAACTGGCTAAGACATTTCCTAGAAATAATTACTGTCTTTAATTACCAAGCTTTCAATAGTTCACATACACATGTTTCCTGTAAAATAGAGAATGGTTTCTGTAAAGTGTTGATAATGGCAAGTACCTAAACCAGGATTATTCTAATTATGATTCGTACATTGGGCACAGCTTTAACAGTACTCTAAAATAAACTGAAACATGAGTTTGGGAATATTTGTGATGAAACAGAGGTAGGAATTTTCCAGGAATGCTGTGCACCTGCCACTGAAATACTATAAAAGTAGAGAAGAAAAGACGTGTACAGGACGCTGTGTTGTAACTACATGGCTGGCCCCTTCCAGCCTGTGAGAGAGCTGGGCATGGAAAGCTTCATATATATGTGTGTGTATATACATACATACACACACACACACACACATATATATATATACGTATATGTATATACATACATATATAAAGGTGGTAGGAGAATGAACTAGATGACCGGGTGACTTATTCTTGTTGCCCATAGCTAGAGGTGAAGAACATTAAATGAAGAAACTAAAAGTGTATTATGAAGTAGTGTCTCAGTGTAGATACTGAATAAGAGAAAGTGCCTCTGCTCTAAGTTGTGAACTAAGATGTGATATTGGTTTGAGGAAAACATGTATTCAGTGTTGCTTGATTTCCAACCAGCTCAACTAATTAGCTACCAATTCTACATTATACTGAATATCATACTCTAAACACTAGTAAGTTAACCTCCTTATTTACTCTCTTTTTTAAAACCATATCCTTGAAAAAGGAAACTTCATTTTTAGCAGGATTTGTGTGTCTGTGTGTGTGTGTGTAAAATGTTTGTGTAAAACATTTGTGTGTGTGTGTAAAATGTTTGGTCTACTTTATTATTACTAAACATGGTACATTATCACATGTATTTTATCTAATTGTATTTTTACGTATTTCCCAGTTTCCTTTTTTCCTTTTAGATGAGTGTAGTGTTCATAAGAAGAAAAGTTGATTTAAGCAGCAGGGCTGTGTGGTATCTTCCGTCCATTATTAACACAAATTAGAAGTTATTAGACAGAAAAAAATTTTAAAGAAGCAGAATAGAGTTTTAAATCCAATTAATTAACATCTTCAAAGTGAAGCTCAAAAATGATGAAAATGATATTTCCAAAAAGAGAATTCATTTCTTAAAAACTACCATTTGGCAGCAGGGAAGATAATATAATGTCCTGCTATGAGGTATACGTATAGCTGACTCTCTTTGTTATACAGCAGAAACTTACACCACTGTAAAGCAATTATACTCCAATAAAGATGTTTTAAAAAAAGGAATTTTAAAGAAAAATGTTAAATTATAGTAATTATCTGTTCTCTACTTTATTTTCTAATGATCTTTTAAACCAAATGATGGTTAACAGTTGATTGTATCTTTGTTCCATCACTTAGCAAGAAAAGTTAAATGTAATAATATTTAGAGTGTTTAAAGTTCCTTTCAACAGGAGCTATGTAAATAGAAATGTTTATGTTAATCCTTAAGAACAAAACTGTGAATACTGGATTTGTTAAAATGTAGAATTTTATTTAAGTTTTAAATAAAGACAAGATTATCCCTAAGACATTATCGCATAATATTATCCCTACAGTATTGCCTCCATTTAGGGGGATTTATTTTTTGATTAAAAACTGTTGTCATCATTATGAACCTTAAGGACTTCCATAAAACCCACCCTGCCAAGACTTTCCTAGGCATTTAATGTGGGCCTGTGTAATGTGGTTCCATTTTATCCATTATCCTTAACATAAAGGGAGAAATATGCTCTTCTAGATTAAACAGGATGAGTAGCTCAAGTATTAGTCAAGCAGCAAGCATGTATTAAATGCCTGCTGGGTGCTGGTACTACCTTAGCAGCTGGGAGTTCTGGGTAGTCAAATTCTGACTTTATGGGGTTTACAAAAGCCTATATTATGACCACGAAATGGCCTGTCCTGCTTGGAAGTACTGAATATACTGAGTATTACATGAGTCTTGAATTGCTATCAGATAATATTTAGTATCATAACTACTTGTATCTACAAAATGCTTAACATTACATCTTGGGCACAAATTGATGATTATGTAAAAACTGGTTTCAGCTTTTTGCCATGCGGATAGTAAAAATCATAATAGTAAAACACAGTAAAAAATAATAATTAGTCATATTTAGTATTTGATTGACTCGACTGATTTGTGACTCAGTCTGTGAAAACAGCCAACCTAGCAGCTCATGTAGGCATGCCTAGAGAGACCGTATATTTTGGTCAGTTCACTTTTTGCGAAGGCAGTCAGAGCACACACTGAATTGACTGTCACATCAAGGATCAGCCGTAGGTGTTGACACAGATGTAGTCCTTGCCATCAGAAAACTCACAAAATGAAAGGAAAGGGTTTTTTTTTTTGTTTTTGTTTTTTTCCTGTTTTATTTTATTCTAGCTACCAATTCACAGGTCAGAGAATCAGGCTATATGTTCTTTCTGTCTCATAATGCATTGCTACACAAGACCAAAAAGCTAGTTATATCTAAATTCATATTAAAGTGTGTGACACAATGCCCTTAGGTTTCAAGGGCTGTATATATTAACCTCGACTTGAAGGGGGACGTCCTAGCATGAAACGTAATATCCCAGTAGCTGTTAGAATTCAGGACTTGGTCTTGGTGTGGACATTGAATTCGCTTTGTGTGTCAGAGGCTGAATCATATTTATCCAGCACAACACCATAACGTAATAGGATTCATTTACTCACCCTATGTGCACATCACTAAAACTTCCTCAAGATAAACTCAGGTGCTTTAATATATGTATGTTTCTTTTGCATTGTCATCCTTATTTTTTAATGGCTAGCTCTGTTAGTGCCACAGAGAAAAAATAAGTAATGTTTGTGAATTATTTTAGGTAGGTTTGAAAGAGTTAATGGTTTCATTGTGTCAAATGTATTGTTGTGACTAACTTGGACATCTCATAAATAAATCTTTTTCTAATTATTTCTATAGTTTTAATGAATTTGCCACAAAGACAATGAAAATGTGTAAGCAGATTATTATAGAGTTTTAGACCATAAAAGAAACAAGCAGAGGCTACCTGGCAGAGGTTCCAGTTGAATTATAGTTGTTTTATTAATATATTTAATGCTAATATTCATTGTTACTCTTTCAAACTTGTGACTTTGAACATAGACAGTTTTCTTGTAGATGTAAAATAGGCCCCTGACTAGATAACAGAATTGCAGAGATGTGAGGGACAGATGCTTTCATCTGAAACAGACTTTTACACAAATTCTGAAACTAATTTGGAAGTGATAAAAATTAATTTGCGCACTTTAATTGGAAGCAGACTATCTCATGAAAGGAAGGAGAGCAGAGCAGGCAATTTGTGCTAAAAGCTGATTGAATTTTTTGTCAGGTAGGTATCTTGGACTTGGCTGCTTATCCTCCTGAGCCCTTCTTTGCAATATATTACAGCCCATCTCTGACTGGTGTTCTTTAAAAGGATCAATGCTATTCCTGTTGAATCCCTAGAGCCCCAAATTTCATTGATCTTGGGACTTGACATTTCTCATTACGTGCTGTAGCTTCCAACGAGATAGTCACAAGAGGGGCAAGTCAACATTGTCTCTTCAGCAGACACTTATAATACATTGGGACCTCGGCTCCAAATCCAATCGGCTTGTAAAGTGTGTGGTTTTAATGTTTATACCAGATATAACGTGCCTGATAGAGAGTTTGTTGACATTTTAAAAATCATAGCCACAGGAAACTTTGAAAGAGAATTTACTGTTCATCTTTTCAAATCAAATCTACAAATATGCGTTGAGTAATATGTATGACATTGTTATCATGCTTTTTCTATTTCACTTTTGAAAAACAAGTCTTCAGCTCACGTTTGAGCATTATACAAACTATGAAACAAGAAGCCCATTGAAAAGGAGACTCCAGCTGTGCACACATTCCTTCCCTGGGCTCCCATTGTGTTAGCTTCAACTCTGGACACTGACCCTCCCGCCAGCCCCAACCTGTCACTAAACATCTGCCAAATCACATCCCTCGCTTTGTCTGCATCCAGCCTTCTTTTAAAACAACCATCCTGGTGCCCAGCTCCACAGCCACCACTGACCAGTGGTGTTACAGGGGATGAAGAAAGCGTGGATAAAGAATAGCCTGAAGATATTTTATATATATATATATATATATATATATATATATATATATATATATATATATATATATATATGATGAGTTTGTCTCACTTCTCAGAGCAAGGAATCTTAACTAGGGTTTAGTAAATGTTAAACCTCTTCTCATTAACTTTGAGAGGAAGCATAGTTACATGTGTAATAATTCTTACCTCGTAGAGCTTTCTGAGGGCCAAAAGATAATGTCTATAATGTAGCATCCCTAACACGGGGCCCATTCTTCAGGAGACCTCTCAGCCCTCCCATTCCCTCAGCCCAACGTTAGGAGACATTATAGGGTTCCTGACTGAGAAGGGGGCTGCTTGCCACTCAGTTTCTGCTTTTCCTTCCCCTTTATGGAACTGAGGCTGCAAGGGTCTTTGTCCTGGGTCAGAAGCAATATAAAAAACAAGAGTGACTAATATGTTCTCGTGATCAGGGAGCCTCGGATCTATACCAGTGGGCTCTCTGGGCATCATGCAGAAACCTCTGCCTCCTTGGGAAAGGCAGGTGGATTATACTATTGACTGGGGAAGGAGATGGTAGGGCAGTAAGGTACTGTGGCCTAGATCCAGGTTCAGGACCTCAAGGGAAGAGATCTGCCCTGAAACAGCAGGGCTCAGAGGAAAATGTGGTCAGTGTCCTCTCTGAAGAAGAAAAAGAACAACTTAGAGTCAGTGAATAAATAGGTTCGTATCTATCTTCTATTTTTCATCAAATACTCTGTGATTGTGTGATAAAATGAAACCACATCATGGGACATTTTCCAACCCATGGAATGTTTTTATGTGGATTACCTTGTGACCTGTGGAAAATGCAGGCCTGGGTGTTTCTGGTGCTTGGGCCAGAAACCTCTGGAGCAGCCCTCAGGTGGCTGAAGACACAGTACCTCAATAGGAACTCCTCACAAACTAAGTTTTTCTGAGCTACCCCAGCAAATGTCTAACATAATTTTTTCAAACTAAATCTTGAAATCAGAGTAGTGATGAAACTGCTGCACCCTTTGAAATCTTTTGTTCTGGGATTTCAAGTCAAAAATCCATGATTTTTATATAGTATAAATGTGAATGAAAATACCTTCTGCAGTGATTCTTCAGTGACTCAGCAAAGGTCGCAGATAAAACCTGAATGTCATACATCATCAAGAGGTTCATTTTCCGACTCCCCCAGAACTGCACTGAGGATCGCAGAAAAACTCTGCTGTTTTTGTTTAGCTCCAATTCAGAAGAACCAAAGCTTCCCCTGCATATTAGTAGTCCCATAAATGAGGTTGAAAATAATAAGAACCATGAGCAATCTTTACTTTGATCCTTTCTCTGAAAGCCACAGACTATCACACTGACAATGCTCTCCTTGTCAGTTCTCTGTGGATAGCAGCATCTAACACCTTTGTACTCTTTTTCATCATCCATTTTGAGAATATTGAAATATCTTGTGATAAAAATGAGGTGGAATCTGTTTACTATAAGACTTTTATATTTGGAGTTTCCAAATGCTTGCCTGTAAGGAATCTCAAAATTGGACGTGTTTGTTCATCATGCATAGTAATTCCATCTCCCAGAAAGCTCTTCTCCTGAGGAAATGACTAGGGAAGGAGGGCAGTGGTGCTATGGTCCTTAGAGGAGAGGTCTCACCTGCACCTCCCTGTGCGCAGGGCCCTTTAACCCATAGCTACATCCATCAATTGTGATGTGACAGTGACAGAATATCCCTAGGATTTTGAATGATTGTTGGGGTGTGTGACATCTGTCCCTGACAATGAAATGAAATGTAGGGAATATGCTTTCCCCCTGCTGCAGGTTCTCCAACTCAAAACCCCTGAATAACATTTTATTTACTTTTCTATAGTTGAAAGAGGGAAACAGTGCTTTCAGGGGCCCTACAAAATCCCCTAATAGTTAAGTTTCACAGTTTATTCAAATGATCTGGGGGAATTGTAATGAAAAATAAAACATTTTAAGCTTTCTAAATCAGAGGTAAGCCTTTGAAAAACTTTATTTTCTAATATAAAATATATTACATACATAAGGAAGATTTTTAATATTTTTATACATTTTTTAAATTCCCTGCAGTAGAACTAGATTGCTTTCTACTTTTTCTGTAGCATATAAGGGAAAGGTTTAGAAAACTCTATATAAATTGTATTAAACATATAATTGCAGGATTTTTAATTTGTCCGTCTCTCCAAGAAAAAATAATCACTTAGAAAAATTAAGGATGATATTACACATAAAATCTTATCAATAATTAATCTTCATTTTGTCAGGGAACTCAGGGCATCTGTGAAGCATAAGTTTATAAATTATATAAATATGTTTCGGACAAATCTAGGACTGCTGACAAATCTAAAAGGATACTCTGCCAATACTCAAACACATTATAGCAAGGTACGTAAATTTAGAATAAAATGGCAAACTAAGGTGGGCTTTCAGCTCTCCCTCCCATACTCCATCTAAGTAAGAAATGCCTCAAAAGCAGAATGGAGGCTCACATGGTGGATCTGAGGAAACTCACAGAAAACTGTGAGCAGTCCCTGGAGAGACAGAAGACCGCTGGGTCTGAAGGAGGAGATATTGGCAGAGGGGAAGAGTGTTGGGTGCCTTGCTGGGTAGGGCGTTTTAGTTGTGCGCTTTCTTCCCAGAATTTCCCACGATCTATTGATGCCTTCCCTCCTGCCACGGTGGGGCAGGGAATGGGAGCACCAGTCCAGCTGCTCAGGGCTGCGGCATCACATCAGTGTCAAGGGAGGGGCTGCCCAGGAGGTGGGCACAAGTGCCATCCCTTTGACATTCACTTCCCCCACTGCCCCCTCTACAGTGGGGGCCAGGGGATTGCAACCCGGGAGGCAGCTCTCAGAAAGAGCAGCGTCGCTGAGACCAAAGCATAGGATGTTTTTCTGAGAGACAAGATGAGGGAGGGGTGGTTCAACCCCATCCAGAATATGAGTGCACAGAGGAAAACAGGCCAGCATGCAGGATCTCAAGCACCATACACCATAAAGGAAAGATCACAGACTCAACAACCAGGTGAAGCAGAATGAACAGAAGAGAAAAATACGGAATTCTTTAAAAAGGCATAATATTCTCTAAGATATAAGAAAGGGGGTCAGAGAGGTTAAGTAACTGGCTCATGGTCACACAGCTAATAAATGCCCTTACTAAACAATGATTGCTATTTTAAACGGTCAATTTAATGGCATAGCTCTTCATTCCCGCCATTGGTCTGTAGTGACTCACCGCTGCTGTTCCTTTGCAGGTGACTATCCTGCACCAAGAGCTGTCCTCACGGGCCACGACCATGAAGTTATCTGTGTTTCTGTCTGTGCAGAACTTGGACTTGTTATCAGTGGTGCTAAAGGTCAGAAGACATTTCTTTCATTTTAGGTCTTTAAACACTATACGATTTTCACAAGTTAACCATGATTTATGATTTATTTCCTTTAGGAGGCTCTCCATAGACAAATGTAATCCCTAGGTTTTTTGTAGCTGTTTAGTTTTATTATTAATATTTGCTAGTACTAATATAAAATAGATATAAAATATTATGTAGTATTTTGTGTTCACCAGCATTCTAGCCAGAACACTGGTAAATTAAACTGCAGCACACCCATATGATGCAGTCATTACAGATAACATTTAAAAGACAAGGGGAGGGGACTTCCCTGGTGGCTCAGTGGTTAAGAATCCGCCTGCCAATGCAGGGGACACAGGTTCGATCCTTGGTCCAGGAAGATCCCACATGCCGCGGAGCAACTAAGACCGTGTGTCACAACTACTGAGCCTGCGCTCTAGAGCCCGCAAACCACAACTACTGAAGCCCGCGTGCCTAAAGCCCGAGCTCCGCTACAAGAGAAGCCACCGCAATGAGAAGCCCACACATGGCAACGAAGAGTAGCCCCTGCTCGCCGCAACTAGAGAAAGCCTGTGTGCAGCTATGAAGACCCAACGCAGCCAAACATAAAAATATAGTAAAAAAAATAAAAAATAAAAAAAATGAAAGACAAGGGGAAGATATCCGTGATGATGGGGCCCGTGGGGGGCCCAGGCTGCTCATCAGACACAGCCTTGGATCCAACCCCCTCCACACGTCATTTTCTTCTCAAGGCTGGGGACTGTGTAGTGGTAGATGGGAAAGGAAATATGATGACTTAGTTCTTCTGACTTTTTGTGGAAAAAGTACCGTTTCGGGAAAAGTCAGGAAACTTGAGTTCTAATTCTGGCTGATTTACCAATTCTCCATGGGAGGCTCCGGGGCAGTAAGGAGCCTAATGCTTAGGAGAAACTGAAAGAAAACCAAAGGGGCCGAGTGTGGTGAGGACACCATGGACGTAAGGAGACAAAGGCTGAAGAGGTGAGGGGCCCCCACGGCACAAGTATTTGCAATTTGTATTTTATTTTGAGTATAATGGGAAACCATTGAAGTCTTTTAGCAAGGTGATGAGATGATCAGATTTGGTTTTTAGGAGCTTATTCTGGCTGCTTTATAGATAATGGGTATCATGCCTAAAGGTAGGGACACTGTGTTTTTGTATTTAAGAATAAATAACCCAGGGAGGGACAGATAGGATATTTTCAATAAATGTCTTTTAATGTCTGTTTTAGAAATAACATGTAATATCATTCTATTCTGTAAAGAAAAAAAAAGAAAAAAAGGAAAGGGAAGGAAAACAAGAGATGCAGTATGCATAGGGAAAAACATTAATTTTCTATAGATGATGGTTGATACTAGAAGTGATTGCTATTTTTTTTTCTCTAACTCTTCGTATTTTCTGGAATGCACATCTATTACTTTAGTAATCAGGAAAACATTTAAGTATAGCCTTATAATGTCACTTGTTTTGTAAAATGTGTATCTACTGAAATCAATTGTTTGAAAAATAAGAATGTAATTCATGCATGGTTTTATGGAGTTTTTCTGGGGATCGTGGGGGACAGGTAATACCAAACTACATTAACCAATTATTTGTATGAACTTGACTACTGAATGTTTTATCTTAAAATTTCTACCTGAGAAAAAATAAGTCACTCCCCATACTACTTTTACATTCTCGCCTCACTCTTCATTTATTTAAAAAAGAAAAAGTGTTCTTACAGTCTGAATTACTTGATTCCTTTTCTTAATTTTGCCTTTTTCATTTTATATATAGACTATAGAAAGGTAAAACTTATTATTTGATAGTATTGTATTTATGTGGTACAATTAAAATTTTGATGATACTAAAGAAAATTAGTGATTGTTTTGATAATTCTCCTGAACTTTCTAAAGAAAAATTTCTAAACACATATTAAGAGAAGACTTCGACATACAGTCTTTTATTCTCATGTAATGTATGAACTGTATCCTTTTTTAATGAATATTATCTCATGAAGGAAAAGAACAACTACTGACCTAGATAAAAAGTTTGGAAGACACGTGTGTGTCATGTAACAGTTCTCTGTACTTGTTCTGTTGAAATCTAACATCAGTGCTTGGCTCTTGCCACCATAGTTCTTTTCTTTTCTACCTTCTTTCAACAACTCTGAGTGTATTATTCAGGTACAGTTGGCAGGTGTGTGGGAGCTAATAACGTGACTGGTCGTCACCAATGACTCTGGCCTTGCTGTTCCCTGCTCTGCAGAGGGCCCTTGCCTCGTCCACACAATCACCGGAGATTTGCTAAGAGCCCTCGAAGGACCAGAAAACTGCTTGTTCCCACGCTTGATTTCTGTCTCCAGTGAAGGCCACTGTATCATCTACTATGAACGAGGGCGATTCAGCAATTTCAGCATCAATGGGAAACTTTTGGCTCAAATGGAGATCAACGATTCGACAAGGGTAAATCTGCATGTTCCATGCTAACTGGGGACCTAGCCAAGAGGTTAAAGATTGACTATTTTACATTAAATGACTCATAATAGAATTTCTCTGGTATCCAGGTAAATGTGTGTTGGTTTGTAAAAGCACATAAATTCATGTTGATTGATGCTTTGAACAAACCCAAAATTCATTTAATCCCAAGTAGTTAACTCAGTGAATTAGACTTTGGAGGTGATGGCTGTAGTTTGATTAGAGGTTAGACCCTTAAGGAGATTTTTCCTAATCTCTTACAAACAATTTTTCCCGCGTTGCACTCCCCTGACATTAAAAGTGAGTTTATTGTCAAAGAATCTTATCTTCTGAACCCTAGACCAAAATTACATACCAAATTGCCCATCACTCGCAAATGAATTATAATTGCTGGTTTATCATTATTAAAAACAGCTTTTAAATATGCTTCTGCCATTTGTTCTAAAAGTCTTGACATAGCTAGTATTCAGAACTTAACAAAACATCATGTTACTTAATTCTCAAGTTCTTTCTGGATTAGACTGATAATATTCTCTTTGGGACTTCTGTTATTTTGTAACCTAAATTGGTTTTAATAAGATCCTTTGTTTATGTAAGAACTTTGATGAATTCCACATTGGAAAGCCTATGGATTGGACTTGAGAAAACTTGGACAAGTGGCTAAACGTAGAAAATAATGACAAGGGACTTGTATTAAGTGCCTTTTAGTAGTGCCCACTGATCTTTTGGGAAACACCGAGAGAAATGGTTGCTTTTCTGCCTTGTCCAAAGGCCATTCTCCTGAGTAGCGATGGCCAGAACCTGGTGACCGGAGGGGACAACGGTGTGGTGGAGGTTTGGCAGGCCTGTGACTTCAAGCAGCTGTACATTTACCCCGGATGTGATGCTGGCATTAGAGCAATGGACTTATCCCATGACCAGAGGTGAGCCATGCTGGGGAGAAATGTGATCACTCAAGAACTGTCATTGAAAGTTCTTAACATTTTACCAAGGGTGAAACCTGCCGTGAAGAAGATTCCAGCATCCAGATGGAAGAAAGACTAGTGCAGAAAAGGGTAAATTGAGGAGAGGAGTAAGTACTGTAAGAAAGGATTCTGGTAAGAAGGAAACAGAGGAAGAGAATAAGGGGGAAAAAAAGAAAGAAATGGGTCTGAAGAAAAACAGGCGCATCTAGACACTGCCCAAAATGTAGAATTATCCCCACCAACTTCTCTGTTCTCACATCCTTACCTGGTCTCAGACAGGCCTGCCTGGCTTACATTATGTGAAAGAAACACATATTTTTTAGCAGAGTCTTGGCTTGAGGCATACATCTAGCTAAATGCAGCCAAATGCAAAGTACAGACTACAGCTGGCCTCTGTTTTAAAAATACGAGGCACTTATTACTTGAAACAATCTCCAACACACCCCTCTCCGATTTTCTTATTCACATATCTGCCATTTATGTTATTTTGTGGTATTTTATGTATTTCCCTAAGACACTATAATCTTTTCTTGGAAAGAATTGACAGGAATGTTAACAAAGTAATATGATTTTCTATTGTTCCTCAATTTGCAACAAGATTTTGTTATTTCCTAAAGTTTGCCTTTGGGTTTATTATAAAGTGAAAAGAATAATTGGAATATAAAGTCTAAATTTCTAAATTTAAAAAATAAATTAAAACTCTATAATCTTAATATGGTAATTTCTCATTTTTTGCTATATATTTAACAGAAATAAGAAAAGCTTATTAACCGACTTATTTCAACTATGTGTATATTCTTTATAAGAGTATTGGTTTTAAAACAGTATGAATGTTAAGGCTTATATGATAAATTTAACAAAGCATCTTCACACTATAGTAAAACAGTACTGAAGTCATCAAGAAAAGCAATGGAATTTAAGTTAGTTTGGGGAGGGGGTATTTGATCTGCAGCCCAACCTGTTTTAAAGAAAATTTAAGCAGATTATTATTAGAGTGTTCCAAAATGCTGTAGTCCGTATTCATAAATGGGAATGGTTTACCATGTAATTATTTTATATACATGGGTGTTTCTAAAGTATTTGAAATGATTTGTGTTCTTAAGTAGTTTAAATATTCTCCCGGATAGTCTTATTCATTCATGTACTCATGTTGCAAACATTTGCTGCCACCATCATAGATTAAGCACTGTGCACAGTCCTGAGGATACAAAACAAGATCACTGACCCCAAAGAGCTCAAATAATCATAATAAATGTATATGAGGGAAGCAGGAGCAGAGGAACAGAAGAAAGAAGTGATTAGTTCTTCTCAAGGGGTGCAGAGGGCAGGAAAGCTTTTGTAAGATCTTTATCCTTCACTCGGTATGGGGGAGAGAGTAGATGAGAGAGCATAGGCAAGGCTGTAGTCGTCTTAGTGGTCTCCCAGGAGGAGAAGGAACGATACTAACCAAATTTCTATTTCTTTTTCAATCTCATCCTTAATTTCAATGATTATTGTTGTTTTATGATGTCCTTGATATGTTGGAACAGTAGCATATGCACATAAGTTACAGCTTGACAGATAAACATACAGTGAGGATGCCTACTCAGAAAGTGTTTATCTGATGAGTTGTCTGGTCAAAAGTTAATCAACACTTGGTCTGGAAGCCCAGGTGTTTTCGGAATTGTTTTCGGAATTGATTCAGCTTCTCCTAGGAGAACCAAGAATACATTTTAATCCTATCTGAGGGCACGCAAAACTAAAACCTGGTGAACTTTGAGATCGTGCTATTGTTTAGTGTAAAGTAGAACCACATCAGTGATTTTGTGTCTCTCTTAACTACCGCCTCTGCTTTTCCAGGACTCTGATCACTGGCATGGCTTCTGGTAGCATTGTAGCTTTTAATATAGATTTTAATCGGTGGCATTATGAGCATCAGAACAGATACTGAAGACAAATGGAGAACCAAAAGCCAAGTTAAAGCTGAGAGCACAAGTGCTGCATGGAAAGGCAATTATCTCTGGTGGAAAAAACCCGTCTACATCGACCTCCGTTTGTACATTCCATCACACCCAGCAATAGCTGTACATTGCAGTCAGCAGTCATTTTACTTTGTGTGTTTTTTCACTACTGAACACCAGCTGCTACCAAGCAAGCTTATATCATGTAAATTATATGAATTAGGAGATGTTTTGGTAATTATTTCATATCTTGTTGTTTATTGAGAAAAGGTAGTAGAACGTGTCACAAGAGACTTTTGACAATTCTGAGGAACCTTGTGTCCAGTTGTTACAAAGTTTAAGCTTCGAACCTAACCTGCATCCCATTTCCAGCCTCTTTTCAAGCTGAGAAAAAAAAAAAAAAAAAAAACACGTTTGATACTTTGTACATCAGATGCATCTTATTTAAAGGGATACTTTTGTAAAAGTAAAACCTTGTATAAAGAACAAAACATTTCTTAATTTTATTGTGGAGTTACAACGTGCATGTTCTTTAATCCTGAAGTCTTGATGGAACAGGTGCATTGACACTAGGAAATAGTAAGATCTGTCCAAGGACACAGCTTGTATGAAAGGATTGAATTTGGGCTCAATCAGTAATTTTTGACATTTTCACCAAAATACATAGTTTTGCACTTTTAAATCTAAATTCATCCCTTCTAAGTGAAATTTGCTCATAAAGCATTTGAATACTAAGCCATTATTTGCCATTTTGGTACTTGATACAAAGAAAATTCAGCCCTAACCTTCATAATTTGAAGACACAGCAGAAAGGGGGCTTAGGGATGAGGTCCTGGTTTTATTGTATAAATAGGAGTCCCGATCATTAGTTCCATAGTAATGACTTCCCAACTCCTGGACAACTCTTCCAGAATCATCCTGCTGGCTTAGCGTGTGTACATTAGGGGAGGAGAATCTGATGCTAACTTTTTTGCTGTTTCCCGCCCCCCCTCCTTTGGTTCTTGAATAGCTTAGTTTCTTTAATAATAAGTCAGACTTTATTATAACAATAACTGACGTTATTCTTTTAGGTTCTTGTGATATTTTCACCTAAAGCCACATTCTTACCCTAAGGCACTTCATCTTTTATGATATAAAATGATGGCTATCAAATGATTTTCCATACATTGTACTGATCAAGTTATACACCCAGGGGTATATACACTTTATTCATGTTTCTTCTTTGTATATTTGGTGACTGTATCGTCATAGATATGTACATATTGTGTCAGTAGGGCTATGAGGCATGTTACAGGAATGTAATTTTCTCAGAATTTACACTCACTTGCAGTCATTTATTTAAAAAGATAAAACAAGATAATGGGTTCTTTGTATTGGCACTTTGCACCAGAAACATATCATTATTTATTGATGTGATTACTTATTTGTTATCCACCTTGTACTAGTAAGTTTTAGCACTGAATTCCTTCTTCATTGTTGTTTGTATTTATGAGATTCTGAAATTCTGGGGAATCGGCGTAATGATTAATTTATTCATCACCAGGCTGTAAGCAATATCTTGAGTTTGTAGCTTAGAATTGGGAGGATAATGAACATCTGGAAGACAAGTTCATTTCATCTTGAGATCATGGTGAAATATTTTGGATATATAAATTCCTTAAGCTATTGTAACCATGTTTTATTGCAAAGATGTAAAATATGCCAGATGTGTGTGAGTTGGAAATCAAAAAAAGAAAAATAAAATATGCAAAGAATTCACCGATTTTTTCACATTTCATTGGACACTTCACTTATGTGCATTCATTATGTTGTCATACAAGTTTAAGAAATCAACATCACCTCATATAAAGGCCTAGAGCATCTAAGAACATGAAATAGAGTCCTAATGAGGTTCTGTAATTTGCTGAAACATGAGCTTCTCTGCTTGACCATCTGGCAGGGATTTGGGGCACCAGTGACCAGAGGGAAACAGCGCTTGTTATTTCTTCTGCATAGTCCACTTTTGGGGTTATTTTTGTTTCATTTAAAAGAAACTAAATGCAGGTGAAGGGTGTAACAGCCCATTACATGAAAGTTAGCAAATCGTGCTATTTTCATTTGAACCACGCTTTCTAGAATTTATCGTTGACCAGGCACGACGCAGGCGGGAGTGGAGGAGCTGCTGACCAGAGCAGGCAGGTAGCAGGAGCCGGGCTGAGGGGGCTCCGGACAGGCCCAGGGAGCAACAGAACCACAGGTGAGCTTCCATCTGCATTCTCGGGACAAAAGGGACACAACCATATAGTAGCCTGAGAAAGCCTTGCTGCTGGCACTCTCCATCCTGGCCCCAGACCAGACGACTGTCAGTCATCCTCAGCCCGGCTGGCTCCCTCAACCCAGCCCTTCTCACAGCCCATCCATCACTTCTCAGGCTGGTCATTACCTCAAGGCCTCTTTAAACCGACTGCCCCACTTCCAGAACCATTGCCTGGACTGTCACCAAGACCTCTTGACCAGAATCTGGGCCTCACATCAGAACCCTCCCACTGTACTCCACGAGACTGCTGCCTGAGGGTCTGGCTACACCACCAGCCCAGTCATCCCACTGCCCAGCACCCTGCCATGGCTTCCTTGTGTTCCTAAACTCTGGTGAGTGAAAAATCACCTGGGGAGCTTATTTCGATGAGCAGAATCTAGGGCCGCATCCACCCAGGTGATTCTGATGTGGGTCACCCCTGGGCACATTGTTGACAACATTAATGTAAGGGATGAAGCCCAGACTCAGGAGAGCACAGAAGTCCTTCAGGAGGGAAGCAGTCTCATCTACCCCTCCCTTTGACACCCTGCACCTCAGGCAAACCCACCTACTACCAGTGGCTGAGATCTACCCTGTGCCTTGGTTCTTAGTGTGTTCCCTGCCCAGAGAGCTCCTCTTTATCTGCACCACCTGGTGGCACTCCTTGCTGCAAATTGGCCTAACCCAATTTGCTCATTCACAGGCTTTTTGGCAGGTAAAGGTAGTCCCCAAGCCCCACATCTTCACTATGTTATAATGAAAACAATGTTCAGGATCAATTTCTGCCACATTGTAGAAACACATCTTCAGCAAACACGTTTTAGCAAGCAAGCAAGCATGAGACCATTCACAGAAGTCTTCTGTGAGCTTGGGAAGTCCAGCGCCTTTTTCGGTGATCTGACAATCATTGTACGTGGAAGATACACTGGAAGCAGATGCACTGGTCATCTGGAAGCGGGATCCCATTAGTCTTGTAATGCCATTAGCAGCCAGACTCCTCCAACCCAATCATTTAGGAATCAAGCCTTGGGTACCACCCCAAGAGCACAGGCTAAAGACCTCGGTCGATTCTTATACCCTGGCTATGGAGCAGTAGGAGAGGTCTCTAAAATACTGTAGCCAGTGTAGATTGAATTCACATCCATGAAATACCATTAATTTCATCAGCGATGCTAATTAAGAAGTCAGTAATTTCCCCACTGAAAAGTCAGTCTTAACATTCACTATCCTAACTAATAAAGCTTCTGGTCTCCTTTGGGATAAGGAGGCTGGAGCTCTGGTCCTTGACTTCACGTTGAGACTCTACTATTTAAATGATCTGGAGCGTAAATTTCTGATCAGGGAAACTGGCCCCTAGCGTGCAGAGAACATTAATACATACTATCACATTGCCTATACTGGGTATTTTAAAGTAAATTACAACATCATCACACTTCTACTTATTGTCATAGTCGCAGCTCAAGTGTCCCCTCCTCTATGAGGTCTTCCCTGACCCCTGGGTTAGCTTCCTACACCTGGCATGTCCCTGTCACTGAAGAGCAGTGTATTGTCATAGCTTACTAGCCTCTCCTCCATTGTGACTGTGAACTTCTTGGCAATGGAACTCTTTTATCTTGGATCCTTAGGGCAGTGTTGGATTCAGAGTAGATTGTCAGTAAATGTAGCTTTGTCAAATGTATAGATAAATAGATGAAGCCCAGACCCCTGGGCAAATTTGGCAGGAATATTCAGGGGCCCTCCCTCTTCCCACTGCCCTGACACCCAAAGCCGCAGGTTGCCTCTCCCGCCCTGCACTGTGGTCCTTCCAGAGAGCTCCATTCTCCATTCTCTTACTGTCACAGCCAGTTCTAGGTATTTTTGCCATAAGTTTCTTTGCTGTAAGCATCTTTTCCCCAAACATTTTTGCCACATAACTAATTGGCCATAAGGCAATTTTGCTGTAAAAGATAAAATAACTAAAAATAAAAGAGGGACATTAAAAAGGACATCACGAAACATGAACAATGAGTAACAAAATTAAGAGGACTTTATTGCAAAATACAAATATTTGAATACATTTAAAATGTGCATAGATTCATGGCAATACTGCTCAAATAACTGATTTTACTTTGGAGGTTTTACCTAAACACTTGTCTCCCAAGTCTTAAATTCATAGTATTTTACACTTTTTTTTTTTTTGCTTTTTGATTTATCTCCTCCTTCAGCATTGCACTTTTTCCATAAAGTGTCTTTTTTTATATATAAATTTATTTATTTATTTTTGGCTGCGTTGGGTCTTCGTTGCTGCATGCGGGCTTTCTCTAGTTGCTACGAGTTGGGGGCACTCTTAGCCACGGTGTGCGGGCCTCTCACTGCAGTGGGCCCCCCGCCGCTCAGCTGTGGAACACGGACTCTAGGCGCACAGGCTTCAGTAGTTGTGGTGAGTGGGCTCAGCAGCTGTGGCTCGCGGGCTCTAGAGCGCAGGCTCAGTAGCTGTGGCGCACGGGCTTAGTTGCTCCGCTGCATGTGGGATCTTCCCGGACCAGGGATCGAACCCGTGTCCCCTACATTGGCAGGCGGATTCTTAACCTCTGTGCCTCCAGGGAAGTCCCCATAAAGTGTCTTCCTTCATTAAAAGATGTATCAGCCATCAGTTTCTAAATACTAGGATGCTATTTGTCACTGAGCTTTGTACGGGGTAGTGAAAGCCTTCTACACTGCTGTGTGCGCTGCCGTATTGTCACGTGTCGCATGTCCGCTGATAGAAGTTCCAGAGTTCTATGGGAGATGTGGGTCCAACTCTGCACCTTCCAGGCCTCTTTCTCCTCCAGTGTAATGTGTTTCAAAATAAGAAATGCAACTATTGGGGCAAATCATCATCATCTGTCATGACTTTGGTATTATGTTGTCAAACCAAAGGGTCAGTTAGTTTATCTTTTACGACAAAACTGCCTTACGGCCAATTAATAGTGCAGCGAAAATATTTGCGGCAAAGAGGTTTACGGCCAGAATACGGGACGCAGTCACAGCCGTGGGCTTTTCCCGTCAAGGTTCAGGGACTCACCGATGATAGCAACGCCCAAGGCTACAAAAGAAGGAATATTTAAATGTTTAAGTTTCTGCTCCCTACCCACCTTCATCCCGTCGGGAGAAGCGGCGCTCACAGATGATTTGAGGTAAGAGCTTCTCCTCATTTTCTGGGCCTTTGAGGCCGCTGAAGGGCAGGGCCCCGTTACTGGGCTCCTCACTCTGGAAGTGACTTTTTAGTTCTCTCGTCAGTTAAAATGGGGATAATAGTATCTGCATTGTGTTGTTTATAGCATAAGTCAAGCTTCGGTAGAGCTCGCTCGGCAGGTGGCCGTCACCTTCCACCATCTAGGGCGTGTTTCGTTTCCGTCTGTTTGGCGTCCCTTTCCCTGTTTATCTGCTGTGGATCTTTTGGGGGTAACTTTTCCTCCTCTACCTGTCATGTGACTTTTTTTTTTTTACTGGGACTCGACCCTGGGGACCTCCTGGACCCATCCCGGTCCCGCCATGTCACCTCCTTTCTGATGACCCCAGTGATTGGTCAAGGGTAGATCTACCAGTGACCTCCCGTGAAATTTTTATATTATGAAGGGAAGGAGAGAGAAGTCTTCTAGGGAGAGAGAAGTCTTCTCGTTCTTCTGGTGCCACTAATCTGTCACTGAGAAACCGGGGACTGCCAGCAACCAGTTCCCCGTTGTGTAGAGAAAGCCCATTTGCAATAGTAGAGAATAAACCCTTGAGAGATGCCAGAACAGGAGCACTTGTCTGCCACCCACGAGTCCCTGGGCACCCAAATTGCCCTCATTCTTAGAGGGTTCCCAGTTCTGGACCCCTGCTTTAGTCAATGGCCAGTGAATACTCCCCCCACCCCAAGTTGATCAAAGCTGTATTTTTTGGTGCTTGAGATCAAATCAAAGCATCCTTAATGAATACAGTTCCCTGCCTCTAGCTCCCTATCTCTGCTTAGAAAAATGTGACAAATTCAAATTTGGTAGTAAAGCTAAGAATATTCCTTGCCTATGTATGATCCCACAGTCTCATGTTTAGATAAAGATCCAAGGGAAACCCCTGCTTCCATCCATCCATCAGCAAGACATGGAAAAGAATGCTCTTGGCAGCTTTGTGCCCGGTAATCAAACATAGATGTTGATTTAAAAATACCAGCGCAAGAGAGTACGTGTTCCATGTTATATAAAGTACAAAGACTGCTGAAACTGATATGTGCTGTCAGAAATCAGAATTGTGGTTACTCGATGGGAGGTCATGAGTGGTGAGGGCCACACCGGGGCTCCTGGGCGCTGGAGGTCTGTTCTGCCACGTTGGGCTCCTTCTCAGGAGCTGCGTTTGTTATGCAGGTCTGTTAACCTTGTGAACATTCACTGAGCGGTCCAGTGAAGATTTGTGTCCTTTTCTGTGTGTATGTTATACTTCAGTTAAAAAATGTTCTTTTAAAACTTAAAAATATGCCCGACCTCACACTGGCTCCTGCAACCACTCTGTATTTGTCAGCCCTGAGCCAGTCCTGTCCTCAGAGCCGGTGACCGCCGTCTCCACCTGCCCCTTTCCCCTGTGGTTTTTAGGTCTGCCATCTTGGCTGCCCTGTCTTGATAAGCACTCTTTTTTCTTGGCTCCATGCCACCTCCTCCACGAAGCCCCCCTCCCTGTGTGGTTGGTGCCCATCTCTCAATGCACATTGTTGCTTTCACGCACCTCTCCTTTTGCACCATCTCCCTGTATTCTCACGGCTCACTGACACACATCTCCCTTCCACTACACGACAACTCAACTGCCAGGATTTTTCCTTTTGGTGTCGCACGCATTTAGCACAAAACCGCATTGTCACTGTCGTTTATGGGTCTGTCTGTTCCACTGGACTGTGAACCAACATGCTAAGCCCTTGAAAATGTTGATTGAATGAATGAATAAACCAGTGAGTAAGTAAATGCATGGGTCATGTGGGAAAAAAACCAGTAAGCTTGAGACTTGAAGACTTGGGTCTGAGCCCTAGCTCCCCTGTCCGGTGACCTTGGGCAGGTTATGGAAACTTTGTAAGGTTCGGCTCTTCAGGTGTACAATAGAGAAAGCCCTGCGCGGGCTGCATTTTTTCCAAATCACAAAGCGCTGCCTCTCTGTGAGGTATTCCCCCTGAACAGAGAAGCCCTCAGGCGCCAGGTTGAGTATTTTGATGACGTGGCCAAAACTCACAGGAACGGCTGCGCGTGTTTTTGAATGGAATCTGTGCTGTCTGTGGGAGAGCAGGGCCAGCAGCTTCCCGCCACCACCTGCAGACATAAATCTGGATTTCAGTTCTGGTTAGCACCTAGTAAGACAGAAAGATTTTGTTTGTTTGCGTTCTGTTCTTCTGTGGTGCCCCTTCCCGATCACACAGAAACAAAACAGGAGGCCACTCAACACCGCTGGGAGAGCCTGCTTCCCAGCAGGGCCTTCTCTGAGTGTTCGTTCTTTTGAATGATGATGTGTTTTCCCTGTCGGTGATTAGAGCCAAAACCCTGGTAGGGAAGCCTGTGGTGAGAAGCTCGGAGGCCTCTGTACAGACTTTCCTCCCCTCTGTGTGGCAAGAGGTTCCCACGGGGATTATTCTGAAGGCAGCATGGCCCTGGGCTTCACGGTCTGAGCCAGCGCCCCTCAGGCTGAAGGTGACTTCAGGAAGAGTCAAGCTCTCCGTGCCCAGAGCAGGGGGTAGGGCTGGGGGTGCCAGGCCACGGGCCCAAGGGGAGGATCCCTTAAGGGTGTTGTTGAGGGGCTGCAGGGGTCATCTGGTCCTCTCAACTCCTCTGTCCTACTAGGTTGCTGGTGGCCAGAGAGGTCATGACCTCTGCCAGGGTCTCCCCTCCATCAGCCAGGTTTCTTACTTACAAGCAGAGAAAACCAGTTCTGGGTAATTGAAACAGAAGAGTGATTTGTGGGAGAGGTACCGGAAAGCCTTCTCCATTTCAGGCTGGATGGTAGACCAGGCTCCCTGAAGGCCCTTCCCAAATAGAACAACTACGATTTTGGATCAAATACTAAAATCCTGTTTTAAATGCATTGCTGAGCTGGCACAAAAGGAAAGACCACCACCACCACCCCCCCCCCGCCCCCGGCCTCCAAGAGGCTAAGCACCAAGGGAAAGTGGAAGCCCAGGCCACCTGCAAAGGGCTGTTTCGGGAAGAAAGGAGATGGGGCAGCACTGCCCCTGGCCCAGGGGTGGCCCAGAGACCCCCGAGCACTCAGCAGGTGCAGGTTCTCACCGAGAGCATCGTGGGGGTTGCAGGGTTTTGTTTGTGTGCTGGTTTGTCGTTCTTGCTTTTTGTTTTATGTGAGAAAATGGGAGACCTTTGACATCCTCATGGAGATGGAGTAGTTGAAATGACTGGCCGAGGGTGAGAATGATAACATTCACAAAACACATGTCCATACGCAGGGATTTAAAAATAGAGAACAGTAGGAAGTAGGAAGAAAAGCAACTATGCTAACCAAAATGATGATCACAGCTGCTGTGATTGAACTTCAAATTCCTCTGGCGTTTCAGGCAGCGCCAGCCAAAAACAAAAGAGGGAAGCGGAGCACCTACAGTGACTGATGGCTGCCAGCCCCGTTGAGTGCCCACTGGGTGCCCATGTTGTTTTGTGACTGAAACACACTGTTTCTTATCCTCAGAACAGCCACATAAGGTGGACATCATCATTCCTGTTGTTCACAGAAGGGGCCTGAGAGGCTAGCGATCTTGTCGAAGGCCACACACAAAGCTTTCCTCACAATAAACTTGGAATTAATTCCTCTTTATATGTGGGACACCGAGAAATCAAAGGAGCAATGGTTTTATAGCACACGCAAATGCAGTTTTTATTTGACTTTTTCTATAGTAGACAAATTCTGTGCAAGGCCCTGGGTTCAGAGCAGGGGTGACAGTGTGGTGGGGAGACTCAGGGGCCACTCACCACTGCAGTCCCAAATATGACAGTTGTGAGGAATGCAGGAAGATGGCCATCCAGGTCTCTAATTCCTTGGTGCTGTAGCATGGGATCCTGACAGAGCTGCGTTGATGCTCATATTTTATTTTTAAATAAGCTATATCCACACAATTGCACCTATAGTTAAGTAACTATATTCCAAACCAGTCCCCAGTCTCTGTTCTTGCTAAGAGAGGTGTAAGGCCCAGCTGAGGCTCCTCAGTCCTTTCAGCTGCTTTCTTCATGTAGGAGGATCAGGAAAGAAGGTCCAGGCTGAAATAAATTGTCCCGGGCAGGAGAGGTCAGGCCCGAAGGAACTGGTTTCAGTTCAGAAGGAAAACAGACGGGGGTGGAGTAGAGAGGGGAGGGGGGAGAAGGGACCCCCTCTGGGAGAAGGGCGGTGTCTGGTTCCAGCTGAAGGGCTGGGAACTGGGTCCGGGAACTTCCCCCTCTTTCCTCCTCTTCCTCTCCTCCCCCTCCCCCTTTCCCCCTTCTCTTTCCCTTCCCCCCACCATCCTCTCTCTCCTGATCCCCTCACCACATCCTTCTCCTGTTTGCTTAACTGTGTCTTTCCACCCCACTCTGATTCTAGATGATTCTCTAGCCTATTGAAGTAGATTGGAGCCCAAAACTGCTTTGAGGAGACATGAAAAAACTAAAATGATGGGAATTAAAGGGAGATCTAGGAAGGGTTTGAAACCGAGAAGGGAGGTGATCAGAGCACTTTCTGAACATAAACACCTGCACTTTTGTTCAACTTGAGACATAAAGACGGTATGTCTCTATTTTACGTAAGTGCATATCAAGGTATAAATGAATACGACTTCAGATTGAACTCTGAAAAGTCAGTATTATACCAACAGAAATACCGCAACCCTGTTCTTAAATAGCACACGGGAAGCCAGAATCCCGAAGCCAGCCGGTCTTGTGATCACACTTCAGTACAGTTGTGGGCAGAGTGCAAGGAGCAGAGGGGGACCCCTGTCCAGGGCTGGCACTGGGGTAGGCTGCCTGCAAGAGGTGGTGACAGGAAGCCGAGACCTGAAAGATGGGGGTTTTAGCTGAGAAGAGGATGTGAGGAAGGGGAGGCAGTGACCTCCCACTCTTGGGGAATTCCTACTCCTTGGGTGTCATGGTTTCACACAGGGAGTGTGCAGGCAAAGCCAGGGGCTCCTCGGGAAGCACGTGGCTCTTAGTAGGTGCACGGACAGTCAGAAGAGGTGGCTCAGTTGGACAGTTCTGAAAGCGGGTATTACATAGTGCCCAACTCGGCCCTCATAACTTCAGGAGCATCCCAGGGCACATTGGATTCAGGCAGCAGAGTCTCTGCTGTGTCCCCCAAATCTGAACATATGGGTTTCCTTTAGGGACTCAGAAATGAATATTGGAGCCTGCAGGTGCCTGTGTTGGGTGGTGAGTTGTTGGTTTCCTCTTAAGTTTCACTAATAGGTTGTAATGAAGGTGGAAACAAGCCTTGTCTTTCTGGTTATGAAAGTGCATTTTCCTCCTCGTCACTAGCATGGACTTCATGGGCCTCCCGACAGGAGCCTCCTACCTGGTCCTGTGGGGGGATGGCAAGCACAGCTTCCCGAGGGAGCTTGCCCCGTGGTTGGACAGATCTGAAATGTTTCGCTCTTCTTCTTACAAAAAAAATATATACTTCATTGAAAGCTACAATCATACCCCTGGCTCTGACCCTGGAAGCAGAACAAACTAGTACTGGATAAAATGAACAATTCCAC
This sequence comes from Balaenoptera borealis, assembly GCF_965194805.1. Lineage (NCBI taxonomy): Eukaryota > Metazoa > Chordata > Mammalia > Artiodactyla > Balaenopteridae > Balaenoptera > Balaenoptera borealis. Next base: position 12,761,170 of record NC_138877.1, read on the forward strand.
TGGTACCAGGAGCCCCAGTTTTCCTTAGAGAGTGTCTGTTTCTTATGGGAGGGACCTCAACATCAAAACCATCACAATTCATTAATTAATAGGAGAATACCATCTTCCTACTTAATTTGACAAAGGGGCCTCCAACCAGTTCATCTAAATGTGAGACCAGATTATTTATTTATGAACTGAAAATGAGGGACATAGAAAGAAAAAAAAATCCCTATTTCACAGAACCTCAAATATCTATCTACAAAGTCAGAGGGCCATGAGTGTTTACATTGATTTTTGTAAGTAGAATGCAGATTTTATAAGAGCATTAATGTTTGATCCATAGACAGGCCAAGGAGAAATGCAAAGTTGTTGCATTATCCTCCTCAGGTTTTCTACATCAGGTAAAAGGCAGTGTGGAACTTCTCCATGTCTGGGAATGAGATCCAGTTGTTCCTTATATACTATGATGAGAAATCCAGACCTGAAGTTCTAAGGAGAAAACTGGCACAGGTTTAGAGTGGGAGCTATTGAAGTAAATGAAAAGGCATGTGAGATATTGGTATGGATATTGGGGTAACCCTTTGAGAAAATTGAGTAAAAGATTATACTTTGAGCTTATAAGGAAAGGCACATAATTGAAGGAGTAAACAGAAGTAAAAATTTGGGCAAAAATCAGAGCAAACCATTTCAACTCTTTTTTGGCAATATGGAGGTTTAACTATTCAAAAACCATCCCACTACAAAACATCTAAAAATGTTGGAGTCGACAAAAACCTAAGGGAGGTCACTACAGGCCAAAAACAAAGCTGAGTCATGAATCCAGAGAGCTATATTTTATGAAAAATACTACTACTCTAAGGTCATTTGCCAATCCCCAGTTTCCAAAAAAATAAAAATAAAAAGAAAGCGAGCCAGTAAACAGTTTAAATACAAAATTTCTTTTCTTGGGACTTTGTTCAGTTTTAGGCGGTTGATCAGATGGGGAAAGTGACCAGGTCCCAGACTGGACAGTTGTCCTGGATCAGTCAGCCTTCAGGATTGTCAGCAGGGAATCTCTCCTTCCACAACATGCATTACTAAAACTGTACCACAGCCCACCATACCCCTAATGCCATCTTGTTTATTAGCTGAAGAAACTCAAACTCTAGGTTTCCCTTTGCCATCTTTTGTACATTGTTAAGTTATGCTTAGGCAAAAAAAACAAAAAACAAAAAAATTAGATGTAGTAAACTCAGGAGAAGCTTCTTGGGTGTTGTATTTGATGTTACCTCCAACCTGCTCAGACTTGTTTTTGTTTCTGGTTGTTACCAAACCAAGAACTGGAGGACTGAGACTCATGCACACAGAGGGAAGTCCTTGTAGGACCAGGGAAAGGAAAGTGCTCAAAGACTAAGTATCAGTAGCCTTGACTTCTATTTTCCACAGCTGTTTGGAAAGCAGGCTTAAGAACGAGCAGCGATCATTCGGGACTTCGTCGGGGGCAGCCCATATAAGAACGGACACATGATGGCTTATAAAAGCACCCCTGAATGCCTGCAGTTGGAGGGATGTGAAATGACATCACACAGGGAGGGTTTTGGCTCAATTAGGGGATCTGTTTTCTGATGGACCCCAATCAGGAACTGCTCTCAGGCTCAAGAGCTAGTGAGGTAGAGCAGACTCTCAACAGGCCAGAACAGAGAATCGTCCGGCTGACTGAGAAGGAGACAATGACTAGCCAATTTTAAATGTTCAGCAGAAAATACAGCAAGGAGGAAGTCTCCTTAGAAATAATGTTTATAAGATGGCATTCTGAAAATGAACCCTAACAATTACACAACTATGGGCTGAATTCTTCTGCATGAAAAAACATCCTGACGTACAAACCTGCCATTGCGATACGGGCTGGACTGGGACAAAAGCAGGGGGACTCCCACGAGGGTGAAGGCGGCAGAGCTTACGCCTCATCAGAGTAACACCCGAAGTCACACCTGGTGAAGGGTTTCCACCCGTTTTTTAAATCAAGCAAGAAATAGAGGCTCATTTTATAATTCCACTGCTTTATTAGTAGTATTTTTTGCGTTATGTGATTATGGTTTTCATTTCCAAGTGTGGGTCCAGCCATCTAATCTTTCATTTCTTACCTAAAGTCTTAAGTTCAAGAAATTCTCCACGTTTTGTCATAGAGGCCTCTGTACAGAGAGAAATTTATGGCACCATTAAAGAAAAGCATCCGGTTCCCTAGATGGGGTAAAACTAGGGAAGTATCCCCCAGCCAGGAGTCTCCAACAGAACTGTACTAATCAGCTCGGGCTGCCGTAACAGAATACCCCAGACTGAGGGGCTTAGACAACAGAAGTTAGTCTTTTCACAGTTCTGGAAACTAGAAGTCTAACATCAGGGTTAGGGTTGTTTTCTTTCTTCCTGGCTTGTAGACAACCGCCCTCTTGCTGTGTCCTCACATGGCCTTTTCTCTCTGCATGCTGGGGGGAGGGGGTGGGGGATGGATTTCTGGCATCTCTTCTTATTCCTATAAGGACACCAGTCCTACTGGATTAGGGCCCACCCTTATGACCTCATTTATCCTTAAATGCCTCCTTAAAGTCCCCATCTCCACATACAGTCACATTGGGGTTAGGGCTTCAATATATGAATTTGGGGAAGATACAATTCAGTCCAAAACAAGACTATTGCTGTATGGAAGGTCATTTGTGACATTCGAGCATATGACAAAACCCCAGACTTGTATATACCTCCCAGCTGAGAGGAAAAAGCATTGCCTTCACCTTCACAAGACATGGCTTTGAATCGTCTACAACTTATCTGCTGTAGTGATCTTGGGCAAGTTCCTTAACAGGGTTTTTGTGAGGGTGACATAAGATATTATGTGAAAATGTATAGTCCTAAGCTCTACAAATGGAAGAAAACTAATGCATTATAGTTCAGTAAGACTTTTTGATCATTCTGTATGCTCACCATCAAAATAATGTGACTGGGTAGGGTCAAATAAGGAACTTATATGGCTACAGTATGGGTCATTTTAGGAAAAAGCAACTTGAGTCGATTTCCAGAGTTTTTCAGGGTTAATTTTCTCATTTTGGTTCCCTTGTACCAAAATATGAACAGCTCTACTGCCAAAAGTTATGTCCTTTGCCCTATTTTCCAAAGCTGTCCTCCTTCTCCTTCCAAAAGTGAAAAAGGATTAGGATTAACAGTTAGATAAACTAGTATGTATGTGTCTTTCATGGAGAAAAAGCAGAATTCACTTACTCAGTTAGTCATTTTTCTAACAATCAAACACTCTGTCCTGAAGCCCTTTAAACTGGATATTGTGTTGAATGATGTCACTAATGTTAATTGACAGTTTGCTGGAAACTGTCTCTTAAAAACTCTCAATTTCTGTTCAAGACCTGTTTATTTTGTTACAGAATTAGAAATCAAGGAGAAACTTCCAGAAAGAAAAAGTGTGTATGTGTGTGTGCATGCATGTGTTTTGGCTTTTATACTAGGAAGGTCATTTGCAAGAGAGAGACAAAAAAAAGAAGAAGAAACAAGTAGAAATGAAATTAGACCTGTGTTTATACAGTTCTGCACGTTGGCCCAGGACTTATTTTTGAAAGTTTGTAAACTAGCCTTCCAGTTTAAATTGAATAAGTAGGTGCAGCTGAGTAAATGGGGAGACGCCGGTTTGCGACCATGTGTTTTCACTTTAAAATTACATTGAAGAGGAACAGAGGGGGTTAGAAACAAAAATAAGAAAGGGAGATATAAGACAGGCTGTGTTTAAAGGGAAAATGTGAGAAAACGAAGAGTCAAAACAGAAGTACTCTTTGCTTGGCCCGAGGGGCCCGAGGCTGCTCCACCCTGATAGCAGAGAAAGAACAGCTTTCTCAGAGCCGTCCCTCCAGACCTGGCAACGGATGCAGGAACCTGCCAGGCAGGGAACCCCACACACCGAAAGGCGGGGTGCTGGCACGGGACTATAAAAGGTCAGGAGACATTCTGGGATGGTCTGGATTAAAGACACGTCCATCCAGGAGGGAGTCTCCCCCTAGTGTCCCCGGGGCAGAACCAACCCCCAGTATCTGAGGATGTAACCGTATTTGGAGATAAGGTCTTTAAAAGTGATTGAGTTAAAACGAGGCTGTTAGGGTGGGTCCTAACCTGATCGGACGGCGTCCTTATAAGAATAGAGCCAGGGGTGTGTGCTCACAGCCGAAAGACCACGTGAGGACACGGAGGGAGGAGAGCCATCTGCAAGCTGAGAGAGGAGGAGAAACCAGCCCTGCTGGCACCTTGATCTTGGACTTCCAGCCTCCAGAACTGTGAGAAATAAGTTTCTGTTGTTTAAGTCCCGCAGTCTGTGATACTTTGTTAGGACATCCCCAGCAAACTAACTGGGTGCTGAAGAAAACCACACCCACAACACCCATTAAAGGGGGGTTGTTTTCTTGCCAGTACCAACATGGAAAGAATCATGTGGCTTCTCACTTTAACACCAGGGGAATTGCTTAGTTTCTGCCTCCTTAACTGCCCAGGGCACGTTGTAAAAGCCATCTGGACACTGTAATCACTTCTGGGAGATTCTAAAAGACTTCCTTCAACTTATCCCAGTAATCTGCAACATCCCTGTTAAGGATTAAATTATGCCCCCCCCCAAATATGTTGGAGTCCTAACCCCCATACCTCAGCAAGTGACTTTATTTGGAAATAGGGTCTTTTTTTGTTTTTGTTTTAATGGTAATTTATTTGTCATTGTAATTTATGACAAACCAAAGTACAATTTATTCTGAATGTTTTCTAGAAGTCTTTCTTCCAAAAAGAAAAAAGAAAAAGCATTTAGTATTATAAAGAATTATATTTAAAGGCAACCAATGTAGAATCCATTGACCTCTTGAGGGTACCTGAAATATAATTAAACTACAATCATCAAGGCTTTTACAATTCATAATTCTAAACAAGAGTATTATTTATAAAGAAGTGCAAATTGACTTCTACTTTCAACTTTAATTAAATGAAGACACTCAGTATTCTTCCTGAATAATAGTTTTTCACATTTCATGCTTTCATCTATTAACAATCATTTTGTAATGAAACAGTCTTCATCTACTCTTATCCCAGCTCTTGTGATGATTTCTAAATGTAGGAAGGTCTGTGAAACATAAGGTGCTACACTTAACCTGGTTGGCCTCAGTACCATGAATTTTTCTTCTGCTGAAGTTTTAAGTGAATATATGTTACAACCAAGTTCTTTTGAGATAAAGCTTGAGCTGCTGTCAGGAACCATAAACGTTACTCTGGAACAGTTACTCTTCTGTTTAAACTTCATTACTGCAGAGGAAAAATGTTCCACCGTGGTTTTGATGTTTTGGAATGTCTTAACTTCCGAGTCTCAAAGCTGGACAGGGTCTACCTTTTAGAGAATTGGCACCCATAATGCCACTAGTGAGCTGGTCATCTGCTTCCACCTCAACAGTCATTGTGACTTTGAGCTCCTTTGTAGTGATATACATCAGTGTCTTCATAAATAGCTTCTGTGGTGACAGCAGGAGCTAATGGATCAAACTCCATTACCTTGTAGTAATTGGGTGGCTGGAAATCATTCTTTGTCATCGCTGGTTGATTGCTGGGCGAGGATGGTAGTCTCTGCTTTGATGGTGTCGCTGGAATGGTCTGTAGACTAACCGGCTGTAGTAATACTGAATTTGAATATTCCAGAAAACTCTCATATGTATGACTTGAGGCAAGGTTTTGGCTGGTCCTTTGGGCAAACAGGGGTGTTTCTGTATTTTCCGAGGGTAGCAAATCCACCTGTGGATGAAGACTGGGTTTCAAGTTGTTTGTTACAATAGGACTTGGAGAGCTGAAATTTAAGTCTGAAGGCTGAGCATTCAGGGTGTTGTATTCTCCCAGAGTGGCCCTGTGTGTTGGAGGGCTGGGACTCAGGTCAAGGAGATCAGAGGATGGGGCAGAAGGTTCACTGCTAGTATTGGCATCTTCCCCCTGGTTCTTATTTTGCTCCAAAATCCTTTGTTGCTTTCGAGTAAACCTCTCATATCCAAGGGTGGTGTTACTAAAATCCTCATTCACTTGAACTAGCTCAACAGTGACATCTTCCTTCTCCACCACCACGAGCAGGGCCGTGCTCCTCTCTTGCATCTCCCGACCCGTCTGATAAAGTTTCTGCAGAAGCTCTTTGTCTTCACGGTTTTCAGACCCAGCAATATTCTCCGTCAGTATGGCAGACATCACTCTCACATTCATTTACACCATATCCAATTCACTGTGCAGTTTTCCAGTCTGTTCTGGAACCAGTGTAATACTGGAGTTCTTGGGAACTACAGAAGAAAGAGCTGGTGCAGTAGGAACAGATGGTGGTGGATTCGGTGAGATCTGAGCAGTCTCTTGTCTGGCTGTTTCAGCATCTGATGGAGGAAACTGAACATCTTTCTTAAGGAGATCCATCTTTCTTACACTTCTTTCACTTCACTTACATCCATACCTCCTGGGAACCCCTGCCACCACATCTTAATGGAATTCAAAATTCTATTCTGAATGTCTGTTGGCAAGGTATATCTGGGATTCAGCAGCTTAACTAGACTATCTTTAACAAATTCCTTCTTCGCAATCAGAGACTGGAAACTTGGACCACAGTTCTGTATGCATATGTCAATAAGTGACAAGGTAAGTTGGATTTCTTTATGATTGTAGTTTTTGGAAATCCTTTTCTTCAAAGCTTTTACTGCATCTTTTGGCCCATCGTGGGCAGTGTTAATTATGTCACAGATGTGCATAAACTGGCCCCAGTGTTCAGTCTGAACTCCAGCAAATGTAGCCTTTTCTATGTGCTGGCCCATGGAGGTTGCGAACGGGTCCCGGTGACTCTTCCCAAGCGCCGTGGTAGCGCAGGGAGCCAGCCTGGGCCTCCGCCCCTGCTGCCAACCAGAAATAGGGTCTTTACAGAGGTAATCAAGTTAAGATGAGGTCATTGGGGTGGGTCCTAGTCCAACATGACTGGTGTTCTTATAAAAAGGGGAAGTTCGGACATAGACACACACAGGTAGAACGCTATGTGAAGATGCAGGCAGAGATCTGGGTGATGTTTCTATAAGCCAAGGAATGGCAACGATTGCAGGCCGACCACCAGAAGCTGGGAGAGAGGCATGCACAGATTCTCCCTCACAGCTCTCAGAAGGAACCAGCCCTGCTGTTGTTGCTTTGATCTCAGACTCCTGGCCTCCAGAACTGTGAGACAATACATTTTCATTGTTTACGCCATGCAGTGCGGGGTACTTTGTTATGGCAGCCCCAGGAAACAAATACAGTCCCAGTTCAAAGTGTTTCTCTTCTCAGCTTCTGGAAACGTGTGTGGGGATTGAAAATTTGGCATATTTGGTCTACAAGGGTCTGGCTGCCCAAGACAGAGCCTAAGATGGCAGCCACAGTGTTTTGGGGTTTTAGCTTTTGGGTGGTATAATTGACGAATTAAAATTGTACATATCTAAGGTATACAACCTGATGTTTTGATACGTGTATACACTGTGAAATGATCACCACAATCAAGTTAATGGACACCACCTCACATAGTCATCTTTTGTATGTGTGTGGCGAGAACACTTAAGATCTACCCTCGTAGCAAATTTCAAGTGTACAATATAGTATTGTCAACTGTAGTCGCTGTGCTGTACGTAGCTCTCCAGAATTCGTTCATCTCGCCAGACTGGAACTTTGTACCCTTTGATAAACACCTCCCCTTTCCTCCACCCCCAGCCCCTGGCAACCTTCATTCTATTCTGAGCCACAGAGGCTTATAACCTCATCTTGGAAGTGATATAAAGTCACTTCTTTGTATCTATGGATAACAGTGTGTGAGGGGATTACTCAGGGTGTGAATCCCAGGCAGGGGGATCGTAGGGGCCGTCTTGGGAGCTGCCTACCTCTGACCTTTGCAGGGCTTCCACTGACTGACTCTGGGCAAGGCTGTGACCTTTATGGGTCTCCCTAGTTGGCTTTTATCTGCATAATGACAAATAATGATTGCAAGGTGATGGACTATTCAAGTGGTTACATATGTTGTCCCATTTAATTGGTACATCAGTTTCCCAAGGCAGGGATTCTGTTTCCATCTTAATGAATGGGGAACCGCTGGCTAATATTCAGGAGGTCTTGAACTCAGGGCGGCCTCTTCTCTGAGCTGCCATGTTTTTAATGAATGAACAGAGAGAGTTGGACTCCAGAGCCCCTTCCAGCTCTAGTCTCCAGGAAGCCTTGGGCTCTGAGGAAAGGCTTTCACCCTGATGCTGGGGGGCCTGGATTCTGGAGCCCCTGCTCTTCCTGCAGCTGGGAGCAGCTCCACCTCCCTGGGCCCGGGTGTCCTCAGGCACACACCGTTATCCTTTGGGGAGATTCTGTTTCTGAACAGAGGTGGGCGGTTGTGTCTGTTTCTCTGGCTAAGACTGCAGGGATCACCCCTGACCCGACCGCGGGGGCCCCTGGTGCTGCTGGGCCAGCTGGCTGTGACACATGCGAAGCCAGGTCACGAGCTGTCACTCATTTCACCTTTCTTTCCAAACATTTATTTCTGCTATTTTGAGGAGAAGGTTCTAGACCAAACAAGGCCATAGCTTGTGGCCATTTGTTGCAGGTCTGGGACACCTCCTGGCCACAGCGGGCCGGTCGGTAGAGGTCTCCTTCCTCCAGAGGCCCTGAGTGCCCGCACCGAGGGTCTCATTTCCTCTCTCCCTCGGTGATTACATTTTGGGACTCCCTTGATTTCTTTTCAAAATCCACCCCGTCCACTCCTTGGTGACCAGAGCGGGCAGGGGCTGGAGCTGGCCTGCAGGGCACGTCTGCTCCCATGACCAGGCCTCCAGGCTCCCCTTACTGCCACCGGCAACCACGGAGCCCCGTCCGCGTCCCTGTCCCTTCCGAGCAGCGTTTGGGTGGTTTTCCGTTTTGGCGTGACTGCTGCCTGCCCTCGCGCCCCTCCCTCTTTTGTCTTTCCCCCTCCGGGCCCTGCTTGTTATTATCAGGAGAAAACAGGTCCACGTTGAAACTTCAGAGGCAAGTGGGAAACCCATGTTTCGAGACACTGCCGAGGCCTAGGCTTCAAGAGAGCTCTGTCACCCCCTCTTCCCACAGCCATGGGGAGCCCTTGCTCAAGGTCAAGGTGAAGCCCAGTCTGTGAGCCACGTGAGGAATTCTGGAATGTCATGGGGCCGACAGGACTCTCATGAGTGCCCCTGGCTCGGCAGGAGGCCTGAGGAAGAGGTTTTGGAGGGCATGGGGCTGAGTTCCTTGTATGAGGGTACTGCACCCATGATAAGGGGACGGGGCCAGACAGGCAGGTTGAAAAGCTTCAGGGCCTGGGGCTTTCCGCTCCACAGGTGTGTTCAAATGTTGGCAAAGCATCAGCCAGCGTTAAGTGTTATAGTGCAGCCAAGCCAACCAGTGGGGCCTCCCCGAGCTAATCACCCGCAGGTGCTGAAGCGCTGTCCTCCTGTCTTTTATCCAGTGAATTAGGGAGCCCCTAGGACTGGTCCTGTTCTGCCTTACCCCACAGTAACTGGAAGGCCAACTTCCTATTCCCCAAATGAGTCCTAATGTATTGTTTTTACTCCTGCCCTTTGAGTACATTCACTCAGTCTATTGCTTTCCCTTGTTTAATAGAGTGTGAGCTGTGGAGGGAAATCGTTGTGGCCTTTATCCTGTGATGCTAAATGGTCCTTCCAGCCTCCACCTCACGTATGAAGGCCACCTGGTGGGAAGGCAGTGCAGCAAAACCAAAAAGGGCTTGAGTCTGGTAGCAGGCAGGCCCGCTCCACCACCAGCTGTGGCACTTTGATCAAGGCCCACAAAAATATTTGAAACTTTTTGCTTACCTCTGAAATTGGGACAATAATCTCTGTTTTGCAGACTTATGGTGAGGGAGACCATGCGCGTAAAATGCCTAGCATGTAGTAAATGTTCAATTGAACAGTTTTCTCTTTCTTGCTTCCCCTCGAACCCATCCACCCAGGTGGGGCGAGGAAGGCTCGTAGCCCAGAGATCACATGAGAGATGACAAGTGTAGACAGATACCCGTGAAACTCCTGTTCTCGTGCTCCTGCTGCGTTCGAATTCCACAGTCCCAGCCCACACCCTGGGAGGCTTGGGACACCCGAGAGGGAGCTTCTCTGAAAAATAAAGTTGCCACTTGCCTGCTACCCCAGGTTACACTGGATCACCACATAATGAAATGATTTTCCTTCCCCCTTTTATTTCCTCTCTTTCTTTCTTTCTGAGACAAATGGAAAAATAATTTGATCCCCTTGAATCTTTTCACCCTGGGTATTTCCCCCTTCACACCCGAGCGCCGCCCCTGGATAAACGGGAACACATGTGCTGAAAGGCCAGCCTTCACCCTCCTGACTCAGGGCCCTCCTTCTCTTGGGACACGGGTTTCCTTTCAAACCTCAGAATAAATTCATCACAGCAGGAAGAACATTGTTTTTCTTCAAAACTTGAAGGGAAAAAAAAAAAGCAAATCCCATATCACAATTATTCCATTTCACAGGGAAAATGTTGCCCTTTAATCTCAAAGTTTCTTCTCTCCTGAAGGCTGTGGCCGAGGTGACTCGCAGACTCAATACAGCTGTTTTTTTTGCAGAGTCCGCACTGATTCATTGCTTTGGGGATCCAAAGGGTGACACATACATATTTTGAATATTACCGTGGGTGTAGATCTGCATCATGGCTTGACTTAAAACGCTTCTGCTTCTTGAGGTGTTCACACGTGGATGCTTTCAGTGGAGTTTTTACTTAAAAAATAATCCTCAATACAGTTCTTCCATTTGAAAGTTGAACTTCCTGAAAAATATGCTGTGAACCTTAGTATGTTTTTTTGTTTGTTTGTCCTTTTGTTTGTTTTTTTACCGTGGCTCCTCTGACATCCTAGCCCATCAGAGAAAAACTCCTTTTTCTTTAATGAAAACACACAATGACAAATGTCCAATGCCGTGGACATTAAGCTCTTTGGTTTGACCATCTTCTGTAGCACACATCAGAGAAGCAGGATGTCTTCTTGAACTGAAACGTTGGCTCAAGAATTCCTGTAAACTTCCTTACACTTCATTTTAAGAAAAACCCCCTGACACTGAGCATACTTCTTTGCTGCCAGGCGTCTTTCTGTTTATGTAGACTTTGTTTACATGTGCCCCCTGTTAATAAAAATCTGTATTTAACAGATGCACTCAAGCACCTTGGAAACTAATTTTCTTTCAAACTCAAGCACTTTCTGGGAAGGAATAAAAGGAGTGGAGAGTTGGGTTGGCAGCCCTCCATCGCGTGACCATTTATCGTCAAAGAATGTAGCAGAAGACGGCTCCCGCTATTTCCTTTTGATTTTGGTGTGTAAATCTGCTCTCACCTAAAGCTTGACCATATGATGGTGCAGACACACATTAAACTGATTATTTCTGTCTGAGCTGTGCGTAGAATGTGCACTCTAAATTGCACATAAAAATGTTCCCCAAAATAGTACCACCTGCCTGCAGAAGTATCATTTTCTTTCACAAAGACAGAGCCAAATGTGTTTCTGGCATCCTGCTGCCTCTGGCTGATGAGTTTGTCGCCCTGTCCATGCTAGGGGCAAGCCTGGCCTGGGGCTTCCTTCCCAATGAAGGCAGGGACTCCAGGGGTCTCCCCAGAAGTGTCTTGGACTCTTGCTCAGAAGACTGTCTCAGATATTTAGGGAGCAACTCCTCGCTATCAAAGGGGTAACAGAGGAAAGTGAGTGGGGGTGGGGTGGGAGGGGCTGGAATAAAGAGAGCGGAGAACAAAGGAGCAGAAGGAGGTGAAAGTACAACACAAACCATCACAACCCAAGAAAAAGCTCTCCCAGGACAGGAGAGATAAACAAACCCAGGGAAGAAGAAAGAGAGAGGAATGTAAAACTAAAAAACAAGAATTGTTTCAGTTTTTAAAAGGCACAATGAAAACTAAGCCCAGAAAGGCAAGATCAGATTATTGTGATTTCTCCAGATTAATGAGAGAAGTTGAATATCCTATTATCTTTCAAACGTCTGCCCTGCCCTCCCCAATTCAAAGAAGGGAAGGGCGTTTGGAAGGAGAAAGAAAGGTGTTTTGCCCATATAGGGGCACCCTGAGAGCTTTTATTCTCGAAAGAGCTCTTCCCTGACTTAGTAACTTCTTTGCCTGGAGGAAAGGGAGTTTTCATCCTTTTGAGGTGAAACCTCATCCCGTCTTTGGGGGCCACGCTTGCAAATGCTCCATTTCCTAATTATCCGGGGCTGCGCAGAGGGTACCACACAAAGACCTGAAAATCCTCAGAATTTTCATGGTCATTTTATGCTCTGGTTACAGACCTTTTGAATCTAAACATGGAAGATAGTAGAATGTCTTAGCAGTAAGGGTAGAAGTTTTCAGGACCATAACTTCTTGTCCATCAGTGTCTTTGGCAGCTTGGAAGGCTGAAGGCTGGGCTGCCTTCTCAAAGGCTTTGGGGTTGTCTCCATCCCTAACAGCCTAGGGCCCTTCATCCTTATCCTGACTGTGCTTTTTGCTCCTATGTTCATGTTAGCCAAGTTCCTCAAAAATAATCTCTGTCCCTGTGTCCACATCCTCACCCCATGTTCCCACATGGACCTCTGTAAATGAACTTCCCTGCCCTGCACCCTGCTATTCCCCCTGCCCTGGCAGTTTATCCATGACCACTGACCACCAAGGGCAGTGGGTTCTTTTCAGTCCATCTCTTGTCCTCTCTGTGGTGCCTGATGATGTTGACTCTTCCTTCTAGAATCTCCTTGAACTCTGAGCTTCACCACACACTCTTTCCTGCTCCCTTCTGCCTTTTGTGACTGCTAATTTTCCCCCTCCCATGCAGACTCCTGATCCTCAGTCGGTCCTCAGGGTGTGGTATCTCCCTCAAGGTCTCAGATGAGCCATCCAGACTGAGTCCCAGCCACATGTTAGCCCTCTGCATTCTGCTGCCACACCCCCAGCTCCTGCGGGGGAAATACTCTTGCCAAGGTCTCTGCAGTAGGCTGAGTGTTAGCCCCCAAAGATATCCACATCCTAATCCCTGGAACCCGTGGATGTCACCTCACATGGCAAAAGGGACTTTGCAGATGTGATTAAGTTAAGGATCTTGGGATGGGGAGCTTATCCTGGATTACCTAGGTGGACCCTAGATGTCATCGCATGTATCCTCGTAAGAGCAAGGCAGAGGAAAATTTGACACAGAAGAAGAAAAAGCAGCGTGAAGGTGGAAGCCGAGATGGGAGTGATCAATTTCACCACGAGCCAAGGAACATCAGCAGCCTCTAGAAACTGGAGGAAGCAGTTCCCCACCCCCAGCCCCAGAGATTTTCCCCTTAGAGCCTCCAGAGGACGCAGCCCGCTGATACCCTGACTTGACCCCAGTGAGACTCATTTCAGACCTCTGGCCTCCAGAACTTTAAGAAAATAAATGTGTATTGTTTTAAGGCACCAAGTTCGTGGCAATTTGTTACAGCAGCTACAGGAAACTAAAACAGTCTCCAAGAGCTCCTCACTGACAGATCTGTTGGACATCTTTCAGTCTCCATGTCTCCTGGCAGAAGTATTTGGTAACACTGGTCTTTCGCTCTGGAACCTCCTCTTCCTTTGACTCCCATTTACCCAGCTTTCAACAGCCAATCAAGAGCCAGGTTCCGGGGATCCCACCCACCAAGCAGATTCAGCCTCAGTTCAGGCTCTCACCGTCTCTTGCCTGCATCCCTCTGTGTCCTACCTGGACCATTTCTAGTCTTATATTAACATCCAGTTGCCCCGACAACTTGCTGCAGCTGACTTGTCAATTTCATATGGTTCAACCCAGTAGATATGGTTGAAACGATACCGGTGGGGGGAAAAAAAATTATTGGATGTAAATATTTTAAAATACAGCAAAATGCATGTAAGCTTGTTTCAACCTTTTCTCCAGGGTCTCTGAAACTCCAGGGACCTGGCTGTGTGGGAGACACCGCCTTGCTCCTTCTCTTTCTTCCTGCCCAGTCCTTCCCATTACAGGCTCTGATTCCCTTTGGCTCCTTAGTTCTCTAGTCAAATTGTTTTCCTCGAAGTTGCCGCAGCCCAGACTCAGTTTACTTCAGTTCTTCTTTGACAGAAATTTTCTCAAGTCTCTCCTGGAGGCCAGCGTGAGACTCCTCCATCCTCAATAAAAGGACTTCCAGCTCCTAAAAACTGTATCTTCAGACCCTTTAGTTCGATCTCATTAGCATGGTGAAGAAACTCCCCATCTTAGCCCTCCCTGTGGTAATGCATTTAAAGCCCACATTTCATTTTTTTTGGTCTTTTTGTCTGATTTTATTTTTTCACTTTTAAATTTTATATGAATTTTTATTGGAGTATAGCTTCTTTACAATGTTGTGTTAGTGTCTGCTGTACAGTGAAGTGAATCAGTTATACATATACATATATCCACTCTTTTTAGATCTCCTTCCCATTTAGGTCACCACAGATCATTGAGTAGAGTTCCCTGTGCTAAACAGTAGGTTCTCATTAGTTACCTATTTATTGACATATATACACATTTCATTTTAACTCTTTCCCCTAGAGCAAACCCCTCTATTCTCTGAGGTTGAATTGGGGACTGAGCATTGCTATTGTTCTAGATACAAAACATGGCCTTTTAATTTTCCTTTCCAATATTAGATTTTTTTAAAAATCTACAAAAAAACTAAAGAGACTATAACATCCCTGGGCAAAATTTCTCTTTGCAAGTTCACAGCAAATCTTTGTAACTCTTTCCATTTGTATCACTTTTTCTCCCTAGTCTCCCCCCCCCCCCCCCGTCTCCCAGTGCCCAGTCCTCCCACAACTCCCCACAGCCTTCAGGATGTCCTCACTGCTATTGGTCCCATCCCCTTCCCCACACGTTGTGTTCCAGAAACACTCAGCCACATGTAGTTGCCAGAAATAGTAAACTCCAGACCTTGATTTTCATGCTTCCCTGGTTCTCAAACACATTCTTTCTCTCATTGAACCAAGGACACCACAGACACATATGCTTAAAATTTTTTTTTGATAATTTTTAACTCTTCATTTTGTAATAATTTTACACATAAAAAAGTTGGGAAAATGGTACAAAGAAGTCCCCAAATGTTAACATCTTCCATAAACTCTGCAATTATCAAAATCAGAAAAATAACTCTGATTCCATGTTATTATCTAATCTACATACCTACTTCAGATTTCAGTGATTATCCCACTGATGTCATTTTTGGGTTAGTTTCCAATCTACTATTATACGTTGCATTTAGTTTTTATGTCAATTTACTGTCAATTCCATGTTATTATCTAATCTACAGACCTACTTCAAATTTCAATAATTGTCCCACTGATGTCATTTTTGGGTTACAGTTTCCAATCTACTATTATACGTTGCATTTAGTTGTTATGTCAGTTTACTCTACTGTGGACCAGTTTTTTCTGGCTTCCTTTATCTTTCATGGCCTTTGCACTTTTGAAGAGCACTGGCAAGTTGTTGTTATGTAGTCATTCTCAATTTAGGTATGTCTGATGTTACTTCATCATTAAGTTAGTTATGCATTTTTGGCAAGACTGCCACAGAATTACTCCAGTACCAAAACCAGCCAAAGATATCACAAGTTGGAAAAACAAAAAACAAACAAAAAAAAACCACAGACTAATATTACTTATGAATAAAGATGCAAAAATCCTAACAAAGTATTAGTAAACCAAATCCAGAAACATATATAATTATACACCGTGACTAAGTGGGATTTATTCTAAGAATGCAAGGTTGGCTTAACATATAAAAATCAATTTATGTAATAAACCATAGAATAAAGAACAGAAAACACGTAATCATTTAGACAGACACAGACGAAACATTTGACAAAATCCAACACTCTTTCATCATAAAAATACTCAATATACAAAAACCAGCTGCATTTCTGTACACCAGCGGTGGACAATCTGAAAATGAAGAAAACAATTTCACTTACAATAGCATACTTAGGTATACATTTAATGAGATGGTACAATACATATACACTGAAAACTGCAAAACGTTGAAAAAAATTAAAGAATATTTAAATAAATGGAAGGACATGTTTATGGATTAGAAGGCTTGGCATTATTAAGATGGTAATATTCTCTAAATTGATATACAGTTTCAATGCAATATCTACTGAATCCCTCATGGTTTTTTTTTTTTTTTTTTTTAAGACTTTATTTTTTAGAGAAGTTTTAGATTCACAGCAAAATCGAGGTGAAGGTACAGAAATTTTCTATATAGTCTCTGCCCTTCCCACCCCCCATATATAGCCTCTGACATTGTCAACATTCCTCACCAGAGCAATACCTTTGTTATAACTGATGACCCTACATTGACGCATCATAATCACTCAGTCTGCAGTTTACATTATAGTGCAGCCTTGGTGTTGTACATTCTGTGGGTTCAGACAAATGTATAATGACATGTATCCACCATTATAATATCATACAGAGTATTTCCACTGCCCTAAAAATCCTCTGTGCTCTACCTATTCATGCCTTCCCACCCCTACTCCTCCAACCCCTGGCAATCTCTGATCTTTTTACTGTCTGCGTAGTTTTGCCTTTTCCATAATGTCATATAGTATGAAGCCTTTTCAGATTGGCTTCTTTCACTTAGTAATACACATTTAAAGTCCCTCCAAGTCTTTTTATGGCCTGACAGCTCATTTCTTTTTAACACTGAATAATATTGCATTGTCTGAATATATGACAGCTCATTTATTCATTCATCTGCTGAAGGATACTTTGGTTCATCCAGGTTTTGGCCATTCTTAATAACGTTGCTATAAACATCCTTATGCAGGTTTTTGTGTAGATACAGGTTTTCAACTCCTGTGGGTACATATCAAGGAGTACAATTGCTGGATCATATGGTAAGAGTATGTATAGTTTTGTAAGAAACCGACTGTCCTCCAAAGTGGCTGTACCATTTTGCATTCACACCAGCAATGAATGAGAGTTCCTGTTGTTCCACCTCCTTGCCAGCATTTGGTGTTGTCAGTGTTCTGGATTATGGTCATTCTAACAGATGCATAGTAGTATCTCATTGTTTTAATTTGCATTTTCCTGATGACATAGGAAGTGAAGCATCTTTTCCTATGCTTTTTTGCCATCTGTATATCTTCTTTGGTGAGGTGTCTGTTTAGGTCTGTGGCTCATTTTTCAATCGGGTTATTTGCTCTTTTATTGTTGAGTTTTAAGAGTTCTTCAGATATTTTGGATAAAAGTCCTTTATTAGATGTGTCTTTTGCAAATATTTTCTCCCAGTCTGTGCTTGTCTTCTCATTCTCTTGACATTTGTTTTTAGCAAATCAGAAGTGTTTAATTTTATTGAAGTCTAGCTTATCAGTTATTTATTTCATGGATCATGCCTTTGGTGTTGTATCCAGAAAGTCATTAAAATATTCAAGGTTATGTAGGTTTTTTCCAATATTATCTTCTAGGACTTGCTAGCTACTTTGCTGAAAGTGACAAGCTAATCCTAAAATTCATATGAAAATTCAAGCTACCCAGAACAGTCAAAACAACCTTGAAAAATAAGAAAAACATTTTAGGACTCATGCTTCCCAACTTTAAAACTCACTACAAAGATAAAGTAATCAAGACTGAGTGATCAAGATCAGTGGAATATAATAGTTAGTCCAGATATAAACCCATACACTTACAGTCAATTAATTTTCAACAAAGGTGCTGAGACAGTTCAAATGGGGAAAAGAATGAAGTTGGACCCCTACCTTGTACAGTAAAGAAAATCATGGATCTAAATGTAAAAGCAACTGAAACTATAAAACATTTAAAAGAAAATACAGAAGTAAATCTTCATGACCTTGAATTAGGCAATGGTTTCTTAGATAGAACATCAAAAGCACAAGTGACAATAATAAATGAATAACTTACTTAGCAATACTCAAAATTTTTGTGCTGCAAATGATACAATCAAGAGAATAAAAAGACAGCCCACAGAATGGGAGACAGTATTTATAAATTGTGTATCTGACAAGGAACTTGTATTCAGAAAATAAAAATAACCCTTACAACTCAAAAATAAAAAGACAAGTAAGCCAATTAAATAATTGACAGAGGATTTTTTTAAAATAAATTTATTTATTTATTTATTTATTTATTTTGGGGCTTCTTTGCTGTGTGTGGGCTTTCTCTAGTTGTGGCGAGCGGGGGCTACTCTTTGTTGCAGTGTGCAGGCTTCTCATTGCATTGGCTTCTCTTGTTGTGTAGCACGGGCTCTAGGCACGTGTGTTTCAGTAGTTGTGGCATGTGGTCTCAGTAGTTGTGGCTTGAGGACTTAGTTGCTCCATGGCATGTGGGATCTTCCCAGAACAGGGCTCGAACCCGTGTCCCCTGCATTGGCAAGTGGATTCTTAACCACCACGCCACCAGAGAAGTCCCAAGAGAGGATTTTAATAGACCTTTCTCTAAAGAAAATAAACAAATGGCTAATAAACTCATAAAAAGGTGTTTAACATCATTAGTCAATGTCACTTCACACCCATTAGGATGGCTAAAATAAAATATAAAAGACAGTAACAAGTGTTGACAAGGGTATGGAGAAATCACAACCCTCATTCATTGCTGATGGAATGTGAAATGGTGCAGCTGCTTTAGAAAAATATTAAACATAAAGTTATAAATACCATATGACCCAGCGATTCCACTCCTAGGGGTGTGTGTGTGTGTGTGTTATCTATATCCGTAATCTCTTCAAGATTAATTAGAACATATGTCTACATAAAAATAAGTATGTGAATATGCATAGACGCGTTATTCGTAATAGCCAATAATTCACTTGCATGTGTGAATTATGCCTCAATAAAGCTGTTAAAAATTTAAAAATTAAAAGTAATGCCACAGAAGAGATGTACCTTTTGAGGGCATCATATCCTCAGGAGGTACATAGTGGTAATATGTCCCATTATTGGTAGTACTAACTTAGATCACTTGGATAAAATGATGTCTGCTGGGTTTCTTAACTGTAAAGTTATTATTTTGTCATTTGTAATTAAAGTGCCTTGTGGGAGATACATGGAGAATACGTAAATATCCTGTATCTCATCAAATTTCATCCATAAATTTTAGCATTCATTGCTGATTCCTGCCTGAAACAATTGTTACTTTGGGGTTCCGCTGAATGATGATTTCCTATTTACATCATTCCATCTACCTTTAGTAGTTGGAATTCTACCATGAGGAAGAGCTGTCCTTTCCCCCTATTTTTTTTTATCCAATTATTTCTTTATGTCAGTATGAACTCCTGGATTCTTATTTAATTCTATGGATTATAATGCGCATACACACACACACTTTTTTTTTACTCACTGGCTCATCAGATATTTAAGGAGCACCTACCACATACATGCCAGACACTCTTGTAGACTCTTGGACCTCAGTGTTGAACAAGACATCTTGGCCGGGAGAGTTTCCACTCTGCTTTGAGAAGCACCCTTACTCCCCGAGTCTGTAAGGGCATTATCCGTGGTGTGTCTCCCTTGTCTGCATCCGTTGAGCACCCTTGAGCTTGTCCACACAGGCAGTTATCTTGTTTCCAGGTCTCTCTGCCCCTGGCAGGGAGGACCGTGAAAGCACCAGCCCGTGCTGAGCAGAGTACCAGCCGTGGAAGACATTCAGCTCTGGTTTGTGGCTGGATGAACAAGTGAGGGAAAGAATGAAGGAATGAGCGAACACTACAATGAATGTTCAGATGCAAGTCATAGGACAAAAATATTGCTTAAGAAGCTCAAAGTGTCATCTTGTTTGCCCTCACGTGGTGGCCAGCTATCTGGTGTATTAGTTTTCTGTCCAGATGGGATACAGAAGGAGAAAGAGGGAGGAATCAAATATACTCCTGAGGTTTCTGGTTATGAGTCATTGGTAGAAGGTGTTGCACATACTGAGCCAGGGGACCTGCCTGGAGAAGATCTGTGGGTTAAAGCTGTGCTGGTTTGAGGAACCGCCCTCCACCTGAGATGCTCAGGCAGCGAGTCTAGGAAGCAGCTGGGGGTCTGGGCTGGAGGTCCCAGGAGAGGGCTGGCTGGATGACACGTTGGGACTCATGGGCCTGCTTGGAAAGGATTAAGCCCTGGGAGAATGAGCACGAGCAGGAAGAGGAGGGAAGGAGATGGAGGTGACCCTTGACAACGCTGAGGGTCAGTCACTCGTGGAGGAACCTGAGAAAGAGCAGCCTGAGAAAGAGTCTCAAGGGAGAACAGTCCACAGAACCAAGAACTGGAGCGAGACCAGTAAGATGGAGATGACGATGGGCCAGGATTTAGACATCGCTGGGAAGTGGTGGCAGCAGGAGGTGTGTTTCTGAGACTTGAATTGTAGTTGGAGGACGTGAAAGTGGACACTCGAAGTGTCACTTATTCTCTTCAGGAATGTGAGTGCCAACAAGACAGAGACCTGGTGGCACTTCTTGGAAGTTTAGGGTCCACTGATCATTTCTTTTAAAGCCATAGAGGGTCTTGAATATGCTTGTACATCAGAAGAGACAGGGCCAGCAGAAAGGAAGTGATTTGGTGAGACAGGAAATCATTAGCAGGAGACTAAAGGCGTGGAGGAGAGAGGATTGGAGTCCAGATGGAAGGTGGAATCTCACACAGGGAGGGCCCTATCTTCCTCCAAGACCAGAGGGAAGAGGCGAGGATGGCCGAGGTGTGGGTGAGCTTGAGGGAGCCTGGCAGGAGGCTGAGGTGTCTCCTTTGAGGGCCTCCACATTTTCTCTGAAGCAGCAGGCGAGGTCGCCTGGGAGGTGGAGGTGTGGCGGGCGGCAGGGATTTGATAGGTTCTTGCAGGAGTGAGGGGAAGGGTCTCAGGAGGAAGAGGTCTGCTCAGGGGCTTTGAGAGAGCAGCCAACCGTGGGGGCTCTGACTCTGCCGTGAGATCTGGCGGGCTTTCCTCCCGCAGCCCACAGCAGGCCCGGGAGAGGGGAGGAGGCAGGTGGGTGGGTGGAAGGAAGAGGGGTGTGGAGGCTGAGGTGAGACCGTGGCTGAAGTGATGAGCTCTGGTCTAGGGAGGGACCCGGGCCGCAGGCTGAGGGAACAGGCCCGGGGGGAGGAAGGGAGGGAGAGAATGGAAAATCAGGGCTTGCGGCCAGCAAGTGGGAGGAGGGAGTGTGGGGTGTCTTTGAGGAGCAGCTCAGTGATGACAAGACCTGGGTGTGGCTGAGGGCGTGAGTGGCGGACCCAGCAGGGGTGTAGGAAACGAAGCAGGGCATTCCAGGACGCCAGAGGAGGAGGCGCCCCCTCGGAGACCTCAGCCAAAGCCAAGCCAAAATCATGTCCAGTGTGTCAGAGGACAGGTCCTGCCCAGGGCGTGGGAGCCAGTGAGCAGCAAGGAAGTGAGTGGGCGGTGGGGCTGACACAGGAGGAGGGAGGAGAAAGGAGCAGAAGGGGACAGGGTGAAGGCGCGGGGATGGGGACAGACTGGTGCTGGCAGAGGGGTGGGGGCCACACTTCCAGAGGGAAGCAGTACCCAGCACAGCCCACTGTGGTTTCCAGCCTTGCTTCCAGATTGGACCGTGAGCTCGGCACACACCTCTGTTAGAGGGAGAGGACTCTGCTGGAGCCCAAACTCCGTACAAAGCTTTAGCCTTACAGTTTTTAACTAGCGTAAAGCAAGGTCCTCGTGCACAGTTTATTCCCATGATACGACTGGTAAGGGTGTTGTGCTGAAACAAAGTCATTGTTTCTGTCACAAATATAGTCCAGTCTGCTGCAGTGCCGTTTCTTTTCACTCTGGCTCTTGCCCTTTGTCCTCATGAGGATTCGAATTCTGCCACTAGTTGCTGTTTGATCTAGGGGAACCCTTTGTGCAGTTCCAAAGGCACCTGATTTCCACTTGATGGAGGTGAAATGTACATATCCCAGCTCCCAGCTGAGCCTCCCAGGCATGGATTTTCTCCTGCAGGAGAGCCCAGCCTTGCCCAAAGTCATGCCTCCTTCCAAGGTCAGCCCACAGCCAGTGACTGGTCAGTTTGGGAGAATAAAGCCCCAGCCACCTCTCCTACGGTGGGGCAATTCTGAAGGATCATCCCAGCTCCAGAGCTCCCTGGAGGGCTGGCTGAAGTCTTTGTTGTGACTGCGTCGCAGCTGAACTCTGTTCTCTGTTCTCTGCCCAGTTCTGCTGGCTTCACTCCCCCGCAATGTCGATACTGAGAACAACCCCACCCACCCCCGCAAACTTCCTTCTCCACCTCAGTTTGCTTCTTAGTACAATAGCCAGATTTAGCAAATAAAACTGTAGGATGCCCAGGTAAATTTGAATTTCAGGTAAACAATGCATAATTTTTTAGTATGTCTCCAGTATTGCATGGGGCATACTTATGCTAAAAAACGATTCATTGTTTTTATGAAATTTTCAAATTTACCGAGGCATCCTATATTTTATCTGGCAACGCTGCTTCTTTGGAAGCCCAACCTGGATTACAAAATGAAGTTCATGGCCGTCATAGGTTGTGGAGGAGGAGCCCAGTGGTTTCCATGCTATGAAGGAGCACAGAGGTTATTGGAGGCACAAGAGCCAGGGGCATTTCAAGGTCAATGGGATGCCCCATCTGGAGAATGGGTGGGGAACAGGTATTGCTGATGAGGCTGAATGATTCTCAGAGATGGAGGTGAAACTGAACAGTTCTCCAGGAAGAACCCCTGCACTGCCTACCTGGAGGTAACCACCTTAGGTGAGGCCGCCCTCAGAGCAAACAGGACCAGACTGAGCTTCTTGAGGCCAGGGGCGCATCCCCATGACAATCACCAGGAGACACTCTGCCTCCCTCCTGCTCTGGTGGGGGAGGGGAGCCAGCTCTTACTGGAAAAGAGGAGTTTCAGAGCCAGATCATATCCCCTCCTCCACTTGAAGCAGTGATAGCCCCAGTTCAAAAATGAAGACATTTTAAATGATAAAGACTGAATCTTAAATGCTAATGTTAAACTACTTTAGTAACCGAGAATGATGGAAACTTATGCAATCTGGTCAAAATGGTGTGAGGAAGGGACCTGGCCCTTTGTGAGAAAGGAGGATGCAGCATGGACCTTATCAAGGGGAAGTTACTAGGAAGCATAAAACCATTTCATGCTTATATCCAATGAGTTATACCTCTAATAAATCAGATAATTATTATTATCACATGAAAGGGCTTAAGCCTGAGAAACAAAGCCTCCTAATATTCTGAGCAAAGATGTCTGTTATTAACTCTTTTTTTTTTTTTTTTTAATAAATTTATGTATTTATTTATTTATTTTTGGCTGTGTTGGGTCTTCGTTTCTGTGCGAGGGCTTTCTCTAGTTGCGGCGAGCGGGGGCCACTCTTCATCGCGGTGCGCGGGCCTCTCACTATCACGGCCTCTCTTGTTGCGGAGCACAGGCTCCAGACGCGCAGGCTCAGTAGTTGTGGCTCACAGGCCTAGTTGCTCTGCGGCATGTGGGATCTTCCCAGACCAGGGCTTGAACCCGTGTCTCCTGCATTGGCAGGCAGATTCTCAGCCACTGCACCACCAGGGAAGCCCCTGTTATTAACTCTTACCAGAGAAAGAGGAGGAAGGGTTGTAGTTGGGAAGAGACCCCCAGCCCTACTCCGTATCCAGCCTACCCCATTCTCCTGGCTCTTGGCCTCTTCCCATTGCACTCACTCTGGGGAGGCTGTTTGTCCCCAGAAATACATTCAGGTCTTCCTAAAGAGCTGCACTCAATCCCACTACTTCTTCGAACTCTTCTTCCTTCTCCTGTGACCCCACAACTCTGCAAGTCATGGTGGTGTGGTGCAGCCAGTGGGGCTCTCTTGGGGGACATTGATGACTTGGTTGGTTCATGCCCTTGTTTACTGGTCTGGATCCTCATTGACCTCTTGACAGCACCTGAAGCAGCTGTCGGAGGACTTTTCCTTCAGAGTCCCTCTCTTCTCAAGTATAAAGGATCTCCTACCTCTGAATATTCCCTATCTCTGTTGGTAACCCCACTTCTTTCTGCCTTGGGGAAGGTACTCAGTTCCCAGAAGTTCCATTCTCAGTGTCTCAACATCCTTGTCAACACTTGTTATTGTCTGTCTTTTTTCTTTTAGCCACCCTAGTGTATATGAAATAGTATCTTGTGGTTTTGATTTGCATTTCCTAATGACTAATGATATTGGTCATCTTTTTATGTGTTTATTGGTATTTGCATATCTTCTTTAGAGAAATGTCACTAGGTTGCATGTCTTTATTTTTGAGTTGTAAGAATTATATAAATATTCTGGATACAAATTTCTTATCAGATATATGATTTGTAAATATGTGGCCTTTTGTGACTGGCTTCTTTCACTTATCTTTTGAATGATTTTGAGATTCATCCATGTTGTTTTGTGAATAGTAGTTGTTCCTTTTTATTGCTGAGTAATACTCCATATACAAAGGTACCTGGTCCATATATCTGTTCTCTACCTGATGGACAATTGGGTTGTTTCTAGTTCTTAGCTACTGTGAAAAAAGCTGCTACAAATATTAGCATAGAAATCCTTCTATGGCTATATGTTCTTATTTCTCTTGGGTCAATACTTACCTTTTGAATTTTGAACCTCTGGCTGGCTATGAGCCTAGCTAAAAATCAGGAATTCTAGTATAAAGAGAGAAAAGAATAGATGCATGGGACAACTAGCAGACTCTGTAATAATAACCCAAACACAAAACCCTGTCTTTTGTTGTACCAGTCAGGGTTCAATCAGGCAAGCAGAAACAATAGGACACACACACACACACACACACACACACACGCCACGCCACGCCACACCACACCACACCACACCCCCCCCCCCATACAGAGGCCTTTAGGAAGGGAAATCAGAAGCAGGCTGGACCTACAGGCACAGGTGGAAGCTGTCGTCCAGGGGAGTTTTGAGTCTTCTTTTAGGGCCTTCCAACTGATTAGGTTAGTTAGGCTAACCCAAGACAATCCTGAAAACCACAGGATTCATATCTACATCTTGGATATCCCATAGGACTGAGCATCGTGCCTACCGCTTAGAAGGCACTCATAGGCACAGCTGAAATCCTAAGGACCAGAGTTGGACACACAGGGGATATGAACTCTACTGTTTGTCCAATCACTGCCTTTGGCTGGACCTGGCTGAGACCCAAGAGAAGGGCAGGTCTGTCAGGCCCTGTGACTCCCACAGAGATCCTGGCTCCTGCACATTGGGATTGGCTTCTCAGCATGTTAGTACCTTTCCAATTTTCTGAAACAGTTGTTATTTTCCAAGACATATTACGTATCTGCACAGCAGCACTGCTGCTTGTTCACACAGTTTCCTCTGAAAGTCTCTGGCAAACACCATCTGGCTTCAGGGAGGGGACTGATCGTGGGTCTTGTGTTGCTCCCCGGCCTCCTCCTCCAGGGCTTTAACCTCTCCATAGGGACCCCAAGGAGAATGCCCTCCATGTATGTGGGTCCCATTCAGCCAAAACAGCATGTTGGTGCTGTTAGTCTGTGTGTGGCATCATCCCATTGATAAATCTAGGCCAGCAGAAATGGTGCTTAGCTGCCTGTCTCGTGGATTCATCAAAGTTTCATGATCCTTTTCATCAGAGCAGTTCCAGCAGGAAGTAGAGCTGTCGCTGTATATCCATCCCGGTCTCATCCCCTACGAGACTGTAAACTCCCTGGCAGGAGAAGGAATGTCTGATTCCTGTCTGTATATGTCCTGGGTACCTGATTCTAAAGGGCGTTAGGCAAATGTTTGCTGATGATTAATGAATGAAGGAGGGGAGGAATGAAGGAGATCAGGAGGGGCTGGTCTCCGTTTCCCCTTATGCAAGGTCAATAACTGAGCGGAATTAGAAGCTGTACAGGGTCCCACTGCAAGGCAGGGCTGGTAGTTGCATACTCAGCCCCTGTCCTTTTCTTTCGTTGAGCTCATTAGAGTTTGTACTCACATGTAACACACACCTTTCGTTCTGCCTGCCTCTCCTAGACTGTAAGCTCCATAAGAACAGGGACTGGGCCTGTTTCCCTCACCTGGCACTCAACAGGTACTCCATGAATATGAGTTAAATGAATAAATGTATTTGTCGTGTCGTCTGGTGAGCATATTTGATTCAAAATATCAGAGCTTTCTAGGAAGACAAATGATCTCTGCTATAATCTCTTTCAGTTTAAATTCTAGTTCTGATTTCCCCCAGACTTTAAATAGTCAGTGTTTATTGAGTACTTGGTATGCACCAGGTATTTCCCTACACTCTTACATGTATACTTTTTAAAATGCTCCCAGCTTCTATATGTAGGCTGATGCTCATTTTATAGCAGAGGAAAGAAAAGCGCAGTGAGTTTAAGTACTTGCCCATTGATAAGTGGTGGAACCACCAGATAATGGAAGTTATCTGTCCCATCCTTTGTGTCTAGACCGATAAGGCAGTAAATCAACTGATCTCAAGACTTTGGAAGGTGGGATGGAGCTCAGAGCTGAACTGACTCGCCTTAAAATTCATCACCTTGATATTTCACTCCGTGTATGAAATGCCCAACAACATTCTTCAACTCCCCTCTTATTCAAAAATGTTTCTACATGTACTTGACAATGCCTGGAAATCCCACTCTTAGGTATTTACCCTAAGTGAGTGAAAACATGATTTCACAAAGACCTGGCAATCCCACTCTTAGGTATTTACCCTAAATAAGTGAAAACATATGATTTCACAAAGACCTGTAAACAAATATTCATAGCAGCTTGATTCTCAATAGCTAAGAACTAAGCTAAGAATATTCATCTACTGGGGAATGGATATACAAACTGCAGTGCATCCACATAAGGGAATACTACTCAGCAGTAAAAAGGAATGAACAGCTGGTACCTGCAGGAACGTGGGTGAATCTGAAAGGCATTGTGCTAGATGGAATAAAACAGGCACAAAAGACTATATACAGTATATGAGTCCATTTATACGACATTCTAGAAGAGGTAAAACTATAAGGACCAAAAACAGATCAGTGATTGGGGGGGGTGGTGCTGGAGGTGTAGAGGGGCAAGAGTTCACTGCAAGGGGACACAGGAAACTTTTTGGGGGAGAAGGAGTGGAAACTTGATTGTGGTGATTACACAACTGTATATATTTGTCATCCAACTGTACACTAAAGAGGATGAATTTTATTGTATGTAAATTATACCTCCATAAACCTGATTTTTTTAAAAAACAACATTTTCCTTTTATTCCAGTGTAATAAAACTGTTTTTTCCTATTTTTTAAAAATTCAAACGATAGCATCATTCTTTTTTTTTTTTTTTAAAGTTCATTCGGGTTCCCCCCCCCTTTGGGTTTATTTATTTATTTATTTATTTATTTTTGGCTGTGTTGGGTCTTTGTTTCTGTGCGAGGGCTTTCTCTAGTTGCGGCAAGTGGGGGCCACTCTTCATCGCGGTGCGCGGGCCTCTCATTATCGCGGCCTCTCTTGTTGTGGAGCACAGGCTCCAGACGCGCAGGCTCAGTAATTGTGGCTCACGGGCCTAGTTGCTCCGCGGCATGTGGGATCTTCCCGGACCAGGGCTCGAACCCGTGTCCCCTGCATTGGCAGGCAGACTCTCAACCACTGCGCCACCAGGGAAGCCCCGAAAGCATCATTCTTAAAATACACATAATTAAAAAATAACAATAGGAAAACCCAACTTGAAATGTGGGTACTAAACACATCCCACTGGGCGAGCTAAGCAAAGCTGCTTCTTCTACACCAGCTAGAATAGCTCCTCTGTCCAAGGGGCAGGGGTGGCTTGGGAAAGCATCTAATCCAGGGGTGTGTTTCTGCGGCTTGATGTTAATCAGATTCTGTATGACTGCACTGACCTTTGTTCTCCTTCTGGTGGAGCTGCCAACGCTCAGGGAAAACGTGTTTACGTTTAGCCAGTGCCGCAGGGTGCACGGTAGACGGTACTCACCCCAGGATTCAGATGCGCCTGAGAAAACCAGAGGGAAGGATATAGGATTGACGCAAGAACGGCGGGTCAGTGTTAGGAGCTGAGCAACTGGACGGAAAGCGTGATGTCCCCGCTGAGCCCCAGCCTCCCCTCTCAGGGACTGGTGTCATGGCCCCAGGCCTTAGAGGCAGCAACACAAATAAATAGAAGAGCTGTTTCATTAAAATCTCTGTAAGACGTGGTGAGCTCTGGGCGCAGTCTTCTGTGACCCCTGGAACAGACGAGGCCACGTGTTAAAGACAAGATTGCCCCTGAGGCCAGTCTCTGGAGCAGGACAGGGACAGGGCAGCTGAGGGTCAACCAGGGCAGCCACCAGCTGCAGGGTGATGTCAGGCCTCAGCAGCATCAGCAGCTTTGCAGGTTCGGAGACTCGATTTGGGGTGGGAGAACTGGGGCAGCAGGAAGCTGGTGCAAACTGAGGTAGGAAGTCTGCTGGAGCCCCGGGGGCCTGATGATTAGTGAGGTGGCGGGGGGAGGACAGGCAGGCTGGGGTTCCTGCAAAGAAGGTAGGTCCTGAGTTAAAGAAAAGTTGCTCTCTCCCTATTATAATTACTCCCTGTATCCCTCCCCGAGTCCTCCAGCTGGCAGGTGGCTGGGGATAGCACAGCCCATGGACACCACTTTTAAGTAGCTGGATTCTGTGCTAACATGGTTGTGCAATCACATTCCTTCTCTTCAAAAATTCCCACCTGCATTATCTATAAATCTTAAAGGTTCTGCCTCTGCGTGCATTTCCCAGGAGCTCTGGTGCATAGCAACTGAATTAGCATCCAGGCCTGCTTAATTAATAAAACGAGCCTGTGTACATCTGCAATCCTTCCACGCAGTTATGGCATTGCTCCCATTCCTACACGGAATTCAGCCTGTTAGCATGAAAAAACCACGGTGCATCAGATGATTATTTTGTCCTTAAAAACATTTTTAAAAATTCAACTTGTTTTGTCTGAGACCTTTTGGTCATTTTTGTTGTTGTTGCTGTTCTGAATTGTGCTTGCTCTGGTTGGTAGCTGAGAAGTCCCTGGCTTGGCATAAAAGAAGACCTAATATTTCTTGAAATAATTGTGACCTCAGGTCTGTTGTGTGATCTCTCTCCCTGAGCCTTAATTTTGCTATCTTTAAATGAAGATAATAATACCACTTCTGCAGGATCGAGGTGAGGATTAGATATACTACATGTAAAACATGCAATATATTATAGCTATAAAGGAGATTTAGCATTTTATACATCACACAAATGCTGGGAAGGAATAAAGACCTGTCTTTTAATCCCAGATATGCCACTAAATTGTTGACTGTCAAGAAAATCCTTTAACCTCTCTCTCTTTTTGTAGAGATACTAAATCTGGTGCCCACAGGATTTTTGCAAACATTAAATGAGATGATATAGACAAAGGCATGTTAAAAAGTAGGAATGGTTATTCCATTTCTGTAGCTTTGGAATCATTGTGCTTCCTTCAGAGTTAACCAAACTTTCCTTGCCCTGCGAACTAACCCCTCCTTGGCTATAGAATCAATGCATATTTCTATAAGAGCTCACCTGTACAGTCCATAGATGAGTATAGCCCATCTACAGACATTTCAAGTATAGCTCATATGTACACTCATCTCAGCTCAGCCTGAGTTCAGTGAGAGCATTCCCAAGC
The DNA here is from genome assembly GCF_965194805.1 of Balaenoptera borealis. NCBI lineage: Eukaryota > Metazoa > Chordata > Mammalia > Artiodactyla > Balaenopteridae > Balaenoptera > Balaenoptera borealis. The sequence goes on from NC_138877.1 coordinate 12,790,779, forward strand.
CCAGCTGGGGGTCTCATGTCACTTCTGAGAAAAAGAAACATGCCTGCCCGTGTCCATAAATAAACATTGTTGTCCTTTTTTTTTTTCTTTTCTTTTTTTTTTTCTTTCCCTAGGAATTGCTGCACAAGTTCCCTCTTCTGCACCTCAATCTATTGGGAACTGCGCATATTTATTTATTTAGTTTGCTCGTCCATGCTCATTGGAGGCGGTCTTCCCTCTCCCTATCTTTTGGAGCTGTCACTCTTTGTAGATCATTCTTATTAAGCATTAACTTGGTGAATGGATGAGCGTCACTTGGGAACAGCTCTGGAATATTGCAAAACATAAAGCAGTCAGTGCAAACATCTGCAAAATTTGGCAATTACTGTTGGTTTCAATGAGCTCAGGGCCAAGTTCTTGACAGGCCTTGAGGTCCTCAGAGAATGCTGCCTGGGGAAGATTTATTTGGGGAAAGGGCGAGAAATGTCACTTTGCCCTTCAGGTAGGAGGTAGACTCGATCAGCATTTGCAAGCATGAGTCATTGTCTGATCTTAAACCTCATGGTATTGTCTAAACTGCCCTCACCCTCATTCCAAGTCCTTGTTGTGGCTTTGAAAGAAGCTTAAAACCCAGGGCCAGCGGCTTCCCTGGTGGCGCAGTGGTTAAGCATACGCCTGCCAATGCAGGGGACACGGGTTCAAGCTCTGGTCCGGGAAGATCCCACATGCTGCGGAGCAACTAAGCCCATGCGCCACAGCTACTGAGCCTGCGCTCTAGAGCCCGCAAACCACAACTACTGAAGCCCGTGCGCCTAGAGCCCATACTCTGCAACAAGAGAAGCCACCGCAATGAGAAGCCCACGCACTGCAATGTAGAGTAGCCCCCCCTCTCACCGCAACTAGAGAAAGCCCGCACGCAGCAATGAAGACGCAGCGCAGCCAAAAGTAAATAAATAAAATAAATTTATCAAAAAAAACACAAAAACCCAGGACCGTCCCTTGAGGGTTGGGGGAGCAGGCAGCTCTCCGGGCTGGGCCCTAGGTCTCTGGGTTCCACTGACTGCACTGTCCTCCTACCACCTCTGGGACCAGCTGCCTGGTGAGGCTTGCATCCCACTCTCCATCCCTCTGGAGCGCTCTGGGCTCCAGCTTTCGCACCTCCTCTGAGACCCCCAAGCCTTCTCAGGGAGGCCCTGGCTGGTAACAAGAGTCTGTCTCCCCAGCTGGCAGCTCTGATGGGCTGGGGGCGTGCCTACTGCCCCCACCGACACACAGTGAGATTTCAGCAGGTGAGGTGGCGTGGTCCCTTCCTGAGTCTCCAGCAGCGTGCACGATTACTTACTTATTTTCAGAGTGTGGCTTTTGCTCTTGATGTTTTGCATACTCATTAGGCAGGAAGAGAGATCAGGCCCCTTTCTTAGCAACTGATTCTTACTAATTCCAGGAATCGGGACCCAAAGTGATGCTATTTGGGGTCCATGAAAGGGATGCTTGTATTTAGATCTTCTTTCCCTGGTCTTATAAAGGCCAAGTTTCACGGTTCTAAAATCATTTTCCTCTCACATTTGGACCTTGAGATGTTGAATCCCTGTTTGAGATCTTTGATAAAACGTTATCACAAGTTTCAGAGTATTCACTTAAAAGCCGAGCATAGTTCTCTGTAGCTTATAAAATCCAGTGTGCATAGAATGGCTAGGATTTGGCCATTGCGGCAGAACCATGTTACGACTTCCATGGGCCCCAGGCACTTTTGCTTTCCTGGGCTCCTACCTCTATAAAAATAAGTAAATACATAATATTATTTATGCCTTTGTTGGTATAAGACAAATATAATCCAAGCTGGGTTCATTATTATTACCTTTTTTTTTCTTTTTCTGATTTTAAAAGAGAAGTAAGAATAGTTTCAGGGCCCTGGAATGTGTCATGGGTCCCAGGCACTCTTCCTGCTGTGCTCAGTGCAGAAGTCAGCCCTGTACCAAGCCTAACAGAGCCTCCCCATGGGTCTTGGTGGCTTTGCAACCTTGCCTGGAGCCCAGAAGATTCTCACTCCCTGCACTGTAGCACGGAGCTGGGTTTGCTTGTTTCTCTATTCCTCTCTCCCTCCTCCCCACAGACGGATCAGAACTATCCCAGGCAAGGGATCACGTCTTATTTATCTTTGAATCCCGCTCTCACGCCTACCTTCTTTAGATATTCAGCAACATTTTGTGGAATTAAATTGAAGTTCTAAGGTAAAATTTCACGGCTGCATGGTGAAGATGGGGGGTTAGGCAGTCAGCTAGTTAATGACACTGACAAGAGGCCATGTGTGCACCGTGCTCTGAGACGTTCCAAGAGACAAGGGATGGCGCCGGTCCCCCCAACTGTTCACAACAGAATAGAGGGGACACACAAGGAACAAAACGGTCACCTGGTCAAGCCGTGTGGCACCCTGGTTAGGAGCACGGACTCAGAGCCCTTCGGCCTGACCTTGACCCCTAGCCTTCCTGCCTATCAGCTCCAAGGCCCTGGAGAAGTTCTTGAAACTTTGTAAGGTTTTCTCACTTTTGATTAGGAGTAGTAATAATAACTGCAACCTGTTTCAAAGAGATAATGCATGTGAAGATATTAGGGCATCACATGGCCTGGGACATAAAGAGCATTAGATACGTTAGTTCTTCTTACTAGTGGTGGTCTTGACCCATATTAGTGTTGAATTATCACCTATCTCTTACTGGCTGCATCCACAGCTCCAGAAATTTCTGCCAATCAACTCAAACAGTGCATGTTCAAAACTGAGCTCCTTTTCTTACATTGAAACTCATGTTCTGTGTCCTTTACTCCTGTACTGGAAGCTCCTTGAGAGCAGGCCCGTCTATGCCTTTCATCTTTGGTGTCCCGGAGCCTAGTAAATCCCCTTCACGGGAGGTGTGAAATGGTTACCCAGTGATGTTCCCAAGTGGCGGCAGCCTAGGAGGTATGTGGAGATTGACCCAGAGATGTGTGGCAGAGTTGGGGCTCATGGGGGATCAGCTGAGCACAGATTTCTATGGTTTTTCCAGCAAGCTACATCATATCCACCTCTTTGCTGCCTCAGAGAAGGGCTGAGATTTCCCATTAGAGAGAGGGGCATGGGGTTGGGGGAGCAGAAGTAAATCTGGGAGCAAACTTTTTGCAGAGCATATAATGGAGCCACACTGAGGCAGCAGATGAAAACAGAAGATGAAAGACTGTTCTTAAAGTGAACTTGGAACTTCGTTTAGGGATAAAAACTTCAATGTGGTTGAATAACATTTTTGAGATATTAGCTGATTTTAAAAATCTCTCTCCTGGTAATCCTACTCCTTCCCTTGTCTCCCCACATTCCGCATGGCCTGGGGTGGGGGGTGGGTGTATGACACAACTGCAAAAATGTAGACGGGACCTCGCCTTGCTACCCAGAGAGGAAGCCATACAGCATTGTTCTGGGTTCCCATGATAACTTAAGGGAAACTTTCACCATGTCAGGAGCCCTTGATGTCCTGCAAGTGAAGGAGAAAGATGTCCTCAAATTTCTCACAGCAGGAATGCACTAAAGTGGCACCCACCTTGACTTCTTAGTATGTATGTATGTATGTATTTATTTATTCATTTTTGGCTGCGTTGGGTCTTTGTTGCTGCGCACGGGCTTTCTCTAGTTGTGGCGAGCGAGGGCTACTCTTCGTTGCGGTGCGCAGGCTTCCCTTTGCGGTGGCTTCTTTTGTTGCGGAGCACAGGCTCTAGGCGCACGGGCTTCAGTAGTTGTGGCACGCAGGCTCAGTAGTTGTGGCGCATGGGCTTAGCTGCTCCGAGGCATGTGGGATCTTCCCGGGACACCAGGGATTGAACCCGTGTCCCCTGCATTGGCAGGCGGATCCTTAACCACTGTGCCACCAGGGAAGTCCCCCACCTTGACTTCTAAATGGAATGGTACATCTACAAAAGAAGTGATGGCTTCTACATCATAAATCTGAAGAGAACCTGGGAGTAGCTTCTGCTGGCAGCTTGTGCCATTGTTGCCATTGCAAACCTGGCTGATGTCAGTGTCACATCTTCCAGGAAGACCGACTAGCGAGTGAGCTGTGCTGGTATCTGATCTGATCTGGGCAGCTTTCCGGGAGCCAAGACTTCTGCTGGTTCCTGATCCCAGGCTGCCCACCAGCCTCTCCCAGAGGCTCTTACATTAACCAACCCCATCGCCCCACATAACACAGCCTCACCTTTGTGCCGTGTGGACATTGCCATCCGTGCAACAACAAGGGAGCACCTCGGCACGTCTGATGTGGTGGATACTGGCTGGGGAAGTTAAGCACATGTGTGGCACCATCCCATGTCAACACCCATGGAGGTGATGCCTGATCTCTACTTCTGCAGAGCTCCTAAAGAGACCAAGCAGGCGGGGCAGGTCACTGCTAGAAGGGCTGTGACCGAGGAGGAATGTCAGGGTGAGTGGACTACTCCAGCTCCCCACCTTACTGCTACTCGATCCGAGGTCGCAGATGGATCCGCAGGCGAGGTGCCCTCTGTGCCTGCTCAGTGGTTCCCTAGCGAGGCCTGGAGCGCTCAGCCGGCCGCTGAAGATGGGTCTACAGCTCCCGCTGCTCAGGCCACTGAATGGGGAGGAACCACCATGGTTCCTCTGTTCTTCCCCAGACTCTTAAACAAAAAATGGAAATAAGGTTGATGAAAATAAACACTTTCTTTTAAAAAAAAAATTGTAGAAGGCAGAAGGAACAGCTACCTCCTTCACGGTTTCCCAAAGCCTAAACCCATTAAGGATATCTTTTGTGCCTCCAAAGCTAACCTCAAGGTACAAGGAATTCCTTTAAGGAAAAAACCTCAAGGGTGGAAAATGTATTCCCCCACTAGTGTCTTTAAAAAATGCTCCACAGGACTTGGAGTGGAGTCCCAGGGTGGCTGCCCTGACCATTTTCCTGGACAGAGTCAGTCCTAGAAGCTGAGACCCTGGAGAGGGTTTGCAGGCCGGGCTGGGGCCCATGGGAGCAGCAAAGGGAACTCACTGCTATGTCTCTGCTTGGCAAAGGCAGCCTTGAACCTGAGATGCTATGTGGACAGGCTCAGTAGACACCACAGATGGGACCTTCATTGACAGATGACTCAAGGACTGAATCCCCTCCAACCTCCCTCAACACTAGTCAAATTCATGGAGCTTCAATACCACCCTGGGGAAAACGGGGAGAGGAAACCCAGAATAAATGGAAAATATGTTTCTGACCATCAGGTCGAAATTAAAATAGAAATAAAGTTATAGAAAAAATTTAAAAATTTATATTTCTTAGACCACCATGTTCACAGATGAGACTCAGTCTGGTGACAGTAGCTGGGACCCATGTCAAAGATGCCAGCCCAACAGAGACAGTCCCCCAGGACGGCGAATGGCCTGGACCCAGAGAGGACGAATAGGAGAGTTGAGCAAGGGCAGGAGGAAAAACATCTCTGCTGGAGACAGAGTCATTTTGATCACACTGGCTGAGGCTCCTTTGTGAGGAGGGATGAGGACATGGAAAAACGATAGTAAATGGTGTACTATCCTTGCTTCCCTTTCCAAAGTGTGGGTCAGTTGTTTCAAGCAAAGCTTCTTGGCAGCTTAATAAAGATCTGAGTTAAACAAAGAAGTCTTCCAAGGATGCTTGTCTCTCACAGCGAGGACCAGGTGGATTCTGCTTGACTGTCGGTGTCAAGATCTTGGTGTCCAACATGGGTACCACCAGGGGAGAAGCCTCCCTGTGTGGTCAGGAATGGCTCCCCAGCCTGGTTTACTGTGACTCGTTTTGTTGCCTGGCATGTAGTAGGCGCTCGGTCAATGCTGAGTGACTGAATGGATGTCCTGGCATGTAGTAGGCGCTCGGTCAATGCTGAGTGACTGAATGAGTGTCCTGGCATGTAGTAGGCGCTCGGTCAATGCTGAGTGACTGAATGAATGTCCTGGCATGTAGTAGGCGCTCGGTCAATGCTGAGTGACTGAATGAGTGTCCCACCTTCTCTGGAGCCTGCCTGCTCCTGGTCGCTCCAGGGGAATAGAATTGCCCCTCTGCAGCCAGGCCCTCAGGCACCAGAGCTGCTAGTGATGTTTCTGGCCCAGCGCTACCCAGATACCTAGGGACTGTCCAGGTGACTCACCCTCCAGGACTGAGTCAGACAGTGCCTTATTTTGAAAGCCTTTCACCCCCAGCTCTTGCCCAAGCACCCTGTTTTATAGGCCCAATGACTTTCTTCCCTTACTAGTCTGTAATCACTAAACCATGACAAATATATCCCCAGCCCAATACCTGGCAAATGTTTGCAGAATTAAATGATAATGTGCTAAGATCACGCCAGATGAGCCCAGCCAATGAAGGCCAGGCAACGCTTCCCAGACCTAGCTCAGCATCATCAAGTGGCAGTAAATTGATCATCTCTGATTGTGCTACTTTTCACAAGGAGCTTTACACTGCTAATAACCTCCATTTCTGAAGTCTTTGAATTTCTAGTAGGAAACATCTATGTCAAGTGAGCCAACCAGGCTGGTGTTCCCATATGCTCAGGCCAGAGCAGCAGGCTCTACCATGCACTGTGGTGCCCTACGTGGAAAGGAAAAGAGAGGGGAGGGGAGGAGTTTCTGATTCTCTTCAAGGGATGCCTGAAGCTAAGAGAAAAACCATGGGGCTCAGCAAACAAACTTCAGCAGAGCAGATGCTACAGGCCTAGTTAGCTGCCTCTTCAACTCGCTGGGGGCCGGTGACAGGGATCTTTCTGGTCCCTGGGCCAGTCCCTGGGGAATGAGATGATGCACAGGTGCCCCCTGGTGGTCGTCCTACAAACTGCAAGTCTCCAAAAGCAGGATGGTCTCCAGCAGAGAATGGAGTGTCTACCCAGAGGAGCGGCATCACCTGTTAGAGAAAGAAAAGAATCAATCGGGACAGGGGAGCCAGAGTGCCTTAATTAAGTGCCTGACATAGTGGGATGTCTTCTCAGTAAGTCTATGCCCAGTTAGTCTATGTGGATTGATTTTGTGATTACATCTTGAAGTCCGGCCGCCAGGAGCCTTGATAAAATCTTTACATCTACGTTAATCAGGGAATCCAGGTAAGCACCATGGAACGCTTGCCAGATGCGTCCAGCAGATGAAGGCCTCCACTGAGGAGCTCAGTGTTCCCAGGGTCAACATTAATTGTCAGGTTCAGTAGCCAAAAAGGGCTGAACAGTGAGATTAGGGGTGGGGAGTCAGATGGGGCTAGCGTGGACATGCCTAGAGAACTTGCGGAGAAACCATCAAAGCCAGGGGCTGGGGAAGAGCCACGACCTCCATTCCTGAGCTCTCAGCAACAGGAAGAACCCCCAAATGCAGGAGTGCAGAGATGGGGTCCAGACCAGGCCACTGCCAGTTGGCTCTAAAAGAGCATCAGGACTTTCCCAAAGAAGCAGGAATTATTTCACAGATTAGGACCTATCCTAATGGGGAAACCCAAGGCTCTTTTCATTCGCATACACAGATGAATCATCCTGTTAAGTAATAAATCTTTTTACAGTTCATGCACCAGGAAGTTAAGTGTTAATGTGATGCATTTAACCAAAGGGATTTTAGAAAGCAAGGCATTGCATAGTTCATAGGTAGACAAGACATGTGGGCAGATTTTTCTTACCATGAAACAAATGGATTGAAAATAATAATGATTTCATACCTCGAGCCCTGTTCAAGAATCTGGAGGACCAAACTCTTAACCTAGAGTCCAAATGATCATGTAGTTTGAACTGTTTCATCACAAAATTACAGCTTGTATGTCCACAGTTTTTTTGCTTATGGCTCTAAAAGTTACCAAAGGAGTTGTTTACATAGTGTAGCTAAGAGTTTGCTACACAAGGGTGGAAAAGCACACCCTTGTTAACCAAATCAAAATTTTTAAAACATGAGCTAAATGTGCTCTATGTATTATAATAGTCACACACCCATTTAATGGATGATTACAATGAAGCTTTTAGGCTCTTGCTAGATGGTTCATGAAATGGGGAAAGAACACAGGGAACCTGGCTTTCCTCCATCCGTTCACATGGAGGGTGCACGTTTCACCATGTGTGTGCCTTACCCAGTGCCCTTGAAGTCAGGGCTGCAGCAAACGTACTTTCTTCTGGCTTCTTGGCAAAGACAGGCCTCGAGAAGTGATTTCTGAGAAAAGCAATACCCCTCAATGAAAAACTGGTCATAAAACATAAAAGAGAACTTCCCCTCCTCTCACCAACAGTAATGCGTCTTCTACTGTATCCTGCCTTCTAAAGGCTTCAAACGGCGAAAGAGCCGAATCTGAAACATTTGCCGCATTAAGGCACAATTGAGCTTAGCCAGGATCTTTATGGGTCTTATAAATATTTATATTTAATAACATCTGGACTGAGCCTTAGTTTGGAAGCTCACGTTTGCTGAACGAGTCTCTTATTTTTGTTGTTGTTGTTTTTAATGAGAAATGAGGTTCGGGAGGACACCTTTACTTTGGTATTTTACAGTTTTCATATTTGTTTCTCTTAGCATAGCTCACAAGAGCCAAGCTAGGGTCTGTTTGATTTATTCACTTTATTACTAATCAAGAGGCAGAAAGTGAAGCCGGGTGGGAGAAAAGGGGCGAATGGAAGGTGGGCGCTCTCTTAGGGCTGGCTCACACAGCTGAGGGTTGCACAATTATCTGCAAATGTCAGGGCCCTACATCCACTTTTGCCCAAATTATATGACTGACGGTCCCAAAGGTCTGGAATTTCCTCTAAATAATTGCACAATATTCTTACTTCGTTTTAGCTGAGGAGGCTTAGTCATGGGAGTCGAAAAATTTTGTTGATCTCTTCAGGTTCTCCAAAAGCTTTTCAAGAAGTGATTTATCATTTTTGGACAGGTCAGCATAAGCCACGTTTGCATACAGCAAGTAGAGCTTTCGAATTCAAAGGACAAAAATGTGTGGATGCAAATGAAGTCCACCCTCAATTTTTTGTACCTAGAGAAGGCGATTCAAAACTCACTGGTATTTGGATTGGAAATGGGTTTGTGCTTTTCATCAAATCCAATGCTTGAAAATTTTGTGGACGTTCACTTCCAGCAAAGCAAGGAATCTTGCTTTGAAGACAGACTTAGAAGGAGCTAGAAAGAGATTTCCTTTCCTATCTCTTCTCTTGTTTATACCTCAGTAAAATCTGGTTGGGGGGTGGGGAGACGAGGGCAGGGCTTTCTTGCCAGCCCTGAAGTGTTTTAGGAGAAACCATACTGCCCTTTCAAACGTCCCTGGAGCAAAAATGGCAGTGTGATTTATGTTGCAAGGGGCTCCCCAGCAGGGATGGATGCTGCAGGAAAAAAACAAGTGAAAACTAGAAAGGATCAACATGTCAGTAAAATAAGGAATTAAAATGTTAGTGTTTCTTGCAGAACAGGGGAGCTGTCAACTTGGAAAATAATTAAATGCCAAGTGCTGTCAATGAATTTAAAAGATTTGCCTCAGGTAAACCAAAGTGCAGATAATTGATACATACACACATACAGCAGGTACGCAAGGAAGGATATTTTGATAGAGAAGTGAAGTGACTTGCTCAAGGTCACTAAGGAATTCCATTCTCCAGATTGTGTTCCATAAAGCGTCTCTGTGACTACGGTCCTCTGATCATCAGTACGGACACTGTGTTGCCTTGAATTAGTTCCACAGGCATTTTTTCTTGTTTTCTGCTCAGATATGAGTACAAGTGCAAAACTTTAACAATTCAATTCTGGGTGCTGGCCTTTTCTAATGTTCAACTCCCTCTGGGTGTCACATCATCTCCTTTGAAAGAAGAGATAAGCCTCTACTCTATTATTAGAAGCAAATGGTTTGAGCAAGTGATTTGTTTCCCACCTTCAGCTTGTCATCCAAAATGTGATGGAAAGTGAGAGTGAAACAGAAGATAAATGTCCCACTCCTTGACTTAGAAGTTGGTTTTTGTCCAAAGGTAGAAGACGCCTTCGGCACGAGATAGCAGGTAGAATTACACCTCATTTTCCTAATGATACAGGTACTATAATGACCTTGGAAAAGTAATCCTCAACATGATACCCATAGGAATATTCCTAATAAGTAACTTGAAATCATATAATATTCCTGCTGTGGTACAGCGCAAGGGAACCGTGAGGAGATTAGATTTATTTTCTCGTGTTTTTCTAAATGAGGCCAAGAGGCAGGAAGAGGGGCATCGCCTACTTAATACTAATACTCTGACATTGTGTGACTATGTTCTTAGGCCCGCATCCAAATGGTCCTCCTCGGACTGAGAGAAACCAAAGCTGAAAGCTGAGAACCATCAATCTCTGACGCTGAACTTTTTCAGATGCTTTCTGAAAACTGAATATGCACATGCTGACCAGTGCATCCTGTGATTTCTAAAGTCTGGGGACTCCGGAACCCAGGGGGAACCCACAAAATCTAACCTTTGAAACAGAGACTCAAGTTTCAGAGATAAGACAAACGATTTTGCTTAGAACAGTTAGAAGAAAGCAAATGCTACTTTAATTTTGGGGTTCCACTAAATTCATTATGCAACAGAGAAAAAAGGATATTAAAGACTTCAGCCAAGAATTTTCAATATAACAAAAAATATTAGTAAAATATTAGCACACAGCATCTGGTTGAGGAAAGAGTTACATTAATATTTTTCACTAAATGGAATAGGAACCCTTTTAAGTCTTGACTGTTCTGTTGGACACACTCTTTTAGTGACAGCCACCATCTATTGGGTACTTACTAGATAGCAGGCACCAAAGTAGGTACTTACAAGCATTATCTTGGTTAATCCACATGAAGTAAGAATTATTATTCCCATTTTCCGAATAGGAAAGTTGAGGTACAGAGAGGCCCCAAATCATACAGTTGATGTGTGGAGTAGCCAAGATCCAAACCCAGGCTTGTGATCTTATCAAAATGCGCCAATTTAATAATTCAAGTCACCTCCCGCACCAAAAACAGAATCAGCACCTAACCCAGGTCCAGGGGAAAGCTCAAGTTCTCTGGGGAAACCTCAGGTGACCAGCCACCTGGGAGCTCTGTTCTAATCTAGAGTAATGAAGAGCTGGCCTCAATAAGTTTACCAAAACAAGTATTTCCAGGGTATTGTCAGAATTTGATAAGAAGAAATGACAAAGCATGCGATCATTATGAATATTGCCCAGAACGTGAACCCAAAAGGCCAAGGAAAAGATGTTCACACCAGATTGAACTCAGGCTGAAAAAGCAACAGAAGAGAGGTCTATAATTAGGAGCAACTAGTTCATTCAGGGAAAGCAGAGGGGAGCGTTTCTGACAAGCCCGGGTGCCAAGACCAATATTATCTTATATTAAAAAATAATTGAAGCTGATGCAAGGCTTTTGCAGATCCAAATTCACCGTGACCGGGAGAAGAATGGAGGTGGGGTGGGGGGGAAGTTGAGGATAACAACGCATTTTCAGTAGCCTGGGGAAGGAGGAGACAGAAGCGAGTGAAATTCAATATCCCAGAAGTTAAAGCCCGGTGCTTGTCAAAAACAAAAGAAAACACGCCTAATGGAGTAGAATAACAAAGACAGCGCTCTGCATTCAGAGGGTATTGGGTCCTTCAAAGGTCTTTGCAAATAGTACTGGGAATCCATGGCTGTACACCTGTGAGGCATTGTTTGTGCCGGTGCTCTCTGGAGTGGACCTAGTCCTGACAATGGTAAGAAAGCACCAACACGATGATTGCATCCCCGGCCTCAAAGGGATTAGGCTCCAAAGCCACCTGGGAAGAGAACAACACACCGTGATGGAGGTCCCACAGCCTGCATGCTTTTTTTTGCCAGTAGGTGGGGATTTTCCATGTGGTCTCCCAGCTTCCCTGTCTCTACACTCACTGGTTGCAGAGTAGCTACGGGTAAGGTGGGTATGGTTATAACAGACAGTCAGATATTTTTTTTACAGAGGATTGGTTTTCAGAGAATGAGAATATACTAAAGCAGTAATCCATGAACTTTTTGGCTTACATACCTTCTAAAATAATTTTGAAAAACTTTGTAACCCCACCCATATTGTGCAGTTGACCTCTGAGTTTTTCATCATAAGTTTTTCATCATAAGTAATTGCTAGGTAATTGCAAAGAATGTAACTTATGGCATATTGTACAATTTGACAATTCAAAATATAACTCTTATTAACTCTCTTAAATGTGTCCAGTTGAATGATTTAATACCCACCAACATCCATTATTAAATACAAGTACAAACGCTTCTCTTTAACATTGTATTTCCATTCTACTTCTCATTAAGAACCATCCAATTTAATTATATTTTTGCGTTTGTATTTTATGATAACTCTTTCACATATTTCTGTGATAAATATATATGTGTGTGTATGTATATTTTAAATTTTATAAGTTTAAACTTTTTCTTCTGAATTGAGGTATTATTATAATTATTAATAAACAATTGACCACAAGATAAAGATTTTACAAATTTTGAAAAATAATTATAAGCATACAATTTAAAAATTTTACTGGACATATGTATTAATGGGATGGAAGGGGATTTATATGTCTTGAATTGTTTCTCTGTTTGGTGCCCTGGAGGTTTTTACACCTGGGGAAATACAGCATCGTAAGTTTTGGTGGTGGTGGTTTGTTTTTTATTTTATTTATTTTTTATAAAATAAAAGAAGGAATGTTGTGGCAGTGGAGATGGCAAAGGGCAAAAGCAAAGACTTGTTCTCAGGCCAATCAATTTTTAGGAGAGAACTCATGGAAGTTGAGGAGTTAGAAATTGATTTCCTTGGAATGATCCACATGCAGGTACCAGAAGGAAAGACTGGGTGTAGAGGGTCGGATTGGGACCTATACTGCAGTTTGAAGATGACTGTCTTAAACGGCGCTGTGTGGACTGTCATTTCCTCTTTCTGGGGAGAGTCAGGGAGGCCGTCCCAAAGCTTGGGATCCCAGGTGGAGTGGAGATGTTGGGCAAGCTCCAGCTTTGCCGCTTGTTAGCTGTGTGACTCTGGCAAGGAAGAAACCTCTCTGACCCTCAGCTCCCTCTTCTTTACAATTGGTGCACGGAAGCTGCGTCTCCCACAGGGCTACTGAAAGGATCACGTGGCTAATACAGGAATGAGTAGATGTTGAAAGTGGCTGCTCAGGGCTTATCGGTTTCCTTTCCTATGAGAGAAATAGTGATTCTTTGGATTTAGCTGTGTGGACATGTATTATATTCTCTATAATTCTTAGGGACAAAGCACTTCCAAACAGTCCTCGGCCATAATGGACTCAGAGTCAGTACTACCAAGAAAGAGAAGCTTCACTTTGTGTGTCTTCATCCCTCTGTCTTACTATCTTGGACGTGTCGGGGAGCCAGCCCGGACCTCAGCCCCTTCTCTCTGGGGTTTGCCTTCCCCTCCTCCCCGTTCCTTCTTTTTTCTTGGGGAGAACCTACGCTGGGCCGCAGAGTGCCCATGTTGGGTATATACAGCACAGTATTGTCAAACTTGCAGTACCGTCTTCATGGCAACCCAAATATGTGGATTGCAGGTTCAGCTGGAAAGGCGCTTGGAGCCCTGCAGCCCTGTCTCCATTTGAAGGGTTGGAGGAGCTCCTTGCTGGCTGAGAGGAAGCTTAGGTTTGGCAGTCTGGTGAGTATAACTTAAGACCATGTCTGTGGAATCAGACAGATACAGGTTCAAATCCCAGTTCCCTCACTTACTACCTGGGTAACCTCAGTAGACCATTTAACCCTTCTCAGGCCAAGTTAACGTGTCCATAAACTGTGGTTGATAGTGACACTTACTAATAGGGTTGTTTGGAGAATTTAATGAGATGATGCACATAAAACACAAGCACAGTGCCTGCATAAGTAAGTGTTCAGTAGGTACTAGAGGTTCTAGCTGGGAAAATTAGACAGGAAAATGAACTAAAAGGCACCCAAAATGGAAAGGAATAAGTAAAACTATATTTGCAGATGTCATGATCACCTTAGAACATTCCCATGATTTATATTGGTTAACTTTACCTTTGAATTAATAATTCTTTCAGATAAATTCTAGAGTGGAATTGGCACAATGCTTAAACCGTAAGGACTCTCTATCCTTCCTTTTTTTTTTTTTTTCTTTTCTTTTTCATGTAACTAGTAAGCAAATCAAATGGGCAAACCGTTTTGTCCTCAGTTTTTACTGACTGCGATGGATGTGGGCCCCGCAGAGTTTACGAGGTGACACCAAGTGAGTCTGCTCTGCTCCCCGGCACCCAGCCAGTCAGCAGGAAACAGGAAGGAAGTCTGGACCAGTTACTGATACCTTGCCTAGGATTGGTCCTAGGGCTGTTAATAGGGAATGGACGTTTAATGAGGTGAGGGTCCCTACTGAGGGGTGTCCCCTGGGCTTCCTGAGGTTGAGGATTTGGGACCTCAAGGCATCAGGTACTGAGAAACTGTCCCACAGTCGATGCCCTGTCAGGTGCATCATGTACCCCATGGGGAAGTCTTCCCCACCACTCCCCATTGCCCTGCCCCAGGGGAAAGTGCTAGGATGTGAGGCCTCTGAGAGCAAGGACTTAGTTTGTTCATCACTGTATTACCAGTGCCTGGAACGGCACTGTCCAAGAGAAATATAATTTGAGTCACGCATGTAATTTAAAATATTCTAGTAGCTACATTTAAAAAGTGAAGAGAAACAAGTGGAATTAACTTTAATTTACATGAGCAAATATATCCAAATTATTGTCATTAACCAATATATTCAAAATATTATTTCAACATGTGATCAATATGAAAATATTTTACTTTTTACTTTTTGTACTCAGTCTTTGAAATCCATGACATTTTGTACTCATAGCTTATCTCAGTTCACACCAGCCACATGTCAAGTACTCAGTGGCCTAATGTGGCTGCATTGTAGCCCTCACAGACCTAGAACAATTGCTGGCACGTGGCAAGCACCCTCACAGAGTTAATGAATACAGTTAAATCAGAGTCTCTGGGTTTCCTAGGGCTGTGGTAACAAATCACCAGAAATTTGATGGCTTAAAACAATAGAAATATATCCTCTCCCAGTTCTGGAGGCTGGAAGTTCAAGATCAAGGTGTCCACAGGATTGGTCCCTTTTGGAGGCTCACAGGGATAATTCCTCCCATGCCTTTCTCCCAGCTTTCCCCCCGGCTCCTTGGGATTTCTTGGCTTGTAGACACATCCCTCCAGTCTCTGCTTCTGTCTTCCTGTGTCTCTCTGGGTCTTTTTCTGTTCCTTATAAGGACACTCTCATTGGATTTGGGGTCTACTCTGCTCTGGGATGATCTCATTTTGATCCTTACCATATTTATATCTGCGGAGACCCTTCTCCAAATAAGTTCACATTCAGAGTTTCCAAGTGGACATAAGTTTTAGAGGGACATTATTCAATCCACTATAGGAGCCTAGGCATTTATATTTTTAACAGCTCCCAGCTGATTGCTCTATGCAGTGTGAGCTAAGGAAACCCACACACGTCACTTCATTAAATTCTCAACAGCCTTGCAGGGTGGAATTATTATTTCACTTTTACTGAAGAGAAATCTAAAGTTGGGAATTTAAGTAATTTGCCCAAGTTCTCAAAGCTGGTATATAGAGCTCAGACTCAATCCCAGGTCTATATGACTCCAAAGTCCCTAGTCTTATAACCTGTATTCAATCCAATCTCATGTGTTCAACGTCTGTGGATTCTTATTAGCTGCCCTACATGAAAGTCCCTTGTGAAAATATTTCCTGTTTCGTATTTCTAGTCTTTGAGTCAGTGGCTTGACGTCATTGTGCATTTTTCACATTTGGTCAGAATAATGTATTCTGTATAAGAACCATCTTTACGATTGTGCAAAGATGTCACCATTGTTGGAAAAGGCTAAGAAAAGGATTAGTTTTCATTTTAAAGCTGAGGAGACTATGAAGGAAGGAGAGACTAACTAAATTCAGTAATGCATGTGGCATCCCACTGTTTGAAAACCATCATCAGATCTGGGAACAAAATCCAGAGTGTGTGTCCAGAGGTGGAAACAGCTCCTGAGAAGAAGCTTATGAAAAAATGTTTGGTAAACGCATCTAGCACTCTGAGGAAGGAACTCAGGATTACTCCATCCAAGGAAACATTTGTTAATACAAGGGAGTGATCCTTCCCTCCAAAGTGTGTGTTCACTGTTTAACAGCAGAGACTCAGAGGACAACTAGGAAAGTGATCCAGATACTTCTGGTTGTGGGAGGGTGACCTGGCAAAAAGCAATCAGTGGGGAGATGGGAATACTCTGTTTCCTGTTTCACATATATGTGAGAGTAAACACAGCTCTCTTCATCTTTTCCTGGTATTTCTTCCAGGTTTTTATTTACCAAAATAAGTGGAACCATCCAAGCTTCCTGTAATGGCACCAGGATTCCCCACCACAGTGGGAAGGATTAGAAGGACAGGACCAAGGTCAGGTCAGGGTTGTCTCTTGGTGAACTGGAAGCCCACCGCCAGCCCTCTGCCAAGTGGCTTTAGCTGAGTGCAGTGGCATCTCAGTGTCCATTGTCTCTGGCCCCTCATGGGCCTGACCAGTGGGGCCCAGGTGTCATTGACCTGGAAGAACAGTTACAGCTGTGCAGAAGTCACTTTGCTCAAATCAGCAGCTGCACTTAGCAGACTAGGGAGATCTGTCTCACTGAGACATTTCCAGGTCTGGGCTTGGCGTCTAAAGGCTTGGCATTTGGCTTCAAATTTGGTGGAAGGGACCTTAAGAAGATGTTGATGTGGCCTCTGCCACATCAGTACAGAAGGCATTGGGCTCACCTATCATGTGTGTGCTGTGGTAAAGAAACAAAAGCAAAAGCCAAAAAAAAAAAAAAAACCCAAACCCAAATCCAAACAAAACCCAGTTTCTTGAGCTACTGCCTGGATAAACCAAAACTACAGGACTGTGGCTACACTGGAAACTGTTCATTTTACGGTCTAAAATGTGGATTTTTATTTGCTTTCTAAAAGAACATGTGCTCTGAACCACAGAAGCTCTACATGCTTGTGTCATAGACTGCATGTGTATTTCCTCCAAAATTTCTATGTTGAAAGCTTAACCCCAGTGTGGCTGAATTTGGAGATGGGATAGCTTCTAAGGAAGTAAGTGGATGGAATGAGGTCATAGGGTGGGGCCCTGATCTAATAGGATTAGTGTCCTTATAACAAGAGACACCAGACAGCTTGTGCACTCTCTCACTCTCTCTTTCTCTCATTCTCTCTCTCCATGCACATAAAATGAGGAAAGGTCATGGTCACGTGAGCACACAGTGAGGAGGTGGCCATTTGCAATCCAAGGGGAAAGCCCTCACCAGACATAGATCCTGCTGGCAACTTAATCTTGGACTTTCCAGAAAGACCAAGAAAATAAATTTCTGAAAAATATATTTATATATTTTTATCTTAAGAAGATAAATTTCTGTTGTTAAGCTACTCAGTCCATGGAATTGTTATAACAGCCCAAGCAGAGGAATCCCCTCTGAGAAACATGGCAGGCAGGAGGGTGGGGCACAAGCAGCCTCAGGCTCTCGCTTGGTCCTCCATCCCTGACCTGCCTCAGCCTCAGTTTCCTCATGAGTGAAACAGCGTTTGCAAGGTTGCTGATATAACCCCCCCAAACAAGTGAGAGTCTTGCAGGTGGGGACCTTTTGGATGAAGCTTTCTTCCTGAGGGGTTGCCCTTGGCAACCTGATGGCTCTAATTCTCTGCTCAGTGGGGAGTGGGACGTGGATTTTGATTTTCCAGGCGAGTTCTGCGGACCTGAGCAGATGGCCTCTCTTCTCCAGGTGGCATTATTTTACTTCTCTATAGACTCACGTGTAAGTTAAGGGTATAAACTGTTCTCTCAGGTCGTTTCCAGATCTAAAACCAGTTTTTCCCTGACAGCGTTTCTTCTTATTTCTCATCTTTATGAGAGACATCATTTTTTAAGGTGAAAAAACCCAAAACCAAACCCAAAACCAACCATAGGAGAATAGAGCTTTCCTGAAATATGGAGGAAATACAGTGCATACTGGTGTGTAGGTGTGACTTTACCTAACAGGATGAACACAGTATGCTGGATATGGGGGTACAAAGACAGTGAGAGGGTCCCTACTTTCAAGGGTGGTCTTCCTTTTTATTTTAAGCTTAAAAAGCAAAAAGAACGAAATATAGCGATGGCTTGTTCTCCTACTGTTCCCTACGTCATTTATAGAGCATGGTTCATGTTTTAAACCTCTGAGAAATAATAGCAACAAATGCCAGGGGTGTTTTAACAGAGCTGAGCTGGGCTTACATTCTAAGCATAGGTATGGGGCACTTGTATTAAGTTAACATGCGTTAATATGTAAGTTCATCTGATGCATGTGGTGAGGGTTCAAGATAGCAAACAGCTCTTAAACAGCTACTAAACTAAGCAAAAGCTAATTGCCCTTTGGAACTGGACAGGAGTGGGGGTTGCAGAACATCGTGAATGTACTAAATGCCACCAAACTGTACGCTTGAAAGTGGTTAATTTTGTATTATGTGAATGCCACTTCAGTTAAACAAAAACAAAAACAGCTGATTGCCACTTGGGCCAGATGCTGGGCTAAGATGCACTTCAATACCCGAGATTCAAGGCCCGAGGATAACTGTGAATCAGTGCAGTAGGGCCTCATGTCCAGTGAGAACACACAGTAGACATGAAAGTCATAGGCCTGAGCAGACGGTTAGGCTGAGAGCCCCTATTCTTACCCAGTCAGACCCTGACCCATGCGGCTCACCAACGGGTCTGACGCAGTGAAGCGGATTCCATAACTTTCTTTTCTATGGCTGCCTCTCTCAGAGTTACTCTTTTTTTAACTTTTACCATATAATAGCGTATTTCACTCTTGCTTCATCACCCCTCCAATTAACTTCTAATGTTTTCTACATCTGAAATGCCTGGCAATATGCAGCATAACACTGCTCCTATCATGTTGTGGTTGCCATTGGCCCTTTGAAGGCCTCCTGAAAATGTCTGTAAGTGCAATGCTTTATTTTCACACATAGGGACACACCTCCTTCCTCCTCTTGGATTCCTCCCAGTTGCGGGATTCAACCCTAGTAATTTAATCACCCAGCTTTCTCGGCCTGGTTTCCATGGCCTTGGTTACATCATAATTTCCTTTCACCACATAGTATGTATTTTCTGGCCAACTGTCTTGTTTCTCCCCTTCTGTACAATTGTGGGTCGACAATGGAACCGACGTGCATTTAAGCTCTTGTTTCTTTTCATTGAGGGAATGTTCAGGCTCTCTTCTCAGCTCCCCGAACTGCTAATTTCTTTCTGGTTCAACAACACTTACTTGTCAGTGCTCACAGAATGAGCCCTTCTCCTCTGTCTTCATTCTCACCGTATTATTCATACTCTGATGTTTTGCATGTCGGTTTGTCTCCACCTTCAGGAGTAATGGGGCTGTTGTTGGATTTTTTTCATGTTTGTTTCTTTAATCTTTGTTCTTGTCGGCCCCTGCCCCCCAAGGGTGCCCCGTGACACTCAGCGGGTCCAAATGCATTGAGGTTGTGGCTACCCTTCAGGACCCAAGCCATTGGCCCTAGGGATCATATCCTGACATTGTCACTTGCTGGCCTTTGGATTCTGGGCTCATTTCTTAGTAATTATTTAGCACAGTTTCAAAAATTCAATAAAGTTATGCCTGGGGCAAGGCATACAGAACATACATCTGGGGGATAGTAGGTGTTCCATAAAGGTTTGTTGGATTTAGAGTAAAATTATTTTCATCTCATGAAATATTTTCTATAATCTGAATCTCTGACTATAAAGATGCACTTAAACAAGAGTGCAAGAAAATATTCATCATGGTGGGAACATAAATTGATACAACTTTTCTGGAGAGTGATTTGACCACATGTGTCAAACATATTAAAAATAGATAAACTCTCTGTCCCAGCAATTCCAATTTGAGGAATTTATACTAAGGAAATAGTTGATCTATACAAAGATTTTACTATGAGGGTATTCACTGAAGCCATGTTTGTAGTCATAAAGTATTGAAAATATCTAAATGTTCATCAGTAGGGGATGATTAAAAAGATCATGGTACATCCATAAAAGGAGTAGTATACAGCTGTTTTTAAAAGGTGTTGTAGAAGAATACTGAATAACGAGCATGATATGCATGACATTTTAATTGAGATAAAGCAACTACACTCCAATTAAAAAAAATAATCTGTTAAAAAAAAGGTTAAAACACGCTTGGATATGTAATAGATAAAAATCAATCTTATCGATTTTAAAAATATGAAGTCCCGATCTCCCCACTTGTCAAGTATGCTCTACCCATAGCCACTACTACAGTGAATAGCAACTCCATCCTTCCAATTGCTCAGGACAAAACTTTGGAGTCATTTTTTATCATCACAGCCACATCCAGCTTATCATGAAATCCTTTGACCCCTTACCTTCAAGGTCTATCCAGAATCTCAGCCTCACTGGAGTCATTGCTACCATCCTAGTGCAAGCCACTCTCGTCTCTCAGATGAATTAGTGCAACATCTTCCTGCTCATCTTCTTGCTGTTACGCCTCACAGGTTATTTCAACACAGCAGCAGAGGGACCCAGTTAAGGCATTAAAACTCATCACAGACGGCCTCTGCTCACAGCTTCCCGTCTCACTCAGAGTCAAAGACACGGGAAATGGCCTACAAAGTCCTCCACACCCTCCCCATTAGCTCTCAGATTGCATCTTGTACTCCTTTCCCCCTTACTCTCCCCACCCCGACCATACTTCCCATTTCTTGATCACACCAGGCAAACTCTTACTTCAGGGCTTTCCTACTGGCTGTTCACAGATACCTGCATACCTCCTCCCCCACCTGCTTCCAGTTTTTGCTCAAACCTTCTGAGCGAAGTCTCCCTTAACTGCCTTATTTAAGAGTCCATCATGACTACCTACTGCCAGCACTCTTGATCACCTTCCCTAGTTTTATATTCTTCCCATAGTCTTATGACTTTCTAACTAGCATCTTTCATTGATTTGTGATGCGTATTTTTTCTACAGTTAAACATCTCTGATACTGAGATGTGACTGACGATCACGTATGTCTTCCAATGACTTGGCAGCTGTTTTCTTTCATAGCAGTGCATGGAATCATGGTGCATCTTACATCGATGGTGTGATGGATTGTTTGCAAAAATGATTGCGATTAGTCCCTTCCTTGTACCCATGCTTTTCAGTGTGATTTTGTAGCTCCTCTATTTTCCTATCCCCTAAAAGTTGCCCAGTACTGTGGATTGCTTTGATCAATACATTGTGGCAGGAATGAGAGGCCAGTTCTGAGCCTCGTCCTCAAGAGGTCTGTGTCTATCCAATCTCTCCTTTGGAAATCTGGCTCTGGCCGTACAAAAAACCCCAAGCTGGCCTGCTGGATGACGAGAAACAATTGGCCCGGTTGCCTCCCCTGCCCCAACTGACAGCAGAAAACTCCAAGAAGCAGAGCTGTCTAGTGATAGGCAGCGAGACCAGAAGAACCACCAGTTGAACCCAGACAAAATTATTGACCTACAGAATAGTGACCTAAAGAATGGCTTTCCTTTTGATGTGTTTTATTATGCAAGAAGAGATAATTGATATTGATGGTGTCTGAGGTTCAATGAAAAACAATGAATAATTTTCTTATTATGTTTATGTGTATATTTCCCACCACCAACCTACTTTCTGGCTCTGTGATTTGCCTATTTTGGACATTTCATATAAATGGGATCATACAATATGTGGCCTTTGGTAACTAACTTCTTTCACTCGGTGTAATGTTTCCAAGGTTCATCCATGCTATAGCATGAATCAGTACTTCATGTCCTATTATGGCGGAATACTCTCTGATTGTATGGATAAACTACATTGTATTTATTCATTCAGAAGTTGATCACATTTGGATTGTTTCCACTTTTTGTCTATTATGAATAATGAACATTTGTGTACAGGTTTTTGTGTGCACATGTTTTCACTTCTCTTGGGTATATACCTAGTAGAATTGCTTGCCTGGTTCCCTTGGTATCATGCAGATATCCTTTTCCATTCTTCCATGACAAAGGCTTGAGAGGTGCTGCTAAGGTAGCTAATAACCTCCATATTGCTAAATTCTACCGACTTTTTTTTTTTTTTAAGTCTTCTATGCACTCTCTACCCTTGGCTTTCACAATACAGCCTTCTCCTGGGTTCTGCCTACTTCTCCAGCAGCTTCTCTGTCTCTTCTCTTGTGCATTTTCTCCTCTATCCAATCACTATTGGTTGAAGTTCTTCAGGGCTCAGCCCAAGACCACTCCTCTTAGTCCACACTCGTCTCAGGCATTTTCATCCATCAGTGAATTCCTGTATGTAGACGACTAAAGATGTATGTCTCCTCTGGGTTCCAGACTAGTATATCCTAATGCATGCTCTAGGTCTTTTGGATGTGTCAAAGTCACCTCAAAAAGAACATGTCTAAAATTAAGTTTAGCATCTTCCTCTACTCCTTCAGCTGGCTCTCTTCCAGAGTTCCCTAACTCAGGGACTGGGAGGGACCATTATCCCTCTGTAAGTGAGAAAGCTAAAATCATCCCTGACAAGTCTTGCTCAAACCCCTCATGGTCAAGTCCTGTTAAGAATAGCTCCTAAATATCCATAATCCCCATCTCCACTATCACTACCAGAGTGTATCTACTGTCAGCTTTATCTGTACTGCTTTCTACCTCTATCTTCTCAGCCGCACCCCCTTAAAGCTCCTACTACTGCCAGAGTAACCTTTTTGAAATGAAAATCTGATCCCATCACCACCCCCCCACCTCTTACTTAAAACCCATCAATTCCTCTAAGGGATAAAGATGAACCACTGTTCTCCCTGTAAGACCTGCCTGTCTATCTCTCAAGTGTCTCACACCTTTCTTCCTCCACACTGGCCAGATTTCAGTCCCTTGGGCTAGCATGCTTCCTTCCACCCCTGAGGCTTTGCACAAACTGTTCCCCACAAGGCTCTTTACCCTCTTCTTTGCTAGTTAACTCTTACTCAGGCTTCTAATCTCAGCTCAGGAAGCCTTCCCTGACCTCCCTATTTCCATCAAATTCCTCTGTCCGATACTCTTATTGTACCCTGCATCTCCCTTTTATAATACTCATCACAGTTGAAATGCTCTTTGTGCAATTATTTGATTAATGTTTACCCACCACTAGACCACAAACTTCAGGAACCAGGGGATAGATTTATTTGATTTTCTATTATATACTCAGTACCCAACAGAATGCCTGGTACATTGTAGATGCTTAAGGACTGTTTGTGGAATGAATATATGAGTGCCGTAATAAGAAGTTGGCAGTTTATCCTGTGGGCTCCATTGAAAGAATGCAAACAGAAAAGTAAGATGATTTGCATTTTAAAAAGAAAGCTCAGTCAGCAGTTTTGAGACAGGACAGACAGGGGTTGAAAGGACCAGTTTGAAACCTGTCAAAATAGTCCAACTGAAAAATAATGAGAACGTAAACCAAGGAAGTACCAGTGGTATTGAAGAGCAGGGGATGGGCATGACGATGGTAGAATCGATAGAACTTAGTGACTCAGTGATGTAGCCGCCTGGTTGGAGGGGAGTGACCAAACTAACCCAGGGTGTATAGGGCATGGAACTTATTTGCAGCAAGAGAGAGTGAGCTCAGTTTTGGACCTGGGGAAATTCGAGGTCCGTATGAGTCATGCTTGGGGAGATATCTATTGGCAGTCTGATATTTTCAGCCCTTTTCATGGGATGTTAATAGTTCTTCTCAGACAGTGAACAAAGTTCAAGTTCATTCTTTTAAAAACAGAACACTTCTTGGAGGCTTATCACCCTTTAATTACTCCTTCTCTTAACAAAATCTTCTTGAAAGAGCAAGGGACACATGCTCTGTCTACGTGTGCTTACCTCTTGTTCACCCTTCTACTCTCTGCTCTCTTGGCATCTCTGAAACTGCTTTCAGGAAGGGCCCCAGAAGCCAAATCTGCACCCTGAGAGACAGAATATGCAGATGGATAATGCCAGACTATATATAAAAAGAGAACTTTGGCCCACAACCTGCAGCAACAAGCCTAGGAAACCAACCCTTTCATATACAATGGGCAACCCAGGAAGCCAGCCTGTTATAAGTCAGGAAGCTTGTAGGAAGTTCTAGATGGCTATCGCTGGTGACCGTTCAGGAAGCTAAACAGTAACTTCTATAACAATCAGCCCCAAATGGCCAGAACTTGATTAATAACTGGAAATTTCCCTATTTTTGTCCCCGCTTCCAACTTAGGACCAACCAGAGAAACCCAAATATGCACCCCTAACCAATCCCATCGTATGCCCCATTTCTAGTTCGTCCACCGACAGCTGCCCCAGGCCAGTGGCCACCAGTCAGGGCACACCTGAAGCCTTCCCATTTCTACCCTAAAGCGTTCCCACTCCTCCACCTGCCTTTGGGTCTCTGCGCAACACAAGTGATGGTGGCTGACTCCCTTGCCACAGCAAGTCCAGAATAAATAGCCTTTGCTTTTCTTGTTTGGTTGATCTTTATTTCCATAACCCTTCCCTTTTTATCCTAGGAACTCATTCAGCTGCATTTAACACACCTCATCACTCCCTCCTGGAAATCACCTCTTTCCTTGGCTCCAAGCCCCTCTTCTGATGCCCAGTCCCTCATGTCTGTGATGTCTTTGCTTCCTTCAGGGTCTCCTGTGCTAGAGGGGCCCAGGGTGCCTTCCTTACCCCTCCTCTCTGCTTAGGTTCGTAACTCTCCTTGGTGGTGGTATCCACTCTTAAAAGTTTCAAATATCGCTTTTTGCTCCACTCCCACACCCCTGTGTGCAGCCCAGCCTTGTTCCTGCGGGTTCTCCCCTCCCAGACGCTCCACAGTCCACTAAACTCAATATTTTCAAAACCAGCCTGGTCCACCACCCCAGCACACTCGCCCTGTCCTCTTCCCTCCTCGGCTAGTCACACGGCGCTCACCAAATCACCCATGAGAAATAGGTTCTGCTGATAGATTTGGCCTCCTAAACATGTCCTTAGTGCCTTTCCTCCTCTCCATTCCTATCACCACTGCCCACTTTAGGACTTCACTATCTCGTCCTAAAATATTACCAGTCCCCTAATGGGTTTTCCAGTCGCCAGGCTTGTCCCCTTTCGAACAAGCCTCTACTCATGACAGTCATCTTTTACAAGCATACATCTCAGCATGCCACACCCTACCTAAAACCCTTCAATGCCTCTTCATTGCTTCATAAGGCACATAGGTCCCCATGATGTCCTCACCAGCCACATTTCCTGCCATGCAAGGTTTGGAACTTGATGTCCTAAGCAGACAGGTTGTGCTGTTGAGATCCCTGAGCCTGTGCAGTGATGTGAGTATGTCCCCAGCTGGTGGCAAAGCTCTGATGATGCTCTCACTTGCGTCCTCATAGGTGACCTATGGTCTTAGCTTGGAGTCCTTAGAGAATGTTTATAGCAAGTGGTTTGACGCCTGTGAAGAGATCTCTGCTCAGGGAGCTGCTGGCCGGAGGGACACATTGGACTGAATTAGCTGTGGTTCATGAACTTGAGAATTCTCTTTTTTGGAAACCCTAGCTTATACTTGGCTTTTAGGTATGGCTGAAACCAAATAGAGGAAAATAGATGCTTTCCCAGGAAAAGGGGAATTTCAGACTCTCACCCTCAGAAGTTTTCATCCACTGCACAAAATGAGTCCCCGCTTATACTTGCAGATGTGGCCCTTTCCTTCCCGTGACCCCATCACCAGATAAGGGTCCTTCCTGTGACCCTCACTCTCCAGAGACACGGCCAGTGTCCCAGCAGGCATCCTACTGTCAGCCAAACCAACAGGAAGAAAGAAAGTCAATATCGGAGGACAACCGGTTGATTGTTTGTTAGAGCTGGGCCCGGGTGGAAGAAGGATAATGGTCTGGTGATTTCACATGTAAACATTTTTAAGACGCCAGTAGCCAGCAGGCAGCCTTTCACATCGGATATCTGTGAAGAGCAGCAGCGTTGGGGGAAAGCGGGGAGAC
Organism: Balaenoptera borealis; assembly: GCF_965194805.1. Taxonomy (NCBI): domain Eukaryota; kingdom Metazoa; phylum Chordata; class Mammalia; order Artiodactyla; family Balaenopteridae; genus Balaenoptera; species Balaenoptera borealis. The sequence continues at coordinate 12,816,770 of NC_138877.1, forward strand.
AGGACACTCCTGCCTGGAACTGAAAGTATAGGAGCTTGGATTGGAGAAAAGGGCACCTCATTTTCCAAGTGCCAGGTTGTGCCTCCCTGATTTACGGCAAGACTTTTGAGGCTGACCACTCAAATCTAAAGTCACGGCAGCTGTCTCCCACACTGGTGGCTAGTGGTGAAGCGGATGACAGTGTAGGAGAGTAAACAGAGCCCTAGGAGGCCGGCTGTGGCCAGGAGCTGGTCCCATGTTACAGAAGACTACTAAGCCTGACACGGGCGGTGGGGGGGCGGAATCATCTTTCTGGGGGATAATAAGATGGCAGAGACTTGGGACAGTTAGGCTGCCTGCAGCAGGAAGCTTGCTGCGTTGTGTGATGTGGACTCACATTTTTTAATCACCATGCCCCCCCCCAACATATACATACATACATACACACAGCACATACACACCACACATACATGCACACACATATATACACATACACAAATACACACATCCACAGACATCACATTCACACCATACACATAAGGCACATACACACACACATACACGCATACACACACACCACACATAGCACATACATGCATACACACATACGCACACATCGCGTACCACTCACACGCACACACTTTTTGGATAACTAGGTAGTGATACCACTAGGAACTCCAGTACCGGCACCACCTCCGCCCGATGCTGCGGAGTGGGGGAGGGAGCCTGCTGACTCCAGCAGCACAGAAGCAGCGGTGGTTCTGGGTCTGAGCTTTTAGAGCTAAATGTTGATGCAACAGACATAGAATGGAGAAGCTCTGTCTCTACGTCACGTGTTCCCTGGCTAGCGAGGCTTTCAGAATGAGTTACGGTATCGCGGATATTTCTCAGGACGTGTTCATGACCCGCAGGGCAGGAAACAGCAAACAGCCTACCCAGCCACTGTACTTTGACTTCCTCAAAATGGTGTCTGTTCCTCGAATAGGGGCACATGGTCTCTCTTGTGAAAGCTAACTTTCTTGGAAATGATTCCCAAATCTCCAGACTTGAAGAGGCATGATGGAGGCCGGGGCCAGAGTTTGCCCAGAGGCCAGTCTGGATTTAGGGCCACACTAAGGAGAAGCAAAACCTTGGGCATTTATGGTGGAGAGGCCGCATGGTTTTCAGGCAGCAGACGTGCCTCTTGGGAGGGGACTGAACATGGCCATGGTGGGGTTTATGGGGCTGTTTTTGCTGAAACACTGATGAGTGGAGCTGGGCACTGGGAGGAGGCCTGACTTGGCCCCAAGAGCCCCTGGCCTCTGTCTCACCTAGAAAGTTCCTCTCCTTTAGAGCAAACCCTGCTGACAAGTTGGGGACAGAGCTGAGTTGGATAATCTTGATCATGACAGATAGGAGTGACCCTTTAGGTCCAAGGGCATCCTCTGCTACTGTAACTCCTGGGCTCTGGTTAACAGGGGCTCACGGAAGCTGGTCGGCTGACACTAAAGAGATCCGAGGCTCAGCAGTGATCAGACCTCCTCCCGGCACCTGGTCAACCAGGCTGGCGGGTCTCCATGCTCTTTTATTCCAGAGACCCAATTGCCTAGGTGATAGTTGCCTCCCTCCTTTTCTGCACCAGGGCTGCTCTTGGTGTGTTTTCATCAGACATTTTTGGTACAGACATGTTGAGAGAGGAAGGCCCTGTTGTGAGAGGCCCCGAGAGGCAGCGGAATCGAGGCACACGTACGCGCCGACAACATTTTTACAGAAAAGCACACCAAGGTGCGGGCAATTCAGGAGAACCCACAAAACCGCTGGGCAGAAGTCCCATGAGAGAATCAGCAGATGCAAGTGTTGGAATGAGGCCTCCCTCCCATCCCGAGCAGGAAATGTTCAGTTTTCCAATTTAAGAAGCCAGTGTGAGCCTTCCTCTACAGAGAAATTAGAAACAATAGAAGCTATTGATGAAGCCCAAACAGTTTGCTCAGCACAAGAGCAGAGAACTTAGAAAATGTTGTTGAAAAATGAAACATCCACAACAGTGAGAACAGAGGGGACCATGTCGAGAGAGGAAATTAAACATGTCTAGGTTGGTTTGGGCTTTGATTTACCTGTTGAAAATGAAGGATATTTCACATTCTGAACAATGTTCCCATCATGACAAGTTCACCGCTTCATCGGAAGAATCCAGCAAATTAATAGGTAATTCTGATGGAATAATGAAACGTCTCTGGGGTGGAACGTTAATTATCACCCTGCTGGAGGGAAAGGTGATGATGTGGATTTGTCCCAGAAGGAGGAGAGAGAGAGCTATTTTCAGGGTCAGTGGATTTCTCTTTTCCTTTTTTTATCAGCAGTGAAGCAACATAGGCGAGAAGGAAGTGATTTTTTCCCCCCTGTGAGCTACGAAGCTTTGTGAGTTGGAGACTCTACTCCTGTAGGAAAGGATTAACACATGACTGGCCTTTCCATTTGCACAGGGAGGCTGCCCTCTGCAATTGCCGTGAGGGATCCATTAGGATCCGTGTTATTTCGGGAAGTGTCTCTAATGTCCCCCCAAGAGTCATCCACCCAGCTCCCCTTCCTCCTTAACCAGCTCTGGTGACCCAGAATCTGGGGCTGTTTCATTTTTAAGTTTACCCACCACATTCTGAGCACACACAGCGAGGAGATGGGCTGATCTCCATGCCTGTTCTCCTGCATGATAGCTGAGGGTCTGAGGGTCCCGGCTCCCTGGGCTGTACCCTGGCCTCCTTAGGACCACCCTTAAACCTCCCTCTTACCCATTCTGAGCTCCACCATGTTCTCTAAGTATGTTCCCATGACTTAAAATACGTTCCTCGTTCTCTTGGCTGATTCCTACTTATCCTTCAGACACTCACTCAGGGGCACCTGCTCCGGGAAGCCTCCTCTGAATCCCCTCGCCCCTCCATCTCAGTTAGATGAACTTCCAAAGTGCCTGCAAAGTACCGCATGCTCTCCTCTCACGGCCCTGCTCATGCTGGTTGATGTCTCTCTATTTACTTGCTTCCTGCACGGGACCTCAGTCGTCGGGGAGGCAGTGGCTAGGTCTTTTATCTCGTGCTGCCAGGATGGATCCCAGGATCCAGCAGTGGGACTGGCACCTGATAGGAGCTTGCTGGAGATGGGAGTAGACGATGTGCCCTGTTGGCAGATGGCGGAGGGGCCCCCCAGGTTGAAATTCCTGTTACTAGGAATTCCCAGGTTCAAGGGAATGGGTCCTCCAAGAGGATCTCGAAAGTCAAGGACAGAATGGACAGTGAAGTGTGAGAATTAGAACATTTTTGGGAAACACCCCACCCCCTGCTTCCTAAAGAAATGCGTTGATGGTTCTATCGGTGGAGTCTTATTATTCATCCTATCACAGGGGGTGGGGGGCACTCCCCTGGATGAAGGGTGTGGAAGAGACCATGTTAAACCTACACTGAGGTATGTTCTATGATTCCCACAGAGCACGTCCTTGGACTGGGCCTGAGGAGCACACTGTGGGACATTAATACTCTTCCTTCCCTTTAAAGTCCCAAATAACACACTAGGTCTTAAGACTGGGGCAACTTTGGTGTCAGCAGCCTTCATTTCTTCCTTCCCTCCCTCTCTCCGTCTCCTATTTCCTTCCCATCTTTGCCTCCTTCCAGGGGCTTTCTAAGGGTGACACGTGAATATATGAATTGTTGTAACAGAGCAGGCCACAGATGTATTTGCATGTGACTGATGGTTGGCTTGCTCACAGGAGCACAGTCTACGCATGCTGAGGGGGCCAGTCTCGGGCTGGTAGGGGTGCCTCGCCCCCGACAAACTGTTGTTCGGCCATCTGTGAGTGATAAATCAGGTGCCCCAACCCATGGACGTCCAGAGGAGACGATTTCTCACTAGATGTGAGATTCTTAAGAACAGGAACGGTGTCTTGTTCATCTTAGCTTCCATGTGGTGCGTCACTCACAGTAGGTCCTGGAGAATGCTTGTTGAATAGATGTGCTAGTCTGTGACAGTTGTAAATCGCATGCTAATTACAAACGGCAGAGAAGACTCTGGGAGCCTTCTACCTCAGAGGCCAGGAGCGGAGCCAAGAGTAGCACAGGGTGTGTGCACCACTGAACAGGCAGATGGTAAACACATCCTCAAGTGAGAGAATCCAAGTTGCCATAACCACAAAGCCTGATTGGATGTGATGGCCGGGTTATCTGAACCCTGGACCAGGAGTCTGAGACAAATAGCAAACCTTGCAGCTAGAAACACATTTTCTCATCTTTAAAGTCTTCTAATCCACAGCAAAAAAAAAATGGACAATGGAGTTTCTCTTTTCTTTTCTAAGCCCAAATGGGGTGCCCTCTATGGTGCTGGCACTTACTCAAGAAACATTTGAATGAATGATTTGGATGTGCAGGCAAGCTGGCAAGGACATCTGTCACAGAGCTGGCGGCCAGCATGGATTTGGCTGGTCCAGCTGGCTGGGCGGGGCTCCCCCTCTTCCCTTGGTGCCCCTTCTGGAGCTGGGGAAGCTGGCTACCTTCTGAGATAGAGCAAAGCCTTCCTTCTGTGTAAGGAGGTAGTGTACGGAATTTCCTAGGACACTTCTTCTCCTGTTTTATTTTGCCCATTTACCACCATTTGCAGAACCTCCTTATCCGAACATTAAGTCCCACCTTTCAGAGTCCTGGAAGGCCTTTCTCCCAGTTTCCTGATGTGGCAGTTTTATCATCCTCAATCCCAGAGTTGCCAGTGTTTGATATTTCTGTGTCAGGACACGTTTTTTTCTGATGGCAGGTTTTTGGCAAAGCTGCCAGCCTCATAAAACAAGGTAATGGTCCTTAGGAAGCAATCACTTTAGCTATTGTTTCACAGCAGTTGCCCCAAAATCCTAGAAAGGACCCAGCAATTTCACTGCAGAGGAGCAAAAGGCAAAACAACAGCAACAGCGGTAGCAGCAGCAGCATGTAGATGGCCGGGAAGGTGACCGCTAATTTTACAAGTGCTCGGAGATATTCTGGCACCTTCATAGGACACCAGGGGACCTGCGGTCACTTTTGCTGGCCGACTTTTCAATCTCCTAGCATTGAACAACTCACGTGAGAAAGAAATTTATTCCCTTGTACAGCTTGGCGATTTTCTCTAAGGTCAGTATTGCAAATGGGATGCCTAATGGGACATCGCTATAAAAATGGCAGCTAATTACAGGTTAGCAGATAAAACAACACTCTTCTCTGGAGATCTTGTTAGGTGGAAGGATAAAATAGGCCTGAATGGTATTTGATTTCTTTGTGTTTATCCAAGTCACTGGCCCAGGCAGGAAGGTAATATATGAAAAGGGACATTTTTAGAATAGCTGTTTTTGAATTATGCTCATGAAATATACACTCTGCTAGGAAGGACATGTGGGAAAGCTACACTCTGACCGCATGACTAATTTTTAAAGCCTTGCATAGAGAGAATTCCCCTCAAGAACACAGCTGGGTTATTCCTTCATGGACTGAATGTGTCAATTATGAATTGAACTAAAATGAAATTTTACTCCATTATGGCAAAGTGAACTGAGGAGCGGACACTGGAGCTCGGGTATTACGTAGTAGTTCATACACCAAGTACTATTATTTTATTAACTTTTAAGAACATGTTTTACATAAAAACAGGCAACATCAAAAAAGCTCAGTTGATAAGTGAACATAATGTATCCCAGATGATTTCATCCACATTAACCTACATTTATTAGCTTAAACTGAGAGATTAGGAAAAAAATCGGATCTCATTCCAGCTTTAATCATGGATACAGATCGTTTGGAAGTTATTTCATTAAGATTCTGAAAATCAGAGATTAACCTGTGCCATCTGATCCATGCAGCAATTGATAAATCCAGTATTTTCGAAGGAAACACTGTTTTTTTTTTTCTTGCACCAAATTGAAACCTTTCAGAAACTTGTTTAAATGCATCAGGTTCCTAGCCCACCTTTTCAGTATGCATGAGCAAAATACTATTTAATTTCACACTCAACTAATCCTTTAATAATTTTCTTTCAGCCAGATTGAAAAAGACCATTATTAATTTCCTAATAAAATTTAAAAAAATAGTTATTGAGGATGTGACTCTAACCTTGGACCAGTTTCAATTTCTTTTTATTTTGTCTGAGAATATATCAAAGATTAATGTCAATGGTCAGTGAGAAATTGTCCCTAGAGAACTATTCAAGGTCTTTTTCTTACCCCATTCAATTGGACTGGAATGAATTGACATTATAGCATCTTTATCATCACTTTTAAAATCCTACTTTCTCTTAATACTGACAGTGAAGGCTTTTAGAACTATTATTTACTTTAACTTAATAAAGTATATCACAGACAAAAATATACAATTTTACACTGAAGCAACATTAAGGGTCTCACATCAGTTAACCAAAAAAGAATGTTGAGGACATTTACAGGTAGGGTTTAATTGTAGAGATTGCTCTTCCTTTATGAAAAAGTATGAAGCTAGAGCTCTCACTTGTCTCCAAGGGCAAGAGATTGCAAACCTCATGATCAAAACATCTGCCAGTTAGAGGCTCACTCACTGAAAAATGATCGCATAGCTTCAGCGTTGAAGCCCGAGAATGACAACAACAACAAAAAAAAACCAAAGGAAAAATAAAAACCACCCCACCCAGAGGCATTCTCAGCTTCTACATTGAATTTCCTGTTTCCCACCAGTTTACGACCCTTAATGTTACTGGATGGATGGTTGCATATTTGAGATGATTAAAAAATGAAAGACTGCCTTAAAAGCACCACCTCCTCAAGTATGTAACTACACACAAATGAAAGATTCCTTCTGACAGTCCTAGGGACCCCATTTGTTACTGTTTCATGTATAAGCACCAATGAGCCAATTTTTAAAGCACATTTGCAGTGATCAAATGTGTCCTCAAGTTTCGCTGATTTTTTTGTCTTTAAACCAAGAAAGTGTGAAGTGTGTTAATTTACGTGCTTATATCATATCCGAATTGACAAAAATGTTAATTTGGAAGTGCTTTTAATCACTATTTTCCTCAACAGACCAGAATGGCTTCATGAAACTTGATTAAATAAAGAAATCCGTATCCCCCAAAGAAGCAGAAATCTGACCCTCTATCACTGCATTCAAAATAAGGGTCTGTCTGAGAGCATTTTTCCTGAACTCTTAATGGAAATGGCAGACAACACGCAGGAAAGGCTAACCCTTGAACTGACCAACTTCAAGATTTAAAAAAAATCTTTGATTGGATTCCCCCTCGCCCCACCCCCAAATCATATAGCAGTTTAAAAAATTAACGATTTACAAATTATAGAAAAGATACGTTATCTACAATATATGCCAGGTGACTCATTAAATTTTTTTAAACCCACATCCAAATGAATAATTACATTAAACTACCATCTTGGATCTTGGTGCTTTCTAAAATTCTGAATTTACAATGAGGGGACATACCTGATTTTTTGGTTGTTCTTTTCTCCGGAGAATTGTGCAGAGAAAAGAAGGCAGCGAACCTTCACTCTTTGGAACAGGCCCTCTATAGCAAACTTCAGCCTGGGGCACCTTTTTATGGTCAAATTAAAAACCTTTGAAATTAGAAGTTTATCATGGAAATGCTGACAGATCCTGACCCAGAGAGGCTAGCAGGCAACACAATAATATTAAGAAAGCTCTCCCTCAAGCACAATTGCCTTTCAGCACAGGCGATAGAGTCGTCCAATGGGCACTGCTGGCCAGCAAACAACCATGATTTAATGTGCATGAGCCTTGGTCATATGATAGCTCCGTGACCCTCTAAGCTAAGCCAATTTTTCTTTTCTTTTTTTTTTTTTCCAACTGAAATATACCTCAAAGGGTAAAGGATTGCGATTTTAGCCTTCATTCATGGATATATTGCTTTTTTTCAACAATATCTGATGGGCCTGTTAACCACCACCCGTGCGGGTCCTGAGCACGTTCTAGGAAGGTCTCACTGAACACAGAACACCAAGCGTTTTCAGTAGTTTATTTGCAATTTTTTCTCTGCTTATTTTAGTATGCACCACGTGTAAGTTAGATAAGGGCTACAGTAAAAACATTTTCAATGACTGAAATCTTACTTTTCCTTCTAACGATCTGGAGCAAATCACATATTCATTGATTATGACGAATAAAATGATTTCTGCTACAATGTCGAGAAAAAAACGTGTTCATCAATATGAACAGTTCTCATCTACAGAGATGGTTTACACGATGCAAGTAATGAAAGTTTTTTCCTTAACAAGTCTACTACCAAACTGAAACAAAATGAATCTTAAAATTCCCTTGAAAATACCATATGGTTGGTCATGTATCAATAAAGGAAAGACAGTCCCCATCACCAGGCCACCACCATAAGAGCTATATTAAATACTTAGGGAAAAAAAATATGGAGACACTTGTGGCAATGATTAAATTGATAATTATAGAGATAGATACACTGCCATAATGGTACATGTTTATTCTATAATAAAGTGAAATAAAAAATAAGATCAATTTGGTTATAGAAATTCCTTAAAGAACACCACCACTTAATTATTTCAAACTTGAACTATCCCAAGAATGTTGTGGAAAAAAAATAGAAAGTACTGGCTAAAAGCAAAAGCAGTCTGGGTACACCCACGTAATCAGCATGCCTTGTGCTTGTCTGTTAACCCTCTGAGTACATCTCTGACATTCAGGATCTCAACAGCTTAGTGCTGAAAAGACTGCATTCCATCTGATTACTCAATATTTCTACTTGATAGGTCACATTCCGCTGTTTATTCAGCATAGATCACTCAAATTCTACAGCGATGCACTGGGATCCCCATGCTGAATGGCCCTGCATTCTTCCGAGCTACCCCTCTGCAGTGTTCTGGGAAACACGCCACAGCTTCACACGGTCCACAGTCCTTCAAGACTTGGATGGAAAAAGGCCTGAGCCATGCACTGTAAGGTCTGTACGCTAGATATTGGAGCACTACATGTAATGCCCACGGGAAACGCAGTAACTCAGAGAAAGGAAGGAAAATCACAGTCTACTGTAGGTAGGTCTCTGCCCATAGGATTTTTTCATATTCCCACATTTAGAGTTGAGGCCAAGCTATTTACCTACTCCTTAGTCTTACTTAGAATAGTGCTTTGCTTTAGAGTTCTAGAGAAAGCAGTAGTTTCTGACCAGTTCAGGGTACTTTACTTAAATGGAATCTACCTACACGCCACACCCTTCCTCGTGTTCTGCCCTCCTCCTCCTCCCCAAAAAACCTAGCTGATTTGTGCTACTTTGTGATGTTGTGTATTAAGCTTTCAGGACCCTCTAAAAGGGAGCGGGGGGGCAGGGGTGAATCTCAATAAATGATCTAATATATACATGGTAAGACAACACAGACCGAAGAGATAAACCTAAATGTGAAAGAGCAAAAAACTGGGGGAACCATTTTGCGAAAGTCATGACATGCTGTGATTTTAAAATCTAGAGTAATATAGACCATACCTTCATCAGTTGAAGAGTAAAAAGCAGCCACCGAAGATCCGTCTGTATTTGAAAGTAAGAACTGACTGTGGAAGTTCTGCACACAAATTTCAAGACTTCCAGGCACTGAAGGACATTTCAGAGCCGAGACAGTGAGTGCTGTTCAGCCATCTAGATGCACATTTCATGAGCCATCACTCACTGGCTGTCTCCCGGGCCACAGAGTTGAGCAAACCTTAGGAGGACATTCGAGTCGGGCCCCTGCCTCCCAACCCCATGGCCAGCCTCCCCCCTAAGCATCGCAGTGACTACAGGCTGCCTCAGGCCCCCATTCTGAACGTGACACACTGCAGTAGAAGCTCACCTGGGGAGACACAGGGCTAGGGAGAAAGATTTGGTAACAGGAGTAAAATACAGGTGTCGGACAGGACTTGGCCCAAAGAGAGAAAACAGCATCTCCCTCTGGACGGCTAAAGACAGTGCTGTATAAAAAGGTCATCTTAGGGAGTGGAAGTTTTATCCTCAGGAATACCCTCTAGGTCTCCCATCCTGTTCTCCCTGAGAGACTATATGTAGGTAACCCAAAGATGCACATGGAATTATCTTCCCAATGGTTTATTTCTTGAAAAAACCATTTTGAGATTATTCTAGATGGTTTGCCCACTCTGCTTTCTCCTCGGCCATCTTGCAGAGCACCTGCCTCTGGGCCCCTATGCCCCGGTGCTCCTCCTCTGTATGGATTCCATACTCTATGTGGATTGCACACTGAAGACTGAAATGCATGAAAAAGCAGGTGAGAAAAAGAACAGGATCTTGTTGCCTCTTTCTGTTTGACATTCCAGCCCTATAGAGCACCTGGCAATTTATTGCTCTTTTCCACCAGTTGTGTGTTTTGTTTGTTTTTTCCTGTAGAGGTCTCATACTGAGCAGGCAGACCCTCACTTACCAAACACAGGACAAGGTATGGTGCCTTCCTGAGGGTCTGCGCTGGCAGTAGCAGCAGCTGAAGTGGAAGCAGCATTTCTGGGGCGTCATCAGCACATCTTCATATGGAGGCAATTTGGGGGTGAGGGCACCATCTATATTCTGGGTCAGGCTGTTGGTCACAGGCCCAAGTCCCTCCACTCGGGATGCAGGACTCAGGGCAGCTGACAGTTAGACCTCCAATGCAAAAAAAGCCCCTTTCTTAATAGGATTGTGAAGAGGAAAGAGGGGTGCTGATGCTTAAGTTATAAACCTGCCATGTTCTAAACCCACAAAAAAGGACACGCAAGATATTATTCTAGACGCTCTTCTTGTCTGGACATCTCAGCATCTAATAACAACCCCTTGATCTGCAGCAATATCAAGAAACGTGTATATAAATCCAAAGGCCTGAAAAATCCCCCAAGGGTTCCCCATAAAATCCTATGCACTCAGAGGGTTAACAAGTGCTATGTTACATACTGCAGATCCTAGATTGACTGATGAAAACATTCATTGCTTCTATGTTTAAAAAAGTTGCAAAATAGCCTTAACCCTTTGAGGACCCGATTAGCAGCAAGTTGCCATCTCCACCAACGACAAGTCACAGTCTCATTCAGCAAAGGGAAATCGCTACAAGGATACCAGAAAACACTGTTCTGCTCGGCCATTCAAGCATTGAGTGCTAGGTAGATCAGATGAAACTGTTTTACATAAATTTGGAAAAAAAAAATCTCAGAGTCTCAAAGGGTTAAGCTAGGACTTCGAGTGAAAGGGTCTTATTAAAAGGGCGAGTTTGGGGAGCGAACAGTCTCGGAGGAGCTCGGGGAGTAGTCTTCCGATTCCGAGTTGAGTTCGGGCGGAGCTGGCTGGGCCTTGTACCGGCTCCTCACATCCGGGTTGCGTCTTCGTCGGAAAACCTGCCTCTCCTTATCAAGAGCGGTGGTCTAGCAGGGGCATAAAATGAGAAAGAGGACAATTAGGCTGAAGGAAATGGCAAAAGGAACGACTTCTGGAACTTTCTGAGGTCAGAAAAATATGCTGGCTAAGTTAACCTGTCCACGATGGCTCCCTTTTGGTGACCACGGTCACCACTGCTGGGGTGCCCTCTGCTCCCCCAGAAGCAGCTCCTAAGGGCACCTGGTCATGACATCGCAGGCACAGGCAGGATGGATGATGTCGTGGGTTCAGCAGCTCCCTGGCCCTCCCCAGACCTCCGCTAGCGCCACGTCTAATAATACCCTCGGTCGCTCCCAGCCTAGCCAGAGACCCCCTGGTAAATGGGAACCTCGGGCCTGTGTGTCTGACACGTGAGAACGCCAGGCATGTCTCGTTCATCAACATTCAGCTCCAGGCAGCTGTCTAATAAAGATGAGAGGTGATGAAGTTGTCAGACATGGAAACAGAGCCACAAGCTCGTCCTGTTATTTTAGCACCTCCTCATTCTAAATGATCTTATTATCTGCTGATCAGAAAGTGTGGCTCAATCTCTGGCAAGGATGGGTTTAATTTGAATGAACCCAATGCCTGAAATTGAAAACTGCTTTGAATGCAATTAAACCTGATGGAAACCTTCCCATGGATTTTCCTTTACAAAGTTCATTTTCATTGTAGTGTGTGGTCATTTACGAAACTGAGGTTTGATGTTTGTTGTAGGTATTCCAACTCTTGGGCCCTATGCCTCCTTTTCCTGAGGAAACCTCATATGATCTCCAGGATGTGCTCTCCAGCCATAGCTCTGGAAGTTATTATGACATCAGGATTGGGAAGGGCATGACTTCATTACAGATTTAATGGGTGTGAGGAGGAACAGATCATTACAGAGAAACCTTACACAGAGGGCAGAAGAGCAGGTACAAAGCCTGAAGAAAAATACAGAACACATATAAAAGTTGAAGGCATCCTTGTTTGAAAGTCCCTCTTTAAAAGGATGTAGCCTGGAGGTTATTCTGCTTTTAAGAGATTACTTTTCCTCTACAGGGGTATATACCACCATTTTTCCTCTTGGAAATTTACTGTTAGCTTCTTCAAAGAACAGAGATAAATTTATAGCCAGCCGGGTTCTGAGAACAAAGTGAAAACTAAGCCCCTCATACAATTGCAGTGTAGCATTAGAGCAATCTCAGATCTAAAATGGGGCAATCAAAGTTCCAGAATGAAGTAATAAAGAAAGAGAGGCAGTGTATAGAAACCAGTACAGTAAATGGCTTCGTGAGGCTGAACTGTTCTGCTTTAAAAACTATCCACACACTGAATAACAGTGTTACAAATCAATGAGGAAGATAAACTTTAATAATTCACTTCTTGTTTCACTAGATTGTTAATACAATGATTCAATACTGGTGTGTTGAAATGTCTACCTTTGATTCTTCGAAGTGTCGAATTTTTAAGGACCCTCAACTCACATACATAGTTCTTGGTCTTATACACACCGATTTTATGATATTTTTCAGCATCATAAATCCAAATTCCTAACTTTATTTAAAACATTGTAAAGTTACAACACATGGTATTTTGCTTTCAAAGCAAACTGAAAATGCTCTGTTTGTGTAGAGTTGAATGTAAAAAAACAGGCGTCTATTTAGTCTGACACATAAAAACCACTCTGTAGTTAATCCAAGAGTAATAATATAAACGCTTCTCTTGGTCATAAAAAATATTTTTATTTCTACCTTCTTGAGAAAACAGTCACTGGCATGGGACTAATACTGCCTAGTGGACTGAGGTTCTCTGGCGTCGGGGAGAAACTGCACATTGGGTTTGTAGTCAAGAAATTCTGAGTCCTGTTCCGTCCACTGCTGGCCGTGGGAACCGTTCACTTAGTTCTCAGTTAAATAAGGAGCAGGGATAACGCCCTCCCACCCTCCAGAGTTGCTATATGTAAAAATGGATGTGCAAATGCTTTCAAAATGGTGAAGACTCCCAGAAATGGAAGGTGGTGTTTTGTTTTGTTTTTTTTCTTTACAACGTAAGATATTGTTTTGAAATGAAGGAACTGCAGGTCAGAGGAAAACAATGCAAAACAAAGCTCACATTAGAACTTATCTCAGAGTACTTTCCCTCCCTGCCCACTCTCACTGGCACCTTCTCCATATTTACCTCATCTCCCCATAATTGACTCAATTATTCCAAGTCACGCTCTTGGCTGTCAGCGCTGAAATGGGCCATTTCTCCACCAATACTGTAACGCAGCTTATGCAGACACTGGTGGCACTCATGGGCTTGGATGGTCCCATCCCCCTTATTTTCATGTGCATTTCTCCAGATGCTCATAAGGTCAATCATATTCTCTTCCTTACTTGTCCCTCTGCCTGGACAGCCCTTGCTCTGGCCCATTTAAGCAGTCAGTTCTGGCCACTCCTGCCAGTTTCTCTAGTTAGCAGCTTTTAAATGCTGGCCTTTGCTGACGGGCCTTCATGCTCAAATGCTCCTGGGCTTTCAGTTGTGCTGATTCACCAGTAACTTCACAGCAGCTATTTTTGGAAACATAGCATGTCATGATCACAGGTCATGGAAAAGGGTGTGATGGTTGTTTCTGTTGGATGTATAGACTCTTAGAATTGGAAGAGCATTTATAAAGCATTCTTTGCCCAGGGCTTTGCCTTTACAGGCAGGGAAACTGAGAGGCCCAGGTATGTGGAGAGACTTGCCCGTATCGCATCACTGACTAGGAATAGAACTCAGTTCTCCTCCCACATGAGGCCCAGGCAATTTCTTCCCATTTAAAGTCTATTGAAACAGAACTCAAAGGAGCCACCGCACTCCAGTGGTTCCCTCCTCTGATCCCAGCCAGGGTAAGCCAGGGAGGAGATAGCACGAGCAGCATCAGAGGCCAAAAGACCAGGGCTTTCCCAGGCTGATGGCCCGAGAGCTCTCTCAGGGACCGCAAGCCAGCCTCCACCACGTGTACAATCCCATTCTGGGTCTGTAAACTCCTAGGGAGACCTGGGTCTGATGATAGACAGGCAGTTCCTGACCCACCCAGGTCCTCGCAACATTCTCAAATGCTACACAAGCAATGCTTAGTGCTCCCAACAGACTTGCTGTCAAAGATGATTGAGAGGGCATCACCGTCCACAGGCCTCTCCTCCCAGGGCTCCTGCTTATTCTGCTTCTGGCTCTGTGGACTGTGGTTCATTTTAAGAACTTCGCTGTGTTCCCATGCAGCCCAGTACAGCTATCACTGTGCATCCTGCCTGCAACGCAATTGACTCTGAGGCACTGTCTTCCCTGCCACGTTGTAGACTGTGTGGAGGGCAACATCAAGTCTGGGAATCCTGTCTGAGTTCCCCACAGCTCATAGCACACACGGAGATACTCTCCAAATGCTGTGGCTTTAGAAATATGAGAAAGCACAACAGAGGTCACATTATTTCCCTCTAGAGCACCCAACCCCCAGCCCATCCTGCACACAGCTGACAGACAGGTCAATTATCCCCAGGTCCGATTTGTTTACAATTCCTCATAAAGTTGAACTCCTTGTCCTAACAGTCACAATGTGCTTACAATAAAAATTTCCAGGGTCTAGTTCCTGTTATTACTCAGAATGAGCCTGTGATATCAGCAGACCTCATGTCCCCGCTAGTGGACACAGCATCCACTTAGCTTACGGTTAACCATGCCTCGGTTTCCCTTTGGTTCCATCCCCCGCTCGCGTAATCTGTGGTTCCAGTGAAGGGGACCCTACCTCCATCTCTCAGGGTGGGGTGCAGATGGGCTTGTGACCCAGAAGCAAGCCTGTGCTGACTGTGTTCGCCAATACCCGTGATTGGTTCAGGATGGGCACCCGACCCAGTTCACGGGACATGAGGAGACTTTCACTGAGACTTCACATTCACAGTGAATCCCAACTGAGAGGTGGCAAGCCTGGAGCTGCTTCCCACATCCTGGTACCACGTGAAGTTCCAGACTAAAGCCATCACGGGGAGGCAGAGTGGAGGGATGGAAAGAAACCAAGCCCTACTGAGTGCTGAATCCACACATCACTGAAGCCAGACCCAACCTTTGGACCTTTCAGATTATATAAAATCATACTTCTTCTTTTTGCTGAAAGCCAGTTTGGTTTGGGTTTTCTTCCCTTGCAATCCAAACAGTCCTAACTGATATCTCTCTGAAGGTACTTTAGTCACGCCCACCTCTGCATCCTGGCTTACGGTGTTCACCAACCTGACATCACCTCTCCCACTTCCTGCCCACTCACATTTCTCTATTTTCCAAGATTTGATCAAATTTTACCTTCTGCATCACACTTTTTCTTTCTAAATTCCTCAGGCAAGTATTGTCCTGACCAAACTTTTGACACTTACTGCACACAGGCCTATTACCTTTCCTTTGCATATTTCCCAAATCCCATGCAAGCTGCTCTAGGGTAGGATCTGAAACTTCTTTGCATTTTCCAGAATGCCGAGCCAACTGTGACACACATATAAGGGACATATTAAATATTTCTTAGTTAATACAGAATTAGATTATTTTAGGTGATTATATACTTTCCAAATAGCAATGACAAAAGAAAATAGAACCCCAAACAACTCTATAATACAAAAGAGTAAGAAGTTAAAGGTATTAAGAGTCCAATATTTAAGAGTGCAATTTGTTTTAGATATGATCAAATGCTTACGTTAGATAACATTAATAACCTCATATATTTATCTACTCAACAACTACATATTTTGGTCCAATTCCTGATCACAGTAAGCACTGTTATATATGATATCTTTAGAATTTTAAGTGTGGCTGTAAAATTAATTGCCTCTAAAATCTGTACAGTTAAAATTTTACAGTTGAACTCTGTGGCCCGACATGTAGTTCAAGACAGATGAATTCAGCAAAGAAATAGAATAATAGGCCAACACATAATTTTTTAAAGTATTGCTATAAAAATATATATTATCCAACTGATAATTTTCTCCCCAGAAAACATTCAAAACATAACTTTCCCTCTGAAGTGCTGTATCATAGATTTATATTCAGGGCCCTTTCAACCATTTCTGAAAGACTGCTTTTCTCTTTCTCAATCACAAAAATTTCCCAGATACCAAGGAAATCGGGTCTCTCCTCCCTAATGCCTATCTTCATAAGGTAAGGTGGTCCTAAGTCTTGATGTTCCATTAAAACTTAAGACTTCCTAACGGATTTATTATTTTATTAGTTATTTTGCTCATGGTTTGCAGCTTTGTGGAACAGACATGAATGGACTTGCAGTAGAATTCCCAAGTGTTTCCTCAGTAAGTTATCACTTCATTAAAAGCTCGTAAGAGAATCTGAAGCCTGCATTATCACATTTTGGTGCTAAGTATCACAGGTTAGAGGTGAGCAAGAAATCTCTTGAGATTCTGGAGTTGACCAGTAGTAAGCAGATAGGAAGCTCTAATCTAGTTATTTAAAATATGTACCCAATAACAACGGCTATGTCGTGTGCGAGGCTATAGCCAGCTAACAGTGGACCGGGGGATCCTGACAAACAGACCAAATAAAATGATATGGAGAAACTAATATAAACCTGCTCTACGTGAAAGAAGCACTGCATATCCCTACCTACCTCAGATTGCAAGCTCTTGGTGATCAGAGTGTCCTTAGGAGATGCTAGATGAAGTGTGAAAACCGAGGAATGGTAAGATCATGCCAGTTACCTCAGCAAATCTGGGGGCGACACACATAGCAGTTGGAGCTCTTAGAGAAATTCATATCCATCACGTTTTGGTGCCTGCCCTAACACCAAGCATGCACGAATCAGAGACGGTGCTTGCCTAATACCCAGACAATTTATCCCAACAATAGATACATCTTTGGCCTTTTCTGTTACAATGAAACAACACTATCCTCCACACAGTACTCAGATATTTTCAATCCTTCTTTCTGATATTAAATTTGGAAATCAGCATAAATACCTAGGAGGTACCCATCTGGCCTATCTTTGCAATGTTATAGGAAAAATACAGCATGGAGGCGGAAGGTCAGGAATGAAGTGAGAATATGAATTGGAGCATTACTTTGTTTTTGCAAGTCTGAGTCACCCACATCTGTGTAATGCTTGCCTTGTCTGGTAGTCTTAGCTTAATCTCCTTGGTAGCAGCAGCAGGGGGAAGTCAGGAGACCCAGCTTTTTGTCCTAGCTCAGCTGATTATGTGACCTTGGACACGTTTTCTAACCACATCAAGCCATTTCCCAGTCCGCAGCCTGAGCTGAGGTACAGTGCCTCCCTCCTAGGGAAACTTCCACCTATAAAATACCTGAATATGCTTAATATCACCATCAATCTACTAAAATGGGTTATGTTTTTCTCTTAGCAAACAACAGGCCTTCCAGTCTATGGATCAAAAATATTTCTGTTCTGCACTATGTGCAGGACCCACAAGAGATGCACCTCGTTTAAGTTCGGAGGCGATGTTTTCTGTCATGGCAGTAATTATTGGATTTAAGTAACTGCATTTTTCAGAGGCACACGGTGACTGTTTTTCCTTTTTCGCTTTTCTTAATTTATTGCCAGCCATCCCAAACAGTCTTCATTTCATTAATAAAAGAACATTATCGTGCATGTTGCCTTTGAGCCCATCCATTATTCATACTACCTAGGAGACTGAGCCAGGGATGCAGCTGTTGGGGCATTAATCTCAGGAACGCTCTCTCCTTTGCTCGCCCTTACTCTGTAGGGACTGAGTTACGATTTGCTTGCCACTTTGGAAATGTTTTGCTTGATAGTAAAATTAAACTGACACCTAGATTGATATATCCACCCTTCTCATTTTTTGTTTTGGCTTGCTGTCATGCTTATTATGGTTCTGTTTCGTTTTCCTTTAATGTCCTTTTGGGGGTCTCGCCAGGAACTTGCACAGTATCTGGATCTAAGACACGGTATTTCCCTAAAGTGAAGGTGACCATTTAAATGGCAAAAGGAGGCTTCATGAAACCAGCGGCCTTCAAAGCTCCTTTCTAGGTACCCGTCTCTTAAATGTGATTCCTCATTTCCTGGGGCAGGGCGGTCCCACGCTTCCCCACCACTTCATAAATATAGGCTCCTCCCGCTGATCTGGTTCTTAATAGAAGCCCACATTGGTCCAACTCTGCAGAGGGTTGCTGGTGGCCTCCCATCAGGGGGTTAAAATGATAGCCACCTGAGGTCAGGTTTCTCGGGGGCAAAATTCATGTGTTTCCTCTGCCCTACGGCCCCTGATTTTCTCACAGCAGAAGCTAAGCTGAGCTGCCATGTTGTTTTTCCTTCATCATGCTAGTAAACTAAAGGACAGGTGTAGGCATAGTTTATCTTAAGAAAATCTATGAAAATTTAGAACTTACTAAGCAGGTAGATTAAGGGGTAACTCCTTTTATTACAAAAACAATTTTTTTAGCTTTGCCGAAGAATTACTCTTGGGTTGCTACAGTGGGATGCTACTGTAGAGCATCTCATATGTGGTTTGATTGTCCAAACTCTTAAAAAAACACATTTATCTTCACAATCAAGGTTTCTCTATATTAATGGTCCCTTCATGGGAAAATTCAATCATTCATTAATTTAACAAATATTTATTGAAGTGCCTTCTATGTGCCGTGCATTACACTAGCTGGTGGTGATACAGTTTTTAACAAGCCCGCCAGGTGGTGCTATTTTTTTTTTTTTTTAACTTGGCCATGCCACACAGCTTGCGGGATCTTAGTTCCCTGACCAGGGATCGAACCAGGGCCGCAGCAGTGAAAGCGCCGAGTTCTAACCACTGGACCGCCAGGGAACCCCCTGCCTTTTAATTTAGGAACATTTTTCTCCTACAACAGGAATTGAGAAACTTTTTCTGGGAAGGCCAAGAGTTAATACTTTAGACTCTGTAGGCTATATGATTCTCTGACACAACTACTCAATTCTGCCCTTGTAGAGTAGAAGCAACCATAGGTAATTTATAAATGAATGGGTGTGGCTGTGTGCCAATAAAACTTTATTTAAAAACCAGGCAGTGAGCTAGATTTGGCCCATTGGCTGTAATTTGCCAATCCCTGTCCTAGAGGATAACTTTTTAAACTTATACTTCATCAGGGGCTATAGACTAAAATTTAATGCCCCCAATTCATGAATAATCTAACATATAAGTTATTCAACAGTTTATCCCAATCAGAACATCAAAACAGGTCACGGTTCTACTTTAATAACAAATGCTTGGATCTGGAGAGAGATCAGTTTTCCCAGGAAAATCCGTCTCTCGTGTGGTGTGGAGGGGATGATTTTCTCTTGGAACAGTCTTTTCTGGGCTCCTCATTTGGGCTGGGTCCATGAAGGCGCTTTTGCACAGGCCACTCATGTCATCTTCACCCCACATTTGGAAGGTTGATAATACTCGTCTCATTTTTATAGATGGGGAAACTAAGAATCAGAGGAGGAGGAACATGTACCTTGCCCAAGGTCACAACACAGTAAGTAGGACAGGCTGGATCCAAAACCAGGGCTTCCTGACACCAAAGCCACAGACTCTCCATGCAACTCTCCATGCACAGAGCTGCCAATCTTTAATCAAATTTGTTTCATTTCAATTTTCAAGACTTTTTAGTTTCTAGAAGTGTCATGTGTTTGACATGTATTTGAGAATTGTTTGACTTCAGCATATGGATATTTACACTCTTTCTTAATAGAATAACAGTGTGTCAATACTTACGATTAAGTTCATGATTATTCTTTCCTACACATTTATACCTGATAAAACCTACATCCTATCAGTGAACATCACTGAGGAACATACGGAGGCAAAGTATGGCAGGAAAGAATACATAGAATATAGAGTGTAGGCATCTTTTTAAATCATAAAGAGGGAAAGAGGTTCTGAAGCAAGATGAAAATAAATACGATACCACAAAATTTTCCATCAATACCGACAATCACCAGGAATCTCAGGAAAACATATACAGTTTACACACAATCAGTAAGTCTTGGAATGCCATGGAAATTTCTCATTTCTAATAGCAAGTACGTTAAGTTTTAAAAAGACAAATATATATATTGTTGGGATCTGCTCTTAAGGGGGCTCTGAAGGTAAAACGAAACAAAATAAAATCTCAAACAGCGAGCAACCTGTTTGACTTGGTAAAATAACACAGATGTCTCACTAGCCCTGTGTCTCTCTCAATGACCATTTGTGGAACTATAATACAAAGTACTGTGGCCCAGCTTTTGAGCCTCCTGGCCAATAACTCACTTTTTAGCATCACGGTACAGCTGCCATACCAAACCTCATACCTCCCCTATACTTTTCTCTGCAATCACAGTTTGGATGGTTTTGAAGTTTAAATCTATGTCTCTTCTATGTGTTAAGTGCTGGGGTACGGAGGGCGGTTAATCCCTTCCTAGAACAGAGGCCCCTGCCCGTCCTTCCTGCAGCCCTTTCTACACTCATGGAGAATGGGGGGACTTTTCTCCACGGCAGAGCAAGGCCAAGGCCACCGTCCCTAAAGCAACCTGTGCCCTGCAACTTGCTGTGTGCCTTTGGAACCCTCCTCACACCACGTGGGGGGTTCCTCTCTGGCTTTTGTGGGAACCGGTCTTCCAAACCTGCGCCGAGCAAGATGCATTTAACTGACCCCACTCCTTTTCACACCCGAGCACGACAGCATCTAACAGCCTTGCAAGGGCTGCGTACAGCTGCTGCTGCTCTGCCTCGTTACTCGCTGTTTCAGGACAGTGCTTGAATCTAGTACGCACGCGAGTCATGCCAGGCCTGACCTCAACCCCCCTTCTGTCCTAGCTCACCTCCGCGTTTTCTCTTATTTGGCGTTCTTAGCGTATGTCTTGTTTTGATATTTGTTTCATTTAATCAGGTTCTGGCTGTGGCCTTGTTCTGCGTGCAGAAGATGCAGGAATTCTTCTCCATGTGTTGCTGGCACAGCACCTGCCAGAGGGCCAGCTTCACTTGAGAGAGGCAGGAATGTGTGTGAGAGGGTGGCATGGCCCAGGCAGCTCATTCCTGGGAGAGGCTCACCTCCGGACCCTGGGGGACAGCAGCAAGGTCTCCCGGAAGAAGCAGCCATGCAGGGTGCTGCTCCCCTGGCTGCCGCTCGGAAGCCTCCCTCTGTTCCAGGCAGGAGAAGGACTGCGAGGAGGAGGCACGGCCCCACCATTCCTCCAGTCCCCCAAACGCCTACTAAGAGGGACACGCCCGGGGCTTCCCTGGTGGCGCAGTGGTTGAGAATCTGCCTGCTAATGCAGGGAACAGGGGTTCGAGCCCTGGTCTGGGAAGATCCCACATGCCGCGGAGCAACTGGGCCCGTGAGCCACAACTACTGAGCCTGCGCGTCTGGAGCCTGTGCTCCGCAACGGGAGGGGCCGCGACGGTGAGAGGCCCGCGCACCGCGATGAAGAGTGGCCCCCGCTTGCCACAACTAGGGAAAGCCCTCGCACAGAAACGAAGACCCAGCACAGCCAAAAATAAATAATTAATTAAAAAAAAAAAAAAAAAAAGAGGGACATGCCCGAATTCTGGGCACCCCGAAGAGCCTTTCCGCAGCCTCTGCCCTGATGTGAGCTGCCCTACGAAATGCAAGCTCGCCTCCCAGGCGTTGTGCTCAGAGCAGTGAAGCCGGCCAGGAGCCCTTGTAAACACAACAACTGGGAGTGGGGATGTTTCTTTCACCTGCAACGACTGTTTATGTTAGAAAGTTGGCTGCCACCACGGTTAGACAAATGCTCCCACTACTTCCGTGGAGATAAAAGGCGAGCATGTGCAGTCAGTGAGGACAGTGTGTTCGTTCCGGGCTAAACAGCACATTATAAAACCTCCTAATTAAGCATATATGCCCAAGAGCTTTAGCATCATTTCTCCAATTTAGCTTTACATACTGGGTGCGCTGTTTAGTGCAGCATTAACTATAAACGTTGTTGTTACTGCCCCCAGCTGGAAAACAGAGCAGTTTATGTGTGAAAGAAAAAAGAGATTATCTTCCATCTGCTCCTGCCCATTATTCAGGGATGTGTCATTTTGTCTGCTGATGGGAGCCATCGCTAGGATTTTAGTCAAATGACCTTTTTATAGTTGGCTACGTTTATTAATTACTGTGTTTGTTTGGTGTTTTGCACCCACCGCCTAAGCCCACAAATTTAGTAATATAATTTTCTAGAGGGTTTTTTTGGGAAATTTATATGTGTAATTTGTGTTATACAAATATGCACAACTGTAATTAGACATATTTGATGCCTATTTTTAATTGTATAGCAACTGTACTCATATATGTTTGGTTAATATGCCTGAGGTTAGGAGACATACAATTAAAAAAGGACGGAGCATGATTCGATTTATAGAAAGAACAAAACCAGGCAAAGCTAATTAATGTGGACAGACTCCAGGTCAGCGTTTACCCTTAGGGCTGGCTGTGTGACCCTCCTGGAAGGGCCCTGGGGGCTGGGGGTCCTCTGGGGGTGCTAGGAACATTCTGTGCCTGACCTGGGTGCTGCTTACAGTGGTGTGCTCACTTGGTGAAAATTCGTTGAGATGTGCACTCATGTGCACTCTTCAAAACGTATATTATCTTTCAGGAAAAAGTAAAAGATGGATGGATCATCTTCCATGTAAAAAGAGTCTGCACAAAGGCAAATCATGATGGATTCACCCCCCCCCCCAAAAAAAGGTTAAAAATAAAAAAGTTCTTTCTGTATCTATAAAGCTATTTATTTAGGTAAATAAAAAGGTGGGTGTGCAACTCCTGTATGCAAATCTGTCTAGAAGATACAAATAGCCTTCCATGTAAAACTGACTTTGATATTTATTGAAGTTTGGGTATTTTCTTGCTTCAGCAGGCTTAGAAATTATCACAATCTTAGATATTTGGATAGTTTGTCAAAGGGTAGCCTTTTCTGCATCTCTAATGCCTTCGATTCTAGCGTCTAATTATATTAAAAAATTAAGAGTAATAATTGGGGGTTAAATTGTATATTATATACGTTATTCTTTCTTTTCTTTCCTTTTTTTTTTTTTTTTTTTAACAACTTGGTCTATTCCATGAACAGCATAAGGCACCATCATTTGGGGGAAATGCCAAACCCAGTGGAATTTTTTCTTAGCAAACGCTAAGATGTGGAGCTTTACCTGGAGATCATTTCAGAAACATTAAGATGGAGGAGAAAAGTTGCCTAGGACTTCTCAGAGTTCATTTCTCATATCATCAAAACTCATCCTGCCTGTGGATAACTTAAAGAGACACAAACAATGCCCCTTGAAGGAAATGCCAGCGCAGTTGACTGGAATAGAAAACGATTGGATAGAATTCTTAACCCAGTTAAAAAAAAATCCATACCTCCCATAGTCCCTTTTGCTTGAGCAGATAAGCCAGCTAAGTAATCTGACCGTTACAAAATATGGAAAAATAAATTCATGCAATAGCTAGTACATAAAGGGATGTACCAGGGGGAGAGAGGTAACAATAAAACAAAAACAAAATGAAACAAAAAGGTGGAGAATTTGAAAACACAAGCTTACCAACACACACAATGCATTCTATAGCTCACTGTGCTCGGAGGAGCTTCTATGACTAAGGTGTAAATGCATTGTTTCATCCATCTACTAAGGTTAAGGTCGGGCTTGATGATTTTAAAATGACAGTATATACTTCTATAGAACATATACTAAGGTACTATTGTTCTTCCATTTGTTAAGGGACAAAACACTAGAAATCATTGTTTTAATTAGCAACATCAGGCAAATGCTTTGACATTAACACTAAATATACTGTCCTTTTAACTGTAAGGAAAATTGATACTGAGCATGTGCAATGGAAAGAAAGCTGGCAAATGTCAGTGTGAATAATGGGGTGAAAAAAAAGAATGAGGGGGTGTGGCATCTCAATCAAGATTAAAATGAAACTGATAAAGCAGCATATGGACTGGATAACAAATCAAAAGCATGTTTATCCACTGAAGGAACTGGTTAATGGAGACTGCCAGCACGTTGCCATGGAAACACTGACTTGAGCTGCACCATCTCATACCTTATCCAATACATTCCTGGTTGTTGGTAGTAGTCCAAAGACCCTGATCTCTTGATGGTAAACCCGTGGTCCAGCTGAGCAGAGAGAAATGGGGGCAACTCAGTGGATCGACATTGTGCTAAAGTATTAAGACTCCAGACCAAGCTGTTCTTCATTGACTATATATGTATATAGAGTTACGATGCCTCTTCTGCAGGGTGACTAGCTAATATCCTAAATCTGCACATTGAAAATAAAAAGGCGAGAAAAGACACTAATCCCCCATGAATATCTCGGAGGCCAAGTTGCTAGAAAAGATCTAATTTGTCAAACAAGGTTTTGAATGCACATTTAATAATATCCTCTCAATTTCAAAAGATATAAACACGTCTTCATATTCTAGAGCAATGGAAAATGCTTTACAATAAAGTGCTGAAATCAGCTTTAGCCACCTAAGAGAAAGCAGATTGGACGCCCCCCCCCCGACCAAATCTTACCCCATGAAGCTTAAGTTTGAGGCCTTCATAAATATGAAATAAAAGATGAAAAGAATCAAGTTTTGAATCCCCATAAATCACAGCAATTTGGATTTCTTTCCTTAAGAGTTAATCTTCAAAAGCAGAGCTACTCTTAAAGGTGAATCAATTACATTTCTGAACTAAAAAGATATGGTATAAAACAGTAAATTTTCTCCAAGAAAATATAGAAAATAAAATGAAAAATAATTTTCGCTGTATATTAAAAAATTGCTTATGATTAACAAAAGGTACAATAAATAGAGGACAGGCTAAGTTCTCAAAGTTGTTCCTCCTGGAATAAGTTGTTAGCCTTTGGCTACCTAGGAATAAAAGATTCAATCCCCAGATTTGAGAAACAATAATCATGCCGTATGCCCACTCCCCTATTCTGCCCATGAGAGGATGCAAGTTGACCACCTTTCTTTCTGGAGAGGCTCATGAGTGCTTTCAAGTGTGGTACTGGCATGATGCTGATGACAGTTTCTACTACAAAATTCACAAAGGCATTTCAAAAACATGCCGGGGCACTCATTCAAACTAAAAACTGCTCAGAAGATTCGGTATTCTGATTATAAACTAGGCTATCCCAGTGTTCACGGAACAGCAATGTGAGATTTTAATCTTTTTTAAAATGTACAGTTCGTTTTATTTAGAAAAAAAAAAAATTGAAGTACACTTGCTGTTAGGAAGATGAAGGCCTGCATTTCTGTTTCAGCCCAGGGATGTCTACTCAGTAACTGGCTCTTTATTGCCATCTACAGGCAAAGTGCCCCATAACTCCGCATTTGGGAATGCCCCAGTGCAGAGGTCTCTCGCTTTAGAAGGAAGCTTCCCACTATCACAATTATTTGCACATTGATTAGTATGGATTTGTTCAATTAGACTGAAATGCTTTATTTGCATGACCAAAATGCAAAAGAAGAACTCGAAAGCATTAGGAAAATTGTTGGTTAAAATAATAAACAGCATTAAATGAGGAAAAATAAATTGGAAGTGACATCTGAGTCATCGGTTCTTCATCAAGCTGAGCAAATCTAATAACGCCTCCCTCCCATCCCTCGGCTCTCAAGAAGTCCGCCGTTAAAATGTCATCTCTAATTCCATTTTATGTCTATAAATTGCATTTTAATAACCTTTTGTTTCCCTTTCTCTGTTCTGTTCTGGGTTTCTTTGGTTTGGTTTGGTTTGGTTTTAATCCCCCGACCACTGGGAAAGGCAGTGGAGGAACAATGGACGCAGACTGTTGTAGTTCTAAGGACAGCAATGGGTTTCCACCTAATCATGTCACCTGACCTAAATGTCAGATACCTTTTCTCCTTCGAGAAGGGCTCTATGATGCCCGTGAGCCTCCAGCTGGTAATTACTCTCCCAGTCAACTCGAGGACCTTAATATAAAGTTATCATTTGTCCTCTCTTTGGTCTTAATAATGTAAGGGGTGGGAGGAAGAGAAGTAAAAAATGACAACACGAACAGAAAACATTAAGGTTCAGAACCATGAATGCATGTTAAACTACACTCGTGTCATAAATTACACCTGTGATTAGAGTCTGTTTGTTATGACAGTATGCTCTTTTCTCCTTTGTCATTCCGAGAAAGAAAAAGTGTCATGAATTCCTTTATGAGCAGATAGTGAGGTTTCTAACTAAGGCAAGAGAATTACCGGTTAAAGACCAATGATTTAATTGCTGATTTTCTGAAAAAACAAGCAGATACTCTGTTCTGAACAGTATATATATTTTCTAATTTTAAAGGGTGTATATAATTTACAAAAAAGCAGTCCTATAATAGAGGCAGTTTAAAATAAAATACATCATTTGATAGCCTCTGGGGAAAGCATTCATGCCCATGGGAAAAAATTCTGTCTGCATGAAATCTATGCTGAAATCAGGTTTTTTTCCTGTGTTTATCAAATAGAAGTCATAATGGTATTATATTAATTACAGAAATTTCTATCATGTGGGTGAATCAGTAATTATATTCCATTATTAAATTGTCAAATGATCTTTATAGAATGCACCATTTATGAAAGCTATTCCTTCTACCTCTCACTTACATTCTGTCTCACAGCAGAATATCGTTCCTTTGCAATTATACTTTAGCTTGAGTTGGGGATATTATTTAATGCCAGGGCTCCTTTATCTTGTGATGGTCCCCTGAGTCTAATTCTGTGCACTTTAAGAATGGGAACATGGTTATGGAGTATACATTGACTTATCCGGTGCTATTTTGAAAGTTAATAACAAAGGCAGCCAACCTGGCTCGTTTCTAACTCCCAGCCCTGCCCTGCACCTAGTGACCTACCCCAGTTTCTTATGGAGGGTGTGGACATTTATGAGGGAAAAGCATTCTGGAGAAGATGCATAAATGCATATATTATGGCCGGCCAGCTTCTCCTGAAATACCCCCTGAAATTTACAGCCATATTCTCTTTCATGTTTGAAATATTAATGATAGTGGTCAACATGTGAATTGCGCTTTAGAATTGACAAGGCACTTTTTCAGATATTTCTCCAAAAAGTCAATTATTTTGAGCCTGAGTTAAGTTGATGATTTTTTTCACAACTTTGTAGTGGATAAAGAGATTAAATAAGCTTGCAACTAATGCACAACTCAGCATCACACAGCCCATTTTACAATTTATATTAACCAGTTGGTACAGTCTCCATAGAAACATGTTAGTGATGAACTGAGAAACTGATATTAAGTTGCATTCAAAATGGTCCAGTCATAGAAAAAAAAAAAATCAGTTGGACCTTTAATCTTCAAATACTAACTGAAGTTTTTTTTGGAGATCTACTTAGATGATGTTTTAATAAACTCATATGGATTAGGTTTCAAAATTTATCCAGGTTTGATTAAAGTAGGATTTCCCCTCCCATCTGTGTTGTCTGTGCATTGGAGAATTGCCCTGAAGTTCCTGCTCTCAATCATTACAAGACTCCCAGAATACTGTGAACAAAGCATTCTTGAGCAACCAAGGCAAACTTAACCAAAGACTAGTTAAAATAAAAGACCAGGAAAAACGAAACAAAACCCAAAATGACAGAGGTGGGAAAAGCACCCTCTCTAGCAGTTGTAAGCCCTCAGCAGGAGCAGAAAAGCAGTTCTTTTCATGGACAAGTGTGCTGGCAGTCCATTCCCAAAGAAAATTGTGGAAACAAACATTTTGGAATATACTTGTGTCTTACATGAATGATGAAAGCAGAGGATAGAATGTCTGGTTTCCCTGAGAAGCACCATGAGATTGTTACTTTCAAAAATTACTGATTGAATATTAGCTGATAACAAAGAATGCTGACGATCGATGAAGACAGGAAGGACACTGCGCTTCTACACTGAATTTCCTTAGAAAGAACTAAAGAGAGAGAGAGGGCCAGAAGAACAACTTGCAATGTTAAATCCCCAGTAGCACTGAGGAGCATGGGGAGAGAGTATGCATTCTATTTAGCGCCGTCAGTGTACTCCTGAACCAGTAACTCATGCTCATGTAACTCCCTGCTGAAAGGGTTCAATCAAAAAACATGAAACGCAACTAGTCCAGGAAAGTATATGCATGCATTCGTGCCACCTGCAAATTCTGGAAACTCCTATTAAATATTTAGTAACCCAGATCTGGGATTGGTTGTATCAAATAGGTCACTTAGTTATCTTTTGCTTTACCTGGAGTTCTAGCACCACCAAAAAAGAAAAAGAGAAAGAAAAGAAAAACACCTGTAGAAGTAGTTAAATATTCAGTATTGCTGACGAGCATGATGTATGTTTAGTAGCATAAGTACTTTTAAAAATTCGAGGTCATAGTGTCTAAGTTCTTTGTTTTAAAAAAGAAAAACAGCTCAAGTGATTTCACATTGAATATGCTGTTAAAATGTATGTACTCTGAAAAAAAGAGGAAATTATTAAAAACTCAAGTAATCTGGGACTTGAATATATTTACTCTAGAATATGACACTGGGAAGTATGAGGTTTCATTATTTCTCTGCCCAATTTAATCTTTGCCTAGAGCTGCTATCAAATTGCATGTAGTGTATGTCTGCATGTATGGAACAGAAAAAAAAAAATCCTCCTGCAGCCACATCAACAACATGGTGAATGTTAAAAGACTCTCCGCTTTGAAAACAGAAATTTCTAAGGCGCAAGAAATCCTGATTTCTTTGGGTGTTCACAGCAATTCAGTTTCACTGAAAATCTCACTGGGTAAGCATCCTGCCATGTTTTTGGCTTTCGTTTACATCTTGTACAAAGATCTATAGTGTTCCAGTCTCTCTCTGCCATGTCCTCTCTTTCAGCTCCCCTCCCCTCCCCTGCCAGGTCCTGGCAAAAGGACACTAGGAACTCTTTTTCTCAGAGCCCAGAAGTTTGCATTGGCACAGAGTCCAATGTGGGGGAGGTTTTCTGCTTTAACAAATAAATCATGAAATTAATATATACTGCAAGGCACCCTGGAGGTGTTGGATAATGATGTGACTCCCAGGGAAATGATCAGCAAAAACACATCATATATATAAGCCCCAGACCTCCCCCAGTGCTTTAAATGGTCGAGCTGTCTAAAGAAATGACCCATTCTGCTGTCTCTGGGTGGAATCTCCTGAGTAATGCCCATCTCTTAGGTGGAGTGCTTTGAAAAAGTTATAGGTGGATATTTCAGATGCTTACTGCTATGACAGAAACTCCAGCTGCTGTGCTATTCGGTTTCGGGCCTGTGTTGAAATGCTTCTTTATCTTTCCTGCTACTGACAGCTGATGTTCATTTTCTGGGAGGCCGTCATCCTGGGAAAAAAAATAAAAGAAATTTAAAAAAAGGAGAAGAAGAAAAAAATGAGATAAATAGAAAATGAGGCCAAGATATTCCAGTAACAGGCAGTAATCTTAAAATTCATAACATTTCAGGAAGAAACCAACCAATGTCCTCTCATTAAACACTGTCATAGCAAGTACTGCTTCAAGGGCTCCTTCATTTCCACATTTGCTCTAAAATTAATTTGCTGTGTCTTCTTACCTTCTGACTTTGTCCCTAAATAAAAAATTTTATTTCTGTTTTTGGTTTCTAATAAAATTGATCTCAGCCATCACTCTAGAGACATATGTCAAAGAGCAAGTTAATCTGGACAACCAAAAAATAAAAAAAAAATCAATCTAAACATTTTTTTTTCTAACCCGAGAGTTTTATCCTCTTAGCCCATCATACCGACCCAAAGCCAAGGGAAACTGACGGACCTGGGCTCAGGCAGGAGCCCATAAATAAACTCAAGCTGGTGTCACAGCTACTCGATCATCCATTCTATAATCCCAGACAACCTTCCAGGTGGAAAGTTCTTCCTTAAGTTTTAAATCTTCCTTGCTGCCTTCATATCATCTGTTATTATGACATATTCTGCATTGGAGCTCATTTTAACTAAGGCTTCTGCTCTCTGCCTGAGCCATCTATGATGGAGACCGGACAGATTTCTCTCCTTTGCTAAATACTATTAGAATAACAAGAATCAGAGTCATAAGTATGCAGCACCACTCACTAGTGTGTGATGAAGAGACTGCATCATCCTTGAAGACAGAGAGTGTGTTTTGTTCACTACAGAATCCCCGGGTCTTAGCATGTACTTTGGCACATAGTAGATGCTTAATAAATATTTGTGGAGTAAGTGAATGAATGAATAATTGTTTGTTACTATCTATTTAAACCAAAATTCCTGGCAAGACTTCAATGCCATTCATCATTTTCTTTCTCTCCTTCCTCTCCATGATTTTGCATGGAATTTCTTGGCTCCACCCAAGAAAATAAATTTGCTGCTTTCCAAGCACAGCGTGCTTGCTCTTTTACATAACCTGGTCTCTCCATATGGGATTTACTCTTTTTTTCAACATTTGGCTGGACCAGGCACTACAGTAACTGATGGGGAAATAATAGTGGCCAAAAATACTCATGGGCTTTGCTCTTATGGACCCTGTGGTCCCTCTTTCTCTTCAAAACTTGGGTCCAAATCACCTGTTCCAGAACATTTTCCCCCTATTAAGCACAATCCATTAAAATCGTTCTTCCATAAACTCCTAATCCTTTTCTCATTATTTATATTTGCACTATTTACATTCTTTTTGGTGTTAGGTGATTGTGTGTGTGTCTGTGTGTATATATATATAAAACTTATACACATGTTTTTATATATATATATATATATAAATGAACTCTTGCCCTTTTGTACCACATCTTCCACGTTTTCTGTAATCTTTAATATAAGCACTTGGCTCAGTGCCCTGTACACGGTGGATGCTCAATTTATGATATTCTTGGGCTGATTTATTTATGATATTCTTGGGCTGATTTATTAATGGCTAGAAGAAGGAACAATTATTATGCTTATTGAGTCACATCTGAAACCAAATCTAAAAGAAGGAGGCTTTCCAATGATGCAGAGTGTATTCAAAATTAAAAAAATAAAAATTCTGTATTGTGGAAACAGAAAATGAAGGTCAGTTAGGGTACCAGTGGGATGATACTTGGAATGGAAACAGGGTCATCTGAAGTACCTACTATATGCAGGGCTGCGTTGGGGATGGCAGGGTGGGGAGAAGAAGTGATCGCTGTCTGCCAGACCCTCGCGGGCTAACTGGGAGACAAAGTTTGCACACCCCACATCAAACAGTAAAACAGACCAATAAGAGAAGAAAGACCTGTTACCAGGCAGTGTGCCACATGGCTCAGCTAGAAACACAGGAGTTCAGAGGAGACAGGACGTATTTTCAGTTAGCGCAAACTTCACGAGGAATATGGAATTCCAGCAGGTCCTTGATGGTGGGAGTGTACTGACAGGTAGAGACGGGAGAGGTGATGTTGGCGCACAGATGTGCCTGAGTGGGAAGCCACAAGGCATGTTTGCCAAACAATGAGTCAACCATTCCACCTCTAGTTAAGAGTTTCCATGGGAGAGTGATGGCGAGAAAGCTGAAAGAGCAGGAGAGAACTGGCCACAGATGAGTCCCCAGAACATCTGGAGCTGGAAGCCTTGGTCTCAATTAGGAATAAAGCAGTGCTCTTTAATAAGAGGGGTGTAGGGCTTCCCTGGTAGTGCAGTGGTTGAGAATCCGCCTGCCAATGCAGGGGACACAGGTTCATTCCCTGGTCCGGGAAGATCCCACATGCCGCGGAGCAACTAAGCCCGTGCGCCACAACTACTGAGCCTGCACTCTAGGGCCTGCGAGCCACAACTACTGAAGCCCACGCGCCTAGAGCCCGTGCTCCGCAACAAGAGAAGCCACCGCAGTGAGAAGCCTGGGCACCGCAACAATGAGTAGCCCTGCTCGCCGCTACTAGAGAAAGCCTGCGCGCAGCAACAAAGACCCAACACAGCCATAAATAAATAAATAAATGAATAAAAATTTAAAACATTTAAAAAAATAAGAGGTGTGTAAGTGCAGGAAGTGTGAAGGACCACCCTCCCTTTATTCACTTCCTGACTCTACAAGTGAAAGAGAAGTCGCAGGATAACCACAGAGAATTAGGATTATACAGTCTAGAGTTTTAAGCACAAGGGTGAATTCAATGGTGTATGTAAAACACTTTTTTTTTTTTTTTTTTTTTTTTTAATGCTGTATGAAACAACAACCCTTGGAATCTAAATTAGACTTTGGGGAGGAGTTAAACATTTGACAAGGGATGAAATGATGTGCCTTTACTGAAAGTCTTACAAGTGTCATATCTCGGGCATAATTTGGGGTTCTGCCTGAAGGAAAGGGGGCAGCCGGATACAGTGGTGCCCCATTGGGCCTCACTCCCCAAATTATACAGGTACTTCTAGTCATCTCTTAATAGAGCTCCAGGCTACGTAAGGCAAAGCAATTTGTATGAGCTTTAGATTATAAAATAGTAAGGAGAGAAAAGGGTAAGGAGGGGAGCAGAGTTAAAAGACAAAGGCACGGAGAGGAAGGTGACATGAGATAACCATTATGTGGCTAATAATTTACATATATGATCTCCTTAGTCCTCAGATTACCTTCTACAACATGCATTGTTAGTCCCATTTTGAAGATGAGCAAACTGAGGCTCTGCAAGGTTAAAAAATTTGCTTAAGGTCACAGGGCTAGAAACTGGCTGAGTCAGGCCTGAAACAGGTTGGAACTCTGTGGTCTTCCCACCACACTGCATTGCATTGTCAAGGGCATCAGGGGCATTGGTTACTAAAAGAGGTCCAGAACTGTGAAATGGAAGGATGCAATGAGTCATCTTTTCCATGATGAAAGTCACACAATGGTAAGGAGGATTGAATTTGGGGCTGAAAAAAACAGAGAATATTTGGACAGGGCTTTAATGGAGCCTGGGAAGCATTTGGACAGAGGTCAGTAAAAGGGGTGCTGAGCACTTCAGGGGGCCCACGGGAATGGAGTCAGAAATTAGAAACTTCTCTGCCCAGGAGATGCTGGGCACCCACTCATCTGGGATATGGGAATGTGGCCCGTGAGGGCCGGGGCTCTGGAATCCTCTGCGGAGCAGGCAGTGCCAGAAGGCCTGGCTGACACAGGGTGACAGGAAGGTGCCCTGGGTCACAGTGTGCGCCTGTGACTGAACGAGGGCAGATATGAAGGAAACAAACAGTAGGGACTCCATCGGAGCAGCCTCTACTTAACTTCCTGAGGGAGAATCAGCCCTTACTGCAGTCCCATCTCCTCACATCCCCACCACTGCCATCTTTGCCAGAAATTTCCCTTTACCTGGCTCTTTTTTTTTTCCTGCTAGCTTTCCAGCTAAAAGCTGGCTCTCTCACCAACCTCATAATGGACTCTGTTACCATTTCCCAGCTCTGTCCTGGTCCTAATCTCCTGTCAGACTCCTAGCAACTCTTTCAGATGCTGGGGCCTGGGGGTTCAGGCCTCCAGCTTTAAATTCTAGTGCAGGTTTTAGCTTCCATGGGTTATTAGTTCATGTTGAAGCAATGAAAGTAGTGAAACAGTCCTTACAAGTTGCCAGGGATGCTTTTGACATCATAAATCTTAAAACATTTCAGGATTTTTTTTCCCAATGAATTAAGGTGCCTCCGCCAGAGAACGTAAAACACACATACACGAGTGCGCACACACACACAGACAAACACACAGACACACAGACGCACACACAGACACACACACAACCCAGCAACTAAAAAATCTGCAGTCTCTAACAATTTTGAAGGCTTTGAGCATAATTGGATTAAAAGACAAGCAACTGGCTTAGCAGGGCCCTAATCTGTACCTGAGGCATCCAGATTGATGATGGAGATTTAGCTAACTTACTATCTTGCATCAATAAAATAAATAGGGCCATTAAAAACGTACATTTTTATATATACATCTTCATCGCCACTATTGTGAATAGATTATGTGCCAAAAATGTGCTATGAATTTTCCAAACGTGACAAACCTGGCAGTATGCTACAAATAGTTCTAGTATTATTACCATACATTCTTGTGTGTAGTCTCCGGGAGTAGTTTCTGAAGTTTGACACGGGCTGGTTGTGGTTTGTTGGCGGTTTTTGATTTAGAAATCCCCATCCACTCCTTGGCAGAGCGTTGCAACTGACAAGAACAAAACTAGTTTGCAAAATGGAAAATGAACCCTCCCAGCTGTCTGGAGGAGACCTAGCCTCCTGGTCTCCGCTCCGCTAGCGGATGTTGGGGAGGAGCGAGCCGTCAGGAGGGCTGGGGGGCTTGGTTGTGAAGTCATTCAGCGGAGTGAATGCCTCTCTTTCCTCCAGGAAACCATTCCAGGGGTCATGCTTTAGAAAACCCTCCTCCCTTCATGGAGTTTTGTTTTTGAATCATAGATCTGGTTTTCAGTCTACTCAGTGCCAGACTCTAGTATTAATAATAGCTGTAAATTTATGAGAAGCATGGCAGTCTTGAGCAGTTCACTACCAGAATATCCCGACTTCGTTTTAAACAATCCCAGGTACATTAGCATACTCTCCAGGAGCGGGTCCATTTCACAGGCCAGAGTGTGCCCCCTCGACTCTTGTTAACCTTCCCCAGCTGTGCAACATCCCAGGATTTCTGAATCTCTTAGCTTGGCCCCATGTATCCTTTATGTCTACAATTCACTCTGCTCTCGGGGAGAAAGTGTAAAGTAAATTAAGATCCACCTTAGAGAAAGGAGAGGGTAAGATGCCCAAATGGAAAGTGGAATTCCATGTCATCATTTACAACTTTATTTATAAGTTGCACATACTGATAAGTGGTTTTATTTATTATTACAGTATCATTGGGGGTTCTCTTAATTTCTAACAGCAATTAGAGGAATGCTTATATATTTTTGTATGGGTAGCACTGATTTTTATGAGCATAGAATAAAAAACATATTATCTAGGCTCTTGTTTTTTCTTCTTCCTTGGGTTCTTTTTTTCTTGTTGAATATCTTGGCTTAGCAGTATCTTTTCAAAAGAGTAGGTACGTGAGAAAAAGGAGGTAAAATAAAATTTAAAGGCCAAGAAGATGATAGTAAGTCTTGCACCAGCTAAGTAACTACACTTGACTTATTTAAACCAGTCCTTTCCAGTAGGACAGAGGTTCTCTGTATTGGTCTCACATTATAGTCACCTGGGAGCTTTTAAAATTCCCAATGCCCAGATGCCTGTGCCCATCAGGATCAGAATCTCTAAAGGCAAAACCCAGGCATCAGACCTCGTGCTAGAGACCCCACTGAGCTTCGTGCTAGAGACTTCTTTGAGCCTCAGTTTCCTCATCAGGAAAAAAACTGAAGGTAAAACACAGATTTGTAGAATTATAGTATTGAAATGGACCTTCAATCTATGGCATGAGGAGAATAACAATGGGATAAGGTAGGTCAAAACTTTGAAAATAAAAATCCAGTAATAGTAATCTATTTGAAATAGATTGCTGATAATTTAATCCTAATTACACATCAAAAAAAAAAACACTTTGGAACTGTTATTTAAGCTTATGAACTTAATCACTAACCTGCATTTTCTACCAACAAAGTATCATTTGGGGACAAAGTGACTCAACCTTCTCCCTATTCCCTGGAATGATCCAGATATATTACCACTGCCTATTCCAATCTCATATGATATGTGCCTAAATCATATGGTTCTCCACTATATGAGTAATAAGGTAAATAAATTTAGCTAGGACAATTCCTGTCGGTACTTTGCAGCTACCTTAAGAGATGGCTGTGACACTGGAGAACGCAACAAGCTGATAATCACATTATCTACGTGGAGTTCGGAGCACACAAACAGGATCATTTTTTTGGATGAGGGGTTTCCACCTTAATCAAGTTTCTCACACGCCAGTTTCCATTTCATCAGCTTGTAGCCACAGATGATGGAGTTTCGGCCTCCCTCACACTCAAATTCACCAAATATTTACCAAGTACCTACAGCGTATGAGCACTTAAGACTGTCTGCTCAGGACTTTCAGATATAAAATCCTCTCTCCATCCTCAAAACCTGAGAAGTTGATTCTATTATCTCCCATTTCACCGACAGAAAAACAGGTTCAAAGGCGTGAAATGACTGTCCCAAGGTTACCCAAGGTGAGCTGGCGCTCCTTCTGGGGGGTCTGCATCCCTCTCCCAGACACCTGGCTACACGCTGATGCTGCCTTTGTCCTTCTGGCTGGTTAGAACCATCCACTGAGAGGCCTCACTCATGGCTCTTCCGATAACAGAGCAGAGGTCCAGGACACCATAACAGAGTAGAGGTAAAATTCATATATATAACAGAGCAGAGGTCCAGGACACCATAACAGAGTAGAGGTAAAATTCATATATATAACAGAGCAGAGGTCCAGGACACCATAACAGAGTAGAGGTAAAATTCATATATATAACAGAGCAGAGGTCCAGGACACCATAACAGAGTAGAGGTAAAATTCATATATATAACAGAGCAGAGGTCCAGGACACCATAACAGAGTAGAGGTAAAATTCATATATATAACAGAGCAGAGGTCCAGGACACCATAACAGAGTAGAGGTAAAATTCATATATATAACAGAGCAGAGGTCCAGGACAGAGCAGAGGTCCAGGATACCAAAGAGCACTGAGACTGCATACAAAATCAATGGGGGCCTAGAGGAAGCACCTGGAGTAAGGTTAAAGCAAGTGACTTTTGCTGACTAGATTTTTCTATTCTGTTGCCCTTGTGCTCTGCTCTCTGTTTCATGAGACTGCCTTTTCGATTCCAAGTGCGCCAGGTGAAAAGGGCATCGTTTATGCGACAGAGAAAATTAGGACACATGGGAACGTGGGAAGAGCTTTCTGACGACTTCCTTAGGGCTCATACGATTATTATTACTTTTCCCCCCCTAGGTAGCACCCTCTGCAGTGATCAGATATAATTTGATCGCCAAATGCAACATGTTTTGTTAAATGGGCTTCCTTTTACGTTCCTAATTTATTTATTTTGATTGCTGGGTTGTTCATTTATTGCACTCGGAGACCTCAACAAACACTAAATGCTGGTTGTGAATGCTTATATACATATTTTTTTCATTTGTTATTTTGAGATAAAGAAAATAATCAATTTTCTAACTTAGTTATTTACTATGTAATTTCAAAAGTTAAGCAATCACTTTATATGTTAAATTTTTTGCTAAAATCACTATCTTTTTTCCCCTTAGAATCTAAGGTCTGTTAGAATTATATTAAAGGGTATTTAAAATTTTTAAATCTCCTAGACAATGCCTTAAATGTTATCCTTGCTTTTAGAAAATGTTTTTAGGAAATCTGAGAGGGAAAACTAAAATGACAGCAGAAGTCCAAGGTCCAGAGGGAGCTGTGGAACCTAATTGCCAGCAAAGTGGGACCATGTGCACAAAGCAGGTTGAGAAGGAAGAAAGTTACCGCTCAGACATGTATACGCTGCCTTAGGAAAACGAACAACCTAATTTTTCAAAGGCAACAGCCAGAAGTCTTCTTAATTTTGTTTCTCTACCCAACTGAGTGAGAATATATTGATATAGGGTCATTTGGTCTGGAATCAGGGTAAGGGATTATTTTGTTTCCAGTAACACCCCAGGCCCCTCACATGTATAGACAAATGCGCTCACATTCGCAAAGTTATCTTACAGCAAATATCCATATCCTGCCTGAGCTGGCTCTGCGGGACATCTCTTCCCAGCCTCCTCCAGGAAGAAGCTCTGGCATCTCCTCCTCTGGGAAGCCTTCCAGGGCACCCTCCCCACACAGGCCAGCTGGGGTGGCTCTTCTCTAACTGCCATGTGACTGTCTGTTGTATCAGACAGAGCTCCTGGAGAGCAGGCCCGACAGGGGGTGGTCCTCTGATGAAAATGTATTTCAAAATCTAAAATGGCTATTTGTCCTCTCTCTCCTCCACGGCTCTTTGTGAGCCTTCAAAGGCCGTGTTTCAAATTCAGATTTTCCACTGTATTCTGTGTGGTCACACTCTCAGTGTTTCCAGCGCTAACATGCAATTTGACAGTTTGTGGACCATGGACTTTTAATCAGCATGTAGATCAGTCCAAACCAGCTGCTGCCACTAGGAGAGTCTGCAGCTGGCCTGTGCCTCTTCCACCCTGCACGTCTAAGGGAGAGGCACCACGACCCAGGTAAGTTACTTTGGAAAGACTGCGACCTTGTGTGAACAATCATTATAGTGATGCTGGTGTACATACAGTGCACTCTTCTGCACTATTCACAGTGCTTTCATGTATAGCAGAGAGAGGGTGATGCAGGGTGGTGCACAGGACTTTAGAGGAAATGGGCTTGAAGTGAGGATACCTGCCTGCAAATTCTGGCTCAACCATAAGCACAGCTACTTTGGAAGAGTCATCCATCACAGCCTCAGTCTTTCCATTTGTAAAATGGGTACAATAATACCCACCCTGCCTCTCTGGTAGGCTTATTATTAGGCTTACATGAGATGCTTCCTAATGTTTCCAACTCCACAGAAGAGGATAACTTTTGTTCAGCACCGTGGGGTAAATGCAAAGGTTGTAAGGCTGGAGGTGACAGCTCCTGGACTCTGGCAGCCCTGCCTGACTATCCCAAGGGCTGAGGGGATTAATATCTTCACACATCTGTACACCAGTTGGGAAGCTCTGCTATGTAAAAATATTTAACAAACCTTAGCTGTATACCTATACACGCTGGCATTCCTGTATATTCTCCTGTCATATATATATATATATATATATATATAACCTCCCAGTGGGGTGGGAGGAACCAGGTTCAGGCGTGTAAAGTGCTGGAACCTAGGCCCATGGGCATCAAGTGGCAGAACATGAACAAGATCCCAAGCTCTTGTCAGCTCAGATGCAGTCTGTCTCAACACTGTGCTTTTAATCACACTTCGTCCTCAGTCATTAGTTACCTTGGGAAAATACACTCTGACTAATCACCGAAGTGATAATTCAGAGAAGTGGAACATTTTGTTGCCTTCATCTTACAGCCAGATCCCTCGAAGCAGCTGGCAAAATTCATATCAATGAGCTAACGATTTTATACCTGTCCATGTCTGTACCTATATCCAAATCTATGTCTGTCTTCTATTCTGGTAGCAAGAACCATTAGACCCATCTATGGAACTCCCACACATGTCAGCAGGGGTTCCAACAGCCCCTGGGTTATCAGTTAATGTATATGAGGTACTTAAATGGTCCTGGGCAGACACTATAAGCTAAGCACTCTGTAAGTATTTATTATTATTGTTATTCAAAACAAACCTTTTCAATCAGTTATAGAGAGAGGGAGAGAGAGAGTCAAAAAATAATGACTCTGCTCTGGAGAATCCTTTCATAGCTACAGACCTTGTACTCAGAGAGCAGCAGCAGCAGCATCTGGGAGCTTTTAGAAATTCAGAGCCTCACATCTACTACATTACAATCTGCATTTTAATAAGCCTCTCCCCCACCCCCCGCCCCCGATGACTTGTGAGCACAGGCAAGTTTGAGAAGTGCTGCACTGGAGAACTCCAACGCTGATGCGGGGACCCTTGGGTCACTGGTATATTTGGTAGAAATGATGCAAAAGCAGCACTGACTCAGAAAATCTGCTCTGTATTATTGATGGATGCAGCCTTAATCTGGACCATAGGATGCAGTTTGTGGGGCTGTGGGTGGCAACCATGTGCACCTCCACGGTAGAAGGCAGTCCCGTCTGAATCAAATGAAATGCTCTGTGCAAGGGACCGTGAGAACACATGTCAGCACAGATACATCAGAGGCCCTTGTGGAACAAGGCTGAGATCCTGTAACTGTCCTGGCATGTTTGAGAGGGAGGAACAGACACAAACACAACACTTTAAAAAGGAGGCAACATCATTAGGAAAGCTGCAATTTGAGAAAGGAATGTTCGGAGTAAATACAGGGAAGGGAGGAAGTTACTTACATTAACCCAGGGATGTTCGAGGACCTGCACGGCTGAAAATCGCTGATCTACATCCACCAACAGCATCATGGTAATGAGCTCCTGTGAAAGGAAACATTCAATGCCATTTGTGTCTAACATTGAAGGTAAAAATCCAGGCGTTTTCAAGAGCAGAGGTTCTCTTTTCGTTTGGAAAACATCTGTAAAAGCTCTAAACCTTGAATATATCAACTCAACTTACCTACAGCTACCTAACACCTTTTAAAGGAAAGGTGAATTTTTGGAATTATAAATATATAGCTTGTAGTTGAGAGAAAAAAACATAATATTAAAATCAATTTCATAAGAATATTTTTAGTAGAAAGGAAATAAAGTATTTTGCACTTTAAAGACAGATTCCAAATTATTTAATATAGAAATCACATTTTAAAAACACTTTACAATTTCACTTTGGCAGCTGAAAGGAAAAATGGATTTTTTTCCTCCTAACTGCAAGAGGGCATATTTTGGTTTGAAAGAAAGGAATGAGGAAAGACATACAGAATTGCCAACAGCTAGTTGGTAAAATAGAAACTATTCTTTAGTAGCCGAAGAATTCAGAGGACATCTGTTAAAAATGCTTCAAAAATTTCCAGATCAATCAATAAAAGTAAAATAGAACCATTATGAAGCAAATGATTAAATGGTTCTGAAATTAATTAATCTCCCCCATGAGCTCAAATTTATTTGCACCAGAAAAGCACAGCTTTGGCTTTAATGATGAGTCCGTCAGACATCTGTCTACTTTGGATTAGAAGTTCCCGTGTAACAGAAAGGTTAGGTGTGTGTTACCTGGTCCCTCATATGCGTAGGCTCTAAGTACCACTCCGTGACGGGGAAGATTTATTTCCAATGATGTAGAGATTCTACCTTCACTTTCTAACTTGGGCCAGGACTCAATTAAAGCAACTACTATGTGTGATGCTCTCTGCAGGCGCCATGGCGGTGCAGGAGATAGTCCTATCTGTCAGTGACTTCGAGCCCTTGAGTTATGAAGCGACAGCCCTGAGACTTGGGACAGGTTCCTGAACTGTCTGCTCACAGGTGAAAACACCTCCAACCCCACCTCTGTGGCTATATCATCCCATCTCCTTTTACCTTTGTGGCTTTTCTCTGACACTTCTCTCAATTCCCCACATTTTCCTATGGCTAGAGGTAAATTCCTGGACAGTTGAAGAAAATGAGAGATTTGGGCCCAATATGCATCATTTTCCATGGAAAGTGGCCAGGCCTAAGGAGTCAGATTTTAAATTGAACTCATACTCAGGACACAGCAAAAGGAAAGGCATGTATATTGAATAATCAAAAGATAATTAGTTCTCAACATCAGTTTTCCAAAAATTTAAGTCAATGCTTGGAGACATAGTTTTAAGGGATCAATTTAAAAGTTTTCATTTTTTATTTCAGGATCTACTAATGTCTCTGTGTGAGATTTTTACAGTTTTCTTAGAGATTGATCTTTTGGTTTAATGGGACAAAAACCATACGCTTTGTTCCCCTCTGCCTCTAAATCCTGGCTGTCTTTCAAGGTCCAAATTACATCATAGCTTCCCCATGATGTCTTTCTTGATCATCTTAACCCATGCTGTGCTTTCTCCACTTTAACTGATTAACTGTTTAATTCACTCATTCATTTATTCATTCATTCATTCAATATACGTTGAGCATCAGTTAGTTGCCGGTCACTATTTAGGCACTGATGATACAGCAATGAATACAATAGACAAAAATCCTTGTCTTGATAGAAATTACACCCTAGTGAGGAGAGTTAGAAAATAAACTACATAAATACAATATATCCACCTATCTATATCTATCTATATAAGTAGACAGATACAGAGAGGTAGTTAGATGGTATACCAGATGGACATAGAGTGTAAGTGTTATGGAGAAAAATAAAGCAAAGGACGATAAGGTCAGCCAGGTAGGGGTTAAGAGCTGCAATTGGAAACAGGGTCTGGGAAAGCTTCACTGAGAAGATGACATTAAGTCAAGACCCGAGAGAGGTGAAGCAATAAGCTATACAGAAGTCTGAGGTGGGCTCAAGCCAGGTGTGGGCAGGGCATAACTAGAGGCTACAGCAATACAGCTGGAGTGACCACAGGGAGGGATAAGCCAGGGAAGCAGAAGCAGTTGATGAGTTGGGATGGCTATGGACAGATGACTTTTTGAACGTGAGCTCTTGGGAAAGTTAGTAATTACGACTAAAATGCATACAGAAATCATATTTACAATATCATTTGTTTCTTTGATTCAGAATCAATAATTCCATTGAGACACAGGCTATAAGGAAGAGGAAGGCACTGGAAACCTACCTTTGCAGAATCAGAAACGTTATCCCAGTAAGGAGAAGGGAAGTCCACTTGCCCCATCAAAATCTGATCAAAAAGCACCTCCTGGTCATCCCCGCTTCTGTTTAGATGAAGGACAACAACGAGGAATAAACAGCAGGAAAACGCCAGCTCAGGGTGTATCTTTTCATTCTTATGCACTGAAGCCCCTCCTTTCCCCGCAAATGTATAAAATGTGTGTTTTTAAGCAATTCAAAATGTCAGTATGGAACTGTTTTGGCAAATTAAGAAAGAATGAGTTTTTAAATTATATGAGGAAGATTTATGGAAGGCATGTAAATTAGCGTGCACGACATGGAAAAAACAACAAGTTCTTATGTTCTTTTCCAGCTGTAGGCTCCTTTGTGCGGGGAGGCCGAATGGATCATTCAGAGAAGGGAGAAATGCTTTGTTGGTGCTGAATAAAAGATCGCTGCCCATACCCACGGAATGGAGGGAATCCACAGAGCAGGATGTAAGTGATCACACCAGCTGCCCAGATGTCCACCTTGAGGCCATATCTGAAGAAGTAAGTGATGTCAGAGTTAGCAAAGTCAGGTCAGGACAAATTATGGGGCATGGTAAAATAAATGACTCTTCTATCATAAACCAAAACCCAAACCAAACAAAAATTTTAAAAACCCACAACAAACACTAAACTACAACCCACTGGCTTAACAGAATTCAAGAAAAGAATAAAAAAAAAAAAAAAAAAAAAAAAAGACTATCTAAGGCACATGACTAAAAATAAAAATGCCTACCTTCCTACCTAAATATCAGTAAGTGAAGGGTTTCAGCAAAAATGTTTATTATAGTCATATCAATTTTCAGATAGAGATGGACCCCTGAGACTATTTCACTCCTGAATTTTAGAAATAATAATTACACATAAGACATTTTCCAATTTATAAAGCACTGACATACATTATCTGATTTTGTTTTCCCGACAACTCTGTAATTTGTCCAGGATAAATATTACTGCCTATTTTAAAGAAGAGAAGCCCAAGGTTCAGAGGGTAAATAA
Organism: Balaenoptera borealis; assembly: GCF_965194805.1. Classification (NCBI taxonomy): domain Eukaryota; kingdom Metazoa; phylum Chordata; class Mammalia; order Artiodactyla; family Balaenopteridae; genus Balaenoptera; species Balaenoptera borealis. The sequence continues at coordinate 12,860,320 of NC_138877.1, forward strand.
TTTTGCTCAAGATCTCACAATTAGTGGCACAGCTGAGTTCCAGCCAAGGTTTTCAAGAGCCGAACCAAATCCTCCTTCTACCCCACACCACTCCTTCGCAGCAGGCCGTCAGAGCGCCCACCAGAGATAACGGCACTGCCTCGAGGAAGGGCAGGCACGGGCATAGATTGTGGGCTCGCAACTGACTCAGATTTGATGAACAAAAAAGCGCTCATTACCTCTCATCTCACGCTGGGGATTTCTCCTCTCATCTGTTCTGTATTTCTGCCTTTCTGGTCTATGGTACAAGCAGAAAAACTATCTCCACCTGTCACAGTGGAAGATACTACCTAGATTGTTAGGTTTGGGTTGGTGCCACTAATGGGAAGAAATAGTCAGGCTGTCTCTCCTTGCTGGCCCACCCTTCCCCCAACCTTCTGTTTAAGGACAGTGCTTCAGAACCCTGCTGATGATCCTTGGCAAGAAATGGGGCTCTTTACTGAAAGAGCCTTTTACTCACCTAGACCTGAGTTCAAATGCTGACTCAGCTACTATCTAGTCATGAGCTTGTAAGTCAATCATCAGAGACTGAATTTATTCAGATGCAAAATGGGAATCATATCATCTACTGGAAGAGTAAGGATTAAGTAAAGGAGCCTGGCATATAGTAGTAGGTCCTTAGTAAGCATTAGGCCACCCCACAATCTCCCCCCATTCTAGAGATTTTCATTCATCTGTGTCGGCTGCACTCAGAAACCAGCCAATTCCCAGTGGCCCTCAGATGCCTGAGGGTATCTGCACTCCACAGATAATCAGTGGACTGCCAAGAGGACCAAAATGGGACCGGAACTGGAGAATAAGGACAGCTGAGAGAAGTAACCACAGTAGACTGTACTCACTGCTCACAGCGATGTCTGTTTCTTTTTTCTCCAATAGCTAGTTAATTACCATCACTGTATGTTTCTCTGTTAGTCCAAACATTTTTTACTAAGGGGTTAATAACTGCCATTCTACCTTTAACAAAGGCCAGAAGGAAACTTTAAACAACATTGTAGTAACTGGCAACTTGATGGGGAAAACAGAGAAAATGGCTCCCACTTTCAAGTCAAAAAAAAAAAAAAAAAAAGTGAAAAATATCTGATAACTAGTTCTGTCTGGATGGGACAGAACACTCCTATTTCTTCCATCCTTGAAGCCAACTAGCTATTTTGCAAGCACAGTACTGCAGTAAATACACAAGAAGTGTTTACCCAGTCTCTGCAATGATTTCAGGGGCCACATATGTCGGGGTGCCACACACGGTGTACAGGGGGCCGTCTACAATGGTGGCCAGTCCAAAGTCTCCCAGCTTCAGCGATTTGCTGCCGTCTTGGTGTTCGTACACCTAAAGTAAAAGTAAAAGGTGAAATTGCCTTAAAACCAAGAGCTCAAAAGTTCTTTCCTGAAGAAATGAAGGACACTGTGGTTTAAATTTAATATATGTTGATCTAAAACAAATAGACTGCCAGATGTTTCTCCAGCAGAGATGGGCTTATTCGGGATCAGCACAGAATTGCAATTCGGGGTCTGCACCCATGGCAAGTCATGTCCAAGTCCCCACATGGCAAGGGAGGCAGATGCATTTACAAAGAGGAAAAGGAAGTTGGGAGGGTTGTAGAAAACAAGGCGTCCATGGCTTTTCATGGGTTGAGTTCTTGCCAGGAAAGAAGAGGAGTCTTTCTTCTTCCTGTTGGGCTCTGCTATGATCACAGGGAGTGAGAACGCTGCTTCTGGTCTCCTGACTCTATTTAATTGAGGTTTTGGTATATTAATTTTTTACCTGTATTTATTATAAAATAAAAAATCAGGCAATTATGCAAGGATATACATACAAGAACATCTTTATATTACTGCAGAATTGAAAACATGGTGAAGAAGCCGCAAATGGAAATTTGTTAAATAAATTACGGTATGTTCATACAATGGGAGCCTACATGACCATTACAATGGTGACGTGGGTTTACATTTATTGAAATGAATCAAGTTTGGGAAGTGAGGACAGACTTCAGACTGGTTTGCATAAAATGTCTATTAAAGAAAAAAATATGTACAAAGAAAAATGTCTGGAAGAACATCATATTGGTGTGTCTGTCTCTGGGTAGTAAGATTATAGGAGATTTTTCTTCCTTTTGCTTATCTGTGTTCGATGTTTGCTACAATTCAAATTGATTTGCAGAATACAATGAAATACAGCAAGTTTCTAGTGTAAAATCTCCAATTTATGAAAATAATGATCTCTTCATTTTAATATATCAGAAGCTTTAAAAATGCAATTCTTTAGTAAATTGAACAAAAAATCCACACGTCTATTAAAATACCTTCTTTTCAGTGCCCCACTTTTCCAACAAGATCTATTTACATTTTTTTATTAATAATTGAAAGGGATATTAACATTTCATTTCACCTGTGGCAATTTGGGAAGATTTATCAGGTGCAGAGTCAGCATTCTGTCCAGGTCTCCTTATTAAGGCAGTAAAAATCTCTAGTCTTTCACCCAACAAATCAAGAAAAGGATGCATGTGACCATAGGCAAGTATTTAAACTGCTTTAATTCTAGCCCACGATCAAACCAAATGGATCTGTTCTAAAACGTATGCCAAACAACGTCTATTATTTCAAAGAAAAGATCAAAGGGCATTCAGAATTCTAATTCAGAGCCCTCCACTGGAATCAACAGACACAGAAAAGAGAGCCACAGTAAAAGGCAGTCGCCAGGAGATGCCTCAAGGAAATGGCGAAGTTTTCCACGTACGTCAAAATAATCCATCCAGCCAGTCGAGGCCTGCATTTTCTCCTGTTATCGCGCTATGATCATCTGTACTTGCTACAGCAGTTTGAACCTCACGCACAGCAAGGCACATCTCCACACATTAGGAGCACCGCTACCGTTCACACACCATGTCTGCCTTCCTTTGGAAAAAGTAGATTTCACTTTTCAGTTCACTGCAGCATCGAGTGCAGATGTTTGGCCAGCTAAGCTGCAGTATCAGCAATGATCATTTGGATCTAACTGTTTTGGCAGAAAAAAGGCAGTCAGATCCTCTTCTCTGGAGAGACTGTGTCATTTCTGGGCAGAAAATATTTGTTTACATTTTCTCCACATTCAGAACATGGAGTCCTCTCCCTGAGGGCTCAACCACGATCAAGTCTGGGCTGCCCTCGGGCAGGTATCCAGAGGCTTTCAGGGCCACCTGCACCTGGGTTGTTAGGGCAAGGACAGCTGTATGTCCCCCTCAGATGTGGCTTTGCCCAGTTGTCCTCTGAGATGGACACTGTCCTCCCCAGTTTAATAAAGCAGCCATCCAGCGCTGGTCAGCATAAACAAGTTCGAGTCATGGACTTTGAGGCCTCAGAGCTACAAAACACAATATCCTCCCCAGTCTAAATGCTCTCAGGCAAAAGAAATCCCTAAATTGTAGTCTTAGCATGTCAGCCATTCAGGCCATTCAAAAGACAAGCAAATGTTTTTCATGAAAAGAAATCTGAGCTGGAAATACCTAGCAGATCATCTAGTTTATTTCCCAGACAGAGCAGAATTGTTTACTTCCCTAATTCCATTTTGTTACCAATAACCTTTCTAAAATGCAGAATAACCTCTTGCTTTGATGTTCTGTTAGGTCCAAACGTTCATGGTGCATGTTTTGTGAGGTGGTGCAGATTTCAAATTACACAGCTCCATTTATACAGAGATTCTGTGGCTTTTTTTCTAAACATACTATCCATAATCACCCAACTCTATTCCAAAGTTGGATAAAAGCACATATTGGCAGATGCAGTCATAAGTCACATTTTAGTTCAGAATATGACCACGTAATTCTCCTCCATGTACCAAAGGCCTTCTTTTTAAGCATCTACATTTTAATAGGAATTCCATCTTACGTATAGCCATGTGCCAGTTATATTTAATATAGCTGAGCAATAAAGTTCAAAGTTTCAATAACTAAGAAAAAAAGCACTAAAAACTTACCTAAAGTAAAGAAAATGAAGATTATTTAACAGTAATAATTCTCTTAAAATAAACCAGCATCATTTAAATGAAATATGTAGAATCTATCATTTTAATGTTCTTTTCATCTCTCTTTAATCACTTCTACATATCCCTTTTTTTTTTGCTTTGAAAACCATAGAGTAGAATTTTCATGAACATATAAAGAGGTTAAAGTGATGCTTATGAGAGACAGTTAAGAGCTAAGAGACAAAGGCCTAATCCACATAATTGAAAACATTTCTAGACCCAAGTACATTTGAAATGCTTCAGCAAAATGTTTTTGCAGGTGAATAAATGCCCAGGCCCCTCATTTGGAATTCTGTTTAACTTACTTACCGTCAGGCGGGGCAGGAAACAAGGTTGCTTTGGGTTTTTCTCTGTCAACACTTGGGGAGAAGGATACAGAAGAATATATTGTAGTGTTTCCTCTCCTCCCCTGGGAGAGCGCCTTTCCTAAGTGCTGCCATGGGCCCACCTCACAAGTGGACTCCCCAGAGTGCCTGCTGCTGCCTCAAGTGCGCTCACTCTTATTTCTTCCCAAGCCATTTACAGAGGGGCAGGATTGAGGCCGTTTAAAAATGTAATTAAAACTTTGTTAAAAATCACAGATTGCTGAATATATGTGTTTCAAACGTGCGCGTGAACGCACACACACATACTCACAAAACCGTCTCCAGAAAGTATTTTCCCAAATGGCAGCTATAAATTCACTTTGAACTAAGTTTTTAATTAAACCTTAGGAGTCGGAAAAGCTTCTAACACATTCGCATCCAAAACACAGAGTCCTTTGCCTTCTCCCACTCTCTGAATCGACTTCCTTAGCTTGTCTCCTCATCCTGACCTTCTTTCAGAAAGAACCTTAACAGGCTGCAAGTATAAGCTTGGACAGGCCGACCCGGCAAGTGGGGTTCTGGTGTAAGAAGAACTTTTCTGCTGTGACTGTATTTTAAAGCCTCCATAACACATGCGCCACACGTGAGGTGGGGTACGTTAATTGCCAGTCAAAGCGTATTCACAACATGAGATACAATTTTATGTTCATCCCACGCCCTTTAAATACTGTAGATGCTCCCCCCCGTTTTAAACAACGAGGGGCTATTAAAGAGACGGAGATTAGTGCAAATTACCCAGTATGTAGTGCTTTCACTGTTTTAACTAAGCAATAAAACTGGGTAATTGTACAACACTAATTGAATGCAGCTACACGTAATTGTGGGCTGCCATATGTATCCTATTACCATAAAGACTGTCAGTATTTTGTAAGCTACTCTTGTGATCACTGCAGATGGCTACAGTCAGAAAAGTTGTTCTCTAGGGTTTATTATATGGCTATAAAGACATCCCATGATTTGACAGACTAAATGTGTTAAATGGCAACAATTATGAAAAAGGTTCCAATTAAAAGCTGAAGGCATGTCCTACCAAGAATAGATTTAGTGAAAGGTCAGGTACATAGGTTTTTGGCACACTGGTATTTCACACAGGAATTTTCTTTTTTAAAGAAGAGTTTTATTTTTGTTTCTTTTTCGTTTATTTGGGGTTTCGTAGTGGCTGTAACTTGCTGAACAGTAGATGTTTGGGCATATGCCTGATTTCCCTTGGATGAGAAACTGAGACCATCTGAAAAAGTTATTTGAAAAAATAAAAGATTTAATATAGTCATAAAATGCAGCCGGTGGCCATAAAATAATGTGAAAATTCACAGATAACGTGAACCCAGTCAAATGGTTTCTGAGATTCCCATAATAGAGAACTAAGAGCTGACTAATATAACAGATGTGTTGGAACAAACACAATTCTCAATGATAGTATGAATTCAAGGAAAACCCTGTTGAAATGCTGGCTAATGAATCGTTAGTAACCACTGAAATAGTTTTCACAGAGGATCTCAGGAGGTACTAAAAATTATTTCACCAAATAGAATTTAACAAAACTGGCATGACATTGACAAAGCCATGAAAAAAAAGTGAATTTACTTTTTAACAAATATGGTATCTTTTAAAAAAAGACATTGATTTCCTTCTAGCCAAGGTGTTTGGCCTTTATGATGTTTCCTAAAACCAGTGGATTAAATTTAACCTTTAATCTTTAAGAAGTGAAGTGTAACAACATTTATGCAGGGAATTATTTTGCAAAATGCACTTTATAGTCTCCATACTTTGAATTAAACCTCCTGGAAAAAAAATTAACTCTTAAAAGAACCAAATTCAAAAAAAAAAAAAAAAGAACCAAATTCATTTTATACCCACATGTAAAACCTTTATGAAACAAAAAATTAAATGAAATAATAAAAATAATAAAAGCTGTACAGAAGTCAGAAGAGGGGCAACAACATTAGAAGAAAAAATAAAATAGCTTTTCAAAGTGTTACCCTAGAGATATCTGGGAAGATGGAGAAGTGAATAGAAACTCCCGGAAACCTGATTCTCATCCCTCCTTTAAAACAGTCTTGAAACTATCTAGAAAGGAGTTCTATGCAGCTGCAGTGAGATGCACAAAACACGCACATTCTGGATTCTGTAGTAATTGTACATCCCAGGATTTTGTTAAAATTGTGGGAACTCAATGTCACTGCAATTCTTAAAAACTGTTACATTTTTGTCACACAAGTAATATCCAATACGTCACTGTAGGAAAATTAGAAAAGACAGATAATTACAGAAAGAAAGGAATTAAACTCACCCATAATCTTGACACTTAAAAATAACCATTGTTAACCTTTGGGGTATAAACTTCCAAGAGCTTTCTTTCTCTCTCTTTCCTGTTTTTCTTTTTTCACTGGACAATATATCCTGAACGTTTGCCCAAGTGAATAAGCATATATTTACATCATGATTTTCAGTGGCTGCTGGATATTCCATTGTATGGATGCACCATAATAATAATAATCCCCCAAACTACTACCACTGCCGTTTATTGAGCCCCTGCCAGGCCTCCTGTTGAGGACTTCATGCTCAATATCCCATTTGATCTTCACAACAATACAATTAAGTAATATTACTGCTATTTTGCAGATAAAAAAATTGAGGATCAGAGATGTTATGTAGCTTGACAAATGTTACACAGCTAATAAGTGGCAGAGCCAGAACTTAAGCTCGGGCATGTCCAAGTCCATGATTCTAACCAGGATGTCCGCCTGCCTCCATATCATGTCATTATTTAAAAAATCAGTGCCCTGACGTGAGTTGTTTCTAAATATATATTTTTTTCTTTCCATACCAAAAAAACACTGAGATGACCATCCCTATGTATGTATATATATCTGATATTTTTTCTTTAGGTTACATTTTTAGAAGTAGAGTTACTTGGTCACAGGGTACACATTATTTAAGGCTTTAGTTACATATTACCAAACTACCTTTCAGAAAGGTTCCATCAAGTTAATCTTGCACTGATTCATATGAGGTGATTGGTATCCCCATAAATTTGCCAACCCAGTATATCATTATTATTAATCTTTGCTAGTCCAGTAAGGCCATGTCATTTTAAAATGAAGTGAATGAACACACCATTGTAAAGCAATTATACTCCAATAAAGATGTTAAAAAAAAAAATGAAGTGAATGATACTACTCAAGTCCTAAATGACAGAAGAAATGGCTAGTGGAGCAGACAGATGCTGATCAATCCTGGGGACACACTACACTTTTACTTCCTGTCTTCTTCCCCCGATGGAATCACAGATCCTTGGAGAAGGGCCCTCAGTGAATGCTTAGTACAGTAACTGGCATATTAGTCTATTAAATCATGTTTGGGGAAAATGTTCTTTTTCTTCTATTTTCCCTCAACTTTTAACCAAATTCAGAGAGAAGGAATTTTTTTCTAAACACCTATGAAAAACGATCATTCCGTTTCTGCTTGGACATTTTCAATGACTACAAGTGACCTGAATAAAAGCCACTGACTTTTCAAACAGGTGTAATTGTTAGAAAGTTTTTCCTTATGTCAACCTCAAATCTGTCATTAATGTCTTCTCTTTAGTTTGAGTTTAGTGCTCACATACACAGCACAAAAACGTTCTCCCGTCTTACATCTGGCAGCTTTCGATGAGGGCCAATCTGTTCCACTCTCACCGTCCCTTCTCTGGGCTGAACCCAGGCCCCTGATGTGATGTGTTTGGGTCCCTCCCACCTGCTGTCACGTGGTATAAGCAGGGCAGGGACTCTCTTGATGGCGACACTCTTTCAGTGAAAGGAGTCTAAGGGCACATTGGTATTTTTGGCAGTTGTGTTACACTAAGACTCACAGTGAACTTATGGTCAGTGAATAGCCTTTAAACTGGGCCAAATTTTCCCATCACTGTTTTTCTGCAATGGTCCTTGAAACAACTATACCAAAACCAACTTAGTCTATAGAGATTTATGTTTATCTCGTGTTAAATTTCATCTTACTGATTTGGGGCCTTTATGGAGCCAAAGATAGTTTTGGATCTCAAGTCTGTCATTTGATATATAGAATACATCTTCATCTCGGCTCACTGGCAATGCTGATTAGGGCGGGGCTAGTGACAGACTCCTGTGAGATCCACAGCTCCCTCCTTAGGGTGATCCCCAACCCGTTCATCAACACTCTTGGTGGCTCAAGTTCATCATGCAGTGAACTGACTACAAATCTACTCAACTGTGTTTTTTTTACAACCTCTAGCACTCCATCTGTGGCACTGTCCTTATCTACCAGTGTAGTTAGTGATCCTATCACAAAATGGGTTTATTTGGGGATTAAGGGTCATGGGATTAAGACAGAAGGAAATCCATGATCTGGTGAGCTCAGTGTTGGCTTGAAGTGGAAACTAAGAAGAGCCGGAGCCAACCTATGGTCATCACTTGGGGGAAAACAAGATAATTTATTACTAGATTCAACCCATTTCATGAAAATGAGGGTCATTAGCTGCACATGCCATTTTGATGGGCAGCGAGGAACAGGCACGAACACCTCGACAGAGAGTTGCTAAAAGAAAATTTCTGACCAAGAGAAGCAGTAACCCTGAGAAACTGCTTTCTCCCAGACAGTATTAAGGATTTTGGAAGCAAAAAGCTTTTTGAACAGAAATTTTTATATCTCAAGAAAATTACTGTGTTTATTTCTGGAATCTAATAAAAACTAGTGATGTAAGTTATTTTTTGCCATAAAGACTTTAATTTTCCTAAGAAGGAGGCATCTGCATATACATTTTAAAAAAGACCCTCCCAACTCCCTGCAAAAAACAGGCTGCCACTGATGATTTTTGCTGCCGAGGGTACAAGCTTGCCATCTAGTGGTGACTCATGTAAACTGAAAGCAGTTGATCTCAGACCATTTATGGGTTTGTTTGTTTTTTTTAAAGCAAAAGGTTCCCTTTTGTCATAAACTATCATGGCACTCTCACCCACACACACACACACACACAAAATGGTTCCATGCATAAGTGCAGCTGGGGAAGCACTGTAATCTCTCCCCCTACTCAGAGAGTTTTAGTCTGTGGCCAATGTAAGTCCTCAACATAATAGATGAATTGAGAAATGACTAGGGCTTGTCACGGTGGGTCTGTCCTCTATTATGTGAAGTATCACCATTCACTCACTCTCTTATCTAATCCACCCTCTCATTCACCTGTCACTCATCCATACGATCACTAAGCACCAGGCCTGACGATTAAAGCAGAAAGAATCACGTAAAATCACTGGCATGATTAACTTATTTTTTTAAAAAAAAACCCTTAGTAACAATGCAATAATACCATTATAAGAGCTATTCCTATTGGGTCAGTTCCCAGTTTTTGCCTAAAATGTAGCTGGAAACATCACTGTAAGTCAAACTTTCTCATTAAAATGCTTTGACTTGATCAAATACTTAAGACTTGAATAAATCATCCATATGATTAATATAGATCCTTAAGGCCAAGCTACGATATTTGTATATTGTTCTATAAGACTTAAAAATAAAAAATTCTAAAAGTTCTGCATATGCAATGATGCTATATAAAATGAAATCTATAGCTGAAATGTCTACATTTATAAATAACTCTTTGCTACTTATAACAAACATTAAACACTTAATTAGCAAAAATTTATCAGCAGTGTAACAATTTAGGGGTTTTTTGAGGTCTCTTAATAAAACAGTAATGCAAAGTGTGCAGTGAGGCCTTTTTTATTTCTTTCAGTTTCCCTGTAGTTAGAAAATGGATTGAAACTCTCTGCATTAAATTTATTATAGCATTTTCCCAAAAATAGTCTCTAGCTCTACATTCTGCCACGAGATGGCAAATCCATGCCTGGGAAGATAGTAACATTTTAAAAGCAGTGTCAAAAAAGATGAAAAATGATTGTTATAACGTAACATTGTACTGTTAAACAGTTTTATTTTTAGGGGTAATTTAATTTTTATTACAAATAAAAGGGGAATAAAAAAGAAGGGAACTAATAGTCCCATGGTATCACTTTATCTTCATACAGTCCCCTTAAAGGAGGCTCAAAGAAGTTAAGTATCTTGTTCAAGGTCAGAAGACTAGACAGTGGAAGAGTGAAGCCCTTGGTTGTGAACTTTTGCCCATCTGACTATAAATCCTGAGTATGTGATTTTGTGCTTCCCATGACAATTCTCTCTTATTTCCACATAAAGGTCAACAGAATATGACGTTAATAGAAGTCTCAAGTGCAGTTAGTGATGTCATTCTAATTTTGTTAAAATTATTCTATTCTTCTACCTATTTTATCCTATAGTAGATTTATCCCTGCAAACCTCACCAATCCTTACCACTCTCCTATAGAAAGAAATTACTATACTGGAGAAGCAGAATTACTTTACTTTTTCATATATATTTTTTAAACCTGCGTTATGAATGACTGCAATGGTGTGTGTGTTTGTGTTTGTCTATATATATGTGTACACATATAAATATATATATGTGCATATATACATTTTTCACATTCTTAAATTAGAAAAGGGAGAGAACTTTTTTTCTTTTTGGGTAATTTAAAGTAAAATATGTTCAAATGAGCACAGTACTTAAAAAGTATCCTGCAAATTTTCATTTTAGTAAAAGCACACTGCTATGTAACCATTTATGGCATTTATAGAAACAGTGCTCTGGTGAAAAGCAGGTTGAACAACGGGTACACAAAACTGAACTGCAAAAGCGGAAAGGAAAATGAAACTTTAATTTTCAATCCCTGAATTTTCGGAGCTTAGAGAAGTTTTTAAACAAAGGCTCAGTTGTAAGTCCGTTCCCATGAGACAATCCTACGTAAGTCAGGACACAGGGAAGAATGAGTGCAGACAAGGCACTATGCAGAAGAGAATGTTTAGGCTACTGTGGAGATGTGGAATTTGAGGGGCAATTAAGTCAGAACTCCATCATTTGACCTCAACCGCCTTCATTAGCCAGTAGCTACAAGATTACTAACTTAATTGCAGTTAACTAATTGCTTGTGTATTTATTTCTTGAATGCCTGTTTTTCCTACCTGAATGCCCCTCCGTGAAGGCATATGTCTCTCTGATCCCTGGCACAGAGCAAGCACACAGTAGACCTCTCTCCCTAATTCACGGCTTTATGTAGTCTAGTGGTTAAAAGTTTGGGCTTTGGAATAGGACATAGGTTGTGACCTTGGCCCTTCCACTTAAGAGCTGTGATTACCTTGAGTGGGTCTTTCAACTTCTAGGCACCCCGTTTCCTCACCTGTGAAATGGGACAGTAATAGACCTTACCCCATAAGGCTGTTGTGAGCATGAAATGAAATACCGAGTGTAAAGTCTTTAGCATGGGGTGAGCACAGAGGTGGTTCTCCAGGACAGCAGATCTTCACAGCCTTTATTGGTAGTGGGAGTTGGGTTGTTCATCTGCTGTTAAACTTGAGTGTTCATTCAGATCACGCGGGGAGCTGGTTGTAATGCAGATCTGCACCCCGTCACCAGTCAGCAGATTCTGATTTGGTGGGGCTGCAGGGAAGCTCAGAAACTGACATTTTTAACAGGCGTCTGGGAGTAATTCTGATGCAGGGGGTCTTTGGACCACCGTTGGGGAAACACTGCTTTAGAAAGAGAATCCTCATTTCCCAGATTTCTGAAGAGATGGTCAAACTAACAGTCATATAATACATGACTCTTGGGGTTGGATAATGAAAGTAAAAGGAGAACTAGCATCTCGGGTGGGGGGTGAGAAACTGAATATATTTCATTAAAATTCCACCCTGAATAGCCAACAAAATTTATGATACTCCCACATTCACTAGTTATAGCTCCCCAATGCCCAGCCCCTGTCTCCTGAATTCTTTCAATACTGTCCCCTTAACAATGGGATTAGGAGAACATCCTCCTTTGCTTGCGTGGAGAACTCTCAATGTTTCCCCAGAGATACGAAGTTCACGAAAAGCAAACCAAACAGGCCTAAAGGGAGGACAAAATGTCTCTGATCTTTAAATCCGTCTTCATCATGGTTATTTTTATGCTGAGGGGCTGGTGTCTTGAAAACTCACAATGATTTATTCTCTTAGCTCTTAGATCAGATTATTAGGATGTAAATTGGGAGACTAAGACAAAGTCTAAAAAGGCTTCCATTTTTTTTTTTCCCCCAAGTAGAAGCTTTCTAACACAAAAGTGCTGTTGATAAATAATGTAAGTGTACATGCTCCTCATGACTGTCCTGGCCTGGCCCATGGTCTCAACCACAGCCCTAGACTTCTTGAGCTCCATTCCTGTACCCCTGCCTCGGGTTTTTATTTGCTAATAAATTACGTGCTCCTAACGGTACACTAACCCTGACAGATCAACTTAACAGACTAGTTTCCAGCTAGTTACTGAAGGCCAGCTGGAAACCAGCCTTTACGGTCATTTTTTTTTTTTAAGAAAATGGAAAAGAAAAAAAGAGAGAAATGTTCATATTCACTCATGAGTGCTTGGAACTCAAGACGTCCTGGAGTTGGAATCCCTCTTACCAGCAGATTCTCTGGCTTGATGTCACGGTGGACAATGTTGGCGCTGTGCAGGTATTTGATGGCGCTGGCCAGGTTGTACAGCATCCCACTGGCGTCTCGCTCCGTGTACTTGTTAGTGGAAGTGATGGCATCGAAGAGGTCTCCTCCCTGAGAGAGGGCAGCAGGAGGAGAAGCACATTAACAGCTGGTCCGATGGGGCTGCCTGGAGGGGCGCCTGACACACTATAAAGGGAGTGAAGGACGCGTTCAGGGTCTCTGGGTTCCGAGGGCTTTTCCTGCCACCTCTCTCTCAAAGGCCCGGAGACCTTATAGTGATGTCTCTCCCCACTGTGAGAGCCAGTGACATTTCCTCCAGAGCTCAAAGGAAAGAGAGAGAGAGGATTCTCTGCCTTTCAACTCCCAGCCAGGGAGGGGAAGCGGAGCCAGGTCTCCAGGGCAGAGGCCTTGTGACACCTGGGAATCCTGGTGGCATGTGCTACCTGCCTCACGCCAACTGCCAGCAGAAGGTCAAACTCATAATCGCAAATCTCCCAAAATGAGAAACAGGTAACACTGCAAACTGCACCCTTAACAAAATGTTCTGCTGCCTTGTGAAATTAACACCACACACAGACACGCACACACACACACACACACACACACACACACAGAGTTCTCTTCGTTCTCTAGATTTACGTCTCTTGGAGTGGGCGTAGTTTTCTTTTTCAATAATGTGCTTCTTTGTAAGAACAGAGAAAAGGACCAGAAACTGTCACTCCAAAGATGAAAGAGAGGGAGGAGGGTGGAGAAATTTCAAAGCAAGTTTTCTAGTACCATTATTCATCTGAACTTTTGTTTCCATTGTTCCTGGCTAATTTATCGTTATTTGGTGAAACAAAGATTTTAGGCTCCAATTTTAGATCCATTTATTTGAAACGCTTTCAGCGAAGTTGGGTCTGATTTACTGACAATGTGTGCATCCCTCTTGAACACGAGGTCCCAAAGAGCCGAGCCCAGTGGCTGGCTGTGTTCATCTGTTACCTGACGGGCTAAGAGATTTAATTTTTCTTTTTAAATAGCAAACGCAAAATAGAGCACTTGTAGGCTGACCATTTTCACATCCTGACCTGGTCCTCGGTGACTCTGCATAACCTCTGCTCGGGGGAGGGGAGTGTCTCCCACTGACCCTTCAGTCGCAGCAGTTCCCAAGCGAAGCACATACATTTTTTTCCAAATGGACACTTTCCCTCTCAACATTCTGTCTCTCGCAAAGGCAAGGCTGCCATGTGCGGGTTTGCAGTTGTTTCCATGCCACTTCGGGAGGTGGCGTTTTCACTGTGGTTCGCGTGAACAGCACTCCGGACCCTGTGTAGGGCCGTATGGGGTGACCCTGCCAAGCCTCCGCCATCGCCCTGGTCATCTAGGCTCCAGGCAGCCTGTAGTCTCATGTCTTCTTCACCCTCCGCACATCAGTCAACAGATCTACCAGTCCTCCCGTTAAGGCCTGCCTCTGACACAGCCTTCCGGGCCATCCCCCGGCTCTTTACCCAAAGCACTGTGTGCACGGACTGTCACCTTCCCACTCGACGTTTCCTTCTCTTGTCATGAAATCAGCGTTCCTTTCCCACGGCTCTCCCCGCTCTGCCCCCAACCTTCGCTCCAACTTGCTTAACCTCATCTCCTGCCTCTACCCAGACCACTTACGTTTATGCTCCAGGTAGGGTATGTCTTCCCTGGTTACCCAAACAGGTCAAACTCCCTCCTCACTCCACACCCGTCCTCAGTAGAGCCGCTTCCCGGAGTGTCCCCTCTACTCCCTTTGTCTTTCTCACTCCCAATGATCCCTCAGGAACGGGCCCCAGGGCCACCCCGTCCACAGGCCTCCCTTCCTCTGAACACACAAGCAGTGTGCACGTGTTTACGTCTGCAGCCAGAAGTCTAAAGTCCCATTCCTGGTAATTATGGAATTTCACTCTTAAGAACTGTCACTTCACTGTTTTCTGGAGCACAGACCTCATTTATCCTACAGCTTCAGGCCCTCCTGGGCATCCTGCTGGCCTCTCAGGGTTTGACAAGCACAGGCCAAGCGAATTCCTCAGGGGGGATGTCGTGGGAGACTTTCAGGTCAAGCCTGGGGTTGGCCTTCACTTCTCGGGATGCTTTCAGACCTGGCCTCACGGTGGTTCTCGGTCAGACTAAATGTAAGGGTACGATATAGTGGCTCAACTGAGGGGTCCCAGTGCTGGACTGTGCAGACACACTCCGGCCTTGTTAGGCTATCCTGGTCACCCAGAGAGAATTCACAAAGGCTGTTAAGGGACAATGTTGGTAATTACCAAACTATATTTGGTCATAAAGTGCCAACATGAAAATCTTCTGAATAAATGAAACTGACCTTTCTTTGTTGGAATAAACGGTTAGCATTTTTATCTCCCTTATTCTCAAACATGACAGTAACCTGTGTTACTACAAACAAAAAAGCCCTGACCCTCAGAGAAACAAATCTTAACTTGAAGTAGAAAAAGAACAGGCTTCATCTATAAACATAAATAACCACTAAGTTAAAAAAGGCCAACAGATGTAAAGCAAAGAAAGTCTGAATAATGAAAGTTTACAGGCCCTAGAACGAACATTCTTCTATATAGTAACAGATTAGTTGATTAAATGCTTGCCTGGTCTTAAATCTTTACAAAAGGAAACCCCACATTCCAGGGTGCTGATTCCCACCACCAGCTCAGGTGAGCGATTCTAAACAGGGTTCCTGGAGCCCTAGCTGCTCACTGGCACACCGCTGATGGAGAAAATGATGTGACTAATTTATATCACTTTACAACTAAAGTAGAAATTACTTATGCCTTCAGTTAGAGTAACATAATAGAAAAGGCTTGAGAAAACTACAACTTCATGAAAATGAAACATTCAATTTTTAAAAACTTCTAATTAATAAAATTTCAAGTATGGAAGTAGAGGGAACAAGGGGGTTACCTTTCACCTAGACTCAACCATCGTCAACATTTGGCCATTCCCATATCCTATGATTGAGTAGAATAAAAACTTAATTTTATGTGACAGGATGAGATTGTAACCTTCAGCGAAAGGTGGTAGACTATTCACATTATTATTAAGATGGTGCTACTTTTCTATTATGGTGGTGTCTGAAAGTTTAAAGCTTGTTCTTATAATAATGATACTTCTGGGTGTAGTTCCTGGAAAAGTGAACAACTTCTACTACAACAGTAACAACAACTGTATTGGCATCTAATACTTTCTGTGTCACAGAAGCTGGTGAAAGACATTCCTCTTACCCTCACAATAACATTCCTAGCCATTTTTATTCCTAGCGATTATTATTCTCATTTTACATAGGAGAGAACCGAGGTACAGAGAGGTATGCCTAAGATCAGGGAGCTATTTAGGTCAAGGCTGGGACTTGAACTTTTGAGTATAATTCTAGTGCTAATACTCTTAACCATTATGCCAATGCACAGAAATAAGAGACTGGATGTTGGTGGGAGGAAATAAAGGAGAGAGTTCTGTTATACAGAAGAGTGGGGTGCCTTGTACAGGTTTATCTCTTTTTCCAAAATACACACCTTTACTAATTCCATGACAAGATACAGCTCAGTTGGTACATCCATCTCTTCGATCAGAAGAACGATATTGGGATGCTTCACTCTTCTTAAAATAGACACCTCGTTCTGGATCATGTGCTCCTGTTCAAGGCAAAAGTTACCTTAATCAAGATACACATCAAAATACATGAGGAGCTCACTCGAATGAACTATACTATTTGAAGATCAAGGGAGATGCATTTTGGGTAAAATATAAGGAGTCTATCTTAAATTCTAATATTCACATAGCCTAGAATTGCCAAGAGATGTTGAAGGTCCTTAGAAGATGTTTGTAATTTCAGAACCTACCATGTTAAGTATAACTGCATATAGAAGGATGAAATGAAACTTCGGTCACAAAAGTAATAGAAGAAGTAAGCAAACAGGCAAACACAGAGAAGGAACAGAAATAACATCCAATCATTCCCACTAACTTTTATTCCAGGAATATTTATAGAATAAAGTTATATCCTAACACGTATATAACATTCTGTTCCACCGAAACACAACTCCTAAGCGTAAATTTATGTTTATTCGGGAGCTCATCTTTGTGTTTCTTTCTGCCTCCAAAACACTGTATTTTCATAAGAATAAACCATATACATACTTTGCCTCGACACTTGCTTTTCTTGATAATTTTCAGAGCATACTCCCTAGCAGTCGACCTGCAAAGAGAAAGTTTTTTTAAAAAAAATAAAATAAAAACAACTTAATTTCAGATCTGTTGGATCATCCTGTTAAGGATTCATTTCTTACCACATTGATCTTGCATTGCGGTGTAACTATTTTGTAAAAAATTCTTTTCCTTTTTTAAAAGAAATAAGTGAACTTTAAGGGGCTGACCAGGTGGAAGGACAACGAACGTGCCAGCATAGAAACATTCACAAGCTGCTAACACTGTCATACTTGTAATAAAACTACTGCTATTGCCATTCCCATGCGCAACTCCCCCTGCAAGGTGGCTGTGCTCTGACCCTCTCTCTGAAGCGGTGTGGTCAGGATACGGAGCAGACGTGAGTTTCTGCCCGTCGTCTTCCCAGTCTCTCTTGAAGTTCTCTCTCCACGAAGTGAAGTGTAGCTGTGACAGTTTTCTGAATGGCTCTCACGGCCACCCTGACAACTCTCAAGAAGCAGTTCACACTCTTTAGACTTGGGCTGTCTGCACCCCTGTGTGTTCCGCTGGAGAACTAGCGGATGAGGTGCTCAAGGAGCATAGAAAGGGATACAGCCATTAACTGAGCATCCCGTGACCTCCTGGGCCTTTCATCGCTGTCTCATTTGATAGAAGTGAAATGGAGGTGACAATGAAAATAAACTCGCTTTGCCAAAGCCTCACGGCAGCACTAAGGTCACAACTTTGAGCTCTTGGGGTCTCTGCTTCGCACGCAGCCCAGCCAACATTGCCCCTCCTCCGTGGTGGGTGTGGGAAGGAGGGCTGAGTCACACTGCAGAATTTGACAGCTTCCTCATTTGTGTTTCCATTTCCAAGACACTGTAGTGCCAACCACGACAGGTCTACCGTCAAAGGACACAACGCCTACTTAATAATCATCAGAAGCCACTACTTCACAAGCACTGCCATTTCATATCTGCTGGGGAAACCAAGAGAGTCTAGCTTTTCACCTACAGATAAAGGCCAATTTTAGGGGTCCAAATGAATACAATGGGAGTGAAGGTGATCAAGAACAAAATTTTAAAATAGGGTTTTAAAATTTTCAGTATGGAGAATTTCCTAGTTGTACATTATGGCAAGAGCAAGAGAGTGAGAGCCTCCAAACAAATCATGAGGCCAGATATTAACACTGTGTTTCAAGGGCATCTTAGAAACCATTCATGTCATTTACTTCTAAAAATACTTCTTCCACTATACCTCCAGGACCTTCAGGGTACTAGCCTGTGGGGAAAACAATAAACATTGACCAAGTTGTTACAATTGTATCTGATGAATGAAACTAGATTGAAACAATCATTGTGAAGCTGATTTTCTCCACTAGAGAGCGCTGTGGTTCGGATGCGAGGAGGTAAACCCCTCTGCCTCAGGGTGGTTCCCCTGCCCGGGTGCGGGGTACCCAGAGGAACCCGAATTGCCTCAGCCTCGCGAAGAAATGGACTGAGAGCCCCAAGTATGCCTCTGTTGATTCTTCAGGCCCCCGTGTGGGCAGAGAACATGATGGAGGAAGGCTGAGTCAGGGCTTGGGGTGCTAGATAACCCCACATAAACGCCAGACCTTCAGCAAGGCTGTGTGTGTATGTACTATGGGATGGGGGTGGAGAAAAAGCACTTCAGTTAGAGGGCCAACAAAATACTTCCCATTAGAAATTTAAAATGTACGCGCAAACAGATAAATGAGAACGTGAAATTACGCATCTACGAGGGGAATCCTCGCATCACAGAAGGAGCACAGGGTCCCTTTCAGTAACTCTTCTTAGGAGGCTTCTGAAGAGTTTGTTTGCAAATTTGAACATATTTAATCAAGAGGAAAACTAAAAGCTGAAGTGTTTCTGGATTCCGCTTTTCATGAATCAATAAAAATTATGACAAAGCAAATCTAAGACTGGAATACATGAGCAATTTCCTATCTAGTTTAAGATGTTTCACTTGATGGCAGGGAATCTGGACTCTTGGTCTGACAGCTTTGATAAAAGCCAGCAGTCCCAGGCAGGGACAGAGAGCTAGAATGGAGCCGACACTTGGATTCAGTGCCTCCGCAAAGGGGATGGATGGGATGGTGCTGGTCAGAAGATAGAAGAATTTCTTGGCTTTGTCCTCCCCATGGTTACCAATTGATCCTCTGTTTCCCTAGAATGAGTAACACTTCAGCTTTGCTACACTCAAAGCAAAGAGCTGGTGTGGCACCCAGGAAGGCTGAAAATCCTCCTCTACAGCCGGATAGACAAGGAACAGAATTCCCAGGGAACAAGAGGGTGTATTGGCTTCTAGGACACCAAACAATCAGGTTAGATGCTAAGCCTACAGCTGAGGGGAAAATGCAAGCAAACCTGGGCTGCAGTGGCCCTAGAGCTTACTAGGAAAAAGGACCTTGTGGGTTGACTACCCAAAACCTTACAAAATAGGATTAAACACTCAATTAGATTTACCCATATTTTCTATCAGACAGTGAACCCTGTGGAGGACCACCAAAATTAATACTGAAAGGTTTCTTTCTGGATTCCTTGAGGACAGAACTATGAAGTCACAATAAAATCCTTAATTACTAGAAGTGCATGTTTATAGGAAAGTAGCTGAATCTGGAAAATGAGACTAAAAACAGGTGCTAGGACTAAATGTACACCATAAGAATAAAAACTTCATTGCTTGCCTTAAGTTGGTAAATGAAAACATTTGGCAAGACATAAAACCTCAAATAAAATATCTGCCTTCCTGCATACCCTAAACTCTGAGGACCACTGCCCCCAGGTAATCATTCAGCACGCAGTAACGAGCGTGGTTCTTTGGTGGCTACAGAGGTGATGGAGACCTGGTCTTTGACCTCAAGGAGTCTACAGTTCCGTGTGTCGAGAAGGAGAGAAGACACCTGGATTGCTGTGGAACATCAGGCCATTTGCTTGTATGCTCCTGAAATTATATTCTTGACCTTTTATGAAATTACGGAAACCTCAAATGCCACAGTCAAAGCGGCAACAGCAGAACAAGCTTTGTTTTCCTCCTTGTCTACAGGAACTCAATTTGTAAGGTCACTTTCGTATTAAGTTTGACCCAAGGCTAGAGCTCGAACTACTAGGGAGGAATGTCTGAATTTTACAAACTTGAACTAAATCTTTTTCAGATTTGTACTAAAAATGGTTTGGAGAAAGCCATCTTGTTTAACTTAATGATTCTCAGCCCTGGGGCAGTCTTCTCACCCTTTCCCTCGGCCCTGGAGGGCAGCAGAATGTTTACGAAAAGGGTGCTCTGGACCAATGTGCTTTTGGTGGTTTGCTCTGTTTTGAAGATTTTTATAAAGACCATGTGGAAGAGGAAGTGTGGCTTTCCAGGCATTCCTCTGACATAGCATTTACTGAATTTCAAGGCAATCCTTTGCTTATGCGGCAGGTTCTCAAGCAAAGGGGCCCCGTCTTGACTCTCTTTGTAGCCCTGGAAATGGCCCAGCATAGGCCTGAACTAGCAGGGGCTCCAAACATGTTGGTGGAGTTGTGAAAACTCCAGAGGCTGGTGGCAGTTAGGACAGTGACAGAAAGACCCCCTCCCCCAGGAAAGAGGGGTTGGTAAACAGCACCCTTTGTTTACCAAGTGATCATAATAAAGCTAAATCTCAGCCTCCTCTGTAAAGCAGAAAACGGAGGCATCCCAGAGTGTCCTGTCAAACATCTTCAGAGTAGAGTTATATTTTGAATTTGAACTTGGGCCCTATGGCTATCAGGTGCCAGAGCATCTTTAGGAAGGAAAGAGGAAAGAACGCTGTCAGGTAGCTGAGAGGTACTTAAAGTTCTTCATGCTGATGCATCCTCCAAATCCCACTTCAGAAGGAAGTGCTTTCCAACTATAGGTACCCGGTTCTTGAAAATTCTGAAGATTTTCTAGGTGGATGCAACCCATGTTGCTGACACTAAAGTCTCAGCTCGTTCGGGTGGGTTTGGGCCTGCCTACCTTCATTGCCAGCGTTTTCGTTGTGTAGTTCTTTGGGTTCACAGGTGGAGGACAGAAAGAGGGAATCACGAGCAGCTAGAATTTTAATCCAGTTCTGACGCCTATGGTGCCAAAACATGCAAGCAGTGCAGGTGGGGAGGAGGGCCAGGAGCCACCTGAGACACTGTCCCTGCTCGTGACCGCATCACTGGTACCCATGGCTTGAACGGTAATTAGTCCACACAGAGCCAGGAAGCCAGGGACGAAGGGCATCTCATTGTGAGCCCTCTACCCGTGCTCGGACCTCTTCTTAGTGCTTTTCAGCTTCTTGAGTTTTCTTTGGGGCTTCGAAAGGCTCCACAAAACAGCTTCAAAAGTCCACCAACATCCTTTAGCATGTCCTCAGGGCTCCTGAGGCCACTGGAGACTGCTATGGGGAGATAGGCAGAAATCGAAACAGACCTGGCATCCCCTACGGCGGGATGCGCTGGCATGGGACCAGGGGAGGGACGGCCTCTGCAGCAATGTTACTGCATCCATTATTGCAGGAAAACCTTCCCTGTGACAGCGTATTATTAACAGAGGAGAGGCGTACTTGGTCTTTTTAATACATATTCCTCCTTTAAAATATGACAGAATGTACCCCCGCAAGCAATGTGTGCCATTCAAAACATTCTTAGTTCCCTTTTATTTTCCTGGACCTCTGGAATATATTAAAAGATTGTTTCGTGATACCTCTGGGGAGAGAGGGCAGATGCCATATGTCCTTGTTCAGCGGGAGTGGAATACTAACACTTTTGGGGAGCAATCTGGTGTTGAGACTCTGACGATTCGTATGAGACCCAAGATGTGAACTCATGCAAAACGAACACAATCCAAACCAGAAAGAAAGAAATTAATTCAGGATGGAGAAATGATAAATTTCTATCATGGGAAGACCAGGGCTGTGGGACTGAGATGCTATCATGATCCGAGGACGGGCACATGGCCACCACGCCAGCCTCAACAGATGACGCACCCTGGCAAGGAAGCAGGCGCCTGCGGGGGAAGGGCACGGGGATCTGCTAGACACGGGGTTTTCTGCTGCAGAGGAAATCAAGTTGAAAAGGGTTGGGTTTACTATCAGTAAAAGTATAAATGAAATATAAAATTATATAAACGCACACACACTTCCACCCATTACTTTGGGGGTGGCTTTCCCGATTTAACTTCTGTCTTCTTCGTACAGGGACAAATGTGTTGTGTGTGACTTCGACTCAGTGAAGCCACTTTCTTACAGAGACCCCTGGTCCGAGGCAGGAGGCACTGGTGCAGAGTGGTCCAAAGGCGTGGGTTTTGGAGCTGAACTTGAATCCATGCCTTGCTAAGTACTTACTAGCTGAGTACTTACTTACTTGGGCATCTAGCTTCTCCGGGCGTTCTTTATATAAGATGGAAACAGTTTGGGATTATATATAATAATCCCATAACTATGGGATTATTATGATAATTAAATGAAGTATCGTACGTTAAGGGCCTTGTATATAGTTTATGCTCAGTAAACAGTGGCTGCTCCTGTTTGAGGAGGTGTGAGGCCCAGGAAAGTAATGGGAAAATTTCCATATTTCACAGTCATGCAGCAAATGGTCAAGCTTCATGGCGGGAGTGGGGGAATGAGGGGGAGAGGAGAAAAGCGGGGCGAGCAGGGTCAGCAAAGGGATTTTTCAAGCTGCCTGTCGCTCATGCCCGTCCCCGATACAGAGCAGCTGCTCTAGGGGGTTGCTGTCACCATCCTCAGCAATGGCTGGGCCCAGCTGGTATGTTGAGCGGGGCAAAGTCTGAGACCCACTGCTCCAGAGGGGCCTAAGGAGGGCTCCACTACCTTAGTCGGGCAAAGGGTGAAGGGAAGCAAATCAGTGGACACTGGCCGAACTCAGCACCCTCACGGTGTCTGAGGCCCTGGGCAGGCGTCCAGCTCTAATGTGGCATAGATCTTCATTTCTAAGTCAAAGGACTTGGAGGAAAAATAAGTTCTGGGTCTTGCAGACAGAGCCTCTCGTCTGAGACGTCCTCTCTGAGTGGAGGTGGAGCTTAGAGCATTCTTTCCATACAGTGTTGAGAACTCGGGCAGCGCACAGGGCCCTCTCCCAGGGAGTAGCGGGAAGGGGAGCAGAGAAGAGCAATGGGGAAGGTGCTCACCCCAGACCAGCCCCCAGGAAGCCAGCGGACACACTCCCTGAAGGAAGCAGGTGGGTGCCCCCCGCTTCCCAGTACTCTACTCAGCAGCCCGGAGAGGAAGCTGCTGGCTGACCGGGTCCCCCTTAAGAAACGAACTCCAAACCTCACGCTGGGCTTAGGGTTTGAGGCGGTCTTGATCTGGGCTATGACTCTTACTTGTCACTTCTCCAACTAGTAGCCCCGGCTACTGTCCTTGATTAGGTATCAAGGTCCCAGGGATAAACGTTTCACTCTAAGTCCTTCCCTTTGGCCCACAAGAGTGCCCAGATCATTCATTTCAAAACATTTTAATGTATTAAATGCTGTATTTGTCAGGATCAGAACAGATACATTTTGAAGTTTTTTGAAGTTACTGTATTTAATTTTATGAAAGTTATATGTTAGAGATATACACCCCGTATAAGAATGTTCTGACCTTTACAAAACATCTCAAAAAAGTGCCGGAAAAACTATTCAATAGTTCTTTCTGTTTGTTTGTTTGTTTCTTTAACAAAATAAAAGGACTTACCTGAAACCTCTGGCAAAGTTTTGCTGACTACATTAAAAAGAAAAATCAAAGTCCTTAATTTATAGATTGTCCCCAGGAATCACTACATTTTTCAAATCTGTTGTTAGATGGGCTTTTCTTTCTTTTAAATATTTTTTACATCTGGAGTTGAGACATTAACCTATTCCATATGTGCCACAGACCGCAAATAAAGACACTGTCTTGGAAAACATAATGCCAAGTGCTTCCTTTAAAGCTCAATGCAAATGATATCCTTCTCACCTTTCTACACATTCCTTGACAACAGCAAAATTTCCATCTCCTATTGTCCTTCCGACTTTATATCGTTCTGTTATTGTGGCTGGAATCTGGAAGCCTTCCTCCAGCACTTCTGAAAGAATCATTAGTATGTTTTTACTGGTAGAAAAGGGAACACAGATGTTGCACAAAAGAGACGTTTAGAAGTATCATCTAATAGACTGGAACTGATTCAGCGTCAATATGTCATTTTCTGTATAGGGAGGGCGGTCCCCGACTCCCACCTCCTTGCCGACATTGCATCATCAACCGTTATTACTAAGACGAATGATAAACTAAAAGGAAACGTAAAATGTATGGGGTCCACTGCCACCTAGGTAAGAGCAACTTATGCTTTCTGCTGCAGTGGGGATTCTGAGGAGGAAGTTTCACTTTTCATTTCATGCCAATTTGATCAATAGTGTTTACTGTATACCCATGGTGTCCAGAGAAATGACATTCTTAGGTAGGGAGGAAAATGCAGTTCGTAAGGGACTCTGGGCCGCTTGACATTGTACAAGCATGAAAAATGCCTGCTGTCTGGACACTCTGCTTTACTACATCCTGAAATAGAGATCTCCGTAAAATTCCTTATGAACTAAAGCACTGATTGCCACCCCTCCCCAGTATCAATGAGCAGATTTTAGACAAATTTCTCACCAGCAACCTGAGCAGCAGATGTTGAGTTAAAACTGCAATATCTATTATGTCTGTGAACAGAACAGTTTTGTAGTTTCAATTATGTTAGTGCCACTAACACAACGCATTTTCCCCCTTCAAATGCATTTTGAAATATTTTACAAATGCCTAATAATGCTTTAAATATCTAAGGCCATAAAACTAAATAAGCCACACTTAGGTCACATAAATATAGTGGATAACCTTTAACATCTTAGGGGTATAAAAAGCCTTTTATAGCTGGGCTCTAAAATTTACATGCTTTAAAGTTATAAATCCTGGCTTTCCCTCAGGCAACCTGAATACAAAATGTGATGGAAGCCTAGTGTGCTTTCTAAATGTGCTCCTTTTCTGACCTTTAATCATAAACTGAGACTAAACATTTCTTCTCAAAATAAAATTAAAACCGTAGGTGGCAAATGGGCTTTCTTGGTGATTTCCGTGTTCTCATTGAGTTTAGTCTGCAGGGTTGGGGAATGGGAAATGGAAACTCACAATCAGCAGACGTCTGCTTTAGGACCCTTACTTATTCTGGTTTTGTGATCATTTCCAATCTGCACCACTCTGGATTCTAGAGTGGAGGAAATTTCTGGAAAGCGTGTACAAATGTAGGACATTTGCTGCTGCTACTTTTGTCCTCGGCATTTGTGCAACCTCTTCACCTCTTTACAGGTGACATTTTACGTTTAACCCACTAGAAGCGATCTCAGTGGTCTCTGGAATAAAGCGAGAGCTGAGGAGACTTACCTCCACTCCCCCCGACCCCCTCCATCTCACCCCAAAGAAGCCACAATTTTGCCTCCGTTTGAAGGATTCAGCCTGGGGATTTTTGTCTAGCCCATGGTTATTACAGAAAATGGTTGGAGAAGTTTCAAATCCACTGCAAAACACTCGAATTTACAAAATATCTCTCGGATGACGCGGTCTTAAGGCTCTTTACTACGCAGATAGTAAAAGTAACCATCCTTAGCTGTCAGAGGCAACCCTGGCTTCAGATGGGAAATGTAGGGAGGTACTTCCATCCTTCCTTCCACTGGGCACCCATCTGGAGCACATGGCTTGGGATTTTTTTTCCTGACTATTGATAAAAATGTATCTTTTAGGCTTTTGGCTAAGAAGACTTAGCCAAAAAGGCTCCATCAAGGACCATTTCATTTCATTAAGTAAATAAAACACATTGGAACAAAAGAGCCTTCTGGATGGCTGAATGTCATACTTCTGGAAATACCAAAAAAGTCTGATATTGCATGGTAGTCAGGAAATAATCCTTGGGTAAGTCAGGTATCTCACATAACATAATAAAAGTGTTTCCCCCAAATGGTACTTTATTGGAAAATTAAATCATATTATTTAAAACAAATAAGGGGTGCTGATTCTGTAACAGTGGCTTGATCATATCAGTTTTATACTTTAGTTTCTAAATAATTTCTCGTAATTGATTTGAGCCTGATAATAACCCCCAGGGAGGAAACAGGCATATATTACAATCTCCATTTCATAGAAGAAAAACTGAGATGTGGAGAGCAGAAGAGGCTTATCTAAAACAATCCAGGAGTTAGCAAAAAAGTCTATTCTGGAATCCACGTCATCTCACCACTTTCTAAAGTGAATTCACTTAAGGTCCAAAGGGTATTTTTGCAACTGCCATCAATTCATTCTTTTTGTAAAGCCAGATTTTCACATTTTGACTTCACTTAAGTTAGAGTACCTCTGCAGGGCTATCACCGTCAAGCAAAAGAGTAAAGATGTCTTTCTTGTTCCAAAAAGTGAACAGAATTTGGAACAACAAAGGCAACAATTACCCCCTTTTATTTGCAAAGTGGGCAATAGCTGGCCTTGTTAGGTTGCTTATACCTTCAGAGGATGGGAAACGTCTCCACATGAGGCTAACTCCCTCTTCCTGGCCCCCGAGAGTAGATACCGTCCCTGGTGGGAGCCACGTTCAATCCTACCCCCTTGCTATGAGCCTCTGAAGCTGCTTCAGACTCATTCTGCTGGAGAAGTGACAGTCTCCCGGTGGGTGTAAATTTAGCCAGCCCATCCTCTGCCCAAGTACAAGCTGAGCCTTCTCCTCAGACACCAAGTCCAAAGCTCACCACCTTCTCCAGGTCCGTCGTTCTCGTCCATCGAGCTGCAGACTTTGGTGGATGCAAGTGAAGTGGAGGAACCTCCATGCTGAGAGCTCTGGGGGGAAACAGAAACAGAGAATAAAAGTCCTCGGTCCCACTACCCGAGTCTCCAGGTGCTGTGCCCAGCCCAGAATCTCGGGAGGTAACTGTACCCACCACCAGGGAGAAATTGGTCTTAATACTCGGGAAGGGAGGTTCTTAGACTATTCGGTTAGGACTACCTCTCCCCCCATCCTATTCCCCAATAAGAGACGGCGCTAACTGAGTCAGTTTCATCATTGTCCCTCTGGATGTTCCATGACTTTTTATTTCTTTTTCTCAAAATTAGCAACCTTTTGCTCACTGCTTAGGTTTGGCAGATTTGAGGTACCTCACCTCACTCTTCCACACTCTTATCTGCAAACAGGCTTCAGATAAGGGGTCATTCTGATCTTTTTTTTTTTTTTTTTTTCTATTCTTACCATAGAAAAAAACTTTCTTCAGTTTGTTTTTTATGGAATATCCTTTAAAAAATATTCAGCTTTGCCACATCCTTGGAGAGACGTTAAAGAGTGGGTTTGTTAATTCCACTTTGAGGTAAAGGCATAAGCACCAAGCAAGTTATTGATATGTTAAATGTTACATAACAGGAAATATTTACTTATTATTACTTTTATTCCTGAGGCAAAGATAGAACTGAAAGCCTAAGCCTGTGATTCCTTTGTAAATTTTGGGTGTATCTGGACCCAAGACCCATGAGAGCAAACAGCGTAGCAACTATATTACAAAGCTCAGAGGATGAAACAATACCAAATATTTAATACTGTGATCAGCCAGGAGGCAGTACAATGAATCTTTCCATTCCTCTGTCTATTCCTTGAGAAAACAATTTGCACATTTCAATGCTATTTCTAAACAGTGAACACAGCTTGTCCTAAAAGATCCTCCTTCTGTTTCCCTGGGTTTATCCACTTGGTTGGCCTGATGGGAGCCTGGAGGCGGTGAGGGGGCGGCATTGGCTCAGGGTGCCGGCTGTCTGTGGAGCAGAGAGAAGGGAGAGAGCATCTGTAGTTGAATTAATAATGAAGAGGTGGTGAGAAGCAAAGTTGACCTACTTCTGCTCTGCTTACCTGTCTCCCTTCAACCTCCTCCCCATTCCATCCAGCACAAAGTAAGTAGGAAGAGAAGTTTTACGTACTGTCATTATGCCCAACAACATCAGGAAATTCAAAGATTTTAGTTTTCACCCAAAGGATGAATATAATCAGGCAAATGCTACTTCAGTCACTGCAGCGCCATTTGAGTCAACTGCCATAGCACATTCTCCTGGGTGCGCTAAGATGACCACGTTCCATGGGACGAGTTCATCAAAGCTGACAGGTGACACGATGGGAATAAAAGTTAAATGCATGGCATTGATGCATCTGCTTCCTCATAGGACTTTCTAGAAGTTTTGTGGTTACTCTAGTACGCCACATGCCTGAAGGTCACCTAGTCTGTGTGATGTGCCTTTTATTTTCCAGTATTGTAATAATCCCCCAATCCATCAGCCTGGTGACTTGAGCTGTTTCCATCCTCTCTCATTCAAACTCCCTTTGTGACCAGAAGCACGCATTTGTCCTGTGGCAGGCCAGAAAGGACTCAGATTGCGACCCTGAAACAGAGTTTTTCTTGCTGGGACACTGTGTGGTCATAACCAACTCTGTCGAAGGCACTATAAATGCATGAGCCTCTAAGTGTGCTCTGCTGACTTTTACGGATGTTTTTTTGTGAAAACCTGGTATTTATAATATTGGAATACATGGCTGAGACAAGGCAGATTTACGATGTCGAGGTCTGGAGAAAAGAAACATTAACGCTACCGCATTTGAGGGGAAGGTGTGTGTTTTCCAGAACAGGGAGATCTTTTATCCCTTGTGTCATTGCTCGTGCTGTAGACAAACGGTGTTCCAAGCGGAAAAGCAGTAAGGAAATGTCTAAAATGTAGACTTTCTCTTCTGGGCCTTCCGGTCCTTGAATTTCTTCCAGCAGCATCACAAATGGTGTTTAATAATGCAGACACATTGTGGTTTGGGATGGCAGGTGCTGTCCTGTCATATGGCGTTTTAGATTTTAGAATACAAAGACACATTCTTTCAGAATCAAGCATTCAAATTAATAGACTAGTAGCGTGTTTCCTAGCAAGGATGTCCACAACTTGTGGACTCAATTCCAAAATCTTGTTCTTTTAATAAGAACATCAGATACTCAATACAGAATTCTGACCCAAATAATACGAAAACATCTTTTAAACTGTAATGTTTAATAAACTTGCTGGATATTATTCACTAAACTGCCTTATCAACTAATGAATTGCATTTTCAATAGTGCCACCAAATGTCTGATGCCCTGAAAGCTGGCCATAGTGCCAGCTGTGTTTTTCTCTGCCTTATGAACAAAAAACCCCTCAAGTTTTTTAGGCTCTGGTTAAAAAAAAAAAAAAAAAGTAGGGTTAACACAAATCTGCTTATGTTTAAAATTGCTTATTTTCAACTTTAGGTTTGAAAATGTACTCCAAGCCATTTCAAATTTCATACTGTCTGAAGGTAACAGACAATTGTAAGAGAAAAACATTTAATTACAAACACGGTACTCTGAAAATGGAAAGTTCTCATTTTATTTACTATGCTCAAATTACGTAAAATAAATATATTAAATTTCTAACGGTGTTACCTCTTCTTTTCCCCAAAGAAGTAAGATAGTTAACATTATACACTTTTCCAAGACAATGACCATTCATGGATTCAACGAATTTCAGAAGACTGAAATGGACCTTAAATATTACCTGTTCTAACCTACTTCCACTGAGAGACCAAATGCCCACTACAAAAATCCCAGGCATGTGGTCAAATGGCCTCCGTCCAAACACCTCCAATACTGAACACATTACTTCCTAAGGCAGCCCCCTAATTGTTAATGAGGCAAAGAAAGTTCTTCCTTAAGTTATGTTCAAATGATGCCCCTCTACATCTCCTATTTGTTGTTCTTAGCTCTCACCTCTGGAGCCACCCAGAACGGTGCATTTCCCAAGAGGACAATGTTTCCAATATTTGGAAAGAGATACTTGGTCCGTTCTGTGTCTTCTCTTTTTCAATTTCAATAATTCCAGTTTTTTGGGTTGTCAGTCATCAGACAGGGCCCCATGACCCCTTGACCCTCCAGTTGTCGATTTCTCTGGTTAATGCTGGTGCCCAAAACAAATGCAATATTCTAGGTGTACCTTGACCAGCACAGAGAGAGAAGGGTAGAGCTTTCTTCCTTGTGAATAGAATATTAATGCACTTTAAGATCATATTGGCTTAACAGTAACAACATAACTTTTAAGCCTACGCTGAGCTCACAGTATGTTAGATATCCTTATTCTGTATTTGAGAGGTTGGTGTTTTGGATCAAGTCTAAGACTTCTCATTTACTCATGTTAATGTCATATTTATTACATTCATATCCCTCCAGCCCGTTAATTTTGGATTCTGATTTTGTCACTTAACATTCTTGCTGTCTCTCCCAGTTGAAGTCATTCAGTAATCACCACAGCCCTTTGAGTACCCTGGTAACTACTCCTAAATATACTACCTTGGACGGTGTGGGAACATTTTGATTATTGCCCATAAGTCTGATTGAAGGATTTTGAAAATACTAAAGGGAAAATGTGTAGGTTCTTGTTGTTTAGAACTAACCCAATGAGATGAATCAGCCTTTATCTATGACCTACAGAAGCTAAAAGGCCCACTTTTATTTTTGCATGCTTATAAATGAAATCAATTTACTTATTTGGTTTTTCTGAGAAGATAAACCATTTTATAGGATACATGATGATAAGATTTTGTGTTTGCTTCAGTCAGTATGCGAATTCCAAGGCATATGGGTGTACAGTGCAAAACATACAGTTATTTTAGAATTTAATGCAATTAGCTGCTCTAAGAGATATTCTGACATTTGAAATGTCATCGCTTCCAGGCAGATTTAATGGGAACCAGGTGGGCAGGTTGCTGGCACCTGGATGCTTTTATGGCACACCTTCATAAAAGCACTGGCCTAAGTAAGAACACATCCTAAGTGTAGCTATTTAGCTCTGGATCATGTATCAGATGGAGAACATACCATACTTTTTTGAAGTAAGTGAGAAAGCTGACATAACAGTTCTAACCACATTTTACCAAGATGTATCTGATGACTATGTAGTAAAAAAAACAGTTCATTTCAAACATAAATGGTACGAGTTCCTCCTGCCATTTGTATTAATGGCACTCAGCTGGGGTCCACACCGAATAATGACTACAAAAATATCCGATTGATCCAACTGATGTAATCAAGGTAGAAAAATCTCACCAGATAACTTTAGCTTTGTCTGGATAATTACATTGTTTCCACTTCACATTCTGTCTTGGCATGCAGTTATTACTTGGTTAACATTCTTTTTGGAAAATGGCAGTAAAAGAATTTAGAAATCAACTGGATCAATTTTATAAAGGAAACACAACCAACAAATATTTAACAAACTCAAATAATTGTCTTGGTGATCCTGACTTGAGGCCTATAGAATGTCTAAAGATAATCTCATATAACAAGATTAAATCATAACCTTTGTGTAGAGAGCTTGAAATCCAAGGGACTCTGTGTATATAGAAAAAACATATACTCATTTACTTTCCAAGTGGGTAGAGAACAATAAGTTGACGCCATCAATCTACAATAACTAATAAGGCTCCATTACTTGAAACAAGGCACAAAAGTAATTCCTTTTTCCAAATTCCCTTGTCTGCATTCTCCATAGTATGCATAACCTAAAGTTTACGGCATAGCAAACACGTGCATGACTCAGAATGAATACTGAAATGCGTAAAAAGTTATAAACATTTGGTCAAAGTTTTAGAAGGACTGTAGAACTATCATTCATAAAATAGGTTTACTTAGAGGAAGAGAAAATGAAAATGGGAATACTGGCATTAAAAATCTATGTTAGTGAAAGCACGGAGCCAAGATATCAAAAATAAACACGTTTAGTTATGACTCTGTTGTATGGGGCAGTCTGCCTTGCTGCTACCGTCAAGTCACTATGCTCACTTAAAGCCAGGATCTGTACATTTAGAATCTCAACCATTTGTCTTGGTGGGCACCAGGTCTCCTCTTAGGAGTTCCTCGCTGTGAAATCATAGTTTGGAAGGGGAATCTCCTCTCAATAAAATAATTCCCTCCATGACTTACTCCTCAATTTGGATTCCCAGCACTACCCTTTCAGGCACCTGCTCCATTTCACTTTGAATTTCACTATTACATTCAGAAAGTAGAAGCACAATTTGGAATTTTATAAATTTGTAAACATTCCTTCCAGTTGTGCCATTATTGTTTTGAGTACTGACTATATTTAGGTTATCATGGAAATAATAAAGAGAACCAATGAAAGCAAACTATAATTTTAAGGTTAAAATGAACCTAGCAAAAATGTTAGATTTAAAACCAGAATTTTAGACTTCCATAATAATTTTAATGTAAAAAATTTTTTTCTAACTAGGCCAGTAGAATTTTCTATTCTCCCTTATATACCATATTAAGAATGAAACAGATTATGGATTTTTGTTCTATATTAAGTTGGGTAATCAACTTTGTTATTATAGTTATTTTATGATATATTTATTTATTTAGCGCTTTTAAAATACCTTTCATACACACACATGCACCTATATACACATGCACATTTTTTTCCCCCTGCAAATTAGATGACCTTGGGAAAAATGCCTTCATGCCCAGGAGGAAGTTGCTATGGTTAAAATTTCTTTTTTTCAACCAGTTGCCAATTTGTTTGACATATTCACCATTAATGCAACCCTGAGAGAAAAGTGTATTAATGATTTTAATATAACCAACTAAAACAGAATTCTTCATCAAATAGTCTTATTTCATTGTTATTGTCAGTATTTTATACTTTGGATGTCGTGCGATGTCATTCTGCAGTATCTCAGGTATCATCTGCTGATGCTAATTACATCATAAAACACCATAAGTATGATTATGAATGTAACCCTTACCCCACACAGTCATTTCAATTTCAATGTCTACTTATCAAGTTTTCTGAAAGAAACTCACTGAACAACATAGGTGGTTTTTCCTGTTTATTAGTTATTTTTAAGGTGGTAAGTGTCACAACATTAACTTTGAGAGGAATAACATGGTCCAGTGTGAAACACAACGTACAATATTTTACAGTGAAGCCACAGTACAAAGTGATGGAACTTTCAAAATTGGGTAGGTCAATGAAACATTTCACCATTTTGCTCTGTAAAACTCTGCTGATGGCCTCGACTGATGGGTTTTTAAAACATGTTGCTGTTTAAAACATTTTAACACCAAATGCTTTTTTTAAGAGAATACACATCCGAGCAACTCAAACTGTAAGCAGGAAATATGTCAACCTCTCTACAAAAATTTTATCCAAATTTACAACATTCATAGTATATTTCAAAGTAAAATGACCTTAGAACAAATAAACCTAATTCCTTGCTTGTTGATGAATATAAACTCAAAGAAACACATCACAAGAAAATTAACTTTCATAGTTCTTTGCCTATGACCTTTCAGATACCTACTACCCTGGCTTCAAAACCATTTTGTGGCCATATGTAATACAAACACCCAGGTATTACATGCAACATTTATACTATCTTGGAATTTATCCATCGTCTTTACTAAAATGAACCACATTTTAAAGACACTATATATCATGCACCCTGAAAAATTACAGCTAGGGCCTCAGATTTCCTATCTTTTCCACATGCATTACAGGCACAAAGTTACAAATATTTTTCAGCTGATAGTATAACAAACTGCATCAGGCAACTGGTATTTCGAATTCAATATATCTCTAATTTTCACACTATAATTCTGTGGGATATCGTTGTCACTGACATGCACAATTAGAGATGCTAGCCAGGCTAATGCAAATATGCATAAGTAGGAAATGTATGTATATATAGCATTGGGTTGGCCAAAAAGTTCATTCCCAATATATTCATTCAATTAACATTTTCAGGAGTGTGTATATTTGTTATACACACATACAGTAAGTATAGTAGGGTTACTACTGAAAACACATCAATAGTTTAGAATCGTGTTTTGAAAGAACATACAAAACTGCCTTACAGGTTATCTGGCTTTGCAATTCAACTTACTTCAAATCAAACACAGTTTGGATTCTCTTCGATTTATGTTTCAATATAACTACTCACCTACTCACAACCCTATAAATCAATACTTCCTTTTTTTAGTGAACAGTGACTGACAATCACCACATGTCATACACATTAGAGAAACATCAGTGATAGTATATAATCATTTTAATAATAGAATATCAGGACATAACAATATAAGCATTAATGTATGCTTGTATTTAAGAGTTAACACAATATTGATTTATCTGAATTTGAGATTTTTGTTTAACTGGATTCCAAATTGTTTAAAATAAATCAGTACATCTCCCTATTATTTGGAACCATTTTGCCATACTAGTTTAGCAAACTACTTTTGAAGTTAAATATGCCTCAATTAATATGTCATGGGTACTGATTTATGACATGAAAGGTTTTACATACAATTCCACAAGAGCCAGTAACTTATAAGGCTGTGTCACAAATACCATACTCTACTATTTATGGTCTATAAACATACACAAATACTTACATAAGCACACCCATATACACACTGAGCCCTGCAAATTTACATAAACACCTACACACCTGGGTAGATATATGGCCACATATGAAAAATTTAGTAGTCCAATAGCTAAATTATATGGAATTATTTTTTTAAGGATATTATTCTGTATATTCATTCATTTGTATTAAGAAATGTGGCTTTTAGATTTCATTATTTTTAAACGAAAAAAAAAAAAATCATGTACAGATCTGCAGTGGATGCAACCAAAATGCCCCTGCTGGTTAACATAGGGAACACATGTGGCACATGAATTCTGGTTCAAAATGTTTTTAGAAGATAGTATTTGATTTTTCTAATATTTAGATGAGCCAATATAAGAACACAGGGATGTGTATAGATGGGTGTGGACCTGACACGTCTCAAAAGTCTATGACAGTATGAAAACATTGGGAACTCCTGCCCCACCCCACGTAATTAAGCAAGACAAAGAAGAAACAAACCGCGTAGCTTTCAGAACCAGTCTTTGAGTTCACACTGAAGTTTATACTTGATATATAATTAGGTTTTGCATTTCTAAAATGCTGAAAGCAGGGATATGTTTATGGTATCGTTCTCTATGATGTCTAAAGGCGAAAATGTAAGTGCCAATGATCAAATTTTTCCTAGAGTGCAATGTCTTCACAGAACATTTAAGGTCTACCGTAAGGACAAAAATGCATTGCTTTTGCTGGAGGTCTCTTCTGCCCAGTAGAACAATTTAAAAATTCAGTGTCTAATTTTTTTTTTTTTAAGAATTCTATAAGTAAGTAAATCTTAAGTGCCTATAAATCATCATTTCGGTTCCACCAATAAACTGAAAACTTCTGGTTTGTTGCTAAGGATTTTTTTTTTTTTTTTAATTTCTGCTTTAGTATAATGGAATTATGCTCTGCACAGGAAGAGATCTCAAAGTCTATAAATGGTGTGCTGTTTCAATCTCTGAGGAATTTTAGTTTCAAAAGTAAATGATATATATTGCCCCTGAACAGTCGTTTAATAGAAGTCATATGTTCAAAGGATTAAATGCTGTGGAATAGCATTTCCCTCGGAACTGCTTGAATGGAAAGTTGGCCACGATATCTATCGGCAATTAGTACAAGTCCAGTTTCTTTTTGCCATGTCTAAACAAAGCCCTGGGCTTCATATCAATTGGCAATATCTGCCACTTATCCAGAACAAATAGCGTTTATTGGACCTTTCTAAGCAGTAGTTGTCCATAAGATTGACGGTTCAGGGAAGTTAAAATTATTGGAATTTATTTTTTGTTCTGGACCCTCCGACCCCACCAGATGCAGGTTACCTGTTCCACTGCTTTCTCTGCACTTTTGACAGTTCAGTCAAATACATACTAATCCTTTATGGACTCAACTGTATTAAGTAATGCATTTTACAAAGACATAACTAGAACAGACACCAGCATAGGCAACCTCACAGATGTTTACTGTTTCAGCTAAAACAAAGCAGCCTTTTGATCTCAGCAGGAGTCTCTGTTCATTTCTATTGGAGACAGTTTTAAAGTCTGAAGTCTGGAACAGGTATTATGAACTGTTCTTTCAAGATGGAATGGTTCAGTTTGCGGTTCTCAAATAACCTGCCAGAGAAGTGTCTTTCTCTGCAACAGACAGGATAATGAGGCACTAATTTTTATAAGGCTAAGTTTTCAAATGCTGTTAGGTTGCCTGTACTGTTTTTTTTTCTTCTTCTCCTTCTTATGGTTGGAATATTTTATTCACTTGGAAAGTGAGATAGTAACATATGTAACTATAAACCAGATGGTAAAATTTGATAGTTGAGCAATTTATCAAGGGGATAAATGGATAACATTTAAGACAGTATATGACAACTGAAATTCTCTCCATTTTGAATCAAACATTTTGTTTTTAAATTCAATTTTCAAGTAAAATTTGAAAAAAAAAAAACCCCAAGTAAAAGCCTCCAAGTGGCATCATACATCTTAAATTTATCACCTACTGAGATATGTCAAGCCTGTAAAATATCAAAACCATGCTACACAAGTCTTAAATTGTTAGTGTTTGAACTAGTAAAACTAAATGATCACTAGGGTATGGCTTAAATACGATAGACCATACACATTAAATTAGTTCTTAACATTCAGATTAAAAATAATTGTTTTATGTTTAAGCAAAGCTGACTATAATTTTTAAACAGAGGACTAGGAAAGCAGAATTAGTAGGTTAATGTTTAACAATAGGTTATAATCATAGACTTACTTAGTTTAACACAAAGGAGTTTTGCATATGAAAATTTCCAAAACACCAGTAAGATCCAGGATTTATCAGAGTAGAGATTTGGATATTTGGGGCCTGATTTATGTAGCACCATTTAAAAGAATTTTGCTTTTCAAATTGGTTTTTTGGAATAAGTCCAGACACAATTTTTTAGGTCTGTATGTTTAATAAAAAAAAGCTTCCTAGCTTCAGCATTTACATATTTGAAAAATTATATATATGGTTGTAGGGAGGAATTATATAATTTATAGCAATGCCATTGAACAAATTCTTCATGTTTAAGCTATACTTATGCTGTTTTCAATGAAAGGTAAGTTTAAAGAGTAAAATTTACTTTTTACAACAAAAATAAGGAAAGTTCCTATGCTTAACAAGAAAGTCTTCATGAGATATGTCTTTGACATGGGTGTTTTTCCTCACCTATACTAACCCACAAAATAACAAGTAGCTCTGAATACTGTCTAGGAAGAAGAAGAACCCTACTTGAATATTTTGATTATTTTGCAATAAAAGTCCTTTAAAATCAGCAGTGTAAAGTTTAAGAAGAATATAACTTTAAGAAAAAATGTCTGCTAGTGGCATTTTAATCTGCTTAGCCAGAAAATCTGTACAGAATTGTACAGAAAATTTGTATCTACATGTTTACTTATGATGAAAATGAAAACCGCATCTACAGAAATTATGACTGTCTTGCTACACCATTAGCATGTTCTGAAACTAAGATCGGGCCCATAAATGAAATTCATGTAGAGCCAGGCCTGGCATAAAAACCTCACCCACTGAGCCAGTCTGTGTTCAAGCTCCCTCAGTCAAATCAACGTAGGAGATATAAAAAAATATCTCTTTCAAGGATTAATACAAAATGCCTGGAGATTTCCTTTTATATGATTTAGGCTTCATAATTTCAAGGTATGCAAAACTCTTTTGTGTATTTTGCTGTTAGACTTTTGCTTAGGAAACATGAAACCTTCACCCAACCACAAACCATATACACTGCTCCATTGTCTCTTTTACACTGAGTCTCCTACTGAATCCAAATCATCCGAAGAGAGGGGGCGATACAGGTCCTGTAAGATGAAGGGCAGTATAGATTTGTTTACTTGGCTTTCTTAGGTGCCCTGTGGCTCTCTTAGGAGTGGAACAACACTGAATGGGCATCCTTGGTTTCTGATGTCATTGAACCCTTTAGAGTCGTCAAATTTGGATAAGAGAAAAGATCATGAAACCATCTAAATAGATGAAAAGGGTGCTTATTCTGCCTTATTGGCTTGATCTGCTCATGAGCTTTTTGCCTTCCTTTGTGTCGAGTTCTATAGCCCCTGAGATCTGTCAACACCAACTCTGCTACTATGTATCTAGGCCATTCTTCCTCCAACGGTTCCTTCCCATTCTGGGTAGAAGAGGAACGTGCTTACCTCAGGCAATAATTTATTAGGAGCCCCAGCTGGCATTCAGCAAATTCTGGTCCCAGAGTAGCAACTCAAGGGTTGCATTTGCACCGCGCATACACCCAATAAACATTGCCTTTTCAAAATGGTATGTTTGGAAGACAGAAAGAATGCGAACTTGACCTCCCTGCTCCCTTCCCAATGTTCTTCCTGGTTCCCCAACCGCTCACCCATCACCTTCCCTCTTCTTCCCTCCGCCCTTTTCTGCTATGAGATCCCTCTGTTGGTCACCAGGCAACCAGCTCAGATCT
Organism: Balaenoptera borealis; assembly: GCF_965194805.1. Lineage (NCBI taxonomy): Eukaryota > Metazoa > Chordata > Mammalia > Artiodactyla > Balaenopteridae > Balaenoptera > Balaenoptera borealis. The sequence goes on from NC_138877.1 coordinate 12,898,876, forward strand.
GCAGAGAGTGTCTAGAATCCTGGCTTCTTTTCTATTTTGAACCACCCACTCTTCACATCATCTGACTGATCAGATAATCTACAAAAGTCAGCCATGTGGGAGTATCATGGGGAGCTTCATTCCACCTACACAATACAACACTTTTCTTCCTGATGTATTAAGAAATGGGACCCCAGAATGGGGGTTCATGGATGGAAAAGATCCTCCCGGATCTGCATCTGTGAGCAAACGCGTCTAGACAGCAATTTAAATAACAGTGTTTTGGGAAAATAGGGCAGTTGCTTGGTACACTTGCCATCAGCGCTTTCAAGAAGAAAAATATCTGGCATGCAGACTCCTATTGTATAGGACTATTCTAAAATACCAAAAGAGGTAACAAAAATATAATATTAAGGGAAGGAAAAAAGCGGATTAAACCATCATAATTAACATAAATAAAAATATAGACTTTCTTGTTTGTGAAGAAGCGGTCAAATGTCTCAATAGTCCTTAAAAAAAAAAAAAAAGCAGCTTATATTCCTGTGTTTCAAAATGAGGTAGGAAGTGTGCGTGTGTGTTGCAGGGAGACACAGCCCACTTGTTTTCCTGGCCACGTTGCTAGGCAACACAGAAAGAAAAAGAGAAGTAGCTACTGTTTTCCAATTTGCCATAAAAAGAGTTAATTTATTCTTTGAAGTGTCTTCTTTTAGCACTTGCCATCTTTCACTTATTTCAGTATTTCCTGCATAGGAGTATAGCCATTTGAGAAGAATATTAACCAAATTTGAAACAGGATCAGTTTTTAGGGATATTCTAGGCTCATTTTAACTGGGAGGGATTATTTGATGCAGTTGCCTCCACACCAAGATGAAAGCTCCTCTCACTAAAGCAGCTGGGAATGTTTCTACTCATTGACGTGGTACATGGACGGAGGATGTTCATTTACGGCCTCAATTCAAAAGCCTGGAAACTGAACCATCTCTAAACTATCTGGTGCTCTGCTCACAACATGTGCTTAATAAATGTTTTCAGATGATGATAAACCTTTTGTCTCCTTAAAACAAATGAGATTGTTTTTCCCTGTCAAGTACGGAGCTTGCACTGGTAGTTTAAATGACAAAATGAAGAATCTACAAGAGAACCATCCCTTATAATCATTTCCCAAGCGCTGGCAGTGTTAATTACATAAGCCATTGGCCACACAGCTGCTAGGAGCTGGATGGAAATTTTCTGCCTCAGTTGGACAAAGTCATAGTGAAGTAGGGAATACAGAGGGCAGAAGAAGCAAATTCTAGCCTCATTCTGCCAACAAAGGGACAGTTGAGCCAAGAGCTTTACATCCCCAAGATGGAAGTCTCCACCATAAGCCAGCAGGAGGGAAGCTCAGATCTGCAGCAGGGAGTCTCACTCATTCTAATCTAATCTCAACAACGAAGCATGAGCTAAATCCTGAATCTAATTTAATGGATGGATGAAGAGGGATTTCTATGCCAGGTGTAGTCTCCAAAGTATACACCTCAAAAGAGAGACTATTCTATGCAAGAGGGCCCTATCTGTCCTATTTCTTTTTCTTTTTCTTTTTTTTTTAAAGTCTTTATTGAATTTGTTACAATACTGCCTCTTTTATGTTTTGGTTTTTTGGCCACACAGCATGTGGGACCTTAATTCCCCAACCAGGGATCTTGAACCCGTACCCCCTGCATGGGAAAGCAAAGTCTTAACCACTGGACCACCAGGGAAGTCCCCAGTCTGTCCTGTTTCTAATGGCTGCCTCTACAGATGGGGGCCTCACTGGGTAACACTGATAAGAAAAGCATCACTCACTCCCCTAGCCCTTCCTCCACTCGACCACAGACATTGAGGAGATTAAATGAACTTGGCCCATTCTTCTGGTAGCTCACTAATGAGTCCTGTGCTTTAAAATGCCAGATTAGACTGTGGCCACGAAGAAGCCATAGTGAAAACACTCAGCTGGAACTGGAGTCACATTATGGGGTTTTCTATCTGGAAAGAGCCTTTTATTTTGTTTTGTTTTGACTGAAGCCGGGAGAGGATAACTGACTTATCTAAGATAACACAGCCCTTTAGTGGAGGAGCTGGTGCCCAGCTCCAGGCCTCATCCAATAATCAAAACCAGCTGGACCTGATGCCAGGCGGTTCAGTGGAGCAGGGCAGTGCGACCTGCTACGTGGCGGGCCAGCCTCCAAAGGGGACCGGCGGCTGACTCATTCACCCCCCCGCCCCTTAGAGGGTGTGTGGACACAACCTCGGCAGGAGGCTTGCAAAGAGGAGCTTCCCTCTTGGAGGCGGTTTAAATGTATGGAACATAAAAGTCTCATTTTAAAGCACATAGTACAAGAAACGAAATTCATAAATCCAATCTTTGAGTTCAAAAGCTGCCAAAGAGCCCTAGCTTCTTAGAATGTTCAGCGAGCAGCCTCCTGAAACCTCCTAGAGCGCACCTCCCTCCGCACCTGGCCTGTGAAATCAGGACAATGAAAGGCCTCCTGTTGCCTCCACTGTACCATGCCCCTCCTCCCCGTCCCACTCCTTTGATTCTTGCCTTGGTCTTACTGGAAAAGACAAACCGCAGAGGTTGTGAGGGGTTCCGAACAGTAGTCCTTCCATCCTGAAAGAAAAGCTGATGCCACCCCCTTCCTCAGCATAGAGAAACGAACACTGTTTCCGGTAACTTTTTTGACTTTGGTCTCCAAGCTCAATCAACGTCTCCATTATTACACAGGAAGCTCAAAGATAAATGCAGGTCATGATGAAAGAGAAGGTGCTCCGTGTGGGTTTCATTCACAAAAAACACAGGTCACATGTAACCATCTCTGCAGCACAAACCCTCAGGGGCTCTGGACCACCATCCTTTGCCCTAAAGCAACTCCCACCAGGGCCCGCCCACCTCCAATCCAGGCACTTTTCCTTTTCCTTCTTAAGGAAGGCTGGTGACCAGTGATGATGTCTCTAATGAAACTCATTTCAGCTAAGGAAGCTTACAATCCAGTGCCATTAACGTCTTTGTGCACTCGAGACAAAAAGAGTGAGGTATTTCAAAGTGAAGCAGCAACTGTCTATTCTTCCTGGAATTAAGATCAGGACAAGTTTACAGGGAAATTTAAAGCCCCGAGTCCTAGCTAAGAGAAACCACAGCCATAATAAGTGACGCAAGGTCGGTCACCTCCTGCCCTCACCTGGTTCTTCCTTAGAGACAAGCAGCGCTATCATGAGAGGGCTATTTGCTGGCACCTGTGCCATCTGCACCGAGACATGGACAGGTCTTAAACAAGGAGCTTGCTCATTTCCTTACCCTCTGCTTCCGCAGGCTTCCAGGGCTGGTGGGTGATGGGCTTGGAGACTTGCCCGAGCGCGGAGTAGAGAGCTGACTACCAGGGGTTCCATTAACTAGAAGCACAGAGAATCACAGAGAGAAAAAGCGGCTTATTAAAGCATTCTCACGACAAATCATCTTCTCAGAACAACAAACAATTAACGAGGGACATTTGCTAAAATTCCAGATACCTTTTTATCTATAGTCCTGAAAAATAGCTTCTGGGAGAAACCTTCCTTCAGAAATTCACTGCTTTTGTTAAGCCGGTGTTGAATATAGCAGCAGGTTACATTAAAAAGAATAATAATGTACTTTGCACAACTTTCCTGATGAATTTATGAATGATGCTCTTAACCGTGCCCACGGAGATTTTAGGCATGCGGTTCTGAGACATTTTCAATGGACTGCATGCTTCCTTCTTTAGTTTAGCTTCCCAGTACAACTCAGTGAGAGTAAATATTAGCACAGCTCACAAGTGATAGTCCCAGTGACTTGTGAAAACAGATCACTGTCTTTTTAGAGTTAAGAACTCACTTCTAGAAGTTCCCACATCCACTTGCGCCCTGTACATCCCCCAGCCTAACTCAGAAGGACCTGCCTCCAGCAAGACAAAGTAACTGGCACAGACACTCAGGAACTCCTCACAGTTAGTCTGTACTGCTGTCGAAAATAAAAGCTGCTTTTTAATAGGTTTACATCACGAGAATCAACCTGACTCTCAAGACTTTTAAACATTATCCCTAAAAGGAATCAAAGCCACAGAACTCACGCAAGCCATTCTTTTCTCTGAGTAACAGCACCTCTAAGAACTGATAAAACACTTAAAGACATGACTCTGTAAAGAGGTATCAGATCGCCACTATTTTGCCTGTAAAAATGTCAACATTTTTACATGTTTTACATTCACAGCCAACGAACGAAGTAGGATTAGCAATGAGACACAAATGTCCTCCAGGGCGCAAAATAAACATCTTGCCATGAGGGAGAGGGATCATGCATTTAACTTACCTTCTATGAGTTCTAACATGGACACAGTCTCAGTGCCTAACCTGACAAGAGCAAGAGGCGAAATCCCGTCTTAGCACTAAGCCCAGCACCGCAGAGGAGGAGGGAAGCGGTTGGATTAGTTAACGACGGCTAAGGCTGCTCCCAGAGCAGGCTGAATGAGATGCAGGATTCCTCAGCAGATGCCTTTTCTGCGTAAGGCTGACGTCTTCCGAGAAGCAGTGGGAGGTGCGGCTTCTGTCTTAGGCTACATCAAAGGTGTCAATTCAGCCTCATGCCAACGCGGAACCACTGCAGCCCCCATCCTACCCCTAACTCCCGGAAGCCGAGTCCTTTCAGGGCTTCACACTGAATCATAATGAAGTGCCTCTGGGGGCAACAAACCCAGTGACTCATCTAAAAAATCAAAATGACGAGAACTCTTCTAAAGCCTGGAGACTACCAGGTAACAGGGGTAATAAGTCGACCCTCACAAAATTCAGTGGTGAGGTACATGTTTGGTGATTTTTGACACACAGTGTTTGCACCAAACCTTAGGGGCCATGGAACTGGGAAGCTCCTTGTTTTCTCATCTTCTCCAAAGACCTTTACCAACTGTCACAGAACTCATGCTGCACTAATTTGTGTGTTGCCTGTGAAATGTATTTGGTGACTCCATCTAAAACACACACACCCCTATTTTTTGGGGGGGGCACATTGAAGTAGGAAGCACTGAGAATGCTTTAATTCGCTTGCATTCTGTGGTCCTGTCTTTGTTGAATGAGCCTGATGCCTGGGCCTCCTGGCACTGCACTGCCCCGCCAGTGCCTCTAATAGGAGGGCTCTGAAACGGGCAAGGACTAAAGAACTGCGGGCAGAGGCAGAATCCGCAGCTACTAAGGCATGGGATCCCCTAGGAGTTGACTGGAAAACAGGCTTTGTGAACATGATATTTTCTCTGCCCACTTTCTACATCACTTTACGTCTTCACATCACTCCTACAGGCTACGCAGACTGGGAAAAAATGAACAAATGGAAAAGCAAACACAGCACTCACAGTTTTACTTTTGGGACTCTAATCTTACCAAGCCAATGGAACATAAAGAAAAAGAGAAAGTGCACTCCCAGGAAAACAGTCGTAGCAATACTCAGCTTAAAAAAACCAAAACAAAGCAACAACAAAAAGCTTGCATTTACTAAGTATTCATTACGCATGCATCTCAGTTTACTGAAGACTTATTTTCTATGGACTAGTTAACGCACTTAAACCTTTTATATGGATATAATGGGTTGGCCAAAAAGTTCGTTTGAGTTTTCCGTAACATCTTACAGGAAAACCCGAATGAACTTTTTGGCCAACCCAATATATACACATATATGCATATATACACACACATATTATCTCATTTAACTTTCAGGATAACTTTGTGAGGCAAGCAGCATTATTTTATACATGAGGAGGCATAAAGATGATTAGCAACTTGACCAGCGAATACAGGGTGGAGGCCGAAATCTCTGCACTCTTCACCACCACTTTCCCTACTGCACCGGCCTTCTAACCTGGAGGGAAATCACACAACTCAACTAGTAATCACAACAGAGTATTCTGAGAGGGGAAGTACTGCATGTTGCTGTTGGAATCCTAACAATCTATGGGGTTAAGACTGGCCTACACCCTACAGAGAGGGTAAGAGGTAGTGAAGCCAGATCCTAAGGATTAGGAGGAGTTTGCCAGGGGAAGGAGGGTAGGGCACAGTGAGGGAAAGTGTTCCAAGGCAAGAGGACCACCTGTTTCATGGCTGGGCATGGAGGAGGGAGCGAATATGGTGCTCTGAAGGGACCTAAACAAGTTAGCATAGCAGCCAAGTGGAGTTGGAGGGAAGGACCTTATGAATGAGGATGGAGGAGGTGGCAGGGGTCACATAACGCAGGGTTTTGAAATTCAAGTTAAGGAGTTTGGGTTTTATCCAAAGCGCAATGAGAAGCCATTGGATGATTTTAAGCTGGAACCCAGGGGATCAGATCTGCATTTTAAAAAGCTCTGAAGAGCTCTTACCCTGTCAAGAATGGTTGAGAGGGGAACAATAATGGCAGCAGGGACACCCCTTAGCCGAAGGTCCAGGTAGGAGAGACAGGGGCACATTTAAAAGGTCCTGTGGTCAGAGAGCTGGTGTGGCCCCATCTAGGGTAGTGCAGTGGAGGTGGAGGGAAATGGAAACATTCCACAGAGATTTAAGAGGTAAAAACTGTCAGATGTGGTTAATTGATTGATTGAAGAGGATTAAGGCTAGAGGTGCATTAAGGTGTATGTACCTTAAGAAAGAAAGAGAGAGAGACAGAAAGAGAGAAAGAAAGAGAGAAAGAGAAAGAGAGAGAGAAAGAGAGAGGGAGGGAGGGAGGGAGGGAGAAAACTTGCGTTGTAGGTTGGTGTCATTTTTCCTGCTGGAGATGAGGAAACAGGTTCAGAGAGGTAACTTGCCCAAAGACGAACAGCTCAAAAGCAGCAGAGCTAGATAGAACTGAGTCTCATTCGCATTTTACTCAAAGAACTGCACACTTTTCCTATGAGTGGCCTGTCCTGGCACCTCAGGAAATGTCAAGGACTCTTGCCCCTGTCTGGAGAGCTGAGGATGTGTAGGTTTCTCTCTCACTGGGGCACTCAAACCCACCTCCTTTATTGACAGCCACTAGGCTCACAGCTTCTACTTGTGTTGCCATCTCTCTGGAGAAATGAAGTTCGAGTTCCAAAAAGTCATCTACGATCAAACATTTTTCGAACACGATCTGCTTTTAAGTTGGGAACGACTGCACTCTTAAGGTCAGAGTTCTGTTCAGACTCTTCCTCTTGGCCACCTAAAAAGCATCCTCTTGGCAACTTCTTAAAATGGTTCTTGACCTCCAGAAAACATCACACACCTTATGGTTGGATCACTGCTGGAATAATTAATTTCATTTCATAAGTAAGTTTGACACATGTACTGAGTTCAGTTGTGTTTTAATCCTGTAATACCAGAAGTCCCTGAGTGCCAGTAAAAAAGGGCTTTAATAGAACTCATTAAAATTCAACTAACCAATGGTGTTATTTTACAGAGGCCTGTATTAACTAATTCTTTATTTTGAATGGGAAAAATTCAACTTCATATGGTTGTTTTTAAATGGCCAAGCAGGTCTAACAATTAGTTATCTCAATCGAAGTCACTAACATCTGAATTACTAAAGTACTCATCAGATCCACTGCCTTATATCCAGTTCTGGTTTCCTTTGCTCAGATCTGTCTGGGCACATTTTAAACCCTGTATCCTTTGCTCTGCTTGCTACCTCCTGAATGAGAAGTGCTAAACTTTAGGCTGGCTTATTCTCATATCCTGTGATGATCAATTATATAACCAGCCACCAAAGAGCTGTGGAAGAAATCTGTGGGGCTGACTTCTACCATCTTTAGTCCATGCCCCTCTCAGGGGCACCTAAGCCTATCAGGGACACTATAGCTTGAATCTGTCACAGCACATCACTCCCCATGAAAGATCCGACCTCACCTCATCCTTCATCATTTCAGATGGATGATCCTACTCTACTCATTGGAGCCATGAATTCAGGATTCTGTAATCAACCAGTCAGCACTCACAGTGTGAACTTACCATGTGCCTGACTCTGTCTAGTGTTCCCTGTCTCCCGAAACTTACAATTGAATATGAAAGTTACTAAAAAAATTCTAGAATTGGGAAATACTTGGCTTCCTTGTTAGAATTCATTGCTTCTTTTAAATGACTCTAAGCTCATGTGTATGTTATGTTAGCAAACCCTTTGTGAATTTAAAGGGTTTCTTCCCTTTACAGTTTCGTTGGTAACAGGCTCAGACAGCAAGTGAAAACTAAATGTTTAAATGCCTCAAACTGGTCCCAAAGTTAGAACAATCTCTACGCAAGACTATCTCATTACAAGGTGACTAACCTTTTGGACTTGAAAACCAATCTTGCTGTTTCCCTATCTGCTTTTTGCACTTAAGATGGCTCATTTATTTATGCCACTGCACTTGCAGGCAGGGGAGGAGGGATCGTGTTTGCATGTCTGTGGGTCTATGTATCCGTCTGTGTGTTCAGGGGGTGGTGATTCAGGCATGCTGCCCAGAAGATCTGGCTGCTTGCCCTAGACTTTCCCTCTCTCCCTGATCGTGGAGGAGGCTGTAGATACTCTAAAATATGTTTTCCCAGCCCTTGTCCATTGCCTGCCACATTACTGAGAAGAAAACAAAAAAGAAAAAAAGCAGATGGAGTCAACTGAGGCAAAGAGAAAATAGACAAGCATCTAATGGGTGGGGGAACTCTTGAGAATAAATGCTTTTTTCCTAATTTTATCTTCATAGGTGCTCACCTCATAGGTGAAATGGAGCCCTAATTTTCTCCATTTGTCTGCATTCTCTTAAACTGAGACAATGGGTCCAATTCAAAGGGACTATCTTATCTATTGAGAACAATGGCAAGTGGGGAGGTCAATAGAAAACAGTGGGGATGGAGAAAGGAACATGGCTCTATGAACTGATTATTTAATAAATATTTACAAAAAGGCCCTTGAACCTCAGGAAGTCTAAGCAACTTGAAAACATCCTATTGTTCCTCAATTCACTCATCTGGTCAACATTTACTTAGTAGTGACCATGAACTTGAAGGCACTGTAGGATGTGTAAAGAACACATGCCCTCAGAAACCTTACGACTTGGGAGGGTAATACAGCATGTCACCTGTAGCCCAGGAGCCAAATCAACTGTCACGGGTCTGGGGAGGTGGGAAAGACCCTCAGAGAGGTCGGCGGGGCCAACCTGGTTGTGTGCGCTTTTGACCAGAAGTGACAGAGGAAGGCTTCTAGAAAGTGATAGGAATAAAGGTACGAGGTGGAAAAGTCCAAGGAGTATCTGGTGGAAATTTAAGTTGGTTTATAGGCTGGAGCACAAGTCCAGAGAAGACATGGGAGATACAGCTGGAAAGGAAGACTGCGGACAAATCAAGACAGTTCTTCATCTGAGAGTAGAGTTCGGACTTTATTTAGCAGACGGTAAGCAACGGCAACAAGCCTGACATCAGTGCGCAAGGCAGATATAAGGGGCAGAGGACAAAGACAGGGAAGAGGCCAGCTAGCAAGTGGTTTCTGCAGCTGTGAGAATGCGGAGTCCTAGGACAGCAGAGGAAGAGCCACGAAGACTGGTGACCAACGAAACGTGGAAGAGGAGGGGGAAAAGGAGTCAAAGACGATTTCAGGGTAAAAGGAAAGAGATCTCTAATTCAACAATAAAACAGAATCATCTGGAGTCCTCTGATTTAAAATTATGAAAATGTGTCGGCTGGGATCCCAGAATACGCCGTGGGTATTACGAGGGAATTAGGCACTTAAGGAACCAAGGATCAGGGTGGATGAGGGTCCTGGGACTGACGGGCTCTGGGTACTTTGCCCACACCCTACCGGGTACTCATTGCAGGCCAGCCTCCCCTTGGAGCTTAGCCTGGGAGTCAGCCCCGGGCAGTCCCATAATGACCCCCTGGGAAAACATGCCCCCTGAAATGGACCTTCCACAGGTCGCCAGTGGTGTCCTCGCTGCCAAATCCTATGACCTAGCTCCAGTTCTCATGACCTCCCTTCAGTTTTCATGCTACTTGCCCTCTTAACATTTCTGGCCTCTTCCTCCATCTCAAAACTTTCTGCCCCTTTGACTTCCGTTACTGCATTCTCATTGTCCCCTTGTCTCTGCTGATGTGCTTTTTTTTTTTTTTTTTTTTTTTGCAAGATAGACGAATGAGTTTTTTTTTTACATCTTTATTGGAGTATAATTGCTTTACGATGTTGTCTTATTTTCTGATGTATAACAAAGTAAATCAGCTATATGTCTACATATATCCCCGTATCCCCTCTCTCTTGCATCTCCCTACCTCCCACCCTCCCTATCCCACCCCTCTAGGTGGTTACAAAGCACCGAGCTGATCTCCCTGTGCTATGCAGCTGCTTCCCACTATCTATTTTACATTTGGTAGTGTATATATGTCCATGCCACTCTCTCACTTTGTCCCAGCTTACCCTTCCCCTTCCCCCTGTCCTCAAGTACATTCTCTACGTCTGCATCTTTACTCCTGTCCTGCCCCTAGGTTCTTCAGAACCTTTATTTTTATTTTTTAGATTTCATATGTATGTGTTAGCATACGGTATTTGTTTTCCTCTTTCTGACTTACTTCACTCTGTATGACAGACTCGAGGTCCATCCACCTCACTACAAATAACTCAATTTCGTTTCTTTTTATGGCTGAGTAATATTCCATTGTATATATGTGCCACATCTTCTTTATCCATTCATCTGTCGATGGACACTTTGGTTGCTTCCACGTCCTGGCTATTGTAAATAGAGCTGCAATGAACATTGTGGTACATGACTCTTTTTGAATTATGGTTTTCTCAGGGTATATGCCCAGGAGTGGGATTGCTGGGTCGTATGGTAGTTCTATTTTTAGTATTTTAAGGAACCTCCATACTGTTCTCCATAGTGTCTGTATCAATTTACATTCCCACCAACAGTGCAAGAGGGCTCCCTTTTCTCCACACCCTCTCCAGCATTTATTGTTTGTAGATTTTTTGATGATGGCCATTCTGACCAGTGTGAGATGATATCTCATTGTAGTTTTGATTTGCATTTCTCTAATGATTAGTGATGTTGAGCATCCTTTCATGTGTTTGTTGGCAATCTGTATATCTTCTTTGGAGAAATGTCTACTTAGGTCTTCTGCCCATTTCTGGATTGGGTTCTTTGTTTTTTTAATATTGAGCTGCCTGAGCTGCTTGTGTATTTTGGAGATTAAGTTTAGTCAGTTGCTTTGTTGGCAAATATTTTCTCCCATTCTGAGACTTGCCTTTTCGTTGTGTTTATGGTTTCCTTTGCTGTGCAAAAGCTTTTAAGTTTCATTAGGTCCCATTTGTTTATTTGTGTTTTTATTTCCATTTCTCTAGGAGGTGGGTCAAAAAGGATCTTGCTGTGATTTATGTCATAGAGTGTTCAGCCTACGTTTTCCTCTAAGAGTTTTATAGTGTCTGGCCTTACATTTAGGTCTTTAAGCCATTGTGAGTTTATTTTTGTATACAGTGTTAGGGACTGTTCTAATTTCATTCTTTTACATGTAGCTGTACAGTTTTCCCAGCACCACTTATTGAAGAGGCTGTCTTTTCTCCATTGTATACTCTTGCCTCCTTTATCAAAGATAGGGTGACCATATGTGCGTGGATTTATCTCTGGGCTTTCTATCCTGTTCCACTGATCTATATTTCTGTTTTTGTGCCAGTACCATACTGTTATCATTACTGTAGCTTTGTAGTATAGTCTGAAGTCAGGGAGCCTGATTCCTCCAGCTCCGTTTTTCTTTCTCAAGATTGCTTTGGCTATTCGGGGTCTTTTGTGTTTCCCTACAAATTGTGAAATTTTTTGTTCTAGTTCTGCAAAAAATGCCATTGGTAGTTTGATAGGGATTGCACTGAATCTGTAGATTGCTTTGGGTAGTAGAGTCATTTTCACAAAGTTGATTCTTCCAATCCAAGGATATGGTATATCTCTCCATCTATTTGTGTTGTCTTTAATTTCTTTCATCAGTGTCTTATAGTTTTATGCATACAGATCTTTTGTCCCCTTAGGTAGGTTTATTCCTAGGTATTTTATTCTTTTTGTTGCAATGGTAAATGGAGTGTTTCCTTAATTTCTCTTTCAGATTTTTCATCATTAGTGTATAGGAATGCAAGAGATTTCTGTGCATTAATTTTGTATCCTGCTACTTTAGCAAATTCGTTGATTAGCTCCAGTAGTTTTCTGGTAGCATCTTTAGGATTCTCTATGTATGGTATCATGTCATCTGCAAACAGTGACAGCTTTACTGCTTCTTTTCCGACTTGGATTCCTTTTATTTTTTATTTATTTATTTTATTCATTTATTCCTTTCTTCTTTTCTGATTGCTGTGGGTAAAACTTCCAAAACTATGTTGAATATTAGTGGTGAGAGTGGACAACCTTGTCTTGTTCCTGATCTTAGAGGAAATGGTTTCAGTTTTTCACCACTGAGAACGATGTTGGCTGTGGGTTTGTCATATATGGCCTTTATTATGTTGAGGTAAGTTCCCTCTATTCCTACTTTCTGGAGGGTTTTTATCATAAATGGGTGTTGAATATTGTCGAAAGCTTTTTCTGCATCTATTGAGATGATCATATGTTTTTTCTCCTTCAATTTGTTAATATGGTGTATCACATTGATTGATTTGCATATATTGAAGAATCCTTGCGTTCCTGGGAAAAACCCCACTTGATCATGGTGTATAATCCTTTTAATGTGTTGTTGGATTCTGTTTGCTAGTATTTTGTTGAGAATTTTTGCATCTATGTTCATCAGTGATATTGGCCTGCAGTTTTTTTTTCTTTGTGACATCTTTGTCTGGTTTTGGTATCAGGGTGATGGATGCCTCATAGAATGCGTTTGGGAGTGTTCCTCCCTCTGCTATATTTTGGAAGAGTTTGAGAAGGATAGGTGTTAGCTATTCTCTAAATGTTTGATAGAATTCGCCTGTGAAGCCATCTGGTCCTAGGCTTTTGTTTGTTGGAAGATTTTTAATCACAGTTTCAATTTCAGTGTTTGTGATTGGTCTGTTCATATTTTCTATTTCTTCCTGGTTCAGTCTTCCAGGTTGTCCATTTTATTGGCACATAGTTGCTTGTAGTAATCTCTCATGATCCTTTGTATTTCTACAGTGTCAGTTGTTACTTCTACTTTTTCATTTCTAATTCTGTTGATTTGAGTCTTCTCCCTTTTTTTCTCGATGAGTCTGGCTAATGGTTTATCAATTTTGTTTATCTTCTCAAAGAACCAGCTTTTAGTTTTATTGACCTTTGCTACTGTTCCCTTCATTTCTTTTTATTTATTTCTAATCTGATCTTTATGATTTCTTTCCTTCTGCTAACTTTGGGTTTTTTCTGTTCTTCTTTCTCTAATTGCTTTAGGTGTAAGGTTAGGTTGTTTATTTGAGATTTTTCTTGTTTCTTGAGATAGGACTGTATTGCTATAAACTTCCGTCTTAGAACTGCTTTTGCTGCATCCTATAGGTTTTGGGTCATCATGTTTTCATTGTCATTTGTTTCTAATGACAAATGTCCTCTTTGATTTCTTCAGTGATATCTTGGTTATTTAGTAGCATATTGTTTAGCCTCCATGTGTTTGTGTTTTTTATGTTTTTTTTTTCCCTGTAATTGATTCCTAATCTCATAGCCTTGTGGTCAGAAAAGATGCCTGATACGATTTCAATTTTCTTAAATTTACCAAGGCTTGATTTGTGCCCCAAGATATGATCTATCCTGGAGAATGTTCCATGAGCACTTGAGAAGAAAGTGTATTCTGTTGTTTTTGGATGGAATGTCCTACAAATATCAATTAAGTCCATCTTGTTTAATGTATCATTTAAAGCTTGTGTTTCCTTATTTATTTTCATTTTGGATGATCTGTCCATTGGTGAAAGTGGGGTGTTAAAGTCCCCTACTATGATTGTGTTACTGTCAATTTCCCCTTTTATGGCTGTTAGTATATGCCTTATGTATTGAGGCACTCCTATGTTGGGTGCATAAATATTTACAATTGTTATATCTTCTTCTTGGATTGATCCCTTGATCATTATGTAGTGTCCTTCTTTGTCTCTTGTAATAGTCTTTATTTTAACGTGGATTTTGTCTGATATGAGAATTGCTACTCCAGCTTTCTTCTGATTTCCATTTGCATGGAATATCTTTTTCCATCCCATCACTTTCAGTCTGTATGTGTCACTAGGTCTGAAGTGGGTTTCTTGTAGACAGCATATATACGGATCTTGTTTTTGTATCCATTCAGTAAGCCTGTGTCTTTTGGTTGGAGCATTTAATCCATTCACATTTAAGGTTATTATCGATATGTATGTTCCTATTACCATTTTCTTAATTGTTTTGGGTTTGTTTTTGTAGGTCCTTTTCTTCTCTTGTGATTCCTGCCTAGAGAAGTTCCTTTAGCATTTGTTGTAAAGCTGGTTTGGTGGTGCTGAATTCTCTTAACTTTTGCTTGTCTGTAAAGGTTTTAATTTCTCCGTCGAATCTGAATGAGATCCTTGCTGGGTAGAGTAATCTTGGTTGGAGGTTTTTCCCCTTCATCACTTTAAATATGTCCTGCCACTCCCTTCTGGCTTGCAGAGTTTCTGCTGAAAGATCGGCTGTTAGCCTTATGGGGATTCCCTTGTATGTTATTTGTTACTTTTCCCTTTCTGCTTTTAATATTTTTTCTTTGTATTTAATTTTTGGTTGTATTTGTATTTAATTTAGCTTGATTAATATGTGTCTTGGCCTGTTTCTCCTTGGATTTATCCTGTATGGGAGTCTCTGTGTTTCCTGGACTTGATTGACTATTTCCTTTCCCATGTTAGGGAAGTTTTCAACTATAATCTCTTCAAATATTTTCTCAGACCCTTTCTTTTTCTCTTCTTCTTCTGGGACCCCTATAATTCGAATGTTGGTGCATTTAATGTTGTACCCAAGGTCTCTGAGACTGTCCCGAATTCTTTTCATTCTTTTTTCTTTATTCTGCTCTGTGGTAGTTATTTCCACTATTTTATCTTCCAGGTCACTTATCCATTCTTCTGCCTCAGTTACTGTGTAATTGATTCCTTCTAGAGAATTTTAAATTTCATTTATTGTGTTATTCATCATTGTTTCTTTGCTCTTTGGTTCTTTTAGGTCCTTGTTAAATGTTTCTTGTATTTTCTCCATTCTATTTCCACGATTTTGGATCATCTTTACTACCATTACTCTGAATTCTTTTTCAGGTAGACTGCCTATTTCCTCTTCATTTGTTTGGCCTGGTGGGATTTTACCTTGCTTCTTCATCTGCTGCATATTTCTCTGTCTTCTCATTTTGTTTAAGTTACTGTGTTTGGGGTCTCCTTTTCACAGGATGCAGATGAGTAGTTCCCATTGTTTTTGGTGTCTGCCCCCAGTGGGTGAGGTTGGTTCAGTGGCTTGTGTAGGCTTCCTGGTGGAGGGGACTGGTGCCTGTGTTCCGGTGGGTGGGCCTGGATTTTGTCTTTCTAGTGGGCAGGGCTGTGTCTGGTGGTGTATTTTGGGGTGTCTGTAAACTTAGTATGATTTTAGGCAGTCTCTCTGCTAATGGGTGGGGTTGTATTCCTGTCTTGCTAGTTGATTGGCATGGGGCATCCAGCACTGGAGCTTGCTGGCCGTTGGGTGGAGCTGGGTCTTAGCATTGAGATGGAGATCTCTGGGAGAGCTCTCACCAACTGATATTATGTGGGGCTGGGAGGTCTCTGGTGGTCCAATGTCCTGAACTCAGCTCTCCCACCTCAGAGGGTCAGGACTGACACCAGACCAGAGCATCAAGACCCTGTCAGCCACACGGCTCAGAAGAAAAGGGAGAAAAAAAGAAAGAAAAAATAATAATAATAAATTTTAAAAATTATTAAAATAAGAAATTTAAAAAATAATAATAATAAGAAAGAAGATAGCAACCAAACCAATAAACAAAGCCACCAAGGATAACAAGTGCTAAAAACTATACTAAGATAAACGTAAAAATCAGAAAGAAATCAGTCACGGACAGCAAACCCCAAGTCTACAGTTGCTCCCAAAGTCCACCTCCTCAATTGTAGGATGATTCGTTGTCTATTCAGGTATCCCAGAGATACAGGGTACATCAAGCTGATTGTGGAGATTTAATCCACTGCTCCTGAGGCTGCTGGGAGAGATTTCCCTTTCTTTTCTTTGTTCGCACAGCTCCCGGGGTTCAGCTTTGGATTTGGCCCCGTCTCTGCGTGTAGGTCGCCTGAGGGTGTCTGTTCTTTGCTCAGACAGGACGGGGTTAAAGCAGCGGCTGATTAGGGGGCTCTGGCTCACTCATGCTGGGGGAGGGGGGGTACAGTAGTTATAATTGGAATGCTGGGTGAGGCTGTGGCGGCAGAGGCCAGTTTGTGTTCAGCCTGAGGCGTGCCGTGTGTTCTCTCAGGGAACTTGTCCTTGGATCACGGGACCCTGGCAGTGGCATGTTGCACAGGCTCCCCAGGGGATGTGGAGAGTGACCTGTGCTTGCACACAGGATTCTTGGTGGCTGCAGCAGCAGCGTTAGCATTTCATGCCTATCTCTGGGTTCCGAGCTGATAGCTGTGGCTGGCGCCCGTCTCTGGAGCTCATTTAGGTGGTGCTCTGCCTTCTGCAGGCAGACAGGGGAAGAATCCCCTCTCCTCGCGCACCCCGAAACAATGGTCTCTTGCCTCTTAGGCAGTTCCAGACTTTTTCCCGGACTCTCTCCTGGCTAGCTGTGGCGCTCTAGCCCCCTTCAGGCTGTGTTCATGCAGACAACCCCAGTCCTCTCCCTGGGATCTGACCTCCAAAGCCTGAGCCTCAGCTCCCAGCCCTGCCTGCCCCGGCAGGTGAGCAGACAAGCCTCTCGGGCTGGTGAGTGCTGGTCGGCACCGATCCTCTGTGCGGGACTCTCTCCGCTTTGCCCTCCGCACCTCTGTTGCTGCGCTCTCCTCTGTGGCTCCGAAGCATTCCCCCCTGCCCACCCCACATCTCCACCAGTGAAGGGGCTTCCTAGTGTGTGGAAACTTTTCCTCCTTCACAGCTCCCTCCCAGAGGTGCAGGTCCCGTCCCTATTATTTTGTCTCTGTTTTTTTCTTTTTCTTTTTGCCCTACCCAGGTACATGGGGATTTTCTTGCCTTTTGGGAAGACTGAGGTCTTCTGCCAGCATTCAGTAGGTGTTCTGTAGGAGTTGTTCCACATGTAGATGTATTTCTGATGTATTTGTGGGGAGGAAGGTGATCTCCACGTCTTACTCCTCCGCCATCTTGAAGGTCCTCCTGATGTGTTCTTATAACTGCAGATGTTCCCCGTGGTTCCATTTTCATCCTTATCCTTACAAATCTCTCCTTGGGTTGAGGGGAGAGGAATTTTACATTTCTATTATTTAAGTCACTACTATATGCCAGGGTCTCTCAAATACATATTGTCAGCTCACATCTGACTTACACAGCATTCCTTACTACTTGCCCACTGATGCTTCCGAAGCATCTCACATGCGACAGGTCTAAAATGGGACCCATCCCTACCTCTCCTCCTCGCTTGGCAAACCTGCTCCTCATCTCTGATGCCTCTCTCTTCCTCTGGCCTCATATCCGGTGAAATTCCTGGTTTCATTTCTCTTTTGAAGTCTCCCCCATTTTAAGCATTGTTGTTTAAATTCTGTCCTAACAATTCTTTCCAGAATGACTTCATGGAGTCTTCCTGGCTCTTGGCTCTTCACGTGTAGCCAGCCTCTCTACCACTGTACCATTGTTTCCAAAATTCAGATAAAAATCAAATCATGGCCTTACTAAAAATCCCTTTTCACCCACTAATACCTACAACAAAATTATGCCTTCATGGCCCTGTGCAATCTCAGCGCAACCAACTAGGCTACCACCATCTTCTCCCTTTCCTGTAATTATACCATTCATTTTTATTGGACTAGCCACTGCTCCTTAAACATGCCATATACTTCCATGCCTTTGTGCCTTAACTCTCATTGTTTTCTCAGGTGGTGATGTCCTCCTGGCCCTTCTCCTGGCAAGATCCTTCATGTCCCGATTTATAAGTCTTTTTTCTCTGACCCTATTAATGAGATTTAGCCCCTTCTTTCTTTGGGCTGTCATAGCCCTTACGACACTATCACAGTGTTATATATGTTTGTTTCCCAACTTGAAGACAAGAACTGCGGTTTAATCATCTTCGTATCCTTACAAACTAATACAAGCCTGGCACACAGTAGATGCTCAGGAAATATTTATTTAACTAACATGGAGCATTAGCAGTGAGGACATTACAACAGGAGTTGACACAGAGTGCTGCCCCCACAAAGACGGTGGGTCAAGATAACGGTTCGAAGTTTGAAAGAGTATCTTTGGAAATACTCACCGGCTGAGACTGAGGGCTAGGGGCAGTTGATGGGTACAGGGAAAGAGAATGGAAGGAGGATTCAGCATTATATGCAGCAAAAAATTCTAAGAACACAGGGAATGAATCATCAGCCCTCTTGATTTTCTTGGTGCATTTTGTTTTCAACAATTCTCTTGGAATGCCAAAGCAGAAAAGATCCTCTATAGAAAATACATGGCTGAAATCTCTACACTAAAGGAAAAAGATTGAGCTAAAAAATTAATAGCTAGCAATCTGCCTTTGAAGGTGTTTGATATAAATTTTAACAATTGACAAATTGGACCAGTAAGCTGATTAAAATTCTCTTTGCTTCCCCAGCTTCGATTCTTATCTGCATATGTTGCATAAAATATTTTTATATAACTGTTAAAAAAGTAAAATTTGACTAGCATAAAAAAAAAAATTCAAGATTTCAAGAGTCACATACAAGTAAGTTTTAAGCCTGGGAAATACGGAATGATGCTTCTGTCATGGTAGAAGGTCATTAACTAAGGCATCCAGATTTCCCTCTTTCAAATGTTCACTCTTGCAACTCTCACATCACTAGTCCATGGTGGGTTCTCAATGCATACTGAATGAATGAATGGTTGTTGCTATGAGTGTTTCTACCTTAGACTATAAGCTTCTGGAGGGCAAGAAAGTGCATCAGCTCATGCTTGGATTGATGAACGTAAGGCACCCACGGGGCACTCCGTTATGTTTGTCATGGCTTGTGTAGATAGAGATTCTAAACAGAAGGAGTCACTCTACAAAAAAAAAAAAAAAACTGGCCGTCCATCTAAATGGGAACAAAACTAAAACAAACAAACAAACCCATGTTTTTCTAAGGAATCCAAGAAGAGGTCAAAATTTTGAAATCTCTACGTTTTTAAGGAGGACTACAGTAATGAAAATTCAAGATAGGTAAATGTGGTTTTCTTATGCTTTTAATATTAAGAAAACAATATAAAGTAAAACGAAACCTTATCCATTCTTACTGAAATTGAATGAGTGCACAGAATACTCTTATTTGGGGAGATACTTTGTTATAACTTCCCTATGCAGATAAAGGAATTTGTTGAAAAGAAATTCACTTTTAAATTACACATTTTATGAGATGTCTGTGTTCCAAAGACAGACACATGAATAAAGATTCAACCCACATTAAACTCTCTTTATGATGCTCTTATGTATTCTTGTTCCTTTAAGAAGCTAAAACCTGTTTTCACCATTTCTTAGTGATACCTCATTCAGTGTCTCCGCACACAATTGTCTGGGGGCTCCTTATTCTTCTTTTGTTATTAAGACTTCTGGTTTCTTTTCTTCTAGCTCCAATTGGCCTTCTTTGGACCCTTTCTGTTACAGAGACTAATAATAATTCAACAGCTATGTGAATTATGTTATCTATAAATTATGTAGGGGGCTTGAACTGTGTGCTTCTTGAGCGAAGGGGCTGTTTCTTTCATCTCTGCATTATTGGCGCCTAGCAAGTGCCTGACACTAGCAGGCCTGAACTGGATATTTCTGAATGTCTAAATGAATACCTTACATTAATAAAACACCTCTAACTTCTTCTAGTCCCAAGAAGAGAAATGACTAAGGAGCAAAGACAAGATTTACCAAGGATTCTCATTCTTATTCTAAGACTGACTTACAAAGGAAAGTTTCTGTCTACCACTGACATACATCCTGAAGTCAGGGTGAATCATTTCACCCCCCAGAATGCTGGTGTCTGGGACTAACGCTTAGGCTTCTGTTGCAAAGGGTTATGATGTTGTAACTTTCAATCTTAAACTAGGTACTGCATCGGTTATTTCCTTAAGATCAAAATTTTAATAAGCAGACGTGAAGAAGCAGGTATCGAGAACAGCCAGCCTGCTGTATCCAGAGCACTGGAAGCCCCACGTGCCAGCTCTGAGTTGCCACCATTAACTCTGTGACTCTGGGCCAAGCAGTTCCCCCAGCTCTACGCCTGCTTCCTCATTTAAAAAATAGAGTATATGATTATATAACAAAGAATAATGTCTTGTCTTGCTTGTTGTTGGGAGATTGTTGGGAGGATCAAAATAGATCAAAGAGATGAAAGTTCTAGGTAAACTCTTGACGTTTCATTTAAATGTAAGCCAACAATATGACCAGAAACAACATGGGAACCTACAAATCTTAACTCTATACGATGCTCCAATCTCCATATCATGCAGGAAGATGAATATTGGAAGTAGAACTTTTAAAACTGAAGGAGAAATCATTTCAAACTTTAGGTTCTTGTGTAAGGGGGAAAAACAAAGATTACTTAATGTTAAAAAGTCAGGTTCATGGTGGAATGGGGCTTGGGACAACATCAATGTTTAAGGAGTATTAAAGGAAAATTGTTCACATTCCAGTCCTACGATTTATGGAAAACACTGAACAGGTTATTTTCAGAAAATTCGGATACAGTCAATATAGAGATAATTCATTGCTCCTTTCCACGGTTTCAAGAGACAAACCTGAGTAGAGACAAGAATCTTAGGCTAGTTCAGTGGAGGGGGCCAAGGCAGGTGATCCCCTGACATCCAGCATCTGCACTTGCCCCAGAAAGATACGTAAACACCACTGGACTTCCTAAACCCTGCGTCTAGGTCCCGGGGAAAGGGAGTGATCTTGGGATCCC
Organism: Balaenoptera borealis; assembly: GCF_965194805.1. Classification (NCBI taxonomy): domain Eukaryota; kingdom Metazoa; phylum Chordata; class Mammalia; order Artiodactyla; family Balaenopteridae; genus Balaenoptera; species Balaenoptera borealis. Next base: position 12,919,811 of record NC_138877.1, read on the forward strand.
TGGCGTACTCCACTCATTTGCGACTGGGTATTGCTGCTCTATAAACCCTCTCTAAATTAGAATCATCCAGAGGAAGGTGGGAAGATTTGATAGCAAGTCAGAAGCAAGAGACAGGCATCACATATTATAAGCTCTTATATAACCAGGAAATGATTGTATGATTATCTTCTAAATCAAAACGCAAGAAGTTGAAAACTTGATGTGCGTAAAAGGCCTATATTAAAGAAAACATGATCAGTGCTCTTTAATGAATTTTGGCCTAAAAGTTAAAGATACCTTGACTGAAGTGTTAATTTTTCAAGAACATATCGATTTTAGAACGGATCTGGGTTCTGCTTTCTGCATGGAAACGGTAACTCCCTGGCACGGCATACCTATCACACATTCCAAGTGATTGCTGGTCAAACCAACCAGGTCCTAACTACAGTGGAAAAGAGATTCAGGGAAACAACAGAAAATAGAAATGATCGTTTGAAACAATCTATCAATTTTGAGGTAATGTACCCTATGCATTTTAAACTTCTAAAGGGAATGGTTCCAAACGTTGGCGGTGACAAATACAAATACATTTAATACATTTGCCTATCTCCTCTTCTGAGTTTCCAGAATTACTTTTGGTAAATGATATATTCATCTATATTTATAAGATTATAATTAAATACATTTATAAGATTTATATAATCTTAAGAGATGCTGACTAGTAACTATGTGACCAATTAATTCCAAAGTGAAACAATTTCCTATATTCATTATTACCTTTTTAAGGTCAGATGTATGATTCTTTTTTTCTTAACTCAAAATTTTAGCTTCCTTTTTGAAATAACATAGGTTCTTCACTATTTACAAGGTTATTTATTTCTGAGCTGCAAAAATTCTCTCTCCCTTTTTTTGCTCTGTATTACCATCTTTTCCTCCTGTAGGCCTCCATTCAATCTTGGCTGCCATGATTAGACAGCCAGAAAGGGACAGTGGCAGTTCATCGGTGCCAACACAGAGTGAGGAGAAGGTCTCTGCAGACCTGTCTAGGGAATAGCAGTAATTAGCAACACCCCCAGGGGAAGGCAACTCTTAAAGAACTAACATGGGCCCGGTGGTCTAGCTCTCCAGCCAACTAAGAGTCCCTTCTTCCAAGACTGACTTTGGAGGTTTCAATTTTAGTTTTTACTAGGAAAAATAGTTTATAGCACCTCCAATTTTAAATTTTTATTTATATATTTATTTATTTATTTATTTATTTATTTTTGGCTGTGTTGGGTCTTCGTTTCTGTGCGAGGGCTTTCTCTAGTTGTGGCAAGTGGGGGCCACTCTTCATCGCAGTGCGCGGGCCTCTCACTATCGCGGCCTCTCTTGTTGCGAAGCACAGGCTCCAGACGCGCAGGCTCAGTAATTGTGGCTCACGGGCCTAGTTGCTCCGCGGCATGTGGGATCTTCCCAGACCAGGGCTCAAACCCGTGTGCCCTGCATTGGCAGGCAGATTCTCAACCACTGCGCCACCAGGGAAGCCTGCACCTCCAATTTTAAATAGAGAGGTTATAACTCACACTGGGCAGTGGTGCCAGAGGCAGGCCCTGTAGCCCCAGCCTAGAGAGCTTTTCATATCCCTCTGGGACCACACTGCCAAGTACAAGAAGGCTTCAATATAGACCCTATAGGTCTTGGTCCCTATTTATAAGAGCTTCCCTGCCTTCATAAAATCAGGTGACAATCACTTTGATGTATGTATCATTTAATAATTCACATTCAACAGTTTATAGCATTTAATAAATAATTCCCTTCCATCGTGAAATAGACCTTATACCTAAGACCCAAACAAACAAACTGATTCATGTCAGTTTTTTTTTTTAAGATGTTTTTTTTTTTTTTTTTGATGTGGACCATTTTTAAAGTCTTTATTGAATCTGTTACACTATTGTTTCTGTTTTATGTTTTGGTTTTTTGGCTGCGAGGCATGTGGGATCTTAGCTCCCCGACCAGGGATCGAACCCGCACCCCTTACACTGGAAGGCGAAGTCTTAACCACTGGACCGCCAGGGAAGTCCCAATTGACGTCAGATTTAAGACCAAAGAAGGAAAAGGTAGGGCTGAGGCCGTCATCCTGTAAGTACACATCCTGCTCCAACACCAGCACTAGAGCCCAAGGACAGACAGGTCACAGGCCCAGAGTCACTGCAGCTACCCCAGCACCAGTCTCTCCTCACGGCTTTTAGTCCCAGGGCCATGCTGGGGCCAGAGTAAAAAATGTGTTAGACAAAGGCTCAGCACATACAAACTGTAAACTGCTCACCAGCCAGTCCGAAGAAGAACAAATGCTTTAACAGAGATTTCTGGAGCTGGGGGCCTTTAGCCTAAAAAATAACTTTTGCAGCAGAAATGATGCAAGTCAGGAGCGCACGTCTATCTGTGGGCAAGTCTGGGTTTTCTGAATCTTTACTAAGTTTTCCCGAACCTGATGCTTTTTCTTACAGCCAACATGCTAGACTCTGGCAAATCTGTTCCACCACTTGAACATGTTCTAAAATTATAAACCGGCATCTACACTCTCTTGCAATCTCACGCTCGGGGCTTCACACACCCTCTGCTCATGGTGCGTCGGGAACAAGGCAGTCGCTGCAGGCTCCTCTGCAGCTTTACCTGAGCTGGTTGATGCCGGGGACTTGCTGCGCCGGGAAGGCCCTGGGCTCTTGGTGGTGCTCCTGCGGGATGACGAAGCTATTTTGGTGTAAGAAGTGGACTTCACCACTCGACATTCTGGGGAAAGAAGAAAGGCCACACATCATCACAGGGTCACGCACATACCGTTCGAAATGTACAATAAACCTGGAAGCAGAAATACACAGCCATCCTCGGTCTCACGTGCTTCCTGCCGGCCCAGTATGTGTCTATGACGACAGAACCAAAAAAAAAAAAAAAAAAACAACTAGAAAGGGCACAGCGGGCATCTTAGACATCACAGTAAATACGGTTGTCCCTCTGTATCCATGGGGGTTTGGTTCCGGGACCACACGCCCCCAGCCACCACCGCCATTGGCTGCTTGGGTCCTGCCCAGGTGGACCTGCAGGAGATGCCAATTTCTTTAAAAAAATGAACAAAAACAAACTACACGTATGAACGTATCAGCACAAATTAAAAGGTGGGAAGTAAGCAAGAAGCATAACAATGATATCAGAAGACACGATCAGAACCACCATGTGAATAGTGCCTGAGAGGGTGTCTACGGAGGTTTTAATTCCCAAAACAGATCTTTGGACCATGTGAAGAGGACATCCACTTGGCTCAAGGCTCTGTCCACACAACTGACAACACATCCTGGAGTTTGTCCCAGCCTTTGGACGTTGGTCTGGCCTTTCGGAAGTACATTAGCAATCAAATCGGACGGCTGGAATGCTGCCTGACCGCTGCGTGCTTCCGATTACATTTTTACCACGCGTCCGCTCCATGCCAGGTGCTGAGCCCTGCAGGCACGACAGGGAACACACACGGTTTGGGAACTAGAAACACCGCCCACCTGGTAGTCCAGGATGGAATCTTTTAACCAGCGAGGGCTCTTTTCTGCTAATTTTTATTTTGTGGACCTCGTGTCTGAAAAATGTTGGCTTATGAAACAAATTGCATAAAGTGACAATACATTTCTCAGTTTAAACGAAAACCAGGACTGTAACGAGGGCAAGATGACCAAGACTTTTGGTCCTAGGTCCCGAATGTTTATAGAGGTCACATAAATTTAAGATAATAATTAAAAAAGCTCGGTATCTAGCTAGCAGGGATGAATGGTTAAAAGAGAGAGCTACCAGATGGTGCACACTGGTAATAACACCCATCTGTGAGCTGCAACGTGAGTTAAAAAGTTGACTTTAGGGTTTGTCTCAGGCTGTTTGCCACAGGAGCCAGAGCTGCTAGTTATGGGCCCCACCTACCAGCCAGGGCTCGGGATCAGCATAATAGAACCAATCTCACCACACCAAGCCGACATTTTTCCAGCTCCCAGAAAGAAAGTCGGTATTTTCGTCACATGGCTAAGTCTTACCAGAGCAGATGTAGGCGTTTTATTTGATTTTCAGAGTACTGAAAAAAACCTTGTGGACTCATGCCATGCTTCTACAGCTTCTACAGCTTCTCTTGAGCTTAGTTCTCACCATACTATTAATCTATCAAAAGTATTCATTTACTCCTCTGCCTCCCCACCCCTTACTCCCTTGGGTACCACCTAGGCCTGGCATATTTAATAGGACGGAAGAGCTGCTCAATAAGTATTGGCCCACATTGTTATTGATCTTGTTACTACTTGTGTGAAGTCTTACTATTCATTAGAGTAATCCAACCCCTCATTTTACAGATAAGGAAACTGAGTCTCCGAGAGGCTAAGTGACTTGCATCAGAATCGAAGTCTCTCGGTTTAGTGGCTCCCTCACCACCCCAGGATCTGATGTGGTGGCCTAAGCAGGCTGCTTCACTGTGAATCAAGGCTGGAAAACTGTTATCAGTGCCCATGGTTGAAGGCTGGAAAGTTGTTATCAGTGCCCATGGTCGAAGACAGACAAGTGGGTGATGGCGGACAATGGGAAGGACGGCAAACAACCAGTTCTCATATCAACGTTAAATTAAAATTTAAATACTAAAGCTGCAATTCAATCAACATGCTTATTGCATCCCCCCAAAAAAGAAACAATGAACTCTCTTTCAGAAGTGGAATCATAGTGAAGCGATCGCTTGGGGGATCATGAAGTCTGAAAGATAATTACAAGTGTTACAAATCGCATACCACTTGCCTTCAGTATAAGAGCGAAGCTTCATGAGTCATACAGGGGATTAGGATAATTCTGAAAGGCTAGGGCTGAATACAGGAAAACAGAAACAGAACAATGATAGTAACTGCTTTTTTTCCCAAGGTCAAAATAAAACCAATTGAACAAAAATTGCACTGCCAAGCCATAAATTATAAAAAAAAAAAAAAAAAAAAAAACCCAAAAGACTTCAACCACCTTTCCCATTAAAGTTTAGATTTTAAGTATTTTAATTAATTTAAATGGGAATGGTATTTTATGGCGGTAAAAGATGCCGTGAAGGACAAATGCTTCATTCCTTTGGAGAGCATGCCAAAATCTTTGTCAGCTTAAAACCACAATTTAGAAACACTGTGCGTAACATGATGTACACAGCCAGTAAAGTAGAAAACCTTATTTGTTCTCACGAAGGACATTTCAGAGAGTCTGGCAAGGAAGCAGACAGCACCCTGCACCCTCCACTCTCTTCTGGGGTCATTTGCCTTTGAGGGCAATCCCTTCCTTCTGGTATTTTTGGCACTCTCACATTAAGCGGGCTGCACTTCCTTTGGCTGTGGGGATACTGGACAACACGGACACTTCTTAAGGAGGATGAGACTGAAGGAAGCTTCAAGAGAGTAATTTCTCTTGCTACTGAAGATCGCAGCCTACCCAAGTACAGAAAATCAGATGAAGCACATTAACTGGGTCTCTGATGACTGAACCCCCCCATAGCAAGCAAGTAAGCAAGCAAGGTCTGATTAAATCTCTGCTTCAGAAAGTCCCTGTAATCATAGTTCTATGAGGGGGAAAGTACCATTCTCCATATGGTCTGTACTAATGTTAGCTTTACAGACGTTCTCAGAATTTGGTAAGACAGAAGTTACGACATTTCCCACCTTCACCCTGGACCCCAACTTAAGAAACAGGCCTTCTGTGATGGCCAGATTTAGAGACAACCCAGATGCGGATGTAGAGGCAGGAAACTGGAGAAGGAATACATTCTTTGGCCACGTTCCCAGTGGCATGAGAACCTCCACGTATGCAGATTCTCCCCTGACTCAGAAACAGGTGGTAGGTGGGCTGATGTATAACGAAAGGTGCTAAAGAATAGAAATGATTATAGAACTCTACCGGCGGCATCAGCAGTTCACCTGAGCTCACACAGCAGAGATGTTCATGCATTCAAAGGAGCCCACTAGTATCTTTTGGAGAATCTTGAAAGACAAAGGTGATGTCCCATAAATGCCTAGGCAGCTTTAGTGACATTTTGCATGCTGGCTAGAGGATATCCTTTAAACAAGGAATTTTTTACTCCTGTAATATCTTTTTTTTATATATAAATTTATTTTATTCATTTATTTTTGGCTGCGTTGGGTCTTCATTGCTGCACGCGGGCTTTCTCTACTTGCGACGAGCAGGGGCTACTCTTCATTGCAGTGTGTGGGCTTCTCACTGTGGTGGCTTCTCTTGTTGCGGAGCACGGGCTCTAGGTGCGCAGGCTTCAGTAGTTGTGGCATGCGGGCTCAGTAGTTGTGGCTTGCGGGATCTAGAGCGCAGGCTCAGTAGTTGTGGTGCACGGGCTTAGTTGCTCTGTGGCATGTGGGATCTTCCTGGACCAGGGATCGAACCCGTGTCCCCTGCACTGGCAGGCGGATTCTCAACCACTTCACTGCCAGGGAAGCCCTGTAATCTCTTTTTAAAACCAGCAGAATAAAATCACTGTCAGGCAGAGACGTCTCAGTGATCACAACTCTAAATTCAGTTGTTCTGAGCTATTCAGGAGATGGGCAAGTTCATCTAGAAGCATCCATTATCAGCAGTAGATGTTTTGTGCTTTCTTCCCCATCCTGATTACAAAGACAAGCTTCCTCTTAACTTGGCAAAGGTAAGAAGCTTCCAAATGGAACAACATTCCTCTCCGTGGCTATGTGCAAAAGACAGTCAGGGAGCCCATTTAGTTCTAGAGACTTTTTATAAATATGGCGCAAGCTTGGTCACCAAAAGAGAGAATCTGCAATTCTGGCTCTCTAACTGTCCAACGAGTAGCTCTCACATGTTCATATGCTCTGGGTTGGAAGGCACCCTCCAAGAATATCAAGGTTGTCAATGGTTACCCAATCAACTCTCTCCTCAATTCATGAATATCCTCTCCTACTGTCTCGGTAAGGGGCTGGCCAGCTTCTTCTTGATCACCTCCAGTGCCTTCTTCTTCACCACCTTCTGCCTCAAGGTTTTTGAAGCTCTGACCATCCTGCTTAGCCTCCAGTTTGTCAGCATGGGTGAGCTGAAAGACCAATCCTGGTATGACCTAGGCCAAAGTTTACTTCCTACAGAAACATAATGATTCTTGAACTTCAGGGCAGTATTACAGGAAAATTCAAATGCTGGAAGGGTTGATCTGCATCTCCCTGGTGCAATGCTCTGATAAGGGCTGAGGTCCATCCTCTTGTTTCTGCACCACCTAGATTCAGAGCCAATCCTGACACTACAGTGAAACTCCCTTCCCTACTGGCAATGGGGTTTGGAACCAGTGTTACTTTCCTAAGCTCCAAATGCAGCAGGTCTGGAATAAAAGCAGTGGAGACCGAAACACTTTAAACCATAGTTTTTTAAAAATAAAATCTGTAGCAGATTGAGCTGGAAGCAAAGACATCAGCTGGAGTGGCTTAGCTGGAGAATAAAGTCCCAGAAACTGAGATTTTTAAAGTACCTTCTAAAAATACAGCTACGCGTGTCTAAACCCAGCACCTAGACTGGCCCACCACTTTCAGAACCCCCAGCTCAGGACTCCAGATGGCACACACGTGTTCCCACGTGGCACGGCTGCTGGCTGTGAAACTAACATGCACCAGCTCTGGAGGCACTTGCTGGCTGAGCGTTGACCCTTTCCATAACCTCTGCAGAAGCTTTTCTGGTGCTGGGATGTTCCGTCCTGACATCTCAAGAGTCACCACTCAGATCTACTGTTTTAATAGCACGAGTGATTCTCTTCCCCAAATACTTTCTTTTCTCCTGATAGTCAAATAAAAGCTAATTTTCCCTATGTAAGAGTTGAGTGTTACGTGGGAGCTGGTTTGCTCTAGGAGATTGCCTGGTAACCCAGGTTCCTGCTATCTTATGTCTGTCACCCCTAACTGTCTTCCTCTACATGGTCCCAGCTGGCTCATCGTGCAGTCTCCAAGTTTTAGCCCTTGGGGAAAAGAGGGAGGCTTCCAAACATTAGACAGGAAAAGCTGCTTTGTGCCTGTTCCACCAGATCTTCATTTCCTGACACTGATCTCATTCTTCCCTTTTTCCCACAACTGCACTGTTCAGTGCCAGTCGCTAGTTGAATCCCTGGTCTCTACCCACTGGATGCCAGTAGCACCTCCCTAGTGGTAAAGACCAAAAAATGTCTCCACACGTTGCCAAATGTCCCCTGGGGGGAATAGCCCTTGGTTAAGAACCACTTTTGGATGTCTCCATTAGCGATCTTTCCAATGGTCTTCAATAGATTCTTAAATTCTTCCTTGAGGGTGTTAATGAAGCCATCACCAGCCACCTGCCTGGGGCCCTAAACAATGCACTCTGCACATTATTTCCGTAGATGTGGCCAACATGAATCGATCGGTTCGGGCATCTGCGCATCCATTGCAGTGTAGATGATGTGACCGGCAGTGTTGAAAGCCTTCCAATTGTCTGTTAAAATCAGATCAGCACCATTGTCTTTGCCATCTCTGAGAACATGGTGACATGGGGTCTTGAAACGCTGGTGGTTTCCTAGTTGAGAGTTCGGAAAATGGAGGAGGTCATGGGGGCACAGTGTAGAGAAAGAGGACTTGCATGTTGCGCTGAGCAAATCCGAGGGTTGCAGAAGGGCCAGGAGCATGGCCTGTAATGCACTCTCAGTCCAGTCCTCTCCCTTCCAGGTACCACTTAACCTCTGCAATGACACGTTTGGCACCAATCCCAAAATAGTGCTACCCAAGCCATTTTAGTTGAGTGCAAATACCCAGGCAGGAGATTTCGGTTCTTACCGATTGAGACGGAAATTTGCAACCCTATTCATTAAGCCAGATAGCACTGCCTCAAAACAATGGAGTCATCCCTCTTCCGGCTTCCCCAGGCCAGCAATCAGGGCACACCTGAAGCCTTCCCCTTTTCCACTATAAAGCGTTCCCACTCCTCTGCCTGCCTTTGGGTCTCTCTCTGCCAAAATGCAAATGATGGTGGCTGACTCCTTTGCTTTAACAAGCTCACATTAAATAGCCTTCCCTGCTTCTCACTGGTTGCTCTTTATTTCCACAACATGCACGGCTCTCCCTCTTAAGCTGGCCATAAAATGAAGTAACTAACTTGACTTGAGCATCAGGTTGTATGAAACAGGCTTACCTTTCTCCATTACACTTACGACAACATCCACAGGAGGAAACAGCACATGAACATCTCCCATCTCATGACCTATGCTCACTGAGGCATGACGGTGCACATCATCCGAATGTCTTTTTTCTAAAGTGCATGTATTGATTTCCTGTGGCTGCCACAACAAATTACCAAAAATTTGTTGGCTTACAATGACCAAAATATATTCGCACATAGTTCTAGAGGCCAGAAATCTGAAATCAAGGTGTTGCAGGGCCACAGTCCCTTCGAAGGCTCTAGAGAATCTCTTTCTTGCCGCTTCCACCTTCTGGTGGTTCCAGGCATTCCTTGGCTTGTGGCCCCATCATGGAGATCTCTGCCTCCATCTTCACATGGACTTCCCCTAGGTGTTTCTGTGTTATCTTCTTTTGCCTCCTTCTTAGGTGGATATTTGCGATGGCATTTCAGGCTCAACTGGATGATCTAAGGTAATCTCATCTCAAGATCCTTCAATTAATTATATCTGCAAAGAAGCTTTTTCCAAGTAAGGTAACATTTACAAGTTGACATCTTGTGGCCTTTCAACCTATCACAGTGTGTGTGACGCAACTTTAGGAGAAGCCTTTCTTGAAAACTTTTGTCAGGATTCTGTTGTTACTCCCCCGCTTGAAATCCTTCTATGACTCCTTGCTGCTCTTTGAGAACATCCTTAGTGCAGCCTTTAAGGCCCCTGCCCACCTCAGCTCCTCTCTCTTCCTTCCTCTGGACACATTATTTTAGTTTCTGACAAACACTAAGTATCTTCCTGCCTCTGGGCTTTAGAACATTAATTTCCCTGCACAAGGAACAATTCCGCCCTTGTGCTGGCTCACTTCAGCTCATACTTCCCTGCTCAGCTTAAATTCATCCATTTTGCAAATATTTACCAAGTCCCTGCTGTTTAAGTGCCAGGATGCAGCAGTAAATCAGAAGACAGGGTACCTACTCTGATGGAGTTTATACAGTAGAAGTTGAAATGGGCCTTAAAAACAAAAACGAGAACAAGAGCTGATTTTCTAAGTGCTTTGCCAAGGGGTGAAAGGAGGCTGTGACAGTGGCTGGGTGAGTGGTTTCTCGATAGTGGTGGTCAGAGAAGGTCTCTGGATGTAGAGGACATCAAAGGTGAGCTCTGAACACAGGAAGGAGCCAGCCATGGGTAGATTACAGGAAAGAGGGAGGCGGGGGCCAGATCAAGTCAGGGTTGGGGAGACCAAATGAGGGGTTTGGATTTTACTCTAAGCAAGATGGGAAGTTATAGAAGGGCTTTAAGCAAAGGCATTGCTGTTCTGATCTGTGAGTCTAAAAGATCACTCTGGGGCGAATCTAGGAGAGGAAGGGTGGTGGCTTGGACCAGGATGCAGGTGATAGAAATGGATGGACAAGCATGACTGGAGATATGATGTGGCGGTCCAGTCCACACAGCTTGAGGGTGACTGGGGGGTGGTGGGGAGGGTTGGGCAGGACAGCCCCAGCTAACACGATCTTTGTCAGGTATACTTCTGAGACCTACTGACTGGTCTACACAATGCAGTGGCTTCAGGTGCCAAAGGCAGGAGAGACCAAGAGTTTACCAAGGCCCATGGTCTTCCTTCAGGGTAAAGGACAGACTTCCCCACTCTTTAAAAATGCAGAATCTTTGTTCTTCTTTTGACCAACAGAATTAGAATCACTGGAGGTAGAACCTGAAGCGTTAAGAAAAATTCCCAGGTGATCCCAACGGTGTGTCCACAGACCAGAAACTTTTTGCCGTTCTCTGGTATATAGATAAGGAAATTACTGAAGAAAACCCAGAGGCTCAGCATTTGAAGTAATTGTGCAATGTGGCATTTGGAACAAAGGATTAAACTAACAGCCTAAGGAGATAGATTAGCAAGATAAATCAGTCTTGAAAAAACAACAAATATCCATCCTATTGAGATTTGGTCCCAACTCAAATTTTCAAAAACAACCAACTGTCATCCTGAGACTCAGCCGAAAGCAGACTTTGGAAGAAGAACAAGAGTTCACATTTATTAACAACTCATGACCACCTGGTTTTCATTAGCTACAAGATGGAAATGATCTGAAAGATAGATAAGAAACAGATAAATTACCCAAGAACCAAAAGGAAAAAAATGGGTACAAATTTCTCCTAGAGAAAGGAAAAAGAAACAAAAGAAACAAACAAACAAAAAAAATCATAGAAGTATGAACTGAAAAAAAATTTGATAGCTTTCTCCTGGAGTAAGGCTACTTTTATGCCTGACTTTATCCCAATCTTGCAGAAACAAGGATAAGTGTACATCTTTGGTCCAGTGGGTCCAGCCCAGGCCCAAGTGGTTCAGGAGTCGGGAGGTCTGGAAGGGTCTCACTGGGAAAGGTAAAGGTGTGGAGTTACAGGGCAGCCCACATGATGAATGCTGAGAATGCCAGGTGTGTCATTCACAATGGGTAAGGCTCTGTTCTGAATTATCCTGTGCCCCCTTAATGAAATTAGGACTAGTCACAGCTTAGATGGGGTCCACTCTTCTCCCATCAAAACAGTCACAGGCTCTGTGCTGTCCAATAGTTTGGGGCATTTTGCTTAGGGAAGTTCTCTAGCATCTTGTGCTAATGTGGTCCATGGGCCTCAACATTGCCTGAGAGCTTGCAGACTCTCCGGTCCCACCCCAGACCTACTGAATCAGAATGTGCACTTTACCAATGCTCCTAATCATTTGTATTCACATTAAAGCTTGAAAAGAACTGCTCTAGAACTATGGATGGACGCCCTTAGATCAGTGGCTCTGATCTAAGGTCAGGTCCAGGTCGAGGGAACAGGTCCCTCGGTCCAGTCCCCAGAGATTCTGACCTCAAAGGCCAGGCATCTGCATCTTGGACAAGCACCTCAGCTGATTATGATTCCGACACTCAAGGAATAATTTAAGAAACAGGGCCATGGATGGTAATAAGTAGGAATTAGTAACTCTAGGAAGGCATTAAATAACAGACATAGTCTAACATCTTCTTGAGAGGGCAATATTTTACAGTAGTGTCTCTAGCTTTCCCTATGATAAGAATCACTTGGGGGTTATTGTTGAACATTCAACTTCCCAAACCCCTTCCCCATATGTTTTGATGCAGTAGGTCTGGGATGAGGGTCTGGGAATCTATATTTTTAATAAGTACCTTGGGTGGTTCTAATAATTAAAGAGATTTAGGAGAACTGCTGTACTGGAAAATATCCCGTCCTGGACAGCTCATCATCTGTTGGTTAAAGCAGAAGAACCAGGTTCTTGGTGGGGAGAGGGGCTTGTGTACAAAAGAAGTTTCCAGAAAGTCATATACCCTCATCTAAATGTTCTGTGGAGTGGATCTCAGGCCTGATTAGGAACAGAGATTTTCCACCAGCAAGAGGTTACTGCATTTGAGGAATAATCAGCTGAGTCTCATCCTGAGAAAAGACACCCAAACCTGCATCAATATGGGGTAAATGAGATTTGGGGGTCACTGCTTTCATGTCCTGAGGTAAAGGCAAGGCTTGGGAAGATAATTCTCCAATTTGTTTGAGCCTCTGAGTCTGCCCTGTCATCTCAAGGAGAATTAAAAACAAACAAACAAACAAACAAAAAAACCCAATAGGGAAACTAAGGGGAAAAAAACCTTAAACTATAAGACCAGGAATAAACACTCAGACTCTAGTGAAGAAGAAAGTAATCAGACAGAACGACTGTCATGATAAATGAGAAGCTGAAGTTACATGGTATAAAGGGATTGAGTGATACTCAAGAATAATGATGCAAATCTACTTCTAAGCAAAGTCTCACTGGGAAAGAATTTAATTTAGAGGTTTTGCCTTCAAGGAATAGGGACAATCACAGGGGTTGACAAAACTCAGATGCTTCAGGGAAGAAACAGGTAACACAAACGTGTGCATTTGGCAGAGCAGAAAAAAATCAGGACATAGGAAAGCTGCTAGATAATAAAGGTTGACTAGGTTCTTAAGAAAGCTTTCATTTCTTCCAAGGAAATACTTAAAAGTACGGCAGCCATTCGTTTTCCCACAAGCGGTTAGATATTGTTCTAAATATCAGCAGGTTTTAGAATGAATGACTTCTTGGGGTATTACGGAAGTACCTACCCTGAAGAAACAAAATCTTAGTAAAAGTCCCCCATTGGTACCACACAAGCAATGCTTCTAAGAATGTTCTAAGAGTGCCACCAGGGAGATCCACTGGAGAAATTAAATTAAGTGCTGCATATAAATTAGTTTTCTGGGAATCAGTTCTGCCTGTGGATTTCTAAGGTACTCTTTGAAGATAGCAGCGTGAGAAAACCCAGGACACAGGGATGAAATACATTCTTTCCTTCTTTTCACAATCAGTACAGAAAACAGACAATGCCCACGATAGGACAGCTTTTACAGTCTGTCAATAGCTTTCCTAAACGTTATACTGCTTCAGGGAAAACAGAAAGTCAGGTTATTTCATTCAGAGATTAAATAGGATAAAAAATAAATAAATTGATACAGCCACTATGGAGAACAGTATGGAGGTTCCTTAAAAAACTAAAAATAGAACTACAATACGACCCAGCAATCCCACTACTGGGTATATACCCTGAGAAAACCATAATTCAAAAAGAGGCATGTACCAAAATGTTCATTGTAGCTCTATTTACAATAGCCAGGACATGAAAGCAACCTAAGTGTCCATCAACAGATGAATGGATAAAGAAGATGTGGCACATATATACAATGGAATATTACTCAGCCATAAAAAGAAACAAAATTGAGTTATTTGTAGTGAGGTGGATGGACCTAGAGTCTGTCATACAGAGTGAAGTAAGTCAGAAAGAGAAAACAAATACTGTATGCTAACACATATATATGGAATCTAAGAAAAAAAAAAAGGTCATGAAGAACCTAGGGGCAAGACGGGAATAAAGACACAGACCTACTACAGAATGGACTTGAGGATATGGGGAGGGGGAAGGGTAAGCTGTGACAAAGTGAGAGAGTGGCATGGACATATATACACTGCCAAACGTAAAATAGATAGCTAGTGGGAAGCAGCCGCATAGCACAGGGAGATCAGCTCCGTGCTTTGTGACCACCTAGAGGGGTGGGATAGGGAGGGTGGGAGGGAGGGAGACGCAAGAGGGAAGAGATAATGGGAACGTATGTATATGTATAACTGATTCACTTTGTCATAAAGCAGAAACTAACACACCATTGTAAAGCAATTATACTCCAATAAAGATGTTTAAAAAAAAAAATTTAAATCCCAGAGACAAAATTGCACAGGTTTAATAGAAATAAGAGATACATTTCTAGGTGCTACACTTTCTAGGATCATTAATATAGTCTAAGCTTCTCCAGGGCCACTCCCTCTTCAGTCCTGCAATCCTTGCTGAGAAGGCAACTGTGTTTTCAGCCAGATGGCAATACAAATCGAAAGAAGAAATGTTCTGAGTTGCTTCTATTTTTGACAAACTGAAGAGTTCGTCTCAGTAGATATATCCTGCTCTTCCACAGTTGGCAATCACTTAGGTGACACACTTGTCAAATACAGCTAATAAGGCTGCATGTTAAAAGCTTGGGGGAAATTACAGGTTGTCCAAGTCCCACAAGTGACCTGTTTGAGTGGGCAAGGAAGTGAGGGTAACACCTGAAAATGGCGGAACCAATGTGAAATGGGCATTCCTGGTGAATTTCCTAGCTGTTGCTGGCACTGCCTTTTCAAGCAGTTCAGATGGGTCTTTCAGTTCAGGATGAAACAGTTAAAAAAACGGTGCACAATCAGACAAGGTATTTGCCATCGTTTTTGTGACCCAGTGGATTTCTGGCTGCGTGATCTGGGTTGCTCACAGACCACAAAGGATGCTGTATTTGCTTCTTAACCCTTTCCTTTCACCTTGTTTCACCTGAGTCATTTTTCCATGAGGGAGAAAGTCTATGGGAAAGAATGATAAGGAAATGGAATCTGGGAAGAGCAGATATTAATATCAGTTTTAAACAAAAATTCCCTGTTTCTAACTCTGTGAAAACCTGAGGAAGACCATTATCTAGGACCTGATCTCAATGAGCACAACTTAATCCCTTGTGTCTGGAAGCTAGGTTATTTGTTAAGGGCAGAGTTATAGCAATATGAATAGGATAGGAACGGATTTTCAAAGGGAAGTATGTCCACACATATATAGGGAACGTAAAGTTATGAATGACAGAGTTTTCCTGGACTAGACACATGTCTGAACAATTTCTTCTTTCTAAATTCTTTCATATTCATGCAACGTGAGGGAGCTATTTTAAGAGTGAGTTAATTCTTGTGGGTAATTCTCTGTATCCTATTCTGAAAACTTAAGATTTCCTTTCCTCACTTTTGCCAAAAACTGTCAAATTTATTATCCTGTTTCTCATGTTTCCTTGTTACTTGACTTTCCTTTTAATGAGAAGTATCCTTCACATTAACTGCCTAGTAAAATCCTTGGTTGTATAGTTTAATTTTCAAGTACCCTCTTCATGAGCCATTTATCTATTTTCCCTTCTATTCCAAATGACAGACATTAAATTACATCTCTGAGTAGATGTTATTAATCTTCTATTCCAAAGTGAAGAAAAGAAGAGGTTAGAAACATTTAAAGCCTCTTTTCTTTTTTACTAGGAGAAGGCAGACTATGGGTTGAAAACTTGATTTATTCCCCTTAAACCTATTTGAAGATCACCTTTAAAACAAGGGGTCAGATGTGGCTTGAAATGAATTCCCTGTGCAGTACTTACGTAAGTCCCTGGGCTATAGTATTTCAAGGCTAATAAATATTGTAGTCATATGAAGGCAGCCATCTAATATGACAGTATATAGCATTTTGGAGGGATTGTGGTCTTTCAAGTAAAAGGGCCTGGTTAGAAGGGAGGCATTAGAGTTGACTTGCTGGAAAGCTGCCCGAAATCAGATGATAATTCTATCTGCATTTGGCCCTTAGCCATCAAACGAATAAGTCATTATTGCAATCTACTAGATAGTTATCTCTGGCCGAGGAGGTCACTGAATCACTTCAGCAGATATGGCTAGACTTAGCATTTTCAAATATTTACCCAATAAATTGCAATGTCGAGCTAAGGTAAACTTGTATTTTTACGGCAAATTTGGCTCTTTATTTCCAAAATAAAGAGGAAAGTGTCAAGCCATATTTAAAGACATTTGATTTCACATGGAGAGGATTTTGTTTTCCTTCCCAAAAATATTAGCAGAAATGTATTTAAATAATTTTTAAAAGTCTGTCTGAGTTAGAAAACAGATGAGTAATCTTGTTCTCCCCATCCTTCCTGGCACAACATGTACCTGATAATTTTTATTTTTATTTATATTTATTTATTTATTTGTTTGTTCATTTATTGGCTGCGTTGGGTCTTCGTTGCTGTGCGCGGGCTTTCTCTAGTTGTGGTGAGCAGGGGCTCCTCTTCGTTGCGGTGCGTGGGCTTCTTGTTGTGGTGTGGTAGCTTCTCTTGTTGCGGAGCACAGGCTCTAGGCGCACGGGCTTCAGTAGTTGTGATGCATGGGCTTCAGTAGTTGTGACGCATGGGCTTAGTTGCTCCGCGGCGTGTGGGATCTTCCCAGACCGGGTCTTGAACCCGTGTTCCCTGCATTGGCAGGCAGATCCTTAACCACTGCGCCATCAAGGAAGTCCCAATTTTTATTTTTAAAGAAACTTAAAACATCATTTAGGCTAAAAGAGACAATATCTAACACAATGGTCTCTCAGCAACCAAAGGACTCTAGAGAGGTCTACCGGGCCCTGCTTAATGGAGAAAACATGATTATACATTAAAATTTCAACATTTAATGCATAATTTCATAATTTTTCTTTGAAAATAATCTACCAAAAATGTTTTGCAATGGATTTATTCTTTGTATAGAGATGACCTGTAACCATTATAAAAATTCCAACAGTGCAAAAAAGTTAAAAGAAAGCAATAAATCATCCCAATCTAGGAGTTAGAAGCTATGCCATGCTCTGCCATGCTAGAATTTTCTGTGTCTTTCCTTGGCAACCACTTTTCTTTTTTAATTTATTTTTTTATACAGCAGGTAGTGTATATATGTCAGTCCCAATCTCCCAATTCATCCCACCACCACCACTTTCCCCCCTTGGTGTCCATACGTTTGTTCTCTACATCTGTGTCTCTATTTCTGCCCTGTACCGGTTCATCTGTACCATTTTTCTAGGTTCCATATATATGTGTTAAAATACGATATTTTTTTTCTCTTTCTGACTTACTTCACTCTGTATGACAGTCTCTAGATCCATCCACGTCTCTACAAATGACCCAATTTCGTTCCTTTTTATGGCTGAGTAATATTCCATTGTATATATGTACCACATCTTCTTTATCCATTTGTCTGTCGATGGGCATTTAGGTTGCTTCCATGACCTGGCTATTGTAAATAGTGCTGCAATGAACATTCGGGTGCATGTGTCTTTTTGAATTATGGTTTTCTCTGGGTATATGCCCAGGAGTGGGATTGCTGGATCATATGGTAATCCTACTTTTAGTTTTTTAAGGAACCTCCATACTGTTCTCCATAGTGGCTGTATCAATTTACATTCCCACCAACAGTGCAAGAGGGTTCCCTTTTCTCCACACCCTCTCCAGCATTTGTTGTTTGTAGATTTTCTGATCATGCCCATTCTGACCAGTGTGAGGTGATACCTCATTGTAGTTTTGATTTGCATTTCTCTAATAATTAGTGATGTTGAGCAGCTTTTCATGTGCTTCTTGGCCATCTGTATGTCTTCTTTGGAGAAATGTCTATTTAGGTCTTTAATTTTTTCTTTATATTTTTCTGCATTTCCAATTTTCTGTACTATACAGTGTTGCTCTTTAAGTGTGAAGATGTTCTGAAGCTTTACAGAATGTGAATTTTGATAAGTGAATCCAAACAGTAAAGAAGGGCATGAAATAAAACTCTCTCTCTCCCTCTTCCTCTCTCAGTTCAGCACCCAGAGGTAATCACTGATAACAATTTCTTGGGAGTCTGTCATAAAAATCAGTGCATATACAAGTGTGCACATATATATGCATTTGTGTACATATATGTATGTATGTGTTCTTTTGTATTACAATAGAAAATAATACATAATATTGATACTCTGATGTTTTTCCCCCACTTAACAATACATATTGGACAAGTTACCATATTGGCTCATTTAGGTTGGCCTAATTCTTATTAGTGACAGCACGGTATCCCAATAAATGAATATATCATAATTTTTTAAGCCAGACCTCTGTTGATAGAATTTACCTTTTTCTCTAGATTTTTGTGGTTACAAATAAACTGCAATAAACTTTATACATATACTTTTGTACACTTGTCCACAAAGTTTTCTAGAGACACAGTGCTAGATCAATGATCAAAGACAGATGTGCCTTTAAATTTTTTACAGATTGGTGCCATTTGGCACTCTCCACTCTCATCAACTCTCTTTTTTATGAGAGTGTGTTTCTTCATATTTTCACAACACTTTCTTTACCTGTTAAGTAAAAATGGGATTTCACTGTTGTGTTCATTTACAGTTCGTTACTACTTAGTGAATTGAAAGCTTACCTCCCATATATTTGTAAGTCATTTGGATTTTCTCTCTTGTGAACTGCCTGTCCATATTCTTCATCCATTTTTCTGTTGTTTGTCCTTTTCTTTTTTTTTAACAGAAGAACACTGTTCTTTTTTTTTTTAATTAATTAATTAATTTAATATTTATTTTTGGCTGTGTTGGGTCTTCCTTTCTGTGCGAGGGCTTTCTCCAGTTGTGGCGAGCGGGGCCCACTCTTCATCGCGGTGCATGGGCCTCCCACTATCGTGGCCTCTCCCGTTGCGGAGCACAGGCTCCAGACGCGCAGGCTCAGTAGTTGTGGCTCACGGGCCTAGTTGCTCCGCGGCATGTGGGATCCTCCCAGACCAGGGATCGAACCCATGTCCCCTGCATTGGCAGGCAGATTCTTAACCACTGTGCCACCAGGGAAGCCCTGTCCTTTTCTTTACTGCTTGATAAATACTCTTTGTGTGTTGCAAAATTTAGTCCTTTATAGGGTATGTTTTACAAACGTAGTGTTTTTAATTTGTCTCCTGACTTTAAATTTTCATAGTGTTTTGCCATACAGAATTAATTGTTTTGCATTATAATTGGAGAACCTTTTCTTTTATAGGTTCTGGGAATTAATTATTGTAAAGAACCCATCCAATATGATATTTAAACAAAAGGTCACAGAGTGTTTTCAAGGAACATTTTCATTAGGTGGGTGGCATTATAGGTTCTGGAAATGACCACAAATGTACATAAACATAGATAGACTATACAGTGGAGTTCTGTCTCAAGGAAATAGCACAAAATGTTGAAGTTTATAATATTTTTTAAAAATCATTAAAATGTTTATAAAAAACCAAGCTGGAAAAATCTTCCAACCTTTTGAGTTACCATTTCCTTGTAAGAGCTATAACAATTATAGTTGCTTTATCCCAATTATAACATTACTTTTGTCGCACAAAAGGACTATATTATAAACCTAGGTTTATAAATACAGGATTCTTCTCTTTCTGTTTGAATAAAAATGAACTGTGGGACTGTTCAGGGGTAGGGGGTTTATTTCTGGGGTGAAGAAAATGTTCTAACCTTGATCATGGTCATGGTTAGAATTGTTTACACAACTCTGCAAACACACTAAAAGCCACTGAATCGTACACTCTAAGTGGGTAAATTGTATGGTATGTGAATCGTGTCTCAGTGATGCTTCTAAGAAATATTAAATGTGGTGAGTTTTGAGTGGAGCTGTGTGCAAAATAAATTACTGTGTTTTGTGCCCTTACTATCCACAGCATCCTCTGTACCACGTAGGACACAACTTCATTTGGAAACTGGTTTTCGGTGGGCTCACCTCTGGAGATCCCTTCCCTCATTGTTTACTCTCATCTGCCCTCTTCCCCTTTTCAAATTCTCATGACTGGTGTAGGAGCCAGAGCAGCTGGAGGGGGATTTTCTGACCTTCTCTCCTATGTTTTTGTTATTCCTCTGACCCCTGGGATTATCATTCTTCCTCAGTGTAGATGCTCTAGAACTTGACATGCCACAGTGTGGGTTAGCAGAAGGTAAGTAACCCTGGATGATTCAAGGAAATTCAGCTTGGTTGGTACTAGCTGGGGAACATCATAAGGGACTTTCATACTCTAATGTGCTCTCGTCTTACTGAGAGGAATGTGACCCAACACATTAAACAATTAGTTATACAATCACTGTTTCTTAGAGAATCTCTTTCGCCTCCCTCCTTAAATACCTACGATGATTATTCAGTGGTAGACTTTTCCTGCTTTTTGCATTTTTATTCTTTAAGACCTTTCATTAAAATACAATACAGAGAATAAAACCATAGGCATTATTACATTATTTCCAGTAGCTTTGGATGACTGTTACCTTCATCATTAAATTCTGAACCTCCAGAGTATGAGTCAAGATCAAGGTAAACGGCCTTTCTCTCTTGCACAAATCTGCAATGAGTCACTGATGAGCAAAAATCTCTAAAACTAATTTAATTCCATGGAATCATCCTTAACACACATAACTGGGAAACACTGTCAAGCTTTTTGATTCCATTTACTAACGTATTTGTGAGGTTTCTGGTGCCTTCGACTTAGGAAAATGTTAATCAGATAGACGTCAGTACCTAACAGAAAGTGACCAGACAATTAAACAAATTTTATCAAGTATTCTGGAAACCCCACAAAGGGTCCCAGACACAGCTTGTGTCCTTAAGGAGTACATCATCCACGATCACGGCTTTAGTCTACCTTGTCATATAAAGGTGTTCTATGGTAAAGGGACAGTCAACTATTTTACTGTCATATAAAGGTGTTCTATGGTAAAGGGACAGTCAACTATTTTACTGTCATATAAAAGTGTTCTATGGTAAAGGGACAGTCAACTATTTTACTGTCATATAAAGGTGTTCTATGGTAAAGGGACAGTCAACTATTTTACTAACACCAGCAGCTGCTGCTTCAACCACATCTTATTTCCCTGTTCCATACGCAGGACACTGTCTGGTAGCCCCTCCTGCCAAACACCTCAGGAGCTCTGCCTGTTCATCTGGAGATTTTAGCATAGGGTAAATAGCCTTGGATGATTCAAGGAAATTTTTCTTGGCTGAAAAGATAAATGAAAAGCCCCTGATAACTTAGAAGAAGAAAGAGGCATAACTAAAATATGCTAAAACAGGAAAGTGCACGGACTCAGCTACGTACATAAAAACACAATCCATTTTCAGCAGCGGAAAAGTGGAACTTTGTTTTCAGATGGGAAGTTGTGTCTGGACACATAGGAGGAGCCCAATAGTACTTGTTTAATGAATACTGAATGAATAAATGAGACTCCAAACAAGGACATCAACCCTATTCTGGTAGTTTCTTTCAAGGGGTCTGAACTGGGGGGCATCGGGACTCCAGCAGGCAAAGAAAAAGGTGAAAGGGGAAGGCAGCTTGTCCAGAAGAATATGAAATATTCCTGCTGTTCACTCACAACCCCCGCTCCAAACTTATTCATTAATTCATCCACGTGGCAAATATTTCTTGAGCATCTACTATGTGCCAGACACTGTAGCTATTCAAAGATCAAAACTCCATCTCTATCCTTAAAGAAGAAAGGCCAACACATTAACAACTTTGACAAAGTCATTAATAGTTACAATTCACAGAGCACTTCTTGAATGCCAGGCAGGATGCTAATTCCTTTACACGTGCTATCTTATCCAAGGCTACGTGCTAGGTCCAAGTGCGACTGTTTATACAGATGAAATCAAGGCTTATCACGACAAGGGACCTACCAAGGGCCATACAGCCACACAGTGGCAGAGCCAGGACTTGAACTTGGTGCAGTCTGACGCCAAAGCCCCAGTGTAACTATCAACCTACCCTGGAAAGGGCTCTCATAGCAGAAAGGGAAGGCCTGGCAGCAAGGGGAGAAGAAAGCCATTGTGCACAGAGCACCTACCTCTGCTCTACATTCTCATCTTTGAGCTGGGCCTACGAGTAGTAGTAAGAGTTTCCTCCAGAAAAAGAGGAAGCAACAAGAGGGAAGACACAAAGGCCCAAAAGTGCACAGGTCACTGACCGCACCAGAACGTAAGTGTCTAGGGGAGATGAGAGAGCTTGAGAAGAATGCTGTGTAAAAGCTGTGTGCCACATTACTCATACGCTCAGATTCTTCCTCTGTGATTCTTCTTGCCTCCTAAGCCTGCCATGGATATGCGAGCAAGAGGAGCACGGGACAGAGAAGATGGCCAAGAACTCAGATTTCAGCAGCGTTTCATCTCCAAACACTCCCAGACAACCACCCTCATTTTCAAACATTTCACCACTGCAATGATGATGAACAAAAAGCGTGATTCCAAAAGTCAATAATATTCAAGATTAAAGATATGCATATTTTTTTCATAGGAAGGAAAACTTCAGATGAAAATTCTTTGGAAGGGTTTTTAAATATGCTTTGATCATTCAGAATTATCCTTCACATACCTTTATAAATAATAACAGTAGAAGACCAATTATGATTAGACGTTTCATGGTTCTTTGGGACAGCATTTAGTTTTTAGATCAGCCCCATTTAAGTCACCATAGAGGTGTATTTTTTCTAAGCTGTATCTATTTTAAAGCACAGTGGGTCCTTAATGTACATACTACCCTTATTCCCACTTTCCTTGAGTAAACTGTCTTCCTTAAATGGTATCAAAGATGGTTAGTCACATCTTCACGTTCATAGCTTGAGGTTAGCTATCTCTATGAATTATTTTATGTCAAGATTGTGGAGAACACAAGTAAAGCAGCTATTTTATGAGAACATGTAACCATCTTACAGTAATCTTTATAGCTCAGTATCTACATAGTACAGCACAAAATCAGGGATGAATGAACCCATGTGCAGGCTGAATAGGACCACATTGCTCCAGCTGCGGTAAGCAGTCTCCATAATGCATATTCTAGGAGAACTTTTTTCCTATCAAAGGCTATTAAACCAGAGAGGGGGAAATGAGAACTAGACACATTTTTAAAGTAGTACATCAACTAACTTTTATCAATAGTTAGTTGGGGAATTTTATTGGTGGTGATGGTAGGCAGTGGACTACGTCTTCCCTTCCCATGTAACCGAAACATAAAAATTCCAAATCACCCACTTAAAAATAAAACAAAACTGAGAACAACAATCAACTTGATCTCAGGAAATACTATAAAAACATACACATCTGACAAAGCAGAGTGGAACTGATAAAACTGCATTTGATGTTCAAGAACCTAGAGAATTTGTTTACTATATTCTAAACATTTTAATTTTTCTCTTATTTTTTGTGTTTGTATTAATTCAGTTTCATTCCGAATTGAGAGATCATCTCCAAAAGCAATAGGCGAGAGTATTAATTTGGTAGAGGCCTTCAAATATATATATACATAAACATTAAATTACTGGCTCGAAAATATATGCTCTGTAACAAGACAAGTCACCAAGGCGGGCCAGATGTGGCTGGTTAACTCTTTTCTTTTAGCTTGTTTTTCTTTGTTTCCCTTTCATTATTGCTTCCAAAGGTCAATTCTGAACCTACACTTAAAGCCTATGAAAGCTTAAGTAAGTTCCAATTACAGGTACAAGATTATTTCCTGGAACTACAAAATGCCTATAAATGTCTTATCCTATAAGAGTTGGCTATAGTAAGATATCTCTTCAACTGTCAGCTGAATAGTGGTCCCTGACTAGTTTTCCGGGAAAAGTTTTGCAAAAGACATGAATCATATTTCTCAGTACCCCAAGTTCTTGAGAAGAAGTCTTGTGAGTATACGTGTACATAGAAATGTCTGGAAAACTTGCCCTTACTAATGAGTGAGAGGAAGCATTACCAGGAAGCATTTCCTATACGACGAAGATTTCATTTGTAAATAATGAGAATCAAAAATTGGCTGTAGTGTTATTATTTGCAAGAACACTGAAGGAAAAAAAAAACTCGTACAGCCTGGCTGGTTTAAAAGAAACTGTGAATTATAATTTTAAAACGTGTCCAAGTGTGAAAGGGTAAGATAAGCACAAGGCGGTCCTTGGTTGGTACGACCCTTGGTGCCATTTTGTTTGTGTGCTGCAGCCTAGCTAGTTACAGTTCTTGTGCTTTAGAACATGATGTTTTACTTCCTAAATTACAGGCAGAAAATGATGCCCTGCTAATGGGGGGGACACACATATACAACGACTGACACTGAGGTATATCTTCGGTTCCAGTTCATGGCCTACTTTCTCCTAAACAAGAACAATGATTTCAACCATATTCTCAAAATGATGATCAAAAGAAGAGATACTAGTGTCATCTCCCAATCATTTCTTTATTCCTAATGTTCCCAAGCCCCCGGATAATAATACAAGAGGGAGCAGCTTAAGTATGCTAGTGTTTCCTGTAATTATGTGTGAATGAGAAAAAGAGGTGTGTAGGTGTGTGTGTGTGTGTGTGTGTGTGTGTGTGTGTGTGTGTGTGTGTACGAAAGAGAAAGACAATTAAAGTGTACATAGTACTATACGAGAGAGAATGTCAACCATCACTGATTACAGACACTGGCAAACTAAGGAAGCGGGGAAAGAAAACCCCAAAAAACCACCTTATAAAAATGTGGTTTGGCTGTGTAGAAGGAATATTAATTACATTAACTTCTCTGAACTGCTTACCACATGCCTAGTTACCAGGCAGTGCAGTGATGAATATGTAAATCGTGAACTACATGTCTGATTAACTTGTGCTCATTTTAACTGCAAGGTTGAACTTTGTTAATGTGCAGTCAATTTTCATAACTTCTTCATAATTTATCACTCCTCTAGGATGGTCATTGGACCATAACTTAAAATCGTGGAAGCTTTTAAGAAATGACAAAGTGAGGAAGGAATCAAATGAATAGTGAAATAATAAGTTTGAAAAAATGTCATATATAAATAAGAACAAGAAGGAGGCTATTGGTAAAAGACACACTTACTGTTCTATATCACAGGCTACTTCTACATGAAGTTTATTTTAGATGTACTGATAGTTTGGCGAAAATGGACCCATTGGAATAAAGATCTAGCAAATTTTATAATCAAATTCCTAAAAAACATTTGTCAGGTATTTTTTTTAAATATAAATTTAAAAACCATTAAAAATACCCTCAGCTTTCTCTAAAATCATACCTATTCTATAATAAATAGTAATAAACACACTAAGTATTTTTCTTCATTAATCAGAACGCAACATTGTGGAAAAATATGTCACAAGAATTAAAACAAAGTAATATTAATATAAGACAGAAAGAATCACTGAATACTATCAATGGAAATATCTAGAAAACTGGGGTAACAGAATATGGTTAAAGAAATGTGGTTACAGGGGAGAGCATAAGCCAATTCCTTTAGCTTTAAGAGACCTGAGGCTCAACTAAAACAACATTTTACAGAAATTATTCACCAAGTTTCCTATATGGGCATTGCACAGATTTACCCTAATTTATAGCAGGGTTTCTTAACCTTGGCACTACGGATATTCTGGGCCAGGCGAGTCTTTATCATGGGGGCTGCCCTGTGCATCGTAGGATGTTTAGCAGCACCCTTGGCCTCTACCCACTGGATGCCAGTAGCATTACCTCCCACCCTTAGTAGTGACAAGCAAAAATGTCTCCACATATTGCCAAATGTCCCCTGGGGGGCAAAACTGACCCCTGATGGGAACTACTGCTTTATAAGTGTGGAACGATGTGCAGAAATTAAAAGTTCTGTTAATGCAGTCATAGTTTAAATGCACCAGCCGAGTTCCCTATTTTAAATGAGAATAGGGAACTTTTTCTTTGATATGAATTATCAAGCCGCATCAAAAAATTAACTCAGCAAAATGTGTTTTATTTTATTTTCTTAAGGTAGGTGTTGAGAGAGTGAGAAAGAAACAAGAAATAAGGAAATGTTCTCTCTTGCTTGTAAAATTAAGAACAGAGGACATAAAATTAATTCAGTAGACACAGCAGATTATAAAAATATACTTCAGTTCTGCATTATGGTTGAAATAGGGAGATGAAAACTGAAAGATAAACCAGAAGAGACATAAGTAGGAAAAGACAGAATATATAAGATGGCGGAGGTGGGTTGGCAGTGGGGGTGGAAACGGGGTAGAACATTTAGAAGAAAGAGAGACAGGCTAATTGGTAGTTAAAAGTGGAGCTTCTCTTGGCCCTCCCTCTCGGCTTTCTCTCAAGTCTCTCTCCTCTTAGACCCTGAGCCCAGCATCCCTCAACCCGGGCTGCCAGCATCCTTCTCCCAAGGCTGGACCCGCTGCCCTTGTGCCTGTGAAGGAGGATGTTGGGATAGAGACTAGAAAGCAGGGAAGACTCACTACCAGGAAAGGAGCAATGACCCACAGAAGGCTGGGAATTGGTGAAATGCCAGGATCAACAACCAGCTGTATCACACGGAACAATTTTTTGTGAGGAAGCGTTTGTGTGTGGAAAATAGTAAAGAAGCTAACTGTTCAAGAGAAAGGTAATGAGAGCCTATGTTAGGGCGCTGGCAGACGAAACTGAACACAATGGCACCAATTACATTGTGTATAATATTTTGAAGGGTAATACCTGCTATGTGTTCCTTATAACAATCAACAACAAATTTAAATTTGCGTTATGCACAGGAAATATTTAATAAATACTAGTTCAGTTTAATTCGATTCAATTCATTTTAAGTTAACCTATGATATCTATTTCAGTCATAAGGAAACTAAAGCCCAGTGAAGATAAATGACTTGCCTATGATGAAATGGTCAGTAAGTTTTGGAACCAAGGATGAAACTAGTCTCCTTAATTCCAAAATCCAAAATCCACTACACTAATTGCAACAAATTTGTGGCCTGTGTGCTCATTCTCTCCATTTCTTTACCACTGCAGACACCGCTAATCAATTTCCTACCAAGAGCTTGGACATGGTCTCAGGATCCTTCTGAAGAAAGGGCTCCAGAGAGCTACCCTGAATCAATTTTTCTGTATCTGCAATGCACCAAGGTACCCATCCAACAGAAAGGAAGAAGATAGGGTAGAGATGCTTTGCTGGCAGAACCACTGTCACTCGGTAGCTGTGGGAGTAGATCCAGGGATGCGGGGGGAAGGATACATGTACGTTAAGAATGACTAAGGAGCTAAGTCTGGGTGACTAGGGGGACGATGACACTATTAACAGAAGTAATGGAGCTGGGAGCAGCAGCAGAGCTGAAAGTAATATTGTGAATGAGACTTTAGACGTGTGAAATGCACAACGAGGGAGGAGGCCATCACAGTCAGATTTGAAGGAGGCTGTTCAGTGGGAAAAAGTAGGGCCTCCTAACGGGTCTGGTGGTCTCAGCCTCACAAACAATGGAAACTGTGGATCCTAGAGCTACATGGCCAAAAGATACTGGCCTAACAGTTTTAGGAGAGATGAAATAAGGACATTCCAAAGTCCTGATTCAAAGGACACTGCTGTGAATCATTCTGTAAGGCGAGAAGATTCTCCTATAATTCAAATAATCACCAAATAATAAAAATCTGAATTCCTATGTGCCAGGTTCATTTAAATGGGAGGAGGGGAAAAGAAAATGACTCTTCAGCAACTTGTAATTCTCAATAAGAATGATAAACAAGTTCTGTAGAACTTCACAAACTAAATTAAGTATTAAACCTTACATGCTTAATCACAACAGGATGTTTTTATTTAGAGGGAGTCTGGATGAACTGCTTCTATCATTTGTCTTTCAGCATAAGATTAAAAATGCAAGGATTTCTATCAGCTCTATGATGTGCCTTAAATTTTATTATGTCAGGCACACTTGGCAAATTAAACAGAACACCATGGAAAATGTCTAGTTATAACTAAGAGGCAGGAATACTGCTTATGGAAACCTCAATAGGTAACTTGTTGAACCATTTCCTAACCTCAAAACAGATGTGTTTTCTATTATTTAGCATTTAATATTTCATATTGGTCTTTCTTTTTTTTTTTTTTTTTTAAATCTTCAGCTAGTTTCTTCCCATTTCATTGCCATCCACTTTATGAATGTCTTGGTTAAGTTATAAAATCAAGCTGTAATGATCCTATTTGGCACCATACGGCTAATGTCAGCCAAACAGTCTTTAATATTTTCTAAGTAACAGGATATTGTAGTTAATGCTCTCAGAACTAAGTTCAATCTAAAAAATGTTGAAGGCTATCCACACGCACACAAATGTTCTAGAATGGAGACTGTCCACCCCCTCCAAAGCCAAGTTTTAATTAATAGCCTAAGAAAATAATACCAACAATTCGAATATGCTCTTGAAACAGACTACTAAAACCACAGACAACATAATTTCTATTCAAAAGCATAAAATCACTTGTGTCCCATTTGCCAAAAACAAAAACAACAAAACATCCCTCAAGTTCATCAATGGACCTACCCATATCAATTTTTCTCTGTACTTGAGTGAATTTTATATATATATAATATATATATATATACACATACACACACACATATATATATATACACACATATATATGTGTGTGTATGTATATATATATGAAAGAATATTTTGATCTTAAGAATTCATCATACTGTTAGTTTCATTTCCAGTAAAGCAAAGATCAAACAGGGTCTTATATACTTATTGCTAGGTATAAATCCACAAAAGGGATCTCAATCATGCATATATTTGAGAAGTTTAAAGCTACGTGTATATGTGCTGAGTGTACACAAAGCATCACAAAGCTATGGATGTTCTAAACCAAACACTATTAAAACAGCCTTTCAAGCAGCTCAAAACATCATGCAACATTTCCAGTAATATGGAAGTTTCAATAAGCAGTACCTTTAGCAGGGAAATCTTCTAAAAGTTCTGTTCAGCAAGGATCTCTACTGAGCACTGCACGTGCCCCTCTGACAAGAGAAAAGGGCAATGGGGAGGTGCTGGCTGGACGAGGGATTATGGTTGCAGCTCTTTTTCTACTTCTTCTTCCTTCGTTTCTGTGCTTCCAAAAGAAGGGCTGGACCAAGAAGGGGAGGCACTGGGAAGGTCAGGAAGGCTGATCTGGGTTAGCAGGGACTTTGAAGACCCAGCAGAATTGGGGGAAGCTCCCTTTGTGACTTTCCAGATTGGTCTGGACACCTCAGCTCAGGCACTGACAAACCCCTCTGGGTGGCAAGTCAGCCAATGCCCTCAGCAAAACTGCAAAGGGGCAAAGTTTGGGGCTTTGCCCTCCTCTTTTTCTTTCTGAAATCTTGTCCCTTTTCTCAAGTACCCTCCTCCCATCTCTGCAAGTCATTGCCATTTCCTTCCTAATTCTTGTCTCCATCTGAAATTATCTTGTTCACTGAATTTTTTGTTTGCTTGTCCTTTCCTTACTCAACTGACTGTAAGTTTCATGAGGGCAGGGACCTGGTCTGTGCTGTTCACCTCATAACCTAGCACCTGGACTAATGCCTGGCACACAGCAGTAACCAATAAGAGGCTAATGAAAGATAAATGCACCCCTTGCCTACTCCCTGCCTCTTCTCCCCAACTCACAGGTACCATGACCTTGTGTTGTCCTCTGGCTGGTCAGAGTCTTCCCATCAGCCCTACCCTCCATCCTAGCCTGGGGTGGACACTGTTTGCCATGCCAATATCTGTGTTGTCTGGGTGGGATCAATATCACCCCCAGCTCCAGAGGCAGGACTTGATTGGACGAAGCCAATCATAGTTTTCTCCTGGCACAGTGTAGAGGCAGACGTGTTATAATTTGGGGCAGTCAGAGAGAAGCTCAGGAACTTTGTTCGATGGCTGGGGCAAGAGAAGGTTCCCACCTCCCCCTTCCTCCACAGGAGCCAGGAAATATGGAGCCCCGGGAGCCCCCAGTGGCCATCTCACTCCCGTGAGGTCAAGGCTGGCGCACACACAGGATGACACAGTCAAGAGCATTTCAAAGAAATCAAGCCACATCCCTGAGACCCCGTTAATCTCTGGCTCAAATCCACCTGAGGGCCACCTCTGGATATTCCACTTTGCTGAACTCATTCAGACTCTTGCTTTGAAGCCTGCCAGAGGTGGGCCTCCCTAACTGCCAACTATCCCCATCAGAAGTCCCATTTCCCATGATAAATCCCAGCAAAGTATCACTTGATTAACTGGAAAAAAGCACAATATAAATTAGGTTGAACTCTCCCAAAGAGTATTTTTACTTAAAAATGGAAACAAACTAATACAAACGTTTCATTGTTTTTTCCTCCCTAAACCACCATCATCGTTAGTTTCCAGGACCACACTATCCATCCCAATTACCTAATAATCCAGAGAGGGAAACAGAACTGGCAACTACACAGCATTCATCCCTCCTTCGTCATCTTTATAATGGGATTTGTAAGAAGTGAAGTCACTAATAAATTTAGGAAGTAGACGTTTTCTAATTTTCACTTTATTAGTCGGTCAAAAATCCCACTTTTTGAAATCAAGGGACAAGAGAACTATAGCAACGTCTCGTGCTGTTAGTTCAATGAGTACAAAACTGAATGAAAACAATGCATAAGAGATATATTTAAAGGTTGGTGAGGTTGCGGAGAAGAGAATGATTACCTCCGACTTGAAGGTTTTCCAAGACTTCACAGAGGTTGCATTTGTGCTGGATTCTGAAAGGATGGAAATGAGCAGCAGGTAGAGAGATGAAGGGAACGAACGCAACCGTGAACTACACCTGATGAACTGGCGGTGGCCCAGTTGGGTATGAACGCAGGGAGGAAAGTACTGATGAAGTCTAGAAAAGAGAGTTGGGAGCAGGCTGTGTAGGACTCGGAAGACCACTCTCAGTTCAACTGTCTCTGGGAACTCAGTGAAGACTTTTTAGCAACACACTGACATAACCAGGGTGGGGTGGTAGGAAAGACCGATTTGGCATTTGGTGGTAGCCTGAAGAATGGTCAAGGAAGAGGTCACAGAGACCTAAACTAGGATGGGTGGGGAGGTTTTGTGGACACCAGCGAGGCGTTTGACTCCCCTCTACTCCCATCCCCAGCCAGGCCAGGGATCAGAGGAGACTGGGACTTGGGTTCAGTGTAGGTTAAACAGTCTTCTGTGAGCCTAGGACCCTAACCATCACCTCTACTGGCATTTCTATGGAAAAACATTTTTTCCCCAAAAAGAGCAGCCTAAAATCAAAATTGTAGGGGCTATCGGAATTCCTAATTGGTATTATTATATAAGTTATCTCTAAGTTTAAAAATAACGTTTCTAAGAACATAATATTTTTTTCCCTATATTCTAGGACTGCTTTGAGATTTTAGTCTAGACAGATTCACGCCCCTAAAAATAAGCTTTTGAGCTTAGGATCTTAAAATAGGACTGTGCTGACATTATAATACAACTCAGGGAGGAATAATGGTTGGGGTAAGCTTTGTTTCTCCTTTCCTGATGAGGTTTGAATTAGTAGGAGATGGATAACATAGAACAGATAAATTATGGAAGGAAATAAAATGTTTTATAGGTATTAGTATAAAAGATCTAAGACATTTTGAATAAGGCATAGAAATTAGGAAATTTCAGCCAATACTATCTAGCATTTCTCAATAGAAGATGAGAAATTTCTTATCATCCAAACAGGACAGGTCTTTGTTATTCAAATCAAGTAGGAGAAAATGCTGGGTTCAGGACAAAGAAAAAGTAGGTGGATTATACTAATTCTAAACTAGGTTAGACAATAGAGGCTCCTCAATTCACCCCTTCTGGTGTGTAATTTGTGGGGTCGTGATGTACGTAATCAACTCCTATTGTTGATTTAGCACACAAAAAACCCCACTTCTTTTCCTTACAATTTTGTGCTAAGAGATAGTATTCAGACGCACAGATTTTCTTGCACAAGAAACCATAAAGCTTTTGCAATAAAAATACGTATCTCTACAAAGTATTAAGAAACAGAAAACCTGTTCCCAGAAGTTTGCGTGACTCGAAGCAGAGGCAGGTTCCTGAGCCGTCAGGAGCGCTTGTCACAAGAAAGTTCCTATTGTGTCGGCACCATACAGCCCACGTCCTCCATATCACACAGAAGCAGCTATTCAGGCTGCAGAAAAAGAAATGAGGCCGCAGGATGGACACCATAACTGCTGGCGTCGCCTCAGCCTGGCCCTCTCCAGCTCTCATTCCAAGACTGGCCTCCTGGACAGGGCCCTGGACCATGTATTCATGAACATGAGCGGGCCTATTTAAATACCTACAACTTCAAGTCAGAAAGAAAAAAGCAAATATCGCATAATATCACTTATATGTGGAATCTGGAAAAATGATACAGATGAACTTATCTGCAAAGCAGAAATAGAGACACAGACGTAGAGAAGAAACGTATGGATACCAAGGCGGGGAAGAAGGGGTGGGATGAATTGGGAGATTGGGATTGACATGCATACATGACTATGTATAAAATAGATAATGAGAACCTACTGGTATAGCACAGGGAACTCTACTCAATGCTCTGTGGTGACCTAAGTGGGAAGGAAAT
The DNA here is from genome assembly GCF_965194805.1 of Balaenoptera borealis. NCBI lineage: Eukaryota > Metazoa > Chordata > Mammalia > Artiodactyla > Balaenopteridae > Balaenoptera > Balaenoptera borealis. Next base: position 12,952,466 of record NC_138877.1, read on the forward strand.
CCAAAAAAGAGGGGATATATGTATACGTAGAGCTGATTCACTTTGCTGTACAGCAGAAACTAACACAACACTGTAAAGCAACTCTACTCCAATAACAATTAATTAAAAAAAAAAATACCTACAACTTCTTCCTCTCAACCTCATCTCTCCCCAGAGAGGGTGTTAGAAATCAATATTTGAGATAAAACTGAAGACGGTATACATGTGTGAAAATCAACCTCCCCACCCGTACCACCGCCCTACACACACACACACACACACACACACACACAAGTTAAAAGCATGGGCCCTGGCGCCACGCAGGCCTGCTGGGAATCCTGGCTCCCCACTCTGTGGCCCAAAGCAGCAACACATATGCCGCTCCGTGGTTTCCTCATCTGTGAAGCAGGATAACACCTACCTCGTAGCATTTGGGGTGGGATTTATGAGATAATGCGTGTAACGAGGCAATGCCTGGAACACTCTAAACCCTCACAAAACGCTGGCTATTAACTGCTATTGTTATTATTTTCACAAAGAAAAAAGATACTCAAGGCTTCCTAGGGAGGCACCTGGCAGGGACCTTAAAATCAAGGGTGAAGGAGCGCAAGGAAGCATTTTGGGTAAGAAATAGTCTATTCCTTAACTTCTGGGAAGAGTGAAATGACACAAACCACCCTAGACTTTATTACTCCTAAAAAGAGAACAAAATCTCCTCTGGGAATAAGGCCATGTCACTCCTGCCAGAAACAAGCTTGCTCTACTGGTCCACTGGGAGAAGCTTCCAGCAACCAGCCCGGCACTCCCTCTGCCCTCACTAATAGACGGGAATGCACTGAGACCCGACACAATGATAACAGGTTATCCAGCAGAGACTGAGGAGACACTTTTACATCTTTAAAATCAATCTGGGGGACCTCCCTGGTGGGCCAGTGGTTAAGACTCTGCGCTTCCACTGCAGGGGGCGCGGGTTCGATCCCTGGTCAGGTAACTAAGATCTCGCATGCTATGTAACTCGGCCAAAAAATTAAAAATAAAAGTAAAAATTAAATCAATCTGGTATCTGCCTCTTTACAGGAGAGGCATGAAAGAGAAGACAAAAGAATTTGATAAAAAACAGAGATAACACTCAGCCCGAGGATATACAACTTTTTTGTCCTGCCAGTGATTGTTTGAAACGGAATTATCGATTTTGTGCCGAATAGAAATGAGAGAGTATCCCCAAAATAATTTGAATATTTCTGTCCTTTTCCTCCCTCTTTTTCCTTCCATGCTGGAAATAGGAGAGGTTGACAAGCCTTCCTTAATACACAGAGTTCCTTAAAACAGACCATTTCTTGAAGGAACAAATCCCTTTCCAATCTCGCAGGTCTCTCTTGGAAAGATTAGAAAGAAAACTAAGGCTGTGCTGGCCTGCTGGGGGCCACCATGGTAGCACCCTCCTGGCACAGAAGGAGCACGGAAGACCCTCAAGTGGCAAAGAGCAGACCTCTAGGGAATAGGCCAGAAATTGTTGGACTGGGGGGGGAGGGCGTGGGTTGATTAGGGGAGGTGGCAAAAAAAGAAGAGTACAGTTCACACAAAAATGCTATCTCTGTTCCTTGTGCAATTAATCATTTTTAGAAATTAACATAAGAAGGCACTGATTCATAATCTATTAATAGAGGGATGCGAGAAGAGATGAAATTTTTCAAATCAAACTTCTTGAAACAACCCCCCAGTGGTTTCAAACCTTAGACCACAGATCTATAGAGACTGCTCAATTTTGCCAGCAATAGCCACCTTTTCCGAGGTAAACTCCTGTACCTGGGAGAAAGGGAAGGTGTGTCACTCAACGGCCCTGACTTTCCAGGGCCAATGCAGAAATGTCTGTTTTTGTGATAAGCAGTAATCTTTTGATGTTTGACTACGTGTTTGCTTTTTTTTTTTTCCAGCAGAAAACTCCTATACATCCTGGTTCCTCCCTTACCTCTTTAGAGCAGTTCCTCAGAGCTCTCTGAGAGGCTGTCTCCTGGGCTATCTATATTCCTCAGTAAGGTCCCCGAATAAAAGATAACATGCAACTTTTAGGTTGTGTGTTTTTCTTCAGTCGACAACTGTATACTCTTTCACCAGAGCCTATATAAAATATATTTTTCCCTTAGGATACAGTATTCATGTGCTAAATTATTTCCTCTTGGCTTCACATCTTCATGAATACTTTCCTGAAACTGTCCAACCACAAATGCTGTAGCACTTTATCACTTGGCACCATCTATTATATGCCTTTGTTTGGTAAAGAATTTTAAAATATTTGTTTCGTTTTTTTTTTCTTCCTACCCCTCTTCTCAAATAAATTATTATTATTATTATTTTTAATTAATTAATTTATATATTCATTTTTGGCTACATTGGGTCTTCATTGCTGTGCACGGGCTTTCTCTAGTTGACGCGAGTGGGGGCTACTCTTAGTTGCGGTGTGCGGGCTTCTCATTGCTGTGGCTTCTCTTGTTGCGGAACATGGGCTCTAGGCGCCGGGCTTCAGTAGTTGTGGCTCATGGGCTCAGTAGTTGTGGCTTGCGGGCTCTAGAGCGCAGGCTCAGTAGTTGTGGCACATGGGCTTAGTTGCTCTGTGGCATGTGGGATCTTCCCGGACCAGGGCTCGAACCTGTGTCCCCTGCACTGGCAGGTGGATTCTTAGCCACTGCACCACCAGGAAAGTCCCAAATAAATTATTTTTAATGGAGATACACGGAAGAAGGCTAGATGCACAGCCTCTTGACTATCACTGTTTAAATTTGCCCACTCAGTCACTTTTTTCTTATCTTAAAACTATGGCAGCCCAGACTCCCTTCACAATATGAAGCAGAAACAGGATAAAGATAATTCTTGTTAACCACTTGCTAAGTGGTTTTACCTAGCTAACCCTGTGTGTGAGAATTTTGGAAATGTTGAAAAAGTTAAGGCTCATGCTTCTAGAAAAATAAAGTCACAGAAAGATAGCACAATATAAGAATATGTTGGCAAGAACTTTGTAGCATTGAACTCAACTTGCAGTTGGCAGGTGACCAGAGGCTACACAGCTGATCATGGCATTGACCAGAAAAGATGATTAATTTTCCTTCAGTTCTAGGCTGGATCATTTTTATTCCAAATTGGTGTTGTCAGTATAGGAAAGAGGAAGGAATAATACTGAGAGACCAGAAAGACACATTAGCAAAATAACTGTTAATGAAAGTATTAGCCTATTATTTTCTGAGGTTGCCAAATTCTGAGTTGATTATGAGTTATCTCACCAAAAAAACAAGAATTCTTTGAGGGCAAGAATCACAGCTTATTCATCGTTACATGCCCAGCATCTAGTTTTGTGCCTGGCAAATAGTAAAATCTCTTAATTCAATCAAATAAACAGGAAGGAGATTACTTGAAAGATGAGAAGAAGATAACTGGAGACAGCCAATGATTTTAGGAATTGTTTTATGAGGCACTAAGTACCAAATAAATATTGAAAAGAAACATTTATCGTTGCATTATGCTTTGGAATCTCTACTAATTGTACCCCAAATTTTCCATGAGGAAGTTAAGTGTTCTATTCAGTGACTGAGAAAACATAAAAATAAGTTAAGCCTAAGTATAACAGTATCATACTAAGCACTTAAAACAATTAATTTGTTAATCCTTGGAATGTATCACTTTTTTGCAGATTGAAGAAATAGAAGGATTTTTTTTCAAAGTCACAGAAATCCAATAGTTCTAGGTCAACAGTAAGACCATGCTGAAGGAAATAACTTTTAAGTGCTTTTCCACTGAGGTTCCTTTAACCCCAGCATCCCTAATGTTATCAAGCACAAAGGCTGCAGATCCCCAATCAATATTTACTTTTTTAAAAAATTTTATTTATTTATTTATTTATTTATGGCTGTGTTTGGTCTTCGTTTCTGTGCGAGGGCTTTCTCTAGTTGTGGCAGGCGGGGGCCACTCTTCATCGCGGTGCGCGGGCCTCTCACTATCGCGGCCTCTCTTGTTGCGGAGCACAGGCTCCAGACGCGCAGGCTCAGTAATTGTGGCTCATGGGCCTAATCGCTCCGCGGCATGTGGGATCTTCCCAGACCAGGGCTCGAACCCGTGTCCCTTGCATTGGCAGGCAGATTCTCAACCACTGCGCCACCAGGGAAGCCCTATTTACTATTTTTGACTCCTGGGGTTAGCCATTCAAAGCTAAATTCTGGAAGTTTGATTTGAAAAAAAGGCTAAAGAGCTATTCAAAGGAAAGTAAGCTATGTGTTCATGAAAACATTATTGTCTTACTTATGTTTTAATTTCTCACTAACCTAGGGAGGCTACAACCAAATAAACAGTGAGGGCAGCTTTTATTTAAAGCTAATTCAAACCCCCAGGCATATGTGTGGCATACACATTGCAAGGAAGAATAAGAATAAGTGTTTTAAAACAAGTAGCCAAGCGAGCAAATCAAGGGAATTTGATTTTAATGACAGGAGTCCCTGGGGAGCTGCAGGTCAATGGGCTTTTTACTCTAAATCTAACCTTCAGGCTCTGAGAGATGAGGTGCCCATCACCTGCCAAAAAGATTTCAGGTCCCAGTTTGTAAATTAACTGACATCTCTGGAGAAGCCCGCACTAAATTTCCAGAACACCAGGGAGCAAAGCCCTAAGAATCCCATGAGCAAAAGAAAAATAAAGCATCCATAACAAACACACACCATGAACTACCTTTGCATTTGAACACAGAAATTGATCAGCTTCTTTCCAGCATAGAAAGCGTCAAGGAGCACTTCAAAGGGCCCTCATGAAATCCAGAGCCCTGACACACAACAGATAGAAAGCGTGGATTACACCACGTGGAAATTCCAGGCACAACCTCTGCTTCTCCAGGCAGCTCTCTACCCCTCTCAGACTCTCCCTTCTCCCCAATGACCCAGTTTATCTCCCTTAGTCCTGGTTTCCTTCCTCCTCCGTGTAAGATGCCCAGCCTCACCTTTAACAAGGGCACAGAGCAGATGCTCCTTAAATTTTATCTTTCATCCTCTCATCCTACCCTTCTCCTTGTTCTTTTATCTCTTTCATCTCTTCTTCAGCAATGCCTCCCTCTTTCTATCCCTCTATGTCCCTCTAGACATCCTTTCCTTAATTGGTCAAAATTTAAAACTAAAATTAAATTATATGTACAGTTGACCCTTGAACAACGCGAGGATTAGGCGCACCGGCCCCGCTCAGTAGAAAATCCACATACAAATTTCGACTCCCCCAAAACTTAACTACTAATAGTCTACTGTTGACTGGAAGCCTTACTGAGAACATAAACAGTCGATTAACACATATTTTGTATGTTATACGTATAGCTACATATATTTTATGCATTCTAGACATACCATTTTATTTTTTGATGTTTCTAGGCTATGCAGTTTGCGAGTTTTTTCAAATTGTTGAAAATCCCCAAAAAGATTTCCTATATTTATTGAAAAAAAAGCCACATATAAGTGGATCTGGGCAGTTGAACCCATGCTGTTGAAGGGTCCACTGTCATATATATAAATGATGGTGAGTATCTGTCCGTCCCTACCTTTAAAACATGATCACTGGATCGCATATAACTAAACAGCAATGCTGGATTGAGGCAGGGTTTTTGTTGGGTTTCTTTGTTTGCCATGGTTGTGGCCCTTGGTTCCCTGTTCATGTGCCCACACCCCAGGTGGAAGCTTTCAAAGGATCCGGTCCCACCTCTTAACAAAACGCGCCAGCAAGAATTTAGGAGGTGGAGGGCAATGTTGCAAAGACAAAGAAAAGCCAAAAAGGAAGGCAGCTGAGACTGGGTATGATTGTTTTCTCGTTGCGTTTCAAATTAAACACAAACTGAAAACAAAAAGAAAATGGAAGCTTGTTAACAACCCGGAGACATACTCAGTCTGCATCCCAACTGCATGACCCTCCACCTACATGCTTCAAGCACCATGGTAACGCGGCATTTTTAAAGTCATTAGTTATCCTGCGAGTATTTCCAGCAGAGATTAGCACAGCATTTCCTGTGGGACGCATCCTCTAGCTGGCTGGAGACTGCACAAGTGGCCCAACACACACTTCAAAGTTCGATGGATTTCCAGAGGGTGAGGCAGCCCAGAGACCCTGCCAGCTCACACCCCTTAAAGCCAGACAGATGAGAAAACAAATACAGACCACGTCCAAAACCCTGCCATTGATCTTTATGCTCGTCTCTAAACATTCTTACAAACACTATGCTTACTCTTAATAGGCATACAAAGGTGTGATCATTTCGAGTGACAGGCAAAAAGAATGAATCCATTCTATAGCCTCACATAACTCATATAGAACTATACATGTTTTTATTTTTCTTTCTCAAATGCATCAAATAATACATTTGGAATAACCAAGATAACAACTCACTCTATAACTTGCATCAAGGTTTATAATGAAAAGAACATATGACTGTTACAGGTGGCTGCAATGACAGCTAACACCTGACAATCCATTGTCAAGGAGATGGCATAGGTTCAAACCTGAGATGTGGAGGAGTGAACTGTGTGAGGAGAGATTCTTCAAGCTTACGCAACAGAAGAGAGCATTCCAAACATTAAATTGATAGATGAAGCACAAAAGGTCAATTTGATTTCCAATGTTGTATTTATACCTCCTTGCAGTGGTGGTTTCCCGCGGACTGGATTCTTGCCATATTTTAGGGAGACAGGGATAATAAAACTAGATCCGATTTTGAAGAGCTTGATTCCAACTGTATCACTTACTATCTACATTCAATCACTCAATTTATTCAACACACATTAGTTGAGCAACTACTATGCTCTGGGCACTGCAGACAGAGCAGTGAACAAGACAGGCAGCAACCCTGAGCAAATTGCCTAGACTTTCTGCATCTATTACTGGCACAGTGAAATGGACACTAATGGTGACTAACCTTACCTACCTCACAGGCAGTAGTAAGGCTCAAATAAGCACATTCATGAAAGCATTCTGAAAATGGAAAAGATAGATTATAATACAAGTTCTCCTATTTAATTAGTTGACTTATAATTTGTCAAAAGGACCAAAAAGAAACTTTCCTCCCCGAGTTTCAAAACAAGTAAACAAATTTTGTCACTAATTTAAGATTAAAAAAATGTTTTCTTTCTGTTTTCAATCTGGAGCTAGCAGACTCATTTCTTTGGGGATAATAAATATCCCTTCCTTTGTCTCAGGAAGACTTCTCTAGGCTCGAAGCATCTAAGCAGTGCCTGGGACTAGCTCTATAGTACCTTCAACAAGCCAAACAACTGAAATCCTTGGACCCCATGATTTCAGAGTTTTTTTTAACAGAGGATCCTTTCTTCAAATCTTACGTAGAGCCCAAATGTACAGACGGATGCCAGAGGGGCTGCTCTGGCTGTGGGAAGGGCTTGTCCTCTTGGCTGCGGGCTCTCAGGCTCTTCCTGGAACCTGAGGGATCCCTGAATCAGTTTGAAAATCACTCTCTAGTCCTAGCACTCACCTGGACTCCTCTCCTTCTTCCAGAACACACTACAGCATAATGGTTAAGAGGGTGAGCTCTCCTGTTAGGCAGGCTGGACCTGCATCTTGGTTCCACCTATGTATGAAGAGTTTGCCTTCTCTAACCTCGCAATCCTGCCCTGCAAAACGTAGAGGCTGACTCTTCCAGAGTGTTCGTGAGAATCACAGAAATTCATCCACGTAAAGGGCTTAGCACAAAGCCTGACAGATAAGATGAGCTCATTATTCAATAACAATTGTTTTCCTCTTCTGATCCACCCGTGTGGCACAGCCAGATTAATTTTTATAAATGACTGCATTCCATGTGTCATCTCCCTGTTTTAAACTTTACAAGGCTTCCCCTCAGCTATTATACACCAAATAAATGATAACCCCCTTATCCTAGTATGTATATGTGTGCGTATGCACAGATATATATCAATCAATAGCTATAACTATATCCACATCTGCAGATCTCCTATCAAACTCTCCAACCTCACCTGCCTCATTTTCATTCCACAGACCTGCCCTTCACACATCCATGCCTTGACAGCTTTGAAACATAACCATGCACAGAGCACTGTGGAAGGGTCTAGCCAATGAAGTATGTGATTTGGATTTCCTAAGTAAATACCTGATTTGGATGTCCTAAATAAATCAGAGAAGCAGAATACATAAAAGGAGAAAATCACAAGAGGGTCGGGTGCTGTGTTCCAAGTGCTAAATGAATAGCAAGAACAAAAGCCTGAAGTAAACAGGCTGGGAGAGTTGGTGAGAGTATTTTTGAGGAGGCTGAAACAAGATTGGAAAGAAGATGAGCTACAGTGAGGAAAATGCATGGGCTTGTGGAGGAACCCAATGAACTTTATGCGGGAGGCTGATGAGAGAAGGCTGAGACCACGGAGGGCAGGGATGACCATGGTTGCACACACGGTGGTTCACTGAAAGCATCCTAAAAAGGGGAGGATGTGGTCCAAATGGAATTTGAGGACCACTGATCCGCAGGCTAGGTGTAGAAGGAACTGGGGTGGGAAGAGACAGGAGGAAGGACACCTGCTCTGAGGGCATCTCTCCCCAGTGTCTCGCATCTCTCCCCGGTGTCTCGCATCTCTCCCCGATGTCTCTGCATCTCTCCCCGATGTCTCTGCATCTCTCCCCGATGTCTCTGCATCTTTCCCCGATGTCTCTGTCCCCACACAAAGCTGAGTGTATTTCCTTCCACACGCTCCCCCCACGCAGCTGGCGGCAGTGACCAGCACACACCCGAGAAAGGGCCCAAGCAATAGGACTGCCCATCGTCCCTCACCCCTTCTCTCCCTCGCCCCCCACATTCCGTAAGTCACCATGACCTCTCACCTCTGCTTTTACACGTTTCTTAATTCTGTTCACTGCTCTCCATCCCCACTGCCAGCTACTGAAGCCAGGTCACCGTCTCTACAATGACAGCTTACCTGCCACTTAACTTATCCTGCATCCACTCTTGAGTCTGTCTCTCCATCCATTCCCATCTCTGCTTCCAGAGAGATTTTAAAAATGTAGGTTGGGGACCTCCCTGGTGGTCCAGTGGGTCAGACTCCATGCTCCCAATGCAGGGGGCCCGGGTTCGATCCCTGATTAGGGAACTAGATCCCGCACGCCACACGGTGCGGTCCAAAAAAAAAAATGTAAATTGGATCATGCCACACCCTGGTTCCTACTGTTCCCAAAATGTCGCAAAGCCTTAAAATGGTTTCAGAAGATTCACCACAGCCTGACTTCAAGCTCATTTCCTGCCACTTTTCCTCTGTCCCTCCACGCCAGTCTTTCTGCATTTCTTTCAGTTCCTCAACTGTGACACTGAACCACGCTGTCTCTCTATACGAAATCACTTTGCTGCCAGCCCACCCCTGGCGGCCGCCAACGACACACCGCACCCACACACTCACTTATCCAAGCCTTCCTCGGTGGTCTGGCTGACACCTCCTAACCCTTTGGGTTTCAGCTTAAACCCCACATCCTCAGAGAAGCTCTTTCCTAAACCTACTGAACACGTGGTCCACAAGGCATGGTCTCATAGCCCCCATACTTCCTTTTCACAATACACCTCGTTCCTTCAATTATTCATTCACTCTGTACCTCACATTAGACTTTAAGTTCCATGAGGCAAGGACCATGTCTGTTTCATGTAATATGGTAGGAACACCTAGAACAGTGCCTGGCCAGAGTGAAATACGTGTTGAATGAATGAAGAGAAGAAGAAGGTCACTTAAGGGGTGCCTGCAGTGACTCAGAGAATGAAAGAAGGATTTGGAGACATTTGGGAAGATACACGGATGGGGCTGATGGCTGTGGGAAGGGGCTAGTGAAGCAGAGGGCAGACCGGAGGACAAAGCAGGAATAAAGGTGCCACCTCAGGAGCTGGGAGAAATGGTATCAATGACAGAGCCAGGTATCCAGTCCAGAAGCTGGTTTTTGGAATTTAACATGTTGGGTCAGAGGTAAAAATGAGGAGAGGAATATTGTGCCCGCCACTCCGAGTGTTCCACATGACCCTGTTCACGAAGACGAACTCTATCCAACAAAAAATGTATCAAGGCTAGAAGCCCTGCCCTGCCCTGCCCTGGAAACACACAGCTGAGGGCTTGTTTCTGTTTTTGTAAATTATGACATGAGCTGAATCAAGCACCACTTTCAAACTCTGTTTCTCTTAAGCTTGTTCTGAAAACGTGACTGAAACACTGGACTGCGTTTTTAAAAGTAAATAATAGGCACTATAATTTCACAATCATGCACACAGTTGGTGTCTAATAAATATTTCTCGGGGTGATGGCATCTTGCTTTGGGTATGTTCTGCCTAACACCTCCCCCAGCCCCATCACCCATGATTTCCTTGGGGAGAGGGACCACATCCTCCAAACCCTCTGCGCAGCACCCAGCTTGGAGTTGAGCGCATACCAGATGAACAATAAATATTCATTGATTGGCTGTTAGATACAGAATGGAGCATTAACAGAAAGGCAGATCCGGGTTCTGAATCCGTGTCTTCAGCTGTACCACGTCACTCAGAGCCTCTATGTCTATACAAGGTGATTGTGAGGATTGGAGGAAACAGCGCACACAAAAGCACTTTGCAAGCTGTACAGAACACAGAACTGGATGCTTTCCATCATTATGAAGACAGTTTGGAATTTCGGCACTGGAAGGGGGATGGAAGGAAACTGACATATACCGGGCATCAACCCAGGTCAAGGAGTGAGCCGAACCCCTGGCACGTGTTATCTTTTCTTGTCCTCACGAAAACCCTATGAAGAAACAGGCTCTGAGCTGTGAGATACTCCCCCAGTCACCCAGCTTCAAGTGGCCCAACTGGCGCCCAAACGGATGTCTGACCTCAAAGCCCAGTGTCATCCCCTTGGGGTGCCGCATAGCTCCGGTCAGGGCACCATTTGCTCTAGACCTAGAGAAGCAGAGGCCCAGAGAGCTGCTTCCTGGAACCAATGCACAGAAACAGAGCTTGAAAACCACACCTCTTGAAATGGAAAGCCCGGTCCTCTTTTCTCTGTTCCAGACAATGACTGGGCTTCCGCACTTTAAAGAACCGGAATAACCGCTGTGAATCAGGGACTGAAGGAAAGTGAAGAGGTCGATCAGCCAGTAAATTAACCAGTGAAAGAATGAAAAAGAGCCTAAGAAAGGAAGGCAGCTTGAAAGATCTCCCCCAGATTCTGCCTTCAGATAAGGAAGAAACGAGAACAGATGACAGCCGAAAGGAACCTTAGAAACCAGGGTCTCGGGACTCTTGGGGGAGGCACTAGATGCCCTGCCTGAGGTCACACTCTCCTCTGGCTCAGAAGAGAACCCAGACTCCTCCCGCAACTCTGGAGCTGCATCCCAGATGCCCCCAAGCTTCACTACCTCACCACCTTTCCCCTGAGCTGTGCAAAGGGCATCTGAGTCACCGGGAAGAAGGCCAGGACTTGGTGGGCTGCCCTGGGCCTAAGAAACACTGTGAAGGAGGACACCATCGATCCTGGGGGTGTTGGGAGGCTTATGAGGGAGCAGTGGCAGGCAGAGAGGCTACAGGACAAATGATAAAGCTGGTGGTACTAAACATAAAGGACACGGGCTGGCTCAGCCTCCCTGATTCACCAGTGAGTCAGAGTCTGTGAGCAGGAAGCACAGCCTCGAATTGTGTTTCGGAAAAGGCCAGGGAGCTATACTTTCAGAAGGTCGCTGTGTTCCGTTTTATCGTCAGAGCAGAATAGAGCAACCACCGCCAATGATCATTAAATACAGGCCAGACTTTTACGTTAATTAAAAGCCATGCCATATATATATATGCCAATTTTTAAATCACTGAGAGCTGTACTGGCCCCAACAAGAGATGACCTCAAGGTAAAGATTAAAGTCTTGGGGGGTAAGGGGCGAGAGCAGGCAGATTTGGGTCCATATTCCAGTTCTGCTCTGTACTACCTCTGGGATCTTGGGGAGGCTGTCTTGTCTCTCTGACCCGCCACTTCCTTATTCCTATTCTTCTTGAGAAAATTAGAGATACTGTAAATAAATGAATACATACTGCCTACACAATATTCAGTCAATAAAGGACAACAGCAATTTGATGATGAGTCGTAGAGGAAGCCATGATATCTCCATGCTGTATATTTTTATATGTTGCAATTGCTGGGTTACAAGGCACCAGTGTATTAGACAGAAGTCTCCCATACCCGTCCCAGAAGGGCACCAGTTCTAGGAAGAATACCCTTGAAGGAAAGAAGAGACCCAGGAGTCTACTACTGCTTCAGGTTCATGAAGGTTTCAGTGCATCTGGGGTTCACCTCCTTCTAGAATAAGCAGCCGGGCAGTTAGAGCTGGAGTACGCTGTTAGCCGTGCACCCCTGCCCTCTCCATTTGTGATGATGGAGCTCTGCGAAGAAACAGAACTCCAGAGGTACCAAGTGCAAATTTACACAGGGTTAAGAATAACAAGGAAGCATCGACTGAGTCTTACTTTGACTTGACACTACTCTTTACACAGTCTATTTAAGTCTCACAGTAAACCTATGAGATACAGACTATTGTTAGCCATAGCTTATAGAGGGGAAACAGAGGCAAGGAGCTAGTCAGTCTCAGAGCTAGGACGGGTCGGAGCTGGGATTGAAACCAAGCAACCCCAAGCCCACGTGCTTAGCTGCTGCACTATTCTACTAGCTTCTGACCAGGGAGAAAAGCTTGTAGTATGAAGATACACACGCAAGCCTACCTGTTTGTCACAGACACTGGGTGACAGAGGGGCAATAAGCTCTCGAGACTCTATGTCCATCTGATCCTGGTGGTACTCAGGTCATCTGGATGCCAAAACAGCATTTGAGCTGCTTTCCATTCCTCTGAGGTCAAGCAGACTCAAGCAGGGAACCCCAGCACAGCCAGTCGGGTCCCCATCCTGCCAGAGCTTGGGCTACCTGCCACAGGACGTGCACACAATCACCACCCCACAGCCATTCCATCTGGGACACTGACTCCCAAATCTCACCTCCTGTCTCCCTCAGGGAGCTGCACCACTTTGTCTTATAGAGGAGAGCATCTCCAGGTGGCCACGACACAGGGGTCCTTGTGTGGGGAGATACTGTCCCAGACACCTATTCAATAGGGTAGCACAACCTCACCGCATGCACCTCAGTTCAGCACATTTCTCCTTATTAACGCCCCAGAAACTGAAATGCCCACCATTTGTCTGTCCAGCCATTTGCTCTACTAACAGTGCCTGGGCTGTGTTGCTGCTGGTGGCCTCCTAAAGGGGACCCACAGCGATGAGAACAATACAATCCCATGTGATCAGACCACAGAGCAGAGAGTGCCATAGTAAGAGAGCAGAGAGTGCCACAGTAACACAAGAAACAGCCATGAGCCCTACCTCAGGGTCGGGGTGGGGTGGTCCCAGGAGATTCCTCAGAGGTGGTGACAGTGCCCTGGCTCTCAAAGGATGACCAAGAGTCCCCCAGGTGGAGGGGGAGAGGGGAGCCAAGTGAGCTGCACGGGTGAGGGCACAGGATTCCCTGCAGAACGAGGGCCTGGTGTGCCTGGGAAGCCGGGTGCAGAGGGGAGTCTCGGGAAGGGGACGGACGCAAGGCGCAGAGTAGTAGCGTCGGGCACTGGGCAGTGGAAAGAGTGTATAAAATACTAACCGCTGTCTTCAACAATATCACAATAAATTCAGGAACTCCTGACACTCATACCCATGAGACAATCAGAGAAAGACAGAAAGCAGAACACATGTAGATGTGATTCTAGACCCCATTCTAGCAAAAAGAGAGGGCGCTGTGGGCCAGGATAGTCTAAGAGGGGTCTTAAGGAGGCGGGACTGCAGCCGTGTTCAAAATTATAGGCCTGTACCCAAGTCACCCACTGTTACTTAAGTGTCACAAGCAACCTGCCACCGACTGCCATCTCTTCCCAAAGTCTGCTTCTCTGCCTTTACAACGTGTCCGTGGCTGTTTCCTTTTAAAGCCCCTTGACGTCCCCTCTAGTGCAAGCCTTCTGTGTCTCCATATAAACTGCAGAGTCTGAGTCTGTAGTTTCTGATGTGAAGTAAGTAGGACCAAAATCATCTCTTTTTTTCTTTTCTTTTTCTTCTTTTTAAAGAATGGCTGTCCCAGAGTATCCAGCACATCACTACAAAAGCTCTCTGTCAGGAAAACACCACCCAAACCAAGAGTTCTTAACCCAGATCCATGGATGAGTTTTGAGGATATATAACTTCTTGAAACTGAAGGCTCGTGTGTGTGTGTGTGTGTGTGTGTGTGTGTGTGTGTGTGCGCGTGCAGGTGTATACATACCTGTGCATGAAAATGTTTATTTTTCTGGAGTAGCGTCCATACCTCTCATTAAGTTCTCATGAAGGAGCATATTCCCCAGAAGATTAAAAATCAATGATTCAGACCAGGGCTCAGCAAACTGGAGCCTGCAAGCTCCAGCTGGCCACAGCCTGATCTTACAAATAAAGTTTTATTAGAACACAGCCCCACTTGTGTATTTCCGTATTGTCTGCGGCTGCTTCCACACAACAACAGTAAAGCTGAGGGGTTGCAACAAAGACCATATGGCTTGTTAAACCTAAGATATTTACCATCTGCCTCTTTATAGAAAAAGGTGCTGATCCCCCAATTAGACAATATTTTTAGAATCATCCGCTACACTTGGGCAGTTGCTTGAGAATAATTTACCATCCAAATCCAAAGGTGAGCAAATAGAATCAAAGTTTCCCTGCCCTGATTAGCAAGTTCATAGACTAGTTGATGTGCTATAGCCGGGCCCTCCTGTTCCCCTTAGAGGCCTACTAGGCAGAGGAGTGGCCAAGAGCAAGGCGAGCAAGAATTCTTCCAAGGGGACCCTGCCACGGGCGGCCTGGGCCAAGCTTCCTTTGCAAACTGCTAGAGAAGAGACAGTTAAGCAAGAGAATAATCATCACTCTAAATAATTCAAAGACAGAGTCCTGCTGCTGGCTACAAACCAAAGATGAGAAATTATATAATTAGCCGCAGTGCATTTAAAGGACTATATAAAATATGCTAATGCTCTCACCACGTTAAGGCCAAACTGCAGAAACGATGCCATCTATTAACTGGCCTATAAGATCAGTCCAAATAAAGAGAAACATCCTAAGGGTATTTTCTAATATAATACTATCAGTGAGTCTGACAGAAAACTTTTCTTGGGCCTCAGATTAAGAAAAAGTCTTACTCCGTTTTAATGTGTTTTAAGCTGCATATTTCCATTTTCAATGCATTTTTATCTTAATTTTATTATCTTTAAGTCAAGAATCTTTTTTGTGTATTTTTGGTTGTTGTTCTGGATAGCTCTCATCACGCTGATCTATTTGCTGGCAGATCGCATTATGTATACGGACTTTAACACATGCACTGAGCACAAAGCAAGCAGACGCCATATAAATACGACCACACGTGAGCCTCAAGTTATGCAGCCTTATTCCGTTAGTGTCTTCCATGCTTGAAACCCCAAGAACTATATGCCTTACCTAAACCTGCAGTTTGTATGGAAAGCTAGGTGTGTGGAGTTAGGACAGAGCTGCACAAAGTCAGAGGCTCTTTCTTGCCCAGAGGGGGAGAAATATTTGCAAATCCAATCTTTTTTTTTCTTTTTTTAATAGATCTTTATTGGAGTATAAGCTTCACTATACTGTGTTAGTTTCTGTTGCACAACAAAGCGTATCAGCATATATGCACACACATTTCCCCATATCCCCTCCCTCTTGAGCCTCCCTTCCATCCTCCCTATTCCACCCCTCTAGGTCATCGCAAAGCACGGAGCCGATCTCCCTGTGCTATGCTGCGGCTTTCATGTCAGGGACCCTCAGGAGCCTTATTCTACTCAGCAGGGCACCATGACACGCTGAAACTTCTGAGCCTTCCTCTTTGGGTTGCCATGTGGCCCTCATACCATTTTCCAATCTGAGTTGATTAAGCACTGCTGCCTACCATGGATGGCCTCTTTCTGTGAGTTGCTGGTGGCAAAATTTTTCATCATAAATTAGTATCTCCTATATTCATTCACATATTGCTCAGATAAATGTCTGTGAAACAGTTCAAAATGAAGATCTAAAACCTGTTACACTTTAATCAAGAGATGAGGGTTTCTACATACCCGAATAATAATAATAGTATCAAATCATAATATTCGTCTATTACATTACAACGCTGCAACATGATTTTCACCCACATCATTCTCATTTAATCTTCATGGCAATGTTTCATGATTGGTACCACTTCTGTCTCCATCTGACCAGCGGACACTGGCTCAGAGAGAGGGTGAGTACTTTGTGCAGGGTCACACAGGTAAGGGCAGGAGCTGGTGGGAACCAGGACCCTCCTTCTCCAGGGCTGGTGCTCTTCTGAGGGTGACTTTGAGGCTGATGCTGATGCACTGCCAGACTGATCGCAAGCTCACATAAGGGAACGAGCCCCAGGCTGGACGTCAGCAACCCGGCTTCAAGCCTCATCTCTAACACTCGCCTGCTGGTTGACTTCGGGCAGTTAACTTAATTCCCCTGGGCTTTGGCTTCCTCACATACAAAATCGAAGAACTGAGCGAGACATTCCCTAAGTTCTTCCAACTCCAACAATTAGGAATTTCACTGAGTAAAAGTAGTCTTGTTCCCAAATGATCTGTCTGATGGGAATGTACGTGGTGTGAAATACGAAGTACACTCAACAAGCAGACGGAAGGGATTTTGCATTCTACGCGTTGTTAGGTGATTCATGCCACAGGTCCCTCTCATTAGTACAGTTCACTAAAAGCTGACTGTCCACACAGTTGTTAAAACATTTCTATGACCCCTGTGCAGAAATCAAATTTCAAGATGGGAGTGTCAAGTGACAGGAGCCAGCCTGCCTCTCCTGAGTTGGGGGCTAGTCAATTTGCCTTTCTCTGTTTGCAAAGAACCAAAGTCTTTGATAAACTTTTTTTTTCTTCCTCTGCCTGTTTTCTCCTCATTATAAGTTGTTGGTATTGTTACTGTTACAGAATTAATATGGATCTTTTCCCAGGATCTGGACAGAGCTCACGTTGTATAACAAAAAGAAAATGTATCTGGTCTTCTTCCTGGGCTCCTGGGAGGGAGTCTCTAAACCCCAAGAATTTCCCAAGTGATAGGAGTGTCCCTGTCACTCCTGCCCCCTTCGAATCACACCTGAGTTTATGCTAATGAGATGACACAAGATGGGGGTTGGTCACACCAAGACAACCAACCATGTGATTTGAGGGTGAGGACTTTGAGTCATGTGATATCTTCCTGATCTCCCGGGAGTGGGGGAGCTACACACTGAGCTCAATCACGTGGCCAGTGATGCAACCAACCAGGTCTGCGTAATGAAACCCCGGTAAAAACTCTATATATCAAGCTCAGTGGAGCTTCCTGGTTGGTGAACACACAAAAGTGCCGGGAAGGTTACATGTCCTGATTCCACAGGGAGAGGGTGTGGAAGCTCTACCTGTGGGACCCTCCCAGACCTCACCCTACGTGCCTCTTCATTTGTCTGTTCTTGATTTATATCCTTTGTAATAAAACTGTAATCATAAGTACAGCACTTCCCTGAGTTCTGGGCGTTCCACCAAACTACTGAACCTGTGGGCAATTTAAGAACCCTTCAATTGGTAGTCAGTTAGTCGGAAGTGTGGGTGGCCTGGGGACCCCTGAATTGGCAGCTGGCATCTGAAATTAGGGTGACCTTTCTGGGGACTGTGCCCTTAACCTGCGAATTCTGTGCTAACTCCAGGTCGTGAAGGTCAGAATTGCAGTGCAGTCCTGAAGCCCCCCTGCCGCTACAGAGCTCTGCAGGGCACCCACCATGCGCACGCCCACCCCAGGCTCTTTGCACTAACTGTCCCCCTAGTGTGGGGAATCCTTCCTCTCAGATCTTCATGCCTGGCTCTGTCACCTCCTCCAAGTCTGCTCAAATGTCACCTTCCTACTGAAGTATTCTCAAACTACAGTTGACCCTTGAACAACACGGATTTGAACTGCGCGGGTTCACTTATACGTGGATTTTTTTTTCAATAAACACAGTACCTATGTTTTCACTTTACAGATCTTTAAATTAACTAAGTGTGGGGAAAAGTTTGTGTTTGATTAGAGATCACAATATGTGGAATCAAAAGAACTAGAGTTTGAGCCCTGATTCTAACCTAACTGTTTCGGTGTCCTGCCCTTGGGTGAGTCAAATTTCAACTGCTTTGATTTTGAGGCAGAGAAAGCAGTACACATATTTTCAACCATGTAGGGGTTGGTGCCCTTGAGCCCCGTGTTGTTCAAGGTCAACTGTACATTATTTACAGTTGCGCCCCCATCCACATCCTCCCACGCACCCCACACACTTCCTTTCCTTCCCTTCCCTACTTCATTCTTCTTCACAGCACTTATCTTCTGATATTCTATGCAATTCGCTTATGATTTTGCTTATTATCAATAAATACCTTCCTCTCCCAGAATATAAACTCCATGTGGGCAAAAGTTTTTCTCTCTTTAGTTCACTGCTATATATCTACTGCTCAGAATGGGGCCTGGCACATAGTAGATATTCCCTAAATATTAGTCAAATTCAGTAGAACCTATACCTATATGCATACACACATATACTATAAAGATCGAGATCCTTGACATAATAAATTGAATTCATATTAATTGTCTCTAAACCCTCCTACGCTTAGTTTATTCATCTTTCCTACATATCATATTTGGAAAACCCATTGTATATAGAAAAATTTTACATCTCGCTTGAGGAAGAAGAAACAACAGGACTCATTTTTCCATAGGTTTTTAAAGCTAATCATAATGTGAACTAATCTTCTGACTTATAATGGGATGCTCAGAATAATTCTGTTGAAAGGCAATCAAGCATGAATGAACAACAAAAAAGTTGTAAAAACAAAGATTTAGCTAAGGTTGAGGGGCAAACCTACAAAAGAAGACATTTTGTATTTTCCAGAGATAATCACCTCAAAAGCTTTACAACCTCAGTTCTCAGTAGTTGGGCAGGGAGTTCTGTGGCCCTACCAGAGAAATGACTCAGCTGTCATACTGGTGGGAAGCTTCACAAGTGAACAAGAGACAATCACTGAACCAGCTGGTCCTGGTGTACATTAATAACTAAACTAAAGGTAGAGATTGATGTTGTCTTAGATCAAAAGGATGCTAGTTTTCCCCCTGACCGTCTGACAACAAATGGTTTTCCTTCACACACTCCCCTTCCCTGCACTTAGAGGTGTGGATTCTTTTGGCTCCATTGCTGGCATTTCTCGACAAGGTTGCTGAGTTTTTTTGGCTTTGTTCTGATGATTTGACAAGATTCTTATGAATTTAGAGAAACTCTTCTTCAGATCTGTTTGAGGTCTCCGAGAAAAGAGGGACTCCTGATTTCACAATGACTCTGTCTATTGAAACATGAAGATAAGTCACTCACACAATCATTTATTTGACTAAGAGCTTTATCCATTTGCTTATTTTCCAGATCCATCGAGACAGAAAATCTAGCTTTAGGCAGCAAAGAATCATATAATATCAGGATCTTATTATATTTCAGTTATTCCAAACACTTACCATAGTGAAAATCTGTAAAGACAACCTATACCCACACACATATCAAATTATTAGCCAATCTTGAAACTTGATTTTAGAATTACCTTCACATCAAGTATTTTTCCACAGTAATTCTCACTTCATCTGCTTTCTGGTAAGTAGATATTTAACTTCCCAGAACCTTCTCTGGTGAAACCCCAAGAATGCTTGACCCACAGAAGGCTCTTAACACACTCTTGGTGTGGGAATTGAATTGGCAGATTTCAAACAGGAACAAAAGCCTGAGTGCATATGCCCTGTGGACCCATGTTAAGAGGAAAGTCCTAACTGTACCCTCCTGTACTCAGGGGTATGTGTGGGTCCAGTGCAGGGGACAAAAGAACCTGCTGTCCTTCTCTGCGGGACTGCTACCCGGCTGCAGGGAGAGAGAGACCCTGCCAAAGCTGGACACTGGATCTGAGGCTGGCCTGCCATTGCCACCCCTGAGGAAACATATGAAGGTTACTGTAGCTTTTCCTTTTTTTTTTTTTTTTTTTTTAATAGCTACTTTATTTATTTATTTATTTTATTTTTTTGACTGTGTTGGGTCTTCGGTTCGTGTGAGGGCTTTCTCTAGTTGCGGCAAGTGGGGGCCACTCTTCATCGCGGTGCGCGGGCCTCTCACTATCGCGGCCCCTCCCGTTGCGGGGCACAGGCTCCAGACGCGCAGGCTCAGCAGTTGTGGCTCACGGGCCCAGTTGCTCCGCGGCATGTGGGATCCTCCCAGACCAGGGCTCGAACCCGTGTCCCCTGCATTAGCAGGCAGATTCTCAACCACTGCGCTACCAGGGAAGCCCAGATTTTCATTTCTTTTTCTTTTTTGTCTGAGAGTTTGCAGGCAGCTATGTTACTGGTGGTCTATAGCTAGAAAAGCCCCTAGCAGCCTAACTTAGTTGGGAAGAGCAGGGGCCTGGAAACCAGGAAGACCTTATTTCAACTCTGTCCTCTGCCATTTTTTATCCGCAGGCAGAATTTGGATGTTGAAGGCCCTTAAATGGCCAGAATTAATGACTAACATTAATAAGATGCTGGCTGGCATGAATACAATTAAAGTACTGGATGGAGGTTCAAGTATGCAATTAGCGAAGGAAAACCTGGCTTGACATCACATCAGAAGCCCCAGAGAATTCAGCAGGCCACAAGATAACCATCAGCCTGCATTGTCTGGCAACTATTTAAAGAAACCATCATCACTCTTAGGCTGCATTTGAACAAGTTTGATGCCTCTATTAAGTAAGTTTATATTCTCTACACTGTTTGAGGCCCCCAAGGACTACTGCATCCAGTTCTGGGTTTATTTTAAGGAGGATATTGCTGACCATGAAGTATCCAGAGAAATGTAACTAGGATGGTACCATGGTCTTAAGAGAGCTTTGCCTAAGAAACCTGGAAGAAACAGCTTTGGGGAAGTATCGGGTCTCAGTCCTCAAGTATCTGAAGGGTTGACAGGTGGAGCAGATTCCTACACAGATTCAACCAACATTTCTTGGGCACTTACTATATTCAGGACACTGTGATAGGTGCTGTGTTATAGAAATTAATGACACACATGACCAGTCTGAAGGCACTTGCAATTAAGTAAGGTGAAATGCAAAGAGTCTGGGATCCCTGGGGTTTTCATACCAATTCTGTTCCCCACTAAGTATGTGACTTGAAGCGGTTTCTTATCTTCCTTAACTCGGCATTTTTAATTCACAGAGCAACACCACAGAGTTTTTCTGACAATTAAATGAGATAAATATCGATAAAAAGAATGAGAAATCAGTAACTGATTGGAACCGAGTAGATGGGGGAAGGCTTTACAAAAAAAGGCAACTTTTAAAGTGAACCTCAAAGGACAAGAGGGAGTTAATTTTGGGTGATACGGGAGAAAAGGAAGACAAGCATTCCAGGTGGAAGGGACAGTATGAGCAAAGGCAGAGATACTGAGAATAAACAATTCTTTGGGGAGACCAGAAAGTAATACTGTGGCTGGAGTACAGAGGAAGAGTAAAGTGATGGTAACAGCTGGAAAGATACAACACAGCTGACTTATGAAGGCCCTAGAACGACATGCCAAGGGGACCTCGGCAGTGGAGTGTTAGTCAAGTGAATTTAGGAGGGTCAATCTGTGTTCAAACATGGCTGGAGCCAGGAAAGCAAGTTAAAGAATCTTTATAAGTCTAAGCAAGAGATTATGAGGAACTGACCCAAGATAATGGCAATGACACTGGAAATCAGGGGGGCAAACTGCTGGATAGGAGGAGTGAAGGTGAGGGGAAAGTAAAAGACAACTCCATGACTCACAGCCTTGGGGTTAAGGAGAATGCCGATGCCATGAACTAGCACAGGAAACCCAGAAGGAGAATAAAGGTGACCAAGAAGACGAGGAGTTCACCTGTGGGCTGTGTTGAATTTCAGGTGGCTGTGGAATAATCGTAAGGATGTTCATGATAGTTGGAAATATGGTTCGGGAGCTCATGAGAGGAGCTGGGGTTAGAGATGTAGACTTGAGAGGAGGTACACTTAAGGAGTGTGTTGTCAAACACAAACAAACTTGGGTTTGAACTCTGCCTTTCACACTAACAAGCTGTGTGGCCTCAGACAAATTACTTATCACCAGAGCCTTAATTTCCTTAATTGTAAAATTGGGAAAATTATACATACTTCAAAGGCTTTGCTTATTGCATACCATCTGGTTGCCATTTGTCACTGTCACTGTTTACCATAACCATCATTGCTGAAACCATTAAGGTAGATGAACTTGGCTAGGAATAGAGAGTAATTAAGTAGGGAAAAAAAAAAAAAAAAAGAGTTGAGGAATGAATCTTAGGGAACAATTATTAAGGGATATACGGCAGAAGAACAGACCTGAAAGAAGCTCAGGAATAGTCATGGAGGTGAGCAGAAGACCAGGACAGACCATGAAGGACAAGGGGGGAATCATCGAAAATATCAAATCCTTCAAAAAAAAACAGGGGAGGGAAAAAAAAATGGAGAACATGGGATTTAGTGCTGTGAAGGTTACCCTTGTTTAGTGAACTATTATGTAAGTGGAGTGGAGGCAGTTACGAATGTAACAGGATTCAGAATGGAATTTTCATCCAGACTCCAGAGGGATGTGTATCAGATACCGACGTGAACTGTGAGATGGATCAGCTTCTGGAAATGTCAAAGCAGATGTAAGCAAACAATCACAGGCCTTAGTCTTCTTACCCACTTTCAAAGGTAGAAAAGGCTTAAGTTATTAGAGAGAAAGGGAATTTGTGAGACGGGTTTCTTTAGAGAGAGCTGTGCTGTGAATACCCTCATTCCAAAAGAGGGGAGATGCTTCCCTTCACCTCAGCTGGGGCTTCACTGGGAGGACTGAAGAGCTTGGTCAGCGGCATCTGTGGATGGAGGGAAACAGGAGACCGGTGTTTGAGTGTTTGGCTTTCCCCCGAGAACCTCCGACAGAAGAGTAAAGGAGATCTGGTTGCAGTGAATGGCTTATTGTTGGGGCAAAAGACATATGAGTGTTGCAATGGATCTGAGGGAGCGGGCTGGCATGAAGATAATTTAAATTCTTCCCTAGAGGATCATCTGAGGCCAACAGGGAAAACGGGGACTGAGGGAGAAATATCCAAAGCTGGAAGAAACTGAACTGACCACATCAAAGAAGAGTTGAATGTTCCCAGTAAGAGTCCCTGAAGAACCCATGAAAACACCCATAAGAGAAGTTGGCTTCGTACAGCATCTGCTGGCCCAGAGGGTCCAAGCCATCACAGCACAGCACAGCCATGTAGGACACTCCACCCCTTTCTCATCAGGCTGCTCTTCTGCCCCCTTCCCTACTCCAACCCTGGAAGGATCAATAACAACACGGAGGAGGAGAGTAAAGAGAAGAGAAGGTTATCAACCCCAATTTTTTTCCTTCAGAGAAAGAACTCACTACGTTGGGCCCCAGATAGGTAAGGACAAAGAACTCCAATGTGGAGTGACTATTGTGTGGGACTAGATATTTCCACTTCTGCATTGAGATGGTGATTTGTAGCTAGAAGAGTCCATAACAGTTTTTACTATCTTAGGAGGAAGCAGAAAAGCCTCGAGAGATTTGCCCAAGTGTCATTCAGTGGCAAGAGAAGAACTTTCACCACCATATAAATCTAAAAGATAGTGGAGGACAATTTTGTAAATAAAAACATGATTCTTGTGTTTTCAGTGTACCATTTACCCAAAGGTGTAAAAAGTGAGTCAGGAGGAGTCGATGGAGGCTTCAAGGACAGTGATACTTTTTAAGCTGTTTGGCAGAGACAGAAAGAGTACTGTGCTTTGATGAGATGATTGACAGCTCTTTTAGGATAGGGGAAATTTAGGCATGGCCGTGAGTTGAGGAGAAAGAGACTGTAAAGCCAGGGTAAAACAACAAATCTTCAAGAACAACAGAAAGGAAATGTTGATAAGGCGAAGTCATCAATAAGAGAAAAGGCCAAGTCAAGAACACTATATCCCCATTAGAAAGGAAGACTCTTCTTCCTTTGAAAGATGGGAGAAGGAGAGGAGAAGATGAGTGAAGATTTAGGGACATTATGGTCTGGAAGGAAAGGAAACTAAAATAGTTTACTGTGAATGACTTTGAACATCCTGATGGTCTAGGAGGAAAGCTCATCTTCTAAGAATGAAGGCAGTGGGTGGTTTTTATTGCTCTGGAGGGCAAAATTAAGACCACTGTTGCACAAGCTAGAGTGAGATTTATTTGGGCTCAATATAAGAAAGAACTTATTAAAAATCTGCACTCCTGGACAGTGGAACTGGCCTTCTTATAAAGGTGTAAGTTGCCAGAACAGAAGGTTCTAGTTGGGGATGGATGAACAACTCTAAGGAAGGAGGGTGAACTCACAGGTCTCCAAGACTCTTAATGTGCAGGATTCATTCTCAGTGTTATATTTCGTAGGTTTTTCCATGTGAACAAGTCAGGTATCACTGTTACTGAATACAATAAAGAGAAGCCCATGAGGACTCGAAGAGAAAGTGTAAAGAAAAGACTGCATATGTTATACAATGTCTTGCTTTCCTAAGGAGAAAATTATCTATTTGTAGCAAAGGAACTAGTTTGTACTTGAGTTAGATGCTGTCTCCAAAGTATGTCTCTATATGTCTCCAAAGTATCTATATGTCTCCACAGCTTGGCAGTGGGTTAAATTAGAAAACATCACTATGTTCCAGGAGACTTTATATTTATGCATGAGCTAAAATGTAGCCATGGTGGAGGAAGTCTCCAGAACCCCTTTAGTTTTTCCACAGCTAAGAGGCAAATGGGAACTTGCTGACAAGAGCAAAGCATGTTAGCCAATGGGCTCTCTGTTTGGAACTCATAAAAAACACACTAGATTTTCTATTCGAAAATGAAATGTCACAGAAACTTGGCAATTATTCAACAAGACAGTTATAAATTTTTTTAAATAAGAACTTTACATTCCTAATGTCAACATCTACCGAAACAATAAAGTACTCCAGCATCAGGTGTCAGCATCTCAAAGAAATCTGCCCACAGACTCAATTTAAAGTAGCCACATTGTACAATTAAAATTCAAATCTATGAAGAACTGTCAGTCTGTTGTGACCCATCAGATATTTCACCGTAATACTTCTCCAAAGAGATAAAATACACAAGAACAACAAGCAACAATTAATATTCTGAGTCAAAGTTCAGCACCTAAGATCCTTTGACATCTTTAGACATAAGCAATATTAAAAGTCATATGAGGGTCCTATTTCACGGAAGTGTTACTGTCTACAATTATTGGTGCCTAGAGCACTGCCTGCCACGTGGTAAGTTAGTTTAGCTTACTGGATAAATGAATGGACGCATGAAAGAATGAATGAATTTTGTTAGCAGTAGCTCAAAAGCCACTTTGTGAGGAGGTCTCGTCAATCCAGACACGGAGCATCTTTCCGGTGTTCCCAACGACCTCGTGGTTTCTCAGCATCACCAGCCCCAGGACAGAGCAGCTGGGCCATTAAAATCCCTTTGACCCAAATCAATGTGGACTTAAGGCCTGGGACTCCTAAACATTGTCAGTTTTAGAAGTCTGACTGGTTCTAAATGTGGTTTGGTTTAATCTTCCAGAGATTCCCTCCAGAAAAGAGTGGATATCTTCAAAGGTCTCTTAAATTCCCCTTACCTCCATCACAGGAATAAAAGTTGAGAGTGGGAAAAAGCAACAGATAATCACTTTTCTTGTTCTAAAGAGCACCAACAACAAATCTTGGTGACATCTGCCTCCAATTAAGCCCAGCCAACGCATCTACGTGGCTGAGTCCAGCTGCAGGGCACCAGGAGGTGTATTTCAGCTGAGGTGTCATTCACTAACGTTATTCACTGAGTAATAAGGAACACAGTTTTGAACGTGCTTTGACATTTATTATCTCATTTGAGGTCCATTACAACCCAGGGGGGGAAAAAAAAAGGTGTTTTACAGAATAGGAAGCAGGCTTGGAGATGTAGAGACCACACAGCAAGTAGGACACGGAGCTTGGAC
Organism: Balaenoptera borealis; assembly: GCF_965194805.1. Taxonomy (NCBI): domain Eukaryota; kingdom Metazoa; phylum Chordata; class Mammalia; order Artiodactyla; family Balaenopteridae; genus Balaenoptera; species Balaenoptera borealis. Next base: position 12,978,545 of record NC_138877.1, read on the forward strand.
CAGACCTTTGTCTTCTAACCCAGGGGTCCCCAACCGCCGGGCCGTGGACCGGTAGCGGTCCGCGGCCTGTTAGGAACCGGGTCGCACAGCAGGAGGTGAGCGGCGGGCAAGCAATGGAAGCGCCATCCGTTGCTCCCCATCGCTCCCCATGGCTCCCCACTGCTCACATTACCACCTGAACCATCCCCCCCGCCCCCTGTCCGTGGAAAAACTGTCTTCCAAGAAACCAGTCCCTGGGGCCAAAAAGGTTGGGGACCACTGTTCTAACCCTGTCCCAATACTGTTTCTACTACACTAGGTTCTAACCCCATTTTCCTATCACCCAGAGTTGGGGAAAGCAATCAGCGGTGCAGGGCACTTCTGCTTCATCTCCTTCAGGACATGAGTCCTTGGAAAGTGGGCAGGATGGAATATCTCTAGAAACATTTATCAAGTGGATTCTGGGTACCTGACACCATGGGGGTCCATAAGAGAGGAAATTTCCCTTCTGGAATCACATACCCAGAAAGAACACTACACTCCAGGTGGGTCTTTCCATTGCAGGAAAAAGCTGGGCTGGCATTCCCCAGAGACAGGACCTGGTGTGTGTGGACACACACACTCAGTCTCCCCAAAGCCTTAGTGCAGTTTGAAACTTTCATAACTTCAAAAGTATAAACGCTACAAACTTAACAAAAATCATCATGTGAAAGCTTAGTTATTTACCTTTATTCTGTACTTTTATGCTAGACTTACTATACTTCTACACTCATTTTTGTGAATTTTGAGTAACACTTTTAATTTTTGTTTCAGTCAACATTTGCCATCTTCAATCAGAGGGGCTCTATGGTTTAATAATACGTGATATGCCGACAATAATACAGCAAATGAGCCGCATCTCGTAAGAAGCCTGCAGTCCACTAAAAGTAATCTTCACATGTGCTACTGTTAAAATACATTGCTCCTAACCAAGCTTGTAGCACTGGCTTTAAAAAAAAAAAAAAAAAAAAGTCCCAAGAGCTCTACTTCCTGTTTATGCCAATTCAACTTTATCTTCCTAGATACAATCCATCCTGTTAAAATTCTGTGGATCCTCACCTGTCTTCTACCATATTAGTTCCCCTCCCAGATGATTTCACCCACACACCATCAACTTTCTCAAATGGGCATTGCTAACGATGCTAAACTATACAGAATCCAAGGAAGAACCTTGGGGTGTGACTCTCAGCCAACAAACAGCCCCTCCCTTCAGAGACCTTATGGGGCCAATTCTAACAGAGATCGCTCCCAGCATATTCCACCTATAAATCACTATTGACACTTTCTGGATGAGGCAGTTCAATCAATTAAAAACACAACCACCTCTATCCTTCAGACCGTACATTTTCATCTTAGTCAAAGGGATTTCAAGAGGGGCTCTGTCAAGTGCATTGCTGAAATTCTCAGCCCATCCCTCTGGTCCCCTGGTGAGTGATCCTACCTATAAAAGGTAAGAGGAGAGACAGCCTTACCACAGCTCTGTTGTTTATGTATTCTAATTACGATAAAGCTATAACTGTGCAAATCGAAAGGCAGGACAAAACAAACAAGGGAAAATGAGTTTACTTGTAACTCCAGTTCAAATAAAATCTGGACAACTCCAAACAATATTTGTCCCCCCCCAAAAAAGATATGTCAGAGACCTAACCCTGGTACCTGTGAATGTGACCTTATTCGAAATAGAATCTCTGCAGATGTAATCGTGTTAAGGTGAGGTCATACTGGATTAGGGTGAACCCTAATCCAATATCTGATGTCCTGATAAGAAGAGGGACATTTGGGCACACAGAGAAGCCCAAGTGAGGATGGAGGCAGAGGCGGGAGTGATGCTACAACAAGCCAGGGATACCAAGGATTAATGGCAACCGTCCGCAACTAGGAAGAGGCACAGAAGGATTCTTCCCTAGAACCTTCGGAAGGAGCACAGCCCTTCCAATACTTTGATCTTGGACTTTTGGCCTTCAGAACTGTTAGAGAATCAATTTTTGTTGTTTTAAGCCACTGTGGTTCTTTGTTACAGCAGCCCTAGAAAGCAAATACAACACCTAAGCAAAAACGTGCAAGTTTTAAGTCATGCTTATTAACACTGGAATCAAGGACACTCGGGAATTGGTAAACAGAGAGGATGAGCAGAAAGGACAAATATACCATATGATATCACTTATATATGGAATCTAAAATATGACACAAATGAACTGATCTACGAAACGGAAACAGACTCACAGACATAGAGAACAGACTTGTGGTTGCCAAGGGGAAGGAGGGGGTGGGGGAGGGATGGAGTGGGAGTCTGGGATCAGCAGATGCAAACTAGTATACAGAGAATGGATAAACACCGAGGTCCTACTGCAGAGCACAGGGAACTATCTTCAATATCCTGTGATAAACCATCATGAAAAAGAATATAAAAAAGAATGTGTATACACACACACACATATACATAACTGAATCACTTTGCTGTACAGCATAAATTAATACAACATTGTAGATCAACTATGCTTCAATAAAAATATTTAATTTAATTTTAAAAAAAGGACGGGTGAGGTTTAGACGCCTGGCAGGGGTGAAGTAAATTGGTGAAGAGACTGGTCAGGTGCATTTGAGGGTGTTGGCTTGAGGCTGGGGGGTGAACAGAAGGTGACAGCCTGTGACAGTCTCCTCACCAAGGAGTTACTTATCCCTCCTAGGGAAGAGGCAGGCATTTCTCAACAAAATCCGCTCACTTTTTAATGGCAGCAAATCATACATTCATCAGTTTATCATCAATATACAAGCAAAACCATGTGAAGCTTCCTGTCTCCAATTTGGCATTTCCCTTGACTATGTTTCATCATTTCTAAATTAGACCACAAGCCACGCAGGGGAAGGATCTGTTGGCCTCTCTGCCTCTATATATAGTGCTGCATCCACCATGGTAGAAGGTGCTAAGAATCCAGTGATTGATGACGATATTGCTAAAATGGTTACATTTGGAGCTGGAAGAAGAAAGGCTTTTTTTTTTTTTTCCATGCGAAAACAGGGGAGGAAGGAGGCTCCCCTGCAGTTTCTAATATTGATCTGGCTCTACTGTGGCCCCATGAAATAAACGTCTGTAATGGCAGAACGCCTCACCGCAAAGACCTCACGAGCCATCTCCAGAAGCTTTCCCAGCAGTAATTAGGGGGGATGTATTATTGCTAATCCTGAACACACTGGGAGCTGGGTTAATTTTGAGAGGTAAAATAAAAGTGCTGCCTTGTGGCAAAGGACCACTTCTTGGCACCATTAAATCAAGCACAGCCCTGCGCCAGTATTAATTCAGTAGATTCCTGGGCCCCCTGCTGACACTCCTCTTAGGCAGCTACTATGGAAGAGGCCAAATGAAGCCTCAACGTGCAAATACCATTTAGCAGGTACAAATAAGCTGGGCTCAATCATGCTCAGAGCACTTAAGAAAAGATCCAAATGTTAATACATTAGCACCAGAACATGCTGTACAAGCAACAGGGAAATTGCAGTTGTCAACGTGTGAATTTAGTCTCAGGGTAGGTTCATCCAAGGAAGTAAAAATCTCAATTTAGACTTCTTTCTACCCCCTCCCCCAATCCACGTGTTTCTCTGAGGATGGGTTGGGGGGGAGGACACTGTCACTCAGCAAATGTATTTCACACCAAGAAATGCTTAGGGTATATTCATCCCGGGAAAGGATGTGAAGTTCTCACTTTCTCACTAAAATAGTTTGAAGTGGTCCTTCAAATGGCCAAGCCATATGTGATGGGCAATATCCCTTGATGCGTGTGTGTGCGTGCACACATGTGCATGTGTGTATATATATATGCATTCCTATTAATAAGAAAGGTTTCTAAAGGGAGAGTACAAGGGATTTTTCTGTTGTACTTTCCAGAAAGCCTGCCTGCCCACCATCGCAGATGGACACAAGTAGGCTGCAGCGTTCTGAGGTTAAGAGCCCGTTGTCAAGAGGGAAAGCCCAGCCCCAAGGCCACACCAAGCAAGGCAGGGTCGGGGAGAAGCCCCAAGTCTACCTGGGGGCTGGGTAGAGATGGAGGGCTAGGGAACCCCAGGCCAACTCTGCTGATTTGAAACTGAGCTGTATTCCAGTTCGAGTCTGACAGGCTGCTTTCCGTATCAAAGCAACAAATGAAACTCTCATTTCAGAACGCATCTGGTCTCTCAGACCATTCCATCAGAAACAGCTATTTTCTTTAAATCGAAAGTCAAGGCAGTTTATTTTTTCTCAAAACTGTGCTGCCGGCTCTTCTGCCTGACTCCTAACATTCAGCTGTTTTGCACAATGGCAAAGCTGTCTCATCCTGAAGAAGGCCCTCCTAGAGGACATTATATGTGTGATAGGTGTACATAAATCTGTGCCCCCAAGGATAGTCTATCAGAGATAAAGATGGAAGGTATTTAGAGGGAAAGAGACACCAAACCACTCTTCCAGTTAAGCCCTTTCAACCAAAATGACTTAAATCTCTTCAAGGGATATATCTATATAAACTTTTATTGGGCATTTAAAGTTTTCATGATAAAGGGACAATCTCTCTTATTCTTATCCCTCCCTATATACCCTAAGTCATGTTAAAATGACAAAATAATTGTAGTGTGTTTAAATGCATGTAACTACGTGATACGTAGATACTCTACGTGAATGTACATCAGCTGTATTGGAGCTCCAGTATTTCCCATCCACTTACTCAAAAACTCACTGATTTATATGCATTCATCTAAGCAAGAAATTCACTATCACGTCAAAAAGTATTTCCAACTAGCAACAGTTTGAATTGTCAATAAATATGTACTATGCCCCTAATTAAATCAGAAGTAATATGATCAAGGAAAGGTCTCTCTGCTCAGGGCAATAATCTTCCCTGTGATGCTGTTAAGATTCTGAGATGATTTATGGTATCAAAGAACATCTTCCCTGAAGTTACAACCTTGTACATTCATTTCCTAAGATGCACCTTTCCCTCTTTATCAACTGTTCCCCCTCTGTCAAATGTAAAAAAAAAAAAATCACATTCCATTTTAAATGGAAGGAAGCTTCCCTCCTCTCTTTTGATCCTTCATAGATTCTAATGACATACAAATTCTGAAGTATTTAAAGGAAAAGGACACGAAACCATCTTTCTCAGTTAGGACCTAAAGGATAAAGGAGGCCATGCGAAAGCTGAGTCTAGACATATACTCAATAATTTTATGTTACACATCTTTCAACTATGCATTTTGACAAAAATATATAATTAAAAATGTAGAAATCTGCACCATGATTTTTCTATAGAACATCAATTTAGTTATGAAATGGTTGTAAATTAGCCACTGGTAATTTAGCCTTTAAATGATTTAACCTTTCCAATTATCATTTCATCTGTTTTCTATATTAAAAAAAAAATCAAAGAAATTCAAGATATGGAAAAGCCATGTTGGTTGAGGATCTGAAACTGATTTGGTAGCTTTAGAGTTGACATAATCTTGGCCTGGTGCAGCTCATTTTGGAAAGCTGCCTCAAATTTCCCCTGGTTTTGAACTTTTTTTTTTTTCCTTACCACTTTCATCTAGCAAGAAATCATCCTGGTAACGGAACTTCTCCGGTCCACATGCAATAAAAATGTCATCGTCACCAAAAAAGTCCTGAAGGCACATCACCTACAAGAGAAAAGCATGGCACTCAGCAAGGGGTCAGCAGAACAGCAATTACAACAATGCATCCCTGCAAGTGGACATCTGCATAAAGCCGCTTCCCATCTAATGGAATCAACAGGGCAGCTTCTCCAGAGGAATTTCAAAAGAAGGTTTCAAGCATCTGTTACTAGTAAGAAACTTGTTCCATTTCAGTGGTGCAGGAAGACGGGATAAGGAAAACAGAACCGGTAACTGTCACATTTATTACTTGATATATCAATAGGATATGAGGTAAGAACCCTTTATTTTCATAACAGAGAGGATGCAGCAACATGTGGAAAAGGAGCGCTCCTTCACTCTTCCGAATGTAACAGTCCTTGATAGCAATAAAAGTCAGCATCTGATTTTAGCACAAATACATTTTCTAGTAACTGATGCCGTAGTTGCCATACACACGATGATCATTGGGGTAACAACTGGAGAAGAGTATTTATATCCTAACAAGAATATAACAATCTCCTTGAGACCCATTCTACCTCTAGCTAAAACAAAAATGGCACCCTTCATACAAGGAATAATAGAAAAAGTCAGTTATTTCTGAGATTTAGATACGTAGGAACTGTATGCCCTGCACTCAAGCTAAGCTAAACTTTAACACTCCTGTGGGCTCCCCAGCTTGTAGTCACGCAAAGGGAAAGTTTTTAAACAACTTTTTGATATTTATTCAATTTCTTCTCCAATACGAACTTTGAGAGCTAAAGGCCGCTTTCCGAGTAAATGTGGTCCAGATGAATAATTTCAAGCTTATTGCTCTCTGTCTGTGGATACGTGGACGTGCGGTGTAATATTTTTTTGTTCACAGTGTGTATAATGCCAGCAGAAGGCACCGGAAACACTGCTGATTTCTATCTATTTTCAACTTTCTTTGACTGCTTGGAGCAGATCGTAAAGCGGTCAATTGAAGGCACCATTCAGAGCTGCATGAAACAGACTTTCTTATTTATCTATTGCACTTTCCCTTGGATATTTAAGGACCAGAGACAAGCTTCCCTGTGTCTGATGTGTGAGATATTTTTGGTCTGTGTTTCCTACGAGCCCCTCCCTTATCTGTTGGTAGCTTCATCCACAGAGCACCTGTGGGGTTCTGCTCCTTGTCAGTAGCATGACCCTGACAAGTCAAAGATGCTGTAGGACTTCCAGAAATAAGTTGGGAGAACACTTTAGAGTCTCAAATGCAATGCTGTGGAGGCTTTAGATAGTTTTTCTCAAATAATCTCTCATTTCCAAATAATCGCTTGGCTGAGGTTTTAAGAATGATATTTCTCTAACAGTTTGATAGTAAGCATTAAGTATGAGTGAGGGACATTCCTGGTTGTCAGTGCTTATTCTGCCTGCAAAAGCTTTGAAAACACAGGTGACTTAAGAGGAACCTTGAAATCATCGAGGAAGACGGACCCAAGGTCTTAAGACTTGTGTCAGAAGCTCTGTCTACTTGGGTTAAAAACAGGCTCTTTGAATTCAGAACCCACTGTCCGTTTCACTCCTCTCTTTCTGTCAGATTCCAACCACGACCCTGTTCATTTTTACCTTTATGACACAGCACTCCTCACCCCAGCTTTCTTTATCAGCGTGGGTATCATCCCAACCAACCCTACACAGGCCGTTGTCATTTTACGTGCAGAAGTCCAAATTGTGCCAACTGTATGTCCATTAGCATACAGCACACATGCATACAAAAATGAGTAAGAATGGGAAACCCTGCCTTTTTCAGGCAAAATGTGAATTAACCCTAAAAAAGCAGTATTTCCTAAAGTGAGAATGATTAATAGCATTTGTGCCCAAAATGGTCCTATGGCCAAAGAGATTTGGGAAATATTTAACCAGTATAAACAGGTTTCTTTATTTCTGGTCTTCTCAAAACCCTTAGTGTGCTAATGTACACTGCAACTCCAAAGAGGAGATGATAGAAGAATATAGTGTTTCCCAGACTTGTTTGATTCTGGAACTCTTCTCACCCGCATTGGTATGGACTCGTGTTTGACCAGGGTCCCTTTGGTACTGTGCTGACAGCCATAAGTGAAAAGAACACACAAAGGAAATAAGAGTTACTTACCCTACTCCTGAGCAGCCATATTTCTCTAGCTGATAAATATTTATTGGCTAAATTTTTAAATCATTCAAACATTTATGCTGGGCCTACTCTGTGCCAGGCTTTGCACCCAACTTTATGATGACAAAGCTCTGATGGATGAAAAGTACTGTTTTCCAAAAGAAACTGTCCTTTCTTTCCTCACAGTCCCATCATTTGCATTTTAGAGCATCAGATGGCCAACGAGAAGACATTCATCTACTGGTGCCTATTTTATGCCACTGCTAAGCAGACAAATAACTATCAAAACTATAGCGTGTTAGAAGCAGGTTGCCAGCCAACTCCCACCCATCATAATCCCATGACCAGCCTTCCAGACTCAGGCTCAGAGAACGGAACAGACAATGATGCAGCTTGGACAGTTTAGGTATAATTCTGTTGGCAAGTGGGAACTGAAAAAGGATGAACTTTTGATGTTGTTTCCAACTCCAGGATTCCAAGAACGTAAAAGGAACGCAGTGATGGTTAAGGAAAAGTAACTGTCATCGCTCAGCACAAAAAAAGGGAAAAGTCCTTTCAATGCCAAGCAACATGTATTCATTTACGTCTCAATTTTCAGTGACTAAAATCAAGAATTTGTTCAACTGTCAGAAACTGTGATGTTTTCTATGCTTTCTGCTCTGGCACCATTTAGCCATTTCCCTGCTCACAACCTCCCACCAGAGAAGGTGGGTACGGTCAGTAGATCAAATTCAAATTTATAAAACTGCTCCCCGTTAGAAGCCTTGGTAAAACAGTTGATAGCAGAGGCTTAAACACAAGGTTACAATAAATATGGATTCAGGATAATCTATGCCCTTCAATTATCCACGGTCTCACTCTTTATCACTGATATAGAGGTAGCTGTAAATGTATTCCATCTAACAATAAAGAATAACAGAGGAAGATTTATAACCCTTTTCTCTAGGCCAATATACTTTGAGAACTTTCCTTTAGGCATTACCATACATTCTGATATCAAAAGATTAGAAAAGATAGAGAAATGTAAAACCAATGTTGTGCATAATGATCTGATTTTATATATTTACACATTGTTATTCCTTTTTAAGTCTGAGGTTCTCAAAAGTCAGCGTGGTAACCGGCTTTGAGAAATAAGTTCCATTTATGGATTAAAAACAAAATGCTCCTTGCTACAACAAGATAGTGAGAGTTGACCTATTCTTTCATGAACTCTCTGGTTGGTAGGTATCAGATGTTGGAATCATCCATCAAGATTAGATCCAGGGAAGATGCAAAGGCAGAGATAAGAAGTTTGAGAAGAGAAAGTCCAACCTGTTCCTGTTTAACCATCATTCTCCTGCCCCCAGAAGAGTTGGTATAGTCAGCATACACCCACCTCCACTGTCTCCATGGCCACAGATGCTGCCTCTGTACCGTCTCCCAAACCCAGGCCTTTCCTGCCCCTCCTCTTCACCCCCATCACCACATCAGTCCAGAGCTTAGCCTCTCACCTGTGGACCTTAGCATTTCCCTCTCATGGTTTTTCTCACTCCCATCTCCTTTCTCTCCCACTGGTCCTATTTAATTCTCTTAATCTCCTTCTCCTCAGAAAACTTTCACCATCTCCCTCCATGGCTCAGAAAAGCATCAATGGCTTATCATCAAATTAAAGTTCATCTTTGAGCTTGGCATTCCAGACTCCTCAAAATCTGGTTCCAACCTATCTTTCAAGTCTATGGTAGGTTTACCCATGACATGGTGCCTGATACTTAATAAGCATTGGATGGGTGGATGGATGGAGGGAGGGAGGGATGGATGGAGGGATGGATGGATGGATGGAGGGATGGATGGAGGGATGGATGGATGGATGGAGGGATGGAGGGAGGGATGGAGGGATGGATGGATGGAGGGAGGGAGGGATGGAGGGATGGATGGATGGAGGGATGGATCGATGGAGGGATGGATCGATGGAGGGATGGATCGATGGAAAGATAAATCTAAGTAGTATGCTCCAACCTGAAACATGTTCCAGTTTATCTGCTTTACTTAGTCTCCTTGGAAAAGGGCTTTTCCTTTCCTATGCGTGTGTGGCTTTGGTATGATTTTTTTTTTCCCCATTAGGTATCCCCTCCTACTAACTCTTTGCCTATTCAAATCTCTCCTATGAGTCACGGCTCAGTTGAAGAGCCAAGCCTTACCTTCTCTATCCACTCCAATCCAAAGTGACTCGCCCCTGCTCTGAACACCTAGTCTTCACTCAATAAATGTTCACTGGGCACCTATTACTTGCCAGCCACCGTGCTAGGCCTTGAGAATACGGCTGCCCTCATCCTTCCCCTATTCATTTCCGGCACATATGTGCACAGACTGACACTCCTCACACACTGCGGTGAATTAGTAATTCAGCAGAGAGTAACCTGCAGTACCTTCCAGTGGCTTGTCATGGGTCTGGAGGCAGGCAGCTGGGGTGCAGATCGTGCTCTGCCATCACCACTGACTTGAGCAAGTCCGGAAACCCTGCTTCTAAAGATCCTAAACTTAGGGCAGAGGCAGTGCCTCCCTGAGTGCGATTCTGTGTCACAATGGGAACATCTGCTCTGGCACCATTTCCCAAGAGCACAGCCCTATCGTCAAAGCCCGGATTCTGCATTCACCCAGCTCTGCCCCGTAGATGCTAATCTCTTTGTGCCTCCGTTTATCATACTGGTGGTTTTAAGAATTCGACTGTGAATCTGAAGAGAATAAATCCTCAATAAATTTTAGCTATTTTTATTAGCCCAAATATAGTTTTCCTTCCAAATAAGTATAAATCAAATGTATACCTAATATAAACAAATGAAACATTTTTTAAAAAACTTAGTATGTAACTCCTGGGCACAACAAACAGCCTTCTTTGCTAAGTAGATTTGGGTCAAATGTAGCACATGAGTGCCCCTTCTCACTTTGAGAACAGGGGTTCTACTGGTGTAATTATTTTGGTGCAAAGCACACTTTGAATTAGTATCAGGGAATTGGTGCAAAGCTGGTAGAAGTTGCTAACAAGAAGTTGGGTTCATGCCTCTGATTTCCATCAAGTTTCCACTGAAATGATGCTGTGACAGTCATCTGCAAATATGTTTACCTGCTTCTACGCGTATATATAGCTCTATGAACCATTATCTTAATCAGGGCCTCTCGGGGTCTGTCACCAACTTTTAGTTTTGTGGGAACCGGAGATGTGTATTCCTCTGCGAAAAGTGTCCTCTGTTGAAATGTCCCTACACTAGAAAAGAAATTATGTATGTACTGTATACAATTCATAAAAGAGGTAATCAGTTTATAGCACACAAGGCTCAATATTCCATCAATTAATATTCAGTTCTTACCTAACACTTTGGTTACTATGTGAAAATCTAATCCCAAATATAAACATTCCATTTATTGCATCCGACTTTATCCCTGGTGGTGGTTAGCATGATACCATAACCACCGTATCTGAAAAAACATGGATGATTATAATTGCCAGATGTGCTGGAAAAAGCCTTTGAATGAGGATCAGGATACCTAAGTTCTGAGCACAGATTTGCCATAGTCATTGTACACACTTGGACCAGTTACTTAAATTCTCTTGCTTATCAGTTTCTGTAATGGTTCTGTTTTACCACAGTAATTGTGTGATGAAGATATAAAGAAAAGATGAAAGTTCTCTTTTGGGTGTGATACAGCAACAAGAATATTTCTATACATATTACTATACTTAATCTTCAATATACATTATTGTATACATTTAAGCCTCTCTGCTATGAAGGAGACAGACTATTAAACAATAGTTAGATGCTACTATTTTCCCTATTTTAAGATTTTAAAAAATTTAGCCAGATTTAACAGAAGATCAATAGGAATTTGACACCAGGTCAGTTAGAATTCAAATGCAGGCTCTTAACTACCAAGTTTCAGGAAAACAAGTCTATTCAAATTCATAGAAACATGTACCCTTCCATTTTATATTATAAATTTCAGTTGATAAAACCATTTAGTTATCCCATATATTGTACATTAATAGCTTATAATAAAAAGTGTCTAAAAAAATTATTAAAGCAAGTTTGAATTATTTATTTGACTCAAGGAAAACATTATTCAGTTTTCTGACATTCTTTATGTGAAATCTGAATTCATAGCTTTCCCATTAACTTGTCTTTATGCACTCTCATCCCAGGGGACCAAGCTGCTTACATGGAGGGGGGGGGAAAAAAAAAAAATCACAGCAGACAAATATGGACTTCCTCTGCTGAGCTTCCGGTTTGAGTTGCTCTGCAAGGGCACAGATTCAAACAAAGGCAATAAAAGCATCTGCTATTTACACATTTCCAAAGCAGGACTGTGGAATCCATTCCCCCTCACTGGAATGAGATCTCCATGGTGACGCTGACATCAGGGAACAGGGTGAGGTTCTCAGCAGCGCCTGTATGATGAGATTTTCTTTACAAGAGTGACCTCTACCAACGAAATTAGGGATATCTCTGCAGCCATGCCTCATATGTTCGAAGCCACACCAGCCACTGTGTCTTTATCAGGTGTCTCCTGGTATGGTAGAGACGCTAAAATATTTCACTGTCACCTATTTAACGTATTTTAAGTGAAATTAGAAACCACCACAAAAAATAAAAGCCAAGAAATTCAGTCCATTTATTGGAATCATTGAGTATGCCTATCCTTTCTGTTTCAATTTTCTTTTTTTAAAAAAGGATATAATACTAATTATAATAATTTCTCATTCTTCTTGATACCAGTTAAAGAGGGTAGCTTTAAAGGTTCTGTTGTCTACATTTTGATGAGATAATCTTTATCAAAAAGGAATACTTAGACCTTTGAAAATAAGTCCAGTCACCTGTGTATCTAAGGCACCAGAATCAACAATCTCCTTTCTACACAACTCATAATATGACCATTATAATTAGCTCTCAGTTAAAACTTGGCACACATAGGGCCCCTCCTCCTGTCAAAACTTAATTTTGAGAAGATTTCTCTTCCAATTTCATTCCATACTTGGCTTCATTTCTTAACTCTTAGCATTGAGCGTTGTTATGACACATATTATAAGTCAACCATTGTGAATTTTCCTGTTCTATAATCATGTAATTCCATACCTTTCTGGTTCTAAAATATGTCTACAATTAGTCTATAGCCAAATATTAGGAATATGTTATGTTATTGTCACAAAAATACATTCTCCATTGTTCCTTTATCACTTTTTCATTTCTTTGATGACAAACTTATGCAAATGGTAGTTTATTTTACAATTGCTCTTCTAGCTAGAAATTCTAGCGGGAAGCTGCTGCATAGCACAGGGAGATCAGCTCGATGCTTTGTGACGACCTAGAGGGGTGGGATAGGGAGGGTGGGAGGGAGGCGCAAGAGGGAGGGGATATGGGGATATGTGTATACGTATAGTTGATTCACTTTGTTGTACAGCAGAAACTAATACAACAGTGTAAAGCAAGTATGCTCCAGTAAAGATGAAAAAAAAAAGAAATTTCTAATAAAGAAAAATATTTTCAAGAAACTCTGGTTCTTCCCCAGAAAAAGATATAACCAGTGAGAAAAGCAATACATTATTCTAATAATAGTAAAATAATAGTAACAGAGAGAAGAAAAGAAAGATCCTCAAAGTGCTTTTTACAAGTTTGAAGCTCTAGGATCTTTTTTTGCAAAAGTGGGTAATATTGTTGAAATTCAGAATTGGCTAGGAGCTAACACTGGAATAACATGCTGGTGCTTAAAAGAAATGGAAAAAAGAAACGTTCTCTTTTGAAATGCAAGCAATTTAATTTGCTGGGTCACCCAGAAAAAAAAATCCCAACAATTATGGAATGGAAAGTACATCTATTCCTTGAGCGTGTTCTCAGCCGCTGGCTCACACGGACATCAGCTAGGGAAGACCGCCGTGGAGCACCCTCTCCGATGGACCAATGCGCTCTTCATACAGGGTCACCATCCTTCATGGGACAGCAACCTATTCTAAATGATTGACCTTTCATTACTTATCCTATTTTTTAAATACTAACATCTCTTTTTCTTCTTCTTCTTCTTTTTTTTTTTTTTTTTTTTTTAGGAGTAAAGTGACCCTCTATTACCAAATACTGACAGGGGGCATTGGCTCTGCCACCTAATAGGTATGTGACCTTGGGCAGCTATTAAACGTCCTCAACCTCAGTTTCTGCATCTGTAAAATGGGGCTTATTGTGCAGAGTTCCTTGAGGATTCAATGAATGAAGGTAGTTAAAGCCCTCAGTAACTACTGGCCCAAAGGGAAGGCACAGGGGGATGGGCAGCTGCTACTATTAGTGCTGGCACTGGTCAGGCATGGTAGGTCTCTGGGCCAGGCATCATGCTGAGGAATCTGGGGCTATCATTTGAGAACGGAATACTAAAAGCTTTGAACATCTGGGAAAGAGGAGTGTGGAGAACAGCGCTGACCTCAGAGGCCTCCAATTCTGCCCTCTTGACAAGTTAATGTAACCTCAATCCCACGGCTGTGTTTGCTTTCTCCTGAGACTTCCCTCCTGTTGGCTACCACATCCTTAAAATAGCTTACTCTAAGGGCTTCCCTGGTGGCGCAGTGGTTAAGAATACACCTGCCAATGCAGGGGACACGAGCTGGAGCCCTGGTCTGGGAAGATCCCACATGCCGCGGAGCAACTAAGCCCGTGCGCCACAACTACTGAGCCCGCATGCCACAACTACCGAAGCCTGCGCTCCTAGAGCCCATGCTCCGCAACAAGAGAAGCCACCGCAATGAGAAGCTCGCGCACCACAATGAAGAGTAGCCCCCGCTCGCCACAACTGGAGAAAGCCCGCGCACAGCAATGAAGACTCAACGCAGCCATACATACATACATAAATAAAATCTATTAAAAAGAAATCGCTTACTCTACCTGCCACTCTTCACTTAAGGAGTTAAACCATAGTCCAAGAACGTGGAAGCAGTCACAAAGTCGTCCCTTTAAAGAGGGCACAAATAATCTCTGATCTGAGCTCAGAAGCAAACGCATACCACTTACCTCAAGATGGATGCTACGGTCTGAATGTGTCCCCCCAGATCTATACACTGAAATCCTAGCCCCCAATGTGATGGTACTGGAAAGTAGGGCCTCTGGGAGGTGATTAGGTCATGGGATTAGGGTCCTTATAAAAGAAGGCTGAGGGGGTTCTTTTGCCCCTTCTGCCAGGTGAGTTTACAGCAAAAAGATGGCCATCTAGGAAGCAGGCTCTTACCAGACACTCAATCTTGGATTTCTGAGCCTCTAGGACTGTGAGAAATAAATTTCTGTTGTTTATGACCCACCCAGACTACAGTACTTTTTTTGTTTTTATTTTTATTTATTTATTTATATATTTATTTAATTTATTTGGCTGCGTTGGGTCTTCGTTGCTGCGTGTGGGCTTTCTCTAGTTGCACCGAGCGGGGGCTACTCTTGGCTGAGGTGGCTTCTCTTGTTGCGGAGCACGGGCTCTAGAGCGCGCGGGCTTAGTTGCTCCGTGGGATGTGGGATCTTCCCAGACCAGAGCTCGAACCCGTGTCCCCTGCATTGGCAAGCAGGTTCTTAACCATTGCGCCACCAGGGAAGTCCTACAGTATTGAGTTACAGCAGCCCTAACAGACTAAGGCAATGGATGTTCAAGCTGAGGACTGTCACGCCCAAGAACTGGGTTATTTGACAAGCCTGATTCAAGTCATTCTTTTCAGGGCTAGAGAAAGAGTTAAACTTACATGCTGTTGTTGAGAGGATCTTCTAAAAGATCCATGTAAATAGGTAGTGGAGATTGCGACTCAGTTTCTAATTAGGCAGAAACATGATACTATGATCACTGGAAAAAGAAGACATAAAACTATTATGAGACACATGAAGCCAACGAATACAGAGCTTTTCAGAGCAGATGAGGAAAAACAATCCCCAAGGGGAAAATGTGGCACCGAGAGTTAATACTGAGCTGTCTGCTTAACATTTGAACAGAGGTGCTGGGCATAATGGTAGCTTCAAACAAGTCCGAGAAATACTTCAAGCTCTCACTGCCAATGCCGAGAGGTGCTCTGGCTGCCCTCGGTGGAAGTCACAACACAGGTCCAGCCTGGGCTTGGCAGAGAACACAGATGAGGGAGGAGGACCAGGCAAACATCAGTGGTGACTGTAGCAAAAAGGATAATAAATGCCACGTCTAAAGCCAGCAGCACCAAGTGCTGTGTCACCCTGCAGTACTTTATGACTTCATATTTAAATAAGAATTGTTGTCAAATTTAATATCCCCCAACTTAAAAAAAATGTATCTGCAACACCACGTAAACAAATCCATACAAAAGGTTCTTCTGGGCTGCATTCAGTCCACGCAACTTTTGATCTAGAAACATCCATATAAAGCTCCTCGAAAATAATTACACCTCCCAAAAAGATTTACGGAAGTGTGTTCTTTCATGCGTGTTTATTCTACTTGCTTGTATTTGTGGCGGAGCAGGGTCACCGTTTGTCAATGTCAAGAGGAAGGACAAAAAAGTGATGCTCTGAGATGCTTCCACTAAATGTTCGTAAGCCTGGGAAATACCCTGAACAGAATAGGTGTGGGGCAAATTAAACTTAGGACAAAGGAAAGAAGTCACTGAAAAGCTGGCTTAAGGTGCTCTGCGGCGGGGTTCCTGGCGTGCAGGTGAATTAGGAAGCGTGGATCACAAAGGTTGGGCTTCAAACCCAGAGGGCCAAACACAGCCCACAAAACCTGCTCAAGGCAGCACTCTCAGATATGGTTTCTCTGATCAGGAGTTAAAGATGTACTTAAAGCATTTAGCTCTCTTGCAATTTTATTGACTCTTATCTCTATGTGCACATGACCAGTGAATCAGTGCATGACTTATTTCCCCCTTGATGTTTCAGGAGCCCAAGACCAGTGCAAAGGCCTATGATGTGCCAGGCCCCAAAGAGAGACTTAACTAACATTACGTTGATTCCTCACAAGTACCCTTCGGTAAAACCTGATTTTTTAAAAAGGTTTACAAGAAAATCACAATCCAAAGAATTGGTATCTATTTGAGGGATAAAAATATAAAGACAAACACTCTGCTTTTTTATGTTCTTGTGCACTGGCTTGTCACTTGAGGTTACAGGCAAAAAATGATATTCTCAAACCCATGGAAGCATGCTTCTTCCAGGAAAATTTGTAAATTGCTTGACATTAAAGTATGGAGTTGGTTGTTTTCAATCTTTCTATTTCTATTTCTAATCTACTTGTCTGACTTTACAGCTTGACATTAAAAGGGATTTTTTTTTTTTTTATAAAGCAGAAGCTAACACACCATTGTAAAGCAATTATACTCCAATAAAGATGTTAAAAAAAAAAGGGATTTTTTTATACGATTCAAATTAGTCTTCTCAAGTAAAGATGTTTTTCAAATGATGACATTCCCATAAATCTGAGATCTCCAAAAGGACTGTTACCACCATCACCACTGCCCCATGACCATCAACACCATGGCCACCATCACCACTCGTACCACCACCATCACCATCAACACCTCCACGATGGGAGTGCTCCTAAAACACTGGATTTTTTAAATGAGCTGAGGATACAGCCTTTTGTCTCCTGTGTGTTATAAGTAACATATTGGTCAGTGTTCTGGCTGGTGCATGCTTAACCACTTCTAGTTGAGCATAATGATTCCAGTAGTATTCAGTCCAAGTGCAACCGAAAATTACATTCTAAAATTATTATATGAAAAAATTACTTTTATTGTACCCCAACTCAAACGTTTGCAGCTAAGACAAACATTTATATAGCATCAAAAATATTATTGGAGGAAAAAATACTTATTCTTCCAAAAATATATTTGAGAATCAGTTTTTTAAATTGCTAATGAAAACATTCTCTAGAATCGTTTGGAGTTGTTTGAATGATAATACTGTTTTGCATAATTGTATTGAGATCTAAGCAAAACTGACAAAAGGCTGAAAGACATGGCAAGAGTAAGATAAAAAATTTTATGAAGTCCAAAATGAAGGCTTGGTTTCAAAACATTGTTTTTATAAATAAATGCTGATACGGGTATACAACTATGAACACATACTTGCAGATGTTCCCTATTCAATGGCCTTTAAAAAAATTATATATGGTGACCAAAACACTCTAGGCCAATACTTCTTCTTTGTCTTCATCCCATAGTATGTACATTAGAGTTTCTATAATCCTTTTTATCTACATACAGAGTTCAGTAAATAACATGGGGCTGGTTGCCACTTCCCCACAAGGTGTGAGCTGTAGGTGTAAAGCATCACGACTTCAAATGCTTACAGAGGCCTGGAGGGTAACACAAACAGTGAAGTGGGCCAAGCATCATAAAACCCAGCGCAAATGGGGTGGAAATTGGCACTTAACACAGGCAGACAACAGGAAATTGGTGGGGCTGTAATAAACCGAAACCCTCCCCTCACCTAAAAGGGCCACCTCCTCCACACCTGTCCTGCAGGAAGCTTAGCCCAGTGTTGCTAGATTCATTGATTTCCTCAGAGAAAGTGAAATCAGGTTTTTACTTGAAAGTCCCCGATTCTTAAAAGTTGGCAATTCTTTTTTTTTTTTTTTAATAAAAAAACATTGTGCATTCCAAATAAAACACACCGGTATCCTGAATTCAACCCATGGGCAGGCAGCTTCCAATCTCTGGGGGAGAATTCCATACTAAGTGGTCATTAGCCATGGTTCATGTGCATAAGGCCGGTCCCCGTGGCTGTACCTAAGGTCCAAGGGAGGCCCCCAGGCCTCCTGATACACTCCAACTCTAGCAATCTCCAAAGGCAGGGTAGCCTGTAGTCAAGACCCACCACTTCTGGAAACTGGAGCCCATGAACAATCAATACAGTTGATGCCGTATGTTTCTGTGTGTGTGTGCATGAGCGTCCTCGTGTGCTTACTCTGGTGTGCTGGGGAAAGGGTGGATTTCTCAACTGAGATTATTTTTTGAGTCCGTCTTCTCTTCCCCATCCCTGATCATGACTCTCTTTTCTCCCTTCCTGGGAGAAAAGAGGGGAGAAACAGATGATATGGAGAATCTATAACAGGAAATTTCAGACCAAATATTACCAGCTCAGTAAAGATGGAACAAAATTAAACCCCTTCGATAAAGACCAGAAGCACATTCTGCCTCTCTTTCCCGCCCCTTAAGTCATCCCCTGGTTATAAGGGCTAATCATGGTTTGAAAAGCTGCCAGTTCCACCTTCCAAGGGAAAGGTCTCTCTTAAAAATAAAAATCAATCATACACAGTATTTTTTTTTTGTCACATCTGCTCTGCCCAAATGTGAATATCACCAGGGCCATTAAAAACTATTATAAATGTTAGGTCTAGTTGGAAGGAAACAGAGTAAATAAAACTCAGCCATCTGGGGAAATAGATTTGGGGCCTAAGACATCAAAGTGAGAGGATAAAAATCAAAGCTTTTCATAAATCATTTCTAATGGTTGATTTTTATTTATTAGGTATTTCACTAGTGAGAAGTAAGTTGACATGATTCTTCTTTCTTTCAGAAACTAGTCTTATGGTATTGATGGCCTTCTGTCGTGATTAGCTCTGAATGTCCCTAATGGCACATACAGGGTCAGTGCATTTATCTAGGGAACATCTAGCAAGGACCGGGAGATACTCTCAATGTTTGGATGAGGACACGTTTATGTTTCCACATGTTTATGGTCTAATTTTCATTTCACGAAACACCAATACAGGACAGAATATAACAGTAGCTTTGGATGGCTGTCGTAGCTTTGAAAAGCTTTGAAGAGCAGCTCTGGAGTCTGAGGACATCTGGTTTAAAACTCAATTCCATTCATTACTAGCTGGGTGACTTGGGCCGATTACTCAACATTTAGAAATCTCCTTTTCTTCATAGAGAGAATGAACATACTATTGCATCCACCTCCCAAGATGGTAGAAAGAATCTGATAAGATAATGTATGGACATGGGTCAGGCACAGAACAAGTGTTTAGCAAAAGGCAAATAATTGTATGCAGCCCTGGTAAAGCATAAACTTCCAAGATTACTCTCAGAAAAGCCAACGATCATGGCATAGAAGGCAAAATAAATCAGCAGTTTCCAGTTTGTCTTTCCCTTGTACTGTTTTCATACTGAAAATTATTCCATCTAATGGCTGTCAGGCTTTAGGCAACTGTAAGGCATTAGAACTGCAATCAACACTAACCAAAGTACATGAAAATAACATTTACTTTCCGTCTGTATATTATCCAGTTTTCTTCCACATGTGAAGAATACAGTGCAGTAACTATATAAGCTATCTCCTTACAGCCCCTGAAAGTCACATTCTTTTGAAATACCTGACAAGTAGACGAGTGAGCCTTCCCCCCATGCTGAAACATTTGTCCATGCCAATCATAACTTCCTTGATGTTAAAAGAAATGAAACGGAAGCATGAACTGCCACAAGGAGCAGCCATTTAAAGCTTTAAAACCATAGAAAAGGCGTAACCATTCACCGTAAATCTCAACACTGAGGTTCTCTCCTTGTCTCTCATTTGGACAACCTCAAGTTTCAATATTCAGTCTCTGCCTCTAACATTCAGTCTCATCAGATATAAATAAGGTTAGAACTACCAGACACAACAGCCATGCTTATAAAATGTATTTAAATAAAACCATTATGATAATTCAATTTCTAAGTAATTGAGCCACAAACTTCTTTTTGCCTTACTTGTAGTGTTATACTGCCCTTCAGTGTTCAAACACATGAACGGTTAACCAAATTTTTTTTAAACTCAAGAAATGTCTTTGTATAAACCTTTACAGTGAACAAAATAGTTATTTTTTGCAGTCTCTCAGTGAAGGGTGTGACTATGGCTTCAACTTTGCCCCACAAAATTCATACACTGAAATACTAATTCCCAGAGTATGACCTTGTTTGGAAACAGGGTGACTGCAGATGCAATTAGTTAAGATGAGGTCATGTTAGAGTAGAATGGGCCCCTAATCCAGTACGATGGTTGGCCTTATAAGAAGGGGAAATGTGGACACAGACACACACACAGGAAGAACGGCATGTGAAGATGAAGGCAAAGGTCAGGGTGATGCTTCTATAAGATAAGGAAGGCCAAAAATTGCCAGCAAACCACCAGAAGCTTAGGAGAGAGGCAAGGGACAGATTCCCCTTCACAGACCCCAGAAAGAACCAACCCTGCTGACACCTTCAACTGAGACTTCTGGCCTCCAGAACTGTGAAGCAACTCACTTCTGCTGTTTACACCCCCCAGTCATGATACTTTGTTACTGCAGCTCTGGCACACCAGTACAGGCGTGTATCTTTCATACAAAAATAGAGACTAACATACAAATATTCCACAAAACACAGTAATCTCACTTTAAAAGTAGAAGGAGGAAGGCTTGAAACATACCAGATTACTGTTAAACTTAAACCTGGACAGTTTTTTTTTTTCATAGCATCAGCTGTTAGTGGCTTCATTTTTCCATTAACTTTGAGTTCTAGAGGGTTTTATTTTTTATAAATTTATTTATTTATTTTTGGCTGCGTTGGGTCTTTATTGCTTTCTCTAGTTCTGGCGAGCGGGGGCTACTCTTTGTTACTGTGCGCAGGCTTCTCATTGCGGTGGCTTCTCTTGTTGCGGAGCACGGGCTCTAGGTGCGAGGGCTTCAGTAGTTGTGGCGCATGGGCTCAGTAGTTGTGGTGCACGGGCTATAGGGCATGTGGGCTTCAGTAGTTGTGGCTTGTGGGCTCTAGAGCGCAGGCTCAGTGGTTGTGGCGCACAGGCTTAGTTGCTCCATGGCATGTGGGATCTTCCCAGACCAGGGCTCGAACCCGTGTCCCCTGCATTGTCAGGCAGATTCTTAACCACTGCGCCACCAGGGAAGTCCCTCTCGAGGGTTTTAGACAGAAACTCCAAAGTCTAGGACATTCTATTAAAACATTATAGATGTTGTGCTAACCTGAAAAAGGGCAACACATGATTTTTACTCATTTCTCATTTATGCCAGTTATCACCTATGCCACAATGACCAATTCTTGATTGTATGACAGTTGTTTGTACAGCCAAAAATAAATAAATAAATAAATAAAATAAAAAGATGAGTAACCTCTATTAAAAAAAAAACACACATACACATTTTGTAAGAGGAAATGAATGTGTAAACTGTACGAATGCATGACTTAAGAATTCAGACCGTGCCAGGGTTTTAAAGCCCTCCATCACCCTCTCCTATTTGGCAGGCTCACTTTGCTCCCTAAATCTCTGCCTTCTTGAAGCCATTAAATGTAACCAGCCAAATTACACTGAGGCAGGTGGCCAGAAATACTTACTTTCATCTCTCACATTCAAATCTTCATGAGTAACTTGATAGAACATACTTTTAAATTTGCTTGCATCTGAGTTTTTCTACACATATGAAAACCTCAGCATCAAAATAAACATTCCCGGGGACTTCCCTGGTGGTCCAGTGGTTAAGACTCTACCTTTCCAATGCAGGGGGCACGGGTTCAATCCCTGGCTGGGGAACTAAGATCCCACATGCTGCATGGTGTGGCCAAAAAATAAATAAATAAAAAAGAATAAATTAAAAAAAAAAAACAGCTGGATATTAAAAACACTGAAAAAATAATAATAAACATTCCTGGAAGCTCTGACTTCCACTAGGTTCATAAACTGAGACTCATGGGTCAAATCTGGCCCTGCTGCCTGTTTTTGCACAGTCCGTGAGCTAAGAATGGCTTTCATATTTGAAAATGATTGAAGAAAAATCAGGAGAATAACATTTTGTGTCAGGTGAAACTGATATGAAATTCAAATTTCAGTGTCCACGAATAAAGTTTCATTGGAACACAGCCATGCTCACACGTTTCGGGGATTGTCTACGGTGTCTTTAGCGCTACAATGGCAGAGACAGTAGGGCCCACCATGCCTAAAATATTTTCTCTCTCTGACCCTTTTCAGAAAAAGCTTGCCGATCTCTGATTTAAGTCCTAACTTAAGTTGCTTTGACATGAAATCAGTAAGTTCCTTTACATCACACAGTAGAAGACGCAGTTCCTAGGTCACCAGTGCAGTTTGTTAACCCTTCAAAACCTAGAGTCTCCTGAACACAGGACAGGTACTTCACAAATGTGTTGTTAATGATGCTAATAATTTTTCAAAATAAACACACACAACTGTCTCTCCACAAGCATTATAGGAATACTCCTGTGCATGTCAATAGCTCACTACTCTGTTCAGACCAATGGTCCAACCTAGGCGAGCACTGACCAACTATATCCATATGACCAGTCTATCCAAAGGCCCAGCGCCACCCATTCTATGCTCTGACTCCAACTCTACTGAATTCACACCAGCGTCAGGAGCTTCTGTACTGTGTACACAGAGCCCTCATTCCATGTGATACTGATATGCTCTTTTTTAGCCAAACTTTACTCATTTGGTTGTAAGTGACGTTTCCACATTAAAAAATATTTACTTTTTAAAGGGGTTGCACTTTGCCTTCCAATGCAGGGGGTGAAGGTTCGATCCCTGGTCGGGGAGCTAAGATCCCACATGCCTCGTGGCCAAAAAACCCAAACATTAAAAAAAAAAAAACAGAAGCACTATTGTAACTAATTCAATAAAGACTTTAAAAATGGTCCACATCAAAATACAATCTTGGGGCTTTCCTGGTGGCACAGTGGTTGAGAGTCTGCCTGCCGATGCAGGGGACACGGGTTCGAGCCCTGGTCTGGGAGGATCCCACATGCCGCGGAGCAACTGGGCCCGTGAGCCACAACTGCTGAGTCTGCGCGTCTGGAGCCTGTGCTCCGCAACAAGAGAGGCCGCGATAGTGAGAGGCCCGCGCACCGCGATGAAGAGTGGCCCCCGCTTGCCACAACTAGAGAAAGCCCTCACACAGAAACGAAGACCCAACACAGCCAAAAATAAATAAATAAATAAAAATAAAAATAAAAATCTTAAAAAATAAAATAAAATAAAATAAAGGGATCTCAGTTTACCCACTGCTGTGCAAAGCACAGAAAGAGAAAAATTCTGCTCAGTAAAACCTAGAAACGTCCTACCATGAAGGAAAGTTCTTTTGAAAGCAACTAAGGGCTAGTTAAGAAACCAACTGCTCTCTCTCTTTTTCCAAGGCTGACTAGAAGCCACTGAGAATTAACCCACACTTAGTCCTCTGTTTCCACGGCCCATTCCACTGGCAGGGGGTTAGGAAGAGCACTTGCTTTTACTTTTTTCCTTTCCTTTCCTTCTTTCCTTTTCTTTCCCTCCCTCCCTCCCTTCCTTCCTTCCTTTCTCTTTCTTTTTAAAACTGGGGTCTTCTGCACTGTGACGGATGTGGACATGAAGGCCACCTGCCATATCAGTAAACGTGGGGTGTCGGGGCCCTCAAGCCATCAGCCACTGCGGCCACCCTGACTGTGCACCTGGAAGGGATCCAGGATGGAGAAAAACAGGATCCTGGCCCTAGGTAGCTAAGGTGCATATCAAAGGAATGATTTCAATGAGCCCAGACTCTTGCATCTTCCCATACATAAAAAAGTGCTAAATTCATTAACCTGAGTTGTCTGGTTTTTCTTTAACTGACAGTAATCTTTCAGTGTTTGATGCCTCCGACTGCCTAGTTTTTGTTGCAAAAACTCTCATACATCCTGGTTCCTCCCTGACCTCTTCAGAGCAGCGCCTCAGAGCTCTCTAAGCGGCTGTCCTCCGGGCTTAAGTCCTCAGAAAGTCCACAGAATAAAACGTAATTCTCAACTTTTAGGTTGTGCATTTTTTTTCAGTCGACACTGACCTTAGAAATATTATTCAGGGCCATATAAAAATAAGAATGACCAAAAGATTAAAAAAAACAAGGACAATAAATCAATGAGATTTGAACCTCTCATTCCAAAGAGAGGGGGCCGTAGGGCAAATTAATAGAGGTTTGAAATGGTATCATAGAAGTTAAGGAAAACTTTGCTTTTGTCAATACATATGTGAGAAACAGAGAGCTCAAAGTAAGGGGACAATTTAAAAATGAATATAAGAACTTTCTGGAAATACAATTCATTACAAAGCTGAAATTGGTTCATACTCACTAGGGTGGCTATTATTAAAAGAAACAACAGAAACTAACAAGTGTTGGTAAAGATGTAGGGAGCGTGGCCGCCTTCTGCATCACTGGTGGAATATAAAATAGTGCAGTCATTGTGGGAAACAGTTTGGTGGTTCCTCAAAAAATTAAACACAGAATTACCATATGATCCAGCGGTTCCACTTCTGGGAATATACTCAAAAGAAGTGACAGTGAGGATTTGAAGAGGTATTTGTACACCCATGTTCACAGCAGCCTTATTCACAATAGCCAAAAGGCAGACTCGACCCAAGTGTCAGTCAAAGAATGGATGAACGAACGTGGTCAAGACATACAATGGAATATTATTCGGCCTTAAGGAAGGAAATTCTGACATGTGCTACAGCATGGATGAACCATGAAGACATTATGCTAAGTGAAAGAAGCCAGTTACAAAAGAACAAATATTGCATGATTCCACTTTTATGAGGTACCTAGAAGAGTCAAATTTTTAGACATGGAAAGTAGAATGGTGTTGCCAGGGGATCAGGGAGGGGGAAGAAGTAAGCTATTGTTTAATGGGTACAGAGTTTCAGCTGGAAAAGACAAAAAAGTTCTGAAGTTGGATGCACAAGAATGTGAAAGTATTTAATGCCACTGAACGGTAAACTTAAAAATGGTTAAGATAGTAAATTTTATGTTATTTATATTTTACAATTAAAAAAAAAAACTAAAATTGGCCTCCAGGAAAGCACTGGTACACCCACCTGTCAGACGAAATAGTGGTTGAGTCCAGCGGCAATATATACATAAGGAAAAAGTTTCATTGATTCATTTACGTATTGAGAAAAGCAAAAAAAAAAAATTGCAAAATTACGTTTGTTAAGATGGCGTATGTACTAGAGTGACCCACTTGCCCCGGTTTGCCCTGGAGAGCAGGTTACAGGTCTAAGCACTGAAAGTCCCCTACCCCAGGAAACCCTCAAGTCCCAGGCAAACCTAGATGGTCAGTCACCAGCAAGTGAATTTTAAAATAAACATAATTAATAAAATGCTTATAACAACTGTTGGGCTTTCCTCCCCTGAAGGTCTTGAGAAAAGGAAGGAAAGGAAGCATCGCCAGGTGACCATCAGTGGGATCAAGGGCACTGTGACGTTGCCTTTAATTCCCGCAACCTCTGATGCAGGTGTCAGCATCTGATCATTAGAGAAAGAGACACTGAGCGTGTCTGCTGAGTCACACGCCGATAAAGGGCAGAGCTGGGACCCAGGACGAGGCTGGGAAGAGATGAAGGGGGAGGGGTGCGGAGAGAGAGGAAAGACTGGGCAGGAGGGGAGGGGGGAGAAGGGGGAAGAGAGACCCCGGGGGAGGGGCGGGTGCAGAGAGAAAACATGGAGTGTGATTTTTGTGACCACTTCCCACACCGGTCCCGGGATGCCTACACGCCACCACAGCCAGGTTCTGAGGGACTTCTCTGTGGCTTCATCAGCTCCCTGTGGCTTGAGCTGGTGTGTGCAGGTTCCTGCTCGGGCCACCCCGGGATACTGGACAAGCTGGTGGGTCCCAGGCGTGCCGTGATGACCTTCAGCAGAGGTGCAGCCCGGCTCACCTCGAATTTTCGTGCAGGCATCAGGGTCACCTCAAAGCCCCTAGACTCCAGGTCTGTGAATACATCACAAGCACCGATCCTGCTCTTGGGCCAGGAAGTAGTCCTGGATGACCGGAGGGCGGAGGCCCACAGAATCTCCCACGTTTCCTGGAACTGGGGGGGGGGGGGGGGGGGGCTGGTTACAGAGCTTCTTGACCTTTGCACCCGATACGGCATGTCCTTTGTAGGCTTCTGCCAACCCCCGGATGCCCCCTCCTCACCTCCAGGGCCTGTCCGCCCGGCACCCCTCCCACTGATGGCCTGGCCATGTGATGTCCCCAGGGCTCCCCTCGGGCACGGCTCAGTCAGGAAGGGAGGGAGGAGGGGTGACTGGGAGCATCCGTCCTCAACGTGATGCTCTGCCCCCCAGGCCCCGCAGGTGTTAGCACTTCGGGGAGAGGAAGGTTACTAAGCTAAGCACATATTTCACTGTGAAAGCTTCCCAGGCAACAAGGTGACGTGGGGAGCTCTGGCTCTCCTCCAGTGCACTCCAGACCAGCTCCCCGGGGCCATGAAACTGGACCGCTTCTTCCTGCCACAGATTCTCTAAAACGCATATCACGTTTTCTGGACCCCTGGACAATGTCCACTCCCTGTGCCCTGTGCTACCAAGTCACCTGCTGGGTGGGGCCCGGGAACGGGCGGGTCGACCAGGTGTGTGTGTGTTGGGGGCGTGTCCTAGCCATAAAGGACACCAACCACTGCTCTGAGGTCGGGACCTTTTTTTACACGCAGGTCACAGAAGAGACTCCAGAAGGGAAAGCCACTGGCCCTGGGGTGGGCTCGGGGTCTTCTTCTCAGCATGATGTATAAAGTGCAGGCCAGCCGGAAGCTGCTAGAATATTGGACGTAGGTTTTGGACCCACTTGGAGACAACTTCTTCATGCCTCCACACACTCCCTCTCTGCACTCACTACTCACTATTTTCGCTCTCTCTCTCTCACGCACACCCCCCCATATATAATTGTTTTGTGTTTTTTGTTTGTTTGTTTGTTTTTGGCTGCTCTGCATGGCTTGCGGGATCTTAGTTCCCTGCACCAGGGATCGAACCCGTGCGCCCTACGGTGGAAGCACGGAGTCCTAACCACTGGACCGCCAGGGAATTCCCAAATTGTTTTGTTTCATTTTTAGCCATGCTGTATTCCAGTCCTGTCATCAGAGACACATACAACATAAAATTTAGTGTACACAATCTTGAATCTGTAATCTATACTTTTATTTCAAAATCATTAACATATATGAATAATAGTCTGAGTAGTTTTCTCAATTATGATCTCTAATAAACAGAACTAGAAGTCTATGTACCCACATAGCGTGTGTCTTGGAAACCACACACCCTCTGGTCCAGGCCTGGGGCTAAGTGGCAACTTGGTTTACACCTCTCCATGTTCTCATGAGAAACAGTTGTCTTACATGAAAAAATAAGCATGAAAAATAAAGAAAACAGATGCTTACACGGATTTGAATAATATAACTGGAACAAGTACTAAACCACATGAAATGTGGATGACAACGGAACATGTAAGATCTGGGCAATAAAACTCCAAGGTAAAAACTCAATAATGTAAAATCTTGACCTCAAAAGCAATTCCAGAACAAGAGTCAAAGCTGAGCAGTGAGTCCAAAAAAAAAAAAAAAAAAAGAATGTTGTTAAGGTTTTGTGTGTTTTTCAAAAAATATAGTTGTGGGGAAAAGAAACATTTTCATTTAAATCTCAAAATTGAAAGCGTCCTTTCTTTTCAGCCATCAGGCAAGACATTTGATGAACACCTCTCACAGTTCCCATAGTGGTGCCCCTGCTGGTCTGGAAGGGGTCAGTTTCAAGGGCAAGAAGTGGAGACAAAGCTCGATGGACCAGAAGCCCAGGAGTCCAGTGGAGAACCTGGGGCCCCGAGCCCGCTGCAAGAGTTCCTTCATCCACCGCCTCCCCCAGCAGCGTCTCCCTTTGCTTCCCTTTCCGGAACCAGATGAGGATGCCCCTGACGGCAATGACTAGTTTCTACAGTATTCCTGCCGTGCTCAGGGATATTTCACTTCTCCTGTTTCTATAAGGAGTATAGCTTTGGAACCAGTAGTCAGGACACATAATCTGAGTGTCTGAAGTCATGAGTCCATTGGTGTGTGTAGTGGGTTGAATGGTGGCCCCCAAAAAGATATGTCCAAAACCTAACCCCAGGTACTGTGAATGTGACACTGTTTTTAAAAAGTTAAGGGTCTTAAGATCATCCTGGATTAACTGGGATCATCCACCCTAAATCCAGTGACAGGTGTCCTTACAGGAGACAGAAGAGGAACAGAGAGGAGAAGGCCACATGAAGACAGAGGTAGAGATTGGAGTGATGGGGGCACAAGCCAAGGAATGCCTGGAGACGTCAGAAGCTGGAAGGGGCAAGAAAACTCTCTTCTAGAGCCTTTGGAGAAAGTGTGGCTCTACCAACACCTTGATTTCAGACTTCTGGCCTCCAGAATCTGTAGAAGGATAAGTTCACGTTGTTTTAAGCCACGTTTGTGGCACTTTATTGCAGCAGCCCTAGGTAACCAATACATCATGCTCGCCAGACACTGCACGTCTCCTCACCTGGTCCTCTTTGCTGCAAAAGTGCTTGTCTCCACCGAACACACACTCACTCGATTGTGAAATGAGCAAAATTGATAGTGACTTAGCTGTTTAATTCTCTCACCATCTAAAGACCCCTTCCTCCTTTCCTGCAGGAGACCAACCCCCTCACCATTTTTTTTTTTTTTTAAAGATGCTTATTAGTGTTCCTAGGTTTTGCTAACCTTCCTAGGCATTAAAAAAATTTCACCCATGGCCCCAGCCAGAAATTAGCGGTTGAGGGCTATATCAGATTAAAATAACCCACTCTCCCACATGTGACACCATTCACTTTGCTTTGATGAACCAGGCCTCTAATAGTATTTGCATTTTTTTTTGAAAGGTAAGATTTTCCTAGACAATCCTACTTCTAATATTCTGCCAAAAAAAAAAAAAGTTAATTTCGTAGATAATTTGGCTAGGGGAGAATTAGCAGAGTAGGAAAGCAGAAGAGTAGCCTCATTTCAGTGCCCTAAATGTCACCGTCAGGCCTCAGTCTACACACAGGGCATTGAAAGAATAGAACTGAGACTGGGCAGCACAGGAACCTCCGAGGCCACGGAAATGATACCACAAGGAAAGGGCCCTCCTAGGAACAGGGAAACAAGCCACCTCCTTATGAAGGTTACATCCTTGATAAAGAAGAGCAAACGCCCCAGGAACACACCCAGTTCAGTTCAAAAGAAAATTGGGTCAAATCCAGCTGTGCAGCATCATGACGCTCAAAGGACCGAAGTTAGGAGATTTCTGCTCCTCCACAGTGCGATGGGCTGTATCCACAGCCCATTGTCTTTTTTAAAAAACAAAAAATTTTATTGAAGTATAGTAGATTTACAGTGTTGTGTTAATTTCTGCTGTACAGCAAAGTGACTCAGTTATACATATACATATATTCTTTTTCATATGGTTCATTTCATATTCATTTGTATTATGGTTTATCCCAGGATATTGAATACAGTTCCCTGTGCTATACAGTAGGGCCTTGTTGTTTATCCATCTTATATATAATCGTTTGCATCTGCTGATCTCAGACTCCAGTCCTTCCCTCCCCCACCTCCCCTCCCCCTTGGTAACCACAAGTCTGTTCTCTCTGTCTGTGAGACTGTTTCTGTTTCACAGACAAGTTCACCTGTGTCATATTTTAGATTCTACATATAAGTGAAACCATACGGTATTTGTCTTTCTATTTCTGATGTATTTTGCTTAGTATGATAATCTCTAGGTCCCATTATCTCTTGAATATTTCTTGGCAGTGAGGTGGGCAGAGAAAGATAGATTGACAGCCATGTAACTGGAGCAGAGGCTCAGAGTTGACGTAGCTCGAGGCAGGAGACGGTGCTTGGACAGAGTCCGTGACAAAGGCACCCTCCCGGGGCCTGGTGCTGGGCTCTGGAGCCGATGAGATGACTCTGGGATGAAATCCCATCCCTGTATTTTGTTTTCATTTGGCAGCAAGACAGGGATGGAGGTACACCGACTCCTACCTTCTAACAACTAATAATCATCCCCCTGTGGACTTCCTTTCTACGTCTAGACTAAACCCTTCCAGGCCTTCATTGACTGCACTCCCAGGAGCGTCTCCTTTTGTAACCACAGAATTAAAGTTCTCGTCCATAAATTGCTGACGGCAGACCTGGACGCCTATCCCTTTCCCACATCTCAATTACTTCTTCAGCCTTTGCCCTCCATTTAGTTCGACAGCAAAGCGCCCTAACCCTATCCTGCCCACATCCTGGGACACATTCCTCTCTGCTTTCTTTCCCTTAGGATCTTTATGTGCTTCCCAAACAACGTGTAGTGAATTCTTCCCGCCTGTAGATTCCCCATCATGCAAATCTATTAACCATACGATACCGACTGCCTACTAACTGCTCAGCCCACATGTGTGCAGTGAGACAGGGAGGGAGGGGGACCAACTCCTTACCCTCGGAGCTACACACATCGTGCTCAATACATATTTCCTGATGAATTTACAAATTAATCATTAGGATGGGGCCAGATTACGAAGGATCTCGAAAGCCCAGGAGAGGCATTCTGCCTCTATACGGTGCAGACTGTGAACTCACTGCAGGTGGCCAAACGCAAAGGAGTGATCAGCGTGGGTGGCATTTTAGAAAGGCGGGGCTGGGGCTGGGGGACACCTTGGACACAGATTGGGAAGGAAGTGCCGTCGGCCCTCCCCGTCGGCACGTTCCGCATCCAAGGTTTCAACCAACCGTGGAGATGGACCCCACGGATACAGAGGGCAGACTGTGATGATAAATAATGCAGTTACGACGGACATGAGAAGGCAGATCCGAAAGACGGCCGGAGCGTAAAAACTACAGAACTCTGTGCTCGAGTAGGTGTGAGGGACAAAGAAAAGAGAGCTGATAACCTCCACCTTCCGGTGCAGCCCTGCCCTGCCCCTCTGCTCTCTTCTGTCCCCTGAACATCACCAGTCATGAAACTAACAGTCCCCATGCTGAACAAATGCATCACGGTTCCCACCTTACAAAGCCTGCTCTTCCTCCCGTCTTTCCATGACATCACTACTAACCCAGCTGCCCGAGTCAGCTCCCAGAACATTCTGGGGGCCGCAGCAGAGGGGCTTCCGTGAAGAAGACAGAGAAAGAAAGTTGGGAAAGGGATGAGGACCACCGGATGAGGGTGGGAGCGAGGGAGAAGAAGTGCCGGGAGGAGAGGTGGTCAAGTAAGATAAAAATGCAACCAATCCTCTGGGACCCCATGAAAATCCTTTCAGTGGAGTGGCACCCGCGGAGGCTGGCAAGCTGAGCAGTAAATGGGAGCCAAGAAACTCTGTTCACCAGAGGAACCCAGGTCCTCTCACTTACAAGGAAGACCTCCCCACATGCTCATGGCCCGCCTAACCCCTCAGGACTCATGGGCTTCTCTTGCTGGAAAGCTCTCCCCAACGCCTCTGGCCACTCCCTGATGGGCTGGATGTGCCCACATCCCCCCATGGGCTCCCTGGGCTTTCCTCTCCCAGGGCACGTACCTCAGGATACTGTGATGGTCTGCTTCCTTCTCGGTCTTGGGACTGTGGATGCGCATCTTTGTATCCCCGAAACCCAGCCCAGTGTCTGACAAAGGGAAGATGCCCCATGAACAAATAAATGAATGAGGAAAAGGAGAAAGTGGGATGCAGACTCTCCCTCAAAAGCTTGGATGAGAAGCAGAGGAGAGAGAGAAGGAGGCAGGGTCAAGGGAGCATGTGTACGTCAGGAGGAACACATTCAAGGGCTGCAGTGAAGGGGAAGACGTCATGAGCGGAAGATACAAGAGAAGAACAATTGGGCTTCCCTGGTGGCGCAGTGGTTGAGAATCTGCCTGCCAATGCAGGGGACACGGGTTCGAGCCCTGGTCTGGGAAGATCCCACATGCTGCGGAGCAACTAGGCCCGTGAGCCACAATTACTGAGCCTGCACGTCTGGAGCCTGTGCTCCGCAACGGGAGAGGCCGCGATAGTGAGAGGCCCGCGCACCGCGATGAAGAGGGGCCCCCGCTTGCCGCAACTAGAGAAAGCCCTCGCACAGAAACGAAGACCCAACACAGCCATAAATAAATAAATAAATAAATTTAAAAAAAAAGAGAGAAGAACAATTGCTAGCTGGGGGTCCAGGAGGAGAGGGGTCCAAGGGGGCCTAAGTGTAGGAATGAGCTTGTGGAGGGAGAGAGAAAACTCACCTTCTGGGACTGGAAGGAAAGGAGGAGACATAGGCAAGGTTTTTGGGGGTTGGAGAATGGGGAACAGTCTGAAGGTTGAATGAGTTTATGCCCTGGTACTTCATTTTTCAAAAGAGCAGGAAAGGTCATATATCAAATAGCAAAGTATTTGGAGATAGAGATTTACAGAGGTAACTAAGTGAAAAAGAGGTCATTATAATGGGCCCTACTCCACACTGACTGATGTCCTCCTAAGAAGAGGAAATCTGGACAGACACATAGAGACAGACCACGTGAAGACACAGGGAGAAGACGGCCATCCACCAGCCAAGACGCGAGGCCTCAGAAAGAACCAACCCTGCCAACACCTTGATCTGGGACTTCTCCCCTCCAGACTGATGAGACAAAAAAATCTCTGCTGTTTAAGCCTCCAAGTCTCTGGTACTTTGTTACAGCTGCCCAAGCTCATTCATATACCAGGCAAGGTGCTAAGAACTTTAGCCCAATTATCTCATTTAAATCAACAGCCCTTTGAGGCAGATGCCATGGCTGTCCTCAGTCTGCCGGGACCAAGTGATGTCTCCAAGGACACAGCAGCTGCGTATGAGCACCTCAGGCTGACCTCAGAGGCCCAAATCCTACGTACTCCATGTTCAAAGACTGGGTAAGGGCTTATCTCAATCCACTGTGACTGAAAACCACAGTTTTGAAAGGCATCGGTCCCCACCACTAACTGTTTCTCCGGCATCACCGAGCTGCCAGGGACAAGAGCAGAGAAGGCAGGTGGGGCTCGTGGCGTGGACCAGGCAGAGGACGAAGGTGTAAGGGCTCAGAGTGTGCAGGTAGGAACACATGAGCCACGGTGGAGAGCCAGAGCTGACTGAGAGGAGAGAGGGGCTCTGACCTGCATGGGGCTGGAGACCCCACTGCGCTGTGCCGGCCCGCTCGTCACGGCGCCAGCCTGCCACGCCAGAAACACAGAGGCGCAGGTAGATGACATCAAGAGGCTTCTCACCCTTTCTGGACTAATCCAGGCAGTAAATGAAGGA
This sequence comes from Balaenoptera borealis, assembly GCF_965194805.1. Lineage (NCBI taxonomy): Eukaryota > Metazoa > Chordata > Mammalia > Artiodactyla > Balaenopteridae > Balaenoptera > Balaenoptera borealis. The sequence goes on from NC_138877.1 coordinate 13,012,295, forward strand.
GCGCCAGGATGCCTCCTCATCCACGTGTTCAACGGTGATGCCAGGGACACCTCCTGAGCGGAATGTCACTCCCACCCCGACCCCGATTTCTACCAGAATTTTGACACTGTCACTTTGTATAAAATGGTTCTGAAACTGAAACAAACAAAAACAAAGCAAAACAAGGGACGTCTGTAACCCCTAAGCAAGAGGATGAGTTAGCTTTTCAAAATCTTGAGTTTGAGCATCATACAGAACTGCTTATGTTTTTTTCTCTTGATTTCTTCAAGGCTCTGTCCTAACTCACCTGAAATCACCTTGAGGATTCCTACAAGGACTTGGTGCGAACTTGATATTGAACGTCGTTTGGGCCAATCTTTCTTGGCCCTTCTTGTGTCAACTCTCTAGGGTAGGGAGCCCTGTCCCCGCTCAAAGTCAGGGGCCATTTCCTTAGTATGATTTGGAAACTTCACAGTGGACCACCAGCCTCCAATCCAAAGCCAACACCTTCCCACAGTGTGTGAGGGGACACACCCGAGTTTACCATCAGAGGAGCATATTGTTCTAAGTTGTCCCAATATTAAATTTTGCTGATTAAGGTATAGAAATGTGTGCATTTAATACTGATCACCAGGTGTGCTTTTTTGATGACCCATGTCTCTTCCACTCCCCCAGGACACCTTGAATAACAAGAGTGAGGACACACCTACGAGGTCAGAACGCAGCCAGAGATGGGTGTTGCCATGACACAGAGAAAGAGGCTGAGAAGAACAAACGACTGGGTTTAGAAAATCCCAGCTCACCAATACTAATCCACTCTCCAGCAGCTAAAGTAATAATAAGCCCATGTATACAATTCATGCCCAAGGACTAACCACACCCAGATGTCATCCCAGCGGTGCAGAAAATGATGGAGAGGCACTCCCTTCTCCATGAGGAAAGCCAAGGTGGGAGGAAAGTTCAGAAACGATTTTGGGAACAGGACTAACCTACTCTACACTGCGGACCAATTACCCTGGTAGCAATTCTGTGAATGTTCAAATGCCAGCCCCACTGACAGACTGGGGTAGGTAATATGAAGCAAAATGGCACTGGCCCTTAATGAAATCTTAGTATCTTGTTACTAATGATTCATTATAAATTGGTGTCGATTTCAAATGCATCACTGTATTGACGTGATATAAATAATACATGAAGAAAACACTTGCGCATTTAAGAGGAATTGACCTTCTGCTTTGTGTAAGTCAGTGTTCCCTTTATTCAGTAAGTCCACATGCACTACTTTTATAATCAGTTTTCCATTACTTAACCTTACTCCTTGAAACAAGAGTAATAATTATAATTAAGGGGGAAAATAGAGAAATGATACACAGAATAATTTGCCATTTTAACAACGCAATAGACTGCGAAAACTCAAAATAGCCAAGATGTAATAACACAGTTGTCCACTTGGTGGCACTAGAACTCCAGGAAAGTCCCACACTCAGCCTGAGCAATTACATCAGACTTCTATACCTGTTTTTTTTTTTTTTTCTTTCAATGCCCCCATTTCACGCAAAAATATTCCAAAATAAGAATGGCATGAATTAGAAGAAGAATGGGATTGTTTTCTAAAAGGGTGATAAACTCAGGTTAACTCCCAAACACTATACATACCTGTGACACAAGCTACTAGTAAGAGTAATAACCAGCATTTACTGAAGGCAAGGCACAGTGCTAAATGTTTTACACATATTGTCTCATCTAAGCCTTATAATACTACCTTGACTACTACCTATAACTACTTGAAGGGTAGTTATACCTGTTTGTTTGTTTGTTTTTTAAAGCACTTTTTTTTTTTGGTTGTGCTGGGTCTTAGTTGTGGCAGGTGGCTCGCCTGCTCCTTAGCTGTGGCATGTGTGCTCCTTCGTTGCGGCCGGCGGGCTCCTTAGTTGCAGCTCTCCATCTCCTTAGTTGTGGCACGCACACTCTTAGTTGCGGCATGTGGGATCTAGTTCCCTGACCAGGGATCAAACCCAGGCCCCCTGCACTGGGAGTGTGGAGTCTCAACCATTGCACCACCAGGGAAGTCCCTACCTGTTTGTTTTTAAAGTGAGGGATCTGAGTCCTCCAGAGTTTAGTAACATCCCAAGCTGTCGCCAGTGACTTAGGCTCCAAAGGGAGTAGAGGGGGAGCCACATAGCTGCCTGGAGGACTAATGTCCAGCTGGGAGATGGGCCTCACCCATGGAAAGGCAGCGGTCCAAAGGCTGTACACTAAGTGCCAACTGGCTGTCCAACGACTGTTAAAGACCACATAATACAGCCTGTGAACCAGGAGACCTGAGGCTGATCTGAGGCTTCCTGGAAGACAGGGGACACCAGCGGGTCCTCACAGGGCGTTCAGAGCTAAGACAACCGGAAAGAGAACCTACACACAGGTAAGGGGCGGAAAGCTTGTGAAGAGCCACTGCCCTTGCTTTGCAGATGTATCACAGCCAACCCACAAGTGACATTGTTCTCAGAGCTCTCCTTTCCCGCTAGACCCTTAAAGGCCCACCGATTTCTCACTGCTTTCCACTCCCCCTGCCAAAGCTCTGACTCACAGCATTTGGGGCTAAAAGGGAAAGGACTGGATTTTTTTTTTTTTTTTCTTTTCAAAAGATGCTGAGTTGGCTTCTCGGTCAAATGCTGATGATTCATCGGGAACAAATCCCGGTGGTGAAAGGCCAATCATGGTCATTTACCTCATTCAAATCTTAACAGCTGGAGAGCAGCGTGTTTCTGCAATGTGTTAGCCTGCTGGAGGGCTGAAAACGACCTTTGTCTCTATACAGGCAACCGTATGCAGGCGGCTGGTCCCCCTTCTCCGAGACGTGGAGGATTCTCTGAGCAACTCTGGCATCAAGTCAGCTGGATCGGAGACACTGGTCCTTCTGTCATGCTGGCTAAACCCTATCAAAACTGAAAGTTTGCTGTTGGAAATATAATGAAATTTCATATACTTGAACAGTTGGACTAACTGGAGAAACCCCTTCATGCATTTTTTTAAACCCTGGTAAAATACACTAACATAAAATTTACCATCTTAACCTTTTCCAAGCAAACAGTTGGATAGTGTTAAGTACATATTATTATGCATCCATCTCCAAAACTCTTTCCGTCTTGCAAAACTGAAACCCTGGACCCATTAAATAATAACTCCCTGTTCTCCCCTCCCCCTGGAAACCATCATTCTACTGTCTCCAGGAATTATAATATTCTATCAGTAGATACTTCATACAAGTGGGGAAAAAAAGTATTTGTCTTTTTGTGACTGGCTTGTTTCACTTAGCATAATGTCTTCAAGGTTCATCCATACTGCAGCATATGTCAGAATTTCCTTCCTTTACAAGGCTGAAGAATATTCCATTGTACGTATACGCCCCATTTTGTTTATCTATTCTTCTGCTGATCGATACTTGGGTTGCTTCCACCTTTTGGCTACTGTGAGTAAGCTGCCATGAACATGCGTGTACAAATACTTCTTTGAAACCCTGCTTTTGGGCATACATTCAGAAGTGGAATTGCTGACTCACAAGGTAAATCTATTTTTAATTTTTTGAGTAATTACCGTACTGTTTTCCATAACAGCTGCACCATTTTACATCCCCACCAACAGTGCACAAGGGTTCCAATTTCTCCAAATTCTTGCCAACCCTTGTTATTTTCTGTTGTTGGGTTTTGCGTGTGTATGCATGTTTTTTTTATAGTAGCTATCCTAGTGGATGTGAGGTGAACCTTTTAAAACTCTTTCCAAGGTTGAAACTGTATGAAAAAGCCCTAATTGTATAACACTGCAGTAGTACTTAGGGTTAAAGGAATGCCTCACAGATTTAAGATTTAAATCGCTTCCTGCCTCTGGATTCCACCACACCACCTGGGAGGATGCTAGGTCAGAATGGAAAAGCGTCGGTATGGGGTCCCAGCCCCCCTCTGGTCAACTCCTTTCTCAAGGGAAAGAAGGAACCAGGAATCTGACTAGGCGCCTACGTGAGGGCAAGCAATTTAAATGAATTCCAACTTAGTGAAGTCAGAATTCAAAATTCCACTAATTGTTAAACCCACAATGAGAGCCCAAATGTGAAGATCAACAAAACAAAACAAAAATGACTATAAATAACTCAACACAAGTGAATGCTTTTCTGTCAGTCTTCAGATTTGGAATACGATTTTTCAAAAACCTAAAAGCATTTTGCTTAAACCACATTCTTGGGGGGAGATACAAATGATTCCAGAGTGTTTGGTTTCCCAAATCTATTCATTAGGGTGAATGGCTTTTTCATCTGCTTTATCTACCAAGCTTCCTGTAGGGTCCAGAACTCTTAAAAAGTCAAGAGGTACACAGGAACATCTCCAAGAGCTTCTTTTCCAAGGTTGGTTAAGAGTTAATCCCTGGAAAGCACTTCTGTCAAGGAGCCAACCATGGTCAAACTCATGCTGGGCCTGGTTACCACCTCTTGGTCCTTCCACTACCCCTTGACCTTTCATGAACAAGCCCATGAGTGGAGCCAAGTTCAATGGAGATTTCTCAGCCCTGAATCCTTCCATCAGGAAATTAAGGGTTTGCATACAAGAGGAACTAGCCAATACAGGAAATCAGTGAATTGCAATCTGGAAATCTGGTTTTGCCTTGACCTCCTTGACTGTGGGCAAATGGCTCAACCTCTTTGAGCCTCCACATTCTCAACTGTAAAACGGGGTGGATACCACCTGCCCACAGTGGTGCAGATCTCGGCACCACTTCTGGCATACTGTTGGTTGTTAATAAATGCTCAAAAATCATCAATTTCTACAACCAGAGACTAGCAGAATAATCCCCCAAAGTTCCCTTTTGGTCGCTGACCCCAAGGGTGGGTGTCTGCCTTTTAGCTGAGGGTTCAGTCAGTGTCCACAAAACAAATGCTAACATTACAGATTCTCTGGAGACCCCTCGAGGGCTCTGATGGAGGGTTGTGCCCTTGTGAGACCCGGATGAAGCCATCCTTTGCCTCGCATCCTTCACGCCGACTAGGATGAGGCCACTCTGGGTGCTCTCCACCCCGGTGGCTGTTTCCGCCACAGTGCTGGGGAGACTGAGTCATGGCTTCACAGGTCCCCCATTCCTGCAGGGGTGAGAGAGAGCATTTCCCTCCTCTTCCTGACGCACTGGGGCTGGGGACAGCAAACCCTTGACTCTGGAGTTACAGAAACCCTGACACTCAAACCACCTGCACCGTCCGCCTCTGCTTGCTGAATTCGATTTCTCCCTTTCCCCTCTGTGTGGGATAATCCTGCCACCATAAACCTTTCAAGGGAAAGAGAGAAAATCTCCATGTGCCCCTTCCTTTTCCCACCTATATTCACCTTCCTCTATGATTTTCTAGAATCTCCCTGATCCAAGTATGACCTTTCTGGTCTCCCCCAGGCCTCTCTCCCAGTTAATGCCCTGCCCACCTATCTTACCTCCCAACCCCTCCCTCCCGTGGCTCTCGACAGTCCCCACTCCCGCCCCAACACACACACACACACACACACACACACGTGCACGCGCACACGCACACACACGCACACACGCACACTCGAGAAGCCTCCTGTGTGTCAGCGCCCTGGTCCCAGCAGCACCATAACCGTGTCTCTGCAGTGCTTCCCATCACCATGGAAACGAGTGTTTGCAGGCACTACAGACAGACACAGCCATTACTATGGCTAGTGCCTGTCAATCCACACGTGTGTGTGTGCACTTAAAATAGAAGTTCTGCAAATAAAAACAGCAATTAGGGAAATCTGGCAATCTTTCCGACTACGGATTCATTTAGCCCTGCTGCCAGATGACTTCCCTGTCACCCCATCTTTCTCTACCGTAGTTCCTAATCAAGGTGTGGAAAGCCAATAAGCCAGTTCTCCCTGGAAACAATGGCTCCTGCAAGGGGGATTAGCCATCCTTAGGGATTTTTAGGTTAGGAGGATCAAAAATAGCAGGTGTGGCACTGGCAGTCCTTTTAGAATATCTGACACTGATTCTTGTTCTCTGCTTCAAAAGAAAATTAGGACATATAAAATACAAAGTGGGAGAAGAAAGAGTATTTAGAAACCGATAAGTGAAATGTAATTCAAAAGGAGCTAAAACATAAATACCAGGAAAGTAAAGGAAGTTGGGAAAAACAGCAGGCTGCAGAGTCTGCTTAGTTTGCAATTAGCAGAGTGGGTAAGTGGCTAAAAGGTAATTGACAGCTCTCCAGGCACTAGAACCGGTTACTGCAAGGAGAGGGCAGCTGGCCCCTGGGAGAGAGAGGCTCAGGGGCCTGTAGGCCGAGGATAGGCTGGTGATGGACCACGGTGCCCATGTTGCCTTCTCCAGGGCCTCTAATCTTCCCTTTCCAGAACCTTCCTCCCCTATGGTCAGGTGGTAATGCCAACTAGCAGAACATTAAGGGCTCATTCTAAAATGTATACTTGCCCCAAATAAAAATGTATTCTCATGGAAGAAATAGATATTTTATTGGGAAGAAATTCACACCCTCAGTACAGCAGTATCCCTATTCCTGTTTATCCCCAGATTTAAGGAGAAGTAAAGAAATCCAAATAACCATAATCAGAGAAGATATCAAGAGTTCATAAGGTCTAGCTGCACTTAGAAAATGGATAAAGTACATTATCCCCATTTTATAAGAGGCAAGGGAGGGCCAGGAAGTTGGGGGTTGGGGATTTAGTCCTGAACTCAGCCTAGCAAGTGACCCCTTAAATTCTAGTGTGGTTTAGTCCCATCACACCTTCTTATAGCTATCTGTTGGGTATTCATTGTATTTTGGCCTTCATACACACTTTGAATCAGATCTGACTAGCCAGCTAAAGTCAAAAGCACATACTGAGGATAGATGCAGGATTGACCACCACTTTCACAAAAACTGCAATTTTCATCATTCGGTGGAGACTGCTTCTTGGGATGGTTTCTTGTGTGAATCACCGGCAGCTTTCTGCACCTACCACCCTCCTGGAAGTAAATGACTTGGGAGGGGTGGGTGGAGAAATGCAGACACTGCTGGGACCCTCCTGATCTTAAGAGGTAGAGCAAGATCCTTCTGTAAGCAGCAGGCTACACTGGTAAGTAACCTACCCCTTGGTTTTCCAGTACGTAAACAAGGCAGTGACGGCTTGTTTGATGTGTCCAAGCACAGGACACGTGGAGGGGGGCACCTACAGAAGACAGGGAAACACGGTAGGAAGGCAGGGTCCGTTGCCGCAAGGAAGTCTGGATGATCAGTTTTTAAAAGGCATTGATGTTTGCACAGAGAAGGTTGAATGTTTTTATGAAAGCTCCATTTTCCTAATGATATTTTGCATAGAAAAATCTCAAAATGACTTGCCCTTCCCTGTGCTCTCACTAATTGAGCAGAGGAAGGGGTGGAAAATGAGGCGAGTCAGAGCTGGAGGCTGGCTCAGAATGAAATACTGACGGTGACTTCTCCATAAGGCGGGACATGCCCACAGATGGCCAACCAATGGCCTCTCACGCGACCAGAGGAGACACACATCTCCAGGTGCCTGCGCCCCTAGGCAGCTGGGCCAAGACGCCCAGAAGGACTCGGGCAGGTCATCCAGAGACTACGGCCAACCCAGCTGTGCAGTCGCCAAAGCGCCATGACCATCCCTTCCTCCGCAAAGTGCGTTCCTGCAGGATCTGTTAGGTCCAGCCACCTCCTTCAGCAAACACGTTTCATCCCTCGCTCCCCTTCTCTGGGGAGGGGAGACTTAGGAGACAGTCTTAGCAAAGAGAAATGCTTTCCTTTCATATTCATAGCAGTGAGATGCCAGGCACTCGGCTTAATCTTTTTATGCACGTTGCCTCATTTCATATTAAAAATGACCCTGAGGAGGATCACTGCCCCTCCTTAGAGATGAAGTGGAAAGAGGCTGAGAGGAGACATCTCACCGGCCCTGAGTTGATGAGGCCAAGGTGGTATCCAAGTCTATAAAACTTGCTTCTTCTCCCTCAGATTTTAGGTAACCCAATACTATATGCTTCCCAGGCCAAAAGTTGACTGTGTGGAGAGTTACTTTTCTAATTTATTTCCCATGTCTGAATATTTCTAGAGCTTTCATGGTATGGTCTCCTCAATGTTTCCCACTTCTCCTCCACTAGGGCCAAGGGCATCCCCCATCCTCAGGGGTCCCCAGGCTGGCCCGGCTGACTGCAGGCTGTGCTGGTGATGCGAGGTCCGGCCTCTGCTGGACCGACTTCCAGGCCACACTTCTGGGCATTCCCTGGCTCTTCTCATCACTTCTCTTTCTCCTGGCGCCTCCCAGCTCAGCCAGCCCCTGTGTTTCTCCCTCCATCTATCAATGACTGGGGCACCACTGTCCTCAGGGCTCAGGCAGACCAGCCTGCCCTACACGCTGGCTGAGTGGCAGCGGAGGACCAGCCCCCGAGTGTGAGAGCCACAGGCTGACATCAGCGCCAGCAGTGGGGACGAGGCGCCCGGGCGGCGGGTGAGCCGTGTCACTCACGCATGAGGCTGGGAGCCCGTTTGTACCAGTGATGTGCAGTCAGCTACTCTCTGTGTTCCTACCACCAGTGCCAGCCCTCCCACTGCATCCCGGGAAAGCCACCTGGAAGATTCCTGAGCACTCCCTCACCACGCCGCCCACCCAGGCGCCAAGTCAGAGTTTCGGGGGGGAAAAAGTATGAACTCATCTTTTGATTCGCATCTCACAGCTTACTGTTTATTTCACCATCTATGAAAATCCCAAAGAATGGCCTAACAGAGCTTCTCCACCACACGCAGATGGCCTTCTCTTTACTCATTCTGTCTCAGTCTGTGGATTTCTCAACAGCTGACCCGAAGTTACAGAAACTGGTTACTCCTCACTGTCTTCTGAAGTACCAGCATGTCTGGATAAATAGCAGTTGCCATGGAGATGACAAAGGAAGGTTACCCATGTTGCAGGGAGCTTCTGACTGTATCCTGAACCATTAGCTTTCACCCACCGCTCATTCATTATTCATCTGCAGTGAGGAAACGGCTGCAGCCCAGAACATCTCAGAAGACCTGCACCAGCGCAGCTGCCCAGAACCACACACAGGGCATCACCAGGGCACGGCCGGGAGGGATGCCCACTCCAGGAGTGAGAGCCCTCGGAAATTCCATACTAGCCCTCTCTTGTCTGGGGGCACATCTTCCACAATGAAGATCTGAATTTTCAACGTATGATAAGTTAGGAATTTTACAAATTATCCCGCGATTTAGAGGATAACAGGGTACAGCACCCATACCATCTTCAGTCCCTCCAGTGCCCACTAAGCGCTGTTCTCCTCTGAGGTGACTTCCCCGGCCCTCCCAGTAACAACTCCCTTACGATACGTGTGTGTACTGGAAAAGTTTACGTGAATCTAGTTTTTGTAAAAGATACATACTTGGGAATTTCAAATTGTGACCCTTATAAGGACTTTTTCCTATTTTTCACCTTTGAAGGAAATCATCTTTAATCTTAAAAAAATAGCTGATATATGATAAACTGAGAGTTAATAAATGCCAGATATAATCATTGCAATAGGAAAGGGGAATGCCTAAGTTATAAATTACCTTTTTTTTTTTTTTTTTTTAAAGAAAGCACAACTCTGGGGTAGCCCATCTTAATTATGTCCTTTTATATATGTCTAATAAAAATATGAAAATTCTATCCGAAGGCGAGACTGTAATAAGCGTAGAAAATACATTTATGGTCCTAGGTCCTAACAATGTCTCCCTTTTAAAACCATGTGTTAATTGTCCCCAAGGATATCAAAATAGATTTAAAATCAGAATACAATCTGTACTAATACTAAATACCAAAATACAAGTTTTTTAAGAACTAGTATTTGTGTGTAACATATTTTCTGATACTAAAACATTATGGCATGTATTCATTACCTATATTTTGAAACATCAGAGCCCCACAGGCCCTACTCTTTATATTTTGAAACAATCCTTTCCACATCCTGCCCTGGAGAGTACTAAAGGCTGCACAGCTTTTAAAGGCAGGCTAAGATTTTCCAGAGCTCAGCAGTTTTGTCAATAAATCAAGGCTAGGGACCATTTCTGGGTAGTAAAGGGGTTTAGACTTCAGCAACATACTTTAAAAGTACTGAAAGAAACAGAAAATATTTGGCAACAAGTAGGAAAGGAAATGGGCCTCCTGTCCTACTGAGAGAGAAAGCACCTTTCACACCTGGTCAAGGTGGGAACGCTGCCAGCATCCTCATGAAGCCTCCATATTTCCTAGAACTTTGGAAAACATCGCCTGCCCCAGACGGGACACTCTTCAGTGCCCTTGAACATCAATCGAATGTGGCTCCTTGGCCCCTGCTCGCTGCTCTGCCTGGAGGGCCTCTCGTTGTCCGTCTTTCCACCTGCCTCAAGGCCCCCAGGTTCCGTCTCCACCCCAAGCCCTTCCTGGCCATTCCCCACCACGTGATTCTGCCCTTGTTGGAACTGGTCTTACACTCCGAGGCAGCAGCTCTCACTGTAATAGACACCTTCCCCCCTCCCACCTAGCTCCTAGACACAGAATCTACAGCCTCAGTAAATGTGTTTTACTTTAAGCCGGGCTTGGAAATCTCTGGATTCCTCCCAGCTCCTGGGTGGAGCTGTCTACACTCACTGACCACCCCTGATTAAGTCAGGGCAGATGGTTTCCAAGCTCATTTTGAATTCCAAGTAAGACTTCACATGTTACTGGTTTTTGTTGATTAATTAAACAGGTAACCAATGCTGGGAAACTGTTTTAGGGAGGTATTTCTGAATATTTCAACCAAGTTATTTAGAATCTGATGGCTTCTGTTTTACATCATGTCTACCAAGTAGGCCTGGAGAATAAAAGGCTGACTATGGAGAAGGACATTTTCAAATTCCTGTGAAGGGCAGTGACTGCCTCCGTTTTCCTCATGAACTAGGTTCCTGAGGGGGTGAGAGGACTGTCTTCTCCTTGGCAAATCCAGGTCTGGTTCAAGAACCTTCTGTGAGCTTGAAATTGCCTGCCCCCTTCTAACTTCATGTAACAGGCTATTTCATCTATTTGGAATGAAATCTAGGAAGATCTTAAACATAACACGGATAAAGCTTTTATAAATGCCCGCAAAGTGCCACACAAATCACCCAAAAAACCCAAATGATATCTCTAATCATGAAAATCATGTTTTAGGATTTCACTAGCTTGAGTTTATTTTGGTTAAATTGCCACTCGGAGAAGCCTCAAGGCCACCAATAACAAACGGCTAAATTCTTTCTAATTCACAACTAAATCACAGATAATCATTTGGTTCCCACACTCGTACTTTTCTAGTCCACACTTCTTCCTCCTAAAAACCTCAGTGGGTAACAGGTGACAGCCAACATGCAATTCTGCTTTTCTGAAACTCAAAGCGGTCTGAATCCACTTAGGAGACAGAGAATTCCCTTTGACGCGGGGAAAATGTGCACAGCCGCGCTTCCGCAAGCCAAAGACACACTGATGATGAGTTCCTGGCAGTCCATCCAGGCTCAAGTTTCTAAAATGCAGAATTTCAGGGCAACAGGTCAGCAACGCCAGGAAGAAGGCCCATTTCTTACTCTCTTGCTTTCTTTAAGAGAAAATGCTCCTGTAAAAGGTCTGGGGTCAAGGAGGAATGAAAGGCGAAACCAGAAGGATTTACAGACAACTTTTGTGCATTTCTCACTTTCCACTGGAAGTTTAAGCCTGACATCACACTGTCATCTCAAAGCTTAAGAGCCAAGATCATGATCCTTTCCCCAAACTAAGTTTCCTTGCTGGCAATCCTTCTCTTGCCAGTGACACCATGACTGTCCCAGTCTCAAAACCTCAGCATCTTCTTTCTCAACTAGTGTGATCACAGGTCCAGTTGGCCAGGGATGGTCCCAGTTTCTGCCAGTTTTGTCAGCATCCCGACCAGTTTAGCGTTTTTCCTGGGAGGAGCTCCTGGTTGGACAATAAATTACATGATCACTATTTTCATCCCCCCACCCAAACCTTGTTGCCTTTTCCTTTGTGATACTTAGTCATTCACTCCTTCATCTCAATTCCCCCCATCTTTATCAACTGCACTGATAGGATACCATACACCCCCATCTGTGATCTCCAATCTCTAATCAATTATACACATGAATCTGCTGCTCTAAAACCCTCAATGTCTTTGTACTATGCAACGGATAGAGTGCAAATTCAGGCATTCAAGATCTTCCACATTCTGGCCCTTATGCTGTGTTTCAAACCTTGTTCCCAATTACTTCCTTACATGGCACGTGAGTCTCACAGAACTGCTCACTCAGCTTTGCACCCATCCCGTGCACCTGGTTTTGTGATCCCTTCTCTCAGGCAGCTCCTGCTCTCTCTTATTTAAGACCTATTCTCTTTTCAAGACCCAGCTCAAGTCCCACTCCCTCCTTGAAGCTTCCTCTGCTGCCCCCTGCCTTCAGTCACCTCTCCTACAGGATATCCCTGCTGCAGGCGTCCTCTGAACCACTCACTTAGCACCTCGCATGGTCCACCTGACAGTCTTCTTTGTCATTTCATGTCTCTATTCTGTCTCTCCAAGGTGACCTTCTGTTCACCAAGAGCAGGGACCTTATCTTACAATTCTCTCTCTCCTCAACAGCCACCGAAGTCTGCTCACAGCAGGCAGGAGGCAACATGAAATACAGGAAAAGCATGGGACCTAGCACGGTTTGTCTCAGATTTGTCGCTTACTAACTGAAACCTCAGGAAAGGAGTGGAGCCTGCCATCCTCAGTTTCCACATCTGTACAATGGGTATGATGGTGATGATGGTGGTGATGATGATGATGACACCCACCTTGTCTTCATGACCAGGTTGTTGTGAGGAGCAGGTAAATGAATCTGTTATAAATTACTAAGTCCTACACACAAGAAGAATTAACCCACACTTTTGATAATGGTAATAATAATGATATCTAGCCACAATCTAATCAGAACTACATATCACATGACGCTTCAGAGACACAGCAGGAGGACCTGAGCTGACTGCATCCTGGGCAGGTATCACAGGACTCAAATTCAGTTGCCTTCTCTGAATACTCAAGAAACAGGAGCCAGGCAATGTGTGAGACTTCAGGTCACCATATTTTTCATCCCCCCCTTTTCAATGCTGACGTGTTTTAACAGCTGACTGTGGAGTATGAAAGGTAGGAAGAAGGTGGTGGGGGACCAGCTAATGTGTCTAGTTCTTACAGCATTTCAGACTACTTTCAAGTCCTTTTCTCTCATCTGCAAAACATCCTTTTGAGATATTGGAACCAGTACTATGAGCCCTTTGAAAAGAAGAAAGAGGAGGAGGGTAGCATGTCACCTCCAAAAAAAAAAAAAAAAAACCCAAACCAAAACAAAGCTTAAGCCATTTAGTGGTGATAGATTGAGGGTATGGTGATTTTTTGGAATGAACTACATTTCACAATTTCACCTCCATGCTTGATTAAGGTATTTCAGCTACGCAGCTGTTCTGGAACTTTCCATGTAGCAGAAATCTATGCATAGATAGATAGATATTTGAGGCAGGAATCAAGCAAATTAGATAAAATACAAGCATGAAAGCAGGGAAGTCGTTCTTCTGAAGCTGCTTTTCTCTGTCAGCTTCCCATACTGCAGGATCATCAATCACATTACAGCCCACAAGAAAAATCTTGAAAGAATAGTGCTCAATTGACATCAAGCCACATAGTCTTAACTAATAAAACACCCCTGCATCAGCTCGCAAGGATAAAGATTCTCAGCTAATATAAGGTACCAATTTTGCAAGATAGCTTGCCCCTGGTAATTATACTAAAAATAAAAGAAGGCAGCCAACTGGTGGAGTTGTCTGTTTCTTTAGAAAAAGTATTGCACGTTTCTTCGAGCTTCATTATCAATGATTGGCTTAGATGAATAAGAGCCTTCCAGCAGCTTCTGCCCAAGTCCAGGCCTGACAAATGTGGCATCATTTTGGCAGGGCTCAAGCTCTGAATCAGTCTTCAAATGCCTGGCACTGTACCTGAACTTCTGAACCTGACCTGAAGCTAAAATGTTCAAGCAGTTGCATCATTAAGCAACCACATGTGACAGCACTGCTATCTCATCCACTGCCCCAAACCACAGTGCAGTTAGAGGGGTGGGATAGGGAGGGTGGGAGGGAGACGCAAGAGGGAGGAGATATTGGGATATATGTATATATATAGCTGATTCACTTTGTTATAAAGCAGAAGCTAACACACCATTGTAAAGCAATTATACTCCAATAAAGATGTTTAAAAAGAAAAAGCAATTAACGTAAATCAGCAAAGAAAGACAAAGAGGATGGCAGTAAGAAATGGCTCGTCTTTAAGATACGTTCAAAAGCATACAGGTTATACCTGTAGCACATTCAATTTGAAAGGGCAGATAAGCCACAAATTCAGAAAGCTACGAAGAGCAATTTGTGACTTTCTATCAAATAGCATACGCTGTGAGCAATTTTTTTCCCCAAGTGTTTTTAGAGGTAGCCTGGAAGAGATAGGATTTCTTCCTTAAACCTCCGCCCCAGAAGAATAAGACCAAGAAAACAGAGCTTCTACATTTAATTATAACTATAAGGACTGTCTTTTTCACATCAAATTGCCAATACTCCCTCATTTTTTCCAATATCATATTGAAAAGATAAAATCTAGGTGCCTTGTCTAAAAGGACTCAAAGGGGGAAATAATTCAATGTTCGACTGAACGAAGTTCATTTTGTTACTAAATCTGATGCTATACATTTTTAATGTCCTGGTTAATATGGGGCGATCATTTTAATGACACAGACACACACCGAAATATAATAAAATAATGAAAAGAATTCAGGGAATGAAGAGGAGGAAACCAATTCTGGTAACTTTATTAGCAAAACCAGAATGAATAAGAACATTTTAACTTGTATATAAGTGTTCCTTTATCTTCCTTTATTTTTACTGAGACCAATTCAAACACTGAGGAACAGTCTGGAAGGCTCTTCAAGTTCATCAATGATTAACAGGAAATTATCATTCAGAATGAAAATGTTTCCGCTTCCTAAATCATTAGACAGAATACACCGGCTTTTCTGACTAAATCCTAGGTGGGCAAATAATAGAAGATTGCTTATTTTTAGTGGCAGGCTATGAAGGACAACCTGGAAGAATACCAATTAACCTAGGTATATGAGATCATACATATTTTCCATAAATCTTTGTTTCCTCACTGGTATTGTAAATGCAAACCTAGCAGAAATGTTTCAAACACGAGCAACCAGATTAAAACAGTTTGCCCAAAATATCTTTTAAATTAGACTTTTCTGAATTTAAGGCTAATAGTATTTTTGATCTACCCTGATTTTAAGAAAAGTTGTCAATGCTCTAAGTAGAAGAAACAGATGAAGACTTCCTTTCCTTGGCATTCACTCCATTGTGCCAGTATTGCAAACAGCACCTTGGGCAATGCCATCTAGTTCCACCTGCTATGGTTAATTTTTTGAGTCAACTTGGCTGGGCCATGGCATCCAGATATGTGGTCAAATACTCTTCTGGATGTTTCTGTGAGTGTGTTTTTGGATGAATTAACATTTACATCAGTAACTTAGAATAAAACAGATTGCCCTCCATAATGCAAGTGGGCTTCATCCAATCAGCTGAAGACATGAACAGAACAGAAGACTGACTTTCCCTGAGCAAGAGAGAATCCTGCCAGCAGATGGCTTTTAGACTTGAACTGCAGCATTGGCTCTTCCCTGGGCTTCCAACCTGCTGGCCCATCCTGAAGATGTTAGACTTACCAGCCTCCATAATCCTGTGAGCCAATTCCTTAAAATAAATCTCTTTCTCTTTACACATACACATCCTATTGGTTCTGTTTCTCTGGGGAACCCTGACTAATGCACTGATTATCTGTAGGGTTATTACCCACGCTGCATCATCCTCTGTACCCATCTTGCTTTCATCTATATGGATAGAAGAACTTTATTTCTACACATTTAATATTGAGAGTAAGCATTTAATCTCTTGGCCACAATAGGCATTTACTTTGAGCTTTTTTTTTTTTTTTAACACTGATTCCTGTGTTATATATTTTGCATGCATTTAAGTCCTTTAAAGCCTTGTAACCACTTTTCTCTGCATTTGCACAAGGAAAATGGTCTCCCCCTCGCTAGGAAAGGAGTTTAACAAAGCTTTGAGTAAAAGGTAGGATGGAAAATGCCAGTCAGTTTCCAGAGTGGCTTCTCTCTCCTGGGGCTTTTAAATGTAAAATCTGTGAATTTAAATAAATTCTGAGATCAGACTCATCCATATACAAATGCAAAGCCAAGGACAGTCCATTTTCAATGATCTCATGATCCTCTCTATGAGCACATATTATCTGGATCAAGTTCCTTTCCACGATGAGGAAATATGAGACATTGTTGATGAAGACAGGCCCCAGTCCAACCAAAACCTAGACAGATATGATCACCTCCAATCTCTTCTCTCATCTCCCATTTCAAAGGCAAAGGCAAAGGAAAATCACAGTAGAATAGAAGGTTGAAAACTTGCTTTGGGGCCGAAGGACATTTTCACTGTCCTGGCTCTCTCCAGTGTGAATAGAACACACGTGGCTCTAATTTCAAGGGCTGATTTCATTCTGACAAAGGAAAACAGTTCAACAGCCAATCACATGTTTACATCTATCAGTAGTTTTTAATACCAACGGTCACAAGGTGGTGTTGGCCTGATTAGGGTCTTTGACTAGATTGAAAACGAGTGGTTTGGAGTGAAAACATCCCTTCTCATCCAGAAAGTTCCATAAGGTTATAAATCAGGAGGCGAAACAAACAAACCAAAAAACAAAATTTGCTTCTCATGGACTAATTACTACAAATCACTTTGTTCCATTATACAGAAACACCTCAACTAATCAAATGCACAGGTTTGAGATGTTTTGGTTAGTTTGGTCTGAAGTTTACCATTTTTGCATTGAGAGCTTTATTACTGAAAATGTATCTGAAATACAACCAGTCTATTTTCCTGCTAAGTATGGTCAACAGTTTCTCTTGTTCCAATCACGGTTTCAGACTTTTGTTCTGGTAGCATCACTCAATAAATTCTTCTTTTGACATCCTGTTCTCTCACCCTTACCTTCCTCGGTAACTTTAGTTACTGACCCCCTTTTTGATATTTTTTTAATCCATTCAAGTGCCTTAAAGTTAAAAAAAAAAAAGTAAAATAAAATTTGAATAAAATTTAAAATTGTATGAAATTGTAGGAGTCTTAGACAAAAAGTTGGCAAAAATGTCCTTAAGATAAAGGAAAATGTGACACAACATACTCCTACCATCATAAAATACTAAAAACTTCAATAAATATTCATTAAAGTGAAAGTGCTTTGAACAGAATGATTGATAACATCCTTAACAAAGGGGCCCTTTAGTAAGTGGCTGGCCCTCCTCCCCACTCATCACCTGACACGACTGTGGTCCAGCATCACCCCCACATGGATGGCTCTCCTACCTCCTCAGGTCCTAGTTCTCCAGCCCCCTCAACTCTACCACTCTTCCTTTCACTCCACTTCCACCACTCCGAATCATCACACTTATTAGATACCGAACTCTGAGATCCTCTCTGACCACAGGCTTCCATATTTCCTCCTCCTTCAGCCCTGCCCACTTGTCCTTCATCCTTATCATGGCTTCATCACAGCTTCCATCCACCCCATGATTGGCCGTTTTAATCATATTTTCCATAGCAACCAAAGAATCCCTCATCTACTTAATTTTTTCATAACCTCTAGCTCTAGGTAAATGGCATCATCTTGAAATTTTGGTTGGAAACATTTTTCCTGGAAGAAGCCAAAACTGAATCTGCTCTGTGTTGCACATCTGGGGAACCAAACTGCATCTCAGCTGGGCCCCCGTAGGCTTCGTCCCTAGGTGACAACACATCACTGTTCAGCAGCTATTACCTACCTATGACACCACTGTAAATATTCAGCCGAATCTTTTGCCTTCCCTCCCTCTAGAATTTCCTGGAGTTGCTGTTTATTTCCTGGAATTGTTCTCCTTCCTTCTGGTTTTGGAAAACAGCACATCCTTCACCTTCCCAAGGTGAAGTCCTCCATCTGCATCCTAACTGCCCCTTTGTCTACCCATCAGGAGTCCTCTTGCTCTTTTCTTTCTCCCTTGGACAGTGAACTCACTTACATCTCCCTTATCTCAAAAAAAGAACTCTCCCCTCAACCTGCCTTGCCCCTCACGCTCCCTTCCATTTCTCCACCAAACCTGCAGAGCACACAGTCCATTCCACTCAGCCACATCCCACCTCTCAACCTCTGAAAATATGCTTCCTCCGCACCACTTTTTCTGCACCTTTGTCAGCTGGGAACCTCATATCCAAGGAACTAGTTGCACTGGGGCTGAAACCAGTTCCCCACCATGTGACAAAGGAAAGCGTCCCCCTGACCCATTTCTTCCCACACCTCCCTCAGCATTCCTGGTACCTGCAGGGGATGTACCTGCTCCTTGACTTGCTTCTCACCAGCATTCTGTGATAATCAGGGATTTTACTGATAATTTGGGGGGTCAAGGAAGGGGCACCTCAACACTCCTCCTCCTCCTTTCTCTTCCTTGATCTTCCACAACCACAAACAATTCTTCCTTCTCTCTTTATCCTTTAGGCTATCGTTTTCCCCAACAGAAACCAACCATACACATGGCAGACAGTCAATAAATATCTGCTGAACTAAAGTGGTAACAAGTGTATTTTTAGGATGTGGATTAAGGATCCTGTGGGGCATACATCAAATTATGAACATTAAAAATGATGATACTACCAATGGCATTCTTCACAGATTAGAACAAAAAATTTTACAATTTGTATGGAAACACAAAAGACCCCGAATAGCCAAAGCAATCTTGAGAAAGAAAAATGGAGCTGGAGAAATCAGGCTCCCCAACTTCAAACTATACTACAAAGCTACAGTAATCAAGACAGTATGGTACTGGCACAAAAACAGAAATATAGATCAATGGAACAGGATAGAAAGCCCAGAGATAAACCCACGCACCTATGGTCAACTAATCTATGACAAAGGAGGAAAGAACATACAATGGAGAAAAGACAGCCTCTTCAATAAGTGGTGCTGGGAAAACTGGACAGCTACATGTAAAAGAATGAAATTAGAATACTCCCTACCACCATATACAAAAATAAACTTCAAATGGATTAAAGACCTAAATGTAAGACTGGACACTATAAAACTCTTAGAGAAAAACATAGGAAAAACACTCTTTGACATAAACTACAGCAAAATCTTTTTTGACCCACTTCCTAGAGTAATGAAAATAAAAACAAAAATAAACAAATGGGACCTAATGAAACTTAAAAGCTTTTGCACAGTAAAGGAAACCAGAAACAAAATGAAAAGACAACGCTCAGAATGGGAGAAAATATTTGCAAATGAAACAATGGACAAAGGATTAATCTTCAAAATATATAAACAACTCATAGAGCTCAATATCAAAACAACAAACAACCCAATTAAAAACTGGGTGGAAGACCTAAATAGACATTTCACCAAAAAAGACATACAGATGGCCAAGAGGCACATGAAAAGATGCTCAACATCACTAATTATTAGAAAAATGCAAATCAAAGCTACAATGAGGTATCATCTCACACCAGTTAGAATGGCCATTATTAAAAAATCTAGAAACAATAAATGCTGGAGAGGGTGTGGCAAAAAGGGAACCTTCCTGCACTGTTGGTGGGAATGTAAATTAGTGCAGCCACTATGGCAAATAGTATGGAGGTTCCTTAAAAAACTAAAAAATAGAACTACCATATGACCCAGCAATCCCACTACTGGGCATATATCCTGAGAAAACCGTAATTCAAAAAGACACATGCACTCCAATGTTCACTGCAGCACTATTTACAATAGCCAGGACATGGAAGCAACCTAAATGTCCATCGACAGATGAATGGATAAAGAAGATGTTGTACATATATACAATGGAATATTACTCAGCCATAAAAAGAAACGAAATTGAGTTATTTGCAGTGAGGTGGATGGATCTAGAGTCTGTCATACAGAGTGAAGTAAGTCAGAAAGAGACCAACAAATACCATATGCTAACATATATATGCAATCTAAAAAAAAAAAGGTTCTGATGAACCTAGTGGCAGGGCAGGAATAAAGATGCAGACATAGAGAATGGACTTGAGAACTCAGGGTGGGAGGGGGAAGCTGGGGTGAGTGAGAGTGGCATGGACTTATATACACTTCCGAATGTAAAATAGCTAGCTAGTGGGAAGCAGCCACATAGCACAGGGAGATCAGCTCGGTGCTTTGTGTCCACCTAGCCGGGTGGAATAGGGAGTGTGGGAGGGAGGTTCAAGAGGGAGGGGATATGGGGATATATGTATACATATGGCTGATTCACTTTGTTGTACAACAGAATCTAGCACAGCATTGTGAAGCAATTATATTCAGCATTGTGAAGCATCTATATTAATAGATGTATTAAAAAATGATGATAGAATAGTATCATAGAGGGTTTAAGAAATTCACTGTGCTTCATCACAACTCAGTGATTATACTGTGAGGGGCTTCTCACCTGCACCAGTCATACAGAACAGGACCTGAACAAATGAATGAATGAATGATACGTTATCAAACTAGCTTTATAAGAAAATCTCTCATAAGGTTTTTTCTTAAATCATTAATATTTTTATTAAAGGTGCAGTACCCAAACTGAGAGATTACTATTAAATTTTTACATAAGATAATGGTATAGTGGTTATGCTTTAAAAGAAAAAGTG
Organism: Balaenoptera borealis; assembly: GCF_965194805.1. Lineage (NCBI taxonomy): Eukaryota > Metazoa > Chordata > Mammalia > Artiodactyla > Balaenopteridae > Balaenoptera > Balaenoptera borealis. The sequence continues at coordinate 13,033,078 of NC_138877.1, forward strand.
TCCTTATTTTTTAGAGGTACGCTACAAAATATTTCCAGATGAAATGAAAATGTGTCCTTCAGAAAGAGGTGCAGTCAATGAAGCTGCAATCACTCAAGGTTTTATTGAACATTCACTACTTTCTAGGCAGCAAATCCAAAAGTAGATGGGAATGAGATAAGTAGTAATTTTAATGGTGATAAAAGATTTTGATTTCCAGGTATGATTTTTAAATCCCCACAACAGATCTCAGCTACCACCACTAGCCTTGTTGGTGGACACCACATTCACTGAGCACGACCGAGGGCCTAGTGACCACAGCTGTCACCATGGAGTCACCACGGCTTGACCAGAGAGCTGCACCCGGGCCTCCCAGGTCTCCCAAATGTCACCAACGATGGCTCTTGAAGTAAAAGTCATTGGTGGTATCAGTGGCATCAGCCTTTTGCCCTTCTCCTCTTTTGCATCTCTCCCTTCAAGGACATTTTGAAATAGAAAAACACCGCCCTTTCATCTCAGGCCCAGCATGAAACTGCCTTCTTCCACTTGACCAAGCGAGGCCTCCCTCATGCTGTCAGGGAGATGGAGGCTTTATCCTGAGGCCTTGGACTTCCATTCTTTCTGGCTTTATTTTTCTTGTCATAAACAGAAAGCCAATATGAGGCTGGAATGTAAAAAATAGTAGGATGAAAATAAACTACATTCCTTTCTCCTTGTTACGGATACCTGGTGTGTTATTACGCGCGGGTACCAAACTCTTCTGTGAGGAAATTGGTAAAAGAAGACCCCTCCTCTCGGGAGGTGGCCTAGAATGATAATGCTTGGGGAGCCGGGGCCTCCAGTCAGCTAGTCCTAGACTGTTGTTTACAGAACAACAGTCTTTTACAGACTTTTGTACAAAAATAACAAACAATAACTGCTGAAATCTCCCAATCTACCTCAAAATGTCTTAAACTCCAGGGAGCAAAGCTTTTGCATGCTGGGAAAAGTGTTGAGTTACCTGAAGTGGCTGGAAAAGGAAGGAAACTAGGTAATTGTTAGTCTTACGTGGAACAAGCTCTGTTCCCACTTCACTCCTAACCTTGACTACCATCCCTCCATTCGAACCATCTGGCCTGCCTCAGTTCTTCCATTTAATCCTCAAGGTGAACCTTAAACCACGCACACTCCAAACGGCCCAATTAAGGATCCCACCCCTCCCCACCTCAGGGATGACGCCCTCCTCCTAAAGCCCTCCTTGGGCACTCTCTACAATCACTTTTCTTTTTGCCAGGGAGTCCTAAAGTTTCATAACTTAAGGGCAGAAATAACTCAGCTTCCTTTGGATCCCAAGCTCCTAGCACAGACTCTGGCACACCCCAGTTTATGGTGGTCCGAGGGATGGAGATGAAGAAATCCAGGCTTCTGGTCTGGCTTGATCTGACTGAGCCGGACATTGGCAGCTACCAGCATTGCAGCATTGCAGGTTCCATAACCTGATGGCTGTTTGACTTGTAAGACCTGTCATTTGCAAAGCTGCATTAAGACAAAGATGCCCTAGTTTGATATCTAAAAAGAACTCATCTTTAAATATCATTATGTAAATTGGCATTATACTCCATTTATACGCCATTATATACCATTACCAAAATTAGTGAAAGTAATCTCACGTCAAAGTCTTTAAAAGGTCATCTGAAATATGTTACTGAGGGATTTAGACATCATAAATAAAATGAAGCCATCTAGAATAATTACATCATGTTAATCAAATTATGTTTTTCATAGAAAACAAACAAAACAAAAGCAAAACAAAAAAACCCTGAATACCTTTTCCTGCATATAAATGTAGGGAATCATACATTATTTGATTTGATATTGTTTGGAGTGTGGAGTGTGTGTGGTTTAAGGTACACCTTGAGGATTAAATGGAAGAACTGAGGCAGGCCAGATGGTTCGAATGGAGGGATGGTAGTCAAGGTTAGGAGTGAAGTGGGAACAGAACTTGTTCCACGTGAGACTAACAATTACCCAGCAGTCAGTACAAAGCTGACATTCAGTACACGTTAGCTAACTGAATGAGTGAATACAAATTTTATTCACATAACCCATATTTTCAATACGTTAAGTATGTATTCTACACATTGCTATAAAAGTATAGATATACATGAGTGATGCTTTAGTAGGAGAACAAAACACAATGTTAAAAGAAACATCTGACAGCAAAGAATGAACTCTTCCAGCATCATCAAAGCAACAGAGTTTAATGGAAAGAACTAGCTGTAATAGGAATCAGATCAGGTCCCAGTACCTTGTCGGTTTATGTGATCCTGTGCTGGTCATTTCACTTCCCTGGGCCTCACTCTCCTCATCTGGTCCTCTGCATCTCTGACATTCTAGGTTATATGGCTCCTGTAGCAAACATCCCTTGCTTGCTAGAAGACATCTCATTGACTTTGGGTTTTAAATGGAAAAGATGTGGGGCATGAAAAATTCTGTGTACTCTAAAAACGCCCAAGTTATGAGACAGAAAAGAACGGTTTTAAGAAAAACAAAATGAAAAATATAAGACTCATCACCCTGGAGGATCTCTAAACAAAGCTTTCCTTTTAGTTTGTTTTGATTTGGTGCAGTAATTTTTTTTTTTTTTCTTGGAAGATGAAAGGTCAGAACCCATGGTCTGGATCTTATTGAAACCCTCTTAATTAACTGGGAAAGAAAGCACATCATTGTATAAACCAAGCTACTTGGAAGCTTTGCTTGGTTTCTTTTCAGTGTCAGCTAGATGAAGCATGGGTGCACCCTTGCCTTTTTGTTGTTGTACAAATAACCAGTTTAGCTTTGATTATCTACCTTATCCCCTTTTAGAAAGAAGTATGATGAGGTTGGAGGGGGAAAAAAATCTCCTTAAAGACAATAGCTGTACTCACAAGGCAAAGTGTAACGTGTGAAAAAAAAAAATATCCAATTTTCATTCTGGCAATGGCCAGCTCAAAGCTTAGTTTAGGCAAGAACAAAAATATATAAACATAGGCTTTTTGGTCTTTTCAAGATGTGTCATTTCTTTAGCAAGTGAGGTGACAAATATGTATATTCCAAAACAAGTACAACATAAGTCAATTAAATGTACTGACAACTTTTAAATGTTTTAAATAGTTTTGAGTTCAGTTTGGTACCATCCAATTTAAGTCAAAGGACTTCTTTAGTAAAACCTAGAAAAGAATATTTGCTAGGATAATATGTGCTAGAAACTTAAGTGAGTTTGAAACACATTCTAAAATAATCGGTAGAGCTAAGCTTATTATTAAAGTACCAACATACTCTTTCAAAGAGATTGCAAATTATTTTTTTCAAGATCTGAAAAGTTACTGAAGTGCTAATGCCACGTTAAATTTTTGTTTCTTCCAATGAAGCATTTTAAGCAATAAACAAATACAGAAAATTTCTGTGTAGTTCTCTGTTGGGGCACACAAGGAAACTTATCCTTCCCTAGAGGATCAAGAATTACAAAATAAATATTGAGGTCAGTAGGAAAATGCCTTATTTTGGCTCATTTGCAAATGTGTGTGTGTGTGTGTGTGCAGGCATTGTATGTTTGTGCGCACATGTGTGTGTTCATGCATATGTGTTCTTTCAGGATTACTGCTCCTCTCAACAATCCAACATCCTTGCAGCAACTAACTGCATGATTTCATCATCCACTGTTCTAAATCCTATGGAAAATGAACTGAATAAATTATGTATTCTAAACGATCCACAGTTCTTATCAAAAAAGGAACAATTCCAAGTCTAAGGAAAGTACTAGCTGCATCCTGAGGGGCAGAGGAAGCTTCACCAGGACGGACCCCCGCTCTGCCCTGTGCTCCCTCACCCTCTCCTGGCCACGTGACGACGTGGCCAGAGCAGGTGGATGTGGTCCAGGGAACCAGTGCAGGCTAGCACTGTGTCCTCAGCTATCTGCCCAGATTGTCTAAACAATCTGATCTCATCTGATACTGGAAAGCCACTTGTATAAACTATCGAATGAACATTCTGATACCAAACTGATTCCAGTCAATCCCATGTGACTTTGGTGACTATGAGCTCAATTTTCCAAGCTCTGAAAGTTCCCGGAGCTAAACCCTGGAGACCAGGGAGGAGAAACTGACCTTGAAGACTTTCGCTCTGTCACAGACAGCCGTGAAGAAAGGATCCCAGGACTAGGAAAGGGATGATGAGAACTGCATTCCCAGTTCTCTGTGTGTGTATATGTATTTGCCATTGCTCCAATTATTAAGGGTTTGGAGAAACATATTCTCATACATTTCTGGAGAAATGTAAATTTTTTAAATCTCTCTAGAGAGCAATTTTATGATACATAACAAGAACCACAAAAGCTTATCCGATTTAACTTCTAATAGTTTGTCAGAAGGAAATATTTGAGGGTATACAAAACATTTGCGAGGAGACTAGAATTCATGGCAAGATTGCTTATAAGAATGAAAACGTGGAAATAAAGAGGTAATAATAAGGTACTGACAAACAATTAAATTAGATGTATATAAAAAATATAAAGCCTGTAAAAATTATGTTAAGCATATTGATTGCTGGCACAAAAAATTGCACAGTACATTGATAAGTGAAAAAGTTACAAAACCATATGAACACTATTCCATTTTTTTTAAAAAAGATATATGGGTGCATTGAAAAGTTTGAAAGAATAGAACAGAGATTTTATGTAAATAGTTACGATTTTTAAGATTTAATTATCTGCAGTTTCCAATATTTCTAATTTTCTTCTAGTAGAGTACAATTGCTTTTGCAATTAAAAATTAAAGTCCTCTCATTAAAAAGCAATGAGTAATCAAATTTTATGTCTTTGTGTTTATTATAGAGTGTTTCGTTTGTTCGAAAAACCAGTAGGTCTCAATTATTCCTCAATAAAGTTTTTAAAAATATTAATGGTTCTGAAAAGAAGCAAAAAAATCCCCAAGGTTTAACTATGAAAATCATGTAATTGACAATAACAACAAAATAACATGTTTCCTGGATGCTTTGCCTTAATAATGAGTCCTTCTTTGATTACTGCAAGAAAGTCAGCATCACATGATCTTTTAAAAAATTTTTATTTATTTATTTTTTGGCCGTGCCCTGTGGCATGTGGGATCTTAGTTCCTGGACCAGGGATGGAACCCACGCCCCCTGCAGTAGAAGCGCGGCGTCTGGACAGCCAGGGAAGACCCAGCATCAGCTAATCTTTTAAAAAGTAAAAATACTATCTGAACTGTTTCTAGTAATTCAGCACACAGTCACAAAACTATTCCATTATCTTTGGGCTTCCAAAGACTACTTAACAATATAGCTCCTAGCACGTTATACAAAAACTTTTAAAAATTACAAAGATGAAAAAGTTACACGCACTGGTTCTAAAATACTAGCTCTATGAAAGCAGGGGCTTTATCATTCACTGGCGAATCTCCATATCCTAAAACAGGATTTAGAACATAGTAGGAGCTCAATAAATATTTGTTGAACAAAAGAAGGGATAAAGGGTAACGTGGTAAAAAGAGGAGTTGAAGGTAAGATATACCAAGAAAACCAAAAATTTTCCTGTTCTCTTAAAGAGAACATAAAATACAGTCAGAGAGGAACAAAATTGTTCATAAACTTTAAATAGTAATAATGCTACCATTTATTGTCTACTGTATGCAAGATGCTGTGTTTATTTTATCTAATATAATGGTCACAACAACTCCTTTAAGTATTAATATCTTTATAGATAATGAAAACTGTGGCACTGAAATACTGAAAACCAGCATAAAACTAGTACAAAGAGACTGTTAAACCCAACCCAACTTAAGTGAAATACCACCATATATGATCCTTCCAATAGAACAACAGAATATACATTTCAAAAGCTACATTTATTTAGAAACTCTAAATAAGATAATTTTCCTATGTGTCATAAAACCTACGTAAGAAGTCTGAATGCTTGCTAACTTTAACAGATGATAATTTAAAAGCACTGGCTAAGAGTAAGTATGGGAAAGGGTAACTGAATATTATGATAAAGGAAATCTGTTCTGAATGTAAAGAATAACACATACAAATTCACGTGCAAGAAGAAAAGAATTCCCAAAGGCAGGTATCACATCTTATCTCTCCCATTTCAAGAGGCCAGGAGAAAATGACATAGTGATGATCACATACAAGAAACTCAATACATAACCATGCGTCACAAGAAGCACATGTCAAACTATTATTAACTTCTTTTTAAAGGTCAAAGATCAAAGCCTCTTTTAAAAATGACGTCAAAGTGCTAACAAACACGTAGGTACCGAGAACAGAGCAGTGATTACCGGAGGGGAAGGCGCAGGGGTAAGATGGGTAAGGGGGGGTCAACTGTTCCGTGATGGATGGAAATTAAAGGTCGGGTGGTGAGCACACTGCAGTACATTCAAAAGTCGAAATGTAATGCTTACACGTGAAACTTACATAATGGCATAAACCAATGTTCCCTCAATTAAAAAAAGGATGGCCAGGGGCTGTTATAAAGATATCCACTAACACTTTGTAAGTACCTTTGGAAAACGTTATAAAAGGATGCAAGAAAATACGCGATTCAAGAACAAAAGGTGTAACTGCTACAGGCTGCGTTATAGCAAAGAGCGGAAGTGACCACGGCATGGCAGCATTCCTGTATTGCTGGAGGAGGGGAAGGAAGTGTGGATTATCCAGAAACGTTTAGAGAAATCATGGGTTAAAGAAAAAGGAAGAAAGCCCAAACACAAGCACATTCTCCCAGAAGCTGTGACAAGGAGCGGGAGCCCAGTAAAGGCAGGGGTGGGGGTCAGAAGGGGGGCCAGACTGACAGGCACTCGGTTTAGAGAAATCCTATAGGAGCTCTGGTTTAAACTGAGAAATGAAACAAGGAAGGATCACAAAAGCCACATCTATGCATGCATATAGCTGATTCACTTTGTTGTGCAGCAGAAACGAACACAACATTGTAAAGCAATCATACTCCAATAAAGAGGTTAAAAAAAAAAAAGCCACATCTACATGTGAGACTATATCAAATAAAGCAAGAAACACTATACCATGACATTAGCATATCTGCACCGACATTTACATTTATGTTTTAAACAATTTGTGGCCCTCTAAGTGAAACTGTTTTTGCCTGCTGTGCAAAAACCACTTTGCAGCTTCCCATGAAGAAAAAGGCACTGGAGGTCAGGGCTTCCCAGGAGAGGGCAAAGGAAAGGTCAGAGCCCTGAAAGCAGATGCCTTAGAAGAGAAAAAAATTACTTCACTTTGTTGTCTCAGAAATTGACTTTCAACCTCTTGGGCAAAGAACCTTCTATCTGAAGTGACCTGGATCCAAGAGCAATTACGGAAGATAAGAGTAGAAATTTTAAAGCCAGGGGGCCCCAGTCAAATAATTTACAGTCTCTGAGTTACGTTTCTCCACCTGTGACGTGGAATAATGATAATACTTTGAGAATCAGATAAGATTGTGTATATTTGAAAGAATATACCGTACCTACAGTACCTTTTGAATTTCAGTATTTCAGTACCTTTTGAATTTAAATATCTGTGAATATGGAAATGTCTGAATTGCTGTTCCCTGTGCTTAGATTCATAACAATTCTTTTCAACTTCCATAGTGGTATTTATTTGATTTGATGAAAAGTTAACACAAAGAAATCAAGTTTTTACCACTTAGGGAAAGTAAGGATGCCTGAGAATTGAGAAGACAGTGATGCCTGGTACCCTGCAAGGGTCACGTGTCATCCCTGTGGCATGTCACTGCCCAGTAAAATCACGACTGACTGCCCACCTTTCCAGCTGGGCCTCAAAGAAATTTCACATTACTATATATCACAAACCTTTGGGAACAGGTCCAAACACTAAAATCATGAATATCAAATCCATAAATGCCAGGAGTGCTTTCTTATCAATAAAGCTTAATGGAGACTTTTTATTATTTTACAGGCAGAAGCTTCAGCCAGCAAATGTAATTGCAATGTTCTAGAGTGTGATTCCTGGGCTACATGGCTGTATTAACACACATTTGAAGGCAGAATCATCTGGTCTTGAATGCGCAAAATCTCTATCCAAGCCAGCTATGTTCCCAGCACAATCCCAGCCATATTCCTTCTGTGAATCCTCATACATAATGGGGTTGTGAGTAGAGATGAACATTGATACTGGAAGGGTCTAAATAGTCTTAAGAGCAGCAGTGAAGGCAGATGAGCTACCCAAAGGGAATTGGAATATATTCCATACTGGAAGAGTACTGAATATATTCTACTCTCTAAAATAAAGTTTCCTTTAGAATATTTTCCAAATCCACACTATTCATGGGTAAAGAAACTCTTGAAAAGAGAAAAAACAACAACAAAAAAACCCAATGAAACTTAAAACTGTAAGCAATTACTACCTTCAAATAACTAATAAAATAGATTTGTTCTGAATACCATGTGCATCCAAACACTTTTCGCATAAGAGAAAATCTAATACAATATTTAACTGTGTCATATTCAGTGTATTTTTGTCTGTCTTTGACTTCCAAGAAATCAGAAATAATTATTCTGAGTGTCATTTATAAACCCTGAATCTTCTACACTGTAAAGGCAATCCTTCATGAGTAATAAAATCATTATTTTGTAAAAATCCATGTATATATTTAGGTTCCTTCTGACAACTAAAATATTTCCAGTTATACTTAATTGCAATTTTGATCAATTCCAGTCACCTAGTAACAGGATACTACTTATTTTTAATTAACATCTTTATTGGAGTATAATTCCTTTACAGTGCTGTGTTAGTTTCTGCTGTATAACAAAGTGAATCAGCTATACATATACATATATCCCCATATTTACTCCCTCTTGCGTCTCCCTCCCACACTCCCTATTCCACCCGGCTAGGTGGACACAAAGCACGGAGCTGATCTCTCTGTGCTATGCGGCTGCTTCCCACTAGCTATCTATTTTACGTTTGGTAGTGTATATATGTCCATGCCACTCTCTCACTTCGTCCCAACTTACCCTTCCCCCTCAGCATGTCCTCAAGTTCATTCTCTACATCTGCGTCTTTATTCCTGTCCTGCCCCTAGGTTCTTCAGAACCATTTTTTTGTTTTGTTTTTTAGATTCCATATATATATGTTAGCATACGGTATTGGTTTTTCTCTTTCTGACTTATTTCACTCTGTATGACAGACTCTAGGTCCATCCACCTCACTACAAATAACTCAATTTAGTTCCTTTTGATGACTGGGTAATATTCCCTTGTATATATGTGCCACATCTTCTTTATCCATTCATCTGTCGATGGACACTTAGGATGCTTCCATGTCCTGGCTATTGTAAATAGAGTTGCAACATTGTGGTACATGACTCCTTTTGAATTATGGTTTTCTCAGGGTATATGCCCAGTAGTGGGATTGCTGGGTCATATGGTAGTTCTATTTTTAGTTTTTTAAGAAACCTCCATACTGTTCTCCATAGTGGCTGTATCAATTTACATTCCCACCAACAGTGCAAGAGGGTTCCCTTTTCTCCACACCCTCTCCAGCATTTATTGTTTGTAGACTTTTTGATGATGGCCATTCTGACTGGTGTGAGGTGATACCTCATTGTAGTTTTGACTTGCATTTCTCTAATGATTAGGGATGTTGAGCATCCTTTTGTTTGTTGGCAATCTATATATCTTCTTTGGAGAAATGTCTATTTAGGTCTTCTGCCCATTCCTGGATTGGGCTGTTTGTTTTTTGATATTGAGCGCTATGAGTTGTTTGTATATTTTGGAGATTAACCCTTTGTCAGTTGCTTCGTTTGCAAATATTTTCTCCCATCATGAGGGTTGTCTTCTCGTCTTGTTTATGGTTTCCTTTGCTATGTAAAAGCTTGTAAGTTCCATTAGGTCCCATTTGTTTATTTTTGTTTTTAGTTCCCTTTCTGTAAAAGCTGGGTCAAAAAGGATCTTGCTGTGATTTATGTCATAGAGTGTCCTTCCTATGTTTTCCTCTAACAGTTTTATAGTGTCTGGCCTTACATTTACATCTTTAATCCATTTTGAGTTTACTTTTCTGTATGGTTTTAGGAAGTGTTCTAATTTCATTCTTTTACATGTAGCTGTCCACTTTTCCCAGCACCACTTAACTGAAGAGGCTGTCTTTTGTCCATTGTACATTCTTTCTTCCTTTATCAAAGATAAGTTGACCATATGTGCATGAGTTTTTCTCTGGGCTTTCTATCCTGTTCCATTGATCTATATTTTGGTTTTTGTGCCAGTACCATACTGGTTTGATTACTGTAGCTTTGTAGTATAGTCTGAAGTCAGGGAGCCTGATTCTTCAAGCTCCATTTTTCTTTCTCAAGATTGCTTTGGCTATTCGGGGTCTTTTATGTTTCCATACAAATTGTGAATTTTTTTGTTCTAGTTCTGTGAAAAATGCCATTGGTAGTTTGATAGGGACTGCACTGAATCTGCAGATTGCTTTGGGTAGTATAGTCATTTTCACAATGTTGATTCTTCCAATCTAAGAACATGGTATATCTCTCCATCTGTTTGTATCATCTTTAGTTTCTTTCATCAGTGTCTTATAGTTTTTTGCATACAGGTCTTTTGCCTCCTTAGGTAGGTTTATTCCTAAGTATTTTGTCCTTTTTGTTGCAATGGTAAATGGGAGTGATTCCTTAATTTCTTTTTCAGATTTTTCATCATTAGTGTATAGGAATGCAAGAGATTTCTGTGCATTAATTTTATATCCTGCTACTTCACCAAATTCATTGATTAGCTCTAGTAGTTTTCTGGTAGCATCTTTAGGATTCTCTATGTATAATATCATGTCATCTGCAAACAGTGACAGTTTTACTTCTTCTTTTCCGATTTGGATTCTTTTATTTTTCTTCTCTGATTGCTGTGGCTAAAACTTCCAAAACTATGTTGAATAATAGTGGTGAGAGTGGGCAACCTTGTCTTGTTCCTGATCTTAGTGGAAATGGTTTCAGTTTTTCACCATTGAGAACGATGTTGGCTGTGGGTTTGTCATATATGGCCTGAATTATGTTGAGGTAAGTTCCCTCTATGCCTACTCTCTGGAGGGTTTTTATCATAAACCAGTGTTGAATTTTGTTGAAAGCTTTTTCTGCATCTATTGAGATGATCATATCGTTTTTCTCCTTCAATTTGTTAATAAGGTCTATCACATTGATTGATTTGCGTATACTGAAGAATCCTTGCATTCCTAGGATAAACCCCACTTGATCATAGTGTATTATCGTTTTAATGTGCTGTTGGATTCTGTTTGCTAGTATTTTGTTGAGGATTTTTGCATCTATGTTCATCAGTGATATGGTTTTCTTTCTGTAGTTTTCTTTCTTTGTGACATCTTTGTCTAGTTTGGTATCAGGGTGATGGTGGCCTCGTAGAATGAGTTTGGGAGTGTTCCTCCCTCTGCTATATTTTGGAAGAGTTTGAGAAGGATGGGTGTTAGCTCTTCTCTAAATGTTTGATTGAATTCGCCTGTGAAGCCATCTGATCTTGGGCTTTTGTTTGTTGGAAGATCTTTAATCACAGTTTCAATTTCAGTGCTTGTGATTGGTCTGTTTATATTTTCTATTTCTTCCTGGTTCAGTCTCACAAGGTTGTGCTTTTCTAAAAATTTGTCCATTTCTTCCAGGTTGTCCATTTTATTGGCATATGGTTGCCTGTAGTACTCTCTCATTATCCTTTCTATTTCTTCAGTGTCAGCTGTCATATCTTTTTCATTTCTAATTCTATTGATTTGAGTCTTCTCCCTTTTTTTCTTGATGAGTCTGGCTAATGGTTTATCAATTTTGTTTATCTTCTCAAAGATCCAGCTTTTAGTTTTATTGATGTTTGCTATCATTTCCTTCATTTATTTCTGATCTGGTCTTTATGATTTCTTTCCTTCTGCTAACTTTGGGGGTTTTTTGTTCTTCTTTCTCTAACTGCTTTAGGTGTAAGGTTAGGTTGTTTATTTGAGTTGTTTCTTGTTTCCTGAGGTAGGATGGTATTGCTATAAACTTCCCTCTTACAACTGCTTTTGCTGCATCCCATAGGTTTTCGGTCGTCATGTTTTCATTGTCATTTGTTTCTAGGGTTTTTTTTTTTTTTTAATATCTAGCATTTATTTACTAATGTTACATGCACTGTACTAAATATACGTATGTATAAATAAATACAAATATTATATCTTTAAATATACACAAAACAACCCTACAAAGAAGGTATTATTATTAAACCCATTATATAAAAGAAGAAACTAAAGCTTAGGGAGGTTTACATCATAGAGCCAGGACTGGAATCAGGGTCCGGATCTGGAGCCCATGCTTTAGTTACATTGTACTAGATGTTGGGGATTGAATGATGAGCAAATCAAACACCTCCCCTGACCTCATGGAGCTTACAGTCTAATTAGGGAGACAGATACTAACTAAATCATCATACAAATACATAAACACAAATAGTAATAGGCACTCGGAAGTGCAAATACAGGACATTAGAACAAAACTACCATGGGGAACAAGATATAATCTGACAGTGTGAGAGAAAACATCTCTGAAAAAGTTAGATTTGAGCTTCTTTCTGAAGTATTAGCAAGCTTTAAATCGGTGCGTGTAATAGAAAAGCCGTTAGAGGTTAAATAAAGTATTCATAGACAGAGGACAAGACTGTGAGGCAGAGGAAATTAAAGGAAATCCAAAATGGCTGAGACACCTCTAGCCAGGAGGAACTGGCATGAAATCTAATGAAATCTGTGAAGTATTAGAGGCCAGATTGTGCTGGACCATAGGCAATGTTAGGAATGTTTGTCCTTTTCCTGGGTGCTTTGAGAATCCGCTCAGTAATTTTAAGCTTCTAAAAGTTCTATTTACCTCAAAACACTTGGCAGTTTTGCAATCCTACTGCACATAAGCACAAAGACATATTTGTGTTTCTAGGTATTTTTTGATTTCCTCTTTGATTTCTTCAGTGATCTCTTGGTTATTTAGTAGTGTATTGTTTAGCCTCCATGTGTTTGTATTTTTTAAAGATTTTTTTTCCTATAATTGATATCTAGCTTCATAGCATTCTGGTCTGAAAAGATACTTGATACGATTTCAACTTTCTTAAATTTACCAAGGCTTGATTTGTGCTCCAAGATATGATCTATCCTGGAGAATGTTCCATGAGCACTTGAGAAGAAAGTGTATTCTGTTGTTTTTGGTTGGAATGTCCTATAAATATCAATTAAGTCCATCTTGTTTAATGTATCATTTAAAGCTTGTGTTTCCTTATTTATTTTCATTTTGATCTGTCCATTGGTGAAAGTGGGGTGTTAAAGTCCCCTGCTATGATTGTGTTACTGTCGAATTCCCCTTTTATGGCTGTTAACATTTGCTTTATGTATTGACGTGCTCCTATGTTGGGTGCATAAATATTTACAATTGTTATATCTTCGTCTTGGATTGATCCCTTGATTATTAAGTAGTGTCCTCCTTTGTCTCTTGTAATAGTCTTTATTTTAAACTCTCTTTTGCCTGATATGAGAACTGCCACTCCAGCTTTCTTTTGATTTCCATTTGCATGGAATATCTTTTTCCATCGCCTCACTTTCAGTCTGTATGTGTCCCTAGGTCTGAAGGGGGTCTCTTGCAGACAGCATATATACGGGTCTTGTTTTTGTATCCATTTCAGCCAGTCTTGTCTTTTGGTTGGAGCATTTAACCCATTTACATTTAAGGTAATTATCGATATGTATATTCCTATTACCATTTTCTTAATTGTTTTGGGTTTGTTATTGTAGGCCTTTTCCTTCTCTTGTGTTTCCTGCCTAGAGAAGTTCCTTTAGCATTTGTTGTAAAGCTGGTTTGGTGGCGCTGAATTCTCTTAGCTTCTGCTTGTCTGTAAAGGTTTTAATTTCTCCATCGAATCTGAATGAGATTCTTGCTGGGTAGAGTAATCTTGGTTGTAGGTGTTTCCCTTTTATCACTTTAAATATGTCCTGACAGTCCCTTCTGGCTTGCAGATTTTCTGCTGAAAGGTCAGCTGTTAACCTTATGGGGATTACCTTGTATGTTACTTGTTGTTTTTCTCTTGCTGCTTTGTTTTTTTTTTTTTTAATGGGAACTAGTTTTTATACATTTATTTTTGGCTGTGTTGGGTCTTCGTTTGTGTGTGAGGGCTTTCTCTAGTTGTGGCAAGCGGGGGCCACTATTCATCACGGTGCGCGGGCCTCTCACTGTCGCGGCCTCTCTTGTTGTGGAGCACAGGCTCCAGATGCGCAGGCTCAGTAGTTGTAGCTCATGGGCCCAGTTGCTCCACGGCATAGGGGATCTTCCCAGACCAGGGCTCAAACCCATGTCCCCTGCATTGGCAGGCAGATTCTCAACCACTGCGCCACCAGGGAAGCCCCTCTTGCTACTTTTAATATTTTTTCTTTGTATTTAATTTTTGATAGTTTGATTAATATGTGTCTTGGCGTGTTTCTCCCTGGATTTATCTTGTATGGGACTCTCTTTGCTTCCTGGACTTGACTATTTCCTTTCCCATATTAGGGAAGTTTTCAGCTATAATCTCTTCAAATATTTTCTCAGTCCCTTTTTTTTTTCTCTTCTTCTTCTGGGATCCCTATAATTCGAATGTTGGTGCGTTTAATGTTGTCCCAGAGGTCCCTGAGACTGTCTTCAATTCTTTCCATTCTTTTTTCTTTATTTTTCTCTGCAGTAGTTATTTCCACTATTTTATCTTCCAGGTCACTTATCCGTTCTTCTGCCTCAGTCATTCTGCTATTGATTCCTTCTAGAGAATTTTAAATTTCATTTATGTTGTTGTTCATCATTGTTTGTTTGCTCTTTAGTTCTTCTAGGTCCTTGTTAAACTTTTCTTGTATTTTCTCCATTCTATTTTCAAAATTTTGGATCATCTTTACTATCATTACTCTGAATTATTTTTCAGGTAGACTGCCTATTTCATTTGTTTGGTCTGGTGGGTTTTTCCCTTCCTCATCATCTGCTGTGTATTTCTCTGTCTTCTCATTTTGCTTAACTTACTGTGTTTGGGGTCTCCTTTTCGCAGGCTGCAGGTTCATAGTTCCCGTTGTTTTTGGTGTCTGCCCCCAGTGGGCAAGGTTCATTCAGTGGGTTGTGTAGGCTTCCTGGTGGAGCGGACTGGTGCCTGTGTTCTGGTGGATGAGGCTGGATCTTGTCTTTCTGGTGGGCAGGACTGCGTCCGGTGGTGTGTTTTGGGGTGTCCGTGAACTTATTATGATTTTAGGCAGTCTGTCTGCTAATAGGTGGGGTTGTGTTCCTGTCTTGCTAGTTGTTTGGCATAGGGTGTCCAGCACTGTAGCTTGCTGTCGTTGAGTGGAGCTGGGTCTTAGCGTTGAGATGGAGATCTCTGGGAGAGCTCTCGCCAATTGATATTACGTGGGGCTGGAAGGTCTCTGATGTACCAATGTCCTGAGCTCGGCTCTCCCACCTCAGAGGCACAGGCCTGACACCCAGCCGGAGCACCAAGACCCTGTCAGCCACACAGCCAGGTACGTGGGTAGTTTCTTGCCTTTTGGGGAGTCTGAGGTCTTCTGCCAGTGTTCAGTAGGTGTTCTGTAGGAGTTGTTCCACATGCAGATGTATTTTTGATGTATTTGTAGGGAGGAAGATGATCTCCACGTCTTACTCCTCCACCATCTTGAAGGCCCCCCTCCCCAGGATACTATTTTTAACATCAATCATCTCCCCAATATTTATAGAGAGCTGAAGATCATATAAACAAAAATACATGTTTGCAAGAATGAACGACTTTAATATTTGCTGTTTGCAAGACTTCCCCATTCAAATAAAGCTTATTTTGCACTCTTCTTCAGAGCAATATTTCAGAAAGCAACTATTTTGCTACATTTATAATTTTAAACTACAGCTATAATAGTAAATGAGCTGTTTACCTTAATTTTGTCACACCTGAAATGCTTGTAACCTAGGACTGTAAGCTAACAATCTGTGAATGGCTAATGGCTAAATGAAGGCCTAATCCTGATAAACTGTTTTCAGAAAATTTATCTGTAGGAGAAATGTTATTAAAGCATTTGCAATCCTCTTGGAGTTGCTAGAAGAAAAATAAAAGCAGCAGGTAAGTCAGGTAATAAACTGATCATAATTCTCAATCTTTTTACTATCCTGCAATAAAAAATTAGTCTTCCTGAAAGAATAAATATTATTGAGAAAAAAGAATCAAATTATTCAATATAATAGCTTGTTTAGATTATTGATAATTTTAAAAGAAAATGGATGTTTATTTTTTTATTGTTTTTAATAAATTTATTTATTTTATTTATTTATTTTTGGCTGAATTGGGTCTTCATTGCTGTGAGCAGGCTTTCTCTAGTTGCAACGAGGGGGCCTACTTTTCCTTGCAGTGTGTGGGCTTCTCATTGCGGTGGATTCTCTTGTTGCGAAGCACAGGCTCTAGGCGCATGGGCTTCAGGAGTTGTGGCCCGCGGGCTCTAGAGCGCAGGCTTGGTAGTTGTGGTGCACGGGCTTGGTTGCTCCACAGCATGTGGGATCTTCCTAGACCAGGGCTCGAACCCGTGACCCCTGCACTGGCAGGCAGATTCTTAACCACTGCGCCACCAGGGAAGCCCAAAAATGGATGTTTAAATTTAAACTGCAGACTCATCAGGATGCTTCTTTCAAGTAAAACTCACAGGTTTTCAACCTTGTCCCTTTTCAATAACTCACAGAAGAATATCACATGGTTTTGTGAGCAGCTTCTCATCCTTCAGATCCTGGCTCAAACATCATTTCTTCCCACAACATTCTAATGTCCAGCTATTCATTCTCTCTCTCTCTCTCTCTCTCTCTCTCTCTCTCTCTCTCTCTCTCTCTCTCTCTCTCTCACACACTTCTTTATTTGACTGTATCTGATCCATGGGCCAGTGATGTCTGTTTCATTCAGCAATATACTCCCAGCCGTTAGCATATAACAGAGACTCAGTACATTAATGAAGATTAAAAACCACAATGCATACCTTTAGGATGGAGCTAAATCAGTACTTAAGGGAAATAAAATCATAGCTGTAAAAGTGTATACTTAAAAAGAATAAAGATCTCAAATCAATAACCTAACACTCCACTTAAAGAAAATGGAAAAAAAAGAGCAAACTAAACCCAAAGCAAGCAGAAGGGATGCAACAATAAATCAGAGTGGACATAAATAAAACAGAGAATTTAAACAAATGGAGAAAAACAATAAAACCAAGTTGATTCTTTGAAAAGATCAATATAACTGACAAACTTCTAGATCGACATATCAAGAAAAAAAAAGAGAAGTCTCAAATTTCTAAAATTCAGGAATGAAAGAGAGGTCATCACTTCCAACTTTGTAGAAATAAAAGCATTATAACAGAATACTGTGAACAGTTATATGCCAATAAATTAGATAAGCTAAATAAAGTGCACAAATTCCTTGAAAACACGAACTACCAAAGAAATAGAAAATCAGATTAGACCTATAAGAAGTAAAGATCATGGGTTAGTAATCAAAAATTTTCCACAAGGAAATCTTAGGACCAGATGGTGTGACTAGTGAATTCTACCTAACATTTAAAGAATTAACACCAGTACTTCACAAGCTCATTCAAAAAAACAGAAAAGGAGTGGGCACTTCCCAACTCATTCTATGAAGTCAGTATTACCCTGATATCAAAGCAAGACATAGATATCACAAGAAAAGAAAACTACAGGCTAATATCCCTTGCAAATATAGAGATAATAATACTCAAGAAAATACTAGCAAACTAAATCCAGCAACATATAAAAAAGATTATACACCATGACCCACTGGGATTATGCCAAGGAATGCAAGACTGATGTAATGCCCAAATATCAATAAATACCATATTATACCATAAATAATAATACCATATTAGTAGGATAAAGGAAAAAAAACCTACCTGACCATCTCAAAATACATGTGGAAAAAAAGCATTTGACAAAATCCAACACTCTTTCATGATAAATACAGTAAAAAGGACTAGAGGTTTTTTTCCCACAACCTGATAAAAAAGCATCTACCAAAAAACCACTGAGAACATCATACTTATCAGTGAAAGGCTGAAAGTCTTCTCACTAAGATTAGGAACATGACAAAGGTATCTATCTGCTCTTGCCATTTCTATTTACTGTTGGACTAGAGGTTCTAACCAGCCAATTAGGCAACAAAAACATACGATGGGCATCCAGATTGGAAAGGAAGAAATAAAACAATCTCTATTTGTAGATGACATGATTTTATATATTCTGTATAAAACTGTAAATCGGAAACCAGCTGTCTTTCTCTAAACTAGCAATAAACAATCCAAAAATGAATTTAGGGAAACAATTCCATTTACAGTAACATGAAAAAGAATAAAATACTTAGGTACAAATTTAACCAAAGAAGTGCAAGACTTGTACAATGAAAACTACTACAAAACATTATTGAACGAAATTAAAGCAGACCTAAATAAGTGGAAAGACATCTTGTGTTCATGGATTTGAAGACTTAATATTGTTAGGATGGTTATACTCCCTCAAATTGATCTACAGACTCAATGCAATATCCATAAAGTTATCTTTCATTTTGCAGAAACTTCAAACTAATTCTAAAATTCTTACGGCAATGCAAGGAACCTAGAATAGCCGAAACAATCTTGAAAAATGAGAATAAAAGTAGAGACTCAAACTTCTCAATTTCAAAACTTACTACAAAGCTGAATCAATCAAGACAGTATAATACAGGCATAGGAGAGACATACTGATCGATGGAATAGAATTGAGAGTAAAGAAATAAACACATACATTTATGGTCAGTTGATTTTCAAAAGGTTGCTGAGACAATTCAATGGAGGAAAGAACAATCTTTTCAACAAATGGTTCTGGGACAATTGGACATCCACATGCAAAAGAATGAAGGTATATTCCCAACAGAACTAAAACCTATGGCCATGCAAAAACATATACATGAATGTTCATGGTAGCACAATTCCTAATAGCTGAAAGGTGGAATCAACCCAAATGTCCATCAAGTGATTAATGGATAAACAAAATGACATAAATTTATTCAAAGGAGTCTTATTCAGCCTTAAAAAGGAATGAAGCACAGATATAGAATACAACATGAACAAACTGTGAAAATATTATACTAAGTGAAAGAACCCCAAAGGCCACTTATGGCATGGTTTCATCTATATGAAATGCTCAGAAGAGGCAAAAGTTTGGCATGTTTGGTCAAGGTTAAGGCTAGAGCAGGCCATGCCTAGGATGATAAAGAGAATGGTATGGGAAAGACAGGTGGGGACAAGCTTTAAACACCATGATTAAGGATTTTCTATGTTACTCTGAAGAATTTAAAAGTTTTAAAATGCTTTTAAAAAGTCGAAACTAACGTGATCTAATCTGTGTTTCCAAAATATCATTCTGGCAGCAACATGGAGGAGAACAGAGAAAATTGTAAAAATTTAAAAGTCTAGGGGCTCCCCTGATGGCGCAGTGGCTAAGAATCTACCTGCCAATGCAGGGGACACGGGTTCGAGCCCTGGTCCGGGAAGATCCCACATGCTGTGGAGCAGCTAAGCCTGTGAGCCACAACTACTGAGCCCGCATGCCACAACTACTGAGCCTGCGTGCCACAACTACTGAAGCCTGCGTGCCTAGAACCCATGTTCCGCAGCAAGAGAAGCCACCGTAATGAGAAGCCCGCACACTGCAACGAAGAGTAGCTCCCGCTCCCCACAACTAGAGAAAGTCCACGTGCAGCAACAAAGACCCAACGCAGAGAAAAATAAATAAAAAATAAATATTTTTTTTAAAAAAAGTCTAAGTCGGAGATGATTTGGGTCTGAATCTGCTAGGGTGGCAGCAGAGGAGAGAGCGAAGGAAATGAATTGGAATATGCAGCTTTCCTTTTGTAAACTCCCACCAATTCTATTTGATTGGTAAGTTTGCCTATATTTAAGCACTTTTAAATGAAACTCATGTTACCTATACATCTGGTTCATAATACATATATGATTACAGGTAAAATATGAAGCCTATTGGATTGGGCTTGTGAACTAGGTACTATTTTGAGTTTTGTTTGATGACTTTAACACTGGGCAAGACATAATGTGTTGGTTCTGCACTATTCAAGTTGAAAATAACCTGATAGTTGTCAACTCTTTTTTTAAATTTTTTAAAATTTGCCTAGAGCAGCAAAAACTGACTACTAGCCACGCAAAAACGTATTCAAATATGTTAAGAGATTTACATTAGCAAAGACTTTCTTCATAGATTATGCAACAATAAATTATAACTCAACCCACCTCCAATTCACTATACACAACACCTACAAACTACCACCTACAAATATCACTACACACAATTACATATTTATTTGTAGAGAAAGCGAAGTCTAATCAATTCTTCATTAGCAGATCCATACTACATCTAAGATGTTAACTTTCAAAACTGTGGAGACATCCTAAAGGTGAATCATTTACTTTGTACCACGTCAATGTTTGTTTGAAATACATTTTATGATGAGTTTATCAAGTTGAGTCATTTCTGCAAGAAATGTAAACCTCTTCTGATTGCTGCTTTACGGCTATGGGGGACATTTGAATTCACATTTTATAAGATTTGATTATTTCTGGCAAATATTTTTGCACTGCTTTGGGTGCATCTTTTGCTGACAATGAACTGGTTTCCTTGGAAACAAAACTGCTCAAAACTCAATATGAGCAGGACTATCCTTAGTCAACAGCTTCGCAGGTACTATTATCACAAACTAGGATAATTCACTCGATTGTTAGAAATAATATGTTGCTTATAATATATTAATATAACAGAAAATATATGAGTTTGCTCCACTGATCCCAAATAAGTTATGTTTATATACAGACTTACCTATTCTTGGGATAACAATACAAAATATAGTTATTAAAAAACTTCAAAATGCATTAAAAATTTTTATTGGCTTTCTAATTTGAAATACTAACTAAAAATAAAGGCAAATATCTAAGGCTTCAAACTATTTTCACATAGTGAGATTTTCACTGCAGCATTACTTTCTGTGATAACATTAAATGTAATGAAATTGGACATGCATTGTTAAGACATGACCTCGGAAATATTACAGAGTTTTGGATAAGTGAATACATTTTATAGCTTTAGTAGGTGCCTATTTGGAATGAATGTGTCAACTACTGACCCTCCAAGATGATTACTGTAGTTCTGGGGTCCATGCAAAACAGGTGCGTTAAGTATTTAGAGTGCCACAAATTTCTATATATGAAGAAAAATATTTCTTTACCGAGTACAATGGCTGGGCCATTCAACTACCTATTTCCTATTGATGATGGTGGTGATCCAGATTCATATTTGATTTTTAAGTTAAGTTGATGTTTTTGAAGACTCACTTTTCAGTTTTCCAAGTTTTCTTAAATTATTATCAGATGTACTTTATATTTCTTGTGGACTTACCTACTGACCACAGAAGTAGCAGCTCAGTGGCTATTTGTAATGGATAAATCATATGCAATTCAGGTTTGATTTATCTAAACTCCAACTGCATGATGAAATTATTACTTAACACTTGGTTAAGTTCAAGACAGATACTTCGGGACTTCCCTGGTGGCGCAGTGGTTAAGAATCCACCTGCCAATGCAGGGGACACAGGTTCGATCCCTGGTCTGGGAAGATCCCACATTCCGTGAAGCAACTAAGCCCGCGAGCCACAACTACTGAAGCCCGCAGGCCACGACTGCTGAAGCCCGCGTGCCTAGAGCCCGTGCTCCGCAACAAGAGAAGCCACCGCAATGAGAAGCCCGCGCATTGCAACGAAGAGCAGACCCCGCTCACCGCAACTAGAGAAAGCCCGCACGCAGCAACAAAGACCCAACGCAGCAAAAAAAAAAAAGACAGATGCTTTGCTTTGATTCTCCAAATAGTCCTAGAAGAGACTCCAGCTTGGTCTTCTGAAACACTGATCTGACCACATCACTCGTGGGCTTGAACACTCAATGGTTTTCCCTTTGCTCCTTCACAGGGCCCCTTGCTGTGCCATCTTTGCCAAGCTCTCCAGCTTCACACGGGGGCCACCTGCTCACCCTGCCCCACCCACACTGTACTTCTCTGTTCCTCCATTTGCCTGGCTTCCTCCTGCCTGTGTACATGCTGCTCCCTCGGCCTGGAAACGCTCACCTTCTCTTCACCCAGGGGACACCTACCCTTTCTTCAGTCCTCAGCTCAGGAATCACTTCCCAACCTCCCCAGCTGAGTCACAAATCTCTGTTGCCTATTCTGACAGCACCAGATATATTTCCTTCACAACAACCATCACAGCTATAGTTATGCATTTATTTGTATGACTATTTAATGGATGTCTGTTTTCCCCAAGAAACTGTCAGCGCCACGACAGCAGAGTCTGGTGTGGAACTAGAAGACCATCAAATGAGAAAGCAAGTATGATTTATTCTGAGTTTGCTATACAGAAAGGCAGTCAGCCATGGTCACTTGTGTTTCGGCAGAAACTCAAAGGCAGGTTGAGGAATGGGAAAGTTTTAGAGTTGAAAAAAGGGAAGCTTTTCTCTGATGAACAAGGTAGCTTTGGAGTTTAATACTTACTTTTAAAGAGGTACTTTCTCCTAAATGTAAACATATGAAAACGCTGATCCCCTTATGATTAAGTACTATCCATTCAGTTCGTTTGAAAGAAACGGGAAACAGAAACAAAGCAAAAGCTTTGGGTTACTTAATAATTCTTAAATGTTTGTATATGAACTCATATAGTGTGACACTATGGTTCAGACAGGTACATCCTTTTGATCTAGATGAGATGCTAAATAATGGAAAATCTAGGGATTAACTCTCTGCTTCGGTCAACATTTTCAAGTTTTTGAATGGGTGATGCTTCCTTTGGATGTATTCCATCTTCAAGTACCTATAACTCAATGAAAGAATTCTTGGCCTCTGCATGTATAAACCTGGGTCAATGCCTTAGTTCAGTGGAGTGCTAGCAGTGTTATCTTGGGCAAGTTACTTAACCTTTCTGGACCACATCTATAAAACTAGGTTAATTATTTTAATCTTCCAGCTTATTGTGGGGATAACAGGAAATCTAACAATTTCTGTAAGCACATGACAATGCCGGCATGGAGGGGGTGTTCTGCCAATACTTCCTCAGTAAGAAAATGGAATGTAGCTACCACTAAACACACAAATGTCTAAAAATGTTATTTGAAATGCAAATTCTATCTAGCGACTCTTGTTCTTCTGTTGGTTTATACAATGGAAATAAACTTATAATCAAACTATAGTGGCCTCCAAATAGAGCCAGGGCCTGCTAATAGCTCTCTCTCAATATGATTATCTTACACTTTTCCTTCTGTTACGGTTGTGTCTCAAAATCAGGTTCTTTGGGGCTTCCCTGGTGGCGCAGTGGTTGAGAATCTGCCTGCCGATGCAGGGGACACGGGTTCGAGCCCTGGTCTGGGAAGATCCCACATGCCGCGGAGCAACTAGGCCCGTGAGCCACAACTACTGAGCCTGCGCGTCTGGAGCCTGTGCTCTGCAACAAGAGAGGCCACGATAGTGAGAGGCCTGCGCACCGCGATGAAGAGTGGCCCCCGCTTGCCGCAACTGAAGAAAGCCCTCGCACAGAAACGAAAACCCAACACAGCCAAAAATAAATAAATAAATAAATAAATAATTTTTAAAAAAATCCTTTGAGATAATTTGGATTCTGCCTATATCTCAAATAAAAGTAATATGCAGTTTCTTTTTTAGTAGAATCGAACATTTACATTAAAAGAACATTTAATTTACCTTGGCATAATGCTGATAAAATTTTTAAGGTAATGGGACAATACGTGAATGAATACACGTATTCATTCAACAAATATTGCCTGGTTCAGGGCAAGACACCGGAAAATAAAAGGGAAAAAGTAAGATAGTCCCAGTGAAAGACTGACTATACAGACAATGGCCAGACCGTATATATAAATAGAATTCTTTTTTAAAATTAATTAATTAATTAATTAATTTTTTTTTTGGCTGCATTGGGTCTTTGCTGCTGCAAGTGGGCTTTCTCTAGTTGAGTCGAGCGGGGGCTACTCTTCGTTGCGGCAAGCGGGCTTCTCACTGCAGTGGCTTGTCTTGTTGTGGAGCACAGGTTCTAAGCGCATGGGCTTCAGTAGTTGCAGCACATGGGCTCAGCAGTTGCGGCACGTGAGCCCTAGAGAGCGCGAGCTTCAGCAGTTGTGTCGCACGGGCTTAGCTGCTCTGCAGCATGTGGGATCTTCCCAGACCAGGGATCGAATCCATGTCCCCTGCATTGGCAGACGGATTCTCAACCACTGCGCCACCAGGGAAGTCCTATATAAAGAGAATTCTGATCCACAACCTGCAGCAACCTGCCCAGGAAACCAAGTCCTTACCTGCAGTAAACAGCCCAGACAGCCAGTCTGCTGTAGGTCAGAATTATACAAAGTCAGATTACCATCTTTAGTGACAATCTTTATGCCTCTTTTCTCAGACTTTCTGCTTGTAGCAGGTCCCAGGGCACCTCACCACCTAATCAGCTCGTCCTGTTCATTCATTCATGCGATCTCACCACACCAAACTTCTTAGAACACCAGCCAGTGCCTTGTTATTTCAGACCTCGGTGTCTCTTTGGAGGTGCTGTTCCCTTAGTAGAAGACCAAATGTTACTCTGTGTTCTGCAAAAGCCATAGGACTTATTTCTAAACAACTTTTGAGCACAAACATGCCATGCTCTGTACAAAACACTCAGCACCACACTTTCCCCAAGGCCACCATGAATGCTCAAACCTCATCTCTGGAGTCTTAGGCCTTCACAGCCCAGGATAATTTCCTCAAGATCCTAAATAGTGGTGAGTCATCATCATTTGAATCTGGATTTGACTTTGGAAATTAGCCACAATCGAATTAGCAAATAATATGTGTGACTGAACTGGATAATTCCATTTAGGCTAAAAGATAAAAACATAGAAGAGTAATTTTCTCGTGAGGCTCAGGGACTGGCTCCAATATCAACCACCAAAAAGGAGGAGCTTCAGAAAGAGTTTGTTTCCCTACAATGTGGCTGCAAGAAGCTTGAACTCTGCAGTGCTGACAGTTTCAAAGGGATCAGGGCTCACTGAAATATATATGTAGTTTCCACCTATTAGCGTGGCAGATGCAGTAGTTTTAAGACCAGTTCCCTGCACCTGAAAAGAATATAACTGTGATGGGAAGCAAGACTAACTTTGTTTTTGATTCGATGTCTTTTTTTCCACTTCTGTTAAAGTATAGTTGACATATAATATTGTACAAGTTTAAGGTGTACAACATAATGATTTAATCTATGTGTATATTGCAAAATAATGAGCACACTAAATTCAGTTAACAGATATCACCTCTCGTCACAAGAAGCAAGACTAACTTTGAGAAAAACTTAATATGATTGTTTACTTATTTAATAAGACGAATCCATCTTTGCATAAGAGTTTGAAAATTAGAGGCCCACAAACCCAGATTGTTATAAAGATGTTTTATTTGGCAAATGCTATGTCTTTGTTGTTGTTAAAATTGGGCCAACATTTCTAAATTGGGTAATAACAATTAAATGAAAATAGTCATCTTTTCTGAAAATTTAGAATATCTGTAAGTATTTGTACTATATTCCTGCGTGACAACAGTAATCTGGAGCTAAACAGTAGCTGCCCTTGTACACAGGGCCCTGGTCCCTTCACCTCCCTAATACTCTACTTGCATGCTTTTCTCATTTCCTTATCTATCTGGCTCTGATGCCTTTTGATTTGATGATCTTTATTCTAAATGTTCTAAGAGACTCTAAAGAAGATAAATGTCAAGAAAGACCCAAATCTTTTAGCTTTCCTAACTTTTCCATCTGGCCATCTATTGTTACTTCACAAGTTGCCATTAGTTTATTTTTAAAAAACTTACATTTTATGAAGATAATAAAATAATACAATTGCCAAGAAAAAATATATATATATGTAGGTGTATACGTACACATATATATGAATTGCACGTATACAAAATATGTATTTTATATATATATATATATCACCAAATTTGTTTTTCCTTAAGAGATCAGTCCTATGATTGAATTGCTACACTAGGCCCTAAATTATTTCTTGGTAATAAATCTGATAATATAAAGAGGCTCTTTACTCTTATTAGACAGTTAAGAGTGTCAATTTGGTAAGTTGTACAGATGATTTTTGTCACCAAGGCCTCATTTATAGCAACACAAATAGATGATCATTTAATGGGGAGGTGCTGGTTACTGCGTAGTGTGAAACTGCAGAGCATGAACTGTTGGTTCCCTGGCAATCTTTTGTTGTTGTCCAAATATGTGACCGTCACCTCGATGGGGGTGATGAACGGCTTTGCGTACGGCTTCTGCATAGCCTGGGTGCTGCCTCCCTGCTGACAGAACCAACCCACGGCTCCCTGCTGGGCCCACCTGTTAGGCTTGAAGGGTGAGAAGCTGAGGGTCAGGAGGCTGGATGTACAGCTCAGCAGGAGAGGCAGACGCAGGAGAGAACAAAAGAAAGGGGACAAGTCTGTGGGGGGCAGGCCCCTTCTACACCACTAATTAAACTTTCTCCTGCTGCTCTGGGTGGCTCAGAAGCCCACAGTGGGTTGTCAACTGGAAACGAGGTGCTATGTTTCTAAAACTCAGCTTTTCTTTTAAGCCCAAGCATTCACTGCTACTTTCATAATCAGAAAAAAAAATCTGAAAACTCAGAGCATGACATTCAGTTGTAACTCTCATAACTGCTCATACAAACCCTTCCATCAGCTGGGCAGTTCTGAAGGATAAAGGCCAAATGGACTCCAACTTGGCCTTGTCATGCTCCCAGGGAGGGACAGTCCCCTTTTCCAGTGATCCCTTGAAGCACACCAGGCAAGGGAAGTGGGGCGGGGGGCTCCTTGCAATTCAGCTCCACTGGGCGGGACACCCTCTCCCCAGACACTCTTTCAGTGCCTTTTGCATTTTGTCCCTTTTCCACTTTCCTACCTCCTTTCATTGCAAATGCAAGGTGTAAACTTGGGTGACTAAAAGTTCCTTGGGTGACAGAGAATTCTTTTTAAGTCGCTAAAAGTAATTCCTTGTAATAAAAACAAACGAACCAACAAAAATGCATTGTCACCTTTTTCCTGAGGCTGGGGCCCAGGAATGGGAGGGTGGATGGCTGAGATCTGGGTATTCCCCAGAAACAGCAGGACTGATGAACAGAACACACTCTGTGCCAAACACATTCTGACTGAAGCAGGCAAACAGCAACTGAAGATTTTTTTCTTGGCCTACACTCTTGCTTTTGAAATATGAACCACTTAAAAACATTTATACGCAGTTTGTACTCAATCCAGAAGAAGCTTTTATAAGCTTGAAATAATGTCCTATTAAAGTTTCACATTAAGTCAGATATGATGACCTCATTTTAATGTTGTTATTGTACTTATAATTTTGGCCATCTGGAGTCAGAAGACCTTTCTAGCTATCTGATTTTAAGTCACTTGTGGCCCCTAAGTCCTTTATAGAACATAAGCTGTAAAGCAGTGATAACACCTGCTTTGCATTCTTCACAAGGTAAGAAGGTTAAAATCACATAATGTATGGTAGGCAGCCTGGTGTAGTGAAAAGAACTTAAGCTTTGCAATCAAACAGTTCAGACCACTTACACTTACTATTGGTGTAACCTGAGCAAGTAACTTAACTTTTCAGGGACTGGGAGAGGGCATAAATAATACCCACCATATGGGACTGCTGCGAAGTTTTAGAAAAACAAAGTATATAAAGTATAGGCCAGAGCTTATTAGAGTTGGCACTCCATTACTGTAAGTTCTATTTTAAAATATGAACATCTATCAAATACAAAGTATTTTGAACATTTCCTGAAAATAATATAAGCTTAATAAAATGGGCAACTGGCTATCTTTTAAATCTCTGTGAGACATGACAGAAAAAGCAGAGAGCCAGGAGGTGAAGGTATTGGTCCAGACATGGCCACTAGTGAACAAGATATTTTAAAACCAACTCAAAATTTTATGATGAAGTCATGAATACAAAAACTTAAAACTAATCGAACTCCAGTCTAAAAAGAAGTGTCATGTATATCAATATAATTTTAAGAATGAAAACAAACAAATGAAGAATAATAGAAATTTCTCGGTTGTTTTTACCCAAAGTTGAATCGACAGTAATTAAATCAGAATTTTTAAGTTACTGTCTATTAAAATTTGCATTTTGAGTTTGATATAAATAAGAATAACTCCTTTTTTTGCTTTGAGGTATAACTGATATACAAAAAATTGCACACATTTAACATATACATCTTGATAAGTTTGAATATATGTGTACACCTGTGATACCATTGCCACGACCAAGATACTAAATATACCTGCACATCCAAATACATATGAATAACTCTCATACAATGTACTTTTCTTGTACCTTAGTTTTTATCTCTGAAATAACAAAAGTCAGTTCTCAGTTTATCCAATTTTCCTTGAGGTGATCTCCTGGAAGTGACGGTAAGTATGCCTTTAATGTTAAATACTAAATGCGGATATTTGGGTCTTGGATTTATATACTGTTTTAAATTGTACAATTGGCCCAATGATCAATTCTATTCCCTAAATTTTGAAGGATCTAAGTCATGACATCAATTACACATATAAATGAGTAGGAAAACAAAATGAATTTTATGCAAATTTTATCCAGCCAAGCCCTGTCCAGGAGAAAAAAAAAAAGCTCTCATTTGCCAATTTCCAAGGTGTAAATATTCCCATTATGGCTGATTTCAAGCTACCAACAGTTTAATGATCAGCTTGCAAAATTTCTGCATATTTACTATGAGCCAGGGAGAGTGAATCCCAGCATAGCACTGCCACTTACCATTTGAACTGAAAGGTGTTGGTAAGATACATGGGCAGGAAGAGGGACACAGGGAAGGAGCTAGTTATAAAAGCAAAAAAAAAAATCCCAGACACGTGAGGAACATCCCACCTGCAGCATATTTTGAGCTGGGCCTCAAATCACTGTGGCTTCATCTTTTGCTGAAGGCCCCCTCCTCTCTTTTTTGACCATGAAAATATCAGCCAAATGTCAAGGGGCAGTGCAAAACCCTGCCACCTTCAACCACGTCTGCCCACCACTTCTCTGCCTCTTCTTCCACCACTGTATCTCTTCCCTGTGTGAATCTAGCTCCTTCCCTCTCTTTTGCTCTTTCCCCATCCATCTGTCCATATTCACTCCTTTCTCTCTCCGTCCACCTTTGGCTCTCTCTCCTCTCCCCTTCTACCTCTCTGTGTCTCTTGGTCTCTGTCTCTGTTTCTCTGTCCCTGTCTGTCTCTCTCAGCTTCTGTCCTTTCTTTCCTGTCTTTCTACCCACATACCCCCATATCTCTGGCCCCTCACTTCTTTTCTATTAACATCTCCTTGACAATGTTTTTAGAGTCATATTTTCAGCAATCTTTTTGGGTCTCTCTTGACCTCCCAAGAATGAGAATTTAACTTAGAACAGAAACCTTAGTCTTATTACCCACACCATAACCATACATGAAACTCTTTAAACCAGCTTCTTCTTAATTATCCTGCTCTTTTTCTCTCAGTGTTTTCCATTGATATGGCTATTAAGTAGTATTGGGGATCCAAATAATTTAAAGATTGAATCGAATTGTTTATCAAATATTCAATCTGTTCTTTTATAATTTGGTTGCTAAAGGAAATTAGGTACCTATGCCACTATTTTTTTTTTTTTTGGATGACCACAACAAAAGCAACAATGATTGCAATTACCAAACACGAAACACTCACTATTTTTATGCACCCTTTTAATTCCTAGAAAAGCAGTGGTTGATTATACTCAACATGGATTTCAGGGAAATCTGAGTTAGGTACTACATAAAAGTGGTCTAGAAAAAAATGTGGATCACCTCTCTCCTTGGCCACATGCTGACACTTATGAAGATAATAACATTATCCAAATAGATACTATTTCCCTGGGTATGATATGTTGTTTCTTAGAATTCCTGAATGGAAAATCTCATAATTTCTTGACTTTCTCCATAACATTACCCCACCCTCTGCTACCAATTATAATAATGACTCCTGATATTTTATGTGCTTTTGAACCAAAAAGGGTGTGTGTGTTTGTATATATGTGTATAAAATCATATTTCATTTACATGTTAAGCTACCAGATTTCATAGATGTTAAACATTACATACTACAGAATGATAATTTTAGTGAATAGTAAGTTTATTTTGAATGTAATTTTTGGTAAGGTTTCTTAGGGAGGTAAAAAAGAGTATTACCCACACTCTTAAAGAACATCCAATGTTGATGAGAAACTATGACTTACACTCATGAAACAACTAGAGAACTGAAATATACACTGAAAGCACAAAATTGTGTATCACAGATACACTAAGAGTTATAAGATAGAGTGACCTATATAGCCTGAGGTAGCAGAGAAAGGACGGTTTCATGGAGAAAAAAAGTCTTGAAGGTAGTTGACCTTTATTTTTACTTAAAGTAAGTCCAATAATTAACTGAGTCTGAGAGAATGATGGAGAAGGAAGAGACCATCATATCCTCTCTTGCAGCTTTCTCACCTTACAAAGGAGGAAGCCCTGTGCCAGAAAAGCTCAGTGCTTGCCCGAGGTTACCTTGCTTGCTGAGCTGGGGGCCCTTAGTGACAGGTGTGGAGAGGCAGAGGAGGGCTTCTGTGTGCGGAGGGGCAAGAGCCAAGGAGGCGGGCAGCATGCCAAGGCTTCCCCCCTGCTCCCCGAGGCTGGTTCCGGGGCCATGGGATGGTTGAGTCTCCCAAACTGTGTGCTAAGTGGTCAAAGGAATGAGGCAGAGAATCCCAAGATCCAAATCCAGTGACAAGAGCTCTAGAGCCGAGCTCTGGTCAGGAAATACTGAGGGCCTATGGGACAGAACTTTCTTGTAAGTCATGATCCAAAGAAGCACTGGCATTTCCTGGCACACACATTTTTCTCTTTTAATCAAACAGATACTCTCGGAGGCTTTTCTCATATGCGTTCCTAAGCAACTGATGCACAGTTGATTGTTCAGAAGTCATATACTTGGTGGCACTATTCAGGTAGTTCCTGGCATGTTTTCTATAAATGTCATGATAATGAACATAGCTGATATTTACTTAATTTTTACTATGTGCTATGACAAACACGGTACAAAGTTACATTGCTTAATACTAAAAACAACTCTATGCATTAGTTGCTATTTTTTTTCTTTTCGCTCTGCAGTTAAGGAAGCTGAGGTGGAGGAAGTTAAGGGGAAGATGCCCAAGTTCACATAGTCAGGATGTGGCAGGTTTGAGGCTTGAATGAAGTGTCCCTGGCTCCAGAGCCAAAAATCTCGGTCATCTGTTTTAGGAAGTAACCCCCCAGGGGCAGAATTTATGTCTAACATCTTATGATTTGCAGCCCCATATTCTATGAAGGAAGAAGGTAGTTTACATGACTCAGCAGTCATTAGTCAAGATGCCCAGAACAGAGAACTTTTTCAGATGTTCTAGAAAATGCAGTTTTCAACTTTAAAAGTGACTTCATTAAAAAAGATATAAATTTCTCACTTTGGGTAAGGAATGACTAGGGAATTGATTTAGGAATACAGAGAATCTCAAAAACATATAAGGCTTTAAAAGAAAACTCCAGAAATAACTCCTGGCCAACCGTGTATTTCTGAAGTGTGAAAATGCAACCATTGCCAGATCTTCTGAAGAAAATCTGTGAAAATCAAAGGACATAATCTGGTAGGATTTCTTCTGGCATTATAGCTATACTGAGCTGCAGACAATTCTGGTGGAAATGTTTCACTCTTCCAAAAGGCAGCAGCTGGGCTCTGGTATAAAAAGCAAACTGGTGAATAAAATTCACACTCTTCACAATGTGTGAACATTGGTGAATTTTTTTTTAGCACTGCTTTCTTCTAAAGCTAAACCAGGGAGGGAAACACTGTCTTTTAAAAATTCCTTTTTAATTTAAATTTCTGTCAATTTTCTTGGTGAAATGTTTTGTTTACAGTGTTGTATAGTCAAGCTTAGCATGTATGTGTATACACACATATGTACACACACAAATACACTGCCCTTCTAGCTTCAAAACAAGTTACAAAGCCAAAAAATGATCTTTTGACTCAGTTAAACAAAGACCTAATTTTATCACAAAATCTTGAAGGTATGACTAAGAGCCATAAATATACTGCTGCATGGACTGAATCATGTATCAGTGTCTTCTGAACTCAGTGTCTAATAATGCATACATTACTTGCTCTAAATTTAAAATTGAAATGGTCCCACTAAGTAGCAGACGTTTATATAACACAAATAACTTCTAAGTTTATCATATAAATTAGGTATCTAGAATGGATTTCCATCTGTTGGAATCTATGGGATTTTCTAGGTGGGATTTTCCCAATATTCTTGTTTAGTATTGTTATCTTGAATATTCCCCAATATTCACAGCTCTTCTAGTTTTTTTTTTTTTTTTTTTTTTAATAGAGCAGACTTGTTTGGTGCATTTTATTTTATTATTTTTAAATTTATTTATTTATTTTTATTTTTGGCCGCGTTGGGTCTTTGTTGCTGTGCGCGGGCTTTTTCTAGCTGCGGCGAGAGGGGGCTACTCTTCGTTGCGGTGCATGGGCTTCTCATTGCGGTGGCTTCTCTTTGTTGTGGAGCACGGGCTCTAGGCACGCGGGCTTCAGTAGTTGTGGTACTCGGGCTCACTAGTTGTGGCTTGCGGGCTCTAGAGCGCAGGCTCAGTAGTTGTGACACACGGGCTTAGTTGCTCCGCGGCATGTGGGATCTTCCCGGACCAGGGCTCGAACCCGTGTCCCCTGCATTGGCAGGCGGATTCTTCACCACTGCACCACCAGGGAAGCCCGCTCTTCTAGTTTTAAATGAGAGTCTCAGATGTAAACTAAATGTGTATATCCATTATTGATTGGTTTGATTTTTGCTATGAATATCCAATCACCTATCTTTTTCAAAAAATAAACTTCATTTTTAGAACAGTTTTAGATTTACAGAAAATAACGCAAAGATAGTACACAGAGTTCCTATATACTCCACTGCCAGCTTGCCCTGGTATTAATATCTTACATTAGTATTAGTATTATGCCTTGAACCATATTACAATGAATGAGCCAATATTTTTAACTCAAGGTCATACTTTATTCAGATTTCTTTAACTTTTTTTTTAAGTTTAACTAATTGTTTCTCTTCCAAGATCTCATCCATGATACCACATTATATTTAATCTTTGTATCTCTTGGCTATGGTAGCTCCTTAGACTTTCCTTGTTTTTGATGACCTTGACAGTTTTGATGAATACTGGCTAGATATTTGTAGGATGTCCCTCAATTGGGATTTGTCTGATGTTTCAGTAGACTGGGACTCTGGGTTTTGGGGAGGAAGACCACAGAGGTAAAGTGCCATTCTCATCACATCATATCAAGAGTGCATACTATCAATGTGACTTATCACTGTTGATGTTGACCTTGATCATCTGGATGAGCTGGCATTTGTCAGGTTTCTCAACCATAAAATTAAGCTTTTATTCTCCTTCCCATGCTGTCCCCTGTGGAAGGAAGTCACACATGCAGCTCACTCTGAAGGACTGGGGACTTATGCTCCAACTCTTTGGGGACAGAATACCTACATAAATTTTTCAGAATTCTTTTGCACGGAAGATTTGTCTCTTCTCCCCCATTATTTATCTATTCAATGAATTATTTGTATCACTGTGGACTCATTCATTTTGTACCTTGGATTATAATCCAACACCACGGGGCTTCCCTGGTGGCGCAGTGGTTAAGAATCCGCCTGCTAATGCAGGGGGACACGGGTTCGAGCCCTGGTCCCGGAAGATCCCACATGCCGCTGAGCAGCTGGGCCCGTGAGCCACAATTACTGAGCCTGCGCATCTGGAGCCTGTGCTCCGCAACAAGAGAGGCCGCGATAGTGAGAGGCCCGTGCACTGCGATGAAGAGTGGCCCCCACTTGCCACAACTGGAGAAAGCCCTCGCACAGAAACGAAGACCGAACACAGCCATAAATAAATAAATAAATAAAATTTAAAAGAGATAAGCAAAACATTCTCTCTATAAATTTGATCTTTAAAAAAAAAAATCTAATTTGTTTTAAAAAATAATAATAATAATAATCCAACACCACTTTATTTAATGTGTTGCTCAAATTGATCTAACTTGGCCATTGGGAGTTCTTTCAGTTGGCTCCTGTGTTCCTCTGACATACCTCCATCATTGTGGGATTGTTTTGTTTTGTTTTGTTTTGTTTTTTGAGCACTTCCTTACTTTCTGGCACTACAAGGTGCTCCAGGCTCATCATATATACTTCCTGCTCTAGTCTTAGAATCAGCCAGTTCTCCAAGGATCCTTGTTTCCTTTTATCAGAGGATGGTATTTAAAGACAAGATCTGAGCACTAGATGTATCATTGCTTCTGGGTCGTTGTTGCTTCTAGCCTTCTCCGCTGATACAGTAAGGAAATCTGTGTGTGTATGCTAACCTATGTATATATACTTATCTATAAATAGATCTACATGTAACCATCTGCATCTATACTAAACTCAACATGAGTTATACTGATGTCTCCAACGCTAATCTATAACCATCTGGGTCATTTTAGCCTTCTCCCCTTGTTTATCTGTAAAATTCTAGTCCAACAGTGAGGAAGCTGGCTCCCATCATTTGCCATCCATTCGCCTAATTGTTCAGTTCTGCTATATAGGTATCAGATTTGTAAACCCACACCACCATGGCAAACAACTTTATCAACTACAGGACAGTGCTTATTGTACAGTTTCCTTTGCCTTCAATCGTACAGACTCCACTAATTTCCTAAGTCACTTAGGGCAGCGCTGTTTCCCCCCATCTCCTTCAGTGAGGTTGTTTTATGTGTAACATAGTTAGATTGTTTTGTCACATCCATTGTACTTTAAAAAGAAAAGGAAATTAAATGTATTAAGCTGTGTTATCTTATTCTAAATTCCAGAATACTTAAAATAGAATTATATTTTATTCTAGGTACCCAAGTATTTTGAACACTATGTTAATCTCTATGGCCACTGAGTTTTTTTTCATGGTGCTTACCCTGCTCTCCCCCGGCACACACCCATACTTAAATCCATTCACTATAATGAACTTTTATATAAATCCACCTGTGGAAACATTTCATAGTTTAGCTTCTAGTAGGATAAAGTGCAGCTTTAAGTAAAGTATTATGCATTAGAAAGAATATAAGAATATAAATGTACTCTCTCAGAGATGACTCCAACTATAAGAATTTTAATTATTGTCTCTCCTCTTGTTTCCTCACTTCTTAAAATAGAAGCAAGGGAAATATCATCTTGGCTACTCTGCTTCTTCCATTACTGGGACAATTCAAATTGAGCACTGGACAGACAGGGGCTGTGAACAAAGTGTAAAGCCAGAGCTTTGTTTCAGTGGCTCAGGTCTTCAGTTCCCAAAGGGATGGTGACATACAAAAGAAGCATGGGCCACACATGGTGGGACATTTGGCATTCTGTCCCAGTTGTATACACTTATTGAAGACAGATTGTATGACAGTGTCACAAGCTATTTCCAAGCATATCCAAAATTTCTCAAGCACAGATGTTAAATTATGTCTGTCTATACAGGTATGCCCTGCTTTTCAAAAGTTCACTGTATGCCACTTTGCTTTTATGAAAGATCGACATCAGTACCTGTTTTCACTAACAGAAAGAAAGCCAAAGAGGATTTTCACTTTTATGAAGAAAGGCTAAGAGCGAAAGTAGCCTTTGGCATTTGTTTTGCAGCGAACCCTTACAGACGCAGCGCACGCCCTGAGTAGTGATAGTGGCCCTGCCAAGCTCCTTCCCTGGGAACTACACTTAGCATCAAGCTGCCATAGCTTTGAACTGTATCTGTGAGCACCTGTGCTTTATCTTGATTTATTTTGTGCACCCATTAGCAGACGTGGCCTAAGGCAATTTCTTCTTCACTTTACTCCGCTTTGGCTTACAAAAGGTTTCATAGGAACCCTCTGCTTCCAGATAGCAGGGGAAACTTGTATATGTCTCACAAAATAAAGAATGGATAAAATAATTTTCATGTTTCCTTTCTTTTTATTGCAACCTGATTTAAAGAAAGGGTATCTGCTTATTAACTTGGCTTAGAAACTAGTGGCCAGATCTGTAACCACTACTTAGCCTTAGAAAATCAAAATCACCTAGCCTCAATGACCTCTCTCTACCTCCCAACCAAGTTCTATCCATTGTTCTTCTGTGCATGAACTTACCTTTGACAAGAAATGCCAGTTAGGGTGACTCTAAAGCACTGAGGAGAGAGAATGTTCAAATAACAATGTTGTGATCAGGGTTTACCAAAGGGCGTAAACAGCCACGAATCCATAAAACACAACTAAATGTTAAGGACTACATTGCCAAGCCAGAGGCTCCCCTCATGAAAGAGGCATGAATTCCCTCATGAAAGGGGCCTCAAGCAGGCATCTAAAGAAGTCTCTAATATAAGCTGTGCTTCATGTGTTCTGCATCATGAAGAAGCAAAAGAGATCATAATGAAACTAAGAGACATTCACTTTAAATAAAGTCAAAGCATGAAGTCAAAAGAAATGTTCTGTTTATACTATTCCATTTTCATTAGCTTTTTCTGTAAATGAGGTAAATCAGTTCTGGTGAGAAAACATTCAAAAACATTTAATATACATCTAATATTCAATTACTAAGATTAGTTATTATTCACTTTCTTCTGTAAAAGCATATTTTGGTAATTCAGATTAAATTGCGGTCAATGTAAAAATCAGATGGAGTAACATCCCACACGTAATATTTAGGTAGTTAAGTTTGTTTTACATCCCATTTGCATTCCAGAGCAGTTAAAAGGTCAGAAGGAGGGTCCCAAGGAAATTGTGAAGGGAATGATGGTTGTGTAGAAGGCTAATAGTTCAGCACAATCTAATGAGTAGGAGAATGGAGGTTTCTAAGAAAGGTTTCCAAAAGAAACGGAATTAGTAGATACTCTGATGTATTTATAGACATATGGAAAATCATTTGATTAGTGTTGAACATATCTCAGAAGTATTTGGATAGGTACCTAGTAAACTAAGCAAATTTTTTAAAATGAAGAATTAATAACTCTAAGCAAAAACAGCAAATTGTGGAACAAATGAAACAATAATAGTATATGACTTGATTCAGCAATCAAATTTACATGCTAACTACTGACTTAATAAACATTTGTGATAAGGATGGCTCAAGATGAGGGAGAAAATTGAGGAAAATATAAGGAAGATAAGTCAAGAAATGGAAGAATAAGCATATTTTTAAAGTTTATGGAGGAAAATAGCTTTTAAAAAATAAACATCTAGGGAACAGGACTTGAATGGAAAGGTGGGACAAACAAACCCTCTGCTTTGTAATAAATATTATAGTACTATTTGATTTCTAAGTACATGTATTTATTACTTTGTTACAAATAAAATATATTCCTCACATTAAAATTCAATTGGTTTCAGAAGCAGGGATAATATTCTATTTCTTTTTTTAAATTTATTTATTTATTTATTTTTGGCTGCGTTGGGTCTTCGTTGCTGCGTGCAGGCTTTCTCTAGTTGCAGCGAGTAGGGGCTACTCTTTGTTGCAGTGTGCAGGCTTCTCCTTGCGGTGGCTTCTCTTGTTGTGGACCATGGGCTCTAGGCATGCGGGCTCAGTAGTTGTGGCTCGCGGGCTCTAGAGTGCAGGCTCAGTAGTTGTGGTGCACGGGCTTAGTTGCTCCGCGGCATGTGGTATCTTCCTGGACCAGGGCTCGAACCCGTGCCCCCTGCATTGGCAAGCGGATTCTTAACCACTGTGCTATCAGGGAAGTCCTGATATTCTATTTCTTAAGCTGAGTAGGGGTATTAATGATTTTTCCAAAATTGTATTTTGGAAAATTTCAAATACCCAGTAAAGTTGAAAGAATTTTTACAGTGAACAGCCATCTACTCAACACTGAGATTCTGCCATTGACATTTCACCATACTGGTCTCCTGAATATCTATCCACCTATCCATTGTTCTATCTACCCAAGATCCATCTTCTTTTCTGATGCATTTCAAAGTAGACTGCAGATACCAGTATAAGTACTTTAGTATACACATACATGTTTTAGAAAAAAATTTTTTAAGAAATAAAAAAGTCAAGCAAATTAATGAATAAAATACAAGTTAACAAGATTTCAATAAAGTACAAATCTTCTCAGTCAAAATTTGACTTTGCATATTTCAGTTTTAAAACTTTTCTCATCAAATAAATGTTCCTCAGAGTCGAGTTCAGTGCTCAATAAAGGAGGCTAGTAAATGTACATTAAAGTAAATGGAAATTTCTACTTTCTTAGCACAGTTTAGGTTCTAAAAGAGATGATTAGCTTCCATTTTGCAGTGTGGCCTTTTTAAATAAACCCTAAGTTTATAATTAAATAATAAGATTCCTCAAGCATTATTACAAAAACCTAAAGGTTGGTTTGAAAAAAGAAGTTATCAGAACCGATTGGCATGAACATTTACTTTCTTTTCCAACAATTTTCCCTCCTTGCGTGGTATGCTTGCAGAAGCAAACGCATACTTTTTTGTGGCCTAACATTTAGCTAGAAACATGTGACTAACTTGAATGTCACAATGCAAATTGCTAAGTAATTTTAATGGCACTTTATGGTTCTTTAATCATTCAACAGCATCTAAATTAATGCAAATTATAACATACGCAGCCAGAGTGCCTGAACAGTGATAATTTTATGACTGTGGTTTAACAGACAATGCTAAATCTAGCACATTTCTTAAAATACTTCCATGACTTTGTGGCAATGCCCAGATCCATAAATCACATCCTCAAAGAAGCCACAAAGTAAATCAGTAGTTTGAAACTTCATTAACCCTTTGCTTCGAAATCTGATGGCCGTGCCAGCATAGAGCACATGAGGAACAGGTGATGGCAAAGAAAATTAAGTGGGACATTTCTACAAAGTGGCTGCATCAAATTGTCTTAACAGAGAAATTCAAGGCTCAGAGCCCGTGGGGGAGTGCGTGATAACCCCATTCCTTTCAATTTAATGATTTTTCACGTCCTATTTTTAGTAACTCCTGACTTAAAATATATGAAATAACTAGCTTCAGGGAGAAGGACTGGGACTAATGAGACCAGACCATCAGAATGAAGTTGAAACTGGAAACTCCAAACCCATAAATATGACACCGAAAGGCCAGCAATGGTGGTAAAGTGAGTAAAGCACAAAGTTCACATGCATGGAAATCAGCTGTCAGAACGAAAAGACAGCTGCATCTACCCACGAAGGGGACTGCCAGAACCACAGACATTTCTGCACAGACAGCTATATCCCACGCTCCACTGCTAAACTCATGGTTTTCTCTGGCTAAATATTCCGTGGTAGCCGAGATGGAGCCAACTGATATATTCAGCACTGGATATGGGCTAAAACTGGGAACGATTAACCAGAGAGGAAGCCTTTACGGATAAAGTTCTTGAGACCCTTTTACATTTTAGTCCAAGAAATAAACAACTAAAAAATTATAAAATATTCTTTTTATATTGCTTGGGGAGCCAACAACTATTACACATCTTAATATGTACTTGAAGACAATATTATTTTACTTTACGTGGAGTAATTTTTTTTTAATTTTTATTGGTGTACAGTTGATTTACAATGTTTTGTTAGTTTCAGGTGTACAGCAACGTGAATCAGTTATACATATACATATATTCACTCCTTTTTAGATTCTTTCCCCATATAGGCCATTACAGAGTATGGAGTTCCCTGTGCTATACAGTAGGTCTTTATTAGTTATCTATTTTCTATACAGTAGTGTGTATCTGTCAATAACGTGGAGTAATTCTGCTTATATTTCCCTTTGCATGTTTATGGAATATAGATCACATTTTGACTATCTGATCTCAGAATATTCCCCTGCTGATAAACACTATATGTTCTCAGTCTTGTGTCTCCCTCACAGGAGTGGGGTTCTGAGCCCATAACAGCCATTTGGCAGAATGTCTTACTCAACTCAATAATAATTTCCAGGGCATTTGTAGACTTAAAACAAATGAGGCTGTACATTCAATTCAGTGATGTACAAGCACAAGACACTATAAGTAGCACTAAGTTGGGAAATAAGAGACTTTCGTTTCAGCTTTACTAGGAATGAGCCGTGTGCTCTTGGGAAAATCGACTCTCTTTCCTTGTCTGTGATGGTCAAAAGCCCTCACAGCGTTCGAGTTTACGACTGTATTATTCTTGAGCATTTGTAAGCCAGGGGTCACAGTACCAGTGCGCAATCACTTCAAAGTTCTCAGGACTCAGTTCTCTGCCTCCTTCCGCTGGGGAAATAGCCCTGGCTTCACAAATCTATTCAGTAGGATCATCGGGCTGGAAGTAGAGGGGGGGTGGGAGCACTTTCGTGTATTGTTTCCTACCCCAAGTTATTTACGCTATCTCCTCTTACCCCGTTCTGCTTCTTCCCTCTCCCTTTCAACTCTATCTCATAACTTCCATGCACTTTCCATCTTATCCTCCTGCACACTACTTTCCAAAGACAAGAGCAAGCCGGAGAAAATGTAACAAAACACTGCAGAAAAAGGGAGCCATTGTTGTCTGGACTGGCTGATTACAAGATGCTGGCTTGAAGAGGCTGCACATTATTTTCAATTGTTTTGTACTGCACCGGACCGTTTCAGGCAAGTACGGTTGCTTAAGAAACATGAGCATATTATGATTATTTTCTAAGAATTCGCCCATCCATCTCCAAACCCTAATGACCTGACCGAGTAGATGCTTATCTGAAAGCATCTAGCAAACTTTCAGGAGACATCTCACATTCCCACTGTGATAATCTAGCTATTGCTAGACCCCTTCCATTAAAGTATTACTTTCTAAAATAAACTTTCCAATTCTTTGTCCATTCTACTTTTTAATGCTCCAAGTCCTTTAACACAGCTCCCTGGCTATCCCATGTGGTCTAACAGAACTCTGTGCCAGTTACTATTTTAGAAATTAAAAGAAAATTCATGTTTTCCTATCTTAACCATCTATTAACCTTTTATATTATTTTTGTGTATAACAGATTTCATTTCATGAAAACTTTAAAGTTAAAGATAGCAAAAAAAATCTGCTAAATTATTCAGTTCTACAATTTATTTAATTTTCCTTAAAATATTATTTGTGGTTTTTAAAAAGTATTTTTCAAAACTTGTGTAAGTCTTAACCCTGAAGAAACCGGTTATGGAAAGACAGCAAAAGTGGCAATAATCATAAATTTGTCATGATGAAAATAAAAAACAACCACTCTAACATACTTGATTTAAAAATAATTTAATAAAAATAGGACTTACTGTCATTGGAGAGCTGGTAAATGTTTAACAACTGGCTTTCAGGATGGGGATTGTGTGGAAGTCTTGATTTCTAGCAACTGCTAATTTCTGTGGTGTAAATACTCCCACCATGATATTTATGACCGATTTCAAGCTACCAACTGTTTAACAACTGGCTCAGAAAATTCTTGAAATTTTAACAATCAGCTCTAACAAGCTGGTTCAAGCCAGCTCCAGCACATAATTGGTACTTACTATGTTTAAAATATTGTTAAACTTTCATTGTATAATTGAATATAAATTTACTACATCTCTGGTGTCATCATTAGACTCCTTTGGCCCATTAATAGTTGATTCTTTAATAATCTCTTTAAAATAATTAAATCTATGAAGTAGAGAAAAATAGGATTTCTTAGTCAACCTCAAATATCTTGATTTACTACAAAGCTATCTCAGAGCAGACATGAGTTAAATAAGCACATCCAGGAACAGAAGAGTGTCCCAAGTCTGATGTTCACTGATGGACATCACATTCTTGGTGGACTTAGATACCGACAATGATGTAGCAGAAATTAAACTCAACAGTGAAAATCAAGAAAAATTGATTTTAATTTTAACACTGCTTCTAACCCACTGAGTACTGACTGACCAACCTCAGAAGATGACAAAATAATAAGCTGGTTCACAACCTTTAAAAATCCCAATGGCAATTTCTTTATCTGCCATGAAATCTACCCATTCAGGCAGTACTGACATGTGAGGATTAGACCCCGTTATTTCATTTGTTTTTTAAATGTGCTTTCCCTTTCCATCCAAGGATTAAGTTAATCCCTTCCTCCATTATGCCCGAGGTTTGCGTTTTCCTTCAAATTATGGGATTTGCACTGGTGCACACCATCTTGACCACTGTCCCTTGTGATTAAACCGATTCAGCTCCTTTCTACATTTACTGAGTGTCTTCTGCCTGTCAGGAACTATGTGAATCCCTGAAGATTCAAAGGTGACTGGGGACAGATACCCCTCTCTCTGGAAGTCTAGTGGATCACGTAAGAGCCCAGCCCGTTAGAAAGAGGAGTGCCAGTAGGATCACGTAAAAAACAAAATGTTAGAACTCCAGACTCGGCACAGTGACACTTCACAAGGTGTCCACAACCACGACACTTCAGTCAACTCGGGACGATGCTCTAGCAGCAGAAACACATTTCACTCCACCAAAAAGCTCAATGTGCTTAATGAGACAGTCAAGCTATTTCCTTCCATATTCTTTACTATAAAATAAATAACTAGCTATTTCAGAAATTGAGAAAATGGAGAAAAGATAATATCGTTTCCTTATCTACTAATCCTTCCAGCTCATGTTTGCATAATCTTTGAGCAAAGATTTCATTTTTGACCTATCTGGTCATCAACGTCTCTGGAGAATCCTCAGTTCTTCAACACACCAGAAAGAAAAGCACCAATGAATCCTCAATTGCCAAACTCACCAATCATCCCAATTGAATAACTAGCCTCAGATCACCTTACTGCTCAACCATATTCACACCTTCAAGTAGCAAAGGATTATTTCCCTTCATGGACAAGTTAATGTTTTTTCTTTCACGACATTTGTCTCACTTGATTCCTGCCAGTTTAGATGATAAAAGCCTCTGTACAGGCTATTCATCTCCATCTCTAACCCCATGTGCACTCTCATTTGTTAGTAATCATGACAATTTCCTGAATTCACTGTTCTTTTAATTCTGTTCATTCATTCACTAAATCTCATCCAGCACACGACACTGGTTTTTCCTCTGAAATTGCTCAGATTCAAGCAGAAGAAAAGTAGTTTGCTTTAGACAAAGTGAAAAATCAAGTTTCGTTGCAAATGAACAACACTAAGGTACTGTTCACCTTCATGTTTCTTGAGACTAAAAGCACAATGTCCCCTTTTTTCTCAAAAGCAGCTTTCTGAATTTCAATACTTTCCTTATTATAGTGATAGCCATCTAAAGAGCTACGCTTACTGATTAATAAAAAAAAAAAAAAGAACCTTAGAAGGGAATTAATCTGTTCAAAAAGAGACTCCATCCTACATAAGAGGGAAAAGACCTTTAATGAAAGTTTCATTATCTCCACAGAATTAAAGGTTGACATTCTCAGGAAGCCTGAGCCTCCCGGTGATTTAAAATACAATTCTACCTGGTATTCCATTCCTATCACTTTAGAGATAGTCAGTGTAACTGCTACTTAATTTTTAAAATATCCCCCCATCATCGACTTTTTGAATGTCCTTGCTTGTTCTGAGAACAGAACTGTCCTTCTCTTAGAAGGGTGTTACTATTAGCAACAGCAAAACATCATCATCATCCTATAGGGATTCAAGGATGAATTTGTTTTAGAAGGAGCAAAATAGTGGCGATAACATTTGGGAAAGAAAGGCAATATTTCTGGGTCACTCAGAAGGGTACAGATAGCAAAAACGGAGCCAAACAACTTGAGTATCAATAATATAGAAAAGACCAACCTCAGGTTGATTATTTATTCATTCTATAAAAATCCAATGAACTTCAACTAAGACTCTAGGTCAGCTACTGGGAATAGGAATCTAAATAAGACACGGTATTTATTCTTAATGGGTACATAGTTTCCTAGAAAGACAGACATGTAAGCCAATACTGAAATAAAAGGAGAGACGTGTAAGAGATATTTTCAAAATGTTGTAGGATTTAAAAAACAAAAGACTTGAAGCCCTACCCTAAAGGATGGAAAGGAAACCGTACCTTTAGGCTCAGCATGTGCTGCTCCAGATCATTATGTGATTGATGGGTAAATTATATGTACATAAAAGTCACAGAATCTATATTGTAGAAGGGACTTCCTTGAACCCCTAGTCAAACCATACCACACTCCCACATCCCATCTGTACTTGAATCTGCTGCTTACCTTCTGCTAAGTAATCACCCAGCCTGAGTTCTGTGACTGAGCTCATTCAGGGATATGGTGCTTACTATCTTTGAGGCAGTCAATGCCTTTGTAAAATTCCATTTGTTTGCCCTTATATTTAGCCAAAATCACTTTTCCCTCAGTTTCTACCAATTGGCACTGGTTATTTCCTCCAAATTCTGATGGAGAGTACATTCCAATTACCCAAGATGCAGAACTAAGTAAACCAGTATCAAAAGGAGTGCAATATTTCAGGCTACTTGGTCTCTTCACTTACCATGAAATACCGTGCATGTATATTAAGTGTCTACTACATTAAAGCAAGTGTGTGAGGTACTAAAAAGCTATTAGAATAAGAGAAAGCCTCTGTCCTCAATAAACTCACAGTCTAATGAAAAATAAACATCTATAATAAGAGGCAGAACAGGATCACCATCACAGAGGACAAGTAAAGTAGAATTAAGGTTCAGCAGATGTGGCGATCACATCCCTCTTAGCAAACCTGGAAAGAGCCATGGAGAAAGTGAAATTCAAA
This sequence comes from Balaenoptera borealis, assembly GCF_965194805.1. Taxonomy (NCBI): domain Eukaryota; kingdom Metazoa; phylum Chordata; class Mammalia; order Artiodactyla; family Balaenopteridae; genus Balaenoptera; species Balaenoptera borealis. The sequence goes on from NC_138877.1 coordinate 13,077,947, forward strand.
ACTAACTCACAAAATCAACCAACAGTTATGTACCATCTACTATGTGCCAGGTACTGTTTGGGGGACTGAGGCTGTAGCAGAATATCAAACATTCAAAGTCTTTACTTCCAAGGAGCTTAGATTCTAGAAGGGGAAGACAGACCATAAACAAGTAAACATATGTCATAGAGTGATAATGATAAAGAGAGTGGCATTGCTGGGCGGGGCCAGGCTTCTATTTTAGATCAGAGAAAGACCTCACTAATAAGGGAGCACAGACCCCAAGGAAGCAAATGGGGAGACTATGCAGATATCTAGAGGAAAAGATGGATCTTAAAGATAAGATTAGGTTTTACCTGGGAGAGCTTAGAAGGAAAAGCATCTGTGAGGCATAAAGCAAGGAAATTACATGATACAGAGGAAACTGGCATGTGCTGCAGTTTGGGGTAATACAGGATAAATCTAAGAGTCATAGAAGATAAGTATAGAAAGACAGAATTAGGGTGCAATTCTCCACGACATTTCTACTTGCCTGGTGACAGCATGTGTCCTAAACTATCCTTGCAAAGATGAGTGTAGAGCAAAATAGCCTTGGACAATAAAGGTGATGTCTCTAATGAGGTAGAGGGCAGATGTGCTTCAGGATCCAGATAATAAATGGAATCTCTCTCTCTGAGACAAGGATTTGGTAGCAGCCCTCTTATAAGATTGGCGGTAAGTACAGGAAAATCTCAGAATCCCACAGCATAGCTGGGTCCTTATCATAGTGAGAGCCGGACACTGAGCTGAGAAACTTTCATCCAACTTGAGAGGGGCAACAGGAAGTCAGTGATCGGTTTTAAGCAGAGCAATGTTTGGTAAGATAAAATTATAAGGGTGGCTTAGGATCAACTAGAGGAGAAAATGGTGATGGAGACTGTGAAAGCTCACACTTTCTGGGCAGGCACTTTGATACATAATCTCATTTAATTCTCACAGGAGACTGTATTTTTATTTATTCATTCATTCAACATGTAATTATGGAGCACCAACTATCTTCCAAGAATTCTTTAGGCACTGAGATACAACCACGAACAAAATCACAGGCAAGGTTCCTGTGTCCATGGAACTCACATTCTAGAGGGGCGGCGGGGAATACAGACAACCAACCAAATAGTTGATAGAATGTCAGGTGGTCATAAATGTTTTAAAGAAAAATAAAGCAAGGTAAAAGGACAGAGTGATATGGACGCTATTGTAGACAGGGTAGTCAGGGAAAACCTCTCTGAGGACGTGAATGTAAGCGAGACCGGAAAAAAAAATGAGGTGACTACTACTACTATGTCTATTTAAGAGCTGAGGACACTGAAGCTAGAGAGAGTCCATCTTACTGAGATCTTCGTCCTCACTAACGAGTAGTGGGGTAGAGATATGGACCCAGGAATCTGACTGCAGCCCCAGCATTCCTACTGCCACATTATACTACCTGGTATGGTGACCAGGTGAGAGGCTACCCATCTCTGTAAGAGGTAATAAGGGCCAGAACCACGGGGAATGCAGGTGGAGTTAAGAGATGGGGCAGAAACCAAAGAAAATGAGAGACAGGTTTCACAAAACTGGCCACTGGGTTCACTGGAAAGACAGAGAAAGAGGTTAGAAAGAAACTGAAGCCTTGGATGGCCAGGAGAACAACTGTTACCAGAAGCAGGGGATCAAGGAAGAGGGCCAGGCTGGAGGGAGGACAGGTAAATGGAGAAATAATAATTCGGCTTCTGTAGAGCAAGCTTGATGCATTAGCAGAAGTGGCTTTGAAATGTCATCTCAGGTTTGAGATATCATGGACTTTGCTCCTCTGCCCTCTAATGCTACTTTTATCTTCTTCAAACTCTAACTGTATCCCAGCCACTGGACCCTATTAGAAAACCAGCAGAAGAGAATTAACCATCTCATGCTGGTTGATCCTAATCAGCCAGCATCCTTTCTCTTAATGAACTAAGGTGTGAACTCAGCGTCTATTTTTTTCTTAATAGATTTCACATTTTTCTTTCTTTTTTGAACTAAATAATAATAAGGGGAAAAGTCCATCATTTTCCCAGTGCTTCTTTCTCAATGGCTTTCTAAAGAATACCAACACACTGGTATTCAATTTATCTTGTCTACTTATATTAGGTATAACAAATTCAGACACCATACTGTCATAAATCCATGTCACATCTTATCCCTTTGTATGAACTGTAGGACCACCTAACTTCATTCTAACTTCTTTAGAGCTTCCCAGATCACAATGGGGTTTTAAGGTCAGGTAAGAGGTCTTTTATTTCTATTTTAAAACAGTTCTAGTTTCTTGCAGAATTTTTAAAATAGGGAATATTAAAAACAAAGTATGAACTTTAAAAAATTAACTGTAGAATAGGTATAAACTTATATCATTCAAACAACAAAATGTACTCAAAAGTATGCAATAAAAGTATGTGTATATATGCTTACATACATGTATATGTACGTATGCATAACTGTGTGCATATATTCTCCTTTTCTACATAAATGGAAGCATATTGCCCTGGAGGCATATTATCCTTTGATCCCTGAGGATCAAAACATGCTACTTTAGAACAACTTCCATGGACTCGCTCTTTCTAGGTAGAAACATGTACTTGCATGGGCACAAACACATACACAAAAACACACACACTCAAATACATGTGAAATTTCGTCAATATTTAAAAATTTAATATTGTTTAAAGTAGTTCTCTCTTGTTATATTTTATCATCATCATCACGATCCCTCTGTAAACCACAATCAGTGATGTGTTTGCTAAATAAATCTGTCTTTTCTTGCAGCAACATAAATCAGAACCATGGACAGCAACATGACTTTTCCCGCCCCTTTTCCTTCACTTCAAAAGGATTTAATCTTCCAAACAAATAACTTCACTCCAATCTCTGCTTTCCTAAAAAACAAAACCCAGCAGGCATAGGCATAGGTAAAGTTTTAAAACCTCCAAAGGGCTGAATCCTGACAAATCCTGAAATATTAGCAATTGCTTACTCGAATGTGTGTATACCACACATTTATGTATGTATACTATAACATGGGGAATGAGCAATATATAAGGCAGCCATCAATTATTAAATCAGGTTGGCAAGAAAGGAATAGAAATTCCACTGTAAAGTCTGTGGGACAGGGAAAATGTGCTGCAATATTTTCTGCTTTAAAGAGATCTAAATCTTTGTTCAAGCCTTGCTTTATGTGATGCACCCATGAAAAAATTATTTGTACTTTTAGCCCATGCAGAGTTCAGATGAGGACCAGATTCAGGATATTGAATTCATGCAATGGATTAAAGTCATGCTCTTCAGCCAGCATGGGCTTTTAGTTGGCAGAATAAAGCTGGTATGGGTGAGGAGGAGGAGGGAAGGGATTTCAAAGCTCTGTATTCAGGGTGAGTTTATCTTTCTTCCTATGACCACCTGGCTTTGAGAAGGGTTCAGAAAATCAGCCAGTCATGAATACCTCTCTGCTAAATGTACAGCCCTGTGATAAAATGCATAATATGGTTTCCGTCCTTCAGATGATTATAGATTCGGGGGGAGGGGTAAGACAAGCTATATATAAATAGTCATTTGTGCTTAGACATATCCTAAACAATAACAGTAAATATGAAGAGAATAGGACAGTTCATAAGTGCTCTAGAAAGTATTCAGAAGAGAGAGGAAATCTGTGGGCCGGTGGTGCCGAGAAACTTAAAGGCGCAGGTGGGATTTGAACCAGGTTTAAAAGAAATATGGAATTTAGACAAGCACACATGGGGTGGCAGCGTCTCTGTGGAGGAGACCAGAGTCCAGTTCCCTTCACTGGACAGAGCCAAACTCCTTGTAATACTGGCTACAAGTGTCTGAGCCAGGACAAGGTTCTGGGAGCCTGATGGACTGAGAAAGGGAACTTTTCCCAAAGTAACCAAGGGCAGGGCTGTGTGAGGGGCAAGAATGAATTTTAGCAGGAGATGAAACCTGAGATCAGTGCCAAAGGCAGTATCAAAACTGAAGGCTGAGAGGGAGATACAACCAGAGGCAAATTAAGAAATGTGAAGCTAACGTCCAAGATTAGTCTGGGGTGAAGCACTAATTGAGGAAGGGCGAAGCAATTCTAGACATAAGCGGAGAACAAGGTGAGAAAGTCAGAGGTCCACGGGTGTAAGATTATGGCAGCCAGGAGCGGCTTCTTAAGAGCATAAAATTAGACAGAGATTTTAGTATTTGAGTGACTATTTGGAGAAAAAGAAGAAGCAAGAATCATTTCAAGGACTTGAGGCTTAGAAGAATGAGAGCCCCACCGACAGGGAAGGTCACTGAGAGAACCTGATTGATGATTGAGGCTTTGATTTTGTTTATGTTGAACTTGACCTTCAGGCCAACATTTAATTCAGTCAATCAAAGATGCAGGGCTATAACTCTCTGGAGAGATCAGGAATAAGGTCCAGTCTCCCTTATTATTCTCAGGAATAGGTTATTCATGATTAGGAAATCTAGATTTCTCAATTAGCACCCAGGGCCAAAGCAGGTAATAAGGTAATATTCGATTCCACTACTTTTCTAAAAAAATTTCCACCGCTAAATCTCTGCCTTCATGGGACGACCACCCTGTGGATTTAGAACGGTTGGACTGACCTCTCCAAATGAGATGGCAAATCACGTTTTGCAAACCCATCATCAAACTCCACCAGTCATGAAGGTATGGCCATTCAGCTTTGTTTGCTGATGAGAAACCAAATAAAATTAGGGGCTACGCCCGTAGACCATACCATTGTATGCTTGAGCTCATCTGCACAGAAATATTCTTTAGGTCAGACGAAGATGAAAGCTAGGAACCCTCTCTCCTTCCAATTCCCAATAGCACTGCACCCTTTTCTCATTCGCTCTCCCTTCACACAATAATACAAACATACCCTTTATTCCTGCACAGAGAAATCTTAATGTTAGAAACTTGGCATTTAAATAATACCTTTCTCCCAAGAAGTCAACAGCAGTTTATAAGCCAGCATTCTGTGAAATCATCTCAGTGGGCCTGGAAATAAAATCAAGGTCTTTGTTCCTCCAGGCAACTGTTTTCTCCACTAGACCCCAGTGGCCAGCTGCCAGCTTCAGGGGAAAGAAATCGAAACACAAAAAACAGCCACTCATCTTTGAAGGATTTAACATTAGAATACAGAGAGCTTGAATAACAGCAAATGGGGAGGAAGAACCATAGGTGGGTTCTGACAGGTTAACCAGTGAAATCCTTAACTACACTCACCATAGGTCGCAGTTAATAGTCGGACTGCAAGTTAGAATAAGGGGGAAACTATCCTACTTCCATTGTTCTAGACCAGCTGCCCCCTTCTGAATTTTAGAACACCACACATCCTGAAGAAGTACTCCACATGAGCACATAACGTTTTCCATAATAAAGATGCCTTAAAAATTGGGAGTAGGGGATTAAAAGGTACAAACTACTATGTATAAAACAAGCTACAAGGATAGATTATACAGCACAGGGAATAGACCCAATATTTATAATAACTATAAATGGAGTATAACCTTTAGAAATTGTGAATCACTATGTTGTACACCTGAAATCTGTATAGTATCATAAATCAACTACTCCTTAATAAAATTTTTTTCAAAATTCTCTCTAAAGGTAGAATATCAATATTCAATTCACATGAGGAGTCTGTACATTAACATGTGTTTCAGGTGAATTCTATTTTTAATATAATAAAATGCCTATTAATCAACAATTCATTCAACCATTTCCTATTTACTCTGTATCAGATTACTCTGTCATAGCCCTACAATTGACTGTACCAAATTCCCACTTTCAGTGGTACAATGACCAGAAAGTATGCTTTTTCCTGTCATATCATCTTCATAATCACAACAGTTAATCATTGTGCCCTCCTTGAGTATGCAAATAAAGACTTCTAGATGTTCATCAAACACAGGCACTCCACGTTTTACTTGGCGGGTATACATGTAATCATTAATTGTGAATTACATACTACTATGGGTGTGTGTGTGTGTTGACTGGCACAGATTTCTAAAAATCCTGTTATTTTATACTGAAGTTTACACTCAGCAAGTGCATGGAGCAACAAAATCACCAAAACATAGTTAATAATGAGAGAATTTAAAAGATGTCTGGTTTAAAACTAGATGGCAACAAACATTCCTTTCCCCCAAAGTTAGTAACATCAACTGGTAAAGATAGGACTTTAATCAAAGAACTATGCATCTGTAGCCACAGCTCAGGCAGTCAAGAATGCAGGAAGGAAGGTGCACAGAGTGCTTATTCTGTGCCCCAAAACACCAGGATGCAGTGACTGCAGGAACTGGCAGAAATGGTCCATAGGCTAGATAAGGAAGCAATCATTATGCCAGTGGCGATGAATGCAACATCTGCTTAGGAATGACGTGTATAAGACTGCACACGGTCACATGAGGGAGAAAGCATGTTGGATTGATTATAACACAATCAACATTTCAGATAAGAAATCTTTCAGAAGACCAAGAGAAAGCCTGTGAGGGTGGTAATCGTGGTGGTGTTGACAGAGAGGATATGAAGCAACGGGGCTGGACAGAACTCTTAAAACTGAGGTCACCAGCACATAGCAACAGCAAATTCAGAGCAGCAGAGAACTAACTAATCCCACCCTGACTTTCTTAAACTGAGAACCGAAATTTCTTCTCATCTATGGCCAGTTGCAAGATCCAGTCTTGAAATAAGTCCTTGCACATTAAAAAACAAGTACCCTGTTATACATGTCTTTTGTTATAATAAGTCAAGAGACATCTAAAGACAAATGCTTACTCCCTTCTGTGACATTAGGAGAGTAGATAGGTGGTTGTTCATACCACATACATCTTCACTCCTGGTAACTAACAGAGCACTAAAACTATAACCAAAACATTCATTTCTCCACAAATCTCCACTTCGATTTTTTTAAATTTTATTTTATTTTAACTACTGTCTCTCCTTCCACATAGAATGACTCACAAATATTTCTAGTAGGGTATACCAGTCCACAGGATGCTTAATAAGAATAATATTGTATCTAGAAAAACTGGCAGAAATGGTTTCTTGCTAAAATACCACAACCCAGATAGAAGTGAAGTGACGATGTGTGAAATGTATGCTGGCTCAATTCAGTGCCTGACGGAGATCGTAACACATCAATATTCCAAACAACCAAACATTTAATAGAGTTACTTGCATCTACTCAAAACTAAGCGACAGACAGACATTTTTCTGGCACTGAATCAGACCGTAGTAACTTTCAATATCCTCCACAAATGTGTCACCTTTCATAAAATACCATTTAAGTCAGCACCTTGGAAGCCCCAAAGTCCTATTTTTCAGACGTTTCATCTATGAAGCAGCTGAGAACTGTGTAAATTTGGAACGCTTCTGTCAGGTACAATTCTGTTGGCGTTCTGGTTGTGATTCACACTTCAGCTGAGCTCCCTATCATTATAAAATGTCATTCTTGTCTGGGAACACCCCAGTTCTTTCACCCCTCATTATTTATATAGTGACTTTGATGTTTAAGAAACACTGTACTTAATTCTGAGAAGCCCAAAGATTACAGAATTGTTTTTGGATTTCACTCATCAATGATTTGTTTAGAAAGACTAAGACAACCCTAAATCACGTCCCCTTCCCCGAGCCTTCCAAAGGCTTACCAGATGTGGCCTGGGATCCACTGGAATGTGCATAACCATAATGGGGTCAGGGACTTTCTGTCTTGGTTATGGTTCTCTTGTCAGTGCTGAGAACAAGGCCCAGGTAATCGCTGCTAAATGAATGAATAAATAAATGGATCACCGCTATCTCCCAGACGAGTGGCCAGGGTTCACAACCAACCAAGTGGAAAGAAATACAGGGAGGCATGAGGGAGCCCTGTCTGTGCTACAGTGACAGAGGCATGGGTGCTGAGACCACACATTTTGAGTCTCAGCTTTACTTAATACGTAAGTTAAAACTATTGGTTGAGGGCTTCCCTGGTGGCGCAGTGGTTGAGAGTCTGCCTGCCAATGCAGGGGACACGGGTTCGAGCCCTGGTCCGGGAAGATCCCACATGCCGCGGAGCAACTAGGCCCGTGAGCCACAATTACTGAGCCTGCGCGTCTGGTGCCTGTGTTCTGCAACAAGAGAGGCCGCAATAGTGATAGGCCCGCGCACTGCGATGAAGAGTGGCCCCCACTTGCCGCAACTAGAGAAAGCCCTCGCACAGAAACGAAGACCCAACACAGCCATAAATAAATAAAATTAAAAAAAAAAAAGCAGTGTCTTTGCAATAATTTAAAAAAAAAAAAAAACTATGAAAAAAAAAAAAAACAACTATTGGTTGATTCTTAAAATGGAAATAATAAGACCTGACAGCAGAGCTTCTGTAAGAATTAGAGATAATTATATAAAGTGCCTGCCTGACACATAAATATACCCAAAGAACAGTTATGAGGATGCTGATGTTGATAGTGATGAATGGTGAACACAAACTCTAGTGATACAGATTTTTTAAAAACATAACAGAGGGCTTCCCTGGTGGCGCAGTGGTTAAGAATCCGCCTGCCAAGGCAGGGGACACAGGTTCGAGCCCTGGTCTGGGAAGATCCCACATGCCACAGAGCAACTGAGCCCGTGTGCCACAACTACTGAGCCTGCGCTCTAGAGCCCACGTGCCACAACTACTGAGCCCACGTGCCACAACTACTGAGCCCACGTGCCACAACTACTGAGCCCACGTGCCACAACTACTGAGCCCACGTGCCACAACTACTGAAGCCCACGTGCCTAGAGCCCGTGCTCAGCAACAAGAGAAGCCACCGCAATGAGAAGCCTGCGCACCACAATGAAAGAGTAGCCCCTGCTCGCCGCAACTAGAGAAAGCCCGTGAGCAGCAACGAAGACCCAACGTAGCCAAAAATAAATAAATAAATTAATTAATTAATTAACTAATTTTAAAAAAAGAACAGAGGAGAGAACTGACCACAGGTAGGAGTCAACACGTAAACTTCTTTGAGACTAGTCTTGATCTATCTTAAATAAAAGTTGAGGATATAAACTGTCATTCAAATTTGATATTCCAATTTCATATGTTCAGGTCACACTGACATCTAATATCAAAAGGTCAGTGACCTTGACCCAGCTGTCATTTGCAAACTTAATGAGGATATTTCCTCCAATGACCACAAATAATGCAAGGCCTTCAATGCACTTGTTGGCTGATGTCTGCATCTGATGTCCTTCAGTTGCCTGTCTGGAACAATGCTACCAGAGGCCTCATGAGAACAGGGCCCACGTCTGTTTAATCTGACTTGCCTGGAGCTAATACATTACCACGTGCACATGGAAACAAAATGATTTTGATATTGATCGTAATTTCCATCATCTAAGCTATGATAAAAATTATTAACTTTTAACAGAAAGGTCCTCCAAGTGTCACTAGGATACTGTGAAGTGCCTTTGGATTTGACTCTTAGATACGCTGGAAGGTTCTAGATGTCACCTTCTCAAGCTAGAGACCCAATGCCCCCAGATGTCCCAGGGACATTCCAAAGGATAGAAGAGGAAGGAGAAACCAGAGGGGATTCAGTATCTGCTGCCCTTCAAATGATTTCTCTGCCTCATTACAAAGTTAGGTCATTAGATCATGGCTTCAGTTAGACTCTGACCATTTTCAAAATGTATGAAGAAAAATTATGCACAGTTACTTTGCTTCCCAGAAGCTTCAATGCCCTCAGATTCTTATTTTTGGAGGAACTGTGGCATTAGTGACTTGGGAAAGGGGCAAGGAGGCCTAAGAAGAGTACAGGCATGCCCAGTATTTCAGAAGTTATTACGCCAGCCACAGCACCCACCTCCTGCTAGACGGAGATTAGGGAAACAGTGTCAATGTAAGGGAATTTGTTGCTTTTCCCCTTAAGAGGAAAGGTCATGGGTACCCCTTCTGAGAAAAGATGAACAGAACCTCGTAGAACTGTTCTCTAATTGAACTGTGGAAAGAGCCAAACGGAACTGTTCTCTTATTAAACGATAATATATAGTGGATTTTTCAGAGTATCTACTTAGGAATATAACCTTTTAAAAAGGCTTTCAAATCACAGACTTGCTCATTAACATACACCCAGTTCCCAGCACTCAGCTTGGCACATAAAATACAGGCAGTAAATAGTTACTGCATGAATAAGTGAAATGATGAGCTGTTGTTGAGACAAGCAATTCCCTCAAAGAGTTTCATAAATCCATTAAACAAATGATTACATTTTTAAAGCATGACTTGCAGGGTAGATTTGGGCACATTGACAGCTATAAATAATCTGTAATAATCAAGTAAAATGAAAAGTCATAAATGTATTCCAAACAGCTCTCACAAAAAAAAAAAAAAATAAGTAAGAGGACACTGGGAAGAGTCCTGCCAAATCTGATGAATACCATTCATACATCACGTTCCTGCCACATGAACAAGACTCAGACTAGAGGCAGTCACTGGGTTTAACAAATAAGGCAGAAAGATGCATCCACTAATCTGAAAACCCACAAAGCTCTAAGTATCATGGAGTATATTGCAGCAAAGCAAGTGGCCAGGAGGAAATATGTATAGCAAGTTGTTAATCATATATGTGCTCTTCTTCAACCCTGATGCCACTCAGCTGCAGATAAGATGAAGCTCCATTGAACTTAAGTTTATAAGAATGTAGGAGACAAAGAAGGAAAGGAGTAACTTCATCTTTGCTCTTTACAGGGCATATCAGGGTCTATTATATCAGAAAAAAAATGATAGAAATGAAATGTGACAATTCCATATAACATCTTCATATTTATCCCATAATAATGGTATCAGTCTCCTTTCATCAGAATTTTATTCTCAAGTAGAAACAGGATTGCAATGCCATTACTCTGAGTTCATTCTCTTCTCCCACACATGATTACATAAGGAAAGGCATCAGTGCGCTAACGATACATGAGATTCCTAAATAACGCTGGAAACGTTCTTCAAACACTCCCTCTTCTCTAAAAAAGTCATTCTCTGGAATGCTTGACTTTAGACAGAGTGTAAACATGTACTGATAATAGTTGAACAAAATATACAGATCACGACAGGCTAATGAATGGTTTCTCAGCTACCTGTGTCACGTAATGCCTAGGACTTCCCGAGAATTCAGCCAAGTGTGAATCCAGCTTCCTCACTCACCGTGTGACCTTAACGAAGTTACTTAACCTCTGTGTGCCTGTTTACTCACCTATATAACGGGAATAATAACAGCACTTACTTTAGGTTACAATTACAATTACAATCTGACAATTACAGATATTAGATGTTGAACACGTACTGAGCACAGAATAAGCTCTCAATAAACGTTAGCTAGTATTCCTACAATCTGGAATTTGGGTTGTTCTTCCTATATAAGGATGAAAAACAGGAAGGGAAGAATGGTTTGGAAAGACAACTTTTCAGTGACTGATGTGGAAACTCAAGGCCCCTCAGCCTCTAAGAACCTATCTATAAAACTTAAGACAATTAGGCAGAGCAAAGACTCAGCTGAATAATTTGATACATCCTTTAAAAATTCTGCAAAATCTAAACTGCCAACAATTAAATAACCACTGAAATCACGTTGTAAAATGGAAAAATACATATACCATTATATTATGGAAAAGGAACAGAGGATGCCAGATTGAATATATAGAAGAATATCCATGTGCATTCTTAATCGTTTATATATGAATGTATCAAAATACTAACAGCAATAGTAAAGGTCTGAGATGTGCAATTATGGGTGATTTTTTAATTTTCCTCTTTGCAGCAAATGCTGCATTTGCACAGGGAAGAAAAACACAATATAAAAGGTAAGTCCCAGATATCAGAATAACAACAGATTCACCACCTCTAATTTGAACAGCATTTTACAATTTGCCAAGGGTTATAATATACATGGCGTCATCTGCACCTCAAATAACTTCATGAAACGTGTTGAACACAAGACATTCCTGTCAGACCAAGCACCTGAAGTTTGGAAAGGTCAAGTTCTTTTCCACAAAAATGTGGGGGGGTAATGGGAGGCACCTAAGGTCAACCCAGGGCTCTCCCACCCGGGGCACAGTTCTTCCCAGGAGGGCCTTCCAGACCAGACAGGATCTGGAATTGGAGGATTTACGGCAGCAGCTGCCTTGTTAATCACTGGGAACAACACTGTTTTCCTGGGCTGTAAAATGAGTCTAAATGACACTACTTTCCCAAACAGATCCTGTCAAAATAAGAAACAAGATACCATGCTAGTCTTTGAAGTAACAACTAGTACATTCCTCTGGGAAGTTTTCATTTTGCTTAGAGCTGCTGTAATGAACTGAGCATGGCCCAAATAAATCAGGCAGCTACATCCTCTTCCATCATAAACTCAGGGATCTAGAAAGAATCGGTGCCAATAATAAAGAAATCTGTTATTATTTTCTATCTTCCTTCCTTCGTTCCTTTGTTCCTTCCTTCCTTCTTTTCCTTCCATCCTTCTTCTTTCATTCTTTTTCAAAATTTTCCTTCCTTCCATCCTCTCTTTCTTTTGTTCCTCCCTTCCTTCTTTTTTCCTCCTTTTCTCTCTCCCTCTTCTCTTCCTTTTATCTTTTTTTTTTTTGGCATCATAATTCAGAAATTAACGCACTAAACAGCTTTGAGGAATGTGGGTCCTGGTACCACACCACATCCTTCAGGATAGTCACGGGGCAACTAAAATGCCAAGACCCTGTCCTTCCACGAGGCTTCCTATCTGCTTCTCTAATGCCGTCCCTTTGCCCTCGGAGATGACAGGACATGGAGTTGTTCCCTGCCACCGCCTCCAAAACCGCTATATTAATGGAAAGCACTCCTTCCCACCAAAGAAAACAAATCAGTTGTGTTCTTTAGCCAGATGTTTTGCCGGGGCGCTGGACATCTGCTTTAGGTAGAAAACAAAAAGTCTTCCAGTCTAGACATTAAGGAGCCAAAAAGAACTGCTTATATATATAAAAGTATTCATATTTTTAAAGTATAGGAAGAAAAAAACTAAGTATTCAGAACACAATTAGGAAATATGACCAAACTGATTAACAGTTTTAAAGTTCACACTACCAACTTTGAATTCCAGCATTTTATATTGTGATTCTTGAAAATTTATGGTTACAAAAAAACAAAGCCAAATGTGCTAAGCCTGTAAAAGCATGCTGTTCCTATTATTTTGGCAGTAGATGACCTGGCTAGTCTCATGCTGGGCAACAAAGATTAATTTCTCTGTGTTTAGTTAAAACGCTTTTGACACTGTACATCGTTTTGGCTGGCTACACTGTCTTGGTCTCAGGTTATAAATAAGAGGCCATGTAAATCAATCCTAAACTCTTTAAACAAAACCACAATAAAAAGAACTGCTTGATATTCAGTGAATATAAGCCTCTCTAAATATATCTTAAAGTCAGCTTTGAATGACTTCTATGTAAAACCCATATAATACAGTTTTTACAGGCCAAAAATTAAATCCTCAGATTTTTAAAATTTTACTTTTATTATTTATTTTACTCTTATTATTTCTCTTTTTATTTGTCTGCATCTTGGTAGAGCACAGTCTCTTATACAAATTTTCATAATTCTTTTACAAAGAAATCTCCAATATTTAATAATTAGTTTACTTGATCAACAAAGAAAGCTTTAAAAGAAACTTCTTGTGACAGGTCCTAAGACACAGTAATTCAAATTAAATAACATAACAACCTTCTAAAATGCTTTTTAAAAGATGCAGGGAAAAAATCCATAATTCATTTGACTAGTTTCAAAATAGGGTATTTCAAATCTTCTTTCCAAGAGCATGAGTGATGAATGCTATAAAGTACCTGGTTTTTCAAAACACACTAGACTAATCTGGATGAACTGAAAACTCCAGGATAATGTGAAGATAAGCCAAGACAAAAGGAAAACTTAATAATAAAATGCATGTTACAATTTCCAAATATAGTAATCATATAAAAGCTATGCCTTTAGTCAAATATAAGTTATAGAGTCTTATATTTAAGAATATAATATCACGTTGGGGTAGTCTAAAGCATCTTTCAGTGTACACAGTGTTCACATTACATCACAGTAATTAAATCTTCAGAGTAAAACCACATAATATACTTAGTATTAATTTCCAGTTGCCAGAAGAGGAAACTGAGGATACGGTAGGAATTGAGCTGAGGAGAAAGAAACCACGCACAAGGTTCTGTTGGAAAAGTGGAGTCCAGAAAATAATGCTTGGGAAATATTACTTTGGACTATATTTTAAATGGAGGAAAAAGCTTCAAGAGATCTTGATTCTTTTTTTTTTTTTTGATCTTGATTCTTTTAAGAGGACCTTGATTCCTCTTCCTGAATCCAAATATTAGATTAAGTTCAAATTAAGCTAACTAGCTTTGCCAACATGCAACAGAAATAAAGATAAGAAATGAAGAAATCAAGAATACTACTGGACTTCCCTGGTGGCGCAGTTAAAAAGCCTTAGAATACTCAGGAACAAAAATATATAAAAGACATAATATCTGTACAGTGGTCACTCAAAATACTGCAGTGATAAACTAAAGAAAAACTAAATCATGCATTATATATAATTATGAATTAAAAGATTTATATTGTTAAGATGTCAATTCTTGGGACTTCCCTGGTGGCGCAGTGGTTGAGAATCTGCCTGCCAATGCAGGGGACACAGTTGGGAGCCCTGGTCCGGGAAGATCCCACATGACGCGGAGCAACTGAGCCCTTGAGTCACAACTACTGAGCCTGCGCTCTAGAGCCCGCGAGCCACAACCACTGAGCCCACGTGCCAAAACTACCAAAGCCCGCGTGCCTAGAGCCCATGCTCCACATGAGAAGCCACTGCAATGAGAAGTTTCTGTTCTTCTATTTTGTAGCATCTTTAACACTTCAAAAATTTTTACCAAAAATAATAATGTTAACAGATCTTCTCACATTGCCATTGGATAGCTTCATTCTCCTTGGAACCCAAACTCCCCATGAAATTAAACAGTTAAAACTGCAAAAGTGTACTAAGATTTCTTCTTTCTTAGTACATAAATCTAATGGAAGAGATCAAATATATTTAAAAGAAAAATCTCACTTTAAATAAATGAAATGAATATTTGTGTGGCACTTTGTAAGATACAATGTGATTTTATAAATACATCATTTAATCCTCTTTGTGTTAAGAATTACTACTATCTTCATTTGAGATATAAGGAAACAAATTCAGCAGTGTTAATTAAGTAAGATGTATAGATAGTGAGTGACGAAATGGAGTAGAAACCCAAGTATGGCCAATTCCCAATCCCATATTCTTTCTACTACACTATGTTACTTCATGTCAAAATATAAATTAATAGCTACAATAACAGCTAAACTTTACTGGGAGTTTGCACAGGTCTTAGCGCTGGCCTCAGAGTTTAAACTGTATTATTTCATTTAAGACTCACAACAACTTACGAAGTGAGAATTGCTACCACCCCTATTTTCTAGATGAGGAAACCAAGGCTCAGGAAAACTAAAAACTTTTCCCAGCTCACACGGCTAAGAAGGAGCAGAACTGAGACCTCATCTGAATGACATAAAGGGCATGGTCTTAACCACTAGACTACACTGCTTTGGGGTTGCAGGGGAAATAGTTATGTTAATTAATCCATGTACAACACAACTTAATTTTGTTACAGAAACTGACAACCTGCACATCAAAACTCAAAAAATACTAATGATTATGGGCTATCAAGATAGGCACAACAAAGAAACTAAAATCGAAATCTATCCATATAGACCAAATGCTCAATGTTTAATAGATTCAAATATCTGATGAAAGCTATCCTTATTATCCTACTTCCTTCACCAGCTTCCTCCCCATTTCTTCCCAAAAGAGTTGTCTATGTTTGTTCCGATTTCTCCCCTCTCATATTTACCTAAAGCCCTCACCTACATCAGGCTTTGGCGCCACTTTTCCACCATGCTGCTCCTGTCAAGATTGTCTATGGCCTCTAGGTTATTCCATTCCATCAGTTCTCAGGGCGTGTCTTACCTTAGCCATTAGCACAGGCCCCCTCTGTTCTCCTGCCTCTGCCTTCTCCTGGCTTCCAGGGTGCCCCACGCTGCTGACTTCCCCCCCCCCCAACCTAGCCAGTCATTCTTTCTCAGTCCTCTACACACTAACTTTTCTTTTCCTTGATCTGTTCTTTTTGGAGCACCCCAAAATTGAGGTCGGTCCAAGGAACTCTTCTCTTCTCTACTGACACTCATTTCCTTGCTGAGTTCATCCAGTTTCATGGCTTTAAATACTATCTATCTATGCAAATGTCCTCCTAATTTATATCTTCAGCCCAGATTTCTCATCTGAATTTCAGACTTGAATCAACTGCCTTGTCAGCTTTTCCACCTGTATGACTAACAGAGACCTCACGCTTAGCATGCCTAAAACTGAACTCCTATATTCTTCACACGTCTACCCCCAACATCCAGAAAAATCACTAACACATATTAGGTGCTCAATAAAATGGCTGAGTTGAATAAACAGATACAGCCCAGTCAGATGAACATGAGTCTCAAAAGCAGAATCACAGTGATATCTGCTCCAAGTACCAGCTCTAACTTCTTTAAAAGGGTTTGGTCTGAGTCAGGTATAAAACCACAAATGATTTTGCTACCCTCACAGTCATGAACATTCAAGGTTGCTACAGAACTGGAAGTCATATAATATCAGATAATCACAAAGAGTAATTATATTCGGTTGTATCATAATATATAAACACACAATAGGATTTCATTATAATTCATGCTCATCATTACATGGATTCTGGGATATCCTGGCTTGAACAACATGCTCTAAGATATTACAAGTACATCAAAGACAGCCTATGAGAAGCAAGGTTTAATTTTCAATTATGGCTCCGTGAAGAAATTCCACTGTGAGAGAATATCATTTACACAGACACACCTACTTATCCATTCACACCATGACATATTTTGCCCTATCAAGGTGACTTATTTTAAAGGTTAGTAAACATTAGCTCAACTTGAAATACTTCAACTGTTCTCGCTACAGGATTAACATATTTGGAGAAATACAAACATACTCAAATTCACTGTTATAGGTACGCATTAAAATTCATTCAGAAATTAATGTACATACCATCTCCACTTAAATTACAATAAAACAATTTCAAATTAAGCAACAAATAATTTGATGAGAAAAGGAAAGGGAAAACACAGACCTGCTGCTACTTATAGCTACTACTTTTAAAAACAGCTTTATTGAGGTATAATTTATATGACAAAGTTCACCCATTTTAAGTGTACAATGATTTTTAGTAAATATATACAGAGTGTGCAACCATCAGTCCAAGCCAGTTTTAGAACACGTTCATCACCCAGAAAGATCCCTCGTGCCAGTTATTCTCCAGCCCCACCTCTAGCCCCAGGCAACCACTAATCTATATCTATCTTTATAGATTTGCTTTGTCTAGAAAACAGATTCTATTTGTAAGGGCCTCTTAGGGCCTAGATACCTAACTAAATATTTCACATACGTTATCTCACTTAGTCCTACAACAACCATATGAGGTATTATTACTTGCCCACTTTATAGATAATGAACATGAGGCTCAGAGAGGGTAAATAACCTGCCCAAGGAGGAACACCAGCCTACTTAGTTATGTGGGCTTCCAAAAATAAACTGTCTCCATCTGATGATCTCCAAAGGATAATCAATACAAGATGATGAACTTGTAGAACGCCACCATCCAAAACCAAGCAAGGAGGAGGAATGGTCCTCCATCATTCCATCAACACCCTCCATAACCCAAAGCAGCCCTCCAGGCTCGATAGCTGCAGAGGATGACTGCCGAGCCCACACCTGAGCTATGGAAGCGGACCTTACACGTGTCCTTAGAACCTATTTTGAAAACAAGGACCTTCTACCTCTTACCTCAAAGACTCATGTATCACTGACGTCCTCGTGCAATATGCCCCCAAAACAAGGACATGGACCACGACAAACAGATCTGCACCCGAATTACTATGCTTATCACAGCTTATAAAGTCACGTTCAAAGATATGCACAAACCAAATTAAGAATGTATTTCTAGGGGCTTCCCTGGTGGCGCAGTGGTTGAGAATCTGCCTGCCGATGCAGGGGACACGGGTTCGAGCCCTGGTCTGGGAAGATCCCACATGCCGCGGAGCAACTAGGCCGTGAGCCACAACTACTGAGCCTGCGCGTCTGGAGCCTGTGCTCCGCAACAAGAGAGGCCGCGATAGTGAGAGGCCCGCACACTGCGATGAAGAGTGGCCCCCGCTTGCCGCAACTAGAGGAAGCCCTCGCACAGAAACGAAGACCCAACACAGCCATAAATAAATAAATAAATAAATAAATAAAATAAACCCCCCCAAAAAAAAGTAAAAAAAAAAAAGCTTTAAAAAAAAAAAAAAAAAAAAAGAATGTATTTCTATATGAACTGCAATATCTGTTACCTGTCAATACAGAAAAGGTTGGTTACAATTTGGGGGTTATTTTTTTAATTGGACTGACCATATGGTTGTGGTACAAGTTCACGAAAATCTCTACTTTCTCTAACTGGAATCCAACATCAGTGTCCTGAGCACACACTGATTTGCAAAGATGAATAGCTGGCTTCCTTTCTTGAGTGTCCCCTGCTACATTTAAGAAAAAAAGATAGGACAGCTTATGTGGTATCTTGTAACTATAGCAATAGATTCTCTTTTGTTGAATAAGTCACTGACATCAGGTGATTGATGAAACAGATGCTCTGAAATGCTACACAATTGTCAGTTCCCATCAGCGCCTATACCTCAGCGTAAGTGTCAGGATAATACAAGTCAGAAAAATCCATCAGAATCCTTCAGGCTTAAAATCAAGATGGAGGCATCACTTGAACAAGTACTAAGATCCCCACCGCCTGTCACTGCCAGGAATGAAGTCACCCGGTAGCAGACTCAGCTCCTGCTTTGTGTAGCCGAGGCTGCTCCTTAGCAACCAATGTCGACAATTGGGTTGCCAAGGAAACCAGAAAGCCCAATTTATAAAACTATGAAGCAAAGCAACTGTAAAGGCAACGTTAGACACAGAAGGTGACTCTATTCTTATCATTGCTACTGAATTCCTGACAGCAAAGTGGTGCAAATATTTTATTTTAAATGTTCAAGGAAAAAAATCTAATTTTTAAAGTATACCGCCTTACCCCCTGTCCTTTGCATCGTTCTGCAAAAGGGTGGCAAGTGCATTTTTTCAGGTTCAAATAAGGAATAGCATCAAAAACTTAACATTTTTAAAAAATAGATGGTTCTTGAAGGTGAAGGTTATCTTTAGAATCACCTGCAAAGTGTAAATTCCTTCCAATTCACAAGGAGAATTCTACTGACTTTATTCCTGTATAAAACAAGTAGATGTATTTGCCAGGTTCATTTCCATTAGGTCTTATATACCATTACTATGGCTTCCTGAAGAGCACATTTTTCTCATGTAGGGGGTAATTGATGGGAGCCCAAATTGAATGGAAAATAGGAATGAGGATAGAGCCAATAAAACATAGGGATTACTTATAAGCTACATCTGACTGACTCTACTGGGAAATCAAGCATATGCCATACGCCACCAACTGCCTTATAATTTAGAGCTCCCAAACAATTTTATAGAGGAGAGTGAATGAACCATTTCTACAAAAAATTTCTCTCTATCATCTGCCTTTTAAGATAGATCATTTCCTTACTGCAGAGCCTTGGGTGAGTTATTTAACCTGTGAACTTCAAGTCCTTTTACATAACATGTGGATGAAATTAATAGGAATTAAATGAGACTGCATGAATAACGGTCGAAGCACAACTCAGGCACTAACTAAATGCGAGGGCTGTCTTACTGACCCCTCCCTTCAATATGTCTTGTATTCCTTATCCTCTCATCACACGTTTTTTTTAATCCGTAAGACTACTTTCTTTTTCTTAAGAGTAAATTGAATAAACAGAAATTGTTGTATAGGAAAACAAAATAACAAAGAAAATTATGGTTCAAAATTTACACAAAGAAGTGCTGAATGAGGTAAGTATACCAATTCAGAAAGTTAATTCAGAAAGTTAAGAATGTAAAAGACGTCGTATTTCTCTTGTCTCCTTGGAATAGGCAGAACTTACACTAGCAATCATGGGCACAGGCACAACTGTCACATACCTTAACTGCAAATATCATCTTTACCTCCCTAGTCTGCACTACTGAATGAAACCAGTTCCTGAAAACTGCTGACTGCCCAATTCTCAAACACAGTCTGCAAGTTAACGCAAACCGTCATTTGCTGAATCCTGAAAAAGCTCTGATTGCATCCGAGTTCTCCTTCCATCTCTACACTCGGGCACCATTTTGATTATGTCATCCTAACATAACGCCTCTTCTATGTATTCCAGCGGAAGAACGACTTTTCAAGCCTGGTTCTCCTTGGCCGGATATAAAGACTCCTGTTCTTGTAATTCCAGTAGTGAAATTATATTAATTCAGTGATTTGCTGACTCCTTGTGATCTGCACTGTGCCATTCCAAATGCCAAGGAAGGAGAGAGACACGAGAATAGCATAATTTTAAATTTGGAAGGGACTTAGAGACATCTCGTACAATTGTCTCTCCCAGTGGGGAAATCCCTTCGTTCCAACACCACTGGCTGCTATTCTCCTGACCCAGCTTCTGCAGGAACATGTATGGGAAATTCCTGATTCCAGCAGCAGCTCCAGAGTTACAAGTTCAGATCGCACCTGCTGCCTCTATGTCTACCCATCGGCCCTAGTTTTGCACCGTGAGGCAACACTCTGAGTCACCTCCCCCTTCTACATGACACCCTCTCAAATGTCTGAAGATGGTTATCCTGTCCAAGAAAGAATAACAGACTGACACCCAGATTATACAGTTCCTTCTTTCACGTCTTGCTAAGAAATCTCAAACAAATCACTTAACCCTCTAAACTTATCTTCCTTGGCTATAAGATAGATATAATAATCCTCCTATGGAGGGCAGGAGGCAAGAGGGGTGGAGAGAGAGGAAGAAGGAAAAGTAGCCAGAGGAGTAGAGAAAGTGGTGCCGCTTACTGAACACTTAGTAGCAGCACTTCTCCAAGTGCTAACTGCTTCTCAACTAGCCAATGAGGGACGCACCCTGTTCTAATTTACGAACAGATACACCTAGACCTTCCAAAGGTCGCACTGCTTTTAACTGTTAACCACTATGCTTTATCTTTTAAATAATCTCTTACTCTGTGTTCCTCAAACTGGATCACATAATGCAGACATAACTGTTTTCCAGCCTAAACAATCCCAGTTCCATCAATTGCTCCTTATGTAAAATGGATTCAAGAATTCTCAGCAATCTCCTTGTCCTCCTCTGGATGCATGCTGGTTTGCCAACATCCCCCTAGAAATGGGTCACTGAGAATTCAATAGCTGTTTACTGATAGGATGTTAAATATAAACTACTGTGCTAGTACTGGAGAGAGTGGAGATGAGCAGACAGCCCTTGTCCTCTGGCAGCTAAAAGTCTATTAGCAGAAAAGACACATAAATAGAAAAATAATAATAAAAAGATTACTATACTAAAGGCACAAGCAAGGTACAATGGAAGAAAGTGGAAAGAGGGCCAGATGGGGTCAGCATTGCAAACACAGACTGGTCCCTTGGAGGAATGCAGCAAGACCCCTCTTACACCCCCGCTCTTCCCCCACCCCTCCCACCCCCCCATACCCCTGCCACAAGGACCGCACATCTTGTTGCACATGTCCCTGCTCTATGTTTGTCTTAACAAATCCTAATACATGGTTGGCTCATTCTGGTTAACAAAAATCCATGTCACCTTCTCATGAATTAATAATGTCAAGCTACTGCCCGAGCCAATAATTACATAACTGATATTGGGAACAAAAATAGAGAACTTGCAATGCCACAAACACTAATATGATTGTGTGAG
Source organism: Balaenoptera borealis (assembly GCF_965194805.1). Taxonomy (NCBI): domain Eukaryota; kingdom Metazoa; phylum Chordata; class Mammalia; order Artiodactyla; family Balaenopteridae; genus Balaenoptera; species Balaenoptera borealis. The sequence goes on from NC_138877.1 coordinate 13,099,927, forward strand.
CTGTGACCAATGGTTTTGGTGAGTCATAATCATCTGATTCTCTCACCAACTAGTACATTAGTAAGATAAGTTCTATGGATTGAATGTTGTATCTCCCCAAAATTCATATGTTGAATCCCTAATCCCCAATGTGATGGTATTGGGAGGAAGAGCTTTTGGGAGGTAATTAGGTTTAGATGAGGGGGGAAGTCCCCATGATGGGATTAGTGTCCTTTTTTTTTTTTTTTTGATTTTTTTGATGTGGACCATTTTTAAAGTCTTATTGAATTTGTTACAATACTGCTTCTGTTTTTTGGTTTTTTTGGCCATGAGGCATGTGGGATCTTAGCTTTCCGACCAGGAATTGAAACCACACCCCCTGCATTAGAAGGCGAAGTCTTAACCACTGGACTGCCTAGGAAGTCCCAGGTGATTAGTGCCCTTATAAGAAGAGAAAGAGACCCCAGAGCTTCCTCACTCTGCCAGGTGAGGGTATAGTGAGAAGGTGTACATCTGTGAGCCATGAAGCAGGCTCCCACCAGACACCAATCTGCCAGCACCTTGATCTTGGACTTCCCAGCCTCCAGAACTGTAAGAAATAAATATTTGTTGTTGAAGCCACCCAGTCTATGGTATTTTGTTACAGCAGCCCAAACTGACCAAGACATTAAGCCTACCACTTATGTCTTCTTCTAACACACAGACCAAGGTGTGTTAAGAGCCTCTAAACAATGCTCACAGGACTGAGACTTGGTGTATGCAACTGAAGCCCTCCAACTTGGCAGTGATCTGTTATCCGCACTAGTTGGTTGGAGTTCTTCAACTGTGTAGAAATATGTCACTAGTCTTTCATCTCAGCCACAAGAAAACCATGATCTTTTAAATAAAGTTATCAATAAAAGTGGCCTACAGTTGGATACACTGAAAAATCTGCAGGGTGTTCAGGAAGATGAGCTATCCATAAAATATCTGCGTACTGGAGCAAGTGGATGGTAAAACACTACAAATGGCCTTACTTTATGTGATATACTGTGGTATAAAACATTAATAAGGTTGTCACTTTATGCATACAACTTTATATAATATGAATCATTTCCTGTGAGAAAAATCAGGCTTGAATTTCGTGAATTTTGCATTTTTACTAGGTCTTCGGGACCGTTTCCCTTCTATAAAATGTGGCTTGCACTTCGGGAAGGCTGTATGGAAAAGATGAAACTGCAGACAAAGATGGACACCGATTCTGAGAAAAGGGGCACTTAGGGAGAGAAAGTAAACAAAGGAACAGGACATGGTATCAAAACACATGACATTAAGCGGCCTATGTGCCTCACTAGAGCAGAAAAGCCCATTCTTGTTAACAAAATCCACAGGCAGAGATAAGGCCATGTGAGGGCAGTTGTGGAAATGCCCAGAATGTTACTCTGCAGAGTTGCAGTAGGTCCTTGAGAGAGGAAATGATACATGAGCTCTGCAGCATGGAGACTGATGCAGCATCAAGACTGATAGCACCGGTAGTGGTCACGGAATATTCCTGGCAGTGTGCATGTGCATGAAGACCTAGAAAACCTTAGGAATTTAAGGGGAAGTAGAGAAAAGGAGACATCAGGCCAACTTCAAGTTTTAAAGACTGGAGTACTCAATACCCAACGAGACTATTAGGAATATTCTGTTTCTCCCAAAGGAAGGAAAATGAATTGCTGTAATTTTAAACAAATTTTTTTAAGCACCGAGACAATGTTCCATCAGTAGCTGGAGATACACAAAAGGAAAGCAATTAGGAGATGATTAATGGGGGGAGACGGTAAACATGTGTGAAGGGAGTCAAAAGGTACACACTTCCAGTTATAATATAAGTAAGTCCTGGGGATTAATGTATAGCATGGTGACTAGCGTTAACAAAACTGTATTGCATATTTGAAAGGTTCTAAGAGAGTAGACCTTAAAAGTTCTCATCACGAGGGAAAGAAAAATTGTAACTATATGTGGTGACAGATGTTAACTAAACTTATGGTGGTAACCATTTCACAATATATACATATATAAAATCAATATGTTTGTACCCCTAAGACTAATACGTTATGAGTCAATTATATTTCAATTTAAAAAATACACTAGAGGGGCTTCCCTGGTGGCGCAGTGGTTGAGAGTCTGCCTGCCAATGCAGGGCACACGGGTTCGAGCCCTGGTCTGGGAAGATCCCACATGCCGCGGAGCAACTGGGCCCGTGAGCCACAACTACTGAGCCTGCGCGACTGGAGCCTGTGCTCTGCAACAAGAGAGGCCGCGATAGTGAGAGGCCCGCGCACCGCGATGAAGAGTGGGCCCCGCTTGCCACAACTAGAGAAAGCCCTCGCACAGAAACGAAGACCCAACACAGCCAAAAATAAAATAAATAAATAAATAAATAAATACACTAGAGAATCCTGCTATTTAAAGGGAGCTTAGTATGAATTCTTTTGTAAAATAATCACTAATTTTTCTTATGAGCATATTTGGATTTTCAGATACTAAATTTATATAAAATAGGGCACAAGTTTAAGTAAATTTGAAGAAAGGAGTCAGTTAAAAAAGAACTTATCCGGTTCTAGAATATAAAGCAAGCCTACATTTATCGGAAGGATGTCTTACTTAGCTTTTCAGGTGAAAGATGCTTTTGGTAAGCTTTGACTTGCACTCCTACTCCTTGGTAAATAAAATAACTTTCCTCATTTTGTGAATATCAATTCTTAATAATTTAAATGAGTCACACATCTCTAGTAAATTGCTCATCTGGTACTCTTTCATACTGTCTAATACACATTTATTAAAGGACCTATTAACCAAATTTTCCTTTATACTCATTCAAAGGATACTTGCCAAAATTAGTTTAGTGAGAGCCTGGTATGCAAAAAAAAATTTTTTTTAATCATCAAAAGCTACTGATTTGTGATGTTCCACACAAAGGTAACACAGGCATACCTTATCCAATACATGGGGAGCCAAATATGTTTGGGAATTCTGAATTTTTCAGATCTTAGAAAAATAGTCCAGTATATATATCACACATTACTTATCCCTGCAGAGGCATCTGAAGCAGTTTCCGTGATCAGCACATTAACAATTCTGTAGTGACATGTATATCTGTCCACATTAGGTGAGAAAACTGTGACTATAAAGTAGGCTTGCATCAGTGGGGTCAGGTTTTGCTAACTAATGAGTAATGAAAAAGTTTGTTTCTATAGCTTTTGGGGATTGGGAATAGCAGAAAAAGTACTGTGGGGCTGTACTGAAGGTGACTGAGAGTTAATGAAGAAGGAATGAAGAAGAGTAGGGCCAGGACTAAAGAGCCCATGGGAGATAACCAGTGGCAGTGTGGAGAGGCATGAGAGGAAAACAAAAAGATCAAAGCAACAGCATGAAAACCAAGAGAAAATGACATCATGGAAGATCAAAGTACAAGGAAAATCAAGATGAAAAAATATCTGTTAATGTAAAAAAACAGAAATACAGGAATTGGATAGAAACTAAACGAGAAGCTTCAGTCTATCTGGATTCTCTTATGTAGGTCTGGGATACTATAAACACTCAGGAAATAGTCTTCAAGGTCAATAGCATTTCGAACCTGATATGTGAGTTTCCTTTTATCACCTAGGATTCAACCAGCTTTTCCAGATGGTACTCCATATAGTACTTTAGTTTATATCAATCTAGGTCTAGAAATACTCTATGAATAAAAAGTTTATTGATTCTTGTATTATTTGAATATTTAGCTTGACTTTTGATTTTTACTTAACCTCAGACATTGGTCTATAATATCATGTCCAGTGAGATTTCCACAGATACTTTTGCCCACACACTGATTTTACTTTCATTCTCTTTTTCTAAGATAAGGAGTCCCTTTCTATTACTGGGAAGAAAGGATGTAGGCTTTAAATCAGTGGTTCTCAACCAGGGATGATTTGATAATGTCTGGAGAAATTGTGGATTGCCATAACTGGGGCAGTGAGTGGGGTAGTGGCGGTTCTACTGGTATCTAGTAGGTAGAGGTTATGAATGCTGTCAATCATCCTACAATGCACAGGAATCCTCCCTTCAACAAAGACTTATCTGGCCCCAAATGTCAATAGTGCAGCGTTGAGAAACAGTGCTTTAAATAATTACAGACTTTTGATAGAAGTTTTACCTCACTCATCACAAAATAACCATTTCAATGCATATGGAAATTTACTGCAACATTAATTAAAAGGTTAAAACGAAAGCAACTTTTAAGAGAAAGAATGTTAGAATTAAATAATTATTAATATAATGACGCTAAGAACTCAATTTGATGTAAGTATATTTTCCCCCAAATTATTCCTTTTCCTAACACCTCATTAATATAGTCTAATATCATAAAGCTTTACAAAAATAATGTGAATTTTGAAGACACAATCACATTACTTGGTGCATTATTAAATAACATGTTGGTCAGATTATAAAAAGATCTAATGAAGCAGAAAAAAAATTCAAAATCACATATCAAAAAAAAATTAAGTGTGCTTAAGTATAACTTAAGACAACCATCCACAGTTCAAAAGAATAGAGAGCGGTTAATGGGTGGCTTTCAAATGCAGACTGTCGTAGTTCCAATTTAAAAGTCATATGCAGAAAATGGGGTCTTAAACGGCAGGTACTCACTTCACAGAAGTGGCGTTCTTGGAAAGTTTCATTGTTTAGAAACTTGAATTATACCCTGTGTGCCTGGGTAGAAAGCACTGGAGACCAACCACCATCTCTACCTCCTGGGTCCACCCCAACCTCGCAGGCACACAAAGCCTCATCATTAACAGAGGACTGCATCGAGCCATGGCTGGAATATGCTCTCTCACTTCTTCCAGGAAAAATCACAACATGTACTCAACTTAAGTAGAAAGTTGATTTACGTAGGCGTTCTTTAGTGAAAACTTTATTTCCCTTTAACATTCCATTTGCTCTAGTCGACTGGAGGAAGGAACAGCAATGCTTTCAGATCAAAATGATTTGGAGAACTGCTAGCATCCCACCAACAGCAGGCACTGGCTGAGCATTACCTAAGGAGGATGGAGAGCGTGCAACCTGCCCTCCTGAGATGTCCAGCATCGCTACTGTAGCAATCACTGGGGCATGTCATTTGTCACTTAAACACTCAAAAAAATGTGTACAAAGGAGCCATTTTCCCAGACACACCGCATCAAGAAGGCCTGATGGACCCTCCAAGCGCCTCCTCTCCTGAAACATCAGTGGAAGAGCTACAGTCCTTGGTTAGACCCCCTGTGAGAGCGTGGTTTCCAAACCTCACCGAAACGGAAGCTGGAAGAAAGCACTAAAGTCGCTTAAATATTTTCATATAAAAAAAGAGCCAAACCCATGCACTGGATTAGACAAACACCTGAGCCAGATGAACCCCAGTTACCCATCTAGCATTTTCTCTTCCGCATCCCTCACTTTGCTTCCTTGCTCCCCTGTAGACAGGGAATATAAGCAAATGGCCACCATCAGAAAAAGGCAAGAGTTGCCTCAGAAACTCAGTGTCTGATGAGTCAAAGTTATGGTTACAAGGAATAGGCTCTGACCACAAAATTTTCTTTAAAAACCCTCTGAGCACAAGAATCTCTAAAATCTCAGTTGAATTCCCCAATCACCCATTCAGTGTTAAACAATGGACTTACACATTCCAAACTGATATTTTAAAAGTCCTCGTGGAAGGGCACTTCGAAGAGTAAAGATTCCATTCTTCATTAGGCCATAAGAAGAAAGCATCTTATTTAAGGAGGAAAAGGCTAGGTTATCTTAACAGATCAAGATGGTGGCCTCAAGCCCTAAATGGTCTCTGTCAGAGCCTTTCAGCCCTAGATTAGTGATGTCAAAGGTCTAGGAAGTTCTCTAAAATATACTGGAAATTTCTAGTTTGTTTGTTTTTTTGTTTTTGTTTTTTTAAATTTATTTATTTATTTATTTATTTTTGGCTGTGTTGGGTCTTCGTTTCTGTGCGAGGGCTTTCTCTAGTTGTGGCAAGCGGGGGCCACTCTTCATCGCGGTGCGCGGGCCTCTCACTATCGCGGCCTCTCTTGTTGCGGAGCACAGGCTCCAGACGCGCAGGCTCAGTAGTTGTGGCTCATGGGCCTAGTTGCTCCGTGGCATGTGGGATCTTCCCAGACCAGGGCTCGAACCCGTGTCTCCTGCATTAGCAGGCAGACTCTCAACCACTGCGCCACCAGGGAAACCCTCTAGTTTGTTTTTAACTGACCCCTGGGTTCGAGTCTCTGTAACTTCTCTTCCATTTTATGATTAATTACTCTGTGGGGTCCCTCGTTAGCTCAACTCCAGTCCCATGTCTGGCAGATCAGCCTGTGGTGGTGGCATTCACCATCCAGATGATGATAACGAAAATGTAAATGGTAATAAAATATCCACTGCCTAGGCTGTCAATTAATGCCCATGCAATCATCAAAACATGGATGCTATAAACATTATGAATGTGGCTCACCAAGATCAAACATGGAATAGATTCTAAGAAACATATAATTGTATTGTCCACATCCCAACCAATCTCAAAGATCACCATATAACAAATAAATGATATACAGAACTCCTCCAGAAACAATATTTTCCCTTGAGTTTCCTCATTCATTTTTTTAAAATTCAACAAATATTTATTAAGAACCCACTGTGCGCCATCTCCTGTGGTACTTCTTATCCCTTCCCTTGATCCTCTAAGGTGGGGTTGGGAAACTTGTTTCTATAAGCTACTCTGGTCATTCTATTAAAGCACAAGATTAGTGAATATATATTATATATATATATATATATATGTAAGTGAATATATATATAATATACATATATATATATATATATGTCTCCAAGTCAACAGGTTCATTTCCTCTTGGATATTTCTAAATTTCTTTGTTGTTGTTATTTTTGTAACATAATTAGAATGTGCCAGAAAAGCATAGAGATGGGTCCAACTGAGACTTCCCTTTCTCAAACAACTGTTTTTATCAAAAGGAAGAAAATGAAATTTATTTGTCTCTTGGCATTAAAAATAGACCAGGGCAGATGGATATGTAGGGTTATACTATCACAAAGGAAAACTCAATTCCTGAGGCATAAAAACATATGCAGAAATGTCAGTAAGCATCCACGAATGCTTTTTCTCTGGCAGAATGAAAACAGTGAGGAGAAAGACAGGATTGTAAGGGTCACCAGACAGTTGCTAGATTCACCTTCTTCCACTGCCTTTCTCCCCAGACAGTTAATGATTCTTAGTTTAGAAACTGGACCACAAGGGACAACAGCTGGATATCTGATTTTTCTAATGACTGATATGCTTCACTGGGCACAGGGGTCAAATCTTGCAGAAATCTTTCAAAAATTCTCATGCATAGTCTGCTGAAAGTTATGGCTAAAAAGGAGAGACACGAGACAAACTTGAAGTTTTGGAAGTCTTCTAGAAGAATCACTAAGCTGACAGCACAGAAGTGGAAGGAACTTATAAAGGCGGGGGATAAAAGCCCAGATCTGGAAATAGTTATTCTATTAGTTATTCTATTCTATTCTAGGTTAGTTACCCTATTTCCAGATCTGTCCTGCAGAACTGTATTTTATAAGAAGTTAATTACACTTGTGAAAGCTACAATCATTCTGCTATTATCTATGTTCCCACTAAATCCCTATTAGAAAGACTACCTACAAGCATCAATAAGTTACATTAAGAAAAGTGAAAACCCAACAAGGTGTAAAAACTGATGTGAGAGTAACAACAAGCCAATGCAAAATGGTCTTCACTACTACTGGTACATGGCATCTATTTCTGTTTTTTAAAATCTACTCCTGGGATAGACTTACATAAACAGCTTTCCCATCAAAAATTAAATTATCATTCCATTTTCAAAAACCTCACATGACTATATAAATCAAGATGAGCCTTTGTGGGACTTCCCTGGTGGTCCAGTGGCTAAGACTCTGTGCTCTCAGTGCAGGAATTGACCAGGTTCAATCCCTGGTCAGGGAACTAGATCGCACATGCTGCAACTAAGACCCGACGCAGCCAAATAAATAAATAAATATTTACCAAAAAAAAAACCCCACAGACTTAGAGAATGAACTTATGGTTACCAGTGGGGGAAGGGTGGAGGGAAGGGATAGTTGGGGAGTTTGGGATTGACATGTACATACTGCTATATTTAAAAAGGATTACCAACAAGGACCAACCGTATAGCACAGGGAACTCTGCTCAATATTATGTGGCAGTCTGGATGGGAAGGGAGTCTGGGGGAGAATGGATACATGTATATGTATAGCTGAGTTGTTTTGCTGTGCACCTGAAACTATCACAACATTGTTAATCGGCTATACTCCAATATAAAATAAAAAGTTCAAAAAAAAAAAAGATGAGTCTTTGAAAACAAAACAAACCTACAAATAGATATCATCTGTGGAAGAAAACTAATGTCTTGCAACACCTTACTGCCAAAGCTAAATTCTTAATAACTGATGTTTTCTTTAAGCATCCACTTTGAGATAAACTTAGATACTATAAATATGCCTGAGGACTCCCAAAGAAATATTTTTATCAATATTTTAAAATAATGCTTTGATCTCAAAATTATATAAATAAATTATACTGATATCCACCCCCAGGAGGAGCTTGAAACAGAAGCCTACACTTTCTAAAAGCTGTCTTTGGATACTTTTACCTATTATCGTTATACTTAAAATATACTTAAACTGTGAACAAATCAAATGGTACAAAGGAAATGAACCCTTTATAGAGTCCAATCCTGCCGTCTTTCTCAAATGTACCATCTCATCAGTTTGTTGTAGTATTTTCTAAACCTTTTTCCTTAATATATATAATCTATAGGTTGTTTTTGTTTTGTTTTGCTTTTTACTATGAAGGAAACCATACTGCACATATTTTGCAAATTGCTTTAGTAAAGGAAAAAATTACTAAGGGTAAACAAAGGCCAGGAGCCAGCTCTGTACTAGTGCCCCAAAGAGACAAGAGTCCATCTATAATTATCTTTAAAGCTTCAACCATAAAGTTCCCATGACTGCTTACATTTGCTATAATTCACCCTAACATTGTTTATCAGAAATCAACCCCCTAAATTACTACACATTATCCTTTAAAACTGAGGAAACAACCACCAATATCCTGATGTTATCAAGTGAAATTACAGTTGGGATAAACCAAGAAAGCTACAATCTGCCATTAAGCACAGTAAGCCTGCCAGCTGCTAGAGAAGATTTGAAAAGGGCAAACCCAAAGAGAGACAGACACGATGGGCATCTCAAGGGCACCACGGCCCAAACTCCTGAAGCTGTCCTTCCCTTCATTCTTTCTTTGGACTCCTATTATCCTGGTGTTTGCGCAGCTTTGAATAGACAGATAGGAACCCAAAATAGAATATTTCATTTGCATATTGTGTATTTTCAATTAGCTTTCCAGTAATAAAATACATTACTTGTGTGAAGAAATACTTCAAGAAAAAATCTCTACCCAAACCAAATCTTGTGGCACTCGGCACAAGGTTGGATGCTTTTATTTATTTATTTATTTATTTATAATTTATTTATTTTTGGCTGCGTTGGGTCTTCATTGCTGCCCGTGGGCTTCCTCTAGTTGCGGCGAGCGGGGGCTACTCTTCGTTGTGGTGCGCGGGTTTCTCATTGCGGTGGCTTCTCTTGTTGCAGAGCACGGGCTCTAGGCGCGCAGGCTTCAGTAGTTGTGGCTCTCGGACTCAGTAGTCGTGGCGCACGGGCTTAGTTGCTCCGCAGCATGTGGGATCTTCCCGGACCAGGGATCCAACCTGTGTCCCCTGCATTGGCAGGTGGATTCTTAATCACTGTGCCACCAGGGAAGTCCCAGGTGAGATGCTTTTAATAAAATATTCTACTGTTGCTCTAGATATTAAACGCTCACCCTTCATCAGATCCTCTTCCCCATTCAACTCAGCAGCCAGTGTCACTGTTTATCCATCTGACATCACTGTTTGCCAGTTATCAGCATTACTTAATTAGTTCCTTGAACAGACCAAGTCAATGTCAGGAACTGCTTCTCTGCCTTAAAACACTCCGTGCACTGGCCCTCTGGAGTGCACTTCTGTACAATCTGGAATCCCCTGGGCTCCAGAACACCTCACCTGAACTCAGGTGTCTGGACAAAGTACATGGGGAGAGAGGATCAGTCCCCAGAGACGTCTGCATAGGACGACCTGAATGCCTCCCACTTCAGCTTCTGAAACACCCACAGTGACAGAGAGTGTTTGCAAGTCTTTGCAAGTGGGATGCAAAGTTTGCAACAAAAGACGGCATTGATCTTCGGCATGGGTGTTGCTACAAGGAAAATAAGCCTTTGTAAAGGGACCTGTGATCTCTTCACCCATGGTGCAATTAACAGAGTTAGGAGGTGTTACGTATTCCATTGCTAATCAATTCTAAGCATCTCATAGAGACAAGCATTGGTGGGCACAGAAACATGATAAGACCCATCCTCGGATTTTAAGAAAACTTGTAGCTTAATGGCAGATACAGACGTGTAAAGATGGGGCTGGAAGACAAAGCCATGTAGACGTGGGCACACAGTGGATGTCCAAGGATACTATGCCTTTTTCCCATCAAGGAGCCCCCTGGACATTTGCCTCTGTCTCCTCCTCACTCCCTTCTAACAGGGAAGGGCTGGGTTGGGGGAGGCGAGGGTAAACTGGACCCTTAATACTAGGGACACCCGTCCTGCTGTGGACACACCTTCTCCCACGGCTCTGTCAGGGCTGATGACCAAGTTCCCCCAGGAAACAAGGAGAGGAAAACGAATGTGGTCAGAGACCAGGGAGCAAGAGGCACAAAACCTGTGTTTTTGGTTTTTAGCACAAAATGTAGGTAGCCTTTGGGCAGTACCGGAGTGCCCACGTATAAAGGATGCTTTGGCTGGGTCCAAACAACATGTTTAAAAACATGATGTGGGAAAATGGTAAAGTTCCAGTGGCTTTCCTGTTTCTTCATAACTGAAGACTCAAATTCACCTTTGCAGACTGATCCTTTCTACTTAGAGAGTTGGCTCTGGGGGCTGAGGCCTGAGCCCAGGAGGGAACGAGCAGACAAGAAGACGAGCACCCCGCTGTGGGCAGGTGAGCTGGCCGCTGCCACGGCGCCAGAGAGGAACTTGACCCTGGCCTTCAAGAGCAGTCCAGGCTGAAGGCTTTTCCTGTAGTTTTTTTTTTTTTTTTTTTAATGTAAAAAGCTTCTGGAAAGTTTTGTTAAATATCACCTTTGGCCTTAGCTCTGCTGTGGGGAATGAAAGGCCAGCCCTTTTCCACACTGAGGGAGAAGCGGTGCAAGGCAGGGAGCCACAGCCTGGGAAACCGGTGGTAACACGGTGAAGCGTGCCCTGCGGGAGGGCCAGGCAGCCTCGGCCCCAGCAGCCCAGCTGAGGCGGGACAGTCAGCCAGGTGGGGCTGCCGGACGGGCAGGGCCTCCCAGAGGCGCCTGGAGACTGTGAGGGAGCAGAATGTTAACGTCACTGCCAGGAGAGTATCTGTACCTACCGACAAAGCCAAATACTTTATTCGACTGTTAAGAAGCCCCATGACAACCACATTTCCATTTATGTCTTAGCTCATAACAGCTCGAGACGGATCACTATTCTTAGCCTCGCTTTCTTCTAGTGCAACCATTTGCTCAGCCTGTTACACTCCTCTTCCACCTCTACTCTCTATTTCAAGGTTCCTATGGATTGTAATGTTTATGAATACTTTTAAAACTAGATGAAATATCAACAACCAGTAAAAAAATTGATGAAATATCAATAACCAGGGGCTTCCCTGGTGGCGCAGTGGTTGAGAATCTGCCTGCCAATGCAGGGGACACGGGTTCGAGCCCTGGTCGGGGAAGATCCCACATGCCGCGGAGCAACTAAGCCCGTGCGCCACAACTACTGAGCCTGCGCTCTAGAGCCCGCGAGCCACAACTACTGAGCCCGCGAGCCACAACTACTGAGCCTACGAGCCACAACTACTGAAGCCCACACACCTAGAGCCCGTGCTCCGCGACAAGAGAAGCCACCGCAATGAGAAGCCCACGCACTGCAACAAAGAGTAGCCCCTGCTCGCTGCAACTGGAGAAAGCCCGCACACAACAACGAAGACCCAACGCAGCCAAAAATAAATAAATATTTTTTTAAAAAATCAATAACCAGTAAAAGAAATACGTTTTCATTCTATATTTTTAAAGAACACTCTCAATCTGCTTACCATCATTGGTGCTATTTATGTAAGCAAGTTTGAGGGAGAAAAGTCTGAAATCATCTTAAAATGGCTTTTACCAGAATCATTCCTCTGCTTGCAGGAGCAGGTTTTAATTTTCCTGTTTAGTATCTTCAATAGCCCTGATTTATGGCCCACTTCAAATCGCTCCTCCTTTGTGTCATCTCATACATTTATGAATAACGTGTAAGCTCTTCCCTGCTTGACAAGAACACCTCACATTATAAACAGCTAGGTGACCCAGCAGGACAGGCCCAATGCCTGGGGACCCAGGGGGCCTGCCAGCCCTAGTAGAAACACAGGCCTTTCCCCAGTGTGCTTTGCGCAATTCATGGAAGTCTAACTACTTTTGGAAAGAATCTTGTTCCAAGTCAGTCGGTATGTGTTTCTTCCCGGTAAATCTCAATGCTTCCCCACCCTCGTGACCTTCTCCACAGGACTGTTTTCCAACAGGAAGCCCAGACTGTCCATTTGTGAAAGGTTCCTATTTGCCCCAAGTTCCCCATCCCCCTCCTCCTCTTTCCACCTCAACTCTCTGGCAGAGACATCTTCTTTTTTCTTTTTCTTTTCCTTTTTTTAAATTTTATTTTATTTTTTTATTTTTTTGTTCTCTGTACAAAGAAACCTACAACAGGTAGTTCTGGTCACTGAATTTCCCTAACTCCCTTCTTTGTTTCGGAGGCACTGACTCTTGCCTCACACCAATAACGTTCAGCCCAGCTTGATTTCTTCTCTCCACACTGCAAATATGAAACAAGACAAAATCTTGTTTCCTCTGGTATGAGAGTGACTCCAGCAATACCTCCCGGGAAAGGCTGACGACACTTTGATCCCCACTTGGCGGCATGAGAGAACCAAAGCTTTTTACTCTGCTGGTGACCAATCACGACCGAGGTCCACTGGGGAGGATTAGCAAATGTTAGAAATCCAGACTGTGTGTGTTTGACTACCAGAGTGCCCAGGTGTGCCACATGCTTGGTAGGAATAAGCACTTGGTTGACAATCTATTACTATTTTTAAAATGTATTGCACTTTACCTTTGTAAAATGTGAGATGCCCTACAACACACTATAAAGCAGGCTTTATTTCAGAATGGGGTGACATAACAGTTGTAGGTTTACTGATGTGGTAAGGAAAATTATTCAACATTTCTTGGTCTGGTGAAGGATAAAGACAAAAAGGAAAATACTTATCTTGGGGTGTGGATATTCAGGGCTTTCTGGATGAAAATTCTCACAGCATTGAGATGCTGAACCTATGGCCTGATGGGGCTGCTCATTCTCCATTAACAGGGAAGATGTCTAAACGCTCCAGAGAAGGTGTCGTAGAAAGGAGCTCCCAGGAAGACCAGACGGAGGGCATTTCACGCAGAGGGGATGGGACTACAACGACACTGGAGGTTAAAAACAGCAAGCTGTCTGGAGAATGGGGACTGAGGGTGTGTCTGGGGAAATGGCAAGAAATGAGGGCGGACAGGGAGCAGGGGCCCATATCTTGAAGGCTGTGCCGCGCTGGGACAAAATCAGCTGTCTCAGCGAGCATCCTCTGGAGGCAGCATGGAGGCCCGGGTGGAGGGGACACAGGCAGGAGGCCGAGACCAGCTAGCGAGCTTCTGCGGCAGTCCAGGCCAAGAGTGAGAGCACAGAGAACGGGAACTGGATTCCCAAAGCATCCCTGGGGCACACTGGGCGACTCACTGAGGGACCCACTGGCTATGGGGACAGTGCAGGGAAAGGAAGGATGTCCAGATGATGCTCAGGTCTCTCGTGAGGCAAGTGGAAACTCAGAAACAGAAGAGGAGGGCAGTAATGACCTTGTGATCATATGTGCCTTGCTCCCCAGCCTGCTCGCTACCCCATGCCAATGGCCGGCCCCCTCTTCTGCTGTCACAGGACTCAGCACTTAGCACATGCCACTGCAACCCTTTCTTGAAATGCCTGTCTCCTGCCCTGTACTGCGAGTGTCTCGGGGCAGGTGCAGGACCTGACTCATCTTTGTATCTTTAATGGCTGGCACATGATGCCTTGTTATGCGACAACGCCTGACCTTCAACTTGTAATCTACACTTGGCCACAAACGGAAAACGACAACCCAAACTTCAGAGAAGCACCATCTGTTCGCTTCTCTATATGTTTACAAAGTTAGTCCATAAAATATCTTTTAGTTATAACACCCCAGAGATATAAATATATATGAGTCAAGGCAGATGAAGAAAATAGTGTGATGTGATTAGTAGCATCTGATACTGTTGACTATACACAACTCCCAAATCTGCTTCATTTTTCCCACTGGAAGACAATAGTGTATAAGAGTTCTGGCCTATGCATTATTTTCTAGCTGTGTTATTTTGAACATATTATACAATCCCTCTACATCTCAGTTTCCTCATCTGTAAAAGAGAAAAAATAGAACTTACCTCAAAGGGTTGGTGTGAAGAATAAATTTTAAAATGCACATAAAGTGGTTAATATATAACAGTTGCTGAGTACGTGTCTGCAGTCATTATGCATATTGATTGTTTAACATTTAACGGCACCACTCCCCACCTTACTGCCCAAACACATCCCTCATTCATCTGAGATGCCTTTTCTTTCTTCTTCATTTTCTTCACTTTTCCCTCTCCTTCCCACGTCCAATCAGACACTAAATTCTATACATTCTACCGTCTAAATATCCCATGCACACTGATCAAGAGTTCAGACCACACAAAACAGTCTGAACTAAATAAAAGAGACTCTGAAAATAAGACAAGTCAAGGAAAAAAGTGGCTTCAGAGAGGAAGGCACTGGTCACATCATTGATAATCGGGTCTCAATAAGGGACAGGAGCAATAACGGTACTTCAAACTACTAACATAATGGGTCATTGAGATGTTCTTGAAATTCTCACTTCTATATCAGACCTTAAATATGTAACTGGTTTATATATCACCTACTACTTGAAAACAATGGAGGAAGGAGTGCTCACAACTGACTTTTAAAGTTGGCAGTGTACCTTATTTGGAACCGATTGGCAAATTATTTAAGAAGGTTCCTGGAATAATAACATAGGCATTTTTTCAATTAGATTGACAGAAGTCACCATGTGGGTAAAACCAACACTTCATCAGTAATACTAGGTTCCAGGATCGGGGAAGGGCTATTTTGCTATAAAGAATCTCCCAGGGGAGGGTTCCACAGTGGCTAGAAGTCATCTGGTTAAGTTTCCATATATTGTAGTAGAACTTCCATTTTTTAAATGAAAGCAACACTACATGAGTAAAGTACCATATATTAAATGTAAACTCCTTAAATGAACAAACATTTACCAAGCACCTGATAAAATTCAAGTACCATGTTATTAGGGACACTGAGGTCCAAGATATTCCCAAAGGTACTGTCGGCTCCCCGACCTTCAATCACTCCTTTATAATCCAGGTACCTAGGTTCCCAATCCTTTTTCTTCCCTAAGAATCTCTTCATAGAACTATCCGACCTCTTGAACACCATAAGGAATTTTTTAATAAATTTTACATTTTGAATGATAGTTATTTTAAATAAAATGTTTCAATTTAATTTGGAAATGACATTAATAGAACTTGGCTAACACTTATGAAGTATAAAGACAAAGTCTGTTCTTCCCAATCAACCTGTGTTATATATTGTCAAGTAATTTTAATTTATAAGGCAAATACAAGATTGATCATAAAAAATTTTAAATGACTATATATTATGTGGTATTTGTATCAAATCTATGTTAAAATGTAGACAAAATACATGTTTTAATATAAAAAAATAATTGCTTTTTGTGACGTGAGGCACATCTTGCACCAAAAATTCCATCTTGTTTAATAACAGTCTGAGTAGAGAGTTTTAATCTCAGTAATTAAAAACTAAATTTGATAGAATTAGCATAATATTTTCTTAAGTACTAGAAATAGCCTAACACACTATATAAAAAGTGGCAGTATCATTCCTTTGTATTCTGCTCCTTATTAACTGCCTATATGTAACCAATAGCTCATTATGAATATAAATTTAACCATATAT
Source organism: Balaenoptera borealis (assembly GCF_965194805.1). Classification (NCBI taxonomy): domain Eukaryota; kingdom Metazoa; phylum Chordata; class Mammalia; order Artiodactyla; family Balaenopteridae; genus Balaenoptera; species Balaenoptera borealis. The sequence continues at coordinate 13,116,194 of NC_138877.1, forward strand.
GGCTAAGAACAAAACCAATTTAAAGGTACGTAATAATCAAAACCATGGTATAGCTTGTGGTGTTCCACCAAGTGATAAACCAGCTGAGAAACAGGTCATGGGGCCTGATCTCCACTAACTGCCATGCACGGCTCCTTGATACACACTTAGGGCTCTAAAATTGATTCCTTTATAAGGGAGAAAAAATTTAAGCAACAATCACATTTGTAGTTTTTTAAAGATATTAAGACAAATGTCATCACTGGGACACATGCATGGGTACCCTAGGGGCTCCAGAACCATCAGCTGAGAAGCACTCTACCATTCTGAAGGTATTGCCCATAACAACATGAAGAAGAGCCCTGGAAAGCATCTGTTGTAAAAGAAAGGAGAATTTAAAGCCAGGAATATGATTTTCTATGAGTGAAAAAACTAGATAAGAAGAAAAATGAAATTACCTCACACAAACTAAAGGCTCAAATGAGAGGGGAAAAAAAATCAAGGTGTAAAGGAAAAAAGGAGGAGAAAAAAGGAAGCACGGATGATATGAAGAAGGACCATATGTTTGTGTCTTCCTTTGAACAGAAGCACCAGACTTTTGTTCGATAAAGAAACAAGTGAAAGAAAGCAAACCCATGCCCGACTGAACTGAAGAATTATGAACAGGAAATGTTTTGTCAAGAGCCAGAAATTTCTTTTGGTAATCAAAGGCATGAAAGAACACAGGTGGCAGAATTTACCCTCGAATCTCTCTTTCTGGGCTCAGCCTCCTGGTTGCCTCAAGAAAATCACTACTAAATGCAAGGAAATTAAAAGGGATCTTAAGATTTCAATTCTGTCACTTGATGAGTAAATATCAAAGACATATAAATTCCCTCTAAAAGGATACAAGAATAAAAGATGGAACACTGATAAGCACATAATAGAAAAAGCAAACATTAGCTCACATGTGAAACTGTAACCTTCCTGGGGATAACATCCCCAGATCACAGCACTCCTAAGAGTCTCAAAGGAGAATATGATCCTCCAAATTTAAGAGCCACTGTTGTAGATAAAACAAGAAAACCTCAGTTAAAGACATAGGGTTTTCATTTGCTTTAAATCATTGGAATCAACATTTTTTCCATTTTCTTATTGTTATTCTCGGTTGTCAGCTTTAGCAAAATGGAATCATAATAAAGACCATACACCTTAGTATGTAAGAGAACAGCCAAAAAGGGGGAGCTTTAAAAACTGTCAACCAGTTCTACTGGTTTTGAAAAGGGTCTTCTATAATGATTCTCTCCAACGCAGCCACCCACTGTCATAAATCCTTGGTTCTGTGGATGGGTAGATCACCAAGGAGACAAGAAAGTGAGAATCAATAGCAATCTCAGCATCTCATCAACCTCAGCACTGTGCCTAGAAAGAAGCCCACAGCCTTTGGACGGATCTTGGCCAGGCACCAGCTTCACTTCCTCACCCTGTAAGAAGCCTTACACAGGTGACTAAGCCTTGTTTTGGGTTTAGAGATGGCCTTGAACATAAAGAAAAAGGATACATAGACATAAATAGATACAGACATAGGTATAGATAACGAATACACAAATTTCTCCGGAATCCAAAAGCCAGCAGCATCTGAACACTGAATTACGAAGGCATTCAATGATGGTTCAATGAACAGAATTTCCCCAGGTGCAGCTGTACTGTACGGCAGGATATTGGAAATCACAATGAAGTCTTTTTTCCTTGAGAAGAGAGAAACGGGTAATAAAAAAAAGTCCTCAAAGATCTTGAAGAGTAAAGTGATGAAACGACAAGTGGGAAAACTGCCCTGAAGAAGGGGAGAGAGAGATTACAAAATAATTGGATCTCACCCAAGAAACAGACAAAGCACATGGAAAGCATATTTTAGTTAAGAAAAAGCAAAAAGATACACAGCGTGAAATATGTTAATATAATTTGAAATCTAATCAGCCTATAAGTGGTATTTTTGGACTGTAACAAAGAAAGTATCTCCAAATGGAGCACGGAGAAGGCAGGAGTAAAGAATATATGTCTGGGGAGCCCCCCTGGGGCATTAGAGGACAGTAATTGTTATTCCATCCTGCCGTGAACGTTAAATGTTTTTCCTCTTAGTTGTCTAGGTTTGGAATTAATTCAGAAATACCATATGTGCAAAGAGTGCAAAGACCACAAGTGGTTCACTGCACTGAAATGCTGCATCACCTTCTCTGCTCCAAGTTACTTATAAAACCCAAGTGAGCCCCAGTGCTATTCAGCTGGAGAGGACGAAGATCACAGAAAAGGTTAAAGAAGGATATACTTAGTAAACTCATATTATACAAATGACTTCAAATGTAGAAAAAAAGTCTTTCCTATAAATGCATATAGAAGGATGGGGTCAACATTTAAAAATTGATGCAATTAAAAAGCAGATCAGTGGGACTTCCCTGGTGGCGCAGTTAAGAATCCACCTGCCAATGCAGGTGATATGGGTTCAAGCCCTGCTCTGGGAAGATCCCACATGCCGCGGAGCAACTAAGCCTGTGCGCCACAACTACTGAAGCCCGCACGCCTAGAACCCGTGCTCCGCAACAAGAGAAGCCTACCGCGATGAGAAGCCCGCGCACCGCAATGAAGAGCAGCCCCCGCTCGCCGCAACTAGAGAAAGCCTGCGCACAGCAACAAAGACCCAACGCAGCCAAAAATAAATTAATTAATTAACAACAAAAAAAGGAGATCAGTGATTGCCGGTCTCGGGGCAAGAGTGGGGAACTTTCCATGGTGCAAGTGTCCTAACACTGGATTGTGGCGATGGCTGCACAGCTCTATAAATGTATGAAATCACTGACTAGTACACTTAAAACGGGTAAAATTTATGTATGTAAATTATGCCTTAATAAAGCTACAAAGCTTTTTTTAAGTTGACGTGTTTTAAAATTCAACAATATTCCCTTTCTATAAAATGGCTGCATTTCTGGGTAATGGATTCCATTAAGAATGTTATTTTTCCACTGTTAGGGATGGAAATCTTTATGACAATTTTTTAAAAAGATTCTTAGGGCTTCCCTGGTGGCGCAGTGGTTGAGAGTCTGCCTGCCAATGCAGGGGACACGGGTTCGAGCCCTGGTCTGGGAAGATCCCACATGCCGCGGAGCAACTGGGCCCATGTGCCACAACTACTAAGTCTGCGCTCTAGAGCCCGTGAGCCACAACTACTGAGCCTGCGCGTCTGGAGCCTGTGCTCCGCAACAAGAGAGGCCGCGATAGTGAGAGGCCCGCGCACCGCGATGAAGAGTGGCCCCCACTTGCCGCAACTGCAGAAAGCCCTAGCACAGAAACGAAGACCCAACATAGCAATCAATCAGTCAATCAATAAAGATATCTTAAAAAAAAAAAAAAAAAAGAGTCTTAAGTGCTTTTTAAAATTACTCAAAATAAATTAATTTCATAACTAACAATCAAAACAGCAAGGAAAAGTTAGAAGAAATCAAAGCAAGATATTTCAGTAGTAACCTTCTCAACAACAACCTTCTCTTTTGGCAACCCAGTCAAACTATAATATTGACAGATCCCCAGAATTTGATAATTTCAGAAGAAAAGTATTTTTAAACTCCAGTGGGTAAAGTAGATAAACCACAGCAATGAATCATGAACATTCTTACAAAAAAAAAAGATGCATGTGAATTTTATATACTCAAAACATCAAAACACCATATAAAGCCAAGTATGGCACTGTGGTTAAGAATGTCAGTCTGCCTCGATCATATACTAATCAATTGGGTCAACCAGTTATTTCCCTTGTTTCTGCCTCTGTGAAATGGAGATAACAATAATATCTACCACATAATACTACTGATGTGGTAAAAAAGAACTCTTTAGTTAGTGTCTGGCATATGGTAAACATTCAAGAAATGCTAGCTGCTGTTGTGTTCTTATTGAGGTTATTATCTCTGAGTTAGGTTCCATATACAGATGATTTTATTCTCTTTTCTACAAAGCCTCACACCCAGGGACAGCTCCAGGTCTTTACCTTCCTGAAAACTCAATTACTCAGCAATGCTCATGCCAACCGTTTCCAGCTACTGCAATAGAAAGTATCTTCCAACTTTTGATTCATTACACAGTGTGTTATCATTCATACGCGGGCACAGAGCTGGTGCTACACCCCGAACTGGTCTGACACACTTTCTTCAGACTGTGTTAAACTAAATTATTAGGCAAATAGGACAAAGAAAAAGTCAAATGAGCAGAATCCATTTACAATGGAGTCACTTACAGTAAGGTCCTTCCAGAGGAACGAAGCATCCAAAATAGAGACATGCAATAATTTAAACACACAGGGTAAGGCTTCATTTTTCCCTTTGAAAAAAGTAATTTTAAAACCTTGAAAAAAAAACATTTATTACTGTTGCTGACCCTCAAAACCATATCAACATTTCCTCTAGTCCTTCCCCTCATTCTCTTGTGCCCAAAAATGTACATATGGGGGGGTAAAAATAGCCAAAATCAGTTCTCATATATTTTGATATTCTTGTAAAATCTTGAAAATAACTTCCCTCTCACTTCAACTGATGCAAGGAAAGGAATGGTGATTTTACAGGATCTGACTGCCAACATACCTCCCTGGGAAAGTGCAGGCTAGTGAAACTGAGGGCTAGTTCATTTACTATTTATTTTCAAGCCTTCTACAATATGCCACGAGTTTTGAGGACAGGGACTAATTTAAATGTAAAGCTATTTACTAGCATGCTGGTACAGAGAAATAGGTTTTCAACGTTATTCATATTCTGAATGTGCCAGAAGTGTTATTAATTAAACTATAAAGTAGAACATATTTTTTAGCTATTTAAAATGTAAAGGTATTATTGCTTAAGAGTGTCTTGACAGTCACATTTCCAAACAGTGCAAGGATATCCTCAAGCAAGGTTACCTATACCAATCACCTCCTACGTTTTGAACATACAAATATGAGAATGCAAATTTCCCTAGCAGTGAATCTATGGGGTCCTAAAGGGACTCCTCTGCTTAGGATTCCATTGTGAGGAATTCTTCCAAGTCCTCCCCCTACCCAATGGAGGAATACTGAGATATTCCCAACTCCTGGCACAAGCCCATGCTCCATAGATGTCTACTGATCTAACAATCTATGAGAACATGCATATTCTCAATATTAGAGGGCATGTGAATTAAACAGCTAAAGCAGGACCATCTCAATAGAACCCACGTGAAATTTCTGATCCAATTTGGCAAAATCAAAGGCGAATCTGTGGATAGCCTGCTCAGCTGACAGACACTGGCACAGGTCTTTGTTTCTATGACAACGGTCAACAATGGGCACCGAACAATAAAATAATGGGATTAGGTTCAATTTCCTCCACCTGAAAGTATACCAGAGGCTTCAATACACGATATTCTTAGGTCCTTTCTTTTCCTATACGGTTTAATAACTGTTGCCAAATGCAAAAAAAAAAAAAAAAGTTTAATAAATAGATATACTTTTTAAACACACAGTGGCTAAGTCTACCAATTCGCCATGAAATTTAAACAAAGGAGAAAAGGAATTCTTGCTATAAAAGAAAATGATGTTCCCAACCAAGAAATGGCCAACATGCCCTTTATTCCTTTCCCAGCACACCAATCCCAGAAAAGGCCTGAGAAATACATAATTTTATTTTTTCCCAGGGCTATATCATCAACCAGTGACAAAAATGAACATTCCATTGCTTCTCCGTATGCCACTTATTTCTAGAGCTTATTATTTTCTTTCCCAATTTGGAGCTATGATCCCAGAGATTAAAAAAGCCCCTGATGATGAGCTCCCGGGCACTGTGTGGCTGTTTGCAAAGTCACGTCTGCCCTACGTGGTGTGCAGCCATGGGCAGCGGACAGATGAATTCAGCAAGCTACATCTCCCCAGTCTCTTAGCCTCCCAGGCCGCACTGTAAGAGAACCACTCCAGTTCTGATTACTAGGTGATCACTGCACACCAGTTTACCCCTCCACTGTAGTTCTCAACAGCTGAGTCTGTGATACATAAGACTCTTGGCCACTAAATTCCTAGATATACTAGCTAGAAATTATTTTCAAAAGTTGCCCCTCCACTTCCTGCACGCATTAAAAATTTCTCCGTGTTTTTCTGGACATCTTCCATGTTGAGAATTTTCTCATGCATAGGGACTCTGCCTGACAACGGCTGGAGATCTAAAACCAACTCTCGCTTAGTGACTTTCAATCCTCCCCATGGAAGATATCCAGAAGGACCATGAGGAAAATATTAAATTTGTAGGGCCCATCGAGGGGAGCATGCAGATAACTTCCAACAGCATGCATATGGACCCTGAGGCAACCATGTACATTAAGCCCTTCATCAGGATCAGCATTTCCATGGTTATCCTTCAGCCTTCCCTGCATCTCTTAACTTTCATTTATTCTCCAAACAGGAAGTCATCCATCGAAACAGGAAGTCATCCATCGTTACAGGAAGTCATCCATCGTCCACACACAGGTGGCCCACCGAGGCCAGATCACAGGGGGCACACTCTTCATGCTAATGGACTGGCTGCTATCCAGAACTTTGTTGATGGCAATTGTACCTTGCCGTCTTGATGTTAATACTGACGTTGAGAAGATGCAAATAAAACTGCTAAGTCAGCTAAAATTAATGTTTAAGTCCATCTACTGAGTGACAGCCTGGGTTTATCATCTTTAGGTCTTTGGATTCCGATGCTCCATTCATACTGTCCAGTCGCCTGATCTGTGCTTCCCCAACTTTAATACGAATGTGGATCGTGTCAGGATCTTGTTAAAACGCAGGTTCTGATTCAGTAGTAGGTCTAGGGTGGGGCCTGAGCATCTGCATTTCTACAAGCTCTCCAGTGGCACTACTGCTGCTGTCTTCCGACTCCTCTTGGTAACAAGGTTTTAAAGAACATGGTTGAAATATATACCTGAGCATACAGGACTTTCTACAACTTGTTTTGTTGTATAACTAGTTACCAGTTCCCATAGTATTACTATGAAAAAGCATCAAGGGTAAAATGTCGCTCTCTTTTTTTTTTTTTCAAGATAATGCTTACCTTGAATTGTTTTCTTCCTAGGAGATTGTTTTAAAAGAAAATATTGATTTTATCTTACTACCTGCCAAGATAAGTTTAGTTTATGGTTTTCCAAGTAGAGAAAAAGAAAGAGTAGGAAGATATCTCAAAGAGACCGTCCTAGTCCTACATTTATGTGATTCTACTTATCAGAATCTGAGCCACAAGTTAAAATCAAGAAACATCATTTAATAAATATTAAGCATCTAATACGTGTAGCCAAGAATATAGAAGTCCGTATAGCACTGTCTTCTTTCTCCAGGATGTTCTGGTCTTACACAAGTTCACAAACAGTTATAACACAAGCAGACGTGATTAGGCACAGAAAGAGAATTACCTGATGTTTTTCCCTCAGGGAGAGACTTGTAAAGCATCATGGTGATTGAGCTCCAACTGACCTAAAAAGCCTAAATTATCTGGTATTTATGAAACAATACTAGACTTATTTAATCAGACAGGTTTTGAAATGCGATAATAATTTTTTTCCATGAAGATTCCCAGCAGAGCAAATGAATTCTGAGACACTTTTAACCTTCAATAACCGACTACATTGAATAACATCTCGAGTCACTACTCCACATGACGTCTGCCTCTCAATCTGCCTTTAGAACTCTATAACTCAGCCATAAGTCAGAACTCAGCCAGGAGATGGTCTGCTGATGAGTTACTAGAGAAGAAAGCATGCTGGACAACTTGCCTTCCAAGGATCTTATACTGGGCAATAAAATAACACAATTAGAGAAGGAATGACTTTATAATTTCAAGACATTTCCCACATGAATGTACACAGTAGCATGTGAGATTACAAGCAAGAAACCAAATTGGATTCAGAGTAGGATCTGAATTGTTTTTTAAAGAAAAAAGCAAAAAACAGGCCAAAATATTAACAAGAGCCATCTTGTCAATGAGACTGCAGGTCATTTTAATTTATCTTAATATTTTCTCATTTGCTCCAAAATTCTTTACAACAATTATACATTAATCTTACCATGGAAAAAGCCAATTAGAACATAAATCTCCCATCTGTCCTTTTGTTTCTATGGCATGTTGTTTACAACATAGTTCAGGTTTAAAATTGGATTTTAAAATTTCCATTTAATTTCTGAAACTGCCTTCTTTCATTTAATTTAGTTTCAAGGATTTAAACTCATCAGAAAAATGTGCTGCAACATACTGTACTCGGCATCACAAACGCCCTTGACACTGCAGGTTTGTGTCTGTGCAACAGTTGGGCCAGATGTTCTTCATGCCAATCTCTTATTTGCCTATCACCAATTTTTAAATCCATAAAATGTATTAATTAGCTCTCCTCTTTATGCACTGGATGGCAGAGGAAATGTCAGGAAGATTTTGAGCAATTCTCCTGACTCAGATGGTGAAAATTCTCTAGCAGAATATCTATTGTTTCTGCACGGGATAAAAGTTCTTTCAATTGAGGAACTGCTCTAAAATTAGCAGATGAGTTTTTGTTTAATTATCCTAGAGCCTTTAATGAAGCAGGTGTCTGAGCTAGAAAACAAGCGCCATAATGAGCCGCTTACAATCTGCGGTTTCAGGGCAGAGAGCACCACTAGCATTGAGGGCTACACACAAGCACAGCCCAGGGTGACCCATCAGCTCCTAAACGGCCTTGACCTGTGCTTTGCAGAACACTGGAAGCAATGTGTTAATAGCAAAGGTGTAGGTCATGCACACTGGTCAAAGTCCAGTCATTTAGTCATTCAATCATTTCTTGAACCAGCATTTACCAAGTCAGGCCCTAGAGATTCAGAGGCCAGTAGGACACCTTCCCTAGCCTCATCCTATGAATTCTGAAGGGGGAGGCAGGCACATCATCTGTCAATAGGCCAGCATAATGAAGAATTGTGGGGTCATCTACAAAGGACTGAACAGAGCCCCAGGAGCGGGGGCTGTCAGTTCTACACGGGGAAGTCAGGAAATGTTTCACAGAGAGGCCACCTTTGAATTAATCTTGAGAAAGAATCAGGTTCTTGCTGTGCAGAGCTGTGGCGATGATTCGGTGAGATGGACAGACACGTGGCAACTAGCCCACGGCACCGGGCCCAGAGAAGGTGTTCAACCAATCATAGTAATAATAATGTTAATATTACTATATTAGTGTAGTGGTTTGTAAAAAAGTTACCCTTAAGAAATGACTGGTACAATTAAAGAAGAAAGTGAAGAAAATAATATCTAGGCTACATTCACAACTGATTGACAATAAATGGAATGACATAAATATAATCATTAGTCGTTTAGCTACAATACAGACAATGGAAACAATGCAAAATGACCAATTCTACGTTGACAGTATTCTACAACTACGTGTCCTGTACTTTTAGGAAAGCCTGGAACTTGAAGACAGCAGGGAGAAGGACTAATAGTTATAGAGAACCTACCATATATCAAGCCAGGGCCTTTACGTACATATCTTCTCAATTAATCATCCCACCAACACTATGAGGTATGCTTTTTTATTGCCATTTTAAAGAGAAAACTGAGATTCAGAGAGTCTGACTTGCCAAAGGCCACACAGCTAATGCGCGATAAAGTCAGGATTTGATCTTACAAGCATCTCATTTCAATTTCCACGCTCTTTCATTATACCACGGAGCGTTTTCATGTGAAAAGGCACATTTACAAAGGTAGATATGATTAGTAATTATTAAAGGGTAGTTTTAAATAGTGAGTTTCCTCAACACATTTAAAATATGATTGTTTTTCAAAAACAAAAAACAATTTACCCTTAGCTTTTCAGGTATAAGAACTACCAATAGTTAAGTGCCTACCACAGAGCTAAATTTGTCACACAGATTGTTTCATTTAATCCTCATGACAACGTATAAAGCAAGCATTATTATCAGTCCCATTACACATATGAGAAAACGAAGGAGTATCAGAGAATTAAACTTCCCAGTGGGAGGGCAGATTTCACTGTGACCAGGGGGAGAGGACAGACTTGACCCCAAGTCTATCAGTTTAAAACCATGTGTTTGAAACTCATCTATAAAAACTAGTGTTTCTCTTCTGTACTATATCACTGCATATATCAATACCTATGCTTACATTACAACAGATGTTAAGTAAATTTCCTCATTACAAGTAAATTCAATATATAGGATTTTTAAACTTCATCACTTAAGTGGGGAACTAAGGTTTCCAGGCCTGAGTGAGAAACTGAATCAAGCTAGATTTTTCAGACTGAAATCTGAGCTCAGGCCCAGCTGACGTGAAAGTCCAAGTTTGTTCCTCATTCCAACGTGCTCCCTCAGGGCAGAGGAAGCTCACAGGCCAAATCAGGCTCCCAGCCTTTGTAAAAGCAGAAGTCAGAACTAGGAGATGATCCCAAAGCCCCCGACTGGTGACAGTGCCCCAGCACCCTCAGCCCAGCAGAGGGAGGGTTTCAGCACATCTTCAGTTCAACAGGGGGCCACTGGGGAACTCAGAATTCATTTGACAGCAAATTAGAATTCAATTTCCAGAAAACTGACTTTTGCTGAGACCAATCGAAGCCTTAAAATATACACCACTGCAGGCACCCATAATTAATTACACTGTCAGAGGCGCTAAGGCTGGAAGACAAGGACTTAACTTTTCCCGATTTGGGGGAATTAAAAGCTACCTAAGGACAGGTGTAGCTGATAAATCCTGAGTATCAACCAAAGCTATATAATGTAAAATAACACACTCCATTCTGGGCACTTTAATTCCCAAAGTGAAGTATCATAATGATTCTTAAGCTCCTTTTTCTCTGAAAACAGCTAAGATTTTCCAGCAATTCTGAGCTCTGGCAAATCGTGAGAATGGCTGAACATGTGCTCTGAGCGTCTGCAGGAAATTTTAATTTGACATTTTAAAATGAAAGCTAAATTATTTGTATCAACTGTTTTTTACATCAGTTGCAAACAAAACTAAGAGGTGTTACATGCACTTTCACAACATAAATATACCAAATCGTAATAGTAAAAATCTGATACCAAGAATAAAGGTTTTAAATATGTTTAAAGAACTTAGAACTGTCAGAGAAGTTTTAATTTAAACACACACACACACACACACAAATCATTGTTACCAACAGCTACAGAAAAATCCTTTTCCAGTCCAACCAAACCCTTTCACATCCTAAATTCCTTCTTTTTCATTCGGAAACCTTTGGTTTTCACATTTTCTACATTCATTAATTGCTACAGCCAAGGTCAGATGTGGTAGTAATATGTACCACTTCTTTAACTTGCGTGGAGAACTATTCTAAGCTCTCTAAACTCAAGCGTGAACCAAATTATTTTTACTTCAGATTAGAATTAGGTATTAAAAACCAAAAGGAAAAAAACCAAAGGCCATTTTGTTACCTCTGATTGATAAATTCCTATGGATGGTATCACCATTTCCTGCATTCCAATAAACTCATAAACTACCTAAAATAAACGGCTGCAATTATTATGACTCATTTATAAGCATCTTTTGAGCTTTATGTTTGTAACAGGTGAGGGGACCAATGAACAAAAGATACTGAGAAGACATATTAATCGACTAATATATTGACAGCAACTGGGATTTCCTTTACAAAGCAGCTGCTTTAGTCAGAATGTTTGTGTCCCCCAAAACCTCATACGTTGAAACCTAACCCCCAAGGTGACCGTATTAGGAGGGAGGGTGCTTTGGGAGGTGATTAGGTCATGTGGCTGAAGCTCTCATGAATGGGATTAGTGCCCTTATAAAAGAGACCCCACAAAGCTCCCTAGCCCCTTCTGCCATGTGAGAACACTGCAAAACCAGAAAGTGGGCTCTCATCAGACCAAATATGCTGGCATCTTGATACTGGACTTCCAGCCTGCAGGACTGGAAGAAATAAATTTATTTTGTATATAAGCCACCCAGTCTGTGGTATTTTGTTATTACAGCCCTAATGGACTAAGAGGGCAGCTATGATGCCTGTTCTCAGTTTACCATCTAAATCAGTTTATGAGTACCTTTACTTTAGCTGAGTTAGTCCCAGTGTTTTTCCATACTACAAAGACAATAAGTTGTTTGCTCACACTAGCTTGCAGCAATGGTGGATTTTACAAAGTGCATGACCTATGTGAAACGTCTATAAGATAAAAATACAATACCCCTGAGTGAGTTTTTCCTCTGATACTACTGTTATTTTATATAGGTCTTCAACGTCAAAGAGTAGATAAGATGGGATGTGCATACATCTTCTACTTAAAGAGCAATCTGGTTTCTCATGACTTATACCTCAGTTGGGAAATAGGGGATCGTTGGGAAGTGCCTTATCTATGATCTGCACAGTATAAATTGCCTGCTTAGGCACTAAGTGTTCTAAGACTTGCTGTTGTTTATGTTTCTAAGCAAGGATCCAGTAATCACAGATGCTAAAGACTAAGCAGTTCAAGACAGCCTGATTAGCTGTTCCAAAAAAGGAATCAGGAGATACGCAAGTGTATCTGTTCAGCAAATCTTGTACCTTTTGGGCTTATTTTAATCATTTAAAAATGAGTCACACTCCAAATGGCCTCTGGGAGTAGCTTCCTAGTAGGGTGAGTGAATAACCCACAGAAAAATTCCAACACCCAGAGCCTGGACCAGGACAAGAGGAAAAGACTCTCACACCCTGCAGAGCCACCCCTGAGCATGGAGAAAGGGGATATGATTTTAACCTTCAACTAGAAAATGCCCTCTGTCCGTCTTTGGGGGCCCTTAATCAGGGCCCAGATAAATAATGCATCACTGAAAATAAGACGCGGCAAGAGCCTTGACCTCCTAAGCATGCCGGCAAAAGTGCCTGATCACCTGGTGAGCCGAGGCCCCCGACAGGTGTGAGGAGGGGAACTATTAATTATTTAAACAATTCTATTTCCTCAATACAAAAAATTACCTTTAAAAGCTTTATTGGACTTTGGATTTTAATACAAGGGCTCAGTTATACTATTAAAAAAACAAGGGGGCAGGCAAGTGATCTTAAGGGTGATGTCCTGTGGACAGCACGTGGACCCTGATGCCACAATGGGCTGGGTAAGATGGTGGCAGCACAGGGTGCCACCCTCCTATGGCAGAGCGTCACGTAACAGGAGGGCTTGGAGGGAAGTGATTTTTTTTCTCAGAGGCTTAGCAAGCCTTGGTCACAGCCCAGGCTGTCAAAGAATCCCTCTCACAAATGGCTTATGGGGGCAGATTTCTCTTCTGAACAGAAATGATTCTAAAGACTCCCGGGGTCCATGAGGAAGGAATCTTTGCTCCTACTGGCAACTCAAGCAGAAAGTCTTTATATTCTTTCCACTTTACCATCCAGTTCCTCTGCAGCTTTTCACCACTCCTGCTATGAAGAGAATATGCCACAATGGAGGCAATGCCACAAAGGCGACCTGAATCAGCTCCACGAGAAAACAGCTGAATACAATAGTCAGCGGGATGACTGCAGGGGAAAAACTCATGGCAGAAAACCTTCAGATGATATTCCTTGTACACATTACTGACTCGAAAATTCTTTTTCCGTACATTTGCATCTCTTTGGTGTTTTACTATAATCTGCTGTGCACAGTGGTCATGACCACAAGCTCTGGAGAGAGACTGGTTCAAATTCCAACTCTGCCGTTTATATCTGTGTGGCCTTGGACATGTTTTGTTATTAACAAGTTCTGTGTCTTAATATCCTCATCTGTTAAGTGGGGATAATAACTGAGCTGTTAGGGTTAAACAAGCTACTACATGCAAAACATTTAGAATAATGCTCAATAAAGCTACGGTCGTTATTATTATAGTTCCAAACTGCTTTCACTTATTAACCAGAATTGCTCCCACAAGCACCCAGTGAAATAGTGGTGATCATTTCATCCATGTTTTTCTTATGAGTACAGTGAGACTCAGTTAAGTGATTTGCTAAAAATGTAAAAAACCTGCGGCTGAGTCAAGATTTGAATCCTGGTCTTTTGACATGAAACCTCAGATGCTTTTCCATTACTCCGCATTATTTACATGTAGACCACAGCAAAAATGAAACCAAGAAGGACACTGCAGGGCCTTTTGGGGACAGACCCCTGTGTCCCCTGCCTCTTGTTTTTAGAAAAGCTTTAGCCTTCTAGGCCTTCTGCAAGTTCCAAAGGGAATTTAATCAGAGAAGTGAGAAAACGCAGAAACAAAGGAAGACAACCAAGCAAGACAAAATAACAACAAAATAACAATAATTTAGCCAGAAAACAATGTCACGGACCTTTAGTCCCTCCTCAAGGGCTATAGATAATGACCTGAGCCATATCCTTGAGTTGTTTTGCAGATACTAAAACCTCCACCAGGTTGAAGAAGTTAACTGCATGCTGACCACCAGCACACAGACCCCAGACCAGTTGGAACCAGAAGGTTGTTGATGTTAGTTCCCAAAATACCACCCTGTTACCTCACCACCAACCAATTAGAGGGATGTACATGAGCTGATCATGCACCCGGAGACCTTCTCCCTCACCTTGCCTTTAAAAACATTTCCCTAAAAGCCATGGGGGAGTTCAGGTCTTTTGAGCATGAGCTGCCCGTTCTCCTTGCTTGGCCCTGCAATAAGTGCTACACCTTCCTTCACCACAACCTAACGTCAGTAGATTGGCTTTGCTTCTCATCAGGCGATTGGACCTAAATTTGGTTCGCTAACAAAAACAGCCATTATAAAATATAGACACTAGATAAATTCCTGAAAAGATGAAAACCATTGACAGCATCATAATATCTGTTCTAAGAATTCATTCTTGGAATAAACAAATTATCAGTTGATGGCAATTTAGCTTACGTAATTAAAGCCGATTTTTTTATTCAGTGTGTAGCAATTTGGAACCCCAAAATTCTGAAGCAAGGTGGGAGGAGGAACATTTATCAATGCATATTCTTTGTTGTAAATTTTACTTTTTATGAAAACACTTAAAATCCCATCTTGAGAAAAATCACAAAAATGCAGAACTACAAGATGGTTGAGTAGTTCATTACAAAGGGAACCACTGAAGGGCTTAAGTGTTTAAATGTGAACCTTGCCATCTTATTACTGCTATAATTCACAAGGCAGCCGTGGACTTTTTCATCACTGATATATTGGTGACATTCAGGCTACACCCTCTTAGATATAGAAGACTGGAAATTTCCTCACTAAGAATACTTATCCACATGACACTGAGGGGAAGTTTTATGAGACAAGCAGAAGGTAGGTGAATATAAACGAACTGGCAGATCTTCTTTTTTCTCCTAATGAATTTTATAATTTAGAGCATTTGAATGGATCCCTAGGGGAGGAATTCATCCCTATTTTTTTCATTACTAACTCACTCTAGTATTTGCATCTATTTCTAATTCATAAAGTTTGCATGTGTTAGCCTTCAAGAACTTGGCTGAGTCTTCTATTTAATAAGATCAATCTTTTAATTTATGAATCTAGTTTTGATTTTTAATATGTACTCTATATACAAATCATTCAAATTATTCCTCAAAATAATTTCTAAAAAGCAAGTGGACAACAGATCCATGTTAAAAACTAAATTTCAAGCAAAGATAGTGTACTAAAAACTATAATCTGAAACAAAAAGGCACTGGTAAACTCTGAATGACCAGCAAATTTCTCTGTCCATATATCAGTGTTCTTTTATTCAGCTCACCATCAGGGTTCTGTCAAATCTTTGCAAAAGTCCACACAAGACTTCCTTTAAGTTCATCTGAGCAATGCACATTAAAATGTCCACTCACCCAAACTGACTGATGTACATTCCACAGCAAAGGAAAACCTTTTCATTGTAATTCCGAAATTATGTTTTCGATATAAGATGTATAATATTCTAGAAATATGCCTCTTAAAAGCCACCCAGATGGAAATATTTCATTCCTTGGATATGTACTTAAAAATCTATAAAATGTAAATAAACCTCACTAGTGAACATTACTGAGACATAAAACTATGAAATATTATTTAGGTCAAAGAAAGGACTCAGATTTTTCTCTACTGGTCAGAGTCTACCTCTATACCTCGGTCCTGCTCAAGGTGATAAGACATTACTATATAAACAAATTGAAAACAGATGGCTGAAAAAAGCACCATTATGTTAAGCAATTAATGACTGGAAAAGTAGAAATCTCTGAGTAATCATTTAAGCTTCATAGGTCTATATTTGTACTTGATTTCAGTGGTTAATCCTGTGCTAACTCTATCCTTGAACTGGTTTGAGGGCAACAGCTATGTATGCATTGACTAAATGACCCAAGTCCCTCAACATCAGTAAAATATATGTTTCAGGTCCCCACCATATGCCGCACAAATCCCCCAACTCCCTGGTTCTTGCCCGTAAAGTCAAGCTCACAGCACGATACCTCCCTTACCTGCTTCCCATCCAGGGTGTAGAGGCGCTTCACCACTCCCGAGTCCAGCTTGATGGCATCAGTGATGTCAGTGAGAACCTGTTCAAAGGAGTGAGCCGTCTTCTTGTTCAGCAGAATCCTGACAGCTTTCCGCGGCTTCACTCCACTTCTGATGATGGTGACCAGCTTGGGCCGAATGAAATCCTTATTCTCCCGCACCTCCGAAGGGCTCCCTTTGGCGGTGGCCAGCGAGGACACCGCCCGCGAAGCAGAGGTGGTCTTGACGTTCACAGACCAGTTGGGGTTCACGTTCTTGGTGTACTCCAGCTTCTTGAAGGGCTCTATTGAGCCACACACATAACTCTCTCCTAAGGAGGAGAGAAGCATATTTAAATTTACACTCAGGTAAATTCAATTCCTTTTTCCTACTCTCTGAATTTTCCTTTTCTACTTAGAAGCAAGCGCTACTTGTGACTTTTTAAACAATGGGGGTATGATTAATAATTAATGAAAAAGAATTTTGCCTTCTTTTTTAAAAAATTTCTATTGGAGTACAGTTGATTTCCAGACTTTTGACTTCTAATCTGGTTCTGTCAGCAACAGATTGGTATCCTGGGGGGGAAAAAAAATCATCATTCGTCCCTTTCCTCATCTTCAGTTTGGTGATAGAAATCCCAATATTGAATAGCCCTCAGAGAGATATGAAATTGAATTCAAAATAGAAACTATTTGGGGGGATTTAGTCATATTTATATTTGCAGAAAACTTCAAAATCGGAGGCACCTACATTTGCCACCTGAGATAATTTAAAAACTGAAAATGGATCAGAAAACAGCTTCTAAAAATAGCTGTGTAATTCATTTTTGATGGGAGTGTTTGCTTAACATTTTGTAAAGTCAAGTAAAATTCCAAAAATAAGCAGAATAACTCCTTTCCTTTTCTTCCGTCTTCACAGGGCCAAGCACAGTGATCCACACACACGTCATACTTGTTTATAGATAAAAAGTTTTGAGAGTCGCCAACTTACAAACTTCATAAACTGACTTTAAAATAAATATAATTATATAAGATGAAAAAGAGCTGAGGATCTAATGTACAGCATGGTGACTACAGTTGGTAACACTGTATATTTGATATATATTTCAACATAGTATAATTGAAATTCGCTAAGAGAATAGAACTTGAATGTTCTCACTAAAGAAGAAAAGGAAAAAAAAGAAAAATATTTGAGTTGACGAATGTGTCAACTAGATAGGAGGAACCCTTCATATATATATGTAGAATCGTCATAAGGTACACTTTATATATCTTACAATTTTATTTGTCAATTATAATCCAATAAAGCTGAAAAAAAAGAAAATAAATATACAAAATTAAATTTTTTATTAAAAATGATTCCTTAACAGAGAATCATTTAATGAAGATACACAAACTATTTTTTTTTGCAGGGTCTTCTACTGCCTTGTTCTCTGATATATGCCCAGCACACAGGACAGACCAGTGCCTGGCACCTCGGGGTACCCAATGTTTGTCGAATGAATAAAAGAATTACGGATACTCAGACTATTAAATAGATATGGATCACATAAAAAAGAACGTAACACATGTACCATTAGTCATTATAAAATTATTAATCCTGCATACACATTTCATAAACTTAGGTCAAAGCATTCTGTAATTAAAGATCTCATAATGGCTTTTTTTCTGTGTTAGTAAGTCTTTGTAACTGGGAATAGGTAAAAATGCTAAAAAGCCTTCATAATTGCAGGTAAAGTAACCTAGGATTAATCCTACACAGCCCATTTACTTTTATCTAAATCCTTGTCCTATTTTAAAATTAATAGTGCAAATATCTAAGGCCATGGAATAGGTATTCACATAAAAATAACTGAACCAGGGTTTCAAAAATAGAAAAGCAAAATTATACATGTTATCAAACATTTACTTTGCCCATGTTTTTAAAACATATTCCAAAGTGTGTTTTTGCATTATGTCTCACTAGAAGTGGTACAAATAGTAAGACTAGGGGATGTTTACCAGTTTAGTAAACCCCCTTTCTAGTCACTTAGCGGTTACTACTGGTCCCAACTATGCTTTTCTCAAGATCTATGTGCATATCAACAACACATCCATGGGGGCTGCAACAAGAGCGGTGTTTCGGAAGGCTTGGTGGAGAGACAGTGTGAATGTCACGGTGGGAAGGGAACTGGAACTCTGGGCTCAAGACCTGGCCTCTCAGCGTGTGACCTGGGCACGTCCCCTACTCTTCTCAGTGGTAGTTTATTCACCCGTCAGATGAAGGCTATGCCAGTGGCCACTTTCATCTCACCAGTTTTTTGTGACCATCAAATTAGATAGAAAAGGTCAAAGTGATCTCAAATGCAAAACTGCTACACAAGTGAAAATCACCAGAGGATGCATTGCCCTAATTGTGCAGTAAACAGGTATTACACTGTAAAGTGTTCACTGTTTCTATGGTTACCAGTAGACCACAGATCCACTCAACTTGGGATCCATCACAATGTGAGGATGCCCCAAGCTCCCCGCAACAAGATACACAGGCCTTAGCTGACAAAACCAGTCTTTGTCAGAATTCTGTGATCATTGGAGATATGCCAGTGTCTGATTATTTGGAAGTTTATATACTAAGATAATAACTTAAATCAAAATAAAAACACGGAGTGGTTTACACTTCAAAAAGGAAAATTTTTAACTTTATGAATAAAACATAATTTTAAAAGGGAGGAATTTTCAAGTATTCACATAACAGTATGGAATGGGTTTGTTGAAAGAGAAAATAATCACTTTTTTTTTTTTACATCTTCTTAGACAAAGCACACTGAAAATTTCTGAAAGCATGACAACTTTGAGAAGATAATGCGGGCTTGGTTCAAGCAACAGCAGTGAGAGGAAACTTGTGTTTTATCAGTGCTTTCACTTTGAAACTTCTCTGCCTCATTTATCGAATTCAAAGACTGGAAAAAATCTTGGGGAAGGGTGTGAGACTCCCAACAAAGATGATACTGTGTTAAGAGGAAAGTGACGCTAAAGTGAGAGAAAGGAGTGGCCACCAAATCCAAGATCACACACCATCCAGTGCTGTCATTTAGAATCTATTACATTATTCAGGAATTCAGGAAAAGCCAAGATGGGTTTCCATATGTTAATAAGCTTCTATTAAGTTGTACAAATATATTTACATTAAATCTACTTGACCCTCATTTTGACTACTTTTATTTTAATCATAATTCCAAACTTCTTCCCATCACAAGAGATGCAGCCTCTGTCAAAATGCAGTTAAAGTTGATTGTGTTTTCTGATCTTGTAAAAATTAGCTTTTTGATTAATGTGTTAATATCACTGATAATTGTAAATTAACAAATGTAATTGTTCTGAATGGGAAAAATACATGGCCTTGATTTGGTCAAATGGCTCTGGACAGCCAGGGTTTAATCTCTTCCTTAACTGGGCAGAGAATTAAGAGATAGGTTATATTCTTGATTAGAGAATCATCAATAGGTTTTGTTCAAGACCTGACATGAGGTATGTGTGTTAAAGGCCATTCAAAAATAGCAAGATATTGGGGTGTATGTATCTTTTCGAATTATGGTTTTCCCCGAATATATGCCCAGGAGTGGGATGCATACACCCCAATGTTCACTGCAGCACTAATTAGAATTGCCAAGACATGGAAGCAACCTAAATGTCCAACAACAGAGGAATGGATAAAGAAGATGTGGTATATTTACATAATGGAATATTACTCAGCCATAAAGAAGAATGATAATGTCATTTGTAGCAACATGGATGGGCCTAGAGATTATCATAGCAAGTAAGCCAGACAAAGACAAATATGATATCACATATGTGGAATCTGAAAAAAAAATTATACACATGAACTTATATACAAAACAGAAATAAACCCACAGACATAAAAAACAAGCCTATGGTTACCAAAGGGGATAGGGGTTGGGAGGGATAAATTAGGAGTTTGAGATTAACATATAAGCACTGCTATATATAAAATAGATAACCAACAAGGACCTACTGTATAGCACAGAGAACTATACTCAATATTCTGTAATAGCCTATAAGGGAAAAGAATCTGAAAAAGAATAGATATATATGTATGTATAACTGAATCACTTTGCTGTACACCTGAAACTAACACAAAATTGTAAATCAACTATATTTCAATTTAAAAAAATAAATTAATTTAATTAAATTAAATAGCAAGGTAAAGTAAAACTTCTCGTTACCATAACATGCTTCCTCTACACACTAAGCCATCCCAGAGTTTCTCGGTATAATTTCTACTACCACAGTGAAATAAAAGTTAATTTATCTAAATCAAAGTATATTTGAGCAAAATAGCCCAAAATGTGCTTTGAAACTTTTGGATTATTTACTATAGGTGAAATTAGACAAGGATGGCAAAATGGCAAAGATCATAGATGGTTTAAAGGAAATGGCATAAAAATCTATTTGGAGGTGGAGCTGGAAATCACTAAACATAATGACTTACTCATTGGTTATCATACTGTCAGTTTTGTTCTAGTTTATTAGAGCCAAAAATTTTTATGTTAAGATTGACCCTTAATTTGAAATGTAATACTCTAGGTACCTAAGACACCCCAACAAATAGCAGGAACTGCAGAAGCAGCATCTGTCTGAATTGCTGTGGCATTTACAAAAGCCAAAAAACTAATACTTGCTGTGAAGCAAAGAGAGAAAGAAAACAACAGTTAAAACAAAACAAAAACAAGCAAACAAACAAAAAAGAAGGTAAGAAAATGAAGCGTGAAATTATGTCTGGATCCAATCAATACCTCCCAAAATATCAGAATATAGTTAACTTTTCCCTGAAAGGCTTAAGTATTTGGGGGACTTTGGAAAGCAGAATAATTTCTGTGTAAGCATATTAGATTATTTTAGAGGTACCGAAGAGTCCTTGTTTTTTTTTTCCAAAATATCACATGCATTTTTAAGTTATTAGATTTTCTGTTATTCTTTAAAGTATGGAAATAAATTTTCTCTAACAAAGTTTATTAGTAAAAAATCTGCAAAGTTAATGTTACTTGGCCACAGGCTCCCATCAAGAAATTAAAGAATTTGCACATAAAAGAAATTCTCTTAGTCACTCTGGACAACTTCCAGTAAAATGGTACCAGCTCCCTGGGTGACCAGGCCTGTGGAGTCAGCTAGGAAGGTATTCCTCCACGAGATCTCATATTAGGAGATACTAGAAGTCTGCCCGTTTTTCCTCATTGCTAGAGGTTTTTCATTGGCTAAGGGTTGAGACATGTAAATTCCAGCTGTGACATCACTTGACCTCGGTCTGAAAATGACCTAATCTCCATTCTTCACATTATTAAAGCTGCTTGCCCACCACCTATAAGATTCCTTTAAGTTTCAAATGTGGCATATTCAAAAGTGTCTTAAGTGAGGGCTTTGTGTAATATATCTCATTTTTCCAGAGTAAAGACTTTCTTATTGAAAACTCTGGAAATTAAAATTCACTATTGTGAGTTACAGTAAAAGCTGGGAAAGATTCAAATATATATTTAAATCTCTGAAGCTGAACTGAGTTAAATTACATGAAAGATATTATTTATGGAATAAAATGTCATAAACTGCCTTCTGGATAGTATATTTTATGAGCCTATCTCAGTATACACAGCAACATTTCATAATCTACCTGGAAGGTGCTGGTTTAAGAAGACGATTTTGATAGTGGTATCAAAGGCAAGAAAAAAAGATTCCCAGGGCTTCCCTGGTGGCGCAGTGGTTGAGAATCTGCCTGCCAATGCAGGGGACACGGGTTCGAGCCCTGGTCTGGGAAGATCCCACATGCCACGGAGCAACTTGGCCCGTGAGCCACAACTACTGAGCCTGCGCGTCTGGAGCGTGTGCTCCGCAACAAGAGAGGCCGCGATAGTGAGAGGCCCGCGCACCGCGATGAAGAGTGGCCCCCGCTTGCCACAACTGGAGAAAGCCCTCGCACAGAAACAAAGACCCAACACAGCTAAAAATAAATAAATAAATTTAAAAAAAAATAAAAATAAAAAAAAAAAAAAAAAAAAAAGATTCCCAAAGGCACTTATGGATCATTCTTCCATGGAAGTCTTTCATTATATAATAGTACATAAAAATAAGCTTACTGAAAATAAAATGTGAATGTGTATTTCAGGTCTATGGAAAATGTCAACTTCTCAAATTTAAAGCAACAGAAAAATAACATAAAGAAAAAATTGAGGGATCCAATTTTTTTTTTTTAATTTAAAACTGATATAATTGAAAACTAGAGAAACTAAAATAAGAAGGGGAAAACAAACTGACGACCTATAATACAACAATATAATATTATATTATAATATTATAATTATTATTAATATAATGTGCAAAGCCTACTATAATTTACAAAAATACAAGGGACTAAAATATGTGACAAAGGATAAAAACAAAATAAAATAGAAATAGAAAATGCCACTAGGGTTACTATACATTGCTATCAACCTTTTTGGAAAGCAACATGGCAAACTGTATTTGGAGCCAGGAAAATGTTTATTCTCATTGCTAAAAATGTTTCCTAAGTAAATAACAGAGCAACAAATAACAACATTGCAACAAGTACAAACATAATTAGCCATGAAATCTAAAAATTTTAAGCAACCTCCTAAATTCTCAGTAACGGGTATAACACCTGAAAAGAATCCTAATCCTAATCCTAATCCTTTGACCGTGTCTTCAAAGAACTTAGAAAGCAAGATGTGTTTATGAAAAGATTCCACCACAGGATAAGTGATAATTGGTAAATAAGTGTTCCCAGCAATCCTAATTCAGAAGAGAAAAAAAAAAGTCATTTCCCACTTCCCACTGCGTGATCAATGAAGAAAAAATGGAATTCATGCTGGCCCTGGAAGTGAGGGTCAGATTTTCATTAGCAGAAAAGAGGACAGCATTTCAGATAAAAATAAAATACTAATATACTCTACTGAACAGTACAGTAAAGGGATACTCTGATTGATATTAATATGTCTTTCTCAAAAAATAAAAATGGTTCCAGGGACAAACAAGTTAAGAGTAAGACTGCAGTAGGCAACAAGGTCAAAGTGTTTATGCATGATCAGACCCAGGTTTTAGAAAGACCAAACTGGCTGTAGTGTGAAGACAGGGCTGAAGGTAGGACATGGGGAGGCAGAGGTCAAGAAGCTACTTAGAAAGCTATTCTAACAGACCAGGAACTAAAGTTCACACCTCCGCATTAGGAACAGAGAGAAACGGTTGCTCTGAGGAGTACTTAACAGAATCAACTCACTAGATTGAAGAATTGGCAATTGATTGGATGCAGTGCTCATGGCAATAGAGTCAATGACAACACTGAAGTGATGGCATTGAAACCTATTTTGGCCAACTTCCCACATACCACAATAGAACAAATGAGAAGGGAAACATGTTTGGATTAGATGGTAAGGAAGAAAATGAATATGGTTGTGCACATAATGAATTTGAAGTTCCTAGGAGCCAAGCAGTTGGAGATTTTCCAGCAAGCAGTTAGAAAATACGGGTCTGGGGTATGGGCAGGAGATGCATGGGCTAGCTGCAGCTATGCGAATGGAAGAAAATGCTCAGAGAGACCCGACCCAGCTGGACAGGATGAAATCCAGGGCAACAGCAGGACTGAGAGAGTGCCCAGAGATGGAAGTGCCACTGAAGGGAACTGAGAGAAATCAGGTACCTGGAGCCATGGAAACCAAGGGGTGGTGAGTACATGGCTGGGAAAGACCCAGACATCACCATCCGAGGCTCCAGGAACAGCAGCAAAGGTAAGGTTTCCTAAGAAATCACTGGCCTGGCCATTAGGAAGCCACATGCGGCCTCGTAACAGCCACTTCAGTTGGATAACGATGTCAGACTGCTTTCGTTTGTTCATTTATCCATTCATTCTGTCTTTCCTCTTTCTTCCAGTGATATCTATTGAGTCCTTGCTACTACCATGACAGACAGTGAGGACTTCAATGGCTCCTGACTTCCAGAGACACTGAGATAAAATAAGCAAGTATATTACAGTGTAATGATGCTAATCAAGGGGCTGATGTATGATTGGAAGTTGAGGAAGTAGAGACAGCAAATGCAGGTATTTCTCACGGTAGAAGAGCTCTGGGTTGAGAGGTAAGCAAGACAAAGGCGAGAACTGTTTAGATTGTGGGAGACTTGTTCAGTAGGTTGAAGGGACGAGACTGCAGATGCTATTGGCAGAACAGGTTAACTTAATGTTTGCCATCAGTAGATCTTGTTGTAACCCATGCCATGCTACCTGTAATCCTCACCGCGATACTGTGAGCTAAGAACGAACAGACCTCTTCTCCCAGAGCACGCTGACCCACGCGGAGCTAGGCGGCTTGCTCGGCGCCACCCAGCCAGGAGAGGTGGAAGCAGCATTCAGCTGCGGCTGGTCGGCCTGCGGAGCCAGGACTGCAGCATGACGCCATCGCGCCCCCTCAGGAGAACGCCCATCGTACCCTCCTCCCAGAGACAAGGAGGCCCAGAGGTGGGGAAACCCAAGGAAAGAGAGCAGCTGAGCCCAGTATCAACGGGTAACGGGAGACCAGCCAGAACACGAGGAAGGGGCAGGAGCAGGACCACTGAGAGAAACACGATAAAGACTGAGGGCTGTGTCCTCTATGTTAGCGGAGAGCCGCTGTGAAGCAAAAGTGCGGTATGCCACGCTTTGTCGGCGGCCTGGTTTCTGTGCAGGAAAACTGGTTTGAAGCCCACTGCACAGGACAGGTGTCCTAAAGGACCTCATCTAAGAGAGGCTGTAATGGGAATGGGAAGCAGGGGCAAATACAGGTTCTATAAAAGGAAAAGAGAAAACAAGCTGAAAAAGGAAAACTAAGATACATAGTTTCAGCTTAGGAGACTATTACAACAGTACAGGGAGGAGATGACAAGGGTCAAGGGGCAGGAATATGAAGAGTCATTATTTAATTTTTTTAAACGTTTCTGCATCTTTCAAAATTTTCTATAATGCTCACTGTATAAAAACGTGCCACTCCTTCAGCTAAAAAAAAATGGATAAAGATGATGTGGTACATATACACAATGGAATATACATACTCAGCCATAAAAAAGAATGAAATAATGCCATCTGCAGCAACATGGATGGACCTAGAGATGATCATACTAAGTGAAGTCAGACAGAGAAAGACAAATATCATATGATATCTCTTATACGTAGAATCTAAAAAAATGACACAAAGGAACTTATTTGCAAAACAGAAATAGACTCACAGACATAGAAAATAAACTTATGGTTACCAAAAGGGATAGTGGGAGGTGGGGGGGAAGAGATAAAATCAGGAGTTTGGAATTAACATATACACACTAGTATATATTAAATAGATATAACTAACAAGGACCTGCTGTATAGCACGGGGAACTATATTCAATTTCTTATAGTAACCTATAATGGAAAAGAATCTGAAAAAGAATAGATATATATGTATGTATAACTGAATCACTTTGCTGTGCCTGAAAGTAACACAACACTGTAAATTAATATACTTCCATTAATAAATGGTTAATAAAAAAAAGTAATACTTTTAAAACAGTATTGAGGACTTGAAAACTATAATAATGGTGGTGAAAAGGAGCAAACAAACTGAAGAAATGTCTTAAGCAGAATCAACAGTAAGTTGTGACAGCTTGGATTTGCGGGATGAAGAGAAGGAGAAGCCAACAGTGATGCTGAATTAGATGGTGACACCATTTAACAAGATCCAGAAGATAAGAAGAGGATTAAATTCAGGATAACCTAGGAGAATGGGTTCACATCTATACACGTTGAGATGAAATGACTCAGGATTAGAGTATAGGGTGAATATATCCAGGTGGCTGGAGCGCTGAAGAAGGGTCTGATCTGGGACTAATTGGCCTTAAAAGAGTGGTTAAAATAATGGAGTTGATGATGTCACAGCAGATGATCCAAAGACAGGAAAGTGAAGGGACCTGTGTATAAAGGTGAGGCAAGTAACGAGGAAAACAGAAAATCACCCTTTGAACACCTTCCTAATCACTGGTACAGGCAAAATCCAGCAAGAAATGCCAAAATTCATGGGTGAAAGTTATTTACACAGCCGCAAAGTTCCTCCTCAAAATATTTATTAATTACACAGGGGGAAAGAGTAACTTTAGAGTGAAGACAACTGGCATACACCTCCTTGGTTAAATGGGTCATAGTTAACCTCACAAGCAACAACACGTGGCAACAGCACATACACCTGAAATGATGCCCTGAGAAGGATGCAACCTCGCTTCTGTGGAATCCTTGCCACAAATGCGTAACTTCAACCTAATCACCAGGTTAAACCAAGCTGAGGGACATGCTACAAAATAACTGACCAGCACTCTTCCAACTGTCAAGTCATTAAAGACAAAGAGAGACTCAAGAACTGTCACAGCTTGGAGGAGATGAAGGAGACAGGATAGCTAAATGCAATGTGTGATTCTGGAACAGAAAAAAGGCCACTGGTGGAGAAACTGGTGAAAGCAAAATAAAGCCCATAGTTTAGTTGCTAGTATTGTTCTCAAGTTAGTTTTTACTTTTAATAATTAATACCATGGCTGTGTAAGTCATTCCCTCATGGGAATCTGTGTCAAGAGTATATGGGGGCTTCCCTGGTGGCGCAGTGGTTGAGAATCTGCTTACCAATGCAGGGACCACGGGTTCGAGCCCTGGTCTGGGAGGATCCCACATGCTGCGGAGCAACTAGGCCCATGAGCCACAATCACTGAGCCTGCGTGTCTGGAGCCTGTGCTCCGCAACAAGAGAGGCCGCGATAATGAGAGGCCCGCGCACCGTGATGAAGAGTGGCCCCCACTTGCCGCAACTAGAGAAAGCCCTCGCACAGAAACGAAGACCCAACACAGCCAAAAATAAATAAATAAACCCAAAGTTTAAAAAACAAAACAAACAAAAAAAACGAATTAAAAAAGAGTATATGGGAACTTTCTATCTTTGTGACACTTCTATTAAGTACAAATTAATTTCAAAATAAAAACTTTTAAAAATGAGGCAGGTAGCCTGGAAAAAAACAGAACTGAATCCTTTCCTCAAATATTATACTAATATGACTTTCATTAGAATATTTTTTAATAAAAACATAAAAACACTAGAAGAAAATAAGAGCAACAATTTTATAATCTCAGAGTACAGAGGACCCAAGGGGCATGAAAATCAAGCCATAAATGAAAAGACTGATTCATTTGATTATATAATTTTGTTAAATCTGGCAAAAAAAAAAAACCCACAATAAACAAAATCACTAAGGACAATGTGGAAAAAAATACTTGCAATTAGTATCACAAAGGGCTAATATATTTAAAAGAAAAAAAAAAAATCCTAGAAGTCAACCAAAAAAAGACCCCAACCTGGTAGAAAAATGGTCAAAAGCTATGAAAAGACAATACATATGGGAACATGAAAATTAAAACTGTAAGAGGATACATGTTTTTCTTTCCTTAACAGATTGGCAAATGACAAAACATCTGGTAAAACATTGTCTTGTAGAAAAATAGCCACTCTCATATATTACTAATGGGGAGTACAAACTGGTACCACTTCTATGAAGGGAAATTTTGCAATGGCTCTTAAAAATTTAATGCTTGTACCTATCTATCCAGCAATATTACTTCTAGGAATTGATCCTATGCATATTCTCCTACATGAGTGGAAAACTTAACATCCAAGGATATTCCCTGCAAAACTGTTTCTAATAACAAAGGATTGGACACAACCTAAAGGCCCATCAATAAAAGACTGGTTAAATAAAAAATGGTACATTTGTAAAAAGGGTTACTCTGAAGTCAGGAAAAAGATCACAGTGGTTCTAGACTTGTGTTATGCTATATTGTTAAGTGCACAAAGCAAGGTGCCAAACTGTGAGCACAGTATGTTAACTTACAGGCAACTGATATGTATCTTCTTAACGAGCACTGGTATCTCTGAGGAGATGGATACTCAAAAAACTACTAGTAGACTGTTGGCCACAGGGGAATTTTAGAGAGGCATGTTTTATAGCTTTTCAAAACTTAATTTAAAAAAAAAACAACTCAATGCAGCAGGGAGAGGCACAGAGTAAGCTAGTGAATTAGAGAAAAAAACTAGATGACACCACGTCAAGGGAAAGGAAAATTGCCAAGAGAGCTGGGGGCCCTGGAAATCATGGTTGGAGAGAGATTCCCTGACCGTGGGGTGAAGTCTGGGTTTATTCCTGAGAGGTTAATTCTGATGGGGACTTGGGAAAAGCCCTTATGCTGGGGCTCGGGAGTCAGGCAGTGTCCATGGTGGGGCAGGGGTGGGCCGGGGGGGGTCACAGCATGCGTGCGAGCCGAGGAAGAGAGGGACTTGTCTCTAATACATGCAGAGCTCATGTACCAATTAACTTACTTATATCCAGAAGATAGCATCCTTGCATCGTTTTTATCCTAATGCTTAAAGGGAACGCTCTGGCCCTTTCAGACCTACATTCACACAAGATGTTAAAAAATGTTACTGAGACAGTAAAAAGATCAATGGACGCCAGGGGTTAGGGGCAGGGTGGGATGAAGAGGCAGAACACAGGGGATTTTCAGGGCAGTGAAACTATTCTGTGTGATACCACAGTCATGGATACATGTCATTATAACTCCGTCCAAACCCACAGAAGGTACAACACCAAGAGTGAGCCCCTGTGTAAACTACGGACTTGGGGTGACAAGTGACGTGTCGGTGCAGGCTCACTGACTGTAACAAGCATACCCCTCTGGTGATAGTGGGAGAGGGTGTCCACGTGTGGGAGCAGGGGGATATGGGAAACCTCTGCATTTTCTGCTCAATTTTTCTGCCAACCTAAAACTGCACTAAAAAGAAAAGTCTGTTTAAAAGTGTGGGGAAGGGGAATGCCTATTCCTCCACACACATCACTAACACCTGAGCAACCCATAGAGAAAAACCAATCAATCAGTTGCTGCTTGGGATGTATATTACAGCTTTCTCCTAAGGGTTCAAAGGTTTTAAATGTTACTCCTTCATTTATCCTCACAACATCTGCATAGCTACAGTGGAATACAAATGGTGTAAAACTGGGTAAAAAGAGGCAATATTGGGAAAATGAGGCCATGTCTCAAGGTGAATCGCTTGCAGAAATAGGCCTGCAATTCAACTTTCCTTATTGAGCATCACGGGTTTTTTTAAACATATAAAGGCCATTTTGAAAGCAAACAATTAAGAGTGTCATCCATGGTCTACTCTGAAGTGCATGCGTGAACGTGTATGTGTATGTAAACATACATGCACAGATAGACACACAATCAAGCATATACCCACACTCACACACACACACACACACACACGCCCCACTCATACAGTTATACCCTAGGCCAAGAGCTAGCTTTATCAACATTTTTAAGCCAAATTTAGGCATAATAATAATACAACAGTGAAAGTGACCATCAGACCGTTATAAATAAAGAAACTCACATACGTCATTGTCAGAATTTCTAGTCTGAGATAAGTGAGAATGAACAAACTCACAAAAAACCATTACAAGTCAGATATACTTGTCACAGCACTCACTAAAAGGATTTAACTTAAAACGCAAACATTATCATATTGGAAGGGGAAATGAGAAGCTAATAGCATGCACTGACGTTTACATAAAATTAGTATGTAAAGTGGGAGCTATGAACCTAGTGATGAATATGAAGCAACGGTTTGCATTTTATCAGACTAAGCAAAAAACATAATTGACAAAGAGGCAAGTCTAAATGAATTTCCAGCTATTTCAACACTAAGTGCAGCTGCAGGCTAATTGTCAGTGTTATAAATGAAAAAAAAAAAAAAAATCTGTTCAAACTGAAAAAATTTTTTAAATGCAGCCAATAAGTGAACTTACCTACTTTACTGAAGTTACCATTTATTTAATCAGAAAAAGGTATTTTTTTCCAAAAAGGAATTTTTTAACATCAGAATATTCAATCTGCAGTTTACTTCTTATTGATCAAGGAGAAAGGTGTTTGGAGGCAAATGAAAATAGTAAAGTGTTTCTGGGAGCAGTATCTGTCATTCCTGGAATTAAGTCAAGGTTAAAAACATTTGTTTTCAAGAAGAAGCTAATACAATAAGATTTCATTTAAAAGCCACTAAGATATATATATATATATATATATATATATATATATATATATATATATACACATCTTAATCACTTTGCTGTACACCAGAAATTAACACAATACTGTAAATCAACTATACTTCAATTTTAAAAAGCCACTAAGAATACCCCACTCAGTATCTTCTTAGTGGCAGTTATGAGCTCAAGTGCTGGTACCAGCCCTCCTGGGTTCAGATCCTAACTCTACTACTTCTTGCTGTGCGACTCTGGCAGATCACTTGACCACACTGTGCCTCACTTTTCTCATCTTACTATGAGGATGATAACAGCACCTACCTCCCAGGATCACTGTGAGAATGGAAAATGTTCATACGTGCAAGACACATGCTCAATACCTGTGAGCTATCATTATCATCATCACTCAGGACAGTAGCCTCTCAGGGCAGGTGTTCTTTTGTGCTAAAAAAACCGACAAAGAAGATGGTGGCGAGCATGCCATGATTTTGCTGGTCCCTGGATATAAAGTACTGTCATTTCCCACCTCTCACACCTTCTCCTTGGTGGATGGGAATCATGGGAATATCTCTGCCACTTCTGAGTGAAATCAATCCTGGGTGAGAAACTGACTGAAGTAACCCTTCCCCCTCACAGATGTTGCACAAGTGACTCTAGACCAGAGAATGCCAAGCCCAGGATGTCTCAGAAGGTGCTTTGAGATCTTGGCATATTTTCTCTACAAGACCATCAGCCCTCAAAGGGATGGCTTGGTGACTGCTCATACACCTGACTTTGTACTTGATCTTTATCCAGATCCTTTGGAATATCTCACCAAATTATTTATCCTGTGTTTTCCAAGGCCATGAAAAGACAAGGCACAAAAATCAAAGCTGATACACAAAGATTTTATGTTCATTCTTCCCCTTTAATTTACTGGAAGTTCCAGCATCTGAGAAGGAAAAAGGCCAAGTCTACAGGCATCTTGGCAGGGTGATGAGTCATCGAAAAGAGATGTGAATTCCCACAAAATAAACATAACCAAACCCAGCTCCTCCACACCCTCTCAACTGCAGTCATGCTGTGACTGGACTGGCATCCCTGCCAAGGGGTCAAGGGAAGAGAAATGGGAGAAAGACAGAGAAGCCCTCAGCCCTGAATCACATACAAACTCTGATTCCAAAGGAAGACCAGAGTGCTTGCCTGTTTGCAGCCAGGGCATGGCATTCATGCAGGATACAGAGAGACTACAGGGCCTGGGCAAATACATCTGGAGTAAAGATGAACTCGGGGTGAAATCAAGCTCTCCCCATGTTCCCAACTTCCTTTCCCGTGTTGCTTTGCACTAATATTTCCTCAGGACCTTGAGACCTCAACTTAGAAAAATCGACTCTCCAAAGAGGATCGGCTACCCTCATTTACATCTCAGCATGAATTTAATCCCGGTTATTTTTCTCCCAAGTTATTTCACTTCATTTATGATTTCTAAGGTGATTAGAGACCTCATGCCCTGTTCAAACAGAGCCAGTCCTAAGACACGTATATTCCAGAGGAGGCAACCTACTCTGCTTGCACAAGACACCAGGCCTCATCCGTGGACCCAAATAGTCCTATTTCCACATGAAATGTCTAAAATAGGTAATCACTGTTAACCTACGTTAAACTTAACAAAAATAAACTGAGCAGATTAACTCCTCAAATACCACAGAAAGACAATAATCCTTTTAAACTTAAAATTAGTCAAACCTTAAAATAATTTTAAAATTTAAATGTATCATATTGGAAAGAATAGCCAGCAAATCTAATTTTTGGTCCAGCATCAACACTATCTTACCATGTAACCACAGACATATGTCACTTGAATTTGGGGGCCTCAGTCTCCAGTGATAAAAATTAATAGGTTTGATACCTATCTAAGATTCCTTAAAACTCAAAAATTTCATGATCCATTAGTTATTTGCAGTTCAAGTACTTTCAGACATGGGGTAGCAAAAGTTCAATTTGCAGCTAGAAATAAATTAGAACTATGTAATTAAAGATATAAAAATGGACTTTTAAAATTAACATAGCATGGATGTGAGAAAAAATAGAGAGGATGCTGTAGAATTAAGATACTTTTTCCCTCAGCCCATTCCTATAAGCTACCTGATCGAATACCATTAGGTTTGTTGGGTTTTTTTCTGTTTACACTACTGTACAGACAAGTGAACTCTCCACCATGTGGAATAGAAAGGATCACAGCCACACGGCTGAATGCTGTCTCTTAGAGATCAAGCAGAAGACGGTGAGAATAATATGGACCTGAGGGAACCGAGGCCATATGCCCTAGGGCCACTTGGGAGGTATCTCCCAGCTCTCACCTTCCAGCAGCTGGTCGAGGCTGGAAATCTTCTTGAGCCCATCAATGGTGTAGATTGTTCTCACCCCCTGGGGCAAATTCACGTTATCCGACAGAGTTCGGGTCAAATCAGCCAGCAGGGCCTCAAAAGATCGGAACCGGTCTGGGGAGATGGCATACACAATCCCTTTGAAGTATCGATCTCCGTTTCGATAGAAACGAACTTTCTTGGCCTTCTTCTCAGAGCTGAGGGTCTGCAGCGTGCGGGTTCGGTAGAAGCTGCAGTGGGCGCTGTGCGTGGGGCTGGGCAGCCCATTCACCCGCGACCCTCGGCTGTATCTCTGCGCCTTATCCCTTTCATCGAAGTGCTCCAGCTCCATGTCTCTGCCGAAGGACATGACGGAGTTAAAGTTGAACCTGGGAGGCACAGAAACACAAACAGCCACACAATGATGTTATTTTAGCACCCTGATTTGAAAGGCTCAGCTTGAGAGCAGCTGATGGAGCTATTGCTATAATCGATGATATGTTTAATATGAATTCTCAAGTTGGGAGAGAAAAGACAAAGAAATAGAAGAGGCAGACCCAGTGGAAACAGCTTATTAATCAACCCCAGTTTTGTTAGAATACGGCTGTATGCATTGACCGCCTAGCACGTCAGGCTTTGAACAGCTATTATTTCCAACAGACACAACAAACCTTTCAAAGTATTATTAACCCGATTTACAGATGAAGAAACTGAGGCACAGAAAAATTTCTCCTAAATTTCTCCAAGTAATACAGTTGAGAAATGCCTGAATCAAGAACTCTGCCCCAGGTTTGCCTGACTTCAAGGGTAGGTAGGAAATGAGCTTTCATTTCACTACAGGGCTAAAGATACAAGATACAGTAGTGGTGGTGGACCAGGAATCAAAAGAGGGCAGGTAGCATTTAAGAGTCAGACTGTAAACATTTTACCTAGTGTTTGTACTCTCCATGGCTAGACCAAGAGCAAAAAATCTATAGATTCTACAAACTTAAAAGAGATTTTCCAACATATTCACATATTCAATTGAAATTTACTTAAAAAGTGGACTCACCATAACTCATTTACTTATATTTAATGCTTCAGATAAGGTGGATTAAAAAAAAAAAAGAAGAAGAAAAAGGAAGGCGGGGGAGGGAGGAGAAAGGGAAGGAGGCAGGGGCAGAAAAGAAGGAGAAGGAAAAGGAGAAGCAGCACAGCAACAAGGAGAACAAGGAGGGATGGAAGTTACTTCTTTGGGGCACTTGGCCTTTCCTTCCACTAAGGCTCTCTCTGTCTTTGTGGTTGAGGAAATCGAGATTTGAAGATGTTGACCGAGACTTGACCCCGTAGGAGCTGCGTAACCTTGAGAAATCTAATTGTTAAACAACTTTAAGCCTCGATTTCCTGAATCACAGGTGGAAAAGATAACAGTACCTACCTCACAGTTAACATCAGCTATTAAATAAGTTAAAACACATACAGCACTTAGGGTAATGTGTATCCTGTGATAAGTATTAATATTTTTATTAATAAAATCTGCCTTTCTGTTCCTGACTTTGTCACAAAAAGAACTAGTAAGAAGAGAATCTCCCCCTCCGGTAAGGGAGGCTCCAGGTGAGCTTCACTCCCCCACCCCCCGCCCCCGCCCCGGAGTTCCATCTCATAACCTTCTGAAAAGTACACCTGTGCCCCTACGGTCCCCATTTGACTTTCCATGGAGGCCTGTCATCGGCAGCTGCCCGTGGGATCCATTCATCCTTGCTCAGGGGTTAGCTGATAAGGGCTCGTGCTGTTGCCCCTCACAGGGGATCCGTGTTTTAAACAGGGCAATCTAGAAAGTGGGAAAACCTCAACATTCAAAGGAAAGAAGTTTTAATGACAAAGTTTCAGGCATATTGAAATAGAGTTTAAGGGCAATGGAAAACTGGGGCCAAGAACCTTACAAGTGCTCCCCAAATCCCACCACACAGACGATGTCACCTTTCCGAAGGTCAGTCCAAACCAACACAAAGTACTGCCAAGCCTCCCTGACCTTTCCTTCACCCTCAGTAAACTGACCTCTGATCCATTCAGAATGGCTACAAATTCATGCTCAAAAGCTTCATGCACTGCTAGAGATTGTGCACTCCTGAAATGAGTGGAGTGGAAAAAGCTCACATTTATCGAATGTCTATGACGTGCCTGACACTATTACGTGGCGATCAATTGCTGTGTAATATGCTAAAACCTCCTGCCAGTCCAATGAGGGAGGGGATATTACTGTGACTAAGGATGAGCACAGGATGCATCCAGGGTCCCAAAGACAGAACTGAGGGCCTTGGGACTTGAACCCAGATTCACTCCAACTGCCTCTGAAGCTGGCACTCCCTCCTTTCAGACCTGTGCACTCTGTCCCAGAGGCCTAAAGCCCCTGGCATTGGCCCATCATCACATGTAAAGCAGGGCGTTTAAAGCCCTCACTCCTCACTCGCTCTGTGACCTCAGGCCGGCCACTTAACTGCCAAGGACGTCCTTGTGTGCACAGAGACCAGGCAGCGTGGTCACCAGGCCACCAACGTTTTCACCTGCTCGTGATTCTACTGCTGACCCTTACGGGGGGAGGGAGCAGTGGCCTGGGGTTCAATCTGGAGTGGTTATTAGTTCTGTGTATTTTTTTCCTCCAAATAGGAAAACTGCCTCATGCCACTCAATAACTTAACTTTTAACAGTCTAAATTTGCATTTTCCAGAAAAAATATACCATATAGAGGTAGGTATGAACTGGGTGCATTGATTTTGAAGTTAGATAACTTCAGAACAATTATTAGTTGATATCCAATCTTTCAGACAGCTACTAACAGAGCCAATATTTTGCCCATGATATCATAACTGCTCCTACTCTTTTTAATTATTCGTTTTTAAAAGGAGTTCTTTTGTCTTCCAAAAGGGACGTGTGTGTCGGGGGGATGAGGCTGCCAGTACTCAAAAACCCATGCCACCTCACTAGACTCTGCAAACTTCGTAAAGCATAAAGGTCAGATTGGCTGTTGAAGGTTCTGTTTTATTTTTTAAAGGCCGTGATCATTCTTCCAACCCTAGGCATTTCCTCCCAAATCCAAATAAACCAAAAGAAAACATGCAGGACATGCAGAAAGGATGGCACAATTGTGTCATCAGAGTGCCAATCTAATTCCAAGGGGCTCTTGTTGATTCGCAATCTGCAAAGGTCAAATAATTTAGCAATTGTTGGAATTCCCTTGAGGGAACAGGCTTCTAGAACCAAGAATTCCACACCAAATGGAAAAAAAAAAAAAAAAAAGATCAATTTAAAACAGAGAAAAGTTGATTTTATTTGTATATTTCTCCAAACTGGATCATGTGCTCAACCACAGCAGGGCCCACATCTTTTACTTCCCTTCACTGAGTCTGCCCCAGAGTAGGCAACGATGTTGGTGACAAAGAAAAACCACACTCCAAGTGAAACCATTCTCAAGGCTACAGCTACCACTAAATGAATGTCAAAAACCACACCAGACATCCTCGTGTTCCAGATATTATGTGCGGCTTCAAAATAGGTATTCTTTCCCTTGCTTGGCTGGCTCAGCAATTCCATTGGCTTAGTCATATATTCGAATCAAGAGCCCCTGAAGAAGATTCACTGGGCTTCCACAGGTCCCCACTTTCTGCAAGGAAGCTGGCTAAAGGGCACAGCCACGCGTTCACAGACCATAGATGGCTAAGGGCCTGGACACCCATGTGTCCCGGGACCGAGAAGGTAACCGCACCACCTAAGCCACAGAGCTCACAGAGGCTTGGGTAGGGAAGACCCGGCCTGGGTCTTATGAGAGATTTTCCTATAAACACTGCCAGATCAAGAAATCAGCTTCTTCGACTGCTCTCTATGGGATTTCTCACCATTTTGAAGAAACTGTGTGTTCATCCTTCTCTAGATGACCACACGAGTTCCTGTTTTGGAGATTACACACACCCCAACAAATAATTTGGCATAAACGCTACCACATCTAAATAGATGCTAGATCTGGAGGTCCCAAGGCACATTTTGCCAGTGGGATTAGGATGTAGGTGGAAGGACAGGCACGCACGAAGAGGCACACACACCTTCAGTGTGCATGCACCACGCTGGACACAGATATCACAGGATGTGTGCATACCTTTTACACTGTTCCTACATATAACCTGTCTTAAAATCCTTCTGACCCGCATTCATGTGACATTTCATACTTAAAAGGCTGTCCTACTTTCCCGGCGAAAAGAGATATATTTAGGAACATTCATAAAACGTATTCATGGAACACCCTGCCGTGTGGCCGCTGAACGCGTGTGCACCAGAATCTGGACACACATTCACAGAGGCGGGGAGAGCAAGCCGGCCTGAATGAAACCTTTCAACCGCTCCATCTCCCGCAAGCATCTCCTGGCCCAATGCAGCAGGGATTCCGAGCAGACCCGGTTTTCAGCAGCGGCCTCTTTTGTGGGGGGCCGTGCGGGGCTGTGCGTGCGTTTCCCGCTAGGAGGGAAATGCCATTTCCTCTCCGCAGGCTTTTAGCACTGCAGGTACTAATTTGTACACGGGGCAGCCCCGCTGTCCCCGAGGGAACTCGAGGCCCCGCAAACGTGCTTGCAGCACCCACACTGCAGTTACCCCCCGCGCACGCATCGCCCCGTCCTCAAGCACACACCACCCTCCCGGGCCCACGGGGAAGCACGCACACAATAAGAGGCCCGGCCCGACCACTCCTTCTGCGCGCACGCTTGGTCCTCGCTCCGCGGCCACTTCTGACAATGATAAACACCTGGCCCAGCTCCTCCGCCCTAGCTCTCCATCTCCACTAACAAGGCGGCCGAAAGATGGGGGCCCCGCTCGCCCGACTCCCCGTTTTCAGCCCGGTGGCACCAGACAAAAGAGGCAGGTGCCAGCAGCCCCAGGGCCGCCTGCACACACTGCCCCCGGCCGCGGCCGGGCAGCTCCTTTCGAGGAACGGCGGGAAGGGCGGCGGCGGCGGCGGCCGAGGGGGCGCCGGCCTGCCCTCCGCGCCCGAGCTCCCCCGGACCCCACGGTTGCGGGAGGAGGGGGCGCTGCCGGGCCCCCGGAGGGGCCCCCCGGCCGGCCCGCCCCTCGGCTCCCTTCCCCGGCGAAGGCAAACCACGCACCGGTCCGCGGAGAGACGCCGCCGGGGGTCTTTGTGGCCGCGCTGGGGGCCGCCTCCTGGTGCTGTCTTCGCGGGGCTGGGCGCGGCCTGGCCGCGGGGCTGCGGGGCGGCGGCGGCGGGGCCGGGGCTGGGCGGCGGCCGCTGCTGGACCGCGGGCGTCTGGGCTGCAGCCGCTAGCGGAGGGACGCGCCTCGGCCGCTCCTCATCGAAATGCGGCGCTTCGCACAGCCTCACTCCTGCCTCTCTCCGGAGGAGGGCGGCGGCGGCGGCGGCGGGCGCGCTCCCTGATCTAGCGGCGCACTCGCTCCCCCGCCCCCTCCTCCTCCTCCGCGTGCGCGCTCGGCGCCCCCGCCCCTCTGCGCAGAGCGCGCCCACCACGGCTGCGCCTCGGGCCTTCTCCTCCCCTCGCCCTCTCCCGCCGCCGCGACCTCAGTGCATCTGGCTGGAGCAAACCCCCTAACCTCCCCAGGCCCCGGGAGTGGTTGTCTGGAGATTGGGGCCGGTCGGTGGTGGACCTGGGGACAGGCGGAGAGAACGTGGACCGGGTCTGAACCAGGAAACGTGCAAGGCGGAGACGTGAGGTGTGGCCGAGCCGTGAGACCCCCTCCCTCAGGGGAGGCAAGGGAAACAGTTCCTCCCCCTCCACCGTACACACACTTCGATGTGACCTCATGGTTTGACACCTTTCCCAGGATCATGAAAGCCAACGTGATGGCCCTGTCATCACTTCTCACCCAGGACACATCCATGCAGCCCCTCCTGGGAGGACCATCCCCAGACCCTCCCAACCTACCCGCACTAGTGTCACCCTCAGGCCCCCTAATTGGGAAGGGCCAGATCTGCGCATAGATCCCACCCATCATCTCCACTTGACCCCCAGACTTGAGTCACCCTTGAAACAGTGATCTTTGCTTGGAGCTGAATATGTGTCACAACAGGCCCTTGAAAACTTAAAGGCCAAGTTTCGCTACTGGACCCCTCGTGGCTGCCAAGGCTGGCGGTCAGCGCTAGAAAGCCCCATGAGCTCACATAAGCCTCCGCCACACACACACCCCGGGGGGCAGGAATGTTCTCAAAGCTCAGGCTGCTCACAGCTTCTTCCAGTTTTTGCACGGAAGTCTAAGAATCAGGTCGCAGACTTCTGGGAAACCTTAGCCTGGTTCAGTGGGCACCCTGAATTTTGGTCCAGTTAATCTCCTGACTGTCCCTTGAGACTTGTCCAAATACTGTACATACACAAATACACGTGCATCTCTTCCTGAGCTTACATTTTTCAATAGAAAATCAAATTTTTTTCTCTTGTCAGCTGAGCCATTATGTATTTGACTAATTATTAATAAGAGCTATTCTGAAATACTTTCAAAGTATTATGTAAATACTAACTACCCTTTGTTATAAAAGGCAGCTCAAAAGAGATGCATGGTACATATTCAACAAGTGCTGCAATATTTATTTTTGAACTACTGAATAGCCCAGGGATGAGAGTACAATGGACTCACCAAATTAACTAACTGCAAAGTACTGAGCCTGTTTCTTCAAATTCTAATCAGAATGAGGGCCAAGGGGTAAGTGCAGAGAAAGAAGCCAAGTGTATTTTGAGAAGGGAAATCAAAGCTTCTGTTTATCTTTCCTGTGACACATGCCAACTGATTTCTGCCAAAATGCTAAACCAAGAAATATATCCCATCTCCTTGCCCCTATGGATATTCTGCCAGGGTCATTTCTTAAGCACCTTAAGTAGCTCAACTGTATCTTACCTCTTTCCTAGGTCTTCTCTCTGGGATATGCAGATACTGTCTAAAGAAGCACCTCTGAGTTTGATTCTCCCAGTTGCAATGTGCTCTCACTAGAAATAGTTGGGCATCATTAACCCTTTCAGTTCACCAAAGGGCAACTGATAACTAGGTTGGCACACTGAATAGTACCCACCAGCCAATATACCCTGGTCATATCATTTAACCAGGACAGGAGGATGGTAACAAATGGTACCCAGTGACCTGACAGAAGTAACTACAGAAGTGCCTAGATTATTTCCAGGGCAGTCTTTGGCAAATCTAACTGCTATTCAATAATAATTCCTAATTGAAGTGAAATTTAATCAGGAAACTCCTAGTACAAATAATTTTCAAAAACTGACGTTACTTCCAATACATCACAAGGATACTGACCAGAGAAGTGACTGACCCTTTTCTCCATGAAAATCTGAAGGCAACAGAGGTCTCACTCTAACTCCCCAAAGCTAACTCTTTTTAAGCTGTGTA
Organism: Balaenoptera borealis; assembly: GCF_965194805.1. Classification (NCBI taxonomy): domain Eukaryota; kingdom Metazoa; phylum Chordata; class Mammalia; order Artiodactyla; family Balaenopteridae; genus Balaenoptera; species Balaenoptera borealis. Next base: position 13,156,478 of record NC_138877.1, read on the forward strand.
CCCCAGTTGCTGCTTGAAGCAGCCGCAGCTCTGCATCCCGCAAGACGACAATGGCTTGGACACCGTTCTGTCAGTGGCTCCTGTTAACTGAGCGCTTGCTTTTTGCTGTGCTGGGGGCTTTTGTACATTTTCTTATTTCATCCTTATAAGAACCATTCAAGGTAGGCATTACTATCCTCACCTAACAGATGAAGGAATTTAGGCAGAGGGAGGTTACCTCATTTGCCCATAGTCATGTAGCTAATAAATCTCGAGCCCAACTCCATTTTTTTAAATTCCTATGTTTTAAAATTCAAGTCACTTTTCCAATTGCTATGCCCATATGCTTATAAAGTAATACCAAATTCTAATGTGAAGTGTAATCTCTTTTGAAAAAATGCAGCCTTTTAACCAATGGATTTATTATTTCATAACAGAGCGAGAACAACTCTTGCTGTTGTGAACGCTGCTTCCCGTAGTGATGGGTACCATCAGGCGTGTCTGCTCTGAGCTAAACTTTTTCATGAGAACATTTGCACTTCATGCTCATTCACAAAGTTGATGGACAATGTTATCTAAAGGTTTTTTTTTTTTCCTGAAACTAAGTTTTCAGATAAAGCCAGGGAAGGTAAAGAAAACTAAAGAATAATAATTTTCAGGGACTTCTCTGGTGGTCCAGTGGTTAAGGCTCTGCACTGCCAACCAGGGGGTGCAGGTTCGATCCCTGGTTGGGGAAGTAAGATCCCACATGCCGCGTGGACAAAAATTTTAAAATAATTTTTTTTTAATTCTTAAAAAAAAAAGAATAATAATTTTTAGTTGACCACATACCTCTTTTCAGGTACCTTTATTGGCTTCTTCATAGAAAATGTACTCAATTATGCAGATTCAAAGAGAATTACAGAATAAGGGATGTTAGCAGTAAGAGATGCACTTCCTGTTTTTCCCTCTAGGAGGGGGAATTTACTGTGTCCCGTTCATCATCTCTCTTCAGTCCTCCTCCGGGACCAAGGGCATGCAGTGCTCCTGGGCTGGAGTACCAAGCATATTTAGTGCCCACCACAACTGTGAGAAACAGTTTTATAGAATATGATCGTCATTTCAATTTTCCTTTGTATTTCTTCCCGTATGGTAAAGGCTCCTTATGGCATTTCCCACAGCGTTTCCTAATTGCCTCTAATTACAGAACACCTCTGCCTTCTTCAGAATGAAAGAAACTCCCTGATGAGGGCCCTTGCAGCAGCCTGTCCAGTTTTCACCCCGTGTGTGAATCCCGCCACCACAAGTGGCCTTTCAGCCTCCACTCTGCTGCTTCTGTAGGTGGCACATGTGACACAGTGAAGAGAAATGAGATTATCCTCTGAGAGTTAGGCTAGATCAGGGGATCCTAGAAATAGTGAACGAAATTTTAATTTTTTTTAATTTTTAATTTTTAACTGGCCATTTCTCTCTGGCTTGGTGCTCCAGACATGATGAGGGTCCACACTACATAAGGCTACGGACCTACGCAAAGGAGCAAGGGACTCTACCACCCCAAGGGACCCTCCCTAAGCTGACAGAGAGCTTCCCAAAGCTCATTTCTCCTTTTCCTAAGTGTGATTTCCTTTAGTAGAGAGGGACTCAGCACAACCCAGTTCCCTGCCAAGCAGCGCTGCAAATTAAACCCAGAGCCACTTCCCTCAAACTTGCCTGGTGGTTCTGGCTCTTCTGTGTGGATCTACAGGGGACAAATCGAATGGCCCTGCCATCTCCTTGACAGCCCTATTGTATTCTACCAAATTCTACTCCATATTTCCTAGGAACCCACAGCCCTTCAGCTGCTTCTCATATGACACGGCTTGGAAATGTCAGTGGTGCGCAGCTGTCAAAACCTCCCTCAATATCTGCCTCTCAGAACTGGACCCGGGTGGCAACGGTGGTCTCACTGGGGAAACTCCACGACTTCGATTGTCCTCAACACACTGCTTCTGTTAAAGGAACCGAACATCACATCGGCACCCCCGGCAGGCACGCTGCACTATCGACTCATCCAGTCAATTAAAATCTCCATGCCTTTCACATGTTTGGCTCTTAAGGCCCCTTATTCTGTATTTGTTCAATTAGATGTCAGGGGCCTAAGTTCAGTGCTCTGTATTTTCCTTGTTAAATTGTGTGTTGTTATTTGATCCACCTTTCTAACATGCTGAGTAGGATCCTCTCAGACAGGTTATGTCACCACTACACGAGAGCGATCCCTCCAGCCTCCTGTCAGTCTGATTAACACCACACCCTCATCCTCATCTTGATTGTGGATAAAAGCTTTCAATAGAACGTGGTCACAGCAGGCCATGTTAGCTACAGCAAATAAAAAACAAGTTCTCTAATGGCAAATAAATATCTAGAGATCCAGTGATGGCTGAAATTCACCTTTTTACATCTAGAATTATATCCTTGACTTTGTTGCTATTTCGAGGTCATAGGTATATTTATACTGATAGATCACTTTCAAGTTTTCATTCCTTCATCCATTCATCCAATAAATAATTTTCGAGTGTCTCCAATGTGCCGGGCACTGTGCTAGAAGGGAACAATACAACCATGAGGTAGAATTGCAAATATCCTCTGCCCGTGGCATTGACAGTCTGTAGGGAGTAGGATGATAAATGAAATTTACACAAATAATTACTTAATCCCAGTACCACTAAGTACCGTGAAGGAAAAGAACAAAGAGCTTCAGAGACAGCTTGCCTTCCCTAAGGAAGTAACATTTAAGAAGAGACCTGAAGCTACCCAGCAGCAGGGTGGAAGGGTATGATTCCAAGCAGAAGAAATAGCCTTATGAAGACTGAGTGGGAAGCAGCTTGTTCAAGGAGCAAGAGATGGGCCGAGGACACAGGAGGAAATTATTCTCTAAGAATTTAGATACACAAGCTAGGCCTCATGTAGGTTTGCAGCCTGAAGTCATACTTCCTGGGGGCCCCAAAAGCCTTCAAGTTCTCAATTCTCTTAAATGTCGTCCCCAGGAACTTAGCAGAAGTAAACTAAATCCTCATTAAAGAAACCCATCTTTAACCTAGGCCTCAAAAGATCGCCACTGATAAACTTCCAAAGAATATAGGCTTATGGTTAAAAAAAAAAAAAAAAATCACAAAATATATCAGTAAAGGAGGCATCATGAGTATAAACTAGAAAAAGAAGAAGAAAAGAATCAGAATCAAAATGATTTCTGACAATGGAGTTATCTAACACGGGCTATAAAAAAATATTTATGTATGGAAGAAAGGATACAGGTTGCAAACAAAGAGTAGGGTATTATTTTAAAAGAACCGAGAATATTTCAAAGAAAAGTAACAAGAATAAGTTATGAAAATTATAAATAAAATAACTGAAATGAAAATCTGAGTAGGGACTTCCCTGGTGGACCAGCGGGTAAGACTCTGTGCTCCCAGTGCAGGTGGCCCAGGTTCGATCCCCGGTCAGGGAACTAGATCCCACATGCAAGCGGCAACTAAGAGTCCACATGCCACAATTAGGAACCCACATGCTGCAACTAAAGAGCCCGCACGCTGCAACGAAGATCCCATGTGCCACAACTAAGACCGAGCACAGCCTAAATAAATAATAAATAAATAAATATTTTTAAAAACCCAGAGCAATGGCTTGTTCAGCAAATTTGTACAACTACAAAAAGATTTAACAAACTGGAAATTAGATCCAAAGAATTACCCCACAATGCAACATAGAGAAATGAAGAGATGAAAGATACTAAGTAATAGTTGAGTTATAAATAATAATTTAGTAAAAAGTTTTTTAAAATACATCTAAATAGAGTCTCAGAGAATGGGAAAGGGAATATTTGAAGAAGATATGGCTTAGCTTTTTAAAGAACTGATTAGAGGTATTAAGCCCAGATTTATGAAGCCAAAGGTGTCAAAAACGTAAATAAATGAAATCCACACATAAACTGCTACAGTGAAACTTCAGAGCACCAAAACTGAAGAATAAGATTTTAAAAGAAAAAAAGACCAATTACAGCTGATCCCCGATGTTCAAGAATTTGTATTTGCAAATTCGCCTATGTGCTAAAATTTGTTTGTAACCCAAAATCAATATCTGCAGCACTTTCATGGTCATTTGTGGACATGCACAGAGTGGCAAAATATTTGAGTTTCTGCACACATGTTCCCAGCTGAAGTCAAGTAGAGTGACCCTCTGTCTAATTTCAGCTCTCATAGTGTAAACATGTGTCCTTTTCACAGTCTGTTTATTGATAGTACCACATTTTCCTCATTTCTGTGCTTTTTGTTGGTGATTTTGCTGTTGAAAATGTCCCCCGAGCATAGTGCTTAAGTGCTGTCTAGTGTCCCCAAGTGCAAGAAGGCTGTGACGTGCCTTTGGAGAAGACCCATGTGTCCAGTAAGCTTCAATCAGTCACGGGTTACAGTGCTGTTGGCTTGAATTCAATGTTAATGCTTCAACAGTATGTATTAAATAAGGTATATTTTAACAGAAACACATATAAAATAAGGTTATATATTGATCACTGATGGAAATGTTTTAGTTAAAAATTTCTAGTGATGAAGAGGTCTTACATAGTGATAGAAGGTTTAACTGATCAAGAACATAATTGGTTGCGAGTTGGTATAAACAAAATAACATGATCTCAATAATATAAGGCAAGAATTGACAGAATTATAATAAGAAAATGGAAAAAAATCACAAATTGCCAAGTATTGATATCATACAGTCAATATTCTCTTCTACAATGCATTTAAGAAAGAAATGAGTAATTAAAGGGAAATTAATTTAAAAACCCATACTTTTTAAAAATTTTCAAATATACTTTCAATAATACATTGTCCAAAGAAGAAATTATAATGGATTTTAGAAAACACATTAGAAAACCAATGAGCTAAACATCTAATACCAGAAGCTAAAAAGAAAACAACAAAATAAAACCGACATAAGTTTTTTAAAAGGTAAATACAAGAACTTCTCGGGAACTTCCCTGGTGGCGCAGTGGTTAAGAATCTGCCCGCCAATGCAGGGGACACAGGTTCAGCCTTGGTCCAGGAAGATCCCACATGACGCAGAGCAACTAAGCATGTGCGCCACAACTACTGAGCCTGCGCTCTAGAGCCCGTGAGCCACAACTGCTGAGCCCGTGCACCACTACTACTGAAGCCCGCGCACCTAAAGCCCATGCTCTGCAACAAGAGAAGCCACCGCAATGAGAAGCCCGCGCACCGCAACGAAGAGTAGCCCCCGCTAGCTGCAACTAGAGAAAGTCCGCGCGCAGCAACAAAGACCCAACGCAGCTAAAAATAAATAAAATAAAAAATAAATAATTTTTTAAAAAAAAAGGACTTCTGGTAGGAAAAATTCTAAGATGCCTCTCAAGATTTCTGCCTCTTTGTGTGCACACGCAATATAATCCCCACTTGTTGAGTGTGGGTTGGCTTGACCTAATCAGGTTAGCCCCTTTAAAAGAGTATGTAGAGGTCGTAGACAGAAGTCAAAGAGATCCAGAGCTTCAGCAGGACTCTCCTACTGGGCTGGAACAAAGCAAATAGCCATGTTGTGAACTGCCTATGGACCCACATGGCAAAGAACTGTGTTTGGCTTTTAAAGGCTGAGAGTGGTCCCCAGTCACCAGCTAGCAAGAAAATATGGACTTCATGTAACCACAGGAAAAGTTCTGCCAAAACCAGTAAGCTTGTAACTGACTGTCAACAGAATAGCTACAATAAGAGATGGTAAATAGAAGATTTCTAGTGGCTTGGGTGTCCAATTCAGATGTTCAATAAATGATGGATGAAGACACCTGAAATGATGCAATCATCTTGAATTTAGATTTAAAGTTATTGGGGAAGTGATCCCAGGAAGCAGGAGTGAAGGACTGGCAAAAGAATATGTTCTATTTCCACCCTACGTCCCAATTATGGAACATATAATACAAAAGTAAATGTCATGTTTCCCCTTTATGCTTTTTCATATTCAATATAATTGTACAAATATAATTAGGAAGGCATAATTCACCCACAGAGTGAACTGTGTTGGCTCCAAATCAATCTACTTATACATTAAATTCTATATTTACGGGCTTCCCTGGTGGCGCAGCGGTTGAGAATCCGCCTGCCAGTGCAGGGGACACGGGTTCGAGCCCTGGTCTGGGAGGATCCCACATGCCGCGGAGCAACTGGGCCCGTGAGCCACAATTACTGAGCCTGCGCGTCTGGAGCCTGTGCTCCGCAACAAGAGAGGCCACGATAGTGAGGGGCCCGCGCACCGCGATGAAGAGTGGCCCCCGCTTGCCACAACTGCAGAAAGCCCTCGCACAGAAACGAAGACCCAACACAGCCATAAATAAATAAATAAATAAATAAATAAATAAATAAATAAATAAATATTAAAAAAAAAATAATTCTATATTTACAACAAGTATGAGGACCCAGCTCAGGAGTTCACCTTTAAGGTGTGTATTACCAGTTTAAAAGAGATTGAAATTAACAAAAGCACTGAAATTTAATGATCGAAATAACAGTTATTTTAAAAGAATTAGATCTAACCTTCTAAATCTATTGTATCATAGCTTCAGATCAAAATATTGTATTAATGTATTTTCATTATTACACAATGAAAAAGAGAATTACATTTACTGAGGATCTACTATATGACAGCCACTCAGTATGTGTTCTCTCATTTAATCCTCACAACAACTCTTTGACATAAGCTTTTTAGCTCCATTTTTACTTATTAAGAATTAGGCTCACTATGAAATAAAGTAACTTTCCAAAGTTCTCATAATTATAAGGTGGCAGATTAAGGATTTGGGAGCAAATCTGTTTCAAAAGTCAGAGCTCCTTCTACTATACCATTAAGCCTAGAAAATACTTAGAAAGCAAATGCATTTCAGGAAAGATGAATAAAAAGCAAGTTCGTAGGAAAAACAAAAAAGAAATGTTCTCAAGTGTAGAGTAACATAATGTAACTCACAGCTGGAATAGAACAAATATGCCAACATGTCAAAAGAATTTGTCCTACAATGGTTATTGTATTTGCAAAGAAATTACCAAAGCGCAGAAAGCAGGTTGTTCTTTATTTCCTTTTTTCTTAATGTTGTCTATTGTTAAAATTATATGATTCATCACATTGGTAAAAGGTAGATCTGAAGACTCAGAATGCTAAATTTGGAACTTGTGCACAGCCTTTATACAACTCTAGAACAAGCTGTACAAACTGCAATTCTATGCTTCTTCTTGGCATTTCTTCTCAACATAGCAATTAATAAAGTAGCAAATAGCCTTGTTCTTCTCCAAGAAGTCAATGTTATTCCTAAAACCATATATACAAAAGGAATTAATTTTCATTACATATTCCACATAAGATACCATTGGTCTTTCTAACTAGTTTCCCAAAATAACACCTAAGGAAGGAAATAATAAAGATTAGAAAATAAATAAAATACAAATAAAGTTAATTTATTTTCAGTAAAACAGAAAACATAAAAACAATAGAGAAAATCAATGAAACCAAAAGCTAGTTCTTTGAGAAGAACAATAAAATGATAAACCTCTAAAGAAACACATGAGAAAAAAAGAGAGAAGATACAAATTGCCAGTATCAGGAATGCAAAAGGTGACATCAATACGGATTTTACAGGTACTAAAGTAAAACTAAGGGACTATTACTAACAATTTTATGCCCACAAATTCCACAATTTAGAAGAGAATGACAAATCCTTTTTTTTTTAATTGGAGTATATTGCTTTGCAATGTTGTGTTAGCTTCTGCTGTACAATGAAGTGAATCAGCTATATGTATACATATATCACAAATTCTTTAAAAGACACAAACTACCAAAGTTTTGTCAAGAAGAAATAGATTACTTAAATAGCCCTTTACGTAAATGGAATTTGTACTTTAAAAACCTTCCCACAAAGAAACTCCAGGCCTAGACAACTTCACTGGTAGATTATACCAAATAATTAAAGAAATAAAACCAATTCTATACAAACTCTCCCAGAAAAGTGAAGAGAAGGGAATAATTCCCAACTCAATCTAAAGACCAACATTACTCTATACCAATTTTTGACAAAGACTCAGGGAAAAAAAAAATCTTTCACCAATATTCCTCATGAACATGCATGCAAAATTTCTAAATGAAATTTAAGGAAATCAAGTCCAACAATATATAAATAGAATAATATCTCATGACCAAGTGGGACTTAACCAAGAACACAAGGTTGATTTAACATTTACAAATCAACAATGTAATGCACCCTATTAGAAAAAAATTAAAACCATATAATCGTTTAAATAGACCCAGGAAAAACATCTGACAAAATCCAACACCCATTGATCCATGCTGTTTCTCACCATACTAGGAATAGATGTGAACCTCTTCAATACGGAAAAGGACACCTACACAAAACCTACAGTTATATTTAATGGTGAAAGACTGAATGCTTTCCCCCTAAGATCAGGAACAAAATAAGGATGTCAATCCTCACAACTTTTATTTAACATTGTTCTAGAGGTTTAGTTAACTGGCATAAGGCAATAAAAAGAAACAAGTTATCCAGATTGGAAAGGAAGAAGTAAAATGGCCTCTATTCACACACAACAAGATGTAGAGAATTTGATGAAATCTACAAAGAAGCTATTAATAAATTAGTTTAGGAGATCAATGCACAAAAATCACTTGCATTTCCATATATACTAGCAACAAACAAGCTAAAATTAAATAAACAGTTACATTTAATTACTAGTGAAAATTATTATAAATAATAAAAGATTATGACAAGAGACAAAGAAGGACATTACGTAATCATAAAAGGATTGATCCAAGAAGAAGACAAAAGAATTATAAATAGGAGCACCTGAATACAGAAAGCAAATATTAACAGACAGAAAGCAAATATTAACAGACATAAAGGGAGAAATTGACAGTAACCCAATAATAGTAGGGGACTTTAACATCCCACTTACATGGATGGACAGATCATCCAAACAGAAAATCAATAAGGAAACACTGGCTTTAAGTGACACCTTAGATTAGATGGACTTAATAGGTATACACAGAAATTCCATCCAAAAGCAGCAGAATACACATTCTTTTCAAGTGCACACGGAACATTCACCAGGATATCTCACATGCTACACCATAAAGCAAATCTCAATAAATATAAGAAGACTGAAATCATACCAAGCGCCTTTCCCAACCACAGCACCATGAGACTAGAAATCAACTATAAGAAAAAAAAAACTTTTTCTCTTAGTTAACCTTTTTAGTATTTTGTCTGCCAGTTTAAAATGGTATCCTTCGATACCCACCAACTACCTATAAGAGAGTCAATGATCTTATTCTTTTCTCTCATCTCATTTTCAGTTACATCCTTTCTACTGTGTCAGATCATATTGCCTTTACATATTATTCTTCCCCCATGTCCCCAACTATGCTTTAATATTAGCTTTACACTTAAAATATATTAAATTCTCATCATCTTTTGCCAAGTTTGCCCAATTATCTGTGGGCTGGATATGCTCATCCTTAGCAGGTTCCTCAGAAAGTACTTGTGTGTACAGTATTCTCTGAGTTTTGCATGTTCAAAACTGTTTTTGTTTTTGTCTATTTAAATGGTCTTGTTACTTGAAGAACATCTTGGCAGAATACAAAACTCCTTGGCTCATACTTTATTTCCTTGAGTTTCCTGAAAATGTTACTCCACCATTTCCTTCCTTTGTCTGTTGCTCTTGAAAATCTGATGCTAGCCTAATTTTCCTACTTTTATACAGGTAATGTGGTCTATTTGCTTGGAGGCCCTGAGGATTTTTCTTTGATTTACTAGGGTATGTATCACAGTTAATCCTTTCAGGTCAAGTTCCAGGTACTTGGTCAGCCCTTTCAATAAGTAGACAAGTTTTATTTGCAGAAAGATTTCTTATATTATAGCTTTAAATATTAGTTCTGTTTGTTTATTTTGCTTTTCTTTTTTAGAGACCCTATTATTTATGTATTGGATCTTCTTTGCCTGTTGTTCACTCCTATCTCTTTTCCTCTAACAGTTTTTTAATTCTTTCTGTCTCATTTTCATATTCTTTGTTGTTTTCCTGCCTAATGTCCATTATTATATTACTGTTTAACTTTGCTCTTTCTTGGCCTCTAATAATTTATTCTCAAATTCTTTCTGAGTTTAATCACATTTTATTGCATTTCTTTTTATTGTTTGTTTGTTTTGTCCATTTTTAGTTTTAGTTTTAGAATTTTTTATTGTGAATATTTTTAATATCTCAGAATGCTTATTAAAGAATATTTAGTTCAGTTTGGAGTGTTGTGTTACAGTTCTCTTCTGCTTTGTTGTTAGTTTTTGAGGAAGAATACTCATTAGCTGAAATGTTTTATCTTGAATTTTTAATTTTCTTTTTACAGAAGTTTTGTATGGAGTTGATTTGATGTTTTCCTATTCCTAGGCACTTTCTGGATAAGGTTTCTAGTTCTTCTCTGTCTGTAGAGTGAAGTGCACTTTCTTTAATGTTGGTAGGAGGTAAGGTGTTGATGTGTCTTGTTTCTCTTACATTTATTATCTCATTCTTGGCCTGGCTGAGTACCTCACACTCACTCCTAACTTCCTACATGTGGCTGGTGGGACATGTGTTCTCTCTGGCAGGCTAATAAGAGTCCTTCAGAGGAGACCTTGACATAATGTGGCCTGATTTTGTTTCTAGAGTCCTAATCATTGAGCTGAGATCAGGTCGCTATGTTACGCCTCAGTCTCCAACTGGGTTCCAGGAATAGACTATATGATCCATCATGAAGCTGACTTTTTGAAACAGACCTTTGGTTCTGTTAAATAATATTCAAACTGAGATGTGAATAAAAGTCCAAAGATTGACTAAGTATTGATCAGCAGCAGCATTCAAATTTCAGATAACAAATTCTGATCTTGAATGAGAATTAAACCTGTCCAGTGTCAATTACACGTATAATGTGTCCAAATCCCAGACTTACTGGTAGTAAAAAATTTAAGCAACTTCTAGGAATCTTGTTTTTTCTCATTTGTAAAATGAAAATGATAATATTTCTCACACAGCTGTTGTATGCATTACATGAGAATATGCATGCAAAATATTTAACAGAAAAAAAAAAAAGATGGTAAAAATTTTACTGAAATAGATACCTGACAAATTGATCACAGCTAATTTTCCCTGACATTGAACAGGACATTGCCATGTGGAAATGGCAGATGGAATTGCTACTGATCTCAGTCTGAGAAACTTCCTCAATTTTTAGAGTCTGGTGGATGTTCAGAAAGGGACTCAAATTTAAACTCATTTAAATGCTTTACTTACAGTTGAGCCTTACTGGTCCAGGGCATTCAGCCTGTTAGTAGTAACCAGTGCGGCTGTCTCCCCAATCTGGCTGTAATTGGCCACTACAGCCGTACTTCTGTCATTGTCTACTTGGTCAGGAAAACAAAAAGAACAGAGAGAATGACACTACAGCCCAGGTGGCACAGAAAGAAAGAATTCTTGCCTGGAGCAGTGGTTTACTGAGCTAGAACACTCTACCCAGGCCCAGGGGCAGGAATTGAACATATGACTTTAATAGCTGTTGGTTTCTAGATGCAAAAGTAGACTGTGAAGGGAGTCTCCAGTCTGCTCACAGCCTGCTTTTCGAGCTGGGCTGCGTGCCTCCCATGTGGATGATGAACCCAGTTACGAATCACTGGCCACCTGCCCATGACAGCAGAGGTTGGAGGGGGGAGGTCTGGGAGCCTGGCTGTCAGGCCCAAGGGCAGAGGTCACGACAGGGTCTCCCCAGAGCAGGAGGGAGCTTTCAGTGTCAGCAGTGGTGCAGCCGGGTCACGCGACTCCTCCCCAGCCCCGCCCAGCACTGAGCATTGCCACCGGGGCGGCCTCGGGGAGCAACACCCCGGCTGGTGGGAGGCGCTGTACTGACCACGTGCTGCGCTTTCCCCCAGGCTCCCCACATGGAAATGGCCTCTGTGCCCTCCCTCCATCCCCACCAGGGCCTCTTCAAGGCCCCTTCTCACTGGGAACTGGGTTCATCAGCCTCCACAACAGCTGCTCCTCCCCCTTGAGATGCAAAAGGTCTGTGTGAGCAAGAAGGGGATGCATATTCCATGCAGGAATTCACACCCGCGCATCATTTTCACCACGTGATTCAAGTAGGTGAATACAAAATGCCCAAAGCCTCGTAAATAAATAGCTCTGGGAGTTTAAACTGTCAAAATAAGCTGTGACTTTCCCAACTCCACATAACATTGCACCTACCTATGTTTCGAAAAAGTGGGGAGGGACTCAGAAGAAATACAGGGCACCCTCCCTGTCTTTGCAACGCTTAAAATGTTATTAAAGACTCCAAATATAAAGACACAAAGGCCAATCTAATGCTAGCATTTCCTACGTCGTGGGGTGCTGGGTTTTACAGACCTCGCGTTACCTTTTCAGTGATGACCCCCCTGTCTTACAGCCTCCTTCCCCTGCTTCATCGCACACACAGGAGCAGCAGAGATCACCGAAGTTATTGATTGGTGCCCCGAGCGGGCAAGGAATCACAAAGCAGCCTGAGAAAGAAGCAGTGGCAGCGGCTTAGCTAGTAGGATTTGTGGGGCGGAGTCTGTTGGCACAGATCTCATTCGCCCCCGCTGGCCTCGATGGGAACAACAACAGCATCCTCACCACCAACAATAATAATACAGCTAACACACAATGCATGGTTCCTGGGTGCCAGGCCCATCGTCTCATTTAATTTTACCACAACCTTGACAGGTAGCTTCTATGAACTCCTCATTTACACAGATGAGGGAACCAAGGCATAGAGGGGGTAGGGTAAATCTGTTCATAGTCACCCACTGGTAAATGATGGAGGTTGGACTTCATGTGCAACCTGGCTTCAGACTCTCTTTGGAATGAATCACTGTTTTTGGTCAGAAGATACAGGCAAAGGAACTCTCTTCAGTAGGATGGCAGAAAAAATAAACATTCTGAGCAGTTGGTGTAGAGACAACACCACCCAGGCTTTTGGTTACCTTGACAAGACCACACTGGGGGCAAAAGCTTGTAGAAGTGGGTTTAAGAGAGAATTAACGAGAAGAATTTGAGACAAAAAAAAAAAACCTTTCTGGGCTTCCCTGGTGGCGCAGTGGTTGAGAATCTGCCTGCCAATGCAGGGGACGCGGGTTCGAGCCCTGGTCTGGGAGGATCCCACATGCCGCGGAGCGGCTGGGCCCGTGAGCCACAATTGCTGAGCCTGTGCGTCTGGAGCCTGTGCTCCGCAACAGGAGAGGCCGCGATAGTGAGAGGCCCGCGCACGGCGATGAAGGGTGGCCCCCGCTTGCCGCAACTGGAGAAAGCCCTTGCACAGAAACGAAGACCCAACACAGCCATAAATAAATAAATAAAATTAAAACAAAAAACAAAACAAAACAAAAAACCTTTCTGAAGACTTTTGCCCCAAAGGGGAGCATTTCCTCACAGGTGGTAGAAGCTGAGAGTAAAGTAAGCAAAACAAAATGCCCAGACATATGCATTAGCAGGAAGTCTTTAACTGGTAGATAAGTGAGAAGATTATATTTGATACAACTCTAACCTTTAATGTTGATAATATATGAGGCAGGCATCCAGGCTTCCCCACAAAAATATGCATCAGTGCCACTACCCTAGACAAATTACCAAATTGGACAGAGAAATGGTCTAGTATTATCTATTATGTTCCTAGATTTACTTATTTTCACATATTTACCTTTTTTGATGATAACTTTTAAGTTCTCTCTTAGCAAATTTCAATTATGCGATACGGTGATTATATCTATCTATCTATCTATCTATCTATCTATATATATCTATCTCACAGATATAGCCAAGATATGAAGAGATGGAAACATACCTAGGTTGTTCAGATCATAGTTGTTAGATATAGAGATAGATAACTCACATTTTCTTTACCCATTCACTGTTGACAGACACTTAGACACTTAGGCTGTTTCCATACCTTGGCCATTGTAAATAATGCTGAAAGGAACATGGGAATACAGATATCTCTTTCAGGTAATGATTTCCTTTGGATATATACCTAGAAGTCGTATTGCTGGATCATATGGTTGTTCCATTTTTACGTTTTTGAGGAACCCCTGTACTGTTTTCCATAGCGGCTGCACCAGTTTCCATTCCCACCAGCAATGCACATGGATTCCCTTTTCTCCACATCCTTGCCAACATTTGTTAGTTCCTGTCTTTTGATAATAGGTCTCCTAGCAGGTGTAAGTACATATCTCGTTGTGGTTTGGTTTGCATTTCCCTGATAATTAGTGATGTGGAGCACCTTTTCATGGACCCGTTGGCCATTTGTATATCTTCTTTGGGAAAAGGTCTATCCAGGTACTTTGCCCATCTTTTTTTAATTTATTTATTTATTTATTTATTTTTGGCTGTGTTGGGTCTTCGTTTCTGTGCGAGGGCTTTCTCTAGTTGCGGCAAGTGGGGGCCACTCTTCATCACGGTGCATGGGCCTCTCACTGTCGCGGCCTCTCTTGTTGCGGAGCACAGGCTCCAGACGCGCAGGCTCAGTAGTTGTGGCTCACGGGCCCAGTTGCTCCGCGGCATATGGGATCCTCCCAGACCAGGGCTCGAACCCGTGTCCCCTGCATTGGCAGGCAGATTCTCAACCACTGCGCCACCAGGGAAGCCCCTGCCCATCTTTTAATTGGGGTATTAGTTTATTTGCTATTGAGTTATATGAGTTCCTTGTATATTTTGGACATTACCCCTGATCAGATATGGTTTGCAAATATTTTCTCCCATTCTATAAGTTGCCTTTTCATTTTGTTGATGGTTTCCTTTGCTGTGCAGAGCTTTTTAGTTTGATGTAGTCCTGCATGTTTATTTTTGCTTTTGTTGCCTTTGCTTTTGGGTCAAATCCAAACACTCGTTGCAAAGACCACTGTTGAGGCACTTACCCCCTAAGTATTCTTCTAGCACTTTTACAGTTTCAGGTCTTAGGTTCAAGTCACTAATGCATTTTGGGTAGATTTTGGTGCATGGTTTAAGATAGGGGTCTGTCATGTTCCTAGATTTAAAATCGACCAAGACCAGCCCCATTTTCTGCCCAGAGTGCTGTGAAAACCAACACAGAACCAAATATTTGGATCTAAGTAAAAATGTTAAAACTTCCATTTCAAAAGCTGAGGATTCTCAGGACCAAGAAAAAATGTGCAGTTATAGCTGAAAACCCAATCAGAGGTAATCCTTGGTTTCAACTAAGTCATTTAAAAACATCTGTCACCTAGAAAGCAAATCTTTGTGATACCATAAGTACTAAGAATAGCAAGAATAAATGTATTGGGTTGGCCAAAAAGTTCGCTCGGGATTTTCCGTAACATTTTATGGGCAAACCTGAACGAACTTTTGGGCCAACCCTATAAATAATATGCAAAACCTTACAGCTGGATAGTGTTTTACTATATCCCCAATTATGTATGTTCAGGCAATCCATAGCTTTAATACTGCCTATCAATCAGCTTTTGATGCGTCATTACTATCCTGTCCTTCCCCCTTGGAGCTGAATTACATTGATTTTCTGGCCTTGAGTTTGCTTTCTATGTTTGATGAAATATTACTTTTAAGACCCACAGTTTCAAAATATTGACGCTTCTATTTATTCTCAGCCATAAATTACCTTATTTTAATTTTGAAAATTACAGTTGCTTCCAAAGGCTATTTGTTGTTGTGAAGGTGTTAATTATTTTCTGGGCCTAAATTGTGGTAGCTGGCCTAATTATTGCAGTACCAACACTGAACTCGGTTTATTATTGCTTTGAGTTAGGTCCACTGAGGGACTGACCTAAAATGCCTTTTATTTTTAAAGCTGAAAAATTTAATAGCGTTGATTGGATTGTTGCAATAGCTTCCTAACCAGTCTCTCTGGTTTCATGTTCACCCTCCAGCCCACAGTCTGTTCTCAGGGTAGCAGCCAAGTGAACCTTTTAGTGCAAAAATCATGTCACGTCACTCCTCTGTTAAAACCTTCCAAGGGCTTCACTTCACTCAGAAAAAAAAAGAAAAAAATCCTTACCTGGACTTCTTAGGACCTATGTGATCTAACCTCTGCTCCATACCACAGCTTGAGTGAATCTCACAAATATAATGTTGGGCAAAAGAAAACACAACAAAGAAATACATACGGCATTATTCCAAAACACTTTTTAAAAACAGGCAAAAGAATGTGTTAAAAGCAATAATGGTCGATACGTTGGAGGAGGAGGGAATGGCAGCAAGTAGAGAAAGAAGCAAGACTTCTGGGGTGTGGACAGCGCTCTCCATCTCCTGACCTGGGGGTCGGCGTGCAGTTTTTCCACTTTATGATAATTCACTGAGGCGTATACCTCCTATGTGTGCACCTCCCAGTAGGTTAATTATACTTCAGTAAAAACACTGGCCAGAGAGAGAGTAGGAGGTAAGGAAGTAAAGATGGAAAGCACGGAACAGTTCTTTTAAGAAGCTTTACTCTAATAGAGAACAGAGAAATGGAGCAGTAACTGAAAGTGAGGTCAGGTCAAAGGAAGGTTTTTATTTGGTTTGTTTGTTTTTTTTTAAATGAGAGACATTAAAGCATGTTTACTTTGCTATGGGGCCTTTTCTGCGTAAAGGACTATCCAGGGTTCA
Source organism: Balaenoptera borealis (assembly GCF_965194805.1). NCBI lineage: Eukaryota > Metazoa > Chordata > Mammalia > Artiodactyla > Balaenopteridae > Balaenoptera > Balaenoptera borealis. Next base: position 13,173,121 of record NC_138877.1, read on the forward strand.
AGAGGGAGAGGGGCAACTGCTAGAGGAACTTCCTTGAGTAGTCGAGAGGGGATGAGACCCCAGACTGGAGTAAAGGGTGGGCCTGGAAAGTAGCAGGGTACAAAGGATCCTGCTCATAATGGCTGAATTCTATAAGAAGAGCTTGGGTTCAGGGTTGGGGAGTGGCTGGGTCCAAATAGGAGATGTCAAAGAGCTATAATGGTGGAAAAGTAACACGAGAAGCTTAGATTTCTGGTAGCAACTGTATTAAAAGGCGTGGAAAGGCGTGATGGGATTATTAGTCTCTGTGGCCTTTTAAGGGAAGATGGGCAATCACTTCTAATTATAACCTCTTTTGAGGGTTGGTTTCAATTTATAGAGGAGGGGCTTTTTGTGGTAAGAGGAAGAAAACACAGTGCCCCTCTTATGGCCCATATGGCCCCTCTGGAGGAGGAGAAAGTCTTGAACTTACAATAAATTCCTAGATATAGAATTGTGGAATTAAAGTTATGTACATTTGACATTTTGATGGATATTGCCAAAGAGGTCATGCAAATTCAAACTCCTTTCCACATATGAGTTTTCCCCCACCCCCTTGCCAGCACTGTGTTAACGTTTATAATCTTTGCCAAATCCAGTAGGTGAAAAATAGCTCATTGTTTTATCAATGATTATTGAAAACATCTTTTCATATATTCACTTCCCTTATATTTCTTCTTTATGAAATATTGTTCATGACCTTTGCCCATTTCTCTCTCTGGCTATTTGTCTTTTCCTTACTGATTTAAAGAGCTCTTTGCATATTAAGGAAACAAGCCATTTGCCAGTCACAATAATTGAAAATACAGTATGTGTGTGTGTGTGTGTGTGTGTGTGTGTGTGTGTGTGTGTTTAGTCACATGTGTCTGGACCTCACTGTCACTCTTTAAAAGAAGCCATCACTTCAAGTTTATAGAAATATTTATCTGTTTTCTTTAATGAGTTTTTGGTTTTTTTAATTCCTAAATCTTTAGTATATCAGGAATTAATTCTGTTGACTGAAGTAGGAATGCAGCTTAACTGCTGTTTTTTCTCCCAAATAGCTAGCAGTGGTCCCATCATTGTTTCTGGGATAATCTGTGTTCCCTTAACATACTTGAAATGCCAACTTTATCCTCCCCAGTTTCGAAAGCACTCACCACTTAGCTCTAGAGGAGGCTCATCTGGATCCAGTCACAGGCTATCAATCCAAGGACTTCCCTTCCTCCTTCTCGGCACATGGAGTACTTGGCACTGACTCCACGGCTCTGAACTCTGAATCTGGGGTTACATTAATATGAGTCCCTTACTGTGTTTCTGTGCCTTTCAGACATTAATTTCTGCTTATTGCTATTGACTGGAAATAAACAAGATTAGCGAATAATTGAGTCTCCTTCCCACATTTGTTATTAAAATAGAAATTTATTACCTTAGGAAGACTTTGTTAACTCTCTGGAAATGGCTGATCTTTGAAAATATTGGCTGATGATAAATTCTTCCTTAAAGTGCTCACACATTCTTTTTCTCATGGTCTCTCTCCGCGCATGTATTCTATTCAAGGACAATCTCCCTTAGCAACATGACTGAAGCTACTCAGCTAACTGGCCATTAGAAAAAATCCTATCAAAATTATTAAAATAAAATGTATGACTTACGTTTCATTTTCTGGAAGGTTCATATGAATGGGATTCTCAATTGCTGACAAAGCTGGATAACTGAGGCCTTGCTGTAGTTGTTGGTGTACGTATTCTCTCTATAACCCTGCATGATCACACTTCACTTTTCCACAAACGAGAAAGCACTCTCGTCATTACACCAATAACAGCACCCTCTCCAATCTGGTGCTTGGATGCCAATGATTTTTTAACCACACAGGACCAAGACCTCGATCCACGGATACCCTTTACAGTGCCCTCCTCGCCCTCCTTTGCAGCCAAGATTCTCTGGTTCTCTGGTTCTTTGTCATAGTGACTCTTGCACATTCATTCCCTTGACTCCCCAGCCCCTACTTCTCTGTTGAAAGTGCTCAGTGAAACTCCACTTAAATCTCTGCTACTCAAGCCGGCCTCCAGGCAGGTTCAGAAAAAACACACAAACACATGCTGACTGCTATCACTTCAGATTCATGACTGTGTTCTTCAAGCGAGCTCTCATGTGCACAACGGCCCCACACTGCAGGGTTTATTCCCTCTCCTGCTCTCCTAGCAAATCATTTCAAACTCCCTCCTCTTCTCCAACCTTCCATAACTCCCACCATCACCTGTCACCACTCCTGCCCCTGAGCCCCACGTGCTGCCTCTCCCCCGTTACCCACCACGGGCTGCACCCCTCTCATCTGAACAACCCTCTGGCTACTCAGGAACATTTGCTCCAGCAATTACCCGTTATCTCTTTGCAGTGTAAATCTTTCCTCTTTTACAGGATCATTGTTACCAGCATACAGTCATGCAGAAATTTCCCCTGTCTTAAAAACATCCTATTCTAACTCCATATGCCCCCCAGCAACTGCTCCAGCCCTCAACCCACCCTGTGGAGCAAAACTCCAATAAGAGCTGTCTGTTCTTGCTGTCGCTCCATCTTCTCCCATCTTCTGCGCTTGTTCCCAGTCTCTGCTCTGCCCAGCAGCACTCAGACTGGTCCTTTCAAAATCCACATCAGGTCCCGTGCCTCCTCTGCTCTCTCCTCCATCGGGAAGAAACCAAAGTCCTAACAGTGGCTTTTGAGGACCAACATCGTGTTGCTCCCCATCCTCCCCTCCTTCAATCCATGCCAGCCTCACTGACCTCCCTGTGCTCTTCACATACACCAAGCTCACTCCCACCCAGAGCCTTTGCAGTCCTTGTGCTTTTTACCTGGAACAGTCTCTTCCCAGGTCACCAAATGGCTTGCTCTTATTTTAGTTAAGTTTCTTCCAAATGCCAAATTCTCAGAGAATCTCCCCTGACCTCCCTGCCTAAAATAGCATCTTAACTCTACCCTGCCCCTGCTTCCTTCCTTCCTTCAGGTATTCATCACAGCTTATGGCTAGCTGACATGGCATTTTATATTTATTTATTTTATGTATTTCCGCCCCCGCACCCCTAGAACCTAAGCTCCTTGAAGTTAGGGAGTTTGCTAGAACAGTGTCTGTTGCATAGAGGGTACTCAATAAATATTTGTTGGCTGAATGTATCATGCAGATATATTTCATAATTCTGCAGACACAATTGACATTTACTGTAATATTGTTTGTAAAAATAAAAAATTAAACATGGAGAAAAAAACCCCTAAATCCCTGTCATTAGGAAATTAGTCAAATATATTTTAAGGTAGTCTTAAAATAGAACACAATATCACTTATTAAAAAAAAAAAAAAAAAAAAGGATGAAAAACTGAAACCATTTCCACCAAGATCAGGAACAAGACAAGTTTGCCCACTCTCGTCACTATTATTCAACATAGTTTTGGAAGTTTTAGCCACAGCAATCAGAGAAGAAAAAGAAATAAAAGGAATCCAAATCGGAAAAGAAGAAGTAAAGCTGTCACTGTTTGCAGATGATACGATACTATACATAGAGAATCCTAAAGATGCTACCAGAAAACTACTAGAGCTAATCAATGAATTTGGTAAAGTAGCAGGATACAAAATTAATGCACAGAAATCTCTTGCATTCCTATACACTAATGATGAAAAATCTGAAAGTGAAATTAAGAAAACACTCCCATTTACCATTGCAACAAAAAGAATAAAATACCTAGGAATAAACCTACCTAAGGAGACAAAATACCTGTATGCAGAAAATTATAAGACACTGATGAAAGAAATTAAAGATGATACAAATAGATGGAGAGATATACCATGTTCTTGGATTGGAAGAATCAACATTGTGAAAATGACTATACTACCCAAAGCAATCTACAGATTCAATGCAATCCTTATCAAACTACCACTGGCATTTTTCACAGAACTAGAACAAGAAGTTTCACAATTTGTATGGAAACACAAAAGACCCCGAATAGCCAAAGCAATCTTGAGAAAGAAAAATGGAGCTGGAGGAATCAGGCTCCCTGACTTCAGACTATACTACAAAGCTACAGTAATCAAGACAGTATGGTACTGGCACAAAAACAGAAATATAGATCAATGGAACAGGATAGAAAGCCCAGAGATAAACCCACACACATATGGTCACCTTATCTTTGATAAAGGAGGTAAGAATATACAATGGAGAAAAGACAGCCTCTTCAATAAGTGGTGCTGGGAAAACTGGACAGCTACATGTAAAAGAATGAAATTAGAACACTGCCTAACACCATACACAAAAATAAACTCAAAATGGATTAAAGACCTAAATATAAGGCCAGACACTATCAAACTCTTAGAGGAAAACATAGGCAGAACACTCTATGACACAAATCACAGCAAGATCCTTTTTGACCCACCTCCTAGACAAATGGAAATAAAAACAAAAATAAACAAATGGGACCTAATGAAACTTAGAAGCTTTTGCACAGCAAAGGGAACCATAAACAAGACCAAAAGACAACCCTCAGGTGGGAGAAAATATTTGCAAATGAAGCAACTGACAAAGGATTAATCTTCAAAATATACAAGCAGCTCATGCAGCTCAATATCAAAAAAAAGCAAACAACCCAATCAAAAATGGGCAGAAGACCTAAATAGACATTTCTCCAAAGAAGATATACAGATAGCCAACAAACACATGAAAGGATGCTCAACATCATTAATTAGAGAAATGCAAATCAAAACTACAATGAGATATCATCTCACACCAGTCAGAATGGCCATCATCAAAAAATCTACAAACAATGAAAGCTGGAGAGGGTGTGGAGAAAAGGGAACCCTCTTGCACTGTTGGTGGGAATGGAAATTGATACAACCACTATGGAGAACAGTATGGAGGTTCCTTAAAAAACTGAAAATAGAACTACCATACGACCCAGCAATCCCACTACTGGGCATATACCCTGAGAAAACCATAATTCAAAAAGAGTCATGTACCACAATGTTCATTGCAGCTCTATTTACAATAGCCAGGACATGGAAGCAACCTAAGTGTCCATCGACAGACGAATGGATAAAGAAGATGTGGCACATATATACAATGGAATATTACTCAGCCATAAAAAGAAATGAAATTGAGTTATTTGTAGTGAGGTGGATGGACCTAGAGTCTGTCATACAGAGTGAAGTAAGTCAGAAAGAGAAAAACAAATACCGTATACTAACATATATATATGGAATCTCAAAAAAAAAAAAGAAAAAGTTCATGAAGAACCTAGGGGCAAGACGGGAATAAAGACGCAGACCTACTAGAGGATGGACTTGAGGACACAGGGAGGGGGAAGGGTAAGCTGGGACAAAGTGAGAGCGTGGCATGGACTTATATACACTACCAAATGTAAAATAGATAGTGGGAAGCAGCCGCATAGCACAGGGAGATCAGCTTGGTGCTTTGTGACCATCTAGAGGGGTGGGCTAGGGAGGGTGGGAGGGAGGGAGACGCAAGAGGGAAGAGATGTGGGGATATATGTATATGTATAACTGATTCACTTTGTTGTAAAGCAGAAACTAACACACCATTGTAAAGCAATCATACTCCAATAAAGATGTTAAAAAAATAATAATAATAAAAATAAAAATAAAAAAGGATGAAAGTCTTGACATCCAAATATAGAAAATATCCACAGATGAGTTAAGGGCCAGGGGGGAAATGAGTGCAGAACAAGAGAATATGATTCCCATCTTGTAAGAAATCTAAATGTCTCTCCATGTGCATAGCTTATGTTCTTATATGCATAAATCTAGAAGGAAACTCACTCAAGTTGTTAAGAGTGGTTACCACAAAACAGCAGGATTTCAAGGGAAGGGAGAGAGATTTTTACTCTATTTTATACAGTTTTGTTTTGTTTAAATTTTATAAGCCCATATTACTTTTATATTCCAAATTAAAGTATCTTTCAAAAGATACCAATGATTAATGTTTGTTGGTGGTGTCTGTGGAAGAGTCGGGAAAGCAAAAGTTAGGGGGGAAAGATGAACAGTGGGACGCTGCCTGCTTTCAGCAACGAAGGGACAGGGTAAAGCTTGTGCGCAAAGAATAAGCAAGGATGATGAGCAATGTATTTTATTTACTCCTACCATAGGAAAGGTGCTATCCTTAATGACAGGTCGTGTGCATTTTCTTGAATTCTCAGAACAAATTTGCTAGTTAGGTATTAGCTCCTTAGATGAGAAAAATGAGGGTCAGAGAAACTGATTTTACTTCTCAAGAGCCCCGAGTAAAGCCCAGAAGCATTGGTGCGGGGTTCAACTCGACTGCTGCCCCTCACACAGATGAGCCCCTCCGGCTGGGGTGTGGTGGCAGAAGGGAAACCCGGGTCTGGAGATCACCAACCCGGGAGTGGGCTCCTTGGCAACCCTGGCCGCATGTGGAGAAGCCACACAAACTCTTGTTCCCTCCCTGCTCCAGAAATGCTTCGCCTGAGGCCGCTGGGAAGAGGATGCTCGAGCTAAGTGTTCTGCCCTGCCGGGTGGGGTGCCAGGACTTCACGTGTCACCGTCAGGGGCTACAGAATCCCAGCAGCTCGCCGGAAGCCCAGCACCCTCACTGTTTAGGATCGTCCACAGCTGGGAGGAGTGCCATGAGATGACAAGGAGAACGGAGATTCTCTCTCCTCCTGTCCGTGGCAGCCTGGTGAACGGAGGCTACAGCAAGGGGCAGCGGCAACATAATAGCAGCTACCTTTGGGGAGCTCTGCAGTGGGCCAGGAACCTTGTAAACATTATCTTCAATCCTCAGAAGCTCAGTTAAGTACAGGAATATTGTTACCTCCATTTTAGGGAAGAGGAAGCAGGTGTAAGGAGGTAAATAATTTACGTAAACATGTGCAGCTAGTAAGAGGCGGAACTGAGCTAGGACCGCACCATTCGGACTAAGCTCATGCTCTTTCCAAGACGCCGGGCTGCCTCTCTGGGTGGCTTAGGGGCCCCTGTGTAAGGTCCTCAGTGCCCGGAGCATCAGGCATGGAGGAAGAGGAGGTAAGGGCCAGGCAGATGGCAGAGAGCGAGCAGCGTTAGGGCCGTGTTGCAGGAGGCCTGGACGGGCCACGGGAAGATCGCAATCACCCAGGGCTCTGCCTTGCCTTTGTTTAAGTGGGAGCAGAATATCCATGTGTAGACAGTGAAACATAATTTTCAGCTGGAAGCCTGCCGTGCCTGGCTTGGCCTGGCCAATGGGATCTGATTAGTATTCTTGAACTTTCATTAGCATTTGACGGAAATACCCAAATGACACAAAGCCAATCCTAGTAGCTGAGAGTTAAAATTTTAACCCAATTTCTCTAAGGCAGTTAAGCATCTCCTTTTTGCAAAGTATTTTGTGCAGTAAGCAAACCATTTATGCAATCACCCTCACATTCACCTCCCCGAAACCAGTCCAGAGGCTGTGGCTCCTTGTAGAGTTAATTTACATCATTGGCTGCTGGGCTGGAGAAGTGGGAGTCTTTTCCCAGCCTTGGCTGGACCAGGGCCAAGGGTGTAAGTGCAAATCCCTTCACATGATCTCCCTGGAACTGCCTCTTGGGCTGACACGATCCCGCCCCTGAGCAGCATTTTACTGCATCCTTTGTTGTACGTTTTCCATTTTAGGGAGAATTGATAGCGAGACTAAGAATAAACACATTCTCTGCCAGTCAGATTCTGTGGCTAGGTTTTTAAAAAGGACCTGGCCAGCAATAACATTTATATTGAAACTCAGCTCTTGCTTCACAGGGTGAGGGCACTGATGGTCAAGAAAGGAATTCCCCTCCCCATATACAATTCTTCTCACATATCTGGAGAAAGCAGGGGAGGATTTGGAGCTCAGAGTAAATCCTGCAGTAGTTTCTCGGTTGCCTAAGATTAGGATTAACCCTTTAAAGTCTTTTTATGCCAAGACAATACGTTCATATTCAAGTTTTTCAAAACTCTGTTTTTTGCTTCTAAAGGAAACAGATTACTTAATTGACATCTCACCTCTTTCCCTTTCCCTTAAGTCTATCAAAGGCTCAGAGGCATTTTTGTCCAGGTCCTGACTCACTAACCCAGTTGAAGAGTTTAACTTCTTGTTACACTGGAAAAAAAAGGAGTCTGGAGTGTCTCCTTTAGCAAGATATTTTAAATCATTATTTTACTAGTTACATGTCATAAAGGGTAGTTCAGTAATAGTGCTCCAGTAGGAGACAAAAATCAATGCTTCAACCACCATGGCCTTCTTTTTTATGATAGTAAATAAAATTTAAAAATACTAAAGAAAACAAGTAATCCCACAGGGAAGTGAATCTGATGGGTTTCTCCATACTCTTAACTGAATGCTTTAAAAACAACAGATTCAGGGGTATTAGAATACCACAACTTGAGAGAACTAGTATTAGTCCAAAGCAGTAGGGGAAAAAAAACGAGTTTACTCTTGTTTCTGTGCACCTATCTTAACATACACATAAGCATGAGAGAGATTTTCTACTTCCCAATAGCTTCAACACTGAGATCCACTTTAGGTCTATGGGGAAAATAACCTGGAAGGAGTTTTCACAGTGTTTGCAAAGTTGACACCTGTTATCGGGGGTTTAAAAATGGCGTGGAGTCTTGTAAGTCCTAAGTCACAGAACTTTTTAAAATTTGGCTATTATTTTGAAGAACACAAGAAAATAGCCTGAGACAGGATACAGGAGGAGGAATTCAGTGTTTTAGAAAATACACCACTCCCAACACCCTCACATAGCCGATCTGGGGAAGAAAGAAGTGGAAAGGAATATCTGTCTGCAAAGACGGTTTACCAGACTCCGTTTCAGAACAAGTTTGTGCACTTTAGAAGCCTATTTCCCAGCCGTACTCAAGCCCACCTAGTTTACAATCTGACTTCTAGAAATGTTTGCTTTGAGCAAAAATGAAAAATACTTTTTTCTAGGGTCAGATGAGTAAAATTCAGCAGCATCCAGCATACTACGTAATGTAATTTTGTGCGTGTGTTTGCATCTTCCTGTTTTCTTGTTTTCAGAAAGGATATTATTCTGGGATGTAAAATCCACCTGGAAAAATAGAGAGATAAGGGGTTTCTCTGTCTTCCATAGGGGTGTCATGTTTCCATGGTGATGAAAGCAGCTCTTGATACCTGATTAACCAAGGTGATCCCTGGGCTTCCTGCTTCCTCATTCAGTGTAATAGGGAGACAGGCAAAGGGAAAGGGGCAAACAACAGCAGGCTAGAAAGTCAGAAAGAAAAGCGTGGGAGGCTTAGGTTTGGTCTGAGGAATCCTGTGATGATAGGTCAATGCCAAGTATTCAGAGAAATGACATATTTTCTGTAGTTTGTTATATTGCAAAAGTGGCTTTCTGCTTTTAACAACCCCTGTAATTTTACAAACATGAAAATTTAATAAACGTGAGAAAGCAACTCCCTTCATACAAGTTTTTACTGCCATATAGACAAAAGAAAGTGAGTGAAACAGACCTCATTTTCACGGTTTTCACTCTTTTCAGTTATTCCTGCTGAAAACTCCCTGGGTCCTTTCCCACCTTTGAATTTCCCCACAGCTATACTCTGGGTATGGAGTGTTTTTACCTAATCATCTAACTTACCAAAGCAGTTTCTGAAACTCACCTCCTCAGCAAAACCTTTCTCCGTCACCCAGTGGGGCAGCAATGATCCTCTCCTGTGACCTGTGGAGATCTGGGAGGATGTGCTCCCCCTGCTTCATCTCCTGACATCCGCTCTCAACATACACGTGATTAGCATGCTACGAATCTAACAGTGGCTCCAAAACCTGGCTGCACATCAGAATCACTCTATGCAGATTACTGGGCCCCATTCTAGAATGACAGAATCAGAATCTCTCTGAGACAGGCGCTCCCAAATGCATGGTTTTCATAAATCTACAAGGGCTTCAGGTTTGGAAGTCAATGACATATGGTTTTAGTTTGTATCTATTCTGTTTTCGTGTCTCCTCTGGATATCTGCATCCATTTATATGCACTGGGGGTTTTTAAGCAGGATAATCAGATGCCTGCAACACCTCAGGCAGTGTTTGTTAAAATGTGGATTCCCAGGTACCAGCTCAACCAAACCTACCCATCTGACCCTGTGGGGCATGGCCTGGGAATGTGCATTTTAACGTGCTGCCACTCTCCATCCCCCAAGCGATTCTCTTTGCAGGGGACAAACTGGAATACCTATACGGACCAGGCAAGTCATTTCAATGAAGGAGGCAAGCTGGGTGGGATGTGACCAGAGGGAACCTGACACCCCATACATAGGGCCAGGTATGACTTACCTGATTAATGTGTTGCTGTTTTGCCAAAGCAGAAATAGAGCCAGTATTGCTGATGTTTTGAATTTTTCAGAAGCTAGAAATTCAGAGAAATTTAATTTCTCACAAGGGTTGGGGAGAGGGGGAATTGGATGAAGGTGGTTTCCAAAGGTACAAACTTCTGGTTATAATTATACTACTAGGGATATAATGCACAGCATGATTAATATAATTAACCCTGCTGTATGTTATATATGAAAGTTGTTAAAAGAGCAAATCCTAAGAGTTGTCATCACAAGGAAGAATATTTTTTCTTTGATTTTGTTATCTGTCTGAGTTGATGAGCATTCACTGAACTTCCTGTGGTCATCGTTCCATGACATACGTAAGTCAAGTCATGATGCGGCACACCTTAAACCTATACAGTGCTGTATGTCAATTATACCTCAATAAAGCTGGAAGGAAAAATAAATTTTAAAAAAACAACAGTAAACAAACACAGGTGCCATGGGCAAGTTGTACCCTCTGCCTTAGAGGGCTCTACCCACGTGTCTCAAATCTCTTGTGACTTGCAGTGTCATGTGACATTGGGGGCCTGACCCAGTGACTTCTTATGATGAATGATAACAGAATTGCAGGGTCAGAAGGCCCCTGTGGATCATCCCAGCATTTAATGAATCCCCCACTTCAACATTCCCCCGCCCCTGGCTGATGACGCCCTAAACTGCGTCATCTCTCACCTAGAGCCCCCGCCTGTGCTGCACGGATCCGCGTGTATCCTAGCTGCTTCCACTAGGCTACCCCCCACGCACCCAATGCAGCACATTCCCAGGTGAAACTGTCATCATCCAGCGCCATCCCTCCAAACGCTCTTTTCCTTGTGCTCCCCCAGTGAGCGTCGATATGATCTGTCCAGCAACGGAAGCCAGAGACCCGGGTGTCATCCTTACTACTTTGCCCTTATTCACCACCCCTGTATCGGATCATCTACCTACTCTTGCTAATTCTGCCCCCTTAATATCGACCAGATTTGCCTCTTCTCTTCATCCCCACAGCCAATGACGTATTTCAGGCCATCTCTTGTCTGAATTACTGGAACGGCCACTCCCTTCCCCCCGAGGTGCTTTAAGCCCCCTTTGATTCATTCTGCCTTTAACTCACCAAAGCCAGAGTGCTCATCCTAAAATGCATATCTGATGATGTCAATACCATGACAGCAACGAAAGAACTGTTTAAAGTTCAAAGAGGGCAGCGTCACGTGGCCCTTGCCTCTCTCTGCTCCCGCCTACCTCCCTGCTCCATTCCTCCTCCATCCCACACCTGAACTCTCTGCACAGCCACGTGGAATTACCTTCACTTCTCCAAACGTGTTATGCTGTCCTTTCCTTCGTTCCTTTGCAAATACAGTTCTCTCTGCCTGAAAACTTATCTCCCTAACCAGACCCCAAATCTCCACCTCTTGGCTTAGTTTATGCCTACTGGTCCTTAAAATCTCAGCTTAATCATTGTTATAATTGTGGTGGTGATGATGATATGATGATGATAATGATAATAACGTGTATTAAATGCTTCCTATGCGCCAGACACTGTTCTAAGAGCTTTCACATATATTTTCTCATTTAATCTTCACAACAACCTTAAGAGGCAGGTACTGTTACCACCAGTTTCAGAAATGAGGATAGCGCAGACGTCACTACCCCTAAAACCTCCCATGAATCCCCAGAATGGTGTGGGTGTTGCTTTTTAGTACTTCATATTCTCCCCCCGCATAGCACTCACCAAACTCTACTGCAGTTCCAGCCTACCTGTCTCTCCCAGTAAACTTTAAGCTCCTAGACAAAAAAAGTAAAAAAGACGATGTCATACATACAGTTGTTTTCCCAGCATTTAAGACAATGCCTGCCAAATAAATAGTTACTGAACAAATTAATAAATAACTGAATGATTTTTGAGGTGTTCAACATTTGCATGTTCTCCACTGAACACACAACAGTTTGTTTATAAACAAACACTACCAATTACTGCCATTTCTGCTATGCTGGGAGACCATACAACTCATATATTAGAAAAGTATGGTGAGGGGTAGGAAATAAGTGTAAACAGAGTAGTGATACACTCTCAACAAAAACTACAGTGATGGATGGCCAAATATCCACTTCCACTCTTCCTTCCCTCTTGACTTCAAATGGGTCCCTAAGTGCTTGACCACATCTCCCTCTTTCCTTTCTCATAATCATCACCCATGTTCAGACTCCTCCTTCCTCTTGGCTCCTCATTCCCCCAGGTACCCATCCAAGCACGTGTACATCCTTCCAGCCAGCCAGCAAGATGGCTGACAATGAGGGTCTAGAAACAAGTAAGGCCAAGTCCCTCTCCCTCAAGGATATGTCTCACAATTTGCCTAAGCCACAGAAAGGGCTCAATAAATATTTGCTTCTGCCCCTGCTCCCTGTTTGGATAGGGACAGGGAGTGCTATAACCACCCATGTGAAACCTGCAAGCCGCCAACTTTTCTAGACAAACTCTTTGCACCTTTTCGTTGTGAAAACAACACTGCAACTGTCTCATGACTGGTCAACCTGATTTTACAAAGGAAAAGTGTGTTCTTCTTTACAGGCTGAGGCCCAACTAACCTTTCCTCCCCGGCTGAGAGTTGAACTTACTTGGAAGAGCATAATTTATTAAGAATAAAATTCTGGTATTAAAAATGAATTTGGACATTTGCATGAAGTTCAGGATCATGGGAACCAGCGTTGAAAAAAAAGACGGATCTGGTAGTCTCCTCTTCATGTTGAAAGGAAAAAGGGGATTGATAACAGCAGGTAGACAGGATTTGTGGGTCACCTCTCTAGGTAGAATTCCCAGCCACAGGCTGTGTCTCACGGTCCACGTGTGAATTCAGGAAAACGCTGATGCAAAGAAAAAGTCCCAGTAGAAATTAAGACCAGCTGTGAACCTATGATGTCATCCTAGTGCTCAAAATACCTCACCGGGTTCTCCTACAATGTCAAAGCCATTACTACCCCCAAAGGCAAGAGTCGAGCACACATTTATAATAATAAGCATAGAACCTTAGTTGGAAACTTCTAGTTCCTTTATCAAGTTTATCAAACATCTACAAATTCCATCACCATGCCATCCTCAAAGAAAAGTTATACAATTTAACATGAAAATTAGGCTATGCCAAAAGTAATTTTCCAACTTCTCAAAAATCTAGTAAAATTAAAGTCCCTACACAGTACTACTAAAAGAGGAAACACATATTTATTAAACAGAACAAAAATGGGTTACCGTTTTGAGGGTCAGAACTGAATATTTTCTTTAACAATAATACTTATATTATGCATAAGAACATTTTAGTGAAATATAAAACAAACATTTTTCTCCCCTTATTTTCAACAATCTTTTCTGATACCCATAGGGAGAAGGAGATGAAAAACAAAGAAAGACCTGCTAGCCTGTAACTAAAGATCCAGAAAGAAAAATTTACCTATTAGCTATCATTTCACTCCAGGGACGGTGAAATGCAAAAACAAACGTGTCTATTTATTCATTAGTAGTCAAGTGAGGAGGTAAACACCTCTCTTGAACTATGGTATCTGAGTTTGAATAGTGAATAATGAAGGAAGCTCTCTAAAATGTCAAATCTGGAAAAGATACCACCTAGAAATAAGTGACAGTAATTCACAGTGATACTAAAAATAAGAACCAAGTTGCAATATCTGTACTTAGTGACACCAATGCACTTTACCCAGTCTACGTGGATCTTCTTTATCGTGTACCTTTTGCATAAATTGTGGAATAGTTTTTGAGGAAAAAAAAAAAAAAAAAGAGTCTAGGTCACCTGGGCCGTTTGTTCTTGTAGTACCTGGGATGTGGGAGATCCAAGTATGTGTGAAGATAAGTAAAAACCTATGGCTAGCACTTTTGCTGCCTGTCTTTCTGATTGCAGAAGCTTTTAGCACATTTATCAGAAGCCATACAATGCAAACCCTTTTGATATTAGGTCTCTGGGTGTAGCTTTCAAGATCATTCTTTGTTCCATTCTTCCCGTATTGTCAAACGGCACCCAATAGGTGGTCTAGAGTGTGAATTTCAAACATGTGCTATTAATACGCCCAAAACTGTTGCTGCAAAGGTGAAAAAAAAAAAAAAAAACACATTAGTTGAATCCTGGCCTGTTCTCACTCATAATGTCACAAATACAATACATTTTCTACGTCCTCAAGCAATAGGAAATAATTTGTAAAACCATGAACTCTTCAGGTGAATACACGACAGGTTTTAAAATAGGTATTATTCATAGTTACTAAAAGTAATTAAATATTGTTGTAACAATTCTCCAAAAAAACTACATACAGTAAGTGTAGGTCACAATTAAAAAAATAATATTGCAATCTTTTTTTTTTTCATTTACTCTGGTTTTCCTGCTGGTATACTAAAGACCATTAGTAACAGTATTATATCTGTAGATACTTCATATTTTAAAATTTCTTTCTAATGCTCTTTCAAACATTTTTCTCATAAATGTTTTTTGGGAAAGTCACTATTATTCCCACTTCATAGATGTCATATGGAAATAATGGTCCCTACCTGAGTGACTGTGTCATTAGATTCATTAGATCACCCACATTAAGTACGTAGGGTATCTGGCACATTACTTATTGAGTGCTCAAAACATGGTAACTATTATTAATATGCAAAAGTATCAATAATTATATTAAGGCTATCAGAGTCCATTTTAATCAGGTCAGTCGAGTTCAGGTCTTCCTCTAGAATTGGACAATTCTTCCCAAACATGAAGATACCACTGTTTCTCTATGCTGATCCATCCGCCTGGAATGCTTTTCCCTTCCTCACTCCCAACTCCTAACCTCCCCACTGGGCTAATTCTTACTCTCTGGATCTCAGCTTACACAGTACTTCCTCCAGGGGTAAGCAGTCCCAATCCGCGCCCACATCTGTATTACCCTATAGACACGGGGGTCTCCTCCTGTGCGCTCCAGTGCGCATCACGACTGTCTGCTTCTATGCCCGCTTCCCTGTGAGGCTCAGACTTCATGAGGGCAGGGACTGTGGTCCATCTTTAGATACTACGTTCCCGGTGGTTAGCACAGTGCTAGAACACAGTGGGTGCTCTGTAAGTATCTGTGCCATGAGGACACCTGGGATCTGAAATCGGCCTGGCTGGTGTTACAAGGACAGGCTGTCACCGAGTGTGAGTGGCCGGTGCCGGCCGAAGAGATAAGTCAGCAGCGAGCCACGGTGCCAGCGGAGGGTGCAGCTGCTGGGATGGGAGGCGGCATCGCAGAAAGTGGGGTTGGGCCGGGGGGTGGGGCGAGGAGGGGCTCTAGAGGAGATTAGGTTCCGCCTGGTCACTTCCAGTCATAGCAGCGGAGCCAAGTCTGGATCTGGAGAGAGCAGTGGGGCGGCGTGGGGAGCCAGAGCCTGGGCTGACGCCCCCGGCGCCAGGCAATGAGGTTCCCAACCAGAGCACGAACAACAAAACGCAGGCCAGGGGCCCCTGCTGGCTGGGATGAAAGAGCCCAGCCTGGCCCACAGCCCGCAGAAGACTTACCAGACAGTTGGGGTGCGCTGCGCACGCCTGGCTCAACACAGAATTGCAGTGCTGAGGAAGAAACGTCGAGACTCTGGGCACAGCTGTTGGAAAATGCACCAAAATGTTGTGATTTGTTACGGCAGCGGCATCATAGGAAGGGACGACTTTAGAATAGTATCTGACAGCATGGAAGGAATTAAGAGAGAGAGCTGTGCTGGGGATTCGGGTTTTATACACAGCGCCAATAGTGTTCTCTGACGCAGAGCTCGACTGACCTTTAATAAAAAGAAAGCAAATATCCATCAGTAGATTCAAATCAGTAACCCTGAACTACTAGATTTGAAATACATTGTCCTCTATTTCATTTCCTCATGGTACAAACTTAGACTACTGCTATACTCAAATGCTGATGTAAAAACAAAGTGAACTTTCTGGTAGTGGCATTTAGTGCGATACACACACTATAAATTAGTGTTCACATGTCATTAAAATACAGATTTTAGAGAAGCATCATATCTCTATGCCATTGTGTATGCGTGCGCATGTCTCGCCATCGTAAAGACTCTGACCATCCCTATGAAGCAAGGGAGAATGTTGGAAAGGAGAACTCCATTCAGCCGCAAATAAAGTTTGGTCATTGATTTTCTATCAGTGAAGTGGGTTATATTGTTATACAGCTATATTCTGTACAGTAACTAGAAGGCAGAAAAAATTTTTTAATATATAATGAATGTTAACAATGTAATCTCAATATTGGGAATACCTTTTTTTTTTTTTTAATTTTTGGCCCCACTGTGTGGCTTGAGGGATCTCCCTGACCAGGGATCAAGCTCATGCCCCTTGCAGTGGAAGCACGGAGTCCAAACCACTGGACCGCCAGTGAGTTCCCTGAACACCTATTTATTTTCTTCTGGATACTGACAGTAATAAAGGTATAAGAACATAACTTTATGTCTACTTTAAATACAAATGTATCTGGAATATCTGTGAAAAATCATTTCGGCAAAAGTGTACAGAGATTTGTGGAAAAGGACAAGTAAAGGCAGCCTAATGAAGTCTAATGTTGACCGGTATCAGCACTTCGGGGTTACAGGTCAGATTTAGCACAGAAACCAGGGGACTTCAGGTGGCCATTTAACTTCTCCAGCTGTCAATTTACTGGCCTAGGTGGTGAAAGTGAAATCTGAAAGGCTTAACTGATTTCAACTGTTCCAGTCCTCTTTCAAAAACCCTTTGGCCACACGCACGACCAGCCGTGCATGTGCTCACGTTCTCCAACTCACTCGTCACTCAATTCCAGGTATCCAGGCCAAGGAAAAGTCCGAAGGTTAGAAACAGCTATATATAGGGAAATATTTACTATCATATTACGCAGAAAATCACTCTCCCCACAAAACTGGAAACACTAAATGTAGCGACAGGAGGACGACTAAGAAAACTATTCTATAAATCGTTTGATAAACTACTAAAACCATTACAATGGTGCTGAGGGCTGCATAATACAAAGTTCAAGTGTACAGGACACAATGTTAAGTAAAAAAGCCAGAGACAAAATTGGAGCTCCAATATGATTACTACTGTAGTGTTACCATAGAAAAATATATATAGAAAAAGACTTGAAGGGAATACGTTTAAAAATGAACACAGTTATTATCTTAGCTGGGTTTTAGTAAAGGACTAATACTGCTTTTCAAATGGAAAAATGTATATAAATAAAATCGAAGTAGGGGTTTTGACTCAGTGACCTTCAAGGTCTTGTCCAGTCTGAACCTGACATAAGCCTATGGTCCTAGTGGATTTGTTTCTTCCCAAGAACAGTCATTTTAGGTGATGCAAAACCAAGAGATCCTGGGGCACAGGAAGGCCTGAACTCACTACCATCACAAGAGTGTTTCAGAGTTTCTGCAGGATATGAATAGTGAAAATGCAGAAGTAAGTACTGTGTGTACAAGAAGTAACACCGACAGGCATACACCTGTGGCCTGACCCCTATCTGATTTAATCTGGGCTGATTTAATCATTCTTTGTGACATTCAGCCATAGCTATTTTAAGTAGATTAACCATGGCTCATGGCTACTTTTTTTCTATTCTCCTTCCCTCTCCCCTAAGTCAGGAAAAAAGTCTAAATTGACGAATAAACACCCTGAGGTTGATTACATGAACAAGGAGGGCAATGTCCTATTTGGAGACCCTTTCTCTTTTGACTTTATAGACACCATCCCCGGAAACCTCGTTTGTTCCCGTTGTTTCCACTATGTCCCCATAATGTGCATGGTACCTCGAAGACAGCACTTAAAATAACACACGAATCATATTTTGCTTTATGACCCTGTCTGCTGCTAATCTGCGAGCTCCCTAAGAACAAGAACTGCACCATGTCTGTCCTCGTGTCCCCATCTTTGAGGCAGAAACATTTAAGCTGAGAACTAAGCGATGACTGGGGGTGAGCCAGGCAGAGCGTGGGAAAGGGCATTCCCAGCACAGGGAGGTGCTGACATGAGGCAGTGGAATCCCTTAGAGGAAACCAGTAGAAAGGTGACCTCAGACTCAGGCAGGGGGAGGAGATGGTAGGGCCTCTGGTCATCAGCACCTAACACGCAGGTTACATGCTCCATAACTTACTGGCTTCTCAGTGAAGAATAACCTTCGGGAATATGTACTAAAAGTCACAAACTGGCAGCTGTGTCCTTTTACCCTGGCTCTGCTTTTTTTTCCATCTTCTTATTTGTACAAGCACATGGGCATGCCTAGACTTTATAATACAAATAACAAAAATGCCTCCCAGTGGGTAAACATTGAATATTCACAATGGAGTATTCATATAATGAATGTTTCTTGATCACCTACTGTGAGCTGGTCATTGTTCTAGGTACTAGAAATATAGCAATGAACAAAAGAGGCAAAAAAAAAAAAAAAAAAAAAAAAAAAAAATCCCTGTCCTTGTGGAGTTGATATTCTAGTGGCAGAAGACAGGCAATAAAAAAACAGGCAAGAAAAGAACATTAGAAGGAGAACAGTGCCATGAAGAAAAATACAGCAGAGAGAGTGGATAAGGAGTCCCACGTATCATGTGATGCTGGGAAGGAGTGTGCGGTTTTAACTGGGTGGTCGAGAAAGACTCACTGAGAAGGTGACAAGTAAGCAAAGACACGAAGGAGGTAAATCAATTAATACGTTAAATGCTCAGTACAGGCAGACCCTGTTTTACTGCACTTTGCAGACACTCTGTTTTTTACAAATTGAAGGTGTGTGGTAACCCTACATCAAGTAAGTCTATTGGTGCCGTTTTTCCAACAGCATTTGCTCCCTTTATGTCTCTGTGTCACATGTTGGTAATTCCCACAATATCTTAAACCTTTTCATTACTAGCGTATTTGTTATGGTGATCTGTGATCAGTGATCTTTGATGTTACAACTACTACTTGCTGGAGGCTCAGATGATGGCTAGCATTTTAAAGCAATAACATATTTTAAAATTAAGGCATGTATACTAATATTTGAGACATATGCATTGCATACTTAATAGACTACGATAGGGTATAAACATAACTTTTATATGCACTGAGAAACCAAAAAACCTGTGACTCTATTGCAATATTCGCTTTATTGCAGTGGTCTGGAACAGGACTCACAATGTTTCTGAGGTCTGCCTGTACACTGCTAGCACTGAATTAATATGAATACTTCCCTCCCTTTAGATTCTATTCAATAACACACACAGTCATCAGTGTGCTCATCATGTATCATTCAGATGAGATTTCTGGTAATGAGAGTCCATTTTCAGCCCACTTTCCGGGGTAGCACTATTTAAATGCCAGTGGTCAGCTCTGTCTTTCAAGCAGACAGCACCAAAGGACTCAGGGTGTACTCTTCCAGCTACGCTGCATCGCCTGGTTACGGCAGTGCCTGCACAGAAGGCCCAGGGCGAGCAGGACGCACACGCAGGCCCGCGCACGCTACGGCCGCGCAGGGCGGTGGGCGGAGCTCACCTCTCACAGCTGCATCCAAGGGAGCCCCGGAGGTAGGAACAGGGTACACGTTCAAGCGCTTATTAGCCAGGAATCTGATCCCTCTCACAGGTGAGTAAGTGCTTGTCAACACACTGTTTTCTCTTAAAAAAAACAAAACATTCTTTAGGCATTTCTCAAGGAAGGTGATATGAACATTGCTGAGTTGAACTGCTCTTCTTACATTCAAGTGCTAAAAAGCACAGACAGAGCCTAAGCTCTGGATTAAATATAAGAACAAACTGTAGAAGAGGACTCATGATGGTTCTTTAGGATATGGAGGAACGGTTTACTTTTCCTTTAGAGTTTTTCTTGGTGTACACATTCTAATCAATTTAAATAAGGAAGCATTCATTTGGCACGTCACCTGTTATACTAGAAATGTCTTTAAGGACTCCCACCTGATAATGGGGCTGGACTGCCCTGGTGACAGAGGAATGCTAGAATCTATCCCGTCCTGACTGCACTGTCAATCACCACAGGCACTACTCGTAAAGCCCCATTTTAAGAAACAACAAAAGAAGAAAGAGTGAGTCAAATGATGAAAGGATCATGGGCCTGAGAATATTACATATTTTATCACTGTAATTAAATGATACACATCAGCAATGGGAAAAGTTTACTGATTCTTTTTTTTTTTTAATAGATCGTTATTGGAGTATAATTGCTTCACAATACTGTGTTAGTTTCTGTTGTACAACAAAGCAAATCAGCCATATGCATACACATGTCCCCATATCCCCTCCCTCTTGAGCCTCCCTCCCACCCTCCCTATCCCACCCCTCTAGGTCATCGCAAAGCACCGAGCTGATCTCCCTGTGCTATGCTGCTGCTTCCCACCAGCCAACTATTTTACATTCGGTAGTGTATATACGTCGATGCTACTCTCCCTTTGCCCCAGCTCCGCCCTCCCAGCCCACATCATCAAGTCCATTCTCTATGTCTACCTCTTTATTCCTGCCCTGCAACTAGGTTCATCAGTCCCATTTAGTTCTCATTATGGGTGGGTTCAGTGCCTGTCTCATTTCTAGCATTAGTACCAGAGGAAAATAACAAGGCGACCTCAGATTCACAAGATTCAGATGATCATACCTTTGTGCCATAAACATGCCAGGGGCGGGTAGCTGGATGGGCATTTGTTGTTTCTTACAAAACCTCCTATTGCCCTGAAGTACTTCTGTAATCTAAGAAATGAAGAAAGAGAGAGATTGAGATCTACTTAGATAGCTATAGCTATAGATTTTTTTCAAATATACACACACACACACATTTCTAACTATAAAAAATAAAACTGTAGCATTAAAGCACTGTCTGCGAGGATAAAATTCAAGGGCTTGAGAGTTGACTACCTGGCCCATGATGGCTGGAGGGATTTTCTCCCGGACATACTTCACGTAGTCAACCGTTGCCTCGAGAATCGAAGCTGCATCATTCTTTCTCCCCTTCACATACGGCAACAGGGTACGCAGCTGCTCACAGCAATACTTGATTCGTTCTCTGAGCAGAGAAGCGTAATAAATAAGGAATAATTCGTCTGTTTTCTTCCTTGTACACAAGGACAACCAATCCCTCTTTCTGGGTTTGTTTATAAAGGAACCGGCCCCTGCCTTTCTAGTCTCTGTTTTAGAAGAGGGCCATGTCCCCACGAGCCAGCAGTCTCCACAGCCCCTGGAATCACAGCTTTCTGGGGCACGGCTCACACTGCTGCCGAGTACAGTGTCTGTGCCGATGGCAGCCCAGCTCACTCGTCCCCGTGAGTGTGCAGGGTGCCCAGACACTGAGGACACCAGAGAACACCCCTGCTGCCTATGGAAACCTACAGGCACGCAGCCCTCAGAGGAGACGATCACACAGCGTACACATAAATCCTTCTGTGATTCACACTAGAAGCCTGGAAGGCAAAGAGTCCTCAGGATATTCATGTCACTCTGACCTGGACCACGTTTCCAACAATACACAATTAGCATCTTAGAATACATGGGCTTCACCTGTGTTCTGAGCCAAAGGAAAATCAGAAGCCTGCTTCCTTTACATGAGGTAGGTAGACGGACAGAACAAATAAACCAATATGCAAATGAGAACGTCATCCAGGCTCATATCAGAAAGAAACTAACCTAAGTCTTTCACAGTTCTGAAGGGAAATACATAGGAAATGTAACTCTAAACTGATCTCAGCCTTTGTGACCTTCAGTTATCCGTGTGTTCAGTTAATAAGCATTCTTGAGCATGTTTTGCGCTGAATACTGCCTTGACATGTACGGGATCAAAGGGTGGCTCTGCCCATTACTAGCTGGGACCTCTGGCAAGTTACTAAACCTCTCTGAACCTTAGAATGACAAAAATAAATGGATTTTTAAAAATCCACTTTGTCACATAGCCAGTGAATAACTCAAATATTCCAGATCAGTGGTTGGTATTTTAATTGGGCTTTGAGGAGCTTTGGGGGTTCTGTGTAGATGTCTCAGGCATCACTCTGTAAAAGGGATGGAAGAGTCAACAATTTGACATGTGTATCATGGGCTCTGAAACTTCATATACCCTTCCACATGATACTTTCACTTACAAGGATCTCAAACACAGAACAAACTTTCTGTAAAATGACATCCATTAGTCTATCAGTAAAACAGGAAAAACAATTTAAACACACAAAATAAGTGGATGCTTAAGAAAGCTCAGTAGAATATTATCTGGCAGTGGAAATATGTTATAAAGCTTACTGGGGAAAAAATAGGGTATTTCTATAGGAGACAAGTATAAGATATACGACAGCACACAAAATATGATCATAGCCATTAAGGAAAAAATAAGGCAAAAAACAAGACAAAGCAAAAGCGTCAAGTAATCATTATTTCTGGATAGTTGGGCTATAGAAAATATTATTTCTTCCTTTAATTTTCTACATTTTCCAAATATCTTTGTGGGGCATATATCACTTTTATAATGAAAGATCATATTAAACATTTTTCTAATATTCATTAGGAAAATGTTCAAACATACAGGAAGATCAACAGAATGAAGATTTCTTAATTCTTAAAAGTTGAAAGAATTAGGAATTTGTACAGGGAACACTTATATACCCACTACCTAGAGTCTGGTGAACACTTACTGTCCATGCTTTGTCGTATATGAATCATCCCACTGGCCATATACATCAACCGATTTTATTGCACTGAAGCATTTCAAAGTAAGTTGTAGACTTCAGTACACTAAACCCCTAAACGTACAGCTACAGTTCAAATTATTTTATTTTTGGGTAAAAGTTACATAAAATAAAATGCACCAATCTTAAGGGTACCATTCTATGAGTTTTGACAAACGTACAAAACTATGTGACACAAACTACCTAATCAACATTCTCATAACCCCAGAAAGTTCCTTATGTTCCTTCTTAGTCAGTCTCATCCCCCATAAGAGGCAACCACGTTTCTGATATTTTTCTGTCTCACATTACTTTTGTCTCTCCTTAAACTATGTATAAATCAAATCTCACAGCACATGTCCTTTTATGCAAGGTTTCTTTCACTTGCATAATGTTTTTGAGATTTATCCATGGGGCTGCTTTGTTCCTTTTTATTGAGTAATAGTATTCCGTAGTATAAACATGCCACAGCTTATTTATCCATTCTCTTATCGATCAGCACTTTGGTTGTTTCTTATTTTTTATCATTATGAATAAAACTGCAAGATCTTCTGTACATCTTTTTGTGAACGTACATTTTTATTTCTCTTAGGTAAATGTCTAGGAATAGAATTGAAGGGTTATTTTACAAATTTAGAAGAAACTAGCAGAACTTTCCCCCAAATAGTACCAATTTACCCTCCCACCATCAATGTATGAGAATTCCTGTTGTTCCACATCTTGGATAGCATTTAATACTGTCAGTTTTAATTTTAAAATATTGGCCTTTCAGAGGTATATGTGGTAGTATCTCATGCTTTAATTTGCATTTCCATGACAACAAAGTGTGTTGAGTATTTCTTCTGCTGCTTATTGGGCTTGTGTATTATTACCTTCCTTTGTGAAGTGTCTGTTCGAATACTTTACCTCCATTTTAATTGGACTGTAGGTCTCTCTATTATTGAACTTTAGGAGTTCTTTGTATATCCTAATATCAGTATTTTGTCAATATATTTGTTTTGCAAATATTTTCTCCCAGTCTGTAGTTTGCCTATTTATATTCTTAGTGGTGTCTTATGAAAGCAAAAGCTGTAAATTTTGATGAGTCTAATTCATCTACTCTTTCTGTTATGGTTATTGCTTTCTGTGTCATAAGGAACAGCCGCTTACCCTCAGCTAGTGAAAACATTCTCCTATGCTTTCTTCTAGAACTGTAGTGTTCAGTACAGTAGCCATAAGCCACATGAGTCTATTTAAATATAAATTAATTAAAAATTAAACAAAAATTTGAATTCATTTCCTAAGTCGCAATATCCACATTTCAAATACTCAATAATATGACTAGCAGCTACCTTACTGGACAGCAGATATAGGCCATTTCTAACACTGCAGAAAGTTCTACTGAACAGTCCTATTCTAGAAGCTTTATAGTTTTAGCTTTATACGATAGCCCTGTCTATACTTCATGTTGAATTAATTTTTATATGGTGTGAGGAAGGGGTCAAGTTTCATTGTTTTTTCATATGGATATCCTGTTGTTCCAGCACCATTTATAGAAAAGACTTTTGTTTCCCAAGTTGTTTGCCCTGGTGGTTTGCTGAGAATCAAGTGACCATAATGTGTGGGCTATTGTGTTTTATTATCTATTGGTCAACCTTCATGTTAGTAAAATGCTGATTAATGTAGCTGTATGCTAAGTCTTGAAGTCAGATAGCTTAAGTGCTCCAACTTCGCTGTATTTTTTCAGGATTGCTTTATTCTAAGTCCTTTTATATTCACAGTCCTTTCCACACAGTTTTGAATTAGACTGTCAATTTTTACCCAAAAGAGTCTATTTGAATTATTATTTAGATTTAAATAAAGTTATATTTCAATTTAGCGAGAGCTGACATTTTTTTTTTTTTTTAAGTAAATTTATTTATTTTATTTATTTTTTGGCTGCGTTGGGTCTTTGCTGCACACAGGCTTTCTCTAGTTTCGGCAAGTGGGGGCTACTCTTTGTTGCCATGCACGTGCTTCTCATTGCGGTGGCTTCTCTCATTGCGGAGCATGGGCTCTAGGCGTGCGGGCTCAGTAGTTGTGGCTCGCAGGCTCTACAACACAGGCTCAGTAGTTGTGGCTCGCAGGCTCTACAACACAGGCTCAGTAGTTGTGGCTCGCAGGCTCTACAACACAGGCTCAGTAGTTGTGGCTCGCAGGCTCTACAACACAGGCTCAGTAGTTGTGGCTCGCAGGCTCTACAACACAGGCTCAGTAGTTGTGGCTCGCAGGCTCTACAACACAGGCTCAGTAGTTGTGGCTCGCAGGCTCTACAACACAGGCTCAGTAGTTGTGGCTCGCAGGCTCTACAACACAGGCTCAGTAGTTGTGGCTCGCAGGCTCTACAACACAGGCTCAGTAGTTGTGGCTCGCAGGCTCTACAACACAGGCTCAGTAGTTGTGGCTCACGGGCTTAGTTGCTCCACGGCATGTGGGATCTTCCCAGACCAGGGATCAAACCTGTCCCCTGCATCGGCAGGCAGATTCTCAACCACTGCGCCACCAGGGAATTCCTAAGAACTGACATCTTAACAATATAAATCTTTTAATTCATAATTATGTATAATGCATGATTTAGTTTTTCTTTAGTTTATCACTGCAATATTTTGAGTGACCACTGCACAGATATTATGTCTTTTATATATTTTTGTTCCTAAGTACTCTAAGGCTTTTTAACTCTATTTTCAATATAATTATTATTTTTCATTTTCCAATTGTTCACTGCTAATATAGAAAAATACAATTGATTTTTGTACACTGACCTTATATCCTATGACCTTGCTATATTCATCTTTTTTTTTTTTTTTTTTTTTTTTTTTTTTTTATATTCATCTTTTGGTTCTAGTAGTTATTTTGTAGGTATCTTAGGACTTTATACATAAACAATCATGTCATCTATAAATAAGAGAGTTTTGTTTCTTCCTTTCTAAGAATAGGCAACCTTACTTTGTTCCAGATCTTTTTAAGGAACAAATGGTCAAAATCTCATCATTAAGTACAATGTTAGCTATAGGTTTTTCATAGATGCCCTTTAACAGATTCAGGAAGTTCTCTTCCATATCCATTTTGCTGAAAGGTTGCTTATTTGTCTTTTAATCTTATGTTGTCAAATAAGTTTTCAGAATCTGTTAATCTATTGTTTTCTCCTTCATTGTGTTTAATGTGGTGAATTATATTATATTGATTGATTTTTGAATGTTACATCAGCCTTGCTTTTCTAGGATAAACCCAGTGTGGTCACGACACATTATATCTTTATCTATTACTTCATTCAATTTGTTAAAGTTATGTTAAGTATTTTTATGTCTCTGTTCATGAGAGATACTGGTCTGTAATTTTCTTTTTTTATAATATCTTTATCGGGTTTAGGGTTATGTTAGCGTCATGAAATGGGTTAGGAACTGTTCTTCCTCCATTTTCTATAAAATTTAAGACTGGTATTACCTCTTCTTTAGATTTTTAACAGAATTCATCAGTAAAACCATCTGAGTTTGGCGTTTTCTCTTTGGTACTTTTTTGTTTTTTAGTAAGTCCAATTTCTTTAATATATAGGGCTATTCAGATCTGCTTCATCTACTATCAGTTTTGGTAAATTGCGTTTTTCAAAAATTTGTCCATTTCACCTAAGTTGTTGAACTTATTGGCATAAAATTATTTAAAATATACCCTTTTATATTATATGTTTATTGGATATGTAGAGGTAATTCCTCTTTCATTCATGATATTGGTAAAACGTTTTGTCTCTCTCCTCACCTGCCCGCCTCCCTCCCCTTTCTGTTTACTTTGGATTTACTTCATTTTACTTTTTCTAGCCCCTTAAAATGGACCCTTAGGTCACTGATTTTTAGATCTTTTGCCTTTCCTAATAGAAGCATTTAAAGCCCTAGTGTTGGGACTTCCCTGGCAGTCCAGTGGTTAAGACTTCGACTTCCAAAGCAGGGGGTGCGGGTTCAATCCCTGGTCGGGGAGCTAAGACCCCACATGCCTTGCAGCAGAAAAACCAAACATAGACAGAAGCAATATTGTAACAAAATCAATACAGGCTTTAAAAAAAGAAAGAAAGAAAGCCATAATGTTTGCCATAAGCTTTAACTGCATCTCACAAATTTTTAAATATTCTATTATCATAATCATTCAATTTGCAATATTTTCTAATTTTTCTTGTGATTATTTTCTTTTACCCATGGATTATTTAGGAGTGTGTTCTTAAATTTCCAGATGTTTGAGGTTTTTCTTTATATCAAATTCTTATTGGCTTCTAATTTAACTTAATTGTGGTCAAGGAACACACTCCTTGTGAATTCAACTTTTTTAAATGTATTGAAATGTACTATATCCCCCGGCATACAGTTTATCTAAGTGAATGTACCATACGCCTTTGAAAAGAATGGGTATTCCGCTGCCGTGCTGGGTATGGTGTTTTACAAACATCTACCAGATCAAGCTGGTTAATAGGGCTCACACCGTCTATATCTGACTGATTTTTGGTGTCCAGCTGTTGTTATCAATTGCTGAGACAGGGATGTGAAATCTCCAACAATGCTTGTCGATATCTGTCCCTTTAATTTTGTGAATTTTTGCTTCAAATACATAATCACTTGCTACTTGTGATTATTACATCAGTTGAACTTTTTAAATACCAAAAGTATGCATTTATCTGACAGACCTGGAATGATTATGTCTGCTGCTAAGGTTTTCACTACAGGTGCAAAAGCAAAGTGTTCTTGTACTTTCTGTCTGATTGTGGCAGTCAAGATGAATGGAAGAGTACAGGAGAAAAACATGGTAATACAGAGAAAAACATAGAGAATTTTTGCAACTCATAAATAACTTTGTAAACAGTGAAGAGCCTGTTTTACTACCCCCCCCCAAAAAAAAACCCCTAAAATTTGAGTTAAAAGAACCAACAGTTGCAGATATTTTAATCTGATATTGTCATCTAATTTAAGACTAAAAGAAGACACAGTTTGTTAATCCCAAGCTCCTAAATTATCTCTCCCCCTCTCTGCTATCCCCTTTGGTAACCATAAGTTTCTTTTCTAAGCCTGTGAGTCTATTTCTGATTTGTAAGTAAGTTCATTTGTATCATTATTTTAGATTCCACATATAAGTGATATCATATCTGTCTTTATCTGATTTACTTCACTTAATATGATAATCTCTAGGTCCATCCACATTGCTGCAAATGGCATTATTCCACTCTTTTTTATAGCTGAGTAATATTCCACCATACACACACACACACACACACACACACACACACACACACACCATCTTCTTTATCCATTCATCTGCTGATGGAAATTTAGGTTGCTTGCATGTCTTGGCTATTGTATATAGTGCTGCTATGAACACTGGGGTGCATGTATATTTTCAAAGTAGAGTTTTCTCCAGATATATGCCCAGGAATGGGATTGCTGGAACCTCCACACTGTTCTCCATAGTGGCTGCACCAACTTACATTCCCACCAACAGTGTAGGAGGGTTTCTTTTTTCTCCACGCCCTCTCCAGCACTTATTATTTGTAAACTTTTTAATGATGGCCATTCTGACTGGTGTGAGGTGATACCTCATGGTAGTTTTGATCTGCATTTCTCTAATAATTAGGGATGTTGAGCATCTTTTCATGTGCCCACTGGCCATCTGTTATGTCTTCTTTGGAGAAATGTCTATTTAGATCTTCTGTCCATTTTTTGATTGGGTTGCTTGTTTTTTTGATATTAAGCTGTATGAGCTGCTTGTATATTTTGGAAACTAACCCCTTGTCGGTAGCATCATTTGCAAATATTTTCTCTCAGTCCATAGGTGGTCTATTCATTTTGTTTATGGTTTCCTTTGCTGTGCAAAAGCTTTTAAGTTTAATTAGGTCCCATTTGTTTATTTTTGTTTTTATTTCCATTACTCTAGGAGACAGATCCCAAAAAACTAATGCTGTGATTTATGCCAAAGAGTGTTCTGCCTTTGTTTTCCTCTAGGAGTTTTGTAGTATCCAGTCTTACATTTAGGCCTTTAAACCATTTTGAGTTTATTTTTGTATATGGTGTTAGAGAACCTTTGTGAAGGATGTTAATGTTGGCTCAAAAAAGTAGGATACCCAGCTCAGGGGCCCCATAGGGTCCTGCTGTTTTCTTTTTCCTTTGTGTATGGAAGCAGCAATAGGCAACAACAGGCAAAAATGTGTTTTGTTTTTGTCATCTACCACAGAAGCCAGCTTGGTTATGACCCAGTCCAAATAAATCAGGGAAAGAACCAGCTAAAAGTGATTCTAAGAGGCTGAATGGCATTTAAAGCCAAAGGTCTTGGTCCAAACTACATCCTTGGTCTCTCCTCTGTACAAATGTGTCTCGAGCAATCAAGACTCACAGAGAGAGGTCTCTTGGCCACATATGACTTAAGACCCTCTGAGAACTTCCTATTCTACCTTCCTAAAATTTCTAAGACTTGACCAGCCCTGGAAAAGCCTTCATTTGTGAGAAACTACAGCAAAACTCACTTTCACTTCAAGTGAGTGACATCCTGAAAATGATTAAACCACCACCATTTTGGACTCACAGATACACAAACAAAATGAGGGTATCACACTGCAAAGTATACACCTTACCAAGATAAAGACATATTTATATATTTAAAACGTGTAATGAAAGGGATTTCATCAAGAATATTAGAATTAGCCAATTTTTATTAATCTGTTCTAATAAAAAAAAAACAGAGATGGTAGAGTTGTTTAAAAAAGAAATTCCCAAATGCAAATATTCAAAACCATCAGCTGGGATCATTATTTCCTCAACATTAGCAAATATCATGTTACCTATGCTGCTTAAAAACAAAAAAGAGCAAAACAAAGCAAAAAAGACAAAACCATAAGTAAAGCAGCTGATTGGGAGGAGGAGGAGAAAAAGGAAGAGAAATAGACTGGAAGCATCTATTTTAAGATTCACAGGAATAATCAGAAGGGTTAAGAAGAGGAAATGGCATAAAGTAATTAGGGACGGATTGTTACTTTCTGGTATCTCCCAAGCAAATCTCTAAGTGGAGGGGTCAGTTCCTGGCTACAGCTTTTCTTTCTGGGAAACAAAGATTTCTAGCCCTTTAAATAATGCAACAGGGATGGACACCCCCCAAAGCATCTTTGTAGTCCTCTAGACTAGTGCTTCTCAGATTTTAGTTTTCATCAACCACTAAAATTAAAAAAGAAAAACAACACAGAACTTTGGGGGACCAATAAAGGATTGCCAACATTCGATTCAGACATGAAAAATAATGAAAGAAAGGTACCATCTCCCAATAACATTTGTTGTAACCATTTACTAATATCACCATGATTTTAACACCAAATAAAGTATGGAAAACACAATCTTAGAATATGTTATATAAAATATAGCTTTAAAAATACTCATTGCACTGTATTTTTCTCATCTCACTGCAGATTAGTGAACTCTATAGGATAGCCTGGCCAGCAGGCCCTAAGTCTTCTCTTGGCTAAAGCAGCAGACATATGAGTGAAGGCCTTTTGGACCAGACTAGCCCATCTACTAGCCCATCTCATCAAGCCCAAAACCACACCATTTTCCCACTAATCTTCAGCAGATGATGGAGGCCATTCAGCAGAACTTGATCAACTTCCTCCTCCTTTCTGGCCCCATCAAAAGACTCATCTTTTCCCTCTTGTGTCATATACGTATAGGTATGGCTGATTCACTTTGTTATAAAGCAGAAACTAACACACCATTGTAAAGCAATCATACTCCAATAAAGATGTTAAAAAAAAAAAAAAAAAAAAAAGAACGTCCAGGCCAGGCACCAGCTGGGAGAACACAAACACTCCAGAAGGGGATGGCTGGGGAAGGCAGAGAGCACAGGGCACGAAAAAAACAAACAAAAAGACTCATCTTTATCCACACTTAGCTTTAACTCCTTCTCTCCATTTTCGGTAGAAGAGGTGTTCTTCCACCTGGTTCTAGATTCCAAAGCCTTCTGCCTCCTCAGGGATGTAAATCCATCGCCAGTGGCCCTCACTGCTTGAAAGGGACTAACATTCTTTGACATTCCTCCCATTGAGAGGTGGGGTCTATATACCCTTCCCTTAGGCCCGGGTAGGCTCTGTGACTGCTCTGACCAAGAGCACATGGTACAAGTGGCTCTGGGCCAGTTTCTGGTCCCAGGCCTTGTGAGAGCGGCAGCTTCCTCTTCCTGCCCCCTGGAACACTCTCTCTAGGAGCCCTGGGCTGCCATGGAAGAAGTCTGACAACCCTGAGACTACCAGGCTGGGGAGCCCCAGCTGCGTTCAGCCTTCCAGCCATCCCTGCAAAGGCCCCAGACCCTCCTGACTAGACCATCCTCCAGCTGAAGGCTACCAAGTAACCCCAGTTAATGTCACATAGGCAGAAGAATTGCCTAGCTGAGTCCTGCTCAAATTGCTAACCCATAAAACCACGTATCAAGCCAATAAACTTCAGTTTCATTTTTTAAGCAGCCACAGATAACCAAAACACGAGTATATTTAAGACCTCTGTCTCTCTTCCAGCTATCTTCTTTTGGAAGATAAATATGAACATATTCAAGTCTGGCCCAGCCTTATCAAAATTTCTCATTTTCCCCTAAATTCCCTTTTATAGACCACACACCTTCCTTTTCTCCTTCCTTTCATCTGCATTCCCACCTTTCATTCTCCATCTTTCTGCAACAGCACTTCTTCCCTAACCATGCCAAGGGAATTATTTTTGCCAAGGTCAGTGACATTTAGGTTTTGCTAAACACAGTCAACTGTCAGTTCTTCCCTTACTTAATCTCTGTGTCATGCGATATTCCTGAACACTCACTCCTTTAGGAAACTCTCCTCCCCTGTTCTCCTCAATACCACTCCCTCCTGGTCTTATCTTCCTAGAAACTCTTTTTCCCCTGATCTCTTCTCGGCTGCCTGGACCTTAAATATTGAGGTTTTACCTAAGGTCCTCTTCCCCACTTGTCTCTTCCCTACATGCTTTTCAAAGTCATTATATCCATCCTGCATCCACCGCTTCAAACAGATGCTGTATCCTGATAGCTCTCAAATCCCTGTTTCTAGCCTGGATCGTCTCTAGAACCTAAGGGCCAATTCCTTACTGGGAAGCTCCATATAAACTCAGCAAGAGCAAAAATCACCTCCCACTCCCAGCCTGCATTCCACTGTACTTCCCAGTCAGTCGATGGCTCCACCATCAACTTGGAAGTTACACCTGACTTCTCCTTCAGCCACATTCACGCTGATTCTACCTACTTCATTTACTTAGAATTGGCTTACTTCTCACTATCCCATTTCTAACACCACAGTTCAGGATTCCATTTCTTATTACAGACTCCCCTGGCCTCCAGATTCAATTCACTCCCTAACATCCTGCTCAAGTGTTCATTCTAAGGTACAGATCTTATCATATCACACGTTTGCTAAAATCCTTTAGTGCAGGATGAACAGTTCAGGATGAAATTCAAATTCCTTAACAGGACATACCCAGCCCTTACCTACTACCTCTCATCTCTTGCCCCTTCCCACTCGCACCCTTATGGCCAGCTCTATGAAAATACCTGTACTTCCACAAATTCACTGTACTTTCTTACACTGCCGGCCTCTGTACCTGCTACTCCTGCCACATGAAACATCCTTCACTGATTTCTAAACCAAACTAAACCAACTTTTGTTTAAAGCTCAATTTAGCTATCGTCTTCTCAAGAAAGCCTTCGTGCCTCCTCATTCTGTCTTAGGTAACTTTCCTAGTGTCCTACTGTGTGTTCTTTTCTATCATGATACTTATTAAAACATAATTTCCTACTTAAGAGCCTATTTAGAAGTCTGTCTAAGCACTAGACTAAGACCTCCTTGAAGGCAACAATTTATTTTTTACCTCAGTTCTCGAATCATATTCTGGCATATGAGACACTCACAGCTACTTGCTGAATGACTAAATGAATGAAGGAGTGAGTAGCACGTATTGCAGGGACCAGTTCCAGATCTTCCCCAGCTGCCAGATTTACTAGTTTCACACCAACTTTTGACAATATTATAAAAAATTATGAAATTCATGGAAGCAATTTCTTCCTACAAAGGAATGATGCTAAAAAGGGGGCTGTATCAAAATTCACCTTCTCAGCTTTTCCTTGCTTGAGTGAAGAAGAGAAATCTTTTTGTTTTTCTCGAAATTTGACAACGGAATCTTTAATTCAAGCCCAATATCATTTCTTAGAGATTCAGAGCTAGAAACAAGAGAAAATCATACCATATATTTAAGTCAGGCAATCGTAAACAATAAGCACCAATACACTAATCAAAGGATGCTTCTCTAAGTCCCTAGCTTTACACAAAGGTGCAGTAAATATCAAAGCATTTTACCTTATGTATCTGGTGCAGAATAGTTTATTTCAAAATTTCAAAAGAATTTATTGTCAAGGTCACCATAAATTCAATGACTGATCAAGATTCTAAAATATACTGATAAAGAGTAACAGATACAAGCAGGACTAAAATATTCTAACCTCACTGAGTATGAGTATTCCAAATTACATGACTGTATCTAAAGGTACATTACAGGAAAAGCACAAAGGATTAGAGGGCCAAGATACACTATTGCAGCTTGATCAGCAACCGGCAGGTTCCCTCCATGTAAAAAAATTGTCATTTAATGGACACTTTCTGGCTCTACCATTTTTCTAGAACTTCTCCAGGCATTTTCATTGATTTGATTTTTTTTTTTTAAATTTCCCTAAAAAACTTACAAACTAATATTATCTCCTTTATCACAAGGGACATAACTTGATTTGAAAACTGACTTTTATTTATAGTAGTAGGATTCTGAGGAAGAGCAAAGACACAAGATGAGTAGGGCTCAAAAAGCAGTTGTAAGTAATACAAGAAAATCACAAGGCCTTCCAAAACCCTTCCCAACCCCATATCCCAGAAAAAGTTTAACACGGTAAACTTCTTTGAGATTGAAATGCTAAATAAGATAAAGAAAGCTGTTGCTATCTCTGTACTACTTAAGTAAGTGCATCTTTGGTTTAACCACGCTTATTGGTTGCCAAGTCTCTTCCCTGTTCAAAATAGTTGATGGTCACATTCTACAAATTCCGGAAGTGACTAACTCAAAATTCTCACCACCGTCATCCATGTTCTCAACACTTCTGTCCATTCTTTATAGCCCTATGCTCTATTTAGAATCTCCTTGGAAATCAGCTTCAAGTGAAACAAAGAAATTCACTAAAATAGAATTTTTATAAGCATACAGTGTTAGAATTGAAAGGGTTTGAATGACCCCCAGTTCAATGCAGGTTTAAATACTAGTTCTAATATCTCAAAGAGACAGAGACAGAGAGACCATCTTTAAGGGTGATTTTCAGTAATTGGTGGGGTAGGTTCATGAGTTCAAAAAAAGACATTAGGGAGAAGCTTATTGGCAGATGGATAACAGCTTAGGATTCCATTGTTTTAAAAGTTTGAACATCACTGCTTTTATTTAACCCAGTCTCTACTTTAACATGCCCAGTGATGGGTAACTTACTACCTTACAATTCAACCTGCTCCCCTGTGGTTATGAAGTGCTTCCTTATATTTAGTTGGATACTTCTGTAATGTGTCCCCACAGTGCCAGCTCAGGATTCTGAAATACAGTACAGGGTGCATCCCTCTTCCACAAAATAGCTACTTTCTTTTGCATCACCCCCAGCACTTGAGCTGCTGTTGCACAATCAATAAGTCCTCCAGAAATGTTTTTTAATGAAATGTACACAGTAAAAATTGCTACTAGGAAAAAGTGAAAAAAACTAACCAAGCAAATAGATCAGTAGAAAAATATCTCAGGTGTTCACTGCAGGACTTCTGCAGGGGCAGTTCAGGTTCTTCAGGCTTCACAGAAATTTCATTCTGAACTGCAAGTTTTAAAAGAGGAAACGTTTCAATTATAAATCACTGGTGGGGATGATGTTAATCACACATATAAACCCTAATCAAAAATAGCTGTCATGTTTCACTCAATAGATTTTACAAAGCAGTATTTTTAAAATAAAAAGCAATTTTTATAGATTTCAATCTGTGAAGCATGAAACTACCCAGGTGAGAAAGCAAAATGAAAACACTACATACACGTTACTCCACGGCGCCCTCTTTCAGCCAGGTTCTACTAACTCTGTGCTAGGTGTGCTTAAAAATGCATTCCACTGAGTTTACTTATTATTTACAGGTAAATGTCAGAGACAGAAAATGCATATGAGTCTTCAGTAAGTAGCTGCATTGTCAAAGCATCTGATGGTTGTGTTGGTTTTTGGTTTGGGGGTTTTTTTGGTTTTTTTTTGCTTTTTGTTGTTGTTGTTGTTTGTTTTGCAGCTGCCCATCCTCAGAGCAGAGCTGAGGTGACTGGATGAGACGTGGTTAGGACCAGTAGGAAGGGTGCTAGACAGGTGGTGATGAGCAGCTGCTCTATTTCCACTGAGAACCAAAATGAGAAGAGGCTGCAAAAGGACTCTGGTCCCAGACGTTCCACATTTCATTTCCAGGAAGAACTCTGACACCTGCAGGGGCTGGGAGCCACTGGAATGTTACAAAACAGACTCACTCATCTTGCCTAGATACTGAAGAAGAACATTAAAAAAAAAAGGAGGGGTGTACTGATCTTGTATCATCTGGAGTATGAGCTTATCCGTGATAATCCTGAAAGCGTCTTTCAGGTCCATTTTAAGAAAAATACCTTAATTTTAAAAGATTTCCTACTAGTAACCCGGGTCTAGAAAAATCATAAATAGCCACTGACAAACAATGATTCCAGTAGAATTTAACTTCAGGAATTGGAGTCTGTCCTTTTACAAGCCAAATTAAAGCAATTTAATTATCTTAAGTGTTTAGATGCTGGCAATACACATAATACAATACAGGTGAAGAGTTTAGAAATGTGAGGTCTCATTGAAACACTGACACTAATTATCTGCGTCTAAAAATCTAAAATAGAAAGGATAACCACCCATTAACTTAAAGAAGTGAAATAATTTATATGCAAGTGTTTTGCAAAGCACAAAGACTCAAGGTTAATGGCTCTGGCTTTTAGACAATCACACAGCACAAAGCATGAATAATTCCATTCAAATGACTAAGAAGCTAGGCTAACAAAAAACACCCCCCAAAAACAAAAAAAAAAACCTGTGCTTAACCACAACAGGGCATTTGTCCCTTGTGCACATTTTAAACCTTTGAGGACAAGCTTTTTCTTCACAGGTATAGAACGTATGTTTCCCTTTATTTTATTCACACTTGTTTTCTTCAGACTATGTTTAACAAGGATTACATATTCCTTATAGTATATAGCATACAGTTAATCCTTAACAAATAAAAGGCATAAGTGGAAAACCAACTTAAAAATGTATAAATACAATTTTTGTAGAATCTTAGTTAGAATTTTTCTAACCCTTGGAAACCTGCTTTTCACTCACCAGTATTTGAGAAACATGTTTTCCAGTATTTTATCACAACACTCATTTTTTCCACTGTCAGTGGTTCAGTTAAAGTAATATCAGCTCCGTGACCTGAAATACAACCTAAGAATCTTTGTATTAAATATTGACCTTATGATTTCTATTTGGGGAAAAAGCAGATAATATATCCAACAGGCACATACCTTTAAAGTTCTCAGGGATTATAAAAACAAAGAGCAAATGTGTATTTTTTTTCTTGCCAGATCTGAAAGGGAAAAAAAAAGTTTAAAATGAAGCAAAATCATCGCTCAAAAAATTGGGATTCAAACATTTAGCTCATTAGGAACGAACTACACTAGACTAACTTTATTTCATTAGAATTTTAAATGGTGGCATTAATATGGAAGTTTAGTGACAGTACCATCTCAAATCAGTGAGGGAAAAGATGGACTTTTTTTTTTTTTACAGTTCATAAAAGAATAGATTGTGTTTTTATTTCTTGCAGTTGCACGAAGAGGCTTCTGAAGTGTGCGGCTGGGATGGACAGTACAATTACAGATTATTTGAAAAATACGAGGGAGGGGAACATTCTCCCGAAACTGACGCTTGCTGTGTTTGAAGCTTTATTTATAATAGATGCTTTAGCTTATTATTTCCTTTTAATGGCAAGAAAATCCAAAATTTGAGTCTTCAGTCAAACATACCCCTGGCTTCTCTGAGCAGGAGTGCACTCTGTTAATAAGAACAGTCTTTTTATGGTTCATTTCTATGGCAACCACAAATGCCTGGCTCTCCACAACTGGGAAAGGGGTAAGTGAGAGAATAAGTGACTTTTTAAAAATAAACTTTAATTTTAGAATAATTTTGTATCTACAGGAAAAATATGAACATAGTAGAGTTCCCATATATCCCAAACAGTTTCCCGTACTGCTAACATCTTACGTTAGTTTGGAATACTTCCAAATACTCCAAATTAATGAGCCAATATTGATACATTATTATTAATTTGTTCATTCTTTATTCTTATTTCCTTAGTTTTTCTTAATGTACTTTATTTTCCTATGCCAGGATCCAATCCAGGATCCTACATTACATTCAGTCATTATATCTCTCTTAGGCTACTCTACATTGTGACACTTTTTTGCTGACTTTGTTTCTGATGATCTTGACAGTTTTGAGAATACTGTTCAGGTATTAGGTAGAATGTAAGACGGACCACTTTTATTCTTGCTTTAAATGAGCCAAAATCTTACCCAGATTCTTGATCTAATCACCAGTTTCAAGAAATTTAAGGAAAAGAGGAAAATTTTTTTTCAATGCTATGGGGATGAAATCAGAATGTGGGAAATTTTATAAAACAAATGACCCGGGCTTCCCTGGTGGCACAGTGGTTAAGAATCCACCTGCCAATGCAGGGGACACGGGTTCGAGCCCTGGTCCGGGAAGATCCCACATGCCGTGGAGCAACCAAGCCCGTGCGCCACAACTACTGAGCCTGCGCTCTAGAGCCCATGAGCCACAACTACTGAGCCCATGTACCACAACTACTGAAGCCCTCACGCCTAGAGCCCGTGCTCTGCAGCAAGAGAAGCCACTGCAATGAGAAGCCCACGCACTGCGACGAAGAGTAGCCCCCGCTCGCCGCAACTAGAGAAAGCCCGTGTGCAGCAACGAAGACCCAATGCAGCCATAAATAAATAAATAAATAAATTTATTTTAAAAAAAAATACATAACTCAGAATATTTACTAAGTTAATTATGTCAAACAAGTATCAATAGGATATTGCTAAAATGGGACAATCACCCAACTGAGCTCTATTCAGGCTTGATTGTGTTCTATGAATTCTGAAAGAGAATTTGGGCTAAAAGAGAAGAGAGGAAAGAACACGGTTTCCATGAGGAAATGAGAAGCTCAGGCAGAAGTACTGCCGTCAAAATAGGCACGAGTAGGAGGGAGGATGGGATCCGACAGGCAGACTGAAGTGGCAGTAAGGAAGGCCCCTTAGCACAGGGTGGGGTGTGGACCGTGGAAGTGCGGAGGAGAGAACGACGCCTGTGTGTCACAGTGGCCACAGTGTGAACCTTTCCCATCTACTTTGTGAGGGATGAAAAAGCGTGCGGTATAACGGGTATGAATAATGGGATGAGGTGGGAGGGACAAACAGACTGAAGAGATAGAAACATATTGGGTAGTTTAGTCCAGCTTTTGAAATAAAAAATACTTTGTGGATTCACGAAAACAACAAATTATCATAAGTTAAAATATTCTAGAATTAGAGAATTTTTTAAAGAACAGATTCTTTGCTTTTGGAAATAATCCTGTGTCTATTTTTTTAAAAAATTGATCTTACTAACAGGAAAATAGGTTAGATTTGGATATATGGATTTTTATACCCCAATGACTTTCAAATTTCAAGCTTCACATCAGACAGAGTTGGAATTCCTGGACTTTTGTCATTAGCACAGAATCGATTACCAACCCAAACACTTCCTCTGTCAGTGAAGCCCTAATTGTGCAGGAACCCCAGCAATCAATAGAGTTCCCAGAATCCAACACTCTGGTCCAGAGCTCAGCTTCTCATTCACATTCTGTACAAATTAATAAGCTAGCAGAGTTTCTAGTTTCCAGGATCACCAAAAAAGGTCCTCTTTCCAATGAATGAATGTTCCTTAAAATTAAGCAACACCAAAACACAACAAAAATCTCCTTTCTCCACCCCAACTAATACCACTTCTTTCATATACCAAAACTAAATTGCAGGTTCTGAGGCCTTAGAAGCACCTTCTCAACTGAGGTCTCCAGAGTTTTAAAAATCTGCAGTTTGCTGGGGGGCAGTTTATTTATCCTCATGTTTCACAGCATACACTGTTTAAATGACATGATGGATCCTGAGACTACACTCCACATACGAGATTGGATATTGATGTTCTAGTGTCCACTGCTAGCCTATGCCCAGTACTCTCTGGAACTGGAGGCCGCCATAAGCTCAAACTGCAGCAGTGGCCATTCCCAGCCTTGTCCCCATCCCTAAGTCTGGTAGCTGGAAAAAAAATCATATGAAAGTGTTTTGAACTGAATTGTACACTCTGATGATCAAAGAACCTCAGGAAAGATCTGGCTGGCCGCTGAAATCTGTCATCTAATAGGGGGACCAAAATGTTCTTATAAGTCCCTATGAAGCCGGGGGAAATCTCTAAAGGCACTTCCTTTATAGACACAGGGACGTCAAAGGACAAAAGCCAGTGTCATTTTTGGGTTGCATCCGTCTTGAGTACGGTTATCCATTATGCAACCTGTGGGCCCAAAGCAGCCAAATTAACCTGGTGTGGTCTATTTGGGACTTGTAACAAATAATATTCTTTATTAATTACTTAATGAATTAAAACAACCATTTTCAGTGAGAAAATTAAGAGTTTTACTGTAAATATGAAAACACCGAGTTCACTTGCTACTAACAGGGCACCTGCGATAAAATGCAGTGAAGTTCTAAGTTGATTCTGGTCAATAGTGAAGGTTGGTGTGCCCAATCCCCACTAGGCTTTTTGTCAGAAGAGTTTCTGCTGTGACCCTTCTAAGTCAGGTTCACCACATGACATGATACTAGAAACAATAAACATCTAGAATGTTCCTCAGTTCCTATTTATAGTATAATGTGTTTAGTAAAACTACTTAGATGTTTTGTTGTTATAGTGTTTATGTCAAGTATTCAGGTCATGCAAACTGGCTGATCAGATTTACTGAGTAGCACTGTCAAGTCAAGGATGTTCTGGAATTGGGGACATAGCAGGACAACTTGTTAGACCCCTGTGGCTCACAAGATTGGATTTTCTTGGTGATGTAATAAGTTAACTGATCAGACAACCGAATCTACGTGGGAAAAAATAAAATCAGATTCAAACTTGATGTGCCGACTGAGTAGATGGAACCACGTTCTGCGTTCCTTTCCTATCGCTGCACTGCTCTGAGCTCACGAGAATCACAGGGTTTGAGGAACTGCAGAGACAGTTCATGGACCAGAAAGTCACAATGCCAAACAGGATCCATACACTGTGGGTGAGTTTGAAACATACTCTAATGTTCTGTACTGGCCTTTGTAAGGTAGTGCCAGCATGCATCTGAATTACCAAGTACTTACACTTTGAATGTGGTTCAGTTTTGAGAACTGACCTGAAAGAAGGGTCAAATACTC
The DNA here is from genome assembly GCF_965194805.1 of Balaenoptera borealis. Lineage (NCBI taxonomy): Eukaryota > Metazoa > Chordata > Mammalia > Artiodactyla > Balaenopteridae > Balaenoptera > Balaenoptera borealis. The sequence goes on from NC_138877.1 coordinate 13,213,747, forward strand.
CTGAAATGCTGGAACCAAGCACATGAATCCTGAGACCATCTTAAAACATTTTACCACTGGGTGGTGTCTGAGTTCATCTGGCTCAATAAAAATGTGTTCATGAAATGAAATCAAATTAGGGAGTACTGCCAGGAATGTCAACCTATAATTGAGATGTGCCGCAATTCTTGAGGATGTCTGGCTATAAAGTACCATTATTTTTACGAATGATTAAAACTGATTAATGATTAGCTCCAAGCTGAAACCCCAGTTCTTGTACAAGAATAAATTTTAAAATCTTTTTAAGGAGTCTGCTTGCATTTTATCCTAAAAGAAGCTTAGTATGATAGCTGACACACTATACTTCATTCTTAGTTTCAGTAAAAATCCGTATGTCTTATAGATATACATAGATTTGTGATCATGTGCTCTGATACTGAAAATCAACGTGGACCACTTTTATTCTATAGTTAAGTTCTTCACTCACTGGCAGGGCATAAAAAGGGCCCGGAGAGGAGTAAGGTAAATACTTGTATATTTTCCTGAACCTATCCAGATTTTGAGATATAACAAAACAACAACAAAGCTCTAAGGGGGAAATAAATCTAAAATACAGCATTAAAAAGCTAAGCCAAAACTCTTCATCTTGGCTTAGTCATTAAATATTAGCCAAAACTCAAAAGATAGAGTGCTGTAGGAAAGACAAAGGTTGAAATGCCTTATAAATAGGGCAAGATGTTCATGAGACTCATTAACCTAAGAAAAACTATAGCCTCAAAATATAAATACGCTCCATAAGGGTTTAAATAATTCATAAGTCATTAACTCATAACAATTCTGAGGGCAAGAAAGGGAATTTCAGAGACATTTCTAGCCTTTAAGTCCAGTATCAGGAAAGGCAAAGCTTTCACAAAGAAAGCTCTGTCCCTTTTTCAGAGAGGAACGCAAAAGCTAGAACTCATGGTCTGCCCTAGAACAGCATGGTCACCCACTCACACCTAGAGCAAAGTACTAAATACCTGCTATTAGTCAAGACGTATACCGGATATTGGGACTAGCATAATGAGACCAAAAAAGAAAACCAGGTGTATTCCACAAATTATTCTCTTTTTCTTTTCTAAGAAATGCCTTTACAGCAAAACAAAAAAATTACCATATGTCTGTCTGTACATTTATTTCCTTCATCTACCTCTTCTCTCTGCTAACACATCTTAAGCTATGTTATTCAGACAAAGAAAGCAGCCGTGGGGAGAATCCACAGAGGGGAGTATCAGACAGAGGTTCTCTCCTCTACCCTCCCAGCTGTTAACAAGTGTGACTAGACATAAAGCTTGTTCTTAAGCAGAACTTTAATCTTATCCTGTTCAACATGTAGCCTCAATGACGAGCAAACACCAAGCCTTTAGCACATCTGGAGAGGCACGGCCCGACTCCTGCTCCTGGAACGGAGAGACATCAGCCACAGCAGCTTGTCCACTGCTCCTCCAAAATGGTATGTTTAGGTTAAAGTACGTCTGGCATCTATGGCATGTCCGAATTGTAAAAGGGACTTCAATACAGAAGCCAAATAATTACAGACTTTTAGAAAGAACATGAAGGGAAGAGTTAAGAGTTCTAGTCTGAGTTTTGTGAAAACAAGCCATGTGGTCTCAGGCAAGTCACTTCAGCCTCAGGTCTCTAATCTGCCAAGTAGGAAAGATGAAGCCCTGCCTTACCTCCCTCATAAAGGTGTTGTAAAATTTTTTTAAATATTAATATTATATAAATGAGATGTTACTCCAATCAGAGGTACTCTAGATAGATTTTTTGAAAAGGCGTATTAATAAAATAGGCATACCTTCAGAAGGAAGATCATTCACAACATGTTTTGGAAGTGAAATCCTCTTTGAGGTAATTTGCCTGGTTTGTCTAGAGTTCATATTCCCAGTAGAAGGCCAAAGAAATGCAGAAGACCAACCGTTCTAAGAAACCCCAGGAGCAGTGTCTTTCTGTCTGTCTTTAACAAGTAACCCAGTGTCTCTGGCTTCTTCCCAGTCCCACCTGTCATTTCCCCTAACATAATATGTTTGGTCCTCTTTATTCTGGAATCAAAATATTTCTCTGAACTTTCTCCTTTGATCTAGAAAGACCTCTCCTCTAATTATGAGAAGTACTTATATATTCCAATAGTATCTACAATTACACTTCATCAAGTCTTCTCACAGAAGGGAAACACATTCAACCTCACCTAATCCTGTTTAAAAACATCCTAAACGGCTCAAAATCCTATGTAAACAGGCAAGGAAGAACCAAAATCTTTCACCTCTAGACTCCAGATCTCCAGAGCTGAGTGGGTCAAACAGCAGCATAACTTCTATGGAACTACCAGGTGAAACAGGAATAATGGATGTGGGCTTCCCTGGTGGTGCAGTGGTTAAGAATCTGCCTGCCGATGAAGGGGACATGGGTTCGAGCCCTGGTCTGGGAAGATCCCACATGCCACGGAGCAACTAAGCCCGTGCGCCACAACTACTGAGCCTGCGCTCTACAGCCCGTTGAGCCACAACTGCTGAGCCTGTGAGCCACAACCACTGAAGCCCATGCGCCTAGAGCCCGTGCTCTGCAACAAGAGAAGCCCCCGCTCATTGCAATTACAGAAAGCCTGTGAGTAGCAACGAAGACCCAATGCAGCCAAAAATAAATAAATAAATAAATTAAATTAAATTAAAAAAAAAAGAAAAGAATAATGGACGTGGTATTGACCTGGACTCAGTGGATCCAGAGCTTCATGGCTCTTTCACATTAGGACATCTCTTGAAAGAGACACCTTCAGCCCAGAGCTATCATGACCCAGAGATACAAGTGCTCACCTGCTTTATTGTCTACTATAAGAATTAATGAACTCTGAAACAATATGCCACGTTAATGACATAGTTATTAAAAAGGAGTACCTACTGAATTAAGGGAAGCATCATATACCAAATAAATTTCTATGACCAATTAATTCTTATATCCTCACCCACACCTATTACTTTTAAGTTAAAATGCTAATTCTTATAATAGTAGGTCAAACTGGCAGTAAGAACAAAAACATATATAGAGATTCTGCCCTTGAAAATATCCCTCATCTTAAAAATTAAAGTAGAGGGCTTCCCTGGTGGCGCAGTGGTTGAGAATCTACCTGCCAGTGCAGGGGACACGGGTTCGAGCCCTGGTCTGGGAAGATCCCACATGCCACGGAGCAACTAGGCCCGTGAGCCACAATTACTGAGCCTGCGCGTCTGGAGCCTGTGCTCCGCAACAAGGGAGGCCGCGATAATGAGAGGCCCGCGCACTGCAATGAAGAGTGGCCCCCACTTGCCGCAACTAGAGAAAGCCCTCGCACAGAAACGAAGACCCAACACAGCCATAAAAAAAAAATAAAAATTAAAAAAAAAAAACTGACTCAGTAGAGTCTTTGTAAATTTAACATTAAAAAAAAAAAAAAATTAAAGTAGAATTGTATCATCTTTTAAGAATTTTTATAGAAGCAGGTTTTAATAAAAACTATTCTAGGGACTTCCCCGGCGGTCCAGTGGTTAAGACTTCGCCTTCCAATGCAGGGGGTGCAGGTTCAATCCCTGGTTGGGGAGCTAAGGTCCCCTATGCCTCATGGCCAAAAAACCAAAACATAAAACAGAAGCAATATTGTAACAAAGACTTAAAAAATGATCCACATCAAAAAAAAATCTTAAAAAAAAAAAAAAACTATTCTAAAGATAACAGAGTCAAGATTTTGGAGTTTACCTAATTAATCTGACAGCTTTCAGCTCCTCGGCAGTTGGTAAAGAAGTCAACTTCAGAAAAACCATGTTGAACGTGCTATCATCCACAAGTGCTGCTGCCTTCTTCGCATCACTAATGGTGACGGTGACTTTTGCTAAATTTGAAAAGAATTTCTGTACAATATCAGCCAGGTACTGAACAGTGACATCGCCAACTAATAAGAGGTCTATTTTTGCCTGAAAGAGAAGGAAAAAAGCAGAAGCATCACACAATTAAGGTCTGGGCATAGAGAACATGCCGTCATGTATGAGAAGATAAATAAAGGTTACAAATAGCCAATGACTGACTACTCAGCTATACTGAATGGTCAACTATAAGCATACCTCAAGGGCAGGAACTATTCATCTCATGTCCTTAGAACCTAGGGTAGTGAATGGATCTGAAAGTCATGCTATTTTTTAAAGTTTTGCCTACAAATACTATTCTACTGTGGTTTTCCTACAAGTTTCTTTCTCATCCTATTAACAATAGATAGGATTCTTTCTATAGGCCCAGTTTCCCAATCGCCCATCCTGCTGGAAAACCTGTTTACTAATGAGAGAACCAAGCTGGTGACTCTCCCACATGATTTATTTTGATGAAACACATTCCAGAGAACAGAGAAAGATTTAAATTCCCTGATTCTAAGAAATACTCAAATCAAGTCCTTTCTTTGAATGGAATATACATGCTATTCAAATCCGAACATTAGGAACCGAAGAGGCTCTTTAATTCCATTTGGGGATATTTTCAAGCACATTCGATTAGAAAAAATATAATTTCCATCTTCATCTTTTATTTCTCCATGTTTTATTCTGTACAGATATTAAACACAATCCACTTAAAATGACAAAGAACAGCATTACTGAATATGCCAAACTTCTCTTAGTAGTTTCAAATGCCATATATATGTATGTATGTATGTATGTATGTAAGTTTTGGGGAGCTTCATTCTGATCCATTGATTTATTTGCCTATTCTTGGTTAACAGTACACAGTCTAATTACTAGCTCTTTATGTTTTATATTTGCTAGAGCATATGGTTCCCTCCTTGCTATTTTTCAGTTTGGTTCTTAGATATTTTCCCACAATGTCTCTTCCCACAGAATTTTATCAACAGCTTGTCAGGTTCCATAAGGAACCCTGTTAAAATTTTGATTACAGTTGCATTTATTTTAAAGATTAACTAGGGAATATCATTATGTATTACATCTCCCTATTTAGGAAGTATGACTCAGAGAAATCAGATCTTTTCTTATCTCCTTCAGTTTTATAGTTACCTTCATATAGATTCTGCAAGTGTCTTCACACATTGATTCCTAGATTTTTCAAGATTTCAGAGTCATTGTGAAGGGGATATAGGTTCTCACTACATTTTCTGATTGATTATAGCTGACATAGAGAAAATGTACTGATTTCTGTATAAGGAATTTGCTGAAAGTACTTTTTGGTACTCTCCATTTAGTTCCAGTACTTTTTAGTTGATTCTTCTGAGTTTCCTAGATAGGTAATCATATGGTTTTCAAAAATGACATTTTTGTCCCCGCCTCCAGAATTTATGCCTTTTACTTATTAACCTTAAAGCACTGGCTAGGACATTCAAAACAACGGTAAATAGCAGGAGTGAAGTGGGCATTCTTGTCTTGTTCCTGACTTTAGTGGGAATATTTCAAATGTTTTTACTACATGATAATGAAGGTCAATACCCTTTATCAAGTTAAAGAAGTTTCTTTCTATTTGGAGGCTAAAAATTTTAAATCAGAAATGGGTGTTAAAATTTACCAAATGCTTTTTCTGTATCAACATGATCACATTTTTTTTTCTCCTTTCATCTGTTAGGTAGTGAATTACATTAATAGATTTCCTAATGTCAAGCCATCATTGCATTACTGGGATAAACCCATACTTATTGCAAATAGATTCAGTTCATTCATATTATTTTAGATTTTTGCATCTATGTTCATAAGTAAAACTGGATAAAATTTTGTTTTATTGTACTGACTTATCTGGTTTGGGTGTCAAGGTTATGCCAGCCTTGAAGCAATAGAAAGCTTCAAAATTATTCTACGGTCTTGAATATTTTATAAAACATAAATTATTGGCTTCTTGACGTTTAGGTAAAACTTGTCTGTGAAATCTGAGCCTGAAGTCATTTATAAAGGTAGGTTTTAGACTACCTTTTACAGTTCCTTAATGCTTACTAGTAAAATAAGTGCTCTGCCTTTCTTAAGTGAATTTTATTCACATATATTTTTAAAAATCCACTTCATTTCTTTTCAAATGTGTTAATTTTTAAATTTATATAACATTTATTACTTACGTTGAGTTCATCTTGCTTGCTTTCCAACTAGAGATTAAATTTATTTATTTTATTTATTTATTTTTGGTTGCGTTGGGTCTTCGTTGCTGCGCGCCGGCTTTCTCTAGTAGCGGTGAGCGGGGGTTACTCTTTGCTGCTGTGCGTGGGCTTCTCATTGCGGTGGCTTCTCTTGTTGCAGAGCACGGGCTCTAGGCACGTCGGCTTCAGTAGTTGTGGCTCACGGGCTCTAGAGCGCAGGCTCAATAGTTGTGGCGCACGGGCTTAGTTGCTCTGCGGCATGTGGGATCTTCCCGGACCAGGGCTCGAACCTGTGTCCCCTGCATTGGCAGGCGGATTCTTGAACACTGCGCCACCAGGGAAGCCCCAACTAGAGATTAATATATAATTAAATTTTTTTCTATCTTCTTTTTCTGGTAATGCTTTATTAGAGACTGTAGAACTATGTGGTCCAATATGTGGTTATTTAAATTTATGTTAATTACAGTGAAAGTGTGAAATCAGTTCAGTTACACTAGCCACATTTAAGTGCTCAATATCCACATATGGCAAGTGACTACCATTTCAGCATAATTATAGTTTCATCACTGCAGAAAGTTCTATCGAATGACGCCGTCATCCAAGTGGCACTTTGTTGTACCCTACGAATTTTGATATATTGTGGTCATGATCATTCATTGCTAGTTTATATAATTTCAGTTTATATTTCCATTTTAACCTAAGAGTTATATTAAGCTCCTATATGAAGATGTTAATTTTCAAGTGGATAGTGTTTTGGTTTTTAAAAATTTTTTTGGCTACTGACTCATTTCTTATTTCAGTGCATTGTCAACAGTGGATGCACACTATATGACTTCTACTTTTTAGAATTGGTCGATATTTTCTCTGTGACTTAATACACAATTTTTAATGTTCCATGGATACTTGAAAACAATGTGTATTTTCTGTTAGGCATACAGCCTCTACATAGCTTTCAGACTGAACTTGCTCGTTGCTTTCTGATTTTAGGTCTACTTGATCTTTCAGTTTATGAGGTAGATATATAAAACCTGCCCTCTCTAATTACGGTTTGTCAATTTATCGATTTCTCTAACTATAGACTCTATAAATAAACTATGGATTAGGTACATAAAGGTTCATAACAATTATATATATTCATATAAATATATAACAATAATACTTAATATATACTATATAATGATCTACAATGTTTATGTAGTATGTATTAACATATAAATATAATTATAGAGAAAAAACTATATATAAAATATATCTTTGTCCTTTTTAATGCTTTTCACCTGAAATTTTATTTTTTTCTGATATACAGCACTTAGTTTTTTATACCTTTATTTTGAGGCTTTCTGTATCATTTTGATTTTGTATGAATTTTTTAAATAAAATATATTTGACTTTTTTAGGTTTTTTCCAATCTGAGATTTCAGTTTTTAATATAAGTAATTGTTTTTAGTAAGTAATTACTTACATTAATGGCACTAGCTAATGAACATTAATTAAGATAATCAATGTAATGTAATTAATTGTGAAACATTCATAACTTAACATGAAATGGTCTTATTCCCTTCATTTGTTATTTCAAGTTTCCCATTTACTGTAATTTTGTTTCTTTTTTCCCACACTTTCTGTTAGGCTGATCAAATTTTCCTTTTTCCCTCCTGCTGCTCCTACAATACTTTGGGAGTTAAACTCCTTATTTATGTTCTTTAAGTGGCATTAGGGCTCACAATTCAATGCTAGCTTTATAGTCAAAATACTCCTCCAAGTCAAAATCTGTTTGTCTCTGACCTTTGAAGATACTGGGCCATTTTCTTCTCACAACCAGAGTTGCTCATGAAAAGAAAAAGCTGCCTTGTTTTTCTTTTAGTGCTTTTCTCTTATGCTGTGGATTCTGATCATTTCCTAGGATGTGTCTGGAGATGGACCGTACTCAGCCCACTTGGCACTCAGTGGATCTTTGGCTCTGGAAATTTCCTTCTATTATTTCTTTGATTATTTCCTCCTCTGTTGCCTTTGTCTATCCTTGGAAACCTTCTATTAGATGCTGGACATCCTAAATTGATCCTTCAAGTCTCAACTTCTGCAAGACTTTCTTAAGTTTATTGTTCATATCACCAGCTCAGGCTTTAGTCCTTCTAAAGACTTTTACAATTTCAGTTAATTTAACATGAATTGCTCATTTCTAAGACTTTTTTCTCTCTTTTGATAATTTATCATAACCTGCTATTTTTAGGACATGATATCCCCTGTGAACATACAAATTAGAAATTTTAATTTTTTTCTATCCCCTTTATAATCTGCCTCTGGAATAGTTGTCTGGTGATCCTTGGTTATCCAAACATAAATATGACTCAAGGACTCAGCTGACATGTATGAGCAGTTTCCCCTGCAGTTGGGGTGGTCTGTTTCCCCAGTCACTGTTTCTTCTAAACTGTGGGTTTGGTGTGAATGGTAGGGATGATGGAAGAAAGGCTGGAGAGCAAAGTGGCAGGGACCAGCTATTTGTCAAAATATAGGCAGGCTTTACTCTGAAAACCAATCACTTTGGTTTATTTCCCTCCTGGGCAGAGCTGCCTTTCCCTTCACCCTTGTCAATTGTAGACAATTGTATTAGTGTAGTATTAGTATTAGTATTAGTGTAGTGTATTAATAATTACACTAAAAAAAAAAAAACCCATAAAAACCAGGATATCCCGGGCTATGAATCACTTGTAAACCTTTCTATTAGAAAAGTTTATTTTCTTTTTCCTTTAGAACCTCCTGCCACTTTTATGCATCTGCGTAAGTGTGTTTGATGTCTATGTAGTCTTGCCATAGATATTTATTAAGCCCCTACAACAGGGCAGATGCTGTGCTGGGAATTCAAGGTGAACAAACAGACAAGCTCTCTGCCCTCATGGGGCTTACATTCCAGGAGTCTTTTTTTTTTTCCTGCTGATAAGAAAGATGGCTTTCAGTCCTTGGAACACAGGGAAAACAGTGGATGAGCCTCAGTTCTACCAAAGCTATTACTGATCCTTTTTTAACAGTTTGATGCAGTGGGAAGAGGGCAAAGGCTTTCGAGGTACGCAGAACAGCGTCTGCCGCCTGTTCAGCCACTAACTAGCAGCTCTGAGTAAGATACTTATGCGATCCTCATCTGGGGGGCAATAATACTTACATCACAAGACTGTTATACGGAGTAATGTTTGTACAATGCCCTGTAGGTGGTAGTTATTGCCATGTGTTCTCAGGTAATACCAAACCCGAGCACAGAACCCATCAAATCAACCTGATGGGGAAGGGGAGATGGAGAGAGAGAATTAAAAGGAAAATTTATCTATGTCAGGCAGTGAAAACAGCCCTAAAACCAAACTGCTCTCTGCATTACCTGAGCCATAGGGCTCGGGACACAGGGCCAACTGAGAAGCAAAGGTAAGTTTTGAACAACAGGCATCAGCTGCTAACTTGAGCCCTTTCCTGGATAGCACCTAGCGCTTCTGACCGCATTCCCCTCAGAGGCCCAGTTCCCAAATTCTCCAGAGTCGCTCAGCTAGTTTTGTGGAGAAAAGTCTAGAGCAAGCTTTGAAGGGCAGAACCCAGGTACTGGGGAGAAACTGAGGAGAGGCGGAAAGAGATCTGGAAAGGGATGGGGAAGCCAAGTATCACTCACCGGTCCTTCTGTGCCGGAATCTAAGCTTTTGCAGTGCCTGGCAGCAGGACACAGAGGGGCAGGAAATAAAGCAGCTCTGGAAAGAACAGATTTGCCCTCCTGCCCAAGGCTTCCTTCCCTGCCCCACAAAACCATCACACTAGGAAGTTCCTAATCAGACAAATCGGGACACTGCCCTAGTCCACTATCCCCAAGTAACCCAAATTAACTGAATAGCTTCTAATCAACTTCAATTTGAATATTTATATAGTTAAAAATATCTTGTTGATGGTGTAATATGAGCACAGGTGATGAGAAGGATCCACAGATAAGAATAAAAGGAAAATGAATAGGGCTTCCCTGGTGGCGCAGTGGTTGAGAGTCCACCTGCCAATGCAGGGGACACGGGTTCGGGCCCTGGTCTGGGAAGATCCCACATGCCGCGGAGCAACTGGGCCCGTGAGCCACAACTACTGAGCCTGCGCGTCTGGAGCCCGTGCTCCGCAACAAGAGAGGCCGCGATAGTGAGAGGCCCGCTCGCCGCAACTAGAGAAAGCCCTCGCACAGAAACGAAGACCCAACAGAGCCAAAAATTAATTAATTAATTAATTTAAAAAAAAAAAAAGGAAAATGAATAAAACGTTCTAGTACATTAGGGTCTGGAAAACTGCCTTTAGTACCTCTAAGATTTTCACCTGTGAGCACCACGACTTGAACCAATGCTAGGCCTCATTTGGTGGAAATTTTTTCCTGTTTGAATTGCTTACTGCACTCTTTTAACAAAAGCAATACATATTCATTGTGGAAGGCTGGAAAATTCAAAACAGTCTAAAGAGAAAATAAAAAGCATCGAAGTCCAGCACTCAGGGATAAACACTACTACACCTTGCTGTAGATCTGTTAAGTGTGGGCAGTTTTTACAATGCGACATCATCGTCACCAGTGCTCTTCATCCACTCTGATTTCTGAGATCAGGGGAAGACGCAGGGCACTCCAGTCTCTGCCATTTTTAAAACACTGGATTTCCATTTGCAATCTGTGGCAGGCTAAACCCTTAATTAGTAACAGCAGGTGCTGAAGTGCTTAAAGCAAATCACTCCTACATTTTAGTGAGCTGTTATTTATGTCACTCTTATCACTGGGAGCAGCACTGACAACTAGCAGCAGCTGCAGGGCTAATGCCCTCACGGGGCAATTGTTGGCCTCCAGTTTCCCCAGGAGTCAAGGGATTTAAGCAGCTCTATCCGGAGAAACTGAGTGAGCTTCTCTCCCAATGCAAACAAAAGGTTCAGTTGGGGCTTCAGACTCTTAAGGGTGGGAAGCCACAGTTATTTATGTACCAGTCGATAATCAGATATTTTATTCAGAGTTCCATTTTGTGCAGCTTTGCCTAATCCTGCACCCCCAAAATACTGTTTTTCCTCTGAGTTTAAATAGGTGCCTCCATTTTTAAATAATTAAGAGAAACCTCTTAAACTCGGTCCACTCCAAGTGGTAGTGATTCCGTTCAGAACGCTTGTTCTTAAGGAGTGAGGAGATTTAAGTATGCAGAACATTCTCAGGGGTAACGAAACTTAAGCAGCACAAAAGGTTTCCCTCTCATATTTATCAAGACGTGAAATACTCAGAAGAAAGCCAACACCAGGTCACCTTGTTTTCTGGGGTCGGTGGGGTTTTGTTTATGCTTCCTTCCTAGTGGGCTGCTAATCACCTTTCATTTTTATCTAAAACAGTCACCAAAATGATTCTGTGCGTCTGCCGAGGGGATGATAAATAAGGTGCGTCCAAAAGAGGCCAGGGGGCCTTTTCACTTCCAGGGAGCCTTTTCACTTCCAGGGAGGGTGGGCAGCTGTGTGAAGAGGGCAGACGCGTCTTTCCGCCAACGGCACGGTCTCTACACACGTCTGCCTGTTTGGGGGTCAGCGCGGAGAGGGCAGTACAAGGACACTCTGGAGGCCACGGCAGTGAGCAAAGCGAAAAAAGGCACCTCGAGCTGTGCAGACAAGAGAGCTGAAGATCAACTTTTCCATATTCAATATGTTGAATAAACTTTCCTACACTCAAACTTAAAAGTGTGAAATCAACTTTCCTATATTCAGGCTGAAGCCAAAGTTGTCGTTCCCGTTTTATCCGGCCACCAGCCCGAATATCTACCCTACGACGTCTTGCTCCCGCGTCGCCCCACCAACGGTCTGGGGCCGGGAAGATGGGTTTGGGTTGGCGAGAGTCAAGAGCTCGAGGGGGTGACTCTGTGACACAGTCCAGTCGCCCTCCCTCCTCGGGCCTCTGCTCCGTCCTCGAGGTGGGCAGGCGCCCGCCGTGGGGCCCCAGGAGCAAGCCGGGACGCCCGGGGAAGCGGCCGGGACTGGCTCGCGCCCCGCAGTGGTCCCCGGGCCGTCCCCAGACGTACTGGCCTGCGCCCGGCGTGGCTGTGCCGCCCGACTGGGTCGCCGCGCCGGCCCGCGCGCGGTTTTAAACGCAGCTGCCTCCCCTTCCTCCTCCTCCGCCTCTTACCATCTCAGGGGTTTGGCCGAGCTCCGGGCCGATAATTGAGTCCGCCATGGCCTGTTGCCCACGTGCGGGTCCTGGGGCAGCCTCGCCACAGGAGGAGCTCGCAGCCAGCCCGTCGCGTCCGCCGCCCGCCGCGCGCCAATGGCTTCGTGCCCGCAGCTGCGGGGCGCCCGCCCCCGGCCCGCCCTTAAAGTGGCCCTGCCGCCCGCCGCTGCTCCGAGGGTCCCGGCCGGACCGGGGTCAGGGGAGGGCTTCCGGGGGTGGGGGTACCCGGGGGACGGGGATGGGCCGCCCCAAGGTGCCCTGCAGGTCCTACGGAGACACCGTCATTGGCGCGCTGCCCACCCAAAGTTCCATTCCACGTGCCCCCGTGACATCACACAGCTCAGGCCTCGGGTGGAACTGCCACTGCCCGCCTTGGGGCGGGTGGTGGGGCGCAAGGGCTTGTCTAAAAGTCTTCAGAGTGTCTTATGGGAACGCTTTCATGTTTAAATATTAGGAACTAGCAAACTGGATTATTTTCTTTTTCCAAGACAAACATGAGAGGACAGAGAAGGTTGAGGACTGTTATGGTGCTTTCTTTCCAAACTACTAAGAAGCTAAAAATTTTAGAAGCATTTCATGTTGTCCTGTGAGTCAACAAATATTGTCCTCATTTTCTCAAGTGAGAAATCTCCAGGTGGTGGCGGCTATGTAATCCGCTTTGTTCGGCCTTGCTAGACATTTTATTGAGATCCACCGAGTGCCAGGACCTGTAGGGGATCCTTCCTCTTGCCTTTACTACTGTTCCCACTGCTGAAAGTCGCTGGGGGTGAGGGGGTGATGGTATCTTACGGTGTTTTTCACTCTGGATTTGCCTAGACTCTTGACCTTACTTGAACATGTAATACGCACATGCTCCACTTGAACCACCATTTCTGATCTCTGGGCAAGCCTCCTGTTTCCTGAGCAGGTGGCGGTGTGTTCTGATTTAGATCATGACAGCATGCAAAAATATAGTGGTTGTCTACGATTTTCATGGGAAGAAAAGTACAGATAAATTTCTGATGGGATCATTCTGCACTATTTTTGGAAGTAAATGTACACATTTTAATAGATACGAATTTTGGTTCTTGATTGCTTTTCCAACTAATCAGGAACTGAGTGTCTCGCTAACCATCTGTGAAGCAGTTAGTTTGCCCAACAATAACAGCAGAGGTGAAATCATGCCCAGGCATTGGGGTAGGGGTGAATTGAGGCAGCTTTGAGCGCTTCCCCCAGTCTGGTAATCAGTTTTGCCTTGACCTAAAGGTCTAGATTAGCAAGTCTGATGCTAAAAGTGACAAAGACATTGTGGAAACTGACACAGACTCATTGCTTTTAAATTTGAGTGGACGATGCCCCTAAGCTTATGTGAGAGGAAGTAATCATTCCTGTGTTGGAGGAAGCAGAAAGATAATAAAGCTCTTCAGCATCAAGAGTATAAGATCCAAGCTCCATAAGAACCAGATTAGATATTTGAATAGTTTCCAATCTCTTAAAAGAAAGAAAAAGAAGCTTACTTTGTAAATGAGCAAGCATCTACATCATAAACAATGACTCTCACTGGGGGCGATTTTTGTCTCCCAAGGCACATTTTTTCATTGTCACAACAGGCATCTAGTGGGTAGAGGCCAAGGATGCTGCTAAACATCATACAATGCACGGGACAGCCTCCCAGAACAGAGGATTAGTTATCTGGCCCCAAATGTCATTAGCACTGAGGCTGAGAGGCTCTACTATAAACCTTCTGAATTATAGCATAGAATTATAAACCATTTAATTTCTTTATCACGTTTAACATTCTTGAATCATACTCATTTTTATTATTTGAGACAAATGGGTAGATGGACTCTTTCTGTGGTTCCCTAGAGTAGCAATATGCTACTTATATTCTTGATGGAAAACTGAATACCAAGAATCATAAAATATAACAAGAATAATTCTACACAGAGAAATATATTTTAAAATTTGCATTCAAAATTAACAATTCAAACTGCCTCTTAGAAAATGGTTTTCCAATCACTTAAAATTATTAGCATTCATAGCATATGCATTACATTATTTCCCCCAAAACTAAATTATAATTGTATACTTTTCACAATATGCAAATTACAAATAGATTTGTAAGTAATACAGTACACATGGTCTCTTCAGATGAACTCATGAAGAACCTATGCTTAAAAAGTTTGGAAATTTTTCATCCAGCTATTTTATAGGAACTGTTCTATATAAGCTATGTCCAGTATTGTTGCTTACCTGGCTTGTTCTCAGAATCACAGAAATTTAGAACTCAATAAGAACCTAGAGATTACCTAATTGTCCTTTCCTTTCAAAGATGCTGAGGCCCAAAGAATGTTCTCATAAGTAGGTAGGACTGTAACTACGGAAGTTGAAAGCCAGAGAATTAACTAATTTCAATCATTTTTACTGATAATTTCTTACATTTACTAATGCACTGAACTCACTTGTAAAATGCATATACTTTCAAACACTATGCTTGCAATATTTTTGGGGTATTAAATCCAAGAGCCTACCATAACTTGACTAACCATTAAGTTCCATTATGCAATTATAAACAAAGATATTTTCAAAAAAAAAAAAAAAAAAAAAAAAAAAGATATTTTCATAATGTTAACTGAGGAAGGTGATTTTTGCTTCCACTTTTGCCATCTTCCCCAATCTCCTTTCAGGCAATTCATCGTAGAATAACCAGAATAATCTTTTAAAATATGTCAGAATATTAACTCCCTTTCTCAAAACCCTCCTGTCAGAAAAAAATCCAAATTATTTTCCATGTCTAACAAGGCTTTATACCATCTGACTTCATCAACTTTACCTCTCGCCATTGTTATGACCTTTCATGACCTCTCATCACACTGCCTTCTTCTTCCTAAAATACCAGGTAAGTACAAAGCTAGAATACTTTGCCCTTGTTCTTCCTTCTGCTTGGAATGCTCTTCCCCAGATTTCTCCATTTCATGTAGATTTCTGTTATGTCACTTTCTTGCATACTCCTATCAGAATCTAACCCCTCACTCTCTTTTTCTTTACATCATTTTTCTAATGTTATACAGCATATGTATTTGTTTTTATTTGTCCTTCTCGCCTCTCTAGCAGAGAAAATTTGTCTGTATTATCCACTACTACCACCTTGGCCTAGAAAAGTGCCTGGCTCATAGCAGGCACTAAAATATTTGAATGAATGAATGAAAGTCATTTCAGTAGTTGATTGGTGTATGCAGACTTGGGATTCTGGTCTTTCTGCCTCCAAGTCTACATTCTGTCCTTTATTTCATAATGCCACTCATTTCATCATGGAAAGAAAAAGAGAAGGTTTGGAGGAAAGGAAAAAATATTGCAGGCACCAAAATGACAAGCTTGGTATCTCAAAGTTGGAATAGTGTCCATTATGTTGGGGGGGGGGGCACAGAAAAGATGGAAAAGTCAGTTTTAATCTCATCCCTTCCCGATTTAACGTGTGCAAGGCTCCTCTGCTTATCAAATTAAGTTCTCATTCCTCAGTGTGGCAGCAGGGCCCACATTATCTTGCCCTTATCTGGCTTTCTAGGTTCAGCTTTTAATCAAGTCAACTAGATTGAACTAGATCAAGTCGACAAGATTCCCAGATAGTGTCCTGGCATTCTCCCCAGTGTAAGATTCCCACAACCAGACAGAGTAACCTCTTTCCTGAGACTATAGTGCAGTAGGGATGAATCACCTAAAACCTGGAGAAGCCCTGAACGACCTTCAAAGGATAAGACAGCATTGGCCAGCTACCCCCTGTGAGCACAGTTCACTAATTTGGAAACTGCCCCAGATATTTCCTCTGATCCTCCCCAGCTGCTAACTCATTTATCCCTTGGTCTTCTTTGGTTCCGATTTCAACCTAAAAACTTTCCCTGTTATCCCTGTATCAAAGAGGCTAGGACCCCTCCTGTTCACATGCCTCCTTTCTGACTCTGGCTCAGTTCTCCTAAGCTGAACGTTCAGCTCTGGTGACTGCATGGTGTAAGGTTTAGCACACTCACCCCTGAACATGCTCCTTCATCCTGGCTTGGGGTCTCTCCCACACTACCCTCTGACATGCACTTTCCTTTTGTGGTTAATTTGAGAAGACAACAGGAAAATTCCCAAGGCATTTCCAACTCCATCTCACATCTCTGCTTCAACAATTAGAATTCATTTTAAGTAGCGTGATAAGGCAGAGGTTATTTTACTACACCTTGTATCCTAGTAGCCAGGACATAGAGGATGATCATAAAGATCATAAATATATGATTATATATTAAATATATATTAAACATAAATATGTTTTCCCAGTGAGTTAGGAACCATTGCCCTTAGGCAGTGATGAAGGTCAAAGAATAGTACCAACTTCTAATGATGCCCTGCAGCCGACTACACTAAGATGCGACAGTTTTCTCATCATCCAATACACCAATTCACTTTCAACAACAGGGTTTAGTTCTACTGAATTAAGATGAGGCAGATCTGCCTCATTTTAACCAAAAGTCTTTACTAGGAAATGTGGAGCTAAACCAAAGTGACATCATAACTATGGATGAGGGAGGCTGTGTCACTCAAGGCCCAGAGTGAGGCTAGGCACCGCCCCATTGATTAATTTTCTAGGCATCCTCCCAGGTAACCACACAACAGCACCATTAGAAGCAGCTCCCCTGAAGTCATTGGTTACTACTGCTCTATTGCCTGAGGGATCAGTAGTTACAAAGTCACTCATTCTCCTTTAGCCACAAAGACTGCTGACTTGAAGTCCTGTGGAATTTCTACATCACACACAAGCCAGACACTCTTAAAGGAGAGAAGTCTGTGGTATGTGAAGGTGGGGATGAGGTGAAGGAGAAAAAATGATGTTCACACTTTCCTTGTCAATACTTACACGTATCCTAACATGATTTAAAGTCAGCTGGAGGAATTTTTATTTTTTTATTATGAAAAATTTCATACATATCCAAGAGTACATACATGATAGATGTACAATGTAAAGTATGAGTGTATATGTACCTACCACCCAGCCTAAGACACTATCAATAATTTTGAAATCTTTTTCTCTCCTATTCCCAGTCTCCTTTCTCTTTCAAGGTATAAATATGATTTATCCTTTTCTTTTAACTGCTGAAACCTGAATGGATTGTATTGTGAGAGAGAATAAACCTCTGTGTGAAGCCTCTGAGGTCTGTTGTTTCTTATAGTCATAATGCAGATATTGATAACTTGAATTTAGGTGCTGCATTAACAAAATACTAAAACAAGTGGCATGGTGTTAGCAGGTCTGCAGCGGGAGGCAGGGACAAAATGTGACAGTGGAAGCCTGGAAGTCCCTATTATGTCACAGCAGAACAAGTGCTTAATAATAATAATGATGATGATGAAGATGATGTGTGCTTGATGTTACTGGCTGCCTTTGACAAGGCAGAAGAAAAAAATGAGCTTGGGATATAATCAGCCACTTTGCAAGGAAAAGGGAATAGAGAGAGTCTCAGGGAGAATCTAGAAATTTGCGGCATCAAAGAGCATAAGGGGCTGGAAAGGCCAACAACTCTGAGACCCAAAAAGCAAGAGATAAGACCGAGAAGGGTTTTGAGCAACAAGAGGCCACTAAGACAGCCTGTGGCAAAGATCAGATTATGGGTGTTAACTTTATATCCTAACCTATTATTTCAAATAGCTGCAAGGTAGCTGCCATTAGGTAGAGAGAGAGATAGGCCAAAGAAACAAATCATGCTCTAAAATTATCATTATTATACATGGAATTGACTACTATTTTGATGGAGCTATATTATCCAAGAAACCATAAACTTAGACTGAAAAGCTTTTGACTACGTGAACTATGACGCCACCACCCATGGGAACCCAAGTTTGTTCTAACAGAAAATGAGCTTTAAAAGCTGTGCATCTCCCGTTTTTTTTTTTTTTTTTTTTTTAGTTAATTAATTTATTTTTGGCTCACAGGCCCGGTTGCTCCGCGGCATGTGGGATCTTCCCCAACCAGGGCTCGAACCCGTGTCCCCTGCATTGGCAGGCAGAGTCTCAACCACTGCGCCACCAGGGAAGCCCCTAAAAGCTGTGCATCTCTAAATGAGGGTCTAACCTCCACTGTCCACTTCAAATATGAACAAGAAGACTGAAATGAAAGAAACTCCCAAGGAGTAGAGTTAGAGGTCATTAATAAAAATGGAGAAGAACATTCCTACCAGGAAGCAGAATCAGAGCCTGGTCAAGGAACCTACCCCATTCGCAGGGAAGAGGGCTTTCACCATGTCTGCCCAACAGGATTCCATAAATGCTTTGGATCAGTGATGCTGTGCATTCTTCCTTTCCTGAGTGAAAGTGAGTAAGGGTATCTTCCCCTCAGACATGGATTGGTACGTTACACGGTTGTTTGGGCCCAGCCTCTATTTGGCTTAGACTGTGCAGCATTTGTACAAGGCTTTAAAGAGCAGTATCCTATCCTAGAAACAAACTGATGAAAGAGCAAGAGATTCTATTTAGTAAAAAAAAAAAAAAAAAGAAAGAAAAAATTATTCTGGTTATGTTCAGCAGACTGGAAAATACACTGAGTTAGAATCACTTTAAAAATATCAATTGAAATTCTAGATTCTGACTCACTGATGCAGGCAGGCCAGGGGCCATTGCTGTCAATGAATGGCTGAATTTATCTCTATGTAGTTGCAAAGAAAGATAGCATTATCTACTGAAAACAATATCCAAAGACTTGTAAGCCTTACTAAAAATATTGTTTGATACTATATTAGTGAGCATAGGCTGCTTCAACAAGTAAAATCCAGATCTCAGTAACTTCACACACACACACACACACACACACACACACACACACACACACACACTCACTCACACACAAAAAGGATTTACTTTTCACATACACCACGATCAAATGAGGGCTAGCAAGGTAAGAGAAATGGATTTGCTATATGTGATTTTAGTACTTATTTTTATCACATTAAGATATCAGAATTGAAAACAAACTTATGGTTACCAGGGGGTAAGGGCGGAGAGGGATAAACTGGGAGGAGATTGGGATTGACATATACACACTACTATATATAAAATAGATAACTCATAAGGACCTACTGTATAGCACAAGGAACTCTACTCAATACTCTGTAATGACCTATGTGGGAAAAGAATCTAAAAAAGAGTGTATATATGTGTATGTATAACTGATTCACTTTGCTGTACACCTGAAACACAACATTGTAAATCAACTGTACTCCAATAAAAATTTTTAAAAAATAAAGCAAATATACTTTTTTTAAAAAAAGATATCAGAATTGTTTCAAATAAAAGGGTTTTCCAGTCCCCTCCCCTTCCCTATCACATACACATAAAGGTACCTTTGAAATCAATTAGTTCTATCTTCATTCTACAGAGTAGAAACTTAAGACAGGAAAGTTAAGTAAACGTCCCTAAGTTAATTAGCTTGTTAAAACATGTTCCCTTCTGGTACTCCACAAGTCTCTCTCCCTCTCCACCTATCTCTGAATCATCACTTGGAGCCTACCTCATCTTCCCCTGTAGAGCTGGACAGGAAATTTGTGTAACAGAACACATTTTTGGCACTATCAGTAGACTAAAGCCCTCTTTTTGTAGGCTCTCCTATATTTTTAAATCGTTAAAATCGTATTTTATGTGTGACATTGTATTAACATTCTAACATTAAGTCCTCCCACGATCCTATAAACTCTTTTGCAAACATCCATTTAAGTTAAACAAAATATATTAAATGCCTGTCGTATGCTAGGTACTAAACTAGCTGGTGACAAATGATGAGTAAGAGTGTTCATTACATTAAACTGCTGGAGATAAATTACACTGAAGTACTTCAGGATGCAAGAAATACATGAGAAGAAAGAATTTTAGTGTAAGACGGCAAATGCTAACTGCTGCATAATGTTTAACCATGTGGATGAAACACAGTCCACAAGCATTTCCCTATAATTGTGCATTGAGAGAGTACCCCTTTGTGGGTATTATAAATAATACTGATAAAGTGATTGTCCTTGTATGTTTTCTATATGCAGGATTTTTCATTACAATAGATTACCAGAAGTACAAATATTAAGTCAACATATTAACATTAAGGCTATTCAAGAATATAATAAAATTGTCTTCCAAAAGAATTATATGAATTTGTACTCCCACCTGCAGTATATTAGAACTTCTTAACTTCATATCTATTAGCATTGAAAATTATCTTTTTGAAAACCACTGTTTATTTTATAGGTGAAAAATGGTATCTAATTTCAGTTTACATTTAACAAATGGACATTAATACTATTACACCTGATCTTGCTAGTTTTGGCTAGTGGTAAAGCAGTCCAGTTTTGAAAGTCCATATTTACAGCCTATATACACACAGCCTATATGATGCAATCAACATATATTTTAGGAAGTTATTTTTGGCTCTAGTTTCCCTATCTGATAAACGGGCAGGGAATCACAGTATCTTAGCATCAGAAGGGATACTGGCAGTCATTGAATCCAACTTCCACCCACTGCAGGAGTCCTTCTGTAACATCCCTGACAAAGGGACACCTAGCCACTGCCTGAACAATTCCAGTGATGATAATCTCACTGTTGGGTAGTTCTCTGGATGATAATACTCTCTCTGTAACTGAGATAGAAATATGAAATTGCTTTATAAAGTTAAAAGGATGCTCTATAAATTCAAGATTTTTCTAATTCATAGGTCAGATTAATCTGATGTTAACTTGTTTTGAAAATAGTGCCCTACTGTCAAAATGATATGATCTTGCATTTAAATAGTGCTTTATTATTTTAAAGATACTTTCATACCTCAATCACATTTAGTGATTTTAATAGCAGTTTTTAGTATTCTGGTATGCTTACCTCTCTTTAAATGCCCAAAATCCTAGCATCACTGTTGTCATAATTCTGTTATTCTGGTATTAAAAAAATAAAAAATCTAAATTATTTACATCTTGAAATAACTATAATTCAATTACTCAATTTACTTAAAAAATCACATATAATATGTGGTCTAGACAGGCTCTCACTTGGGCACACAACAAAAAGAAACCAATTATTACAAGAAATAATTCTTAGTCCAGAATAAAGTTTCTGGTCCAGTAGAATACGACTATCAAAGTACTAAAATTGATATAAGTAACTCTGCACTGTAATTTCCAGCTACACATGATAAAACTAATGAAGATGATGAAAACTAGAAACATTTTTTGAAACAAAAACTATATAGCTTTCTATAAATTAGAAAAAAAACCTAATCCTAGTCAAAAGTCAAAAAGTGCTTTATAAATATCTCTACAAGGTTATTAAACAAGAGATGGGATTATTCAAAAGAAGTCAAGGAAATACTGGGAAGTAGCATATAAGCTTCATTGTTCTTTTGACTAGCGTAGTATCTGAAAGAGCTTCTTAGTTGGAAAATTATGCTAATAATATACTCTTGACTCAACAATGGCACTAATGACAATGCATTTTGATGTTTAAGATCATATTTTCTAAGATCAAATAATATTCCATTAAAATTTATCTGCTAGTTTATATTAAAAGGTTAACATATGTTTAACTTTTTTTTATAACAGCTTTATTGAGGTATAAATCACATAACATGCAATTAACCCATGTAAGGTGCTTTCCATGTTTTTGGTTCATTCATGAAGTTGTACAACTATCACCATGATTAATTTTAGAACATTTTCATCACCCCCCAAGAAACCCTATACATATTAGCAGTCATTCTCTATCACCCACCCTTCCCCCGGCCCTGCCAGCCTTCAGCTACTACTATTAACCTACTTTCTGTCCATATGGATTTGTCTACTCTTGACATTTCATATAAATGGAATCATACAATATGTGATCTCTTGTGACTGGCTTCTTTCACTCAGAATAATGTTTTCAAGGTCCATCCATGTTGTAGCATATGTCAGTACTTCATTCCTTTTTACTGCTGAATAATATTCCATTGTTTGGATATACCACAATTTGTTTATCCATTCATCAGTTGATGGACATTTGGGTTGTTTCCACTTTTTAGGTATTATGAATAATGTTGCTATAAACATTTGTGCACACATTTTTATGCGCACATAGGTTTTCATTTCTTAGGGCTGTACACAGAGGAGTGGAATTGCTGGGTCACATGGTAACTCTATGTATAACCTTTTGAGGAACCAGCAGACTGTTTTCAGAGTGATGGTGCTACTTTACAACCCCACCAGCAGTGTAAGAGTGTTCCAATTTCTCCACATCATCATTATTATTATTATTTTTTGTTTGTTTGTTTTCTGTGAGAGTGATTCTTTTTCCTTTTTTTAAAAAATTTAATTAATTAATTTATTTATTTTTGGCTGTGTTGGGTCTTCGTTTCTGTGCGAGGGCTTTCTCTAGTTGCGGCAAGCGGGGGCCACTCCACATCGCGGTGTGCGGGCCTGTCACTGTTGTGGCCTCTCCCGTTGCGGGGCACAGGCTCCAGATAAGCAGGCTCAGTAGTTGTGGCTCACAGGTCTAGTAGCTCCGCGGCATGTGGGATCCTCTCAGACCAGGGCTCAAACCCGTGTCCCCTGCACTGGCAGGCAGATTCTCAACCACTGCGCCACCAGGGAAGCCCCACATCATCATTATTATTCATTAATATCTGTCTTTTTTATTATCATAACATTTGTTTTTATAAATGGTACTTTTTAATATTTTGTAATATATTTAGACATTAAAATTTTTTAAATATATTAAATATTGTTTACTGATATTTTGCTTTATGAATTCTGAACTCTTCAAAAAAACCAAATACTGATATTAATACATATTTCAATATTAAACAAAACAGAGACCCCAAACTATCATTTTTGCACTGATTATTTCAATAAATAATTGCAAGTCCTCATAAAGCTTTACATGACAAATTACCTTCAGAGCTTAGTATTAGGGACAGCTGTTTCTCCACTTGTATATTTCCTTATACAAAAAAATGAGAGCTGTGTAACTCACTCTTTCTTTGTGCTGATTACTAGAAAGCTTAAAGATAGAGCTTTTTCTTAGTTGGGAATCTTGCAAAACTTTAACTTTTATTTTTATCTTTTATCTTATGAGTCTTGTTTTTATATCTCTATATTTAGTAAAAGGTAACACAATCCTTTTTAGAGAGAAAATAGGGTATAAAGAAGTAAACAAATACATATGTAGTATCTAGTAATTATTTAATAAAATGAGTCATGGTACCTGATATCTATAGTTAGCTTAAGAACGGGGGAGAGGGACTTCCCTGGTGGTGCAGTGGGTAAGACTCCACGCTCCCAATGGAGGGGGCCTGGGTTCGATCCCTGGTTAGGGCACTAGATCCCGTATGCATGCTGCAACCAGGAAGTCCACATGCTGCAATTAAAGATCCCGCACACTGCAATGAAGGTCCTGCGTGCTGCAACTAAGACCTGGCGCAGCCAAAATAAATAAATAAATAAATATTAAAAAAAAAAAAAAGAACAGGGGAAAATATTTCCAAACAGTTTCCATTTGGAATAATTTATAGGAAGTTACTTTATATTTCGCTGCATTACTTTTTAAAGTCACATAAAAGAATTGTCTATATGAAATGCATGCATTCTTCCTTAAAGAAAAAAAGTGAGTATCTATAAGTAGTTATAGAAATACATTTGGCATCCATTACTGGTGATACTGAATAGAATTTAGGTTTTGGTGCCAGAAACTATACTTACCTCTGAGTGATTTCTGTAAAGTTAAAGTCCAATAATTTCACTTATTAAGTTAGGGGAAAAAATCATATGTATCTTCCAGACCTAGGTGACAGTAACAAAACAATCTAAACACAAATAGGAGAATTGAATAAAATTTTTAATACCTTAAAAGAACACTTCTTGTACCCTCATTCTATTTCCACTCTAGACTTGAGTATCATGAACACTTGGCAAAGTTTGGTCCAAAGAGCCATCACTATAAATTAATAAACATCACTAGGCCATCACTATAAATTAATAAACAT
Source organism: Balaenoptera borealis (assembly GCF_965194805.1). Classification (NCBI taxonomy): domain Eukaryota; kingdom Metazoa; phylum Chordata; class Mammalia; order Artiodactyla; family Balaenopteridae; genus Balaenoptera; species Balaenoptera borealis. The sequence goes on from NC_138877.1 coordinate 13,238,023, forward strand.
CATAAAATGACTTAAATTACCATGTGCTAAGTGGCAGGACCTTGCAGTTGAGTAAGTACTGGTTTTCTAGAATAGTAAGAAACTTTAGCAATTGTATAGTTTGCCTCAGTCATTTTACAGATGTGGGAAATGAAGATGAGGTGAAAGAACTTGCCCCAAATGTCCTAAGTTCACAGCAGGGTGGGAACTACCCAAGCTGATTCCTGTTTCCACAATACCATGATAGTTCAAATCAAAGTTTAAAATGCATCTGATTTGCAGCTTTGTTTAAACCTTGAGTTTTAAAGAGCTGAAGATGATATAGCGTAAAATAGCAAAAAGTTTTGATGAACTCACATTTTTAGCTAACAGCCAACTAGAATACAAATAAAATAGCTATGTTACTATCAGAGCAGATCATGGGTATATTATTAAAAACAAGTGTAATGATGTCAACCTTAAGGCTTTCTAGGATATTTTTAAAATCATAAGAATGCTATTAGATGGTATAGGGTCACTTGAGAAAATTACTTTCATACAGACAAAGGAACAAACTTCTGGAAGAAGAGCTACAGAGAAGTTTGATAGCTCTTTCTTATCTATTCCAATCCCTGAAAAGTGTGTGGAACGTTAACTCCACAAGTTGAATATGACAGATGAAAAGAGGGAAGAAATAGTAAACCACCCAGTTCTGGAATCACAGATTGAGTTTTGGAAGATGGTTTGATCTTGAAATCTTTTTTACTGGTCATCTCTCATGGCATTCATTGTCTTCTGATTAACTGAATTACATCTTCCCCTGAAATAAAATAAGTGTTAATCGTGACTTTTCAGTCACCGTTGTGTACAACAAAAACATTGTATGTCACGTGGGGAGGACTGTATATTTCACCTAGTTGACCCAGCTCACAGTCCTTCATAAAGAAATTCCCCTACGCAGATTTTCTGCTCACTGTATAATCCTAAACAGCCATATGTTACACCATATCATCTCGTCAAGCTAGAGAGGCAAGTAGCTCAAGAGCAGATAATCCAAAGGCTTGGAAGCAGCCCATGAGGTGGCCTAATGTGGAGAGCTTTGTCCAAAGAGGGATGAGATGGACCATTCTGATACTTGCCTCTGGAAACGTAAATTAAAGCTAGGAAAATACATAGAGAGAGGCCATGAAGTAGAGAAGGGACAAGATGGAGATAAGGATCCATGAGTAAACCAAAGATATGTGACCTAAAATTACAATAAAATTGAAACTATGATATATACCAAGGTCTGTGATATAAAAGTGACATAGAAAGTGAAGATAGCAGTTGGTAATGAGAAGAAAAATGAAGTGGAGGATAAACTAGGGGCCTATTATACTACAAATAGTAATAACACCATTTTTATAGCTCGTAATCTGTGTCAGGGACAGTTCTAAATTTTATTTATTTATTTATTTATTTATTTATTTATTTACTCCTATCAACTTCACAAAATCCCTATGGTGTAGACATTATCATTAGCCCTGTTAGATAGAAGAAAGAAACAAAGTTATATAGTTAGTAAGTAGATCTGTAATTTGAATTCAGGAAGTCAGAGTTCAAAGTCTGTGCCTTTAATTTCCATTCTATACGGCAAGTCACTAAAGTGATGAACCATGAACATCTACTAAGGTCTTTAAAGCTTCCCTGAATTCTAATTCTAATATCTGTGGGCCCAGTTATATTGGAATTCCTGTTCTTGGATTTCCATGGGATCACCTTTCCCTTATTGACTTATATATCTTTATAAAGCCAACTTCCCCGTATGCTCACTTGATGTAGTAAGAGCCAGCTTCAATTCCCTGCAAGGTGCTTTAAAAAATATTTTTCTCAGGGAGTGATGTCAGCAAAAATGACGGAATAGAGACCTCCAAAAATTATTTCCTCCATAAAAGCAATGAGAAAATCGGCAAAAATGGTCAGAAGCAACTTTTTCAGAAGTCTAAAAATTAACCAACGGCTTGCAGCAATCCTGGAGAATTTAATAAACACACACACACACACACACACACACCTGAAACTCAGCAAGAACACTGAGCTTTGTAATATTTTAACTTGCCCTACCCTGCTATCCTCAGCTCTGTGGTATTGCTGTGAAGAAATTGACAAACTAATCCTAAAATTCATATGGAAAATAAAGGGACTCCGAACAACCAAAACAATCTTGAAAAAGAAGAATAAAGTTGAAGGACTCAGACTCACTGATTTCAAAACTTTCTGAAAAGCTACAGTCATCAAGACAGCATGGTACTGGCATAAGGACAGACTTATAGATCAATGGAATAGAACTGAGAGTCTAGAAATAAACATATGTTTATGGTTAATTTTTTAAAAGGGTGCCAAGGCAATTCAACTGAGGAAGAATAGTCTTTTCAGCAAATGGTGCTAGGACAACTGAATAGACACATGCAAAAGACTGAAATTGGACCCTTATTTCACACCATATATAAAAATTAACTCAAAATGGATCAAAAAGGAGCTAAAACTATCAAACTCTTGGAAGGAAATCTGTATAAATCCTTATGTTCTTGAATTAGGCAATGATTTCTTAGATACGATACCTAAAGCACAAGCAACCACTAAAGTGATCCTAGGAAGCCAATATCAATTGGACTTCATCATCATCAAAACTTTCAGTCTTCAAAGAACTTCATCAAAAAAGAAAAAACCCCAAAAATTGGAGAAATTATTTGCAAATCATATATCTGATAAGGTCTAGTAACCAGAATATATAAAGAACTCTTACAACACAACAAAATTAAGACAAACAACTTATCAATAATTGAAAAATGGGCAAAGGACTTGAACAGATATTTCTCCAAAGATAATACACAAATGGCCAGCAAATGCATGGGCACTAAGTATCTAACGAGGGTCCCTGGAATACAAAACTTTACATGTTGTCACGACTCATTGCTGGAGGAACTAAGTCTGTTCCTATATGACTCCACTGGGGAACTTTTAGACGCTTGTGCCTGGTTTCCTCCAAACTTCACCTCATACACCCTTTTCCTTTGATGATTTTGCTTTGTATCCTTTCGCTGTAATAAATCTTAGCTGCGTGCGCAAATAGATGCTGAGTCCTGTGAGTTGTTCTAGCGAATCACGCACGGGAGGGGTCTTGGGGCCCTCCCAACGCAGAAGTATAGTAGTTTCCAGAGGGAAGTCCTTTTCCAGAATTTACTTTAACGTTTTAACTACACTGTATTTCCATTGATGAAAATGTACAAAGATAATGAATTATAATTTAAAGTATTTATGACTACTCAAGGAAGAATACTGATCAATCTAGCCAAATATCGAACAAAATGTTGCTTTCCCATGAATTTTCACCAAAGAAACTTGCTTTATGGCATGCACCTTGAATGCCTGTATTTGAAAAGGATTCTGATCTATAGCTAATTTATATCTTCATTTACAATTTTTATATCGTTAAGTTATATATGAATATATTCCCTATGTGAGATAAGGTTATAAAAGACAAGGATTGCCTGAGTAATTCTTCTGTACTTAGTACAGGACCAGGAAAAATCATGTGTAGATATAACCTCCTAAACTCATAAAATATTCCTCTGTTCTTTATTCATTCTTTATTATTTTTGTTCACATAGGAAAACATAGTTTAAACTGCACTGGCATCTACATTTATTTCAGTGTCCATATTTCCTCACTAAAAAGGTTAAGACTGATAATTTAATTGGATTTATATCATTGTTAATGGTGTAGTTGTACGCTCTACTTGGGAACAGTATTATTCTAGCTTGGAAAACAAGATCTTAGCATGTTTGAGGATGAAAAGCATTCCTGGAACCTACAAAATATATATAAATGGCGAATGGAGAGAACAAACTTCTTTAAGTTCTCTTATCATCTGCTATTTTACATTGTTGCTATAAAATCTGGACGTTCAACTTCCAAAAATACAATGGACACCTGTTTTGTGAGTACCATTCACATGTGAATATAATTAATTAGAAAGGAAAGCTATAGTTAGACTTAAGTTTTCACTGGATTCTCTTTCATTCTAGGCAGTTGATCCATCTGTTGTCTTTTATTTATTTTTATTTTTTTATTTTTTAAAGGGATTAAAAAAATGTAATTGAAGTATAGTCTACAAACACAAAAGTACACATATAATAAATGTACAGCTTGTTAAATTTTCATAAACTCAACACTTCCATGTAAGTAGCATCCAGATTAAGAAATAGTACATTATCAATACCCCAGGAACGCCTTATTGTTGTGTGGGGTTTTTTTAACATCTTTATTGGAGTATAATTGCTTTACAATGGTGTGTTAGTTTCTGCTGTATAACAAAGTGAATCAGCTATACATATACATCTGTCCCCATATCTCTTCCCTCTTGCATCTCATCTGTTGCCTTTTAGAAACTTGGTATGAGCCAGAGACCTGAAATGCAAATAGTTGAGCATTTATCCTCTTATTTCATGATTGCTTTCAGAGATAAGAGGAACGGTCAATTCCCAATTAACTCTTTCCTAGCCAGGTCCTTTTGTAGCATGACTAAGAGAAGCTAAAGAATAATGGGAAATTCTGGCCTTCTCCAGTATTATCAGGCTTCTAAAGATTCTGGAAACCCCTCTATCTCAACCCCATAGTCCATGCAATTTTTAAAATAAATATAGAGTGAATTACGAAAATCATATCATCCATTTGGTAAAGACCATTAAAAGTTTTTACAGACACTAAATATAAATAATATATGTACTCTGCCGTTAGGGTTGATAAGACAATAGGAACTGTAGGTATCTTGAAATGGAAAGACAAGATCAGATTTTCATTTATTGTCTATTTTTAAATTCCTCCAGGATACAAAAGTGGACACGTCTTGTGGGTGGTGTAAATATAATCTGCAATTCAGGAAAAATTGAGGCTGATGACCTTAGAGATGGTAACTGAAGCCATGAGTAAATGAGATCGTTTGTTAAGAGCACACAGAGAGGTAAGAGAGTTGGTGATATACACTTGGAAAAGCAACTTTTAAGGGATAGGAGAATCACTAAAGATAGGGCCATCATTTAAACAACAGGAAAACCCAGGAAAATATCCTGTCATGGAAGTCAAGGGAGGTGGGTGATAGTTTTAAAAAGTGAGCACAGTTAGCAGTACGAAATGCCTCAGACATGTCTGCTACCAGGAGGCTTGAAAAGGAGTCATTGTATTGTATTTGGCTATTGAGAGATAAACTGTGTCAGAGAGATAAACTGTTGGGGGCAGAAGGCAGCTGAAAGAGGTCGAGGAGTGAATAGCAAAGGCAGTGAGCGTATCCACTCTTTCATGAAGTTTAGCTGAGAAAAAGAAAGCTAAGGTAGTAGTTTTATGAGGATAGGGCAAAATAGAAGTTTGTTTTTTGTTGTATTTTGGTGGAAGAGATGAGCATGCTGCAGACAAGGGACACACCACAGTCAGTGGAGGAGAGATGGAAAATATGAGAAAATAATTATGAAATGAGTCCTAGAGGCAGCAGATAGACTTGGGAAGAAGAGATGGAAAATATGAGAAAATAATTATGAAATGAGTCCTAGAGGCAGCAGATAGACTTGGGAAGAAGTATGGAATCCTTTTTCTTTAAGGCAGAAGGAGGAACAGGAAAGATGGATAAAGATGTGAATACATTTGAAGGCAAGAGGGAAGACAGTTGGATTTCACACCTGATGAACTCTTTGCTTTGTGAAGCAAAATGTTAACTAATTTTCTAAAAGTGTCAACTTTGGACCAGAAGATGGAATTCATTCATTTATTCACTCAGCAGATGTTATTGAGCATCTTCTATGTGCCACCACTACATTAGGCACTGGGGTACAAGGACAAATTTTGGTTCTTACAATCTATTGGGGAAACAGCAAACTAAATAGATTGTATAATTTGCTGCCTTAGCACAGGTTTGCATAGGTGCTTTGTAAGCATACAACAGATGCAACTAATTCTGGCTTTAGGGGGATCCACATGGAATAGTAGCCAATTAAGAACTAGGGAAGGGACATTCCAGACAGAGGGAGCAGCACAGGCGTCAAGGTATAAAGCAGATGATAGACGCAGGAATCACATATATCATTGGTCTGGCTGCAGTACAGGGCTAAGTAAGGACATAGCTGGAGAGGCAGGCGCTGCGTGTCAGACAGGACCTTGTAAAACACACTGAGCAGCTTTGCTGAGATCCTTTGGACAATGCAAAGTCACTGAAGTTTTATACCAGGAACAACCCTCACCTGTATTTGAGAATGATTGCTCAGAGAGCAGAGAAGAAAAATGAGTATGGTGAGGACAAGACTAACAGCTATGCTGTTGAGATTATATCTCAAGTCTACATTTAAACCTGGGAGCTCTATTTTCAAATGAACAATAACAAGATAGAGTTGTCCAAAAAGGCAACGAAACAGCTGGTTAGTCTAGAACCTATGTCATGCGGAATGGCTGATGTAACTTAATATTTTAGCTTAGGGGGTAAAAAAAGCTATGAGAAGACGCAGAGCTGTTTTCAAATCTTTGAAAAGCTGTCGTATAGAAAGAGCGTAGACTTCCTCTTCAGAGGATGGAACTAAAAGCAACGGGTTTTAAGGAAGTCTCAAAGAAAAAGAAGAAGGAGCAGAAGTTTCAAGGAAGAAAAATAAGGAGTTGATGCTTTAACAAGCCTAAAAATTAGAATTGCCTTACAATCAAACAGAGCTACCTCAGGTGCCTTATCTGGAAACCAAAGCATTATATTCAAAAACTCTCAGATGCATTGCTAGACTTCTCTGTTTGTGGGAATAGAAGTTAAGTTTTGTGTGTTTCCACAAGCTCTAGTCAGTCTCTCTGCCTGCCTGTGAAGTACACAGTGCACTGTACAGGCACACCTCGCGTTACTGCACCTTGCTTTATTGCACTTCGCAAATCAATCTGTAGAAATTTTTCTACAAATTCGAGGTTTTGTGGCAACCCAGCACGGAGCAAGTCTATCTGCACCGTTTTTCCAATAGCACTTGCTCACTTCATGTCTCTGTGTCACATTTTGGTAATTCTTGCAATGTTTCAAACTTTTTCATTATTATTATTATATAAACTGAGAAAAGATTCCTTTCAAAATATTACTGCTCATTGACAATGCACCTGGTCACCCCAGAGCTCCGATGGAGATAGACAACGATTGGTTTTCATGTCTACTAACACAACCTCCATTCTGCAGCCCATGGATCAAGGAGTTATTTTGACTTTCAACTCTTACTACTTAAATGCATTTCGTAAGGCTATGGGCTGCCATAGATAGTGATTCCTCTCGTGGATTTCGGTAAAGTAAATGGAAAACCTTCCGGAAAGGATTCACCATTTAGATACCATTAAGAACATTCATGATTCATGGGAAGAGGTCAAAATATCAACATTAAGAGGAGTTTGGAAGAAGCTAATTCCAATCCTCGTGCATGACTTTGACAGGTTCAAGACTTCAGTAAAGGAAGTAACTTCCATCTGATGGAAGTAATGAGAGAACTAGAATTAAAAGTGGAGCCTGAACATGTGACTGAATTGCTACAATCTCATGATAAAACTTTCACGGATAAGGAGTTGCTTCATGTAGATGAGCAAAGAAAGTGGTTTCTTGAGATAGCATCTACTCCTGGTGAAGACGCTGGGAAGACTGCTGAAATGACAACAAAGGATTTAGAATGGTACACAGATTTAGTTGATAACAGTGTCAGGGACTGAGAGGATTGAGTCCGATTTTGAAAGAGGCTCTACTGTGGGTAAAATGCTATCAAACACCATTGCATTCCACAGAGAAATCGTTTGTGAAAGGCAGCGTCAATCCCTGTGGCAAACTTCACTGTGGTCTTATTTCAAGAAACTGCCACAGCCACCCCACCTTCAGCACCCACCACCCTGATCGGTCAGCAGCCATCAACATCCGGGCAAGACCCTCCACCAGCAAAAAGATTCTGACCTGCTGGAGGCTCAGATGACGGTTAGCATTTTTTTAGCAATAAAGTATTTTAAAATTAAGGTATGGATATTGTTTTTTTAGACATAATGCTCTTGCACTACAGTATAGTGTAAACATAAATTTAATATGCACTAGAAACCAAAAAATTCCCGTGATTTGCTTAACTGTAATATTTGTTTTATTGTGGTGGTCTGGAATCAAACCTGCAATATCTCTGAGTTATGCCTATATATCCTTTTTTTTAATCTTTCATTTTTAAAAACTGAAATACAATTGATGTACAATATTCTGTAAGTTACAGGCATATAATATAGAGATTGACAATTTTTAAAGGTTATACTCCATTTATAGTTATTATAAAATATTGGCTATATTGCTTGTATATTCTTAAAAAGCAATGTCTTATACACGGTGTAACTTAGAAGAATCCTGAGATGTGGAAACTCAGTTTCAGTCAAAACAGTGAAGCCAGCAGAAATATAAACAGCAGACTCAGCAAAAAGCTCTAGTTATCTACTAAAGAATCAATTATTTATGTATTCAGCATGGGAAGAACTGCAAATCATTCATTGACCTTTCCAGTCACCATAGTATCCACATGGTCAGAACCATTTTGACTATAAAGATTAACAATTCACTCTAGAGTGAAAATCCTTATTAACATTTATACAGGGAAACAGGATTAACATCTTCCTGGGAAGCTGTTAAAATAGGCTTTGATTGTATGTTCAGTGATCCTGTATAATCGAAGTAGGAACTATTCCACCCAAATGATTTTTTCAGATAAACAAAGCTAAAGGAGGATGGCTAATGCAAGTAGAAATTCTGATGCCTCTGTCGCAGAGAGAGGGGCTAGGGAGATCGGGAAAGAAACACAGGAAAATAATATTCACCATTTACTGGAATTTAGAACCAATTATGTGCCAAGCATTTCACTCAGCACTTTACTTACATTATATCTCTAAACCCTCACAAATTCCCTGCAAGATAACTACAGTACCACTGCTTCCCTTCTACAGAGGAAGAAAGAAATTGAGGCCCCAAAAGATTGAACCACAGTTAGGTACAAATCTGATATTCAAATCCAAATCTGCAGTGACTCCAGAGTCTGTGGTCTTTCATCATATCACGGCCTCATAAGGGAGGTGGCATTTTGCTACACCTTGAAGGAAGCAGCACTGGAGTGTAAGAAACAACGTACTCCAAGTAGAGAACATGGTCTGAGGAAAGGCATGTGGGTGCCAGTGCTGCAGGGCTTCCAGCCAAGCATCCAGAACCATAAAGTTTGAAGTGATTGTCCATTTTGTGGCTAAAAGACTACTGTGAGTGATGCTATTTCGTCTCAATTTCCTGCTTACTTTCATTGGCACTAGAAGTCCAAGCCTCCCTTTATCCCCTATTGCCCTGACTCTCATTCTCAAGTTTCTCTATGCATCCCCTTGTCGGCTCCAATCCCCAGTGCTAACTCCTTTCCTCTCAGTCCTTTCATTGAACCTCTGGAGACTCCAGATCAGTGATTAGCCGATTACCTTTATGGCAAAACCAGCCCTCAAGGTCCTCTACCTCCTTGCCTCACGTAGCTATGTCCTGACGACTCCAGCCCTCTTTCTGGCTCTTCTTCCCTTGACTATCTCTGTTGAAACTCTTCAGAGCTATATCTTAGACTATCTCTTCTTTTCACCCTGTGTATTCTCCCTGATGCATTTCATTCATTCACATGGTGTCATTTACCATCTCTGTGCTAATAAGTTCTAAATCCATATCTTCAATCCTGATCTTTTTTTTTTTTTCTGAGATTCATATATCCAACTGCTCTTTGGACACTTCCATTTGTATAATGCACACTGAAAATTGAATTCATATCCTAAACTTAAAACATATACCAAAATAAAGTTAATAAACATTAAATATTTAAATGTCAAATATTAAGCCATATAAGTACTAAAGAGATGTGATGAATGTTATGAAACACTGAGGTGAAGACAGTCTTTTAAACTATGACATAAGAAGCCATAAATAAAAGATAGGTCTGACAACATCAAAACAAACTCTATGTACAACAACATCATAAATAAAATGAAAAAGCAAATGAAAAACTGGAAAATATGTGCAATGTCTTTCATAATTCACTGATCACTTTCCTGTCCTGCCATTTGTAAGTACACACTTTCTAGCAATAGCAATGTTGGGTCTATCTTAGACTTCACCATGCATAACTATGAGGTAAAATGCCTTAAATTTCATGACAGCAGAGGGATAACCACTTATTTGTTTGAATTCTAGCAATTACAAATCAAACTAAAAGAACAGCTAAGGAAGCAAATATGCAAAATACACTCTTAATATGGGAAACTTATATCTCATTTTTACCTTTTTATAAAAATTATATATTTTCCTTTTCACCCTCCATATACAGAAACTTGGTACCTTTGTTTCCCATAATTCCAACAGCTGTTTCCCTACCAATCAAAAACTAGAAAAGTAAAAAACATAATTTACATTAAGAGGAAACTCTTAGAACTTGGAAGTAAAAAAAACAAAAGTTACCTGAGACCTTTCGGCAAGGTATGTACAGTGCTCACGGCTGGTCTTGTGGTAACACTAGGTGAAAGATACAGAAGTAAAGAATCCAGCATCAGAGAAGATTTACAATACTAGCGAGACTACTGCTAAGTTAAGTTTATGTCGCTATGCTTTTTTAAAGTGGTGTACAAAATACTTTTGTAAGTATATTGTGAGAATTATATAGTAGGTTTGTAGATAACATACTAAAAATCATGGCAGTTCCAAAGGGACGTCTTAGTATAGAATAAAAACAAACCTTTGACTCTTGTTCCAGTCTCAGTGCAGAGTCTTTCACTCGATTTTCAAGACTCCTTTTTTCTTTCTCTAGTTGTTTAAGCAATGTATTTAAGGCTTCCTGAAAGTATAAACAGTAAATTTTTACATGTGCTCACATTCTAAATAACAATAGATATGACCACCAATTTCTTCATTGGCAAATTCCTTCTACTCTGTATCAGTCTGTGATTTCAGAAGTCTTTAATATGTACCTTTTCAGTAATAGTAATAGTAATAATTACAATAGTCATTGAACCCTAGCAATATGCCATGTGCTAAGTGCTTTCCATAGATTATTTCATTTAATTCTTACTATAGCCATGGAGATGGCTAATATATTTATTTCCATTTTATTGTTGAGAAAACTGCTAGAGGTTAAATAACTTGCCCAAAGGCACAGAGCTAATAAATGGTAGAGCTGGAATTAGAATCCAGGTAATCTGACTCCAAAGACAACACACACTAACAATTATTGTATGTGTATTCATAAGATTGTTACCAGGGTAACAAAAGCAGAGTGTTAGAACAGGCGATAAGGTTGATAATGAGGGGAATTGTGAAGATATTGTAGAGTAGAACAGTTCTGGAAACTAAGACATCAATCCATCACAAATACCCCTCATCACAAATAGCTGACGCCGAGTAGAGAAGAAGGTTAGCCAAGTGACAGAGCAATAATGCACTACACTGATTTGGTTTAAAATTTTAATTCCTAAACTAATAACTGATCTTTTCCAGTAACTCCAATTATTTCCCATATTCTTACATGTTAGATATTAAAATCACCAAGTCAAATTCTACACAACTCTTGTTGGTCATGATCTAGGTCACTGAATTTATTAAAAGAAGCATTCAAATAAAAATGGAAGCTGCCGATTTAAATCTCCACAGAGCAAACTGCAAGCTATTTTAGAGCGCATACCCTTCTCCTGAAACACAGCTCATTCTCGAAAAAATTTGCTTATTCTCTCTTAGATACTTGTTAATAACTATTAGAAGTGTAAAAATTGTATTAATAGGAATAATTAGGTCAGCTGAAACAGGGCAATTTCTAGTCTCTAAAAATAATAGCAGTGATAAAACAAATCCTTTGGAAGTGACAATTCTCCACTATGCATATTTGCTTAACATCCCTGTTAAAACATGATCAGTGATATTTCTCAGGCAGGCATTATTTGTCTTCAAAAATTATGCACTGGCGTCCTGAATGGTTTTCAATTCCCCTCCCCCAAATACAAACTTGCTCCAGAGGAAAATCAATGAAAGCCCTGTAAATACAAGAGGATAAACCGACTGAGTTCGCTATAGAAAATCAAACCCTTATGAAATAAACCAGTGCTCAAGGATGACAGTTTTTGAAGGGACAATCAGGGAGTGATGGATGTAGTTCAAAATTATGCTGCATAGACCCTTTCTCCAAGGATTCCAAGCTTAGCTTTCCATAGTAATATGCTTCACTTACATCGTTTGTTAAATACACTTTTAGAGACGTAAAATAGGATCTAACCATTTTTAATATTGAGTCAATGGGAAAATGCACTCCAAATTCTAAAAGGAATTAATTTACAAATAAACAACTGGAATAAAATTATTTTTATATTAATGAGATATGGTCCAAAACTGAATGAGATATGGTCCAAAACTCTAGAAGCTCATACAAGAAATGTAGATAGGAAAGACATAAATTCAAGAGCTGAAGCAAAGTATTTGAGCAATAAATAAGAGGCAAGGTAAGATAACTAGGGAAGGCCTTGGTTAGCAAAGCCTTGGTATGCTAGTTTCAGGAGTCTACACACTGGGAGCTATTGAAAGTTATTAAAGAAGTGACATGATGAAAGCAAGGGTTTAGGAATATTAATTGAGTGGCAGTTTCTATGACAAAAGGATGATTTCTGTTACTTGTTAGTGCGGATGTGCCGTTTTAACCTTTGAGGTTTAAGCATTTTTAATATGCTTTCTCTGTGTTAGAATATATCTTGCTGCTCTTCCCATGCAGACTGGATTCCTTGTCTTGTCTCCTAATTTTACAATTCATTTATTTATTAAAAAATATTCATCAAGCACCTCCTATGTGTCAGGCATTGTGGTAGGGATACCACAGTGAGAATAACAAACCCAGGACCTATCCGCATGAAGCTCAGAGTCTAATAGGGTGCCTATTAAACCACCAATGCGGTTTACATTGGTGAATGTTACATGTAAGCTTGAGAAGAATCTGTATTCTGCTGTTGTCGGATGGAATATTCTATAAATGTCAATAGATTGAGTTGATTGATAGTGATGTTCAGTTCAGCTATATCTTCATTGATTTTTCTGCCTTCTTGATCTATCAATTGCTGACAGGAGGTGTTACGTCTCCAACTTTAATAATGGATTTGCCTATTCTTCCTCCAGTAATTCATCACATTTAGCATATAAGTGCTCCTATCAGTTTGTGTTTGCAGCAGCTTCTGTTCCAGGTTAAGCAGATCTCAGTGACTGTCTGGATTTGTCTATTCATACAGATTTTGGGGTGGGAATTTTTCCTGCAAATTCAGATTTCTAAGGAGTCAAGAAGAGTCATTGATTTTCAGGTTATCCACCTTTTTGTGTTGTCATGACAAGACTGATGACTCCCAAGCACTATACATATCGGAGCTGAAACCGGAAGTCACAAACTTCTTGATCCTCTTTTCTAATTGGAATGGAAAGAGTGCATTCTCCAAATCAGTGGCTGCATACCCTTATATTGAAGACTCGTTAGTCTGCTCTAGCAGTGATACCACATCTGGCAAAACAGTTGGTGCTACTAATTGGTTAAGTCTGCAGTAGCCTACAGTCTTTCTCCAAGATACACCTAGTTTTTACAGGGGTCAGACTGGCAAATTAAACAGAGCTATGTTAGGCCCTCTTCCCTGGGATAACAAATTGTTCTTGTTTTACAATTTTGGCCCTGGGTGGGGAAGGCACAATTTCCCACATTTCCATTAGGTTTTCTGCACCATGATAGCTTTTACTTCAGAGATGAGGGCCCAATGGGGGGTTAACTTCAACTGCCAAGTATATCTACTTCAATTATGTACTCAGGGACTGGAAAAATTATCACTGTGGGAGTAGGGGAGTCCGTGGGCACATTGGGCCCAGTGTGATTTGGACTTCAAGCATAGATTGCCATTCTGGGGATCAATGTCAACTCAGACCTCAAAATGTCTGGTTATTTCCTTTCCCACAGTGTACAGTCACCTATAAAAGTGGTCAGAGGTCTCTTCAGGGGAAGCCTGGAGATACTGTCATGATATGTACTTGGACTGATGTTGTGGGGTCCTTCCTTTTAGGAACCCAGCCACTTCTTTGGTCAATGATTTCTGGATCTGAAAATTGGTTCAGGTATGGGAAATGAGCAAAGAACTATGTTTTCTATTGGGTTAACTGTCCTCAGCCTCTGCTTCTCCATGCTTAACTTTTTTAAATTATAGCTGTTGAACAGCACCATCATGAGTTGGCTTGGCAGCCAGGATTGGAGGCGAGGGCAGCTCCTGAGGCGGGGGGGGTGGCTGCCTTGCTGGAGAGAGGCCTGTCGAGCAGCTTCCAGGACAGTGAGTGCTCTAGCCCTTACTAGAGCTAGAGGTGGGCCACCTCTGCCCATCCAGAGGGTCCAGGTGGAGCTGTAGAGTTGACATCATCACGAGCATCCATCCAGCTGTCCTGTCACAGTTTTAGGATCCCTGGTTATCCCCATCAGGGCCCTGCCCTTCACATAACAGGCCTGCTTGGACTGGGCATTCAAATGCCTCTGGAGCTCTGCAGCCCTCACAATCGGGTCTTCAGCCTCGCTGTTCTATTGTGGCTGCCCTTTCACTACTGGTATAGACGGCCTCGTTACAGGCTACCACCAAGGCTTTTCACTCTTAGATATTAAGTGCTTGCTAACTATTCTCAGCCTCTCATTATCCTTATGAAGGATGACAATACAATTTGGCAATAATCCCATATTTTCCAAATGCCTGCATCATGGCTTCTTCCACAGTATTTCCCTCCATGAGAACATTTTCCAAGGTCACCATCAGTGAAATCTTTAGCAACTGAACGGCCACACTGAGCCAGGATCTATTGGTGCCACATCTACTAATCAGGACAGCCCCTACTGCCTGCTACATAGTGAGCCAGTACCAAATCCCATCTAACCTCCTGTTTTCTCACATCACTCCCAGTACCTCTAGTTGTAGATGTGGTCTTCTGAGAAGCAGATACCAAGATGGGGTTAAATGTGAAAAGATTCTATTATTAGAAATGTCTGTGTGAAAGGAAACAGGCAAGTAACAGGAGAGGGCTGGTAAAATAGTCAACTGTAATGCAAGTCTGACCCCCAGTGAAGGGGAGAGGGAGAGAAGGTCCTGGAAGTGGAAGCATCCCAGGCTGGCATGCAGCCTAAGGAAAGTCTGGCAAAGCCAGCAGGGAATCCTTAAGCCAAAGTCACTGACAGTGGGGTCCCATGTTTCCTAGGAATAGGTCTGCCTTGGTATCCCCACTGCACCTGACCATGGGCCTGGAACAGCCTGTGGGAGGTGTGGTCTTGATGCAAAGCAGTGATGGATTTCGAGCCCAACACCAAGGGTCCTCAGTCAGTTAACCTTCCTGTCCTGGGAAGTCTGTCAGGTGCATTCTCTGGGTGGACAGACTGACTGCTTTTCTTAAGGGCATTTCAGTTTTTCAAATGAAGAATCCTCCAATCTCCTACTCTTTGAGGGTTAATCCTAGCTGCTGGTTTTCTGGGAGTAGGGCAAGGTGGGGAGAGCTGAGAGTTCCATTATCCAGATCGCATATTTTCATTTAATTCCATCATTTTAGACCTGTATCTCACTCTCACCCTCATCTGTGCCTGAAGGCCCAAAGTCCAAAGGTACTGAAGCTTAATTTTTTTCCAGAAAATAGAGGACTGACTGAAGGAGAGTATCCTGGCTACATGGGGTGGCAGAGGGGTCCCAGTAACTAACTGCTCCATGTACGTATATATGTTCCATTAATCTCTCAGTTTCCAGCTCCTTCCTCACCTCCACCTTCTTCAGCACATGGTGCTGCCAAGTTCTAAGGCACTAAGTGGGTCTGAAGAGTGACTGCTCTAATTTCACTGATATTCCTCTTGGCAGGCACTTTGCTGTTGCTTCCTCAACTCTAAGTCAATGACTATTCCTTCAACTGAGGGTCTTCCAAAATTCGTTAATACATTTGTCCAAATGCATAGAATGTACAACACCAAAAGTAAACCCTAGGGTAAACTATGGACTTCGGGTGATTATGATGGGTCAATTTAGGTTCATTCTGATGAGTGACGTTGATAAGGGGAACGGCTATGCATGTGTCGGGTAGAGGGTATACGGGAAATCTCCGTACCTTCCTCCCAATTTTGTTGTGAACCTAAAACTGCTCTAAAAAATAAAATGTTATGTAAGTAAATAATTTTAAAAATTGCCTAGAGAGAAAATGAGAACACATTTTGGATTTTGCAGAGCTACATTAGTCATTAAATACCTTGGACCATTAAAAGCAATACATTTGTGATTCCAATTATAAAATTATTATACACATCAGAAATCCTTGAAAAATTATAAAATCATACTACAATAACTTTAAGGCTCATTCTGGATTTTGATTCTTTATTTTACTGACTTCAAAATAAACTAGTATTTAAAAACGATTTTATCATAGGCACATAGTCTCTCATCCCATCACTTCCAGTTCATTGGAAGACCCACAACTTAAAGTTCTTGGTCTTCCCAAGGAGCTGATTTTATCTGATTACATAATCAGTCATCATGTACTAGAAAACTGCAGCCTAAAAAGACATCCTAAAGCTACAGCTAAATTGAAGATTCCGCTAGAAACTACCAACCCCACCCCAAATCATGCACACACAAAATTAATTCTTCTACTATCATGGAAAATCTGTTCTGTTTTGTTTTTGAAACTAAACATATCTTAGCATTCCAAACAGTATCATACTTCACCTATATTCATGTCTTAATTTGCTTGCAAAAAGTCACCTTCCAGGGCTTCCCTGGTGGTGCAGTGGTTGAGAATCTGCCTGCCAATGCAGGGGACATGGGTTCGAGCCTTGGTCTGGGAAGATCCCACATGCCGCGGAGCAACTAGGCCCGCGAGCCACAATTGCTGAGCCTGCGCGTCTGGAGCCTGTGCTCCACAACAAGAGAGGCCGCGATAGTGAGAGGCCCGCGCACCGCGATGAAGAGTGGCCCCCACCTGCCACAACTAGAGGAAGCCCTCGCACAGAAACGAAGACCCAACACAGCCATAAATAAATAAATAAATAAAAATTAAAAAAAAAAAAAAGTCACCTTCCAACAGGAGATTGAAACAACAGGGAAAGAATAAGAAATTTCAGGATACTATTCACATACCTGAAATCATATATACTTAGTTTTTTTTTTAAGTCCCTTTCATCTATACCAAGTGGAAAAGAAGCTCTATTAGCCACTTATTTTTTTTAAAACAATTGCAATTACTATACAGAGGAACACATAAAAACTACAAGTTTTAAAAAATCACTCTATTGAATGCTCACAAGAGAAAAACCTGAGAATACAATTAATCACAACTCCTAGATATCTGTACCTCTCAGTGAAAGCAATTGCAACAATGGATGAGCACGGCGTTCTGCATGCTTAAATGCCAAGCGCCCCCTGGTGGACAACACTGCTATTAGATTTAAATATAAAATCTGTAACTTTTCTGATTTGAGGCTACACCTGTCTCCAAATTAACCATTCTGATCTTTGGGGAGAACACGAATCTGGTGATGCCTATAACATAATACTTCATATTGATTCTACAAACTTAGTTTCTAGCTAATTGAACCTTTCTTTAAATGCCTTAAGATTATATTTATAAGGACGTAGTAAGGATTTGAATTTCGGCAAATTGGCTTTCTATGAATTGATTTTCTACAAATTGACCAAGAGTCCTGCAGAGAACATTTGAGGTGAGACTAAATATCTTCCTAAAGAATGTTTCTCTGTTTCCACACGTCCTCCCTCGTGCCTCCCCCCACCAGGCCGTCTTGTTGGCTTTAGGAGCAGGATCTCCTGTGTTCTAACCATCTGATTGACAGAGCATGTGTGCTGGTAAGAGGTTTCCTTGAAGGGTCCAAGTTGTCTGGATGTAGTGGAAAACAAAGGACAGTATACTGATGGAAAAATTAGAAGCAGAGAGAAATAGGGGTGCTATGGTCTGAATGTTTGTGCCCCCCCAAATTCACATATTAAAATCCCAACGCCTGATGTGATGGTATCAGGAGGTGGTGCCTTTGGGAGATGCTTAGGTTATGAGGTTTGAGCCCTCATGAATAGGACTAATGCTCTTATAAAATAGATCCCCCAGAGCTCCCTCACCCCTTCCACCATGTGAGGACACAGGAAGAAGGCGTTGTCTATGAACAGAAAGCGAGCCCGTACCAAGCACTGAATCTGCTGGTGTCTTAATCCTGGACTGCTCAGCCTCCAGAACTGTGACAAACTTCTGTTGCTTACAAACCACCCAGTCTGTGGTATTTTTTTTAGCAGCCCAAACAGACTGAGATAAGGTGTCACTGATTTTGATTCCAGGTGAGTCAAGGACCAAGACTTCCACTGTCATAGAGTTGACCACAGGGAAATGGTGGACCTTGGTGATAAAGACTTTATAGTAACTCTTGTCGGAAGACACGCTGTCTTGCACATCTTTCTCTGAGGGATATAAATTCCTTAAATTGGTTTGTTTCTTTTTCCCAAATTGTGCTCTGTAATAGAACCTATTGAAATGCCTGCTAAAAAGACCAATGTTCAGGGCTTACCCTAGACCTACGAAATGAGTATCTCTGGGAGTAATGCCCAGAATGTATACTTTCAATAAATTATCCATGTGATTCTTATAGAGTTTGAAAATTAAAGAACCACTACTCGAAAGACTGACCAGCAGCTAAGGATGCAGCAGTGCTGGGCAGTAAAGGGAAGTTGGGAAGTAGAGAAGCCAACCCTCTTTCCTGTTTGTGGCACAGTATCAGAGGTGCTAAGCTTGACTTGGCCTGAACAAGCTAATCTAGGAAACAAGACATGCACTGCCTAATGTTAGTAGTGACAGTAAAGCACAGAAAGATTACTCAATTTATTGCTGGGGAACCCTCTGCAGGGCTGCATGGTGCGAGCCATCAAGCTCTGATAAAGAGCACAGTGCATCCTTAGCTCTGTAACCTAACTACTAACTAGAGATTAATGAAGAGGCCTGGAGGGCCAGGTCAGAACCTGAGAAATAGCTATTGCTCATCAGAGGTGAAACAGCCGGATTAGCCTTAACTTTTAGTTATTTGGTATGCTTAAAACAGATTCTAGCTTTCCAGAAAGGCTACAGATCTTTGCAGGACACACCTGGAAATTCCTGAAACATTAGGGAGGCTCTACATTCTTTTTCTGGTGGACACAAACAGAAGGGGCTAGAAAATGTACACCCAGCTAGCCCAAGGGAAGTAAAGGTTCTGTGCTTTTTATTAGAAGCTTTAACTCCTTGCAGAAGCCCCTGCTTTCTGGGCAGGTACAAAGAACCACAAAATTCTGCGAGAGCTTTAGGAAGGTACCAGAAGATTCACAACTGTGTAACAGCAGAGCTAAATAAGTCACACAGATTGCACATCTCTGGGCCTTACCCTTGCCCTTATTCCTTCCAAATAGATTAAGGTTAATCTCACAACAGACTTGTTTTAATGAAATTCTACTTCTCCTTTATCACGGGAAGGAAGGAAGAGGACTACCACGCTGCTCACTGTGTCAGCCACTATGCTTTTGGCTTTACATATCTCTAGTAGTCTTCACGACAACCTTGCAAGAGAGTTTAATTAACTCTATTTTACAGATGAGGAAATTAAGCCTCACAGAGATGAAATAACTTCCTTAGTGTCCCATAGTTTGAATTTGAACCGGAACAGTCTAATTCCAGAAGCCATGTTTCCATGGCTTACACTCACTCCATTTTCTCACCCCTACTTTCCTCTGCACCACTTTTTTTCCCCATCCCTCTCTTCTGGTTAGCACTTGCTTACACCCTTCGCCTCTGAATAACTTGCCCAAACTGTGGACCATGCGCTCTATCCTACCCAGCACCAGAGTTTCTTGGAGAACATCCTTCTGCCGATCATTCATAAACCTTCTCCCCCCTTGGCTTCTGGGATGCCACTCTTGCCCAGTTCTCCCCTTCATCCTTTTTCAATATTTTTCCTTCTCATTGATCTTCACTGAATTACCTTAAATGTTAGTATTTCCCAGGGTTCAATCCTCAATCCTATTTGTCAGACTATATATTTTTGCCTGAGCAATCTCTTAAACTTTCATGACTTCAAGTGACACTGATGACTCCATGGCCTCTATTTTCAGAGAGACAACGTTCTGCAGTCTAAAACTATTTCCAGTTGCTGACTGACCACTGGTATCTGTGTAATACACACAAACCTAAGTCATTTCCTATTATCCCCACTAGTTCTGATTTCTAGAGCCCTGCTCATTGTAATCCACAAAGTTATTCAAGCTTAATCATCCTCAAATCCTCTCCCACTCTCACCCCAGTATCCAGATACTTATAAAATCCACATTCCTCAACATCTCTTCAATCTGTCACCTCTGCTCCATCCCCATATACTACTGTCCAAGCTGAAAAACACCTTCCCTTACTTAGATTATTACAACAGCATCCTAACTGGTTTTCCTGCCTCAAGTCTCACCCATCCTTGGGGATCCTGGGGGGTGGGGTAGGAGATGACTTTAAAACTGTATACAAAATACTTCAGTAGCTTCCCATCACATATAAAAAGTTCACATTCCCTAACATGGATACAAAATCCTTTATTATGTAGTCCTTGAACGTATTTCCAAGCTCATCTCCCATCACCTCTCTTATTTATTCCTGACATGCTGAGCTAACTGTAGACCTGGGGTGTCTTTAGATAGATCGATCCAGAGGGATGTTATCTTTATTTGAAAATTTGAATATGTGCATATCTCATAATCTAAAAACTCCACTATAAGTGTGCTAGAGCAGCGGTTCTCAAACTTTGGTATGTATTCGAGTTAGCTGGAGAACTAATAAAGACTGTAGAGGTAGCAAGCTGGATAAAGAATGGGGCTGAACTTTATATTTTTATGAAGTTCTCCAGGTGATTCTGTTACTACGGAAGTTTGAGGACCACTGCCCTAAATCAAGGTCCAGCAAATTACAGCCTGGACACTAAATCTGGCTGCAGCCTGTTTTTGTAAAGGAAGATGTGTTAGAACACAGCAGTGGAAATGTGTAGTTGCAAGGGAGATGGGGTGACCTGTAAAGCTGAAAATATTTACTCTCTAGCCTTTGCAGAAAAGTTAGCAAAGTCCAGAGGAACACTCTGTACTCGGAGACATTTATAAGGATGTTCACCTTGGCAACGTTTGTCATAGTGAGATTTTGAAAAATCTTCAATGTACTGAAATAGAGGAATACATAAATTAGGATATATACATCTAATGGAATACTATACAGCAGATAAAATTTACTAGATCTTTATGTATTAACATGGATAGAATAAAAAAAAAATAGAAGAATGCCACATATAGCATGATATTTTTTATATGAATGTTTAGACACAATATATGTAGAAAGGTATTTAAAAATAAACTGGAATGGCATATACCAAATCCAAGATCATCTTGCCTCGACTCTATAAAGTATTTTCATTAAAAAAGCTGAGGTCAAAAAGTGACAAAAATCCAAAGATTTGCAAATACTACAATATATTTTTTGCCATATTGTCCTCTGTGGGTTTTGTTGTATTTAAAATTGAAGCCAGAAATACCCTAAACTATTGAACTATAGGGGAAAGTAATTGAACATTAATAATCCAATGCAATGGAATATAATGTAGCCCTTAAAAATGTACATGAAGAAAACATAAGAAATAATTGATTTAATTGTCCATGGTGAACACAGCAATAGAATACAAAATTGTCCATGAAGTAAGGTTACAATTACATAGTTTTTAAAAGTGCAGTCCTTTTTTTTATTCCTTTTTTTCCCTTTTGGTTGTCTTATCTATTGAGTTGTTCCTTTTAATCAATATAAATACATACCAAAAATTACTCAGAAGACAACAGTAGATGTGTTTAACTTAATACTGTTCTTCTCTTTTATTTTCCAAATAATATTAAATAAATACATATTACCTTAAAATGAAATGTGGTGATATAGAGCTGTGCGTGGCAGATGGAACTGACTGCACACCCAATGTCCATCTTCCCCTTCATCCTACTCTGCTCAGTTAAAACACTACAAATCTCAGCCTTCCTTGCAAACATGGGTGGCCAGGTGATAAAGTTCTAACCAATGAGATGTACAGGGAAACTGCTGGGTGCAGCTCGTTAAGAGGAAGCTGACTTGACTGGCTTTCACCTTTCCCTTTTCCCTTATCCTACTTCTTTCCTTGGATGAGACTGTGAAGCAAGTGAGAAGCCATCTTGTGAGCATGGGGACAAAGCCACTGATTAAAGGGCGGCAGAGTGGAAAGTCAGGAGGAGTCTGGATTCCTGAAGGCATTATAGAGCCACTGCACCAACCCTGGACTGCACACCTTCAACCTTTCCTGTTACATGAGGAAAAGCTCCAAAATACCTTACTTGTTTAAGCCTTTCTCCTATATGCAGCCAAACATAACCCTTAACTGAGACATCTTGCTAAAATTAAAGTTTAACAAATTATACCATTGTAAGGCACTTCAAAGTGTATCTAATCATACTACCTTCAGATGAGAAAAGTAATCTTCAGAAAGGTTGAAGGCTTGAAGCTAATCTGTATCCGAACAAGGACTAGAACCCCACTCTCACTTAAGTAAATACTTTTTTCTAAAATATTAAAATCAAGTCCACTTTAGTGGTCCAGTTTGAAAATAACTTATTAGATGTTTCATATTTCTTTTTCTAATGATAACATTTAACGAAATTAGACATACACAGGTCAAAAACCAGTGTTCATCCTTTTGTTGCTCATAAGCAAAGCTGTACTTTGAAGTTACTCAAAATCAGTATTCAAACTAACTGACATCAGTTTCTTAAGTATGCGGGTGCAGGTTACTCCTAAAGACTAAGCAATCTACAACAAGGATAGAGAGTCAGTAAATTTACAAATAGCGTTTGAAGTCATACTCTGTCCCACAAAACAACTAATTTAGGCCCTTTTCTCTGATTATCAACCTAATAGAAAACCAAAAATGTTTGTATTACACACATGGTACATGTCTGAATCTCACAAATATCGTTTCTGATATAAAGAAGAAGACTATCTCTTTTGTCCTCGGAAAAGAGAGATTTCTTTCCTATACTGGATATAGGATTTTTGGATCCCCAGTGCTTTTTGCTCAGTAGTTGGCTACTTCCATCACCAACTCCCTGGTTAGATTCCTGATCCCTGCTCTTCAGACAAATGCCCCCTGGATTCCACTGTGTAAGAAAACCCAGGTACTCAGGGCATCTGCCCAGAGAACAGAGAGGACCAGCTCCTTAAGAGCCTGTGGCTCTTAAGTGTGGCCCCACTCTTGGTTCTTCTAACATTTCTTTTGTTCTTTACTGAAGAGAAATGTAATTCTCTGCCTCCAGATCTAAACCTCTTAGAGAAAGACATTTTCTTCAAGAATAACACAAATTCATCAAGGGAAATAAGTGTATTTTTGTGAACATGAATATATTACAGAGTCTCAGGTAGCAGTGAGAAAACTGATTAAACGCTTCCTA
The DNA here is from genome assembly GCF_965194805.1 of Balaenoptera borealis. Taxonomy (NCBI): domain Eukaryota; kingdom Metazoa; phylum Chordata; class Mammalia; order Artiodactyla; family Balaenopteridae; genus Balaenoptera; species Balaenoptera borealis. The sequence continues at coordinate 13,261,570 of NC_138877.1, forward strand.
GATATGCTATAGAGTCTTCTCCCATGTCACATCAGCACTTGTTGCTACCCTCCATGAGGCTAGATACCCCGTTTCTTGAGCTATGACTGGGGGTAGGCTGTCAAGAAGCAGGAAGCCAGAATATATTATATTCTGTAGGTAGAACTTGATATTTTATATTCTGTAGGTAGTAATAAAATTCTACCTACAGTTAAGAAACACTAAGCTTAAAACAGCCCTTGCAGCAATTTCTAAATACCACAAGATGGAGATATGACTCCATGGCAGAGGAAAAAACTTCACTTTTCCAACAGCAAAAAAACACACGTTATTTTCCTGACTTTCCAACACACAGACATAAGGGTATTTCTGGGTTGTAAATAACAGAGAGGTCTACCAAAAAGTTAATTTCTCCCTCAATTCATTAACAAAAATACAAGATTTTTCTACGTCTTTCACTAAAGGTTTGCAGTTATTCAAAGAGCACTCTCCATAAATGCCCAGGACTTCTGTGAATGCAGCAGGCAGCTTAGTGCTCCACCTACAGCTACTAAGAAACACATTATTTCTGATCAGCAGTATCAAAGGGCTGTTGGTATAGCAGAGTTAAATGGCAGAGGTTTAAGAGGGAGAGACTCTGACTCCACATTTCCAGACTGTGTGAAACTGAGTAAATCATTCCATCTCTTTAAGCTTAGAATCACATGTATTAAAATAACAATATAAAATTTTATGTCATGGGGTTTGTTGCAAGACTGAAATAATGTACATAAGTTAATTTGCATACTACATATGTTTAATTTAGGACAAATTATTATTACTGCAATATTAAGTTCTGCCAATTTAGCTGAGTATTGTATTTTCATTTTCATGCAAAGTACCCTTGATTTATTTACAAGATTTCCATGTTTTTCTGAGTATTCTTGAAATAAAAATTCAGCAAGAGCTCAACATAAGTCACGCTTTGGGCCTCCTCTACATTTAAAAAAAATATTAACAAATATTTGAATGAATGAAAAACAAACGAATACTCTTTGTAAAGTAGAAAACATAAGTTCATTTATTGGGGATTAAAATTACCTCTCAAAAGAAGAAAGATGTCACTAGGGCAACCAAAAGAAAAAGTAGGTGAAGCAGCCCGGTGAGGTTACAGGGTAATTTTATGGGTTCTCAGTTGTTAGATTTTAAACATACTCTGTGTGTGTGTGTGTGTGTGTGTGTGTGTGTGTGTATTCCAGAGGAACTAGAATGGAACTGTTTTAGATGGGTATGAGAGAGGTATTTCTGAGTTAAACAGGCTCTTTCAGGTTGTAAGGAATAGACACACTCAGGTTTCCCCCCGACCTGACCACTGAGATCCTTTCACTTCCATTTTGTTTGTACCTGCAACAGAATCCCTGCCCAGCTTTTTACGGGAGAGACCAAGCTGAAGGCCTTGTTTATAGGATTCTTTACCTCACAGGAAAGCTCCACTGAACAAAATATTTTATTTGGACCTTGTCACAGTCTTTAAACTTTTGTTTGAAATTTGTCTGGGGAAAAATACACATAATTTCCTTCAATTATTCCTCTTGTTTAACCATCTTTTATTCACCACTGGCAGCTGTTCATAGACACGAATAGAAGACAGTCTGTCTACAATAAAGCAAATATGAGCAATTGATGTTTTATCAATTTTAACTCAACTTATAAAACATATATATAGGTGCTTCTGTACCTGAAGGATTTCCATGGATTTTTTCCATTTTCTCTTTGAGAAAAACAATCTGCTTTTCTAGTTGGTCATTCAATTCAAGTTGTGTCTCATAACGGGTTTTCCATTCACCACCTGAGTGAAGAGGTGGGGATGGTCAAGATCACCTCACCACCTCTCATTTATTCATTAAAACAACATTAATTAGCTCAGTCCTACTCCATTACTATACTGGACTTTATTAGTAACACAGATGCACTGGAGGGAACTCATGTCTAAGCATGCGTTCTCCGTTACACAGGATCTGTGCCGACACCAGACTCACTGATTCCCACCCAGTGGCCTCACTGTCACTATTGATTCCTGGTCTTCTTACTCTCCACCCCCTATTGTCTTTAGTTCCTTGTGTATCCTTATAAGGAATTCTATTAGAGGAAATATCAGGAACATGCTTCTTTCCTTGGAACTTGAAATATCCATATATTACAGCCTAAGGAGTACTAGCCTCCCGTCCAATGTCATATTCATTTTTTTCCTTTGCAAAAGAGTTCTGAAGTCCGTTCAACAACTACTAATTATGTGTTTGCTGTGTTAAAAGCACACAATACCTTACATATATAAACTAATTTAATCCTCATTTATAAAAACTTAGTTACCCATTTTACAGATGAGGAAAACAAGGTTCAGAGATGTCAAATAACAGTATTAAGATGACAAAGTAAAAATGGGGAACTGGGGTTTCAACCTGTTTGTTCTGACTTGAAAGTGTGTCCTCTTAACCGCTGTGCTATGGTAACACTGTTTACCTTCGGCTACCTATTCAGGTATCTTCTCTTATCCGTAAGCAGTTTTCTTTCACTAAATCCCTTTGGCTATTGAGGCCAAAACATTTGTCTTATTGCTCTGGGAGGAGGAGGAGGATGCAGCCTAGAATTAAAACCTCCTTTTCGGCTCCAAGGCCCAAAGCTAATTTTTTTTTTTTTTTTTTTTTTTTGAGTCTTGAAAGTCACACTTCGTAGAGAGAAAAAATGGCGTTTCTCAACTTTAAATGCTCTTTGCATACATGGGGCAACTTCTGCTACATAATAGTTGATGGAGGAGTCTAAGCAGAAAGACTTATTAGCTCACACCACTGCCAGCCTCCTCAACCTTAACACAACCCTGCCCTCACTCTCATCTCTAATCAGATGTGGTCTACCAAAGAGAGGGGCAGGAACGCCCTTCCAAACCGAAGTCCAAAGTCGTTAATCCAAATGCTTAACAAGTGGATGGAGGCCCACGAAACTGGAGATTGATAAAATTTTTGCTTTCTTTTCACATACCAGCATTGACCCCCACAAATTTGGTCAGCTTCCTGCTGTCAACTGTTTTCTTTTTCTGAAAAAGGACCACACTGAGTTTGACTTTCCCTGCCACACTTTGTTCTGTGATAAGCCAGAAGTACTGATTTCATACTGAGGTTTGTAATTTTTACAAAAATTTTTTTTTTTTATAAATTGATTTTATTTATTTATTTTTGGCTGCGTTGGGTCTTCGTTGCGGTGCGCTGGCTTCTCTTGTTGCGGAGCACGGGCTCTAGGCGCACGGGCTTCAGTAGTTGTGGCACGTGGGCTCAGCAGTTGTGGCTCATGGGCTCCAGAGCTCAGTAGTTGTGGCGCACGGGCTTAGTTGCTCCATGGCATGTGGGATCTTCCCGGCCCAGGGCTCGAACCCATGTCCCCTGCATTGGCAGGCGGATCCTTAACCACTGCACCACCAGGGAAGCCCCAAAATTTTTGAAAAATAATTTTTCACCTGTCTTTAAAATGCAATAATGTTTAAATTATGCTTTCAACTGGGAATAAGATTAGCAATTCAAAATAGCAAGTTTCTGGAATAATCTTGATACTAAGGAATGTCCAGAGCCGTCTAAAACCAGCCCAGGTAAGAGATGTGGTGCTCTCATTAGATGGTCACAATAAATGTGACCCTAAAAAAGATGATCCTTGACCTTGAGCACAACAGCAGCCAACCTATCAAGGCCTAAGATGTACTTAATAATAAGTCATTATCAAAATACAGACTGTGAGGATAAAAATTTAGCAGAAACATTTGTGTCTCTTGGGAGAAAAAATACCCTGAGCAGTAACTCCATGAAACCACTGCTTTTGCAGTAGTTCTAAAAACAAACAAAAGACAAGCACTGTACCTTTGAAGGGAAAAATTAAATTGCTTTGCAGTCTCAGAGAGGGATCTTGGCTAGAATCACTACAGTGAAAAGTAAAATCAAACCAAAAATTGAAAAATTCTAGAAATTTGATTCATGGTCAAAATTGACCTTAAAAGAGGAAGTTCATAAAGCAAGAGAATATTAGGAGGCCTATCTTTCAGATATGGACATTTTTTTCCCAAAGAGAGATAGCACATTAACAAAAACAAAACAAACAAAGCCCAACTAAACAACAACGCCAAATAATAATTTTTAAATTGTTAAGAAGAACACAGTTGAACTGATTGAAACGTGGCCCTACATGGACATTCATGTTTGTGTTGTTCACTATATTTATGATTACAGTGATGGAGTTATATTAACTTGAAAAGACTTTGTAAAATAAGAAAATGTTAACAAGGAAAGGAAAGAGCCTACTACGTGGCACTCACTGTACGAGGTACTAGGGATTCAAAAATAAAATAGACACAATCCCTGCTGTCAATCAGCAGTAGGAGAAGTTGGGAGGGGTGGGGAGTACAGAAACATATAGCCAGAAGATTTAAGAAATTTTTTGGTTAATTGGTTGTAATGGTATACAAAGAAAGATATCCAATCTGGAAGGTGGCAGAAGGGAATGAGAAATGGGGAGGTCAAGATTGAAGAGGGACAGAAAATGCTTCTTGGGGGGAATGACACCTGTTCTAAGCCAGAGAGGGTGAAAAAGAATATTCAAACAGCAAGAACTGCATGAACAAAAATACCAACATGTACAAAAAAGGGGGCACGGTGCAAAGACTATCTCTTTGAGTAAAGCTGCCCTCCAGCATATTTTCAGAAGACTCCATGAGGAAAAACATCCCCAAAGTAGGACTAGTGGGTTTGAGCCATGTCTCCACCAGTTTATTTCTGTGATCCTGAGCAAGTTACATTTCCTGTGCCTCAATTTCTCAACTGTAAAATAAGGATAATTAAAGTTCCTACACTATAGGATATTGACAGGATTAATTAAAACATGTGAAGTGCTTAAAGCAGTGCAGGGCACACAGAAATTGCTATAAAAGTTAGTTGTTTTTGTTGTTGTTATCATTTTTATCATCATAAGAAATTTACTGCAAAATTGTTTTCCCAAACGGTAGTACTACACTGCTATCAGTAATGTATAAAGTTCCTATTTCACTTATTAAAAAAATCTCTACTTCTTTTATAGGCAACAAATTTCTTTGACTTAAAAGCAAGTTGGATATTTTCCCATATTCACGAGTTATCTCTATGTCCTACTCATATTTATCTACAGGGAACTTAGTGTTTTCTAAATGAATTGCAGAGGACATAGATGTGGTGAAAATATAGACCTTTTGTCCATCATTTTGGCTACCAATGTCTTTACCAGATTACTGTTTGACTTCTCATATTGGTCTTTTTTCCTTTAAGTCAAGGGAAGCTACTTTCTCTGAAGTCAAACCTAAATATGTTTTCCTCAGTGACTTACTGTTCTTTAAGAAAGGCCTTCTTTATCCATAAACAAATACACATTCATCTATATTTTGTTTCATTTAAAAATATTTAAATCTTTAAATTTTAAATATTTAATAATTTTAAATATTTAAATATTAAATCCATCTGGAAGGTTTTATTTTATTTTAGAGTAATTTTTTATTTATTTGGCTGCCCCGGGTCATAGTTGCGGCATGCGAACTCTTAGCTGTGGCATGTGGGCTCTGGTTCCCTGATCAGGGATGGAACCCGGGCCCCCTGCATTAGGAGCACGGAGTCTTAGCCACTGGACCACCAGGGAAGTCCCCTCAGAAGTTTTGAGAATTAAGTATACAGTGAAGATCTAAAGGGATTATTTTTCTAAATATTATACCAATTTTCCAAATGGAATTTATTGAATAATTCATCACTTTAAAAGAAGCTCATTTTTTTTTTTCTTCTTTTCTTTTTTTTGGCAGTGCCACGCAGCATGCAGAATCCTAGTTCCCCGACCAGGGATCAAACCCGTGCCCCCTGCATTGGAAGCACAGAGTCTCAACCACTGGACTGCCAGGGAAGCCCCTCTTTTAGCTCTTTTAAAGCTCTGTGTGGTGACACAGATTCCAATAAAACATTATTGGTAATTGGCTCCTTGGTTCCAGTTCTCTGCCCAGAAGCCCTTTCCCAAACTTGGGCAGGCAGGCTAAAGTTGTTCTTTCTTCATGGTGGGAAGGGGAAGACAGTAATTAGAAAGTGATAGCTTCATGATTTTTATGGAATGTTTGTGTCCCTCTAAAATTCATATGTTGAAGCCCTAACCCCATGTGACTTTAGCTGGAGGTGGGGTCTGTGAGAAAGTGATAAAAGTTAAATGAGATCATAAGGGTGGGGCCATAATCCAATAGGGTTGCTGCCCTTACGAAAAAAGGAAGAGGCACCATAGCTTGTTCTGTCTGCCATGTGAGAATACAATGAGAAGGTGGTCATCTGCAAGGCAGGAAGTAGGTCCGCACTAGAAACCAAATCGGCTGGCACCTTGATCTTGGACTTCCCAGGATCTAGAACTATAAGAAAATAAATTTCTGTTGTTTAAGCCACACAGTCTATGGTACTTTGTTATGACAACCCGAGCAGACTAAAACAATGATCATTTGGTACTTTCCTATTTCAATGTATGGTGCAGTTTTTGTAATAATCTATTTCCCACAAGTCTCATAAATGAAAATGGTTTTCTCCTTTTTTTCGTAGGTAACTGAAGACAGTTTTTTAATTAACTTAGTAACCTGGCCCTGAATTTCACAGTAGTACAACGTTTTAATAAATTAGAATCTCTTTCTGTTATCGGCTGAATTGTGTCTCCTTCCTCTCCCCAAATTCATATGTTGAAGTCCTAAGCTCGCAGTACTCAGATGTGACTGTATTTAGAGACAGGACATTTAAAGAGCTCATTAAGGTTAAATGAGGTCATATGGTTAGCCCTAATCCAATATGACTGATCTCATTATAAGAAGAAGAGATTAGGACACAAACAGGTACAGAGGGAAGACCACGTGAAGACACAGAAAGAAAGCCCTGAGAAGAAACCAACCCTGTGAACATCACAATCTTGGACTTGTAGTCGCCAGAAGTGTGAGAAAATAAGTTTCTGTGGTTCAACTCAGCCTGTCTGTGGTACTTTGTTATGGAAGCTCTAGCAAACTAATACACTATCTATTCTGTTTTATTGATTTGTTTTCAGTTTTAATGATTATAGCTTTATTATACATTGTAGGAGTCCTGTCAACCCCCCAAAATTTCTTATCAGTTATCCCTGTCTATTTATTCATCTAGTTAACTTTAGTCAGTTATTGAAGTTAAGAAAAAACAGCTGTTTTAATAAAAATTACATATCAATAAATTAATTTGAAAAGAATAAGCACATTTATAACACCCAATTCTCCTATATAGGAAAAGTCTATGTCCCCCTTATAAAACCTTAATAATAAATTTCCCAATTTCATTTCACTTTAGGGTTTCTCTCCAGTATGAAATCCCTTATGTTGAATAAGGTGAGAATTCTTTTTTTTTTTTTTTTTAACATCTTTATTGGAGTATAATTGCTTTACAATGGTGTGTTAGTTTCTGCTTTATAACAAAGTGAATCAGTTGTACATATACATATATCCCCATATCTCTTCCCTCTTGCGTCTCCCTCCCTCCTACCCTCCCTATCCCACCCCTCTAGGTGGTCACAAAGCACCCAGCTGATCTCCCTGTGCTATGCGGCTGCTTCCCACTAGCTATCTATTTTACATTTGGTAGTGTATATATGTCCATGCCACTCTCTCACTTTATCCCAGCTTACCATTCCCCCTCCCCGTATCCTCAAGTCCATTCTCTAGTAGGTCTGCGTCTTTATTCCCGTCTTGCCCCTAGGTTCTTCATGACCTTTTTTTTTTTTTTAGATTCCATATATATGTGTTAGCATACAGTATTTGTTTTTCTCTTTCTGACTTACTTCACTCTGTATGACAGACTCTAGGTCCATCCACCTCACTACAAATAACTCAATTTAGTTCCTTTTTATGACTGGGTAATATTCCCTTGTATATATGTGCCACATCTTCTTTATTGATTCATCTGTCAGTGGACACTTAGGTTGCTTCCATGTCCTGGCTATTGTAAATAGAGCTGCAATGAACATTTTGGTACATGACTCTTTTTGAATTATGGTATTCTCAGGGTATATGCCCAGTAGTGGGATTGCTGGGTCATATGGTAGTTGTATTTTTAGTTTTTTAAGGAACCTCCATACTGTTCTCCATAGTGGCTGTATCAATGTACATTCCCACCAACAGTGCAAGAGGGTTCCCTTTTCTCCACACCCTCTCCAGCATACACTGTTTGTAGATTTTTTGATGATGGCCATTCACACCAGTGTGAGGTGATACCTCACTGTGGTTTTGATTTGCATTTCTCTAATTATTAGTGATGTTGAGCATTCTTTCATGTGTTTGTTAGCAATCTGTATATCTTCTTTGGAGAAATGTCTATTTAGGTCTTCTGCCCATTTTTGGATTGGGTTGTTTGTTTCTTTGATATTGAGCTGCATGAGCTGCTTGTAAATTTTGGAGATTAATCCTTTGTCAGTTGTTTGCAAATTGAAAGTCACTGGTGACCTTGATAAGAGCAATTTCAGTTGATTAGAGGTGAAACTTCTGATTGGATTGAGTCCAAGAGAGAATAAGACAATCGTGCTTGTGCTGGGCAAATCCAGCCCGTTTCTATGCCTAGATGAGCAATGTCCCAGAGCCTCAGTAAATCAAGGCTCTCTTCTCCAGAAGAACAAACTTGAGAAGCAAACTTAAGAGACTTAAGTGGAAAGAAGTAGAGGCTGAGTTTGGGATCTGACGGCAAAATGCCTGGATCCCAATTCCAGATCTATCCCTCCCCTCCTCTATAGCCTTGAGAAAGACATTTAGAATCCCTGAATCTCAGTTTTTCATCTATAAAATGAGGTGATACTGTTTTCAAAGGGTAGTGGTGAGGTTTCAATTTTTTAAAATGCACTTAAACCCCTACACCAATACTGACTCTTCTTACTTTTTAAAGTCTCCTGGACATTTTCTGTCTTGTTCTTTGTCTTGTGGCCAAGCTTTAAGATGGTGAAATTCAGATTTACTTAAAACATAAACCACTCTTTTTGAATATAGTTTCCTATGAATCCTAAAGGGCTTCAAAAGGCCACTATGCGAATGTGAAGCCCTTTGAAGTTTGTTCTGCTTGCTGCTTTGCCTAAAAATCAATCCTGTTACAAAACAGGTAGATTAAATACGAATAAACAGGTAAGAGTGCAAATAAAAAAACGATTCTATTGAAATGTTTTGCTGTACACAGAGCAGTGAAAGGTGAAAGGGGATAACGGTAGAAGGGGAAACGTGGGGCCAAAGAAGGGTTGCTATCTGTTTTTTAGATATAATAAACTCAGCATGTTTGTGTGCTGTTGGGGATGATTCAGTAGAGCAGGGAAAACGGCGCAGCAAAGAGACAGGACAATCAATCGCTGGAGTGATATCCTGGAGGAGGTGAGAGTAATGGCATCTGTTGTACAAGTGGAGGGATTGATATTAAATAAGAGTAACACAGAATATGCAGAGGAACAAGAGGGAAGTAAGAGGATGTGCAAAGATCCAGGTATTTAGGTGGGTAGCTTTCTTGGTAGAAACATGTGGAAATCCTCTTCTGATTGCTTCTTGGTTCTCTTTGAAAGAGGAAGGTAAGCTCATTCGCTGAGAGTGAGAATGGAGAGAGGGGTAGCGAGATTTGAGTAGAGAGTGGAAAGTGTGAAAGAATTACCTAAACAGATGTATCCATGGTTATCACTTGTGCATTTATTTCTTTTATAATGTTAAACAACAATAAATTTATTTTAAAAACTCCTTTAATATTACCCCATTGCCTTCAGGATAAATACAAATTCATCAGCATCATATTAAAGACTACTCTTCGTCTTCTTCATAAACTTTTATCTCATCTCCTGTCACATTCTCGTTACAATCCATGTTCCACCCTTATCAGCTACTTAAGAGTTCTCCTCAAGAGGCATTATGTTTAATACTCCCTGTGGCAGACTATTTGCCAAAGATGACTGCAAGAATCCATCCCATCCCACATTTTCTTCTGCAACGTGACCTTGACAAGTAGATTTTCTCCATTCCCTCAAATCTGTGGCTGTTTTGACCAATAGCATATAATGGAAATGACGCTGCCAGCTCCGGGAGCAGCCCTTAACTGGACTGGCAGTTTCTGTCACAGTGCCTTTTGCAACGCTTGCTCTTGGGATACAGCCTCTTGGAACCCAGGCACCATGCTGTGAGAAGCAAAAGCTACAAAGCCATGTGTAGGTACTTCTGATGGGTGGTCCCAGCTGGGCTCCCAGCCAACACCCAGGATGAGTTACCAGCCATATGGGTGAGTCATCTTGAAATGTCCAGCCCAGCTGAACCTTTAGATGACTGAGCGCCAGACTACATCTGACTGCAATCACATGAGAGACCCCAATTAAGAACTTCCCAGATAAACCCAGTCAATCCACAGGCTTGTGAGAGACGTATGTTCTTTAGAAACCTAAACGATAGGCTGGTTGGCTATGCAGCAGTAGATAACCAGAACTACTGTGTGCCGATGTGGGGAGACAGCTGTTGTCATGGTAGTAGTGGTGGTGGTAGACAGGTGATTTAGGCTAAAATCATGGCTCTGCCACCCCCTGGCTCTGTGATCTTAGCAAGTTACTTAAATTCCTGAACTTCATTTTTCCATAAATGGGAATAATATTAAAACACTTCACCTGACACAGTTCCTGGCGTTAGTTGATTCTGAAGAAGGGATGAAGGTTTCTGCCCTTCACCTTAGGTTTTAGCTTGGCCCACTGAGGAAAGAACTTTCTCGCCTACCATTTTACCTTTTCTCTTTATACCCATATTCCAGCTCCTCCCCGTGAGAAGAGTTGTTGATAATATGACTTGCTGGGCTTACATTTTACTTGTGGGCATAGTTACTGCATTGTGTGTGTATCTGTGAGCATGACCTGTTTCATCTGTAGTTAGATGGATGAGGAAATCCCAGCCAGCCTTGCCAATGCAACTACTTGGTAAGTGTACTCACAGTCTGCCCCCACAGAGCCAGTTTTATTAAGGATATAGACGTGGAGACGTAGGAAGCTACTTTGGCCTTGGGACAAAGCAGTGTTCTCCAAGCAAGCTTTAACAGAGCACTGGGTATTAAGAAAAGTAGCATTATATTTGTCATATGGCTACTAATCCATTTTGTTCATGGCTTCCCCAATAGAAGAAAAGCATGAATGGGTTTAAAAAGCAAAGCCCACCCCCATAACCCTAATAAACTCCTACTGTTCTTTAGTAGTCGGTTCAACACTGCCTCCTCTGCCCTCATGCAAGGTGTGTTGGGTTCCCCTTACCTGAGTTGCCATTTCTCCTCATGCAGAACTTATATTACTTCTCCTGCTCATATTTTAGTTTGACATTTCCTCCCAGTAGTCAGTGAAACTCTTTAGAAAAGGGAAAAGAAAGGTCTTCCATTCAAAGTGTTGACATATGGCAGGATCTCAATATCTGTGTCATAAATTAACATCTTACAGACATTATAAATTTTAAGGATATATGGGTACGTTCCTGTGTGTAGGTGTGTGTGATGAGTGTGTGTGCAACACTCGCCTGCCCCTCCCTCATTCTTTCAACACAAACAAACAGCCAAAACCTAGATAAGGATTTTAAGGTTATATCCCAAATCTAGCAGTTAAGATATAAAGGTTATTACTTGAGCTATATAGAAAACGTGTGATATTTTATTACTAAGGAAATCATGTATTTATCTCACGTAACAAAGGTTTTGCTAATTGAAGAATGAACATTTTGAACTCGTAAGTAGATAAATAAAGTAACAGGTTTGACACTCTGAAATACGTTTTTAAAGCCTCTATATTAAATTATTATTAATGCTGCCAAAAAGCAATACTGAAATCTTGACACTATTATTCCAAATATGTAATTTAATGTACTATAGGTATCTTGGTAAAATGAACAATAGCTATACAGGAGTCATAAATAAAAATATTTACTTACATACCTTCATTGTCACTATTGAGTTTGGCTTCCAGTTCCGCTATCTTGTGTCTTATTTCAAGCACTGAGAGTTGCACTATATCCCTATTATTAAACACATTTTGTTAATTATGATTCAATTAAAAATAACATGAGAAAAATAATACACAGTAACCTACCACTACTTCAGGAACAACCTATTACGAAACATCACTTATTGAAGGCCTGGTTGAGAATTAGTAATCAGGTAAACGCAGGCTTCCGATTACCCAGGTCCAGAAGGACACTACAATGCACTAAAGCTCGAAGCTCCCCATGTAACCACTTAAAACCCTTTATTCTTAAAGTTGGCCTCAAGAAGTCTGACAATTTTGGTTATCTGGTTTCTCAAAGCCCAGCAAAGGAGCTGCAAATTACTACAGAAAGGAACAGCTAGGGCAACAGGTAACAACTGACAACCTGAAATAAAAAGGAAAAAAAAGAAACACTAATAAAAAAAAAAATACACACACACACATAGCATTCCAGAGATTATCTATTTAGCACATCAGCAAGTGGCATAGTAGTTATCAAAATATGATGACAGAATCATTTACATTTCTGAATGCCTATTATGTTAAAGGCATTGTGCTAAGTGCTGAAGATACTGCGGTAAGTGAACAGAACAGCAATTGTAGCAGCTAACTTCCACTGGATGTTTATTACAAGCCAACGCTAAGTGCTTTACATACATTTCATTCAGTCCTGGTACCAACCACATGATGTGTGAGATACTGATTTCTACGCCAGTCTTAGACTTGAGAAAACGGAGGCTTCAGAGGTTCATTAACTTGCCCAAGATCATGTACTTGCTGAGTTAGTGATAAGAGCTGGGATTTGAATTTGTGCAGGATTCCTCTAAAGGACTGGCTCCTACACGCTACTGCTTCCGGAAATACAGAACCTGTCCTCAGAGTGCTTATAGCTTAGTACCAGACCAAGAAATAACTGAGCAATTAAGAGTGTGGTTGGAGCTACGACAGAGGAAAGCGCAGGAAGCTACAGGGACACCCAGGAGAGTCTAGCCCTCCTGTGGCCTGCGGTGGGGGTGGGGGTAGGGGTATCTACAAAGATACTTAAAATGTTCCAAAGACTTCGTAAGAAGTACTGATACTGAGTACTTTAAGAAGTATATATAGTAGGGGCTTCAATTTTACCAAGTGTCACCAATTCTTAAGCTCTTCTAAAGGGATGAAAGAGAAGCATAACTAAACGAAACCTTTGGAATTTGAAACAGAAACCCCGAACTTAGTGGAACATCACAAGCAAACACGTGTTTCAGCATTAGAGTCTGTGCACACAGTACACTCCACCGGACTTGCTCCTTAAGGCAGAACCTCAAAACCTGCCTATTTATAACACCAAACGCAAGAGCTAAATGAATCTTTCCTATAAAACACTGTTTTCAGATGTCACCAGTTCTGCCCGGGGATTAATGGCACTGCAGGAGTCACCTCGGCCTCAGGGGCTTCGGCCTTGAGCCGCGGGGCTCCCACAGGCGCAGGCCCTCGGCGTGGCGGCGCCGACGTGAATCCCACACCCGGCGGGAGCGCGCGCCGCCCTCCGACTCACTTCAGGTGCCTTTCTTCCAGTAACTCCAGTTTAACGCGATCGGTGCTCATACCGTCGAAGGTGTCGCCTCTTCCTTCCTCCACCGTGTCAGATCAGAGGTCACTCACGCCCTTCCCTCAAATGGCTTAGAACACGAGACCTGAGGGGACCCCAGGAGCTGGGAGAGGGCAGGCCCTGTCAGCCGTAGTCGGGTCGAACTGCCTCACGGTGGCGGCCTGGCGCCTTCCGGTGACGTCACTGGGCGGCGCCCGGGGGCGGGGCCAGACTGGGCCGCCCAGGGCCGCTCACACAAGAAGAGGGCTCTGTACTGGGAACTTTGGAATTGAATTAACTAGAACGTAATGTAGTAGCACGTTAGACTGACAGACTAATGTCCAAAAGAACCACCCAAATTTGTGGGCAAGAGATAATGTGAAGCATTTTGAGGAATAAGTTCAGTTAATAGCAATCGAGGGTTTATTTTATACAGAGTGATGTGTAAGAGATGCCAAGTGCGTTCACTGCTTTCAAAGAACCTACTGTTTAACTGAAAAGTGAAGGAGATCTCTTGTCAGTATGTCAATAGTCACGTGGTGTGGCAAATCTTGTACTCCCAACTTCTGTGCCCAGCCTGAGGCAAGCTGTGGGGAGCAAGGTGCTGGTCACCCCTTAGACACTCACTGGTGTCTATTCTGTCTTGGTGGCTCCCTTCCTTCGTCCTCAGCCAGCGTTCCTAATTCTCTGATAGACTGGGGAGGTGGGGATGAGAGGGACCTCCATGGCAGAGAGATAGTCATGCATTTTATATTCTCCCAAATCTTTCTGGTTCACACCTAAACCATAGCTTTTGAAATACCAAAAGCTAAGAGCTGATGGTTTTGTTCTCTAGTTTCTCTGTAGAACCCCTGCTCCTTTGGGTCAGGAGGGTCAGGAATCCTCTCCACCTCTAATGCTGCTTCCTGGATTTCTACTCTTCCGTCCTCCTGTAAAAACCCACTCCTTATGCCATCTGGGTGTGACACCATCTACTTCTCCTTGCTTCACCCAGAGACTTAATAGTCACAACCTGTCTACTGACTTGGACAAAAAAAGTAGTCTTTCCACCATAGGTCTTGTTTACAACCTCGCCCTTCAATTTGCAACTCGCATCACTTTATCTCCACTCCACGCCCACAGCTATATGCTGAACCCTGTCATCAGTGTGGCTTTAGTTCAAAAGCCTTAAATTTAAAAACTGCTGTATACCAAAGCCTCTTTTTCTGCTCCCAGCTCAGTTACTCCCTAAATAGCAACGTTTCAACTAGACATGTTATCTGTGGGGCTTCTTGAACATGCAAATGCTGGGATCCTATCCCTTATCTCAGTAATCTTGCTTCTTGGTAGCACTCTAGCAAGTTGCTTTTCAGGTGGCTAACTAAATTTGAACAGAACAGATTGGGTGGGATGCGGGGTTGGAGGGAGAACACTTTCCCGACTAGTCATTTTTTCCTCCAATGAATAGCCTCCAGGTTGATCAAACTGTTTCTTCACATATGACAACTTTTTGCATAGAATACATTTAAAGACATTATTTCGGGTTTCTATTTTTCATGTGACCTGTGGTCTTAAAAAACATTTTTTTTATTCATCCTTCTGGATCTTTAAAATATACTGTAAATAGAAAAAATGTTTTTGAAGAAAAGCTATTCAGAAATCAACAAAATATTCTCTTTTAAGCAATTCTATTGCTAAAGTAAACACAAAATAGCAAAATCCATTAGGAAGTCTGTTTAAAAACACTTAGTCTTGATTCTGGCAAGAACAGACCAGAGAACTAATTTCTGTTTGAGCACAGCATTACAGACTTACCTAATAAGTCTGGCTTTTCTTAGCTTACCCTAAAATACCTATGAAGACAGAGAAAAAGACAAAAACTCACACTCTCACCTAGGTAGTGATGATCTATTTTGCTAATCTAGGGCTGATGATCTATTTTGCTAATATCTCAAGAAATTTTCTACCAACTATTAAGCCAATGGAATTATAATAAAAAATTAATTTGATAAGCAGCTGTAATCAGAGGAAATAAGACCATTTGTCTTTCCCCATCTACCTCTGTTTAAGAAAGACAAGATGCCTGGCCTAACAGGCCCTCCTTTTTGAAGCATGTGTGGGACCTCTTCTCTCATACTGTTCCCTTACATCTTGGGAAGGTTACTTTACCTCTCTATGCCTCAGTGTCCTATTCTGTAAAATGAAGACTGTAATGGTATACACCTCATAAGAAGGTTAAAATGAGTTAGTCTGTGTAACAGCACTTAGAACATATTAACACTACCTAAACATTAGCTATCATTATTTTTATAGCTAGTAGGTTCCTAGAGGCAATGCCAGAAAACTACCCAGTACAGCATCGGGGAATGACAGTCTGTAGAGGCAAAGTGAGGAAAAACCCTGGTAGCAGTAGATACTGAGAACTGTTTGTCAGACACTAGATCTGTTGCATCTCAAAAAGCCAAGAAAACCTAGGAGAAAGATCTCTAGAAAATAAAAACCAGGCTAAGAAGCTGTGATGGTTAATTTTGTCAGCTTAACTGAGCAACTGGGGTGTCCAGACATTTGGCCAAATATCATTCGGGGTGTGTCTGTGAGGGTGTTTCTGGGTGAGATTAACATTTCAATTGGTAGATTGAGTAAAGCAGATTGCCCTCCTTAGAAGGTGGGTGGACATCACCGAATCAATTGAAGACCTGAATAGAACAAAAGGGCTGAATAAGAGGGAACTCTTCCTGTTTGACAGCTTTCATTGGTATATTGGTCTTTTCTGGCCTTCAGACTCAGACTGAAACATGAGCACTTTAGGGTCTCAGGCCTCCCAGCTTTCAGACTGGAATATACACCATTGGTGCTCCTGATTCTCAGGCTTTCAGACTTGGACCGATACAGCACATCAACTCTCCTGGGTACCCAGCTCACTGACTGCAGATCTGGGGCTTCTCAGCCTCCATAGTTGCACGAGCCAATTCCTTATAATACATATTGGTTCTGTTTCTCTGGAAAACTGGAATATAGAAGCTATACTTACCAAAATTCTGTCTAGCTGTTGATCTGAAAAAGCAACCCACAAACAAGTGAACAGAGTAGAATGAAGTGAAATGGACAACTAGGTTCCCGTTGACCAGTCCAATTTTGCTGACCTCTGCTCTAAGGTAATTTTTTAAACTTTAGGCTCCACTATGTGTCATTCCATTTCTTAAACTTAAATAAGGCAGAGACCGACTGGAAGCTATTTACCAATTCAATTTTATTTCCATTTTAACTAGTACATTATCCTTGGCCCTAGGGAAAGGCTCCACCAATTCTGTGTCCCTGAAATACAAACCCATGAATACATTTGAGGCCAAGTAAAATCAAAGACAGTTTATTCACAAAGTGCATTCTTTATATAGTTTCAAATAAAGCCTAATAAACTAAATAGCAATTGGAGTTTCAGAAATATTAAAATGGACTATACTAAGAAAACCAATACCAATCTTTTAAAATCATTAAACAAAAATAAAATGCCATTAGCTATTTTACTTACATATTTGTAGCTTATAGGTCTGTGAATATCCTGTCTTCTGCCAAAGTGGACACTGTTATGCCTAGCCACCATGGATTAAAGCCTAAAGTCTTCACATTCTTTACCTTAATTATGAATAAAACCTTTCTAATAATTTAATTTATTGGCTTTTTAATATATAAAATTCCAATGACTGAATCCCAAAATAAAAATTATTTATCATACATAAACTCAACTGTTTATATTTTAGTTTTTACTATATTTCAGCCTTTTGGCAAACTTACAGAAGTAGACATGGTAAAAGTGATTACATTTTTGTCCAATTAAGCTTATAATAATCACTTTGAATTCTGATACAATACCAACCATATCCCCAAATTTCCTAGGCTCTTAATAGATCAATAACAGTCTAAACCTAGAAGACTTAAAAATCTATTTGTATTCATTTAAAATCAAAAAGACCATTCCATTTCCTAACAAAGAGATAAGCTACCAAATGATTTTACAGAACCTCATTTCATTTTTCATGATTAGTCTACTCCTTGTTTTAAAAGAGTCTTTTAAATGTTATACAAGAATTCTTTTCATTTACGGTTACAGTTTTTGTTTAGCTTACACACTGAAAATTCTCACAAGCACCTAAAAAAAAAATCCACAATTAGTGCAAAAAGAGGAAACAATGTTTAAAGCATTCCTTCCCAGTACAAACAGAACTAAGGTTACTAAATGCCAAATTTTATGTAAATATATAATTTCCTACTTTGCTTTCTGAAAGACAGCAAATACAAAAATAGTTTAATGTTAGGTTTAATGAGATTTATAGCACATCTATTATTAGTCGTATTTTAACTGCAAAAATATTTTAGCCACATTTAGAAAAAAACCAACTCACAGAGAATGTAACTGTATTTCTAAAGGCCAGATGCAAGAATACTGATTCTTTTCCTTAGAAGTAGAATACATGCCATAAAGCTTATGAAATAGTCACTTTGTAGGAATGAATACATTTTAAAGATCCTGGTTAATCTGTGGGGAATTCCACATTTGCCATTTAACAAAATTGCATCCATCTGTAAGACTTTGGTATAGACAATTCATAGCACTTCCATCATTTATCTTTCTTCTTTGCCCCATCCTTCTCTAGTTCCTCTCTCTGTTCATCTTTCTCCCCTTTCATGTTTACACTTGCTCCTCCTCCTTGATTTTCCCCCTTAGAATTATCAACAATTTTATAGTCCTCAAGCAGTGTGTGTCCCGTTTGTTTTGCAGTGTTCTTCACCATGGCTTTGATGCCAACGTTGTCAATATTATAGGCAGTTACACCAACATTGATGGCAGAATCTACTGCGTTGTGCGTAGCTTCTCCTGCGGTATGCCCGTATCTTTAAAAGAAAGATTAGAGAAAATACAATGAAATTACAAATATAAATTAAGATCTTCTGAATTAGTATTAAATAGGTCACATGATTAGCATGTTATCCGAAAGCAAAATCGAAAGTTAGGTTTCAATTTAATTAATAACTTAAAACACAGTAAAGAATAAAATCACACTGTGCCAAGGCTGTTATTTTCTCCTTTAGCAAAATCACTGTGAAAATAAGCTGAGGCTGAGATTAATGTAATAAAGACTGTTTATGTTGAAGAATAAAATATAAATTATAATAAAGGTTGTTAATCAGTCAATATTTCCTTTTTTATCTTCTTCTGTAAATATAAGAGAATTCTAACTGAAACAACTATAGGTCACTATAAATGGTTTTGAGTTCTACCTTAACTAGACTTTTGGTTAAGTCTTTCAAACTACTGGAATCTGAGTTTGTCTCTAAGCAGAGATTCTACAACACTCTTCCTCACTCCACTCCACCCCACTGCAGACTCACTGGCCTTCTTGCTGTTCTTTGAACCCACCAAGCACACATGCGCCGCCCTATGACCTTCGTACTGGCTGGTATCTGCCTAGACTACTCTCACCCCAGGTATGCACATGGCTAACTGCCTCACCTTCTTCAAGTCAGCTATTATCCTCTCAGTATTTAACCTATTTTAATTGCCTTATCTCACATGCCCCACCCCACGGCCAATCAATCCCCCCCTTAAACTGCTCTTTCTTCTATAACTTAATGTCTGCTACGTACTATAGAACTTTTTTGCACCCATTGTTTTTGATTTGCTTATTGTTCGTCTCACTAGAATATTTTTTGTTTGGCTTATTGTTTGTCTCACTAGAATATAAACCCCATTAGAGAAAGATCTCTTGTATCTTAAGTACTTAGAACAGTGCCTGACATCTAATATTTGTTGAATGAATTAAATGAGGAAGTCCTGCCCTATCCATCTAAGAGTTTCTTGCGTTCATATGTATAGCAAAGGGCTTGGGAAATTACAAAGCATTACACAAAAGTAGTTATTCCTGACCATAATCAATACCGATGATGGTGTGTAATACCATTTCCATAAGAAAATAATACAACTTGAGGTCTTAACACAAGGACACTAAAACTCATCCTACTTCTTGTTTTACTCTTTACCTTTTTTTAAGTACCAGGCTTTTAAAGCTTTTCTTGTCCATACATTTCCCCAAGTAGAGGATTGCTTAAACAACATACAAGAACAAAGAGGCAAAATTTTACAGTTTTCTCCAGGACACACTGAAGTTTCCTAGATGCTTCGAGACCCAATATCTGGACATTTTTTCTAACACTGGATCTGTCCTCTGAATTAACAAGTACTCTATTACTATTAGCCTGGCCTAAAACAGTGGCTTGTGATCCTATTGGCTTATTCATGCTTGTCTTTTTTTTCAACTTCAGTGTAGAAATATGAAATAAACTTATTATGCTTCTGAATGATATCTCATTCTGTCCTTTGCCTAATGTTAATCAGAGCCAGGGCACAGCAGAACCTACATCTGTCAAACCTTATGTCTGTACCACTCTTGATTGGGGCTACTTCAACAGTTACCCAACAGAAAAGCTTCTGACTGCTTTCTGCTTGTCCCTGTTGCTTTGCAACCCCTCAGCACTCCACAGGATTGCTGATGTTGCAGAAGACATTGGGCCTTCTCACGGTCAACCAAGCCCCAGTCACAAAAGCTACTGTCAGGTGGCAATGCTCAGGCTCAATGAGGAGAAAGGGGCGGCAGCAGTTTCAGCACTGGAAGTGTGCCTGTAACTCCTGGTTGAGCAGGTTTCTCTCAGGGCTTCTCTCTCCAGGCCTGTGTTAGCTACAATGAAGTGACAATGATAACTTAAGAATGTGGCCGTATTAGTGTTTTCGAGCACAGGAAATCCTCCAGACTCATAAACTTCCACTTCTGAGTATTTCGAATGTTCCCTATTCTACTGATGCAGTTTGATACCTCAAACTGCACTTACGATATTTCTATATGCAATACAATTCTAAAGACTACATTTTTAAAAAAATAATATACTGAAAAAGAAGTCTGTGTTGGTCCCCTGATGATTTTTCTTTTTCTTCCATGCTGTCTCCACTTTAGTAGCAACTCCTGTTAATCTGGAGAAAAGTACCAAACTGGGAGCCAGAAAACTAGATTCTAATACTGACCATGCCAACAACCAGCTGTGTGACCCTGGCGAAGTCTCAGCCTTCTTTGCATCTCATCAATTTCCTCTCCTTTATCTTATAAAATGAGATGTATATGTTAAAGCACTTTGAAAATTCCATAGTACTAAACATACAGTTATCTTTAAAGACCCTATACAATAGTTTTTCAGCAGTTGTGTTTATTTTTTAAATATATCCTCACTTATTACCTCTGCTTCCCAATATGCCCTGGAACCAGGATTCCTGGCAGGCACCTACTCTCTTCTCTTGCTTGATAAATAACTGTTCAGTTCTTTTCTTTATTCAGATTCAAACTACACAGTTAAAGACTCTGAGAAAGCCTATCTCTAGCAAAAATTAAAAACAATAAAGCTTATTTTTTATTCTTACTTTTAAAAAAGTTAACTATAATTAGAGCTTATTAAATTAGATTTTATATGCTGAGTAACACTACCAATTTAAGAATAAAAAATGAATATAAAGAATGCTCTAAATAAGTCAATGGGATTCAATTTTCAATTTGAATGAGACTTTTCTGAAATTTCTCCAGTGCATTCAGTAATGTATAGCAAAACAGCACACTGGCAGTGATTCCAGATTTCACTAATTATAGCAAAGTTTCAGTCACAACTTTCTAATAAATCTGCCTAAAATTCAATTTACATGCAACCTTCAAAACTATTCTTAGAAATATTAACCTTAAATATTTAAAATAGACATAGCTTCTTATTAGCCTATCCATCAAAGGCAGATGGGTTATGAAGGACCTTGTAGGTGACGCTAAGGAGTTTAAACTTTATCTTGAAATCAATGGGAGTGGCATGACCAAATTTTTGTTTTAGAAAGATCTAATACAGGTTGCACTGTGAACTGTAAGGGTTTAAGACTGAGGAACCAGTTAGGAAACAAGTTGTGAGCTGGATGAAAAACGATGAAAATCTATTCTAAGGTAGTGCTAATGAGGCTGGAGCAAAAGGGATGAATATAAAAAACAACAAGACTCAGGGACTGAATGGCTGTAGTGATATGTAGTTGAGATGTATGAGCCTGAAGATTAAAACTTAAGAGGAAACATAGATTTGAGAGTTGCTGAAATACAGGTGGTAATTGTAGCCACAGATACAGATGATATCCACAAAGAGTAGAAAAGGGAGTATAGAGTAAAACCTTAGACAGAACCAATATTTAATGAATGGGTGTGGAAGACAACTACCGTTAAGAAGTATCTAATCAGACAAAACTGAAAGGTGAGAAATGACAATACTGTTAGGAGATTTGTAGACAGCTGACCCACCAATCTCACTAAGCATTAAACCTTGGAGAAAGATCAGTCAGGAGGAAAGGCTACAGTAAGCACGTGATTAGATTTCATCCACAAAAAAATTGTGGAAAATATCTAAGATGTAGAGAAGACATGTCTTTCAAATCTACAGGTAACACAAAATGGAAGGCTAATATGACATACATCAAAATCTGAAGCCAAAATTATAGATTTAATGATGGTCAAATTCAACAAAGTGCAATTAAGCAAGAATAAATGTAAACTTTTTATTTAGGTACAAATATCAATTGTCCAAAAATAAGACAAAGGTCCAGATTTTAAATAAAAGGTTCATTTAAAAAAAACCCAAGTTTGGACAGAGGTCCTGAACCAAGATGGCGGAGTAGAAGGACGTGCTCTCACTACCTCTTGCGAGAACACCAGAATCACAACTAGCTGCTGGACAATCATCAACAGGAAGACACTGGAACTCACCAAAAAACATACCCCACATCCAAAGACAAAGGAGAAGCCACAATGAGATGGTAGGAGGGGCGCAATCACAGTAAAATCAAATCCCGTAACAGCTGGGTGGGTGACTCACAGATTGGAGAACACTTATACCAGAGAAGTCCACCCACTGGAGTGAAGGTTCTGAGCCCCATGTCAGACTTCCCAACCTGGGGGTCCGGCAATGGCAGGAGGAATTCCTAGAGAATCAGACTTTGAAGGCTAGAGGGATTTGACTGCAGGACTTCGACAGGACTGGGGGAAACAGAGACTCCACTCTTGGAGGGCACACACAAAGTAGTGTGCACATCGGGATGCAGGAGAAGAAGCAGTGATCCCAGGGGAGAGTGAAGCAGACCTACCTGCTAGTGTTGGAGGGTCTCCTGCAGAGACGGGGGGTGGCTGTGGCTCACCCTGGGGACAAGGACACTGGCAGCAGAAGTTCTGGGAAGTACTCCTTGGCGTGAGCCCTCCCAGAGTCTGCCATTAGCCCCACCAAAGGGCCCAGGTAGGCTCCAGTGCTGGGTTGCCTCAGGCCAAACAACCAACAGGGAGGGAACCCAGCCCCATGCATCAGCAGTCAAGCAGATTAAAGTTTTACTGAGCTCTGCCCACCAGAGAAACAGTCAGCTCTACACACCACCAGTCCCTCTCATCATGAAACTTGCACAAGCCTCTTAGATAGCCTCATCCACCAGAGGGCAGACAGCAGAAGCAAGAAGAACTACAGTCCTGCAGCCTCTGAAACAAAAACCACATTCACAGAAAGACAGACAAGATGAAAAGGCAGAGGGCTATGTACCAGATGAAGGAACAAGATAAAACCCCAGAAAAACAACTAAATGAAGTGGAGATAGGCAACCTTCCAGAAAAAGAATTCAGAATAATGATAGTGAAGATGATCCAGGACCTCGGAAAAAAGAATTGAGGCAAAGATCGAGAAGATGCAAGAAATGTTTAACAAAGACCTAGAAGAATTAAAGAACAAACAAACAGAGATGAACAATACAATAACTGAAAAGAAAACTACACTGGAAGGAATCAATAGCAGAATAACTGAGGCAGAAGAACAGATAAGTGACCTGGAAGACAGAATGGTGGAATTCACTGCTGCAAAACAGAATAAAGAAAAAAGAATGAAAAGAAATAAAGACAGCCTAAGAGACCACTGG
Source organism: Balaenoptera borealis (assembly GCF_965194805.1). Taxonomy (NCBI): domain Eukaryota; kingdom Metazoa; phylum Chordata; class Mammalia; order Artiodactyla; family Balaenopteridae; genus Balaenoptera; species Balaenoptera borealis. The sequence goes on from NC_138877.1 coordinate 13,285,143, forward strand.
GACATTAAATGCAAGAACATTCGTATTAGAGGGGTCCCAGAAGGAGAAAAGATAAAGGACCCAAGAAAATATTTGAAGAGATTGTAGTTGAAAACTCCCCTAAAATGGGAAAGGAAATAGCCACCCAAGTCCAGGAAGCACAGAGAGTCCCATACAGGATAAACCCAAGGAGAAACACGCCGAGACACATAGTAATCAAAATTGGCAAAAATTAAAGACAAAGAAAAATTATTGAAAGCAGCAAGGAAAAAATGACAAATAACATACAAGGGAACTCCCATAAGGTTAACAGCTGATTTCTCAGCAGAAACTCTACAAGCCAGAAGGGAGTGGCATGATATACTTAAAGTGATGAAAGGGAAGAACCTACAACCAAGATTACTCTATCCGGCAAGGATCTCATTCATATTTGCTGGAGATATCAAAAGCTTTACAGACAAGCAAAAGCTAAGAGAATTCAGCACCACCAAACCAGCTCTACAACAAATGCTAAAGGAACTTCTCTAAGTGGGAAACACAAGAGAAGAAAAGGACCTACAAAAACAAACCCAAAACAATTAAGAAAATGGTCATAGGAACATACATATCGATAATTACCTTAAACGTGAATGGATTAAATGCTCCAACCAAAAGACACAGGCTTGCTGAATGGATACAAAAACAAGACCCACATATATGCTGTCTAGAAGAGACACGCTTCAGATCTAGGGACACATACAGACTGAAAGTGAGGGGATGGAAAAACATATTCCATGCAAATGGAAATCAAAAGAAAGCTGGAGTAGCAATACTCATATCAGATAACATAGACTTGAAAATAAAGAATGTTACAAGAGACAAGGAGGGACACTATATAATGATCAAGGGATCAATCCAAGAAGAAGATATAACAATTATAAATATATATGCACCCAACATAGGAGCACCTCAATACATAAGGCAACTGCTAACAGCTATAAAAGAGGAAATAGACAGTAACACAGTAATAGCGGGGGACTTTAACACCTCACTTACACCAATGGACAGATCATCCAAAATGAAAATAAATAAGGAAACAGAAGCTTTAAATGACACCATAGACCAGATAGATTTAACTGATATTTATAGGACATTCCATCCAAAAACAGCAGATTACACTTTCTTCTCAAGTGCGCATGGAACATTCTCCAGGATAGATCACCTCTTGGGTCACAAATCAAGCCTCAGTAAATTTAAGAAAATTGAAATCATATCAAGCGTCTTTTCTGACCACAACGCTATGAGATTAGAAATGAATTACAAGGAAAAAAACATAAAAAGCACAAACACATGGAGGCTAAACAATACGTTACTAAATAACCAAGAGATCATTGACGAAATCAAAGAGGAAATAAAAAAATACCTAGAGACAAATGACAATGAAAACACGACGATCCAAAACCTACAGGATGCAGCAAAAGCAGTTCTAAGAGGGAAGTTTATAGCTATACAAGCCTACCTCAAGAAACAAGAAAAATCTCAAATAAACAATCTAACCTTATGCCTAAAGGAACTAGAGAAAGAAGAACAAACAAAACCCAAAGTTAGCAGAAGGATACAAAGCATAAAGATGAGAGCAGAAATAAATGAAATAGAAACAAAGAAAACAATAGCAAAGATCAATAAAACTAAAAGCTGGTTCTTTGAGAAGATAAACAAAATTGACAAACCATTAGCCAGACTCATCAAGAAAAAGAGGGAGAGGACTCAAATCAATAAAATTAGAAACGAAAAAGGAGAAGTTACAACAGACACTGCAGAAATACAAAGCATTCTAAGAGACTACTACAAGCAACTCTATGCCAATAAAATGGACAACCTGGAAGAAATGGACAAATTCTTAGAAAGTTATAACCTTCCAAGACTGAACCAGGAAGAAATAGAAAATATGAACAGACCAATCACAAGTAATGAAACTGAAACTGTGATTAAAAATCTTCCAACAAACAAAAGTCCAGGACCAGATGGCTTCACAGGTGAATTCTATCAAACATTTAGAGAAGAGCTAACACCCTTCCTTCTCAAACTCTTCCAAAAAACTGCAGAGGAAGGAACACTCCCAAACTCATTCTATGAGGCCACAATCATCCTGATACCAAAACTAGAAAAAGACACTACAAAAAAAGAAAATTACAGACCAATATCACTGATGAATATAGATGCAAAAATCCTCAACAAAATACGAGCAAACAGAATCCAACAACACATTAAAAGGATCATACACCATGATCAAGTGGGATTAATCCCAGGGATGAAAGGATTCTTCAATATATGCAAATCAAACAATGTGATACACCACATTAACAAATTGAAGGAGAAAAACCATATGATCATCTCAATAGATGCAGAAAAAGCTTTTGACAAAATTCAACACCCATTTATGATAAAAACTCTCCAGAAAGTGGGCATAGAGGGAACCTACCTCAACATAATAAGGCCATATATGACAAACCCACAGCAAACATCATTCTCAATGGTAAGAAACTGAAAGCATTTCTTCTAAGATCAGGAACAAGACAAGGATGTCCACTCTCGCCAGTATCACTCAACATAGTTTTGGAAGTCCTAGCCACGGCAATCAGAGAAGTAAAAGAAATAAAAGGAATACAAACTGGAAAAGAAGAAGTAAAACTGTCACTGTTTGCAGATGACATGATACTATACATAGAGAATCCTAAAGATGCCACCAGAAAACAACTAGAGCTAATCAATGAATCTGGTAAAGTTGCAGGATACAAAATTAATGCACAGAAATCTCTTGCAATCCTATACACTAATGATGAAAAATCTGAAAGAGAAATTAAGGAAACGCTCCCATTTACCATTGCAACAAAAGAATACCTAGGAATAAACCTACCTAGGGAGACAAACGAACTGTATGCAGAAAACTATAAGACAGTGATGAAAGAAATTAAAGATGATACTAACAGATGGAGACATATACCATGTTCTTGGATTGGAAGAATCAACATTGTGAAAATGACTCTACTACCCAAAGCAATCTACAGATTCAATGCAATCCCTATCAAATTACCAATGGCATTTTTTACGGAACTAGAACAAATCGTCTTAAAATTTGTATGGAGACACAAAAGACCCCGAATAGCCAAAGCAGTCTTGAGGGAAAAAAACGGAGCTGGAGGAATCAGACTCCCTGACTTCAGACTATACTACAAAGCTACAGTAATCAAGACAATATGGTACTGGCACAAAAACAGAAACATAGATCAATGGAACAAGATAGAAAGCCCAGAGATAAACCCATGCACATATGGTCAACTAATCTATGACAAAGGAGGCAAAGATATACAATGGAGAAAAGACAGTCTCTTCAATAAGTGGTGCTGGGAAAACTGGACAGCTACATGTAAAAGAATGAAATTAGAATACTCCCTAACACCATACACAAAAATAAACTCAAAATGGATTCGAGACCTAAATGTAAGACTGGACACTATAAAACTCTTAGAGGAAAACATAGGAAGAACACTCTTTGACATAAATCACAGCAAGATCTTTTTTGATCCACCTCCTAGAGTAATGGAAATAAAAACAAAAATAAACAAATGGGACCTAATGAAACTTCAAAGCTTTTGCACAGCAAAGGAAACCATAAACAAGGCGAAAAGACAACCCTCAGAATGGGAGAAAATATTTGCAAACGAATCAATGGACAAAGGATTAATCTCCAAAATATATAAACAGCTCATTCAGCTCAATATTAAAGAAACAAACACCCCAATCCAAAAATGGGCAGAAGACCTAAATAGACATTTCTCCAAAGAAGACATACAGACGGCCACGAAGCACATGAAAAGATGCTCAACATCACTAATTATTAGAGAAATGCAAATCAAAACTACAATGAGGTATCACCTCACACCAGTTATAATGGGCATCATCAGAAAATCTACAAACAACAAATGCTGGAGAGGGTGTGGAGAAAAGGGAACCCTCTTGCACTGTTGGTGGGAATGTAAATTGATACAGTCACTATGGAGAACAGTATGGAGGTTCCTTAAAAAACTAAAAATAGAATTATCATATGATCCAGCAATCCCACTACTGGGCATATACCCAGAGAAAACCATAATTCAAAAAGACACATGCACCCCAGTGTTCATTGCAGCAGTATTTACAATAGCCAGTCATGGAAGCAACCTAAATGCCCATCGACAGATGAATGCATAAAGAAGTAGTGGTACATATATACAATGGAATATTACTCAGCCATAAAAAGGAACGAAATTGGGTCATTTGTTGAGACATGGATGGATCTAGCGACTGTCATACAGACTGAAGTAAGTCAGAAAGAGAAAAACAAATATTGTGTGTATATATATATATATTTTTTTTTTTTTAGAAGAATTTTTTTTTTTTAATTTTATTTATGGCTGTGTTGGGTCTTCGCTTCTCTGCGAGGGCTTTCTCTAGTTGTGGCAAGCGGGGGCCACTCTTCATCACGGTGCGTGGGCCTCTCACTATCGCGGCCTCTCTTGTTGCGGAGCACAGGCTCCAGACGCGCAGGCTCAGTAATTGTGGCTCACGGGCCTAGTTGCTCCGCGGCATGTGGGATCCTCCCAGACCAGGGCTCGAACCCGTGTCCCCTGCATTGGCAGGCAGATTCTCAACCACTGCGCCACCAGGGAAGCCCACAAATATTGTATATTAACGCATATATGTGGAACCTAGAAAAATGGTACAGACGAACCAGTCTGCAGGGCAGATATTGAGACACAGATGTAGAGAAGAAACGTATGGACATCAAAGGGGGAAAGCCATGGGGGGTGGGTGGTGGTGGTGGTGTGATGAATTGGGTGATTGGGATTGACATATATACACTAATATGTATAAAATGGATAACTAGGACTTCCCTGGTGGCGCAGTGGTTAAGAATCTGCCTGCCAATGCAGGGGACACGGGTTCGAGCCCTGGTCTGGGAAGATCCCACATGCCGCGGAGCCGCTGGGCCCGTGAGCCACAATTACTGAGCCTGCGCATCTGAAGCCTGTGCTCCGCAACAAGAGAGGCCGCGATAGTGAGAGGCCCACGCACCGTGATGAAGAGTGGCCCCCACTTGCCACAACTGGAGAAAGCCCTCGCAGAGAAACAAAGACCCAACACAGTCATAAATAAATAAATAAAAATTAAAAAAAAAAAGGATAACTAATAAGAACCTGCTGTATAAAAATAAATAAAAGTCAAAAAAAAAGAAAAAAAAAAAAACAAACCCAAGTTTGATATGGGCCAATAAAGTAACAGCTACTATAAAGATATACTCTGTCTTCTGTGACACGCTTATCACATGCTAAATATGACCAAAACAAAGGAGGCAACCCTACTGTATTTAATCTGGTTATAAGACTTTTGGAATATTAGATTCAATTCTGGGTTCCATATTTTGAGAACAACACTGATGAAGGAAGGTTCTGGAATTCAAACTATATATGGAATTGTTAAACTGGGAGTATTTAGTAGAGAAGAAAAAATAAGCGGAAGACATAATGATTGTGCTTAAATGTTTGTATAGTTACCATATTGAAAAGAGAATATTGATCCTATATAACTCCTGAGTAGATGTTATATAGAATTCATTTTGGGTAACATGACATCTGCCAAAGGAGATACCCTCAAATGGATTTGAATTTGCCCCTTCACCCAGTGCAAATTTAAGGGGAATTTTACTTAAAATTCACTAAATAATCCAATAAAATACTATACCTTATAAGAGTAAATTCTTATAGGAAAATATTTTTACTAAGCTTATTCTTCACAAATGTGTTCTAAGATAAAATATTACTGAGGGGAAAAGAAAAATGCACCTAACTTACTGAAGTTATATTATTTTCCTCTAAACAATTTAAAGTGGAAAAAAAGGAGCTTAAAGGTGAACTTTAGAAGCTATGTAGAAGAGTGATGAATTATTTAATAGATAGTATACTGCAATTAAATATAGCAGGTTTAAAGTTACTTAATTGCTTTTCATTGTTCCTGTAGGTCTTCATGTTCCTAAATCTAAAATAGGACAAAAGTATTAATGTAACCAAAAAAATAAAGTCTTAATAAATATTTCTTATACATTTACCTTAAAAATTTAGGAGTGTAATTAATTATATAGATCTTTAGGTAAATCATTCATAATCAATGAACACAGCCCTGAATCATAATCAAAACCATAAAAGGCATGGAGAATATAATTCTCTAATACAAACTGCCTTTAAATAGCCTAAATTAAAAAAATAATCCTCTGTATTGGCTTATACTACCAGAAATCAGATGAAGACGTTTATTATAATATTGGGTTGGCCAAAAAGTTCGTTCGAGTTTTTCCATAAAATGTTACATGACTACTTGGGGGAATAATTTCTCACAGACAATAAGAATACACATTTTCCAAAAATAATAAGTTTTCTTTACTATACAACCGTCAGTTGGATGAGAGCAGAAAATCACAAATGCTCACTCTATCAAATAATTTTCACAGTGTAAATAAATGTAAATTCATAAATGTAAATAAATATAAATTTATGTAAATTATTGAGAACTAAATTAAAGAACAACTAGCTTTTCCAGTTCTTGAGTGACAAATATCACTGAGTTATTACTGGTTTAATACTTGCAGTTTCTTCTCCTAAAAAGCAATTTCTACTTCTGAGCCAGATTACTCGTAAGTGAGAAAACAGTATTACTTGGACAAAACCTGTTATTCCCCACTGTCCCTCCCATCTTTCCAAGTTTCCTAATTAAGTTACTGCTAAGACTAAAGTACCCTTACAACTGGAAATACAAACCTACTTAACTAAATTCTCACCTTTTTTTCACTCCATGAATCTTTGGAGGAAAGGATAAAACTAGCAATGTACACCATAACAGAAATAAATTAGCTCAGAACCACTGTTAAAATACCCTATTTATCATATTAAGTTCTCCTCACTAAGGACAAGAAATACAAAATCTACATCAAAACCTGTACTTCCTCATTATGTGAATCTCAAACCTTTTAACAGGGCTCCACTTAACTGTACTTAGGTAAGCATTTTTTTTTCATTAAAGTAGGAAATGGACAAACCCAATAAAGCACTTCCTACTTAATCATATGACTGCCTATTTATCTGTGCTAACATATGATAATCTAAAAATAACCCACTTTTGGTCTAAAACACACTTCTGACTTTCTCCTGCTCTTGCAACAAAAGAAGAAACTATTTTCCTAATTATGACTCATCCATCAAAGTAACCTGAAAGGCATAACAAAAAGAGTGTTAGAGGTCAATGCCACAAGTAGCAGGAAGTGAGCTGGGAGACTTGAGCTTTACATCTCCACCAAAATTTCAGATCTACTCTGCATTTTCTTTTCCAAATCCTTTGGTAAAACTGGCACTCCAAGATGATATGGCTGTGTTGCTTTGATTCTAAGGTATGCATGCCTCAGACTGAGCAGATAAAATCAACTTAGGCTGGAAATTAAGTTAGTATTTCCTAAACCAAAGGTAATTTATTGTGGTAGGAGGGAGTCTAAACACATGCTAGGTAGTGGTAGAAAATAACTCTAGATACTAAACTTGCACAGATATCCCATTAAGGGCAGTGTTGGCCCAGCACTGTTCTCTGACACTGCATGACAGAGGGACCTGGATTACATCTCATCTCTACCACTTACTAGGGGTACAATTCTTAACAAGATATTTAAGGCTCTATGCTTTTGGTTTCTTCATCTGTAAAATGGAGATAATAGTGTTATTAAAGATTAAATAATACACATGGAAAGCACTGAACACAATGTCTGATATATAAGTATGAACTCAAATGCTGTCAGTGAGTAAATAATTAACACAAATAACCAAGAGTTGAGAACACCATTATTTTTTTTCTTCTAAATAAAATTAAATATTAAGATCTAAACTAATTCAAAGCTAAGAAAGCAACTCAGGTCCTTCATACTAAATTTAAGTTCAGCCCTCTAGTACTTATAAAGACAGAATAAAGAGCTAAAATCAGAAAATCCTGTTCTTAAGTCTTATCTTTAATACCACTTATCAGATAAACTTGAATAAATCATTCATTTCTATGTTTGTCTATTTCTTAATGGTATGTCTTCTCATACCATCTATCTATTCCAATAGAGATGCACAGTGGTAGATTCATAAGGTGTGAAAATTTAACATTCTTTGTATATAGAAGGGGCTAGTATTAACAAAGTATAATAGTTTAATTATAATTCAAGTTTTCCCCATCAAAACTATAGGCAAACATCACCCATCAAGAACATGCAGTTAATAAGGCATACAGAAATTCCAGGCATTAAAAAAAAAAACTTAAACCTATTCTTTCCATTTATGATGAACAAGTATTTATAACAATTAGTAACATAAGGCAAAGTCACAGTAATACTATTAATTTGCTAAAACTTTATTCTTCTCCCTACTTAAAAATAGCAAGTGAAAACAAATTGTTTTATCAGATACTTAATAAAAATAACTATACAATCATTTTAACTGTCCTAGAGTTTTACAAATGCTACAAGAGATTTCATCATTAAAATGATAAAATTCAACTTACTTGTATCTGACAGTTTGTACAGCTTCTACTGAAACATTATTAACAATGCATTTAGCTGCACATTCCAATCCTTGCCAGACAGTTGAAAATCCTGCAAATACATTGAAAAGTAAGTAAAACCAGCCCTCAGCAAATAGATCTTCCTAAATTTTTAGACCTTTATGTTACCTTGAACACTGCTTGCTGCTACAACCATAGCACCATCCAGGGGAGACTTCCCATTTTTGTCTTTTTTAAGAGATTCTGGAACAAGTTTGCTTCCATGCTTCTTGACATGTGGAGCTAATTCCTTTCCAACACAATTTGCTACAGTACAAACTCCGTCAACTAAAATAACCATAAAAAAACAAAAACAAAAAAACTTAGCAAAAAATGTATTCTTCCCTTGATTTTACCACTCTCACTTAGCAAAATTCTTCCATAAGCATCTAAAGTTGTTTTACTGTATAATGTTACCATTCCTATTTAAAAAAGAATGAAAACAAGGTTGGTTACTTTTTAAACAAAGGTTATTTCTTAGTTTAGGATGTGTTTGCAGAGCTTACTGACTCTTAAATATAATGTTCTTTTTGGCAATTTGCTTAGAAGAGAACCATCCACCTTTTCTATCTGCAGTGCAAGACTGGTATGTCCAACTTTCATGTTTTCCAGCTAAGTGTATTCATACTTTTCCTCCCTATCAGCAAATACTCACTGAAATAGTAATGAAGTATTTAAGTCTATGTAAAAGTAAACAAACCAAAAATCTGACTCCAAAGAATACCAAATACCAAAAAGATAATCTTACTAAATTTTATGACAATCCACTAAGGAGCTATATGACCATCTTAAAATACCAAACTTCAGAGCTGTGATCCTCAAAGGAGAGGGGTTTAGAGGCATATTACTAGGGAAGGCTGACACCAGAATCACTAAGTCAGCTTTCTTTACTCAAGACAATACATCCCTCACTCTTGACTCTCAACTGCTTAGGAAGTGAGTTGTCCTTAAAAGAATATGTCATATTCAAGGATAGCAAATACATTCCTTTTCAAATGCAGTCCCCTCTCCAACACATCAAAACAACCCCTAACCAGTGTTTCTCAAACTTTAATATGCAAATAAGAATCACCTAGAGATCTTATAAAAATGGAGATATTGAATCAGTAGGTGTGTCAAGTGCCTGAAATATTTCTAAGGCTCTCAGGTTGATGTTGCTGGTCTACTGATTCTACCATGAGTAGAAAGGCAAAACTGCTTTGTCCTAATTCTTTACTCTTAAATTTAAACCATCTAAATGAGATTTAACCTGGACTAAGAGATTACTTTTAATTTAACTGAAAAAAAGTAAAGGAATCTAAAGTTACTTTACCCAGGAACTGACTGACTTTCGCTGCTCCTCCGGTAGCCTGCTTTGCTATATAAAGTCCCTTGGTCACAGCTGGACTAACTTCCACTGGTTTTTCTTCTGGTTGAATCCGTTCTCGGAGTTTAGAAGCGCCTTTCTGGATGGCTTTGCCAGTAAACTCAGCACCTTTGACCAAACCCCAACTCACCCAGGAAGCACCTTTTTAAAGGAAAATTTTGAATTGCACAAAATTAGGACTGATTATACCTTTAAGCCCTTTAACAAATAACTGATCAACAGGAAAAAAAAACCAAGGAGTTCAATATTCAAATCCCAAACATGCCATAAATTTTCAAGCCAACTTTGTACCTGTAGTGTTCTGCCTGGAATATATACCTTTTCTAAGTAAATTCGTCTTTCAATACTTAGGCCATATATCACTCAACAACAGTTCTGTATTACTCTGTGCTGTCACTACAACTTGTAGGCATCTCTATATATTACTTACCACAGTATACTATTGTTAGGGACTAATTTTGGGTTTTGGTGCCATTACGATGGTATTTGGCTAGAAGACCCAGTATCCTTGTTCTTTTTGCCTTCGTGCAGGCACCACTTTTCCCCCACAAAGCCTTGAAGGAGACAGATACACCAACAATCTGTATCTCAGACACCAAGGCAGAACTTTTGCTTGTTTGCTTTCGGCTAAGGACATAAGGCAGGGGGTCCTGCTCCTTCCTCAATCCCAAATCCCTTGATCTTAGCACCTTTTAATTTGCACTTTAAACCTGAATGACAAAGACATGAGAACTCCCAAAAAATTCAGGAGAAGAAAAACTCTAAAAGAAAGGAAGATTGAGCTATTTCTAACTATTTCTCATGAGACTTGGCCCTAGCCTTTTGCCTTGTTCATGCTTCTTGCAGCAAGAATGAAAGCAGAGATTGTCCGAGAGAAAGCAGGGTGACAGAGACTTCTCTAGTGAAGAGAAAAGGCCTTGAGCCAGACAGCATGTGGGAAAAGGAGATGTGGGAAGGAGATGGGAGAACCAAGAAAACAAACACAAGGAGAACAGTTTTCCGTAAGAGGGGGAGGAAAGTGTTACCCTCCTCTGGGGAGAGTTACAATTTTAAATATCTCCTTTTTGGCTACACCCTGAAACAATGAGCCTTTAAAAATACTTATGTATGTTTTCCAAGATCTGTGCCATGGTTTTTACATAATTACTTCAGCCCATTAGTAAGCAGGCATCCAATGATAATGTGAAAATTATACCCGTTTATTTTAAAATGTGAATGAAAAGTACCAAGTAGTAACTGATTGGAAAAATTGATGTGTTTCTCTTCCTGTTTCAGACAACATGTCCACCTCTGGCTCCAACCCTATCCCCACTGTCCTACCCTTGGCGGAGGATCAGGGCTCAAACCCAGGCAAACAGGTTCCAGCCAGGAGTTCACATAACAATAAAGGGACTGAAGATGTCTAGTCAAGAAAAAATTATGTGTTTTTAGAGTTAACTGATAGATTGAAAAGTGTTAGGTGAAAAACAGCTTGAAGTTCAAGGAAAACTAATAAATCATAAAATAAATGACAATGAACAAAGGTGAGCTCAAGTAGACTATAATCCTACAAAGAAACCATATCAAACAAGGGGAGGGGCTTCCCTGGTGGTGCAGTGGTTGAGAATCTGCCTGCCAATGCAGGGGACACAGGTTCGAGCCCTGGTCTGGGAAAATCCCACATGCCGCGGAGCAACTAGGCCCGTGAGCCACAACTACTGAGCCTGAGCGTCTGGAGCCTCTGCTCCGCAACAAGAGAGGCCGCGATAGTGAGAGGCCCGCGCACCGCGATGAAGGGTGGCCCCCGCTTGCCGCAACTAGAGAAAGCCCTCGCACAGAAACGAAGACCCAACACAGCCCAAAATAAAAATAATAAATAAATAATAAATTAAAAAAAAAAAGATACTAAATCTTTAAAAAAAAAAAAACAAGGGGGAGGGAGTCCATCGATGACTTTCAGAAAAATAAGTGGAAGTGAGATAAATGAAAAGTCACAGGACTAATAAAGAGAAAAACTAGATGTTAATTATAAACAAGATATCACCATGGAAGAGATAATTAAAACTGTAGAGGCTGCAATGGAAGCTATGGAAATACAGTATTTCATTGGTAGCTATTAAGACCTTTTAAATGGCATGTGTAATGCCAGATATAGATTTATTCTATCCATGTCTGCGTCCTACACACCCAGTTAATGCTGAGATACAGCAGGCAATGAATGAATGCTGAATAAATGAGAGGTTGGCAGATGACATAAAATGACCTAATTCAAACCTAACCCAGTGGGGACTCTATTCAGTCTATTGCCACCAATCTTCTACCTCCTCCCAAAGTAGCTTATTAGACTCTACTCCATCTAAAATGTTTGGCGGCTGCCTTCTTAAAGTGTAAGTCTAGGCTTCTCAAGCCAATTTTCTACAAGTGTAAATTTTAAGCAGTTTTTTTTTTTCACCTCTTACATTCATAAAGTATAAGACTATAGCTTTTATTGATCTTTACTCATCATTGGGCTAAGGTGAATGAGCTCAATTTAGATCCCTGGTTACTCATATTTGTACAGAACCTACATGAGTCAGGTAGAAATAGTTTTTTGACAGATCAGATAATTTTTTCTGGAGTAAATCATGGATATTTCTTACACCTTTCTCTGTTACTTGTACCTTAAGTAGTCAGTGAGCTAGTTGTTTTTCATGCTACCTATTAAAAGGAGGTATATAAGGAGACAGGTATTCTGATTGGCAGTTAAATAGTTTTAATGTTACTATTAGGGCTATTGCTAGAACTCTAGCCCTGAGGATACAGGATGAAAAGGAAGAGAGTTAACAAGCCTGAAGACACTGAAGTCCCAAGTAGTAAAGAAGGTCTCTAAGTGTTACCAGAAGGTAGTTTTGGCTCATTTTCAAATGATGCACTGCTAACAGTTCTTCTGAAATCTCTGAAGAGATCTCTCCTCAGGGTTAGCTGGCTCTCAGGATGATCTACTTCTTCGAATAGAACCAGTGTGTGGAATCTGTATGGTGCCTAGGAGGCCTAAGATTTTGTGGCACGTGGTATTTTCCAAAGATGGTCAAAAACAGTACCTCCTATTCCACATCTTCTTTCAACATGACCTTGACATTCTTCCCATTGAGAAGTGGGGTCTATGTCACATTCCCTTGAATCGGGGCAGGCTTGTTACTTGCTTATAACTAATGATGCTGGAAATTTCCAAGAGTATGTCAGAAATGGTAATGCAGCTTCTGCCTGTTTGGTGGACCATTCACACTTGAACCCTGAGCTACCACGCAGATGCCAGATGAGCTTAAGGCTGCCATGCTGTGAGGAAGTCAAGAGGCATGGAGAGGTCATGTGTAGGCAGTCCTAGATCTTGAGCTCTCCTAACCCAGATGCCAACTTCAGTGTGACTGAAGGAGTCTGCAGATGATTCCAGCCCCCAGCTACTGAGTCACTAGTCGGCCTTTGAGTCTTCCTAGCTGAGGCCCTGACATCATGAAGCAGATACAAGCCATTCCTGATATGACCTTTTGGAATACCTGGCCCACAGAATTCCTAAGCATAAACAAGTAGTTGTTTCACATCATTAAGTTTGGGATGGTTTGTTACACATGGATACTATACAGTCTTATAGCAGTATAAACTCGAAAACTTAATTACCTTTGAATTTAGTTATATACATATGTGTGGATAAGGGCTAATTTTCTGAATACTGACCTAATACACAACTTAGCAGCCTGTAAAGCTAGGGGGCAAGGTAGTAAGAGTGAAGGTTTTTCTTTACAACTTTTTTTTTTTGATGTGCACCATTTTTAAAGTCTTTATCGAATTTGTTACAATATTGCTTCTGTTTTACATTTTACTTTTTTTTTGGCTGGGAGGCATGTGGGATCTTAGCTCTCCAACCAGGGATTGAACCTGCACCACCTGCATTGGAAGGTGAAGTCTTAACCACTGGACCACCAGGGAAGTCCCTTTACAACTTCTTTAAAAATCTCTTTCAAGGTTAAATTTTAACTGTTACACATATATTTGAAAATTTGGCTTTATCTTTTCTACTTGTCTCAAGCAGCTCTTTGACACTGGGCAAAATATTTTGTTTGCTCCTAACTACTTAATCATTTTTCACTTATTTTAGTTTGCTGGTTTTTCACGTTAAAGATTTCCTCTGCTTTAGACACCTTCGTTATTTTAATGAGTTTAAACCTATAAACCAGAGATGGAAACCTATACTGATAGTCTTTTAAATAACTAGTCAAGATCCCCTTACTGGGTCATGAATTTGACTTACTGAATAATAGTGACTGGCAATGTTTTCTAAAAAACAAAATAGAAGGTCTCAATCTGAGAGCTACTGCAGTTAAATTGTTAACCAATTAAAGTATAAACATATGTGTCAGTAATGATTATTTTGTTTTTAAAATAAATGATCTGAAGCCCTTTCTAACCATAATTAAATAGTAGGGTCTACTTCCCAAACAGCTTGGCTGTAATTCTCAGGTCTCCTCATGCCTGTATTGCTATAAGGTTAGGGGAGTGCTACTTTGCTTCCAAAGACGGATGAATGTCATTTTTTTGGTGGAGAAGGAGGAAGGAGAGGGGAGAAAAAAAGATTAAGGGGGAATTTCAAAGGGGAAAGGAAAATAACTAATTTTATGTTCAGAGCTATTCTGAAAGTTTGGAGATTCTTGAAGCTTTTCACTACCAATTTTCCCAAGAGTAAAACAGAGAATAATAGACCAAGAAGAACTTACACCAATATGACAATATGTGACATTCAAAGAGACTAGTTCCTTCTATTTTTAAATATTTATAAACTGATCATTTAAAACCAAAACATAAAATAGTATCTTTCCAAGTATTCTCTAATGGGAGTCAAAGGTTTCACATTATACAGGCAAAAAAGTTAACATTACTATAATACCTGACAAAATGTTTTGAGCCACTTTCTCACTCCATTCAGGTAATTCCTTTGCTTTTTCTTCTGAAACTGGCTCATAAGGTACAATGTGACTCAGATTAACTTCTTCACTTGAAGTACCTTTGGTCTAAACAGTAAAAATATTTCAAAATGTGAAATAAATACTAAGAGGAGGAAAAAATCATAAGCATTTTGTAATAAAATATTAAGCCAACAAATACTAATTAATGAAAATATTTCCAGCCAGCCTAGTTATAAGTACATTTTATTACATAAAGTGCAATACCATAACCACCATGAAGGTGAAAACTGTTCTGGTCTTATGTTAGGTACCATTGGTAAGTAAGATTTAAATACCAACATACCTCCAATACAGCATGTATCAAATTATATTTAAATTGATTAACTTTTTTCTTTCTTTGACCACTCTGAGTTCCTTCATAGAGCTATCATCCCCCTAGATATTCGTATGTATGCATACAGTACTCAGTAAGGTTAAAAGATTTCTGTTAAATGACTCAGTCAGTAAGGAAGAATGTATCCAAATAAACTGGTTCTGACAGAAATCAAGTAAAAGCAAATAAAAGTATATAAACACAGAATCTACCAATCCATTTAAATGGAAATGGGAAACACAGAAATACTTGTACTTTGCTAATTTAACAGCTAGGGCCAACACTCAAAATCTAAAGCTAAATTTGTTTTCATTCTAAAAACTTAGGAGTAGGCTAACTCAGACCTCATTGTAATTTGCAACTTCTATCTTTGACAATGTGCCAATGTCCCTAATATATAAAGAGCTCCTAGAAATTGTGAAGAAAAGGACTAACAACCCAGTAATAAAAATGGACAAAGGACATAACTAGACATCACACAGAAAACAAAATTAAAGTTACCCTTATGCATTTGCTCAACTTCACTCATAATAAAATTGATGCAAATTAATATATTCCAATATATTTCTCTCATCATCGGATTGGCAAAAAACAGACCGCCCACTCTGCTGAGCAGGCTGTGGGCAGACAGGTACGCCCAAACAACTACTGGCACAGTGAACAGTATGCTCCTTAGGGAGGGCAATGTAGCAAAATCTATCAAAATTACAAATGCATTTACCGGTTGACACAGTAACCCCATCTCTAAGAATTTATTTGATGAATTACCTGCAGATGTATGAATCAATGGCTCCACAAAGTTATTCATTGAAGCACTGCTTGTAATACCAAACAATCACACCGAACACCCCTCAATAAGAGACTGATTAAAGAAACTATGATATATTTATACAATGAAATATGAGGTAAAAAAGACTGAGGAAGTTCTCTATTTACCCCAGACTTCATTATCAAAAAAAAAAAAAATATATAGGACACTCTATATGATGTTCCCTTATGTATAAGAAAGGGAGAGAAATAATTACAGATTTTGTTTGCTTTTATCTGCCTCAAAAAACCCAGGGAAGAAACACAAGATCCTAATAAAAGTAATTACCGACAGTGGCAGAAGGAATGGTGTAGACAGGGACAAAGATGGGAGTAAAGCTTTCCAAAGGTATATATATATATTTTAATATAATTAGATTTTTTTTTAACCAAGGAATTAAATTTTTAAAAATGAAGTTCTAACTTCCATTTTGGACTGCCAATGTCCTCATAAAGCTGGTCTAAGATGCTCAACATAACCCACAGTGACAGTTGGCAAGTAAAAGTAGAATATTCATGTGATATTCATTAATTCCAAAGACAATTACTGAGCACTTATAGTATGGAATACAACAAAGAACAGTACCAAACTGTTTATAATTCAATGCTCACACAAGGCTACTTTCTTTCACCATAGGTTTGCTTATTTCACCTTCGGGGCTCATCTTAGCCATAGTGCCTTCCAGGAGGAGCCTCCTTAACTGCTTCCCACACCACTCATCTATGTAGAAGGTACAACCTAGCGTTCTATACAACTTATGTACTTTCATCTAATGATCACATTGGGTAGAAATTATCTCTTTGCTAATCTGTCCTCCCCACTAGATGGGAAATATTCTGAGATGAGAAATTTAAAATTTTTCCCACTATGCTCAGCTTTCTAGCACTCAATAAATATTTCCTAAACTCTAATCCAAATTTACCATTTGGAACATATCACAAAATCTAAGAAATGAAAGAAGAAACTACTAAATGTATTTTTTAAAAGCCCATTTTCTCTGTTCTGTCGACTACTCATGAAGAAATAAGGAACTGAATAAGAATGGTAGTGTAAGGAAAAGCATACCTAGCCCCAAGATCTTGGTGTATATAGGAAGGTGGAGAATAACACAAAACAAAAAAGCATACACATCATTAACGTAATTATAAAAATCTTTCAAATAGTTGCAAAAAACTATCCCCCCAAACATAGATTATCTTTTAAAACAGTTTAAATAACAAATACTTGGAAAGGGAATATTAAAGCTGATTATAATTATTTTACCAGTGATCTCTTTGTGAATCTGCAAGTTGCTCTGCTTCAGTAAATGGGGATCTTATAAATAATTTAAACTGGTGAAAGGTACCATTAGAATAGAACACACACTCATACCTTGTTGATCTTTCACTTACTCTACTTACCTTCTTCCCCCGTTTTCCCTTATGACGCACATCCTTACTGCCTGGGTCCAACTGTCTCACATCAGTGCCACTGGCTTCCTTCAATTGGTTAGAGGGGCACCTTGATCTTCCAGGGATTTGGAATTCATTTTCTCCTTCTGCCCGGTCCCAGTTGGCCTAGGGAGTAAAGGCCTAAGCTTAGCTCAAATTCAAATTTCCTCTAAGCTATGGTACACTATGCTCCAATAATACACCTATTCAAATGACAGTGTTTTACAACTACTTTTACTAGTCTTTCTCTATACTTTTATCTCATCACCAAACCTCAAACCTTTCAATTCTTTGGCTCACAGGATATAGCCTAAAGCAAATTTCAAAAAAACAAGTACAAGAGATAAACTTACAGCAGTAATTGGTACAAGTGATCATTAAATCAGATGCAGCTACATTTGAATTTAGTTAAATAATAAATTATAAGTTTTAGGAAACACATACAAGACTAAATGAGTTTAAAGGCAATTAACAATTGGGAGATTGGGATTGACATATATATACTAATATGTATAAAATGGATAACTAATAAGAACCTGCTGTATAAAAAAATAAATTCAAAATTTCAAAAATAAATAAATAAAGGCAATTAACAAACCTCACATCCAGTTTAACTACTCTGCATTGTTGGAAGGTTGATTTTGTTTTTCCATTTTGCACTCAGCACTAAAGGTAATCTGCTTGCATACACTTTGCTGAATGAATGCTTAAGAGTAAAGGCAAATCAAAACTATAGCTAGTAACTAGCTTTTGTTTACTGTTGGGAGTTCTAGGACAATACAGAAAACTAAAAATAACATTCAACCAAAAAATAAAACTGAACAGAGGAAGTAAACATATAACCTAAACGTCAGTTTAATTTCTTTCCTAGAGCCCAGTAATATAGGCCAAATGAATGTAGGGGTAAAGGGAGAAACAGCTCCATAAAAGGTCTGGAATACTTAAGGAATGCCATTTCATTCAGCTAGTAAACAGCAAAGCTTATTAGACTTAAACCCATATCCATTTGACCATGTTGCTGCCTTTGTAAACTCCTCTCCTAAGCACATCGAGGCTACACACACTTCTGTATGGGGGTCGTGGGTTTTGTTAACACAGCTTAAGTATCTAGTATTTAAGAACATGTTGATCACCAGGTCATTCTCATATATAGTTCTTACTGCGTAATGCTGAGATGACTCTCTGACCTTTCACTTAGCTGGTGATCTGCTCCCACCACCTTTGATCTTAAATTTTTAATACAGGTATGGATTAAAAGTGTATTCTACTTCCTCAGAAAAAAGGAACAAATTTTTCATGACTGAACTCAAAGGAAACTATTTTTTGAAATCCTCCCTGACCTCCTTTCACTTTTCTTTCCATCACCTATCATACTGTACTGTGGTTATTCAACAGACTGTAAGGTGCTCAAGAATAGGAGCTGTTATATATGTATCTTTATAGCCTCCTCTGTTCTTTCTTCCCATCCCATCATTTAACATAGAACCAGGTTAAATAATGAATTCTAAGTATCTGCTGAATGAAAGAGAAAATAAAAGATTACACTACCAAGCTGTCAATCTCCTTCAACCTCAGATAACTGTCAGTATTCACAATCAAACATATTTTTCCCCTCTTGTCCTACGTTAGGATGGGCAAGAACACCTAAAGAAAATATCTCCATTATACTCTATTTCAACTCCCTATAACAGATCAGCATGTGGGCAGAGGAAATGGGCTAAATAAGGCAAGTTCACAGGATGACCAACCGTATTTTAAATCACATTTTATTTTGCTTTCGTTCATCATGAGAACAAAGACAATTCCCTCAAACAAAACCTGTTCCTCAAGTCATACCCCTAAAATGTCCAATATTACCCAGATGCTAATGCTGAAATTACCTTCATTTCACCATTTAGTCCCATTGGCCCACTTTCCCAACTGAGAAATAAGACAGTGGTCATAACAAAAGCAAATATTCACAGAACATTACTACTTGCTAGCACTGATGTAAGTGCCTTAATGTATTAACTTTTAATCTTCATCACAGCCCAATGAAGTGGATGTTATCATTATCCTGATTTTATGATAAAGAAACTAAACTATAGAGAAGATCAACAGCTTGAGTTAAACAGCTATTAAGTGGAAGAGTTCAAATTCAACAGAGGCAATCTGACTCCAGAGACCACAATCTTAATCACTATTTACAGCCAATTCCCAGCTTGTATTTGTGAATACGCAGGCAAATTATATACTCTCACTTTCCTAACTATGATCACATTAGAGCTTATTACAGTTTCTTTAAAAGCAGAAGTGCTTTTGTTAAAGTAGGTTTACATCCTGAAGGTGATTGCATAAGTTACCTGGAGCCGAAGGTCAGACATTTGTCTTAATAGATCCTCAAAGAGTTCTCTATCATCTTCTGGTAATTCAGAAGACAAGACGACCCCCACAAAGCATCCTGATGCTTGTAACATTGTATCAGGAAACATGTAGGCTCCTACAGTACATTTAAGAACTGGAGATCTATCAGGAACTAGAGGATACAACCAGTCACAAACCTGAAAAGGTTAATTTAAAACAAATCAATTAATAGAACTAGGTTTTCACCGAGGTTTTAAATATTGTTATACTAGCAAGCACACATTTTAAAGTTTGAAATGCATTTTACAAGGCTTTCTAGAACCATCAGCATCGACAAACCCCCAATAAAAATCAGCCATTTGCTAGTCTGATCTCCCTGCAAAACACTCACAGGAACTGTGCTAAAAAATGTTATTGCTCCACTAATTATATAGTCTTAAAGCTGGTGCCCTTAAACAGCCCACTGTTAACCAACGAGTCTAGCTTTAAATAAATGGTCAAAGTAAATTAAGGTTTTCTTTATTATTCAAATTAGACACCCCTTTGTGGAAATATATGAAATCAAACTGTTTCCGAGCACTCCAAACGTATTTACTGATTTAATCCTCTTCGTTAGTGTTGTCATTTTAACTACAAGAAAACTGAGGCACAGAGAGGTTAAGTTGCTCAGAGTCAACACCAAGAAGTGGGGCTAGGGTTTAAGCACATCCTATCTGCCACCGGAGAAACTAAACAATTATTTTAATTAGAAACCCAGCATTCAAAATGTTGAATTTTCTTTTAACTAAACCCAACCTGATCTGACAGAGCAAGAAGATTAAGTTACATTTATGGGTTCACTATCTATTGTGAAGTTAAATCAAAATGACACAACGTTGCAGGGCAATGACGCTGCCCTGCAACGTCATCTGGGGACGTCAGATTATCACAATAGGACTTAATTAAGCTCACCTCCTAGCGATCTAAATTCAGAAGAAACTAAGTTTAAATCAGAATACCCAAATTATTCATTTCCATTATTCTTTGAGTGACCAGAATATAACTTCGCCCCTCACCCAGGACACTCTCTTCCTAATATTAAGAAACTTGGGAGAACAATAGATTATCAAAATACTGTGTGATAAACATGAGTCAAAGGGATTAAATATTTCATATAAACGATGGAAAATTCTGGTATACTATCATCATCTCTGACCAACAAAATGCAAATGTGCAGGGATCAAGCACTCAAGTCTGACTCTTTCCTAGAAAGTGCTTAACAAACATTTTCAAATTCTTTTTTTTAATGGATTCTCTCTTTTTTAGTCATCTCAAAAGCCACTCTCCAACTTTTATAAAAGTCAAACTTCAGACAAGTTACAATAAAACTGATTACTGTATTTTCCGAAGTATGATATATAATCATCTGTGGTATATGAAATGACTTCAAGTAATATACAAACTAAAGTCGAGTAGCAACATATTTTAACATGTATTAGGGAAAAATACAGTATCTTTCCCTCAATTTCACAGTTGTTATTGTTTAGGAAAAAATTAACAAATGAGACATTTAAATAAAAATATGAATAACAAGTGTTGGATTTAACAAAAAAAATCATAATGGTTGTACTTAAATGACTAAAGTTTGGGAAAGGTTTCTTTTACTATGGCATGATTTCTCTAAGATTAACTACATTCTGGTCACCTTGATTGAAATGGAGTATCCTCAAATCTTCTCAAATAAAACTTTATAGGCCTTTCTTAGGGTAGATTATCACAGATTGGTGAGCTCATCCACCATAGGCTGACTTCTCCCAGTTTCACTATCAGAGGGCAATCTCATGTCCAAGTTCCCTATGAACTGACTATAAATTTAACAGGTTTAAAAAGTATATTAAAACTAAAGTGAAGAGAAAAATAGTTTTTAGAAGCCATAGAATTCTAGTCTGCCTATTTAAAACCAAATTAATTTCTAATTTCCTAAATAAAGCAATAGTGATTTTTTTTGCAGCATAAGAAATTACATCTAACTTCTAATACTTAGTTGTTTCAATGTTTGTTTTTTAGAACAAAAAAATTCAGTGAACACCTGGTAACTCTCTTTAAGGACACTGCTACAAATATCCGAATACATGTAAATGAGAGCCCGTTAAAAAGACTCAAACTTTGGGGGCTTCCCTGGTGGTGCAGTGGTTGGGAGTCCGCCTGCCAATGCAGGGGACACGGGTTTGAGCCCTGGTCTGGGAGGATCCCACATGCCGCGGAGCAACTGGGCCCGTGAGCCACAACTACTGAGCCTGCGCGTCTGGAGCCTGTGCTCCTTAACAGGGGAGGCCGCGATAGTGAGAGGTCCGCGCACCGCGGCAAGGAGTGGCCCCCGCTCGCCGCAACTAGAGAAAGCCCTGGCACAGAAACGAAGACCCAACACAGCCAAAAATAAATAAATAAAGTAATTAAAAAAAAAAAAAAAAAAGACTCAAACTTTGGGTACAACTTTACTTTTTATTTAGGACTCAAAATAGGAGATGTTGGAAAGGTTAAAAACAAAATTAAAAGAACTAAGACAGAACAAATTTTTACTAGAGAACAAGTCATTTTAATGGTTGAGCTCATGAGCTCATTCTACATGTAGAATGTTCCTGACGTTCATTCCCCGCACCTCCAGTAGCCCAGGCCCCAAAGGTTTTTTACATTCCACTTTTACTCTATTACAGATCAGCAGAAAGTATTATATCTTTTATCAGCCCCCTCCCGATCCCAATCAAAAAGCCTACTCTTTTTAACCTCAAGGCTTCTTTTTTAAAATAACTTAGGAGATTCACACTATTCTTCCTGTCCATTAATGAAGTTTTCCTTTTAACAATGCCCCAAAATATCTCCTTTATACATCCCCAGTAAGTCTCCAACTATCTTTAAACAAGCTTCAAGTTGCCTCCATGTACAAGCTGCATAAGAATTGAAAATAGAATATACCAAGAGAGAAAATAAATCTGGGTAACTAGTACTGTAACTAAACCACATCATCTGGACTCTGGATAAAAGCACCTGCCTTGCTCAAATAGTCATCTCCCTTACATGCAAACCCTTTTGTTACACCCAATGTATACTGAATCCTTACTTCTAGAACCCCATCTCCCTGTACCAATGTCCACTCTTTTAAAAACAGATTGATATTGGACCATCACCTTCAGAATACCTTACTAATTCCACAACAGTTTCCTAACAACAACCTTTATTTAGCACCAGTCTTTGTTCTTGGACCAAGGGCATCCTGGTAAATTTATGTGCTTGGAAAGTTAGGACTGCATCTTAGATGATCGTCACAGTCTCTACTTGTAGACCAGGGTTTCTCAACCTTGGCATGACTGAAATTTTCAGTTAATTGTTTTACTGAGGAGAGCTCTCCTGTTTAGATGTTTGGCAGTACACCTGGCCTCTACCCACTATACATGCCAGTAGCAGTAGCACACTCCCCAGTCCCAGCTGTGACAACCAAAAATGTCCCCAACTACTGCCAAAATATCTCAGGGTGAGGAGACTAGGGGTGGGGGGTATTCTTACTAGTTGAGAACCACTATTCCAGACACTGGATCTAGCCCAGTTCAGCCCCTCAGCTGGGGCTTGACATGTATAGAAATTTACAGTTATACATTCACACATGAGTTACATAAATCCCTTTTGAAATCAAAGTTATTACGTTTCTTCCTCAGATAAAAAATTACAAGTTAAGGATGAATATTCTGATCTCCCTCAGGTTCTGTATTCACAAATTTAGTACTAAAACAAGAGTTTACATCTAAAGAAAAGGAAAAAGAAAGGCTATCAAACACAAACATAGATGCTCAAGGCTCATAAATTTCATGAAATATATTTAAAAAGGAACTAGAATTTATAATAATCTTTTTGCACTTACTGTCTTGGACACATTATAAATATTTACAAATAAAATTAATATATTCTACACATATTTCAAATTATGTTTACATTTTTCTTTGGCTTACCTGAAGAAACCCAGGAGGACGGTTTAGAACTGTATCAAGAGAATTATCCAAGAACCTCACGATTCGAAGGTACCCAGGATATGAAGGTGCACTAACCTCCCCTGCAGGATTTACAAAAAAAATCTGTACTCCATTTGGTATCAAAATCAACTCATCTGCATCTAGCCCTAAGGTCTCAAGAGGAGGTGGCTGAGAATGATTCCTGTAAAAGTTTTCCCCAACTGATGAGAACTCCCCAGATTCTGTTCCATAGGATACAGTGTAGTGACCCTCAGCAGCCTGAGGGGTATATGCAGGAGGTGCTTCTGATGGATGACTTTGAGACGGTAAGGAAAAAGTACTAGGTGTAGAAACTGATTCTGTACTTGTAGTTGAAGTGTTTCCATTTACTTCATGGTGCTGAGGAAGTGAATTAAAGGACTGAGGCTCCAGTGACTTTTCGGACATATCTTTAGGCGGAAATTCTGGATATAACTTGGGCACCTCCTGAAGATCATTCCGTAGAGAAGTGGCAAGACCCTTCTCTAGAATTTCCAGCCTGGTACGTACATTCTGTAGTGTTTCTTTCATTTTCTGTTGCATCTGTCTAGCAGATTCCCACCCAGGACCTATGTGTTCGGGATCTGCTGATGAAATGCTGATTCCTCTGAGCAAGTGCCCTATTCCTTGCTTATAGTAGTTCTTTGCTTCTTCTTTCTGACCTAATTCATCTGTATTCAGTCCTTTATTAACAAATAAAAAGGCCTTCTTGTATGCTTCCTTGATGATCTTAATTTCAGCAGGTTCTCCATCTTGTGGCTCTTGTTCCATTTCTGCAAAATAGGAAATACATCTTTAATTACCTTATTTAGCTCTTTGTTTACTTATTTATTATCAGTTTTTCCTACCTGAATATATTTCAGAGGACTGGAACCTTGCTTGTCCGTCCTGTTCACTGATGTATTCCCTAAGCCTATTATTAGATCTGACGTAGAGAAAGCACTCAATATGTATTTGTTGAATGGATAAATAAATAATACTCTTGGTCCTAAATATCTTTTTTTTTTTAACATCTTTATTGGAGTATAATTGCTTTACTATGGTATGTTAGTTTCTGATAAATATCTTTTTAATTAAAAAACATAAGAGAATAAGCCAGAACACATCTGTTGAATAATTTTCTTATTCCAGTTTCTTATAAGAAATAAAAGTTTCCTGTATCTTTAAGGTCGGAACAAAAAAGTCTTACTCTAAAATTCATTATAATTCCAGATTATAGTAGCTAATTAAAAATGAGGTTGAATCATACATTGGAGAGGACAGAAATGAGAAAAAAAATGATCTGAATGAAGCTTTAAAGTTACCCAACTTCCACTTAAAGGTGGCAGGTTACTCACATGCAGTTAGCCCTGTTCCCTCCCAAAACTCCATTAAAATGACTTACAAGATTATTAAAAAAGCATAACCATTCTTTTCAATGAGAAAAAGGCATGAACAGGTACTTCACAAAAGAGGATATTTAAATGACACGTGAAAAGGTGTTCAACACATGATTCCTTCAGGGAAATGAAACTAAAATCCATAATATGACCACAGCTGACCCTTGAACAGTAGGGGATCCACTTATACAAGGATTTTTTCAGTAAATACAGTATTGTATTTTCATTTTACAGCTCTTTGAATTAACTAAGTATGGAGGAGAGTTTGTGTTTGATTAGAGATCACATTACGTGGAATCAAAAGAACTAGGGTCTGCGTGCTGTTTCTATCCAAACTGTTTCAGCTTCCTGCCCTTGGATGAGTCATTTACCGATTCCTTTGTGTTTGAGGCAGAGACAGCAGTAGAGGGACTTCTGATCGTGGGGGGGCTGGCGCCCCTAATCCCCTGTTGTTCAAGGGTCGGCTATATATACTTATCAGGTGGCTGAAACTGAAGACTGACAAGTGTTAGAGAAGACAGCAACTGGAACTCTCATATACTTTGCTGGTGGAAGTGAAAAATGCTACAGCCACTATGGAAATTTGGCATTTCTACCAAAGCTACATTCACCCACTCTATGACCCAGCAATTCCATTTAGAGGTATATAACCAAGAGACATGAATGAATATACATACCAAAAACATGTACAATAATATTCACAGCAGCTTTATTCACAAAAGCCAAAAAATCTAAACAACCCAAATGCCCACCCACAGGAGAAGGGATAAACAGTGGCATATTTATATTATGCAGTAATATGCAGGAATTTTTTTTTAAAAATTGATGCCTGTAACGCTGATGAATCTCACCAACTGCACAAAAGAAGCCACATACAAAAGACTTCATATTGAGACTACTATACTATACTATATGATTTTACAGGTAAAGTCGAGGAACAGGCAAAACTAGTCTATTATGATAGAAACAAAAATAATGATTACAGGTGTTGGTATAGACTTGGAAGGGACACAAGGGGACCTTACAGCATATGGAAATGCTATCTTGATCTGAGTGGTGATTACATGGGTGTATACATACATAAAAAATCTGTAAATTTAAGATTAGTGCACTATATTGCACATTATATCCTTTAATAAAACAAGTAACAAAGCCATAACTCACAAAGAGGGAGTATGAAGAGTCAACAGGGCTTTGTTTCTGAAAAAGGAGGAAGACAAGTAGTAACTCACAAAACAGATTTGAGAAAGCTGAAGCCTACACTGTCAATCGGGAAACCAGAGAAGCAGCCCCAATTATATCTCATCACAGAACCTCCAAAAGGCACAGGAACTGATGGGATTCAATCTTCCTCTGGAAGAGGGAGTAGAGGTAGAGCTGAAAAAAGGACTGATTCAAAGCTAATTTACAAAGTAGACCTTGAGATCTCTCCTATACCAAGCACCCCAAAACACTATTTCTCTCCATCCCTGAAAGAAGACTGGATATTTTAATTCAAAAGAGCATAAAATAAAATGTCTCAGGACAGGGAACTATCAGACATGATTAAGGGTAAATATCAAAAGCAGGACAATGAAAAATTAGATACTGAATACTGAGACCTTCAACCTTTTCTCCCCAACTTGGGTCTTGGAGTCCAGGCAGATAGGTACCACTCCAGAAAAAAGATTATAGTGTCTTCTCTGAGAAATCTGACCACCACCAAGAGGAAAAACCTAAAGAAAGCGGCACTGAGGGTTCCCCCAGGAACTGTCCAAGCAACTAACTCTTCAGAGAAGCCATGGTTGATAGGTTCTACCCCAGAGAGTCTCCAATTAACTTTTTAGTGCCCCAACCTTATACATAAGCAGAGAGCTGAGAATCAGAAAACTGGTGAGGAAAACATCTAGTATGAAAGAAAAAAAAATAAGAACAATGCAATTTGGTTGAAATGGATAATATGCAGGGAGTAGAACACTTCCAAAAAACCTTTGTATCAACATAAAGAAAAAAAAAATACTGCATCCATGAAATAAAAACAGAATATACACATACAAAAAAGGACAAAGAACTAAAGGAGCTTTTAAAAATTATATATAAATCAGCTGGAAAGAAAAATTCAATAGAGGGATGAGAAGATAAGGTTAAAAAATTATAGAAAATTTCTGCAAAGCAGAGCAAAAAGACAAAGAGATGAAAAATAGGAAAGAACAGACAAGAAAATTAGAGAGAACTCAGTCTAGAAGGTCTGACATCTGAATAACAAAACTTCCAGAAATAGAGAATAGATAAAAAAACATATCAGGGATAGAAGAGCTGAAGAAACAATTCAAAGAATTTCCCAGAATTGGAAAGCACGAAATCCCAGATTAGAAAGACCAATGAACAAAGGATGAAAAAAACCCCACAACCATGAAATTTCAGAACATTAGGCCCAAAGGGACCATCTTAAAAGGGCTTATCCATAAAAATAAATAAATAAATAAAAAGAGAAATAAGATTGCTAAGGAACACAGAAGTTAGAAGAAAATAGTATAATTAATTCATGACTCTGAGTGAAAATAACTTCCAAACCCAGCCAAGTGATTGCTCAGATATTACACCTTCTTTTTCTTGGATTCCATGTTTGATGAAAGGAATCACAAGGCTGATGACAGCAGTTCACAGATGACAATTATGCAACCAGTTCTTACTAGAGTAGAAGACTGAACTCCAGAGATGTCTTCAAGCAACTAAAATTGATAGAATACCTAATGTGTTCTTAAGTTTTGAGAAGAGATCTATTAGGTTGGCCAAAAAAGCCTCTGGTTTTTAAGTAAAAATAAAACACACATTTTTCATTTTCACCAAGAACTTTATTGAACAACGTATTCACCCTTTTGTTCCACTACCTTCTGCCATTTTTCAGGCAACTTCGTAATTACATCTTCCCAAAACTTTTTATCCTTTTGAGCAAAGAACTGTTCCAGGTGTCTTTTACAATCTTCCAGGGAATTGAATTTTTTTCCATTAAGAGATAAAGACTGAAATGAATGGAAATCCGAAGGTGCAACGTCTGGTGAATATGGCAGATGAATCAGAACTTCCCAGCCAAGCTGTGACAGTTTTTGCCTGGTCATCAAAGAAACATGCGGTCTTGCGTTATCCTGATAGAAGATTATGTGTTTTCTGTTGACTAATTCTGGACACTTTTCTTCGAGTGCTGCTTTCAGTTGGTCTAATTAGGAGCGGTACTTGTTGGAATTAATCGTTTGGTTTTCCAGAAGGAGCTCATAATAGAGAACTCCCTTCCAATCCCACCATGTACACAACATCACCTTCTTTGGATGAAGACCAGCCTTTGGTGTGGGTGGTGGTGGTTCATTTCGCTTGCCCCACGATCTCTTCCATTCCACATTGTTGTACTGTATCCACTTTTCATCGCCCTTCACAATTTGTTTTTAAAAAGGAACGTTTGGGCTTCCCTGGTGGCGCAGTGGTGGAGAGTCTGCCTGCCAATGCAGGGGACACGGGTTCAAAGCCCTGGTCTGGGAAGATCCCACATGCCGTGGAGCGGCTGGGCCCGTGAGCCACAACTACTGAGCCTGCGCGTCTGGAGCCTGTGCTCCGCAACAAGAGAGGCCGCGATAGTGAGAGGCCCGTGCACCGCGATGAAGAGTGGCCCCCGCTTGCCGCAACTGGAGAAAGCCCTCACACAGAAACGAAGACCCAACACAGCCATAAATAAATAAATAAAATAAAATAAAATAAAAAGGAACGTTTTCATTACATTTCAGTAGAGAATCTCATGCGGAAATACGATCAAGAAGGTTTTTTTCGCTTAACGTATGTGGAACCCAAACATCAAAATGAGGAACATAACCTAGCTGGTGCAAATGATTTTCAATGCTTGATTTGGATATTTTGAGTATGTCGGCTATCTCCTGCGTGGTATAACATTGATTGTTCTCAATTAATGTCTCGATTTGATCGTTATGAACTTCAACTGGTCTACCAGACTCTGGAGCGTTGTCCAGCGAGAAATGTCCAGCGAGAAATCTCCAGCACGAAACTTCGCAAACCACTTTTGACACGTTCGATCAGTCACAGCACCTTCTCCATACACTGCACAAATCTTTTTGTGTGTTTCCATTGTGTTTTTACCTTTCTTAAAATAATAACCATAATGTGCCAAAAACGTTGCTTTTTTTCTCCCATCTTCAATATTAAAATTCACCAATTTTGATAAGTCTTTTTTTAAATGCACGCTGATATGACAGCTGTCACATACAATCTAACAAAATTGTTTTGAATGAAGTTAAAGACAAGTAAGTGCTACTAGAGCCATCTTACGGAAAAAACCAAACTAACCTTTTGGCCAACCCAATAAATAACTGTGGGAGGACTCAGGGTTTAATCAGTGCTAAGTACATGGTAAACTAAGGAAATAAAAATCAAGACAATTATTAACTCCAGGGAAAACAAGATGCTGAGCTAGAAAGAAAAGTAATCATGTACTGCATGTTTCAGTTTTGATTAATGTCATAATAATGTAAATAATGAATCTTGATACAAGCAAAATTATAATACAACCATATTGAGAAGATGGGAAGATGGATGGATAGAAAGTTTCTGTGCCTGTGGTATAGGATGGAAGACCTAAAATTTCATCTTTCCTACAAGGAAATTAATGGACAATGCCTAAAACTGAAAAATAAAATAAAGTAGCAATATAAGCACCCTGTTTACAGATTTAGACAGAAAGACCAAAAGAATTGGTAAGAAAATTGATACATGCTGCCTTTGGGAGTAAGGGATGAGGCTGGGAGGGTGGGACCTCTGATTTTCACTGCAAGTCTTATAAAAATATCTAATTCTTAATAATATGTACAGGATAAAAAAATTAATTACTAATTTTTAAAAAGTAAACTGAAGGTTTAAAGCAGATTGTCTAACAGAATTATGATGTTAACTATATATGTAATTTTAAATTTTCTAATAGCCACATTTAAAAGTAAAAAGAAATCTCAGTGATACTATTTATTTATCCAAATACAGCCAAAATATTTTTTCACCATGTACCCAATATGCAAATTATTAATGAGATAGTTTAACTTATTTTTTGGCGTTAAGTCTTTGAAACTTAGTGTGTAATTTTACGCTTGAAGCGGATCTCAATTCCAAGTACCTTCATCTCAAGCGCTCAATACCCACATGTGCCTACTGTGGATACTGCAGTTTTAGAGATTGTCTTCCTGTGATCTCATTAAAAATTATAACAACAGGATAAGGCTGTTTTTACAACAATTTACATTATAAAGGCATCACCAAAACTGGCCTAACCATACTTTCTAACCTGAAAAAGAAACAAACCATTGGTCAGCCATATCATGCAGTGACTTCATGGTAGTTGAGAGAATGTATATATTCAGTCCCCAATTTAGAAAACATCATATACAATTGACCATAATCAGACCTCACTTGCCCTACCTTGAATCCCCTATCAAAATGAAATTTCCTTTCCCTGGAATTCTGTCTTTAGAATAGAATGTCAGTAGATCTTCCCTCAGAAACCATGGGACAGGAATTCTGCACTCCACACCCCTTAGGGTACAAGGAGGCTCAGAGTTCAGAAAGCAAGACAGCAGAGGTTAAATAGGCTTTTGTGAGCTGATCTGGGAATTTAACCAGCATTTTTAAGTTTGTCCAATTGACTTGAATAGGGTCTTGAACAACATTGTGACCTGGCACCCACTTTTTTGCTACTTGCTACAGGACACCACTACTACCAACGCACAATTTACAGAGCGTTTAATGTGTGCTGGAGACTATGCTAGATGTTTACCTCATTTAATCCTTACAAACAACTCCTGAGGCATTGTTACTATCACTAGTACTTTGCAGAGGGAAAAATAATTGAGTTTGAAGGCAGTAACTCCCTTAGATCACATGTTTCTGAAAGACCTTGGAGCTAATAATTATTTTCACATTTTTAAAGGGTTATAAAAACAAGGATATGCAACAGAGATCATATGTATCCCACAAGCCTAAAATATTTTACTATCTACTGTCTGGCACTTTACAAAGAAAGTTTACTAACCCACTGCCCTAGGTTATAAAGTTAAATAGCCTGACTCCAAAACTAATCCTCTAAACCAGGGTTTCTCAACCTCGGTTTGATTGACATTTTGGGCTGGAAAATTCTTTGTTATGGGAGGCTGTCCTGATCACTGTAGGATGTTTAACCGCACTCTGATCTCTATCTACTAGATGCCAGAAGCAGCACACCCTCCCCCCAACCCCTTGGACAGATCAAAAATATCTCCAGACATTGCCAAATGTACCCTGGCAGCAAAATCATCCCCCGTTGATAACCACTGCTCAAATGGTCTTTAAATTAGGGAATGTGTACCCCTAGGGCACATGAAGATTTGTCAAGGAACACGTTGCAACAACATATATAATGTTAAGAAAAAGGCTTCCAGATCCCTGTACTTCCATTTAGTACTCCTCACTAAAACTGACCTCCCTGGGAATATGCCTGCAGCTCAGCTATCATGCTGTTGTTCTTCCTTTTCCAAGCTCCTTTCAATCTTCCCACTTTACAAAACTTTACCAAAAATACCTCTCACTCATTCCTATTTTTACTATGGTGTATTCCCCAGAATGGAAAGGCGTGGTACTATGAAACAGCCCAAAAAAATCAGAGGTGTCAATTTCAATTGAGGCACGACTCCAACTATCAATCTCGTTAAGATATAAATTTCCACTAAACTTCCATTTTTCATATTTACTTATTCTTTGTCAAAATCCATCAGGTATTATACTGTTCTGACCAACTATTACTACTTGTAATAATTCAGTCCAGAAGAAAAATAACTCCTAGAGTTACAGTTAAAGGAAATTAGTTAGTTTCAACTTACACAAATATTTTAATTAAAGACATGTATGACAGAACAAAAAGCTTTCAAGCATAAATAAATTACAAGATAATATTCAGTGGGGGTGGGTAAAAATCAAAGTACAATTTCAAGAAAAAGGAACTGTGTAAAATACCATGTATTTTTAAAATTGATGGTGATGGCTATAAAAGTGCAATATGATACTCCTTGAGATATAGTTAAGAGGGATATACCAATTTTATATTAAAATGTCAGTATCTATACCACGTGGGAAACTGCATCCTTTCCAACTACCTGAAAGTATGATGTAAAACATTATAAAACAACCTAAAGTGTGCAAGGGGGATAGTTTTACAAAAATTATTTTGGGGGTTCACAAGCAAATTAAAAACATTGTTCTAAAACCACTCACTATTATATTGCAAACACAAAACACACATGGTCTGTGACGCTTAGAAGCACCATAATTTACTACCTCTTATTAAGCTCTTTGGATGTGCTTGGCACTGTTCTACACTCCATTTACTCCTCATATCCTTGGAGGTCTGATCTGATTTAGAAAATCTTTTACAAATATTGAGCAGCTTGCTCAAGAACTAGTAAATGAACTAGTAAATGGAAGAGACAGATTCAAAGAGTCAGGCTCAAAAGATATTTGTCAGGAAAACGAAATGAAATGTCTGATTCCAAAGCTAAACCTCCTGCTGTGCTTACAAGTTAGCAGAGTGAGGGAGGTGTGAAGGGTACTCGGAACGTTTCATGCTAGACTTAGGTCTTAAGCCTTAAAAAAACAGATAACATTTAAAGGCAGAAAGAAGGCACGATAAAGGAACCCTAAGCAGAAGCAATATGACCTTGCATATATCTTTATTTCAAAGCTTATTTCACATAGTGTGCTGAAAGATTTCTTAAATAATGTGTCACTGAAGGAAATGGGAGAGCTATTCACAGGGAAGACAGGCGTGTGTGTGCACACACGTGTGTGCATGGGGGCGGGGGGGTGTGATTCCATGGGTCAGCTGCTGCTGAACAGCCTTCCTTGCTGGGCATCTCCACTCTGAAGAGAAAAAAATTTAGCAGGGAGAAGAGCCTGTGTATCTTTCCGGTGAAGTGCAGTTGCAAATCTCAACACAGAAGGAAAAAAGTTTGTACTAAAATATTATATTTCTATTTTGTCGTTGTTCTGGGATTTGCTTTATTCTCAGTAGCCTCTGAGAAAATGCACTTCACAGGAACAGGACTATACGATGGTGACTTTAGAAAAAACAATGTCTATCATATCCTTAACCATAGTTAAGTGTTCACCAAATGTCTTGAAAAGATAAAAACTACTATTACATGATTTGACGCTTGAATTTTTAAAGTTGGGGACAGAAAAAGCCTTTGAAATGTCAATCTGCAGTATTAAATAAAACAGTACCTACACCACTCTTACCATCTTCAATCACAACCAAAAGCTGGCTCCAGATACCAAGGGCACATTTAAGTTATTTTTTAAACGTTCTAATAAAAGAACTAAAATATATTTGTTTCAAATATAACCGTGTGTGCGCGCGCGCTTTAAAAAAAATACTGAGGAGCAAAGGTTAAATTCTGAACCAACAAACCCTTGGACCTAGTTCAATCCTATAAACACTGAAAGTAGTAACAATCATGCTAACGGTCAACATCACTAGTAGTCTTTAATAATACAACCACTCATCTCCCTAGAAGGAGGAGCAGAAGTTGCTCTAATGCCCGCCCATCTGGCCCTTTACAAAACAAAACAAAACAAAAAAAAGGAGCGGGAACTTCTTGCAAAGACCTGTCTGTAACTGCCTCCTGTAGCATCCCACCCTACTCTGGCTTGCTAGAGGAACTACACACAATGACGTTTCAGAAAGCCCCACAGGTTAAGAGACGACACACGTAAAAGCTTCCTATTTCCAACACGTTTCATATAAAGTCACCAAATGAGGTCCTTTAATGTGAACGAGGGCGAATCAAAAAATAGCTCCATTTATAATTGGGGGGGCATTCTTATATTACCTTTTTTTGGCTTGCTTTTGGAAATTTCAAAGAAACTGCTGAATCCCTAAATATTTAAGGCAACGTAATTTCACAGGCAACAACAATCTTGAAGGCAAATCCGTTAAATTACAATACACTAAAACAAATCTCGAGCATTCTCAAGAGACAGGGTAAAGCAGTTCATTACAGTTAGAGAGTGCAGAACTGGGCCAGCCCTACAGGAACGCAATAATGCCGTGTCACGAAACTGCGCATTCCAAGAGAAACTTCTTGCAGACACAGAAATGAAATCGGAGGGACCTTCTGCAGTGCTCAATCCCTAATAAACACGAACAATCGTATTCGAAGGAGCAAAATCGCGAGCTATCCGTTCCTAATGTTGACCTTTTTGGAAAGAAAGACTATCGAACTTTCACGAAGCTGTAAGCGCTGGGTGAGGGTGAATAATCGATTTTCAGAGCCAACGTAAACAGCGGGGGTGGGGCAGCAAAAGCTGGTCAATAGAGATGCGTCGGGAGGACCGCGACCGAAGGGAGAAAGGCGGCTCTCTGCAACACTAGCAGTAAATAGAGGAGGGGGAGTAGGGAGCTCGAAGGTGCCATAAACCTATGCGATGGGGGTTAACTAAGAACAACTTCTCAGACTATTCTCTCCCGAAATTGCTCCCTTCCAGGAAAGTTTCATCTCCGAGATTTGGATTGGGGGCCGCGGCCTTCTCGACCCTTCCCGCCGGGCCAGCCCGCGGGCTCGGGGCGCTCACACAAACCCACCCGCCTTGGGGGCCCGCGCAGGGGCGACTCCCTCCCGCCGCCGGCCGCAGCCCCACCTGTGCCTTCCAGACCTCGGGCGCTTCGGCACCGGCCGAAGAGCTCCCCGCCCGGCGGCCGCAGCCCAGGGCCCGCTCCCTCAGACGCGGCGCAGCCGCCGCCGAGCGCTCAGCCGGGACCAGCCCGCGGTTCCCGGCGCCCCGCACGCTCGCGCCCGCACGCCGGAACTGACAAAACCCCCGGAGCCGCGCGCCACAGAGCGCACCACGTCACGCGGCCGCGCCGCCCGGCCCGCCAGCCCGGCTCCCGCGTGACCCAAGCGCGAGCGCGCAGCCCGCGCAACTCGGCTTTCACGGGAGGCCCACTCGGGCTTTTGCCTGGGGGACTCGTCCCCGCCTGCCCAGCCTAAATTCTGTCCACTCTGACCTTCTAAATGGTCTCTGGGGAGACGTCAGTCCACTTCGAACCCCAGTCACCGTAAAACTCTAGGGCGAGAAAAGGATGGAGGGCGGAAGGCCCGGAGACAACCACTTGAGCCACCGGCTCAGCGCGGACCCCCAACCAGGGTCCCCCGGCCACGTCGACGGCCCCGCGCTTGCGCAGTCTCTTGCTCTCCGCGGACCCCAGGCGGCTGGAGGGAGTGGGCGAGAGCGGTGGGCCGTGAGGGCTCTGACGGCTAGGGGGAGCCGTGTGCGCCAGAAGTCTGTAGCAGCAGGGCAAAAAATGTTAAATTCCTGATTCCTAAGGTTAAATAGCAAGTGTGCCGATACCATTTATGATTATGGAAAGCTAACAGGGGAAAATCAGGGTAAACATACTCTACTTTTCTTCAGAAGTTCTTTAAAATTAGTAAGATAGCATAGCTGTGTGGACAGGGAATGCTACCTGCTTTTCCGGTCCTACAAGGATCAAGCCAAAGCAACAGCCCCTGCCCCCCGCCCAGGAGCCCTGAGGGGAGTTTAGGATGGAGAAAAATCGAAAGCGGTCTATGCTTTGGATACTGGCCCTAGATAGTAAAGATGCATATCTATGGAATAATGAGCCCAGACTCTTGCATCTTCCCATAGAGAGACAAGCACTAAGATCATGAACTTTAGATGTCTGTTCTTTGTGATTAGCGGTAATCTTTTGATGTTCTACCACTTTTTTTAAAGCAAAAAAAACAAAAAACAAAAAAAACCCCCAAAACCAGAAAACCCCACAGAACTCCTACATATCCTGGTTCCTCCCTTACCTCTTCAGAGCAGTTCCTCAGAGTTATCTGAGAGGCTGTGTCCCAGGCAACTGTCCTTAGTAAGAGCCCCGAATAAAACTTAATCTTGAAACTTTTAGGTTGTACGTTTTTCTTCAGTCAACAGATGTCAGATTTTACACTCTTGAATAGGCCTGCCTTAAAAAACTATATACATATATATACATACATATATATGATGTGCCCTGAGCTCTTAAGACTAAGTGACTTGTTTAAGGATGGCAGAGACTTAATTCCAGATGAACTGTTACTCCCCTCAATCAAAATTAATTAATGATGGGGAATATTGGATGACTACTGGGGGGGAGACTTTTAAATTTAAAATCTGGTAGTTCCACTTGGTAGTTCTCTGGAATCTCAGAAAGATAACAGCCAGCCATTCCAAAGAGAAAAACCTCTTAGGGGTGTATACATTAACACAGTGGTTTTAGATGATTTTACTCTTATACACCTTAAAAATAATTCTGAAAAACTGTGACTCTGTACCTTCTCCCTCATTTTTAGACTGAGCATCAAAATTTTTCATCTCACTTAGAGAGTTGCAAGGGATGCAAATTGTTTTATTGTAAATTGACATTCTAAAATGAAACAGTTACATAACTTTGACTTGTAGCCAGTGGAACCTAAATACCAGATAATTTTATATCCATCATCAGTTTTTAAAGCTATATTAACAAGCTTTTCTTTAATAGGAAATTTTACATCATTCCTTTTCTTCTTAAACTCATATCTCCATATCACTTGATGAAATTTTATCCCAATATTTATTTATTCTGGTTAGATACGACCCCCCAAAATATAATCAATAAAAGAAAAAAAATGGTAAATTGTACATCATCAGAATTAAAACCATTTGCTCTTCAAGAGACACCATCAAGAAACTGAAAATACAACCTATAGACTATGAGAATATATTTTCAAATCATCATATTTTACTTGTATTTCAAACATACAAAGAACTCTTATAACCTAATAATTAACAAGATAAGTAATATAATTTTAAGTGGGCAAAAGATTTGAATAGGCAATTCTCCGAAGACATACAAATGTCCAGAAAGCACATGAAAAGATTCTCAGTGTCATTGGTCTTTAGGGAAATGCAAATCAAAAACACAGTGAGATGTCATTAATTACCCACTAGAATGTTTGTAATAAACAAGATAGATATTAACTGGTGGTGTACAAAGATGTGGAGAAATTCAAACCCTCATGCATTACTGGTAGCAAAGTAAAATGATGCAGTCACTTTTTGATAAACAATTTGTTTCTTGGAAAGTTATACATAGACTTACTATATGACCTAGCAACTCCTCTCATAGGTGGAATTGTGTAGACATATGTTTCCATTTTATTTAGTTCAAAACATCAAGTGATGATGCTGTTATAAAACTCTTTTCACTCCTATTTATTTAGTTTGTTTAGGTGGATAGAGTTTCTCAGTTTTCACATCTATAAATATTAAAATTGAAATGGAATGGATGCTGAATTCTGTCTTGTTCTGTAAATAGAGTACATACAATACAAACAATAATACAAATAATTGTATACACAAAGTGCACAAGTGTACTTGATAGAAATGTTCATAGCAACATTATTTAAAACAGCCAAAAAGTGAAAACAATCCAAATATCAATCAACCAATGAACGGATCTTTGAAAATGTGGTATATCCATACAATGGAATATTGTTCTATCCCCAAAATGAATGAAATAGTGATATATACCACAACATGGATGAACCTCAAAAACACTATGCTCAGTGAAAGAAGCCAGACGAAGACATATATTTCTGTTTCAATGATTTTTTTTTTTGAAAGAGAAAGTAGATTATTGGTTGCCTAGGGCTGGAGTTAGTAATGGAATCGACTGTAAATGGGCACAAGGTTTTCTTTTTAGGGTGATGAAAATGTTCTAAAATTAGATTGTGATGATGGTTGTACAGCTCTGTAAGCATAATAAAATTCATTGAATTGCACACTTAAAATGAGTGCATTTTATGATATATAAATTATATTTTAAACAGTTTAAAAACTATCTCCTGCATTGACTATGATAATTATTTATATTATATGTATTCTACATTTGGATAAATATTTATTGAACAAAGAGTATATATTTATTGGAAATATATCTTGATGAGGTGAAATCGACTCTTTTTTTCAATTAGTTCATCTGTTTGCAGATGATTATCATTTATTTCTAGAATGGGACAGAATTCAGCATCAATTCTATTCTCCTTTTTTTTTTTTTTTTAAATTATTTTAATTCCTCTGACTTTTTTTTTTTTTTTTTTTTTAAGATTGATTGATTGATTGATTGATTGCTATGTTGGGTCTTCGTTTCTGTGCTAGGGCTTTCTCTAGTTGCGGCAAGCGGGGGCCACTCTTCATCGCGGTGCGCGGGCCTCTCACCATCGCGGCCTCTCTTGTTGCGGAGCACAAGCTCCAGATGCGCAGGCTCAGTAGTTGTGGCTCACGGGCCTAGTTGCTCCGTGGCATGTGGGATCTTCCCAGACCAGGGCGTGAACCCATGTCCCCTGCATTAGCAGGCAGATTCTCAACCACTGCGCCACCAGGGAAGCCCTATTCTCCTTTTAATATTTAAAAATGTAAAGCCTGAGGAACTCTGTCCACATTAAAAAAAACAGAATTAACAGAAGGAATTTTATAACTGCATTGTCACTCAATTCTTTGAACTACTTCCAAATCATATGCCCTGAATCACTTTACAATATATCATTCAAATTTGTTTTTTAATCCAATAGATCCTTCTTCCATTTTTTTAAATTAAAAAATTGGAAATCACTTGACTGCAAAAATATCTGTCACCAAGTGGGTATAGTTATTCACTTCCTCAGTTTCTGGGAAGAACACCAAAAAGACTTTACTAAGATTGACCGTCTGGTACCACTGAGGCCCCAGTATCCTTAGTGGTGCCACACTCCAGGTAGTGACTGCATCCCACTAGTGGTGGCTGGGCACAAGAAGGGAGCCTCCACCTCTCTGCCACACACCCAGAACTTAGCTTCAGCAATAGGTCGCTGGGGGCAGGAGGAGATATGCTGGTGCCCTGCCCCTCCCAGGCAGACAGCCCTCCCACTGCTAGCTGTGGCGCAAGGGAGCCCTGTGCTCTGTGCTGTACCAGTCTGGAGAGGAGTTTCTGCCTCGCTGAGCTGGGAGGGTAGAGGGAGGGAATGGCTCTTGATTCAAATACCACAGACTCTTACTGTTCTTACGGAGTTTTACATCTTTTGAGGAGTGGTCTGCAGAGCGCGTCATGCTGTTATGCCAGAATTGGAACTCTCAATAAGCTGTTTTAATCGTCTTACTGAAAATGCACAAAAATCTAAAATCATGTTGAAGTTTTCGTCTCTGTGTTTTATCCTACATAACTTGATTAATTTGGTACCCCCTGGAAAACATTACCCCTGTATTTTAAATGATCACCATAATGTGCGTTACTTGGTTAACTGTCAGGCTCCTTGACTTGCATAGGCTCCTTCCAAGGCAGCCCTTGAAATGTGCTCACTTCTATGTTTTAGTAAAACTCACAGAAAGAAAAAAGATTTTAACAATCAGTTAAGACCGCTGACTCTTTACACTTGAATTCCCTTCCTATCCTTGGTGTTGACGGCTGTAGCACTTCTGGGATGTGGGTAAGGAGAAGTTGAGTTGGTTGTACATTTAATTATGAGATATGTTTATAGTCAATTCTGTGTATGATTAAGTTATCGCTAGCCATCCTGTTGTAGTACTGACTTCCAGGAAAATTCCTGCTCTGCTGATTTACTTGTTGCCCTAACATAAAGATGACAGCTCAGGGTCATATTGCTCTGTGAATGTATCCTACAGCACACTGCATCAAAAGACTGGTGGAGGAGAAACAATGTTTGAAATACATGGGGTTAGAAGCTAATCTATTTAAAATTATTCCAGTCATCAGACTTGTAAAAGTATAAGCAAATAATTTCGTTCTCATCAATGCCTAGTCAAAAAACTATATTAGTGGTTCTTATAAACTTGACAATTGTAAAAATTTATGACAGTATCAATATTGAATTGTGAAGATGAAATAAACTTTCCTTTACTATATTTTTAAAACTTATCCTAACAAACCATGCTACAGGAAAAAAACGAATTCTCTATTTTTTCTATGGAACGTATTACAAAATCATTTTCATATGAAGAAGTAATGAGTATAGAGCCAAGAAAAGTAAGAAAAAAAGAATCACGGGATAAGTTAAGTACTTAATAAAAGATTTATGTTATTTTTCTGGATTTTGTGATGTCTGGACTATTTGTCAGCTTTTTCAAATTCGTAATTTTGGTGTAAAACTTGTAACTTTGGTGATTTATTTTTCATATTCTTAATAAATATTCACTTTTGTTCCTAATTTTGTTTTTTCTTACGGAAGTCCACCCAAATTATAAAAACAGCAAGCACCACATAACTGGATCTTCCCCTGCTCCTAAGGCTGAAGAGGTACTTGAGATTAGCAGAAAATAATTGTTTTTATTTTATTATATCTTGCTGAGATAAAAATAAAAAAGGTCAGAGAGTCAAAACAGACTGATGAGAATCAGAGCTTTTATCTAGTGTTAAACTTTACTATTATAATAATTTAAAAGAATACAAGTGACTGTGAGACACAAGCAAATAATGGAGATTTCTGAAACCACCAACCCAGTTCCCCGGGTTTTCCCACATCCCCTAGGAACACACCCCGGGGCCCAGATCTACCCTTTGAGGTCACCAAGTAAGGTATGCCAGGTATCACATATAGGGAACTATTTCCATTATGAACTATCTCCAGTTTATACTTAGATAATTATATGGCTGACACTGACATTGCCCAGTGGGCCATTCCATGGACAGCCATAAATTCCAGGTTTACTTACCTTAAACCATCTGCACATACCATTTCATAGACGGGACTCTCCACTGTCTTTGCACCACTGTATACCTTGGTCCAATTAGCATGTTTGCATGATTTGATTTGGTCATTTTCACCTGGGCATCCAAAGTTAGCAACAACTGGTTGTAGACCAGCTGCTAATACA
The DNA here is from genome assembly GCF_965194805.1 of Balaenoptera borealis. Classification (NCBI taxonomy): domain Eukaryota; kingdom Metazoa; phylum Chordata; class Mammalia; order Artiodactyla; family Balaenopteridae; genus Balaenoptera; species Balaenoptera borealis. The sequence goes on from NC_138877.1 coordinate 13,326,341, forward strand.
TAACTTTCAGTTGATTGCCCCTGTCTTTTGTTCTCACCAGATTCTTCTCAAAAGTCATGCATTCTCGGGGGATTTCCCTGGTGGTGCAATGGTTAAGACTCCGTGCTCCCGATGCAGGGGGCCCGGGTTTGATTCCTGGTCAGGGAACTAGATCCCACAGGCATGCTGCTACCGAGAGTTCTCATGCCGCAGCTAAGAGTTTGCGTGCCACAACTAAGGAGCCCACCTGTCACAACTAAGACCCAGCACAACCAAAATAAATAAATAAATGTTAAAAAAAAAAGTCATTCATTCTCTAACAATAGTGAAGAAATGGAAGAGGCAGGTGAGGTCTTTAAATGAAACTACCATTTTTTTCACACACTCTACACTATATCTGATTTAATAACATCCCCCCCCGCCCCCGCCAAATACTCCTCCTTTTCTAAGGCCTTTACCTGAAATATGGATGTCTAAGACAGGGAAAGACGAGAAGCCCTAAGGTTGGTTTAGGATGGTTTAAAGGCGATTTCTCCTCAAATAGTATTTTGACTTGTCCTTTTATTTGGCACTCTTGAGATTTTTACACCCTGGGCAATGCGCCAGGATAAGATCTGGGGAGGTGAGAGCTGTGCGTTTTTTTATGCAAAGTGGGAGGAGTTTGTTTTGTTTTGCTGAGAAGTTTTAATATGAAAGTTTGATATGAAAGTAGGAAAAGAGATGTTAGGAAATAACACATAAGAAATTAAAATCTGGAAATTGATTATCTGGAGACGCCTTTATCCTTGTAAAGTCTTTGTGTGCCTCGAGTGGTGTGCCTGCCCCACTTTAAAGATGTTAATACATATCACATACTTGTAGCTGAGTGCCTAGGACCACTAGTTCTGGAATCCGAGTGCCTGGGTTGGAAGCAACCTTCATCTCACAGTTGCTATTACTTAATCACTCTGAGCCTGTTTTCTCATCTGTAATATGGAGCTTTGATAATAGGACCTACCTCAGAGGGTAGTTATCTAAAGTAAGTGAAATAACTTTTTTATAGTTGGTGCTCAATAAATATTAATAATGACATTTGATATTCTTCTCTTACTAAAATTCTTTAATGATTAGCCAAGAGTGGTTTTGTCCTAAGCAAATCTGAATAATTTTTTTAAATGTAATTTTATCTTCATTAAGAGTGATGAAGTTATTTTATTCCAATCAAGAATTTACTTCAGAGGGAAGGAAGGAAGGAAGGAAGAAAGGAAGGAAGGAGGGAAGGAAGGAAGGAAGGAAGACCTGGCGGGAAAGAGAGGCAGGGAAGGAAAAGAAGGAGAATAGGGATCAGGGGAAGGTAGGAGTTGGAAGGGAGGAAAGAATAAATAGAATTTTAGGAAAATCACTTAGGTATAAATTCTAAAAAAAAAGCACATGTGAATACTATTTTAACTCTGTCACAGTGCCACTAATAAAAACAATAATATTACATAGAATTATTTTGATAACACAAGTGTTCTCAGAAGGAAAATCTATCGATACTTGTTAGTGAATTTTAGGAATGATATATGCCTATTTAAGTATTTAGGCATGTCATAGCCACTATAATTACAATTCCTGGGTGATAATGTAAAAGACTTAAGTAGAAGCCAGCATTTTAGTTAGATGAATGTGCTAAAAGTTTTATAAATTATAATAGATTCAATTTCATCCAGGTGGTCCAGCTTGTTTTATCCACATGCTGAAAATATATTGTATTTTTCTCTTCATCTGTTATATGATATTGTCAAGGGGGTTAGAAAACCCAGAGAGTGTATCACATAATTATGAATATCATTAAAAGGAAAAGTGTCCAAATTACTTTAGACACGAAGTGAGTTAGTTGTTAGTGCATCCTTCTCATGAACTGTTCTAGCTTATCACTGGTGATACAACCTAATTGGTCCAAGCTCATGTTGAAATCAATAGGATGACTCAGTATAAAATAAAACTCCTGGTAAGTGCATTATATGTTGAGGACTAATGTGATAATATTCTAAAACTTCTACATGAGGCTAGGTCTATGATATTATATTTTCCTTTGTTAAACTGTTCATCTGTGAAAAGCATGCATTTGATAAAAGATCAATAACTGTGATGTTCTTAGTACAGTATAATTTTCCTCTTGCAGACCAAATAGTGGGTGATGGACAAATGCAGCATTTTAAAAATTGAATAATAAGTAGATAAAAGTAATTTCTTACCCATAGAGTTAGAGATACATATGTAGTCTTTGTAAATTCCATATTTCCATATAAAGTATACAGTCTGTTCTTTAGCAAATACATAAATATCCTTTAAAAAATCTATTAATTAAACTATGGAAAACAATTCCTTTGACATTTCTTACTAACCTGATTTGGCTTTGTTCTGGTCAAATTGATACTTTTTATATTATAAAGAGGCTAATGACTTGCTCAGTAAATGACCTTATTTCCTATATACTTGTAGGCATAATAGGTGGAGTTTAACACCAGACACCAAAGTTCTTCTTATTCTGCCTGGCTTCAGGAAACATAAGCCACTTATAGTCAAGGTGAGTCCCAGAGGACACAGGAAAATGAGATGAATAAATGAAAGAATACTCACAGCATTTTGTAATACTGTTACTATATTAGAAATGAGCAGAGATTGGCAAGAAGTGGAGTGAGGAATGAGAAGCAGTGCACACTGAGAAGAGAGGAGAAGACAGGCAACCTGGCAGATTGACAAAAAACTCAGAAGAAAAAAGTTGCCTCCTTTTGCATTTGAAGCTGTTTTTGCTATTGTGATGTACGAAGCCTAAATTTCCTGAATCCTTTAGTGCAGTTTGCCAAAAAATGCATTGTGTTTTGTTTTTGTTTAATTTTGGCTAGAAATTTTGGAAAGAGCCTCAGTATGTCTTGCTTACATGGTCCAGAAGAAGACAAATATGCGAATGACGCTGAACTGAACTAAATTAGGGAAAGCAAAGGCTCAGAAACAGGGTGTCCTTAAGACTGTAACCCCCTTGGGAATGTCTGGACATTTGGATGAGAGCATCAGATTTTCTACAGGAGGTGGAGATGGAGACTCAAAGAAAATGTCAATGCCCTTCAGTCAAAGACTAGCAAGAATACATCTGAAGTTTGAACTTCTGTTTCAACACTGCTTGACTTTTTGTAGGAGAAACCTGTAAGTGGAATGTGAAAGAACCCCTTGATAAAACAGCAAAGCAGTTTCATTTTCTGCATTATTAAAATGGTGATTATATTTAAGTATTCCATGTATACTTGTAAAGGTTTTCCAAGTTCTGTGTAATTAGGGATTACAAGCATCAAGGGAAGAGGGTATCTTTAGTGCTGGTTGGCTAGTTAGACGTGGCTCCCTTCCCCTTCTTGAGCATATCACCTATGGGGAAGCTAAGAAGAAAAATGTGTGATGAATTGCTGGTAAAATCCACTGAACACCAGGAATTCATTGTTGGACAGCCTCGATTGTCTTGGGGGGATTCCCCTTCCAGAACAGCTAATTCTTTTCTGGCATATTCAGGCAATTTGGATAGAAAGATCTAGGTCCAGAAATTCCATCCTCAGCACTCTCAGTACTTGGGGCTGACGCATCCCAGCCTGATGGTCCCCAAAACTGATGTTACAGCAGATGACACAATACTTGACACAGATCTGAATGCATCAGTTCATAGAGAGTTCAAAAGCAGAGATGCTATTCATGGAAAAAAAAAGAAAAGTCTGCTATTTTATGAAACTTTACAAAAATACACCAAGGGTTACATTTTACAGTCAAAAATTTCAAACAATTCTATCCAGAAATTCTTTCTTTGTTGTTCAGTCATATTTATTTCCTGAACAGTCTGTGTTTCTTAGTCTTTTTTGCATGTTTGGATTGCTAACTGATGATGTTGCTTTAAAAATAAAGTCTCTTTTCCTAAAGTAATACAAACTTTAAGCAATATTATCTTCCTAATAGAGCTGCAAATACTTGGTGCCATAACTAATATATGAAGATGAGAAATCAAATAAATTTGAATTTATTTTTTTCCTAGAGTCCCAGTTTGTCTGGAACACTTAAGTATTGTTATTACCAACAAAAAAAGTTATTGGCTATTAAAAAAATCACATTCAGGACAGAAGTAGACCTTGAGAATGCCTATTTCTTTTAAAAGAGCCAGTTCTGCCATCCAAAAAATTTCTTTAGTTTAATTTACATATAGACAAGTCCCATGGTGTCAGATCACAGCATAACTAAGCATCACTGAACTTTATTTAGTCGCAAGGCTTGATTGTAACAGTGGGGTGCTTCTTATGCAGTTCTGAAGTGACAGAAATTAAAATGCTAACAAAATCAAGTTTAGAACAGCCCACAGAAAACTGTGTATATATTAAGCCTACTCTCAGAGTCTATAAATAACTCCATCAGAGTAAGTTAAGTAAGGACTTTTGGAATTTGTTTAATTCTTTTAGATAAAAACAGTTTGTATTAAATTTTTTGAAAAAATAAATTTGGGGCGATAGTAATAAATATCATTTTTGTGAAGCCCAACTCTGTGGAAGGTCCTCTACTGGCCATTTTATTTCAACCCCACCTCCCCAACCATGAATCAATAAGGAGGCAATTGTCAGATGAAGAAATGGAAGCTCAGAAGGTTTATGTAATATATTCTAAACCACACAGCAATAATCTGACAAAGACAAGATTCCCAAAGATTGTTTTCAGAATTATTTTGTTGAAATTAACATTTTGTTGAATAACTACTACTGTATGTCCAGTATGAGTAGTTTCCATATAATATCTTTGAATTCCTCCAAAAACCATATGGAATGAGGTTTATTTACATTCAGTAACATGATCAAAATCTCATGGCTAGTAAGTGGTAGAGCTATAATTTAAACTGGAATCTTTGACTTTAAAACGTCAGCATTTCCTACTATAACACAGTGTCTTGTTGGTTATCTAGTTCCCAAGAGGTGACATCCTTTGGAAGAATCTGAAACATCCTACTAAAGAAAATTTTACCAAGACCAGAAATTTGGTGGTTTCTTCGATTTAGCTCCAAAAATAAACATATACTTGAATCATGAACTCTCAAATGGGCTCATGTTAGAATCCTTACCAGTATTACCTACTACCTGCATAAACTTGGGTAATTTACCCTCAAAGCTTCAGTTCTCACATTTATATAATTGGGATAACAGTAACTACTTTGGAGGACTGTGCTAGCCATTAAATAAGATAATGTACACAACACTCTGTACCCTACAAAGAGGCAGAAGTTTGGAGTGGTTAAGAGCAGAGACCCTAAAACCAGCTGCCTGAGTTCAAGTTCTGAGTCTGTCATGTCGGCTCTGTGATCTTAGGCAAATTTACTTTACCCATCTGTATCACCATTTCCTCACTGGTAAAACGAGGTAATGATAATAACTACTTCATGGGTTAGTATGTGTAAAGTGCTTAGGAAAAAAATTGTTCCATTAAATTAAATGTGCCTGGCATATTGTAAGCACTATTTAAGACATTGTTAAATTTTAAAAATACTTTGAACATAGTAGATGCTGAATATGTAGATGCAGAGTAGCTACTTTGCAGTTACTTGGGTGATTTAAATATTATATATATACATAAAATATTATAATGGGACTTCCCTGGTGATCCAGTGGTTAAGAATCTGCCTTCTAATGCAGGGGACTTGGGTTCGATCCCTGGTCAGGGAACTAAGATCCCACATGCCGCAAGGCAACTAAGCCTGTGTGCCACAACTACTGAGCATGCGAGCCACAACTAGAGAGCCCGAGCCACTACTAGAGAGAGAAGCCCGCACACCGCAATGAAAGATCCGTCATGCCACAACAAAGATCCCGCGTGCTGCAACTGAGACCCAATGCAGCCAAAAATAAATAAATAAATAAATAAATATTAGAAAAAACAAATTTAAAGATGTTACAATATATATAATACATATTATAATATTACATATATATTATAATATTACATATATATTATAATATTACATATATTATATATTTAATATATATATATCAAACTGGAATTAACATTTTTGATCTTTGGAGAAGATTCCTTTATTGCCATTAAAAAGGAACATGTAAAAAAAGGCAACATTCCTTTATTGCCATTAAAAAGGAACAATATATATAATACATATTATAATATTACATATATATTATAATATTACATATATTATATATTTAATATATATATATTAAACTGGAATTAACATTTTTGATCTTTGGAGAAGATTCCTTTGTTGCCATTAAAAAGGAACATGTAAAACTAAACCAGCAGCCCCGGAATGATTAGTCTTGTAGCTGCCTTAATAATTTCCCTGGAGTTGGGGAGTGGGGAGGAGAGGTGGAGAGGAAGGGATTAAGCATATTTTTCAGATTTGGGGGTTAAGCAACTGATTGTTCCTCTAAGTGCTGTTTACTGAGATGGGAGACACTGGAGAAGGACTGCACGTAAGAGAACGAACAACTGTTTAGTGTCTCCCAGGTGCCAAGCATCGTGCTAGGCGCTTTGTATACATATTGCACCATTTCACACTCAGCATCACCCTATGGGTATTACTCTCTCCATTTTATAGATCTGTGAAAATCTTTGAAGAAGTGTGTTGTGCCATATAGGCAAGTGAATCAACTTGTCAAATAAAAGAGTTTTTTACGTAAAGTGGTAAGAATCCCCCACCACCAGCCCCCGACCTCCTCCCCTGCCCTTAAGTTCTGAAATTTCACATCTATATTTATTTTGTTGTGTTGGAATAGTCACTACTGAAACCCAAAGCGACCCTTTCCTATTATCCCTGTAGTCCTTTATTTAATACCTCCATAGACAAAGAAACTTTTGAGATGTGATGCAGGCTATAAAACTTCAGTAATAACTTGGAAATCTGTAGTTAGATTACTCTGCCCAGAAATGTCATGGGAGTTGCTGTATTTCTCTAATACTTGCTTTAGGCACAGATATACTAACATGGAGCTAAAATTCACCGTGTAATAATATTGCACATTCACTTAGTAATGTTACCTGTATCAATTTCAACATTAATATAATGTAATTGGTTCCAGCTGAAAGCAAATCAAAATATATGTTTCTACTCCAGTCTTCTGAATAATGCATGCCATCTGCATTACCTCAAACATTTGGGAACAAAATGCATTAAAGTAAGCAGAACCTCAAATGGTCAAAAGAATTTGTCTTTTTAAGGGTGATACTTCTTAACTTTCTAACAAAAAAGACGTCCTGAATCAGAACCCTTGATGTTTTCAAACAAAAGCACCACTAGAAGAAATTGTCATTCATTTAAAAAATTTACTATAGTGCAAATATTAGGTAGAACCACATGAAGCGCTGATACAAGCACTTTCATATGGTTCCACCTAATAGATCATAAAGAGTATAGTTCATAAATCTCAGGGAACATTAACTACCATAGTTATTTTTTAAATCCTTGCATCCTTCAAAAGTCCTCTTTCATTCTGATGGAAAACCAAAACTGAAAGCTTTCTAAACTTTACTAAGTATTTACTGCTACTATTTACTTTTTAAATTATATTACAATATTCTTATAATCAAGCTATACTGATTACAATAGATATATTTACAATCAATATATTTGTTCTTTGATTTTAAGATCAATTCTTGATATCATGAATATCAATAATAAATATATTTTATGCTGTGTGATGCTTCACGGGTGTCAGCATGCTTGGGCAGATATCACCTTGTGTGGTCCCTACGACCCTTCATTTTAGGTGGCTGTTATTATCACTCCAGCCCTCACACCAGACACGTGGCAAATACTACCCACATCTTATGGAAGAGGAAACAGAGGCTCAGTGAGGTGACCTGCCATGAAGGGGCTTGGCTAACCCAGATCTCAGGAGTCATAGCTCCTGAGTGCAATATATTTGCTACTTCTCCGTTAAACAACCTGTCCAGCAGTGACTCTGTTATTGGGGGGAAAAAATGGATTCCAATACCACAGTCTGAAGGAGGCACTGCTGTCAGACAGGACACATCCCAGGATGTAGAATCCCTGACTCCTCCTCTCTCCCCTCTGGGCTCTTTCTGTGCTCCAGCCCCCTTCGGGCAGCTTCCCCACCAAAGCGAAGAGGAGGCTCATGGCCATGGCCAGGTGGAAGCTGCAGGGGCCACAGGGTGAGCCCTTCCCTCACCCACAGGGGCTGCCTGGTGCCTGACAAAGCTCCAGGGCCTGCTGCCTCTCAGCTGCTAACCCGAATCAGCAGCAGGAAAGCAGACCATAATGTGGAAGAGGAAGACTTTTTTTTGAAAATGCGATTTTGTTTCTGGGGAATTTAAAAATTAATTTTATTCCCACTGCTCTTTTTGTGTATGGGAGGTTATTTTCCCATGTGCTGGCACGAAGTGACCTCTTTATTAATCTTCTGTTGATGATTAGGAAGGTGGTGGAAGGGCAGGATTGGCTGGACCGGGGCTCTGCAATCTTCAACGTGCATACACGTCCTCTGAAGGCTTTAAAAAACAGATTCAGATTCCATAGGTCTGGGGTGGGGCCTGAGATTCTGCATTTCTGGCAAAAGCCCCCAGGGAATGCCAATGGTTCTGGTCCACAGACCACATTTAGCACGGCACTGAATCACTTCAAACGATCCTTATATCCTGAAGGATCTATGAGAATAGGCTACCTCTAAAGATTATTAATGATTTTTATGTTTTCTGAAAGCAAAAACAACCAAAAAGAAAAACTAGCTGATTTTACTTTTCCTTTGTTAATTTTTCTATGGAAGTGTCTGCATGAAATAGAATTCTTTTTCCTAGTGTCTGGGAATAAACCAGGTGTTGGGTTGAACAGGTGTTTCTCTCTTACTCAGAGCCACAGAGAAATGCAAGGGCTACTTCCTCTTGTTTCATCCCCTTCTAGAATTTTCCCTTCTAGTCTTCTCTGCCTCTGCCTGATTCTTTTCTTTGTTCCTATAAAGATTTAGGGTTGTTATTGGCTGGAGACAGACTGTAGCAGGAATGTCACAGTTGTTTTAGCTTGGGCAGTTGGTTGCATTCTTTTGAAATTAGCCTGAAATTAGATCGCTGCTCAAGAGAACCATAAAATATCAGCACACAATATCTTACTCCAAGTTATCCAGCAACTTTGGATCAGCCCTATCTAAACGGGCATGTCCAAGGCTATCCACAGTGATTCTGCTGCAGCCTCGTTTCTAAAAAATAAAAAAGTTTTTTATTTTGAAATAAAGACAAAGAAGATGCAAAAATAGTGGTTCGTGGACTCTTCACCCAGCTTTCCCCCAAAATAACATCTTACATAACCATAGTACTTTATCAAAAATGAAATTTATACCAGTACAGTACTATTAACTCAACTACAGACCTTACTCGGATTTCACCAGTTTTTACATGCACTCTTATGGGGGGAAGGGCAGTGTACAGTACTATGAAATTATATAGATTCATGTAACCACCATCACAATCTGACTCATTGCTAAATATTGGTAACCCCCAGAATTTTGTTCCGAGCCCTTTCCAGTTTTCATTTTTCCCATGCTCCCTGGACCTTCTCATCCATAATTGTGACATTAACTGTCTTTTGTATTTGGATAATTTTCAAATTGATAACCCTAACCTCTCTCTTGAGCTCTCTACCCAACCATTTCATGGCCTACTTCTGGGCTGTCACTCAATATTTTATTTGCACTTTAAACTTCAACATATCCAAAACTGAACCAGTATTCCTTCATTTTAAAATGAAATAGTCCCTATATGGGCGAATAGCACCCTGTAGCCCAAGCCAGAATACCCAGGGATCATCCTAGATGCATCCATCATCCATGTTCCACCTCCACATAATAAAAGCAGTTGACACTCCTATGGCAGGGACCAACCAAAACTGATTAGCTTATTTCATCCTGAGAGCAATCCTAAGCCTTGTCAGAAATGGCTCCAAGCTTCCTGAGGCCTGAAACTTGTATGGTTTTAGGGGTTCTTGTAAAGAAAAAGGACAAAAAAGTATAAGTACCAAGAAATCCTGCAATATAGTAAAACATGGATGAACCTTGAAAAAAGACATTATTATGCTAAGTGAAATAAGCCAGTCACAGAAGGACAAATACTGCATGATTCCACTTATATGCGATATCTGAAATAGTCAAACTCATAGAATCAGAGAGTAGAATGATGGTTACAAGGGGCTGGCAGGAGGGGGAAATGGGGAGTTGCTAATCAACAGGTATAAAGTTTCAATTATGCAAGATGAGTAACTTCTAAAGATCTGCTGTAGAACATTGTGCCTATGGTTAACAGTACTGTATTGTACACTTAAAATTTTGTTAAGAGGATAGATCTCATGTTAAGTGCTCTTACCACAAGAAAATAAAATTTTAAAAAAAGAAAGAAAATTACAAATACCAAAATTAGTACTTACATAGTAAATACTTGGACTGGTGCAAGTGAGGGGTCCTGAAAACTGACCTTCATTAGTTGTTGCATGATGAATCCCCCTTTGAGGCAGTTACTATTATTATTTGCATTTTACAGACAAAAACTGAGGCACAGAAAGGCTGCACACTTAACTTGACCAGGATCCTCATGTCGTGGGAGGTCCCATCACCTCTTGGCCTCCTACGTGATCTCCCAGCCACTAACCAAGCCCCTTCAGTGCGTTTTCCATGCTGACACTAAATGGATCTGTGCATGGGTCCAGGTCTCTCTCCTGACTGGAAGCTGTACCTAGTTCCCTATTACCTTTAGGATTAGTGCTAAACTCTTCCGGGCTGTCTCTAGCACTTGGTGTTTTGTGATGCTGAACTGATAGTGACTCGCTCCACACTCCACGCTTCCAACTCCTTTCCACTTGCCCTTCCCTCTCCCATGCCCTCTACTATCTATCAATGCTCTTTATCATTTTTTCCAAAGTAGAAATAATAGCATTATTAGTCATTTTTAGCCTATAGGAGTAATACATAGTTAAAAATTTTTTTAATTATACAGTACAGGGACTTCCCTGGTGGCGCAGTGGTTAAGAATCCTCCTGCCAATGCAGGGGACACGGGTTTGAGCCCTGGTCCTGGAAGATCCCACATGCCACGGAGCAACTAAGCCCGAGCGCCACAACTACTGAGCCTGCGCTCTAGAGCCCGTGAGACACAACTACTGAGCCCGTGTGCCACAACTACTGAAGCCCACGCGCCTAGATCCTGTGCTCCGCAACAAGAGAAGCCACTGCGATGAGAAGCCCGCTCACCACGACGAAGAGTAGCCCCCGCTCGCCACAACTAGAGAAAGCCAGCAACGGAGACCCAACACAGCCAAAAAAAAAAAAATTTTTTTTAATTAAAAAAAATTTAACGAAATTTAAAAAAATAAATAAAATTATACAGTACAAAAAAAGCACAAGGAATTAAATAAAAGCCACCAGACCATAACCTCATTATCTGAGAAGAACCACTATAAACAAGTGTAGTGTACACACTTTTCATATTTCCTACACGTTAGTGTGTGTTTGAGTGTGTGTGTGTGTGTGTACGTGTGTGCACTCGTCTATAAAACTGGGATATGTTACTGTGGTATTATTATTCTTTTCTATTTTTATCAATCTGCCAGACTCTCCCCCCAAATGTTTTTGTTGTTGTTTTAATGGACATCTCATTGATCACTAAGAAAGCCAAGCATCTCTTCACGTGTTTCTTCTCCTGAGAATTGCCTGTTAATATCTACCTACTTTTTATCTCTGCAGCACCAGAATCTAGTACAATGCCTGCAATAGAATAGGTGGTTGATGAATATTTGTGGAATGAATGAGTGCACTAAAGACACATCACCTTGCTTTCGAGTGCCCAGTGTGTTGGGGGTAAGGTCTCATCCTCTGATTTCCTTACTCCTTGCACAGATCCAACAGCCAAATCCTGTGAATTCTACCTTTGAAATGTCTTTAAACCTCCCTCAACTGCTGCCCTAGTTCAGACTGTTGTCATTTCTTACCAGGATTTCTGCAATAGCCTCCTCTCTCCGGTCTCTCTAACCTAATTCTTTCTCTATCTACGACCAGAGTTTTCTAAAACGCAATTTGTTCATTTCACTCTCCTGCTTAAAACCTTTAATACTGCCTGGAGAATAAATCTAAACTCTTGACAAAGACACCCAAGACCTTCCATAAAATGTGGTCTGACTTTCCAACTCAGCCTCAGCCCTCTTCCTTCCCTCTCTTTACATCTGTGCTCCAGCCACACCACACTTTCAGCTGTTCTGGAACAGACTCTGCATTCCACAATTCTTTGCTTCTTAGATCTATTTCAAATGCCACAAGTACCATAGGAGCTCATCCTATCCCTTCAACAAATTTATCACACTACTATCACAACCATCAGGACTACCACCACCACTAACAACCTTGTTTTATGCACCACCCTGGAAGCCTCTATACTTCTTCATTATTTCAAAGATAATTTTATATTTCTCTTCTCAGTCCAACTTTCTGCCTGCATAGGAATTCTGGATCAGCAATTTTAAAGCATCAGTCAAATATTTGAGTATCTGTTATGTGTAAAAGTACTGACTCCATTTATGATACGCAACTCAGTTTCCAGCTGAAATTTTGAATGCAGCTGAGTTCTGAAAATATATTATTTATAAAAGGCTGAAAACTTACATGCACTTTTTTTGTTGTTGTTTTAAAATAGTTTAATTTGAGTTCCTCTTAGATCATGGGATCTGAGAGCAAAGGGGGAGTTAGATGTCAGTGTTTGCTCAGCCTTGTTAGCTAAGCAGGCAAAGGAGAAGCTTCTGGTTCCCTGGTGACATCTTCTCACTCACAGTGTGATGGTACAGTCATCAGGTGCAGCGGTCTATTCCAATTAAATATATACTAAAGAATTTTTGGTCCAAACACAACAATAGACACAAATATAAAAATTATTTTAAGATTAAAAAAATTACAGGGCTTCCCTGGTGGTGCAGTGGTTGAGAGTCTGCCTGCCAATGCAGGGGACACGGGTTCGAGCCCTGGTCTGGGAAGATCCCACATGCCGCGGAGCAGCTGGGCCCGTGAGCCACAACTACTGAGCCTGCGCATCTGGAGCCTATGCTCCGCAACAAGAGAGGCCGCGATAGTGAGAGGCCCGTGCACCGCGATGAAGAGTGGCCCCCGCTTGCCGCAACTAGAGAAAGCCCTCGCGCAGAAACGAAGACCCAACACAGCCAAAAATAAATAAATAAATAAATAAAGCCCAACAGAACATTAAAGAAAAAAAAACATTCTCTGAATAAGGATGAACAATCATATGCCTCTGCAAATTTACAGTGCATAATTTGTTTGTGCATTCCCTATTCTTGTTGCAACATGGTTTAGGTTTAAATATCATAAACAAGCAAAAGAGTCAATATATTATACATATATTACTATTCATAAACCCTGACCACTAGTCAATGACTGTGGCTGTAAATCTTTAAGGCTTATTGCTTTTCTTTCAAGGAGATGACCAGTCAAGGATATTTTAAACATGTCAACAGAAAGTATTCTTTCTTTTATCCCTTTCTTTCTCCAACTTGCATTGTACCGACATGCATCAGGAACTACATTAGCTGCTGAGGATACAGGAATAAACAACACAGACATGTCCCTTGCCCTCACTGGGCTTATATGAGCTTCCAAATAAACAAAAACCAATCTGGAAATCAAAGAGGAAGAAGGGCCATCAGAAAAAGGAACAGAGAGAATTTCAGCATTCAGATCATGTTTATCAATCCCTGCCTGAAACAGAATGCTACCAAGCAAGGGCTCGTGTGCCCACGGTGCAGAAAGCCAAACTCTGACAGTGGGTGTTTGCAGCAAAGTAAGGGTTTATTTGCAGGGTGCCAAGCAAGGAGAACAGGCAACTCATGTTCAAAAGACCCAAACTCCCCTATGGTTTTCAGGCAAGGGTTTTTAAAGACAGTGATAGGGGAGAGGGTTGTAGGATGTGTGACCAGCTCATGGACCCTCTTCTGATTGGTTGGTAACAGGGTCATGTTTCCGGAATCTCGATCATCAACCTTCTGGTTCCAGCCAGTCTGGGGTCTACATGTTTGTGACCAGCATGTAGTCACCGTCCTCCACCTGGATGGGGGTCTTAGTTTCTCCAGAACAACTCAAAGTATGCATCAGATTGTTATCTATAACCCTTTAGGACAAACTAGGACCTCTTGTGACTCTATTTTTCTAGTTATTAACTGTGTGAGTCTGCTCTTTGGAACTAGGGGAAGGCCTAGGAAACTAAAGCCTTTTTTCCACAAACAGGAAACGGGGGACATGGAGAAGCTTTTGTACTGGGAAAGCCCCAGAGGGTCCTGCTTGGTTTCAATCCCCCCAGCCCCCATCCTTTGATACTTCAGTCCTGAGGGGAACAAGGGCAGGACAAGAAAGAGAATACAGTTTTGGATTAAGAGGTTACTCATAAACTCTGTAAGAGAACTCAGTTTTAGGAGGACTCAGTTTCAAGAATATTACTTCCCCACAATCTACATGATTCTCAGCCAAGATATTTTTATCTGTCCTTACTTTAAAAAATTTGCCCACAGGAAGTTATTTCTAATGTCATTTATATGGCTTTCCTAATAGATTTGCAAACCAAAGTGTTAGAACTTAAAACATCTTGTCAAGATAATCAGTTGTTACTATGTGTCACATGTAATATTTAGAGAAGTCCAAGCTTTTAATATATTAAAGATATTTGTTTTATATTTTCCAATCAGTTATTACTGAAGCTAACATATAAAATCTTAATATATTGCACTGTAAGTTTTTTGAGCACAAATATAATGATTAAAAAAATAAATTGCAGAATTTTTTCTTTAAATAGTTCTATTTTTTTTCTAAATTAAATCAGCTATTGATTTGCTTCCAAAGTCATTTGCCTCCCATCTTTTTTTCTCCCAACGATCAACATCTTGTCTACTTCACTGTTTATTAAGACTTTAAATAGCAAGAGGCCCAGGCAGAATGAAAAAAAAAATTATATTAATTCATTTAGTCACTTGAAAGCTATCATAGAAGTTGTAGTAGGAAAAATAACAGAATTATTAGGAGTACTGCAATGGAGAGTTTATCTGACACTTGAGTTTTATACTCCTCAGGATAATAGGTATTGAGCTTTCATACTATTAGCAGACGCCTTATATGTTGTACGACGGCATATAACATAATTTGTCTCCAAATCTTATTGTGATCTCACCATTGCTTTTTTTGTTAGCTCTGAGTTTTCATTTTCAAGTGGAACCATAACTCATCCCAATTGTGAAGATTGCCTGGACTCTGGCTTGGAACATTTCCAAACCCAAGGTACCTTCCTCCCTGAAAATGTGGAAGATCTCTTCACCCAGATGCAGAGACACATAAGGATCTGGTTTGTCATGCTTTACTTCAGGGTGATCCTAACCTGACTTTATATACTCTTATTATCTTTACTCCTAAAGGTAAAAAACAAAGGATTCAACTCTTAGGAACTATCCCTCTCATTTGACAAATGGGAAAATTTCCATACGCTTTCCATTGCCAAGTTACCTCATTCCTCTCTCACATTCACTCAGTAATTCACCAAATATTCATGGATCCCTTATTCTGTGCAAGGCAGTGAACTCATCACTGTAGGAAGGACTGAGACATGGGTCCAGGTCTGACTCTCCATCCCCTTGGTTTGTGAAGATGTTGAGGTCTGGTAGCGGATGGGATAGATACCCAGCCCTTAAAAACAAAGTCCCCCCTTAAATACCTTATGAAAGAAGAAGGGATATCGTGCATAAATAAAATAATAGTGGTTAATAATTATAATAAAGTTTATTCCTTTACTCACTCAAGAGCAATCCTCTCTGGGCAAGTTCCTTGAGATTTCCTTCCGGATTTGAAGCGTGCATTTACAGAAGGAAGGTGAGGGCTGTTGCTAGTGCTACGCCTGTCATGGAGGAGGGAAGAAGCAGGGAGTGAAAAGGCTCTTCCATTCCCTTGGCAAAGGCAGCGCTGCAACTGGGGCCACGGTCTGCTCTGCTGACCCGTGGCCTCCCGAGAGAGCATGTGTTCCTCTGAAGATCTCAGCCTTAGCCACCAGCCTCTGAAATGCTCTTCAATTAATCCTTCTTTGTAATGAATGTTCTCAGTCCCTGTCTTCTAAGAGGGATCTAGAGAATAAATTACCCTGGGAAGTTTGTGGTATGGCACAGAAGGGGGAAGAAGGGGTGCTTATTTGCATGAAATAAAACCCATAATATTTTTAAAAAGTACTTAGATGACTTAATTTCTTAAAAAGCTGATACCGTATGCTAGAGATATGGGTAGATATCCTATTCTCTTTTCATCTGCCAATATAAGGAATCAAGGCTGATGACTCGTTAGAGTGCAAGCATTTCAACAAAATGAAACAAGACAATTCTAGAGGCTTATTTAGCAGTCCTCTTTCAAGATGATAAAGCAAGGTCCACTCCTCTGTTGTATGCCCCTTTCCCCACTTCCCTTCCTGCCCATAAGAGGGTCTTGGCATTTGGCAGGAAGAGGAGTGACTCAGGAGGAGGCCAATGGGAACAGAGAGGGCAGAGGGCTGCTGGTGCTGATTGCATGGGCTGGGACGATTTCACCCTAGTTCTAAAAAGAGCCAAGCTTTATTTGCAAACAAGCTTGCTGAAGCCAGCCACTCATCACAGGCTTTCCAAGTTCAGGCCACCCAGTGGGTCTCCCAGGCGCTAAAACATTTCTCTCCCACTCATGGTTGTCTATGACATATTTAAAAACCTGCATGTATGTTCGCAGTACGTGGTAGTGGTGGTGGTGGTGGTGGTGTGTCCGGGTAAGGGTGACTATGCTTCAGGATTCACTATCTTCTGTTGCCCTCTGTCTTAGGCTTCCAAAATTCTTTTCCTCTAATGCTTCTGAATTAGAACTTTCTGTCAAATTTAATCTATTCAACAGAACTTCAAGCCTCCCTTTAAAATGACTTAAATATGTCAAATAATTTTTTTTAAAGCCACTCACTTCATGACATCCTTGACATTTCGCATTTCCAGAAACATTTATCGTATCTTACTAAAGAGATTCCAATGTCACACAAAACTTATTCAACACATTGCCTTGGCTCTAGTGGCTGTGTTGTGAATTATTACTGTGGTCAGAAGGTATAGTATGTCTCCATGACTTTTATCAGTATAGATTGACCAAAACATTTATTTTTCTATATTTCTTATATTTTATTTTATTCTTTAATTAGAATGAAGTACTAGAGTGGCCACTCCTTTTTTAAGTGTGAATATCCTCATTTCTATTGCCATTTATAATGCAAAGATAGATATTTCCTATTTATTTACTCCAGCCAGAGGCATTATTTATTTATAGAGCTGATAATGTTACATGACTCTTGTGAACTGATCTGTATCAGGGTTTGCTGTTGTTCTAAATTTTGCTTTCCATTTAATTGCAACCTTGAGCTAATACAGATGTCGTTTGTTTTTAGCTTTTCATTAGGTATTCAGGTCAAGAAGATAACAGATCTCCTGTTTGTTTGAACTCTGTGTGAAAGCAGAGCTCCTCTGAGGAGTTTCTAAGAATTGTATCTCTTCAAGGCTGAAGCTGCTGTTCTCATCAGTTAGATTTGATTTTTTGATCTAGATTTGATTTTTTCGCGATTTGTGATGTAGTTGTGTACACATACTGAGGAGTTGCTGAGACAGTGAACATAAAGGATTGGCCTCTACGATATGACTACCAGAGGGCCAGGAAGGGGGCTGGGGAGAGAACAGCTGTCAAGGGCTTGGTTTGCCTTTGCTGCTCGTGAAAAACTATAGCCTTCTCCTGTTGCCTCCCTTCTCCCCAAAGATTCTGTGAGTCTCATCACCGGAAAGCCCTGACACATACTCAGGTTTGCAGAGACTGATGCTTGATGACCAATGTACCTCAAACAGCTGTAGGCCCTGGCACATAAGAAGACTGATTCTTTTGAAAAGGAGCCAAACCAATGTAAACCAGAGCAGTCTTTCTAAACAGAAAAATGTTATTAGTCATGAAAGTGATTTTACCCCTTCATCCTGTAATCTCAAGTCTACAAATAAATACTGATAATAGTGATGAGGATGGTGATGATAACTTAATTCCTATATATCTAGGGATCCACATTGCTTATTTTCAGAACAAAGACACATTCCAGAGGCAGAACTTAGCAGCAAGGAAATTTTTTTTTTCTTTAACATCTTTATTGGAGTATAATTGCTTTACAATGGTGTGTTAGTTTCTGCTCTATAACAAAGTGAATCAACAGCAAGGAAATTTTAAAAAGTGATTATGTTCTTTGCTTTTATACATTGAAGAACATTAGATGGATATGATTTATAACACGGGATAGCACCCTTTAAAAGCCCCTTCCGGGACTTCCCTGGTGGCGCAGTGGTTAAGAATCCACCTGCCAATGCAGGGGACATGGGTTTGAGTCCGGGTCTGGGAAGATCCCACATGCCACGGAGAAACTAAGCCCATGTGCCACAACTACCGAGCCCGTGTGCCACAACTACTGAAGCCCGCCGCCTAGAGCCCGTGCTCCTCAACAAGAGAAGCCACCGCAATAAGAAGCCCACGCACTGCAAAGAAGAGTAGCCTCCGCTCGCTGCAACTAGAGAAAGCCCACATGCAGCAACAAAAACCCAACGCAGCCAAAAATAAATAAATTAAAAAAAAAAAAAGCCCCTTCCTCCACCCTCCAATTTTCCTGTGTTCCAGGATCTCTCCTATGTCAGTGCTCTAAAACTGTCCCTCCAGCTCTGCCTTACATTGAACTTTTTTTTCTTCTTTCCTGCTCTTGTTGTGGTAGGTACCTTGGCTTCTATTCGAGCAATCCAAAAAAAAAAGAGAAAAAAAAGGTCTTTAAGGAGAAGAGAGAAGGGGACGCCTGGGCAGGCATTGTTTTTACTGGATTCCTGGATTTAGTTTTGGAAGTTGAGGACCAGGAAAGGCATCCTACTTAATAATTTTGATAGTTGATAATTTTTGCTGCAGCACAATAGCCACTTTTGATTATGCTATTACCACAATGCAACCACGTGTCAGATGTTGTATTTGTTTTTTATCATTTAAGTTTTACTAGCCCTGTTACAAAGAAGAGACGTCTGAGGTTTTGAAAGGGTAATTAATATTCCCAGAGCACATTGCCTAAATGCAGGTAAGTCAAGATCTGAATTCAAACATTTCTTCCTCCAAATTTTGTGCATCTGTCACTAGTCACTATGCCTGTTATCTTAAAGAATTAATTCAAACGGAAACAAATCATTCATATATGTCATTTAGATTAAATGCTGGTCAAGGTGTCAAGGTACAAAACTATGATTAAGTAAATCATTATCCAGCAACCTAACAGACCTATGTAGCCTTTGAAACTTACAAAATAATGATTGATAAAAAAAATTAAATGATGTTTATAATACATACAATTATAACCATTTAAAACTAAGCACGCGGGCTTCCCTGGTGGCGCAGTGGTTGGGAGTCTGCCTGCCAATGCAGGGAACAGGGGTTCGAGCCCTGGTCTGGGAGGATCCCACATGCCGCGGAGCAACTGGGCCCGTGAGCCACAACTACTGAGCCTGCGCGTCTGGAGCCTGTGCTCCGCAACAAGAGAGGCCGCGACAGTGAGAGGCCCGCGCACCGCGATGAAGAGTGGCCCCTGCTTGCCGCAACTAGAGAAAGCCCTCGCACAGAAACGAAGACTCAACACAGCCATAAATGAATAAATAAATAAATAAATTAATTAATTAAAAAAAAGAAAGATGCAGAAAAAAAAAACTAAGCATGCACAGAATTAAAATTCATATAAGTCATAAAGTTGCAAAATATGTCTATTAAGGGGAAGGGAAAAGGGTTATATTTTTCTCTAAGACGATTTAAACTTTATATGACTTTTGTTTGTCATTTGAAAGAAAGAGTGTCATTCCTGGGATTGTACTGATTCTGCTGACTACAAGCTTTGCAAATTCCAATTCAAGCTGGCAAAGCAAAACTCCCATTATTTTGGTGGATTTAGACAATTCCTGTTTCTACCAAAATGTGCTTGAAGGTAGCAAAGCCTAACAAAAACAAACAAAAAACCCAACAAAAAAACAAAACCCCAAATCCCTGCTCTCCTGCCCTGTAGGGGGCACTGTGGGCTTGTTTACCTCCAAGACTCCTAGTGCCAAGACTCCTAGTGCCCCAAGCAAAGTGGTAAATTAGCGAAGTCTGACCTCAGCCTGCCTTGAGGCCCTTTCCTCTGATGTCAGACTCTAGCTTTCCCTGGTCCACCTGGCCACTCGGATAGTCATCCTAGTATAAAAGACTGGTATCGTTTCAAGTGTGACTTCTCTTGGGGTATTTGTGTCAAATCTCAAAGCCTCACTCTCCAAGGGAAATGGAGACCCTAAGCTAAACTGAATGGTGGCATTGTTAGGAAGGCAGGAAAGATACACTTAAAGCCAGGCTCACTCTGCTGCCCCAAATCACCTTTTTTGCTGGTGGTAAAACAGCCTTCCTGAGGGCTGTATCTTCAGAGGAAAATGTTCTCTTTTTTTTCTTTTTAATAGCAATTCTGCTCTTTATAACTTTCATGAAAGTGTGATGTTTGAAAGGGAGACTTATCAGAGTATATAAAATAGCTTTCTGTGCTCATATGTCAATTCATGCATTTTCTATAAAGAAGTACCTCTTTTTTTCCTGAAGGTGCATGTGGATTCTCTCTTACTAGACAATTGGTATGAAAGTTCAAGATTCAACAGCTCTACCATTCTCTTGAGCAGATCTACTTTAAATTCATGTTCTTTTTTCTTTTATAATTCATCATAGGATGTCTCACTTTGCTCCAAATGTCAGGCTTTGTTCAGACTCTGAGCTTCTAGCAGGCAAAGCATTCTGTGTTCCAGGTGGGAACTTGTGGTTGATGGTGTGTGATTCAAGAAGGTATTTCATAAGCAGAAACATTTCATCTTCTGCTACTCTCATTGTACCTACTGCATTTTTATGCCCATTGTATTGAAGAAGGTGCCTAATATCAAAGAGTCAACAATTCTATTCTCCCATCCCATTGCTTGTAGCTTCTACTTTATTTCAAGTATTTGACTATGCACAGAGCCCTGTGGCATGGTTCCAGGTCCACGCTGTGCACCAAATAACAGCTTAGAGATATTTTTCTTGATGAAGAACGCTGGTCTATAGTCCAGAGCACTGGACTACACATATGGAATTTAAATCAGGGAAACTTTAACTCTGTATAAATCTGGAAGATAATACAAAATCATATTTTACTCTCCTTACTCTCAGCATGACATTGTTCAAGGAACAAACTAAAATGAGTTACTCTTCTATAAGAAGCTTGACTAAGAACGACTATTTGACTTCCTGTGTTTCTGGTGCAGCACAAACTCTCAGTTCCAGACAGTCTGCTGTGGTCTAGAAAGAACTTTTCACTGGGCTTCTGGAGAAACAGAATAGAGCTCCCCTCTAGAACTCATTAGCTATACCAGGATCTTGGGCAATTCTCTTAATCATTCTGAATCTTATATGCAACGTTGTGCTAACAATAGTTATGAAAAAGGTGTTTTCCGTAGTGGCTGCACAACTTTATATTCCCGCCAAGCCTTCCCTTTCTCCATGTCCTCGCCAACACTTGTCATTTCTTATATTTTTGGTACTAGCTACTCTAACACGTGTGAGGTTATATCTTTCATGTGGTTTTGATTTGTATTTACCTGAAGATTAGTCATGTCGAACACCTTTTCATCTACCTATTGGCCATTTATGAGTCTACTTTGGAAAATTGTCTATTCAGACCTTCTGCCCATTTTTTAATCACATTTGTTTTGCTATTGAGTTGTATGAGGGTTTTTTTTTTTTAACATATTTTGGATAGTAACCCTTTATCAGATATATGATCTGCATATATTTTCTCCCATTTTGCAGGTTGCCTTTTGATTTTGTTGATGGCTTCCTTTGCTGTGCCAAAGCTTTTTAGTTTGATGTAGTCCCACTGGCTTATTTTTGTTTTTGTTGCCTTTGTTTTGGGTGTCAAATCATTGTGAATGATCTTAATGCCACTGAATTATGTACTGAAAATAGTTCAAATAGTAAATTTTATGTTATGCCTGTTTTACCACAATAAAAAAAAATCACAAACCAAGATTAACCTTGAGTGTGTCTTTCTATAGATCAGCTTGCCATTTCCACACCTAAAATGTCCTTTCTGATATTTGTTGTCAATTTCTTTGCCTCTGTTTTGAACTCTACATACCCATCTGACCATGCATGAGCCAGAATCATGCTTGAGCCGTTAATGGCCTGACCATCAGGCTCCCTCCCTTTTAATCTGGCTTCATCTAAGTGCCTGAAATGGTACCTTGCCTAATACTTGCACCCTCCATTTATGTCCCTAACTTTTCCTCTGCTTGTGGTTGGGGGATTGTATGTCATGCTCTATTCTCTCCCCCTGGCTTAGCTCTCCTTCCTATAGGCCCTCAACTTTGCTGCCCTGTTTGTTCACCATCAACAGTGAGGGCTGACAGAATAGATGCGAGTGCAACACACATCCTCTGCCTCATTACTATCCCCAGATCCCAGCACACATTTGTTACATCTGTGAAGTCTGGCTGGGGTGGTGCTTGAAATAGCATTCTCCTTTTTTCAATAGATTGAGACTTTTATAGAAATATTGATACTTAAAATTTAGAAGGAAGTTATATATTTACCATATTCTTCATCTATACCAAATGCTAATTAAAAATCTCAACTCATTTATGATAAAGAACACTACATATGTTGGCTGGAAATAACTATATCCCCATTGTGGTGACACATTTCTACTGCAAGGAAACTGCTGGATCCAGATATTCTCCTCTTTCTCCTCCTAGACCATTGAGTCTGCAATGCAGTCTGAAAAATAACTGGTTATTATGAAACATACCAAGCCATAATGTGACTCTTCATTACTAAAGAACAACAAATTATTATATGCTCAGCTGGAGAAGGCATTGCTTTGAGAGGAAAATCTTTTGATAATGAAAGTATTCGTGACTTGATAATACATCCTGACATCTCAAACGTGTTTTTAGAGTGATTGTGACTCCACAAGGAGTAAATAAGCTTGGTGCCATTTGGACATGTCATTAGTTATTAGAAAACTATTCAGGGAAGCAACCCCTTTCGTATTCATGCACCCATGCACTCGTGCATGCGTTCCACAAACACTACTAAGTGTCTACCACCGGTCAAGCATTGTTCTAGGACCTATGGGTATAGTGACAAACATATGAGGGTAAGTGTGAGGTTCTCTTCCTTTCCTTTCTATTCTTGGAGTTTATATTTGATCTTCATTTGAGTTCTTTTTGACCCCAGGCTCTCCAAAAACTTTAATTTTCTGGAAGTTGTTTGAGGATGGCCACCAAGGCCAGACACAATGGAACCTCCTCCACTCTCAGTCCAAACAGCCCTATTTCTCTTTCTTAGGAGGTTTCTCTGACTCCTGAGACAACTTCCCAAATCCATCCTGAACAATGTCCATAGGTAAAGTCTTGTGAAAAAAAAAATCACCTTCTTTAAACTGTAACACAAAGTGTCTGCCCCCTAAAATAGAACTGGCTGCTCTTTTCACTTTCTGAAACTCTATCAGGAAACCTAAGTAATCACTAGAATTCTGAAATTTGAATATATTCAAATTTAATATTTAATTTAATATTTTTAACTTTGGCTTATGTGACTCATAAAGCATTAGAGATATTAGCTTTACAATCTTCCTTGCAGAAAAAAAATCAATTTTCTTTTGGTCTCAGCTGTATAAATTGGAAATTGGCTGAAGGGATTTTAGCAAAAGGCAAATCTATCATTATCAAATTAGGATCATTAGTAAGAAACTACAACAGAGACTATATTTTGGTTGTTTATACTTTCGGTGAAACTGTGTAAAACAAGATCATCCCTCCTGGAAATAAAATTTTAGAGAAGCAGGATAATTTCAGGATCTATCGAGTCCATCCCACTTGAGGTTTTTAAAAAAATAATTTTTATGAAATTCTAATCATCATTAATACAGGATTGCTAAGTTGTCAAGGAGTAATTAAAAATTTGTCCAAGCCCAAAGAGATTGCCTATTCGGCAACTGAAAAAGGAGAAATTTCCCTTTGTGGCTATGAATTAGGAAAGAAAATTTCTAAACCATTTAGTTTGCAAAGATGTCTTGCATTCTCTTCAGGAAAAGACTGGGACTTGATATCTACCTGATGATGTAAAAACTTTGAGATTTTTCAGCAAGATGATAATAGTACAAGCTCCATAAAGCGCTGAGTAACAGGCATATCAATCCTACCCTGGCCCTGAAAACACCAGGCAGGAAGATTTCCTAAGTATATTAGTTATCTTGTTGCTACTATAACACATTACCACAAATTGTGTGGCTTGAAATAGCACACATTTATCCTCTCACAGTTCAGCCTCTCACAGTTGAAGGCTTGTACCTTTGACCAGCATTTCCCCATCTCCCCAACTCCTCAGCAACAAGTAACCACCATCCTACTGTCTGTTTCTGTGAGTTCGACTTTTTTTTTTTTTAAGATTCCACATATAAGTGAGGTCATACGGTATGTGTCTTTCTCTGCCTGGCTAGTTTCACCTAGCCTAATGCCCTCTAGATTCATTCATGTTGTTGCAAATGGCAGGTATTGCTTGTACAGCAACTCCTTCTCAGCTGGAGAGTCTCCTGACACTCTTACCAGTTATAACCAAGGAAGTGAGTTGGGGTGGGTGTGGGCCTGTGCTTGATCTTAAAAAGATGAGCTAGCATCTCACTGCCCAGAATGACAGGACAAGCTGCACAGAGAAGGAGGCTTGCAGTTGAATGGAATTTCATACCACTTGCTCTTACATCATCTTCTGCTTGTCTACAACTAAGCCCTGTCCTATGGGGGAGTCAAGGTATCAGGGGTAAGAAATCACTAAGATTATAAGATGTGGTTGGAGCAGGAAAAATATCCTTTCACTTCTACTTAAACCACAACATGCTTAGATATCCCAGAAAAATTTTGTTCTCACCTTTGCAATATGCCAACTGTTCTAAAATCAGTAGCACTTGACCCAGTTTGGAAATGTGAGGGTGGATGTAACAGAATGGGACAAAAGGACATGTAGGTAGGGGAGTGAGTATTGAAAATGGTATGTGGGCTGGAGAAGGAATTAAAGGACACTGAGGTATTGATCAACTATGCAACTGCTATTTGCTAATTAATACGATAGCTGTGAGATAAGAAAAGAAGTAAAAAATGTAATATCAAGTTAGTGATTATTTCAGGATGAAATTATTACTAGAATAATTACTAGTATGATAATTATTTGTTTTAAGCATTGTTTTTTACACAAAATCATGCTCATTAACAACTTTAAAAAGTGACATGATTCAAGTACAGTCCGAAGCTGATAATTGATACTATAAATATCTTGTAACATAACTAAAAAGAAATGTGGATTTAGCTATAGAAATGTAATTACACTTGCAACTTCTTTTGAGAGATTGGTATTTGAAATGCCAATTTGAAATGCTTCCAATTATTTTAAAATCTGTTTTTTGTTATATGACAAATTTGAGGACATTTAAAAGTAATATTAAAATGTTTAAAGTTAATGGAAATTCTAAAACTGCCTCATAAATATTTTATTAAAATCTGTGGAATGCTAATGTATTTTAGCATTCTATGGCTTTAAAGCCCTCAGATCCAAAGCCCACAGATCCAAAACATGCATCTGTAAAAATCTCCCAATGTGTTATAAAATGTCAGCAAGGGTTCCTTGCATAAAAGGCACCTAGCTGTTCAACCAATCAAAATTTGAGCACAGTACTTTAGGAACAGAAATTCAGAGATCTACCTCTTCATGCTTTTCTTCATGCTGCAGAGTTGGACATAGCCTGGAGGGTCTCAGAGCAGGATGTATGTTTCTTAGGACATTAGATAATCATACCTATTATTGCAATAGAAATATTGCCAAGGAGAAATATTGCTGGCAGGTGAGAATTATCTTGGATGACTCCATAATCCTCATCTTTGTTAGGCTGAGAAAAATAAATATAACCAGTGGGTTTGAAGTTGATGGAATTCTAGGGGGTTGATTTATTCTAGCCAAAAGGGAGACTCATAAACCTAAAAATTAAGGTATTAATTTACAATGGGAGCAATAACAGGCAGGATAATTTGGTACCTGCCATTGGTTAAGGGTACTCTGTCCTGAAATCCGCTCAGAGGAGAAAATACGAGGCGGAACGCAGAGGTGGAATAAAGGGAATGAGGGGTTGACCAACAATGAATGCTCTTTGCAACACTGGAGACACATTTATCCAGATACTGGCTCCTTTTCATCGATCTGCTGTTATCTTAGGTAGCTAAAGGGCTGTCTGGTCTCCACAATACATGTACATTACATCTCTAGTAAGCTCATTTGGCTGATGATATATATTTAAAATATTTTGAGGTTGGCTGATCTCTTTAGCATTTTGTTAGTTCTCTACGTTTTTCATGTTGGATGGCCATATTTTCTGATATTATCCCTAATTTTTTAGATGTTTTCTTGTACTGCTCTACAGACTGGTGTTCAATTGTATCTTCGTCTTCAAGTGGAAATCCCATCTTATGATTAACCTGCCACATAGATGGCACAAGATATATCTAAAAGGCAAATCTAACCATGTAACTGCCCAGCTTAAAAACACTTCAGTAATTTCCTGCTGTCCATGTACTAAAGCCTAAACTTCTTAGCATGCCTGACCAAGTGCTTCCTGAGCTGACCCGTGCCTTTCTCTCAAGCCCTGTCTTTAGCAGTGGCCCCAGCCCCTCTTTTTTCATGCTAAGGCCATGTGAAACTTTTTTGCGGTTCCTCTAACATGTTATATGATTTCACACGGATCCTCTCTGCACACACATGCATCCTTCCCTCTGGCACGCCCTTCATTCCCCTGCTGGCTTGGAAGTACTTTTTCTATGAAGTCTTCTCCAGTCTCCTTGGGTTTCAGAATCACTCACTCCCTCCTTTGTTCTCCTAAGTGTCTAGACTATTTCAATCACAGCATCTCTAACATCGTGCTTCCTGTACTTATTCATATATCTGTCCAGACAGCAAGCTGTTTTGTATCTCCAGTGTCTGGCACAAACCCTGGCACAAAGCAAGTAATCAATGTTTGCTGAAAACATGAATAAAAGTTTTAAATTTATGAATTTGCAGCCTACAGTACTGAAAGAGACAAAAAAAAAAAAGGGGAGAAAGAGGGAGACCACATGTTAAAATCTTTGAAGGATGAAGCCAAGGACTGCTCACGTATAGGATGATTCCCATGACAGGAGAAAGTAATGTGATGGAGGAGAGATTTATGAAGGAGATTAAATGCTTTGATAACCCTGCCAAATTTTATCCCCTAAATTATGATGTTATAATATTTATATAGATTTATCCATATTTGCAAAGTTCTTTGTTTACTATTCCTTCTTTTATCTCAGTTCTTCCTTGTGGAATAATTTTACTTCTTTCTGAAGTAAGGAAAATGTCTTTCTTTTGTTCACATTCTTGAGTCACATTTTAGCTAGGTAAAGTACTCTACTTTGATGTTACTGTCTCTCAGCATCTTGAGGATATTATACTTTTTACCCTATTCTGACTTCCATTGCTACTTTAAGAGGTCAGCTGATTGTCAATGTTTCAGAGATAATCTGTTTTTTTCTCCAATTGTACATTTCTTTTTACTTATCCTACTTGGGATATAGCGTGCTTTCTGAATCTGATACATATACACATACATATATATGTTAAGCTATGTATCATACATATTAAATTTCTTATACATATAAGAAATTATATATATGTTAAGAAGTACATATTAAAATAATTTATTGAGATGAAATTCATGTAGCAAAATTAACTATTTGAAAGTGAACAATTTAGTGCCCTAACTCATATTTTAGAATATTGTCTCTGCCCTATTCTGTTTATTCTCTTTCAGGAACTCCAAGTTATCTTCAAATTTTTTTTAAAAATTTATTTATTTTTGGCTGCATTGGGTCCTTGTTGCTGCGCACACGGGCCTTCTTTAGTTGTAGCGAGCAGGGGCTCCTCTTTGCTGCGGTGTGCGGGCTTCTCATTGCAGTGGCTTCTCTTGTTGAGGAGCATGGGCTCTAGGCACGCAGGCTTCAGTAGTTGTGGCACATGGGCTCAGTAGTTGTGGCTCGCAGGCTCTAGAGCGCAGGCTCAGTAGATGTGGCCCACGGGCTTAGTTGCTCCGGGGTATGTGGGATCTTCCCAGACCAGGGCTCAAACCCATGTCCCCTGCAGTGGCAGGACGATTCTTAACCACTGCACCACCAGGGAAGCCTTATCTTCAATATTTTTATTCTATCATCTATGATTCTGATCTCTCTTTTATTTTCTCTCTCTGTGCTATATCATGTGTAATTTCTTTAGTTCCATCTTTGACTTCAATGTCTCTTCAGCTGTGACTATTCTGCTGTAGATAATATTTTTTCCTGTGATGAGAAATTTTAAGATCTACTTTCTTAGCAACTTTCAAATATGCAATACAGTATTATTAACTATAGTCCCCATGCTGTATATTACACCCCCATGACTTATTTATTTTATAAGTGGAAGTTTGTACCTTTTGACCCCCTTTACCCACTTCACTTACCCCCCTCCCCCATTCTGGCAACAACCAATCTATTCTCTGTATCTGAGTTTGTTTGTTTGTTTTTTTTAAAGATTCCACATATAAGTAAGATTATACAATATTTGTCTTTCTCTGCCTGACTGATTTCACTTAGCATAATGCCCTCAAGTTCCATGTTGTTACAAATGGCAAGACCTCCTTCTTTTTTATGGCTGAATAACACTCCATTACACACACACACACATATATATGTGTGTACACATCTTCTTTATCCATTTATCTATCCATGGACACATAGGTTGCTTTCATCAATGACAATATTTTTAATTTTTGGAAGTTATATTTGGTTCTTTTCCGAACTTCCTGGTCATTTATGATACTCTGCAGTTCTTTACTCATATTTTTGATACCTTTAGAGGAACCACATTGAAACTGACAGCTGGCCTCTGTAAACACTTATTTTATATTATCCATGTGATAATTTCAATATCTGAAATCCTTTGGTGTCTTATTCAGCCATGACTTTTTGCTCATGGTGACTTACTTCCTCATGTTTTTTTTTTTTGCCATTTTATGTTGGTGTCACCAGCAAAGCCCATTAACAATTCCTGGGGAATAAAAATAGAATCTGGGTAATAAAATAAAGTCTAACCTTTCTTTCCTTTGTGCTTAGTCTAGTATCACTTGCTCATAGGTGCTGCGCCTTGAGCCTGGCACATCAGACCCGAGGTCCTGGTGCCAAAGACTGCGCAGGCGCCTCAGCTCCGTGGGCAGAAGCGCAGCTATGACACTCAATCCAAGATGGCGGTGGGGCCGTGTGCAGAGGCGCTGTGCCCACCCAGCACTGTGATCTGGAGCCTGAGCGCACAGCTGCCCCCAGCCCCCCAGGAACCCCACCCCCTCCCCGAGATCCCTGTAAAGCAGCCTGCCCACGGATTGTCGGGACACCATGTCCTCCAGAGCCAGAGCTCACACCTCTCCATTCTTTGATCAAAGACTAAAGCCTTCCTTTGCTTCTGAACCTAAATCAGTCTCGTTCTATTGTCTCCAACAACACTGGGCAGAGGGACCCTTGCTGGGGGCCGACTTGGGAGGGCTGGTAACATTGGGAGCTCACATTTGGCTGATTTGGGGAACCCTAAGTTCTGAGCTGAGGGTATATATCTCCATAGAAGGCCTGTATTTGCTTCTGCCAGGTGCTCCAAGACACTGCCAACCTTTAAATGTTTGGTGCTTCCTGGGTGCTGTAGGTAGTATGATTTGAAACACAAATCCAAGTGAAAGGGCCAAAGTTAAAAATTCTCAGGTGAGAATTCCTGGGTTTTATATTACTTTTTTACCCAGAGCAGGAGTCAGAATACAAAGTTTCCTGTTTTTCTCACTTTTCCCAGGGGCAAAAAAAAAAATTTTTTTTTTTCTAGTTCACCATTTTAATGAGGGGGAAGTCTTTTGAGTGCACTAGTGTCTTCTGGGGCCTGAATTCTAACTCTGCTTTGCTCAGGTCTAAGGCTTTCCTTCTTATTCCCAAACAATCATTAAAACCCAAGGTTCTTTTTACTATGTTTGAGATGTTTTTGTGGGGTAATAGTTAATTTTGCAGTATGTGCTACATCACTGAAAGGAACTACAGTCTTTGACAGTGGACATACCTTCTGGACCATTTCATATTAAATATGTAAAGAAATCAGGAATTATGACTTAAGAACCATATAAAGTCTGGTAATAATTAGCATTTTTTGATAAAGAACAAAAATATCAGCTAGTTGATATATGACAAAAGTTGATGTATGTAATGAAATTCTGAGAAGAATTGTATTTTAGGATAATATAGATATTATGTTTATTCTAACATGATAGCCACAAGACTACTAGTGCAATTTGGTACTAATGAATATCATTACTCGGTTGGGGTGTTCAGGGTTTTAGGTTTAGCACCCTAAAAATGTATCTTTTTATATATTGTTAAAGGAAATTGGCTTTGATCCATGAGTATGTATGTATACACTGAGAGTAGTTCACAGTAGAACTGTTAGTTTAAACCATGTGAAGCTAACATATATCTTCCTTGAAAAGAATTCCACTAAAAAGGAACCAACTGTCCCTTAAAGGTCATTTAGTACAAGTTCCATCTAATATCAAATTTGCGGTGTTTCATAGAAATTCCATTCTTACCAATAGATTGGTGAAGGTATGCTACTTTTTAGATTTTGACACTTACTTTTTGCAGATTGTTATTAAATGGAGGAAAACCAGCCACTTTTCAAGTTAATATTCTAGGAGCTCTCCATCAGTTTCTAGTCCAGCGGTAGATTAACCAGAACATCTCTTAAAGATATCTAGTTTAGATTTACTCTGGGGAACCACTAACTCATTCATATTGAGCCAAAGGGAAG
The DNA here is from genome assembly GCF_965194805.1 of Balaenoptera borealis. NCBI lineage: Eukaryota > Metazoa > Chordata > Mammalia > Artiodactyla > Balaenopteridae > Balaenoptera > Balaenoptera borealis. The sequence continues at coordinate 13,357,362 of NC_138877.1, forward strand.
CTGGGAACAGACAGACTCAGGAGCCAGCTTCTCTATTTCAGTATTTGTAGAACTCCCCAGGGAGTTACGGGGAATCCTCACACAGCCTGGGGGAAAGTTCCTTCTCTGTAAACATGAAAGCTGAAACACATGTAGATTGTTAGGGTGCTTATTAATAAATGAACGCTGGAAGAATCAACATTGTGAAAATGACTCTGCTACCCAAAGCAATCTACAGATTCAATGCAATCCCTATCAAACTACCACTGGCATTTTTCACAGAACTAGAACAAAAAATTTCACAATTTGTATGGAGACACAAAAGACCCCGAATAGCCAAAGCAATCTTGAGAACGAAAAATGGAGCTGGAGGAATCAGGCTCCCTGACTTCAGACTATATTACAAAGCTACAGTAATCAAGACAGTTTGGTACTGGCACAAAAACAGAAATATAGATCAATGGAACAGGATAGAAAGCCCAGAGATAAACCCATGCACATATGGTCACCTTATCTTTGATAAAGGAGGCAAGCATATACAGTGGAGAAAAGACAGCGTCTTCAATAAGTGGTGCTGGGAAAATTGGACAGCTACATGTAAAAGTATGAAATTAGAACACTCCCTGACACCATACACAAAAATAAACTCAAAATGGATTAAAGACCTAAGTGTAAAGCCAGACACTATCAAACTCTTAGAGGAAAACATAGGCAGAACACTCTATGACATAAATCACAGCAAGATCCTTTTTGACCCAGCTTCTACAGAAAGGGAAATAAAAACACAAATAAACAAATGGGACCTAATGAAACTTCAAAGCTTTCGCACAGCAAAGGAAACCATAAACAAGACAAAAAGACAACCCTCAGAATGGGAGAAAATATTTGCAAATGAAGCAACAGACAAAGGGTTAGTCTCCAAGATTTACAAGCAGCTCATGCAGCTCAATAACAAAAAAACAAAAAACCCAATCCAAAAATGGGCAGAAGACCTAAATAGACATTTCTCCAAAGAAGATATACAGATGGCCTACAGACACATGAAAGAATGCTCAACATCATTAATCATTAGAGAAATGCAAATCAAAACTACAATGAGGTATCATCTCACACCGGTCAGAATGGCCATCAGCAAAAAATTTACAAACAATAAATGCTGGAGAGGGTGTGGAGAAAAGGGAACACTCTTGCACTGTTGGTGGGAATGTAAATTGATACAGCCACTATGGAGAACAGTATGGAGGTTCCTTAAAAAACTAAAAATAGAACTACCATACGACCCAGCAATCCCACTACTGGGCATATACCCTGAGAAAACCATAATTCAAAAAGAGTCATGTACCAAAATGTTCATTGCAGCTCTATTTACAATAGCCAGGACATGGAAGCAACCTAAGTGTCCGTCATCGGATGAATGGATAAAGAAGATGTGGCACATATATACAATGGAATATTACTCAGCCATAAAAAGAAATGAAATGGAGGTATTTGTAATGAGGTGGATGGAGTTAGAGTCTGTCATACAGAGTGAAGTAAGTCAGAAAGAGAAAAACAAATACAGTATGCTAACACATATATACGGAATCTAAGGAAAAAAAAAAAGGTCATGAAGAACCTAGTGGCAAGATGGGAATAAAGACACAGACCTACTAAAGAATGGACTTGAGGATATGGGGAGGGAGAGAGGTGAGATGTGACAGGGTGAGAGAGTGTCATGGACATATATACACTACCAAATGTAAAATAGATAGCTAGTGGGAAGCAGCCACATAGCACAGGGAGATCAACTCGGTGCTTTGTGACCGCCTGGGGGGGTGGGATGGGGAGGGTGGGAGGGAGGGAGATGCGGGAGGGAGGAGATATGGGAACGTGTGTATATGTGTAGCTGATTCACTTTGTTATAAAGCAGAAACTAACACACCATTGTGAAGCAATTATACCTCAATAAAGATGTTTAAAAAAATAAATAAATAAATGAACGCAACGGAATAATAATAATGATGATGATGATGATTAAAGAAACAAGGCTCTAGTTCCCTGCTGTTCAGATCATCTTGAGGTCAGCTGAGGCCTCGTGGCTAGATTAGCTTTCATATATTAGTCCCTTCTTTATGTAAGATCCCTAGGTATTCTCTTATTTTGTATGTTCTCGGGTATACATTTTATTCTTGTCAACCTGAGGATTATAACCCAGGAGACAGTCTTTTTTTTTTTTTTTCTTATCTTTTGGCTGCGCCACGTGGCATGTGGGATCTTAGTTCCCCGACCAGGGATTGAACTTGCACCCCCTGCATTGGAAGCATGGAGTCTTAACCACTGGACCACCAGGAAGTTCCTCGGGTATATATTTTAACTAATTTTTAACAATTAATTAATTTATTTTTGGCTGCGTTGGGTCTCCGTTGCTGCGCACGGGCTTTTCTCTAGTTGTGCCGAGTGGGGGTTACTCTTCGTTGCGCTAAGCGGGCTTCTCATTGCCGTGGCTTCTTTTGTTGCAGAGCATGGGCTCTAGGCACGCTGGCTTCAGTAGTTGTGGCACGCGGGCTTCAGTAGTTGTGCCACGCGGGCTTCAGTAGTTATGGTGCACAGGCTTAGTTGCTCCGGGCTCAGTAGTTGTGGTGCACAGGCTTAGTTGCTCCGCAGCATGTGGGATCTTCCCAGACCAGGGCTCGAACCCGTGTCCCCTGCATTGGCAGGCGGATTCTCAACCACTGCGCCACCAGGGAAGCCCATTTTAAATAATTTTTGTGAAATTTATCTGGCATCTAGGTGTTCTGCTGCAGGAGGATTTAAAAACACCTGTCTACCCTCTTGCCAGAAGCAGACTATCCCAGCCATCTTGTATCCTTTATTTTTGATTCTTAGTAGGTAACTGTCATGTTTTTGTTAAATGCAATAATAAGCACATCTGTCAGATCACTGTTAAAAACAAAACTGAGAGAGATTCTATCAGCTTCATTTCTGAGCAGTAGTTTATCCCAAATATATGTGTTTCCTCAGCTGACCTTTTTGTTCAGTGTTTGACTTTGGAATTTCAAGAAAACAAAATAAGTAAGAGAAATAATGTCAAAACAGCCCTTTTAATTTTCTTTCCAAAGTAACTTTAGATAATGCATTGCCATTTGTAACTTGGTCCTTTTTCTGGAGTTGTTTTCTTTGTCTTAGCAAACAAATAACAACAACAACAACAAAAATCTCTGATGTCTCTAAATACTCTGTTTTTCCTAGAGCTTCTATGATATCTCTGTAGTGTAAGTAAATCTGAAAAGCTTTGCGGATAAATGTTTGAAAATGAATTTTATATCATTTCTAAAATCTGGCAAGGGAAATTATCTCTAAAGATATCAATCTCATTGACTTGGCAGCTTAATTAAACCTTAATCACCTTTTCAATATTTTCATTGTTGAGGAGTGCATGTTCCCATAAGGTAAAGAGTCAGCCATCTAGAGCTTGAAAGATAAATATATAATTTTCATAAAGGTCTTGAAATCCTTAGACACTGGTTGAGCAATAACACAGAATTAAATAGAACTGTCAGCACTGAATCTATCAGTGAGACTGAGAGTCATAGCCGGTGACCTGTGCTCCAGAGGGAGGAGCTTGGGCCCTTGTGCAAGAGAGGGTATTTGAAAATGTCACTGTTTTAAATCTAGAGTTTAATACAGAATTTAAAACAATTGGTAGGATCGATTCACAGCCACTATTAGAAAAGTAGGGAGTAGATTATAAATTCTGAGGACAGGAACCCATGTCTCTCTTGTGTACTGTTGGCTTCCCAATACCTAAGAAAGTTCCTGCCACAGAGTAGGTGCCCAATAAATGTTTGCTGGAAAATAGATGGGATGAATACAGAAACAGGAAGGGACAATAAAGCTTTATAGTTTTATGTACAGCTCGGATTCTCAGCTGAGAGCCTTCCCATGAATCCAAATTCTGCCCATTTAGAGCTTAACAGTAGGAGAAGACTGCAAGATTGTTAGAGAGAAAATAGAAATCACTATTTCACTTTCATTCTAAATACGTTCTAAAAAATACTTATATAGACACCCAGCATGGATAAATATCAGGTTAATTTTTAGAAATCAGATATAAAAACATAAACTAAAATGTTTGGTAATACTTATTATTTTGTGAAACATCCTAGCAACTGCAAAAATATAATCAATTGATAAATTACAAGTCAAACTTATCATGGTAAGGTATTATATGAAAGAATATATTCATTCAAACTTTTTAAAAGTTCTACGAATATGTTAAATCAAAGGTAGCAGTAAGGGCTGGATTTGAGAGTATTTTAGAGGCATATCTAGAAAGCTACTAAGGAAATCAGAAGTTTGGAGTTATGCCTATTTCTGTTCTGAGAAACAGTATTTCATAATAGTAAAATAATTCTTATTTATTATATGTAAAATATAATGAATTTCAGTTCTTAAATTATAAGCTTTTTCCAAAGGTAACATGCAGTGTATTTTTTTTTGTCCCAAAAGAACGTAAGAATGTTCAGAAAAAAAATTGGTGTGCAATTTTTTTTTTTAAACATCTTTATTGAAGTATAATTGCCTTACAATGGTGTGTTAGCTTCTGCTTTATAACAAAGTGAATCAGTTATACATATACAATATGTTCCCATTTCTTTTCCCTCTTGCATCTCCCTCCCTCCCACCCTCCCCATCCCACCCCTCTAGGTGGTCACAAAGCACCGAGCTGATCTCCCTGTGCTATGCGGCTGCTTCCCACTAGCTATCTATTTTACATTTGGTAGTGTATATATGTCCATGACACTCTCTTACCCTGTCATATCTCACCCCACCCCCTCCCCATATCCTCAAGTCCATTCTCTAGTAGGTCTGTGTCTTTATTCCCGTCTTGCCACTAGGTTCTTCATGGCCTTTTTTTTTTTTTTTTTTCCTTAGATTCCGTATATATGTGTTAGCATACTGTATTTGTTTTTCTCTTTCTGACTTACTTCACTCTGTATGACAGACTCTAACTCCATCCACCTCATTACAAATATCTCCATTTCATTTCTTTTTATGGCTGAGTAATATTCCATTGTATATATGTGCCACATCTTCTTTATCCATTCATCTGTCGATGGACATTTAGGTTGCTTCCATGTCCTGGCTATTGTAAATAGAGCTGCAATGAACATTTTGGTACATGACTCTTTTTGAATTATGGTTTTCTCAGGGTATATGCCCAGTAGTGGGATTGCTGGGTCGTATGGTAGTTCTATTTGTAGTTTTTTAAGGAACCTCCATAGTGTTCTTCATAGTGGCTGTATCAATTTACATTCCCACCAACAGTGCAAGAGTGTTCCCTTTCCTCCACACCCTCTCCAGCATTTATTGTTTCTAGATTTTTTGCTGATGGCCATTCTGACCGGTGTGAGATGATATCTCATTGTAGTTTTGATTTGCATTTCTCTAATGATTAATGATGTTGAGCATTCTTTCATGTGTCTGTAGGCCATCTGTATATCTTCTTTGGAGAAATGTCTATTTAGGTCTTCTGCCCATTTTTGGATTGGGTTGTTCGTTTTTTTGTTATTGAGTTGCATGAGCTGCTTGTAAATCTTGGAGATTAATCCTTTGTCAGTTGCTTCATTTGTAAATATTTTCTCCCATTCTGATGGTTGTCTTTTGGTCTTGTTTATGGTTTCCTTTGCTGTGCAAAAGCTTTTAAGTTCCATTAGGTCCCATTTGTTTATTTGTGTTCTTATTTCCATTTCTCTGGGAGCTGGGTCAAAAAGAATCTTGCTGTGATGTATGTCATAGAGTGTTCTGCCTATGTTTTCCTCTAAGAGTTTGATAGTGTCTGCCCTTACACTTAGGTCTTTAATCCATTTTGAGTTTATTTTTGTGCATGGTGTCAGGTGTGCAATTTTGTTTTTACATAATTCAGATCCCTATCTCTCCCCAAAAGTGCACTTTCAAAGTGGAAAATGAAGAGAGCAGCTCATAGGAAAAAATGATTAAACAAAGTCTTTTTGATTAATGACTTAAATCAAAATTTGAATGGATATGTTTAAATCAGTTCCACCCTGAAAAACCCTTAGAATACTTTCCTACAGATTATTAATTTATTCAAATGGATTAGAATTTGCATTTTATTTATCACATAGAAATCACTGCTATTGTTGAGCTGACAGATGGTCAATCCTCAACAGATTGCAGTTTATTAGAAGGAAAGAGGAACATTACACCCCAACATATCTGGGGAACATGCCCAGCCCTGTTCCTCCAGCTTCAGAAGCTTTTCTCCTTTATTTCTCTCAGTGGGATTCAATTCTTTTTCAGTGTTCCTTCCTCACAACTGCTTTGGTCTCTGCTTGAAATCAACAGAAACTTTAATCTGAAGGTCAGAAGTTTTCATTTTGCTTATTCCTCTTGTCTTAGCAACACAAGAAATTTGTTTTTTTCTGTATTTCTTCAGTAAAAGGATACAAAGCCAGCTTCCTACAAAACGCAGACAACTTAAATATGGTTCAGTTCTAGTGGGATAGAATACTGACTGTGGATTCAAAGTAAACAAAAAGAAACAAAGAAAATATCTACTATTTTCATCTCCTCAGATATTGCTCAGAGTATTATTTCCAAATCCCATTTATAAAGTACACATTACGTCATCACTGTTTATTTGAACTTGTTTTCATTAACTGGGTAAATAAATTTCCTGGTTATTTTCCCAAAGGGCTGGCATAGCAACACTTGGTTAGACTGATCTCTCTAACTCCCCAGCTTCCTGTCTCTCCCTCCAGCCTGAATTACAAACTCTCCACTTCTCTCTTTTTAGCACCTGTTTCTGCCACCTTCAGTAAAAATTTGTAGTTTGTTCTAAATGAATTCTCTTGGGTTTGAAAGCCAAAAATGACTCATAACTCTAGCTATATATCATCTATATTCATTGAAATTGTAAAGATTTCTCCCAGAAAATTTCTACTTGAAAAACCTATCATCTTAATAATGTTCCTAATGTTATTCCCAGCACATCTCTAGAATTTTTAATCACTAGAGTGTTCTTGCTTTATCAAGTAAATTAATATACAAAGGAAAGCGCTATGGAATCTATTAAAAAATAATCCTACTCAATTAAGGAGACTACAGAGAGAAATGATTTGTTTCCCATAATATCAAGAAGCAGAACTGTGAGCACACTGCTACATAAATTAACTCTTCTTCTGGAAAGCAGAAGGTCGTTCCTACAGATGAAGTGCTTCCTTCCGTCAGGAAGCAGGAAACAAAACAATAGATCCCAAAGAAGGACGGACCTTGGGTGCTGATGAAATACTGGTAGAGAGATGAAGATTTCACAAACACTGGTACCAATCTGAGAGGTGAGTTCTCAAATCAAGGAAGGAGGGTATGAATTTGGTCACAAAATTCAACATACAATTTTAGTAACAAAAATAAAACTTAAGCTGAAATTTATATAAACGATTATATAAGTCCAGCATTCAGCAAATCCAAGTAAATAGTTACAGCTATAAAATGAAATGGCGAAGGTTTAATTCACCAGGTGAACAGAATCCAACTTGATCTTTCAGTTGTGCTGGTTCTATCTCTGGATTATTGCCTGATCGGGGAAAAGGAGGAACTTTTCATTTTAACAAGGAAAAATGCAATTTCTGGATGAATTTTCCTTGTTCATTTATAAATGGGTCTTCTTTATGAATCACATGGTGAAGTCAATACTTCTCATAGAGCCTACACTGAATAGATGGTTTTGTGTCAATATTTATTTGTGCACTTTATCCCAAATTATGGTATAAGAATAACTTAGGAGGAAGCTAGACAAGATAAACTTTCACATTTGCATATACAGTAGAATTAGACTGTCCATGATGCCTCAGTGCTCTGTGACTGTTCTCAACCATCAAATATTCTAATCCTGCATTGACCAATATGGTAGCTGCTAGCTAGACATAACTATGTAAATTAAGGTAAAAATTCAGTTCTTCAGTTGAACTGGCTACATTTCAATGCTCAATCGCTATACTTGGCCACTCATTATTATATTGGACAGTGAGGATATAGAACATTTCTGTCATTGCAGAAAGTTCTATTGGACAGTGCTGTTGGTCTGATCCTGTAACTCACCCGGATAATTTACTTCATTAATAATGATTTTTTTCTTATTCAGCAATTAATATTGTTTATTATAGGAAATTCAAAAACTATAGATATGCCAAATGAATTTACTTATAATCAGCTAATCCTATGATGCACAGATAACTACTAAATACTTGGTATTTATTGTTGGTGCTTTTTCTAAGCATATAAAAATTTTTAAAAATGCAACATACTAAACACTGTTTTTATACTTTTATATCTCCTAAAATTATGAACATTTCTGTATGTTATTTTAAAAATCTACATTATTTTACATGGTTGCATAATAGTTATTCAGACTACTGCTATCTTTGTGATATCTCTGCTATCTTTTATTTATGATCACTTTCTTAGGTAAATCCTGGAATTAGAAGTCATGTGCGTTAATTTATTTCTGAAACTTCACTTTCAGGAGCTGAATTTTGAAAGAGAGAGAAGTCTGAACCCAAGTGTCCTCATCTGTGTAAAACAAGATTTAATGAAATAACTTCCATCCCCTTCCAGCTTTCCAAGTCTAAGAATGTTTTTAATGAGTGCCAAAATCTGAAGTTACTAAAGAGGAAAAAAGAAACAAACACATAGGCTTGAGAAAGCAAATTTAAGAAATCAGTATGTTTTCTCTCTTGGACACATACAGTATTACATGAGTTCAGGGATTTGGGAGAGCAGGGAAAAGATATGACCACAGGGTGGCAGTAGCACACAATGAGCTTTATTTCGGTGCTGCTTTGAGAGGTTTGCATGGGGGGCGTGGAGGGGTAGATGGGAAGTTCCACCAACCATGACACCGTCAGGAAACAATGGTGTGGGGTCACCACCCAAAAGAAAAAGAGAGCAAGGGCATTCCTGGGAGAGAGAGGAAACGGAGAGGGAAGTTACATGTCCAGTGGTGTCACTCTGCAGCACGATGGGGCAGAGAGCTCCAAAGGGCAGCAGGGACTTGGGGGCTTTTAAAGTCCCAGGGTTTGTTTATCTAAGGCTAACAGATGCTGGGTACAGTTTCATAGGACATGCAAAGCAGGCAGGCTCTAAATGACTAAAACCTATGCTTATTGGGGGTGTATTTAAAACAATTGGATGTGCCAGAATTTGAGTTTAGGACTGGCCGGCTTTTGAGCTAATGGTCCTGCCCTGCTGTGAACAAGTTAACAACATTGGGCCAACATACACAGGCCATCTTTGGCTCATTTACGTAACAAGTGTAAATTACATCTTATTATTCAGTCATTTAATCTGCAAACATTAAATGCCTACTCTGTTCTGGGCACTGTGCCAGGAGATCCTACAAAGTTGAATAATATGCAGTCCTTGACCTCAGGGGGCTTATTGTCCTGGAAGAGGGCCTCTTGAACGGAAGAGTGGTACCCTGAAACAGCAAATGGGAAGCTGTGGATCTTTTATTCTTCATGGGTTTTCCTGGTATAATCATGTAACTGCTAATTACAGTGGGGATACTAGACAAACACTTGAAAAATGTGTTACAATCTCCATTACCTTCATCCCCATCATCACCCCCTGAAAACAGGTGCAATTCAATATTATCATAATTCATATATACATAGGGATGGAGATGGAGGGTCCTGGACAGGTATTAGGAAAGACTTCTATCATTATGATGTACAAAATTAAACTTGTTCTTCACTTCCTTTTTCCTCTGAAACCAGTTAATCTGGCATTCCTACTTCTGTCAACCTTACTATTGCTCCATCAACCTGACCTAGAAATTGCAAAATTATGTTTGCCTCCATCTTCTCCTTCAAAACAAACATACAGTCAGTTGCTAAGTCATGTGGATTCCACACTCATGGTGACTTTATTGAGCCTCTTTTCCTTTCTGTGCCCACAGCATGGTCCTGGTTCAGGTGTTCATATCCTCCAGCAATTGTTTCCTAACGCATCTCCTACTCCCAAATCCTGGGCTATTCATTGCTCTCAGATTGTTTTCCTATAAATATAGTTCTAATGTTGTCATTCCTCTGTCCAAAAGTCTCACAGCAAACTCCTCACTCTGGCACTCAGGACCCTACATGATGATCCCAAAGATTCTGATTGTCTACTATCACCAACCTGTATTCTTTATTATAAACTCAGGCGCCACAAAGCACCAGCATTCCCCAGAACTTGTTTTGCAATTTCTTTCTCTGTGTCTTTACTCATGCAATATTTTCTTCCCAAAACAATCACCCCAAACCCTGCTTATCAAAACCGGATCTAAATTTCAAGGCTAAACACAAAAGCGCCATCTTCAGGAAAACTTTCCTGATTTTCTTAATTAACTGAAAACTCACCTGGACCTTAACCAGAACTTTCTCTGGACTTCTTAGACAACAGCCTCACTCTAACTTGTGGGTAATCATTTGTGTATTTGTTTTCTTCCTCTGTAAGACTGAACTTTGAGCAAGACTATTACTCACTTATGTAACCCCATGTCTCCCCTATGTCTATCACAACAATTAAAATGTGTTGCACTCTTCATTATAGAACACAATGCACTTCATATGGACACAGTGGTTTTGACTGACTGTTGACTAGGCAAAAGGTTCATTAATGATAAAAATTAATTCTGGTAATATGGACAAAAACACTAAGCTGCCTCAGTTAGTCAAAATATATTAGATGCCTAAGAAAGAACACATATACACACAGTCAGCTTTATGACTCATTGCTATAAGGAAAAGTTATATGTGATTGAGATATTTTTTATCCAGATAGAATTTTCATATAGTGAGGACTATATGAACTCTTTAGGCTAGATAGTCCTGATAGTAATAAAAAAGGCATAAGAAGCCTGCAACAAGATTTTGATTTTTTTGGTCTTTAGCATGAAAAATTTTGTTTTGCTAAAAATCTAAGTTCAGAATGGGAACCAATCTCATTTGTTGCGACCACTGTTGATATTAATTTACAGATGAGCAATAAAAGGACTGAGGTAATGCAAAACAAATTTTACAAATATTCTGTGATTTACCAGGAGGAGGATTTAATTAACAAAAATATTAATATGCAGAAAATATTAATAAATGATTACTGGAGTGAACAGGACATGAGCCTGTTTTCAGATATGGTATTCATCCAGACAAAGTCACAGACAGGTGATGTGAAGATTCCATAACATTTTCAATTAAAGATTCAGAGAATTGGAGATAAATGTAAAACACAGGAAATCTATTTTATAGAATTAACTGTGTCATAGAACTGATGGTAAAATAATTGATTTTCACAGAAAAACTGGTATAAGCAGTACTATAAATTAAAAAGATATAGCCAATAAATGACAGCTAACTTTAATGATGCAATGGCCTCATAACAACATATGGGTCATCAGATGAATTTTAGATCTAGGAAAGGTTGGGTAAAATCCAGGTTCTTGACTTCCTCTAATAATAAACTGATTTTCAGTAAAGATCTGGCAACTCAAAACTTTTCAAATTATTTAAACCACAATGGTTCCATCGTCCCACTGAAACTTATTTTCCCCTTGGTACAGTGTTTTGGGGAGGTTACTGCCAGAGGCCTCAAGTCTGCAGTGATGGGTATCTAATTTTAATAGTGCACCCCTAGGTGAGCACATTACTGGGGGCTGACTCACGGTTACTAAAGTCACCAGAACCAGCTTCCTCTCACCCAGGTTGCTGGGAAGTGGACTTCTTCATGAGATAGTTGCTGTGGAGTCTGCCCCAGAACCAGGAGAGACAGTCTTGAGGGGTATTTTGAGACACCACAGTTTATTGCTTTCCCTTGGGAGACAGTGGATAAACACTGCTGAAAATTCTTGTCCTTTGGGTTTCCCCTTTCTAGAATAAATGTAGACTATACCATCTGTCCTGCAAAAAAAAATTGTTTACTCTAATCATCTTTATTATCAGATCTGGATACTGCTTCCAAATCTCCACAGCAACATGCATTCTTCCTTTTTGCTAAGTTCTTACTGCTCTCTGTTCATACATCTGTGTACCCATGATGAAATAAACACTAATTATGCTGCACCTTATATAACAATCTATTTACCTTCTTGTCTGAACAAAAAGCTCCTTGAGAGCAGGGATCCTTTTTAATTGTCCCATATCCAGCTACTGCCTGGTATAAGATGGATGCTCAAAAAAATATTTGTAAAATGAGTGAATGAATAGTAGACTTTGGCTACTATCATGTATGTATTCAAACTATTTTCATTCAGAGAAAGTGACTTTACAAACTTCAGTGAAAACTAACTTCACCTGTTACGTATTAAGGGATCCACTTTGCACCACCCAAGGATATAAGCTTCCTAAGGAGGTAAATTTTTTGGCTGCTTCTCAAACTGGACTCACTGGATCCTTTGGTCAAGTGGGCTAAAATGTCACAAATCGCCTGCCATCCCCAGCATCTGTCCCTCATCTTACCACATAGTTATGTTCTAAATTTAAATGTATATTGAGAATGGCAGAGGCATGACCATGAACAGGCAAAATAAGTCCCTAAAAGGGACAGAGGTCCTTAAAAAAAAATAGCTCTTCTACTTTTTCATCTCTTTTTCATCCCTATGCTGAAAATCAACTTGATTTCATACAAATGAATGAAAACTGAAATGTCTGAACAGAAGGTTAATTACTAGCTACAATGAGCAAATGGAAGAGAAGTAATAACAGCTTCTGAACTGCCAGGTAATTGCTGGCAAACAGAAAACACTGTCTTTGAATTGAAATTTGGAGGGGGGAGGAATCAGTTTTAATAGGACTTTGGGGATTTAAAAATCCCTAGTAAAGAATTTAGCTGTCATCCTTATCATGGAAATTAATCCTAGCATCAAAACTAGCTGAGCACTGAATATCAGGCAGGAAGTGCTGACCAAGTAAATTTTTAAACTAAGAAATTGTTATATTAGTATGTAAGTTATATCAAATACTTTAGACATTAAAGATGTATTTATAATAAAATGTATTGTTCACTTCTCAATATATTAACAAATAGTTTATGTAATTACGCAGACATTGAAAATCTACTCGACTTTGAGTCCTAATCCTGATTTTGTTACACTAATAGCAAAGTTATTGATATAATTATGAATCTCACTAAAACTGCATTATTTGTGAGAAAGTCCTTTCTTTCTCTCTGCTCCTATTTTTCCTAATTATAAGGCCAAGTTTTCAATTTAAATTTTTTATAAAAATTGTGCACCTATTAGGTGAGTTTGTTTTTATGCCATCAATCATTACTTGTTCAAATATTTAGTGACGATTTTTTAAAAAACTCTGGAAATCCATAAGTATTGCACAAGTTATATAAATATCTGAATTTATATGTATGTACATATAAAAAAATACATAGAAGTTCACCTGAATTACTCTCCAATTTAAGATCTGAGCAGAGGACTTCAATGATTTAATACTGAATTCTAAGGCAGCAAAACAATAAACTCATAAGCCACATATCATTTCGCTTTGCCAAGTTTAACAAAGTGGATGGAGAAAGAAGAAAGATGGTAACATGTAATGATAATAATATTTCATATTCATTAAGACCGGATTAGGCTGCAGCTATTCACATGAGAGAGGGTAGGGGAAAACAGGTATGAAATAATCCAAGGGTCCCATCTGGTTAAGAGTTATTTTCTTTTTAAAAGGTATTTTTCAGACTAAAGACAGCTGAGAGGCTCCAGACACCTTAGTAGCCTCCTCTTCTGGTCCTGACCAGATTTGAGTCAGGACACCCAGCTTCAAAGAGCTGCGTCTCCAGGAGGCCAGCGCTACCCTTTCCTTGCTTGAGCTTCAATCTCAGAAAAGAGGATCAAGACAACAGGCTCCAGGAACAAACATTGCACTGGCTCCTTTGTTTTGGAAGAAAGGCAGAGCATGAGGTTCTCGGTCACTTTTGTCAAGGAAATCAGATCAAAAGGGATGTACAGAGGGTCAGGTCACGTTGAGTGCACGAACTCTAGTCCTGCCAAAGCAACCCCGGCTCTTGGCAAAACTTGTTCCTGAGTCCAAAGTGAATCCCCACCACTGAGGCCTTCAGTGTCCCCAGAAATCACAACAGTGTCGTCAGATGGAGGAGGGGTCCCAAGAAGACTTTCAAAAGTGGCGCTAGGCGGGAAGGGAGCAGAAAGGCTCTTTTCCTCCCCCAGAGAGCAGTACCTTTTTGCAAAGCCCAGCACTTGGTGCCTGCCTACATCTGTTGTCCCAATCAAGATGTTACCAGAGCTCCTGTGTTGCCTTCATATTCAGAGGCACAGGAATTGCAGGGTGCACAGGGATTGGATCGCTGCTTCGCAATGAATGAAAGTTGGTTATAAACGTATAGAAGTTAGTTTCATATTAAACAAAATCCATTTCTGCTCTCCTCCTGCATCCAGCACTGATTTCCAAGATGCTTCCCAACTGCCCCTTAACATCTGACTCGAACAAACGCTTTCATCCTCACTTTCTGTAGAATACTTCAATTCTCCCATTAAATTAACGCATACCCAGCTCACTGGGTGAACACATTAATAAATACTTAAGAAAAAATTTTTGGTAAGATTAACAATCATTTCCATTCAAAATAAGGTGATAACTAACCAGTTCTTAAAACGGCCATTTGAATGGTTTTAGTGGTCTGCTTTAGAAACTTTGGGATGAGTGTTTAAAAAAATAAAAACAGACAAAAGCAGTAACATATGTAATATGTGTGTGTGCACGCGCGCATGCACACACGAATATTTTCAAAAAATAAAGATTTTTCTACCTGTCTTGCCAGTTACCTCTGCAGGTGCCAGGCCTCCCTAGTTTCCAAGGACCTCTCTTCCCTTCCTGACTGGCCAGGGTCCCTTCTCCCTACCCTCATCTCTACCCCAAATTATGTCCCCTGCTTCCTCCCCACCTTGCCATGGACCCCGATCCAAGGATTCCCTCCCCACGTGGCCAGGCGCCCCCCCCACCCGCCCCTACTTCCGAGGCTCACCACTGTTCCCCTCAACGTCCCAGGCCCCATTGCTGCCACCCGCGTTCCTTCCTCTTCCTGGGCCACTATCTCCGCGTTCCTGGACCAGCTTCACGCTGTGGCTGCCGAACCCGTCGGGGAAAACCTCTCGTGGGGACTGCGAGCACCACGTGCGACCCTAAAACCCCAGATCTCCTCTCCCGCCCTGCCGGGTTACATGCACCAGAACCCGGGCCAGCCAGGCGCGGCCTCTGGTGCGCAAGGGCCCAAAATGACCGAGGACACGCCGCCACCACGAATTAAGGGGCCCCAGAGCAAACCAGGTGCCAACTCGCTGCTACTTGGCCTCTCTCTGGGAGGAGGTGTAGGTGTGTGAAGCGGGGAAAGGGAGCGAGCCGCGCTCTCCGGCGGGCGCCGTCAAGGCGCCGCGGCCTGCGCAGCCCCGAGGGCCCTGCGTCGCTCTCCCGAGCCAAGGTTCTCAGGAGTGGGCCGCGGAAAAGACGTTAGCGGGAGGAGTTAGCGGCTGTTGGGAGAACAGGTTCAAGGAAACAGTCCCTTCCAAACCCCGGCCATCGCGGGGCGGGCCTCCTTCCTCCCTTCCAGACATCTGCCACAAGAGGCGCGGGTACCAACGGCGACCGCCCGCCCGGGCACGCCCGAGCAGGTCCGGGTAGGAGGAGCCGGGATCCGTCGCCGGTTGGCCCCACCAGGCCCTGAACGCCCAGGGGTCGCGTGCGTCCACCCGGAGCATGCCAGGTGAGGGGACGCCATAGCGATGCGGCCTCAGAGCGCGCACGCCCCCTGCGGTTGGCATGGAAACGGCCCCCGCGAGGCCCGGGAGCTCCGCTGATTGGCCGATTTAACAGACGCGGGGAGGGGGTCTTGAAAGTAAATTGCTCTGAGCGCTGGGCCACCAAAGCTGGGACTTCGGCGCCCCGACTGGAATCTATTAACATCTCGGTCTCCTTCCGCCCCGCCCCCTTCGGCGGCTCCTCATTCCCAGTGTTCGTGTGCACTTGCTAATTGTTGGAGACAGATGTATAAAGATATAAGACGGTGAAGAGCGAGGCCCGCTGTGGGTTCCAAGCAGGTTTTGGGGCCTTCTGTCTTGTGGGAGGAGGGCCGTGGAAGAGCACCCTGCTTATCACTTGGGAAAGGGACGTACTTTCCCACAGTGATGTATCCTGGGTCATTTGTTTGCAGGCAGCGGGGTGGTGGGGTGACGGATAAGCATCATAGCCCGGAAAGACACGGGCTTGTAGGTTTGGACTCCCAATTAACGTGGGGCTTAGTGTCTCGGCTTGGAGGTTTGTCAGATGTCTCTCTCTCTCTCTCCTTCCAGCCGTCAACCAGATCTTGGAAGAAAGCCTGGAGCGATTCAAATCACTGTTTTGGTTCAAAGCAGCTTTGATCGCTTGCACTGTGACTTAGGCCCTTTCAGCCCTAATAATTGCAGGGAAGATATCTCAC
Organism: Balaenoptera borealis; assembly: GCF_965194805.1. NCBI lineage: Eukaryota > Metazoa > Chordata > Mammalia > Artiodactyla > Balaenopteridae > Balaenoptera > Balaenoptera borealis. Next base: position 13,373,820 of record NC_138877.1, read on the forward strand.
AGTGCTTTCTCTTCTGGAGATTCGCTGCATTCCTGGAGCCCCTCGTGGAAGAGGTTGACTAACCGGCTTGTCTGTTTCTCCTTCCTTGCTAGCAGTAGCCTGTGGAGACTGAGGCTATGCATCTCAGCAGCTCCAAGAGCGGAGTAGTGCTGGCTCCAGTGTCCCGAGGTCCTGATGCCTGTCAGATGATAACCAGAGCCCAGCTTGGCCAGGATCCGCCACAAAGAACAGTACTAGGGGTGCTAACTGAGAATGGGCAGTACAGGAGGACCTGTGGCCAGGTAATGCCTGAGAAGAGCCGGGAAGGCTACTCGTTGAGAAGGGCTCTCATGTCTTGGTGGGAGGTGGGTTTCTCTTGAAATTTTACCTCCAAACTCTTCTTGAGTATTCAGCCATGGAATCTGGACTATAGGGACATTGACTTTTTTTTTTTTTTTTTAAAGATCACATTGTCAGGTCCCTTTTCCAACTAGAAACATGAATAATTTTCTTTGTTATTTTAACAATATCAAGGAAATAACACATACTGTTTAGGTCAAGTATATGTAAAGTCAGTTAAGTTCTGGGCTAAAAGGGAATGTGAATGCCCCAAAATAAACTATGGAACTGGGGATCTTCCACATTGGAGTGGTATTCAGATTGATCTAGGCTGTGCCTGAAGCATCCTGGATAACCTTTGTTAAGCTCATTGGTGATGGTGTTAGAATCAGGATTGGATCCGGCTATACTAGATTACTTCCAAATGCATGCTTCAAAAGTCGGCTTCTCCTCAGGACAAAGGACAGTTAGGCAAATGGATCATGGGCCATCTGATATCAGTTGCTTGTGCTTAACTGATCATAGGTACCTCCCTTAACAGACTGTAAACAAATTCAGACACTTAAAATGCGAATGAGGAGTTTGGATCCTTAAGAATAAATTTTGAAATTAAAAAAAATATTCCTCAAGTATGTTATTAGACAACCTTCTCATAACTGTGCCTTAAGCCTGTACTGCACATCTATAGTGGAATGAAGTTGGCAATAGTACAGTGGAATAGGTGGGCAGGTATTCTTTCCATTGTATAGGTGAGAAAATTTGAGAGGTTTAAGAACCCGCCCCCCCCCCCCAAAAAAAAAGTCATGACGGAGGCCAGATCAGAAGCCTCATCTACTGACTCATCTACTGACTGTTCAAGGCATCTGTGTTTTGGTGGCATCTGGTTATGGGAGAAAATTACCCAAAGTAATCTGTTACAAGCTTTGGAAAAAACTGAGAAAAGGTGGTTTTAGCAAACTTAATTTGCTTAGCGATGTTTACTTCTTTAAACTTGAAGTCTAAAACCTCTCATGAATTGGTAGTTACTCCCATGCTCACTTTAAATTCATAACCATTAGCTAACCTCTATGTTGCCAGGCACTACCTCTACATTTCCCGGTTCTATTCCTCTACAACCTTCTTATAGAAACCTTCTATTTTATACTTTCCCGTCTCTCTTTATCCTCCAAAGCCTCTATCTCCATCCTTCCTCTCAGCTAATAACTTTATATCCTATTTTCCTAGAAATATAGACGCAACCAGAAGAGAATTTCCACATGCTCCCATGTATCATATACTCTGCCATCCCCCTCCTGCTTCATGGCCCATGTGTCCCTGCTCTTATGTAATGTGAACCCCCATGTGTGCAGCACACCTGATGCCCTCTTGCCTCTTCAAGGATATCATTCCATCAGCTCTTCTTTCTCAGTCTTCTCTTCTCTACTGGGTTAAATCCAGAAGCATGTAAATATATTGTGATTTTTTTTTTTTTTTTTCAGTCTTAAAAACCTTTCAGCTACAAAGCTCTTGGCAGCAACTGTCCCATTTATGGCAGTGTTTCTTGAGAGTTTGTCTACTGTAAACTCCATCAGGATGAGGATTTTGGACATCAGGTTTTCTGCTGTATTCCCAGTGTTTAGAATAGTGCCTGGCCAGGGTAGCATGCAAATGTTTGTTGAATGAATACTCTGTCTCAAATTCTTCTCTTGTTGTCTTTGACTCAATTCTTAATCCTTTCCTTACGTGACTGATTGGCAGCATTTGACACTATTGATCACTCTTTATTCCTTGAAATAGTTTCTTCTCACTCAGCCTGGAAAACACGGCTCTCTCCTGGTTTCCCACCTAGCTCACTGGCCACACCTCCTCAATATCTTGGTTCTTCCTCATCCAATATCTAAAAGCTAGAGTGTGCCAGGGCTTAGTATTTGATCTGAATCTGCATGCACTCCCTTGGCAATCTCTTCAAGTCTCCTGGCATTAAATACCATCTATCTGTTGATGACTCCTCCTTCTATCTCCAGTCTGGACCTCTCAGCTATGTTGCAGGCTCACATGGTGAGCTGCCTACTTGATGTCTCCACTTGGATCATGCAGTAGGCATCTCAAACTTAGACGAAACCAAACACCAACCCTGGCCCCAGACTGCTCTTCCCAAAGTCTTCCTCATCTCAGTAAACGGAATATCCATCCTTCCTGTTATTCAACCCCAAAACCTTCGTCATCCTTGACCCTTCTTTTTCTTCCACCTCACATCTAATTTGCTGAGAAAATACTATTGGCTGTATTTTAAAAATGTCTAGAACCTCATTTATTATTCTCATTATGTCATATAATAAGGTTCTACATCTTATAGGAGAATTTATGCGTAGTATGCATTTCTAAAATCATCATGTTTCTAAGTAACTAGGTTTAAAGGGGACCTTTACAGGAGCCTGTTGACTAAAAGTTAACTATTTAAGGAGGACAATAGGAACTCAGTAACTGTGTGTCAAGAACCTTGCTGGGTTGGTATAAAAGCCTGTCATGCTACAAGCACAAAAACTGATATACAATTTTCCACCCACATGTGGTACCTAGTTCACTTTGGAGGAGAGCTATAGTTTTTCTTTTTTTCTATAATCTTGAGTTCCCTTTGATAAATACGTGAGGAAGATGACAAATTTTAGGTAGCTCCTTTCCCAAATGTCAAATGTAGACAAGGATAAGGGCAAAGTCATCCTTTGGAAGCTTCATTTTCTGAAATTCAATTGCAGACATAGATATTTCAATTTAAGATTCCTCTCCTCTTTCCAGCCTGCTGGTTTGAGTCACATGGGTTCTTAGCACCTATGAGGGCTACGGGGGTGGGGGGGCCTCTAACAAAAAACTTAACCCTTTTCTAGGGGATCACAACACTCAGGTGTTTCTCTGGGTCAGAAAATGTCTTCCCTCCAGCTGGAAAGGAAGCGCTGTCTGACAGCAGGGTTCAGGTGCCAGCCAAGCAAGGATTTGACATGTACATGGACGAGCCTGAGCAAGGGGACAGAGACAGCTGCACAGGGCGAGAGGGGATGGCATTTGAGGATGCCTATGAAGTACACACCAGCACACTCAAGTCAGACCTTCACTTCCTGCTGGATTTTAACACAGGTAATGGGACTCACCTGTGGCTGATGGTACCCTGTCTTTGTAATCATCTGCAGCATTTAGTAGCATATAACTAGCAAGAGAACACCCTGAAGTAGTAACTATTTTCACAACTGCCTGTAGAGGGTTAGTGGATGGAACTAGTTTTTAAATTAAATGTTCTTACCTGATAATGTTGAACCCCCTGCAGTTTCCCCTATGCTGGTAGATCCATCTCTCCACTCCCAGTCTGAAGATGCATCAGATTTTGGTACAGATGTGATAAATGTGACTGAATATGCTGAAGAAATTCATCAGTACCTTAGAGAAGCTGAAGTGAGTTTTCCCAACTTTTCCTTCAATTTCCAGCACCCCAAACACTTCATATTAAGATAGTTATACACTCTTGGCCATAACCACTAGTGAATGGCATTCTTGTGACATCTAAACATGAGAACATTTATGAAAAATAATAGTTGTGAGGTGAGTAGCAGTTATTTGGACTATTTCTCTTTGACTCAAAGGGTTTGTATGTTAAGTATTTCACTCTTGGGGATAACGATTATTGCCATTTCCCCCCCTCCTTTAAGTCATCTGTTAACTAATTGCATTACAGAACCAGAATTTCACACTTTCTTCCATACCATGGTAAAGATGTATCTGGCTCTTGACTGAGTTTCCTGCTAACCTTTGCTCATGAGATTTTTAAAAATAGCAACTGTTCTGTGGCGTAATCTTTCTAACATAGCAACTATTTGAATATCAAAACTCTTTCCCCAAACAGATAAGACACAGGCCCAAAGTGCACTACATGAGGAAACAACCAGACATCACAGAAGGCATGCGAACGATTCTGGTAGACTGGCTGGTTGAGGTGGGAGAAGAATATAACTTTCGGGCAGAGACTCTCTACCTGGCCGTCAACTTCCTGGACAGGTTTCTTTCCTGCATGTCTGTTCTGAGAGGGAAACTGCAGCTTGTAGGAACAGCAGCTCTTCTCCTGGCTTCGTAAGTGTTCTTCAGCTCAAATAATGTGAAACTTCAGCCTGTCAAAACACTTGATTTCCGTTCCCATTTATTGGAGAAATGCAGTGCTTGATAAGTAAAACTTATCCATGCCTCCTTTGATAGAATGTCATCATTTTTACAGTGTTTACTGAGAATCTGAATCTTACCACATGTTCACTCTTCAATTTGGATGTTTAAGATCCTCTTAACAAGAAGTTCAATATCATGACTAAGGCAGCCATCAGCTCAAATTCAGGATCCAATTTAACTATTTTGTGGTGTAGTCTTTTGGCTGTATTCTAGTATGAGTAAATGTCCTATTAAAAGAGATTTTGGTTATATAAAACCCTTCTTCATGGTCTAGCAAGTGACTCATAATAACACAGTTTATTTGGTTATAGTGAATAAACTATTTTAGCTGGTTCCTGTTACTATCAATCATTCATAACAATATCTAATTGTGTAGAAAAGGGCTAGGTTGCGGCTAATCTTCTTTTAAATAAGTGACCTGCTACTGAATGGTAGTTTCCTTTCTATTCTTCTGGTCTCAGACATTATACTTATTAATGCCTAAAATTTTGCAAAAATTTCCCTACAGAAAGGAGAAACAAAAACAAAACCAAAGAATTGATAACAGTGAAATTGTATCATCATCTATCTCTTAGATACATAGCATCTTTTGCTAATTCAATAGAGAAAACTGAACATGATCTTTCAAAAAAATCCAAGACTGAAGGAGTTTTTTCCTACCATTGTGTTCAACATAACATTCTTTTCCACAAGATGATTTGAAGTCTATAGAATTAAGAGGAATTTACCCACATGTCTGTCATTCAGAATCTTTCAGCATATCAGAAGCCAAAACCTAAAATTCCCAGTTGGAAATTGTTTCTTTACTATCCCGTAGCAGCAAGTACGACACAGCCTTGTCATACTCGTGTTCTTGTTCTGGAAACGAGCTCCTCCTCTTTTCACACCTGTACCATTTCGTGATTTGTAAGTGATACTTAAGTCTGCAAGGGCCATGTGACAGGCATGGTTGTGACAGCACAAGAGGGAGAGCACAGGGTCAAAGCTTTACTTCCCCAAACTCTTTCCCTTTTGTAGGAAATATGAAGAAATATATCCACCTGAAGTAGATGAGTTTGTCTATATAACTGATGATACCTACACAAAACGACAACTGCTGAGAATGGAACACCTGCTCCTGAAGGTCCTGGCTTTTGACCTGACAGTGCCAACCACCAACCAGTTTCTCTTTCAGTACTTAAGGAGGCAAGGGGTGTGTGTCAGGACTGAGAACCTGGCCAAGGTAGGCCACGTGACTTCCAAGAACTTCAGTGCCAACTGGATAAAAAAAGCAGCCTCCTTCAGTTCTTCCTTCCTTTTCAGTTCTTTGCCTTGGGCCCAGAAAAGCTTTTTGGCAACTGGAAGAGAACTAATTCTAAGAACATGACTTCTGCTTACGAGACATTACTAGTAATCGTGTTTGGCAGACATGGGTTGTCTAATCACCCAGGTCTTAGAAAAAATTTAAGCTTGGAAACTGTTCTCTTGTTATATACAGACCACATGCAAGCAATACCTCTTAGGTTTACAGAATGGGAACAAGATAAATATGGCTCTATTTGGCTCTAATCTCATCCTAACTTGTTAAGTAATGAAGCACTATTTGGTCATTTGGAGTTCTAGAACTTTAGTTGAAGGCACTAAAGTATTGGTTTGGAAAACTTGGTTTCCGTCCATAATGATCTAATATATCTGGTATTTATATGCTATGCAAAGAGTAATAAGGATGTCTCTATAAATTTCCCAATATGTTTCTTTTAATTTGATAAGTTCCCACTGGTACTGTTCTAGCCTCTGAACTGCATGTATTTGCCTGATAAATTAATAGCTTTAACATGGACATATTTTTGCCTTTGGATGAAGGCTCTAGTCCGCTCCAGTGGCCAGAGCAATGCTACTTGACCAGCATAAACCTGCACTACTAGTATAAATAATCCTCACGTATACTGTACGGTTAGGCCAAATACTTGCCTATCCATTTTGAAATTTACTTGCAATTTATTACAATGTAAATGTTATTCTGGTTATGGACAGGCATAGCAATTATTAACCCAGTGAATAATTTTGAGCATCTATTTCTGCACTCATCACTAGATGCACACTGAACAAAGATGACAGTTTGTCCCCTTGACATTTCTAGGTTTGCTTGTAACCTTAGTCAAATTCCTAATTCCAATGAGATTTTCTCTCTTGTGCTTAGTATGTAGCAGAACTGAGTCTCCTTGAAGCTGACCCATTCTTGAAATACCTTCCTTCACTGATTGCTGCAGCTGCTTATTGCCTGGCAAACTATACTGTGAACAGGCACTTCTGGGTAAGATTCTAGTCGCTTCTTTCTAGATGAACCTCAAGGCCTATCTAAAGTCTGCTCAGTAACCCTGAAGGCTTAGAATGGGCTGGCCTCTTATGAAGGAGAGTTAGTTAGCTTAATAAGGAACTGGTTGCCTTGCCAGCAGACTACAACGTGCTGCTGAGTACTGCAGGTCAGTCTTCATGGCTTGGACTCAGTGGCGTAGCTCACTGGGGAGCAGAGGTTGCAGAAAGTCAAGGGGATGGTGGTGGCATGCTCATTGAATGGAAGCAGGTCTGGAAACCTCAACACCCACCTTTATGCAAGGAGGGCTGTTGTAGTGTAAGCATTGACCACTTCAAGGCAAAAGATGCTGACTTTTCCCCTCTGTGTAAAATAACCTGGGTCCAATTAGGATGGTCAGAGGTTGTATCAGGCTTTCAAAGGAACAGGGCAGTTAGCATTGCTTCTTGGCTTGTGATGGTTGGCAAGATTAGAGATGGGCCCCTAAGATTTGGTTCTGAAGGCTCACCTTGTGCTGCAAGAGTGGGGCATCTACTTTTATTTTTCTAGAATTCTTATTTTTTATTCTGAATTTGGCTAAGACTCATTCATATTCTATTTAAATAAAGTGTACAGGTAAGTAGAGGCTCTTTAGAGGCCAGTAAAAAATCCTGCTCATGAGAGAATAAACTGTGCCCAAATTGAGCATTATAATTGTACAATATGAGCAAATTTAGAACTCTGTTTTTCCTAATATCTTATTTCTAAAGTCTCTGAGGGAAGGATTACAGTTTCTTTTGAGATGAACATGGATACTTACTAAGATTTCAGATTTCTGATATCTTATAAAGCTATATGATGCAATTTTCTTTTGTCTTTTGTTTTGATTAGCCAGAAACCCTTGCTACGTTTACAGGCTATTCATTAAGTGAAATTGTGCCTTGCCTGAGTGAGCTGCATAAAGTGTGCCTGGGTATACCCCATCGACCTCAGCAAGCGATTAGGGAGAAGTACAAGGCTTCAAAGTAAGCTCCTGAAATTCTCTTATCTAGGCTCACTATTTAAAGCTTTAACGAGTGATAGTAATTTCAGAATTAAAAATAGAACAAATTGTATATCTGGTGCTAGGATGGAAAAGTAAGGTTTCATGTCAAATCAAGAAAATCAGTTTGGAGGGGCCTAGATTTATAATTTGTCAGCGTGTAGTACATCTAGTCAGCTAGCTCCTTCCCTTCTGTTAAAACTACTAGAAAGTTTTCTGTGGCCCACATGAGATTTTATGAAACCAAAGTCCTTGGCTTGAGCTGAACTTGCTTTGGGTCTCATTTCAGGTACATGCACGTGTCTCTCGTGGAACCACCTGCAGTCCTTCCTCTACGATAAGTTTCAGAACCGAAGCGCTTTCAGAACTTAATCTCCAGATCAACAGAATTGGTCTTGATTTTTATAGGTTTCTGCAGGTTGGGTCAAACTAGTGTTGCTATGATATAGATGACATATTTTTTAGAATGTAAATGTATTGAGGTTCTCTTAGACATTGGTAGCTTGTAATATAGTCTAAACTTCCTAAAGAATAAACAACTTGCCTTCTGACCACGTGTTAGGCTTATTTACTGATTACCATGGCTGACACACTTGCCTGGAATTTTAGTTGAGAGTATTACAAATGTCATCTTTATTTCAAGAATGCCTCTGTGTTGGTTTTATAAATCTGGCATGCTATTAAGATGAAGTGTTCTGAGGAATCCAGAGACTTTCATGTGTGGTAAATAGCTACTCTGAGACTCTTTCCTTCCTGTCTTTTTACTCCTCATGTAGCTCTCCATAAATCGGCAAGGGATGAACTCCAAGCCTAAACAGATTAGTGAAAGGATGTAGACAAGCACGGTCTATTCTAGTTTCCCTACTGGACCCTAGGCAGTAAAGACAGTGGGTTGAGGACTGAATTGGTCAGGTAACTCTGAGGGGTAATTTACATTTAATTCTAAGTCAGGGAAATGATGCTTACTTTGTAAAGGGATACCATTATGTCAACGTCCAGTTTTGATTTAGTCACCCATCAAGCATATATTTTAGCCCTAGAGGATGGTCAGAGAGGTAGAAAAAGAAAATTTTACCAGAGGATGGGACCTCAGAATAATTAAGCTAATCTCTCATATTCGTCCCTTGGGAGATATCCACGCTAAACGCAGCTCAAACTCAAATTATTCACGATCCTACAGTTCAACTCACTACACATTCATATATGGCTCCTTTCAGCAGCACTGACATAGTACACAAGATGAGGAAAACTGAAGCAAAAACACACTGTTTCAACTTTCTTTTAAAGATTGGTAGGCAAATCAAGAGTAGACTTGGCCTTGAGGGAGAGTGGTGCTGCTGGGGATTGAACAGAAATTTTGTTAATCTCCAGATTAGTAGTCCTGGATCGGTAGGCCCTGGAGGCACACTGGCCTTCTGGCGGTGTGTGTTCTGCCTCGAAAAAAGGGATGATGTGGATTTAGGCCTTTAAAATAATGGCATAGCATCTCATTTCAGCCTTATTTTTCCTCTCTTTTCCTCCCCGGCGAGCACTGAAAGCAAGAGCCAGGGAAGTGGGAAGATTGACGTATCTGTTTGGAGTGGATAATTTGCTGTGGCAGTTCTGACATTTAGGGCTAGAGAAGGGCTGGGAAAGATGCAGAACGTTGAGATGATACGTCAAAGTAGACTGTCTCACAGAAATAAAACGTAATAGGGGTTATTTTCCCGATGCCTGAATCCATCTCTGTCCTCGTGCTCCGGCTGTCACTGCCTTGGCTTAGTTCCCGTCATTTCTCATATGCACCCCTCACGGTAGCAACCTCCTGATGGCTCTTCAGTTTCCTTTTCCCTGTTTCCAGGGTTTTCTGAAATGAAGTTGATGGCATCTCTTTCCTGCGTCTAATTCTTCAATGCCGCATCACCACCGGGATAAGATAGGGGGCATGCAGGCTCTTGAATGAGCCAGACCCTGCCCACTCCGATCTAACAGCTTCTGCTTTAGTTAATCCGTGTCGAGTCCCTTCTAGTTCCCTGATCGCCTTGTCCCGCCTTCCTTTACTCCCTCCCACACGCTGATCTCTCTCTCTAAATATTTCCCACTTCCCTTTACTGCTTGGCAACCTCCGAGGTGATTCTTTAGATCTAGTCTTTGGCCTCACAACCCCATCAGCCTCAGGGTAAATGTCTCTCACGATAACTGGCTGCTACTTGTCTTGTCTCCCCTCCTAGAGCACACATTTCATCCCTGTCCTCCTAGCATCTGGCTTCATCCTAGAGATTCAATAATATTTTGTTGAATGAATGAATGGATTATACCTTTTATAGGCAATCACTGGCCCTCAATTTAATCAAATCTAAAGTGATATTGCTGGGAAGCATAAAGCTTTTCAAAGTACATTTGGATAAAATGAGTTTAAAAGGAAAAAATCGCAATTGGAGGTAAGAGTATATGGTATCCATGTATTGTACAAAGTTCACTCTCTTCATAATTCTTACATTCATTTTAGTATAAGAAACCAGATGATAAAGGAAAACTGTCATTAGGGTCTTGAAACAAAAGGCATGTCTTAGATGAGAATGGGGAACACAGTGGCTGTTCTGAGAGGCACATCCAGGGCTCTGCTGTCTTTACATATTCCTCCATCTGCCTTAGAGGATTCACAAGAGAAGTCTCCTAAACACTCTTCTGAACACTTTCTTAGCACCGTACCATAGTCAGGGCCTCTTCATATGCAACCCTCCTTTCTCCCTTCTCTCCTTCACAGGGGTCGGACCAGCATCATGATCTGAAGGCTCTCCCTTCCTCCTCCAGTTCCTCCCCTTTTTATCTCATAGGTGGTGTGTTCCCCCAATAAATTTCTTGCACATCTACTCCTGTCTTGATGTCTGTTTTGGGGAGGCCCCAGACTCACCCAGAAGCCTAAGAGGTAGGAATAAACGGTATTTCCCAAATGTACTTGACTAGAGAAAATGTTCTTTACACAAACTTGTCAGTGTTTAAAAGGACACTAATGGGGGCTTCGCTGGTGGTGCAGTGGTTGAGAATCTGCCTGCTAATGCAGGGCACACGGGTTCGAGCCCTGGTCTGGGAAGATCCCACATGCCGCGGAGCAACTGGGCCCGTGAGCCACAACTACTGAGCCTGCGTGTCTGGAGCCTGTGCTCCGCAACAAGAGAGGCCGCGATAGTGAGAGGCCCGCGCACCGCGATGAAGAGTGGCCCCCGCTTGCCGAAACTGAAGAAGGCCCTCACAGAAAGGAGGACCCAACACAGCCAAATATAAATAAATAAATTAATTAAAAAAAAAAAACTTTAAAAAAAAAATAAAAGGACACTAATGTTTCAAAGAACATGGATCAGAAACGCTGTCCTAGGGAAAAAGGATTAATGTTTACCCAAGCTGATCTATATTTTAATTTCTATGTTATTTATAATTTGATTTGTACAGATATGTTTAAATTATCTGTTAGTAAATTTTGTATAATTCTTTCATAGTCTTATACAATTATTTCAGTGTTCTGAACTTAAAGAATCCTTCAGATTATATTAAGGAAGATTCCTAACTGCTTAGATGCAATTGATATTATAGCTGTTGCCCTGGTACCCAGACAGAGGAGGGGTCACCCAGGCAAGCAACAGCTGTCTTCCTTGGGTCCCCTGGGGGTAAGCTGTTAAATGCCATTAATGCAAATCACCAAGATAGTGACTGACTATATATTAAATATTGACACAAGAGGGATTTCTGGAATACTTAAAAATGTCTGAGATGTTCTTAGGCTTTTAGTGATTCTATTATATTATCACATTCAGGAGAAACTAAAGTTATGATTACTAACGTCTGACAGTATAGAATGCTAAAAATTTATACCCCTTTGGCACTGGCTTTTTGAGAGGAATTGAGACCCCAAGGTAAATATAAGTATTATATATAGGAGAATCCTTCGGGCATTGTGTTTTGAAAATTATTCAAAGATTCTTAAAATTATCTGTCCATTGACAAATACTGAATGAATGGATAAAGAAAATGTAGTACATACATACAATGGAATATTATTCAGCCTTAAAAAGAAAGGAAACTCTGACACATGATACAACACGGATTAACCTTGAGGATATTACGCTAAGGTTATGAAATAAGCCCATCACATGAAGACAAATACTGTATGATTCCGCTTCTGTGAAGTATCTAGAGTCGTCACATTCATAGAAACAGAAAGTAGAATAGGAGTTGCCAGGGGCTTGGTAAGGGGAAATGGGGGAGTTGTTGTTTAACAGATATAGAGCTTCAGTTCTGCAAGATGAAAAGGTTCTAGAGATGGGTTGCGCAACAATATAAATATACTTAACACTACTGAGCTGTACACTTAAATGTGGTTAAGATGGTAAATTTTATGTTATATATATTTTTCCACAATTTAAAAAATATAATCTGAGAAGTTTCACACTGGTGTTTTTAAGCATGAATATAAGAATAGTCCATCTTGTGGGAAAATACCAGCTCCTTAAGAGCAGAAATGCTATTTTATTGATTTTTGCATCCCCTACTGTTTTGCTGCTCAAAGTGTGGTCCATGGGTCAGCAACAGCAGCAGCATCTGGGGAGCCTGTTAGAGATGGACGACCTTGGATCCCACCGCGGATTTACTGAATCTAAACCTGAATTTTAATAAGACACCCAGGTGATTCACATGCACGCTAAAGTTTGAAAGGCACTGCCCTACAGCACCTAACTCAGAAATGTAAGAGTTTAGTCTGTTTGCAGACTAGACTCTACAAGATGTGATAAATGCATTCAACTTCTTTGCTCTAAGAGTTGCCGTCAACTCTAGACCTCATCATTACATATCTGCTAGAAATAAACAGTGAGCCAAGATTTATATACATTTAAGGTGGGATTTTTAAAAAGTAATATTCTATTTGATTCTCCATCCTGCGTCTGGAACAAACACTGAACTTGAAGACGGAGGCAACTGCCACCCTCCCACTCTCTTTTGACCACTTAATGACCTCTATGTGGCAGTATAACTCTGAGAATGTACAGAAAAGTCAGCATTTAGTCTCTAGATAATGATCATTCCTGTGCTCTGAAATGTTCATCCCACAACCACGTAGCAGAAGAAGACGATGGGTGAGGCCTTTGCTTATGGGGGGAGGCCCTCAAAGCTTTTCCCTCCTCCTTCCCTTCCTCTCTCTCGTTAACTCAAGAAGCCAAGCATCCCAGATCTGGCCGTATCATGGTACTATATACTCGACTGCCCCCCTACTTCAACCTAGGATGCTTAATGAGAAAGGAACTCCACAAACTATGGAAAGCTCAAGCTCAGGATCCAGGAGCTCTCATGGCTCCTTCTCCTGGAGCAGCCCTGCGCTTGGGTCTAAGGGGGTGGGCGGATGGATAGGCCTCAGATGGAATCCTCCAGCAAGCCTTCTCCTTGAGCAACACCTCGTGGTGCGCCCTGTAACTACTATGAGCCCCAGGTGTTACAGTATTTGCAATAGTGAGAGCGGAGGATCTAGGCAAGAATGGTTTGTGTCCACAGATACGTGTGCAGTGGTTGGAGGCATCAGCAATTAGTACATTCTCTGACCGTTAAACATGCTGACCTATCACGCAGAGCTTTTGTAGCTCTGGGCTGGAGAGACTAGCCACTGCATGTGTTAACGGGGTGACAGTGCCTGAGAATTCAATGCTACACTGGCTGGAAAAAGAATTACTATCTTGCATTTTTATTGTATATACACTTTTCAAATCACTTTCAACTACGCCATCTCATTTGATCCTCACAAGATTTTGCGAGCATAAATAGGACAGGCATTATTAGCCCCATTTTACAGAAAACTAACCCAAGTCTTGGCAAGTTTAGAGTTAAGTCTGCAATGGTAGTTGACAGCAGTGGCTCAAACCCACTCACTTCACTCATTCCTTAACCACAAGCAAATAACTTAATGCCTCTGGGATGCAGTTTTCTTATCTGTAAACAGTAATGAAAATAATTGGGTCTCGCCCACAAGGTAGATGATACACCTGACGTCTATAGCATAGTGGCTGCCTGCACACAGTAAGAGGCGGTAGCCATTAGTTACTGTGATTCCTGCCAGAGATCCCACAGCTAATGTGCGATTACCTTAGAACTGGGACTCAAACCATCTTCTTCTGGTTCCAAGTCCAGCAGTGTTCCCATTATGCATCAGCGTGAGAGATTTTAGACGCAGCTCAGGCTTCATCTCCTTCAAGATGCATTCTCTCTCCCATGGCATTTCTGGCCACATGTCCCACCGCTCCTTCCTAGTTGCATTCTGTACATCACTAGCTCACCACACTGTGTATAAATCTCCTAGACTCTAAGCTCCCTCAGGACTGGGACCACGTCTCATTTGTCTTGGTATCACCAGAGCTAGATCATTGCCAGCACATAGTAAGCACAGTCAATGTTTGTTAACCTTAACTCAAGGATGGCACCCTGATACGAATTTTGATAGGAAGCAGTCTCCTGTACAACATTTGCCACAGAGATCACACCGTATCCCTCTGCCTGTGTTTCTTCGTTCTGTTTGACCCCCTTTTGTCTTTTATCTCTTCTCCTAGAGATCTATTTATTAGCTACGCCTATAATTCTCCAATTCTCATGCAGTGTTTGAATAAAATCACAGTTTAGCTCCAGCTGTGTAGATTTCTGCAACCCAATATAAAGCTCCTGCCTGCTGCTGAGAAAACACACAGATGAGATTTATAATCAGATTTCAGGGGAATGAGGCATGTTGTCAAGGTTTCATTTCTGGCCAAAAAGGAGGGAGGAACTGAAAATGGGGCTGCCAGAAGATGAAAATGTCAGGTAGCGTGAAACAATTGGAGGAGGCTATGATTGTCTTTGTTGCTGCTGTTGTTTTGGCTTTTTGTCTAATTCAAGAAAAGTGAATTATACTTGAGCAAATCAAAGTCACTGCAGATTATACATATGAATGCATATCTATAAATATACAGAGATATACATGCATATATGGAGGTATATGTACATATGTCTTTGTTTTCTGGAATTAGAAATTTCCATCCTGTATAGCAAAGCCTTGATATACAAGCCCATCTTCTTATTTAATCAGTGTTATTAATATTAATAAATTATTCAAAATGCTTACTATGAGATAATAAAAGTCATAATCATAACCCATTGTCAAGCAATAGCTATTGTATACAACGCATTGAATGACGTGACCATTAGCCATTTACTAAATGGAGCTCCATTCTAATAAACAGTTTTAAGGAGGAATTTCATAAGCTTAGGGGAGCATTTCAAGGCAGCAATTCATTAACTAAACATAATCAATCTATCTTTTCCTTCCATATTAGAAATCTTATCGCTTTGGACGATGTATTGGAAAAACAGTTCTTGCTATTTTTGCAAGTCATCATGAGAAGGAAAACATAGTAATTGCTTAACTTCCAAACTTCCAAAAGGATGTAATAAAATATTTAGTGCTACTTTAATATGTGAAATACACGAATAAGGGCTCTTTAGATTGGTACAACTATTTTTAAGCTCTTCTATCCTTAAGAGAATAACAACCCTGCTTAATTGAAAACATTACACTCTCTGTATTTCCTTGGTTTGAGAAAATATAAGCAGATTTGACTTCACATTGTTTTGGTAAGAGCATAGTCAGCTGATGAAAGGTGGGCTGTGACCTGTTAGTCAATGACAGCCTGAGCTAACCAGGAGATGGTCAGGGTAGTTTTAAAATCAGTGGGTAACACAGTCTCATGGTAAAGTCGAGTGATGATTTTTTTCAGACACCTAATGTTGCAAAAAAGCCACAGTATTAATTTTTATTATAGTTGTAATTTAAACTGGCTCTCCAATTTTGAAATGATTACATAAAAGCATTGATTGGTGCCTAAAACACATTTGCTCAGGTGAAGTGAGCAGTTTTTAAATAAACAGCTTACATTTCCCTCACTTTAGAAAATAATGAGAGAATACAGTCTCCTATGCATTCAAAGCTTTGATGCATTTGCCTTCATGGTAATATAGTATCACTTAGTTTCTGATGATGGATTAGCTGTGCCTTAAGGAAAAAAATAGTATTTTCTGTGAGTGACCTTAACGACCTCAGCTTCAGAAGAAGAAATGATGAAAGCATTAACACCCAAGTTCTGCATTGAATGGCCTTGAACAGGTCCTGCTTTCACTGCCTGGTTAGAAAAACTTGGCTGAGAGCAAGAAGTGCTTGTAATCCTTTTAGTTGTCTTTTACCTACTGTTTGCCCAGAGGCTAGGTTTAATTTGAGTGATGGCTCCTGCGGTCTCAGTGTATGTAACTTTGATTGAGGTTAACGAAAGAAGGAAGAAGCATTCCACCAGGCAGGTTTAGGAGATGTCTAAGCTTTAAGTCACCTGCGAGATGTTAGAACACAAAACTTCAACAGAGAGTAAAATAAATTTGAAGATCTAATTGGGTTTATTCAGTGATTCATGAATCGGGGAGCATCCCATCTAGCAAGTAGAGAGAGACTCCCAGGAGTTGTACAGAGTGAGAGGCTTTCAGAGGCAGAAGGAGGGTGGGGCAAGGAAGTTAGCAAAGAAAAGAGAATTATTTTAAGCCTGGACATCTTGGAGGGGAGGAAATGTAAGTGGTCTTACCTTGCAGACTACCTCATTAGTGCTAATCAAAATTTCCGATTGATTGAGTATAAAGGTCATAATCTCGAAAGAGGCTGAAACTGCAACAAAGTCTTGGTGTGCTGTCCCTGGGAACAAAGGATTCTGTTTGCGGCTTGTTAATTTTTCTTGTAACAGGGACTATCCCTAGAGAGAGTTCTATGTTTTAGGAGTCCTGAAAGACAGGATTCCAGGCCAATTTAGAGAAAGGAGAATGTGGAAAGAAAAAAAGCATTCCAAGAGAAAATAATCTAAGCCAAAAACTCTGATGAGAAGCCAAGGGTACAGTTCAGAAATGCTGTTTAAAGTATGAATAATAGGCTGTTTTAAAGCCCAGTCTTCAGGAAAAAACTCTCAGAGGAGCCCTGACCCAATCTTTATTTTAGACTCATCCTGTCCCTAGATCTCTGAGTTGCTGTCATTGTACATTGTAGAATACCAGGATGATATTGCTACAGAAGAAATGGTCAACGTCTCACTGGATCAACTGGGAGTTTCTCATTTCCTAGGGGAGGTAAGAACATGACGAGGTGAGGAAAGGAATTTAGCCAGTGATGTGCTAAATGTTTCACAACTGGCTCCCAGGGAGGATGCCTATATATATATATATATATATATATATATATATATATATATATATATATATATATATATATATATTATAAATTGTACAAATGTAAAGAATATGTAGCACACAATTTATGAATATATAATAATAGAATATATAATACTCTTCACTCTATATCCCATATAGCTAAATGATTAAATGATTCTTATAGAATACTTTTGTTGATTTTTGCCAAACTCTTGCATCCATGGCCGATCTATAGTTGCAGTTGAGAAATGGATATAGCTCTTACCTGAATGTTGGTAGATATTTTCATTTAAGTCAATGAATAAGATTATGTAAAACAAGAAAGATGTATGTTGGAACTCACTTGTTTGTCAATGACTTTGAGTACTGGAAGAATAGTTCTTCAGTTTTTTATACTATTCACAATGCAATGACCGAAAATATGACACATTTAAAAAGTTTAATCTGGATTATTTACATTGTCTCTATCACTTTCTTAAGTGCAAACCAGGGATTGGCCAACTTTTTCTGCTAAGGGCCAGATAGTAACTGTTTCAAGCTTTGCAGACCATATGGTCTCTATTTCAACTATCTCTTTCTATACAACTCTGCCATGTAGTATGAAAGTAGCCATAGACATGTTGACCTGAAACAAACAGACTACAAGATATTTCTCTAGCAAAGATGAGTTTATGCAGAATCAGCAGATAATTGCAATTTGGGGTCTGCAACCATGGCTAGCCGAGTACAAGTCCCTGCACGGACTTACACCACATTTCAAGCACTCAATAACCACATGTGGCTAGTGGTTGCCACACTGTACAATGAAGCTGTATAATATACATAGTATGTTGCACTAAAGGAGTATTAAATAACAACATAATAAGTGGTGAAACTCAATAAGAGGTTGCCTTTGCCACGTTTCATTCATTCATTCACTCATTTATCTGATATTGGCTGAGCACCTAGTTCACAAGCAAGTGTAGGGACAGAAGGAAAACTAATCCATGGTCCTTGCTTTCAGGGAATTCAGAGTCAAGCAGGAGAGATAAGAGAATTGACAAATAAAAATAATTAGGATGGGGAAAGTTAAAAGTGCCACAAGAGAAGCACAGAGAGAGAAAATGCTATGGGGCTTCAGCAGAGGGAGAGGCTCTATCTAGCTAGAAGATCAAGGAAATTTGGGGTCATTTAAACTGAAAGAAAAAAAAAAAAAAGATGGGTAGAGAGTAGGCGTTCAGAGTTATGGAGAAGGGCACTCCAGGCAGAGGAAACAGCTTGAACAAAGGCATGGAGGTGAGCCAAGCATGGAGTGTCCATGAAAGGTTCTATAAGCTTGGAGCTTAAGGTGAGTGAAGAGGAGGAAGGTGAAAGGCTTGAGGGGAAGGCAGTGGACAGTCATTACAGCCTATGAGCTAGGGACAGATGCCATCTTCTGAAGTTTACTTTAGCAATGCCATACATAATTTGAAAGAAATATTGAGAGATGATGACGGGACATCTGGAATCCTTTGGGTGAGAGGTATTGAAATCATGAACTAGAAGAAGGAAAATGAAAATAAAAAGGAGAGGACGGGGCTTTCCTGGTGGCGCAGTGGTTTAGAATCCGCCTGCCAATGCAGGGGACACAGGTTCAAGCCCTGACCCGGGAAGATCCCACATGCCATGGAGCAACTAAGCCCGTGTGCCACAAGTACTAAGCCTGGGCTCTAGAGCCCGTGAGCCACAACTACTGAAGTCCGCGTGCCTAGAGCCTGTGCTCCGCAACAAGAGAAGCCACCACAATGAGAAGCCCGTGCACTGCAACAAAGAGTAACCCCCGCTCGCTGCAACTAGAGAAAGCCCGCGCGCAGCAACAAAGACAAAAGAAAGGACGACGCAAGAAATACTATTAGAGGTTGAATGAATATGATTGGCAACTGCATGGAATGAGGAGAGAAAAGAGTTGGAGATGGTGGGGTGTCTAGTGTAGTATTGATGCACTAACAACAGCAAACAAAGGAAATCTGGGAGGGAAGATGGTGACCCAGTTAGGGACATACTGAATTTCGCTGATAAATTTTTATTGGAGAAATAAATAAGTAATAAAGATATTTGATCTTCTTTTAAGTACACACGTAGAGAGGAAATAAACTAGTGTTTAGGGAAGTCGGGACTCTTTCCCCTCAGCATCTATAACTTTAGGCAAGCAGCCCCACATCTCTGTGCATCACTGCACTGACCAGTACTGATCATTTTTTGAGGTCAGATCTATATTTCTTTCTATTATCTATTAATCTTGCTTTAAGCCTTTAATAGAAATGTTGCTCCTCTGCCAAAAGGAGGAATGTATCAGGGAGGGTACATTCCCTGGGGTCCCTAGTTAGAATACATGAGAAATGCAACTGCTAACCTGAAAAAAAGAGGGAATTCAGAGTCCTTAGCCTGCATACATTTTCAGGGTCTGGTTCCAAATGCATGTAAGTAAATTGAGCCATGCCTCCCTGGAGAAAAGAGACATTCCCATCCGCCATGTTGCATAGCCTGAGGGCATCAATTCACATCACATAGTATACTATGTTATACACCCGGGGTACAATGTGAACGGTCCTTCCTGGTCCTCTCCAACACTGCAATATTGGAGAGCTTGCTGCTGCTCTCATTGGTATCATATGATTAATGGGGTTGGGTGAGGAGTAGAAAGGAATCATGTTACCCTTTGTTCTCCATTTTAGGCAAGACCAGGAACCTAGGTTTTTAGGTCCTTAAAGATTGCAGGGTACTTATCAAAGAAGTAAAAGTAATATCAGTGCTATAGATACAGTCCAACATTATTTTCAGAACAGATATTGCCATTATAATATACTGATATTAATACTAACCAGGGATCCAAGGATTTCTGGACAAATTCTCTTCTTACCAATAAAGATAGAGTTGCCATTGCTGTAGTGTTCTATGGGGTAAGCACATTCTGCATCTGCCTGTCTCCTCCACAAAAGGGCTTATATATCTAGAGAAGGTGAGGTCTTCCGTAAGGGAAGAGGAAGATTATAAATCTTCATTACTCAATGTAGGACGAGAAATTTTAGATCCCAAGATAACGCAACAAAAGAGTGACGATAGTGTTTGTTTTCTTAGGCTGTTGATGTGTGAATATTATCGACCATAAATTTAATCCTGATATCTTAGGACTGTAGCAGAATTCTAGGACTTCATTTCCTAATGTCTTCATTACGGCTGTAAATCTCAAAATAAATACAATCCTTACAAGGAACACATCAGCAGCTGGGGTAATGAAATGCTACTTGCCTTCTGCTAGGTAGACTTAAATTAAGCAAAATGTGTGCTCTTCATTACATAATAATTCTTTACAGGCAAATGTTTCACAGTAAAAATCTGCTCCTTTTTACCAAAAGGAGCAACTTATCAGGGAGGGTTCCATCCCTGGGGTCCCTGGGCATGTGCATGGAGATGCTCAAGCTCAAATGCAAAAGATAAATGGGACCTGATATTTTTGGGCTCCTGGAGCCCCACTAATCAGATGATTGGGCACAAAGATGGGTTTTTTCTTCTCAGATTGGAAATGCATTTGCCGTGGAAAATCAACCAAATAATCAACAAATATTTATTGAAGACAACCATCGTCCTCGTTGTCATCAACTACAACAAACATTTATTTGTGTGGCTAACATTACCCATACAAGGGGTGAAAAAGCTGTAAGACACGGATTAGGCCACAGAGGATCAAACATCTCTAGTAGGGGAAACTAGATTTTAAGATGTAAATTTCAACGGAAAGTATATGGTAAGAGACATAGATAGACATAGCCACTTTAGTGAGCATTATTCTAGATTCTATGAGACACTTAATAAGAAGTGTAAGAACTAATTTCTGTGCTGAGGGAAACCACAGTTTAATTGGGGAATGGGCTGAATATAAAACAGTACGAGAACAAGAGGATATTATACTATAAAGAGCTAAGTAGTAAGATGCAGAAAAAGGACCTGTGAAGATCAGAAGGAGAGAAAGAGAGCAAGCAATATGGCGTCACTAGTCAGGGATGCCTCCCTAGAGTGGAGGGGGCTTTATGAGTCCTTTAAAGTCAGGGAGACTTTGAAGACGTGAAGGGGAGAAGGGAGGGTTAATGGCTTCAAGTGAAAATCTCCTCAGTTTTGCAGACCAACTTTGAAATGTTGGTCTGCAAAGCATTTATTCAACATTTATTCAGTGTCCTGATGGGGGGATCAGACTATTCTGAATGGGAGGTGAGGAGCAGGGCATTGTGCCTACAACTTTAGGCTCCACTGGCGGGCATGCTCTTGTGTTTGGGAACCAGTGTTTTGTTCATTCAGTAAACATTGACCAAGGGCCTCTCATGTGCTAATATTGTGCTGGGTGCTAGGATACACAGGCAGGACAAGATACATACGCATCAAAAATATGGCAGAATGAACAGGTTTAATTACAATCCAATGTGATTGGATAAATGCAGGAATTTAGAGGAACACAGAGGAGAATCCCCAAACTCAGACTTGGGAAGTCGGGAAGAGTTGAGATGTGAAGGATGAATAGGGGTTAGTCAGGCAAGGGACTTGGGATTGGAGAAGGCATATCCAGGTGGCAGGAATGATGTGGGTAGCAAGCCTACCTGGCTGGGTTTGAGAACACAAAGTTGTTCTGTTCAGCTGGAGTGGAGAAGCAAGGGTTGAGGTTGGTGATATAGGCAGATGTCAAATGGTAAAATATTTCTAAGCTGTGTTAAGGAATTTGGACTTTATCCTGAGGACACTGGAGAGTCAGTGAATCATTTTAAACTGGGGATCGACATGATAGCATCTGTTCAGAAACCTCATCCAGGCTGCAGTAATGGAGAATGGATTGGATGGTCCAGGTTCAAAGCTGATGTTACTTACCGTGGCATGTTCATTCCCACACAAAATAAGAAGGGGAAAAGGAGGTGGTCCTGTCTCCTCCATCCATGCCTATTTGTCTACCTCTTGACTCAAGATTGCACAGTTTATTCTTAGGACCATGGAATTCTTATCCTTAGTCTACAGGAAGGTTTTTCTGATTCTATCTGGATCCACCCCAGCAACAGGTAATGGCTGCTCGAATTTCTGTCTGCTCACCCTGAGAGCACACATAACAATCACAGGATTCAGCCCGATGATGTTGTGGAGAAGAAAACACCAGAGAATTGTAGTAACTCAATTTAAAGTCTGCTGAAAGCTTTAGTAAAGGCTTCTATGGCTGTTCAGAGAAATTGCATGAGGTAAGAAAGCCATCACCACAGTCACAGAAGAAGAGACGGTATTTCAACAAAATTAAAATGTTCTCTCAGGAAAGGCTCCATCATGCCCTTGAATAACTTTTGAGATCTTGAGGTAAAGGGAAGGGACATGTGTGATATGAAACTATGTTCCGGTTATACACAGCATTCGGCTTATGTTCCAAGGCTCCAAATCTGTTTTTTCTTTTCTTTTTTCATTTCAGGCGGTATAAGAGCAAAATTGAGCTTATTTCACAAACTGTACTTCTAGTAAAATTTTAAAGTACTTAAAAGGTTATTTTGAAAATGAGATAATAAAATGGGACATCTGTGCATTCTTTTTATTCTAGGATTCTGAAATAGTAAGCAGCCCAGAAGCATTCCAGGTTAGCAGAATCTGTGTGTGATTGCAGTTGTTAATATGCACAATTAAATGCTGATTCCAATCATCAGGCTGCCAGATATAAATACTGCTTGGGGAGGGTTGCCTTATAAGATGACAAGACTAATAGTGCAAACGTTGCAACACCATTCAAAGGAGGAAGGAAGGCATTCTGGAATTTTACTAAAAATAGGATGCTTGTAACTGAGAAAGGAAATTAGAAGTGCATGCTCTATCCGTGGAAGTTGACCATACATTCCATTCCAAATAGCAGCACTCACTTCCAAACCACTCTTTGAGCTAAAAGGAGCTTCAAAGGAGGAAGAATAAGAGATTGCTAGATCTTTTGTTATTTGGACAATAGATCCTTTCTTCCTTCCCTTCATGCAACTGTACAGCCTTAACTGAATAAATAAGAAATTCGTGGAACAAATAAATATGAATAAGAGGGTCTAAGCATAAGAAACAACGGTTGCATTTCTGCAATATTTAATGTGTTTTCTAAAACCAACACACACACTTAATTTTGCTCTATGAACAGATTTTTTTCAGTTGCATGTGGGGAATTATATTATTGTTTTGATCCATTACTTTTAGGTTCTTATCCCAATTGCATGAAACTACTTAAACAGAAGGAAACATGATCTTGGAAAGAGAAGACAGTCAGAGAGTTTAAGTCTGACATTCAGACATGAGAAAAAGCATCTTATTGGAGAGCATATCCTACTGAAAAAGCAATTTATTTCTGGCACAACAAGGATACTAAACTTCCTTTTTGTTGGCACATTTAATCCATTTTTGGAATCCTTAGTAATTTTAAATTTCTAATGCTTGAAGCTAAGCCCAAACCTGAACACTTTCACGGGGATAAGAGTTGAAGAGGAGAAAGCACTTTGGAAAATTCTGCAGCAACCCAGATGAGAGATGGTGGTGGGAAAAAAGGAGATGGTGAGAAGTAGACTGACTCAAGTTACATTTAGGAAGATGTGGTGCAGAAGAAGAGAAGAATCAAGGAGGACTTCCATGTTTTTGAGCATCTGGATGGTGGTGGTGCTATTTAAAGAGATGGGGAAGAGTCGTGGATGGGGAAAGGATAGAGCAGAGTGCAGATAAGAGTTCTGTCCTGACCTCCCTCTTTCCTTTCTTTCCTCCTCTCTCCCTCTTTCCTTCCCTCCATTCTTTTCTTCCTTCCAAGGAGGGTGGGAAGGCAGGTGGACAGAGGATGGAGCCCACACAGATGAGTATTTTAGGGGGTTGGGGGCTTTGTAGGGACTGGGCCTGCACAAAGAAGTTGTGAAGAGGCAGCCTGGCGGGATCAGGAGATTGACTACATAAGGGGGATTAAGCAAATAGTAAATACATCGAGGAAACCTGGAGCCGGGTTTCTCACTGTTGGGGAAGAAGGTACAAATATGGAAAGGGGGAAAGCTAGAATGAACCCTGTGGTGTTGGAGGGGAATTGGCTATATCTATGTGAATTCCAATGTGTGCGTGTGCCTATGTTTGTACCTATACATGTATGCATACTTCATATGTACACACAAATGTGTATATGTGTATGTAGGTATATATGTGTGTGTTTGTACATTAATGTACATATATTTCCTAGATCTGTCCAACATCCATGCTGAAAAAAATACAAAGCAAAAGCCACATATTTCCCTGTGTAAAGCTACATTATATAGTAACTGGAATACTATTCAGAGCAGTGGCTAGAATTAAACAGTAAAACTATATACAAAGAAAGGACCTAGTGGAAGTGATGTCCTGCAGCAATGAACACATCTGACGCTCAGTTCTTGAGTTCTAAAGAGTACTCTCCACTGAACTACTCAAATGAGACGCTCCTTAAAGAACTGGCTGACTCTAGGGCTGGGCAGGGAAAAGAACAAGATGAGCTTGCAACACCTTTTTGTACCAGCAAGTAAGGAAGAGCTCAAAGAATGATGGGGCTATGTCAATAACACACAGAAGCCGTCTTGAAGAGGCTTTTCCTGGTCAAATATGGGACAACTTGAGCATCAAAATAAGTAAAGACAGCCATGGATTACAATTCATTGAATAATAAGGGAATACATGGATGCACACTGATATAAATAAACAAATAGTTGAAAGAAGATAACGCTTTTCTTTATAGTAGAATGCCAACACATAAGTGTAAAAGGAATAATGGAATTAGAGAAATGCCATTTGTCAACCGTCATAGTAATAATTGATTCAGGCAAAAATTATTGATGATGCTAAAGATAGTGGGTGAATGTGGGATGCAGAAGGGGATTTTGTTATAGTCTCAAAGCAACTCCCTATGAAATACTCATTAATTACTAAGGGTGAAATGTAACTTCACAGTGGAGAAACCTGAAAGAAAGCTTCTTAATCAAGTAATCAAAGTTAAAATATGAGGAAACCTCAAACAAACTCATACTGAAGGACAGCCTGCAAAATGACTTACCTGTAACCTTAAAGGTCATGAAAGTAAGGAAGGACAAAGGAACTATTCCACAAAACTAAAATCAGAACTACCATATGACCCACCAATTCCATTCCTAGGTATATATATTAAAAAAAAAACCTCCAGGGCTTCCCTGGTGGCGCGGTGGTTGGGAATCTGCCTGCCGGTGCAGGGGATACGGGTTCGAGCCCTGGTCTGGGAGGATCCCACATGCCGCGGGGCAACTGGGCCCGTGAGCCACAACTACTGAGCCTGCGCGTCTGGAGCCTGTGCTCCGCAGCGGGGCGGGGGGGGGCCGCGATAGTGGGAGGCCCGCGCACTGCAATGAGGAGTGGTCCCCACTCGCCGCAACTGGAGAAAGCCCTCGCACAGAAACGAAGATCCAACACAGCTATAAATAAATAAATAATAAAAAATAAAAACTCATTCAATTATAAAAAAAAAAACAAAAAAACCCTCCAAAACAAAAACACTAATTAGAAAAGATGCATGCCCCTTAATGTTCATAGCAGAGTTATTTACAGTAGCCAAGATATGGAAGCAACCTGTGTCCATCAACAGATGAACAGATAAAGAAGACGTGGTATATATACAACAGAATACTACTCAGCCATAAAAAAAGAACAAAATTTTGCCATTTGCAGCAACGTGGATGGACTTGGAGGGCATTATGCTAAGTGAAACAAGTCAGAGAAAGATCTCTATGAGATCACTTATATGTGGAGTCTAAGAAATACAACAAACTAGTGAATATAACAAAAAAGAAGCAGACTCACCGAAACAGAGAACAAACCAGTGGTTACAGTGGTGGTGGTGGGGCAATATAGGGGTGGGAGCGTGGAAGGCACAAACTGCCGGGCGTAAGATAGGCCTAAGGATGTACTGTACAACACAGGGAATACAGCCAATATTTTGTAATAACTGTAAATGGAAAGTAACCTTTAAAATTGTATACAAATTAAAAAAAAATTTAAAAATTGCTGTTGGACTCAATGACAGATTCACAAGATAGCTCTTAAGCTTCTGCTCAGAAGTGATACATGTTCCTTCCTCTCTCATCTTATTGGCCAAAGTAAGTCATATGGTCAACTCTGATGTTGATGGAGAGGGTGTAGTATAATCCTTCCATAGAAAGGGACACAGCCAGGAGGGGGATGCAGCACCACTGTGTCTGGTGGAATCTCAGGAAAATAATGAAGACCCCGGGTACAAACCTTTGTTCCTTAACCTGAGGAGTCCAGATGTTCCAGGGCTGATATCCATGCCCTGGAAGAAGGCAAACCTGGACTACAGAAGGCCCAGGAGGATGGGCTTCGTAGGGAAGAGCAGCAAAAATGTTAACCAACAGTATAATCGCTATAAATTAAAAACAATTTAGCTCTCGCCAGCTTAAAAAATAAAATACCTGTATGCTCTCCACTATACCATGTTTCCTCCCCTCTTTCGGTTGGCTTAAAAGTATTAAAAGTCTCCATTAAAATGCAATTTTTATCCAGAAGGGGAGGCTCATTAGGCCACTATCAGCCAATATTTTAATTTGATTTAATTCACTGTTTTCCAAAGTTTGAGAAATGCAGCACCATTGCTGCATAGATGATATTAGTAGCACATGGGTGAATACATTTTAACAGTTCTACATATATATTTCTCCTCATGTACGTTAAACTAAATAACACATCAAACCTGCAACTTCACAGATATTATTGATTAAAATGAAATTAAAACAATTATTTACAGTTAAAAAGTAAGTCATTTAAAATAAAAATACTAGGTAAATAACAGTGCAGGTGGTTTAAAGACAAAGCAAAAAATGTGAGGATGGCTGACAAATGACAAAAGTTTAGGAGACACCAACTTTGTTTATCAGATTAACTAGTTATTTCCCCACAGAAAGGGAAGGTACGTGGGGAAGCCACGTTTGTACGGTAGTGGGTGTGAACGTGGGAGGGATCATGGAGATGTTGTTGAGTCTCTGGATCCCTGAGGTTTGAGAAGACATGTCACCACACGGGTCATAATAAGGGGGCCATAGAAGTTAAGGAGGACCACAGAAATGTGACATGGAGAAAAAGATCCCTGTTTCCTCATATTATTGTGCAGAGATGGCTTGGCTCTGGTGTTTAGTGACCGGCAGGCTTTCTTCTAGGTGGTGAATGGCCAGCCTACTGAAGGATGAATATGTCTTTGTAGACATCTTTGCAATGAAGACAGACACTCATTAGATTGAGATGATTTAGGTACCTGCCTATTGCAAAAGCTGCCCTGACATCCCCAAAGGCATTATGGCTGTGGCAGATTGATGGATGAGAATTTGGTGACAGTCAGGGTAGATGAGCAGGAATCTTATTTTTCTGCAATACTAGCTTGAGGATTTAGCAGACAATAGCATTTCTCTTAAGGCTGCCATCTTACAACACCAGTGTTCATAACATCTTTGAAAATAAAATGCTCCAAGTTTGTAGAGGAAGCTGGTCTGTACTGAAAGCAGCAATAAAGAGTGCCTTTGAAGCCCTGTCTTTTCCAGTGTCTTCTGATTCTGGGTTTCATGCGAACAAAAGCTTTCCTAAAGTTCTCCCAAGCCTCCCTGGAGCCGTCCTCATTCCCCAGCGTGCTGGACAATAACGTCAGCTTGGGAAGCAACCTTCTGTTTCCCAACCCCAGGAAATGCCTCAGCTGTGAGTGCTTCCGAGCTCACGGCAGGGCAGGGGGACGTCTGACCTCCCAGTGGACTGAATATAGGAAAGAGTGCTCGTGACTTGATGGCTTTAGGCCATTTGGTTATAAGGTTCAGACATTTCCCTCCGTAATGAGATCTGAAAACCAAAGTTGCTCACTTGCAAATTAACTGCCCCAATTTGGCTAACATATAGAATGCCCTTTGGAGGAATGGCATTTTTCTACCTCAAGGTCAGAAAAACTGCATAATTAGAGTTTCAGTCTTGTGAATATATCAAGAACTGCCAGGCTGGGTCAGGCACTTGCATTAACTAGCAGTGGGCCTTAGGTGGATACTCCCCTCTCTGGACCTTGGTTTCATCATTTTAAAGTTAGAGGTTTCACAGACTTGTGGTTGCCTAAGGGGAGGGGGGTCTTGGGGGGGATGATTTGGGAGTTTGGGATCAGCAGATGCAAACTATTATATAGAGAATGGATAAACAACAAGGTCCTACTGTATAGCACAGGGAACTATATTCAGTATCCTGGGATAAACCAAGTGGAAAAGAATATGAAAAAGAATGTATCTATCTATCTGTCTATCTGAATCACTTTGCTGTACAGAGGAAGTTAACACAACTTTGTAAATCAACTGTATTTCAGTAAAATAAATTAAAAAAGGTAAAGTTAGAGGTTTCAAACAGATAATTGTTAACTGCCCTCCCACTTTAACAAGCTATATGCTAGCACATTTCCAAAGGTGATCATCAATTTGTTCTAGTGTGTCAGGTGCAAGAAACTGGGGCTTAGGGAAGAAAAGGAGAAGATATTTATCTCTCACACATACAGAGGAAGACTTAGTGCATGTCTGGCATTAACCGTTCAAGGTCAGTCCTGTACAGGGTCATCTAATCTAGCAGGCATTTACTTGTGGGCAATGAATGAGTGAATGTTAACAAAAAGGAAGAACAAGTTTAGGCATCGAAGTGGCCTCTGACAATGGCATGGGTGGATCACTGCATCTTTTTACCCAAGCATCATTCAAAATAGTAACCTAAAAGCTTTCTTGTTTTGGTTTGTTTCCTGAAGCTCCTTTGATCTGTCCCATGTATCTGGGAAGACTCAGTCATTTTCTGCCTGTTTACTCTGAGTCAACTTGTACCCTAAGGAAATATGAGCTTTGCGTTCATTCTGCTTGAACGCATTGATATTTTGTGTGAGCTGACTGCCCATTTTCGGGAGGAGTCAACAGGGTGGCAGCCTTGAGGAATCAGGTACAAGCCCTCCTTCTTTGAAAGAACTAGGAGCCTGAATAAGAAACACAAATATCTGTTTCAATGAACTTCAACAATTTCAAGAGCTAAATCTCCTACTGCCTATTATTTTGAAATTTTCATTCTCTGCTCTTAGGTCTGCAAAGGATATATATTTATTCCTCTATTCATTCGTTTGTAAATAATTCAATTCCAGTTTGCTGCAACCCCTGTGTAGCACGAGGGGTACAAAGGTGTCTCTGCCACAGTCCCTGACCTGAGAACTCACCCTTGAGTTTGGGAGACAGCCATGTTAAGAGCTCATTAAAGAACTATATTAGTTAGTGGTGGTTGCCAGAGGCTGGGGGCGGGGTGTTTTGAAGGGGGTCAAAAGGTACAGACTTCCAGTTATAAAATAATAAGTCATGAGGATGTCACATACAGTATGGTGACTATAATAATAACTATAATAAAAACCATACAGTTAATACTGTGTGGTATATTTGAAAGTTGCTAAGAGAATATATCTTAAGTCTTCATTATAAAAAAAATTTGTAACTATGTATGATGATGGATGTCAACTAGACATATGGTGATGATCATTTCACAATATATACAGATATTGAAAAAAAAAGAATTATATTAGTCAGGGCTCTTGGTTTGTTCATGACAAAAACTCAACTTCAAACAGCTCAGGCTTACAGGGACATTTATTAGATCAGGAAGAGATAGGGGGCAGCCAACATTCAGCTTTCTTTATATAATATTCTAAATTCTGGGTCTTCTTATTTTGAAAAAAAATAGGATATTCTAGAAAGACGGGGATGTATTCTAAAAGAAAACCATAAACTATAGCTGAGAGTGGGTGCCCCTTATATATGGCACAAGTGTTTTAGCCTTTGCATCAACCCGCCATCTGCACTGAGTTTGCATATGTATTTATATCATCCCTGGTCACTCATTTGTATTTCTCATTTCTTCTCCTTAAGGATTTGAGTTATTAGGCCCTTGGATGAGAAGAAGGTCAAACTGGAGGTGGGAAGACCAGTTGGTAAGCTATTGCAACACTGTCTTCAAGAAAAGATGATGGCAAAGCAGATGGAGAGTCAAGAACAGTGGCGAGATATTTTGGTCATGGTGACAGAACTTGGTCAGTGAAGGATTATGGATTTTCACTTCTTCAAAGATATTTTTGGAAGCTTCTGCATTTTTTTCCTTTATGTATTTATCTCGAAGTTTATAGAAATTTCCAAGACATTAAGTCTTTTTCTTTCTGAAGGAACAAACCAAGACTCTGGAGAAAATAAGTCAGGAGAGGCCTGGCTAAGCATCCATAAACAGTAAGCTAGTCTAGGCCCAGGTGGAGTCCAGGGAGACCTGCTAAGGAAGGGGAGGCAGCTATTCTGCACTTAGGGAAGCAAAGCAAGATCCAGAGACTCAGATGGCAGACACATCATGTCAGGGGCCCAGGGAAAAACCCAGGCAACAAGACTCAGAGGCCTTGGCTTTGAGGGCAATGACAGGTCAGAATCCACTGAAGAGTCTGAGTAACAGTCACGGATGGAAAGAGTGTGTGTGTGTGTGTGTGTGTGTGTGTGTGTGTGAAGAGGATCAAGCTGAGCCTCCGGCTGGAGGAATTAGGCGGGAGTGAGGAACTGGGGAGCCGGAAGCAAGGCATTTCTTGACACTTGGGGGATTTTCCTCTCTGCGGATTCTGCTCGTGTCTCCCTCTGTGTGTTACCTGCTGTTCTCAGGTCATTCCACCTAGAGACCTACAGACCAAGCCCAGTGGTCTGATTCTCCCCAAGGCAAGAGGAAGAAAGGAATCTCTTTCTTTGAGTCCTTTCATTACATATGGCATTTTCTTATTTAGTCTTCACAAGACACTAAGAAGAAGGCAGTTTACTCAGAGGTAGAGGCAGCTACCCATATTTGGCTTCCAGAGATTATTTTCTCTTGATTTCTCTGTTCTTGCTGGATTTCAGACCCATGGATTCACTCTGTCTTGCACATACTCTGTTTTCCACAGTACATTGTTTCCTGGGACCTTGGCTGGATCTTGGACCCAGAAGCTTCCTCAAAGTGGATGTGAGCGATGTTGCCTTGAGGGAGCAGAAAAGACTTCACACAGGTTCAGGTGACATATGAGGTGGGCCTTAAAGATGAGAAAGACATTTCAAGGTGGTGATAAAAGTAGAGAAAAAGGTATTTTAAGGAAAGAAAAAGGTATATATAAAGGGCAACCAGGTTGAAGAATTTGTGTTTTTTCCTGAAGAGCTAAAGGGATGGAGGGAGCGCCCCAAGATTCTTTATAATTCTTCCCAGCTGTTTTCTGACTCTTCTTGCCCAAGATTCTCTTTCTTTTCAATTAATATCTGATTTAAAAAAATATTTTAGGTAGAGTAAAAAGAGTTTCCAAAAAGCTTATAGTGTCCTTTAAGGGTTTAAATATTTAAAACCTATTTTAAATGTATAATTTTATTAGAGAACTTTGGGAAATTACTAATAATCTCACCATCTAAATATACTTACTAACACTATAGAGTATTTCTACTTTTTTTTTTTTTTTTGTATGCTCAATGAACTAAATTGAAATTGTTTTCTATGGGCAATATTTTTATCACTTGCATCCTTAAATTTTTAATTATAATTAACGTAAATATCTGAGAAGAACACTTTTGTTCTGTTGTTCATTTTTTTTTTTCTCAAGTATTTGGAGAAAAATATTTGGCCTTTTAAAGTTGGAGATTCTTACTTCAGACAAATCCTGGGAAACGGCGAATGTTTCAAATGGTTCAGAATAAAGTATCACTTTTTGACGATTTTGGATTTTTAGTGAAGATTAACTAGCACAACATGGTTCAATAATTCCATCTATAGCTGAAGTATATGTGTTAAATCTTCTCTGTCAATCTCTACTGAGGAGTTAATTTATCTTCGCTCTACCTTTCACTCCCTGTGTGATTTTGGACAAGTCATTTTACCTTTCTGTGCCTCAGCTTTCTCATTTTTGAAATGAAAATGATTTTATTTCAGACACCTTAGAAATGACTACTTATGTGTTTACGGCTATTGCTGACAGTAGTAAAGTCAGAGGAAAAATTTGAATCTACTTTTCAGTAGAGATTCAGATATATTCTGAGTATCAAAATTTTAAATAATTTTGTTAAAAATAGATTTTTTTAAACAAATAATTTTGTTAAAAATAGATTAAGGTTTTCCTAATATCTTCCCATTGGGGAGAAAGCTTTCACCTCAGTTGACAGGATCAAAGAATGTTCTCCCTTCCATTAGTATGCAGGCACTTCTCCAGCAATCTAATCGACTTTGAAAAGACAAGGAATACATTCACTTTCTCTCACATTCATGGTCCCTGGAAGTGAAAGGTAGCAAAATCCAGCACCATTTCTTCATTAAACTTAGGAACAGGGTTCATTCTTTAATTGAATTCTTTTTTTTTTTTTCTTAAAATTTTTTTTTTTTTAAATTATTATTTATTTATTTATTTTTGGCTGTGTTGGGTCTTCGTTTCTGTGCGAGGGCTTTCTCTAGTTGTGGCAAGCGGGGGCCACTCTTCATCGCGGTGCGTGGG
This sequence comes from Balaenoptera borealis, assembly GCF_965194805.1. Lineage (NCBI taxonomy): Eukaryota > Metazoa > Chordata > Mammalia > Artiodactyla > Balaenopteridae > Balaenoptera > Balaenoptera borealis. Next base: position 13,406,427 of record NC_138877.1, read on the forward strand.
CCTCTCACTATCGCGGCCTCTCTTGTTGCGGAGCACAGGCTCCAGACGTGCAGGCTCAGTAATTGTGGCTCACGGGCCTAGTCGCTCCGCGGCATGTGGGATCTTCCCAGACCAGGGCTCGAACCCATGTCCCCTGCATTGGCAGGCAGACTCTCAACCACTGCGCCACCAGGGAAGCCCTCTTTAATTGAATTCTTATCTAATGAGCTTTAAGGCAACGTGAGAACTTGAATTTTGACGTTTATTATCTATGTTAATTAAGACAAAATCACAATTGTCTAGTTCTTGTCTGCCTCCTTTCACCCTTATATACTACATCACTTCTCACATCCAAAGTATGTTTATTGTTGATTAAATGATAGGGAGCATTTTTCAATTATATTATTTTTTAAATTGAGGTATAATTGACATACATCATATTAGTTTCAGGTGTACAGAATAATGATTTGATATTTTATATACTGCATATGATCACCACAATAAATCTAGTCAACATCTGTCATCATACATAGTTACAGAATTTATTTTTCTCATGATGAGAACTTTTCAGACTTTACTCTCTTAGCAACTTTCAAATATGCAATAGAGTATTATTAACTGTGGTCACCATGATGCACATTACGTACCCATGACTTATTTATTTTCTACCTGGGAGTTTGTACGTTTTGACTCCCTTCATCTATTTTTCCCATTCCACCCACAACCCTTCTGCTTTTGGCAACAACCAATCTGTTCTCTGTACCTATGAACTTGGTGGGTGTTTTTTGTTTTTTTGTTTTTGGTTTGTTTTGTTTAGATTCCGCTTATAAGTAAGATCATATAGTATTTGTCTTTCTCTGTCCAACTTATTTCACTTAGCATAATGCCCTCATCTATGTTGTCACACATGGCAAAATTTCTTTCCTTTTTATGGCTGAATAATATTGCACTACATTTATATTTCACATTTGCTTTATCCGTGCATCCATTAATAGACACTTAGGTTGTTTTCATACCTTGGCTATTGTAAATACTGCTACAATGAACATGGGGGTGTACATATCTTTTGAAGTCAGTGTTTTCATTTTCTTCTAATACATTACCCAAAAGTGGAATTGCTGGATCATACAGTAGTTCTATTTTTAGTTTTTTGAGGAACCTCCACATCGTTTTCCATAATGGCTGCACCAATTTATGTTCCCACAAGCACTGCACAAGTGTTCCCTTTTCTCCACATCCTGGCCAACACTTCTTATCTTGTCTTTTTAATAATATTTATTCTAACAGGTGTGAAGTGATATCTCATTGTGGCTTTGATTTGCACTTCCTTGATGATTCGTGATGTTGAGCATTTTTTTATGTACCTGTTAGCCATCTGCATGTCTTTTTTGGAAAGAAGTCTATTCAGATCTTCTGCCCATTTTAAAATTGGATTATTTGTTTTTTTGCTATTGAGTTGTATGAGTTCTTTATATATTTTGGATATCAACGCTCTATCAGATATATGATTTACAAATTTTTCTCCCATTCGGTAGATTGCCTTTTCATTTTCTTGATGGTTTCCTTTGATGTGCAGAAGCTTTTTAGTTTGATGTAGTCCCAAGAGTGAGTGTATTTTATGAGAAGCATATATTAGAGCTAGAGGTATAATTTATCCCTCTTTCTTTCTCAAGGGATTAGTAATTTAGCAATTTAGTTCTTGGGTTGATGACTGGGTTCAGAGCAGAAGCCATGGTAAATGTAAATAGCAGTGATTTGAGGGTTCTAAAAGTGCTAGTGTTGGGACTTCCCTGGTGGCACAGCGGTTGGGAGTCCACCTGCCAATGCAGGGGACACAGGTTGGAGCCCTGGTCCGGGAGGATCCCGCATGCCGCGGAGCAACTGGGCCAGTGTGCCACAAGTGCTGAGCCTGCACTCTGGAGCCCACAGGCCACAATTGCTGAGCCCATGCGCCACAACTACTGAAGCCTGCATGCCTGGAGCCTGTGCTCTGCAACAGGAGAGGCCACCACAGTGAGAGGCCCATGCACTGCAGGGAAGAGTGTCCCCCACTTGCTGCAGCTTGTGGGGGTGGGGGTCTGCGCGCAGCAACGAAGACCCAACGCAGCCAAAAATAAATAAATAAATTAATTAATTAATTAATTTAGAAAAAAAATAAAAGTGCTAGTGTTCAGGAAGAAGGTTGCCTTCTGAGAGGGAATAAATAAATGAGTTTACATGACTCTACACTAATGAGAATATATACTGCTCAAACAATAGCTGACACCAGTAAGACCTTAAGTAGTGATGCTTCAGTGAAACTTTCCAGGGTTTGGTGTAATGGGAAAAAATTACTGCCAAGCATTATGAAAAGACCGTCTTTATCTCTGATAACATTCTGAGTTCTGAAATATACTTTGATATTAATGTAGTCACCCTAGATTTCTTTTAGTTAGTGTTAGAATTGTATTTCTTTTTCCTTTTAACCTATTTGTGACTTTTTATTTAAAGTGTTTTTCTTTTAAACAGCATACAGTTGGGTCTTGCTTCTTTTATATATTCTGATAATCTTGGTATTTTAATTGGGATGTTTAGACCATTTCCATTTAATGTAATTATTGATTTTATTAGGTGTGCATTTATCATCTTGCTATTTATTAGCTGTTCATTCTATCTGTTCTTTATTTCCTTTTTTTCTTTCCCTTGTTGGATTAATTGTATTTTTAAAAATTATTTCATCTTTTCTGTTATGTTGTCTTATAAGTGGTAACTCTTTGTTCTGTACTTATAGTTCTGGATTGATGGTCTATAGTACACATTTTCACCTGTCACATTCTAGCTTCAAGTGAAATTACAAGACATCACTAATAGTAAAAGCAACTTACAATATATACTTCCTTTTCTCCCCTCCCATTCTTTGTGCTATTGTTGTCATACATCTTCATTTTATACATATTATAAACCTCACACTGCCTTATTATTTTTATTTAGAAAGTCAATTATCTATAAATATATTTAAATAATAAGAAAAAAACTTAAATATTTACCCCTGTAGTTGCCATTTCCAGCACTCTTCATTTCTTAGTATAGATTTACATTTCCACCTGGTATCATTTTCTTTCTGACTGAAGAACTTGCTTTAACATTTCTTCCCTTTATGTCTCTAATAGTGTGGGTGTGCTGATGATGAATTCATTCAACTTTTGTAAGTGTGAAGAAGACTTTATTTTGTCTTCCTTTTTGAAAGGAAATTTTGCTGGATATAGATTTCTATGTTGGCCACTTTTTTCTCTCAGTACTTTGAAGATGTTGCTTTACCTGTCTTCTCACTTAAATTGTGCAGTATCTTAAAAACCATTGTTTTGGGTTTCCCTGGTGGCGCAGTGCTTAAGAATCCGCCTGTCCTCTAGGAGGAGCCGGAGAGAACTGGAGGGTGATTGCCCCACCCACTCGGGCACAGGGAGCCTGCTGAACTCCCAGGTCAGTCCCCTGCCCTCCAAGGCCCCCTCTTTTCCCCTGGCCAAATTGGTCCTGGGGCATAGGAGGGAGGCTGGGGAGATCAGGAGAGACAGGCAGTAGGGGCCCTCCCAGGCCAGAGTAGCACAGCCCCCAGGGCCTTTTCCAGCCCTGGGGGGTCCTAAGCATAGGCCCCCACCCACCAAACAAACTTCGCCCTTGCTTAGGCCCCACCCTCCCCAGCCAAGACCTTCCCCCCACCCCCTTTTTTTCCCTCCTCTTCTTTTTTACTATTGTGGTACTGATGTACCTTCCAGTTGTCGATTCATCTATATTTTTATTTTTATATTCTTTCTAACATATCTGTTAGCTTCCTAGTCTAATTTTATTTTTTACTTTGTTATTGTTTTTTTGGGGTTTTTTTGCCTCTCCATGCGGCTTGCATGACCTTGGTTCATGAGCCGGGGTCAGGCTGAAGCTCCTGCAGTGGGAGCTCCGAGTCCGAGCCACTGGACTAACAGAGAACCTCAGAGCCCAGAAAATATTCATCTGAGTGAGGTCTCACGGAGTTCCTCATCTCAGCACAAAGACCCAGACCTACCCAATAGCCTACAAACTCCAGTGTTGGAAGCCTCAGGCCAAACAACCAGTAAGACAGGAGTACAATCCCACTCATAAAAAAAAAAAAAAAAATGAGATGGCAAAAAAATATGTCACAGATGAAGGAGCAAGATAAAAACCTACAAGACCAAATAAATGAAGAGGAAATAGGCAGTCTACCTGAAAAAGAATTCAGAAATGATAGTAAAGATGATCCAGAATCTTGGAAATAGAATGGAGGCATGGATTGAGAAAATACAAGAAATGTTTAACAAAGATCTAGAAGAACTAAAGAACAAACAGACATGAACAGCACAATAACTGAAATGAAAAACACACTAGAAGGAATCAATAACAGAATACCTGAGGCAGAAGAACGAATAAGTGAGCTGGAGGACAAAATGGTGGAAATAACTGCTAAGGAGCAGAATAAAGAAAAAAGAATGAGAAGAATTGAAGACAATCCCAGAGACCTCTGGGGCCACACTAAACACACCAACATTCGAATTATAGGGGTCCCAGAAGAAAAAGAGAAAAAGAAAGTGTCTGAGAAAATATTTGAAGAGATTATAGTTGAAAACTTCCCTAACATAGGAAAGGAAATAGTCACCCAAGTCCAGGAAGCACAGAGAGTCCCATACAGGATAAACCCTAGGAAAAACACACCAAGACACATATTAATCAAAGTAACAAAAATGAAATTCAAAGAAAGAATATTAGAAGCAGCAAGGGAGAAACAAAAAATAACATACAAAGGAATCACCATAAGGTTATCAGCTGATTTTTCAGTGGAAACTTTGCAGGCCAGAAGGGAGTGGCAGGATATACTTAAAGTGATGAAAGAAAAAACCTACAACCAAGATTACTCTACCCAGCAAGTATCTCATTCAGAGTCAATGTAGAGGTCAAAAGCTTTTCATACAAGCAAAAGCTAAGAGAATTCAGCACCACCAAACCAGCTTTACAACAAATGCTAAAGGCACTTCTCTAGGCGGGAAACACAAAAGAAGAAAAAGACCCACAAAAACAAACCCAAAACAATCAAGAAAATGGTAATAGGAACATACATATTGATAATAACCTGGAATGTAAATGGATTAAAAGCTCCAACGAAAAGACACAGACTGGCTGAATGGATACAAAAACAAGACCCATATATATGTTGTCTACAACAGACGCACTTCAGACCCAGGAAACATACAGATTGAAAGTGAAGGGATGGAAAAAGATATTCCATCCAAATGGAAATCAAAAGAAAGCTGGAGTAGCAATATCCGTATCAGATAAAATAGACTTTAAAATAAAGACTGTTACAAGAGATAAGGAGGGACACCACATAATGATCAAAGGATCAACCCAAGAACAAGATATAACAATTATAAATGTTTATGCACCCAACATAAGAGCACCTCAATACAGAAGGTAAATGCTAACAACTATAAAAGGGGAAATTGACAATAACACAGTAATAGTGGGGGACTTTAACACCCCACTTACACCAATGGACAGATCGTCCAAACAGAAAATAAATAAGGAAACACAAGCTTTAAATGACACAAGAGACCAGATAGATCTAATTGATATTTATAGTACATTCCACCCAAAAGTGGCAGAATACACTTTCTTCTCAAGTGCGCATGGAATATTCTCCAGGATAGATCACATCTTGGGTCACAAATCAAGCTTTGGAAAATTTAAGAAAATTGAAATCATATCAAGCATCTTTTCTGACCACAGCACTATGAGACTGGAAATCAATTACAGGAAAAAAAAAAAACCTATAAAAACCCCAAATACATGGAGGCTAAACACTGAGCTACTAAATAACCAAGAGATCACTGAAGAAATCAAATAAGAAATTTAAAAAAAATACATAGAAACAAATGACTATGAAAACACAATGACCCAAAACCTATGGGATGCAGCAAAAGCAGTTCTAAGAGGGAAGTTTATAGTAATACAAACTCACTTCAAGAAGCAAGAAAAATCTCAAATAAACAATCTAACACTACACTTAAAACAAGTAGAGAAAGAAGAACAAAGAAAACTCAAAGTCAGTAGAAGGAATGAAATCATAAATATCAGAGCAGAAATAAATGAAATAGAAATAAAGAAAACAATAGCAAAGATCAATGAAACTAAAAGCTGGTTCTTTGAGAAGTTAAACAAAATTGATAAATCCTTAGACAGACTCATCAAGAAAAAAAGGGGGAGGACACAAATCAATAAAATAAGAAATGAAAAAGGAGAAATCACAACTGACACTGCAGAAATGCAAAGGATTGTAAGAGACTGCTAAAAACAACTCTATGCCAATAAAATGGACAACCACGAAGAAATGGACAAATTCTTGGAAAGGTACAATTTTCTAAGACTAAACCAGGAAGAATTAGAAAATATAAACAGACCTATCAAAAGTAATGAAATTGAAACCATAATTAAAAATCTTCCAAGAAACATAAGTCCAGGACCAGACAGCTTCACAGGCGAATTCTATCAAACATTTAGAGAAGAGCTAACACCCATCCTTCTCAAACTCTTCCAAAAAGTTGCAGAGGGAGAAACACTCCCAAATCCATTCTGCAAAGCCACCATTACCCTGATACCAAAACCAGAAAAAGATATCACAAAAACAAAAATTATAGACCAATATCAATAATGAACATAGATGCAAAAATCCTGAACTAAATACTAGCAAACAGAATCCAACAGCACATTAAAAGGATCATACACCATGATCAAGTGGGATTTATCCCAGGGATGCAAGGATTCTTCAATATATGCAAATCAATCATTGTGATATACCACATTAACAAATTAAGGAATAAAAACCATATGATCATCTCAATACATGCAGAAAAAGCTTTTGACAAAATTCAACACCCACTTATGAAAAAAACTCTCCAGAAAGTGGGCATAGAGGGAACCTACCTCAACATAATAAAGGCCATATATGACAAACCCACAGTGAGCATCATATTCAATGGTGAAAAAGTGGAAGCATTTCCTCTAAGATCAGGAACGAGACAAGGATGTCCACTCTTGCCACTCTTATTCAGCATAGTTTTGGAAGTCCTAGCCATGGCAATCAGAGAAGAAGAAGAAATAAAAGGAATACAAATTGGAAAAGAAGAAGTAAAACTGTCACTGTTTGCAGATGACATGATACTATACATAGAAAATCCTAAAGATGCCACCAGAAAACTAGTAGAACTAATCAATGAATTTGGTAAGGCTGCAGGATACAAGATTAATGCACAGAAATATCTGGCATTCCTATACAGCAACAATGAAAAATCAGAAAGAGAAATTAAGGAAACACTCCCATTTACCATTGCAACAAAAAGAATAAAATACCTAGGAATAAACCTGCCTAAGGAGGCAAAAGACTTGTACTCAGAAAACTATAAAACACTGATGAAAGAAATCAAAGATGACATAAACAGATGGAGAAATATGCCATGTTCTTGGATTGGACGAATCAATATTGTGAAAATGACTATACTACCCAAAGCAATCTACAGATTCAATGCAATCCCTATCAAACTACCAATGGCATTCTTCACAGAATTAGAACAAAAAATTTTACAATTCGTATGGAAACACAAAAGACCCCGAATAGCCAAAGCGATCTTGAGAAAGAAAAATGGAGCTGGAGGAATCAGGCTCCCGGACTTCAAACTATACCACAAAGCTACAGTAATCAAGACAGTATGGTACTGGCACATAAACAGAAATATAGATCAATTGTACAGGATAGAATGCCCAGAGATAAACCCACACACATATGGGCACCTAATTTATGACAAAGGAGGCAAGAATATACAGTGGAGAAAAGACAGCCTCTTCAATAAGTGGTGCTGGGAAAACTGTACAGCTACATGTAAAAGAATGAAATTAGAACACTCCCTAACACCATACACAAAAATAAACTCCAAATAGATTAAAGACTTAAATGTAAGACCAGATACTATAAAGCTCTTAGAGGAAAACATAGGAAGAACACTCTTTGACATAAATCACAGCAAGATCTTTTTTGACCCACCTCCTAGAGTAACGGAAATAAAAACAAAAATAAACAAATGGGACTTAATTAACATTAAAAGCTGTTGCACAGCAAAGGAAACCGTAAACAAGACAGAAAGAGAACCCTCAGAATGGGAGAAAATATTTGCAAATGAAACAACAAAGGATTAATCTCCAAAATATACTAACGGCTCATTGAGCTCAATATCAAAAAAACAAACAATCCAGTTAAAAAATGGGCAGAAGACCTCAACAGACATTTCACCAAAGAAGACATACAGATGGCCAAGAGGCACATGAAAAGATGCTCAACTTCACTAATTATTAGAGAAATGCAAACCAAAACTACAATGAGGTGTCACTTCATGCCGGTCAGAATGGCCATTAAAAAAAATCTAGAAACAATAACTGCCAGAAAGGGTGTGGTGAAAAGGGAACCCTCTTGCACTGTTGGTGGGAATGGAAATTGATACAACCACTATGGAAAACAGTATGGAGGTTCCTTAAAAAACTAAAAATAGAACTACCATATGACCCAGCAATCCCACCACTGGGCATATACCCTGAGAAAACCATAATTCAAAAAGAGACATGTACCACAATGTTCATTGCAGCACTATTTACAATAGCCAGGACATGGAACCAACCTAAATGTGCATCGACAGATGAATGGATAAAGAAGATGTGGTACGTATATACAATGGAATATTACTCAGCCATAAAAAGGAAACTGAGTTATTTGTAGTGAGGTGGATGGACCTAGAGTCTGTCATACAGAGTGAAGTAAGTCAGAAAGAGAAAAACAAATACCATATGCTAACACATATATATGCAATCTAAAAATAAAAAACAATGGTACTGATGAACCCAGTTGCAGGGCAGGAATAAAGAGGTAGACATAGAGAATGGATTTGAGGACTTGGGGTGGGAGGGTGAAGCTGGGGCGAAGTGAGAGTAGCGTCAACATATATACACTACCAAATGTAAAATAGTTGGCTAGTGGGAAGCAGCAGCATAGCACAGGGAGATTGGCTCCGTGTTTTGCTATGACCTAGAGGGGTGGGGTAGGGAGGATGGGAGGGAGGCTAAAGAGGGAGGGGATATGGGGACATGTGTATGCATATGGCTGATTCACTTTGTTGTGTACCAGAAACTAGCACAGTATTGTGAAGCAATTATACTCCAATAAAGATCTATTAAAAAAAAAGAAAGAAACCGCCTGGCAATGCAGGGGACGTGGGTTCAAGTCCTGCTCTGGGAAGATCCCACATGCCACGGAGCAACTAAGCCCGTGCGCCACAACTACTGAGCCTGCGCTCTAAAGCTCTCGAGCCACAACTACTGAGCCCGAGTGCCACAACTACTGAAGCCCGCGCACCTAGAACCTGGGCTCCGCAACAAGAGAAACTACTGCAGTGAGAAGCCTACACAGAGCAACGAAGAATATCCCCCACTCGCTGCAACTAGAGAAAGCCCACACGCAGCAACGAAAACCCAACGCAGCAATGAAGACTCAATGCAGTCATAAATAAATAAATAAATAAATAAATTTAAAAATTTAAAAAAATTTTAAATAAAAATAAACCCATTGTTTCATACACTTTGTCCATTTTATGTTTGCTTTAGGTGAGACCACAAATCCCTTCTTCTCTTATTCCATGTTGTTGGAAATATAAGGCTGGAACTAATTTTTTTTCTTTTTAAATTGAAGTACAATTGACTTACAATATTATATTAGCTTCAGGTGTACAACATAGTAATTCAATATTTTTATACATTGCAAAATAACCACCACAATAAGTCCAGTTACCATCTGTCACCAGGCAATGTTATTACAACATCATTGACTATATTCCCCATGACTCATTTATTTTGCAACTGTAAGTTTGTACCTTTTAAGCTCCCTCACCTATTTCACTCATTGCCCCATGCCACGCCCCTCTGGCAACCTCCAGTTTTGGAGCTAAATTTTTAATTTAACTTAATTCAAATTATTTTAAATTTAAATAGTCACATGTAGCTAGTGGCCCACCACATTGATCAGGACAGTCTAGGGAATGAGGGGGAGATGAGCTGCCTAAAGTGGAACAAGCCTATGATTTGGTTTCATGAGATGTACTGAGAGTTGTACATTGGACAGCTCCCTGAGACTCGCTTCCTTGGCCAGTGACTTTGAGACTAGAGAGTGTTCCTGTGACCATGCTTGACAATGACTGCTTGATGGTGAAATGAAGTCCATTACCCCTTCTTCATGGTTCTCTGCTAGTCTGAGAGCATTAATTTGCAGAAATCTGGTTTTCTTTCTCACTTCAAAGGGCTGTGTCTTGCTACTATTCTGTTATGACCATGGGTAGAATGCCTGCAGTGGGAGCACTCAGGAAGTGCTCCAATTGACTGACAGGACAATAGTATTGATATGTTGCTGTGATTTTATGTTTATGAAATGAAAGCTCATCTCTTTCCATTTGTGGAGTTAAGAACTGACACTAGTAAATGCAACACTGAGCATTTTCCCATTCATAAAGATGATTAACCCAGACAACTTAAAATCTTAAGAAAAGCAGTTTTTGTTTCGTTTTTAAACTCAATTAGTCTCTTGTTAAGGATGCAAGTAGCACTTACCTGCTTAATTTATTTCAATTAAGATAGTCAGAGTTTGTTTGCAGAATTATAGTGTTGAGTCTCAGACTGTTGTCTAGTATCAAAGAATATTACGTGCTTTGATATGGTAGTTTATCTGGGCCATAAGTCTAGTGGTAGATTTTTCCTACAGTTGAATTTACTGGAAGGAATACTTCTATTTTTTGGTGCCTCCACCAAAAAGGTAGATAGGCTTGAAACATTCATTTATCCCCAAACTATTTATTATCTACTATGTTCCAGGCATTGGAGATAAAAAATGTTCCAGGCATTTATTATCTACTATGTTCCAGGCATTGGAGATAAAAACAATGAACAAAACAAACAAAAATCTCTCACTTCATAGATATTATATTCTAACTGGAAGAAATAGTCAATAAACAAATAAGCAAAATATTTAGAATGTGAGATGGTAATAAGTGCTATGAAGTAGAATAAAGCAGAAGAGGGGAGTAGGGAGTTCCAGGATGGCTGCAATTTTAAATAGGATGGTCTAGAAAGCCCACTGAGAAGGAGATATTTGAACAGAGGACTGAAGGAGGTGAAGGAGTGAGCCACTCATATATTTGGGTAAGAGCATTTCTGGTAGAAGGAACAGCAACTGCAAATGCCCTCAGGCAGGAATGTGCATGGCACACGCCTGTACAAGCAACAGCAAGGGAGCATTTTAGACCTCCGAATACAGCTTGGATTTTCCAACTGTGAAACAGACTCTGCCAACCTCATCATTCATCCTCTTACTATTATCACCCATGCACTGTACTGTCTTTGACTAATTTATAACTTTATGTATATATGAATTTATTTTTTTGTACTCTGTTAGTCTAAAACTGTTTTCGATAACTTGTAACTAGACCTTTGTCTTCTCTTTTCCCTTGAATTCAACTATTAGAGTAATTTTCCTAAAACACCATTTTAATCTTGTTTCTCCCTTTCTCAGGAACCTAAAACTGCTTATTTAATCAATTTCAAAATTTTGATTTTGTTGTTCAAAGTATTCTGTCAACTGGTATGATATCCTTCATACACCCTACCTCCAAATTTCCCCTCTATATGTCATGTTTATTCCCATCCATGCATAAGATCATGCTGGTCCCCTTGCCTTGAGCTCCCCCCATTTCTCATAGCCAATTCATTTTGTACATATCCTTAAAATCAAAACTCACATCTACCTCACTTATTTATTTAAATTTAAGCATATATTATCTTCTATCAACCAGGCACAGAACAACTCGAAACCTATGTGATTAACATTAGCCCTGAACGACTGATTGCTTTCCTTTTCCTGGACTCCTACAGCAATCTAAGCTATACAGCAGAACATTATATTTCATGAAATATTCTTGTTATGTTTCTATTTTCAGTACATCTTTTCTCCAAGGGTAAGTTGCAAATCCCTTGAGGGCAGCAGCTTTGTCTTATGTTACTTTGCATTTTCCACATGCCTAGTATAGTAGAAGCAAATTAAATATTTGTTGATAGATTGATTTTATTCTAAAGGGTTTTTAGAAGCTGTCACAGCAATCTTCTGAAGATCTTCTTTTTAAATTATATTTCGTTACCCTCCCATCTTATTGATTAAGTAAATATGGCACTGTGATAAATGGAGAGTATTTCATTGGCCAGAGGGGTCATCCAGGTCTTTTGTAAAAATGGATGAAAGATGTACCATCCACTTACTCCTGCCAGTGAATGGCATTTTGATATGAACAGAAACTGCAGGACACTGACTGCTTTAACAGTGATAGATGTGGTCTAAAGCAGATGATATTGAGTGCTGTGCTTGAGATGAGCACATCCATCATATCTCCCTCTCTGCAGTGGGTGAACAAATCCCGAGGTTCCCATTGTTCACGATGGGACAAGACACATCTTCCTCTTTCCTAATGCAGCAAGACAGCTGTGTAAATTTTCATGGCATCTTCGAGGTATCCACAGAACCATGCCTTATAAAATGATCATATTCTGCAACTAGGCTCCAGCCACACTGGGTTCCTATCTCTTCCTCAGCTATGTCAAGCCCTATCCTACCCTCATGCCTTCTACATTTGCTGTACTCCATTCCTGAAATGCTCTTCTCTCAGCGCTGCAAAGGTTCATTTTCCTTCTTCAGCTCTCAGCTCAAATATTGTCCTTTAGGCAGTCTCCCCTGACCACTTCTTTTTTTTTTTTTTAAAATTTATTTATTTATTTATTTATGGCTGCATTGGGTCTTTGTTGCTGCGCACGGGCTTTCTGTAGCTGTGGCAAGTCCGGGCTACTCTTTATTGCGGTGTGCAGGCTTCTCACTGCAGTGGCCTCTCTTGTTTCAGAGCACTGGCTCTAGGCGTGCAGGCTTCAGTAGTTGCGGCATGTGGGATCAGTAGTTGTGGCTTGCGGGTTCTTGAGTGCAGGCTCAGTAGTTGTGGCGCATGGGCTTAGTTGCTCTGCGGCATGTGGGATCTTCCCAGACCAGGGCTCGAACCCGTGTCCCCTGCATTGGCAGGCGGGTTCTTAACCACTGCGCCAACAGGGAAGCCCTCCCCTGACCACTCTTATTTAAAGAAGATGTCCTTCCCCATCCCCTACTAACACCCCCTATTTTTAGTACTGTTATGTCACCTCTTTATTTCTTTCATAGTATGTATCCCAGTCGAGGCTGAGCAGAGATCTGATGCTTGGTAGGCCCTCAGCAAAAATTTGTTGAGTGAAAGAACAAATGAGCTGTTGTAAAAATAGCCACATGTGGTTTACCAGCATCGTTCATCACCCCATGATCCATAGGAAGAGCAATGTACACAATCCACATGTGCAGCGCTCAACTCTCAGGAATTTCTAGTTTTAGTGATTACTATTGCTCTTATTTGTACAAATAGGAGTAAAAAAATTAAAATGAGAAATGCCCTATAGATCCATATCACTCTCCAGTCCTGTTTTTTGTTCCCTAAATAGCCTTAGCTTCTCTTAATAACCTTCTGGTTATCTCTTAGCTCTGCGGGTTTAACTCTGATTAAACTCATTTAGTCTCTCTCTCAACCACAGGGCAATGCTAATGTGAATCAGAATCCTTCATGTGTGCTGTGCTTTACTGCACATAAAGCATTTGCATCTTTACAAGAGCTCTGTGCGTTGGAGAGAGCACGCAGCCCATTGAGATCCATTGTATAGATGAGGAAGAGGTTCAAAAAAATAAGTGACTTAACTAAGGTCACACAGGTAGAAAATGAGAGTGAAGGCACAGAGGGGCAAAGGGAGGCTCTGGCTGCATTTTGAGGTGTGCTGTCATGGCATCTGAAAATCTTATTGTCAGTGTCTTTCTGCATGGTGACAGTGAGAACAGACCATGAGACAATCAGGTCCCCATCTGTGGAATGGAAATCATCAACACCCTCTACTCTTGTCAGGATGGTAGCAGTGGTGGTTAGTTCAGAAAAGCAGAGTGTTTCCATGCTCTCAGCCACTTGTATTTGGTTTTCTATCCTTCCCTGGCTGCCCTCTATTCATTTTGTCAGTAGGCTTACATTTATCTTAAGTTAATCTGGGCATTCTGCCATCAGCCTATCCTTCTGGATGTTCTTTTCTTATTAATTTAAGAGTACATAATATGATATCAAAAGATGTGCTTTGATATGGAAACAAAATTTGATTTTAAAGAAGACACTCCCAAATTACAATGATCCTAAATAAGATTTTTGAGACTTTTTCTATGACAGAATTACCTAGGGGAGAGATAGGTCTAAGAGCATGTCCTGGTAGAAGAAAAAATTTATCAAGCTCACCAGAAAGATGATGTATGTCTGTGATTGCATGGACATGCATATTTTATTGTGCTGGTCTGTAGATGGAAACAGTGGGTGTGTTACTGAAAGGAACTTGAGTAGAATTGAAAGGAATGATCTCAGACAGCCTGCTGAGCCTGCCAGGAAAGGGATCTTTCGGCTCCTTTAATGCCTGTCTGAAATTGGCATGTTTTGGGGGTGGGGAGGGTCTGCCTCTCAGGCCGTGTAACAACTGTGCCCTGAAGTCACGTGATCGGTGACTAGCCCAGCCCCTTCATTGGCTGGGGTCTTGAGTAAGTCACCTTTCCTTTCTGGGTCTCAGTGTCCTCCTCTGAGGAAACAGCATCACTGGCTACCCTCTTTGCCATAGTTGTGGGGATCAAGTGGGAAACACGTGCCAGACAGAACACTGGCATCCATTAAAATTCACATAGGAAGAGGCTTTCTTCACGTTATTAATGCAGAGGTAGGCTTGCTCTTTGTTAGTTCTGCTAATGACTTCAATGTGTCCCTTTGGTATTTCTTCAGCTCTGCCTTTTAACGGTCATTTCATTTCAGCTCAGGATATGGAAGCTGCTTAAGGATCTTGCTCTCATCTGTGCCTTCCTGTGTCTAGACTAGTGAGGCAGACTTGCATTAAATATAATTTTGGTGCTGGCAGGCCAGCTGCTGTCAAGGATATCATGGAATGTGACCTTACATTGCCTGTAGATGTTAAATATTGCTTGTAGGTGACCCAGAAATTCTGTCCATGTCTCTAGTCTGCATACTAAGTCTCTTCATCAATCAGAAGCAAGCATGTAGGGTAATCTGTTTTGCTGAAGGTCCCATAGGAATTTGTTGCTATTGCTGACATGAGAAAAAGGCAAAAAAGAAAGGCCAATTTATTTCCAGGCTTTTGCGTAGTAGCAGATGTTTCCGGTGCAAAAGTAACATCAAAGCAGCATGTTATATTTGCATAGTATCATATGGTTTTAAAAAACAAATGTTGTTTTAATAATTACACAAGGAATTATGAATATATTCTCATTAAAAAATTTCAAACATAGAAATACGTAGAGGCGATGGTTTCCTCTGGGAAAAGAGGGGAACTTCAGGTGATGTGGGAGGTGTCGGTTAAAGGACACTTCATTTTAGATTTTATATTGAAATTTTAGGGTGAGTCCTTTCATAGTTTTTTATAAGCATTTGAATATATATAGGTACAGATAAAAATATATAAAGAAAATTTTATTTATATACGTGGAATTATACTAAACATGTTGTTTAGCAATTTTCTTACTTACTTTGACTTGAAGAGTTTTCTAAGTCATTACAAAATAAACCTGCTGTATTGAAAATATATAGCTAATATAAAATAAACAACAAGGTTCTACTGTATAGTGCAGGGAACTATATTCAATATCTTGTAATAATCTATAACTTAAAAGATATGAAAAAGAATAAAAATATACACACATAGCTAAATGGCATTCCCAGAATATGCCATAATTTAATTGATCACTTCTCTATATACAAACACTGATTTTGGATTTGTTGATATAACAATGTTGCCATAAGCATCCTTGTGCATACATCTTTCTTCACGTGCACCAGTATTTCTTTCAATAGGATAGAAAACTGGAAGTCTGCTGAGTAAGACTCAGTTTCCTTTCCTGTAAAATTGGTTTACAATAACCTATACCTCAAGGGTATTTTGAGAATTAAAAATTAAAATTAAATGTTCAAAGTGTAAATGCAAGTCCATTCTCTCTCTCAAAGTCTTTTTTAAAAATTAACTTAAAATTCTTTTTCCCCTCACTTTTCTCAGGATCATTTTTACTCCCCTCTATTCTATATTAAGGTGTTTGATGGGCAGAAGAATAAGTCAAACAACTATTTAAGTTCTTCTCCTCTGCCTTCAATTCCATTCTGTTCCTCTTGAGAAGGTGCAGAGTCCTCTGAAGAGTGTTGTAGTTCTGCATGATTCTGCCCTCTCCTCTTCATCTCTGTTTCCTCTTTCTTATCCTTGCTTTGTCTCTTCTTCCCTTCCTTTCTTTTCATAAGCAAGATGGAGACAGCCAGCTGGGTAACTTGTCTATATGAGGCTGGGGGAAGCAGAAGGCGAGGGGTGGAGCTGCTGGGGTGTAAAGATGCAGGGACAAGCTGAGAGCTGGGGCAGGACCAGAGCTGAGTCTAGGAGCCAAGTGCAAGGAGCCAAGTCTAAGATGCGTTAGCATTTAATGGTTTAAATGAATCCCTTGGATGGGCCCATTACCAGCTTCTCAGGAGGTAATGGAGGAGGCTGAGAGGGTACAGACAGAGGGGCCGGGCAGCGCAGGGGATGTGCTGAGGTCTGGCAGCCCAGGGAGCCGCTTGGAGCTGGGACTTGGTCTCTCATTTGGTTGCCTCAAGCCCTGGTGTGCACAGTTCTCTCGGGACAAGCCTGGCCAAAGTCAAGTAGAGGAGAAGGATTTGTTTCTAGTTCTTGTATGCTATCTTCTGCAACATTCCAATATGTTAACCTGTTTAAACTCCCCTGTTAAATGTGAGCATATGTGACATTGTTTTCTCCCTTAAACCTTTTCCTCTCCCTTGAAATGCATCATTTCTTAATATCTTGCATATATGTTTTGAAGGGAAGGACTAAAGCCAGGTTGCAGTCTGTAGGCTCAGGCCACCTCCGATTAAGTAAGAACACCCCCGCAGATGTTATAACTGGAGGTGTGGGGTTTGAAATAGCTCAGAAAGCTGACCTCTGTTTACAGAGCTTGGCACTCGCCCCGAGGCAGTGTATGTTAGCCAGCAGGATAAAATAGGTCCTGACCCTTTCCCTTGTGGCTTTTGCTGCTCTACATAATGATGCCCATTAATCGCCGAGAAGGTGATGAAGCAGGGACCTCTCCGCGGACATTAACGAGAGACGATTTAAGCTGCTGCTGACTTTAGATGTTAGCACCACTCAGCCGGTGTCTTCATATGGCTGCACAAATTTCTCTTCATTCATCTGTTTTATTCCCCGAGGAGGCTAGGGTCATACACATAGGCTAGAAGTCCAGAAGGGACTTCATGGGATCAGTTTGCCTTGTCCTGACTAACCAGCCCTTGGTGTGTTTAATAAACACCCTTTGATATAAACAGAGAGGAAGAGGAAACATGGCATATCCAGGCTTAGCTCTTCAATCTCTTAATTCTTCCCTCGGAAACTCTGCAAATGAATCCATGCTGTTCATTACGCTCCCCCAAGAAACACGATGAGCTATTCTTTGGGGCCAGATTTTCAACCTACGGTTCTCTGAGAATAGTTCCCATATTGTGGAAGAGATGAGTACGTGGTCCAATGAGTCAAGAGGGATAAAAGCACAATCTATTTGAAAAAAAGACATGGCTTGGTGGCTAAAGAATGTGAATCCAGGTTTATCCCGTATATGACATTTAACTCAGAGCCTCAGGCATGCCATTTTATGTTATAAAAAACTTAGGAAGTGTTATAGCTGCTTAGGTGCTGGGCTGTTCCCCAAATGTTTGCCTTCAACGTGCTTTAGATTTTAATTCAAAGTATGGAATAACATAGCCACAAAATGCTGATGGAAGTCTTTGGCTTCTCAATTGAATTGAGGCAACTTGGGACTTTCTTACATTTGTTTCTATGTTATCCTTAAAAAACACATGCTACTCCTCTGCATCTCATCGTGATGACACAAAGAGCTCTCTCAACATTATCCTTGCCTCTTCTGCCTCTTTCATCCCAGGAAGACAAAGCTTTGAATCGCTTCTGTTCCCGTCTCCTTCTTTTTATCTTATTTCAATATCTGTTTTCCCACCAGTCTTTACATCCAGAAAATTCTCCCACTTTCTTCCCAATAATAATTCTTCTTACCTCTAGTCTTCCTATTTTATTTCACTTTTCAAATTTCCTTTGCCTGTTTAAAATCATTTAAAGATTTTTCATTTACGGACTGGGGCATGATTGTTTTCACCAATCATGATAAAAATATCTCCTTTAGCTTTTAGTACCTAGCACAGTACCCACCATATGCTACATGGTCCATAAATATTTTTTGAATAAATGAATGAATACCTGCCCCTTCACAAAAAGCACTTGATTATAAAATATAAAATGTGAATCATGGATGCATGCCTATTTATTGGGATAATAATGATATGACATCAAAGTTGCATTGGACTCTACTTTGCGAGAAGCACATTGTTGCCTCTGCCTGAAGTGCCCTTACCTCACCCAGGGGCACCCCAATTCCTCACCCCGACCACTTCCTACCAGTCCTTTAGGACTTGGTGTGGGGGGACTTGGCTTAAGAGGACTCCTCCTTTTTTTTTTTTTTTTAATTATTTATTTATTTATTTATTTATTTATGGCTGTGCTGGGTCTTTGTTTCTGTGCGAGGGCTTTCTCTAGTTGTGGCAAGTGGGGGCCACTCTTCATCGCAGTGCGCGGGCCTCTCACTATCGCGGCCTCTCTTGTTGCGGAGCACAGGCTCCAGACGCGCAGGCTCAGTAACTGTGGCTCACGGGCCTAGTCGCTCCGCGGCATGTGGGATCTTCCCAGACCAGGGCTCGAACCCGTGTCCCCTGCATTGGCAGGCAGATTCTCAACCACTGCGCCACCAGGGAAGCCCGAGGACTCCTCTTTTGTGCTTCCAGAGCATACTCTGTATATCTCTATCTAGCTCTTATCTCATGGGACTGGCATTTCCTCCTGTCTCTTTCCCCTCATCCCAGTAGACTGAGTTATTCTTCACTGGCTCGCTGGTGCCTCACAAGTGTCCTGAGACACTGAAAGCAAACAGTGCATGTTTAGAGAATGGATCAGTGAAGACTTTTGAGAAATGTGAGTGAGTAAGAAGGGAGATTGGAAGGCTTTTAGAAGAGGGACAAAGAGACTAGGACATGGGACTTCCCTGGTGGCACAGTGGTTAAGAATCTGCCTGCCAATGCAGGGGACGCAGGTTCGAGCCCTGGTCCAGGAAGATCCCACATGCTGCGGAGCAACTAAGCCCGTGAGCCACAACTGAGCCCAAGTGCCACAAATACTGAAGCTTACACGCCTAGAACCCATGCTCCTCAATAAGAGAAGCCACCGCAATGAGAAGCTGGCACCCCAACGAAGAGTAGCCCCCGCTCGTCACAACTGGAGAAAGCCTGTGCGCAGCAATGAAGACCCAATGCAGCCATAAATAAATAAATAAATAAATAAATAAATAAATAAATAAATAAAATTTATTAAAAAAAAAAAGAGAGACTAAGACATGCTTTTTAAGAATGGGAGCAAGAGCCAATCTGAAGGCGTCACGAATTTTCAAGAGATGGAGGAGGCTGTCTCAAAGTCAGAGACTGAGGGGTGAGAGGTGGAGAGAGCACAGTCCATTTGTTCAGATAACTCTAGCATGTACCATCTTGGCGTTTCTTCTCTACTGTGTGTTCTGTCCCCACCACACATGGCGGCATGGAATTATCTTCTCTTTTCTTGCTTGTGAGTGCTCTATGAGATCTTCAGCTCCTTCAGGCAGGAAAGAATAACGTCCCAGGGTTGCGTTTATGTGTGGCTCTGTGGCCAGGTGCTGAGCAAAGACTTGCTATCTCCTTGATCAGTGTTTCCTGATGGCTCCCTTCAGGGACAAGGGTCACATCTGTTGTAGGTGACCCGTCCTCCAGAGGTAAGTTTTGCTGGCAAATGATTGTTACAATTATGCTTATCCCTACCGCCCGAAGACTCTAATTACACCTTGAGAAGCCAACGGTGCAGAATGTTTGAGTTTGCATTTCCTGACTTTGCTGCTAGGGACAGAATTTGTATGTGTGGACATTGATTTGGATCCATATAGATCAGTAGTTCCCCTAGGGGCCCATGATGAAGGTAGCTGTATGTGTGTGTGTGTG
The DNA here is from genome assembly GCF_965194805.1 of Balaenoptera borealis. Taxonomy (NCBI): domain Eukaryota; kingdom Metazoa; phylum Chordata; class Mammalia; order Artiodactyla; family Balaenopteridae; genus Balaenoptera; species Balaenoptera borealis. The sequence continues at coordinate 13,426,742 of NC_138877.1, forward strand.
TGTGTGTGTGCGTGCGTGCGTGTGTGTGTGTGTGTGTGTGTGTGTGTGTAGGGGAGTGGTACTGGTATTATTTTCAAGATTTCAAAATCTTGAATCTGTTTGCTTTCAGTGTCTCAGGACACTTGCGAGGCACCAGGGAGCCAGTGATTCAATGGAATCAGCCTGTTTGTGTGAAATAAGATAATACAGTCTAACTAAACAATGTCTTTCTTGGCTGTGGACTAGAATTCTATTTGGGGATAGAAAATAAAACTTTATTTCATTATAGAGTGTAGAAAGGATGGATACCTTTTAAAGCCAGAAAGATTTGTGTTCAACTTGCAGCTCTGTCATTTTCCCACTGTGTGACCTTATTCAAGTTATTAGCCTCTCTGATTCCAGGTTTCCCCACTGGGAAAAAGGGAATAATACCTACAAGTCTGGACTGTTGTGAGATTAAGTAGAATTCTATTTGCAGAGTGTCCAGTACATAGTAATTACTAAATCAGTGGGAGTTGTGAATATTTTGATGACCACTGTTCTAAACATTAAACTTACATGTCCCATTCTGATCAGAAGCTTCAATAGCTTACAGCCCCACCTTTTATTGTTCTCTCTGTGCCAGGTCCCATGTGGAGGGATTTTCATAAATTATCTCAACTAATCTTCATAACAACGCTACAAAATAGGCACTACTGCACTGCTATCAACCCCACTTTCTAGAAGAAAAAAAACAGAGGGTGGGAAGATCTATAATTTTCCTAATCACGTTGGTAGTAGATAGTGGAGTCAATATTACAGTACAGCTGGTCTGACTTCAGAACCCTCTAACAAGTGTGATTCACTGAGGTCCAATCCTACATGTCTTTTAAAATTTACCCCAAACGGGGAAGGCAGCTCTTGTTAAGAGATACAGTTTATTATTTCAATTCTTTTAAAACATGGGGGTTACAAGGGGAAAAAAATCATGAAATGGGTCTTAGGTGATGAAAAGGTTGTGAATGGCTGCTTCAGATAGAGCAGAAATACTCTTGCCTTTAGAAGAGTTGGAAAGAGAATAATTGAAATAGTGTGAAAGAAACACTAGGACCGTAAAATGGTTCAGATTAAGTTTTCTGAGCAAGAGACAAGCAAAAGCAACAGAGCCTCCAATATGTTTCATTTCTAGGAGATGACCTAAACCGTGTAGGGGCTTGATGTACACAAGCTCCAAGATGAGTAAAGTGGGACAGCTTCTAAAACCCAAAGCCCAGGATGTTCACTTACAGTGGTCGACTCAGCCAGGCTATTAACATGCCATGCATAACATTACTGGATGTGAAAGAAGTATAATGAAATTATTATTTATCAAATACTTCACCGCTTGCAATGTATGGGTAATTAATCCACATACAGCTAAACATTTGGGAAAAGGAATTACTAACTTGTGCCTTCTCTATTCCTGAATGATGGACTGCAAGGTCATTTGGGTCTCTCCATGTGACGGGGCTATTCCAGGCTCTTGCATTATTACAAGTCTATAGCATTAGATCATCACAACTGAAATGCAAAGAGGTGGGCATTATTATTAATTTGAAATCAAACTTACTGAGGTAAATGAAGGGCGAATGAAGGAGGAGGAAACCAAGGTGTCTTTTATAACGTAGTGTCCAAAGCTACAAACCATCACTTCTGCTTATTTCTATTGGAATCAGAAGTGAGTCTCTAAATCCAGCCCATTTTCAAGGGGAGAGGAATTAATTTACACCTTTTTAATAGAGGAGTATCAAAGAATTTGTGGACATATTTGTAACTACCACACGAAGGAAGGTTCAAAGTTCATTTCTTTCCCATAAGGATATCCAGTTGTTCTACCATAATTTATTGAAAAGATTTTCCCTTCCCTATGGTAGGCATCATTAGTTCTATTGGGCTGGCCAAAAAGTTCGTTCGGGTTTTTCCGTTAGATCTTACAGAAAAACCCAAACAAACTTTTTGGCCAACCCAATACTTTCTTTTCCAAATGAATAGCACTAATGGTTATATTTCAAAAGCAAACTGAATTTTTTAAAAAGTCAAGTCTATAGCAAAAATGATTAAAATAAAGTTATATGTATATAAGTGAAAAAATTCAAATGATGATATTAATTTCTAATAATGTATTTTCTGTAAGTTTGTATTTTAAATTGCAATAGTTAATACAATCTTGGGACATTAATGTTGGAAGAAATCTAAGACATTAGCTAATTTATCTCGGTTGTTTTATGAATGTAGAAACAGAAGTGCTGGGAGATGAAATGAATGGCTCAGGACATAGGAAAGATAGAGGCAGATCTAAGAATCTTAGCTATTTTGTCTCCTGACCTAGTAATCTTTCTAATTTATCAAACTGTGAAAAGTCCTTGACATGAAAAGTCTTGGTCTTGGTTTCTAAAACTATCACCAAAGTCCGTAAGAGGCACGTTTAATCTCACCTTGTTAATTACATTCCTGCAGTCAGTCTTGTTTCCTCCATTCCTTCCCTTATTCCCAGATTTGTTCTGTTCCATCCAACCGTCCATTCACTTATTTATTAATTCACAAATATTTGGTGAATGTCTCCTATGGGCCAACCATTGGTCCAACTGCTCAGGATTCAAGTAATAAAAGAACACAATCTTCACCCTCAAGGAGCACAGAGTCTACCTTCCTCCTGTAAGCAACAACATATCATTTCTCTCCATGAGACCAGCTTTTGGACCCCAAGGCCATTTGTCTATCAGGTCATCATCCAGTGTATTAGTCTGCTCAGGCCACCATAACCAATACCATAGACTACCATAACCAATACCATAGACTACCATAGACTAATACCATAACCAATACCATCATCCAGTGTATTAGTCTGCTCAGGCCACCATAACCAATACCATAGACCAATACCACAGAAACTTACTATCCCCTAGTTCTGGAGTCTGAAAGTCCAAGATCAGGGTGCCAGCACAGTCAAGTTCTGTTGAGGATGCTCTTCCTGGCTTGCAAATGGCAGCCTTCTTGCTGTGTCCTCACATGATGAAGAGAGTGAGGCCACGAATCCCATCATGAGGGCCCTACCCTCATGACCTAATCTAACCCCAATTACCCCCAAAGACCCTTTCTCTAAATACCATCTCATTTGGAGTTAGGGCTTCAACATATGAATTTGGGGGGGGGGAGATAAAATCATTTAGTCATAACACCCAGAAACCAAAATCTCTGAGAAAAAAATTGTATTTCCTAAAGTTATGGGGATTGCAAATGCTAGCCAATATTCCATGTGAAGGAATTGCAGAGTGACAGAGGACTTCTGTCACCAGAGTAGATTTTTCCCCCCAGCTTTTACTAAACTTCCTAAAGAAATCTGCAAAAGAAAATGCTAGGACTTTGAGGAATTAGTCATAGAATGTTTCACTTTTAGCTTTCATAACTGGGGTCAATATCATATGTGTTGAGTGGTTGAGTATGTGTTAGATATTTGAGTTGCAAATTGGCAATTCATTCTGGCACTGGAATTAAGGTGCTTCAGTGGGATGTGAGCACAAAAATCACTCCTGTTCCTTGAAAGGCTGCTTCCGCAGGAGAACTGTACATTATAAAGCTTTATTCTATGCCTTTTATGATCCAACCCTCATCAATGCATGGAAGGAGGAGGGCTTTGAGATATGCCATGTGACAATAGTTCCTCTCTGCGTCCTCCACGTCACAATTATGGCTGCCACCGGCTGTACTGTACTCTGGAGGGGCATTCACTAACAGAACCTCATGACGTGGTCAGACGTGGTTAAGGTGAGTGAAGAGTTTTAGTAAATCTCACCCATGGTTTTAGACAAGAGAGGTCTATTACTACAGTTGACGCAGTCCAGACAGAGTGTAAAGTCCACCCAACAGGGCTGCTGCTTTGATGATGCAGCCACCTTGTGATAAATACCAGCGGCAGCTCAGTGGAGAGCACAGAGGCAGAGGCTGCTGGGGGTGGCTTCACCTGAGTTCTGCTGTGGGTGGAGGATAAAAACCAAAAGTTAATTGGCCAGATTATCTATTCATAGAACTGGAAGGAAGAATGGAAATTAAGCAAATGTAAATAAGAAGTTTCAAATCAAATCTGATCTCTGGATTTGTATCAAAGGGCTAAGGAATACAACTCTCATTCCAAAAGAGGCGACTTTTCCCCTGAGAATAGTTTGTGACATCCCCTATGAAAGGATAAGAGGGTTCTTGGTGATAACACAGAGACTGACTCTGGAAAGGAAAGGAATTTATCAAATGGACACTGTGTGCTCACAGAATCATTGAGAGAACCAGGCTTGAGGCTCTGCAGCCATGAGTCACCATGGGTCACCCTGGGGAACAGGCTAAGAGGGAACACTGCTCTGCAGCTGCCAGGCGTTGGATGGGGCAGCTTGCACCCTGCTGCCGCTGGCCCTGGACTTTGGGACACCTATTACCACTGTTACCAGAAGATTCCCAGAGTTCTTTCTCCTTTGCCATAATGGCTCCCAAGTCAAAGGCTAGGAGGATGGGGCTGATTGGTGCCTAGGTCACCTGACCAGGCCTAGTTGCAAGGGGGGCTGGGAAAGTGAGTATCTGGCATTTCCAGCTTCCAAGTGGGACATAACCCCTGATTCTGTCTAAAACACATATGGGGTTGGGGGGGATTCACCAAATACAGGAACAGAGTTCAGAAACTGGGCAACTCTCTTAAGAAAAAAGTCATACTAGTTTGAAAAGTTCTAGTTTCTGATGAAGGAAGAAAAGAGGGTAAGTAGTGGCATCTAAATGTAGCTAATGACTGGGGGGACTGATTAACTAGGAGAAAGTTCTCTGCTCCCAAAAAGGATCTGGGAAGGACAGAGTTCAGTGGCTCTCAGCCTTGACTTCAATTAGGATCACCTGGGGAGCTTCCAAAAACTGCTATTACCAGGACTCCATTCTAGACTAATTAAGTCAAAATTCTTGGAAGTGAATCAAGTGTTAAAACCTCCCTAGTGATTCTAATGTGTGGCTAGGATTGAAACCACTGAATTACACCTAAGGTACCTGGAGAAGAGAAACAGGTGGGCAGGTGCTCAGAGAGGGCATCGATCCACAGCCCCTTTCAGCAAGTTTGGTGTTTTTCTGATCGGAGCTACTGAGTGACAGCAGGAATCACCTTGTAACTCATCGTCATCTTTAAAGGCCTAACATGATGCAGACATGTGAAGCTTTTTCAAACCTGAAAAACATTGTTGCACGATGAAGAAAAGCTCTCTTATCCAGGCAGTGGAGGAGGGGAGAGGGCAGGGAGCTGTGTAGGTCAAGTCCCAGCTCTGGGAAGCTGTGGGCTTAGAAACCAGAGCCGGAGCCCCCCACCCAAACTCTCCTTCATTTGCTTTAGAATAATTCACTCGTCTACGCACATGAGCAGTGTGGGTGGAAAGTGAACAAAGCCTGAGTTTGGGCCTTAGAAGAGATGCCCCAGTGTGCTCAGCTGGGCAAAATGCTCCAAAGAGTCCTGGTAGCCTGTTGAGGAAACTCAGGGGGAGGCAGCAGCAGGACGAGCTGTCTCAGGGCTGGATGCCTTTGTGAATCACACAGCCTTTCTGGCCCAGTGCAGCCTTTGGCTCAGCCAGGAAAGATCTGGAATACCGAATGCCTCTGGGTTTATTTAAGAGCACTACTCAGGAAGGAGGGAGGTTTGGAATCCAAGTGAATTTCCACAATACTAAATTTGCTCCCTGATTTCAGACTAGTTGGAAGATGAAAGGAAATCATTTAGCAAAGAATGTGTATCAGGGAGCCGAGCATTTAATGAAAAAGCCAGTGGTAGCAAATATCAATATTTGCCTTCCAAAGCAAACACCTGAGAGGAAACGTTTGGAGCAAGACGGGAGAGAGAGAGGCATTGATAAGCAGAAGGTCACCAGCAGTCTCCGCCCCACCCAGCTGTGGCCCAGTGCCTTCATCAGTCTCTATTTGCTGCTTAGGAATGTGATGTACGAAGCCACTGCCAGCAGAGATGCTGTCTTTGCCCTTCGTGCTGCCCCTTTAAGGTGGTTTGGGTGTAACCTTGGAGGGTAGATTCTAAAGGGCACTGTGCTGATGGATGCTTCCAATTCAACTACCTGACAGCCACTGCCAGTGAAACCACCCAACTGCTCACATGTCCATGTCTGCTTCCATCCTCTTTTGAAATATAAGAAAGTGGGGCTGGAATTAGTAATGACAGCAGGAGCTTTCTGAGTGTTGTTTTATGTTTTCAGAACAAATTATTGGCTGCAAGAGCAGTTTGAAAAAAAAAAAAAAGACCATTAAGAGGATTAATGGAAATGCACGGTACTAATTAGGCTGCAGTGGTACAGAGCACTGAGAATCGCTGGCCCTTTTAAATACCTCTTACTTGACACTTGAAATTATTTAATTTCATCAATTGGAGTAGGAAAAATGGGCCTTCAAAAGATGAGTGATTTTCTTTCATATTTATAATGGTAAGGTTTGTGTTTGGCACATAATTTAACAAATATTTATTGATTGTCTGCTATTGGTTCAGGATGAACACTTCAAAGTCCTTGTTCTTGCAAAACTGATATTTTAATGGGAGAGAGAGAACCTTAAACTATTAATTTCCATCAAATAGAGTTAGTCATAGGATTGAGGTAAGCAGTGAGAGATGAGAGGCTATGAAAGCAGGGAGGGCAGACGGTACGGAAACTGGAGCCTAAACTGATATCTTCTTTTAAGGAAAGAAATGGCATTCTGGGTGGTGTGTGTGTATGGGGGGTGGGTGGACCTCAAGCAGTTTGTTATTTACGCAGCCCAGAGTGCAAGTCAGGAAACGGTGGGATGAAGACAAAGACCCAGGAAGGGGCGTGTCTCTGCAGGCTCTCTATGCCAAGCTAAGCAGTTTGGATTTTTCTTGGTACATCAGAGGATCTTGAAATTCAATTGCATGAGAATCATTTAGAACCCAACACATATTACCTTAGCCAGGTGATCAAGGTCAACATCAACACAGATAAATCATGCTGGGGGTATGTACCCTTGGAAGGATGTGATGAAAGTGGCACATTGCCTCTGTGGTCTGCTTCCCCAAAACCCGTGACCCCTGTCTAATCATGAGAAAACACCAGACAAATCCAAACTGAAGGACATTCTATAAAACACCTGACCAGTACTCCTCAAAACTCTCAAGGTCATCATAATCATGGAAAAAAAATCATTTAGGATTTTGCCACTTGAAGTGTGGTCCCCAGACCAGTTCCCCTGGGAGCTGCAGCTGCTTTTTTCATGTTAATTAATCAGTCAGCAGATCTTCTGTGCATTCCAACAGAGCACACCGCCAGCGCTGATGTAGTGCCTTGGTTCTCAAGCTCTGGTGTGCATCCGAGTCACCTGACAGCTTGTTGAACCATCTCTAGGTTTCACCCCTACCGTATGTGACTCAGTAGATTGAGACGGGGCCTCAGAATTTGCATTTCTCTCAAGTTCCCAGGGATGCCGATGCTGCTGGTCTGGGGACCACACTTGCAGAATCACTGGTGCAGCGGTCACTGTTCTGCACTGCCTGCCCAGACGCCCTGTGGGACTGAGGGACTTATCGCTCCTGCCTATGGGGATGCCACTGGCTACAGCTCTTGTCCCCTAGCTGTCGGCCCCTTTAGGAATTGCCCACAGCTGAAGAGAGCTTTGGGCCTAAGGTTCTGCCCCTTCCCTAGCACAGCCTGTATACAATAATTGATGGATAAAGCAGTATAAAGGGACCCCTCACCCCAGGGTGAAGACTCAGAAGGGCCATCTCAGTGTCAGAGTCCCTGAGGGGTTGACTACAACCCTTGTCAAGACTGCATTGCTCCTCAACTTTCCCCCCAGCTTATACTGTGGCCACATAGGCGCTCCCGTATGACCATCAGGAAAGGACAAAAGCAGACCTTGGCTCATGGGTAGGTTTGCTTAGTGGGAAGGAGCAAGACAAAAAACAAGCACAGCTGCAGGAAACCTACTCAAGGGTTACCCTGAAACACAGTGGTGAGAGGAAATCCTCCCAATGGCAGAGTACACTGACAAGAGCAAGTCACATAGCCAAACCCCAAGGCAGAGGGGCAGGGCTGTAGACTGCATCTATGGGAGGCACTCAGAGCTACCCAGCAAAGGAGGCAGGTGCACGATTTTATTACAGGAGAGTGGTGAAGAATTGGGAACAATTCAATCTGTCAGAGGTTGGGTGGACAGTACAGATATGCAAACATTTTTTTTTAATGTTCATTATGTACATTAAAAAAATTTTTTTTAACATCTTTACTGGAGTATAATTGCTTTATAATGGTGTGTTAGTTTCTGCTTTATAACAAAGTGAGTCAGCTATACGTATACATATATCCCCATATCCGCTCCCTCTTGCGTCTCCCTCCCTCCCACCCTCCCTATGCCACCCCTTGAGGTAGTCACAAAGCACCGAGCTTATCTCCCTGTGCTATGCAGCTGCTTCCCACTAGCTATCTATTTTACATTTGGTAGTATATATATGTCCATGCCACTCTCTCACTTCGTCCCAGCTTACCCTTCCCCCTCCCCATGTCCTCAAGTCCATTCTCTATGTCTGCATCTTTATTCCCGTCCTGCCCCTAGGTTCTTCAGAACCTTTGTTTTTTTCTTTTTTAGATTCCATATATATGTATTAGCATATGGTATTTGTTTTTCTCTTTCTGACTTACTTCACTCTGTATGACAGACTCTAGGTCCATCCACCTCACTACAAATAACTCAGTTTCGTTCCCTTTTATGGCTGAGTAATATTCCATTGTGTATAAGTGCCACATCTTCTTTATTCATTCATCTGTCGATGGACACTTAGGTTGCTTCCATGTCCTGGCTATTGTACATAGAGCTGCAATGAACATTGTGGTACATGACTCTTTTTGAATTATGGTTTTCTCAGAGTATATGCCCAGTAGTGGGATTGCTGGGTCGTATGGTAGTTCTATTTTTAGTTTTTTAAGGAACCTCCATACTGTTCTCCATAGTGTCTGTATCAATTTCCATTCCCACCAACAGTGCAAGAGGGTTCCCTTTTCTCCACACCCTCTCCAGCATTTATTGTTTGTAGAGTTTTTGATAATGGCCATTCTGACTGGTGTGAGGTGATACCTCATTGATTTGCATTTCTCCAATGATTAGTGATGTTGAGCATCCTTTCATGTGTTTGTTGGCAATCTCTGTATCTTCTTTGGAGAAATGTCTATTTAGGTCTTCTGCCCATTTTTGCACTGGGTTGTTTGTTTTTTTGATATTGAGCTGCATGAGCTGCTTATATATTTTGGAGATTAATCCTTTGTCAGTTGCTTCATTTGCAAATATTTTCTCCCATTCTGAAGGTTGTCTTTTCGTCTTGTTTATGGTTTCCTTTGCTGTGCAAAAGCTGTTAAGTTTCATTATGTCCCATTTGTTTATTTTTGTTTTTATTTCCGTTTCTCTAGGACATGGGTCAAAAAGGATCTTGCTGTGATTTATGTCATAGAATGTTCTGCCAATGTTTTCCTCTAAGAGTTTTATAGTGTCTGGCCTTACATTTAGGTCTTTAATCCATTTTGAGTTATTTTTGTGTATGGTGTTAGGCAGTGTTCTAATTTCATTCTTTTACATGTAGCTGTCCAGTTTTCCCAGAACCACTTACTGAAGAGGCTGTCTTTCCTCTATTGTATATTCTTGCCTACTTTATCAAAGATAAGGTGACCATATGTGCATGGGTTTATCTCTGGGCTTTCTATCCTGTTCCATTGATCTATATTTCTGTTTTTGTGCCAGTACCATAATGTCTTGATTACTGTAGCTTTGTAGTATAATCTGAAGTCCAGGAGCCTGATTCCTCCAGCTCCGTTTTTCTTTCTCAAGATTGCTTTGGTTATTTGGGGTCCTTTGTGTTTCCATACAAATTGTGAAATTTTTTGTTCTAGTTCTGTGAAAAATGCCAGTGGTAGTTTGATAGGGATTGAACCTGTGGATTGCTTTTGGTAGTATAATCATTTTCACAATGTTGATTCTTCCAATCCAAGAACATGGTATATCTCTCCATCTGTTTGTATCATCTTTGATTTCTTTCATCAGTGTCTTATTGTTTTCTGCATACAGGTCTTTTGTCTCCTTAGGTAGGCTTATTCCTAGGTATTTTATTCTTTTTGTTGCAGTGGTAAATGGGAGTGTTCCCTTAATATCTCTTTCAGATTTTTCATCATTAGTGTATAGAAATGCAAGAGATTTCTGTGCATTAATTTTGTATCCTGCTACTTTACCAAATTCATTGATTAGCTCTAGTAGTTTTCTGGTAGCATCTTTAGGATTCTCTATGTATAGTAACATGTCATCTGCAAACACTGACAGTTTTACTTCTTCTTTTCCAATTTGGATTCCTTTTATTTCTTTTTCTTCTCTGATTGTTGTGGCTGAAACTTCCAAAACTATATTGAATAATAGTGGTGAGAGTGGGCAACCTTGTCTTGTTCCTGATCTTAGAGGAAATGGTTTCAGTTTTTCACCATTGAGAAAGATGTTAGCTGTGGGTTTGTCATATAGGGCCTTTATTATGTTGAGGTAACTTCCCTCTGTGCCTACTTTCTGGAGAGTTTTCATCATAAATGGGTGTTGAATTTTGTCAAAAGCTTTTTCTGCATGTATTGAGATGATCATATGGTTTTTATCCTTCAATTTGTTAATATGGTGTATCACATTGATTGATGTGCATATACTGAAGGATCATTGCATTCCTGGGATAAACCCCACTTGATCATGGTGTATGATCCTTTTAATGTGTTGCTGGATTCTGTTTTGCTAGGATTTTTGCATCTGTATTCATCAGTGATATTGGTCTGTAATTTTCTTTTTCTGTGATAACTTTTTTTTTTTTTAATTGTTTCATTTTTAAAAAATTTTTATTTATTTATTTATTTATTTATTTATTTATTTATGGCTGTGTTGGGTCTTCGTTTCCGTGCGAGGGCTTTCTCTAGTTGCGGCAAGTGGGGACCACTCTTCATCGCGGTGTGCGGGCCTCTCACTGTCGTGGCCTCTCTTGTTGCAGAGCACAGGCTCCAGACGCGCAGGCTCAGTAATTGTGGCTCACGGACCCAGCTGCTCCGCGGCATGTGGGATCTTCCCAGACCAGGGCTCGAACCCGTGTCCCTTGCACTGGCAGGCAGATTCTCAACCACTGTGCCACCAGGGAAGCCCTTGTGATATCTTTGTCTGGTTTTGGTATCAGGGTGAGGGAGGCCTCATAGAATGAGTTTGGGAGTGTTCCTCCCTCTGCTATATTTTGGAAAAGTTTGAGAAAGATAGGTGTTAGATCTTCTCTAAATGTTTGATTGAATTCGCCTGTGAAGCCATCTGGTCCTGGGCTTTTGTTTGTTGGAAGAGTTTTAATCACAGTTTCAATTTCAGTGCTTGTGATTGGTCTGCTTATATTTTCTATTTCTTCCTGGTTCAGTCTCGGAAGGTTGTGCATTTCTGAGAATTTGTCCATTTCTTCCAGGTTGTCCATTTTATTGGCATGTAGTTGCTTGTAGTAGTATCTCATGATCCTTTGTATTTCTGCAGTGTCAGTTGTTACTTCTCCTTTTTCATTTCTAATTCTATTGATTTCAGTCTTCTCCCTTTTTTTCTTGATGAGTCTGGCTAATGGTTTATCAATTTTGTTTTCCTTCTCAGAGAACCAGCTTTTAGTTTTATTGATCTTTGCTATTGTTTCCTTCATTTCTTTTTCATTTATTTCTGATCTGATCTTTATGATTTCTTTCCTTCTGCTAACTTTGGGGTTTTCTTGTTCTTCTTTCTCTAATTGCTTTAGGTGTAAGGTTAGGTTATTTATTTGAGATGTTTCTTGTTTCTTGAGGTAGGATTGTATTGCTATAAACTTCCCTCTTAGAACTGCTTTTGCTGCATCCCATAGGTTTTGGGTGGTCGTGTTATCATTGTCACTTGTTTCTAGGTATTTTTGGGTTTCCTCTTTGATTTCTTCAGTGATCTCTTGGTTATTTAATAGTGTATTGTTTAGCCTCCATGTGTTTGTATTTTTTACAGTTTTTTTCCTGTAATTGATATCTAGTCTCATAGCATTGTGGTCGGAAAAATACTTCAAGCAATTTCAATTTTCCTAAATTTACCAAGGCTTGATTTGTGACCCAAGATATGATCTATTCTGGAGAATGTTCCATGAGCACTCGTGAAGAAAGTGTATTCTGTTGTTTTTGGATGGAATGTCCTATAAACATCAATTAAGTCCATCTTGCTTAGTGTGTCATTTAAAGCTTGTGTTTCCTTATTTATTTTCATTTGGATGATCTGTCCACTGGTGAAAGTGGGGTGTTAAAGTCTCCTACTATTATTGTGTTACTGTCAATTTCCCCTTTTATGGCTGTTAGCATTTGCCTTATGTATTGAGGTGCTACTATGTTGGGTGTATAAATATTTACAATTGTTATATCTTCTTCTTGGATTGATCCTTTGATCATTATGTAGTGTCCTTCTTTGTCTCTTGTAATAGTCTTTATTTTAAAGTCTATTCTGTCTGATATGAGAATTGCTATTCCAGCTTTCTTTTGATTTCCATTTGCATGGAATATCTTTTTCCATCACCTCACTTTCAGTCTGTATGTGTCCCTAGGTCTGAAGTGGGTCTCTTGTAGACAGCATATATACTGGTCTTGTTTTTGTATTCATTCAGCCAGTCTATGTCTTTTGGTTGGAGCATTTAATCCATTCACATTTAAGGTGATTTTCGATATGTATGTTCCTATTACCATTTTCTTAATTGTTTTGGGTTTGTTATTGTAGGTCTTTTCCTTCTCTTGTGTTTCTTGCCTAGAGAAGTTCCTTTAGCATTTGTTGTAAAGCTGGTTTGGTGGTGCTGAATTCTCTTAGCTTTTGCTTGTCTGTAAAGGTTTTAATTTCTCCGTTGAATATGACTGAGATCCTTGCTGGGTAGAGTAATCTTGGTTGTAGGTTTTTCCCTTTCTTCATTTTAAGTATGTCCTGCCACTCCCTTCTGGCTTGCAGAGTTTCTGCTGAAAGATCGGCTGTTAACCTTATGGGGATTCCCTTGTATGTTATTTGTTGCTTTTTTCTTGCTGTCTTTAATATTTTTTCTTTGTATTTAAAATTTGATAGTTTGATTAATATGTATCTTGGCATGTTTCTCCTTGGATTTATCCTGTATGGGACTCTCTGCATTTCCTGGACTTGATTTACTATTTCCTTTCCCATATTAGGGAAGTTTTCAACTATAATCTCTTCAAATATTTTCTCAGTCCCTTTCTTTTCCTCTTCTTCTTCTGGGACCCCTATAATTCGAATGTTGGTGCTTTTAATGTTGTCCCAGTGGTCTCTGAGGCTGTCCTCAATTCTTTTCATTCTTTTTTCTTTATTCTACTCTATGGTAGTTATTTTCACTATTTTATCTTCCAGGTCACTTATTCATTCTTGTGCCTCAGTTATTCTGCTATTGATTTCTTCTAGAGAATTTTTAACTTCATTTATTATGTTGTTCATCATTGTTTGTTTGCTCTTTAGTTGTCGTTGTTAAACATTTCTTGTATTTTCTGCATTCTATTTCTAAGATTTTGGATCATCTTTACTATCATTACTCTGATTCTTTTTCAGGTAGACTGCCTATTTCCTCTTCATTTGTTTGGTCTGGTGGGTTTTTACCTTGCTCCTTCATCTGCTGTGTATTTCTCTGTCTTCTCATTTGGCTTAACTTACTGTGTTTGGGGTCTCCTTTTTGCAGGCTGCACGTTCATAATTCCCGTTGTTTTTGGTGTCTGCCCCCGGTAGGTAAGGTTGGTTCAGTGGGTTGTGTAGGCTTCCTGGTGGAGGGGACTGGTGCCTGTGTTCTGGTAGATGAATTTGGATCTTGTCTTTCTGGTGGGCAGGACCGCGTCCAGTGGTGTGTTTTGGGGTATCTGTAAACTTATTAAGATTTTAGGCAGCCTCTCTGCTAATGGGTGGGGTTGTGTTCCTGTCTTGCTAGTTGTTTGGCATGGGACGACCAGCACTGTAGCTTGCTGGTCATTGAGTGGAGCTGGGTCTTAGCGTTGAGATGGAGATCTCTGGGAGAGCTCTCGCCAATTGATATTATGAGGGGCCAGGAGGTCTCTGGTGGACCAATGTCCTGAACTCAGCTCTCCCACCTGAGAGGCTCAGGCCTGACACCCGGCTGGAGCACCAAGACCCTGTCAGCCACACGGGTTAATTTCACACAAAAGTTGATTCAGCTATCTTCGTGGGACAGCCCTCCTACGTGGCTCTCCTATAAGTGATGCTTCCAGGTATTCATTCTCCTTTCTCTTGTGACTATGCTTTCTTGGAGTCCTTTGATTTCAGCTTCCATGGCTGGAGGAAAGATAACATAGAAGACATTTCCCTTGGCAGGAATTATTTCAGTAGCTCTGTCTTTGTTTCATCCTTATTCCAAGAGAGGCATTCAGTTCAATCCAGTGGTGCCAGTCCCCTCCAAGTGAACACTGCAACAGCGAGTCCTCTGCACGTGCTGGTGACACACTCCTTGTGGTGGTCTCCCTGACCACCAATGCCAGAACCACGACCCATTGGAGCAGCTCTAGTAGTTGAAGAGGGTCAAGACCGCAGATGGTGAGAGTGTGGTCATTGCCCTGAGTGTGGACACAGGCTGGCAGCCATGCAGGCAGAGGCCATCCAGAACCGACCTATAAACATCTGTTTTTTTTTAATATGGAAAGCACCATGATGTAGATTTGAGAGAGTATTACAGGGATACAGAGAAAGGGCATTTACCCCAGTCTGGAGTGTGTAGCAGGATAAGGAAACATTCTGTTAGGAAGTCACATGTGAAATAAACAAATAGGCTAACTCCAGGCAGAGTTATCAAGGTGGAGGATGAAGATCTGGGGAGTGTCAGAGATGAGGTTAGAAAAATAGGGAGATGACTAAGTCACGCTATATCTTGACGGCCTCAAAAAGGAATTTGAAATTTATTCTGAGACACTGGAGAGCCACTGAGGGGTGGTAAGCAAGGTTCATGATCAGACATAGGTTTAAAAATAATTATTCTGGCAGCAAGGTGGGGGATGGTTTGGAGAGCAAAGACTGGCGAGGAAACAGAGACATGAATGTGCAAGTCCTGGCAATAGTTCAGGCAAGAGATGGTGAGAATAACAGTCCGTCTCCCTTAAGAACTCAGGCTTCCTGAGACAGACTAAGTCTGAATCCTGTTTCTGCCATTAAGGTCAGGGGCTAAGCCTTGCTAAACCTCAATTTCCTCATCTGCAAAATGAGTATAATAACAGCACCTCCTGATAGGGTATTTGTGAGGGTTGAATCAGAAAATGCCTAGAAGGGAATTAGCTCAGCGTCTGGAACGAATAAGCACTCAAGTATTAACTGTAGCTGTTATTTCTGGAGAGCGTGAACTGGTATAGAAGTAGGAGGGCTTGAAAGGAGGGAAATTGCCACCTGCCGTGAAGGAACATGAAGGAATGAAAAAGGAGGTGGAAGGATCACCCAGAGCGCGAGTGCGGAGGTGGAGTTGATTCAGGTCTACAACCTGGCTCTGCTCTTAGGAACATCCATCCCCAGATTCAGTAAATATTTCCTGGGCACTGACTCCACGCCATGCAGCGGGATCTGGCCATGACCCACACATGAACACAAGACTCTTGGTGTTAAGTGGTCTCCCTTCAGGGTCTGTGACGTTGTAAAATCACTCCAGGCTGAAAGCATTCATTTGGCAATGTCTTCCTTTTCATCCCGTGTGGGCTCTACTGTACCAGTTCATGTCTTCATGATAAGACAGTTAATAAAGTTAAGAGAAATAAATATATTCTGTCCTCCCTTAAAAATCACCTGTGGGAGGGTTGTAACTATCCGAAGATATAAAGATGTTGCTTGGAATTCAAAGCCTTTCAGCTGTTTGAGAGGTTTCTTCGAATCTTAAAAGCAACCACGGAAGTAGTTGCAAGTAAGTGACCTGCTATTTATCTACATGTGTTTGCAAAGTTCAATTAGTTTAAATACTTCATTGCTGCTCAGTATGATTTTACGTGGGTTTTGCTTTCTGTATATGCAGGTACATTGCTGATTCTTAGCTGTTGGGACTAATAGAAAATAAAAAAGTTGATGTGAACTACAGCAAAGCATTTGTCCTGTTGGGAGGGTTTCTTATTACAAACCTGTGTATTTGGTTCTGTAATCTTTCCTCATGGGCCAAGCATCACCTTCTCTGCTGGTGTAAGTATGGGCTGCTTTATCTGTGCTACAGGAATCCGTGTGATGTTCATGATATCAAATTTAATTGTACTCCCCCAAAACCCTTCCATTGCCATGTCACTTGCCTGTGACAATACAATTATTGTTACAACAGTACTGTAACCAGTAAGCTGCCTGGAAATGTGTAAAGAAAATTGTATCCACACACTGTCCCAGCTTTCCTTCCCCATGAGGAAGGACCTGGGAGATTGAGGACACACGGGACCCTCTTTTTCCTCTGCATGCATCACTCTCTCTGTGAGCCCATCCCAGGCTCCCACCCAGCTTTTTGAATTGTGCTTCCCCTCAAAGCAGAGCTCAAATCCCATTATCCCTGTGCAGATTTCTGTGCTTCAGTCTCTTCCTACAACACAGTCTGTGTGCTAGACTGCCTCTGTGCTGGAGAGGGGAAGGTATGGAGGCAGGATGGGAGGCCAGTGTGAAATAAACAAAGACCAACCAAATCGGAACAGGCAAGGGCTGTTTATTCAGAGCTTGCTGTAGCAAGGAAGTCAGCCATCATCACTGAGACACAAAGGTAGGTAGAGGAGTGGGAAAACTTTATAGTGGAAAAGGGTGAAGGCCTCAGGTGTGCCCTGACTGGAGGCTGTCGGCCTGGGGAAGCTGTGGGCAGGCTAACTAGAAGCTGGGCATCTCATGTGATTGGTTAGGGATGCATATTTGACTTCCTCTAGTTGATCCTAAGTTGGAAGTAGGAACAAAAATTAGGGAAGCTGTCAGTTATTAAGTAAGTCCTGGATGTTTTGGGCCAATTGTTGCAGAAGTTTTGTTAGGCTCCCTGGACTGTTGCTAGAGATAGTGGTCTGACCTCCTACAAGTCTGACTTACAGATAGCAGGCTGGCTCTTTGGGCTGGTTTCTGTAGATCACGAGTTGGTTTCCTAGACTGGTTGCTGCAGATTGTGGGTCAGAATTCTATTTTTACATGTGGTTTGGCCATTGTTCATTTGCATATTCAGTCTCTCACAAGGGACAAAGTTCACATAATGGCCAAGTGAGTTACTGAGGTCAGTGGGGATAGAGAAGAAGGAATAAAAGTACAGGATTTGGTAACAGGAAGGCTTCACAGATCAGAATAGTGGTTAAAACTCTACTGTTACTGTTACTGTAGTGGTTAAAACTCACACTGCCTGCATTTAAATCCCAGCTCTGCCATTCACCTATTGAACATGAGGATAATAATAGTACCTACCTCATGGTGTACTATTAATTGTTAAATCTAAATTAAATTAGTTATTATAGTGAAGTGATTAGAACAGTTCCTGACCCAAAGTCAGTGTTAGCTATTCTTGTTACCCTGGAACAAGGGTGATGTCATTAGCTGACAGCCTGTCAAGAGTGGACCAGGCTTTGAAGCAAACTTTGGACAAGTTTGCACCTCCAGGTGAGGCTCAGGAGTGAGACTGATTTTTCTCTCTACCTTGTATACTCCCAAGGGCACCACAGCATGTGTACTTGCTAAGGAATGAATGTTTGTGCCCCCTCAAAATTCATATGTTGAAGCCTTAATCCCCAACGTGAAGGTACTTGGAGGAAGTGCCTTTGGGAGGTAAATAGGCTTAGGTAAAGTCATGAGGATGGGGTCCCCACAGTGGGATTAGTGTCCTTATAGAGGAGACCAGAGAGCTTGCTTTCTCTCTCTGAGTACATGCACCAAGGAAAGGCCATGTGAGGATGTAACAAGAAGATGGCTATCTGCAAACCAGGGAGTGGGTTCTCACCAGACACTGGACTCTGCCAGCACCATCATCTTGGACTTCCCAGCTTCCAGGACTGTGAGAAATAAATGTTTGTTGTTTAAGTCACCCAGTCTATGGTATTTCATTATAGCAGCCTAAACTAAGATGGGACTTCCTCTTGTTTTGGTTAAGGCATCTCTTTTAATTTGTAATGGTTACTGTACCCCACCCCCTAAGGAATTAGCAACACTACCCCTCAGGCAAACAGCATTATTGGTCTGAAAAGTTAAATTACCAGTGCCATGAGTAAAATGTAAAATGAGTAAAAAAATAAAAAGATTGACAATTTTCGTCTTAAAGATATCTTACATGTGTTTAGTGCTTTACGGCTTACAAATAATATTATGTTGATAGTGATTTCAGGCAAATAAAATAATTATTTTTGACTGCTAAGGAATGCAGAGCATGGATACTAAATTACAAATTCACACAACCGTTTCTAATACCTAGTTTTCAGTTAGTTAGCATCCTAGAACTTTAAATTTACACGGGTATTTTCCACTGCCATTTCTAAGTAGCTGATTCAGTTTTCAAGTATGACTCATAAGCACATATTAATGCTAGTGAATTATTTACTAACCTTGAATCTTATGAAAACATCTTGTCTAACCTATATTTATTTGTTTGTATAAGATCTACTTTAAAGTCTTTCCGCTGATGAAGTGAATGGCAAAGAATCTGTGTATACATGTACTTTCTCACGTACTGTTGTTACCAGAGTTGCCACTAGACCCTTGCTCAAAACCTACCAACCCCTCTCTTGAACAGAAACTAACATATATCTTTAAGTCACAGGGTTTGGACACAAAGAAAGGAAGCTAAAGAAAGAGAAAAGCAAAAACCAGATAGAATCATTTGAAACCAAGACGGCGACAAATCCGACCTCCAACAGACCCTGATTTTACTATTCTACACTGATTTTACTACATTAGCAAACTGAATGACACACCTACAGGTGGCCATGACCAGAAGTCACTGACCAAAAAAGGAAGAAAATAGGTAGCACCCCATTTCCAGGAAAGCCCCACCTCTTTCCCAGAAAACTAATGCATAAGCCTGCCCATCATTACTCGCACTCCTCCCACCATTGTCCTTACTCCTTAAAAGCAAATCCCTTGGCCAGACTAGCGTCCAGCTGGGGGTCCATACAACCTAATTAGGTAATGCTATTTTCTATCCTTTGATCATTTCACTGCAGATAATAAGAAAGGAAAGGATGTGGTAAAATCCAAAGAGAATCTTAAAAATCAACCCCCCTTTTATCCCTGTGAATTGTAGTCTTTTATTTAAAAGAAATTTAAGAAGCCTGATAATTTATTCCACACATGTATGGATGAATTGTCATCCGTAGTATGGATAGCCTTGCTCAGAAAATAAACACACGGTAAATGCTAGCCGAAGTGTCATTAATTTTCCCAACAGTCATAAACATATATTAAAGATGTAATGAGCAGAAATTTGTTTTACCATCATTACGTAGAACAAGAAAGATGGACCTCTTAAAGAGGACATTAAATGCCTACTGAATAAAGGCCAAAATGGGCTCTGCTCTTCCCTTGGAATTTCTGTTAGGCTAAAGAACATACAGCAACTAACCATTCAATTTGCTGACAAAATGGAAGCAAGCAAAATTCTAAAATCATGGTGATTTAATACATTTGCAGAAATGTATCACATTCTTTATATTTAAAAAATAATCCAACACACCTGTGGTTTGGAAGTGCCATATTTTCCAGCATTTTAGCCAATATTGCAGTTAAGTTGCCAGGCTATTTCACTAAGGAGTTTTGGTGTCCTATGTCTCTGGATTCTTACCCAACCATTTGAAGCTGGTGCTCCTGTGATTAAAACCATTCAGCAAAGATGCTTTTCTAATTAAAAAGAATTTTCCTGTCAATTAAGTATTATCTTTTCATTTACAAAAATGTCAAAATTCTTGGATGTTAGCCTGTATGTGCAGGTATCTTAATAACAAGGCAAATAAATATTGGTTGAATCGCCAGCTGATTAAATGAATCTGTCTCAATTCTGCTGTTCCTTTCATGGCTACCAGTGAAATTAGCTGATTCCTAGATGGACTTAAAGTTCCAGCCATATAATCTTCAGGGTGCCTTGACTTTGCTTAGCAATAAGAAAAACAGTAATTTTGATGGAGTTGCTAACTCTGGATAAAAGGAAGAGCTTAGCTTTGTCACCCTTTGGTATTTTGTCTCAAATGTGTAATGTTTGCCCTTTTATTTCAAAAGAGGATTTATTTTACCCAGAGTTGATTAAACCTCATGGATATTTGCAGTTTTCAAGGATTCACAACACTTTCTTCTCCATGTGTTTGCAGACTTAGTTCTTCCCTTTCTTGTGAATTTTCTTCTTCAGTCTGTCCTTTGGCCCACAGTGGACGAGAGCAGAAAGAAGTGGAGATAAGATTCAAACAAACCTATTTTGCAAGTTGCTCTGGACTGAATATTTGTGTCCCTCCAAAATGTGTATGTTGAAATCCTAACCTCCTAGGTGAGGATTTTGGGAGGTGGGCCTTCGGGAGGTGATTTGGTCATGAGAGTGGAGCCCTCATGAATGGGATTAGTCCTTACAAAAGTGGCCCCAGAGATACTCCTCGTCCCTTCTTTCCACCACATGAAGTTATAGCAAAAAGATAGTGTCAAGGAATGGGCTCTCACCAGACCCTGGACTGGCTGAATCTGCTAGCACCTTGGACTTGGACTTCCCAGGCTCCAAACTGTGAGAAATACATTTCTGTTGTTTACAAGCCATCCAGTCTCTGGCACTTTGTTATAACAGCCCACAGGGACAAAGGCATGGTTGAGGAGAGCTCTGGTGAAGACGTGATGGAGGCGGCTGACAGTGTTGTCATAGCTAAGTTTGCTGGGTTACTGGAGTTCTGCATTCCCAGACTCTCCAGCGTCACAAAGGGAGTCCCACTCGGGCACACTGGAATCAGTGACGGCTACAGCTTTGGCAGGCTTTCTATTAGACATGTTCAGCCAAGCTTGACTTCAAGAGCAGGAGTCTCTGACATAGACTGATGGTCAATTGAAATTTAGAAAATTTAAGCTTCGTGAAAGTGATGGCATACGACCTGATTCTACAAAACGAATACTAATTCCTGATAGTTGCTCTGATTATTAACTTCTGTGAGTCCTGGAGCTGAGTTTCCATCTAACTGGTTTTTTTTTGTTGTTTAATTTACTTTGGATGACTGTTAGTTTACATATATATGTATCTGTATATATATATATATATATATATATATATATACATACATGATCCATAAAAATAATATTCAACCTCATCCAGAGTCCTTTGCCTTTACCAGGAAGGAGTAAAAACAACCAGTAATCTGGGTAAATGATAAGGGCTGTGGATTAATGAAATTAGTGGATTAGTGACCAATATTCTATTCTCCCATATCAGTAAACAAAAGCTCAGTGCAAATACCTTTCTCTTTCTGTTAGAAGAGGCAGCCTGTTTAGGTGGCAAGCAAGAACCCAGACCCTGTTACAGGATAACAAAGAGGTGACACAGGCTCTATGCACAGCAGACCAGGGTTTGAATCCTACCCCAGCCTCATATTACCTGTGGGTCCTTGGGCCAGTAACTTAACCTCGCCATGCTTTAGTTTCCTTATCTTGTCTGGAAAATGGGGATATGAAAATACCTATCTTTAGGATTGTTCTGAGTATTAAATGAGATAGTACTGCCACAGAATAAGCATCCAACAGATATTTGCTTTTAAAAAGTGGATTCCAATCCTTATCATCTAGAAAACATCTATTGGAAACAGGTTAAAATTATCACATTTTCTCCTGACTGGCAGTCTGGGTTGGAGGGCGCCCCATGTTTGTTACAAGGGTGGTATGAGAGCCCCAGCAGAAGAGTTGGAATTTAGAGGACGAACATTATTTATGCATGAACATGATTTCCCAGGGAGCAACAAGCCACGTGGCAGCTGGCTGATTCCTTAGCTTCCCTGGAAAAGGAGGAAAGTACAAAAGGTGGCCTTTTTTTGCATCAGTTTTCAGGCAGGAAGATCAACCCAGAAATCCCACAGACATGGAGAATCAAGCCGATCAAGGCCCAATAAAATGCTAGACCACCCAATTTTCTTCCAATTGCCTTGTCAGTCCTTGCATAATTAACCAGTCCAACTGATGATAAGGTCTCCCTTCTTGAGTTGCAAAATAGATGGAAATAAAGGAAAGGAGAAAAGCGTATAGCTACATTCAGGCTCTTCAACCTGCAGCAGCTTTTATGGCTTTCCAAATACTTTAAAAATGTTAATTGACATGCTGGTTTTTTTTTTCTTAAAAAAAATTAAACTTTACTGATATCTAATATATCGATTGATGCTGGTAGCCACACTTGTCTGTACATGAGTTGTGTTATAATGGTAAGAGAAATCTCCTGAGAGGAATTTGTGTGCTGTAGGGTGACACACTGTTTTTATTTATCATCTTTCCAAGCAGACTAAAGTCATAGCAAAGGTGTACTCCTTTGACCTAATATAGGAAGATACAGAAATAGCACAACCATAGTAAATTTGTGGCAGAGAGCAGAAAATGTTTTCCTTCCCAGTCCTTTCTGGAAAGCACCAAAGACTCCTCTTCCCATGAGAATAGACAATATCTACTCACGCATTTGGTCAATGAGAAGATTGCACTTAGGCCATTTGATAACAGTGCTTTCAACATGTACACACACTCCCACTCGCCCCTCTGCAGACTCATAACTCTTCTGGATTATTTGTTCTTGGAGAAAACTAAGCACAGAAAGGCAGGAGACATATCCCAGGGACATAGATAAATACGCCTAATTATAGACTGAGCTATTAGCATGACATGAATTGCAGTTTCTGAAAATGATCTGACAGCCGGAGAAAGCTCCCCTGTCACTGGCCTCGCCTGTGTGTTAGTGAGCAGGGCCCTGCAAGGAGCAGTCACTGCTGTGACACTCTTCCTAGCTGGTTCTGCAGCTCCAACGTGTCAATGGCTTCCCCTTTGCTTTGCTCATGAAAATGAGTTCCATATTTCCAGTCACTTCTTTTTTTAGGGACTGAACACAGCTGCTGGCTGTGCTTTCCTGGGTGTTGCGGATGTTTCTCAGTTTACTAGTCAACAGCTAACACCCAGGTGGACACAGCTGAAGGCAGAGTCCCATTTGTCCAAAGCCCTCCGCTCACCCGCCACGGAGAACTGAAAATCCGCTCTGCAGCACCTCCTACTCCAGGGAGATTTCCCCGTCCTTTATTCCTTTAACCCTCATCATTCATTTAGATCATATCAAACACTAGTTCATGCTCAAATTCCCTATGTTTGGTGAATACTAAGTGAACATTAATTCGTCTTCTCTCTGGATTTTATTTTCTAGCATTAGGACCAATGATGAGATTTCCCCCCTCTATTTACAAAGCACCCAATCCTGTCCAGGAAAAAAGGTAAAGGATTTTGGTGCTTGGGCCTGGACCTGGCATGTGTGGTGTATATACATGGCAAATAGGATTTTTCACAAATGTGAAATGGGTGCTCAGCCTCTGGTTGAGCTTATTTGGGAAAGAGGCTCTTAAAATATTCAGGGACCATTTTGGAAACAAATACAGACTATGTGGAATGGAGTGGGAGTAGGGGTTACATCTGTAAAGGGGTAGTATTTAAACATTATTAATGTACTCTCTTTTAGCCTGCCTGAGTTTTTCACCTTGGTCTGGGTTGGCCCAAGATATCTATCTAAATGCAGGGATGGGGAAGGGTTTGAGAAATATTATAGAAAGATTGCAGAGAGAAAGCTGGAGGTAATATTTAACTGCTCCCATGCAAATTGGGATTTCACAACAGAGCAATAGCCCCGAAAACCAGGTGGCTGTTGTGATAGAGAATTTGCTGAATGCTTTTACATATTTATTCTCACTTGCTTTTAGTACGTCCATGGCCATGCCTGGAAGAATTATATTGCCCGATTTTCCTCTAGTGAGAAGACAACCTTTCTGTCTTTGATAGCAAAGCTAGGAGCCCTGATAGCCAATGACATAAAACCTCAGGGTTTGGGCTTAGAGAGGCAGGGGGTCTCTTCTTGCCAGCAACTGGGAAAGGAGTGAGACCCTCCCTTACACACAACTGGACTCTATTCTAGGGATAGAAGCAGAGAAAGGGGGAGGGGAAGGGTTACCTAAATGACTAAGTTTTTTTTCTTTTTTCTAAAGTACCTAAACATTAGCTGAAGGGTTGCACATACAAACACAATAGATCAGATTAAATTTAAACTGGATTGGACAGTTAGTGAACCGTGTTCTTTCTAACTAGTGGGTAGAGACTTGGGAGAAATGCCAGGTCAGAGTCCTGCTAAAGGGTTTGGCAAATGGGCAGATCTATGCTCCTCATTTGCAAGAGAGATGCCATTATCTTTAGGACATGCTGAGGCATTCTTCCCCTTTGCCAAATTCTAGTACCTCTGAGAGTGACTTGCTTTTCTTTTCATCCTTTCTTTAAATTTTATTTACTTATTTCTTTTAAAAGATCCATCCTGCATCTCTTTGAGGAAAATGAAAGCTCATATTAAGCCAAATATAATAAGCTGCACTATAAATAACCCGGATGCTCTACCAAGTTAGACATGCGTTTGCAATCATTCGGGCTGTCAACTGGTTTTGCTCAGAAGAAGCTTCTGGCTGAGTTTATTTGGGAAAGGGGCTCTCTTGAAATTTCTACAGACAATTTTAGAAACTAATATGGAATATGTGAAATGCAGGCTGTGACTTATGGTGCTTCCACAAACAAGCTTGTGTCATTCGTGGAAAGATGACAGTGACATGTTTCCCTAATGCCTCCGAGCGTGATCTTGGGGTCCTGTGGGTCCTGGTTCTCAGACACCCCTTCCCTTGAAAGGAGGCAGTGACTCAGTTCAGAGTCAAAGGCACCCAGGTTTGATTAGTAGCCCCCTCATTTCATTGCACTGATGTCACTGGATGAGACAATCCATGTAGAATTAAACCTCCCACAAATGGAAACTGTTGTACTTGTGATCTTCATTTTTTACATGGTAACTGAGTACTGATCAAAGGTAATTTGAGCTTTCCTCAAATAGCAAATGTTCAAATAAGCAAAATTCTCTAGCCAACTTGCTTGTAAGCATCCATCCTGTACTCTTGGGGTCCCAGGGTCAGAAGTCCAGGAAAATGGCAGATTTCATGTCCATACATATGACAAGGTGATGACAGGAAGAATCATAATTGCTAGCATTTATTGAGTGCTTAGTGTGTGTGAGGCCATGTCCAAGCACTTCCCAAGAACTCTCTCATTTAATCTTCAGAGCGACCCTATAAGTCAGGTACTATTTATCATTCTCATTTTATAGATGAGAAAACAGAGATTGGAGATATCAAATAATTGCCCAGGATCAGCAGCCAGCAAGTGGCAATGCTACATGAAAAGTTAGGAGACGATAGTCAGGTGACCACAGAGTCTAACACCTAAGCAGTCAATAACTCCAGGAAAGTCAAGAAACAATCTCCTGTCTCATGCTTGGTGGGAGCCTGTTGTTGTCTTGTCCCTCTCCACCATTCTATGGGCAAAAGGACCCTAAATTGAACTCTGCTACAAATTAGATGTGCAGAAAAAATACCATGTCTTTTTTGTGTGTACAACCTGGTCTTTCCACTGGTGAGCAAGGACACAAACAACTAAGGGTTCCACCCAGAAAAGCTGTGGCAACTAAGATGTAGATTGGGCAGAAAGATAAAAAGAGTAAGTAGGTTTGGGAGGGTCCACTGGGGGACAGGAGGACTTCTGAGCTGCCAGAGAAAAGCTTAGGAATCCTACGTACTCATGAAGAAGTAGAGAACTGTACAGAATGGATGAGGGCCAGAGGGAGAAAAGTAACAGGCACAAGAGCTTCCCTCATGTAATCTGGGGATTCTTGCATGTACATGTCTGTGCTGTAAGTAAAGGCTCTGCAATCAAAGAGAGGAGAGATCCAGGAAGGAATATGTAGGATAGCTTCTATTATTACTATAAATATCCACTCCTATTTGTATATCACTTTACAGCCTGTAATGTCCTTTCATATAATCTCACCAGATACTCCAGCAATAATTGTTCCAACCTTAGGTCCTTTTCCATGTGGGTCACTGGAAAGCAATTAGCACGTGTAAAGAAACCAAGATGGCAGACACTTCATGCTTCAAAGCTAATCATCTCCCAGTAGTTTTATTTGTTCATTTGTTTTTACATAAATTGTTCATCGTGAATAGAACTGGGGACAACAAAGGTTACAGCACATAAAACCATCCTCGGTGACATTAAAATGCTGATCCTTGTCCTTTGGGGAGGCCCTGCCTGGGTCAGCCCTCACACATGGTTCCAAAGCTTGTAAATGAATCACAAGACCTTCAACACATCAGTCTCTTTTATAAGGGAAGCACAAACAGACCCCAATTAAGAGTTTTCTTATTGTTCTTCCAGGCTGTTCGCAAATTTGAACAGGTTTCAGTCATGGATGGTATTGGGTGGCTGTGACATATGCTATTTTGCAAAGGGTGTGTACAGTTAACCACCAACTTTGTACACATGGATTACCCAGATGGTGAGGATCACGCTTTCCCATCCATCTGCCTGATCACCCTGAGGTCAGGATGTGTGCTTCTCCTCTCAGCACCTCTCCTGCATCCCAACCAGCTGGGAAGATTATCTTTGGTTTTCAGTTACCCACTAAAATGCTTCCTTCCTTGGGAATTCACCGCTCACATCAAGCAGTCCCTACCCCCACCCCTGCCCCCGCCTCCTAGCAGATGATGGACAAGGCAATAAAAGAGGTGAAGTAGTGATTATTTTACCGAGAGTCAAAGGGAACAGCATACACAGAGCACCACTTCATTTAAATTGGCAGATTTCCACTCGGGGAAATTTGCCAAACACTGGCACAGATTGAGCTGGCTGCCAGTGGGGCCGAGTTCCCAACACAGTTGGCTGGTGGCAGCGACACATCCCCAAGGCGGCTCCAGCTGTGGCCGACTGCAGTGCTTCCTGCTGTAGAGAGAAGTGCTTCCTGGCCCTTCAGAGAGCAGGTGGGCCCTTCATGGGACCAGACGCAAAGCCACCTTTCCCTCTTTTTGCATATTCCCCCATGAGTCCAGTTTTAGGGGTTCTACTGCCCGCATGCACAACTGTCCTGATTGATGATTAAAAGCAATACACACAAGTGCCTCTCTGTCTATCTGTCTATATGAACATATATGCATATGTGAATATGTATGCATAAATATATATGTGTGTATGTATATATATATATATATATATATATATATATATATGAATCTCAAAAACAGTTTTGTCAAAAGTGAGACTATGAGTCTTGATTAAAATCTCATGTTAAAATAAATGCTGGAGAGGGTGTGGAGAAAAGGGAACCCTCTTGCACTGTTGGTGGGAATGTAAATTGATAAAGCCATTATGGAGAACAGTATGGAGGTTCCTTAAAAAACTAAAAATACAACTACCATATGACCTAGCAATCCCACTGCTGGGCATATACCCTGAGAAAACCATAATTCAAAAAGAGTCATGTACCACAATGTTCATTGCAGCTCTATTTACAATAGCCAGGACATGGGAGCAACCTAAGTGTTCATCGACAGACGAATGGATAAAGAAGATGTGGCACATATATACAATGGAATATTACTCAGCCATAAAAAGAAACGAAATTGAGTTATTTGTAGTGAGGTGGATGAACCTAGAGTCTGTCATACAGAGTGAAGTAAGTCAGAAAGAGAAAAACAAATACCATATGCTAACACATATGTATGGAATCTAAAAAAAAAAAAAAGGTTCTGAAGAACCTAGGGGCAGGACAGGAATAAATACGCAGATGTAGAGAATGGACTTGAGGACACAGGGAGGGGGAAGGGTAAGCTGGGATGAAGTGAGAGAGTGGCATGGACTTATGTACACTACCAAATGTAAAATAGATAGCTAGTGGGAAGCAGCCGCATAGCACAGGGAGATCAGTTTGGTGCTTTGTGTCCACCTAGAGGGGTGGGATAGGGAGGGAGGGAGGGAGACGCAAGAGGAAAGAGATATGGGGATGTGTGTATACATATAGCTGATTCACTTTGTTATAAAGCAGAAGAAACTAACACGCCATTGTAAAACAATTATACTCCAATAAAGATGTTAAAAAAAAAAATCTCATGTTAAAAATTGTTGATGTTCTTATCTTCTGCTGGTTCCCAGAAAATGAAATACTTGCTTTTCTCACGTTTGCTCATTTCCACTTAAGCCAACACACCCTTCTTGCCAGGGACCAGAAAGACAGCCTCTTTGATTCACACCTGTATGTGATAAGGTTTTCTCAGAGGGGAGCTAGAGGCATTGCCCAGAACTTCCCAGGGGCTTGGAGGAAAGTGATTTTAAAGCAAAACTGTTCATGCAAAATGCTTGAGTTTGTATCAGGAGAGGACAGTAACCACCAGATCTAAGTTCCTTTATCATGTGTTTCTTCATTCATTCACTCAGTGCATATTTATCAAGAGCTTGTTCTGTACTACCCTTGAGGGCACAGACAAATCAATGTGAGACATATTCTCCCAAGGAGCTTATGGTATAAATGGGGGAAAGAATTCCTCTAGTACCACCTTAAATCACCCACTCTGTGCTTTTCAAAACACTTTCACATCACTGTCCCCTTTGATCTCGTGGAAACAGGCAATGCTGGCATTTTTCTCCTCTTTGACAGGTAAGGAGACCAAGGCCTGTTTAGGTTGTGTTGTCAGTCATTGGTGGAGCCAGCACCAGAACCAGTCACTAACTGTGTGACTCAGGGCAGGTTCCCTGACTGCTCAGAGCCTTAGTTTTCTCATCTGTAAAAAGGATCTGAGTAATATCTCTCAATAAAGTTTATAAGGTGCTTGGCACCATGCCTAGCACATAGCAGGCGCTCAGTAAACAGCAGCTATTCTTAGAAATGGTGGCTATTCTAAGATAGAGTCTTAGTTACTGCTGCTGTTATGAAGATACTGCTGTGAAGATGATGGTGCCATATGGGGCTGGCTCTCCTTGGATTCTCTGAAGCAATACCTACCTCACTTTTAGCCTTTGGGGTCACAAATGGACCTTAGTTGAGAGATGGTAAAGCAGGTTTAGTGGGCGGAATCCTCACCTCTTTTTTGCAATCCATCCCATTGCATGCACGTGTGTGCATGTGTGTGTGCACATTCATACTCAGGGCCATCTCTAGTCACCATCACTTCAACCCTTCTCCAGCTGCGGTAGAAATGGGGTCAGGTAACTCCAAGGAGAAGGTAGATGTGCCATAGGAGGCCTGCAGGGACCTGAGTGGTTGTTAGGTTACCATCCTCCTGAGACTAGTCTGCTTCCTCTGGCCAGGAGACTCCAGAGATTCAAGCGGACTTGGAGTCGTCCCTGCTGGTCAGCCCCCAGTCTTGAGGTCTTTGCTTTTAAGGTCCCCCAGGAATGTGGATCTGCACCAACGCAGATTTGCAGTAAACCTGGGAAGACTTCCTGACCTTGATTTCTGTGGCTGGGCTGACCCTGGGCGGGAGAAGGAAGCCAGCCGTGGGGGTGGGACCAGGGCAGGAGTCCCTGCACCTGACTTTGTTTCCTGGATCCCAGACAAGGCTGGAGATCAGTAGGCTGTGCTTTAATAGAACGAGGAATTTCAGGGGTTTTTAAGTGAAAAGATGGAGTGCAGGATGGATAGGGAATAGTTCTGTGAATATAATGGTGATGAACAAGGTCGCGCTCACAGCCAAGGAGGTTTGAGATGGCAGGAGAGGATTCCTGACACAGCCTCAGTCAGCTGCTCAACTCTAAACCTAGTAACTATTTTTCATGCATTTGCTCAGAATTTGGCAAAGAAGCCATTTTCAGTTCCACTCAACAAATATTTACAGAGCACTTACTATATGCCAGTCGTGGTGCTAGTTATGAAGATACAGTAGTGAGTGAAGCACACAGGGCCTGTCCGCATGGAGCTCACAGTCTAGAGGAAGATAGAAAGTGAACTAGTAATGAAAGTGTGATGAGTATTATTAAAGGCAAGTATATAGAAACACACACCCGGGAGTAACTTGAGAGACCCCACAGCCTGGTGTTTAGAGTGCGAGCTCTAGAGCCAGACAGTCTCCATGTGAACCCTGGCTCTGCTATTTGCTAACATACTTAGATACTTAGCCTTGCTTAACCTCCTGTGAAATGGGATGGTAATAATAATATTATTTACTTCATAGGGTATTGTGAGAACAAATATATAAATGTGTATGTATATACACATTTATATATGTATAAATAATTAGATCAGTGAATGACACAACATACTAAATACCCAATTGATGTGAGTTATCATATGAATTTTCCCTTGGTTTAGTGGGTCATTCTTGTTTTTAAAAGTTAATTAATTAATTAATTAATTTTATTTTCTTTAAGAATCATATCCTTATCAACTCTTTTCATGGTATTAACTTCAGGATAAAAGGACAAAACCACTTTCTGTCTCAGCTATAGATAGTTTTATTCCTGACAATGTTGAGGATATGCATTTTGGTTGAGGGTTGGAACAAAATTCTAGTTGCTATCTTTTATGCAGAAACAAAAGAAAGAAGGATCAGTTTTCTGAGAGTCCAGCAAGAAGAAGGTTTGTGAGTGTTATCACTCACTGGTGACCTAGGGCCAGCCCCCAGTCCTAAGTACAAGTGGATAATCTGAGAGCCTCATAGGAAGTTATTAAAATGAGCAAGTATGATGGATAAGACTATAGAAATTGGCGTCAAGCTTAGGACTGACTAAATCTCATCCTAAATGTGACTGAGGCATTTTTCAGAGGGAATAAAGGCTAATTAATAAAGATTGGCTATTTTTCTTGGAATGAGCATCTCAAGGCACTCACTGAGAGAAAAAAAGTGGTATTGACTCAGCCTTAAAACCAGATATTGATGGGGCACCAGAAGCCATCCACACAACACAAACACTTTCCTGTCATTTCCTTGTCAGCAGAGAGAGCAAAAATCTGCCAACATTATAGTCAAAGATCTTGCAAGACTTTCAGAGAACCCATCAGAAGTGTCCTCTGAGGAGGATGTAGCATCTTAGAACAAGGAGCTCAAGTGCATTTCCCAGTCACTCCCGGAGCTTGCACCACCCCAGAGAGCCATGGCTGAGATTAGAAGCCCAGGTTTCAACCCTCTAACTCAGAGGACTTTCTTCGCCTTTTGTTTCCATACATTAAAAACTCTGATATTGTCTTAGTCAGTTCGAGCTGCTATTAACAAAATACCATGCACTGGGTGGCTTAAACAACAAACATTTATTTCTCACAGTTCTGGAGGCTGGGAAGTCCAGGATCGAAGTGTCAGCAGATCCAATATCTGGTGATAGCCTGCTTCCTGGTTCATAGACAGCCATCTGCTTATTGCATTCTTGACTGGTGGAGAAAAGAGAGCTTCACGCTCTCTTGTGACTCTTATAAGGGCACTAATCCCATTTACGAGAGTCCCATCCTCATGATCTCATCTAAACCTAATCACCTCTCAAAGGCCCTACCTCCTAATACACTCCCATTGGGGGTTAGGTTTCAACATATGAATTTTGTGGGGACATGAACAGTCCATAATAGATGTATTCACTGGTCACCCAGTTTTAGAATTTGGAAGGACCTTAGAAATGCCATAATCCAAACCCTTTGTTTTACAGATGAGGAAACTGAAGTCCAGGAAGGGTATAACTTTTTTAGAACTTCACTTGGTAAATGTCAGGGCTGCGACGAGAACCCAGATGTCACTTGCTTTGTCCACACCTCCTTCTGCTACCTTGGCTACTGTTTGCCATTTGCAGGCTAATTCTCTGTCATTTCCAGGCTCTGTGCTTGTTAGAAGCAACTGGAAGGCATGGACGATACCATGGGTGATGTTTGCTATCAGTCAATGGTTTCAGATTCACAAAGTTAGCACTGTCTGGTTGGGTTATTATTTTTAAATCACTTGATCGCTAATGGTGGGCAATGTTTATGGCTGTGTGGTTTTAATAATCAGGCTTTCCTCTGGTAGAGTGTTCCCCCTTCTCATGGCTGCTTCTTCTTCAGGTCAACTCAAATGCAAACCCTGCCCTGATGTTCCACCTAAGCAGACCCAATGCTCCTTGTTTGGGGGTTCCATCTGCTATTTAGATCTCTCCATCAGGAACCATGAATCTTAGTATCATTTTTAATTTACTTGCCTGTCATCCCATTAGATCATATGCTCCATGGGATCAGGGGCCACACCTTTTAATTTTGTTTCCCTGGAGTCTAGTCTGTTTGCTGAAGAACAGTTCATCCACCAGAGCAGGAGGAGAGACAAAGAACCTGGCCACTGGCTCAGAAAATCGTATGAGGTTGTAGGAGCACATGAATGTTGTCTTCTGGTCTCCTCTGCTCGCTCTGTGAAATGGAAAGCACGGTCTCCACCTGAGAGTGAGGATGGGGCAGGGGTAAGTTTGGAGGTCAGAGGAGAGAAGAGAAGGTGTGAGGTTATCAGGAAAGTGAGAGAGGGAATGGGGGGGGGTGGTCTAGGGGTGAGGTGCTTGTCTAGGACAGCAGGTGAGGGACTGGACCAGGGAAATGTCAGAGCATCTCTAAGCAGCACTAGGGCCCACTCGAGGTTAGGAGTCATGAGTTCCAAGTGAGACCACAGACAAGGCTGGATGTGTTTTCCAGAAGCAGTCATTATGCAGCTGAAGATTCAGAGTTGATAGAGGGTTGTACTTAACAAGGGTCAGGGTTTTGCCAAGCGACAGCCACAGTGGACAGAGAAGTAAGGATGCAATGGAGTAATGCCAGTGAGTCATTATAAGATCGACCATTCAGTTGCAGCTGGGTGGGAAGCACAGTAAGAAATGAGGGGGTGAGAACAGTGGTGGGTCCATATGAGAGTCAAACAATTATTGAGATCAGCCTGCTGGTGGAGAGAGTGAACAGACACCTAGGGGGAAACTTAAATGGCTGGAGGATTCACTTCATGGAGGCTGAAGAGGAAACAAATTCTCCTCTTGAAATACTGTCACCAAAGGCAATGCAGATGGTTTGGGGCCATATTTCAGGGAGCATGACTCCCATAGGTTCTTGTCCAAAGAGTACAAGATTCTTCTTGTCTCATTCTTTTTTTCACTCTTTTGTTCATTCCACAAATGCCTATTGAGACCTAGGAGATCACAGTCCTGAGACGTGTCAGGGAAGATGAGTCCCTGCAGGCAGGAAGGCCGCACCGGGGCAGAGGGTGGGGAAGCTCACAGAGCCAGGCATGGGGCTGGGTGCTTTCGTTCATTCCCCCACCTTTCTCTAGAGTATTATCCACCCTGTTCTACAGATGAGGAAACTGAGGTTCAGGGAGGTTATGTTACTTGCCATAGTTCACCCAGTACGTATACGTGTGGGGCGCTTAGACCCATCCTCAGTTCTGTTAGGCTCTTTGTGCTACAGAGAATCAGGCCACCGCATGGATATCCCCAGCACACTTGAAATGGTCCCTGTATTTATCCCATACGTTCCTCCAAGTAAGAAAATTTTTTGTGATCTCCCCAAATTCCAAAAGAGTGGTGGATCAGAGTGGTTTAGAGCAGTGGTTTTCAAGAGCTGGGCTGTGGCAAAAACAAGAAAATAAAGAAAATGTAATGTTCATCTGTACAGGACAGAAAGGACTGCTGAGTATGTCCTTTGACTAAATAACACTGGTATTAAGATATCCTTTAGCTTAATTCCTTTTTGCTATGAAAACATCTGTCTTATTATGATATGAAAGCAAACAGTAGATAATAGTTTGCCTGCTTGCTTCTTTTGATGTCCATACTAGGCAGAATAAATAGTTGGCACTAGATTAGTCCCATCATGGTTTTGGTCATTTTAGCAGTCCATGAAATTGAAAGTCTGGAAACCACTTGTTTGGAGCAAGCAGAGTCCATGAGCCTGTCCTGAACTGACCTGGCAGGGTCTGCAGGGACGGGCGGGTCTTTGCTTTGTGGCTTCTCTGCCTTCCCTGAGTTGATGGAAGTGATGGAGAGACTCTTGGGCTCGGGAACCCTTCCTTTCCTTAGTGTGTGTACAGATCCATGCCTGAGTCAGCTTCTATATCATCTACCCTATAAGCAGATCTGAAGTTAGCCTGCTCTCTCTTTAGTCTCTGAATGCTCTGAGGATGAAGTGTCCACAACCTGACATCAGGGTAGACTCTCTCAGGCTGGGGCTGCCAGGAAGATTCAAGGAAAGGGTGTGGAAATCAGAGCTCCCAGCAGCTGCTGCCTGCTGGGGACAGTGAATGCCGGCCCCACCTCCCGGTCAGAGGTTTGTTTCCTGACGGTGCAGCACTGAACATGCTGGCCAGTGTTTCCTTGGTGCCGTGGTAACCAGCGAGCAGACCCACAGCAACTAGACATTGGATAGTGAGCAGCTCCAAGGTGAAGGAAGTGATGTTTCTTGGACCAGCTGTGGAACACTACCTTAGCCTTGCTCGTTTGGGCTCACAGGCACTGTCCATCACATCCTAGTGAGTAAAGATGAAAAGATCAGAGAAGACCAATGACTTCTGCTCAGAAAAGGCTACTGAGTAATGGCTGTCACAATGGTTTTCTTAAACCAAGTTGCAACAGGACATAAGTTGCTAAGCTTGAAAGAAAAGTCTTTGTCATAGTTGTTTTCATCCTTTGTTTCTCTCACATTCTCTCCTTCATTAAAATCAATGTCATCTCCTTCTTCTTCTTCCTTGTTTAGTTTATGGACCTCTTTTAATTTACACTGCTCATAATACACAGTGTAGTGTGGTGGCCCCGAGTATAGGATCTGGATTTCCAGGATTTTCACCCTGTCACCAATACATATGGATATTTTGAACTCGGGCACATTATTTAATTTCTTAGGGATCATTTTTTGTCTGTAAAAGGAGATAACAATAGCATCCATTTCTCAGGTGTTGTTGTGGGTATCACGTGAGAAAATGCCGGTGAAGCACTAGAAGTGGTGACCACAGGATAAGCATGCAATAAATGTTAGTTTTTGTGACTACCTTTAAAAAGTACAGAATATGCAGGGAATGGGTTGTACAGACTCATGTCAACAAGCATTTATTAAACACTTATCATCGTCTTGGTGTTTGAAGAGGACGGCGGAACTGCAGATGAAGTCTTTACTTCCTGGTGTCACGCTATTGGTGCTACTGGTTTTGCTCATTGTTTAAGGTATGACTTAATCATCGCCTCCCGAGAGTCCTTCCCTTGGGTTCCTGGTTATGAGGACAACCTCAAGATTACTGCCCCTTCTTGCTTTACTATTTTAACCCCTCAGCCAGGGATATAATTTCAACAAGGCAAGTTCCTAGTTTGGGTAGCAAATTAGAGCTTTGGGGAAACCACTTTATATACCCAAAGTCAAAAAGTACCCAAGTGACCTGAAAAAAAAAATCAATGTAGCTTTCAAAACTCTGTACATTATTCTAGCCACACAGACAGAAAATCTAAGTTACTTTTCCTAAAACACCTAAGCCTGTCTTATAGAATAATTCAGGTCTCAGCTTAGACCCAGCAGTACTATTTACTTCTCTTGGGACAGAAATGGTTGCACTTAGAAGGAATGTTGTATTTGCTCAAAAGTAAATACTGCTGTAACTCCAGTAGCACATGAGGCCTGAGACACGGGGGAATATATACCTGCTGGCTCTGTGAGGTGTACAAGGGCAGGGAGGGAATACATTTGGAGAGCTGCAGTGTATCGAGTGACCCTGAGCAGACACTGCCTTCCTACTGTGTATCCTCATTGACAGAATTGCTTACTAGTTTGGAAACTCGATAGCCCACTGCTTCTGTTTTATCCTACGAATTTTACCAGGAGAGTTCATGTTGCATTAAAGAAGTTAGCTTTTCTTCCAATGCTTTAATAACATTTGTTCACTAATGCAAAATGAATCAAAATTTTAATTAACTCTCCGATACTCAGTAGCATGTCCATCTTTGAATACATTGATTTTAACTTTGTTTTAAAGCAAGATGATTGTGCTCTCATAAAATCATTGGAGATGTGGGGCTCTGATCGATAAGCTTTTACCATGAAGAACGACTTTCATTCCAAAGAAAGTGCCACAGCTTCACTTCAGTGAAATTCCAATAAAATGACCCATTCAACTGATACAAACTTTAGACTTGCTCTTTGATTTGAAAAATCTTCACAGGAAAAGAAAACCAAGTGAAAAGATCAAGCAAACAGAACTTCAAACATTTTGTCTTGAATACTACACGGTTAAAGAGAGGATTTTGTTTGTGATCCATGGGGAAGAAAACAGGGCTTTTATGATCAACCATGAAAATGGTACTCAATGAAACATGTTCTTTTAGGGTTTTTTAAAAAATTGGGAATTCTGTAAAAAGTGGTAGTATTTTATTTCAATTACGGTATATAAAAAGTCCCTAAGCTTCATGAATTCTGCTTGTGCATTTTTATTAATAATTATATTAAAATGTAATCTAAATTTCATAATTTGTTTCCTTTACTTTTTACTGTTTTGACAAGGATCAGCCTTCCTCACCCTCCAAAAATGCCATAGGCTTCATAAACAAGGATCTTTTCTTAAACTTTATTTTTGTATACAGTAAAATTTACTCTTTGTGGTGTAGAGTTCTGTGGGTTTTGAATAATGTATAGAGTTATTTATCCATCATGATACAGAGCAATTTCATCACCTCCAAAAATTCCTTTTGCTGCCCCTTAGTCATCAACCCTCCCCACTCCCCACCCCCTCAATCCCTGCCAACAACTGGTCTGTTTTCTGTCTCTATAGCTTTGCCTTTTCCAGAATGTCACATAAAGGGAATCATATAGTATGTAGCCTTTTGGGTCTAGACTCTCTCACTTAGCAAAATGCTTTTGGGATTCATCCATGTTGGTATGTGCATAATCTTTTGTATCTTGTTATCGCTAAGTAGTATTCCATTATATGTATAACCACAATTTGATTTTCTGTTTACCTGCTTATGGAAATTTGGGTTGTTTTTAGTTTGGGGGCAGCTATGAGTAAAGCTGATTATAAACATTCATATACAGGGTTTTATGTGAACATAAGGTTTCATTTCCTTTAGGTATATACCTAGGAATAAGGATTATTGGATTACTTGATAAGTATATGTTTAACTTTATGAGAAACTACACAATTATTTCCCAAGGTAGCTGTGCAATTTTGCATCCCCTTCAGCTATATATGAGAATTCTGGTTGCTCGTGTCCTTGCAAGCACTTGTTATTGTTAGTTTCTTTATACTTTATACTTTCTAATAGGAATATAGTGGTATCTCATTGCAGTTTTAATTTGTATCTCCCTATGGTTATTGCTGTTAGTATCTTTCCATGTATTTAGTTCCATCGGTATATCTTCTTTGGTAAAATACCTGTTCAGATCTTTTGTCTACTTTTTTTTATTGGATTGTTTGTTTTATAATTGTTGAGTTTTGAGTGTTCTTTATATATTCTGCATATGTCTTTGTCAGATATATAATTAGCAAATATTTTTCTCCTGGTCTGTAGCTTGTTTTTTCATTCTATTAAAAGTATCCTTTACAGAGAAAAAGGTTTTGATTTTGATAAAGTCCAATTTATTGCTTTTTTCTCTTTTATGGATTATGCTTTCGTTGCTGCAGAAAAACTCTTTTTCTAACTCAAGGCAAGGATCTCTTTTTAGTGTCAAAAAATTTTACAACCCTCCAGGGAATTGCAGTTGCACTCTTTAGTATCCATTAATTGAAAAAATACGTAATGACAAAATTTAATTAATCACTACAGGTTCTATGCTTTTAAAAAATGGGGATCTCTCCATCTCCCACAGATCTGAACCCTCAGTATCATATGCAGATGCAGGATGCTCACCATTCTAACTGAGAATGTCCCACTCGACTTCCTCCTGCCTCCCTGCATCAGCTAGGATTCTGTCGTGGCAACAGAATCAGACTCTGGTCTTGCTTTTAAGTTTATCAGGAGTTCATAGAATCAGTGAGAAGGATAGAGAACAATGTTTGGAAACATACAGGTGATTCCAGCAGTTTCTGGAAGCCATAACTACAACCAATAAAACAGAGTATTAGTCTTGCTCTGCCACTAGTATGCTCAGGCCATGATGGCTTTCATTAATTAACTCCTGCTGTTTTCAGACTCTTTGTTCAATAACCCAATATTCAAATCCCAGACAAATTTCCCTTGTAGCTGTTCATTTGTTAGGATGTGACACTCAACTATAGATGCCCAGGGAGTAGATTTATGTCATAAAATCGGGTCCTGGCATCAAACACTATGCGATCATAAAATGTCCTTTGTTCATTGAAACAGGAAGCCAGAAATCCATATCAGTGTTCAATTTAACTCCACAAACATTCATCAAGGGCCTACATGAAAATACCCACAATGTTGTGGTGGCTTGGGGCACTGTGACTCTTCCTAGGAAAGTCAGGGTAGGGTTCACAGACGATGTGACATTTGGAAGGATAAGTAGGGGTTACCAGAGGCAGAAGAGAAAGAAAAGATTATTTCAAGAAGAGAAGGGTGAATAGTTTACTGTAACATGGGGAGAAGGTAGGGGGAGTGAGTGGTTGGGAAGAAGGTAGTGATAATAGAACAGAACCAATTGTAGGAGCCCAAGTTTGGACTTTATCCTATTAGCAAGATGGAACAAAACCCCAAGCTGGCTTTTGGAGTGGAGGTGGGGGACTCAGGGAGTGAAGTGATCACAGAAATTGCTAGAGCAATAAGAAAGCCTGGATTTTCTTATGTGTTATCTTTGAGATACAAGAATTGCTATTGTTTTGATAATGTCTTCCTGGCAAAGGACCGGATGGAATATCAGAGAACTGCAGAGTGGATGGGACTTTAGATATTGTCCAAAGGTAGCTAACTTCTCTATGCTTCAGAAAGAGAAACTGAACCCCAGAAAGGTGCAGTGATTTACAAAGGCATTTACAGTAATGATCCAAGGTCTCTGCCATGGCCAAGGCTCCCAGTGGCCTGGGTCACTCCCAGTGGCAGAGCTGGGTTCATACTGAAGTAACTGACTTGATGCTCCTGGCTCCTGCTTTCCAGGCAATGTCACAGTGGGCTATGTAGAACACTATTCCTATGAGATATCTGCAAGGAAAGAGTTCTGGCGTCACGTAAGTTGGGAAATGCTACAGACCCACCCTCCAGAATGTATTAACATAACGGAGATTCTAAGGAAGCCCACAGTAAAGGAACTTGTTTAGCTCTTTTTGACCAAGGTTTCCCATGTTTATTTGCCTACAAGATCACAGTTTGCCTAAAACCTATTAAATAAACAATTATCGGGCTTCCCTGGTGGCGCAGTGGTTGAGAATCTGCCTGCTAATGCAGGGGACACGGGTTCGAGCCCTGGTCTGGGAAGATCCCACATGCCACGGAGCAACTGGGCCCGTGGGCCACAACTGCTGAGCCTGCGCGTCTGGAGCCCGTGCTCCGCAACAAGAGAGGCCGCGATAGTGAGAGGCCCGTGCACTGCGATGAAGAGTGGCCCCCGCTTGCCGCAACTAGAGAAAGCCCTCGCACAGAAACGAAGACCCAACACAGCCAAAAAAAAAAAAAAAATTAATTAATTAATTAATTTAAAAAAAAAGTGCATGTGAATTTAAAAAATTAAAAAAAAAAAAACAATTATCTGCCTGGTGGTTTGAGTCACAGTCCAAAATAGGCTAGGAGATAATGAAGCTACAAACTAGAAGCAGAAGTCCTAGGTGGTTACCGCTCCTAGGAGGGCACACAGGGAGAATGAAGCTCTTTAAGGCTTACACTCACCAGGCTCTAAAAACCAGCAAAACTCCTGTTTTCCCAGAAACACATAACTGATTAGCTTTCTTTTACTTTTATGAAACAGACAAAAGATAAGTTATCAGTAAGTTAATATTGAGTAATATATGTATGAACTAATCAGGACATAGCTTTATAATTATATAAGATATAGGAAATTGCGGGTGAACCTGTCCCAACTTCAGGCCACATTCCACATACACATACATACAGACTTTTCTTCTTTCACTTCATGTGGGAGATAACTATGAGTAAGATACACTGCTACCCAATAAGGAGCTCAGGATAATTTGGACAGGGGGTCATAATTTTCTTGGTTTTAATTCCCATTTAAAAACCTGGAAAATCTGGAGAGCCCAGGGCTCTTCTTGCAAACATACTAGTCACAAGGTATGAAAGAAACATCTAATATCAAGCAAAAAGCAATGGTAGCATCTGATGCCTTTCCTCCAAAGTTCCCAACATCTTTCCAGTTTTGGCTCAGGCTTTCCTGCCATCATCTGTGGGTCTCTCCTGTGGGTTCTACTGCCCATTCCGCTGGCAGGAGCTTCTCTCAGGTGGGTCTCTGGACACAGCTTCCTGCCAGCACGCCTCCTGGCCCTCT
This sequence comes from Balaenoptera borealis, assembly GCF_965194805.1. Lineage (NCBI taxonomy): Eukaryota > Metazoa > Chordata > Mammalia > Artiodactyla > Balaenopteridae > Balaenoptera > Balaenoptera borealis. The sequence continues at coordinate 13,467,159 of NC_138877.1, forward strand.
GCCTCCTTCACGCTGTGCATTCATCTGGAGGTCTTCCCGGGCATTACCAAAAAAGAGTCTGAAAATCTCTTTCCTCTAACAGAGCCACTGCCAAGCTTGTTCAGAGGAATAAATGGCTAGATCAATGGGCTTCTCTTCCTGCATCGGTTTGGTTGAGTGTCTGCCAGGCACTAGGCTAGGTGGTGGATACAAAGGTAGATAAGACACTGTTCTTGCCCTTAAGGACTTTATGGTCTACGGGGAAAAATGTCACACTCGCAGACCATTTAAATTATCTGGCAAGTGCTACAGTAGAGATATAAACAGAGTGTCTGGACACCTGACCTAGCCTTGGAGCTGTAGGAGGACACCTCCTGGTTCCAGTGTAATTTCCTCTGCTGGACTATGGCCCGGCACCTGGAGTACAGATGGTCACTGAAAGGCGAGACTTATGTCCTCAAAGAGAACACATTCAAATTTGGATTTCTTTTTTCCCTGACTTCACTGTCACAGACGCCATGCCCATCAAGGGTAACACTCTCCTCCCCAGAGGACTTGCGTTCTTTCAAACCCTAGAGTGAGTTGGAATTCTCGTTTCAAAGGATCACATCTAGCTGTGTCTGAGGGTTGGCTCAGCCCCTGGTGCTTATCTGTCCCTTCCCTTGAGGCACCAGGACAAAAACACTAACCCTCTCAAACCCACCATTGCTTATATTGCAAAGAAAGATTAAGTAACATTCAATGTAACTGCAGTGTAAAATTCAGTTTTATATTGCACTCTAAGTTTGTAAAAGCAATCATCAGAATACGGTGCTCAAGATACTATTATAAAATAATACTTTTTAAAAAAAAGACATCAGAAGCTACATATGCAAATAGCTGTCATTCCTTTTAAGATGGTTCTGCTGGGCAGTTATAAACATAAAATATGCCATAATAGCATTACATAATCTCACAGAAAAATCAATCTTACTACTTTCATAAAACTTTTATCCTGTTTTTTGACCCAAACAATATTACTGAGTATGATCACCCATCTTATTTCTCTGACTTTGATTCCAAATTACTTCTGATTTTTTTCCAGAAATAAAGTCTGATCTTATTAGATGGAATTATAATGTCCCTCTTTTGCTTAACATTCCACTGAAGCTGGCTTTCCATTGTTCTTCAGATAAAGGTTAAAATCCTTAGCACTATGTGGTAGATTGTATTATTGTTACCAAATATTTGCTGCTCCTCCCATCCCATTGACAAACGAGATGTGAGTGGAAGTGCATATGCCGCCAGTTCCAGATGCTTTGAAAGCTGTATGGTAGCTCACCAAGAGTCTTTCCCCTCTGCCATAGAGTAGGTATATCCTGTTAAAAGTTGTTCCTTTAGCTCTTGTCCCTGAATGGAAATGTGGAGCAGAGTCTCAGTCAGCTTCCTATGAACACATGAACAGAGCAGTAAATAACCCTTTGTTGTATGAGCCACAGAGATTTGGGGGATATTTGTTATCACAGCATAATGTAGCCTATGCTGACTAAGACACATGCCTAGAAGGCCCTGCATGATCTGCTGCCCTCATTTGTCCCAAGCACACCTTTCACCACTCTCCCTCTCTTCACCATATTCTGTGCCACCCATTCTGACCTTCTCTGTATTTCTTGAAACTCTAAAGCCCTTCCTGCTTGAGGACCTTTACATGTTCATTTTGCTTGGAATACGATTTTTTGGCTGCATACTACCGCCCCTTCTACCCCCTTCCCATCGCAAATGCCTACTCATTCTTTAAGTCTCAGGGAAGCTGTCTTTACCTTCTCCAGAAAAAAAACATGAAAATAGTTACTATAACTGTATTCCATATGTTCAAAACTGAATTAAAGACATGGAAGATACAGAAAAAAGACCCACATAGAACTTCTAGTAATGTAAGCTACAACGTCTGAAATGAATAAAACATCAGATAGCATCAACAACAGATTATATATTGCAAAGGAAGGGGTTACTGAACAAGACAGGAAATCAGCAAGGATATAGATGAATTAAACAACACTATCAACCAACTTGACCTAACATTGACCCAACAACACTCTTTTCAAGTTCACACAGAACATTTACCAAGATAGACCAGATTCTGGGCCATAAAACAAGTCAATAAATTTAAAATAATTCACGTAATACAAAATATGCACTCCAACACAGGAATTAAATTAGAAATTGAAGCAGAAAAATTATGAAAAATCTCCAAATATTTGGAAACTAAACAACACATTTCTAAATAACCCATAGGTCAAAGAAGAAAGCAAAAAGGAAATTAGAAACTATTCTGAACTGAATGAATGTGAAAACACAACATATCAGGTTTTGTGGGTGAACTCAGGGGGAAATTTTAGTACTAGACACTTTTATTGGAAAAGAAGAAATGCCTCAGATCAATGACTTCAGCTTCCACTTTAAGAAACAAGAAAAGGAAGGGCAAGTGAGAACCAAAGTAAGCAGAAGAAAGGAAATAATAAAGACCAAGGTGGGGGAAAATCAATGAAATAAAAAACAAAAAAAAAACATAGAGAAAAATCAATAGAACCAAATGATAATTTTTAGAGAAGATGAATAAAACTGACAAACCTCAAACTAGGATGATCAGAAAAAAAGAGAGAGAAGACACAAATTAAAAATATCAGGAATGAGAGAGGTGACATTACTATAAGCTCTACAGATTAAAGGATAAAAAGGGAATATAATGAACAACTTTATGCCAATGGATTTGAAAACTTAGAAGAAATGAACAAATTCAGAAAGACAGAAATTAACAAAGCTCAATCAAGAAGAAATATAACCCAAATAACCCTATTAGACATTGAAGACCTTGAATTTTTAATTAAAAACTTACCAATAAAGAACACCGCAGGTCCATGTGATAACACTGATGGATTCCACAAAACATTTAAGGAAGAAATAATAACAATTTTATAACCTTAAAAAAATGAAGAGGATGGAATAATTCCCAACTCATTCTATGAGATCAGCATTACTCTGATACCAAAACTACATAAAGACATTACCAAAAAAGCAAACTATAGACCAATATCCTTCATGAACATAGATACAAAAATTCTTTTAAATTGTTAACAAATCAAATCCAACAAAAAATAAAAACAAATATACACCAGGACCAAGTGGGGTTTATGTCAGGCATGCAAGGTTGACTTATTATCCAAAAACAATTGATGTAATTCCCCATATTAACAAACTAAGAAACAAAACAAAACTATATGATCATCTTAAGAGACATAGACAAGGCATTTGACAAAATTCACATCCATTCCTCTCAGCAAACTTGGAGTTTTACTCCAAGTTTGGAGTAGAATTGAACTTCTTGACCCTGATAAAAGTCATCAAAGAAAAACATACAAGTAACATCATACTTAATGATGAAAGACAGAATATTTTCCTGCTAAGATCAAGAAGACAAAAGGATGGCCACTCTCACCACTTTTATTCAAGATGTACTGGAGGTTCTGGCCTGTACAATTAGGCAAGAATAAAAAATAAAAAAAAAAAAGAAAACTGGAAATCTCACACACTCTTTGTGGGAATGTAAAATAGCACAGCAACTTTGTAAACCATTGACAGAATCTTATAAAGTCACACTTCCCAAAGGATCCTACTCTCCTAGGTATTATCCAAGGGAAATGAAAGCATACATTCACACAAAGACTTGTACACATATTTATAGCAGTTTTATTCATAATCACCAAAAAACTGAAAATACCCAAATGTTCTTCAGCAAATGAATCATAAACAAAATGTGGCATATCAAGACAATGGACTACTACTTAGCAAGAAAAAGGAATTAGCTATTGATGTATGTAATAACATGGATAAATCTCAAAATAATTATGATGAGTTAAAGAAATTATGAATGAAAGGGGGAAAAAGTACATACTGTATGATTCCATTTATATAAAATTTGAGAAAATGCAAACTCTATAGTGACACAAAGCTGATCTTTGGTTTCTTGGAGGGACCAGAAAGGGGCCAGTGTGAGGAAAGGAATAGAGAAACTAAACTCCATAAGTAAGAATTCTTTTCTTTTTTATTTTTGTATCCCCAGTGCACATTATTGTGTCTGGCACAGAGTACATACATAATAAATAGTATTTGAAAGAATAAAAATGCATGTGCAGAAACATTCCGTGACTAGCATAAATGATTAAGAGTGTAGGTTCTGAAATCAGATGAATGATACTAGCCCACAAACTCTGAAAAACTGTGAGTGTAATTTAACCACACTATACATTTAAAAATATACTAAAAAGGAAGAAAAGATTACCCACATCTCATAGGTGATTGTAAGGATAAGGATTAAATGTGATAACTTACTTATAAGTCTTGGCACAGGATGGCTGAACATAAGGAAATCAATCAATATAATACATCACATTTAATAGAATGAAGGAAAAAATGATAAACAAGAAGAGGATGCCCAGTTTCACCTCTTCTATCCAACATTGAACTAGGAGGTCTATCCAGAGCAATTAAGCAAGAAAAAGAAACAAAAGGCATCCAAATAGGAAGGAAATAAGTAAAATCATCTCTGTTCCCCAATGACATTATCCTATATAAACATCAGAGAATCCACAAAAAAACTATTAGCGCTAATAAATTCAGCAAAGTTGCAGAATACATGATCAACAAAAAAAATCAGTTTTGTTTCTTTACACCAGCAATGAATAATTTGAAAATAAAATTTAAAAAACTATTCCATTTACACTAGTACCCAAAAGAATAAAATACTTAGGGATAAATTTAAACAAAGAGGTGAAAGACATTCACTGAAAACTACAAAACATCACTGAAAGGTATAAAGAAGAGCTAAATAGATGGAGAGACATCTCATGTTCATGGATTGGAAGACTTAATATTATTAAGATGGCAATAGTATCCAAAGTGATCTACAGATTGAATGCAATCTCTATCAAAATCCCAACAGCCTTTTTTACAGATGTGAAAGCCATGTGGATTTGAAAGGGGCTCTGAATAGCCAAAACAATCTTAAAAATGAAGAACAAAGTTGGAGAAGTCATACTCCCTGATTTCAAAACCTACCTCAAAGCTATAGTCATCAAAACAAGGTGGTATTGGCATAGCATAGACATACAGATCAACAGAATAGAATTGAGAGTCCAGAAATAAACCCATACATCTATCTCAAATTGATTTTTGACAAGGGTACTGAGACCATTCAATGGAGAAACAACAGTCTCTTCAACAAATAATGGTGCTGGGACAACTAGATATCCACATGTAAACAAATCCTTACCTCACACTGTATACAAAAATTAACTCAAAATGAATCAACAACAAAAATATAAGAGCTAAACCCATAATACTCTTAGAAGAAAACATAGGAGTAAATCTTCATTACTTTGGGTTTGGCAATGGATCCTTAGATATGATATCAAAAGCTTAAGTGAGCAATAAAAGAAAAAAATAAATTGGACTTTAAATTAAAAACTTTTGTTCATCAAAGGACATTATCAAGAAAGTTAAAAGAGAACCTATAGAATTGAGAGAATATTTGCAAATCATATATCTGATAAGGTCTAGTACCCAAAATATATATAAAAAACTCTTACAACTCAGTAATAAAAAAGATAAGTAACCTAATTTAAAAAATGGGCAAGGGAGGTAAATAGATATTTCTCCAAAGAAGATGTACAAAGGGCCAACAAGCACATGAAAAGATGCTCAGCATCATTAGTCATCAGGGAAATGCAAATCAAAACCACAATGAGAAACCACTTCACACCCACCAGGATGGCACTAACCAAAAAAAAAAAAAAAAAAAAAGGAAAATTAGTGTTACCAAAGATATGGAGAGAAATTGGAAGCCTAACACATTGCTAGTAGGCATGTAAAATGTTCTAACTGTTACGGAAAGCAGCTTGGAGTTCTTTTAAAAAATAAATGTAGAATTACTGTATAACCTAGTAATTCTTCTCCTAGGTATATACCCCAAAGAATTAAAAACAATACATACACATGCATGTTCATAACAGCACTATTTGCAATAACCAAGGCTGGAAACATCCCAAATGTCCATCAGGAGATGAATGGATAATCAAATCATGGTATATACATACAATGTAATATTATTTAGCCATAAAAAGAAATGGAATACTAATAGATGCTACAACATGGATGAACCTCAAAACATTATGCTAAGTGAAAGAAGCCAGACACAGAAGGCAGAATCATGTTGTATGATTCCATTAGGTAAAAAATCCAGAATAGGTAAATCCATAAGTAGAATGCAGGTTGGTGGTTGCCAGAAGCTGGGGGTGAGAGGAATGAAAAGTTAACTGCTTGATGGATACAGATTCCTTCCAAGGTGATGCAACTAGAACTGTTTTGAAACTAGACAGAAGTGGTGGTTGCACAACATTGTGAATCCACAAACGTTGCTGAATTGTTCACTTTAAAATGGTTAATTTTTTGTTATGTGGATTTCTTCACAATTTTTAAAAAAGTGTTTGACACAGTGCCTGGAGCACTGTAAGCTCTTGAGAAAAATTAACCATTAGAATTTTATTGTAGCTTTATCTATAGTAGCTGAAAATTAGAAGCAACATAAATATGGAACATTAGGTACATTAAGGTACATCCATATATTGAAATATTCTGCAGTCATTCAAAAAACAAGTAAAGGGATATTTAGTAATCACGGAGAATAGTCAGTGTGTTAAGTTCAGTATTTGCAAGCAGAAACACCTCAATAAATATGTTTAAAGTCTTGTTCACCACACTTTACATTCATCTCAAGTTTTATGGTAGCTCTCCAAAAGCCAAAATACTCAATTTCCCAAACTAGAACACTCCAAACCCACATCAATTCAGGATTAAATGTATTTTCATATCTTAGATTGAATTCAAGTCCAGAAGCTGAGATTTGAAATCTGATTTCTACCATTTGAACCTGAACTTGCCTTATTTCCTAGAGTCACGACTCCCTTTGTGTATCAATACCATTCTTTGTCCTGCCCGCTCTTGACTGCCATCGTTCTTCTCTTATTCTCCCCTAACAAGGATATTTCTCCTTACTTCTCACTTCTGACTCTCATATTTTATCCACCGTTCCAGTCCTATTACTTTCCAGAGGAACCTTCTTTAATCCCAGCCCCCTGGCTGTCCCTATATGTCCATGGCTCTCTAGAGATCACCCAGACTTCTCATTCTGTCTGGTGTTGTGATTATTCCTGCACACGTCTTATTTCCCCTGCCAGACCAAGGCTGAGACCTACTCATATTTGTAATGCCTAAGGCATCTGTCAGAGTGCTCTGCTCTGCTCGTAGTAGGTGTTCAATAAATGTTTATGAAATTGAATGGAATTTCTGAAACAGATGGGTGACTTATTCAGATGCCAGGGCATAAATGCAAACTGTTTCCTGTAGTGTCTATGTTTAAACAGACACTGCTCTGCTCTCTGCATGGTAAGTGCTGCCACATGTTTATTCAATACAACATTCGTCAACACTAAACTATAATGTCACTGGGACATGGACTGGGCCACCTGGGGATGATTTACAATTTATGGACAAATCACCATTAGCATTTACCACTTTTCACTTGACATCACCTTCAAGATCCCCTTCCTTCTCTGGTGCTCATGCATTCAGAGGGCTCTTCTCATAATCACATGATCTGACCACCAGATTACTAGACACTCTGATCAAGTTACCTTCTAACATATGGAATATAGAGGTTACAATCCACAAATTCAAGGTTAGTAATGTCCCCTGGTTTGCTTTATTGAGTTTTCAGTTTGACATTTGAATAATGAGGGGGTCTCCTTAAGGACTAGAAAGCTGAACTTTTTTCTTATACATTAAATTTGTGCAGAGCTAAATTTAGGGCAGACTAGTGGGATGGATTTGCTGGGGTGACAAAACATTACTGTATTTTAAAATGGTGCCTGTTAATTCATATTTTTGGTGAGCTATAACTTGCCTTATTCCCTTGGGACTAGACAGCACCCTGTAGATGAAGTAATAATAGAAATGATAACAATAATAAATAGAAATAATAGTAGTAGAACTAGTAATAATGCAGTAGAAATAATAATAATAATAATAATACTCCTCAGCTGACGGATTCTATGCAAGTTGCATGTATGCCTGTAGGCAACACCACCAGCCCAGCACGCTGACGACTGGCTCACATAGGCAGTTGTGTTCAGCAGAAGTCTGAAGCCATATAGTACCTCACTTAATGCTGTTTACTGGAAATGAGGTATTATTCATTTTACTATCTAAAATGGAAAACTTTTAATATGCCTCCCAAGATAATCTTTGATTCCAAAACTAGCAAAAGAAAATGGAAGAGAGTTTCACTGGCAAGAGAGCCAGAAAGAACTTTTAAAAAGATTTTGAACAAGGCTCTTTTGCCTATAGTCATGTGACCTCTACACTTAGTGAGTAGAAGGGACTAATATTACAAAGAAGGAGGGGGTTCTACGGAAGCCCGTGGGCTCTGAATTCAGAACTGCATCATTCAAATCCCATTTCTACCACTTGGGAGAAACTGTGCGTGTCTTTGGGCATGTTACACAAGCTAAGTCTCAATTTTATCACTTGGAAATTGAGGATAATAATGCTACCTACCACACAGGATCGTTACGAGCATGAAATGAGATACATCATATAAACGAATCAGTACTCAGCATATAATAAGCGCTCAGAAAATATTAACCCCTTGTTATTATTCAATTATGAACAGAAAAATTATGAAATGGAAGATAGCTACAAATAAGTTAAACTGTTATGCTCTGTACATTTAATATATCTTTTCTTCTGTGATAGAAAAGCAGTTTCTTTCTGCTCCACTAAATGTGTTAACCAAATGTTTAAAGGGGTTTTTTAAAGGCACCAAATTATTAGCCTTCCTGAGGTGCACACATGCCTCGGTCCAACCATGAATGTGCTCAATATGGCTCACTGAGAAAAGAAATAAATGTTAAAGGAAACTAATCTCCAGAGATAACAACTTGACAAGACAAAACAATAGTTTCAAACAACTTTGTATATTAAATCAACAGGACCTCCAGGTTACTAAATCTCTAGCAGGCCAGGCCATTTTATCCACCAGAAATGATTAAACCCCAACAAAACACGACCTATTCCACATTGCATATCCATCATTGTCATTTCAACTATCACTTGATTATATCAAAGAATCTTTATAGGCCAGCGATCCCAAGCCTGGGTAATCCAAGACAAACGGCTTTAAAAAAAATCGTTTTAAGTGTCTTCCAGGACAACCCTCATTAGGCCGGAACAGAAGAGGAACGAATTAGACCACGTTATTCCATTTCTCGGTGTGTGCCTAAGCCATCCTGGAAATGATTCATGGGCACCCGGGTTTGTTTTTGAAAGACAGGGGGAGTAGAGAAGTGGAAGGACCCTTCCTTTGGTACTGCCTGCCTATCTGATCTGAAAACAACTGCTGTTTTCTTACTTGTCAAACCTGGGTAACAATTTTAACTTACATACTTGGTATGAGGTTTAACTAAAATAATATACGTGAAAGTGCTTTTGAAACTGTAAAACTCTTGTAAAGTGTTGGTTACTCTTGGAGAGAGAAGAGCTCTCTGCCCCTTTTCTCCATCTCACCCTCCAACACCCACATCCACACCTATGCTCAAACAGACTTGCTCCAGACTTTCCATTAAGACTATAATCTTTCACCAACACCCACTTGCCTTGGTCTTCTACCACCATTAGAGCAGTCAGAATCCAAGATGAATGCATAAGAAAGAGTTGGGTCCAACACCAGTTACCCTGATCAAAATTTCCAGTATAAAAAGAAATCTAGCTCTTGGCTGTTTTGTTTGTTTTTGATGATTTTAATAGGGATTCCTTGTGCCTATTACCACTCCTACTTTCCAAGGTTCTGGCCAATCGTACACCACCCCAGAGAACAAATAACCAAATGGGATCCAAAGTATCCATTTTATTAATCCCACAATCTCTCATCATCTCCAAAGGAGAATTCTAGGAAAAAAATAGAAGAAATGGCTTGAGACCAGAAGTCACACTGGGGCTTCCTACTTCCTCCCCTACTGAATGGAAGACGCTGAGGCTCATGGAGCAGGTGTGACCTGTCTTACGACTCAGGTTCGTGGCTGCCAGCCTAGCTGCATGAGAAGCACTCAGAGATATTGTGTGTTTTCTACGTGGAGTGAGACGACACAAAAAACCCAACTTTCACAACAGGAAGGCACATGTCGTGATTTATTTTTCCAGAAAGGAATGAATATGGGTCACGGCTGGCTGATCCATTTCCACTCTCTTCCCTGACACTTCTATGGGCAAAGACATTGCAGGAAAGGAGGAGGGACTGGCATAAACGAAGCTTTAAAAGACATAGCTAAAAACATGTAGCCCTCGTTTAAATTCTGATTTGCACCAACCAACTGGAAGAAGACATCTTTGAGGCAAATTGTGACATTTGGGTATGGAGTATCACATGGTATCAAGGAATTACTTATTTTTTTAAGATAATAATGGCAAGAAAGACATTTTAAAAATTCTTACCAGTTAGAGATGCATATTGAAGCATGTAAAGGTAAAATGACGAGAGTCTAGGTTTTAAGTTAAAATACTGCAGTTAAAAAAATGATAATGGGAAAAAGGAATGAACAAAATGACAAAATACTGACAATTATTGAAGCTGGTTAATGCATACTAAGGGTTTAGTATGCCACTCTCTCTCCTTCTTAAATTTTTTTTTACATTTGAAAATTCCTCTAATTAAAGCTTGTTTGTTTTCCAATTAAAAACAAAAAACAAAAAAACCCCGTGAGGACTATGGGTATAATATGTGTCTGTTGGATGGAGAAGCCCAGTAGGTAAACATTGCTTGTTTGCTCTAAGTTGTTTGCCTTAAATTACAGGAAAAGCAAGGCTTTGAGAGTCTGCCTTTAAATCATCTTCATTGAATATAAAGTATTTGAAAAAATATTTTCAGTTTTAAATTTAAATTTCAAATGTTTTCCCTTTGGATGGAAGGTAGTATATTAGTCAGTGTTCTCCAGAGAAATAGCACCAATAGGAAATAGATAAATATAAATAAATAAATAAATTTATATACATAAAAGATTTATTATAAGTAGTTGGCTCACACGATTATGGGGGCTGGTAGTTCCCAAGACTGACGGGGTGAGTTAGCAAACTGGAGACCCAGGAGAGCCAATGATTTAGTTCCAGTCTGAATCTGAAGTTCTGAGAACCAGCAGAGCTGATGGTGTAGTTCTACTCCAAAGCTCAATAGCTTCAAGACCCAGGAAGAGCCAATGTCCCAGTTCAAGGACAGTCAGGCAGGAAAAATTCTCTTCCTCTAGCAAGGTCAGCCTTTTTGTTCTATTAAGACCTTCAACTGACTCGATGAAGAGAGCAATCTGCCTTACTCAGTCTACCAATTCAAATGTTAATCTCATCTAGAAACACCCTCACCGACACATCCAGAATAATGTTTGGGGAAATGTCTGGACACTCCATGGGCCAGTCAAGTTAACACATAAAATTAACTATTGCAGAAAATAATTAATATTTACAACTCCAATTTTTTGTCTGAGAGCCATAAGTACTATGGTTCCATCGGCCTTATAAGTCATATATATAAGTCGTATATTCTTATTACAGAATTGAGAAGAAACAACTTGATTACCTACTTCTTAAGTTGTTAAATGATCAAAGCAATGTTTCCTATTTTAATTACAGAATAAGTTTTACATTTGAACTTTCTTACTTTTACACTCTACTAAGCCTCTTTCTTTCAAAGAACGCCTCTCACAGGAACTGACAACTGAGTATTCAAGCTGTTTTTACACTTTCAGCTCTGGATGATATTTTGATGAAAGACCTGCAAGTACATCAAGTTACTGCCCAAAAGCTTCATCAGAAGTCTGGATCTAATGGTGCTATTTTCAATGGGCTCTGAAGAGGTGATAATTAGCTTTCATTAAACATAATAAATATTAATGTAAGTCAGAAACAAAGTACAGACAGAATTGTATTATACACATTAATAATGCAAGGGTTTGGTCTGTGGGCTATATGGAGCTCGTCAGGAATGATAAATGGTTGAAGACAACACTGAGGATCTCTGGTTTACATAAAGGAAGTTCTCTTTTTATGTGCCAGTACTGAAGACTGAAATAAAATGAATAGTCTAAAAGTACATTCCCAGATTTCTGCTTAGCTTTGAATTCAAAACTGAGGGGTGTTCAATGTAAATATTTTTTGAGTTCCATTTCTTTAGCTTTGTGTATTATTTAAATTTTTAAAAAAGCAGTCTAGGGTTTCCCTGGTGGCGCAGTGGTTGAGAATCTGCCTGCCAATGCAGGGGACACGGGTTCGAGCCCTGGTCTGGGAAGATCCCACATGCCGCGGAGCAACTGGGCCCGTGAGCCACAACCACTGAGCCTGTGCGTCTGGAGCCTGTGCTCCGCAACAAGAGAGGCCGCAACAGTGAGAGGCGTGCGCACTGCGATGAAGAGTGGCCCCCACTTGCCGCAACTAGAGAAAGCCCTCGCACAGAAACGAAGACCCAACACAGCCAAAAATAATAAATAATTAAATAATTAATTAATTAATTAAAAAAAAAAAGCAGTCTATATCGTGAGGCCAGGGAATTGCATCAAACAATACCAAATATGTAGAGACTTAAATAGCCATTTATAAGAATACATTGAGGTGAGGAGGGATGGATATCTTCATTGAGGAGGGTTCTCAGCAAAACTCACATGAAAGTTTAAAATTGGAAAAAAAATTAAACCACAATATACCAGAACGGCTAATGAATGACCATATCAAGTGTTGGTGAGGATGTGGAACTCTCATGAGAAGGCACTGATTGAGGAGAGGCTGAACCCAGGTACCTGGCTCTCCCTAGAATTGAGAGTCAGAGTGGGGGCCGGTCAAGATCAGTTAGAATCCAGTTAGACTGTCGGTAACAAATTGGAAAATCCCTCATACCCCATCCATCTAGGGAGAGATAACAAACTTTCAGGGTGTCACCATGATTACTCAATAGAAGAACATAAAAGTTTCTAATAACCTACTCCATTTACTTAAATGCTGTAATCTAAAAATGGATTCCACATTGAGAGTTTATGTGGAAATAGTCTTTAAAATCCAGTGGAACTTTCAACAAATGGTGCTGAATATCCATTTGGAAAAAAGTGAATCCTGAGGCTTACTTCATACAATATATAAAAATGAATTCAAAATGGATCTTACACCTAAATGTGACAGGTAAAATGATCAAGGTTGCAGAAAAAAACATTGGAGAATACAATAATGACTTTGAGGTTAGGCAAAGATTTCTTAAACAGGATATAAAAAGCACATATCAAAAGAAAATAATTAGATAAGTTGTACTTCAGCAAAATGAAAAACTCTTGTTCATCAAAAGCCACCATCAAGAAAGTAAAAAGGCAAGCTACAGATGCAAAGAACATATTCTCAGTAACATATGTAATAGAGGACTTATATCCAAAATATAAGTATATATATATATATTTTTTTTGAATTGTATTTAATTAATTAATTTATTTTATACAGCAGGTTCTTATTAGTTATCTATTTTGTACATATTAGTGCATATATGTCAATCCCAATCTCCCAGTTCATGCCACCACCCCCACCCCCCTGCTTTCCCCCCTTGGTGTCCATACGTTTCTTCTCTGCAACTGTGTCTCTATTTCTGCCTTGCAAACCGGTTCATCTGTACCATTTTTCTAGATTCCACATATATGCGTTAATATATGATACTTGTTTCTTTCTTTCTGACTTACTTCACTCTGTATGACAGTCTCTAGGTCCATCCACATCTCTACAAATGACCCAATTCCGTTCCTTTTTATGGCTGAGTAATAGTCCATTGTATATATGTACCACAACTTCTTTTTTTTTTTTTTAAACATCTTTATTGAAGTATAATTGCCTTACAATGGTGTGTTAGCTTCTGCTTTATAACAAAGTGAATCAGTTATACATATACAATATGTTCCCATTTCTCTTCCCTCTTGCATCTCCCTCCCTCCCACCCTCCCCATCCCACCCTTCTAGGTGGTCACAAAGCACCGAGCTGATCTCCCTGTGCTATGCGGCTGCTTCCCACTAGTTATCTATTTTACATTTGGTAGTGTATATATGTCCATGACACTCTCTTACCCTGTCACATCTCACCCCACCCCCTCCCCATATCCTCAAGTCCATTCTCTAGTAGGTCTGTGTCTTTATTCCTGTCTTGCCACTAGGTTCTTCATGGCCTTTTTTTTTTTTTTTTCCTTAGATTCCGTATATATGTGTTAGCATACTGTATTTGTTTTTCTCTTTCTGACTTACTTCACTCTGTATGACAGACTCTAACTCCATCCACCTCATTACAAATACCTCCATTTCATTTCTTTTTATGGCTGAGTAATATTCCATTGTATATATGTGCCACATCTTCTTTATCCATTCATCTGTCGATGGACATTTAGGTTGCTTCCATGTCCTGGCTATTGTAAATAGAGCTGCAATGAACATTTTGGTACATGACTCTTTTTGACCTATGGTTTTCTCAGGGTATATGCCCAGTAGTGGGATTGCTGGGTCGTATGGTAGTTCTATTTGTAGTTTTTTAAGGAACCTCCATACTGTTCTCCATAGTGGCTGTATCAATTTACATTCCCACCAACAGTGCAAGAGTGTTCCCTTTTCTCCACACCCTCTCCAGCATTTATTGTTTCTAGATTTTTTGATGATGGCCATTCTGACCGGTGTGAGATGATATCTCATTGTAGTTTGATTTGCATTTCTCTAATGATTAATGATGTTGAGCATTCTTTCATGTGTCTGTAGGCCATCTGTATATCTTCTTTGGAGAAATGTCTATTTAGGTCTTCTGCCCATTTTTGGATTGGGTTGTTCGTTTTTTTGTTATTGAGCTGCATGAGCTGCTTGTAAATCTTGGAGATTAATCCTTTGTCAGTTGCTTCATTTGCAAATATTTTCTCCCATTCTGATGGTTGTCTTTTGGTCTTGTTTATGGTTTCCTTTGCTGTGCAAAAGCTTTTAAGTTTCATTAGGTCCCATTTGTTTATTTGTGTTCTTATTTCCATTTCTCTGGGAGCTGGTGTACCACAACTTCTTTATCCATTCGTCTGTCGATGGGCATTTAGGTTGCTTCCATGACCTGGCTATTGTAAATAGTGCTGCAATGAACATTGGGGTGCATGTGTCTTTTTGAATTATGGTTTTCTCAGGGTATATGCCCAGAAGTGGGATTGCTGGGTCATATGGTAATTCTATTTTTAGTTTTTTAAGGAACCTCCATACTGTTCTCCATAGTGGCTGTATCAATTTACGTTCCCATCAACAGTGCAAGAGTGTTCCCTTTTCTCCACACCCTCTCCAGCATTTACTGTTTGTAGATTTTCTGATGATGTACATTCTACCTGGTGTGAGGTGATACCTCATTGTAGTTTTGATTTGCATTTCTCTAATAATTAGTGATGCTGAGCATCTTTTCATGTGTCTCTTGGCCATCTGAATGTCTTCTATGGAGAAATGTCTATTTAGGTCTTCTGCCCATTTTTTGATTGGGTTATTTGCTACTTTAATATTGAGCTGCATGAGCTGTTTATATAATTTGGAGATTAATCCTTTGGCTGTTGATTCATTTGCAAATATTTTCTCCCATTGTGAGGGTTGTCTTTTCATCTTGTTTACGGTTTCCTTTGCTGTGCAAAAGCTTTTGTTTCATTAGGTCACATTTGTTTAGTTTTGTTTTTATTTCCATTACTTTAGGAAGTGGGTCAAAAAAGATCTTGCTGTGATTTATGTCAAAGAGTGTTCTACCTATGTTTTCCTCTAAGAGTTTTATAGTGTCCAGTCTTACATTTAGGTCTTTAATCCATTTTGAGTTTATTTTTGTGTATGATGTTAGGGAGTGTTCTGATTTCAGTCTTTTACATGTGGCTGTCCAGTTTTCCCACCACCACTTATTGAAGAGACTGTCTTTCCTCCACTGTATATCCTTGCCTCCTTTGTCATAGATTAGTTGACCATAAGTGTGTGGGTTTATCTCTGGGCTTTCTATCCTGTTCCATTGATCAATACTTCTGTTTTTCTGCCAGTACCATATTGTCTTAAGGTAGTTTTGTAGTATAGTCTGAAGTCAGGGAGTCTGAATCCTCTAGCTCCGTTTTTTCCCCTCAAGATTGCTTTGGCTCTTCAGGGCCTTTTGTGTCTCCATACAAATTTTAACATATTTTGTTCTAGTTCTGTAAAAAATGCCATTGGTAATTTGATAGGGATTGCATTGCATCTGTAGATTGCTTTGGGTAGCATAGTCATTTTCACAATATTGATTCTTCCAATCCAAGAACATGGTATATCTCTCTATCTGTTTGTGTCAACTTTGATTTCTTTCATCAGTGTTTTATAGTTTTCTGAGTACAAGTCTTTTACCTCCTTAGGTAGGTTTATTCCTAGATATTTTATTCTTTTTGTTGTAATGGTGAATGGGAGTGTTTCCTTAATTTCTCTTTCTGATCTTTCATTGTTAGTGTATAGGAATGCAAGAGATTTCTGTGCATTAATTTTGTATCCTGCAACGTTACCAAATTCATTGATTAGCTCTAGTAGTTTTCTGGTGGCATCTTTAGGATTCTCTATGTATAGTATCATGTTATCTGCAAACAGTGACAGTTTTACTTCTTCTTTTCCAATTTGGATTCCTTTTATTTCTTTTTCTTCTCTGATTGCCATGGCTAGGACTTCCAAAACTATGTTGAATAATAGTGGTGAGAGTGGACAGCCTTATCTTGTTCCTGATCTTAGAGGAAATGCTTCCAGTTTTTCACCATTGAGAATGATGTTTGCTGTGTGTTTGCCATATATGGCCTTTATTATGTTGAGGTAGGTTCCCTCTATGCCCACTTTCTGGAGAGTTTTTATCATAAATGGGTGTTGAATTTTGTCAAAAGCTTTTTCTGCATCTATTGAGATGATCATATGGTTTTTATTCTTCAATTTGTTAATATGGTGCATCACATTGATTGATTTACGTATACTGAAGAATCCTTGCATCCCTGGGATAAATCCCACTAGATCACGGTGTATTATCTTTTTAATGTGTTGTTGGATTCTGTTTGCTAGTATTTTGTTGAGGATTTTTGCATCTATATTCATCAGTGATATTGGTCTGCAATTTTCTTTTTTTGTAGTATCTTTGTCTGGTTTTGGTATCAGGGTGATGGTGGCCTCATAGAATGAGTTTGGGAGTGTTCCTTCCTCTGCAGCTTTGTGGAAGAATTTGAGAAGGATGGGTGTTAGCTCTTCTCTAAATGTTTGATAGAATTCGCCTGTGAAGCTGTCTGGTCCTGGACTTATGTTTCTTGGAAGATTTTTAATTATGGTTTCAATTTCATTACTTGTGATTGGTCTGTTCATATTTTCTATTTCTTCCTGGTTCAGTCTTGGAAGGTTATATACCTTTCTAAGAATTTGTCCATTTCTTCCAGGTTGTCCATTTTTTTGGCATAGAGTTGCTTGTAGTAGTCTCTTAGGATGCTTTGTATTTCTGCGGTGTCCATTGTAACTTCTCCTTTTTCATTTCTAATTTTATTGATTTGAGTCCTCTCCCTCATTTTCTTGATGAGTCTGGCTAAAGGTTTATTAATTTTTTTTGTCTTCTCAAAGAAACAGCTTTTAGTTTTATTCATCTTTGCTACTTTTTTCTTTGTCTCTGTTTCATTTATTTCTGCTCTGATCTTTATGATTTCTTTCCTTCTACTACCTTTGGGTATTGTTTGTTCTTCTTTCTCTAGTGTAATCTGCTGTTTTTGGATGGAATGTCCTATAAATATCAATTAAATCTATCTGGTCTATTGTGTCATTTAAAGCTTGTGTTTCCTTATTAATTTTCTGTCTGGATGATCTGTCCATTGGTGTAAGTGAGGTGTTAAAGTCCCCCACTATTATTGTGTTCCTGTCGATTTCCTCTTTTATAGCTGTTAGCAGTTGCCTTATGTATTGAGGTGATCCTATGTTGGGTGCATACATATTTATAATTGTTGTATCTTCTTCTTGGATTGGTCCCTTGATCATTATGTAGTGTCCTTCCTTGTCTCTTGTAACATTCTTTATTTTAAAGTCTATTTTATCTGATATGAGTATTGCTACTAAAGCCTTCTTTTGATTTCCATTTGCATGGAATATCTTTTGCCATCCCCTCACTTCCAGTCTGTATGTGTCCCTAAGTCTGAAGTGGGTCTCTTGTAGACAGCATATATATGGGTCTTGTTTTTGTATCCATTCAGCGAGCTTGTGTCTTTTGGTTGGAGCATTTAATCCATTCAAATTTAAGGTAATTATAGATATGTATGTTCCTCTTACCGTTTTCTTAATTGTTTTGGGTTTTTTTTTTTTTTTTTTTAGGTCCTTTTCTTCTCTTGTGTTTCCCACTTGGAGAAATTCCTTTAGCATTTGTTGTAGAGCTTTTTTGGTGGTGCTGAATCCTCTTAGCTTTTGCTTGTCTGTAAAGCTTTTGACTTCTCTGTTTAATCTGAATGAGATCCTTGCCACGTAAAGTCATCTTGGTTATAGGTTCTTCCCTTTCAACCCTTTAAATATATCACGCTACTCCCTTCTGGCTTATAGAGCTTCTGCTGAAAAATCAGCTGTTAACCTTATGGGAGTTCCCTTGTATGTTATTTGTCATTTTTCCCTTGTTGCTTTTAACCATTTTTCTTTGTCTTTAATTTTTGTCTGTTTGAGTACTATGTGTCTCAGCATGTTTCTCCTTGGGTTTACCCTGCCTGGGACTCTCCTGTGCTTCCTGGACTTGGGTGACTATTTCCTTTTCCATGTTAGGGGAGTTTTTTACTATAATCTCTTCAAATATTTTCTTGGGTCATTTCTCTCTCTCTTCTCCTTCTGGGACCCCTCTAGTGCAAATGTTGGTGCGTTTAATGTTGTTCCTGTGGTCTCTTAGGCTGTCTTCATTTCTTTTCATTCTTTTTTCTTTATTCTGTTCCACGGCAGTGAATTCCACCATTCTGTCTTCCAGGTCACTTATCTGTTCTTCTGCTTCAGTTATTCTCCTATTGATTCCTTCTAGTGTATTTTTCATTTCAGTTACTGAATTGTTCATCTCTGTTTGTTTGTTCTTTAACTGTTCTAGGCGTTTGTTCTTTAATTCTTCTAGGTCTTTGTTAAACATTTCTTGCATCTTCTCGATCTTTACCTCCATTCTTTTTCTGAGGTCCTGGATCATCTTTACTCTCATTATTCTGAATTCTTTTTCTGGAAGGTTGCCTATCTCCACTTCATTTAGTTGTTTTTCTGGGGTTTTATCTTGTTCCTTCATCTGGTACATAGTCCTCTGCCTTTTCATTTTGTCTATCTTTCTGTGAATGTGGTTTTTGTTCCACAGGCTTCAGGATTGTAGTACTTCTTGCTTCTGCTGTCTGCCCTCTGGTGGATGAAGCTATCTAAGAGGCTTGTGCAAGCTTCTGGATGGGAGGGACTGGTGGTGGGTAGAGCTGGGTGTTGCTCTGGTGGGCAGAGCTCAGTAAAACTTTAATCCGCTTGTCTGCTGATGGGTGGGGCTGAGTTCCCTCCCCATTGGTTGTTTGGCCTGAGGCAACCCAGTACTGGAGCCTACAGGCCCTTTGATGGGGCTAATGGCAGACTCCTGGAGGTCTCATGCCAAGGAGTACTTCCCAGAACTTTTGCTGCCAGTGTCCTTGTCCCCGTGGTGAGCCACAGCCATCCCCTGCCTCTGCAGGAGACCCTCCCACACTAGCAGGTAGGTCTGGTTCAGTCTCCTATGGGGTCACTGCTCCTTCCCCCTGGGTCCTGATGTGCACACTACTTTGTGTGTGCCCTCCAAGAGTGGAGTCTCTGTTTCCCCCAGTCCTGTCGAAGTCCTGCAGTCAAATCCTGCTAGCCTTCAAAGTCTGATTCTCTGGGAATTCCTCCTCCCCTTGCTGGGCCCCCAGGTTGGGAAGCCTGTCGTGGGGCTCAGAACCTTCACTCCAGTGGGTGGACTTCTGTGGTATAATTGTTCTCCAGTTTGTGAGTCACCCACCCAGCGGTTATGGGATGTGATTTTATTGTGATTGCATGCCTCCTACCGTCTCATTGTGGCTTCTCATTTGTCTTTGGATGTGGGGTATCTTTTTTGGTGAGTTCCAGTATCTTCCTGTTGATGATTGTTCAGCAGTTAGTTGTGATTCTGATGCTCTCGCAAGAGGGAATAAGCGCACGTCCATCTACTCCACCATCTTGAACCAATCTCTTAAGTATATATTGTTTTAAATATCACAAATCTATAAGGAAAAATTCAAAACACCTAACTAAAAACGGGTTAAATAAGTTTAAACCACAGTTAGTTACTGGTGCATGAAAGAATGGCTAAAATGAAAATGACCGACACCCCAAATATTGGCCAGGATGTGGAGGAATTGGAATTCTCATATACTGCTCAATGGAGTTTAAAATGTTACAATCACTTTGGAAAACAGCTTGGAGTTTCTTATAAAACTAAATATACATTTACTATATGACATTGTTCCAGCAATTCCACTCAGGTATTTACCCAAGAGAAATGAAAACATATGTGTACACAAAGACATATCTACCCATATGTTCATAATAGTTCTATTCAGTTGTTATTTATAATAGCAAAAAATTGGAAATAAATGTCCATCAACAGATGAACTGATAAACAAATTGTGGAACATCTATACAAGACTACTGTTCAGCAATGAAAAGGAATGAACTACTGATATGCCCAACAGCATAGATGCACCTCCAAAACATTATAGTCAGTGAAAGAAGCCAGACACAAAAGAGTACATACTGTACAATTCTATTTATATAAAATTCTAGAGCAAGCAACTAACTTCTACTGACAAATCAGATCAGTGTTTGGATGGAGCTGTGGGTGTGGACGTTGACTGCAAATAGGCATGAAGGAATTTCTGGGGGTGATGGAAATGTTCTATATCTTGATTGTGGTGGCAGTTACATAAGTATATATGTTTGTCAAAACTCATCAAACTGAATACTTAAAATTAGTTGATTTTATTCTATTATATAAATTATATCTCATTACAAATGATTTGTTTTTTTAAATTGGCTAACAACTGAAACAGGCACTTGACAAAAGAAGATTTCCAAATGACCAATAAGCATATGAAAATATGCTCAATATCATTATTAATCAAGGAAATGAAAATTAAAGCCATGATGAGATGTCAGTACACACCCACTAAAATGGCCGAAATTTAAATATCTGACAAATTTTGGCAAGGATGTGGAGTGAGGGGGAACAGAATATGGCACCCAAAGTACGCTAACTTTCAGGGGAAGCCTAGAAGTTTTCAATTCAGTGTGAATGACCGTCTGGAGGGGATTCCTGTACAGAAAATGAGGAGAGTCAAGAATATCCCATGAGTTCCTCCCAAGGACCTATTACAATTGATATGTTCAGATTCTGGGCTAGAGAGGAACTTGGTCCCAAATAAGCAGAATTTTCAGTGGTTCTCATTTGCTCTCCCCAATGGCTCACAAAGAGTGTCTTTACCAACAAAGTGTTTCCCTCCTGCCACGTATTTCTGTCTTAGAGCAAATCTGCTTTATGAAGGCAAAGTTTATTTCATTCCTGTATCAAACAGAGCACAACCAGATTCTGTCACCCCATAGTTCAAAGTATTGCATTTTATAATAGTTATTTGAGAAAGAAACCCGTAGAATTAAAATTCTTCTCAAGAGTGTAAACTGCTAAAAGAATTGGCCATGAAAAGTATTTGACAAATATATATTTTTCTCTTTTGAATTCACTAGCACAGAATCAATTTTACTTTGTGAATGTCAGTTTCTGGAGTAGGATACAGGTTTCTCACATAGTTCCTTTACTCTCTGAAACACTAGGGTTGCTTAAATATGAGGAATAACGAATGCAGTATTTGAGCAAAGATGTCAAGGAGACCACTTGAGTATTTTCTGTGTAATGGTAAATATCTCCATCTAGGGTTTCTTCCTTTTTGAAGTAGAATTGATTGAATTTTTTTTAAACACAGTGAGTTGCTAATAACTTATCACCAACAACATGCCTTGAAACATTCACCACATGTGCTCTTTGAGTCCCTGCTTCCATTCAGCAGGCATTTTTAAAGAGGAATGTCTAACCCAGTCCTTTGTAAACTGGATATAGTACCAATTATATTGTACATTTCCTGAAAAACAAACAAACAAAAATCCTAATGTATGAGATCTTCCATTTTCTTTAGGGAAAAATTATATATTACACAAAAGAGCCCTGGTATTTAATGAAAAAATTTAAAGTCTCTTATAGCGTGTTCCATAACCAGCCAACAACTCTTTGCTCTGCCCCTTTTCCATTTATCTCTTCCCAGATCACATCTGCCCCTATCCTCCACCTGCAAAACAGACTGAATCTGAGATGCTACCCAGTTCATGTTTTTGTAGTAAGCATTTTTGAGCACTTGGTATGTGGCAGACCCTTATTTGCTTGGACTTTCACTTAAAGTACCCAGAATAGGGCCTATCAGCAATTTTGTGAAATGGATTCTATCCTCAGAAACATGATATGAAAGTGAAGAAATATGTCTAGATTGTGGTTTGATAAGTTGTTTATAATCTAGCAGCAGCGTGCTGTTGGACTGGATCTAGGCACGGCAATATGGATTGCACTGTGTCGGCATTTCTCTCCGCAGAGAGAAAGCAGGTCCAGAATCAATATTCATGAGCTCTTCCTTTGGTTTTCTTGATCGGCAGAAATCTGTTTTCTTCCAATCTGCATTCCTCCCCCAGGCTCTGTCAGTCTTTAGCAAGGCCGGAGATTGAATTCCCAAATATCCATGATCTGTCTGTAGGTTAAAATTGCTATTCACATCTGTCAGCTTTTGCTTACAAAATGATCTTTCACCTTCCCAGAGAGAAGCCAGTTATTTCAAGGCAAGGTGCCCGTCACCTTGAAGGAAATATTTTAAACCTGTTAAGCAAATCAAATAAAGGAAGAATTCTGTAGGAACATAAGTGAAACAAGATGATTTTAGTAAGAGTCTTTAACTTTAGTCACTGCTAGGGACTTTTGGAGTCCAAATACTACTTTAGAATCTTTCCACCTGAATTTGAGATAGAACTTTTGTTTCATTTAAACAAATAAGCAAATTTCTATTGGATGTTCTTGTGTACTGTGTGTTTCTTTAGTAAAAAGGAGTCTCATATTAACAAGTCAAGTGTTTGAACTTTACTGCTGTCATTAGTGGTATCTTTACTCTTTCAGCAGAAGACACCCAAGCATTTAGAGCCCAATGGATCTTTTAAATTGATGCATAATATGCATATGATAAAGTATGTAAAGTGCAGATTTGCTTAAAGATGGAAATACAAGGCAGGTGGGAAGCATTTTGTTTGTAAAGAAATTCCTTGTGGGTCATTGGGGAGAGTAAATGAGAACCACTGAAAATTCTGCTTATTTGAGACCAAGTTCCTCTCTAGCCCAGAATCTGAGTGAAGTAGAAGGTCTCTGGGAGGAACCCATGGGATATTCTTGACTCTCCTCATTTTCTGTACAGGAATCCCCTCCAGACAGTCATTCACACTGAAGTGAAAACTTCTAGGCTTCCCCTGAAATTTAGCCCATTTCTCCAATGAATAAAACTAGTTGTGAGGCAGTTCTTTTTTATAAGCTTTAATCTGCTTGCCTTCTGCTTTCTGTCATTGTTTCCTCCCATTTCTGTTCCCTAGAAAAACAGTGAGTAGATCTTTTCTTTTTCGTACACAATTACCTCTCAGATATTTGAAGGCAGCTAATGTGTCTCCCCTTAAAACTTCCACAGGCCAAAGTCCCCTGGTTCTTTGAACTGTCTCTTAAAGAACACTTCTCCCCTTCTTGGCCATCTTGTCTTAGAGGCTTTCAACTTTTCAGTATCCATCTCAAATTGGGGTGCCCAAAATTGAAAGCAATATTCTGCTGTAATCAGACCAGTGGGAAACCCAGCGGGATTAGCACTTTCTGTGATTTGGACACCACCATCCTATTAACATAATCTGGAATTTTTTTTAATTTTAGCAACTACATCAATTTGTTGGCTCCTGCTATGGACAAAGCAAAACTCTAAAATCTTTTTCATATAAACTGGTGCCAAAACCCATTTCCCCATTTAGTAGTCAGGCAGTTGTTTTTAAAGGTAAATACAGAATAGAACACTTCGGTTTTGCCTATCATTCCAACCTGTCAAGACTATTTCGAATCTTGATTTTTATCATCAGTCTTATTCATTCCCTTTTCCAGCTTTCTGTCACCTTCAAACTTGATAAGCGTGTCTTCTATGTTTTCATCAAGTCACAGAAAAAAATGTCAAACAGGACAGAGCTCTGCAGCTTGCCTCTGTAGATTTCCCTCCAAATTCATGAACTTTTCCACCAAATATTTTGGAGTACCTACTATATACCTGAAACCATGTCAAGAGAAAAATAGCTAACTAAAATATATATATAAAATTTGGTCTCTGAAAAAACAAAACAAAATAAGATATAGTCTCTTATTTTAGATAATTTTTTCATTTAATAGATTGTACAGTGCTGTTGATATTTTTAGGCCGAGGATTTTAAAGCAACAATTATTCTATGAAACTTTGATTTTTTCCATTACATCAGACACAAGAATACCCTGGAGACTTGGTCAAGCACCTAACTAAGCCAGGATACCAGGTCTCTGGTAGATCTCTATACCTAGAATGTTATCAAAAGAGAAAGTAAGTTTGACCAACCTTTATCTTAGTAAAACTGCATGGATCCCTAGTGATCATCACATTTTTAATAAAATGGGGCAGCAAATATAGTCCAGCATCTACTAGCTGTGTGACCTTGAACAAATACTGATTTCTCTGGCACTGAGTTTCTACATCTGCATTGTGATAAGAACAATGAATACATCACACAATTGTTATGGGGATGGAATTATTTGAATATGTAAATTATCATTAAAAATTAGTTTCCTTTCTCCTAAAAGTTCACCATGTGACAGTCTCTTCAAGAATTTTTCCAGACCTCAATCTTGTTAGTCTATATTCTGAATTCAATTACTTCGTCTTTTGCAAAGTAGGGTAACATTTCTCTGTCTCCACTGTTCAGGCCTTTCCTCACTCTCCGTGACTTTGCTGCGAGATCTTAGAAGGCTGAGGTCACATCTATGGCTCCTTCTGGGGCCTGGGATGTTCTTTTTCTGGCTCTAGAAATGAGAATGCTTCTTTTACGTGACTAAGTCCCTTTCTAAACGGCTCCTCAGTTATGTTGGGCTACAATTTCTTTGTTACATGTTTTTCTGCACTTTTCTATTTGAATTCCTCTCTCGTCTCTGAAAACCATGAAAATAAAAACAGGAGCTAAGTGATTCTGCCTTCTTTCTGAGATTGAGTAACTCAGATTAGCCATGCTAACTTTAAAAGCTTATGGATCTGTTAGCCTTTCTAACTCTAAAAGCTTATGGATCTGGTAGGCTTGCTAACTCCAAAAGCTAATGGATCTGTACTTACAGATTTGATTTCCAACTACTTGTCAGGGAGTAAAGTCTCACAGTTGGTGCTACCCAGTGCTCTTCCAAAGTTTAGTTGAGAAAACTAGTATTTGTAATGGATTGCCTGAATGGTATGTAATCCATACACCTCTCTAATACTCTGTTGCTTCCATCTTCCTGCCCATTTCCCAAATGTTGTTTGTACATTCTTAGTAACATTGCTCAGCTTGATAATATTTACATTTTGTTCAGAAATATAATTCCCATAGTAGTTTAGTAATCATTCTACAATTAGACAAATTCAGTGCTCATTACTGGCTCCTTCCCACCATGGTCTCTCTATCCCTGAGTTCTTTATTTTGAGTCTTTTAATTATCTGGATTTTTTGTCAACTTGTTTCTCCAAGAAAAACCCTCGTATACTCAATTCTGAGCTGCTTCTCTCCTGAGAAGGTCTGCCTGTGTTCGTTATACTTGAATGACATCTGCACTTGGTATGACATTCTTTGGTCACACTACTTTCCACATGTCTTGATATAAACTGTTCCACTGTCTTCACCATGGAAAAGTCTAAGGCCAGCCTGATTTATCTCTTCTTACAGGGTATTCTCTTTCTTTCTTTCTGGACTGATTAAGAATTATTTCTTTTTCCTTAAAGTTTAGTAGCTTAGCTCTGATATGTATCACTGTTGAACATTCTGTATCAAAATTTTCCAGAATCTAGTAATCTTTCAACCTGGAAACTTTTCTTTTGTGTGTGTGTTGTGGGGAGTGTTGGGGGTTCTCCTGTATTTTATCTTTGACTACGTCATTTGTTCCATTTTTTTGGTTTCTGTACTTCAATGTTGTCAGTTATCTTTATGTAGGACCCTCTTGTCTATATTCTATAACAGCTTTTTTCTACTTTCTCTACTCTCTGTATTTTTTATCTTAATTTATAGAGATGGGGGCTTCCCTGGTGGCGCAGTGGATGAGAATCTGCCTGCCAATGCAAGGGACACGGGTTTGAGCCCTGGTCTGGGAAGATCCCACATGCCACGGAGCAACCAGGCCTGTGAGCCACAACTACTGAGCCTGCGCGTCTGGAGCCTGTGCTCCGCAACAAGAGAGGCCACGATAGTGAGAGGCCCGTGCACCACGATGAAGAGTGGCCCCCGCTTGCCTGCTGCAACTAGAGAAAGCCCTCTCACGAAACGAAGACCCAGTACAGCCAAAAATAAATAAATAAATAATCCTTCCCTCTACTTAAAAAAAAAAAAAATTTATAGTGATAATCTCAAGCCTTTCCTCTAATTGTCAGAATTTAATTTTAATGGAGTCTGTTCTCTTCCTTGATGTTTTAGTTTCACTTATTAGTCATTTTAATACTCTATTACCTTAGTTTTACAACTTTTCTTCATGTCATTCAGTTATTTTAACATCCTTGTCTTTTAGCATGTTAATGTTTTTTATTAAGTTATTCTACAGCAGAAGCAATTGTGTTATATTTCCATCTGTTCCTTCATTTATGTTTTCTCTGAGGTCCAGTGCTTTGTCTTGTGTATCATGTATTTTGGGTTTTTTAACTTTAGCAACTGACATAACAATTCTGCATACAGCATACCTCTTTCTATGCATTTTGCTACAAGTTTTGTGGCAACCCTGCATTGAGCAAGTCTATTAGCACCATTTTTCCTACAGCATTTGCTCACTTTATGTCACATTATGGTAATTCTTACAGTATTTCAAACTTTTTTTTTTAATTGTATTTATTTATTTATTTATTTATGGCTGTGTTGGGTCTTCGTTTCTGTGCGAGGGCTTTCTCTAGTTGCGGCAAGTGGGGGCCACTCCTCATCGCGGTGCGCGGGCCTCTCACTATAGTGGCCTCTCTTGTTGCGGAGCACAGGCTCCAGACACGCAGGCTCAGCAACTGTGGCTCACGGGCCTAGTCGCTCCGTGGCATGTGGGATCTTCCCAGACCAGGGCTTGAACCCGTGTCCCCTGCATTGGCAGGCAGATTCTCAACCACTGCACCACCAGGGAAGCCCCTCAAACTTTTTATTATTATTATATTTGTTATGGTGATGTGTGATCAATGATTTCTGATGTTGTTACTGTAATTGTTTAGGGCACCATAATCCATACCCATGTAAGATAGCAAACTTAATTGATAAATGTCGTGTGGTCTCTGCTCCACCAACCAGCTGTTCCCTCATCTCTCTCCCTCTTGGGCCTCCCAATTCTGTGAGACATAACAATATTGAAATTAGGTCAATTACTAACCCAACAATGGCCTCCTCCTCAAGTGAAAGGAAGAGTCACATGTCTCTCACTTTAAATCAAAAGCTAGAAATGATTAAGCTTAGTGTGGAAGGCATGTTGAAAGCTGAGATAGGCCAACAGCTAGGCTTCTTGTGCCAACGAGTTAGCCAAGCTGTGAATGCAAAGGAAAAGTTCTTGAAGGAAATTAAAAGTGCTACTCCAGTGAACATATGAATGATAAGAAGTAAAACAGCCTCATTGCTGATATGGAAAAAGTTTTACTAGTCTGGATAGAAGATCAAACCAGCCATAACATTCCCTTAAACCAAAGCCTAATCCAGAGCAAGACCCTGGATTAGCTCTATTCAATTCTATGAAGGCTAAGAGAGGTGAGGAAGGTGAAGAAGAAAAGTCTGAAGCTAGCAGAGGTTGGTTCATGAGGTTTAAAAAAAGTCATCTCCATAA
This sequence comes from Balaenoptera borealis, assembly GCF_965194805.1. NCBI lineage: Eukaryota > Metazoa > Chordata > Mammalia > Artiodactyla > Balaenopteridae > Balaenoptera > Balaenoptera borealis. The sequence goes on from NC_138877.1 coordinate 13,495,440, forward strand.
CATAAAAGCACTGATGTAGAAGTTGCAGCAAGTTATACAGAAAATCTAGCTAAGATAATTAATGAAGGTGGCTACACTAAACAACATATTTTCAGTGTAGATAAAACAGCCTTACGATGGAAGAAGATGCCATCTAGGACTTTCATAGCTAGAGAGGAAAAGTCAATGCCTGGCTTCAAAGCTTCAAAGGACAGGCTGACTCTCTTGTTAGGGGCTAACACAACTGGTGACTTGAAGTTGAAGCCAGTGCTCATTTACCATTCTGAAAATCCTGGGGCCCTTAAGAATTATGCTAGATCTACTCTGCCTGTGCTCTATAAATGGAACAACAAAGCCTGGATGACAGCACATCTCTTTACAGCATAGTTTACTGAATATTTCAAGCCCACTGTTGAGACATAATGCTCAGATGAAAAGATGCCTTTCAAAATATTACTGCTCATTAACAATGCACCTGGTCACCCAAGAACTCTGATGGAGCTGGACAATGAGATTAATGTTGTTTTCATGCCTGTTAATACAACATCCATTCTGTAGCCCATGGATCAAGGAGTAATTTCAACTTTCAAGTTTTATTTAAGAAATACATTTCATAAGGCTATAGCTGCCATGGACAGTGACTCTTCTGATGGATCAAAGTCAATTGAAAACATCCTGGAAAGTACTCATTATTCTAGGTGCCATTAAGAACATTAGTGATTCATGGGAAGAGATCCAAATATCAACATTAATGGACTTTGGAAGAAGGTGATTACAATCCTCATGGATGACTTTGAGGGGTTCAAGATTTCAATGGAGGAAGTCACTGCAGATGTGGTAGAAATAGCAAGAGATCTAGAATTAGAAGTGGAGCCTGAAGATGTGCCTGAATTGCTGCAATCTCATGATAAAACTTTCACAGATGAGGAGTTGCTTCCTATGGATGAGCAAAGAAAGTGGTTTCTTGAGAGGGAATCTACTCCTGGTGAAGATGCTGTGAAGATTGTTGAAACTGTTCCTGAAAGTGGGGTCCAACTGCTCATTGCTCAAAAGCCAATAAAGAGGCAAGGTTGGTGGAAAGGATAGTTTGCTATATTTTGGATGCTGGCAACTAGGGAGTGGTGTTGGGGGAGGGCTGACTCCTGTCCAAAGCCTGACTCTCCCCCCCTTCCTGCCCCCAACAACCAGTGGAAAAGAGGTTTTATAGATGGAGGGAGGGGGCTACATGTAGAAATAGCATAACCAGCTCTGACATTCATCTTGAAATTGGCCATGTGGTGATCTGATGAGCATCATCTTGATTGTTTTAAGTACGGTTAATCTTTAGTTCCAGGGTCGGTTTTTTCCCATTTCCTTGAGGCCAATTCTCGGAATTGTGGCAGCTTACGTCATGGCTACAGTCTGGTGGGAGTTTCAGTATCTACAAGACAGCTCACAAGTTATGGCTCAGAATATTATCTATAGCCCCTGAGAGGGAACTAAAGGTCCTTGACTATGCTTAAAGACTAAACAATTATTATTTGGTCTCCTTGACTGTTTTCCTTTGTTTCTGCATTTTCTCACTTCTCTGATTAAACTTATTCTTTGGCTAAAGTTTTTCCCAAGACAAAAGGCAGGCAGAGGACCATAGGGTCCTGCTGTTTCAAAATGACAACAAAGGATTTACAATATTACATAAACTTAGTTGATAAAGCAGTGGCAGAGTTTGAGAGGACTGACTCCAATTTTGAAAGAAGTTCTACTGTGGGTAAAATGCTATCAAACACCACTTCATGCTACAGAGAAATCATTTGTGAAAGGAAGCGTCAATTGATGTGGCAAACTTCACTGTGGACTTATTTTAAGAAATTATCACAGCCACCCCACCTTCAGCACCCACCACCCTGATCAGTCAGCAGCCATCAACATCCGGGCAAGACCCTCCACCAGCAAAAAGATTCTGACTCACTGAAGAGTCAAAGAATGGTTAGCATTTTAAACAATAAAGTATTTTTAAATTAAGGTATATACGTTTTTCAGGCATAATGCTATTGCACACTTAATAGACTACATTATAATGTAAACATAACTTTTATATGCCCTAGGAAACCAAAAAGTTTGTGTGACTCGCTTCATTGCGATATTCGCTTTATTGCAGTGGTCTGGAACTGAACCCACAGTACCTCTGAGGTGTGACTGTAATTGCTTTGTGACTCCTTTTCATCCAGCTCATTTTAGAGGGATTCTGTCTAACGTTCTATTACTCCTGTCTCCCTTCCCATTCAATCCGACTAGAATATTTTCTACTTCCAACCTAGTTAAGGACTTAACATATTCTGCTTACTTTTCTATGCACTGAGGTAGCCGTGGGAAGAAAAGAAACTATGGTCTGCATTTTCCTTTGAGATTCTGTTAGATGTTTTATACCTGAGTTTGTGCCACTTAATCTGGGAATGCATCTGATGCTCAAGGAGAACATCTTTACTTTCCAGCCTGTGGTGCTCCACTGCCTCTCCCTCAGACAGAGTCAGCACTTTACAGGTTCATCTGTTTCTCTTTAGCTGTTACTTCCACTATTCTTCATTCAGAGGATACACTCTCCTCTTGCTTCTCTCCAGATTTGGGGATATTTGTGTGTCATCTCAGGATTTTCTCAACATATTAATGTGCTACCTGGAAAAGGGGCAAGTTAGGAATGTAGCTGTATAGCCCTTCTATGCTTTGCTCCAAAATCTGTGTCTTTTCTTAGTTGCCAGGTTTTTAAGTGTATTGCATTGGGCTTTCCCTTCCCCCCACGTCTTGTTAGTTTTTACTCTATTTTGCTCATTTTGTTAGGTATTAGGGAAGGAAAACCCTGGGGTGCCATTTTAACCCTGCTTTGTGTTGAAAGCCCTCCATTCTGTCTTTTGGAAGACACACAGCAGAGATTTCTCTCCAGCCTCGGGACAGGGATGGTTGAACTTCCAGGCAAACAGTCTGTCTTTATCCTATGGATTCTGAGGACTGAGTAACTGATCATGCTTGTCACTTAGAATCTAATATGAGACCCATTTTTAGCAAAGTGAACAAGATCACAGCACATGTATTTCGGTCCTTTCCGTATATCTGGCTTCATCTTATTTTTCTTATCCTTATTTCCCTTTATTTTCTCACTTTTAAAAAGATCTTGTTTCACTGTAAGTGTCTCTGTGAATAACCTCAGATCCTTTAGGGAAGAAGGTGAGGTACAAGTATTTAAATAAACAGTCGCACCAACATTCCTCTCCGCCTCCCTCAGGGTGATAGGTCCATTTCCTTGCTCTGCTAGCTTTGACTTGGCTCAAAAACAAATGCTTTGTCGTTTTCGTCAGCATCCTTTGAGAGCTAGGGTTGCTTTAGCTCTCTTGACATTATTCTTAAGGTTGATGCCAAAATTGTGTTTGTTCTTGGTTACATGCCCTTCCTTCCATCTGCACTGAAATACAATTTACTTCTGCTTTTCTTAAAATATCTGCTTCTCTTTGTATCCTAATACAGCTTAAAGATCCACAGGCAGCACAGGTACAGGGTGGATAAGATACCTGGATATTAATAAACTATCTAAAAATACTTGTAGCAGAAAATTTTTGAGACTCAAAGCTATCGGGCTTTGAGAAGAAAAGCTGTATGTGTTTGATATGCCATCTGAAGCCTGGGTAATAAATAGGAGCAGGAAAAAAATATTTTAAAATTCTAATGTTTGCTTTATCTTTTAAAAATAAAATAAAAATTTCAGAGAAAGTTGATATCCCTTTGACCCTACCTTTATCCCAATCCCATCTGTGCTTCAGGCTCCCATCATCTTGAATTTGATGTATTTATTTGAGTCTTTTACCAGCTTTGTATACTTAAGTGTGTCCCTAAATAGTATTTAAATCCATATACTAGGAATTCATTTCTGTGACTATGGATGGATTATTGTGCTCCTGTCTAAGGCCACCCTCACTTTGAACACTGGATTCTCCCAGTCTTGCTTCATCAAGAATATCCCTCCAGCCATTATTCCTTTGTCTTTCCCGTGTCATGAAAATTTCCCTCTCTACTGGATTGTTCCCAATGGCATAAAATGTGCTTAAACATTTCTATCTTTAAAAAAGTCTACTCTAACCTATGTCTCTCCTCTGGCTGCCATCACATCCCTCTGTTCTCATTTAGCTCTTCATCTGTGTAGAGACATCTGTCTCTAGTTCCTCTCCTGCTGTTTTCTCACATCCCCACCGGAGGTTTCCATCCTCACCGCTCCACCAAAACAGCTCTCATCCAGCCATCATCCTGAGTCCTCATTTCACTTAATCCATCTGAATAATTTCACAGAGTTGATCACTCTTGGCTTCTAGAATACCTTCTTCACTTGGCTTTCAGAACACCCCTCTCTTGCTTCACCCACTCTCTTCCTGCTTCATTGTCAGCTCTTTCTGTGTCTCCCCAGCCTCTAACCAATGGGATGCCCAGGGCTCTTTTCCTTCTCTCCTCTCTCCATACCCCTCCCTAAACTGTTCCGCACAGCCTCGTGGCTTCTCCACCATCTATACACCAATAACTCCTCTAATTTGCATGTCACTCTCCATTCACAATTTTATCGCCGGAAGAGAAAAATCTCTCAAAACATTGCAGCACAATAGATATCTAATCCCTTTCTTCCTCTGGGGGATATTCCTCCTGCAATGGTCTTTTTGTTTTGGTCGCATTTCTCTCTAAGTCTGCCGCACATTTTCACCCCAAGATCTCCTCTCATCTGTCTCCTGTATTGGATTTCTTGTTTAATGATCCACAAAGATTTCACTTTCTTGTTTTATTTTCTCACTTCCATAGAGCATAGTCCCTAACTGCATCTGTAGAAGGAGGTAAAATGTTTGAGATCTTTGAATGTCTGACTATGCCTCCATGCTAACCTCACATTGTTTAAATATTTGGCTTAGTATAGATTCTAGTTTAGAAATTATTTACCTCAGAATGCTTTAAAAATTGCTCTTTTTTTTTTAAAGCTTCCAGTGTTGCTGCTTTCCTTTGTATATGACTTTCTGTGGGGTTTTTTTGTTGTTGTTGTTTTTAATTTTTTTCCTCTTTGGACATCTTAAAATTTCTCCCTGAGGCCAGTGCTGAAATTTTGTGCTGATATGTTTTGATGTGGATCTTCATTCTGCCATTATGCTGGGGACTTGATGGCTCTGACATGCTGAGGACATGTGTCTTCTGGTTCTGGAGAATGTTCTTTAATTATAATTTCCTCCTCCTCCATTTTCTTTCCTTCTATTTCTGGAACTACTGTTATTCCGATGTTGGACCTTCTGGATTGGCCTCTAATTTTATCATTTTTTAATATTTTTCATCTTTTTATCTATTCTCGACTTTCAGAGATTTCCTCTTCCTTATTGTCTAAACCTTCTGTTAGACTTTTCATTTCTGTTACCAAATTTTTATTTCTAAGCTTTTTTGCTCACCAAATACTCCTTTTTAAAAGCATTCTGTTTCTGCTTCATGGTTGCAATATCTTAATGTTTTTTAAAAAATATTTCTTCTCCAATCTTGCCTCTTATCTTCTTTAATTTCCTTTTCTAATTTTTCTTTAGTTATTGTGGGGGGAGGAGGAGGAGAGAATTTCTGCTTTTCATGTTGGAGACTTTCCTCAGCTTGTGGTCACTGGATTTCTGGTCATATTCAAGAGTGGGGCAGTAAAAGCTGATTGGAGGCTTTGAATAAATCAGTGAGTCTGCAGGTGATTTGGCTGGGCTGTTTCACTCAGAGATGTGCCACTGTCAGTATCTATAGATCTTGTCTCTTAGCAAGTCAGAACTCCTAGGGAATAATCTTCCAATTTCTGCTTTGAAGACATAAACCTGGCTGCTAGAAGAAAGAGAGGAAAGGGGGCACTCACATTTCAGAATGTGAATTTTCACTTATTTCCATATCCAATATTGTACCTTTTCCTTCCATTGGATCTTGCATCCTACAGAGTCCTGGTTCACCTTCTCCAGAGGGTTAGAAAAGTGCCTTCTCCTAGCTACGAACAGAGAATGGATTATGAAGATCTACTTGCTCCCGAGTGAATTTTCAATCCATCTTCTTTTTTTGGCCCCTATCTTTCCCTCTGCTTTCGGTACCTGGTGCTACCAATTTCCAAGCCTTTCTATGATACCAAAATATTGTTAGTGTCCTTCTTCCCTTCTTTCTTTGTCCTTATGGGGTTTCTAATTTTTTTTTTAATCCTTAAAATGTTATTTAGTGAGATTTAGAGAGGTGGTGGAGGGAAACCTGTGCTTTCATTCTATTGCTTTATTACTTAAACATTAATTTTTAATGATGTCTTCTCTCTTATAGATCTTTGTAATTTTGATATAAAAAAGTTTTAATATCATCTTCTATGAATTTATGTTGTATTTAAGAAACCCTCCCTATCTCAAGTTTATAGGTTGTTTGTTGTTGTTGTTGTTTTGTGTTTTTTGGTTTTCTGTTAATAGTTAAAATATTTGCACAGGCAGATTTTCTAATCCTTCTGCAATTACTATTTAAATATGATGTGAATATTTAAGAGTATTTTATTTCCATATGAGAATCTAGTGTTTAAATATCATCAATTGAATGATTCATCTTTCTCATATTGATTTTAATGCCACCTCTATTATATTTAAAGTTTTCATATATGATTAGGTCTATTTCTGACCTTTGTGATCTCTTATTTAGATCTGTTTGTTTCTGCTTAAGTATCACACTGTTTTAATACTATAGTTATTAATGAGTTTGATATCTGGCAGGGCAAAGCCCCCTCCCTACTTGTTCTTTTTCTCAATTTTTGTTTGGTTATTCTTAGATATTTACGATTTTGTACAGATTTTAGAAGTAGATTTAAAATAAGCAGATTTAACATAAGGTGCCATACAATTTTTCTGGAGTGATATTGATTGGAATTAGTAAACCAACTTATGACATCATCAAGTTTTTACATCTATAAACAAATATACCAGTCCATTTATTTAGGTTTTCTTATTTCCATCAATATAATAGGTTGAACCATATGGAGTTACCCATACTTAAAAATTTTTGACTTACAAAAAAAGAATTTCACATAGTTCAATCTACAGTTTAAAAGTACTCCAGAAAGCTCTTACACATCTTTTGATAGATCCATTTCTGTTACTTTTTTTTCTTACTATTGCAAATAGAGTTTTGTCTTGTTATGTTTTCTAATTGTTTACTAGGAGTACTGTTGATTTCGTTTCATTAATTTTAGAGCCACCAACATTCTGAACTAGCTTGTTAGTTTTAAAAACTGATTCAGAGATAGTTTTCCTACTCTATTCCTTACTTTCTGGGAGCAATAAAAGAGGAATAATCATTTTCTGCAGGCTTAATAAAATTCACCCATAAAATCATATGATATGAGTATAATTTTATAGGGGAAATTTAAAAAATCAAAGTTTTAAATTTATTCAGGTTTTCTACTTTTTGAATCAATTTTGGTAATCTACATTTTTCTAAGTGTTTTTCATTTTATTTACACTTACAGAATCATTGGCATTAATTTGTAATATTCATAATTTTAAGAAGTCTCTATTATATCTGTAGGTCTGTTACTTTATTGTTCTAAATTGTTTAACTTTCCTCTATTGATCAGTCTTGACAGAACTTTGACTATTTTATGTCTTTTCAAAGACCTAGCTTTTGTTAACTACTTTAATTTTCTTGTTATTTTTGATTAAATGCATTTTTGCTTTTGCTTTTCTAATTATTTTATTATAATTTATTAGGTTTAATTCTTAATGTCCTTTAATTCCTTGAGTTGAAAATAGATTATTTCTTTTCAAGCCTTCTTGTTGTCTAATAAATACATTTATATATAAAAATTTCCACTTAAGTACTGCTTTATCTGCATCCCATGAATCATTAATATGTATTTTTGTTACTATTCACTTCTAAATATTTCATATTTAATCCATGAATTAATTATTGGCATTCTGAACATTCTTTTAAAAGTTGATATCTAATTTTATTATATTGTTATCGGAGAGTGTGGTCTGAATGATATTAAGTGTTTGCAGTTTGTTGAGTCTTCCTTTGAGACAGAGGTCTGATCAATTTTTATAAAAGTTTCAGGTCTTGGGAAGAATGTGTATCTATTTCTTAGGCACAGAGCTCTATATATCTATTACATCAAGAAAGTTTACAGTGCCATTCAGATCTAATATATTTGGATTATATTTTTGTCTACTGAACTTTCCAAGAAGGCATGTTAAAATATTCTATGATTATTATTGATTTATTCATTTCTCTGTGATTTCCTCAGTGTTTGCTTTATATATTTTGAGGCTAAGTTATTTAGGATAATAGAGTTTTCTTGGTGGGTTAGTCTTTTGATTAGTATGAAATGTCTTCCATTATCCCTATTAATGCAACTTGCTTTGAGTTCTATTTGGACAAGTATTAATTTCTCAAACCAGGTATCTTTGGTTAGTATTTCCCTGTTATACCTTGTTCATCCTTTTATTTTCAATCTTTTCTTCAGTGTCATTTTACTTCATAAAGCTGTATTTTAAAAAATTTATCAATTTCAGAGTCTTTTAGTTTTTTTTTTTTTTTTAATTTATTTATTTATTTATTTTTGGCTATATTGGGTCCTCGTTTCTGTGCGAGGGCCCTCTCCAGTTGTGGCAGGCAGGGGCCACTCTTCATCGCGGTGCGCGGGCCTCTCACCATCGTGGCCTCTCCCGTTGTGGAGCACAGGCTCCAGACGCGCAGGCTCAGTAATTGTAGCTCACGGGCCCAGTTGCTCCGCGGCATGTGGGATCTTCCCAGACCAGGGCCCAAACCCGTGCCCCCTGCATTGGCAGGCAACTCTCAACCACTGCGCCACCAGGGAAGCCCGAGTCTTTTAGTTTTAATGAATGAGTTGAACCCATGTGCATTCGTTTTGATTACTGAAATGTTTGGACTCATTTCTACCATTTTGCTTTTACTTTTGTATTGACCATGAGTTCTCTTTGCTTTTTTTTTACTTCCTCCAGTCAGTGAATTGTTGCAATCTAATAACTCATATCTTTTTTAAAATTATGAATAATTTTAAGCTTTTATCTCAGATATTCCCTTTTTGCCACATTCACTTTGATCAGTTTCTGGATTTCCTATTAATAATGTTATAACTTTTTAATCTATCCACCATCTGTCTTAAATTATCTTCCCTGTTTTCTATCTCAACTTCTCACGGCTGTGTTCATCAGTTCTATCTTCTTGTTAGGTAATTTTCTCTACAACTGTATTAAATCCACTGTTCATCCTATCTCTCCTTTTTAAAAAAATTATTGAGATTTTCAAGATTTCCAATGGTATTGTTTTTTATATCTGCTTGCTCTTGCTACATAACCTTTCCTTCTCATTGGAAGGATGCTAATAGTTTTTCTAAAAAAACTCCATGAACAGCTTCAGCATGCATATTTTAAAATTCTTTGTTACTTCTTCAATATTTCTATCTCCTTGGGTATGAATTCTCCCATTTGTTACATAAGTTGACTACCTCTCAATGATGCAATTCCTCATGTGTTTGTTACTTTTGTCTGAGATCTTACCTCATACAGGAACTTTTTTTCTCATGCAAAGTCCTCATCTCATGTGTTTTTTCAGTTGCCTCAGTGAGGTCCTCCAGGTTGAACAGAGACAAACCAGTCTTCAGTTGGAACCTTGCAGGCTTTATCCATGTGAGGAGAATTAGTGAGGATGTCATGCCCACATACCGTCTTGGCAAAGATGTTCTCATGGCTGTCTCTCTTTTCTTTCAAGATCACAAAAAACTGGCACAATTGTGGCCATGTCTTGTGGTTTCAAATAAAGTTAATTCAGGCCATTTCACTGTTAGGAGAGCTATCTGGCACCCAACTTCATTCTGGTCTTTTGCCACAAGAGAGCTACGGCCATCAGCCACTTCTTTGTGAGCCCTGTAATACTCGAACACATTTTCTGCATCCACTCACTTTTTTCTGGGAGCCCCATGGCTTCAATCTCCACTATGGCCCCTTTAGTATTCCTGGAACATGGAAATTCCTCTACCACCCCTTTTAAACAGAGTTATCTATTTTAAATATATTCCATATATTCCATATCTAATTTGTATAATTAAAATACTGAGTATATTTTAATATTTAAAAAATATATTTCATTAAAATTCCTATTCTCTAAGAGCAAAAAAGAGATGATTTTGTAGTTGCTCACTCAACCATATTAATTGATGTCCAAATCCACTTACCAAATATTTTTCCTTTAAGAGTATTATATGTTCCAAATAGTTCTTATTTACAATGATAAGAAGACGCATATAGCAACTTTGGAATAAGAACTAAGCTCCACAAAACAAAAGCAAAAGCAAACAAAAAGATCTGAAGAATCACTATTATACTTTTGTTTTATGAAATTTTGAAATATCATAAGAATGCCATTTGTATCTCACAGAAGAATGGTATTTAAAAAAAATTTTCCTGTATTAGACATTATTAAATACAGATTTTCATGGATATTTTCATATACTTTTCATTATTATATAGTGTCAAAGTAATTAAAGCAATGGATATTTTTCTAACAGTCTGAAATTATTCTTCACTTAATAACAACCGCATATAGATATATAGTGTTATTATTGATTTTTGTCAAGGATATCTTCCCCTTACTTTAAAATTTCACATCTGTGTATCCAGGGAAATTTTACTTGGGACATCACAACTCCTTCCTGCAATAAAGGTTTTGTTACAGAATGTATTTAGTGCACACATAGCACGGTTCTCATGTGAACTTCTTTTCAACTTTATAGTGGACAAGGTAAACCTGGTCTTAATGACTTTCCATATACTACATGTTTTTCAAAAGAAGAGGAAAAAGGAAAATCTTAATTTTTTGCTTCATGACTTGCTCACCCAAAAAATAAAAAATAAAGATTTTCTTGCTTCCTTAAAATCTAGACATTATGGCTTCAATACTTTTATAATTCAGTTTTGTGGTTTACATTTTAAGCACATAGCAGAATAAAAATCTTATGTTTCCCAAAGGATCTACAGAGTAATCCTTATTTGTTCTACTGAATATTACTGGATTTCTATTTATGAATCCCAGATACAAGATGAGATTCTAAAAATGGTTTGAGGGCTTTCATTTCTTATCTTTTTAATGTCTGTAGACTTCAAAGTGATAACTTGTCTTTCATTTCTGGTATTGATCATTAGTGTTCTCTCTCTTTTCTCTTGATTGGTCTAGCTAAGCGTTTGTCGAAATCTTTTCAAAGAACTAGTATTTGACTTTGTAAATTTTCTCTATTGCCCATTTTCTACTTTTTTAAAAAAAGTTTTGCTCCTATATTTATTATTTCCTACTTTTTGTTTATTTTTAGTTTAATTTATTCTTCTCTAACTTCATAAAATGGAACTTCAGGTGACCGATTTTATATTTTTCTTTTTTTAAAATATAGTCTCTTAAAACTACACTTTCCTCTACTCAGTGCTTTAGCTGCATTTCACAGACTTTGATAGGCTGAATTATACTTATCACTGAATTAAAAATACGTTCTAATTTCTCTTGTATTTCTTCTTTGATCTGTGAATAACTTAATAATGCAATAATAATGGTTCTGTTTAATTTCCAAATATTTGTGTTTTCCTCTGAAATAAGATTATTCTTACTGATTTGTTTCAGACAATATATTTTTATGATTTCAATTCTTTTAAACTTATTGAAACTTGTTTTATGGCCCAACATATAGTGAGTCTTGAAGAATGAACTATGCATGTGAAGAGAAGTCTATTTTGCAGTTCAACAAATGGTTCTATAAATTTTAATTAGATCATAGGGATTATAGGGTTGTTAAAATCATCTATGTCTACTAATTTTTGAAGTCTAGATGTTGTATCAATTGCTAAGAAAGGAGTCCTAAATATAATACTATGTGAAACTATCTATCTTTTCCTTTATTCTGTCTATCTTTGCTTCATGTACTGTAAAGCTCTATTGTTAGGCCCATACACATTACAATTACGTCTACCTGATGATTTATCTTTCCTCATAATGAAATATCCCTATTATCTCTGCTGATATTCTTTGTCTGGAAGTTTATCTGATATGAATATAGCCACTCCAGCGTTCTTATACTTACTGTGTGCAATCTTTTCACATCCATCTATTTTCAACCTGTGTCTTTCAAATTAAAGTACTTCTCTTATGAGCAACATATATTAGAGTCTTGCTTCTGTCCATACTGACAATCTCTGCCTTTTAATTCTAGTGCTTTAGATCACTAGCATTTAATGCAATTATTGATATGGTTGGATTTAGGTCTACCACTTTATTATTTGTTTTCTGTTCGTCTCTTCTGGTTTTTTTTGTTCCTCTAGTCCCCTTTCCCTGCCTTCTTTTGGATTAATTAAATATTTTTTAGTATTTCTGCAATGGGCTAAATGTGTTCCCGAAATATGCATATGTTGAAGCCTTAATCCCCAGTGTGATAGTATTTGGGCATGGGGCCTTTGGGAGGTAATTAGATCATGAGGGTGGAGCCCTCATGATGGGATAAGTGCCTTTAAAAGAAGAGATTCTATAAGAGGTGATCTCTCTTGGCCAGCTGTTTGCAAACCAGGAAGAGGGTTCTCACCAGACCCAAATATGCTCATGCCTTGATCTTGGACTTCCCAGCTTCCAGAGCTGTAAGAAATAAATGTTTCTTGTTTAAATCACCCAGTCCATGCTATTTTTGTTCTAGTGGCCTGGACTAAGACAATACTATCATTTATCTGTTGGATCTTTAAACTGTACCTCTTTGACTCTTTTATTTTATTTATTTTTTCTTTTATTAATATTTGTAGGGATTACAATATATGCACCTAACTTTTCATATCTACTGAGAGTTAACATGGTTCCATTTCCCATAATATGTAGAAATTCTGCACCTATATAGGGTCCTTTAACCTCCCCATCAGCAGATGTCTTTTATGAGTCAATTGTCATATGCATTACATCTACATATAGTAAACATCCCCCAAGACAATGTTATAATTTTTGCTTTAAACAGTCATTTTTAGAGAATTTAAGAAAATAGTCATTTATATTTAATCAGATATTTGTGATTTCTGATGTTCTTCATTCATTTTTTAAAATCCTGACTTACTTCTGGTAAATATATAGTATCTATTTTCTGTACACTTGTGACCCATGGATTGCTCCAGCAAGGCAGATTGCCTCTCCTACACCTTCTGATGGGGCTGTGGGCAGTGGCAGCCATAAGGGCAGTGGGGTGGAAAGAGCCCTGGGGGTCTTCCTATCTATGACTTGGGCATCGTAAAGTCCGGTAGTTGAACTCTGATCATGAGGGTTTGATAATTTTCTTTCATTTTATAGTGAAGTATTAACTCTATTTACTATAGCTGATTTTAAAAATCATTGTTTTAAATTTGGACTCTGTATTAATTTTTAAGTTCTGAACTAAAAAAAGTAAATAAAATTCAGGCCCCTCACATGTTCCAGTTTTCCTACCCTGAAGCCTGTCATTATTCTATTATTCTGAGTATTTGCAGAGGAGAGGAGAAAAAACAGGTTATAGTTATCTCACTATAGAGTTATAAGGAACTGGTTACCTCTAGTTCCTTATAAATCTTAATTAGAAAGGTTTCATGGTAATGCTTTCAGCTTACCTAATCCATTTCTTCCTTGTAAAGCTTTTAAACTTTGCACAGTCAGGAATGGCTTTCATCTGGTGCACTAACGAAATCAAAATAAAAATGCAGATTGAGCTATCAGCTACTTAATACCAGTAATCCTAGAAGTGCAGAGCAGCAGGTGAATGATGATAGAGGACCAAAACTGGCAGAAGCGGAAAAACAAGCTGTATGTAGTTCACCAAACTTCCCAGGATTCTTGACAACAAATCAATTCACCCTACCAAATGCTTTCTTGAGGACCTAATTTCTTCAAGCCATTAAGAAATTCAAAAAAGATCCTGTGTTTAAGTATATAATTATATTTTTGCACTGCATGTAAAGACCGATATTAAATCATCATCTAGTAGCATCTTGTAGGTATAATAATGTTTCCACCCCATACATGAATAATCTGTGGGTGTCTTAAAATGTAGTGCATTAACACAAAATTTGAGGTATAGTAAGGCCAACAGATTGGAAGACAATTGCCTGAAAAGATAGTTTGTTACTCACAGTTCTCAAGAGAAGGTGTCATGTCATGCCACAGTGGGCCACACAGGGAAGCGTCATGGTTGGTCAGGAGACAGAGGGAGAGGGAGGAACTATGGGCAAGAGTCTTTATTGTGGTTTCCATGGAAGGAACCGGTGAGTCAAGGTAAACAGGCTCAAGATTGACTAGTGTGAGTAATTTCAACAGGCTCTGGGGCATAGAGGCTTCTCTAGTGTCTGGTACCTGCCCCTGGGGTGACTAGGGCAGTGGGATAATGGTCCAGAGTGTGAGAGCCTAATAAAGGAGGTGGTTGGGGTGTGGGCTCTAGATTGGTTGGTTTGCATTTGAAAAGCACACTTGAGAGCCGGCTCATCCCGGGAGGGGCAGCCCTCCAGGGTCAGCTAGGTCCCCGAAGTCAAAGTATCAGAATACAGAAAACAAAAGACATGGTTAATACAGTGGGCGCTCAATATCCATAATCCCACTCATCTCTGTGCCACTTTGCAGTTCAGTCAGTTTCCAAGCACAAGCTCAATTTCTACATTCCAGCATGTGTACTATTTACTCAGCCCTCGGGGTCCCAGAGATTACAATGCAAACAACGGAAGCTTTCTGTTGACTTAAAAAGCTAGATAAAAACAATAGCAGCTCTGAAACAAAAGTTAATTCTCTACATTTTCATGATAATGCATTTGCTCTAGAGAGTGGAAGTTGCATAAAATAGAAATATCATTGACATAAGCGCTTGAAAAAAACTCAGAAAGCCGCAATTACACACAGCAGAAGTGAGAGGGAAGAATTTTCACATTATCATTTGCTTCCAATATCAAAAGCAGCTATACCTTCTCACCATCAAATTAAAATAAAATTGCAAGCATTTCAAGATATACTAGAAATATTAACCTAAGGATTCCTATGAGCCATAGGGCGAACCTTAACTCCCAAGGGATAAGCTTGACAATTCTCCTTTCTCCTCAGACCCAAATACATCTCACTCAGGTCACAGTGTATTTCCAAGAGTGCTGGCTGAAGCCCTGACTTGTGGGGAAGGGAGCGGGGTGGGGTTGGGGTCAGGTGGTTTAAGTCTTGCCTCATTAGTAGCTAGGTATTCAGAGTGGAGACTCCACACGTCGTATGCTCTGGTTTTATAGCCAGACTTCAGGAGTTTGAAGTATGTATCTTGCCATTTTGTTCATGCTTTTACGTGACACGAGATAAAGAAAAGAGCTGAGATTTTGAAGTAGTGGTGCTCGGGACCCTTCCCTAGAGGAAGCAGGTAAACCCTCCCAGAGAGCTGATAAGTGACCAGTGGCTTTTGGAAACCCATGACTGAGGCTTATGAACACCAAGCAGATCCAAACGTGGCTCTGGTAACTGTGGTTACACAGTTGGCAGAAATGCCAAAAGGAAATACTGTGACAAGACAAAGGAGGCTGCCTCATTTCAAGTGAGAAAGAGAATTGTAAATTTCCTGTGATTTGCAACATCACAACGATGGGCTGTTCCTGTGGAACAAAAAGGTGGAAAATCTGACCTAATGGGGAGGTTGGGAACAAGGTTCCTCCCTTCTCTGAGTGATATGTACAGATCTGAACAGTGGAGAAAACCTGGCAGGTAAATAGAAACAGAGTTGGCCAGTTTCCTTCCTATTTGCTAACTTCCCAACAATCTGCAGATTGCTACTGTCTCCATCATATGGAGGGAACAAAGGCTTATGGAGGTTAATAAGAGACTCAAGATCAAGTACCTAACAAGAAAGTGAAAGAAGTCTTACTTCATATTGCAGACTCTTCACTACAGCGTCATTGTCTTTCTGGCCATCAATTAGCCTATTAGAAGCATCATTCCACTAGAACACAGAGGATAGTGTCTACTGAGATATTTAAAACCTAACCAAGCATACTGAAAAAAATATCTTAGAATTCGTGGAATAATTTTTATACTGGTAAAAGGACAAAACTTAAGTAAGAAACATTTAGCCAGAAATATGGAAGTTTGATAACTTCAGTTACCAAAGAATTAAAAATGCTTACAGAGGATTAAAAATATACCAGATAAAATGAAAACTCAGACAGCTATTTAAATAAAGGCTCTCTTTAAATAATAATGTGGCAGGACTTCCCTGGTGGCACAGTAGTTAAGAATCTGCCTGCCAGTGCAGGGGACTCAGGTTCGATCCCTGGTCCGGGAAGATCCCACATGCCGCAGAGCAACTAAGCCGGTGCGCCACAACTACTGAGCCTGCGCTCTAGAGCCCGCGAGCCACAACTACTGAGACCACATGCCACAACTACTGAAGCCCACACTCCCTAGAGCCCGTGCTCCTCAACAAGAGAAGCCACTACAATGAGAAGCCCGCGCACCGCAATGAAGAGTAGCCCCTGCTCGCCGCAACTAGAGAAAGCCCGCGCACAGCAATGAAGACCCAACGCAGCCAAAATAATAATAATAATAAATAATAATAATAATGTGGCAATAATTATTTAGCTTTAAATTTTCTCTCCGACACAATTCTCTACCCTCCTCTTTAGAGATTTTACAAAAAGCAAGAAAAATACCAGTGAGGTCAATTATTGATCATAAAGTTGATTGCCTCTTTATCTCTGGTCTTATAAAACTGAACAAAATGGCAAAATACATATATTTCAGATTTTTAAAGTCTGAGCTTACAAATTCCTTTTGCATTTTCCCTTTCCTCTAATCTCTTCTTATGTTTCAGCCACAAAGATATTCTTTTTGTGATATCTTCACTACCCTCAAGAATCTATAAATTCTTGTGGCTAAGAAAAATCTACACAGCCCATCATAATGGAAGGGGGAGGCATGAGCGGTGGGCCAGAGAACAAATTTTGAAATGCAGATCGCAACCCACCTCTTCCACTCACCCAGCCTTCTCCAGCCACATCACAGGCAAGCACCACTGCTCTCTTGGGCCACAATTTGAAATCCTAATATAAAAGGCAAAATAAGACTTCAAAATATTTTCTACATTTTCTCTGTCTTTTATCCCACAATTTTTGAAAATTTAATTCTGACGGGAATGTAATGAAAAAAACTGACTACGGTTGAACACATCCAAGAAATATGTTTTGCAGAATTCAACTGTCTCAGAGTTTACACGGCTGAATTCTTTTTAGTCAATCATCTTATTTATTTTAACAGTTTTCTAAATTGGCATATTTATTTGTCTTATTTTAACTTCAAAACTACCCTAAAATTCCTAAGTTTTAAACATTCATGTTAGCATTCCTGTTCTCGTATTCAAAATATAAGAGGATCGTCTTGGGATTGATTGCAGTGAAACACTGGTAAAATCTAGACAGTAAACAAAAATACTAGCACAGAATGCAGACTCAAACCCAGAGAAAATCTGATATGTTTCCAAAATACATTATTCAAGCTCCCTATACTTAAAAAAATTCTCTTGTTTTGTTATTTGCAGTCAGTTCTTAAAGAATTCAGAAATTGAGAAAGTTGGTAAATTAAGGTTGTCAAAAAAGGAGTCCTTAAAAATATGTGGTTAAAATTGGGAGGAGAAGGTACACACTCAATGTCAAGGAAGATGTCCTAGCATCATTGGATTATTATAGAATCACTTAACAGTATGGTTAGAGGCTTGTAGCCAGAAAAGATCTCCAGACTGCACGTTGTAAGGAACCATGTTATTCTGGCACAGCCAAAGACCAGATGATCTGTTAAGTCTTTCTGTCATTTAACTTCTCCAATACCATGATATGCAGGTGTGTAAAACCCTTATATAAATTTCTGGGCATTGCAAGATATTCTGAAGGAAGAATGAGAGAGAAGAGCTCCATTGATCTTAAGGAAACTCGTGTCTGCACATATTTCAAAACTAAAGCGATTTCCAGCTTTCTGATCAAATGGATTAAGTTTTAGTTGCATCCATAAATTCTCCTGAAGAGTCTGGGGATTACAGTGGCTTAGATACCTTTAAGATTAAAAGAATAGTTTGGGAGAAAAGGTAGACGGCTCTGGGAAGAAGGCCCTTGGCCAGCACAGCCCCCTGGGGTTCTGACTCAGGCAGGTGAAGTTGGCTATAGTGGGTTGATTGTAAATTAATTTCACATTATCCCCAAAGTAGGTCTTGATCTCATGTGCATTTTGTCCACAGTTAAGGAAGTCATCATTTTCTGAAAAACTCTGTTTACGGCAAATCAAGAGTAATCCAAATACATTTTAAAATTACATAAATAGAAGTAATCAGATTTACCCTAATGCTCCAACTCATTTTGGGGCTCTCTAAGAAGATGAAGCCCTTATCCATTTCCAGGCTGGACTTCAGCTTGCTGTCTCACTGTATATCCTCCTGCAATAACTCCTCCAGAAATCACTTTTGCTTCTGAAAGCTCAGTACTTGGGTTTATTATTCTAAGGTCATCAGGGAGTTTGTAAACTCCTTAACTGTCTCAACATTTAGCTTTTGAAAATCAGTTTTAAATCATCCATCACCACTGATTAGGAGGGAACACAGGATGGGGCCTGGCCTGACTCCAAGCCAGCATCAGAGTTGTATGGGGTCAGGTCAGGACAATGGCCCTGCAGCCTCCAATCCCAGAGGGTTATTTCTCTCCAGCCAGTTCTACAGACATTAATTTGGACAGACCTGGAGTTCCCTCACCTCTCATTTTTTTTTATAACATCTTTACTGGAGTATAATTGCTTTACATTGTTGTGTTAGTTGCTGCTGTATAACAAAGTGAATCAGCTACACGTATACATATATCCCCATATCCCCTCCCTCTAACCCTCCCTATCCCACCCCTCTAGGTGGACACAAAGCACCGAGCTGATCTCCCTGTGCTATGTGGCTGCTTCCCACTAGCTATCTATTTTACATTCGGTAGTGTATATATGTCCATGCCACTCTCTCACTTCGTCCCAGCTTACCCTTCCCCCTCCCTGTGTCCTCAAGTCCATTCTCTACGTCTGTGTCATTATTCCTGTCTTGCCCCTAGGTTCATCAGAACCACTTTTTTTTAGATTCCATATCTATGTGTTAGCATACGGTATTTGTTTTTCTTTTTCTGACTTACTTCACTCTGTATGACAGACTCTAGGTCCATCCACCTCACTACAAATAACTCAATTTCATTTCTTTTTATGGCTGAGTAATATTTCATTGTATATATGTGCCACATCTTCGTTATCCATTCATCTGTCACCTCATCTCTATTTTTTTTAAATGGACTTTTGGGATTTAAAGGTGAAAGGGGTTAAATTCTTAACTTGTATTGGGATAATATCAAAGGACACAGCTAAATAAATGATTCCAAACTAAGGTCTTGTTCCAAGTGCATACTTTTAAGACAATGACATATATGTTCTTGGGCTTGCCTCATGACTCTAAAGTAAGGATAAATGAACCCTCTGAAATTATACTTAGAATTTTGCATATGTTGACTATGTGCAATTTTCATCAGAAACTCAAAAAGGTCTCTGGCCCAAAAATGAGTTAAGAACCACTGCTCTGAAGGAACATTTGTTTCCCAAACAAATAGTGGGATCATTTAATTCAATTCTGCAAATAACTGAGCCATCAGAGGTCAGAAGTCTAAAATGGGTACACAGGGCTGCATTCCTTCTGGAAACTATAGCAGAGAATCTGTCTCCTTGCCTTTTCCAGCTTCCAGAGGCTGCCTCTGTTATTTGACTTGCAGTCTTTTCCTCCATCTTCAAAGCCAGTAGTGGAGCATCTTCTCTCCTCTCTTATCTTCTCCCTCTCTCTTTTAGGGACCTTTGTGATTACATCAGGATCTCCACATCTCGAGATCCTTAACTTAACTCACATCTGCAAAGTCCCTTTTGCTGTATAAAGTAACACAGTGACAGGTTCTAGGAATTAGGATGTGGACATCTTTGGAAGGCCATAATTCAGTTCTGGACTACCTACGGTCTACTGCCCACCTTTGGGCTTGGGCTGGGGTGCAGGAAGGGGTCAGCTTTGCCTTCTGTGTTCCCACGGAGTTATTGCCTCTGTGTCTATAGCACCTGAGGGCGGTGGTGGTGGCAGGCATCCTTTACCCTTCAGTGACTGTAAAGATAATAGCTTAGACACCAAACTCCAACCTCACTCCTGCACACAAACTTCTTGAATAGCTCTGACACAGCTATATTGTGAAAACCTCTTACAATGTGTCACTGAAGTGGATCATTTTGAACCCTACCAGATCCATCCCCCCCAACCAAAAAAACTAATAATAATAATTCTTAGTGGATTAAATAGCTAAATGCGAAAAGCAAAATTATAAAGCTTTTTAGAAGGGAATATAAGAAATATCTTCATGACTTTGAGATACGAAGGAATTTCTTAGATAACAAAAAATCTCTCATAATAAAATGAAACGGTGCTAAATTTGACAATAGAACATTTCCTCATTGAGCCACTATAAAAAGAGTGAAAAGATAAACCACAGAGTAGAAGAAGATATTTGCAGCACACATAATAGATGAAGGATTAGTATGCAGAACATATAAAGAACCTCTGTAATTAAAAGACAGACATGCAATTTTTGAAATATGCAAAATTCTTGAACTGGCTCTTCACAGGAAAGGAAACCCAATAGTCACTTACATGAGGGTGAATTCAACTTCATTAGCAATCAGAGAAATGCAAATTTATACCACAAGGAGACACCACAATATGCTCATTAACATTAGCAAATATCAAAAAGACTGAAAATACTCGACGTACGTGTTTGTGTAAATGTGGAACATCAGATACTCTTATTTACTGCTGGTGAGGAGGTAAATGGGAACCACCACTTTGGAAAACAGAGTGTTGTTATCCAGTACGTTGGAAGATATATATACCATATAACCCAGTTACTCCATGTTAGGTTTATTCTCTGGAGATATGTGTGTGTGTGTACAGGAGAATACATACACAAGTATGCTCATAGTAGCATAGTTTGTAATTTCCCCAAACTGGAAACAACCCAAATATCCATTAATAGTAGAATGGACATATAATAATATACACAGTGGAACACTATACAGCAAGGAAAATCAGTAAACCCAATGCTCACTCGTTCTATTTGATATTTATTGAACTTTATTCTAGGAACTGAGCCAGAAAGTCAAAATAGATTAAGACCAAACCCTCCCTTAGAATAACTCACAGGAAAAAAACCCCAAAAAACAAGTAAACTAATACTTACAGTTCAATGTGACACTAGTAAAGCATTACACTCAAAAAGAATGCTTTACAGACATCTCACTGCATCTTTCCCCCCCTCTTCTAGCTAAAAAAAAATCTCTTTTCTCCTCACTCTTCTCTTTGAAATTAAAACAGAATCAAGTTGAGATGTATAGTATATTAGAAAGGGAAAATGGTAAATTCCAACACCAAGAGCAAATCTGAATGGCTCAAATCCCATAGACTTTCAGAGTAATTTCTATGTTGTCTTATGATTAGACATAGCCATGTCTTTCTGGAGCAATTGCTTGCTGTTTAATCTTATGGGCTCTGTGAATCATGAAATTAATCAGGCCTCTTTTATGAACTGGCTTCTAGATGATTAGAATCAAATTTGTATCCACCCCAGAAGCATAGATGATGCATTTTTTTTCTTTTCCACATCTTTATTGGAGTATAATTGCTTTACAATGTTGTGTTACTTTCTGCTGTACAACAAAGTGAATCATCTATATGTATACATATATCCCCATAACCCCTCCCTCTTGAGCCTCCCTCCCACCCTGGACCTAGAGTCTGTCATACTGAGTGAAGTAAGTCAGAAAGAGAAAAACAAATACCATACGCTAATGCATATATATGGAATCTAAAAAAACGGTACTGATGAACCTAGTGGGACGGCAGGAATAAAGACGCAGACGTAGAGAACAGACTTGAGGACACAGGGGGCGAAGGGGAAGCTGGGACAAAGTGAGAGAGTAGCACTGACATATATACACTACCAAATGTAAAATAGATGGCTAGTGGGAAGCTGCCGCATAGCACAGGGAGATCAACTCGATGCTTTGAGATGACGCATTTTTATGTCACATTCCTTGATCTCTATTTTTCCCTTTTCCTTTTCATCTGCTTCTAATGTACCTTATTGTATTCCATTACCTACATTTTATACATAAAGGCAAGAATAAATCCTTTCCGTAACAAGCTAGGGAACAGATGAATGAGTAGTATGGGATAGGATAGGGTAGGGTAGGATAGAATAGAATATTGTCTCATCCTTCTTCAGGAACAGCAAGCGTTTTGAGGGAGGAGACTATATTAACCATCGTTATCACCCCAGCATAATGCCAATCACAGAGCAGGTGTTTGAGACCATGTTGCAAGATATACAAGCTCAGAATCACAATCATTTACAACAACAAATATTTATTTCTTATTCACGTTATACGTAGTCTGCAGGTCAGCTGGGCTCTGCTAGGCTTGGTACCACCTATTTCTCATTCTGGAATCTAGGCTGAAGGAGAAGCCATTACCTAAGACCCCATACTGGGGGCTGGCTTCAGCCATGCCATACGATGACATTTAAAGCTTCTGTTCAGCCATAACAAAGGTCATGCCTGGTCATTCCCATTGGCCAAAGCATGCCAGGAGAGGGGAATCATGACCTGTGAATATTCAATAAACATTTGTTAACTGAGTGTTGCAATCAGTACAGTGGTAGTTTAGCTACAATACGTGGTGAGATTCCTGTGCCATGAACAATTGCTCTCAGGTAAACAACACCCCACCCAGCCCCTAGATTTGCCTCACAGAAGATTAGTTGTGGAAGAGGGATGAATCCGAACAACCAGAGCAAAATATTTCCTCTATCCCCTCATAGTGCAATGAGCAGTGCCAATGAAAAGTGAGACAGGAGAGTTCGGAGGCTGATTAATTCTTAATCTGTTAGAACAAACTTCACTGTGCATAAGAATCACCTAGGGAGCTTGTTAAAAAATATAGATTTCCACTGACACTGAATCTACAAGACCAGGAGCTTATGCTTATAAACTCTCCTTGTGTTTCTGAAGCACAGCCTGTTGTGGGAAGCTTGCTCTAGAGTCGGGGCAGCTCTGCCTGAGAGGCAGAAGACTTCTCAGGCCCCGGCACTCTTGAGACCCAGGAAGGAGCAGCCTGTCTTTCCCTCTACCACAAGGAGACATGTGGGGAAGAGCCGGGTCCAACTCCCCTGGGCTCGCCCCGTACCTGAGCGTGCCTCTCTTACCGTGGAATTGCAGACACTGTGATGATCTGTGTCCAGGTCTGAACAACCACCTGAATGTTGGGAACTCATCTTGTTTGCCTTCACGTCCCCAGTGCCAACCCAGGACTTAAACAGAATAAATGCCTATTGTATAAATTAACGTCTCCTTAGTGATCCCAATCCATCCCAGCAGTAGTTCTCAGACCTTAGCGTGGGCAAAATCAGCTGGGGGACTTGTCAGCAGATCACTGGCCTCACCCCCAGAGTTCCTGATTCATGAGATCTGGGGAGGGGCCGAAGGGCCAAGCACTTGTATCTCTAACAAGCTCCCAAGTATGGGCCGGTGCAGGCCCATATTTGGAGAACACCTGCCTTAGAATTCTGAACTTCAGCTTTTTTGCCTATCAAATTAGAAAAACAGAACCTGCTCAAAAGCTTAACCTCTTAATAGGCTTCAGAATTTCACACCACTTTGCCTTGGCTTTAAGCGTCCAATCATATCAGTCCACAAACTTAGATGTGACAAAATCTATCTTTAGTACCCTATTACTGGATTCATTTTAGTTCAGAAGGCCCCCGAGGGCAGAAATCTTTGGTCCCTGCTGTATCCTAAGAACAGTCTTGGCACATAGTTGACTGCCTTAGAAATGTTTGCTGGGTGGATGAACGAGTGATCCCAGCAGCAGCCTCTGGTCTTCACGCCTCACCTGGTCTAGTAGTCAGGCGATGACCTGCTGCTCCTGTAGCCAATGATGCTGGTGGGTGTGATTTATGGTATATGTTATATTTTTTTTTGCCAAGAATGAGACCGAGCTCTCGCTCTCCTCAGCCTGGGGCAAGGTTCTTAGGAGGAAGATGCCAGCTCTCTGCTTTCAAAAGTCTTGGTGGAAAAACTCTAATTCTCCAGCCTTTCCTTTTTGAAAAAAAAAAATTAAATAAAACTACATCTCTTACAAATCAGAAGACTTTGGCTTTTAAATTTATTGTTTTGGAGGGCTTCCCTGGCCATCCAGTGGTTAAGACTTCACCTTCCAATGCAGGGGGTGCAGGTTTGATCCCTGGTTGGGGAGCCAGGATCCCACATTCCTCGCAGCCAAAAACCAAAACATAAAACAGAAGCAATATTGTAACAAATTCAATAAAGACTTTAAAAATACTCCACATCAAAAAAATCTTTAAAAATAAATAAATAAATGTATTGTTTTGGCTTTGAATTTCATGCACCTAATTTGGAACTCAAAGCCTAAAATTTGACCCATTTTTCACAATGGATATTTTTCTGTCCTTGCAGAGCAAGAAGCTTCAGCCTTACTTTTGCAAGTAAATGACCTTAGACAGACCTTTTATTTATAGCCTGTCTAAAGGGCTCTAAGTAAAAGGAATGAAAGAAGAATGCATCAATTAGTATTTCAAAATAGTATCCACCTACACTTTATTTTGTTTATATCATATAAACATGTAAGATATCATATTACATGATCATCATCTTACATGATTATATGATCGTATTACGTCAGCATCATAAGCAAACAAAATCCCATAGGAAATGCTCCTTTAGGTATAGAACTTAAATGCCTTTTGAAGAAGATGTGGTAGCATCTAGCAGCAGAGGGGATCCATCCATCCTTTGACAGTCTTTACTGGTGGACCCTGGGGGTCTCACAAACTCATTAACAGTGCAAATAGGTCATTTCTACTCAAGGAATTTCTGAAGAGAACATTCTGTCAGGAAGCCCCCCAGTCACAGCCTGCTCTGTGGCAGCTGTAATGTAAGTACTGTAAGTAGCGTTGTCAGAAAGGTAGGTTTGCTTTCATGTCAGGAAGAATGAAAATGGGCAACAACAAGACTTGCAAAGGATCACGCCTCCTGTTGCCATCTCTGTCTTGCTATTAACTCAGCTGAAGGGAACTCAGTGCCCAGACCAGGAGAACGTGAAGGGAAGTGAGGGAATGAAGGTGTTCTGAAATATGGGTGCCCTGGTGTGGCTGGGTCCTGCTTATTCCCAGGGTGCCCCAACTGTAGATTTTGGAAGCAGCAGGCAACTCTGTAAACACTGACTTAAGAGGCTGGAGGAAGGGACTATTTATTGCATGTCTGTCACATACTGAGCACTCTGCAGGCATTATCTTATTTAATCATTAAAACAGTTCAAATGCAAAACCAGTGATGCAGGGATTGTGCATTTTGCAGATGAGGAAACTGAAGTCTGTCACTTGCCCAAGATGACACAAAGCAAGATCTGAACCCTGGTTTGTAACTTCAAGCCTATGCTCTTTCCATGACAACACAGATCTCTGCCTTCAAGGATCAAAGAAAGAGAACAGAGCAGCCACAACAGATGAGTGGCAATCAGGGAAGTGGGCCCTTGTCAGATGCCACATCGTGTGCTGGGCTTCTTGCATGATAACGTGTCTGGTTTTCCTTCCCAGAGATGCACGTCAGTGCAGGAGCTGGAGGGGGACCCCGGGGGAGCAGTCAGAGGAAGAACCCATATTCTGTCTCGTGGTGAGCTCCTCCTTCAAAAGTGTGAGGGAAGGCAGATGGTTCAGGATACAGGCCACGCAGAGGGGGATGAGCCTGCAGAGAGGCTTTCCCTGACGTTTCTCTCAGGGAATTTCTGAGATTGGCTTTAGACCACCCTCCCTCACCAACTCAACTCCCCAAGCATGTGGATCTTTAAATAAAGCTCAAAACTGGAGATTCTCCAGGAATGGGAATGAGAGGAGGGCAGGGCATCCTGTTTATATCCAGTTGTAGAGGGGACTTTCCTTTGGCGCTGAAGAAAGCAAACCAAAACAAAATCCATCTGTTTATTTGGAGATCCTCATCCAAGTGAGCAGGGACAGTGTCAGGATAAACACTCTTTAGATTTCATTTGGAAAAATCTACTCCGTCAGTCTCTCCACACTGAGACCTCAGGTGACCTCCCTGACTTGGCCGGTTTCTCAAAGGACCCACCTGGGAATGGGAATGGCAATAGCCTTGAAAGTATGTCCAAGCTCAGAGGTAGCCTGTCTGAGAGCTTCCTGAACCTCCTTCCTTGATCTTCACTGTGCCTCTCCAGGTCAACCTGGGCAAGGAGAGGCGGGCTCACATTCTGGCAGGTAGAGAACAGCAGTCTCCAGCTGCTGTGAGGGCCGCTCAGCTCCTGCAGTGTCCTTCTCAGAGCTGCTCACTCTGGGAACTGCGCCCCTTCTAACGGCAACCTCTGCTCCCACATGTCTTTTCCGTTCCGGTTGCTCCATTTTACATCAGTCTTGCCTCTACCTTTCCATGTTCCTGCCTCATCGGCTCAGCTCTGTTTGATCTAATCCAGAGAGATCTCCCTCTAGACCAGTGGTCCCCAACATTTTTGGCACCAGGGACTGGTTTCATGGAAGACAATTTTTCCATGGACCGGGGTGGTGGGAGGATGTTTCTGGGATGATTCAAACGCATTACATTTATTGTGCACTTTATTTCTATTATTATTACATTGTAATATATAATGAAATAATTATACAACTCTCCATAATGCAGAATCAGGGGGAGCCCTGAGCTTGTTTCCTGCAACTAGATGGTCCCATCTGGGGGTGGTGGGAGACAGTGACACCCGAAGTGTGTTACTTTTGTCCAGTCTACTCCATAATCTCGTTTTGGTTGCTGTCACTGCAGAACACCCTGCTTCACAAACACAGGATGTTGGAAATGGAAGCAGGCATTTCAGTGCTTTTGTGGCAGTCTCAGGACATTCCATCTTGACTTTAATCCAGAATGTAAGGAGATTGTCAATGTAAGAAGTTGTCTCAAACGTACTTTTAAGGCCACTGTCATTTGCAATCTCAAGCAGTTGATCCTCTTCTAGCACGGACAAAGTCGATTCACCTGGCTTATTCACAAATGGCTCACGGATCCATTCCTTCCCAGTTCGGGGGTCTTTTGTGGTTGAGAAGTAATGATCAAACTTCTTTGAAAGCTGAGATAGGTGATCATGCGCCAGCTGGGAGAAAGAAGGCCCTGGCTCAGTCTATTTCAAAGTCTCCGCTAATGTCTAAAACATGTCAAAAATCCCAATGTTCACTCGTCGCCTCCATAATTCCAGTTTGGCTTTGAATGCAGCCACTTTATCTGCTGACTTGAACACAGTTGTCGTTCTCCCCTTAAGTCACAGATTGAGTTCATTGAGCAGGTTGAATATGTCACACAAGTAAGCAAGTTTTGCGACCCATACTGTGTCACTGAAATGTGCTGCCAGTGGTGACTGTTTTTCTAAAAGAAATCTCTGGAGCAGTTCTCAGAACTCAAAAACTCTGGCCAGTGATCTACCTTTAGAAAGCCATCTCACTTCTGTGTATAAGAGAAGACGTGTGTGCTCTGCGTCCATCTCCTCACAGAGCTGCGTGAACAGACATGAGTTAAGGCCATGTACTTCGATGTGGTTGATAATTTTAATCACATCCTGCAAAACGTTGTTAAGTTCAGTCGACATTTTTCGTCTAGCCAGCACTTCTCTATGGATGACACAGGGCGTAGACACACATTCAGAAGCGACCTCTTCGACCCGAGTAGTGAAACCAGAAAGCCGTCCAGTCACGGCAGCCACTCTGTCCATGCATATACCAACACAAAATGACCAATTCAGTTTTCCTGATATGTAATCATTCAAAGACTGAATAGTTCTGCACCTGTGGTGTTGGTTGGCAACAAAAGTGCACATAACACACTCTCATGCACATCCTCCTGAAAAATATATCACACAAAAACAAGCATTGTTGCCTTGCTGTCAACATCGCTAGACTCGTCAACCTGGATTGCGTACCACGGTGACTCATTAATCCTCTCTAACAATTGTGCCTCAATATCCTCTGCTATTTCATCAATTCATATAGTTATGGTGCTAGCCGAAAGAGGAACACGTGCCACCTTTTGAACTGCAGTCTCTCTTAAAAGTTCACGACAAATGTCCTTAGCAGCAGGCAGGATCAACTTTTCACCAATAGTAAAGGGCTTCTTAGCTTTAGCAATGTGGTTAGCCACTAAGAAGGATGCTCTCAGTGCAGACACATTTGATGAAGTGGTGGCCTTCAATAATTGCTTCTTCTCTTCGTGTTCACGTTTTTTTCTTTTGAAAAACTCCAAAGGCTTGTCTTTTAATGCAGGGTGCTTGGTCTCCATGCGGCAAAGCAGTTTTGAAGGTTTCATGGATTTGTTGGATAGAGAGTCGCCACGTATTATACAAAGTGGGCTTGGAGAATGTGAATCACCTGTTGCAATGAACCCGTAATTTAAGTAGGACTCTTGGTTTTTTCTTTTAAATGCAGCTTTCTTTTTGTTGGCAGTCTTAGAGTCTTCTGCTCTCTCATCATTGGGTCTTTCCCCCTTTTCAAAGAAGCTCTCCAGCGACATTTGTCTTTTACTCATTTTGGCTAGGGTTAGCTTGTGGGCTTACCAAAACCGTGACTGAGACAAGTGTGCAGTGCAGGAAAGAGGAGCGGATGGAAGTGGTAAATAAAATAATGGGCGGGCCGTGTGTGGACTAAAATAAGTGTCCGATTCTGACTTAAAGCCTTCCACCAGATGCAGCTGTACAATTGAAGTTCATCAACTCACTTGCCACTATAAAACCTGCCACCAGATGCCCCTTAATTGTCACTTGCCACTCACTGATAGGGTTTTGATATGAGTCTGCAAGCAATTGATTTATTATGGTCTCTGTGCAGTCAAACCTCTCTGCTAATGATAATCTGTATTTGCAGCCAATCCCCAGCACTAGCATCACTGCCTCAGCTCCACCTCACATCATCAGGCATTAGAGTCTCATAAGGAGCACACAACCTAGATCCCTCACATGCGCGGTTCACAGTAAGGTTCGTGCTCCTATGAGAATCTAATGCTGCCGCTGATCTGACAGGAGGTGGAGCTCAGGTGGCAATGTGAGCAATGGGGAGCGGCTGTAAATACAGATGAAGCTTCTCTCTCTGGCCTGCTGCTCACCTCCTGCTGTGTGGCCCAGTACCAGTCCGTGGCCTGGGGGTTGGGGACCCCTGCTCTAGACACTGCTAGCATTCCTCCAATATTACCCCAAGCTCCTATTGCTTTTAGTTGTTCCTTTTCTTTCATTCATGGAACACCCATCTCTCTTGTCTGGTTTCTTAATAACGATCCCTGCTATGGCTCTAAACTATCTGATACTAGTCAGTTTCCCTTGAAGTTCAATGTGGTAAGGTTCATATTCCCTTTCACAAGTTTTGGTAACGCAATAGGATAGAAACAGAATGGCTTTGGAATCAAATACATTTATAAATTGGATGAGTTTGGGAAAATTCCATACCTTCCTGAGGCTCCATTTCCTCATCAGCAAAATGAATGTGTGAATGATTACTTCGCATGGTTGTAGGAAAGATTAAATGAGATAAAGTGCGTATCACAGTGCCAGGTGGCCAGATATACGCGGGGAAACTTAAGTCCTTTTCTCTTTGTCTTCAAAATATTATATGTATTCCAAAAATGTCATGGTTCTTTCCCTGAAATCTGTCTTCCCCACCCAACAACTCACACTACATTGCTATCGAGTGGGATTTGCAAAGCTAGTGTTCCAGCAGAACTCCCTGCAGGCTCTATGTTCAGGAAGAATAATTTCTTCGATTTATGTCTCCCTGGGCCTGCATATCTGAGAAGGACAAGGGGAAAATTTCAATGGCCTGCTTGTCAATAAAGCCTTTTCTATAGAAGACTTCTATTTTAAAATAACAGTTACTGATTTTTAAAATGGGTTTAATCAATGGGGTAAAACCACAAACCACTTTCACATTTGCACTCTCAGATTTCCTCTGCCCACCCCTTGATGACAGCTTATGTAGAGTCCATAGCTGTCCTATCAATTCCAGCTACTTAAAAAAAAGTCTTATTTAGTACTAATTGACTTTTGGATATTAAAAGGTTTGATCCCATCTAGTACCAAAACTTGAAGCTCACAGCCAGTTCATAGCTTCTCCCCTCCACCTGCTACCAGCTCAGGGCTCAGCTTTGGCTCAGAACCCTGCAGTGGGCAAGAGCTGATATAATGACTTTTGCCCTTTCTCTGCCTAATCTTCTGGCTCTTTCAAATCAGGGAAAGGGAGGCAGGCAAAGGCTAAGGCCACTGGTGCTCTCTCTTGGCTAGTGCTAGTTGGCTGCTACACCCTCCCATCTGGCAGGCGTATATACAAATGCTGCTTTTGTCATGGCATCACTTAGGGTTCCTTTGGAGCCCTCCCCCTGCCCCCGCTCCACCCCCCCCCCCCAGAACACTCTCATTTCCTGACAGGGACAGTGAACTATTCAGCAGACATTTAGAGACCTCCTTCTCACTTCAGTGCCAGCCCCAGGCAGCCCATCCCAACCCCGCTCAGGGCAGCAGTCACTCAGCCCAGGAGTCAGCACTTGGAGCAAGGTCCCATCAAGACAGTTCAAGGCTGGTGACAACTGCCACATTCTCTAGGTCCTCAAGGAAGTCTTGTGTCTTTCCACAACAAATGGGAAAGGCCTACCTCACTTCTCGCCCCATGTCGGTTGGTTAATGGGCTTCTCCAGCTGTCCTCCTACCTTCAGTGGATTCCAGACAGAAGTCAGTCATGAGTCTTTATGTTCACAGATGCCCCTGGAACATCTACGGAAACCCATGTCAACCTCTTGCTGCCCTTCACTTCTTCCACTTCAGTGCCCCTAGTTGGTCCGGCAGTGTCTGTAGCTCAGTGAGTGTAGAGCCAGGAGTGAGAGGCCAAATGTCTCTCCTGTCAGGCACCCCCCAGTCTTGGTAAGCATGTCTCTCAGACCCACAACTTGGCTTGGAGGTTGGAAATGCCTCACTAACACCCTAGGCCAATATAGCTGCCTTTCCTTGATGACCATTTCTCTTACATAGGCTGATGGTGGCTGGAGGTAGGGGACAGGGTTGACCAAATCTGATATCTTTGAGTAGGTCTGGTCTAGATGTGTCCAGCACTTCTCTTTAGACACCAGAAGCAACTTTTGCCTATTTTCTCAGGTTTAGGGCTTCAACTAAAATTCCAAGAAAACAGAAAATATAGTCCCATTCAGCATCTTGTATAAATTTAAATAATAAATGACATCATAATTACTGCTTATATGCCACATACAAGCTATACTTTAATTGTTCTTAAGATACAACTAAAGCAAGATTTTAAGACAGAACCCAATTATCTTTCTTAATTCAATCTTTTAAAATGACTATCTTATGAGAACTTCCCTTTAATTTCTGCTTTATAGAATATAAAGCCTTCTGTATATGATAAGAGTCATTTAGTTCAGCAGTTGCTATAAGCCAGTCATGACAGTAACCTCTCTTATTCAGCAGCACATACACGTCAAGCATATACTACATGCTTGATGGATACCTATAATTTGTAAAAACAACACTGCAAAGTGGCTGTTCTCCTGCCATTTATTTCATTTCACAACTGAGGAAAATGAGACTCAGATTAAGAACTGGATCAAGGTTACACATCTAGTAAAGATGCAGCATGGAATTTTGCCTGTCTGACTCCAGTGGGTAGAGTCATATCCATATCCATGTTACAGCTCAAACAGCAGCTTACAGCTCTGCCTATTTTTAAAGTCGCAGAATAATAGCTTTTTAAGATAAGATTTCCCAACCTAGAATTCACCAAACACTATTCAACAGGAGGTAAAAATGAGTACTGGAGAGAGGGCAGGGTAAAATAAGTTTGAGAAATGGTGGGTTAGTAAAGTTAAATACTTTTATTTACTGTACCATTTCTTAGAGACAATTTTTAATGTTATTCTTTGACATATAAAACTGCATATATTTAAGGTATACAACTTGATGTATATATACATTGTGAAAAGATCACGAAAATCAAGCTAAATAACTTATCTACCACCTCTACAAGGTACAATTTTGTGTGTGTGTGTATGTGTGTGTGTGTCTTGAGAAGATTTAACTTAAGATCTATCCTCTTAAATTTCAAGTATCCAAACAGGATTGTTAACTATCATCACCACACTGTGCACTGAATTGCCAAAACTCATCTTGCATAACTGAAATTTGTACCCCAACATTTCCTCATTTCCCCCCTTTCGTAGAGACTTTAACATGCAGATGTATATTTTGACTGGTTGCAGGGAGTGAGGGAGAGATAAGCAGTAAATCACAGTGTTTCCCAGTTTTATTGTCTGCATGTCTTATTCCCTCATTTAGGACAATCTTACTGACCTCTTCTGCAACAGAACTCTGTGGCTCTGTGACCCACTGGATCTGTGCAGAGGTTGGTGGAAGAAGAACACCTGGAGTTAGACAGGCTCTGCCATGTGGCTCCATTGGTAGCCTGGGCTTTGCCAATTTTTTATTGGTGAGCTCTCCCGCAAAATATCCTTTTCCTAAAACCTCTATTCTTTAACCTTGCTTCTTCCAGATCACTGACAAAAAACAGACAGAGAAAGAGGACACAGCCTCTCTTCCTTCCCAGCACATCCTTCTATGTTGCCTTCTGTTCCGTATACGGTCCCACGGGTGGCTCAATTGTCATCATGGTGAAACCAGCCCCTACTCATCCTTCTCCATGACACTTATTCTTCTGGACTTTTCAAAATAAGAAATAAAGAATCTAATAATGCTCAATCTTTAAAGAAGGAGATTTCTTTAACTTAAAATGAATTTGATAATCAGGCTTTCATTCAAGCTCCTTTAGGGCCCTTACTATTTTTTTTCCTTTTGTGTGTATTTGGAAACATTTTTCTGATATGCGACAGAATAGTCCTAAAGCATAATTATGTGAGCATTTCTTTACTCTGATCTTCCACAGTATAATATTCTTCCTTGGCCATAGCACTCACCTGCCATCCTCTCCTATTGGGAACCCACCCCACTCACTCCTGTGGCCCTAGGTTACCCTCTTTAGAGGTCTGCAACTTGAATTACATCAATTCCACTTACAATCCATAATGCTCAAATTTGTTTTAAAATAAAATTTTAATATTAGAATAGTTTTAGATTTATAGAGAAGTTCTGAGGGTAGAACAGAGAGTTCTCATATACCCCATTCCTAGTTCCCCAATTATTACCTTACATTAGGATGGTAGGTTGGTCACAATGAACCAATATTGATACATTATTATTAACTGAAGTCCATATTTTATTCATATTTCCTTAGTTTTTACCTAATGTTCTTTCTCCTCTCCAGGATACCACAGTACATTTAATTGTCTTGTGTCCTTAGACTCTGCTTGGCTGTGACAGTTTCTCAGACTTGCTTTGTTTGTGATGACCTTGACATTTTTAAGGAGTACTGGTCAGATGGTTTGTAGACTGTCTCCCAGTTGGGGTCTGTATAATGTTTTTCTCATGATTAGACAAGATAACGAGTTTTGGGGAGGAAGATCAAAAACTGCCATTCTCACCACATTGTATCAAGGGTATGAAAGTAAGAAATAACCAAAAACATGACTTATCACTCTTGATGTTGACATTGATAACCTAGCTGAGGTGGTGTTTGTCAGGTATTTCCATTGGAAAGTTTCTCCCCCTCCCCTTTCCATACAATATTCTTTGGAAGGAAGTCACTACGTGAAGGTTATACTTAAGGAGGAGAGAGTTTTGCTCCAACTCCTTGAGGGCGAGTATCTACATAATTTATTTAGAATTCTTATGCATAGGAGACATGTCTCCTCTCTCCCATTTATTTATTTATTTATTCATTCATCAATCACATATATCAGTAAGGACTCATGGATGTTTATTTTATACTTTGGGCTATCATCCAATATGATTTTGCTGTTCAAGTTGTTCTAGATTTGCCCATTGGGAGCTCTTTCAGGTGGCTCCTATGTCTCTTTTACATACCCCATCATTGTGTGGTTTTCCTTCTTCCCTCCCTCCCTCCCTTCCTTCCTTCCTTCCTTCCCTCCACTGCTTCCTTACTTTCTGACACTATACGTTGCTCCAAGCTCATCTTCTGTATTCCCTGACATCATGCTCTAATTTGCTCTGTCACTTTTCTCCAGATTCTGTGCCCCTGTCTCACAGTGCTTAACTTAGAATCACAATTCCTATGGTAATTAGTATGTTTTTGAATAAGTACAATGATTTGACATGACAGACTATTCCAGTAAGCTTTAATGTTAATGAAACTGCATTTAGAGAAGATAAGAATTAGGTTCATTATGAAGTATTTAATTTATACAGCCAATTATAAACTGTATGCATGAATGGAGAGAAGAGAAGAGAATGGAAAAAGAGATAAGTCAAACTAATTTCTATTTCATTTGAAATAGTCAGACACCTACAACTAGATACCTACTCCCTCCCTGCCTGAAAACTTCAACGAAGTGGTGGTTCCACTTATCTCTGTCCTGAGATCTGGCTGGACAGGAAGTGAGGAAGGCCTAGGTTTCTCCAAAAACTCTACAGGATAAATATTCAAGGACTGTTGAGAAAGGAATCATCAAAAAAATAAGGTTACTGCAAAAATACAGCACAGTTTATCTGTTTTATTTTAAAACATTTGGTCATCAAGCCAGGGAATCTTTGGTCTGACATAATACAGTTTACCATGGACCATTTCTTATTGTCTCTACCCCGTTCTAAAACCTTCCCACTCAAGGGGTTTCCCTGGTGACACAGTGGTTTAAGAATATGCCTGCCAATGCAGGGGACACGGGTTTGATCCCTGGTCCGGGAAGATCCCACATGCCACGGAGCAACTAAGCCTGTGGGCCACAACCACTCAGCCTGAGCTCTAGAGCCTACAAGTCACAACTACTGAGCCCGCGTGCCACAACTACTGAAGCCTGCGTGCCTAGAGCCGGTGCTCTGCAACAAGAGGAGCCACCACAGTGAGAAGCCTGTGCAAAGCAATGAATAGTAGTCCCCGCTCACCACAACTAGAGAAAGCCTGCACGTAGCAACAAAGACCCAACGCAGCCAAAAATAAATAAATAAATAAATAAAATAAGACCTTCCCACTCAAACCCTAATTTTCATTAAATGGCTTACTATGATGGTGAGCAAAGGAATGCTCAGTATCACAAAATCTGATGGTCAACAACTGACTGAAAGTTTGAAGAAGACTGAAACTGTTCTGGCGAACTAATATATATGGCAGATTAAAGAAGTGTTAATTGTCAACATTATATTGCAAGAAAAAAGCAATATAAGATTTCCTTAGGAACATTTCCATTTTCTCAGAATTATGTGTAATAATGTACCCCTATTAGAAAGTCCTGTAATCCCTCCATGGGCCAAGTTTCAAATCAGATATCAGGAAGTTCACACTCGTGTTAATCAAAGCTTCCAACTTCATTCAAATTACAATTCTTTCTCCTCCCTCCAGGTGAATCACGTTCTAGGGGAGAAAGGTATTACCAGTTTCTTCTCTCTTTCTAGCTACTGTCTCAGACCCCTCTGAGGTTGTAGGGAAGAAAGATTAGGGAAATAGGAAAGTTCCTTCTTACCTGGTGCTGTCTTAGCTCGCCTTACATTTTGAGTCTGAGTGATGTTTAAAGGTGATGCAGTCCTTCTGTATGCTTTTGTGGGTCCTTGGACTCCTTTCCCCCCATTCACTGGAGAACTTTCATCCGCACTTCCCTTAATGCCAATGATAACCCTACTCCAGCTCACTTTACTCCTAGGAATTCATCAGTCTGCCTCTAGGTACCCTCCACTGAGGCCCCACCACTTCTCCAGGTAGCCCTATTAGACAGGACTTAACCCACAATGATCATGGAAAATTCTTGTGCTTCTTTTTCTCTGACAATCTTGGAATCCAGGCTCACCCCTTTGGCATCCACCTCTTCTTCAGCTCATCTGTCATCAGCTACCCAGGCTATCACTTATCTTTTGGTCTCAGAGGGAGTTAGTCACCAGTATACCATGTCCTTCTAATTTCAGAAAAATTAAAGTGTGTGTTTGTAGAGAGGTGAACCATCTCTAGGGACGACTAATACAGTAGCACCATGATTTAAACAAGGTCATGACCATCCCCAGTCTATCAGCCTCATCCTCTGATGGGCTAAGGTGCCACATCCTTATGACAACACCCAGAGGCAGAAAGAAGAACCTTATTTCCGTTGGGTCTCCTTTCAAGATAGAAAAGGAAAAGTTTCCCAGAAGCTGGCTGTGTGACTCCCCCTCCTCAGTATCACATTCCCAAGCCTTGGCCTGTCACTGGCAAGAATTATTACTGTTCTGGGGCTAGTGATGGGACTCACCTCCCAGGAAACAACTACCCACTCAGAGAAGGGCAAAAACCTGAGCAAATCTGGATTCTGTTAGAAAGAAGGAAAGGGTTGTCGGGTGGGCAACCGGTGTGGTCGCTATGACCTTGCCTTCCCGTTTGTGGAGATGGGGCTCAAAGTTCTGGAGCAGCCCTTCTAAAGAATGCCCACCCCAAAGTGGCCTTCAGACATCTAAGGCTTCTTTCAAGGCAAATTGAGAAGTCACCATCTTTCAGAGATCTCTGGGAGAGAGTTCCACACACTCAGAAAATCTCTCCACTGGAAAATCTTTCCTGTTTCCTCCAGATTTATATTCTTTTAAATAAGGACAGAGCCTTTAATTTCTCATAAATATTTACTGCATTCTATATGAATAGCATCCCCTGGAGCATAACATAGAATTCAATATTGCTGGGGTTCCCTGGAGTTGCTCATCAAGGAAACCATCAAATACAAGTGTTATTGGGGATATATGTTGATTAAGGAAGCGCTCTAGCATAAATGAGTTTTGATCAATATATACAAAAACATCACACTTGGTCCATAACAGCTTTGACTGTGGAGAGAAGGTAATAGAACAATGGGTCTCTGATGGGGTCATTGCCAGCTAGTGCCTTTACTGAATTAGGAAAAGGCACCTCTTCCTCTGAGGTGGCAATCCCACTAGATGGGGCAGAGCCCAAGCTTCCCATGACCTGTGGCTCTGGTTATGGAAAGCTTTTGAAGAAAGGGAGCTTCCACCAAGAAAAGGAAAAGGTACTTAAAGGAACAGCAGGGATGGGGAAAGTATTTTGTTTGGAGTTAATCTGTTTCCTTCCATTGTGGAGCTACCATCTCATCATCCAGATGCATTGAGGCCAGACTTCTGTGAAGTCTGGAGCTTGTACATATTTTTTTACCCACGTGGCTCATCTTAGGACTACATCCTAAGCTTTCTTTTCTTCTCACCCCACATATTCTCCCTGAGTTAATTCGTCAACTCTCCCAGGTTTGATTCACATGTATCCACTGAGGACTCCCAATCTGTATATCCAGCCAGCCCAGGCCTCTCTCCTGGACTCCAGATTCATCTATCCAACTGTCTACTGGTGACTTCACTGGGGGATAGAAAGGTGGGTTTAATGATTTCATTATGTTTTTCTGTATTTTATAAATTGTCATATAATTAGCATATGTTTCTATGATAATCATAAAAACGTTAATTGAAAAATAACATAGCAGACATGAGAAATGTTACTGATTCTTTACTGTGTCACTGCTCTGTGAGAGTTACTAAAGGGTTGTGCTAAAGGGTTGTGTTTATTCTGGCATTTAATCTCCTCTACAATAGTAAAGAGTGGGCGTTATCCTCTTCACATAACAGATGAAGAAACTGAGTCTCAAAGAAATCACGGTCACACAGCTAACATATTACAGAGCCTGAATTTGCACCTAGAACTGTCTGGCTTCAAAAGCTTTGCTTTTTTGAATGCATGTGCTCTCCCAGCAACAGTGCAGACTCAGTGGGGAGGAAAACAAAAACAAAGCAAAAGGAACCCATTGCTAGACCTTGACCTGTATTTCTAGATGCCCTATAACTATTCTAAACATTTATATAACTTCATGAAGTTATTCAATTGATCAACTATAAAACACTTTAACAGTTCAAAAAGATGTATTGAGCATCTGCTTTAAGTCAGGCATAGTGCAAGGGGTGGGGGCACAAAGATGCATAAGACAGAGCACACGTCCTTTGTCATGGGAGGGGGCATATAAACGGATAGTTGTGATATAACTTGATAAGTGATTAAACTCAGGAAGGCTCTGAGGAAAGACACCTAGCTCCCTGGTGTTCAGTGAAGCTTTCGCAGGCAACAACTGCTGAGCCAAGTCCAGAAAGATAAGCAAACTAAGAATGTGCATTTGGGAGCCATCAGTAGACAGGTCACTGTGGAGGTCCTGAGTAGATGTGGAGGCCCAAGGAGCCGATGTGGACAGGGAAGTAGAGCAGTTGAGAAAGGAACTCTGGGAAGAACAAGAGATTGGGGGTGGCCAGAAGAACAGGAACTATGAAGGAGGTCAGTGAGGAAGGGTAAGAGAGGAAGAAGGAGAATTGGCAAGAGATTTTCCCCCAGAACCCACGAGAGTAGAAAATTCCAGGGAAGAGGGAATGACCAACAGTGTCAGATGCAGAAGAGAAGTTTAATAACAAGAGAGCTGAAAATTATTGTTCAGATTGGATGTTATGACAGCCATGGATGGTCTTTGTCAAAGAGATGTTGTCAGGAGGTGAGGACGAAAGACAGACTACAGAGGGTGTAAGAGTGATGTAGTGTAAGTGCTGACATGAAGATTTTTTTGATTGTAATATAAGTGCCGGACGTTAGGCTTTTGATCGAGGAGGCATTCATTTCAAAGACATCCATCAAGAGTAAACATATTGCATGCTGTATGACACAGCTACTAGCAAACCAACTAGATAAGGAACCAGGCAATCCCCACCCATGAAGTACCTCTTTTAGAAGGTCTAGGGTAGCCTAGATAACTGATGGCTTGAGTGACCTCGCTTTTCCCTTCCTGCTCCCTAATTCCCACTCCTGCGTTTTAACTTTTTCAGTAAAGAGTGAGCCTGTGCAACCCTAGACACCCTACCCTTGGACCTTAATAAAGGCAAGTCCAAGGTCCACACTTCCTCCCCCTCCCTCTATCCAAGACCTCGTTGTGTGGCCCTGGGTGTTCCATGTACCTTTCGGATTTGTGGGTAATAAATCTATTCTTCAAAGTTCCCCGATGGTTGTTGCTGAGGTGTGTCCTACAATCATAATAAGAACCATAAGGGCTGGTCCAGTCACAGCACTGGTGTGGTCAGGGAAATGTCTGTGGGGCTCATCACAAGCAGTATGGTCCCAGGCGAGGGTCTCAGGCATTCCTAGCCCATAGTATCACCATCAATAGGCTAAGACCAACACAAATGAATGCAGAGATCAAGAAGTAGAATAGGCAATGTGAATTAACTTTTCAAGAAGCCTGGTTGTGAAGTGAAGGAGAGATGGGGGCAGTAAAGGGACCATGCAGGCTCAAGGAAAAGAGTTTGGGGGGTTTGACACTTAAATACATTTTTATGGATTATGGAAAAAGAGCCAATGATGAGGAAAAGCTTGAAAATATAAATTCCAGGAAGGTAATTGATGGAACAATGGCATTCAGAGAGGAAGGAGGGGTTACTCTTGTACAAGAGTAAGGATATGTCCTTTGAAACTAGAGGGAGAAGGCAAGGATGAGCATAGGGACAGTAGATAAGTTAGTGGATGAGAATGGCAGCAGCGAATAATCCAAAGAGTGAGAGGTCTGGAGGCCAGGGGCTAGGGAGGGAGATGGAGGATTGTGGATGTTTGTGACAGACACCAAGGGAAATGACTGAGAGCAAGGCTGACCATGGGGAAGACTTCAGATGTGTGATGGCAACAGTCTCCAAAGTACCGTGATGTTTTTATCTAGCAGTGTTTGATTGCCCCGAGGCAGGAGAGTAGAAGATTTGGGGAATGATCTGGGGCTGGTGGTGTACCTCAGAAGAAAAGGTAATCAAGAATGTTGATGAGGAAATGATTCAAATCATCAATTACAATGTCTGGTCTGAGTAGGGACATGAGTGAGGCCAGATAGGGCTGAAGACCTGCTTCTACTCTCTATCAGATGACCTTCCACGGGGAATTTAACCAAGAACCAGGAGCAGTGCATCTGTGATACTCAAACCTTATCACAGCGATCACTCTCCCTAAATTATTAAAGGCCATCAGAAATCCCCCTCAAGGTCAATCTTAATCAAGCCTGGCTGTACATCAGAATTACACAGGGAGCTTCTAAAAAAGACATATGGAGATTCCAATGACAATGATCTGGGATGAGGCCAGGGTAAAGGTATTTTAAAAAACATCCTAATGTTTCTAAAGTATATCCAGATTTTTGAGCCATTAGTTTGGATAACCAACCTCCAGTTATCCATGTCAAGGGCAAGTTGAGAGAGAATTGCAGGGTCTGGGAGGAACACAGATAACTGAATTCTATAGGCAACCCCAAATCTCATTTATGCTAACGGCTTCAGCCTTTTTTTTTTTGTAATTACTTATTGTTTATTCTCCTCTTACAAAAAGACACTTGGAACACATAAATATAAAATGGTGTATGTCTTGATTAGCAATGGGCAAATATAAGTTTTCTTGGCATTCTCCACAGGAACAAACTAATGAAGTTTTCAAAAGTACACTTATCCTATCCACCTCCCACCTTCTTCTATAAAATGGTCAATTCTACAATTTTTAACAATGGATTCTCAAAATAAGTAATTTAAGACTGACTCAGGGACTAAGACATCTGAATCAAGTTAAAAATATATGTGTAATATGATGCTGCCCAGAAATCTCTAATTCAACTAATAAATATTATTACAGTTTTTCATTTTTTATAATTTGTATGACTAAAGAGTTTGTTCTGTTCAAATCTGCATGGCAAATAAAATAAACAGTAAAGCAGAGTACAATATATACACTTTTCTGTCCTAAGAGAAAACATTAAGTACCGGTATATTTAACATACACTGAACATGCCATGTATTTTCTTAAAGCCAACAAAGCCTGATTTCCTATACATTGCAGGTGATGTAGCAGAAAGCAAACAAATACCCAAATCATTTGTGACCAAATTTAGCTAATAAAATTAGCTAAAAAAACAATATACACAACAACACACCAGAGTCTGAGTAATGATGAATATCCAACTGTATTTGTTTCACTAAAATTTATCTTCAGGCTAATATCTGAAGAGTTTTGCTAATACTTACAATTAAATATCCTTCCTTAATGATTTATGTATCAAGTGGAAATATGTACAACAGCTGTTTCAAACCAGAAAAAAAGGGGTAATTCTTTTCCCCTGCCCTTTAAATAAAATATTTTTTTAAATCCATTTAAAGTTAATTTCTTACTTGGTGCTTTATAACCACTTCCTACTTTATGGAGACCATTTTAAAAGGCAGAAAAGAATATACAATGTTTAAAGGGTCACCATCAAAATAACCAAATGGATTTCAAATTTACTTTTGTAAACTTTCTGTACTACCTAGATCTTGTACTAATTACTTACACTTTACTGGATCCCCGATAATGTTAAAAACATGAATCTTTTTTTTTTTTTTTTTGACCATGCTGCGCAGCTTGCTGGATCTTAGGTCCCTGACCAGGGACTGAACCCAGGCCCTTGGCAGTGAAAGCGTGGAGTCCTAACCATTGGACTGCCAGGGAATTTCCCAAAACATGAATTTAAAAAAAGAAAAACTGGCTTTTAGATTTTAAAATAAGCCCCTTCCTCCTCCACAGCTACCCTTCAAATATTTTAAGCAGAAAATTAATCTGGTTGCTTTAGAGACTGATGTAATTTTTGCTTAAACTGTAACACTTAAAACTTTTTAGGACCAATATCAAATTCAATATCCAAAAGATTTATTCACTCTGAGGGTGCGTGGAAGGTGGAAGTAAAAAACGTCAGTACAAATAGAACCATACATAAGAAAAAGCACCTAAAGATGGAGGAGAGACAGCTCTGACATCCTGTCAGTGGCAAACCATGATTATGTGTTTCCATGGACATAACACCTTAAGTTCTCCAAAAACCTAGTTTGTTTCTATGTCTGAAACTTTCTTTAAACTTCAAAAGCCAATTAAAATTTAGGAGGGTAATTTTTTTTTAAATTTCTGGGTATAGATCATTTGAGATCAATTTCCTAGGAGGCAAGTCATGACTCTCCAGAAGTGTGAATAAACATCAAAAAACCCAAGGTAAAGAGCCACTACATCAACGTGAACAATTAGGAATCGTATGAAAGTCACAAGGTGTTACGATTCACTGATTTAAAGTAACTTCCTCATGGTAGAAGATAGTGTTTCATGACAGATATAGGTTATGGCCACTGCTTCTGAGAGATACACACATCACCCCCTACTGGTGAGACCCCACTATGTGACAATTTAGAAATCTGAATTTAACTCCAGAAGATATAAATTTCTGGAATATGAATTTGAAGACAGAGAGTACAACAGCAGTTGAGTGGAAACTGCCTGCGACACTCTTTTATTTATTTATTTTTCCTTTAAGGCTACAGAAAATCTGCACATAGACAAGGCAATTAATTCTCATAATAAAAATACCCCCTCCAAATAGCCCCAAGGTCTCCAGTCAGATTGCACGGTCAGTATATGCTGTAATAAATTCTATTCCACAGATGTACATTCTTTTGAGTCTGCAGGGTTAGGATCAATTCTTTCTGGAAATATTAGCTTCTCACAAACTGCCTCCTTTATCGGCAAATACTGTGATATTTCATTAGGTTCCGTGAAGAGGGAAGGTGAAACATGCATTAAATTAGCAATTTTGCTCTCTCATGAGGTATATTCTTGTAACATGTAGGTCTTGTCAGCCTCATGGTAAAGTCTTGTGTCATTCATCCTAATAAGCACCCCATCAATTCTCAAGAAAAACCGCAACAGCAAGAAAAAGCTAGAAGGCATTACTCTAATTTTCACACTCAGGCTTGAAACTCCATGATCATGAAGTTCATCCTCAAACAGGAGAACTTCTTCAAAAAACTTAATCTGTTCTCTGGCTTTCAATTTCTCTGTATCTATATGATCTGTTGTAGGTACAATCTTTAGCTTAAGTGATTCTCCAAGTAATGTCCCCTTATAATCTGTTGTATAGGTCCAATCATACGGTTTCACAACCTCCTTACAGTGCTCACCCTCCGTCCTGCTTTCCTGCCACTCTTCAGCACAGGCTACTTTAAGCATTCCTTGGTAGTTGTTCACACATCTTAATGCACCTGTAGCATTGAACTCAATCCCAAAGCCAGAGCCATGCTGGATTCTTAAAACGTTGTCTCCAAACATCATTTCAGGGAGAGATGGCATATTCAATTCATCAGCTAACTTCTCCACATCCGCTGACTTCATGATGTGGGTCTTGGACGCCGTCAGCTTCCAGGGCCCGAAGGAGAAGTCCTGGTGGCTGCTCTGGAAGCCGTGGATCATCACGGCCACAGCGGGGCCCGCGTGGGCCACACGGAACAGGCTGGAGCAGCGGCGGCAGCGGCAGCCGCGGCTGACACCGGGCTTCAGCCTTTTTATTTTTTTAACTAGGTGGTAATTAGTACCAAAATCAACTGTCTTGATTTTCTTTCCTTACTTCTGTCACTCATGATAAAATAGAGGTGCTAATTAACAGTGAAATGGCCTGAAGGCAGCCAAAAGGCAAGAGAAAAAAGGGAAAGAGAAGTGTGTGGTTCCATAAATGGGATCTTTGTCCCTGTTAGCAGGTTTAACATGCATATGGTCTTTACCATGCACCAGGCTCCATTCTAAGAATTCCACACGTAACTCATTTCTTCTCACAACGACTCTATGAGTCAGGTTCTTTCATTGTGCCCATTTTACAGCTGAGGAAACTGTAGCACAAAGATAGTACTGTAAAGTCATAAAGCTAGGCACTGGTGGGGATGACACTGCATGCACGCTATCTGATTCCACAGCCCTCCTTTAACCATTACACATATGTATTCAGGAAG
The DNA here is from genome assembly GCF_965194805.1 of Balaenoptera borealis. Classification (NCBI taxonomy): domain Eukaryota; kingdom Metazoa; phylum Chordata; class Mammalia; order Artiodactyla; family Balaenopteridae; genus Balaenoptera; species Balaenoptera borealis. The sequence continues at coordinate 13,539,547 of NC_138877.1, forward strand.
CTAATAAACTCATTAAGAAAAGGAGAATATATTAAAGAAAGGAAAAGTCAGAGAACTCTGTGGTTATCATTCAGAAAGTCAAGACACATATATATATTTTTTTTAAATTAATTAATTAATTAATTAATTTATTTATTTATTTTTGGCTGTGTTGGGTCTTCGTTTCTGTGCGAGGGCTTTCTTTAGTTGTGGCAAGCAGGGGCCACTCTTCATTGCGGTGCACCGGCCTCTCACTATCGCAGCCTCTCTTGTCGTGGAGCACAGGCTCCAGACGCGCAGGCTCAGTAGTTGTGGCTCACGGGCCTAGATGCTCCGCGGCATGTGGGATCTTCCCAGACCAGGGCTCGAACCTGTGTCCCCTGCATTAGCAGGCAGATTCTCAACCACTGAGCCACCAGGGCAGCCCAAGACATATATTTCTAAATGGATCTTGAATGCTAATTTTTTTTCTGGCTGTATCGCTGATTCACAATGTGGCAACAGTTCCTGAGCCTACACTTTAAAGAAATCACTTTTTCAGATGCAAAACTAGTTTTTTTGTTAAATTGTTTAGTACCTGAAAGGTAATACAATTTACCTTAAAGCTAAATCCCTAGGTGAAGTGGCTGATAGATTATTACCATCCTCCTAAAAATATCTGCTCAAATGAACAGATAGATTATAAGTAAATTTTCTAAACTCTCTGCTTGTACAGATTTCCTCAATAGTAAGATTTCCATCTTGCCTACCTCATCTGTACGCATTGCACCTATCAGGTAACAGAACCTTCACTCAATTAGGGTTTTATTAAACCTCCATCATGTAGTTAATTCTCTCTCTTTCAAAATGTCGGAATCTACTGCCTCATGGAATGCTGTGTATAGTCAGTTGATAAGTTATCTAGGTGTTCACGGTGTGCTTTGCTTTTGCTTTCATGTTAATTAAATTACTTGTATAAATTATTGCAGAATGTCCCAGATGATGGAGATCAGGCAAATGCCAGGGTGCTCATTAATATTTCCTCAACACTTGCAGGAAGGAAAGCATTGCTACTTGTCTCTGGTCCCCTCTCTCCCAAGTGGTTCTCAGCCTTGGCTGCGCATCAGAATTGCCTGGAGATCTTTAAAAAATATGGATGCCTGGGTCCCACCCCTGGAGATTCTGATATCATTGATCTGGGCATTGGAATAAGGAATTTTAAGAGATTTCCAGGTGATTCTAGTGTGTAGCCTGGGTTAGGAATCCATTCCTCAGGAGCTAGCAAGACTGTGGGTAAAAGCAATAAATGAGAGGAGGTATATCTTTCAAAGCCACCCGCATTTTTTTTTACACTACGTGACTCACAAATCTCTGGGGCTGTCACCCTCTCTCTAGCTTGTAGAAGTTTTTTTGAAATAGGTATAAGCTCAGTATTTTATTTGAATTCAGTTCCTTTGGGTAATTGTACTGTGTGCTTATAAAATGTCTGAGCGTTTCGCTTGAGTCACTGAGACATCGTGTAAACCAATAATTCTTTAAGACCCACTCGTGTATGCTAGGAACACTGAAGCATTTTAATTGGGAGATTTTGCTTCTGGTCCAGTGGTTCAAAAGTCAGAGAAGCATATTTTCAAGCAGACAGGCTGCTGTGAGAGTTCCTGCAGTGATATGAAGTTACATACCTGTATTTACTTAATAGCACATATCCGTCTTACTTATTATAAGTAAATGTAACAGATTCAACAGAATTTGAAGAGCAAAAATACAATGTCTTTACCTAAAACAATGACTAAAAGACATGCATGTCTTCCTTCAACAGTTTCCCACAACCCACCCTGAGAAAGAGTAGGGAATGTCACCAGGGAAATGACAGGGTGTCCAGGAGACTGTTTACTGTCACTGAGCATAAGGCCCTTTCACATTCAGACTCCATCCCCCCTTTAACAGCATGTGACCATGAGCTAATTAGGTAGCCCATCTATGCCTCCATTTTGTCATCTGCAGCATGGGATAATAGTGGTCTGTAACTCATGGGCTGATGTAGGTTAAGTAAATTAATACATGTAAAATTCTTCGAACAGACTTGGGCACCTGGTAAGCACTCAAATATTAGCTAAAATAATGCTGTTTTTTCAAGACCCTAGGATTGGAAGCCATCAGTTTCACCCAACAATTTAGCTGCCTCTGTGAGAGGTGGCAGAACTGGCCCTGGTGGACACAAGGGGCAGGAGACTCAAGGACCCTCAGCAGTAAGCTTCCGCCTTCTTCCTCTAATATTTAAAGGGATCAAAGAGGCATCTTCTCCACCTACTGGTTCCATTCACCTGTCTGAAATTTATTTTCCTCACTCTTCAGAACTGCAAGCCCCATGAAAGCAAGGATAATGTATGTTTTACTCACCAATATGCACCCAGTAATTATCCTGGGGTCTGGCACTCAAGAAGTGAGCAACGAAGTGTTGATTAATCTGGAAGTCCTGGTAGGGTAATATATTATCAGCTACTAACACTTCAGCTTAAATCAGACCATGCACTTCAGTTCTGTCACCTAATGGTTTTCAGGTGTGTACAGATAATGAATAAATTGTGACGGGAGAAGGGAAAGGCTCGGGGGGTTGCATGGTCTCATTTAAGCTGAAGTATTTCTTGCTCTTCTTATAAGGACACCATTCCTACTGGATTGGATTCCCAATCCACTAGGGCCTCATTTAACCTTAACTGCCTTCCTAAAGGCACATCTCCAAATACTGTCACAATGGGGTTAGGGCTTCAACATATGGATTTGGAGGGGGAGACACAATTCAGGCCACAACCCTAGGGTTTGCTGCGCCTTGTACATGAGGAACAAGCTCTCGAGTCACGGTTCTGCAGGTGTGGTCCAGCAGCATCAGCATCACCCGGGAACTTGCTAGAAATACAAATTTGGGAGCCGGCCCACATCTAATGAATCAGAAACTCTGAAGATGGGGCCCAGCAAACTGTCATAACAAGCCCTCCTGGTGATTCTGATGCAGATTAAAATTCGAACACCACTATATTATGTTAAAGTATCAAAACAAAATTAAATCAGCCCTGCAGCCTAGTAATGTGATGTGGTGAAAAGAGTTACTTAAAAAAACTCTTTGCAACAACCCTGGAAGGTAGACAGGGAAGATACCATGAACTCTATTTCTGTATGAAGAACCAGGGGCACAGCGCTGTCACTGAGTTTCCCAAGGCCGCCCGTTATCGCACAGTAGAAGCAGCAGGCAGGCTCAGGTCTCCTGATTTACTGTCAAGACGGCCGGTGCTTCCTACCAATCTCCTCTGATAAATCCAGTTCTACAAATCACAATCCGTGGTCTTTCTATTTTCTCCTTTTTACAGTTTTGAGTGTTAGTAAACTCCACATCTACATCCATTATTAGTCACATTGTTATTTTTCAAATGAAAGCTTTCTTCTAGCCATGACTGCGTGGTCAAAATCATCATTGATAAATACAGCACAAGTTCACTAAAATTAATTTAGGATTGGGTGTCTACAGTTGTGAATCAGATGCAGAGAAATCTGAATGCATCCTTGGAACACTGTGGACAAAATCAATGAACAAAAATGTAGCAAGCCAAAAGTAGTGTTAGAGCTCTGGGCGAAATTTGAGAAAGCAGAGAGAGACCATTGAAGACGTTCAGTCAGCACTTTAAGGAGATGTATTGAAGTCTGGTCCCTCTCTACCAGGAACATCCTTTGGCTTTTGTTTCCTTCTGAGAAAATCTCCACCTCCATCAGCCTACTCCAGGAAGTCTATGATCTGTGAGAGCTGAATGCAAACCCTGGGGAAATCAACAGTTGGGGAAGCCAAACATTGCCTGGGAAACTGGCAATGGTGAAGAAAATTCTGGGGTTAGAGCATAACAGGAAAATGACTTCCTAACTGCTTCCAAATGCTTCCCATACAACGCCTTTGCGGCATGCCAGGTTGTGCTGGCTGCATCCACACACAAAACAAACCAAAGCAAACCGTAAAATGCACTTCTGTGCCCAGAATTTTTATTGGGATTAAGTGCTCATCCCCTAAATTTCTGCTACTAACTTAGTGACTTGCTGGTTTACTTAAGGTAGAACGTCATCTATTTTTTTTAAAACATTATTTTTGGAGTATAATTGCTTTACAATGGTGTATTAGTTTCTGCTGTTTAACAAAGTGAATCATCTCTATGTATACATATATCCCCATATCCCCTCCCTCTTGCGTCTCCCTCCCACCCTCCCTATCCCACCCTCCCTATCCCACCCCTCTAGGTGGAAACAAAGCACCGAGCTGATCTCCCTGTGCTATGCAGCTGCTTCCCACTAGCTATCTGTTTTACAAGTCATCTATTTTTACAGTTTAAGTATAGTTTAAGGTTTGGTTCTCAATCTTTCCCGCACATTTGAATCAGGTGAGGAGTGCTTAACAATCCCACATCCAGGCTGCATCCCAGGCCAATTAAATCTGAGTTCCTGAGGTTTAGTTCCCCAGGCATTAGTATTTTGTAAACTCCCTTGGTGATTCCAATGCACAGCCAAGGTCCAGAGCCACTGTTCAAAAGTACTATTTTCTTTTCTTCATCCCTCTCACAACAATTACAAAAAAGACACAAGAAAGGAATTTAATCAAGAAAGAAAAATTAGAAAAATTCACCCCTTAAACAATAAAACAGAACTGAGTGGTAATTATATTATTTTCAGCCCTCACCAGATAAATGCCTGTGTTAAATCCAACTTCTTTATGTCATTGTTTTATTCCCCAGCATCTGGCTAGAATTTAATATAGAAAGAACAAAAGCAAAATTACAGAAATCTTTCTGTAAGATGTGTCTCCTAGCATGGGAGGAGGGACATTGATCAATTACACCTTAAGAAGAAAAGTAAGTGGACTTCAATGCAGCTGGGAAGGTTTCCAATAGACATACACTCTTGATTGGGCTCAAAGTCTTTGTTCTAATCATCAGTCAGGTTTTTTTGTTTGTTTTTTTGTCTTTTGGGTTTTTTTTTAAGTATAGTTGATTTACAATATTGTATTAGTTTCAGGTATACAGCATAGTGATTCAGTTATTTTTTCTGATTATAATCCATTATAGGTTATTACAGACATTATATATAATTCCCTGTGCCATGCAGTAAATCCTTGTTGCTTGTCTAGTTTATGTATAGTAGTTTGTATCTGTTAATCTAATCTGTCCTTCCCCCCTCCCTTTCCCCTTAAATATTGCCATTTGCAGCAACGTGGATGGACCTAGAGAATATTATGTTTAGTAAAGTAAGTCAGACAAAGAAAGACAAATACTTTATCACTTACATGTGGAATCTAAAAAAAAAGAGTCATCATCAGTTGTTTTTGATTATCCCTGAGAACACTGGTTTTCCCAAGTCTGTCAATGAAGGAAAAAAAAACTGACTAGTTTTACCCTCTCATTCTTCCACATCCTTCTGAAGAAAGACCAGCACTGCGTTTTAAAATCTATGAAAGGTTATGCAGGATAATCCTAGAGGAGGAGAGGATGGAGGGTGACACCGCTGGAAGCAGGGAGGCTTGAGGGAGATTCCATGAGCTCCTTCCGCTCCTGTACTGGGAAAGGCAATAGGGCGGTGGCACATCCCTCCACTCCCTTGTCGAGATGCTTCCAGATGGCAGAACTTCTAAAGGGGTGGATCAGGAATGCTGTGGATGGTACGCTGGCTGCTGAGGCCATGGAGGTGTCACTAGAGACCCATGCTTGACCTTGACCCAGAGCAGCAGGGCTTCCACCCTCCAGGACCCCGTGGGCTTGAACATAGTCCAGTGAGGAGTGAGGGGGGCTCTCTCCCAGACGCTGAAACCCCTCTGTCCACCTAGACATAAAGGAAGGGGTCTCCATTATGCCTGAGATGGAATTTGATGGTGACCTGGTAGGATGGGGGCTTGAAGATTAATTTTGACTTAAGGGTTTTAAAAGAATGTTAAATGTTTACACTCAAAATTGTAGAGTAAAATTCACACCAACTATCCTGGTGTCTCACAGACTGACCTAGTCTCAAGAGCTGAGGGCTATAACCATCAGGACACATGTAAATTCCAGTTCCAAGACTGAGTCACTCGTGTAAAGAGAATGGACTTTCTAAACATCCAGTGCTGCCCACTTTTGGAGCATCGCCAGACTTTTCAGGATAGGCCTGAGACACAAAGATTTGTCGTCAAAAGTCCAGGAGTACAGTATGTGCTTGAGAGACATAATTTCGTTTTTACCTCTGGCAGTTTCTCTGGGTACCGGAATGCACAGCTAAGCAGGGAATGTGTACGTAACCTGAGGCTTCCTCTCCATAAGCAGATTTCACTTATTCATCCAATAAACTTTTACTGAGTTTCTACTGAAGGCCAGTGCTGGGGAATAAAACACTGAGGGCTATCCTGGCTAAAGTGGGATTTAACACAGGCATTTACATCTGTTCTCTCTTTAATTCCCCCTAAATGACAGCTGAAGACATAAACCATGGCAAGAAAGAGGACTGTAACTGAGGAACAGTCATGAACATGTGGCCACGAAAAAACAAACAGAGGAGAAGCAGGTGACGTTTTAGTCCAGAGATCGCTGGAATCCACACCAGCAGAAGTGGAAACCGAGAAGCAAAGTGATTTTCCCACAGAAGCTCAGAGCAAGTCAGGAACGGGCAGTACCAGCTGCCTCTAAAAGGAAGGGCAAAAGTGAGGCTGAAGACAGCAAGATTGGTTAAAATAGTATTATATTTAAGAAGCACCTCTGCCAAAGACCAGAGGTTTACTCTCTGGAGAGGGTGAACCAGAGGTATTCTGTACAGGAAACACAGAGCACAGCTGACGGTGGGTGAGATCACTGTCGTAAAAACAAGAATTAGGCAAAAGTTTAGGGACTTATAAGACCCCTGCCTAGCCCACATCATCCACAAGCCTTCTAGACCACTGGGAGCCAGGCTCAGGCCCCCTACGCAGGAGAATGGAAGACAGTTCTGGTCAGCCCGAGACAGAATCTGACCAGCCCGAGGGAGGATTGGGGGCCCCTAATGAAACAGGGCAGCCAGATCACCCTAGAGTGAAGCCCAGCAGTGAACAAACAGGGAAGTTATTTTCACACAGAACTTCCAATCAACAACTGGATGGCCTCATTCTTAATTAGGACCAGACAGGCAAGGATTGCTGGATGCTTGAGGATTAAAGTAAATAAATAGGGGAAAGAAGATACTCAGAGGAAATAGAAACAATGCAAGGAGAAGATAATTTAAAAAGAAAGCCTGTCATTAATATCTCAGAGACATGAGACTGCACCAATGAAATAAGAATGGAAGGAAACAAAGAATAAATAAAATGAGAGTGCTCTTAAAAGTCTGGGTAGGAGTTTGCTAGATTTAAAGATGGGGAAGGCAATTTGAAGGAAAGAAATGTCAGGTGTGAAATCACAAAAAAAGAGAAACATCAGGGCAAGGGCACTCACGTATGGAGGAATAGCAGGAGTTACAACTGTAGAGTGGCCAGATCATTAGGACCCCGCGGGTCAAGGTAAGTTGTTTGCTCTGTATTCGATAATGGGTTCTAAGCAGGGAACTACATGAGTCGAATAGCAGCAGTGTAAAAGATGAATTGAAATGGGTCCTGAGGAGGGAGGAAGAGTGAGGGCACTAATTAGGAGACTCTTGCAGTAACCCTGCACGAAGCAGAATAAAGCAGCGGCAGTCGTGAAGGAAAGGAGAAAATGGATTGCAGTTAGAAAGAGAAAGGATGGAGGGCTGAAAATGAGAGGGAGGAGACTGTGATGACTCCTGGGTGACCTCTGACTTAGGTGGACCAGAGGGCAGAGGCGCCAGTCATCAAGACAGGGATACAGGAGGAGGACCAGATTGGAAGGGAATACAACTCAAACACGTTGCTTTTGAGTTGCTCGTAGGACGTCCAAGTGGACATACCCAATAGTTAGGCACCTGGGTTTGTAGCTCAGCGGAGGGATGTGCTAAACTGATCACTGCACAGGTGGCAACAGAATGTATCCACGTGAGAGAAGTCACCCAGAGAAGACACAGTAAGAAAACCGCAAGCCCAAAGATCGATACCTGGGGAACACTGACCTTTAGCGAGTAGGTGAAGGAACAGGAGTCACAGAAAGATAATGCATGATTCATACACATCCAAACCTGTGACTCTCTTAAGAAATTGTGATTTCGTTACCCCAAATAGCTCTCTGCTAGTCTTTAGAATCCATGATCTCACTGAGTTCAGGCAGTTTAGGAAATGAAAAGGAGAATGAATCCTCTCCCCCTGTTGGCTGTACAAGACATACATGAAGAAAAAATGACTCCCGATGTATGGGCAATGGAACAAAATGATGGGCATAAGAAACCCAGGAAGAACGTTTTAGGGAGAAGATTGTGAGTCCCATTTTTGATAAAAACTGGTAGTGGTTAGGGGAGGACCGCAAAGAAAGCTTATTATCTTGATCACTTCATGCAATGAACATGACTTGTACAAATCACAGCAGAGTCTCCCAACGAACCTTTTCTTCCTTTCGTGGCAAGTATCCCACATGTGGCAAGTGAACTCAGCCTTCCCATGTTTAGAAAACATAGTTAAACATATCAGTGTGTGCATGTGGGCTAAATGGGTTTGTTGCTTTTTGAAACAATTCTAGAGGCTTTATTAAGAAGATCAGGTTGAGAGACTAAGGCAGGAGGGCACTATTCGGCCTTCGAGCCATCATCCATCGGACACTTACTCCTCTCTTTAGGGAGGACAAGTAAAACTCATAGAAGTTTTAGAAAATTCCACTCCTACCTCAGAATCTCTATTCTTCTGTCTCTGTAGCAGTGGGTTCAGTGGAGTAGTGCATATGAAGAAAGAAAATAAGAGAACTTAAAAAAAAAAAACGATCCTAAGACCATCCATTATTTCTTGGCACTGTCAGAGCAATCAGAAACAATCAACAAACACACACTAAATATGATGGGTTGCTGTCAGGAAGGCAAGACATGCAACATGCTCTGCCCTGCATGACAGTGAATTAGACAGTGAATTAATTTTTGAAGGGAAGCTAAAGCAGTACCTCAAGAACAAGAACAAGGAACCCTGTGCTCCAGACCTTAACTGGCAAGTGGTATAAGCTGGGGAACATTCTTCTTCCTTGCTCAGAAACCAGACTTCTAAAATAAGGATTGATAATAACATTGACCCTGTTCTTAGGAAGGTTGTTAGGATTAACTTAGAAATTATTATAAAATTACTTTGTAAATATTGTATTAGGTCAGAATACCTAACTCCAGGCAACATATCTTTGCAGTTGAAATAAAGTTTGGAACTTCTTAGACTGTTCATCATTGCCATAAAAAGAGAATGGAATATAAATATATTAGCAAATATTAAAATCCCTTTGCCCTTAATGAGTTAATTTGGAACAATGGATTACATTGCTCACTTAGCCACACAAATCAATACAATTTCAGTTGAGTTACATGCCAAATCCAGACAATTTTTTAAAAGACATTTGATGGTTTTCATCAAATAAATTAACATCACTTTTAGAAATGTGGGTATAAGAATATTGTATCAGACAGAGTCCTGACAGGAAACAGAATCTAAATCAGGTGGTTCAAGGAAATTTCATAAAAATGTGGGCCAAGATAAGGAACTGACAGAAGATGTTGATGCCCCTAGAAATTAGCCAGAATAAGTGGTTACCACTCTTGGACCTAGAGTGATAGGGAAGATAGGACATTTCAGGAACCAATGGAGTTGAGGAATCCAGATTTTGCCAGAAAACTCTGCCCAAAGCAGGGATGGAACAGGGAAAACACAGCGCAACCTCTCTCTCCCACCACTTAGACCTTATTCACATCTCATTCAATATTTTTGTTTGATTATAAAATCGCTGCTGGTTCAGATCACTAAATCCTAGTGCTGCTGCCTTTGCATGACAATCAGTAGATCACAGGCTTACAGAGTTGAGGCAGAATTAGGTATTTGGGGAACTAAATACAAATGCAAGGTAACAGCATAATTGGGTTAACCTTGAGAAGCAAATATATTCATATTAAACATCAGTACTAAGTCCTAGTCATTGGATTCAGGAACACAAAACAGTTACTCTAAAATGGAAAATCCAGTTCATGAGTTGAGATATTACCTGTTACACCTCCCAACCTCCAGTCTCCTACTGGTGCTGACCACTGGTTGAACCCAAACAGAAGCCAAAGAGTCAGGAGTTGCAGTTCATAGGGTCAGCCTCCTAGGGCACAGAGGAGGGTTGAGAAGGGCACAGAGTGGACTGAAGGGGTGGTAAATGGAGAGTAACCAGCATATATAACCCCCATAATTTTTAATACATACTATCAGCCCAGCTTTAAAAATAAGGTTTGTGTCTTCCTTTTAACTCATTTATGAGTCACTGAAATATCCTACTCTACATTATTCTTATGGCAATGCCAACTGGCAACAAGTTCTATGTGGGCCCGGGTTTTAATTAGGTATTCACTTGACTGTAAATAGCAAAAAACCCAGTGACTTAAATAAGTGAGATTCACCCAAAAGAAGTTTGGAGGCAGTTGGCTGCTAGCACTGTCAGCACTCAGAGACATCAGAGCCAGAGTCAGCCATTTTGGGGGCTTTTTACTTCGTGCACTTCACCTCAAGGTTGCAAGAAAGCTGCTACAGCTCCAGACATCATGCCTTCAAGGAAAGAGGAAGGCAGAAAGAAAAAGAGCAATGCCAGTTGCATCTGTCCATTTTTATTGGGAAAGCAAATGCTTTCCTAGAAAACCCAGCAAATTCCACCTTTGTTTCATTGGCCACAACTGCAATACACTTCTAACTGCAAAAGAGGCTTTATAAGCATGTATTTAGGTTAATCTTTCCACTCTTAATAAAATCTGGCTTCTGGCAGCAAGCAGGAAGTGGGAAGATATTCAATAGGTAATATTTAATAGGTAACAGATATCATTTGTATATTTTATAGTTTATTACATTAGCTACTCAAAAGAAGCCCATTAATACTCATTAAACATTAGATAAGAAAAAGCAATGTTCACTTACTCTTTTGCTTCTCTAGTTAATGAGCCAAAGGGGTAGTGAGCCTGTCATCTGAAAGCCATTATTCTGTCAACCACCATCAACCCATTTCTTACAGCAGATGGGACAACTGATTTAAAAGAAATATCTCAACTCAAGAAAATGACTTTATCCTTCTTAGGATAATTATTTTGTGTTCTTGAATCCTAGTCATTACTAGGGCTTATACTTAGAACTAATATATTTGCTTCTCGAAATTAGCCCAATTATGCTGTTAACGAATTTGTATTTAAGTCCCAAATATACCTGCTTCTGTATCATCTCTACAAGACTGTGATCTACTGATCGCTATGCGAAGGCAGCAGCACTGGGATTTAGAAATCTGAATCAGTAGGGGTTTTATTTTCATTAGAAATATTGAATAAGATGTCCCTGGATGTACCATTTTGATCAGTTACAAAATATAACATGCCGTAGACCGAGAGATTTTACACTCTACTGCCTTATATTCAGTGATCCTACTGCTCATGTTAATGAGTAATAGTCATTACTCATTAATAGCCAAGTAACAGTCATTTAACAGAGGAGGGAGCACAGAAACCACATTTCAGACGTCACTGTGACAGTGATCCATCCCACTTGTACATACCCAGGATGGTGTGTGGCCTTGAGCTGCTGTCATTTCAGTGGGTTTTTTAATTTTTTTAATCATTTTTTTATTCTGCATTGCATCTATTATTCATGTGAATCCTAGGGCAAAGCTAATCTTCCTGCCGCATCACCTTGTTGTTCTGCCATACAACCTTTCTGGCCACTTCTGCCCCAGAGCACCCTTGACGGAGCATTTGTTATACAATCAGCCTGCAATGTAAACCTCTCCTTCCGGGATTAACTTGCCACTGACTCCCAAAGGGGAAGGAAAATCATATTTTAGATTGCAGAGTTTAAAATCTGAACAATTCAGGTACATTCAAAACACTGAGACAATAACATTTCAAAGGCAGCCTGATACAAAACCCTAAATGATATTCAATTTAGTCATACTGTTTTATGTTTTAGTTAATCAATATTGTTGACATATAACAGAAAAAGATTCCATGGTCATAGTGAGCCCCAGGAGACTGTAGGCTATAACTCTTGTGATACTTTAAAAATTAAAAGTTTGAAATGGGGTTGGATGGTCATGAAAGTCAGTCCTTCACATATTATGGGCAAAAAACACTCAGGCATCTCCTGAGATTCTTCCTTAAAACACAGCTAGTAGGACATGCCACCATTTTCCCTTTTTTCTTTTTCTTTTTCTTTTTTAAACATCTTTCCCTTTTTTCTTTATCCCTTCCTCGATCCTGCTGCTGAGAACATGGCTGAAGCTCTTAGCACCATCTTGGATCATGGGGACAAAGGTCACATCTTAGGGATGGTGGGATAATGAACTGGAAGGAGCCTGGGTCCCTGAGGACCTCAAGGAGTAGTTCTGGGCTTTCTATTCCCGGATCCCTATGTGAAACAGAAACAAGCTTCTATCCTGTGGGTCTTTACTATTCACTGTCAAACACAATGCTAACAGCTAAAAGCTCAGGTAATAACAATAACAACAGCTAAATTTATTGCCCTCTGACTTTGTCAGATACTGTGCTGAGCACTTTATTTGCATTACCATCTTCAACCTTCAGAATAACCTGTGATGCAGGTACTATTATTTTACAGAGGAGAAAACTATAACTCGAGGAAGTTAATTAACTGACCAAGGCGATGCAGCCAGTAAATGGTAGAAATGGGATTCAAGCCCAGCCATCTGACTCCAGCACCCATGCTCGGGTCATTAACCATGGTGGGGAATATCTTTGTGACTAAGACTCATGGTTCCTCTTTACAGTACATCTATTTCATTTCAAGCAATATTTTTTGCCTCAGTTTTTGGAACTTCCCTACTTCCAAACACCCTACCTGTTAATCAAATACTTACTTTAATAGGTTACAATACTCTGTGTTATCCAAGGTTAAGGAAGACTGATGAAATTTATTCTGATGGAGAATACACATAACTGGCTTGTGCTTTGTAGCAAAAGACATAATTTCATTTTCCTAACTGCTGCACAATGGGGAAAAAAGAAGTAAAAGACAGAGACAACATCTTGAAGAATGATTCAGTAAGGAAGGATGTGGTCAGAGAACAATCTGCATTCAGTACTGTTCCAATGCAATCCTCCACAATAAAATATTTAAAGTACTTTATAGGTCAGCAGCCTAAATCCTTCTTTAAAAAGAAATTGTCATTATCCCTAAAAGGAAAATACATTTACTCCATATTTAGGGTGGGTTGGTACTTAAGGTCATTTTATACAAATGACGTTTTTGTTGATAACGTCTAGGACAAGGAAACCCAGTTTCTATGTAGGTACTAGACTTTTTTCTGGACTCAGGGTTTTTAAAGATAATTATGGTATTGGAATGTCCAAAGAGAAATATGGATGAAGGATGAAAGAGATTGGAAATTAACCCTTTAACCTTATTCCACATGGCTAGAACTTCCTATCAAATGCTAGGCTTCACAATTTAAGGCTCAGAATTTTGAGAGAGAAGGAAGTCAAGAAACCATAGTCTGGTGCCTTAAATAACGGAGGGAAATTGAGGTCCAGTAAGGACCTGGTCAAGACTACACAGTAGGAAGAATGACAAGTAGAAGTCAGAACCCCGAACCCCTAACTGAGGCTCCATCCACTAGGCCATATGGCTTATGAGAGACACAGAGAGCTTGGAGAGCCTCAGAAAAGGCTGAGGGCTGGAAAATAGGGTTAGAATGAAAGGTCAGAGGATCTGGGATTAGTTAACTTGAAAGGAAGAGACCGAAGGGATGCCTGAATAATTTCTCAGAACAACAACAACAAAAATCTTCTTATCTCTCCTAATGAGATAGATAATAAAAGTTTTCTCCACAGTGTTGCCCATGCTGTTCTTTCCATTTTAAATGTGGCTTTCCTTTACTCTCCACCTACCCAAATATAACTTCCCTTCAGTGTCATTAGACAAGACCTAGGTCTTTCTAAACCTTCCCCAGATGAGTCCATTAACATTGAACTTTATCTTCTCAGGTTTCCTCCTTTAGCGCTTAAGGTTGGGACCACAAAGATTGACACATACATTGTCATTATGACTAAATGTTTCACTGGGGTGTTTCTCCTTTGGAGAAATCTATCCCAGTCCTTCAACTTGTAATCCTTCTGTCATGTAACCCTCCACGGAACTTCTATCATGGTTAGGATTGACCTTAGACTAGATACTCAACACTTGTAGAATTTAATTAATCTATGGCATTGTATCAATAATTTATGTTAAATATAAAATATATTTTTCTAATGGTGAATGTTATCATTAAGTAGTATACAAAATATACTGTAAACTTCCTTAAAAACAGATATATTATCTATCTGGAAAATTTAAGGTCTGAAAGTAGAAGGATGCATGGATGAATTACAATCTTTTTTCAAGTCTGAGCCTTATGATTCTGTCATTATCTACATTGAATTAAAAATATGTATTATAGATCTCAAATATACTTCATTAAGAGATGGACGTAGAGGTTTCAGCTATCTCTAACATTGATTCAAACCATTGCAAGTCTAGCTGATGAATTAATTGATGAGATATTTGTCATGATTTTTCTGTGGCACATAAATAAATAAACTGAATGGTTGATTCAATAATCATATGATTAGAATGTTCTAGATCTATCTAAGTAATGAGAATCATATGCTAAAAGCCACATATATTGCTCTGATGTTACAAAAGATGATGGATTATAGATGTGTTCACTCTTTATGACTCTATTACCTATAATATTTATAAAATATAATTTTTTCACAAATTTTTCTGTAGACTTTTTTTTTCAATTTTCTTATTTGTACTTACGCATTTACTGAAGTAAGTGATATGCTGGAGAAGAGAGGATACCACTAAATAACCTTGGCAGATGAAAAGAGAAAATCCCTTATAAGAGACCACCTTGCTGCATGCTTTAAAAGATCACTCTTACAGATCTCTACTGCTGTTTTAACTAACATCACTCTAATCTCATCCTTCCAAGCGTTCTACTTTCACTATAAAACATAAGCACGGTGACTTGTCCTTTTGTTAGCATGTAAATCTATTAATATAATAAACATGCTATTTGGGATAATGAATTACCTGATCTCCAGTGGAGCTCATTAAACTGTTGCCTCTCAAACTGCCTTCCTAACGGGCAGACCTCTTTAAAAAATTAATGGGAGTCATGAATTGAGTTTGTGAAATCTGTAGCATCTCCTTTCAGTAACAGCTACAAGTTTCCTATAGACAAAGATGGTATTTGGCTCACTCTGGGAGGTTTTCTTGTCTAATAATGTTAAAATAATACAATTTTAAAATAAGTAGGGCTTTTAAATGTCATTTTAAAATGACATTTTAAATGCTTAATGAAAAGCAAGAACCTAAGTGTCTTTGTCACTTCACCATATGTCAGGATTCTACTTTGCCTGATTTAGGGTCACTTGAAAAACAGCCATGCTTGACAGCAGGATTTGAAAGGCGGCAGTGTCTGGAATAGTTCTCTCAATGCCAACATGGATCCACAGTGAAGTTAATGAAGCTGACCCTTCAGGGTCTCTCCCTTGCACAGAGCTATGAATGTCATGAGCTATGAATGTCTTAGTGTCCTAGAAGGGACCAGCAAGCAAGGTTCTAATCAGGAAGCATTCCTATGTATTCATTTCTGGTAAGCTGCCTAAAGAGATCTCTGAATCTTCAAGCCTTCCATAATTTGTTGTGGTTTATTTCCTCATTTTAACGAAGATCCCTTTTATAACTTTGGATTTGTTTTCTTAGAGGCACCCCAAAATCATGTGTTTCAGGCTCTATAAAACCTAGATCTGTCCCTGTCCAACAGCAAGAAGGATTTCATTGCAAAGGAAATTTGTTGCAAAAAATCTGTTTAGTTGACATTTTCTAACTAAGTTTCATTAGCTTCACCAAGGCCCCCAATGTAATTTGTGTGAATATAGCCAAACGGTCTACATAAATCATCATTTGGATATCCGGAGTTAAGGACATGAACACTAGGCCTCAGGGGCAAATGAAAGCCCTAGTTTAGATATAGCACCACGGACTCATAACAATAGGTGGATCAGTGCAACAAAAATGACCAAGCAGATGTTAATTCCGATCTTATTACCAGGTAGGAAACTCCTACAGGGTCTGCATGAGGTTCTGACACATCAAGTAAAAGTCAAGGGAAAAGGCATAATCTATCCTGTGTCAAACAATAATCACTATTGAGGCTGCAAAGAACAAAGACCTTCATTTGAGGTCTTAGGAATTGAAATTCAAGAGACACAGACTCCGATAAAACCGTTTAGAATGTTCCTGGAGAATAGAAAGAGTTGGGGGCTTATAAATGCAAAAGCCACCACAAGGTTGTTCAAGAACTATGACTGACTTTGATACAATAAAGGAAACATTTGACCTTAAGGGATAGGCTGTCACAAATTATTTTAGAGTAAGGGTCGGATAAGCATCTTGAGTTTCTGGAACACTGGGCAGATGTTCTGGGTGCCTATGTTAAGATAAGAAGTGGTCCAAGTTCAGATTTCTCCAGGCCGAGAGGTGCTTGAGTCACATGTCTTTAGTGCCCTCCCAGCTCTATTTTAGATATGTCTCTTGTCAATACCAACTCCATTTTGATTTTCCTTTTATACCTGAAATCTCTCAGCAAAAACTGAGTTCAGAGACACAGAAAATTCAGTAGTCAGTGCATACCATGACAAATAATGTGGCACAGAGATTCAAGCCAGTATGAGGAAAAAAAAAAAAAAAGGTATCAAAGACTCACAGGGCCCTCTGAACACCATGTATTCTGCTGACTCTATTCTGCTGAGGTAAGGCATCACAAATTGTATATGAATCCACTTCTGATTCACTGATACTTGTCAATTATCCTGCAAGAGATGGGCTAAGAGCACATAAATGGTCGGCACCCAATTAGGAAAACATATTTCTCTTTTAATTTCATGACTTAGTAACATGTCCTATACTCTAGAAAATTCACCTACATTAATAACAAGGATATGGCAGTCCTCCACTGTAGTCAAGATGGAGTAGGTTGTTTTTAAAAACAAATTAAGGTAACTTCTACCATCTGAATGAAATAAACTTTCATTATTTAAAATAAATCTTTTTCTAATATTCTCCACAAAACTTAAAAAGTCAGAAGACAGTCTCTCCCAAGATAAGAAGTACAACTGCTCAGCCCAATGGGTAAAGGCATTGGTGGTGGGAGATGGGGGTGGGAAGGGGTGGCAAGGGGTGGAGACAGGGAGATAAAAGATCAAGGTTAAAGCTTGTGAGAAGACTCATTGACTTTCTCAGGAGAAACTGGCTATTAGCCAACACCTTAGGACAGCAGTATTCCAAGTATGGGCCATGGACCTCTGAGGGTCCCTGAAGCCACTTGCAGAATATTTGAAAATTCAAAACTATTTTCATAATAATACTAAGACATTATTTGCCTTTTTTCATTGCGTTGTTTTGCATCAATGGTACAGAAGCAACGATGGGTAAAACTGTTGGTGGCTGAACACAAATCAAGGCAGTGGCCCCAAACTGTACCAGTATCATGTACTAGTTTAATGTGAAATCAGTGTGCTACCATAATGTACATTGTACTTCACTGCCACTTACTGGTAGGAGAAAAAAAAAAAAAACAAACCAGAGAAGAGTTTCACCTTACAATGACTGTTATGAAGCAATATAAATTATTAACTTTATTAAATGTAGGCCCTTGGATGTATATCATTTTTTATACTCTGTTTGATGAAATGGGAAGTATGCAAAAAGTACCTCTACTACATACCGAAGTATGATGGTTGTCTCAAAAAGAAGCACTTAGATGGTTGTTCGAGTTGTGAGCTAAACTAGCCACTTTTTTCACAGAATACCATTTTTTACTTGAATTGGTAGAGAATCATGTTTATTTAGACTTGGGTATTTGGCAGACATTTTCTCAACAATGAACCAGTGAGACTATCACTTCAAGGAAAACAACTGACAGTTTTGTTGCCAAGGATAAAATTCAAGCTTTGCAGTGAAAATTAGAATTTTAGAAAAATTGTATCTGCCAGTGTAAGCTTGGCAGCTTTCCAATGCTCAAAGAATTTTCTGATGATTAGTAACATTAACAAATATAACATTTTACATTGTGTAATGAAATATGTCAACATTTGAAAGAGCTGCGTAATTCAGTGAATCAATATTCCAAATGACCAATGCATCATGTTACAAAATGCATCATATTATAAAATATATGGGTAAAATATCAATTTAAAGTACAAAATAAACCAATAAATTTTAGTGTAACAGAATTTGAAAAGTTCATGGATATGGTTTCAGATTCCATAATGCAACTCACTTTTCAGAAACCAGCATTTGGTGTCACATCTAAGAATAGCCACAAACTATCTGAAAAGGTTATTAAAATACTCCATTTTCCAAGTATATATGTGGGATTTCTTAAAACATATCAACCAAAACAAGACATCACAACAACTTGGTAGTAGCTTTAAAATATGTCCATAGATTCTCTGACAATCCTCCCCTCAACAGGTGAATTCTGAGGGTCAGACCTTTTTTATTGAAATATAGTTGATTTGCAATGTTGTATTAGTGTCAGGTGTACAACAAAGTGATTCGGTTATACATGTATGTACATCTATTCTTTTTCAGATTCTTTTCCCTTATAGGTTATTACAAAATATTGAGTATAGTTCTCTGTGCTATGCAGTAGGTCCTTGTTGGTTATCTATTTCATATATAGTAGTGTGTATATGTTAATCCCAAACTCCTAATTTATCCCTCCCCGCCCTTTCTCCTTTGATAACCATAAGTTTGTTTTCTATGACTGTGGGTCTATTTCTGTTTTGTATGTAAGTTCATTTGTATCATTTTTTTTAGATTCTACATATAAGTGATATCATATGATAATATGTCTCTGTCTGGCTTACTTCACTTAGTATGATAATCTCTAGGTATATCCATGTTGCTGCAAATGGCATCACTTCATTCTTTTTTATGGCTAAGTAATATCCCATTGTATATATATACCACATCTTCTTTACCCATTCCTCTGTCAATGAACATTTAGGTTGCTTCCATGTCTTGGCTACTCTAAGTAGTGCTGCAATGAACATTGCGGTGGTGGGGGGTGGTACATGCATCTTTTTTTTCTTATTTGGCTGAGTTGGGTCTTAGTTGTGGCATGCAGGATCTTTCATTGCAGTGTGTGGGCTTCTCTCTAGTTGTGGCACGTGGGCTCTTTAGTTGTGGCACGCGGGCTCCAGAGCGCACAGGCTCAGTAGTTGCGGCACGCGGGCTCAGTTGCCCCATGGCATGTGGGAACTTAGTTCCCCGACCAGGGATCGAACTTTCATCCCTTGCATTGGAAGGCGTATTCTTTACCACTGGACCACCATGGAAGTCCCACAGGTATCTTTTTGAATTATGGTTTTCTCCATATATATGCCCAGGAGCGGGAGTGCTAGGTCATACGGTGGCTCAATTTTTAGTTTTTTAAGGAACCTCCATAGAGTTCTCCAGAGTGGCTGTAACAATTTACATTCCCACCAACAGTGTAAGAGCGTTCCTTTTTCTCCTCACTGTCCCCAGCATTTATTATTTGTAGACTTTTTGATGACGGCCATTCTGATTGATGTGAGGTGATACCTCATTGTAGTTTTGATTTGCATGTCTCTAATAATTAGCGATGTTGAGTATCTTTTCATGTGCTTTTTGGCCTTCTGTATTTCTTCTTTTCTGAGGATCAGACTTAATGACTCATTTCTAGCAAACAGAATGTAACAAAAGTGACAATGTGTGACTTACAATAGTTCATAAAGGCATTGTGGTTTTCTCCTTGCTCTCTCTCAGAAAACCTGGGGGAGGCCAGCTGCCATGCTGTGAGGACTCCAAAAGATTTGAGAATCTTAGCCTACAGTGACAGGTCAAAGGATCAAGCCAAACGTCTGCATCTTGACAATGTGAGGCAAATATTCCCTTTAGGTAACTTTGAGATTCAGCGACTGCCCAATAGAGCATCAGTCTTCTTGTGGATCATGGATCATATATTATACCAGGATTTGGGTAAATCCAGCCCACCGTCTGCTTTTATAAATAAAGATTTATTGGAACACAGCCAGGCCTATCTGTTTACATATGGTCTATGGCTGCTTAGCAGAGGTGAAGTTGTCACAAAAACTCTACAGCATACAACCTGAAAAGCTTAAAATAGGTACTATTTGGCCATTTACAGAATAAGTTTGCTTACATTGATGTGCTTTGATTTGCTCTGTTTGTGCAGTTTGTGCTCATTTTTTCCCAATGAAATTTCAAGGTATGGCTTTTTCTAGGGATCAGAAACTTTCTCCTCTCTCCCTCTTATCCTTGTCTAACCAACACCACAGATGAGTAACTGATTCAATGCCAGAGGGTGGTTGGTTAATATTCCAAATGCCATTACACCGAGGGTTAGTTTTCAATTTATAAATTTTGAGGGTATACAAACATTCAGTCTATAGCAGTAATCAAGGAATTTTAATACCATATAAATTTGTTTCCCACCATCATTCATTTAAAAATACATAAAAGTGCTTTTTAAATTGACAGTTTACATCTTCCTTTCTATTTGAACCTGTACTTCCAGTCTATGTATCCTCCCTGGCAACTAAATTTTATATTGTATTTTTGTACTCACAAGTTTTGTATTCATCACCTTCATTTCTCTGCAACAAATATATAGAGTTGACCCCTTGAACAACATGGGATTGAACTGCTCAGGTCCACTTACACACAGATTTTTTCAATAGTAAATATGACAGTACTACAGGTTCTGGGGTTGGTAGAATCCCAGGATGTGGAACTGCAGATATGCAGAAACAGTGGATAAGGAGGGCCAACTATAAGTTAAACTCAAACGTTTGACAGTGCGGAGGGAGGGTGCCCCTAACCCTCCCATTGTTCAAGGGTCAACTGTCTATAAACTGAAGTTTTAATATAAGTTTACATTTTCTGTGAGCATAAGGCTCTAAGTGTTAAAAATTTTCTTCGAGATCAATTACTATTATAATTATTATCAATTTACAATTGACAAAAATTTTCATATATTAAAGCTTTTTACCAAAACATAAATTTATTTTAAAATTTTATAAATATTAAACATAAAAACTAATATTTTATTGAAAGTTCTTCTCTTAATAAAGTAAAGGAGGACACTTTTTTCTAATTATTTCATCCATAGGTGAATTTACTTGTTTCTAGATTAAATTATATCAAATATAGGCCATCGATTATATTATTATTTTCCACAGTAAGATTTGGGATCAGTGAGGTATATGCCTTTCTCATGTGTAGTAGGAGTAGGGGTATTAGAAATGCCTGTGAGTTCTCAGGGGGATCAATTTAAGAAAAATAATCAATATGAAGTTGAAGTTTTCCTTAAAACTATCATTTGCACAAGTTCTCTCTTGGAAAGCCTTCCTGTACCTTATGGGAACCGAGTTTGAAGCTCACTGAAGTGAGGACCCGTGAAATCTCAGAGGGGTAAGGAGAGAAGTGAGGACAAGAGTGAATGATGGGGCTTCCCTGGTGGCACAGTGGTTGAGAATCTGCCTGCCAATGCAGGGGACACGGGTTCGAGCCCTGGTCTGGGAAGATCCCACATGCCGCGGAGCGGCTGGGCCCGTGAGCCACAACTACTGAGCCTGCGCGTCTGGAGCCTGTGCTCCGCAACAAGAGAGGCCGCGACAGTGAGAGGCCCGCACACCGCGATGAAGAGTGGCCCCCGCTCGCAGCAGCTAGAGAAAGCCCTCGCACAGAAACGAAGACCCAACACAGCCAAAAATAAATAAATAAATTAATTAATTAAAAAAAAAAAAGAGTGAATGATGAACAATCACAAGAGGTAGTGACAATAACTGAAAAGGAAAGAAAAGAACAGAAAAAGGAACAGTAATAAATTAAAAAACAGGATGTCATCAGATTTAGCTCATACTTACTCAAGTACCAGAATTCAAAAATCATGTGGCTCTAAGAGGACGTTAAGAAATTTAAGAAATGTATACTGCCTATTTTTAGGGAAATATGGGCTCCCTTCTCCTCCTCCTTCCCCCAAATATGGTATATGCATAGAGGAAAAATAAATCACATTCTGTGGGAAAAAAAAAAAAAAAAAGAGTGGATGATCAATTGTGAAAAGCTGTAGGGCCACTGGTTTGGAGAATTGGTTAAGTGGAAGTTCATGGTGAAGTAGGAAAAGGAAAACCAAGAGAAAGACAGCAAGAGAATGGGAAATAAAATTTGTTTTAAGAAAAAAAGGAGAGAAAACAAGAAAGGCAAGATGGGAGTGTTTGCACACTGTTATGGGGGGACACAGGGGGAAGTACCAGGACCACAGCATGTCCAGCAAGGTCTGTTTTCTCAGACATCTTCATGATGACCATCTATTCCAGCTCAAGTCTATCTTGTTCACGACTGTGGACAAGTTCCTGGCACACGGGAGGCGCTCAAAAAAGATGTGTTGACTAATGGAACGTATTTATGAAATTTAGACTGCAAGGCACTATTCAGGGAAAGCTTTCTCTACCTATCTGCCTTGACTATCAATGTAAGAAGTGAAAATACAATTACTATATTTATAGTTTTGGAGCAACTCTTCCCGATTTTTGTAACATGTACTTTGTATAGCAATAACTTCTGGGGGTTTTCTAAAAGATATTTTTAACATATGAAAATTATAGCCCACTCTGCAATAGTAGCCCTATTGGGTCTGCTGTTCTTCACTCCCCTTCCCCTGCAGGGTTTGTGGAAATCTCATGCTTTCCTATTCTGCACACATAATACTCTGCTCATATTTATTGTGCTGAAAGAATCAGATCCAATTCTGTTTTCTTCTCTTTTTGACTTTAGAGCACATTTGCTCAAGATGCATATTTTCCCAGGCTGCTGATTGCTGATTTGTTTTCACCTGGATGTCTGGGGAGGTGGTGCCCATACACCAACTCTCCGCCTGACAGTCAACACCACTCACAGCCACTGCTCACATCACTCACACCACTGTTGATGAGGATTCCTCCGAGCAAAGCCACAAAATAAGGCAAAGAATAGAGCAGATGTGTTTGGCTCAGAACCATTTCAGTAACGATTTTCTATTTTCTTGCAGATGATCAACTCTAGTATTGTTAAACTATTATACTTCTGGGTTTTTAACTGTTTTTCCACAAGAGCAAGTATATTTTCATCACCTGAAGGCTCATGCCTAAGTAGATTTTCCCAACAGTATTTGAGGGTTGGACTCAGGCATGGAGAGCAAAGCTATTGTCAGACACTGGGAATTCCCAGTGACAGACACTATGGGATAGAATTCAGCCCAAATATTTCAAACCCCTTTAGCTCCCTGCCTTCACCTTCCCTCCCAACCCTATTTCTTGCTAATTCTTTCAAAATTAGCTTTTCTATCCTAACAGCCCAAGTTGCCCTTTTGCTGTTATGAAATTACAAACCGCGTCAAGGCAAGCCCATCTCTGAGAAGTACCTCAGAGGCACATCATGAACTGCAAAGCTCCCACGGAGCAATCTGAAATGATGAATATCCTTTTCAAACATCCTTTTCAAAATTGCACATGGACTTCAGCCAGTCACAAGACAGAGATGTGGAGGATGCGTTCAACTCCCCATCTGCTTTTCACATTGCTCAGCACTGATTTATAACCCACAGTAAGTCACTTGGCCACACAAACATAGCTGATGGGCAAACGCAGCCCCCAGCATCTAAGAAAGAAAAGATGGGTCCCTAGCATTAATATTTTTCTCCTACCTGCACCCTGATGTGACTCACTGCTACTCCGAGAAGAGTTCTACCCACTAGTCTCAGAAGAAGAAAAACACCAAACCCTGAGGTACATTTTAGACTTTGAGAAAATAAATAAAGCTCTGTAGGGATAACTTCAGACTTCTGCTTCCATTAAAGCAGCTTCAGTGCATCTTCTCTCCCTTCAAACACAGCAGCATGCGTAAATTCGTTCCTTCCTGTGTCAAGCCTCATTAACAGAATCACTTTTTTTTTTCTAGAATGTGTACCATTTACTGGCTAGGTGAGACACATAGATATTTCCTTTTGCACAAGCCATGAGAGGGCACTGTATGTTGCAGGAGATAAAGTGAAGCCTGCGGCAATGAATGCAAGTAACCCCAAGGCACGACTAATGTAATTTCTGAGCAGAATCTCAAAGCGGGCAGACAAGACGACCATCTTACTCTCCACTTTAGCCCAGCCCCACCTCCTGTAGGAGCTGAAGGGTAACAGAAATTATGCAAGGTCGTACTCCGGGGCCGCAGAAGGCAGATGGTGAAGTGAGAATGTTTGCTGCCATTTTGGCCGCACTGCCCCCGGCACTCTTCACACTGGCTGCCCACCAGGACATTCCCTCGTGGGAATGTTCCATTAGACAGTCCCTTAGAATGTCCCTGGGACCTCTCACCGCCATTTTCTATTATCTATTCCCCACCCTCCCCGCCCTTGTGTCTGATTTGTCTGCCCTATAACCAGCTCATCTCCTAAGTATCAGACCTCTAAGAGTTCAAATTTAAGAACGAACTCATTTAATCTGCTCAGGTGCTAATGGCTAATGCAGAGAAAAACACCTCTGGCTCATCTTTCCCTCCAGGGAATAGAGTACATTTTAAACAGGGACTTCTTATAAACCATTATTTTCCAGCCCAGAGGAAGGGTTCTGCTGCTGGGAAACTTCCAGGAAGATAGGAAAAGAAAGGACATCTTTGGAGAGGCAGGTCAGTGACTTCTGAGATATACTATTTGACAGCTGTTTCCTGTGTCCTGGTCATAGCATCACTGTAATCTTTGGGACCCTTTGGTCATATGGAATAGTCTTATCCTGGTTACCTCAAATAATAGGCAAGTTATTGTAAGGATATACATTGAAATGAGAACCTGGAATTTCAAGGGAACCCAAGAATAGCTATGGCTAATTAGTTTCACAGAAATGGAAATGCAGTTTGGAAAATGGAAAATAGTTCCAATTCAAGGAAAATCTAGAGCTTGGAGAGCAGGGGCTCATCCATTCCCTCACCATCATGGGGACTTAATGCCTCTGGCTTCTGCTTCCTTGCAGCTGTCAGCCAACCACCTCTTCCTCTCCTCTGCATGTGCTTTGACATCTGCTAGATCACAACTTTTGCTTATTCATAACTCCTGCTTACTCACAATTTCAGCCTACACATAGCCCCTGGGCGTGTGCTTTTAGCTTCTGTTCTGGATTCTAACTGACCCACTCACATATTTCCAGTTTGAATATCCTAGAAGGAGAAGTTACCCGGATCAGTTTATTAGCATTGTGCTGGTTGAGGTAGAGCCTTAGTACCAGGCCTCAGCCAAAGCACTCTTATTTGCTAAGAATCAGTTTGGCTGGTTTAAGGGAAAAAAAATTTATTGAAAGGATATTGGATTTTCAGAGAGAGGCTCAGAAAATGAACAGAAACAAAGGGAGGCTGAGAAGCCAGAATCACAGCCAAATCATACCTCCAAATTAGCTGAGAGCAGACACTACTGCCATCACTGAACAGGAGGAGATGTAACTTGTAACTGACACCTGGGCACTGGAAACCAGATCTCACTGCTTGTCCCCCTGCCCTTGCTGGCCCTGGAAACTGGACATTGTTGCAATCACTGCCAGAAAGAGCCCTCCTCATCTCAGTTCCCTGTGTGACCAAGTCCCAATTCCAGGTCTAAGGAAGGTATATTTGATTGGCCAAGTCTAGGTCACATACTCTCACCCCAGCTGCATGGGGGTTGGGTGGTGATGGGAGAGCAGGAAGGAGTATACGGCCTTTCAGGCTTCATCAGTGGGAGATGGGCTCTGCCTCTCACCGAGTCTCAAACAGTGGCTAGATGATGGGCACCTAAGAAAAAAATGTGGACACCCATCACACGAAGCAGAGTAAGTGAGCTCTGCTCAGGGGAGCAGACAGCGCTCTTCACTCAGCAGGGGGCTGTGGGCAAGGAGGGCCTTTTGACTGGCCAGTGCAAGACAATCTCATGACCAAAAGAGCACAGGGAATTCTTTCATGTGCACTGTTTGAAGCCTCACAAGGCACACTTATATTCAAAGTAGGTGTTTATAGGTCTGTCTGCCTGGTTGGTCTGTAAGCATTTTAGGGCAGAGACTCTGTCTTCTTTATTTTTATCTCCCTAGTGCCCGGGGCACTGCCTGGCATATAGCAGATGCTCCAAAAATGTCTGACGAATTTAATAAGACTGTGGTCCAGGAATTTTTCCATAGCATTAGATAACACAAATTTCTCCATGCTTTTGGGAAGACCATGATTTAAACAAGCAAATAAACAAGAAGGACTATCGAAACATCATGAAAAGGAAAAAGAAGTAAGAATTTTTATGACCCACGCTCTCCTCCGAGTTATCAGTTCCTTCACAGGGCATAGATCTCTGAAATTGTGGCAGATGGAAAGTGGGAACTGCTTGAAAAAAGAGACATGGAGGCATGAGAGAGAGGATGGAGTTTGGGAAGGAATCATTAAAAGGGGGGCAGAGATGAAGGAATCAAGGAAAGGAAGCAGAGAGTTAGTCCAGGGAGTATTAGAAACAGAATGTAAGTTTCCTGATAACCTAGAAGGAAATTAGAGAACAGACAAAGTAATTCTGAATGCTGCTTTCATGGCAGCAAGGAAGAAAAGATGGATGGAGCTAATACTTTTAAGCACTTATTATATGCAAGACAATTGCTAGGAATGGTGTGTGTGTGTGGTGTGTGTGTTTAACTCTCACAACAACCTAATAATGTGGACACTTATTTCCATTTTATAGATAAGGAAAATGAGGCTTAGAGAAGTTAAGTGATTGGCTTAAGTCACAGAGATAATAAATGACAGCATCAGAATTTAATGACTCTCCATCTGATTCCAAATTCCACACTTTTTTGTTTCACCAATCCATCTCTCTCTGAATAAGACAGAAAAGGGTTGGGGGAAAGATGGGATGACCATGCTTGCTAGAAGCTTGGAACTATGTCTCTAAACTGTGCCTGCAAACTCCCAGGACCTTGAGTGGTGCCTGACCTACTTTTGAAGACTTTCTATGGAAGCAAATTTGACAATTAAAATTTTTTAGATCATTTGTACATGAAATTTAAAAAAATAAAGACACGGGAAGCTTTGCCTCCCTATCAATTTTGAAATCGCTTGTGGTAATTTGTTACAGCAGCCCTAAGAAACCAAATTCAGGACATACCAAGAAAACCCTTAGAGATTATTTATTTATTACTTACTTCGTATTGAAATGCAATTGGTATATAGCAAAGTAATGATTTCATGGAAATTACTGCTTATGATGAGCCTAAGTAAAAATCTAAGTACCTAACAGAGCAGGTGGTAGATGGATATAATAAAATTCATGAAAGTGGCATGTGAACGGGTAAAGTTTAGGGTACAAATGCAAGTGTGCTGGGAGAGAAGCGGGTCTCAGAATCTGCCCTTTGGACAATGCAGCTCATTCCAGCATCCTGCATTTTAGATCCTATATAGAAAGATTCATATAGAAAAGGTTGACACACAGACAATTCTCCTGGAGAAGGAAAGGGCAGAGATAGAGCCTTTGCTCACTTACCAAAGGAGCCTCAGAGTTAAGCCCGCCACCCCCATCCATCTCTACCTGGAGAACCACCAAACATGGGCACAGCTACCATGATCCCAGGAGCTGGGCACTGGTAGGTGGCAGTATTTGTGCAAATTTATATGGTCCCTGAGACTTGAGCAGCATTTTTTAATACTGATTTGTACGATTTGCTTTCCTGGCCACAGGGGGATGACGTCAGGGTGAATGCAGCAGGACAGGCAGGCAGGGACAGGCAGGGACTGGAGGAGAAGGTGGCCACACCAACACTTCCCAGGGCTCAGCCCTTCGCAGGCCACAGAGCCACCTGGACTGTTGACTGTCAAAGCGCAAGAGACCTCAGATATCAAATAATCCAAGCCTCTCACTTTCCGGTTGAAAAACAGGAATCCAGAATCGCTGGATTCCTGGTTTTCAGAATCGCTGGGTGAAGGTCACAGGGCTGACTAGTAACCGGAGTTAGTCATATCAGTTAAAGGCTCCCTTTCCAGAGTTCTTTTAAGATGTATGACTCTCTCTAAGCCAGTGACCCAACAGAGAGTTTTATGATTGCCTGTCTCCCTGGCAGTGAGAGGAACTGCAATCCTACTCAGCTCATCTGATGCTCAGGCAGAGGATTCAGAGGGGAAGGAAGAGAAACGCCGAAGGAGAGACGTCTGAGGCGCGGCCCACAGGACCGGGCGAGGGCCCCAGACAGCTCAGAGCTGGGCTTGCGGTGATGCACCTGGACTCGTGGTTTGGACGGGGTGCTGCGCGGACTCATAAATGATAAGAGAAGAAACTTGGCAGGGAGTAGATGCTTTTGCCTTTAGACAGAGGTCCTTGAGTCTCCAAGGAAACTGCGTCCCCTCCCTCAGTACACACGCGCGCACAAAAGTTGGGGGCACCACACCTGCCTCCCCAGATGGGGCTCCCTGCGCAAACGCCTCCTCCTCCTCCAGGATTTTCCAACGCCGGCGCAAGCTCCTCCCTCGCCCGAGCGGGGCTCCAGTCCTAGCCCCAAGCGCCCGCCCGAGCGGCGGCTGGGGGGCGGCGGGGAGTGGGTCCCGCTCGCCGTCATTGGCTGTGCGGCTGGGGGCGGAAGGAAGACTTCGGCTGCGCCCGCCGCCCCAGTGAGCCCCACATTCCCGCGGACAGCTTCGCGGGCGCGGATCGGCGGGACCCGGGCGCCCGCGAGGAGGTCGGCGCAGCCCGGTCCCACCCCGAGCGCGGGAGCCGGCGGAGCAGATCAGCGCGTCCCTATCGGCAGGTCAGTGAGGGGCTCCCGACGCCGCCCGTGAGCAGTCGCAGGGGAGTGGGCGCCAGGGACGCCCCGGAAGGGGGCTCGCCCTCTGCCACGGGCGCCCTCTCTCCCCCCCTGGGGCGGCCTCGGGTCGCGGAGGCTCCGCTCCCTCCTGAGCCGCCTCGCAAACTCTCCCCGGCTCTCAGCGGTTTGGCTCCTTGCTCTGGACACCCCCGAATCTGTCCCCTTCGTGCCGGCTACGTCCTTACTGCCGGCTAGCAGCCTCCGCTGCCCGGCTCTCCCTGTTCTCAGGGTGACTTCATGGGGCTACAGTAGGACGCAATGTCCTTGGTCCCGGGATGACCCGCTTCTGTCCCGGACGCAGGGAGCCGGGGAGGTCTGCCCTCGCGTCTGCCGCTGCAGAGGTTGATTGATTTCCCTGTGCAAGTGCAGATAGTTCTGCACTTTGCGGAGCGTGTCTCTAGGTGCATTCTGATTATTCCTGCCTTTGTGGTGTGTGCGGTCACGCTTGTGTTTGGCGCCTACCTGGATTTCTGGGGTCACCCTTCCCTTCCTGGGGACTCGCTGCGCACACACTGACAGCCGCTTTGTACCTTACCTTGCTCGCGTGAGTCTTTTCACCTGTCTCCGGCGGCTCCAAATCCGGTTAAGTTCTACCTGGCGCAGAACATCCTGGCGTTCCCCAGCCGTGGTTTCCCGAGCTCTTGGTTGTAGGAAAACGCACCAGCTACCTTTCCCTTTTCCCTGATCTGATGAGACGCTGGAATCCTGCGTTTTCCTGCCGAGGTTCATGGATCGTGGGCAGATTGTTTGAGTTCTAATTGAGGAGGGAGGTGTGTGATGTGCCGTCCTGCGGGGAGTAGAAGGACCCCTTCATTCACAGGAACATCCTGTTGAGTACCAGACCAGGTTAGCGGGCTGCACCTGCTCGCTTTCCACCGCCAGACGCCTGGGGCCCCGTTGGTCCCGGGTGGTGTCAGACTCCAGAGACAGGGTCCGTTTCCTATTGTCCTTCGTTTCCTCTGCCCGTTAAATTTCCTTCGGAAAATTCTCTGCTTAAGTATTAAGCACTTGGGTGGTTCTTTGCGGGGGATAATGGGATCCGATGGCTACATGACGTCTCAAAGCCATTGCATTTGGTTCAGTCCAAACTCCAGGTGCAAAGGGCGGGAAATAGGCAGCGATTACCTCCTGGGCAGTCCCAGGCTGACCCGAGGGACCATGCCCCAAGATCTTTCTTCTCAGGTGCTTTTCACTTTAGATTTTTCAGATTCATTGTCAGACAATTGCCTATCAACGGGAGAAGAGTCAAGATAAGCAATACTCTTCTTCAAAGGTTTACCTCATAATGCAGTCTTGCAGCCCAACGCATCCTTAAAAAAAAGGGGAAAAAAAGCAGTATTTAGCCTGTGTTTTAGCTTATTCGTGATCTAGCTCCTAGACATGCTTAAATATATTTTGTGACTAAACTGCTTTATTTTGCTAAGTATAAAGGCATTTTGCCCCACTCTCACCCCCCGCCACTTACACCCTTTATAATCAGCACGTAGCTCATAGGTAACGTGAATGGGCTCTTGAAGCGTGTGTTAGTGAGACTGTCTCGCATTGACACCACCCCACAGAGCACGTCCCAGTCACCTTCAAATGCTGGGCATTGTGGGGATGGGGAACCATTTGCCAACCTCAGAAGAATTCTGGGAATAATGAGTTCCAGAAAATGGGTGGGGTATTCCATTTTTGTGTTTGTGTTTGAAGTTTATTATTTATTTGGCTTATTTTTTTAATTTTTTTATTTTTTTTACTATTTTTGATTCCTCTACATAAGGCAAAGTGCTTGAAGAGCTCACCACACGCACATTTACGGTTCTCATTAAAGAAGCCTCACGTAAGGTAAGATCCATTCTGTTCTCCCTGCTGTTGGTTAGTTCAATTCAACAGATTTTACTGGATGTCTGTGATGTAAAGAGATAAATAACGGTATGCTGGTGTGTGGCTTCAAATCTATCAGAAGGTTTATTTGCAGGCTTCCTGAGTTTCTTTTTTATTTTTATTTTTTAATGAGGGCAGATGAAGGATGACAGAGCTGATTGGTGAGAATGATTAATCACACTAATCATTAAGTAAACTTGGAGTCATACATTTTTTCTAAGAATGAAAGATTAAGCCATCACAGGCAAAATTCTCTGATTTGGCCTCTACTCTAGATCAAGTCTCAGCCCATTTGATAATATTTCTTCTCTGGGCTTACTCTTCTCTCTGTGCTTGTAAAGTCTGTAGAATTTATATTTAACTGTTTTATATTTAAATATTTTTTTAAGATTTACTTAGTTATTAGGGAAAAGCAAAAAGTAAAATTATGGCTGAATTTTTGTATTTTGCTCATTTGGGTTTTTTAAATAGTAATTTAAGAACCTGGAAAATTATGAAAAGCCTTTGACATCAGGCACTGGTGTAGGTCCCACTTGCCTGGCTCCTGACACCCATGAACCATTCAGTAAACATTTGTTAAATGAAACTAGAAGCCAAAAAGTAGTGTGGCAGAAGAATTTTCTTCAAATAGATATATACGGAACATATTGTATACTTACATTACTACATTAATACAAAGCATCACAGACTTAACTTTTATAGACTATTTCATTATTGTTCATATTGACAACTAAAAAAACAATAAAGCCTTCAAGTTAGTTAATGGAATTAGGGAACCCAACATAGAGGAAGCTCAAATTAAGTGCCTGAGTTGGCAGGATCCCTTTTAGCTAACAGATGTACCTACAGAAATCAAGCCAGAGGCTTAGATTCAGTAGCCCATGATACCACATGTGGACTAGCCTTCGACGCAGAACTGGAAAGTCCATCTGTGCATCCACTGGACTTTGCAGGTCCAGGGTAGCAGGCTACCGAGCCACATTCTAGGGCCTCGTCACCTATGATTCTGATTTGTGGCAGATGTCTCTGTGGGAGAGAGCGCTCTGAGATGCTCAGTCGCGTGACACAAAACGCCTTCTTCAAGAGTTCCTTATGAATAGAATCCGTGCTCGCACTTGCATTACCAGGAAATAGTTATTATTTAGTCTACACTAAGTTTTGGAAACAACAACCACAAAAAAATGGAGATTCTGAGTAGTCAAGTAGCCATATACAATTTAACAGTATCTCTAAACACGACATGGCACAATCCAGCCAGAACAGTGTCAATATTTCAATCCTCTGAATTCATATCAGGAACAGGATAGACTGTCATTAATATTTCCTGAGTTCTTAACTTTTAAATTATTATTTATTAAGTTGTATTAAGATGGGAGATCAGTCGGTCCAGACTTATGATTTGTATTATGCGCTTGAACGTTGATGCTGATGCTGTTACAGGCAACAGTGAACAGGTCTGGAAATTGTTAGCCTATAACAGTTGTTAAAAAGCGTGACTTAAGAAGGTAACAGCCTTGAATACAATTTTTGATGGGAAACAAAAGCATAGGTGGCTGTAAGAACCTGTTTCGGACTCAGAAAGACAGGAAGATGACTTAACCATAGTTAGAATACTAAAGTAATTCATTCAGGGAACATTTAACATATAGATTCCCTGCCCAGGGGTAGCCAAGACAGCAGCCTTCCTGATTCATTTGTCACGGTAGTCTAGTACTGATCAACAGTGCCTGGCTATCTGTCAACTGTTGCCAATTAAGCTGGTTTGGTTCTTACTCGCTTTCAATTTTCCTATGACCAGGATTATAGCAAAAGGATTTATCTTCTCATTTCTTAAATAGAACATTCAGAACATGCTGTAAAATGCAACTGTAACAGAAAGTGCAGTCAAGTCCTATTGGGCAGGTTGACTTACTGGCCTCAGCCTGAGAGTCTTAAACTTTGAAATAAAAGGTACATATGAATCATTTCAAAGGCTTGTGTTAAGTGTATACATTACAAAAAAAGAAGGAAGAGGAGGAAGAGAAAGAGTTCTGGGTTCAAAAATCAGTTATGTTTTCACTGCATAAGCTATAATTAAATTTTATTTCTATTTCTTCATGAAAATACCCATATTGTTTTTCTGATTAAAATTCAATTCATATTCTTTGTACCAACATTCAAATACAGACATACACAAAACAGAATATGAACATACCCATAATATCACCCGCTAACAAATCATATGTTAACAGCTTGGTGCATAACCTCTTCTTTCCTTTAGTTTAGTTTAGTCTGGTTTGGTTTGGTTTTGCATGCCTCTAAAATTGTGGATGCATGTGTAGTAGCAGTGGCCGTGCTAGTAGTTTTTTTTTTTTTTACAAAAACAGAATCATACTATGCACGAGTCTGAAGCTTACTTTTTGACTCTGCCATACATCTTTCCGTGCTAGAACATATAATCCTTTTGATTACACCAGAATCCTCCATTTGTATGACTCTTCCATCATTCATTTAACGAATCCTTGACTCATGGTCATCTTGGTAGCTCCAATGTTTAGCTACAGTGTACATCTTTGTGCATGTGCATCTTAAATTTGTCTGATTTTTTTCCCATAGGGTAAATTATCAGAATTCATTATTTATATTATTAGCCTATATGCCATATATTTTTGGGTAAAAAAGGAAGCACTCAATAATTCATCCAACAAGTAGTAGATATTCCCCACTGTGACCCAGAGTGTCTTCTATATGCCCAACATATTTTTTGCACTTAAAAAACAATTTTTATTGCTATTTAACATTCATAGAGAAAACATACAAGTCATAAGTACATAATTTATGATTTATGTGTTCAACTTGAACACACTCATATAAATGGAATCCAGGTCAAAAAATAAAATATTTACCAATCCCCTCCTTTGTGCTTTTCACGTGCCTTGGCAACCAACTGATTATTCTAACAATTACTCATGAGAACGTCCTTCGTGAGTTTGTTGACCTTGATTTTCATAGTTGAGTGCTAAATTATGGGAACTATGCCTTTAAGATTGACAGTGGAATATTGACTGATGCTTCTCAGACCTTCAAGGACTCCTTGTCAGCAAAATTGGCCTGGTTCAGCTGAACTAGTTTCCAAGATCCTTCATTCTGTCCTCTTGTCACTTTATCATCCCTAGCAATTTTGGTCTTATATTTATCCATTTGATCCTGCTTGGCTCATATTTGGATTGATATGATAAATTAAACTTTGGATAACAAAAGAAACTGAGTAACTTGTTTTTCATTTGATTTCCTCTTGTTGGCCACCCAGCTCAGATGAGTATGGATGGATTTAGAGTTGGAAAAGGAATCCTGGGCTCTCAGTTTGTGGTTTCTGTCTCCAGCTGTCTCCTTCTGCCGTCCTTTGTCTTAAGGAGTACAAATAATGACCTTCAAAATTTACTTAACTTTTGGAGACCTCAGTTTCTTGATTTTTAAGGACTTCCAGCTCCTCGATTCTATGAAAAACGTTTTCCTTTAATGTTGTGGTTGTTGTTTCTTGTTTGGTTTTTGTTTTGGTATTGTTAGATTTGTTTTTTCATAGAGGAAAGTTAATATTGAGTGACCGTAAGGAGAGACGGAATGAGTTAGATACATGAAAAGTGTTTTGAGTTAGTTCCACAATGAATGAGAAGAGAAAATATTTGCTTCTTTTCTGCCCACGTGTTTTCATTCCTCGTACTATTCTTCTAAGAAGCTGAGGTCTGGATCAGTTTCCTAGCACGATACTGCTGATACTGATCCCTCTCAGGCTGAGCACAGCAGTGAGCACAATACTGATCCCTGCTCACATCACCATGGCTATGATCTAGATGAAGTGCTACTCAAAGTACAGTTCACGCACCAGTGCCAGCCCTTGAATTGTTAATTACTCATTCACCATGAGAGATGGAACCTGAGTCAGAATATACATCAAGTAAGGTACTAAGAACACTTTTTAGTTTAGATGACTTTTTTGTTAGTAAGACCTTCTTGATGAAGGAAGCAGTGCTTTGCAAGTTCCTCTTCTCACAAGGACTCGTAACCCATATAATTCCTGAGGGAGCCAAGTGGCTACTCTGAGTGGCATTGATCTCTAATGTGGGACTTTGTAGTTAAATTGAGAAATTTATAAAAATGTAAACATTTTCTCCTTCTGTACTGATTTTCTATTGAAATTGGGGGTTTTTTGAGGGGAGGTTGTGTTTATCCTTGAGATAGAGTGACTAACAGCACCATGGTACATGATGTTGCTGAATGCAGTAAATTATAATACCCTTCCCTACAATGATCAGCGTATTGTCCTTGACTCTTTTTATCTCCACAGACGAGCACAGGGACAAAGGTTGTGATTATAAGGGACTTGGTAATTTTCAAAGGATGGGATTATCATAGAATTTAACTTAACACTTTAAATAAAAAACAATTCATCTTACTTCCACATCCAGTCACATCTTCACTGACTCACTGTGGTAAACTCCCTTTTGATTTTTATTGTGCTCTTCAGAATACATTCGTTCCAACCACTCAGCTATGTTCATGATAATGTATTTCAGTATTAACAGCAGATTCCTCCATCCTTTCCTCAATTATCCTGGTGGACACTTGACTTAATAAAATCTTTGTTGAATATTGTTGAGAGACACAATCATTTGATAAAAGTATGGTCAGAGTTTCCTCTGGAGCCTGGAACTATTAATTTTATTGCCATAACTAAAATATTTATAAATTTAGTGAGTATTCATAATTTTTCTTTACTATTGAATAATTACCCTTTGACTAATCAATATGAATTAATACAAGATCATGTATTCATTCATTCATTCAATAAATACTATTGTGCAACCAAAAATAGAACAAATAGGGACTACCTCTCCAAGAAGCTTCAAGTTTCTTCATTTCTTTATCCTTTCAATCCTGCAACCATCCAACAAATACTTATTGAGCATCTTTATACCAGAAACTGTGCTGAATCATGGATAGAAAGATGAATCCTTGGAGAGACCTTCAAGATGGAGGAGGAGTAAGATGTGGAGATCACCTTCCTCCCCACAAATACATCAGAAATACATCTACATGTGGAACAACTCCTACAGAACACCTACTGAATGCTGGCAGAAGACCTCAGTCTTCCCAAAAGGCAAAAAACTCCCCACGTACCTGGGTAGGGCAAAAGAAAAAAGAAAAAACAGAGACAAAAGAATAGGGACGGGACCTGCACCTCACGGAGGGAGCTGTGAAGGAGGAAAGGTTTCCACACACTAGGAAGCCCCTTCACTGGCGGAGACTGGGGGTCGTGGGGGAGAAGCATCGGAGCCACGGAGGAGATCGCAGCAACAGGGGTGCAGAGGGCAAAGCGGAGAGATTCCCACACAGAGGATTGGTGCCAACCAGCACTCACCAGCCAGAGAGGCTTGTCTACTCACCTGCCGGGGCAGGCAGGGGCTGGGAGCTGAGGTTCGGGCTTTGGAGGTCAGATCCCAGTAAGAGGACTGGAGTTGGCTGTGTAAACACAGCCTGAAGGGGGCTAGTGCACCACAGCTAGCTGGGAGGGAGGCCGGGAAAAGTCTGGAACTGCCTAAGAGGCAAGAGACCATTGTTTCGGGTGAGCGAGGAGAGGGGATTCAGAGCACCGCCTAAATGAGCTCCAGAGATGGGCGCGAGCCGCGGCTATCAGCGCGGACCCCAGAGATGGGCATGAGACGCTAAGGCTGCTGCTGCAGCCACCAAGAAATCTGTGTGCAAGCACAGGTCACTATCCACACCTCCCCTCCCGGAGTCTGTGCAGCCCGCCACTGCCAGGGTCCCGTGATCCAGGGACAACTTCCCCGGGAGAACGCATGGCGCGCCTCAGGCTGGTGCAACATCATGTCAGCCCCTGCCACTGCAGGCTTGCTCCGAACTCCGTACCTCTCCCTCCCCCCGGCCTGAGTGAGCCAGAGCCCCGAATCAGCTGCTCCTTTAACCCCATCCTGTCTGGGCACAGAACAGACGCCCTCAGGTGACCTACATGCAGAGGCAGGGCCAAATCCAAAGCTGAAACCCAGGAGCTGTGCGAACAAAGAAGAGAAAGGGAAATCTCTCCCAGCAGCCTCAGGAGCAGCGGATTAAATCTCCACAATCAACTTGATGTACCCTGCATCTCTGGAATACCTGAATAGACAACAAATCTTCCCACAATTGAGGCGGTGGACTTTGGGAGCAACTGTAGACTTGGGGTTTGCTTTCTGCACCTACTTTGTTTCTGGTTTTATGTTTATCTTAGTTTAGTATTTAGAGTTTATTATCATTGGTAGATTTGTTTATTGATTTGGTTGCTCTCTTCCTTTTTTTTTATATATAGATATATTTTTCCTTTTTTTCTTTTTGTGAGTATATATGCGTATGCTTCTTTGTGTGATTTTGTCTGTATAGCTTTGCTTTTACCATTTGTCCTAGGGTTCTGTCTGTCCTTTTTTTTTCTTTAGTATAGTTTTTAGTGCTTGTTATCATTGGTGGACTTGTTTTTTGATTTGGTTGCTCTCTTCTTTCTTTCCTTCTTTTTTTTTATTACTTTTTAACTATTTTATTTCTAATAATTTTTAAAATTGTTTATTTTGATAACTTTATTTTATTTTTTTCTTTCTGTATTTTTTTCTCCCTTTTCTTCTGAGCCATGTGGCTGACAGGGTCTTGGTGCTCTGGCTGGGTGTCAGGCCTGAGCCATTGACGTGGGAAAGCTGAGTTCAGGACATTGGTCCACCAGAGACCTCCCGGCTCCATGTAATATCAAACAGTGAAAGCTCTCCCAGAGATCTCCATCTCAATGCTAAGACCCAGCTCCACTCAACGACCAGCAAGCTACAGTGCTGGACACTGTATGCCAAACAACTAGCAAGACAGGAACACAGCCCCACCCATTAGCAGAGAGGCTGCCTAAAATCATAATAAGGTCACAGACACCCCAAAAACACACCACCAGACCCAGTCCTGCCCACCAGAAAGACAAGATCCAGCCTCATCCACCAGAACACAGGCACCAGTCCCCTCCACCAGGAAGCCTACACAACCCACTGAACCAACCTTAGCCACTGGGGGCAGACACCAAAAACAACGGGAAATACGAAGCTGCAGACTGCAAAAAGGAGACCCCAAACACAGTAAGTTAAGCAAAATGAGAAGACAGAGCAACACACAGCAGATGATGGAGCAAGGTTAAAAACCCACCAGACCAAACAAATGAAGAGGAAATAGGCAGTCTCCCTGAAAAAGAATTCAGAGTAATGATAGTAAAGATGATCCAAAATCTTAGAAATAGAATGGAGAAAATATAAGAAATGTTTAACAAGGAGCTAAAAGAACTAAAGAGCAAACAAACAATGATGAACAACACAATAAATGAAATTAAAAATTCGCTAGAAGGAGTCAATAGCAGAATAACTGAGGCAGAAGAACGGATAAGTGACCTGGAAGATAAAAGAGTGGAAATAACTACCACACAGCAGAATAAAGAAAAAAGAATGAAAAGAATTGACGACAGTCTCAGAGACCTCTGGGACAACATTAAAAGCACCAATGTTCGAATTATAGGGGTCCCCGAAGAAGAAGAGAAAAAGAAAGGGTCTGAGAAAATATTTGAGGAGATTATAGTTGAAAACTTCCCTAATATGGGAAAGGAAATAGTCAATCAAATCCAGGAAGCACATAGAGTCCCATACAGGATAAATCCAAGGAGAAACACACCAAGACACATATTAATCAAACTACCAAAAATTAAATACAAAGAAAACATATTAAAAGCAGCAAGGGAAAAACAACAAATAACATACAAGAGCATCCCCATAAGCTTAACAGCTGATCTTACAGCAGAAACTCTGCAAGCCAGAAGGGAGTGGCAGGACATATTTAAAGTGATGAAAGGGAATAACCTATAACCAAGATTACTCTACCCAGCAAGGATCTCATTCAGATTCAACAGAGAAATTAAAACCTTTACAGACAAGCAAAAGCTAAGAGAATTCAGCACCACCAAACCAGCTTTACAACAAATGCTAAAGGAACTTCTCTAGGCAGGAAACACAAGAGAAGGAAAAGACCTACAATAACAAACCCAAAACAATTAAGAAAATGGTAATAGGAACATACATATCGATAACTACCTTAAATTTAAATGGATTAAATGCTCCAACCAAAATACATAGACTGGCTGAATGGATACAAAAACAAGACCCATATATATGCTGT
Source organism: Balaenoptera borealis (assembly GCF_965194805.1). Lineage (NCBI taxonomy): Eukaryota > Metazoa > Chordata > Mammalia > Artiodactyla > Balaenopteridae > Balaenoptera > Balaenoptera borealis. The sequence continues at coordinate 13,578,637 of NC_138877.1, forward strand.
CTACAAGAGACCCACTTCAGACCTAGGGACACATACAGACTGAATGTGAGGGGATGGAAAAAGATATTCCATGCAAATGGAAATCAAAAGAAAGCTGGAGTAGCAATTCTCATATCAGACAAAATAGACTTTAAAATAAAGACTATTACAAGAAACAAAGAAGGACACTACATAATGATCAAGGGATCAATCCAAGAAAAAGATAGAACAATTGTAAATATTTATGAACCCAACAAAGGAGCACCTCAGTACATAAGGCAAATGCTAACAGCCATAAAAGGGGAAATCGACAGTAACACAATAATAGTAGGGGACTTTAACACCCCACTTTCACCAATGGACAGATCATCCAAAATGAAAATAAATAAGGAAACACAAGCTTTAAATGACACATTAAACAAGATGCACTTAATTGATATTTATAGGACATTCCATCCAAAAACAACAGAATACACCTTCTTCTCAAGTGCTCATGGAACATTCTCCAGGATAGAGTATATCTTGGGTCACGAATCAAGCCTTGGTAAATTTAAGAAAATTGAATTCGTATGAAGTATCTTTTCCGACCACAACGCTATGAGACTAGATATCAATTACAGGAAAAAATCTGTAAAAAATACAAACACATCAAGGCTAAACAATACATTACTAAATAACCAAGAGATCACTGAAGAAATCAAAGAGGAAATCAAAAAATACCTAGAAACAAATGACAATGAAAACACGACAACCCAAAACCTATGGGATGCAGCAAAAACAGTTCTAAGAGGGAAGTTTATAGCAATACAATCTTACCTCAAGAAACAAGAAACATCTCAAATTAACAACCTAACCTTACACCTAAAGCAATTAGAGAAAGAAGAACAAAAAACCCCAAAGTTAGCAGAAGGAAAGAAATCATAAAGATCAGATCAGAAATAAATGAAAAAGAAATGAAGGAAACAATAGCAAAGATCAATAAAATTAAAAGCTGGTTCTTTGAGAAGATAAACAAAATTGATAAACCATTAGCCAGTCTCATCAAGGAAAAAAGGGAGAAGACTGAAATCAATAGAATTAGAAATGAAAAAGGAGAAGTAACAACTGACACTGCTGAAATACAAAGGATCATGAGCGATTACTACAAGCAACTATATGCCAATAAAATGGACAACCTGGAAGAAATGGACAAGTTCTTAGAAAAGCACAACCTTCTGAGACTGAACCAGGAAGAAATAGAAAATATAAACAGACCAATCCCAAGCACTGAAATTGAGACTATGATTAAAAATCTTCCAACAAACAAAAGCCCAGGACCAGATGGCTTCACAGGCAAATTCTATCAAACATTTAGAGAAGAGCTAACACCTATCCTTCTCAAACTCTTCCAAAATATAGCAGAGGGAGAAACACTCCCAAACTCATTCTACGAGGCCACCATCACCCTGATACCAAAACCAGACAAAGATGTCACAAAAAAAGAAAACTACAGGCCAATATCACTGATAAACATAGATGCAAAAATCCTCAACAAAATACTAGCAAACAGAATCTAACAGCCCATTAAAAGGATCATACACCATGATAAAGTGGGGTTTACTCCAGGAATGCAAGGATTCTTCAATATACGCAAATTAATCAATGTGATGAAACATATTAACAAGTTGAAGGAGAAAAACCATATGATCATCTCAATAGATGCAGAAAAAGCTTTCGACAAAATTCAACACCCATTTATGATAAAAACCCTCCAGAAAGTAGGCATAGAGGGCACTTAACTCAACATAATACTGACAGAAGCTGGCTCGAACTCACACAGTTACTGCAGCAGAGGGAAGGGATGTGGCAAATCTCACACGGAGTCTTACATTTTCTACCCAGAAGTGACACATGTCACTTTTCCCCAAATTTTATTGGTCAAAACAAGTCATGTGGCCACCCTAATTTCAGAGGGGGTGGAAACATGCAGCCCTACAACATACCTGGACAGAGGGAAGAATGGCAGAAACATGCGAACATCACCAAGGACCATAGGTCTCAAATTTATCCCTCTTTCACTTCCAACCTCTCCAGAGAGAAGAAATGTAATGAACATAAAATTTGGAGACATAGGGATATAGATTTGAATGCCAGTCCTGCTTCTATGTGGCTGGGTGACCCTGGGCAAGCTTTTAAATTCTCTGATCCTTAATTTTCTCATTGGTTAAAGAAAGGTGAGGTATAATAGTAACTAGAGTAAAGAGCTGTGAAGATTAAAGAATATACACCTGCACCATGTGTGCGCGCGCACACACACACACACACACACACACACACACACACACACAACTAGTATATGCTTTTATTTAATACATATTGGCTGCTGTCATTCATTTTGTTGTTGTTTTTCCAAACTAGTTTGTCTGGACATTCCTTCTCCTATACAAGAATCCCGGGTCCACCTTTCCCTGCCTGTCATGTTCTGTTCCCATTCCACAATGATTTGGGGATGCTCCCACCATCCCCTCCCCTCTACTTCCCACAACTCTTCTGGCATGATGTGCCCCCTACATCCCAGGGCTCATGACTGAAATAAAAGAGAACTTAGATGTAAGAGCAGTGAGTGATGTGTGAACGTGTGTTTCTGACCAAGGCTATTCCTACAATTGAATAAAAAGCACAGGGCACACAACCTTAAAGGGTAAGGTGAAGAGCTCAACCCTGATAAAGGGCAAACCAAAGTCTGTTAAATCTTGTATAAGATACTCATGATTTCCATGAGTAAAACCATATTTATTTATATTTTTTAAAAGAATGTATAACTCTTTTATATAGGTCATCAGTGTAGCAGTCTGTTTTCTACAAATAATTACTTATTATTCTCCAATTTGACCTCCTTGCATTTTTAAGCTGAAATACATTCTGGGAGAATCTGAGCCTACACTTGTTTACTGCATCCATATTGTCTTTGACAGATTCTGGTCTTGAGTTGTTATCTCATATGACAACAGGCTGCCGGGGACTTGATTTCCTCCCACACTTGATAGCCTGCCATGTCATTTTGTTCCATGTTACAAGGAACATGTAGACATTCTCTTTGTTAGCCAGACTTTTGAGTTCATTGTGCTGCCTGAGAGAGAGGGAGAGAGAGAGAGAGAGAGGATGCATGAGAGAATATTAAGGCAAGCTCTGCTGCTCTGTTCACACAAAGGATTAGCAGGACCGTGGAAAGTCCCACATGGGAACTTGCTTTCCTGATGAAGGACACAATGTCCTCTTTTCTGTCTTCTGCCTTCCCTGGTGAACCTGGAAGTCCTGGTAGAAGAGTAATTTCAGAGCCATGAGAGAGCACTTTGTCTCCTTATAGGGTTGGTGTTTTATATAACCTCTGCCTAAAATCTGACTCATCTGGTACTCATCAATTTAGGGTACCTACCTAGAGCCTCAGTCATATGATTGCTGATGACTGATGAAAAGCACTGTTAACATCAATGCTACATATTTTCTTTTCATTTGCAGCTGCACTTTGCAACAACTAGATTCATTCTTAAAATTGTTTATTGGCTCCTATTTCAAAAGATACTGGACCCTGGACTGTAAGAGAGTTGATGTGGTTGGGTTTAGCCTCTTGCCACACTAGAGGATTCACCCAAACCAGGGCAGTCAGAGAGGTGGTTGATAGTTTAAGAATTGTAAGGAGTGTGACGTCTTTAATCTGCTGAACTTGGTGTTTGAAGACTGTTTGGTGCTTACTGCCTAAATCAAGTCTCCCACTTGTACTGTGTTTATTTGCTGCTCGGGCCCTGTGTGGAACCTGGAGCTCACTGGCTATTGGCGGATCTCAGTGAGCTTCCCCAGAGTCCACCCACACATTAGTCCTCATTAGAAGACAACTCTCTCTCGAACCTTGAGGGCATTTTGCTAAGTGAAATAAGTCAAACCAAGAAAGACAAATACCACACGATCTCACTTATACGTGGAATCTAAAGAAACCAAAAACAAAAAATCAAGCTCATAGATAGAACAGATTGGAGGGGGTAGGGTGTGTGTGAAATGGGTGAAGGTGGTCAAAAGGTACAAATTTCCAGTTATAAAATAAATAAGTCATGGGGATATAACATACAGTATGGTGACTATAGTCAATAATACTGCATTGTATATTTGAAGTTGCTAAGACAGTAGATCTTAAAAGTGCTCATCGCAAGGAAAAAAATGTAACTATGGATGGTGGCAGATGTTGACTTATTGTGGTGATCGTCTTGCAGTATACAAATATCAAGTCATTATGTTGTACACCCCAAACTAATACAATGTTATATGTCAATTATATCTCAATTTTTTAAAAAGAAAGAAAACTACTCTCTCTTGACTCAAGATGGCTCCAAAGCCCCTCCCTTTGACTGGGTATTTAAACTGCAAGAAAGATATCCTTGACCTCATCTGAAGATGACTGATGATGTAAGATGAACATAACTGGATCCCATGATCCTGGAGACCCAGATTGAGATTCAGACCAGTGGATGGTGGCAGAGTGAAGTCATGAGCAAGGCTGGCTGGCCTGTCACCATTCCCGGTCTTCAGGCAGCATCTCCCACCACCATGGATCCAGTTCCCTTGGACATATTAAACTTCCTCTAACTCATTCTCTGATGCTTCACCTCCTGTACCTGTGGATTAGTGGGCAAGATGGTAGCAGCAAATATTTGAACTTCTCCAATGCCCATTGAAGAATCAAGCTTAATCAGTGTATTTCTTTAGAAGCTTCAGACATTTTGGCTGACTTACTACATATTATACTAAGCATAGTTCTTAATATCCTCGGGGATAAATCATTTTTCCCCGAGTCGTATGTTGAAAAACTCCAATCCTACTGAAAAGTTGCAAGAATAATAACAATGGACACCTATACATCCTTTAACTAGACTAGTCAGTTGTTAACATTTTAACACATTTGCTTTATCATCCTTTCTTTCTTTCTGTATGTGTACTTATTTTTTTATTTTGGCTGAACCATTTGAGGGTTAGCTGCTGAAACTGTGACACTTTATAATTACATACTTTGAACATGTACTTCCTAATAACAAGAACATTCTCCTATATCACACTTAGGAAATTTAGTATTGATATAATGCAATTATACAATGTACAGTCTATGTCCAGATTTCCCCTGTTATCCTAATAATGTCCTTTATAACAATGTTGTTTTTTCTTTTAATTGGTCCAAGGATCTTTCATCACATTAGAGGATAAATCTTGAAATCTGCATCCTACTTTTTCTTCTCTGATTATTCAGCTGACTACTAAATAATGTAATATGGCCAAAACTGTATGTAACCAGAACTTAGCCTGCCTAAGCTGCCAATTACTAAGCATTATTCTTTTTAAATATCCATTTCATTGTGGAAAGCATCATCATATGTTGACTACCAGCCATGGAAGAATGAGAGAAGTTATTTAGCAAAATTCATATGTACGAATTATGCTAAGCACTGGGCTAATATCCAGAAGGGATGGGCAATGTACACACTATGTAATCAACTAAGGTTCTATTTGTAGTTGTATTATGAGGGACGATGGTTCATTATTTCAAGTAAACACTATGCCTTGGTTAAAAATGTCATCATGTAGATGACTCCATGAGCTTGAGTCCCCGCTGGGAAATGCAAGACTTAAAACACTTATACGTACTTGTCATATTCCAATCCATTTCTAAGGAATAGGCTACAATGCATCTTAGTTTAAACAAATACATGATTATAGTTGTCAATAGAGAAATATAAATAGTGGCCTGTTTCATTAGTTTGCTAACACTGAAGTTCTTTTTAGACAACCTATGTCATCACTTGTTTTTTCCAAATTGTACCTGTACATGTTATTTTATAGATAGAGAACGGTTATTAGTTTTTGGCATATTCTTAAGTGCAAAATTAGAGAAGTGGACATATTAGATAATTTATGTTCCTCTCTTCCATATGCCTCAATTCTCAAGATATTTTAAGTGGAAATTAAGTTTGGGGCTTAAGTTATGGAGTGAATGAAACATTTACTATAGATCCGTTCTTATGTTGAAAATTTACAAGACAAATGAATATTTATAAGAGAACGTACACAAAACAATAGACATTTACAGAAACATACACAAACAGAAAGGTTTTCACTGAACACATTAATCTGGATGCCAGTGGGAGATGAAGGGAGATGGAGTGAGGAATTCAGAGAAAGAGGGATCAGTGGTGACAATTAGCCACAAACAGAGGAATATGTATTTAAAGAGGGAGGTAACAGTAGAAACAAGAAAAGAAGGAGTGGCATTTGTTGGGAGTCATACAAGCTCTCTTATTTTCTTCTTATACTGTGTGGCACCAGTGGCCCATGGCTGCCCACTTCTGAGGAGTCTGCTTAAATTTAGGGTGGACTTCATCAAATGCTTATAGAAAACACATATTTCCAAGCTCTTCCCTGTTTCCTTAGAGCAGCTTTAGAGGCACCCAAAGGCCTCTGGAGCATGAGAGAGTAGACTGGGGATACCTTGTGGTCTACCTATAAAGGTTTCAAAAAAAGAGTTATGACAATTGCAAAATTAAGTTTACGAGAACAAAATCTTCCCACCTGTCATACTCTGTAAGGAGACTGTTAAGAGCATTTCCTGATTGGACAAAAACTATATTTGATACAAATTATTTTAACTATGGAGACAGAATGGAAGACAACGGAAAAGGAGGAAAGGCCATTCTCCAAACAGAGCATGGTTGAATGAGAATTTCAAAAACATGTCTAGTATAATTAAAAATAAGCAAACTTTTGTGTATACTAATGCTATAATTTAACCAATTCTAGCTGCTCCAAGAATAAAAAGTATTTTTTCTTACTACTCTTCTAAAATATTAGAAATGATCTGAGCTGAGTGGAGGGAGCGAACTGAACCCAAAAGTCCTCATTAAAAATGCTGTAACATCTTGAAAGGTTGATCTTTCTTCTTAACCATCTTTCTTCACACTGATTCATTTCAACCTTGCCTATGATCTTCATGTCATTATTTCTTTGGCTGTTTGTTTTTTTCTCTAAATCAAGTGTTTAGCCAATAGCCTTTTCTCCTGCTCCCTAAAAATGACTTTCATTGTTTTGCTACTTCTTAACCAGTTCATGCTTCCTTCATCCTTTAAGTTGCCACTTTTCTCATTTTGATTTAGACTAAGTGTGTTACCCAAGATGGGTCCAGTTTCCCCAGAGCGCAGGACACAGCCCTCCTTGGTCTTTTCTAGACATAATAAAAGAATCATGAAAAATACTATGCCTAGAACTGGTTTTATATTTGACCTTTTTATCCAGAAAATTATCCACTTAAACTCTTTTTCTAAGGGAGTATCATTTTAAAATAATTATTCTTACTAAGGCAGTGATTTGGACATAAAATCTTCACAAGAAATTTAGATACAGCAAAAATTTATTAAGAATAATAGTTTGATTTCCCCAGGAAAATACTGCTATATAAATGCAAGGGAAGTCATATCTATCAATATAATTACTTTTTAGGCTATATAAAGATAGATGGTCAAAACAGTTACATTCTAATTCCCTTCTGAAATACTTTCTTGTGTGTGTGTGTGTGTGTTTTTTTTTTGTAGCTTTACTCAATCTACACTGTTTTGCATGTCAAGAAATGTATATTCTGAATGTTTGTGGATTATACCTTATGTGGATAACTAACTTTTAAAAATTAGGGCAAAATAATTAGTCTAACAGAAAAGTATTCTGAATATAGTATAATTTAATTATTTTGCTGAGCCCGAGGCTAATCCAGAGAGATAAAAGTCATCACCAAGGTAAAGAGAGATAATAAGAGATTGGACTGAATCCAAAGCCACCTAAGGACCTACCCTAGAGATTGACTTTTAATGTAAATTACAGATACCAAGCTGTTACTCTGACATTTCTTTAATTTTCACCAAAGTGCCATAAAAAAGTTCTGATTACATTTTCTGATCATTCTTTTGAACCCCAGATAAAGGACTGTTCTTTTTAATTTTTTTGGCTGCCATTGTCCAGTCTAGACCATGAATTCCAGGGCTTATTCAGAATCTTCATCTCTCCACACTTCTTTTCATGAGATGGTTCTCGAACTCTATGAGATAGCAGATAGACTCAGTCTTTTTTCTTTACTTGCTTTTGTTTTTTATTGCACTGATACAGGGAATCACAGTGAGATTCTACTCATTTTCACACAAAATTCTTCTCTCAAAGCATTGTATTGATTAAGTAGGAGCAGTTCTCAAATAGGCGAATACATGGATGGACTTAATCAGCTCTGAATAAGCTTAGTAGTAAGATAATAAACTCTATTTTCCTTATTGCAAGCCTGGGGTAAGTGCTGCCATTGACTGCAAGTCAAGGTTTACATTTAGAGAAGGGTGAGTGGCTAGTCTGCATTGTCAGCACCAGTCTTCTCTCACCTAGCACCACCGAAAAGGCCACTAGGCAAAGAGAAAGTGTTAAGGGAAAAGATAATCATGCAAATTGTAAAGGAAAGCTCACGGTCTTGTATAAAACATTTAACATTTAACAAGGTCTTGTATAAACATGCTGTTTTCTAAGTAGAACTAAAAACAGCTGTGCTCAGATGTGACAATTTCCCTTCTACATTCTGGAGATGGTAGTTTCTGTATTCTACAGAGAAAGAAACCCAGTGTATCATCTAAAACTATTCATTACATTATACTATTAAATTTTACATTTGTAGACCAGAAAAAGCCTTTACCGTATCACGTTAATACTTTATCAAATCGTTGCTAATGGTTTGGGAGAGCACCTTTTGGAGAATGACACAGCAGGGCTTGATAAGGATGAAATGTTGATTTGACATCATAACATCTAGGGGACTCTTTGAATAATGTCTGCAAGGGAACAAAGCAGCTTGTCCCAGTTTTCCACAACAAAAAAAACCTTTCAGAGAGTTGTTATTCACATAGAAATGTATTTAAATAAAGGTCAGAAACTCAAGAGATTGCTGTGACAGATTTGAGGTTGACTATAGGCAGAGTTTTATACACGTTGCATTGTAGAAGTCAAGGCCCTGGCAGAGGCTCTGCCCGCAGGCTGGCGGCCAGGGGTCTGGCGATGCTTAGGTGAGAGAACACAGAGTTGAGGACCTGTCAGCTCTTCTTCCTTTTACCAAGCAGCAAGGTACACACCAGAGAGTATGCTTTGTTCCTCCAAAACTTTACAGCCCTAATCACCCCATGGGAAGGAAAGCTTCCATTCTTTCAGAGGAGTCACAGTGGCCGGGCGCTGAGTGACATGGAAGCAGAGACCCACCCCCTTGCCAAGGTCTGACTTATCCGTGCGGTCCCTCCATCTCCCCACCCCGCTGGGCTCATGGTGAGATTACAGTCAGTCCTTGCTCACTTCAGGAGGTGACTGCCTTTTGTAGATTTCTTTTCAGCACAGTTCTTTATTCCAAGAGACAAAGGGAAAGCTGGCTGACCATGAACTTAAACATCTCCACAGATCTTCATTTATAATATTGTGATCTCACTGTCTCATTTTCCTTTCTCAAAAATCACTTTCTGAGAATGGCTCAGAAAAAAAGCATCACAATCCCCACATGGCTTTAGGTGCCACCTGAAATGAGAGTCTGCTGTCACTGCCCCTAGATAGGTCAAGGCTATGCATTTAAGATGAAGTCGCTTTCTTCTTTCCTTTGAACTCAATCTGTTTGGGAGAAACAGCCCAAAAAGCAGCATCTTGAAACACACTTGTTTGATTTTGTTTCCACAGTACCGTCTTGGGCCTCATTCACACTGTCCCATAATAATTCCTGCTCTACCTCCCTTACAAACACATACAATTTGGATCATCCTCAGCATTATACATAGACTGTCAAAACATTCACCAGAGAGAAAGAAGATTTATCAATTTTTAAAACATCTATAAGAAAATGAGAACTAATGTCATCAAATTAAAATGATTTCTAACACTGCATATGCTCTGTTGTTTCAGAGTAGAAGAGTGAAACGAAATTCGTATATCTGTCATTTTAAATTAAGAAGTATTCTGGAAGTAATATTAAATCTAAAGTATTGGGGGTAGGATGTTTAGAGAAGATACTTAATTGTGAAATGTCAAATAAGGACACAAGGTTTCATCTGTTCATTTCTACCATCTTCCAATGTCACTTGGAAGATCAGATGCTTTCCCCAAATCTTAACCTCATTTGCTATAAACTATTCCATAGACACTTGAGGCTCACAGTGGGCTTTTGTCTGAAAGAAGGTGATCTTCAGGATGTGAAAAGTACTCTTGGAATATTTACACTGTAAAGAGATACCTTTGTTTTAGCAAGTGGTCTGGCAGCCAGTTGTGAGCCCTGCCGTTGAATTGCCAGTGACATTATCTGTGCCTCCAACCTCACCTCCAGAAAATGATACAGTTCTGTTTAGTGAAGGTGCTTTTAGAAAAATCAGCCAATTCCAGCTGAATCGATGACCTGCACGTGTCAGAATTATTGGACTAGCAGAGACCTGGAAGTTCCTCTAGTCTTTCTAGGCATTGAGAAATAACTGTCTACCGGCCCTTTACTTGGATGGCCTTTTATCATTTTCGAAGTATGATTTTGGACACGGTATCACATCCTAACTTAGGATCTCGTGGAGAGGTAGGAAAGGTATCATTGGACAAATGGGAAAACTGAAATATCAAGACTGAACTGTGAGCTTGTTCAAAATAAGTGGCAGCTGGGAACTAATTACCTGAGTCTCATCATTTTCTCTTCCTACAACATTTGAGGAAACTAAGAACGCTGTTCAGGCATGGGTTCTTGTCACTCCTCTGTCACTGACTAGCTGTGAACCCTGAGTAAATCACAATTTCTTTGCTGATCAGTTTCCTCATCTGCAAAATGGGAATAATAATTCCTGCTCTACCTCCCTTACAAACTAGTTTGTGTGAGGAACAACATAAAATGCACAGCCCCTACCTTCTTGCCCATTCCAGAAAAAGACGACGTAAAATCATTACTACCAAACGATAGGAAAATTGAGACCGGATGGTATAAAGGGTGAGGATGGGCAGAGCTGAAAGTCCTGGCTTATCTTCTAATTAGATACATTTCTTTTGTCAAATCGATCAGCTTCTTTGTTCTCAGTTTCCTCAGCTAGACTTAGGAGGTCTTACCAAAACATCTTGAAGATTTCTTTTGACTCAGCCCATGAGAGTCTTTCCTAGTTTTCTTGCCTATACATCACGCTGTCTCTGAGATGCTGCTGTTTTCCCTAAAGATGAGTGGCTAGAGCATTTATGTGCTGTATAAGACAAGGTATTGCCAGCTCACTGTAACACATGTGCAGTCCCCCTGTGATTCTCTCTCTCTCTCTTTTTAAGGATTGTTAGGAGCCTGTAGCAGCCTAGTGGAATTAAAATCACCAGGTAAAGTTTAATGAGGAGTAGGAGTCAAATTATTTTAGGAAGTACTAAAACTGCCCGTGGCCTCCTCTGAGGAGTCACTAAGATGATTAGCCTGCTTGACTGCCGGCAGGGCAGCCCTCTCAGAAGGGTCCCCTCCTTCCCAGGGATCATAAGTGCCACTCAGCCACAGCCACAGCGGCCACTGTCAGCCCCTCAAGGAATCAGCCACTTAATTAGATTTGGGGAACGGAAGGGAAAGGCAAGTTTTCAAGGTAAAATGCAGGGCAGAGGTTAGGGAAAGGGAAAGCCAGGGCACAGTGGATATTTTCACATTAGCGTTTCCCTACATCTGATGCAAGGAAATTGGAAATTTACAACAAAATGATCTAATGCCATAAAGAGCTAGGAAGAGCATCTTTTCTGGATTTGGGGAAAGACAGTCATCCATCGGGAGGGATCATTCTTCCTCAGGCTGCTTCCCTCACCCCCGCACAAACTAGGCAAAAGCTGGCTATGACTTCCCCAGTCATGGACGCGAGGGTGTCAGAGGCACATGGCACCCGCACCCACGCCTGGAGCCTGCAGAATCATGCTCTGCCCCAGGGCTACCTGCCTGATTCAGTCCACTTTGTTTCCAGTGTTCCTCACAGGGACACTGTAAGGAGGGGGAACATGGCCAAGAGCATTTCTTTCTCTGCACCCATTCACACACACACACACACACAACACACACCAAACACACACCACACACACACACACAAACACACACACACACAACCCACACACACAGTAAACTCATTTTGGCCCAATCTTAACAATTTACAAAGTGCTTCCCTGTCTATTATCTTGATCCCTGCGTAACACGGTGAGGGAATGGGGCAGGTACTATATACCATTTTACAGATGAGAATAGTGAAGCTCAGAAAATGTAGGCAATTTGCCCAACTTCCCAAAGATAAAGGAGAATTCAGGCCTCAAACTTAAGTCTCCTGACAGCAAAGCTAGTACTCTTTCTACCATTCAGAGGAAATCCAACCTTTATTCTTCTAAGTTAATCTAAAGGTTTTTTACTGAATGCCTAAAATATGCAGAACAAAGTACAGAGGTAGACTGAAAAGAAAAGAAATATGTAGAAATGGCCCCAAAGCTCAAGAAGATATATTTTTATAAACAAATTAGCAAATTATGAAAAGCAAACTTACATGTGCAGTGATTCTCCAAAGCGTACTAGAAGGAAATACTGGTCTGGAATTATGCTAGTGGGCTGGAGAGTGCAGGGAATTCATTTTCTGGAGGAGGAAGGTTTGGAGCTAACTTTTGGGGTCCTATTCTCAGAGCATGCACTTGGAGCATCTGTTGAAATCTCAGCAGATGGAACGTATCAGAAATATATTTTCCTTTTTATTTCATTTTTAGTTCCTTGGAGAAACCTGGCACCTAGGGTACTGTGGAGATCAAATAAAAGTGCATTTTTATATCATCATTTGTAATATAAAGACAGAAACATTACTTGTTCCTGGGGAAATTATTTCATTCTTTTCCCTCCCCGGTGGATTTTATAATTAAGCCTTTGCTGAAGTGAAAACTGGAAGTGAGATTCAAAAGTAATTTTTTCTGAATAATGCACTCAGTTGTTTTGGGTTTTTTGTCTTTGTTTTTGCAGTGATGGACACCTGATACCCTGCTGCCTTTGCTTGGAAACCGAGTTTTGTTGTACTGATTTAACCACCCTCAATGTTTGCTGATGCTAGCATGACAAAAAGAATGCTGATTCTGTCCCTGTTGACCCCTGTGTGAAACTGACTTTTCATATACTGTGCATTCTTTGACCTTCCATAAAGATGTCTGAACCTGACTCTTCATCTGTATTCTCGGGGAGTATGGAGAATGGAACTTTCCTCGAGCTATTTCCCACATCCCTGTCCACATCGGTGGACCCGTCCTCAGGCCACCTGTCAAATGTCTATATCTATGTGTCCATATTCCTCAGCCTGTTAGCCTTCCTGCTTCTACTTTTAATCATTGCCCTCCAGAGGCTCAAAAATATCATCTCCTCCAGTTCCTCCTACCCGGAGTATCCAAGCGACGCTGGAAGTTCTTTCACCAACTTGGAAGTCTGCAGTATTTCCTCGCAAAGGTCCACTTTTTCAAACCTTTCCTCCTGAAGAAAATGTAAGAATCCTTCAATGCTGCGGCCCTCGGGGAGTTTTCCCTTGGGAAGTGTCGCATGAAGTAGGTGCCTCAGGAAAGAAACGCCCATTTTGTTCTTTTCCACCGATTAGACCCAGTTCTCCTTCTCCTTCAGCCCTGATTTCTTTTCCTGTTCATGATGCTTTTCATTGTGAATGCCAGAGTTGATGCTGACAGAAATGCATGCAAGGTGCAGAATTTCACCCAGACTTCTTGGTGAATCTGGGGCTGGCTTCTTCTCAGTGGGTCAGGCCACCCTGTTGGACACCCGAGGCAGAACTCACCTGAGGCGGCCTCGCAGAGGATGCTGGATCAGGGCTCTGCACTTGGCTTCTCTTACAAAACCGTAAAATCAACGGAGTCAGCAGAAACTGGCTAAGTGAAGTCTGAGCAATGTGGAAGATATTATCCATATTTAAAAGATAAAGTGGAAACACCCATTAAAAAAAAAAGAGTCAATTTAGATTTCATGTATAACATCTCTAAAACTGGGGCCAAAAATATTTTAAATGTTTTCTAAATCACATTTATTGATGAATTAAGTCATATGTGGAAAAGTTCTGGAAGACTTTAACTTTTAATGGCAAGACAAATATGTGTTATAATGCCATTTGTAATGTATTTCTGCCTCTTGGGTTTTTACCTACTTATGTTATAGTCATAATGCCCCTACATGGTGGAATTCTTTGTGATAATTGCTGTTGCTATTACTAAGAGAAGCACCAGAACAGACGCCAGGCCATTTATTTTATATCTGTAATTCCCATCAATGGAATCACACATATGGAAAATACTCATTTAGTTGTATTTTGTACAGTAATAACTCCTCGCAGTTGTGTATGTTCCTTTATTCAGTTTCACAGTCTTTATAAGTTTAGTGCAGAATTATAGTAAGACTCCGAGATGTCAGATGTTTGTTCACTCACATTAGGTTGCAAAACTTAGAAGACTCAATAACTAATATCCATGTTATTATATACTCCATGAATGTTACAGGTCTCTGATAACTTGTTGTTGTGTGTTAACATAATACTCTACATTAGGATTCCAGGATGTGGATTTATGTTTAAAATTGTAAACACTCACGTTGGGTAGCTGCTGGGAGCTTAGTGATCCTGGGGCTGCCATACTGTGGTCAGCCAAGCACACCTGAACTCGGGCTTTGTCCATGAAATGAGCCACATGCATGAACATAGACATGGAATATGGAGGGAATCAAGCTGCCCCTAACAACCCAACAAAGCAAGCAAACTGTGGCTTCTTAAGAGTAAGAATTTTAATTTAATTTTTAAAATAAATGGTTCACGGCATAAACACTGAATGTATTCAGCCTACGAAGCCCACTGCATCAACATGCCCCTGTCTGCCCATGGCAACTGGATCCTTCTTGTCCAAAACATTTACTAATCTTAAGTGGTGGGCCTTCAACCCACCCTTTGGTTTGGTTGTGTGGCATCTCCATCCAGAACTGGGATGGGATAAAGAATCCACCATTTCCACAGGGTCTATCTTTGTCATTCTAAAATGCTGAGAGAAATGCGGATCGGTAAGTGAGGATCAGAAGGTTTTTTTTTTTTTTTTTAAATCCATAAGCCTCACTTAAATCAGACCACATTGAAAGGTTTATATATATCAAAAATGTCCTCAAACACCATAAGACCTGCACAGAGTTGCTGCCCTAAAATGTATAATTAGTGAAAATTTTGCCTTTGCTGTCATTTAAAGCATGGCAGTGTGTTAGAATGTTATTATGTAGTATAAATGCTGGACTACAAAAACTCTGCTATTTTAGACCATTATAGCATTCTGTGTGTGTGTGTGTGTGTGTGTGTGTGTGTGTGTGTGTCTGTACACAACACATTCTCAGAATATATAATATATATATTCACACACTCCCAATTAAGAGTTGTGTGAAAGCTGCACAGGATTACAGAGGCATCTATATTACACTTTTGCTCTTTGATTAATCTTGTGCTATTTTGGTTACCAAGGAAGAAAGGACTTGGATGAACTGATTTTAAAAAATAAAGGAGCAAATTTGCCACACAACAGTACAATCTTAGTATGATCTGTTCTAAGGGGTAACTTTATACTCTTTCCTTCTGGAAGAGATTTAAAGGCTTCTAAAAGTAAAACTAACTTTTTTTAAAAAATTGCAGTCACACCCCCCCTCCCCCTCCCCCTGCCATGATGTTTCTAGCTCTCAAGGTTAATTAGAGTGATTGGAAGCAACATTCAAAGATGTAAAATAGAAAAAAAAAAAAAAAAAAAGATGTAAAGTAGGATTTGTCATTCCCAGCTTGTCAGGATAACAGATTGTACAACTTGAGATGAATTTGTGTTAAGAAGTTCAGAAAGGTTGGAAGACTGGTTTATAAATAAAGAAATCAAGCCCACTGAAAGCCTGGCTCTTCTCTTATTGTTTGTTCTCAGTGAGGTGGTCCGCAAGCTTCTCTCCTAGGGAGGCTTTTCCTTCACGTCCTCTCTGAAGCAGGGTCAATAATTAGTGGCCCAAATGTCAGCCTCTCCCCACCTCTGAAGGGTCCCCTCCCTGTGGGGCAGTGAGACCCACACTTCCCTGATCAGAAGAATCACCTGGATGCCTGGGAAATATTCAGGTTCCGGGGCCACAGTCCAGACCTCAGGAGTGGAGCCAGGGAGCTGGTATTTTTAACAAGGACCCGGGTGATGCTCATGGTCAGTAGGACACACTGTGGCAGAGACAGGGTCGCATGTATTGCTCACGCGTATCTGTGGAGGACAGGGAGGTCTTCCCCTGGACCGCTGCCTAAGTAACTGCTGTCCCTCCAAGCAAAGTGTCCCCTCGCCCCTCACACGGCTCACAGCCCTGCCCACTGGGGGGGACGGGGCTGAACTCCAGGCCACCTTCCTAGGTGGAAAGCGGCTGCCATCACACTGGGCTCCGTGGAAGAGGGACGTAAGGAAAGTCACAGCCCTTCTTCCCCGCAGCACCTCTTTCACAAGATCATGTGCCTATAACAGACTAGGTTAGAGGACTGGGGGGTCACCGATGAGATTTATCAAATGAGAGAAAATGTTTTACACGGTATCCAAACTAGACTATCCCCACAATCCAAAGGAAAACAACAGCACATGAATGAACAGCGAATGAAAAGGAAACGTTCTCCAAGAAAAACCCCAGTGTCTAGACTTGCTGCCTGAGGTCTGCCTTTCCCCACTGAAGAGGCTCCCACTTCAGACCAATGCCAGGTCCCCCTGTCCTTTAGGAGGCCCTCTAGGATCCGTCCTACTTGGTACAACACACAGAACCCAAGCTTCAGCACTGCACTTCCCAGAGCCTGAGTTACTCAGAACAGGGTGTGCGCGGAGGCAGTAGTTCCCGTGGGTGGTTGGGGGGAGGCTGAAGCGGAAGAGTCCAAGGGGAGCTCTGGGGCTCCCGGGCCAGCTCCCTTCGGTCTATCCCCCTGAGAAGGCAACTGTGCTCTTTCTTCCTGGTTACCAGTGGGCAGCTCTCAGAATCCCACGTGTGTGTGTGTGTGGTGTGTGTGTGTGTAGTATACACTCTCACACACACACAAACCTCCCAGGAACAAACAATTCTCAGTGTTCAAAGACAACACAGTTTACACAGGCCACTGACTTCACTATAACCCTGCCCTCAACAGTGAGCAGAGCACACTAGCTCCTCCTTATCCATTCCTCAACTTCAAAACCATGCCTAAACATCTCTATTTTGTAAGAGACAATTCCTAGTAATGCTCCCTTCATTACAACAGAGCTCACTGATTCCTGTAGTCACTTCACATCTGACTATGCAGAGCCCTCATCAAACCATTCCAAGTACTGACTGCTGTTCTTTATCTTAGCTCTGATCCTTTCTGAGGGAGGGTGTGCCACCCTGAACACTGTAGCGAGACATCATTATCCTCAGGTATTTATTAAATAAACAAGTAAGTCCATTGTCACTAAGCGTAACAAGCAGATATAGTTCCTTCCCTCAGGAAGCTTATAATCTAGTGAAGAAAATACAGAAACAAATGAACAAACAATATGTATAATTACAATTACAGTTAGCTCTACGAAGAGAATAAAATGGTGAAATGATAGACAAGAAGGGAAACTCACTTAAGATATGGTGGTCAGGAAGGGCCTTTCTGATGAGATCACATGTAAGCATTGAAACACGCTGGGAAGAGTATTTTTTCAAAGGGAGTAGCATGTACAAAGGCCCTGTGGCAGGAAAGATCTCAGCTCTTGTGAGCAGGAAAGTCAGAGTGCTGAGGTGCACAGCACGAAGTTGGAGTGGTGGGCAGGGGCAGATTACACAAGGCCTAGTAGGTTATAGTAGGAATTTGAGTTTTATTTGGAGAGCAGGGGGAATCCATAGAAGGATTTTAAGCAGAGAAGTTAAATAACTGAATTTATGTTTAAGAAAGATTACTCTAGCTGCTTGTGGGAAACAGACCAGAGATGGACACAAAGTTCTATTCGGATCCACCCTGGGTGGGGTATGGGAGTGGGTGGAGAGTTGTTCTCCCTGCTACAAATATCTGTTCATCTTCTAGCCATGGAAACGGTCTTAGCTTAGAACGAGTGTTACCACACAACTCCCTTCCTCCTCCACACGCTCACCTCTCTCCCTCCCTCCCTCTCTCTCTCCCTCTCCTTCTCCCTCCACGTCCCCACCTTCTCAGATTCCCCTCCTCTCCTCTCCTCACTTGTCCCCATTTGGCCCTGGTCTAAAGTCTTTCAATCATTTTCAGTCCATGTAACTCTTACTCCAGTATTTTTAACGTGATGTGTGCCTAATGTTCCAATAAAACTCTAATACTGCAGTAAAGTTGAAGTGTTTAAAATTTTGCTACTTTTAAAATTCCATTCCTGAAAAAGCAGTCATGCTTTATCTCCTATATGGCTTATTCTTTATGATTCTAGCCTCTTGTGAATAGTTGACATTTTTGGGTAGTTTATGCTCAGTTATCTGCCTGCCCTGTTTAACTCACTCCATGTGCCATGGAACACAGGGTGTGGATTCAGACAGAGGCTGTTTCAAATCCTTAAGCCCTAATTATTACCTCTGTGACCTTAGGCAACCTCTCTGAGCCGCCATGATCTTAATAACATAAAGAGAATACTAACTTCCTTACAGGTTGTAAAAATTAAGCAGAAATGGTATGTAAACCATCTAAAACCACATTGCTTAATATGTGCTGAGTAGTACTGTGTGTGCAAATATCAAGCAAACACTGGGTAGAACTTTTGGCTCCTGACAGTTCAAATACCCCTGTGTTATCCCGCCTACTATCTACTCTCTCTACCTTCATGAATTTAATTCCTCTTCCAGTCTTCTTTCTTTCACACCTCCAACTTAACCTTTCATTCATTTGGCCCTACCGGTTCTGCTGTCATCTTGCTTCCCTTACTCCCTCTCTAAGCTCCTGTGGCCTCAGCGAAGAAGCACAAGGCCCTGTTGACTTATTCCAGCCTATCCCCTTCCCAAGGTCCACAGGCTTTGGGGACAGAGTCATGTGTCATAATGTGAGCAATAATGGCGGAAAGACAGTTCAAGAATGAAGCCTACTGGTGAGCACCCTGTGACGTATGAAGCATCACGAATATGCTGGAGAGATTTGGGGTTACGGTCAAAATTGGAATCACCCTAAGAAAG
The DNA here is from genome assembly GCF_965194805.1 of Balaenoptera borealis. Taxonomy (NCBI): domain Eukaryota; kingdom Metazoa; phylum Chordata; class Mammalia; order Artiodactyla; family Balaenopteridae; genus Balaenoptera; species Balaenoptera borealis. The sequence continues at coordinate 13,597,835 of NC_138877.1, forward strand.
TCAGGGTGGGATGAGACAGTGCCTGGAGATGTCAGGCAACACGGTGCCTCTGCATATTTGCCCAAATCATCCAGTGTTGCCCAATGAACCAGTACCTCTGGACTCCCAGTATGTGCTGTTTAGTTGCACACCATATTACTGGTTCCCAGACTGTCTTTATGCCCTTATATTTCAAGGAGTCTTTGTACTACTTCTTCCTGGCATTCAAGAATGTAAACTTACTGAAGAATTTTTGCACATTGCTACTTCTGGAGTATTATATTTCAAAAAAGTATTTTACAGTTTCTTTATAACAAAATCCACTCAACCCCAAAGCTGTAGTAACTCTGATAATTCAGAAGCTAATTCAAGATCTCCCAGTGACCCAGAATTATCATTATAAACAACATTTTTAGCTCTATAGGCATAAATGCCAGTCCGGAGGGAGTTCTGGTTAACAAAATGCCAGATTCATTTGTTTACTATAATATCAGTTGTAATAATATTAAAAGTATCTAAACATGCTTACTACTAGCAATAAAAGTAAACTTATTTAGCTCAAGACCGTTATTCAAGCAGGAATAATAATAATGACAAATAACATTAATTGCCAACACTTACATAGTCACTATTGCATGTCACTCTTTTAAGAACTTTATGTATGCACTCCTAACACTCCTTGCAGTAGATACTATTATTATTCCCATTTTACAGATGAGGAAACTGAGGAAAGTCACAAAGCTAGTGAGTGGCAGAATAATCAGGACTCCAAGCCAAAAAATCAGGCTTTAAGTTCCTCAACTTAACTACTGCTCTTTACTCCTCTCTTCCTTTCACTCAGAAATCGTCATTTTTAATAGATATATTTGGGAAAATGCTTACTCACAAAGGTGACTGAGGAATAACTATATAACCAAATATTAAACTTTGCAATATGTCCCAGGCCAATATAAATGTGTACCTGCTGAAAATGGAGAGAAGAACACAGGCTATTGCTGTCTTATCTAACCACAGACACAGGTCCCACACAGCCTCCTTTCTCACACACGTGCCCAAGCTGGAGCCAGGAACACTGAGCAGGGGCCCTACTTCCAGAGCATGGACACGAAGACGTCTCAGCTCCACAGCAGCTGGGAGCAGAGAACACACATACAAGGCACACAGAGAGCCCCTCCTTGGGGCAGACTCATTCCTAATGAAAAGAAGAGGTGTTCATTCCTTCAGCAAATACTTATTGCTCACCTACTATATGCCAGGATTGTTCTTTGCTCTTAGGGTTCAACAGTAAGCAAAACAGACCAAAGCCCTTCGAGAAGTTTGTATTCTAGTGGAGGAGACAGACAATAGCATGATAAATAAGTAAAATACATTGTAGGTCAGATAATTTAAGTGCATAGGAGAAAAAATAAAGTAGGAAAAGGAAACATAAAGAATTGAGTGTAACTGGAAGTTTAGACCAGGTGGAAAGAGAGGCCTTTCTGAGACGATGTTATTTGAGTTGCAAAGAGCATTTTTTTGGGCTCTCTTTCCCCAAAATGAAATTACATCCCAAACGATGATCATCTGAGGATTACAGTGTAAAAATAATTATTGAATCTCTATTATTTCAATCACTCAAAGTCGGCCAACAAAAAGACCACAAATCAAAACAGAGTTTTCACAGATTTACCTGGGGAAAAAAAAGGAACAACAACAACAAAAATTCCTCACACATCAAATTGACCTCTTCTTCCTCTGTCTTCCATCTATTGATTGGGTCTATATGCTCTGCTTATTCACACAGAGGATAAACATATGAAAACAATTGGTTGCAAAGTTAAAAATGATATTAACCATTTGCTTTTGCTATCCATTTCCAAATGTCTTGGTGATTTTTTTCACTTCATAGACACGAATGCACACTTTTGTGTCATGCCAACCCAGCCTCAGCTAAATGGTTAGAGGTGGGAACAAACTATTAGAATTTACAAAGCCATAAAATTAGCTCTACTGGAAGTAAGTATAAGGTACAGCAAACACACAGAGGAAGAAGCCTGCTCCAAGTTGAGGATGCCTGAGCCAGCTCTTCGCCATGTATATGGGCGCTGAAGACGGCATTCCTGCAGCAACAGAAGTTCAAAGCCGTGGCGGTCAAGAGGGCTTAGTATGTGTGAGGAATCATACGGCGTTCCATGCCGTTAGCATATAACACACAGACAGGAAGGCAGATCAGCACTGGACCGGCTTCCAAAGTGTCTAGGCCCTCCGCTCCTGGTGCAGCATCTTAATTCCTGGGGTCCTGGTGTCTGAGTGGCATCTCCAAGCCTGTAGCTCAATACCCGTTGCAGCACTTTTACAGAGTGGAGAGAGGGAACCTGAAATCCAAGATCAAGGACAAGCGGCCATGCACAAAGAGACCATCCTCCTCGCCACCTTCCTACATACACCTCCATCTCTGAGGATCTGAGGGTGAGCTTCCTGCTGGACCCCAGGATGACAAAACGGCTAGTTAGGGCTCTTACAGGGCGTGGTGGGAGATGGTCGCCTCCAGCCAGACGTAAACCATCAGGCCTTGTCTGCCACAGGAGGCTGGGGCATTATCCTGTGGCTGGGGGCTTGCTGTGGAGCCCTCATAAGCAGGGGAATGACATGACCGTACGCTTCCTGAGTTTTTTGAAACTTGGAGTCATAATACATATGAAAGTGCTTTGCAAACTTTAAAGTCTTTTTTTTCCAGCCATACGATGGCGTAGTGATGTTTGCAGAATGCATGAGGAAGTGAAAGACAGACCAACCATGCAGGAACAAATTCCCTCTACTCCCAGAAGAAGGGCAGCATGAGAACCCTGAATCCCATGAGGAGAACTGATCACAATGATTTCATGGGCATCATCCAAAAAATCGGTGGCAACGACTTGAATCAGAGGCTAAGAATCTTTCCACCTGTCAATTTCACCCTGGAAGCTCTAGAAAATACTCTTTTGCTTGGAAAAGCCAGTGGAAAGAAATCAGGCTGAAAGATATGTAACCACAGCTTGGATCACTGAGTTTTTGAATTGAGAAGGAGTTTGATAAGGCAGGGCATACCATATGTCATGAAAATGTTCATGAGGACATGAGGAAAGTAGTAATAAGCCAAAGAACCCAATAAATTGCTGAACAGGGAAAAGCATCTTATTCGGTTCAGTAAATCTGGCATCTTTGAGACTTTAAACCTCTTGCTGTCTGTGCTAGGGCAGCTCTCAATCAGCTGTTCCATATAAATATCAGAGTCTTTCAAGCTTATTTGTACTCTTTGCTTCAGTGATCCTGCAGACAATTTATCCTACACTGTTTATAAGGCTAAATGAAATCCACAGTTCTGCCTGAATTCTTTTTCCCCTCTAAAGATTTTACTGCCTCCTGGTTTGGGTTCCCTCCAAATTGTGAGAATAGTGTATTCGGCTACATCCTCCCTCCCCCTTCCTTCTGATGCTGTCCTTCATTAACCCCAAAGGTTCCTCTTCTCCAGCGATTCCATTGGCTTCCTCAACTCTTCCCAGGAACAAGCAGCCTCTCATTCAGGGAGTTGTCTGCCCTGTGCTCAGAATCCACAACACCAGCTGGCTTGTTCTTCTGCACCCTGGGCCACTTCAAACTGTCTTGACTGTGATCCCAGCAAAGCCAATGTTCTAGAGACATTTATACTCCAGTCTATAAAGGTTTCTCCATAGGATCTGATTTTCAATTACACTGCCATGAGAACTTATTGAAGGAGGAAATTGATTTATGACATCAATATGCATGGTCCCATCTTTTGTGACAGAGCTCACTACCTGATATAACTTTACAAAAAACATTTAGCATGATCAGCTTTGTTTTGGTGGTGGAATGGCTTTTTCTTACTCTTGATACTACCTCTGTTCCAAAATATAACTAAAATATGTGTAGAAATAGTTCACTCTAATCTTGATACCACTCTTTCTTCCTACATTAATGCCATGTTCAGCATATCAAATCTGACACAATAATTTAGCAAAGGAATGTCATCATGTATGAAGAGTAGCATTTTTAAAGGTTGTTCTTCTCCTTATGATACGCTCTCTTATTCTCTGGATGGGCCTCCCTGGTCCTAACTTAAGTTGTGGGGAGAGAGCAAATAGGAAAGATGTCAAGACCCTGGGAACATGGCTCCAGAAACCAAGGTTGCTAGGAACAGGCAGAGCAGTTATGGAGGGAAATTATCTAGTTTATAAAGAGTGGTTCTTAGGAGGGCACTTGAGTGAGCCAATGAAATGGTCCAAAGCAGCAAGGGGACCTCAGCCTTCACCCTCTCTCCTCCTCATGTCATCTAGACTATGCAAAAGATCTGTCACCACCTCCTCTGCTTCCATTCACTCATCAACCTGCTGCAGTCTGGTTTCTGCAAACACACACACACACATACACCTTTTACTAAAATCGCTGTGCTGTTTGAAGGTCACCAACAACTTTTTCGTCATTAAATTCAATGGACACACCTCTATCCTTCCCCCCTGCGACGAGGACTCCCTGCAGAGTCTGACACAGTGTTGAACATCCCCTCCTGAAAACTCTCTCTTCTCCTTGCTTTACAACCCCACACTCCCCCGGCATTCCTCTGGCCACTGTTTTCCGATCGCTTTCTCTGCATCTTTTTTCTTGACTCTTCTTTTAAATGTTAGTGTTCCTCAGATATTTGTCATTGGTCATCTTTTCTTTTCATCCACAATCACATCCACTCCCATGGAGTCACTTCTGTTTACATGCTTATGACTCTCAGTCAACCTACAGTCCAACTACCTCCTGGCCCAAACTCAGCACATCCAACCCTGATGTCCTCATCTTCCTGCCCTCTGCCCCACAGCCTGCTCCCTCTCTGATATCTTCCATGCTTGGCTCCTCCTACTGCCTCACCCACATTCAAACAGTCTCAAAAGCCTGACCATCAGATCTCCAAAGATCTCCTGAATTCACTCACTTCTCCCCAGTACCATTGTTCTATTGCAGGCCACTTAGCTCCAATCCTTAATTAATTAATTAATTTAATTAATTAATTCCAGCTTCCACAGTCATTCTCCTCCAATCTCTTCTCCAATCTGCAGCTAAAGTAATGTTAAGAAAATTCAGATCTGATCCATCATTTACCATCCTTCAGCGGCTTTCCATTAAAATAAAAATAAAATCTCTCCAGTGGTTGGTTGTAAAGCCTTCAGGCAATGCCCCTCTGTTCTTTACTTCTTACAGCTCCCCCAGCCTTCTCTTCGCAGTCAGTCCTGCGCACATGCTCCACCCACCCCAACAGGTAAGGAAGGACCTGCAATACCCCCCCAACCCCCCACTCCCCTCCCATCTTTGCACAAGCAGCTTCCTGTGCCTGTAAACACTAATACCTCTCCCCTTCCCTAAGGCCTGGCTAGATCATACACATCCTTTAGCTTATCACTTAGATGTCAGTTCCTCTGTGGGTCTTCTGTGACCCTCTCAGGCCAGTTCAGGTATTCCTTATGAGTTTCATACCGCTCCCTGTTGGTAAATACACAGCACACATCACTGTGTTGATTCATCTGTCTCCCGGGCACATGATACTCTAAGCTTGCAAGTTATCCTCACAGGCCAAGGCCCAGCACATGAGCTTCCCTCCATAAAGAGCCCACAAATGATTGAGTGTCATCTAAGAAACACAGAATTAAATTTCCCTCAGGCTCATTAGTAATTCCATACAGAATTCATTTAGAGTAACAAACAAAATAAAATTCATTTAAAAATATTTGTTTATAAGCTACACAATACCTCATAAAACGAGTGAAAACAGGAAAAAAAATCTTAGTTTAAATGGTTTTCCCAACTCATTTAACTGCATAAAGCTCAGAGTAGCCTCTTCCAGTGTTTGCACTTCCCAATCTGCAGGCTGCCCAAGGCTTTGGACCTGTTCCTTTCAGCTTCTACAGGCCAGAGGAGAATATTCACACTCCATCCTACGCCCTCCCTATGGACTGTGTGCCCCCAGCTTCACTGATTCTCTTTTGGGTCCACTTTCTCTTTGCCAAAGGAAGCTCTGTGACTCAGCAGCTTACAATCTGCCTTCTTAAACAAGTAGACTTTTTGCTCAAGCAAACACAATTAACCACTACATACCACACAACAATCAAGTTAGAAAAACACTGAATAGATCTCTGTATAATTAGAAAATATCTGCTTATAAGCTGCACATAGCTAGAATCATAATGTTTTTTCAGGGTTAGATGGCAATTCAGCCACGCTTGGCCACGTTGTCATAGTGAATGCTCAACTGCAACAAAGAATTCCTCATGAAGGAAGTGTGCTACTCTGATTTCTTTCTCGCAGGATAAAGATGCTGTTTTACCAAAAATAATCTATACCTTGGCATCCAGTGAAATGCAAATTTGATGAAAATAAAAGACTCCATTAAAAGCAAGGACAAGAAAGCCTCTGGTTCATACAATGTGCAGATTGAGAACTTTGGTGGATTTTAGAAATGTGGGCTACAGGTTGTGTTCTGAATGCATTACTATAGGTTTTATAGGTGGTCTGTTCCTAATACGTGTGAAAATACACCCTATGTAAAACCCTTAATATTTACTGCAATCACTGTACAGAGTTTATCCTAAATTTGTGCCTCTTTGTACTTCCCAACAGTAGGAATACAGAAAGCTGAAAGATTGGTAGCCTCAAAGATTTTTAAATACAGATTTAGAAGGTCTGAATATTTTAGGTCCCTGTTATATAGGTTCTGTGATTCACTAAATAATTACTCCTCACGGATGCAGACCCTGTCCTCAGGTAGCTCACGGTCTGGTGGAGGTGGGGAGGAGGGGAAGGAAAAAGGAAAAGGAAGAAACAAACACAAGCTAAGTGTCTGCTGCAGGACAGGCACTATGTAAGATGTTATATATAATTTCACTTCATCCTCACGATGACTCCATGTGGTTGCAATCATTAGCTCTGTCAGAGAAAGAAGGAGAGGCTCAGAGAGATCTGTTCCCTAAGATTATCCTGGTGGTAACTTGCTGCAAAGCAATGTGATAAGAGCTGTAGGAGCAGGAGAAGGAGGCAGGCCCACGTAACTGAGTGGTGATGATATCATCAAGTGGGATAAGAAATAGAAAGGTGGGAAGGAGGTCTGCAAGGTTGGACATAATGAATTTGGAGGTCCCAATTTTGATGTCTCTGTTGACGAGGTCCTTTAGACAGCTGGAAATACGGGTCTGGAGTTGACAGGAATGTCAGGCTGAAGACATGAATGAGATTCCCTAGGTGTTCTGTACAAATCCAGAAGAGAAGAGGCTAATGACTGAACTTTGGGGTTAAAACACACATAAAATAAAATAAAACTGATACACCTCTAGCCAGGCTGACTTAAAAAAATAGACAGAAGACACAAATTACTAACATTAAAAATGAAAGAGGAGCCATCCCTCCTGATCCTTATTATCCTTTTAATGATCCCATGGACATTAAGAGGATAATAAAGGAGTATTATGAACAACTATATGCCTACAAATTTGATAACCTTTTTTTTTTTTTCTAAAAGATTTTTCACCAATCCTGAATCTTTAGAGCAATAGTATCACTGGCTTTCATAAAGGTAATTCTATGGGAAAGCCAAAGAAATTATGCCAGGGTATAAATATATGTGGTTGTATGAGTTACTCAGAAAGTAATTCTGGGTAGAACAGTAAATGCGTAGTGAAGTCTTCTTTTGATAACCATACATTTGAGATGTTCTTGGTAAGTATGAACATAGTCATTTCATTTGCAGTTTAAAGACATACCCCTGTGCTTTGGTCTTGTGAAAGAAACAAACTTAAGTTCATCTCAGTGTGGAGATGGGCTTCTGTTTGAGGAGTCGGTTGGAGGAACACTGAAAAACACAGCCAAGATTTTTCTTAAGAAGTAGCTTTATATCTATTCCAGTGCAGAGAGTAAAATCCTCAATACTTTATAAGGGAGTATGACTCAATTTTAGACAGAAAACTGTTAGAAATGAGGTCTGATCTCTTTGTAAAAAGTGAACTATATCTTCAACTTGGCCATAAAGTCATTTCAGTGAATAACCATTAGAATTTTTAGCTCAATGATATAGCTTTCTGATTTATACCTTAAAATGAACTATATAAAACACATACCTAGCTAATATAATGAGTTTATTCTCAAAGTGGAGTTATTAAATACAAGCCAATTAATGGTTGAAGTATATAAACTTACATTTATTCCTTTTGTTTGGAATTATTATTCTGTGGTAGATTTTTCCCCTTTTCTTTCTTTTTTAAATTGTGGTAAAAATCCCTTTTGTTTTGTAATAATCTAGTGGGAGGAAATGTATTGAATTAATTATGAGTAAAAGAACTCCTGGAATCAGACTAGATTTTAACCCTAGATGTAATAATCTACTCAACCTTTTGGAGCAGTATATGATACCTACTTCATAGGATTTCCAAAAAATTAAATATCATACTAAAATTGCTCAACGCAGTGCATGACCCAATAAATACTACTTCTATAATAAAGCTTTAAAAAAAAAAGGCACATGAAAGGAGAGGAATCCAGCAATAAGATGAAGCAGGAGTTGTGTGAAATGCAAGGAGTGGGAGAACACGGTGTCATGGAATATAAACTGCAGAGTAGAAGCAGGTGTCCAAAGAGGGCTGCATCAACTTTGACTTTCAGTTTGAAAGAGCTTGGCTGTGTTATAGGCTGAGAAGGAGTCTGATGGAGTGGAGAGGCAGAAGATGGACCAGAAAGGGGACAGTCTTCTCTCCCTGGATGGCAAGATCCATCTAACATGGCAGGCCCAGGTTTGTCTTTTCACCCCTTCACTTCCAGACCTAGCAAAGGGCTGTGTATAGCATTTCAGAAATGTTTGTTGAATGAATGAATGAACGATTTAAATAATTAATACTTAAAAGATCCCAGAGAAGATGGGAGGAAATGAGATTCAGAGTGCAGATGGTTGAGATCAGCCCTGGTCAAGAGGAGGGTCATCTCTTCCTTTGAAACTGGAATCACTAGCACTGAGAATGTTGCTAAAACAGAAGAGACACTCAAATGTTTGTGGATTAAATGAATGAAATTATATGTAGGGTGTTATCAAAACATAGCTCATCTCATCAGTGTTCCTTAATTTCATAGTTAGAAAATTCTATTTAAAAAAATAATAAGTCTAGTAAACTAAATTGAACTTTGGTCATCAACAATGGTTTTGCAGTAGACATGCTAAGACAGCCTTCTCTTGATTTTTCACCATGAATAGCAGAAGCCTTTCTCCGTTGATGGTTTAAATGTTATGCCTGAAAAAGGAAACTGATTATTGAGCATTGTAGAAATTAGGTTATTTTCAAATACGATGAAGATTCTCATGTTGCTATAATGCAGGATATATTCATGCATAAATAAAGATGAATGCATAAATATAAGAATGAAATGTGGAAATTTGCTCTTCTAACTTGGTGTTAATACAAAGGATGAGGATAGAGACCACAGGAAGAAAAGAGAGAGATTGTTAAGAAACTCTTTTGAAAATAAAAGAATCCTGTGACTGAGAAAAAAGAAATATAAATTCTGTATATTTAAGAAATATAAATTCTGTAGAGAATTTAGAAATCCCTTAGGAGGGTTTACCTTTTCCATTTGTGTCCTCCAAGTGCCATCCAAGGCAACTGGGTAACCCTGGCCCCCAGATAAGAGCAGATTCTGCACCACACAGCTCTCTGTCACAGAAATGCCAGCCATCACATTTCCCTCTGGATTTGAGTTTTCTTCTCTGACTTGGAAAGTCTGCATTTCCACAGACACTGGCTTCTATATTCCAGCTGAAATATCACTTTGTTCCCTGACCAGGATTGCACTAACAGGAATGCAAAGCCAGTCATTTTCAAATGAAGTGACTGTTCCTACAGGTTAGGGAACACTGGAGAATCGTGACATCGTCCCAAATTGTTCAGTGAATAAACTTGTTTAGCTATTTTCCCAGATTCCTAATCAAACACCAATTTTCTCCCAGCCCCACCCCCACCCAATATTTGGATAATAAGGGATGATAAAAGAATTTCTTTTCCTTCCATTCCCATTGTCCCTACACGGTCAACCAGAACTGAATAACTGCAATAACTTGGAAAACTACTACAATTTCCAGACTGTTTTCTCCCACGTCTGATCCAGTCTGTACCACACTGCCAGAGAAATCTTCCAAACATATACATTATTCACCATTTCAAAGCCCTGCTCAAGAACCTACAATAGCTCCCACTGCCTTCCACATCAAGTCTTTAATTCCTTTGTGCAGCTTTTAAGACCCTCAGAATTTGGCTCCATTGCTACTTATTTATACTCCTGCCCTCCCAGGCCCCCTCCTCATGGACAGAACCATCTCCTTTCTGCAGGGCCCTGATGCCTAGCCTGTCCTATCTCCACTCCCCTACCAGTTGATATGTCTTCCTCCCCCCTCCAACCCCCTCCCAACTCCTCCTACATCCCTCCAGGGCCAAGTTAAATGCTACGCCTTCCACAGGGTTGCCCAACTCTTCCAGTGCCTGTTGAGCACTCTTCCTGCCAGGGGCAGGCAAAGTCAAAACTAGGTAATATTTGGGAGGGGGAGGGTACTTAATTGTGCTTTGTTTGGAGGGCCCATTTGGAAATAGGTCTTAAATTTCTTTCTGTGTCTCCTATATAACCTAGGGAAGGGCAAGGCAAGTAGTAGATGTAAACACTTGCTGAGTTCTTGATTGTATAGTGTGTACCTGTCCTTTAGCTCTGAGGCCACAGAACTTTATCTCTGGTTGAATGTCAGCAGCTGGAGAACCGGTTACTAACATTCTTACTACAAACCCAATTGTCACATTACATCTTTAGCAAATGCAAATCTATAACTGGTTGAGTCAGAGAAACTTCTGTAACTTCATTCAGTGTTAACCAAAATGTAATGTTTGCCTCTGGCAAGTTTCACTGTTTTCTCATTTATGTGCAGTTGGATTGGAATCCGTGCTCTATTTTAAAGGTGATAAAAAGCTAATGAGAAGAAATGATGGGGGAGTTTATGGCTGTGGAACTTTAAGTTTCGGTCAACCCCAACTCCTAAATTCATGTATTCATGTTGCCTGAAAGTCTTTCCATGACCCCATTTAGTGTCTGTTTAATACTTTTGACTCCTTGAGGAGAGACACGACTGATGTGGAAAGAAATGGAACTCTGGACTCTTGGTTTAACTTTAAACATCTTCCTTCCTCAGATGCTTACAGAAGATCCAGGCCTTTCCTAGACTCTCCTCAGTCTGTTTCTTCAATCATTTCAAATATTAGAATTAGCTTCCCCCTGGATTTTTATTCTAAATGTTAATGATACATTAACAGAAAAACCAGAAATAAATAGCGTCATATTTTTGGTTTTCTGTGATTATTTATGTCTCTGCCTTCAGAATGAAATCATTTCCTTCCTGCCTCATCAGAAGGCTGAATTTAGGTAACAGAGTGTAGCTGTGGACCTAAGCGAGATTTCAAAACAGAAAAAGAATTTCACAGCTGACTATGTTTGTCTCCATTGCCATTACCAGTCTGTCTTTGTTGAATGCTGGCCCTGTGCTCCCTGGAAACCACATATTCCTCCTTCAAGACCCAATTCAAATGTCTTTCAGTGAAATCTCCTCTAGCTCCCCCAGGCAGAGTTGGGCCTCTCTTCTTCATATTCCAAATATTTATTGAGCACCTGCTTTCCATTACTCAGTCCCTTATGCTCTTGCCATAATGCACTTCTGGAGTCTGTCAGTCCATCTCCTCTCACTCAACCTGCACAGGGTGAGTAGTAGTACGTTTCACTCACTTTCGTACCCACCTGCACGATGCCTAGCACGGCTCTGTGGAATGATTTACACCATAAACTACAGGAGGCACTGGTTCCAGAGAAGCTGCTCGAGTAACATCAAAGATGGATGGATCAATTCATCTGGGCTGAGGTTTCGAAGTGGAAGAGTCTGTTTGGGCTCCTGGCCACCAGCAATGAAGGGAATGGATGGGGAAATGGAGTTGAAGGCCTGAGAGTTTGTGCCATCAACAGAAACCATCTAAATAGCTCCTGAATTTGCCTTCTATCGCCTTTCAATTACCACTGCCTCTGACTTCTTCGGGCCTTCCTCCTGTCTTGCCTGAATTTACTAATGAGCTTTAAACTGGTCTCCTTAACTCTAGTATAGGATTCTATTACTCCCTAGTCTCCTGTAATCCAACATGACTATGGGCCGAATCTTTCTAAAAACTAATCCAATATTCGTTTGCTTAAAATCCTTTTAGTACTTAAAATCTTGCAGTAACACACGCACACACAGGCATTCATGCATGCATGGGCACACAATACGCACATGCACACACATAAGGACTTCAGTCTGAAATCCAGATCCCTTTTTGTGATGTTCAAGTCCATCCATGATCCAGCCCTTCCTTTCTTGTCACCATGACCCCTCCATGCACACCCTGCTCTCAGTAGCTCTAAGCTACTGGAAGTTCTCTGAAATTTCCAAACTATCATAACTTGATGCCTTGGCCTACGATGGTCCTTCTTCCTGGAACAAAACCCACTGCATCAATAACCCAACTTTCAGGTTATAGCTAAAGAGGCACCTCATTGGAGATGCTTTCCTTGACCACTGCCTGCTGCCTGGCTGGGTTAGGTACCCAGTGCATGAGCTGCCACACCACCCATCCCTCCAGCTCAGAACGTCTCACGTGGTGTTGCACCTGTCTGACTCCGCCAGGACACTGAACTCCTTGCAGACTGGCCCTCCTTATTTGCATCTGTCACTGCCTCAGTGGGTCCTTCCCTGGCCATCCCACTTCAAAGAACACACACATTTGTCTGTGAACACACACACACACACAAATTTTCCCTGGTCCCATTCCCTGCTTTATATTTCTCTCCATAACATCTATCACTTTCTAATATACTATATAATTTACTAACTTATTTTGTTTACCACCTATTTCTCCACTAGAGGTAAACTGCAGGAGGGCAAGAATTTGAAAGCCCATATTTTTCTGAACTGTCTTCAGTTTCCCTGGTCTCATAATTTCCATTCTACCTGGCTCTAATGTTGAGTCCCCAAGAAATAACCACTCGCACCTTTCCCAGGGAAACTGCTGGGGTCCTTTTGTTCTTGCTTGTGACTACCCATATCACCAATATTCTGTTTTGCTAAAAGTTGAAGGCCAGAATGCTTGAAACTGCTCTGGTTTCTGTTGCCAGAATTTCTATTACCTGCTCTCAGACTGACTCCTTTTCTTCATCACTTTGAAGCAGCTGCTTTAGAGGTTGTCTTCCTTGCTGCCCATCAAGTTAATAAAGAGAAACCTTTTATTCCTCTATTTGTTTTTTGTTTGTGTGGATTTTCTGCTTATTTCAACATGTCTTGTCTGTTTCCTCCACTGCTGGATTCGGAGAGTCTAGAACAATGCCTGACAGAGAGCAGGTGTCTATGAAATATTTGTCAAATAATAGAATTTGTATCTTCAGTGTTTTCTATGACACCTGGCACATAATAGGCCCTCAATACATGTTAATTAAATAAACTAACAAAGGACTGGAAGAAACAGGGATGCAGAATTACATCAAGGAAGTAGATGAAAATGCAATTCTAGATTCCTTCTTTCTCATATTCTACACCTAATCAATCACCAAGTGGTCAGTTCACTTCTTAAAAAACCTTCCTAATATTTTCTTTTTTTCCTGCCACTTCTACTACTTAATTCATGCCCCTGTTATCTCTATCCTGGACTATTAGTTCCCATGCCTTCGGTCTTGCTCTTCTCCAATCCAGCCTACTCTTAGTGACACTGCTAAAATGTGTCTAGGAGTATCCCTCCCCTGATTGGTGAATCCCACTATCTGAGGGATTGAGTTTAGATTCCTCTGCAAGAACAAGGCCCTTCATGACCTGGTTCCTTTCCATCCTCCCCTTCTACTCTGCTTCCACCCTACTCCACATGTACTCTGCACTCTTGCCACTTCCAGACTACTGCAGTTCTTTAAGGAGCTCTTTTGTGTTTCTGTGTCTCTGTTCTCTTTGCTTGGAACAGTGCTCATCTACTTTGTATACCTGAGGAACTGTTGTATCTTCCAAAATTTCGCTTAAATGTCACTTCCTCTTTGACCCCAAGTAAAATCTGTTGCTCCTTCCTACGCTTCTCAAGGCCCTCATCACCCTGTAAGTGTCATCGGTTGCTCCTGTGTCTGTCTTCCTCCATCTCAGGACTATGTCTTATGCACCTTTGTATATACAGAGCTCAGCTCCATGGTTGGCATCCAGTAAGGGGAAAATAAATATTTTTTATTACAAAGACTTACATACTAAGCTAAATGAATCAAAGTCCTGCTTTGTGGAAATTAGTCAATTTTTAGCCTTTATGAAGCCCATCTGGCATATTTCAAATTCTAATGACAGTTATGGATTCTTGGTTGAACCTTCCTCTGTGGGTTTCATGGTCAATAATTTTTAAGGATTTTCTTGGGTTAAATTTTATGTTTTTATGCTAAGAAGCCCTTTCCGAGGCAGACCTTTCCACCCACATTTTTCTCCTTCTGTATTATGCACGGTTTATACAACTTGTAGAAAGCCAGGTTGTTTTATAGGTTCAAAACCACAGAGTAATGTTCCTCGTTTTGTACCTGATTCATTCTACACGGTGATATTAACGCTCTGGCAATTCTCCTGAGTTGTCACTGGGACTCGGCTCACTGCTATCCTGAAGTTAAAGCTGAGAATTTGAGCACGGGCTTTTTCTAAACCGTAAGAAGATAGGCTTAGGGATTTTAAAAAGACTCTCAGCCCATCCTCAAAAGCTGATGTTAACATGAAGAGTTATTGCCCCCATCCCTCATCTTAGTTTATGACATAAATTATACTTTTGGAAGTTCCTGCAACTATTATTGCCTCTTCTTTCTGCTTAAAAAGCAAAATGGAAAATAAAACAATGAAAAATACAATTAGCTTAAAGATAATTTACCAAAAGAGAATTGATAATATTAAGCAAACAAGGTAGAATTAGATTGAGTTTTATCCCATGAGTTATCTGTGAATGCAGAGTCAAGGAAAAAGACAAAATTATATTCAGGAGGGAAGCAAGATTGGAATTCAGAAGAGACAGGATGGGGTAATGGAGTGAAAGGGCAAGACAAGGGCACTGATGGGCAGCGAGGATGATGGCTTGAAGTGTCAAGAAAACAAAGCAGATCAGAGTAGGTGAGACTCAGCTACTCAGGAAAATAAGTCATGAATATTCCATGTTGTAGGTTCCTATCTAGGCACATTTATTAACGGTACCACACCAAATTCATCACCATCTGTGTACTCAGGGTAGCGTGCTAGGTCAGAGACACATCACACGTCATGTCTTATTCTCAACTAACAGCACAACTTCAGTGATTCCATAGCAAATCCAAAACATTGAAATATAGTCAATATCATCCCTGAATTATATATCTGAAATAAGTCACATTATAAAAAAAATATTTCAGCAAGACTGAAAAACTTTGAAAGTACAACTATTCTGTTATGAATCTTAAAAACTTGGCTGTGCAGAGACAAAATGAAAATGATCTTCAACCCGAGATGTTTAGAAAGGTAATGTTTTGTGGGTTAAGGACCACTTGAGCAGAAATGAGAATAATTGGCTGAAGGAGTTTCAGTGTTGTCTGAATAGAAAACGTGAATTTCGACTGAGCACTTTCATTAGTGAAGTACTCACCCACGTCCACTGTGGAAATTCTCTGGGGTGGGTGGGCTTTCTCACGCCAGGCACTGACTTCCTAGGTTTGACTGCTACAGGCTGCCATCGCCATCTGGGGGGAAGCTGAATTGGAAGCCGGTGACTCTAATTTACTCATGTGATAATTTGCCTGGAGGTTTCTATTCCAAATGGTCTCCCAGCTTCCCTTCCAGGACGAATTAAAAGCAGCTAATTCACCACTCCTGGACTTGACCGGAATACCAGAATCAATGGACATGCTCTTTCAAGGGAGAAGAGCCTAATTTTGGAAATGCGAATATTTTAGGGGCGCCGTAACATATATCTAAGGATGTTTCTTTCTTCCTGGTGAAACGTGCGACTTTCTATAAAAATATCCCAGACCCAAGCCTTCCATTTTCTCACACAAGGACACCTGGCCTTTTGAAAGGTTGTGTTGCTCTTGTGACAGAAGAATCTGTAGCATAAAGAACCCAGTACTCTCTGGGGAGTTTTTCATTCTGAGAACACACGAAGGACTCTCCAGTTCTCTCCCCCTCACAAATACTCTAAAACTGTGCCGTATAGTGGAGCGGCCACAAGCCCCTGAAATGGGCTGGTCTGAATTGAGATGTGCTGGAAATGTACAATACATACCAGATTTCTAAGACTTAGTACCAAAAAAATGTAAAACATCTCATTAGTAATTTCTTACATTGATTACTTGTTAATATGATAATATCCTATCATATGATGATATATTAGATCAAATGAAAAACACTGCTAAAATTGGTTTTACCTGTTTCTTTTTTTTAATGTGGCTACTAGAAAATTACAATTTTATATGTGTCATGCATTATATTCTTACTAGACAGTGTTCCATTAAAATTGTGAAAACCCAACCCTTTCCTAACTACTAGAGTCGGACGGAACCCAGCAGGCATGCCAGCTTTGAAAGGCTGAGCTGGAAATTTAGATTCTAGATGCTGAGATGAAGGGTCACACAAACAACAAAGCAACAGGAGTTACCCTGGTAAGCAAGGTGATGGGCAAAGAAACAGGCAAATAAACCACGAGGCCCAGGTTTCCATGGGTGTTTCAGGATGGAAGCTCTAGTTCTCAAATTGTGGTCCTTTGACCAACAGCATCAGCATCAACTTGGAACCTGTTAGACATGCAAATCCTCAGGTCCCATCCTTGACCTACTGAATCAGAAACTTTGAGAGTGGGACCCAGTAATCTCTGTTTTAATAAGCCCTCCCAGGTGATTCTGACACACTCTTGATTTTAGAACCACTTTGATATCTCATGTAACATCTGCCTGCTCTGTGTGCAATTAGTTGTCACCCCACTGAACAAGTGAAGAAGCTGTGTGATAAAGAAATGAAGAAACTTGCCACAATCACGTAACCTTAAGTGGTTAAAAAAAAAAAAATCAGGCTTTCAGTTCCTAAGTTTCTAATCCTAGGGTCGATACACTTAATCAGATGTAAAATCAATAAGAAAAACAAAAAGAAGAGAAACAGGGGATCTAGATCAGTGATTGTTAAGTTTTTTGGAGTCACCAACCTGAGAATCTGAGGAAACTCTGGTCCCTCTTCCACAAAAATGAACTTTAATACAACACTGATACAACTTCAGGAGGCCATTCGACCCCTTGAGGGTCCTGCCTGCCTTCAAATTTATAATCCCTCATCTAGAAACCCAAATTGGATGATGAGCCATTCTTGGTAGTAAATTAGTCCCCCTTTATAGGAATAGGGTTTTGCATGGATAATGCTTCCTACTAATATACACTGAAGGAAAAATTTTGTCTTAAATGTTTGCTAGTTGAGAACTGTGTTTCTTCTATTGGCTTAACTGGGAACAAAATGCTCATTAGTGGCTTATAACCTCAACTGCCTTTTAGCAGAGGAAGTAGCAGTCACGGAACTGATCCTGAAATCTAAAACAGGCTGGGTCTTGGGGACAGAGGGC
Source organism: Balaenoptera borealis (assembly GCF_965194805.1). Classification (NCBI taxonomy): domain Eukaryota; kingdom Metazoa; phylum Chordata; class Mammalia; order Artiodactyla; family Balaenopteridae; genus Balaenoptera; species Balaenoptera borealis. Next base: position 13,615,495 of record NC_138877.1, read on the forward strand.
CACGGACCTTGGTCACATTTGGCTGTAACGTCAGAGTTTTGCTACAAAACGAGTAAAGGACCTTGCTTGTAGCGTCTGTCTCTGCCATTTGAGAATAGTGTTAATGACAGGAATTTCTACCTGTGATAGCTTTGGAGCAAATCAGGCTGAAAAAATTAATGTGCAATAAACGTGCCTTTGTGTTGGCAGCACAGAGGCTATTTGCAGAGCCTGAAGCTGTTTGATAAGCACAGCACAGCTCATTTTTAACCTGACTTGAAACTTCTATAATTTATTCCCAGACAATGGTGATCAAATGCTTGGGGCCTGTGGTAAAGGAGAGGCTGGTCTCTTTTTATCCACCTGCAAAAATAAAGCTGAACATTTGTTCTTTCATAAAAGGGAAAGTCGGTTGTCTTGAACTGTATTGGTAAATCCTTATTGTTTCTTTAATAAGTAGTTCTACATTTCAGAAGATAGGAAAGTATCAAGGGTGAATACATACGTCTATTCATTTGGCATTATGCCTTGAAGTAACAGGCAGTCACTGATGTAAATGGATTGAGTTCTGAAAGTCTGTACTTGGGAAATTTTTTCCATAAAAAATATAAATAATATTTATTACATATATTGGCCTTGTTTTTTTCTAACTACACGAAATATTAGTTTAAACATGTCTTTGGAATCACCCTGCAAAACCTAACCATTATTCATGGCACTATTTCCATGGGGCAATACAATTAATGTTAGAAACCTATTTAAACCTACCACTGGCAAAAAGAGAGACTTTTACTACCTTCTGTGACTCTGGAAGACAGATCAGGGATTTTTCTTTTCATGGGCTCTGGTGGAAGCACTTTTTCCTTCCCTCTGACAGCTAGTTTTACAAGCGGGAGGGAATTCGCCCCCTGGTGGTGATCACATATAAGCATGAAATATTCATAAACCAGGTGTTCACTCATTACAAACTGCTTATGCATTCCTTCACTCCTCCACCATGAGATTTTAAAATACATCTTTATATCTCCCCAAACATCTAGAGCATTAGCTTGCATCTGGGAGACAATCTGCAAGTCTGTTGAATAATTATTAAAGACACTGACTCTTCAGTGACAATTGAACAAGACTGAATGACATTCTTGCAAGCTCCTGGCATAAAATCATAAGCAAAAGGGTTTTTTTTCCAATATGAGTGCACCAATATAGGGTTTACTTTAAAGTGGTTCCCAATAGTACTAATAAATTTCTAACAAACTAGTCCCTAAGTTGAAATTTCTGTGCCCAGCTTTTGCAAACACCACACCCTACACACACACACACACACACACACACACACACACACACACACCCTACATATCACATTTAATGTTCCAGTTAAAGCGGTCTTCTTGTCATTCCCCAGACACAATTTTCACTGTCCCTCCCCCTTTGCCTTTATTTATGGTTTTCCTTTGGCCCTACTGCCTAGAAGGGATTCCCTTTTTCTTTCTATATTGCCTTAAACTCATGGTCTAACACTCCTAACTTCTAGCAATATGAAGAAAAATTATTCCACCTTTCTTTCCTGAGATATATTGAGAACCTAGAATATCCAATGCTGGGGACATTGTGATCTCTCTTGTCTTAAAAAATGAAAACAGGAAACAAATCAAAAACATTTTGTCTGAACTACCCTGCCTAAGTAATTAACACCTTCTTATATTTTAGCTTATCTCTAATTTCCTATTCCACACAGTCCAAAACTTTATTATATAACATCTTGTTCAGATGTTTCTAAACTAGATTATAAGTTCCTGGGCTGAAAACTTTTCCTAAACTTCTTGTACTTCTTCATTTATTAATTCACTCCAGGGATTGCTTACCACATTTATTCATTCGTTTACCTAATTCACTCATTCAATGAGCACCTATGAAACATAAATCAGATATTTTGATAATATATTGGGTTTATTGTGCTTAGTACAGGGCTATTTCTCATTATCTGTGAGATGGAAGGCTTGTTGCTATAAAATTAAACAAGAGTAACCGTTAAATGGTGTTTGCCAATATCCTGACATAATGATCCTGGTTCTGCTTCAGTTTAGCATAATCCCCTTACGTCTAGTTGAGATCTTACTGTATGTGTCAGCCAAGAGGTGTAGTGGGGAAAAACATGGACCTTGAGGAACAAGAGTGGAGATGTTCATGCCTGAAAGCTTCAACTTTTCACTGTGAAACATGGTGCAATGTTCACATTCGCTGAGAATGAAGATGGCAGCAGGGAGCTTGGGACTTAAGGAAAAGTGAATAATCCCTGGGAGGAAAGCAAGAGACTGCTCCCTAGAGAAGCACGAAAGGATTGCTTTGAGGGTCTCACTGAGATTTGGGGACCAAAAACATATAGTAACAACAATCTGTGTTTTCCTCCAGTAACATTCAGTAGCTAGGGATACGGGCAGAAAAGACCAATTCTACGTTTAGCCGAGGTCAGGACTTGGAAGGCTGATACCATTGGAGGAAATAGTTGGAAAGAGACTTGTAGTCAGGGAAGGGAGGGAAGCGATGAGGCGAAGAGGAGCCTGAGGGACTGAAGAACTCAGTGGGGCACGGTGGGTGAAAGTTGGACCACTAAGGAGCTGTGGGCAGAGATTATTTTTGTATTGGAGCTTCCAGCTTCAGAAATGAAGCTGTTCTTGGTGAGAATGAGGTTGAGGATGGGTTGCTCATGGAGAATGGAAGTCCAGGTTTTGCAGGTTAAGGAGGTGAAGTTGAAGCTTGATGGATTGCTCACCAGATGTGAATGCTGTCTATAACTACGGCAGGAGCTCTGGAAGTCACGACTCCTGTGAGTCAGGTGCCAAAATCTTCAATAAATGAAGACTGGTGGGATGGGGAGAATGGTAGAGCCACATGGCCATGAAACCCAAAGAAGGGCTATTAGAAAAATGCAAAAGGGAATTTTGCCTATTAGTGAAGCTTAATTGGTTTATAGTTTGTTTCATTCTATGAAGCTGCTTAACTTTCCAATTTAATAAATCAAAAAACGTAAGTATGGCTGATAAGTGTGCCAACTGAAGAATGTCTCTAGCCATCCAGCTCTACAAGGATTGATTCATTAACCACTGAAGTTGCTGACCTTTAATACACCTTGAAAGGAGTTCAGGGTGGACATCCGGAATGAGACACTCTGTGGTCTGGGAAAACTGACAGAACAGGCCTTTAGACAGTGTGATATTTTCAGGAGAAAGTTTTATGAACCCAAACTCATGCATCTTCCCATACTTAGAAAAGCCCTAAAACCATTAACTAAGGTGTCGGTTCTTCATGACTAGCAACAAACTTCTACTGGGATGTGTGCTTAGTTGCTTGCACCCTCTTTGCCAAACTCACGTATATACTGACCTCCCCTCTTACCTCTTGGAACAATTTCTCAGAGCTATCTGAGAGGCTATCTCCTGGGCTATAGTCCTCAGTAAGACACTGAATAAACTCTACTCACAGCTTTTACATTGTGCATTTTTTTTAAGTTGACAAGTATATCAAACGTATACAAATTCAGAAATAAATACTTAGAAAAAACTTAGTTCTATTGTTTTCTTTTAATGAGAGGCAATTTATCAGCCATCATGCATTTCCTATCTCATTTAAAAATATCACAAACCGACATTTTGCTAATGTATTACACTTACTCAAAATCATATTTTGTTTTATCTAAGCTTCGGGTAGCATTTAAGTGTTGTCCTGGGAAACTTGTTTACAAGGATTAAGCCCAAGATTAAATATTTTAATGACTAGATGGGGGAATGTTTTCTTTCTGCATCACTTCTCACCCAATTTAGGATATAAAGTATAAATCTTTTTGCAACAAACAAAGCTCCTTGAGAATCAGAGTCTGATTTCAAAACTAAGAAAATGTCATATTAAGTTTTTAAAACTTAAAACAGAAGGATAGTATGGAAACTCAAAGTGATAATGTTAAAGGTTAGGCATAAATCTTTATTTCTTCATCCCCTATAGGAGGAACTATAATCTACTGGTTAGAATTTCATTATAAGTGATCTCTATATTGTAAGAGAGCCCATAGAGAGGGCTGTCACCTCCATCATTTATGCTCCTTTAAATTCTCAAGAATATCACTGGACTTAGCTAAATAATAATCAGGTCACTATTGAGAATTGTTCCTTCTCAGCTAAGCAGTAACCAGGAAAGATCAAGGCATATAGCTACAATTCCAAATGCATAAGGCACAAGCAAGTTGTTCTTCCAACTGTTCCCTTAAACTCTTGTGGATTTTTAGTGCATGGAACTGAATTAAATGGAAGGAATTTGCAGAGATAACCAGCCCAGGTCTCTACAAAAAAAGAAAGAAAAAAAAAGAGGGAGGCAGTTGACCCCGTTAGTATCAAGTCAGACATTTTGGTCGGGGCTGGGCAGGTTTGGTGAGGAATGGAACCAGACAGAAGAAGGGGCTGCATGTCTGTAGAGTTGGAATGGTGACCTGGTCCTGGCTGGTGCTCTCAGAGTTTCCACAGGACTATCCTGATGTGAACTTGAGCTTCCTATTAGGCCCTTGAACTATGCAAGAATGCTTCCCAAGTGATAACTCTGGACTCCTATGCCTCAGCCCAACTCTACACCTCCTCCTCTAGGCAAACTCTCCACCTCATCCGTCACCTCATCACTGTGAGTAACTTCATGGAACACGTTAGTTATGTGCCATGCATACTAAATTAAAATCTCTTTTAGGCCTCATTCCCACCAGCATCAAATGGGGTGATGTTGGTGTGGAGTTCCCTTGTATCTTTGAGAAGGCTGAGGTTTACTTGAAGGTTAAGTCTTCATCTTTGCCCCTTCTGCTGATTCCCCATGTGCATGCGATGGGAGTGAACCATGAGAAACCTGAGAGCGCTCTCAGGATCGTCACGAATGCCATCTGAACCACCAACCACAATGGCTCTCCTGCCCAAGATTTTCCATGAAACTTTCACATCGCGGAGGACTCGCCATCACAGTCCATGCCATCAACGCTACCCAGAGACTGATGGTGGCCCCTCTGGCAAACCACGGTATGAGGGTCATGGTGCTGTCCAGAGCATCATCCTTGCAACCAAAGGCACTGCCAAGAGTGTGTTCTGGATCTGACCTGCCATCTAGAGAAAGCTGCTAAATTCGACAACATCAAAAATGTGGTGGAGCAGGTATCAGGGGGCCCCTGAAGAGCATCCTGGGCAACACTGAGGACTAGACGCTCTCCTGTGACTTTAACAGAGTCACTCACTTCTCCACCTTGATGCAGGGCCTGGCATTGCCCTCAGTGACCCTTTTGTTAAGCTTATTTGTTGGTATGAATTTGGCTACAGCAACCATGTGATAGACCTCATGGTCCACGTGGTTCCAAGGAGTAAGGTTTCCCTGGAAAACAAGCCTAATAGCCTTGAGGTAGAGAGAGGTTCTCAGCTGCTGAGAAGTCCTTGCCTCACCTCTAGCCCCCACCACAGTGAGAAACTCCCATCCCCCACACAATTCCCATTCCAAGCACCTGAGGAACACTACCTTGTCGGGTACCATTAGCACAATCAATATGATACACTGTACTCAGAGGAGGGAAATCTACATGAGTTCCCCTCTGAGAATCACATCCAAGCTCTTTAGTATGGCCTTTCTCTTCCTAATTGAGCTCTCAGATTACTTTTCTGTGCTCACTTCTAACCATTCATCCAACCCAATATCCTATACTTCAGCCATATTGACCTATTTGCTGCATTCTAACAACTCTGTTTTAGTGAACACTATTTCCTTTCCTTGAATGCTCTTTCTATGATCTTTGGCTACCTGATAGATGACAGCAAATCTTGAGGTAATTAATGTAACAGAGTGTCAAAGAAGGAAGTCAGAAAGGGCTGTGGAGAAAGGTCTTGATAATGAAGAGTTAGCAGTATATTATTACTCACTGATAAGCAAATCACTGATGATTATTGGTTGTGAAATAGCTAGACATATGATGTTACTGAAGAGGCATGACCCAAATGTCACCTCTTCTTCATTGTTTTCCCTATCCCCATTCCCCACCTCCTAATAAAATATCTTCCTGCTAGAATTATTTCCTCCTCTACTATAATGAGAGAGCCAATCCATCACTTGTGAGTTCTTTCATTCCTAAGGTTCTAACAAAGAAATGAAGTTTCTTCACTTCTAAGGTTCTCATTTCTAAGGTTTACTTAGAAGGATTCCATTCCTTCCAGCCTCTTCTCTGAGTCCTTATAATATTATATTCATCTTTCCCTCTTTATTGGGGTCTTCCAGTCTATCTACAATTATGCACAGATGCCCCCACCCTGAGTCACTTGACCTTAGTTCCCTTCTAGCTAACATCAGTATTTCTAAACTTTCTCACCCAACAGTTCCGGTGGGCAATATACTGACTGGTATGTCCTCTGTTTTGTTATTAAGGCGTTTCTCCACAGCCCCTTTCAGCTTCCTCCTTCACGCTTTCCACTGTTTTTTTTTGTTTGTTTGTTTTTGTTTTTGTTTGTTTTTTTATACTATGCTTTCCACTGTTAACCCAGTTCCCTCAAGGTCATCTAACCAAAAAAAAAAAAAAAAAAAATTGAGATAACAAATGCAAAGGCCTTACTTTAATTTCTATTTGACATAGATGATCTATCCCAGCTCTTGAAATGCTCTCCTCCCCATCGTCTTCTTTCAGGACACCACAACACCCCTGTTTTCTCCTATCTTTTCAAGCACACCCTTCAGACTCTCACTTGGATTCCTCCCTCCTCTTCCTCCTTCACCCTAGATATACACTGGATTCTCATCTCTTTAACAGATATTTTACTTTCACAATTTTAGCTATGATTCCTGTATGGATTAGTCCCATATGTAAGTCTTGACCTCTCTACCAAGCTCTGGTTCTGACTTCTGTCTGCCTATGGGATGCTTCCACTTATGGATACCACCAACACTTGGTACGACATCTCTACAACTAATTTTCATTATCTCTTTTCCAAAGGCACCTGTGTGTCTATGTCTTACATTTCCCTTCCAGAAGAACCACACTGAAACCATGACCAAGAGATAAAGAGCTCTGCTACTTTTTTTTTTTTTTTTAATTTATTTATTATTTAATTTTGGCTGTGTTGGGTCTTCGTTTCTGTGCGAGGGCTTTCTCTAGTTGCGGCGAATGGGGGCCACTCTTCATCGCGGTGCGCGGGCCTCTCACTATCGCGGCCTCTCTTGTTGCGGAGCACAGGCTCCAGACACGCAGGCTCAGCAATTGTGGCTCACGGGCCTAGTTGCTCCGCGGCATGTGGGATCTTCCCAGACCAGGGCTAGAACCCGTGTCCCCTGCATTGGCAGGCAGACTCTCAACCACTGCGCCACCAGGGAAGCCCAGCTCTGCTACTTTTAAAGGCTTCCAAAAATGATAATTTCCTAAGCTTCTTTGGCAAACAAACTTTATAAACCAGGCTTCAGAGAACTGAAGGAAAATGATGATCCTTTTAAATCTTAAGGTAGATAGAGTTCTGTATTTTAAGGCTATAGATTAAAAAAAAGGCTAATTTTATAAGGAAAATCCCTTTTAGGGAAACACATAAAGAGATTTAGATAGATTCTTTAAAAGACAAGATAGGCTTAAGAGTACTTACCTTAGAGGGATTATTTATGTAAGATATAAGGCAAAAAGAGATCTTGGAAAAATAAGATGCTGTATGAATGCAAAGATTGTTTCACTCTAATTATGTTAATTTAATTCATTTACTCCAGGGGGATCATGCCTTAAAGATTTCAAAAGATTTAGTCATCTTCCTCTGTTACAGATTTACTTTAAATCTTTTATCTCTTCGGCTATCTACCTTTTCGTCTAGAGGCTTTTGGTACAAAATGTTTCCATTAGAAGAAATATTTGCCTAACCCTTTATAATATGAACAGAATAACATCTATTCTGGATTGCTAGCTGTTCTTTGAATAATAAATCTTCCTGCAGTTAAAAATGGATAATTAAGGTCTGTTTTAGAGACTTGATTTCAGAGAAAGGAAGCTCAGTAATTAAAGTGAGAATGAAAAAATGAAAATGAAAACTGATCAGGAGTGAATAACAATTTTCCACTTCCATTTAAAGGAATCTCTCAGGCACTAAATTTTATTCACATTGCCACACAGGCTACTCAAACTATTTATCTGCTTTCCAAATAGTCTCAGATTTTGGGTAAAGGAAATGTAAGCTATGTTATTTTGGCTCTGTAAGATAAACAGGAATGAAAAGCAATTCAAAAGTTCATGTTGCAGTGGAGGCTGAGAAAGAGGGAAAAAAGAGCAAGGATGTGTTGAGCAGGAGAAACTGGCCAAGCCCCTCTGCCCATTTCCTCCCCACCATGGCCTCTTCCTGGGAGAATCCCAGGCAGGCAAGGTCACTATGCCAGTTTTAAGGTTGCTGTGTCTTCAAAACCCATCTGCCTCTCAACATCCTTAAGCTGGCAAGGAACTGCTGGTCATAAGGGGCTGCTGTAGGTCTCCAGGACAGACTGTTCTACAAGAGGACCAAAGATATAACTAACCGCAAACAAGGATGCCTTTATCCACTCTCATGGCGTGGCACTCAAATACATTCAACACCATCGTGGCTTTTAGGTCAGCCCTAACAACAGGAGAGAGGCACCCAACTCCTGTGAGAGAACCCCCAAACACCTGAACCATCCTCTCCAAGAAAATCTCAAAATCTCATGGAAACTATCAGGAGAGGACCACAAGACGAAAATAAAGCTCTCTTTTTTTTTCTAGACTAATAACGTTGACATTTCCAACGACAATCCACAGCATTCATACCGAACTAAATTGATTAATTATCTCACTTGTCACCTTCATAAAAGTTTAAGTTCTACTTGAGATGACTGGAGAACAGCTTAGCAAGAGTCAAACAAACGAAAACCAAAACCACTAATTGCTCATTATCAGTTGAAGGAGTTTAATTTTTAATATAACCTCTATTCCCTAAACTCTGTTTAATGAAGAAACTGAAGTATTTAAAGACATCAATCTGCATAGGTAAGTCTTTAATACTTACAAAAAGTCTAAAGATAATCAAAACAGCCTATTATTAAAGGTTATATGTGGGAGAGTTGGGGGGTTTGATGATGCTCTTGTGGACTCCAGGTAGGCTGGCTCTAAAGAGTGTTTGGTTGCACATCTGTGCATGTGTTCAATCTGTTTGGTAATCTTAAACACTCTATCTATGTCAACTGTTGTATTTATATTAACTTTTTTTTTTCAGATAGCTTTGAGTGGCATACAGAGGTATGGCTATCTTTCCAAATGATTTTTGTAAAATATAATAGAAGGATTGTGTCCAAAGCATTGGATAGTTTGTTTTTGTTCCACTATTTTTTACCATACATGCACAAACTCAATTGGAATAATATACTTGAAACTTCTCAGAATAATTACTTCATTATTTTAATGTCTGAGAATTACAAATTACTGAATAGGACACAATTCCTGATGCCACAGAGGGCAGGGAGGTGAGCCCAGAGCTTCTGTGGGTTGGCTCCAGCCAGAGCCCTGGCAGGGCGACATGTGGGTCTGAATGGCAGCTGCCTCACTCCAGGCGACTAGGGGCTGCAGGTCCTGCTTCATGGAAGCAGAGCCTTGCGGGAAGTATGTGCAGACCTGAGGCACCTCCCTGTATGTGTAAAGTGGCAGCTTGGACCCCCAGTGACAAGTCCCTTGGGTGAAGTTCCTGCATAGCCACTGGGAGTGGGGGCAGCTCTCCCCAGCATGGCCGCTGCTCCCCAGCCCCGCAGAGTTGATCCCTTATTGAGAATCCTGATTTATTTTCTAATCTAATTTGACACTCGCTTTTAACTGGCCAGTTTGGACCATTTACATCTGTTTTTATTGCAATATCCTTGAAAATATTTCTATTGTTCTATTTCGTGTTTTCTATTTGTCCTGCTATTTTGATGCTTTTTCTCTCCCTTCCTTTTTTCCTTTTGATTCCATTTTTTAAAGTTACCTAATTTCCTTCTGAAATGTTGAAAGTTATTCACTATATTTTTATTTTATTTAACCCTTAACTTCATATTTATATATAACTTAAAATTAAAGTTAATATCTCCACCTTCCTCTAACAAATAAAAGATCTTAGAAAGTTTTAACTAAAACCACTTGCTTGCCAGATACTCTTACCCCATTTCCATTTCGAACTTAATTTTTTTACCTGCAAAATTAAATATTTTTGTCATAGACTCAACATTTTAGATTTAACCATATGTTAACCTTTGCTCATCATTTCTTCTTGCATCTCAGACACACCTTTAGTTTCTCTTTTCTTCTTCCTAAAGTAAGTTGTTTAGAAGCTTTAATGAGGATCAGTTGGTAATAAACTCCAAATTCGTTTGCTGAAAATGTCTTTATTTTGCCCTCATTCTTGAATGCAATTTTAACTAGATATATATTACCAGATAGACAATTCTTTTTTTTTTTTCAGCATTTTGAAAATATTGTTCTCCATCTCCGTTGTTGATGTTGAGAAGTCAGCTCTCTCACTAATCAATAGAGTCCCCCAAAGGGTGGTCCGTGGAGCTTGTTAGAAATGTAGATCTCAGACCCCAGCCTAGACCAACTGAATCAGAATGACTGAGATCCTCCAGTGTGTATTTGTTAAGTAAAATCTCTTAGAAAATGTTCGACAAGTTATATTACTTAGATTTTCATATTGCAATGTGTTTCTTCGACAAAAAGATCCCCATGTTATATTTTTTGTCAATATGCAATAATTTATTTTTTAAATGCTTCTCAGTGAAGAAACAGCCAAGCTGAAATAATCCAAGATCTTTGACTTTAAAATTAATAGTTATATTCATAGACTCCACGGAAAAGCCGTTTTCTGATAGTTCAGGGACCTTTAATCAAATTTGGTGATTCAGTTATCTTCACAGAAAAAAATGTCAGCAGTTTGGGAATACTGGAACAATAGCCTCGTCTGGGCCCCTCCGTGCTTCCCCTCCACTGGCAAGCAAGAGAAGGATAAAAAGCTTGAGCAGAAATAAAATCAGACACAGAACCTAATGGGGGAAGAGGCATATTTTTCCTTACCATGCTGATGGATGAATGGGAAACTTAAGACTTGAGTGTTTTAAAACCTGGTGCTTTTAAGACTAATTATCTGTAATGACAATATGTCTGCCTGCTATGTAAATAAGAACCTGGAATCAGACACGTCTGTCATAATGAAATGTGACACGAGGGAGATTAGACAAAAGCTTTCTGTACAGTGAGATCTTGGATAAACTCTTCCTCCGACTAATAAAATGTTCAATTGTTTGAGATGCTTGCACTGAGACTGGGATGGCAACAGGATCAGATTGTTGCAGGAGTTTTGTATGGATGAGTTATGCAGATCCAACCTGACTAGTTCATGAAAGCTCAGTGGAGGCTGTAAAAATCTGTCAGCCATCGCCATTATCTGCGTAGGGGTGCGGGATCCAGAGGGAGCTGAGGACTAGTACCTGACGTCATTTTATCAGTTTATTACATCGAGGAGCTCTTTCTGAAGAAATCCCTTTTTTCTCTCTCTCTCTCCACCCAGAAACCCTCATAAAACAGGCAGAAACTATTGCGACCTGAGCCTTCCCCTGCCTCACTCCCTCTCTCTCCTGTAACTTCCACCTCTCCCTTTCAGCTGGCTCTTTCCCATGAGCCTAAATCTGCACACATGTGTCTCCCATCTCAAAAAAGGAATTAACAGAAAACAAAGGAAGTCCTCTTTGAATTCTGCCTACCCACTTGGCAACAAGTTTCTCACTCTCTCCCTTCACACTCAACTCACTGAAAGAGTGGTGCATTTCCATATCCTCCCTTTCATTCTCAAACCCGTTCTAGCCTGGCTTCTGCCTGGATTCGGCTGTGAAATTCCTCTTGGTAAAATCACCAACAGCAGCAAGGTGGCAATGTCTTAGTCCTCACCTAGCTGGCCGTCTCCAGTGCACCCAGCTCCACTGATAACTCCGTCTCTTCTGGAGTTTCTGTACTCCCTTGGCCTCTAGGACCCCACTTCTCCTGCTGCATCTCACTTCCACCTTCTGCCCCCATCTCCTCTTCGTTGATCCTCCCATTAAACATTGGTGAGCCCCAGACTTCATTATGGGGCCCCTTCTCTTCACACCCACAGCCTCCCCACAAGGCTGAGAATCCCAAAATCTGTTATGTGCTGTTCAAACTCCTTCTTCATCCATCCTCACATAGATGTTCCACAGACACCTCATATTCAATGTGACCAGAAAGGCTTTATTAAAAAAAAAAAAAGAAAAAAGAAAAACAAAAAGGGTTTCCTTCTGTATTTCTTATCCTCTCAGTTACTCTAAACAGTAACCAAGAGATCAGCTTTGTCTCCTCTCTCTTCCCCAAAGTCTAGCCTCAATATCACTGAGTCCCGTGGACGTCCCTCCGTCTTACCTGTCCCCTCTCTCCATTCTCAATGGCACCGCTGTAGTTCACACACTCGTTATCCCCTGGCTGGAATACTGCCTCCTAACCAGTCTTCCTGTCTTTATATTTGCTCCCTTCCAGCCCATTCACTTTACTCCCACCAGGGTGATCTGCTAAAGTTGCAAGCTTCAATCTGTTGTTGAAACCCTCTCTACTGGACATAAACTTATGCACCCTCCCAGATCTTTCAGCCTCCCTGTCTCCTCAACCATGGCCACTTCCAACCCCTCAGCACATGCCTGTGGAGATCTTCTTCCTGAACCCAGGGCCTGGAGCTTCTAACTCCCCTCCACCACTTCCAGACTCAGAGGAAGCACCACGTGTTAGTCCAGGTCCTCTGAGAAGCAAATGCCAAGATGCGAATAGACATGCAATGCAGACCTGATCCTGACAGAAGGAGAGAAGGATGGAAGTGTGGATGGAAGTGTCCTAGACTGCAGTGCAGTTCTAAGGAAATTTTGGCAGGGCCACTGGGAAGTCCTCAAGCTAAATCTCCTGTGAGAGGAGTCCCCTGTCTCCTAGGAATAGATCTGTCTTAATATTTCTGCTATGATCAATCACTGGGGCAGAGAAGGAAGTGTGGCCTCTGTACAGCACAGCATATTTTCAGACCCACCAAGCAGTACTGTTGGACAGACGTGGCAGCAACCCAATGTATGATGGAAGTGGCACATTTGGGATGGGGCTGGAGCAGGTCCAAAACTATGAGTAAATTACCAGTAACTTCTGGTCCAGGCTGCCATGCTACCTACTTCTACCGTATCAATGCCTCTCCTTCAACCCATGGATTTCCACTGACCAACTCTCAGAGGAAGAAAAGACAGGACTGGCTCACAGATGTATCAGAATGCTGTGTTGGTGTAGCTGGAAATGGACAGTTGTCACATGATAGCCCCAATTGTCAGTAACCCTGAAAGATGGTCTGATGTGGATGACTGACCTTGTCCAGCCAGTGCTTGTGCAACAGGCCCATGACCAGACCAGGGGTGACCAGGGTAGCAGGGATGAAGACCATGCATGGGCCTAATAACAAGGGCTTCTTGTCTTATGGCCAATCTGGTTGTAGCCACTTTTGAGTGGTCAGTGTGCCAGCAACAGAGACTGAAGCTGCGCCCTCAACACATCACCATCCTTTGAGGTGTCATCCTACAGCCTACCTAGTGGCAAGTCATTGACATCAGAGCTTTTCCACATTGGAGGAGAGAGTAATTATTACTCCATACCAACACTGATACAAATTCTGGATGTGGGGTTGCCTTTCCTTTATCATCACCACCACCAAAGCGCTTACAGAACACTTCATCTCTCAACGTGTTTTCCACACAATGTTCACTCCAACACGGGACCTTTTCTAGAGCAAAGGAGGTGCAGAAATGGGCTTGTCACCAGGGGACTCACTGATAATACCAGGTACCCCACCATCTAAAAGCAGCCAGACCAACAGAATGATAAGCAGCCTGTTGAAGGCTTAGCTATGGGTCTAGTATCTTGCAGGGTTTGGTTGCTGTCTTCTAGGAAGTGACATACTGGCCAAATCAATAGCTGATATATAGCATTATGCCTCCAACAGTAAGAATATATGGGTCTAAGAACCAAGTGAAGTAGAAGTAGCCTCCTCACCACACAGGGGTCCATTTGAAATATTTGTGCTTTTATTCCCTATAATCTAAGGTCCTGCACAATTAGAGGTCCTAGTTCCCAGGGAAGGAGCATTTCTGCCTGTGTGAATAATGAGTTTCTTTGAACTTAAAGTTAACGACTACCTGACCACTTGGGGCTTTCATGCCAATAGTTCAACAGGCAAGGAAATGATTTACTGTCTGATTGATGTAATTAAGGAGTTGGTGTTGACCCTCCACAAAATGGGGTCATAGAGGATAATATCTGAAACCCAAGGGATTCACTAGGTCTCTCTCAGCACTGCCTTGCCCACTGATAATGGTTAATGGAAAATACAGCAACCATGACCCAAAAAGTACAGGACAAATAAAGGGTCAGTCCACTTGAAGTTCTGGGTCACTCCAGCAGGAAAGCAACTTAGACCAGCTGACAGTTGGCCGCAGGTAGGGAAATACAGAATGTCTGATAGAGGTGAGAGATGATAAATGTCAATTAGAGCCTCAGGACCAGCCCCAGTACAGAAATTGTAGCTTATTCCACCAACCCACTTGCCTTAAGTGTTTCTGCAAATCACAACTAGTCACCATCTTGAAGGCGGCTCTGTGACTGTTTGACTTGGGGAAGCAGTGAGCGCAGCCTGTTCTCACAACAATGGAAGCCCTGTAGTGTATGAGGGAGCCACATACAATGGAAGGTCACAAGCACATCTGAGGAGCACAAGAGGTCATCTATATAGGGCACATCCTATATCGGCCATTTGTTCTGCCACAATGACCAGTTCCATGTGGGCTCACGCAGTCCTGCTGTTAAGGCAGACACCTGGAGTCTCTGGTCCCTCTTCCTATTCCTAGACTCAGATGAAGCACCACACTATGAGGCACGGAACCTGGCTCTCCAGAAGGTGCCGGATGATGCAAGCCAGAAGTCCAGGGAGTTAACATTCTGCAGGTGAACTCTCTTCGATGGGAGACAAGAGAAGGGAGGGTGCTAGCAGATGAACTCCCTCTCCATACACCCTCTGACGGACAGCTCTGAGACACAGTTTTTCTGTACAGCCTATTTGGGGGTGTTTCATGTGGCTGAGAAACTGGCTGTTTCTTCATGAAGCAACAGCCAGCTCCATAACGTAAGACATTGCGTTAGCTCCCATCCGTCCATGACTCATTTCACTTTCCCTCTATCACACTCCCTGACATTACCCTTCCCAGGACAGCATTAGCATTTAATCCTTGCCTCGGGTTCTGTTTGGTGAAGAACCTGGGCGAAGTCTCATTTCACTGCTTACTCTACCTAAAGAAATCCTCAGCTACGGCTCGCTGACATTTCCAGTCTCATCACGTGATGGTCCCCGGATCTCATCCTTTGGTAAACCAAGCAGACTAACTGACAGGTTTCTGAGCTGCCCCCTTTTTCACAGCATCTGCAACTGCTCTTTCTTCTGCCTGGACAGTGCTCCCCTAGCCACTCCCTCTGTGAACTTCCAACCATGCCATGAATCAAGTTGGACAATAGTCAATCCAGTACTTCACAAAATATCATTAAAATGAATGAGAATATTTAGAAGCCTCTTTTGAGTCTCCTTACCTTAATACTGAAAGATTAAAAAGACAAAAAGCTACACATGATTGGATAAACACTAACTCTTCCTATTATGGTAAAAATACTTGAAGTACAAGGAAACAAATATGGAGACAATCCAAAACACATTCATTTATCAGCAAATATCACTGAAAGATTCTCAGCAAACACTGCTTAAAATGTAAAGAGATAAATGTTAAATTGTAAATTATAGCAGGTTTTCTGTATATGTAGAAAAGAGTAAAGATATTCCTAACAAGTCAGTGTATGAGATTTCTAGTCGGGTTCAAAAAAGAAATACAAAAATAATTCATTTTCTTATGGACAACTAAAGGAAAACATGTACCAAAGAAGATGTATTCTCAACAGTAACTTCTTTAATAAAAACAAGCTTTATGGAAAAATATGCTTAATGGAATAGCTACTTTAAGTGGAATAAAAATATTCTGGGATAAAGTCAAAAAGACATTTCCACATATGAAACCCTGCACTGCTTCATTCATAGT
This sequence comes from Balaenoptera borealis, assembly GCF_965194805.1. Lineage (NCBI taxonomy): Eukaryota > Metazoa > Chordata > Mammalia > Artiodactyla > Balaenopteridae > Balaenoptera > Balaenoptera borealis. Next base: position 13,631,644 of record NC_138877.1, read on the forward strand.
CAAGATGTTACAGCAAAGAAGTTGAAGCCAGAAGTGCATCAAGTGCTAGAGATGTCAAAAATATAGTTACTTTCTATGAAGACAAGACCTTTAAAATAGAGTAGACTCTTTCACAATACTTTGTAATGATGTGGGGAATAACCATGATAATCTTTTGAATGACACAGAGGATTCTGGGGGGTTATTTGTGGCAAAATACATAAAAGCCTTGTTGACTATCAAGGTATTATACATCTCTATTATACAAACACCATGCTACAAATTTGCTCTCTTTCTCTGGGATGACAAGTAGCTGTCAGGATATGCTGTTTGGAAGATACTTTCAAAGACATAAACACCCTTAATCACTTCCTTCAAGGTAGAGCTGCCGTTTTGATAATTTTGATTTCAATAATGAGTTGAGAAAATAACTGCTTCTTGAAAGAAACATACTCTGGGGAGAGTATTTTGAAAAATAAATGTTTGAAATTATTTCCATAATTACCTGATGAGACAACTGAAAACAATGTGTGCTGTCTGTAACAACTCTCTTATGTGCTCACTTTTAAGAAGTTGAAAATAAATATTTCAAACCTATTTTTAAATCATCCACATGTGAGATTTCAGTGAAACTATATCCACTTACAAAAATACAAAAAATTCAGGACCTTTTGATGACTTTGAACAAACAGTTGACTGATATCAGGGAAGATGGACATCTGGTGGGCAATTTTCAACTAAAATCTTTGCATAATCAGTGAATGGGATTGAAAAACCAGCATCACGACCCAGCAGGCACAACCAACCATGAACATCTCCAATTTGGATATACGTATCTTTGTGAGGTATCTTTTTCACTAGGGCCACCATTAGAGCCAACTATGGAAAGAAACTGAACTTACTATAGAATAATTATTATAGAAGTTAAAATCATGTTTTTCAAAAACAATGTAGCATATTCAATCACAGGGATATGCACTGAAAATTTTTTAATATAATTGCTTATTTCATCTTTGTCTCATCCTTTAAGAATTTCATTTTTTTTTTCTGTTTGGTACATAATTCATGTATATAATAAATAAAAATACATGACTACTTGGCAACGATTTCTTGGATATGACACCAAGAGCACAGGGAACAAAAGAAAAATAGATAAATTGGACTTCCCCAAAATAACAAACTTTTGTCCATCAAAAGACAATATCAAGGGAGTTCCCTGGTGGTCCAGTGATTAGGACTCGGCGCTTTCACTGCTGTGGGCCCAGGGTTCAATTCCTGGCCAGGGAACTAAGATCCCGCAAGCTGTGCAGCACAGCCAAAAAAAAAAAAAAAAAAAAAAGACAATATCAAAAGAGTGAAAAGGCAACCTATATAGAATGGGAAAGAATATTTGCAAATCTGATAAGGGATTAATAGCCAGAATATATTTTTTAAAACTGCTGCAACTCAACAACAAAAAACAAACAACTCAATTTAAAAATGGGCCAAGTACTTGGATAAACATTTCTCCAAAGAAGATATACAAATGGTCAATAAGCACATGAAAAGATGCTCAACATCACTAGTCATTAGGGAAATGTAAATCAAAACCACAATGAGATACTACTTCATATCCATTAAGATGACTTATTTAAAAAAAAAGAAAGAAAATAACAGGTGTTGGTGAGAATGCGGAGAAATTAGAACCCTCATATATTGCTGATGGGAATGTAAAATGGTGCAACCACTGTGGAAAACAGTACGGCAGTTCCTCAGAAAGTTAAATATAGAATTATCATATGATCCACCAATTTCATTTCGAGGTATATACCCAAAGAAATTGAAAGCAGGGACTTGAACAATACCTGTACACCAATGTTCACAGCAGCATTATTCACAATAAGCCAAAAGGTAGAAATAACCCAAATGTCCACTGACAGATGAACAGATAAACAAACATGATATATACATACAATGGAATATTATTCAGGCTTAACATGGAAGGATATTCCGAGACATGCTGCAATATGAATGAAACTTGAAGGCATTATGCAAAATGAAATAAGCCAGACACAGAAGGACAAATACTGTAAGAGTCCACTTATTTGAGGTACCTAGAGCAGTCAAATTCATAGAGACAGAAAGTAGAATGGTGGTTGCCAGGAGCTGGAGAAGGGGAGAATGGGAAGTTATTGTTTAATGGGGACAAAGTTTCAGTTTGGGAAGAGTTGGCTGCACCACAATATGAATGTTCTTAAAGTCACTGAACTGTACACTTAAAATGATAACTTTTATGTTATGTATATTTTACCACAATACAAAAATAAAAAAAGAGTCCATGATCAAAATGTATGTATATCTGAATGACAGACAGTAAGGGTAGATGATGGAGGCTTCTTTATCCTCAGCACAACACATGTTCAATTAATTCTTGTGGAAGGAAGAAAGGGAGGAAAGAAGTTTGTCTTGGAAATAAGGCATGGAGGCTTATTTCCTGTGTATCTCTTTGAAGGAAACAACTATTGGGCACCTTGAGTGATACCAGCAATATATTCTCTCAGTACATAAAGACTTTTCTCAACATCTATCCTGTCCTTCTCCTCCTTTCCAAATTCTGTTCTCACAGTGTTTTCAACTTCACAGCAGCTGTCAGATTTGCAAATGCTAAGTGGAACTTCTGATAACTGATAAGCACGCTGCAGTGAATGTGGTAGGAGAACTCTGTGCCCTGGTTCCTAAGCACGCAAAAGGAGCTACATTCAGGCAAAAGTCTCCCATGGAACTTACATGCAGAAGAAAAGTCTATCCATGTGCCTAATACCACGCAGGAATGACTGTCAGGTTCAGTGAAGTAAGTATGCAGATCCAAGATCCGGAGCCTAGTTATGATGAATTACCATACACCAACTTTGCCTGCTCAGTTTTCTTCCTCCAAAGTCTATGTTTGGGACCTTATTTTAATTGAAATCTTTGGAATTAAATGCTATTAACAGTATGACAGACAATATGGGGTAATTCTTCTAAAAGATAATGAAATTTAAAACCCTATAATACTTTCAGCTTAAAATTTCATTCTATGCCTAGGGCAAGTGTCAAAGGCAACAGTCTCCTTTTATTAAAGATCACTTGGAAGATAGATAATATTTAGTATGTGTAATGATAAATCTACAAAGAAAAAGAAATATCAAAAGGCTGCTGTTAGAATCTGTGGTATCCCAATGTTTAAACACTGAAAAACCAGTGCTAATCTTCAGATATAGAAGTTAGTGGAATTCTTCCTTTAAAAAAAATGATATTCTGACAGTACATTCTTATATAAATATTAATGCATTTTCTTTTACCAAAAAAAAAAAAAAATGACGTCAGCAACTCTGCTAGCTAGGATACAAGATTTAAATGCATATGGGGCTTCCCATATGAGCAGTGGTTGAGAATCTGCCTGCTAATGCAGGGGACACGGGTTCGAGCCCTGGTCTGGGAAGATCCCACATGCCGCGGAGCAACTAGGCCTGTGAGCCACAACTACTGAGCCTGCGCGTCTGGAGCCTGTGCTCCGCAACAAGAGAGGCTGCGACAGTGAGAGGCCCGCGCACCGCGATGAAGAGTGGCCCCCACTTGCCACAACTAGAGAAAGCCCTTGCACAGAAACGAAGACCCAACACAGCCAAAAATAAATAAATAAATAAATAAATAAATAAATAAATAAATAGAAAGAAAATACACATAATCAACCATTAGGAATAAAAGATATGAAAATATTTTTAAAAAAACGCATAGGGAGGAAATAAAATGTCATGGGAATATGGGGTTGAAGAATCCTTGTTTTACCATTATTTTAAAGTCTCCTCATTAGAAGAGCATATGGCAGGGACCACATCATTTTCGCTCATTTCTATATCCTCAGAACCTTTCAACAATGCCTGGCACTCGCGGTACGTATTTTGTAAATATTTGTTAAATGTATAAATAAAAGAACAAAGTTAGGCATCTATTAACTGTATTTCAAAGGAAAATTACCAAAATAGGCCACAAATTTGTTTACTTACAGAACCGAAACTCCATCTCACTAGAATGACATGCTTGGAACATGACTAGTTAGCGGCAGAGTCTAAAGGTAGACTAGTCTTTTCATTCCTCTCCCCTGAAATTTGTGCTAAAATCACTTAAGCTTAGAGAGCCGAGCGGAGCCTGACCCTTTATACTATGATATCAAGCTTTTCTCTAGCCATTGCCCAACAGCTAAAGTAGGAAATAGGAAAGTGGAGGATGGGGGCCCCAGATCTCCTCACCCACTAGGAAGAATGGAAGAGGGAAAACTTCAACAGAAGTGGGAGCAGATGCTGAAAAAGCAAGGAAGAAGAAGAGGGGGATACAGGAGGACTCATCCTTACCTGATCTGAGGATTCACCACCGTTTTCACAATTCAATTCATCCACTCTGAATTAATGTTCTCTAGGGTCCTTTTCAGTACTAACTTTCAATACCAAAGAACTGAATACAATCTTAAATATTTCTTTTCTACACCGAATGTATACCATACTACTGAGCTTAAAGGAGATGCACTGCTATACACCAAGACAAAAACAATGTTTCATAAAATTAGGATTGTTTTTCCAACTACAGTTTTTTGGGTAATACGTAGTTACATTCCAAGACTTTTTAAAAAGACTAAACAACTTTTATGTTACCGAAAAAAAATTAAATAACTTTCCATGTTTGCTCAAAAACATGTAAGAGAGGGAAAAAAACTGTAAAACACAAATAATATTTAGATCCAGAAAAGAGGAACATTGTATTTGTTTTTAAATGTGTTATAAAAAGTGATGATCTAGTTAGAAAGCACTGGTCAGTGTATATGGTAGAAAAGCAATGTCTGTTCTTCTGCCATTTCTTCAGTTTTAGTAGAGCCAATGTTGAGATTTATCAGCAGCAGATTAGTCAAACCCATCTGCAGGATTTGCTAATTCAGTCATGAAAATAAGCATAGAGTTCAGGTATCAGGGAAGAATACAATGGTATTTCCCTCTTTTATGTTGCAAGTATTTAGTTTTTGTTTTGTTTTGTTTTGTTTTTATGAATGAAAAGGTAGTTTAATGTCAAGAATATGTATCAATAGATTTTTTTATACATCTTTATTGGATTATAATTGCTTTACAATGGTGTGTTAGTTTCTGCTTTATGACAAAGTGAATCAGTTATACATATACATATGTCCCCATATCTCTTCCCTCTTGCGCCTCCCTCCCTCCCACCCTCCCTATCCCACCCCTCTAGGTGGTCACAAAGCACCGAGCTGATATCCCTGTGCTATGCGGCTGCTTCCCACTAGCTATCTATTGTACATTTGGTAGTGTATATATGTCCATGCCACTCTCTCACTTTGTCCCAGCTTACCCTTCCCCTTCCCCGGCAAGTATTTAGTTTTCACAGTAATCTTTATGGGGGTGGGGAGAGTTGAAAGTGAAAATGAGAGCTGTTCCCAAGGAAATAAGTGCCTTGTAGCCTATTCAATATAAGACGGGGTGCCCTTCTTCCAACATATACTCAGCAAATGCATGCTGATATTTTCCTCATCTGGGGTATTGTGTTCCGAATCTATTTCTATACAGCAGAGACTGTTATACTGGCCAATCCTTTCCAAAGTCTATCTCTTGAGAATTACAAAGAATGTTAATAGATCCTACAAGCAAAACAAAATCTGTAATCAAAATGTGTGAAAGACCCTGGCTGAAAGAAAATTAGAATGGTTTCTTTGCTCCCAGTTTTTCAGACTCCCTTAATATGCTAATATGAATAGAGAATCTTCAAGAAGGGGATCTAAAAAGCAGTGTTTTCCAAAATTTTTGGCAGCTTTTTTCCTCAAAGCTTCCCTCTCCATTTGTGTCAGAAAAGGCAGCCCAAGCCCTTCTTATCTCTAACTCCGTAGTGGAAATCAATTCTCGTATTACTTCCCTATTCAAAATCTGTCAGCAAGTTAAAATACTTCAGGGTATTTTAACACCAAATTCTGATTTGGGCCTGTAAATAAGGCTCCTGCCTAAATCTGCAGCTTCTTCCCTTACTTCTCCCCAGTTCAGCCCCTAGAAGGTGCTCTGCTCTCTCTGGGCCTTTGCAGTTATGCCCCTGCTGCAGAACTGCCGGCCACCCTGGGAAAGGCTTCTCTGCCCACCCTGGGGTCTGCGTTTCTGATGCCTGTGCTTTGATGCCTCCGTTCTCCCGACTGTTCACTTTTGTCTCTCACAGGCCTTCTGCATCACAGGTGCCCTATAAATATTTGTTGAAGAAAGGGATGGATGAGTGATGAGTTTTCACCTAACAGAAGTGATGGGGAGGGGGAAGGGAGGAGTTTAATGTCAACAGGATGCTAAAGAACACTGCTATTCAACTCCTGGTTTTCCATGTGATATATTGTATGCAGCCTCTTTGAATCACCAAGGAACTGGCCAAAACCCTAACCATTTACAGTAAAGAGAAAATTTCAGTTTTATTTTTAACTATATTAGACATATAAACATCCTACAGCGTAATATCTACACACATATATTCTTCCACCCACGGGTGAGTCACCCTTCTAACGATTCTACTTTTCCATTACTACTAGATTCCCTTTCTTGACACTTGAGGACTAATTAGCAAGAAGCTGATTTTTTTTTTCAGTATTTTTTTTTGGGGGGAAGGAAAAATAATGATTCCAAATAAATATCAAACCACTGTAGAGCGGTACATTTTTGCCTTATGAAGCTGGACATACAGATCTGATTGGGTATTCGGGGTTCAGGATTTAGGAACTGGGATATTGCTCTGCAAATGAGCTAATATCACCAACCATTCGTGACTCCATAACTCCACGGCTCCACCCATGCACTTGGGCAGTCCCCAGAGTTGCGCTCTCAACGGCCTGCTAACACCACTATCAAACTGCTAATGCATTTTCCCGCTTCTCTGCTCGAGTACAATGGAAAGACTCTGTGCTAAAACTTCCAATTAGTAAGAGGGAAGAAAAAAAAGTGCAATAATTTTCTGAAATCATAAACTGGGAGGTTTACTTTCTACTTCCTCATCCTGTTTTCTTTCCCTCTCCATTTAATATAGTTTCAAAGTCAAATTTAAGACATGTCTTAACTTACTATTTATATGGATTATGGTAATCACGGCTGCATTTATGCATAAAGTAATCATCTATTTGTTGTGACCACCTATAGGGTGTGCTTCCCTTCTCAAAAATAATACCACTCCCACCTATTCTGAAAGCCTGAAAAATTGAGAGCTGGAGTCTAAGATAAGACCTGTCTTCTTGGAGAAGTCTGTCAGGTGTGGCCTTATGTAATATAATGCTTTATATTAAAATAACATTTGACTCATATATATTCACCCAAGTCTGAAGGCACTAGATACCTAAAGGGTCAAATTGTTTGGAAAAATAAAACTGTATCCCTAAAGAGTTCACTTCACAGTTTTGTTTAGTGATAGAAGTGGTTTGAATTTTATATATATATATATATAAACAATATATGTATATATACATAATTCATTTTTGTCTGCCCATTTAATCTATCATAGTGCTAAGCACTTCATAAATATTTGGTGAATTGAATAAATCAATATTCTTGACACTGACAAGAACTTAATTTAAAAAAAAAAAAATGAAGCAAAAATCAGAACATTTGTTCTGCAAAAGATAGAATTAATTGGTGTTAAATGTGTCAGCAATTTTGATTCACTGTGGCTTAGAAAGATGGCCCCCAGAGTAATGGGATGAATGTGTCCTGATCCTGGGATAATGCAAACAAATTGCGCTCAAAGAAGCAGGTTGGGTTTGATTCTGCTCTCAACATACAGGCAGTGTCTGGCCTGGTTTGTCTGACACCATATCTCTATACAAGTTAGTGAACAGAACACTGACTCAGGTATGATCTTTGCTTTATATACACTGATTTAACACTAGTTCTCTCTTTCTGTATTACCCATCCTGAGGCAAAGCAAAATATTTCTAATTGAAAACATCACTCATGGCTCCTGAGAACACTTACTCAAAGATGTTGTGGTAGGTTGAAAAATGGCTTCCTAAGAGATATCCAAGTCTTAATCCCTGGAATTTATGAATGTTACCTTATTTAGGAAAAAAAAAAAAAGTATGATTAAGTTAAGGACTTTGAGATGGGAAGGTTATCCTGGACTATCCAGTTGGGCACTAAATGCCATCACATTCCATTAAGATACCTTAAATGCTTTAAATGTATCCTTATAAGAGAGAGATTAGAGACAGACACAAGGAGGAAAAAGTAATGTAAAGATGGAGCAGAGACTGGAGTGATGCAGCCATGAGCCAAGGAATGCTGGCTGCCACCAGAAGCCAGAAGAGGCATGATAGTGTTCTTCCCTAGAGTCTCCAGAGGGAGCGTGGCCTTGCCAACACTTTGATTTCAGACCTCTAGCCTCCAGAACTGTGAGAGAATAAATTTCTGTTGTTTTAAGCCACCAAGTTTGTGGTCATTTGTTATAGCAGCCACAGAAACCTGTGGTGTAGTTTTCCCCCAAAGAAATTATAGACTAGGAAGGGCAATAACACAGGTTCATAAATGATAGTCCTTGGGGACTATTACAGAATTACTCAGAAGGATTTTTCAAAGATATGCCCTTGTGAGTCACCATGTCACTAATGCGGCCCTCAGGTGTGTTGAGGAGAAACAAGGCTGAGAGGAAATGGTATAGACCCAGCTTCCCACCCAGCATTCCCACAGCACTGTGCCTTCAGTGGGCTGCAGGTCTGCTACAAGAAACTGATCCTGCAAGCTTCAGTACTGCTGGTAAGTTCTTGAGGGGTCAGAGTTCCTCAGTCACCTCCAGCCATGAGCAGCTTCAATGTGAAGTTCCTTGAAGAGTGGCTAAAGCAGAGTGGGATCTGATGAAGTTCCCTGTGGAACCCATACTGTTCCATGGTGGCCATCAAGAACTTGAAGAGATCATCATTTCAAAAGTCTTGGTTAAGAATTGAATGCAAGCAAGAGGGAAGAGATATGGGAACATATGTATATGTATAACTGATTCACTTTGTTATAAAGCAGAAACTAACACACCATTGTAAAGCAATTATACTCCAATAAAGATGTTAAAAAAAAAAAAGAATTGAATGCAAGTCATTCAAGCATAAAACCTGTTAAAAAGAAGTTATATTCACAGAAACAAACTCCAGTTTCTCAACGAAAAGTTTTTTAAAAAATATTTTTGGAGGTTTTCATTCTATTTCTCTTATCAGACTTATATAATATAAAGAAACTATAACAAGTTTTTTCTACCAAACCTCCCATGTACTTGTCAGTGAAAAAAATGTTGCCTGCCATATCAGTAAACAAAGGATGCTGCAGCCATCAAGCCATCACATTACAGCCACCCCACAGTGAGCCCCGAGGGAACTCAGGATAGAAACAGGAAGCCTGCCATCAAGCAGTCAACTGCTGCAGGCACCCCCAAAGGTGCACCCTGAGGAGACTCGGAATGAGAAAGCACAGGATCCTGGCTCCAGATAGCTGAGGTGCATATCAGAGGAATGATTTCAGTGAGCCCAGACTCTTGCATCTTCCCATACATAGAAAAGTGCTAAATTCCTTAACTTGAGATACCTAGTTTTCTTTAATTAACAGTAACCTTTTGACTACCTGGTCTCTGTTGCAAAAACTCCTATGTATCCTGGCTCCTCCATTACCTCTTTGGAGCTGTCCCTCAGAGCTATCTGAGAGGCTGTGTCTGGGCTTAAGTTTTCAGTTTTGTCTGCCAAATAAAACATAATTCTCAACTTTTAGGTTTTGCATTTTTTTCAGTCGACATAGTCATCCTAAAATTCCCTCTTGTTTATCCCCAGTGTGCCATAATATCATTTTTCTGTGTGTGCTAGGATATAAAAAAAGGTTGAGAATCACTGATATAGATATTCAAGTGGCTAAAATCAGATTCTTGTAGAATATCTACATTGCAGAAGAGGGTGGTGAAGAAAAGACACAGAGGGAACAGGTATCCAGCATTTGGGAGACAGACAAATGCCTCAATCTGCCCCATGAGGTTGAAAATTTCCTCAAAGGAAATGGGTTTCAATGCTGGGCCACCAAAACAGATGATAAATGTCCACAACAGGTCAACGATGTCAAATGTCAAAGAAAAGTGAAATAAAGACTGAAAGGTATCCACTGGATTTGGTCATTAGAAATCACGGGAACTGCTGGCAAGATCAGTGCCAGGACTGACATGAAAAGGCCAGCCACAGGGAGGGGAGGTGTGAATGGGAAGAAAGGAGCCAGGCACAGAAAGAATAAACTGTTCTTTTAAGGTTATCATCGATGGTAATGAGAGAAAGATAGTGGAAGGGGAGGGGACCAAGGATCAGAGGCACTTTGTGAACTGTGAGACTTGAGTGTGTTTACACTTTACAGGTAAATAGCCAGCCCAGGGGAGAGTTTAAAGATGCAAATAATTGTAACTGTGGATGAAGGAATACACTTGACAGTGAAAAGCTCCTGAAGGAGCTGGAGGGGATGAGACTGAGCCCAGGTAAAATGGTTGATCTTGGGCAGGTTGAGAAGGCAGCAAGGATGGGGAAAATAACTTTATCAACCAGAAATTAGGAAGTTGAAGTGGCTCCAGCTGGAATATTTCTTCTCTCTGTTTCCCAGGGATGTAGACTGAAGCATATGAGAAATGAAAAAATGCCATTGGGTTTGGTGATTGGAAGGTCCTTTGTGACCTCTGCAAGGGCAGTTTTAGTGCTTCATTGAGCAGATATCTATCATACTGGTGGACGGAGCACTAGACTGGAGGTCCTGACACAGGAGTCCTGGATTCTAGATGTAGCTCTTCACCAAATTAGCTCTTCATAAGTGAAGGCACCTTTTGGGGACCTGTTTCTCCAAAATGAAAGGGTTGGATGAAACGATGACTACATGGTCATGTCCAACACTTACAATTTTTATCTACTATATATAAGGAACAAGGCTGGCCATAGTATGAAATATAAGGGTGCAGTAAGAGGCAAGGATTGGGCCCTCAGAGGCATCATTGCCTCGAAAAGCAAATTATTACTAGTAAAAAGTCATCCTGCCAGGGTCAAGGTCACGGGTCAGGGGAAAAGCATTGAAATTTACATTTGAAGGGAAAATATGTGACCAATTTCTGGTATGATTTTTTAAACTCCTTAGTATCAAACTTGGGCTGAAAATTTCAAGACTTTGACCACTAACAAAGTTATTTCTCAGTATGAAAAATCTGAGGAAAGAATGAGCCATAAATTTAGGGGTCTTACTAAGTGGAAAGATTTGTTATTGATTTGAATATTCTGAGTCTGTCCTGTGGGATGTTTAGCACAACACACTTGATGGAAAGTTGTGATTGCACATGTCATATTTTTTAAGACAAAATAGATCTGCCAACTCCTGAGCTAAAGGAACAGAAAATATAAGCACACATAATGAAGACTAGAAATTTGATATAAAAAAGTATTATGTTGTCTGATACATCATCCCACCAACATGTTCATTATAATGCATTCTTTTGTTCTATCCTATTCAGAATTTCTAGCTGTCTGTTTGTACGTTGATTTTACACCTCCCACCACAAAGCTTGGAGACAATGATGAGTATCTTCCCATACTCTAAATGATGCAGTATGAGGAGGAGGACATTTCTATTTCTTTAATCTCTATTGAAATGCTCACATGGTTCATTTGTTCAGTTCCAATTCTTTGGTGTCTTGTCACTCCTTTTGAATATACTGATGTCTAGCCTGAGCTCCCTATCCCAAAAGGGATCCTTAGTATATCTCTGATTAGATTGCAAGGGCTACCAATTAAGCTTTGAAGAAGAGGTATGTTCAAAGGAGGATGGACTATTAATCTAGAGGTGTGTCTGTATCATTCTAGTACATCATTATCAAGACCAAATCACCCACCATCAGTAAATAATTGTCCGTTGTGATAAAGTAGTTTGTGGTCACTTACCTCCTCCCCCTCCCCAAAGTCCCTGCTTCTATGTCTAGCGTCTCCAAGTTTCTTAATAAGAGCCCAGATTAAAAGCTAGACCCCTTGCTTGGTATCATTTCTGAGCTTCATAGGAATGAACAAGATGAGGTGAAACAAATCCAAGGAGTCAGGGCAGGTCCTGGTCTCTGAGGAAGTGGGTGCTGAAGTAATGGGCTAGATCACGAGCAAGAGCTAAGCTCTCTTTCCTGGACAGAGCAGACGAAGCAGATAGTAGGCAGCTATGGACCAAAAACTGCACTATGGGCTAAGGAAAAGAGGGAAAGTGCAGGGAACATTTAGTCTGGGGTTGGGGGGATAGAGGTATAGGAGGCACAGTGTAGAGAATTGATGAAAAGTATGGCTTTATGATTTATTGTTTATGGGAGTGAGAAGGAAGGAAAAGGGAACAGAATGATGATTTCCAGGTTTTTAGTTCAATGGATGAGGTATTTGCTAACAACTGAGATACAGAATAAAGAGCAAAAGTGAGTTCGTAGGGTAAGATAAAGAATTTAGTTTGGAATATGCTTGAGTGGCTGTGGGATATCCATGGAGGGATGTAGATCTGACAGTAGGGTGTATGAGACTGATATCTGAAGGAAAGGTCTCCTCCAATGTTCATTACGGCACTATTTACAATAGCCAGGACATGGAAGCAACCTAAATGTCCATCGACAGATGAATGGATAAAGAAGATATGGTACATATATACAATGGAATATTAGTCAGCCATTAAAAAAGAATGAAATAATGTCATTTTCAGCAACATGGATGGACCTAGAGACTATCATACTGAGTGAGGTAAGTCAGACACAGAAAGACAAATATCACATGATATTGCTTATATGTGGAATCTAAAAAAATGGTACAAATGAACTTATTTACAAAACAGAAATAGAGTCACAGATGTAGAAAACAAACTTATGGTTACCAACGGGGGGAAGGGGAAGGGAGGGATAAATTGGGAGATTGGAATTGACATATAAACACTACTATATATAAAATAGATAACTAACAAGGACCTACTGTATAGCACAGGGAACTCTACTCAATACTCTGTAATGACCTATATGGGAAAAGAATTTTAAAAAGAGTGGATATATGTATACATATAACTGATTCACTTTGCTGTACAGCAGAAACTAATACAACATTGTAAATCAACTATACTCCAATAAAAATTAATTAAAAAAAAAAAAAAAAAAAGAAAGGTCTATCTGAGCTGAAGGTATTTGGAATCACCAGAATCCGGGTGTATATTATTAGACCTAGGAGAGCAGAAGACAGCAACCAGAGAGTATGGACCTGAGAGGAGAGGAAGGTCATGAATGGAATTCTGGGGAATACCATGGAAAGGCCCACAACAGCAGTGGTAAAGGAGGCCAAAGATATTAGAAAAACTAACTAAGTTGTCTGAGGGAAAACAGAATTTCTAGAAGAAATTCACATTCCACAGAGAGGACTGATAAGCAAAGGACTGAAAAGAATCCTTTGAATTTAGCAATTAAGAAGTCATTGGGAAACTAACTGAGGGCAGATTGATAGAGTGTGTGGCAAGTTAGAGTTTAAGATATTTGAAATGGAAAATTCCAATGATGATAAAATCCAGTGGGGAGAGGGGCATGCCTAAGGAGTAGGGCGTTAAAACGGAAAGTAAAGATCAATAGAGTTAAGGTCACAGAACATAAAACCAGATGTGTGGTTGAAATATCCCAGGATGGCTCTTTGTGTAGCTGGGAATCACTGAATGAAGTACCAAAATCTCCCGGGGAATTTGCAGATAGCTGGCCCACCAATTAAAAGAGTTAGGAGGGGGGGAGAGAGGGTGGTGTGGTCACAGTTTCTAAGCATTAAACGAGGACAGGTACTGCCATGAGGGGATGGGTAAAATAATGGGAATCAGCAAACAGGAGCCTGGTTGATACTGAATAACCCCACTCTCCACCACCAGCAGCAGGCCTGAAATATCAGGTGTCAGAGAACAAGTCCTTCCTGTCGGAAAGAGCTGAAAAAGATACGGCGTCTTGTAGGAAGGAAGGGTGAAGTGAATGTTCTGTGAAGGTGTTAAAGCAAAAGAGGGGGTTCCTTAAAATAGAATATGATTCCCAAATACCTAGTCATAAGGACTGTGGGCCAATAAAGTGTGAGAGTCAGAGGGAAGGGCACTGAGCTGAAGAGTAGAGGGTACACATGGAAGAGATGGGAGGTGATGGGAATGAGATGAGGAGGAAGCAGGGATGGAACTGGTTGACCTCAATACCCAGACTCAGGCACAGGTTGTTTGGGTGTCTGAATGGACCTGGCATTCCACATGGACCTCGCTGAGGTGGGAGGGATGGGTTGCACCTCCTAGTTTCCTGGCTGAGTTTCTTTGCTTCCTCAGAGAAAATGGTTAGGAGGAGAAATGAGATTTGGCAATTGAGAGAGTTGTCCTTAGAATGTGACAACGAAAAAATGTTGCTTGCCATCCTGCTCTACAAGGATTGAGTCATAAGCCACTGTAGCTGCTGACCTTTAATACACCCTGAAAGGAGGTCAGGGTGAAGATCAGGATAAGATACTCTGTGCTCTGGGAAAACTGGCAGAACAGGCCTTCAGATAGTTATATATTTTCAGTAGAAATTTTTTATGAACCTGTATTTTTGATCTTCCCATTCTTAGAAAAGCACTAAAACCATTAACTAAGATTACTGTTTCTTGGTAACTAAGCAGCAACTGTCTACCAAGATGTGTGCTTGGTTACATATACCCCCTTCGCCAAAATCATATAGATATATGTATACTGACCTCCCCCCTTACCTGCTGGAAGAGTTCCCCAGAGCTCTCTGAGAGGCTGTCTCCCTGGCTACAGTCCTCAGTAAGACACTGAGTAAACTTAACTCACAGTGAGTTTTTTTTAAGTCAACAGATGGTTAAGTGAAGAATGCTATAAACAGATACCAGCAGTCCATCTCAGCATTTGCACATCCTTTCTATCCCCTCAGGGTTACTTTTTTCCCCGTGAATCACTATCATGGCACCTTTTTATAAAGCTGGTTTTCCTTTGCCAACTTGGCTTCTTTGAAGATAGATCGACTATCCCATTTTGATGCCCAGAAGCCAAGGAACAGTAACTGATAGGGGTGGAGAGGGAGAAAAAGGAAGGTCAGTGAATGCCTAAGAGGGCGGCCTAGATGGGGAGAAGTCATCAATAGAGGAGGTGCTTGCTTTTTTCCTTCATTCCATTTTTTTCAAATTTGCAACAGTGCGACAAGGGTCAAGAATGAATTCTCACTACTCTTAGCGTCCCGTTTCCTCTTTCTCATCAAGTTCCCCTTCTTCCAGAACCCTCAAAAGTCTCCTCCACTATCTCCCTTCCTTCATGCACTCCTTCATGTTCATTGAGTATATTTGCTTGGGCAAAGCCCTGAGTTTGACGCTGAAGGGAGTATATCAAGATGTCCTTAGTGTAAAGGGACAATGACAGCTGAGAGGCAACAGGGAGAGAGAGCCCTGGAGATGGACTAAGAAGGCCTGGGTGTGAGCCCTAGCCACTCCATTAGTAATTTTATGATTTCGGAAAAGATACCTAACCTGATTACCTATCCAATGGAGATAGTAATACATACTTCAGAAAAATTTTATGACAATTAAATAAAATATGTCAAAGTACTTCTGAAATTATAAAACCCCATAGGATGGAATATGGTAAGTGGAGCGAGAAAGGTCCCAATAGAGTGGTTTGGATAATATTCACAGGAGAGAACACACCCCCACCACACATGACTGCTGATACTTTCCTTATGCTTTTACTATTTACAAGATACAAATCACAGCTCCACGTAAACAGTCTCAGAATTTCTTCTCAGGTCAAGTAGGCCAACAGTCTGTTCAGTGGTATTTTGTAAGCTAAAATTGTAAGTCACAAGTAATTATTCTTTTTTCCTAGTAAATGGCTTAAATTAGGCAAGATTCAAATAAATAATTTTATGTATTGAATCATGGGATAGATAAACAGAAACTTCCCATAGAGATAGGAAAATCTTGTATATCTTTAGCCTCGAAGAACTTCTGATGGTGACAACATAAATGTCACTGTGAGTGAAAGTTGAACTTTTTTTCATGTACTGCTATCTTAAAACCCCTTATACCATTCTAAAGTTCCTTCCAACCCCCAAATCTGAATGCATGAATAATTTTTGAATTGCAGCAAGTTTTCACACTTGTGAGTAAAAGCCAACTCCATTACTATTTTATAATCTGAACTTTTGTTTCAATTTTTTGAAAAGGAATGCTGATTCCAGTCCAAGAAAGGCATTTTATCTGAATTGCTTAGGCACTCTTTATTCATACTTGTGAATCATGGGCGCAAAAACACAGACACAAAATCTGTCAGAAAATGTGAATGTCTTTAAAAACACCTTTATGTGAGAAATCATTAACATAAGATGGTGAGGTATGAAGTAAAATGAATTGCATAGATAACAGCATAAGCAGACATTACTCTTAAAGCAACTTATGAAGGATTTGCATTTATTTAAATGAGGCAAACAATTGCTAACATGTATTGAATATATGCTTTGTAGTAAGTACAGTGGTTGCCACTATACCCTTATTAATTCACTTAATCCTCACAACAACCCTATGGGTTTGAGGCACCACCAACCTGTTTTCCACAGCAACTGTACCATTTTTTAAAAAGAACTTCCTTTTAATGTATCTAATTCGAAATGTTCAAAGAATGCAACAGTATTTTGATATTACAGTATTAACATAGTGAGTGATTAAAGATCTGCACATCTTTGTAACAGTAACACATTAAGTTAAAAAATTACCTCAGAATTGGTAAATACAAAATTGTCAAACTCCTAGAAGCAGAGAGTAGAATGGTGGTTGCCAGAGGCTGGGAGGAGGAGGAAGGTACTGGGAGGTATTAGTCAAAGGGCATGAAGTTCCAATTATGAAAAATCAGTAAATCCTAGAGATCTACTGTAGAGCCTATAGTTAACCATAGTGTATGGTATACTGAAAAATGTGCTGAGAGGGCAGATCTTATGTTAAGTGTTCTTATCATATATACATTAAAATAATAATAGTAATAATAAACAAAGGGGTGGGAGGAAGCTTTTGGAGGTGATGGATATGTTTATGGCATAGATTGTAGTGGTGGTTTCATGAGTGTATACTTATCTCCAAACTCATCAAGTTGTATATCTCAAACATGTACAGCTTTTTGTATGTCAGTCAGACCTCATTCGTTTTTTTTTTTAAAGCAATTTGTGGGATGATAGTTTGAGACTGAATATCTTGTTTTCCAACAACTTTTCTCCCAGTAGTTTTAGCCTCCAATGATGATTCTTGCCTGAATCAATTACGACAGTAGTAATTAGAGCATGGTGATTTTCTAGTTCTGTCATTTTTAATATGTCTTATTTTTTAATATTCAGCAAAATATCTGGCTTTCAAAAGTAAGAACTCCCTTAGAGCACATGGAGGCTTCTCAGTATGCTGAGAGTATAAATCTCCTAAATTTGATGTATCTGAATGCTCTACAGAAGGAAGAACAATCTTGTTGTGTTCTAGAATAAGCACATATACACAAAAGTTGTTGAGAGACTGCGTCCTTACTCTGCTATTATAAAAGTGCAAAAGTCTGATGATCTGGCCATTAATATGGATGCTTCTGCCTCTGGAGAAGGTGATCAGAAAACACAATAAAAACAGGACTATTCATGCTGCCATAGTTATAAATCACATTTTCAATCAGGCAGTTCTCTTCTGGACAGTTTCATCTAGTTTTAGCCTTTTCTTCTCAGTCACATGTGGATCATATTCTAGATGAATTAAAACCTGCTAAAAATGAGAATGGTACACACAAAGCCCTATGACTCATAGGGGATGAACCCCTAACACGATGTGGGAGCCCACGTCGTCCTCCACTTACACCATCTTTTTATTGATGGGCATCATCAAACAGCGCTGAATGCTTAATGTTCTCGTGTTTTCTGGTGTTGTACATCTTGGAGAAAGATTATCACTACAACGAACAGCCTGAAATTTCAAGCATGCTCTTTCCCTACAATAGGTCGCTGCTCTGGAACTTTAGTGCCTGGGCTGAGTAGGAACTGTGCTCAGCACATTTCAGCCCTCCCACCCGCACTCGCTTTGCTCAGCTCTGGAATTTCTATCGCAGCTCCCACAGCGGCCATGCACACCTGACTGAGGTTACAAGGAGGCCCTCAGAACCTTGAAAGTACCATCCTATTTCTCCTCTAAGAGATGTTCTCTTGGAAGGACCAATCAACCTAGGAAATAAAATGAATTGTCAGGAAACTAGAAGCATCTCCACCCCTCAAAAAAATAAAGCTGTCATACAGCAACTTCCTGATTGTTTCTAGTTATTTCATATTTGGAACATTTAAATGCCTGAAATGATGGTGGTGATTTGCTTCCTGTAGTGCAAACCCATATTTTAAAATATTTTATATTTATATATAAATAAAGGATTAAAAATATATATTTTATATTTTGTTATTTATATTTTGATACGGTCAACATTTGGCCCATTAACTTTTTTTTGAAAGGGTAATTTTTAAAAAAGATCTAGTTAAAATGATATAAATATTAGCATGGAGAGTTTGTCTAAAGAGTGAAGATGGCCTTCCTCTTATGGACAGGTATTGCTGTCACATAGTTTGGGCTTGGAAACTATGAGAAATCTTACGAAATTGTTGAAGAAGTGGAAAAGCCCCTATCAACTATATTCCCAATTCCCAGCCCTCTGTGTGCACACCGTGGACCTTCACTAAAACACATGACTGACATCAGGAAAGAAGTCAGGTTAAGTACTAGTTAGGACTCCATTGGATTTAACCTAACAAACTAGCTTAAACAAAAATCGACTTTATGGCCTTCCCTGGTGGCGCAGTGGTTAAGAATCCGCCTGCCAATGCAGAGGACATGGGTTCAAGCCCTGGTCTGGGAAGATCCCACATGCCACAGAGCAACTAAGCCCATGCACCACAATTACTGAGCCTGTGCTCTAGAGCCCGTGAGCCACAACTACTGAGCCCGTGTGCCACAACTACTGAAGCCCATGCGCCTAGAGCCCGTGCTCCGCAACAAGAGAAGCCACTGCAATGAGAAGCCTGCTCACCGCAACGAAGAGTAGCTCCTGCTTGCTGCAACTAGAGAAAGTCTGCTCGCAGCAAGACCCAACACAGTCAAAAATAAATAAATAAATTTATTTTTTAAAAAATCGACTTTATTGGCTCACAAAAATGAAAAGTCAAGAGGCACATTTGGCAGGGTGGATTCAGGAGTTCAAACAATGTTATCTGGACTCTGTCTCTCCTTCCTCAGCCCTGCTTTCCTCTGTGTGTAGCTTCACCCTCAGACAGGCTTTTCTCATGCACCAAGAATGCTCACCACCTACTCTCCGCTTACATAGTACTTAGAGGCAGAGATTTCAGAGGAAAAGACACAAGCTGCTCTTACCTGGCATCTATATATACATGATAAACTGTAATTTAAGAAGAAACAAAAACAGTCTGCTCATAAACTATTTGTATTTATATTTGCTAATGGGAGAAGACTTTTGAGGAGGTGGTAGTTGATGGCAGAGGGGTGCATGAAAGGCACACTTTGGATGGTGCATTACTCTTTCTGCTTCATTCTCTTCACCTTTCAGAGAGTTTGTGATTATCTTGCACTGAATATAGCACAGGAAAATATCATTAGTGCAAAATTATGGGTAAACATAGTAGTGCTTCAAAATGTGAAAATACTGCACATGTAAAGCAAGATCCTTCCACCTCAATTCTCTTACAGAGAACGGTCTGGATTCAGCAAAATTGTGCAATTCACACTTGTTCCTTTGATATTCTCTGACTAGGAACTGTGTGTCAAGTCAATTGCTGAGTATGTTTTTGCCTGAAATGGAAATTTAAAACAACAACTGCAATATATTTATTTAGTGTGTTACTGGGTAAAAAAAAAAAGACATTAAGCTAGAAAAAAAAGGAGTAATTGTCTAAAAAGTGGTAGAATTTTTCAGGTTATTAACTGAGCATACATTATGAGAGATAAGCATGTATTTGAAGGATTATGACTGAGACTTTTCCACAGTTGATGAAAGATATGAATCCTTAGGTTTGGGAAGCACAATGATCCTCAAGCAAGACAAATCAAGGAAATATACACCCAGACATTTCATAGGGAAACTGAAGAACACCAAGGGCAAGGAAAAAGTTTTAAAAGCAGCTGGAGAGAGAAGACAAATTACTTACAAAAACACAATAGCTAGGTTGACAACTGACTTCTCAACAGCAATAACAGAATCCAGAAAACAGTGGAATAATACCCTCAAAGTTCTGACGGAAAATAATTGCCAATCTAAAACATATACCCAACTAAATCATACCTTAAGAATGAGAATGAAACAAGGACATTTCAGACAAACAGCAACCAAGAAGGTTTTCAAACTACTCTCACTAAAAAACTTATAAAGGGTAAACTTCAAAAAGAGAGAATATGAGATGCAAGAATAAATGGTTTGAGAAATATTTGAGTTTTTAAATTTACTTGTGCATTTTTGTAAATGAATTAGTACGGTATTTGCCCTCCTTGTTACGCAATTAGTAACCTTCTACACATACTCGTCTTTGCTTTGCCTTGTTTGCTTAACTTATAACCTGGCAGTATTTTCTCAGCAGTATAAAAAGCTAGTTCACAAGCACTTTTCAAGTCTATGATTGTGTCATGTTTGCTATTGTCTCACTGGGGATAGCAAGCTGCACAGCCAAGGTGAGAGTCAGTGTGGGAGGAAACAACCCAAAGGTGTGGACAAAGGGAACTGTGAGCAATCTGAGGGTCACTGCTGCAGCATTCTACTACCTTGCGCAACATAGATCCTATGATGTTGGCTCAGATGCCTGGGGTTCTGCAGGATTTGGACCAAAGATCTTGGCACACAGCTGCCTCTAGCATTCTATCCTTCATTCTGTAAAGGTAGAGACAGCCTAGCAATATTGAAAACATTTCAATCTCTCTACACAGTAGGCCCTCACATAGTTATGCCAGAGCCACTGCATAGAGGGACTGTGTGTTTTCTGAAGCCTGTAATAATCTGCAGACTGGGTCAGACCTCTTGAGAGCAATTTCTCAAACCACTTGTAATTAGGAATGGAGAGGGTGGAAAGATATATCACCTAATAATGATGTTAATTAAATAAAAGTGTTTGACCCTTTGAGGATAAGAAAGTACAGTGGATAGGTACGCTGGAGCTGTTATTTCCTAGATTCTCTTTCATGCCTTGTTTTGTGTTAGCATAGGCAACCAGAGACATTTTGCTAGAGATTCACAAGGCAGAAGTGAAGTAGGGGCCATCTTTTTATGCTCAAAAGTTTGGGGCAGGGCACAAGGCACTCAGGCACATCATCTCACTCGGCTGATGGGGGCGGTAGGGGGGCCCACAACTGTTCAGCTCCTACAGGATCCTTCCTTAGCTTCTCCAACTTCCAAGTCAGGTGCACGTTTACCTCCCGGACAAAGGGCGCCAGCACCTCCTACAGGACAGCCTCATCATCACGGGCGGAGGCTAAGTGACCAATGTGCATTCTAGTCCTTCCCGGGTGCTTCAGTTCAGCCTTGCAAGTTCCAGTTCACATCCATCTTCCTTTCCCAACCATCTGCCCCAAGCATGTCAGGCCCCAGCACCAGATACAGAAACAATACCGGCTCACAGAGACTTTCTAATCAACTCCCACAATGATATAAGGTCAATGTGTTTGTTACCTATGGCTGAACAACAAATTACCTCAAAACAATAGAAATATTTACTGTTTCACACACTTTTTGTGGGTCAGCAATCTGGAAGTGGTTTAGTGGGTACTTCTGTCCTATGAGGTTGCAGTCAAGATGCCAGCATCAGGGAGTTCCCTGGTGGCACAGTGGTTAAGAATCCGCCTGCCAATGCAGGGTTCAAGCCCTGGTCTGGGAAGATCCCACATGCCGCGGAGCAGCTAAGCCCGTGCACCACAACTACTGAGCCTGTGCTCTAAAGCCCGCACTCCACAACTACTGAAGCCCATATGCCTAGAGCCGGTGCTCCTCAAGAAGAGAAGCCACCGCAATGAGAAGCCCCGTGCACCACAACAAAGAGTAGCCCCCGCTCGCCTCAACTAGAGAAAGCCCGCGCACAGCAATGAAGATCCAACGCAGCCAAAAATAAATTAAAAAAAAAAAAAAAAAAAAAAGATGCCAGCAGTGGTCTGCAAACTTTTTCTCTGAAGGCCAGATAACAAATTCTGTCGATTTTGTGGGCGATACAGTCTCTGTTGCAACTACTCAACTCTGCTGTGAAGGGGCAAAAGCAGCCATGGATAATACATTTACAAATGTTTGCAGCTGTGCCCCAACAGAACTTTATTTACAAAAATAGGCAGCAGGCTGGTTGGCGTGGTGAGTCAATCTGCCAATCCCCGATCTAAAGGTTTAACTGTGGTGGGGGCATCTGTTCCTAAAATGGCTCACTCGGCAATTTGATGCTGGCTATTAGCAGGAGATAGTCCCTCATCTCTCCTGCTCAAGTGTCCCCAAAACACAGTGGCCGGTTTCCCCCAGTGAGCGATCCAAGAGAACAGACAGAAGCAGCAATGTCCTTATGGCCTCATAAGTCACACATTATCACTTCCGTTATGTTCTGTTGGTCATACAGACCAAGACTAATACATTGTGGGAGGGGTCTACACAAAGGCACAAATACCAGCGATCACTGGGTGAGCTATCTTGAAGCCTGGTTACTGTATAGTCAATTCCCCAAAAGAAATACTATCCCCCCTGGTTTTGCCTCTCTGGTCCTACCCTGACTGATACAGGAGATAGAATAGTATAAACTTTAAATGCTAACAACAACAAAAAAAAACAGTCAATATGGAAAATTGCTTCATTATAGCCCAAGCAAGTTCTAAATTAATTCTAAATGCCCATACCTAGACATGCCTTATCAAAAAAAAAAAAAATTAAAAATCCTACAAATATCCAAGTAGAGAGCAGGAAAAGCAGCTTTCCTTAAAAGGACCAGAATTAAGATGCTTTCCCCAGACTTCCCTGAAACACTGAGTTCCTAAAGATAATGGCAAATTTGTAAAGATTTAGAGGGAGGAAATGTAATTAAGAATTCTATTCCCAGCCCAAGTGTGTTCTTATGCAAAGACAAAGATCTAGAAATTAAACACCTTGTGGATACCCTGCTGACTGAGGAGATTCAAAATTAAGAACAAAAGAATAGGAAAACCAAAATCAGTTAAGTACGGGACTCAGGCATAAATAACTGCTGTAAATATGATCACAAAATTCATTATAAAAACAAAACTATTGAAAATAAAGAAACAGGGTTAGAGAATGAGTAAGTAAGAGGGATCCACCCCTCTGATTAATGATACAAAGCCCGGGAATTAGGAGAAAAAAAGGATGGAAATAAAAGCAGATGAAATTGCCTCTGGCATGAGGAAGGAAAAAAATGCCGACATCTACACCAAGGCCTGAAAGAAAAGCAGGAGTTGGCCAGAAGAATGGTGGGTTTTCTGGTGGCCACAGCAGAAGCCCATCCACTCTGGCTGAGGTAAACAGCAGTTTATGGGAAGGATATCAGGATTTCATAGAAGCAGGGAAAGGGCAGAAGTTCCAGATTCAGAAAGAGAAACAGGCAACGCTGGGGGCTGGTCACCAAGGTCATCTGCACTGGTATCAGAGCACTGCCCCGGGATTCAGGCGCCCTAACCAGGTGTCTGCCCTTGTGTCCTTCTGCCCTGGACTCGAGGTCCCCAAGGAGAGAGCCTGGTTGAAGCCGCCCGCTGCTGGCTGGAGGAAGACAGGACTTTCCCTGATGGCCCCACAGAGACAGCGCACCAGCCAGAAGGGGTTCAGGAAACCGAAGACTCAACAGGAAGAGGGTGGGGGTAAGCGCTTCCAAAACAGTAACTGTTCCCTCCCTCGGGGATGACGCGACCTGGGCTGGTGAGGGGAGTGGAAGCCAGACCACAAAGGGCCTTGTAAGTCATGCTGAGAAGTGTGTCCATTTTCCAGATGAAAATGGGAAATAAATGAAAGGTTTGGAGCAGGAGAGTAACAGATTCCATTTAGATTTTAGAAAGACGGCTCTGGCTGCTGAAAACATGCAAACCTGTGCACCAAACTGGTGTGGCTTCCAGCAGCCTAAGGTCGCATGTTTGGAACAGCGATGAGTTTTTGCCTGGAAAAGCTCCAGGTTACCAAAAGAACTTACCCTTTGTTCCAGCCAACAGCTGAGAGAGGCCCCTGACCTCCCTTTTCTGAGACTATTTATTTTAAAAGCTTCAATTGTAAATCCTTCTTATGTCCTACAGAAAATTCTGCCTGTACCTCCCATAGCCCAAGAGTGTCTTTAAGGACCTCTAAGCTGTTCCTTTGAAATGTAATCCTAAGGACAGGGCCTGTCTCCCACCCTCTGTGGGAGGGTATACTAACTTCAGCAAATGTGTTAGCAGGCACTGATGGCCGAATCACCCAGACAGGAACCACTTACCTGCTTTTTGTAATTTCTTCACATCCCTGACTCTGCTCCAGCCCCCACTCACTCCCTCTCCCTACTCCCTCACTCTCCCTTTAAAACACCCAGTCACCTAGGCACAGGTCAGAGTTGAACTTGGGATACCCTGGGGTCTCTCCTTTATTCCAATAAAATCCATCTTTACCTAGTGTCTGGTTTTGTTCATCTTTGACACTGCAATGTGGAGACAGAATTGGAGGGAGACTAATTGGAGACAGTTGCAGAGATCCCTGTATAACAGGAATGGCCCAAACCAAAGTAACATCTCTGAGTGGTGGAGGAGCACATGAGGGCTCAAGAGAGGAAATAAACTTAAGATCAGTGGATTTTGGTAACTGACTCTGGGGACCAGCCAAGAGAGCCAAAGTATCAGAATAGTGAAAAAAAATTTTATGCTGAAAAACTGTGTTCCCTACCCCTCCAAATAATTGATATGCTCTACGCTATCCACTCATAAGAATGAGGGAACTGGTCATTTGGCTCAGAGCCAAATTTAAATCTCATTCATAGCAATAATATGGACTCTTGTCATTTGTGGTTTTCTTTTCCTTGATCCTGACTTTTACCATCTATACTTATTTTATTGTTATGCTGTGTATATCCTTTTTTGGTAAGGTGTCTAAAATACCTTAAAATGACAAAATAACCAAACAACTCATCAGTCCCATATCCTCAGTCAAAACCATTTTCCCCACTCTATGACCTAAATCACAGCAAGATCCTTTTTGACCCACCTCCTAGAGTAATGAAAATGAAAACAAAAATAAACAAATGGGACCTAATGAAACTTAAAAGCTTTTGCACAGCAAAGGAAACCATAAACAAGATGAAAAGACAACCCTCAGATGGGAGAAAATATTTGCAAACGAAGCAACTGACAAAGGATTAATCTCCAAAATATACAAGCAGCTCATGCAGCTCAATATAAAAAAAACAAACAACCCAATCCAAAAATGGGTGGAAGACCTAAATAGACATTTCACCAAGGAAGACATACAGATGGCCAACAAATACATGGAAAGATGCTCAACTTCACTAATCATTAGAGCAATGCAAATCAAAACCACAATGAGGTATCACCTCACACCAGTCAGAATGGTCATCATCAAAAAATCTAGAAACAATAAATGCTGGAAAGAGTGTGGAGAAAAGGGAACCCTCTTACACTGTTGGTGGGAATGTAAATTGATACAGCCACTATGGAGAACAGTATGGAGGCTCCTTAAAAAACTAAAAGTAGAACTACCATATGACCCAGCAATCCCACTACTGGGCATATACCCTGAGAAAACCATAATTCAAAAAGAGACATGTACCACAATGTTCATTGCAGCACTACTTACAATAGCCAGGACATGAAAGCAACCTAAATGTCCATCAACAGATGAATGCATAAAGAAGATGTGGCACATATATACAATGGAATATTACTCAGCCATAAAAAGGAATGAAACTGAGTTATTTGTAGTGAGGTGGATGGATCTAGAGTCTGTCATACTGTGAAGTAAGTCAGAAAGAGAAAAACAAATACCGTACTCTAATGCATATATATGGAAACTAAAAAAGCAGTACTGATGAACCTAGTGGCAGGGCAGGAATAAAGACACAGACATAGAGAATGGACTTGAGGACACAGGTGGTGGAAGGGGAAGCTGGGATGAAGTAAGAGAGTAGCATTGACACATGTACACTACCAAACGTAAAGTGGATGGCTAGTGGGAAGCTGCTGCATAGCACAGGGAGATCAACTCGATGCTTTGTGATGACCTAGAGGGATGGGATAGGGAGGGTGGGAGGGAGGCTCAAGAGGGAGGAGATATGGGGATATATGTATACGTATAGCTGATTCACTTTGTTGTACAGCAGAAACTGACACGAGCATTGTGAAGCAATTATACTCCAATAAAGATGTGGAAAAAAAAAAAAGAAAAAAACACTTTCCTGTCTTCCTCACTTACTAATGGTGCCATCCATTCCCCCATAACTAGCTTTCAGACCTCATCAACTAGCAGTGACTCTTCCCCCTGCCTTTCCTTTGTTGCTCACAATCAGATTGTCTGCATGTGAAGAAATTTTTAAATCAGTCCCCTCCTTTTCATTCCTACTTGCTATGAGTTTAATCTTTTCTTCTTGCTTAAAAATTCCATTAGCCTCCTAGCCAGTTTCTTCACACCTTCTGACTATGCATCATTCCCATATTAAATTCTGATTATTTTTACTTTTCTGTTTTAAAACTCTGATGATGCACCAGAGCTAATAAATTAAGTTCAAACCCTTCATTCTGGCTTTAAAGATTTCCTCTTAGTATATTTTACTATAAAAAAAGCTACAAACACTTTTAGAATCTCCTAAACTGAGTGCACATGTGGGTGAGGTGGGGGGGGTATCTACTTTTCTTTGCTTCATGTTTCTTTCCAGGTCCCAGATACCCCTGGCCTCTCACTCATGGAGGGGGAGGAAGAGTGAATAATGCTAGTGGCAGATGTGGGAGCTGTAGCTCAGTGGTTCCTCCCTCTCCTGGGTGTGCCTGCCTGCTGAGAACATGCACTCTGGGCCTCTCTTAGACTTGACATAAGCTTGCTGTAGAGAGGCCTTGCCCCTGGGAGGGGAAGGGACGAGAGGAGTGCTGGGATTATTCAGGATGGACAAGCCCCAATCCAGTTCTGAGGTTTGGCATCAGGAATTCCATTGTTGCCACACACTTGAATGAATTTGAAGACCAAGACTAAAACATATGAAAATTGAGGCTTCTGGAGGCCGGAGGAATTGATTGGTATAATTTCAGTTTTGTGAGGACTATACCAAGCTCAAGCCATGCAGGGATTTTTAATCTTTTCACAGTTTTTCACAGCTAATACTTCGTGCTTGATTTTTCATGAAGTTGGCTCTTAGCTGCTTCAGCCAGTGTGAATGAGTTTAAGCCTCGGCTGCCTAAAGATTTTGATCTGCTGGCTTTGTATACAGGCAAGGGCTCTCTCTATATTGCCTGGGCTGCAGGCACTGACCACTTCAGGTGATCTAGAACATTAGCCACACAGGCCTTAGCAAGCAAACCTGGGTTGAGGTAGAATTTACTCTGTGGGTAGCTGCAGACGACCTTGAACAATACATGCCCAGGTAGGTCTATGCCTGAAGATAGGGCTGATATAGGGATTTAACCATCAGGAGACAGCCTTTGAGTCCCAGTGAAGTCTTTCTTGCCTTGAAAGAGGCAGAGTTTCAGCAGCATATTTTCCTGCTTCTGCTGTGGTTTTTTAATTTTAATTGTTTTTTTTTAACTGAAGTATAGTTGATTTACAATGTTGTTTGTGTCCACCTGTGGTTTTCAGCCAGGTCGGTAAAGATAGGTAAGTTCCACATGGGTCACTGAGCAATAGCATATGAGATTCTAGCTTTAAATTGTTAACATTAAGCTCAGATAGGTAGTACCAGATCTTACTGCCCAAATTCTATTTTACACTCAGAGCCAGAGGAATTAGTCTTAAATTTATGTTACTTGTCAACAGTCTTGAGTCACCCCCAACTATGCAAACTCAAGATGGCCCAAATTTGTTAATTTCATGAGTTCAAGCCAAGGCTTTAGATTTCAGACTGAAATCATAGGCTCAACCATAAAAGGATGGTATATTTACAATAAGAACAAATGGGCATCTGTATTGAAAAAAAAAATGCCATCTTCTTAGATTATACTAGAGAAATAACTGAAATAAATTATTGCTGACCCAAAGACAAATAAAAATGCTGACCATTTTAAAATACTGTCTCTAGGGGGACATGATTGCTCAAAATCTCACAGAAAAACTGGAGTGAAAAATGTCAGTCTTCATATCAGAACATAAGCACAGGGAAAACTAAAATAAAAGAAAGGAAGAGACAGATTAAGCTGGAAGAATATTTCTTAGGAGTAAGGTTAAAATCTTAGAAGATATATTAAACAGAAATTAAACTAAAATGAGACCTCAAAGACCTTTAGATATAAAAGGAAAAGAAAAACACACTAAGGTTCTAACTGGTATTAAAGAAGCTTTTAGATAGAGGGAATATATTTGGTTGTTACTAGATTAGAAACAGTAAATCAAAAAGTTTCAAAATTATCCTGCCAAAATCTGTTATGTACTGAATTGTGTCCCCCTACAATTTACATGTTGAAGATCTACCCTCCAATGTGACTGTACTTAGAGAGGTCTTTAAAGAGGTAATTAAGGCTAAATGAGGTCCTAAGGGTGAGGCCCTAATCCAATAGTCCTGGTGTCCATATAAGAAGATGAAAAGACACCAGGGATCCTTCTAGCTCCATGTGCACAGAGAAAAGCCCATGTGAGGACACAGCAAGAAGACAGACATTTGCAAGCAAGGAGAGAGGCCTCAGGAAAAACCAAATCTGCCAATACCTTGATCTTGGACTTGTCAGCCTCCAGAATGATGAGAAAATAAATGCCTATTGTTTAAGCTACCCAGTCCATGGTATTTTGTCATGGCAGCCTGTTATAGGCTGAATATTTGTGTCCCTCCAAAATTTATATATAAAGGTTGAAGCCTTAACCTCCAGTGTGGCTATATTCAGAGATGGGGCCTCTACGGAAGTAATTAAGGTTAAATGAGGTCATAAGGGTGGGTGGGGACTTGATCCAATACGAATTAGTACCCTTATAAGAAGAGACAGGAAAAGGCCTGTGCTCTTGCGCGCTCTCTCTCTCTCCACTAGCACAAAGAGGAGGCCATATGAGCACACAGTGAGATGGCAGCCACCTATAAGCCAAGAGAAAAGGCCTCAGAAGAAAATCTATCTTATTGGCACCTTGATCTTGGACTTCCCAGCATGCAAACTCCTTAGCAGGGAAGACAAGCCTTTCCAAAACCTGGTTTCTATGTACTTCCCTGAATGGTTTCTTGATACCATGCAGGTACCTCTGCATCCTGGGTGCCAGTTGTACCTTCCAGTTGTAGGCCTCTGAGCTTTATAAACTTTATCATATGTTTCTTCTGTCTGTCATGCCCTTTTATCTTAGTCCATGTAGATCTTGCATGGCTCAACTTAAGGTATCTTATCACTTCTTCTCTGAAGCTCTTAAGTCTTCCAGGTAGAATTACCCATGCATTCATAGCACCTATAACATTTTATTTTTCTTAATATTTTGTCAGTGCTTATTAAATTCTAAGTGAGTGGTTCTCAAACGATGTGATGTAGGCCCCTAGAAGGCATTTTGCAAATGCAAGGAGCATTTTTGGTTGTCACAAGATTGGAGCTTTGGAGAACTCTACAAATGTTCAGTGTGTAGGGCCAGGGATGCGAGATGCCTGCAATATGCAGACAGGCCGGTACCAAAAAGGAACTGTAGGCATCATGTCCAACTTCTGAATGTTCTTCTGGGCTTCCATGTAGGTGAAAAACTTATTAATTGTCTGAGTTGAGATTCAAATTCTGGTTTATATATAACCAAAAGTATGAATTCATGGTATTAATGTATATTGAACTCACAGGAATGTAACTACCATATAAACTGAGGAAAGAATGCATTTGGTTTTTGTTCAGAACTTTACCAAGAGTTGTTCCCATTACAGAAAGCCAGGTCACCAAGAGTAGCAGCATGGGTGATATTTGAGTCACCAAAACAACACAACTGCATTGGTCTGCGTTTGTAGCTATAGAATCATGGTGATTCAAAGCAAATGTACAAATTTCCTCATTTAGCTCTTCTTTCAAAATGTCAAATATAGATTTTAAATATGGACAAGTATTCAGTTAAATATTAGAAGCTGGGTTTTACAGTTTTTTGTACAAATGAACAGTCACCAACGTGCCTACTCTGCCAGCGTGCTTTTTCTCATTAAGCTGACAAACACATCAAGATTAAGCGAGCATTTTACAAAGCAACATGTTGATTAAATTGGAAGAGATATATATTTCTATATTTAAAGAATACTAAAAACTGCAATACTGTCCCTGGAACGTTTGACAATGTTCTATGCAGAAGGAGACAGGTCTCATTGTTTTCTACAGAACAACGTAAATGATCACAAAATATGGCATGCCACACAATATTCAAGAAAAATTAATCTTAGCTGTATAAAAGATAACTACAAAGAGGAAGAAAAGATCATATTAAATCATTTCCTCTATTCCACTGCAATGCTGCTTTAAGAGGGTTACAAAAGACACTGAAATCAGCTGCATGATGTAAACGAGTAGATGAAAGCATCCTTTATGATAAACAAGCTTTACCATTTGCATATGTAAAGTTTCCAAGGCCTGAAAAAATTGTAGCAAAAATGTCATTTTCAAAATGACTGACAATGAATACAAAAGAATTGTCAATATTTGAAACCCTCAAAATTACTTAAAAGAAAATAAAACTTTTCCAACATCATTACTTATTTAACAGATGGAGAGTCAGTAATGTTAGTTCAGAGCCAATTTAAAAAAGAACCACCAAATGTTTTTACAAAGTCATTTCATTATTCATTAGCAATACTTAATTACCAAGAATCTTAGAGAAAGAGGCCACAGATCAATGAATGTTTAAAAGTAATCCCTTCAATGACAGATTACCCATAATTTATCAAATGTCAGTGAAGAGTTTGAATGTCTTGTCCAAATAAGATGGCTCTCCAAGAAATTTTTTTTTTTAAAGATTTGGCTCACATTATGGACTTATGTGGAATTTTTGATGTAATCAATGAAAAAAATAAATATTAAATTTGAAATACTGCAAAACAATGAGGTATATCTTTTAAGCTATATTTGCAAAGGTCTTTCTCTTTATTCAATTTATAAATATTTAAATTTATATTTTGTATATAATATGCATATTTTTTAATATACAGAAAAATTGAAAGACTAGGACAATAACCATACTTATCCTCACTACCTAGATTCAAAAATTTATTTTGCCATAATTTCTTCCTATACGTATATTTTAGCTAAAACATTTCAAAATAAAATATACATATCATGCCACTTCATCCCTGTATTCTCAAGCATAAATCTCCTAAACATAAGGTATTCTCTTACATAACCACTATGTCATTACCACATCAAAAAAATTTTGGAATAATTATCTAATGTAACCTAATACTCAGTCCATTTTCAAATGCCTCCAATTGTCCCCTAGATACCTTTTATTATTGTTTTTTGTTATTGTTTTTAAGGGGGACTCTAATCAAGTTTCACATATTGCATTTGTTTGTTGTATTCAGTCTCTTTTAATCCAAAATATTTGTCGACCCTATCTTTAAAAAAAATTTTTTTTTACATTGACTTCTTTCCACCAGACCAGTCATCTTTTAGAATTTCCACATTGTAGATGTTTCTGATTGTCTCCTCATTGTGTGGTTTAACTTATTCCTCCCTCCCTCCTCTATAAACAGGAAATTGTAGGTTTCATTCAATTCATGTTAAACATTTTTGGCCAGAATACATCCTATGTGATGCTGATACTTCCTATTTGCTCACATAGGAGATCGGAGAGGTCGACTCTATCCCTATTACTAATGCAATTACCTGGGTTAGAAGGGGCAGTCAGATCTCTCCAATGTAAATGCACATTTACAGTGTAAATGAGGTCCCTCTTAAACTTAAAGGGGATCAATCTCATTACAGTGCAGGGAATTATCTTGGCTTTTTCGACAAATCGAATATTTTAATATAACCTTGTTCACTGATGATTTTTATACTTTCCAGCTTTGCAGCATAATCTATCTAACATGAGGATAGATGAAAGGATACTGACTCAGAAACAGATTGCTCTCATGTGGATGCTATGATGATTAGATTTAAAGATCAGTTAACATTTTATAACACCAGATGGGGTGGTTTTAAGCAGATGTGGAACATGTTAGCCAGAATTTTCAAGAAAAATTAATTGAGCTTCAAGACTTTGAGGACAAAGCATGATTTAATCAGTCTAATTTAAAAGGTTTGGGATCCAGCTAAGACTTTCACACCCACTTGTCTAAAAAGAAGCTAAGTTATGGCAGCATTTTCTACTACCTATATAGTTGAGAATGGTTTCAGTCCGTGCACTTACTATAAAAGTCTACAGGACATTTTAAACGAACGTTAATAGACAGTACAAAATATTAAAACAGACATCGGAAACACAGACATGTCCTTGAATTTTAAAGAAAGGTACTGTTTTCAAATATTTCATATTTTTATATAATCTAAAAATTTCTAAGTAGTATGATAAGATATTATGTTATGAAATTTACATTTGAAACTATGTATTTATTTTTTGGTTACTTTTTTTTTTTTCCTGTTTAATTCTGATACTCAGAGTCCCCAGAGGCCTAGCACAATCTCTCCATAGCCTTTTGTATGAATATGCTCTAAAATTAGATAATGGTGATGGTTGCCCAACTCCATAAATATATTTAAAAACACGGAATTGTATCCTTTAAGTGGGTGAACTTTATGATATAGAAATATCCCAATAAGGTTTTTTAAAAAAGAATGACTGATTGATTGAATAAATCTTAAACTCATAGTCCCCATCCTTGACAAATCATAGGACTTTATCAAATGTTCAGCCAATTATGATTTTACACTTTCATTTGAAATTCTAGGTATTCTTAGAATATCAGACATACAAATACATTTTATATCCAAAGCAAAATATAAATTACTATTTTATTTTAACCATCAGAACAAACTTTATTCAATACACCAACTCAGCAGCATAGTGTAAATTCAAGAGAAGGGAAATATTGACTTGTTTTTTCCTATACTGGTAACTTACATTAAGCTCAATTAAACAACAAATGATACCTAAGAGGTAAGGGATAACTTGTCCAGGGTGGATCCCTTGCAGGCAGAGCTTCATAGAAACCCGTTTCAGCCAACTACATAAGAAATAAACCCTGGTCAGTCTCAAGGATTGGATCCTGGCACCTGATCTCACCTGGGAAGGAGCTGGTGCTTCCCTAGCTGAGCTGGCAGATTAGGGCTGCAGCCAAGGTTCTGCAGAGTCACACTACCTTGGATCTTAATTTTAACCTCACTATGCCAGGGGAGGGGCTGATGCTATCCTATGCTTGCAGTTTAAAGCTCCATAGCCTAAGGGTCTCAGTTGGATTCCTTTCCCAGAGTCTAACATCTGGCCCTTAGAAGGCAATGGGCAACAGTGGTTTGACACAAATACTATTGCACCCCATGCCCAGCTCGACATTGTTCCAGAAGGCTTGGTGCCTTTCCAGCTTGGTCCTTTGCCATTTTGACATACCATTAGTATACCCTTATCCATCCTAAATATATTTCTAGAAAGACTACTGGAATGGATAAAGATTTTAAACATTGTTCAGTTTTTTAAATTGAAGCACAGTATTGTGTTAGTTTCAGGTATACAGCAAAGTGATCTAGTTATATTTTTTTTTCAGATTTTTTTCCCTCATAGGTTATTACAAGATATTGAATACAGTTCCCTGTGCTATACAGTAAATTCTTGTTGCTTATCTATTTTATGTATACTAGTTTGTAGAGTCAAATTTTCATATTTACTTACTTTGTTAAAGAAAAGAAAAATCCAAGATAGTTTTTTATCATATTGAGAAAATACAGATGTACGAATGTATAGTGTTGAACATTAAACATCACCTTAGAGTTACTGTCAAGCTAGAAGTTACTTGACAATTACTTTCCCCCCTTTTTTTTCCTTTTGGAAAAATTAAGTATTTCTGTTATTAATAATTGGTTAATAAACCTGGCACTTTGACTTAATTCTTCTGCTGAATTTCAGTAGCACTTAAAGTATATTCTCAACTCAAAAGTATTTTTCTTGCTCTTCCAGAGCCTTGAATTTAGTATATTCTTTACCTCCTTGTCTGACAATGTGAGACAACAGTTCATAAAAAGCAGTGGTGAGTATACATAATACAGATGGTGTGAAACCTAGGTTCTTTTTTTCTTTTTTGTTTACCTTATTTGAAAAAGCACTTCTAACAACAATTCTCCTTGTTTTTTTAACTTTATTTGCATGACTCCTTGATTGATTCAACATGTTTTTAAGAAAGTCCTGTTCCCTCGGGCTGCATTACAACGGGGCTAGATGGTCCTCCTGAGACAGAAGCTGAAGTAAACCACACAGGAGAGGAGTAAACAGACATATAGAATAAGCAGACTTTCACTGACCCTGGTCGACATGAAATCCTCCCTAAATGTCAACCAGGCTCAGACTTGCAAATCTAAAATAACCTCATGTGGAGAAGCAGGTCAAACCTTTTTTGGCTAGTAATAGAGGTACTATTCCATGATTTAAGAAAAAGTTTATTCAGAAGTTGTACACTAAAGTTTTAGAAATGAATTAAGCATACCGATCTGTAAAGTGTCCATAAAGCACTGGAGATTCTGTTCTAGAAGAAATGAACTACTGTTTCCTGTTTACTGCATTCTGAGCACTTTAAAGAACAAAGTCAGCCGGTAAGATGGGCTGAGGGCACAGGTAAGGAGACGCTGGACATCAAAGAGCCTCTCAGAGTCTGTCAAGGCTCCCGGGATGATCCAGATTCTGGCCACATGATTGAGCCATTCCAACGCTAAATAGTTGGCTCATGGGCTCACCCATCACAGCAGTGAGATTTAGGGGTGCTAAAATATGCTTTGAGAGGACGAACACCAAAGACTGCTGGGGATGCCCACCAATCATTGCCTTGGTCCTCAAATCACACAACTAATGTGGGTGACTGCTGTTCTGCTCAAAGCAATTTTTTTTTTTTTTTTTTATGTTCTAGGTGTAAACAGCTTTTTGGGTTTTTTTTTTTTAACATCTTTATTGGAGTATAATTGCTTTACAATGGTGTGTTAGTTTCTGCTTTACAACAAAGTAAATCAGTTATACATATACATATATCCCCATATCTCTTCCCTCTTGCATCTCCCTCCCTCCCACCCCTCTAGGTGGTCACAAAGCACCGAGCTGATCTCCCTGTGCTATGTGGCTGCTTCCCACAAAGCAATTTTAAAAGACTAGTATAAAAAGAGGAAAGGGAGAATGATGCAAACAAGCAACATCTTGACTACTCTCAGATGACCAGGATCATCAGCAATTGTTAGCAAATATTTAAATGGAGTTTCCCAAATTCATCACCCCAAAACATGCTGTTGACTGTCTGTCTCTGTCATCTCTGCCTTGCTCCCCCACTAGGAGGCTGTGACACTTGTTTAGCTTGAAGGCTGACCCTACACAAATTTTCAAAAGAACACAAGTTTGGTTTCCAGAACCCTACTTTTCACAGCCTATAATTTTGAAGGCAGGCTCTTTGGTCCACAGGATAAAGGGGTTTCCCATACCTCACCGTGCGGGCTGTATTTAGACTGAAACCAGGTCCACGGATGGCATGCTCAGTGTCCATCCTTTCGGCTGGGGTGTTGCAGGACCAATTCCTTTTAGGTGCTGGATGGATTCCAGGAGATTCTCCTCTTTAAGCTCACTCTCCACAAAGGCATTTCTCTCAATGACTTGATTCAGCACTGCTCTGTCTTCCAGAGTAATGATTATGACATACTGCCCTCTCTCCAGTCATCACTTGTTTGTTCCCAGCTCCCTGACACATTTCTGTAGTTGTTCTTCAATCACTTTAGTCTATACAGTATCATCCTCTCATGCTCAGATCTCCTGGGAGCCTTCTGAATATTACACTTCAAACTTCCCTTTGGTCATGTCTGCCTCCATATGGAGTCCATTATTTTTAGGCAGAAGGTCCCTGTTCCCAGTTTAATTTGTTCTAGCTGTGTCTCCAATCCAACTTCATATGCTCAGCTCTCCTCTTGGAATCCTCGTATTCACTACCCTCTGCTTACATGTCATAGCAGAGCTTCCTAAAAGGCAGTGTCTTCCCCCCAGAGCATGAGTCCCCTTTAACAGACAACCAAAAAGCCCATATAAACCAAACACCACGGAAGAAGACATGCAATTCTTCATCTCACTGTTTCCCATTTAAAGGGACTCTTTTGATATCAGATAAGCATTGTTTTCAAAAACACAGAAGAAAGAATGTGCATGGTTACGGAGAAACAGTAAAGAGATAAATAGAGGAAATGAAAAAGCCCACCCAGAATTTACACAATGCCTTGTCTTTAGTAGTAAGTCTTCAAAGAAGATTTAAATAGATAGAATCTACATGAAATACTGACCATAGAAATCAAGTTAAAATTTTGCTTTGACTATAATCTGAGTTTCAACCATTTAAAAAATACTATATATGCAAAATCTTATTGGTTGGTGACAAATACACTATATTAATGAATCCCAAAGCTAGGTTATCTGTTTGTATATATAAGTCTACTAGATTACATTTTAGCTATAACAGGTAAATCAATGGTTCTCAACCCTGATTACATATTAGAATTACCTAGAGAGCTTTCTAAAAATATGCATGCCCAGGCCCAAGCCAGACCAATGGAATCAGAATCCCAAGGAGTAGGGCCTAAGCACAGTAAAAGATCATTACAGTATATTATATTCTAAATTTAGGAAAGAGCTTACAGATCATTTAGACCAACTCTATCATTTTATAACAGAGAAACTAAAGCCCAGAGACTCCTGGTCCCCACCTGGTCAGTTGCACTGACACTTAGGGACTGAGCCAGGCCTAGAACCTAAAAGTCTGTGTCCATCCACGCTCCTTCCTTCACCCTGACTCATTCGTTTGTTAATATATTCATTCAGGAAATATTTTGAGAGCCCATTATGTGTTAAGCCCTAGATAATAACACCTGCTGCCATTATGGAACATTGCTGGAAAGAATCCAAATGTCCACCAACTGGTGAGCAGATAAACAATACAATGAAATAATATTCTACAATAAAAAGAAATAAACTACTGATACAATCGACAAAGTAGACGAATCTTAAAAACACTCTGCTACGTGAAAGAAGCCAGGTGCAAAAGACCATGTTTATATGATTACATTTATATAAAATGCCCACAAAAGGCAAATCTGCAGTGACAGAAAGTAGATTA
Source organism: Balaenoptera borealis (assembly GCF_965194805.1). Taxonomy (NCBI): domain Eukaryota; kingdom Metazoa; phylum Chordata; class Mammalia; order Artiodactyla; family Balaenopteridae; genus Balaenoptera; species Balaenoptera borealis. The sequence continues at coordinate 13,669,132 of NC_138877.1, forward strand.
GTGGTTTCCTGGGGCTTGGAATAGGAGCAGGGGTTGGCTGAGAATGGACAGGAAGGATCTTATACAGGGTGATGAAAATGTTCTAAAACTGGATTGTGGTGATGGTTGCACAACTCAAAAAATTCACTAAAAATCATTAAGTTGTTCACTTACAATGGGTAGTTTTATGGCCTGTAAATTATCTCAATAAAACTTAAAAAAAAAACACAAAAACCTGGGGCTTCCCTGGCGGTGCAGTGGTTGAGAATCTGCCTGCCAGTGCAGGGGACATGGGTTCGAGCCCTGGTCTGGGAGGATCCCACATGCCGCGGAGCAACTAGGCCCGTGAGCCACAACTACTGAGCCTGCGCGTCTGGAGCCTGTGCTCCGCAACAAAAGAGGCCGCGATAGTGAGAGGCCCGCACACCGCGATGAAGAGTGGCCCCCGCTTGCCGCAACTAGAGAAAGCCCTCGCGCAGAAACGAAGACCCAACACAGCCAAAAAAAAAAAAAAAAAAAAACCTGCTGTCATTTATTAAATACTATATAACAGGAATTTGTACTAGGATTTAAACAGTACTACCCTCAGTGATATGCTCATAAATTTTTTTAAAACAAGTTAACTAATATAAAGACTGTTTAGCACACAATTTACAATTAATGATACAATACATAAGACTATTTATTATACTTCAGTATGACTTGCCATTTTTTGCAAAATCCACTCAGTTTTTATAATTATTTCACCAACAATAGTGTCACAAATTCAAACAATAAATAAATGCTTGATTTCTCTCTAATACAGCAAGGAAGTTGCTCACGTTATTGACCAAGAGTGTAGTTCTGACATGAATGTTGGCGGAGATTTTGTTTACATTAAGGACAAAAGTGAAACAATGAAGATGTATGCCAAAACTTCGCTTGTTTTTCAATGATGTAAGCGACTTTTTTGCTGAAATAATGAGAGTTGTCAAAAAATGAAAGAATATTTCCTCAGTTGGGGGGAGGGGGTATTGACAATGTGACAGCCCCAGACATGAAACATTTTAAGTTTAATCTTCGTTAACATTTTTAGTATTACTTTCTTAAGTCTGGAGACAGCCAACAATAATTCAAGCCCTGCTTTGTAGCATTTGACAATTTCCATGGTGTAAATATTCCCACCATGGCTGGTTTCAAGCTACCAACATACCACTGAATGCAGAGTTGGGAAGAAATATGCAGTATCATACCACTAACCAGTATTTCCACATACACATACAATAGACATAAATAATCTTACCAGCAGAGCTAAGAGTAAAACAATTAGAAAGAGATGAGTTTCAAGTTTTTTAGCCTTTGTTTCTAACATAATTTAACTGTAAATTTATGGAATTTAATTTTTAAATGAATTCGTGAAATTTTAACAGTGGGCACTCATCAACTGGCTGTAGCATACAACCAACCGACTGCCCGTTTTACCAGTGAGAAAACGGAAGCTCAGAGAGGCAGTCACTAACTAGCCCTGGTCACACAGCACAGTGCCAGCCAGGTCGGTCTAATTGCAAACCTTCTCCCTTCCACCGTGCCTCTCCTTCAAATGTAGCTGGTGACCGACCCACACATCAACACCCAAACACTAACGTCAATGGATTGGTCATTTGTTGGATAACCATTGCTTTCCTTTCCAATAGGTGGAATGGGAACTCTGACCAGGGCAAGGGGGAAGAAATAAAAGGAAAGTGCACATCTACCCGACAGTTTTGCTCAGGACATGGCAGGATCCGACCCTTCCCGAGACTTGGCTGGGTCAAGATTCAGCAACCAGCAATCGTGTGACAACTGGTAGAAATGATAGACCATTGTGTGGTTTTTTTTTTTTTTTAACATTTGTCATTCAGTATTCCTTTTCACACATTTTCACTATAGTTACTGAAAACGTTATTTAAGACTTACCTTAGAGGTCACAGCAAAGGCCAAGTATTAAAAATCAAATAAGTTTCCAAGAGAGAAAAAGGTTTCAGGAGTAAATCATTTAGTTCTCCACACAAATACTCCTTGGCCCCCGGTCTGGTCCACTCCTTCTCCACGGTACCATTTTCAAATCGGCCGCCTCTGCCTTCCTTGACTGCTAATTACTGGGGCCCGGTTGTGACACTGCCACATCCCAGCATCACATCTCCCTTTTCAGTCAGCTTTTCAGTCAGAAATATTTTAATGAGCGTCCTGACGCCACATAAGATTGCTCAGGAACAATCTGAATTTACATTGTGGAGTTCCACTACAAAGTGCTTTGAAACGTTTTAGGCAGAGAAGGTTGCAGGCAAAAAGCGCTGTCCCGCCCAGCACCTCAAGACCTCAAGTGCGCTCACCAAACCGGCGGACGCCGGCGGTGCCCGCGCGGCGCAGCTTCTCCCGCCAGTGCCCACAGCACATGCGCAGTCAGACCCCCCGGCGGCCGCTCAGCTCCGCCCCTCGGAGACGCCGGGTTCCCTGAAAGGCACAGAGCGTGGAGACGCTCAAGCGCGGGCTGCAGCCGCGCAGGCGCAGTCGGGGCGCCATCGCGGAGCCAACCAGTTTTCCTTTCGCGGGTACTGGGTCGTTGGTTTGCTAAGTGCAGTTGGGCCCGGCAGGTGCTGAAGGGTTGGGGTCGTGGACCCCCGCCAGGTCTCAGCAGCACGGAGGTGCAGGCTGTCGCCGAGGGCGCGGGGCCGGGCGCCGCTAGCGGCGCGCTCCGCCCCGGGGCCCCCGCCCCTGCCCCCGGCCAGGCCCGGGCTCCAGCCCCCGTCCCAGCCGCGGCCTCGCAGTTCACCCTGCTGGTGATGCGCCCCTGTGGAGGGCCGGACGAGGCTGTGGCCGAGGGCGTCCTGCGGCAGGCTCCGGCCCTGGGGGGCAGCGCCGGGGCGGGCAAGGCCGTTCGGTACCTGTGCGAAGTGGCTGGGGATGGCGAGGAGGAGGTGGGGGAAGACGAGACAGACCTGCTGGACACTTCGGACCCCCCGGGGGGAGGCGAGAGCACGGCTAGTTTGGAGGATCTGGAGGACGAGGAGACCCACTCTGGGGGAGAGGGCGGCAGCGGTGGAGCCCGGAGACGGGGCAGCGGCGGGGGCAGCATGAGCAAGACCTGCACCTACGAGGGCTGCAGCGAGACCACGAGCCAGGTGGCCAAGCAGCGCAAGCCGTGGATGTGCAAGAAACACCGCAACAAGATGTACAAGGATAAGTACAAGAAGAAGAAAAGCGACCAGGCCCTGAACTGCGGTGGGGCCGCCCAGGCTGGCAGCGCAGGAAACGTCAAACTTGAGGTATCAGCTGGGGTCTGGGGGAGTGGGAGGTGGAAAAAGAAACCCCACTCTGGCCGCCTACCGCCTCCCAGATGCGCCAGGTTGCTGTGGCTGGACTTGTGGCTGAGAGTTAATGAGTACTTGCCCTCAAGTACAGTTTATACAAACATATGCAAAGCCTGAACGGTTCTGGTGCATCTTTGTGAGAGATGAATAAATCTCAATGAAAATGATGTGACATGTCAGCAAAGCTGTCGTTTCAAAGATCTGGGATATGGGCTGGAAGGGCAGATAGTAAATGATTGACCTGATTCATCACTAGAGGAGCAGACTTAGGAACCTGCGTGAAATTGGTACTTTGGAGAAGATAATCTCTTCCTGTTTTCACTACCGTATTCTCGGTATCCTTTTCTTAGTATACCTATGCTCAGTACCCTGTTCTCAGTACCCCTATTTAGAGTACTCTTTTAGTGTTCTTAGTGTTATTTTCTCAGTTAAACCTATTCTCAGTTCTCTGTTTTTAGTACTCTGTGCTTAGTACTACTGTGTTCTCAGTGTCCTGTTCTCAGTTGATATAGTCTTAGTATCCCAATTCTCAGTAAATAAGCCACTTATTACAGAATAAAATAGTCATTTGTCCCTCTGTTTGTCCCAAACGTACCCATTCACTTCAGAATTCTTTACAGAGAGAGGAGATAATATACTTCTTTTCAAGAAGGAAGTATTTTACCTGTAGCAACTTTTTTTTTTTTTAATTGCCCAGCATTTACATCTACAGTTTGAGGAAAATGTACAAAAGGCAAATATATACTGAATTCGAATCTCTCCCTCCACCCCCCCCACAAAAAGAACCTTAATAATTTTCCTATTCTAAAATAATTTGCATGATTTTTTTAGGGAAGAGAATTAATTGCTATAAGCAACAAATAATAGCCATTTATCTTACAGTATGGGACACTTTACCAGTTCTGAGGAATCAAGAGCTGTAAGTCTTTGTTGAACTGAGTGTAAAGAAAATAACTAACAGGGACAGGCAGGATACATTAAGGGCCAACTGTGTACAGTGGTGCTTTAGTAGTGGAGAGGACAGATCATTGTAGGCTAAGATATTCTAGAAAGGCTTTGCAAAGAAAATACAACTCATACTATAAGCCAGAAAGGACGGCTAATAGTATGTGCTTAATCAGCTAAGTTTCTTAATGTGCCAGGCACTGTGCTAAACTGTAAATGGAGCCTCACACCCTTCAGCAATGAGATAAGTACTATATTTTACATACGTGGAACCGAGGCACAGAGAGGTTAAGTGACTTGGCCTAGGTCATGCAGCCAGCAAGTACTCAAACCCAAGCAATCTGGTTCTAGAGCCTTCACTCTTATCCCCACACTATACTGCGTCCCTAGAATTTTGGTGATGAAAAGAAAGAGAATACATTTTAATAAAGGAAGGGAAGTGGGAATACAGAAGGCACTTTTGGGAAGGCAGCAAGGGGACCATTCTAGCTAAAGCAGAATATTTATGTGGAAAATTCACAAAAGATAAATTTAAGAGTTTGAAGCCAATTTTTGTATGATGTTGAATGCCAGGCAATGGATTTTGAATTCGGAGTCTTCAAAAGAAAGTTCCTAGTTAGGAAGTAACAGGGGCTCCTACTCTGATGGGGTGGATTAAAGTCAAGAGCCTATAGATTTAGAGATGTTTTAGGAGATGATTATAGTAGGACTGGTAGGTGGTGATGGGGTCTTCTGCCACAGTGTGAGCAGCAAGATTAGAAATTAAGGTATTTAAAAATCAGTATTTCTTACACAAATCAAGGTTAAATGAGAAACAAATGTATATAATATTTAGTCGATGTATCTAAAAATTATGCTGTGTGAGAGACACATGAAGGAACCAGAGATGAAAGAACTGACCTGTGGGATTGATCATTATCATTAGATATCTAAAAGGCTATCATTTGGAAGAAGCAGTAGACTTATTTTGCATAGTTCTGGAGTAACCAGGACTCTTAGGTGAAAATCAGAGGGGTTATGTGTTTCAGCTCAACCTAAGTAAACGCTCCCTACATGTTAGATATTCAAAACCAAATAGGATGCTTCAAAAGTTGGTAACTCCTTAGGACAAAAAGTGTTGAAAATTTTTGAAAAGGGAATTCCAACACTTGTAGAAGTTTGAACTAGATGACTCAAGTTTATTTTCACTACAAGCTTCTGTGATTTTGTGTTATTAACATTCAGAATGTACACAGTGCTGTGTGTGAGGTTGTGAGAATGTAGGGTACTCCACCATCAATTTTGGCATCCCATTTCTTGTGCAATAAAAATGAAGCATAGTCCCATAAGTAGTTAATCCTATGGGGAGAGAGGAAGGAAAAAATTATTTTTGTTTTCTCTGGGTATTAGATTCCTCTTTTTACACTTTTTTATATTGTGAGGCTTAAAATGTTAAGGGATTGAACATTTTTTTAAACATCAGATTGATAAAGTTCTCATAGTGAAAGAGATAAAGGGAGTATTCTAATAGACAACTCAGAGGACATTAGAAAGAAGGTCAAGAGAAAAAAACAGCTTCAATAATAACCAAAATGAAGAGCAGAATAAGAGTGAATTCATACGTGCCATGGCTTATGTGACTTTATATTTAGTCAGAAGTTTTGGATGTGGTCAGTATTGTATCATGGTTTTATAAGAGTCAGAATGTTTCAGTGAACTAACATTTTGTTAGCCAGGAAAATAAGATTTTATCAGGTCAGTGGGGATACATAGTTGGTAGTAAGCGCTGCTGATTTTGTTTGAGGAAGGATGTCTCAAAGAGTATGGTGTCATTTTAGGACTTGCCTGTTTTGTCTACACCAGTGGCAGGAGATTACTAATACCAGTGCTTTCCAGTCTTTTCAAAGCCAGTTTGTCATTTTTCTCCTGGTGACTTCCAAATTTTGAAATCTTTGTGTATCAGTTGCTTCTTTGAGTAATATTTTACTCCCCCTCCCCTTCTGCTGTTGTTAATTTGTTTGTTGTTGTTTTGTTGGGCAAAAAACTATCAAGAGTGTTGCATTAGCACTACATAAATGGCCTTTGAGTTCATATATTCCATCCAAAGGCAGGCCAGCTTTGGTTTGACCTGGATAGCTTTATCTGAAGAGAATGTTCAGTTTCCACTTGGCACTTTTTTGTAATATTGAAAATCGCTCACAAATGTTAAAATAGGTCCCCTTCCCCTACCCTACCCTACTATTGATTTTTGAGACCTTCTGGAGACTGAAGATCCCAGGTTGGAAGTCCTGGAGGGAGAGGGAGTGAGGCACGTTATATAAAGTTAACTGCCAACACTTTGCCTAATGACTTAAAGAGGGACTTTCTCAAAGGCTCCCAGGAACTGGGCAAGAAGGAAGAGAAGCAAAGACCTGTTCATTACATCATCGAAATGCCTCTAATCATGGATTATTATATCAACATTTAATCCTATTTGCATTTTTATCTTTTATCCCAGGAAAGTGCAGATAATATACTCTCCATTGTTAAACAGAGAACAGGATCTTTTGGGGATCGACCTGCAAGACCTACTCTTTTAGAACAAGTGTTAAATCAGAAAAGACTGGTAAATATCTGTTTGTAAAGTAGTTACAAATCTAACAGAAGTTGTTTGTTATAAATGGAACTATTTAGCTTCTGAGATCTTAAAATTTGTTAAACTGGTCATCAGAATAGAATTGTGGGGGCTTCCCTGGTGGCGCAGTGGTTGAGAATCCGCCTGCCAATGCAGGGGACACGGGTTCGAGCCCTGGTCTGGGAAGATCCCACATGCCGCGGAGCAACTAGGCCCGTGAGCCACAATTACTGAGCCTGCGCGTCTGGAGCCTGTGCTCCGCAACAAGAGAGGCCGCGATAGTGAGAGGCCCGCGCACCGCGATGAAGAGTGGCCCCCACTTGCCACAACTAGAGAAAGCCCTCGCACAGAAACGAAGACCCAACACAGCCAAAAATAAATAAATAAATAAATTTCAAAAAAAAAAAAAAAAAAAAAGAATAGAATTGTGCCTCTGCCAGTACACGTTGGAATCTCATAAAGACAAAATTACAAAAAAAATATAATTTCACTACATAAAAATGAATATTGTAGTTAAAAATGGTGGTAAAAATAAAAATGCAAACTTGAAAATAACATATAGGAAAAACATTTGCAACAAATATGTAAAAGACTGTGGTGGGTATGGTTGACATTTTTATCACACAGGTGAGGAAAAAATTTTGGCCTCAATACATTGCAAAAAATATAAACAGAAAAAAGCAGAATGCTTCCCTTATATGATATGGAAAGATATTTCATATCAGTAAAAATCATACAATAAACAGTACAATAAGTGAAAACTATTTAAATGATAACACTCAGTGATGTTGAGGGTTACATGAAAGGGACTCATTCTGCTGATGGCATCTTGTATTAGGACAGCAGTTTAGAAAGCAGCTGGGCGGTCTGTATCAGGAGTCCTTAAAATGGTCATCCCTTCACTCAGAAATCATACTTACTGTGAAGACATTCTCAGGAAACAAATCCTAAATATGGATAAATTAAGCATAAGGATATTTGCCAGAAATGTTTTTATCACAAACAGTAAAATGGTAGTTTAAACAACCTCAATGTCCAACTGTCTCATAACAGCTAAGTAGACTTTAGTACATTTACTTAATAAAGGTTGGGCAGTCTTTACAAATAAATTTTAAAGAAAAGTAATAAATAGGAAATATACTATGCTGTAATATTAAATTTTAAAAATCAGTATTTAATGATAATGTTTCCACCTTATTTGGTTTATCTTGTTCACTTTATTAGGTTCAAGGTTTTTTTACCTTCATCAATTTATATAAGTATTTTATTTTAATAAAAACATATTAGCCATAGTCTATTATATTTGTCATATGAGTATAACTATATTTAAAAATGGTGAGTGTATAAAACTGTTGGTTGTTTCAGAGCAGTTGTATTTCTCTTCTGAAATTTTGGTAATGTGCTAATATTACTTTTATTATACATGTATACCTATATATACACACACATACCTATACACACAGACACATACCATTTTTAATTTCTCAGAAAGACTTAGTAAGCTAGTGGGAGGAACTTGAGTTCCAGTACTAGTCATACATGTATGTGTTTCTAAACTGGCATTTAACCATCTTCACATGGTGTGCCTTTTCATTTCCTTTTTTTTCTTGCTGTAATCCAGTGCTGTTCTTGGCTCTTATGTTTCGTAAAGGGTATACATGCTGGCATATCATAAAAGCATTTCCTTTGTGTGCAAAATCACCAATAAGATCAGGCTTCACCTGTGAGTTTTAGGTTTTAGTATTTGATGTATGACATCACATTTTACTATTATTAGTTTGCAGTTTAATTGCAGTACATCAGATGCAGAAGTGAATTCAATTTAGGCATGTTTCGTTTCGTAAGCATATTGTATCTTGTGTAAGGATATAGCAGAGTAATTTTATAGCATGAATATGATCTAATCCCATAAAAATAATGCTATTAATAAATATATTTTTTATTTTTCCTTTTTAAGTCATTACTAAGAAGTCCAGAAGTGGTGCAGTTTTTACAGAAACAGCAACAGCTATTAAATCAGCAAGTTTTGGAGCAAAGACAACAGCAGTTTCCAGGAACATCAGTGTGAGCGAATTTATCAAGAAGTCCTACACGTTTTTTATCTTATTGTAGTGGATGGACATATTTTTATACTAAAGATAAATGGGGTAAGATTTGCCAGTAGAAGGTAAACAGTCATTTTCCTGTGAATGTATGTGTGCATTTGGGGACAAATAAGTATTGCACGTTGTGCATCTAATCCTTTCAGATCACTGTGGATTTGAAGAAATCAGCTTATCTTTCCAAAGTAATATTTAATTACAATGTTTTTTTAAACAAAATGTTTCTCTTCAGTCATTGTTACTGAAGGTAATGAAGCAGTTGCTTTCTGTGGAAGTCACGAAGTTAATAGATATTAATCTTGAATCATCTAACTCAGTGATTCTCATCAAGGGGCAGTTGGAAACATATGGGTATGTTTTTGCTTGTCACGGCGACCTTGAAAACTGCTGGGTTTTAGTGAATGGGACAGGAATGCTAGGTGTCTGGAATGGTCCTCCACAACTAAGAATTATGTTACACGCAATGCCAATAATCCCTGTTAAGAAACACTGAGAGCTACTTGTGATGATAAAATGTAGTTGGGGCACCTAGAACTGGGTTCTCGTAATAACCTTTTCTTTGCAGTTAAGACTGGAGCTGTCAAAGAGGTAAGCATATTTTCTGTGTATAAGGAAAGTGATCATTGTTAAATAGCTCTGAGATTAGGATGTGCATCTCCTTTCAGAGATGTGCTGGTAAAACCCGAGAGAGATTAACCAAGTACCCTGGAATGAGTGCATCTCCTAAAGTTGGCTTCTCTATTTCTTGTTACCTATTAGTATTGATCTCATTTAAAACAGACACTCTTGTGTGTTGAACTTGTGGACAGTACAAATGTATCTCATCCCACCAATGTCAGGACAAAATTACTTTTTTATACTCATTTTTTTAAAAAAAAAGAGATCCTGAATATAAGAATAACACTCCAGCATTTTGTCAGTGTTTTTCAAAATTGAGCTATTTTAAGATTGTGTTATTCCTAAGTAATGTTCAAAGAGTGATGGGTAATCTGGATAGATACTTTTTTCTTGTATTTTCTCCTAGGAAAACTTTTAAAAGGCAAAGCTTACCAATAAGAGTATCAAGTCAAATGTCAAGAAAGTATTTCCAGTGTTAGGACAATAAATGCATGTGCCTCAAGTTAAACTGTGCAAAAATTTGTTAGTTTCTTGGGTTTTAAGCTCTGAAATATATATCAAGTTAAACTTAGTCATGGCTGTTCTAAGATGTACTTAAGGACAGAAGGAATCTTTATGTTCATTTTTATATGTGTTTTATACCTGCATATCTGTGCAAAAATGCTTTTACCAGAATTATTCATTAAAGTCCAGTTACTGACCTTTGAGTTGTCCGAGTCACTTATTCTATTCTTTAGTTGCTCCGCACCGGATACAGAGGAATTCATTTCCATTTGTTATTAACTGTTAGCTTGTTTTCTTACTTATGGTGTTGGGAGCTTTATTGAATCCCTAGAGTATAAGTTAACTTTTGTAGTAAAAAGAAAACCAAAAAACCCAGCTTATCCTTCTTCAAATGGAACACGAGGATTAGGAAAGGAGGGAAAGTAATAGGCCAGTGAGAGCTGAATTAAAAGAAAAGGAATTGAATTTATATATATATATAATATATATTATAGAAAACAATAAGGTTTTTACATATTTAGGGTAGATTTATTGCAATGTGTCCCCAACTTTTTTATCCCTGCATATATTTATAACTCTTGTCATATGACTTTGCTGTTCCTCCCACCGAGAGGTTGAGTTTATTTACCCCTTAAATCTGGAGGACTGGCCCTGTGACTTGTTCTGGCCAGTAGAATACAGAGGAAATAATAACATGGCAGCTCTGAGTAGACAGACCTCCAAAGGTTTTGAACACTTCGGCTAGTCCTTTTAGAATGCTACCCAGCTGCCATGGTAACAAACCCAGACCAGCACAACCTGCAGGATAAGGAGATACATGGCCCAGTCACCTCTGTTGTACCAGCCAATAGCCAGTAAACAGCCAGATATGTGAGTGAGGCTGTGCTAGACTAGCTGTGCCCCAGCCAGCCTGCCGGCTGACTGCAGGTGCATTTGATCTGGTCCAGACTGGCAGAACCACCCAGCTGACCTGTAGACTTGTGGGCAACAATACTTATGATTGTAAGCCACAGAGTTGTGGGATGGTTTGTTATGCAGCATTCTTGAAACAGTAGGTAACTGATACACCTAACTGTGTAGTTGTTGCTGTGTAACAAATCACCCCAAAATTTAGTGGCTGAAAAACAGTTTTTTATTATTATTTCTCACAGTTCTGTATATGATTACTATGGCTTTAAATAACTCTGCAAAAGCTTTCAAGGTAGGTGTGGTAGACTGCACTTTCCAAAGATGGCCACAACAAAATCTCCTATCCCACATGCTCTTATGTGATGTGGCCCATTAAGAACTAGATTTTATTTTTCTGCCCCCTTGAGTTTGAGTAGGCCCTGAGACTGCTCTAACCACATGACAAAGTGATGTTATCCTAGTTGATTTGAGTCTAGAGGAAAGGAGATATAGTAAGTGTAGATATGGTACGTTTGCAGTAATAACGTAAAGGCATTCACAGCTTGCATGTTCCAGCAAAGTCATCTGCTATTGTAGACTTGGGGAAAGGAGCAGAGAGGTGTCATCTGCTAAAAGGGAGTAGGGGAGTTGATAAGAGGCTGTAGGAAAAGGAAAAATTAGAAAGACATTGAAGTCTGTGAGAAAGATGGTTAGTAGCTAGTAGCCTGCTAATAGTCCCCTGATAACTTTTTTTCCTTCTTTCATAATAATAGAAGTTTTGGTTGGGAATGTACCCACCTAACAATACAGCTGATTCTCATGGAATGTCACGCGAAAGAATCCGGACACAAATGATGTGTGGATGATTCAATTTGTATAAAGTACAGAAGCAGGTGAAACTATTATTGTTAGAACACAGAAGAGTGGTTTCCCTTTGGGTGGGGATAGAGCCTAGAAGGAGGCATGAGGAGGCTTCAGGGGTTCTGGTGATGCTCTCGTTTTGTCCTGGATGTATGTTCTGTTAATGAAAGGTCAGCAAGCTATGCATGTATGATTTTTGTACTTTTCAGTATATATTTTTTATTTCAGTTTAAAAAAATTTTAAGACTGTTTTTCAGCTGCCCTTGCAGTTGGGTGTGGCCGTGTAAGTTATGGCCAATGGGCTATGAACAGAGAAGATGTGTGCAACTTCCAGGTGGTGCCCTGAAACAGGAGTCAGGCAGCCCATTTCCCCTCCTCCATCCTGCTGCGTGGAATGTGGACAGAGCAGCACATCATCTGTAGACCAAATGAAGGTAATTCATTGGGAAAGCCAGAACAAGAGAAAAAGAACCTGTGTCCTTGGATGGCCTTGGGGAGCAGAGCTACTATCCTAACCTGTTTTGGACTAGGGACCTCCTGTTTTTGGACTACTACATCAAAGAGAGATGGAATTTCTTGTGTCTGCCATGGCTAGTAAGGTGTCTCTGTTATATCCAGCCAGGTCTATATCCTCAATAATACTGTGTGTAAAGGGATTGATGAGTTGGGCATTAAAGGTTTGGCCTGGAAGCCAGCAGCCTGAAATGGCAGTCTGCAGTCAGGTGACAATATATCTCAGGGCTCCACCAGCCATAGAGGAGGAAAGATAAATTGCAAGCTTGAGCTCAGATTCATTTAGAGGAATAAGTGGCGGAAGTTAGGATGCTTTACTCTCAGGAATAGAAGCTAGAGTTCTCGCTGAACAGAGAAGAAATGAGGCCAACAGGGAATGTAGTTTTCTATGACATTGCAAAACAAGTGTAGGAAGAATCAGAGAGCACGAGGTACTTCAGCCAGGAAACTAGCAGTATTCATTACAATGAATGAGCAACTGCCCCGATCTTTATTACACTACTCTGTAACAGTATTATTTTATAGATGCAGAAGCAGGCTTGCAGAGGTTAAGCTGCTTGCTCAAGATCACACAGCTCTTGGACTTAAATCTAGTAAGCAGTGTGATCCATGTACATGATCATGATGAGGCCAGTGCAGTTTGAACGTGAACTTTACGTTAACCAGTGGATGCACTGTCACTGGGCCATGAGAATAAAGCCTTTGTATATTAAGCCTTGAGTTTTAGAATGTGTTAAATGACAGATTTTATTTAAACCAACCCTTATTGTGTTACTTTAGCACACAATTTAGAAGGTACTTTCCTATGTGCTAATTCCTTTGAACCTCAAAACATGGCATGGCAAGTATTGTCCCTGTTTTTGGATGAGGAAAGAAAGAGAGAAGTGACATAAATAACAGGTCTTACTATTAGAGGCAGAGTTAAGATTTGAAGCTAAATCTTCTGCCTCCGAAAATGATGCTTTTGCTGCAGTAGAATGTTGTTGCTAAATCAGCAGCTATCACTTTTAAGTACCTAGTTTCGCACCCAGTAGGCACTTCAGTAAAGGCTAAATTTTTAAAAAACTTAATGTATGCACACGTATATAATTTTATATAAATACAGGAGTGTAATCATATCGTATATATGGAGGGGTGGTTTTTTTTTTGGCTTTCCCCTTTTGTTCCTTTTTGTGGTTCCCCCACCCGTCTTCCATGTATGTCAACAACCCAGCAGGGATCCTTCTTTTTTTTATGTTTGTATAATTTTCTATAGATACACATATATACGCATCTTGCAACTGTCACTGTTACATAAAAATGTGGGTGTATTATACACATGTCAGTATACTGCTTTTTTACACACCAGTACCGTGTAGAAGGTCCCTGAGTCACTTGCGTAGCTCGAACTCATTGCTTCAGTGGCTGCAGAGCAGCTCATGATGTGAATGTACCATCATATTCAATCATTCCACTGTTGGTGTCTGGTTTTCTGCCACTGTGAGCAAAGCTGCAGCAAACATCCTTGTGGTGTGTCCCTGTGTAGTGGTGTTTACTGCTGGTTCTCTGGCCTTGGGGTGGATTCTCAGGAATGGGATTGTTGGGTGGAGGGAGATCCATAGATACCTGTTTCCTTTAAATAGATACTGTTATATTCGTTTCCCCTCAAAAGGCTGTATCACTTCACACGCCCATCAGCAACAAGGGACAATTTCTTTTCCTCACATTTTTGCCAGCAGTAGGAGTTACTGTTCTTTTTTAACTCTTGCCTTTCTGATAGCTATGTACTGCTAATTGTTAACACTTATTAGTGTTTCCCTGAATGCTGGTAAATTTGAGCACCTTTTCATATGCTTGTTGGCTACTTAGATTTGCTCTTCTGTGAATTGCCTCCTCGTGTCTTTTGTCTATTTTTCTATTAGGCTCCTTTTTTCTACTCAGTGTGCAAAAGTCTGGTGACTATTATAAAAATTAACCCTATGTCGTATTTATTTATTTTTTTCCACTTCTAAAATTGGTCTATTTACCTTTTTATGGTATTTCTTGCCATGCAAGCTTTCAATTTTTGAATATTTGAACATATCTGACACTTCTTTTATGGCTTCTAGGTTCTCAGTCTTGGTTTAAATGGTCTCAATTTGCGATCTTTCAAATGATTGTTGATTTACAACTTCCTGTTTCTTTTTCTAGAATTGGAAAATATAATTAATACGGATATTGGCAAGTAGTCCTGATTTCCTTTGTGTAACTAATCGACATGGAAATTTTAGTGTCCTTATCATCATCACTCCCTCAGTTTCTAGCTTTCTTTAACTATGAAAATGAGTGTTATAATCATGACTACAGATGCTGTTGAATGGTACATACATAGGACCTGTATTCAGATAGCAGTTTATTTGGAGATAGGCTGAACTGTCATTTGTTTAGCAGACTTGCCTCACTATAGGAAAAAAAACTGATCAAAATACTGCCTTTATTGAGTTTACAGTTAATATTTGCAAAACATTTTAGTGAGAATACTTGACATGTTTACTAATTAGATGAGTTGATCTCATCTTCTAATCAGGACATGGGCTACTTTCCCTATTATCCTTAACATGTATTACTCCACCCTCTAAATAATCGTTTGTACTATTCTAATGCATCAGAGATAAGCTTTTTTTTTATTATTATATACTGCAGCAAACTAAATAGATCTTTTCTCTTCGTAGCTTTACCCTAGTAATATTGAAATGCATGTAGCCTTTCTTAAGGTGTATTCACTGAGCACAGATACTGATTTTCATGAGCTATTTGTAGTTTGGGCTTAAAAGGGCCCAGGAGTATATGCAGCAGGAAAACAAAAACAGAGAGCTAAGGAAAACAACCAGAAAAGATAGTTATGACTAGTGAGATTTTCTGTTTGTTTTCCTCTCTTATATATAATTGCAACTTGGGTCACATACTGTCCTCAGTTGGAGACCACTGTCCACTAATAAGATTTTACACCGGTTGCCTTTGAAAATCTAATAAGGAGCAGGATATACTAACATCAAATATTTGCACAAAAATTTATTACTATTTATTATGGTAATATATCATATTAAAATACACATACGCACCTGTACTTCACCATCATGTTGATTAGAACCATCTGCGGGGGTGACGGGTGATTGTGACAGCATATTTTCTTTTCAGAAAATGAGGGACCCCGAGGCTTAGAGAAATCAGTATTTTTCTAAGATCACCAAAAGTTGTCTGTCAGTATGGAAACTCAAGCAGTGTCGTGCTCAGAGACCCTGTTTTCAGGCTCCTGTCATATTTGCAGAGCTGGCCTTTTCTTTCTAAAATAGCCTTCAGGACCGGGACACCTTGCCTTTTGTGTCAGTGCGTGGACCCTTGTGGCCTGGGATCTGCCTGTCCAAGGCAGCCAAGCGTTCCTCTCTTATCCAGGTACCTGTCTCTCTTCTTACGTTCAAATGCTATGTTACCGTGTTTCCTGTGTCTCTTCTATTTCTTATTCACCTCTCCAGTGCCAGCAACAATCAACATTGCCCTTTGCTTCCTAGTCCCAGACATTTGCTACCTTTAAATGGGGTTTAAAGTCCATCCAGGACTTCACTTTCTTGAACACTTCCTGCTTTGTTAGCAATTGGAAAATGACCACATCCTCTGCCCAGGCCAGGCACCGCCCATTCCGAAGGGCAATGAGAATTTAAAACAGAGATGCACAGAGTAATTCTCAGGTACCCAGTTTGGAGAGGAAGGCGGGGTGCTTTCTGACCAGCAGAGCTCTAGGCTGTCTGGGCTCTTCTCTGGCCACAAGATGAAGGTCAGAGGCTGGGATCACCACAGCAGTGGTGGGAACAGCAGTATCCTCAGAGGCCAGTGCTGCCTTACTGCCTGCACCGTACCTCGCTGGGAAATGTCATAGCTCGCCTCTGGTGTTAGTAGGAGGTGGCAATTGAATGCTTTACCTGTAGCAACCAGACTGACAAGTCTTCCCACGTGGTCTGGGAAAGAGAAGTGTTTTGAAAAGAGATCTCTTAAACAGCAGTTTCACTGGCAGAGCAAATGGAGCCGGGGTACTGTTCAGAACCAGAGTGGCAACCATATCATAAATTGTAGGTGCTTCCACTGGTCAGGATGGCCATCATCAAAAAATCTACAAACAATAAATGGCTGGAGAGGGTGTGGAGAAAAGGGAACCCTCTTGCACTGTTGGTGGGAATGTAAATTGATACAGCCACTAGAGAACAGTATGGAGGTTCCTTAAAAAACTGAAAATAGAACTACCATACGACCCAGCAATCCCACTCCTGGGCATATACCCAGAGAAAACCATAATTCAAAAAGACATGCACCCCAACGTTCATTGCAGCACTATTTACAATAGCCAGGACATGGAATCAACCTAAGTGTCCATCGACAGATGAATGGATAAAGAAGATGTGGTACATATATACAATGGACTATTACTCAGCCATAAAAAGAAATGAAATTGAGTTATTTGTAGTGAGGTGGATGGATCTAGAGACTGTCATACAGAGTGAAGTAAGTCAAAAGAGAAAAACAAATACCATATGCTAACACATATATATGGAATCTAAAAAAAAAATGGTTCTGAAGAACCTAGGGGCAGGACAGGAATAAAGACACAGACATAGACAATGGACTTGAGGACATGGGGAGGGGGAAGGATAAGCTGGGAAGAAGTGAGAGAGTGGCATGGACTTATGTATACTACCGGATGTAAAATAGCTAGCTAGTGGGAAGCAGCCTAATAGCACAGGGAGATCAGCTTGGTGCTTTGTGTCCACCTAGAGGGGTGGGATAGGGAGGGTGGGAGGGAGACGCAAGAGGGAGGGGATATGGGAATATATGTATATGTATAGCTGACTCACTTTGTTATACAGCAGAAACTAACCATTGTAAAGCAACTATACTCCAATAAAGATGTTAAAAAAAAAAAAATTGTAGGTGCTTCCAAACAGGCATGCCTGTGCTTTGTGATGAGAAGCTACTCCCACCTGAGGCTTCTGGATGAAGCAAAGAAAAAGTTTCATCAACATTCCACATGTTTATGACTAGTTATCTAACACACCACCCCAAAGCAGAGTGGCTTACCATAATCACCTTCCTGCCCAGCCCACAATGTTAAGGGTTGGCTGAGCTTAGCTGAGGGGTTCTGGTGGTCGGGCTTGGGGTGTCTCCTGAGGCTGCATTCAGATGGGCGTATGGCTGTGGTTGGTACATTCAAGACAGCTTCTCATCCTCCAGAGCAGGGCTTAGCAAACTGGGACACCCCCCCACCCCAGGCCAGATCCAACCCGCAGCTCATTTCTGTACTGCCGCAGGCTAAGAATAGTTTTTACAGTTTTAAATGGTTGAAAACAAATCAAAAGAAAATCATCTCATGATGTGAAAATTATATGAAATTCAAATTTCAGTGTCTATAAGGTTTCATTGGAACACAGCCATGCCCATCCACTTACACATTGTTTAGGGTGGCTTTTGCACTGCAATGGCAGAGTTGAGTAGTTATAACAGTCACAAAGGCCACATGGCCGGCAAAGCTGAAAATATTTACTGTCTGCCCCTTGATAGAAAAAGTCTTCTTACCCCTACTCCTGAGCCTCTCTCCACAGGCATCTTCATTAAACATCAGTGGGTTATTTTTAGAATGTTTCATTTTCTTCTTTCTAAATGATGAGGTTAGAGAAAATTTAGCCTGTCACTTGCAAACATTATCTCCAAATAACATACTGCAGGTGTGAGTGATTTCTGGCTTAAAAAAAAAAAACCTGAATATAATTTTCATTATATTCACTCCATTTAACATCATCTTTCAGATTACTGGAGTAAATCTGAGGCCATACATATAACATTTTTATCAGATGCATGCAAATAATGGAATCATCAGTGATCATACAGAGATAAACTTTCAGAACTGTTACCTTTTTTATACTCCTTGTTAACTTGTTACATCAGAATTCCTATGCATCTTGTCTTTGCTCAAATTCACATTTTGAAAATAAGTGCTTAGAATAAAAACAGTTTTAACAGTTTAACTGTCAAAGCTATCTTCCCTTGCTACTGCTGTGCAGCTGAAACTTTGCAAACTAAATCATAAGCATGTTTCTCTCATCCCCACCAGCTGCAGCGTGGTCACTGGACATGTAATTGAAGGCTTGCAATTATTTTTATTTTGAAGAGAAGAAATTAAATAATTGCTGATTTTAAAAAAGGAGAATGAGACAAATACCATTTCTGCCTTTATAATGTGAACCCCAAATGCCTTTCTAAACAAACAACAGCTGGAAAATGCTGAACATGAATAGATACAATCCTTGCCCTTAAAAAGCTCCCAGCTTCATAGAGACGGATGGACAAGAAAACAATATGGTGCAGGAATTGATAACTGACCGTCGATGAGCACGAATTATGATGGGAGCACAGAGATCAGGCACCTAGGCTGGTTTAGAAATGTCTGGGAGACTTGCTAAGGGAACTGATGGGAAGGAAGGCAAGGTGGATCAGCCCAGAAGCTTTCCTGGGTACCCACCCAGGGCCTGATAGAGGTGTCATTGCTTGGTCCCCTGGCAGCCTGTCACAACTGATAGCACACTGACCTTTATTGGTTTACTTGTTCATTTCCTCCACAGATGATAAGCTTCTTTAAGGCAGAAACTGTGTTGTCATTGCCATCTATGGCGCCTGCCTGGTAGTAGCTGATGCACAAGAATCGTCTAATAAACGAATACCTGGAAGTTCCTAGGATGATGAAAATATTCCTTCTCTTAGATGGGCTAATGTTTAAAGACAATATTTTATGTCTATACAGTGATATATTTAAAAATCTGTACTAGTTAGTGGTTGAAGTGCCAATACCAAATTTTGGTTGCAAGAACAGGGTCAGGAACCATGGGAGATGCAAAGACAAGCAAGGCACAAACACTGCTTTCCATAAACTTACAGCTTCATAATCCTCACCTGTATCGAACCAGAATAGCTTGTCTTTCATCTGTTTACACTTTGGAACTCCACAAAATATTTCTTTTGACTAAAGGGCTCCATTTCTTTAAAAATAAAAAAAGGAAAACTTTGATTAAGTTAAGGCAGCTAAGTTTTCTCAAAATATTTATGTATTTAACCCCCTCCATTTATAGACTGGAAGGAAATTTAAATGGAGGGAATAGAACATTTACATTTTTAGATATGTTCATATTCCTCCTGGATTTCATCTTAGTTTTTCCTCAGTTGCCTTCTTTAGCACCTTTCTAATAGGTAATATATAGCAATGTACAGATGTATGCAGTAATAAAATTGTTCATTCTCTCCTATATACTGTAATATCACTTAATATTTGCTAATATCCAGAAAAAAAGCTTCTATGCATATCCTTTCTAAAATTACTGCAAAGTATCTTCAAAGTTCTATATTCTTTTCTATTTTATATATGAATATATATATTTTCTATTTTATATATAAATGTGTATATGTTAATTCCAACCTCCTAATTTATCCCTCCCTGCAAGGTTCTATATTTAATGCCAGTTATTCTGAGGTGTTTAATTCAAAACTGTTACCTAATTTCTCTATAGGATGTTGGATTTCAAAAACATCCTATTTTCAAAATAGGATGGTTTAAGATCATCTTAAGGACTCATATGCAACAAATCCTTCTATGACGTTTGCAGGGAAAAATGAGCCAAAAGACACATAGGCACAGTATTCTTTATTATAAACAATCAGGTAACAGTGTTAAGTGTGCATTTGAAGGATAATTGAAGCCTAGCTACAATAATCAAAAACATTACTTAAATAGAAATAGTTTCTTTTTTGTTGGTTTGTTTTACATTAATTTGAACTTAACATATGCCAGGATCACCTAATCTTGTCATATAGTTCAGCTGTTAAATCCTTAATAGAAAAAGATGAAATTTGGAATGCATGTTATATTTTGCTTTATTTGTTGACTATATATACCAAATATTCAGGACATACTCAAAGTTAAGCAGGTGCTTAAAGTCTAGCAAGTGGTACTTATAAAATGCTTTTGTTGCTGTGATGGGGGTATTCAGTTCCTAGGAAGACAACGAAAAGGAAATTCTAAATGCTAGGTTGTTGTACAACTTCTGATTTATACTGAGTGTAAAAAAAAGAATAACAAAACATAAATGTATTGAGAAGTGACATCTTAATAGTTCCAAAGCACTGGCAGGTATTAAAATATCATCTAACTAAAACAAACTTTTCACATCTCAAATTTTTAATAAAAAAACAGGCTTGAACAACACCATAAATGTTCTGGGTCTTGTGAGCAGGCCAGATGTTGTTATTCTCTATTGCACAATCCTTGTCTATGGCAACCTTAAACATGTTTGGCTGATGCAATTAATGGCTTAGCATGTCCACTTTGCTCACTATCCTATAAAAGAATGCTATGACATTTTTTGGATTGTCTATCTCAAGGAATGAATGCTAAATGAGCACATCTAGAAGTTTGAAATCAAATACTGCATTACAATTTTTAACAATTCTTGCCAGCAAAAATGTTAAAAGGCTGATTTAAAATGTGACTCTTACAGTGACTGAAGGATTAACTTCTCATCAATTCTAAATTCTCTGAACTTCACAGTATCTTAATAAAGGCTTTTGGTGAGATAGGACTGGTAATGACGCATACGTACCACTTTAATCATTTATTTTTTGAAGAAATAATTTGGATTCACTGGAATATTTTGTCTTGGTTTCCCAAAGCTGCATGAAAATTCAATGTATTTTTTCATGTCATTTATAAGCAACTAGTACCGACTAATCCCGTAAAGGTATAAGACTACCAGAGGAGGAGTTTGACCACTGATGGAGAGAATCAGAAAGCTATGTATGCTCTCTGGAGCCCAAACCACGTGTACCTAATGCTCTTTCATGCAACAGTACTTGTATGAGGATGACTTCACCATATTAATGCCTTTTCCAAGAAAAGGGGAGATGGGGAATTATTGGAAAATAGGGAAGCAAAAGGAGAAAAACCCAATTTTGAGACACAGAAGAAAAGTAGCATTTATCCAAGGAAGTCTTCAACCATTACTTGATTGCTCAGAAGAGAAGGGAAATCAGCTTCAACATAGGATAATTAAGAAGTCAATTATACTTTTTTTCAAGCATAAGAAAGATTGCATGGTTTGTTTTAAAAGTTCTTGAAACATGAAGGTGATTCTACAAACAGATTTACTCTTAAGACTTTCAGCTCCAGAGGGCTGGGACGGGTCTCTTGTTTACATTCGATTCCACAGTACCTAACACTGTGCCAGGCACATACACAGTTGACGCACCAATATACTACGGAGTTTGCTAAACACTAAATGGCCCACCTAGCTTTAATGTACAATGTAATATTTTCTACTGTATATGGGGAAGCCTCTATTAGGTGACACTAGTCATTACAAGAGGTGACAGCAGTAGCTCACACATATATCTTTTTCACATGATCATTCCTACCTTGAATACAATTTAATGAGAAACAACTACTATGCACTAATGCTAGAAAGAGTTGAGACAGAATGTATAAATGAAGAAACCTGGATCACTGAAGTACCGTCTGTTACAAGCATAATTACCTTCTTAAATTACACATTTTAAAAAGGGTGTGAAATATTTTTCCAAGCAATGCAGTGTTTAGTGGGTGGGAATTATTATATATATATGAAAGTACCTAGGAATTTGGGAAATTTTCCTCTCTTTATCATCCAAGGGTAAATAAGAACAGGTTTTGATGTTGTGGATACATTTTTTTAAATGTCCTGTTATTCAGGACCACTGTTCCTCAGAAATGGTAGGGATTGTGAAATTATTATCTTACTTGGGAAGTTATTTCCAGGTATGAAGCTTTAGTTTTAGAAGAGGCTACCACATATGACCAGCAGATCATTTAATCAATAGAAACACTAAGTTAAATAACTCAAATTTGATCCCAGCAGTGTGTCTAGATTTTCTCAAAGGCTTCACCACTGTTTTAGTCATCTGTGAATAGTTAATATTTGCCAGCATGTGAGGAAAATGTGGCAAAAGGCATGCCCTCACCTAGAGACTTTGAACGTGGGAATGTGAGAAGGTATAAGTAAACAGGGTGCTTTTGTCCAATGCTCTTATTTTACTGCTTCCGCACACAGGACTGACTGACATACATGGCCGTAGAGCTCACTGTGCAGACTGAGAAATCTGCAGAGCTGCCTGACATGAATCACCAGGAAAACAGGAACCCGAGATTTCCTATGTGGAAAGCAGGCATCTCCGTGGGTGATTCTCAGACTAAGTTCTGGTCTTATTTTGCAACTGGGGGGATATAGCTCCTTTCATGCTATTTTCATATTTATCTTCCCATATTAGACTCATTCTTTTTTTTTTACAGTGGTAGATAATGAGGCAACATGACTCTCAGCTTCACAGTTTCTTTCTTTTCCCATCACAGTTTAATTTGTTTAAAATGTACCGTTCATATCAGCACAATAGTCCAGCTATAGGTATTTCAACTTCAGAAATAAAGTTTATGCGACTTACCTTACGTAACTGATTTTACAAGCTTGATTTTTTTTTTTTTTTTTTTTTTGGCCAGTAGCACTAACAGTGAGGTTAAATTTTACGGGTTTGACAGCTTTGTTTTGTCCTAAAGTGTTATTTGCTCTAGTGCTGCTAGTACCTGATTTTTGCTACGTAAACAGTTTTAACATTTTTCCAGATTGGCCACACAACATGCCTTACATGACATGGTGGACTAAAGCTGCCTTTATTCTACCAACACCCTTCAAATACTGTTCCTACAGTTGCCTCTCATTTGTTCTCTCCCACAAAAGAAGCTGCTGCTTATTACAGCGTAGGCACAAAAACCTGCTTTTCTAATTGCACTGTACTGGCATCAGGTTAACTAGAAAGCACAAAACAAATGGTGATACAAAATGTGAATAGTATATATTATATGTATTTACACATGTACTTAGAAACTTCAGTTAGTTGCAAATCTGAAATGATATAAGCCACTGCCTGCAATAGCATCTATCCTATAGAAATGTGGATTAAGACAGGACTGTTAAGACACTGAAGAAATCGGGTTGTGTGGAGAGCCCATTTGAGTCAGAACTTTGTCCAACCACTGCAGTGGTCCATGAAGGTGAATCTCAATCCAGCAGGGTGTGCTCGTGACATCCTGGCGATGATACTCGGCTCCCCAGCCCTGAAAAGCAAAAACGGAGCAGAGTGATTGTGCCAGACTTTACAGGCAGCCTTCAGAGGCCCCAGCAGGCCCGGTGGACAAAGCCCACCCAACCCGGGGCAGCTCCTGGGACCTGAGAACGTGAACTCTACGTTCCTGCAAGTACAGGACGACTTTTGCATCAACCAGATACCCTGAGTCCCCATCCATGGTTTCCTCCTGGGTTCACAACTAAATTCATGGACCTAGAGAGGGCCTGGGTTCTAGCCATGCCGGAGACCCTGGCAAATCACTTCCTCTTCCACAGGGAAAGGAGCTTGAACTCATGTTCACCCCCTTAACGCTGAAGACCCGTGTTCTGTACAAAGTGGTTGCTCACTACAGACCAGTGACTGGATCTGAACGTTGTAAAGCGAGGGCTGAGGGCGCTCTTGGTTATTCAGGATTGATGAACAAAGCTTGTTTCTCCTCTCCCCCGCTGGCTCACTTCTGGCAATTTGCCATTTGTGACCATCCATAGGAGAGACAGTAAAAATAAAGACAGTAAGTTCAGTCAACATCCACCACCTCACATGGATGCAATTTTTTCTTGTGATGAGAACTTGTACATTTCTTTTACACTGATCATCTGTACTTATATTTGCTAGGGATTTATGTTTTTAAAAGTCCCTGCAATATAATAACAGTTTATTTTCTGTGAATTGTGTAGTTTTATGAATTTAAAGGTTGCATATCTGAGAAATACATCTTGCTGATCTTAGGAAAATAAGATTTCTATGCAAGCTTATGTTACAGTGAAATAATTACGTCTGAGATATTGGCCTTTTATCCTAATTTGAAAAACACAGGCCTAGAAAAAAGTAACCGCAAGTCAAATGGTTGTTCGTTAATGGCAATTTAACGCCCTCTGCTGTCTCTGAAGCATCAGAACGTTTGAAAAGATTTTCAGGTATTTAATTGCCTGACAGTGTGAAAATACTTTTAAAGCTTAACAGTAAATTTGAATAAAACTGCTTTGTCACCATGAAAGAAATGGATTCAAGAAGTCATTTTTTCAATTGGAAACTCTATTCTCGACTCTTATTTTTAAAATAATTACTAAAATTATATATACAATAAAGACATAATGGACTTCCCTGGTGGTGCAGTGGTTAAGAATCTGCCTGCCAATGCAGGGGACACCACGGGTTCGAGCCCTGGTCTGGGAAGATCCCACATGATGCGGAGCAACTAAGCCCGTGCACCACAACTACTGAGCCTGCGCTCTACAGCCCGCGAGCCACAACTACTGAAGCCTGCGCTCTACAGCCCGCGTGCCACAATTACTGAAGCTCGCGTGCCTAGAGCCCGTGCTCTGCAACAAGAGAAGCCACCGCAAAGAGAAGCCCACGCACCACAACTAAGAGTAGCCCTGCTCGCCGCAACTAGAGAAAGCCTGCACGCAGCAACAAAGACCCAACGCAGCCAAAAATAAATAAATAAAATAAAATTTTTTTAAAAAGTATAGAAAAACAGGACACATTTTTAAAGATAATTTTGAAGGATTAATAAATAAATTTTACTTTGAAAAAACCTGGAACAAGCCATACTGATTCCTATATGACAATGGGAAAACTGTGTACATATACTCAGTTTGATAAACAAGCTCAGATTTGGAAATATTAGAATTATTTGCAAGTGCTTTGCGAGGGATGAAACAGCAGACGATGAAACTGAGGTCTTCAGCTTCAACGTGCAAATCCAGTTTTTTTCCTTCCCGCTAAGTAACTTTTCCTCCGTTCTCCAACCTTCACATCAATTTTAATAAGATCTAATTTGATAAATTCAACAAATATTCATAAACAGAACATCTACTGCTGTCTCAGAATTAATCACAACCCCCATAATGTTTCTATCCCAATTTGTTTATACCTTTATAAACAGCACTTAATTCATACTATCTTGTATTAGAGTCAGTTCTGTTTTGTAGCTTATTTATAAATATGACTGCTCCATTTGCCTGTATGCTTTGTAAGAGTAAGGAGAGTGTCTTATTTGATTCAGGTAAATTCACCAACATTTACTGAGTGACCATAGGTGCTCAGCAATTTGAGGGATGGAAGAATCTCTGTAGCATTAAGTCCTATACAATTATCATTGTCACTTTATCTTATGCGTTAAAAAAAAAATCAGATAACTATCTTAACTCGGTTTTCCTCCAAAAGTAATATGCTTAAGAATTTTCTTAAAATTGCTAAACAAGAGATTTCATACTCATGGAGGAGCTCTTCCAAAAAACAATTGACATATGTACACTATCAAATGTAAAATAGATAGCTAGTAGGAAGCAGCCGCATAGCACAGGGAGATCAGCTTGGTGCTTTGTGACCACCTAGAGGGGTGGGATAGGGAGGGTGGGAGGGAGACGCAAGAGGGAGGGGATATGGGGATATATGTATACATATAGCTGATTCACTTTGTTGTACAGCAGAAACTAACACACCATTGTAAAGCAATTATACTCCAATAAAGATGTTAAAAAAAAAAAAAAAAGAGAGCATAGCTACCTTGTTTGATCAGTTGTTAGTTAGGGGAGCAGGGATTTGATTTGAAATCTGTTCGCTTACAAAGCTCATGCTTTTCCCAGCTAAGCTGCTGATCAGGAAAGCTGTACATTGTTTGGTAAAATTTGGACTCTGCAGTTTCCCTACTCTTGCCATTACCTGTAGGTAGAATTTTGACTTCTAGGATACTGTTCGTTTTACTTTTACTGTAAAATTTATAATAAAAATTTAAATTAAATTCGTATTTACTTTAAAAAAAAAAAAAACAATTAAATAGAGCACCCCCACCCCCACCCCCTGGCAAACTGCTGTCTACTTGCCCTGGCTGTCTAACTGCCACGTCCACCAAAGAGTGCTTTTGGTTTTATTTTTCATTTTCCATCTTACCATCGGGAAGCAAGCACTCCTTACCTTGACAAAACTCATCCGGATGGTGCACATCTTAGTCAACTCATAAACAACTTCAAATCCGTGGTGGACGGACTGGGCAAGCAGCTGAGCAAACAGTTGGTTGTTGAAGACCTTGAGGCTGCAGCCGCTGGGGATCTTGCAGACGGTGGCCGGGTGAAAGCCGTGCTGATAGTTGCAGTTCCGGCTCTGCACAAAGATGCTGCTGTCACTCACGCACTCGGCGTAGACCTCTCCCCCGACGTAGTACAGGTGCACGCCTACGAGGCAAACACAGTCTTCCGACACCAGCACCGACTTTTCGCTTGGATGTATCACCCTTCCCTTCTCATCTACCTCTGCAACCTCAAGAGATGTGACTAGCAACTGTGAGGTTAATTTTAATATCACCAATCATTGATTAGTACCACACGTGCCCCAAAGGCTGACTTGCTTTAATTATCATCTATATTTTTTCCATGAGTCCATTTAAAAGTGGATTGCAACCCAGGTTTACGATCAGCACCAAGAACACAGAAGTAGGCTCTCGTGCACTACTCCCATCACTTGCTCAATCTCACGCTTGTTCCTTCTAAAAGGAAGATCTCATAATATTAGATGCAAAATAAATACATAAAGCAGAACACATCAAAAAAAAAAAAAAAAAAAGAACTGGACACAGATAGTACCATGGTAATACTTAGGTGCATACACTAAACCTACTTCAGAGGGAACAATAAATGAAGTTTAAATTTTATTTCACCAACAATTATAAATCCATTTCTCTTAATAAATACCTCAAAGAGACCCATTTTATTTTAAAACTTATCACCTACAGTTATAGGTCATAGAAATAATGCCTCTTTTTACCTACAAACAGTGAAATTTGTGCCACGTTTTCAGATAAAATATAAAAACTCACAATCAAAATGTAGTTTATGCTACTTTATCTCACATTCTTAGAGCTGAAAGGCAAAGCGTCCTGAGAACGCTGCTGCTCAGAGTAAATTTCAGTTGTTGCTTTCCCTCCCAATGTCTGGGTTTAAGATTCCACATAAATTTATAACAAGGGACTGGGGTTAGGTGAGATGGAGATGTTCTAGTCTAGTGAGTATTAAGCACCAGAACGATTGTTCCCCAACCTTTTAGCAGGAACAAAGTGCTCCAGCACTAAGTGTCAACATGACTGTAAGTACAATCGCTGGGCAGTGGCAAAAGGGGTTTGTAGAAATGATCCTGAATGTACTTACATTGATAGATTTTGGATCTTTTAAAAATAAAAATAAAACGTTTAAAAGTAATAAAACTGAAGACCTCCAGGGGTTCTCAGACCCTGGTGTGCGTAACTCCGCATTTAGGAAACATTTCGGACACAGCCGCAGCAATGGAGGCACTTCTGCATTATACTTCCCGCCAGCTTTATGGCTTCCTTTTCCGATCTCCTTTCCCTTAATACAATTTTAGAGAAGAGTGGTTTTCAGTATTAGGTATCCCAACCACAGACTCCAACGCAGTCTGAAGAAATGGACCCAGGGTCACAATGATAAAGCACAGCTCTTGATATTCAGGCCAAGGTTCCCCTTTCTGCACCTAGATCAGACCAGCTCCCCTTCCTCTGCTCAGCCTTCCTCTCCCTTTTCTTCCTCATCTCCATCATTCTTTCCCCTAAACGGCCCGGGGTCTGACACCCGTGGCCCTGGCCGTGAGGAGAAGGCAGAAGGACTGTCCTAATTAGCTGGGACATAGTTACTTGGCTGCAGCGACATGTTGGAGGTTAGGCAGGGGCAAATCCAAGCAGACTTCCTTTAAAAACTCCCAGGGGGAAGGCCTGCCTCTGGGGTAGCTGTGAGTTTTTTCAAAGTGAGAGCGAGCAGGTGGTAGAAGAGCCAGAACATGAGGCTGCTAAGTGTTTAGTATGTCTTTGAATTGAATGACCTTCAAATATATAATCCTCCCAGAACCTATTAAGGAGAACAGATTTTTGTTATCTGACTCTGGTGTTTATTTAGGGGAGGATTTTCAGTCCTGTTAAAGTCTCATCCGCAGCCACAGACATGCTGGCAGAGCATGGAAAGCAGAGAAAAGACTGAACAAGGAGGCAGTAATTTAGCATCCTGAGTGAGAAGAGGGGGCAGAGCCAACGGGATGCACCCACAGAAGCCCGAGCCAGCAGCCCTCAGTACCGGGACCGGGGGGAATTCAACCCCACTGCGAAGGAGGCTGGATTTGGGCTAGAGACCGCGACATCGAAGGAGTCAAGTAAGCAAGGGATTTTATTTGCATCCATTTGACAGGCCAGAAGAGTGGCTTCAAACCACATGTGTGAGATGCTAGATCGCCACAGAGAACAGTGAGCAGTAAGGATAAACGCCCGAAGAAGGTGCTACCTGAGACGAGAGAGAAGCCAGGCAACGGAGTCCTCAGGCAAGTTGTACCCACACCTCGGACTACCTCTCTTCTCGGGCTGCATCTTTCTTCATCTGAGTTTTCCATCTGTGTGTGCCTGCACCCACCCTTTAGGAGATTAGGGAGTCTGGAGTCCTGGGTGGTGGTTAATTAGGACTCTTTGGGCTTGATTTGGATCTGCTGAGTCAGGCTGCAGGTAGGTCCCTTCTGGCATCTTCTGCAGCCTTGAGTGACAGAGGTGATGGAGGGGAGGCGGGGAGGACAGCAGCTTAGTTAGGCTAGTGAGTGGGTTCCAATGCTGTGGGACCTATTAACAGCCAGAGGGGGACGTCCCGAAGTGGAAGGAATATGCAAGGATCCCCTCCGGAGTGGGAGTCGGGGTGGGGAAAGGATATCCCTGCGGAAAGTAGATCTCATCACCCCACAGCCCAGCTCAGAGAACCCTGATGCCTCTCCACTCTGCTTGGAAAACACCCTGAACTTATGAGCACAAACTCAACACCTTCCCTGGAGTTGGTAATTGATATTCCCCTTGGCTTTGCTGCCCTCTCTTCTGCACAACTATTTTATTTTTTTCCCATTAAAAAATGCACTATTTATTGAAATACAAGTGAACTATCCAACTAATCGCTGTGAAGAAGTGTTAATCGTACTGACTTAGAAACTCTATGAAATGCAGGGTGACATTCTTTTGAGTCCAGGCCATCTAAAGTAAGATCAAGATTTCAGAGAAACCCAAAGGCAAAGGGCCTCACCAGTCTTTACTCCCCATCAAAGATGCACAACTATTCTAAAATCTGGCTGACTGTCAGGATCCTCTGGAGCTTAAAGAAAGTGCATATTCTGAGGGTAAATAATGATGATACTTTCAGAAATTCCTTATGTAGTTAGACATATACTTAAATATATGGGAGAAAGGATACGAGGTCTGAGATTTGCTTTAAAATACTCTTGTAAAAATACTGTGATGGGACTGGGGAAAAGAATGGTACAGAAAGTGACTCACTATTGAAGCTGGAGATGGTCATATGAAAATTTATTACATGACTCTACTTTTGTGTAAGCTTGAAATTTTCCAAAATAAAAAAAAATTTTTTAATGTATGATCAAAAAATAACATAAAAGTAAAGATTTCCAGATCTACACCGGGGCTTTGGTCCAGAGGAGGGAGGTGGGCCCGCCCAGGACAGTGCCTGCAGCTGTGCACTGCACAAACCCAGGGTGTGCCTCAGTCTTCCGAGATTTGTACAGTTATTAGAAGACTCCTCCAGCAGATGGCAGAAACTTCTCTTGAGAAATGGGTTCCTTCCAGTTCACACAAAGCCACTTCTGGGCTGGTAGCAAAATCAGTCCCCTAAAGCTATACTTGAAGACTTTAAGTCTCTCCGGACAATATGATGAACAAGCAGCTTTGGTCCCAACTGACCTACGCTGAATGCCCACTGTGCACTCGCACACTCGGCGACTCTGCCAGGGTGGGTGAACCGTGATGCTTTCTCTCTCACCACTACTTCAGTGACCCCAGCATGCCTGGACATGCTCGGTCCCACCCCATCTTCACAGGAGCAACAAGACCCACTAGAGGAAATTTATAAAATACAGAGATGCAAAGAATAAAGATCGGCCACAAATCCACAGCCCAGAAATATTCAAAGCTAATATGTGTCATATACCTTTCAGTCTTTTATGTGCACATTTTAAACAAAATTAGGATCATCCTCTACAGGATCTTTTATAACCTTTTTTCACATATTAAAATAGTGTGAACATTTTCCTCATGATATGAAGTATTCTGCAATGCCCTGTGTAATAACTGCAACAGTATGACATTCTGTGTTAAAATTTTTTAGGATTTGCTTTTTCAGGGATGAGAAACCTTATACACATTCAAAGGCAGAATGGAAAGGACATTTTGAGACTGGGAAACTAAATCCATTGAGAAAGAAGCAATCCAAAAATCACCCTGAGGACTTCCCTGGTGGCGCAGTGCTTAAGAATCCGCCTGCCAATGCAGGGGACACGGGTTCGAGCCCTGGTCTGGGAAGATCCCACATGCCGTGGAGCAACTAAGCCCGTGTGCCACAACTACTGAGCCTGCGCTCTAGAGCCCGTGAGCCACAACTACTGAAGCCCGCGCGCTTAGAGCCCATGCTTGGCAAGAAAGAGAAACCACCACAATGAGAAGCCCGTGCACCACAACGTAGAGTAGCCCCCGCTCGCCGCAACTAGAGAAAGCCCACGCACAGCAAGGAAGACCCAACGCAGCCAAAAATAAATAAATTTATAAAAAAAAAAAAAATCACCCTGAGGTGCAGACCCTCCTTCTAAGGAAGTGACAAACCAAACCCTTGCCTCAGGATAATTCCTTTCATAAAACATGGAAGCATTACTAGGATTCTACAGAACAAGCTGAGATGTGCAAGAAAATAAAGATTCATTAAAAGGTGAAAAACTAATTCCAAAAGCAATTCAGTGATTTGGAATCTATGATAATTATGTTCAGGGAAGGTCTCGGTTTGCCTCGGTAAGTTCAATCCCTGGGGCTAATGCCTCAGGAATTATCATAATTACCCACTCCTTCTCCCATGAGAGGAAGAACAGCCAACAGCCAGGACACACGCAGCATGTCTGCAGCTACAAAGGAGAAACCTGCCCGTCCTGCTCCAAGTGTCCTTTCACACCAAGAACCCGGCACAGGCTCATTACGAGGGTCAATGGCTCTGACTTCAGTTACAGCACAAATAGTAGGTGCTCAGAAATGACAGTGCTATTGATTAGGATTATA
This sequence comes from Balaenoptera borealis, assembly GCF_965194805.1. Lineage (NCBI taxonomy): Eukaryota > Metazoa > Chordata > Mammalia > Artiodactyla > Balaenopteridae > Balaenoptera > Balaenoptera borealis. The sequence goes on from NC_138877.1 coordinate 13,700,755, forward strand.
TTAAGTTGTGCATTTCTAAGAAATATAATCCAACCGCAATGACCTTAAGAGCAGCACACGTATGTCCATGCAGTCCGTTCAAAACTGCGGTTTTCCTCATTATTTCCTCATCCTAAAAGCCACTCTAAAAAAGCAGGCACGTTTTATACTCCAGTGATCCAAGTTGGCTATTACATCACTCCCAAAACATCAGGAAATAACCTTCACTTTATTTTGCGCAGTCACAGATAGGTATGATATGTCAGCAGTTCTTCATCTTTTTTTCTGCAAAGATCCTTATAATCCTCCGATGGAGCTCTGTGTAACTCAGTGAGGTACTCCTTTTCTAGAATATTCTCGTGGGGAAAACACAAAATCTTCTCTGATTTACATTTTTAAAGTAAATCATTGTAAAATTTCATCACTTTAGTACTATGAGGGCCTTATTTCAAGATCTCAGAGGTGATTCTGACATATCGTGCCTGCAGCATATAAGTATTTTCATTCCATATCGAAAGACTCAATTCCTCAAGCGCTGAACTAAGAGGGGTGCCGAGATGAAAAAGCAGGAGGGCCCCTCCCCTCCAGCAGAAGGGAGCGACTGGGCCTTACAGACAGAGCCATGGGTGCAAACCCACATCACTCGTGGGACCAGGGGTATACCGCTGAATTCGCTGAGCTTCCATTGCCTCATCCATAAAATGGAACTAAGAAATCCTAACTTGTAGGGTGACAATAAAAATAACATGAGTAAGAGTCTGCCAGGGTGCCTCACACACATTAGGGAAAATCAGTGGGGGCAGCTATCAGTCATTTGAAAGAGTTCAAGTGGTCTGCCTGGTTTTCAAGGAAGAATATGGACAGACTTCATGTAGAATGCACTCTTCCAGGTTCTTTGAAGTCCTGCCTCTGATACTGAAGCAGCAGCTCCTGGCTATTCTAGTGCTAACTAGCCTACGGCTTTTTAAAGCACTTGGCTAGAGAGGTCAAAGCAATAGGTTTGTTACTGTTTTAAGGATACAAATAAAGGCTTGGTACCAAGCCTGCTGCCTCACAGTGCATTGCATTAGATGGAAAGCAGGATGAAAGAGCACGGGTGAGTCAGCATAAACCATCACCGCCACACAAAACAACTCAAAGTACATGCCCTGCTGACCGGTGGTGGCATGAACTTCCTTTAGAGGACCAGCCATCTTCCCTAACTTAAGTGGCAAGGAACACAAACCGGAAGTGACCTCAAAGCAACTGATAACTACTGAGGGGAGAAATGGCCCATCATTAACCATAATAAAAAGCTTTTTTTTGTAGATACCTTCCACCCTTGCCCCACCCCCCACCCCCCTACAGTCTCATCTCGATATAACAGCCAGGGGATCCTTCTGAAGTGAAAACTCAGATCTATAAACTCCAACTTAACTCCATCTTCCTATGTCACACAGGCAAAGTTAAAGCACTCTACATGGCTTCTAGGCCCTGAGACCGGGTCCTGTCCCCGCTTCTTCTATGACTTCCTCACTCCCTTGCTCACTCTGTTCCGTTCACTTTGGCGTCCCTGCTATTCCTCACTATGCCAGGCAGGCTTCAGGGCCTTTGTACCTGCTGTTTCCCTTTGCTTGGAAAGCTTTCCCCACTGGTACCCACACTGTCGATTCCCTCTTTAGCTCTCGGCTCAGATGTCACCTCCTTAGGAAGCCTGCCCTGGCTACCCTCCCCATTCCCTTTCCCTCCTTTGTTTTTCTCTGGACAATTATCATTTGACGTGTGTGTGTGTGCGTGTGTGTGTGTGTGTGTGTGTGTGTGCGCGTGCACGCGTGTATTATTTCTTGTTTGTCTTTCCTTAGTTGTAGGTAATCCACGAAGCCAGGGATTTTTGTTTTGTCTTGTTTGTTTCCCATTGCTGCATCCCTAGTGGCAGAACCATCTGGCTAAGATTAAATGCTCAATAAATATTTGCGAGATGAATGCATAGCTGTGAAGTCTGAGTGTCTCTAGTAACTAACTCCACAGAACACGTTAACTTGTTCACTAACCTCAAGGTGCATTTGGCTGCAAACTTACTCAGGCTGGTGCTCCAGGAAGCCACGTAGCTCAGAACCAGATAATCCACGGGGGCCCCTGAGAGAGAGCCCCCTGACCTCACAGAAAACCAATAGCTCTTGCTTTGAAATATTCCATGCCATGCTTTATGGCATGGCTTGTAGCCCCTTAAAAAAATTATCTTTTCACATTAGGACAATTCCAAAGCAGCTTTCTGAGAAAATTGTGCCTTGGGGACCATGTTGAGGGTGGAGTGCCCTTCCATCCAGGTGAGCATTTCCTAGGCTTGCTGGTTTTTGTAACAGGTCATCAGTCCTGGCTCTTGCTCCTATGTTTTTTTTTTAACCCTGTGGACTATCTCTCAGTTACTAACATGACACCAACCCTCCACATCCGTCCATCCACATCAGCAGCACCCTGAACAAACTACTTGCAGAAAGTTTCCCAGAAGGTATTTAACAGTCCTTGCATATTTTAATTCTATTTTTAGATCAAGTGGCATAAGTAGAAGTCTAATATGCAGACCAATCTGTAAAGCCCTTTAGCAAACAGCTCTACAACATTACGTTTTAACGTTCTACCTTTAGATTTCACCTGAAGATTCTTATAAAAATCATTTAAAAGTAAAACCATACCTGAGATATTTAAGATTTCAGTCAAAATATTACTTCCTTTGAGGAATGACTATGTTTCCTCCTTTGGGATAAAAGTTACATTACAGATTAAGTTTCCTTTTTCTGACCTCCAGAGGAAAAGTTTAATCACAATCACAATGGTTACAATTACAATGGTAACTCTTGGGAGATGACATACGTGTATTCTTCTCTCCCACTCACCCCCAGCTCCTGATTTTCTATTTTTCATTTATCATTTCACTGTAAAGGTTTCTTGTAAGCCACCTCAAAGCTACTATGGAAAGATACAGGATAAAATAAACAGAAAGTAACTTTTGCCATTAAGAGTCAACATCAGTGAAGGAACTCAGCCTGTCTCTTAGTCAATGGTCTGTAGGTTTACAACAGGAGACATTTAGGAGGTATGTTAGGAAGAATACAGGAAGCATCATAAGTGAAATAATGAATCTCCCCTGGAAATTTGAAATAAAAGGCTCGTGGCTACTCCCCAAGGTGGTATAAGTGCTAGACGGGGAGAGAAAAGATCAAATGACTCTGAAGGTTCTTTATACCTGTGATTCCAGAGTAGAATAGTGGACAACCAGGCACCATTCAGACACTGCCAACTATTCGAATAGAAAAGAAAAGAACTTCAAATCCTCAACGAGGCCTCATGCTCAGCTGGGATTGATCATGCCAATGAGACAGGCTCCAAAAGCATCACAGCCAGACCCCAGTGAGGCCTGTGCTTATTCGGCTGTCGTAACAATGCCTGGACACAGGAGAACCCCAATCACCTACCAAAGGCTTCCTGACATTAATAAGTCAACGATTTTTTAAACTGCCTAGCTTCTCAGTCTCTAAAAGTAACTTCACCTGATATAAATAATCATCCAGCCAGAACTCCTCTTCTTCAGAAGTTATCCTATTTAGCATTTCAGGCAATTCAAAAATAATTCGTAATACTTCTCTTCAATAATATCATCCTGGGACTTCCCTGGTGGTCCAGTGGTAAAGAATTTGCCTTCCAATGCAGGGGATGCAGGTTCGATCCCTGGTCGGGGAACTAAGATCCCACATGCCGTGGGGCAACTAAGCCTGCGTGCCACAACTACAGAGCCCACGTGCCCTGGAGCCTGCATACCACAATTAGAGAGAAAAAACCCGCATACCACAGCTAGAGAGAAGTCAGCACACCGCAACTAAGACCCGACGCAGCCACATAAATAAATGAATAAAAATAATAATTTCATCCTGTTTTCATATTTATCATCTTGTTCGTCTTCCTAATACCCACCCTACGCCACCCCCCAGAAGATGCTGTGCCGACCTCAGAGGTAGAGACACTAAGGTTACAAAACCTCCCATGCTTTTCCCAACAATATCCCCAGAACAGTGTCCCAGATCCCAGCCCTGGGATCATCCCACTAGGCCATGCAGCCAATCCATGGCTTATTTCTATTTTCACGTTTTAGCTCAGAAGAATATAGGAAGGAACTACATATTGCTTTTACCCTTTCCTATGTGTCTTCTGGTATTTTCTATCGTTGAGTTTCTGTTTACATTAGAAAGAAGTCCGAGACAGAATCTGTTCCTGTTATTCGAAGGGTCTGTGAATCCATCAATAAGCACACTTCGGGAGGAAGCCTGGAACGTCTCCCCAACACGGTTGTTCAGTTCATAGTAGGCGACTGAGCACCAGTGCTGTGGCTCCTCGTAGCAAACCGGCCGAAAATCTGAAAGAAAACGGACCAGACAGGACATCACTACCGCCACGCTCGTGCCTCCCAGCTCACGACTCCACCAGGAAACTGCGGTTATCGCTGTTCACCAGAAAGTTGGCTGCAAGACCCAGCAGGCTGCTGTGTGATCTTTACAAACCCGCCTCTTTCACGGAAGCTGTTGGCAGGTAGCTCATCTGGTCCACGTACCTGTGCACAGGGGCCACCGTCCTCGTGATTCCCCCATGGTTGGAGGCTTTGTAAACATGTTTACTAGAATTGAGGGGCCAGGCAACAGCAATATGAGTGGATCCATGTAAACTTCATCCCCCCTAAAGGAAACACAGCTAAAAGGAAGCTGCCAGGTCACCTCATCTTTACAGATGACAGCATCTTACTGTTGCAGTGCCAAACTGAATCCCCGTGGCAAAGAGTATCCTTTTCTAACGACCTAAAGCTGAAAAAAATTTGTTCCAATATGTAAAATCAAACCAAAAACACTGCATAGGATTTTATTTAAGAAAGAAAAAACAATGTCCACATAGACTCACATTCTCCTTTGGGTACCTATGGGATAATTATGGCATAAAAGTATTTTAAAGGGAGAGGTCTATTTCATTAGGAAATCCATGAATGTTATGTTTTCACCCCAAATTTTTCAAAGTTAAGTTGCCACTAACCCAAATTTGGAGGTTTTTTTTTCTTCGCCACTCACAATCTTTCTCTGCCTTTCTATTGATTATAGTATCTTTCTTTTCTTTGAATATTCTAGTAATTCTTGTGTCTAGAGTGTGTTCCTATATGCACTAAAATATGAACTTACAAAACAGATAAATTAGGGGGTTATTATGTGATTTCCAAATGGTCCTTCACTTATGAAAGCATTCCCTCTGAGATACTTTAGATAGTAAAGCCCTTTGACCTTCCCTGCTCGGTGTGGTTCCTGGGACTGCAGCCACTGCATCACCTGGGAGCTTGTTAGGAATGCAGATTCTTGAAAAGCACCCCAGATCTAGGGAATCAAAATCTGCATTTATGCAAGATCGCCATGTGGTCTGTATGAACACTGAAGTTGAGCAATATTTATCTAGCCTATTACAGGACACAAATAAAATTATGTAAAAACTATATACATATTTTGAAGAGCACTCCTCTAAGCCAAATGAAAGACATTACTATAAACCTATTACAGTAAAGAAACACAAATGGGACAAAATCACTAACTTCTTAAATACCTAATTCCATACTAAAACATCCAGAACTACAGGCTTCTAAATGTTCGGTTAAAATTTAAAATTTACTTGTTCTACTAACCAGGATAACACACAAAACATTCACTCTATGGGACTGAGGAATGCCAAAGTCAAAATGCGAAACCACGCTATCTGCCCCTGAAAACACTTATGAAACAGCAGGCTGGCACGTTTTGTTTTCTTTTGCTCTTTTCTTTGTTTTCCAGAAGGGAGGTGGTAATAGGAAGTACTCTTGGAAGACAGCTACATTTGGCTGTTCATCTGCCAAGTGACCTCTGTTAGGCACGGACAGTACTAAGTGACTCTCAGCTGTGGCATCTACAGGTCAGGCATTCTGGGTCCCTGGGGCTTTGGCGGCATGATAAGGCGGGGGTGGTGTGTCAACTAAAAGAAAGCAGTAAAACAAAGGAACATCAAACTGATAGACTACACAAGGACAGCTTGAGTCAACCCTTTCTGCCGCTAAACTCCTGGCTTTGGTGGAGAGTGTCACTGCTACAGAGAGACCACTAATGTAAGGGGGCCATTCTACGGTGACACTGGGACAGTCCTCCAGGAGAAACTGGTTGTCCTGAGCCCCTCACTAGAGGGTTGATTCGCTGTCCCTCTGACTTATGAGTTATTATTGGGTTCAAATGACTTCATGATGAGATCTTCAAATCTAGGAGCTATTCTCCTAGCTTTTCTCTATAGTCTGTTATCTGGCTTTCAAAACAGAGAACGTTAAACCTCCTTTGAAGTTAATTTACTTTTCAGTCCCTCTGGTGCCATGGATTGTACAATGGCCAAAGGGAAACTCTGACTCAACACAGTTCAAAATATGGCCCCCAAAACACAGAATGGCTGAAAGCTGATTATAAGCTTGTGCCCAAGGCATGCTGAGAAGGGCTCTTCTCCCCAAATATCAGTTTTATGATCAGACGATCATAATTAGGCAAAAGGTATGCGTTCAGTAGATAACATGTTATCAGAAATTAATTCAAAACAGTAAAAACTCCTGAGGCAGAGAGAAAACTCTTTATCGAGGACCTCAGAACAAATGATTCCTTCTGTCTACATTCCTAATGTCAGTTCAGAATGGTCTTGTTATGTTAGCAGTGGAGTTCAACGGCATTAACTCCACTGCCTTTGTTGAACTGAATCGTCCATCCAAGTAGTTCTCACACTTAAGTGGGCATAAAAATCGCCAGTGGACCCTGTTAAAATGCAGATTCCTGGGCCCACCCCCCCGAAATTGTGAGTCAATAGATCAGTGGCTGGATGCAGCCATGCAGGTTTTAACAGGCATTGCTGATGATTCTAATGCACGTGGTCCACGGACCACACCGCAGTGCCAGTGATAAGGCATTTCCCTAAGAGAAAATGAACTATGATCCTAGTGCAAAAGTTATAAAGGGGGCCCTTTTGTAGGTCCTTGAGTCGATCTATCTACAAAATTAAGGGGCTGAACGTAGAGTTCATATGACCCATCAGTTCCATTCCTAGGTATGTACCCAAAGGAAGTAAAAGCAAGGACTCGAACAAATACTTGAACATCAATGTTCATAGCAACATTACTCACAAGAGCCAAAGGTAGAAACAACCCAAATATCCATCAACCAATGAATGGATTTTTTAAAAATGTGGTATATCCATACAACGGACTATTGTTCAGTTACAAAAATGGAGTAACTGATACTGCTACAATGTGGATGGACTGTGAAAAACACCGTGCTAAGTGAAATAAGTCAGACACAAAAAACTCCACAAATATTGTATGGTTCCATTTATATAAGGTACCTAGAATAGGCAAATCCATAGAGGCAGAAAGTAGATAAAAGCTTACCAGGGGCTAGAGGAAGAGGTAATGGGGACCTACTGCTTAACAGGCACAGAGTTTCTGTTTGGGGTGATGAAAAAATTTTGGAAATAGATCGTGGTGATGGTTGCACAACAGTGTGAATGTACTTAATGCCACTGGATTGTACAGGGGTAAATTGGAAGACTGGGATTGACATATACACACTACTACATATAAAATAGGTAACTAATAGGGGCCTCCTGTATAGCACAGGGAATGCTACTCTGCACTCTGTAATGGCCTATATGGGAAAAGAATCTAAAAAAAGAGTGGATGTATGTACATGTATAACTGATTCACTTTGCTGTACACCTGAAACTAACACAACATTGTAAATCAATTATACCGCAATAAAAATTAAAAAAAAAAAAAAGAAATTGATAACTGCTCCAAAATGGGTAGAGTCCTGATCAGGTTAGAGCGTGGGCAGGGTCCAACGGCCCGCAGGAAACTGCTGTGCGAACTGCAAGTGGCAGCGCTAGTTTTTTTTTTTTTTTAAAGTCCAAACATCAAATCTTATTATTCTTTGTTTTGTTTTTAACATCTTTATTGGAGTATAATTGCTTTACAATGGTGTGTTAGTTTCTGCTTTATAACAAAGTGAATCAGTTATACATATACATATGTTCCCATCTCTCTTCCCTCTTGCATCTCCCACCCTCCCACCCTCCCTATCCCACCCCTCTAGGTGGTCACAAAGCACAGAGCTGATCTCCCTGTGCTATGCGGTTGCTTCCCACTAGCTGTCTATTTGACGTTTATACGATGGCCCCGCCTACACAACCGTGTTGGGTACTCGTATCCCGGGAGACCGCGGCTTTCACTGACCTGAGTGCTGGAAGGGGCTCTCCGGCTCGGAAGGGCTTCCCGGGGAGTGAGGGTAGCCGGCCGTGCACGGGGACTGCGGGAACGGGGGCCCGGGCGACGGAGGGAAGGCCGGGCACGGAGGCTGCTGGAAGGAGTCGGGGTAGGTGGCGTTGTGCGGCATGAGCGGCTCGCTGTGCAGGGACGCGCTGCGGAACTTGGCCAGGAGGCTCAGCTGCGGGTTGTACTCGCTGTGTCTGGGCACGAGCACGGGAGGCAGAACTGGGGGGAGGAAGCAACCGGTGCGTTAGAACCTCGGCTCATCCGCCCAAACGAGAGTGGGCGCGGGCTGCTTTTCGTCTGTCCATTTCTGGGTGATAAACTCCTGTTTTTCCTTTGGGAACCACTTGCCCACCATTCTGTGTGCTCATCGTGACACTGTCCACGAAGGTCCCATCTCCTCCTCAAAAGAGAGCTTGGGAATCAAGCTGAAGCAATGGTTTCTCTCCTCGCAGCCAATTAACGAAAAGTTTAGCAGAGAATCGTTCTTATGTCAGCGCTCTAAAAATTGCCTACTCGTTCCCATCGCAGAAATGACCAGAGCTGCCCTATTACCTGGCCTTCTGGAGGCCTGACTGTTCACTGCTTCCTTTGATTCTGCCAATAAAGTGTTTTTTTTAAATGCAAAATCGCTTTCTATTGCTCACAATGAAACCCCAAGTCATGCCCAGAATATTTTTACTTCAGAAACCATGGCGAATTACTTAGATGACCAGCCTAAATTTTTAGGCTCCTACTGCTGGTTAAGTAAAAACATTCTACTTGCCTTTAGCAGAAAGATTTAAAGGTAACTAAAAGTTATAAAGTAAAAGATAAACAGTGAGTAGTAACAAAAGTGAATAAGTAGAAGATAAGCAGTAACAGAGAACTTATAATAAAGTCTGTTCATTTTAGTATGTTTCCTTCTGGGTTCCATACTTTAAAAAGAACATTTCCCTCCTGATTCTATACAAAAACAGGAACAGATGCAATTCTCAAGGGCAAGCATTGTCCAGGCATTCCTAGCTCCTACTGACTTCTAAAGTGTCCCAAGGCTTGGCAGAAAGAAGCTATTCCATGAAGTATTGTTGAGGGGTGACCTGGTACCAACATAAGTTCCAGAAAGAGAAGCAGGGAATACAGAGGGATGAAGTGATCAAAGAAATAATAGGTGAAAATGTCTCAGAGCTAAAGAAGGATCTACGTCATCAGATTGAAAAGAGCCACAGAGTATACAGTCTAATTAATGAAAAAAGATCCAGACCTAGTCATACCATCTTGAATTTCAAACATCTAAGGACAAACTGAATATTCTAAAAGCTCCCAGAAGATCACCTCAAAGTCACCTACAAGGACATGAGAAACTGATTTATTACTTCCCATCACCGATGCTGGACAGTGGAAGGCAATGGACCAATGCTCTTCTAAGGGGGAATAATTCTTACCCCCAAATCCCACAATGGAAACTAATAGAATAGCCAAAAGAATAATATAATTAATATTATATTAACTTGTATAATAAAACAGAAACCAAAATATAGATTGAGAAGAGGAAGAAAGGAAAAGGTAATATAAATTAGCTAAATCTTCATCTTTTATGTTAGAGTCAATGAAATTAGCTAAAAGTGATACATTTGAAAACAGATGTATAAGCATATTATCTAGAGTTATCTTCATATTTTTTTAGTAATAATGGAGAGAACTAGCAAAAGAACCAAGCAAGAATGATTAAAAGAGGTTGCTTCTGGAAATGGCTGAGGTAGCACTTGTTTCAAATCACACTATGGATTTGTTATCACATGCAAGTATCAATAAAAACTTTCATAGAAAGTAAATGTTTTGGAGTAAACAGACAACAGTTACAATAACAATAACATCCATCACGAAGTCCACCATTTACCCACTATCATACATTTACCTCTTCTTAACAAGCAATAATTTTCAGTTCTATAGGTAGAATATAAACTCCAACAGGTAAGATGAAAAGTTTTAAGCTAAACCACTACAGAGATGAGGGTGGCAGAGAAACAATGACTTCTTCCTCCTTCAAAAGCCAGCATTTGTATATGCCTTATGACATGATACAACAAATACTCAACATCACTGTGCAAAAATGACCTGGATGATAAGCCATTCAATTTCCTTTTATGTAATCCATGAATATACAGGCATACAAAAATGCCTTGCCTCATGAATACTCTGAAAGTGAGGGGCTGACATAGTAAATGACATATGACTTCTTTTCCAGTGATGCTTCTTGATCACAGTGTTAACAAAGATCAAATAAACACTCATTTTTCTTTTTTGGATGAAGAATTCAGATACTCTCCGTGACTTCAGTTCTAATGTAAGGTATCTACAGTGTATTCTTAACACTGATAAACAGCCTCCCTCATATCTGAATGCAGAGACTTTCACTCCACCGTGGCCTGCAGATCTGAGGCACCAAAAGAAAAGAAAGGATGCATTTTTCTTTATTGAGGCAAATATCTTGATAATGTATTTCTATCATCTGGGTAAAACCAAAGGCAGTGAAGATTTGTAAGGAAAACTGATGATATCATCCTGGTTGTTATTTTTTTTTTGAATTTTTATAGCATTTGTATTTTAAGGATTTAGGGCAAATACATATTTTTTCTACTTGATAAAAAGAAAATCAGTACTTAAAAGGTTCAAAAAATATATCAATTGAGTGATTTTTTTTAACATAAATAAATTATATTGATTTTCAGGATTTAACAGCTGAAAAAACCTTTTCTGCTTCCACTGGAGGCAAAACTGAACAAAATGTTAGTTAAATAGAGCAGCATTTCTAAGAAATCTGTTGTCAGCATTAGAGATCACCTATACTACAAAGATGTCATTAAATAGAATTTGTTCAATTACTGGGTTCTCGTAATTCAGCCTGACAAGCTCAGTTTACTTTAGGTTTGCACTGATCATATTTGTAAATACTTTCACTCAAAACACAGCTGTCTTAGCCCCTTAGGGCTGCTATAGCAGGTATACCATAGACTGGGAAGCTTATAAACAACAGAAATTTATTTCTCACAGTTCCAGAGGCTGGGCAGTCCAAGATAGGGGTACAGCCTGGTCAGGTTCTGGCGAGAGCCCTCTTCTGGGTTGCAGGCTGGCTTCTTCTCACTATGTCCTCACACGGTAGGAAGGGAATGGGGTCTCTCTGGGGCCTCTTTTATAAGGACACTAATCCCACTCATGGGGGTCTAGCCCCATGACCTAGTCATCTAAAGGCCCCGCCTCTTAATACTATCACCTTGGGCATGAGGTTCTCAACATATGAATTTTGGGGGGACACAGACATTCAATCTATAGTAATAGCTATTTCTAATTACTCAATTCTATTTCTGTATCACAACTGCTGCTTGCAAATATGACCTAGTGAGCTTACAGACACTCAATGTGATGCCACCTTTTAAATACCACACTATCTAAGCATTACCCTGGGGGCAGATAATGGAAGGAGTTACTGCGTATAAAGAACTGCAGAGCAAAGCTGAGAAAAGCTTTTGTATCTATTTCAAAAGTCATGTGGTTCTGATAGAGTGTGGGCATTTTACACGGAGGAGAAATTATACTCCTGGAATAACCTCCGGTTGCATGAAGAAAAATCATTATGAGCCCTGAAAACGTTTTTGCACGGCTTCTACCAGACGCAAGCCACACAAAGTGAGGTCTGAGGACTGGTGAGACTTTACCAGCTGCTGGGTACCAGTCCGTGGGAATACAAGTACTGAAACTGAGAGTTTGTGTTTAGAAACTTTAATAGCCACTTGACAGAGTAATTTTATATCTGTTGAAATGAATAGTAAAAAATATTGAGCTTGTATTTTGTAAGTCTCTTAAAAGTTTCATCTGCCTAGTAATTCATTTGTATTGTAAAAATACTGATATTTGAGGGATTGGAAATTTTTTAAAAAACTGGTCCTTCACTACAGATAGTTTGAAAAGCACTAAAATTGATTATTTAAGTGGTTGTGTGAGTGTAAAGAAAATCAGAATTCAGCCTTCAAGGTTCCTAAAACGGGTGGTCGAAAGATGAGAGATTTCAAAGGCAAAACTTCAGCTTTATGATAATTAGGGACCCAGCAAACTTGGTGCACATTAGCATCTTCATTGTTCTCAAAATACTGACTTTAAGCACGGCCAGAAAGCTAGATGTAAAATCTGCCTTTTTCTATTAAAAGATCAAAGTTAGGAATAAAAAAAAAAAGGTATAGCTTAAACATTACCTTAAAATCAATACAATCTTTGCCCATCTTTCATTTTGGAAACTCAAACCTAAAATATGATGATATGAAATCTACCTGCCATATGTAAAAACATTCACACTATGATTCCTGAAAGAACCTCACATAATATGAAAAACGAAAACATCAAATAATCCTTTAAAATTAGGGTTTCAAGTGTTCAAAAGGAAAGCCAGATACATTTTACAAGATACTTCTTACAAGATACATTTTATAACTACATTATGCAGGAAGAGAAAAATGATTCCTTGATAAACATTTTTCATGGGATGTATTCTGAATGCTTAATATAATTCAAATCTTAGAAACAAAAGAGAAATCAAGTCATTTCTGTCATAAACTCATTGACGACATTTTTTTAAAGTAGGCAAAGAAAGCTCAGAGAGAAGCAGGAAAGAAGAGGAGAAAGCAAAGACCTACGTGATCTAGGGGAAAGCACATCAGATTCACCAGGAATGTGGGCCTTTCTCATCACAGTCTCCCCCTGTATCCGGGGTGATGTGACCATGAGAAGCATCCACGCTCAGGCAGGTGACTTCCTTGACAACAGTTTAACAGCATGATAGTGGCATTTGGGAGCCTGAAAGGTCACCTCACTAAGACTGCTATAGGCTGGGCATGACTTAGCCAGGACGGCTGCAAGGTTAACTGAACCTGGGAGGGGGCCAGGAGGCAGGCTGGACTCCCCCCACCACCTGCCTTTCTACCTAGAACCGCCTCGTAATGGACATGGGCCAGTTCCCAGAGTGCATGTGCCAGCCCTTTGGTCTCCTGGAATGGGGCAGATGGCCAGTCAGGGAGAGGAAGCTCCCACAAAAACTGCATCCATCGAGCCACAGGAACACTCCATCCAAAGAGAAAGGTAGTCAAATTGTTACAGCCAGTGTGAAGGAACGAAGATGAACACCAGACTTCTCCAAAAGGGTGTGTGTGTGTGTGTGTGTGTGTGTGTGTGAAATATAGGTACACAGACACACACACACACACACACGTGTGTGAAGAGTTTTAGGAACAACACCTTCCTATATTTAAAGCCATATTTAAGAACAGCCACCAATCTCCCCTAACCGCCACTGTTTTCAGTCTTGGAAGGATTTCCAGCAACTCTCTCACTGGCTGTTTTCAGACCCAGGTAGGAGATATCTCCACTTACTTGAGCTTGGGGAAAGTGCAGCCGGTTTAGCTCAGCACAGCTGAGTGCAGGAAAGGGGGATGGGGAGGAGGAGGCTTATTTTTTTACAGTTGATCATGTCGAGGCCGTATTAAGAGCTTTCAAGAACTGGATGATGACTCCAAAATGCATCAAAATAAAACTGCGTTTTTCAAAATCACACAAAGCTTACAGGTACACTGAAATGAAAATATCTTCTGTCTAGATTGTTCTGACTACAAAATTTGGATCAGTTCCTTCAAATCGAACCTCCCTCTCTTCTCTCCCTCTCTTGCGGTAAGGGTGTCCTTCTCCTGCCAGAGCCCCATGTTCTCCACCAACTGGGACACACCCTCTTACCTTTTACAATGAACCATGAAGGAAACCCACCTGGCGTCTCCACACGGCGGTAGTGGTAGGGGTTAATGCACACCTCTTTCTGCTTGGAGCCAAATGGGAACTCACAGCACTCCAGTGGCTTCAACTCATGGTGAGACTGGAGATCAGGCCAACGCCACACTCGGCAGTAAATGACGTGGGGCAAACCCTTGCGGTGGGACACCTGCAGCCGCCCATCCAGGGAGCGGGGAATCGTCACACACTTGCTGGGTTGCCCTGGGCAGCTGAGCGCCCTCTCCAGCTCATCCATGGCTCCTTTCTTCTTCTTTAGCTTCTTCACTAATGAGTCCACTGCCTTCTCTGCCCACTTTTCCTCTTCATCTCCTTGCTTCCAGCCAAGCAGTCTCTTCACTGCTGGGCTGGTGAAGGAGAAGAGGGAGCTGATGGGGGTGCTGGAGTGCATAAGAGAGGGACCACAGGCGTCCAGTACAAACAGGAGCTGGACCCAAGGCCCTTCACTGCCTGCAGGGCCCAAGTGAAGTGAGCAAGGACGCCTCCCGGGATGTCATAGGTACCAACTCTCCAGGGACGTCATAGGTCTTCCCTTTCTTCTGGAAGTAACTGTGACCAGTGCAGGCTGGAAAGTGGGTTGACTTTCTCCTAAGCCCTGGGATGGGCTGGCCAAGTCTGAAAACAAAAAATAAGACTTCAGTGAACTTAATCAGGATAATTTTCAGAAAAGGTTAAAGGTTGGATGTAAGAGGGAAAATATTCTTCAAATGTTCTAGACTTGAAAACTCTCAGTCACCTTTGACTCTTCCCTCTCCTTTATTCCCTATATCCAAGTCTTGGTAATTCTGCCTTTGAAATGTCTTTCAGATTTTGAAGGTTTCTCTCCATTTCCACATATCTGAGCCCTGCCCCATGTCACCACCCCCCTTGATCACTGCAGCACCTTTGAAGGAGCTCCTCTCTCCCAATTCTAATCCATGTACTACCAAATACAATTTTTAACATGCCGTTTTCCTACTTGAGAAATTACAGTGGCTCCATGGTTTCCCAAGTATAAATGTCTCTGCTTGGGTTTCTAGGGTCTTTTCTCAACATGCTCATGCCTCTTCCTTCCTAATTTATAGTTTGCACAAGTGATCCATCTTCACTGTACAAAATATATATAAATGAAAAAGAAAAAAATTAGGATCTCTAATCATCTCACCACTCATATATTCTTCCAAACTACTTTATAGTATAGTGGTTCTCAAAATGTGACCCAAGGACCCCTAGGAGTCCCAGAGTCCCTTTCAGTGGGCTGTTAGGCCCTCTCTTTTTCAACTACACATCTGTGTGCACTAGATTTTCCCCATGTACTTGACCCAAACAACAGATCACAACAGATTGTATTCAGGAGCAGATGTGAGAATCCAAGTGTCATATAGTAAACCAGGCATTAAACAGATGTGCAGAAATATAAAACAATAACACTCTTTTCACTATTTGGGGGTAAAAATCTAGTTTTTTCAAAAAAAAGTTTATATTACTATATAATAAGTTTACTGTTGTCTTTAATGAGTCAGTAAATTTGATAAACTTCTCAGTTTTAATTACTAAAATGGTAAAAAAAAAAAAAAAAGATATGAGCCACATCAGCAAAGGTTCTTTGGAGTTCTCAATAATTCTTAAAAGTAGAAAGGGTTATGGGACTTCCCTTATGGTCCAGTGGGTAAGACTCTGCACTCCCAATGCAAGGGGCCCAGGTTTGATCCCTGGTAGGGGAACTAGATCCCACATGCATGCCGCAACTAAGATCCCTCGTTTCACAACAAAGACCCAGCACAGCCTAAATAAATAAATCTTTTTTTAAAAAAATAGAAAGGGGTCATAAGACCAAAAAGTTCTAGAAGTTACACAGTCACATACATAAACACGTACACAAAAAAGTACTGCTGTCACATTTGTTATTCTCCCTGAAAATCAGCTGAATTCTTCTTTGCCCTCTCATCCAAAGGAGACATTCTTTCCCAGTTATTCAACAGTCCCATTTAAATTTCCTGAGGTAGAACTGCATTTCCTCTTCTGTGAAATAGCTGGCTTAAACAAAACTCTCTCCTTCTTCCAGATTTTAGAAACCAGCTCCCTTGTTAATGTTTAAAGTAGTTGCTGGTAATATTTTGGAGAAAGATGACTCATTTTAGCATCTTGGCATCAATCTAGCTCATAATCTCCAACAATAGCTCATTTAATATGAATTAAACATAATTTTCTCCTTTGCTTCCCTGGGGGGAAAGCTGCACCTTTCTCAGTACAATTACATGCACATCTTGAACAAAGGTGCTATCACAATGCCTGCTCTTGTGATAACCATCAGGCAGCTCTGCGAAGAGGATGGTGGTTACACAAAAATTGGTGGCATTCAATAAATACGAAGCAACACATGCATCGCTTTATTCCTTGTATAGACTTTAGTTAGCACTGTATAGAGAAAGGTAAACTAGGGTGAAAAGGAGACGTTAAGGGCTCGATAGCTGTTCTTTTTCTCTTGGCAGTTTGACTTACACTCAGTTTTATTTGGAAAGGTTGATTTTGTGGCTTAACAATCATGAATTTATAAAATATAGTTAAGACACTGTGTTCGAGCTCTGTTTACTTAATCGAGACAGGCTGCATTAAAGCAATGGTTGAAGAGGGTCAGGAGCTCTAAAGAGGAGAAGTAACACGACACAGAATAATCTGAACCCCCAAAGAGCTTTGAATTCTGCTTAGTTTTACATAGGATTTGTTATTAGTAAATTGTGGCATAAATCTTTAAGCTCAGGCCAGCAGTAGAAAACAGCTATTTATAAAGATGTTCAGCAGAGTTAAACTAAATATACCCTTTAAAAAACTTTTGCTCCATGAAACAAATCACAGTTCTCTAAACCAGAGTTTGCTGCTGCTGTTGTCGTTTTAACTGTGGGTTCCTATCTATTAACGGCCTGGGAAATCAACGTATTGAACACATAGCTTTTGTAAAAACAACAAAGTAGACCATATTGCAGGGCAGCTAACAAAGAAAGAAAAGGCATTATTCCATTTAAATGTTTCATTCAGAGGTAGGTGTTCTGTGTGTGTGTGTGTGTGTGTGAGTGTGTTTTTGTGTGTGTACATGTGCATGTGTCGAGGGTCACCAAGCAAAGTTTGTTTGTTGTTGTGGGTTACAGTCAAAAAATGTCTGAAAAGCATTACCCCTAAACCATACATTTCCTCAAACCATGTCTGTGTGAGGTTCACCCTGATGAGTGACTTTCGGGGCCAATGTCCCTCCTCGTCCCCTGGGGAAATCTTAACTAGTCAAGAATCTAGGATCTGGGAACCCTGGCTCTGCAGTTTGATCTCTCTGCCACATTTCAAATCTTTATGAGCCTCACTGTGGCTCCAAAACTATGATTTTACTGCTACAAGACAGCTCCTGTCCCATAACACAGAGCTCTTGCGTTGGGGGAGGCCCCAGAGAGTCAAATTTAGAAACTCAGAGTAATAAGTCAAATTTGTAATAGTGACCACTGGATAGGGAAGGAAAAGAATACAAAATATTAAAAAGTTACAGTCTTAAGGAATTAAATTTAATATCTTGTTAAAACCTATAATGGAAAAGAATCTGGAAAATATTACATAGTACATATAAAATAATATATATAGTGTGCATATATATATGTATATGTATAAGTGAATCACTTTGCTGTATACCTGAAACTAACACAATATTGTAAATCAACTATACTTTAATAAAAAATTTTAATAAAAACACAAAGTAAATTACAAATGTATATATTTAGGTCCTGTAAAAAAAAGTTAAGGTTTAGTAAAGCTGATTGGGTCCACAGATGTTCAAAATATGATTCTCTACACTTGCTTGATATATTTTTTAATAGAAAAACTAAATGTAAAAAAAAAAAAAAGAATCAAACTTGGAATCTCACTGACACTAAGGCTTCCGGTTCTTGTCAATGTTAATAGTTCTTATTTGTCCAGGGGTGCGGTTTAAGGTTCACAAAGGTTATCCTCCCATTCTCATTACTATAATGCTTATTATTATTATTATTAATTTTTATTGGCGCATGGTTGCTTTACAACGTTGTGTTAGCCTCCACTGCACAACAAAATGAATCAGCCATACAGATACAGATATCCCCTCCCTTTTGGACTTCCCTCCCATTTAGGTCACCACAGTGCATTAGGTAGAGTTCTCTGTGCTATACGGTATGTTCCCATCAGTTGTCTATTTTATACATAGTATCGAACATTCCTATAATGTTTTAGCCACTAGTAGAACAAAGGGTCCCTGTTTATCGCCAGCCGGTTGTCACACTGACAGCGACAGTGTAGGGCCCCCACCTTGCCCAAGTTTGTTCAGTCGTGTCCACCTGGTTCGGAACGGCTTTCCATCCTCAGATAATTTAGGTTCCCGTAGACTATGTGCTCTAACCTAGCACGACGTCCTGAAAACACCACCGGCCAGGCTCACCGTAATAATTAGCACAAGCACCCCCCGGGGGGGGTCATTGTAAAACTCACAAAAATAGGAAGGGGGGTGGTGTTACTCATGCTGGTCACTACTCCATTCCTATAAAGCACAAAGAAGAATGAAACAAAATGAACTATAAAGATGAATGTACATGGAGAATTCATACACAAAAACACAACCAGATGATTTCTACAAAATATAACAAGAGCTACGGAGGAGAGAGGCAGGAGGTGGTATAGCAGGAAGAGCCCTTGGTCCAACCTGGGGGGTTCTGGAAGGGTTCCAAAGATGATCATTGAGCTGCACTTAGAAGGATGTAAGTCACAGTTAAAAGATAAACTCACTTGGCAGATAAGGGTAATTTTCTAAAGTTTTTTGTGGTTAAATTCTCACTTTTGTAAGAAAATTGCCTATCGCTGTCATGGATCAACTGTGTGATCTCGGGCGAGTCCTGTGCTCTCTCCGGGTCCTCTCATTTCCTCCTCTGCGGATCAAGAAGGGGCTCGGTCTCACTGGGAGGGTCTGTCTGGGCGATGGGTCCATGACTCCGTGTCTGTCGTGTCACATGGGATTACACAACAACCAGGTGTCATCCCACACATGGGATTTTCTTTTTCCACTTCGAAGTGAAACCAAATGATTTATTTGTGCTAAATGAATGCAAATAACACATTCAGGATACACTTCTTTGTAAGCTGCGCTTGCTTTTACTGGGCGAAACAAGCAGTCCTCAATGCTAATGTGCTACTTTCCTCTATACCTCTTTTCCTGCCAAGCGATAATGTGTTTTGCAGCCATTATGCCAAGATATTCCTGTAATGTTCATTTCAAATAGTATTTTCTGATAGCATTTTGCACCTTTAAAATATTTGTTCGACCTCTATTTTAGGGGAACACAAGAATGGAAAAGGAAAATAGCTGTATTCCCTCAGCTGTTGGCGCTACGTTGCTACCCCTGAGGAGACCGAAAGTAACACCTTCACCCATGAAGCTACACCGCATGGGGCCAGGCAGAACACCTTCTTCTTTCCGAGGCTATCAAACTGGCCCTTTCATGACAAATGCCATCTACCAACACAGCACAGGGCCCACTTTTCTCTCCACCTTTTTGTTTCTTTCTAGCATTATTTTTATCACCCCTGGGGAATAAGAGTGAAAACGTACACTTGGCGTGACTGTGTCTGCCACCACGTTCAGCGCCTTCATCAAGGCCTTGATGCGGCCAGACATCCACAAGTGTTAACACCAGACATCCACAAACGCCATCTGTTGACCATTAGAGCTTTCCTTCTTTGGGCAGAAGGAAGAAAGCACCACGACCATGCCTTCTCCGGTTCACTCGTGGTCCACTTCACGCTCTCACAGCACAAAAACAATACTGTACTCTCTTTTTCTGGCATCTGAGTTTTACAATAAACCCTAACTGAGTGAGCAAAACAACTTCTCATTTTCAAGTTTTTTAAATAAACAGGACCACTTAAAAGAAAGCAGCACTGGCCACTTGCATACTCCACGATTTAACTGTGCATCATTCCACACTAAAATCCAATTTGCCAGGCTGGATAAAAGTCTGGGAGATATGAGCCTTTTATTTTTTAAGTTGTCCATTTAAATCCAACTCTTGTTAGCAGTTACTCAATCTTATTTCCACTTACTTGGCCTCACTGGAAGATTCAACTGGTGAATTCAATCCTGAAGAAAACATAATTCAAAAATTACTGTTTAAGATGCATACATTGGTTGTCTGCTCAGGATATGGAACCACTGAACAACCCCTCATGGGCACTGCTTCTTGGTCAATGTGGCCAAGAAAAATCTACATCACCTACCAGGCAGTGTACCCCAGTCAGCCCGGGGTGTCCATGGGTTGCAAGGGCCACTCCAGAAACATTCATGACAGAACACTGTTATTTCATTATTTGTTTTGTTTTTAAATTTTTCAACCTTATCAATTTTGACCCTCTAATCCACGGCCAGCATTAAGTATATCTCGGTATCCCCTCCATAAAACAGTTTACTACGGAAATTTACAATTTGAACACACTTGCCAAAAGAACTTTTTTTTTTTTTTTTGTGGCTGCGCCACGTTGTCTGCAGGATCCTAGTTCCCCGACCAGGGATCGAACCCAACCACTGAACTGCCAGGGAATCCCTGCCAAAAGAACATTTAACCTCCTTAAAAGAAGAGACTGTTTCCTTGACTACTTCTACAGCACTTCTTGTACACCAGTAATTGATATGGCTTTTCAAGTGTAAAAAGAGACCCAAAAGAATGCTATCTAGAAAATAGCTGGCTATTATTATCACTGTTGGCACATGTATATCATGTCTTATTACTGTACACACTTGAAGAGAAACCAGGCTTAAAACACACACACAGGGACTTCCCTGGTGGCACAGTGGTTAAGAATCCTCCTGCTAATGAAGGGGAAAACGGGTTCGAGCCCTGGTCCAGGAAGATCCCACGTGCCGTGGAGCAACTAAGCCTGTGTGCCACAACTACTGAGCCTGCACGCTAGAGCCCGCGAGCCACAACTACCGAGCTGCGTGCCACAACTACTGAAGCCTGTGCACCTAGAGTCTGTGCTCCGCAACAAGAGAAGCCACCACAATGAGAAGCCAGCACCCCAACGAAGAGTAGCCCCTACTTGCCACAACTAGAGAAAGCCCGTGTGCAGCAATGAACACCCAACGCAGCCAAAAATAAATAAAATAAATAAATAAATTAAACACACACACACACACACACACACACAAATACACAGACGTATATTTGATTAATTCAAATTTGTCCTCACTTAAACTAGCCTGTCATCTCTACCTGTTCCAAATGAGTGGCAATCACAAGTTTGTACTGCAAGGTATAAGTAATTACCTCATACACATACCAGTTTAATGTCATTGGATAAACATGCCAGTTGGTGGATAAACATGGAAATGGCGTCATGATTTCATATGCCAGGAAAGAGGCTTTTCTAGCTGTAATCAGAGACTTCCTACAAATCTGTGAGAGGGCAGTTCGCATTCACCAATCTCCTAGTGAGCGTCTTGTTGCAGGAGTAGAATACTTCCTGCCCACAGTGTCAAAGGAAGACGACAGACATGCGTCCTTACAATAGGGACCCCCATGATGGAATTTCAGAGCACCTATGGACCTCTGAACTGTCTGCTCATTTTGGGTGATTGTGCATATATAGATTTTTCTAGGGAGATAATTCATAGGTATTTTTCTTCAAATTCTTAAAAGAACTTGTGACCACCAAAAGATTTAAAAAAAAAGAAAAAAAGAAAGAAAAAAAAGACCCACTGAATTAGAAGAGGAAAAGGAGAAAGTATGAGAGAGAAGGGGAAGAAGCTGAAGAGGCTGAAGAGAATAGCTGACTATTCTAACTAAATTGGGTGCTGGGGAAGGGTCTTTAAAAAGACTAGGAAGAGAATTCTAAGAAGATGGCAGAGTATGAAGCACCAGGAATCTGTCTTCCCACCTGGACAATTATTACACTAGTAGAATCTAATGTAACTATTTTGGAACTCTGGAGTCATTTGAAGGCAGGCAACTTCAGGGGAAGTCTTGGATGGTAAATTGTGGCTAATATGGGCCAATTTCAGTCCTTAGCACAAGAAGAAGTTACCTAGTCCATATCCCTTGGCAGCAGCCTGCACGGCTTCCACAGGGAGCTAAGGTAGGCAAAAAGGACCGGGCCCTCCAAACATCAGGTACCTGTGCTCTGATCACCGACTGCTGATCCAATCACAGAGATGCAGACAAACCGGAGGGCAGCCGTTGACCTTGCACCTCCCACTGGTGCAAGCCCCTTCCCCTCTGGCTGAAGTGACTTCCAGGAGATTTAAAGGGCTGACACTTTTTCTCCACCTCACCCCCTTTTAAGTTTCTCTTTTTCTCCTTTTGGAAGCCAGACATTAAAGACTAGGACAACTTAAGGAACTAGAGAATGAAGAACAAGCTAAACCCCAAGCTAGCAGAAGAAAGACAATAATAAAGATTAGAGCAGAGATAAATGAAACAGAGAAGAGAAAACCAATAGAAAAAAATCAGTGAAACCAAACTACTGATTCTACAGAAATAAATATGTTATAAAAGAGTACTACGAACAACTGTAATCCAACAAATTAGATAACATAGATGAACTGGAGAAGAAACAGAAAATCTGAACAGATCTATCACTAGAAGGAGATTGAACAAGTAATCAAAAAATCTCCTGACAAAGAGTCTGGGACCTGCTAATTCACTGGGGAATTCTACCAAACATTTAAAGAACTAATACCAATCCTTCTCAAACTTTTCCAAAAAATTGAAGAACAGGGAACATTTCCTAACTCATTCCATGAGGCCAGAATTATCCTGAAACCAATGCCAACAAAGGCACTACAAGAAAAGAAAACTATACCAATGTCCCTTATGAACATCAATGCAAATATCCTCAGCAAAATACCAACAAACTGAATTCAGCAGCATATTAAAAGGATTATATACCATGACCAAGTGGGATTTATTCCTGGAATGCAAGGATGGTTAGACATATAAAAATCAATTTAATATACCATATTAACAGAAGGAAGGGAAAAAAAACACATGTCATCTCAACTGATGCAGAAAAGGCATTTGAAAACATTTAACATCCATTCATGAGAAAATGCCAACAAACTACAAATAGAAGGACACTATGTCAACATAATAAAAACCATATATTAAAAAACCCACAGCAAACACCATACTCAATGGTGAAAGGCTGAAAGCTTTTCCTCTAAAATAAGGAACAAGGCAAGGATGCCCGCTTTTGTCACTTCTATTCAACATAATACTGGAAGTTCTACCCAGAACAATTAGGCAAGAAAGAGAAATAAAAGGCATTCAAATTGGAAAGGAAGAAGTAAATTTATCTCTGTTTGCAGATGATATGATCTTATATGTAGAAAACCCTAATGAGTCCACACACACAAAATCTGTTAGAACTAATAACCAAATTCAGCAAAGCAGAAGGATACAAAGTCAACATGTAAAAGTCAGTTGCATTTCTATACACTAACAATGAACAATCTGAAAAAGAAATTACAAAACAATCCCATTTACAATAGCATCAAAACAAATAAAATACTCAGGAATTAACCAAAGTGGTGAAAGACTTGTATAATGAAAACTATAAAACACTGCTGAAAGAAATGAAAGAAGACATAAGTAAATGGAAACACATCCCATGTTCATGGATTGAAAGACTTAATACTGTTAAGATGTCAATACTACCCAAAAAAATCCCAATTTTTTGGCAGAATAGAAAAATTCATTTTAAAATTCATATAGAATCTCAAGGGACCCTGAAATTCGGGTCTTTTGAGCATGAGCTACCCATTCTCTTTGCTTGGCCCTGCAAGAAACACTGTACTTTCCTTCACCATAACCTAGTGTCAGTAGATTGGCTTTGCTGCACATTGGGTGAGTGGACCGAAGTCTGGTTTGGTAACAAACAGAGAGGTGATAGTGCCAGCTTCTCCAGAAGCTGTGGAATGAGAATTCCAGGCAAAAGTTCTAAGAGGGTTGCGTAAGGGTGGGGAGAATTTGGTGAGTTTGGGTAGCTGAAGGAAAGCCTGTGTGGCCAAGGAGGAGTGGGCAAGGAGGTGAAGTGGGAGGGGTGGGCTGGAGGCAGCTCATGTTGGACTTTGAAGGCAATGTGTGGAAAATGGATTTTATTTTAAGTGCAAAGGGGAGCCTTTGAATGGGTTTAAAAAACAAAGAAGTTAAACTACCTGATGCATTTTTAAATGATCACACTGGCTGCTTATGTGGAGAAAAACAGGATGGTAAGAAAGCAGGGAGACCAACTAGAACACACTACAGTACAGGTGAGAGACCGTGGGAGACCTAACAGGGCGGTAGCTGTTGAGGAAGGTGGGATCAGTGGAGTGTTGTTTTGTGTTTTTAAGATGGGGCTTCTAGAGACCATCTTACGCATTGAGAGAAATTAATCAGTAAAAAAAGGAGAGATTCATGTTGCAAAAGATAGAGGAAGTGGGGCCACAGAAGGGAAGAGGGGAGAATGAGGGCAGATTCAGTTAGGTTTGTCCATCTGGTCACTGGAAGAATGGGAGCATTACCTCTGAAAAAGTCTAACGTCTTGATTGAAGCTTGAGTTAAGACTGGGAGGAGGAGGGATGAGAGACTTCAGGAGCAAGGAAAAGGTGGGAAGTAGGGAGAGGGTGGGAAAACAGGAGTGTGCTCTGAAATACAGATACAAAACAAAAGGCAAGCTCCTACAGGGGCCAGCATGGCTGACAGACAACAAAGCCGTTGTAGGGTCCCACTCCAAGGAGCTTCAGAAAAAGTCAACCTACTCTCGGAAAAGAAGCATTCCTCATTGCTCAGACTGAAACCTGGGTCCTCTACCAGTGGGCTCTTTTCCCTTTATGATACAAGGAGGTGATCAGAGCTGGATAAAGAAGCAGGGTAGCCAAGACGGTACTTGGGTACTTATCTATATGAATCACAAAAATATCACAACACACTCTCAAAATATAAATTGGTCACATTCCTACTAAAGTAGGCAGTGCCCTCAAGTGTGAAAAAATAACACTTTTAAATATTTTCTTGTGATGATCATGCCACCCAGCACCTGGAAATTAGGAAGTCAGAGGAAATTCTGAAGTGGTAGTACAGAGGATACATGTTCCTTACAGAAAGGAGTGATTTACTTGATTGCCTTTTGAACCTTTAATATAATAGTTTCGAGGCAGGGACTGAAGATAAATACTTTCATTACTCTGAAAGGATGCACAAGAAACTGATGACATTAGATGCTTCTGGAAAGAAAATGGTGGCTGGGGAGAAGGGTGAAAGACATGTTACTTCTGTACTTTTTGAATTCTGTATCAACTGAAAAACACCTCCAGAGTCAGAAAAATCCCAATAAAAAACCTAGAAGAGAAGAAGAACTGCAAAAATTAGGAAATGTTTTGCCCATTATTTTTCCAAGCATTGATTCTGCTTCATACTTCAATTTCTTTCTGTATAAACCTTTCATTAACAAAGATTGATTTTTCCCCCACCTTTCCTCAACAGATTTTGAAGCAGAGCCATATGATTACTCTCTCTGAGATACCTACAGATCTTGGTTCAGCTCTTGTTAAAATGACAAGAAGACTGGATTTCCAGTATCCATTCAAAAAGTAAAATGTGGCTCCATGTTTTTTTACTCCCAAGATAAGTCTTGCATTCCCAGTTAGACAATAGGTAGTAAACATCTTACAAAGAGACAACCCATTCATCAGGAGCTCTTACTTGTCTTAAAACTTGAATTATATCACCAGAACTCAGCAGAGAGACAAGATAACAGAAAAAAAATAGGTCTTTAACTCACAGTAGGACCCAAATAGGGTTGCAACAAAGTAGATTATGTGTTACTTAGAGCCTTTTCTTAATTTAGACCAAATTCTAACATGCTTTACTGTTTGTATTAGAATGTTTTGATTGAAATTTCATGTATGCACAAATGTATATCATCACATTAGACAGTGCAATTCTTTCTTTCCTCCCTCCTATATTTGTAACTCTTAGTGTGTTTATAAAACATTCCACATTCTCAAGGAAAATAGAATCAAGGCCAACTATTTCAGCATGGATGATTTATCAATTACAAATTGAAGATCCTCAGAAATCTATTTTTACTGAATTGTTTATAAACTGAATAACTGTTGCCCTTAAAAAAAACCAAACTTTCTGTACCTTAGCAACCTCAAAAAGATACAACACAAGGCATCTTAAAGGTGCCCTTACTCCAAGCAATTCTGATCTATGAAAATCTGGCTTTGCCACAAATATAAATTTGGGAGAGATTATTTGTCTTACAAAATGACTCATTATAAATGTAAAAGTATGCTGCAATTTACAAAAATCTGATTCAGCTTCTTCAGGAATAAATACCCTTTCATTCAATAAATATTTACCAAGTTGTCTAGGTTGCAGTTCCTCTGGTTAACTGTTAAACTTTACATATTTTGCTTCTAAAGGTATATCTAATAGAAACAATCTAGACTCCTTAGTAGAATTAAGAGAGTTCACATTATATGGCTACTTCTAAAATACAAGTCTAACTTTAAAAATGTATTCTGTACACTTTGAAAAAAAAAATGTATTCTGGCCACCTTATCATCTAAATATTTTCGTTAGGCACTAAAGAACCCCATTGTTAGCAAACTGCAGAGCAAATCAAATTAGCTTTGGGGACGCTTTATCTTCTAAACTCTTTGCCCATCAAAACACCAAACATCCTTAAAACTTTAAGAATTTTACAAACCTGCCAGCTTTTTTGTAAGCAATACGGTATTACTTTACTGATGTAGTCAATAAACCACTTTTAAAAAATGCTCCCAGTGTGTCCTTCAGAAAACTGTATTATTCTAAATATCAGATGATATCCATGTAGAATAGCTTAGCTCAAATTCAGAAAAGGGATATTTCCCTTTTTCTAAATAGATGTTTTGAAATTGTTTTTGTAGGTAAGGAGGTATATTTCCACCTTCTCGTTGTTATAAAGTCACCCCAGGACACCTTGGATGTCATTTTTTAACCCTGATGAGTGTTTAGGAACAATAGAAGTGAGTTCCCCTCCAACACGTCCATCCTCCTTCTCTCTCTGTCTCCCCTCCCCCCATCCCCGTTTCTCAATAAATGTGGTTCAGCCCAAATATGGGGAATGTGCTGTGGTGACACAGCAGAACAGTGCATGACAACCACACCACGCAGAGGACAGAAACATGTTTTTTCAAAACTCCCTATTTTTCATTCAGAACTTCTCATATATCAACACAAAAGTAATGCGCAGGGGGCTTACTCAAAAAAAGAATTTTTAATTTATTTCCGTAACTCCAGCCTGTAATTATGGTAAACACAGGTGATCTTTCACTTTTCCTCTTTCCACTTTGTTCCTCTGAGAAATGCGTATCTACAGAAGAATGAATGGCCATTTGCCTGGTATGACCAAAAACATCTTGCTACCTTCCCTGGTGCTTAGGTGCACTGCTAGGAGTAGGGGTTATTTCTAAAGAGCCCTCTAAACTATCCTGCGAAGCCATCCTGAAGTAATTCTCAACATTTTTTCTTTTCTTTTCTTTCTTTCTCTCTTTCTTGCTTTCTTTCTTTCTTTTCCTTCCTTCCTTCTTCCTCTCCCTCCCACCCTCCCTTCCTTTTTTCTTTCTTTCTATGAGGTACAAGTGACTTATTAGTTCCAGGTGTGCAACATAGTGATTCAACATTTTTATAGATTACACACCATACTAAGTTGTTATAATATCATCGACTATATTCCCTGTGCTGTACATTACATCCCTGTGATTTATTTTATGACTGGTAGTTTGTGCATTTTCATTCATTCTTTGATTCAGTCCACAAACCTTTGAGTGTCTACCATGCGTTAGGTGCTGTGCTGTGTGCTAAAACTATACAACAGCTTCCCAGATTCAAAGTCTTCATTACCTAAGGAATTAAAAGCATCTAAGTCAGGACACAAGGCCATTAAACTGCTTCAAAATATTTAGAGTCTTAAAAATGCAATGAGGGATATTTGGGGGGATATTTTTGGCTTTGCCAAGTGGTTTATGGGGAAGTGTTGCTTTGTTTTCTTTTATTTTTATTTTAAACATAGGTGGCAACAAGTGATTTCATCATAGAGAGTCTAAAACTCTGGGCCAGCCCAGAAGCAATCTATTTTCTTCACTGTGCCAGGCCCAGTGAGACCCACAATCTGTAACTGGCACCCCACAGGACAGTTTCCCTGTTCCCTAGACCTGTGGATGGACCGTGAGACATGAACTTTAGCTGCTGCAACTTGTTAGGTTTTTCTCCAGGTAGAATCTCTGAAAACGTAGATGCGATATAACTGAGGAAACGACACCATTTAGAGTCCTAACATTTCTGTGCTGTAAATTTATCTACTTCTGCTGCTCCATTGGGCATCTGTCAACTGCTACTGTCCCACCGTGCAAGCAAGTGCTTCTTTAGACCTACGGTTAGGATTCTCGCCCTTGAAAAAGAATTCCAGAAACTAAAAACAAAACAAAACGAAAAACGGAATCTGTGCTGGAGTCAAAGTGAGCTCACCCATTGTAATGAGCTCTGTACATTTTCAAGCTAGAAAAACTCACATCCAGAAGAACGAAAGGGTGCAAGGCGGTGTTGGGAAAATTTTTGTCAATTATGATGATAATATCATTGAAATATACACAACATGGCATTATTGGGTGACTAGGCTTAATTGTACCATTGACTTGAAAGATTAAGCTGGAGGGAAGTTCACCTCCTATTGGAGTCACCCAGGCCAGACAGACATAAGGAAGGAGCCTTATAAGATTATGGCTGATGGCCCATTAACCAAGAGGATAGCTGTGAATAATGAAATCAATCATTGTGCAGAGCAAAAATTCTTCCATTGTAGATTTAGTCACTGAATCTAGACTAACAAGTAGATTTTTATGTGCTAAGGAGTCATGAAACACAGCAAGAGCCAAGAGGAAGTGCCCCAGCATACGGAGGCACTCCTCTCCCCCTGGCAAGTGTAAAAACAGCAGGAAAGACATTCTCAACCTTACAAATGATGACAAGACCCACAAACTAACTAAACTAAGTTCTTACTATGACGCCTTAGATGTCAGGCTGGTTCTACAAAAGGACACATTTTGACAAAATCAACCAAAACTTTTCATCAAACAGCCTGCTTATACTTAACTGATCCTTTGAGCTTTAAAATTGACATCACCACTGCCCATAAAAATTCCAGTCTTTTTAGAATGACCCGTGTCATGCTACATCAGGGACAACGTACCTGTTTTCTCAGCTGGTTAAACTGTTACTTAGCAGATAATATCTCAGTGATGCTTAACTTTAAAATCAAGCATGAAGCCACAACTGAGGTAGATCACTATTTGCATACTTGAGCAGCAAAGCAAACAGAGTAATAAGTGAGATGTAGTTTCAAACAAAGAATATGTGAAGACATTTGCCAAGCAAGATCTCAAACAGAATACAGAACAACTCAGTGTTCTCCAGTCTTCTGGAAATCCTGGCACTTTATTTGGCTAGAAACTTTTAGTTGTAAAAGTAGAATGTAAGTAAAAATCATTAACATGTCCTCGCTTGATTTATTAAGTTAACAGACTTCTTGTTGAAAACCTAACTTTGTCTGAAATACCAAGTGTTGATAAGAACGTGATTAACAAAAATTGATAGGCATAGGTGGATCGGCACTTTGCAAACAATTTGCTATTATCTTGAATAATTTCAACTTAAGCAAATTTGAATTTGCTTAAGTTGAAATTTGCATATCTTTAGACCTAGCAACTCCACAACCTGATGTATGTCCTAGACTAGTTTTCAAACCTCAGGTAGAAATGGTTAATAAAATCCAATTTATTGGATCTCTATCAGTATTTTAAAAAATAGACTGGGTTTTATCAGAGTCATTGCTCAGAGTAGGGAAAAGTACTATATCTTGAAGTTTTTGAAGTTATAGATAGATACACAGATACACAGAGAGAGAGAGTGATTTGTGTATATGTCCTGTTGGGTTATAGTTAAAACCAAGTGAAAGGCACTGCCCTAAATGACACTACTGCATATACGGTAATACTTATATAGCAGCATTATTCAAAATAGCACAAATTTGGAAATAACCCATCCATCAACTAGAGAATGAACAGATAAATGATGGAATAATCTCACAGTGAAATATCATACAGTAATAAAAATATACTAACTATACTGAGGGTTGATCTTAGAGATAAAATGTTAAATGAAAAACAAAGTAGAGCCTAGAAGACTACACAGAGTATGAAATCATTTTTATAAGGTTTAAAAACAGATAAACAAAAATTAAATATCTCAGAGATACATACATGTTATCAAATTATATTTTAAAGATCAAAGCAATGAAAACACAAAATTCAAGCTATTAATACTTGAGGCAGAGGAGAGGCACAAGAATTCCCCATCTTTCCTGCCTTGCCCTGCCCAGTCTCCTCCTTTCTCTCTCCCTTCCTTTTTTCTTTAATTAAGGTAATGAGGGCATTTTCTCCCCTTGATTTTAAAAGCATTTTGTGTTCACGAAAAAAAAAAAAAAAAACCTAGAAAAATATGGAAAATTTCTTAAAAAGAAAGTCCCAAAACGACTGTTCATTCACACAGAAGTGCTAATCATTGTTAACATTTTTATGAATTTAAAACTCTTTCTTCTAAATAAAAATATTGTAAAATAGGGTTAGTTCAAAGATATGTCTTATATTCTGCCTATTTCAATGAATGAAATATTGTAAGCATTTTCACGTTAGTATTTTGTTTTTAAGGTTTTGTGGTAGCCAGAGTAATATTCAGCTTTCAATTTTAACTCTAAGTTGCATTTTTATTTCACTTACAATACTTTCTTGTGCCATAATTTAAAAAAAACAAACAGATTTTGAGCACTCCCTGTACAGATTTTACAGTTGGTTGTCAACAGTTTCAGAGTAATTGCTAAAACAAAACCAAAATAAACCCAGAGGCATTTTGCCTCTAGTCATATCTAAATCAGTCAAGGCATTTTACAATTCTAATTATATAAGTTGCTCATTAAGCTATTATTCTTACAAAAGTTAAAACACAGATAAGATTAAATTTCATTTGATCATCAACCACAGTTCCCAAATCCTCATGTCCTTCCTGGTATAACTACTATTACCTCTTTGGGCTTATTTTTAGATATTTTCCTCTTCATATTCACATGTAGATAGGTCCTCACCAAAAAAATATAGTATTAGTTTGAATTTTTAAAAATAGTTAATCATTCTGCAACTTGCCTGAGGGTATTTTCTATGTTAGTATTATATAAATATACTTCATTCTTTTAAAATGCTGCATATAGTATTCCATATTATGACAAACCCCTTTTCTGCTTAAGCCCAACCTGCCACTCAAAGGAATCTACCAGAGTGGGAAATCTACTGATAAAATATATTCATGTTTACCTGCTTGAAAACTGGCATCAACTTAAAGAATGTGGGGTATCTTGAGAGGATGTGAAATGGTATCTCACTGTAGTTTGATTGGCATTTCCCTAATGATTAATGATGCTGAGCATCTTTTCACATGCTTGTTGGCGATTTGTATATCTTCTTTGGAGAAAAGTCTGCTCAAGTCCTCTGCCCATTTTAAAGCTGCATTGTTAGTCTTTTTGTGTTGCACTGTAAGAGTTCTTCATATATTCTGGATATAGAGATTCTGAGATACATGATTTGCAAATATTTCCCCCTTTCTATATGTTGTCTTTTTACTTTCATGATAATGCTCTTTGATGCACAGAAGTTTTTAATTTTGATGATGTTCATTTACTTTTTCTTTTGTCACTTGTGCTTCTGGAGTCCTATCTAAGAACTCATTGCCAAATTCAAGGTCATAATTATTTACCCCTATGTCTTTTTCTAAGAGTTTTATGGTTTTAGCACTTTTATTTAGGTCTTTGATCATTTTCAGTTAATTCTGTGTGTAGTGTGAGATAGGAGTCTCACTTCATTTTTTTGCATGTGGATACCCAGTTATCCCAGCACCATTTATTGAAGAGATTATTCTTTCCCCATGGAGTGTTCTTAACACCTTTGTCAAAACTCAATCAGCCACAGGTCCACAGATGGTTGGTTTTATTTCTGGGCTTTCAATTCTATTCCATTGATCTAATTAGCCTTACGCCAATACCACACTGTTTTGATTTCTGTAGCTTTGTAGTAAGTTTGAAACCAGGCAGTGTGAGCCTTCCAACTTTGTTCTCCTTTTTCAAGATTGTTTTGTATTTTATTTATTTTTATGGTTTATTGTCTCTTTTCTCCCACCATGACATAGGCTCTATTAGGACGTGGATTTTTGTCCATTTTGTTCACCACTGTACCCCAGGCTCCTAGAATAGGGTTTAGCATATAGTAGGTGCTTATATTTGCTAAATGAATGAATGAGGTCCTGAGAAGACAGAATTGTCCACAGCTCAGAGAAAATGGTGGGGGTGAGAGGAAAAAGGAAAAGAGAGGAAGATTAATACCATGGTTGAGCAATTCCTGTCAGAGAAGAGTTGAAATGGCAGGAAGGCAGGTGGTTTAGGCTTGGGCTCTGGTGCCAAGGGACCCTTTCAAAGCCATATTGTCAGTGGGGCAGGAGCAGCTGGAGCCATTCTGGTGTGTGTCAGTGTTTAGTAATTCACATGTACTAAAGCTAAAAATCATTTTGTTACTATCACATTGAACATTTTATATTTTCCAAAAACAAACCATCAGATGAGATGAAGCAGAATAACCGTAAATTGTCTTCTCTGAACTGAGAGGGAAAAGAGCTTTTGCATCTTATCTCAAGTGTCTCCATAGCTTTTAGGATACATAAATAATTATTTTTGATAAGTTTATGTAGTTTTACAATCATATCAGAAAACATACCCTGCAATGCAAAAGTACCATACTGACCTTCTAAAAAAATTCCAAACGAAATCTTCATTAAACACATTTATCACATTTAGTTAAATTAAATGAGTGAGCAGTGACATCAGCAAGCCTGAACACTATTGTTACTAATGGGACAGAAGCCAGTGAAGAAAAAGCAGCGCTAGAATATGTGGTGCAGTTCAAGATAAATGCTTTGGCAATTTTCTTTGATGCTCATTGCTTTCTTTTTCCATGTAAAATTTTTAAAATGTAAATAATTAAGGACGTATGAAGAGCACCACTACTGTTGAATATATATTCTGTAAACTGCCACTGAATAATTGCATTTTTCCTACATAACAGCAAACACTGCTGCTGTGAGATGAAGCAATCTATTGCCACTCCACAAATTAAGCCATATGGCCCCATCCGTTTCTAGGTTCCAAGACAGCACACCTACTTGCTAATAAAGAACCTGTTAACCAGAGGATGCAAATAGGCCTCTTATTTAACATTTTCAAAATCAACAAGGTGTTGTTGGTATAATTTAGCAGAGAGTCTGATTTATTAAGGGAGTGAGATATGCATCTCCTCATCTGATAATGATTTAAAACAATATGTGAAGTATATAAGCTGCCACTAAAATGGCACAGCTCTGGGATTTGCCAGGTGCTAATCGCTCCACTCAAACCCTCAGGGAAAATGTACAATTTCCCCAGGGCAGTCATCCCAGGTTTAATTATATTCTGGGAGTTTTATTCCCTGGACAGAGGTGACAGTCTGGAGAGAGCTTTGCCTCAACTTGGTCTTCAACTCAGCGACTAAAAGACCATGGAGAATTCACCACCTCATCTGCAAAACCCACTCCGGGAGGCAACACTGCTGTTCATCCCTCAAATTCAGCTCACGCGACTTCCCCAGATGAAGTCTCTTCTCAGTCAGTAGCTTATACACATTACTATTTTCACTTTGGATCGTAATTTATTTGTTCATCTGTCTCTCCTCTATTAAACGACAGTCTTTAAGGACAGAAACTGTCTTATTCATCTCTGTAGCTCCAATCCCTCCCATAAAATCTGCATTTAATAAATATTTATGATTATTTGTGTGACAGCACTATGTCACCTAGTGCTGGTGGCTGGGAAATGGTAGCTGCTTAATAAGTATTAATTACCGGAAATTTTCTTTACTCAAAATTGCACTTGTTTTCCTCTTTTTT
This sequence comes from Balaenoptera borealis, assembly GCF_965194805.1. NCBI lineage: Eukaryota > Metazoa > Chordata > Mammalia > Artiodactyla > Balaenopteridae > Balaenoptera > Balaenoptera borealis. The sequence continues at coordinate 13,734,955 of NC_138877.1, forward strand.
GACATCTTGCTGTTGGAACTCAACTCAGGCTCTTACCATCCTAGACCAGTGGTTTTCAAGGAGGGAGGAGGGGTAATTTTACCCCCCTTGGGTCACTTGGCAAGTCTGGAGGCATTTTTGGTTGCCACAACTGGGCTGGAGGGAGTGTGTGCCACTGGTATCTAGCAGGTAGAGGCCAGGGAAAATGCTAAACATCCTACAACTCAGAGGACAGCACCCCACAATTACCCAACCCCGAACACCAGTAGAGTCAAGGCTGAGAAATGCTGACCTAGGCTTTCATTTCTTCAAATTGACTCCTGGTCATTCTACTCTATTCCTACTCTTTCTCTCCTCTAATCTATTCTTCTGAAAAATCCTTTCTTCTAATTGAGGTATAATTGACATATAACATATTAGTTTCAGGTGTGCAAGACAATGATTTGATATTTGTCCATATTGCAAAATAATCAACACAGTAAGCCTAGTTACCATCTGTCATCATACCTAGTTATATAAATTTTTTTCTTGTGATGAGAACTTCTAAGATCTACTCTCTCAGCAACTTTCAAATATGCAGCACTATACAGTATGATCACGTGTCACCATGCTGTACATCACATTCCCAGGACTCATTTATGTTATAAATTATACCTTTTGACCCCCTTCACCTATTCTGCCCCCTCCCCCACCCCCCACCTCTGGCAACCACCAATCTGTTTTGTGTATCTATGAGGTTGGCTTAAAGTTTTTGTTTTTTGTTTTTTTTTTGATACCACATATAAATGAGACTAAAAATATTTACTGTCCTTATCCTGTTCAAAAGGTCTTACACTTTTTAAAATATCTTCGTTTTTCAGTTAAGAGTTGCTGCTGGATTTTCAATAATACTATCACCGTATTAATATGTCAAAAGCAGAACTAGAACCAAGTTTTAAAAATTCTTATTTCTAATCTACCTGCATTACAGCTCTCTTTACTCAAACGAAAGCTTTTAAATGAGGACACTGAGGAGCACAAAACAGACTCTAGGGGACGGCAGCTGATTTTTCTTCAGTGATCCACATTTCTAGAGCTACAAAGACCACATGGCCCTTCTAATTTCATTTGCAGCACAACTGCTGTGTCACCGAATGTTATATCACACACTGGACTGTCATCTCTTTTGCTGGCTAGATATCCTCTAATCTAACCATGATTTGTTTAAAATTAATGTGACTTAAGATCGGTGGGGTTTTAAAAACAAAGAATTTTTTTAAATATCTGCTTTTTTTTACTTATATGACTGTATGTTATGAAACTCCACAGAATTCTTAAATGTGAAAAGTAATATACACAAATAAGTGGAAAATACATATATATATAGTAGTTTTTTAGACTCTTTCCATTAAAAATCACATTCCACGCAAATCATATATCTGATAAGGGATTCATATCCAGAATATATAAAGAACTCAACAACACAGAAAAAAACCCAAACAACTCAGTTGAAAAGTGGGCAAAGCACTTGAATAGACATTTCTCCAGAGAAGATATATAAGTGGCCAATAAGCCTGTGATAAGGTGCTCAACCTCATTAGTCTTTGGGGAAATTCAAATCAAAACCACAATGGGATAACACTTCATACCCTTTAAAATGGCTGTTATCAACAAAACAGAAACTAACAAGCATTGACAAGAATGTGGAAAAATTTGAACCTTTGTGCACTGTTGGTAGGAAGGTAAAATGGCTCAGCAGCTGTGGAAAACAGTTTGGCAGCTCCTCAAAAATTAAATGTAGAATTTCCATATGACCCAGTAATTGCACTCCTAGGTATATACACAAAGGAATTGAAAACAGGTACACAGACACTGATTGGTAGTCATACCAATGCTCACAGCAGCATTATTCACAATACCCAAAAGGTGGAAACAACCTACATGTCCATCAACAGAAGAATGGATAAACAAAATGGGGCATACATATAATGGACTATTATTCAACCTTAAAAAGGAAGGGAATTCTGACACATACTACAACACGGATGAAACTTGAAGACGTTATGCTAATGAAATGAGCTAGACGCAAAAGTATGATTCCACTTACATGAAGTAAATAAAACAGGCAAATTCATAGCAACAGAAAGTAGAATAGAAGCTACCAGGACTGAGAGGAAAGGGAAGGGGGCATTTTTGTTTAATGGGTACAGAGTTACAAGTGAGAGGATGGAAAAGTTCTGGAGATGGATAGTGGTGGCGGAAGCACAACAACATGAATATACTTAATGCCATTGAATTGTACACTTAAAAATGGTAACTTTTACGTATATTTTACCACAAGAAAAATCTTATTCCAAATGTTATGATAATTTGCTTCATCACTACCTTCAAGGGATTTTACAAATAAAGTCTCCTTCTGCCAAAATTAGAGGGTTTTTTAAAACTCTAATTTTGAGTTGGAAAATAATGTGCCATTGGTACATGGAAGCCTTGAAAGAAACTAAAATCCCTAATAACATAAAATGCTGGGAAATCTTCGCACACAGCCCAGGCCCAATTATGTAGGTTACTCACCTTTCAATGGCCCACACTCACTGCAGGACCGTCATAGTTTTGTGCAGTCCGGGCATTCTGCCTGCCTTTCAGATCCTTTCTTCCACTTAATGCCGAATCATGTAAACATATCAATTTTCTCTGACAGTGGTAGTTTGGGGCAGCTGGGGAAGAGGGGAGTACTGTTTTAAAAATAACATTTCCTTCTACATGAAGAAAAAGGGGAAAATACGGAACAATCTCTAGAGAGATTATTTTTAAAAATGAGATCTACTTTCTATCTCAGAACCAACCAAGAGCAAGTTTATATACCGCTAATTGATATTATTGAGCTTTATTTTCTTGGAATCACTTATTCTCATACAAAACAAATAACTAAATTAAACAAACATCCACAGATTCATCAGCTGTGAGCATTTTGAAAGAAAGCAGAAATATAAATTCCTTTTCATGCACTATCACATCCGATATTTAAAGTTGTGTTAAAACCTACTAATATTCCAGAATCTCTATGACTTCAAATCTATTGGAAGGTCCACACAATTTGAAATTCATTCTTCCATAAAATTGACTTTATAATCCTTCCTGGAATAGGACTATAATAGAATCTACTGCATGGGAATATTATTGGGTTAAACAACTTTACCTTATACTACACAACTAAGTACAAGAATATTTGAAGTTAATTTCTAAATATATTTTTTATCATCACTCCTGGATTTGGGTATACTGTGGCCCAGAGGAAGTGACATATGATCACTTGATTCTCATCTGATAAAAGCTCAGAGATATATCAAAACCTTCATAATGCATAAGACACACACTCAATCTCACTTTAAAACAGAACTCCTGCAACAGCAGATTGGTTTCTTTTTATATTAATACTGAATTTCACATAAAATAAAGGCCCTAACTACAAGTGATATATTATGCCTAAACCAAGACATGGTTATACTAGGCAGCCTTGTGTTCATGATATGAAGTGCTAAAGTAAGCTGATGTCATTGGAACTTATGCTTAATAAGCCTGTGAGAAGTCTTAATCTATGTTCACTTAAATCCCTGAGACACAGTTCTCTTGGCATTCATATAGTTTGATTTTTCAGCTAGAATGTCAATGTTGGTTAGACATCATTTATTAAATTTCAGATTCAGAATTATTCTGGAATTAGAATTATTGGAGATTTAGAATTATTTCTTAAAATAGAGAGACAAGAAACATTTTTTATTATTGCTCATTACCATTTCTTTTGGAGACAGAATTATTATTCCATTGCCTATTTGGTATTTTATTTATGCCAAATGTTGTAAAAGAGAAGTAGAATAGGCATTAGAGCAGCAAAGAGGTGTGAAAATGAATAAAGGAAAACCTCATTCACAATGGAGTCAGGAAGCCCTGAACTGACAGCTCTCATAGCAGCTTACTTTATAGACCCCATAAAGAAGAAAGACATATCCCAGCAGGATGAAGGAAGATTTTCTCCTTGCCCAGCAACAAAGCAGCCAATGAAAAACTGCTGCAACTCAGCCAATGAGAAGTCACAACCACCCCAAACTCTCACTCTCCTCCAGTGAACTTTCGTTCAAAACAGCCCTTCCCAACTTCCTCATTTCCACTATAAAAGAATGCTCCTCTCTTTTGTTCTCCAGACTTGCCTACAGTTTTCCATAGTTTGCATGTCCTTAACTGCAATTCTTCTGCTATTCCCAAATAAATTTGACTTTGCTGGCTAAACCACTTACGTTTTGTTTTAAAGGTTGACAGAGGGAATCTAAAGAACACACCTAATCGTGTGGGTCACTTTTAAGGTAGACTTAGAATGCTACATATTTTTTCCATGTAGTTTTCTGAATATTAAGAGCAAGATTAAACATTATGTAAGAGTAAGCAATTCATAACACTTATAAGAGAATGTCAACACTACCTTGGGAAGATTACCGCATAAGCTTCTAGCATTCCAACCTATATCCTTTACACTGTCAGCAAATGCTTGGAAATACTGTATTATACTGTATATATCACCCCACAAGTGTGATATTTTATTATTCAAGTTTGGAAGGGCCCACAGTTTAACTATTGATTCCATGAACAAGAGACTACATAATGTAATGGATTGAAAACACAGGAACTGGAGGAAGAAGACTTGAGTCTGAATGTTAGCTCCATTGCTAATTAACTGAGACCTTCAAATTAACCACTTCAATCCTGTTTTCTCCTCTGTAAAACTGAAACAATAATCATTACCTTTCATACTGAGAGGATGTGTACAAAAACAATTTGAAAACTGTAAACTATGTAAGGACACTCTTTTTTTATTATTAACAGTTATACTTCTGCTTATTCCTTATGCATACCTCACTGTACAAATAAAATGCATCCCCCCCCAAAAAAAGGGGAAAAAAAGAAAGAAAAACAATCTAATAATGGATCAGAGGCAAAGAAAGAGAAAAAAGGGAGGGGAGGATAAATGTTCACATCAAAGAAAAAAAACAGTGTCTCAACTATCTCAACGTATCAGCATTTCATTAGGAATTAAAAATATGACATATTTTTCTTCCTGATCAGCTTCAACTGCTACTATTCACCCAGTAGAGCTGATGGATAGAAATTTCTGAGCCCAGGGACTTCCCTGTGGCCCAGTGATTAAGACTCCCTGCTCCCACTGAGGGGCCCAGGTTCAATCCCTGGTCAGGGAACTAAGATCCTGCGTGCTGCACCGTGCGGCCAAATAAATAAATAAATAAAGTTCCATGCCACACCTATTTAAAAAAAAAGAAATTCCTGAGCCCATAATATACACTTTCTATATAAGTCCAGAATTCCAGGATCAGACAGAAAGAGAGGGAAGGTGAGAAGATAGATGGACCCTGAAAGAGATGGAATGAAAACTGCACAAAACTTGACTATCCAGCAATTGTCTCTGTACAATTGCTGATAATTGAGAACAAGCAACAAAACAAAAAAGAGTTCTACCTGCCAAAACAAATGTGTTATCAAGCCTGTACAAAAAAGATCACACAGGATCTATTTGCAATTATTTTCGACTCAGTTTAAACAACAAGCATGTTTCTAGGATTCCCAAGCTTACAGCAAATCAGAGCAGCAAACGGAGAGGGAAGAGGAGGTGCTACTAGCAGGTAGGACAGCAAAGTGAAATCAAAGCTGGCAGCTTGATGCCAAGGAAGGGGACCAAAACAAACAAGCAAACAAACAAGCGGAAATCAAAAAAAAATCTATTAAGAAACAGTCACCAAATCTCCAAAAGCCCAAGAGTTTGAGGTCATTGCATCTGGTAACTACCATCCCCTCCTCTGAGCTCCAGAGCTGCTTGTGTGCAGTTTCCAAAGGCGGCTCCTCAGGATTCTGGAGATTGGAGGGAGCCTTGGGCAGAGCAACAAGGGATGGCGGGAGGAGACGGACACCAGGGGAAGGGGGGGCCCAGGACTCTGTCTCCCTGTGGATACCACCTTCCACCAGAGTAGCCCTGCTTCACTCGGCTTTACTTCCTGAGGCTTCCTCGATGAAAGGGTCTGCTGGTTAAAATGATTTTTAAATTATTTGACTACTACTAACTCCAGAATCCTTCAAAGCAGTATATCCGAATGTAGAAATGGAATCTATTCCAGGCGTTGGGGAGAGGGAGTGATGAAGAGGCAGAACACAGAGGATTTTTAGGGCAGTGAAACCATTCAGCAAGATAGTACAGTGGTGGAGACAGGTCATTATAACCTTGTGCAAACCCACAGGACACACAACACTAAGAGTGAACCCTACTGTAAACTATGGTCTTGGGGTGACAGGGTAAGCCCTACGCTCTGGTACAGGCTCTCAGTAGCAGGGGAGGCTGTGCACGTGTGGGGTCAGAAGGTATACGGGAAATCTCTCGTACTTTTCACTCAATTTTGCTGTGAACCTAAAACTGCTCTAAAAAATAAAGTTTACTAATTTAAAAAAAGAGAAAGAGGGCTTCCCTGGTGGCGCAGTGGTTGAGAATCCGCCTGCCAATGCAGGGGACATGGGTTCGAGCCCTGGTCTGGGAAGATCCCACATGCCGCGGAGCAACTGGGCCCGTGAGCCACAACTACTGAGCCTGCGCGTCTGGAGCCTGTGCTCCGCAACGGGAGAGGCCGCGATAGTGAGAGGCCCGCGCACTGCGATGAAGAGTGGCCCCCACTTGCCACAACTTGAGAAAGCCCTCGCACAGAAACGAAGACCCAACACAGCCAGAAATAAATATAAAAATAAATAAATAAATAAAAGAGAAAGAAATAGATCCTGTTACGCCTCTTAAAGCACCATTTTTCTCCCTGTGCTCCCCACGTGCTGGTAGCACCACCCTCTAACCACTAGTCCAAGCTAGAATGCAGGAGCTACGCTTGACCCAGAACAATCCCACGGAAATTCTATTCCTTCCTCTCCCTCCATCCCATACCCCACAGGTCACCGAATCCTGCGATGGGCCCTGCCACACACTTCTTAGCCATGTCCCACCCTGGATGTCCTCAGTCAGTCTGGATCACTCCAGGCAGCTGTCTTCAACCGTGCCTCCCCCCTCAGCAGCCCACCCCCCAGAAAGCACCCTCCCTGTTGGGCCCTCATGCGATGTCATTCCGAGTCCTCAGTGACACCTTGCTGTGAGTCTGCAGCCGAATGGACAGTATCTGTTTCCAGGGGTGGGGATTAAACGTGCTTTGTTTGTGCTTTAAAATATTTTTATCCAAAGTTCTACTCTGGGTATGTATTTGCGTATTTTATATAAAACAACAACAGTAAATATCATTGCGGGGTGGGGTATGATTTGATGCTTTTGGCGTTCAACTTCAAACCAGGCTCTTCACAACCTGGCCTCCCCAACTACATTCCCGGCCTCACTAGTTCTCGCTCCCTTTGCCCTTGACTCCCTCCCCTCTGCCCAGGAGGCCTGTGTGCAGCCACCTCCAGCTCCGCCTTCAGGACCAAGCTGGAAGGCGACTTCCTGGAAAGCTTCCCTGCGGCCCCAGATAGCAGCATGAATCGGCCTCCACGGCTCCTCTGGGCTTCCCCAGCACCTGGCACAGACCTTCACAGTAGCACCATCACTCCTGACTCCTTATATTTGTTACTTGTTTTCCCCAGAGATGTCAAGCTCCTTCTAAAGGGCACAGGCTGTGCCACGGGGTGGTCAGCACAGCCTAACACCAGGTCTGGACTACAACAAATGTTGCATGAATACAGGTAAAATCCAGTTTTATCAGTAACATGAACTATTTTATTATCAAGCCCTATGTAATCAGTCTAACTGCTGACCTGAAACCCATTACTTTGCTGATGTGATACAATAAATTCTTCTGAAGGGCAGAATTACATAATGTGTTCCCTCCTTCCTGTGCATGTAACAGTCTATCTACTGAAGGTGATGTTACAGAGAACACCAACCTGTACTTGAATACCTGTAAAGTGTTCAATGCCTGTGAAGAAAATTTTAAATGTTTTTAAAAATGATGTGGGCAATTTAAAATGTTTTATTGATGTGCATGTATTGTGGGAGGTTGAGTTTCCTGGCCACAGGCTGCCTGAAGGATGAGATTAAAAACCGATGGAGGAGAATCACTAATGAGCTGTGTAATGCATTGCTGTTCAGATAAGTGCAGATTTTTACTGGCCAAAGGCATTCATGGTGTATCAACCATCTCACCAGCTTCGCCGGATGCGAATGTGGGCACTCAGATGCACTGTACCACTTCAACTGGTCTTCACCTCCCTTCAAACGCCCCTTTGATTATGTGATTTGCCTGTTCAAACCCTTTAGTATTTCTTTTTTGACCACAGGACAAAATGGAATCACTCTCCTGTGCCTACAGATTAAAATCCAAATGTCTTCTCCTTCCTTCCTCCTTACCCTATGAAACACCAACCTATCTTAGGGGAAGAGAAAAGGACATGGTTGAAGGAAGAACTAAATTTATCAAGTAGCAATGATGAACCAGGCATGGTGCTAGGCACTGGGTATTTCAAGATAAAATATGGTCCCTTTCCTGTAAGATATTACAGTCTACAGGAGGAAACAGAAATCTAAACACATTATTACCAGACAGGTGACAGGTGCATTATTATAACTGTTATTAAAAGGGCTGGGGAAGGTTTCCGGTAGGAGGGGCCATGCAAACTTCCTCAGCCGGTAGAGAATAACTGGGAAAATCAGAGCGGTAAAGGCCCAGGGATGCCCTCAGCATCCTTAAATTCCAGGCCCAGGGATGCCCTCAGCATCTTTAAGTTCTCACAGGGACTTACTACCAGAATCTCTATTCCCATTATGCCTTCTATTTCACCTCTGGTTAGAGTGCTGAGCCCCATATAATACCATCCTAATTATCCTTGTCAAGAGTGACTCAAAATTCACACACAGTTAAAATGTAATTCTAACCAGGAAAAATTAGAGAAATCCAAATAGGTCAATTTTTTGTATAAAAAAACTTACTATTGGGTAAACAATTTGATATCTGCTTTCCTGACCTCTCTCTCTCTTTAATTAGGCTAAGAAATCCTGGATACCGGGATTTTATTTTGTTATGCTACTTTATGTGGTTACCTTTTATTTAACTAAATTTTATTTATTTATTTATTTTTGGCTGCTTTGGGTCTTCGTTGTTGCGCCCGGGCTTTCTCTAGTTGCGGCGAGTGGGGACTACTCTTTGTTTTGCGTTACGCGGGCTTCTCATTGCGGTGGCTTCTCTTGTTGCAGAGCATGGGCTCTTGGCTCGCGGGCTTCAGTAGTTGTGGCATGTGGGCCCAGTAGTTGTGGCTCGCGGGCTCTAGAGTGCAGGCTTCAGTAGCTGTGGCGCATGGGCTTAGTTGCTCTACGGCATGTGGGATCTTCCTGGACCAGGGCTCGAACACATGTCCCCTGCATTGGCAGGCGGATTCTTAACCACTGCGCCGCCAGGGAAGCCCATGGTTACCTTTTCATATGGTCCAGACCGCCTGGTTTGGGGTCTCATAGGCAGTGTAGGTACAAAAGGCACAGAGTAAATAATGTTGAATGAATGACCAAGTGTATCAGTTCCACTTTCTAGAGCAACTACTACATCCACAAAATCACATTTTATGACCCCCAAACATAATCAATACAGTATTTTTAAAAACTTTTTAAAATGAATATTTGCAATCAATTTAGATCAATGATAACACAAAGGTGTCATCCTTTGAAATAACACCCAGACACCAACTTGCCATTGTTTGCAAACATCCAACACCTAACGACTGCTTTGTGTAAACACATAATAACTAATAAATCCTAAGGGAAGCATTTATGTACACAAGGGTTTTTCTCTGACAAACATCTGATCCAACTTCTGCTCCTAAAAATGAAATCCTACTACTCCTAGGATATCAGGCAAGAATGATATAAAGGCATCAACAAGTGAAAGAAAAGCACTTGGGACCTAAAATCTTTTTAGTTTATAACATTTTCTCATTTTTCACATTCATTGGCTTCTAATAATCACTCATATCATTAATAATAATCACTCATGTCATTAATCCCTGGTGGTCCCACTTTATGAACAAGTCGTGTGCATTTCAGTGTGGTCATTGGGAAACTGGAATTCATTTTCCCGCAGAAACAATGTTGCAAGTGCTGATAAATTCCCTGGCCAGCCCACCAGGAAGGACCCTCTCCACTCCCAGTACACGTAGCCTCTAATACTGCTAAAACCAGCCCAAATAGGTGACATCCACCTTCGGTATCTGCCGACCTGCTTTCTGCTGCACCCTTTGCCCAAGCTCAGGCACCTCCAATCCTCACAACTGTCCTAATGCACCAACTTTTAAATGACCTACTCTTTCTCCTTTCTCCTCCTACCAAACTCTAATTCTCTCATGTGTGATTCTTAGCAAAGAAAAAAAGCAAGATGAATGAATAGATTTGTAATCAAGTGCGAATAATAGGAGATATCAAATATTCTACCAAGAGATGGAGAACCCTGATGGAATCTGTCATTTTTTCTGAGTTATTTTCTGAAATGCGTTACCACCAAGTCAATTAAATTACATACAAGTACTCAGAAAGCAACTCGTAGCACTTCAGATGAACTCTACCATCCATCAAACGCTCCTTAAAAAAAAAAAAATCTGCAAATCTGCTCTAAGCCTTCCAAAGCCCATAAGGGCTCGGGACAAAATCCTTCAAAGGCTTTTGATAAACTGCCTCATCTACCTATTTCACAATGAACTGCATTTTGTAAAAACAAACTGACTCACACACACAGTAACTAAAGCAAATCTACATTTGATCAGTTTCTAAGCAGTTTAACAGATTAAAAAAGAAAAATATTAGGCCACATGGAAGAAGATGCCCCATGGGTTAAGAAGGGTTTGTGAAGACACGTGGCCCCCTCTATCTGGGGATGTGCTCTCGGAATCGGCCGGGTGAAACTGCTGCTCCCTCACAGAATGTTCACACCTCCACCGCTTCCAAACCCTAAGCTGTTTCAGAACGAATCCCCAAGGCCATTAACACATCTGGGTGGCCCCCAGAGAACATGTGAACTCTGCAGATTATCTGTCCAGTGGCTAGAGAACTGGATGGCCACCCCTGATAATCCCAGTGTCTGTAAACAAAGACAGCTTTGCACTACCGCAGCCCTAAACCCATTTCATGATTGAGGAATACACGTTTCCTATGTACAGTCCCTCAAAGTTAAATGTGAAAAAGGGGAAAGGAAGTGGTCAGATATGAAATATTAAATTTCCCTAAGGGAAAATTCATATATAAAAATAATCCCCACCAGTGATATCAGATAATCAGGAGAGACGCAGAGAGAGAGAGAGAGAGAAAGAAAGAGAGGGACTTTGATATTTAGTATTTCCCCCTGAAAAAGAAAATCAAAACTGTCTTCTTGGAAAAATCAGAACTTTGTAGGACTCCTTTACAGTGATTTCATGGGTTAAATTTTTGTCTTTGAATTAAATATGGTTTAGGGAATGAAGGGGGAGAACCAACATTTCATCAGTGTTTAGGACTTCTGAAGTGATACAGCTTTGTATACACACATTTATAATTTGTCTCTTAATATTTATGCATTTTCATTTTAAGTTTTGCATTTAAATTTTATGTCATAGTCTCTCTGGTTCTTAAAAAACTGGTTTGAGTTGATTAGATTTCCCAACTAAAACTGTATAATGGACTATATTATATAGGCATGATATTTATACACAAATTATATTTTTTGCATTATATTAACTCTATTCATTCTGAACCACTGAACAGAATACGATGCACGTTAATATGGGATATAGTATGGTTTGGTAATGTAATGAGCAAGGCACGGAAGGGAGATTCAGCTCTCTGACAAGATTGATAACAAGATTCTTTATACATCCTAATCTGACCAGAGCAGAAGCTCATCTCAGCAGCAGTCGGCTTTTTCTTTTGTGAGCATAGTTTGAAACATGTACACTAAAAACAGTATCAATTTTTCTGTGGCTGTTGCTGGGGGAAGGGGGTCAGCATATCGTGTTAGCAATTTTCTGTGGAATCCAATTAGAGTTTCATTGTGGTAGCCATATCACATTAAAAATCTGGTCTTTTTTTTTTTGCTAAATGGTTTCCATTGTGTATTTAGTGAATCTGATATGGAAAATTGCTAATGCAATAAGAGTATCATATAAGCTTTCCTGACTGTAATGCTCAGCCATAATATTCAGGAGAAAGAGGCTCAACTGGGCTGGGGTGAGGGCTTATTCTCCACAGCCTCTTAACACGTCCTCAGCTCAAGTTCAACACTGGCTTCTTGAAAGATGGACCGTTAAGACCTATCGTTTAGGGGAAACTCCTTTGCAGATTTTATTCCAGACGAGACCATGGGTTCAGTGAAAGACGTGTCAATTAATTAATATTTATTGACTGAGCACTAAGCAGGGCACTGTGGTGGGCATGAAGGGAATGAAAACGATAGATAAAAACACAGTCCGTTCCTTCACAGATCTTGAAAGGATTGTCTGAGGATAAGAAATAAATTAGCATATGAGTAATTCAACAGCAGACAAGATGGGCAAGAGTGCAAAATGTCAAGAGCCACAGGTGCTCAAAGGAGGACACACCTGAGACCAGGGGCATCAGAGGAGGACACACCTGGACAGGGCCATTAAAGATGAGGAAGATGCTGGTAGGTCTGTGGGTTTGGTGAGAGGTCGGGAAGCAGGGGAAGGCATTCTAGGCCTTAGCATGAAGAAACGTGCAGAGGAGAGGAAAGCCAGGGTATGCAGGGGAAATCACAATTCTTTATTTTAATTGCAGCATAAAATATGGAAGAAGTGGGAAGATAAGCCTGGAAAAGTGGTCTAGGGTCAGCTCAAGGCTGATGCAAAAAGAGAGTAGTGGGTGGTGTTCAGGATGGTTTGGGGTAGGAAGTGTCAGGCTGAGGTCCACTGGCAAGAAGAACATCCAGCTTCCATGGGTCTGATGGCTTCTAACGCTAACAAACATCTTAAAATCTTAACTTCAGTTAGCTCACGTTTCTTAAGAGACATCATTTATCGGAATATTTATTTTAAAATGTTAGTTTATGGCCAAGGGATATTTGTTTATTTTTTGTTATGCCCCTACTCATGACATGAACATTTATTAGGTTAACAGAAAAAAAAAATTCTGAGGTGCTCATACTGTTATAACTACTTACGAATTTACTGTTTGCTTTTTTTTTCCCCTTTAGAATAACTTTTCAACTCACTGGCAACAGTAACCAAGGAAATATAAATCCAGCAGCCTAGAATTACAACTATTTGAAGAGATTCATGCTTTCAATGTACTGCTACATTTACTGTTTTATTCTGGACTATTCCGTGTTTCTGAATTCCTCATTAAATGTTAGAAGTGATAAGCAGAAAATCTGCACTAAGCTTCGTTAGAACTTTAAAATTCAAGGTAGTATGTTTTGTGAATTAAAAAAAAACTTCTTCATTTTCATAACTTTTAGCTTGCCTTGTATCAGAGTATATTTTGTGGATAAGTATTATTTCCAACATATTAAAGCCAAACATGATGAAATTGCTCTTTTATTTATTGCAGAGGGAATGTCAGATATAAACTAGTTAGTTGTCTAAGTTCTATAGTGACCACTTATTAAACACCAACTCTCCAAATGTGGCAAAGGAAATTGAACTCTCATTAAAAAGAATTAAACTATTTGTAAAATTGAAATTGAATATTTTAATCTTTATGAAATAATTTCTTGACAGATTTTTTTTCTCCTCCAACTGACCACGTGATTAGAAAGGATAAACAAATTTACCAGTTGTTTATTACTTCTAGAATCCTTAGCAATGTTTCATTAACAACAAAAACCCCTCTTCTTTCTCATTCCATGGTCTTGGGCAATCAGAGATATAGTAGTTGACGTCTGTGAATATTTTCTGATTACTCATTAACTGGGGATATATAAGAAAAAGAAAAAGATTTTAAAAGGAGAAAAGTCAAATAGCTCATGCTGACTTTATAAGACTGATGACAAAGACGTGAGAAGTGCAAAGTACTTAGAGGTTTACCCTAAGATTTGTTTATGTCTTTGATTTTTAGCAAACACTGTAGTGATAAAAATGAGTTTGCTCAGATCAAGAATACGTTGGCATTCTCTTAAACATAGCTTGAAACCACAGGGTTCAAGCAAAAAACAGCTCTGGCAAAGATAGCCAGTCAAGCATAAAAATGGGAGTTGGTTGTGTCAGAATAGATTAACAAGCTGAAGGCTGTCTGCTAAAGACAGCAGTCTTGCCATCAATGAAGGTGATCATTGCCACTAAAAGTTATTTTTCTGATATATTATTTGAAGCTTCTATCATAATGTATTTTAAATGCTCCTTATTTATAAATGATTACATCATTTTCTTATCTGCAGTATCCTTCTTGGATAACCACAAACTTGAGAGCGGTCCAAAATCCTGCTCATGGTTTCCTACAAATATAGGGACACTTACTTATTGAATTGTCTATTTAGAGTCAGGAAAATGTGTTTGGATTTTACTTTTACTTCCTTTTTAAATATAGATCACTATTTCTAAAATGTAAACATCCAATGGCATTCTCTGACACCGACAGGAATCCCAAGGCAGAAGATATGTCTGTAGGATTAACATGTCACTCACCCAGAAGGATGCCCAAATGCTTGGCTCAATTATGGCCAAGGAGGTAGCATTATTAAATGCCTTATGACTTTACAGCTATTCTCTATTATTCCTGTTCAACAACGCTTCCAAAAGATTATCCGAGAAATCTGGCAAGCCACTGAAACGGTACTTGTAAATTGGATCCATTAAAAGCAATCCAGTGTCCTGTGGGTGTGTATCCGACTGTGAATTACTGGGCAAAGGATTTACGCGCAGTTTTATTCCCAAAGTCGATTTACATCATTTGTAGGTTATTTCTCACGCGTACCAGTTCCAGCCCAGAAACAAGTCAACGGAGTATTTCTAAACTATCATTTCAAATTTCCACTGTCAAGAGTGGGAAGAGGAAGGCATAGTAACGGGAAGACTTGTCAGCGATTAGCCATCCATAAAAATGTGTCCCGTCCCCCCGCCGCCGCCCCGCGCTCCTCCTTCCGATCACAATGCTGGCGTCAGTAAGTCTCCTGTATCTGTTCCCCACCTCGCCCCCCTCCCCTCTGCGGAGAGTTGGCACCGAACAGCAGACGAAGGAAAAGACAAACACCCCAGCTCCCAACACAATCCAAGCGCTAGCGCAGAGACACTTGAACAACATTCCTAACTTTTCTTTTTGCTCACTTCGCGTGTCTCAAAGGTAAGCAGAGTAAAAAAACCCTACGAGATACAAGGCCTGGGAGGCCAGCGGAGTCACATATACTACCCCGCACCCCGGTTTCTCCACTGTCTTCTCCCTCCGGCCACAGCAAACAGTTACTCAGCGGCAAATCGGGGTCTCCATGGCGCCTGTCCTCGGTGCTCGGCCCCTCGCGGTACCCAAACCGCGGGCTGACGGCGAGCCCCCATCCCTGCCCCCCGCCGCGGGCCAAGCGTCCTCTGACAGGTCCCAGGTGCCGGCGGCCCCCGCGGCCGCAGCCGAGAGGAAGGCGCGCGGCCGTCTCCCCGGAGCTGCCCCCTCTGGCCTCTCGCCCACCCCGACCCACCCCAAACAGGCCCCACCAAGAAATACAGGGATGGAGAGTACAAAGAGCCAAGCCACACACCAAAGAGCCTCCAAGACCTCCCTGTGGAAGAAAAACTTCGCCGCACACGCATCCACACACGCACACGCCCAGCGCGCGCCGGGGAGGGCAGCTCTTACCTGTTCCCCGCGGTGCCGCTCATCCCTCCCCCCCCAACCCAGGTCTGGCCGCGTCCCCTCCCCCGCGGTGGGTGCCCCGGCCGCCCGCTCCGAAAGCCGCACACTCACCGCCTGGCTGAGCGCGCCCAGCGCCTGCAGGGCCCGGCGGCGGCTGCCGCGGCGGCGGCGGCGGCGACCGAGACAGCGGCTGTAGCGGCGGCGGCGGCAGCGGCGGCCCCAGTCGGCGTCAGTCAGACTGGAGCCGCGAAGCCTCATCGCCCGTATTAGTGCGCCGACCTGGAAAGCCGCCAGAAGCCCTGCTCGCAGGCCCGCCCCCACCCGCCGCCCGCCGCCCGCCGCCCGCCGCCCGCCGCCCGCCGCCCGCCGCCCGCCGCCCGCCGCCGCCGCCGAGCGCCCGGGCCGCTCCGGGAGCCCACGAGGAGGGGGAGCGCGGCGCGGCCCGCGGCCACGTGCGCGGAAACCCGCGGCGGGGGCGCCTCGGGGAGGCCCGCGCGAGGGGGCTCCCAGCCCCGGGCTGCGTCTGCGTCCTCCCGCGAGACCCCGGACTCCCCTCGGTCCGCGATTAAGCTCCCTCGGCGGGGAGGCTCCCACCAGCGCGGGGCAGCTCGCGTCTCTTCCCCGCCGCGCTGAGACTTCCTGCCTCCACCTGGAGCCCGAGGCCGGAGGGCCGTTACCAGAACTAGAGATACGGGACCAACAAATCGGTTTGGACCACCGCCCCCCCACCCCCCGCCCCTGAGTGACTCTTTCTGACCTGTCTCTGGGCCCTGAGGGTTGCTGTTATTTGCTGTTTGTTTCTTACTTGCTTTGCAGAGTAAAGGGGATCATTACTCCCACCGAGAGCGCCAGAGTAGCTGGTTTGCCCTTGCATAAGCAGAAGAAAAGCTACTCACTCTGAGTGGTGAGTGGTGGTTAAAACAAGCCATATAATTTTGTGGGTTGTCATTTCCTTACCCGTATTTATTTGCTTAACAGCCTAGCATATATAATATATACTCTTGTCTAATCTAATAAAGATACAACCTTATGGGCCGTGAACAACGTTAATGGACAGCCTTCCTTGCTCATGGCCTGTCTCCTCCCCCTGGATAGCCTGCCTCTGGAGGTCACTGTGGCCTCCTCCAACTCACTCGGAATTTGTTTAGGAAATGCCACCAACATACTGATGGCCTCTGATTCCCCATCAGCCAGCAGCTCTTCATAGCAAAGGCATTTACTGTAGAGATGAAAGTAGAAGAAAGCCACACGGGACAGTATTCAGTTTGCTCTTATGTGTAGAAAAATGAGTCCTCCAGAAGGTCCTGATACCCCTGAAATGCAAAGCCGTGAATTTAACTGCTTTTTCTCGTTCTCAGAGCACTGAGCTTTCTTCCTGTGGCAGATGCCATGTTTGCATTATCATAGTGTTGTCAGTTGAGCAGTGACCTTGTGTAAAACAGCATTTGTGGTAGAATTTAAATCATCTTTCTACACCTGGCCCATTTTCCTCTGCTCCAGGCTAGGTGTTAAGTTGGAGATTGTTCTGGGTGTGAAACTCCAGGAAACCTTTGGACTGCTAAGAACTACAGGTTGCACTTCCTGTGCACTTTATTGCAGGTAAACTAATGAGGTCACACAATTGATAATATGTGGCTTACTTTTTCTTTTTTTTAATGTTATTAAGAAAAGAAATGGCCCAGCCACTGTCTGTTTCCTTTGCTTACGTGCATTAGACAATGCAGAGGACACAACGCAGAGCAAGAAATTATAACCTCTGCGGTACTGGCTTGTGCTTCTGGCACAGTCTTTTTAAGTTCACAGAATTCTCTGGGTTCTTGGCAGGACTTGGATATTCAGATTTTTTGTGTGTAGTCTGCTTTTTCTGTACATTCTCATTTACATACCATGAAATTTTGGCATCGAGAAGTTAGCCTGTCACTTATACAATGCCTGTCACTTATCCCTCAAACCTAGTATAGCAGGTTAATCCTTTATACCCAAGAACAGTAAGATCTGAGTTCCAAGGAGAAAATACCCACTCTGGGAAGGAAGGCTCAGAGCTGACACTCCATTTTTCAGAAGCTGAATATCCTTGGAATAGGAAATCCAGACTCTTTGCTTTATTTTTCCCTCTTGATTTCTTGATCGGCTGCAGTTTTATTGCTTGTTAGAACTTCCACCAAAAAAGTACATAATGGGAATCATGTGAGAGCTGAGACTCAGTCACGGGTTGTGATTTGGTAGAAACACCAGTAAAATTTTGGTTTAAGACCTGAAAACCATGGCAAAACGAAGCTGAATTTTCTGAATTACAAGAACTCCCCCTTTTCTGAATTACAAGAACTTGGCTGAACATGAGCTCCTGCAGCCCATAAAGAGGTGGTAGGAAGGGCAGCCTCCTTACCCATGAGAAGGTTGGTTCTTTTCACTTGTCATGTGCCCAACATAGGACAAGGTTGTGAGAAAGTCTACAGTAATCCATAGATGCAAAGATCCTGCTTTGTACATCTGTTGTACCTTATGTTTGATCCAGCATTATAATGGTTCCACTCAGAGCCATTGGAGTTGCTGCCTGTTCACCTCTCCCACTTCTAGTCTCCTTCCTACATTTCATCTGTAGCTCTCCACTTTTCCTGCCTCCCCCTTGAATTTTCCTTCAAGAGCCATCTTAACTCCATAACCATCATTGAACACTTTCCTGAGTACCAGGTGCCTGGACTAACCATATGGACACAGAACAGAGGCCCTCAGTAAACTCGGTCTCACTAGAGAGACCCACATGCCAATGATTGTCATACAACTTCATGTGTCGCTTAGGGCCACGGACACGGAAGGTGTCAGGGAGGTCTCCACAGAGGTGAAATTCAGCTACACCTTGAGAAATAAGTATGAATGCCTACCAGCCAGAGAGCCAGAGAACCACGCCGCGTGCCCGCCCCCCTCGGTGGATGCAGCCCAGTGGGTGCTGGCTTTGAGGCAGAGTGCAGCCTGGATTTCATCCAGCCGCCTTGGCCAGATACTTGGATGCAGACACAACTTGCACGATCATAATGACAGCCCAAAATGCCTAGAGTGTGCCGAATTCCATGAGGTTTTGAGTATGAAAACCTCAGTTTTTCTAGAGAATTGTCAAACTATTTGATTTCAGTGCTGTTCCAACATTCTTAGAGGTCAACAATGACATTTCAATAATTCAGTGAGTTTTCTTGATCCTCATTTTTACAAAGTTTTGAGATACGCCTTTATTATTTTAACTGAATTTATGTTAATATTGGAATTCATTCAAATTGGTGCTTGGTAGCATGCTGTTTAGGGACTAGGTGAGACTGACTTTCTTTTTTTAATTGTATTTATTTTTGGCTGTGTTGGGTCTTCGTTGCTGCGCCCGGGCTTTCTCTAGTTGTAGCAAGCAGGGGCTTCTCTTGTTGAGGAACACAGGCTCAAGGTGCGCGGGCTTCAGCAGTTGTGGCGCACGGGCTTACTTGCTCCGCGGCATGTGGGATCTTCCCGGACCAGGGATGGAACCTGTGTCCCCTGCAGTGGAAGCACGGAGTCTTAACCACTGGACCCCCAGGGAAGCCCGAAATTTAAATTTCTAACATATATTTCCTATAAGAAATATAAATAAGGTTCTACCTAGGGGCAGGACAGAAATAAAGATGCAGACGTAGAGAATGGACTTGAGGACACGGGGAGGGGGAAGGGTAAGCTGGGACGAAGTGAGAGAGTGGCATAGATATATATACACTACCGAATGTAAAACTGATAGCTAGTGGGAAGCAGCTGCATAGCACAGGGAGATCAGCTCGGTGCTTCGTGACCACCTAGAGGGGTGGGATAGGGAGGGTGGGAGGGAGACGCAAGAGGGAGGGGATATGGGGATATATGTATATGTATAGCTGATTGACTTAGTTATAAAGCAGAAACTAACACACCACCGTAACGCAATTATACTCCAATAAAGATGTTAAAAAAAATTTAAGAAAAAAGAAAAGAAATATAAATAAGGTTCTATTCTTGTTGGAAGTGTTTTTTTCTGAAATGATTATTTTTGAAAAGTGAGTGTGATAAAATTGCAGCTAAAACTCAGCTGTCATGCACTGATTAATCATCAGAAATGGTGAATGTACAGGTATTCGAGAAATTCAAAAAACTGTATGGGATTGACTAAACTGAGGATTTTAAATTTTGAAATCTCAATTTATTTCTCTTTAAATAATTGGCCTGTGGAAAGAGAAAAGTAATCATAGTTGGAAACATTAATGGGTCAAACTCTTACCCCACCTACTTTAGTATGAGAATCTGTCACCTTCTGAATAGGGCTTGCTTTTGGCAGATTCTGCTAATACTTCTTTTATCTTAAAAAAGACAGATTGGGCACTAGTTGCATACTTAACTTATTGATTCTCCAACTGTGGGTCACAGCTCCCCAACTGCGATGCCAGAAGATTGCCTAGGGGATTGCAAGGCCTGTTACCTCTGTTTTGCCCCTTTTCCCTCCCTCATTTGTAATAAATTGTCATATATTCCACTACATATATTTAGAACCACATCAGACTGTTTTAGTATTTGCTTCCACCATCAAACATAATATAAAACTCTTGAAGATAAAGTCTTTTGTATTTGTCAATATTCTGCTTACCATGTATTTTCTTCCTTCCTAAGGTTCCAAGTTTCCTTCTTTTGATGTTTTCTTTCTGTTTAGAGAATTTTGTTTAGCCATCGTTTTAGGGTAGGTCTGTGGGTGTCCAGTTCTCTAAGCTTTCCTTCATCTGAGATTGTCTTTATTTCCCCTTCATACTTGAAGATTTGTTTTTTGCTGAGTATGAGATTCTGTGTTGACAGTTCCTTACTTTTAGTATTTAAAAAATATTGTGCCACATCCTTCTGACTGGCATAGTTTCTGATGGTAAATTTAGTAATTCTGATTGTTTCCCCACTATAGGTAAGGTGTCAGTTTGGTTTTTTTTTGGTGGCTTTCAAGATTTTTTCTGTCTTTAGTTTTCAGAAGTTTAATTGTGATGTGTCTTGGTATGGATTTCTTAGGGTTTATCCTATACGGAATCTGATTCTGTAGATTTATGCCTCTTGCCAAGTTTGAGGAGTTTTCAGCCAGTATTTCTTCAAGTGCGTTTTCCACCCTTCCAGGGACTCTGATGATACTGTTAGATCTTTTTATAGTTTCACTGAGCCTTTTTTTTTTTCTTCTGTTTTTTCTCTCTTGATCAGATTGAGTAATTTCTATTGTGCTATCTTTGAGTTTACTGATTCTTTCCTTTGCCACCCCCATTCTGCTGTTGAGCTTATCCACCAAGCTTTTAATTTAGTTATTGTATTTTTCAGTTCTAAAATTTCCATTTGGGGGACTTCCCTGGTGGTCCAGTGGTTAGGACTCCACACTTCCACTGCTGGGGGGGCACAGGTTCTATCCCTGGTCAGGGAACTAAGATCCCGCATGCCGCATGGCGTGGCCAAAATAAAAAAAATTAAAGATAATAATAAATAAATAAAATTTCCATTTGGTTCTTCTTGACATTGTCTTTTTCTTTGCTGAGACTTTCTTTGCTGAGGCTTTCTACTTTTTTCATTAATTTCAAGCATGTTTGTAATTCTGTGGAAGCATTTTTGTTATGGCTGCTTTAAAATCCTTGTCAGATAATCCTAACACCTCTGTGATCTCAGTGTTGGCATCTCGATTGTCTTTTTTCATTCAAGTGGAGGTTTTTCTGGTTCTTGCTTTAACGAGTGATTTTCTTGTGAAACCTGGACATTTTTTTATTATGTTCTGAGACTCTGGATCTTATTCACAACTCTTGTTTTAGCTGACACTCCTCTGGTCGAGAAGGGGGAGCACCGTCTTGTTATATTGCTAGGGGAGGTGTAAGTACAGGTTCTCCCCTTGGCCCCCACTGACACCCAATGGAAGGGGGACTATTTATTATACTTGGGCAAGGGTAGGAGTTCTGGCTCACTACATGGTCTTCATTGTCACCGCAGCGCAGCGGGGTGGCCTCATCACTGCGGGGCCACCAGAGGAAGTGCCTCCTCTGACGCCATCCCTGGGAGGGGGTGGGGCTGCTGTTACTGCAGAGGGGAGTGCAAGGCCAGCTTCCCCTGGTGCGGACTCAGGATTGGCTTCGGGGGCTGAAAGTCCTGCTCCCTGCTGGGCCTTCTCTGACATCACCCAGGTAAGGATGTCCAGGTACCTGATTCCAGCCTTGTGAGGGTGTGCATCTTGGCTCCCCACTCAGCCTTGGCTCTTGTCAGCAGGTGTGAGGTCACCATTCTTTCCTGTAGTGTTTGGTTGTAGAAGGGCAGTTATTGTCTAGAGGATCAAATCTGGGAAGGTACTGCTTTTTGTGACCATCAAAATACTAATGAGTTTTACTTCAAAATCAGTGAATTCCAAATGAGTCCTATATTGGATGGACATAATAAAATCATTAGTTTGTAGATTTGGTGACTTTGAGTTTGCACAAAAACAAAGCAACCCATTAGACTGCTTCTTCAGGAGATTTAGCTGTCGATAAAATGGATAACCTCATTCATGTGATTTTTTTCTTGGACAAATGAATTGTAATGCTGGCATTATCTAACCATTTGGGAAACCTTTATTGAACAATCACAATTTAGGATGCTATGGAGACACAAATAAAAGGCAAGGTTTCTGCTCTTGAGTAAATTATAACAATAAAAAAAGTGGAAAACAGAACTGGAGAATCAACTGTGAATCGTGGAAATACACAACTACATAGAGACATAGAATTACAGATGTCAAGAAACATGTCATCGTCCAGACATAATCTTGAGTCAAATAAACTCCATGTATACATATTCTATAAGAACAAGTCAGGGGCTTCCCTGGTGGCGCAGTGGTTGGGGGTCTGCCTGCCAGTGCAGGGGACACAGGTTCGAGCCCTGGTCTGGGAGGATCCCACATGCCACGGAGCAACGGGCCCGTGAGCCACAATTGCTGAGCCTGCGCGTCTGGAGGCTGTGCTCCGCAGGAGGAGGGGCCGTGATAGAGGCCCGTGCCCCGCGATGGGGAGTGGCCCCCTCTTGCCGCGACTGGAGAAGGCCCTCGCACAGAAACGAGGACCCAACACAGCCATAAATAAATAAAAATTAAAAAAAAAAAAAAGAACAAGTCAGAAGGTAGAAAGTACTGTAAATGGTCATGTTGTCTGATTGTAATGAGATTGTACCCTCAGTTTTAATCATGGCCCATGATCCTATTTCCTGCTTTTATTTCAGTAGAAGCATGACAGTGGCTACTGGTGTGATCTTGGGCAAATCTCTTGTCTAACACTACTTCTTCGTTTCTGAAATGTGGGTAATCATACCTGTATGATAGAGTTGTTTGATCAGATTAAGCTAAATAATGCACATGAAATGCTTATCACAGCTCCTTGCACACAGTAAAATGATAGCAGCTGATATTTTTGCTTTTGCTATGGCTGCTTGCTCTGTTTGTTAGCAGGCTCTATAATGTCAACAAGTTAAACTACGTTTTCTCTTACAGAGTGCCCCCGAGTCTGAACTACGCTGTTAGCTTAGGTGAACCTGTGCCTAGGAAGATAAACTGGCATCAAGGATATCAGAAACCTTTCTTAATAGGGCTCATGGGTGAACTACATAAAAAACTATTGACCCTTTTCCTGAAAATTCCTCTCATGCTTCAAACATACATTTTTATCACTAGCTTACAAAGAACAATAAATTATTTTATTGTCTTATTATAGTTTCATTAAGGATCTTATTTTTGGCTCAAGGCTTGTAACTTTAAATTCTTGTTAATGCTCACGGTCATTTTACTATTTGTTTTCTCTCATTTCTACTTGCATAAGCCTTGTTTTGTTCTGTTCATTTAAGTGACTTAAAGGCTCTCAAAATCTGGTAGTGAATGAAGTTTGTTTATTTACTTGATCGATATTAAGTGTTTATGCTAAGCACTGTACTGGGAATACTAATTTGAGTAAGAAATGGTTCCTGTTTTCAAGGAGCTTGTTGTCTAATGCAGATGTGACAGCGTCACTGTTGTTGAAACTACTGGAGAGGAGTCATCTTTAGCTTATTTACTTTTCCATGTAAGTCTTGTCTTTAAAATGTTGTATTTCATGTGCTTCTGAAACTTTCTACTTACATGTCCCCAGTTATCATACTGTCAGAAACTGAAGTAGCATACTCATTAAAGAGTGTAGGCCCTGGATCCGGACTCTGTGGGCTAGGGTCACAACTCTACTGTTTCCTACCTCTGTGACCTTGGGCAAGTGACTGCTTTGTGCCTTAAGTTTCCTCTCCTGTTGTAAAAGTTAGGTGAGTCATTATATACTAAGTGCTTAGAACGGTGGTGGGCAGACAGTCAACACTCAGTAAATGTTAGGTATTATTATTTTCTCTAAAACATCAGAAACAATCTAATTCTTATTTTTAGGAGTTCATTGTTTTATAACTGCTATTTTTTAGTCTTTAGTTTCTCAAAAACACAGGCTTCTGATGTTATTAACATTTATTAATATCGCAAAACTTTCTCTTTTTAATAAAGAATTTCCAATTTTTATTAACATTGAACTCAAGAGGGAAGGGTTGCCAGGAGGTAAGAAAAATTTGGAGGGAGATAAATAAGACTGTATGAGAAAGTGGATACCTTTGTGAGCAAGCCTATATCCTTTCTTTAACATAATTTCCTAGACTTTTATAGAATGAATTATGGGTTTAATATTGATAAGTTTATATATATTTAAACATTTATTTTTAAATCCCTGAACACTTATATGATTGTGGTTTATATTTAAGTTCATGAGAATAAGGCACTTTAGAGTAAGAACAATCGCTTTTGTCTTCTGTTTAAAAATTGTATTTCTCAGAATCATAATGATAATTAATCTAAATGAATAAAATTGCTAAAGCAAAAGCAAATCTGACTTTTGTTACAAACACCTTAAAAATTTTTGTGTCCAAAAGAGGTATAAAGATTTTTACTGCTGGCAGTAAATTCTTTAAAATTATCAAAAGGCAGACAATGGAATAGGTTTATTCCAGCTTTATTTAAAATTTTAATTTCAAATGAAATAATGTGACACTGATGGATACAAATACAACCAAAGACAGCAAATAACCTAATTCACTTTCCTGGTTTGTTCAAGCCTCCAGGCACCAGTCAAATATCGAAGTCGTATAAAAAGTAGGTCCTTGCCCATCTGTAGCCAGCTCCAAAATGGAACTAATTTAGAACCTGCGATTTAAAAATAATTAAAAATAAATATATTTTCAGGAAACATAACAGTTTAAAATTGTATTTTAGAAGTCACGACCTTTGTTAGCTTCTAGTCACCTTAATTTAACTTACATTATTTATATTATATATGTGTGTCTGTTAAAACAATTCCTTTGTACATTTAAAAATGATTTTCGGGAGCAAATCTTCATGTTTTACACACTGCTTTTCAATCTCATGTACTACAGAGAATCAGATACACCTCTATACATAATACAAGTACAGATTAATAATCTGAGATAAGAAAGCCAAGACAAAAACCCAACTTTTATTCTAATTCTACCAAAGACTCTCAATCAGATAAAATAAATACATCTTAGCTAGGCCACCTTCTTGTCCAGTGGTTGTCAAATGGCAACATGCCAAGTGCAGTTGACTGCATGAGATTTGCCTCCTTGAGCATGTCTTAAAAGCTTATATTCCTTGAGTTTACCCCTTGGAATTGTTTCTTTGGTAAGTGAGAAGCAGACCTGCCCTGCCCTCCAATTTCAGGTAACTGGCATGCTGGGTGGTAGAGTGATGTGGTAAAGACCACAGGACGATCACTGACAATTTCCAGATTGAAGCCCAAACGCTCTAGCTTCTTTCTCTGTTCCTTTCTTCCCCCCTGCCCCGCCCCCCCGCACAAGCTTTACTGAGGTGTAATTGGCAAATAAAATTGAAATGTATTTAAAGTGTACAACGTGATGATTTGATAGCCATATACACTGTGAAATGATTACCACAATGAAGTTTACACATCCACCATAATTAATTTAAATCATGGATAAGAGATTTAAAATATCTTCAAAGCCAAAGTGAGTGGTTTCTCTAAAAACAACAGAAACAAAACACTTTGAAGTGAAATAAAACTTGGGAGGATCTAAACTGTGAGAATTTCAGATGGCCCTGCTCTAGTGCGGAGGGACCAATTGTATATGGCTGAGGGTTTGGGGATGATTAACAGAAAAACTGCTCACTAAGTGCTGGTTAACGAGATTTAATACTCAACTCTCTGAGAAATGCAAGAGAGCAACTGATAGAAAATGAAACATATTTTTACTTTTCCCCACTTCAGCTTCCCATAGTCTATGCTGGGCACAGATCAACACAGACATGTCGACCGAGCTGATCCTGACGAGTCTGAGGCATCCTTTCACCTGCTTCCCATCCCCTTTGATCTAGGCCGCTACTGTGGAGATGAGTCAAACTGCTGTAAACTCAATATGATTCAGCAAGACTCCAAGAGGTCTACATAGCTTGTATGATTTCCAGACCGGTTCTTAACCTTTTTCTGTCCCTAAACATCTGAGGTTGCTAACTTCAACAGTGACTTTTCAAGAGGAGGCCATGCTTACCTGGGGGAGAGGTGACTTTGAAAAAGTCTCCAGTTAACTGCTCCTACACTGTGAATTAATTTAGGATCATTCTAAGGTAAGCAAAGGAGAACACTAGAATATATTTTAAATTCTAAACAGTGAGAGACGTCTAAGCTTTTCTGAATAGAAATTATTCGGAAGTATGATAGATTTCACATTTTAAATCTTAGAAATCTTTACATTTTTGGATATATGTACAGATGCCAGTTAAAAATCAGCTGTGAATGGATTATGGACATTTGGAGTAAAAACAACTAATTCCTCATTTAGCTTTGCACAGTGGTTTGTAGGTGTTCAAAACTCACTGAGTAATGAAGTAATACTAAAAAAAAAAATTGGTATTACAAACAATAAAGTTTATCTGAAGACTATTCACCTTGCTTCTAGCCTGAAATCACCATGATCCTGTCTACTGTACAAGTTTTTACTGAATTTCTTAGGCAAACCAGTAGGCCTAATGAAGACCCTAAGAAGAGACTAAAAAAATACAGAAGGCAGTAAGCCAGCTGGAGGAGGGTGGCAAGGATTAGTAGGCAATACTGCCTATGAAACTGCCTCTCTCAGTTAGGACAGCTAAGCTGGGGTGATAGTAAAGCCAGCTGACTTCACTGGACAACTGTATGGTCTGACGTCTTCCCCCACTTAAGATCAGCTGTAATGTAAACAATATACTCACCTTCAATTTCAGTCCAGTTGACAGCAATTTCTGCTATTGGGATTTTAAAGAACTGTGCTATGTAAAGCAGTTCTACATCAAATGCCCTGAAACAGAAAATACATTGCTATTTATTTTTAAAAAGACAAATAGAGTGTAATTAAATCTCTACCTTGGCATGTTTTAAAGAAGCTTACACAGCAGATATAAAAGCTTATATTGTAAAAGTGAAGGCCAGATAAACATAAGGTCAAATAAAAGCAAAGTAGTTCAGGAGCTTCAAGGCAAATGATATAACATTGCGTGTCACTGCATAACATATAAATGAGAAATATGGTGTCTCTGTCACAACTCAGAAACTCCCAGAGGTAAAAACGGCCTCCTGGGCTCCAAGAGAAAATTTAATCCTGGAAATTTTCAAGATTGATGGTTTTCAAATCCCAACCTTAACTAGCTCAAGAAACAGAACTGATAGCATTTTCAACGGATTCAGAGAGCTGGTAAAACAGAACCTTGAGAAGCACTAGGAGAGAATGTTCTCAATCACTTTAGAGCTGCTTGATTACATTCTTCTACCACCAAAGAAGCAAGGTTTCTTTTCTAAGTACGGGGTCCCTGTGGCCTGCCTTCCCTCTTCCCCTCCCCAATGCTGTCCTGGACAGTACAGTCCTGGCAGCTGGTGAAAGTGAAAAGCCAGTTTACACTGGCCTGAAAGGCCTTGTGGGTATAACTACATATATACATAGGAATTAGATACGTTGTCTCATTTTAACATACACTTAAAATCATCTCTAGTCTGAATTCCCAGCTCAGCCTGCCTTCTACCTAGGAAAGACTCTTTCTTAAAAAGCTCCTCTTCAATCTGCCCTTTCGTTTAGGTCGAATCTGCTTTCCTTAACATTTTTGAATCCTGACTTAGAAGTTTTCCTGGATTTTTACAAAATTCTCTCAACCAGTTGCGTCCTTTCACTGGCATTAAACTCAAAAAGAGAAGCACCACTGCCTGTGCTGCACTTCATGCTTTTACTTGTCTTGAAAAGCACTAAAGTCTTTCACTGTTTTGCTTTCATTCGAGACATGAAACGCCCCACTTTCTAGACTGCATGGAACACACTTCAAACTTCCCAGGCTTGGTTTTAAAATATGAGCACAAACAAGAAAACGCCTAAAATCCACTTCTGTCTGATTTCCCTGATTCCAGACAATCTGAATTTGGGAGTTTTGTTTTCTTGGCTACAATACCACCACCATCCATTATGCAACTAGTTTAAATCCCAAGTGTTTGGATAATTCAATATGAAAACTATTTTTTTTTAAACACTTAATGCTTTCCCTTATCCTAATAAAATATTTACTTAAGATGATAAAACCATCTACAAAGGTGTTCTTTGTGTTTCTAAAAGGACTAAGTAAAACTTCCGTTAAGTAGAATTGTGACACTCATGAAAGAAGGAAATAATTTGAATATTAACCCTTAAAACTTTCCTTTAACATAAAACCAAAAAATTACCTAATGGGCTGCTGAGTAATGCTATTTAATAATCTGATCAAGATTATTAAGTATTTCTCCAAAGATATCATGTAGAATTAGTGACTTATCAAAGACACAAAACAACATAAAAATGATGAATGAAAAGGAGTGGGGTAAAAAACCACTGATTAACTGAAATACAAATTAAATTTTTTTTGTATTAAAAAAAACTGAAAGGGCTATTCATCTTATAAACTATTATTTTTATTATACCCTTCTCCCCTTAAACATTTTAGAAGACATGAGATGTTTATTTAAAAAAAAAACCCCAAAAAACAACAGCAAAAAACCACAAAACAAAACAACAAACTGCAGTTCGTATCACCATATTACAAATAAGAGACCAATCTGTTACCAAAGCAAACATAATTAAAATACCAAGTACTTCTGGATGGAACCTTATGCCAATAAAGAGAAGCAGCATAAGGGTTATTCTCCAACTGAAATGACTTCTTGAGTTTTTGTAAATGTGGGGAGGGCAGAGTCACCACGTTTTCTTTTGTTATTCAGTTCCTGATATAGCTGTTACCTCAGGAACAGATGTATTTCTGAAGAACAAAGAGTGTGTTGAGACTCTACTAAACATGACGCACACACACACCCTACTGCTCCCTTCTGAAATCCCACTAAAATTAAAACGACAATGATGGGATAACCATACGAGAACAAAAAGGAGAAGATGAGAGTAACAAAAAAAAAAAATGTGAACGTTGCAAAGTAGCTAGACAAGTGGTAACTAGAAAGTAGACAACGGCAGAGGGAGAAGCCCAGAGCAGGTTAATGGGCACCACAGAGCCCCCGAGGCTCAGACATCAAGGGCCCAAGTGACCTCTGTAAGTGGAGGTGCAGGTGGGCTGCAGACCGGAGGGCTCGCTGAAAATCTGTATGAGAGTCTCCTTTCTTCCAGCTGGTTCTGTGAATGCTGGCAGCCAGGATCATATCTCTTAGGCAGCAGATTGAAGGATCCCACTTTAGTGAAAATGACCAGCCCAAAACATAGTGACAGCTGGGAGTTACCCACACAAAATGGCCCCACTAGTTTAATTTGTAGTGAAATCTGTCAGTCAGTCAGAGTTCTCTGACCACGCATCCAGCTGCTGATGAGCTAAAATTTTTAGCACCATACTAAAGATATCTAAGGATAAACTTTAATGATAAAAACAAACATAAAGAAAAAAACTGGAGCAACAGAAACAACGCAAGGAAAGAAGAAAATGTCAAAGTGTTAGTGGAAGCTACTGTAGTCATGAAACAAGAACAGATTTAGAAAAATGAATACCAGAATACAAGAGTTGCAGGAAATTGAGGTTTTGATAGCAGAAATAAAAATTTAAAAGGAGGGTTAGATGATAAAATTGAGGAAATTTCAAGAAAAATAGGAAGAGGGAGAGAAAATAAAATTAAAGGATCAATAGGGAAGCTCTATATCTGTTTTATAAGAGAGAAGAGAGAAAAGACAGAGGAGATCATCGAAGAAATGAATAAAGGACATTTCTCAGAACTAAAGGACATGGGTTTCCAGACTTAGCCTCCTGAGTACTCAACAAAACGCATGAAAAAGAGCCACATTAAGTCGCTGAATCATGACATTTCAAAACACTCTGAATAAAAGGCTTCCAAAGTGGGGTGGAAACAACATGCCATAGACAAGGAATCAAGATTAGATTATTGACAGAATTGGACTTTTCCACAGAAACACTGATGCCAAAGACAACAGAGCAATGCTTTCCAAATCCAGAGGAAAAAGGATTTCCAACCTATAACTCTTTCTCCAGCTAACTGGTAAACAAGTGTGAGGGTAGAATCAAGGCACGTCTCTACATGCGGGGTCTCGCAGTGTCTTTCTCATATTTTTTAGGAGGTGTAAGAGAGGTGTGCTCTACTAAATTAGGATGGAAACCAAGGAAAACAAGATCTAGGACAGGAGCTGCAGCAGGCCAGGACACAACTAGAAAGGAAGAGCCGACGAGAAAGGCTTTCCATCTCCAAGAAAAAGATGGAATTGAGGCATAATCTGATGTGTCTGGGAACTTATGCTCCTGTCAGAGAGTGAGGACAAGGAAGTGTTAGATCCACAGTCAAGTAATGCCAGCAAAAAACTCCAGTTATTACCTTTAGAAAAACAAAAAGTACTACAACTATGTGGGTCGTATAATCCCATTGCATGCTACAGCTCAAATCTGAATTCTCTTTACCCAGCTATAATGATCAATGCTGAGCTAAGCAAATATTATTTTAAAACTGTATTAGGAGCATAACTGTGGAGGAGTTTAAGAGAACAAAATACTTGTCCATTGATTTCCTATTGTGGAACTTAATATCTAAAACTGAAAAACTGAGACATAGCTATGCAGACCCATTGTTTTCAATGTGAACGCAAACACCACAAACAAGCAGTAAAGAGATGAAAGTGACTAGAATGAGGGAGCAGGAATGGGGGATGGACAGAGATGGGGCAAAGGACAACTGTTTTCTTGTTATAAGCCTGATGGAATGACTTTAAATTATAAACATGAATACATTGATTAAAAATAAAAAAAATTCACTAGAAGAAAGTACATTTCAAAGAATCCATTTAAAAAATTATTCATAAATTGGGTCAAATTATACCTTAACATTAAGTGGAAAGAATTTAGGTGAGGTAGAGTTCAGAGGATGGAGATTTTATATACATATTTAACATTTAACGTTACCCATACTCAAGTAATTCGGAATCAAAGAGATGCCTGTAGTCTTTTAACTTCAGCAGTACAGCGTATACCTTGAAGTTTTGCAATACCTAGAAACTACTTGACTTGGATTCCCTGAAAGTTACAAGAAAAATTTCAGTGAATCTTTAGAACAAGTCCTCTTAAAAAAACCGTCTAAGGAGACACTTATATGGAAATGAGTAGGTGCACAATTTGGTTTCTAAAACTTACGCTGCATAAGAAAAAAAATATCTGCTCTTTAGTCTTTCTTGATCGAAGTGAAGGAACAGAGATGTTTAAATAAAGACAATGAAACGTTACTGTGGTGAAGGGTATACTGCTAATCAGGTTGATAATGTGTATTTGGTGGTTCTCCTGTATGGGCACAACATAAACATAACTGGACCCTAAAGAGAGATGCGAGAGGCTAAAATTTTAAGTCAGGTCAATATTATGCCAATCAAATTGCAAATAAATCATTAAAAAGGCATGCAACATGAACATAAAATTTAAAGAAGAAAAAAATAAAAACATGTTCTTTAACTTAAAAAACCCATAAAACCTTGGAACAGTGCTGGCCAATACACTAGCCACACGTGGCTGGCTCCTGGGCAACTGAATGTGGCTAGTCTGAATTGAGACGCACTGTACTCTGAAGACACGGTACAAAGGAAAGCACGTAAAATAGCTCAGTATTTTTTTCATACTGAGTGCATGCTGAAATGCCTATGTTTATATTGTGTTCAATGTAGTATTAAAATAAATGTCACCTTTCTACTTTTTAATGTGGCTACTAGAAAATTTAAAATTACATATATGGCTTGCATTTGTGTCTCATATTATATTTCTGTTGGACAATGCTGCCTTACAACAATCCTGACTTATAACAGTCCTGACAAGGAAACTTCATGATTTTTAAGTCATCAACCCTAACCCTAATGTTCTCCATGTTTAAATCCTTCCTTATGAACTACAAAGAACCTAGTCCTTTGACCATAGATGGAGACATAACATCTGACTGAAAAATATCTAATGCAGAGGGAGGGCTTTATTTCTAGAGTGGCTTCTTAATAAATAAGATTCTCTGATTTTGTAGTCCATTAACTATCAATATATTTTATTCTTTAACATAATAGAAACAGGCGTCTAAATTTTAAAACCAAATATACATTACTTAAAAATTTTTAATCTAGAAAAAAAGATTTTAAAACATGTTTGATAATTTTAATTCTGAAACTACAGTTTCTTTAAAGTTATTTGGGAAGATTATATGACATCGATTTCTATGGAGATAACAGATCTTTGCAAATCGACACATGAAAGTTATAGAGACTATAAAAATGAACATCTACTGGAATAATTATGCAGACTCCCACCATGACCAGAATTCACACAGAACCCAGTACTAACAGTAAGTATTCTTTCAACAGTATTTATTGAGTACCTATGATGTGCCAGGCACTCTCTTTGCTATACAATAAGCAAAATCAGATGGGATTCTTGCTCTTGTAGAGCTTACGTTTTAATAGAGAAAAAGAAACATTACACAAATAAAACACTACAGATGCAACAGGTGCTACGAGAATGGCTTATGTCACTGCAACGGCATACAATCAGGGGCATCTGATCTAGTACAGAGAGTGAGGGCAGGTTGTCCTAACGAAGATCTGAAGGATGAGGAGACCCTGACCGAGGGGCAGTGGGTGGTGAGAAGGAAGAATCCGCACATGGAGACTCAGGTGGGCCAGACCGTAATATCAATACTGATACTGCCTATTGGTATCCCTCTCAAGGCCCTGGAAGGCACCGAAAGGCAATGGGAAGCAGAATACGTGCATCTGATTGATCACTTCTAATTTCTGAAGGGTCCCCTTGGACTGCAGCATAGGAATTGTCCTGGATCGTGATGAAGATGAAGAGAAATGAAGGGACATAAAAGCTCAACACAACAGGCCTCGGTCATGGGCTGGATATACGGAGGGGCTGTGGGGAAGGCTGTAATGACTCCAAGGTTTCAGGCTTCTATGTGACTGTTATTCCCTAAACAGGCTGGGAGCTGAGGCGAGGTCTGGGACAAAGAGAGGCCGAATGCTGCTGATAGGTTCATTGAGACGGTAAGTGGTCATATTAAACATGACCACTGGATTTAATGATAGGAGGGTAACTAGATGTTTAGATGGGAGGATGGGTGAGGAGTGAGTGGGAAGCGAGAAGATGGGGACAGTGAATATGGACCACTTTTCCAAGAAAAGGTTCACTGTGAAAGGAAAGAGGGCTAGAGTTGGAGGGGTGCTGGGGGCAGGGGTCAATGGAGAGGGTGTTTTTCTAATGGCAAGAGAAATTTAAACTTGAAAAAACTGATGGGCAAGATGTGGTTGAGAGAAAAGGCTAAATACACAGGAGAGAAGATAAGTGAACAGGATTGGGTTGTCAGAAGGTGGAAGGGGATGCAGAGGTCCAAGGATTGGTCTTAGGCAGGAGAGGGAACTTACTCCTGCAAAAGAAAGGAAAGAAGAGAAAGTGGGTACCCTCTTCTGCTTTGATATGTCTGAGCTTTTTCTTTTTTCTTTGAAGGAAAAAAAGGAAGCTTAAGGAAACAGGATGTTCTCAGGCCTCTCAATTTATACTGTCTACAATTAAGGTAAATATATAACTTTATACCCTATGTTTGGTTTGAGATAAATAAGAACCAAACCAGTAAAGGTACAGATTAAGTTTACATATATAAGTGCCAATTTTGTTTAAACCTGGATGTTCATTATGGGAATACAGGGCTGCTGCCCATTACCTGGAGAAACTTGTGTATAAGATACACCAGACACATTTCGGTTAGGAACCTACCATCGTTCAATGTGGAGAGATGAAAACGTCCGTGACGCTGCTTCTCGAGTTAATAATTTGAACCCACACTGTGTGTCCCTGATTCCTTTGACACAAAGGAACCACACCAGAAAGTGGAACCCATACATGAGAAGAGTACGGAAGTAAGAACGCTGAAACAAAGACAAAATATAAATGACTTTTCTATTTATCTATAAAGGAGACATTGAAAACACCTGGCTGTAGACAACTGCAACTTAATATTTAATTGACTGGGTAGATCTCACACATGAACGCCATTGTTCCATTAGCTGCATGGGCAAAGTCTATTCTAGAAACTGTGAGGACGCCTAATGCTTGGAGCTGGACAGAGGCTAGAAAAGTAGTTACTCACTTCCGGGAGGTGGAGTCAGACCAGAAGAATCACAGTGCCTGTGAGAGTCAGGGCTTCAGTGCGCCAGAAATATACCACAGCAGTTGGAGGGCTGCGCTGAGCCAGGAGAACATCTCATTCACCTTATATTTTGTGCCCCAAATACATTTCAGTTTCAAAAAAAGCTGAGTTACCAGAATATCTTGGAAAAATGAAACACTAAGATTTCAACCTGAAGTATGATACCTAGCTAATGAGAATACGATAGAAGAGGTACAGCAGAGTGTCACAGACTAGAAAGGAGTTTGAAACAAAAACCCAGTGTCTCTAACTATGACAGATATTTCTGATTAAATATATTTTAACAGGTAAGTTCTTTAATACTTTGGATATTAAACTTAAGTAGTCTAATCCTATCTGAGAATTCACTATTGTTATTAGTCGTTAATTTTATTATTAGTAGTAACATGACAGATATTCTATTATTCATTAAACAATGCAAACTTTAAAAAAAATCATTAATTATCACTGAATTCAAGACTTTCATATTTAGGACTAAAAAAGATAAGATCTCTTAAAGTTTTCTACAATTATGGTAATAGACCCATGGAATGATATATTACATATGCACATAAGCAAACCAGTAAGAGTCTATGCAGACTATTTAATATCTCATCCTACTAAATAAAAGTCCTTTCCTCCTTCTGGCTTTTTTTTCATAATTGTAATCTTTAGTATTGTTCTTCATTCACATGTCTTTTTCTATCACCATGGAACAAAATCATGACTCAACAGTGAAAAAATGACAGGAGAAAAGCCATGGAACTGAGCAGGCCTATATTTGAATCCTGGGTCCATTAATAATTAGCAGGCTGTGGGCTTCCCTGGTGGCGCAGTGGCTGAGAATCCGCCTGCCAATGCAGGGGACGTGGGTTTGAGCCCTGGTCCGGGAAGATCCCACATGCCGCGGAGCAACTAAGCCCGTGCGCCACAATTACTGAGCCTGCGCTCTAGAGCCCGAGAGCCACAACTACTGAGCCTGCGTGACACAACTACTGGAGCCCACGTGCCTAGAGCTTGAAAGCTCACTTTAACCTCCTGACCACAGTTTCACTTGTGTATTAAATAGGGCAAGAAGGGAAGGAAGAATAAAATACTTATCTATAGGGTACGTAAAACAAACTCTTTGAAAAGCTCTAGCACTTCTCACTGATCACCTAGAATCGTTAGTTATGTTTTGATATAAGTATGTCTTACCTCTCTAAGCAGATAGGGCAGAAACCTCATCTTAAAATACTTTGGGAATCTCACAACAGCTTGCTCAGTGCCTTCCATTTAAAATATTTCCAATAAATACTGGTTGACTGATTAAACCTCCAAAAGAGCATTTATGCTTAGGAAAGGAACGAATAGAAATCGAAAGATAGAAAAATAAAAATTAAAAGGTAGAAAAATAATACCTATAAACTATTCTCCTTGAATGATTTAGATGAGCTTACTAGTAACCAAATAAAAATATTCATGACTGCTTTTGCTTGGATGTTAATAGAAGATTTTTGTTTGTTTTAGGATAATGGCTATTTTTTAAAAAAACAGAAACATGTTGAGTTCACATGAGGACTTTAACTTATTTGATTTCTAACATATTGAAAAGCATAACAATATAATCTACAAACAACTGGAACTTTCTTTAATTTTTAACATTTGGCAAAATATCTTAGAATTTAGAAGACATCTAAAAACATACTACAGGATAGACTTATTTAGTTAAATGAAGGTAACAAAGTCATAGAATAGCATTACATGAACTTCTGAAGTAGATATTTAAAAACATTCACTGCTTTAATATTAACAATCATCTCTAATGTTTATGAAATGTAAACAAGGAATTCAGGTGAAATTTAAAGGTGACTGGTAATTTTATTATCTTAAAAAGAGAAGTTAAAGAAGTCCTAAGACTTAAGCAGACCCTTCAAAAAAAATCTAAAGAGATCAAACAGTAATGGATTCTATTTTGAATTCTTTAAAAATGATAAATTTGAGAATACCCAGACAATATAAACATGACTGTTTTAACTGTTATCCAGAACACATGGGCATATGAACACTCTTAAGGATGCCTGAAAGACTCCAATGGTGCGGTATCATGCATGTTTGTCTTCCAAGAGAGCAACAGGACAGACGGTAGGATTAACTGAGAATATGTGTAAAGGTATTTAGGACAGATAAGACTGAAAACTACACAGTTAAGCTACTGAAGTTGCTGTTTACTATCTTGGTTAATTAATACTTTTATAATTTTCTCACTGTCCACAGATCGATCACCATGCAGGATTTATATTACGTATAGCACATTAAGAGAACACCCGAGTGGCTGAGAAGTGGAAGGCCACGCCGCAGTTTCTTGGACATGTGGCAGATGGTTGTGTTGCCCCTTGGAGATGACCTTCTATAAGACAGGTATAGTTCTGTGAGAATCACTGGACTTGAACTACAAGCCTATTCAGCAGGAGTTATACGTAGCGTCTGCAGAGGACAACTGCTGATCTCTAGTCAGTGGACCAGTTTACCCTTTCTTTCTAGAGTAGCAGCCAATTCTGTAGGGTCCAAAAGCACTATGTCAGTAACTAAGTTTTACAGATGGAGGAATGGATGGATAGATGACAAGATAAATTATAAACGCATAGATCCTGGAATAGATCCCTTGATGACTGGTTAAAGCATCACTAGGTAAAAGAAGGTTCAGACCACAGCACAGCCTCATCTTACTATTCTGGAAAAAAATTCAAAGAGTTTTCAACCAATGGAAGTTCTAAGTGAAAAGAATTTGCACCATTAAAAACAAAATCAAAAACCACAGTTCTTTTCTACTGCCACCAACGATACAGGTCCCAATTATTTCTTGCCTAGATTACTTCAACTGCTTCCTAATTACTGCCTCCTATTTCTCCAACCCTTTTTCCTTTCCAAGTAGATAATCCTCTTTTCCCCTATCTATATATATATTTTTAAAAAGGACCAAATTTACTCACAAAACCCTTAAATTAACATCAGTCTATTTTCATTAAGTGTTTTTTACACAAACAATTATACTGTATTTACAATATCATACTGTTTTTTCTCCATACAACCTAATATTTTAGTATTTCCCAACATGATTATACAGTCTCCATTATCATCTATTTTATCACTGCATGACGTTTCGTCCAGGGGAAATATGTACACTTTCTAGTGTTGGGATTTAGTATTTTATAGTTTCTAGTATTTCACAGTGATAAATAATGTGCTGAACATTTTGCACATACACTTTTTCTTATCTCTTGTGTATCAGTAAAGTGATGAAGTTGGACTAGCTAATCTCTAAACTCTCTTTCAGTGTTAAATTTCTAGGAGTTTGATATTCTCTATGGTTAACAGATTAACCTTTTTGAAACACCAATAACAGTCCATAGGGTTATAGAGTTACATTTGGACTAGATGCTGAAGATGTTAAAATAATTTATTTCTTAAAAAAAGGAAAGTTCAGGTTTCCACATTTGAACAAAATCCTTAAGGGATTTTATGACTCTGCCATCAGTATATCTTGGGAAAAAAATTAGAATTTTTTCATGTCCTATTTCAGAATCACTAAGGGAAAGGTTCAATCTTTTATTCCACTGGTTCTCAAACTCTGGTATGCATAGGGTGACCTGGGAAACTGTTAAAAAGGCAGATTCCTGGTCCCGTGGCTAGAGTCTGATTTAGTGTCTGGGATTGGCCTAGGAACATGCATTAAAGGAAAAAACAAACAAACAAACAAAACACCCCAGATAATTTTGACCTTGCACTGAAAAATATGGCTTTATTCTTGATCTACTTGACCAATCTAGTAGATGAACCATTAAGAATATAATGGACAATTATGGAGCTTGATACATTAGGTCTATGTTTTTAAGTGAAAAAATAATTAAAATAAAAAATACTGCATAGAGTAGTTCCTTATTATATTTTTTTCCTCAAAGTTACTCCAGCTTCTTAGCCTAATCTGTAAATTACAACCTGAAGAAGTTAATGTCTTCAGTGATTTTTTTGAATATACTAAAAAGGGCAGTACAACTTTACAAATCTGAAGGTATAATGCTTTTCTAAGAGGAACAGTTAAAAAAAATTTAAACTTTGAATAAAACTTAAAATATAGTACTTAAGTGTGCTGACATGAGAAAAACTAAAGGCAAGTTGATAGGTTCAAAAATGCATCATTTGGAGAAATTTGCCTTATATAATAACTGAATGGGGACTCTCTTTGTGTCTTAAAAAAAGAGCTGCTTGTATCCAAAATCAAAGTGAAGTCTACATCCTCCCTGTATACTCATGAAAAAAAAAAAAAAAATCCATTCCTAAATATGTTAATCCTTTCTTCTGAAAGGAACCTCATTTTTATGAGATTAAGTATGAAAGCTTATCTCATGCTAATGTGTATGTAAAAAAGGAAAAAACTGATCCATGATGAAAGCCTCACCTGAGCAACTGATTCTTTTTCCAAATGAGCTCGAGATCCACATGCAATAGCCATTTGATCCTGAGGAAAAAAGCAATGAAATAAGTATCATTAATAAAAATATTTATTTCCAATGTGAATATCTCATTTTTTAGAAACTATTTTTTTAAAAAGTAACATTAAATATCTTTAAAGGTTTACTGAGGAATTCAGAGTATGTACAACTTAAACAAGTCTAATTGTATTTACCAGGATGACACTATTCAGGGCTAAATATAAGAGGCATGCATTATTTCAAAATTCATATATTTAAGTGATTTTTCTAATTGAAAATACTGTATCAATATAATTATAAGAAAAATTAGTAGTATTAGAAAGAAAAGGGTTATCTGTAGATGGTATGATTTTATATATAATCATTACATTATGGAAAACCCAAGAATACCAACTGAAAACCTACTACAAACAATAAGAGAATGTAAAAAGAGTGGGCACAAAATAAATATATATATAATATTTTAGCCTTCATATGTACAAACAGCGATCAGAAGATATAATGGAAGAAAAGACAATATTTATAACATCAATAAGAAAAACCTATAAACTTTACAAGAAACGTGGCAAGATCTAAATAAAGGAAAGATATAAATGCAACCAAAGGAAACAAAAAAATCCAACCACAGAGGGCATACCATGACCATGGATGAGAGGATGCACTGACAGCACTGAAAAGGCAATGCTCATTAAGCTAATCTTTAAATTTAATGCCATACCAACGAAAACATAAAAATAATTTTTCATTGATTGAGACAAACTGATTTGGAAGTTAATACTGAAAAATAAAGAACCAAGAAGAGCCAAGAAAATTCTAAGAGTGACAAAGGACTAGCTCCAGAGGATTTAAAAATACATCATAAAGGTAAAATAATTAAAACTAAGGTACTAGAATGTAAATAGATAAACCTATGGATCAGAATCGAAAGGCCAGAAACACACACACAAAACATATGGGTACTTAAGAGTATGATAAAGATGACATTTTAAATCAGTGGAAAAAAGATGCTGTGGGGCATTCTGGTAGCCATTTGGAAACCAAATTAAATTGGACCTGAGCCACATACTGACTAGGACATATTCCAGATACATCAAAGATTTAAGTGTAAATCAGAAATCGTTTTTTATATGATCCCAAGGAAGGCACAAATATACAAAACCCAGAAGATTAGATCAACTTGACAATAAAATTTTAAAAATTGTTGTGCGGCAAAACAAGAAAAATACAACCATATGAGAAATTAAAAGACAAATAAGTTGGGGGAAAATACTGGTACTTTATATTACAGACAAAAGGCTAATTTCCAAAATACATAAAGTGCTCCTACAAATTATAAAGAAAAATACTCAACAACTCAGTTGGGAAGAGGTGAAGGTTATGAATGAGAATTCACAAAAAGAACAACTGAAAAGATCCTCACCTCAATCATACTTATATCAATACTAAGAAAAATGCAAAGAACACCTATCAATTTTTGCCATATCGTGCATACACACTCTACATAGACAGCAATTTGAAAACCGTTATCACAGTTACAAATATACACATAATTCGACCCAGCAATTTTACAACTAGGAATTCTTCCCGTAATAAACTTGCATTGTGTAAAATGACATTCATGTAAGGTTGATCACTTCAGTATTGTCTCAAGCAGCAAACCTGTACGTCCACCCAAAGGGACTAGCTATGAAGCTGTGAAAGAATGAGGAAGCACTTCGATGTACGCATATGGCTCAATCTCCTAGATATGGTATTAAATGGAAACAACAGAACAGTGGATAGTGTGTTACAATTTGTGTTTAAAAAATAAAGGATACATATATACATCTTCTAGGTGGATATACAAGAAATGGATGACACTGTTAACTTCTGGGAGTAACTTGGTGACTGAGAAATGAGGGGCAGAGCTAGGTTCACTGGATAACTTCTTATACCACTTGAATTTTGAACCATTAATCAAAATAAATAAAATTAAAAAGTGTTCATTGTAAAGAAATTGGCAAGCATATAAATTTACATGTATATGAAAAAATTATTATAAAAAGTCATGCATAATCTCACTACCTAAAAGCAGCCACTGATAACATTTTGTATATTTCCTTGTGTTTTATTTATTTTTTTGCCTTTCTCAAGTTCTATTTGCCCCAGTCTAGAAAAAAACTGGCTTAGGAAATCACTCCCTGTATGCTAGTCCCAGTAATGTTGCTGGGAAGAGGCATATAGGCGCTATCTGTAGGGACAGAGCTTAAAAAACATCACCTTTAGGAGTCAGGATTTGAAAACTCTCTGAAGTGACAAATCCTAGGTAGAAAAGAAGGTAAAGGACCTACAAAGGTCCAGGAGGCAGTGTATTTCCTTGTGTTCTTTTTTCCCCCTCTGTATTTAAAAAACCATAGCTGAAATTTACTCATGTATACCATGCTTTTCTTCATATAAAGTAACCTAAAAAGTTCTTACATTCAGGTTCATTGTTTTTGAGCTTTTTGTTATGGGTATTTTCAAACATACACAAAAGTAGAGAGAATAAGAAAATGAAGCCCCATGTACCCACCACCTGGCTTCAACAATTACCAACACATAGCCAACTGTCAATCTTGCCTTCTCTGAAGCCCTTTACTACCACCCTACCCAACTGGGGATTATTTTGAAACAAATGCTAGGCATCATATACTATAAATTAATATATATTTCAATCACAATACCACTATCATACTGAAAACATTAAGAATTCCTTAACACCATCAGATATACAATCAGTTTTCAAATTTGCTCAGTTATCTCATAAATGTTTTCAGTTTTTTTAAATCAAGAGCCAAACAAAATTCATACAATTTGGTTGGCATTTCTTTTATCCCTGGGTTCCTCCTACCTCTTTTAAATTTTTTTCTTATAATTTATTTGTTGAAGAAACCATGTAATTTGTCCTGTACAGTGTCCTAGATTCTAAATTTAGCTGACTGCACCCCCCTGGTGACATTTAACATGTTCCTCTGTTATTTCCTATAAACTGGCTGTTAGAGGCTTGATAAGATTCAGGTTTATTTTTCAAGAACTTACAGTAGTGTTGTATGTCTTTCTTTTTTTGTGTCAACTGTAAGGGCAATATAGTATTTCACCATATAGATTAACCATGGTTTCACTATTCACCTACATGTTGGTAGGTGAATTCACCTAATTTCATGTTATTAGAAAGGTGTCTAAAAGAACGTCTTTGAATGTAAAACTCTCATTGTATTCTGGATTTCTTCCTTTGAGAAAGTCATAGAACTAGAACACTAAGTTAAAAGTATGAGTGTTTTTAATTTAAATGGGCCAAATTATTCTTTGAATTACCTTCCCACTGAGTATGATATTGACTATTTCATCAGTAGTTCTTGTCAGTTCTAATTATTTTCATTTTAAATTTGTGAACATGATAAGGGGAAAATATTACCACATATAATCTAATTTCCTTTTTTTTTAATAAAAGGTAAACATTTGGAGAGCTTTTATTAGCCATCTATATTTTCTTTTGGAAATTATCTGTTATATACTTTGCTTACTATTTAACAGTGGGAATAATTTCTTCCCTTCTTTTTCTGGCAGAGGTATTTTGCTCGGGAAGGGAGAGAATGGTTTTTCTTAAGGAAGAACCACATTGAAAGTTCAACAGTATATGGCAAATGAGCTTTAACTCTGAATCCAAAAAGAGCAGTAACATTACTGAGCAACCGGTAAAAAAGAACATCCTCCCACCTTTCAGGGACTAAGTAGAGTTAAAATGTCACTTAAACTAAAAACAAATAAAAAACAAAAGCTTTCATTTAAAATCTCCTTTTCTTTCAGGGTAAGTCTCTAAAAGCTTTTAAGAGAGTTTTGTGTATCTGTCATTCCAAATAAGAACTGAATCCCTGATAACGATTTATCAGGTGGAATTCATCTAAGCAGCTTTCAGAGTAGTTAGCTATTCTTCAGGAATGAAGGATATTCTTGTTTTTAAAACTTCCCATATTAGAAAATGTATGTAGACATGGAGTCTCTTTCCTTTAAGCCTCTTTCAGAGTTTGGCTGAATTTCTTACGTTTTTTTTTTTTTTTAATTTTATTTACTATGATAGCTGGCTTTTAAAAGTGGTAAAAGATGGTACTGTATTGTATTCTAGAGAGAAATGCTTCATCAGAATCTCTCTCTCCTATTACTTTTACAGTTAAGTGTTTTCTCACAAATTCACTGGACAGAAGAAATAGACTAGAAGAATTAGGTAAATCCAATTTACATTAACAATTATAAACAGTAACATCAGAATTAGTTCTGAAAATAAAGCACAAAATGTTAACAATTAGAGGTAATGGTTGTTAAGTGCTGAACACATGCTAAACACTCGACATACATTTAAAAAATTTTAATCATTACCTCAGGATTATGAATTTGGGCACACTGTCCTTATGTCATAGATGAGGAAAGTGAGGTGGATGGATTAAGTTGCCCAAGTTCACATGGAATTTGAATCTAGGTCTACTTGAACTCCACATCCAAAATTAAGAAACATAACGGAAACGGAAATGGAAAAGGGCACAGGCATTTGTCCGAAAGACAAAACTGATTCCAAATGAGGTTGAGATATAGAAACAACGTTGAAACAATTTAGAAATTAGTCAAAGTCAGATAGTAAGATTAGTCATATTCACCCAATACGAACAGAAACGAAAAAGTTGATACATGAAGTAAACTAGTGAGTTAAGAAAAAATTTTATTTATTTAAAAAAAAAGTTTTGATTAAAACTATTCCCCCCCTCTTTTCCCTCAAAAGCAATATGGGTTCACTGTTAAAAAAAAATAAAATTAATCTAAAAAATTGAATAGATATCCATAGTT
The DNA here is from genome assembly GCF_965194805.1 of Balaenoptera borealis. NCBI lineage: Eukaryota > Metazoa > Chordata > Mammalia > Artiodactyla > Balaenopteridae > Balaenoptera > Balaenoptera borealis. Next base: position 13,778,814 of record NC_138877.1, read on the forward strand.
CCTCCATCCAGAGACAACTGATGTTACCGTACTACTTTATAGATAGTTCCATATATAGGATGTTTAAAATTTGCTTTTTTCACTTAATCATGTATAATGAATAGCCATCCTATATAATAATGAATTTAACCACTGTAACTTAATACTGGACATTTCATATTATTTCTAGTTTTTTTCCTCTTATTAAAAAACACTGCTGTATTTAAAAAAAAAAAGCAAAAACCCTTGGCAATTTATTTTTATACACATTCTTAATTTTCCTAAGATAAATTTCTCAAAGTCTGGGTCAATGGATGTTAAATTATTTAAAGCTTTTGATTCATATTTCCAACTTGTTCTAAGAAATATGTATCATTCTCCACAGTCTCAACAGATAAATTTGGCAACATTCATTCTTTTTCTCCCTTTTATTTGATGAAAGGTGCCTTGTTACTTTCCTGCCTTTTAAATTAAGAGTATTTTCAGACTTCCCTGGCGGTCCAGTGGTAAAGATTTCGCCTTCCAATGCAGTGGGTGCAGGTTTGATCCCTGGTTGAGGAGCTAAGATCCCACATGGCTCGTGGCCAAAAAACCAAAACATTAAAAAAAAAAAAAAGCAATATTGTAACAAATTCAATAAAGACTTTAAAATTTGGCCACGTCAAAAAAATCTTTAAAAAAAGTTAAATAAAAAAATAAATTAGGAGTATCTTCTCCTGACAATCATGAGGATATTAAATTTATGAAAATTTCTGTGGTTAGGAAAAATTGTGGTTGTTAAGATCAAGGTTTCAATCTTCAGGGGTGGGAAACTACAGCCCATGGGCCAAAGTCAGCCTGCTGCCTGTTTCTGAATGACCTGTGAGCCAAAAATGGTTTTTAAAGGGTTGTTAAAAAAAAAAAAATGTTGCAAAAGAGACCATACATGGTCCACAGAACCTAAAATATTTACAGGCAGACCACAGAGATATTCCGGGTTTAGTTCAGACCACCGCAATAAAGTGAGTCACACAAATGTTTTGGTTTCCCAGTGCATATAAAAGTTATGTTTATACTGTAGTCTATTAAGTGTGCAATAGCATTATGTCTTAAAAAATATACATCCTTAATTAAGGCAGTATCTGAGAAGCGCAATAATGCAAAAATGCAATAAAACGAGGTATGCCTGTACACTCTAGCCCTTTACAGAAAGAGTTTGCTGTTCCCTAAGAGATAGATACACACTTTCAAACTAGGTTCACTGGCATTAAACAAACACTTGCTCTAATAGGCAGCCCTTGCCCTTCAAAGGTTTGGGAACATACTTCGTGATCTGCTGAGAAAGACTGTTGTGAAATTTTATTACATACAATCTACCTCTTTTTATGGTTTCAAGACTACCTTTTAAATTTTCTTATTCTCCTTTGTTTGATTTTCACAAAGATCTCAGAAAAATGCCTGTGTAACTGCCTGGTCTATAAAATGAATGATGTGGGAAATGAAGGGATCTCTTTTGGAAGCCTGGTCATCTTCCCACATATTGAGAGGGTGAAACAAATATACGAGGCTCTTAGACCTGACCACCTGGTCCACAAAAAAGGGAAGCAGTAATCATCACATTCTTTTGTTTCAGGAACAACCAAGCCATGAATACACATATGAAAATGTCGGTGTACCAAACCTCACTTGGCCAAGGGAACTTACTTACCATACTTAGGACAAGGGAACACACAGGGTCATTAGTTAGCAATCACTCCAGATTGAGTTGTGCGTGGTTAATATCTGTTTCCTATAGTTTTTCTTAATGTAATTTTACTCCTTATCTCTTTCATATCCATTACCTTTAATTATTTATGGCCTTAAAAACCTAAAAGCCAAGCTTTTTGAAACTATGTCTAAATGAGAATTTAAGATCCAAGTCATGGCCTAAGGACTTACTCTATGATTATGGAATAAGACATCTTGTCATCTATTTGCCCCTTCATGGGTTTTTTAAATTCTATTTCGAATAGTTAAGCCAGTAAACAAGTGATCATTATATACTTTGCTTAAAAAATTACATAAAATCAAGCATATTTTTATTAAGAGGTAGAATAACTACATGTTAGGACATTGAAAAGCTAGGAGAAAAGTTTTGCACTTAAAAAAGATACGAATAAAATACTTGGAACTAAATGTAAATCCCTATTTCATTTGTTTGTCATACAAAGCTCTACTTAAATTATACACATTTACAATAGTTCCAAACCTTAAAAGAACAATTACCTTCAGAGGAGGAAGTGCAGGGAACTTTTTAAATTTTTTAAGTTCACCATGTAAGAATAATCAGACTAGAATATGTGACCTGGTTACTCTAAGAGGATTTACAAGTAAGAAGTACAGCTGACCCCTGAACAACACAGGGTTGAACTGGGCCTGTGTAGGGAGGCCAGGGGTCGGCACCCCTAACCCCCCTTGTTGTTCAAGGGTCAGCTGTAGCAGCAAATTTCGTATTGTTGCAATTAAAAATAAAATCAGCTGAGAAGAAAGAAAACAGCAGAAGCCACTGAAGAACAAGCTGGGGAGCCTGTCAAACCAATGCTGTAAAAGACATTTAAGTTAACTTCTGCCATCTAGTGAGTCAGTCGTGTATCCACGATAGGACTTGACTACTTTGAAACCCATGTTTCTGTTTCATTATTTTCAGAACTATTCTAGTCAATTTTTATTAGGGTTTAAGGGAATATACGTGAGGCAGTGCTTATGGAATTTGTGGCTTAAATGAGTTGAGAAGGGAATACCAATTGCATTAAAGGTAGAATAAGAACCTATACCTTGAGAAACTGAAATTAAACATGCTGATGTATAATATGGATAAATTAAGAGCCACACTTCCATTCCTAAACAAAACAAAGCAAAAGAAACACAGAAACAGAAATAACAACTGTACCAGTATAAGGATGGGAGTCAAGGTTCAACGGCAACTCCTATGAAAAAACTGGTCGTATGAGGCAACAATGTCACGTTGTAACCAGATCTTCACCAGCTTCGGTGGAAAATGACCAGGATGATAAGAAAAAGAAACCTGCTATTTAAAAACTGGAATAACTACTGACAGCCCAAACTAGAGAAGACACATGGAAAACAGCTTTAACTCTCTGAAGGGTTGTCACTAAGAGTAGAAATAGACTGTTTTGTGCAGCTACAAAAAACAGAACCAATCAAAAGGAGGCAGATTTGCATTTAACGTCCAGAGGAGCTTCACAACTGAGTTGAGATGGATGCGCTGCTTGGGCATCACTAGAGCTACACCAGCAGAGACTGAAAGTTCACTTGTTAGTTATGAAAATTTTCCAATATTGGATAAATAAACGAATTAGATCAAAGGTGCTGGGTGCAAACTACAGCCCATGGCCAAATCTGGACTGCTTGTTTTTGTAAATAAAGTTTTATTGGAACACAGGCACAGTCATTCATTTATGTACAGAGCTGAGTAGTTACAGCAGAGACTGTATGGCTTTAAAGCTGAAAATATTTACTATATGGCCCTTTATAGAAAAAGTTTACCAACACTTAATTCAATAATTAAAAAGACTCCTAATTCCACTATGCAAGTTAGGCTCAGAGTATAAGCTTTCTGAGAGCAACTGACTGTTTATAAGCTTTGTTAGAATCAGTAGTAGATAGGAGTCCCAATTCAAAAATAATGCTCACTGGGTTGACTGGAACTTTAACCACCTATCATTTACCTGCTTTCCACCACCTCCAAAAAGTGTTATATGATGCATATTGATAACAATTCTTAATAAATTGAGTTCAAACTAATTTAAATGGGTCGTGATATTTTTAAATAACCAGGCATACCCTGAGGTGCTGTAGAACAGGCTGTGAATTAACAGCTTAAACATAATCATATGCTTTAGTTCTTTAAAACTCAACATTTATAGTAACAATGCAGTAAATTGGGTTACGATTAGGAAAAAAGATGACATCAGAACTCCTTTCCTTTTCAGAGGGCCTGGATTTACAAGAGGAAGGTTCAGATTTTTTTTCCAGTGTATGGTTTGGTTCACTCCCTAACTTTGGCTGAATCATTTAATTTTTCTTTGCCCCACCTCAGAATGACATAAAGGCAGCTAACAATCTGACACCTTCCACTCTCCCTCCCACTCTTGGGTCCCCAAGGTAGAGAAATAATGCGGGAGAAACATCAAGTCTCTGTAGATTCTCTGGAGAGAACTTAGCTAAATATGCATGATAAATATTAAAACTCTGGTAGAAGTAAAGCAATTTAAAATTGAGAGAGATGGACAGAATATTAAATAAGTAATTGTCAAGTGAATCTCAGAAAATCAGCAAATGTTTATAATAAAATATTAGCTCTTCTGTGGAACTGTATACAGGAATTTCACACCAAAAAAAAAATCTCCCAATTGTTTAACTTATAGGTAAACATCATTTTAATTTTACTTTAGACCCCCTCTATTCTTTAATGAATATTGTTTAAACTATATTCTTATACTCACAGGCCAAGGCTGTAGATCATTCAGTCCTTTTTCTAATTTCTCAATATCTGGAAACTTTGTGGCTCCATCAGCATCTGCCATAAGGATCTTTTTTCCTCGAGAACTGAATACACCCTGGATTTTAAAAATTTCAACGAAAAGAAAGTTGCTTAAAATCAAGGTTAAATTCGGTGACATATCAGTTTGTTAAATTTGGTGACATATCAGTTTGTACTTAAAATATCCAAAAATTAAATATTAGGTATGAAATGGCAGAAAGAGGCCGAAGTTCACTGAACGCAGATTACATTGATAAGATCTTTCCAAAAGTAGCTAATGTCTATTTCATGATTTTAAAAACTTTGTGAAGTCATACTATTAATACCTTGGAAAATATCAAGATAAGAAAATAGATTTGGATAAGTTAAAGATATGCTGCATCAGTAAGAATAAAAATGTAAAATACCTATCATAAATATTATATCTGTATTGTATATGTATTATGGTGCATAAAAGGGATCAGGGGTTCCTTACAGCAGCATATGAAGAACGAAACATAGATAGCTTTGTTATGAAATACATCATAACATTTTAGATCTTCAGTATTTTTTATTATGGAATCTAAAGTATTTTAAATTAATTGCTGAATAAAGAAATGTGGAATGTCACTAAAATTTAGAAAGTATGGATATATTCAAATGTTATTTTGTTATTTGAGGCATCTGACACTTAGCAAAATTATGCCATTCAATTTTGAATTGATTGGTCTTTTGGGCAGAATATGGCTCTACGAGTGTATATTTCACCCAGAAATAAACTATGCATCAACTCTTCACTTGATCTTAGCCAAAAGGCCAAAAAGTGATTTATGCATCAACTCTTAATTTCATGGTGCATTTGAGTGAATACAGTGTGTCTTAAGTGTAAATATATTTATGGTTTGATACAGAATACAGCTTTGATGTCACTCAGCAGTGTGACTATAGATAAGATGTACGTATACAAATCTAGACAGAAATTTGATCAATTATTGTATAGTATAAGGCTACTAATTAGTATCTGTAATTTTTTTATCATATCTGTTAGAATATGGGTAAAAAAAGCAGAAATAAAAATGTTATATTTAATCTATAAACATCACATATTAAGTTTTGGAAAAGAGTAAACATTGCAAGGCACAAAATCTGTAGCTATAAGTTTGAAATAAATAAAAACAATAAAGGACTAACTATTTCAATGATACATGATAAGGCTGAACTGTAGGTTGTCATGCAATATTAATGGAAAATTGCCTTTGCCCTCAAACTTGTTTCAGCCACCTCATCTTGTTTTTTTAAAGGGGGCTTCTGAATGCCTGCTACTCTCACATCCTATCTGGATGGCCTCCACTTCACTGCTAGACTTCTTGGAAAGAGTCTAAGTCAGCTGCTCCCATTACTGTCCACTCAGTCACACCCTCTCCCCTCTGACTGTTCTTTCTGATTTTTCTTCTTCCTCATGTGCCTCTTTGCCCCAAGGCTTGGTTCTTGGCTCTCCTTTTCTTCTATACCCTCTTCCTTGCCAATTTAATGGCTTCAACTCTCAGATGATACATGTGGATGACTCTCACACCCTCTCCACCAGGCTATTCTGGATACCACTACTTGGCATCTCAAACTTAGTGTGGCTCAAACTCAACTAAACACACTGTCTCTTAAACCAGCTCCTCTCCCAGTGTTTCACCTCTTCTCTCACGACATCCTCCTCCTCTCAGGTACCCAAGGCTACTTACTGGTAGCTCACTGCTCTCTCCAATCACCTGACACAATTCTACCTCTCATATTCGTCTTTTCCTCTTGCTCTGTTGTGTCACCATCATAACCCAAATATTCATGGTACCTTGCCTACACCACTGCGCTGGCTGCTGTCCCTCTGTCTAGGGTGAAAGTCTAACAGCCCCTAGCCTGAAGTCTGTGATCTACACCCACATAACCCTCCAGCATATCTCTAAAGTCAGGCCTCATGTACCACTAGAAGCTCCTTTGTTGTGTCTTTGTTCATGTTCTCCTCTGCAAGCTCCCTGCCTCGACTTTTGCCTAGAGAATTCCTAATCCTCCTTCAAAAGTTCATCCAGAATTTATCTCCTGTGGGAAGTCTTTGCTGCTCCTCCCAGAGCATTTATACTGAAGCATTTGTAACACTAGTGAACTATGATACCTTAAGGACAGGACAGGTATCTTTCATCTCGGCGTCTCTAATGAAGTACCTGGCACTTAGTGAGCACTCAGATGTGGGCTGAATAAATAAATGAATGGGTGCATTTAAAGCCCATGATGATATTGCATCAATCTTATTTTCTTTTTCTCCCTTCTGCATATCCTGTGACCCTGTCAGAGCAAACTCACTGCTTCTAGTACATATCCCAAGAGAACCTACTTTTCTGTCTTTTCTTGCTCTGCTGACTGGCACGTTCTTCTCTCAAATCTTTCTTCATACGAGATCAGGGAGGTGAAGAGCACGATTTCATGGTTAAATTAACCCAAACCAAATCTTGCCTTACTATCTATGTGACCTTGAGTAAGTCACTTTACCTATCTATGCCTCAATTTCCTAATCTATATAATCAAAATAATAGGACCTAACTCACTGAGATGATGTGAGGAGGTTTAAATGTGATAATTATGTTGAAGTGGTAAATTTTTGCTGTCTAGCTCAAAATAATCAGTCAGCAAGTGGAAGCCAGTGTTCACCATCGTTGGAGGCCTGGCTTCAGGGACATATCTTTTGTGAAGTTTGCTATTTTCCTCATGTGCCCAAGGTTGCTAGTTACCTACCTAATACCTATTCTTTTCTTCTTCCTTACAAATGGAACCCTGATTTGGCCGAGAATGAAAATGTCAGAAAAAACATCTCTCAGCCTTCCTTGGAAACAGGGGTGGCCCTGTGACACTGTTCTGGCCAGTCACTGGGTGGAGCTTCTGGGAAAGTTCCTTAGAAGGGGCAAACTAACTGGTGTGCGTCTTTTGCCCTCCGCCCTTCCTGTCTGGAATGAGGAGGTAATGGCTGGTGCTCCCGCAGTCACCTTGTGTGCAGGTGGGCAGGAGGAAGAGGGAGTGAAAAGGCAGGAAGCTGGGTTCCTGAGGACACGGAGTTGTTGAATGAGCCCTGGACTGCCTACATCTAGACTTCTTTTGGAGGCACAAAATAAATAAATTAACCTCTATGTCATTTAAGGCACTGTTGTTTGGATTTTCTTTCACATATCTTGCTTTTAGATCTTTCTTTCAGTGTATCTTGATTCCTACCTGATATGCCTCTGCTGAAAGTAACCTCTTCTTCCCTGGAACTTCTACTGTACCTCATCTGTGCCTCTCTCATAAGTACAATCACTTTTTGTATTAGACTGTAAATTACATCAGGAGTGACCATATCAGATTTATCTTTTCTTTTTCGGTTGCACTGTGCAGTTTTTTGGGGATCCTAGTTCCCAAACCCCTGCAGTGGAAGCACGGAGTCCTAACCACTGGACCACCAGGGAAGTACCAGATTTATCTTAATTCACACTACCATGTTTTGCATAGCATCTTCATAGAGGTTAAAACTCAATACACGAAAGCATTTTGTAAACTGCAAAAAATCATGTAATCTTATCTGGTAACTATGTCAAAGACATAAGAGACAGACGGCAATGTTTTCAACTTTGAATAAGATAAACATTTTCGTGAGTCACCCAGTATGTTATAGATATGGCATGATATTTTTTAATTTGATCATATTATATATACATATATGCATGAAGTTATTATTAAAAGCAATTTACCACTAATTTGAAAGACTAGTATTTAACTAGCGGGCTGTAGCACATACACGTACTGTAATCCGCAAAAGAGGTTATTCAAAATACCTTTATATTTCAAATAAAAATATTGAAATTAGGTATTACCATCCTAATAGCTCCGCCTTTCCCACGATTCTTCACCAGCGTTATCACTCGTACTTTGTCACTTCCATATTTCTGGCAATATTTAAAAGCTACCTGTCAAATTATATAAAAGTCAGAATAAAATCAATTTGAATTCCAAGACAGCAATATAAACTGGGTCTCTGATTTTGGCTTAAACACTGCTATTCTAATTGCCCTCTCCTTGTGACTAGATTATACCCACCGCACATTTTGGTGGCCGAGAGGAGTTGTTGAATTCCTGGTGCCAAGATCCGACACTGACCTACTAGGTCGAAGTCACAATTCACTTTCCTGCAGAGGAAACACCAGAACAGGTGTTCTGACCTGACTACTAGGTCGAAGTCACAATTCACTTTCCTGCAGAGGAAACACCAGAACAGGTAGTGGCCATCTCTTATTCTCTTGACTTTTTTGCCTAGGCTACCAAGCTGCTAGAAAAAATAAAAATAAAACCCACGCTCTAATTGACTGGTACACATTTATGATTGGGCTCCCAATACTGCCTAATGACCTGTTTACTTGTCAGCAACTGACCTTATTCCCCAGAGAAGCTGTTTGTATCCTAGACCATTTTCCCCAAATCTTCTCACTCGAATTCCTGGCTCTCAGCAGATAATCATCCATGATCTGTCCTCTTCTGAATCTTCAATCTCTTCCTCTTTGCTGGATCCTCAGCCTCTAACATGCTCAAAACTCCAGCATCTTAAACATTTTCCTTTGACTTCACTATTATCTTAAGTGACTGCCATTACTCTTTGATCTAGTATCAAAGTCAAGAAATGGTGATCTGTATTTGCTATCAACATCTCTTTGTCCCTCATTTAGGCTTCAAGCCATTGGGGTGTGGCTCATGCCCTTTGCTTTTCCACATCACCCTCCGCAGAACCTCCTCATCAACGGCACCCTTGTCTTCTGACGCTCATTTCCATAGGCAGTCGTGAAGTTATTTTTTTTTAATTTTTATTTATTTTTGGCTGCGTTGGGTCTCCATTGCTGCGTGCGGCCTTTCTCTAGTTGTGGTGAGCGGGGGCTACTCTTTGTTGCGGTGCGTGGGCTTCTCATTGCAGTGGGCTCTCTTGTTGCAGAGCACGGGCTCTAGGCATGCGGGCTTTAGTAGTTGTGGCTCGCGGGCTCTAGAGCACAGGCTCAGTAGTTGTGGTGCATGGGCTTAGTTGTTCCGTGGCATGTGGGATCTTCCCGGACCAGGGCTCGAACCTGTGTCCCATGCATTGGCAGGTGGATTCTTAACCACTGCGCCACCAGGGAAACCCCCGTGAAGCTATTCTTATCTGGTGTTTGCACTCCTGTCTTCAGACTCAGCTCAAACACCATTTCTTCTTCCTAGCTTCCACGCCCATTGTCACCTTCCCCAGGGAAAAAGTATAATTCTAATAAGTATTCCTAATGCATTTTCCCATTCAACTGTTACTTCTCTCATCTGTAGATCTTCCCACTAGGCACAGGCTCAAGACTCCGGGATGCCTGAAACTTTCCTGACTTCATTATCATTAATAATCAAAGTCATGGAACCGTGATCTATATTTGCTATAAATCACTCTGCACCACTCATTCATTAATGAACTGTAGCCCCTCCCCACCTGGCTATGAGCTACTTAAAGCCAAGGATTAATATATATATATGTGTGTAGTGTGTGTGTGTGTGTGTGTATATATATATATATTTTTTTTTTTTTGGGCTGCTTTGGATCTTGGTTGCTGCCTGCAGGCTTTCTCTAGTTGTGGCGAGCAGGGGCTACTCTTGTTGCGGTGTGCAGGCTTCTCACTGCGGTGGCTTCTCTTGTTGCAGAGCATAGGCTCTAGGCGTGTGGGCTCAGTAGTTGTGGCATGCGGGCCCTAGAGCGTGCGGGCTCAATAGTTGTGGCTCACGGGCTTAGTTGCTCTGCGGCATGTGGGATCTTCCTGGACCAGGGCGATCTCTGTGTCCCCTGCATTGACAGGTGGATTCTTAACCACTGTGCCACCAGGGAAGTCCCAAGGATTAATATTTTAGTGCCTGACACACAGCCTGGAATTGATTAATCTCAGTGAACAAGGGTAGCCACGGTCCTTTGTACATACTCTTATTACAGGACTGTGGTGGCACTGTTAGCTGCTTACCCAACAAACAACACCTCCTTCCTTGCTCTTTTGGCCCCAGTCTGCATAGTGACAGTGTGTGCAGTCCTAGGAGATGAATCATGATTGGTCCAAATCCTTTTTACCATGTATTTATACTTTCCCAGCCCCTCTTGCAGACAAGGGTGGCCATGTCACCAAAGTTCTGGCTCATGGACTCTAGGGGAGGTCTGCTGGAGGGTGGGAGCTTCTTGTAAAGATTTTTATTCCTGGTTATAAAAGGAGAGAGGCACACAAGAGAATTCTTAATGTCCTGACTGTCTCAACTGCCTCAGGATCAGTGATGTTTGGAGCTGTGCCCATTTGATGATGAGGGAGTGTGTGGTAACTGAAAAGACGCGGATCCAGCCATTTGACACTGTCCTAATGCTGAAACAACAATGTCCAGACCTTCTGGCGTATGAGATAATCAAACACCTTCTATTACATAAGCTCCCCTCATGAGACACTTTCTGAAGAAAATATCGAACACATTGTGCTCTATTTATCTGGAGCGTGTCTCCAGTATTAGATGTGAAGCCCTTGAAGGCAGAGGCATGGCTCCATCTTTGTATTTTAGCACCAGTCCTACTCCTTGACTCATGTTAATGGCTCAAGAAATGTCTATTCAGAGAACATTTACTTGAGTTGCTGATGTTTGTTCTGGGGTGGCAGAAAGCATGATAGTCATCATAAGACCCAAACCAGGAAGATGAAGTCACTGGGCACGTAGCTGAGTGCACTGAAAGACACTTGACCAGGCGAGGATGAGGGCTCTTCCTAAAGGGGACGTGATCTGGCTTTGAAGGAAGCAAACACCACTGAGGCCCACCTGCTTGGCCTACACAGACACTGACACGTCACAGTGTGCCCTGCAGAACATGGCAGCAGCTGGCACTTGCTCACCATCTGTGAATTCAGCTCACGTGGAGTGCTTACCTTTCTGGCATCGTATGTTATTTGAGGGTAATAAATATCTCTGTACAAATGCAATACTCTCTCATTCTGTACTTTGGCATAAATTTTACCCCTTAGTTTAAAATTCCTTAAGAACAAGAACTATATCTAAATTTTTTCCCAGACCCCTCGGAGAGTGAAACGTGTTACAGGAAGACAATAAATACTCAACTTAGGGGAAAAGAGTTTCTTTTTCTTTTTTTTAAAAAAAACTTTTACAAACTATGATTTCAAGTTTTCTGTTTCTCCCAACCTTGGGAACAAGTGCGAACCTCTCCCTCTTGATTCCTTCCAGAGAGCAGCCTGAGACTCACATGGCAAAAGGCCTTGAAGGAAATACTCTTCAGGAAAAGCGGCTTCTTCTCAGCTGGGCTGAGGCTGCTCTGTCATCTCAGCAGTAGATGCCCGATGCTAACTTTCTACACCGCTCCCTTCATATACTAATAAACTGTTGGACAGTTGGTGTTCATCTTTCATGTCATACTATTCCAAGTGCAGCACCTACTCTTCCTAACACAGATCCACCAGTACTTCCAGGCCTCTATGCCTTTGTTCACGTTATTTGTTTCCAATTTGAATGTACCATCCTCCGTGTTCCTAGTCATCATCACCCTTAGGGGTTTAGTTCAAAAGTCACTTCTCTTTCTCTCAAATTCTTTTCAGCATCTTTCTCTTTGGCTCCATTTTTACCTGCATTACAGAAATTGGAGCCGTGCTGCCTGACTGTCCTGGGGGCTCCTTATACCAGGGGGCAGGCGGCGCATGCACCTGTGGGGTCCAGCCAGTGTCCAGCACTTCCTGCACAGCTGGAGTTGACCAAAATCATAACTGATGAATATTCAGGTGAACAGATATTTCCCTGTATATTTATTTTAAGATCTATTATGTTGCCATTTAACAGGAATATTAATAGCACCGTAAGTGAATCTTCTATTATAGAAACATGAGTGTCAAAAAAACAAAATGTGAAGCAGCTGTAATAACAAAAATACTTTGATGTTGGAGAGTAATTTATCAGGATCACTGACAAGATTTAATACATGTACTACTGCAGGATTAATGCACCAGGGCCCAGCAGTTACAGGTCTAGGAATGCAGGAAGGAGAGAGGATAAACCCTAAGATACTGTCACCCCGTGGGTCAATCTAGAAGGGACTGTGGGGTAGGCCAAAGGACATACCCAATCCCCAGGGGCAGATATGAAGGTGTCTTCCTATTTGCATGACTACTTTAGAAACCATAAGTTAAGGTGGAGCATACAGAAAAGAATTATGCTTAGAATAAAAGGAACCATAAATTGGTGGGCAAAGAGGGTTCCCCAGAGGCCAAGGTGAACTGTTGTTATGTGTACTCTCTCCCTATTTGGTGACCTTCCAAGCTTCCCTGGTCTCAAGGAGCAGTGGAAAGGCAGGTATGTTTTCCAGCTTCCCATATATGAAATCGCTCTGCTTTTTCTACTACCCACTTATGTTAAATGGAGAGTATCTGGCACACCTTTAGGGTTCTCTGACGAGCGGAAATATGATTTTACATTTGCAAATTATTCCATCTGTTGGCAATTCTAAAAGCAAGTTTACTTACCTTTGAAGTCTCGTCTTTGCTGCCATCATCAACTACTATTACTTCATAACTGAACGTAGGATCTTTTTTCTGCAAGAAGCAAAAATAAAATACCACAATTTGGCATGACTGCCATCAAGATTTCTAATAACGTTGTAAAGAAGTTAAGAAACAACTGTTTTACAAATAACCCAATTGAAAAATGCGCAGAAGACCTTAATAGACTTTCTCCAAAGTTGACATACAGATGGTCAGTGGGCACATGAAAAGATGCTGAACATCACTAATTATTAGAGAAATGCAAATCAAAACTACAATGAGGTACCACCTCATACCAGTCAGAATGGCCATCATTATGAAGTCTACAAATAAATGCTGGAGAGGGTGTGGAGAAGAGGGAACCCTCCTACACTGTTGGTGGGAATGTCAGTTCATACAGCCACTATGGAAAACAGTAAGAAGGTTCCTCAGAAAACTAAAAATAGAATTACCATATGATCCAGCAATCCCACTCCTGGGAATATACCCGGACAAAACTATAATTCAAAAAGATATATGCACCCCTATGTTCACAGCAGCACTGTTCACAATAGCCAAAACATGGAAACAACCTAAATGTCCATCAACAGATGAATGGATAAAGAAGATGTGGTACATATACACAATGGAATATTACTCAAGTCATAAAAAAGAATGAAATAATGCCATCTGCAGCAACATGAATGCAACTAGAGATTATCATACTAAGTGAAGTAAGTCAGAAAGAGAAAGACAAATACCATATGACATCAATTATATGTGGAATCTAAAATATGGCACAAATGAACCTATCTACAGAACAGAAACAGACTCATAGACATAGAGAACAGACTTGTGCTTGCCAAAGGTGGTGGGGGGTGGAGAGGGATGGACTGGGAGTTTGGGGTAGTAGATGCAAACTATTACATTTAGAATGGATAAACACCAAGGTCCCAATGTACAGCACAGGGAACTATATTCAGTATCCTGTGATAAACCATAACCAAAAAGAATATTAAAAAAAAGAATGTATACATGTGTATAACTGAGTCACTTTGCTGTACAGCGGAGATTGGCACAGCATTGTAAATCAACTCTACTTCAATAAAAAAAAAAATTTAAAAAAAAGAAACAATTGTTTTAGTGTTGATATGTATAAATATGAACATAAATACAAGTGCACAAAGCACATAAAGGAAAAAGGCCAAGGACAGAAAGGAGACCAGAGACTGGGTGGGAGTTGAGGGTGAACACGGACCAAGTCTCCGTGGGCCTCTCGCGCTCCCCTGGCTGCCCTCCTGAGCGCCACTCAGAGGCTATGAGGTATACAAGGCAAAGCCATGAGGTCTGAAGTCAGGGGTGCAGGTTCCACGTGGCTGTGCCACTTCTTAGCTTTATGACCTCGGGCAAGTTAGCATTTTGGGCCTATTTTCTCGCAAAAAAACCCACAACCTAGTCCACATGGCTGGTGTGCAGATTACACATAACAGAAGAGGCAGAAGCTCAAATATAAGGGCTCAGTCCTCTTCCTCTTTTTTTTCCTCTTTCGATGAATCTTCTCTTTTCCCTTTACCCAAAAAAACCTAAAACAAAGTAAATCAAAACAAGGAGTTTTCTAAAAAAAAAGAAACAGCCATAAATCTTACTTATTTTCTTAAACTCTCCCAAGAGATTCCAATGGCAGCGGACACAAAAGAGGGGCACATGCTACTTTTCTTCTCTTTATGCAGAGAAAGCAGAGGAAAATAAATGAGGGGGGGACTCTACAGAATAATAAAGACATACAAAATGATTTCACTCTAGTTATAGGTCTTTTTCAAATAAACATCTTACTTAAAAAGTCACAAAAGCAGAAACAGCATTGTGCTGTCATACAAAGTCTGCAGACACACTATCACTCAATTTTAAGTATATCATCAGGCAAGAAAGGATCAAAGGGGGGAGGCAGAGTCCGTAAGAGGAACATCAGCTCTCCTGTTTGCTCTGGAGGGAGTGAGCTGTCGGGCTTGCCTGCAAATGCCTGACGGCTGGCAACATGCTGAGCGCAGAGGCCAGGACCACGATGGCCCGAGAACGGCCGGCACTGCCTCTCACAGTGGATCTAGCCTGGGGTCCACAGCTTGATGACCTGCTCTAGTTTTAATTAGACCCCATACTGGACGAGAAAACACAATACCTGTCTCTCCTCTAGATAGCCCAGAGCTTCATCCATCATTACAGGCACTTAAAGAAAAAAATATATATTAAAAATTGCTTTTGAAAACGACTTGCCCAGTCCCAGAACACAGTTTACATACGGAAAATGCCTGAATAACCTAACAAGTCCCTCCTGGACTGTCCCCCAGCGGCCACTTCCACCTGGAATGTCTGTCGTCTGTTCCCTCTTGCTCATCACTTCTCTAGAACACTTCAGCCCTAGACTTGACGTGGCTGCTGACACTCATTCTTCCTCTTCTGAGCTACAACTGCCAGCCGCGCACTCTCCACAGCCCACATGTATCAACGCTCTGGCCAAGTCCATACTTTAAATTTCCTTTTCTTCCCAAATTACCCCTTACCAAAAAAATCGAGTAGGGCTTACACCGTTTTTCTTCATTGTATGAAGGCACGACCACAGAAAGCTGCTTGGTAGGCGAGTCCCAGATGCTGGGTAAGGCTTCCCTCTGGCCTCTGGCATTTAAGAAGAACTTCTCATCTTCTTGTCGATGAAGGTGTGGCATCTCTGTAGCAGTTATAAATGCAACAAAGGAAATCTAAAAGCGGATATGTTAATAAGAAATTGTGTTATGTTGACCTTTTTAAACATTTGCTACATTAGAATACATCATTTGCATGATTTTTTCGCCCTGGGGTGAAATATTCACTGTTTTAGTCCATTAACAATGGTCTGGAGGTGACTTCAAAATTCAAACCGGTCAGTCCCCTATTTGTGAACTGATTATTATTGCCCTTTTTTCCCTAACTAAGCATTTTCCCTAATGCTCTAGGAGGCTCTTTGTCTCCTTTCACCTGTCATTCCCCAGCCTCTGTCACCCCAGATCTAAAAGGGAACAGTCATTACAGAAGTGTCATCTACTCTGAGATGCCCTGAACTCCCAATCCCTGGTACACACACAGCGAGGCCCCAACCCACTTGGAGCCTATGTGATCGAGGACACACTGCAGGTAGAGCTTGTAGGTGAGGGCAGACCTCCCATCTGAGACCAGGTTGACCCAGGGTAGGAAGGGAAGAGTCCCCCAACCCCCAGAGTAGGGATCAGTAATGCTTAAGAATATATTCTTGATACTTATCCCAGATTTGAATTCAGAATACACTATTTTTTGGAGTCAGGTATCAAACTTGTAGGCTGTAGGCACCATCCCACTGCTAACATTATATAACCCCCTTCCATATTCAGTGGGGACCTAGCCCTGGAAATAACCATTCTTTGTAACATTGTTTCCATTGGTATACTTTCTGCTTTCAAAACAATCAACCTACCAACTTTTGGAATGCTACTCATTTGTACTTCAGTGGCCATTTATAATATTCTATTGGGTACATACTGAAATTGAATATGCTTCTGATTAGTATGAATATGAAGGCAGTATCCAGACTAGTGGTTAAAGAGTTCCTGCTCTGCACCCCTAGTGTCCAGATGGTGGTTTCTAAATTCAATTTCCTACTAAAAGTAACCAATGCTCCTAAGAGGAATGGCTGATTCAGGTCCAGGCCAGGAAATGTACAATGGTGGTCAGAGACGGGAAAGCAAGGAGGCTACCAACAATCATGACAAAGTAGCCAACTGACAGGCTCCCACTGGCCTGTGAGGGGGAAATTTTAAGCAGCAAAAAGAATAATTAATGCAATGTATTAAAACACATGAAAAATTTTATATCACAGATTCATAATGATACTAAATATAAAATATTAGTCACCTTTGTAAGATGCCAGGGAACCATCTCATTATTTTGAAAACTTGCCTTTTATCTTACCTTTTATATATGAAAGATATTTCAGCGTTATCGAATAGCTGAGGATGAAATTTTTTTCATTATAAAATTCCAGGTAGTACATGAAGAAGGAATGATACAGTCAGAATATTCCACTTTGCAACCCACAGTGAAATACTGGATTTAGGCAGTGATCATCAATGACTGCTAAACCATTGGGTTAATGACAAACTTTATGATCGGTGGGTCAAGCTAACAACTCCTGAACCCAAGAATCCCTCTTAATACCAGAGAAAATCAGAGATTACACACCTCCTGATATGACACAAAAGGAAGTAATCAGCATCACTCACACACTTCTTTTGATTAAAACACTCAAACATGCATTTCATCAAATCTCTAGATGTAACTAGCAGTTTACAGGAAATTCAGGGAACAGAGTAAGATGTTAAAAGTCACTTAAGGGATGCAATTAGTAAAATCCAGATTGTGAGAAATTCTACAGGACAAATGACCGCTTATTAAAGAAAAGAAAAAAAAAAAGGGAGGAGAAATTGTTATAGTTTAAGAGACTTGAGACATACCAACCAAGTGCTACGTGTGTGTGAATACTGAATGGAACAAACCAATTTACTAACACATACATGAGGCATTTGAACTGATGGGGTATTTGAAATCACTGAACAATGTTAAAAAAAAATCTGCAATAACCTTATTGTGGTTATTTTAAAAAGGGGGTCCTATCTTCGGAGATAAATGTTTAGGATTTACAGATAAAATGTTATGCCTTGAATTTGCTTCAAAAGTAATTCAGAAAGGAAGTGGGGTGAGGAGACAGTGGGGAGATACACGTGTGTGTGTGTGTATGTGTGTATATATACACACATATACATATATATTAATTAAAAAAAAAGTTCCACTAGTTGGGTAACATTTGCATACCAGCTCATCAGCTTCCTCACCAAAGGAAGCTAATGATAACATTTCTGTCAGCACTGTTTTAAAGATCAAATGAGATAATCCCTGTTGAATGCTGAATACAATACCCAACATACTGTAAGTACTCAATAAACAAGAGCTCTTATAACCACTTCCAGCTAATAGGATCAAATACTTCCAGTACAATCTCATAACGTACACATTTAAATCTGTGCAACACAGTCAAGACAAGGCAGATTCAGTCTAGGATTCTGTCAAGCTCTGTCCCACCCAAAACCTGAACCCCCCCCCCCCCAATCTCCATATACTACTAAGGGAAAGAGAGGACTCCTCTCTCACCCAGACACAAACCGTAAAGAAGTCAGGATACACCACTTTTTCTCTATCTACACTACTTCTAAGCCATAAATTCTGGCCAGATGGCAAAGTGGCCTTCCTGGCAATGCTATCTAGGCTGCTAACCTTAACGTCAAGGAAGCGGAAAACGCTCCATTTACTAACTAGAGGCAGGCCCATTCCAACTATATGGGAGAAAATTCACTTGGCAAATTTCCTATTACCTATGGATCAGCAAGTGTTACAATGTTTCCGCGTTTCCACAGTAACGGCAAAGAAAATCGGAGTTTGAATTCCCCTGTACTGTCTCTTTTAGAGGCAGCAAGCTTAGGGTGTTGAATTCTAGGACATAACGACCCCCAGGCATACGGTAACACCAGGCCTTGTCTATCTTGGTCTTCCTATGTCCCTAGTGGGTCTTCCTGATCCGCTGATTTATCCAATCTGTAACAGATGGCTCTTGTCAGTGCTATCAACACTTTCTATTTGCTTAACTACACCAGGAAAGGGAGTGTCTAGAAAGCACTTTCTGGGGGCTCAAGACCTCCCCGATGGGGCCAGAACTACAGCGATTGCAGACCCGGGAGGAAATCCTGGAGAGGTCGAGGCTGAGAGGGCGGGTGGGCAGAGTCCGGGGACCAGGGGGTGACATAAGACAGGGTGGGCATGTCCCAGTAAACACAAGTACTAGGCTCTGGGCACGCAGGGATATAAAGCTCTAAAGTAAACATAAAGAACGGAAGAAAGGGGGTGTGAAATTCTAACAGAGGAAATTCTGGGGTCAAGGCTCAGATGGAAGTATGGTGTAAGGGACACGCCCAAGAGCCGGCAGCGCGGAGGAGAGGATGCCTGGGGGCCGAGTCTCCCGGAGAGCAGTGAGCCCAGGCCCGCGTCGGTCCCCAACCCCTCTCCTCACCAGAATCAGGGCTACGGCCGCCAGCGCCGCGCCGAGCAACGCCAGCTGCAGCAGGAGCGGAACCATCCTCCATGCCGGCGCCGCCGCCGCCGCCCGCCCTATCCCGCGCCTACACACATGCGGAAGTGCGGCCGCGCAGCCCCGCCTCCCACCCGCAGAGAGACCCGGCCGGCCGGGCGCCCGCCGCCCACAGCGCCGCCGCGCGGCCAGACTCGGCCACGACCCGGGAGCCCGCGCCGCCCACAGCGCCTCCGCGCGGCGAGGCGAAGAATATGTAGTTGTATGGGAGGCGCTCAGTCCGTTTTGGGGAGGGCGGGGGGCAGGCGCTCTGTTCCACCGTAGTTAAGGTTGCCAGAATTGGCAAGTACAAATTCAGGATGTCCACATAAGTTGAATTTCACATAGGCAACGAATCGTTTTTTAACAGCATTATTAAAATAAAACACACCATATAACCCACCCATTTGTTTTTGGTATATTACACTAATTTTTTAAAACTGTGATAAAACATAAAATTTCCCATTTTAACCACTTTATGTGTACACTACAGTGGCAGAAACTGCATTCACAATTTCCTGCAACCATCACCACCATCTATTTCTAAAACTTTCCCAGTTCTCCCCCAGCTTCTGGTAACAATAACACGAACTATTTTGGGTATACTCTTTGTTTATCTGACATTCAAACTGAATTGGATGCCCTGTATTTTACACGAGGGAGATGGAGGTCTTGAGCCACGACACAGGCTACAACAAAAGCTGCTCCTTTGGAGCCCGCTCCCGGCACCTGTAAAGGTAACCTGATGCGGAAAACGAGGGCACAGAAAATTTACGTAATTCTTCGGTGCTGGAGCAGGGAGGCTTTTACCTGGGAGAAGGCAAGCCCAGGGCCCAGAATAAGAAGGAGGCGGGACCCTGAAACATTGGAATTATGCTCCACATTCAACACTTGATTCTTTGCTTTATATAAGGTCGGTTTTCTCTGAAACTCTTCAACCACCCGTCTCTAAACAGGCACTCATCACTTCTGTAATAGCCGATTCGTCAATACGCGTCAAAGTCTAGGAAACCTCGAGGGGCATCTGGCTAGGGGAAGTCTAAGCAAAGGCAGGCTGGAAACCGTCCCCACGCCGCCCGCTCCGCCCACTCCACCCTGCCTTCTAGCTATCCGGCAGCGGAAGAAGGGCGCAGGTGTCAGTACTGAAAGTGCGAAGCGGCGCCGCAGAGCCGGCGGAAGGGGCGGTGCTACCCAGGCGGCGGCGGCGCGCGCGCAGGCGCAGGCGCAGACGTAAGACGCAGACGCAGACGCGCAGACGCGCAGACGCAGACGCCCAGACGCAGACCCGCGGGCGGAAGATGGCTGCGGGGTTCAAGTGAGTGGGGGAGGCTGGCGGGCTCGAGTTCGTACCGTGCCGGTTGGCGGCTCTCGTTACCCGGAATTTTCTCACCGGGAGACCCCCCTACCTGGTTCCCACTTCTTTCCACCACGGAAGCGGGCGGCGGGCGGGAGGACTGGAGGTGGTCGTAGTGAAAGGAAAGGGGGCGTCTTCCCGCCGGGGAGGCGAGCGCTGGAAGGGGCTGTGTTGAGCTCGGTACCCGCTGCGAGCGCTGTGGCTTGGTGTGTAGTGGACCTGCAGCCCCAGGGGAGCAGTTGTAACTTCGTGAAAGTGTTCTGTTAGAACCACCTGCGACACTGCTCTCCCTCTCCCTTGAAACTTATTTCTAAAAACGTTGTTCCTCGTTCGGAAGGTTTTACTTAAGCGTTTTTGCTGCCGCTTTGGAGAAGCCTGTAGATTTTCGTTCTGAGTCCAGTTTTAAATAAATAAAACAAATAAGATTCCAAAGGAAACCAATTGTACTGAAACAGTTATCTGTTTGTATAAATTCCAAGTTTATGATATAATGAGATATACATCTATTTTAGAATTAACTTTCTTAATTAAGATCTCCTGGGGAGCCTAGTAACTAACTCCTGGAATTTCGAAGTAACGAGGATTCTTACAGGTACCTTCGACAACTCTAAAGTAAAAACGAAAACATTTACTCTCTGTGGTTGTTAAAGTCGCAGGTACGGCTAATATTATAATGGTTTATTGCCAACGGTCATAATTGAAGAGTATGCTAAATTTCAGTCACTGGATAGTGAAAACAAATATGTTAACTTTTTTTCCTGCCCACCAAGAATCCCTGCTTCAGAGTGAGAGTGATGTTATTTTCACACCTGTATTAATCCTCTTCTAAAGATGCCCTAGGGTTTTGGGCTCCAAACCTATACTTGTTTACAGCAAAATTAAGGACAGCCTTTGAGTATGGTTATTGCAAAGGTATCTAATTTTTATAATTAGCAACACGTGGCAACATAAACGTTAGAATTCCTGAAAGAAACTTAGTTACAAATTTTGGAGATTTCTGCTCCATCACCACACTATTAAGACTTTTGCCAGTTTCTGGATTTATATTGATTTACTAATTTATCTCATCTTTAACATGTGTTTCAGAACTGTGGAACCTCTGGAGTATTACAGGAGATTTTTGGTAAGTAAAGGTGGTTATGTACATTTTTTGCCTTTTGATAATGATATCATGTGCTTTTTCCATAAATACAAATATCAATCATTACATTGCACACCTAAACTAATATGTCATACGACAGTTATACCTGTTTTTAGAAGACAATTTTCAAGTAATTCAAATTAATTTGAATTAACGAGGTTCAGTGTATTTTCACTGGTGTGTGTAAAATATACTTGTAGATGTAATCTACTTTAATATATTTATTTAGAAAGAGAATTGCCGTCCTGATGGAAGAGAACTTGGTGAATTCAGAACCACAACTGTCAACATAGGTGAGGGTATTTTGAGTTCTAAAATAGAATGTTGAAGTTGCTTCAGTTCTGAAAATATAAGTTTTTTTTTAAAGTAAATTTTTCTTTGTAAAGTTTTTTTAAACTCACTGTCCTCTCAGTTGTTATGCTCATGTTAAATTTTAAAGTAACTGTAAAGTGTTTTCCTGCCTTCCTCCGTTCAGAACTTCTAAGACATGGTTTTCTTATATATCTTACATTTATTAAACCTTCTGTTGCAAACATGGAATTTCCCAATTTTACCTATATGACATTCCCAAGTTGTAGCCTCTGAGCCATTTAAACAGTATTTCAGACAAATTCTACCGTGTCTAAGGGATTACAGTGATTTTGTGTCAAGAGATTTAAATCTTTGTAACAGCCCTGTGATTGAACAACAAATGATTAACTCACTTCAGGGACAATGAACAATCCTTAGACAGGTGCGGCTGTCCCTTGAACGATGAGGGGGTTGGGGCGCCGGCCCTCGCACAGTCAGAAATCTGAGCGTAATTTTACAGTTATGGATCGGTGCTCCGTAACCGAGGCTCTGCATCCTCAGACTCAACCAACTGTGGATCGTGTAATACTGTGGTAATATTTATTGGAAATAATCCTTGTATATAGGTGGACGGGTGCATTTCAAACCCATGTTGCTCAGGGGTCAACTGTAATTTTAAAAAGACTCAAGCAAGGAATAAATTTTCATAAACAACTTAGATTTGTAGCAAGATAAAATCATGTAGAAGACGAAAACACATTTTCATTTTGTTTAAATACTTACCTTTTCAGGTTCAATTGGTACTGCAGATGGTTCTTCTTTAGTGAAGCTGGGAAATACTACAGTAATTTGTGGAATTAAAGCGGTAGGTTTACTGTATATATTACTAAGATTTGAGTTACTAAATTAGCTTCATATATTTATTAGATTGTAATATACACCTATAGTTCTGCTGTTGATTAGGCAATCAGGTGTCAGTTTTTTAGTATTTGTTTTCATTTCCGAAGTTTTCACCTTTGAGTTTTAGATAATACAACCCAAGTTTAATGGCTCTTAATTACAATTTATGAACATTCTCAAATGTGCTGAAATGGAACAATTTAAAAAAATCCTCACCACCTTTACTTTTTAAAGAATTTGGTTGTAATTTGAGAAATTGAGAGATTTTTGGTGACATATTTTTATCTAGTGATGCCATTTAATCTGTGCAAATGTGTAGAAATTGCTCAAAAGAAAAGCTTGAGGGAATAATAGCTACTATTTACTGAGTATTTGCTATGTTCCAGGTACCTTATGTTAGGTGTTATACAGAATTATCCAGTTTAATCCTCAGAATAATCATTTGAAGTATTTCTCTCTTCATTTCCTATTTTACATGACGTTCAGTAACTTGTCCAGGAACATAAGGCTCATAAATAGAACTTAGACATAACTGACTCCAAAGCCTCTGCTTTTTTGACTACACTGAACTCTGAGTTACTTAACCTAAGTTCTTTCAATAACTGGCCCAAAGTCTCTCAGCCAAAAGGTGTGGGTCTGACTTTTGAACCAGGTCGGTAATTCCAGGGCTTTTGCTCTTGACCATTATACCATCAATTCCTAAATCGGACTGTGTCAGTATCACCTGGGGTTTAAATTCAGATTCTTGGCTACTGAATAAATGAAAGAGAGGGTGGGACAGAAATCTAAAGAGCCCCAAGTAATTTTGATGAGTAGCACTACCATCAGCTGCCTTCTTGCCTTGCAGAGCTAGTGAGGAGTGGTCCAGTGTTCCTAGAGCCCCTGACATACGTTCCCAAGTTCATCTTCACAGTAGATGCTCATGATGTAGTTAACTAGCTAAGATGGTCTTTGGTAGAGCCTTCCATAACTGACTTCTTCACAATTTTTTAGTAGCTTCTTTCATAGGAAACATTTGTCTGCTTCTGTAGGAATTTGGAGCACCACCAACAGATGCCCCTGATAAAGGATATATTGGTAAGTTAAATGGCTTCATAAATTTAATACAAATACTTTAAGACAGTTAATACTATTATTATAGTTAAATCTTAGTAGGTGAGTTGAAGAAAATTATTCATAAGCTTCAGACGTCCCTGAAAAGTTTTGTGTATGTTTATGTTAGAAGATAGCATAATAGCAAGATACAGAATTTTGTAAATACCTTTTATCAAACTTGTTTGATCACTTTTGGTTTATACAGATGTCATCAACCAAGAAAATAGATTCTCTTAGGCAAAGGGCTGTAATTGCAAACTTTTCTGTTTCCATAAAGAATTTTCCTTTATACCACTATGTGGTTTTTTTTCTTAATTTGGACCATCTTTTCTTTATGGTAGGAACCAACATTTTAAAAATGCAGAACAGTTGGTATGACTGGAGGGGCTATCTACTGTTACAGATTGGGGTATTTTGAAAGAAACCTGGAAACTTTCATGAATAATTTAGGATTGAGGCTGTTTCTTAAACACACGTTTTTTTTTTGGCTGGGCGGTTATTTGTGTGGGAAAAAATAAATTTTATCTAAGCATAAGATTCTCACAAAGATGAAAAAGAATATGATTGATGTGTTACAATGCTTTCCACTTGGAAAGCCTATCTATGCCTACAGTTGTCTTTGCTGTGGATTGATAATTATCTTTAAAACTAAACGAGAGGTGAAATTTGGTTCATAGCTGCAGTTTCTTTCAGTTCCTAATGTGGATCTATCACCTCTGTGTTCCTGGAGATTTCGGTCTGGACCTCCTGGAGAAGAGGCCCAGGTGGCTAGCCAGTTCATTGCAGATGTCATTGAAAAGTAAGATCATCATGATAAAATGTGAATACCATTCATTTTAGAGAGTTTTTGAACTTTCATTTACTGTGTTCTATGTCTTCAAATCAAGTTCACAGGTAATTCAGAAAGAGGACTTATGTATCTCTCCAGGAAAGGTAAGAGGAATAAAGAAGCTATGAACTTTTATTAATTCTGAAATGTTTTTTTGTGGGGGAAATTTAATTTTTTTTTTTTTTTTAAAGTTTCTGAGCCTTGAAGGTTATCTTGATTGTCTAGCCAAGGGTGTGGTTTGTAAGTAGAAACAAATACCACGTTATAGCAATCAGAAGGCTTTAATTTCCACTTTGTGTAAACTCTATTTTAGCTTGCTTGGGTTCTATACTGTGATCTCATTTGCCTCAACCATGATGGAAACATTTTGGATGCTTGCACCTTTGCTTTGTTAGCAGCTTTGAAAAATGGTAAGCAACCTTAGTAAAAGGGAATGTTCCTACTTATGTGTTAGAATGTTCCATTTTGGTAAAATTTCTCAATAAATTTTTAAAGGTTTTTGTTAAGACTTACCTATCATTCATGTGTTTCTAAATTAAAGAAAAACATGTTTGTATCTACTGTGTTTGCCTTAATTGTCCTAAGATATATTTTTTAAAAAATAATACTGGACAAGTTAAATAGAGGGAAAAGTGAATTAATGAAGCACAGAATGCCTTTTTGTTTTTCACTAGAGTGAGAGACTGACTTTACATATTCGCCTTTTTCTAGTACAGTTGCCTGAAGTAACTATAAATGAAGAAACTGCTTTAGCAGAAGTTAATTTAAAGAAGAAAAGTTATTTGAATATTAGAACTCATCCAGTTGCAACTTCCTTTGCTGTGTTTGATGAGTAAGTTAATCAGATGTATTAAAAGGTTGTATATTTAATTGAAGGGAGGACAAAGATTCTTACAAGTAGTAGAATTTCAGGTTGCTATTAACTTTTCTGGTTTCTACTAGTTCTGTCTAGCTCCTTACTTAAGCTAAAATGCAGGTAGTGAGTTTCATTTGTACTTTTTTCTAAAATAAAATTTGTCCCATGGGTTGATAATTTATTTTTTTTATTTTATTTTTAAAATAGCACTCTGCTTATAGTTGACCCTACTGAAGAGGAGGAAAACCTGGCAACTGGAACCTTAACAGTAGTAATGGACGAGGAAGGCAAGCTATGTTGTCTTCACAAACCAGGCACGCACTTTCCTTCCATTGCAGTACTAAACATGTAGATGAAAACTCAGCATGAGCTTCTTTATATTAGGGAGGGCCAAATGGAATGTGGGATGTTTTACTGGTTTACGTAATGTAAATTTACTATGGTTTCTTTGTTACTTCAGATGCCTTGCATTTTTATATTGTATGTCAGTGATTTTTTTTTTTAATTTTTTTTATTTATCTATTCATGGCTGTGTTGGGTCTTCGTTTCTGTGCGAGGGCTTTCTCTAGTTGCAGCAAGTGGGGGCCACTCTTCATCGCGGTGCACGGGCCTCTCACTGTCGCGGCCTCTCTTGTTGCGGAGCACAGGCTCCAGACGCGCAGGCTCAGTAATTGTGGCTCACGGACCTAGTTGCTCCGCGGCATGTGGGATCTTCCCAGACCAGGGCTCGAACCCGTGTCCTCTGCATTGGCAGGCAGATTCTCAACCACTGCGCCACCAGGGAAGCCCTGTCAGTGATTCTTAAACTTCAGGAGGTCTTGTTAAAACATAACCTGCAAATCTTGAGACCACACCACTGGTTTATATTCACTTTTTTTGTTTTATGTCAATAACTTGACATGATGTAGATCATGTAAAAAGTGTTGGCACAATAATTTTTCAGGTGGAAGTGGACTGACTGGAGCTAAACTTCAAGATTGTATGAGCCGAGCAGTTACAAGACACAAAGAAGTAAAAAAACTGATGGATGAAGTATTTAAGAGTATGAAACCCAAATAAACAACCACCACATTTTCAAAACAGATTTGTAAAAACTGTATTTGTTACACTGTGCACAAACCTTTTATACTAAATAAATATCAAACTACATTCTTCTGAAAGATGTTTCTAGTATTTCTTAGGTCACTTCTGTATTATGTACAGTGAAACCGTTTTTAAAAAGCAATGACTTAGGCAAACCCACCCTAATGGTTCGTTAAACCATTTCCCTGTTTTTATTTAAAAATCATAGGGTTGTGCTTCTGTATAAAGTTTGTATATCTAGCAATGTAAAATACTGACACATGTTAAAAAACAAAAACGAAGTAGAAACTCAGAATCCTTTTGATTCAATGCTCTTACGTTTTTAAAAAGAAAGAAAATAATGCAAGACTCAGAATTTTGGAGTGGTTGGCGTGCCTCTCTTCGTTTTACTTCTTGACTGGCTGCCTGTATGCCGATGCCGATGTAGCTGAGCTGTCTGTGCTGCTGCCGCCGCCGCCATAGCCATCTGATGCTGCAAGAACCGCAGCTGCTGCAAAGCAGAGGGGAGAAACCAAGTTAGGTTCAAGGTAGGCAGGTGTGGAAAGATGCTTTTCCTGAGAGTGATGAAAACAACAAAACTGAAAGGGAGAAAGCACCAAGGTAACAAAAAAGGACTATACCACATCAGGACAATGCACAGTCAAACAGCACCAGTGGCACAGAAGCCTGCTGCGGGCTTTAAAAATGGCTCTTGGTAAACTTCAAAAGTATTTCTGTTACTTTGCCTGGCCAGTCTATATTGCAGTAACTCAGCAACTTCAGTTACCATTTTGTTGTATGATAGTTTATAGCAATATAAAACCACCCTGCAAATTAAAGAAAGTCAACTATAATATGCTGACTTCTAGAATAATGGAACAACATTCTTCTAAAACAGGTATGACATTTACAAATAGGAACACTGGTATACTTGCCTTTGTCTGCAGTACAGTATTAAAAAGTTAACCATTGGCACTTACAACTAACTATTTCAAAATGTACTGAAACTTATAAAAATGTATGTTAATGTGCCACCAGCACTTCAGGAAAGATTTTAAATTAGGAAAAGAGTATGACTTAAATGTACAAAATATTCAGTGCTCCAAGTTCACTGGCTAAAGTTGTCAGACTTTTAAATAAAATTTGCTAAATTATTTACCAATTACTGTATAGTCTTAAAAGACAGTAACATAAAACTAAAGTAAGGTATTTTGAAGTACTTTTGGAGCAGAGTATCTTTAAAAATGTAACCAGAGTGAAGTTGCTGGATTACTTGGATCTGTTGCTGCTGCTGTTGAAAGGCAGAGGAGAGCTGGAATCTCTGCTGAGGAAGGCTTTGCTCAGGTCTGTTCTCGGCAGAGCCAAGCTGAGACAACACTACAGAGAGGAGAAGGGGAAAGCAGGCCAGTCAAAAAGTTTGAAAGCTACCAGGGTTAGAAAAGGACAACACAGAAAATGAAATAATAGAAAAGTATCAGTATGATTAATCTTAAGTTATCAAATCACAGACATTTCAGAATAAATTTAGTACAGACTCCTGTTAGTTGAGGGTACCATTGATGATAGAACTTCCTGGACATGGAAGAGAAGGGAGAGCATGTCGGCCAAAGCACTGTATCCCTCTCTTTTCTTACATCTCAATGAAACTTGATACTAGTGCTATTTTGTTGAGAAGGCTTTCTAGCAAAATGTTGAATACAGTATGCTGTTTTAAAATACAACCAATCAAGTAGGAAATGGAGTGGGAGAAATCCAAATTACCATAAGGACAAAACTGGTAGACAAGTGCTAAAAGATGTTACAATGAATGTCAGACTACACTATTAGCAACAAAGGTGGTGAACCCTTTTAGAGCTGAGTGAGATGAGGGATAAGTTCAACTCTCTCACTGCTCAGTTGAGGACATTTCAGACCTGGATCGTTTGAGTGACTCACTTAAAGGTAATTAGTGGCACGTCTGGAGCTAGGAACATTCTCATTTTTCAGCCTACAGTTCTTTCCACTAAATTATACTACAGCTATTTTAGGAAAAAATAGCTTGTGGGGTAAAAGTTTATACTAATAAATTTCCATGTGGAAATTCACTGCCTCTAAATTAGAACTTTACATAAATTATTCCAAATTCGGACACTGGGAATTATACCGGATTCTAAAGGCATCATAGTAAGCCCAGTGATAATTCAAAATGTTAACATGTTCACTCATTAATCCTCAAACAGTATCTCAGTTTTCTTATACATGTGGCTTCTTGATTTTAATTAAATGTAGTTATAATTGCTATCTTCAATTGATGAAATAATCTTCATTAAAGGTGTATCTTTGGTGCACCATTTATTACTAGAAGTGGTGAGCAATCATTTAGTACAATCGCATTTTTTTACAAGTGTCTTACAGAAGCTAAGCTACTTGACTATTAAGTCCTAATTCATACAACTACAAGCCACTGGAATGAGACAAAAGATTGTGCAATCTAGAAAAATGCAGTCTCAATAACCCAGGAAAAATAAAGAGCTAACAGCTTTAGAAGCTTCCTAGTAAGCTGGGTAACTGTAAAATTTTCCCAACAAAATTTAACATGAGGAAAACATTAACTCCTGTTAATATATGTAGGTCAAAGCACTTTAATCAATTATCAAAATAATGAAAAAAATCTGAGTGCCGTCAATTAATCAATTTAATAGTTCACACATTAAATACAACTAAACTTTTTCCTTGTAACTGCACAAGGAAAATAGTTAAAATGGTGAGATCCCAAATAGATTAGATACTTTAAATAAATTCAACATATTTAGTTATGAAGATACCAACCAGCTGCCTGTGACTGCATGTAACTTCCTACTCCAGCAAGGTTAATAACTGCAGTGTGCTGAGCAGGTAAGGCCTGTTCCTGACTGGTGCAACTTTGTTCAGAACCCTGAATAAAAAAATAATACGTGACTTGTACAAAAATAAAAACAATTTTGGATTGGTGGAAAAGACGTCAAAGGTATTTAGAATTAGCAAGAATAAGCTTATGGTATTTTGAAAGCAAGAAAATAAAACCTAATTTTCAGAACTGATTCTGTATTAAAAATAATTACTAAGGCTTCTATAAAGCTTCATCAGAACTTTTTTTTTTATTGAAGTATAGTTGATTTGCAATATCGTGTTAGTTTCAGGTACAGAGCAAAGTAATTCAGTTGTATATATATACACACACATATTTTTCAATTATTTTCCCTTATAGGTTATTACAAGATATTGAAGGTAGTTCCCTGTGCTATATGTTAAATCCTTGTTGCTTATCGGTTTTCTCTATAATAGTCTGTATCTGTTAATCCCATACTCCTAATTTAAGCGCCCCTGCAACATGGTAACCATACGTTTGTTTTCTATGTCTTTGTGGGTCTGTTTCTGTTTGGTATATAGATTCACTTGTATTATTTTTTAGATTCAACGTATAAGTGATATCATAAAACATTAGTCTTGCTCTGTCTGACTTAGTTCGCTTAGTTTGATATTCTCTAGGTCCATCCACATTGCTGTAAATGGCAATATTTCATTCTTTCTATGGCTAATATTCCACTGTATATATATACCACATCTTCTTAAGCCAATCATCTGTTGATGGCAGTTGGGTTGTTTCTGTCTTGGCTATTATAAACAGTGCTGCTATGAACATGGGGGTGGCATGTATCTTTTTCAAATTAGTTTTCATCTTTTCTGGATATATACCCAGGAATGGGAGTGCTGGATCGTGTGGCAGCTTGGGTTTTAGTTTTTAAAGGAACCTCCATACTGTTCTCCATAGTGGCTGCACCAATTTACATTTCCACCAGCAGTGCAAGAGGACTCCCTTTTCATCTATTTAGGCCTGCCCATTTTTTGATAGGGGTGTTTGTTTTTTCAATATTGCTTCTATAAAGCTTCATCAGAACATGTTTTTAAAGCTTAAAACACTGTTTGCAACATAGTACTAGAACTTCTAGTGAGCACATTCAAGAAAAGGAAACAAAAACACATATAGAGTAAAAAGAAAAAATACCTGCCCTTATTTGCAAATGGCACTGACTAGGAAAAAACACCCTAATGAATCTACAAAAAAACTTCTAGAACAAATAAGTGAGGTCAGTAAGATTGCAGAACACAAGATCAACATACAAAAACCAATTCTGTATACTAGCAATGAACATGTAGAAAACAAAATTAAAAACAATACCATTAACAATTTCCCAAGAACGGGAAAAAAAAGGAAGGGAGGGAGGGAGGGAGAAAGAAATGAAGGAAGGAAGGGAAAGAAAGAGAAAGAAAGAAGGAAAGAAACTTAGGTGTAAATCTATGAAACATATAGGTTTTGTATGCTGAAAACTAGCTGATTTTAGCCTAGATAGAGACATACTGTGTTCATGGACTAGAAAACTCACATAGTAAACATGGTAAGCCTTTCCCAAAATGACCTTTAGGTTTAACTCAATTCCTTTAAAAATCCCAGCAAAGTCTTCTGTAGATATAGATGATTTTAAAATTCATAAGGAAAGGCAAAGGATCTAGAACAGCTAAAGAATTTTGAAAAAGAAGGATAACATGGGAGGAATCACTGTGTCTGATTTTAAGACTTACTATATGTATGTGTATGTGTGTGTATATATATATATATATGTGTATGTATGTATATATATATGTATGTGTGTGTGTATATATATACATAGTCTACAGTGATCACAACAGTATGGTACTAACAGAGTGACAGATATTAATACATAGATGGGTGAAACAGAGTAGAGAATACAGAAATAGAGCCACACAAACACAGCCAACTGACCTTTGACAAAGGTGCAAAAGTAATTCAGTTGAGGGGGATGGCTTTTCTAACAAATGGTGCTGGAGCAAATGGACATCCATATCACCCCATAAAATGAACCTGGACCAAAGTCTCACACCTTTTATAAAAATCAACTGAAAATGGATCATAGATTTAAATGGAAACTATAAAAAAAAAACTTTTGGGCCTAGGGCTAGGTGAGGAGTTCTCAGACATAATACCTAAAGCACAATTCATTAAAAAAAAAAAAAAACAAAAAAAAAAAACCTCAGACTTCCATCAAAAGATGGAAGCAATCCAAATGTCCATCGATGGATAAATGGATAAACAAAATGTGATATATAAATACAGTGAAATACTATTCAGCCTTAAAAAGGAATTTCTGACACATGCTACAACATGGATGAACCTTTCGGGTATTATGCTAAATTAAACAGGTCAGTCACAAATAGACAAATACTGTATAATTTCACTTATATGAGGTGCCTGGAGTAGTCAAACTCACAGAAACAGAAAGTTGGCTAGAAGGAGGGGGAAATAAGGAGTTGTTTAATGGGTATAGAGTTTCACTTTTGCAAGATGAAAAAGTTCTGGAGATTGGCTGCACAACAATATGAATATACTTAATGCTACTAAACTGCATATTTAGAAATGCTTAAGATGGTAAATTTTATGGTACAGTATTTTACAATTTTGTAAAGAAAGTGCAAATCAAGAATTTTATATCCAGCCAAGTAATCCTTCATGTGTTAATAAAGAAAAATAGTTTTAAATGTGCCCTTCCTGAGAAATCTAATAGAGGATGAGCATTATCCAATCAAGATTTGACTGGGGAATCTTTGGTGGAAGGACTGATAGTGAACATTATATATATTTAATTGTGAACTAAGAGAAACGATGAGGGTGGGACTCAGCAATCAGTAATTTTTAGTTTCCCAGATGATTCCGAAGTGCAGCAAAGGTTCAGAAAAACCTGAAGGTCCTTCTACTACTTTAATTTACTGTAGTTCTTGTTCAATTTCATTTTGTTTGGCAATATACAAAGTATTTGTTTTTGTCTATCTTCGCTCTGTTCTATGCTTCAAGATAAAAAGAACATCTCTTTTCTAATAAGAGACAAAATACTGTCAAAAGCAGGATGATGAAGGGGTCGAAAATACATGGCCTATAGAGAAAGAAAGACCTGGACTTGAATCCCTGCTCTGCCACTCGATGTATGGTTGTGAGCAAGTTAGTCACCTGAATCTATTTCAGACTATTCAAGATGGAAGTGACATCACCTATTCAAGTATGGCTGTTGTGAGAATTAGAAATAGGCACCCAATAACTGATAGCTGCTATTGTTAATAAAGAAAAACCGCATATGAAAAGTTGGTTCAAACAATCTAAATAAAAACACTTGAAATATGCTTGGCATATACCAAAAAAGGTTATAATTCTATGATACAAAGCATATGGAAGAAAGGACGTACCTGCTCCCCTGGCTGTTGAGGACTAGAAGTTGTGGGTTGCTGAGGTTGCTGTGGTGTAAACTGAGAAAGCTGCTGCTGCTGCTGCAGTGTGTTAAAAATGAGCGAGCCACCTGGAAGCTATTAAGTATTTAAGCAAGAATTAATTAGCCGATTTCAGATTAAATTTCTTTATTCTACAAACATTTCTGGAGCATTCACTATGTGTCAGGCATTCTTCCAGGGACTGAGGAAACAGGTGAACAAAAATGGAAACAAAACAAGATTCCTGCCCTTAAAAAAAAGGAACAAATCGCTTTAAACACAATTTTTAAGTGCTGTTACTTTGGCTCTCAAATATGTTAGTAATCTCCAATGTAAGTCTTTCTGCTTCAAGTTAATAGTTAGCTATCCAAATATACATACTGCTTTTATTTAAGTCCTTTTATACATCAACACAAAACAGCATTAAATGCATTTGGAAGTATAAACAAGAAGCTAGTGATAATCAGAGATATATATTAAGAAAACTCGTCTCCTAAATTTGGTCTAGCTTTGCCCTAAACCAGAAATGCATGGATTTTTATATAACATAGCTAGGAATTCCAAAGCTGAAAAGGAAATGCATTAGATGTCCTTATTTAGTTTGGAGACATTACTTGCTCTGTCATTCTGAATCTAAATTAATTAAAAAAAAAAAAAACAAACAAACTTAAAAAAAAGAAGCATCCAGAAACTCCACACTAAAAACTAAAACTATGCATTCCAAATGCATCAGGAAACAAATGGTTTTTCCATGTTATTCTACAGGAGTTTAAGTTAAAAGCACTTTGAAGTTTTGTGGGAAAGTCCAAGCAAATATCAAATACAGAACTCTTAGGTCTATATAGTCAAAAAAGGTGTCTCAGGTCAGAAGCTCTACACTCAGCACAGCTCACTGTTAGGTAAACCTGGACAAAGCACAGGTCAAGTGTTTCTTCCTCAATTAGTTAGATAGTAATAAATGTTGCAAAATATAATTTATAAGGTGGCTTTGCCCTTAATCCTTATTATCAGTGCTATTAAGGAATCCCACTCCTCTTAACACTGAGACTGATCCTTGTAGAAATTCCGACAGCAAAGTGCAGAAAAGTTGGCTAAATAAACCAATATGTCCATATCACAGTTAGATTATTCTTCAATTAGTCTGTAAATACTGACACTGTTTGCATATTGTGTACAGGAAATAAGTTTTAAGATTTAGTTCTAAATGTATTTCCTGATTTATTACTTCTGAGTATCAGGTTGGGTTGATCTGTTTGTTATTGTTATTTCCCAATAATTCATAACTCTGCCATTCTTTGTCTCCAAATCTTTATATTTATGTCTACCTTTTCTAAAAATTCTCTGTAGATAATCCCATCCATTTTCCAACCTACTAGCTTAATACTGAACTCCATCCTTAAAGGACTTAGCATAACACTCAGAATATTATAAGTTCACAACATGTACTAAATTCTTTACCTACAATCTCTTTATATGTTAACATTGATAAAATGTGTTAAGAAAAGTCTCACTACTAGACACAAACTGTAATCTAACAAACATTTATTGACTGACTACTAGGTGCCTGGCACTGTGCCACGAAGTCATATTCTCCTCAGGAAAAGAACACACATACCTAATTTTAAAACTTTCTATTCACACAGAAAATCTACTATAAGCAAACAGCAATACCTACATGCATACATAAAAGTCTGTTAAGAGAGAAATTATTTCTAAGTATACCTGCTGCTACTATTGTAGGCAAGTTATTTTCCTTGGCAGTTGTCAACTCTCCCCTCTGGAACTAGTTCTTGATTCGGCAGTGGTGCCAGAGCCGATGAAAGTGCAGTACATAGGATACCAATTCTTTCCCCTTATCTACTTGAACATGCAAAGGTAACCACACCCTTAGAAGATTCTGGACAACCTCAAGACTTCAAATGCTGATATGTACAAACTTACATGGTTAAAAACAAACAAACAAAAACTATAAAAACTTTAATAAAAAGCAGTGTTTCAGGTTTACCTGGAGTAGATTTAAGGGCCTGAGACTTGAAGTATTTTTTAAACCAAATGGAACACCTATTAAATAAAACTCATGGTTAAAACAGGGAATTAAAACTTTATTATACTTGTAAGTATTTTATACTTTAGGATATAAAAATATAATACTTTAAGTACTTCCTGCACAGATGTGCTTATTTTCTATACTTTAAAAATTTCTTATAAGCAAAAAACCCCCTATTTTCATCAATACCAAAGATGTGAGCACCAGATGTACACTATAATCTGTATTTCAGAAACTGAGACTTCTTTATAACTATTTTGACTGTTGGCTGGAAAAGTAATCTAGCAGTATGCAAACACCATAAATATAATAAAACTATCACTGTTGTGCAAATACATTTCAGGGACTGGCATCTATTTATATTCCTCAGTGCTAAACAGCATATGATAATAACCCTATCTCTGAGAAGCAGTGTGCTCTGTGCCGTTTTTTAAAGTACAAATGCTAATATTAATAATGCTAAAGAATGTTGCTGAATTTTGTGTGTAAGGATCAAGCTGAAAGTCAGGAAACGATGCGCTGTTAATTCTGAACTTATTCCCCAAAATCTGTGACACAACATGGAGCACATCATAAAGCAGGGGTTGGCAAACTCTTCCAGTAGGCTTTGTGGGCCACACAGAGACTCTCATATACTCTTTCCCTTGTCTTTTTTTAAAAAAACAAACTTTAAAAAATGTAAAACTATTCTTAGCTTAGATGTGGGTTATAGTTTGCTGATCCCAGTCTCAAAGTATGTATTGTATATATTTTCCTCACTAAATATACCAATTCGAACACTAGTTAAAAATGTATCTAGTCCTCTAAGCAGATAATTGTATTAAAAAAGATACAGGGCAAATAATGCACAGATGACAGTATGAAAGTCTTGTATAAGAAATGGAAAATGCATAATCAGATAAAAATGTGACAATACTGATATTCCCTCCAGGATTCTCATTAAAAAAAAAAAAAAAAAAAGACATAACTCCCTTTAAAGGTGGGTGACATATGTATAATGCTTTATAGCTTTCTAAAGCCACTTTCATATCACTTCATTTATTTCTCATAAGTACCAAATGAATTTAGAAATTTTTACTCCCATTTTAGAACAGATGAAACTGAGGCTAAGGGGAAAAAATTAAGTGACTGCTTTCAGACCCCACAGTTAGCATTTGGAGCCACAAGTAACTGGTAGAATTATATGTAAATATAAAATCCTAAATTCAACACTGATTCCATTTCCAGGGCTTCTGTCACTACAGCATATTTATACATATTAAAATAAGAATATGAGGTAGAATTAGAAAATCACAGCAATATATTAACATGTTTAAATTATATTCTTTGGGTTCTCTTTCTCTTAACTCATAGAAAGTTTCGGACAAGTTTTTCTTACTATGGTGAGTTTACTTTTCCTGTTAATTTTTTTCTCAGTAGTAAGAAATCGAACTGTTCTGAGATATAATACATTCTCTTAAAGAGCATTAAAAAATGGCACAAGTCAGGACTTCCCTGGTGGCGCAGTGGTTAAGACTCCGCGCCCGGGTTCAATCCCTGGTCGGGGAACTAGATCCCACACGCACGCTACAACTAAGAGTTCGCATGCCAGAACTAAGGGGCCCGCCTGCTGCAACTAAGACCTGATGCAACCAAATAATTAGTAAATTAAAAAAAAAAGCACAAGTTGTTAAAACTCTTTTCCAGTATACGTAATTATAATTATTACTACTACTGCAAGAAAACTACTACTAATGATGATAACAGCAAATATTTTTGAATGTTTATCACATCTCAGGCATAGTTTAAGCACCTCATCTGTATTTGTTCATTCAATCCTCACAACTATGAGATAAAGTATTATTATTATCCACATTTATGAAGAAAGTGAGGCACAAAGGTAACTTTGTCATGATTACACAGTTAGAGTAAGCTGCACAAGCAGGATTCAAATCAGGCATTCTGGCTCCAGAACTGAGGCTTTTAAATGCCATGCTGTGTTGCTTTTCTTGCTCACATACGTTTTCAAAATACATTTCTTTTACCTGGGACAGGACTACACTGACAATTATAAAAGTTACTTTTATAATAATCTTTGGAAGGTAAAGATAAAATTTGCAGAGACTTACAGGCTTACCAAGTTTCCTCACAGAGAAGTTCATAGCTAGATGGGTTTTTAATTCAAATACCAGAACTCTTAAAGCTTTTGAAAGGAAATATTTCCGACATAATACTTCATAAAATAAGGATGTTAAATGTTTAAATAATATCATTAAAGTGGCATTTTTACATAAGCATGGACTTTAATTTTATTAGAGGTTATTATTTCTAATATTCTGACCTGCTTGAGAAGCTGCCTGCATTGCACTGGGCAATGCATTTGGTAGCAGACCTCCTGAGGGTAGAAGGCCACTCAAGTTTATTCCTGCAGGAGTTATGGCACCAGTGTTACAGCCCAGCATAGGGTTTGAACCACTCATCAAAGCTTGAGCTCCACTGCAGGAGAATAAGACAAAGCATTAAACTAGCACTATAAAAGGGAAAATCAGCCACATAATTCCTTGGATTAAAAAACAAACCACTAAACAAACACAGATTATTTCTGTCTTAAATGTCAGTTTGGAGGCTTAGTTTCATTTTTTTGCTAGAAAGTGACCGCAAGGTTGGCTAAAATTAAGTACTGTATATTTATCAAGTAAGTACTGTATATTTATCAAGTACTGTATATTTACTGTATATTTATCAAGTACTGTATATTTAAAATATAATTTGGAAGAGTAATGTCCTAATCAATGGTTTAAAAGATGGTAAAACAGAGGATAAACAGGAAAATCTAAGCCGCTGTCAATGTGTAGTAGCATCATCTTAGTGCATGTAATAGATTGATCACCTAAAATTAAAACATACTTGTTGAGATAGCTTCTATCCAAATACAAACTATTTTCTTTCAATTTCAATAATATGCTATTTGTTCTTAATTTCACAAATAAGAATTTCTTTAGATTGCTTACAGTATCTTAAAAAAAAAATCAGGGCATCAATGCAAACTTACCAAACAGAGCCCACTACATTGATGAAGTTAAGTCCAGCAGAGTTTGCCATGACTTGGGTGGCCGTGGTTCCTGTAGTTATAGATGTTACCATGGTGGAAAGAGGAATGGTTGTTACAGGCATTGCCTGGCTCAGAGACCTTTGCTGCTGAGCAAACTGAGTTAACAAAGTGGGCTGAGGGGTGAAGCCTGAATCTTGGGGAGTAGGGGTAGCTGAAGGGGTAATAGGAGTTGAGCTCTGAGCATCAGGAGGGTGTGGGGTCGATGAAGGGGTTGGTGTAGGAGTAGATGGCTTAGGAGTTCCAGATCCTGCTCATTGAGAAAAATAAAAATTGCTAGTTTGTTATAAATGGCCAGTCCTTTTTAAAATAAGGTTAATGGAATCTTATTTAGCACTGACAATTTGTTCCAGTTTTTTTTTTTAAAGCAGTTAACTGCAAGTGTTAATTTCTACACATGATACATGAGTGTTGCTACACTCAATTACAATTAAGGATGCAGTATATCACCTACAAATCCCATCAGAGATGCTATTACAGTAACAGTAAAAATATACATTTGTATTCTACCACAACACCCATTTAAAAGTTAGTTTCCTACATGCTACCTTTGGCTTATAAAGTTTAAAAGGACTTCAAATTAATTTTTGTTATTTACGATTTCACTAATTTAGGACTTCACTTAGAAATATTGCTTATTTTCTGTTAACAGTCTGAGATAAACTCTGAACATATTTAATAAATTACATATGATTAACAATCATATTTGGCACCTAGATATACATATTTAAATCCTAACACATCAAGTTTATCCTAACAAACAAATTTTACAAAACACAGTAATAAAGTAAATATTTGAGAGATAATACTGCATCTTTAACAGTAACTGTGTACTTCTGTTTAAATGTAGAATGTATAGAAAATCTGTTGTGAATGAAGTATGCACAGTTTATCAACTTTTTAAAAAAAAAACAAAAACAAAAAACAAAAACCAAAAAAATAAAACCAAAAGCTCTTGAGGTGTTTTCTTTTTTAGCTTTCATGTCCTGCAGAAAGAAAGGAAAGAAATGTGAATGTCCAGAAGCTGTCACTCAACCCTTACTTAAAGTAACAACTGTGTGCAGTAGATTAACATAATCTATACCCACAACATAAGAAGTGTGAATAAGACTTTCAGGAAATTTATAAATTTTTCTTTGTGCAAAACAAGAAGGCAGAAAAATTACACCTTTTGAGCTATCAAGATGAAGATGTTTACATCTAATGCAAAGACCACCCTGTCACTGTGCAGTGTACTAAAACTTTCAGCACACATTAGTTATTTATTAAAAAAATCTAAAAAACTGGAATGCTTTTTTGCAAGTTGGTACCTAAATATCTCAGATATTTACTAATCTGAAGAAATTCTCCAAAACTAACGCTAGAATTCTCGAATAACTCTTCTTGATGTTAAAAAAAAAAAAAGTATTCAGTAGTAAAAATTACATTTTAATATCTTCAGATGCTTTATGATCATCCCACATTTTAGTAACTGACAACAATTTATAAGAGTGTAAGAGTGTTATTGAAAAATCGGCTTTCAGTTTACTGTATCACCACCTTGGAACTAGTTGGCTTCTTACATTTACAAAGGTAAGACTGCAGCAACAACTCTTATGACTTTTTTTCTGTATCAGCTGCATAGTTTACATAAAATGTAAAATGCCCAAGGGTACACTGGAATAAAAAATAATTTGCAATCTTATTGCCACATTTAACTACCAGATTATTTTTTTCAGGAGATGTGTAGGTTGCAAGTCTATAAGAAAGGTATACACGAGGTGCATACATAAATACAGAAAAACAAATACAATTACAAAACATGTAATACATACGGTCAACAAGAGATTGGCATGAAGCTTCTCAAAACTTATACATTTTGGGTAGACAGTACATTCAGATTTCACTATTTCACTGGTCAAAAAGAGCCATCTTAAGAAACACTAATGCAAAAGCTTATGAAGAGTTAATGAAGAATTTAGGTTATGACTCACTTTGTGATGAACTGGCAGGTGACAGGGCAGCTGGAGAAAGCATGCTAACTTGACTGAGATCCATGGATGACTTCCGAGAAAGACTTGGTGGCTTAGAAGCAGGAGGAGGAGTTGGAGATTTAAGAAAGCTGCTGACCTGTTGTGGTGTAAAATAGTTACCTAGAAGAAAAATACAGAAGTTGTTTCCTAGATTTACAATTTAAAATTCTGAGTAAATCAAAATATGAGTAACTGGATTATGATCATCTGTTGTTTCTTACTCTAGATTACAAAAAACTAAGGAATGTGATACCTGAGGAACTATTTCCTGAGCTTGAGGGAAGTTTGATGGGTGGAGGTCGATGTTTTACTCCCTTCCCCAGTACTGAAGACTGAACTGACAGGGTCTCAGGCTGCTAAGACAGTGACATTAAGCATACTCATTAAAATTAAGGTCAAATCAGAAATTCACAAATTAGTAACACTATTATAACTCCTGGATGAAAACACGGTTTAAAAAACTGCAATGTACTTTCAATGGTTATAGATTGGGTATTACAGGTGTTTCAAAAAAATGTAATTTCACATAAGGAGATCCATGAGATAACTTACAGTGTACACAGGATGAAGGAAAGATTTCTGAGTAATAAGGTGGGGAGAAAGTTTGAGGCAGAAGAGCAGAGTAAGATGACAGCAAAGCTTCACCCTTAAATCGTCTCCAGAAAAACAGTAACTGTTGACGCCAGGTGGGTGATCAGTATACACAGATGTTCATTACACTTTTTGCTCTACCTCTGTGTACATTTGAAAGTTTCAATCATAAAAAGTAATAAAAAGAAAATTAAAAGTAAAACCAAAACTAAACAATACCCCTATCCCTCATAAAACAGCCCTTAACATTTCTCTGATTCCTTGAGAACAATTAGGCAGAAAAAAGTAACAGTACAAAAAAAGCTAAGCAAACACACTTCTGTTTCCTTCCCTGGCGAAGGCTGACTCAAGCTCGCTGAGCCACTGGAGCTATGCGACATCTTCACTGGACATTTGGCTTCGTTCTGGACCAGTTCCTGGTACTGACTGACTACTCTGAAATATTAGGGGGAAAACAGGTAATGATTAGCTAACTCTATTTTAAACATAAATTTACTACATAGGAAATGAATAGTAACTGTTAATGAAACAAGTTCTATCAAAAATAACACAAAAATTAAAATTAGACAATTTATCTTTGATAAAAGCACATTCTTCTAATATTTTCAATGACAAGCTAATGCTGAAAACATTTTGCTAATTAACAATCTAAAGATACTTTCAGTATCTTGTCTCTAATACAGAAATTACAGGGATTATTTCACCAATAAGTAGCCAAAAGAACTACCCATTGACTCTCACTTATATTCTGATTAAACTGTTACCTAGAAATCATTTTCCTTAGCTACTGTAGATATATCTAACTTCTCTTATTTAAAATAAAGCTACATTTTAAACATTATCCTTTTAATTGTTATTTTCCTAATTCTATTTAAAAATCCTAGTAATACCTAGGCATAATTAAAATCAAAGCTTTGACTTCGAATGGAGTAGTCTCTACCCTACAGGAGTGAAGTTTATCATATCCATCCAGATCACAAATAAAGATGCAAATATTTTTACCTCTCAGCATCAGTCTTTGATCCAATAATGAACCTAAATTGTTTTTTAAAAAAGAAGAGAAAAGTATTAGATAGACTTGTTTTAAGAAGCCCTGAGATTACTTTTGAAGACTTCCATATTTTAGTGACAGTAATTTTATAAATTGAATTAAAATCTACCAAGATATCATGAAAACAAAAATTTTAAAATACATTAAAAAATAGGAAGCAATGACCAAGTTTTGCATGCATTACAAAATAATTCTGTGAATAAGTTGGCTGATTTAATTGAAAGGAGATTTACTTTGGCAGAAAACCTATGTTTCAAAACAAAATCTGGGCTGAAAGCTACCAAGTGCTATACACCCTTACAAGTGTCTGTCCTACAGCAATATTCACTGAACTACCGTGTACAAGGCCTTTGGTCTTCCTCTCACTTTAACCTTTGATTTTGGAAGACATTATTAATGTCTACATAGCAGGACCTTAGAATATATTTTAGACAAGGAAGATGGTTTATCGCCAATTTAAATAAAAAGTCTTTATCAAGTCTTAAAAGAGTCTGACATTTATATGATTTCTTAACATATTAAAATAGTGAGTTTGTTTATTTTTTAATTACCAATTTGAATGATCATCTGTGGAGAAGCTGAAATATAAAATGTAAAAAAAAAAGAAAAAACTTGGTTAATGCAGCTCAAACTTTGACTTCATAGCTATTAAATCAAGTAATTTATGAATATGGGAGAAGGACTAGAAGGTAATAAACCATGCAGCATTTCTGCAGCAACGTCCTGATGTAAAAGGCAAAAAATTCAATTCTCTTCTTGTCAAACAAATCTAATCAGTTGGCTTTTTGAACAATTTTTTTTTTTTTAATGAGAGAACATATGCCCTTGTGTTTGAGAAAAGTTAATAACTATTTAAAATGACCAATGTGTATCTTTAAACAGAAGACTACAAAATACAGCTAATCAAAATATCTGATTTT
This sequence comes from Balaenoptera borealis, assembly GCF_965194805.1. Classification (NCBI taxonomy): domain Eukaryota; kingdom Metazoa; phylum Chordata; class Mammalia; order Artiodactyla; family Balaenopteridae; genus Balaenoptera; species Balaenoptera borealis. The sequence goes on from NC_138877.1 coordinate 13,821,561, forward strand.
TCTACTTAGCATACAAAAATAAAAACTGCTAATGTGAAAAAATTAGCTGAGGATTCCCTGACTGCTGTTTCCTCCCATTGACTTTTACTTAGGTATTGGTGAGGTTACTCTTTAAAATCCATTTTTCTGCCGTAGTTTCAATTAGTATTTTGTAAGGATTTAACATAGAGCTGGCTGGCCCCTGCTTTTTTCTGCTGAGGTTCTCTTTATTTTTCCTTCTTTTCAAAACAGCATCGACTTGATTAAAAAGCAGAACTAATAATAAAACTAACAAGGAAACAAAACTAAATACTGGTACCTTGTAGTAAATACATGTAGCCCGTAAGTTTAGGAATATCAACTTCAGTTGGCCCTCTATATCTGCGGATTCTGCATCCCCAGATTCAACCACCATGGATTGAAAATACTTGGGGGGAAAACATTCCAGAGAAGTCCCAAAAAGCAAAACTTGAATTTGCCACAAGCTGGCAACTATTTACGTAACATTTAAATTGTATTTATTACTTATTTACATAGCATTTACACTGTATTAGGTATTATAAGTAACCCAGATAAAGTACATGGGAGGGATGTACAGAGGTTGCAAACACGACACCATTTTGATATAAGAGACTTGAGCATCTGCAGATTTTGGTATCCAAGGGGGTCCTGGAACCAATCCCCTGTGGATACCAAGGGACAACTATATATGTATTTCTAGAGCCAGTAACTACGTTAAGCACTGAGTCTGTGTCCTTACAGGCAGTGCTGAAATATCAAGCATTTTTAACAGCTTTTACATTTAATTTACAGTAAACTTGCTTCCCATTTAAACAAATTATTGCCTGGAAGCACTTCATGCTCACAGAGAGGTTAAAGTCATAAGTGGCAACACATAAATATACCAAGAGGGATATCACAGGCATATCTTTCAAAGCAAATATAAGAATAATTTACAGCACAGTTTTTTTTTTTTTAAAGAAATTATTATTTTAAAGAACTCTTGGACAGCATGGTAACTACAATTTAAGTTTACTTAGGTCTGCTGCCAAATCTAACTGGAGTATTTAACTAACAAAACAGGGAAACTTTTATTCACTAATAGTTCATCAGTAGTTGCTAAATACATTCTGATGGCTTATTTTGTCAACTGCCTGTATTTAACAGAACTCACTGGGATGGAGACATCTGACTGTCATTCTCTTCATCTTCTTTACATGGCTGTATTTTACCATAGTAAAGTGGATCACCAAGTGACTGCAAAATGGTCAGCTTTGTTTTCTGATATGGATTACCAGCTTCACATTCAAATATATAGTCATCTTTTACATCCTGAAAAAGACCGAGCATCCCAAGTAAAAACCTTCTCCAGTAAATACATAGTCAAAATTAACACAAATCAGGAGTAAATAACACACTAACTTGCAGCTTGCAATAAAAAGACACATGGAACATAGTCCTTAGACCTATTTAAAAGAAAAAAGCCTAAGGGAAAGAAGCCCAGGATTCTTTTTTCAACATGGTACTTTAGGAACAAGAGTTTCAATGGGATATTAAGTTAACGAAGCCCTAGTGAAATGTCAGAATTTCATATACTGAACATATGAATGCAAATATTAAATACTAAAAGGATAAAACTTTCAAAAGCAAACCTGTTTCTATTTGTCATTAGTCTTTTTGCTACTGCACATACCAAATGTCTCTCATGGGACTTCCCTCGTGGTCCTGTGGTAAAGAATCCGCCTTCCAATGCAGGGAATGCGGGTTTGATCCCTGGTTGGGGAACTAAGATCCTACATGTTACGGGGCAACTAAGCCCATGCACCACAACTACTGAGCCCGCATGCTACAAACTACAGAGCCCACGCGCTCTAACTACAGAACCCACGCACCACAACTAGAGCGAGAAAACCCGCACGCCGCAACTAGAGAGAAGCCCGTGTGCTGCAACGAAAGATCCTGCATGCCACAACGAAGACCCCGCGTGTTGCCAACTAAGACCCGACACAGCCAAAAAGAAATTAAAAAAAAAAAAACAAACAACTCTCATTTCACTCCTAGATTCACATAATTAATTATGCCTATTAATTATGCCACATAATTAAATATGCCTTTAAGAAGTCACTGCAATTAGAGAAACATACACAAAACATTTCTCTGTAAAGATATCCCTAGAATAACTTACTAATTATTAATTTGAAACAGAAAACAAATCAGAACTACCAATAGGGGACCAAAACAAAAGTAAAAATGCAGTTATGCATTAAAATTGTCCTTAGAAATGGAAACCGTATTTTATGAAAAACAAAACTAAATCGTTGTTCCTTTTTTTAATTCACTGAACTCCCAGAAAGTTCTTAAAAAAAACAAACAAAAGAAGATTCCAAAATAAAGGCTACTGTACTTTATGTCTAATAAATTCAGATCCCAGATTAGAAACAGCATCATTAGAAATGGAGACTGCAATGGTTGCTTACATGGGCTGGCCAGACTGTTGGTTGTGAGTCATCAGATTTGATAGATTTTTCCACTTTGGCATATTTTTCCACCTAAGCAATCAAATCAAGAGACATCAGATATCATGAAATCAGTACTATGACCAAAGAAAAAAACCTAAGTAACAACACAATACACTGAAATGGGGCAGGACCCTTCCCCAACCCCCCCCCCCGCCGCCCCCCTGCTTTTGTCTGTGGAAAACCTTTAGCCAAAGAATAAGTTTAATCAGAGAATTGAGAAAATGCAGAAACAAAGGAAAACAGTCAAGGAGACCAAATAATAATAGTTTAGTCATGGAACAAAGTCAAGGAAGGACCTTTAGTTCCTCCTCAAGGGCTACAGATAATACTCTGAGCCCTATCCTGTGAGCTGTCTTGTAGATACTGTAACCCCACCAGGCAGAAGAAGTTAACTACATGACGACCAGGCTGTAGCCATGACATAAGCTGCCACGATTCCGAGAACTGACCTCAAAGAACTGGGAACAAACTGATCCTAGAAGTGAAGATTAACTGTCCCTACAACAATCGAGATGATGCTGGTCAGACCACTGATGACCTATTTCAAGACGACTGTCAGAGCTGACTGTACTGTTTCTGCAGGTAGCCCCCCCTCCCTCCGTGTACAGAAGCTCTTGCTCCCTGATTGTCAGGAGGGGGAGTCGGCATTTGGACAGGCGTCTGGTCACCCCCACAGCTGCTGGCATCCAAAATAAAGCAAACTTTCCTTTCCACCAACCTGGCCTCTTTACTGGCTTTTGAGTGGTGAGCAGCCGGACCCCACTTTCGGTTACTATACTTTTTAGCACAAGAATTCCTGAATCGCTAATAACACCAACTACTTATGCTTAAGTAGTTTAAAATTCTCCTGGTATATATTCAATTAGACCAACTGGTTTTTACAAACAAAAGGAAATGAGAATCTCTTTTGCCATTAAATAAATGTAATAAACACAGCTGCTGTTTTGGACAGTGCCTCTTCTTTATGCTCCGTAAGGTGATATCACATTTGACTTTTAGGAAAACTGGGATGTCAGAGAGGTGATTAGGACCAGGATCTGGATCATTTCCTTTGGCTGGGTCTTTAATGGAAGAGGAATTGTCATGTAACAGTGTGGACAAAACTAGGAAGAGACTAGGGAAGTTACATTAAAATTGGTAAAAATTTTTGTAAATCTTTTCCATTTTCTAGTCAGACTTGAACCGTATATTCCATGTATCTCCTAGCAGTCTGTGTGAACCAAAAGTTCTCATCCTCCTGGTAACCATGATTCTAAGAGTAACAGATTCACTTGGGCATCTGGTAAAAATTCAGATTCCCATATCCCTCCCCTGGAGACCTGATTCAGTAAGCAGGTCTGAAGTGAGGGTTTAAATGTGTATGTTTAACTGGTATCCTAGATGCTTCAACTGATCGAGTTAGGCTGAGAAACTTTTTATTAGGGCTTTGCTAACTCAAGGCATGGTCTGTGGACTCCAGTGCCACCAACCTAGGAGCTTTTCAGTATTATAGGATCTCAGGCCCTAGCCCAGACTTGTTGAACTGGAACCTGCATTTTAACAAGCAACCCATGTGATTCTTACGTACATTAAGGTTTGGGAAGCCCTGCTTAAATATCCAGACTGCCCTCCGAAGCTAAATTCCACACTTTTGGTATTTACACTAAACATCTCTTCTCAGGCCACGTTCCTTGAGGGGCGCATAAGTTACTGAAAGATGATGTGGCTTACTCTCTTGAGCCGCATATACAGTGTAGTTCTGATGCTTCTGACAGTTTTTTAAAAATCAAAGGTAGTAAGAATTATACATGTGCTAGCCTGGGAAGGATGCACAGAGCAAACATCTGTAAAAATAACTGAGCAATTCTAAAGAATTGAGTGAATAATAAAAATAGGAGAAATGGGGAAACAAAAGAAATATGGGACCTCCCATCAAAAGATCTCTTTCCTGGGCTTCCCTGGTGGCGCAGCGGTTGAGAATCTGCCTGCCGATGCAGGGGACACGGGTTCGAGCCCTGGTCTGGGAAGATCCCACATGCCGTGGAGCAACTAGGCCCGTGAGCCACAACTACTGAGCCTGCGCGTCTGGAGCCTGTGCTCCGCAACAAGACAGGCCGCGATAGTGAGAGGCCCGCACACCGCGATGAAGAGTGGCCCCCGCTTGCCGCAACTGGAGAAAGCCCTAGCACAGAAACGAAGACCCAGTACAGCCATAAATAAATAAAAAAAAAAAAAAAAAAAAAAAAAATCTCTTTCCTGTCTTTGCTCATTTATACTTCATGTGTTTCATGGGCCAGCAAAGAATACCACCCAAGGTTCCTAATCTTGGCTACTGCTCCAATATTATTAATTTTTAAATTCAGCCAGTGAGAAAAGAAGCATTATCAGGAAATTATGATGAAATATTATGAAAAAAATCAGAGTCATTTTATGCATATTATGTAATATGTACCATCTTTTTACACATTTTGAAATACTTTGGTTATTATCCCTGCTCTAAACACAGACATATATTAAGGAGTTACATTTTTAGACAAGTTAATGTGAAAGAAGAATAGCTTCTGAAAATGATCAATTGACTTAAGAAGAGTCTTAGCACAAATAGAGAGAATGAACCAGTGGTTACCAGTGGGGAAAAGGAAGGGGGGAGGGGCAATATAGGGCTAATGGGGAAAAAAAGGGTTATTATGGGATTATATAAAATCACCTGTGTGAAACTTTTGAAAACTGTAAAGCACTACATAATTTAAAGAATCTTTCATTCAATAAAATAAATAAATAAAATAAAAAAAGAAGTAGTAAGAGTCTTTGTTTTCCCGAAGTTTAAGCTACCATTAGTCAAACTTAGGAACCTTACATGAAAGGACGTGCAATTCATGCACTGACTTACATCCACTTCAGAAGGTATGGCCAAATTACAGGGACTCCGTTTCCACATATCTACACACTAAAAAATTAAAAAGAGTATAAATAAATACACTGAACACTGAAAATAAGGCAAGGCATTTGGCATTATATATATATATATATATATATTTAGAAATATATACTTACGTTTCCTGCTTTAGAAATTTTGAGGTCATAATGCTGACCTGCTTTTCTTTCCTTTCTCTTTTGTAAGAAATCAAGTAATTTTAGCTGAGGAGGAGGTGGACAATGAGACAGATCCTGCTGCCGATTCAGAGAGGACCTGGAATATCTCTTGAAACACCTGAAATATTAAGAGATTAGAACTACACAAAGCTAATACAAGAAACCCAGAATAAACATGGTTTAAATTAGTAGGTGTTAAATGTGTAATTAAATCACAAATATCTGTAGAACACTGTCACTTGCCAAGGAATGTTCTAGGCACTGGTGAAATAAAAATGGACAAGACTAACAAAATTCCTGCTACCACGGAGCTGACAGTCCAGAAGTGAAGACATACATAAACAAGTAAACAGGTCAGATCATTCCAGATAACAATAAGCAGTAGGAGAAAAACCAGGGTACTGTGGTGAATACGTGATAGAGAGGGCAACATTAGGGAAGGGAAGGACTCTGAAGAAATGATGCGTGAGCTGAGACATGACAAGAAGGAACAAGCTGTGGAAAGATCAGGGAAGGAACAGTTGAAGCAGAGAGAGAGAATTTTAAAAGGTGCTGAGGCAGGAACAAAGTTGGCTTATTTTTAAAACAGAAAAATGTAGGTAGGACTAGAGCATCAGGGTCCACACAATGGGAGATGAGGTCAAAGAGCAAGGCAGGGGCCTTGCAGATGAATGATAATGCGTTTAGACTGAATGTGAAGTACAATGGGATGGTTTTAGAGGAATTTAATCAAGTGGTGGCATGGTCGGCTTTGAGGTTTTCAAAACATTACTGTGGTTTGCTTACATGGCGAACAGACCAGAAGCGAGCGAAGGTGAAGTAGGAAGACCAGTTAGGAAGGATTTTATTGCAGAAGTTAAGATGAAGATGATGGTGGCTTGGCTTAAGGCACTGGCAGTGGGCGTGGAGAGATGTGGACAGAGATACTAGGAGACTTTATAGGACTGCTAATAGATACTATATGGACTTATTTCACTATTTCCAAGGCCGCACCTTTTCCCCAGAATATATTATTTCAGTAGTAAAGCAGGGAATTTAGAAAATGGGTAGGTTATTTCAGCCCCATCAAACTTGAAGAAGATCCAAAGTGGGCAACTCAAACAATTATGCGAAGATAACTTAATGATGAGCCTACTATAACTGCAGACCAAATTAATATGCATTCTTTTACTTTATTAACTAGAAGAGATAGCTAAAACATTCTAAGACAAATTACCATGTTATAAAAAGGCATTTAGTTAGAAACTGACTTCTCAAACTGTGATCATTTTCCCAGATCTCTAAAAGAAGTTATAAGTTGTATCTTTAAAGGTAATATTAACAAAAATTCAACTGGTATTAGCAAGTGATAAATTATTCTTTCTGCTCATACCTGTCTCTTCTCAGAATTTCTATCTTTTTGGTGAACAAACTCTGAATTTATAGGTAGTTTGTTCTTCAAAAGAATGCAGAAAATGCATCACTTCAATATAAAGCAGAGTACATATTAAAAAAATCCTAATTCTTACACAATAAAAGTATTTAAAGACAATTAAAAATCCAATTTTAAAAAAATCAAGGACTTCCCTGGTGGCACAGTGGTTAAGACTCCACACTCCCAATGCAGGGGGCCCAGGTTTGATCCCTGGTCAGGAAACTACATCCCACATGCATGCTGCAACCAAGAGTGTGCATGCCACAACTAAGGAGCCCGCGTGGTGCAACTAAGCAGCTGGTGAGCCACATCCAAGGAGCTGGCGAGCCACAACTAAGACCCAGCACAACCAAATAAATAAACAAATAAATGTTTAAAAAAAAAAAAAATCAGAGTACTTTTACTCTTTAAAGGGAAAAGATACCATAAATGGCAAAATTTAGAGGTACCGCTCTAGCTCTCTTTTGGTTTATCCTTCCACAAAGGTAATTACCGTTTCATTGGGTGCGTGTTCATCTTTTGCTTGTTATAGAGCAGCCTGTTCGCAGTGCAGGTTACAGCTACAGAAGGATCAAGACACAGTGGTTCAGCTGTAGCTAGAATCAGTTGGCTCTCAAGCAAAAGTTTGTCTTCCTGAAATATGTAAGATCATATATCAATAACAGATTTAAGATTTTCAAATCATACGTATCACTTAATCTAGAGATATTCCTTGGAATATTTCTGCTAAGGAGTACAGTAAAATACAGTATTTCAAGTTCCAACCTAAGTGTGTAAACTTTAGAAACCTGACAGCATAATGAAACTACTAATGGAAATTCAGTAATTGGTACAAGGTGGTCAAATTATAAGAATGCCTATCCATTAGCCCAACAAATATTTACTAAGCACCTACAATGTGTAAGACACTGTTCTAGATGGGGGGAATAAATCATGAAGAAAACAGATAAAATCCTCTGTCCCCACAAAGCTTACAGGACCAAGATAGATGATAGCACTTTCACTAATTGAGATAACAGTCCCATTCTATACTCAGCTTAACTTCATTACAAGAATAAAAATGACTCCACTAATACTGTATAAACTATATACACCAATTCCAAAGTTTATACAGGCTTTTTACCAGTATCATTTAACTTACTTTACTGAATCCTATTTTTTCTTTTTTTTTTTTTGCTTAAACTCTGAAATATTTTAATGGCTATTAACTAAATTTTTAAAAAGTCAAATGAATCAATTACTGCTGAATAAAAAATTTTGCAAAAAAGAAACATTGCTTCTTTCACTAGGTCTATTCAACTTATTATGGAAATTTTCAAAAATACACAAAACAGAAATATAATGACACCCATGTACCAACACCCAATTTTATTTAACAACTGCCCCTCTTTTTTTTTTGTTTTTCTTTGTTTTCCTGGAGTGATTTTAAATACATTTTCGACGTTGTATTATTTCAACTGAAAAATCCTTCAGGACACGCTGCTAACTGCTAAGGACCTCTAATATCCAGCCTAGATAAATTCCCATTATCTCAAAAGTGTATTCTTAGTTGGTTTGTTTGAGTTTGAACTCAAACAAGGCCTACACATTGCATTCGGTTTTTATCTCTCAAACATTTTTAAAAAAATATTCTGTAACGATCATCTCTTCCCCCATCTTTTTTTCTTTTCTCATGCAACTGATTTGTTGGGATTTGAGCAACTGCTTCCTCAGGGTATCATTTAACTGGGTCTGGCTGGTTGCTTCCTCATCCATGTCATTTAATGGTTTCTCTTACTCCATAAATTACTTTTAAACTGTTGGTTAGATGTAGAGGCTTGATTTAAATTAAGGTTCTATTTTTTAAACAAGAGCTCTTCAACAGTACTACTGTATACTTTCTCGTCCGCCACGCAAGGAGGCACACAAGGATTGACTGTCCCACTTTTACACCAGAGGGTTTAGTCAGACTATAGGTTTTTCACATCTAAGAAATACAGCCATCTAGATTCATTAATTCATTAAGACTTCCAAGTTGATGACATTTTAAAAAGTCTATCATTTCTTTTACACTTGTTAGCTGAAATTTTTCTAAGGAATTTTCCTTGAAAAGGCAGAATAAAGGCTTTGGTCTCTCCCATTATTTACCAATCTTCAGAGTAAGAAATCAATGCCCTAAGAACCTCCAATGATGACCAGTGAGTTTGTTTTTGAATGTTCTTTTAATAGCTTTTAACCTTCTTGTAAACAAAAAGATTACAGCCCAAACTACAACACAACACTTGATAGTTACTGATGAACTGAATCTTATTTTATAATCATATTTCACAGCTAGAATAATTCTCATTAATATTTTCTTTAGTTTAACTACACCTCTTTACAGTAACAGAAAAATAAGTGAACACTCTTGTGAGCGGGCACCTCACATATCCTGAGCCAGCACTGGAGGACTAACTGGCTATTCCCCGGGTAAGAGGTCCCCTAGGGCTACAACCAGTACGATGGCAAAACGACAGCTAGGTCTGCTTTAGAGCCCTAGATGACAGAAAATCAGCATCTATTTGTATCCACAACAAAACATTCTGTGTGAGAGGGGATACAAAACTATGTTTCACATTGGGAGAGGTCAGCCTCACCCTATTATACGATGCCCTAAAAGCAACTGGGACTGAACTGTTTTAGTTCCTTGAAGGATTACTGCATCTTTGTAGAGACCCTTAACTTCTAAAGCTCATAAATCAATCCCAAACTTTACTCATAAATAAAATTACGAGCAGAAAATATCTTTTGCTTAACTTAGTAAATATTGTTTCATCCTATATATTACTGTTTGGGATTAAAAAACAGAACTAACCTGGGTCCATTTATGGTTATCACTTGTTATTGAATGTACATCACAGATTAAAGTCTAGAATAAATAAAAGTTAAAAAAACATATTAATGTATATAGGCATACAAACATGAAGACATTTAATAAGTAAAACTCCAAATAAAATCTGAAATAATACTTCTTAATTAAACATTCCTTACCTGCATTGTTGGACGTAAGAGAATGTGCCTACTTTGGTAACCAGGAGATTTCATGTTACTGGACTGCCTGTAGTCACGTATTTCTGCTATGACACATCCACAGTGAAAAATATTAACCTGTTTTGAGTGAAAACATATAAGTAGATGTCATTTTTCAAAAGCCTAAATAAGTGGGTTTATATTGAATGTTTCAGGTTCTTTACATTCTTATGTAATGTTTCTGACCACTCACATACTCTTAAATGGAATTCCTTGGTGGATTTACCACCATATAAACCCTTTAAAAGCAACTGTTTATGTTCATCATGACTTAAGAAGCAGTTTAACACTGTTTAACTGTTTCCTAGTAATAGAATGACATCTGGCATTTGTATACTGTTAATGTTACAGACCACTGGTATCGCTGTTCTTTTTTTTCTTTTTTTGGCCGTGCCATGAGGCTTGCGGGATCTTAGTCCCCTGACCAGAGATCGAACCCGCATCCCCTGCACTGGGAGTGTGGAGTCTCAACCACTGGACCGCCAGGACGGAAGTCCCTGCTCTTCTTCTTGACACTCACTGGCTCACTGTTGTGCTCTGCTAACCTTGTCATTGTTATAAATTGTCAATAACCATGCCAGAGTTTCAGCTTACAGACACAACTGCTATATTTGCTCTGCTAAAATTTCCAGAAGATAGGCTTTACTAATAAGAGGAAGGAAGCTAACATTAATTCAAATAATAATCTCTGTTAAAGATACTGTTTTTTTGTCCTTTTTCTAAGTCCAAAGGTAAGAATCTCTGTCACTCAAGTCTTGCTAATTATCACTTGCCACAGTCGCTTATGGTATTGTGTTTTCACCATTCTTAACTCTTAGTGGGTACTGTGACCTCCATGTTGTCAGTCATTATTATGCTCATGCTTTTTAACCAACATTTACTGAGCCACTACAATGCGAACTGTGTGTCACACACTATCCAAGAAGCTTCATAGATAAGAGTGGTGAGATACTTGCTCTCAGTGTGGTAAGACAGGCAATAAACATGTAAACAAATAAAAAAGGTAACTTGAGACAGTGAATGCTACAGAGGAAATAAAATAGGGAGGGGCTTAATTTAGACTGTGTGCTCAGACAGAACTCTCTGAGGGAGTAATTTTCAGCTGAGACCTGAATCACAATAAAGGGTCAGACATCTGGGACAGATGAGCAGATGAATAAGATAGGTATAAGCTTGGTGTGTTTTAATATGGCAAGAAGCCACAGATGGCTCGAGTGTAGTGAGTGGGGATGAGAACCAGGAGGTGAAGACAAACAGAAAGGCAGGGGTTTTGTACACTGAGAGGACACTGGAGAACTTCAAACAGGGAACTGTGTTGTTGTTGTTTTCTGTTTTTGTTTTGTAAGCTTAATCTGGTTGTCTGTGGAAAACTGATTTCTAGGGTTCTAGAATGAAAACAGGAAGTTCAGAAAGGTAACTATAGAAGGTCATGACCATGTATTTTGAAGGTACAGCTGACACTTGCTGGTGGACTGAATGTGAAAGGTGAGAGTATAGTTATCTGTCAGATTGGAAAGACTGGTAATAGAACTGGTTTGGGAGGTAAAAATAAAAAGCTCCGTTTTGTCATGGTAAGTCTGAAGAACCTAATCTATATCCCAGTAAATATGTATGTTTGGAGCTTGGTGGGATGGTCATTGTAAGAGAGATAAGCAAGGGATTAACTGTCATTTTTTTAAACTCATTAAGCTGTTTGAGATCATCCAGGGAGAGGGTGTTACTAAAGAACAGAATCCCTAGGACTGAACCCTGAACATATTTATGGGGGAAAAGAGATGACAGCAAAAAAGACTGAAAGACTAGAGGGAAGAGAAAAACCAGGAAGGTGATGTCTCAGAAGCTGAAAGAAGGGTGTTTCAAGGAGGAAGTAGTTATTTACACTGAACTTTGCTAAGAGACCAACTAAGGTGAGAACAGGAAAGGATTTTCTTAGAAGTTGAGAGATGGTACAATATGCTTATATTCTTTACTAGAGAGAGGAAAACAGATAATAGAAGAGAGGCAGGTTAAAGCTGCAAGACCTTGAGAAGGAGGAGAAGGATCCAGAACATAAAGTGGAGAAGATGCCTTAGGAACAGCTTATTTCATCCATTTTAACAGGAAGGCAGGCAGAAAATGTGGACAGAGATGTGGGGATGCTGGGAGGAAATGGGAGTTCCCATCTGATGGCTTCTTTTTCCTCAGTAAACTACCACAGTATGGCTGGAAAGCCAAGAAAGTAAGCAGTTTTTTCCAAAATTTCTTGATTGTAGCTATAGGGAGATTTCCAGTGGATGAGTTAATTGTTATAGCAATTTTAGAAGAATCAACTAAATCTATACATTTCAGTACAGCCTAAAGAATAAATATTCCACAATAAACCAATTTTCATATAGCTATGTGCAATGTCTCATTTCATGTTCCATGCACTAGTGAGAATACAACTAAATACCCTTCATCACAAAACAACATATATCTGGCAAATCTAAGGACATTTTAAAGAGAAAAATTTTGTACCTGAGATTTTTCTAGGAGATCAACCAAAATAGGAGGTAATTCTTCTGCATCCAAGTATTCAAGTAATTCCCCTTCTTCATAAGGCAGTCGAATGGTCTCAGAATCTTAATTTTAAAACATAAAGTTTCAGAAAGTGATCAGCCTCACCAAAAAGCCTAGGTAATAATTTAAGTAACTTCTGATAAAAAATAAAAAGAATAAAGCCAAAAGCTCTCCTAAAGCCCTTCTTTATTTAAGTCTCAAAAATAAATCACCTTATATATTGCTAAAAAACTTGATAAACTATACACAGTTTCAGAGCAGAAAGGAGAAAACACCTAATATACTATGGAAAAACGTCTGGCACAACAATCACAGTACAAATCACAGCCAGCAGTATAGTAAGCAGAATACGATAAAATTCCAACATCTGTTAACTAAAAAGTTCCTTGAAGATTGCTTAATCTAATCTGGAAGTCAGAGTGATAATCTGGTATCACTTCCGAAAAATGACTACTTATAGACCAAAATTCTCTTGGTGTTATACAATTAACAACCAACACAAGAAAAAATTCTTAACTAGGTAAGTTCCTTGTAGAACTCATAGTATCATCACTGTATCAAAATTTAAATGCCTCTTTAGTGAAATCTAAGAGTATTTATATTTTAAAACTCTATTTTCATATTCACATTAATAGGAATAAAATGTTGAAAACTATTCAAAAGGCAGTGAATCTGCTTAACTTTGAAAGCTTCAGACTCAAAGTATATTCAAAGCACAGAAGAAAAACATACCTTAAAACACCTGATGCTATCTTAAATATATAAATAGCAACAGAACGAAAGGAAATTTTGACAAGTATTTTAAAATTATGTCTTTTATAATTTAACTTCAAAGACCTCAGTCAGAATACTTCTCAAATTCCGGAAGGCTAATCATACCAGAGGTAACTTCTAATATTCTAACAAAACACCATAAAGAGAACAATTTGGAATCAAAGTCTTCTTTTATCAAGTCATCACTGATCTGAAGGTTAAGAAGCTACTTCTAAAAGACAGCACATCCCGCCTAGCAGAGGGATTTTCGTGGCTGCTGCCCTCTGGAAGTTCTTACCTGATCCATTTTTTCCCCTGAGCATCAGAGAATATCCCTCATTTCCTGGGTATAGGTTGACCACTAAACATGACAATGTCTCCTGCATAACAAGCTTCTCTAACAAGTTCACATTTCTTCTTAATTTCTGCTTTAAAAAGAGGCAGAGGTCATGAAAATAATCCAGCATAACAAAGAATGCAATCATTTAATAAAATCAGACCTGAGTTAATCTTTGATGCTCCTTCCACATCTGTGTAAACTTAATTTTGATCTATTACTATGTTTTAGGCAAATGAATTAATATCACAAAGAAAAACTAGTGATCTATATATAAAATAAACACACTTAAATACAAAATATGTACCTGAGTACACAAGTAGCAAATATTAAAAATATTTAAAAAGGAAAACCATTAAATGTAAATATTTTTTAGAAAGATGCTATAATGTATAATTAGTTTCTATTAAGTATAAATCTACATAAATAATTTGGGGCATTTTCTTTGGTTGTACTGTTACAGAGCACATTTCTTAAATATTTTATGGCCTAAACTAGATCCAAACAAGTTCAACAGCTCTAATCAGCTGAAATGTTAAACCCAAAAATATCTAACTGGTTAAAAGGACATAAGTAATTTAAGTAATTTTCTGTAAATTCAATTTAACAGCTCCTTAGAAACCACTTCGCTAAAAAAAACAAAAAACTATCAGGGAACCTAATACACATACATCAAAATCTATTATTTTAGAAATGTATATGATTTAAAATGAAACCCACTTATAGATATAATAAATCCTTTCATCAAATCTTATTTGTGAAAGATATCAGTCAATAGAATATTTTTCATTATCAAAAAACAAATCCATTTTGAGTATATTTAACATGCATATATATATATAGTCATATGCAGAAAGAAATTATAAATTCTTGATCTATAGTCACCATAGAATCAAAAAACTGCATTTTGAAAATAAATTTTTAAAAAGCAAAGCAAAGCAACTTTTAACCACATTGATGGGAAGTCAGAAAATGTCTTTCTTAAAGGACCAGACAGTACTTTAGTCTTGTGGGCCATACGGTCTGTGTTGCAACTACTCAACTCTGCTATTTACCTCAAAATCAACCACATACAAGACATAAATCAAGGGGTGCTGCTGTATTCCAATAAAAGGTCATTTACAAAAACATGTTTGGGCCAGATCTGGCCAGTGGACAATGGCTGTCAACCCCAATTTAGAATCTTCATTTATGTATCTCTCCTATCTTAGTTCTGTCTCTGAGGCAATGGATATGCTCATTATACTGACTGTGGTGACAGTTTATGGGTGTATACTGTGAAAATTAATAAAAGGAAACCTCAACTAAAACTGGAGCGGGGAAGGACTGCAGAGGGAGCTCTCCTGCCTCACCACTCATCGTCAATTACCCCAAACAGGAAGACATCAGTTACTGATCCCACCAGGAAGAGAACTACCTTGAACTCCCAAACAGGAAATGCAACTACTTTACTTCCCCAACTAGGGGAAGGGAGACTTTCTTCTTCCCAGCAACAAGTTCAGTGAATGGGAAAGGACTGCAGGCCAGCCAATGGAAAACACCTGCAGCTCAGCCAACAAAAAGCCGTCATTTCTGGCACTTTTACTTTCCTCCAGTGAACTCTCATTTTTTCCTTGCTGATGATTTTCTTTCCTTGTCCTGCCCTCCTTACAATAAAAGCCTTCCATGTTGTGCAACTCCTCAGAGTATCTCTGCCAGATGAGATGTTGCCCAATTCATGAATCGTTTAATAAAGCCAATTAGATCTTCAAATTTATTCAAATTTTTTTTTAATACACATCAAAACTTACAAAATGTATACTTCAAACATACTCAACTTATTCTATGTCAACTATACCTCAATAGAATTTATGGAAACCATACCATAAGATTTACTCATGGTTTCACAATCATTTTTCTCCTAAAGATTTTAAAGGTTAGATACTACTGGAATTCCACTGATTTTTTGCCTAAGAGGTATTCATTTTTAAAGACAGACAACAGAAGCTCAGTAGAGCCCTTTAAGGCCCTTACGACCTGAGGGTCCGAAAGATATCAAAAAATCAATTTCTATTACATTTCTACTGCCCACACTTTCATGCTAAATAAAAATGAATTAAGTTAACCTGGGCATAAACTAATTTTTCTGACCAAATTCACCTTTTATTATCACATCTAAATTTCCTACATATCTTGTAATAGTTTTAACTTTCCAGTGCAACTCACCACGAAGAAATAGGTTAATTTTCTCCTGTCTTCAGTCTACAAATAACTTCTCAGGAAGAAAAAGATGCAAAAGATAATATACATGGTGGCTTTGCTTCTTCTAACTTCCCAATGAGATAGTCTGTTACTCAGCAAACATGGTTCCCCTCTGCTACCTAAGTAGGTGATCCCTGCCTGGTGCCAGATTAGCCAGAGCTCTGGTTTAGCTGCAGAACTGGCTAGTCTGGTTAGAAAAGATATCTGTTCACTAACAAAAATATAAATCATTCAAATCTAATTCCTTCAAATTTCCTTCTTCCACTACATTTAAAAAGTTGTAATAACATAAAAAATTTATACTTACCTTAACCTCAGGCTCTTTTTCGCATTCTTCAATATATAAATCATAAAGTTTTTGAAATATAGATTTTCTAAAATTTAATAAACAAAGGCAGTATACAAAGTAATGTTAATATAATAATCATAAAATAAACATTTTGAATTTTCCTGTAATTTTTCCTCCAATTTCCCAAAAACTGGGGGTGAAGTGGGGCTGGATATGGTAGCTAACATCAACCTAGAAATTTCTAATACAGTTGACCCTTGCACAACACAGGGGTTAATCCTCGTATAACTTGTAGTCGGCCCTCTGTATCCGGGGTTCCTCTGCATCGACAGGTTCAACTAACCACTGACCATGAAGTACAGTAGTGTTTACTACTGAAAAGCATCTGCAAGTAAGTGGACCTGCACAGTTCAAACCCACATTGTTCAAGGGTCAACTGTATATGCAAAGTACCCAGAATATAACATTTCTAGCTCAGTGTCTAGGAAGAATGAAATAAATGATGGCAATCATCATACTTCTGTGAGCCTAAGATATCAATTAATTAAGCATTCATACCTTCCACTAGATAGGTATTTCCTTTTAGGAGGTCTCTGTCGGGCACTTTCAATGACATACTAAAAAAGAGAAGTTTAAGAAAACAGCTTGTCTTTTGCATACTACATGAACAACTGTATTAATAAATCATGTAAGGCTAAAAAGGCTGTTCAGTCACTCAAGTCTCTGATGCATATTAAATCATACCTTTTAGGGAAACCTACTTTTTCTAAATATATGTTACAAACAAGTGAAATTTAAACTGTACTAAAATTTAGCACAATATTTACTTGCTATATTATAAGCAAAATCATATAGTTTCACCACTGTGATTTCACAGGTTAGCAATATTTTCAATGTTTTATGGTTGTTCAGAATATGCATAGCATACCCAATTACAAGGACTCTATATATTTGAGCTATTTTCCCCTTTAATTGAGCAGTTAGAATATCTGTTAAAACAGAAAACATAATTTTAGAAACTCTACGTCCTTGTTCAAATGTTTATTCCACTGTATTATTCAATTTCTATTCCACAGCATTACTATCTGAGCATTCCAAGTATCAGACGATCCAAACATCATCTGGTAGTTTTTATGTATTTACAGAAAAATTTGCATACTTGTCCTAATATTAACGTACTCCTTTGACAGTCACATACGAAAATCTCTTAAAACTGAGTCCTGTCGATTAAAGACAACACTATTTCAATATGTAACTTAGTCACGCCTCACCTCCGCACGATCCAAAGCTAGTTCTAAAGCTTGTTGCTGTAAAAAGTAAATAGTGTATTTGGTAATATTAGTTATTTTCACACAAACATACTTTAATATACATATAACATTTTCTAATTAAGTGTTTAAATGTGTTTTATTTTCTAAAACAGGTCTAACATTTTTCTTTATTTCTCTCCTCCACCCACCCCATTGTATACTCAAGATATAGCACAAAGAAATTATATGCAGTCTCAGGCACCTGATTATGACCACAAAGTAGTTAAGAAATGCTACCATGATTTTCTCTGGCCATGCTTGTGCAGCTGATACAGGGCTGAGGGTTCGATATGGTAACCACTACCATTTTATAAACATCAACATTTTAAGAGCACCATTCAGGAAAATATACTGGCCATCAGGTATGCAATTAAAGTGAAGCAAAGACTAAAATCCCTTAAGCTGCTAGGAATCCTGAAAACCAAGGGGGTTGTTATGTTGGTACCTAATATCAACTTAGAAATTCCTAATATTATGCAGAGAAACTATAATACAATGTTTCTAGGTCAGTGCCTACCAGAAATAGAATAAATGAAGGCTATGCTTAGCATGTTTTAATGAATTTAAGATACCATCAGTTATATGCCTGAATTATTATTTAACATTAAGAAAAACGTGCTGCCAATTATAACTGTAAGATGTCACTGATTGTAGACACATTACCACTTCAGTAATGAAAACGTAAAAACAAATGCATCTTAGAAACAATGAAAATATAGTATTATTATTACATGTACAATTTGAGATTTACTAGTAGATCCCCATCCTTCATTGATTTCTTAGAGACCCTTATTGTAAGGCAAGAGGGAGAAATAAGAAGGTTAACTGTCTTCCTCATTTGTATAGCATTCTTCTGTAATGATACCCAAGAATAAAAAGTACTAGATTTAAAAAAAAATTAACCAAATACACCACCAATGATTTCTTTCTAGTTTTATGGTTTGGGTATCACACAGAGTTACAGCATTTTTCATTCACAATGACAGTCATTTTTAATTTCATTGAGAGGCAAAGAACTTTTATTTTTTATTTACAAAAACCTACACTTTTCTGTTTTATTTTGCAGACTCCAATACTTCAATCTACTAAGTTGCATGGAATAAAAGTTCCTAGCACCCACCAAAATCCCAAGAGGGCAGGGAGAAGAATAAATATTGCCAGACTTTGGAAATCATGAAAAGGTTGAAGTGACCCTGTCCTCCTAGTCCTAAGGACAGAGAATACATGATTACAAAAATAGCTGGCCTTTTTTTTATTTAATAGATCTTTATTGGAGTATAATTGCTTCACAATACTGTGTTAGTTTTTGTTGTACAGCAAAGTGAATCAGTCATATGCATACATATATCCCCATATCCCCTCTCTCTTGAGCCTCCCTTCCACCCTCCCTATCCCACGTCTTTAGGTCATCGCAAAGCACTGGGCTGATCTCCCTGTGCTATGCTGCTGCTTCCCACCAGCTAACTATTTTACATTCAGTGTGTATATAAGTCGATGCTACTCTCACTTCGCCCCAGCTTCCCTCTCCCCCTCCCCCCCACCCCGTGTCCTCATGTCCATTCTCTACGTCTGCGTCTTTATTCCTGCCCTGCCACTAGGCTCATCAGTACCTTTTTTTTTTTAGATTCCATAGATACGTGTTAGCATATTTTATTTGCTTCTCTCTTTCTGACTTACTTCACTCTGTATGACAGACTCTAGGTCCATCCGCCTCACTACAAATGACTCAATTTCGTTTCTTTTTATGGCTGAGTAATATTCCATTGTATATATGTGCCACATCTTTATCCATTCATCTGTCGATGGACACTTAGGTTGCTTCCATGTCCTGGCTATTGTAAACAGTGCTGCAATGAACACTGTGGTACCTGTCTCTCTTTTTTTTTTTTTGATGTGGACCACTTTTAAAGTCTTTATTGAATTTGTTACAGTACTGCTTCTGTTTTATGTTTTGATTTTTTGGTCCCGAGGCATGTGGGATTCCTAGCTCCCCGACCAGGGATCGAACCTGCATCCCCTGCACTGGAAGGTGAAGTCTTAACCACTGCACTGCCAGGGAAGTCCTTAGCTAGGCTTTTTAAACAGCAACAGAACCCCTACATATCAAGCATCTAAATGAAGTAAGTAAAAAAGTCTAAAATATGCCAGTATTTCAAAAGATTGTTAAAATAAATTTATACCAATTTAATTTGTTAAAATATCTTATGGGCAGATTTCAATGAAACTGTCTCCCAGGATTCAAGATGAGATTCTTGAGAATAAACTATTTTCCAACATAAAAACATAACTTTGAATATATACTCTTGACAAAAACACAAGGTTCTTTTAATTATTTTGGCCATAAAAGCTTCAAGTAAATTTAGATCAAAAAATTATAATAAACACAATCAAATGTATACTCTAGGACAATTTCAAATAGCCAGTCTTCTCAAGTAAATATTTAATCTTCTGATATCAAAACTTTAAAAGCTCCAGTGAGATATACTTGCATATGTAAACACTAGTATCGTTTATTCACTATTGCGTTCAAATACTTAAGAGGGAAGTGATTGGCGAATACGAATGCAAAATATAAGGCAAGGTCAGAACCCCACTGTGACAGCTTTTCTCTAACAGGGCAAGCGTATACATGCAAGATCCCAAGAAGAGAAGATATATGTTTTCTGAGGTTTATCCAACATGGTGGTTAGTGTTCATTTATTCTCTGTCAAATGCTGCTGTTTCTTTAGAACAGAAAGTGATTTTTTTCTCCTTTGTCTTTAATTCTTTAATGGCAAGAGTTAAATGCCCAACACTAAGTATGTTTACTGACTCTAAGTGGTAAGCAGAAATCTGCCATTAGAAGGTTAAAACTAATGCTGCTTAAATGTTATTTGCAGTAAGCAGGTTACATTTGTTGTTAAAATTATTTTTTAAATCTAAATTAAGAGGAACTTTAAACTATGAGAAACCTATGCCCCCAAAACTATTTGTATTTATACCTATCCTTCTTGCCAATGATTTGGACTACAGTAAAGTAGACAGAAGTAATTATTTTTTAATACTTCCCAAAAATAAGGACAGATAGATTATCTGTGTAATCTGGATATGATTATAACACTGAGTTGAGAGATGAGCCCCCTATTTTGTAGAGAAGATTTTGCATGTGATTGCTAAGTAATTTCCCAGTTAGGGTAACTTGGGCAGCTTACGAGAATATTTCTGTTTCATACAGATACCTTTATGGAGATGAAGGAAGAGAACATTCTAAGAATATTAACATACTGAGCTGTAGCTTACCATTGTGGTATAAAATAGAGGTCCAAAAAGGAGAAAACTTATGTGCGTTGATGAAGTGGGGTGAAAACCGTACCTTTAGAAATCAGTCTTAGAGTACTGAAAAAGCAAAAATAACACAACCCCTATATTAACATAAAGCTCTCAAGAGATATGAGATTACTTAATTAACAAGGAAAATTATTTGAGGCATATATATTTCTAAGACCCTTTAAAAATAATTAGTAACAATAAAATTCATTATATGACAATCTGTACACTCATTGTTGAAAAGCTGTAACTAGGTAAGGCAAAATACAGTTTGCAAGTTAAAATCATTACTCAGTTTCTTAAAAATGTTTAACACCCAGGAGAGAATGTTTTTTAATTTCTTCTATCATCACAGTTGCTGCTTTCATTGTTACTCTGGATTATTTTAACAGCCTGCCCTCTGGCCTTGGTCACTGCACAGTTCACTTTACAAATCATACATTTCATCATACCTGCTGATAAAAGTCCTCTAATGATATTCCCCCAAATGCCCCAGGCTACATTTTCCAATGCAGCTCTAATTCTTCCAGCCTCTCACCTCTTCAAGCAAACAAGATACACTCCTGAAGAACCTCATTCCTCTAACACACAAGCTCTCATCCTGGCTGCACAAGAGAGTAACCTTGGGAACCTTTAAAAAGTGGGATACCCATGCTCCACCCTCCAGAGATTCTCATTAATTGGTCTGGAGTAGGGTCCAGGGATCTCCATTTTTGGAACTCCCTAGGTGATTCAAAGGGGCTGCCATTTGTACTCGACTGCTATATCCTCTCTGCCTCCCACAGAAATGGTATGTTTGCTCTGAGAGTGATGCTAAATAAAGCTTATTTTTAATCTAATTCTTTACCTAACTCCTTGTAACCACCCCTGTGTGTCTACACACAGCTGAGCACATCTTTAAGCGACAGAAAACACTATTTTCCGTGTTAAATTGTTTTGGTTCGCTCTGGGTGAACCCAAAGCTTAAGTTTTGCCAGTTCAGGTTTGAAAAAAAAAAAGGAGGGGAGGGGGTGAAAAAAACAGGAAAAAACCCACAAACCACCAAAAAAGACAAGCACCATACAGGTTCCAGGAATAATCATTCAAAAAACGAATAAGACAGTAATCCTACTCTAGAAGAGCTCATGAAAGATTTAAGATGAATTTACGGTGAAAATTTTCTGACCATTGAATCTAAAGATGAAGATACACTAGGTATAGGCAAAATGTGATGATGACTATCTCTTGTCACTAAATTAAGGGGGATGGTGGAGAGGAAGGCTTAGTGAATTTAAACTAAGTGCTAAAAAACCCAATAACCACTTACAAACCAAACATTCTGACTGTATACAGAATTTACTAGAACCCTGAGAGAAAACCACTGTAGTTATCGTCTTCATTTTACAGAATAAGGCTCTCAGAACTAGTGACTTTCCCATGATCGCACAACTAGACTGGAACCCAGACCTCTCTTTTTAATATTAAGATTCTTTCTCCTAAATCTTACAACCTTCCAGACCACTCAATCCAACACCCATTTTTAGATTTTTGAAAGCAAAACATTTAAAGTAAGGCCTCGATTCTGCTCAGACTAATACAAATTTTTTTCTTAATTTTGACCTATTTTTACATCATGGTTATCACCCATCGTACACAGTACTCAATCTGACTCCGAAAATCGCGCTAATCACTTTCTATTGGGAGTCCTACCAGGGACTTCATTGTACGCAGCCCCTCCCTGGAGGTGGTTATCGGAGATGGCTTCCAGGGGCAGCTATTCGCCAAGCTTATTTCTGAAATCCCGAGAACCACGGCGAGGACCAGTAATCAATCCTAAACGTCTCCATCAATCCCACTGATTTCCCCAGTCGACGTGAGTCTCCTCCAACTGCTCAAGCATTTGTTTACAACTCAGACTTTACCTGAAAAACGCCCCAACGCCACAGCGCAGCGAACAGCCTTTATTCAATATGGACACCGAGAACCCCGCCCCCAAAGAAGCGCTACGCGCAATTCTTACGAGTTTCCGGAAATACCTGTAACTGGAACCCAAGAGTCAAAACTAAGATGAAAAGCGTGGCTTGGCAGCACCGCGAGAGGCAACGGAGGGACCGCCGGGAGGGCGGCTGGCTCGACCCGGCCCACCGCGTCTCGGGGGACACCACCTTCCTCCCGCGGGCTCCGGACGCCGGAAGCGGCGAAAAGCCACTCGGGAAGCCGCTCGCTCACCTCTGACCCCGCCCCGAATCTCGCGCGGCTACCCCGTCCCCCGCAGGCGAGCCGCAGCCCACCTGTGCGGGCCGCCGCCTCAGGATATCGCCGCTGGCTCGGCCAGAACGCGACGCGCCGACCTCGGCGCCGCGCTGCCGACTGCGCGCCCGCCCGCCGCTCGCTCCGCACGCCCCCTTGCCCGCACGGCGCCACAGCCCCGCCGACCGCCTGTTACGGCGCCCGCGCTTCCGATTGGCGCACTGGGCGGGCGACCGCGGGCGGAAGTGGTAGAGGTGGGTAGGCGGGGCCGCCGCCAGGAGGCTCGACGCCAGGATGCTCCCGCCTGGGGCTGGTCCCCGCGATGCCTTTCCTGACTAAGGCCCGGTGGTGGGGCGAGGCCCACGAGCGCTTTCGGTGGCCCGGCATCCAGGTCCGTAAAACGAGAGGTAGCGTATGGCTCTTTGTGAGGTAGGGAGCCCTGTTGAATTTCTACAGTGAAAGAAACTTGGAACAAGTTTTCCTTGCTCAGCCCATCCTCATGAAAGGGAGAGACACCATTTCTGTATTTACTAGTGCAGGCCTTGCAGCCTACGATAGTCTATCAATCAAGTGCCAATGAATTTAATGCCATAAAACAAAACACCTCACTGAAGCGTTGTAAAGATTCAGGAACGGAATAACCAGAGCACATTGCAATGTCTGATTGTAATTCTGCACCTTTAAACAGCTTTGGTTGTTTGGTTATAAACTTTTAAAAAATGATTATTGAAGTGAAGCTCACAGAATGTGAAATGAAACATTTTTAAGTACACAATTCAGTAGCCTTCAGTACATTCACAGTGTCGTGCAACCACCAACCATACTGGTTCCAAAACATTTTCCTCACCCCTGTTAAGAAATTACACGTTATGCTTCCCTCTCCCAGACCCTAGCAGACCCCAATTGCTTTCAGACTTTAAGTATCTACCTAATCTGGGTATTTCACGTAAATGGAATATGTGACCTTTTTGCATCTGTCTGCATTCACATAACATAATGTTTTCCAGGTTCATCCACCTTATAGCAAGTATCAGGACTTCATTCTTTTTATGGCTAATATTGCATCTTATTTGTATGTATATACCCCAATTAATTCATACATCCAGCGATGGACATTTGGGTTGTTTACACCTTTGAGTTATTGTGAATAGTGCTGCTATGAATATTTGTGTCGAAGTATTGTTTTGAGTCCCTGTTTTCAACTCTTTCCGGTATATACTGTTAAAGAAACCTGGAATCTGACAGTAATTCAAGCGGTAAAAAAAACAGGTTTTATTCAGGAACTATTGCAGTAGAGAGAAGAGACCTTAGTATAGAACTGGGTTCAATTACAAAAACAGCATAGACAAGTAAGGATTTATAGCCAAGGTGGGGCGGGGAAACTGGGTGGAAATTGCCTAAAAGGAAATATCAGGTGTAAGGGCTAAATTCTGGCCAAACCGACTTGAAAGGATTCTTAACTGAAGGCAGACCAGGATGATCAGCTATTAACGGTGGGGGGATGAAGAATCCGATCAGATATTGAGGGTGATCAGATACCCCGGTAGGGGTTCTCTCTAAACTGACCTAGCTGGATTCTTACTACAACTGGTTGATGCAGATCCCACAAGACCGATACTAAAGTAGAGGCTAAGAGGGCTTAGAGGAGCCTGACTAAAGTTTAGTCAAGGAGAGAGTCTTTGTCAGTACCCAGGAATGGAACTGCTGGGTCATATGGTAATTCTGTGCTTAAATATTTGTGGAGTCAATAAACTGTTTTCCACAGTGGCTGAGACATTTTACATACTGATAGCAATGTATGGCAGTTCCAGTTTCTCCACATCCTCACCAAAACTTTTGTCTTGTTTTGTTTTTGATCATAGCCATTCTAGCGGGTATAAAATGGTATCTCATTGTGGTTTTGATTTGCAGTTCCCTGATGGCTAATGATATTAATTGAGAATCTTTTCATGTTCTTATTGGCCATTTGTATATATTCTTTGGAGAAATGTCTATTCAAGTCCTTTGCCCATTTTTAAATTGGGTTGTTTGTTTTTTTGTTAAGTTATGAGTTCTTTATATATTCTGGATACTAGACCCTTATCAGAGATATGATTTACAAATATTTTCTCACATTCGGTAGGTTGTCTTCACTTTCTTGCTAATGTTTTTTGATTTTCAAACTTAAATTTTTGGTGAAGTCTAATTTATCTATTTTTTTCTGTTGTGGATTGTGATTTTGGTGTCATATTTAAGAATCCATTGCCAAATCCAAGGTCATAAGGATTGTTGAAAACCATGTCTGCACTTCGTTTTACACAAAGCAGAAAGTGAGTTTATCACAAGGATTTCAACCTGCAAGCCAAGAAACTCAAGGCTATGGGAGCGACGAGTTCTGAGTTGCTCACAGACTAAAGAGTGTGTATAGGGTAAATGCAGAAGTAATTTGGCTTTTTCAGCTGATCCTTATTTGGATCAGGGTAGTTGTGTCAGGGAAACAAGGAAGTCCAAAGATAGCATGAGCAGACTTGGTCTTTGGGGATTGGCTGGCATCCTCTGCTGATTTCTGAGGAGGGCTGTAAATTC
Source organism: Balaenoptera borealis (assembly GCF_965194805.1). Taxonomy (NCBI): domain Eukaryota; kingdom Metazoa; phylum Chordata; class Mammalia; order Artiodactyla; family Balaenopteridae; genus Balaenoptera; species Balaenoptera borealis. The sequence goes on from NC_138877.1 coordinate 13,847,161, forward strand.
CTGCAACTTACATTAGGTAAGGTAAAGTTTCGTTTTTCTTTAGTGCACCTGTGTTGTCCAACTCCATTTTGTTCCCAATATAAGTGACTCCATTTTAGTTTTGGTTCTACAGAATTCACCCCTATATTCTTCTAAGAGTTTTATGGTTTTAGCTCTTATATTAAGTCATTAACCCATTTTGAGTTTATTTTTATATACATTCTGTGGTAGGCATTCCATTTCATTCTTTTGCATGTTGTCCCAGAATCATTTGTTGAAGAGAATATTCTTATCCACAATGAATGGACTTGACAACCTTGTCAAAAATCAATTTGCCATAGATGTATGGGTTTGTTTCTGGAGTATTACTTCTACTCTGTCCATCTATATGTCTGTCCTGTGCCAGCACCACACTGTAGCTTTGTACTAAGTTTTGAAATTGAGACGTGTAAGTCCTCCAGTTTTGTTCTTTTCCAATATTGTTTTGGCTCTTCAGACCCCTTGCAATTTTATATGAGTTTGAGGATCAGCTTTTTCATTTTTGCAAAAAAGGCAACTGGGATTTTGATAGGGATTGCATTGAATTAATAGATCTCTTTGACAAGTATTGTTATCTTAAAATATTAAGTCCTCCAATCCGTGAACATGATGTCTTTCCATTTATTTAAGTCTTCTTTAATGTTTTTTCGCAATATTTGTAGTTTCCAGTGTACAAGTCTTTCATCTCCTTAGTTAATTTATTTCCATCTATTTCATTTTTTCTTCTGAATGCTATCTTAGTCTGTTCGGGGCTGCTATAACAAAATCCCACAGACTGGGTGCCTTAAACAACAGAAATTTCTTTCTCACAGTTCTGGAGTCTGGGAAGTCCAAGATCAAGGTGCTGACAGATTTGGTTTCTGGTGAGAGTTGTCTTCCTGGCTTGTAGAGAACTGCCTTCTCCGGGTGTCCTCATGTGGTGGTGAGGGAGAGAAAGGCAGCTCTGGTGTCTCTTATTATAAAGATACTAGGCCCTCTTTCCAAAAACAATCACATTGGGGCATAGGGCTTTAACATGAATTTTGGGGGAACACAATTTAGTCCATAGTAAATGCAATTATAAATGGAATATTTACTTAATTTCCTTTTTGGATTATTCATTGTTGATGTATTAAAAAAGAACTGATTTTTGAGTGTTGATCTTGCACTCTGAAAACTTGCCAAATTTGTTTATTAGTGCTAATACTTGTGTGTGGTGTGCGTGTGTGTGTTCTTTAAGGTTTCTTTATATAGGATCGTGTCATCTGTAAATTGAGGAAGTTTTACTTATTCCTTACAGTTGGGATGCCTTTCATTTCCTTTCCTTGCCTAATTGCTCTGGGTAGAGTCATTCCTTCATTTTAAGGAATTGGCTCATGCAGTTGTAGAGGCTGGCAGGTGTCATCCATAGGGCAGGCTGGTAGGATGAAAACACCAGAGCACTTTGTAGTTTTAACAACGCCTGCCCTCAGGGGAAACTAGTAAACCAGAGCCTAATCTGCTGGTTTTATTAGGGCCTAGCTGACCTGGGGGAAAGGAGATACCCAATTCCAGCCCACTGTAGCCATGTGTCTCACCTGTGGGTGGGGGAATCTGAGAAACACTTGTGAGGTTCACAGTTCGGGCACACAGGCTCACTAAAAGACTGAGACCTAAGCCAAGGGCTGTAGACTGCTTCCCCTTCCCAAACCTTACCACCACATAACTAAAGGCCTATTTACAGCAGTTCCTTTTATCCAGTACATCATGTCTAGCTATCAAGAAAAAATTACAAGGCATACTAAAAGGCCAAAAATACAGTTTAAAGAGATAGAACAAGCATCACAACCAGACATAGCATGGATGTTGGAATTATCAGACTGGCAATTTAAAACTATGGTTAATGAGGTACAAACGGTTACGTATAAAATAAGCTACAAGAATATATTGTACAACACGGGAAATATAGACAACATTTTATAATAATTATAAATGAAGTATAACCTTTAAAAATTGTGAATCACTATATTGTACACCTTTAACATAATGTATATCAACTATACTTAAATAAAGAAATAAAACTATGATTAATATGCTAAGAGCTCTAATGGATAGACAGCATGCAAGAACAGATGGGCAATCTAAGAGAGATGAAAATCCTAAGAAAACTGAAAAGAAATGGTGTAGATAAAAAAAAAATGCAACAGAAATGAAGCATTCCTTTGATGGACCTATTAATAGACTGGACACGGCTGAGGAAATAATAACTAATGGTTGCCAAATAACCAACCATTAGGTGGAAGAGTGAAAGGGAACTTTATAAGGAATGGATCAGCCTGAAAACACCTGGTCAATCTTAACAATACAAAACGTGAGCTGATCAAGTATTATATGCCTCCTGATGTAGTGTATTTCATATTATTACTATTTATGAATTATGTTCATAAAAACAGAAATAGAATCTGAATTGAATCAAGCCCCTAGGTCTAACTACCAGTTTACTTGAATAAAGAGGCACAGAGTAACTTGTTAAAGTGACAACATGATAATACAATCTGCCCAATACATAGTGTAGTAAACCGTAAGAAAACTGAATGTGAATTGGCTATGTGATATTAAGGAATTACTATTAACTGTTACAGGCTGAATTGTGCTGCCCCCCCACCGCCACCGCCCCAAATTAATATGTAGAAGCGGTAATGTCTAGTACCTCAAAATGTGATTGTATTTGAAGATAAGACCTTTAAAGAGGTGATTAAGTTAAATGAGGCTGTTAGGGTGGGCCCTAATTCAATATGACTGGTATCCTTAAAAGAAGAGATTAGGACACAGATTGAGAGAGAGACACTAGGGATGCCAGCACACAGAGAAAAGACCTTGTGAGGGTACAGCGAGAAGGGGCTATTTGCAAGCCAAGGAGAGAGGCCTCAGAGAAAACCAACCCTGCTCTCACTTTGATCTTGGATTTCAGCCTCCAGACTCAGAGAAAATTAATTTCTGTTGTTTAAATCCCCTAGTCTGCGGTATGTTGTTATGGCAGCCCTGGCAAACTAATACAATAACATTAGGTGGAATAGTGATTTTTTTTAGTTATGAGAATAAGAAAAATGGACTTTGTGTACTAGAGATGCAAAATATAGCATTTACAAGTAAATAAGTAAATAAAAGAAAAAGAAAAAATAAACAAAATTCTGTTAGGATTTTAAATCCTATTTAAATTAATATGCCAAGTATAATTTTATACACAAACTCAATTACCTGTATATTTTATATTCCTTGAAAAAAAAGGAGGCACCTTCAAACCTGTAATAAATGTTTAATATGTCCAAAAAATGTATTTCGAAGTTTAAGCTTTGGTGGATAAACGGTTGTCTAGAACAGTGCCTTAAAATTTTTTTATTAGTCTTTTAGGCTTAATTAAATAAAAACTTTAATAAGGTTGGGAGGTAAGAAAACAAGATTTGTCATATAAAAAAAATTCAGTACTATAAGATTTTTATTTAACCTCTTTATCCTACATCTGATAGCCTTTCTCCCACACTGAAAATGTTGGTCCCCAACTGCATCAAAATGGTGATTGTTTTGTCCCACATAACATTTGCAGCCATCTCAGAATAACAACACTAATGCTACCATCGACAGTATAATCACTGGAACATTTAAAGATTTTTATTGAAGGTTTTTTTTGTCCTTAGACTATATACTACTGGAAATGCATATACAAATTATGAGTTTTTTAAGTCGTTTAAAATAATTTCTTTCTGGTTGGCTATGTCAACAACTTGATACACAGAAATACTTGTTTTTGCTTCTGTTTTTAGGAATTGAAACTTTTTTTAGTTCTTAGGAATTATTTTGTAATTTATTTTAATAAGTATTTAAAATAATTGTATAGTTACAAGTAAAATCTATAAAATAAGATTAAACTCAGAAATTTTAGTTTCTATTCCAGTTCCTTCACCCTGTTCCTCCCTCCCTCAATTGGTAACCATTATATTTTAGGTTTTTGCTTTATTCTGCTATTTTAACATGGTATACAATATAATAGATATATATAAATACTTATATCTCCTGTTACTAATACTAATGGAAACTGGTAAATAAAGAGATAGAATTAAACATTTATCCTGTTTTTATAAATCACTGTACCTCAAGGGATTCAGTTAACTCATGAGTGGAAATTTCTTTTTAAAGAAGAATAAAGGCTAATAAATGCAGAATTGATAGGATCAGATTTTCACCATTTTGAAACTCCAAATGAAATAATTTACCTAGTCATTGATTGGTTGCTAACATCACAAAAAGAGAAACTAGAAAGGAGTCTTGCAAAAAAGCAAAAAATCCAGTCATGCCTTTTTGTAGCTAACTAGTTATTTACAAAAAATAAAGAAGACAAAGGAACATGTTAAATGACATTAAAGGGATACAGTCAGCCAGATCCGGAATATAGGAAACTCTGCAGGACACATAACAGTGTTTCCTCACAAGTATATCAAAAGGAAAAGAGAGAGGAGTGGGAGAACCAACAAAGAAATTGTTGAAAGCAAACTATAAAAATTTGAAATAATATAGAAATTTGAACACTGATTACATATCCAAAAATATTAAGGAATTATTGCTATTTTTTTAGGTGTGATAATGGTACTGTGGCTTGTTTTTTTAAAAGAATCTTTATTCTTTAAAGATATATCTTGCAAGGATAAATACTGAAATGCCTATAGATGAAATGATATGTTTCAGATTTGCTTCCAAATAATTCATGGGGACAGGAGTGGGGGAAATGGGTGTGGGTTTAGGTAAATCAACATTAGCCATGAATTAGTCATTGTTGAAACTGGTGAATGGGAGGCCATTATACCCTTTTTTTGTACTTTTGTACATTTTTTGGAAACACCTACCAGCTGTGCGGGCCACACAGTGGCAACAGGAAGGCCCAACAGGCAGGGCTCTCTCTACTGCCTGTCTCCTCCTTGCTTAGCTACTTTCCATACTTTCAAAACACAGATCATGTCATATCCCCACTGTTAAATTTTTTCATCGAGCCCCCAGGGTCCACAAAATAAATTCTGCATCCTTAATATGATAGTAAAGCCCTCAGCAGTCTGATTCCACCCATGTTTCCAGACTGAGTCTTCCACAATAACTCCTTTGACACACTGGTGTCTTTTTAGCTATCTCGTGATGAAATATCATTTCTTTCTTTCTGTTTCTCTCTAGTGATGTTATTTTACTTTGCATTTTCCTCCTCAGTAACTTTTCTGCTGAATCTTATATTGCTTTCTAGGCTACATAATGTTATCACTTCTGACACTTTCTGGGATTCCTCAGTTGGAATTAGTTTTTCTGATCTCTCATGTCCCCAAATGCTTTATTTTCATCAACATGGCCTTACAGTTCACTCAGCTTAACTAAACTTTAGACAGGCTTCTTCCCTCTAGGCTCATGACTTCCCTTTTCTTAGAGCATTTACTTCTGACAACTTGTAAATTCTTTCTCTGCCCCTTTGATGTGTAATTTATTTTTTTTAGAATTGATTTTTTTAATGGCTTTAAAAAAATTGAAGTATAGTTTATTTACAATGTTGTGTTAGTTTCAAATGTACAGAAAAGTGATTCAGATATATATATATATATATATATATATATATATATATATGTATATATATTAGGTACACACATAGGTATCTATTCTTTTTCAGATTCTATTCCATTATAGGTTATTGCAAGATATTAAATATAGTTCCCTGTGTTATACAGTAGGTCCTTGTTGTTTATCTATTTTATATATAGTAGTGTGTATCTATTAATCCCAAACTCCTAATTTATCCCTCCCTCCCCTTCCTTTTTAGTAACCATAAGTTTGTTTTCTATGTCTGTGTGTCTATTTCTGCTTCATAAATAAGTTCATTTGTGTATCAATTTTTATTCCACATATAATTGATATCATATGATATTTGTCTGTCTCTGATTTACTTCAATTAGTATAATAATCTCTAGGTTCATCCATGTTGCTGCAAATAGCATTATTTCATTATTTTTTATGGCTGAGTGATACTCCACTGTATATATTTACCATACCTTCTTTATCCATTCATCTGTCAACGGACATTTAGGTTGCTTCCATGTCTTGGCTATTATAAATGGTGCTGCTATGAACATTGGGGTACATGTATCTTTCGAATTAGAGTTTTTGTCTTTTCCAAATATATGCTCAGAAGTGGGATTGGTGGATCATATGGTAACTCTATTTTTAGTTTTTTAAGGAACCTCCAGAGATGTAAATTAAAAAAAAAAAAAAAGCCTTTAACCTCCTCTCTCCCATAGCCATCCCTTTGAAATGTAATAATCAAGGAAGATATGCTCCCATCGCTCATTGTCTGCTGGGAGAGTAGGAGCCTAACCACCGTGGGTGCCTAGCTCCAGGTTGTAAAAGTACCCCCTGTCATGAAGATAAGAGAAAGTTTACTTTTCCTTTGGGTAAGGCCAGTTAACACAGGTGGTCTACAATGTCCTCACCCCAGCTCTTAAAACCTTTCCTACTATAAAATTCTTTGCTTCAAAGGACACAATCAACAGAGTGAAAAGGCATCTCATGGACTGGGAGAAAATATTTGCAAATCATATATCTGATAAGGTGTTAATATCTAGAATATATTAAGAACTCCTATGACCTGACAACAACAACAAAAAACAACTCGATTGAAAAATGGGCAGAGGAGGAGCTTCTGGTTTGGTGAAAGCATCCACATGCCAGGAAGGTAGGGCCACCCCAGTTCCTTGGGGACAGAAGCTCCTGCTCCTGGGACTCTTCCATACTTCATCCTGTGTACCTCTTCATCTGGTTGTTCATCTATATCCTTTACAATATCCTTTATTAATAAACTGTTAAACGATTTTTTGGTGATTCCTATAAGCTTATTCTTCTGGATCATCATTTGTGTCATTTTATCAAGAAAGAGATTATTTCAAGGGCTTTTTGAATTATGAGAGCTAATAAGCTACGTAAGGGATTTTTTTGAAACACAAGAGAAGGCTGTTTGGAGAGAATGAGAGAATAAGATGAAGGTGATGGCAGGACCAGTGCCTAAGATGAGTTTGTAATAGTTTCTCAAGTTGCCTTGAAAGATATCTGCACTTTATTTCTGCTTTTATAAAAATTGGAAGTCAAACGAAGAATATAGTATGTGATAGATTGGTATGTTTTTCATTACTTGAGAACATGGACTATTTTCTCTCCTATATATATATATTTTCCTCTCCTATATATTTAGCTGTTTTGGGTTCAAATCTTCATAGTTCAATCAGTGTAACATTGAAGGAAGCCTCTTAGGTTTTACTGAAGACTCAGCCATGTTTTCTTTTTTATTGACTGCACTGGAACTAAATATATCTTGACAGAGAAAACACACTGCTTGCCACCATTTGAAGTACCCACTGCCCATGGACATAATTGTCCATCAACCCTATAGAGATCTGTCAATTTATTTGGAAGGCCTGCAAATGAGATTCATCCAATGATAAATTCTCCTAAGAAGAAGCTGGAGAAAACACTGAAAACAAATATACTTCTCTTATCACCTACCTTAGCATCCACTGTGGCTAGTTCCATGATAGAAAACAAAGGAAAATATTTTATGACAAGTGGCAACATTTCTGACTGATTTTTAGCTGTACCCTTAACAGGGAATAGATGTGTGTGACGTGCAATTATTCAACTGTTACTCTGTGTGTGTGTGTGTGTGTGTGTGTGTGTGTGTGTGTGTGTGTGTATAATACTGAGAAGTTCATATCCTAATATACTACATTTTAAAGTTTTAAATGATGTCATCAAGACTCTATGTGTTGTACACCTACAGAGCCAACATGCATGTCATAAATATTGCTATGAATGCTAATAACCAGCTACATGTTGGGTAAATGCATTTAGGTTTAGAAATAACAAATTATTGGGCCATTTGCTATATTTCTAATTGAAAGGCTTGGGGGAATGTGTAAATCCTCTAAACTCTTACTTGCTGTGGAAAAATTTTACTCATCACTGAATTATTACTTGGCCTTTGAAAATCATTATTATTTGGCTCCCTTGGAGAGATGGATAATTTACCTAATATGGACAAGTACTTTCCTCCCAAGAGGGAGTAGTTTTACTAGCCTGTGCCTCAGAAGATCAGAAATATCTGGTTTCTTTTAGCTGGCACTGGTTTCAGGAGAGTGTGTCTGACTTTCTCCCAAGGATGATCCTGATAAAGAAAGAAAGCAATGGAACAGAAAGCAGGAATGGAAAACAGAGTTACACAGCAGGCCCCAGTGCAGAATTTGACTTTCTGTCTCTGCCGCTTTCTTCCTTTCCTCAGGCAAACTTATTGAACCAGTACTAGTCAAACTCTGAAGATCTCAAGGACTTGCTCTGGTTCTGGTTCGTGCTTGCATCTCTAATGCCTACTGAAATCTGAGTGCTTACTGTTCATTCATTCATTCAAGAACTATTTATTGAGAGCCTATAATATACCAGGCATGGTTCTAGCTGCTGGCAATGTTAATACTGACCAAATAGCCAAAAATCCATGTTCTCATAGAAATATATCCTGGTGGGAAAAGACAGACAATCAAAAAATGAGTAAGAAGAACAGATAGTATGTTAGCTGTATCAGTGTCCTCCAGGCAAATATCACCAGGAACACACCTGTAGTTGAACAATTTGGGTTTATTGTTGCAGTGAGGGAGAACTATCACCACAGGGAACTATGGGGGAGCTCAGTAAGAGGGTGTTAAAAAGGAACCTATCATAGGATTTAGGCCTTGGCTGGATAACCTTGGGGAGGTTCTAATAAGTAGAGATTTTCTTTGGATTGCATGTTGTCAGAAAGCAGGGACAATTTTATAATTGTGTCCTTGCCTGTTGTTGACATTCTGTGAGATTGTTTATGGCCAACAGGAGAACACCATGGCCTAGCTGTGAATATCAGGCCAATTTCCATATTTCAGGGATTTTTGCTTTCTCAGATGGTAAGTGCCCTGAAGAAAAAAAATAAATCAGGGAGAAGAGATAGGGAGTTCTGGATGGTGCTAGGTGGAGTGGTTTTGATTTACAAAAGGATAGTCAACAAAAGACTCCATGAGTAATTAACATGTGTGCAAAGATCTGAAGAAGGTGAGGAGGGTGAACCCACAAGTGAAAGGTGGGGAAATGAATAGAGGGGAGAGGGGAAATTCTTGGCACATTCCAGGAACTGTAAGGAAACCATGGGACTAAATGGTTAGTTAACAAAGATAAGAGAAATGACCCAAACTAAGGTATTGCTGCTAGATACAGAGTGCCTAACCAGTTTATCCAGCACTGAGTGGAGTTCAAACTGACTTTAGCAGGTCCTGGGTCAAGACTGGACCACTTTTTGGTATGCTAATTAGGGGTATTGATCCAGGATTGGGTAAATCTAGACCGGATTATTTTAAAAAGCAGGTTTAGGCAGACTTTATCTCTCCAGCATTGTCTAAGAGCAGTTTCTCAAACAGGTGATGAGCTTTGTGCTGACACAGAGCATTCAAACATTTGCTAAATGCTTTAACTCCAGTCATGGGACCTCCCTAAACAGATTCCACATAGAGAACCTGAAATCATCTTAAAATGTGTGTTGCTTGAGAATGAATTCTGAGTTATGAAAATGCTTCTTCTAATTTGTAACTAGACAAGCTCTCTCATAACAATACTTTAAACATTTACTGTGTAAATTTTCACACGTTAATCTCATTGAACATTTTAACTGCCTTAAGAAATAGGGTAGGAATCTTTCCATTTATATGTGGTTGAACCATATGAAATTGCTATATTTTACCATTTTTAACCTACAAAAATGGCAGTTACATTTGGTCCTACCTAAAAGGTGAGGAAATTGGAAAAGTTAAGAAAGGCAAAGGAGAGTTAGTGGTAGAGTTTCACAACTCCTATACTTACGTCTCCAGCCTAGGTTACTCCCCTGGACTCCATACTCATCCACATCTCCTCTTGAACATCTATCTAGTAAGCTTCAAATTTAACATGGTAAAAACTGGTCCAATCAAAAGACATAGAATGGCTAAATGAATTTTTAAAAAGTATATGCTCTTTCACTTTAGCTTTAAGAATGTGTACAGACTGAAAGTGAAGGGATGAAAAAAAGATATTCCATGCAAATAGACACCAAAAAAAAAAAAAAAAAAAAAAAGCAGGCTTAGTTATATTTATATCAGACAAACAGACAAAATAGAGTTTAAGCCAGAGTCTAATAACAGGCAAAGAAGGTCATTATATAATGAAAAAGGGGTCATTCCAAGACAATATAACATTTGTAAATATATACCCAACATGGGAGCACCTAATTATATATAGCAAATATTAACAGACATGAAGAGAGAAATAGATAGCCATACAGTAATAGTAGAGAACTTCAATACCCCACTTTCAACAATGGATAGATCTTGTAGGTAGCAAATCAGTATGGAAACATTGGTCCTAAACTACATGTTATATCAGATGAACTTAACAAACATATACAGAAATATGAACTTAACAGACATATACAGACCATTCCATCCCAAAGAAGGAGAATACACATTCTTCTCAAGCACACATGGAATATTCTCTAGGATAGATCACATGTTTGGCCACAAAATAAGTCTTAATACATTTAAGAGATTGAACTCATATCAAGCATCTTTTATGAAATCAGAAATCAATTATTAGAAAACTGGAGAATTTACGTGGAGATTAAACAACATGCTTCTGAATAACCAATGGGTCAAAGAAATCAAAAGGGCAGTCAAAAAATATTTTGAGACAAATGAAAATGGAAAAGCAACATACCAAAACTTATGGGATACAGCACAAGCAGTTGTAAGTGGTAAGTTTATAGGAATAAACACCTACATTAAGATGCAAGAAAGATCTCAGATTAAAAAAACTTACTGTATACCTCAAAGGACTAGGAAAAAAATCTAAGCCCAAATTTAGTAGAAGGAAGGAAATAAATTTAAAAGAGTAGAAATAGAGACTAAAAAAGACAATAGAAAAGATCAATGAAACTAAGAGCTGCTTTTTTTCTTTTAAAGATAAACACAGTTGACAAACCTTTAGCTAGACTCACCAAGAAAAAAAGAGACTCAAATAAATAAGAAATGAAAGAGGATACATTGCAACTGTTACCATAGAAATACAAAGGATCATAAGAGATTACTATGAACAATTATATACCAACAAGTTAGACAACCTAAAAGAAATGGATAAATTCCTAGAAACATACAACCTACTAAGACTAAATCATGAGGAAATAGAAAATCTGAACAGACCAATTGCTAGTAAGGTTATTGAATTAGTAATCAAAACCCTCCCAACAAATGAAAGTTCAGCACCAGATGGCTTCACAGAATTCTACTAACCAATTAAAGAATTAATATCTAATATTCTCAAATTCTTTCAAAAAACAGAAGAGGAGAGGACATTTTCAAACTCATTTTATGAGGTCAGCACTATCCTAATACCAAAGCCAGACAAGGACACTATGATAGAAGAAAATTACAGGTCAATTTTCACTGATAAACATAGATGCAAAAATCCTCAACCTAATATTAGCAAACCAATTCAACATTACATTAAAAGGATCTTACACCATGATCAAGTAGGATTTATTCCTAGGATGCAGGATGGATCAACATCTGCAAATCAATCGATCATATTGACAAAATGAAGGATAAAAACTATATGATCATCTCAATAAATGCAGAAAAATTATTTTGCAAAATTCAACATTCGTTCATGATAAAAACTCTCAACAGACTGGGTGTAGATGGAACATACCTTGATGTAATATGGGCCATATATGACAAGCCCACAGCTAACATCATAATCAATGATGAAGAGTTGAAAGCTTTTCCTCTAAGATCAGGAACAACACAAGGATACCCATGACACTTTTGTTCAATATAGTACTGGAAGTCCTAGATAGAGCAACTAGACAAGAAAATAAATAAAAGGTATCCAAATTGGAAAGGAAGACTTAAAACTGTCTCTATTTGCAGATGACATGGTATTATATGTAGAAGACCTAAAGATGTCACCAAAAAACCGTTAGGACTAATAATCAAATTCAGTAAATTTGCGAGATACAAAACCAATATACAAATATCAATGCATTTGTATACACTAATGACTATTAGGAAGAGAAATGGAGAAAATAACTCTATTTAGAATTGCATCAAAAAGAATGAAATACCTAGGAATAAATCTAACCAAGGAGGCGAAAATCTGTACACTGAAAACTACAAGACATTGATGAAGTAAACTGAAGACATAAATAAATGGAAAGATATTCTGTGCTCGTGGATTGGAAGAATTAGTATTGTTAAAGTATCTACCCAAAATGATCTACAGATTTATTACAATCCCTATCAAAATTCCAATGGCATTTTTCACAGAAATAAAAGAAACTCCTAAAATATGTTTGGAACCACAAAAGACCCCAAATGGCCAAAGCAATCTAGAGAAAGAAGAACAAAACAGGAGTTATCACACTTCCTGATTTCAATCAATATTACAAAGCTACAGTAATCAAAACAGTATGGTATTGGCATAAAAAAAGACACATAGATCAATGGAACAGAATAGAGATCCAGAAATAAACCTATGCATATGTGGTCAATTAATTTACAACAAAGGAGCCAAGAATATACAATAGGCAAAGGACAGTCTCTTCAATAAATTGTGTTGGGAAAACTGGGTAGCCACACGTGAAAGAATGAAACTGGACCACTATCTTACACCATACACAAAAATTAACTCAAAGTGGATTAAAGACTTGAATGTAAGACCCAAAACCATAAAAGCCTTAGAAGAAAACATGAGGTGAGCTCCTTTATAGTGGGATTGACAATGAATTTTTGGGTTTGACACTAAAACCAAAGGCAACAAAAGCAAAAACAAACAAGTAGGGCTCCATCAAATTATGAAGCTTATGCATAGCAAAGAAAATCGTCAACAAAATGAAAAGACAACCTATGGAATGGGAGAAAATATTTGAAAGTCATATATCTGTTAAAGAGTTAATATCCAAAATATATAAACAACTCATATAACTCAGTAGCAAAAAACAACCTTATTAAAAAACCAGCAGAAGAATAGAATAGACATTTTTCCAAGAAGACATACAAATGGCCAACAGGTACATGCAAAGGTGCTTATCATCACTAACCATCAGGGAAATGCAAATCAAAACCACAATGAGATATCACCTCACACTTGTTCGAATGGCTATCATCAAAAAGACAACAGATAACAAGTGTTGGTGAGGATATGGAGAAAAGAGAACCGTCATGTGCTGTTGGTGGGAATGTAAATTGGTGCAGCCACTATGGAAAACAGTATGAAGTTTCCTGAAAAAATTAAAAATAGTTCTGTATGATATAGCAATTCCACTCTGGGTATATATCTGAAGGAAACAAAACCACTATTTTGAAGATACATCTGCACCCCCATGTTTACTGCAGTATTATTTACAATAGCCAAGACATGGGACCAACCTCAGCATCCATCCACAGATGAATGGATAAAGAAGTTGTGGGGGGTGTCTCTCTCCCTCTCCCTCCCTCCCTTTCACTTTCTCTCTCCCCCTCCCTCCATAAATGTATATATATATGTAACTGTGTGAGGTGATGGATATTAATTAGACTTATTGTGATCATTTCAAAATATATCAAATTATGTTGTACACCTGAAACTAACACAATATTATATGTCAATTATATCTCAATAAAACTGGGGGAAAAACATGGTAAAAATTGAACTTCAAATTCACCAAGTCTTCTCCTGCCATCTTTCCCATATCAGTAAATGGCAACTCCATCTTTCCAATAGCTCAGGCTAGGAAACTATGGCTGTCTTTAACTTCTCTCATTTTCTCACACTCATATTTAGCCATCAGTAAATCCTGTCAGCTCTGCTTTTGAAATATAACCAGAATGTGACCACTTCTTACCATGCTGTCCAAGCCACCACTTTCTTTATTCTATATTATGGTAATAGCTTCTTAACTGGTTGCCTGTTGACATCTGCTTTCCATACAGAATGACCTTTTTTAAACATCTAAATCTGATTATATCACTCCTCTGCTAGAAATGTTCTGATGACTTCACATAGCCAAAGTCATTAAAAATCCTACAAAACCCTTTATTTCTCACACCTCCATGACCTTTTTGATCTCATCTTAACACATTTCTGCCTCCAGGCCTTTGCATTTGTAGTTTCTTCTACTTGTAATTCTCTTCTTTAAAATTAAAAAATTCCAATTGTAAATACTATGTATTTCTAAGAGATCATTTAATAAGTAATCATAATATCAACATCACACTATAAAAGTAAACTATAATTCCATAATATCGTGATACACAGTGTTTACATTTTCATAGTTTTCACAATTAAAAAAAAATTGTTTGTTTAAATCAGGATCCAAACAGGGTCCACGATTGCATTTGCTTAATATGTCTCTTAAGATACTTAAAAAAAAAAAATTATTTATTTACTTTTTTGGCCATGCCCTGCGGCGTGTGGGATCTTAGTTCCCTGACCAGGGATTGAACTCATGCCCCTTGCAGTGGAAGTGCGGAGTCTTAACCACTGGACCACCAGGGAAGTCCCTAAGATACTTTTAATCTATGAAGTTCTGTCTCCATTTTTTCACATCCTTTGTTTGTTTAAAAAAAAAAAGAGTGGACATTTTGTGGCGTAGAATTTCTGACATTCTAGATTGATATTGTTTAACATGTTTATCTCCTTTTTATTTCCTCTAACCAGGTTATTAGATTAGACCTGGAGGCTAGACAGATCCAAGTTTGATTTTTTTTCACAAATATTTCATAGATGTGTTTGTATTTTGCCTATTGTATTACATTGATGAGAGGTTATAATGTCTGGCTGGCTCCTTTTTGTGATGTTAAGACTTCAGTAGATTTAGGTATTGAATTAATTCAATGTAGCCACTAGGGGTCAGGACTTTATTTTAAAAACAAGCACTTCATTAAAAAAAAATGCAGTGCTCACATAAAATTTTTTTTTAATTAAAAAAAAAGCACTTCATGAAGGATCTAGGGTTAAGTTTTGTAAAAGAGTGAAAAAAATCTAAATTAATGATGTGTCAATTTTAGGAATTTCTGGATAAAAATTTTTTGACTCAAATATAAATGTTTGCTGCTTTAAAAGTTTAAATATGTTTTTTGCAATATAATCTTTCTATTTTTAAATCATTATCACTATGCTAAAATTATGTTTCCCAGATTTAAATACTCCTGTACTCCAGAAGTTCAAGTCACTTTATATGCTGCTTTAACTGTATATAGTACTCTGGTTAAAGTGGAGAAACAGGAAGATAGGACAGAAGGAAGAATACTGGTGAAACCAAACATGGAGTAAAAAGCGCTGAGCAGCAAAGGAGAGGAGGAAGTAAATTTACATATCCGTGGCTACAGTGGAAACCTGAAACTGCTTCCTCTCTGGGGCTGTTCTCAGGCCCATTCCCCAGTGCTATCTCCAGAACTTTGTAAGAAACATGCCTTGCTATGGGTAGCCTTGTGAGTCCAAAGAAGTTCTTCAATTTAATCATTTAAGAATTTTGATTGGGGATGTTGCTATGTGTCGTTTGTGTTCTTCACAAGTGGGAGAAATTTAACTCAGTGATGTAACTGTTATGGTAAATTACTGGCCAAAAACCTCATGCCAAAACAATAGATGAGTATGATAATAACAATAATATATACATTTTTAGAATCATCCTATAGGGGTGGAAAAACATGGACTAACCCAGAGAACCCAGGGTTTAGATTCTGGCACTGCTTTACTATGGCGTCTTGTAACATGACCACTTTGAGCTTCTGTTTACCTGTATGTAAAGTGGGACCAGTGAGACCTAGAGCTGCCAGGGTGGTTGCAAGGGTTGGGTTTTCTTCTTATCTCATTCATTGCTTCTATTTAGTTTCCCTTACTGGATCTTTGCACAGTCCCAACCTCATTTCTTTTTATTGCTGAATATTCCATCATATGGATAGATCACATTTTATTTATTTATTCATCAATTCAGGGTCATTTGGTTTATTTCTACTTTTTGGTTATTTTGATTAATGTTGTTATAAATACTCATGTATAAGTTTTAGTGTGCACATATATATTTTTCTTCTCTTGGGTATTTATCCAGGGATGGAATTATTATTAAGTCATATGGTAACTCTGTATTTAACCTTTTTAGGAAGTGCCAGACTATTTTCCAAACTGGCTATACAATTTTACATTCCCACCAGCAGTGTATGAGGGGGCTCCAATTTCTCCAAGTCCTTGCCAACATTTGTTATTGTCTGTCTTTCTGATTATAGCCATCCTAGTAAATGAGCAGTGATACCTCATTGTGGTTTTGGTTTGCATTTCCTTAATGGCTGATGATGTTGAGCATCTTGTTGTGTGCTTATCAGTCATTTGTATATCTTCTTTGGAGAAATGTTTATCCAGATCTTTTGCCCATCTTTTAATTGGGTTATTTTTCTTTTTATAGTTGAGTTGTAAGAATAATTTATATATTCTGGATACTATTCCTTTATCAGATATGATATGTAAATATTTCCATCCTTTTTGTGGGTTGCCTTTTTACTTTCTTGGTAGAGTAATGTGAAACACATTAATTTTCATGACATTCAATTAATCTATTTTTTTTCTTTTATTCCTTGGGCTTTTGGTGTCAGATCTAAGAAACCATTGCCTAATGTAAGATCACAAAAATTTTTGCCTGACTTTTCTTCTAAGAGTTTTACTAGTTTCTGTAATTTTTTCCTTGGAAACTATTGATAAGATCTTCATATTTAGAAGAATTTTTCCCCCCTGTGCACTCCCCTGGTGTAGGTAAATGTTTAACAACTGGCTTTCTGAAAAAAAAAGTGCATGCATATCTTTGTGTATATAAATTATTATAAATTTTACTTTTTAAAAGGAAGTGTACTAGGCAATTTACAAGTAATAATAAAATATACAGTACTTTGTATCAAAATTTCACATACCAATAGATTATCACAGAATGCTTTCATTAATTTTTGCCAAGTTCTTGTATCCATGACTAACCTATAGTAGAAATTCAACCATAATTTGATAAATTGAATTTCATCTCAATCTGTTAACTCTTTCCCAATAAATTTAATATCATTAAATCTGATATGTGACCTACTGTTAAATGATTTCTCACCTGAACAAATCAGAGTTGGGAAGAAATTCACAGTAGCACATCATTATACAGTATTTATATCATATAGATACAATAGAAGTAAATAATGTCAAAAGCAAGGATAATAAAACGTGATGAGTTTTAAATTTTTTTTGAATTTTATTTAATTTATTTTTTTATACAGCAGGTTCTTATTAGTCATCAATTTTATGCACATCAGTGTATACATGTCAATCCCAATTGCCCAATTCAGCACACCCCACCCCCACCCCCCCGCCGCTTTCCCCCTTGGTGTCCATACGTTTGTTCTCTACATCTGTATCTCAATTTCTGCCCTGCAAACCAGTTCATCTGTACCATTTTTCTAGGTTCCACATATATGCGTTAATATACAATATTTGTTTTTCTCTTTCTGACTTACTTCACTCTGGATGACAGTCTCTAGATCCATCCACATCTCAACAAATGACCCAATTTTGTTCCTTTTAATGTCTGAGTAATATTCCATTGTATATATGTACCACATCTTCTTTACCCATTTGTCTGTCGATGGGCATTTAGGCTGCTTCCATGACCTGTCTATTGTAAATAGTGCTGCAATGAACATTGGGGTGCATGTGTCCTTTTGAATTATGGTTTTCTCTGGGTATATGCCCAGGAGTGGGATTGCTGGATCATATGGTAATTCTATTTTTAGTTGGTTCTATTTAGTTGGTTCTATTTAGTTGGTTCTAGTTTAGTTCTATTGTTGGTTCTGGAAGGAATCTGTCATACTAAGAGTTCTCTTCTCTAACCTAAACTTACATTCTACTTCCATAGTGGAGTCTCAACCATCGCAAGGTCTATGGCTCCACCAGATTAGGACCAGGGGGTTAGCTATAAATAACTAGTCATAGGCAGTAATCTGGGTGGCAGAAACCTAGGACCAAAGTCACTGAGTCTACCTAACCCCTAGGAAAATAATGAAATGAGCCTGAGTCAGGAACTGTGGGGCCAGTACAGGAGTCGTAAAGGCTGGGAAGAAAATAACATTTCTAAGGTTGGCTGCTAGAGATAGGAAGGATTAGGCAAGGCAGAATGCTGCCCTGAGGCTCCTTTAAAAATTCTGATTTCTGGAGCGGGAGGGATCCAGGTTGCTGGATCTCTTAACTTGGGAAAGCAGCTCTGCCCAAAAATATCTTCTCCATACGCCTTGGCATATTTTGACTACTGACAGATGAGCTAATAGTTTTAATTTTGTTGAAAAGTTTATTTTGTTTTAAAATAAAAACAGCTTCTGGAACACTGAAGGTAGGGAGATACCAAATCACTCAATGTGCACAAATATGATAAGACTGTTTTTTCTGCATTTCTGCAGGGTTCCTAGTTCCCCCAAACTAAAACTAAATTGAGATTTTCTCTTTCAAGTAACTATTTCACAAAACTCAAAATTCTAGAGGTATTTTATCTCATTAATGACTATATGAAATTTATAAAATATTGAGCTTTTAATTTTAATATATGCATCATTGGTTTAAAATAGTATTACATATTACAGTGTAAGTCCACTAATTTTATTTCTATAATTCATTCAACCAACTATTTAGACAGCACTATTATGTACCAGAAGTTGTATTGTAGGCATAAGTGTGAAAAGGGGGGCTTCTGTTTTGAAGGATCAACTATGATATAATTCTGTATATATGGTAGAATGTATCTGTTCATATGGTAATGTGAACAAAAAAGAAGACATTTTCTTTGGAAAATATGGGAAAGTCCTTTCTCTAAGTACATGAAAACCAGGAATGTGATTACTGTAAGAAAATTGGGGGCTCATGGGTCATGTATTAAAAAAAAGTACACCAAGTCCATTAAGAAGAAGGTTGGGGGAGCTTGACTCTTAAGCAATAAGATTATCTTAAAATTTAAAGGGATTTGTGTATGTTTGTATTCTATCAATGGCAAGAGAGAGATTCCCATACCAGAAAGAGAAAATCTTTGTTATTGTTTAATAGGGTGCCTGAGTATGTTGAAGAGAAGGGATTACAAAGAGTAAACTAAAGAGGGAAGTAAAATAGCCCGTGATGAGTACTTGGAATGATTGATGGATAAACACTCCAGTGTTGTTTATATTTGCATTGGGAAATATTTTAAGCACCTGGATTTTAGTTAATCCTATTTCCCAAGGCAGTAATGTTCTCCGTATTTGTATAGCAACCCAAGGAAACTAAACAAAGATAGATTGCCAGCACAGAGGCTAAATCAGGTATTCCTCTGAATCAGAGTTACAGAGTTAAAGTTGTCTGTATTGGAATTTAAGCAACATGTCTTTCCCCTTTAATCGTCCCATACAGAAAAGGTTAATATGAGTGTGATAAACGTTAACTAGAAGTTATAAAATACTCCATGTTGAGTTTTATAAGAGAGGTGTCAAGATGGTGAGTAAAAGGGACTTTGTAAGAGAGAACGTTATAAAGCTGTTGAATGCTGGAATGGGTTATCAAAAGAGGTTGTAGAATTTTCATGTTGTAAGAGCTTTAAACCTTACAATGTAGATCCATTTAAGTTAACAGTGTTTTTAGAACAACCTCTGACTTTGTGCATGTGGTTATCCTAATGTACTTTCTATGACCCAATTCAATCAGTACTTTCACTAAGAAGCCTTTCCTTAGCTATCCACAAAGGTTTGATTATTTCTTCCTTTGTATCCTCATGTCATACTATCACAGCTCCTATAAAATTTTAGGACAATTCTTTATGTAGATTTTACTAGATTATAGTTCTTATAGAGCAGATACTCTCTTATTTATCAGTTGTATTTCAAGTTTCCAGTTGAGTGCCTGCAAAAAATAGATAATCAGTATTAAATAAATCCCTTACCTCTTCCATTCTACCTAAATTGGTCATTTCATTGTCTAGGAACTGGCTCTGCCCATTCCAATTTCTTGTGTTTATGTCATTTCCCTCATTTTGGAATGCACTTTCCTCTTATCCATTTGATTAATTCTTATGTATCCTTCCAGGTCCAGCACGAGTCTCACTTCTTTCATAGAGCCCCCAGGAGATTAAAGTCTTGAGTGACCATTCTTTCCTTGGAAATTCTAAAGAATTTATTTATAGGTTTGATAAATTTTTAAAAAATGCATGCCCCATGACTCCTCAACTAGTTTTTGAGCATCAGGGATCATGCCTTTTCCCTCTTTGTTACCCCAGGGCCTGGCACAGTGCTCTATTCAGAGTAGCTGGTCAGTAATAAATAATACTTGGTAATAAGGGAGGTGAGAAAATGGCTAATCTGATCACTTACGGAACTTTCTGTTGAAGACACTAATGTTAAATCTAGTTTCTAAAATCTGCACACAATGGAGAAACAGGATCAACATTTCGATATTATAAAACAAAGGGACAAGTCCACATCCGTCTTCCAGAACACTTGGGGCCAGATTGTTTTGGAATTTAGAATTTTTCCTTTTCACTGAAGTAGCACTTCCTATTAATATTTCACAATAAGTGGGTAAATAAAAACATCAAAGACTGTAAATATCCTCATGCTAGTTCAGATCAGGTTTGAGTTAATAAAATGAGCCTTGATAATCTGAATTGCATAGACTGTGAAGTCAAATTATTTGCTTGGTGATTAACCTGCAAGTCATGTTGTTGACCTTGTAAATTGTTCATAATCTGAAGTTTAGCCTTTGTAGTTTACTTAGTATTCCTTTTAATTTCAATGGGGAGATGCCATTTTAATATAAATATCACAAAAAACTATAAATCAGGATCTCAATATTCAGCAGACAACTGTTCTGTTATTTTGGGGTGAGAATTCTGGCAAAAGTTTTTAAGGCTCCCTGTTCAAAACAACTACTTGTTTAGACAGAATGAGCTTAAAAGACAATAAACTTCAAAATGTGGGAAAAAACCTCTTAGTTGATTGACTCTCTCAGGATCACACTCATATTTTTTATTTTTTAAGTGTTTAAAGAGGATTTAATTTCTAAATAAACTGCACTTCTATATACCTGAACTATATACGGTATTTTATATTCTCAGCATCTACTCTTCTTGGCTAGAGTTCATTATATTTTCTAATCCCACATTCATGGATTTAGTTGAGCAATCTCTCTTGGCATGTATTTAGGTCAGTTTATTTGTTCACAGAAATGAGGTCATTGTCATATGGAAGCATTTATTGTATTATTTAACTAATAAATTGGAACAATGAATCCTAGAAAACATTTTTATCAAGTTAAAATATCAAACCACACAGTTTTTTCCTTTTCACTCTTACCATAAAATTGTTCCTAGGAATTGTGCTATTATACAAAATCTTTTTCCAAACATGATTTTTTTAAAATATTGAAAAACAGGCTCTGACAGGGTGGACCCCACATAGGATAGTAACTTAAATGGACTTTTAAAAAACAACTTAAAAGAGGATCAAAAGAGAAAATGGAGGAGAGATTGGAAATGGTAGTTGAGAGGAGGAGGACGAAGTGCTGAATGGTGAGGAGCCTGGATTGAATACAGTGGCAATGGATTTGGGAACACCTTTTAACATGTTACTAGGAGCCATGTGATGAAGGGTGACTGAGGGTGCTTTTAACCAGACCCTATAAAGGGTGTGACTCTGAAAATAGAAAGACAGCATCAGACCTAAGAGACCTTATTAAAAAAGAAGCAACAGACCATAACAATGGGTCAAATGTAGTTGGCAAAGGAGAAAGGGAAGCTTTGGTAGAAATGGGGAAATTGGGAAGGGATAATTACTAGTTGAGATTAGTGATATGCTAAGTTTTCCTGTAAGTTTCAGACCACTAATACACAGGTTTTGTGTGTATGTCGTGGCCTATCCATGAAAGAATAAGAATGGCCATGTTGACAAATACAATTTGGCCTTACCTCTGTATTGGGAACAAGCCAGTCACTCGACACACACCTCTCCACAGATACCTGAAGGCATTGTAGTGTTTAAAAATAAAATAGGCCCATTAAGTGTTGACTAATTGGGAACCTCATCACTGTTATTTAGCTGGTTGAGGTTAAAAAAGAAAGAACATAATTTCTGTGACACTGTGAAGTATATAATGGTGGTGAAATATTTTCCCTTCCCTAAAAGTGACTATGGCATCGCTGTGCTGTGTGCTGTGTGGAGATAAATTGGTTAAGTTCTTTTTCTTACAAGAGACAGAAGTCTAACTTGTACCATCTTAGGCAAAAGAAGAGAATTTATTGGCTCATATAACTGAAAAGTTCAGGGATTCACTGCTTCAGACATGACAGTCCCCAGTTATTTAAATGATGTTGTCAGGCATCTGTTTCTTTTTTCTATCTCTTGACTCTGTTTTCTTTGCTGTTGGCTTTGTTTCTATGCCAGGTTCTCTTTCAAATGATAGGAAAGATGGCCCCAAGTATATTTGGATCAAAATAGCCCTTATAACTCTAGTGTATTCTACTCTTTTTGCATCCATATCAGTCCCTTAAAAAAAAAAAAGGAGACCCCAAGTAACCTTCCCTGGAGTAAGTACACCAACCATTGAGTCCTGGGGAACAGGAGACTCTGATTGGCAAGTCTTGGTCTTGTGCCTGTTCCTGAGATGAGAAAGGTGAAGTCTGATGATTGGCAGCCCCCACTGGAATCACATGGAATGGAAGAAGTGGGGCTCCTGAGAGGAGAGGATGTGAGGCTGAAAGCATCCTCAAGTGAGCTTAAGGCTATTGGTAGTATGGAAACATTCAAAGCAAAAATAAAAATAGTATTGGTATCTGGTAGATGCGGAAGTAGAGAAACCCAGTCAATGCTCATCAATTACAGAGGGATTTAGGAAAAACTCAGAATGATTAAGGACTGAGCTGAAGCTTGAGGAAAGCAAAAGTCTAGTTAGATAATTTCTCTGGACAGTACCAGGGATCTCTGGATAGATTAGCAGTTCAGAATGACTGTGAAGTTATTGACAGTTTTGATCTGCGGCTAAAAGACTTAGGCCTGACTCTGAGAAACAAACATCTGGCCAACCTAGGAGTAAGACTTTGTCTTTCTTACATGTGGGTAGCAGCAGGCAGGTCTGTGTTGACTGGAACAGAACTTTATCATGTGATAGTGACACAGCGGATGATATAAGTCTAATAGAGATGAAGTTAAGTTCTAGAGGGTGAGGAAAAGACTTGCAGAATCACACAGGTACTATGGGTTTGGGAAGTCAGAGAAAGAGTAAGAATGGGGCTAAAGACATCTTGGGTGGATCCGACACTAAGGCAGAGGCAGTTTGCTTCCCACCTTTCTGTAGGTTTCCTACTGCCAGAATTTCTCCACTTGGTCAGCAATTACACAAATTCTAGGCCCCTTCCCCAAACCACTTACTGAGTTGGGGTTTCTGAGCAGGGGGGTGGGAATGAATTTTTTACAATGCCAGGCAAGCCTAAGTTGCTCTAAGGTCCATGGCCACGGGGAAGATGAAGACATTCATTTCTCACTGACTCTTAGGAGATGTATGGGCCGAATGGCCCAAGTCTGACTAGAAAATGGAGAAGTTTTACAAAGATATTGTAAGTTCTTATATTACATATCTTGTCCAGACTCCTTCCAGTTTTGTCCCTTCTGTCACATGACAACACCCATTTCATTAAATACCAAGACAGTAGGGAAAATTGTGGAGCTTATTTTCTGACTGACATCCTGAAGTTCCCAACACCTTTCAAGGCTTTTCAACATGAAATTTAACAGAGTGCTTTTGAAGATTCCTTCTCATTCTAGTTTTATAAATCAGAGGACTGGGATTTTACCATAAAGCTGTAGACCTGAAGGTGTGTGGAGTGGGGAATGCAAAAGGAGCAATACTCTTAAGTCATTTTGGGACTCACAGTAGTGTGGGCTGGTCCTAGTGATGTTTTTCTAATGAATAGAATACTGCTAAAGTGATGGGATGTCAATTCTGAGATTAGGTTATTAAAAACTCTGACTTCCATCTTGCTGTAACGTATATATACTCTTTTGCCCTCCCTGATGAAGCCAGCTGTCATGTTGTGAGCTGTCCAGTGGAGAGGCCCACATAGCAAGGAACAAAGGCAAGCCTCTGGCTAGCAGCTCATGAGGAACTGAATACTATCAACAATCACATGAGTGAGCTTGGGTGCTTCCTCAGTCGAGCCTGTGATGACTGCAGCCCCAACTGACACATTTATTGCAGCCTTTAGAGTGGTCTGAAGCCAGAGAAAGCCCAGATTCCTGATCCACAGAGACTATGAAATTAAAAGGTACTATCTATGCAGCAATAAATACCTAGTATGCTGGGCAAGCAACACATCAATCCCAGGCATTGGGACTATTGGGAACCCCAGTGGAGTTGATAAACCATGTCATAAAAGGAGCAGCCGCAGGATAGCTGAGAAAGAGCAAGCAGTTGAGAGTCTAGTGATGGCCTCAAGAGACCCCCAGGGAGGTGTATAAGATATATATGAAATATTTGCCAAATTCCCCATTCTCAGAGGCTTTACAGCATGGTGAAAACATAATAAACTCTATGGTCAGAAAGAAGTTCAAAGCCCAACTTTGTTATAAGTTACTTAAGTTGTCTTAACCTTAGTTTTCTTCTCTGTGAAGTAAGACTACCTCTTATTTAGAGGATTGGCTGAGGTGCACATGTAGCACTGTGCCTGACTCATAGGGACTCATAACACATGGTCTTTACTGGTAGCTTGAACAATTTTTTCTCCTTGTTGAAACTTTTTCCAGTCAGTATTTATCTGATTTATGTTTCTAAGACACCACCCTCATTTCTCGTTGTATCTTTCTGGCTACCCCTTACCTTTGCTGCTTCTTTATCGTTTGTTTTCCCCAAGATTCCACATTGGTTTCCTCTTCCCATTTGCCATACTCTTCCTGAGCAATATTATCTCCAAGGAAACTATTCTTTCTTTTTCTAAAGTTCCTTCTGGTCATAAATAGGAACCTCCACCAACACTTTCACACATTTAGAAGCACTCATTTGGGAGCAAGCTTTCATCTTCTCCATACCTCTGACCGACTCTTATGCCCAGCAGTGGGAGTGACTTCACTTTTTGGTGAAATTGGGAAAAGGGGCTCTGTGTATAACCCTAGCTTTTGGTGTGCTAGAGTTCTCTCTCTCTCTCTTCCTTCCTACCCCTTCCTCTCACTCTTCACCTTCCGTCTCCAGGTCTTCTCTGGTATTCTCTTCTTGAAAGTAAGCATATCAGGCAAGCCTGGAATTGTCTGAATTGAGCAGATACGTTCAATATTGTTTAACATTAAAGAAATATAGAGTCAGATTAAACATTGTTGACATAAATGCTTTAAGAATTCAAAGTGTAAGATTATGGTATTTACCATTTCATCTCAGATAAGAAAGATTAAGGAAGGACAGAGTTTTATTTGTAATCTTATGTTATAACCTACAATATTAAGACTATGTTAACCTCAAGGCTTATTCAATTGTTTGCTATAGGAAATTGTGTTGGATCACTGAAGTTATAAACTGTATTTGTCCTAGGAAATTGAATTTGCTCACCAGCTGTGTGATAATTAACCCACTGACTATGACCTCATTGATTTTACTAAAGTTGACCTTATCCATATTTAAACTTTGCCTTATCCATATTTAAACTTTGTAAATTCCCTTTAGATAGGAAACTATTTCAGACTCTGTCTAGATACTTCTTCTTGCTTGTTGTGTAGTTAAAATAAAATGCCAAATCTCATTCTTACACAGTACCACATGAGTCCCAATCTAGTTTTCCCAATAATAATGAGTGTATTTTGATTTCTATCTTTTTTTCATATTTATTGATCAATTTTGAATCTGGAGAGGATGGATATGATAAACTGGTCTTTTTAAATCCCTGGAATAAGTTAAATTCACTCGGGGACTTCTTTTCATTGTAACATGCCACTTGGTAGTAAGGTTGAAGAGGAGGGGATGAATAGCCCCACTTAATTCTAACATGGGCAACTACCAACATTTTAGAAAAGACATCACCAAGATGGTAACATAGGAGGATTCTGAATTTTCCTTCTCCTGCAGACACACTGAATATACAGCTACACATGGATTACTTCTCTCTGAGAGGAATACAGAGCTATTTGAGTGACTCCTACACATCAGGCAACTGAAAAAATACCAACATCAAAATGGGTAGGAAAGGCTGAGACACATTCTCACCATAAACCCCACCCCTGGCACAGCATGTTATAATCAGGAGGGAACCCCCAATATCCAAACCTAGCTTCTTGCTGAGGAGCTAAAGGTGTGAACCACACATATAGCACCCCAACCTGTCCCTAAGTCTGCCACCCAAGGGACAGGTCCCCAGATCACCTAGCTCTGAGAGCCAATGGCTCTTGCATTCACAAGTCCCAAAGGACTATTAGAAACAAGGAAACACTTGTTAACAGGCATGCAAGCACTCCCAATGGCTATCCCTCTGGGCTCAGTGCAGAGGAAGTAGACAAAAATGCCCATCTCCCAGTTTTTCCTGGAAGGGGTTTAACTGCATACTTTACCAGCTGCTGTTTGAGGGGTTTAACTGCATACTTTACCAGCTTCTGTTTAGCTCACATCTACATGCTGACTGTGATCCTTCCTGAAGCCTGAAAGAGCTGGAGGGCACTTTCCCCACCTTCTCCCTTTGGCTCACTCCTTCAGTAAAGCCAAGTTGTCAACGGCTCTCTGGAAGGAGCTTGTTTCCCCAACTGTTACGGCTGCCTCAGGGGACTGGCTCCCAAATCACGTACATCTGGGAGCTGATGGGGCTTGGCATTCATGAATCCTCCAGGACTGCAAAAAGCAAAGTGGTGGTTCTATATGGCTACACAGATACTCCCAGCAACTATTCCCTCTGGCTCAGCACAGAGTAAGCAAAAACACCTACTCCTGATTTATTTCTGATAGGGGCTAGACTGCATATCTAATGTTCTCACTTTCCCAGCTGCTGCCTGAGGGTCAAGATTCCAATTAACCTCTTTTGGGGAGCTGAAGATGTAGGCAGTTAGTAGTCCTCTGGGAGCCTGAATAGGCATATGGGCATTTCCCATGCTTTGGGGACACTCACAGGTCTTGCAACACCCTCCACCACTGACAATCACTAAGAACAAAGAGGAAGCTTGGACAATCACAAAGGTTTGAGAGGCAACAGGAGCTCAGTCTGGGCTGATTGCCAAAGTTTATCTCCTATACAAGGCCAGAAAGTCAAAACAGGGAGAGGTGGCTGTTATATCTAATAGGTGTTATATCTAATGCTCAGAAACTAACACAGAGAGTCAAGCAAAATGAAGAAACAGGGAATTATGTTTAAAGCAACAACAACAGAAAAATAACATAAATAAATCTCCAGAAACCAATCTTAATGAAATGGAAATAAGTGATTTACCCAATAGAGAGTTCAGATTAATGGTCACAGAGATGCTCAGTGAGGTCAGGAGAGCAATGCATGAACAAAACAAGAATTTCAACAGAGAGAGAAATATAAAAAAGTACTAAACAAATCATAGAGCTGAAGAATACAATAACTGAAATGAAGAATTCAATGGAGGGGTTCAATAGCACACTGGATCAAGTGAAGAAAGGATATGCAGACTCAAATACAGGGCAGTGGAATTCATCCATTTAGAGGAGCAAAAGTAAAAAAGAATGAGAAAGAGTGAAGATAGCTTAAGGGTCTTACCGGACACCATTAAGCAGACCAACATACGCTGAAGGAGTTCATCGCCACTGGACTGACATTACCAGAAATGTTAAAGGGATTTCTTCAAGCTGAACTGAAGGACACTATTGGTAACACTGGAAATATGACAGTATAAAACTTATTGGTAAAGGAAATATATAGTTAAATTCAGGACTCTAATGTAATGATGGTGGGCAAACCACTTAAATCTAGTGTGAAAGTTAAAAGACAAAAGTATTAAAAATAAATATTTAACTACCATAATTTGATAATGGATACACAAGGTAAAAATACATAAATTGTGACATTAAAAACAAAAATGTTGGGTGGGGGAAGAGTGTAAAAATGTAGGGCTTTTGTATGCATCCAAAGTTAAGTTGTTATCAGCTTAAAATAGACTGTTATAATGATAGGATATTTAATGTAAGTGTCATAGTAACTGCAAAATAAACCTATACAATTACAAGAGGAAAACTGAAAAATTCACAAATAGTAAACAACATGCTCCAGAGTACCCAATGGGTCAAAGAAGAAATCAAAGGGGAAATTAAAAAAACATCTTGAGACAAATGAAAATGAAAACACAATATACCGAAACATGTGGGATACAGTATAAGCAGTCCTAAGAGGGAAGTTTATAGAGGTGAATGCCTACATTAACCAAAAAGAACTCAAAAACAATCTAACTTCACATCTTAAGGGACTAGAAGAAGAAGAACAAACTAAGCCAAAAATTAGCAGAAGGAAGAAAATAACAAAGATTAGAATGGAAGTAAATGAAATAGAGACTAAAAAGACAATAGAAAAGACTGATGAAACAAAGAGGTGGGGTTTTTTTTGCAAAGATAAAGTTGATAAGCCTTTAGTTAGACTAAATAAGAAAAAAGAAGACTCAAAGAAAATTAGAAATGAAAGAGGAGACTTTACAACTGCTAACACAAATACTAAGGATCATAAGAAACTACTATGCATAATTATACACCAACAAATTGGACAACCTGGAAGAAATAGATAAACTCCTAGAGACACACAACCTACCAAGACTGAATCATGAAGAAATAGAAAACCTGAACAGACCAAAAACTAGTAAGGAAATTGAATCAGTAATCAAAAGCCTCCCGACAGACAAAAGTCCATGACAAGATGGCTTCTCTGTTGAGTTCTACCAAACATTTAAAGAAGAATTAATACCAGTACTTCCGTAACTCTTCTAAAGAACAGAAGAGGAGGGCACACTTCTAAACTCACTTTATGAGGCCAACATTACCCTAGTACCAAAGCCAGAAAAGGACACTACAAGAAAAGAAAATTACAGGTTAATATCATTGATGAACACAGATGCAAACATCCTCAACAAAATATTAGCAAATCGAATTCAACATTGCATTAAAAGGGTCATACACCACGATCAAGTGGGATTTATTCCTGGGATGCAGGAATGGTTCAACATCTGTATATCAATCAGTGTGATAAATACCACATTAACAAAATGAAGGGTAAAAATTATACAATAACCTCAACAAATATGAAAAAGCATTTCACAAAATTTCACATCCATTTAAGATAAAACTCTCAACCCAATGGGGAGAAAGGGAACGTACATCAACATAATAAGGGCCATATATGACAAGCCCACAGATAACATCATACTCAGTGGTGAAAAGCTGAAAGCTTCTTCTAAGATCAGGAACAAGACAAGGATGCCCACTCTCACCACTTTTATTCAGTGTAGTACTGGAAGTCCTGACCAGAGCAGTTAGGTAAGAAAAAGAAATAAAAAGCATCTGAGTCAGAAAGGAAGAAGTAAAATTGTCTGTATTTACAGATGACATGGTATATGTAGAAAATTCTAAAGACTCCACCAAAAAACTCTTAGAACTAATTAAAATTCAGTAAAGTTGCAGGATGCAAAATAAACATGCAAAAATCAGTTTCTATACACTGACAATCAACCATCTGAAAGAGAAATTAAGAAAATAGTCACATTTACTATTGCATCAAAAAGAATAAAATACTGAGGAATAAATTTAACCAAGGAGGTGAAAAACCTGTACACTGAAAACTATAAGATGTTGATAAAAGAATTTAAAGAAGACACAAATAAATGCAAGGATAGTCCATGCTCATGGAATGGAAGAATTAATATTGTTAAAATGTCCATACTACCCAAAGCAATCTACAGATTCAATGCAACTCCTATAAATTCCAATGGCATTTTTCACAGAAATAGAAAAAAAGCCAGAATTTGTATAGAACCACAAAAGACCCTCAATAATTAAAGCAATCTTGAGAAAGAAAAACAAAAAAACTGAAAGCATCACAGGTCCTGATTTCAAACTGTATTACAAAGCTATAGTAATCAAAACAGTATGCTATTGGCATTAAAAAAAAGACACATAGATGGACATGAATAGAGAGCCCAGGGATAAACCCATGTACATATGGTCAATTTTCAAGAAGGCAGCAAGAATATAATAGGAAAGGATAATCTCTTCAACAAATATTGTTGGAAAAACTGATATCCACATGCAAAAAATGAAACTGGATCCCTGTCTTATACCATACATAAAAGTCAACTCAAAATGAATTAAAGATTTGAACATCAGACCTGAAACTATAAAATTCCTAGAAGGAAACACCAGAGGTAAGCTCTACATTGGTCTTGGTGATGACTTTTTGGATTTTACACCAAAATCAAAGGCAGTAAAAGAAAAAAATATACAAGTGGGACTACAATAAACTAAAAAGCTTCTGCACAGCAAGGGAAGCCATCAACACAATGAAAAGGCAACCTATGGAATGGGATTTGATATTTGCAAACCACAAATCTGATAAGAGGTTAATACCTAAAATATATAAGGAACTCATATAACTCAAGAGCAAAACCCCAAATAACCCAATTAAAAAATGGGCAAAATAGCTGAATAGACATTTTTCTGAAGAAGACATACAAATGACCGATAAGTACATGCAAAGGTGCTCAACATCACTAATCATCAGGGAAATGCAGATCAAAACCCCAATGAGATGTTACCTCACACCTATTAGAATGGCTATTATCAAAAAGACAAGAGATAACAAATGCCGGTGAGAATGTGGAGAAAGGGAGCCCTTGTACACTGGAGGTGAGAATGTAAACAGTGATTTTGGAAAACAGTATGGACGTTCCTCAAAATATTAAAAATAGAAGTACCATATGATCCAGCAATTCCACTTCTGGATATGTATCCAAAGGAAAAAAAATCACTGTCTCAAAGAGATATCTGCATTTCCCATGTGCATTGCAGCCTTATTCACGATAGCAAAGACATGGAAACAGCCTAAGTGCCCATTGATGAATGAATGGATAAAGAAAATGTGATATATATACACAATGGAATATTATTCAACTTTGAAAAAGAAGGAAATCCTGCCATTTGGGATAATATGCTTGAATCTGAGAGGCAGTATGCTAAGTGAGATAAACTAGGCAGAGAAAAACAAGTCCTGCATGGTATCACTTATATGTGGAATCTTAAAAAAAATAATCAAACTCATAAAACAAGGATGAGAATCGTGGCTGCCAGGGGGTGGGAGATGAGGAGAGTTTGGTAAAATATAAAAACTTTCAGTTATAAGATGAATAAGTTCTGAGGATCTGATATATAAAATGGTGACTATAATTGATAATACTATTTTGTATAATTTGAACTTACTAATAGAGTAGAACTTAAGTGTTCTCACCACGCACAAAAAAAGAAAGGTATATATGTGATAGGTGTGTTAATTTGATGGGGATAATCCCTTCACAATGTATAGATATAGCAAGTCATCACATTGTACGCTTCAAATATAGTACAATTTTGTTGGTCAATTATACCTCAGTAACATGAAAAAAATAAAAAAGAAGCTGTATTTCTCAAGGGGCCAAACTGGCTTTGGCCAGTTTGCAGCAGATCTTCCAGGATAAAATCTAAATTCCTTAGAATGACGCATGTGCTCCTCGGTGATAAAGCCTTCCCAATATCTCTTCCAGTTTCACTTCCATTACGTTGTCCAATACTTACTATATTCAAAGACTGTGAGCATGGAGATCATATTGTTTTATACACCACATTATCTTAACACTTGCTCTTCTCTCTGCTTAGAATACCCTCACTCTTATAGGCTTTCCTTAACTCTTCTTTTCCCTTCCCTTGCAAAGTTTTCTTTAGTGCCTTATCTGAGCTCGTATCTTCTGTAACACTTGTCTGTAGAAGTCATAGCAGTGTTGTTATTAAAACACACAAAACTGTCATGCGTTCCTTCTCTGGACACCATGCTTTTGCAACCTGCTCTAGCCCTCCTTCCCATGGGGTAAGGAGTCCATAAGGCCAAGAGGATACGTGGGTAACTGAGTCCCTGGAATTTCCTCTGCAAGTGTTCCTGAGCCTGCCTCTGGGGCTTATTCTGGCCTCGTCCCAGTCTCCATCTTCCTGAGTGTGGTCTGCCCCATTGGTATGCACACCCATGGCCCAATGGGTAGCTGAGGGCAGTTGTTGCCTATGGAGAAGGACGCTGGCTCTCCCCTGACTGGCATATTCTGGTGTCAAACTGGGAGGAGTCCTAGGTCATTATGAGACTATATACATAGAGAATATATATGATAGATAAAATAATAAGTAACTCAACAGTTTATTGACTGAATTTTATACCTCTTAAATGTTTAGAACTCTGCTTTTGACAAAGACTCTCTCCTTGATCAACTTTAGTCAAGTTCCTCTTAGCCTTCTTCTTGACTTGGCCTCCATCTTGGGCCCCCTCCTCTTGCTGGGCCCAATTTTACCAAGAATCTTGCTAAGTGAGTTTACAGAAAATCTCCCCACCTTTGATATCCAGTCACCCTGGCCTGCCTTCAGCAAGAATCCTGTTAAGTTGCTTTAGCAAGAATCTCTCTACTCTTAATGTCTCTTTCCTCTTAGTAATTTTCCATCCACTGACATTCTCATCCTATTCTTTGGCTATAAATTCCTGCTTATCCTTCTTATACTATACTGAAGTCTCCTTTTCCTCGATTGCAATAGTTTCTGAATAAAATCCTGCTTTACCACTTTCACCAGTGTTTGGCTTCAGATCTCTTTGATGGTTTAAGAATCTTCATTTATATTCCCCTCCAGACTCCACAGATATTAGGGGTGGGCCTTTTTATTGAGCATTCATTATTTGCCAGTCACAATGCCAAGTGTCATTTATCATATGATCCACACAATAGCCAATTGGTAGGTCCTATTGCTGACCTCAGTTTACACACAATGAAACTGGGACACAGATGTTAAGAAACTTTGTCAAAGGTCTCCTAGCTCAGAAGAGTCAGAGCTGGGCCTGGAATGGAGCTACTGCCTCAGAGATTGAACTCTTAGCTTCTATAGGGCTATGAAAATGGCAATTGTGATTCTCATTTATTTTGAAGGGAATAAAACAGACTCATTAACCACAAGTAGTGAGGTTGTCTGGAGAAAATAATCGTCTGGGAATCTGCAACAAATTGTTCAGACTCCAAGATTTGCCTTCTCAGACCTGAGACTAAACTACCATATGACCCAGCAATCCCACTACTGGACATATACCCTGAGAAAACCATAATTCAAAAAAAGTCATGTACCACAATGTTCATTGCAGCTCTATTTACAATAACCAGGACATGGAAGCAACCTAAGTGTCCATTGACAGATGAATGGATAAAGAAGATGTGGCACATATATACAATGGAATATTACTCAGCCATAAAAAGAGACAAAATTGAGTTATTTGTACTGAGGTGGATGGCCCTAGAGTCTGTCATACAGAGTGAAGTAAGTCAGAAAGAGAAAAACAAATACTGTATGCTAACACATATATATGGAATCTAAAAAAAAGAAAAAAAAATTTGTTCTGAAGAGCCTAGGGGCAGGACAGAAATAAAGACGCAGACCTAGAGAATGGACTTGAGGACACGGGGAGGGGGAAGGGTAAGCTGGGACGACGTGAGAGAGTGGCATGGACATATATACACTACCAAATGTAAAACAGATAGCTAGTGGGAAGCAGCTGCATAGCACAGGGAAATCAGCTCGGTGCTTTGTGACCACCTAGAGGGGTGGGATAGGGAGGGTGGGAGGGAGATACAAGAGGGAGGAGATATGGGGATATATGTATATGTATAGCTGATTCACTTTGTTATAAAGCAGAAACTAACACACCACTGTAAAGCAATTATAGTCCAATAAAGATGTTAAAAAAAACACAACTGCTTGCATTATCCTGTAATTAGTTCTGCCTTAAGTAGTATAACTGCATAATGGAAAGAGTGGGTAATCTTGTTCAGATGGGAGTTTCTTCAAATAAAGGAGCAAAGAAGTGGAAGGAATCCAGTTGAAACCTGAAAGGAAGTAGCTCTGTATCATTTAACAAGGAGTGTTAATAGGTGTGGGAAAGTAGCCTTTTGCTTATCTTGAGATGGAATGACAGTGCTCAAGAATTCCATCAACATATACATATCTTTACTCCTCAGATTTAGAATGTACACTACTGGCAGGCAGGATCCACACTGTGTCTTTAAATACTCAATGTTAGAACAAATCTTTAGCCACTCAAATGTTAGAATTGTCATCTAATTTATAACATCATTCCTTGTTGGAACTTGGCCCTAGTGGAAACTTTACAGATCTACAGGCAAACCTGGGTTTGTGGTTTGCTTCTTTGCTCATATTTATGTTTGTTCCTAATAAGATCAGTTTTTAATTTGAGAAATCACATATTTTTTGGCTCTTCACATGACCGTGAATGTTACAAGCTCCTGATGATTTGTAAACCACAGTATACAGCAGCTGAAATGCATTAGTTTAATAATAAATACAGGGGAAAGTTTGATCTTATAAAGTAACAATTATGCAAATATCTCAGACTGAATTGTGGTCCTAATGGTCGTAATGTTTCAGCCGCAGCTGGTTTCCCAATGTACTTCAAGAGATTTTTTTTTTTGCATGTGATGTTAAAATTCCAAATTATTTCCAGGATAATTCAGTCTCTTTAAGATTTTCCTGCTTGCCCCTTACATGGTTTATCTTTCACAGTATTGCTGCATAGCTACCTAAGCAAAGCATGGAGGAAATCTTGACGCATAGATGGAATCAGCAATGGAAAATTCTGTGCTATCTCAGTCCCCTAAGTGAGCAAAAGGAAAAGTATTTCGAGAGACCATCAAAGGACCCCTTGGAGGTAGATAAAGCTACATAGCTATAGAGGAAGAATCAACCGTATTGACTGATGCCTCTTAGGTATCCCCATAGGTATTCCCAGTAGACACCCGCCATTAGGCGTGTACATCTCACAGGCGTCTCAAACATAACACATACAAAACTGAATTCCTGATCTTTCCCTGCCCCAGACAGACCCCGCCAAGGTCTTCTCCATCTCAGTTTACGATAACTTTCTCCTCCTAGTTACTCAGTCCAAACATCAAGAAGTCATCTTTGTCGGGGTTTTTTTCCATATAGAAAAAGAACACCGTTGGCTCTACCTTTCAAGTGTATCCAGAATCCATAACTTCTTATTCTTTCTCAGCCTGATCCGAGCTATGATCACCTGAGTACCTAGATTATTGTGGTAGAGTCTATGTGTGCTTTCTGCTTCCAACCGTCTCATCCTTCCTTCAAGCTCTTTTCCACACAGCAGTCAGAGGGATTCCATTAAACCTTCATCAGGTCATGCCACTCCTCTGCCTTAAACCCTGTAACCGTTCTTCATCTCATTAACAATAAAATTTAAGTCTCCTCTCCTCTACTTCCAGTTCTCTGACCTCATCTCCTATTGCTCTATCCTCCAGCATCACTAGCCCTCTTGCCGTTTCTCAAATACTATTAGTGTGTGCCTGCTTCAGAACTTTAGCACTTGTTGAAATGTTCCTTTAACTCCATGTCGTTGCTCAAATGGAATTTTCTAAGTGAGGGATCCCTGACTATTCTGTTTATATTTGTAACTGTGTACAATACTCCTTATCCCCTCCACTGTTATTTTTCACCACAATTATCTAAAGTAATTTAATTTACTTGTTTCTTTTATTTATTTGCCTCCACTAGAGTATAGATTCCATGACAGTAGGGATGTTCTTCTATTTGTTCACTGATAGAACCCCAGCAATCAGAACATTATTTGGCATGTAGTAGGTACTCAATAAATGAATATTGAATGGATAAACAAAGATGTGAATGAACTGTGCTTAAACATGACTGTGGCTTCTTCCCTCCATTGTTTAATTCTGGAACTATTGCCCTGAGCACGGAGAACAACAGCCATGCCCAGATAGGTGTTTATGTATCAGAAGACATCTGAACTTAAATGTTAGTAGGGGCAAAGGAAAATCATTTTATATGAATTGATAAGTTCTTCTGTCTGCATTACTCCTTTCTTTCTGTGACAGGGATAACTGAGATTGACCATGAGGGATTTTAGAGGTAAATATGAGACTTACAGGTAAAAATCAACTTTATCTAGAATTTTTGAGTCAATTCTCAGACGAAGAATCAACAAATGGTTTCAAAGAAATGCAGCAGGAAGCCTCTGGTAGTTTTTTTCAAGGTTTATATGAACAAATCCTTATGTGTGCAAGTGTTGTGGGTAGTTGTGCTGGTACTGCAGGATTGGGGTGAAAAATGTGTATTTTTAAACTTCTGTGATCAATTTGGGTTGGAAATGTAGCACCATACTTGGCTGCTCCATCTTCATAGTAGGTGGCATAATGGCCCTAGACAATCATTGGTGCAGAAGATGCCTGTAGAAGGGGAAGAGCGTAAGGGACCTAGGAAGGTTCTATTCAACTTACACATTAATAAAATGACCATCCTTCCTTTTTCCCCCCTTTTTGGTTTAAAAAGGTCTCCCTGCCATTTTGCAAATTTTTTGTTTGTTTTTTAGTTTCTTTATGATAATTTATGACTTTTCTGGGTTTTTCATTAAAATTTTACATGTTGAGGGGCACTGTTTTAAATCCCATTATTCTCTTGTGCCTAAACTAAGTTTCTAAATTATATCATACATGGGAACTGTAGCCAGGAGTTAAAAACCTGGCAGTTAAAAACTTGGATTCAGTACAGGTTTTCCAGCATTCCCTGGAATCACTAACATGACCCTTGATGGGTGGGGGCTCCCTCTCTCTCGTTGCCAGTTCCTGGGGATTTCAAAGTTGAAAGTTGAATAAATACAGAACTGATGATGTGACTTTGTTTGGAAAATGTGTAATTTTATTTCTGCATATTTCAGTTGTGTACTTTTTTGGTGACCAGTATAAAGCTATCAATATATTTAGAAAAATATCTACATATAAATGTGTGCATACTTTAAAAATACTGTGAGCTCTAAAACATAAAATGTTTTATTGTTGTCTGTCTCTATGTGGTGGATTGCAGTCACTTTTGTTACTCTAGAAGAGATTCCCAACCTGGGAACAAAAGCATTTTCATGATGATTGTTGAAGATTGATTCAGGGTATGGAGAGATGAGTCAATGACAAAGAGCCAAGAATGGGAATTTTTTGAGAAGCTGTTATTGTACAAGTACTATGTTAGGTGCTCCACTCACCTTGATCCATTTAATACTTCACAGCAATCTTATCAGGTAGCTGTTATTTCCCTTACTGGATAAGGAAAGTAAATGTCAAATTGCATAACTGGCCTAAAGTTGTGCAGAAATTGTGGTTAAGCTCGTATTCAAAGCTCCTAGGCTTGTATAACTCTCAAGTTCATGTTCTTTCAACTTCATCAGGCAGAAATGGGAGTTCCAGGAGCTTGAAAAATAAAGATTTTCTTGTTTCCTGGCCCAGTCGTTGACTCACTTGCTTCCCTAGCCCTCATCTCTTCCTGATTTATTGAGAATCATGGTTCCATCTCTTGGGCTTTTCCTCTGCCATCTCTTTGGTTACTGCCTTATCAAATTTAGTCAAAGGTTTTTTGGTTTTTGTTTTTTTTAACTGCTGGTTAAAATGAAATGTCTTTTTTTTTTTTTAAAAGCTGTCCTTTAAAAAAAAATTTAGTTTTCATGGAATCCTTTAAGTTAAACAGGGAATAAGGTTCCACATAGAAGTTCTGGTAAAACTGGCTAAACAAAGGATTCAAGTAAGATTTAACTAAAGTACGAAGGGAAACCAGACTTAAGTGGTTCTGAGCATTTTCTCAGAAAAATTGGGTCAAGAGCTAGCATGAAAAGCTGTATCATTTGAAAGGTATTTCCCCCTTTTTATTTTCAAGGGAATTCACATCAAAGATAACAAAAAACCCAAGATTATTTTGTTTTATGAGGTATGGTAAGGTGATGGGACAGGAACTGAGTATACTGCCAACAGGGCAGTAGCACTGAATGTGGGGAGGCAATGGCAGGAGAGCGAGGTGCGGCTTTGACAGCTGGTATTCCCATTCTTCCTTACGCTCTCACATCACAAGTTTCTGATCTGCAACAACATGGGGGGAGAGAAGCAGATA
Organism: Balaenoptera borealis; assembly: GCF_965194805.1. Taxonomy (NCBI): domain Eukaryota; kingdom Metazoa; phylum Chordata; class Mammalia; order Artiodactyla; family Balaenopteridae; genus Balaenoptera; species Balaenoptera borealis. The sequence goes on from NC_138877.1 coordinate 13,885,480, forward strand.
GTTTGAGGTATGAGTGGGCATAGAACGTTATAAGGTGCTTTAAAATAGTTTATTCAGCTTTTATAACAAGTGTGTGAAGTGGGTAGCATAGTGTATCACTTGGCCTTGCAGCGACCCCCAAATCTCTGTGGCTTCAAACAACAAAGCTTGTTTGTCATTTACATTTAATGTAGGCTGTAGATGAGCTGCATCTCTGCTTCCCATGTCCTCTTCACTTTAGAATCCGGGCTGAAAGAGCATCCTTACACGCATACCATTCTAATAGCAAAGAGATGGGACAAATGTCACATTTCAATGGACAAAACATGTCACATGTCAGGTCCAAAGACGGTGGGGTGAAAATGTGTATTCCTCTCTCAGGCAGATAGTAATACAATATACCACTGGCAAGTTTTATTATTGTGATCGTGCTTCTCATTTTACAGAAATGGAAACCAAAGCATAGAGAAGTTAAATTGCCCAAGTTAAAACTACTGACAAGTGGCAGAGGCCAACTTGGAATCTCACGTTCTGACCCAAGGCCATTACTTTTGTATTATACCAATAAGAATGGCAACTTCATCTGTCCATCCATCTTTGTTACCATTTGCCTTGAGAACAGTTTTCCTCCTAATGACTTCCTAGAAAATTTATGTAGTTAACCTAATGTACATTATGCTTCCTTCCCTTTCAGTCCTCCAGTAAATGGCTTTAACATAAACCTTGAAATGCAAATGATTTCTGTATGAGAGAAGTATTTAAAAAGTTACACATAGTCCACTCTTGGATGAAAGATTGAATTAAAAAATAAAATCCCTTTTCAACACTGGAACTAGATTAACTTAATTGTAGTTTAGTAAAAATTTGTCCTAAGTCTCATATTTCTTTGCATCAATTAAAACCAAATGTAATTTATTGTGGTGGTTGTGTGGACATTTAGTGATAAGGAATTTTTCGCAAGGACCTCCAGAATGAGGCGCATTATTAACTAAAGTGGCGATATGACCCTGAATTGTTTCCAGTCTTGCATGAGTTCTCTAAACCTCAAGCCAACAGGGCTGCTGACTTTTCCCAGAATCCTTAGATTTCTCCATTTTCTGGTCTCTGGGCCTTAACTTAGTGTATTGTTGCCTCAGCCTGAAATGCTTCCAGCCTTCTCCACCTTCTCCGTCACCCAGGTCTAATCCTAATAATCTTTCAGGCTCCATCCTTAAATGCTTTCTGCACCAGGCAGACTTTTCCAATCTCATCAAATACAAATATAAATCTTAGTAAAAAACCCAAACAATGCTTTGCTTAAACTCCAGTATCGCTTCTTACTCTTTTGCCCAATACCGTTCCTCTAAGAGATGTGCAAAAAATAGTTTTAAAAAATTGCTATATTTGCTAACTTGAAAGTTTTCTGGGCAGTGTGTGGAGCTGATGTATGTTTTTATTTCTTCAACAAATAATTATTCAATGCCTTTCACTGCAAGGCACAATTGACTTGCCGAAGGTGACATAGCTATAGAGTGACAGATTCAGGACTGAAATCCAGAACTGCCTGAGTCCACAGCCAGTACTCTTAACTACTACATAGATATCAAGAGCTAGAGATTCTTGAATGCTAGGTGGCTTCACTGTTGGGCAGATATTAATTTTCTTTCTTTCCCTTAAAAAAATTGTATGAAGTATTGCACCAATGCCTTTTTAGGCTCCTATTTAGTCTTAGTTTAAAAATTGCCATTGAAACCATTTTTTTCCCCTGTGAATCCAAGATGATCCCACTAAAAGTGAAATAATATTTTCTGGGTGGACTGCATTGATTAAATTGTATTCCCCAGGGATAGATTCAGGTTTTGTGTGTCCTGAGCTTACACAATTTTTTTGGCCCTCCTTAAGAAAAAGAAGATAAAAGTATAAATATAAAAATAAGCCTGACATATTTAGTGTAGGAAAAGAAATCATGATAATTTACATGAGTGTTAGAGGTTCAACTTCTTTTTTTCTAAGCTGAGACAGTGTACCAGATATGCTTACATAGACATGCTTCCTTATTGCCACCTGGCCACCTGGCTTCTCCTCCCCACCCAGGATGCTTCACAACTCCTGGCCACTCCTAGCACTTATGGCAGCCCTACACATGAGGCTTTATTCATTTCCTGGTAGGTCTACCTCTGGTCCTGGCAATTCAAAAATGATGACCACATGGCACTGGTTTTAGTCTCATATGAGTCTTTGAGTTAATTTTTGGACTTCTTGGTACCTTTCCCCAAGAAATGGAGATATTTTAATAGGAATAGCCTTTTGCAATACAAGGATTTATTTATAATTAAAAAAAAATTTTTTTTGGCCATGGCACTGGTTGGACTGTCGTCTTCATAGAAGCTATTTGGCATGAATATAATTTTTTTTGGAAATACTTAAATAGGATACAAAATAAATAATGAAAATCGGTTCTTAAATAAATAATGCTGTCACTAAGGGATTTAACTGAGGTTTATGTGACTCAGACACTATGTTCAGAATAGTATCACCTAGAATCAATTCATTCCATTTTTAAAAATCTTGGAAATGACTAAGTTTTTTTGAAGGATTTAAGCCATTTTTTTCCTTTAAGCTTTGTTGAAGTATTGGCTCCCGCAAAGACAATGAGACACCACTGGAAATTAGGTTTTTGGTGTAGTATTTAAAAATGGCAGCAGAGGGCCTCATTGCAATATGCTAGATTTTTCTTTCTTCATGAAAGAACTTTTTCTCTCCATTGCTCTTCATCTGTTGTCTCATTTTGAAGCTTGCAGTATATTTATGTGAAAAAAAATTGTTTTAAATACCAATTTTACTATATTGGGAATGTAGGGTACAATTTAAGCCTTAAAAACCATTATGTTTTCTCTTCATTCCTGGAAGATGTTGAAATTTTGATATCTTTCTTCACTTCCTTCCACAGCAGTAAGGAATTATATACTCTCTTTTGCTTTTTCTTTCAGGCTGTTACTCTCTTTATTAAGACCATCCAATTTGTTGGCAGATTATTATGAAAGCACATTCATGCAAATTATTTTACTTTATTCAAAGATGAGAAAAATTACATGGCAGTAGTTCATAGTATAATATCACGCTTATTAATCTTCCAGTTGCCTTTCAGTTAATTGTGCTCAAGTTCTAACAAAGTTATCTCCTATAAGAAAAAAAAAAAAAAAGCTGTAGGTTATAGCTATCTCAGATGTTCAAAAGGAATGGGGTTGAGTACAGGTGACCCATTAATTAAGCCTGCCTTAATTATTCTATGGGCTCATCTTGTTATTAGTTTGACTATGGTCAGGAAGGGTAATGGCACAGAAAATAAAAGTACTGGTCGAGCTACAGTTCAATGTACCCTGAATGGATAGACGTGGGTTTCCACTTAATCCCAGTGAGTTCCTTTTTAACATTATTGTCTAAGAGAGAGTGTCTCCAGAGAACCACAAATATCTTTGATAATTATGGGTCCTGTAGTCAAATATACCTGTTTTTGGAGTCTTAACCTGGTTATTATAATATAATTATATAAGTATGTTAATGGAGACTTTTTATCTTATCCAACCATCATTTACTCTCACTAAAAGTACATTTCTAAAATCTTGCTTAAAAAAGAAAATTCTAATCATCCTTTAGAAAGGACTTGTTTTTAGATGAAAGAGAATTTCAGAAAAATGGATTATTGTTCATTGCCAGCTTTCAGAATCCTTGCTTCTTGAGGAGCTTGAATAATTTAACAATTAGGGAATATAAACATTATATAAGAAAGGGCTAATATTTTATTGAGATTAGATGAACATTTAACATTATATAGAATCATAAAAAGATTCTATGGGGGACTTCCCTGGTGCCACAGTGATTAGGAATCCGCCTGCCAATGCAGGGGACATGGGTTCGAGCCCTGGTCCGGGAAGATCCCACATGCTGCGGAGCAACTAAGCCCGTGCGCCACAACTACTGAGGCCGTGTGCCACAGCTACTGAAGCCCGTGTGCCTAGAGCCCATGCTCCGCAACAAGAGAAGCTACTGCAATGAGAAACCCCACGTACCACAGCGAAGAATAGCCCCCACTCGCCACAGCTAGAGAAAGTTCGCGCACAGCAATGAAGACCCAACACAGCCAAAAATAAATAAATAATACAATTTAAAAAATGAAAAAAAAATCTACAAAATAATTCTAAAAAAAAGATTATATGGGAACACATAGCATAAAAATATAAGCACTATATAGAAATATTATATAGAAATGTTTTATAGACAACGGCCCCCATATAAACTTTCTATAGAAAACGTATAAACATTGTATAGAAAAGGGCCAATATTTTATTGAGTTTAGATGAACATTTTACTTTGCATGTATTTATTGTGATCCTCAAAACAAAATGCTGTACAGCAGAAACTAACACAACATTGTAAAGCAATTATACGCCAATAAAAAAAAAATGCTAATAATGATGGCTACAAGTTAGACAATTTAGAACACAGCCCACTATTTACTTTTTGTGATAAAACGTGGTATAATAGGTTCTGATTATGTTTTCCGATAAAGCGTTATACAGCAATAAAACTGGACAAAATTATCAAAAACCACTATTTCGGGGCTCTTGAAAACGACCAAAGGCATACAACAAATTGAGAAGCAATTTATTCATGAAAAAATACTGAATGTCAGATATGAATGGTGGGAGCCTCTGGCATTCTTGCTTGGGACTTCTCTCATCCACACCCACCCCCAAGGTAGATCTGAGCAGAACTGAACAGGGCTCTGCAGAACAAGAAAACAAGAAGCTTCCTTGCCAGAGAGGGCTCACTTGGTTTGGAGCAGAGTATGGAAAACCTCATATCCAGCAGTGTTGTCAGTAAAGCACAAATTTCGGTGGCAAATGAATGGGAGGACCAATGGCTCAGGTACACTAAGGTTGTAGTCCTGGCTGCGGCAAGCAGGGGACTAGCGGACTAGCCTGAAATTTAACAGGGAGATCTGGGAAATGATGCAGCCACAGAGGGCTTTGATACATTCTCCATATATCCACTCAGGAGAGACTGGAGAAGGCCCCCCAGATCAACATATCCCTGGCTAAGCATGAGACCGTACTCCTGTGCAGAGTTGATGCTAGAAGGCCTGGTGGGAAGTAAAAGCCAGGGCAGTCTTGAAAACCGATTGGTTAATTCAATGGCAAAACTTTCTTTAAGTTATTTAATTAGGGTTAAAGGCCAAGACAGGATTATGTAATTTCTTCTATTTTTGTAAATTCTTTAATTTCTAAATATTTAACCTAGAAATACACTAGAATAGGAAGAGTCTTTTAATCTTTGAATTGTCGATCTCTGAAATCTCTTTCCCCACCTACAAAATAGGATTCTTAATTACCTTTACTGCTTCCTTTAGTTTTAGATCAATAATATCAATAGAGAACTTTGGAATGTTAATAATGCTAGTATTTATTGAGCACCTATCATTAGCCCAATGCTGTGCTGACTTTGTACTTTTTATGTCATTTAATTCTACGATCACCCATGGTAATATTATCCCCATTTCTGGTTGGGGAGATTGGAGTTTATGCAGCATAAATTACTTTTCCAAGGTTACAACAGCTAAGCGGCGGAGTAGGTGGAATGCAACTTGAGACCATCTAGGTTCTGAATTCATATTCTTAAATACTAGGCTAAATTTTCAAATGCTGGTGCTAAAAAATATAAAATATTTTTCTATGACTATAATAACACAATCTGATAGCAATCAAATTACCTTATGTAGAGTTATTGGTACATTAAGCAGGTATATACTTTAACTTCCTAGCTGAGCCTTTAAAAAAACCTTTATATTAAGGAGACTTTCAAACAGATACAAAAGTAGATAATAATATTATGATCCTTCATGTATGTACCCATCACACAGCTTTGAGCTTTTTCTATGAATGCTAAAATTACTGCTTGTCATGCTAATTTTCACTGCTAATTTTTAGTAATTATAGACTAATTATAGACTAATTTTGGGAAATAATTATAGACTCATTTTGGTAGGGTAAATACTAACAAGTTTTAAATTTGAAATTAAATGTTTTCAATAATGGATTTTACTAACTTGTTATTCAATAAATATTTCCTTTTGAAATGGACACACTCATAATATGTTTTCATAAGTAAACAACTCAGTGCAAACAGCATGAAGAGTAGGAGGAGTAGGCAGGTGGAGGTATTCCATTATTTTGCATAATGGAGCAAACAACTAGAATGCAGTAGGGTGGAGCTGCAGAGTTTGGTTTGTTCATCCTCTATTTCTTTAAGATGTTGTCTACGGACTCTGTGGGTCCATCAGTGACCAGTGAGCTAGTCTTCTTCTTCTTTTTTTTTTTTAAGACTAATTTTTGGAGCAGTTTCAGGTTCGCTGCAGAAAAGTTGAGTGGCAAGGATAGAAAGTTCCCATATATAACCCCTGCCCCTACATGCACAGCCTTCCGCACTAGGGACATCCTCCGTTAGACTGGTTCACTTGTTATAATCGGTGAACCTACACTGACGCATCATTATCACGCAAAGTCCATAGTTTAGATTAGGGGTCACTCTTAGTGTTGTACATTGTATGGGTTTTGACGAATGTATAATGACATGTATATACCATGATAGTATCATACAGAGTAGTTTCACTGTTCTAATGATCTGGGCTAGTCTTTTGTTCACCACGTTTTCTCTCATATATCAGTACTGCTTTTTAATTGTATTTCTAATCATGTCATGGTTTTCAGTGACTCTAGGGGTAGGTTGCTCACTGACAAGCAGTTGTAATTACTGTAACCTCTGCCCTGTGGTTTGCAACAGAGGTGAGGTGGCTTATGGAACTGGAAGGAATTAGTAGTATGATCATACCTCATTCTTTTACTCCACGTACAGAAATATTTTATGCTGCACAGAACATTTAACTGCTTTTTTTTAAAAATTTAGGTCCCTCGAATAGACTGTGGTATTTTAAGCCATATGTTTCTGTAATAGTCTCTTAATTCCCCATTTCAAATCTATTTACAATAACTCTGGCTCCTGACAGAAACCATTTAATAGTTCTGCCTCTTCTTTGGCCTTGTACTTCTGTCCCATATTTCAGTAGTGAATATCATTGCTAAAGCTTTGATTTATTTCTGGGAAAGTCTTCCTGGCTTTTTCTGCCTGGTTTCCTCAAGAGGTTGTAAGCTATGCATAGCTAGACTATTTTCACTTTATTTGACAAATTGTTTGCATTAAACGAATATAGAATAATTTTGGTTACTAATGTTTGACTTGCTTCTTTCCTAGGCATCTGTATTCTGGTATGCTTAGAAACTGCATTTTGATTATTCCCGTAACTTCTTTACCATGTTGTGTCTTGGCCCTTTAAACTATCACTCTAATTGGCTCTTCAAGAAAACTCAAAATCATAGATGAAGTAGGTAATCTCCTTTGACTTCTTAGTAGGCAAGCCCACTCCAGAGTAGAGTTTCAGACAATATTCCTCTTCTTCTCTATAGCACAGGTTGCCATGTACACAGTAGAGTTGTAAGAATCCCCCAAATTCTTTTCAGCTAGAGTTATCGCTGCTGTACTAGATGGGTTTTGCTCAATGTTAACATACTTGACAAGTTGGTTTTTGTACAATTTGTGGAACTTTCAGATGACTTCAAATGGAATGTTTTTCATTTTATAGTATAGGTCTTAGAAAAGACAGGTCAAACATCAGTTAAGAGCTCAGATTCTGGGGCTAGAATCTCAAATTCTAACTCTAACACTTAAAATCCTAGGAAAAGTGAGCTTCACATTTTTTCATTTGCGTAGAGGAGGTAATAATACCAAACAGACAAAGTTTTAGCTACGATTAATTGAAATAATGCATACAAAGCCCTTAACTTGGCTTAGATTGTAGCAATGTAGACTTTGACTATAAATGTATACCTGGATTACAGAGTCTTTTTCTCCTCTCTGGATATACTAGTCACCCTCTGTACCCCAAAAGCACTCCATAAAGTGTTTTTTTTTTTTTATCATAGATTTACAGTACCTTGTTACCCTTATGTCCAGAGACAGCACTAGCTTGGCCTAGAGTGGATATTGAGACAATACATGTTGAATGAATAAGTACACTTCAGCCTAGAGTGCCTGCCCCAAGTCCCACCCAGTGGGCTTTGTCATTATGTCATTCTAACCATCACCACCATCACCACCATAACCCTATCATCCCCATGTTATTCTTTTGGTCCAGTACTAACTGCTAGGAATACAAAGGGGTCAAAAGACAAGGTTCTTTCCTGTAAGGACTATAAAATTGAGCTAGGATGACTGAACATGGGCAAAAGTTAAACAAAAACAAAACAAAAGAAATCATTCAAAGTAGCACATGTTAAGTGTTCAATGAGAGGTACAGGCAATAACTGTGGGTAGTATTTTTTTTTTTTGAATGATGAAAAGCACAGGTTTACAACCTCATAGTCTTATCTTACATTTAGTCATTTATTTGGTGTGTGGTTTTGCTGTTATTATACTCTGTTACTGAGTTTTAAAAATAGTCTTTCGTCCTTGAGAGCAGTGTAAGTGAAAATGCATAGAATGTGTTCAAAACAGTGTCTGACATATTGAAATCAATCAGTAAATTGTAGATAACATTCCTATAGGAGAGCAGGCCATCTATGAGGGCTGGAGGAGATTTCATAGGAGAAATAGAAAACATAGTAAGGACAGTTTCTTTTTTTTAAAAATTAATTTATTTTTATTTTTGGCTGTGTTGGGTCTTCGCTGCTGTGTGCAGGCTTTCTCTAGTTGTGGCGAGCAGGGGCTACTCTTCGTTGTGGTGTGTGGACTTCTCATTGTGGTGGCTTCTCTCATTGCAGAGCACGGGCTCTAGGCACGCAGGCTCAGTAGTCGTGGCTCGCAGGCTCTAGAGTGCAGGCTCGGTAGCTGTGGCGCACGGGCTTAGTTGCTCCACAGCATGTGGGATCTTCCCGGACCAGGGATCGAACCCGTGTCCCCTGCATTGGCAGGTGGATTCTTAACTACTGTACCACCAGGGAAGTCCAGGACAGTTTTTAAAATGTCTTCCTTACACATTAACTCAGTTTTCTGGAATCAGTTTGGAAATAATGGGGCACAGTGGTAGAGAGTGGGCGGGAATATGTGGCGACTTACTGAATATCAGGTGCAGAATTATATTCTCATTAATTGAAAGTTTTGGTTAATGCTCCCTAAATAAAATGTAGCATAATTTTTATGTATTAACTTTCTGATATCTGAATTGAAATTCATATGCTTCCCTGTCAAAGAGGTAACTGATTTAATCAATGAAAATCTGTAAAATGGAACAATTTTGTGGGATATCATTGCAATCAAAGCTCTTCCAATCAGTACCTTTGTGGTTATTATAATAGGTCCCTGGAAAGCAACAGTATCTTGATGACACTTTCCAAAAACTATCTGTAGTGAAACTAGAAGAAAAGATTCATTTTTAATGTTATATTTATTGGACTAGGTAGTTCCCACACATATTAAACAACTCACAGAGTAAAAATAGTCTACAGTAAAACATGTCTCTTTTCTACTCCTTTTCTTTAGTTTCCAGGTTTCCCTTCTCAGAGGAAATCCCTGAGGTTTGTTTTCCTGCAGATAAGTATCTAGAGATATTTCTCTCTTTTTAAACGCAAAGATCATATGTAATGTGCACATTCTTGAATTTTCACTTAATATTTCTTACTCGTTTTATATTAATTCATAAGACTCTACTGCCTGAAACATGACATTTAAAAACAGGGTTACTCTAGTAAGGTGCTACAGTGATAATAGCTAGCTAGCATATATTGAGTACTTATTATGTTCCATGAAGTTTACATGGATTGTCTAATTTAATTTTTATCATGACACTAGGGAGTGGGTACCATTTTTGTGCCCATTTTATAGAAAAGAAAAGTGAGGTTTAGAAATATTAAATATCTTGCCTGTGATCACGCAGCTAATAGGTTGTGGAGTTAGGATTCAAATCAAGGCAGTCTGACTCCAGAACCCACATATGAAGTGTTCTATTGCCTCCCAGATTTCATACTCTTCATTTTCAGGAAGACAACTGTGTTCATCATTGTACACATAAATAGCAGATAGCGTGATTAGTAACAATGATGGTGGTGATGAAAATGACTAAAGCCTCTGTCAGTGCTGACGGATGTCTGAGAAGCTGGCGGTTCTGATGGTAGCCCGGGTGGCTCTGGGGACTGAAGAGGGCAGATGGAGCCGCTGCAGTGTCATCAGGGGCACCAGCAACTGCGGAGCTGCAGAGTCAGAAGATGCTACCACATCTGCACATAATAGCTCATGAGGTCTTTATAACTACCCCATGAGGGTGGTATTATTAGCCACAAGTTCCAGATGAAAAGCTGAGGCTCAGGTAAGTTGCCCTGTCTCACACAGCTGGGAAGTGACAGGACCCAGTCTCAAAGCCAGACCCTAACACCTCCTGGAAAGGAGGCATCTGGTAGGCACACCAGCCTTGAAACCCCAGCTTTGTGTCACTTATTGGAGTGGTTTCAAACTTTCCCCCTCTAAATGTGTGTACCATGTTTTAGTGAAAGTTTATGAGAAAGGGCAATATGAAATTGAAGTAGGAGTGGGTATATCCTTGCCACCCTCTTAACATGGGTACCTGCTTTCCTTCTTGTGGCATCCTCCAAGGGAGTTCCATATAATAAAGTTTGAAACTGTCATTTCTCCTTCTGGGATGGAAATTCTGTCTGACAAAAAACATGTTATTGAAAGGCCTAGTCTTCATTGATTAAAAGGCTAAATGGAGTCTGGTCAGGTTCCATGTAAACTTCTGTCTCAGTTATGCTCTTGTCAGATTAATTTGGATTATACTGTTTTTCAAAGGACATAATCTGGAGCTAGAGAAAGATGTTATTGCCTCTCTTCAGAGTGTAGGCAAGTGCTTTAACCATTCTGAGACCCTAATGTAACTCTCAAGATGATTGTGGCCTTTGCAGGCCTTTGTTCAAGTGTCTGTCTACCACAAGGTCTCAAGTTCCAACAACCCAAAGGGCTAGTCTTTGCTTTGTCCAGCATGGTGGATGCTAGGATAGAGTCTATATTGCTAACTTTTAATTTCAGAAATATTTTGTACAAAGCTTCCCTCATCTGCTATTGTAATGTTCTTATGAATATCCAGAATTTTACTCCAAGACCTCTGGCTTTGGTCCTGGCAGTCTGGAGTCTGTGAAATGTGTGCTGCCAGGTATGTCATAGGACATGCCTATACAACTGAGCAGAAAGGCAGGCTGTCATGTGGAACCAAATGAAATAATAAAGGAGTCTTATAAGTCTCAAAGGTCCCATCAAAATTCTTGGATGGAATTACTTACACCTGGCAAATGGAAACACAGCTGTGTTTTCAATGATTTTTTAAAAAATACCCATTAAAATACTGGCAATGGCAGAGCAAATTAAAAAGTTAATATAATTTTTGGTTAGACAATACTTTTATGAAAACCCATAGTCATTTCTCATAATTGACACAGTGAAAGAAGCCTCGGTTGTAAGCTGAGAACTGAGGAAAAACTTAAATCAAGCACTAGACTGTTAATTTAGTGAATATGTGACCTTGGGCCAAATAATATTTCTGAACCTCAGTTTCTTCTTCTGTAAATGGGGCTGATACTCTCTCTACTTCATCTGTTTTTTTTTTTTAATTTTTATTTATTTATTTATTTATTTATGGCTGTGTTGGGTCTTCGTTTCTGTGCGAGGGCTTTCTCTAGTTGCGGCAAGTGGGGGCCACTCTTCATCGCGGTGCGCGGGCTTCTCACTATCGCGGCCTCTCTCGTTGTGGAGCACAGGCTCCAGACGCGCAGGCTCAGCAATTGTGGCTCACGGGCCTACTCGCTCCACGGCATGTGGGATCTTCCCAGACCAGGGCTCGAACCCATTTACCCTGCACTGGCAGGCAGACTCTCAACCACTGTGCCACCAGGGAAGCCCCTTCATCTGTTTTTTGTGCTTGAATGAGATAATATGTGAAAGCTATAAAGTACTCTACACATAAAGTATATTAAGTATGATTTCTAATGTTCAAAACTTAAATGCATAAAATCATATATAGACGACATCCAATAGATGCATCTTTTCTGTAACATTTCAAAGTACTTGTCCCATCTTTGGACATTTCTGGCAATGGTCCCATATTCTTTCGGATGCAGGCCATTCTATATTTGGCAAGTGTCCCAAGTCAGTTTCCTTTTGAAACAAACTCAGAGGAGGAATTAGGGTGCAGGTCATTTATCAGATCATCACCTGGGGAAGGGAGGGAAGGAGGCAGGATTGGGCAGAGGGAGAAGTCAAGCCGTCGTGCAGTCCCAATGGAAGCTTCAAATGAACCCACGGCAAGCTCAGGTCTGCAGTGACCTGTCAGAGTTGTCATGAGTTTGAGGTAGAAGGCTAGACAGTTATGCCATCTTATTGACTAATCATTGGATCCTGGGTCAGCTGAGGCAATCCTCAAAAAGGGTTAAAAACTGAAGGTTTTCTTCTCCTGCAACTAGCGGAATAAATCTTTCCTTCTTCAAGGGGAACCTGGGCATCACTGCACTTATCAGACCAGCCTTGTAGATAAAACATTCTGCCTTATATTGAGTGGGAGCCTTCCTCGCTGTGCCTGTCATGTAAGTTACTCTATTCTGAGTCAATTCCAAGTCTTACCAATATTTTCTAACATAATTCTTTACTATATTCTGGAAGCACTAGTGCTATACTACTGATACATACACATATATACATATATATTTCACATATACATAAGTGACATATATAAATTATATATAATGTATGTTATACACACATCTCAAATTTATATTTATACACATATTCATGTACATATATCATATACACATATATTCTGAAAACATGTACTTTGAGTGCTCTGAGAGTATGTTGTTAACAACTGGGTGAATGATGCGCCACTCTACTCAACAGCTAGATTTAGTAACCGTAATGATGCCATTTATTGTAGACAATAAAATGAGTCTGCTCTCCAGGAGGACCAGGTTGGAAGATCAGGAATTCTGTTTTGGGTGTGTTGGGTATGAAACTCTTTTGAGACATCCAAGTGAAAATATCCGGTAGGTGTTTGAATGTATATATCTGGAGTTTTGAAAGGAAGTCTACACTAGAGATAAGTAATTGAGAGTTGATGTTTATATAGTCATTGAAGCTAGAAAGCAACATTTCCATCACATTCCTGCAAGTCAATAATGAACTGGGGCTGGGTTTCCCTTTGAGATGGTAGATTTTTCCTTCATTGGAGGGCTTTTCCTGGTCTGTTTCACTGGATTAGGTTACCTGCCTAGCTCCTGAGGCACTGGGAGTGCAGTCACGGTTGTAGGGTGGGAGGAGAAGGGGACCCATGACTGGAGACTTGAGGAAATCCAACATTTAAAGGCTGGTAGATGAGGAGAAGTCTGGAGCTGAGCTAGAAAAGTAGTGGCTGGAGAGGTAAAAAGGTAGAGTCATAGAAGTAAGGAGAGAGAGAAGTGGTCAGCATTCTAAAATTCTTCAGAGAAATCATGCCCATTGGAGATGGAGATAATTGATGATCTGAGGGAGGGTGGTTTTGGTGAGAGTAGAAGCCAGACTAGAGCGGGTCGAGGAGTGAATGAGGGGTGAGGAAATGAAGGAAATAATGTGCACACTGCTTTCGAGAAGGGTAGCTTTGAAAGTGAGGACACGGATAGGGATTAGCTGGAGTGAAGTAAGGTTGTATTGAAATGGGGGTTAAAGAGGTGGGCCTGGGAAGGATAGTTGGAGGAAGAGAACTAGAAATATCCCTCATACATCAATGCTTTAAAAATCCTCTTTCAATTTTAAGTGGTTTAAACTATATTCTGAAACATTAGAGAAATGAAAAATGAGTGTTAGCACTTTATTAAAAACAAACATAACCGGGCTTCCCTGGTGGTGCAGTGGTTAAGAATCCGCCTGCCAATGCAGGGGACACGGGTTCGAGCCCTGGGCCAGGAAGATCCCACATGCCACGGAGCAACTAAGCCCGTGTGCCACAACTACTGAGCCCGTGCTCTAGAGCCTGCAAGCGACAGCTGCTGAGCCCATGTGCCACAATTACTGAAGCCTGCACACCTAAAGCCCATGCTCTGCAACAAGAGAAGCCACCGCAATGAGAAGCCTGCGCACCACAACGAAGAGTAGCCCTGGCTCTCCGCAACTAGAGAAAGCCTGCGCACAGCAACAAAGACCCAGTGCAGCCAAAAATAAATAAACTAAATAAATAAATAAGAAAACATTTAAAAAAAAAAAAAAAAACAAACATAACCAAAATAGTTGGCTTGTGGGCAACTTATGTCAAATTGTACAGCTCAAATTGAAAAGGAGGTAAATATAAGAGAATTTTCTTCTTGAATTATTCAGACCAATGATTCATGTGTTCATTTTGCTTTTAACTAAGAAAATCTTGTCTGGCATGCTACTTTATTTATCACTTGAAAGGAGAAGTCTTGTAATTTGTCTCACTTATTATCCAGATAAAGTGTCTTTGACAAAAAGGAGAGGAGGTATTTTTGCATGATCCTAATGCAAAGATGGATTCTCTATCTGACCCGGATATACTACTTCTAAAAACTGTTATTTTCTTATATATGGGATAGGAATAAAAGCAAGGATTTTCTCCACAGAAACATTTCGCAGATTCTTTTCTTGGGCACAGATATCATTTAACCGCCTGGCTCTATCCTCCATCTGCTCAAAGGAGGCTCTCAACCCCAGGACAGTTCTCTTAAGTGTCCCTGTGACTCCCCAGGGAGTGTTTCCAGGTGCTGGGCAATATTTTACAACCTCGTGCCACTCCACTGGGTACTTCAGTCTGCTCTTGGCCTGATGTGGTAGCTGCTGGGGGTGCTGCCCAAACCTACTGGCTTGCTGCTGATTTGTCTCACTCCAGGAAGAAGGTGCTCCAGAGTCTAGTGTTTTCCATAGACCATGGCCCAAAGCCCTCAGGGTGTGATGATTTATGCTGGAATGGGAGAATGGGACTGAAGGACTCTCTCTCCTTTTGTGTTAAGATCTGTTGGAGGGCTCACAGAGCAGATTGTCTTAGGCCCCACCATATTCGGAGGGAAGCAGCTTTTTCTTACCGCTTATGGTTCTTTTGCCCTTAGAGTCAGATGTGTGTGTTCAGAGGCTGGGCCAGAGATAGAGATTCCCTCCCTATATCTATCTTTGACCAGAAGGGTCATCAGAATCAGTGGATTCTCAGGTTCACCTGCTGAATCATTATTTCCATAAGTTTGTTCCATGCATGTTCATTTTCAACAAATCCTACCTATCTGTCTCTATCTATTTATCTATCTATCATCTATCTTCCTATCCTCTATTATCTGTTTGTCTATCTATCTAATCTGTCTACCTTAGATTGAATGTTTGTGTCTCCCCCAAATTCATGCGTTGAAATCCTAACCCCCCAAGGTGATGGTATTGGGAGGTAGGGGCTTTTGGGAGGTGATTCAGTCATGAGGGCAGAGCCCTCAAGAATGGAATTAGTGCTCTTAATAAAAGAGGCCTGATAAAGCTTCCCTTTTCCACCATGCAAGTTTACAGTGAAAAGATGGCCATCTAGGAAGTTAGCTCTCACCAAATGCCAGGTATGCTGGCATCATGATTTTGGCTTTTCAGTCTCCAGAACCATAAGAAATAAGTGTTTGTTGTTTATAAGCTACCCAGCTTATAGTATGTTGTTACAGCAGCCAAACAGATGAAGACACACGCATATACACACTCTCTCTCTAATCTATCTTAACTTATTAATCCATTCATGACATTTTTATCTATATTTATTGAGCATATGCTATTAACATAACAGTGATGCATTAATTCTTCGGAGAATTCCTCCAGGGATTTTTTTTTTTTTTTTTTTTTAAGAGTACGTAGTTGCAATAGTGATTGGGAGCAGTGTGTTTCAGTGTCGGTTTTTCAAAATTATCTGTTACCAACAAATGGGAAAAGCTGTGATCTATAGAAGAAAAAATGTGCAGTTATATTTCCTCCATGTATTTCCACTAGCCCACTGACTGAAATTGAAAGTGCTTTATTACAATGGGTGAAAATTTGGAGAGAATCAATCATTCTGCATAATCAATCTGCACAATATTGCATCAGAGGCAATAGCAAACTGAACTACATACAAAGCCAGACTTCATACTTTGAGAAAAAAAAAGAATAATTACTATAAGTGGGACTTTTAGACAAAATTTCCAAATGACATATAGGTAACATGGAAGAAATAGATATTTAAAGAAATTTTTTAGCGTTTTTTTTCCCTTGTCTTTCTGAAGGATGACTTATCATGGCTTGGAGGAAATTTAAGGAACTGAAACATTTAAAGAAATAGATTAGATATTGGCAATTACTATGAATAAATGAAAATGGTTCATAGCACAGAAAATATCTTGGAAGATTGTGCAGATTTAGGAAAGAAAGTGATCAAGACTCAGGTGATGCCCTGAATAACAGAGTCATGTAAGAAAAGTAGGAAAGAACAATCAATATGAGAATACAGACTCTGAGAGCTAAAGTGTAGTCTCATGGCCAAGAATTCTCATCAAAATTCTTATGAAGATGTTTCCCCTTATTTTCCTTATAACATCAATGTGTATTTGTGTATCATATACGTACGCTTGATTCTTTCATTCCCTCAGAGAACTGGAAAGATTTAAATACTTTGCACTTTAGAATATTACATGTCTTGGATGTAGCACCTTTGTTCTATATAGTGTGTATGCTTTTTCTTCAGTACACATAATTTTTAAGCTATATTTCTCTTTTTCACTCAGTTGTCTTTCCTATAATTTAAAGTCATAAAATTGCATTGGTTTTTATTTTCAGTGCATTAAGCCCTCATAGAAAGACTGTTTTATTTTTTTACTTGTGGAAATTTCTTGCTGTCACATTTTGGCATTCTTCCACACAATAAGCAGTTGTGTAGCACTGGCAAGTTTCCATATATCTAGTTCTAAAGAAATGTACCCTTCACTGTGTAACTACCATTTCCTCTTGACCCGACCTTTCTCTTTGACCTGGCTTGACTTATCTAATTGTGATTGTGGTGCCAAGTTCCTTCTGCTTGTGACCCACCACACACACATACACACAAATCCCTGGGAGACGTTGACTTTTGGGGGGTAGTTATAAAGGCAGAATGAAGAAGTTGGAGAGTAATGACAGGAATCGAGTAGATATTGCAGAACAAATTGATTCAAACGACGAGCTACTCTCATTAAACATATTCTGAGTAGGTGACATAATAGATTCACTTCTTTCCTTTTCATGTGGCAAGTGGCTACTTTTGCGCACTGGGGAGAAGAGTCCATGTCTGTTTTGTTTCCTGTCCTTTGATTCAGGCTATTCTATATTGCCAAGAACCAGAAAAGGCTGGAGCCATTGTGCGCTGACATAGTCCTCGGAGGTCCGTTGGGAATAGTGGCAGCCAAATTCTTCCCAAAATGGAGGCAGTGCGGTTTCTGCTGGCCCACCAGTGTCCACCTACCTTATTTAAAAACCTATTTACCTTCCCCAAACTGCAGATGAAATACAGAGCCCTCTCCAGTTTCTGTCATCATCACCATCTTAAAAAAACATGGTTTCTTTTAGTGATCCAGCACTGTATTAATTTTTTGCCAGACAGAAAGAACACTTCTCTAGCCTTCTGTGAAGGTCTTTTTTTCTCTCCAGTCAATCCATAGATTCCTTTTTCTATAGTGCTGCCTGAAATATCACTGATTTATGGTGAATTTAATTTTAACCACCACATCTCCTCCTCCCTTTCCTTTGTTCCTTTGTTCGTTCGTTTCTTCCTTCCTTTTTCCCTCCCTCTCTTTTTTTTCTTTTATTCAATACATATCTAAGGTCTATTTGCTTAACACGCCAGGTACCAGGGATACAGTGGTGAAAATGTAACACCAGGAAGCTATCGTCTAGAAGGGAAGAAAGATATTTTGAAAATTAGTAAATTGTAGTTGTAATAAGCACTGCAAAGTGCAATAATATAAGTGTGAATAACAGGATGAAGTAACCTGCTTGTGGAAGTGATGTTTAAAAGGAGAGCTGGAGAGTGAGTAGAAATTATTGGGACAAAGGGTATGAAGGTAGAGTCAGAATCCACAGGAGTGTTTTCAGGCAGAGAGAATGGGATGTGCAAAGGCCGTAAGACCCAAAGGAGCAGGGTTGACTCATATCATAAAGAGGCTAATGAGGCCTGAATTCAGAGTGAGTGAAGTGAGTCTGAGATGTTATGCAGAGGCCACATGGACCAGGTTGTCCTAGTTAAGAGTTGTAAGGTTTATCCTATTGTAAGAGGATACCTGAGATGGAACTAAAGAAAACAGACACAATGCACACAGATATTTAAGAAGGATAAACTGTTGTTCTAATATTGTCAGCAATTTGATTTTTAAAGATGAAACTATCAATTTACCTTCTTGGTTCTGGGAAGAACTGTTTTAGTGTCTTAATCACGATTGTATAAGACAGGCTGGAACCTGCTCTTCCAAGGGAAGTGTAATGGGAGATATTTTTGCCAGGGGAAACACCTCATTCCTGCTCTATAGAGAGTCTTGCTGCTTCTCCCCAGTGATCTCAGGCCTATGGATTTAGACAGGAGGGTGAAGAGTAGACCCACTTTCATAGGAGTCATGGGCATTTCTGGGTGGAAGAGGATTATGATCCCTCTTAGAGTTCCAAGTTATTATACCCCATCTGATAGATTAGGATAATGGAAAGAATGAAGAGCTTCCTCTCCCTTTCATCCAAAAGAATGTATCAGTGGTGTAGTCTGGGTCTGGTCAGAACACAGAGGCATTGTGTGCATTCTGAATAGGAAGCGTTTCAAGACAGGGAAATCGAGGCTTATGCAACTGTTGAAAGCACCGCAGGAGCAAAGGGCAGGAAAGCTGCACTGATGATCTCATCCCACAGCAGTGATTTCCATGATTCTGAAAGAAGCTCAAGTTACTTTGATCCTCATGTCAGCTCACATGTCTATCTGCAACTGCCTGCACCTGCCTCCAGAGGGTAACAGCCTCTCCATCTCTTCTGCCTTCTAGATCTCACGCAAATGCCTCTCATTGGTAGACTCTAACTTATAATCATACAAGGAAGTGGATTCTGGAAACGGAGTTCCCGGTTTGTGTTCTGTGATGCATAAGAGACCTTTGGAGAGGGTGACAATGATGTCAAGTTGACCAAGGGACAGTCCAGCCCAGATGGTGACCCTGGCTCAACAGCAAAGCCTCAGCTGCTGTGAGGGAGATAGGGTTCCCAGTAGAACAGGCTCCCACTTTGAGAGTGTGGATGTGCCTCCTTGAGACTTCCTGTAATAGCCAGGGTTCTATGGAGAAACCAAACCCCAGTAGTGTGTGTGTGTGTGTGTGAGTGTGTGTGTGTGTGTGTGTGTGTGTGTGTGTAGAGAGAGAGAGAGAAAGAGAAATGGAGACAGAGAGAGATTTATTTGAAGGAATTGGCCCATGTGATTACGGAGGCCGGCAAGTCTAAAATCTGCAGGGTGGGCCTTCAAGCTGGCAGAATCCCCTCTTGCTCAGGGGAGGTCAGATTTTGTTCTAGTCAGATCTTTATCTGATTGGATGAAACCCTTCCACATTATGTGGGGCAGTCTGCTTTACTCACAGTCCACTGATGTAAATGTTAATCTCATCAGAAACACCCTTGACCAAGTATCTGGGCACTGTGGTCCAGCCAAGTAGACACATAAAATTCACATCACACTTCCCTTTCTTCATTTATACCTGAGAAGTTCCACCACTGCTAGATGCTGTTCTGAAATAAACAAAAAAATTTTAATCAATATGCCCCAAATTAAAAATTCATGATCTTTTTATGTATATATAGTTCAGTCCAACTCCTTTAAAACAGAG